>NC_138879.1:43797520-48597520 GCF_965194805.1 Balaenoptera borealis | reverse complement strand
GGATACCTAACCACAGGACCACCAGGGAAGTCCCTCTTGCTTGACTTTTTTTTTTTTTTAAAGTTTTATTGGGATACAGTTGTGTGTATCTTTTTTAAAAAAATTATTTATTTATTTATTTATTTATGGCTGTGTTGGGTCTTTGTTTCTGTGTGAGGGCTTTCTCTAGTTGTGGCAAGCGGGGGCCACTCTTCATTGCCGATGCGCGGGCCTCTCACTATCGCGGCCTCTCTTGTTGCGGAGCACAGGCTCCAGACGTGCAGGCTCAGTAATTGTAGCTCATGGGCCCAGCTGCTCTGCGGCATGTGGGTTCTTCCCAGACCAGGGCTCGAACCCGTGTCCCCTGCATTGGCAGGCAGATTCTCAACCACTGCGCCACCAGGGAAGCCCCCTTTTGCTTGACTTTTAATGACATTCCTTTTCCTTTCCTTCCCCTTTATTCTTCTACCTCTTCCTCCCCAACACTCTCTCCAACATCACAGAAAACATGAAGGAGCCCAGGCAGCGCAAAGATAACAGGCGCCCAGATCTGGAAATCTATAAGCCTGGTCTTTCCCGACTAAGGAACAGACCTAAAATCAAGGAACCCTCTGGGAGTCACGAATTTAAGGATGAAATTGTTAATGACAGAGATTCTTCTGCTGTTGGAAGTGGTACACAGCTCATTAAAGATGTCTGCAAAGACAGCCCACAGCAAAATGGTCCTGTAGACCCAGAAAATACTCGGGCACAGGAGTCTTTTCCTAGGACTGTTGGGCAAGAGGATCGAAGTTTAAGAATTATCAAGAGAACAAAGAAACCTGACATGCAGATCTATCAGCCTGGAAGGCGTTTGCAGACTGTTACCAAAGAATCAACCAGCAGGGTGGATGAGGAAGAAATCCTCAACCAGGTAGAACAACTGAGAGTAGAGGAAGATGCGTGTAGGGGAAATGTGAAAGAGGAGGTTGTGAACAAGCCAGACAAAGAGGAGGCAGAAAAGAGCCTAAGTGGTGACAGAATAAGGGCTGCAAAGGGGGAAAAAGGAAAGAGGGTTGAAAAAGGGGAGGGCGTGAAGAAGGTGAGTGATGACCCAGCTCAGGGGAAGCCAGGTTCTGCGAAGCGCTACTCCCGCTCAGACAAACGAAGGAACCGCTACCGCACTTGCAGTACCAGCTCAGCGGGTAGCAACAACAGTGCCGAGGGGACTGGCCTCACTGATAATGGAAGTCGCCGCCGCCGCCAGGATCGGACCAAGGAGAGGCCACGACTGAAGAAACAAGTATCTATGTCCTCAACTGACTCCTTGGATGAGGACAGAATTGATGAGTCTGATGGGCCACGGAGGAGCTCAGAAAGGAAGAAACATTTAGAAAGAAGCTGGTCTGGCTGTGGGGAGGGAGAGCAGAAAAGCAATGGTAAAGAAAATCGAGGCACTCTTCGCGTTACTTTCGATGCAGAAACCATGAACAAAGATTCCCCCATGGTGAGGTCAGCCAGGGAGGATTCTGATAGGTTAAAGTCAGACAAAGGCTCGAGCAGTGGGGGCAAAGGCTCTGAGAAGCAGGAGTCCAAAAACCTGAGACAAGAACTTCGGGGTCGTGGCCGTGGCATTCTGATTCTGCCTGCCCATACCACCCTGTCTGTCAATTCAGCCGGTTCTCCAGAGTCTACGCCTTTGGGACCTCGGCTTTTATTTGGATCTGGTAGTAAGGGATCTCGGAGTTGGGGCCGAGGAGGCACCACTCGACGATTGTGGGACCCAAACAATCCTGATCAGAAACCTGCTCTAAAGAGCCAGACACCGCAGCTACATTTCTTGGACACTGATGATGAAGTCAGCCCTACCTCTTGGGGTGACTCACGCCAGGCCCAAGCATCTTACTATAAGTTTCAAAACTCAGACAACCCTTATTATTACCCCCGGACACCAGGCCCCGCCTCCCAGTATCCTTACACAGGCTATAGCCCTCTGCAGTACCCGGTGGGCCCTACAAATGGTGTGTACCCAGCGCCTTACTACCCAGGCTACCCAACTCCATCAGGACAGTATGTCTGTAGCCCCCTCCCTGCCAGCACCATGAGTCCTGAGGAGATGGAGCAACACATGAGGAGCATGCAGCAACAGGAACTTCATCGGCTTCTCCGGGTGGCTGACAACCAAGAACTGCAGCTCAGCAACCTGCTCTCCAGGGACCGCATCAGTCCTGAGGGCCTGGAGAAGATGGCTCAGCTCAGGTATGGTGGGTTCCATCCTGGCTAGAGGGGAATGGGGATAAGCTGGAGGTGTGCAGGCCCCCATGGCTGAGGAAGATAGAAACGTTTTAGGTAAGCTGCTGGGTGTTATCTCCCTTTCACATTGAGTTTTGTAAGGGAAGGGGAGTTGGAAAAAGAACGGAACAGAAAATTTTGTTTCTAGTCCTAGAAATGATTAATGTTTCCCACTTTTTCTTTAAGAAGATAAAAATCTTTAAGAGAACATGGAATCTGGATATGGAAAAGGAAAGACTTTCTAAAGTGCCAAGAAATGAACAACATGTAACTTGTGGTGAAGATTTTACTTTGGCTGTTAAATTTAGGTGGAGGCATATGGGGAAGAACTACTTTCCTAGACATAACTGTCTTTAGAATGACATTCTGCTGTGCAGAATGGAAACTAGAGTGAGTACTATACCTGGTGGCATTTTGGATTTCCTGCCAAGGAAGGTGTTTGATTTGTAGGAACCTCAGATCTTGGGTCTAGCCTTTCCTGTGGTGTATTTGGAGCTAGAAGTTGCATGTATTTTATTCCAGAGCTGAACTGCTGCAGCTATATGAGCGCTGTATTCTGTTAGATATTGAGTTCTCTGATAATCAGAATGTGGATCAGATCCTGTGGAAGAATGCTTTCTATCAGGTGATTGAGAAGTTCAGGCAGCTTCTCAAGGATCCGAATGTTGAGAACCCAGAACAGATTCGGAACAGACTTTTGGAGCTCTTGGATGAGGTAAACCATCATCTTTATGTTCTCAGGATAAAGACTTCAACATCCTTTAGTCGTGATGGGTTTTTTACCACCCAAAATACTATGTTTTATAACAGAACATTGACAACAAACTGTATGCTCTTTTCTTGGGTTTAGGCCTACCCTGTGTCTGTTACTTCCTTGACACCATAACTTACAATTGGAGTTAGTTTTGAGTTTGGAAGCTTTCTGAATGTCTTAGCTGGAGTGTGTGTGTGTGTGTGTGTGTGTGTGTGTGTGTGTGTTTTCATATCTTTAAAACCACGGAAAGGCTTATGCTATCAGTTTGTCTTGTGCTTAGTTGGTGGCCACTAAATACTGTATATGCCTCCTTTTACATCAGATGGCTGAGCATTAGCAAAACTGTGAAAGGGTCACTTGCCCCAGTTTCTGGGTAGATTAGATCAGAACAGGCTGATTCGGCTGATCCTTATTTTTTCTCTTTATAGGGTAGTGACTTCTTTGATAGTTTGCTTCAGAAGCTGCAGGTTACTTACAAGTTCAAACTGGAGGACTACATGGACGGTCTTGCCATTCGCAGCAAGCCATTACGAAAGACAGTAAGCCAGCTTCTTTATCTTAAATTTATTCACTCACTTAGTAAGCATTTATCTGGTGTTAGTTATGTGCTAGGCACTGTGCTAGGTGTTGAGTATACAAGAATGAAAGATACAGCCCTGTGGGGGAACAGACCAATTAAACAACTGCAACGTAATGTCATGAGTACTACGGCAGTGGCATATATAGAGTGTTGAAGGGGCATGGAAGGAATTGAATCTGCTTTAGACTGGTGGGGGTCAAGGAAGGTTTCTTAGAGACTGTCAAGTTGAGTTTGAAACATGACTAGGAGTGGAAGGGGCAGTTTCGATACAGGGCACAGTGAGAGACTCATACCTTGTTGGGAAGGCGTAAGAAGTCAGCATGCTGTTGTCTGTAATGTGGATTGGGCTGTTGGAGGAGGTAAAGCTGATGAAGTAGGAAGGGATGGATCATAATCTCTTACATGCCATGCTGAAGAGTTTGGATTTTTTCCTGAAAGCAGTGAGGAGCTATTGATCGATTTTCAACAAATGGATAGCATAGATTTGTTCTTGGAACCAGTCACTCTGGCAAATGGATGAGTTTGGGCAAGAGTGGAAGTAGGAGGGTCAGGTGTGGGCCTGAACTGAGGTAGAGGTAGTGGAGGTGGAGAAGAGGAGACAGATTGGAAAGATATAAGGGAGTAGAATTGAATTGCTGGCTGGTTAGGTGTGAATGATGAGATTGGAGGCATGAGGAGACCAGATCATCTCCCATTTTGTGCCCTAGGAGAGAGGCTGAGAAGGAAGAGATTAGTTTAGTTTTGGATCAGCTTAGGTGGAGGAGCTTGAAAATGAACAAGTGAATGTTATGGTCTGTCTGGAGCTCAGGAGAAAGAGCTGGGCTGGTGATAGAGATTCAGAAGTCCTCAATGTGTAGGTGATAGTTGAAGCAGAAGTTGGGAAGCTAGGAAAGCTAGCCAGAGAGCAGGGGGTCAGATTTTTAAGGTGGTGGTGGGTAAAATTGTCAAGTGCTGTAAAATCCTCAAATGTTAAGATTACTAAAAACTGTCCATTGGATTGGATGATCTTATCACGAGTTATGTTAGTTGAAGAGGATGGAAACCAGATTGTAGTGAGTGAGAAGTGGGGCAGCAGATATAATGAGAGGGTAACTTAGACTGTTCTTTTAAGAAGGCTGTGAAGGCAAGAAGGGAAGATAGTAGTCAAAAGACATAGTGTCAAGAGAAGTTTGTTTCTAAGCTTGGAGAGACTTTAGCGTAATTATATGTTGAGAGGAAAGGGCCAGGGGAGAGGAAGAGGTTGATCCATTAGAGAAAGGAGTGTGATTTATGGAGCAGAGGCTTCCTCTTGCCTTTCTGCTCCTTCTGATGAATTGCCATACACAGGTTCTATTACTAGTCAGCAAGTATCTGTTGAGTCCCTCCTCCACGCCAGGTGCCATTCTAGGCACACCTAATTCAGTGTGGAACGAGAAAGCCATGTTCCCAGCTCTCAGAGTTTAGAGTTTGATTAGGGATGAGTACAGGTGTTGCATTGGTAATTGCAGATGCATTGTCTTCCGCAGAGGATGTTGGGGGGTATGGTGTGAAGGGGCTTGGAGGATCATAGAGGCCTGAGGATGTCACAGTTAAGCTGAGGCTGAAGACCGGAGACCTTGGCCAGGTGAAAGGTGTATTCTCGGCAATAGGAACGGTACATGTGAAGGTCCTGCAGTGGGAGAAGCACCATGTGATAGGGGAACTGAGAAAAGCCTAGTCTGAGGCACAGAGAGTGAGAGGGGAAGTTGTGCTGGAGACGTGAGCAGAGGCTGGACCATCTAGTAGTTTATTCTGAGGATAGTGGAGAGCCTTTGGCCGAATTTGTTTTTTTTTCTTCCCCCCCATTGAGGTAGCAAAGTGGCTGTAGAGTGGAAACATAGCGGTTTCCTTGGTGCTTTACCGGTTAAATACCAAGGATTCTTGGTGTTCATTCATAGAGAGAATGTGTGGAGTAGTCAGAACTCTGAAGGTGTATGACATGTAGTGATGTATAACTTTGCTGAGGCATACTTTTGAGTTATGTGTTAGGAGGCTGATGTGCAGTAGCTACTCACTTAGCTAGTAAATGAGCCTTCCTGTGGGGTCAGTATCTATTCAGTGACATGGTAATTTCTTGTCTGTGGGTGGAGTGGTATTATATCTTATGAAGTGATGTCCCTTAGGAAGGTTTTTTTGGTTGGGTACGTGTCTTGGGATTGTTAAGGGTTTACTCTTTTGTTTTCTCATTGAGTGACAGATGCCAAGCGCATCAGTGAGGAAACATATGTAGTATTACTCAGTCCTGGCATATTGTAGGTGTTTGCTAAAGGGTAACATTGTTTTAGGGAATTATTATTGTCTTGCAAAGGGGATGCAATGCAGTAACACAATACAGTGGTATTAACAGTTTGAGGAGCGAAAGATGATGGCAGGAAAAGAACAGAGTAAACAATTATTTTAATATTTGTGTATCACTTTTTTCTTTTTGGCCGCACTGCGTGGCTTGTGGGATCTTAGTTCCCCAACCAGGGATCAAACCCAGGCCCACAGCAGTGAAAGCATCAAGTTCTAACCACTGGACCTCCAGGGAATTCCCTGTATGTCACTTTATAATTTGTATTTTTACACTTATTCCCTACAGTTTCCCTGTGAAATAGGTATTTTTATATTCCGTTGAAGAAACTGAGTCCCAAAGACTTAGTTGAGATCACACAGCTACTACAAAGAGAGTCAGAATGTTTTCTTCCACTTGACTGGGACTCGAAATAAGAATGACCTCCTCTCCCTTTTGCACATTCTCAGTAAATTTTGCATCACATTGTTGGCTTTTTTTTCTAGTCAAGGTTAGACTGAAAACTTTTTGCTTTGTTGAGGACTACTGGTGCCTTATTATTAAGGCTGCTCTGTTATTTTGACCCCATCCCTGTCCTTTGGGGTTGAAGTTAGAGTTTCTTGGGTATATGCTACTAACTGATCGTTTTTCCTGAAGGTAAAATATGCCTTGATCAGTGCCCAGCGATGTATGATTTGCCAAGGAGATATTGCCAGATATCGGGAGCAAGCCAATGACACGGCAAACTACGGGAAAGCACGCAGGTACTGTTGCCTCTTGTTCGTTATTCCTCTTCCCTGTGTGGCTTTAATCCAAGCCCTATTAAGAGCAGTGGGCCACCTGAGCTGCCTCCTATATATATGTCCTACAGGTGACCCTGTTGGCCTCGTGCTTTACCACTCCAAGGTTACAGCTTAAGTAGTAAGGGCTATCAGGTGATGAATTGGGAAAGTATTGATAGAGAACTTTTTTTTTTTTTTTTTTTTTTTTTTTTTACTGTTTCTCTATTACAGCTGGTACCTGAAAGCCCAGCACATTGCTCCCAAGAATGGGCGCCCCTATAACCAGTTGGCTCTGCTGGCAGTGTATACGGTAAGAAATCTTGGATGGGGAAGTATTTTGCAGGCAGTATGTTAGAAATACGGATTTTGATAGCATCAGCTCCTGGAGCTAGATTTCATCTGAACACTATGACCCAAAGCATATCCCCTTCTGCCTCCCATCCTCAAACTCCTTTTGTTACTGTTACTTTCAGAGGTAAGTTGTCAGGGATCCCTCACTTCAGTTGAATCCACTTTTATTGCACTTAAGTTCCTAGGGGAATGCTTATTCTCCAGCCAAACATTGCTTTGTTTTTGACCAAGGTTTCTGCTCTGAATCTTGTATTGTTTCCCTTCCCTAGGTTGAACTAGGTTACTCATTTCTAGAAGGAAAATAAGGCTCCCTTTATCTCTCCCCTTTAAAGTCCTCAACTAGCCCGAAGTACATCCTTCCTTCCTTTCCTCAGATCATCCCCTTATTCGTCTTAGCTTTTCACCTAAGGAGTCTCCTTAGCAGAAGCACAGTAAGTGCCAAATTGTACCTCCTTAGATCTTACCAAACTCCTCTGAATGTGCCTCTAAAGGTGAGCCTTGGGAGCTGACAGAGCCCCTAGTGAGGAAGCTGACTTCAAGGGGGAGGGGGAGGGGCCACTGGTAAGTACCAAAGGTTTAAGAAGCAGCTATCGTGCTCATTAGCAGGGAGAGTTTTCTTAATGCTGTAAAATTCATTGCCCAAATAAACAGTGTTTGAATTGATATTTTTATTCTACAAAGATTCAAAAATATTCCTAATACTTAATTATGGATTGAAATTGTTGATTAAGTAATGTGGTTTACAGATACACTTCCTGCAGAATCTATTGAATCTCTCTGTCTCTGCTTTTTACCTCTGTCCTATTCTCTTTGTGATATGCATTGAGATTTTTTTTTCACCCCTCTTTGTGGCTTTGTTTTTCTCTCCCCTTTATTCTTATCCACCTTCTGTTTTCCCTTCTCTCTCATTTCTTGTCTCCTTTCCCAGTTTTTCTTCTTTGTAATCATCTAATGAATTGCTTTTTTTCTTGTTAACTAGAAAATATAATTAAAAAAAATTTTCCCCTCAATGGCTTTTAATAAAAATTGTTGTAAAATTCATGTAACAAAATTAACCACTAATTATGGTCTGTACCTAGGAATGGAATTGCTGGGTCATATGGTAATTCTATGTTTAACTTTCTGAGAAGCTGCCAAACTTTTCAATAGTGGCTGCACCATTTTACATTTCCACCAGCAGTGTAGGAGAGTTCTAGTTTCTCCATGTTCATGCTAACATTTGTGACTTTTCATTTTTTTGATTATGACCAACCTAGTGGGTATGAAGTGATACCTCATTGTGGGTTCCCTCCTCCCCACTTGAGGACTTTTTTTTTCTTCTTTAATATTTTTTTTCTTTTTTTGGTCAGTTTTAGGTTTACAGAAAATTGAGCAGAAAGTGCAGAGAGTTCCCATATACTTCCTCAGCTCTCAGTTTTCCCTATTATGAACATCTTGCATTAGTGTAGTACATTTGTTACAGTTGATGAGCCAGTATAGATATGTTATTATATTACTAAAGTCCATAGCTTACACTAAGGTTCACTTTTACTGTTGCACACTCTGAGTTTGAACAAATGTATAACAACATGTATCCACCATTATATTATCATGCAGAATATTTTCACTGCTCTAAAAATATCCTGTGCTCCACCCTCCACCTCTTTATCCTTCTTCCCTCCCCCAAACCTTTGGCAATCACTGATGTTTCTACTGTCTCTACAGTGTTGTCTTTTCCAGAATGTCATATAGTTGGAACCATACAGTATGTAAGCTTTTCATATTGGCTTCTTTCACTTAGCATTTAGGGTTATTTTTGTGGCTTGATAGCTCTTTTCTTTTTATTGTTGAGTAATATTCCATTGTATGGATGTACCACAGTTTATCTCTTCCCCTATTGAAGGACATCTTGGTTGTTTCCAAGTTTTGACTGTTATTAATAAAAGTGCTATAAACGTTCGTGTGCGTGTTTTTGTGTGGACATAAGCTTTCATCTCATTTGGGTAGATACTTAGGAGTGTGATTGCTGGGTTGTGTGGTTAGAGTATAGATAGTTTTGGAAGAAACTGTCGAACTGCCGTCCGTAGTGGCTGCACCGTTTTGCATCCCTGCCAGCAGTGGATGAGCGTTCCTGTTGCTGTGCCTCCTTGTCAGCATTTGATATTGTCAGTGTTCTGGATTTTCCTCATTCTAATAGGTGTGCAAAATCCTATTTGTGTTAAACTTCGTTTTAACTTGCAATTCCCTAATGACATACAATGCAGAACATCTTTTCATATGCTGATTTCCCATCTGTGTATTTTTGGTGATGTGTCTGTTTAGATCTTTTGCCCATTTTTAAATTGGGTTGTTTGTTTTCTTATTGTTGAGTTTTAAGAGTCATTTTATGTTTTGGATACCAGTCCTTTATCAGACATGTGTTTTACAAATATTTTCTCTCAGTCTGTGGCTTTCTTTTCATTTTCTTAGTGTTTTTCACAGAGCAGAAGTTTTTAAGGTTAATGAAATCTAACTTTACCAACTTTTTCTTTCATGGATTGTGCTTTTGGTGTTGTATCTAAGAAGGCATGACTAAACCCAGGTTACCTAGATTTTCTCCTATGTTATCTTCTAGGAGTTGTAGAGTTTTGCATTTTACATTTAAGTCTACGGTACATTTTGAGTTAATTTTTGTGACAGGTGTAAGGTCTGTGTATAGATTCATTGTTTTGCATGTGGATGTCCAGTTGTTTTCAACACCATTTGTTGAAAAGACTATCCTTTCTCCATTGAATTGTCTTTGCTCCTTTGTCAAAGCTCGACTGACTATATTTGTGAAGGTCTATTTCTGGGCTCTCTGTTCTGTTCCATTGATCTATTTGTCTGTTCTTTGGCCAGTACCACACTGTCTTGATTACGGTAGCCTTATAGCAAGTCTTGAAGTCGGGTAGTGTCAGTCTTCCAACTTTTTTCTTTTCCTTCAGTATTGTGTAGGCTATCCTGGATGTTTTGCCTTTCCATATAAACTTTAGAATCAGTTTGTTGACATCTACAGATCTAGTGAGTGTGAAGTGATATGTCATTGTGGTTTTGATTTGCATTTCCCTAATGACTAATGATATTGAACATCTTTTCATATGCTTATTTGGATGTTTGGAAAAATGTCTATTCAAGTCCTTTACCCATTTTTTTAAAAAGTAAGAAAATTTAAAAAAATTTTCTCAATTGTAAAATACACATAAAACCAAATTTGCCATCTTACCCATTTTTTAAAAATTAAATTAATTAATTAATTAATTTATTTATTTTTGGCTGCGTTGTATCTTCGTTGCTGCATGCGGGCTTTCTCTAGTTGTGGAGAGCAGGGCTACTCTTCGTTGCGGTGCGCGGGCTTCTCATTGCAGTGGCTTCTCTTGTTGCAGAGCATGGGCTCTAGGCACGCGGGCTTCAGTAGTTGTAGCACTCGGGCTCAGTAGTTGTGGCTTGCGGGCTCTAGAGCGCAGGCCCAGTAGTTGTGGCGCACGGGCTTAGTTGCTCCACAGCATGTGGGATCTTCCCGGACCAGGGCTCGAACCCCTGTCCCCTGCATTGGCAGGCGGATTCTTAACCACTGCACCACCAGGGAATTCCCATCTTACCCATTTTTAAGTGTACTGTTCAGTAGTGTTGAGTACATTCACATTGTTGTGCAATCACTCTCCAGAACTCTATTCATCTTGCAAAACTGAAACTCTCTACCCATTAAAACAACAACTCCCTATTTTTCCCTCCCTCTGGCCGTTGGCAGCCACCCTTCTTCACCTTTCCATCTCTGTGAATTTGTCTACTCTAGTTACCTAATATAAATGGAATCTGAAAGTATTTGTCTTTTTGTGACTGGCTTATTTCACTTAGCATTATATCCTTAAGGTTCATCCATGTTACAGCTCATGTCAATTTCCTCCTTAAGGCCGAATAATATTCAATTGTATGTATATACCACATTTTGTTTATCTGTTCATCTCTCGATGGACACTTCCACCTTTTGGCCATTGTGAATACTACTACTATGAATATGAGTGTGCAAATACCTCTTCATGACTCTGCTTTCAATTCTTCTGAATATATACTCAGAAGTGGAATTGCTGGGTCATGTGGTAATTGTATTTTCAATTTTTGGAAGAACCACCATATTGGCAGCTGCACCATTTTACATTCCCACCAGTAGTGCACAAGGGTTCCAGTTTCTCCACATCCTTGCTAACACACACTATTTTCTGTTGTGTGTGTGTGTGTGTTTAAATAGTAGCCAGCCTAACTGCTTCAAAGTTGTATGGCATTGTGGTTTTGACTTGCATTTCTCTAATGAGTACTGATTTTTTTATGTTCTTGTTGGCCATCTGCATATTTTCTTTGGAGAAATGTCTATTCAGATCCTTTGCATATTTTTAAATTGGGTTGTCTTTTATGTTGTTGAGATGTAGGAGTTCTTTATATATTCTGACGTTTATCAGATATGTGATTTACAAATATTTTCTCTCATTTTATGGGTTGTCTTTTCACCCTCTTGATAGTGCCCTTTGATGCACAAAAGTTTTTTTTTTTTAAGATTTATTTATTTGGTTGTGCTGGGTCTTAGTTGCGGCAGGTGGGCTCCTTAGTTGTGGCAGGCGGGCTCCTTAGTTGTGGCATGTGAACTCTTAGTTGCGACATGTGGCATCTAGTTCTCTGACCAGGGATCAAACTCGGGTCCCCTGCATTAGGAGCTTGGAGTCTTAACCACCGCGCCACCAGGGAAGTCCCCACAAAAGTTTTTAATTTTGATGAAGTCCAATTCATCTATTTTTTCTTTTGTTGCTTGTGCTTTGATGTCATAGCTAAGAAACTCTTAACCAAATTAAAAGTTAAGATTTATTATTTATTTATTTAGAAGAAAATACAGGGATACATTTTTTATAGTTTTAGTTCTTATATTTAAGTCTTTGATCCATCTTTGGTTAATTTTTGTATATGGTGTGAAGTAAGGGTCCAGTTCATTCTTTTGCATGTGGACATCCAATTCTCCTAGCACCATTTGTTGAAGAGACTGTTCTTTCCCCATTAAATAGTCTTGGCACCCTTGTCGAAAGTCAGTTGATGTATGATAGGTTTACTTCTGGACTCTCTATTCTCTCCCATTGATCCATATGTCCACCTTTGTGCCAGTACTACGTTGTTTTAATTACTGTAGCTTTGTGGTAAGTTTTGAGATTGGGTATGTGAGTCTTCCAAGTTTGTTTTTCTTTTTCAAGATTGTTTTGGCTATCTGGGGTTCCTTGGAATTCCATATGGATTTTAGGATCGGCTTTTTCATTTCTGCCAAAACAGTCATTGTGATTTTGATAAGGATTGCGTTGAATCTGTGGATTGCTTTTGGGAGTATTTACATCTTTACAGTATTGTCTTCTGCACAAACACAGGATGTTTTCCATTTATTTAGGTCTTCTCTAATTTCTTTCAGAAATGTGTGGTCATTTTCAGTGTGTAAGTTTTGCATTTCCTAGGTTAAATTTATTCCTAAGATATAAATATTCCTAACATATAAAGGTATGTTATTATTTTTGATGCTATTATGAATGGAATTATTTTCCTCATTTTTCAGATTGTTCATTACTAATATATAGAAATACAACTGATTTTTGAGTGTTAATCTTTTTTTTTTTTTTTTAATATGTATTTATTTGGCTGTGCTGGGTCTTAGCTGCGGTATGTGGGATCTTAGTTGTGGCATGTGGGATCTAGTTCCCTGACCAGGCATCGAACACAGGCCCCCTGCATTGGGAGTGCGAGTCTTAACTGCTGGACCACCAGGGAAGTCCCTTGAGTGTTAATCTTGTGTCTTCCCTCAGTGGTCTGTTGCTACACTAATTAAATTGGTATGTGTTTCTTTCATGGACCTCTTACCTAAGTTAGTACTCTTTTCAAGTTCTTTTCCTCTGTCCCTCTTTTTCTGTCTCTGTGTTAACCCAGTTGTCTGATTTTTTGGCCACGTCAAGCGGCATGTGGGATCTTAGTTCCCTGACCAGGGATTGAACCTGTGCCCCTTGCAGGGGAAACGCAGAGTCTTAGCCACTGGACCACCAGAAAAGTCCCCCCAGTTGTCTTTTAAGATCACTTTCTCAGCTTTTCTGTAACCTTTCATTCAGTGGACCTCAAGTATTTACTGAGAACATGCTGTGCACAGTGCTTTGCTAGGTGCTGTGAGTGGTAAATATTTGATATGGTTTCTGTCCTGAAAGAAAACATTGTTGAGAAGACAAGTGAGGTGTATAGACAGACAATGATACAAATTAAGACTTGATGCAATTTGATGCAATTGATTGTTAGATACATCATTTCCTATACCACTAAGAAAGAAGAATGTGAATTAAAATAAGACATGATGGTAGATAGTGATTGAGTTGTATCTTGATTTCAGAGATGTTAAAATATGAAAAAAATCATTGTAGAACTGGTAAAATACTGTAAAATCAAATGAGTGGCGTAATTGGAATAACATTAAAGATAGCGCCCACTTAACTGACTGAAACTGGGTACCAGATGTTCTGTTAAACTGTATATATTATATGAATTTTAATCTTTTCAGGAGCCATATATGTTGGTGAATATCTTCATTTTACAAATAAGGAAACCTTTCTAGGTTGACTTTCTTAGGGTTATACCTAATAAATGGCAGGACCAAATTCAGACTCAGGCAGTTAAGCTTAGAATGTACACCTTTAACCATGCTAGATGAATGCAAGATGGGACTTTTAAAGAGTGAGTAGGTGCTGGGCAGAGAAGGGAAGTAGTAGTCTAGGTGCATTTTGAGACAGAAAAGGTAACGATGTATATGATAGAAAGATAGAAAGGCTTTTTGATATTCTTTCCCCCTTTATTTCAGTGTATTCCCTTCTTTCTGACCCTCTCCCTTTCTTTTACTTATTAATTGGTTTTAAAATGGACTTGAAGTATTTATTTGCTGCATGCATTGGATAATAGCTTGTTTCCTTTTCTTCGTGGAGTCAGTATGTTGTAGTGAAAACATAAACTTAGGAGCCAGGCAGACCTAGGTTCAAATACTAGCTTATCTGGGATTTGGCTTTGAGACCTTGTTGGGCAAGTTATGTAATAATCTTCCTGAGCCCCTATCTCTTCATCATTAAAACGGGAATAGTAATCCCTGTGGGGCAGTTTCCTTAGGTTTGGAAATAATATCATAATATCTATGGAGTGCTGATCATTTACCTCACACTTAGCTATGCTTAATCAGTGATATTGCCATTGTTATTTATAATGTTTTAAAAACAATAATTAGTACATGCTGAACATTTTCTTTCTCTAAAAAGAAAACATAATTGGTTTCATATTTTCTGAGGCTCTTTATTCGTTTCTCCTGCTTCTGAGCATGTGGCTTTAAGAGAACCTCTACATGTAAGACATAGTACTGGGCAAGAAGAGAGCTCTGATGTATTCGCCATGGCTTCTCCCATGGATAGTTGTCTCATTTTCATGTTGGAACTCCTCACAGCTTGGAGCACAGGTTGGGAGGGATGGTAGGGTTTCCTGGGTCTGCTGACTCAGGCTGGAGTCCAGAAGAGAACTGGTTGACTCAGTGTCTCTGACCTTTTTCTGCAGAGGAGGAAGCTTGATGCCGTCTATTACTATATGCGCAGTCTAGCTGCCAGCAACCCTATCCTGACCGCCAAGGAGAGTCTCATGAGCTTGTTTGAAGAGACCAAAAGGAAGGTGAGTGGGGATGCAGGCAGAATCATTCCTTCCTAGAAGAATGTGTTTCTCTTAGTGTCTCTGTGTCCTTAAGGAAACGACTGATAATGTCCTGAAGGGGTCCCCTCGGGCTGTGCTGATGGGAGTCAGTCAGTCTCTATGCAGAACCAAACTTATCTTTAGGAGAGCTCTCCAGGGCCCACAGCATCTGGTTAAACCAGAATTAATAACTTTTATGAGACAAAACAGATGATACTCTGCTACTGTGGCAAAGTCTTTACTTTTTACAGTTCTTGGGCAACAAACTCAGGTGAGATGAGCACTTCTCTTGATTGGCTGAATCCCAGGACAGTCTGAGCTTATATGTTTGTATGTCGTACAGGCAGAACAGATGGAAAAGAAGCAACACGAGGAATTGGAACTGAGCCCTGGCCAATGGCGGAAAGGAAAGAAATCCACTTTCCGGCATGTTGGAGATGACACCACTCGCCTGGAGATCTGGATTCATCCATCCCATCCCCGGTCCTCCCAGGGCACTGAGTCTGGGAAGGATTCTGAGCAGGAGAATGGGCTGGGCAGCCTGAGCCCCAGTGATGTAAGTTCCTGAGGGTGATGTTATGAGCAAGACTAGCTGAGTAAGCGTGAGTGCTCTGGTACATGCAGCCATGGAGTACTGCACAGACATTCCCCATTCATCTCAGGGAAGGCACATCACTTCAGGCTCCCTGATGTTCTCATCTGTGTCCTCCACCTACACTTCCTTTACCTTTGCTATTTGCTTCCCTCTCTCACCACTATGTGGCACTGTAGAATTTAGTAAAAGTAATTTTTCTAAGTGAAGATTAATTTAGGATTTGTATAGGATGACAGTTTTTTGCTGCTTTGGGTTTATAGTCATCAATATGATGCTTTAGGATTCTGTGTGGGATTTTTGAAGCTAAGGAGAGGACACAGTAGTTGGAAAACTGCAAATGGCGGGTTCATTGTGCCTTGAGAGTAAAATTTATAGAGGAGTGGGTGGTGGGGTAATCTGGGACCAGGCCTTGAAGGGTCATGTAATAAGTAATTTGACCTTTATCCTGAAGGTATTAGGGAGCTACTGAGTGCTTTAAATAGGGAAATGTCAGATGTGCACTTTAGAAATATGACTCTGGCTGCTTTGTGGAAAATTTGGAGAAGGGTAAGACAGAAATAAGAAGAGTAGGAGCGTGCTACAGTAATCCAAGTGAGATGTGAGAAGGACCTGGACCAGGAAATGGCTTCGCAGATGGGGAGAAGTAAACAGAAGTATATTAATGAGGTAAAATCCAAAGGACTTGATTGGACATGGGGAGCTGAGGGAGAAGAGGGAATCAAAAGTAACACTTAGGTTTCTCACTTGGAAACTGGGTGAATGATGGTCTTGCTTGTAGGAGAAAGATGGTGAGTTTAGTTTTGGACATGTTGGAATTTCTATAGGACATTGACGTGGAGATATTTAGAGGCTAGCAGATATCTGAAGCTGAGGAGAGAGATCTAGGCCAGAGATGAAGATACTTGAAGGCATCCTGTTATAGATGGTACTGAAGTCATAGAGAGTTGCTTCAGCTACTCAAGGAAGGAACATAATGATAAATAGGTCCGAGGTCTAAGAAAGAAAGGAGATAGATGGCAGGGAGAAGTCCTTGCAGTTGATGAGAAAGAAGTAGGATCCAGCGCACAAATGAGGGGATTAGCCTGAAAGAAGGTAAGAGAACCCCTCTTTCTTGTGCTTGAGGGCAGGGAGGAACAGATAATTGGGAATGCAGGTAAGTTTGTATTATAGGAGGAAGATGAGGGAGGGCCTTTTGATGATTTCTATTTCCTCTTTGAAGTTGGAGGCATGGTTGTCTAAGAATGAGTCAAAGGTGGTGGGATAGGAGGACTTGTCCTTTGGGGTTTAATTTAAAATTTCCATTTATCTTCCTATATCTTTAGTCTTTAGCTGTTTTCTGGATGACTTGGAAAGCAGTCATTGCTTATAAATGAAACTCCCAACTTCCTATATGTCATGTTGTGCATGGGGCCCCAGTACATCAAGGTGCTTCAGAGGGGTTGCTGCTATGGTAGAATCCCTCACTACTGCCTCTTCTAGTTTGAATATTACCACCGCAAACTGGAAGCCTATTTGAATAAGAGATAAATTTTTCTATTGATTAGCTCCACTGTGTGTCTTTAAAATGAAAGCAACAATGACAATTTGAGAAAGCATTTTATGGCTTTCTTTGGCCTTGGCCTCAAGCTTAGGAAGTATCTCTCATAAAAGTTATAATTAATCTTTTATAGCTTTCTCTCTTCCATTAGGTGTTTTATTTATTTTTTAAGCAATGTGTTTGTAAGTTTGTGTTTTTATTCTTCTTCATTTTTAAAATTTATTTTATTGAAGTATAGTTGATATACAATGTTGTGTTAGTTTCTGGTATACAGCAGAGTGATTCATTTATACATATATATACATATTCTTTTTCATATTATTTTCCATTATGGTTTCTTACAGGATATTGAATATAGTTCCCTCTGCTATACAGTAGGACCTTGTTGTTTATCCATTCTATATCCATTTGCATCTTCTAATCCCAAACTCCCAATCCATCCCTCCCTCACCCCTCCTTCTCCCTTGGCAACTGCAAGTCTGTTCTCTACGTCTGTGAGTCTGTTTCTGTTTCGTAGATAAGTTCATTTGTGTCATATTTTAGATTCCACATATGAGTGATATCATATGGTATTTGTCTTTCTCTTTTTGACTTGCTTCACTTAGTATGATAATCTCTAGGTTCATCCATGTTGCTGCAAATGGCATTATTTTGTTGTTTTCTATGGCTGAGTACTATTCCATTTTCTGTATATATATATATGTATCACATCTTTTTTTTTTTGGAAAAGGAAAGTGATTTTTTTTTAATAGATCTTTATTGGAGTATAATTGCTTCACAATAATGTGTTAGTTTCTGTTGTACACCAAAGTGAATCAGCCATATGCATACATATGTCCCCATATCCCCTCCCTCCCACCCTCCCTATCCCACCCCTCTAGGTCATCGCAAAGCACCGAGCCGATCTCCCTGTACTATGCTGCTGCTTCCCACTCGCTAACTGTTTTACATTCGATAGTGTATGTATGTTGATGCTACTCTCACCTCGCCCCAGCTTCCCCCTCCCACCCTGTGTCCTCAAGTCCATTCTCTGTGTCTACATCTTTATTCCTGCCCTGCAACTAGGTTCATCAGTACAATTTTTTTTTTTTTAGATTCCATATGTATGCCTTAGAATATGGTATTTGTTTTTCTCTTTCTGACTTACTTCACTCTGTATGGCAGACTCTAAGTCCATCCATTTCACTACAAATAACTCAATTTTGTTTCTTTTTATGGCAGAGTAATATTCCATTGTATATATGTGCCACATCTTCTTTATCCGTTCATCTGTCGATGGACATTTAAGTTGGTTCCATGTCCTGGCTATTGTAAATAGTGCTGCAGTGAACATTGTGGTACATGTCTCTTTTTGAATTATGGTTTTCTCAGGGTATATGCCCAGTAGTGGGATTGCTGGGTCATATGGTAGTTCTATTTTTAGTTTTTTAAGGAACCTCCATACTGTTTTCCATAGTGGTTGTGTCAATTTACATTCCCACCAACAGTGCAGGAGGGTTCCCTTTTCACCACACCCTTTCCACATCTTCTTTATGCATTCATCTGTCCATGGACTTTTAGGTTGCTACAATGTCTTGGCTATTGTAAATAGTGCTGCTGTGAACATTGGGGTGCGTGTATCTTTTCAAATTAGAGTTTTGTCTGGATATATGCCCAGGAGTGGGATTGCTGGATCATATGGCATGTGTTTTTATTCAGTGTGTAGCTTCTCTGAGCTGCACATTGGATCCATTACACTTTATTATTTTATTTTTAATTATACAAATAACATACGAATATATTTTTAGTAAAAATTTCAGATGATCACAGATGTGTGCAGAGTAAAATGTGGTAATTTGTTTTCTAAACTATTGTTGAAGCTGTTTATATATTTTCAGCCTATACATCATCCGTGGGTACATACACCATCCTTAATTTCTTTTAAATTTACATCTCTGGGTTTGGGCTTTTAGTTCTATACTACCAGCACTTGAGGAGGAAGCCTGCAGTTTCATAGCTCTCTGTTTATCCAGTTAGGAAACCACACTGCCTTTTTTACCTGCTTTCTCAGGCTCAAGCCATCTTCCCATATCCTTTTCTTTCATACAGCAGGCCCCAGGAACTCAGCTTGCTTTCTCTGTTCCCTGCAACAGGAACATACAGCTGATGGGAAGTGGGAATCTATTCACAGAGGTTTGAGTAATTAGGCTTTGGGGATACAGAGATTAAAACAACCAAAAATGATTTTTAACCTTAGGGAGCACTCAGTCATGTGGGGAAGACAGAAACATATGATTATATTATATATTATAATGCAGTGTGCCAAGTGCTGTGATAAAGGCAAGGCTGAGAGGCTATGGAGCATAAACTAAAGCACCTGATGGGCATGGTTAGGTAAGGCTAGAATGAGGAGGCACTTTGTAGCTGAAGGATGATGTAAGGGGATTTCCACTCTTGGGCTGAAGGCTTAGGGAGCTGCAAGTCATTCAGTATGGCTGGAGGCTAGGATGTGAGTGGTGCTCTTGCTAGAGACTAGAGTCATCCTTTACCCCTTCCTTTCCTGTACCCCACATCCAGTCAATATCAAGAGCTGTTTGGTCTACTCCTAAACATAATTTGAATCTATCTACTTTTTTCTATTTCTACTACCACTATCGTAGTACAAGCTATCATTCATTATTTCAGTAATCCATACACTATTAAGAAGTTCTTAATGACCTTTCCACATTTATTCCTGGTCCTCCTTAGGCCTTTCTTTTTGGACAGTAACCCAAATGAGCTTTCACATACACATTTCTGGTCACGTCACTTCCCTATTTGAAAGTCTTCAGTTGTTTTTCTTTGCTTTTAGAATCAGGTCCAAAATCCTTAAAGTAGTTTACTGGGCCCTGCAAGATTTGGTCTCTGCTGCTTCTGACCTTATCCTGTACCCCTCTTCCCCCCTTTGTTCTTGTTCTGTGGCTATACTGGCTTCTTCCTTGAAGGGCCCAAGTTCTTTTCTGGCCCTTGGCTATGGCACATTCTCTTTGCATGCAGTGCTCTTCTCTCTTTATCAGCTCCATTTTTGCTTCTCCTTAAACTCTCAGCGTAAATACCACTTCCCTTTTCCAGGGAAGCTTTTCCTGATCCCTGAGCCTGGTGGTTTCCCCTTTGTAATGCCGTATTTCTGATTAAGTAATTTTATAGTTACTTAAAAACTAGGTGCAGTTTTGTTCTTGTTGGTTAAAGCCTCTCCCTTGCTAGATTCAAGCCTCTGTGAGGGTGGGGTCTGTACCTGGTTGCTCATTGCCTTATCCCCATTGCCTGCATATAGAAGATTCTAAATAAATCTTAGTTGAGCATATAAAGGAGGGGAGGAAAAGTGAGGGATGAAGCTGGAGAAGATAGGAGGGGCCAGATTCTTCATAAATATTGAGGAGTTTGGATATCTAATATTAAGGATTTTAAACAAGGGATCGCATAACCAGATTGTGTAATGATCACTCTTTTCAACACTTCTACTATTAGAACAGATTTATTTGTTTGTTTGTTTTAAAAATTTTTTTCTTATTATTTTTTGATTTATTTGTTTTTTAAAGGGAAATTTTTAATTGCAGAAGTAACACCAATTCACGGTATCTAAATCAAACAAAAATGTACATAAAGTTTAAAATGAGAGTCACTTGTGTTCTTTCCTTCAGAGACACCACTATTAACTATTTGATATAGGTTCTTCCAGACCTTTTTCTAAACATTTATAGTTGTGTATGTATACACACATACCTGCAGACACATGAAATATATATATTTTTTTTTTTTTTTAAATATTTATTTATTTATTTATTTATTTATGGCTGTGTTGGGTCTTCGTTTCTGTGCGCAGGCTTTCTCCAGTTGCGGCAAGTGGGGGCCACTCTTCATCGCGGTGCGCGGGCCTCTCGCTATCGTGGCCTCTCTTGTTGGGGAGCACAGGCTCCAGATGCGCAGGCTCAGTAATTGTGGCTCACGGGCCTAGTTGCTCCGCGGCATGTGGGATCTTCCCAGACCAGGGCTCGAACCCGTGTCCCCTGCATTGGCAGGCAGATTCTCAACCACTGCGCCACCAGGGAAGCCCTGAAATATATTTTTTTAACAAAAATGAGATTATACTATATATACTGATATACAGTTTGCTTTTTTAAAAAAAAATTATTTATTTCTTTATTTAGTTGCACTGGGTCTTAGTTGCGGCGGGCGGGCTCCTTTAGTTGCGGCTTGCGGACTCCTTAGTTGCAGAACTCGGGCTCCTTAGTTGTGGCATGTGAACTCTTAGTTGCGGCATGCATGTGGGATCTAGTTCCCTGACCACGGATCGAACCTGGGTGCCCTGCATTGGGAGTGTGGAGTCTTAACTGCTGTGCCACCAGGGAAGTCCCACAGTTTGCTTTTTTGAATTATCCACTGGACATGCAGTCAGTTCTCCTATAAGGTAACACATGCATTCCTAAAAATCACTGTGCTATGCACAATTGCACAATAAAAACTACGGAGCTTACGGGGAAAATGGGGTTAAGAGCACAACACTCAAAAACTCCCTCAGTGACATATTTAAAAAAAAAAAAAGATATAAACCTAATAAAGCAGTTGTACAGTTTTATACATGTTCATTGGTTAAGAAGTATGTAGATACTATCTTGAAAAAGACATGAGGTTTGCTCGTAGAAGTGGGCTTTGGAAGGATTGCTACTTGTGAGTTATTGTGAAGTGATGGAAGGAGGGTTATTTGAAATTGGCCTGGCAGGTATAACACCAGATGGGGACAGGCATGGCTCAGAATGTAAGTTCACATGGTGAACTGCAGTAGCTGGTGGATGTTTGGCGGGGGGGGGTGTGTATGTGTGTGTTTTGTGTGTTCCTGTGTAGCTTGGTTCAGCTGGGTGGAGTTTTCTGTTTACCTGTTGTTTTTCCTGAACAAAAGAAAAATTGGTGTTAGGTTCAAATTGTTCCCTAATATGTTGATCATGATGGAACAGATACACATTTTCAAAATAAGCTTGTAGCAGAACTGACTGTGTTTCCACTTGTCTAAGAGTGTCTCTTCTTAGTATGTTCTTAGTGTGGCTGCATGATGTTTCATTATAGAGGTGTGTGCCATTTATTTATCTGTGTAATTTGTGTGTTGTGCTTTACTTGCGTGTTCATTTCATTTGTCCTTTTTGAGTGATTAGCCTTGATAGGAGTTGCTCCTTTGACAACTCCTGGAGAGTTTCTAGCACAAACTGCTAAAATTCAGATCCATGAATAAGAAACAGAAAATTTGGCTTCAGGTGGTTGTTAGTAATGATAGTAATCTCCAAACTGGTTTGTCCTATCTCTGCCAAGCGTGAGTTTTTGCTCTCTCTCTGAGTGGCTGCAGGAGGTTAGCTTGTGGGTTGCTGGTTTTCAGCCTTGAGATGTGGTTTGGGTTGAACATGCAACCTGGGGAGGGACTGCCAGCCTCAGCTGTAAGTGGCATCCTCTGAAACTATTGAGCCTCGCATTTAAACTCTCTCTCTGTCAGCTAAGCCACTCAAATTCAGTGTCGCCAGGGTTCCAAGCATTCTTTATTTAGTGGATGTGCCTTCCACTATGTCTCAGCTCCCTTTGGAAATCAGAAAAGGGTACTGCTTAGCAAATGAGTTGTGGCTGAGAGTGAGTTAATCTAAGGATATTAAATTAATGGCTTCAGAAATAATGTTCATACTGAAAGGTGAGAGTCTCTGATGGAACTGCTGAGGATTTTCTCAGACCTGATTGCTCTGTTATCAACATCTTGAATGCAGTGTAACATGTGTCTATCTGCTGGGGAAGAATGAGCTGTTGATAGATGTTTGTCTTTCAGACTTCAGTGAGTTCTCCTATTGTGGCATGATTTGGTTTACTATTCCTGGCATTTTCCTCAACCCATTGTGATTGTTATATGTACAACATGCGTGGTGCTATGTGTAGAAAATATGTCTTTAGACAAATGAAATGTCATTGTATATTTGGCCAAGCTCTTGCGAAACCTTCCTTCTCTTTGACTCTTCTGAATATGTTTTGGGGTTCAGACTAGACTGGACCTCAGTAGCTACTAATACCTGTTATTGGGTCTTTCCTTATTTGAATCTCTCATATTATTTCACCCGCCAAATGATATTGTTTGCCTTGGTCTTTTTCCTTTTGCTCCTCATCCTTCTGTCACATTTCATTATTTATTTCTTTGCATTGTATCTTTTTTTCCAAGACTTAATCAGATCTGGGATTTAATGCAGTTACCCCGGACTTCTTAGAGCAGAAGGCTGTATTCTGGGTCCAGTGCTTCATCAGACTGAAGTTTGGTTTACCTGTCCTATTGTGCCAGCTTTGTGCTAAGATTGTAAAGACGAGTACAACATTGTTGTTTCCTCGAAGAGCTTAGAGTCGGGACTTCCCTGGTGGCGCAGTGGTTAAGAATCCGCCTGCCAATGCAGGGGACACGGGTTCGAGCCCTGGTCCGGAAAGATCCCACATGCCACGGAGCAACTAAGCCTGTGTGCCACAACTACTGAGTCTGCGCTCTAGAGCCCGCGAGCCACAACTACTGAGCCTGCGTGCCTAGAGCCCGTGCTCCGCAACGAGAGAAGCCACCACAATGAGAAGCCCGCACACCACAACGAAGAGTAGCCCCCGCTCACCACAACTAGAGAAAAGCCTGCGCGCAGCAACGAAGACCCAATGCAGCCAAGAATAAATAAATAAATACATTTAAAAAAAGAAAAAAAAAGAGCTTAGAGTCTAGTGCATGGGTCAGCAGCCTTTTTTTGTGAAAGACCAAATAGTAAGTATTTTAGACTTTGCAAGCCATATGGTCTTTGTTATTACTCACCTTTGCTGTTGTGGTGCTGAAGTAGCCATAGACAAAATGTAAATGAGTGAGCATGGCCGTGTTCCAGTTAAACTTTGTTTACAAAGACCGGTGGCAGGCTCGCTTTGGCCTGTGGGCCTACTTTACCAACCTCCGGGTGAATGGAAGGAATGGCTACATAAAGAGAATGTTTCAGTATACAGTTTATTGTTGTTTGCAGTAGTTATGTTCTGTAAAGTCACCATAGACACTGAATTAGTAGGTTCTGAACCATTGCTCCCAAGGGAAATACAGGGTTAGATTCCTATGAGCCCCTGGTTACAAGATTTTCATCAGCTGATCAGTACATAACCTTATTTTATGTATGCTTCTATTTAAACACACCTTATTTAATGTATTGTTGATTCATTAACATTGAACTCGTGGCCAGCAGCACTATAACTCATGCCCAAGCAACTTATCTAGCACACATATTTTCTCCTTAAGACACATCACAGCCTTCTCATGTTTAGGAACACTAGATAGCATTTTAGCACTGCACTTGGGGACCATTTTAATCAGTGCACAAAAATGTGGAAAATGTGGCACTAAGTAGGCCACAGAAAGGACACTAGTTTAAAGTATGAGAGAAATCACCTTGTTTGATCTCAGCTGGGAATGTGGTTATGCGGAGACTCAGATTTTTTGCTGCTCTGTACATGTTCACAAATGACTGTGAAAGCACCGTGAGTATTGGTTTTGGGGTTGCTAATAAGTTTTAATGAGTAGGTGAATTCATAAATGAGAAATCCAAAGATAATGAAGACCAACTGTATCATGTAAGTGTCGTGAGGGAGGTATGTTTTGGGTGCCTTGGAAACACAGAGAAGGGCACTTGGTCCAATCCTGGTGGAGGCGTGGGTTGTGGTGGCCAAAGGGAGGGTGAATTCAGAAGGCTTCCTGGAAACATTAACTAGGGAGAGTGAGAAGAGAGTGTTCCAAGTAGGAGGAACAGCCCGAGCAAAGACAGAGGTGGTGTGACACAGCAGAGGCTTTGCAGAGTATCTAAATCTGTGATAAGTTTGGAGGATAATGTGAGAAAGTTGGAGTGGTGGAAAGACTAAACCTTCTGCAGGAACCACTTTCTTGTTTGGTGCTGTGGACGCGTGGGTGTGTGGTGGTCCGTAGGCTGGTCCTGTATAATATCCTTCTGGATTCTGGAAATAACATTTTATTTTCTGGAATTTCTCATTGTTTACTTGTCACATCTGCATTGTTAATTCAACAAAAGCAATACTCTTCCATTCATTAAATTTGGTAGGGTGAGAGTGGACTGAATTTTTTGCCCCACAGTTTGCTGATTAAACTTTGAGGACTGCTCTCTTAGATGGTGCTTTAGGCATTCTGAGCTCGAACCTGGAGAAGGTACTAGTGTCTTTTTGTGTCTTGGTGGTTGGAGGAAATTGCTAATGGCTTCAATCAAGAAGGGCAAAGCTCTTTTTCATTTTCATATTTTTATCGCTTTTAAAAATGCACAAAGTCAACACATGCTTATTGTAAAAAGCTTGAAAATGCAGATAAATATGTTTTATCACCTAGAGATAGCCACTTTTAACATTTTAGGGGACTTCCCTGGTGGTGCAGTGGTGAAGGCTCCACGCTCTCAATGCAGGGGGCCTGGGTTCGATCCCTGGTCGGGAAACTAAGATCCCAGTGAGATGCCACAACTAAGTCCGTCCACCACAGCCACTGAGCCCACGTGCTCTAGATCCCGTGCGCTGCAACTAAAGAGCCCGCACGCTGCAATGAAGACCCAGTGCAGCCAAAATAAATAAATAAAACATTTTAGGGTATGCTCTTCCTGCATATTTTTATAGGGCACAGCATTTAGATTGGAAATGTCGAATGCCCATTATCCTGGGATATCAGAAGAGAAAAATCCATGCCTAATTTTTAACCTAGAATCTGGTTGGGAAAGTGGTATTCTAATATCTACAGTCAACACAGTTATCTGTATCTTGGTCTTTATCAAAGCACAGTTAGAGTGACACCATAATGTCCTGTCTCTTGTGCATAAAGAGAAACTTTTCAAGCCACAACAATAAGGAAGAGTGAGTTCAAGAAAGGTTAGACATCTAATAGGACTGATTATTGTTGTTTTCTTTTTTATAAATTTATTTTATTTATTTTATTTTTGGCTGCGTTGGGTCTTCGTTGCTGCGTGCGGGCTTTCCCTAGTTGCGGCGAGCAGGGGCTACTCTTCGTGGCAGTGTGCAGGCTTCTCAGTGCGGTGGCTTCTCTTGTTCCGGAGCATGGGCTCTAGGCCCGCGAGCTTCAGTAGTTGTGGCTCACGGGCTCCAGAGCGCAGGCTCAGTAGTTGTGGCTCATGAGCTTAGTTGCCCCGTGGCATGTGAGATCTTCCTGGACCAGGGCTTGAACCTGTGTCCCGTGCATTGGCAGGCAGATTCTTAACCACTGCGCCACCAGGGAAGCCCCCTGATTATTGTTTTTGAAAGATTGAGTCTGAAAGGATCCATTTCATGAGGCAGCATCTTGAGCTAGTAATAAATTGGGGGCATGAGGGATTAATGTGAGGTCCCCTGGGCATAGGAAGTTTGTGACCTTGTTTGGAAAGCTGGATTCTTGTTGGAGAAATTTCTAGGCAGTTATGTTAGGGTTGGTTTCTAGGAGGGTGGGAATAGAGATTGACAGATCTAGTAGAGGAGTGATTGCCTTTTAAAATATTTTAATTAAAGAAATGTATTTTTTTAATGTTTTATTTATTTTATTTTATTTATTTATTTTTGGCTGCGTTGGGTCTCCGTTGCCGCACGCGGGTCTGCTCTAGTTGCCACAAGCGGGGGCTACTCCTCGTTGCGGTGCACGGGCTTCTCACCACGGTGGCTTCTTTGCTGCAGAGTACAGGCTCTAGGTGCATGGGCTTCAGTAGTTATGGCACACAGACTCAGTAGTTGTGGATCACGGGCTTCAGAGCACAGGCTCAGCAGTTGTGGTATGTGGGCTTAGTTACTCCGTGGCATGCAGGATCCTCCTGGACCAGGGCTTGAACCCGTGTCCCCTTCATTGGCAGGCAGACTCCCAACCACTGAGCCACCAGGGAAGCCCAAGAAATATTTTTGAATGGGGTAATATAGTATGTGTGTGTTTGTATGTAATATAAATTGTATATATAAGATAGATATATGATTGTCTATTAGTGGCATATCATACACACTGTTATTCACCTTTGCTTGGGAGTTGGGAGATCCTTCCATGAGTGATTGCCTGCAAGTCCATTATATCTCTTTAGGGTTTGGAAGCTTGTTAGCTTTCATTAATTTTGTCCAGCATTCTGTATGTCAGAGGCAGGATAGTGCAGGAGTTAACAGCTTGAGTTTTGGGAAGTCCTAAGTTCAAGTCCTGGTTTTATCAGTTATTAGCTGTGAGACTTTGGGCATGTTCCTTAATCTGCCTGCGCTTTGGTTTCCTCATTTGTAAGGTGGTGATAACAATAGACTAAATGAGATAATGCATGTAAAGAGCAATGAGTGGCATATCGTAACTTCTCATACAGTGGTGGTAGTTGTTACTGACATACTTACATTTTTGTTACGGTGTTCTTTTAAGCTATTAGGTTTAATTTTGCATTTTTCGCTTTCTAACCGAAGTGAACAATGAGGCTTGATGATTCACAAACTGACAGCCCACTGTTTAAATGCAAACTGTTCATTTGATTTGAAGAGTTTTATTTAATTATGAAAAATTTCAAACACACACAAGAAAATAGCGTAATGAACCCCCATACCTGTCACCCACATTTTCCACATTTGTTTCAGCTTCTCCCCCTCACCCCCTGCTGAAGTATTTTAAAGCAAACCCTAGATCACTGCATCCCTACATATTCCACTTCTCTACATGCCTTTTATTTTCTAATTAAAAAAAAAATATATATATATATATTATTTGGCTGCACTGGGTCTTAGTTGCAGTATGCAGGATCTTTGTTGCTGCGTGTGGGATCTTTTAGTTGCTGCATGCGGGATCCTTAGTTGCGGCACACGAGCTCTTAGTTGCGGCATACAAGATCTAGTTCCCTGACCAGGGATCGAACCTGGGCCCCCTGCTTTGGGAGCATGGAGTCTTAACCACTGGACCACCAGGGAAGTGCCCCCTACATGCCTTTAAAAAAGTAATGAACGTTTTCTTACGTACCACAGGGCCATTGCCCTGCCTTTCCTTGGCGTCATTCAATATCTGATCTATAACTTCATTTCCCAGATTATCTAACAAATGTCTTCTTAGAGTTGGTTTGTTCAAATCAAGATCTATATATTATTGTTTGATTGTTTTTTTTTTTTTTTTTTTTTTAAAGGGAATGCTATTTATTTATTTATTTATTTTATTATTATTTATGGCTGTGTTGGGTCTTCGTTTCTGTGCGAGAGCTTTCTCTAGTTGCGGCGAGCGGGGGCCACTCCTCATCGCGGTGCGCGGGCCTCTCACTATCGTGGCCTCTCTTGTTGCGGAGCACAGGCTCCAGACGCGCAGGCTCAGCAATTGTGGCTCACGGGCCCAGTTGCTCCGCGGCATGTGGGATCTTCCCAGACCAGGGCTCGAACCCGTGTCCCCTGCATTGGCAGGCAGATTCTCAACCACTGCGCCACCAGGGAAGCCCTGTTTGATTGTTTTTTTCCTAAGTCTCTCTTTTTTTTTTTTTTTAAATTAATTATTTATTTATTTATTTTTGGCTGCATTGGGTCTTCGTTTCTGTACGTGGGCTTTCTCTAGTTGTGGCAAGTGGGGGCCACTCTTCATCGCGGTGCGCGGGCCTCTCACTATCGCAGCCTCTCTTGTTGTGGAGCACAAGCTCCAGACGCGCAGGCTCAGTAGTTGTGGCTCACGGGCCCAGTTGCTCCGTGGCATGTGGGATCTTCCCAGACCAGGGCTCGAACCCGTGTCCCCTGCATTGGCAGGCAGATTCTCAACCACTGCGCCAC
Source organism: Balaenoptera borealis (assembly GCF_965194805.1). Taxonomy (NCBI): domain Eukaryota; kingdom Metazoa; phylum Chordata; class Mammalia; order Artiodactyla; family Balaenopteridae; genus Balaenoptera; species Balaenoptera borealis. Next base: position 48,568,881 of record NC_138879.1, on the reverse strand, counting down.
CAGGGAAGCCCCTAAGTCTCTTTTAATCAAGACCGGTTCTGCCTTCCCTTTTAAAAATTTTCTTCATGTCACTAGCTTGTTAAAGAAGCAGGTCAAAAAAAAAAAAAAAAAAAAAAGAAGAAGCAGGTCAATTGTCCTATGGAATTTCCGCATTCTGGATTTGCCTCTCTTTCCTTGTGGTATCATTTAACCTGTTCCTCTCTCCCCATATAACTGTAAATGAGAGTTAAACACATGGTTAGATACTTTCAGCATTTTTGGTAAGAGTACTTCATTGGTGGGGCCGTGTGCCTCATTTTTTATTGCGTTAGGAGGTGTCAGATTAGCTCACTAACCAGAGTTCAAGTGGTACAAATAGTGGATTTTTGTTTGTTTTATTTTAAAATTACAGTCAGTTGCCAGCTAATTCTCAAAAGAAATCAAGATCTGGCAACAATTTGCCAGAGCTGAGTAGCACCTACCCCCTTTTAGTTTGCCACTAGCCCCTTTTCCTCTCCTGTGCTTGCTTGTATGTTGCTTACTTATATCACGCACCTTGCCTCTGTAGGCATTTGATTCTGTGATCCATGCTTTAAAAGTGTCACCAAAGTAAGTTATTACAATCCAGGTTTTTAAGAGACATCTAAGTTGTTTCTCAGAGATTCAGTTTAAGATTGACAAGAGCACCCAAACGGGCCTGACTTTGGGCACAGGGAAACGTCTTAATCATTGGGCCATAGGTGTTTTGCTGGGATTCACGTGACGTTGTCATTGTTGTTGACCCAGAAATCAGTTAGCAGTATGTCCTGCTACCTGGCTGGGTTACTCTGTCTGCTGTCCAGTAGTGAGCCTAAGGAATCTGAAGGTATCACTTCTGTTTCGTAATGAAATTTGTACCTGTGGGAATTGAGGCCTACCTACAGAGCTCTGGGACAGAGCTCTTTCCTCAGCATCCTGTTGCAGCCAAGCTTGGTGAAAAGTGAGAAGTTATACTGCCTAAGCGTGTGAACTGAAAAGCTTCAGGCTGTGTTTTAGTAAAGTCTGAATGCCACCCACCAAACCAGTTGGTTAGAATAAGCTTTTCTGGTCTCATGTAGTTTTCCTTGTCCCCAGGCTTCTTGATAGTTATGTGGAATCTCTGGCAGAGTGAGAACCTTATTTGCCAAGGTTTGGGAATCATCTGCCTGGATTTTGTGTGCTGTCCCTGCCTGAATCTCTTGTGTCCATGTTTCCATGGTGGTTTTTCCTTCGAGGATGATGATTTTCTTTCCGACTCTGATACATGGCTCTACAAGGCTGGATAGTATATGAGTACATTTTTTTCTTGCCTTTAATCAAGAGTCCAGCAAAGTAAACATGGGCCAAAAAAGGAGCACAGCTTCACTGTGGGAAATCCAGGTCAGGTGGCCGTAGCACAGAGCTTTCACATGCTCAACTTATTATATTTGCTTGAAGGCTTTTTTTAAAAGTGTGGTATGCAGGTGGCATTTTCTTCAGACCCATCCTTGGTCTTGCTTTTCAGTGCCCCTTGCATAATTTGTGCACTCCAGCTGCTGCTGCTGCTACCACTGCTGCCACCACCGTGCAGAAGAAAGCTGTGATGTGTGGGTGATACACATCTAATGCCTCCACCTTCCCCTCACCCCCCTGCCCCCACCCATGAACATAACTATAGATGAGAGCATGGTTTTAGAAGGCCTGCTTCCTTAGGCAGGATGTCTTGCCTTGTATTAGAGTGAGTTCCAATTCCTAGAGTTGTATCATGATCCTTCAGGTTGGCACTTCCAGAGCTAGTGCCACTATGAAGCTCAAAATAGCTTTTGACCTGATTTCCTCTGGGTAGCCTAAGCATTGACTTAATTTACAATGATAGAGAAGAATTGAGTCTCTCTGCTAATAGGTAAATGTTTTGTCCATGATAACTCAGTTATTGCATTGCCCCATAATTATATCGTCAAAGCAGAGAAAGTTAGCTTAATTTTTTGGCCTCATGAATACAGAGATTTTATATCTGTGAGGTGGGTACCATGTATTTTTTCGGGGTTGCTGTGGGCATTTTATTAACTTCATGTCGCTGATGTGGCCCTTTACTTTTGTAAAGTAGCTTACAATATGTACCACGTGTCATTCTCCTCCACCCTGGCAACTCTTTGAAAGTATTCTTCTGTCAACTGAGATTTGGCAGCATGTGATGACAGGAGTTCATAAGAGCCTCTTTCTACAGGAAGAGGCTACAGATTGGCTCTCTTTTTCTCAGGCCATAAGAAACAGCTTGGTGAGATTACTTTCAAAGAAAGTCAGAACTGGGACTGGGTTTTTTCGGATATTGATCCTATGAGTTTGCTGTGAGGAACAGCCTCTAACAGACAAGGTCTGGGGCCACCTGCCTGGATCACTGTTGGACTCTCGGGCTGATGTCTGTCTTTGTCTCTTTGTGGTTAGCAGTGAGTGGAAGTTTCTCAAAGTACATTGGCCCTAACTACAAACCCTTAACGCCCCATATGACCTCGGTCACCAAACCACTTCAGGGCTTTATTTTTATCCTAGCAGTTTTGTTTCAAGATGTGAGGTTGGTTTCTTTCCTCTAGCAGAGCAGAGTTCTCTAGGGGGAAGAAACAGAGTGCCAGGGTGCAGTTGAGGCTGGTTAGACACCAAAACCACACTCTTCGTCTTTCTGGGCTTGAGACGTGATATAAGCCATGCTGCAAACACCAGCTTCCACACGGTGAAGAAACCTCGTCAGATACTCGCTTCATTTATTTTTTGTGTTTGTTTTATTTATGTTTTTAGACAACTAAAATGTGGAGGAAGAGGAGGTGTACCTTCCCATTCTGCTTCAACCAGAAATCTAATTCTAAGAATGAATACTTTCTTAAAATCCAGTTATTTCCCAGCTTAAGGTTTTTCATCTTCCCCAAGAGTGTTGATGAGAACTCTCACAACTCACCAGGTCTCAGGAAACCGGATTACCAACATATCCTGTTCGCGTGCATGTGTGTATTCTGTGTTACCCACAGGCCACTTTCCACCCCACGTGACCTTTAGTTACCATCCGGAAAGTCAGGACCCAGATACCAGTCAGATTTTCCAGGCTTTGGTTTGGTTTAGACATTTTAGAAAATGTTAAGAGTAGTAATTCTAAAGAGACTTTCTGAGTGGCACGCATAGTGAATAGGAAGTTACATACCCTCAAGGGAGAGGGAAAGGCTGGCCCTATGCTCTTTTCAGTAACATGTTTGAAAACGAACATTCACAAGAAAACTTGCTACTGAAATGCACAGGGGAGGGGAGGAGAGAACTGTTTAATTGATTAGAAGTCAAATACATGCCTCAGTTCTTAGGTTTTAAGACTAAATTCTGAAGCTCTTGTTGCATTCTTTAAAATTGTAATGTTCATTATTGGAGTTGTTTATAACACACGGCATCGAATTTTATTTTAGTCAGCATCTCTCAATATAAGTGGACTGTAATGAGTCAGGTAGTGCTCTGAACAGGGGGAGATACAAGACTGCCAGTGGCCTGCAAGCTAAGAAGCGTTTATTACCTTTTTATGTAACGAGTTGTTTAAAAAGAAGAACGTGTGACAGAGAGACGTATGTGGCCTGTAAGGCCTAAACTATTTACTGCCGGACCCTTTACAGAAAAAGTTGGCCCACCACTGCCCCAGAAGCTGGGCGGGTAAAGGCAGTTAACCCAGAGGTCCTTTAGGACATTGATTGTTAATGAGGGTGTTATTGCCTTTTGGGGGCACAGTTCATTTTTCTGGCCTGTCACCATAGGATGTTTAGCATTCCTGGCCCCGTCCACTAGATGCCAGTAGTTGGCCCCCACGATTTTCCAAGGACTCCCTGGGAGGGGTGGAACTGTTTTGGTTGAGAACCAGTGATTTAGAGCCTACTGAGATTAAAAAAACACCTTGTTAAGGTTTCTTCCTTCATTTCCTCTCGGTCAGAGAAACAGACCTAGAATTTGGCCCTTCATGGCATAGGGATCAACCACAGTGAGAGAGAATTCCAGTCACTGGGGGAATAGGGAGAATTTTCAGTGTAGAATAAAAAGGTTGTAAGGAGGCCATTTAATGAGTGTGTCTGTTGCTTGTTCACCCTTCAAGACTTGTTCAGGTTGATGTATGATTTATGAAAGGTTTGTTTTGATGTTGGCCATGCTTTGGAAAGCATGTTCCTCTCTATGTGAGAGGAAGAGTGGCCATCTTTGGCCTTAATGTCCAGATGATTTTGAGATCTGTGGGAATCCGTATGGTGTACTTGAGAGACTTGTTCAAAGCCAATGTAAAGACGTAGTTTTGGCATCTCCTGAATAACCTGATATCCAGACTTAAGCCAGAACTCTGGGGTTAGAGAATTTTCCAGCCTGGGAGAGTCGACTGAGAAAAGTCCTCCTTTGGCTCCTTACCAAGTTAGACAAGGGAGCAATCAGCTGCTGAGTTCCAGCCAACTGGAATGTATGTGCGGGTGTACTATAAATCGTCCCTTAGGATCCAGCTCCTAGTCTGTGAAGAGCCTTCCAAATAAGAATGAGACCCTTACACAGGATCCATGTTCAATCTGCAGCTGCTATAGGAAGGGACAGAGTAGTGAGGCGACGTTACTAGTAGTGAGTGGGAGCAGCTCACTTTGTATATAACATATTGTCTGTTGTGTGGGGTAAGAGACTGCACTGACCTTTTTGTTTTCCCCATGTTACCTTTCTCACCAATTTCCTATGTTTTTTTAAGTTTCTGACCATACTCGTGGGGAGACGTATCTGTAGTTCTGTTATTTGCAATCCCTATCTACTCTTTAAGGTCCCGGGATTTCATCTGTCTACTCTGTTTTCACTGTCTTGGGTGTGATGTTTGGGCTAAGGTAGAGAATATGAAATAGTTGTCTTCTTGGCTTGTGATCTTACCCCAGTCGGTAGACCCTTTGTTTGGCTCCAGGGGGAAACTCAGGTTATTCCCCTCCTGGAAGCCTTTCACTTTACTCATAAATATTTAATATTGAAGTTACTGCTCAGTTTTATTTTCCCAAGTATTAGTATATAGACTCCCTAGACCAGAAGGAACTTAAAATACTATCGAGATGCTTTCTGATGCTCAAGTCCCTGTAAAATGTATTTATCACACATTTTTATTATTAAGAGCTTCAGTGATTTTTCCAGTTGTCTATCTTCTGTCTACCGATTCAAAATTTATTGAGTGTCTGCTCTGGGAATCACTAGGCATCTCTCCTCCTTTTGCTCTTTCCATGTCATTCATTCCTAGAACATGTACCTAGGTGACATGTTGGTCCGTGGTAGTATTGCTTTGACTGAATTGTACTTTGGTGTAAGGTCATCAGCCTATATTAAGACAAATAATAAAAGAGGCCTAGGGAATCATTGCTGTTTGCATTACTTGGTATCTTCTTTGTGGAAACCCACGGGAGAAATTTTTGCTTTTAGTATCAGAGATAGTTGTACTGTGTGAGGGTTTTTTGTGTGTTTTTTTAAACCTCATGCACATTTACGAATTTGTTATTCAGAATAATTCTCTATTTTAATTGTTCCAGAGGTTAGAGCTGAACTTGTAACTGGCTTTAGTAAGTGTCAGGTATTTCTGGCATGCATTTTGTGTCGTGTCCTTACTGCTCCTGACCTCTAATCTTTTTCTTGATGGCTCCTCTTTCTTTTTTGTATTCTGTCTTGCAGTACAGTATATACCTTTATATGTGGACTTAAATAATTGGCTTCACAGTTTTATATGGACATTTTTCTCTTTTCTCTTACTTATCCAGTTGTGAAACCCCTTTCTCAGGTCAGCTAGTCATCTCTGAGGGGATCAGGCTTTTTCCTGTCCCCATTCAGGTCATTTCCATAAATATTTAGTGAATAGCTTTGTATGCTGGTCATTATTCTAGGCACTGCACCTAGAAAGGTAAATGATATTGGTCCTTCCTTCAAAGATACAGTGTAGTAAGAAAAATGGATACGTAAGTAAATACTTGTAATGAAATGTTACATGTTATAATAGAAATATGTATACTGTATAGGGGTAATACAGAGGAGAAAGAAATTAACTCATGATGAACAGGGAAAGCTACCTAGAAAGGTGATCTGTCCTTAATTTTGAAGGATGAAAGAAGTTCTTTAGGGAGATGTGGGTAGCAGACTTTTCTGGCAGAAGGAACAGCATGGATTAAAACACGGTGTGGTTAGAAACTGAGTGGTTGCTTCTGAGATTCCTAGCCAGGAGTCTGTCATTAGAACATCTTAGGCCACAGTACAGATGTCCACACCAATGCTGTCTAATCAGTCAGCTGGAACTGAAGATTCATCACAAAGTGGATACTTCTGGGCTTTTGATTTGGCCCAAGCTTAGAAGTGAATCCTTCAAATAGTTCTTCTTTGCTTTATTTTATGCATTAGCAAAGGTTGAGTCATCCTACAGTCATGCCTTCCATCATTCTGGGAAGCTTTCTGAGCCAAGCCTAGCTTGGCTTGGGAATAAGTTATGCACTGTGTTGTAACTGTTGGCAATAAGTCCTGTTCTTGCTCTTCACACGCACAGTAGGACTGCAACTACTGAAGCATATGGAAAAGAGGAGTTGGAATAATACCTTTGTGGATTTGCATTTTTCTGGGGTGTTTCTTGGTAAAGATACGGAAGTCTTATTTTGTCTAATGAGATTTTGAGCTGACTTGTGCCACAAATCTCTGAGATGCTAGGCCCTAATTTGTAAAGCAAAGGAATTTCTTTGGCATATTTTCTTTTAGACTTCCGGACAGATCTGTAAAGCAGTATGGCTTTTAAAATACTTTGAAGTGATACATATCAAAAGGTTGGATAAGACACTAGTAGATGCCCTTGGTGCCCCCTGAGAAGCTGTCCCTTGTGGCTGATGCAGACTTGGAGTCAGATCTTCTGGGTCATATTCCTAAATTTCTTTTTATTTCTGCCAACACATTTCTTAGTCTCTTTCCTTGTTTCTACATCTGTAAAATAGGATCTAAATTACACCATCAGGAGATCTGGTATTTAACACCAGCATAGCTTTCTGCACCTAGATGGAGCCACAGCCTTTTAGCACAGTCACCTTCATTTTTTACCACCTCAGAGTTAGAATCTTGACGGGGGTTAGGACATACAGGACAAAGGATACTGGCATGAAATAAAGGCTTTTTGTGGACCAGCAGCAGAGGTTGTGGTAATTTGAAGAAAACTTTATTACAGTATAATATACATACAGGAAAGTGCATGTATCAAAGCCATACAGGTTGATCAATTGTCACAAACTAAGCAAACTGTGTAACCCAGTGTAATTAGTTTTTATTTGTTTGTTTGTTTTTGGCTGTGTTGGGTCTTCATTGCCACACGCGGGCTTTCTCTAGTTGTGGCGAGAGGGGGCTACTCTTTGTTGCAGTGCGCGGACTTCTCATCGCAGTGGCTTCTCTGGCTGCGGAGCACGGGCTCAAGGTGCGCGGACTTCAGTAGTTGCGGCACGTGGGCTCAGTAGGTGTGGCTCGGGGGCTCTAGAGCACAGGCTCAGTAGTTGTGGCGCACAGGCTTAGTTGCTCCATGGCATATGGGATCTTCCCGGACCAGGGATCAAACCCGTGTCCCCTGCATTGGCAGGTGGATTCTTAACCACTGCGCCACCAGGGAAGTCCCGGCGTAATTGGTGTTTGACTCGTCATTTTCGTGCTTCTCTTTCAACTCTAAACTCACATTTTCCCTATACATTTCATAGTAACAGTGAGAGGGATAAAGCACTGTAAATAAGTTAGGAAGAAGTTAATGTTCATGATTTACCTGCTTTCTGGTGTGCCTAAGATTGATTTTCATTGTTGAGAGAGGATAAGGAAAATGAAGAGGAGAATTGGATCAAAGACAAGGAATTTGAAGGTGTTTGCCATGCCTTTTGAACTAGATATTTTGAGTCTGGGAACCAGCACAAAAAGGATATGACTGACAGAAAACTAGATGGAAGCAGGCCTTCCTCCAGTCACAGTGAAACTGAGTCTCTCACCAAAAGTGCTGTGGTTTTTGGCCTTAATGTTGAACTCTGGCTGTTGGGGGAAAAGTGACATCATGGCCAGCCTGCTCCTTGGCGATGCTTGGGTCCAGCTGGGATGTGGGATCCTACAAGTTCTGCGTTGCATGTTTATAGCCTTGTCTGTGGTGTCCAGGTAAACGCCAGGCTGCGTCAGCTCATGTTGTCGTCTATGTGTAATCCATTTTTATTCCAACCATTTTCTTCCCTTTCTACTGCTAGCTGCCAGTGAGGTAGAGGTGCCTCTGTTGATAAAGAACAGATACAGAAGTTCACATCCAAACCTGAATAACCATTTTTAACTTGAAACACTTTTCCTAGGAGTTGATGCTCCAGAATCCTTCCCTTATTTGGTGCCTTGCTTAAATCTGAAGCTCACATGAGGTTGTCAGAGCGCCCTGTAATGCTGGTTATTTGCTTTTTGGTGCCCACAGCAGAGTGGTTTGTGAAACCTTCTTTGTGACCACATCTTTCTTAAACTGAAGCTTCGTTCTTCTCTGGGTTCTTAGATTAGTTCTTACTCCTCCCTTTCCTGAGATATTCAGGGGTTTTCCTGTGTTGTGGTAGGTGGGTAGGCAGGAGGGTATGTTTTCTCATATTTTTTCTGGACCATGCACAGTCCCTTGATGATAGTGTGTAAATGCACATATATTCTTTGATTCTTGAAGAACTACTTCCTTATTAAACAGGCAGATTGTGGATTTATCTAGAAAAATATTAGGGTTTTTATTTTACTAGTTTTATTACTGCTATTTTACTGATATGGAGAACAAGCTTTTATTCACTTTTCCCACTTTTCTTTCTTCTCTCTTCTGGCTGGCATTATCCTAGGGTACAGTTGTTAAGTGCTTCCACCAGCTTTCATGGTATGATCTGGACTGGAAGTATCTACTTCCCTTAATCTGCAAGAGTTCTCGGTTGGTTTGGCCCAGTGGTCTTTCAGTGAATGATAGCTGGAGCCATTGGTGGGTTTTTGCTTGGGGTTGCTTTAGCTTTTGGCCTTTATAAACATTCTCAGTGTGATTCTTGGTTCTGCCAAAAAAGTTGCCCCTTTTAAAGGTGGAAGATTAAGAGCTCAGACTCTGGAACCAGACTTGGGCTGGTCACTTAACCTCTCTGTGCTCAGTTTTCTCATCTGTAACATAGAAATAATAGTAGTACTTACCTCACAGGATTGTTGTGAGGTTAAATGGGCTAATAGTCATAAAGTGCTTAGAAATGTGCCTTACACAGAGAAGGTGCTGGAGAAGTTTTGACTGTTACTAAGGTGGTTGAGTATGACACACTTGTTTTGCTCAGCTGGGAAACCTTGAGCTCTCGGTTTCTGAGTTGTGTCTTAGTAGGTTGGGGTACTTTCAACTCCTAAAGCACAGAGCCAGCTCTGTAAATTCAACCTGTCCTTAGTTGGGAGCTGCCCCCAAGTTTCTGAAAGGTGCAGTCCAATAGTTAAAATCAGGTGTGAGGCCACACTTCCACACTATGTGGATTATATATCTGGGCAGAAGAGTAGAATAGGTTCTTCCAATCCTTTGCTCCCATTGGCTGAGCCTTATTTGTGCTTCAGGATGTGTCTTTTGCTCCGATCATATGACAAAGCCAGAAATTGTAAAAGTATGGGTATTATAATCTTTGGAGCAAACTCATATCCATCCATCTCTTAAGTCAGCTGTCCCTCACTATTGATAATTCCTGTGTCCTGGTATATAGAAATGAATCATTCACTAAAGGACATCAGCCTAGAGCTGTGCTGACCGGTGTGGTAGCCACTAGCTATATGGGGCTATTTAATTAAAATGAAATAAAATTAAAAGTTCAGTTCCTCAGTCACCATAGCCACCTTTCAAACACTCATTACTCACCTGTGGCTGATGGCTACTCTATTGGTCAGTGAAGATAAGGAACATTTCCATCATCATGGAAAAATTTTATGGACAGAGCTCATATAAAGACAGATGTGTGTATATAATAAAGATGTACCATGATACCCGGTATCACAGAGGCATGTGAAATAGTCTCTGAGTCTGGAGGATAAGGTGTCAAGCTCAGCCTGGAGGTAGAGGGTTGGGAAGAGGGTCTTAAGCAAGGAAAAGAAGGGCTTTATTCGATATAAAAAGGAGTGCATGAGAAGGCATTAGACGGAGATTGGCCATAGTAGCAGGAAGAACATGGTGAATTTAGGGCATCACAAATAATTGTTTGTTGCTGAAGGGTAGGCTGTATCAGCAAGAGTGGAGGCAGGAGGAGCAGCCAAAGACCAGACTAGAAAGGCTATTTGTTCATCAAGTATTTATAGGTTACCCTCTATGAGTCTGCTGGCTGTGGTGAATGAAATCCACAAAGTCCTTCCTGTCATGGTGTGTGTGTAAAAATTGGTGATAAGTGCTATAAAAACAGTGTAAATTAGAGCAGTCGTTCTCAAACTTTGGTACAGTACTATCATCTGGGAAGCTTTTAAAAATCATGATGCCCAGGTTTCACCTCCACGCCAATTAAATCAATATCTGGAGATAGAAGTCAGGCATCCGTATTTTTAAAAGATTCATAGGCAATTCCTACGAATCGTAAATGTTGGGAACCACTGGGCTAGAGAGAAAATATCGCCCCCCCCACGCCCCCTGAGTGGGAATGTGCTTAGCATATTCAAGTATCAGGAAGCCGCAGGAGTGGAGAATGATTATTACGCAGGACTCTTGTCGGCCATTGTAAGGACTTCGGCTTGTATTCTGATGTTAGCTGTGGTCTCTTCTTGTCCAGTCTCTTGAGCTGGAATGTAGCAGATGGAGCTGCTATTACTCAGGATCAAAATCCTTAAATCCCGATAGTACTCTGTTTTCTCTTCTTTTCCTTTTAAATTTTTATTTATTTATTTATTTATTTAAAATAAATTTATTTATTTATTTATGGCTGCATTGGGTCTTCGTTGCTGCTCACAGGCTTTCTCTAGTTGAGGCGAGTGGGGGCTACTCTTCATTGTGGTGCACGGGCTTCTCATTGTGGTGGCTTCTCTTGTTGCGGAGCACGGGCTCTAGGTGCACAGGCTTCAGTAGTTGTGGCTCGTGGGCTCTAGAGCGCAGGCTCAGTAGTTATGGCGCATGGGCTTAGTTGCTCCGCGGCATGTGGGATCTTCCCGGACCAGGGATCGAACCTGTGTCCCCTGCATTGGCAGGTGGATTCTTGACCACTGTGCCATCAGGGAAGTCCTCGGCATTGACTTTTAAAGGGAGAGCTGATGAGATCTGCTGGAGGGCTGCAGTCATGGGGTGGGAGAGAAAGAGGACTTGAGGATGACTCCATAGTCTGAGAAACTGAATAAGCTGAACTGCTGTTACCTCGATGGGATAGTCTGTGGAAGGGGCAGGTGGAGGGTGGCAGTCATATCAGGAGCTTAGTTCTGGGCATGCGGAGACACTTATGGGACATCAAATAGATGTCAAGCAGGCAGTCTGATATATATGAATGTAGATTTCAGGGGAGGAGTCCAAGCTTGGGAGGATGACATAGACGGCTTGACAAAGGTCTGGGTCCCCTCATGCTCCTCTGTAGGCAAAGGTTTTCTGCAGTAGGGGCAGAATTTGAAAGTTGCTTCAACACCTTTGCCACAGTCTGGACAGGAGATCATGCTTTATGGGGTCACGGTCTGGTCCTCAGACCCACTGGGCTGGAAACTCCATCTTAACTGTGTCCTTCTCACTTGCCCTGCGAAAACTTCCGCTTGGGCGGAAGGCGCTGCGCGCGCATCCTCTCCCTCGCGGGAGGACTCTCTTTTCTTTTTTTAAAATGTTATTTATTTATTTTTGTCTGCATCGGGTCTTCATTGCTGCGCGCGGGCTTTCTCTAGTTGCGGCGAGCGGGGGCTACTCTTCGTTGCGGTGCGCAGGCCTCTCATTGCAGTGGCTTCTCTTGTTGCAGAGCACAGGCTGTAGGCACATGGGCTTCAGTAGTTGCAGCATGTGGGCTCAGTAGTTGTGGCTCGTGGGCCCTAGAGCACAGACTCAGTAGTTGCGGTGCACGAGCATGTGGGATCTTCCTGGACCAGGGCTTGAACCTGTGTCGCCTGCATTGGCAGGCGGATTCTTAACCACTGCGCCACCAGGGAAGCGCAGTACTCTCTTTTTGTTTGAATACTTTTGGGTTTTGCCAAATTATCCTCCAGAAAGAGAAATATTTAAATTCTCATAAATAGTGGTGAGTGTGCTATTTCCCTTCAGCATTAGTATTAGTACTGTACTGTTTTTCTTGTGAGTTTTTTCTGTGTATTACCTGGATAATCTATCTTACTACTATCAAATCTATATATTTTATTTATTTTTTAAAATGTATTTTTGGCTGCATTGGGTCTTTGTTGCTGCACGCGGGCTTTCTCTAGTTGTAGCGAGCGGGGGCTACTCTTCATTGCAGTGCATGGGCTTCTCATTGTAGTGGCTTCTCTTGTTACAGAGCACAGGCTCTAGGCGTGCGGGCTTCAGTAGTTGTGGCTTGTGGGCTCTAGAGTGCAGGCCCAGTAGTTGTGGCGCATGGGCTTAGTTGCTCCGCGGCATGTGGGATCTTCCCGGACCAGGGCTCGAACCTGTGTCCCCTGCATTGGCAGGCGGATTCTTAACCACTGTGCCTCCAGGGAAGCCCCTCAAATCTATATATTTTAATAGATTCTTCAACAGTGTCTTACTGAATATGTATTAATTACCAGACACTATGCTAGGCTGTTTAAAAATATTATTGAAAGAAAATAAGATAAGAATATCCAAATTATCTCTAAAAATGAAATCAGTGTTTCACTTAGTTTGAGTAAGACTTCTGTGTGATTTTAAAGACTTCTGCTTGGTTCTGGGCCACTGCTGGTCTCTGTAAATTGAGTTACTTAGAACTAGAACCATTGGGAGTTAGGGACAAGGGATCATGATTGATTGAGTGTGGAATGATGGTTTTCTTTGTCTTCCCTCTTTTCTCTGTCTCTATTGCCAATGGATGATTGCAGCAGCTTCTTAACTGGTTTCCTGGCCTGTAAACGTTTTACTCCGCACTCCCCCCTGCCAACCAAAAAAAAAAAAAACAACTAAAATTTCTAGACAGTTGTCAGAATGCCCTTTTAAAAATGGAGGTTTGCTCATGTCACTTCCCTGCTCAAAACCCTTCAGTGGCTTTGATTAGGATCAAACTCTTTAACAAGGACGTCTACAACTTGGCCCAGCCTATTTCTTTAGCCTCCCTCTTGCAGAATCACTCACCTGGCCATGCCAGTCTACAACGTGCTACTCTTGGGACCATCACACATGCTGTGTCCCCTATGCTTATGACACATAGGCATGACATGACTCTTTACCTCTTTTCCTCTGAGATCTCTGATGCTCCTGCTGTGGAAATACACAGCATCCCATCCTTCGCCAATCATGGTACTTTATAATTGTGTCAACCACAGAGGAGGCATTATCTCTGCCTTGTTCATAGTTCATGCACAGTGTCATGTCCCTAGAAGATGGCAAGTAAGTTTTTGTTGAATGAATACATGAATGGGTGGACACAGTGTGAAAAGGACCTCACCATCATCAGCGCTCTGTTGATCCATTCATTTAAAAGATGGTTTGAGCTTGTGTATGTGCCTTTGGAAAACTATTTTCTGGTGCCCAACTCTTCACCAAGTGGGAGCTTCAGCCCTGTCCTCTTCTCTCCCACTTTGTGCAGTTGCAAAGGTGTCCCAGCGCCCCCATTTTTTTGGGTTGATGGGCATGAGAGTTCCCAGGCTCTGAGAGAGATGAGTCAGAAAGAAGAGTCATTCAGAAAGTAACTCAGTCAGAGCAACAGTGTCGCCCTTTGGCTGAACTTTCTCTCTTTCCCTGTATACCTTGAGATGCTAAGCTGGTGGCACTTCTGAGCTGTAGATTGTCAGACCACACAGCACAGGGATTCATAAGCCTTAGTCTGACACTTTCCCTTGATTAGGGATGTTTTGGGAAAAGTTCTGGGGCCCTCTGGCCTAAGTGAAATATTGATTCGGCTTGGGTGTGTTGTGTTTCCACCCCATAGTGGCTTCCAAGGTGGAAACCTTGAGAGCCCCATTTATATTTCTCTGTAGCCTTTGGGGCATTTGAGGTCAAAAGCTTTGAGAGCAGCAGTCTTTTGGCATTTGGTGTATTTTGTGCTAACGTAGAATAGGATGGTGTTTGCCCAGAAGCTGGTAAGAAAGATTAGATTTAGTTAGAACTGTTCATTTGTGGGCTTTTAGAATTGGAAGGAACACTGTGGATTGGTGATTCCCCTGAGGTGATAGGTGGGAGGGTAGGTGTCAGAACATCCAGAGAGGTGGGGCTTGCTATTAAACAGCCTATGAGAATCATTGCTGTTTCCAGTATGTGTGTGGTAGCCCTGAAGTGTTATGCAGGTACAAACATTTTTTTGAGACCCCAGTGTTATAGATGAGATTAGGGATCAGCAAACTTTTTCTGTAAAGGGCCAGATAGTATTTTAGGCTTTTGGGCGTACTCTCAGCTACAGCTGCTCAGCTCTGCCTTTGTAGGGGGAAAGCAGCCACAGACAATATGAAACAAACAAGTGTGGCTGTGTTTCAATAGAACTCTATTTGTGGACCCTGACATTTAAATTTCATATAGTTTTCATGCGTCATGAAAAATTCCTTCAATTTTTTTCAACTGTTAAAAAATGTGAGAGCCATTCTTAGCTCATGGGCCATACTAAAAAACACTTCGGCCATAATTTGCTGACGCGTGATCTAGCCCAGGGATTCCCAAATCTAGCTGTCTTTCAGAATTACCTGGAGACCTTTTAAAGATGCTGATTCGCAGTCCCCTTCTCCCCTCCCTGAGGATTCTGATTCTGAAGGACTGGGGAATCTATATTTTTTGCAGACGCTCTTCTTGTGATGCGTACACACTCAGGGTTATAGAATCACTGATATTGATCTCACCCTGCCTTCTTGTTTTATAGTTGAAGAAACAGCCTTAGAAAGTTGACATGATTTGTCGATAGTTATATAGCAAATAAATGGCATAACCAAAATTTGAACCCAGGTCTTGAACCCAGATCAGTGGTCTTTGTTCATACTATTCTGTACTACTCCCTCCCCCACAGTAAACAAATGAGCGATAAATACAGAGTAGTCACAAATTCGTGGTTCTTTCTTTTCTTTAGACCTAGTGCCAGTTTTCCTCCTGAGAGCCAGCCCGGTACTCTAAGCTCAGCTGTCCCTCTGCTTGCTGGCTGGGTTTTCCGGAGCTGACTGCTGATTTGACATTTAGCCCAATTTCCCTCCAGTTTGCTGGCTTTAAGTAGGAGAGATAATGAAGTAATAGCAAGTAAATTGCTTTAATGTAAGACTTTGTTGAGGCAGCACTAAGCTGCAGTGTGAGAGTGAGAGCTGTTGTTTCAAGGGGTGCATTGGTTTTAAGAGGCACGTTTTACACTTGAATTCACATGGCTCAGATCCAGCCACCTAAGTAGGACAGCTCTACATGGGACTTGGGCTTAATTAGAGCTAATTGAGCTGTCATCCTGCCCAGAACAGTTCAGGGGTGAAGAAACTGAAGGTGAAGAGTAATCACCATACCTGCTCTACCTCAGCCTCAGTGTGGCTCTTTGGGATTCGAAGATGGATTTTTGTGATTTGCTGTCTCCCTACAAGGCATTTGAGTCTTACTACTTGACTTGCCTATACATTTTTATTTATCTATATCCTGGAAAGAGGAATACTGAAAGTTCTAATGAGCAGTTTTTATTCCTGCTATATGATTATTTTACTGCTGACTTACCGGTAGGCTTCCACGTTTTGTGTGCCGTGCCCTCCTTCCTCACTTTCTCTATCATCTCCTTAGATCTCCCTGCCACAGACATTTCCTGGCTGAGGGATAGTGGCAGTAAGGGAAGCACAGTGCCTCCTGGCACCTTCATAGTCAGAAGGCCTTGTCTTAGGTTTTGGAACGTAAATGGGGAGTTGGCAAGTTGGTATGTTATTTATCTTTTATTCTTGGGCTACAAGTTCTTTGGCTTTGGGGACCCTGTCTTATTGGTCTGCTCTTGATTGTGCCTGTCAGGGGAGCACAGGGATGAACGTGGGCAGCTTCACCTCTGTGCTCACATTCTTTTCCACCTGTGATCTCAGTGCTTTAGGGAGATGATAACTGGGCTTTGATGGCAGGCTCTGCAAGTCCTGGACGTTTTCTAACAGGTACCATTGAAATTTGGTCTTCACCTATGTTGTCTCATATCTAAGGGGATAGAGCCCCCCCCTTTTAAAACACAACAAGGTTTTTTTTTTTGAGTACTTGGTATATAAAAGTAGAGACATCCCAGATGAATAAATTAGAGAATGATAGTTTATGTTCCCCAAAACACTTTAAAGACGCATGCTGGAATTCCTCTTAATACTGAGGAATTCCTCTTAATTCCTCCTACTGTCCTTAAAGTGATTCACTTTTCAGAAATTCAGTTTTCCACACAACTTTCTAGAAGCAGGAACAACTATTAAGAATTAAAATTGGGCATATTTCAGAATCCTCTCCTCTGGTGATGTCTTGCTGCCTCTGAGGAGCTTCTTTCTCCTTCCTTGCTACACAGTTCATAAAGCACTTAGGCAGTTCTGAGTGGTAATAACCGGGGCTTGCATAAGACATTTATTCCTCAAAATGCTTTAATTTGTATTACTTCGTTTTATCCTTTCAGCTCTGAGTTAGGTACCGTCAGTGGTAGAAATTCCATTTTACAGTTGAGGAACAACCCAAACCACTTTACTCATAACCCCATAGTTAATGGAAGGACAGACTTTGTTGTGAGTGTCCAGAGACCTACCCATCCAACTATTGCCATTAGTGTCACTTTGGGTCCTTGCTTTTAGATGGTACAAAAGGCTCAAGAGTCCATTG
This sequence comes from Balaenoptera borealis, assembly GCF_965194805.1. Classification (NCBI taxonomy): domain Eukaryota; kingdom Metazoa; phylum Chordata; class Mammalia; order Artiodactyla; family Balaenopteridae; genus Balaenoptera; species Balaenoptera borealis. Next base: position 48,552,002 of record NC_138879.1, on the reverse strand, counting down.
TGAGTTGGTTATGGACTTAAACCAGAGAGCCAGGAGCCCTTTAATAATTCTAACACTGTCTCTTAGGGCTGCACCCAAGAAGCATTTTTCGTTTCTGGTGAACAGTATGTAATTGCACGAGGAAGATCTGGAGACAGATAGTCTCACCATACGCGGAAAAACAGCTCTTTCTCTACCTGAGTGAGACCATCTGAGTGTATTGTTAAGAATCAAAAAGCTCCAAACAGGGACTTCCCTGGTGGCGCAGTGGTTGAGAATCTGCCTGCCAATGCAGGGGACACGGGTTCGAGCCTTGGTCTGGGAAGATCCCATGTGCCGCGGAGCAACTGGGCCCGTGAGCCACAATTACTGAGCCTGCGCGTCTGGAGCCTGTGCTCCGCAACAAGAGAGTCTGCGATGGTGAGAGGCCCGCGCACTGCGATGAAGAGTGGCCCCCGCTTGCCACAACTAGAGAAAGCCCTCGCACAGAAACGAAGACGCAACACAGCCATAAAAAAAATAAATAAATAAAATTTAAAAAAAAAAAGAGAAAAGAAAATGCTCCCTATTTCACTTACAAAATTAATTAAAAAAAAAAAAAGCTCCAAACATGAAGCCAATCCATGGTGATGTGTTGGAGAGGGAGGAAGCTCAGACTAAGACCTTCCTTTTGTGGACTTGGTATCAGTTAAGTTTTCCAAAAGCTCTGCCTCAGCACTTGCTGACTTCATGTTATTAATTTACGATGGTGCTTAGTCCCATTTTGACCAACGTGTAACAAATCTACCTCCTCAGTATAACATGCTTTACCACTCTCTAGAATGTATCTACATTTTAGCTCCTTTCCTACTCAAAATGTTGGTGACAGATAAAGAGAAACTATATTTAGGGTAACAGGTACTTTCAGACTAAAAATAAAGCAGTGGTTCTCATTAACCAAGGTCAGAGAGAATGTGTGTATAGTTTGACAAAGTGTGCTAAGATTCCCTTCACTAAAACTCATTGAAAAACAATGCATTGAAATCCACTTTCTACTAGATATAGTTAAAATATGATAATGGCAGGTATGAAGTCAGGTAATTAAGTAGGCTTCATCTACTACCCTAAGAGAAGGATCTTTGGGAAGTATAGCTAGAACTCCAGCATTAAAAAACCTCACGGTGGGGCTTCCCTGGTGGCGCAGTGGTTGAGAATCTGCCTGCCAATGCAGGGGACACGCGTTCGAGCCCTGGTCTGGGAAGATCCCACATGCCGCGGAGCAACTAGGCCCGTGAGCCACAACTACTGAGCCTGCGCGTCTGGAGCCTGTGCTCCGCAACAAGAGAGGCCGCGATAGTGAGAGGCCCACGCACCGCGATGAAGAGTGGCCCCCGCTTGCTGCAACTGGAGAAAGCCCTCGCACAGAGACGAAGACCCAACACAGCCAAAAATAAATAGATAAAGAATTATTAAAAAAAAAAAAAAAGTAAAGAAAAACCTCATGGTGCACTCATTTTGTTCCAGGAGGTATTGTGGGTTACACACTATGTTTCCTACCTAATGGGTAAGGAAAACTTAAAGGTAAAACTGAACTGCTCTTTTTAGTTGCTCTTATTCCCTCACTGGCCCTTCATGAATAAGCTCACCTGTTCTCTTCCTGAGATAGATGGCAGTTTAAGGGGAGGAGAACTGTTTTGGAATCGGAAGACCTGGGTTCAGGTTCTGTCATTCACTGGTTTAAGTTGCTTGAATTTCTGAGCTATCTTGCGGCTTGGGGGATAGTAATTGGCTTGAACGAGATGGGTTATTAATATCGTTCTGTTTCTACCAAAGTATCCTGTATGTATAAATATAACTAGTTATGAATGAGTTAACCAGTGTATGATTGGCAGCTGGAAAAAGGGACAGTTGAGTTAAAACAAGAATAGAGAGAGAATATATATTTTTACTTTTTTATTTTTTATTTTTTATTTTTTAAATTTTATTATTATTTTTTTAAATAAATTAGTGGTGCTTGATTTTTTAAAATAAATTTAATTAATTAATTTTATTTTTGGCTGCATTGGGTCTTCATTGCTGCGTGTGGGCTTTCTCTAGTTGTGGCGAGTGGGGGCTACTCCTCCCTGCAGTGTGTGGGCTTCCCATTGTGACGGCCTCTCCCGTTGTGGAGCACAGGCTCCAGGCACGCAGGCCTCAGTAGTTGTGGCTCGCAGGCTTAGTTGCGCCATGGCATGTGGGATCTTCCCAGACCAGGGCTCAAACCCGTGTCTCCTGCATTGGCAGGTGGACTCTCAACCACTGTGCCACCAGAGAAGCCCTACCTTTTTATTTTGAAATAATTTTATACCCATAGAAAAGTTGCAAGAATAATACAGAGAACTCCTGTAGATCCTTCACCCGGATTCTCCAGTTGTTAACATTTTACCACTCACTCAACCATTCGTTGGGAGAGAATGTTCAGCTGACACTTGAGTGTTTACAAATGCCCAGCATGTGCTTTTAGTTGCCTTATCTCATGCACCAGTCCCTTAATGTATAGGTACTGTTATCTCCACTGCGTAGAAAGAAAAACTTTGGGAGGTTAGATCAGTTGCCTGAGACCCCACAGCAGGTAAGTGGCAGAGGTTTGAGGGGTAAGTTTTTCACCACCTTCCTTTGCATTCTAGCCCAGGCCTTGCCACTAACAGTGGCAGCGCCCTCGGCCATTTATTTTGTGGCAGGTCCTCATCTTTCCCTTCTGTTCATGGAACCCAGTGTCCCCTGCCCTGACTCACCTCACGGTAGAGACAGGTTACGTTCCATGAAGTATCCTTTTTAACTACAGAAATCAGAGTTTGGTCTAGTATTGCTGATTAAATGTAATTTGTTTAAGCAAATATAAAGACTGAAGATTTTTGCAGTTTGTGGTTGAAGTCATTGGGGAGGGGAGAATGCCCTCCTTTCCTCACACCCAGCTTCCTTGTGAAATTGGTGGAACTGCCACAGTTTGATTGTTTTTCTGTTTTGCAAGGGTATAAACCAGAAGAGTATTTTCCTCTTGGGCAGAGCATCCAGGGTGCTGGACTGTTCCTTGCCCTAACCATCACCTTGAGATCAAAATTCTTGATCCCTCTTCCCTGTCTGGCTACAGGGAAGCCTGAGCATGTTGCTTCCAGGAGACCAGGGAAGATGACAGGGTTTGGGCTTTAGATTGTTTCCACTTTCTTTGGAGTTGAATTTTTTTCCCTGCCTTGTTTTGCTTAGAGGAATATCTCCCCTAAATTTTGATAGAAGTAGATTTTCTAGAACCTTGAACTGAATTTGAAAATTTGGTAGCTTATGGCTGTGAGCCAGATGTGGCTGGCAAACGTGTGCTTTTGGCTTGCCTAATGTTTAAATTTTTTTTCTTTAGTAGCCAACACTTAAAAGCCAGAGGATTTCACATAACCCCAGCTTTCAGTTTTTCTTTCAAAGAAAAGAAAAAAAAAAAGGAAAGGTTTGAACTTTTTTTTTTTTTAAAATTATTTATTTATTTATTTATGGCTGTGTTGGGTCTTCGTTTCTTTTCTTTTTTTTTTTTTTAGAAATTCAGGTTCTTTTTATTTATTTATTTATTTATTTATTTATTTATGACTGTGTTGAGTCTTCGTTTCTGTGCAAGGGCTTTCTCTAGTTGCGGCAAGTGGGGACCACTCTTCATCGCGGTGCGCGGGCCTCTCACCATCGCGGCCTCTCTTGTTGCAGAGCACAGGCTCCAGAAGCGCAGGCTCAGTAATTGTGGCTCACGGGCCCAGTTGCTCCGTGGCACGTGGGATCTTCCCAGACCAGGGCTCGAACCCGCGTCCCCTGCATCAGCAGGCAGATTCTCAACCACTGCGCCACCAGGGAAGCCCCTGCACTTTTATTTTAAAAGCTGGAGGAGTACAATTTGATAAGCTAGTTAGTGGTGGATTACCTTACCCTTGGTTACCAAAGAAGAGTTCTGTTTTTTGGGTAGGTAGAAAAACAGCTCGTAAGAAAGAGAAGGGACTTATCCAAGATCATCGTCATCCCTGTCCTGTACTTGTCAGTGTTTCATTTCCGTCATTATGGGGACAGAGTGACTTCTAGATGGCAGAGGGTGACAGCCATCTACCCAGCTTACTTGGGATTCAGTGCTTCGCTCCCTGCACTCAGACACTACTGCCAGCAGGGGGTGCTGTCCGTTCACCGAGCCTGCTGTCATCTTGGCTCAGCTGAGCAGCAGCTGTTGGGCATGGGCCCTGGGTCTGTGTGAGAGCTTGGGCATGTTCATTTGGTTCCCATCCCTAGTGCCCACCCCTTAGACCCTGGCCAGGTTATTGTGTCACTAGGGACTCTGTTCAGTAACAGGAAACTGGGGAAAGTTTAATTGTTTTCTCCTCTCTTTTTTTCCCATGCAGCTGAACAAAAGGTTCATCCTCAGTTTTCTCCATGCCCATGGGAAGCTGTTTACCCGGATTGGGTAAGTGTGCAGGATGTTTATTTTATTTTCCTACATTACAAGTCATTTTGGAATTTAATATTGTTAGCAACTAGACTGTGTTTGTAACTGAGGGCACAGGGTGTGAATTCTTAGGGGCCTCCACCTTCTCTCCTCTTCCCTTCACTCACTCTCCTACTGTGCTCATGAAGTTTGGGAAATATTACTCTCCATCCCTCTGGCTCCCCTTTCCCTACCTTTACTAAAGCCCCCTTTTAACCACAATCTTTTCCCAGCCCCCACCCCTAATCGCTCTGGGTTTCTCTTTCCTCTGCCTTCCGGCTTAGCCCCTAGTGAGCTCCACAAGGAAGTCATGCTTAGTCCCTGGGTGCAGCTGCCAGGGGTCCTCCTTGGGGGAAGATACTATCCTCTAATTTTCCCTTAAAGAGAAGGGAAAATTAGTGGACAGTAATTTCTTTCCTCCAACATTTTCTCTTCCTTCGAACCATACCCCTTCCTCCTGTGCTCAGTTTCCTGCACCATATTGCTGACCTCAGTAAATGCTAAGACTTCTCTATGGTTTCACCATTCACCACGGATTTCCATATAAATCTCAGGGAAGGTGGTGTGGGTGAGACCCTGTTACTTAATCCATTAAGTCTCTGGGAAGAGATCAGGTTTTGAGTATCCCTTTGGTGGATCCGAGTTTCTCCTCACTGTGTAAAGCTGGTGCCCCTGTGCTGAGTGCCTCGTTATTCCAGGAGAGGAACGGGTGGCAGTGCCCTCAGGTCGTCTCTGCATTTTGATATTTTCTGAGTTGGAGGTTTTATTGTGAACTACCCTTTGGGGTGATTTGCTTTGGATTATAGTTCCCCCAGTTGTTGTCAGTGTTTGCCTTTCACTTTCTTTTTTTTTTTTAAGATTTTAATTAATTTATTTTTTTGGCTGTGTTGGGTCTTTGTTGCTGCGTGCGGGCTTTCTCTAGCTGTGGTCAGCGGGAGCTACTCTTTGTTGCAGTGCGCGGGCTTCTCATTGCAGTGGCTTCTCTTGTTGCAAAGCACGGGCTCTAAGCATGCGGGTTTCAGTAGTTGTGGCGCGTGGGCTCAGTAATCGTGGCTCGTAGGCTCTAGAGTGCAGGCTCAATAGTTGTGGCGCATAGGCTTAGTTGCTCCGCGGCACGTGGGATCTTCCCGGACCAGGGCTCGAACCCATGTACCCTGTATTGGCAGGCAGATTCTTAACCACTGCGCCACCAGGGAAGCCCCTCCCTTTCACTTTCTGTCATAACCTTGTAAGTGTATCTGTAATGCTCTAGAAGGTTTCCTTAGTGGGAGAAGCTGAAAAGCTTTGTCCTGCTTGAAGAAACACTGTTTGTGGATGGTGAACTAGAAACTGTGCCTTTTACATATTCATTTGTCATCAGCCTGGGCAAGAGTGACAGGGATGGCTATAGTCTTGATTTTGAAATGACTTGGGAAACTTGGAGTAGTGCCAATAGATGCATCTCTACTAGCAGAAATAAGTGTGAAGTGATTTACTCAGCAAGGTAAACTAGGTGCATCAGTAGCAACCCCTCACCCCACCCCCATGTCAGCTCTACTCTGGCAGGAGTTTTTGCTTAAGACTGTTGTATCCCTAGTGCCTGGCATGTAGTAGGTGCTCAGTAAATATTTGTTGTAGGAATAAGTGAATTATTACAAGAAATGGGTAGATTGTGAAAGACTGGAGAGAAGGATCTAGTATTCTATGGGTCATAGTAGGCCAGTCAGTAGTGAGTAATGTAAAGTTGCAGTTTCAGGGTGGGTGCAGTTTCAGGATTATTATCTTATAATAATAAGATATTATTTCATAAAATAGCACATCATATCAGAAATACCACTGTACTGCACTTAAAGTAGGTGCTATGGTTCCTTATCTCTTTATTTCTTTTAAAATTCTCATTTAAAAAATCTTTTTTTCCCTTACTACCTTTCTAGTCAGTATTTTCTCCTTTTTTCCTTTTCCTGTGTTTGTTCTTTAACTTTTTATGTACCCCATGTTTGCTCTAAGTCAGGATTTCTCAACCTCTGTACTGTTAATATTTTGAACCTTATAGTTCTTTGTCGTAGGGGCTGTCCTGTGTAGGATGTTTAACAGCATCCCAGGCTTCTACCCACTATATGCCAGTAGCATTCCTTCTCCTCACCCCCAGTTATGACAATTAAAAATGTCTCTAGACATTGCCAAATGTTCCCCGCAGTGCAAAATTGCTCCTCGTTGAGAACCACTGCCCTAGGTATTTCTTAGCTCTGTTAGAGACTCTTGGGACTAAAAAAGTTACAGATCTTGGTCCAAAGTATACGAATGTTTAGGAGATACATATATACACACATACATATATATATATACATATATATATATATATATACACACACACACACACATATATATATATATATTTTTTTTAAATCAGGTTAAGCATTAGAACCTTATTTTTTCCCCTTTTTAAAACTCTCATATTTAGATATTTTGAAGGACGTTTGAGAAAGGATCACAATAATGATTAAAAAGCTGGAAATTGATTTCTGAGAGGACAAATTAATCTTTAAAAAATTAAGGTAAAAAAAGTTTTATTTAGAGACAGCTGTTGGGGGTACCCTAACTGTGTTTAAATATTAGGGTCATAACCAAATAGTTTTGATTTCTGTTGGATGACAGCAAGAGAAAAATAGGCTTATGTTGCAGCTGGAGAGGTTTGGGTTAGGTGTAAGAAGATTTCACCGAGGGAAGATGTTCAGGAGTTTTCTTCTTTGGAAGCCTTTGCAAGCGAATAGATTATCTCATTTGTCAGAAGTGGTTTGCTGTGGTCCAGATTATTTTTCAAGATCTCTTCCATTCCTGCATATAACATATTCTGTTGGCAAAAAGATAAGGCCAGTCTAGTTGCACCTTCATGAACAGTGAGTCGTAGTAGTGTTCACATGAGGAAAATGTATGTAAATTCTAGGCACCCCAGCCCCTCGGTGAGTATTCCTCTTGTGCTCTCCTAGAGGTAAAAAGAGAACTGAGCCCCATATTTATTCTGGAAGGCAGAAACAGCAATAATTTTTCTATTGGAAAAAAAAAAAGTATAGAAGTCTGTAAGACTAGAAAAGCAATGAGCCTGAGCCACACACAACAACATGGACTGCTGCCTAATTACCAAGAAGATGTGAAATGTGGGAGGCGTTGAAAACGAATTAAGAGTGAGGAGATTGTAATGGGGAGCAGCTGAAGACACATCCACTGTCCCGCCTGCCTGCTGAGAAAAGCCCCCCGTGGCTCTCCCAGTCTTCGTCTTGTCCGTGCCCCGCGTTCTCCGTTGCATCCGTGTACGCTTGAGGGCCTAATGTGTGCAACGCTAGTCTCCTTCCTCTCAGCAACCAGCGAAAAAGAGGTGCGGAGTGTTAGATGGAATCAAGTGCCAAAAAGAGTTTGTTTTTCTCCGCTGACTAGTTCTAAGACCTCGAGAGGGAACAAGTCAGAGCCTCTGTGGGCTCTGGTTTCCTTATCAGTAGTTTAAATAGATGATCTCCAAGGTCTGTTCCAGTCCTTATGTTCTGTAGCACTATGATTTTTTTCCCCTTCATTGTTACTCTGTCATACGGCTCAGTTGTTTTGTTTTGTTTTGTTTTTTGCTACTGGTTCGCTCCTATCTTGTTCAATTTTTAAAAATTAAGACATTAAGAAAAGTTAGGGAGCCTGATTCTTTTCTGCAGAGAATGTTGTCTGGCCCAGCTGTGTTCCCCAGCATCTGAGAGGTTGGGTCCTGCCCCGTTAGTCACTGTCTGAGTCACTCCCGGGTCTAGGTCCCAGTATTGTCTGAAAGACTGGTTTCTTGAAACTGCCATTCAAATGAGACAAGGTATCTCTAGAGATCACTTCAGAAAGCAGTCACTTTAGCCAGTGAAACTCGTATCCTGAAAGTGATCGTACCTTCTGCAGCTTTAAAGGATAGGGCCGGAATCCTCTCAGGCTCAGGAAGGGGAATAGGTCAGGGGTGCCGTGTGGCTCCTGACAGACACTGGCTTTCCCCGGGAGAGGCAGATCAGACCTGTGCTCAGACTCCTCTGAGAGAGGTCGGGAAGCCGGCAGCCTGCAGACTTTTGATTTGTGACAAACAGAATAATTTTGCTTCCCATTATAGCCTAGGTTGAAGTTACCACTTTAGTTTTTACTTGCTTGCCGAGTCATGCTATTTGCACAGCTTCAAGATCTCTTGGAATTCAAAGGCTCATGTTTATTTTGGACTCTGAATTGTTAAAAATATAATGTTTGTGTCTTGATTTTTTTAAAATTATAAATGTATTATATACAAAAGCCAGAAGTATTCATTGTAGGGGAAATCTTTTTACTATATACAATGCTTATTGTAAAATATTTAGAAAACCCAGCAAAAAGAAGAAATAAAAAATTATCCTTATTCTCACTATCCAGAGATAACTATCTACCACTAACACTTGGTGTATATTTTATCTTCTTTTCTATACATCACACACACACATTTTCTTATTTATTTTTTACAAATATGTATAAAAAGGGATCGCGTTAAACTACTCTAAAACTGTCCTCATTTAATATATGTTGAACTTTCTCCCACGTGATTAAAAAATCTAATACAGCTTTTAAAAAATAGAATTCAGTTGTATGTATGTGCCATTTTAATCATCGGCTGTTGTTGGGCGTTTTAGGATGCTTCCAATTTTTGGCTGTTATAAATTGCCATTTTTTTATGCTTTCTCTCTTCCTCTGCTGCTACTACTGCTGCTGCTTCTTGCCTAAAACTTTTACAATTATTACATAAGTAATATATAAAATCTCCTTATAAAAGTATAACATTCTTTTCTAAAATTTCTTTCAACTCTCCCCCAACCCCTGTGCCTTCCAAAGAGATAATGCCGGACAGCAGGTTATGTATTCTTCCAGGCCTTTTTACTGTATTTACGTACTACATATGTAGCCATAAAAACCATAATTTTATTTTGTGGGTTTTTTTCTAAACAAATTGTATACTGTCATTATCTCAGTTTTAGTATAATTTTCATTCTGCAGTATGGGGTGGAGCGAAGAGAAAGAAATAAAACTACTTACAGGTAACTCGAGGCCAAAAACAGACATCATTTTGGTTACGAAATTGGGCACCAGAAATGCTGTTATTGAGTTCTGAGGAAGAATCTTTTATCTGTGTGTCCTTCAGTTGTTGCCTAACAAAACTGATTTTGTCTGAGAATGCCATCTTTCCTCATATCTCAGAATTGAAGTTACTCTAACTTATGCATTTGATTTTTTTTTTTCTTTTGTTTTAATCATGTTGAACTAGTTGAAAGGTGACCGGGGAATTTTTTTTTTTTAACTTTCAAAAAAAAGAAGATGTGGACATTTGGCCTGGTGCTCGTTTGAGACTTCATTCTGACCTAGGGAGTGTTAATGGATCTGTTTCAATTCCCATCCAGGGAAGAGGCTTCCTCAGACACAGCCTCGAAGCAGGACTGTCCCACGTGACACTTCTGTCATGTCGTTCTGTGCTGGCTCTCTACCGCCTTTCAACACGGAGACACATGGCTCTGAAACTTGCCCAGTGTGGCTGCTTTTCAAGCAGAGTGAACTCTGCTATTCTCGTAACGAGAAGTGCTAGTCCCCCTCCCCACCTCCACCAGAAAGAGTGCTGCACAGTGTCAAGATTTAAAATGAAACCTTTGTTATAGCCCACGGGGAAAAATGGATCCAATCCAGCCTCAAACATATCGCTCTCTGCCATTCCAAACTGACCAAGAGTTTTAATGGTTCTGAAATTTTTAGAGGGGGGAAAAAAAAGAGTGTGTTTCGGTTGTTTTGTTGTTGTTGTTGGGTGGTGGCAGTGGCACTTGAAATGGCATGTGGGGGGGAAGAAAGCAAATGCCTGGCATGTTTTGTGCCAATGAAAATGAGGACAGCTCAGCAGAGAAGAGCACTGGAGTATAAACTGTAACTGACCCATAACTGTGGCATGACTTCTGGGTACTAGGAGGTCAGTCATAGGAGTTGCCTCCAAGAGCAAGGAATGAAGATTGCCAGGCGGCCAGAAAGCTCTGGAGTTTTCTGACCTGAGGAAGGTACTACTCAGCGGGGAAAGAGCCAAGGTTCAGGTGAAAGTAGAAGCACCTTTCCCTAGGACTTGAAACTGTTTTGTATCTTTTGAGGAGGATTCCCTTCCCTGTGGCTTTCCAGAAGCTATTTATTAATCCAGGCTGGAGCTCTCCCTCACCCCACCCCACAGTGTATCACAAGCAGTTTGTTTGTTTTTGGGGGTGGGGGTGGGTTGAGGATGGATAAAAGATACTCTGCTGACCACGAATTGTTCGGCATGGCCCTAAGGCCCGTGTGCCTGGTTTCTCTCTCTAGCACCAAGTTCAAATTTGCTTTTTATTTCTGAGGACTTCAGCTGTGGTTTGTTCCTGTTGCCAGAGGAGCTCCAGGCATGCACCACTGTTTGTGGCCACTTTTGGCAGGCAGTGGTTTGAATGACCTCTCTTTAGGAGCCCTGGGTCACTGGCTAGATTTCTACCTCCCTACATTACAGGCTCTTCCTGTATTGGGAGTGGCAGTTGGCCAGGGCATTATATTTCCACTGGCCTGAAAACATACAGACCCTGATGAGCAGAGGCTTGTGAGAGGGAGGAGGACAGCAACACAGGAAAGACCGAAACAGATCATCAGGGCCCTAGGTCGAGGGATTCTTCCAGGGGAGATTTGGGATCCTTAGGTGGAGTGATTAGTGTGAGAGTCCCTAAGTAGACGGCAGCAGAACTGCGTCTGGTTTTCTGAAGTAAAGCTTTGAGTGAAGAATCTTTAGATTCACGTACCTCTTCATAGAATAAGGTTTTCATACCAGAGTTTGGGGAATATGCCGGTCTTAGAGCTTAAAGGAAATTTGTTCACTATTTAGAAAAACTGATTGTTTCAGAGAGAAACTTTGATTTCAACTTGAATCCAGTTATTGCCAGAGGTTAGGAAATAGCATACCAAAGCATGAAAACTCATGGCGATTTATCCAAAAATTGAGTTATTTCCATCTCTAAACTCTGAACTTCTTTCTCTTAAATTTGTTCACAACCTTAGGGTACTAGGAAGGTTTGTGAAAGTAGCAAAGAAATGTCCTAGGCGTTAGCCGTCTGCTTTTCCCAGTTGGGGGGGTGGGGAGGGGGAGAGAGAGAGAGAGAGAGTGAATGTGTGTGTGTGTGTGTGTGTGTGTTTGTACACCAAGCGCTCTTGGGGATGTGCCTCACTGATGGGCTGGCTGTATTTGTAGGATGGAGACATTCCCTGCAGTGGCTGAGAAGGTCCTCAAGGAGTTCCAGGTGTTGCTGCAGCATAGTCCCTCTCCTATTGGAAGTACCCGCATGCTGCAGCTTATGACCATCAACATGTTTGCTGTACACAACTCCCAATTGAAAGGTAAGGAATGTCCAGTTTCTTTATCTAGACAGATGAAGATTAATCTAGCTTCTTTCCTATGCTACCATACCACTACACAGTCCCCCCAAAACACACACACACACACACACACACACACACACACACACACACACACACACCCTTTTCCTCCTTTGCCTTTCAGATCTTTAATTTACTCTCTGAAATCTGTATGACTCTGTAGTGCTTGGGTGGGATGGTTGGAGGGAATCATGGGTATAGAGCTTAATTTGCAAACCCAGAGATGCTGTTGCACATCTGGCCATGCTAAAGGCAGCAGCAAGCAAGGCCTCTTGGAGGCTGCAGACCCAGAGCCTCTCCCAGGGGGGGGAGGCATTGCTGAAATGTTTCATTGCAGAGACCATACGCTTGGCAGGGGTTGGGAATAGCTGTTTCTGGACTCATGTACCCTGTTTGTTCAATATGGAAAAGTCTAGTTCCCTATGGGATATCCCTTGTGGGAGTCTGCCAGGGAGTAAGAACAGAGAATCGATGAGCTTTGGTGACTCAAATCTGGAAGCACAAAAATCACCAGGCCCAGAATTTGGCAAATGTACTAGTGTGCATTCCGAAATGCTTTTCTGAACACTGGGGGTTTTTTAACATGAGGTGGGGGCTGGGGTAGGAGAAATGGGGGGTGGTGCTGATTGGCAGGATTTTTAAATGTTCTGACGACCAGGTCACAGTTGAAGGATGTTACCGGCTCCCTCCCCTCCCCTTCCCTTTCCTCCACCCCACTGAGGTACGGATGATGGGGTTTGACTTGATGGAAATCTGTAGCATGGAGGTGACATTATTTTGTGTGTTTGTTTGCAAAGGAGATTTGGTCCATGCTGCCAAAGAATCGTTTCAGAGCACTGGCAGAGAGTGTCTGGTCTCGGGGCTGGAAGCTTATCATCTGAAATGCCAAGAAGCGGGAATTGCCCTATGGAGAGTCCATTGTAAAACAGACCTGGTGTTTCTGGACAGGGGATCACTAGTTCTTTCATCGCACCTTTTCTTAGTGATTTCTCTCACTCCGAAGTTGATTTATTTCCCTTCCCATTTGTATTTAGGTTATGCTTCAGCCTGCTGCAGGGGGGTGTTCTCCCCTGATGAGTGGGTATGCTGTACTTTCCCTTGAAACTTGGCTCCTCCTGGGGCTCTGCAAGGTCCTTTGCTAGTTTGCCTGGGTTTTCAATCACATCTGACTCCCTAAAGGGTTTTCTGCTTTCACGCTGCCTGCTGCAGCATTTAGAATTCCCGGCAGAAGGTGAGATGCAAAGGCTTAGGTGCCATTTTGAACTTGGCTAAATATTCCCAAGAACAGTTCTGAGGAAGCATGCAGTCCTGAGGGGCAGTGGAGGTTTCCAGGAAGAAGGAAATAAAGTTTGTAAAGTGTGGTGAGGCCATCAGTCCAGAGGGGAGGGAGGTTGATCCCTTCATCATTACTCCACTGGTTGGGCTACCAAGTGGGAAGCTCACCGGACTCAGGGAATGGGGCCTCCCAAGGTGCCTTCCTCTTCACTTTCCTGCCTCCCTCTAACAACAGCAAGCTGCCTGTCACAGGGCTGCAGCCTCCGCCAAGGCACTGTTCCTGCATCGAGTGAGCTGGAGGTGGGGATGTAAAGACCCCGCAGCTCTTGCCTGTGGAGCATCTGTTGTCAGCAACTTCTGCTCCGTGGAAAGGAATACGTTGGCCCTTTCATAGGCCACCAGTGAGTCCTTTTCTTGGAGCTGTTGTACAGTAAAAGTTAAGAAAATATGGGTGAAAGGAAGGTGAGATGGTGAGAACAGAGAAAGAAGGAAGTAAGTGGTTCCCCTTTTGAGGCCAGGGTACTTTTTCTAGGACTCTTTTCCATGGTCGGTCATAATGAGGACCTGATAGCCAGGAAGGACATGTCGCAGCCTGTGCGTGAGACCCTACCACTGGTTCTGGCTTTGTCCTGACGCTCACCTCCCTGGGGCAGCTGGGGCCAAGAGGAGTATGAGCTGAGGTGGTCAGAAGCTCCCAGGGTGTTTCAGGGAAAACAGCCTGGGCCACAGGATATAACACTCAGCCAGGACAGAGCGCTCTGTGGACGTGCTGCCAAGTCCCCGGTGTGCAGCTGAGGCGGCCGTCCAGACCCCACTGTGTGGGCTGCCATTGGGAGAGGGGTGAGCAGAGCGCTCAGCAGAGCTGGCTGGTGGGAAGATGCGCTTTTCCATTTCCCAGCACATGAGTCATCTTCTCTGGGCCCCTGTGCTGTGCTTGCACGGACAGTGGCAAGAAGGGGGTGTTGTGGCTGAGCAGCAGCATCTGTGCCGGGGGTGGAGAGGGAAGGGGGTTGGGGAGAGGGTAAAGATTTAAATCCTTCACTAATCAGCAGCAGTTTGAATCACATTTTTATGAGTAAGGAAGTGATAAATCAGCCCTGAGTGTTCAGCCCCCAAGTCCCGTCAGCCGGTGCCCTTCTGAAGGCTTCTCTCCAGGCCAGTCTGCTTGCTGTCAGAGTCGCCACCCAGCCGCGGGACCCTGGCTGTCTGAAACCAGGAAGCAAGGGCCTGCTGCTGCCTGGCCCTCCCAGGTGCTTGGGGTCTGTGGTGATTTGGCAGTCACTGCAAGTTACAGAACATCTGGGCCATCATTTTTCTTTCCGTTCCTTCTTGGACGTGTCCTTCTGGGTGGGTGTTTGCATATGTCAGTTCCTGGACTCTGTGGAGAAGGAACGTTCCAGCCTGAAACAGCGGTGATCTGTGGCCCCCCAAGGCAGTCAGAATCCTCTCAATCTGTGCCTGACTCTTCCCCGTAGATGTGGTACTTAAGGAGGGCAACAGGGACGTCCTTACTAACAAGTACGTCCTTTGCTGATGCCTCTAATTCTTTTTTGTGTGTGTTTGATGCTACCCTTGTATAAGCCCTCTTTTCAAAATACCAATAGTCCAGGGTGGAAATGATACCGTTACTAACACTTTAGTGTGATTACTTTTCAAATGTGCTTTCCTTGGGGTCGAGAGACATAGAACTGTTTTAAAGCTTTGGACACCTCACAAGCCAAACGGAGGGGAAAAACTTAGATGGTGGTGAATGACAGGCATCTTTCCCCTTTCCTAGGTTATAGTTTTTTCTGGAGCTCAGGAAGGCAGAGGTTGTGAGATTTGTCCCCCTTCCGATAAGGGAAAACGAGTTTTGCCACATCATTTAACCAACTAAACTTTCAGGTCTCAGCAGTGATCTTAAAACTCACAAGTTCAGGGCTATTGGTGGGGATACCTTTGTCTCCTCCCCTCATATGGGCCCTATGCAAAAAGCCTACTTCAGTGGGACTACAGAGAGTCTAGAATCCTAATACCTCCACTGAAGTGGTTGGGGACAGATAAATTTGAGGGGTGTTTGGGGCCCTTAGCATGGTGCCTGGTATTTCTTAGGCACTCAGTAAGTATTCATTGAATGCATGGATGAGGAAGGCCAGGTTCTGGGCAGGCCAGCCCTCATTGAACAGTGTGTTTCCTTCCTGGCCTTTGTCCAAAATTACCCTTTGGCGAGTGATGGGTGGTGGTGAGATAGGTGGTTCCCAGAGTGATGTCACAGTTGGTAATCTCTCTGAAGCATTCCTGAAGGGAGAAACGGGGCCTTCTCCACGTGCCTCAGCATTTAACACTTCAGTAGCCATCTGATTGGCTGATGTGGTGCTGGAGGGGGAATGGTTGATCTAAACCACAAGCACTCTAAGAATTTTAATTTTTTTAAAAATTCTGTAATTTAAGGAAATAAAACTCTAGTTTCTTGAAGAGGAATAATTGAAGCAACATTTGTGGTAGGGCATCACTGAAACCCCATTGCATCCCCCATCTGTGCCCAATTTGCTCCAATCTGGCCCCCCTTTTTTTCCCCCTCTTTTTCTCTCCCCCTCTTGCACTCTCTCTCTCTCTCTCTCTCTCTCTGTCTTTTTAAAAAATATGTTTTATAATTCCTGGAATCAAAACCATCTCAGGCACACACTGTTTTATTTTACTGTATTATTGGATTATACTTCCTATAAATCACTGGATGTTATTCATTGGCCACCACTGGAATAACTTCCCTTTTCTGTGCCCTGGCCCCCTCTTTTTCCCCCTCTTTTTCCCTCTCTTTTTCCTCCTCTTTTTCCTCCCCTACCGGTTCCTAGAGTAGGCCTCCACTGCAGCCTTGCAGAAAAGCCCTGGTGGCAGCAAGAGGGCACCCAAGAGACACTGCTTGTGTGCGCCGTTGGTGCTCCCTGTTCTTAGGGAACATTTAGGGCCTGGGATCGCGGCAGGGCTAGGCTGACATTCCTTTCTTTATCATTTATGCTTGCTTTTATGATTTGTTAGTAATCCTGAATTGCAGGAGGTGGTAAGAGGGAGTGCCACATGCATGCCTCCAGAGGGATAGAGAATCGCAGCTGTTGATATGGACCCGATAGAGCTTAACCCCAATGTGTGGGATGCTTGAGATGGGAACCACACACCTTCACGCTGTGGTTGTGTATGCAGGTTGACTCCAGTTGAGAAGTTCAATTCACAACCAAAATGTCTTTGTCTGTGGCATACAACCACCTTAGAGACCTTTAGTAAAGCAATTTGCTCCTCTGTGGCAATTCACTTCTGTCTGAGTCTCTTACCCAAGCAGAATATATGAAGTGCCTAATCCTCTGCTTGTCAGAACAGTTGTACAGGAAATCCACCTTTCATAAAGGGTTAGGCTTGAGTTTAGCTGTGTAAACCGCCCCTCTCCTTCCTCCTTGTCTATCTCTGGTGGTAGAAGCCCTTGGGCTCTTTCTCCTCAAGGATCTGTGTGGGTAGATTTCTACAGGTAATCAGCACTGCCTGACCTTCGTTTTCAGGACTGCTCAGTTTAGAGCAAATAAACGAAGAAACAGCCAGCTTGGCCAACAAATTATGTGAGAAATAGATTCAGAGGTCAGAAGAGGCTAGGCTTTAGGAGGCAGGCCAGGGGAGGATGCATCCCTCAGCCATGCCCTCTATCCCTTTGGGGGAGATAGAACTATCAACAGACTGCTTAGCACGGACTTCTTCCCTCCGCATTCCCTGGAAAAGAAGAAAAAATTAAGGAAGTGAGTTTGTCAAGGGATCTTCCTATCTTCCCTATTCTGAATTCCAGGGTCCTTGTTGTTTTCTGAATGAATCCATTACTTTAGGCTGAGGGAGGAGAAGCGGTTGTGAAAAGCTAAAGAAATGAGAAAATTCACTCATATCAATGAAATTAAGCCTCTTACCATGTCGGCTGACGCAATGATTTCTGGTTTTGCCCCGAGGTGACTGTGTGGTTTGGTGTCCGTGGCTGCTTTGCCTTGCAGTGCAGCAGTGCAGTATCCAATCGTGGCCTGGTCAGCAACGTGGGCTAGAAACCTCGTCTCTGTTGCCATTTTATAGCTTCTCAATTTGATTTTTTCTTCCCTCCTGGATGGACTTATTCTGAAAGGGAGACATATTAGGGGTTAGGGTTGATGCTGGCAGCAGGACTTCCAGCTCCCTTTTCTGAACTCTCTTTCAGCTTTTCCTGAGGAGTAAAATTCTAAATTTTACGGAGGGCGTGGGCCAGATGTGTGCTATTTGTTGAATACACAGGGGAAATGAGTGTGTTCTGGGGATGGGGGTTAGGGGGAGTAAGTTGTACTTTGGACCCTAACCAACTAAATGTTGATCTGGGGAAGAATTGTAGCTTTCAGAGGTAGTGGCCAGTAATGACAACAACAGAACAATGCTGTGATAATACCTGATGACATTTTATAGTTGCTACATATGTATTCTCATTTGATTTCTCCCATCAGCCCTCTGAGACAGGTGGGACAGATATTTTGTGTCCTATTTCATAGGTGGTGAGAAATATATCAGAAAAGTTGAGTAACTTAAGCAAGGTTGCACAGCTAGTAATACACCTAGGTCTCAAGGGTCAAGCCTTCTGTATGAGAAGGCACACGAAAATTTCTTTGGACCTAACTGAGACAGCTAAACAAAGCAAGGAATCCCACCCTGCCTGCCCTTTCCTCCTGCAATCTGAGCAGCTGCTGTTCTTTGATGGAGAAAGTGATCCTTGAGTCTGATCTGAGAAGAGGAACAGAAGTAGAAGTGAGGGAGTTGAGGGAGTCAGAATTCTCCCAAGTTGCTTGAGGCTCAAGTGGAGCCACAGGTAATAAGCTGGCAGAAGGACATGGTTTGAGCAAATCAGGGTTGTCTGGGGTCCACGTTTACCACTGTCATAGGTGAGGGCACTCTCCCCTCACAATGGAAAGCATTTTTCATGACCAGTTGGTAAAAGAAGTGTTGGGTCTTTCTCTTGCTTGGGATATGTAGTGTCTCTTTAAAATAAAAAAGTACTTTTTAGGAACATTGTTTCTTATTTTCACCATCTTTTCTAGTATCCGCCTTGCTTTTTAAAAAGAGGTTTTTCACATGCCATGCTAAAATGAGACTGTGATTCTTTTTTTGGCCTGAAGGGAGGGTGGGTATGTCATTCATACTGAAAAGGGTATGAAAGTATAAAATATTTGAAAGAACAATAAAGTGAATGCACATACAGCCAGCACCCAGGTTAAGAAATAAAATATTGTCAGTACCTCAGAGCTGTTCCCTGTGTGTTTCATCCTCATGGTAGTTCCCTCTCGCCCTTGCAGGAGCCATCATCCTGACTTGTGGAATGAATTCCTTAGCTTTTCTTTATAGTGTTATCATCTAAGTATTGTATATACCTCTAAACAGAACATAGTTTGCTTTTGCTTGCATGTAAATGAAATCATGCTAATAATATTATTTATATTCTTTTCTCTCTGGCTTATTTTGTTCCAGGTAATGTTTGTGAATCTGTCCATGTCGATATGTGTAGTGTGTAGTTCATTCATTTTGCATTGCTACAGTATTACATTTTATTCATTTTTTGCAGTTTATCCATTCTTCTGTTTGTGGACATTAGAGTTGTTTTCTCTTTGAGGCTATTATGAGCATTGAGTCCATTGACAGTTACGTGATACCATCCTATTTTTTAAAAATCAATCCTATTGAGGTCAAGTTTACATACACTAAAATGTACCCATTTTGAGTGTGCGTTTCAATGAGTTTGGCCAATTTATATACCCAGGTGACTATATACTAGTCACCATCACAGTCAAGATACAGAACGTTTCTATCATCCCAAGAAGTTCTCTTTGTGCCCATCCCAGTTGATCTCCATCCCTACCCCTGGCCCCAGGAAACCACTGATCACTTTCTGTCACCATACATTGGATGTGTCTTTTCTAGAGTGTCATATAAATAGAATCATACATTGTGTACTCTTCTGTGTCTGGCTCCTTTTGCTCAGTGTAATGTTTCTGAGATTTATTCATGTTGTTATATGTATCAGTATTTCATTACTTTGTATTACTGAATAGTATTCTGTCTTACGGCTATTCTACAGTTTTGTTTATCTAGTTACCTGTTGATGAACATTTGGGTTGTTTCTAGTTTTGGGCTACTATGAATAAAACTGCCATGAACATTTGTATGAATGTCTTTTTTGTGAACATAGATTTTCATCCCTCTTGGGTAAATACCTAGGGGTGGATTTCCTGGGTCATAAACTTGTGTTTAACTTTATAAGAAACTGCTAAACTGTTTTCCAAAGTGGTTGAACCATTTTACGTTCCCTCCAGCAGTGTGTGAGAGAGTCCCAGTTTCTTTGCATCCTTGCCAACATTAGGTATTGTCTGTCTTTCTTACTTTAGCTATGTTAGTGGATGTGCAGAGCTATTTCGTTTTGGTTTTAATTTGTGTTTCCCTAATGACCAAGGATGATGACTTTTCATGTGCTTACTTATTACCATTTGTATATCTTCTTTGTGTCTATTTAAATATTTTTGCCCTTTTTTAAAAAAATTTTTTTCTAGTTTTATTTTATTTTATTTCAGACCATGCCATGCAGCTTGTGGGATCTTAGTTCCCTGAGCCGGGATCAAACCCCGGCCCCCTGCAGTGAAAGCGCGGAGTCTTAACCACTGGACCGCCAGGGAAGTCCCTTGCCCATTTTTAAAACCAAGTTGTTTTTATTACTGAAAAAGTTTTAAGAGTTCTTTATATAATCTGAATATAAGCCCCTTATCAGATATATATTTTGCAAATATTTTCTCCCAGTGCTTTTCCATTCTCCTACCTATTCTGTTTCTATTTTTCTCCTTTCTTACTTTTTTCTGGATTTTCCCCCCATTCTTTCTCCTCGTCCCCCCACTTGTTTCCTTTTTTTTTTAGTGGTTACTCTTGGAATTAAAGCGTGCATATTTACCTTGCCAAAAGTCAAAAAAGTTTTTCAGCATTTTCACTCTCCTTCTAAATAATACAGATACCCTGGAACACTTAAATTCTGTCTGTTCTCTTCCAACTTTATCTTCCCAGGTTATATTCTGCTGTTGTCAGCTGTTTTAATTATTTTTTTCCTTTTAAACCCTACAAGACAAGTATTACTGTTTTCATTTCTGTTTTGTTTTCATTATTATTATTGTTGCTGTTGTTTTTATGGTAAATATTTGTTTAGACTCACCTATATATTTACTACTTTCTTTTCATTCCTTTTTGCATTTCAGACCCTCCACCAGGGATCATTTTCTTTTTTCTTTTTTTTTTTCTTTTTTGGCCACACCACGTGGCTTGTGGGATCTTAGTTCCCCGACCAGGGATGGAACCCAGGCTCTTGGCAGTGAGAGCATAGTGTCCTAACCACTGGACCACCAGGGAATTCCCTGGGATCATTTTCTTTCTGCCTGAAGTATATTCTTTAGAATTTATTGTGACATTCTTTTGATGACACACTTTTTCAATTTTTGTCTGAAAAGCCTTTATTTTCCCTATTCCTAAAAGATCTATATTCACCGGTAATAGAACTCTAGGTTAACAGTTCCTTTTCTTCAGCACATTGAAGATATTTTACTGTCTCTGGGCTGTTACTGTTGCTGATTAAAAGTCAGCCATCAGTCTAATTGTCCTTTTAAAAGTCATCTTTTCTGTCTGGGTGCTTTTTTTTTTTTTTTTTTTTTTTTAACTCTTTGATGTTCTACAGTTTTAATGATTTGTCTAGGTTTGTACTTATTTTAAAATTTTTCCTGCTAAGGATTTGTTGGGCTTCATGTATCTGTGAGTTGATTGCAGCAGTTTTAGAGAATTCTTAGCATTCTTTTTTTAAATACTGCATCTGCCAGTGCTTTCTCTTCTCCTTCTGTCTTTCATGTCTCTTAAACCTCTCTTTCATTTTTCTGACTCTTTTTTGTGTGTGTGCTACATTCCTCATAATTTCCTTAACTCTGTCACTGAATCTTTTCTTAGCTGTATCTAATCTGCTAAACATGCCTTGCTGAGATTTTATTTCAATTATATATTTTTATTTCCATTTTTGTTTTTTCCCCCCTAAATCTGCTCTTTTTCTATAGTTTCTTGTTTCCTGAACATATTTGTGAGCTTGTCTTTTATTTATTTTTTAATGTATTAACCCTGGTTATTTTATGGACTCTGATCAAGGGGTCCTTTTAGGTGAGTTTCTGCTCATCTTTTGTTTCTGCTGGTTGTTGCATATGTGCCTTGTTTCCTCTGTAATTTAATTTTTTTTCTGTAATCTGCTTATTTTCTGTGGGATTTCATTAGTGGGAATTCTTGGAGACCTGGGATGAAAATGGGGAAAAGATTTGAGTTTGCTTTTGTCTACAGCCTGGTGGGGGGAGTCTAGAATGATCATTCTAATTAAAATATCTGCTTGAGGGTTTTTGGACCACTCAGATAATGTGAATTCAGGCTGCACACCCCTGTGAGGGCTAGTGTATAGTCTGTACTTTCAGTATAATATATTTTTTTCTTCTAGTCAGCCCCAGGGTTTGATATAGTCAATTTTCTAGCTGTCTTATCAAGGGCCTGAGGGTTACTTCTTCCTTTTTTTAAAAAAAAAAATTAATTTATTAATTTATTTGTCTGCATTGGGTCTTCGTTGCTGTGCGCAGGCTTTCTCTAGTTGCGGCCAGCGGGGGCTACCCTTCGTTGCGGTGCGCGGGCTTCTCATTGTGGTGGCTTCTCTTGTTGCAGAGCATGGGCTCTAGGTGTGCGGGCTTTAGTAGTTGTGGCACGCAGGCTCAGTAGTTGTGGCTCACGGGCTCTAGAGCGCAGGCTCAGTAGTTGTGGCGCACGGGCTTAGTTGCTCCGCGGCATGTGGGATCTTCCCCACCAGGGATCGAACCCGTGTCCCCTGCATCGGCAGGTGGATTCTTAACCACTGTGCCACCAGGGAAGTCCCAAGGGGCTGAGGGTTGCTTCTGACTCACCCTTATACTTGGGTGTAGCTCTGTGGGATCTCAGTTTTATGTCAGGGATCTTGGGCATCCTCTTATGTTGGCTGTACCCATGAAGCCTTGGAACCAAAGCTCAAGTTCATCAGGTAGCAAATGTCCTTAGGGTGAAGTCTGGCCATATTTCACACTTACAGCTCTAGTTTCCTGTCTTTACTCAATTCCTGACCAGAGTATTCCTTTTTAATTTACTAACTCATCACTGCTTTCTAAAAAGATTTTAAAAATACTTTTCCAGGATAATTAGTTGTTTCCTTGGGAGAGTAGACCTAGGTTCCTAGTCTGCCTGCTGTGTTACTAGAGGAAATGCTGTTATTCCTTTTTTCTTTGAAGCATCAGACTTGAGCATTTTTTTACCTCTGCCTGTGAGCAGTGTGAATGGGGCACCTGTATCTAGGGTGGCAAGGGCCTGGTGGGCTGCTTTTTCAAAGAGCAGCTCCTTTTCAGCTCCTACAGCCTAGTTTTATGGCAGATAGTGTTATTGGGCTCAAATTTTTCAATTTTTCCAAGGGGTGTTCAAGGTATAGACTACTTAGAGGACTAATTGGGTGGGGAAGAAAGGTAAAGGGAGGGGGAGGGAGGCCTGCAGCTGAAATGATAGAAGCCATTTATTGCCAAAAGGGTGTGAGCTAGAGATCTGGGAGAGAGTGCTCTCTAGTTTCAGCCACATTACACTACAGAGCTGGTAAACTCTGTTGGCCCATAAAATCCTTTCCATTAGTCAAGGTGCTCTGTGCTTTTGTTCTTGACTACTGCTGTTCTTAGAGCTGTTTGGTTGGCTTGTATGTCTCAGTTTCCTTTTTAGAAGGCAGATTGTCATATATTTAGGAATTTATTTACTGTAATTGGAGTTTTCTGGCTTCTCTAGTCCCCTCTTCAGATATAAGACTCCCATCTTGAAGCTTATTTCAGAAAATGCCCATGTGATCCCTTGCCCCAAGTGCCAAGAGCAGATGCAGCAATTGACACGCTGCAGGGAATTTCCAACTGCTGGGCAGGTTTCTGAAATCCAGACACGTGCTGTTCACACGTTGGCTACTGAAGCAAGGATCAGCAGTTGAAAGAGGGGAGGGGCTGGCAGGAGACTGGAGGGAGAAAGATCTTACAGTGCCTGCCCAGGGCTTAAGGCTGTGTCAGCTTTCTTCATCCCTCCTCCAGCTGGCGTTGGCAGGGTAGAGTAAATCACTGTGGAGTGGTTATGAGCCGAACTCACTGGGGGCTTCTCTGAGGCACACCTGTGACGTCATCCTGTTATCACTGCTTGTTCTGCATAACCTCTTTTCACCTCTCCCCTGAGAGAGGGTGATGCCCAGAACTCATGTCAGGGCAATGAGCAGAAATAAATGTTTGGTAATCGTTATTTTGAGATGCCTGCTGAGGACACAATTGCAGACCATTGACACATTCTTCAAGATTCCACACTGGAAGCAAAAACCCTCTTTGCAAACATGGCCTGGATACCCCTTGTGAATAAAACTTCTTTTTAAACACGAAGAGAAAGAGAATCCAGAAGATTTGAAACTCCTAAGTGTGGTCTCTCTTGTTCCCGTCTCCCTCTACTCCAAACACACGCACGCACACACACACACATACACACACACACACACACACTCTCTCTCTCTCTCTCTCTCTCTCACTCTCTCTCACTCTCTCTCTCTCTCTCTCTGCTCTCTGTACAGCAGTGATTCTTTTAAAAACATCATGTCCCTCTGTTCAAAATCCCCTGCTAGCTTCCCATTTCTCTCAGAGCAAAAGCCATGGTCTTTACACGGCCTTCCTATGTGGAACTCCCCCTCCTCCCCACTCCTCCTTGCTGTCTCTGGTCTCATTCAGACCAGACCCTGGCTTACTTACTTTGCTTTAGTTACTCTGGTCTTCCTGCAAGTCCTCTGATCAGCCAGGGCTTCTCCCACCTTTGGGCCTTTGCGTTAGCAGTTTTCTCTACTTGGAAATGCTCTTCCTCCAGCTGTCTGCATGACGTATGTCTCATCTCCTGTAAGTCTTTGCCTAAGTGTTGCCTCCGTGTGGCATACTCTGACCATCCTGTTAACACCGCTGCACTCCCATCCCACCCTGTTCTCTCATGTCCCCTATCCTGTTTGACGTTCCTTTTTTATAACACATATTTTCTAAATACTAGGTAACTTATTTTTTGTATCTTTGTTTTCCCTTACTACTCCTCTGCAAGATTGTAAGCTCCCTGCAGATAGGGATCCTTGACCTGTTTTATTCACTAATGTATTGCGAGCATCTAGAACACTGCCTAGTGTGCTGTAAGTTCTCAATAAGTAGGTTTTGAATTGAGTTCAAATCAAGAATAAAGTTTGTCAATAAGTCAGTCTAGACACTGAAAGCTGAGTGGCAAGGCCAGGAGGCATCTGCTTTTTGGGCCATTGCTTATAATCATGTTTTTTCATTAAGGTGGCACTTCTGAATATGTAATTTCCAAGTGCGTGTTTTATATTCTGACATTAAATTAAAATGCATTAAATGTGCCTTGGTATTTACTGTTAATACTGGAGTCAGTGTCTTCAGGTCTCTGGAAAGCAAAATTCCTTTGAATACAGCATGAGTTCTGTCCTTTTTCGTCTCCTGAATCTTTCATCATTAATTGTCTATCCTTCCTGCCCATAAATATTCTTTTATTTCTCATTCTCTACTCATTTACCATATTTTTACTCTTACCTTACTGGAGCAACTCTGTCCTGTTTTATGTAAGCTAAATAATAATTAGCTTACATAAAATCTTTTAAAAGATTTAACCTTTTAGGTTTTGTTGAGTACTAGAAAAAATAATATTAAGAAAAAAGGTGGAAACCACCTGTAAACCAGCTTCCCAGCAATGACATTCCTTCCTATGTGTATGTGTGAATATTCAAGTTTTTTTTTACACAGTTGAAAGTATACTGAATATAAAATGTTTGATTCTACTGTTTTCACTTATTATAAGTATTCAGTTATAAAATTCTTTGTAAACATGTTTACTGGCTGAATAGTATTCTCATGTAAATATGTTAACGTTAATGTAATCACTACCGTTTTCACACATTTTTTCCACTTTTCTAGGATTATAAATAATGCTTTATTAACATCTTTGTAACATTAAACCATTTTCTGCTTTTCATATTGTTTTATTGGAATATATATTTATGTTTTTAAATTAATTTATTTTTGGCTGCGTTGGGTCTTTGTTGCTGCTCACAGGCTTTCTCTAGTTGTGGTGAGCGGGGGCTACTCTTCGTTGCGGTGCACGGGCTTCTCATTGCAGTGGCTTCTCTTGCTGCGGAGCACAGGCTCTAGGCGTGCGGGCTCAGTAGTTGTGGCACACAGGCTTAGTTGCTCCGCAGCATGTGGGATCTTCCTGGACCAGGGCTCAAACCCGTGTCCCCTGCATTGGCAGGTGGATTCTTAACCACTGTGCCACCAGGGAAGCCCCCAGAATATATTTTTAGAAGCTAACTTTTGGGTTTAAAAGGTTTGAAGTCTTTTAGCGCTGTTGATAGCTGGATTACTTAAGAAACTGTGCCAGCTTACAGTCTTAGCAGCAGTGTTTGAGAATGCCCAGTGACCACCTCTTGCTAGCATTGAGTATTGTTAATGTTTAATAGTCCTTAGCACAGTGTAGGCGTTCATATATTTGTAGAATAAATGATAGAATAAAACCTGTCTTTATTTTTTTTAAATAGACTTTATTTTTTCGAGAAGTTTTATATTCATAGCAAAATTGAGTGGAAACTACAGAGTTCCCATATTATCTCCTGCCCCCACACAGGCACAACCACCCTTACTATCAACATCCAGAACCAGAGTGGTTCATTTGTTACAATTGATGAACCTAATCATCATTATCACATAGTGTCCATAGTTCACTTTAGAGTTCACTCTTGGTGGTGTTCTGTGGGTTTAGACAAATGTATAATTACATGTATCCACCATTATGGTATCATACAGTATAGTTTTATTGCCCTAAACCTTTGTGCTCTGCCTATTCCTCCCTCCTTCCCTCCCTCCTCTTAACCCCTGGCAACCTCTGATATTTTTACTGTCTCCATAGTTTTTGCCTTTTCCAGAATGTCATAGTTAGAATCATACAGTAGGTAGCCCTTTCAGATTGGCTTCTTTCACTTGGTCATATGCATTTCAGGTTCCTCTATGTCTTTTCATGGCTTGATAGGTCATTTTTTTTTAAGCACTGAGTAGTATTCCATTGTCTGAATGTACCACAGTTGACTTATCCATTAACCTACTGAAGGATATCTTGGTTGCTTTTAAATTTTGGCAATTATGAATAAAACTGCTATAAACATTTGTGTGTAGATTTTTGTGTGGACTTAAGTTTTCAACTCATTTGAGTAAATACCAAGGGGCGTGATTGCTGGATCATATGGTAAGACTGTGTTTAGTTTTGTAGGAAACTGCCGAACTGTCTTCCAACCTCTCCTGTTTGCAATTGCATTTCTTTGATTATTGGTGAGAGTGGACATTTTTTCCTATGTTTTGTTACCCATGTATAGTTCTGTGTGGTCTTGTTCTCTGCTCATTTTTCTATTCCAGCCTAATATTTTTCATACCAATTTATTTGAGCTTTACAGATAGTAAATATAGCAAGTCCTTTTTATATTCATTGGAGATTTTCTTATTTGTATTTGATTTTTAATTATATTTATTTTTTTAATGTATAAAAGTTGTAAAATTTTATAGAGTTAAAAATGCCATTCTTTATGATTTATTTCATTGCTCTTAAGCTTAAAAAGGTCTTTCCATTGGAGAAGTTTTTAGCCATCCCTGCAACCGTATTTTCATTTCCATCAGCTGGAGAGAATTCTAGCATCGTTTGTAATTACATTCAGTTGGAAAGAGATGTGAGGAACCCTATGTGCTTAATTAAATAATGTGACATGTGAGAGTAGATCTTTTGCACCCGAAATAAGAGTTCCTAACCAGCATATCAGCCCACTTTTATCCATTGGACTGAGGTAAGGTTGGAGTCATCAGGGGTTGCATTGTCAGAGTTAGACCTTTCCCCTCACCTCACCTCAGGTGACTACTTTCCAGCTGGGAATAGCTCAGGCGTGGAAAATTAGCATAGGTATGTAGGTGAGTAGTTGTGTGGTCTTGCCATTTCAGGGAGGAAAGAATACTGTTGCCTTTTGTGGCTGTCCTGCTTTTCACTGATGAGTGAATCCTAGGTGTGTAACAGAATGTTACTAAGGAAGTACCATCTTTATTTTGGAGTAAAAGCTCTTGGAGTAAACTGTCTGTTGAGCTGAAAGCAAGGAGGTAAGGCTATGCCAGTGGGGGCCCACAAGCCACCAGCACATGGGATTAGACTCAGCCAGAGACATTTGGATACAGATGTTTCCCATAATCTCCGATGGCCCTTTTCATTGGTTAGTCTTGGTTTTGGAAGCACTGTGGAAGGTGCACTGAGGGCAGCATTTCTGCTGAGTGAGTCAGTGCACCTGATTATTTTGGGCTCAGGGATGTGCAGAAGGAGGGTAGAGGAGAATGAAATATCTTTGAAATTTCCTTGCTTTAAGGAGCTCGGAGACTTATAGGGATGGAATAGATGTATGCTGCCAGGTATAGGGAGTCAGATCATCACATTTCTGTTTTCTGGGTGACTGACTCTTGGGGTGGGGTCAGCTGCCAAAAATGTGATCTCTCCTTTCTCTGAATCATGTGGTCTCATGATTATGAACTTTGCAACTGATCACATTTTCGTAAAATAATACATGTTATATACACATTCAGGGAAGAAGAATGAGGGATATACATCAAAACTTAATCATGATTCTCTAGGATGGTAGAATTAAAGGTGTTTTTAATTTTCTTCTTTTGTTCTCTGCATTTTTGTAGTTTTCTGTAGTGATCACAATATTTTTGTAATAAGAAACGTATTTTTAGAAATTGTAATGACAAAAAAGTTGAAGTTAGATAAAACTAGGTTCTAGTTCTGATTGTGTTATTTGCTGTATCATGCAAATTAGTTAACAGTTTCTAAATCTGTTTCTATATCTAGTACCTTGTGCATAGAAGACATTTATTAAATATTTGTTGAATTAAACCTTCTAACCATAATATGGTTTGCCACTGATTGCCAGTTTTTCTCTCCTTCCCTTAAGGGAAGATTCTGTTTCCTCTCTTGAACTTGAGGTTCAAACAAAGCAACTTTGGTTTTGAGGGTTGTTTTGTTTTCTTTTGACATTGCTGATTCTTCTCTCTTCTTTCATTCCAGAAGAACTAGTAGCCTAATAGACCAACTAGAGAATATTCAGCTATTCTAAAAAATGAAATTATTTTAGCTTCATGAAATACATAGATCCCTCAACTAGAGTATGTACTCCATGAGGACAAGAGAAGACTGTATATTTTGTGAAATCCCTAACAGTGGTTCAAGGCTGACTTCAAAATTAGGGACTTAATCAACAATGACTGATCGATTGAGTAACTTATCAGGGTCTGGGGTTGTATAAAATGAGTTTAGGCATGTAAGAAATTAGCAAACTGTTAATTTTTTTAAAAAATTAATGTCTTTTTTGCAGCCAAGTAACATGCCTGGTAAAATACTAATTTTTTTTTTTTTTTTCCTGGCCGCCCCACGCAGCTTGTGGGATCTTAGTTCCCAGACAGGGATCAAACCTGGGCTCCCTGCAGTGGAAGTGTGGAGTCCTAACCACTGGACTGCCAGGGAATTCCCCAAAATGTTAATATGTTATTTTTAATTTTAATTTTAATTTCTTGTTTTTATTTTTTTAAAAGGAAAACTTTATTGAGATATCATTTACATGTGACAAAGTCACTCATTTTAAGTGGCTTAATTATAATTCAGTGATTTTTAGTAAATTTACAGCATTGTACAGTCATCACCACAGTCAAATTTGAGAACATTTCTGTTGCCTTGAGAAGAGCCCTGTGCCCATTTGCAGTCACTCACCTTTTGAGAACAGATTCAGTGAATGATTTTCAGTCCACAACTTACCTAACTGCTCTGAATACATTTGGCCCTACTGACCATACCTTTCCTTTTGAAACTTTCTCTTCCCTCCTTTCTGGCCCAAAATGTTAATATGGTTTTAGAACATTCTTTTAAGGTGGCCTTATTGCAAGCTCCATGGTGATAAAGCTATCAGAACCCTCAGTTTGAGATGGTAATGCTACAGTGGACTGCTTTGAGAAGGCAGGAGTAAGATCTTTGACATAGTTCTCTCCCTTTTTTCTTAGCCCCAAACTCTGGGGGCCTCTCCCACTGAAGACAGTAGAAGCCAAATTTATAAAGACAGTCCTGTTAATTAAGTAATGCTCTTTAGCCCGTGGATGATGCTCCTTTCCAAGGGAGGCGGAGCAGCTCGTTCAGCCGTCGTGGTACCTGCTGTCAGTTTCGCCCTTGCTCTGAAGCCCTTAAAAGCGAGGAGAGTCCTGTTGGGAAGTGGAGGAAATGCCTCCACATATGTGTGCTATTTCTTTAAAAGAAAGTCGAGCGGAAGTGATGCTGTAGGGAACATCTGCACTTGGGGCTGAGTGGAGAGCGAGATGCGCTGCAGCTGGTGTAAGGCCCTGGCAGGCTGAGGCGCTGCTGTCTGTTGGGGTTTACTTCTGTCTACATTGAAACATGGCTTTGGGAGGGGGTTGGTGGCCTGCTGCCAGCCTCAGTTAGCCTGCCCTTCTCTTTCCTCTTTCCTCCTCACCGCCCTCCTCCCCCCCAACTCCCCTCCCTCATGCTTTAAAGTCACATTTCCAGGCCAGACGTAGAATTAATCTCTGGGCACTTCACATTGCTGGCAGCTGAAAGCAGGATGTGGGATCTTTTTTTTCTCTCTTTCTCTCTCTCTGCGTCTTGGCTGACTTTTTTACCTCTCGAAGAATTTGGAAGGCCGTGAGATCCCCCCCCCCCCCCAAGTACTGTGGAGTTTTTCAGCACGCTGATCACCCTGCTGTGGCTTCACCCTAATAGACTTCATATGTTGATGCAGTTGACATCAGTATCAAACTATTTTACATGTGATCTGGTGTATTTCCTGAGGAAATCTGCAAGATATTTATTAAGAACTAATAAAATAAACCTCGCCATGAGTTTTTAGGTAGTTTTCAATTTTTCATGTCTCTCTCGTTTCCTCTTATCAATGAGTTGCTATTTTCTCTCTCTACTCTGACCATTGCAAAAAGGAAACAAAAATAAATGTTTTAAACTGTTCCTGAAGGGACAGAGAGAGAATAGTTCTGCCATGATGTATCAGCCGGGGCTGTATTTTTAGTGCAGCATTGTAGAAACTAAAAATATCCTGTTATAGTGGATCCTTTTTATAGGTCTGTGTGTGTGTGTGCGCGCGCGTGTATGTGTGTGTTTATAATGTTGTACGCACAAGTGCCTTTGTGCATCGGCAGCCGCTCTTCCCATTACAGCTGGACTCCATTAGTCCTTGAAAATTAATGTAATCCCAGTTAAGAAAAAAATTAATTACTCTACCAGAACTGCATTTTATCCAAAGCTAGTGTTAGCTCCCTAACTGGCAGCTTAGTTTGAGAGGCTCCAGGGGCCCATGGAGCTGTGGCTTTGGTATCACAGCACTTGCTGCTGGGTTTTTCCCATTGAGATCATTCCATCCCTTCAGGGTCAGGCATGTGATGTGCAGAGAGTCAGTGCAGATCCTCCGCCTCAGTGAAATGCCAGGTTTCAGTCTGGTCATCCCCAAAAGGCGTGTCTGCCACAGGCTTAACTCATCTGCCACGGCAGGTTTTCTTATCAGGATTCTTTAAAAACGAGGTTCTTCGGCAATGGTTGATTTTCAGTTTTCTCTGGAGGAGAAATACTGTTTATCAAAGTCCCAGAGATGCATAGGATTTGCCTGGGAGGGCTCTTCTTGGACAATGAAGAATGCCAGTCACGTTTTGTTCTTACTTTTTGTCTAAGGTTGGACTAGTTTGTTTAATACACACCTTCTGTTGCAAATGAGTGTGTCAGAGTTGACTGCTAATTTCTAGTCAGACTTCTCAGCATCAGCCCTGGATGAGGGGGGGCTGACTGGCTCAGTGTGTAAGGAACGTTTCCAGCTCTGTAATCATGTTCTGGGATGAGGTGCGGGGCACAGCCCAGAAGTGGTTGCAGTCGGCCTCGCCTTCACAGTACAGCTCTTGTGCAACTGCCTGAATTTGTTGTTGTTTTGTGTATTTTTCTTCTTTGGGGGCCTAGATTGGGGTAGAAGGATAGAGAGGGATAGGTGGGAAGGATGGTTGTTTGTTTCCTTACTGGTCAGACTCTCCAGGCTCTCTGCTGAGAGTCCGGCCAGGATCCATCTGTCTTGGACTGCAGTTCTCTTTTTCTGCTGAGCTGGGGCGTGGGCAGCACAGGCCTGTGTAACCCGTGACAGGCCTCCCCAAGTGCCATGATGGCATGGGTCCTCACGGTGCTGTTCAGAACAAAAGCAGGGTTTAGTGCCCTTTTGTTTCTTTTTGGGCATGGGCTCTGAGGCTCGTTTGTGGATGTCATATTCTCTCCCTCTGGTGACTCTATCTAGGTCCTCCCCCGCCCCCCGCACCCCCATCATCCCCTAGCTGACAACTGGTTGAGCCCTTGGCTTCCTGTACTTGATCCCCAGGCAGTGTACTTCAGTAAAAGTAGTAATTAGGCCTTTTACAAATTTATTTTATTAGTGAAGAGAGTTAGTAGGTAATGGGCTGTAATTCTAACACAGCCAGTTTAGAGATTAATAAAAAATTTAAAAAGAGCTGTTTTTACCAGAGGCAGTGGGCCTGTTATTTTGAGTTCTCAGCTGAGCCGAAATCAGAGCAGCGTGGGACCCATGGCGGACTGTGCTGCTGGGAGGATGGAGAGCCACGTTCCTTGTTGTTACAGTCTGTGCAGTGCCCGTCCTTGAGGGTGTTTTACACTGGCATTGGAAAAAAGGAAACCTTGTTTTCCAAGAACTCTGCTCTCTCTCAGCTTGATAAGCATTTAAAAATAAAAGCTGCACAATTGAAATTGGCAGTGCATCCTCATTCTTTTGTCTCTCTGTTTATTTTTTTCCCTCATCCCTCAACATGTGTGCTACAGCCCATGGTTATTACACCCTCAAGAATGATGGCCTGGAACTCAGCAAACTTGCACCAAGGTCTGCCCGC
This sequence comes from Balaenoptera borealis, assembly GCF_965194805.1. NCBI lineage: Eukaryota > Metazoa > Chordata > Mammalia > Artiodactyla > Balaenopteridae > Balaenoptera > Balaenoptera borealis. Next base: position 48,519,740 of record NC_138879.1, on the reverse strand, counting down.
CCTCCACTCGCTGTTTGAAGCTGGCTGAGGCATCAGGGCCTAGCACTGAGAGGCCTGGTGGATCAGCCTCAACAGCTCCATCTGTGGCACATTTCCCTTTTCCCCTGAAGCTGCTGCCTGGAATTTTTAGCTTCTCCAGAATCCTGATTGTCAGCCCAATCTTTCTTGTTAGTTTTTGCAGTTAACTTAATTGATTTGTTTACCTCTCCATTGGAGGAGCTCAAAAAGAAAGTGCTTTGGCACTAATCAGGAGCAGTCCTGGCTTTTTAAAAAGATTCTTCTGAGCTAAAATTGTATAATACTCACCCAGGGAGAAAAAAAACTACTATGGCTTAGTCTAGGGTGACGGTAAGTCCTGGTTTGCCTAAGGATAGTCCCTGTTTATGCATTATTAATAGCATACCCTTTCGCTCTCACAAATATCCCAGTTTAGGAGATAGATTTTAGAATCACCCTACCTTAGATGAATTTAGAAAAAGATTTAAAAAAAAAACAAACCCAAAATTGAAAAAACAACTCACTCACTACAAACTGTTAATTCTTTGTCTAGAAGTGTAATGGATTGTAAGCGCCAAACCCTGCCCTAAGCATTGCAAGCAGATTCCACTGGAGTCATGCACATGTGACCTCAGAAAGAATTGCCATATCTCTGGCTCTGTGAGCGAGGACTGGCCTTCCTGCTTGAGTAGGTCCTGGTAAAGCCAACTTTGAAACACCATGTCACTTGTTTTAGCATTTCTGGTTATCATTGCCTAGTTGGTTGAGTCAGAACCTGGAGTTAGTTTTTGGTGGGGTGTGGTTTCAGGTTTGCAGACTTCCCAGTTGATGCCTGAGAAGGGTTGGTGCCTGATGTAACTGAATAGGGTGTTACTTCAGGTTAGTAGTCCTTGTTTTTGCTTGGCTGGTTGGGCTGAACCTGGTATTACCGTTTCCCAAAGAATATTTTTGGTTTGAAAACTGAAGGTCAGCAGTTCGCAAGTGCCGAACTTGAAGCCAACTCTGTGGTTTGTCTTGTGCCACTGGGCCAGCAGCACTGCAGCCCGGATCGATTGATCTGCAGCAGTATGATACCACGAACAGCAACTGCCAGACAAAACTCCATCTCACCCCGCTTCACCGTCCAACCTGTCTCTCTGCCCAGATCCCCTTTCTTTTTCCTTGTATGTCTGTCTCACTCTTGGTTATGTATTTCGCTTTTTTGGGTCTATCTTTTTCCATCTCCCTGTCTCTTTCCATAACAGTTTTTAATAATGTTTTAGTTAGTTCCAGCCTTTTCCCTGAATGGATCCCATTGGAAAATGCATTTGAAAGGAAACAGTTATACACTTCCCTTCCTTTGAAACTCTGTTGGCACCTTTTCCAGTGCAGTAAACCATACAACATGTATTTTCAAAGTTTCCAAACACAGACACGCTGGCGTTAAATTTATGAAAAAATATTTTATTCAGCTGTATGGTAACTGTGACTTTCAGAGATCCTGATCAGATTTGAAATTGGTGCTGACTTTTGGAACTCCAACAGGTTTTCAGATCTCTGCAGGAAATACAGCCACATCGGCTCTTGGGCATCTGTGATGCCTTGTGCCTTGGCCTTTGATTGCAGGTTGGGCAGGAGGAGTTGGGGCAAGAGACATAGATGTGGGGATCCTCCAGCCATACCCAGAGGAAAACAGGGAAAGTCAATGAGTCATTGAAGAATGTTGCATAGCTGTGTTGGGCACAGGAGCAGAAGGTAAATTCTGTTTACTCCGGTCTAGGACTGGAGGTCAGATAACACCTGTTTGTGTGGTATGTCATTTACTTTAGGGTGCCATGGCTAAGAAGAATTGGTTTATTTGTATTCAAAGCAATGATAATGTCACTAATGTCTATAAGTGATTGCCTCACTCCTCCCTCCATATACCTGTGGTCTTATGCCCCCCCACCCCTCAAAAAAGTATGCTAGAATCAGTCTATTTAAATGTCTGTGGGTTTGCATTTGGTCAGTAGGGACAGTGATCCTCCTCAAGGATCTCAGCTGTTCAGAAGATCCCTGGGAATGCTATTTATGTATGTATGTGTGTGTGTATGTATGTATGTATGGCTGCATTGGGTCTTTGCTGCTGCACGCGGGCTTTCTCTAGTTGCGGTGAGCAGGGGCTACTCTTCATTGCAGTGTGCGGGCTTCTCAGTGCGGTGGCTTCTCTTGTTGTGGAGCACAGGCTCTAGGCACGCGGGCTTCAGTAGTTGCAGCATGCGGGCTCTCTAGAGCGCAGGCTCAGTAGTTGTGGCGCACGTGCTTACTTGCTTTGCAGCATGTGGGATCTTCCTGGACCAGGGCTTGAACCTGTGTCCCCTGCACTGGCAGGCAGATTCTTAACCACTGCACCACCAGGGAAGTCCGTGGGAACGCTCTTGAAAGAAGCCTTTCAGAAGGTTTCTTCCAAATTGCTTAAGCAGCTGAACTCTGTCTTGGCTCACTTACATTCATGTACTAGGCCATTTCAGCTTTTCTTTGCTTGCCAGTCTAACTGTGGATCTGCTTCAGGGCACGCAGGTAGATTCTGTGCCTACGGCCACAGGACGGAAGCTGCTGAAGAAAACCCAACAAAAGCTGATCATTCTGCAGGCCACTTGTCCCACTCAGCTCAGTTAACAAGGGTTTGTTAAGCATTTGTTGTGTCTCGTCCTTCTTAGCTTTTCTGGTAACATTTGCCTTTGTTGACAGGAGACTTTCCAGAAATGCTTTCAGTGATAGTAGCTCTGTATTCTCTCTGTCCTTCCCTTCCTCTTCCCCTATTTCTTGGGTCTTCCCTTTCTGATCCACACCCTAAATATCAGCACTTACTAAAGATATTACCTTGGCCTTCCTCTCTTCAGCCTTTCCTCATTGATGTATCATAAAATCCCATGGTTTTAACTGTCACCTCTCTGTGGATTGCTTCCAAATCTCTTTCCTGCTCAAATCTTTTTCCTAAGCTCTAGCCCGCCTTTCTAACTTCTTGTTGAACGTTTTTACCTGGAATCTCAAGCTTATTAAAAATTGATTCATCCTATTTCTCAAGTGTTGTAAGTCAGGTTCCCCAGGAAGCAGACTCTTAAGATGGAGGTTTGCATCCCCAGGAAGTTGGTTGGAGAATGCTCTCAGGATCAGTACCCAAGGGGGCATGATGGGTATGCAGGATGGGGCACAGGGAGAAGTTGAACTGCACTGCAGATGTAACAAAGGCCTTAGCCAGTCTTGTAAGGAGCTCTGGAGCTGCTTAAAGGGGCTAACCCTTCAGAGTAGTCCCAGATTGGGCCAAAGGGGCTGAATCTTTACACCCCCTCCTGCCCTCCAACCACCAGTCAATGAACGTGAGTTACTCCTGGGAAGGGGCAGTGACGTTGGGAAAACGCCTTTCTTCAGCTGAGAGCAAGTCTGGGAGAGGGATCAGCTGAGATCTACTGCTGCCAACACTCTCAGCAGCTGGGAGAATGAGTGCGTTAGTCCCGGGGGGGATCTGGGCAGTGCACCAGATCACCCCCTGCCCTGCTGGAACTCTTCCTCCTGTGTACAGTTTTTCTGTTATTGGTACCAGTGTCCTCCATATATTCAGGCTGTCTTGGCCTCACTGTTTCTGTTTTTAAATTGAGGTATAATTTACATAAAACAGTAATGCACAGATTTTAAGTGTTCAGTTTGATGAGTTTTAACAAATGCCAACCCCACTTCTTATTCTTTTTTACCGTGTATGTTAGGAGTGTTTGAAAATGACAAGAACCATCTTGAAATAGCTTACACAAGAAGGGAAATGTATTGCAAGGAACTTGAGGACAAGGATATTATCCTACGGAAGGGATTGGAACCAGGAAAGCCTTTTTCTGCACTTCTGCTTCCTTCTGCATATTGCTTGCCCCTCTGCCTCGCCCCCGCCTTCCTGGCAAATAGTAAAGGTTCAGTAAATAGTAGCTTTAATTATTATATCATTTTTGTATACTTGTATTTTTTACAAACAGTTATCTCACCCTTTTAAATGGCTATTTTATTATATGTGTGTCCCATAATTTAATAAGCAGGCCTCTATTCATGGACACTTAGGTTGTTTGCAGGCTTTTCCTGTCCAAACTATGTAATAGTGAATTTCCTCATTCATGTCATTTCACACATTATCTTTATCTCGTAAGATGATTTTCACTTTCTTCTTTGATTTATAGTTAACTACATGCTGGAATCCTATTAGATTTCAACTCCTTGAGGGTCCAGTTCATGTCTGATTCATCTTTGAAAGCTAAATGCCTAGCATAGGGCCTTGCATGTAGTAGCTGCTTAGTAAATGCTGACTGTGTGAATAAGGAAAGGAATTGATCCAGCACTTAGTGAGTTAATGACTCAGAACAGATAGTCTCCGATGACCAGGCACCGTGGTAAGTGCCTGGGATTTACTGGAGTCTGCACTACAGACCCTGCCCTCATGGGATTTCCAGCCTAGTGGGGAAGCTTGATAAATTGTAAATCCTGTGCTAGAGTGGCTTTGAGCCACCTGCCTGGTGCATGTTATGGGTGGAACCACTTTGAGTCCAGAGAAAGGAGGCTTATCGGGCAGCACAGTACAGGTTTAGTATATGTTGGGTCTTGAAGGAAGGACTTAGATAATGGAGAGGAGAGAGGTGGGCTTTGGAGAGCGAGGGCGGGAGAATGACCATTCAGTGCTATGGAGGTGGCAGGTTTGCTATTTTATTTCTTCTTGGCTGTTGTCATTCACTATCCTTTGGTGTGGGCCCTCTCTAAGGGGCAAGGCAGTGCTCTAAAAATAAATCTGTTAGGTCTTTTGAACCAGGCAGAAGCAGGTCAATTCTGTCCTCCAAATGGAGGAAATCTCACCAAGAAGATGAAATTGAGCTGGTGCTTGAAGACTGCCTGTTTGGCAGGGGTGCTAATCCCAGAATTATGGAGCTTTGTTCTCTGTACCAACGTTCAAATATAAATTTAGCTTGTAAATCTCTTTGCTTTATAGCATGCTATTGTACTTTTTGTTTTGTAAAGATCCCAAAAATTTACATAAATCGAATTTTACAGTTTTGACCATTTTCCTTTCATATCCATACATCTGTGTTTATATATGTATATATTTGATAGCATATATATTTTAATATATCATTTGGTCTTCTTAAAGTAAGACTTTTATAGCATATTGTCACATTCTCATTTATCTAAAATTCTTTAAGATTTTAGGATACTTCAGCCTTTCGTTATCAATTGCAAGTAGCTCTTGCACTTGGGTTTCTCTGGCCCTTGGTCTCTGTCACAGACTGAATGTTGGGCAAATATGTTAGACATCAAAGATTTCTCTGCTTAAAGAAACCCTTCATGGATCCTTTTTGAAATAAGAATTACAATCTCCTAATTTAGCATTTTTTTTAACTTAGCATTATCTATCTATCTATATATAAAATATTCCTATATCTGTGTTTTTGGAAAAACATTCTTAGATTGTGATACACAATGTATTTTGTCTCACAATACAGATAACTTTAGGGTAATATTTCTTGGATATCTTTTAATAGTATGTGGTAATAATGCCATACATTGTAAAGGCCTTTTCAAGGTTATTGTTCATTTTTTCATACAGTATCCCTTGCATAGAGTCCGCGTTAAAAAAATTATTTTAGAACTCAGTGCTGAGAAAAGATTTGTTTTTCCTGAGGAACTGATATACTTATTCCTTTCCAATAATGACAGCTATACAGTTGTTGGTGTTTCCTTTTCTGCTTTGACTGCCAGGAAAATCAGAGGCAAATTTTAAGTTCATTCATCGAAGACTGTTAACCCACATGATTGACATATTTGTATTTTCCTTCTTCTGGGTCCTGATTTTCTACATTTACTTTAATGTTATCTCATGGTAGGTGATTTTGCCCTAAATTGTCACAAATCTTTCATGGAATTGAGGTATAAAAGAATAAATATAGACAAAAAAATTTTAATCTAGTTTAAAACAATGTATATAGGTTTCAGTTAGTATTGTTGACAAACTATCAAGTCTGCCAACTGAATACAAATTCTAAAGGGGACCCTCCTTTCCAGAGCTTGTAAGTCAGGGACTAGCTGGTGTCTCTTGGGTTTCTAGGCACCTTCACTGAGTGCAAACTTTCTCACTTTCTTCCTTGGCATAATTGCTTTATTTACCTATTATTCTATTGATCTCTTTTCTACTTTAAAAATACATGTTTCACAATGGATGGGGTTGGATAAAGTCATTACTTACTTGATCTAGTTTGGGCATTGATCTTGGATTGTAAAGCTTTGAGGAACTTTCTAGGGTGAGTTGCTAGAGCAGAGCAGGATGAATGTGCAGATCTGGATGTTCAAGAGAAATCCACCCAGGAATTATGTTTTATCATTGGCCTCATTTTTCAGTACTGACTCCTTAAGATTTGTTTGATGGCTGTAATCTTTGCATTCTGGAAGCTTCTGAAAAGGACTCTAAGAGAGCCTTCCTATCCTGGGTACCTCTCTGCCCTACTTGTCTCAGAATTGTTTTATTTTTGGCCTTGTTTGTAAACTGTCAGACTCTTAAAAATCCTTCAGGAAGCCATAAAATGAAAAGAAATTGAGTTAATCTGTTAAAATGAAAGCTGAGCACTTCTCTGCCCCTCTGCCTGCCATATCAAAGGAGCTTCCTCTGAATGAGGATGTCTGCAGGCATTATCTCTCACTAACTTTTACTTTGAGCCCAAATTGCTCCTGAAGCATCATACCAGCAAAGGCAGGTTTCAGACTGTTTGAATCAGATGCCACATCTCTGCCCACTCTCTCAGAAGAGATGTAGCTGTATTAATTCCTTCTCACTGTTACAGCGAAAGCTTCCTTCTAGGTTAGCCAACGGGCATGCCTCTTAGGAAGCCTCCTTCACTTCTCTTCTCCACAGCCTTAAGTAACTTCTGACACAAGACACTCCAGATCTCCTGATGGAATTCCATAGGGATTTACCTGCCTGATATAAGTAAAAGCTGCCACTCTTTTCTACTCCTCCTTTGCTTTCCTCAAATGTTGGGAGAGAAGCAAGCTTCCTAAAACCTCTGGCAAGAAATGTAGAAGCAGAAACTCTGTCCTCCAAGATCTACTTGTAACTCCTCCAAATGCGATGCTGGAATGGCAGGCGCTCTTCCGCTGGGCCCCATTCCTGAGAGGCTTGGCTGGTGCCAGCATGCCATCCTACTGGCAGCAGCTCTGCTTGCCCAAGAGGGGACATGTATTTGAATAACCCTGGAATCAGGCAGGAGATTCTGAGTGACAAAAGTATCAATCCAGAGATACAACTAAGGTGGAAATGGCCAGAGTATGTTTTGATTAGTGATTGATTGATTTAATTTTTCCAGGAAATCTATAGGAATACCATTTCTAAAATTGCATGGATATTCCCTGGAAAAAGCTAAGCACTCATTGAGAAGTGTTTTCATTTTTCCTTGTAGAGAGTAGCAATGGTTTGCCGTCTGTCTTGCCAAGATGTATCGATAGAGTTCCCAGGACATTTCTTTGCTCTAGAGCTCCATGTCGAGGAGGAGGGAAAGCCAGGCTGCCCTCTGGAGAGGACCTAGCACCTCTGGAGGTCATTTTCATACCTTCAGAAGGTAGCAGTTGTGTTATAGTGCCATAAGGAGCTTTGCAATCAACCAGACCAAAGGTTTGAATTCTCCACTCAGCCATTTATCAGCTGTGTGACCTTGATGAACAAAGTTAACTTATCTTCTCTGAGGCTTAGTTTTCTTGTCTATGAAGTAGGGAGTATCAATGCCAGTTTGTAGTGTTTTTCTGAGTATCAAATTAGATAGTGTATGCAAAACACCTTGCTCAGGGCCTTTGTATGTATTAGGCACTCAGTAGATGTCCAGATTTCTTGATTAAATCCATCTCTAATTATAAACTCTTAAAATCTGAAGAGTTGAGGCACTCATTCCCCTATTTAAAAAATCTTTTTAACAGTTTTATTGAGATGTAATTGATGTATTTTATATTTTTATTATTTATTTATTTATTTATTTGGTCACGTCGGGTCTCAGTTGCGGCACGTGGGCTCTTTGTTGTGGTGCGCGGACTTCTCTCTCCCTAGTTGTGGTGCGCGGGCTCCAGAGTGCCTGGGCTCTGTCGTTGCAGCACACGGGCTCTCTGGTTGTGGTACGTGAGCTTAGTTCCCCGACCAGGGATCAAACCAGTGTCCCCTGCATTGCAAGACAGATTCTTAACCACTGGACCATAAGGAAAGTCCCTGTGATTGATGTATTTTAGACTACACATATTTAAAGTGTACAGATTGGATGAATTTAGACATATGTATACATTTGTGAAACCATCACCACAATCAAGATAGTGAACATATCCTCCACCCCTTAAAGTGAAAGTTCCTTGTGCTCCCTTGTAATCTATTCTTCCCTAACCTTCCCCTCCCAACCCCAGGCAACCACTGATCTGCTTTCTGTCACTGTAGATTAGTTTGCATTTTCTAGAATTTGACAGTAAGTTCTCTGCCTCCCTCCCTCCCCACCCTCCCTTTGGCCTGCCTTCTTTACTCCACATTGATTTTGACATTCATCTGTGTTGTTGAGTGATACAGTAGTTTGTTCCTTTTGGTTGCTGACTGTTCTTCCATTGTGTGGATATACCACAATTTGTTTATCTGTCCCCCTTGTTGATGGACATCTGGTTTTGTTTTCCAGTTTTTGGCTGTTACGCATAAAACTGCTATAAACATTCAAGTGTAAGTCTTTGTGTGAACATATGCTTTCATTTCTCTTAGGTAAATACCTAGGAATGGTCTACCCAGGTCATTTGGTAAATGTGTATTTTAACTTTTTAAGAAACTTCCCAACTATTTTCCAAAGTGGTTGTGCCATTTTTTATTCCCAGAGCAGTGTGTGAGAGCTGCAGTTACTCTGCATCCTCACCAACACTTTGTTATTCTCTCTCTTTTTGATTACAGACATCCTAGCGGGTGTGGAGTTTTTTGAGGTTTAGATTTCCCTACTGATTAATAATGTTGAGCATCTTATCAGAAGTACATGTTCATTTGTTTTGTTGGTTGTTGTTGTTGTTTTTTTTTTTTGGCCTCACCGCAGGGCATGTGGGATCTTAGTTCCCCGACCAGGGATTGAACCCGTGCCCCCTGCAGTGGAAGCTCAGGGTCTTAACCACTGGACCGCCAGGGAAGTCCCCAGCATGTACTTATTTGCCATCTACATAGCTTCTTTGCTCATTTTTTGGTTTATCTTCTTAATTTGAAAGAGTTCTTCATATGTTCTAGATATGAGTCCTTTGTCAGATATATATTTTACAAATATTTTCTCCCAGTGAGACAGTTTTCTTTGTGGCTTCTCTTTTCATTTTTGTCTTTTAAAGAACAAGCATTTTTTTTTTTTTAATGAAGTCTTTTTAAGTTTGATCTTTACAGATTTGTTGGCAGAGGAGCAGTTTAAAATAGTATTGTAGCTGATGCTGCTAATTAAAAAAAAATCTTCTTAATATCCGTCTGATTAACAGTCTGAAGCAGTGCAGCACTGAAAATGCATAAGCAGCTTCATTTATGAAGAAAACAGTGCTAGGGCTCATGTGTTAAACAACTTTTTTCCCCTGACTACCCTTGTTTGAAGAATGTACATACCATTGGTTTGAGATTTATACCTTTACTTATTTTTTGAGCAGCAAGAACATGTTTAAACAGCTCACTTAGCTTCTGCAGTTCGTTCTTCTTGTCATCTTTCGTCACTTTCTCATCACCTTCACTTTGTGCTGCTTGACGTGGATTTTACTGATCCGATGAGTCATAGCCTTGATGATGAAGTTCTCTTGCTTTACTCCTTATTCTTTAGACAGAAGTTCTGTCTTCAGTGAACTTTCCCTTCTTTTTTCTTATTTTCCCTTTGGTTGCCCCTGGCAGTTTCTTGCTCAGTCCAGATAAGGAGCCACACAGCTGGGCATCTCCAGCAGCTCAGGCCAGTCAGCACACGATGAGAACAAGGGGCTGCAGCATCTGCACAGAGTATTCTCAACTAATTGAGAAACCATCCTCAAAATGCCTTAAGAGCCCTTTTCTATGTAAAAGAAAAACGTTTCTGGAATCCTGTGTCAGATCTTTCTGGGTTTTGTTTGTCGGCTTACTTTTATTTGTTTACTTGTTTTAAAATTTTCATTTTGAAATAATTATAGATTCACAGGAAATTGTAAAAAAGAAAAAAATGTACAGAAGGTCCTGTTCACCCTTCATCCCTCCTTCCCTAATGTTAGCATCTTGCATAACTTTAGTGCAGTATCAACACCATGAAATTGACATTGGTACAATCCACAGACCTTATTCAGATTTCACCAGTTATACATGCACCTGTTTTTGTGTTTGTGTGCGTATGTATAGTTGTATGCAGTTTTATCACACAGGTAGTTTCATGTAACTACTTCACAATCAAGATGCAGAACTGGGGCTTCCCTGGTGGCGCAGTGATTAAAAATCCGTCTGCCAGTGCAGGGGACACGGGTTCGAGCCCTGGTCCAGGAAGATCCCACGTGCCGCGGAGCAACTAAGCCCGTGCGCCACAACTACTGAGCCTGTGCTCTAGAGCCCGCACGCCTAGAGCCCGTGCTCTGCAACAAGAGAAGCGAGTGCAACGAGAAGCCCGCGCACCGCAACGAAGAGTAGCCCCTGCTCACCACAACTAGAGAAAGCCGGCGCACAGCAACGAAGACCCAGTGTAGCCAAAAATAAATAAATAAAATAAATAAATTTATATAAAAAAAAAAAGATGCAGAACTGTTCCATCACTACAAAGCTCCTTCATGCTACCTTGTAAGAACCATCCCTGCCCCCTTCCATCCCCAAACCCTAAGCCCTGTTTTCCATCTCTATAATTACATTATTTCAAGAATATTATATAAATGAGATCATATAGCATGTAGCCTTTTGAAATCAGCTGTTTTCACTCAGCATAATTCCCTGACGGTCTGTCCAAGTTATTGCGTGTACCAGTTGTTCTTTTCTTTTTACGGCTGAGTAATATTCCATAGTATGGATGTTCCACAGTTTGTTTAACCATTCATCCAGTGAAGAACATCTGGGTTGTTTCCAGTTTTAAGCTATTATCAATAAAACTGCTATAAACATTAGCGTACAGGTTTTTGTGCAAACATAAGTTTTTATTTCTCTGGGATAAATGCCCAAGAGTATAATTGCTGAGTCATATCATAAGTGCATTATTAGTTTTAGAAGGAACTGCCAAACTGTTTTTCAGAGTGGCTGTACCATTTTATATTCCAATCAGCTAGGTATGTGTGATCCAATTTCTCTGCATCCTCATCAGCTTTTTGGTGTTGTTACTATTTTTTGTTTTAGCCATTCTGATAAGTAGTTTTTTGTGTTTTTTTTTAATAAATTTATTTTATTTATTTATTTTTGGCTGCATTGGGTCTTCATTGCTGCACGCGGGCTTTCTCTAGTTGCGGCAAGCGGGGGCTACTCTTCGTTGTGGTGCGTGGGCTTCTCGTTGCACTGGCTTCTCTTGTTGCAGAGCACAGGCTCTAGGCATGCAGGCTTCAGTAGTTGTGGCACACAGGCTCAGTACTTGTGGCTCGCGGGCTCTAGAGCACAGGCTCAGTAGTTGTGGCACACAGGCTTAGTTGCTCCGCGGCACGTGGGATCTTCCTGGACCAGGGCTCGAACCCGTGTCCCCTGCATTGGCAGGCGGATTCTTAACCACTGCGCCACCAGCGAAGCCCCTGATAAGTAATTTTAACACTGTAGTTTTAACTTTGATTTCCCTAATGGCTAATGATATTGAACATCTTTTCATGTGCTTATATTTCGCCTGTATATCCTTTTTGGTAAAATGTCTGTTCATGTCTTTTGCCCATTTTCTAATTGGACTGTTTGTTTTCTTTACTGGTGAGTTTTGAGAGTTCTTAGTATAGTCTAGATACTAGTCCTGTGTAAGATATGTAGTTTGCAAATACATTTTCCTAGTCTATAATTTGCTTTTTCATCCTCTTACAGAGTGAAAGATTTTAATTTTTATGAGGTCTAGCATACCAATTTTCCTTTTATAGATTGTGCTTTTTGCATCAAGTCCAAGAATTCTTCACTTAGTCCTCGATCCTGATGATTTTTTTCTATTTTTTGTCTAAAAGTTTTATAGTCTTATGTTTTACATGTAAGTCTTTGATCCATTTTCAGTTAATTTTTGTATAACGTGTGAGATTTAGGTCAAGGTTCTTTGTTTGTTTGTGGATATCTAATTGCTCGAGCAAATATTTGTTGAAAAGGCTATCCTTCTTTGTTTGACTTAACATTGGGAGCGATAATTCCTCCCACTTTGTTCTTTTGCACAATTGTTTTAGTTATTCTAGGTCCTTTGCCTTTCCACATAAACTTTAGAATAAGCTTGTTTTCGTCTACAAAAAAACTTTGCTGAGATTCTGATAGTAATTGTGCTAAACCTTTAAATCTTTGTGGGAAGAATTGACATCTCTATGATATTGATTCTTCCAATCCATGAACATGGTAAGTCTCTCCAATTATTTTGGGTCATCTTTTATTTCTTTCATCAACACTTGTAATTTTCAGCATAGCATCCCGTTCGTATTTTGTTAGATTTACACCTAAGTATTTCATTTTCTTTGGCAATACTGTGTTTTTAATTTCAGTCACCACATAGTTATCTCAGAGCTTTTTGTGCAGAACTGTGGAGTGGTGTGAGGTTTTCATGTTCATGGCAAAGGAGAGAAGAGGAGTTGGAGTTTGAAACTTGAATCACAGGCATTTGAAAACCAGGTATGGAGAATTCCCTGGTGGTCCAGTGCCTAGGGCCCAGGTTCACTCCCTGGTCGGGGAACCAAGATCCTGGAAGCCGCGCAGCACGGCCAAAAACAAAAAACAAAAACACCAGGTATGGAAACAGTGTAGGTGTAAGAGCAGACAGACTTGGATTCAAATCCCATCTCTGACACTTAACTGACTTTGTGACCTAGGGCAAGTCATTTAACTTCTCTGAGCCTATTTTCTCAACTATCAGAAAGGGAGAATAACACCTTCTGTGCAAATCTTTTGTAAAGCTCTGAGATAAAATATATATATGAACGCTCTGTGTCTAACACAGCTCTCCCTATATCTTAGTTATTATTTCTGGCCACAGTGGAATCATCATTTATGATCCACAAATGGAGAGGCAAGTGTACCTGCTGTTAAGAGCAGCAAATGTTTCTTGAACCCCTTCATGGTGCTAATTTTCAAGGATGTGAAGTCTTGACATAGCTCTTGTCCTCAAGGGGCTTATAATTTTGTTGAGGAAACATGCTATATGTATAAAAATTCCAGGACTAGGCATCACTTGTTAAGTTCCAAATGTGTGGTGCGGACAGTGGGTGCATCAAAGAACTTTTTTTTCCTGGGTTTTGTTTGCCCTTTTGTACCCTGTTCATCAAGGTGGCTTCTGGGTGTTGATGATGAGAGAATGTGTGGGGGTGGGAGGGGGTATGTACAGATTTAGGGGAAGGGAGTCATGTGGGAATATGTAATTTTTATACTTTCCCCAGTAAACCATCGACCCTTTTTATGATGTCATGAGGGATTCCTTAATTTTGCAGCTGCTTCCTGATTACGTCAGAGAGGAGCCTCTCACCCCACAGCCTGGAGCTGCACTCATACAAGAATTGGAAACAAATGAAGTGCTGAATATCTAATGGCTTCCACAGGGAGAACCAGTTCAGACTTCCCAGGCCTCCTTCTGCAAGGTCTTCCTCAAGTATTTCTGACCCCCTGAAGTGTCTTTGTTCTGGAAAGACAGGACTGGCCCAGAGCCAAGTGGGCGGGAGCCTGGGGACTCCTCCCCCTCTCCAGGTGTTCTGCGTTCCCACATTTCTACCCCTTTCCTGGATCTCGTTTGGTGGGTGTTACCCTTTTTGAGGTCTCAGGATCCTCTGGAACTTGCTGAGATTATCAGCGAGAGTCCTTCCCTCCCCCACATCATCTCTACCTTCTCTTCTCTTGATTTTCCTTCTGCAGCATTTCTCACATCTGTGCACTCCTTTCCATTCCCTCTCCCACCTCTCTTATAAGAAAGATGTTACATTTATTTGGCATTATAAAGTTTATGAAGTGTTCTACATGTAATTCCTCTTAATTCAAACAAGTTCATGTCCTCTTAAGCTTCCCAACCAGTTTGCCTCCCTGTTACTTTTTTCCAGCTATGCTAATCTGTCCTGAATGCTTTAACTAGATTAATCTTCATAAAATACTCACCTCTGCCTTCACTCAGGAACCTTGAGCGAGTGCCCTCCTCACTGCCTGTTGGGTCACGCCTGTGTTCCTTGCTGTGGCATCGCAGGCCCTATGCTTTGTGGTCCCTGTTTTACCACGTGCCGAGTACAGTGCTTGCCGTCTGGGTACATGCCTGGTGTGTCCCTACCTGCGTGCCTCTTTAGCACGCTCAATCCCTCCTTCATCCTGCCCAGTTCATCTTTTGCAGCCCTGCTCAGAAGTGCTCTCTTCTATGAAATCTTACCTGATATACACTAGCTGGAAATGATTTTCTTTCCTTCTGGTGAGAGAAAGCATCTTATTTCCACCTTCCTATGGCATGTAATAATACATTGTCTTGAATTATAGCTATTTGGGTGTTTGTGTATTCTTCCTGTTTTCCTCATTAGAATATCATCTTCTCATGGACAGTATCCTGTTTTCCTTTATATCCTCCACAATTGGGCTAAATAAACAACTTTGGAGTTAGTCGGAGAGGTCACTTTGTTAGGAGGTTGGGATTTCCTTTGCCCCGACATCTACCCGCTAAAAGAAGTCAGAGTTTTACAATCCTAGAAAATCCAAAAGGAGTTGGGGCTCTTAGGGAAGAAACATTACCTTCCATGTTGCTTTGTCTTGTCTCAGACATACCTTGTTCAGGGATATGTCATGGATTGCCTTCCACCCAGTCAGCCTGTGTTCTGCTGTTGTGCATGAATAATTTGCTTGGGTGTATTGGTGCCTGATTTTTCTGACTCATTCATTCTCCTCCTTGGGGAATAAAATGATGTCCTGATGGCCTGGACATCTCTGCTTTTGCTGTGAGATTTTTGTATGGTTCCTATGAAACGACTGCTTCTTCCACCTCCCTTTCAGCCAGCAGCTGCCACAGGGAACTCTGTGGCTCAAACAGCAGCAGTCGAAAGATGCTCTCACTGCCCACTTCCTGTAGACAAGGAGGTTTTGGTGGGCTGCTCAGGAACTGTGCCAGCTCTGTGTCTGACTGGTGACTGACTCATGAGAAAAGCAGCCTCATGTCTGAAAGATAAGAGCCAACAAATCGCCTCCAGGTGGTGTTAGTTTGGAGGTGACTGACCATTCATTTCCTCTCTCTGGGAGGAGCCGGTGGGGACGGAATCAGTGAATAAGTGGTCTTGCCTGCATTTTTCTCCGGCTGTTAGTGAAGCAGCTGAGCAAATGGTTGGTTCTCTCTGCTGGAGTGGCGAGTGGACCCCAGTGCCCTCTGAATGCCTTCTGCCGCTGTCAGGGTAGCAGACTTATGTGTCATCCATCCTGTGTCTTCCCTTCATTACTCTTCTCATTCTCTTGCTAGGAAGTTGGCTGTGTGCACCAGGCGAACTCTGCTTGTTCCATTGCTGCCAGGTTTTTCTGTGCCCCGGCAAACCTCATCCCTACTGATTTGGTTTCCTCCAGATCTCTCCGTGACCCGGGAATTGATCAGAAGCAATGGTTCTGAACCACTGTCCCTTGGCTGGGCTCAGTGGGTCCGGGCAGGTGGGCCTGCCTCTCCTGCCCTCCTCTTCCCTCTCCCCCCTCCTGCCTCGCTCCCATTTCCTGCAGGAGGACACTCTGCCATCCTGGAGCCGTCAAGCACAGCTTTGCTTTGGCAGCACCGTCGCACACACACTGGTGGGAGAGGGGACGTGTTTATCACTTTTCCTGGAGATTATCTGTTTAAGCACTTCTCTGACAGTTACAATAACAAGGGCAGTGTGTTGTGTTTCCCAGCAGAAGGACACTTGCTGTTGAAAGATGTATAGCACTAATTAGAAATACATAACATCCGGCCACATGGCAGCCTTCTCCCGGCCGCTCCATTTCCTGATTTCATACAACTTTGACGACAGTTGGTTTATGTTTTCCATGAATATGTTCTCAGAAAAATGAGAAGGTCTCCCTGTTACATAGGAGCGGGAAGAGTGTTTCTGCTTGAGCAGGTATTTGGCCAGAGGAATAGTGGGAGATGTGGTCACCTGCCCATCTGAGAGCATGTGGGAAGGGGCAGAACCAAGTTCAGACTTCAGGTGACTTTCTTGGTAAGAAATATTTCTGTCTGACTTCCTTAGCCAGCACCATCCCCCTACACCCTTGAGCAAGCCTGCTTTTGGAAAGAAGGGAAAAGGCTGTTTCACAATGTTAATGAGTTCCTCAGTTCATGTCAGGCTCCAGCTACCTGACACAAAGCCAGAGGAACCCAGGCAAATACCAAGGCGAACAATGCTTTTTCCTTCCCCACCCCACATCACGTGTTGGCCTGGCCCAGCCCGCTCTAGGGATATATATGGGCATCTGTAAGACCGGGACCAGTTTCCTAGGCCTAATCCTAGAGTGGGCAGACCTGGGAATCTGGATGCTGTTTTCCTACCCACTTGCATAAGCGTGGGTACGTCTCAAGGACTGGCATCTTACAGCTTCTAGTCCGCAGAAGCCTAAGTGAAGCACAGAGCATCTCCTGAAGATACCACAGCACTTAATACATTTCTCCCTGGAGGCACCGGGTCTGAGTTGCCATGGTTACTGGGGGTAAATAAACCGTTTGAAAGGTCCTAAGATTGCAGGGATCCTGTTTTATTTGTAGCTTTGTTCTTCAGCACAGGGTCAAGGACACTGTAGATGCTCAGTGCCTGTGGTACCACTGAGCCTTGGAGGAGGGCAGGCCTTCCAGAAAGTGCTCTGTATGAAGAGCTGACGGAGATCCAGGCATTCTGACCCCCAGATAGCTGTGATATCACCACCTGCTTGATCAGAGCAGAACAGCTTACTGATTTGTACCTCCCCATCAGTCAAACCAGAATACAGCAGGGAGTGCTGTCAGGCCCTTCCTGGGGAGATGGAGGGGTTCGGGGGGTGGGTGAAGGGTTGAGGTGACATAACCATGGCCAAGAGCAGAGCAGTCATGAAGCTACCTTTTAGCTGCTGCCCTGAGAGGTAGTTGAGCCCTTCCAGACACAGCAGAGAGGCTCCAGTTGTCGCTTCCCCACCTGGTCCCCAGACCTTATTGCAAGAAGCTTTCAAAAGGAGCCAGCCTGGACTCCCCAGAGGCCTCAGTGTCATTGTTCTTAAGCAGTTAGCTCTCCCCCTTGAGCCCTAGCCCTGTGCACTCTGAGAAGGAGTCTAACCTGAGGTTGCTGTTCATCATAAAGATAGAAACGGTCTTGGTGAAAGTGATCTCCCTTTGCCCCATCTTATCCTTATCGAGGCTGATGAGAGTATCTTCTTATAGTCTTGGGCTTCTGCCAGTCCTTGGAGGTAAGATACCCGCCTCCATCCCTTCTGAGGGCCTTCCCTGTGCAGGTAACTTCTGCCTAAGATGCCCAATTGATGAGGGGGCACTAATGTGTACTCAGTGTGTCAGCTACCAGGATGTGGCCTCTACTCCTCCTCTCCTAGTTCCCTCTGTTATGGACTTACTCTCCCATTCTGGGATTTGTTGCTACTTAGAAGCAGGCTGCTGGCAGTGCTTGGCAGGGGCCTGGGCTGAGCTGGGGTGGTACAGACAGTCCTGTTGCCTATAGTAAGGGTGGAGGAGAGAAGTTGGCAACTTTTCCTTGGGATGGCTTACACATCTTCTCCTTCCCTATTTTCCATCCTCCCTCCGCTTTGTTCTTAGATGCTTGTTTCTTGTCTCTCTAGCACAGGTTTAGGGCCTTACCGGAAGAAGAATGAGACTGGTGATCTATTCTAATCACATGGATTGTTACCACTTCCTTACTGCCTGCCACAGTTGAACTGGAAAGTTAGAGGGTGACATTTGGGACCATTGGGCATCTGGAAGGATGGCGGGAAAGCCACTATAGAAGAATTGCTACACTGATGCTATTCATATGTTGGGACCTTCTGAGCAGCAGCCCGTTCCTTCTCACCCCCAGGGCTTTCTAAAGTGGTTTGGGCTGGCTTTGCATACTCCAGTCATGTTTGCTCCTGTGGCCAAGACGGTTAGGAATAACTGTGGTTGTGTAGCATCTCCTGGAGTAAAGACTTCAATTAGGCCCCACTGGAAAGATGAGTATCAATGAGGGGGGAGGCAAGAGGGCTCCCCCTTGGCTACTGAGGTTAAAATGCAAGCAGGGACAGAGATCAGACATGTGGCTAATTATCCTTTTAACACCTGGAGATTCTGGAAGTTCTCCTGTATTCAGACAGAAGGAATTAACAGATCAGCTGCTGCCAGAGCAAGCGAGCCCGGCCCCTGATTCCGTCTCCTGTGCGTATAGGGTGTCTCCTGCTCTGAGGCTGCAGGCTGGACTGCTGCCTTCTGTTTGTTACCTGTTTCTCTCAAGTCTGGATGACGTGCCTATCAGGGAGGGCCACTGACAGGGGGCAGGTACAGGCAGTGGTTTGAAGGTGTGTATGTAGCTCCCGCTGAAGAATAGCCCTGGCCACCACCAAGGTGGCTCCTTTCCCTGACCTGCAGCCAGAGGGAGGTTGGGCAGGCTGAGAAAGTGAGGGGGATAGGGTGCTAGTATTGGAAACCAGATTTATTTCTTAGCCCTAGGGGAAAGAACTTGTGAAAATTAAAGCTAACACTGATTAAGTGCTTATGTGCCATGCACTGTCCTATATAAAGTTAACTCATGCGGTGAAAATAGGTTATTTGTTTCATGTGTGTTCTCTGAGGAGGAGGAACAGAGAGAAGGTAAGGATGGAAACAAAGGTTGGTGATTCAAGAAGATAACTTTTAAATTTGTATTTTTCTGATCTTAATTGGTGATTGTATTCCCGCTATCTCTACATTAGAGAGACTGAGTTAATTAGATATGACTTCTTGTTGCTATTGCTTCACATCATCAGCAGGCAACTAAAGGCAGAGAGCATGCAGCTGTGGCTCAGACTGCTCGCCTTGGGGTAACTGATCCTGGGGAAGTGATGTGATACAGAATTTACACAAGTGAGCCTTATAATAACCTTATTGAGTGCTTACCCATAGGCCGGTCATCGTGGTAAGTGCTTCACGTGCTTTACTTTATTTAGCCTTTCGACTACCCTTTGAGAGAGGGAATATTACAACACCAGTCTTAGATGAAGGGAAAGGAGCTCGGTGATACAAGCAAGGACTTGCACCTAGTAAGGTAGGGAAGAGGAGCCCTTGGCCCCCAGGATACTGATGGACTTTCCTTTGCTCCTGCTCAGACTGCTTCTCGGAGGAGTGTCGCTCTGTGATCCAGGAGCAAGCCGCAGCCCTGGGCCTGGCCATGTTTTCTCTCCTGGTGCAGCGCTGCACTTACTTACTGAAGGAATCAGCCAAAGGTAAGCAGATGAGGGGCCCTGACTGGTGGACTTTCCAGCTCCTGGGTCCTGCCCAGACAAGCTCAGAATGCCACGCTGCTTTCTCTGCGTCTTCTGCCTCTACTCCAGGCTTCCTTTTGCCCACCTAACTAGTCCCATTTCCTCTATGGCCCTCTTTCCTCCTTGTAGAAAGGAGAGGAGGCCTCTTTCCTCCTCTCTCTCTTTTCACCTTTAATAGTTAGGATTTTCAATGTACCTCTAAACTACTGCATGTTCCTGCGACTTAAAAAAAAAAAAAAAGAAAGAAAAATGAGTTTCCCTTGGTGTTCATAATCCATGTTTTGGTTTCCCCCTCTATCTGTATGTCCCTGTTTGTCGGGTACCTGGTGGGGGTTATAACCACTGTGGACCAGCCATCTCGGGAGACTCACTGGACCAGAGCAGGGGTTCTTTTTAGCCCTTGGTTTGAGCAGTGTCCCCTTATCCTTTAAGGCTGCCCTTAGAATTCCAAGCCTGATTGCTGAGCCGTGTAAGGTAGGGCTGAAGGGTGTATCTTTCTTTCAGCTTCTGGATTAGTTTTGATGAGTGGTGAGGCCCCTCTTTTGTTACCCTGCCACATCAGCTTTTTTTTTTTTTTTTAATTTTTTAATTTAATTTTATTTTTTTATACAGCAGGTTCTTATTAGTCATCCATTTTATACACATCAGTGTATACATGTCAATCCCAATCTCCCAATTCATCCCACCACCACCCCCACCCCCACTTCCCCCCTTGGTGTCCATGCGTTTGTTCTCTACATCTGTGTCTCTATTTCTGCCCTGCAAACCAGTTCATCTGTACCATTTTTCCAGGTTCCACATATATGCGTTAATACACGATATTTGTTTTTCTCTTTCTGACTTACTTCACTCTGTATGACAGCCTCTACATCCATCCACGTCTCTACAAATGACCCAATTTCGTTCCCTTTTGATGGCTCAGTAATATTCCATTGTATATATGTACCACATCTTCTTTATCCATTCGTCTGTCGATGGGCATTTAGGTTGCTTCCATGACCTGGCTATTGTAAATAGTGCTGCAGTGAACATTGGGGTGCATGTGTCTTTTTTTTTTTAATATGTATAAATTTAAATTTATTTATTTATTTATTTTTGGCTGCGTTGGGTCTTCGTTGCTGCACGCGGGCTTTCTCTAGTTGCGGTGAGCGGGGACTACTCTTCGTTGCCGTGCGCGGGCTCCTCACTACCGTGGCTTCTCTTGTTGCAGAGCACGGGCTCTAGGCGCGCAGGCATCAGTAGTTGTGGCACGTGGGCTCAGTAGTTGTGGCTTGCGGGCTGTAGAGCTCAGGCTCGGTAGTTATGGCGCACAGGCTTAGTTGCTCCGCAGCATGTGGGATCTTCCCGGGCTAGGGCTCGAACCCGTGTCCCTTGCATTGATAGGCAGATTCTTAACCACTGTGCCACCAGGGAAGCCCACATGTGTCTTTTTGAATTATGGTTTTCTCTGGGTATATGCCCAGTAGTGGGATTGCTGGGTCATATGGTAATTCTATTTTTAGTTTTTTAAGGAACCGCCATACTGTTCTTCATAGTGGCTGTATCAATTTACATTCCCACCAGCAGTGCAAGAGGGTTCCCTTTTCTCCACACCCTCTCCAGCATTTGTTGTTTGTAGATTTTCTGATGATGCCCATTCTAACTGGTGTGAGGTGATACCTCATTGTACTTTTCATTTGCATTTCTCTAATAATTAGTGATGCTGAGCAGCTTTTCATGTGCTTCTTGGCCATCTGTATATCTTCTTTGGAGAAATGTCTATTTAGGTCTTCTGCCCATTTTTGGATTGGGTTGTTTGTTTTTTTAATATTGAGCTGCATGAGCTGTTTATATATTTTGGAGATTAATCCTTTGTCCGTTGATTCGTTGGCAAGTATTTTCTCCCATTCTGAGGGTTGTCTTTTCGTCTTGTTTGTAGTTTCCTTTGCTTTGCAAAAGCTTTTAAGTTTCATTAGGTCCCATTTGTTTATTTTTGTTTTTATTTCCATTACTCTAGGAGGTGGATCAAAAAAGATCTTGCTGTGATTTATGTCAAAGAGTGTTCTTCCTGTGTTTTCCTCTAAGAGTTTTATAGTGTCCGGTCTTAACATTTAGGTCTCGAATCCATTTTGAGTTTATTTTTGTGTATGGTGTTAGGGAGTGTTCTAATTTCATTCTTTTACATGTAGCTGTACAGTTTTCCCAGCACCACTTGTTGAAGAGACTGTCTTTTTTCCATTGTATATCCTTGTCTCCTTTGTCATAGATTAGTTGACCATAGGTGCATGGGTTTATCTCTGGGCTTTCTATACTGTTCCGTTGATCTATATTTCTGTTTTTGTGCCAGTACCATATTGTCTTGATGACTGTAGCTTTGTAGTATAGTCTGGAGCCAGGGAGTCTGATTCCTCCAGCTCCATTTTTTTCCCTCAAGACTGCTTTGACTATTTGGGGTCTTTTGTGTCTCCATACAGATTTTAAGATTTCTTGTTCTAGTTCCGTAAAAAATGCCACTGGTAGTTTGATAGGAATTGCATTCAATCTGTAGATTGCTTTGGGTAGTATAGTCATTTTCACAATATTGATTCTTCCAATCCAAGAACATGGTATATCTCTCCATCTGTTTGTGTCATCTTTGATTTCTTTCATCAGTGTCTTATAGTTTTCTGAGTACAGGTCTTTTACCTCCTCAGGTAGGTTTATTCCTAGGTATTTTATTCTTTTTGTTGCAATGGTGAATGGGATTGTTTCCTTAATTTCTCTTTCTGATCTTTCATTGTTGGTGTATAGGAATGCCAGAGGTTTCTGTGCGTTAATTTTGTACCCTGCAACTTTACCAAATTCATTGATTAGCTCTAGTAGTTTTCTGGTGGCCTCTTTAGGATTCTCTATGTATAGTATCATGTCATCTGCAAACAGTGACAGTTTTACTACTTCTTTTCCAATTTGTATTCCTTTTATTTCTTTTTCCTCTCTGATTGCCATGGCTAGGACTTCCAAAACTATGTTGAATAAGAGTGGCAAGAGTGGACATCCTTGTCTTGTTCCTGATCTTAGAGGAAATGCTTTCAGTTTTTCACCATTGAGGATGATGTTTGCTGTGGGTTTGTCATATATGGCCTTTATTATGTTGAGGTAGGTTCCCTCTGTGCCCACTTTCTGGAGAGTTTTTATCATAATTGGGTATTGAATTTTGTCAAAAGCTTTTTCTGCATCTATTGAGATGATCATATGGTTTTTATTCTTCAATTTGTTAATATGGTGTATCACGTTGATTGATTTGCATATATTGAAGAATCCTTGCATCCCTGGGATAAATCCCACTTGATCATGGTGTATGATCCTTTTAATGTGTTGCTGGATTCTGTTTGCTAGTATTTTGTCGAGGATTTTTGCATCTATATTCATCAGTGATATTGGTCTGTAATTTTCTTTTTTTGTAGTATCTTTGTCTGGTTTTGGTATCAGGGTGATGGTGGCCTCGTAGAATGAGTTTGGGAGTGTTCCTTGCTCTGCAATTTTTTGGAAGAGTTTGAGAAGGATGGCTGTTAGCTCTTCTCTAAATGTTTGATGGAATTCACCTGTGAAGCCATCTGGTCTTGGACTTTTGTTTGTTGGAAGATTTTTAATCACAGTTTCAATTTCATTACTTGTGATTGGTCTGTTCATATATTCTGTTTCTTCCTGGTTCAGTCTTGGAAGTTTATACCTTTCTAAGAATTTGTCCATTTCTTCCAGGTTGTCCATTTCACTGGCATAGCATTGCTTGTAGTAGTCTCTTATGATGCTTTGTATTTCTGTGGTGTCCGTTGTAACTTCTCCTTTTTCATTTCTAATTTTATTGATTTGAGTCCTCTCCCTCTTTTTCTTGATGAGTCTGGCTGAAGGTTTATCAATTTTGTTTATCTTCTCAAAGAACCAGCTTTTAGTTTTATTGATCTTTGCTATTGTTTTCTTTGTTTCTATTTCATTTATTTCTGCTCTGATCTTTATGATTTCTTTCCTTCTACTAACTTTGGGTTTTGTTTGTTCTTCTTTCTCTAGTTCCTTTAGGTGTAAGGTTAGATGGTTTATTTGAGATTTTTCTTGTTTCTTGAGGTAGGCTTGTATTGATATAAACTTCCCTCTTAGAACTGCTTTGGCTACATCCCATAGGTTTTGGATTGTCGTGTTTTTGTTGTAATTTGTCTCTAGGTATTTTTTGATTTCCTCTTTGATTTCTTCAGTGATCTCTTGGTTATTTAGTAACGTATTGTTTAGCCTCAATGTATTTGTGTTTTTTATGTTTTTTTCCCTGTAATTGATTTGTAACCTGATAGCATTGTGGTCAGAAAAGATGCTTGATATGATTTCAGTTTTCTTAAATTTACCGAGGCTTGATTTGTGACCCAGGATGTGATCTATCCTGGAGAATGTTCTGTGTGCACTTGAGAAGAAAGTGTAATCTGCTGTTTTTGGATGCAATGTCCTATAAATATCGATTAAATCTATCTAGTGTGTTGTGTCATTTAAAGCTTGTGTTTCCTTATTAATTTTCTGTCTGGATGATCTGTCCATTGGTGTAAGTGAGGTGTTAAAGTCCCCCACTATTATCATGTTACTGTCGATTTCCTCTTTTATAGCTGTTAGCAGCTGCCTTATGTATTGAGGTGCTCCTATGTTGGGTGCATATATTTTTATAATTGTTATATCTTCTTCTTGGATTGATCCCTTGATCATTATGTAGTGTCCTTCTTGTCTCTTGTAACATTCTTTATTTTAAAGTCTATTTTATCTGATACGAGTCTTGCTACTTCAGCTTTCTTTTGATTTCCATTTGCATGGAATATCTTTTTCCATATCCTCACTTTCAGTCTGTATGTGTCCCTAGGTCTGAAGTGGGTCTCTTGTAGACAACGTATATATGGGTCTTGTTTTTGTATCCATTCAGCGAGCCTGTGTCTTTTGGTTGGAGCAATTTAATCCATTCACGTTTAAGGTAATTATTGATACGTATGTTCCTATTACCATTTTCTTAATTGTGATGCGTTTGTTTTTGTAGGTCCTTTCCTTCTCTTGTGTTTCCTGCTTAGAGAAGTTCCTTTAGCATTTGTTGTAGAGCTGGTTTGGTGGTGCTGAATTCTCTTAGCTTTTGCTTGTCTGTAAAGCTTTTGATTTCTCCGTCAAATCTGAATGAGATCCTTGCCAGGTAGAGTAATCTTGGTTGTAGGTTCTTCCCTTTCATCACTTTAAATATATCATGCCACTCCATTCTGGCTTGTAGAGTTTCTGCTGAGAAATCAGCTGTTAACCTTATGGGAATTTCTGCTATTGATTCTTTCTGGTGTATCTTTCATTTCAGTTATTGTATTGTTCCTCTCTGCTTGTTTGTTCTTTAATTCTTCTAGGTGTTTGTTCTTTAATTCTTCTAGCTCTTCATTTCTTGTATCTTCTTGATCTTTGCCTCCATTCTTTTTCTGAAGTCCTGGATCATCTTCACTATCATTATTCTGAATTCTTTTTCTGGAAGGTTGCCTATCTCCACTTCATTTAGCTGTTTTTCTGGGGTTTTATCTTGTTCCTTCATCTGGTACATAGTCCTCTGCCTTTCCATTTTGTCTGTCTTTCTGTGAACGTGGTTTTCCTTCCACAGGCTGCAGAATTGTAGTTCTTCTTGCTTCTGCTCTCTGCCCTCTGGTGGATGAGGCTATCTAAGAGGCTTGTGCAGGCTTCCTGATGGGAGGGACTGGTGGTGGGTAGAGCTGGGTCTCAGCTCTGGTGGGCAGAGCTCAGTAAAACTTTAATCTGCTTGTCTGCTGATGGGTGGGGCCGGGTTCCCTCCCTGTTGGTCGTTTTGCCTGAGGCTACCCAGCACTGGAGCCTACCTGCTCTTTGGTGGGGCTAATGGCGGACTCTGGGAGGGCTCAGCCAAGGAGTACTTCCCAGAAGAACTTCTGCTGCCAGTGTCCTTGTCCCCACGGTGAGCCACCCCCCACCTCTGCAGGAGATCCTCCAACACAGGCAGGTTGGTCTGGTTCAGTCTCCTGTGGGGTCACTGCTCCTTCCCCTGGGTCCTGATGCACACACTACTTTGTGTGTGCCCTCCAAGAGTGGAGTCTCTGTTTCCCCCAGTCCTGTAGAAGTCCCGCAGTCAAATACCACTAGCCTTCAAAGTCTCATTCTCTAGGAATTCCTCCTCCCGTTGCCGGACCCCCAGGTTGGGAAGCCTGACGTGGGACTCAGAACCTTCACTCCAGTGGGTGGACTTCTGTGGTATAAGTGTTCTCCAGTTTGTGAGTCACCCACCCAGCAGTTATGGGATTTGATTTTATTGTGATTGCGCCCCTCCTACCATCTCACTGCGGCTTCTCCTTTGTCTTTGGATGTAGGGTATGTTTTTTGGTGAGTTCCAGTGTCTTCCTGTTGATGATTGTTCAGCAGTTGGTTGTGATTCCAGTGCTCTCGCAAGAGGGAGTGAGCGCACATCCTTCTACTCCGCCGTCTTGAACCCCGCATCAGCTTTTGTGAATGCCTCTAGCCTCTGGGACTGCCTGTTTTTTGGAGGGACGGTAGGGGTAACTATTTGGAAACAATTTCAAATTTACAGAAAAGTTGCAAGAATAATACTAACAGCTCTCTTACGTACCCTTCACCCAGATTCCCTAATTGATAACATTTTACCATATTTGTTTTAAGTTCTCTCTCTTTCCACACACACACCTATACCTAATGCTTATTGTTATTTATTTTAAAATTTTATTTATTTAATTTTATTTTTGGCTGTGTTGGATCTTTGTTGCTGTGCGTGGGCTTTCTCTAGTTGCGGCGAGCAGGGGCTACTCTTTGTTGTGGTGCGCAGGCTTCTTGTTGCGGAGCACGGGCTCTAGGCGTGTGGGCTTTAGTAATTGCAGCACACAGGCTCAGTAGTTGTGGTTCACGGGCTCTGGAGGGCCAGCTCAGTATTTGTGGCACACGGGCTAAGTTGCTCCGTGGCATGTGGGATCTTCCCAGACGAGGGCTTGAACCCGTGTCCCCTGCGTTGGCAGACGGCATCTTAACCACTACGCCGCCAGGGAAGTCCCTGTTATTTTTTTTTTTATGAACCATTTGATTGTAAGTTGTGGACATGGTAGCTTTTTCCCCCCAAATACTTGACTGTGTATTTCCTAGTCATGAGGACATTCTCTTATATGACAGTACTCTTATCACAATCAGGAAGCCAGCATTGATACAGTACTATTATTGAATCTACAGGCCTTATTGAGTTTGTACCAGTTGTCCCAAAAAGAATTTTAAGAAAAAAGTTTCTTTCTGGTCTAGGATCCATTCCAAGATCACACTTTGCATTTAGGTGTCATGTCTCTTTAGTCTCCTGCAATCTGGAATGGTTTTTCAGTCTTCCTTTGTCCTTCATGGTCTTAACGTTTTTGAAGTGTACAGGAGATTTACTTTGTAGAACGCCCTAAAATTTGGGTTTCTCTGATACGTCCTCACTATCAAATTCAGGTTGTACAGTTTGGGCATGAACCCTGGTGCCATCTCAGCACTGTGCTGGAGGAAGGCTAAAAGTGGGTGGGGGCAGGGGCCGGAGGCCAGGGTAGCAGCTACAGCCAGGCCACAGGTGGAACAGAGACAGCTGTCTGCAGGGCGGACCCAGTGCCCTGGTTCTCTCTTTGTCCTGCTTTTCAGAATCCTCTCAGGTGCTGGCACTTGTCCTTCACTTCTGGGCCCAGCTGTCCTGTGGACTTGGTCTCCCTTCCCTAAGAGCTTGCTGCCGTCCCAGTGCCCCAGGCCTCACTCGGGGGCCACAGCAGACCTAGGCCCAGTTCTCACCCTTTGCCTCTGCAGCTCAGCTGTCCTCTCCTGAGGAGGAGGAGGATCAAGATGACATCAAGGTGTCTTCCTTCGTCCCGGACCTGAAGGAACTGCTCCCCAGTGTGAAAGTCTGGTCAGACTGGATGCTCGGCTACCCAGACACCTGGAATCCTCCACCCACATCCCTGGATCTGCCCTCACAGTGAGTCAGCCTTGCCCACCGGTGTTCCCACAGCCCCCGTCCTGCAGCCTGCTTGTTTCTGTCTTCCCTCTTCATTTGAACTTGGGTTTTCCCCTTCCCTGAACACCTTCCTCATCCTCTGACGTATTAGGTTGTTTTGGCCTGTTCTCCACCTGTTCCTCCTCCTCTCAGTCTCTCTTTCTCTCACACCATAGCTTGCTCTGTTTTGTTCCTTCCCCTTGATCTTGCTAATTTTTACTGCGTACTGTTCATACTCACCGTCTCCGCAGCTACCTGCTGAGTCTGGGTGGGTGTCAGTCAGTGTGTGTGAGAGACTTTGTTTCTTTCTCTCCCTTTTAGTTTATCTCTGTGCATCTCTCAGGCTCTTGCTGCTTCTCGTGCTGTCCTGCGCACTCTGTCTCCTTGCCTTCCTCTCACGACGTTGTAGTATGTGGGGAATGGTGAGAGCATGCACCCCTCTCTCCCACTCACTTCTTCCCTGTCCCCGCAGCACATCCCACCCCCTCTCCCTGTCTCTGTGTGTTGATGTGGGGTGTGTTGGTCTGGGGAGTATGTGTGTCTGCTGGGTGTTTCTATGTAGATCTCTTTGTGTGTCCATATGACGTGTGGTAAAATACATATGTGGCAAAGTTTGCCATCTTAACCATTTTTAAGCATACAGTCAGTGGAATGGTACGTTCACGTTGCTGTGCAACCAGGTAGGGCTATTTCTTGTGTTTGTAGCGATGTGTGAGCTGTAGATCTGGGTATGTCTGTTTGGGTCTGGTTGTCTGTGTGTGTCTGGTTGTGTGTGTCTGAGTGTGTGTGTGTGTGTGTGTGTGTGTGTGTGTGTGTGTGTGTGTGTGTGTCCGTCCCCGGGGATTTGTCTATCGAAGGCTCTTTTGGTGTGCCTTTCCATGTCTGTCTATGTATGTGTGTCCATGTGCTGTGTCCATATCTGTGTCTGCGTCTCTGTCTGTCCTTGTGTGTGGATCTCTTTACAGGATCCCTGTGTCCCCGTGAGGAATCTGTTTCACTGTGTGTCTGTCTCCGTGTCTGTGTGTTCATATATATGTCTGTGTCTGATTCTTGGTCCGTGTCAGTCCATGTTTGCTTTGGTCCTGTCCATGTCTCTCTGTGTGTGGCTGTGTCCTGTGGGAGTGTTTGTATATGTTCCTGAGTGTCTGTGCCCAGGACTGCCCGTGTCCATGTCCATATTTGTCTGTGAGTATGTCTCTGTGTGTCAGTCTATGTCTCTCTGTTGGGGGGCAAGGGATTTCTGTATATGTGGATACAGGGTCTGCCTGTATCCACCTGCCTTGCCTGTGTCTCCCTGCCTGTCTCAGCTTGTCTTGGCTTGTGCCTGCCTGCCTCTTTGCCTGACTCTGTTTGTCTCTCTCTGCTGTTTGTGTATCTGTTTCAGGGGTCAGCAAGCTATGGCCCATGAGCTCAGAATGGTTTACATTTTTAAATGGTTGAAAAAATAATATAAAAAGAGTAAGACTTCATGACTTGTGAAAAGTATACGAAAGTCCCATTTCAGTGTCCATAAAGTTGTATTGGAACACAGCCATGCTTGTTTGTTTACACTTTGTCTATGGCTGCTTTCACACTGCAGCAGTGGAGTTGAGTAGTTGTGACAGAGACCGTATGGTCTGCAGAGCCAGAACTATTTACTCTCTATCCCATTACAGAAAAAGTTTGCCAGCTCCTCATCTATATCCATGTTCCTATGTGTCTTGTTCTTCTCTATGTTAGGGTCACTGTGTGTGTGTGTTTGTGTCTGCGTAAGAGTGTCCTAATGTGTGTGCACGTAGGTGCCTATTTCTGGTCAACTCTGTTGACTGTCCATCTCTCTCCCTCCCTCTCCCTTACTCTTTCTCTCTTCCTATCTGTCTCTCCCTTGGTGTTTCTGTCTCTCTTTCTCTCTGTTTAACTTTTCCTTCTCCCTTTCTCCCCTCCCTCCCTTCCTCCCTCCCCCATTCGCTGTACTGTGGTCTCTGGCAGGTGTAGTGCGCTCAGAGTTCCTTCAGGCTCTGTGTTGGGTGTGTGTATGTGTGTTTGGGAACAAGCATCCATACCCAGCATCTCGTCGTTCTTCTCCAGTGCTCTTCCCTGGGAGGGGGAAAGTCCTGGAGGATGGAGGATGGATACCTAGGATGGTGCCAGTGGCATTTCTAGGGAGTGGGGAGGGGTGCTTCTCTGGGCTGGGGACCAGCCATGTGAGTCTCCCAGACTCATGGGTGACCCACAGAGGGAAGACTGCAGCAGAGATTTCTGGCCAGCAGTTAGACCTTTCTGTGTGGACTATATAGTCTGACTCTTTCCTACATTTCCTTCATCCCATTTCTTCCTTGCTCCTCACCCCAGGAAACACCCCTGGACCATTAAGCCTGCCCTCCCCAGGCCCCCCCCAGCTCTAGCTCTGTAACCATGTGAGTGATGCTCACAGCATCAAACAAATCTTTGCATCTTTCCTGTGAACCCTTCTAGGTTTCAAAATGCACTCCAGGCTGAGGCCTTGTGAGCCAGGGTTGAGCCTGAGCTGGGGAGCTGTGGACACACAAAGGAACAGACCGATCTGCTGGCTAGGGGGCAGCTGTTTCCCAGCAGTGTTCACTGAAGAGTTAACATGTACAGCCTCAAAGTTTTCAGGCCGTTAATCTAAGATGCCGACTAGGCAATTTGCAGTTTTGGAAAGAAACTGACAAGGAAGGGCTCTGCTCTCCAAGTATCTGAAGCCACTACTTCTGAGCATGTGCAGGGGTCACGGAGTGTTCCTCCCTTCCTCTCGGGGGGTGGGGAGGCAGACCATCTGTCCCTGGAGCTTGGGCCTTCCCTGGGTCACCCCACCTCACAACCTTAGATATGGTCCACCCAGCCCCTGTTTACCCATATCCTGGCCATCAGGCCTGCTAACTCTCTTCTGCGACCTGTCTCCCTTTATCCCTCCTCCCTCATCTGCTCCCTTTGGCTTTTGTTTGGCTGAGGAAATGGAAACCTCACACAGGAAGTGCTGGGCTTCATTTGCTTAAGGTGCTGAATCTGTTTTCTCTGTGGATGCTGGAGCAAATGGCCCGTTGCCGGCTCATGCGAGCTGCTGCCCATCTTTGGGCAAGGGCTCAATCTGCAGCTGGGCACGTGGTCCAAGTTACATCCATCCCCAGCTGGGCTTCACCTCCAAGACTACAGAAAGGCAGAGGGGGTTGGGACACTCGAATCAAATTTGCTTAGTCTTTTCAGACTTTTCTGCACAAGGATAGCAAATCTGACCAAATAATATGTTGAATCTGATTGCTTACTAAACAAGTTCCTGTAGCTGTAACTTACTTTTTGATGAGTCCAGTTTAGGCTAGCAAAGTCAGTGTGGTAGAGAATAGAGTCCCCTTCTGCACTGCCTCCCTTTGCAATCAGGATCAGCGGCTGGTTGTCTCTGGAATGCAAATTTAAGCATAAAGGAGGGGCTCTGCCATCCTGGGGCCTGACCACAAGGCATGGTGGTTTGAGGGCTGGTGCCACTGTTGGACAGAGCAAACCTGGTCTGACCACCACTGAGGGTCATCCCACCTCATAGCCTTCAGATCCAAGCAGTGGAAAGTGGAATAAGAATTTACCTCCCTTCTTTCTAGTTTCTCATGTAACTGCCTAACGTTCACCGAGTGAATACTATGGTTGAGAGATTGGCAAGGTATGGTGGTTCTTCTGTAGGTTTCAAAGTGACATCTTATACCCACTGATCTTCCATACTGTGGAGACTGTTCTTTTAAGGCTGTAGGGAATAACTTACTCCAGAGAGTTCTGTAGATGTCAGAACAGTAATCCCTCTGACACTCGTAAGATCCTTGTGCTGCTCTTCATTTTGGAGGGTTTAGGAACGCTCTCAAGAGAGTAGGAAGGAAATGGCTTCCACTTAACGCCTCTCCTTTGCATGTTTTCATTGGTCTTCGCCTGCATTTGTTCTCTGCAAGACAGATTCCTCACTGATCCTATGAAAAGGTGACCAGATAGCCTACATTGTAGTTTGCTTCTCCTCCAGAAATTCCCTACTCCCAAATTGTCTCCTTGACACATTTGGACCCTTGTTTAATCTTGCTCCCTTCATTCCCTTTCTGTCTTTCATTGTGTTACCATCTTTCCTTGCACAGTTAGTCATTTCGAAGCACCTCCACTTTTTCAGGGGAATTCTGAAGCGCATCAGTAGTCTCCTTGGTTCTCTCCCCTTTGCCCATATTCCTCTTCTTTCTGGTCAAGTTTACTTTTCCTAAGCAGTAGCCACTTAGGCACATATGGAGCACTTAGAATGATGATGACAGAACTTCACTGACACTGCAGAGTGACAAGGGCAGGATTTCAGGTCTGTTTGTGCCTTCCCACAACAGTGGCACTTAGTAGGTGTGTGTGCTGGAGTCAGCACGTAAGTATGTTGACTTCCCATTTGTATCTGTTAGGAGTCGTAATAGGATGGCTTTATATCCCAGGAGATTTTGGTACAGAGGATTGTAGCAGGGTGTGGAAAGTTGCCTTGAGCCACTGTAAAAGGCAGTGTAGAGTGCTTTGGTCTGGTTAGAACAGACCACAGTGTTTGGAGGGGCCGTCTACTTGTGGGGGTGGGGGTGGAGTGGGGAGCACAGTTTCTGTGCCAGGCCTCTTGTTAGAGGGGAGGGGCAGCTACTCCCCACTTTACCAAGTGAGCATGAGGCAAGTTGTGAATGTCAGGTGGTGGAGAGGAGCAGAGCAACAGGCTTCCATGAGCCTAAGCGTAGCCCCCTTGCACCCCAGGACCTTTGGCAAGGCTGGGGCAGTGGGACAACCTACCTCATTTCATAGTCTCTGCTGAAGCCAAATCTTCCCTCATCTTGATCTCTAGTTCTCAGTAAGTGAAAGAGTCAGGGGACTTTGAGAACATCCAAACCTAGCCCAGCTGTGGCAGTTGGTTTATTGCTTTCAGCTGGTACTTGAACCCAGGTCCTGGTCTTGGAGGCTTTCCCAGGTTTAATCCCCAGAGCTTTCTCTGCAGCTGTATGACACTGCGCTGACCCCGAATGAGGATAGGAAAATAGAACCAGTGCCAAGCCAGAGTCTCTTTTTCATTTGGAGTCTGGCTGTCTGCCCATGACCAGGGTTACATAATGGGAAACATAGCTGGGGCTCTGGAGAGCCCGCGTTTCACCAGGCTGCCCAGACCTTCGCATTCTGATGCTATATATCTTCCTAATTGTAGCTCGGATGCATTTATCACACTGTTGGATTGGAGCACTGTTAAAAAAAAAAAAAAAAAAAAAAAACTCCAGAAATTCCTGGACTTGCTGCTTTTCCATGGCTTGTCTTGTATAGTCTACAGAGCATGCTGGAAGGGGCTTGTAGGGAGCCCTCTGAGGTGCCGTCACACAGGGAGACATGGGGATATGGAGGGAGTATGCAGTAAGCTCATTTCCGCAGGGAGCCTACATGTGTTGACCCTGTAGACGAGATAGAAATTCTTGAGTTAAAAAGCAGCTCATTCACTCACCCTCATAGGGCAGTTCTGAAATAAGAACTAATCCCAAGTCTAATCGGCACCCCTTCAAGGACGCTTAATACGTCTTCCCAGAAGGGCATTTTGGGAGGTCACTAAGTAATAGTCCATCAGCACTTCCCTGAAGGAAGTGGTGGTGACTGTGGGAAGCCCCTTTGCTACCCTGGCTCCCCACCCAGTCTCCCTGGCTCCGGGTTGGGGCGTCAGCACTATAGCCTGGCACCAGGGGGTTCCTCTTCCTCCAAGTGCTGAGTGTGGGGCACACGTGATCTCTCCCACGGCAGGAGCCGCTGTCCCCTCCCCACTCCTCCCACAGGACTTCTTGTGAGAGGAAGGGGTGTTGGCCCAAGGCTCCAGTCTGACCCCAGCAGGGTACAGCCGCTGACCCCAGGGAGAGTACTTTCCAGCTCTGGGCTGAGGTTATTTGGGTCCAGTGTGTGCTAAACTAAGAAGACGTGTTGGAGTGGTTACAGCTAAAAATTTAGAGAGGCAGGAACCGTGAGAATCCGCACCAGGGAGGCCGCCGAGGGCTCCACTCATGCCGTGGCGATGTCAAGGTCCCCTGGGGGCTGCTCTTTCCCAAACACACAGTGCTGATGGGTTTAACACACCACAGTGATGCGACAGAGGCTATACATCTGAGTGTAGCTTGGGAGAACTGAAGTCAAATAGGCACTGACCTAGAGAGAGGTTGAGGGAGGCACAGTTAGAGGTACTTGAGAAATCCTGGAATGAGGTTACCGTGACCTGTTGTTGGCCATAGGGCTCCAGCTGCACTGCTTAGAACATGAAGTTTGTGTTCTTTGAGTAGTGCAGGGTGACTGAGCTGCAGATTGATTTTGCCCTATTGGGCAGAATTAATTTAAGTTGGGCACTCTTCCAAGGGCCCAAGTTGACTTGTTTGTATAAATTAGGAAGGCAGAAAGGATCTTCTTTAACTGAGTCTTGTATTTTTTAGTGGTCACCTAATAAACAGCTATTATTCTTGGAGGATGGTATCTTGCTGCCCATGTCTTAACTCCTAGAATAGTGATCCCTGATAACTTTGTCTCCGGTTTATATCATGGTGGCATCTGGAAAATACACTGTAGTTCCTAAATCTCAGAGGGAGCTGCATAGTTCTCCTCCTACCTTCCCCCAGTCTCTACCCCATTCTGTTGAGCTGCCTAGCCCTGATACCAGAACCAGATCCTCAGCCTACTGAGAACAGAGTTGGCATGACATCCTGGCTTTCCAAGGAGCTTACTAAGCTATTTCAAACCCAGGTACTATTCTTTTGACTCTACCAGACTTGTTGGATTCAGGTCCATTTCTGTTATTATCTGCTCACTTCCTGCAGTTTTGTCCAGTTGGGTGGGAAGTCCTCCAGGGCTACAGTGGTCTTAACGTTGGCCATTGAACCCCGTGTGAAGAGTTGTGGGCTATAATATGATGGTCCATAGGCAAACAGGTTTTAAAAAGAAGATATTACATATCTTAAGAGCATTTCTCTTGCTGTGGCCTTTTGCCTTTCCCCTTTTGTGTTTATAGTCCATGGACTTTCTCTTTTTCAGTTTCTTTGTGCCTAGTTTCTATGCCATCTTAGCTGTATTTCCAGAGCATCTCACCCCAGGAACCAAAAGACCCAACTCGTTTCCCATCTGTAGGACTTCTCTGATCTTCCGTAGCTCCAAAACACAATGCAGGGCTTCTTCTCACTCAACTCTTTCCGGGTTTGTTCTGCAGCTGTGGAGTTTGAATGTTAGTGTTTAAACAAGCTGGTATTACACAGGAAATGGCCACCTCCACAGGCCCCTGCAGGCTTGTAACATGGGGTCATTGTACTTGATATTAATCACCAGTCAGCCTGTTCCCCCAGTAAAAATATGAAGGGGTGTGTGAGGGCTCAGTCCTCCTTAGACTTGCCAGAAGGATGGCCTGAGCCCTGGTCGGTCCTTAGTACTCCATTCTCCAAACTGTCTTCCTCCTTCAGTCCCGTCCTCGGATGGAGTTTGCAGAAAAGTTCATTCTTGACCTCTTCCCTATAAAGCTGGCAGATCTGCCTTTCTTTCTGAGTTCTAGGAAAGAGATAGGTTGTTGTGGTATAACTTGCCTCGCATATCTCACACCTTAATCTTTCCGAGCATGACGTAGTTGAGTAACAGATCGTATGAGAAAACTCCAAAATGGTAGAAACACAGAAACCCACTGGTCCACCTGAGATCAGGGCTTCTCAGTTCCTTGGACTGAAGCTGCTTTTCTAATGCTGTTTGCAGAGCTAACCCCAGCCTGAAGGTTTAATCTGATTCCCCAAGTCAATATCCCCTCAAACAGCCAGCCAACAGTGTGTGTATTGGTTCATTTCTGTGAAATGTGTTTCCCTAGTCACCTGGGCTGGCCTGGGCTGCATTGTATCGGCCAGCAGCTGCACTGCACTCAAACTGACAGCTACATTAAACCTTGGAATTCTGAGGCAATAAAAAGTAAATTAACTCTTATTTTTTTCCTTTCCTGGTGGAGTAAGTGAGTGCATGTCTGTGGGGAAGTGGGTGAGCCTTGGTCCTGAGTGCATACCTATAACTAGCCACTGCTGGTCTGTCCCAAACTAGGATCTGGTGTTCAGACTCCAGCCAGAGGGCTGCTTTCCTGGTGTGTGGTGTGTTCTGTGGGGTTGGGCCACCGGGTCACCCTACCACTGCTGATCCCTGCTCACTAGTCACATCACAGCTGCTTGAGAGGCTCCCTTGCCACCATTCTGAGAGCCATGAACAGACTCATTGGATGCAGTTTCATGTTCTCTGGCTGCCTTGTGTCTGTTTGGTGGGATTTTTTTGGACTCTGGGAGCTTTCCCAAAGTATGAGTTGGGACCACAGCAAGCCAGAGGGACTTGCCCAAGCCTATAGCACTCTAGAGGGTCCATTTAGAACCAAAGGTGGCTTGAGAATGTCTGAAAACTCTTTTGGGGAGTCATTTCCCAGGCATTTCTAGGAGATTGGGAGCTGTTTAAAGTTCCTCTCGACCACCAGAATTTGACTTTGGGCTCCTTGGCCCAGGCCAACCTTGAATCCTTAGAATCCAAGGACTGGATTGGGGTGAAGGTTGGAAGGCACTCCCAGCTGGGATAAGGACTAGAGCAGGAAAAGGCTAACTTTTCCCCTTCTGCTCAGACAGGAAACCCTGTGTTCACCCGTGGAACTGACCTCTCGGCCCAGAGGCCTGATCGGGGTAAGCTGAGGTAATGTTGCCCAGGTTCCAGGAATCACCTCATACTTCTGCAAATATCTTAACTTCTGAGTTCAGACATCTCACCTAGTTTTTCAGAGTACCTCTTCCTTTTAGTATTAGTTTCCTGACACTCCCCTCTGCCCCACCCTCTGTGGGGGTCACCGTATGGTCCATGGGCGCCCAGTCAGTTGTGTTCATGGTCGTGGTGCTCAGTGAGAGAGGAGAGAACTGATGATATGTGAAGTGATCGGGGGCCGTCCCACTGCAATACCAGAAGAAAGTGGCCACTCAGAATCACACACCAGACTGACGGGATCAGGGCAGAAATGACCCTTCATCGGAGCATTTTGTGTATTCCCTTGGCTCTGCTCA
This sequence comes from Balaenoptera borealis, assembly GCF_965194805.1. Taxonomy (NCBI): domain Eukaryota; kingdom Metazoa; phylum Chordata; class Mammalia; order Artiodactyla; family Balaenopteridae; genus Balaenoptera; species Balaenoptera borealis. The sequence goes on along the minus strand of NC_138879.1, from coordinate 48,483,154 downwards.
GTCTAGCTTGGCCCTTGGGCCACTTTACATTTCTGAGTTGGGAACTCAGGATACTTCCTATGTCTTTTGGCATCAGCTGCTATCTTACAAATCAATACTAGGGTAGGAACACTCATCCACTTCATTTTTGCAGTGAGTCTTAAGGTTTTGGCACAAGGTGGGTGGTAATGGGCAAAAGGCAGATGTGGGCAGGGGTCCCTAGTAGTGGCCAGCAGCCGCTGGGAGGAGTCAGTTTTGGTTTATCTGAGCCTTAGGGGACAGGGAGCATGGTAATGAGAACCACATGGTACCACATATTCCTTCGTCTTGGATCCAAGATGGTAGGGGTGGGAGGATGAGAGAGGGATGTGGGGCCTCGCATTGTGGCAGCCGTGGGTAATTTTCTGCTGCCTCTCCCTGGCTGGAGATGCTGCTGCCCTCACCCCCCACCCCCATCTACGTCCTGAAGCAGCCTTGACCTGCACAGCACCAACCAAGGCCCTCAAGCCAAGAATTCAGCTGGGATACTTTTCACCTTCTTCCTTCTCACTGTCGTCTTTCCTGTTTATTTTCCAAATTGCTGCTCTGCAGCCGAGCAGGGCCTGTCGGCCAGAGCTCACCAGCGCTGTGGGATCAGACTCAGGCAGTGGGCTCAAGTGGCCAGCAGGGCACTGGGGGAGGAAGCGGGGAGCTGGAAGAGCCTCCCTGTGCGTCTCCCATGGGCAGCGCTAACCTCGGAGGCGGCCCTGAGCAGCCCTATCACATCCGGTGCTTGTCTCTGCAGCCGGGACCGGAGGATAAACTATCAGAGCTGTGGGGCAGTGCATCATTCCTCTTATTATTTTCTTCTCTGCAGATGGGGTCGTGGAAAGTTCAGTTCCTTTTAACCCTCGAAGTTCTGTTTATTCTACAGCTGGTAGCCTGAATGCTGCGTTTCCCATTACATCACAAAGGGGCTCAGGCAGATCTCTGCACTAAAACGTGTTGCAACTGTTTATTTTTTTCCATATTTAAACATTTCTGACAGCCAAACTCAGCCGAGCCAAAAGATGGAGCTTTGTGAATGAGCCTGGTTGTCGGTGTCTGTGCAGAGAGAGGCTTTAGAAAACTCTCGTCCCTCCGGTGATTCTTCCCAAACATGTTCTTTTTCCTGGGCAAAGCCTGTGAGGCGAGTTACTTGTGCAGTACATGTGTGTTGATTATGTGCCGTTGTATGATTAATGGAGCTGTGTTCCGCCTGGTTCCCAGGACACTCTTGAAAACAAGATGTTTCATTTCATTGCCTTTTCCTAGTGCAGTGATTACAGTAAATAAACCAGTGCAGCCTCCTTCCACCTGGAGCCAGTCAAGGAGTCCCCACACCTCTATTCCACTTTCTCCCCCAGCATCACCTTCAGTGCCGTGTCCCTTGAATGCCCTCTTCTCTGCCATCTCCCAAAGGCTCCCAGTCTCCAGGAGAAACACATTGCTTAGGTCTGAGGCCCCTCCCTAGCAGATTTGGCTCATGCGCAGTAACTCCTCTGGGAAGATTCCAGGATGTAGCTCGCTCTTATAGCTCTCTTTGCTTCTTGCCGCTCCACCTCTTGAGCCTAATTGTAAAGCTTTTCTTTGTTCTTCTGTGCAGCTCACTCCTTTTAGAGTACAACTTAGCATCCATAGGGCACTGCCTGTTCCAGAGTCCCTGGTTAAGGTAGTCTTCTGGAAAAGAAAGCCAAGTCTTGTACAGCCCAGGGCCTATGGATTTGGCAAGCCCTGGATCTGACTACAGTTTGGCTATTTGAGCTGCGTCCTGTGCAGACAAAAAAAAAAGCTCTTAAGGATCGTTAGCACCCATCAAAGCAGGGATATGAACCACAGTAGATTTTTGACAAATGATGGTGACAGAGAAATGAACCTTCTTTTTCTAATTCTGCCCTGGAGTTTGAAATGGGGAGAGCTAGACTTTGCATTTTCAAGATTTCTTAGGTTCAACTAGGACTTGGTGATGTGCAATTAGGAATGAGCAGTCATCCCAGTTTGCCCAGGACTGAGGGGTTTCTGGTGACATGGGACTTTGGGTGCTAAAACTGGGACAAATCCCAGGCAAACCAGAACAGTTGGTCACCCTATATCTAACCTTCCACAGGTGAGGGAGAGGAGAGGGAGAGGGATGGCCAAGACAGCACTGATACTGGTTTGTCGGCTGAAATGCATGGGAAGGTTTACCCTCCTGGGAAGATCGTGGCAGGCCAGGAATGTGGTTTTTGGTGGGTGTGCTTGATTGTTTTCCTACTTATATGTAGGAAGAGATTTCTAAAGCATTGTAGGGGACTGGGGTGGGAGGTAATAACCACATGACTCTTTGCCTGGTGTGACTGGCCCCTGTGGCTGCGTGGGAGGAGGGGAGATTGGCACTGTGTTGCTGTCTGTGTGGCATATACTTGGCTGGACAGGAGAAGGGGAATTCTGGGAGCTGCCTCAGGCACTGGTTGTCTTGAGTGTTTGAATAAGTGTCTCAGGCACACTGTCTGGAAAGGTGACAGGACCTGCATTAGGCAACTGATGCTCTTAAGTTCTTTTTCCTTTCTGGTTAGGATTAAAAACTCCCTCTAATCAATTTCAACTTTGCATAGATGGACACACACCCACCAGATTACTGCCACGGGCGCAATTTAGTATCCTAGCTTTTTGGGTTAGATTTCCTGGCAGATGCCAGCCGTAGACAGCAAGTGCCACGAGTACCTCCCTGCCCACAAGTGCTTAGAATACTTTAACTGGTTCCTCTTTAGAGCTGCTCTTCTTTTCTTACCTTCTTTCTCACAGGGTTGCTGTGGATGTATGGTCGATGCTGGCTGATTTCTGTAACATACTGACTGCAGTGAATCAGTCTGAGGTGCCACTGTACAAGGACCCGGACGATGACCTCACCCTCCTTATCCTGGAAGAGGATCGGCTTCTCTCGGGCTTTGTACCCTTGCTGGCTGCCCCTCAGGACCCCTGCTACGTGGAGAAAACCTCGGATAAGGTCAGCCCCAGGCCAAACATCCCTCCCCATTCACCCCTCCTCTTAATTCTCCAGACCTTTTTATTCTTGGGAAGTTTTCTGTGCAAACGGAACATGATTAAGTCATTGAGAAGGGTGTTAAGGGAAAATATCGACCTTTTAGCCGCTGACATCCAGCTCTGCGTCCTGAAAAAAAAAGCCCTCTCGACTTCCTTTGGTGTGTGTGTGCGCTCACTGGCATGTTGTATATACGATCATTTCCTCACTTGTTTAAATAGTGCAGCTTGTGTTGGCAGTGCTCTCACTCAGCTCCAAATGGTTTGCATCATGCTTAAAGCACCCTCCTTCCTCCCCCCTTTCATCCTTCCCCCCAGCCACAAAACTCTGCACTAGGAAAACAGCCAGGGCTTTTTCCCTTCTCTAAGGAGGAGAGTGATAAATAGGTGACTAGAGAGAAGCAGACACCATGTGTTAACTTACAAAAAAAGCTTTTAGGAGTATGAAGCATTCCCCGCTGCCTGGTTTCTATTTTTCTTCCTCCGAGGACTGTGTTTTAACCTGAACTTTTTCCTTGTCTGTCTGTTTATAGAAAACAAAGCCCATTGCCTGTTGCCCTGGTGGGGACTGTGGAACTCGTAGTCTCTGCTTAACAGTTGTGTCTGTGGCCAGGTGTGGAGAGTAGAGCAGTCCATTCTGCTTCACATTCCTGTGTAGCGGTTGCATGGCTGGGGAAGTCGTGCCCACAGACCCTGGGAGCAGGGTCTCCTGCGCTGAGCGGGGGAACTCAGTGACTGACTCCTCTGTGGAGTCGTTAGTATCACATCCCCGAGGGGAGAGCCTTTCGGGGAGAGTCCACAAGTGGCTTCTCAGAAGGAAGTCTTTTGACTTAGATGAAGTATGTATAGAGGTGTAGGTAGTTGTTTTTGGTTTTTTGGGTTTTTTTAATGTCAGATAGTAAAAACTAAATTCCAAGCATAAGCTACAAATATGAGAGATTTTATGTTGAATATAAAAATTTTTTCACTCATTCTTAGTGAAAAAAGAATATATGTTCCTTGTAGACAAGTAAAAAGAAGAAAAACGTATCCACAATCCCTCTACCAACTGGTAACATAACTGTTATTTTTGCTAATTACATACAATCATATTTAACTTATGGTATAAACACACACTTTTTTTTTAACAAAAAAACTGGGGGTCATATTATACATGTTATTTATAATTTGCTTTTTTCATGTAGTATCTTTTAATGTATTCTTATTCGGAATCATTTTTGATGATCATTTAGTATTCTTTTCTATGCCAAGATTTCTTTAACCAGTCTTTGCCTTATTGAACCAAGGGACTGTCCTGAATTTTTGAACTATTATAAACAGGTGATTCCTTATAGTAGAATTTTTTTCATATATTCCCTATGGTTACATTTCTATACATAGATAAAGGTTCTAGACATTGACATATCAAAAACTCATTCTCTTTGGGTACATTTAATGGTTAATACTGGGAATGTGAGAACCTTTGTCTCTCAAGAGGAGTACTCATTTTATGCTTTTCCAATGAGAAGTTGGAATAAAATCCTGCTCTTCTAGTCTCAGAAGGGAATAATAATGGGGAGTTGTAGTGTGTGAGGCAGAGGACAGCTAACAAAGTTCAGACTTTGTGGAAGATGTTCAGTTAGAAGAGTTGGAAGAGAAACTGGGTAGTCATGGCTTGGGCCAGGGGAATCCTAGTACGTACTGTTTTTCTGTGATCACAGGGTGGTCTTGACTCTGGAGGGTGCTTTTGAGAGTTGGCGATTGGGTCAGCTGTCTTTCAGTGCAGAACAAGGAAGGAGTCCTGTCCAGCTTTAGACTGGCTAAGCCCTGTTTTCTCATGAGCTCTCCCAGCTTTAGTGTTAGCATATGATACATGTGTATGATACAGTATATGGTAAATACAATATATGACCTGGCAAGAAGAACACAGAGCCAGTGGTCCATGCCCTCAGCCTGTGGTCGTGAATCACAGGCTGCCCGGGGCAGTCACAGCTCATTGAGACTAAGGTGGGTCTCCTCTTCAAGGACTGTGAAATAGGTGTGCCCAACACAACATCTCCAGATCCAAACTCCTGAATTTCTCTCCCCCAAACCTGGTCTTTCTTCAGTCTTCCCATCTCGGTAAATGGCAGCTTTGACTTTGGGGGTGCTCATGTCAAAATTCTTGGGGTTATTCTTGGCTCCTCTCTTCTTCTCACACCTCCATAACTAATCCGTCAGCAATCCACGTCTTCCTTACCCTCAAAATAAACACAAATGCAACTCTTTCTTACCACTACACCCTAGTTCGATTCAACAAAATGCCTTCTGACTGGTTTCTCTTATTCCTCCCTCCTCCTACTCTCCAGTCTGTTTTCAACACAGCCACTGGAATGATCTTTTTAAAACATCAATAAGATCATGTCACTTCTTTGTTCATGCTCTGATCCAGCTCCTGCTGCTTTCCTTGTGCCCAGTATGCCCTAGTCACATAGTCGTCCTTGCTGTTCCTCAGACAAGCCACACACTTGTGCCTCAGGGTCTTTGTACTTGCTTTCCTCTTAACCTGGAACACCCCGTCCCCAGATAGCTGTGTGGCACTCTCACTGCCTTCTCAATGCCACCCTGTTGGAGAGGTCTTCCCTGGCTACCCTATATAAGATGTTACATGCCTTCCTTTTCCTTTTTCTCTGCTTTATTCTCCATGGCAGAGAAAAATAACATCTCTTGAATATCTAGCATGTATCAGTCCCAGGATGAGGTAATTCTGTCTATTATTTCATTAAGTCCTCACAATATGCCTGCCAAGTAGGTATTTGTACCTTCATTTTATAAAAGAGACAACTGAGGCTCAAGAGAGGAGTGAAGAATGATGGAAACATAGGAAACATCTCCATGGTTGACCTGGAAGATTAGTATGGATGTGTCCAGAGGGACTTTTTAGGAGCTCTTGACCTCTTAGATATCCGAAGAAGATAGACATCTTCTCCAGCTTCTAGTGTTCACTACTAAGAAATGTAAAGTATCTCAAGGACTTTGTAGCAGCAACATGAGCAGTTTCACTGCTGGTGGAGATTAGTCACATGTTTTGTCCAGCCTGGGTGCACACTCAACAGGCATTCACTGAGCGACCTATATTACACACCTGCACACACAAGAGAAATCCAGACATACAAGGCAAACACCCTCCTAGTTTGGGAGACAACTTACGGCATATACAAAGATGTGAGAAGCAACCTAAGTTAATTTGAACCTATAGGAGGAACTCTTGAAATTTTGTAGAGTTGGTAGTTTCCCAATGAAGGCATTGCTCAAGGAGCACTGATTTGGCATTAACCTATCACTGTATTTCCCAAGCATGTTCCACGAAACTCTAGTTTTATAGGTTCTTAATAGGTGAAAAAAAAGAGTTTCACAATCATGTAAGTTAGGGTAACACAATATTAGACAGAATCCATTACTGAAAGACTTCTTGGAGTTTTAATGTGGTGTTCATTGTGAGGGGGATACCCTTTGCTATCTTTCCCAAATTTGCTTCACCCTTGATCTTTCTGATTTACTGAACATTTTACAGCATTAATATTCTGCCTGAAAGAAACAAACCATAGTAGAAAACCCAGGTATGGGATGAGTAAGAGGTGAGAAAACAGGTTGCTGTTGGGATTATCCAAAAGTAAGATAAAGAGTACAGATTAGGGTAAAAGCAATAGAGTGGAGCTGGTTACATTTAGAGAGAAACATCACAGATGTTGAAAATTAGAGCCAACTAGGAGAGATTGATCTTAGGTTCGTTGAGTGGCTGCTCGGCACCTAAATTCCAGAGGTTAAGTAGCTTATCCAAGGTTATGTAGCTAAGTGATGAGGTACAGGATTAGAATCCTTGTCTGTATGACTTCAGAACATCATGTTCTTATGAATGGTTTGACATCTAGGCTTTGCTTCAAAATAATGTGGGGAGGAAGGTGGACAGGAGTGTAGATGGGGAAAAAAAGGCCAAATATTGATCATTATTAAATCTGAATAATGGGTACATGGAGTTTATTATAGTATTCTACTTTTGTATATATATGAAATTATTCATAAGAACAAGTTTTAAAGGAATAAATAAATAAAACTCCATGTCCTTTCTGCCGCATTATACTGAGTAAGCATAAGTGATTGAAAAAGTAATCAAACCGGGCTTCCCTGGTGGCGCAGTGGTTGGGAGTCTGCCTGCCAATGCAGGGGACACGGGTTCGAGCCCTGGTCTGAGAAGATCCCACATGCCGTGGAGCAACTGGGCCCGTGAGCCACAATTACTGAGCCTGCGCGTCTGGAGCCTGTTCTCCGCAACAAGAGAGGCCGCGATAGTGTAGGGCCCGCGCACCGCGATGAAGAGTGGCCCCTGCTTGCCGCAACTAGAGAAAGCCCTCGCACAGAAACGAAGACCCAACACAGCCATAAATAAATAAATAAATAAATAACTGATTGAAGGACTTTATTAAAAAAAAAAAAAGTAATCAAACTATAATAATAATAAATTTAAGATTTTGTAGTCAATAATCATGTTCCAGGCACTGTGCTAAGCTCTTTACATGTATTTCCTCATTGAAACCCCAGTAGCCCTATAGGCAGATAGGAGAAGTGATAAAAAGAAAACTGTTTTAGGAGAAAGATGTTAAGTTCATTTTATATGTTAGTCAATATCAAAAAAGCTTAATTGTCATCTTCAAAATAAATGCATGTGATTGTATAGCTATAGGTGGTACCGAACAAGGATTTATTTAGTGACAGGCTGTGTCTTTCCTTAGGCTCTAATGGTCTAGCCATTTAATGAGAAGCAAAACATTGATGTCATAAATAGATGTAAGCAATCCTCATTCTAGCATCCCCAGGAAGATTAATCTGTGTGATCTTCTTTGTTTTCCTTCCCATATTATCTGATCAAGAACTAAGTGAAGGGCTTCCCTGGTGGCGCAGTGGTTGAGAATCTGCCTGCCAATGCAGAGAATACGGGTTCGAGCCCTGGTCTGGGAAGATCCCACGTGCCGCGGAGCAACTAGGCCCATGAGCCACAATTACTGAGCCTGCGCGTCTGGAGCCTGTGCTCCGCAACAAGAGAGGCCGCGATAGTGAGAGGCCCGCGCACCGCGATGAAGAATGGCCCCCACTTGCCGCAACTAGAGAAAGCCCTCACACAGAAACAAAGACCCAACACAGCCATAAAAATAAATAAATAAGTAAACCCAAAGTTAAAAAAAAAAAAAAATTAAAAAAGAACTAAGTGAAGAACTTTCCAACAAGCTAATGCTGGGGCCACCCTTTGGCTTGTTTAGGGAATAAATTATAGGTCATATTATATGGTGATGTTATAAGTCTCACGATCACATCCCATTCATTCTTACAGTAATCTTTGCTTTCTGTCTGGATGTAGGATCCCAGGAAGCTTTGTCATTAATAAAATATGTAATTGAGGTTAAAGATGAGGTTTAAATTGTCCAACTTTTTTTTTTTTAATTTTATTTTTGGCTGCGTTAGGTCTTCGTTGCTGCGTGCGGGCTTTCTCTAGTTGCAGCTAGCGGGGGCTACTCTTCGTTGAGGTGTGTGGGCTACTCATTGCGGTGGCTTCTCTTGTTGTGGAGCATGGGCTCTAGGCGCGCGGGCTTCAGTAGTTGTGGCTCATGGGCTCTAGAGCGCAGGCTCAGTAGTTGTGGCGCGTGGGCTTAGTTGCTCCGCGGCATGTGGGATCTTCCCACACCAGGGCTCGAACCCATATCCCCTGCATTGGCAGGAGGATTCTTAACCACTGGACCTAAATTGTCCAACTTTTGAAACTAGTGGCTTGTCTGTTTGTTAAATGATATTTTGGGCATGTTTGTTGTGCACATAATTACCCCCAAATATTTTAAATAGAAAATATAGAAAAGCACAAGAAAATAAAAATCACGTACAAACTACCACCTAAAATTAACTGGTGTTAAGGTTTCATATATGTCCTTTCAGTCTTTCCCCCGCCCCCATGCTTATATGTGTGTACTTATTCTTTCCCTTTCATAAAATTGGGACCATACAGTATATGCTTTGTTCTTGTTTTATGTTTTTTAAACACCCTTGTTTTTATACACACACACACATACATATATACATACATACATATATAGTTTGGGGGGAAATGTGGCCTTTGTTTTTTGGTGGTCTGGAAAATATTAAGTTTAAGTGCTACCAGTGACTAATTTTTTGAAAAACATACATAATCTTCTATTCTCAAAGTATCAACATCAAGAGTGAAAGGGGAAAAAAAAAACAATTGACTATCCCATATTTAAGATGTGAAAATTAGGACTGTTTACAATATGTATTTTCTTTTTCACACAGTTGCATTTTGTTTCTAAATTTACAATAGTTATTTAGAATTAATTTTATAGTAAGTGTTTTCAGTGTTCAGTTTTCACCGTTTTTGTCTTTTTATTCTATGGCTTTCCCATTCTTATGTTCTTTACTTTGATTCATCTGTTATTCAGATACAACACTGTAGAATTTTTTTCAGCAAAGATAACATGGAGGCTTTTTAAAAATGAAGGTGATTTTTGTGAAATACAGTAGTAATATACATACTCAAGCAAAAGGGTCAAACAATTCAAAAAAATATATAGTCAAAGTCACCCTCTAGGGATAACCACTGTTAACAATTTGATATTTATCTTTTTAGACCACTTCTATGCCCACTGAAACATATTTATAAACATATATACATATATGATCAAAATGATAGCGCGATATACGTTCTCTTCCTTACTTTGTTCTTTTCGTTAAACAGTACATCGAGGACATTCTTCATGACTACTTTTTGAACACTTGTGTTTTGAAAATGTTCTTATTTTGCCCTTGCACATGAATGGCAACTTAGCTTAGGTCAACTTCTTTCCCCTTTAAAACAATAGCTATTATTCCATTGCATTAATGGTTAGGAAAAATTGGAGAAAAGTCTGGTTTTTCTTCCTTTGTAGGTAAACTTTTTTTTTTTTTCATACAGCACGGGTAACTTACAACTCTTTAAATCTTGAATTTCAAATTGTATGAGGATTTGTTTAGATGTTGAGCTCTGTACTTTAATTTTTCATGGCACATAATGAGCTCTTTAAATAAGCAGATGCAGTTCTATCTTTAGATCAGGAAAGTTTTCATCTCCCATGTCTTTGATTACTAATGTTGTGTTTGTTCTTTTCTTCAGTAATTTCTTTTCTCCTAACATGTATATTAGATCTCTGTTCTTTGTCCTGTACATATTTTTCTGTCATCGTTTTAATCCCTTTTTGCTCTGCCTCTGCAATGTCGGAAGGTTTCTCAAGTTTTTCCTGTCTTTAATTGATTCAGATTTTTATAGTGCTGATTCTACTCTTTACTGCTTCTAATTCAGTTCTTAAGTCTGCTGTTGGATTATTCGTTGCCTTACGTTATTTCCCTATCTTATCCTGTAATGTTTATATTTTTGCCTGCCTTTTACCAAGGTCTCCTTTATCTGTTTTGTTTCATCATTTATATTTTAGCATACTTCACAGAATCTATGATTTTAAAAATCCAATTGTAAGAGTAAAGCAGATACTGTCTCCTTCAGCTAACATTTTTCCCCCAAGTATTCTCTATTTCTCTGTCTCTTTGCATGCTCTGTTCCCTTTTTTATCTTGCAGACTCTTTTCATAGGCCCCCACTTGTATTTCTACAGTCTGATTCTGGCCTTTTGTATTTCTTTGAACAAAGAAAGGTTTACTCAGTTCTGATATTTTCTCCACAACAGGTTAGGTAGATTCTCACTGGATGCCTTCTTTACCTACAAATATCATTTAGAATCCCCTTCTCAAGTCTAAAACTGTTTGGTATATAAGTTTGTATTACCAAGTCACCACCCTGAAGCGGCTGGGGAGAAGGCCAGGTGGTGTGCATTCTCAACTCAACATATGAATTTATTTTCTACATTTTCTTTCCTGTATATAATGGAGCTCCTGTACCAGAACGAGTATCCCATGTCCAGTTTCTGTTTCACATAAATGATATAGCAATTTCTGACCTCCTTCCTGGAGCTGTGGCCTACCATGTCAAGAAGAACTTCCACCCTCTGGCCACTTCCCACTTACATTTACCTGGGCCTCTCTGAACTGCTGATTGTGATTGGTACTGATTTGTAGCAGTGAAGTCTTCCAAGCGGTGTTCTGCATCTGCCCCCATACCCTCACATTTTGTGGTAGGCAGAATAATGCCCTCCCCTAAAGATGGTCCATATCTTATTCCCCAAAATCTGTTAAATAAGTTACGTTACAAGGCAAAAGGGCCTTTGCAGATGCGTTTAAGTTAAGGATATTGAGATGGGAAGATGACCCCAGATTATCCAGGTGGTTTAACGTAATCACGAAGGTCCTTGCAAGGAGGCAGGAGTGTCAGGGTCAGAAGAGGGAAATGTGGTGATGGAACCAGAAGTCACAGAGAGAGAGAGAGAGAGATTTGGAAATAGTATGCTGCTGGCCTTGAAGATGGAGGAAGGGACCATGAGCCAAGGAATGCCAGGTGGCCTCTAGACACTAGAAAAGGCAAGGAAACAGATTTTCCCATGGAGCCTCCAGAAAGAACACAGCCCTGCCAACATCTTGAGTTTAGGACTTCTGATCTCTCAGACTGTAGAATAATAAATTGTTTTGTTTTAAGTCATTAAATTTGTGGTATTTTGTTACAGTAGCAATAGGAAACTAATTGACCCTTCCAAACTGGAGAATTTTGCCAGGCTCTTCATGGTTTCTTCTCTTGCTGCTTTCTTTTTCTTTTTTAACCTTTTTAATTATGAAATATATGTATGGAAATATGTAGACTCATAAGAATAAGAGTAAGAATAAGACTCATAAAAATAAGAAGACTCATCACAAAGTGAGCAACTGTATTACCACCAAGCATGTCAAGAAATAGAAATAAGGGTGATTAATTACCAGTTTCATTCAGCTTATGTTGAAGGTTCTAACCAGTACAGTAAGATAAGATAAAGTACTAAAAAGACAATTGGAAAGGGAAAAAAATAAAGCTATCTTTAATTGCAAATAATGTGATTCATACGTAGAAAATAAGGATAAATTATTCAGATTAATAAGTGAGTTTAGCAAAGTTGCTGGATATAAAGTCAGTATACAAAAATCAATTCCACATCTACATACTAACATCAAGCAAAATGAAAATTTTTTTCTTCTAAGTTGCTTTCTTAGGAAGGGAAGCTGTGAATTGGCTCTTAATGACCTGTTTCCAGCTATCCTCTATCCATCTGGCAGTAATTCTTTATGGTTTACGGCAGATGGATGGCATTTTCCCATTTAATAGCTATTGACTGCTATGCGTCAGGAGCTATTCTAGATTCCACGGCCCTTGCTGTGAACACAGTAGACAAAGGAGGCATCATGGGGAGTGGGGGATATACTCTGTGTATTCAGTTTGGTCACTTCAGTTGGGATTTTGGAAGTAGAGTTATTTAACTCAGAAATGTATGCTTTTTAAGGTTTTTTTAGTATAAAAGTCTTTCTTTGTATTACAAAATAGATGTTCATTTAAAGAAATATTAGAAAAATCAATATTAGCAATAAGGAAAATGAAAGATTCCTTGATCTTTCTATCTTCTATCCTGGCTGGATAGAAGGATGGACAGACAGATATATGTGAAGTTTTTTGCTTTTTAACAGAAATAGAATAAAACTGTATATACTGTTTTGTAATCTACCTTGTTCACTTAGCAATAAATATATCCTGAATATATTTCCATGTTCACTCACAGTGTGAATTTTAATGGCTGCATTATATTAACATGTATGAGCATATCATAATATTTTTATTCCTTAATCATTAGGCATTTTAGAAAGTTACTGATTTTTCACTTTTATAAATGATGCCATCTCAGGCAATCTTTACATATCTATTTTATCAGTTCGTAAGGCAGATTTTTGGGTGGAATTACTAGGTCAAAGAGGGTGTGCAGATTTTTAAGCCTTTTGATAGATAATGCCAAATTGCCCTCCCAAAAAAGTTATAGCTGTTTAAACTGCAGAATATCATATCTGTTATCTAGCATCCTCACTAATCATGAATAGTTTGACTTTTTTGTAACTTTGCCAAAGATGGGCAAAAAATGGCATCTCATTGTTTTGATTTTCATACTTTGATTACTAATAAGGTTGTTTTTTTTTAAGTATTATGCTTACAAATTATATGTATTGGTGTCACATTTTATAAATTACCTTATGTTCTTTGCCTATTTTACCATTAGAAGGCTTATCCATTTTTTTTCTTAATGATTTGTAAAAGCTTTTTATGAATAACTTGAACTTTCTTTGGTTACCCTTGTACAAGAGGTGTTTTATTTTTATACTGAATGAGATAAGAACTTTTGGAAACTTGGAAGGGAGAGCACTCTATTTTTTAGGCAATAAGACATGTATGGTTCCTTTGTCACACCATGCTCGGTAAGATCTTTTGTTTTCAACCTCTGAATTAGTTTCTCCTTCTTGCACTTCCCTCTCTATCAGTCTGTAGATATCTAAGGAAATATTGTTTCCAGCCAGATATTTAGAAATGAACTATAAGCTGTATTTATTTCCTTCTCTATTTTGCCTGTTTAATCAAAGGAGCCTTTGATATTGGTATAAACTTAGTAAAAGTTATACATTGTTTTGAAAAGTCCTCTGATTTTATATCTCAAAAAATAGACTCTTTTTTTCTTTTCTTTTCTTTTTGCCTCTTCTCACTTTAGGTGCAAAAATACTTTGATGGGCCACTTTGTTTGTTTGATGGGCCACTTTGTTTGTTTGATGACTCATTTCACCAGTGGCCCTTTGGCACTGATCATTTGTATTGTATATTTCTGTCTACTCATTGTTGCCCTCCCTCACCTTTTTTGTGTGCTGTCTCTCACCTCTTTACTAATTGTATATAAATTTATAGAATTGCTAATTACCACTTCCATTTACTTCAGTCCCTTCAGATTATATCAGTTACTGCCTAATTTATAACTCTAATTCCCCAAATGGGCACTGTTGACTCAGTTATCTTTAGGCCCATGCTATGGATAGTTGAACGACTAGGTGTTCTTTTTATTCTAGGATATTGATTCTCACATTTAGCATTCATCAAAACCACCTGGAGGGCTTGTTAAACTTGCTCGGCCCCATCCCCAAGAGTTTCTGATTAGTCAGGAGAAGGAGAGACTGAAAAATTGGATTTCTAATAGGTTCCCAGGTGATGCCAATGGTCTGGGTTTCACACTCCAAGAACTACTGTGTTTTAGGAATTTGTCTGCATTTGTCTGTATTACTGTGTTTTAGGAATTTGCGGCCATTAGGCAAAGATTTTGGTCGAGGTAAAAATAATATCTCTGGTATAAGTAGGCTTCCTAATTCTATCTTTAACTCTGGAATGTATAGCATATTACCTGACAGTTCATATGCTTTGCCTCCATGTTGCCATATAGTTTTCTGAGGTCTTCAGAAGTTATATTCAGAACGCTAGAAATACATTTATCCTGAATATGTATGAAAAGTCACATGTCTGGCTCTCCTTTCCCAAGAGGACCCAGAGCAAAACAGCTGACTTTTAGTGAGTGCTTATCACGTGCTAGGCACTGGATTATTTTGGTTTGTCTTGTTTGTTTGTTAATTGAAGTATAGTTGATTTACAATGTAGTGTTAGATTCTGGTGGCTAGGCACTGTTTTAATGCTTTATATTATTTCATTTAAATTTCACAAAAGCCCTATGGGACTTTGACTATTAGGAAGAACTTGCCCAGGCTGACACAGCTAAGAATGAAGGAATCAAATCCAAGTCTAGGGCACACACTCTTAATTGAATATAAGTACAGTAGAGTGGTTGAACACACTGCCCAGTACATACTTCCCGTTCTCTTCTCCACTTTGACAGTCCTTTTATTTTCACTGGGAGCTTGATTTCTCACCAGGAGCTTGGGAACTATTGATCTGGTTTAGGGAGATCATCTGATCTCCCATAATAGTTCCTGAGGATGAACAAAGAAGTAAAAGTTCATATGAGGGGAAGGGGTGCTCAGATTGAATTTTCCTGCTGCTTTCTCTCTGGGTTGGATGGTCTTCAAATCTTTGAATGCCTTGGGTCCAAAGATACTGGAGTGTCTAGAATATGAGTCTTTGAAAAGAAAACTTGATTTATTTTTTGGCAAACCCTTGAGACTGCTCTAAGAGGCACTGAATATATGCACTGGATGGGCTACCTTGTTTTGGAAGTGTATTCAAGGGCAAAAAAAATCTAAGAGTAGGGGCTTCCCTGGTGGTGCAGTGCTTGAGAATCCGCCTGCCAATGCAGGGGACACGGGTTCGAGCCCTGGTCCGGGAAGATCCCACATGCCGTGGAGCAACTAAGCCCGTGTGCCACAGCTACTGAGCCCACATGCTGCAACTACTGAAGCCCATGCGCCTAGAGCCCCTGCTCTGCAACAAGAGAAGCCACCGCAATGAGAAGCCCATGCACCACAACGAAGAGTAGCCCCCTTTCACCGCAACTAGAGAAAGCCCGCGCACAACAACGAAGACCCAACACAGCCAAAAAAAAAAAAAAAAAAAAAAATCTAAGAGTAGTGGTAGTGCAGCCTCTAAGGACCAGAAGATCAAGACAATGCCCTGGATTCCAAGCTTTGCAGGCAGGATTGCTTACAGATGAACAGTGGCTCTTAGAGTTGGCTGATGGGGATAACTCATGCATAAAAACCTGAAAGTCAGCGATGTAAGTATGCCTACCTATCTACATACATCCATAGAAGTAATCTTTGGCTCAAGACTTAATGAATGTGGGCCATAATGAAAAGTTAAAATTGAAATTGATAAAGGGAAGATGTATGATACTTGGAGAAAATCCTTGATATTGACATAAACTTCTGCCTCAGAACTTCCTGTCCCACCCTTTTTAATTTTCTTTACTAATGTAGTCCCTCTTATCTGTAAAATAATATGTATTTTTACTTCATAATTTTAGATATGTGAAAAAAATAATTTTATTTAAAGTTCATACCTTCACTTTTATTAATCAATTTATTGATATATAACCTACATACAATGAAATCATACATTTGAATGCACTGATGTATGTATGCACCTGTGTAAGGACCACCCCAATCAAGATACAAAATATTTCCATCTCCCCAGAATATTCCCAAATGCCTCTTTGCAGTTAATCTCCCTCATCCACTCCCCACCCCAGGCAACCAGGCATCTGTTTATTCTCATTATAGATTAGTTTTATATGTTCTAGAATTTCATATAAGTGGAATCATACATTTATGTTTTGTTCTTCCACTCAGCATAATTTCTATGAGATTGATCCATGTTGTTATGTTTTTCCAGCAGTTCATTACCTTTTATTAATTAACAGTATTCCATTGTATGGATATATCTCAGTCTGTTTATGCGTCCACTTGATCATGGCCATTTGGGTTGTTTTTATCTTTTAGGTGTTATGAATAAAGATGCTGTGAACATTAATGTACAGTCTTTTGTGGACAAATTTTTTCATTTCTTTGGGGTAAATTGCTAGAAATAGAATTGTTCAGTCATATGATAATTATATGTCTGACTTTAAGGAAACTACCAAACTATTTTCCAAAGTGATTGCACCGTTATACTCCCACTAGCAATGTATGAGAGTTCCGGTTGCTTCACATCTTTGCCAGTATTTGGTATTTCTAGTTTTTATGATTTTAGCCATTCTAGTGTATCTCATTTTAATTTTAATTGGCATTTTCCTAACTAATGATGAGCATCTTTTCATGTGTTTATCAGCAATTCATAGATCCTCATTTGGGAAGTGTCCAAATCTGTTGCCCATTTTTAATTAATTAATTTATTTTTATTTAAAAATTTTTTACTTTATTTTAATTTAATTAATTAATTTATTTATTTTGGTTGCACCAGGCCTTAGTTGCAGCCAGCGGGATCCTTAGTTGCAGCTCACTGTCTCCTCTAGTTGTGGCACGTGTGCTCCTTAGTTGCAGCTCACAGGCTCCTTAGTTGTGGCATGCGAACTCTTAGTTGCGGCATGCATGTGGGATCTAGTTCCCTGACCAGGGATCGAACTCGCATCTCCTGCACTGGAAGGCGGATTCTTAACCACTGTGCCACCAGGGAAGTCCCGCCCATTTTTAAAAATTGTTTTCTAATAGAGTTGTAAAACTTCTTTATATATTCTGGACAAAAATCCTTGTGCGATTTTGTCCTGTGAATATTTTCTCTCAGTGTGGCTGGCTTTCTTTTTTTTTTTTTAACAGAATCTGGAAGAGCAAAAGTATTTAATTTTGATGAAGTTCAGTTTTTCAGAATTTCTCTTTATGGTTAGTGCCTTTTCTGTTTTAAGAAGTCTTTGCTTTTGTCATCTTAGTTATACCCCTTTTAATTTTTTTCCCCCCAGTGGTTGTTCTAGGGCTAACAATTTGCATCTTTAGCTTTTCAGAAGATATTTAAGGTCAGTATTGTACTTTTTTACACTTCACACCTTATGCTTCCTGTTTCCTGCTTCACACTTCACAAATGTAATAACCTTAAAACAGCATAATTCCATTTACCGTTCCCTCTTGTTTTGCACAGTTGTCTTCTCTTTTACTTATCATGTTATAAATCCTATCATATCATGTTATTATTTCTACTTGAACAGTTAGCTGCCTTGAAGTAAATTACAAACAAAAAGAAAACATAGACTTTTATATTAATCTACTTATTTAATGGTGCTCTTCATTCTTTTTAGTAGATCCAAGTTTCCATCTGGTATCATTTCTCTTGAGCCTACAGGACATAAGCAGGTTGGCTGGTAACAAATTCCCATAGCCTTTGTTTATCTTAAAATGTCTCTATTTCTTTTTTCTTTTTTTTTAATCTTTGTTTTTAAAGGTTTTTTTTTTTTTTTTTTACTTTTTTAAAACTGAATAGAGTTCTAGATTGAAGCTTTTTCTTTTGGCATCTTCAAGATGTACTTCTTCTATTACCTGATACCCATTGTTTTCTCATGAGAAATCAACATTCTTTTGCTTCCCTATGTAATGCATCTTTTTGGGGAGCTGCTTTGAATATTTCCTTTTTATCTTTTGTGTTCAGAAGTTTAATTGGGATGTGCATAGGTGTAGTTCTTTTTACATTTATCCTACTTGATGTTCACTGATCCTCTCAGAGCTATAAGTTGCTATTTTTTAATCAAACTTGGAGTGTCTTTCAGACATTTTTTTCTTACCCCAAATACCCTCTCTTCTCTTCCCAGAATTCGAATTATGTGTATGTTAAACATTTTTATATAATCTCACACATGTGTGAAGCTCCATTTATCCTCAGTGATTTTTCTCTCTAGTCTTCAGATTACTTACTTTCTATGGTCTGTCTTCAAGTTTACTGATTCTTTCTTCTGCCATGTTCAATACACTATTAAATTTATCCAATGAACCTTTACATTTAATTATTTCTTTTCAGTTAGAGAATTTCTACTTAGTTCATTTCCCTAATTTCCTTTTCTCTACTGACATTTCCTATTTGTTTACTCATTAAGACCATATTTTCCTTTAATTCTTTGAACATCTATCCCATTAATATTTTAGACATATTTATTAAAATAGCTGTTTTAAAGTGTTTGCCTGCCAAATCCAACATCTGGGCCATCTCACATTTGATTTCTATTGAATATGGATTGCATTTTACTGTTTCTTTGTGTCTAGTGATTTTCATTTAAAATCACTGGACCTTGTGGATAATTTGTTAAAGAGATTCTGGGGGCTTCCCTGGTGGCGCAGTGGTTGAGAATCTGCCTGCTAATGCAGGGGACACGGGTTCGAGCCCTGGTCTGGGAAGATCCCACATGCCACGGAGCAACTAGGCCCGTGAGCCACAACTACTGAGCCTGCGCGTCTGGAACTTGTGCTCCACAACAAGAGAGGCCGCGACAGTGAGAGGCCCGCGCACCGCAATGAAGAGTGGCCCCCGCTCGCCACAACAAGAGAAAGCCCTCTCACAGAAACGAAGACCCAACACAGCCAAAAATAAATAAATAAATAAATAAATAAATAAATAAATAAATTTATAAAAAAAAAAAAAAAAGAGAGATTCTGGACCTTGTTACCTTCCTCTTTTTTTTTTTTTTTTTTTTTTTAAATTTTAACAGGCAGTTACATTAGTGCTTGATCATCTGGGATTTGCATAGGCTTGGCTTTTACACATTATTAGTGCAGCTATGTAGAAACCTAGGATGTTTCCCAAGCCCCAATAACTTGGTGATAGTCAATTTCCAAGCCCCGTCTCCCCTGCAGATTTGTTTTAGGCTGGGTTTTAGGAACAATTAATGCAGATTCAGATTAGGTCTAACTCTAGGGTGTGGCCTCTCTGGAGTCTCAGATGGTTGTCAAAGGATGTTAACAAGGTATTAAAATCTCTTCACTCTGGCAGTGTTGGAACTTCAACTCCCTCATCCCTAGGCAGTGTTCTTCCCCTAGCATTGCTGGACCTCTGATATCTCTCTTTTCCACTCTTAACTCTGTAGCAGCTGCCATCTGGTAAGTTCTGGTCATCTTGGCTTGCATATGTACAGTCTAGCCTTCACCTACTTGTGCACTGAGGATTCTCACATGTACTTCATGTCCTTTCTTTGCACAGCTTCTTTCTGTTCATTTCCTTACTCACAGATTCAGCCCCTTCAGCTGCCTCATATTCTGTTCTCTGTCTCCTCAGCTCAACAGGACCACCATAATATCCTTGGGATTCAGTTTTCTGTGTCAAAGTTGCAAAATTATCCCTAAGCAGAGGATGGAGTGATTACAGGCTCATTTCATGAGTTTCTTTTCTCTCAGGGATCACTGTCCTGCACTGCCTGTTGGGCACTGCCTAAAAACAGTTGCCTTATATATTTTATAGCTGTTTATGGGGTGAGGACTAGTCCATTACCATTGTAGTCAGAAAAAGAAGGTGGACTGTCTTTACTTTTTAATTACAAAAGTAATTCATGCTCTCTGCAATAATATTAAAATAATATAGAACTATAGAAAATAAGAATACAAGTCCCTCCCTTCCAAAGATGATTGCTGTTAACAGTTTGGTAACCAAGTATTAACTTTTCTAATAAATTTCAAATACATGCCATGTATACATTGCCTTTTCTTTCTTTCTTTCTTTCTTTCTTTCTTTCTTTCTTTCTTTCTTTCTTTCTTTTTTTGCCTAATATACCTTGGAACTGTTTCTAAATCATAACATATAAATCTACACCATTCTTCTTCAAGTTGCATCATGTTTCATTGTATAGGTATAATTTATCCATCTGTCTTTCAGATGATACTTACGTCCAATTTTTGTTATTACAAACAGTGCTGAAATGAACTTCCTTGTGCTTAAATCTCTGTATACTTACAGGACTGTTTCTGTGGAATAGATTCCTACAAGTGGAATTGCTTTGTCAAAAATATACATGTTTACTGCTTTGACAAATACTGCCAAATTGTCCTTCAAAATGATCATACCAGTTTACACTCCCATTCACAGTATACAAGTTGTTTCTTCATATTCTCAGCAGTACTATTTATTATTATATTTTAAATTTCTGCTAATCTTCTAGATTTAAAAAAGTATCTCACTTTAACTTGTATTTGTTTGCTAGTGGAATAAAGAATCTTTCTGTATATGTATTGCATGTTTATATTTCTTCCTCTCTGACTTACACATATATATATTTATGGCCTTGTCCATTTTTGTGTTTTTTTATCATACTTTTTGATATATAAGAGTTCTTAATATACTATAGATAGTTTTATATGTTGCAATATTTTCTCCTGGTTTGTAGCTTCTTTTATAATCTTGTTTGTATTTTTTACAATGTATGACTTAAATTTTTTATAGAGTCAGATCTGTCTGTCTTTTCCTATGTGACCTCTGGGTTTTCTTGTTATGCTTTCTTCATCTTGGTACACACCTATTATTGTTCTTGTTAACTGTGTAACATGACCTAAAAAGAAAGGTTTGTGATTAGCAAGATGCACTGTGATCTACCCAGGCCTCTATTGGAATTTTGGCTGTATAATAGGAACCGCCACTTTTAACTGCTCCAAATATTCCAGAATTGCAGTCATTTAGAACAAAGGCTTTTGAAGTTTCGATGTTTGTGTGGACAGTTTTTTTGTGATATCATTATTGTCAGTGACAGGAAAAATGAATCTTTAGCTGCCTAAGAAGAAAATCCAAATGTTTCTTAACTACCAGTAAACTCAGAAATAACCAGATGAAATAATGTAAAACCTCATTTGTAGTGAATGCTTATCTAGCAATAGTTGGGTTTTTTTATTTGGGCGGGTTTTTTTTTTTTTTTTGCTCAGGGACACAGCCCCCTCTAAAGTGAAGAAGAGAAAAATGAGAAACTGTTCTTAATTCTAGAGTGCAGTGGAAAACGTGGTTTTCATATGTGCAGCAAAAAGCTTTGGAAGGTTGGAATTGCACAATGAGTGTAGGTTGAGCAATTGCTTAACAAGGCATCCACATTGGGGGGGGTTGTCCTTTGCTCTTGTGCAATTAGGGAACTCCAGAGCTGCCTGAATAGGGGATTTCCTTTTCTTTCTTACATGCCATTTAAAAATTTTACTTTTTCCCTCCTTTTCAGTGTTCTTTTTATTTTATTCTCTCAAATTCTTATTTGTGGGGTTTTTTTCCCTGTTTTTTTTGATGTTGTTGTTGCTGTTGTTTTTAGTTTTTTTGTTTGTTTGTTTGTTTTGTTTTTTAGGGAAGAGATTAATTAGCCAGACATTCACATGTCCCTCCTTCTGTGACTATGACTAGAAGTAAGCCTGGGCCTGATTCTGCAGATGCTGGGAGGATGGTTACTGATGGGTTAATGATTTTTAGTTCAGCTTCTTCTCACAGTTGCCATACTCAGCTGGTTCTGAGTGTTTGAAATATGGATTACTGATCAGCCAGCATTCCTTGATTTCTTAGTACTAGAATTTTGCAGACTTTGTAATGAGTTTTCAGAGGTTTTTGCCTGCTTGGCTTTTAATGGTGACTGACACCTCCTGATGATGATCAGCTGCAGGCTTTACTAGAAAGTAAAGCCAAACTTTAAGCTTGAAAGCATAGGAGCCAACCAATAAGAGCCAGAGCTATATAAGACTTGTTTCTCTCTTGGCAAAAGTAAAGCCCTTGTTTTCTCCCTTCTTCCCTTTAGCCTACTCAGTCACACTCACGTTAGATGGTACTTAGTGAGCATGCTCCTTATTCTGATTTCCCCCCCTTACCTTTGCGCTGGGGGTATTGGAATCTCTTCACTCTCAACTTTGCTGTGTTCCAGAGGACCAGGAGAGGTAGTTGGGTCAGAGTGCCAGAAAAGCAGAAGTTAAGTATGTGGATTTCATAGCCGCATGTATGAGTGTTTGTGGGGCAGGGAACTTCTAATGGAAAACATTTGTGTTGCATCGAAAACAGAGCGAGGCCTGGTTAGAGTCTGTCTGCTCTGTCAGTCTGTTCCCTACCAGCACTAGTCATTGTTCTCCTGGGAGTCTCAGGCGTATTGTGGTTTCTTCTGCTCTTGCTAGTCCCTAATCTTGCCAGAGTTTTTGTGTCACGGGTGGCCCCATTCGCAGTTTGGAGCGAGACTGCAAGGGTGGTGACTAATGGCTTTGAAGGTACTCAAGCCCACATATTGGCTTGGAGACCCTTTTCAGGGTGACCCTGAGGAGAGGGAAGCGTCTTCAGCACAGACAGTGGGAGAAGCATGCTTAGACTCATACAGACACCTTTTTAGTCCCTGCTCTTACTGCTAGCAAAGCACAAACCAGAAGAATGGAGACCGGAGGCGAAGGCTTGCTGTTTGGGCTTGCCATTTCATTTGTAAATACTCGTAAGGGATGCACCTGGGAGCCTCTGACAGGCTGATGTCAATCAGGTTGTGTGGCTGGATCCCCTTTGGGAAATACAGAAGAGAAAGTGCTAATTTCCCTGAGGATAGTGTCACTCCAAGATCAGGAGGGACCTGTAACTTGAGCTGTTTCTTTTTTTCCCTTCCAGACCCTCTGAAATTCACATTTGTTCATCATTTTTTTAAAAAGAAAGAAAACAATAAAAAAGCAGCAGCTCAGAGTTTTCTGGGTCCCCAGGAAGGCACTTCACCAATGTGGTTTTCACATTTTCAGGTTTTTGGCTGGTGAATAAGATTGAGCAGAAACGCTCCTTCCCCTGATAACAATACATTCAGATGCAGGATCAGGAGCGTGTGGATTAAAACCAGACGGTGGATGATTAATATTTTTGCTTATGGAGGCAGACATGGCAGCTTCCTCCATTTAAATGAAAAAGCCCTTTCTCTGCATTTGTATGTGTGCATATGCTTACATGCCTGTGCTCTTCGAAGGTGGGAGCTAAGAGAGTCTAGTTTAGTCATTGTTTCCAAGTACCATTTCCTTCCTCTTGCCTGAAGCACCCAAGAAGTACTAAGGATTAAACTGTGAAGCAGAGGTGTGAAGGTAAGCCACTAAAATGAAAGTGGGAATATGTTCTCTTCTTCAAGCTAACTGCTTTCACAGCTCTCCAGGTACTGCTGTAACACACAGCTTTATCCACTCGACCTTCTCACTCCCTGTGGTCCTATGACCACATTATAATAAGAGGTATATAATCTTTTTTTTTTTAACATCTTTATTGGAGTATAATTGCTTTACAATGGTGTGTTAGTTTCTGCTGTATAACAAAGTGAATCAGCTATACATATACATATATCCCCATATCTCCTCCCTCTTGCGTCTCCCTCCCACCCTTCCTATCCCACCCCTCTAGGTGGTCACAAAGCACCGAGCTGATCTCCCTGTGCTATGCAGCTGCTTCCCACTAGCTATCTATTTTACATTTGGTAGTATATATAAGTCCATGCCACTCTCTCACTTCATCCCAGCTTACCCTTAAGAGGTATAATCTTTCTTGCAAAATATTGCATCTTTGAAGATGCCCATAATTTCATTATTAGATCATAATGATATAAAAAGAAACTTTATTATTACAGGTATACTTTAAGTTTTTTAACTTCACTCACTGACAACAAGACAAAGATTTCTTGAGAATACTTGTAATTAGACCTTGGCAGGTGTTTGTTTACTATTTTAGAAAATATGGGGATTTATTTTTATGAGGTTCTGTGCTCGTTAACCCATTTAGGCCAAGAGACCTCCAGTTAATTTAAACCTCTGATTGCCCCCATGATTTTTAAACTTGTATACACTTTGCCCTTTGTAGAAACAGAGACGTCTGCCCAAATGAAACAGGAAATGAAAGGGGAGGAGGAAAACCAAGCTGGGATTTGGTATCTTTTTATCTGCATATGGAAGATTGCATTATCTCTGTAACAGTGAAAAGTTTTGGGGACAAAGGGTATAAAGTTCTTTTTATTCCAACAGAAATACAGGTCTATTTTAATGTTGCCTCCAACTTAGGGTGAAAATGGGCTCTGTGTCAGCCCTGTCACACTCTAGTTATATTGCATCCCCCAGGTAACCCCACTCACAGAATGGAGTGGTATTCCTGAAGTTCATCCCCTTCCCCAGAGACCAAGATTTGTTCGTTTACATACATTAAAATCCACTCTTTGTTATACAGTTTTGACAAACATACAGTCATGTAACCACCACTACAATTAAGATGTAGAGCGTTTTTATCACCCCCAAAATACTCCCTCATGCAACCAACTTCTCCCTGACTCCCAGTGCCTGGCAGCCTCTGATCTGTTTTACTCTCCCTAAGACTGCCTTTTCCAGAATGTCATATTTATTTATTTATTTTTAAAAATCTGTTTATTTATTTTTTTAATTAATTTATTTATTTTAATTTATTTATTTTTGGCTGCACTGGGTCTTCGTTGCTGTGCGCAGGCTTTCTCTAGTTGCGGCGAGCAGGGGCTACTCTTTGTTGTGGTGCGCGGGCTTCTCATTGTGATGTCTCCTCTCGTTATGGAGCACAGGCTCTAGGCACGCGGGCTTCAGTAGTTGCAGCACGCAGGCTCAGTAGTTGTGGCTCACGGGTTCTAGAGTGCAGGCTCAGTAGTTGTGGCGCACGGGCGTAGTTGCTCCGCGGCATGTGGGGTCTTCCCGGACCAGGGCTCAAACCCGTGTCCCCTGCATTGGCAGGCGGATTCTTAACCACTGCGCCACCAGGGAAGCCCCAGAATGTCATATTTAAAAACCATATAGTAATTAGCTTTTTAAGTTTGGCTTCAGTCACGTAGCGTCACGCATTTGAGATTCATCCATATTATTGCCTGTATCAGTAATTCATTTTTGTTGTTGCAGAGTAGGATTCCATTGTATGGATATACCACAATTTGTTTATCCGTTTACCAGCTGATGAACATTTGGATTGTTTGCAGCTTTTGGTAATTATGGATAGAACTACTACAAACATTCCTGTATAGATTTTTATGTGAACTTGAGTTTTCATTTTTCTTGGGTAAATACTTAGGAATGAATGGATGGGCCATTTCGTAAGCATAGGTTTAACTTTGTTAGAAATTGCCAAACTGTTTGCCAGAGTGGCTGTACCATTTTGTATTCCCACCAGCAACATATGAGAATTCCAGTTCCTCCACATCCTTGCCAGCAGCTGGTACTGCAGTTTTGTTTTGTTTTTTTTAAGTCATTCCAACAGGTATCCCATTGCAGTTTTAATTTGCATTTCTCTAATGGCTAATGATATTGAGCATCTTTTCATGTGCTTGGTAAAGTGTCTTCAAATCCTTTGTCTATGTTTAAATTGGAATGTTTGTTTTCTTACCGAGTTGTTTTTTATTTTTTTATTTTTTAAAATTTATTTTTGACTGCTTTGAGTTTTCTTTGCTGCGCGCAGGCTTTCTCTAGTTGTGGCGAGCGGGGGCTACTCTTCATTGCGGTGCGTGGGCTTCTCACTGCAGTGGCTTCTCTTGTTGCGGAACATGGGCTCTAGGTGCATGGGCTTCAGTAGTTGCGGCACGTGGGCTCAGTAGTCGTGGCTTGCGGGCTCTAGAGTGCAGGCTCAGTAGTTGTGGCGCACGGACTTAGTTGCTCCGCAGCATGTGGGGTCTTCCGGGACCAGGGCTCGTACCCACGTCCCCTGCATTGGCGGGCGGATTCTTAACCACTGCACCACCAGGGAAGTCCCTTCTTACTGAGTTTTGAGAGGTCTTTATGTATTCTCATTGCAAGTCCTTTGTCAGATATATATGTGTTGCACATATTTTCTCTCAGCCTGTGGCTTGTCTTTTCACTTCAGAGACTAAGGTTTGACTGATTAAATGCTGAGCGCTAGAGGTTTCAGGCTCTCTTGGTAGAAGAAAGTAAGGAAATTGAGACCTTAGTCAGCAGAACGATGTGAGGACCACCCCTTTTGAAGCTGTTTATTTAAAATACCAGAGTGGGGAAAGGGGTGCACCAAGACTGAGTTGTGTAGACAGATGTCTGAAACTTTCTTTGATTCCTTCTCTCTCTCCTGTCCCCACCTATGATGTGGATTCTGGGCTCTTACCTTTAGCGGGGTTCTTCAGTTCCTGCTATCACTCCAAACCCATTGAGGCCTCTCCAGCTCCACAAACACCAACGGAATACCCGAGAGGGCAGGCCAGCTTCTTGCCAGAGTATATTCCAGACTGAAATAGTTTTTGATAAGTAATCATTCCCAAGCCCTAAAGTGATAGCCTCCAAGGAGTCACCCACTTTGAAGAGCTTCTTTCATCTCCAGCTGGCCTCTTTTCCAAACAAGCATCGGCAGCGCCTAAGCAGGGCTCTGCCACTCAGGGCTCTGCCATGAGAAGCAAATTGGCAGCAACAGACAGCCCCCTGAGGCACTGGAATTCAGTTCTCGGAACATACATTAAATGTGGATGAGATATTTATTTATCATGGGACTCTTTCATGTTGCATGGAATTCCTTCCACAGGGCAGCCCACTTAGGTACAGGGGAGGAAATATGTTCTGCCCCTTTGGACAAAAGTCAAGAAAAGGTACTATGTGGAATCTTGTCACTTTTTAATTGCTGACATTCTTAAGGTGTTTTTCTGGGAATTCCCTGGCGATCCAGTGATTAGGACTCCGTGTTTCCACGGGGGTTCGATCCCTGGTCGGGGAACTAAGATCCTGCATGCCACGTGGCACAGCCAAAAAGAAAAAAAAAAAAAGGTTTTTTTCTTAAACAGCATTGCCACCGGCTAGACACTAGCAGAGTTCCTTTTCTCTCTGCGCATGACATGGATCACTAACACTGCATGTGATGGGAGGAGGAGGAGGAGGCCTGCTTTAGTCTTAGAGGTCTGCCCATTTCTCCAGGATAATGCAGTCTGGTCAAGGCTCTCTGCCTTCTGACCCCAGTAGGAGTGATGTGTACAGAGAAGAATTTCTGACCCTTTACTAATCTCAGTTATTTGAATGCCTTTTTGTAAATAAAGCATCTTTTAGGCAAACTTAAAACTTTTCCTGCTCATGTAGGTACAAATTTCCCACTTTCCTAAGAACAAATAAATTCAATTAAAGATAAAACTGTAATGTGGAATAATAGTTCAGGCTTTAAAAACAAAGGGAGGGGTTAAAAACAAGTTCTGCAATAAATCTGCAAGTATGGAATCTAAGGGAAATGATCCCATCTGGAAAACTCTACCAGTGGTGCCGTGGCTGGTTTGTGGAGCAGTGTGCGGATCGTGGAGTGAAAAAAGACCCCGCAGTCTTGAAAGATGACAGCCTTCTTAATTGATGTCCATTTCAGCTGGTGCTGTGCCAGCTTATGTTGGCCCCAGTCCAGCGTGCCTGTAATTTGGGAGCCAGGTGTGAAGCATTTTTGTTCCATCTTGTTCCCCAGCATCTACAGAAGCCTCACGCATCTCACTTGAGGCAGCAGCACTCTGTAGGAAACAGATGTACAGGTAGAGGTGGAAGGAAGTGTCACAGCTGGGTTATGGATATTTAAAAAAAACCCAAAAAACAAAAACAAAACCCACCTCCTCCACACTCAAGTGAGATCTGGGCTTGAGAGTTGGGGGAAAGTATTTCACAGCCTCAGTATAAGGTGTGACTACCAAGTACCCTATTGCTCTGATACTCATTTGTGACTTTTAAAAACACATCTTATTACTTTAGAGTTACATACACTTCATATGGACAGAGATCTGTAGTGATTTGCCTTCTGTCTAACTCTGGGAACAGCAAGTGCAATATAAAACAACATCTCAAGATGGCCATCAGAGTTGAGTCTGATTACTCCCATAGCATCTGAGAATCAAGGAAACATAACCCTCTGAGAGGTTAGCTACCCCTGACTAGGTGGGGACACAGCTGTGTTCTTTGGGGGATCTTGATGAACTCGGTGGAAGACATCTGTCCAATGCATTGATATTGGGACCTTGATGCTCAAGGGCATGGATGCATTTGGCCCCAGAAGACATTCTTCCCAGAATCCAACCTGTATTCTTTCTAGCCCTCAGGCTAAACTGAACATTAAAGAACAGGCAGTTCTGCCTTTCAGGATTACAAAACTTAAGCAGGATCCTCCCTGTGGGAACATTAAAGTCCTGTGGCCGTAGAATTTAAATGTTGGAATTGGTGCTCTGCCCCTGGCTTACATTTTGGTATAAGGCAAGTTTTAGCCTTCTAGAACTAAGAGTCAGCTGTTTCCTGGGGGCCCAACCCATAAACAGACAACTGAAGGAACTGAAGGAATACTTTGTTGTTCCTTCTTTTAACTCAGAATCCCACACAGACAGAGCTGAGGATAGTTTTTGGCCTTGAGAATCAGACCATGCAGTCAAGGAGTAACTACAAGCCTGCCTAGGTTGCTTTTTGCTCTGAAGGTGCCAGGGTCACAGGGCAGCCTTTGGTTCACTGATAGCTTTAATTTGTTCTTCCTTACGTTGTCAATACCAGCAGCTGGAAAATCCCTATACCAGACCTTTCAAGAGGGTGAGGAGCTAGGAAGGGTGGTTTTCTTCTAATTAGGGCCTTACTCTTTAAAACAGGCTCCTTCCATTTTTTAAAAAAAAGTAATTGTTTGGGACTTCCCTGGCGGTCCAGTGGTTAAGACTCCACGCTTCCAATGCAGGGGGCGCGGGTTCGATCCCTGGTCGGGGAACTAAGATCCTGCATGCCGTGCGGCGCAGCCAAGAAAAAAATAAATTAAAAAAAAACTGACACAACTGATAAAATAGGAAAATCAGTTTACATTGCCTCAGACTTGGAGGTCAGAACGCATTATGTGTGACACGGCTACATTTAAAGGTAAAGTTGAAGACATTAATTCACCAGCTCCGATAGACGTGGTTTAAAACTATTTTATTTTAAAGTAATTGTTAGGACTTCCCTGGTGGCGCAGTGGTTAAGAATCCGCCTGCCAATGCAGGGAACACAGGTTCGAGCCCTGGTCCGGGAAGATCCCACATGCCACGGAGCAACTAAGCCCATGTTGCTGAGCCTGCATTCTAGAGCCCACGAGCCACAACTACTGAGCCCACGTGCCGCAACTACTGAAGCTCGCGCGCCTAGAAGCCGAGCTCTGAAACGAGAAGCTACCGCGATGAGAAGCCCGTGCACTGCAACTAGAGAAAGCCCGCACGCAGCAACAAAAACCCCAACAACGAAGACCCAACGCAGCCAAAAAAAAAAAAAAAAAAGTAATTGTTAAAATATACATAATATAAAATTTACTGTTTCTGTTTTTAAAGTTTACAGTTCTGTGGCATTAAATACATTCACGGTTGTTTTTGCAACCATCACCATCCTCCATCTCCAGGACTTTTTCATCTTCCCCAACTGAAACTCTGTATATTAAACACTAACTCCCCATGTCCTCCCTCCCTCCAGCCTCTGGCAACCACCATTTTACTTTCTGTCTCTGAATTTGACTATTCTTCGAACCTCCCATAAGTGGAATCATACAATATTTGTCTTTTTGTGACTGGTTTATTTTACTTAACATCTTCAAGGTTCATCTCGTTGTAGTACATGTCAAAATTTCCTTCTTTTGTAAGGCTGAATAATATTCCATTGTATATATACACTACATGTTGTTTATCCATTCATCCTTGGATGGACGCTTGAGTCACTTCCACCTTTTGGCTGTTGTGAGTAAGTGCTGGGAAATCCAAATATCTATTCAAGTCTGTGCTTTCAGTTCTTTTGGGTATATACCCAGAAGTGGAATCACTGGATCATATGGTAATTCTGTTTAATTTTTTGAGGAATTGCCATACCACTTTCCACAATGACTATACCATTTTACATTCCCACCAGCTATGCACAAGGGTTCTAATTTTTCCACATCTTCGACACTTGTTATTTTCTATGTATTTGAAATTAGCCATCCTAATGGGTGTGAAGTGATATCTCATTGTGGTTTTGACTTGCTTTTCCCTAATGACTAATGATGTTGAGCATCTTTTCACGTGCTTATTTATTGTGTGCATTTAAAAAAATATAATTTCTACTTTCTCATTTGATTGGCCTTGGGATGCCTGAGCATAAACTTTTTCCCTTTGAGGCAAAAGAAGGCAGGATGGAGTAAAAGAAAGTGTCAGGGGAGTTCCCTGGTGGTCCAGTGGTTAGGACTCAGCACTTTCACTGCCGTGGCCTGGGTTCAATCCCTGGTTGGGGAACTAAGATCCCACAAGCCATGCAGCAAAAAAAAAAAAAGAAAAGAAAAGAAAGAAAGCATGTGGGCTCTGATCCTAACTCTGCCATAGGTTGGTTGTATTGCCTTGGACAATTTATATAGCCTCTCTGGGTGTCTGTCTCTTTTTCACTAAGACTAGGAAACCTACAACTGCCCTATCCAACTCAAAGAGGAATTGTGAGGATAAAAGATCAGGTCTGTGAAAGTACTTTGTAAAGATTTTGTAAAAGTGGAGAAATGTGTATCCAAATAGTTTGCCTATTTTAAAAATTGGATTATTTGTCTTTTATTGAGTTGTAGGAGTTCTTTATATATTCTGGATAAAAGTCCATTATCAGATACATGATTTGCAAATATTTTCTCCCATTCTGTGAGTTGATTGTCTTTTCGCTTTCTTGAAATTTTTAATTTTGATGAAATTCAGTTTATTTTTTCTTTTGTTATTTGTACTTTGGTGTTGTAAAACCTTTTTTTTTTTTTTTTTCTTTTCTTTTGGCCACGCCGTGTGGCATGCAGGATCTTAGTTCCCCGACTAGGGATCAAACCCATGCCCCGTGCATTGGAAGCGTGGAGTCCTAACCACTGGACTGCCAGGGAATTCCCATAAAAACATTTTTAAACAATACAAACTGGGAAATTTTATCACCAAAATATCCTAATAAAGGAACTTCCTTCTACCTGACTTACATGCTTTAGAAAACTATCCCAGATGCAAGAAGGGATGGTTTGCCATAATAATTATAAAATTACATCAGGTTACAAAAGAACCATGGAATTGGGAGGCCCTTTAGAATAGACATCACAGTCAGTCTTCTACCTAATTAAGAAATAGTGTCCCAGTGTCCTCAAAGCTTCTGCTTCAGATACTTCCCAGAGCTTACTGTGCCATGGAAAAGCTGCTTCTCAAACTGAACACAATCTGCCTTTCTGTAATTCCCACTTACTTGTTTTAGAGAGACTCTCTGAGAGTCACAAAGCCTTTTTTTCTATATTTGACACATCTTAATATACTTGAAATTCTCCTTAAATTTTCTTTTCTCTAGGGTAAACATTTCACCAGTGCCATCAAATAGATTCTTGACCAGCGCTATCAAATAGAACTTCTTTTGATGATGGTGCAGAAAAATCTATTTCTTTACCATCCTGTATGGTAGCCACTAGCCACATGTGACTATTGAGTACTTGAAATGTGGGTGAGAAACAGAAATTTTAATTTAATTTTAATTAAACTGAACTATCCACATGTGGCCAGTGGCTACTGTATTAGACACTCCAAGTCCAAGTCATCCTCCTGACCAGATTCCTCTATACCACTGGTTCTCAAATTGTGGTACTGGACCAGTAGCATGAGATTCACCTGGGAACCTGTTAGGTATATAATGTTTTAGGCCTTACTCCAGACCTATGAATCAGAAACTTTGAGGGTGGAGCCCAGCAATCCATTTTAACAAGCTCTTCTGGTGATTCCAGTGCACTAACAAGTTCTAGTTCTTCAAGGTTCCTGTTAAAAGCAGTGCTTGGACATGGTCTGACCTGCAGTGATTCTACCTGAAGAAAGTTTCAATGGCTTAAAAATAAAGTTTGAATACTATTACCTAGATAGCACATTGACTGTATATTATAAAATAAATAATACGTGGTTATGAAGAATTTTTTTAAAATAAAGTGCCAGCTGCAGTTCAGAAGAAAAAGAGTTGATGAGAACTTTCCCCTTAATCTCACATGTGGTCTTGTAGTGCTGGAATTAGAACCCTGGGCCGAATTTGATTCTCGGCCTGGTATGCTTTCCATCTATCAGGCTGTTTCATGAAACAGGACCCACTACTTGTTTGGTTTGGTGTCTCCCAGCAGAGAAAAATCTGATTCCTTGGCATGTATTTCACTCTGCCCCCTTTGGGGGGCGTTCCTGCCTGCTCTTAAACCACTTCCCCACTGTTAGGGTGCTTCTGTAGTCACACCCGATGCCCTGGGAAGATCTCCCCTTTTTAGGGTTTAACAGACTTCACCTATAAAGTTATCTTGCTTTAATATTATTTTTGTCCTGTTAAGCTTTCAGTCTAGAAGAGGAGCTGGCTTGTTCTGTTGCTGGCCTTGAGCCAGATGTCATAACTTCAGGCAGTGCCACGCTACATATCTCCAGCAGTTTGAAATGGAGAATGGAGTTAGAGATAAGATCAGCAGCTTTAGGTGATGGCATTGTTTCAAATAAACCATGCATGACCCAAAGCTTCCACTTCAAATGGGGAATGAAATTGCTTCATCCTTTGACAGCTTGCTCCATGAAAGAAATTTATCTTCACTTAATTGCTTTAGATCCCAAGAGGCTACATACAGTAATTTCTAGGAGATAATTATATCAAAATTTTAAAATATGTGACTGTGAACGTGAATATGCAACTGCAGTGGACAGGGAGGGACCAAAGGTCCTGCTGAACTTGCTGCTAGGTTTCTGTTCTCATTCCTGGAGTCCGCTTGGGTCCTAGACCACTTACTGTCTGAATCTACTGATTGAGATGCCAGGTCCTCAGTGTAGCCCTGTGCTGCTAGGGTTAAACCTTCTTGTCTGCTACTCATGTAGCTGGGTAGCATTTTGCTCAAACTCCTCCCAAAGCTGGGAGGTGTCAGGCTGGCTGGCTGACTTCCGGCTGCATGTCTTCATCTAGTCCGGCTGGGCACAGTCTGTCTACACTGTGGGCCAGAGCCACTGGGGGTTCCAGTCAGTGGCAGCTGAAAACCAGAAAACTTGTTGATTTTAAAACATGACTATTTAGATGTTAGAGATAAACTTCCTGTAGATGGGGACAGGCTCCTTAATCTAGGCATGTTTGAATTTCCAGGCCTCCTTTTCCTGGCCTTTCTATTGGAGTCTAAAGCTTCCACTCTGTCATTTTCACTAATCCCAACTACTACCTGCCTTTACCCCACATTTTTTCTCTCATTTCTGAAATTCCAGGGTTTTTTCCCCCCACCTCCTGTGAAATAATTATGTTTCCATGTTGTGGTATAACAGTCCCTAGAAAGACCGGAGGCATTTTCTGAGTACGGACATAGTTCTCCTGGGTCATCTCTCACCCCTTTCTGCCTGCATTTGCCTTTAAGATTACACGCTGAACATTGAGATTGTGAGCTCCTTGAAACTACTCTCTCCTAGACATCCTCAGGTGTCTAGTGTGTTGCTGCGGATCTCACAAGGGCTTGATAAATACTTCCTTAGTGAGTAAGAGCCAGGGGGGGCATAGCTGGGTGACAAGGTTTACGGGCACGCCTGCCATAAAGACGAGGGAGAACTGACTTGGAGGTCTAGGGGACTTTCGGATTCTCTACTAAGATCAGTGAATACCTGAGTCAATGTAGGAGGAAGGGGCTGTGAAAATTAAGGTGGTTCAACTCAAGCAAGAATCTGCAGAGCCAGAGAGTTCCACTTCCCATCGAGTTCTGCCCAGGCCAGTCCTGTGGAACCTTCTGCTCACTGGGGTCATTCTCCAGGTGTCCTTTGTCCCTCTTTCTCACTTACTCAGGGTCAGCCATACTCCTCAGGCCAGTCAGAGGGGAGTGTTGCCTTTTCTTTTAAACTCCGCCCCAAGAAACCTGACAGCTGTAAAGAGTAAGCCAATTTGCATTTGAAAAAGGTCATACTGGTTTGCCTCTAAGGGAAATCTACAGCAAGTACTGTCACATCATTTCTTGGATTCACATCAAGGAGTTTTTTAAGAAATTACACTGTTGCTCACATCTCAAACACGAGCACCTGAGTAGCAGCCTGGAGGGGTCATCAGGGTCAGGGTGTTTGTTCTAACGTGTGTCTTTCGAGCTAGAAAAACATTTGTCTGATACCCTCTTCTTCTAGAGCTTTTTCTCTGTCCTGCCTGTCAGCCTGATAGTAGAAACCTAAGTTGCCCAGTGCTCAGCTGAAATACACAGATCATAGTTAGAAATGTCCAGGGCTGTCCACACAGGTGGAGCAGGCCAGTAAATTGTTGATCACTTGTCCTTTGTGGGGTTGGGTTAGCATTGTTGAAAAGCATCAGCCCTTCACTAAGAGTTAAATCACCTGTGGTATTATTTTAACCAACCTCCCATCCCCATCATGAAGATACTAATTCTTCAAGTTGACAGACTGCTTATTTTGACAGTTTTATTTGCTTTACCAAGCCTTCCATGGTCAGTAACCTTGCTTCAGGCCATTTCTTTTAGTTTGATCTTCTCCTAGGAGCAGAATTTGCCTGTTTCTCCTCCTGTTTTATTTAATTAAAAGAACATACTAGACTCATATTGAATACATGAGGACTTATCAAGAAGGATAATTGAACTTCAGATATCTTTGGGCCAAAAAGCCAAAATAGGGTCTGGCCTTTTTGGGGAGTTAATCATCTTTGGAGCTTTTTTTTTGGTGGATTCTATGAATCTAGTTATTCTGGTGTGTTCAGTAAAGCTTTGCCCTAAGGATGTCTGTCTCACTCAGGAGTGTGTGTGTGTGTGTGTGTGTGTGTGTGTGTTGAACAAATCTGTCTATTCTTCTGGAAAGAAAGTAATTGACCCAAATCGCAAATAGGGAAATGGGTACACCCCCAAGGATTTAGAGGCTATATCAGGAGTAGGCTAAGAGAAAACATTTTAGCATAGGTATTGAGAAGGAATGGGATATATCAAATAGAAATGAGGAAATGATGTATAATTCTCTTCTCTTTCCTAGAGCTCACTCCATAGGCTGCACTGTCCAATAACAGTAGCCACTTGCCATGTGTGTCTATTTTAATTAAAATTAAAATTAAATAAAGTTTAAAATTCAGTTCTTCAGTCATACTAGCCATATTTCAAGTGGTTAATACCCACATGTGACTAATGGCTACCATATTGTCAAGAGTAGGTATAGAAAATTTCCATCATTGCTGGAAGTTCTGTTGGACAGCTCTGCTTTGCGGTAAAGTCAAGAAGTATGACTTGATGATTAAGGTTGGGGTAATGACAGGAAGGATGTAGAGAGGGAGACATGGCAGAAGACCTAAATAGACATTTCTCCAAAGAAGACATACAGATGGCCAAGAGGCACATGAAAAGATGCTCAAGATCACTAATTTTTAGAGAAATGCAAATCAGAACTACAATGAGGTATCACCACACAGGGGTCAGAATGGCCATCATCAAAAAATCTACAAACAATAAATGCTGGAGAGGGTGTGGAGAAAAGGGAACCCTCCTGCACTGTTGGTGGGATTGTAAATTGATACAGCCACTGTGGAGAACAGTATGGAGGTTCCTTAAAAAACTAAAAATAGAACTACCATATGACCCAGCAGTCCCTCTACTGGGCATATACCCTGAGAAAACCATAATTCAAAAGGTCACATGTACCCCAGTGTTCATTGCACCACTATTTACAATAGCCAGGACATGGAAACAACCAAAATGCCCATCGACAGGTGAATGGATAAAGAAGATATGGTACATATATACAATGGAATATTACTCAGCCATAAAAAGGAACGAAATTGGGTCATTTGTAGAGATATGGATTGACCTAGAGTCTGTCATACAGAGTGAAGTAAGTCAGAAAGAGAAAAATAAATATGCATATATTAATGCATATATGTGGAATATAGAAAAAAGGTACAGATGAACCTACTTGCAGGGCAGGAATAGAGATGCAGATGTAGAGAACGGACGTTTGGACATGGTGGGGAAGGGGAGGGTGGGGTGAATTGGGAGATTAGGTTGACATAAATACACTACCATGTGTAAAATAGATAGTGGGAACCTGCTGTGTATAGCATAGGGAGGTCAGCTCGGAGCTATGTGATGACCTAGATGGGTGGGATGGGGGTGGGGAGGGAGGTCCCAGAGGGAGGGGATATAAGTATACATACAGCTGATTCACTTCATTGTACAGCAGAAACTAATACAACATTGTAAAACAATTATGCTCCAATTAAAAAAAAAGTCATCTTATTAGGAATGAATCAGGATCAGAGATAGTGGACTCCAAAGAGTGGAAAATTACTAGATTCCTATCAAGATAATTTAGTAATGTGTTTAGCAGGATTCAAAATACGAGGTATGGGAATTCCCTGGCGGTCCAATGGTTAGGACTCCACTCTTCCACTGCAGGGGGCACAGGTTCGACCCCTAGTCGGGGAACTACGATCCCGCATGCAGCACTGCACAGCCAAAAAAAAAGAGCAGGAGGAGACTGGGTATTGGGAGGTAACTGGCAATCTCTGCTCCAACAGCAGTTTGATTTTTTGGTCTAGTGCTTTCCCACTGTTTCATGTTGTCTCTGTTTCATCAGCTAATGATTTGGTCATCCAGGCCTCCAGGGCTAGCAGTTTTTCCAAAGAATTAAACAAAAGCGCTCTCTCTCTCTCTCTCTCTCTCTCTCTCCCAGTTGAATAATTACAATAAAACCTACCGTTAATTGAGGACTTGCTATGTCTTAGTTATTATTCTAAGAGCTTTACATGTATTAAAACATTTAATCCTCAAAACACCCCTTCGTGGTAGGTACCATTATTAGCTTCCATTTTATATTTAGGGAGACTGAGGTACAGAACCATTAAGTTGCCCAAGGTTACACAGGTAGTAAATAGCAGAGTCAGAATTCAAACCCAAGAAAATTCAAGCTCCAGAGCCCATCCTCCGAACCACTGCTACTCTACACGGCCTCTTGGGGAAGTGCTATAATTGCCTAAAAGTGGATGGTGGCTTTCATCACACTACAGACATGCCATTCTCCTCCTCAGGATTATTCATAAACTGTGTTAAAAGCAGCGTGTCTGTTGTGTTGTCTTACTTTTGCATTCCCTATCTTCTTCTGTTCTTCTCCCAAACCTGAGGCTGAGAAAAGAGATTGTGACATGCTTTAGGTTTTTAGAAAGTTCACATCCCTGAACTCCTGTTGGAACTTGCAGGAGAAGATTTGCTAGGTAATTAATTAGGTGTCTGTAGAGAATCCAGAGGTTCAAAGTTTCTTTATCTTGTTAATAGAAATATTGTTTCCAAATATATTTTAAAATTTTCTTTTCACTCCCACTCCCCCAGCTTCAGTGTTCTAGTTCTAGTTGTGGCTAGTAAGGGTACCACCATTTATCACTCCATGTCTCTTGCCATGGATACCCCACAGAGATTGGTGCTTGAACATACAGTCAGTATATAGCCTGGGCTTCTCTGCAGGGTCAGACATCTCCCCTAACTTCCTCTGGTAGGCTTGACTTGTGGCATTCACTTAATATTAGGTATTTATTGAGCACTATTTGCCAGGTAGTACTTGCAGTTCTAGGATTTCTGTGGTGAGTGAGGCAGACACAGTCTCTTACTTCATGGACCTAATGTTCTAGTTGAAGGGAGAAGGGCAGTTAAAAAATAAGTAAATAAATAAGTGAAATAAATTGAGCTTGTGTTAAATACCATGAAGGAAATAAAGCAGGGCAATCTGATAAGAGACCAATTGTGGGAGTTGATTTAGTCAGTCACATAACCACTTTGAGCTACAATTTTACCTCCCTAAAGGAGAAAGACCTAGGGCCACTGATGGCCATAGACGGAGGTTGAACTCTACCCTTGTGCAAATTAGAACTGTCTTGATAATTGATCCTAATCTCTACCCAGTTGTTTGTTTTTTGGTTTGGGTTTTTTTTTTTAATCTTTATTGGAGTATAATTGCTTCACAATACTGCGTTAGTTTCTGTTGTACAACAAAGTGAATCGGCCATATGCATACATATATCCCCATATCCCCTCCCTCTTGAGCCTCCCTCCCACCCTCCCTATCCCACCCCTGTAGGTCATCACAGAGCACCAAGCTGATCTCCCTGTGCTATGCAGCTGCTTCCCACTAGCTAACTCTTTTACATTTGGTAGTGTATATATGTCGATGTTACTCTCACTTCGCCCCAGCTTCCCCCTCCCCATCCATGTCCTCAGGTCCATTCTCTATGTCTACCTCTTTATTTCTGCCCTGCCACTAGATTCATCAGTACCATTTTTTTTTTTTAGATTCCATATATATGCATTAGCATACGGTATTTGTTTTTCTGTCTCTGACTTACTTCACTCTGTATGACAGACTCTGGGTCCATCCACCTCACTACAAATAACTCAATTTCGTTTCTTTTTATGGCTGAGTAATATTCCATTGTATATATGTGCCACATCTTCTTTATCCATTCATCTGTTGATGGACACTTAGGTTGCTTCCATGTCCTGGTTATTGTAAATAGTGCTGCAGTGAACATTGTGGTACATGTCTGTTCTTGAATTATGGTTTTCTCAGGGTATAAGCCCAGTAGTTGGATTGCTGGATTATATGGTAGTTCTGTTTTTAGTTTTTTAAGGAACCTCCATACTGTTCTCCATAGTGGTTGTATCAATTTACATTCCCACCAACAGTGCAAGAGGGTTCCCTTTTCTCCACACCCTTTCCAGCATTTATTGTTTCTAAACTTTTTGACAATGGCCATTCTGACTGGTGTGAGGTGATACCTCATTGTAGTTCTGATTTGCATTTCTCTAAAAATTAGTGATCTTGAGCATCTTTTCATTTGCCTCTTGGCCATCTTTATGTCTTCTTTGGTGAAATGTCTGTTTAGGTCTTCTGCCCATTTTTTAATTGGACTGTTTGTTTTTTTGATATTGAGCTCCATGAGCTGTTTGTGTATTTTGGAGATTAATCCTTTGTCCATTGTTTCAGTTGCAAATATTTTCTCCCATTCTGAGGGTTGTCTTTTTGTCTTGTTTATGGTTTCTTTTGCTGTGCAAAAGCTTTTAAGTTTAATTAGGTGCCATTTGTTTATTTTTGTTTTTATTTTCATTACTCTAGGAGGTGGGTCAAAAAAGATCTTGCTGTGGTTTATGTTGAAGAGTGTTCTTCCTATGTTTTCCTCTAAGAGTTTTATAGTGTCTGGCCTTATATTTTGGTCTTTAATCCATTTGGAGTTTATTTTTGTGTATGGTGTTAGGTAGTTTTCTAATTTCATTCTTTTACATGTAGCTGTCCAGTTTTCCCAGCACCACTTATTGAAGAGGCTGTCTTTTCACCATTGTATGTTCTTGCCTCTTCTGTTGTAAATTAGGTGACCATATGTGCGTGGGTTTATCTCTGGGCTTTCTATCCTGTACCATTGATCTATATTTCTGTTTCTGTGCCAGTACCATACTGTCTTGATTACTGTAGCTTTGTAGTATAGTTTGAAGATGGGGAGTCTGATTCTTCCAGCCCCATTTTCCTTTCTCAAGATTGCTTTGGCTGTTCGGGGTCTTTGTGTTTCCATACGAATTGTAAAATTTTTTGTTCTAATTCTGTGAAGAATGCCATTAGTAGCTTGTTAGAGATTGCATTGAATCTGTAGATTGCTTTGGGTAGTATAGTCATTTTCACAATATTGATTCTTCTGATCCAAGAACATGGTATATTTCTCCATCTGTTTATGTCATCTTTGATTTCTTTCATCAGTGTTTTATAGTTTTCTGAGTACAAGTCTTTCACCTCCTTAGGTAGGTTTATTCCTAGGTATTTTATTCTTTTGTTTCCTTAATTTCTCTTTCTGATTTTTCGTTGTTAGTATATAGGAATGCCAGAGATTTCTGTGCATTAATTTAGTATCCTGCAACCTTACCAAATTCATTGATTAGTTCTAGTAGTTTTGTGGTGGCATCTTTAGGATTTTCTAAGTATAGTATCATGTCATCTGCCAACAGGGACAGTTTTACTTCTTCTTTTCCAATTTGTATTCCTTTTATTTCTTTTTCTTCCCTGATTGCCATGGCTAGGACTTCCAAAACTATGTTGAATAAGAGTGGACATCCTTGTCTTGTTCCTGATCTTGGTGGAAATGCTTTCAGTTTTTCACCATTGAGTATGATGCTTGCTATGGGTTTGTCATATATGGCCTTTATTATGTTGAGGTAGGTTCCCTCTATGCCCATTTTCTGGAGAGTTTTTATCATAAATGGGTGTTGAATTTTGTCAAAAGCTTTTTCTGCATCTTTTAAGATGATCATATGATTTTTATTCATTAATTTGTTAATGTGGTGTATCACATTGATTGATTTGCATATACTAAAGAATCCTTGCATCCCTGCGATAAATCCCACTTGATCATGATGTATGATCCTTTTGATATGTTGTTGGATTCTGTTTGCTAGTATTTTGTTCAGTATTTTTGCATCTATGTTCATCAGTGATATTGGTCTATAATTTTCTTTTTTTGTGATGTCTTTTTCTGGTTTTGGTATCAGGGTGATGGTGGCTTCATAGAATGAATTTGGAAGTGGTTCTCCCTCTGCAATTTTTGGGAAGAGTTTGAGAAGGATGGGCCTTAGCTCTTCTCTAAATGTTTGATAGAATCTGCCTGTGAAGCCATCTGGTCCTGGACTTTTGTTTGTTGGAAGATTTTAATTACAGTTTCAATTTCGTTATTTGTGATAGGTCTGTTTATATTTTCTAATTCTTCCTGGTTCAGTCTTGGAAAATTGTACCTTTCCAAGAATTTGTCCGTTTCTTCACGGTTGTCCATTTTATTGGCATGTAGTTGTTTGTAGTAGTCTCCTATAATCCTCTGTAGTTCTGCAGTGTCAGTTGTGATTTCTCCTTTTTCATTTCTAATTTTATTGATTTGCGTCCTCTCCCTTTTTTTCTTGATGAGTCTGGCTAAGGGTTTATCAATTTTGTTTATCTTCTCAAAGAACCAGCTTTTAGTTTTATTGATCTTTGCTATTGTTTTCTTCGTTTCTATTTCATTTATTTCTGCTCTGATCTTTATGATTTCTTTCCTTCTACTGACTTTGGGTTTTCCTTGTTCTTCTTTCTCTAGTTGCTTTAGGTGTAGGGTTAGATTGTTTATTTGAGATTTTTCTTGTTTCTTGAGGTGAGATTGAATTGCTATAAACTTCCCTCTTAGAACTGCTTTTGCTGCATCCCATAGGTTTTGGATCGTCGTGTTTTCGTTGTCATTTGTTTCTGTGTATTTTTTAATTTCTTCTTGTATTTCTTCAGTGATCTCTTGGTTATTTAGTAGCGCACTGTTTAGCCTCCATGTATTTGTGTTTTTTTGCAGGTTTTTTTTTTTTTTTTTTTTTTTTACTGTAATTGATTTCCAATCTCATAGCATCGTGGTCAGAAAAGATGCTTGATACGATTTCAGTTTTCTTAAATTTTCCAAGGCTTGATTTGTGACCCAAGATGTGATCTATCCTGGAGAATGTTTGATGTGTACTTGAGAAGAAAGTGTATTCTGTCACTTTCGGGTGGAATGTTCTATAAATATCAATTAAATCTATCTGGTCTACTGTGTCATTTAAAGCTTGTGTTTCCTTATTTATTTTCTGTTTGGATGATCTGTCCATTCATGTAAGCGGGGTGTTAAAGTCCCCTACTATTATTGTGTTACTGTTGATTTCCCCTTTCATGGTTGTTAGCATTTGCCTTATGTATTGAGGTGCTCCTGTGTTGGGTGCATAAACATTTATAATTGTTATATCTTCTTCTTGGATTGATCCCTTGATCTTTTTTTTTTTTAATTAATTTATTTATTTATGGCTGTGTTGGGTCTTCGTTTCTGTGCGAGGGCTTTCTGTAGTTGTGGCAAGTGGGGGCCACTCTTCACCGCAGTGCGCGGGCCTCTCACTATCGCGGCCTCTCTTGTTGCGGAGCACAGGCTCCAGACGCGCAGGCTCAGTAATTGTGGCTCACGGGCCCAGTTGCTCTGTGGCATGTGGGATCCTCCCAGACCAGGGCTCGAACCCGTGTCCCCTGCATTGGCAGGCAGATTCTCAACCACTGCGCCACCAGGGAAGCCCCCTGATCCCTTGATCTTTATGTAGTGTCCTTCCTTGTCTCTTATAACAGTCTTTATTTTAAAGTCTATTTTATCTGATAGGAGTATTGCTACTCCAGCTTTCTTTTGATTTCCATTTGCATGGAATATCTTTTTCCATCCCTTCACTTTCAGTCTGTATGTGTCCCTAGGTCTGAAGTGGGTCTCTTGTAGACAGCATATATATGTGTCTTGTTTTTGTATCCATTCAGCCAGTCTGTGTCTTTTGGTTGGAGCATTTAATCCATTTACATTCAAGGTTATTATCAATATGTATGTTCCTATTACCATTTTCTTAACTGTTTTAGGTTTGTTTTTGTGGGTCTTTTTCTTCTCTTGTGTTTCCCATCTAGAGAAGTTTCTTTAGCATTTGTTGTAAAGCTGGTTTGGTGGTGCTGAATTCTCTTAGCTTTTGCCTGTCTGAAAAGCTTTTGATTTCTCTGTCGAATCTGAATGAGATCCTTGCTGGGTAGAGTAATCTTGGTTGTAGGTTTTTCTCTTGCATCACTTTAAGTATATCCTGCCACTCCCTTCTGGCCTGCAGAGTTTCTGCTGAAAAATAAGCTGGTAACCTTATGGGGATTCCTTTGTATGTTATTTTTTGTTTTTCCCTTGCTGCTTTTAATATTTTTCTTTGAATTTAATTTTTGTTAGTTTGATTAATATGTGTCTTGGTGTGTTTCTCCTAGGGTTTATACTGTATGGGACTCTCTGTGCTTCCTGGACTTGGGTGACTATTTCCTTTCCCATGTTAGGGAAGTTTTCCACTATAATCTCTTCAAATATTTTCTCAGACCTTTCTTTTTCTCTTCGTCTTTTGGGACCCCTATAATTTGAATGTTAGTGCATTTAGTGTTGTCCCAGAGGTCTCTGAGATTGTCTTCAGTTCTTTTCATCCTTTTTCTTTATTCTGCCCTTGGCAGTTATTTCCACCATTTTGTCTTCTAGCTCACTTATTCGTTCTTCTGCTTCAGTTATTTTGTTATTGATTCCTTCTAGTGTACTTTTCATTTCAGTTATTGTGTTGTTCATCTCTGTTTGTTTGTTCTTTAGTTCTTCTAGATCTTTGTTAAACATTTCTTGTATTTTCTCAATCCGTGCCTCCATTTTATTTCCAAGATTCTGGATCATCTTTACTATCATTACTCTGAATTCCTTTTCAGGGAGATTATCTATTTCCCCTTCATTTATTTGGTCTTGTAGTTTTTTACCTTGCTCCTTCATCTGTGACATATTTTTTTGCCATCTCTTTTTTTTTTTTAATGAGTGGGATTGTGTTCCTGTCTTACTGGTTTTTTGGCCTGAGGCTTCCAACACTGGAGTTTGTAGGCTGTTGCATAGAGCTGGGCCTTGGTGCTGAGATGAGGACCTCCGGGAGACCTCACTCCAATGAATATTCCCTGGGGTCTGAGGTTCTCTGTTAGTCCAGTGGTTCGGACTCAGAGCTCCCACTGCAGGAGCTTTGGCCTGACCCCCAGCTTGTGAACCAAGATCCCACAAGCCGTGTGGGGTGGCAAAAAACGGAGAGAACAATAACAAAGTAAAAAATAGAATTAGATTAGGAAACTAACAAATATGTTAGAAAGAATATAAAAATAAAAATATAGGTGAAACAAAAACCAGAAGGTAAAACAGAACCACAGTAGTAAAAAAGAGGAGAAAAAGGCCTTGGCTGTGGAGGGTGGGGCCTAAGCAGGGGTGGGGTTTGGGTGGTGGGCAGGGCCTATGCTTAGGACCCACAGGGCTGGAAAAGGTCCTGGTAGGTGTGGGGGGTGGGGCTTAGGCTGAACAGAAGGGGCCAGGAGCAGAAGGGTCCCAGGCATGCCTCCCTCCTCTGGTCTCAGAGGGCAGGGGACCCCACCTGGGAGCCCAGCAGGCTTCCCAGACTCGAGTGGGTGCGGCACACCCCC
Source organism: Balaenoptera borealis (assembly GCF_965194805.1). Classification (NCBI taxonomy): domain Eukaryota; kingdom Metazoa; phylum Chordata; class Mammalia; order Artiodactyla; family Balaenopteridae; genus Balaenoptera; species Balaenoptera borealis. Next base: position 48,438,828 of record NC_138879.1, on the reverse strand, counting down.
TCTCCTGCTCCTCCTCCTGTCCTGGAGGGACCCTCCCGCCTGCCTCTCCTGATCTCCCGGCCTCCCTCCTATGCCCCCAGGACCCACACGGCCTGGAGAAGGCTTTGGAGTGCTGTTTGTTTTTTTTTTTTAAAGAAATGATTCTTACATAAAAATAGAATAGTTAACAAACACCTGGGTATGTTCCACCCAGCTTTAAAAGAAATAATACATCATAGATACAGTGGGAACTCCTTCTGTATTCCTGTTGGATCCCATTTCTCTCTTTCCTTCCCTAAAGGTAATCACTATCCTGAATTCATTATATCTGTGTATCTTTTTTTTTTTTTTTGGAAGATTTTTTTTTTAATTTATTTTTTATTTATTTATTTTTGGCTGTGTTGGGTCTTCGTTGCTGTGCGCAGGCTCTCTCTAGTTGCGGCGAGCGGGGGCTACTCTTCGTTGCGGTGTGTGGGCTTCTCATTGCGGTGGCTTCTCTTGTTGCGGAGCACGGGCTCTAGGCGCGTGGGCTTCAGTAGTTGTGGCACGTGGGCTCAGTAGTTATGGCTTGCCGGCTATAGAGCGCAGGCTCAGTAGTTGTGGCATGTGGGCTTAGTTGCTCCGCGGCACGTGGGATCTTCCAAGACCAGGGATCGAACCCATGTCCCCTGCATTGGCAGGCGGATTCTTAACCACTGCACCACCAGGGAAGTCCTGTGTATCTTTTTAATATGTATATATCCATTAACAACATAGTATTATTTTGTGCATTTAGACTTGTACACATGGCACACTGTGACCATCATCTGCTTTGCTTTCTTACTCAACATTACAGTTTTTAGATTTATTCATTTATTCATGATGCATGTTTCTTTCACTTTAATTTGTATTCCATTATGAATATACCACAATTCATTGATCTCTTTTCTTGTAGATGCCCATTTTTTTTACCACTGCCAACAGTACTGCAGTCTCTTTGTACTAATGTGTGAATTTCTCTAGGAAATATATCAGAAACAGAATTGCTATGTTGTAAGGTATGCTCACCTTCAGCGTTGCTAGCTGTTGCCAAATTGCTTTCTAAGGTGATCATACCAGTTTACACTACCTATGAAGGTAAATGAATTCAAACATTTCCACATTTGGCATTTCCAAAATAGAACTACCATATGACCCAGCAATCCCACTGCTGGGCATATACCTAGAGAAAACCATAATTCAAAAAGACACATGCACCCCAGTGTTCACAGGAGCACTATTTACAATAGCCAGGACATGGAAGCAACCTAAATGTCCATCAACAGAGGAATGGATAAAGAAGATATGGTACATATATACAATGGAATATTACTCAGCCATAAAAGGTAACGAAATTGGGTCATTTGCAGAGACGTGGATGGACTTAGAAAGTGTCATACAGGGTGAAGTAAGTCAGAAAGAGAAAAACAAATATCGCATATTGACGCATATATGTGGAGTCTAGAAAAATGGTAGAGATGACCTTAATTGCCAAGCAGAAATAGAGACCCAGACGTAGATGACAAATGTATGGATACCAAAGGGGAAAGGGGTGCAGTGGGAAGAATTGGGATTGACACGTATATACAGTATTGATAATGTATAAAATAGACAACTGATGGGAACATACTGTATAGCACAGAGAACTCTACTTAATGCACTGTAGTGTCTAAATGGAGGGGATATATGTATATATATGCCTGATTCATTTTGTTGTGCAGTAGAAGCTAACAACATTGTAAAGCAACTATACTCCAATAAAAATTAATTTTAAAAAACACTAGGCATGGGCTTCCCTGGTGGCGCAGTGGTTGAGAATCTGCCTGCTAATGCAGGGGACACGTGTTCAAGCCCTGGTCTGGGAAGATCCCACATGCCACGGAGCAGCTAGGCCCGTGAGCCACAACTACTGAGCCTGCGCGTCTGGAGCCTGTGCTCCACAACAAGAGAGGCCGCGATGGTGAGAGGCCCGCGCATCGCGATGAAGAGTGGCCCCCGCTTGCCACAACTAGAGAAAGCCCTCGCACAGAAACGAAGACCCAACATAGCAATCAATCAATCAATCAATCAATAAATCTTTAAAAAAAAAAAACAAACACTAGGCATTTCCAAACTTTTAATTTTTGCCAGTTATATGGGTTTTAAATATCTTGTTTTATTTTTCATTTTCTTTGTTACTAGAGGGTTTAAACATTTCTTCATATGTTTATTAGCCATTTGTGTTTCCTCCTCTTTGAATCCCATGTTCATATCTCTGCCCATTTTCTCTCCTTATTTCTTCTGATTGGTTTATATAGATTTGTAGGTCTGGCTATGAATCCTTTGTTGACTTATGTGTATTGGAAATCTCCATAAAACCCTTGCACAGCTTTTTTTTTTTAAATTTTTAAAAAATTGGGACTTCCCTGGTGGCACAGTGGTTCAGAATCCTCCTGCCAATGCAGGGGACGTGGGTTCAAGCCCTGGTCCCAGAAGATCCCACATGCCGTGGAGCAACTAAGCCCGTGCGCCACAACTACTGAGCCTGTGCTCTAGAGCCCACGAGCCACAACTACTGAGCCTGAGTGCCACGACCACTGAAGCCCACACACCTAGAGCCCGTGCTCCGCAACAAGAAAAGCCACTGCAATGAGAAGCCCACGCACTGCAATGAAGAGTAGCCCCTGTTCACTGCAACTAGAGAAAGCCCGCACGCAGCAACGAAGACCCAATGCAGCCAAAAATAATAAATAAATAAATTTAAATAAATAAATTTTAAAAATGTATTCATTTTATTTATTTATTTTTGGCTGCATTGGGTCTTTTTTTCCTATTTATTTATTTATTTCTGTCTGCATTGGGTCTTCGTTGCTGCGCGCGGGCTTTCTCTAGTTGCAGCGAGTGGGGGCTACTCTTCGTTGAGGTGCGTGGGCTGCTCATTGCAGTGGCTTTTCTTGGTGCAGAGCACGGGCTCTAGGCACGCGGGCTTCAGTAGTTGTGGCACATGGGCTCAGTAGTAGTGGCTCGTGGGCTCTAGAGCGCAGGGACAGTAGTTGTGGCGCACGGGCTTAGTTGCTCCGCGGCATGTGGGATCTTCCTGGACCAGGGCTTGAACCCGTGTCCCCTGCATTGGCAGGCAGATTCTTAACCACTGCACCACCAGGGAAGCCCCTTAGCACAGCTTTTTTTTTTTTTTTTTTTTTTTTAAGAAATAATTGACTACTGGAGACAAATGCTCCCTGCTTTTTAATTTTATTTATTTATTTATGGCTTTGTCAGATCTTCGTTTCTGTGCGAGGGCTTTCTCTAGCTGTGGCAAGTGGGGGCCACTCTTCATCGTGGTGCGTGGGCCTCTCACTATCACGGCCTCTCTTGTTGCGGAGCACAGGCTCCAGGCGCGCAGGCTCAGTAATTGTGGCTCATGGGCCCATTTGCTCCGCGGCATGTGGGATCTTCCCGGATCAGGGCTCGAACCCGTGTCCCCTGCATTAGCAGGCAGATTCTCAACCACTACACCACCAGGGAAGCCCCTTAGCACAGCTTTAATTGCTATTTTGAATATTGTATTTTCTAGTTGGCTATTAATGGTATAAACGTAAGTGCTATTTTTTCTATTGCTAAATCTACCAACCCTAGTAGCACTAGTTCTAATGATAGATGACAGAATAACAGAAATCCTTACTTTTTTCTGACTTAAATAGCAGTGCTTCTAAACTTGTGTCATTAAATCTGCTATTTGCCATAGATTTCTGATAAATATCTTTCATCAGGTTAAGGATGTTCCCTTCTATTCCTGGTTTGCTGAGGTTATTTTTCATCATAAATAAATGAGTTAAATTGTAGTAAATATTTTTCCTTCATCTGTTGATGATCATGTGGTATGTCTTTTTTGACCTGTTAGTATGGGAATATACATTAATACATTTCTGATGTTGAACTAAGATTTCCTTCCAAAAATAGCTCAATGTGTTCTTATTCTTACTCTTTCACCCCCCCCCAAAATGAACATATTCTGGACTATACTTGTTTCATGGGAGACACATCTTAGTTTTCATTTATTTTCTTAAATGTCTTTACCCTGCTGCCTACGTTCCATTTATTCTCCCCTATATTTAAAAAAAAAATCTTATGTAAAAAATATAATGTTAGGGAATAACATAACAGAATTGGAGATACAGAGGACTAATCTGGTGGCAGGGTTTAGGAGGGGAGAAACAGTAAAAGCAAGAGGCCGGTTGGCAGTATATTATCTAAGATTGTGGTGATGAGAATCTAGCTCAGACCAGCAGCAGCATTACAATATGACTTGGTTTTCCTAAAGTACAAGTAGGGTAAAGGAGGGAAGAATTGAACATCTTTATAAAATTTTGAGGCTAAATAACTGAAGTATTTGAGCTACTGTTGATTAAAATGAGCAGGTTGGAAAAGGAAGTCTTCGGGGATGTAACATGCTTGAGGTTGGAAACTTCTAAGGAGAGGATGACCACTGTTGTACAGCCTCCTGGACATCAGCATGTGCAGCTCAGTGAATGCTTTTTGGTGATGTCAGTGCTGGTGAAAATGACAAAACCCTCTGAGAGGCAGTGTGGTGTATAGGTGGAAAGAACACAAAATTCAAAATCAAGCGTTTGCATCCCAGCTCCACTTATAAAACTGTGGGCCTTAGTTTTTAAGCCTAAGAAAAAGGAATAACACCACCATCCCCATCAGTTCTGAACATTAAATGAAATAGCACTTGTGAAATAATACTGTAAACTTTCAAATTTACACTGCTAAGGGGGTTTACAGTGGTTAGAGAGGAAGTAGGCAGGCTAGTGGTACACTGGAATAAGGGATAAGGCAGCTAGAGGCAGCTTTTAGGATGGTTCGGCTGAAAACAGGATCAGGTGATCTTAATATAGCTCTAGAGCAGTGCTGTCCAATAGGACTTTCTGCAGTGATAAAAATGTACTACTCTGCACTGTCTAGTATGGTAGCCAACTAGCCACATATAGCTATTGACACTTGTAATGTGGCTGGTGCCCCTGAGGAAATGATTTTTTTAAATTTTTTAAAATTGTGGTAAAATATACATAACACAAAACTTACTGTTTTAACCATTTTTTAATTGTACAATTCAGTAACATTTAAGTACATTCACAGTGTTCTACAGTCATCACTCATCCATTTCTAGAACTTTTTCATCATTGCAAACAGAAACTCTGTATCCATTAAATAAGAATTTCTCAGACACCCCCCCGCAGCCCCTTGTGACCTCTAGTCTACCTTCTGTCTCAATGAATTTGCATATTCGAGGTACCTCATATAGGTTGAATCATACAATATTTGTCCTTTTGTGTCTGGCTTATTTCACTTAGCATAGTGTTTTCAAGGCTCATCCATGTTGTTGTCTGTGTCAGAATTTAGTTCCTTTCTATGGCTGAATAATTCTAATGTATATATATATATACCACACTTTTTTCGTCATTCATCTTTTGGTGGACACTTGGGTTGCTCCACCTTTTGGCTAGTGTGAGTAGTGCTACTATGAACCTTGTGGTGTACTAGTGGTGTACAAGTATCTGTTTGAGTCCTTGCTTTCAATTCCTTGAGTATATACCTAAGAGTGTAATTGCTGAATTATATGGTAATTCTGTGTTTAACCTTTTGAGGAACCGCCAAACTGTTTTTCACAGCAGCTACACTATTTTATAGGCCCACCAGCAGTGCACAGTGGTTCTAGTTTCTCTACATCCTCACCAAAGTTCTCTTTTTTTTCTTTTTTCTGGTTTTCTTGATAATAGCCATCCTAGTGGGTGTGAAGGGGTATATCACTGTGGTTTGGGTTTGCATTTTCCTAGGGACTAATGATGTTGAGCATCTTTTTATGTGCTTATGCCATTTGACAGTTTTCTTTGGAGAAATGTCTTTTCCAGTCATTTGCCCGTTTTTGAATCAGCTTGTTTTGTTGTTGTTGAGTTGTAGGGGGTTCTTTATATATTCTGGATATCAATTCCTTAGCAGATAAATGATTTACAAGTATTTTTTCCCATTCAGTAGGTTGTCTTTTCACTCTCTTGATAATGTCATTCAGTATATGAATGTTTTCAATTTTGATAAGTCCATTTTATATTTAAAAAATTTTTTTGCCTATGCATTTGCTGTCAGATCCAAGAAATCATTGCCAAATCCAGTGTCATGAAGATTTCCCCCTGTGTTTTCCTGTAAGAGTTTTCTAGTTTTAGCTCGTACATTTAGGTCTTTGATCGATTTTGAGTTAATTTTTTAATATGGTGTAAGATAAGACTCCATCTTCATTCTCTTTCATGGGAATATCCAACCTTACCAACACCATTTGTTGAAGACTCTCCCCACTGAGTGGTCTTCGCATCCTTGTCAAAAATTGATTGACAGTATATATGAAGGTTTATTTCTGGGCTCTGTGTTCTTTTCTACTAGTCTCTATGGCCTTAAGCCAGTACCACACTGTTTTGATTACTGTAGCTTTGTAGTAAGTTTTGAAATTGGGAAATGTGAGTCTTCCAATTTTTGTTCTTTTTCAAAATTGTTTTGGCTATTTGGTGTCTTGAGAGTCCATACGAATTTTAGGATCTGTTTTTCTGTTCCTGCAAAAAATGCCATTGGGATTTTGATGGGGATTGCATTGAATCTGAAGATCACTTTGGGTAGTACTGTCATCTTAACAATATTAAGTTTTCCAACCCATGAACCTGGGATGTCTTTCTATTTATTGGAACTAAATTTTTAATTATATTTAGTTTTAGGTAATTTAAATTTAAGTTTAAATAGCCACATGTGGTTAATGGCTGTTGTATTAGACAGCACAGCCCTAGAGAATCATCCTCAGATTTTCTTCTTTTTTTTTTAATTAACTTTTATTGGAGCATAGTTGATTTACAATGTTGTGTTAGCTTCTGCTGTACAGCAAAGTGAATCAGTTACACATATACATATATCCACTATTTTTTAGATTCTTTTCCCAGATTTTCTTTCCTTTCTAAAACATTGGGCAATGGTGACACCTGCAGAGGCCTTGTAGTACCTGAATCATCTTTGGGCTCAGGATGACTGCACATATGGAAAGCATGCCTAGAGAGGCCTGCCTCCAGGAGGGGGTAGGTCCCTCCAGGCACATGCACTCTCTCTCTCTCTCTCTCTGGGATATGAGACAGCCAGAAGTCATGCAGCATCAGATCCTATCTCCTTCTCTGTTTTCCTTTTAGAAATGTCTAGTTTGCTCCAGAACTTAAAAAGAACCTATTGCTGGACTTCCCTGCTGGTGCAGTGGTTAAGAATCCACCTGCCAATGCAGGGTGGATTTGAGCCCTGGTCCGGGAAGATCCCATATGCCACAGAGCAACTAAGCCCATGCACCACAGCTACTGAGCCTGCACTCTAGAGCCCGCACACCACAACTACTGAAGCCCACGTGCCCTAAGGGTCACGCACCACAACTACTGAGCCTGCGTGCCACAACTACTGAAGCCCACGCGCCTAGAGCCCGTGCTCCACAACAAGAGAAGCCACTGCAATGAGAAGCCCGCACACCGCAAGGAAGAGTAGCCCCCGCTTGCTGCAACTAGAGAAAGCCCACGCAACAACGAAGACCCAAGGCAGCCATAAATACATACATACATACATACATACATACATAGAGAGAGAGAGAGAGAACCTATTGCCTTCAAAAAATTAGCAAAAGACAGACTGTCTCTGGCAGAAATGGAACTCCTTCTGCCTCTTCTTATTTTCATATAAACAGAGACTATGGTACCCAAAATGGGTCAACTGTTTTCAAAGAAATTTCCTTTCTAAATGAAAATATTGATTATTTTAAAGCATTTATACCTTGTTCATCACTTTGATGCTATTCTCATGGGAAAAACAACAAACAACAGAAAGTGCCTTCAGATGCCAATAATTGTCATACTTCCAATTCCATTCTCCATGAGGGTCAAGAGTCCAAGAGACTCCTGCACATCAGAAACAAAAAATAAAGGATGAATACTAGAATCAGCTAATTAAATAGTTAATTAATTAAACAAACTAGGGAACTCCCTTTCCATGTCCATTCTCTCTTTCCTGCCAGGTAAGCAGTAATGTTAGGGTGTAAAAGAGCTATGTCCTTAGTACTGTTCACAGCAGTCTCCCTGCTCCCCTCCTTAGCAGCTCTCTAAAGACTCCCTAGGGAGATCTGCAGATCTTCTCGGAGTAAACAGGAAAACTCAGTAAATAAAACTGGGTGTCTTAGAGCTTAGAGGCTATCACACAGCTCTTCTGGAAGAAGATGCCTTTGACCTTGGATAGCCAGGAGCAGTAGGTTTGTGGTGTCTGTGTATCAACATTTTATTACGACTGTCTTGCAGAGGAGCCCTCCAGTCAGCTTCTAGACCAGAAATGGAACCTGTTTGTCCTGGCCTGCGCATAACCACTCTCCATCAGCCTCTCCTGAAAAGAGGCTGGAACATCTCCTGTGTATTCAGAATTGGACTAGCTCAGCAGCTACCCAGTTCTCTAAATATGCTTTCTCCACCTTACTACCCTCTAGCCTACACCCCACCCTCATTCTCATCTCTCTCCTTGTATACAGATAACTTTTTTTATTATAGCATTTGGGCTTTCTCACACTAGAATTGATCTATCACCACTCTACCAAAATTCCTATGCTAACCACTTGGGTGTTCTGGTGTCAGAACTTAGAAGTGTCCCAACTGTCCCACCCAGCTTCCTCAGCTCTCCTCTTTCTCTCCTGGGTTGTTGTGCTGGAAATGATAGTCCTCTTGGATTTCAGTGTGTGCAGTCTTCTTTGGGTGGAGCCTCGAGCTGTTCACAGGAGTGCTGGTAATGTCTGGCCTTCAGTGCTGCCAAAGGCAAAAAACTGGCGTCTTCTCAGTTTAAAGCACATAGTTGGATTGCTGGGGCAGTGTTAGATGGAGGGTGGGGTGAGCAAATACCACTCTCTTCCTACTGTGTTTTCAGGAAATGATTATAAAGCAGCTATAAGTGCGAATGAAGTCTAAAGAATGGATTGGCATCCTCCCGCAACCCCTGAAAAAAAAAAAAAAAAAACAGATTATCACACACACACACACTCCTACACTTCTCCATTAGGCTCCATCCCAGATCCACACCCTTATTGTTCTTCTGGGCTTAACGTGGTACTCTTTCAGAGCACAGAACCTTTGTTAAACTATCTCCGTTCTCTTCCCTGGAAGAGAACTCAACCATAGTCTGCTGAACAAGAGCTGAACTTTCCCTTTAGGAAAACTGTGAGTTCCACTTCCCTGTCCTCTGCCGTCCCAAGAGCAGTGTGGGCAGAGGCATATAAATGGGAGGAATAACCAGTGCCAAGATTTAATCCCTCAGTTAGGGCGTGGGGTTTTCAGAACTGGTAGTAAAATTGTTTGCAGAGACAGTTGTCAGTGACGGGCCTCTCTGTGCCATCAGCATACCTCCATTCCTTTCTTCCAGCTGCCTCTTTCCCTGTACAACCCTTTCTTCTGGTACCTCTGTGAGGTCTAAGCCATATGGTTCTTACGAGTCTTGTCTGGAGTCTCCTAAAGTGGCAGATGTTGCTGTGCAGAGCACAGCACCCCTGGGTCTGCCCCTCCTCTCTCAGCAGCTGTTTGCCACTGACCGAGGTGGCGACTGAGCCTGTGTGTGGCCGGAGTCAGTGATGAGCCTCCCACCCAGGCCTGGGGAAGCCCTCAGCCAGTGTGGTTCCTGTGGCCGCAGCCAACACGCCAGAGCCCCTCATACCTTCAGGGCTGTGGTGTAACAGCCAGCTTCGTGCGGTGGCACTGTTTAGTGTTGGCTCACTTGACTTCTCTGTCCCCACCCTCTGTGTTTAAGGGAATCTGGCCATCGCCCAGGAGAGAAGCTGGCACTTGCAGAGTGGCTTCCTGCTGCCTCTCTTGTAGTAGGAGCCAGGTCCACCTTCCATCTCTGCCTTCCTATCCGTGTGGCAAAGGCAAAGGGCCCCTCTGTGCTCAGCCTCCCGTTGTGGGGTTTCAAGTTGCCTAAGATCAGGACGCGGCTATCTGCCAGGTTATCTGCCCAGATAAACATTTATTGTTTACAGGGACGTGTTTCAGCTGCTCTGGCTGATCCCACTGGTGAGATCTTCTAGTTTCTTGAGGTTTTAAGCCAGTATGTGGGGCCGACGTCCAGACAGAGAACTGCTGGAGCTGGCAAGGGTCTCTGTGACTGGCCACTTCTGACCTAGCTCAGTCATTGCCCCCTCCCCACCCGGTGCCAGAGCCAAATTTATATGTCTCAGTTCCCAGCGCTGCCTTCTGGGTATTGAAACTGCCTCTACATTTTCAACATTTCTAGTCTTTCAAATTTGAGGAATTATATCAGAGCCAATGTTATGACACAAGCAGCTGAAGACTTCTTTTAGGTGGCAAAACCAGCATTCTGACACCCTGTTTTCCTTAATAGCTACGGAGACAGCCATTTAGTGAAGGCAACAAGGATAAAGATAGATTCTCTTTTTTTAATCCAAACAGCCACGTCTACTGCATCCAAATATACATTGTCTTTTTATTTTCTAGTGATATAATTGATTTCCAACATTTTATTATACTGCAAAGTTGAAAGAATTTTACAATGAGCTCACTTATCCTCAGCATCTGGATTCTGTCATTCTCATCTTAAGATACTTGCTTTGTCATGTATCTGTCTATCCATCCATCTCTCCATCCATCATGTTTCTTTTTGATCTATGTCGTCAATACATTTTCTCTAAATCCTTCAGCATGAATATATATCATTAACTAGAGTTCAATATTCGTTTATGGCTTTTTTCTTTTGAGGTAAAATTTACATACAGTGATATGGACAAACATTAAGTATACCTTTGCTAGGTTCTGGCAAATGCATATACCTCTGTAACCCAAAACCTATCAAAATTTAGAGTCTTATTATTATGCTCCCTTATCTCTACCTTTACCCCCAGAGGCAGTCTGTGTCTTGATTTTTTTTTTTTCCACTGTAGATGAGATTTGCCTTTTTCAGAACTTCATAAAAATGGAATCATACAGCGTATACTCTTTTGAGTAAGGCCTCTTTCATTCAGTATAAAGTTTTTGACATTCCTCCATGTTGTTACATTTATCAGCAGTTTATTCCTTTTTGTTGCTGAGTAGTTTTCCATTTTATGAATGTATCACAGTTACCCATTCTCTGATTGATGAATTGATGACTATTTCCAGTTTGGTGCTATTACGAATATAAAGTTGCTATGAATAGTTGTACACAAACCTTTTTGTGGACGTGTGTTTTCTCTTGAGTGAATGCCTAGGATTGGAATTGCTGAGTCATAGGATATATGGATGCTTTTTTATTGGAGGTTGCTAGACCTTTTTCCAAAGGTGATTGCACCATATTACACTCCAACAATGTATAAGAGTTCCAGTTGCTCCACGTCCTCATTTGGGGGAGGGGGGCAGTATATCATTTTGGTTTTTAATTTGCATTTCCCTGATGACTAATATAGAATTTACATAGTTTTTCATGTCCTTACTGGCCATCTGTATATCTTCTTTGTGAAGGGTCTGTTTTAGATCTGTTGCCCATTTTCTTTAATTGAGTTGTTTGTTTTCTTGTTATTGAGTTATAAGATTTCTTTATGTATTCTGGATACAAGTACTTTGTCAAATATATATGTTTTGTGAATGTTTTCACTCAGTACATGGCTTGCCTGTTTGTTTTCTTAACAGTGTCTTGCTGAACAGAAGTTTTTAATTTTGATGCAATCTAATTTATCATGTTTTTGTTTTATGGCTATTACTTTATGAGAGCTTGAAAACCCAAGCTCTCCCCGCCACCCCTCCCCACAGCAGTTTCTCCTATTATTAACATTTTGTATTAGTGTAGCCCATTTGTTACAACTGATGAGCAAATATTGATACATTATTATTAACTAAAGTCCATTAGGGTTTACATTATTTACATTACTTACATCAGGGTTTACTCTCTGTGTTGTACATTCTATGGGTTTTGACAAATATATAATGACACGTATCTACCATTATAGTATCAGACAGAAGATACCCTGTCTGATACTAAAGATACTCTGTGCTCCACCTGTTCTTCCCTCCCTCCATCTTCTCTAGCCCCTGGCAACCACTGGTCTTATTTCTGTCTCTATAGTTTTGCCTTTTCTAAAGTATCATATAGTTAGAATCATACAAGCTTTGGAATCACATGTAGCCTTTTCAGATTGTCTTCTTTCACTTAACTATACATTTAAGGTTGTTTTTATGGCTTGATAACTCATTTCTTTTTATTCCTGAATAATATTCCATGGTATGAAATAATGATATTTATTTTTATTCCTGAATAATATTCATGGTATGGATGTACCACAGTTTGTTTATCCATTCACCTACTGAACATCTCGGTTGCTCACAAGTTTTGGCAATTATGAATAAAGCCACTATAAACATTTTTATATGGAGGTAAGCTTTCACCTCATTTAGGTAGATACGAAGAACTACAATTGCTAGATCATGTGGTAAGACTATGTGTAGCTTTGTAAGAAACTGCCCAGCTGCCTTCAATATAGCTGTACCATTTTGCATCCTGCCAGCAATGAATGAAAGTTCCTGTTGCTTCACAGCCTCACCAGCATTCGGTGTTGTCTGTATTTTGGATTTTAGCCATTCTAATAGGTGTGTACTGGTAGCTCATTATTGTTTTAATTTGCAATTTTTTAATGATTTATGATGTTGAGCATCTTTTCATATGTTTGCCATCTGTATATTTAGTTCATTGAGCTGTCCAGATTTTTTGCCCATTTTTTAATTTGGTTGTTTGTTTTCTTATTGTTAAGTTTTATGAGTCACTGATTGATTTTTAAATGTTTAAACAACATTGCATTACTTGAATAAACCCTATTTGCTGTATTGGATTTGCCAATATTTTGGTAAGGATGTTTGTGTCTGTGTTCATGAGGAATATTTATGTTGTTATATCTTGTCAGGTTTTAGAATTAGAGTTATGCTGACCTCATTAAATGGCTTGGGAAGTTTAATCTCCTCATTCTCCTCCATTTTCCGAAAGAGTTTGTGTAATATTGGTGTTTGTTTTTAATAAATTTATTTATTTATTTATTTATGGCTGTGTTGGGTCTTTGTTGCTGCGCGCGGGCTTTCTCTAGCTGCAGCAAGCAGGCTACTCTTCGTTGTGGTACACGGGCTTCTCATTGCGGTGGCTTCTCTTGTTGCAGAGCACGGGCTCTAGGCACGCAGGCTTCAGTAGTTGTGGTGCACAGGCTCAGTAGTTGCAGCACACAGGCTTAGTTGCTCCGCGGCATGTGGGATCTTCCTGGACCAGGGCTTGAACCCTTGTCCCCTGCATTGGCGGACGGATTCTTAACCACTGTGCCACCAATATTGGTGTTAAATCTAAGTTGGCAAACTTGTTGGCATAAAATGGTTCATAATAATGTCTTGCTATTATTTTGATGTCTGTAGGATCTGTATGTAGTGACATATGGATTATTTAGACGTGTGTGGTTTAATTTCCAAATATTTGGGTTTTCCTGGATATCTTATTGTTACTGATTCCTAATTTAATTCCATTGTGATCAGAGAGCATACTTGGCATTACTTCAGTCCTTTTAAATTTATTGAGACTTGTTTTATGGCTTAGCATGTATCTATGTTGAAGACCATAACTACGTACAATGGAAAGAATGTATTCTGTATGTTGGGCATAGTGTTTTATAAATATCAATTAGGTTGAAGTGGTTGATAGTGTTGAGATCCTCTATGTCTTTACTAATATTTTGTCTAGGCGCTCTATTAATTTTTGAGAAGGGGTACTTCCCTGGTGGCACAGTGGTTAAGAATCTGCCTGCCAATGCGGGGGACGTGGGTTTGATCCCTGGTCCGGGAAGATCCCACATGCCGTGGAGCAACTAAGCCCGTGTGCCACAACTACTGAACCTGTGCTCTAGAGCCCGTGAGCCACAACTACTGAGCCCACCCGCCTCAACTGCTGACCCCAGACACCACAACTACTGAAGCCCACGCCCTCTAGGGCCTGCGTGCTGCGACTACTGAGGCCCACGCACCTAGAGCCCCTGCCCCACAACAGGAAAAGCCACTGCAATGAGACGCCCGCGCACCGCAATGAAGAGTAGCCTCTGCTCGCCACAATGAAGACCCAATGCAGCCATAAATAAATAAATACATTATTTAATTAATTTTAAAAAAATTCTGAGAGGGGAATGTTAAAATCTCCAAATATGATTGTGGATTTTCTGTTCGTCCCTTTAACTCTGTCAGTTTTTGTTTCCTGTATTTTGCAGGTCTCTTACTAGGCACATACACCGTTATGACTGTTATATCTTCCTGATGAATTGACCATCTTATCATTGTGAAATGCCCCTCTTTCATCTCTGATAATACTTTGCCTTGAAATTAATTTTTTTTCTGATATTAATATAGCCACTCCAGTCTTCTTTTAATCATTTTTTTTAAAAGTATTTGTTTATTTGGTTGCACCAGGTGTTAGTTGCAGAAAGCAGGCTCCTTAGTTCAGGCTCGTAGGCTCCTTAGTTGTGGCTTGCCGACTCCTTAGTTGCAGCACGTGGGCTCCTTAGTTGCGGCAGGAGGGCTCCTTAGTTGTGGCATGGGAACTCTTAGTTGCAGCATGCATGTGAGATCTAGTTCCCTGACCAGGGATCAGAGCCAGGCCCCCTGCATTGGGAGTGCGGAGTCTTATCTACTGCGCCACCAGGAAAGTCCCTCCAGTCTTCTTTTGTTTATTATTTGCATGGTGTATCTTTTCCCATCCATTTGCTTTTAACCAGTCTGTATCTTTATATATAAAATGTATCTCTTATTGACAGCATGTAGCTGGGTCTTACTTTTCAATCCATACTGAAAATCTCCTTTCAAGTGAAGTATTTAGTTTATTAACAGTTAATGTGATTATCCCTGTGGTTGGATTTAGGTTTACAGTTTTGTTAGTTGTTTTCTGTTTTGTCCCCTCTGATTTTTTGTTCCTTCTTTTTTTCTTTTCCTCTGTTTTGTATCTTCCTTTTGCACCTACTTTCCTGACTTCTTTTAGATTATATGATTTTTCTTTTAGAATTCCATTTTAAATTATTTATTGGCATTTTAGCTGTTTGTTTGCAGCTTTTTAGTGGTGGCTCTGTAGATGATAGTATATTTAATACATCCTTAACTTTTCAGACTACTTAGAGTTGCTATTGTACCACTTCACATAAAATGTAGAAATCTTGCAACCATACAGTTCCAGTTACCCATTGCTCTTTTATTATTATAGTTGTTATATGGTATATACCATATACTATAACATACATATGTATATAATATACTGTATACATTATAAACTCCACATGACAGTGTTATGGGGATGTGTTTGGTCTTTGGATTTTTACTTCAAAGACATGCAAATTTTATTTCTACTAACTTAATATTAGCAAACATTTGAAATAATGCTAAATCCTTGTGTTGATAAGGTGTTGTTTGTGTATCTGTGGTAAAATATATGTAACATTGGGAATTCGCTGGCGGTCCAGTGGTTGGGACTCCATGCTTTCACTGCTAGGGGCCCAGGTTCAATCCCTGGTTGGGGAACTAAGATCCTGCAAGCTGCTGGATATATACATTAGATAGATAGATAGATAGATAGATAGATAGATAGATAGATAGATAGATAATAAAATTTACCATTTAATCTATTTTTTCTTTTGTTGAATGTGCTTTTGGTGTCACATGCAGGAAATCATTACGAAATCCAATGTCATGAAGATGTTCTCCTATGTTTTATTCTAAGAGTTTTATAGTTTTAGCTCATAAGTTTAGATCTTTGACCCATTTTGAGTTAATTTTTATGTATGGTGTTAGGTAAGGAACCAGCCTCATTCATTGGAATGGGGATATCCAGTTTGTAAAATGTTATAATTTTGCATTAAACAAATCTATATATCTTTTTTAATTTAAAAGGGTAGAAAAATTGTTGTTTGTATTTACCCAGGTATTTACCATTTCTTTGTGAAGAGCCAAGTATACAAGTGGTATTGTTTTCCTCTGGCTTGAAGAGCTTTTGGCTTTTCTTGTAAGGCATATCTGCTAAAATTCCCTTAGTATTCTTTCACCAGAAAATGTCTTTATTTCACTTCCTTCTTTAAAGATCTCTTCACTGGATGTAGAAAATTTTCAGTACTTTAAATATGTTCATCCATTGTCTTATGGCCTGTATAGTTTCTGATAAGACATCAATCAGCCCTTGTTCAAACTGTTGTTCTGTATATGTGATGGGTCATTTTTCTCTGGCTGCTTTCTATATTTTCTCTATATCTGGTATTCAGTAGTTTGACTGTGATATTCTAGGCATGATTTTCTTTGTATTTAGCCTGCTTGGGGTTTGCTGTGCTCTTGAATCTACAGATTGTCTTTCACCAAATTTGGGAGACTTTCAGACATTATTACTGAAGTTAATTTTTTCTGCTCCAGTCTCTTCTCCTTCTGGGATTCAATTACATGTATGTTAGGCCTTTTGCTATTGTCTCCCAAATCAGGGGCTTTATTAATTTTTCTTTTTTTCCTCTTCTTTAGATTGGATGATTTCTATTCTGACTTCAGATTTACTCACTTCTTTCTCATCTCCATTTCCTTTTTGAAACCTTTTTTTGGCTGCATTGGGTCTTGATTGCTGCGCACAGGCTTTCTCTAGTTGTGGCAAGCGGGGGCTACTCTTTGTTGCGGTGCACGGGCTTCTTATTGTGGGGGCTTCTCTTGTTGTGGAGCACGGGCTCTAGGTGCGTGGGCTTCAGTAGTTGTGGCACACGGGCTCAGTAGTTGTGGCTTCCAGGCTCTAGAGCACAGGCTCAGTAGCTGTGACGCATGGGCTTAGTTGCTCTGCGGCATGTGGGATCTTCCCAGACCAGGGCTCGAACCCGTGTCCCCTGCATTGGCAGGAGAATTCTTAACCACTGCGCCACCAGGGAAGTCCCTCCATTTCCTTTTAAGCACATCCGGTGACTTTCTTACTTCAGATATTAGATTATTGGGTTTGTTTTGTTTTGCTTTTGGTTTTGTTTTGTTTTTGTTTTTTCAGTTCTACACTTTCCATTTGGTTCTTTTGCATAGTTTCTGTTTCTCTGCTGAGATTTCCTATCTTTTCATTTATTTCAGTCATTTTCCTTTATCTCACTGAACGTCATTATAGTAACTTTTTCCATAACCTCGCTGTTAATTCTAACATTTGTGTCATTTCAGAGGTGGTCTCCATTTACTGTCTTTTCTCTTAAGAATAGGTCACATTAAATACTGTATGACATCACTTATATGTGGAAGCTAAAAAAAAAACAGGATTTCCCTGGCAGTCCAATGGTTAAGACTCTGCGCTTCCACTGCAGGGGGCACAGGTTTGATCCCAGGTTGGGGAACTAAGATCCCGCATGCCGTGTGGCATGGCCAAAAACAAAAACAAACAAACAAAACTAGTGAATATAACAAAAAAGCAGCAGATTCACAGATACAGAGAACAAACAAATTGTTACCAGTGGGGAGAGGGAAGGGGGGCGATATAGGGGTAGGAGATTAGGAGGTACAAACTATTAGGTATAAAGTAAGCTACAAGGATATATTGTACAACTAGGGGAATATAGCCAGTATTTTATAATAATTATAAAATGGAGTATAACCATTAAAAATTGTGAATCACTATATTGTATACCTGTAAGTTATACATCAACTATACTTCAATAAAAAAATTTTTAAAAAAAGAGTAGGTCACATTTTCCTGGTTCTTTGTATATTGAGTAATTTGGGGTTTTATCCTGGAATTGTAAATGTCATGTGGATTTTGTTTTATTCCTGCAGAGAAGGTTGATGCTTTAGTGTATCAGGCTTTTCAGTTGGTTGGACTCAAACTGCAGTAGGTCAAACATCCTTTCCGTTTGTCTGGGTTTTGTTTGTTTGTTTGTTTTTTACATTTAATCTACAGATGCATGATTCAGAAGTCAGCCATGAATTTGAGTATTGTGTATACACAGAATATGGGGCTTCCTCTCTCTGGCTACCCCCTTTATGGGATTTCCTCCCTTGCTTTTTAGCAGCTGTGATTGTCTTGAACTTTGTCCTTTGTTTCTTCAGGCTATTAAAGACTGGATTTTTCAGCAGAGTTTTAGCTGTGCTGTATGGTACCACCAACTGTCCCAGCTCCTTCTTCTGAGTGTCAGTATCCCTCACAGATCTGCCTAGTTTGGTTCATTCTCTAGTGCCTTCGGGTATTTGTTTTTATAATTTTACTCTGAGTTTATCATTGTTATTCACAGGAAATTTAATCCAGTAGGAACTTACTTAGTCATATTGGAAGCAGAACTCCTGCACCAGCTAATTTAGAAATTTGTACATGTGTATATTAGTGCTATTTCTACAACCAGAGTTTTGGACCTCTGCTTTCTGGAATCCATGAATCAATCTTTTGAATATCCTTAAAGGTGTCAAATCTTCAGACTTTAAGTCTCACTTTGATTTTTTTCAGTTAATTTTTATTGGCATATCATTGATTTACAGTGTTGTGTTCGTTTTTTTGTTTTTTTGTTTTTTAATTTAAATAGCCAGAATAATACTTGGAGTCAAGAATAGTAAATATTTTTTCCAGTGAACAATAAATACAGTGAGCAAGTTGAGTTATTCCTTTTTAAGGTCAAAAATAACATGGGTCTTTGAAATAAGGAGAATTACCACTAAAATTAATAAACTGATTTTGAAAATGTTTAAAAGAGGAATTCTCAGGTACAGTTGAGCATTGACATTTTTATGTCTTCTTAAGGATTTACCTTCTCACATCCTTTGCCTGTTTTTTATTGGAATATTTTTCACTTACTATTTTTTTTTGAAAAGGCCTTCCTAACAAGGGTTGGAATCCTTTTCAATCATTTATATTCAAAGTATTTTATACAATTTCTCACTTACCTTCCATTATTTATGGGATCTTTTTCAAATGTAAATGATTTAAAATTTTGTGTAGCCAAATCTTCCATTTTCCCTTTATGAAACTTGTTTTTATGTTTTAAAAAGTCTTCCTAACCTCAAACCAAATGAATAATCATATTTTCTTCACATTATTTTACTTTTTGAAAAATTATTATTAAAACTTTTATCTGAATTTATTTTGCTGAATGATGTGAGATAGAGATCTAACATAATTTTTTCAGAATAGTTTATAAAGTAGCATCATTTATTGAATAATTTATTCTGTTTCTACTTAACTAAAAGTTAAGCTTCATCATACACTAGATATATATATACACTATACTAGAATCTATATGTATCAATAGATATAGATGCATCCTAGCATGTGTTTCTAGGATTTTTTTTTGTTTTATGTTTGTCTATTCTTGAAACATAACTTTGTCGTTTTAGTTACTCTAGCTTTGTAATGTGTTTTAATACTAGTGATGTGAGTTTACACATGTTCCTTTATATGTTTTATTGCAGTATACCTTTGGCTTTTTCTACCTAGTTATGCTTTATGCAAACTTCAGAATAATTTTAAATCCCACTCCACCCCCCCAAAAAAAATCCTCATGGTATTTTTTTTATTGAGATATAATTAACATACAACATATTAGTTTTAGGTATACAATATAATGATTAGATATATGTATATATTGTGAAATGATCACAACAATAAGTCTGGATAACATCCATTACCACACATAGTTACAAATTTCTTTTTCTTGTGATGAGAACTTCTGAGATTTACTCTCTTAGCAACTTTCAAATATACAATAAAAATATGGAACATATCACAAATTTGCACATCATCCTTGAGCAGGGGTCATGCTAATCTTCTCTCCATTGTTCCAGTTTTCACTATATGTGCTGCCAAAAACGAGCACTCCTCATGGTATTTTGATTGGAATTGCATTCACTTTAAAAATACCTTTGGGGGCTTCGCTGGTGGTCCAGTGGGTAAGACTCTGGGCTCCCAGTGCAGGGGGCCTGGGTTCAATCCCTGGTCAGGGAACTAGATCCTGCGTGCATGCCGCAACTAAGAGTTCACATGCCTCAATTAGTCCGCATACCGCAACTAAAGAAGTCCTCATGCCACAACTAAGAGGCCACGTGTCGCAACTAAAAAAAGATCCCACGTGCTGCAACGAAGATCCCGCATGTTGCAACTAAAAACCAGTGCAGGGACTTCCCTGGTGGTGCAGTGGTTAAGAATCCGCCTGCCAATGCAATGGACATGGGTTTGAGCCCTGATCCGGGAAGATCTCACATACCATGGAGCAACTACACCCGTGCACCACGACTACTGAGTCTGCACTCTAGAGCCTGCAAGCCACAATTACTGAGCCCACGTGCCACAACTACTGAAGCCCATGTGCCTAGAGGCCATGCTGTGCAACAAGAGAAGCCACTGCAATGAGAAGCCCATGCACTGCAACAAAGAGTAGCCCCTGCTCACTGCAACTAGAGAAAGCCTGCGTGCAGCAAGAAAGACCCAACGCAGCCAAAAATAAAATAAATTAATTAAAAAAAAAAAAAAAACAGTGCAGCCAAAATAAATAAATAATAAATACATAAATACATAAATAAATATTTTAAAAATAAAAATATCTTTGAAGAAAATTTGACATTGTTATAAGTTTTCTTATTAGGTCATAGTATTCTCTGGATATCAATTCTTTTATGTCTCCACGTTTTTTCATTGATTTTCTTGCTATAATGAATGGAATTTTTTCCATTCCACCGTCTACGTAGTACTTGGGAAAAGCTAACATTTATACTCAGCTATCACATCAAATTCTCTTATTGATTCTGTTTTTAGCCGATCACTTATTTCTTTCATTAATTTATGTGATGTGTTTTTTTCTTTCTTTGTATTTTTTATTGAAGTATAGTATAGTTGAATTACAGTGTTGTGTTAATTACTGCTATACAGCACAGTGACTCAGTTATACATATATATATACATTCTTCTTCATATTCTTTTCCATTATGGTTTATATATAGTTCCATGTGCTATACAGTAGGACCTTTTGGTTTATCCATTCTATATACACCAGTTTGCATTTGCTAATCCCAGACTACCACTCGTACCCTCTCCCACCTCCTTCCCCCTTGGCAACCACCATCTATTCTCTATGTCCCTGATTCTGTTTCTATTTTATAGATAGGTTCATTTGTGTCATATTTGAGATTCCACATATAAGTGATATCAAATGGTACTTGTCTTTCTCTTTCTGACTGACTTAATTTAGTATGATAATCTCTAGTTGCATCCATGTTGCTGCAAATGGCATTATTTCATCCTTTTTATGGCTGAGTAGTATTCCATTATATATATGTACCCATTTTCTTTATTTATTTACTTATTTTTAATAGATCTTTTTTGGAGTACAGTTACTTCACAATACTGTGTTAGTTTCTGTTGCACAACAAAGCGAATCAGCCATATGCATGCACATGTCCCCACATCCCCTCCCTCTTGAGCCTCCTTCCCATCCTCCCTATCCCACCCCTCTATGTCATCGCAAAGCACTGAGCCAATCCCCCTGTGCTATGCTGCTGCTTCCCACCAGCCAACTATTTTACATTCACTTGTGTATGTATGTTGATGCTACTCTCACTTTGCCCCAGCTTTGCCCTCCCACCCCATGTCCTCAAGTCCATTCTCTATGTCTGTCTCTTTATTCCTGCCCTGCAACTAGGTTCATCAGTACCATTTCTTTTTTTTTGTTGTTAGATTCCATATATATGTGTTAGCATACAGTATTTGTTTTTCTCATTCTGACTTACTTCACTCTGTATGACAGACTCTGAGTCCATCCACCTCACTACAAATAACTCAGTTTTGTTTCCTTTTATGGCTGAGTAATATTCCACTGTATGTATGTGCCACATCTTCTTTATCCATTCATCTGTTGATGGACATTTAGGTGGGTTCCATGTCCTGGCTATTGTAAATAGTGCTGCAATGAACATTGTGGTAAAAGAGGGAAATTAGAACACTACCTAACACCATACACAAAAATAAACTCCAAATGGATTAAAGACTTAAATGTAAGACCAGACACTATAAAACATTTAGAGGAAAACATAGGAAAAACACTCTTTGACATAAAGCACAGCAAAATCTTTTTTGACCCACCTCCTAGAGTAATAGAAATAAAAACAAAAATAAACAAGTGGGAATTAAACTTAAAAGCTTTTGCACAGCAAAGGAAACCATAAACAAGACGAAAAGACAACCCTCCAAATGGGAGAAAATATTTGCAAATGAAACAACAAAGGGTTAATCTCCAAAATATACAAACAGCTCATGGAGCTCAATATCAAAAAAACAGTCCAGTTAAAAAATGGGCGGGAGACCTAAATAGACCTAAATAGACATTTTTTCTATGATGAAATAGACATTTCATCATACACACGGCCAAGAGGCACGTGAAAAGATGCTCAACATCACTAATTATTAGAGAAATGGAAATCAAAACTACAATGGAGTGTCACCTCACGCCGGTCAGAATGGTCATTATCAAAAAAGCTAGAAACAATAAATGCTAGAAAGGGTGTGGTGAAAAGGGAACCGTCCTACACTGTTGGTGGGAATGTAAATTGATACAACCACTATGGAAAACAGTATGGAGGTTCCTTAAAAAACTAAAAGTAGAGCTACCATATGACCCAGCAATCCCACTACTGGGCATATACCCTGAAAAACCATAATTCAGAAAGAGACATGCACCACAATATTCACTGCAGCACTATTTACAGTAGCCAGGACATGGAACCAACCTAATTTCATTCTTTTACATGTAGCTGTCCAGTTTTCCCAGCACCACTTATTGAAGAGACTGTCTTTTCTCCATTGTATGTTCTTGCCTCCTTTGTTGTAAATTAGGTGACCATATGTGCGTGGGTTTATCTCTGGTCTTTCTGTCCTGTTCCATTGATCTATATTTCTGTTTTTGTGCCAGTACCATACTGTCTTGATTACAGTAGCTTTGTGGTATAGTTTGAAGTCAGGGAACCTGATTCCTCCAACTCCGTTTTTCTTTCTCAAGATTGCTTTGGCTATTTGGGGTCTTTTGTGTTCCCATACGAATTGTAAGATTTTTTTGTTCTAATTCTGTGAAGAATGCCATTGGTAGTTTGATAGGGATTGCATTGAATCTGTAGATTGCTTCAGGTAGTATAGTCATTTTCACAATGTTGATTCTTCCAATCCAAGAACATGGTATGTTTCTCCATCTGTTTATATTGGCTTTGATTACTTTCATCAGTGTTTTATAGTTTTCTGAGTACAAGTCTTTCACCTCCTTAGGCAGGTTTATCCCTAGGTATTTTATTCTTTTTGTTGCAGTGGTAAATGGGATTGTTTCCTTAATTTCTCTTTCTGATTTTTCATTGTTGATGTATACAAATGCCAGAGATTTCTGTGCATTAATTTTATATCCTGCAACCTTACCAAATTCATTGATTAGTTCTTGTAGTTTTCTGGTGGCATCTTTAGGATTTTCTATGTATAGTATCATGTCATCGGCAAATAGTGACAGTTTTACTTCTTCTTTTCCAATATATATTCCTTTTATTACTTTTTCTTCTCTGATTGCTGTGGCTAGGACTTCCAAAACTATGTTGAATAAGAGTGGCAAGAGTAGACATCCTTGTCTTTTTCCTGATCTTGGTGGAAATGTTTTCAGTTTTTCACCATTGAGTGTGATGCTTGCTATGGGTTTGTCATATATGGCCTTTATTATGTTGAGGTAGGTTCCCTCTATGCCCATTTTCTGGAGAGCTTTTATCATAAATGGGTGTTGAATTTTGTCAGAAGCTTTTTCTGCATCTATTGAGATGATCATATGGTTTTTATTCATTAATTTGTTAATGTGTATCACATTGATTGATTTGCATATATTGAAGAATCCTTGAATCCCTGGGATAAATCAAACTTGATAATGGTGTATGATCCTTTTTTTTAAAATAAATTTATTTATTTTTGGCTGCATTGGGTCTTTGTTGCTATGCGCAGGTCTTCTCTAGTTGTGGCGAGCAGGGGCTACTCTTTGTTGTGGTGTGCGGGCTTCTCATTGCGGTCATTTCTCTTTGTTGCAGAGCACGGGCTCTGGGTGTGCGGGCTTCATAGTAGTGGCATGTGGGCTCAGTAGTTGTGGCTTGCGGGCTCCAGACGCGCAGGCTCAGTAGCTGTGGCTCACAGGCTTACTTGCTCCGCGGCATGTGGGATCTTCCCAGACCAGGGCTCAAACCTGTGTCCCCTGCACTGGCAGGCGGATTCTAAACCACTGTGTCACCAGGGAAGTCCCTGTGTATGATCCTTTTAATGTGCTGTTGGATTCTGTTTGCTAGTATTTTGTTCATTATTTTTGCATCTATGTTCATCAGTGATATTGGTCTATAATTTTCTTTTTTTGTGATATCTTTTTCTGGTTTTGGTATCAGGGTGATGGTGGCTTCACAGAATGAATTTGGGAGTGTTCCTCCCTCTGCAATTTTTTGGAATAGTTTGAGAAGGATCGGTGTTAGCTGTTCTCTAAATATTTGACAGAATTCGCCTGTGAAGCCACCTGGTCCTCGACTTCTGTTTGTGGAAGATTTTTAATTACGGTTTCAATTTCATTACTTGTGATAGGTCTGTTTATATTTTCTAATTCTTCCTGGTTCAGTCTTGGAAAATTGTACCTTTCCAAGAATTTGTCCATTTCTTCGTGGTTGTCCATTTTATTGGCATATAGTTGTTTGTAGTAGTCTCTTATAATCCTTTATATTTCTGCAGTGTCAGTTGTGATTTCTCCTTTTTCACTTTTAATTTTATTTATGTGCATCCTCTCCCTTTTGTTCTTGATGAGTCCAGCTAAGGGTTTATCAATTTTGTTTATCTTCTCAAAGAGCCAGCTTTTAGTTTTATTGATCTTTGCTATTGTTTTTTTCATTTCTATTTCATTTATTTCTGCTCTGATCTTTATGATTTCTTTCCTTCTACTGACTTTGGGTTTTCCTTGTTCTTCTCTCTCTAGTTGTTTTAAGTGTAGGGTTTGATTGTTTATTTGCGATTTTTCTTGTTTCTTGAGGTGAGATTGAATTGCTATAAACTTCCCTCTTAGAACTGCTTTTGCTACGTCCCGTAGGTTTTGGGTCGTTGTGTTTTTGTTGTCATTTGTTTCTGTGTATTTTTTTATTTCTTCTTTGATTTCTTCAGTGATCTGTTGGTTACTTAGTAATGCACTGTTTAGCCTCCATGTATTTGTGTTTCTTATAGTTTTTTTCACGTCTTCTTTATATGTGATGTGTTAAATTAATGTTTTCTAAACTAGACTTGTCATTTTCTTACCGGGATGAACACTATTTGGGTTATATTTTAACGGTCTGCTACATTTGATTTGCTATGATTTTACCTAGGATATTTACATCCATTTCCATAGTGGGCCTGGCCTCTCTTTTCTGTCTTTGCTGTTTTTTCTTTGGGTGTTGGAGTATTTGGGTGTACTGACTTCGTACAAAGAAATGGGAAGCAGCTTTTCTTTTTCTGTGACCTGGCAAGTGTATAGTGTGTATTACTTAAAGAGTCGTTCTTGACTCTTTCTCTCATACTCTACCTTCATCCTCTCAGCAGTCATCCTTTCACTCTACCTTTGTAATATGTACAGAATCCAGCCATTTAACCATTTCTAGTAGTACCACCCTTGTCCAAATGTTACTTTCTCTTGCTTAAACTATTACTGTAGGCATGTTGTGATCTTTGCCCCCCTTCAGTGTAGTCTCAACACAGCAGCCAGTGTGATCTTTTAAGAGGTAAGTTGGATTAGTTAACACCCCTTCCAAGCCCCTCCAGAGGATTCCTATCTCACTCATAAAAAATATCAAGCCCTTACCAAGGCTTACATCCTTTCTGACCTCATCTCCTACCACTCTCCTATTCACTTATTCTTCACTGGTCAAACTGGCCTGCTCATTCTTTAATCATGCCAAATAACTCATGCCTCTGGGCCTTTGCACTTCTGTTCTGCTGTTACCCCCCTGCATAGTTTACTTCCTAATGTCCTTCAGATTCCTGTTCATGAGCCAGCCTTATCAGAAAGTTCTTTACCAGTAATCTATAGAAATGAACAGTCTACCCCAGGCACTCTCTGTCCCCTCACTGGACTTTATTTTTCTTAACACTTACCATCACCTACCTGACAATTGGTTTTTGTTTTGTTTTTGCTTTGCCTATTTATTGTCCCCCACTAGAATGTAAAAACTGTGGTTTTATTTACTGTATTACTCCCCAGTGTTTAGAACAGTGCCTGGAGAATGGATCCCTCCCCATACCATTAATAAATATTATTGGCTGAATAGGTAAATGAACTGAAGGAACTTACCTATAAAGGCATCTCAGCCTCTAGTAGTTTTGGAAAGAAAACCTTGGACACCTCCTGTTTCTGTTTCTTCCCTTGTTATGTGTTTTTTAAGATTTCTTAGTTCTTGCGTCAAATTTTTATGCAGGATTATTGAGATATAACATAAATACATATACTAAATAGTTCAACAATATTAAGTGTTCAATTGGATGAGTTTTGACAAAAGTATACAGTAGTGTAAATATCACCACAATGAGGATATGGAACATTTTTATCACTTCTTGTGTCAATTTTGTTGACTGACATTATCCAGAAAATCATCCATTTCTCTAAAATCTTCACATTTTTAAAAAATATTTTATTTATTTATTTATTTATTTTGGGGGCTGCGTTGGCTCTTAGTTGCAGCACGCAGGATCTTTCATTGCAGCGTGTGGGCTTAGTTGCCCCGCAGCATGTGGGATCTTAGTTCCCTGACCAGGGATCGAACCCATGTTCCCTGCATTGGAAGGCAGATTCTTAACCACTGGACGACCAGGGAAGTCCCTTCACATTTTTTTTTTTTAATTTTTATTTATTTTATTTATATATTTTTGGCTGTGTTGGGTCTTCGTTTCTGTGCGTGGGCTTCCTCTAGTTGCGGCAAGTGGGAGCCACTCTTCATCGTGGTACGCGGGCCTCTCACTGTCGCGGCCTCTCTTGTTGCGGAGCACAAGCTCCAGATGTGCAGGCTCAGTAGTTATGGCTCATGGGCTTAGTTGCTCCACGGCATGTGGGATCCTCCCAGACCAGGGCTCGAACCCGTGTCCCCTGCATTGGCAGGCAGATTCTCAACCACTGCGCCACCAGGGAAGCCCCCCTTCACATTTTTGGTATCTCTTCACTAATTAAAAATTAAGGATTTGTTATAAATCCGCTTTCCATTTCTAATTTAATTTCTGTGTTCTTTGATTTTTTTCTTAAATTTGTTAGCAGTATGTGTTTCTTAGTTTTCAAAAACTAGCTCTTATATTTATTTTCTTCTAATTCATTAATTTTTATTTGTATCTTTATTTTCTTCCTCTTATTTTTCTTAGACTTGTTTTGTTCTCCTACTTGTGTTGGATCTTCTGTGTTCATTTGTTTCTTATTAGTTTACTTAAAAGCTTTATGGCTTTGAATATGTGATTACTAATACTTTGGCCACATTCTAATTCATTGAGATGTGTACCGTTCTAATGACCATTTTCTAAGTAGCCTTTAATTGTCATTTTGACTTTTTCTCTTTGATTCTAAAGTTATTTGGGAGTTTTGTTTTGTTTTTATAGTTGAATTTCTTAAACTTTTGTTACTTATTTTTACTTTGGGGTATTTTTAAAAATTTAATTTATTGAGGTGAAATTATATGAATTTATATAACATAAAAATTAACCATTTAAAGTGAAGAATTCAGTGGCATTTAGAACATTCACAGTGTTGTGCAACCAACACCTCTATGCTCATGGCATTTTAATTCCACTTGTTTATCTCTGATTTTTAAAATAAAATATTTTAAGTTCTTTTTCTCTACTTATCAAGTAGAACAATTAAATAGGATAGAACTGTCTCTCATTTTAGTTAGGATTATGTTCAGCTGTAAGATGCAGAAAATCCCAAAATAACAGTAACTTAAATAAGATAGAAATAGATTTCCCTCTCAAGTGGAGGAAACCCAGAGGTTTTCTGGTTTGGCACTGCATGGTGTCATGGACCAAGTTTCTTTCTATTTTGCTGCTCTGCTATACATGGTTTTCATTTCCAAGGACCCCTCAAAGTCTAAGATGGCTATTGGAATGCCAGCCACCTCATCTGTATGCAAGCCTGTGTGAAGTAGAAACAGTTAAAGAAGGAATGCAGTTAAAAAAAAAAAAATTAATAGATGTCTTTTTCTTTAAGGGCCTTTCCTGGGAGTTCATGCACATTACTGCCTACATTCTATTGGCCAGAACTGAGTCACGTGGCCAAACCTAGCTGCAGTGTAGACTGGGAAATATTTTTATTCTAGGTAGACCATATGCACAGCTAAAAATCAAGAGTTTTATTACAGAGGAAGAGAAGGAGAGCAGATAATGGGAAACAAGTAGCAGTTTCTGCCACGCACCCCCATGTGTAAATGTAGGACTTCCTGCTTCCTCCTTTTCGTACCACTTCTCCATTTCCTAGTTAGTATAGGTATCAGTGAGATTTTAGATAATAGTAGCTATTTATTGAAGGTTTACCATGTGCCAGGATTTAATCTTCCCAACAACTCTACCTGTGTAAGTACTGTCGTTATCCCCATTTTATAGATGAAGAAAAATGAGATGCAAAAAGGTTAAGGTTTTTAACTAAGGTCATACATCCAGTAATTCAAACACATGCTCTAGGTCCAGATTAACCACTATATACTCTCAACCCTATTATCATTAAATGTTTTTACAGTGTGTGTACATTGTGTGTACATTGTGTATCTTTTCTCTGAAGAGTACTTTCTGACATTTGCACTATTTCAGAATCCTATTAACATCACTTTTATAGAATTAAGTATCTTTTACTCTTTTTGCTTTATGCCATTTGTTTTTTAATACAATTTATCTACTATGTTCCTGAGTTTTGTTTGGTTAGTTTTTCTTGTTTTTGGTTTTTTTGGTTTTACCTTTTACTGTTGAAATTTTCAGACTACAAGAAAAGTAAAGAGAATACTTTAATGAATCACCATGTAGATTAAGCAGTTGTCAACATTTTGCCAATATTTTTTCAATCATTCTCTTTGTCCCCCTGCCAGATTTTTGTTCTTGGAGGTTTTAAATCAAATTCCATTCATTATAACTGAAAATACTCAGTAGATATGTCTAACTTGTAAGGCTTTCTTTCTAGCATAACATAACATTATTATACATAACAAAATTAATAATTTGTTAATATCATATAGTCTGTTTTCAAATTCTTCATATTATCTCCAAATGTCATTTCACAATGGGTTTGTCAGAATTAAAATCTAAGCAAGCTTCATACTTTGTGTTTGGTTGATATGTCTCTTAAGGGTCTTTTAATGTATAACAGTTTTCCCACCTCCCTTTTATAATTTTTATTTTTTTTTAACATCTTTATTGAGGTATAATTGCTTTACATTGTTGTGTTAGTTGCTGCTGTATAACAAAATGAATCAGCTATATGTATACATATATCCCCATATCCCCTCCCTCTTGCATCTCCCTCTCCCCCTCCCTATCCCACCCCTCTAGGTGGTCACAAAGCACCAAGCTGATCTTCCTGTGCTATGTGGCTGCTTCCCACTAGCTATCTATTTTATATTTGGTAGTGTATATATGTCCATGCCACTCTCTCACTTCATCTCAGCTTACCCTTCCCCGCCGCCCACTGTGTCCTCAAATCCATTCTCTACGTCTGCGTCTTTATTCCTGTCCTGCCCCTAGGTTCTTCAGAACCTTTTTTTTTTTTTTTAGATTCCATATATATGTGTTAGCATACGGTATTTGTTTTTCTCTTTGACTTACTTCACTCTGTATGACAGACTCTAAGTCCATCCACCTCACTACAAATAACTCAATTTCGTTTCTTTTTATGGCTAATATTCCATTGTATATATGTGCCACATCTTCTTTATCCATTCATCTGTCGATGGACACTTAGGTTGCTTCCATGTCCTGGCTATTGTAAATAGAGCTGCAATGAACATTGGGGTACATGACTCTTTTTGAATTATGGTTTTCTCAGGGTATAAGCCCAGTAGTGGGATTGCTGGGTGGTATGGTAGTTCTATTTTTAGTTTTTTAAGGAACCTCCATACTGTGCTCCATAGTGGCTGTATCAATTTACATTCCCACCAACAGCGCAAGAGGGTTCCCTTTTCTCCACACCCTCTCCAGCGTTTATTATTTGTAGATTTTTTGATGATGGCCATTCTGACCGGTGTGCACCTCCCTTTTTTTTTAAATGCCTTTTATTTGTTGAAGATGTTCTTGATTTTTTTTTAAACAGTGGTCTCAATTTTTTTTCTAATATCTTGTTATACTGGGATACATATTTAAGTAGTATTTTTTCTGAAAGAAAAATGTTTATTATGTTTCGAAGTCTTAGTTTATCTGAGAATGTCTGTCTTTTGCCCTTCTACACAAATGGGGCAGTTTGGGGGCACAAAAGTCTGAGGCCAATCAGATTTGTGTGGGGTTTTTGTTGTTTGTTTGTTTTTTGTTTGTTTTAATGCTTACAGGATTATTTTTTCTCATTGTCCTTGGAAATTAAAGACTGAACCAGGGTATGTCTGGGTCAAGGATGGCAAATGTCTGATAAATGTGCTTTCATTTCTGTGCCAAAGACAGGCATTACTAATTGATCACAGCACTCTTTCCCATTGAATACAAATGAAGTTTCAGATTCATTTAAAAAAAAAATAAAACAAAGCCCCCAAAACCCACTTTTTTTGCAAACTCTAATGAAGGTGTTGGTCTCCTGTTATTAAGTTTATTAGCATGTCCTTTGAATATTCAGGCTTTAAATCGCTCTTTCACTCAGGAAAGTTTACTTTTCCTTTTTTCACCCCCCCACCTTTCCTTTCTCATTTTTTAAAATAATTGCTCTTCTCCTATCAGTCTTGATCTTTCTGGAATAGCTTTTAAAGATTAGGGTTCTATCTTCATGTCTTTACTCCCCCCACCATTATTTTCATCTCTATGTTTTCTTTTGTATTGTAGAAGAGGCTCAACGAAGTCATTCGTTTCACTAATTTGGTTTTCTATTACTATATTTAACTGCTGCTTATAACCTTACCTGTATTTTTTCCTGAACATTTTCTAATATGACTGCCAAAATCTAGATTGAAATGCAATTTACTCTATGTTTTTTTGTGTGTGTTTTTGTTTTTTACTTTTTTATTGAGGTTTAGTCTTCATTAAGTAATATGCACTACTTTTAAGTTTGAGCTCAGTATATTTTTACATATGGTTATATGTATATGTATAGCTGATTCACTTTGTTATACAGCAGAAACTAACACAACATTGTAAAGCAATTAAAGTCCAATAAAGATGTTTAAAAAAATGTCATCTGTATTATTAATAAAAGATATTGTTGAATATGACTTATACCTATTTCCAAAATTGCATGATCTGAATTAAAGAAATATCCTGCAAAGAAAAAAAAAAAAATTGCTAACTGTCACCCAGATCAAGATACAGAATATTTCTCAAATCCCAGCAGGCTCCTTTCTGCCCCCTCTCATTAATACTCTCCGTTACACAGGTAACAGTTATTCTGATCTCGTTCACTATCCATTAGTTTTGCCTGTTTTTGAACTGTACATAAATGGAATCATATAGTACATACCCTTTGTTTCTTTTGTTTGTCTGTTTGTTTGTTTTTTAAATATTTATTTTTTTGGGTGCACCAGGTCTTAGTTGTGGCATGCGGGACCCTTAGTTGCAGCATGCAGAATCTTTAGTTGTGGCATGCGGGATCTAGTTCCCTGACAGGGATCAAACCTGGGCCCCCTGCATTGGGAGCTTGGAGTCCTAGCCAGTGGACCACCAGGGAGGTCCCCCCCTGCTTTGCTTCTTTTGTTCAACACAATCTACGTGAGATTTATTCATGTTATTACATGTAAGAGTAGTTCATTCTTCATTATTGCTGTGTAGTATTTTGTTGTATAAGTACACCACAGTTTACTACTTCTACTATTGATGAAAGTGTGTTTCTTTTACCAGTCTTGGCTACTATGAATAAAGCAGCCATGTTCATTTTTATGTATGTCTTTTGGTGGACATATGCTCTTTTTCTCTTTGATATATACCTAGGAATGGGATTGTTAGGTCATAAGGTAGATGTATGTTTAACTTCAGTAGACAGTGCCAAGCAGATTTCCAAGGTGGTTGTACCAATCAATATACATGACCATCTGCAGTATATGAGAACTTCAGTTGTTCCACATCTTTCCTTTGCCAACTCTTGGTTTTAATTTTGGTTTTGGTTTTCATTTTAGCCATTCTGGTGGGTGTGCAGAAGGATCTCATTGTGATTTTGATTTTCATTTCCCTGGAGAATAATGATCTTGGGTACCTTTTCTTCTGCTTTTGGTCACTTGGATATCCTCTTCTATGGAGTGCCTGTTCCTGGCTCGTGCCCATTTTCCTTTCGATGGCTTGTCTTTTTCTTATTAATTTATAGAATAATTTAAAAAATATTCTTTATATATAAGTCCTGTGTTGGATATACATTTATGTATTAAAAATACCATCTCTGCCTTGGCTCATGTTTTCACTTTTAATGGTGTCTTTTGATAAACACAAGTTCTTAATTTTAATGAAGTCAAATTTGTCAGTTTTTTTCTTTAATGATTAGTGCTTTTTGTGTCCTATTTAAGAACTATTTGCCTACAAGATCATGAAGATATTCTTCTATTTTTTTCTTCTAGAAGTTGTATTATTTTACCTTTCACATTTAGGTGTGTAGTTCATCTCGAATTAATTTTTGTTTTTGGCATGAGGTAGAGACAAGGTTAATTTTTTTCCATACAGATATCCCATAGATTGAGCACCATTTATTGAAAGGTCAATTTTCCCCACTGATCTGCAGTGGTGGCTTGTCATAAGTCAAGCGATTATATATGTTTGGGTGTATTTGTAGACTTTCTGTTCTGTTCCAGTGGTCTTATTTATCTGTCCTTGTGCCATTACTGTTGAGTGTGAAATTGAAAGTTTCCAAAGTTTTCGCAATGACTGTTCTAGAGGGATACTTATTCCTTAGATTGGTATCCTTCTGTTCAATTTAATACCTTTTCGCATGTTAGATGATTTTTTTTTTTCCATCCTTTTTTAGGCAGTCTGTACTTGTTCATATTGAGATCTCAGATGGATGTCTGTTAAGATTTTCAGGTACAGATAAAAGGAAAAGAGGAACATTTAATTTACACTGCAGGCGTTAAACACTCCTAGAGGAGTGTAGAAAGGAAACTAGAGCTAGAGGTAGTCATGGCAAGGAGCTAAACCCTCTGTTTGCTGTAATAGACCAACTTAGTGTTCTCATTCGGGGGTTCTTGCCTCTTTAAGAAGCCAGACTCAGCTTTGTCTTCCTCCTGCCTCATGCGGCCACCCACACCAGTGGTAAGCCAGCAGCTGCTAAGTTTCTTGCGATACCCTGGTGGGATCCAGTTGTGCCCTTCTAAGTGTGTCAGAACCCACCTTGGCTCTTGGCCTAGTTGTTCCAAGGAAAGGGCATCAGTGGGGTATGGCAGCTGAAGTCTCATCTATGAACCTATCAAGCAGGCAAAGGGTTGAACATCAGTTGTTCTTTTCCTCATTCCAGTCCCATCTGCAGTTTGTCTTGTAGAAAATTCCTCATAGTTTCTGGTATGTGGTTGCCTAGTACTGATATATACTTTCTTTCTTTCTTTTTTTTTTTTTTTTCTTCAGTCATTTCAGTGGAAAACTGGAAGGGTAGACAAAATAACTAGACGCATGTACTTAAAGCCATTCTAATTACAAGTCAGTGCTAGTATGGAGGTTCCTTAAACTAAAAACAGAGCTACTATATGACCCAGCATTCCCACTACTGGGCATATACCCTGAGAAAACCATAATTCAAAAAGAGACATGTACCCCAATGTTCATTGTAGCACTATTTACAATAGCCAGGACATGGAAGCAGCCTAAATGTCCATTGACAGATGAATGGATAAAGAAGATGTGGTACATATATATAATGGAATATTACTCAGCCATAAAAAGAAATGAAATTTGGTCATTTATAGAGATGTGGATGGATCTAGAGTCTGTCATAGAGTGAAGTAAGTCAGAAAGAGAAAAACAGATATCATATATTAACGCATATATGTGGAAATCTAGAAGAATGGTACAGGTGAACCTATTTGCAGGGCAGGAATAGAGAGGCAGACCTAGAGAACAGACGTGTGGACACAGGGCGGGAAGGGGAGGGTGGGATGAATTAGGAGATTAGGTTTGACATAAATACACTACCACGTGTAAAATAGATAGCTGTTGGGAACCTGCTGTATAGCACAGGGAGCTCAGCTCGGTGCTCTGTGATGGCCTGGTTGGGTAGGATGGAGAGTGGGAGGAGGTATAAGAGGGAGGGGATGTGTCTATGCATATGGCTGATTCACTTCACTGTGTGGTAGAAACTAACACAACATTGTAAAGCAATTACACTCCAATAAAAAAAAATAGTTTTTTTTAAATGAGTTTCTTTTCCTTTTTTTTTTTTTTTTTGCCGTACCGCGTGGCATGCGGGATCTTAGTTCCCTGACCAGGGATCAAACCCATACCCGCCGCTGTGGAAGCACGGAGTCCAAACCACTGGACCGCCAGGGAATTCCCCCTTTAAATGAGTTTCTAGGCTTCCACGTTGAACACTTTGAAAGTCTATTCATTTTATGAAGGTGAGCGTTGGTCTTTCTGTGTTGGATCTCAGCTCTGCAGCTTGGTATCTCCCCACCCCCTGAAGCCTGAATATGAGTAGAACCATAGCCCAAAGTCCCAGTAAGCTGCACTGCAGAAGATGAAGACAATGACAGAATGAGGTAGGAGAGATTGTTTTGAAACTTATGAGTTTCGGACGATCTGCTTGTATGCCTTTATTTAATAAAAATGCCTCATGGCTTTTCTTGCCAGTTGGACAAGAGAAACTGACCCTGGGATTCGGAATGACCCAGAATTTTGTGCTCTTGTGGAGCCAGAGCCCTTTCCCAAGCCAGCTTGTTGCAGACCCAGCTGGGGAGCAGGGACTGTTTCCTATATTCTTTGTAACTGTAGCGCTGCTTATAATTCTCAGGAATTGGTAAGTAAATAAGAGTACACATTTAGAAGTTTGGGGCTCTTTATGCATAGCTTTTTTTGTTTGTTTTTCCTTTTAATGTAGCTAAAGTATGTAGATTTCCTAAGTTTTATTTTTTATTCTCTTGTGGAAAAAACAGTAATTTAAAATTTTTTACATTGTAATTCAAATACAAGAACCTGGAATAGACCCCCCCAGTAATATTTTTTGAAGAAAGCAGTAATAGGAAATTTAACTAGGAAGACCCTAAGCTTCAATTGTAAAGATATCTCCTTTCTCCAAGAATTAGGCCTGATCAGGGTTCAGACCCACTTATATGGAATGGGAGGGGATAAATCACAACTAAAGACCTTGGCACTTCTATAAGAAATTTAAATAACAGACAGACATATAGAGATTCGTAAATATGTACTTGGTGCCAGCTAAACCACAGAGAAGATACTGCATTTGTGGTCCAGGGAAGTTAAATATTTGTGGTCAACTTAAAATTCAACATAAAACTCTCATCTGTGATGGAAACTATCCAGAAACTGCATGGAAGGCGTGCGAGCTGCATGCGCTCTCAAAGGCCTCTCCTCTCACTCGGCTGAGCTAGAAGAGCCTATGCCCCTTCCTTCACACTGCATAGCTGGGAACCCTTGTTAGGAGAGAAGGGGCTCCCTGGCGCTCTGGTTACCTGCCCAAGAAGGTACCCAGAAGGTAAGGCCCTCTCTGCTTTGTGGCTCACTCCTTCACGTCTGATCAAATGGCACTTTATCCAGGTGACTTTCTCTGTCCGTGTTAGATTAAATAGAAATACTGTCCCCTACCCTGTTACTCTCTGTCCCTCTTACCCTACTTTATTTTTTTCCTAGTACTTCCCACTACTTGTCCTGTATTTGTTCGCTTGTTTCTCAGTTTCACAAGAATGTTAAGCTGCATGACAACAGGAACATCATTTTATTGACTGCTGTATCCCTCGTGTCTTAAATAAGCCCTACTATGCATAGCAGATGCTTAATAAATATTTATTGAATGAATTCAGTAGAATACTTGAAAATGTTTTAGGAAGTACAGTTTAAGGAGCAAAGAGTTATTGTACTCTGACCCCTGGAATAGGGTACTGTCACACGGCAGAACCTCAGACTGTGAGATCAGCCTGAAACACCTCAAATATCCTGCCGTTCTGTGGTATCTGCATGTAACCCCTGATAGGGAGACTGGCACTGGCAGACAGTGCAAAGCCTTCAGATGTACCAGGCGCCTCTTGCCATAACACCTGGGTTATGTGTAGAGATGTAATTAACACAATTTAATTTTCACATTAAAAAGTGTTACAGTGTTTGTTTCTGGCCTTCAGATTTGTTGAAGACCCTCCTGTTGTTGATTGCTCTGGTGTGGGAGCCCTTTCCGGGCAGCATGCAGACTGGAGCGCATAATGTACTTTTCCACATTCTTTTTGGATATGTAAAGGCAGTCCCCGTTGCCCAGCCTATTGTCATTTGAGACCCTGCCTGCTTGAGGGGTCTGTTGTTGCTGACCACTCCCAGGCCTGTTGGACCTGATGGTGACTGACGGACTTTACTGATGAACGGTTTTTCTTCTGTCTGCTTTTCTTTGCTGCCTTTGCTGGGTCTTTCAGTCATCCCAACACAGAGAAATTCTGTTGCAATAAACATGGTTGGTTTTCTGGATCTGTTCCAGAACCTTGCTGTTGATGATCTTTAGCATTTGGTATGAAATGTGCTTCCCAAATGATGTTGATAATCTCTAAGATATGCTGTTAAGTGGCAACGTGTATCACCATTTATATAAATGTATATAAAAGGTATAGGTCCGGGACTTCCCTGGTGGCGGAGTGGATAAGACTCTGCACTCCCAACGCAGGGGGCCCAGGTTCGATCCCTGGTCAGGGAACTAGATCACACATGCATGCCGCAACTAAGAGTTAGCATGCCACAAGTAAGGAGCCGGCGAGCCGCAACTAAGGAGCCCACCTGCTGCAACTAAGACCTGGCGCAACCAAATAAATAAATAAACAAATAAGTATTAAAAGGTATAGGTCCATAGTTAATCATATATGGCAGTATATGTATAACTATCTCTGCAGGCCACACCAGAAACTGGCAACCAGGCTGGGAAACAGAGGCTTTAGAAACCAGAGGTGGGAAGATTGTTTTTAAAATTCAGCCATATGTACTCTGGTTGGTTGGTTGGTTGGTTTTTACCATGTGCCTCGTGTTTAAACTACGTGTTACTGAACAGCTTCAGTTTGTCCTGGTACTTGAAGCCCAGGTGCCACCGTATCTTCAGTGCCTCCTAGAAGAGATGCTGTCATTGAACTTCTTTTCTGCTTTGTCAGCAGCAAGAATGACTTTAGGCTAAGTAACAGAATTCAGTGACAGGATTCAGTTTTAGCTCTGTGTTGTCAATTTAAAAAAAGTTTAAGCTGTGTGTAGGCTTCCCTAGTACAGGCTGGTACAGAAATTTTGTCTCTCTCTTATCAGTACGAAGCACTGAAACTATACTAAGTAGTTTATAATTGTTTGTATGTCTTTCTGTGTGTGTGCTTCAGAAGTTAAGTAAACAGCATTCAGAGTTGCTGGCTTACTGTCTCTAAGCCTGTTCTTAGACTAATGACTTGGAAAGATTTAGTGAAGAATCAGAAATAGACTGTAGCAGCAGCTTTCTGATCTCTTTTTCAAATCCTGTGAGGATATGCTACATAGGCTTGGCGATCAGGAGTGGATCAGATGAGATACCGTCAATGTTAATGCCATTTTGCCAGAATGACCTGCAGAAAAATCTGGTTAAAAATCTAGTTGCGAATCATAGTCTTCATTCTGCTCCATTCTGATCATAAGAAAACTCCATATAAGTTATTTATTCCGTCTGGGCTTGAATTTACTCTCTGTGAAATTGGGATGAGAATAGTCCCTTCCTAAGATTTCGGTAAGGTTTAAATGAGATAACATAAGTGAAAATATCTATATTTTAAAAATAAAAGTCTCTCTCAATATATATATGTTCTTTATAGTGATTGGAGGGGGCGGTTAAGAAGACTCCAAAGAAACGACCAGGTTCAGTCCAGTTCTGCACCAGATTCCTATATATCTTCCCAGATCACCCTGCAGTTTCTGTTGCTGTTTTCTGTAATTCATAAGGATTCCCTCAGATCCTCCACCATCTCCCTTTTCCACCCTTTCAGCTCTTGCCATTATCTTGTGGCTTTGGATGTCAAAAAACTGTTAGATTTGCCTTTTAGGCTAGGATACAGGCCCAGCAAGAAATTAGGCAGAATTCAGGTAGTTTTTCAGATGGCAAATCAGGTGTGCTTACAGTTATACTATCCCAGGATTCTCTTGTAATGGACACCCACAAGTGAGGGTTTGTGCCCTTGAAGGAGAACAGCAGAACACCACTTTGGAAATAAAATCACACTGTCCTGGGTGTTCCAGCACTTCCCATGCTGGCCTCCTTTCGGCACCATTCCTTTCTGCAGTCCCACCCTCCTCTTCGCCCTGGCACATAGTCCCATGAACATGCCACCTGCCTTCTCTGTCTCTCTGGCCCCATCCTTTGGCTGCTCAGTTTATTTTTTCCACATCCTAACCCTCTTCCAGTTCCAAACTAAATAACTCCCACAGATGGCTTGTTCCATCAAAGCTGTTTAAGAACACAGGACAGTGAACTGGGGTCCAGAGGAGCTGCCAAAGTCCAAGGCTGCCCTTCCTACGGAGGCCCGAGACGACTTTGTCATTAGCTCCCTAGCAGTCCACGGACATGAGCAGAAAGGCTGGCAGGTGGGGTGGTGGGCCGTCGCTCTAACACTAGACTCCTCTAGCAGCTAGCAACCAGTTCTCACTTAGATTCACAAGTCAGAACTGGAGCCCGATCCATTGCACTCCGTTTTCCACAGGAGGCAGAGCACTTTGTAGTTGGCATTTCTCCCCCACTTTTTTACAGCATGGAAACCCAACAGGAAATGGCAGTCCCATTTGTGTTTTGGATCGTGGTTTGAATCCTTGCTGAACCTTTTTGTGAACTCTTGGAGAGGTCTAGATCCCTGCTCTGCCTGACCTGAAGGGCAGTATTCCCAGCTGTCAGCACATCCTTGGGAAGAGGGTGAACTTCAGACGCCTATTAGAAATCCTGCAGATGAGAGAAGACCCAGAATTTCACTCTTTCTTTCCTGTCAGCAAGGACATGTAAGTTTCCTGTCTGCCTTGTCATCAGCTTTGGAACACTTTTCTCCTGCATTTCCCCGTGTACACAGTGGTCTGTGAGCTTCTTCCCCCAGTCATTATCCCAGCACTTGCCTTCCCTCTGTCATAATCAGATGGGTCTGGTTAATTTTGTCCTCGTGACAAGACGGCCTTTTCCTTGTCCTCGCCGTTATTCCTGTGGGACTTACGACCTCTCTGGTCATGGTCTCCCTCTCTTTCCCTTCCTTCTGCCTCTTCCCTCTCTAACTGCAGCCTTTGTAAGTAGATTCCTCCGAGGTCACTGAGGAAGGGCAGTGTGTGCCGTTTGCTGCTGTGCAAGTCTCTTTTCCCTCAGTAAGCCGAGTTCCCTTGAGAGAGCCCCTCCCTTCCTCCATTAGAAGCCATGTTGGCGGCTTATCTGCTTGAACTTGGGCATAACAGGGCAAGGAATGATGGCATTTGTGGAGTGGTCTGGCCAGGCAAAGGGAAGTTAACTCTCAGCTGGAGAGAGCAGACAGTTGAAGAAGCTTCCCCCGGAAAGAGCAGAAGAGAAGGAAAGAGAAAATTCTGTGGCAGGGAAGTACTCCCTGAGAACTCAGTCAGAAATCAGCATCGCCTCCCTCATCCTGGTCTTTCTACTGAGAAGGAAACTATTGTTCTTTCTCTTCCCTGCCTTCATATATTACTCCAGGATCAAGGATTGCCAGATGAGCAACGCACCCTGTCGCTCTCACAGTAAAAGTTTCTCAGATTGATGGATTTGTGGAGCCTTTGGGTGCCAGGTGGAAGGAGGGAGCTTTGACTTCCTTTGTCTGGTCCCCATGCTCTCTGATGGACTTTCCTCTTTACAGTCCATCCAGAGTCCAAGACTGTGTAGTGCAGAGAACTTTCTGGGGACACTCCTGTGTAGGTTTTAGCTTGGCATCCAATAGTGACGAGTTTCCCATATTCGTTCAGCTCATCAGCTGACCAGGTGAGGTCTTATCCATGCTGTGTCCAGGGAAATGAAATGAACTGGATGATAGAACTCCTTTTAGGCCAGGTACCCTGAGAAGTTTTTGATTTCAGTATCTCTGTTCTTGCCTGTAGCTTAGCCAAGCTCCCATTTGGTTCGTGTTCATCTAAATGTGAATTCATCAGAGCTGTTTCTTTTGTCCTGGGGGCTGGCCTTTGGGCTAGTGCTGAGCTGGTGGGGAGTGGGGGAGTGGGGGGGTGGGGGGGTGGGGGGGTGGATATACCCTTTAGTAAAAAGGACTTGAAGTAGGTCCCTTTCTCCAAAAGTACCATTACTTCCAGACAGGCTACAAAGTATAATGGACTGAGCACAGACTTTGGAGTAAGACACATATGGGTTCAAATCCCCGTTTTACCACTGACTGGATGTTTGTTTCTTCCAAGCTCCAGTTTCTTCTTCCTCTTTCTGTCTCCCAGGATTACTGTGATAATCAGATGAAATAGCATAATGCCTAGCGACCATCAGCCACCACTTCATCTCCACTACAGCTTTCCCAGAAAAATGGGATATTTCAGCCACCGAGAAGTTGTGACCCATGAAAACTGCAGAAGAAGTAAAATGCTGACTTGTTCTGCATGCCACTACCCTGAACCTCCTTAATGGGTTTCTTGCATGCTCATGAGTTTTTGTTTCTAGAACGTGCCCTGCCCTGAGTTTGTTCAGTTTTCTTTTTCACTTGTGAGAACTTCTTTCATGATCAGTACCCAAGGGCTTTAGAATGTCTGGACGGTAGTTCTCCTAGAAGGCAAGCCTGTTTCCTTTGTGCCACCCCAGAGGCCTTGCTGGCCGACTGATCTCCAGAGACCACTCCTTACCTCTTTGCACCTTGGCTTTTCTTAAGGGGCCCTTCCTGGCTTCGAATCTGGTGAGAAGTGATCCAGAAACCTTGTCCTCAGCCTCTTACAGGGCACACTGGTTTGGCTTGTACCCTCCGAGTGGCCCGGAGGGAGCTGCAGGGTGTCAGAGATGGCCATGGGAAAGAAACGGCTCACAGAAAGAGCACAGCGCGTGAGCCAGCGGCTCCCACTGCCTGCTGGAGCAGGCTCAGTGAGGCTGCTGACAAGAGTCTTCAGAACACTAAACAGGTGATTAAAACATCAGTATAAGTCTTTCCAAATCTCACAGAAAGCCAAAAACTTAGTTTGGACACCAACAGAAATTTTCCGCTCTGGAGCTTTATAAACTGGTCTGCTGTTTCTTCCTCTGCTCTGTGGCCAGAGGGGAGCTCTGTGCTAATGATTCCATAAAACCCTCCAAGTCTTCCTGAGTGGCTTATCGTATGAGAAGAACCTATACCACCTTTTTCCATCATGAATTATCTTCAGGCTCTCACTGTTAGTTCAGATTCTGAATCTTCAGCCCTTCCTTCCAAAAAGGCCAAGCCCAGCTCTTGGCACTGTCCCCTGTGACAGAGCTGAGCTCCAGCATCAAGGTCAGAGGCA
Organism: Balaenoptera borealis; assembly: GCF_965194805.1. Classification (NCBI taxonomy): domain Eukaryota; kingdom Metazoa; phylum Chordata; class Mammalia; order Artiodactyla; family Balaenopteridae; genus Balaenoptera; species Balaenoptera borealis. The sequence continues at coordinate 48,397,050 of NC_138879.1, read as the reverse complement.
GAACCGTCTTTCCTCTCCTTTCCAAGATGACTGCCCAGAGTCATAGAAACCTTTAAAAATGGAAAGAGATCTCGAGAATCACCTGCATTTTGCAAACAGGGTTCGGTAACTTGCCGAAGATCACACAGGAGAGCATGAAGTGAACGTTCCTCTAGACCCTGCTTTCCCTAGACCTATGGCAGGTCAGCTGCCCAAGAGAAGTGCAGCAAGCCCAGAAGGAGTTCCGTCTTCGCAAGATCGGCAGCAAGAGGCTGCCCCCTTTGAATTTATGATCAGCTCTTTCCCCTTGTGGAGACTGTGAGAGTCTCTGCCCGAAGCACAGGCAGATGCTCGGGACCCATCGAGAGCTGCGGGCAGCTGGAGCGCTGGGTAGGAGCAGAGGCACCTTCCAGCCCCTCCACTTACCGACTGCCTAAAGTTGAGCGAGTTACTTAACTTCTCTGTGCCTTGATTTCCTCATCTGTAAAATCGAGGTATTTGACAGCACCTACCTCATGGGGCTGTTGTGTGGATTAGATGAGGTGGTGCATGTCAGCTTTTGGCACAGTGCCTGGCACTGGCAGCCGTTCACTTAGTGTTAGCCACTAAGAAGGGTGGCTGAGAAGGGTAGAGGAGCACGCGGCGGGTTTTGTTGTTGTGCCTTAGAAGCCCCAGTGGTGCTCTCGCAGGAAGTGGCTCTGGTGAGGTGGCAAGAACACAGGCCTACGAAGTCATTGCATCTGGCTTCAAATCTCATTTAACTTATTTTTTCATCTCTCTTATCATTATCTGAATGTAATAGTAACTGCTTTGTAAGGTGCTGAGGATTCCTAGATTCCAAAATTGCCATGAAAAATGTAGCGTGTTCTTTTGTACCTTAGCTAGAGTTGCACTTGAAGAGTGGACTAAACTTGTGACCACCTTCACTTAGTCTTCTAGCCTTTAAAGCAGTGATTCTACAACTTCAGTGTTCATAAGTACCTGGAACACTTATTGAAAGTACACATTCTGGGGCCCTGTCCCCAGAAAAACTGATTTATTTAGTCCAAAGTGGTGTCCAGGAATCTGCATGTTTAACAAGCTCGCTGTGTGATTCAGATGCAGGTGGTTTTTTAAATGCTTTTTAGTGCTCATTGGTAGAGAAAGGGGAACTAATATTTATTGAAGTTCTTCTATATGCCAGACATTTGGCTTACTTATACCTTATCAAACTATAAATAGACTTTAGCTAGCTTTGGTTAGCAAAGCTTGTCTTGTCTCCAGCCATGAGGCGTGGGCCACTTGAGACTCAGGACTCTAGATGTAGGACCTGAAAGTACAACTTAAAGTGGCCTCACACCTCAGCCCTAATCTCAGAATTTCTCTTCACCATATTTTTAATATGCTGTGGGGATTCTCGAGATACAGGTGTAATTTTTTTCTCAGAACGTGACATCAGTGCTTTGAAGAAGAAAAGTCTCACCTCTTGCTGAGGTGTGTTGTACCTTGCCCTGGGGCAGCAGCCTGCAGTTAAGACAAGGCAGAACATGCCCAGAGCTTGGCTTCTTGTGGTATCTTATTTCAAACTAGAAACTGTAGGCAGCCTGTCAAAAGAGAGCACCATTCCTTATGGAGCCTAAATCTCCGTGGGGAGCATCACTTGAAGCAGAAAAAAGCATCTCTGAGTAGCCAGTCCAGGGTGTTCGCATTGCACAACACAAGGAGCGTGATTCATGGTATACAGTGTGGCTGGCACCCCCTCCACGATCATGATGTCCTCTGGAATTGTCCTAAGGTCCCAAAGCTGCCGTCAGCCTCCCATGATCAGTCATCCACGTTGTCCGACTACCCATAGTGTATAGTAGATGCTGCAGATAGATTTTTCTTTAAATACACACACACACACACATACAAATTACAGTGCCTGTCCTCAAGAGTCTTACTCAGGAGAGAAAACAGGACAGCTTAATAGGAGAAAGATATTGCGAAGCATAAACAGATCAAATTTGTGGATGTCATGAACTTCAGAAGGAATACATTATCAATGACAAATTGAGGATCCAAAGAGAACTTGATAGGCTACAATGAAAGAAGTAAATAATTACATGAACTCAAATATGAATAAATGTAAAATCCTACTTTATCCAGAAAGTCAGCTGCACACAGCAAGTAGCGTGCGGCACAATACTAAATAATAGGGTTTTTTTTTATAGCATAGGGAGACCTGAGTGAAGGAATGTTATAAAAGGAAATAGTTACTGGAGGGCTTGCATGCGGTTGGCGAAGATAGTATTTAGCCACATATGTGAAAACACTTTGGGGATTTGTTGATTAAAAGCTCACAATGTGTCATTAGGGCAAAGTGGTGAACAACAAAATGTATGCTTTTGGACCTATTCATGGAGGTGTCCAGAACAGAACGAGGAGGGGCTGCTAAATCACACGTGGGCACTCCCTCCAGGAGACATTCGTCTCAGTGAAAGTCTTAGCGAAAGAGTAAGCAGGATGTTAAGGAGACACTTGAAGTGAGGAACAGTGGAAGGAAGTGGGACTGTTTAGCCTAGAGAAGGTATAACATAGCAGACGTCAAAAAATAGGAGGCCAGTCAGGTAGAAGCAGAGTTAGAGTTGTTTGTGGCCCAGAGAACAGGATTAGAAGCACTGGAGGCAGATTTGGGCTTAAAAGGGATAGACATTTCCACCGACGAGAAAAGTCCAAAAGTGGAATGGGTTCCCGCTTAGGCAATGAACCCCTTGGAGACTCAAGACAGTAACAGACCTCTCATACAGCATGGTCAGGACTGGAACTTAATAGGGAAAAAAATCTGCTAAGTATGTAATAATAAAAATTACTTATATGTGTCTTAAACACGAAGGGGTGATGGTTTTAAAAGCTTCCCCAGGGTCTTGAATCCTTTCCACCTGACATACTCAAGAAAGGGTTGGATCACTGGGAGATGTTGTAGCAGAGGTTCTAGGGTGGCTCTGAGTGACTGGTAACTCGCTTCCTGGCATCCAAGTGATACAGGTGTTGAGGGCTGCTAATGAGGTCGGAGAAGAGGAGGACGTGTAGGCCTAGCCTGTAGGCGCTGGAGGGGCAACTGGGGATTTGGAAGAGGTTAGTACCAGGTTACTGTGGAATCCCTCCATGGCCTGAAAGTTCTGTGAAGTGTCAAGGACTGCATCTGCCTTATTCTCTCTTGTGTGCCCGAAATGTCTAGCATGTCACATAGCAGGGCCTTAGGAAAAATTGGTGGACAGTGGGCTGGTGGGCTGGACGGTGACTTCTTGAAAAGAAAGACTTTTTTGGGCTTTCCTGGTGGCGCAGTGGTTAAGAATCCGCCTGCCAATGCAGGGGACACGGGTTCGAGCCCTGGTCCAGGAAGATCCCACGTGCCGCGGAGCAACTAAGCCTGTGTGCTACAACTACTTAGCCTGCGCTCTAGAGCCCGCGAGCCACAACTACTGAAGCCCGCGCGCCTAGAGCCCGTGCTCCACAACAAGAGAAGCCACCGCAGTGAGAAGCCTGCGCACCGCAACGAAGAGTAGCTCCCGCTTGCCGCAACTAGAGAAAGCCTGCACGCAGCAAGGAAGACCCAACACAGCCAACAAATTAATTAATTAAAAAAAAAGAAAAGGAAAGAAAGACTTTTTATCAAACATAAAAGAAGGTGAGGGAATGAATTGATTGCATAAAGGTAAAGGCCTTGTAGGTTGGGTAGGTTCGGGGAATAATCTGTAAAGTCTCAGAGGTGCCGGGGTGGGGCAAATGGCCCACAGGGGAATGTTGAGCAGGGTTGCCTGGGCCTGGAGTTGGGGATTAGGGAGTAACAGCAAGAAGGCCTGTGGTGATGTACAGTGGGGAGGGCTTGCACAGATCATGGAGAGCATTGAGAGACATTGGGATTTCATCTGGTACTAAGGCTGAGCCCAAGGGACTTCTCCATCCCGACTTCCTCAGGACCTATCTGCCTGAAAGGGATAAAGGAGCAGTGTGCCCAGTCTCTACAAAGAGCTTTTCTTCTCCCCGGGCTGCCTCTTCCTCCTCTCTTGAAGGAGAAGAGGAATGAGAACTCTGCCCTTTTGAGTGCTGTAGGTAATGGGGGCGGGGGAGAGGGCGTATTTCTCTCTTGGGAGTCTTTGATGCACCTGCTCTGAATGTGCCCCACCCCCCTCCTGCTGAATCCTCAGGGTCTAGAACGGGCCCTAGTGCACACAGTAAACACCTAGTAAATATTTGTTGAATTGAATGTTGACTGGATGTGTTGAATGCTGCAGGTCTCAGCATTCTTCCACACACATAAGATAAATAAAACTAGGAACAGATCGGGTGAAGGAGTCTGCACACGAACCTAAGGGGCGGCTCCTGATCCTGGCTGTCTGGAAGGCAAATAAGAAAGTGGCTCAGAGCGACCAGAGCACAAGAAACAGTGCTCCTGGCCCAGAACTAACCGGCAGTGTAGAAACAGACTGCATGTGGATATTTGCAGACTGAGACAGACTCAGGCCTTTCCTCCCCAGGGGCTGAGCTTGTAGCCTCCCCTGCTGGTTAGTGAGTGAGGGCCCCAGTGCCTGTGCTCCAGGTTTCAGAGCAGCTGAAGCCAGCCAGACCTGAAAGGCTTGTGTTGGCAGTGCCAGTATCCGCCCAGCCCCTGCCAGTGCGGGTGGCTGCTCTCAGAGCCTCTGCAGGGGAAGCAGATTGGACCGCAGCCCGAGCTACTGCTGCCTATAGCTTGCTCTCGACGACGCCCTCACTGTTGAGAATGCACCTTGCTCGTGCAGCCGGAGCTTAGAGCTCCAGAAAAAAACAGTTTTCTTTCCATGAGGGAACAGTTCAAGAAGAGCCCGCTGTCCTCTGCCCAGGAGAGCCAAGACTCCTCTCTGCCTTTGCTTAGAATGTCCAAGCTCAGGAAATTCAGGTGGGTAGAAAATACCACCTGAGAGCATGAAGAGGATTTTCTCATCATTTCTCTTGTATTGAAAGACCTGGAGCAAGGATCCAGCTGGTCTCATTTAAGGAGGATGCCATTAACAGAGGCAGAGTCGCCGCCCACGCCCCAGTGTGAAGGGGCCAGATGGGCAAGGTGGTTGTGATGTCCACTGCAGGACCTTATTTCTGATGTGTGCCTTAGTGCCGGGCTTGTCCTACAGCCCATGCTCTGGAGTCCTGCAGAATGCACGCATGCCCATGGTTAGGTCCAGGAATCTTTGTAGAGAATAGGAAGGGGGCAGCTGCAGAGAGGCCAGGGCTTCCCTCCACCAACTGGCTTGTCCAGCAACCTGGATCCAACACCTTAGCTCAAAATAAACTATTTCAGCAGCTTCAACAGCCAGGTGAGCATTCCAGGGCCTTTCCCCTCAGCCCTAGGCTGTGTGTCTGCCCCATGCTTCCTTCCTTACCTCTGAGCCTGGCTTCCACACATCTCAGTGGTGTCAGGCAGAGTACCCCTCCTGTCTCTGAGCAGAGTGAGGCAGCAAAGAAGAAAAAACATAATAGCCACTCATTTACTTAGCACTTTCTGAGCCCTGACACCTTGCTAAATATTTGATATACATTATCTCTTTTAAACAACTTGAGCCGAGGCTCAGAGACATTAAGTAACTTGCCTAAGGACACACAGCTAGGAAGTGGCAGTTAACACTTGAACTCTTGATCTCTGACTAGGAAGCCCAGGCTCTTGACCGACCCCCTGTATTGCCTAAGCTTGCCTCTTCCCAGAATGGACCTGTTTTTCCTTCTGTACTTACCTTCTCACCACCAGTGTATGCTCCACATCTCCTCTGTTTTCCCAACTCTCCTTCCAGTGTGAACATAATCTCCCTCTCAGTACCCCTACCCTTTGGAATCTTCAATAAAAATAATGGAGTAGCCTCTCCCCCACCCCCACCAAATCTTCCCACCTAACCATTTGCCAGTTCCCACCCACCCCCCCTCTAGGACACTTAAGACCAGTGCGTGTGCGCGCACACACACGGTGGGGGGAGGTATGGGTGGGGCTAGCAGGCTGCCATCCACTCTGAACAAGCATCTGTGCATTGCCAGCTGATTGGTAACAGCCCACGTTGCCTCCGCTAAGAAGAAAACACAGCTGTTGGGACCGGACACGTGGAGTGGTATAGCTACTGCGGGGTGGGTTGGCCGACGATGTTAGCATTTCATCTTGTGACCCACTGACCCCTCAACTGGCACTAGGACTAGGGACGGCTGAGTCTGGACATTGGGGTCAAAAGTGACTGAGGGCAAGCCTGTGCTTAGCTGCCTTGCAAAGAAATGCAGTCCTGCTGCTGCAGGGACGGGGAACAAGTGACCCGCTGAGTGGATGCCCTTGGACAGGGTACCCGGGGCTTGTCAGGATGTGTCTGGCACAAGGATCCATGCCTTTTCTCCTTGTCCACTTTGTCATTCAGTGCCTGCCAGGTTCTTTCTTTCTCTCCCCTCTGACCTGTGACCCTCTCAACAAATCAGTACCAGTCGTCCTGATTCATCTAGGCTGGGAGTGTCTGTCTCCCCATCATAAGCTGCTGCCTCTGTCTTCAGAGTGAATGTGCATCCTCGTGGCCAGCTTCCCCGCTGCCTGGAAGCCCCTCCTCCAGGAATGTGAATAAACTGTTTCCTCTGTCCTCCAGCTCCAGAGGATTCCCTGTGTCTGAACTTTCATTGGCAGACCTCTTCTCAGGCTGACCCACCCTTGGCCACTACAGAATTGTCCTACCCACCCTTCAGTCTCCTGTGAAGGCGAGTCGTGTATAACTAGAGGTTCTCAGTTTGTGAAAACACTTTAGTCTGAGTTCAGTTTCTTGTAGCCAATCCTGTAGGCTGGGCTCATTGGAGATGATTATTAACCCATTGCTAATTGACCTCAGAAGCCAGCCAAGCAGCCTGTATTTTACCAGGCTTGATAATGGATTTGTAGGCTATTTTAAGATTTCTTAATAATTTCAGCAAGACTTCACTTTTCTGTCTGCATCTTATTTGCTGTAAGGACATTCTGTAAAATTAACAAGCTATAAAGTTTGATTGAAGGTTTCAACAAATGTGAGAATAATTGGCACCATTTAGAGAAACAAGAAAAACAACCTGTAAACTGGAGTTTGTAGGGGAAAAACCCGTGTGATTTTTCTCTGTAACCAGAGGAGCGGTAGCAAGCAGGACTTTTTAAACCAGAAAATAATCGAACTGGCTGATAGTGCAAATTTAAATTCTGACTCCCCCAAACCAAAAGTTCAGAAAAAGAAATTTTGCAAAATCTAACCAGTCACTGTAGTGTTTGTGCCTTCCAGGAGGCCTGTTTGAATAGGGACCCAGTAAAGATGGAGTGAGTCCATCGTTCCCTGGAGCTTGCATCCAGAGGCCTGCTTCATCTCTCTGGCCCCTCCCTCCTGTTCCCTGGCTGGATCAGGGCTCTTCTCCCTTCCTCATGGCTGGTGTTAAGTCTTGCCACTTAACATCCGTCTGTGATACCTGGTGCTCAGTTCCTTTTCTCTCTCTCTCCCTCCGCCACCTTCCATAAGACTGCTTGGACCTCTTTTTCTGTTCCTTCCTAGGCATTTCTGCCCAGGCTGGGCTGGTCCTCTGCCGAGTGCCTGTAGAAAGTCACCAGTTTTCAGAGAACAACATTCTTTTCTCATCCACTGGCCCACTGCTAAGATACCCCAGACTGCCTTCCCTCTTCTCTCCTGCCCTAGAGGTTTCTTCCTGCTTTCCTCAGGACCTAACCTTCCTCTAAATGCCAGCCTCTGCTTACCATGTGCATGCTCACTTTCTCTCTGTCTAAGGAACTGAGCCTGTGACAGGCCAGGCTCCCACATCGCCTTGCCACATCTCACTTTCAGTTTTCCTTTCTGCTTGGTTCTTTGCGTGTGGACCTGATCCGGGTGGTAGCTGGAGCCCTGAAGCTAGAGGTTTCAGTTCCCGCCGATGGGGCACACTGCCTCAGATCGTCTTCAGGGGGAGGGAGAGGGGCTTTCTCTGGGCGCCTTTCTTTCAGCCCTTCCCTGACCCACAGCCCCAGTCTTCTTTCAGAGCTGACTGGACCATCAACTTTGCAGCTCCCAATGGTCTCCTACACAGTGAGTCTCTCCAGAAGGACCGTGACTGCCCCTGAGAAGGTGCCGGGTCTCAGGTTACCCGGGTGTTCCCTGGCCAGCAGCCCTTTTACTCAGCTCTAGCCCCTGGCCAGCCCCACCTGTTAACAGCCCAGGAAGGAGGCCTCTGCAGCCCAGATCCTTCTCCTCTAGAGAATCTAGAATTTGCCCAGAGCTACAATGTACATACCACTTACATTCTCTGTTTTTCATTGATATAGAATGGAAAAATGTACTCATGAACAGAGCTATTGTGGGGATTATGTCATAGACTTCATCTGGACTCCTTCCTCTCCGAGCCGGGAGCCTAGCTTTAACCCCTCTCCTACCAGGAAGTCCTCCTTGGCCAGACAGAGATCATCTTGGAGTTGGCTCTGTGTGAATGGTTTAAAGGGCGCCTTCCTTCGTGATACCCCTTATTAACCATATTCAAACTGGGTTTTTTTTCCCCCAACTCAAGTGCTGGAGGCTTTGTCTAGGAGGAATCCACCCCGCTGGGCTGATTCCTCCCACCTGAGAGCACAATGCTTGAGCAGACAGGCCGGCAGGCTGGAGACCGAGGGTTTCTCTGTGCCCCGGACAAGCCCTAGACTTTCTGCCCCTCAGTCCCCGCATCTCCTCAGTAGCTCAAACCCCATTCCTCACTCCATCGTGCACTTTGAAACCTAAGGAGACCATACAACGTCAGCTGTCCTCCCTGCTAGTTGGATTGCAAAGGCGAGGACACTCTTCCAAAAGGCTGGGTGACTTTTCTCTCCAAACATGTAGAATTCTTTTCTACACCCCACTCAGAGACCCCGCTGGATCAAAGCCCTTTTGAGAATCATCCAGGAGTTCCTTTGCCCTCAGGGAGGAACTGATGGCCATAGCAGACAAAATCCCCCGGAAATCAGGTTCCTTCCAAACAGAGTGAAAACTAAAATAGGGAGCAGGGGCCCGGGGAGGGAGGTGGCACTCCTTTTTGTTTTGGTGTCCACGTGAATAACAGCTCCCCCTGATCCTCTAAGGATGTGCCGCAGGCAGGCTCAGGATGTCTGCATCCCTGGGTCCTGCTGTGCCCTGGAAATCCCCGTCTCCAGGAGACCCACGTCCACACATGTGGCCTTTCTCCCCCTTGGCCAGGAATCACCCTTTCTTCCTGAGCCACTCAGCATGCCATCCAGCCCATGCCCTAACAGCAGGAATTCTGCCCGCCTGTCAGCACACACACCCATGGGCACACTCTCCTCTCCTGGGCAGATTTCTGCAGCACACACAGCAGGAGTGCCAGCATACCTCTCACCATCCAGGTGATGCCAAGGACCACTGTAAGGTTTTCCTCTGTCCTCCTCTCACCCCTTAACCCCCACCTCCTCTCCATTCAGTGATAGCAGCCTCACACCGAAAAGGAAAGTCCTGGACCCATTACATAATTCTCCATAGTGCAAGCAGTAACTGGGGCATAAGGTCAGAGGTCATAGTGGGGTCAGGTGGCTGACACACACTGTAACGACAAGGTGGTTAAAATTAGACCACTGAGAGGAAACTGGCAGTCTTGTGGAAATGCAGAAGTTTCCTCTGCAAGTGAGAGGCTGGGGATGCAGGGAGGCCACTGTGCGTGCTGCCTGCCAGGCTATTACTCATTTCAGCTCTGTTCTTTAATGCCTTTTAGCCCCTGCTTCTGTATTTCTAGCCTTCCTCATCACATGTTTGAATACACGCGATGGAACCCATGGTTACCTGCCCTGGCCCAGCAAGCGCTTCTTTCCTCCTTTTAAGCACAGGACTGGGCACCCCAAGCTCAAGACAGCTGTCCTTTCCTAAGCCTTTTCTGGGTAGCTGAGCACCTTTTGGTTTAGCCTCTCAGGTGGTCGAGGTACTTAGCCTGCGATTCAGGCCTCAGTTGTTATCAAGGCCATTGGTGGGGCAAGGGGGGGGTCCACTCCGAGGTTGGGAGAGGTGGCAGAGGACGGAGTCATGGAGCGCAGGCTTGACAGTTGTGTGCTGCACATTCCCTGGCCAGCCAGCTGCCAGAGGGGAGCTCATTTCCACGTCTCCTGGAGGACTTGGATCACACCTGCCTCATCTGCTCCCTCTGGTACCCAGCCAAGCTCCCCTGTGCCTGTCAACCCTTACTGTAAACCTCCTGAGTGCCCTGCTTGTCCTTAGCACCCCTTGCCAGGGAAGTATGAGATGTAGTCTCTGCCACCAGTGGAGTTATTATCCAGGCGCGGGCGATAACAAATGCACCTGTGAAACAAAGAGCAAGCAATCAAAGACAGTCTCCAAGTTAGTAACTTTACTGTGTGATACAGCCAGGGAAGTCCCTGTCATGTGACAGGATGGGAAGCATGGGGTTTGGGGGTCGAGGGGCAGGGGCTAGAGTCGGTGATGATGGAGGGGCTGCCACCCTGTGACATATCTGGCCACTGAAGTGTTTCCCTGTGGGAACGGCCTTCACCACTTGTGAGCTCCAGATCAAATGGGCCCCTCTTCTCCCTTGGTGAGCGCCCTCCCAGAAGGGAGGAGAGGACCCCAGAGGCCAGGGATGAAGAGTAGGGCACGAGAAGGTGCAAAGCAGGTGGGTTTGCAGGTCTCGCAGGAGAAGGACCCCAGACAGGGTGACTATGGAAACTTTCTCTGAGCCACTTACAAATTTGATGATTGCTCAAGATACTGAATTTCATTTTAGCTAAATCAGCCCCAGCTTCTCTGACAGCACTGGCTTATGTGCTGACGTGGCCACATGGGAGCAGGATGGCCTAAACCCCCGGAGGAACAGAGCTTGGTGAAACACTCCCCACACACACGCCCACCTGCTTTGCCTGTCTCCCTTCTCCTGACAACAATTTCCTGCCGGACCCCAGTCTCTTCAGCGTAAGAAGCTCTTAGGTGGGGCAGGAACCTGTCAGGGGAAACCCAAAATGACCTGAGTGAAATGAAGCAGCCAAGAAAGCCCTCATCATTCATTTCACACTCAGGCTGAAAGTTCTCCTCTTGGGAGTCTGGCGAGAGGGGAGCTGGGAGAAGAATGGAGAGCGGCAGTGAGGGTACCAGCGAGCTATGTTCTGTGACAGCCAATATTTTACATGCCACCCTTCCTTCTATCAGCTAGATACCAAACTTGGAAGACTTTTAATTTATTCTTTTTTCATATCAGGACTTGAGCAAAAGAAAGGCGAAACCCCAGAGGACACCTGTCATTGGTCCGGGGGTTGTCTGCTCCCCGAGAGGTGACCTAAGGGGAGATGGTGCTGTCTTCCTTCAGAGGGTCTCGGCCCTCCTCCTCACCTCACACGCACGCACTCCCGCTCACTCTCTCCGCCTTCCCTGCCCAGTGGACACATTTCTCGTGTGCCCCTCAGCCAACAAACAAAGTCTCTCATCTTCCCTTTCAGAAAATGCTGTTTTTCTTCTCCCTCTCGCCCTGTAGGTTATTGCAGCCGACTGCAAAAGGGTCACAGTGCTGAAGTATTTTCTGGAAGCCCTTTGTGGACAAGAAGAGCCTCTGCTGGCATTCAAGGGTGGAAAATATGTGTCAGTGGCACCCGTCCCAGACACCATGGGAAAGGAAATGGGAAGCCAAGAGGGAAAACAACTGGAAGATGAGGTACAATGCGGGAAGAGCCCGCTGTGGCCGAAGGAAGGCTCCCCCATCCCCCCAGCGCTGCTCTGCCCGGGCTTCAGCCTCTACCCCTGGTTATTTATAACCACTCAGAGCGGTGGCGATGTTGACGTGACCAGCCAGCTTCTCAAGAGTGCACTCTGCTGGTGCCCCTTCCTGCCAGTCCCACCCCGGTGCCCCCATCTCGCTCTGCTACGAGCTCCAGATGCTTCTTTTTAATGTTGCAGTGGAGGAGAAGGGAGGGAAAGAAAGAGTTTAATAATGTGCAGCTCTGGAGGCTTAGGAAAGGGAGTTGGGGGGGGTGGGATGTTAGGGTTCAGGCCGAGGATCAAGTTTATGGATGTGTGGAGCTCAGTGCAGCACAGGCCTGAACTGCAGCCTCCAGCACACGTACAGGAAGAGCTGACATTGCTGGCCCCGTGTGGAAAATCACCCCCTCCCTGGCCTACCCTCCCTCCGTTGCTCCCTCCCACCCTCCCTCCTGCACATCCTGATGTGATTAAGGAATTCTCCTCTTGTTTGTTTGCCCTTGGTTGTTCCTGTAGCCCTTGCTTCACTCCAGACTGTGTGTGTGTGTGTGTGTGTGCGCGCGCGCGCGCGCGCGTGCACTCGTGCCAGCCTGAGTGCCCACCCCTGCCAAACCCCGCTGACATTTGCCTTGCCGTACATGTATGTATCTTTCTGGGGGTGATTGTTACCGTGGTTCTGTGCACAGTGGGTTTGTGTGTCCGTGTAAGTTGAACACTGCTGCCAGCTTCCCTGCTGTCTGTGGGTTCTGAGTAAATGTGAGTGTGGACGGTGTCGGTGCCTGCGTGCGTTTACTGTGCTTACTGTTGCTGCCAGCTGCCCTGCTCTGTGTCTGGGTGTGGGTGTCTGGGTGTGTATGCACACATAGCTCACTTTGCCTGATGGTTGACTCTTTCCTTCTTTTTGCCCCATTATAGACAGAGGGGACTTAGGTGGGAAAGAACATGGGACTCAAGGAAGGGACGCAAGCGACTGTAGCCAGAGGCCAGGTCACCCGTAGGCCAACACAGTCATTTGGCCTGCAGCAGTCTCAAGCGCCTGGTGGAGCAGGGTGGGGTGTGGGGATGAAATCAGCAGCAGGCCAGGGAAGCCAGATGTCAGCTGGAAGCTGTCGTTGGTGATCTGAAGCAGTGATAGAGTGGCCACCTTTGGTTCAGAGTCTTCAGAGCAGCAAAATCTTGGATGGGCTTCATTAGAATAGCTGGAGAACCCCACCCCACCCCTGATGACACAGGATAGAGGTGGTTCCAGGGATAAAGCTGAGCCCATGATTCCAGACTCTCCAGATGAAACCTGGGCAGGGAGTAACGGAAAAGAATGAGCTGTCAGTATGGGAGGAGACAGTGAGGTTGCTAAAGCCATCGAGGTGTCCAGGCTTCAGGCAGGACAGCGCAGTGCCACCCAAGCCCTGGGCACCGTATAGGGAAGCATGGGTGGGGTAGCGCCCTGGTCAGCTCTCTCACTCGCGCTTTAAGGCTGGGGCGGGCGGTAGAAGGTGAGCAAGGTGGCTCTCCAGGGTTGCTGCAAGAGATGTCCCCTGGCCCGAGGAGCCTGCAGGACCAAATCCAGGGAAGCAGGCGATGCCCAGAGGGAGGGGCTCCTCCACTCTCACAAGGAACAGACCAGCTCTCGGTCCCAGATCTTGGCTGCGCCACACTCTTTCTCCCTCCTTCTTAGGCTTATTGACCAGACAAAGGTTGTGACCCATGCCATGCTGCCCACTTCTTCCTTTTCCCACGAGCCTCCTGGGTTCCGTTATGTTAGTGGCCCCTGGGAAACCCTACTTACCCTGGTCTGTGTAATTTCACAACCCTGCACTTCCTCGTTTGCTATGAGAGCTGAGCCAACCTCAGACAAGCCTCGCTGACCCTCTTTTGACCTCAGTCAGGCTCAGTCCAAGCCCCATGATAACCCTGTGTATCCCTGGTCAGAGCAGGCAGGGGCAGTGTCCCCCACAGACCAGCCAGGGACCCTACTCCACTTACTCTGGTCCAGGTTAACCCCACGAACAGGAAGTAAATGTGCAGAGAGAGTCTTCCTCCTTCCCACGGCCTGGGCCTCTCTGGAAGTGGGCCCTGTGACACTAGAGCCCGCGCGTTGTCAGATGAGTGGTGACTGCGGACAGCATCCCAGACCCCTGAGACCTCTTAGGATAGTGGCAGTTCTGGCGCCATCCCGAGATCTCATCTCTCCTAACTGCAAGACTGAGTCCCTTAAGCTGATTGGGAGAGGAAAGGGGAGCTGTTTCTTCAGACATCATTCTTCATGAGCAGAACAGAATCCATTTCCTTAAGGATGCTGCCAGAACACCTGTCTTCCCACCCCTAGATTCTACTCCTAAAACAAAGCATCACCTACCCAGTCACGCACTCTTGCTAACCACCTTCCGCAAAGAGAGTCCTTCAGAATATCATTGAGATGGACGGTTAGAGGAGAGAGAGTCTGTATGGAACAGGATCCCTTTGAGTCTGTGGGAGACCTGGCGAAGGGCTGGGTCTGAGCTTACCATCTAGATCCAGGACCGCACCTGTGCTGCTTGGTATTATTGGTAGGAGCACAGACTTTGGAATCAGACTCACTAAGGTTTGAATCCCTGCTCTGCCACTTACTAGCCTCGTGACCTTGAGCAAGTTGTTTAACTCTCTAGACCTCAGTTTGTTCATTTATAAAATAGGGATGATGATAGCATCTATGTACAGACTATTGTATTAAATGAGTTAATGCATGAAAAATGCTTGGCCTGGTACCTGGCCTCATAATAAGCACTCAGTGAATGGTAGCCGTTATTGTCATAATCATTGTCATTATTATCATCCAGTTAACATTCAGACCCAGGAATCTTCTCCTACTAAGTCACCCCCTATTACCCGTGCTAACCCTGTCCCTCAAAGGAAACTCTCTTGGGCAGCTGCATGTTCTCTACTGACCAAGGCCAAAAGTGAGAGAGTGCGAGATGGAGCCTGGGACCACCCGGGGAGTAGTGGCTTCTAAGAGCTGAGGCTGCAAGCAGGGAGGTGCCATCCCTGGGGAAGGCTCCACCAGCCTGGCAGGAGACTCCTTAAGCTAGCCAACTATCTCCCAGTCTGTGCAGGCCCCCAGAGGGCAGCTGAGCAAGGTCATGGCATGTGAATTCCTATCATGGGGCCCCCAGCCCCCACACCGCCAGGCTGTGGTCTTAAAAAGAAACCAGGGCAAGGTCTGCTGAGCTACAGCATCTGCTCCCTGACGCCGTCTGGGGCAGAGGAGCTTCCATGCCTAGCTCCCAGCTGTTGGCCAGAATGATTCCTATCCGATCGTTAGCATGAATTAGACTTAAATTGGGTGGTTTAACTTTCTCTGTTGTTTTCCCCTTTGGTGAATTTCAAAATGAAAATGGGCCCAAAGTTTGACATTTTGAGTGTGTGCAAAGAAGGAAGGGCTATGAGTATAGGCATGGAAGTAGATAGGGTGTGGATCTGTGAGTCTGTAAGAGGAGGGCCCTGGAGCGCAAAGGGGAGCAGTTACCGGGGGAGAAGCATGACAATTTCCCTCGACCTGCCTCTGCCTGAGCTGGGGGAAGCACACACCTTGGGGCCCTGTGCATGAAATGGTCCAGATAGGCCTGGATTGGGATGCAGGAGGGACGGAAGGGTGGGTCCGGTCTGTGCTGTGGGCTCACAGTCTCCTCTCTCCCTTGGCCTGCACCACCGCCAAAGGAAGAGGACGTGGTGATTGAAGACTTTGAGGAAGATTCGGAGGCTGAAGGCAGCGGGGGCGAGGATGACATCAGGGAGCTTCGGGCCAAGAAGCTGGCTCTGGCCAGGAAGATAGCGGAGCAGCAACGTCGCCAAGAGAAGATCCAGGTAGGGCCTGCCTGGGGAGGGTGGTTCCCGTGTGGCTGGTGGTCTGTACAGGGCATGAAGGAGATGGGAGTAGGGATGAGCAGGACCCTCTCACTCAGGAAGTCTTGCAGTGTCCAGACTGGTTCCACCACCTGTTTTCCTCCTCTGCCACTAAATTCTGGTTTGGTGCCTGGAGTCTCCCTCCTCCTGGGCTGCAAGCAGGGCCAGGTTCTTCTCAGAATCTGCTGAAAACTTCTCCCCCATTGATGATCTATGAACACACACCACACATACCCAACCTTTCACACAATTTCAGGGGTTTCAGAGTTCCCCTGAACGTTGTCCAGACACTCTCGGAAAAGCTGTGGATTCTCTGTTGAGAACACCTGTTCTCAGGGAGAGACGGTGTCATGGCCACAGTCTGCTTGTCTGGATTCCCACCGTAATGGCCGAGCCCCTCTGGACAGGGCACTCTAAACCCTAGGGAGAAACTACTCGATCGCCACGTAAGGATTCCTGCACCATCAGCCCTCTCGTGGACCCATACCTTCACTTCCAACAAGCTTTTCTTTATGGCTCTCCCAGGTCTGACTCCTGCGCTGTAGGCTCACTTCTTCTCATCTAGGCCGCGGGGCAGACGAGGAATAGCCAGCCATGCTCCCTGCTTTAAGACTAACTGCATACGTGGGGAAGCGTCAGTTGTCTTTAGGAATGTCTGTTTTCAGCGCTCTCTTCAGCCACCTCTGGCCTTTGGCATGGAGCGTAGTGCATGTGGTCAGGCCGACCTGATCAGGCTGGGCTCCGCCACTTACTAGCCTTGTGACTTTGGGCACATTGTTTAACTTCTCCCAACCTGTTTCCTCATCTGCAGAGTGAAACTGGTGACAGCACCTACCACCTGGAATAGCTGTGAGGCCCACAGGAGCCAGTGCACGTAAAGCACCCAGCACAGTGCATGGCACACCGTGATCTGGTAGCAGCCTGACCGCGCATCAGACAGCGCCCTGCCCTGGGAAGGGGAGTGGATACCGGTTGGGACCCATGGTCCTTTAGACGTATTCACATGAGTCTACCAGTTGGAATTAAGCCTCTGCCAGCACCACTGCCGTTGTGGTGTGGCTGCCTTCTCCACCCTTGCGCAGTCTGTGTGAACCTCTGTCGTGGCCCTCGAAGCTTCGTCTGCAAGCTGTCTTTCTTCCTGTCCGGTAGCTCTTTTCTTCCTCACCATCGGTCTTCCCAAAAGTTCTGTCCATACTACCACCTCCATTTCTTGACTCTCAGCCCAGCAGTTTTAGAGGCGGTTGCATCAGAGGTCACCAAGTACCTTTGTCGGGTCTTCATCACACTTGACTTCCCTGTAGCTTTGGACCCCAAAGCCGCCTCCCTCCAGCCTCACTTCAGCACACGAGGACCTTCGTCTCCTCTCTGTCTGGTGACCACACCACCCTCCTGGGCTTCCTCACCACCATTCGTTACTTGGTCTCCTCCTCCCTTTCTCTTACTTCTTAGTCTCAGCGCATGGAGTTGGCCCTCAGCAAGTATTCTCATTCGGTGAGTTCATAGATGGTAGCAACGAGAGCATCATCTTAAGTTCCTCACTGGCTTTTAACCCCTCGTGCCTGATTTCTTATCAGATCCTACCTGTTCACTCGTTTATCCGCCCCCTTCTCCATCCCCATTGCCACTACAGCCGTTCTAGTCCAGGTACTGACTGGATCGTAGCCAGCAAGCCTGCACTGCACAAGTCCGGGGGGTCCTCTTTCCCTTGTAGTCTGTGAATGCAGCTCCTGGAGTTGTGTGGTACACGGTCCGCATGCCAGGCTCCCTGCCTGCAACGCACCTTATGTGGTTTCATCGTTCTCTTGCCAAAAGAGCCACTCCCCTGCTCAGGAATCATCAGTGCCTTTGCTTGGCTAATAAAGTCGAATTCCTTACTACGGCATCTAGGGCTTTCTCGTCTGTTCCCAGTCTATTTTCCCAATCTCTCCTCCCGTCCCCCATGAGCCCTCACCAGCTATATGACATTGGGCAAATCATTTAACTTCCCCGAGCCTGTTTCCTCATCTGTCAGATGAAAGTGGTAACAGCAACTCCCTCAGAAAGACAGTGCACGCAAAGTGCCTGTCCAGACACTCCAGCCCTCCTGCCTGCACAACACTAACCCTCCTTTCTACCCACTGTCCCCAGACAGCTCTGCCCTTTCCCACTCTCACGTCTTTGTTCCTGCTCTTCACTCAAGCCCGAGTACCCTTTTTCTGCTCCACATTTCCTGTTACCTGTTGAAATTCTATTCTTCCTTCAATCCCCAGATGAAACCCCATCTCCCCAGTGAAGCCTTCCCGGATCCCCCCCAGGAGGAATTCATCTCTCTGCTCAGTGTTCCTGTGGCACTGATTTATACCTCATTTGTGAAACGTATATCACGTCTCAAATTACACTTATTTCTGGACTTGTTCCCCCCGCTGTACTGTGAACTCCTTGGAATCAGGGACGTGTCTTCCGCTCAGTGTAGGAAATGGTGGTGAGCACCTACCAGGCCGGTGGTGAGGGGACACAGGAGCGAAGCAAGGAAGTCCTGTCCCAGAGTGTCCACTGGCGTGGAGAAGTCAGGGATTCGAAGTGTGAGCGAGCCTTGTGACCAAAGGGAAATGCAAGATGCTGTGGGAGCATGCACCAAGGGGACATGGCCCTGTCTCAGGCAGCGTGTTCAGCCCAGCCTCTCCAGTGACAAGCGGTACCTGACGGAGGCCTTGTATGAGACTTGGCTTCCGGTGCCCGCAGCTGCTCCTGCCCCGGAAGCCGGTTCTCCCTGTCAGCTCCCTTGGAGCAGGCTGCTCAGGCCAGGCATCGATGGCCTGCTGCGGGCCGTCCAGGCTGGGGTTGCTGTGGCCCCTTTAAGAACAGGCCCCACGTGCACCGCTGCTGGCGGCCCTGCCTCCTGTCAGCCTTCTTCCTCCAGCCTCACAGCCACAGGAGGATTTCTCAGCAGAGGAGAAATTCCCCCCTTCCCTTCTCCCCACCCCCTGTTTAATGCCCGGGGCCCTTCACTTCCATAATTCTTCATTTTCCAGCCTTGAACGTAAGCCAGACACATCTGTCTGGCCATATGCGTGAACCCTGGAGTCTGTGCCGAGGTGGCTGTAAAACAGGGCCGGTGAAGGCCCTTCTGGGAGAGCACACACATGTGTGTGCCCTCGGGCCATTGGCTCCCTGCCCAGAACCACGGGGCTGCAGTGCTCCAAACCCATGTTAACCTCTTCTTCTTTTTCCTCTTTTTGTTTAATTTAAGGGGGGAAAATCCCAAGGAAAAGGTATAAATTGTCCTGGGAGTGGGGGAGAGGCTCCTAGCTGGAGAGGCCATTATTGTTGGCAGGTACCTGGGTCACACTAATACAATAAGGAAGAGAGGAGCATCGGGTGAATTAAGATTGGAGAGATGGGCTGTAAATTACTCTGCTCCGAACTCCATCAGTCTCCAGGGGTGTTAACCGAGAGGTGTAAGGCAAGTCCCCAGCTCCCAGCGCCTTTTACAGATGCAGCAAAACAGGAACCACACATGTTTGGGGAAGGGGATGTGAAGGTGGGGTTGAAAAAAATCCTCCTGGCCCCCATGCTGGCTGTAAAGTCCAAATGAGATCTGGGGCCGTAGCCACACCCCCACTTCCCCGCTCCCACCGAGACCCCCGGGCCTAAGCTCATCTGTGGGATGGGGGAGGTGAGGCCTGGCCTCCCTCCGCAGCCTGTCCCTCCCTGCTTCCGGCGTTGCACAGAGGCTGGTGAGGGGGGCCGACTGGAGGTCAGAAAAGGGGTGTGGGCAGCTCTCAGGACCTGTGCAGCTGGAGCCTCGGCGCCCGGCAGGCCTCGGACACTGGGGGCCAAGTCCGCCCACCCAGGGCTTCGAGGCCGCACTCTCCGGCTCAGCCCAGGCTTTGCCTGTCGCCCAAGACAGCTCTTCATCTTGTGCTGGTTGAGCCCACCTTGCTGCTTTCCTCCCGAGTTCTTTCCGTTCCCGTTGCCATTCTTGAGAGGCGTCCAGAGACCAGAGCAGGGTACAGGGTTTGCCTGGGACACTGGTCAGGAGTGTTTCTTTCCTAACCAGGCCCTCAGGGCAAAGCAGTCACTGACTGTCCTCCTCCGGGCTTGAGGCGTGGCCTCTTGGCACCTCACCCTGGCCCTGGCCCTGTGAGTCCCCACCTCCTCTCTGCCTCCACGAGGCTTTGCTGTGATTTGTGCTGCTGTCGGGCGGGGTCAGGTTTCCTGAGCAGTTGCAAACATCCCACCTGAAACATAACAGGCTCTTCCTCTGGCCACAGCTATTGTTTCCCTCGGCATTATGGCCACAGTCTTGCTCTGTAGCCAGCAATGACATGTGTTCTGAAAATAGCTTCACTCCCCTATCCCCTTCCCGCCCACCCACCCTCCTGAAGATGCAGTCACTCCTTTGTGGTAGCCCCAGGAGTTTCACGCTAAATATAGCTGCAGCCCATTCACATTGCCACCCAGCTGGGGGGGGGGCCGCTGTGGAACAATGGGGCATGCACAGAGCCCCCCACACCTGTATGGAATCTAGCGGAAGGCAGACACTCAGCCCTGGCTCCTAGCTGTCGGAGACAGGGCGGGAGCCAGCGCACTACCAGGCCAGGGGCACGTTCACGCCAGGGCAGGAAAGCACATCAGCCTGTGGGGCCAGGCGGCCGCCCTCCCCACTCCAGCGCATTCCAGAGCTTGCTCCAGCCATTCTCACCTCCCTGGTTCCAGCAGCATCCACAGGGTCCTGTCCTCCTGCAGAAATGGTCAGGCTTTTGGCTGGAATACCCTTAGGCTGCTGCTTGTAGCAAGCTCAGGGGTGTTATGCTTAGCCCTGCCATTCCCTGTCTATCTAGAAAGGGCAGTAAGAAGTAGCAAGCAAATCATCATAATTATAACCTTGAAAAAGATAGCAAGTATGTGTTAAGCTTTGTGGTATTGACTTTGGATATCCAGAGAAGGGATCCTAAGCAGAAACTTTCCCATGAGCAACCCACCCCAAATGAAGATGCTTACAGAAACCAGTGACTCTGCCTGCTTTCTATAGCAAATGCAGAATCTGCGCCCTTTGGTTTTTGCAGCTCAAGAAGGAATGCCTGGGACTTCCCCGGTGGTCCAGTGGTCCGCGCTTCCACTGCAGGGGGCACGGGTTTGATCCCTGCTCAGGGAACTAGGATCCCGCATGCCGCGCAGTGCGGCCAAAAAAAAAAAAAAAAGCAATGCCTGTCTGCACTGCTGGTGGTTATCTCACCAGCTATTCCTATTAATATTTCATTTCCATTTTTCCATTTTTTGTTTTTTAAAAATACCTCTACATAGTTAAAGAAAAAAGGAAAAAAAAAACCAAAACACCAAGAGTACCACGAGTTTCATAATAGAAATCAGCAGTGCACTGCCTCACCCGTCCCCAGCTCCAGCTCTGCTCCCTAGTGGTTTCCCCAGATATTTACCCCCCACGGATATATAAAAGATGAAAAATGGAGTTGGGCAGAAAGAAAGGAAACTGAAATTTGTTAAGTTACTAATACGTGTATCAGGCATTTAGCTAGATACTTTCACATACAAGATGAGGGTGGAAATTCACTATGTTACCAGACTTCTCATTTCTGCTGAAGACATTGCTCTGGCCAGAGAGGCCCAGGGATAAATGATTCCATCACCCTGTAGAGGGAGGAAAGCAGCTACACTTCCTTTGTAGCCCTACGCAGAAGGAAGACCTAAGAAGGCCTTCTCTTGAACTGGCTCTGCTTTGTGATCTGAGTTCTTCAAGTTCCACAACTCCCGTGTGAGCTAACTGCATTACCTTTATTTGTAATTCTCAGTGTCTCAATTTCCAAAAGGGTCAGGCATCCCCAAATCATTCCCACCATCTAGAAGAAGGAACTTAACCTGTGAAAGAGCCCTTCCTGGGGACCCAAGCCTGTTAGCTTCCTCGTCAGATGTTACTGTGGACTCTTTCCCAGTTCCCCACCACCTTGCTCAAGGATGTCTCCGTCCTTCAGAGAAAGTTGGTTACTTAGCACCTTCCAGAAGCAGAATTAAGTTCTGTTCTTCTTCACACTTTGTGACTTTATGGTCCTTATTGCCACTGGTCTGATTCAACATGTCCTTGCTTTCCTAGGATTCCCAGCTCTCTGTCCAAGGACCACTGTGGCCCAGCCTTAGCTGCAGTGAGAAGGGTTCCTATGGAACTCTCCTTCCGGGTCAGCACACTTGACTCCAGGCCAGGGCCAGTCCGTCTGAATCACAGCATTCCAGTTGCACCCCCCTCACCCCCACCAGAGGCTTCTGCAGCTTTTTGCTCATACAAACAAAAATAAATCTCACTACCGGCCTCTGAACTCCACAGCAGCATGCTTCCCCCTTCTCCCCAAGCATCCCATGGCTGTGAGTGGGGACTTGGCGCTCTCCCCACCGACATCACTTTTTCACTCCCTGCGCATCCTGTGTCCTTCTCTCACCGTGCGACCCAGAGATCAGAATGGGACGTGACGGCCGGCACAGGCGCCGTGCACAGCTGCCAGGAATCTGACGGGTAAAATCTGGAAAAGTTGGGAGGGCAAATGCTAAACACACACAAACACACACACACACACACACACACACACACACACACACACACACACAGCGCCACTCAGAGAGGGCCGGAAACACCGACACCCACAGACGAGGGGCTGCGGATTCCCAATCCTTCCTTGTCTGCCATTCTTTTAAGGGGACTGGGCCAGTCTCCTGACCCAGGTATGACCCCCCCCAGAGTCCCACTGGTACCCCAAGAGAAGGGGGAGCAGCTTCAGTGAATCTCCCGAGACTCCAGGAGGGCATGTGGGGAACAGGAAGCAGTTGTGCAGTGACTCACTGGGCAGAGCCAGGTTAAGGGAAGTTGTCTGCGGGTGTCCCTGGGACCGGATGGTGGCAGCACAGCTCTGACCACCCTCATCAGCTTGATCCCGCCCACCCCTGGGGAACCAACAAGGCTGCCACCTCCCAAAGAGGCTGTGGCCTCCGTTCACCTTTCTGGCCCTGAGCCAGAGCTCAGAGAACTCAGACGGCTAGCGCTTCCCTGGACCTTGCACCTAGATCTTTCTTCCATCCTGTCATCAAAACACCCAGGCGGGCTCAGCCCCCCGCCTCCCTCGGCCATCTGGCCTAAAGGCCCTCCTGCCCATGGCCAGCATTTCAGGAAGGGTGGTCTGAGGTCTTAGGAGCTCATTGTTCCCACAGGGTAAAAGGGGCAGCCAGTGCCGCTTCCTTAGAGTCAGCCTTAGGGCCAGAGGATCATTTATGGAGGCAGGAAAACTAAGATGTGAAAGGGGTCTGAGCGGAACGGTGGCAGAGGTGCTGTGCTCAGGCCCAGCCGGCGTCAGGGTTCGTCCTGCCCCTTCTCACTGAGAAAGACAGAGGTTTAGGGGCCTGTAATGCCAAGAGAAGTGTTCCAGGCGGTGGAAAGGCTGGATAGAGAACGCCGAGCCCTGGGAAAATAAGCAGCAGGAGGGCTGATGCGCCCTCTGTGCGGAGAGAGACGGGAGAGCTCACTAAGCCTGAGTGGGGACCGTGTCCTGTTCTCACAAAATGCCCGCGCCGTCACACGTGTTATATGTCGATTATATCTCAATAAAAAATAGGGGTTTTTTTAATGCCCAAGCTGAGTTCGGTAGAATGTGTGTCACCCTCTAGTTGGCAGCCCCATGGGGAAGGCCAGTGACCCACATCCCCTGGGAAGGTGGCCTGCAGCGGAGGTGCTTTCCCTTCATGAGGTGAGAGCAGTACGAAGACTTCAGCGGGCGAGCCCTTCAGCTGTGTTTCTCATGCCTGCCAGCGTCCTGTGCCTTCCACTAGCTGTGGTGGCAGTGGCAGCAGTGACTTACTCATAGGGAGAGGTCCCCAGCAGGTCACAGAGGAGCCACCCCCAGCATTCAGAGGCATGCCCTTTCAGTTTTACTGTCATTGCCAGTGAAACCTGATCACCTTTCTCACTGACTGTTAGTGGCCAGGGCCCAGCCTGTGGGCCCCACCTCAGTTGGCACGCACATCTCCTCCCCTGCTCTGTGCTTGTGTCTCTGTCCCTGCAAGTTGATGTGTGGCAGGAGGCCATGGGAGGGCAGGACAGGGCTGGGACCTGCTCGCCAGGCCCCTCCCGGGTTTGTTTCAGTGCCCTCTGGCTCTGCACACAGGGAGCACACTGTCTGGGCAGATGCCCGCAAATCAGTTTGCTTCTTGGCCATGGTCCCCAGAAGAGGAAGCAGCACAATAGTGACCATGTTCTATAGTGACAGGTGTACCCAGAGCCAGTCTCAAAGGGCTGCTGCCACACAAGGCCCTGGAAGACTTGAGAAGATTGGGCTTTTACCGATGAGCATGGAACTTCCCTGAAAGATGTGAACATCTGTAAGACTAACAGGCGCTAGGCAGTGTGCCTTCCGAGGTGTGGTGCCCAGACCACTGGTGCTACATGAGGTGTTTTTTCAATGATGCATAGCAGACATTCTGACTCTTTATTGCAGAAATGCAGCTTGCGCTGGTAAACATATTCCTAGGCTCTCAGACTCCTGATACCACAGATATTATTTGCTGAGCCACAAAAACGAGTTGACGTAAAGTCAATTTAAAGAAAAACATCAAGTAAACAAGAGTATAGGTTGTACAGAATCGTGGCAGAGGAGTGCAGGTAGAACACAGAAGACTACTGTTTAGGGATCACCGTGCTGGTGGGGGAAGATGGTGACGATTCTCATCAGTCTGGATGGTGCTCTTTGCACATCTGTGAGTTGGGTCCTAAACCATCCCACCGTGTGGGCTCCTGCCGACGTGGGAGACTTCGGCGTTAATTATTAGTTGTCAGCATCACTCTTTTTGTATAGACTTTGAGTTTATTCTTTTTCTTTCCTTTTTTTAAGTACACAGTGAAGTAAATTGAAATAAATTCTGTTTGGGATATACATATACGTAAAAGTGTCTGGGTTGAGAAGTACCCTCTGTATATGCTGCCTAGATAACGAATGTGAAACCACTTTCATATCCAAGGAACCTAACTCTCTCTTGCTGATGATTTTTAGCCCAAGGTCTTACTTTCAGAGACCCGTTATTTTTAATAACCATCAAGGTCCCTTCTCAGTCCTATGCGGGGGTTTTAGTCACGCCTGTTTCCCCAAGCCATTTGGTCTACACTGATTTTTGTTGCAGTGCTTTGCCCAGCCCTCGGGCCTGTCCCGACAGGGACTGGCTATTTCTCTGGAGGGGGAAGGGGCAGGATGCTGACACACCGTGGAGTCAGGGCCCTGACTCGCCCACCCCTTGCCTACTCACTCACTGGCTCACTCACCGTTCTGTGTCCCTGTAGGCTGTCCTGGAGGACCAGAGTCATATGAGGCAGATGGAGCTCGAGATCAGACCCTTGTTCCTCGTACCAGACACCAACGGCTTCATTGACCACCTGGCCAGTCTGGCACAGCTGCTGGAGAGCAGGAAGTACATCCTGGTGGTGCCCCTCATCGGTGAGTCAGGCCAGAGCAGCCCTGCATGTGCGCAGTAACCCCCTCTACACACATGCCCCACAGCCTGGGGGCCAGGCAGGCAGAACCCTGCTGTGTGTGTAAGACAGGATTTGCAGGGAAGTAGGGAATGTGTGGGGCAAGGAAAATTGTTTAATAATCAAAGCAGTTCAAATTATTATGGCTGATCCATGGCTTAAACTGCTTGAGCAAATGGACTCCTGTGTCCCAGCAACCAGAGGCTGCATGAGCCCAGCCCTTGTTTTTATCCTTATAAAGCTTGCAGTAAAACAGCAAAGCTGGTTCCCGTTATTGGTAAACACTCAGCCCTGGCAGATAGCGGCAGTGCTGCTGGGTGGTCTGGCAGGGAGGCTGGGAGGGTTTTGAAGTGCTTAGATGCCTTTGGTCTGATTGTCTTGTAGCTTTTCATGATCGTTCTGTTGGTTCGAGGTAACATTCTTCTGGCCAATGTCACCCTAAGGCCAGGCTGATGGAAACCCTCCAGAGCAAGCCCTTGGCTCTCGCGTGTGGATTCCTGCCACTTGGGCTCTTACCACCGTCTGGTCATTGGTGCTGGTACAGGGTCAGCATCTCAGGACCCAGCTAGCTTGCTTCCACCCTCAGGCCAAAGGAGCCCAGCTGGGCTATCTCCAGAGGGCTGTCTGAGGCACCTCTGGTTCTGGGAGCCCTGTGGTAGGTCAGCTTCAGGATGGGCTTTGTGCTCTGGGCTCCGGGCTGCTGTCTGATATAACTGATACAGCTAATATCACTGATAGCTATCCTGTGGAGGGAAAGGGTCTGGGAGATGGTTGGCAAGCCCAGGCTTTTTAATGTCCCCTTCTCACCAGCCACTTGGAGCAAGTTTAGGAGCCCTGTCCTCTGGAAAATCTGCCAGACTGGCAGTCTGCCTGCCAAGCCACCTCTGACATTCATGCCAAGATGTTCCGCTGGGCCTTCCCTCCCAGTCCTTAGTGCCAGATGAGAGTGGAAACAAAGGGCAGGAAACATCCGCCCCTGCAGAGGCTATAGAACCCTGGGGGGTTGTGGGAAACACGTTAGCACCACCTGAGAATGTTGGCACTGAAGCAGCCCTCGTCCCGCCTCCACCCTCCCTGTCTTCCTTCCCCCTCCCCATGTGGCCTGGCCAGAGCCTCTTCAGCCCAGGCCCTTAGACCCAAGGGAAGGTTTTCTGTTCTTCAAAAGTAGAGCAGCTTGTCTGCCCAAGGTAGAGCCAGACTATCGAGTTGTTGCAGCTTCCCCTCTACCCTCACCAGGTCCCGGGGTGGGGCAACTTTCAGGATAGCACGTCCCTGTGCTCTCCTACCCAGGAGATTTTCAGGGATAAGAAAGTGAATTGGTCACTTTTTGCTAGACGGTCAGGAAATGGTGTAACTGAGAGGTTGCTGACGTCTCAGGAGCCCCCTGAGTCTTGGTAGGAGCCTCAGACACCATCCCAGGCTGGCAGAGCCGTCGGTCACCAGCACCGATTGTGCCCCTACTGTGTGCTCAGTCTTCTTGTTCCCGAGGGAGCCAGTGAAAGGCAGAGCTGCAGCCCTTGGCCTTGAAGAGCTTATGGTCCAGTGGGGGAAGCCAGATTCAGTGGGGAGGGAGCAAATATATGAGAAAACTCAGAGGAGAAGGTAGATAGAGAATAAATAAACGGTCAACCCCCAGGGGCCCTGGGAAGTGCCAACTCTGTCACGGCATCCAGGCCAGCCTTTCTGAAGCGTCCTCAGCTGGGCAGGGCTTTGGCTCTGGGGGGCTGTAGAGGGGGCTCCTGTTCAACGAGGCGCCGCACGGGTGTCCTGCCCTGTGCGCCCTGTGCGCCCTGTGCGCAGAGCACGAAGGGTTAAGCCGGCGGCCTTCTCTGCTTGTTTCTTGTGCTCTTTAACCTGCTCCGTGCTCCTTAGGTCTGACCCCAGCTTCGAGAAGCCCCGCCTGGTGCAGAAGCACAAACAAGCTTCCCCTTTGAAGCCTGTTTAGTTTGGAAGCAGGAAAGCAGATTTTGGGATAGAATACCAGTTTTTCATGTTTGATGTTCTGTTTGCTGTACCATACACCCATCCACCACTACTCCGCAACCTCAGCCATACATTGTGTGGACACTGCAGCCTTAGGTTGCTGAAGGCATGGCATGTGTGTGTGTGTGTGTGTGTGTGTGTGTGTGTGTGTGTGTGACACTGCAGCCTCAGGTTGCTGAAGGCATGGTGTGTGTGTGTGTGTGTGTGTCTGTGTGTGTGTATTCCCACATGGGCCCTTTCCAGAAAGTGTCTCTGAATACCCAGACGGTGAGTGCCAGGCTCACCGTGGAACAGCATGCTCACGCCGACTCCCCGAGCCATGAATCACTGCACTGAGGAGAGGCCTCAGACCCCAAACTCTCCCGGAGCCCCCAAGGAGTGCATATTTCCCACTTGACCTCAGGCTTTTGGCTGGAATTTTGGAAAGAATCTTCACCAGAAAATGAAGCTGTGTCCCAGACACATAGGCAGACAGACACACACACACACACACGTGCACTATCAGAGGAGGTAGATGTGCCAGGGGTTTAGGGGAATAGCAGGGTCCTTGCGAGTGAGGCTGTGATCCCCACTTGCCACCTCGTGACCTCCCTGCGCTCTGGCAGGGGTGGGCATGGAACTGGGCCCCTCTTGGACTGCCGTGGTGGGGGCCCAGGCGGATGAGGGAGAGTGCCTCTTTCCTCTAGCCGCTACATACCCTCGCCTCTCCTGAGGGACCCTCTCGATTTGATTCTATAACTGAGGAATGCGATAGAGGGGCCAGGTTTCTTCCCCTGAATACAGCAGCTCCAGAAACTCCCTGTAAGTTCCTCCCAGGAGGAGGGTGGGGCCCAGGGGAAGAGGCAGAAAGAAGATAGAACACTGTGGAAAGTCTGGGGCATTTCTTGCCCCCCAGGATCCCCTAGTTTCACTGGAAGACTCCTGTGGGGCAGGATGGCTTCTGTGGTCTGGGGAGGGGCTGGCTGGGAAAGCGAGGCCTCGGGCGAAGACAGACGTGATTGCTGATTGCTGAGGCTGATTCCTTGCGGGACTGTGTCTCATCAGTGATCAATGAGCTGGACGGCCTGGCCAAGGGGCAGGAGACAGACCACCGGGCTGGGGGCTATGCCCGTGTGGTGCAGGAAAAGGCCCGGAAGTCCATTGAGTTCCTCGAGCAGCGATTCGAGAGTCGGGACTCTTGCCTACGGGCCCTGACCAGCCGTGGCAATGAACTCGAATCCATCGCCTTCCGCAGTGAGGACATCACTGGCCAGCTGGTGAGACCCAGGGCAGAAAGGGAGCACCTATAGCCAGCCTTCAGAACAGGGTCTCCGGGAGGGAGGGGCTAGAGGAAGGCCAATTGGCCGGAGCAGCCGAGGGGACGGCCACCATCGAGGCCCAGGAGGGGGAGTTCCTTGTCCCCTAGATCACTCTTGGCACAGTTGGACCTGGCCAAGCAGGGCCAGGGCATGTCTGGGAGGGACACTGGGAAGTGACCTTCCCCAGGACCCCAGAGGCAGAGCATACCTGTGCCTCCTCTGCATGGCGCCCCCTCCTGCCCGCTGGCACTTATCCTGTCTTTCTCCAGGGCAACAATGATGACCTGATCCTCTCCTGCTGCCTCCACTACTGCCAAGACAAAGCTAAGGACTTCATGCCCACCAGCAAAGGTACAGCTTTGCCTCTGCCTCGGGACCATCCCTTCCCCTCCCTACCTTGTCCTACCCTCCTCAGCCCTAGGGAAGGGTCCCTCCACTGACTCTGGCCTGGGAAGTTTAAGGAATCAGGGTTCAGGCCTGATACAAGCCTGAGGCCAGCCCAGTTTCCTCCCCTCCTGGAAGTCAGACCTCCCTGTCACAACTCCCCCACCCTCAGGTGGACCCTCGGCCAACTAGGGATGGGCCTAGCCCAGGAAGCTGGGCTCTAGACTGTGAACTTTCCCACTGTGCATGCGTCCATTTCTTTTCTTGGGTCCTCGGTGAGTTCTCTGACAGCAAGAATGTCTTTATGATTCAGTGTAGCTTATTCTGGCCATGGTCTCCTGAGCCCAGCCCTCTGCCGCTCTGAGGACAGTCCCTGGTGGTCCCTGGGGCCCACCTCCCTGTTCTTGGCCATGCTCATCCTCTCAATTCATCCGTGAATGTTTACCCTGTAGGGGGGGCGGGGGTGGTGGTGGAAGTGCTTCCCCACCTAGTAGCGGGCCTTTCCTTCCTGTCTCTCTGGTTGTGTGACATAGCCCTTTGGAGGCAGGTGAGAGCTTGTGGACTGAGCCCTCAGCCCAGTTTTCAAAACCCTTTTGGTGAGCAGAATCCCATCTGGGAACCAGAGGTTCTCTTCCAGATGCTTGAGCACCTCACCCTCAACCCAGAGCCATCTCGCCTCTGAGACAGCCCCTCAGCCCCTCAGAGTCAGCGAGGCTCAGGTGTTTTCTGCTCCCGGCTCCCAGGACTCCGACATTTCTTTTTTTGGAAGGAATTCCTAGGATTTCCTATCCCGGTGTCATCAGCAGAGCTGATAATTCTCACCATTTAGTCTGTGTCTGCGTGTATGTAGCCTCTTGTCATTTTCTCTTAGTTGTCACCCATCTCTTGTCTCTGCTTGCTTTCCTAGCCTTGGCTTCTAGGCTGGCCTGGGGATTGTCTTCTCTCCAGCCCTCCTCCCACCCACTTCAGTGCAGCCCCTCACTGCTGCCCAAGTCTCTGTACCTGAGGCTGGTAATGAGCCCACAGCTGCTGTTCTTCAGAGGGGTCCTGCCACGTGGCTTGCATGTACCGTCCCTTAGGGCCAGATTCGGAGCATTCAAGTGGTAAAAAGGAGCCCTGGCTGAGCCCAAGAGAGGAGGTTGGGCTCTGCTCCCAGGCAGCTTCCTAGAGGGGCACCTTCTGAGGGAGAGGTAGGCAGGAGTGCAGAAGGCCTTGTTGGGAAGTACGGTTCAGATACTGCTGTGGCCCCACCCAGCCTCAGAGCTGTTTCTTTCTTAGCAGAGACACATTTTGGCTTTGGCCCTAGTCTCTCCCCCCCCCGCCCCCCCCGCCCCGCTTCACCCCAAACAGCCTACAGGAACCCATTGCCATCCTGGGGACCGCCCCTATCAGAATTACATCAGCAACGGCTGGTGTAATCAAACCCCATTTGTCAGTGTGAATTCTTAGCAGATTAACTTGTCAGATTCACAGAGAAACCATCACCAAATGTTTATGTGTAAACGATGTTGAATTTTAAAATCATGTGGATTATGGCGGATGGGGCCTGACAAGATGACAGTCTCTGGTTTCTAACAAAGTGAAGTTACCAGTGTCAAAACAGAGGATGTTTATTGTTAAAAATGTCTCAAAGTATCCACAGAAACCCCTGCAGACCCCTGCCAGCAATGCCGGGCCTTGGTTGGCTGACCTAAGGCCTGGGACTCGCCTGGTCTGAGTCCCAGGGCAGGACCAGTGGGGCTGTGGACAGACTTGGGCAGCCCGCTGGGAGCCCCACATGGCACTGCACGTCACCCCGCCCCACCCCACCGCACACACCCCGAGGGGCCAGGCCCAAGCAGCCGAGCGGTCTCAGAGCATCTCCTCTCCCCATGGCTGCCTTCCTCTCCCTCTCTGTCCGCCACAGCTGCTCACCTCCCACCACACCCTCCTTCCGCCTCTCCCCTTCTCTCACCGCCATCAACCCCACGAGCCTCTCCCTCCCTCTTCCCCCCAGACTCCTCCCAAGGCTGACAGCCAGTTCTCAGCCTCCCTGCCTGGAGCTGGCAAGCCTGAAACTGCTCAGGTCCGGCATGGATGTTTGCAGTCCCCCAGCCCCGCCAGCCCTCGCAGTCAGCAAGCCCCGCAGGACATTTCCTGTGCCTCACTGTCTGCCGGACCTCCGTCAGCAAACACCCAGCCTGGGCCTGAGGAGTGGACCTGCCACCCAAGGGGCCTTAGCAGGGGTGGGGATGTCACTTGTGTGAGTGCTTGGCCCCAGTTTAAATTCTCCCCGATACATTATTAAAGGGTTAGGGAATTAGGGGGAAAGAAGTGGGGGAAGATATCCTGCTTAAAAAGTCATCTAAAAAGAACGAAGGTTATCCGTTTGTGCTGATATAGAAAGATCTTTAAAATCTTTTAAAATTTGAATGAAGTAGGTACGGTGAGTATGATTGTAATGTTATAGAAAAAAAGCTTATATAACAAGTATATATACTTGTAAATGTGCATAAAGAAATCTGGAAACATACACAGCTCTACCCTGGGAAACAAGACAGAGAGACATGAGGGAGAGAACAGGGAGAATGATGCGACTTTACCTTTCCTTTTTCTGTACCTAGAGGTTTTTACCGTACACACGGATCACGTTTATTTAATAGAGGGAATCTTTTGGCTCTAACCTCAGGGCCACCTTGGCTGGGCTCTGCCGGGACCCTCGCCCTCCTCTCCTCAGAGCTCCCTGAGCTAACCCCTCTCCTCACTTCCCAGGAGCCCTGGATACGTTTTGTATTCCATCTTGAGTTTTCTACCTCTGAATACCTAAAGCGTGGATCTGCCGGCCTTGGGGGGGATGGGGGGGTGGGTGGAGAAGATGTGCAGAGGAGAGGAATATTTTGAGTCCAGGACTAGTCGTGCCATCAGAAGGAATAGGAGGGCCGATTCTGCTCCCTCAGCTCAGGGTCCTGAGGAGAGGGGTTTGCGGAGGTCGGGCAGCTCTCAGGGCACGAGGCAACACAGCCCTACGCTGGAGGCGGGGGTCCAGAGCAGAAGGCCAGCCCTGGCCCATCGTGGCCCTCCCTAAGCCAGTAGGGGAGGGGCGCCCTCGGCTGATAGTCCGCACGAGGGAAAGGACCTGTGGAAGGGCCAAGATATGGCTGGCCTTGAGCCCCCAGGACTGCTTTCCCTCCGGAAGAGGAGAGGCAGCCAGTGCCTCTGCCTCCTGCCCTCAGTGAAGTCCCTCCGCTCTCTCGTGCCAACAGAGGAGCCGATCCGGCTACTGCGGGAGGTGGTGCTGTTGACGGATGACCGGAACCTGCGTGTGAAGGCGCTGACCAGGAATGTGCCTGTGCGGGACATCCCGGCCTTCCTCACGTGGGCCCAGGTGGGCTGAGGGGGCCAGAGCGGGGCCCACCCCCACGGAACCATTCCCGAGAGGCCACCAGGCGCCCAGAGTAGCACAGGAGATGCCCGCGTGCCTGAGCCACCAGTCCACCCAGACAGTAACCCACCCTCCTCCCCCCACGCCGTGGCCGCGCTGTGGGGGCAGCTGCTCCGCACAGAGCCCCTCCCAAGGGCCGGGCGGAAGCCGCTGGGACCCTCCTGGGCTGCCGGGATTTAGCAGGGAGGTGGCCGGCTGCAGTGACAGCAGGTGGGCGAGCCAGACTGACCGCCCGTGCTCAGCCTTTCTCCCTCCCCGTGGCCGGTTCAAGGGCTGGGGAAAGGCCTCTTAGCCCAGGGACTCAGCCACCTTCTCAGCTGGAGATGGGGCAGGGGGTTAGAGTTTCCATCAGATGCAGGTGAGATCACGGGTCCCTTTCATCTTCAGAGCCCCTGTCCTGAAAGCGTCCAGGAGGCTTTGGTCACGCCATGAAGAGAGCGCTCAGGGCGTCTCTCTCCCCCTGAGGCCTGGATTCCCCCATGGACCCCACCTGGGTTCTGAACAGCAGCCCTAGGCTCCCCCCCCCCCGCCCCGCCACACACACACACCCCCATCCCGCTGCTCTTCCCGCCCTTACCAATCTGGGTCCACTGTACTTGGCCACTTGTTTTCCCCTCTGTTGGTCATGGGCCTGTAGGGAAGGGACATCTGCTCTCAGGCCCATGCTTCCTGGGTGGCCTTTGCCTGCTCCGTCTCCCTCCATTGGCCTTCCTTTTGCTCTAGTTCCCACTTCACAAAATTTCCTCAGACTCTTCTCAGCTCCCCCTCCCTCTCCCCCTCCTGAATCATCCCCCTCACCCTCCTTCTCTTTCTAGTTGATCCCTCTCACCTTCCTGGTCCCTCAGTTCCTTGCCATGGAGGCTCTCACTCTGAATCCTTCTCCTGCGGTACCTGTGGCAGGAACCTAAGAAAGCGTTCCTGCCGCTGACCACCTTTCCCAGGCCCCCGTGCTCTGGGATACTTCCAGGCTTCTCCAGCCCAGCCTGAGGGAGGGTAGGGTGGGCCAGTGCCTGGGAGCAGCATTGCCTAGCCTGGAGTTTGCACCCTGTTTCTAGCTTTGCCCTAGAAGAACTTGACCCAGGGGCCCTTTGGCCTTGGAGTTTTTTGTTGCCTCTTTAGCTGACACCTGTGTTCAAAGCTTCACTCAGGAGGCTTCCTACTGGGAAAGCGTTCTCCCAACCCAGGGACAGGGATGGAGGGGGACTTAGGGAAAGACAGGGTTTGGAGGCGGAGCCAGGAGTAAGTTTTGATGGGACCAGTAGGGGAATCCCCCAGAGCACCCCCATCTGACTATACAGCCTGCCCAGAGGATGGGAGCAAGGCAGTGCCCTCCCGGAGGCCCGAGATTATGCCAGAAGGAGGGGGAACTGTACAGGAGAGCCACGGCCGACGATTTGGGGCTGTGAGTCCCCCAGGGCCTCAGAAGACTGGGCTTTTTGGGGTCTAGGGTCCCTGGCCTCTCCTTTGAGATCCTTTCCCCTGGATGAAGGCTGGCGACTGGGTGGGTGGGAGACACCATCTCTCCTTTCTGTCCCCTTTGCAGCACTGGATTTGTTTCCTTAATAAATTTTTAGTTATGAAACATACCTGAGCTCTTGCTGATCTGTCTCTGGGACCGGGGAGGGAAGGTCCAAGCCACCGCACCTATACGAGGGTGCTGCTTCTGGCCCCTGCACCCACCCCGGTGCAGCCCACCCAGCTCCTTGTGCAGGGCGAAGAGATCCGCTGGGTCCAGGGTCCTTGGTTACTGCTTTATTGCTGTTTGGTTCGAGTATAGAAAATGGAAGCGGCTCTGGAAGAGCCTGTGTACAAGGTAGGAAATATACAAACGAGGAGGAGGGAGCTAAAGAGACCACGTTCCAGCCCAGCCTAGCCTGGGCTCGGGGTTGGGGGGGCCGCCCAGGGCGCATGCAATAAATATGGTCCGGGGCCCCAGGGAAGGGAGGGGGGGACCACCGCGGGAGTGGGAGACCGGGTAGGCCAGGGCTGTCTCAGCCCTCTGACTCCAGAGGGAGGGAAAGGTTAGCCCTGGGGCTAGTGCCACTTGTGCAAAATGAGGAACTTCACATTATCAGTCCCGGGGCGGGC
This sequence comes from Balaenoptera borealis, assembly GCF_965194805.1. Taxonomy (NCBI): domain Eukaryota; kingdom Metazoa; phylum Chordata; class Mammalia; order Artiodactyla; family Balaenopteridae; genus Balaenoptera; species Balaenoptera borealis. The sequence goes on along the minus strand of NC_138879.1, from coordinate 48,362,826 downwards.
GGGGGAGGGGGAGGGGGGCCCTCCGGCCGGCTCAGTCCCCTCCCCGCTCCCCAACTCTGCCCGACGCTCCGACCCCAGCGGGGAGATTCACAGTGAGAATGGGTGTGGTCGCAAGGGCCGGAGGTAGGGCTGGGAGCGCCCCAACAGTGACACCCCTTCCCCCAAGAGCAGCACGGAGCCGGGGGAGGGGGCCAACGAACCACAGGAAGAGGCGGAGAAGGGCCGGGGGTCTCCTTTGGTCAAAGCTGATATCAAAAATATAAATCTCCCTTCCCCCATCCCACCCCCGTCCCGGGGTTTTCTCCCCACCCCCACCCCCGGGGCTAAGGCACAAAGCAGTGAGGCCAGGTGGGGCCGCCGCCCCTGCGGCGACGCTGCCGCAGCTACTACAGTCGTCGGGCGCGGTGTGCCTGCCTGCTGGTGGTCACCGCCGCCGCTGCCTAGGGGCGCGGGCCGGGGCCACGCGGCGGCAAGACCGCTCTAGGTGGGGGAGAAACGGTCGATGGTCCGGCCGTCGGGGCCGGCGGCCAGGTGCGCTCCCTGGCTCAGCACCTCGGCCGCCTTGTCGGGGCTGAGGCCCAGCTCCGCAGTGAACTTGGCCAACGGGTAGAGGCTCTCGAGCGCCACCTTGGGGTCGTGCAGGAAGTGCGTGGTCTGGGCCAGCAGCTCGGCCGCAGCCGCCTTGTCCTGCTGCTTCAGGCTCAGCTGTTCAGCCGTGAGGCGCGCCACAGCAAAGACGCCCTCGGGGAAGTCGAGCTTGCCCTTGCCATCGGGGCCGGGGACGCCGGGGAGCCCCCCCAGCCCCGCCAGCGCCCCGGCCGCGCCGGCCGCGCCACCCACGGCGTGCATCTTCATGTGGCTGATGAGGTTGCGTTGCTGGGCGAACTTGCCGCCGCACACCTGGCACTCGTAGGGCTTCTCGCCCGAGTGGATGCGCATGTGCTCGGTGAGGCGGTACTGGCGCGTGAAGCGCATGCCGCACGCGTCGCACGCGAAGGGCTTGAGGCCCAGGTGGCTGCGCATGTGGCGCGTCATGGTCCCGCGCTGCGTGAACTTCTTCCCGCAGATGGTGCACGGATAGGGCCGGGTCAGCCAGTGCGTCTTCTCGTGCTGCCGCAGCGTGGCCGGGTCCTTGTAGCTCTTGTCGCACGACGCGCAGCGGTACGGCCGCAGCAGCTCGCCCAGGCCCCCCGGAGCCCCAGCGACCTTGTCCCCACCGCCTCCAAAAGGGGGCCCGAGGCCGGCGGCCCCTGCAGCCACCTCAGCCGCCTCGGCCCTGCCGTACAGCGCCTCCTCCTCCTCCACGTGCGCCTCCACGTGCGCGTTCAGCTGCTCCGAGCTGGGGAAGCCCTTTCCGCACGGGATGCACACGTACAGGTTGTCACCGAAGCTCTCGGGCTCGCCATAGGCCAGGTGCGGGCACGGGTAGCCCTCGAGGTGGCCGCCGGGTGGGCTGGGGTCCTCGCTGCTGCCCGTCTCCTCGCTGCTGCTCTTGTAGTCGTCGCCGTCGCCGCCCGCCCCAGGCCCGTCCAAGCTGCCCGGGTAGCGCGGCGGCGGCGCCAGGCCGAGCGGAGGACCCCCGGGCGAGGCGGCCGGGTCCCCGCCTCGCTCCTCGCATCGTTCGCTGGGGGAGCCGCGCTCGCGGCCCAGCTCGTCGCCGTAGCTGCCCAGGCCTGGCTCGTGCTTCATCCAGCGGTAGAGGAGGCTGGGCCCGTCGGGGCGGCCGGGGGGCTCGGGTCCCGGGCTGCCGCCGCCGCCGCCGCGGAACGGGTCCGGAGGCGGTCCGGCCTCCTCCAGCTTCTGGAAGGGCAGCGGAGGCAGGGGCGGCAGGGCGAGCGGTGGCTCCTTGTAGGCTGCGGGGCCGGCGCTGGGAGGGCTGTCTGGGCGCGGGGGCAGCTCGCGCTCGCCCGGCGGCCGCTCGGGAGGCGCGGAGCCCGGCGGGCTTTTCTTGGACAGGTCCAGGCCGCAGAGCGGGGAGCAGCGGCGCTCCGGGGCGCAGAGCGCGGCGGCCGGGCCGGGGCCCGAGGCGTACAGCTCGGCGCAGTGCGTGTTCACCGCGGCCTCGGGGCCCGACGGCGCCTCGGCGGTGGGCGGCGGCGGAGGCCCGGCCGGGGACGAGTAGCAGGCCTGGATGACGGGCGTGGCAGCCCGCAGGCCCCGGCCCGGCCTTCCGTAGGGTGCGTAGCCGCCGCCGCCACCGCCGCCGCCCCGCAGGTGGCAGTACTTGCCGTGGCGTTTGAGGCGCTTCTTGCACAGCGCCACGAGGTCGGGGATCTGCAGGTAGCTGGCGGCGGCCAGCACGGCGCCCAGGCTCGGCTCGGCTCCCGGGGCCACGGCGGCCGCCGCCGCCGCCTCCGCGCCATCGGCCAGGCGGCCGGTGTAGATGAAGTCCAGCACCAGGCGGAACACGGCCGGGCTCACCATGTCATGGTCCAGGTTGAGCAGGTTGTCATGCACCACCAGGGACTTGAGGTAGGCGCTGCTGGCCGCCAGCACGTTCTTGTGTGCGCGGAAGAGGGCGTTCTGCACCACGATGATCACGTCGCACAAGAAGCCCTTGGTGCGCTGGTTGTTGAGCTGCAGCAGCAGCTGCCTCGAGTGGCCGGGCGCCTCCATCGTGTCCAGCATCGTCTGCCCAGCACAATCTCCTGCGGGGACACACACCAGCCGGGTCAGAGCCGCACCGAGCCCTCGCTGCCTGCACCCAGTCCGGCGCTTCTCCCCTCCACTTCCCCTTCCCCTCAGCTGGGCAGGGGCATTGAGCACCGCGGCCTGGGCACTGGCGGAGGATCCGCGGCCTCCAAGAGTGGGAGCCTGGGCCGGCCGGCCTGGACCAAAAGAAGGAGCCGAGACTGGCTGGCGGAGAGGAGGCCAGGCTGGCCTGCACCCCCAGGCCCGATACCGCCGGGCTCACCGCCTGGGTTCTGGGGGCTTCCGAGGAGAAAACTGTTCGGGCGAAGCGACCCTTTCGGAAACAGTTACCCGATTTGAGGAAAATGTCCGCTGCAGGAAAAGTCATTCAGGGCTGAGAAGTTTGCCCAAGTGGGATACAAGGGAGCCGAGGAAAAAAGCGCCTCCCGCCTCGAGAGAAGTTGCCCCAGTTGGGGGAAGAGGTCCGGAGGAGGGGAGCGCGGTGCCCGCCGTGGCGCCGCCCTGGCCGGGGTCTGTCAGGCCCTCAGTTGAGGCCCGGGCGGCGGCCCGTGGCGCGGGAAGCGGAGGCAGCGGCTGCCGTGGCGGGCAGAGCACGAAGGCCGGCCCGGCGCGGGGAGGGCGTTATATCGGGGCAGGAGGCTGAGGCAGGAAGCAGGTGGGGGGGAGGGGGGAGCCACGCAGCTCCCAAGGGAGGGAGGGGGCAGCGCCCCGGGCGGGCACCGCGCACAGCCGGCTTCGGCCCTGACCCCGGCCTGCGCCCCACCCGCCTCCCGGCCCCGGCCTCGGCCTCCGCTCTGCATTCGCGGGCCCGGCGCCTCCCTCCCCAGCTCCCCTCGGCCCCTTCTCCACGGGACCTCTGCCGCCCCAAACTTGGGGAAAAGTTTCCCAACTTCAGACAGGCCGGGAGGAGCGCACCAGCCGCAGTCCCTCGGCTCCCAGCTTTTCCTCTCGGCCCCCAATTTCGGCAGCCAGGCGGCCGCCGGGCCTGAACCGAGCCCTGAGCTCCCCGGCCGGCCGCTCGCCCGCCCGACCCTATTCCCCGCCTGGCCCCCAGGGCCTCGCGGCCCGTTACCTGCGGCCGCCGCCCGGCCGGGCTTCCCTCCCCGTGGCGGTGGCAGCTCCTAGTCGGCGCCCCACCCGCCCCGCTGCCAGGCGCCGCGCTGTGCCAGGGAGGGCAGCGCCCCTGCCAGCCCCGCCCGCCAGCTCCCCTTCCCTTCCCCTCGCTTCTCTAGCCCATGTGCGGGCAGAGCCGGCCCCGGGCCGCTGACCCTGCCGTGAACCCGGCGCAGAGCAGCGGCCCGGCAGTCCTGAGTCCTCTAGGGGCGACACCCGGAGCCCTGAACGCCAGCCGCGTTGGGGCGCCCGCGCCAGAGGATGCGCCCGAGGCGGCCAGCGCGCGAGGACCGGGCTGTTTGGGTCCCCTGTCCCTCCCGGTCCCCACCCCTAGAACCTACCTGGGGGGCATGTCGGAAGCCCCGGGCCCGGCTGCCGGCGGATCCAGGGGGGACGTGGCTGCGCTGCCCTCCGCCCGCCGGGCCCCCGGTCGGTCTGTCCTGCTGGTCCGTCCTCCCCGCGTCCTGGTCGCGTCTCAGCCCCGCCGCGCTTTCCGCACACTCTTATCTGGAGCGGCCCGGGCCGGCGGGTGCTGCTGCAGCTATGGCGCCACCTCGCGGCCGTGAGGGACTTTGCGCGACACAGCCACAGCCTCCTTCCTGCGCACCTGGGCCGGAGGCGCCCAGATGCGGAGCTGGACTCAGAGGAGGGGGGCCTATTGGCAGATTCAGCCTCCCAGATGTGCCCACCTGGAGGCCCCAGCCTCGGACTTGCGAGCCCCGCAAACCCCGGAGTTTTGAGCTGAATGCTCCCCTGTACCTATTTCTAAATTCTCACATTGCCCCAATTCAGTTAAGTCCTGCCCGCAAGGAGGGGACAGTAGATGGTGGGAGAGAGGTTTTGGAAATCCTAAGGAAGAAGAAGACAGACACGATCTTAGGGGACCCTCCTTAGATATTCCTGGTTGGGACTGTCCATTTGTAACCCCCCAACACACCCACCCTCACTTAGCCACATGGGATAGGTAGGCACAGAATAAACCCGTTTGCACCCAGACCCTCTCCAGGCATTGACACCCGCGGGCGCTCATGTTTGCACAGACACACACCTGCCCCCTTCCGGAGTCCGAGATCTGGCTTTCTGGCATACTCAGGGGACTGTCATGTAGCGCCCTCCATGACCTGGGCAGAGGTGGTACCCAGACAGCCCACCCTGAACTTGCAGGCCTCTGGAGGGACCCCAGGATATGCGACTGGGAATGGCTGGACAGTGCCTCTTGGGGGTCCCACAGAAGCGACCCAAGCCCCCAGATTCCCCGTGTGAGCCGTTTTGAGGGACGACCCGCTTGAACGACCTCGTCTCCAAACCCACGGACCCGAGAGAAAAGTCACAGGACGGCCTGCAGCCCGGGATCCCCCACAAGGTCCTGCACCCCACGTGAAGGCTGGGTTCTTGCAGGTGACGCCCCTTCTGGGAGGGAGGGCACCCCGCACTAGAGAGCGGGCGTTCGCACAGCTAACTCCGGAAGTGTCCTCGAGCCGCCCCGGCACATCAGGCCTGCAGCCAGCGCCTGTGTGGCTGAGTGGGCCTCCGCAGCCCACGCTCCGCCTCTTCCCCGCACCTTCTGACCCCCGCCCACATGGGGGGGGGTGGGAGTGGGTCCCCAAGAACGCCTGCAGTTTCTGATTGGCTGCGCCTCCCTCAGCCGCCGAGCGCGAGAGGCTGGGGCGCAGAGTTACCATAGTAACCGATGAGGTTCGCCCATATCGCGTCTCTCCGAGGCCTTGGAGAGCTTAGCAACCGCGCAGGGCCGCTGGGCGGTGGGGGCCGCGCTCGCCGCCCACCCACCCCTCCACCCCTCCGCCCGCCCCGCGCTCCATCCTTCGCCCCCACGCCCGCGCCAGAAGTAGTGGCTGAGTCACTCATTGAGGGGCCGCCGGCGCGGCCACTCGCGGTCCCTGACAGACACCAAGGTCTCGGGCGCCCCCCAGAGGCTCCCTTTCCTCAGCAGGGGACTTCATGGCCTCGGGGCCAGGAGGCGGCTCATGGTCCCCAGAGGTTCTTCTGACTCCCACTGCTTCCCGAGTCCGCCCTTACCCTGTTTCCACTCCGTGTTCTGGGTCCATCTTATCCCAGTCCTCTTCTCCATCTCCCCCACCCCTGCCCCAGAGTCCTCGCTAAGGAAGTAGTGAGGTTCCAAGAATGAAAATGAGCTGACAGCCTCCCGGGAAGGTGGACCTCAACATCTTGGCGGAGAGATGTGCTGTGTGCTGAGGTGGAAAAGTGTATGGAGTGCTGGGGGGAGGCGGGAAGACTCCTGAGCAGTGCTCTTAAATCTGGGCTTTGATGGATGAACAGGAGTTCTCCCCCCAGGCAGGAAGGCATTCCTGGAGAAGAGAACCAGTGGGACAAATGCTGGGGGCAAAACAAAAAAAAAAAAAAAAAAAAAAAGGCGGTGGGGTGGGGGAACTCTAGGAGGCCAGATCCCAAAGGGTATGCAGGACCTCTTTGACCCCATTTCTGCTGTAATCTTTTATCCCCTTGATGGGGCCAGATCCTAGCCCCACAAGGATCCACTCAGCCCTGTCTCTGGGCAGTGGAGTCTGTCTACTGTGGACCCACCCTAGGGTCCCCTGTGCCCACTATTTTTGTTTTTCTTCAACAGTCTCCCCAGATTCCCACTTCCCGACCCCTATTCTCACACTGTCCTTACATCTGTATGGGAGGGTCTGCCCCCAGCATAGCTGCCCTCCTGTGGACTTCACTCTTCCTCAATCTTTGACCTTTCCCTCCCTCCCTAGTTCCACCTGCTTTGGCCTGGCATTGTCCCCTCCCCACCCTAATCCAGCTCCTCTCTCTGGACACACTCCCCTCCCCCACTGATGGAGCTAGGTTGGGCCAGGATCATTCATTTCCCTGATCCTGTCCAGGAGAACTTTGCCTCACATTGCATGGACTCTTCCTGCCAATTCTGACCTCCAGGAACTCTAACTCCTCCAGGAAGTGGTCTCTTCCCTCCTACCCCCAGAGACTCTTCTCTGCTAAGCTGCCAGTGTCCCTCATTCCACAAATGGGTCCTAAACGCGGTTTGCTGAGTGTCAGGCTCTGAAACTGGCATTGTGGACCAGTCCTCCTCCCCTCCAGTTGCTGAGGCTTCCTCTTCCTCTCTCTCCCTTCTCCTGCCACCTTTCCCCCACCTCCCCCATAGAGGACCCTCTTGCTCATTCCTGGGGAGTCCAAGCCACCCTCCTCAACTTTTCTGCCTTCCCTCGCGTCTCCAGCTCCCGGCTGGTACCTGGACTCCCACTGAGCCTTTCCTTCCAGGCCCAGCCTCCTCCTACAAAGCCTTCCAGACCCCTGGGCTCCCCCACTCCTCTTTCCTCATGTCCCTGACACCACAGCTCTAGATGCTGCCAGAGGCCCCTCTGAGGGTCCAGCTTCCTCTCCTGCCCCCTACCCCCCAAGGGTGACGACACCGCAGTGGCCTTGTGGGGTATAACGCCGCCGCGGGGCACCCTGTGACGTCACAGAGCCGTCGGGTCTAGGAACTGAGGAGTGGGAGTGGGGCTACTGGGTGAGGGCCTCGGAAGGCCGGGCGAGGGTGGGGTTGCGCCCCCAGGTGTCCCAGAGTGAATAAATCTGTAATGGACCCGTCCCCCCTCCCCGCACTGTCCTCTCGCGGGCCCCCAGCCCGCAGTTCCGGAAAGTTAACCCCTTGTAGACCGGTACAGGGGGCTCGGGCTCCCCCTCCCCGTTCCTGCTTCCGTGCGCCCTCCTCCCCCTCCCAGCTCCCCGTCGCCTCGGTCCCCACCACCCCACCCCACCCCCACCCCGCCTCGCCACTATAAATAGCCCCTCTTCCCGTTTCCTAAATTCCCTGCTGACGTCGGCAGCGCGTCAGTGTGTAGGAGCCGCGGCCGCATGAATGAGCCGCCGCACGAGTACTACGCGCGCCTATAAAAGCCGCCGCGCCAGCCCGGCTGCGGGAGGCGAGCGGGCGCGGACGCAATACAGCCGACAGGTAAGCGGGACTGACCGACCAACGGGCGACAGATGGACCGATGCACGGGCACGGACACGGACTGGAGGGCAAGGAGGAGACCGACAGGCTGCAGGTTAGAGGGGCCCCTAAGGGGTGGGGTTGGGGACAGGGTGGAGGGGACGAGGGTCCACTCGCAACTGCTGGAGCCGGAGCCGGAGGCGTACGCAGAACCCTGTGCAGCACCTGCCTGCGCCCGGATGGAGACGCAGCCACTTCGGAGGAGCGTCGGTCAGAGGACGGACCTCAGAGTCCCTGCGGCTCTTCCTGGAGCTCCTGCGCCATCCTCCCAAGAAAGTGGGACGAAGGTGCTGGCGCCCCAGGAGATGCGCCCCCTCCTCTCCTCCCCGCAGAGCGGTGACTCAGCCTCGCTGCCCCCGGTCGCCTGAGCTGGGGCGCCGGCGAGAGACAGACGCCCACCTACCCGCCGCCCTGGCCGCAGCTTTCTCGGGGCCCCTCCCCTCATTCAGCCGGGGGCGCCCCCTCCCCGTCCCGTCGAGCTGGTCCCTCAGCGCCCCCAACTTCCCGCCTCTGCAGGAGGAGCTGTCCTCTCAGGACCAGGCGGGGGCGGGGCCTCGGCCGGACTGCCCCGCCCCCCATCGCCCGCCCCCTCCCCGCAGCCGGAAGTGCCTCTCTGCAGGGACATCTTTGACGTCACAGGGTTTTGACGTCAAGGGCCACGTGCCTGTCCGCAAGCGCTGGGTCAGAGAAGGGCTGGAGACGCGGGGGAGGAAGAGCAGCAGCGCCCCCAGCTGCGGGCGACGGAGCCACCCTGCCCGGGCAGCGCGCCGGCACCTTGGCTCTAGACTGCTTACTGCCCGGGCCGCCCTCAGTAACAGTCTCCAGTCACGGCCACCGACGCCTGGCCCCGCCCCAGGACCGCGGACCGGGCCACCTGCCGCGCCCCCGGCCCCTCTGTCCCCGAGGGTCCCTCAGCCCCGCCCTCGCTGCCCGCGCCGCCGCTGTCCGCGGTGCTGATCCGGCGCGGGCACCGCCATCGAGCCGTCCCGTCCCCGGTCCCCAAGGGCTACTGAGGGGCTGCCGGCCTACACGCACATCTCATAGCCCCAGGAGTCCAGCGCCCGGCCCCTGCCGAGAGCGCCGTCTCCCGCCCGCGCCCGCGCCGCCGCCGTCCCCCTACTCCGCGGTCCTGACGTCAGCCTAACTGGAGCTGCCGTAGTGCCGTCAGCAGCGCGCGCCCCGCCCCCGCGTCTCCAGGGCAACCGTGGCTTTCGATTGTTACTGTGGGAACCGGAGGTAACAGTCTACAGCCATGGTCGCCCCGCAGCACGCCCACGCGCCGCGCCGCGCAGCGCACCGCCGGGGCCGGGATGGGGGAGACTCGGAGCAGGAGGAAGCGGAGGCGGCGAATCGAGAGCCCATGTGTCTGCGGGGGTGGCGGGAGGTGAGGCGCAGGGAGGCGGGCTACTCCGGAGCCGGGCATCCACCGAGGCAGAGAAAGAAGCGCGGTCTGCGGAGTATGCCTGACCGTCCCCCTCAGTGACCGTCCTGTCCTCCTAGCCGAGGTACTGCACCCAGGGGATTGTGAGAGAAGGGGTAGTTCTGGGATTTGGGTTCTTTTTATCTCCTTGGTGGGAGGGAGGCTGCTGGGACCTGGAAAAATGTTTGCATCCTGGGGACCGAAGTGGGTAGGCGGAGGAAAGTTTTCCTGAATGCGCCACGACCTCATTCTTCCAGGAACCCCTAGCTGAGTAGGCAAAGGGCAAAGGGTAAACCTTGAACCCATGTCCTGATGGAGTCACAGCCTTCCCTCACTCCTCTTCCCTCTCTTTTTCCCTCTGGGTCTTGAAGGATAAGAAGGGTTCCCCAACCCTCAGGAAGCCATAAAACTTGTAAAGTTAACCAGTCCTTAAACCGTTGTCTGAACATACCAGCCTCCTCACCTCAGTCTATCTTTAGATGCTGTATTCCAGTTTTAGACAATGTCTCAAATTAACCCAAAAGAGGGGCAGTAAATATCAGAGGAGCTGAAGTCCTCTTGGGCCAGTGAAGTGTAAGCAATGACCTCTTCAAAAACATTCTGCATGTCACCTGCCACCACCATCATCACCCACGGGCTGACTGTTGTTTATTGGGTTCAGGACCTCCCAAGGGACGGTGTTGGGAATGGTTAATGCAACCCAGCCCTGCCACCCATTAATCTAATTTTTCTCTACCTCTCCATACCCCCTCCTTTTCTAAACTACTTCTAAGGCAGCTGGTGCTGGTTTCACAGCTAATCAACACCCACACATTTTCTTCCCACCCAAGGACACTGAGGTCTTGGATTAAAATGCACCTGATTCTGGAATCCGGTGGACATCTGTAGTGTGTGCACATGGGCGTAGTGCACTGGGAAGCAGGCGGTCCAACCTGGCATCACCATCAACTGGTTGTTAAGGGGCCGTGTTGTTTCTGAGCCTTCCATAAAATGAGATAATAATCCCTCCTTTCTGGCAGGCCTGTTGTGAGGACCAAATAAGATCATATAAGTAAAAATCTTTGCAATTGGCAGAAAGCTATTTCGATCTTAAGTATTCTCTTAGGCTACTATGTCCTTGTAAGGGGGTGGGGGTGGTGGGAGACCCCAGCTCTGGGCACTTAGAATGAACAGGGGAGGGGGACACATTTCTCTGAGCAGAAGCTCTAGGACTGGGACTGTTGAGGGTTCTTTGCTTAGGGACTCTCTCTCCCAAGAGCTTTAGGAACTCTAGAGGTGGAGTGAGAGGTAGAAAAGAGAAATGGTAGGGATGTTTTGAAGAGACAAAGTCTTTTGCAGTCTGAACCCATCTGAAGGTGGTCAGAGAGGGGAAAAAACCAAAGGACTGACTGTACAATGTTAGAGTTTTTTAGTATCTTGAAAATCACTTAGGGCACCGCACTGCCAACCTATTTTATGGATTAGGAAGGTGAGGCCCACGCAGGACATACTGTCCAACAGTAGCGAGTGGTGGCCTCTCTGCTCATCTTCTGTGAAGCTGCAGAGAAAACAATGACTAGTAAAGGTCAAGAATGGGAGTTCTTGGATCTGAATCCAACTTTGGGTAAGTTAGTTAGCCTCTCTGTGCCTCTTTCCTCAGTTGTAAAATTAGGTTAATAACAGTATCTACCTTATGAAGTTGTGAGATGATTAAACTAGCTAACTAAAACTTCTGCTTAGCACAATGTCTGGCATAGTTAGCACTCAGTAAATTATATTCCTCTTCCTATCCTCCAGACCTCATTTTCCTTAGTTGAAAATGTTAGATCAATGATTCTTAACAGGAGAGCTTCTTCCCTTTCCCTAGTGGACTGCATGAGAATCACATGGGGGGCTTTTTAAAATTACACATATTTACCAGAGACTTACACTCTACTCTCTAAGGCGGTGGCTTTCAAGTATTTCATTGCATGAGAATGACCAGGATGGTTTGTCAAAATGCAGATTCCTGGGTCCCAGTAGCTCTGGAGTTGGCCCCAGGAATCCAAGGTTTAACATGATCCTGATGCAAATGGCCCATGGAATCCATGTGGAGGGTGGGAGGAATAACCCCTTAAGATTCCCCATTGTTCCTGGAGGGCATGATGGGAGAGGACATATCTCACTTGTTGGGAACCAGTGGACCACATGATCTGTTTCCTTCTAGGTCAGACATTTTGATTCTCAGGGGAATTTTTACCTCCTCACTTCTGCTCCACCGGACACTGCTCTGGTCTTCAACTTCACCCTTCCAACTTTAAACCCTGCCTTAAAATTCATTCCCCAAATGTCTTTCCCTCTCTCCTTTACTCCTTCCAATGATCCCAAGTTGGCATCATTTTCAACGCTTGGGGCCTTGCTGTGATTGCCATGAGGGCATGTGAGCCCTTAGCTGCATATCTACTCACTGCTATCCATCCTGAACTGCTTATTTCCGGAGAAGCGAGGAATCTGTATTTGTGTGAAATTCCAAAATTTTTAAGTATCATAATCCCAACTTTTTCTAAAATTCTATGGGCCAAAGCCAACAGGTCTATAGGAGTAATTCAGTCCATTTCAGTCTCTTCCTTTTGCCAAGGAAGGGATCCCTTTAAAACAACCAAAAACAAAACAAAAAAACCCACCAAGAACAAGGCAGTAGCAGACTGTAGCAAGGGAGAACTTTCTCCCCAACCCCACTTTCTGCTGTAAAGGTTCCAGACTCAGTAAACTGGGTCTGTCTGGGCAGGTAACTCCTGCTTTTTTTTTTTTTTTTTTCTTTTTCTTTTTCAAAAATCTTGGACAGCTGCTGTCCATTGTGAAGAACTCAGAATTACAGGTGATTTCAGACCATTTGTCTTGTTGTCTCAGGATGGGCTAGAGTATTTGTGCTACAGTCTCCTAGTCTCAATTCCTGCTCAATTACTAAACTACTTGGGGCAGCCATGCTTGAGGGCCAGATAGGGCCTGTTGCGATCTTCCAGAAAAGGAACAAGCTGGTGAGTCTGCAGAGGCAGGGCAGGCTGGGGATGAAGGCCCTGGAAGTGGGGGAAATGGCTGAAGTAAGCAGTCTTTAGAGTGTCTAGGAATAACAGCACTTTCAAACCAGATGGGCTGCTTAGGCCTTGGCTGCAATCTCTACAGAGTAGCATCAATCTCAAACGCTGCAAATAGGGTCAAGTTTAGAAGAAGGTTACTTCTGCGCTGTCTTTGGCTTCCATCAAGGTCTAGCACCATCCCACCCTTCAAGCTCATAGTTCGGAGGGGTAAGACTGTTATAGTGGAGAAAGCAGAGAACATATGAAGCCAGGTTTTGACAGGCCAACACAAAACTCTTAGGGATCAGGATGGAGGAAGCCAAAACTCAGTATGGCCCAGGCGGAGCCCTGCCAATTGATCTCTTCCCCCAGCTTCTCAGATGTAAATTCTTCCCTGTTTCAGGGAGGCCTCCTTTCTTTCAGGTTGGGACTTAAGACTTCCACCAGTAATGTGTAAGTGTCTACGTGCACACATGCATGAGCTTGTCCTGGGGGTTCATAACTGGAAACACCTCCCTGCTTGGTGCTGCCCTGGAGGCTGTGTGGATGGCGAGGAATCCACTTTTTTTTTTTTTTTTTTAATAAAGAGTTTTCCTGTGTATACCAGGGAAAAGATGCTCAAAATCCAAATCACCACTTTATTGTGTGGCAGTCACAGTGCTGCCAGTCTCCGCTTTTCGTGTTACCCTCCACTCATCCAGGGCTCCACTGACCTTTTTCATATTTGAATATCAGATGCCATGGTCAAAGTCCATTAGGCCTCCTAATCCTCTTTTTCTTGAGTGCAGAGCTGGGCTTATAAAATTTGAGTCTTAAGTATTGATATTTGTCTCTTGAGATCACAGTAGGGGAAAGAAGGGGAGGACAGGGATTATAGAGGCTGCATCAAGGTCATATGTCCCCATTAGGGGGTGGGGGGTGGAGAGGGAATGCAGAGGCAAAGGCATTTGTTGATCTTTCACTCTGCAAACTGGTCCAAGAACTGGAGGTAGGCCTGGCGCTGGGGCGCGGCTGCCGGAATGAAGTGGCCACCAGAGTGGGTGAGGGCGATGGCTCCAGCGAATCGGCTACACAGTTGCATACTCTCCTGAGAGGGGATGACACGGTCGGTGTCCCCAAAAACATGGAGGGAAGGCAGTAACAAGGGGCCCTGCAGGACGGCTTCCTTGAGGCCAAGGCCCCGGGGACAGAAACCAGACACCAGGATGATAAACCGGGGCAAAGGGAAGCGGGGATCGCCGGCTTGGCCAAGGGCACACACAAGGGCTGCTAGCGCGGCCCCCTGGCTGAAACCAAGGATCCCATCGAAAGGCCCCAGCTTGCTCAGTGCCTGTGCCACCGTTCCCAGGGCTTCCTCCAGACCTCTGCACACCGTGGGCTCTTCCAGTGCCGAGAAAACGTCTGCCTCCTGTTTGGAAAACCACCAGCCTCGAGGTTGCTCCTCCGGAGGGCAGGGCCCTACAGCGATGAGGGGGAAGAGTTCAGAGTTAGGGAAAGGGTAAATCCAGGGGGAGAGAAATGAGAAAGGGAGTGAGGGAAAGAGAGGAGGCTGAAGGAAAGAATAAAGTCTGGGGAAAAAGAGGGGGGAACAGACTGACCTGGAGAGGAGACAAGGTGGAAGTCTGGGAGGGCCAGGCTGGAATTTGAGCGAGGGGCTGGGGTGGGAAGGATGGAGGGCATAGGCAGAATGAGGTGGGAGGGTGGCAGGAATGAGGGGAGGGCAAGGGTGGCTGTGTGCAGGCAGGCGTTACGGGGACGAGGCAAGACAGAGAAGACTGAGCGCATTTCCGGGCAGGGCTCATCTCACCGGGGTCTGGCCCGGCGCCCTCAGGGCCCGCTGCGTCCGCGACCGGGTGCGGGCCGCTGAGGCACACGAGCTCTGCGCGGCCCCGCAGCGCCTTCCGCAGCGCTCCAGTCTTCTCGCGGAAGCCCCGCTCGCTCTGCCGAAAACCGGCCAGACACAAGACCCGCAGAGGCTGAGACGTAGCCATAATTCTGGGCAAGCGCCAGAGGGGCCGGAAGCGGTCTTTCCCCGGGCGGAAGTTGAACATAAGGGGACGGAACCCAATGCCGGCACCACCCTGGAGGCGGGCCTCAGAGAGAGTGGGCGTTGCCATGACAACGGAGAGAGGGTGCGGCCCGGCCAGAGCTGGAGCTGATACCTGGGACCAAGGAGCGTTTCAGGGAGCGGGCGGCGCGACCTCCTCGTTTGTGCAGCTGCAAGCCTCGCAAGCCACGGCTGGAAAGGGGCGCGCGGGCCTCTCCTGAACCTGAGGTGGCCGACTTTGGTCACGGTCCCGCTTCCCCGACGTTCCCCACCCCGCTGACACGCATTTCCCGTAGCGGCCGCAAGGCGGCGGGCTCGGCTCGCGTCCCCAAGGAGGCGGCCAATGTCTGGCCGCGCCCAAGCCTCTCCGCCCTCCTTGAGGTTCCTTCCTACCTTCCCCAGCGCCGGCCGGCCCGGGTGCTGGAGCAGCCGATCCCGCCCGTGGTTCACCGTCCACGGCCCCAAGGAGCTGCCGGCGTAGAAGTCCATAGGGTAGGGCTGCTGCCAGGAAATGTCCCTCAGGGCCACTGCCGCCTAGAGGAGAAACACCGGACAGTAACATCTGCCAACATTTTTCTACGCAGGATTATTTAATTCTGCCCTCACGACGGCCTACGAAGGTCCTACTATATCCCTATAGCACAGAAAGGAAATGTGAGGTTCAGAGAGGTGAAGGGACTTCCAAGGCCACACAGCTAGGAACTGGCTCAGCTGTAACTAAGTGCTGGCCACCCACCCCACTTCGGATCCCTTCCTATACAGAACTAGGAGCAAAGACCATTCTCTCCCAGGGATTTTCAAAACGTGGTGTTACCTCATAGGGTGTGAGCAGCGGCTTGGGGAAGGCTGTGCCCCAGTCAATGGAGAGGCGTGGACATGCCACCTGCACCCACCTGGGAGGGGAAGTCACGTCAGATCCAAGGGGGGGCCCCCCTGTTCCCGGGCAGCATGCTGAAGAACATGGCTGTGTCCCCAACACAGCCAATGCGTGCTTACTATTCTAGACTGTCACCTACTGCTGTTTAGAATAACACTATGGGGACTTCCCTGGTGGCACAGTGGTTAAGAATCCGCCTGCCAATGCAGGGGACACGGGTTCGAGCCCTGGTCCAGGAAGATCCCACGTGCTGCGGAGCAGCTAAGCCTGTGCGCCACAGTTACTAAGCCTGCACTCTAGAGCCCGCGAGCCACAACTACTGAAGCCCGCATGCCTAGAGCCCATGCTCCGCAACAAGAGAAGCCACCGCACCGCAACGAAGAGTAGCCCCCGCTCACTGCGACTAGAGAAAGCCCACGCCCAGCAACGAAGACCCAACACAGCCAAAAATAAATAAATATGTTAAAAAAAAAAAAAAAAAAGAATAACACTATGGTGTTGCTTGTTTTCTCCTGTTTCCTCCACTGACTATGAGCTTTCTGAAGGGAGGGCCTGGGCAGCTCATTTGCAATAATATCCCCAGAATCAAATTTAGTGCCTGGTACAGTGCAGGTGCCAACCACCCCTCCAACTCGTCTCATGCAGAATGGACTATGATGCTGCCGTTGCCTGTGAGCCCCCAAGCCAGACAAAGTAGGGAAGACCCACAGCCAAAGGTAGTCCCTGCTGGACAAGTGCTCTGTAAACACTAAAATTTCATGATCATGGAAGCACCGACTCCAGCCTTCAATAGGTGCTGGGCAGGACCCAGATTCTAAGCTTTTTTAGCCAGAGTCATAGCTAGACAGGTAAGGTGGGGAAACGTACACATCCACCTCAGGAAGAAGGCTAAGCTTGCTGGGGAAGATCTCAGAGAGCAGCAGCCTCACGAAGGGAAGTCCCAAGGCCCGGAGCCGAGATTCCAGGTGCTGTTGGGAGAGGGAGGCAGAGCTGGGGTCCCCATGATCAAGCAGCCAAAGCTAAATCCCTTAGGCTACTGATTTTCCCAGCTCGGTTCCCAGTTAGTCCTCTTTTCCAGAGGCCATCCCGAGCCCTCTGACCTCCAGAATCTTGGGACTGCCCTGGCGGCCCAAAGTGCCCAGGATGAGACCCCAGGATTTAGCTGAGCGGGCAGTGGCTATGGCTTCTTGGCGGTTGGCCTGCATGCGCTGGTAGTCATAGTGCTCTCTGGACAGGACTTTGCTGTACGGGTCGTATCTGGAAAAGAAGCTGTCATGGTCACAGTGACAGCCACTTACAGGATTTGTGCTATATACACAGCTCCCCGACTCGGCCCCTTGGTCTCCTGAACCCTCAGGCTGCATGCAGGCAATTAAGAACAGAGGCAAGGGCTTCCCTGGTGGCGCAGTGGTTAAGAATCCGTCTGCCAATGCAGGGGACACGGGTTCGAGCCCTGGTCTGGGAAGATCCCACATGCCGCGGAGCAGCTGGGCCCGTGAGCCACAATTACTGAGCCTGCGCGTCTGGAGCCTGTGCTCCGCAACAAGAGAGGCCGCGATAGTGAGAGGCCCGCGCATCGGCGATGAAGAGTGGCCCCCACTTGCCACAACTAGAGAAAGCCCTCGCACAGAAACGAAGACCCAACACAGCCATAAATAAATAAATAAATAAATAATTTAAAAAATTAAAAAAAAAAAAGAACAGAGGCAAGAGCAGAGATTGTCTTTGGGAAGATCAGTTCCACAACTCGAGCAGGCAAGAGTGGGAGAGGGGTCTAGGATCCAGGTGTGATTCCAGGGGATGGGTAGGTGCTGTGCAGCAGCAACCCTTCTCCTGATACCCAGATTCAGAACCCAAGTGCCTCAGATCCTTAGGGCCGGGGGCTGTTAAGTGGACAAGGGATGAGGAAGTTTGGGCTGATTGAGGGTTTCAGTGGCAGGGAACCCCACCCCCTTCCCAGCTGGTCAGCCCAGCTCAGTCCATACCGATAAGCGGGGACATTGGGGTTGGCAATCATGACAGACTCCAGATGGAAGCGGCCATCTCCAAGATATCTGCAGGGGGGAGAAAGGGAACAGTAAGTGTGGGGTGGGGCACCAGAAGAAGCAGGCACTGGCTCGGAGGTCCAGAGGACTGAGTTCTTGGCTATGCTGCTGACTGTGTATGTGAACTGGGACAAAGCATCATTTCACACACACTGCCCCCCTCACCCCACCCCACCCACCCTGTTTTGTTTTTGGGTGTTTTTGGCTGCGTTGGGTCTTCGTTGCTGTGCGCCGGCTTTCTCTAGTTGCAGCGAGTGGGGTCTACTCTTCGTTGTGGTGCACGGGCTTCTCACTGAGATGGCTTCTCTTGTGGAGCATGGGCTCTAGGCACGCGGGCTTCAGTAGTTGTGGCGCATGGGCTTAGTTGCTCCGCCCCATGTGGGATCTTCCTGGACCAGGGATGGAACCCGTGTCCCCTGCGTTGGCAGGTGGATTCTTAACCACTGCACCACCAGGGAAGACCCCCATCCTGGTTTTTTCACATGTAAAATAAGTTTGAATTGGATGACCATTAAGGCCCCTCTAGCTATGTAATGCAGAATCTAAGAACTGCACCTCTCCCCACCCCGACCTTCTGGGGGAAGTGTAAAGGGACAGCCAAGGCCATGGTAAGGCTCTAGATCTAGATCCTAACTTGGAGGTGGAGTGACAGATTCTCCCTCACCTAGCTCAATATAGATGTGGGAAGTAGTGTTCAGGGTGTCATCTATGCCATAAATGAGCTTTCAGGGTATATACTGGCTACTCTCTGCCCAAACTAGCTCTTGGGTCCAGTTATTGAGTTGTAATAACAGCCACTGTTTACTGGGCTTGTGCCTTCCATGTACCAGGCCTGGGCTAAACACCTGACATGTATGACTTCACTCAGTCCTATCAGGTAATCCTCCAAGCTGCTACCTATAGTATCCCCATTTCACAAAAGATACAAGTGAGGTTCAGGGATGTTAAGAAACTTGCCCAAAGTCACACAGCTATTAAGCAGTATATCTGGGACTTGATTCTAGGCTTACCCATCAGGCTGTACCAAGCATGCCTAGGAGATGCTGTCCCTAACAGTACCTTCCCAGACCATGGAGAGGCCAGAGCATGGAAGACAATCTGCATGGCAGCTCCTTCTGTCTTGGAGATCACACCAAAATTTTGATGAATGGCCAACACTCAGGGTGTCCCTCCTTCCAACACACACCGTGATGCCCCCAGGGGTAGGCATCTATGAGCTCAGAGTTATGTAGGCACAGGCACAGGGGGAATGCCCCTCAGGGAGCAGGGCTCCCAGGTCTGGGCTGGGGAAGGCCCTGAGGTGGGCCTGCTAGGGGCAGGGATGTCCTGTGTGGGTGCAGCAAGGCTTGTGGGAGCAGCAGCAGCCCCAGAGGTGGGGCTGAGTCCGGGGAGTGCCCCTCCCTCCTTCCCTGCCATTAGCTGGGAATGGGGCTCCCCTCCCCAGTCTTAGCCGGGGGAGCTGTCGGCTCCGGGGCTGGCTGCGTTCACACCACATTAAGCATTTCCATTACCTAAAATAATTAGGCAGCAGGAGACATGCTGCTCCTGCTTGTTAGCTGTCCGGATGCTAAATTAATGGGGCTGCAGCCTGGGCGTGCCCATCCATCTTCTCCAATTATATTCCCACCATTTCTAGCCCACCCTCATCCCCCCCGATCAGGCCCTGATTCCTGCTCCACCCTGGGCATAGCCTTCTGGATGTTGGACAGAGCACTGGAGAGGGAGACAGGAAACCTGAAACCCTATTTGGTCCCCATCTTGCAAGGTGACCTTGAGCGAATGGCTAAGGAGCTTTAGACTCAGTTTCCTTCCCTGGATGATGAACCTCAGCTCCCTCCTAGGGTACATTTCTTACGTCTCTATGACCGGCACCCCATTTTTCACTTACACAATAGCCTCCACCTCCTTGGGTAGACGGGGGGACGTGCAGCCCAGGATCTCCCCAGGGGACAGGGGCTTGCACTGTGGGACACTCACACGATACTCAGCTTTCAGCTCTTGGGCAGCTGCCTGTAGGGATAATGAGGGAAGGGAAGCAAGTGGATGGGGAAGGAGAGGCAGGGCCATAGGACCAGCCTGGAGCACCTGCCATGGGGATCCAGGAAGAGCCTGGAGACTGGCCACTGTCTGCCCACTTACCTGCAAAGTTGACACAAACTGAATGGTGCTGACCAGCGCAAGGGCACTGGCTGGGGGAAAGGTGAGGCGGATAGAGTCCAGTAGGTGGGCAGTGTCTATCCGGATGTCCACAAAGACATACAGCACCCGGAAGTCTTGGGCCGAGGTGTCCATGGGAACTGGGAGGAGGGAAGAGTTCAGGAGACTGTTTTGGAAGGCAGGAGGGGCAGAGGGCCTGGCCCGGGCCAAGGTTTCTGAGTAGCCAGGACCAGTGGCTTTAGCCTGAGGGTTAGAGGGAGGGGTTGGGGGAGGTGGGGAGGGTGTTGTCACAGGTCTTTTAGAAGCTCCATCTCTGTCACTCGGCTGGGGGCCCAGCCTGCTCTACCACCAACAGCCTTTCAAACACCCGCATCTGGGACAGCAGCATGGTTTCCAAGGCAACCAAATCCAAAGGAAAGATCCACCTGCAGTGCAGGAAGGCCAAGGCCATCCCAGAAACCGGAAGGCACCTTGTGCATACAAGCAGGACAAGGCACTGTGATGGAGATGAGCGTGCAGTCCCACCTCCCTGCCAGGGTCTGGGTGTCCTGGTCTGCCGTACCCAGGCAGCTGTGGCCATAGTGCACCAGGAAGTCAGCTCCCAGGGCCCTTGCGGTAAAGTCATCCACACAGCAAGCCCCGTAGGTCACATCACCCATCACCATCACTTCGGCCTCCGTGAACCTGTCGGGGTGGGGAACAATGGGACAGTGACACAAGGAGGTAGCAGAGAACCTAACTGTGGAGGTATCTCAGGGCCCAGCTCCACTCTCCCTACCTCTCCCAATCCCTTGGGTTGGAAGCTGCCACTTCTGCCAACAGAGTAGGAGGGGCCCAGCTGCTACCTCCCCCAGGACTGGCAGCAGCTCCTGGAACCGTAGCTGTATGAGGACGGACTCTGCAGCATCCTTATTCCTCTGCCCAGGCTCAGACTGCAAGAGGGACCCCCAACCCTCAGCCTGGTATACAGGGGGTCTAACACAGACCTCCGCCGCCCCAACTCCTCCCACCCAGAGCAATGAGCATGCACACAGGGGCAAAGACACCCACTCCCACACCCTGGCACCATGACGTGTGTGGGCACGCGTGTGTGGATACACATAGCCTGCCCGTCGCCCAGACCCCCTGCTACCTCCCCACCCTTAGTCAGGGCCCTCTGTGCCCGGGATGGGGGGACCCATGGACAGCTCCTCCGCAGCACATGGCGCCACCCACACACCTCATGCGTCAGGAAGAGTGGGCTCTGGCCAGCACATTGCCACGGGATCTGCTGCCAGGCCTGAATCACTGGGGGATGGGGTGGCTGGGGAAGACCCCACTCTCCCTGAACTCACCACAGGAATGGGGCCAGAGGACTAGCTCTTCCCTGAGACCCACCCCTGGGGCGTGGAGTCTGGCTCAGTGTCATGGGGTCTCCCCATTCCTCTCCTGGGGGTGTGGTGCGGGAAGCTGAGCTGCTGCCAGGCAGCTCCCCCCTCTCCCCAAATCAGGCTGTGCACAGAAGCAGATAATTCAGCTCCTTAGAATGCAGCCCAGGCGTCTGAGTCAGCCAGAGCACTTAATTTTTTATAGATTAAAATGTATGCAAATTGGCCCGAGCCCCAGAGAGCATCCCCAAGGGGCAAGAGGGTGGGAGCAGGGAAGTGAGTCTGTGGCGGCGGGGATGAGGAGCAGGGTGGGGGTAGGGCAGCAGCAGGGAAGTGGGAGGTTCCCATCACGAGGTGACCTCCCCTTTCTTCTTTCGCCCTCCCCGTTCCTGTGCTGGTTCCAGATGGCTGAGCACTCACCCCCCTCCCAAGGATGGCTCATTGTATTGAAGAAACTTAGATGAGGGAGGTAGAGGAACTGAATACCATCTCCTATGCGCTTCTCCCTCTGCCAAGCCCCTCTTGCCTCACTCCTCCAAATGTGCCAGAGAAAAAGTTTCCCCCAAGCCAGACCCCACGCTGACCACCCAGCCCACTGCAGGGTCAACTCTGAGGACTCTTAGCTTCTTCCTCAGGCTCCACCACCTGCTGTGGGCCCACCTTTGAAGATACTGGAATTGACTCATTTCTCCCTCCCAATTTCTTTTAGAGGAGGGGAGATTTATAGAGACAAGCAGGGATTGCAGCAGGCTAGGAGTTTAGTTTGGGGTTTTTCCCTTGGTGTGTGTATGGCTGTGGGAAGGAACACGGTAAGGCAGAGGTCCAGAAGGAAAAAATGATGCCAACAGGCAGAGCTGTAATGGACATGGGGAAGGTCTTGGTTCAGCTTCGTCAGTGGCCCAAGGCTCACCTTTCCAAGATATCCACGATGGTACAGGCGAAGAGGAGGAGGCCTTCAGGCATTTGTAAGGCCACTGCAAGACAGAGCAGAGACATGAGCAGAGGGCTGGGAAGAGCCTGGGATGGGACACTGCCCCTGGCTCGGCCAGGCAACCTCTCCTCCCCCACCCACTCAAAGCTTATGGGCTCACCCTTCTTGGCCTGGGCCTGTTGGATCCTCCAGATGGTCTTGGGAATCTCAAAGTTATAGTTGGAAGGCAGGACTTGAATGGCTGCCTGCAGCTGGGGATTGTTCAGGATCTCAGGGGGTATCTGATTGGCCAAGCGGCCCCGAGGGGCTCGACCTAGGATGAGTGCAAGGCCTGAGTTGGTTGGTGCCTGGCCTAAACCACAGCCAGACCTGAGTGAGCTGTTACCACCACCCAAGTTTAAGGCCCAGATCCTAGATGCCAAGGGGATTGGCCCAGCCTTCTTCCCCACTGAGTTCATCCTGAAGCTGGAAAGACAACCCATTAAGCTAAGAGGAAATCTGTATAATTAATTTCCATGTTATGAGATTATTGGGAATCAAGGACTTGAGCATGTGGCTCAGCTCTTACCTCAGGAGAGTAAGTTGACACCAGGGGACTCAACTGAGAGGCAAATGAAAAAAAAGTCCACACAACTGCTCCTTGATAGAGAACAATCCTGAGGAAACCCCAAGAGCCCAGCCAGCCCAACCAGTCTGGGAAAATGTCCCTCTCCTCCCAGCCCCTGAGAACACCTTGAAGTTCTGAGATCCTAGATATGAGATCTATAAGCAAACTGTTGTAAGTACTAATTTAAAAGACTGCCTTCTTTACTTGAGTCCCACTGACTATGTCTACACTGGTTAATTCCTGCACTCTTCCCTCTCCTCATTCAAAAGGGAAATAAACACCATACATTTAACTGACTTAACAAGTTCCCCAGTTCCATCATTCTACCCCATTTCCCACCCCAGGAAGGATGGAAAGAATACACTCTAGTCAGGACTGTGGGCAAACAGGTAAGGACAGAAAAGTGACCTTGCCCTTTAGGGCCTAGTAGTCTAGTGGCGGCAAATGCAGGTACACAAATAATTACAAACCCCTGATTAAAGGAGAAGAAACATTGTAGCCCTTTAGGAAGGCTGCAGCCCTTCATCTGCATCCTACTCCCCATAATTCAGTTTAGCCCAACCCTGGTATCCCTTTAGGCACCAGACAGTTTGGGAATGTGACAAGGAGAGAAATGAATTTATTCAGCGAATACTTATTGAGCCTGTACTATTTGCCAGAACTTCTGCCAGGGATCCTGCCAGACCTGACACTTCAGCCTCTGTGTGTGTGTTGGCGGGAGAGGAGGGGGGCGGAGGGCTGATGCATGGGTGGTGGTGGTGGTGGTGATGGTGCAGTGGAGAACTAGAATGGCAGGCTTGGGACCCTAAGTCCAGATTTGAATGTTACCACTGCTATGGTACTTGTTCAGATGTTTCAAAGGCCATGAAACACAAGCCTGCGTCTCTGGGACCGCCCCTCTCAGAAGCTCCTGTGGCAGAGGCCCAAGTCCCTTGTGGTTGTTGGGGTGTGGGAGCTGCTAGTCGTAGCAGCTCGATTTGTCCCAAGGGCCAGTAGGCGCTTCCTTCTTTATCATTTGGCTGTAACCTTCTGTTTATGTCAGCATTCCTCGGTAGACTGTGAGATCCCTGAGGGCAGGGCTGCAGTCTAGTCCCTGCACCTAGCACAGGCCTGGCATTCAGCGGGCGCTCAATAAGTGCCAGGTGAATGAAACCTTGTGCATCTTTCCTGAAGCATTCCCCGAAGGCACACTTGTGGAATGCCCAGGGCAACGCGCCTGGCTCCTTCCCTCCCCGTCGGGTACGTCTTATCCGTGAGTCTTCAGGCGTCTGTCTGCCCGCCAAGGCAGGGCGGGTAGCGTTTCCGGCTTGAGGACTACAAGCTCCTAGGAGGGGCTGCTCCCGATCGTGCCCTAAGGCTGCAAAAGAAAGACCTGTCGTCCTGGGCTCCAGCGACAGCCGCCCAGAGCGAGCGACGGCAAGGCCTTCTGGGTCTGGAGGAGAAACGCGCCGCCGCCATTAAAGGGTCCTGTCCCTGACTTGGGGGCCCTACCCCGAGATGCGAGGTCCGGAGGCCGCAGCGTTTTAGCACCCACCTCTGCCCGGGCCGTTTCGGCTGCCGGACTCTGTGGCCTCGGCCGCAACCAGCGCCGCCATCACCAGCTGGCCCACGTTGGGACCAAAAAGACAGCGCTAGAAGAACGAGGAGAGCGCAGACAGTGCGATCGATCGCCGATCGGCCAGCGAGGGGCGGGGATTTGCGGGGCGGGGACCGTGAAGGAGAAAGATAGGGGTGGGGCTAGAGTGGAACCCCCGTTCAGCCAGGAAGGTCGAGACTCTCGGGAGCCCCTAGTGGTCTCCGGCCACAGCAGTTGCGTTCTCCCGGCGACCCTGTCCCCTCCTCCCCTTCCGGGCAGCTTGAACCTGGTTCTCCCGGACAAGTGCCCTCCTATTTGCCGACTCCCTACCCCAGTTCTGCGGGCGGAGTCTTGTAAATGGGGACACCACAGGGTCCTCCTTCAGCTCCCCTCAATCTCTCCCCCCTCCTGATAAGCCCTGGATGCCTATGGGTGGGGCCGCATTCCCTGCCTCAGAGGACCCCATTGCTCGGACAGGACAGAACTCAGCACCCACCGAGCCAGTTCCAAGTTAAGTCTTGGTGCCGGTTTCCGGAGCGCTGGGTTGCCCTTACACCTTTAGAACCGACAGTGTGGAAGGTTCACCTGTGATAAACTGCTACCAGGGGAAGGCCCCCAGCCTGAAGGTGCTTTCCTGGGAGAGTGGGGAAGTCTAAGGACTCGACTGCCTAAACCTTCGGGATTCTGGCCAACGTTTGCCCTGCCTAGGCTGCCCCTCAGGCCTAGGAAGCCTCTCTCCTGATCAGTGGCATAAGCTCCTGGAAGCCCAAAGAGAAGGCAGGGTAGCCAGTGAGACAGTCTTGACATTTGGAAGAGCAGAGTACCTGCAGGACTGGCTTTCAGCAAGGTCTGCCCCATAGAGCAATCGTCCCCCAGGGCCGTTTGCCCATGCAGCCCTCTGGCACCATCTTCCTCTCTGCTCTCTATGTGAGCACAGCTGGCCCTTTAAGGCGCTCTGTGGCCTCGGGCTCCCCTGGAGGCCCTCCCTGCTTGGAAACTCCTAATTAAGGTGCATGGAGAAGTGAAAAACAAGCAGCCAGGGACGGGCCCTGCCTGGGAGACTGCCCAGAGAGGAGAGCTGGCTGGGCAGGCTGGGAATGAGCAGCCAAGGGGAGGACCAGAAGGGGTCAGTGCTCTGCCCCTCAGACCACCAACTGATGCTCTTAGGACAATCACAGCTTTGGACAGGAATGTGGCCAACATGGGTCCAAGGAACACCCCGTCAGCTTGATAAGACTCCAGCCTGCACTTTCCCATTCCCTCAGGTTCTCTGGACCCCCAGGGTGTAGGATCTCAATTCCAGGGACCCCCGTGAGTCCAGCCCCTCCCCATTCAGGACACTAAGGCCCAGCCTGTGGGCAGCTTTAGCTCTGGCTGCAGCTGTGAGTTCCAAGGGGGAAAAACTGGCTCCAGCAGAGTAATGGCTTCTCCCTAGCAGGCCCCGTATCCCTTAGGGCCTTTCCCTAGGCAGAGGTGGGCCCACTGGTGATAGAAGTCCCCCATCCTTTTATAACATTGCCCCACAGCCCCTGTCCTAAATGAGTTGCCCTGGCACCCATTAGGAAATGAGCATGTGCCCCAAGACCCTGCAGTGCAGGACATTGGGGGCTGCCATTCAACTTAGGCGGAGAACACCTCCATCTGTCCATGGGGGTCTCCCTGCCAGAGTTACTCAGCAGTCTGAGTAATTACTGCCTGACAAGAAGGCGGGCACAGTGCTACCCCCACATTAAACTAAAACACCCACCCACGGTCGCCCCCACTCCCTGGCTGGACTCCAAAACAGCACCCAGCCAGAGGACTGAAATAACTCTGCTTCTCACACTCACGCCCAGCCCCAGCCAACTTTGCCTAAGATACTGGAGATTGTGGGGCAGGGGGTCATGGGGAGGCGGCTTGAGGAGGTGGAAGGAGGATCAGCACACCCTGATTCAGGCCCATACTTTGGCACTGATCTGCTGTGAGATGCTGGTCAAGTTGTTCAACCTCGCTGACATTGGTTTACTGGTGGAGGGCCTCTGCAGCTCTCAGCGTCATCGAGTTCAGCGAGTGTCTGCCTGGCAGGGCTCAGACGGGTGGCTCAGTCCAGCTCTGCAGCTGGTGGAGGCTAAGAGAATACCTCACCTTCTTTTCCCACAACAAGATGGACCAATTTTTTTTTTAAGATTTTTTTTTGATGTGGACCATTTTTTTATATAGATTTTATTTATTTATTTATTTATGGCTGCATTGGGTCTTCGTTGCTGCACTCGTGGTGCACGGGCTTCTTATCGCGGTGGCTTCTCTTGTTGCAGAGCATGGGCTCTAGGCGCGCGGGCTTCAGTAGTTGTGGCTCAGGGGCTCTAGAGTGCAGGCTTAGTAACTGTGGCATACAGGCTTAGTTGCTCCGCGGCATGTGGGATCTTCCTGGACCAGGGCTCAAACCCATGTCCCCTGCATTGGCAGGAGGATTCTTAACCACTGCGCCACCAGGGAAGCCCTGATGCGGACCATTTTTAAAGTCTTTATTGAATTTGTTACAATATTGCCTCTGTTCCACATTTTGGCTTCCTGGCCAAGAGGCATGTGGGATCCCAGCTCCCCGACCAGGGATCGAGCCCGCACCCCCTGCATTGGAAGGCGAGCTCTTTCTTAACCACTGGACTGCCATGGTAGTTCCCGACCAATCTTCTTAATCTTCAGAACAAGGTTACTCCCTCACCTCCAAGCATTTGCACATTCTTTCCTGCCTGGAATGGCCTTTCCCCTTCTCAGCCTGATGAATTCAGCCCTCAAGACCAATGGTATCTCTTCTGTGAAGTCTTTCTGGATGGTCTTCCCCCCCACCCCCCGACAGAGCTAGCAGAGCCCCCTCCCACACTCTGTATCTCTTCATGTCACATTCTAAGATAGCTTGTGGGTCTTCCCCAACTGTGCCATAAACTTCTGGAAGTCCAAGCCTAGGTAGTTAGCACAGACCCAGAGCCTCAGTGTGGTTGAATGCATGTATGGGTGAATGAATGATAATGGCCTTCTTTTTGACCTTCTGATCATGACAACTTTTTCTCCAAGGAATCACACTACTCACCCTCTCACTTCAGTTAGATCTCTGCTTAGATGTCACCTGCTCGGAACGGCTTTCCCTGATCTGCCCGTATCAGCTCCAGAACAACACCTGGCTTTTTCTTCTTCCAAGCGCCATCTCATCTGGACTTTCCTCAATTGGTCCCTATTAACTGTAAACTCCACAAGGGCAGGGACCTTGCCTTTTTCATTGGCTGAATCCCCGGGGAATAGTAGTACTCTACAATGATAGACCCTCAATAAATGTACCTTTAAAGGGTGACTTAGCCCACTCCTTTCCCCCTGCAGGACCCCTCTTATCCCAGGCCAGTAGGGGGTGCCGGCCTCCACCCAGGACTCATCTGGCCTGAACCTTCTCTAAGCTCAGCCCAACTGGTCCCCTGTGGGACCTGCTTTTTAGGCAGTGCCTCCTCCATTTTCCACGAAGCCCCGGGCAGGATCTGTGTAGACTGAGGGAGAACAGAGCCCCCCACCCTCCCAGGCGGAGATAGCTTGCCTGAGCCCCACATCAGTCTTTCCCTCTCTAGAATATGCAACTTGGGCCTCCCCAATTCTTGCTGAGATGTGTAGACCAGCCAGGGGGCACACCACACCACCCCTCAAAAAGGATAGTGTCCTGGGTCTCGGGATGCGATGCGGCTGGGTCTGCCGGAGCTATCCTGGGCAAGGAGGAGCCGACGAGCCTCCCGAGGAGGAAGAGGAGCCGGCCAGGGAGTAGATGGGCAGGGGTGCGGACTTGTAATCGGGGACTCTGGGCGGCGGTCCTCGCATCCCAGCCGGCGGGCAGAGCGCACGCTTCCAGCTGCCTGTCTCGGTGACCTCCATCCGCGAAGGGCGAGCGGGGGGTGGGGCGGCGGGTGCGAGCCCCGGGAAGCCCACGGGGCCCGGGAGGGGCTCTCGAGTGGCCCGACGACTGGCCCGGGGACTGGGGCAGGTACTTGGACGGCCGCAGGCCGAGGATCGTCCCCGGGGTCGGGCGCAGCGAAAACACCTTGAGAGGCGGCGCCGCACGGCTGAGCGCCGCTGCTCTGGGAATAGGACGGCGCTCAGCACCGCGAGCTGAGAGCACTTTCATAAATTTTGTATGGGAGGCGCTCCGTGAGCGGGGGCGGGGAGCGGAGAGAGAGAGGGAGGGAGCTAGCGAGCGGGGGAGGGAAGAAGGGAGGAGAGGTGGGGGAAGCCGGGGGGAGGAAGGGAGGCGCCCCGCTCCGCCGATCGCACGGTCCTGCAAACGCGCGTCGGGCGCTTTCTCCGGAGCTTGGCGGTGCGTGCGAGCGCCCTTTTGCAGCAACCGCGGCGGCGGCTGCGGCCCGAGGGGGCGGAAAAGAGGGGGCCGCGGCCGGGCGGCCGGGGGGCGGCGTCCCCCCTCAAAACCGCCTGCAAAGTGCTCGGGGCTGCAGAAGCAGGCCGCCAGCTCCGCGGAGCAAGCAGCTCGCCCCGGGGTTGCCGGGCAGCGCCGCGGTTGCTGGTGGGCGCCGGTGCCCTCGGCGCGGGGCTCGGGCTCACCATGCCCCTGCGGGGCCGGGCCGCCGGGCACAAGCGGATTCCCGGCTTGCCCCCGCCTCGACGCGCTCGGATTAGCTGCAGCCAGCGCCCAAGGATTTGAATCCGGACCCTGGGAGGGAGCGCGCCTAGGCCGACCTCCGAGTGGCGGCCCCGCGGCCAACATGCTTCGCAAAGGTGAGTTGGAGCCGCAGGGGCAAGTTGGAGTTGGATACGCACGGGGCAGAGCCGCGAGCCTGGGAGCCGCCCGAGAGCTGCCAGGCGCCGGGGCTCCGGGCCCGGGAAGCAGCTCTGGGCAGTCTGGCGGGCTTTGCGGGGACGCACCCGCCGAGGAAGTGCTGCTGGAGGAGCTCAGCCCCCGACTGGGGCCAGTAGCGAGACACGGGATTTGCTCCCTGGATCAAGCGGCCAGGCCTAGGGATCTGGCTCGGCGAGGTCATTTCGAGACCACAGTGAGCTGCCCCTGATGGAAGGGGAGCCGGCCTCCTGGGACCTTAGCTTTGCCAGTATAAAGTTTTGACTTGCAGGCTCCATCCCCTGCGCGGGCACACGCCGCCAGCTTCTGCCGCTTTGGCGGGGCCGGGTCCAAGCTGCGCTCCGGTGCAGCTGGCGGTCAGTCACCGCGCGGCCCGGGCGCTCACTCACTGCGCGTCCTGGTTCCCAGGTGGGGCCCGGACCCGGGCACCTTCGCTGCAGCCCCGTTTTGGTGGTCCTCAGCGGCGGGCTCTGGACACCCAGCGGCCGAGGGTTGGTGGCTAGCCCCTGCTGATCGGTTCCTCAAACTTTCCTTCTGCCTGGAGCGGAGGGATGCGAAGGCGGAGGCCGTGCCGGGAGCGTGCGCGGCCGGAGCCAGGCTCAACTTAAGAGCTGGCCCCACGACCACCTCACGACGACCTTCGGGCTGTCGGGCTCATAGCTGAGCGCTGCAAAGTTGGCGCGGGCGCTGGGGAAGTCCCACCGCGCCCCCACGTGGCTGCCGCGCCGGGAGCTGTCCCCAGGGCCCAGGGAGGGCAGGTGACCACGCCGTGAGCCCACGGGCTCCGCCAACCGCTGCCCGGGCCTCTGCGTCTACCTCTCTCCCTTCCCAGGTCCGGGTGGGCTGCGGCACCCCGTCGGGACCCCCTCGTCCCTGGCCCGGGTCGAGTGGCTGACGAGACGCGGGTGCCTGCGGCTGGCTGCCCGGGCCCTGCGGAGCCTGCTGAGGCGGGAGCTCAGGTAGCGGAGGGCCTGATCCCTGCGCTCCGCGCTCCAGCCTTAATCCGCCCCTGTTTCCATGGCAACAGACCGAGGTGTCGTAAGCACAGGATTCTGACCTCACAGTAGGATCGGGAAAGAGAAAATGGGCAGGGGGAGGTAGCGGAGGAGGGGGAAGCAAAGCCCGGAGATGGGCGGGGAGGAGCAGATGTGGGGGTGATGGAAGAGACCCCATAAGCAGGTCGGACAGGTAGGTGAAGAAACCACGCCTGCGCTGGAAGCAGTAAAGCCGGTGTCTCGGCTGTCTCAGGCCGACCCAGGAGCCTCGGTTGCCCCACCGTGTCAATATCCACAAACTTGTGTGTGACTTGTGCCCTCCACGTGGGTCGGTGCAGTGCAGGGGGGAAACGCTGACTGCCTTTCACTGTGGGTGGGAAAAGTCTCTGCGGCTGGTTGGAGAAACCACTTCACGGATACACCCCAGTTCCTTTTCCCAGCAGAAAGGGACTAAAAGCCTTTTCAGCAACCGCCAGTGCTGGCCAGAGTGTGTCTGCACAGAGAGGATGCTTTTTTACACAGCTGAGCGCAGGCCCAGGTCTGGTCAGCCTGGGCCAGGCGCCTGCAAACTTGCCCCAGTGGGGAAGGCTTCCCAGGCAGTTTTAAAGGCCGCCATGTCTGGGCTGCAGGTCTGTGATGGAGATAATAGAGAGGAACTGACATCTCATCTCCCTTTTGGTCTTTTGTCTTTTGGCAGTTTACAGTTAAAAACGAGCCATGAAGCAGCCCACGCACTTTATTTATATGGTTTAAGTGCCCAGGGAGGCTTGAGCAGCCTCCAGGAGCCTTTTTCTCCCATCCTTGCTAGCCAGAGGCCCAGCTTGGGATGAGTGCAGTGCATGCTGGCGGCCGCTCCCCAGGGGGAGGCTCTTTACCTTGCCCAAGAGGTGGCCACTGGAGGCTTGGCAGTCACGTGTGTTTGCCACTTGGGCTATTTTTCCCTTCCTGCACAGCTTCATTGGCAGGAGAGGTTCTACCAACCAAAGAGGCTTCCACCTGGATTGGCCTGAGGGAAGCAGAGCAGAGAAGTCCTTTGCTGGGCTGGGCTGGGCTGGGCTCCAGTGGCCTGGAGCCTGCTGGTGGGACATAGTGTGGGCAAAGGACTTTTATCTGGGTCCTTTCCTGGGCAATTTTCTCCCTTGGCCCCTGACCCTGGTCCCCAGGACTGGTCTCTTTTGCGCGTACAGGCACACACACACACACGCACACAGGCCACTCAGAGTCTCTGTGTGGATTCTAGGTGTGTGCCCAGAGACAAAGATATGACTGGGGCTAGTGCCAAGAGAGGTGGCCCTTGAAGTTTCTGCTTCTCAAATTGTTCCCAAAGGCTCCCGGCAAAAATGTCATAGCATGGATTCAGATGGTTGTTGCAGTTTCCCTGCCTATCAGATGCAGAACCCTGCGTGGGGTCCTGGCTCTGAGGGAGTTTCATAGTTTAATTATGATTTGGAAAAGGGTTTGAAAGATGAAGAAAGAGTAGCCCTCCCTAGATCCTGGGAGAAGAGGGGACCATGAGCCCTACCCATCCTGCAAAGAAACCCCAGAGGAGGAAGAAGGTGAGAGTAGGGATTGGACCACAAGTGTCGTCCTTCTGATTGCTGGTTGTCCTATTGCAGTTAACGTGGTGCTGTCCCCAGGGAGGACATTTTAGGAACTGGGGGTGCTGCCTTGAATCTCTTAATGAACAGACTCTACTGGCTACAGCCCTACCTCTGTGAACCAGAATAGCCCTGCGTCCTCAGTGGATCTTGCTGCTGACAGCTCTGGTAGCTTTAGGCTTCAGCAGCTGCCCTCCTGGCTTTTCCATCTCCTGGCCTATCCCAGAAGAACCAGGGATATAAAAAGCAAATCTCTGGTCAGAGATGAGAGGCGGTCAGGGCAAGTGAGGCCCCGAGCCACCCAGCACCATCTAGGAAGGAAGGGCAGCTTGCTGGGGGTTTTGCTTTGCAAGAAGCGGCCTGCTTAAGGTCAGGATCTATGGTTTTCATTTTTAGAGCTATAAAAACAGAATGCAAATCAACAGCCTCTGGGCACATACAGAACCTTAAAGTTTTTGTCTTGTTAAGCAAGGAAATAGAGTGCCAAATAGGCTTTGTTAAGTGGCAGTCTAATTAATAATTTAAAATCTTGTAGCTGTCTTTCATTAGAATTTATCTGTATATCAACCACAAAAATCAGTCAAACACACTCATTTATAAGTTAATGCCATCCCTGAATAATTCAGCAAGAGCTAGATTAAGGCCTGCAACCCAGTAAGATGCATTTTGTTCTTTTGGTTTCCATAGCCTGATGGGCTGGCCTACTGGCTAGATTGGGTCTCCTTTGTGGGAAGAAGGGAAGGTAGAGGGACCATGAGGTTGTCAGATGCTTGGTTGATTTGAATCCAGAGGTTCCCTAGGGAATCAGAGAGTCTCCACGTGGCCAGGTGTAAGGAGGCTCCTCTTGGAGCTATTAGTGACATGGCCTCCTTAGCCCCAATGGAGAAGGGAAGTGGGGAGTGTTCCATGGACAGCCAAGACACTCTGCTTTCTGCTAGAGAAAGTGTAGAGGGGAAATACAAGAGCCCTGGCTAGAGGGTTGAGATATGAGGCTTTTTAGCCCAAATCCAGGTACAGAAGTGGGATTTCAGTCTTCCCAGCCCAATTCTGTCCCGTTCAAGTAATGCAGCCTAGTGAAACCAATGACACCAAGGCAGTTTCCTTAATTAGGAGCTTCCGGACTTCTTTCCTCAAAGCTCCTGGTCCTTATGCCAGCAAAGAGAAGCCAAGAGGAAGAATTTTAGGGGAGCACCAGGTCACCTCAATAGAGAGGAGAGGCAGAGTGAGTTGCTAAATAAAGTCCATGCATGCATTTTCTCACCAGGATCCAGAATAAAAGCAAGGAAAGCAGTGCAATGCTCCCCTTTTGTGAGCTCACACAATGTGGAAAATGTGTTTTGGTTCGGTCTCTGTCATGCCAACACAGAGCCAAGTCCTCACTGCAATTTCCAGGTCCATTTTCTACAGAGGAACAGTTCAGGACCCAAAGTCCCAGCGTGGGCATACTGGCTCCTTTACTGCAGGAGTGAACCTGAGTTTCTGGTCTCAGATTCAGGCTACCAACCCCGACCCCCCTGGAGGGTTAAACAGCTCTGTTTTAGGAGACCAGGTGGATAACCGGAGCAAACAGTGGACTTGACGCCAGGAGAGGTTCTCGGCCAAGTTTGAAAAGAGGAAGTCTCATTAGGAAAAGGAAAAGACAGTGGAAAAGGGCAGGTGTTTGCCCCCTGACCTGTGACAGAGTTGACAGAAGATGGAACCGAGGAGGGTGAATGGGACCTTGTGGGGGGTGAATCCAACTCCAAGCTTTGGAGTCAGGGCCTGAGAAAGGACAGAGCAGAAGTTCACTCTCTGGAGATGAGAAGGAGGGGGCAGGCATCATGAAGGATGTCAAGAACGGATCTGTTTGGTACCATCTGCAGTGAAGTGGTGGTTAAGGTTAAAGCAGAGAGGAGATGACAGGGAGGGAACAGATGGCCGAGGAAGCAAAATAACTGGCAAAACGGGAACAGAGCCTCCAGGGACAGCAGAAGGCAGGACCTCCGTGCAGAGTGCTGGAAGCAGCCCTTTCCTCAGGGTGCGCTGACCAGGCCACCCTGGGTAGAAGTGAGTCCGAGAGACGAGTGAGGCAGGCACCCCAGGGCGAGGGCTTCCTCAAGGCTTGGGAGAAGACCTAGGGAGACATCAACTCCAAGGCAAGGGGGCCCAGGAGCAGGGACCTTTGGATGTCATTGAACTGGGGAGAAGAGGCACGGCTGACTTGGTGTCCATCACTAGAGCAAGGGGAGGCCATGCGGGTCTCAGAGCGTACTTGGCCAAGCCTGCTGGGAGGAGGGATGGATGCGAGCTGGAAGTGGGCATCAGGGAATGTGTCCCTGTCCACATGCCGACAGTAGCTGCTTATAACTAGTGATGGGCCAAGCTGAGTGGACTCCATGCCTTACCTCATGCGATCTCCACAACCACCCATCAAGATCAGTCTGTGCTTGTCCCTGCTATCGAGATAAGGAAACCGAGGCACAGACAAATGAACTCCCTTGCCCTGGGTCACCCAGCTGGCACACTGAGTCAGGATGCAATCCCAGGTTTGTCTGCCACCACGCTCTTTTCCTTGCTCTCTTAACCTTTAAGCTCCACTGCCTCACATGCCCATCTGCCTTGATTTATATGACATTTGTTTTGCGAGGTGCCGGGCGCTGCTGAATCACTTGTGCCTCGTTACAGAGTTCCCTGGTAGTTCCCATACACTCCCCTTCTGGTGTTCCTCCAGGAACATCTCTGGCTGGGACTTGGGGCTCCTGATACCCTGAACCCCTCTCTCATGTGTCCTCTTCTACCCTGTCCACCTCCACACACACACTTTCTGTCTGGGGAGACACACCCCTCCCCTACTGTCTCCTGCTCTGGATTCTTCATTGCAGACAGGGATGAGACAGTGGGCCAGCACCAACCTGCCTGCTTTCATGCCCGTAAGAAAGGTGGAGCCATGGTTTATTTGGGGGCTGGGATCTCTCCACAGGTTGCTCTCCGTGGCTCCCCTTCCAGACTATCCTGGTGGACTGGCTAACAGAGAGCCACACCCCAAACTGGTCGGTGACTAGGGAGCAACAGCCCCTGGTGGTGGCAGTTAGCAGGCTGGATGAGGGAGGTCCCTCCACCTGCACCTGCCCCTCCTCCTCTGGAATGTTCCTTCACTCCTGGGGGCGCTCCCATGGCCCAGCCCTAGCTGGTCAGCTGGGTGGTAATTGCAGAACTCAGAGCTGTCCTCCACAAGGGATTTCTCCTGCCCCCTTCCGGCCGCGGTTGCATACCTGAGAGGCCCATTCTTCCTGCAGTTTGGAAAAGAAAAAAAAAGGCAGAGTGCAGCCGATCTCGCGGTGTAGAAGAGCAGATCCCCCCCTCGGAGCGAGGAGCGCCTCTCCTCCTCGGTGTGGGTGGCGCGGGGTGTCAGATCTAACGGATTCAGCGGGGTGCTTCCGAACCTGTGATTACTGTCTAATCAGTCAGTGAACTTGGGACCCGAAACTGCAAACAGCCCCTGCTATGTGATTCACAAGAGGTGCTGTGGAGGCCTCCGTGCCAGCATAGCAAGAGGGTTGGCACAATACTCTATGCGTGTGTGCAGAAACACACCTGGTGAGCGTGCAGCAGGCTCCGGGAGTGCACGCCAGAGGTCCACTGTGGCAAAGCTGAGCATCCCGGATGCTCAGCTGTGGGCTCTGGCGCTTAGGTCGGCACTCCCACCCTGGGGCCACTAGCGTGACGTTGGCACCACGGGTGGCCGGTGAGCCACTCAGTGGGGGCCCCGGGAGTGGGCAGGCCAGCACTCTGCATGCCACGTGTCGGGAACAAAGCTCGAGCGGGTCTATGGCTCACCCGCCCACGCAGGGGTGGGTGCGCACGACTCATCACATGTCTGCCAGGGGACAAACCACCGCAGCCCTCGGAGCCGAGGCCTCTTGGTAGCGTCCTGGGCTGATTCCAGAGGACAGTGGCACTGTGGTCGGGGTGGATCTGCAGGAAATGGAGCAAAAAATTCTTCCCCAAGTCAGGAGAAGAGCTAGGTTACCAGCTCTCAGCCCACAGAGGTGGCGTGAGAGTTGCTTCTGCCTCTAAAATTGTCCTAGCAGAGTTCGCCATGTCCCTCTCTGGGCACCTGAGCCAACACGTCGTGAAGGGGGCTTTTATAGAGAGATTCATGAGGCCCTAGGGGGAGAATTGGCATTCTTCTTACAATGATTTATTTATAGGGCGATTGGATGATGGGGAATGGAGGCTAAGGTGCCTCCATTAGTGAGAAGCACACAAGGCAGGAAGCCTTGCTCTGCATTTGACATTTCATGGGGCGACTCCTACCAGGGAGCTGCTTTTTCTTTTAGAAGGTTTTACCTTTAATGTTCTATTCATGGGCTTGTCTGAGCAGGCTGGGAGGAGGAAGGAGCAGGCAGTTCAGTGGGCTTCGGGGGAGGCGGGCCCGGGTAGGTCACTCAGTGGCCAGCGTGGGGCAGCCTGGGCAGGCTGGGCGTGGGGCGAGGACTGTGCCGGCGGCCTGCCAGCCAGCACGCCGGCCACCTCCTCAGCCTGTGCTGCAGGCAGCACGCCTCACGGTGTTTACCCTCCTGTCTGTCTCTGTCTTCACCGGCCGCCCGGCTCTGCCTGTAGCGGCAGCTCTGCGCGACCCTGGCTTTGGCCTGGCTAAGGCCCTTTTCTTCCTAGGGACCCTGGGGCTCTGGAAAGGACCCCAGAATTGGAGTCCCAGGGCTGGGTTTGGTTCCGTCTCTGTGGCTGACTCACTAGGACCCTGGACACTGGGCCTCAGTTTCCCCATCTGTAATATGACTGGATTGACGGTTTGACAAAGGTTTTTCGGCAGTAGAAGAGTTTCTTCAAATCATGTCCAGTGTTAGAGCCCAGAATACAGAGCAGATAGCGGCAGGTGGCCCTGGTCAGAGCTGGCTCGAGGGACCTCCTCCTCTGGCCTGACTGCTACCCTAGCAGCTCCTCTAGTTTGGGGGCTGGGAGTCCCCTGTGGTCCGCCGCCAGCAAGCAGTGCCGGCAGGAAGGCCACTGGCTGTGTCGCGTGCTGACGAAGAGGACACGGCACTGCCCACAGGCCTGGGTTTGAGCTCTCTCTCGTGCAGCGGGGCTTGGACCCCTGGTGACCACTTAGCTGGGAGAAGCTGTCCACACTTGGAGTCTGCTTGCCCTCACCTCCCTCTCACCCCTCAAGGAGGACACATCAGCCGTCACTCCACTGTCACCTCTCTGGCTTGACGCTGACACTACCAGACATTTTCCTTGTCTCACCTGACCTGGTGGCCTTTGACTCCATCGGCCATAGTTTCCCTTGGCTTCCCCGATGGCAGCTCCCCTGGTCTTTCTCCTACTTCTGTGGCTCCTCCTTCTCAGCCTTCACTGCCAGCTTCACTGCCTCCTGCCATCCTTCAGTGTGGCGCCTCCCAGGCATTGCCCTGGGCCTGCTCTTGCTCTGGGGGTGTCAGCTCAGCTCTGGGGCTGTCAGCTCGTCCACGGCTGTAGCGCCCACTTACTGACCTCCCTCAACATCCCATCTCCAGATGAGATGTTGCTTCTGACGTCCAGAGCCATCCAGCCAGCTGACCCCTCCCCCAGATGTCTCCACTGGCAGCCACACAGGCCCCTCAAACCCAGTGTGTGTGAAACCGTGCTCTTCCTTCTACTCTGAGCTCTGAGCAAACTCGCTCCTTCCCCATTTCTCCCATTTCAGCATTTGGCACTACGATCCCTGCAGGTACCGTCAGCCTGAGAATTGGACCCATGAATGTCCCCCCTCACCCCACCCCTCCCCATTAGTCTGAGAAATGCTGCCTGTTCTCCCTCAGCATCCTTTGCGCACCTCTTCTCCCTACCTCCACCCTAGGCTCGGCCACCATCCTCTCCCCAATCACACCAGCAGCCTCCCTGCCTCTACTCTTGCCTTCACCCAATCCAGCCTTTACATGGTGGCCAGATTCTACAATGCCATGGGCTCTTGTCCCTCCTTGTTTAAAAGACTTCAGTGATTCCTTTTCCTTCTGGGGATAGTCCAGACTTCCCAGCCTGGCTGTCAGGTCGTCCTCGCTTGCCCCACCTGCAGCCCCACCCTCCCCTCTCCCTACTCCCCACTTTGAACTCTGAGGTCCAGGTCTAATGAGCTTCTTTCAATCCCTCGACTGAATTGTGTTCTCTCTCTGTCTCTAAGGATTTGCAACCAGCAGCTCCTGCTGTTTGAACACTCTTCACTGCCCTCTTCCCCTTCACGCTCATCTTTCAGGACTCAGCTTACGCATCACTTCTCTGGGAAACCTTCCTGCACCCCCTGGATTGGGGAGCAGTCCTCGATGTCCCACCATATCCTGTACTTCCGGTCACAGTACTCTATTTTTTTTTTTTTAATTTATTTTTGGCTGCACTGGGTCTTCATTGCTGCACGTGGGCTTTCTCTAGTTGCAGCGAGCGGGGGCTACTCTTCATTGCGGTGCAGGGGCTTCTCATTGCGGTGGCTTCTCGTTGCGGAGCACGGGCTCTAGGGTGTGCGGGCTTCATTAGTTGTGGTACGCAGGCTCAGTAGTTGTGGCTCGTGGGCTCTAGAGTGCAGGCTCAGTAGTTGTGGCACACGGGCTTAGTTGCTCTGCGGCATGTGGGATCTTCCCGGACCAGGGCTCAAACCCGTGTCCCCTGCACTGGCAGGCAGATTCTTAACCACTGTGCCACCAGGGAGGTCCCACTCAGTCTATTTTATTGCAAGTACCTTTATGTTATCTGCCTTCCCCACTGGATGGCAAGTTCCTTGAGGAGACAGCTTACTCTTTACCCCGCTGCCCCTTCAGATCTGCTCTCCACCCTTCTCCAACCTGCTCTCTGTCCTGGGAGCTTGGTCTGTTGAACTTCAGCAACGAGCTCCCATGCCCTCTTGCTTCCAGCTGGGTTCAACCAATGGTCGGTCGCCATGGGCTCTCTGTGTCCCTCCACCATAGGTCACCCAAAGGTTCTCCCAGAAGCATAGCCTGAGACAAGGATTCAAATGCAAGTCTTTATTTGGGAGGGATCCTAGGAAACACTAGGAGACGAGTGGGGAAGTGAGACAGAGAAGGGAAGAAGCCAATAACAGGTGTGTTGTCATGGGCAACCAGAACTTAATCCCACTGGGGAACTTCAGATACAGTCTAGAACATGCACCTCAAAGTTCTCTCACTCCAAGGGGAGGGAGCTGGGGTATTTATACACAACCCTCATCCCTCACTGGTTAAGTGCTGTTCCCCTGGAGAAAGCAAAGACAGCTTCCCTGCTAGAGGAGGCCCTCAGGCAAAGGAATGCGGGTTCTGACAGTTGGAAGTCAGTCTGGTATATGCTGAAAGTGTCAAAGCCCTCACAGCAGCTCTTTCTCCAGGCTCAGTAAGAGCTCCCTCTCCTCACTCAGCTCTAGGGGGAGGGGGCCGTAAAAGGCATTATCTCTTAGGGTTTCCTTACCCACTCTTCTCATCTTTATTATGTACTCATCAAATTACTCAATCTGACAGTACTCTGTTTTTCTTACCAGGACCCGACTAATACAGCATCCTGCACAAAATAAAATGTAGCACAAGTGTGACGTTGGGTAAAGAGTACTGAATCAATAACTAATGTCATGTCTTTATGAGCTGACTGGCAATGTTGATTGAATGTTGATTACATGTTAGTTGGAACCCAAGGAACCTGGTACCAAAACCTAACTTTTAAATTGCTCTGCAACTGTAAGAAAAATTAAATCACGATAACCTAGGGCTTTAAAAAAAAAAGAAATTTCGTATCAGGAACCAGGAGGAAACAGATTTTTTTTTTTTAAGTGAGGAGTATGGAGAAAGGTGTCTCATGGTTTTCCCTGTACAATGCCTCATTAAGAGCAGAAAAGGCAGGTTCTATTAGCCCCAAGTTACAGATGAGAACACTAAGGCGCAGAGGGGCTACAGAGCTCATCTAGGGCCCAGGGCTGTTGCTGCCTCACCCCAGCCCTGTTCCATTCCTCTGTAGGCAGAGAAAGCTTACAGGCATAGAAAGACTGGGCAACTGGGCCACAGAGGACGTCCAGCAGGGCAGGAGCTATGTTGGGGAAAGAAACAGCACTCTCACTCAGAAAAGTTTAGGGCTGTACTTGGCAGATTTTTATGGAACAAAATTTGCACTATTGATTCCGTGGCAAATGAAAACCTCTCGTGGACATTCTGGGCTTCAGAGATCTGAAATGTTTAAATGAGGCTGGACGGAACATGAGGAGATAAAATTGCCAGGCAAAGCTGAGCTCAGGTGGTGCCTGGGGTGAGAAAACTCTGCCTCTTTTGCCTTCTCTCCCATCTGTGGAAATGACTTTTACTTTGAACTACTTCCTCTCCTTGCAAGGAGGATGTTGCCCAAGCCTGCGGTTGATACAGCATCTCTGAGCAGGGGAGAGAGGCCGGGACAGTTCACAGGGCCACGCTCAGGAGAACGCACCAACCAAAGGGGGAAATTTACCATCAAATCATGGGGCGGCAATTGGCCCTGAGGCTGCCTCAAGGCAGCAGTGCTTATCACCTTCCTGTGATTGGCCCACTGCCCCTGGTGGGCTGGTATTTCTGCCTTCAGTGAACAAATGTGATGGCAGGGATTCAAGGTAGCTCATTGGAAATGGGGGATTATTGCAAAGAGATGCATGACCTGGACTCCAGAAGCCTCCAGGAAAGGGGCTAGCTCTAGAAAGTAGCAACCTCTCTGTGGTCTCTCTCATGGCCTCTCCTTCCACCTAAGACAGCTACTCCTGCCCCTGCCCCACTGTCTGCACCCATGACTTTTCACCTCACACAAGGGCCAATGTGGCCACCCAGGGCTGCTTACTCTTCAAGACGGCCTTTCACCCCATCCTCACACCACTTAATTGCCCCACATTCTTGGTATTCTCGGCTTTATTTATTTAGGCAGGGGCTTTCCGGGATCTTAGTTCCCCAAACAGGGATCGAACCTGCACCCCCTGCAGTGGAAGCACAGAGTCCTAACCACTGGACCACCAGGGAAGTCCCATTGGTGTTCTCAGCTTTATTTCCCAGAAGGAAGACCCCAACTGAGCCAGCCATGTTTTTCCATGCCAGACCATATTATAGATCATGGTCACCTATGGATTATCTATCCATGGATGCGATGGCCGCCTTTTATCCTCTCAGCTAAGAGAGGTATGGGAGGGCTCTCTCCATCTGACAAACATTGAACAACCATTGAGTGCCTGCCTTCTGCTGGCTTGGCACTGAGGATGAAGCAATGAACAAAATCCAAGTCCTCTGTTCTCATAGAGCTTACATTCTAAGTGGGGAGAATAGACAATAAACGACCAACTATGGATGTATTCTGTCAAGTGGGGGTAGGTGCTTAGAAGAAAATTAACAGAGTGTTCATTAAGGAACAGGGAGCTGTTATTTTAGAGAGAGTGGCTGGGAAGTCTTTCTGATAAGGTGACACTTGAACAGAGGCCTAAGGGAAGTGAGGGAGGGCTCTCTGCAGCTACCAAAGCTGCTTCTGCTTAAGAAGAGTTGTCCAGATGGGGGAAACAGCAAATGCAAAGGCCCTGAGGCAGGAGTGTGCTTGATACAATACCTGGCTGCCTTGGGGGCTGGAGCTGTGGGCAGGGCACACATTCTGAGGTAGAGCCCATGGAATAGTTTCAAGTTCCTTTGGAGAGGACCAGAGCTTGAGGGTCAGCCCCAAGTCCATCAGCCACTTGGCCAAGGGGGAGGGGCCAAAACACAGACCAAAGAAACAGCTATGGTGGTTGGGGAAGAGGAGTGGTGGGTCTTGGGATCGCCCTTCCCACTGAGGTCAGACACCTCTCCTCCTTGGCTCTTAATGTGGTCCAGGCTGCAGCCCTAGTACAAGAGATCAGTACCATAAGCACTTGCCTTTTACTCCTAAGCACAAAACATAGAACTTAGTTTTGTGTAAGGTCTTGCTTTTTTTCACCTGCTGCCTCATTTATACAGCAGCCTTCTCTCCCTAGAGTAACATTTTTGAACTTCGCAAATAATGCATACACATGGCAGAAAACATTGGAAAACCACAGGTTGGCAAAAAGAAGAAAATCACTATAATCCCACAACTCAAAGAGTGGGAACCCTCATCCCTCCCAGGGCATATGGTACATCCTTCCAACCTTCTTTCCTACATTCATGCAAATGTGTCCTTGTTGAATTAACAGTAGATCTCAAATGCCTTTCTAGGGTGGTCATTCGAAACCTGTTTTAATGACCGCAGAATGTCCCTCGTCTGACTGCCCATCCTCTGGGTTGTGCGTGGAGACTGTTTCCCTCTTTTTTATGCCACAGCCCACACCTGTGCACGTGCCTCGGCCCATGTGCTGTGTGGGCTTCTGGGCAGGGGAAGGAGAGAAGGGTGAAAGGTCAAGGCCTTCATAAGGAAGCCAGTGTGGGAGGTCAGTGATGCCCCTTAGGTAGGTGGGCTTGACACTACCCCAAGCAGCAGACAGCCAGATGCAAAGCCTTCTGGTTATTTGAGAAGGAAGAGGGTGTGTGTGTGGGGGGGTGGGCAGAGACATGGTCTAGGTCTCCAGTGAAGGGGCCTGTGAGCACACCAGAGGGGGAAGATGTACAGAGGCATTAGCTTTCCTTGGAATCGGAGTGGCTTGTGGCACCAAAAACTCCTGAGGATGGAGCATGAGGAAGACCATGTCCCTGGCTTCTGATCTGGACCAGGGGATTTGTGTGAATTTGACAGATTTGCAGGCTCTTTGGTGCTAGAAGAGACCTTATAACTCAGCTGAGAAAACCAATGCCCAGAGAGCCGTGGTAGGTTGCCCAACAACACACAGCATCGGGTTGGTGTGTTCCATACAATGTCCAAAGCATACTGGCTGATAAGATTGGTAACATGCCCCTTATCTGTCCAGGACCCCCATCGCCAGCCTTTCCCTGTACCTCTACTCCGGTGGAGCCCTCATTGGTGGCCTCTGCGGCTGTGCTAGTGGCTGTGCTTGCTCAGTGGAGGCTTTCTCCCACAAGAGGAGAGGGTCTGGTGGGCAGAGCTCATTCCAGGGGTCAGTGGCCGAGCCCTTCACCTCCAAGTGGGGATCTGGCCAGACCCAGATTCAAGTCCTGGGAATGACCTTATTTCTCTGAACTTGACTTACTCCATCTGTAAAATGGGGCTACTAAGAGCACCTGTCTTGTAGGGTTGTGAAGCTTAAGTGAGATGATGCCGATGAAGTTCTTGGCACTGTACTGTGACCCAGAATAGGAGTTCAACCAATGCGGCCTCAGTATTAGTAGCATGAGTGGTCACTTCCTGTGCTGTCCTTCCTGTGGGCCAGACCTGACTGCCCTTTGAAGATTTGCCTCTCTGTGTCCAGGGCTGAGTCTGTGTGAGTGGACAAAATGACATAGGCCAGCCCTGGCCAGGGGAAGGAGTCTCGGGACCAACAGGGATGGGTCATCTTTTTTGGGGAGGACTGGCTCTGTCCTGAACTCCCTGCCCCCTCTGCCTACAGTCAAGGAGAAGTTCCGTAAGGCAGTGCGGGGCTGGGGGGCGGGGGAGTTGGAAAGCATTCCCAAATGATTTTCACTGGTTCAGGAAAGTAAGAAGAGGTTGAAAGCCTCCCCAGAAAACTGGGACATCATCCACCCACCACCGGCCCACAGCCCTGTCTTCTCCTCAGCTGCCTCTTCCTTCCCTCCAAAACAGGGTCTCCCTGATCAGAAAGGAAAACCTGGCCCCAGACCAGTAACTCTGTCTCTTGGGCTGTGAAACGGACACTGCTTCTTGCCTGGTTCTCCTCAAATGTATTCCTGGTCTGCTCGGGTTTGCCTGCTGC
Organism: Balaenoptera borealis; assembly: GCF_965194805.1. Taxonomy (NCBI): domain Eukaryota; kingdom Metazoa; phylum Chordata; class Mammalia; order Artiodactyla; family Balaenopteridae; genus Balaenoptera; species Balaenoptera borealis. Next base: position 48,319,799 of record NC_138879.1, on the reverse strand, counting down.
CTCTGTATATAGAGATGGGTAGCTGAGAGCAAAGGCTGTGGAGCCAGATGGGCGGGAATCAGGGCCCTGCTCTGCCACTTACCAGCTGCCTGATCTTGGGCAGATGCTTTTAATTCTTTGGGCCTCAGCTTCTTCATCTGAAAAGTGGGGCTAATGCCATCTGCCTCTTGGGGTTCTGAGAATTCATGACAAGGTGGGTGTAAAGCACCTTCCTGGCAGGTAGCAAGGCCTCAGTGAAATGCTGCTGCTATTCTGTCTTCATCATCCTGATCTGTTATCCAACAGCCCTGTACCGAGGCCTACTGTGTGCCAGGCTCTGTGAGGTCTTCAAGTACCAAAATGAGTGCCATAGTCTGCTTCTCAGTGGCTTTGCCTCTTGGTCTTTTTCCTCATTGGAGATCCCTCTCTTTGTTTTTGTTTAGGGCCCCACCTTGCCCTGTTGTAGGATCCACAAGAAAAGAGGCTGGGGGTGTATACCTGCCTGCTGGGGAATCAGGCCTCAATGGGCCTTGGGACCCTGCAGGATGCCTTGGCATCTTTGCACCAAGCTGGTGATCTGCCCACTTTTCAACAGGCTGATACAGTCCTGGGGAGAGAAGGGTGTGTCTGGGGAGCTGGCAGTGCCCCTGGGCAAAGCCCTCAGAAGCCTGGGGCAAGAGCTGTCACCTCCCTCACAGAAGAAGCTGGAATCGATTTCTCTCTCTCTCCACTCCCTTGAAAAGAGCAGCAACATGGGAAGGGGCGGAGGGCGGGTACATTATTGGTTATTGGTGGGTTTGCCCTGCGAGAGCAGGGAGCAGGGGAGAAACAGCTGGGGCTACATGACTGCCAGGGCCCAGCCCGAGCAGCCCCATGTGGGGACACAGATCCTTCCTTCCCACACCCTCTCCTCCACTGAGAAGGGGTCCGGCTCCTCCCTGTACCTGGGGTACAGAGGCTCCCTGGTGGCAGGCTCTGTTCGCCTCTCGGCTGTCCAGCCTGCTGGGAACTGGCCAGGGCATTTTTTACTAACAAGCTAGCCACACTACAAACATCACAATCTCAACAGAATTAACAAAAAGAAAAAAAGGGAGACAGAGAGAGAACAGGGAAAGAAAATAGTCCTTGCACAAATGCCGCTGCAGTGTCTGCCAGGACCTAAGATCTGGTACTATCTATTTTTTAATAATTGAGGGTAATAAATATGTATTTCTTTCTCCTCACCACCCCCCATCCTCTGCGGCTTGTCAGCTCCCTGCGTCTCTCCTCTGATCAGACCAAGTCTTCCCCAGGCAAAAAAAAAAAAAAAAAAAATCCTTTAAGCGAAAAGGATTAAAGCCTTGAAAGTAGGTCTGCCTGAGCTCTCCCCTATCCCCTCCCTCCCCCTCTCCCAGGGTTGGTAGAGAAAGGCCCCTCAAGGGAGCTAGGGACAGGAGGGGTGGGTGGGAGGTGGGCTGATCCCACAAGTCCCTGGTGGGGGCCTCAGGAGCAGAGGGCCATGCCGGCTCACTCCCTGCAGCACATTGAATTCCAGGCCCAGCCAGCCCAGCCAGCCCAGCCCTGCCCTCCACTGGTCCCTGAGGAGGGGCTAACCTGAGAACCAGGGTGCCCCAGTCCCCCACAGTATAAGACGTAAGAAAGAGGGCTTCGGTTTCAGTTCCAGCTTGGCTTTGCAAGCTGGCTTTGTGCTTTAGGGACCTGTGTGAACTTAGAGCGAGCCCCTGAACCTCAGTTTCTCCATCTGTAAAATGGGAATATAAATAGTACCTACCTCACAGAGGATGAAATAAACTGAAGATAGCCCAGTGCCTAGCACATGGTAAATACAAAATGAAGGTATTATTTTAATCCAATTCTTCTCAGACACAGAGAGCAGTCTGTAATCTCCCCCATCCCATGGCCTTCCACAGTTCTCAAGGGCCTGCCAGGCACGCTGGTTTTTCATGCATCATTCCCAACACCCCATGAAGAGGGGGTTGAAACCGAGGCTGGGTGGTGTGGTCAGGAGCCTGTCCTAAGGCTGGTGGATCAGTAGGTGATAGAACTGGAACTCAAAGTAGGACTTGCATCCTCTCCCCCACTTCTGATCTTGCCACCCTTTCCTCCACCCCATGAGGCTTCCTGACAGGGCATCCAATATCCCCAACTCTGGGCGCAGGAACCAAACCAGGAATCAACACAGGGAAGGTCTAACCCGGCCGGGAAGGGAGGGCCCAGGCAGGGCCAGCTGTGGCCGCTGCTTAGCAAACCCGCCTTCCTCCCCCTGCAGCTGCCAGCCTTTGCAGTTCTGCTGAGGCAGCAACCATGCCTGGCCCAAGTGGGCCTCCCTCCCTCCAAGCTGGGCACATGCACACAGGGCTGGCTGCAGGTGGCAGGCTGTGGGCCCTTGCACCTACCCAGGCCCAGAGCCCCTGGCCGGCCCCAGTGCTCAGTGCTTGGCCACAGGGCCTCTAGGGTCCCCCTGCCCATCCCTGGGGACACCCCTGCCCTGGCTGCTGTGGGCCCGAGGCAGCAGAGGAGACGCAAGGCCTTGAGGCCGGAGGGCAGGAAAAGCAGGGAGGGAGGTGGCTATTTATAGCCAGCTTTGCTTTTGTTCCTTTTCCAGCAATGCTCCTCTTGAAATAGGAGCAGGGCTGGAGGCTGCAGCTCATCCCCAGCCGCCTGTAGTCAGTGCGCATGCGTGTGTGCCTGTGTGCCTCTGTGTGTGTGTGTGTGTGTGTGTAGGGGGGACACACATGTATAGGGATGGGGTGGCGGTGGACACTTCAGTACAAGTGTGTGCAGGGATGGGATGAGGGGATGGTCAGCTCTGTGGGCATGTACACCAACATGTATGGAGGTGGAGATGGGTGTTCTTTGTGAGTGACTATGTGTGTACTCGCATATACACATGCATGTGTAGGGATGGGGCAGCTCTTTGTGTGTGTGTGTGTTTATATTAGTGGGCACACACATGACCCACTAATATAAGGGGTGGGGCAGCCACTCCTTAGTTGCTGTGTGCATGTATGTGGGCATGTGTACACATATATATGTAAAGGTGGGGTTGGAGTGGGTTGGGCACGTGTGTGTGTACCTGCCCGTGTAGAATGTGATGTGAGCAGCCTTTTAGGGTGGGTCTATGTCCATGAAGCAGGCTTGTTGGAGAGTAGTCACCCTGTGTGTGTGTTGTGTGTGTGTGTGTGTCATAGTGCACATTCGAGTAGAGGGGTGGAAAGGGATGGCAGCTCTTACTGTGTGCACAGCCGACTATGCACTCCATGAGGGCAGGGACCCTGTCTACCCAGCACTCTGTGTCCCCAGCACGCCTCTTCCGAGCAGGGAACAGTAAATGGAGGACTAGGAGTTGTGTGTGTGCCCGTGTAAAGGGACTCCAGGGTCCTAGCTGGCTGCAGAGAAGCGTGGCAAACCCGCCCATCCGGCAGGCATTTGAGAGCACTCCCGGAGTCCCCCTCAGTGCCCAGACTACTCGCGGTTCTCTCCCCTTCTCCGAAGCCCCTCAGGCCGGTGGGCAGAGCGCGCCAGGGCGTTGGCGGGGCACCGCCTTAGGAAGAAAAGTAGAAACGTGCGACCAGATGCCGGGCGAGCCTGGTGAGGAAACGCCCGGGCTCTGGGGGCGCTCCTGGGTGTCCAGTCTGGCCCCCGCGTCTCCTTCTCTGCCTCCGATTTCACATCTGTGCAATGGGAGAGTGGAGCCGGCTGAGGGCCGCTGCTGGGATCAGAGGCGGGAGGCCTAGAGGAGATGCGGTGTAGCACAGCCCAGGCGCTCCGGCAGCGGCCGATCGGGCTCGGGCTCGGGGGTCTGCTGGCAGGACGCATGCGGGCGAGGGAGCGGGTTTCCGAGCGCGGGGCCCCTCCCGGCCCTCTGGCCTAGGCGCCCGCGGGGTGGGAAGCGTTTCCCGGGCGGCCCACAACTCCCGCGCCGCAGCAGCGCGGTAACCCAGATCTGGCAGCGCGGCCCAGCGGCTCCGTAGCAGAATCCCCGCCCCGGGAGGGGTCGGGCCGGGGGTACTCGGGTCCCGGCCAGCCCGGGAGGCTCGGTGGGGGCCGCGGGGCCCGAACCCAGCCCCAACCTCTGGGCCCCTCCTCGCCGGCAGCTCCGGACGGATGCGACAGCCCTCCTGCCCCTCCCCCAAAGGCCAAACAAAACATAGTAAATATTTAATCCGGGCCAGGGAGCCGAGAGGCCTCCCCGCCCCCTCCGCAGCCGTCTGGCTCCTCTTCCAGCCCCGGCCGTTCTCCTCGGTAATGAGGCAGGAGCAGCAGGGATCGATCGCGGCCCGGGCGGGGTGTGGCTGGGGGCCTGAGCGCTCGGGTGGCATCGCTGTTCGCCCCCCAATCCCCTCCGCGGTCCCAGACCCGGGAGGCCCGAGCCGACCGGGCGCCTGAGCTTGTCCAAGAAGGCCAGCGAGGAGGGTGCCGTCGCGCCCTTGCCCAGCCCCCGTCTCAAGCCTGTGTGAGCTTGGGTCCCGGGGGAGGAGGCGGGGAGGACGGGGTTCGGAGAGGAAGGAAACAGCCCGGGGGAAGGGGGCGGGGAGAGCGGGGAGACAGTCCAATCCCTGCGGGTACCTGAGCTCCTGCCCACAGGCTCCACGGAGGCCCCGTGGCCCGAAGCCTGCAGGGACCTTGGGTGAGGCCTGGGTGGGGCAGGGACAGCCAGGGTGGCCAGTTAGGAGAGGCTGGTGAGATATTTCTATGGTGCTGTACTCCTGGGCATTGCCTGGGAGGATACCTAGAGGAGTGATGACATCCTTGCTGCTCCTTCATTCATGCAGCAGTTCATTACTGAGCACCTACTATATGCCAGTCATAGGCTGCCAGTAAGGGGACACCCAGGTTGGGAGTCTGCAGAGAAATTATGTTCCAAAGGAGGAAACAGTTAATGAGTAAATGCATAAGGTGACTTCAGATAGCGGTTGAGTTTAGTGTAGAGAATAAACTGTAATGTGATACTGTGCTTGGCTGGGAGAGGACCAACTTTAGCTGGGGTGGAGAGGGAGCTAATGACCAAGGGTTGGGGCAAAAGCATCTCAGGCAGTTTGCAGCAAGCGCAAAGGCCCAGAGGCAGAGATTGGTGTTCTAGGACTGGAAAGAAGGCCGGGGAGGCTGGACTGTAGTGAGTGGGGGAGAAGCAGGCAGTGGCAGATCCCGTAGGAGTTTTTGTAGGCCATAGGAGGAGTTTGGATTTTATTCTAAGTGCAGCGCGAAGGCATTAGAGGTATTAAGCAAAGGAACGGCATGATCTGATTTACATTTTTAAAAGCTTCCTCAGGCTGCAGTATGGAGAATAGAAGGTAGGGAGTTAAGGGTGGAGGCTGAGAGGCCAGACTGGGGTGGGGGTGGGGGGTGTGCAGGGGCGTACAGGAGGGAGGCTGGTGTTCTGCCCGGTTTAGACGATGACTGTGAGGTGGCCATTAAGGCTGGTACAGCTGGCAGGGCCCCCCAGCAGCTGGAACGGCCTGTTCCTGGGCTCTTGGCTGGCCGAGTCCCCGGGTTGTCCCCACCCTGTCTCTTCGACCCAGACTCCACAGAGGGCTGCCCAGGAAGTTTTTTTAAGGAGCATTAGAAAATGTTGACATGTTTTTTGAAACAATTTCAGATCTGATATCTCTGCCAGATTGAGTTTGTAACCAGCTTTATTGTTTAAGCCTGCTGGGATTTCATCAAAGGTGTCTGCTGTTTACCCAGAACCATTGCATTGGAGAAAACAGCAAACAGACCTGCATTTCTATCTGATTTCACTTTTTCCCTTTTCTCATGAATTTAAGTGCTTGTGAAAAGCAAGGTTGATAAGGCAAAGCAGCAAGGCTCAAACCCTGAGGAGGGGGCTCAGAAGGAGCAGAGCAGAGGTTTATAAATAGAGCTGAGGAAAGTTAGGGGTGGCTGGCCTCCACTCTGGCAGGCTGAGAGACACTCCCAGCCAGCAGCTAGCTCTCCGCAGGGGGGCACAGAGAGGGTAGGGGGAGGTGGGGAGAACTGCTGTCCACCCTCAGCCTGGCCAAGATTTCTAGGCCATCTCCTGGTGTCTGGTGTCTTTACCGGTTTCCAGATCATTTCAGACTCTGGCAACAATAAAAGACTTAAACATCGGCTCCCACTTGGAAAGCAGCGGTGACCTAACCTCGGAGATGGGTTCAGTGAGACAGACCCAAGCTTTCCTGGGAAAAGCCCGAGCGAGGAAACAGATCAAAAGGCAAACGGGAGCCAGCTCACGAAAGTGCCAGGAAAATCACCTTCCTCCCCCTCCTCTGCCAGTACACTTGGGACGCAGCCCCTTCTCCTGCCAGGAGGTCTGAGCCAGGACGGGGCAGAGCCCAGGGACTCTCATCACAGGCTCAGTGCTCCCTCTGCCTCCCCAAGGATTCTACGTTAGTGTTATCACCACCTGCCTAATAGGGTCCGCCTGTTGACCCAGCAGATGTTTCAGCCCGATGGGGAAATGCTGGCCCTGCAGCCTAGGAGGAGAAGGTGTTCTGACAAATTTGGGTTAATGTGCCTTGTTCAGTTGCTTGAGCAACAGCTAGTTAAGTGTATGGGTTGCTTGGCCATACAGGCCATCTCTTACCAGTTGTACATGAGACCCACTTGAAGGTCAATCGATTTGAACCAATTAGCAAGAGGATAAGGACTTGTGTATCTTGAACTGACTGTAGATCTTGCAGCGAGCCATCTAAGAGGGCTGCTACAGATACAGAGTGCCAGGCAGAACCAATGTGCTCTCCTGCCTTCTGGCACATGGTGCTTCCATCGATGGCAAGAGTCAGCACCCTTGTCTCTGGAGTGAGCCTGCAAGGAGGAGAGCGAGGGAAGGCCAAGGTCTTGTCCTCCCAGAGCCAATTCTAGGCCCTCCTGCTTGTGGAGGCTCCCCTCCCCCACCGTCCTTTCACAGACACACAGTGAAAGCTCAGTGGGCTGAGTTCCATCCCTGTGGGATCAGGGCATCCTCACAGGCTTCCTGTGAGCAGGGAACCCACACACTCCAGAACTCCACACACCCACAGGACCTGCACCCAGGGCCTTAGGAATATTAGCTGCCATCTTCGGAGGGGCTACATCATCTCATCTTTATAAGCCCCCTCTCCCTAACCCAAATAGGTATTATCCCCTTTCCTAGACAAGGATACTGAGGCTTGGAGGTGGGAAGCAGCTGTTCTGCTTGTGCTGCCCAAGTGATTTGAACCCAGGCCTGGCTGCCTCTGGAAGCTAGGGCCTTTCCACTTGACTGCACTGCCTGCAGCCTTCTCATAGGTTAGGTAGGGGCAGGGGTTTCTTCGGAATTGTGGGTATAGGAGGAACAAGCTCACCAGCTGGCAGGAGAGGATGGAGTGGGCCCTTTGGCATTTTCTGGCCTGAGAACATCTGGGGAAATTCAGACTGTGGGAAGTGTTTGCCCTGCTTTTGTCCTAGGAGGGGTCAAGTGGGTCTCCCGTTGGGAGAGTTGGTGGGTCCATTGTAACAAAGTAGGCATGGGCACGGGGGGACCCTGCTCTCTGCCTCCTGAGTCATCCCATCTCCAACCCAGAATCCCTGGGCTCCTTTCTAAGTATCCTCATAAAAGGTGGAAGGAAGGCCACTCCATCCTCTCAAACTCTCACCCACCACTTTCCCCTCAATACCTTATCCTAGCACTCAGTGTCCGTGAATTCCATCCAAGCATGCACTTCTCAGAGGCAGTACAATCTGCTTTTACCCCAAAGATTGGGAAATGTGATCCACGAGTGGGATGAGGGAGAAGTAAGGTAGACTTTTCTGCAAAGAGTTTTTGATTCTGTGTCCCCAAGAATGGGCCGAGTCAAAGGAGTCATGGGGGTTGGGGGTGGGAGCTGGGCAGCCTTTGCCATTATTCCAGTTCTGCTAGCTCACAACAGTTCATGGGAAATTGCCTCACCTCACAGCGTTTTCCTCTTGATAGCTTCGGTGATGGTGAATCCTTGGCCATTGAGGGTGAGAGTGACTTTTTTCAAAAAGGCCAAGAGTAATTTGAAGTTGTGTATTATGAATAAATGAATGAGAAATTTGCAGAATGTGATTTGTTTCGTTGTTGGAATTTTTTTTTTTTTTCTAGGTTGAAAACAAGCTGGGACTCAAGAATTGAGCCACTTTTCATACAAGAAAGTTCCAGAAGTGCTTTGAGTGATGGCAGTACCTTGAAACGGGGGTGTTGGGGGCGGGGGCTGGGGTCCAAAGCTGACTACTTTGGCAGAAGGGCAGAGGAAGGGAATTGATGCTTTGCGAAGCCACTACATGTGCAGACACTTTATATACATTATCTCAACTGCCTGAAATCATTTTTGGAATAAGCCCAGTCTATAAAAAAAATTCATCAATAATCCATTATCTTGCTTACTCCTCACAGTAATCCTATTAGAGCAAGTTCTTAGCCCATTTCACAGGTGAGGAAACTAAGGCTCAAGGAAGTTAAATGACTTCCCAAGGCCACAGAGCTTGTAAGTGTCAGGGTCAGGATTCAAACCCGGGTCTGACTGACCCCTAATTCTCTTCTGGATGTGTAAGTTCTGGTGTACCCACCGCACTCCTCCTCCCCACAATAACACACAGATTTAGTTTCATTATGTCAAGGTGACGTCATTTGGGCTACATTCACCACTTAAAAAAGAAAGCAGGTCATAAAGGAGTCATGTGCTAGGCCGAAATGCTGACTGTGTGCGGTGGCAGACGTCATCAGCAGGCATCAGGGGACGCGTGGGTGACAATGGCAAGGCATGAAGTATGGTGTTTATTAGGTACTGGCAAAGGCTTGGGAGTTCCAGATGCCAAGCGCTGATAAGTGGAGACTGCCTGTCTCAGCTCCAAACGCTGAGCAGGCTCCCAGGTCGGTGCCTTTGTGTCAACTGGACCCTTGAACAGACTGACCCTGGGAGCTTTCCTGACCACTGGCAAGACAGGCTCCCTCTGTCTTGCCTTCTTCCTCCCCTTCTTCTTCCTCTTCTTCTTATCGCTATGCCAGCGATAGCTCATGCTGATGGAGCACCCCCTGTGTGCCAGCCATTGTGCTAAGCCTTACCATTAAACTTTGATCTTTCTGCATATTCCTTTTTTTTTTGGCCACGCCATGCGGCTTGTGGGATCTTAGTTCCCCCACCAGGGATCCAACCCATGCCCACAGCGGTGAAAGCGCACAGTCCTAACTACTGGACCACCTGGGAATTCCCTCTCTGCACATTCTTAACCTCCAACTGGAGGGGGTCTACATACTCTTAGCTCCGAATTGGGTCCTCAGCCACGAAAGCTGGCTCCTCTGAATCCAGAGAAGAACTCTTTCCCTACACGCAGTCCAAACCTTTCCTCTGACATGGCCACATGTCAGTCAGGGAACTGGGAGCTTGTGTGTGCAAGGAAGGAGGGCAGGTTGAGGCCTGGGACACGCCATCTCCTCTCCTGGGACACGCCATCTCCTCTCCTGGGACACAGCTCCAACTGGACTTCTCAGATACAGTCAGTCACATCTATCTAAATATAGCAATTCCATTTCCAGGAATTTATTACGCATCCCCTTGAACCTGTGGGCAGAAATGCACATATAGGAGTGTGCATGTTATCACTGCTTGTAATAGCAGAAACGGGAAACAACCTAAATGTCCATCAGTAGGGGATAGACTAGGTAGATTACAACAGCCTCATACAGTGGGATTCTGTGCTGCAAGGAATGGGTGACTCTGTAGCACTGATATGGGCTAGATGCCAAGATGCATTGCTAAGTGAAAAAGCTGTGGGAATATACTGCACTACCATTTGGATTTTAAAAAGAAAGATATGCTTGTATGTGATAGAAATTTTCTGGAAAGACACAAAAGGAACTGTTAACAGTGGGATGCCTCTGAAGAAAGATACTAGGGACTGGAGGTCTGGAAGAGGAAAGGAGATTTATTTTTCATTGTATTCCCTTTTGTGTTTTTTGAAAAAAAATTTTTTTTTTTACTATGTGCATGCATTATCTTTTTCGATTAAAAAGAAAGTGGGGGGGGGGTTTAAAAACAAACAAATCCCCAGGCTTTATCTGGTTTCTCAGGCTACTTTTTCCTCCCTGCCTGCAGCCAGGTCCTGCCGGCCTGACTCACAGGCCGTTTCTCAGCTCCATGCCCACCCCTCCCCGAGACATCCATTACCACCTCTCACAGGTGCTTAAAACCTATCCTTTTGCCTTGAAATACAAATACCTCTAATCTAGAGAGAAGGTTGAGCTTCATTGCAATTAGAGAACAGACAATTCAGCTGGCTCTGAGTTGCTCGATAAATGTTTGTTGAATTGAATCTGTGACTCGGTTGGTTACACCCAGCAAGGTACTAATTGCCTAAGGTCAGACCTCTAAATCCCACACAGGTCAGCTCTCTGAATCCAGAGAGGGACTCTTTCCCTGCATTCATTCCAAACCCTTGCTCCGATGTGACCCAGTGAGGGCTTTACGTGTACACCATCTCTTCTGGAGACACAACTCAGAGTGACTTGAGGAAACAGGACAGAACAATGGTGTGATCCATGGGAAGGTCCAGCTCTAGAAAGATTCTGGGTCAGAAGAGCATCTGTAGTGGGCCCCCAAATCTCCATGGTGACTTTTTTTTTTTTTAAGTATTAGCCATTTGATTTTATTCCAAGAACTGTTTGTTTGTTTATTTTGGCTGTGCTGGGTCTTAGTTGCGGCACGCGGGATCTTCGCTGGGGCATGCAGACTCCTTAGTTGTGGCATGCATGCAGGATCTAGTTTCCTGACCAGGAATCAAACCTGGGCCCCCTGCATGGGGAGTGTGGAGTCTTACCCACTGGACCACCAGGGAAGTGGCCCGAGAAGTTTTTAACAGAGACAGAAAAAATGGAGTCCTCTGCGACCATGGCAGTAACTCACCTGTTGTTGTATATGTTCAACCTGAGGCTGGAAGACAACCATGTAGCAGGCGTTTGTAGGAGAAATTAAAGCTTCAGTAGTTGGTTGTTTCAGTGGACTACAAGGTTTCTTTTTATTGTTTATGTTATACATAACATAAAATGTATCATTTTAAGCATTTTAGCATTTTTCAAGGGTGCCGTTTTGTAACATTAAGTACTTTCACATTGGTTTGCAACCCATAATGACCATTTTTAATGGGGCACGGTTGTTAAAAAGTAGAGAAAGCCCGAGAAACACTTCTTCATGGCCACTTGCTTTCTGCTTAAGGAGTGCATCCTTGCTCAGACTTGGTCTGTGTTCTGCAGAAGTCTTCCAGATACCAGCTTCTGGAAGCGCCGTCAAGGTGGATTCCTTCTCTGGTCTCTGAAATCATCCACAGGCATTGGCAGTCCAGTAGAACACGGGGTGGGGGTGGGGGGTTGTCGTGGAAGTCTCTAGAAACAGAGATATAAGTACTATAGCTTGGTGACATTTCTCCTACTATGTCTTTTTTTTCCTGTCTCAAAAATTCACTAGCCTAGAGGAAGGAGAGAGTATATATCCCTTGCCCATGACCACTGTCTCATTCTTGAAATGAAATCCGCCCCCAGTGGTTCTCTGGACTTGGCCAGTGTGTGATGCCCTGGCACCTCTCTCAAGGCTGTGATCCAGCAGCTTGCCGCGAGCTCCACCTCCTTCACAGTAGAGATTTTTTGTCCCCATAAGGGTTATTCTGATGAGGAAGTGTTTGCCTGTAGCACAGTGAGTCAGAAAGTTTGATGTGCCTTCCAAAAAAAAACAAGCATCTATAATCTTTGGCCACATTAATAGAAGTGTCCAAATCTAGGACGCTGAGGGACCTGCTTTGCTGTCTGTTGAACACCACCTGAGTCACCCGCTCCCTCGTCATCTTCTACCAATCCAGCCCATCCCCTGCACATTGCTTAAACGTATCCCCTTCTCTCCATTTCCCCTACTTCTACCATTTTAAATCAGGGTCCTGAATCTCTTGCTTGGACCATTGCAGTAGTCCCTTGATTGGTGTTCTAGCTTATTCTCTTGTCTCCAGCTCCACACTGCAGACAGGTGATGTTGGGGAAAATGATCTGATCATATCACTTTGATTGTTTACAATCCTTCAGTGGCTTCCCACAGCTCTGGAAATAGAGGCCTCAGGTTTTCTTTGTTTTTGTTTTTTTGTTTTGTTTTGTTTTTCAGCTGCGCTGCGTGGCACGCAGGATCTTAGTTCCTTGATCAGGAATCCAACCCGCACCCCCTGCAGTGGAAGCGCAGAGTCTTAACCATTGGACCGCCAGGGAGGCCTCAGTTTTTAACGGGGCTCTCGGGGCCTGGTGTAAGCTGGCCCCCCCGCCTATGCCTCCGACCTCACCTCACACTACTTGCCTCTCTTACTGACTGATTTTCTGTTCCTCACATGTGCCAGTCTCCCTCCTGGTCAGGGTCCTCCCACAAGCAGATTATGCTGCCTGTGATGTGGCCTCCACCCCACACCCCTCACCTGGATAATTCCTTCTCTTCCTTTAGAGCTCAGCTCAGATGACACTCCCTCAAGAAGTGGTCCTGAGCCCCCCAGACTACAGCAGGTCCCCCAGTTATCGGCGCCTACAGCATCCAGCACTCATTCGTTCATTCACTGAACAAACGTAATGACATCAGCCAGGTGCCAGGCACCTTGGTGCTGAGGACACAGTGGTGAGCGAGACAGGCACAGCCCTGCTGTCATGGAGCTCACACCCTGGGTGGGTGGGGGGATGGTGGTGTCAGGGATGAGAAAACAATGCCAGGGCTGATGAGGACTGTGGAGGTGAAGGCACAGAAAGTGGGGGGTGGCAGTTTGGGATAAGGCACTCAGGGAAGCCTCGGGAGGAAGTGACATTGATCAGACCCCGGTGGATGACGGAGGGAGTACGTGGATACTGGGGCAAGAGAGGGGCTGGGCTGAGGGAAAAACCAACACAAAGTCCATGAGAAGGAGTGTGCCTGGGATACTCCAGGAACAGTAAGGCGGCCCCAGTGGACTGGGGCACAGGGACTGGGGGAAAGGAGGGGGCAGTGTGATCAGATCACGCAGGGCCTTGTGGGCCACAGGGAGATCACTGAATTTTATCCTCAGTGTGATGAAGAGCCATAGAGGGGACTGGTTTACATTTAAGAGGATTCATATTTTGGGGAGATCACCCTGACTGCCATGTGGGGAAGAGACTTGGGGGAGAAGAGTGGAAGAGGACAGAAAGGTTAGGAGACATTGCGGGGCCCCAGAGAAGAGTGGCCACTTGGACTAGGGTGGTGTCTAGAAGTTGAATAACTGTGTTAATTAGTTAACAGGGAGGATGTCTGCTTATTGATTTTGTATCTCCAGCTCTCATCTGCACCTGGCACATATTATGTGCTCAGCAAATACCTGCTGAACGGTTGTGGACTATGAAGTAGTGAAGATGCTGAAAAACTGGGTCATATTAGGAATTCCTTAAGGAACCATGAAGAGGAGATTAGGGGGAACTGTCTTCTGATGCATCAAGGAGTTAGACTCAGAGGCTTCCAGGAAGAATCCAGGTGGAGTTTGGTGAGGCTTGGCCTGGACCAGTGGACCAGCGGCCTCCTGAGGAAGGCGTCAAGCAGTGGAGGCATAATGGTCTCCTGTCAGAGATGCTAGGGCCATCCTGCGTGGAAAGTACACATGTGCAGGCATGTCTGTGAACAAGAATGTGCACACACACACACACGCACTGCAGGCAAATGCACACACTGTGGATTTTCTGGCCCTGGAATTACACTGCTTCAGAGCTAGAAAGACCCATAGTAATGGTAGTGCCTGGTGAATTGAAGGTTGGGACACTCTGGTTAGAAATGCCAGAGACGCAAACTGTTGGAACAAAAAAGGAATCTCACAGGCTCATAAAACTGAAAGATCCATCTTCAGGTGTGTCTTGATCACACAGTGTCACTAGGACTTGGTTTCTTCTTCTCAGCTTCTTGGCATGGCTTCTCTTGCATCGGCATCATGCTCGAAAGGCCCAGCAGCTCCAAGTTCATGCCCCCTCCCCCCAGAAACAGAAAGTTTATCTTTCTGGGCCTGATGTCATCAACCTCGGTTTGGTCCTGAACCAGTCACTGAGGCCTGGGAATGTGTGCTGACTGGGTACTGTGTCCAGAAGGAGGGGAGCATGTCGTGGGTGGCCGAAAACCCACACAAGTTGCAGTCTACAGGTGGTTTGCTAAGGCTTTTTTCTTTTTCTACACCTGACTGTGTACTCAGAACCCCATTTGTCCTTCTTGTCTCCATGACAGCCCCTGAGGCACCCTAGTTGCCTTGTTCAGCCTCCTCATTTTGCAGATGAGTAGGCTGAGGCTTAGCGGCTTTCTCAAGGTCACACAGCTCAATTGCAATGGAGGCAGGATTGGCATCCGGGGATCACCTGCTGGGCAGACCCTGAGTCTGGGGTCAGCCTGCAAGATTTGAATCCTGGTTCTGCCATTTGTTAGCTGTGGCCCTGTATTGTTTTCCAAGGGCTGTCGTAACAAATTGCTACAAATTGAGTGGCTGGGGAATTCCCAGGTGGTCCAGTGGTTAGGACTTGGCGCTTTCACTACCGGGGCCCTGGGTTCAATCCCTGGTCAGGGAACTAAGATCCCGAAAGCTGTGTGGTACGGCCAAAAAAAAACCAAATTGAGTGGCCTAAAATAGCAGAAATTTATTCTCATGGTTCTGGAGGTCAGAAATCTGAAATTAAGGTGTTGGCAGGACCGTGCTCCCTCCAAAGGCTCTGGGGGACAATCTGTTCCTTGCCAGCTTCCAGTGGTGGTTGGTATGCCTCGGGGCTACTCCAATCTCTGCCTCTGTCTTCTCGAGGCTTCTCTCTTCTCTGTCTTCTCTTCTGTCTCTTATAACATTCGTCGTTAAATTTAGGCCCCATCTGGGTAATCCAGCATGATCTCATCTCAGGATCCTTAATTACATCTGCAAAGACTCTTTTTCCAAGTAAAGTCACATTTACAAGTTCCAGGGATTTGGATGTAGACATATATTTTGGGGGCCATTCATTTAATCCATGCCAGGGACCTTGGGCATGTCACTTAATCTCTTTGAACCTCAATTTGTCATCTGTAAAGTGGGGATAATAGTATCACTTCATAGGGTTGTCTTGAGGATTAATATGAGATAATCCTTGTTGGGTCCTTCACAGAGGACCGAGCATGTAGTGCTCAGTAAATGTTAGTTATTATTATTCTGACCCCAGGTCCAGCCCGTTCTTCTTGTGGCCTTCTCTGAAGTGGCTTTCTTCACAAGTAGGCTTGGCTCCCCTCCGCTAGCAGCAGTAGAGACAAGTCAAGTAGTTGGTGTCTTGGTGGAGACACTGTGGCCAAGTTTAAGCCAAGTGTCCCCCTGCTGGCCCCTCAGCTGGGGACTGTTCTATTGTCCAGGTGTCCCCTTCCTGAGGCCTGCAGCTGAGAGGTGGGGTGGACCGAGGAGGTCTCCTGTCAAACTCTCACCCTGGCTCCAAGAGGCTGACACGGAACCCTATGATTTAGAGTGATGGAATGTAAACTGCAGAGATTCCATGCTTCCCATTTGGCTGAGATCCCATCAGCATCTCACCCCCCTTCCCTGGGGCTCCTCCAGGTCTCATTTGGTGGATTCTGTCGGCAGAGCACCTCCACGGCGACCACGACGATGGCTTGCTTCCTACATCTATCACACCTGCACTGTGACAATGTAATTTTTATCTCTGGTTGTTTATTTCTCAAATGAAATGACTTGTAAATTCCAAGAGGAAAATATATCCCTGTGTGTGACAGAACCAGCCCGGGGCAATTAATCTGGGCTTTTAAGCTGGAAAGGCAAACCTGCATGATGCTGTTCTGTGCATAAGTGTCCAGTAATCAACCATGACCATTAATTGCCCACCCCCACCCTGTCCCAGGAGGAATCAGGCTCAATAGGATTTGATCTAGCCAGATGAGAATGGGGTCCTCGTTCTCTAACTGCTGGATGGCAAGCAGACCCCAGGGACAGAGAGTGGGAAGCAGGTTGCTTGAGGCCAAGAGGGGCAAGAGATGGAGGGAAAGACCCGTGTTTCAAGGCCGAGTTGACAGTGGGTGTGAGAAGAAGGAGGGGACTAAGGGCATCATTGTGGCCATGGCAAAGACACAGGCTTATGTGGACCAACAGAGCCAGGTTCAAATCTGAGCCTCAACACTTACCATCACCTTTGGGTAGTTCTTTTACCCCTCATCCCGACAGAGGGGTTTCTTAATCTGTAAAGTGGAGTAAAGAATATTTGCTCCAGGGCTTCCCTGGTGGCACAGTGGTTAAGAATCCGCCTGCCAGTGCAGGGGACACAGGCTCGAGCCCTGGTCCGGGAAGATCCCACAGGCCGCGGAGCAACTAAGCCCATGCGCCACAACTACTGAGCCTGCGCTCTAGAGCCCGTGTGCCACAACTACTGAAGCCCGTGCGCCGAGAGCCCGTGCTCTGTAACAAGAGAAGCCACCGCAATGAGAAGCCCACGCACCGCAATGAAGAGTAACCCCTGCTCGCCACAACTAGAGAAAGCCCATGCACAACAACGAAGACCTAACACAGCCAAAAATAAATAAATAAATACATAAAATAAAAAAAAAGAATATTTGCCTCATAGGGTAACTGAGAAAATTAAACAAGCATCGTATGAAAAACGCTTGTTTCATGGAACGGGTGTGTTGTTGTTTTTTTCCCCCGAAGGCCTTGGGGCAGTGCTCAGGCCTGCAGAAGATGAAAGTTACAGAAATAATCAGAATTCTGGAAGGAGTTGGAAGGAATTTAGAGAACACCTAATTCAAAGTTCAGTAGAAGTTTGGGGAAGTGAAGAGACTTAGAAGCTGGGATAGAACACAGTTTCCCGACGGTCACAATTGTACATCGTTACATCATGCTGCCTCCATTGCAGGGGCCTCAACCTGGTCCTCCCCGACTCCTACAGGGCCAACCAATGGGTCTTAGGGGCCATAACCCCCTACAAGGATATGCACTATTCTGTGTGGGGGGCATTTTAGTTCCTCGGGAGCTTCCATCA
Source organism: Balaenoptera borealis (assembly GCF_965194805.1). NCBI lineage: Eukaryota > Metazoa > Chordata > Mammalia > Artiodactyla > Balaenopteridae > Balaenoptera > Balaenoptera borealis. Next base: position 48,302,863 of record NC_138879.1, on the reverse strand, counting down.
GATTCTCAAAAGGTTCCCGCATTCGGGCTTCCCTGGTGGCGCAGTGGTTGAGAATCTGCCTGCCAATGCAGGGGACACGGGTTCGAGCCCTGGTCTGGGAAGATCCACATGCCACGGAGCAACTGGGCCCGTGAGCCACAATTACTGAGCCTGCGCGTCTGGAGCCTGTGCGCCGCAACAAGAGAGGCCGCGATGGTGAGAGGCCCGCGCACCGCGATGAAGAGTGGTCCCCACTTGCCGCAACTAGAGAAAGCCCTCACACAGAAACGAAGACTCAACACAGTCATAAATAAATAAATAAATAAAAAGAACGTGTATTTCTTTAAAAAAAAAAAAAAAAAAAAAAAAAGGTTCCCGCATTCAAAAAGATTGAGGACTTTGTTGGACTCTGTGATATTGTGACTATTTGGGGGTGAAGGAGGGGTATTCCCCACCCCTCCCACTTGCACTTGATGTATACACAGCCTCGATCGTGATCAAAATCTGACTGTGATCTGGGGGTTTCCTTGGCTTCAGAGCCCTGCCTGCCCTTCTCATTCTACCCTGGTTCTTGCTGTTCTTTCCCCAGAAAGCCAGCTTACATGTGCCAGCCGGGAGCAGGGTGTGGGTGGAGGGAGTTTGCAGGTTTTGACATTCTGGGCTTGTTCCAGATTTTGCGGAGCTTACACAATTTGGGGTGCCCCTTTTTTGAAAAAGTATAACAAGTCATGAATACAGAATGAGGTGCAGAACCTTGGGACTGCTGTGGATGCTTTGTTAGTATCGCTGTAAATTGGCCTCTGCTGGTGTTGTTACCGGACAAGGGTCCTCAGGAGAATGTGGGGTCTCAGTATAGCTCAACCATCGAAAAGCCTCCCAGGGCCATTGCATCCCAGGGGCACTTGCCCAGTTTTCTGGATGCTGCTCCACTGGGTGCTTGATATGGATCTGTGAAAAGACCAGCCTGCCCTCAAGGAGCTCCCAGAAAAAGGAGACCCAGTTTACTGGTAAATAATGACCCATCTGCCATGGCTGCTCCCCTGCTTTCACTTTGCTGCCTACTGAGCAACCACCTTCCTCACTGCCCCAGCCCAGCAAGTTGTGGGGCCTCCCTCACTCCACTTTCGGGGTTACCCAGCAGGCTGGAGATATAAGGGGTCCTGGCCATCTACTTCTGTGCAGGAAGAGGAGAGGACTGCCGGTAGGGAATCCATGGAGGGGTCCCGGTGTTTGTCGCACTGCTTCTTCCCATAGTTTCTGTCGAGACAAGCAGGGTATGATGCTTTGTCCAGGCCCAGCTTTGGGGCAGGTCCATCGGAAGATGGAGGGTTGCGGGCACAGAAGCTACCTCCATCCTTGCCTTATTCATTCTCCTAGTATTTGCACTGCACTGAGAATGTCATGGTGAGAAAGATGCCGTCAGGAGCAAGAGGCTGACCACAGAGGAACTGGATTTGGCTCTTGCTTTGCCACTTTGTACTTGTGGGTGGGTGTGGTGGAAGTCTCTGAACCTCTTTGAGCTTCCAGTTTGTCATCTAGAAGATGGATAATAACACCTGCCTTGCTGGAGTGTTGAGAAGGTTAGGGATATCATACGTGTAGGGCCAAGCACGGTGCTGACCCTGAGGTCAGTGGTTCTAAATTCTCACTTACTCTTATTATTTTGGGAGAGCCATCCCTGCCCCTTGGAGTTTACACCCTTTTCTTTCTAGCATCCTGGCAAGTCTCCTTTTCTGCTGGGTCCTAGAACTTCCTGGAAGAAGACTGGTCAAGGCCGAGGCATGGACGGATCTCCCAGGGCAGTGCCTTGGGCAGCGTTGGTTGCATCAAACTGGAGCAGGCCAAGCTGGAAGGGGGCAGTGATTCATGTGGGGCTAGGTCAGGATGGGCAGAAGAGGCAGCTGCAGGGATGAGGGAGGAACAACCCTTCTCCCTACCCTACCCCGCCAGCCCATTTTCCTAATGTCTCTGGAAAGGCAGAGCTGAGCAAAGGGGAAACCAGGATTTTCATTTGTAGGTCTCCTAAGAGGGCAGTTTCTGGCTGGTACCTTGGGCAGGTGACTCCCAGGAAGCTGCTGGCCACTTGCTGCCCGCTATGACCACAGCCATTCCCTAGAGGGGTCACAAGAGGATCATTTGGAGCACTTTGTCCCACCAGTGCCTCCCTGCCCTTCCTGCCCAATGTGGCTCCAGGAAGCAGCATAGATCAGGGACACGGGCCGGTGCTGGCCCTCTGGGGCACTCTGCTACCCTTCCGATAAGGATTTAAACAGGTTGCTGAGCAGGCCCACTAATTAATCTTTTGTTTTTGTTTATTTTTATTGTTTTGCTATGAAAGTAATACATGCCATCTGTGGAAATTTTGAAAAGTACAGAAAACTCTAAAGAAGCAGGAGAAAAAGCCCAGACACCAAAGCAGAGTCAAGCACAACTGTTAACATGTTAATATGTTGGCTGAAAAGCAGAAGCTTTTAAAAACCCCATGTAAACATCAGTGTCAAAGTCTGCCTGGGATTGCATGGAATTAATCTTTTTAAGAAAACACATCTGAGCCAAGTGCATTTGGACTGCAGGGATTTGGAGGCACCCTCCACGCTGGGGAGTGTGGACAAAGTCTGGGTCTTCAGCCCCTGGGGTTCAGCAAGGCTTCCCGGGAGCCTCCCAGAAGGCTGGTTGGGGTTTGCCTCAGTCACAGAGATTTCCTTCTTCATATTCTTCCCTGGCAGGAGCACTTTCACGCTCAGCCTGCCCACCTGCCGCCTGCGGTGTGTGGAAGGCAGTAGAGGGTAGAGGATGGAAGAAAGGGGCCCGGGGGAAGGGGGAGGGAAGGCGCTCTCCAAAGAGAAGGGCTACCCACCCCGCAAAAGGCTGGGGTCTGGCTGGCCTGCTTCCTCCTTTTCTTTCCTGGTGGGGGTGGGGAGTGCCCAGCCCTGCTGAATCGCAAGTGAGCAACACCTGCCTTGGGAAGGTGAGTCCTTAGTGCAGGCTGCGGAGGACCCCATGGAGAATGCTACCTTAGAGGGAGGGTGAAAAGGCAGAGCCAGGATGCGGTGGAGTGCGGCAGGCAGAAGTCCTGATTGCTCCCACCACCTGCCTCCTGACTCAGCATTCCTTTCTTTCTTTTTTTTAAATTATTTTTTTTAAAGTGAATGATGTTATTTATTTATTTATTTGCTGCGTTGGGTCTTTGTTGCTGTGCGCAGGCTTTCTCTGGCTGTGGCGAGCGGGGGCTACTCTTCGTTGCGGTGCGTGGGCTTCTCATTGTAGTGGCTTCTCTTGCTGCAGAGCATGGGCCCTAGAGCATGCGGGCTTCAGCAGTTGTGGCTCGCGGGCTCTAGAGCGCAGGCTCAGTAGTTGTGGCGCACGGGCTTAGTTGCTCCGCGGCCTGTGGGATCTTCCCGGGCCGGGGCTCGAACCCGTGTCCCCTGCATTGGCAGGCGGATTCTTAACCACTGCGCCACCGGGGAAGCTTTGAGCATCCCATGACTCAGCACTTCTTTAGGGCAGTTGTAAATGGTGCCAGGAGGCAGCAAGTGCAGGGGCGCTGGCTGGGAGAGGCCACCACATGGGGAGCAAGGTAGCCCACCGGCCGTCATGGGGACCCACCTCTTAGAGGCCACCTGCACCGGTTACTGAAGGGGGGGGCGGATTGGAATGCCATGTGCTCTGAGTGGGAGGCTCCCCAGCAACTGTGACCTATGCCTGGTGGCAACAGCTTCCAGGCCCTAATGGAACTATTTATTTTTCTGAGATTGAGGGAAGAATTTGTCAAGCACCATGCTAAATGTTCTATGTGTACTACTTAATCTTCACAGCAGCCCTATAAAGTGGGTCCTGTTTTTCCCCATTTTACAGATCAGCAAATTGAGAGGTTACATGACTTGCTCAGGCCTGCACAGCCAGTCAGTCACTGGCTGGAGTTCAAATGCAGGCCTGCTTTCAGCCAGCCCTGTTGCCACTATTCCTGCTGGCCGTTGGTGTTGGGAGGTCGGCTGCAGAACCCACCTAGATAGCTGTTGCAGGAGTCCACAAAATCCCTCCCTCCTCTGAAGGATTCTGCGCCCTTAGCTCCTTCTCTGGGCACAGAAGAAAGTGTATTTATGTGCCAAAGGAGAGCCTAGATCCCAGAGAGGGAGGACCCACCCATTCTCATTCTCAGGTTTCTCTGAAATGCCGGGTGTGGGCAGGAGTGGGGTGCGAGGCCGGCTTGCAGGGGGTCAGGGCCCTTGGCTACTGATTCCGAAGCCAGTGACCCAACCTGGGCTAGAGACAGCAGTGGAGGCCGGAGCACGGGTGCCAGGATCTGGCAGCCGCCCAAACCGCGACCCCTAGAGGCCAGAGCGATTCTTCTCTCTCGGAGGGGGCAGGAGTGGGGCGGCAGGCGCGAGCGGATGCGGGATGCGGGATGCGGGATGCGGGATGCGGGATGCGGGATGCGGGATGCGGACGCGGCTGCTGGCCCTCTCCGCCACCGGCTCCCACCTGGGCCGGCCCGGCGGGCGCTGGTTGGCTCCCTGGGAGCGCCACTCGCCCAATCACACACCTGCACGGTTGCCAGGCAACTGGGACAGAGTTGTAACACCTCGGCGGCGAGAGCCAGGAGGGTGTTTTTATTTTCCTGGCTGCTCCAAGTCTCTCCTTAGAAGTTGTAGAAAGATGGCATTCGGTTCACCTTCTCAAAGGGACCACACCCACCACCCTCCCAGCTCCCAGCCCTCAGCTCCCAGCCCGGCGGTCTTCCGCCAGAGTGGCGCCAAGATTCCGGCGCCGTGTTTGACTCCTGGGGCCCAGGCCCTGCAGGGAGGCAGGCAGGCAAGGGGCCTCGGGAGCTCTTCACAGCGCCCTCATTTTGGGAAAGTCGTCCTCAGGGCAGCTGGGGACTTTCGCCTGAGACAAGATGGCGGATCCAGGGAGGACCCCGAAGGTGGGGAAGAGCAGGCTCCAAGGTCGCTGGCTTCTGAACAACCTTGGGATGGCCTTGGGATGGGTGTGGGGCACGGCTTGGGTCTGCTTCTGGCTTTACACGCAGGTTATTATCTGGGTATTTCCCAAACTTCAGTTTCTGCCTGACGCCTTCCCAGCGTCTCACCCATCTGTGAGGCACCTGCACTTTTTCATTTCCTTTTTCTTCTGTATGTTGACCCACTTTAGCTTAAATAAATGTATTTAAAAAGGAAACTTGATAACACCTCTGTAAATGGAGACAGTATCACTTGCCATAAATAGAAAGTAACTGCAGAAATAAACACAAAGAAACAAACTGTTATTAAATTTTAGCACATAGAGTCTGATCTGGGAAAGCCATAATGATAACAAAACAACTGCTTATTAAGTACTTACTCTGTGCCAGGCAGTAGCTAAGAACTTTACATGGATTAGCTCTTTTGATCAGGTATTATTAATGTCCCCATTTCACAGATGGGGAAACTGAGGTTCAGAGAAGCTAAGGGCTTTGGCCATGGGACACATAGACACTAAATTATGAACTAAGATCCAAAGCTGAGACCCATCCAAAAGCTGGGCTTTCAACCATAGCCTGTGCTGTCTCTGCATGGTGACATCTCTGGTTCCCTGCCCTGGTAACTGGGTGGTGACCCTTTCCAGGACTGAGGCAATGCTTTGAGCCCCAGCTGCAGTATGTTTTTGCCTGGCCCCAGGAAATATAACCTGCTAGGTGCTCTTATGGTTAAACCACACATTCACCCAACAGCCCTATGAAGTATCTCATTTGATAGCTCAGGGAACTAAAGCTTGGGAGGGCAGGCCACCTGCCCAGAGTCACACTGTTGCTGAGTGGCAGGGCCGGGATGTGGGTCCTGTCTCCCTGTGCAGCACTGATTCTATTTTGCACCTATTTGCAGCTCACTCAACTTCATGTAGAAAAAGGAATCTAATTCTTAGCAAACCCTACAGCAGAACTGAGGCTTCTCCCTCTCACGGGGAATCAGATCCCCACCTGGGGAAAGTTGGCATTTGTTGAGCCCAGCCTAGGCTGTGAATAGACACCTCCTCTGAGCTGAGTCTGATCTCTGGAACCGTGGCCTTCTATTGATGGGTGACGACCCCCCAGGGCCAGCCCCTAGGCTTTGGGCCACCCCACACCTCAGCAAGACTCCTGCTCCATGGGCAGGGATGCTTGTTTGGCTTTCTTATCTGCGTCCCTTGAAACATAGTACATCATCCTCTATCGAAATGAGTGACTGCTTTTCTCACTTCAGAGCTGGCTCATTCTTACCTGGAAGAGAAAGAACAAGGGAGCCTTTGGAGAGAGAAGAAAATCATATGTTATTTTTAAAAAGTATTCTGAGTGAGTGCTGAATAGAGTTCAAGAAAATTGCCTTAAAGACCTGCTCTCCATGGGGATGGTGTTTCTCATGGCTCCCAAGTATTTGGAAACGTAATTGCACATTTGTATGGGCTACTGTTTTTTATTTCTTTCTGGTCTCAGAGGTGGGCTTTGAAGATTGCGCTCTCTCTGTAATGGTTTTCTTTATCTCAAATAAATTTTGCACACCTGCAAGGTAGAACGGCTTGAAAGAAACTGTCAGAATTGGCTCTCGATTTAATAAATCTGCAAATGAAGCAGGGTTCGGTGAGGTGATGTGGTGTTAGCTCGCCCTGAGCCTCCTGTCACAGGGGTGCAGTCTAGTCCCACCCCCAAAAAGGGGCTGCGCTGTCTGCTGACGCTCTAGACTGCAGAGCTGCAGCCCACATCTTTGCTGAAACCCTTTCTCTACCCCAGGCTGAAAGGTGATGTGGGGGAAGACCCGTTTCTGTGTGGGTGTTTGGGGACTTTTAGGCCAGGATGCTAATAAGAGGCTTTTAGGTTAATTGTAGAACCACAGCTCGCCTCTGCTGGGGACTCCTCAAACCTCCCGTACCATATTTTCTCGAGGAACTAGAAGGTTCATTTTGGGCTCAGAACCATGTGGGGAGCAAATTAAGGGTTAGACCACAATGTTTGGAGCTGACAGGAGTGCCAACACCCAGGGCAGTGGGGGACCCCAGACTTGTGCACAAACCCCACCAAGCCTCTTTGGCCTACATCCCATGGAAATGTGGTAGGTGAAGGGCTAAATGCTTGGCCTCTGGAGGCAGGCGAGCCTGGGTTTGAGTGAGGGCTCTGCCGCTTTCCAGCCAGTGAGGCTGTTAGCCCTCCCCCACCCCACCCCCATGCCTGGAGCCCGACTATTTGTCGACAACTGTGGCCTCCTGCCCAGCTGACAGGAGGCACTGGCGGGCGATCAGAGGCAGGGAGGAGAGTGCTTGCTGGGGATTTACCCCCCCTCCCTACAAGCGGGCTCCATCCCTGACCGAATGTCTCAGCTCTTGTCAAGGGGCCCTCTTCGTACAGCTTCTCTGTTCTAGGTTCTGATTTCCAGTCCCCTCCCTCCCCTCTTCAGGCCGAAGGGTGGTGACACTGGTGGCTCGTTGCCTGTTATTTGCCATCCCTGAGGATTCCCTAGGCCCTGTCCACACCTTTGTCAATTGTCCCTTTATTAACTGTCCTCAAAATAACCTAATGACACCTGATGGACACAGTGGTCCTGGACAAGTCATTTACCTCTTAGAGCTTTGGTTCCCTCACCTGTAAAATGAATTTTATTATTCAACAGTTTGCTTGTGTGGTTGTAGTGAGCGCAAAGTGCTTGACCCAGGGCCTGGAAGACAGTAACCTTAGCCCTCAGGGACAGAAATGGTGTTGGGGGGGACTGGTCAGTCATCTCTGTCCTTGGGCCTATGGCAGTCTAACACCCTGCTCTCAGCTTTCCATCCATAAGCCGGGGCCTGCTGACCTGTGGCCTGGTTTGCGTGGAGGGCACTAGAAGAGCAGAATCTCATGGAACTCAAGAAACTGATATTTCTTTTGTCCTGTTTGCTCCCGTAGAAGCTCTCCATCCGACCAATACATGCACATTCTTTGTAGTCTTTATTTATTGTTATCGGGAAACAAAGCAGCCACAGATTTCATGCAACATGGTGTCCCCTGAGAATGCAAAAGAAAGAAACAGATGATACCAGATATTCCTGCTGGAGATGCCAGGTGGGGGTGGGACCCTGGACTGGGTTCTAAAACTGTATTTCAGCAGCTGCTTCTCTGCGTAAAGGAAGCACGTCAGGTCTAGGCAGCCCCTCTCTGGCCTGGGCCACTCTGGAGTCTGGTTCAGTCTTTGGGTTTGAGGATCCAGGACCCAAAAGCATAGCAGAAGAAATGGGCCTGGGAAGGAATCTGTGAACTGTTAGTGTTTATTCAAGTGTCTGTCTAGGAAGGTGAGAAAGACACAGAGGATGGGTCTCTGCTCTCAAGGGGATCACAGCTAAGTTGGGAAACTAGCACTTACTCAGGAAGTGATGAGAGCCCCAAGTGGGAGAGGGATAAGCAGGCACTAGTCCAAGGCAGACTGTCAGGGAAAGCTCTGGGGAGAAGGAGCCTTGACCTTTGGGTGAGAACAGAGCACGGAGAGGGCCTTTCAGGGAGGCCAGGTCAGAGTCAGGTTAGCCAGGCTGAGGCAGCTGGCCTGGGATTAGCCAGAAATCCAGGAGTGGAGGGGGGTAGGGCAGGGAGCATAGGGTGGGTCTGGCTTATTCAGAGTCTTCAAAGCCAGGTAGGGTACTGAGATCAGGAAGTAGGACTTCGGGAGCCCTTAGAGAAGGAATTCTTAACCCGGGATTCACAGAAAGACTTCAGGGCACCCCAGAACCTCCTGAAACCGTATGGTGCAGGGGTTGGGAGGGTCTGGGCTTTGTCTTCAGATCTTCCTGCACTGAGTCCCAGTGCCACTTTCTAGTTCCTCCTTAACCTTTTTGAGCCTTGGCTTTCTCATCTATAAAATGGAGTTAAATGGTAGTATTTAGCTTGCAGTATGTTTGGGGTAATAAATCCAGATAACGGACACATTGCACTGCTCACAGTCACCGGCACTCGGTAAAGATCTCAGTAAAGGGCAGCTGTCATTACTATGCTGCAGAATTGTGAGTGATTTTACAGAGGCGCACTTCTCTAGGGAGAGGGTCTCCTACAGCTTTCATGAGATTCCCTAAGGGGACCCTGATTCAAAAAATGTTAAGCACCACTCACTGCTTGAGAGGTTTAAAAATAGCAGCATGTCAAGCAGCAGAGAGCAGTGTTTATGTGAACGACACATGGCAGTGTGGGCCTGGGTGCAGGGCTGCCGGTGTGGAGGCTTTCTGTTCATCTGTTGGGCACACCATCCCTCCATCCGTTCATACCTGATCATCAAGACTTGCTGAGCCCTGACTCAGTCAAGCTCCTGCTAGATGCCAAGGCCCAGAGACCAAGAACAATGTGAGAAGGAGGATGTGTGGAAGCCAGTCTCCTAAGATGGCACCCGTGCCTGTTGCTCTCATGGTCTGGAGTGTCCCTTCCCACATGGAATCAGGCTGGTGGGCAGCTTGATTTAACCAGTCAGATGCAGTGGAAGTGTGCCAGTTCCTGTCCCAAGCTCTTGAAGAAGGCCGTCAGCCTCACTTTCCCAAGCCTGAGGAAGGTTTTGGGAGATCTGAGCCACAGTGTAAGATGTCTGGATCCCCTGCTAGAGACATCACAGGCAGTGACCACATTGAGAGGAGAAGCCCCAAGACCATATGGAGAGGAAGAGAGGGGCTCAGGTGTCCCAGAATCTCAGTTCTGGGCCCAGATGACCCAGTGCTCCTCTACCATCTGTCTGCAAGCACATGAGAAACCCTGAGTGAGAACAACAGAAGAACCGTCCCACGGAGCCCATTCAGCCCACAGAGCCACGAGGTCATGAAAGAGATCGTTTTGTTTTCAGTGCTCACATCTGGAATAGTTTATTACACACGTGGAAATAAATGGACCAACTGAATGAGGACATGTAAAGGCGGCTTATTCGGAGGTTGCTCCTCCATCACTTACATTTTGGCAGAGAGTCAAAGGCAGGCCGAGGAGTGGGAAAGTTTTAGAGTGGAAACAGGGAAGGCTTCAGCTGTGCCCTAATTGGCATGGGGAAGCTGGGGGCGGGCTAATTACAAGTAGGGCATCCTCTGTGATTGGTTAGGGAGCATATTTGGTTTTCTCTGCTTGGCCCTAAGTTGTAAGTGGGGACAAGAACTGGGGAAGCTAATCAAGTTCTGGCCATTTGTGACTGATTGTCACAGGGGTTACTGTTTGGCTTCCTGGACCATTCGCTAGAGATGCGGTCTGATTTCCTACAAGTCTGACTTGTCGCTAGCAGGCTGGCTTCTTGGGCTGGTTACTGTAGGTAATGGGATGGTTTCCTGGGGTGGTTACGGCAGATTGAGGGTCAGAGTTCTGTTTTTCTCTGTGGTTTGGCACTGCCTATCTGTATCTTCAGTCTCTCATATGACAACAGATTCCTACATGCACACTGACAGTGGTGAAGCCGTGCGGAATGAACAGAGCATTCTAGGTGAGCCCAAAGTGGGGAGAATCCCACTTAGCTTGTGCCGAGTCTGAAGGACAGGTAAGAATTGGCAGGCAGACGAGGGAAGGAGGGGCATTCCAGGTGGAGGGGACAGCGTGACCCAAGGCCTGGAAATGGGAGAGACTGCGGCAGACACACAAGGTTGGGCTGGTGACAGGAAGTGAATGTCGGCTTAGGACCCAGGGCACTGGACAGAGAAGGGCCACAGCCATTTGGAGTGATAGAGTCAGATGGAGAAGCTAGAGGAGAGAAAGGATGAAGGCAGGAGATTAGCGACGGGCAGCTGCACCCTCGGGAGGGAGTTTCGAAGGTGGAAGCTGAGGGACTTGGTGAACGGGACTCAGGGGAAGAGGAAAAGGCAGAGTGTGGGTTTTTTGCAGACGGAGGAGTCGGGGGTCACTGAGAAGGTGCCCCAGGGAGAGGGGAGGAGGTTTGGAGGGGGCGATGTTTGTTCGGGGAATGCTGACGATTTGGAAGAGTCTGGGCGACCCCAGGGCACATGCATGGAGCTCTTGGTGATTCGGTTTTGGAGCTAGGAGCGAGCTAAGAGGGGGATGAATTTGCATGGGTCATGGTGGCCCCCCAAGGACTGCGGGTAGTATGGGAAGAGGAAGAGGTGCCCGTGACAGGGGCTGAGAAGGAATGTCCAGAGTAGACCTGAGTTGCAGTAGACCCCGGAGAGAGCTGTGTCAAGGAAATTGCGGGGCGGTAGGGAGGAGATTTCAAGGGGAGCTTTGCCCCCAGGGGCAACTGAGTGAAGAAAGAGACTGGAAATGGTTGGGTTTGGGCCAAAGCAGGGAGTTTGTGCATGAGAAGCGGGTGGAATCCCAGGTGCAGGGGCCGGAAGGGAGAGGAAGTGGGCCGACTGCTCGGAGAGAGAGTTTTCAAGCGGTTCACCTCTGACTTGCCTCTGATGGGAGAAGAGGCGGTCGCTGCAGGGCGATTTGGGTTTAGCAGGTTTTGTTGTTCAATGGGAGAGACTTGAGCGAGTCTCTAGGCGGAGAGGGAGCAGTCGATAGTGGGGGCGTGGGGGTGGGGAAGTGGAGATGCGGGCGAGGGGGCACCCCAGGCAGGGAGGCAGCTGTCAGAAACCACGGCCTCGGGCAGAATCAGGCTGCATGTGGGGTTGCACCGGCCCACACGGTGTTTTATTTTTGGTTGAATTTGCTGCCAAACAATCGCATGTGAAAATCCTGATTCCCAGTCTCTGGGAAAATTGAATGACCTGATAACCCAAAGGCCCCCCCCCTTCCCGCAGGGCACCCGTGGCTGGAGCCTGGGCCTCTCCAGATGGGCCTGGCTTCCAAGGTGGCCACCTGTACATCCTACCTGTTCATCTCACCCTCCTGTGTTTCCTGTTTGGCCGCCCGTGTAGGCATTTGAATTGAAACCTTGGGGTGAGGAGAGGCGAGAAGGCAGGAGGCCTGATGTGGGAGGGTGCTGAGAAGGTGAGGGGTCAGGCCCAGAGGCCAAGGGTAGCGATCTGGGGAGACAGCGGATGGTTTGGAATGGCCACTGAGGAGAATGAGAGAGGAAGCTGTGAAGGCCGCATGGGATGATGCTGGCGCAGCTGCAGTTCTGGGATCAGCTAAGATTGTGAGCCAGGGACCTGCGGGTCCAGCGTGCATCCCTGGGTGATGGAATAGGTGCTGGAGGGAGGGGAGGGCACGAAGGAGGCTTCTCTGTCCTCCAGGAGCCTCCACACCCATCTCAGTGTCCTTTGGATCTGTTAATGTGTCTGGGTCATCCCCAAGACTCGGGGCCACACAGACAGGGCCCCAGAAGACAGCCTGCCCTCCCCTGTCCCAGGGATTCTCGCAGGCTGGGAGCACGCTGGGAAGCCCCACGTGGCACAGGAGGGACACAAGTCCAGGAGAGCCCTGCGTTGAGAAGTTGGAATGTTCCCGAGACTCCGGGTCATAGCCATCTCCCATCCTCTGCAGCAAGCCTTCAGGAAGCACATTTCCCCTCCCCACAGCTGTCTTCCCTTTGAAGTCTCTTCTGTCCGCACCTCTGTGGCTGGTTCTCTCAGTCACCCAGGGTGGGGCTTGCTCTCGACAGGAGAGGGGTGTCTCATCCCGGAGCCTCCCCAGGTAACGGCTCTCAGCGCGCACCTCAAGATTAAAACATCCCGTCCGCGCCCTCTGCAGGAATGCTCTCATCTGCGTCTTATTGGGAATGGTGTGCGTTTGCACACGTGTCACTGTATCACATAGAGCCGGAATGTAATTAGGCGATGTTGGGGAAAATTCCGTCTCTCTCCTGGGAATACTGGAATAATGAGCCATCACAGAGGACCAAGGAGGCTGGCGGGGGCCCGCTGACCTGAGCCAAAGGCTCGGATCATTCATTAGCTCTGGAGGTGCTCCTGATTTGTTCCTCATCCCGGCTGCATAAACGAGCCGGCCCGATCCTGAGCAGGAAGCCGGAGCTTTCGTGGAGAGCCTGAAAGGGCGCTCTGAGCTTTGAAGCAGGAAAGCGAGCAAGTCTTCCCTCTCTGGGGTTGGGGGAAGACTGAAGCCACAGCCCTCCACGGTGGCATGTGGCCATTTGATAAACCAAGTCCAGGTGAGGGCGGAAAATCCTGGGGCGAAGGAGCCAGACTTTCTGGAGAGTGGGCTGCGTGAGTGGCTGGCGGAGCTGAGGGCAGGAAGGCCCACCGGGGCCCGGGGTTGGGCGGAGAGGGGCCCTGGGTCTTCACCAGGAGAGCCAACTGAGAGAGGCGCAGGCCAACCCTGCCCTGAGCTAACTCCTCTGCACCGTTGAGGGGCAGGCAGACCCACTCCGGGTGCTCCCAGCCCACCCTCCTGCTCCACGTAAACGCGCTGGGTATCCCTGCTGAGGGCTCCTGAGGGGCATTGGCAAAGAGACAACAGTGAGACTGTGGTGGCCCCAGCCCCTCCTGCCCAGCAGTCCCACTAAGGCGCCCCCTTCTCCATCAGGCTCCAGCTTGTCCCCACGTGGCGCCACCCATGGCTCCGCATTACCTTACCCTCGGCCTCCTCCTACCACCCCATCCCCTCCCCATTCCCAGGTGGGAACCTCCAATGGGCTTCTTCGGCCCCACTCCAGGCCTTCTTTCACCCACTGCCCAGACGCTTCTTCTGGTGGAACCTCATCGGTTTTTGGCACCAGAGCCCATGCCCTCCATAGGCACCTTGCTTTCTTTGCTCTCTCTCCTTACTCCTTTCTTCCATCTTTATTTCTCCTTCTTCTCTCTCTTTCCCCATCTCCTCTTCACCTTCTCAGGTCCACAGTATTGCAGGTTGGGATCTGCTACGCCATCTTTCCAGGGAGTTCTCTTTGCTCAGCTGTCTCCTGGGGCTCTCAGATTCCTGGGCACACCCTTGCCATGCCCCTACCCCACCCCGGGACTATGGTGAGCCCGCTGCCCCATGAGAGCGTGGGTTACCCTAACGCAGCCACTGGGTCTGTCCTGCCTGCAGCTGCGTCCACGTGGTACTGGACAGATGCCCAGCCTGTGCTGGAAAAAGGAGTGGATGACAGCAGACCCTTCCCCTGCTTTCTGCTCTAGGCCACGGCCCTTCCCGGGGAGCCGTCTCCAGGGCGCATCCTTCTGTGGGGGAGTCACTGGGCTTCCAGCTGCTAATTTAGGGGAGCCCTTTGAGTGGGTGTCGGGACTAGTTTCCTTCAAGAAGCAGCACCTTCTGGAGGGCCCTGCTCTGGCCCCCTTCCTGTAGCCCCCCTCCCCAAAAGGCAAGAGTCCATGGGATCCAGGAGATGTGCCCACACGGAGCCCGTGCCCATCACTCAAGACTGGTTCTGTCCAGGAGAAACGTGGGCCACGTGTAATTTAAATTTTCTTGCAGCCACATTAAAAAAGTAAAAAGCAAAAGGCGAAATTCATTTTTAAATGTTTTTATTAAACGCAATATATTAAAAATATTACCATTTCAACATGTAATCAGTTTAGCAAGCATTCTTTTTCATACTAAGTCTTTGAAATAGGCACTTTTCAAGGGTTCGGTGGCCACACGTGGGTAGTGGCTACTGTACCGAACAACACAGCTCTAGACCACAGTCTAGGTATTTGAGATCTCAGAATCCTCTGCCCAAATGGCCCCAGCCTGCTTCCAGGGCCTCTTCCCCATTAAGACTTCTAAGAGCAGATTCCACCTAGAAGCTTGCAGAGCAGGAAGGGCCAGGATATAGGCTTGCCTCCGAGGAGGGGGTGAGTTCCACATGGACTGGTTTTTCTTCTTAGCTCAAAACCTGATCCTAGAGGCAGGGGTAATGGGAGCTATGGGGCACCAAGGGACAGAAAAGGTTGGGCACAGCCCAGGGGCAGCAGGGGGGCCTTCGGGGTGGTGGGAGGTTGGGATCCGGCAGAGGCAGCCTGGACAGGCCCATCTGGCAGAGGGGAGAGAGGGTGGGAGCACCGCAGTCCACAGACAGGTTAATGGCTCCCGCCTTGCAAACAATTGAATTTGCCCTCCTGAGCCTCCTGGCTTTGGGGAAGGGCCTCTTCTCCTGGGAGATCAGCTGGACTGCCAGAGCCACAGGGCCCGGGTCAGCTGGGCCTGATTCGATCAGGAGAAATGAAGGACATGGGGCCCACAGACAGCCCAGTGCCCAGAGCGGCCACTGGCTCAGCCCAGAAAGATAGGGCCGGGGAGGGCCCGTGTGGGGGGCCCAGGTCCATCCTAGCTCTGCCTCCATCCTGGGAGCCCCCCATCCTTGAAACACAGTTGACAAGTGTCTGTAATATACATCACCATCTCCTCCCACCTTCCCATGTCTCTGAAAGGTGGCTGAGGATGACTCACAATCAGAAAACTTGGAACCAGTCTGTTTTCCTCTGCATCTGCGTGGGTGTCCAGCACATGCTAGGTGGGGGTAGAAGAAACAAATGAAAAAGACTCCATTCTTTCTTTACTCTCAGTACTTTGCATCTTGTATCAAACCCAACTCCCAGACATATATTGTGTCTCCTCTCTGTGGGAGGCTAGTGAAACAGTTAGGGGACAGGGACTTCCCTGGTGGTGCAATGGTTAAGACTCTGTGCTCCCAATGCAGGGGGCCCGGGTTCGATCCCTGGTCAGGGAACTAGATCCCACATGCATGCTGCAACTAAGAGTCCGCATGCCACAACTAAGGAGCCCACGTGCCGCAACTAAGACCCAGTGCAACCAACCAACCAACCAACCAAACAAAAAAAACAGGGGGCAAATTGCAAACCAGAGGAGACATCATAGGACTCCAAATGGGACATGCTGTCTCATGGCTCCAGGCCTTTGACCATGCCGTTCCTTCCACCTGGATGCCGTCCCTCTTCCCCCTTAAAGGCCAGGGAAGATTCTACTCCCCCTTGGAGGCCACCTTCCCACTGTGACCCCTCCACTACCTGGCAGCACTGCTGGTTCCCACCCTCGTCCATGTCTCTATAAGCATCTTCGAGGCACCATCACGGTGCTGATGGTGCACTTGTTAACTCAATATGCAAGTAATCGTTGACCGCCTCCCAGGTGCCTGGCACTGTCCTGGGGGTTGGGACACCACAGGGAACAAGCAAACAAGGGGAAAGACAATGAACATGTAAACAAAAAATAAACAAGAGTGTTGAGTGCTAAGAGGGAAATAGAGTAGCGCACTTCTGCAATCAGGAGTGATTGGGGTGGGCAGCGGCATCTGCTTTAGACAAGGAGGTGATGCTGGAGCTGAGGCCTGAATGCTAAGAGGGAGGTGGTCCTGCAAGGGCCTGGGGCAGAGCGGTTCATGCAGGAAGAGTCAGTGCTAAAACTCCAAGGCAAACATATTGTATCATTACATTTGTATGAAACATCCAGGATAGGTGACTCCGCAGAGATGGAAAGCAGATTACTGATTGCCAGGGGCTGGATCGGGGGGAGGCAGATGGGTGTGACTGCTAATGGGTGCGGGGTTTCCCTTTGAGATGATGAAAATGTTCTAGAACTAGATAGTAGTGATGGTTGCACAACATTGTGAAGGTACTAAATGCCACTGAATTGTACACGTTAAAATGGCTCAAATTGGAAATTCCCTGGTGGTCCTGGTGGTTAGGACTCCATGCTTCCACTGTAGGGGGCATGGGTTTGATCCCTGGAACTAAGATCCCACATGCCACGCGGTGCGGCCCAAAAAAAACAAAAAACAAAACACCACCACCAACAACAAAAATAAAATGGCTCAAATGGTACATTTTATGTTCTGTATATTTTCCCATAAAACCAAACAAAACAGCCAAGGCAAGAAGGAGCTTGCTGTGGTCTAGGAACAGAAAGGCCAGTGTGGGGAAAATGGTAGAGGATGGGGGAGGTGATGGGGGCCGGTCACGAGGATGTTACGGGTTGGTAAGAAGTTTGCATTTTATTCTAGTGCAATGGGGGAGCCACTGGAAGTTTTCAAGCAGGAAAGGAACAAGACAGCACTTACCATTTTTAAAGATCCTGTGGCTGTGTGGGCCGTGGGTGGTGATGGGACCGAAATAAAAGCAGGGAGATCAGATGGGGAAGCCACTGCTGTGGTCCAGAGGAGAGATGATGGTGGCCTGGGACACGGTGCGGGCCATGGGGATGGAGTGATGAGAACAGATTTAGGATTTATTTTGAAGGTAGAACCAACGGGACTTGACGGATTAAAGGGAAAGAGAATGAGGGAAAGGGAAGAATGGAGAATGCCATTTACATTTTCAACTTGAGCAACTAAAAGGATGGAGTTGGCGTTTTACTGAGATGAGGAAGCCTGTGTGGGGAACCCCTTTAGGGTACACAGAGTTTGAGCAGCTTATTAGATACTCACGAGGCAATGTCAGGTGGGCCGTTGGGTGGGCTGATCTGGAGTTCAGGACTGAGACAACTGTCTGATCTTCACCCCCGTGGAGACGGTATTTAAAACCTGGCCCTGGGTGACCCCGCCCCGGGGATTGGTATGGGCATGGAAGAGAGACGATCCCAGGGCTGTGCCTGGGGAATCAGGCTATGTAGAGATCAAGCCGAGGAAGAGCCCCCAGCACAGCAGACCAAGAAAAGCAGCCAGTAAGGCAGGAGAAAAAAACAGCTGGTCCCTATCTCTGAAGTGAAGGAAGTGCTTCCAGGAGGGAGGGCCAACACTGTCCAGTGCTGCTAAGAGGATGAATAGATGAGGACAAAGGAGTTATCTTAGGATTTAGCGGTGTGATTAGAGGTCGGCCTCCCTGTGAGTCTGAGCGCCCAGCACATATTAGGTGCTTATTTAAAGGTTGGAGGACTTGAAATGAGCATGTTCTGCACTATGAGGCATAGATTGCCCAGAGCATAGGGGATCGAGCTAGAAACCAGGTATTTATCAAGGGGAAGTGGCTGAGGGGCCTGGGCCACCAGGGAGCCATTGTCGCAGGGAGGCTGGGGGAGGCCGGAGAGCCCAAGGAGCACAGGATTCCGGTTCGCCCACTGAAGAAGGCCTTCCTTCCACTTCTTCTCCCCTTTTCCTCTCAGGAGGTGATTCATATTTCAATATATTCCAGCTGAAAAAGGATCAGATTTTGAGCAGGTGGTAAGTCAGTACACGGAAATTTGATATATTTTGACTAATGCAGTTTGAAATTTGAAAACTGCAGACAATTTTATTCAGGATCCATTTTTATACCAACTCATTATTGGGGGAAAAGGCAAGATTTCAGGTTTCCGGGGGAGGATGTGTGAACCCAGGCCTGTCACCACTAAGCCCCACTATGTAGGTTTGACCTGGCCGGCCGGCCAGCATGCTGCCTACTGCCTGCCTCAGCCCCCTGGCGTTCTGGAAATGCTTTCTTTAGCTTCCCCTTTCAAGCATCCCCCTGGGGTTACTAGTCCAATTTAATCTGACCTTCAGCCCCACCTCTGTTGCACCAGCTCCAGCAAATCCCCGGGGCTGGCACTTAAGACTAGTTTTGTGATACAGACGATGGTATTACACAGGATTTCCCCTTCCTTCCCCATCTGCCTTGCCCATTTCCCCAGCCTCATGAGTCTGAAGCTCAAGGAGCGGAAATAAATAGTGAAGACAGGGGCAGGGGCTTCCCTGGTGGCGCAGTGGTTGAGAGTCTGCCTGCCAATGCAGGGGACACGGGTTCGAGCCCTGGTCTGGGAAGATCCCACATGCCGCGGAGCAACTAGGCCCGTGAGCCACAATTACTGAGCCTGCGTGTCTGGAGCCTGTGCTCCGCAACAAGAGAGGCCGCGATAGTGAGAGGCCCGCGCACCGTGATGAAGAGTGGCCCCCACTTGCCACAACTAGAGAAAGCCCTCGCACAGAAACGAAGACCCAACACAGCCATAAATAAATAAATAAATAAAAATTAAAAAAAATAATAATAATGAAGACGGGGCAGGGATGAAGTTATTGTTCAGGGAGCAAGGACACAGTTTGTGGGAGGTGGGGTATCTGCCTTTTGCGGTGGGGGAGGGTTCCTGAGGGGGCAGTGGCCTCAAAGGAGAGAGAGCTCTGCCCCCCATCACTGGATGCCAGATCCATCTTAGTCTGGATCCTGGCTCCACCATCTTGGGTGAATCACTACACTTTGTTGAGCCTTATTTTTCTCAACTGTAAAATTGGGATATGAATACCTTCATAATAATTTGGGGAGAACATCCGATGAGTGTATGTGGATGCCCCCAGGATGGTACGTCTGGCACACAGGAGGGATTCAACACACGTTAATCTCCTTTGCTTCCCCTCCCCAGAGGTCTCCTCTTCGTATGAGACACACAGCTTTTGTCTCTTGAGTAGCTCACAGCCTAGTTGGGAAGACAAACAAAGGAAAGTGTCAAGTCTCTGAAAGCCCCCAGGGGTGGTGACTTTCTGGGTGCAGAACTTAAGGCTCTATGGGTTAACCTTTCTGGAAGGTGACTTATCGTCATGTGTCAAGAGGACTTGGACAATGAATCTCTGATTAAGGGAAAGAGTGAAAAATTTGGATAAAGCTTTATGCATAAAGATGTTCATTCCAACATTATTCAGTTTTAATTTAACTGCTTCTTAAAAGAATCTATAGGTACATTCACATGGTAATAAATCGAAAGTTCCTGACAGGTATACAGGTGAAGTTCCCCTCACCCTAGTCCCTAAGCTTCCAGGAGAACCTCCCAGGAGGCAACTGATATTATCCGTTTTGCCATGATAATTTATAACAGTGAAAAATGAAAGACAATCTAAATGTTTCACAGATAAATAAATTATCTTCTCTCCATACACTAGGATACTCTGCAGTCTCCAAAAACCATACCTGTTACCACACCATTCTTTTGTCACTTAACTGTGTGTTGCCTCTGGCCCCAGGCCCTCAGCACATGCTGTTCCCTCTGTCTGGAATCCCCAGCCATCCCACTGGAGTCCTTCTCAATCTTCAAACTCCCAGCCCTCTCACCCCCACCAACTAGGGGAGCCTCCACAGTTCTCCCGGCTACCTGGATCTCTCTCCCTGTACTCCTCCTTACAGGCTGTGCTTATATACGGATGTGGCCGTCTGATGAGTGTCTTGTTTCCCCATCAGACCGTATTCTCCTGGAGGATGGGGTCAGTCTGTCTGCTGGGCTCCCTGTGGCTGCCTTAGAGCAGAGCCTCACAGATGGAGGCACCTGGAGATCTGCTGAATGAATGAATAAGTTAAGTGGAAAAGGCAGGATACAGAGCTGCTTATATAGCATGATCCCAATTTTCTTGCTTTAAATAAAATTTTTATTTAAATTTTATATATCCCTACGTAAATGAAGGAAGTCTCATAAGAAGGTACAGCAAGGCACTGTGGATGGTTGTCAAGGGTAATGGGATTGTGGTGATTTTTCCTTTTTAGTTCTATGCTTTTCACATTTTCCACAATTAGCAAGTATTACTTTAAAATTAAAACAAATGATCAAGAGTGACTTTAAAGAAAAACCTTGCGGTGGAAAATAGGGTTTGGGGACACCGGGAAGCCCGTGCTACCTGGGCTAAAGCTCTCTGGATAAGGGTCAGAGGCTGGCATGTGCTGGTGGCTGGCCAGACTAGGGCCCCTGAAGAAAGTACGGGGCCCTACCAACAGAGAGGAGGAAGCAGTTCAAGGCCTGGGACCTGAGATTCTCAGCTAAACTTGGCAGGGTATTTTTTTTGTTTGCTTGATTGATTTTTTTTATTAAATAGTAAATGCAAGCATATATAAGGTACAGCGAATATGCAAGTTAACATCTCTGAGCCTGGTGCTCAGTTTAACACACAGAACACCACAGACCCATCTGAAGCATTCCTGCCGAGCGTCTTAAGTAGCCAGTCAAGACAGATTCTGCAAAAGGGTCAAGAGAGCAAGGTTTGTGAGGTGAGACCTGAAATGCCTGGTAAACTCAGTTATCCTCTTCAGCATGAGGTCCCTACCCTGGGGTCCTCCAGCTGCTAAAATTTACTGTATATTATATATTGTATATGTTTACCCACTATAAGCCATCTCAGCTAACTAAAGCACCTGGTTTCCTTGCTTTTGGCTAGAATTACATCAGCTAACTCATTCATTCATTCATTTACTCACCAGTTATGCACAGATAAGCTCCATGTACCAGGCACCAATTGGACACCCCAGTAGTTCCACACCTCTGGTGGTGAAGGCAGGTGACTTTGAGTGGGGAGTGCAGTGAGAGGGAAGGCACTGAGGAGAGTGGACGGTCTAACCCAGAAGGTAGGGTCTGGCCAATGTATTTCTACTCCCTGGGGGTGGGAAAAATAGAAGTTGGTCTGAAAGTACAAACTTTCAGCTATAAGATGAATAAAGTCTGAGGATCTAAAATGTAACTTGACTAATAGAGTTGACATGCTATGTTGTGTAATTAAAATTTGTAAGAGAGTAAACTTAAATGTTCTCATGAAATTATATACATGTTTTATATATAATTTATGTTTATATATAATACATATATAAACACACACATAATTATCATGATGTATGCTTCAAATATATTACAATTTTATTGGCCAGTTATGTCTCAATAAAGTTGAAAAAAACCCACAAAAACACAGAAGGTAGGGTCTGCGGAGGCTTCCTGGAGCAGGTCCTGTGTGAGCCACCGAGTCATGCGGTTACCAGGTACATAATGTACACTTGTTTGGTTGCAAGCTGGAGAAATCTAGTCTGGCTGACTAAAGCAGAAGAGGAACTCATTGGAAGGTATGTTAGTTAGGACACTTTGGCTGTAAGTAATTGAAAGCCCAACAAGAAGAGGATTTGTTATGTCATACACCAAGAAGTTTGCAGATCCCAGGATTGGTGGACTCATTGGTTCCACAAGGTCAGGATGGATCCAGGTTCTCTCCATCTTGGTGCTCCGTAGTCTTTGCCGAGCTGGCTTTGATCTTTAGGCTGGTCCCCTTAAGGTTGCATGCATTTCATCCTCACCCAACCACACTCAGAGGCAGGAAAAGAGAACACCCCTTCCTTGTGTTTCTTTTGAAGAGGAGGACAAATTTTCCCAGAAGTCTCTCAGCAGATTCTCTTTGTGTCTTATTGGTCAGAATGGAGTCACATGCTCCTGTTTAAACCAATCACTGACAGTGGAGTAGAGGAATAAAGTCCCACTTCCTGGGCTGGGGAGGAGCCTGGCTCCTCTAGAGCATGTGGCTGCCTGAGAGCTGAAGAAAATTTGGATCCTGATAGCCAAGAAGAAGGGTGTTGGATGGACCTCTGCAGAAAGAAAATGGGACCCAAAGGAGAAGCTGAACAGCCCAGCTCTGGGGAGGGCAGGGACCAAGGTGGCCCTGGGGGTCTTAATGGAAAGAACTCCTGGGGCGGTGTCCTCAGGACAGCCCCACCAGGGTGAAACAGCCGAATCACTCTGCTTCACGTTCAGGTTCAATTTCCTGAGGGAGAGTCTAATTGGCTGAGCCAGGGTTGATTGCCCTGCCTCCTAAATCACCTGCAATGAGGGAGGGGTGGTCCCCCCACCCCACCCCCAGGGAACTTAGGGTGCTGCTGCCACAAGAAGGCAGGGAGAGGGGAGTGAGTCAGGGAGAGTGGGAATCAGGGGAGCAGGGCCAGACCATGGGTGGGCTTGGGAGCCATGCTCAGCTGGAGGGACCTCACATGTGTGAGGATTCTTATTTGCAAGCAACAGACACCTGCCTTGACTAATTTAAATAAAAGGCAAATTTATTTAAAAGATACTGGGTCATTCACAGAATCTCCCAGAGGGTTGGGGACTCCACAGGCAGGAACAACGCCCCAAATGAAGCAAAGACACCTCCAGCGGGCACCTCCAATGTTCCCGCCACAGTCCCTGCCCCCGTTGGCTCTGCCACTGCTGCCATCCTGGCAAGCATGGATCCTGCTCGGGCCCCTGCTTATCTGCCTCACTAACTCCTAGCTCAGAAGTCTAGGGTAGCTGTGTCGAGGGGCAGAGCCCAGGCCCTGGGCCCTGCTGGAGCTGCAAGGGAGGCTGGGAAAGTGAGGGACGGACCTTTTCAGCTTCCACAAGGAGGGAAGGGCTTATTTATCTAAACTGGGAGATCTCCCAAGTACAGGAAGGGGGTTTAGCGGCTGGGTGACCGGAAGGAGTGACAGATGTCCACAACATACTATCCTGAAGGCATCTGGGGAGACTGTCAGCTCATGGAGGCCAGGAACTGGGTCTTTTGTCCCCAGAGCCCTCCTGACATGGTGCCTGGCCAGAGGAAAAGGGGTGGAGTAAATATTTACTGAGCTAACGTACTGTCAGCAGGGCAGTGACGTGAGCAGGCTTCATTGGAGGGGCCAGACAGCCCCAACTGTCCAGCTAGAGGCAAGGAGAACTTGGGCAGGGGCTGGGGCAGTGGGTGTGCAAACACTTTCTGTTTCATTGTCTCCACAGACCTCTCCTGTGACCAGGGTGGCTTGATTTCCTACCACACAGAGAGCCTGTTTCATTCTGTCTTCTTCCTCCTCAAACTCCCACCCTCTTCCCTACCTTCGCCCTCAGCTGATGACCCCCACTTACCTCCTGGAGAAAATAGAAGCCCTCGGAGGCTAACTCATTGTCTCCTCTGCATATATCGTATTCCCTCCTGTTACAGCGCGGGAGGTGTTCCCTTGGAGCTCTGGATCTTTGTCTCTTTGGCCCTCTCACTCCTAATGCATCAGTTTTTCTCTCTCTTTCCTCCTGGATCATCCCCAGGAACATGCAAACAGATTCCAGTTTCTTCCATCTTAAAAAACAAACAACCTCCCTGGACCCCACGCCCCTCCAGGTCCTGTCCAGTCTCTCTGCTCCCTTCACAGCCAAACTTCCCCCAATGAGGGGCCTCTGGGTGCTCACAGATGTTGTTCCCTGAGTCCCCTGGGAGTATTGTTTCCTATCCCACTGATGACAGGCTGGGCCCTGTGAGTGACTTTGACCAGTGAAGCATGAGCCGAAGTGAGGTGCATCACTGGAAGCGAAAGCCTCGAGAGCCAGTCACTGGGCACGACCTCTGTCCCCTCTGCCACGAGACCGGCAGTGTTCTGGGCGGAGAATGAGCTCTCCGCCTGGTCCCTGAGCGGAGCCTCAGCTGCCCTGCCTTAGCGAGAACCCAGTTTTCGTTGTTGTGAGCTGTGGAGACTCTGGGTCCCTTGTCCCATCAGCGTGCCCTAGCCTGTGCTGACTGATACAATGCTATCTCCCCTCCTCACCTCCCATCGACTCTTCATTCCACTCCAGCAAGCCTTCTGCCCCCACCTTTCTACCAGAAATGAACTTTCCAGCATCACCGATTACCTGCATGTTACCAAATCAACTGGACACTCCTCAATCCTCGCGTAAACTCTCAGCCACTCTCGTCACAGCTGATTCCTCCTTCCTTCTGGAAACGCTCTTGGCTTTGGTCAAGCCACGCTTCTCGACTTTCCTCTGACCTCGTCTCCCGTTCCTTCTCCTTTATGTGCCTTCAGAATCACTGTGTTGCCAGAGGCCTCAATCCTCTATCTTCTCTCTTTCTCTCTCTTTTTTTGGCCATGCCGTGTGTCACACAGAACTTCCTCTACCAGCGGTTGAACCTGGGCCCCCTGCATCGGAAACGTGGAGTCTTAACCACTGGACCCCCAGGGAAGTCCCGCCTCTATCTTCTTTCTTGACTCTCAGAGGTGACCTCATCCATTCCCACAGATTTAAATACCATCCCTATGCCAATGCCTCCCAAGTGTTCTTCTCACCTCGGGGCTCCAGTTTTGTACATCCAGCTTCCAACTAGTCATCTCTATAAGGCTTAGGACTTTGTACATCCTAAGTGGAGCTCTTGTTGGCCCCTATACCTGTTTCCCTAGGCTCCTCCCATCTTACTGTACCCTTATCCTCTGTACCCACCCCGTCTCCCTCACGCTGGTCCATCTGTATGTCCTGTCAATTCTACATCCCAGATGTTTCTCAATCTGTCCACTGCTCTCTGTCTCCATGGCCCCTACCCCTTCTGGACCACCCACATCTCTTATGGATGACAGCCATAGGCCTCCCTGCCTCCCTTCTTGCTCCCACAAATCCATGCTCCAAAAGCAGTGCCCCCAAATTCAATCAAGTTTCTCCTACTTCAGGCTCTTCATTGGCTTCCTGCCAGACACAGCATCAGATCCAAACTCTTTTTTTTTTGTTTGGCCGTGCCACATGGCATGCGGGATCTTAGTTCCCCAACCAGGGATCGAACCCGCGCCTGCAGTGGAAGTGCAGAGCCCTAACCACTGGACCGCCAGGGAATTCCCAGATCCAGCCTCTTGACTGAGGCTTTTTTTTTTTTTTTTTTTTTTTTTAAATTTATGGCTGTGTTGGGTCTTCGTTTCTGTGCGAGGGCTTTCTCTAATTGCGGCAAGTGGGGGCCACTCTTCACCGCAGTGCGCGGGCCTCTCACTATCGCGGCCTCTCTTGTTGCAGAGCACAGGCTCCAGATGCGCAGGCTCAGTAATTGTGGCTCACGGGCCTAGTTGCTCCGCGGCATGTGGGATCTTCCCAGACCAGGGCTCGAACCTGTGTCCCCTGCATTGGCAGGCAGTTTCTCAACCACTGCGCCACCAGGGAAGCCCTTGACTGAGGCTTTTAAAGCCCTGCAAGGCCTGCCTCCTGCCTTTCTGACCACATCTCATGCCCCTCTCCCTCATCCGCACCCAGTCAGTCCTGCCCCAGGGCCTTTGCACCTTCTGTTCCCACTGCCTGGAAAGCTGTTCCTCAGCTCCTTCTTAATCTTCAGGTTTCAACTCAAGTGTCACTGCTCAGAGAGGCCCTCCATTCATCTCACTCTTAACCCCCTCCTGTGTCCCCAGTGCCCACCACCCTGTGTCAGTTTGGGCTTGTGTGGTTGTTAAAATCGTCTCCCCCTAGAATGTAGGCTCCATGAGGGAAGGAGCCATGTCCCTTACTGTTGTAGCACCAAGCACAGAGCTGTTTCTCACGTGAATGAAAGAACTGGGGGACAGATTCAGAACGGGGATGATCGATACCCCGGATGTGAGCTCTGAAGGCATTTCACGGACAGCATGGAAGGGGCAGCTGTTCCGGGGACTCGGAACAAGGGCTCCTGGTGGAGAGTGCCTCACCTGCTTCTCAAGGCTGGGTCCCGTCTTCTGTTTTGTGTCACCCGATGCCAGGGCCTTCAGGGATTGGTAGAGCACTGCCCACCACTCCCTCTCCCTCACACCCCCCTCAGGGACTCCCTAAGCAGGCATCTCAATAGACACTTGCCCCTGAGGACTGCCCCACCCCCACAGAGGTTCCCAGCCCCACTGATTACACCGTAGATACCACTTGGGTGTCAGTGGGCCTGTCTGGTTGCAGGTGGGCCCACAGGTTTCTGGGGTTTGAGGGGAGGGACAGTTGGTTCCCCAGGGAGGAGGCAGAGCCCAGAACCTTCTCAAAAGCTCCGGGAAGGGCTTCCCTGGTGGCGCAGTGGTTGAGAATCTGCCTGCTAATGCAGGGGACACGGGTTCGAGCCCTGGTCTGGGAAAATCCCACATGCCACGGAGCGGCTGGGCCCGTGAGCCACAACTACTGAGCCTGCGCGTCTGGAGCCTGTGCCCCGCAACGGGAGGGGCCGCGATAGTGAAAGGCCCGCGCACCGTGATGAAGAGCGGTCCCCGCACCGCGATGAAGAGTGGTCCCCACTTGCCGCAACTAGAGAAAGCCCTCGCACGAACCGAAGACCCAGCACAGCCAAAAATAAATAAATAAATAAAAATAAAAGTAGCTATAAAAAAAAAAAAGACTCAATGCAGCCAAAAATAAAAATAAAAAAAAAATAATAATAAATCTTTAAAAAAAAAAAAAAAAAAAAAAAAGCTCCGGGAAGGTCTGGCTCTCAGAGGCCCTCGCCCTCAGCCTTGGAGTCTGGGCTGCCACAGTCCAGGTTTTGGGGCCCCCAAACTGAGAAGCAAATTTGAGTAACAGTGGACACATATTATGAGCCCCAGGGGAGCTTCACGAGCTGAAGGTAGAGCTCACATGCCCTGGGCTTTGTGCAGAGAGATGGCAGCTCCAGGTGTGGGAGGATGGACTGGGAGAGAGGGCCAAGCACAGGGGTCAAGACCCCGTTCCCACGTGCTAAGCCCTGGGGCAGCCAAGGCCCGGCAGGGAACATGAACTTGAGCTTGAGCTCTGACTCGGTATCTGATCTATCAGGTCCCTCTGCCAAGCCTCTTGGGTCTGGGCGCACCAGGGTGGGTGGGGCGAAAGCCAGGGTCCACGGGGGCGGGAGTGCAGCGGCTCCCTTTGATGCAGTAGCTGTAAAGCAATCATCAGCCTTGGAAGCACCTCCCCTGCAGCTGAACCTGGTACCGGTTCAAGGCACAGCCTCACTGAGTGCTGCCGACACCCAAGAAGGCAGATGTTCTGACTCCTAGTTCCCGGACTAAGAAACTGAGGCTGTGGAGCTTTAGTGACCTGCCTGAGCTTGTCCAGCTGATACGTGCTCCCACTGAGGCTGGTCCCAGGCCCAGGCTGTTCATGGATACAGAGCTGCCTGTGCCGGCCTCTGGTGTCCCCCCCACCTCCCCTGCCCATGCAGGGACCCCCGAAGCGAGGAGTGGTAGACACGGGTAGGCAAAAGATAGGGGAGCCCAAGTTTGCTCCAACAAGGCCCCCTGAGAGCTCAGCAGCCCAATTAGCACGGCGTTCCCGGCCAGGCCTGCTCGGGGGACTAGCTGCAGCAGGTGAAAGCTGAAAGGTTATTCCAACAAGGGGCCGCCCACTTCCCAGCTGAGACTGATCCTGGTGTGCTGGAGGGGCTTGGAGTGGGTACATAATTCAGCGTGTCAGGAGGAGAGCGGGAGCTATAGGCAAAGCCAGAGTGGGCGCTGAGATAAGACGGGGATGTCAAGGACGGGTGTGCCTCTCCTCGGAAGAGGGCCCTGACCCCTCTCCAGGGTGGAGTTCGGGATGCTCAAGATGAAAGCATTGGGTGGCCAGCCCCCTTGATGGTCTCCAGACACAAGTGTGTGCTGACATATGCACATGCATGTATTCAGATACGTGCACATGGCCATGTACACACACATAGATAAACACACACGTAGATGTGCACAGATCCACATACACATACACAGGCTCTGTCTAGGGCCCCGGCTGCAGGCACAGGGCCTGAGCTGTGGGTGTCTGGAGAACACTCACGCTTCATGCCTGCCTGTTTATTCCCTCCCCATCCTGTGGCCAGAGGTTTTTGGGGGGCTAGGGCACAGTCCTGGTCCCCAGGTAGGATGACAAACATTTGTTTGGGACTTTCAGATATTAGCACTGAAAATCCTGTGTCCTGGGAACCCCACGAGTCTCAGGCAAACTTGCTCTGGTCACCTGCCCCGGGCCTCAGGCAGGCCTGGTGTGTATCTTCCCTCCCAGAGCCCTCACCACCTGTCACCTCTCTGCTGGCCAAGGGCCCCTTGGGAGAGAGCCAAGGCTGAGTCTCTACTGTCACGCTGGAGGCCTCTGTACTAATAAGAACCATTATGTTTATTGAGCAACTACTATGAGCCAGGCTCTGGGCCTAGGGTTTTCTTCTTGAGCACCTACTGTATGCCAGGCACTGTTCTAGGCCCTGGGGGGTACAGCAGGGTACACACCAGACAAAATCATTGTCCTCATGGAGCTGCCCACTCAGTGAGGGGAGACAGAAAATGAACAAGATAAATAAATAAATGAGGTGAATTTATTAGGAGAGAATGAATGTTATGGGGAAAAGTAAAACAAGAAAGAAGCCATTTAAAATAGGCTGCTGGGGAGAATTCCCTAGCGGTCCAGTGGTTAGGACTCCGCGCTTCCACTGCTGAGGACTCGGGTTCAATCCCTGATCAGGGAACTAAGATCCCACAATCCGAGCGGCATGGCCAAAATAATAATAAAAATAAAATAAAATAGGCTGCTGGGGAAGGCCTCACTGAGAAGGTGACATGAGGAGGGACCTGAATGGTGAGGTGCCCTGCAGGTATCCTGAGAAGTGCTCCGGGCAAGAGGGGACAGCACACACATACGCTGGAGCAGGACACGCCCAGCACTGAGAGGACCAGAGGAGGAGGAAAGCCCAGCTCTGCCCTGGCTGGCGTCCTTGTCTCCGGGAAGTGGCCTGTGCTTGGGTGTGGCACGAAGGGACCGTGCTGAGTGGCCTGAGGCGCCAGTCGCTCTGTGAGCACAGCTGGCCTGGCCTGAGGCTGTCATCCAGCCAGCAGTCATCCCGTTAGCTTAGAGAGGAGCATCTGGCAAGGCTGGCGCAGCAGGTGGGCCGGGAGCCGAGCCCAGGGCAGGGGGAGGGCAGGCTGCAGAGGCAGAAGGATTGACCACATGGCTGACCAGTCTCGAAGCCTCAGAGAGCCCCACGGAGCTGCCCGGGGGCTCCTGGGGATGCCAACCCATCGGGCTGTCCCTGCACAGGCGTAGGGAGGGGCAGGCACCAGACTCAGGTCAGGGTGAGGCCCAAGACCTTGGGTCCAGGGCGGACAGACCAGCCCTCAGATGAGGCTGCCCCACCTGCCCTGCTCACCAGCTGTGTGGCCTTGGTCGGCCACGCCCCTCTGTGACTCATTTCCTCCTCTGTGAAATGGTGCGGCACCCGTGGGGTGTCATGAGGATCCCATGTAAAGAACCTGGTACTCAGGGCTGGGTCCTGTTTGGTTAGCTCCCTTCCTGCTTCCGGGGGCGGGGAAGCTACAGGACCCCTGCCACGCTGGCCATCTGGCCTGGGACAGGAGCAGGGGCTCTGTCAGGGCTGGTCCCAGTAGGGAGCTGTCTGGCCTCCCCAGCCCTGGGTGCCCCTCACCCAGCCGAGCTGTAGTTACAGCATCTTAGGGAGCTCTGATTACTTAGAGGCTGAGAGAGGGCCTGCCACCTGCTTCCCCACCTCAGTACCTTTGCACGTGCTGTGCCCTCTGCCTGGAATGCCCTTTCCACCCATCCCACCAGGTCCAGCCCCTATCTTATGAATGGGCTGCGGAGTGGACTGGGTGAGGGGCCCGCCCATGCACCCGCTACTCACCCCGGCCCCCACAGGTCCCTGCTCAGCAGATGAGGGGTTTGGGGGTTTGTAGGAAGGAGGACATGAAAACAGTACCGGCTCTCTTTTCCTGCACATCCTTTGTGCTGGCAGGGGAGCAAGAGGACTTTGCGGAGGAGGTGGCACAAGGCAGCAGGTGCCTCCCCCATGCACACGCCTAGATGCCTGCTCTGGGCCTGGCACCTGCTGGACTGCCTGGTATTGAGACCCCCCATCTGTTAGTCCACGAGGACCTGCCAAGTTCATCCCAGGCCCCTCCCCACCCCGGCACTCAGGATACTCCAGGACTCTGGCAGCAAGTGTTGAATGGAGGAGGGAATGAATGAGGCTGCGGAGATGTGTGTGAGCTCATGTGTGGGAGGCCAGGAGGTCTGGGAGCAGCTGAGCAGTCAGGTGGATGCCCCTGGAGGAGTGGGGGGAGCAGGGGGAGGAGGGGGCGGCGGAGGAGAACCTGAGGAAGTCCAGAGTTTGAGTCCCCGCCTTGCTTTCTTCAGCCCTGTCAGGCAGAGCGACCCCCTTGGCCCCCCCCCCCAGGAGGGGGCAAGGAGGCTGATGAGAGGAAGTGCAAGGCTCCTCCGTGGAGACTTTGATTCCTGCTAACTTGCGATCTTAAAATGCACAGCAAAGGCACCGATGTCATTGTTAGTACATTAATCAGCAATCAGCGGGTCGGGGCTCCCATGGGCAACACAGAGGGGGCACGGGGGCAGAGGAGGAGCCGTGGTGATGCAGTGCGGAGCCTGCCTGGGAAGAAGCGGGCAGGGTGGTGATCCATGGCCAGGGCAGCCGCTGGCTCAGGCAGGGGTGCCAGAGGCAGGTGGGATTGGCTGGGAGAGCTGGTCCAGGGCCGGCCTTGAAGATGGGACCGGCTTCCAGGGTGGAGAAGCAGACTCAGGTGAGACCCACCCCAGTGCCCAGTGGGAGGGGGCAGGGGTACCTGCAAGGGCGGTTTCCCTGGCCCAGGTCCCCTGGCATCTGGACGGTACCGGAGGATGGAGAGCAGCTCTAAGCATCGGCTGGGGTCCCTGCCTTCTCCTGGGCCCCTCTCAGAGGAACAACAGCACAGTGGCTCCTGCCCTGGGTGCCGCCTTTACACCACCCGCCCCCCACCCCGATATCTGACCCCTCCCACCTGCCAAAGTGTGTTCACACGCCAGCTGCTAAGCCCACGCCTAGATTTTTGTACAGTTGGCTCTTTTACCCAAACCATGGTCTTCGCCTGTTTTCCCCCGTGCCCCAGCACCCCTGGGGGCACCTGCCTGAGGGAGGGGTGTGGCTCTTCGTGGAGCACCCCCCTGCCCCGCCTCTCTGGGGACCACTTCAGAGAATCCCCTCCCGGGGCCTTGCAGAGACGAGCCACAGCAGCAGGCAGAGGGGCTGTCTGCCCCACCCCAGGTCAGGCGGCAGGAAAACTCCCCCAGCCCCCACCAGGCAGGGTAGTTCTGAGGGTCACAGGAGTCTGCGCAGAAGCACTCTGTAAACTACAAGCCGCACAGGTGTGGGCGGTATTAGCGCTGAGCCTGCCAGGCTCGAGCTGCTCCCACCGTGAGCGGCTCTCCCTGCCTGACTTAAGGGAAGGAAATGCCTTGTCTTTGCAGGACCCCAGGGGGTGGGGTCTGCTGTGGCCCTGTGGTTCCCACGAATGGCCCCAGCCCTGTCCCCGTCAGCACAGTGAGCCCCCTGAACACCCTTGAGCTAGGAGGGGCACCCTGGGCTCCCTCAGAGTGGCAGGGTGGGGGCACCTCCCTGGGGGCAGCCTGGGCAGGGCTGGGTGAGCAGAGAGGGAGGGGCAGGCTCTGAACGGGCAGGCGCTGTGGGCTGGGCCCTCCTCCCAGCCTGGGTGCTGGAGGCTCAAGGCAGTGGGCAGGCTCCCCCAGAGTCAGCTGGGGTTTGGGGCCCAGGCTCCTAGAGGCTGCTCACCGTCCTGTCTCCTCCTGCGGGGCCGGGGCCGCCTGGCCAGACCTAGGAGAGCAGTGGCGCGGACTGGAGGTCAGACTCCATGCGGGGAGCGCTGGCATAGCGATCTTCTCCTACTCCTGTTACACAGGGGGAAACTGAGGCTGAGGAGGCCCCCCGCCCGGGGCCTGGCCTGCAGACTGTCTGATGGTTTCAGTGACTGAAGCAGGGCAGGGGCCACACAGAGCGTGGCCCAGCCCAGAAAGGGACCTCACAGCTGCTCTCTCACCGCCACCACCGCCCAGGTCATAACTGCTCTGAAATTGCAACCAAACACAGTTATACAAAAACCGAATCATGTGCGATGATTTTTATGTGTTGGAAAGGTTCTGTCAAAGCCAGGTGATTACAGGGGGACAGGAAGCAGCTGCTACTCTCTCGGAGCCCATAACTCCCAACAGCTGGGAGCTGTCACTTTTTTTTTTTTTTTAAAGCACTTTTCTTTTTTTTTATAGCTACTTTATTTATTTATTTTATTTTATTTTTGGCTGTGTTGGGTCTTCGGTTCATGCGAGGGCTTTCTCTAGTTGAGGCAAGTGGGGGC
The DNA here is from genome assembly GCF_965194805.1 of Balaenoptera borealis. NCBI lineage: Eukaryota > Metazoa > Chordata > Mammalia > Artiodactyla > Balaenopteridae > Balaenoptera > Balaenoptera borealis. The sequence continues at coordinate 48,270,535 of NC_138879.1, read as the reverse complement.
CACTCTTCATCGCGGTGCGGGGACCGCTCTTCATCGCGGTGCGCGGGCCTTTCACTATCGCGGCCCCTCCCATCGCGGGGCACAGGCTCCAGACGCGCAGGCTCAGTAGTTGTGGCTCACGGGCCCAGCTGCTCCGTGGCATGTGGGATCTTCCCAGACCAGGGCTCGAACCCGTGTCCCCTGCATTAGCAGGCGGATTCTCAACCACTGCGCCACCAGGGAAGCCCGCTGTCACTTTTTTATGACGGCGTTTCTGTGAGGAAAGAGGGAGTGGCAGTCGTGGTGAGGTCCACCTGAGCCCAGGCAGACGGCTGGGGTGGCGGCCGGCCTGAGGCTGGGAGCGGGGCTGGCCCGAGAGTGGCCGGGAGGGCTGGTTCTCTCGTTCAACATGCTCTGGGCACAGCTGGCAGCAGGAAGAATCAGCCGAACTGCCTCAGGCCCTCGGCTCTCCCCAGAGGCCTGGCTGGCCAAGCTAGAAGGGAAGGATCGGGAGGCCAACCGGGCAGAGACGAGATGGCTGCCCGGCCCTGCAGGGTGGGGGTCTACAGGCCTGGAGCCCGTCCCCCCAACACTGGCATACCTGCCAGGCTGCCTGGGGCAGCTGCGACCCTGGAAAAAGGCAGGTAATGATGATCGTCCGTAATGAGGCTGCTCTGATAATGAGCACGGGGCTATTATCCGACCACAGGCTGGACACATCGAAAATAAATTATTTTAAGGATCCATTAACAAATGCCTAATTAATGCCCAATTAGAGGGAAGCTACAGAGGAAATGCTCGGGACAATAGCTAGGCAGGGGCTGATTTGCAGCCACAGCCTGGAATCTCCAGCGAGGCAGGGAGAGGGGAGGGGCCAGAAGGCAGACCCCAGTGGGGGGCAGCCTCATTCTGGCTGCTCCTTGGACCGCAGAACCATCAGCCCTGGTGCCTCCCCCAGTCCATCACACACACACACACACACACACACACACACACACACACGTCCTTTGTGAGGGACAACTATTACTATTTAGAAATGAAGAAACTGAGGCACAGGGGGTGGTGCATACATGAGGACATGGAAGGCACTGTAAATGAGAAATCCTTCAAGATAACCTTTGGTGTCATGCGTGCATGCTTTGTTATTGGGAATAATTTAAATAAAAAGACTCTTCAGGAGTCCATATGAATATTTACTTTGTTAGAACAGGACTTTGCACCACTATCTGTTCAGGCAGATCAAAGCAAGTAAGTGGCAGAGCTGGGACAGGAACCCGAAGCTAGCTGCTGTGTCCATGGGTTGTGACCCCAATCCTACCAGGGCTGACAGAGCCTAAGGGGGCGGGGCTCAGAAGCTATGGGCGGGGCTAGGGGGTTGCTGGGTGGGGCTAAGGAAGTATGCCGGGTGCCGGGGGATCAGAGCCTCTACCCCAACCCATCTCATAGCCCAAGCTGGGATAGAACCCCCAGTAGAGGTGGGGCACCAGGGCATGGGGAGCCATCAAGAGCCAGGACCTCGGGGGGCTATGACCCCAGACCGCTGAGTGCAGCAAAGACGAGGACAGAGCCCCAGCGGCCAAGGAGGGTCACGTGCCCATCGAGCCCGGCACCCAGAGTGTCTCCCGCCTCCCAGGCAGCCCCTGACCTGGCTGTGCTCTCTCTCCCCGCCAGGGTGCTGTGTGGAACTGCTGCTGCTGCTGCTGGCCGGGGAGCTGCCCCTGGGCGGCGGCTGCCCGGGGGACTGCGTGTGCTACCCCGCACCCATGACGGTCAGCTGCCAGGCGCACAACTTCGCCGCCATCCCCGAGGGCATCCCGGAGGACAGCGAGCGCATCTTCCTGCAGAACAACCGCATCACCCTCCTCCAGCAGGGCCACTTCAGCCCCTCCATGGTCACCCTGTGGATCTACTCCAACAACATCACCTTCATCGACCCCAACACCTTCCAGGGCTTCGTGCACCTGGAGGAGCTGGACCTTGGCGACAACCGGCAGCTGCGGACGCTGGCGCCCGAGACCTTCCAGGGCCTGGTGAAGCTCCATGCCCTCTACCTCTATAAGTGTGGGCTCAGTGCCCTGCCGGCCGGCATCTTTGGCGGCCTGCACAGCCTGCAGTACCTCTACCTGCAGGACAACCACATCGAGTACCTCCAGGACGACATCTTTGTGGACCTGGTCAACCTCAGCCACCTGTTTCTCCACGGCAACAAGCTGTGGAGCCTAGGCCAGGACACCTTCCGGGGCCTGGTGAACCTGGACCGGCTGCTGCTGCACGAGAACCAGCTGCAGTGGGTCCACCACAAGGCTTTCCACGACCTCCGCAGGCTGACCACCCTCTTCCTCTTCAACAACAGTCTCTCTGAGTTGCCGGGCGACTGCCTGGCACCCCTGGGGGCCCTGGAGTTCCTCCGCCTCAACGGCAACGCCTGGGACTGCGGCTGCCGGGCGCGCTCCCTGTGGGAATGGCTGCAGAGGTTCCGTGGCTCCAGCTCCGCTGTCCCTTGCGTGTCCCCCGAGCCTCTGCATGGCCAGGACCTGAAGCTGCTGAGGGCCGAGGACTTCCGGAACTGCACGGGGCCGGCGTCCCCGCACCAGATCAAGTCGCACACGCTCACCACCACCGACAGGGCCGCCCGCAAGGAACACCACCCACCCCGTGGCCCCGCCAGGGACAAGGGCCACCCGCACGGCCATCTGCCCGGCTCTCGGTCGGGCTCCAAGAAGCCGGGCAAGAACTGCACCAGCCGCAGGAATCGCAACCAGGTCTCGAAGGCGGGCGCCGGGAAGCAGGCCCACGAGCTGCAGGACTATGCCCCTGACTACCAGCACAAGTTCAGCTTTGACATGCCCACGGCACGGCCCAAGAGGAAGGGCAAGTGTGCCCGCAGGACCCCCATCCGTGCCCCCAGCGGGGTGCAGCAGGCCTCCTCGGGCAGTTCCCTGAGGGCCTCGCTCCTGGCCTGGATACTGGGGCTGGTGGTCACTCTTCGCTGAGGACGCAGGGCACCAGCACCCAGCACTGCCACGTGTCCACCAAGGAACGGGATTTCTTTTCTTTTTTTTACAAGTGGAGGATCTGCTGGGTTTCAGGCAAAGGTTGGGAGAGGCTTCAGCTGCTGTCTGGGCCCTGCCCGGTGGATGATAAACCCGAAGTGTACAGCCCCAAGCGGGAGGGGATTAGTTCATCCCACGCAGCTGTGCCAGCCAGCCCCCGGCCCAGCACCTATGGACAGCAGCCACCCAGCACGGCAGTTACAGCCGCAGAGCGAATCCTTCATTAGCAACGATGGGACAGTGCCCCACGGGAGCTGGGCTCTGTGGAATCCTGGTCATTTGGAGAGGTCTGAAGGGCCCCCGCCTCTTCCGGAGGAAGCAGGACTCAGAGAACAGACAAGGGTCACCAAAGAAGCTGGGTCCACCAGCTATCTGGGAGCACATGAGCAGGTGGCATTTTGGCTCTTGCCTGAGGCCACTTAGTCACCCTGCCTTGAATCCAACCATGTGCCACCTTCAGTCCCTCCCTCGGGGGTAACGCCTCTCATTCCTGATGTCTCAGGCAACCCTGGCAGACCCAGGCCCAACTGCTGGCTCCAAGAACCAATTACCAAAGGAAAGATCATCAGAGGCTGAAATTTAGAACTTCATCATGTGCAATGAGGTTCTCACAGGAGGTGCAGTTTTCTAACTATGTCCACTTTATATATATATATATATATATATATATATATATATATACACACACACACACACACACACACCCTCTACGTATATATATATACACACAAATGCACAGGTCCTCGCCCTACTCCCTTACCAAACTGTACGTCTTATCATGTTTATAAACTATACGGAAAACTATATCTGCTGAACTAAGGATTGTATTGGTGACTTCTAGCAAGAAAGGAGTTCTAGGATTTTTGTCTAGAATCCCAACCTGGCAACAGTAGTCCCCATGTAACCTGGGCTTGCCAGGGCCTGGGGCAAAGGGGCAGTGGGTGGGTGGGGGGGTTGGTCAGGGAGAAGGGGAGGCAGCAAGAATCACTTCAGGGGACCAATATTCTTAGATACTTGGAGCATCACCCTGTTTTTATATGCAGCACAAGCCTGTCTGCCACCCCGGAGCACCCAATCACTCCCAACATAGCAGCTGTTGGCATCAGGGTGAGAAGCCAGAAGCAGCTTGTTGGACATCAGGGGGCTAGGCCCTGGGGACGGGCTGGAAGGAGAATGGGAAGGAAGGGGTTTTGGGTTTCTTAGGCCGGCGGGTGAGGCAGTATCTACAGTGTTAGTCCAACAGGCTGGGCAGTGTTGTCAGCCTAGTGTTCTGCCAGCGACAGTCTGGACAGGTCAGGGATGCTCTGGGCATGAGCCCAGGCCTCCAGCGCGGCTCAGCTGCTGAATTTTTCCTTGAGGCTCTTTGACGGGCATCCCAGCAAGGGTCCTGGGTAGGGTGGCAGGAGGGAAAGCATCAGGTGGCCTTAGCAGAAGGGGAACAAAGAGGGCATTTCAAGAACCATCTCAGGCACTTCTGCATTACGGAGGCCCCGTCCCTCCTGGGCCCTCTGAAGTTGCCCCGGGGACGGGCAGAGGTCAGGGGGTGGCCAGACTCAGGGGCCAGGAGTGGGGACGTGCAGGGAATGGAGCACGCAAGCTCAGACAGGGGAGAGGAGCTCAAGTCAAGGTCAGCCATGCTGCTGGCTGGTGTCCGAGCGGGCACAATCTTTTTTGGCTTTGCACAAACCCAAATTCCCCACCAGAGAGGATGTGTGTCGGGAGCAAGAAACATTGAATCCAATTAAGAGAGAAAAATAATAATAAAAAAAAATTCTCTTGGACAAGAACCCTGTTTCTCATTTCCCAACCCCGAATTCCTGAAGGCGTGGCAGATCCTGGGCTTTTATGGGGTGGGCGAGCCTGGCTGGGTGCAGCTCTGAGGACGCAAGCGCGTTTGTTGGTGGGAGGAGCTGTTTGGAGCAGGGGCACACTGACTCACTGGGACCCGTGTGTGCGCGTGAACACACACACACACATTCTCGGTCCCATGGTCCTTCCCTCACCGGCACAGGACGTGACTCATCCCACGCTCTGGCTGCGCTGGGTCGGCACCATCTCTGTGGCCGTCTCCGGAGCAGTCTGGCCCTGGATCATTCCCGGCCTGTTCCCAAGAGCTTCACAGCAGCAGCTGAGCTATTGATTCTTAAGGGGGCTCGGGGGCGGCCGGAAGGGACCTGCCAGTTCCTAGGGCCCAGAGGGGATTCCAGGAAGCTGGGGCCCGACCCATGTAGCAGTGGACGTGGATGGGGTCTGGAGGCTGCACCCGCCTCGCTGGCTTTGGAGACAGGAGAGAGTTCCCCAGGTAGAGGAAAGAGGCTGTGTTTCCAGGCCTGGACAAAGCCTCCTCAGTACAAGGCTGGAAATGTACACTAAAGGGAGTCCCGTGACGGCGGAACAAATTGTCTTTGGCCTGCGTTTGCTCCCAGTGGTCTGCCTGTTCTTACCCAGGCCGGTGCCAGGGCCTAGCTGTCCCTTTAGAGCCCGAGGATGTTGTTATGTTGTTGATTTCATTTCCAACTTTAGACAGCACAGCCCTCAGCAGGAAAATCAAGAGTCCAAGCACTTTATTAAATTTAAAAAAAAAGACTTAGAAAGTCCTGTAATATGGAAGTGAAATGTCAGTACGAGAAACACTAATGTTTGATAAATGATCCTCTTCTGTCAAGCGCAGCACAGTCTCTGGTTGCCGACTGTTATTAGAGGCAAGGCAGAAGGGCCCAGACGCCAGGTGTATTTTAGCAGCTTGCTCCTCTAAGAGGTAGAGGGAATAAAAGCAGCTCTATTGTGGATGACATCACTTGTCACTCAGCAGCTCATATGCTACACAGGCACAATGACAGCATTGTCTGAAACATCAGAGCAAGTTCACAGGTTGGGAGTTAAGCTAAGGCCTTTCAACTCACCAGACCCGGCATCCCTCCTAGGTGGTTCGGGGCAGGGAGGTGTGGGTTCCTGCCTCGGGAGCCCTATCCTCCTCCCCGAGGCTGAGGCCATCCCCCACCCCTTTGTTTGTGGTGGGGCCGACCCCTTTGCCATCTTTGCTCAACACTTTCCCTAGGCCCCGAGAGGAAGCCATCTCCTCATCTTCCTCTCTCACCTCCAGCCACACAGCCCCCCTCTCTGGGGGTGTGGCCTTCAGGAGGGGCTGGGTGACCACCAGTGGTCTCAGCGTTTCTCTCCACAAGTTCCTCCCCAGGCCCCAGAGCTTGGCTGGCTCCCTACCCTTCATTCAACAAGCGTTGAACAAGGGTCTACATGTGCCAGCCATTGGCCCAGGCTCTGGGGACCTAAAAATGAGAAGACGTGGCTCTCCTGAAAGGAGCTCAGAGCCTAGATGTGGAAGCAAGTATGGGATTGGTGAAACCAGGGTGGGATTGGTGTCTCTGTTAGCGGACCCCCCACTACCATGAGAAATTTGGCCAGGGTGGTGGCAGTCAGGGAGGGCTTCCAGGAGGAGGTGACACGCTGAAGGGTCTCAGAGGATGAGGAGGCAGCCAGAGAAGAGTGTGGGGAGTATTACAGTCAGAGGGCTGGAGGCCTGCAATGGCACCACGTTTGGGGTATCTGCAAACAACGGTGAGCTGAGGACTGGGAATGCTGATTGGGGATGTGTGGGAGGTGAGCCTGGCAAGTGGAAGGCCCAGGAATCCTGCTTGGGGACTTGAATCCTACTCCGAACGTGGAGGTGTGAGCCCCCCACCTTGGGGTCCTCTTCCCTACCCCGAACCCCCAGTCCCTCTCCAAGCACGTGGCCCCCACCCGTGGCATGCTTGCCAATGTCCCCCAACAGTGGATTTCATCATCGAAACTTGCCTCTTCTGATCAGCCAGATCCTTCCCTCGTGCCAGCAAGCTGGAGCGCTCCCTGGAAATCTGCCTGGGCCAGAGTTCCATTCCGAGACACCTGCTGCTTCCAAGCACGGACAGTATCCCACAGCCGTTTTGTCTCCTACACTCCCTCCTTTCCCATCCACGGAGGGCTCAACCCGCAGCCCTTCTCCTTGCTTCCAAGGGGCTGCCCAGACACCCCCTTGGGCATCTCCACATGTGCCCGCCCTGGTAGACCATCAGAACTCCCCCAGACTGCATCTCCCTTTTTTCTCTCCTGCTGGGGCTGTTCATTACCAGGGAACCAAGAATCCCATTTAGCAAATGTTTACTTGTCACCTAACTAATCACTCAGCGCTCTGCCACCATGGCAAATGGGGGCTCCAGAAGGCCTGTTGGCAAGTTTGTGGGGGCTGGGGGAGCCAGGAAGTCCTCCTGGAGGACAAGCTGCAGGGCAGGGGGTCAGAGAGAACAGATTTGCTGGGAGGGCTCCCTGGAGCCAGGTGGGAGCCTCAGGGTCTCGGCAGCTCCCAGCAAATCCTCCCTTGTATTTTCACCACCCAGACTGTCCCCACCAGCCCCTGGCTGGACCCCACCTCTGGGACCCAGCTCCTCAGGGCCCTACTCAACACTGACCTGGAGGATGCCAGCCTTTCTTTGTGTACCTTCTTATATGGATCAGGGGTGAGTGTACCTTTTGATGGGGTCCTGGCCAGCATCTACCGTTCAGCCTCTTGACCCAACTGTGGTTGCATTCTGGCTCACCTCCTCCCAGCCTGGCTCTCTGGCCTAAGTAAGAGTTTAGCCCATCAGCTATTATTCCATCCCATGTCACCGATTCCCCACTATCAGCTTGCAATGGGCCAATTTTCTTTTACCTTCTGTCTACCTGGAAAATTTCTCAAGAACCTTTGCGTGTTAAAATACCCTTTACAGCTCTCCACTTGATATCTCTTTCTGCTCCTCTAATTGTCCCTTTTAACTCACTGTGCTTTCAGTGTAAATCTCCCACTCTCCCCCTTTGCAGGCTGTTAATAAATACAAGCTCTAAAAAAAATATACGTAAACATCTATTGTTGGCTAAATAACTCACAGCACAGCCAAAAAGCCAGGAAGAAAGGGAGGCTCAGAGTGAGAAAAGCCCACCTGTGCTCGCGCTCAGGCTGTCCTTGCCAATCTCTTTTAAGAGGACTGCTGGAATCAGGGTGGATTATGGTCCTAAAAAGTCCACTGGGTGAAGGAACTGAGGATGACCCGAGGGAGAAAGAGAAGCAGAGAGTAGCCGTGAGGCTGTGTTGACAGGCCGTGCTGCTCCAAGAGCAGTGCGGGAGGGGTGAGGACAAAGGGGACACGCGCGGGCAGCAGTGGCTAATTTCAGTGGTATTTCAGTGAGCTGGCCCACAAGGCCCCTTCCCTCCAAAAGAAGTGGGTCAGCCTCCTCCAAGGTATGCCACCAGCCTGCACGGATGTGGCCTGCCCTCCATCTCTCTGCTTTCATCTTATTGCTCATTAGAGTTCTTCGTTTCTAAGCACCAGGAGGGCAGGGAAGGCTGTGCCTTTTGTGTCACCGATTCCTATGTGGCAGCGTGCACACTAATGGCATGTCTGAATGGCAGAATTTGACACTGCTGCGGCAGAACGGGCTTGGGTCACAGTGCTTTCCAAACTGGCTGAGGCTCCACGCCACCTCCACCTCCTTCACCCAGGCATCTCTGGGAGCCCCTGCCAACCCCAGCTTCTGCTGCTTCCTCTCAGAAAAGAGAGGAAGCGAGAGGTGTATTAAAGTCTTCAATCTCTGTAAGTACCGTTTCCCAGGAGACAGACTCTAAGGAAGAAGGAAACGCAAGTGCTCAGGACCTAAACAGGTGGGAGGCTTCCGAGGCAACCGGCTCCCTATCACCCGACCCCCCAGCTTCAGGGACGGTCACGGACAAGATAATGATGCCCTCCGAGTGGCAGCTGCTGACCGGAGATTGAGATGTGGCAGCAGCCAGGTGGCCACGCACTGCTCCAGCCAGAGAGAGATGCAAGGGACGACCACCACATAAGACATTTTCAGGGACGACGGCCAGCAGGACAAACCCACAGAGGGAACCACGGTGGGGGACGGGGTCAGGCGTGGGCTGGTGGAGTCTGAGCAAGACCCCAAAGGGCGCACACAGGCAGTGTCACTTGCAGAGAGAAAGCACAGCCCTACGGGGCAGTCACGTAGCCAAAGAGTCAAGAGACAGGGAAAGATTCAGACAGACAGACAGACGGGAGGGTGCGATAAGGAAAAAGCCATTTTGCACTCACACATCACTCAGGCACCATGTCCTGTCACTGCCCCTCATGCAACCGAGCGTGGGACATTCACGCTGTCCCCAGATTTGACACCCACCACGTGCATGGCCCTGGACAGGTGACAGCCCATCGACGAGGAACTTACCTTCCGGCCAAGAGCAGCCCCCTTTATTTCATTACAAGGGGGGGTGGTCAAGAGCTGGGTAGAGGGGTCTGTCACGCAAACGCCCCCCCACCCCGCCAGGGAGAATAGAGGGTGGGGTGAGTCCCCCGCTCCCCGCACGCTGGCGACCACCCTTCAGGGACCGGCAGGCCTGTGATGAGGGGCAGAATCTGGTCTGAGCCCTGGGCAGCGGTGTTTCCCACTGAGCCTTGACCCTGAAGGAGTTTGTCTGCCTACCAGCGCTGTGGAGGCTCCAGGGGCCCCGAGCCCTTAAACCCCTGGACCCTGTGCCCTTGGGCATGTGGCAGGTTCCTCTCCGCATTGGCATTCTCCCCACACGCTCGGGGTCACAGAGGTCTCCAAGGTGTTTTTATTCTTTATCCCGGCATCTAAGCCTCAGAGGCCCCGAGGTCCCTGACCCCTCGTCTCACCTGCCGCCCGGAAAGTCTCTCACTGTTTTATCTGTGGCATTTAAAGTGCCACTGAGTGTCTGGCACTTTGCAAGTCTAAGGTACAGGCTCTTCTGAATTTCCACGCCAGCCTCCTTTCCAGACGCTACCCCAGGCTCACCTCCTCGCCTGTGTCTCTGCCGGCTGTGACACGTGGTCATCAGGAAGGAGGCTCACACCACCCTGGGGGGCCCCACTTTGCTCTCAGCTCTGTGCCCACAGAGGCAGGCAAGGCGGAGACTGGGTATTCTGGGTAGAAGTTGCTGTAGGAGCAGCTGCGGTGAACTCCACACCTCCAAGCTGTCCCCTAAGCAGCTGGACCTGTCCTGCAGCGGCTCTTCCCCACCCCCCCTCCACCGTTCCGCAGACCAGACGAACGTCCCTCCTGGCCTCGCAGGTGATGCATGCCGGGGAAGTTCTCCCTGCGATCACTCGTGCTGCCTTACTAGCTCCTCTCTCCTCCCCCCCGTGACCGCACACTGGGCCCAGAGCTGGCCTCAGCCTCCCCAGCGGCCCCTGGCCACCGTCAGCAGTGGCCTCCTCTGGCCCACGCCCCCTCGGCCTTCTCGCTAAGGGACAGCTTCATCTCTCAGAGCCGCTGACCCACTGCAGCCCCTGAGACCGGCTCCAGCAAGGCCGTGGCCCTGTCTTCTTGGGAATGTTTCCTCCTCATCCATTTTCTCTCCTAAGACCAGGGATGAATGAAAATGAAAAAGCAACTTAAGAACTTCCCTGGTGGTCCAGTTAAGACTCTGCATTTCCAATACAGGGGGCATGGGTTCCATCCCTGGTTGGAGAACTAAGATCCCACATGCCATGTGGCCAAAAATTTTTTTAAATAAATTAAAAAAAAAAAAAGCAACTTAGAACGGGGTGGCATGAGGTTTTTTAAGCCCCCCCATGGACACGACCTCATAGTTAACTGGGAAGTGTTCCCTCCAAGATTTGATCACAATCCCCATTTTACAGATGAAAAAAAATGGGCCTCCTGGTAATTCAAACCCATGCTTTTGAGCCCAAGACTGGGGCTCTTCCCCAACACAGCCCTGACCCCCATCCCACATGACCCAAGGCTAAGAGTTGAACCACCCTTGGGGACTCAGCTCTTCCCTCCCACCCCCCAGGAATTTCATGCTCAGAAGAATTGATTTGCAGAATCAATCAAAAGGCAGAAACTTTTCCTAGAGGTTCTCTCTGCATTCCTGACCCCTTGAACTTTCCCAAACTGGGTCACTGGGATGGCCAGTGACTGAAGGAACCGGCAGATCCCTCCCAAGTACAGGGGTGCAGTAACAGAGAACGCCCATGCTGGCAGGGGAGTTTCTCCAGTTTCTTGACAGCTGTAGCTGGGTCCCCATTTCTAGAAGGATCCCACATAGTGCAGTAGACTCCAGTAGTAAGGGCAGAGAAAGAAGACCCAGCCCCATGGTCCTTTCCCCTGCAGGGCACCTCTCACCTTGTGACAGGAAGACCGTGGGTAAGGGCCACTCAAAGTTGACAATCAGACCTGCAAGAACCACGTGGAGGTCCCTATGTACAAACATAAAACAGGTACCTTCCTAGCTGCCCCCCTTAAGTGGCTGCATTTTTTATAACGTTTTGAGCTTTCAGCATTTAAAAAAAATATTTATTTATTTATCTTGGCTGCGCCAGGTCTTAGTTGGGGTACGCAAGATCTTCGTTTCGGCATGAGGGATCTTTTAGTTGCAGCAGGTAGACTCTTAGTTGCGGCATGCAGGATCTAGTTCCCCAACCAGGGATCGAACCTGGGCCCCCTGCTTTTGGGAGCTCGGATTCTTACCCACTGGACCACCAGGGAAGTCCCTCAACATTTTTGATAATTGATTTTTGGTCTCACCTCAGAGCTTTTTGTGGACTTTGGGACTGTTCTGGAAATTTGTATTTTCTTTTCATTGTTTTTGTTCATTTGGGAAATTAACTTAAAATCATCATCATAATTTTCAATCAAATATGCCTGCTTTGCTTGTTTGGAATATTTTCATGAATTTTTAAATTTTGGTTCCAATTTTAAATGGCCTAATAGCAAATTGGCTAAAAAGTGAACAGGCAATCACTAGCTCATGTAATAATTTATCCTAGGTGATATTATAACTTTTTATCTTAGTGAAAAATTTTTCCATTTTTAGAAAACTTTTTATTTGGAAATAATATAGATTCACAGGAAGTTTCCCACTCCCCACCCCTCCAAAAAAGGGTACAGGGAGGTCCCGTATGGACTTCATTCAGTCTTCCCCAGCGGTAACATCTTGCATAACTTCAGGTTATTTTGCCTTTTCAATTCTAAATTTATTTTCAGTTCATGCTACTTACTTTACCTACTTAGGTAGAGTTTTCTTATATTTAAACAACTTTGATAAGGAAAATATAAAGTTTCCAACAGGGACAATGATATAAATGGTCACGCTTTTGCTTGGATGTTTCTGAATGAAACATTAGGATTTTAAGTATAAATTTATCATTGAACTGAGAAAGATGAGAAACGTTTGTCAAGATTCAGGGTTCTGAAGCAGGGTTGGGGGATGAGGGAGTGTGTCCATAAACTGTGAAGAATTCGATGCAAGGCCTTCTGGGAATGTGCAGGTTTCCACAGAGAGGTTTTCATTAGATCCTCAAAAATGTTCAGAACTGCGGGTCTAGACTCTGGCTAATTAAACTTCAGGTGATCCTTGCTGCACTCCCCACCCTGGCCCACAGGTGGCGCTCTGCCTTCGAGATGACCATCCTGGCTGTCAAGGGCAGCAGGGGCAGGAGATGCGGCCAACGCGGTGGTGGAAATAGTCATTTTGACCAAATTGGCTTTAACTAAATCGTCTACTTCACACAAGGGAAATGGGGTGGGGTGGGGGAGGATTGAGAGACTACCGGAAGACGGCAACAGCCTTTCAAACCCAGGTTCTCTGCTTCTTCTTCGTTCCAAAAGCTGCGGCAACTGCTCCCCGGAAAGAGCCGGCTGAAGACAAAGGAAGCCTGTGATTGTGATTTTACTGATTTGCAATGAAACATTAATGTAGCGAGCTTTTCATTAAGCCAAATTTATTCAGTCTAAAGATAATCCTTTCTTCTGAAATCGAGTCCCTGGTTTTGGTTGAGAGATGGCAAGGGGTGTCCTAAGAAGACCCTCCTTTTATGAACTGATGGTATTAGTGCATGGTAGCTATTGTTTCTCAGTGTCTCTAGTTGGCTACCCCAGGGAGGCCCTCCAAATTCCTTCTGGAATTTTCCTGCTCTGGGGAATGGCAAGACTCTGGGAATGGCGGTTGTGAAGGGGTCAGACAGTGAAGTCCTGGCCTTCCACTCTCCTGGCCTCAACCCCATCCCATTCACGCCAAGAGGTCTGCTTACCTGCTAACCTGCACCAGTCCCTCCATGCAGACTTCTTCCTCTTTACTACCTGCCTCTCTGTTATTTGCAGACAATTACCTGCAATAATTAGTCAATTAGCCTTAAAGACAATTATATTCTTCCATCGGCAAATATTGATGTTCTTTTCTTGGGTCTTTTAATGAAGCTGATATTAAGGAGACACTTTATTTACATAGAGTCAAATGGTTCCCTTTGAGGAGGGTTTGGGTTCAACATTAAAATTTAAAAATTGTAACTGGGGGCTGGGGACTTGGGGCTGACGGTGGGGTAGAAAGGAGTGGGAAGGACTTTTTCTCTTGAAACTAGAAGAGCTGCTTGAAAAGGTAAGGAGCCCAGGGGACCCGGTACAGCGTGCTGCTGCTCTCCCCAAGCTAATGAGATCTAAAAGTATCAGTGTGATGAGCTCAGCCCTGCAAGTAAAATCATTCAGGAGCACTGCCCTCATTGCTGTGCCTGCCGGTGACTGACCGCAGCTTAAATCTCCCCCCGGCCACCCCTGGGGACCTCCAGAGCTAATCGCTTCAGGGAGCTTGATTGAAATGTGCTCCTCACCCTCGGCTGCTCATAAAAGCTTTATCCTGGGCAAAGGCTGACCCAGAATGGATGCGGGCATCTCCCAAGTCAGGACGCCCGAGGTGCTGGCGGAGGAAGGATCTGGGCTCACAGAGAGAACTCCATTACGGCTATTGTATTAAAAGGGGGACTGGGTTGGGGGGAAGCTGCAACTTTATCTCCTTGTAAGTGACCCTCTCTTTATGATTTGAGCCCTACCGGGTGGCTTTTTGCACTTGACTCATCATGCAAGATGCAATTGTTCTCAAAGTTAGAAGAAAAAAAAAAAACCTCTAAAGTCGGCTCCAGCTGCATTTATAAAGAGCTGTTTTCTTCCCGAGCTCTATGGCATGGTGGCTCTAATCTGAAATTTCTTTTTAATCATAGCAGGAGTCCCAATTAGCGTGTTGGGTAACCTTTCAAGTAGAACTGGGAGTCCCATGACCACAGAGAGCAGAGGAAATATTACGTGTGAAGGCCCTGAGGAACAGGGCAGAGGAGGTAGGCCTGTGTACACATGTGTGTGAATAAACATGTGTATTCGCAGGCTGCCTTCCCACTCACAGGACCGGGAGTGTGCACCCCGGGCCCCTGAACCCCAGCACTGTAACAGGACCAGAGCGAGTGTATGGAACGTTGCTCTCGGTGCAGGAACCCCACCTTTGCCTTGTCCAAAGCCAGCGTGCAAACACACGGTGTACGTGCCTGTACCTACTCTTCCCCCTAAGAATATGGGGCGGGGGTGGGAACCAAGCTCCACTTACAAGGCAGTGGGCACAGAGTTTGGGGCGTCCCTCTGCTCTCCGTGAGAGGGGCCGCACCCCCTGACTCAGCGGGCACCAGGGCCCAGCTCCGACCTGGAACTGCCAGTGACCTACTTTCCTTTGTTGTTGTTTTTGGAAGTGCTGATGTCAATGCAGAATTCAGCAGAGGCTGAGTGAGAAAAAAAGAGCCAGAGAAGGGGGGTGGGGAGGAGAAGAAGGGAGAGAATGAAGGGGAGGGATGGAAGAGAAGGGGGAGCGAGACTGCGTCAGACGGCTATAATGGTGGCAGGTCCCTGCAACAGTGCTAAACACATATTATTACGTCCCCGCAGGGCCTGCCCAATATAGCTGGGATCAGTCTGAGCCCTGCAGTTTCAGGATAAGTGAACAGGGCCTAGGATTCCTACTGCTTCCTTTCCCCATTGTGGACACGCAAGGGGCGGCGGAGATGCCTGGGCAGGCATGCCCAGATGTGCCTTCCCTCGGAGGAGGAGCCACGTGCTCTCCCCAGGTGCCTGGGTTTGCATCCATCTGCTGAGCCACCGGTGAGACGCCCACCCTGACGTGTGGGACTCGGTGGAGGCTCTGCACACTGGCCTTTGGGGACCTGCTCCTTGGTAACACACACGGCAGAGCTCCACCGGCAGCTCGCCTCCTCTCCCTCCCATTCTCAGGAAGCCCAGGAGAGCTGCAGGGTTTGGGGTGAGGAGAGCTCCGGACGGTCCAGTGTGTGGCGGCAGAACTGCGGGAGAATTATTCCAACGAACTCCCCCCTCCGACATCTGAATCTCACCCCTTCCTCGCTGCCTGGCTTTGCCGTCCTACAGCCAGGGTTGAACTCCAGGCCGGGATGACAAAGGCTTGTGCACTATCCACCCACCTGCAAACCCCAGCTGCTGCCCCACGGCCTCAGCACCACTGCTGAGCATCTGACTACCTGTCCCAGGCGGAGCCCTCCCTCACGGCACTTGGTCAACAGATGCTTAATGAGAAAGCCATCTCAGATCCATATTTTCAGGAAACCCAAGGCCACAAGCCTCGTGATTCCACCTATATACGCATTTTCCCTTCCACGTTTCATCTGTGTGCTAAAGGGACTCCACGCAGGTGGGACCGGGGGCTGGGGCGAGGGTCCCCCGTCCTCTGCTCTCTCTTGCTTGGACCTTTGGCCCCCAGATGAGCTTGGGCACATGATTAAAATCCTTCTTTCCTGCTCCATAAGCTCATACGTTTTTCAGGTAAAGAAATATACAGAGGAGACAAAGCCCTCATATGCTGAAATTAGCCCCCGAAAAATAGGTTACCTGACAATTACTTGCTTCTAAGTGGGGCATGATCTAGTGGAGGAAGCGCTGGATGGGCTGCTGGGACGGCCGCCTTTGACTCCCAACTTACTGCCTCTTAACCTCTCTCAGTCTCTTGGTTTAGTGGAGGGATAATAATTCTCTCCACCTCCCGCCCTTGGTGGGCTGGTGGAGGCGTAATGAATCAACATCAGGATGACTCTGAAGAGGCCAGGTTTGGGACGCTGTGTAAGTACACAGCATCACCAGCTACCTCTCGAATCTACACCAAGCTGATTTATTTACTTCCCGCGAAAGAGACAACAATCATCATATTTACACTTCGCGCTGCAGCTTCCTGCATCTCCCTCCAGCGCCCCTCCCTCTGCTCCCGCTAAGGACTCCATTAAAGACAAGCTGCCTTTCTGCCGAAGACACCTCCTCTCTCCCAGCCTCTCTCTCTGGCCTCACGGATCACAACCTTCTCCCCTAAATCGCAATCCGTGGCCACAAAACATATCACCCCGCCGTACACGTGAGGCCACCACGTGTCCGCACGAGGATGAGGAAATGGATTCCATGGGCACAAGAGGATTCCTCGGAAGTCAGGTGCTGCCGATAATTAAGAAGCCAAGCAGAGGTGCGTGGACAGTAGACGGGCGTGGTTTAAACGTTCCGTCATTTCAAGCGTACCCTGGTGCTTGAGTTCCTCGTTACCACCCAGGGCTGCAGACGGGTGGCAATCTGGCTGTCATGGGCCCGCCGTGGGAGACAGTCATCATGCACCTTCAGCTGTGGCTGTTGCTGATAGCTGCCAGCAATCCTTTCCTCTTTCACTTTTGACAACTCCTGTCATTCTCAGCAGCACTCAGCACTTGCTGCTTTCACATAGACAGAAAAGAATACTAAACGGGAAAAAAAAAGGAAGAAGAAAGAAAGAGAAAAAAACAGTTTGAAAGGTTCTTATTAATCCCAGGAATGAAAAAGTCCACTTGCTCCCAAGACATCCAAGCCAGGCCAGGAGAATTCAAGACGGCAGGATGTTTGACATTCTGTGGCCACAGGGTCCAAGGCAAGGGCTTCTTGGGAACCACCTGCTGGGAGACAGGATAAATGTATCCTCTCTGCTCAGAGCACAGCCCAGGGACTGATTCCCCAGCTCTGATGTCTGAGGAAGATGTCAACAGAGGTCCCCTCAAGAATGATGTCTCTATTTCCATGCTAATGCTGGGCTGCACTGGGAAGAAACGCATCTTTCTGAAAAGCAGGACGGGCCACCATAGCTCAAGGAAGTGTACCCGGGGGCTCTGGTGTTCTCCCAGGAGAAAGCAGGGGGCTCGGGTGGGCGTGCCGGTGAGCGGGATGAAATAACCCAGTATCCCCAACCCTCCTGTGTGGTCCACCTCCAGACCCCTTACAGGCTGATCTGCAGCTCCTGGAAAAGAGCGCTGGCTCATGCCTGTCTCCAAAGGAATGTCACTGCCAGGCCTCCTAGCTTATCTCCCTAGTGCTTTCGAGATCAAAACCCCAAACTCGTTAACCACAAACTTTGCTGAGGGGACAATACCCACCGAGGTGCAGAATGTGGTGCAACTCTCTCATTAAAGTGTCTTTCAACATGAAAACTCACTGCCAGTGACAATGGGCACTTGGCCACTGCCAGTTCAGCATAAGATGCTGAAGAAATGAGAGGAAAACAGCTGTGGCCAGGTCAAAACAGATTAAATTTATGGCTGGCAGACTGTTGTTGAACGCTGTTTATTGCATGCTTGGTGCTATCTTTTTTTTTTTTTTAAGATGATTTTCAAAAATGTTATTCCTGTTGATGATGTGCCTTTTTTTTTCGCACGGGGCATGGGCCTTGTGCTGATGGCCCCGTGTTCCTTCATGCTGTGGCTCAGACATCATTAAGCAATAAAACCCCAGCCACTAAGACTACAACACCATTGTACCTGGTGCAGAAGGAAGCAGATACCAGGGAGCATTTGGGGATAGAGAAGGGAGAGTCCTGAGCTGAGGAGCCTAACAGAACAGCCCCAGCATCAAGGGAGCCAGTTGTTCATGGAATATGATGGCCACTTGAGTTAGCCCATGGCTTCCCTCACTGCCCCAGCGTGAAGAGCATGAGAAAATTCAAGACAGCAGAACAACGGCTATATAGTTTCCTAGGGCTGCCAAAACAAAGGACCACAAGTTGGATGGCTCAAAACCACAGACCTTTCTTCTCTCCAGTTCTGGAGGCCAGATGTCTGAAATCAAGGGGTCGATAGGGTTGTTTCCTCCTGATGGCTCTGAGGGACAAGCTGCTCCACGTCTCTCTCTTAGTTTCTGGTAGCTGCCAGCATTCCTTGATGTCCTTGGCTTGAAGAAGCATTACTCCAATCTCTGCTTCTGTCCTCACATCACCTCCTCTGTGTGTCCTCAATCCTTTTCTTCTAAGGACATTCGTCATTGGATTTAGGGTCCGCCCTAATTTAGGATGATCTCATCTCGAGATCCTTAACATAATTACATCTCCAAAGACCTTCTTTCCAAATAAGGTCACACTCACGGGTTCCCTTTGACATATCTTTTGCGGAAACACCATTCAACCCACAGTGACAGCCAAAGCCATCTGGGGAACTGCTCCCAGGCAAAGCCTTCATTCTAGTCCACCACCCAATGGACCCTCTGCCTGCCCTTGAGGCACCTGTCTGTAACTTTGGCTCTGTAACAAAGCCGCAGGGACACCGAGCCTTTCCTCAAAGCCAGGCAACACTTTTCAAAGCCATGTTCCCGTCTCAGAGTGTCACTCAGCCCTGAGAACCTTAGAAACCTTGGAGGCGGTTTCTAAGATGGCAGGCCACGACAGAGCATCTCCCCACAGGAACCCCCGGGGAGGAAGGGAATCAGAGGGAGGTGTTAAGCCAAGCCCTGCAGCCAGGATGTTCCTCCTCACAGTCTGTCCTCTGAGCTTCAAGGACCAAGCACAGGGCTCTTCTCCTACAGGGGCTTTGCAAATGTTTATCAGCCTTTTCTTTCTTTCTTTATTACTAAATTTTATTGGAGTATGATTGCTTTACAATGTTGTGTTATACCAGCCTTTTCTTTTTTTAAAAATTTATTTATTTATTTTTGGCTGCTTTGGGTCTTCGTTGCTGCGCATGGGCTTTCTCTAGTTGCGGTGAGCGGGGGCTACTCTTCGTTGCGGTGCACGGGCTTCTCATTGCGATGGCTTCTCTTGTTGCAGAGCACGGGCTCTAGACGCATGGGCTTCAGTAGTTGTGGCGCGTGGGCGTCAGTAGTTGTGGCACACAAGCTCAGTAGTGGTGGCGCACGGGCTTAGTTTCTCCGCGGCATGGGGGATCTTCCCGGACCAGGGCTCGAACCTGTGTCCCCTGCACTGGCAGGCGGATTCTTAACCACTGCACCACCAGGGAAGTCCCACCAGCCTTTTCTTAATGGAAAACGTATGGAAGCTCATTATATTCTAAAGTGACCTCATGTCATTGGTCAGTTCTGATCATTATAAAACACTTTCTTCAGTTGAGTCAAAACCGCTTACCTGGAATGTTGTCCACACACTGTCCCAGATTTGCCTTCAGGAACTCTGGAAATAAAGGTCACCCCCGGGCTCAGAAGCTGTCTCATTCTAATCAGTTGAGGGAATGAAAATATCGCCCCTCCCCGAGGTCACAGGGCACTGGCAGTGGGGCCAGACTGACCAAAGGAATTTCAGCCCTTCCATGAGCACGGACAGCAATCATCACTGCAGTTTTTGAATTTAGCCCATTATATGCTAGATGCTTTACAAGTATTATTTCTAATCTTCACAACAGCCTGAAAGGCATGGGCTGTTATCATCCGTGCTTTTTACATGAGGGAATGAATTCTGAGGTCAGATAAGTGGAGGATATGGGATTTGAACCCAGATCGGTCTGACTGCAGAGCCCTCATATTGTGCCCCCATCCCCACCCCATGCTGCCTCCCTCCTGTGTGAAGGAACAGTCTGCTTCCAATGCCGGGGGCCCAGAATGTGGCGAAAGGATGAAAGTCCTCAAAGGAGGATGAGGATGAAGCAGAAACTCCAGCTTCATATCGAAACCAAGCAATCATGTTTTATTTCCATTTCCCTGAACATATAGTTCAGTTACATTCGGTGTGCGGAAAACAAAAAAAGCACAACCGGTGGTTGAGAAATGTCAAGTATTACATTTCAGCGGACGTGTACGGAACAATCAAAAGGTTGAGCATTCCCAAACAGACACAAACCTTCACCAAAGTCTCCTTCAGAGACACACTGCTGAGCTCTGGAAAGAGCAGCTCCTGTATCCAGCCCAGCTGATTTTTCTAGAGTATAAGCTCCATACTTCCAAAGCCTGCTTCACCCAGAGGAGAAAATATAACACTTATTATCCCTGGCACATTTATAGAGGGGTTTATGCTTTCTCTTTGTCACAAATCATTGCAGTTGATCCTCACTTCCGCCCTCTGAAGCAGGGGTGGAGGAAAGCGCTACCCTCACTGCACAGGTAAGGACATCAGGAGGCGAAGTGGGCTGCCCACTACAGAGACCCCCGGGGGAAGGAAGGAGAGACATCAGGTCCCCTCTTTTCTTTACTATCCTCCTTTGCAAGCCTCAGAGTCCCAGGAAAGATGTGACAATTCGAGATCCCACCAAAGAGCTGGGGTGGGAGGAGGAAAGATGGGTGAGGGGGAGGAAGGACCATGGAAAGACCCAGAAAGAGGAGCTATGGTCACTAAAGCCACAGTGGGGTCAATTCAGAGACTTGATTGCAGCTTCCGCCCGGGAAGGGACACAGGAAGTGAGCAGGAACAGCGGAGTTCCTTCAAGGAGATGGGACCATAAATCTTTTGAAATTCCATATTCTTCCCACTTGCAAAACCTTTTCCTTGGGACCCCGAGCTTGCCCTTAGCAATGACAGTGTCAGCCCCAGAGAGAGCTGGAAGGCTGTCAGCAACTAGTCCCCTCTGGTGTACCTGTGGCCGGAAGATCTTGGATGCAAGTGCTTCTCTGAGGTCATATCGTCTAATGAATGAAGGTTAACAGCTAAACAATGCAAGAAAGGGCACTGAACTTTACTCTGCTACGACTCTGCTTCTAAGTAAATACTTTGGGAATTGCCTCACTTGGTAATCAAATGCCAGTAGGTCCTCTTAACGACAAGTTGACGGCAGCCGATAGTCCTCCAGAATACAGACCGGCCTTTGCCTTATGCAAAACCCCCAGGAAACAGAAAAGCTGAACAGTCACACTTCAGAAAATTCTGTTGGCTTAATGATTCCCACCCACAAGGACACTGGCTCCTGCAGCAATGGACCCCTAGAACGTGGCCCTCTTCCCCCGTGGTCTGGGAGAACCCTCCCTGCAGAAGAATTCCCTGTAGCCCACACTTCCATTCTGGGGGGCTACTCTGCTTCTGTGGAAGAAGGAAGAGTTGAGCTATTTACACGGTCATTTTTGTTACAGTATTGAAAGCCTTGAAATGATCACAAAAGGAAAATAGGAAAATATGCCTCCTAAAAAGAGCTGAGGCATATTATTATAGCAACCGAATCCTAAAAGGAATTTTCAAGTAAAAATATGGCTCATGTGAAGTTGTTATGGCAACTGACTTTAAAAGTAGCCGGATTTGGGCAAGTTGCTTCCTCCACCCTCTCTGCAAAGTCTTGCAGGAACTTCATGCTAAAATTATGCTTTAATTTTAATTAGCCAAATAGGTCATAAATATAGCTTATTCCCAAATCCTTACAATGCATACCCTGCAAGCCACTGATCTACTAATGAGAAAATATTTCAACAAAACCCACTTACCATTAAAAAAATCCGATCCAATATTTTTCTAATATAATTTATCAATTTAAACACATTGCATAATGTGATATTCTGTAGCATTCCATTAAGATGATAAATAGCGGGGGGGCGGGCGGTGGGAACCAAAAGATTAAACATATTGCAAGCAGTGTACGTGTATTTAAATAACCCAGGCCATTGCCAAGGAAAGCACACTGTTCCCATCCTCAGATACAGCCTAAACTCTGCTGCATATATCCCTGACTGTAAGGGTATTAATAGGACAGAAGAAGGGGGGCAATAAGAAATGACAGGCAACTTCAGAAGAAATAAAATTTCTATTAGGATTTGTTCTAAGATTACATCAAAGCAATTCATATGTTTTAATCTGCAGAGAGAAAAAGCAACTACTTGGGGTTTGTGCCTGGGGGCTGCCTCTGTGTATCGAACCACACAGTTTGCATAATGAACAATTTTCATTCAATCAGGATCTCAGCATAGATAGCTCCCACTCAAAAGGTCCTAGACAAGGGCTCATAGTTTTTATTCTCCCAGCTCCCCCTGCTGGAGGAACATCATTTAACAGGAGAAAAGGATACCGGGCGGCTCTCTAAGCCTCTGCTCTAAATTCAGGTCCTTTATTAAGTTAGAGACCTGACTTTATAAACAGCCCCCCTCCCCAAACAGGAAGGACCTAGAAAGGTCCTCTGTAAGATACCAGCGTGCACCTCCTTTAGTAATTCCTGTAAGAGGAGAGAGGCCGCAGGGTTGTGGCATGAAAGCCCTTGCCCTTTCTGCTGTTTACTGAGTTAGGGATTTTAGAAACGTCTATTTGCATTCTGGCCTAAACATGGAGGGACTGAAGTTGCTGGAACTTGACTGGTGGACATGGTCGCCGGTGTAAAACCCCACATGTCATTCCTACCTGGCTAATCATCTTTCAAGTTTCCCAGCTGTCCAAGGTCTTCATAAAATAAAATGGAAAAAAAAAAAAAAAGCTACCCAAAGAGAATTGCATTTTCATGCACAATGTAAAACGTAAAAGCTGAACAAATCGTTTTGAAAAACTGGCATAGACGACACTGGATTGGAGGAAGGAAAGTCCTGGGTGAGCAGGCTGCGCCAGGACCGGGGCTGCGGCCTAATCCCGCTTGATCCGAGGGCTTAGCGTGGCTCCAGCTCTCCTCTCTCGCCGCGGAAGCCGCAGAACCGCTCCGCTCCATCCACCTGGCTCCATCCCGAGCCCAGCGCCGGCTGCTTTCCCGCGGGGAGGCTGCGCCGGGAGGGTGAGCGACACGAAGCCGTGTGAACTGTTTTCGAAAACCTGGGATGATCATTTAAATGTTTAAAATATGCACATGGTAATTCAAAACTAATTACCCTGAGCACATTTGAAACGTTTACGCCATCATCTCTGGATCCTGCCTTACTGATTGTGGGCCACAGCTCACTCTGGTGTTTCTGTAAACTGCTCCAGCGATTTTAACTTCCAGGCTAAATCAGGCAGCGAAGGCCCTGCCTCAGCCCTGGTTGGTGGAGGGACCCCTTCCCCCCACGTCCAGGAGAGGAGGCTGCGCGCCGTTCCCCAGGAGAGCCATTTGTCATGGTCAGGGAGCTCTGGCTGCCTTGCTCTCAGTGCTGTTCATAATTGTCATTTCCATTATTTAATTTAGGTTAAAATGACCTCTGTCCTCACCTATACCTTTTCTCCTGCTCCCTCGCCATCCCCCTCCTCTGCCCCGGGGGGGGGGGGCGGGGGAGGGGCGTATATCCTAGTTCACTCAAGCGCATCTGAAAGTTGCCTTGACCGTTCATATCCACTTGGCTACTTTTCCATTTGGGGGTGAATATGGGAAATTCTGGAAGGCCAAGGGGTTGTAAGGTGGCCTCATGCACCAGAGCTGTCTTGAGAACAGGACTGAGGTGGGCCCACCTGAGGGAGGAGCAGCCGTTGCTGAGCACGGGTTACTGTAGCCGAGGGCACGCGCGTGCACATGCCACATGCGTGCACACGCACCTCACACGCGGGGCAAACCCTGCTTACAGACTGGACTAATTAGACCTAGGCAGGTCCTGAAGCAAATTCAGTTCCCCATTTTCCGGAATAAGATGAGTTCTCTTCCTTTGGGGGCACTAAACCAGCAGGCCAGTAGCTAAGAGACTGAGAAGCGTGATGCTGTGGCCGAAATAACTTGGACTTCCCCAGTTTTTTCAAGGAGACTGACCTCGGCCGAGGAGCTGGAGTGGGAGGAGGCACAGCCCTAGAGTCAAGGAATGAGCGCCGGTTTGTAAATATGCTCCAGGAAACGGGGGAGTGATGGCCAGTGCTGTCTTAGCGCTTTGAAGATGCCAGTGGTGGGTATTAGACGTTGAGGAATACAAAACTGGGTTAGAATCCCACAGCCGGCTGAAGGTTGATCGAGTGATATTATTGGGTTTAACTAGAGCCATTAAGAGACTCTTCGTTATCCCCACAGCACTGCCTCCAAAGCTATCACATGAGCCATAATGCGAGGGAGAATTTTCATTCCATCAACAAGAGAGGGAGCCAGTCTATCTTTGTCCAAAGAAAATGAGCTGCCCAGCATGAAGCTTGTGCGGAATGGAGTGTACAACACTCCAGTAACATCCCCTGCAGGATTTCCTCGGCTGTTTAGTTGGCTGAGCAGAGAGGCCGCACTGGAGCAATCCTCCCGGGTACCTGGCTGGCCAGAACACCAGCTCTAGGAGCGGCCGACAATTGGTCAATTAAAGACAAAGGACGCTCGCTGGGACCCGCATTCCAAAGGGCTTAAGTATTAAGCTCCGAGAAAATCAAGGTCTAGGCCGCTCTCCTGATGTTCAGCAATCTGGCTTACTATTTCTCTACAAAGATCCATCACTTGAAGCACGCTGGTTTACTTGCTATCACCCACACCCGCTTCTCTTTGTCCTGCTCCCGAGCCTACGCGTGTGCCGTTCCTTCAGCTGGAAATGGACCTCTCTTTTCTCCCTGCCAATCCATTTTCTCGCCCTTACGAGGACAACTCACACGTGTTGGGACTGCCTCCACCAGTCTTTTCTCTCCTCTCCACCCGCTCCTTTCCCACACCACACACTCAATCTGCTATTTCTTTGCTTGTTTATAAGAAGTGTTCTTCCATGTTGTGGGTCTTCCCCCAGAGGGATTAAATTTGGAGACAAGGGACCGAGTCATATTTATTTCCTTTGCATTTCTTGTGGCATCTCAAATGGGGTTTTCACATCAGGAAACAGCCTCGCTAGATATACCGACTGACCCAGCAGTTTTATAGCTGGAGTTAGAAGTCGGAAAAAATGATCCAGCTTACGCCCCCCCCCACGCCGAGCAAAAACTGTATCCCTCATTCAGATGTTCCTGGCATCCTATAACTTGCCCAAAGCTGGATTTATTGCTCCCGCTGTAAAGTGTATCTTCTCTAAGCCTCACTTGAAAGCTACCACTTGGCAGAAGATCAAGTTAGAAGTGCAGGATAGCAGGTGATGGCAAGGGTAGGGGCGGGTGGGGAGGGCGGAGTGGAGCAAATAATTGAAGCTCCGAGAACTACCCCAGCTCAATATTTAACCTAACTGGTAATTTGCTGTGACAATTATGTCACGAACGGAACACCACTACGATGCAGGAATGTCGCTAATTAAGAGGGCTCTGCTTTTCTAGCCTCCCGCACTTGAGTAACACACGAAATGGGACTCGGCTCCAGGAGCTAAAGGTTCTATTAGGAGTCACGTGCAGCTTGGCTGGGGTGTGCACATCCACCCGGGCGGGAGTGATGGTGCCCGGGGAAGCCTGCTAACACCTCCAATTCTCCCTCGGAGGGAGAAGGCCAGAGAGCCGAGTGGGCCTCTCACAACACGAGAGCCCTTTGACTGACAGGCACCTTCCCCGAAAGCCCTGTGCGTGCCTCCACCGCAAATGGAAACGCTTTCCCACAGCCCCGCTCTCCAACCACGAAGGCTCGGCGTGGGTTTGATCCTTCAAGAGTAACTTTAATAAGGATATTCATAAAAAGTCCATGGCAACGAATCTTCCTCTTCAAGATGGAGAGGAAGACAGAAACAGGACACACGCGCGCGCGTGTGTGTGTGTGTGCGCGTGCGTGCGCACACACACACACACACACACACACACACACACACACCCCAACCGCTGGCAGGAAGACAAAAGAATATTATTAGGGGCTTCCCTGGTGGCGCAGTGGTTAAGAATCCGCCTGCCAATGCAGGGGACACGGGTTCAAGCCCTGGTCTGGGAGGATCCCACATGCCGCGGAGCAACTAAGCCCGTGCGCCACAACTACTGAGCCTGCGCACCTAGAGCTCATGCTCCACAACAAGAGAAGCCATTGCAACGGGAGAAGCCTGCGCAACACAGCAAAGAGAAGCCCCTGCCCACCACAACTAGAGAAAGCCAGCGCACAGCAACTTAGACCCAACATAGCCAAAAATAAATAGATAGATAAATAAAATCTATAAAAAAGGAATATTATTAAAATCATAGCCATAAAGAAGGATGTCCCCATCTTCTAAATTGACTGCTAGATTCATGGAACATGGCTAAGCAAGACAAACCATTTTCTGTTTAATTAGTGGCTCCTTCATGGAAGGTTTGCTGCCTGGAGAGAGCCCATTAGAGGAGGAGCGCTCATCTACAGGGATGCACCTTCGAAAGCTGTTCAAATTTTAAATAAATGGTGGAGAAAGAAATTGGTGGTGGTGGTAGTGGTAGGGGGTGGTTTGCTGTGGAGGCAGAAGAGCTTCTACAAAGACCAGCTTTGCATTCCAAGCCTACGTGCTGGGGAGATCAGCTTTCCGAAGCAAACATAAGCCTCTAAAATTTTAGGCCAATAGAAATGACCTCTGTACCATGGCTGACTGAAGATATAAATAAACTTCAACATGAACAGCAGTGTCCACCGTGAGAGGAGAGATGAGAGTCCAATCGGAGCTTATTTTTAAAAGGTCCTGGTTGTTCTGACTCCGTTTCGGGGTAGGGCATTCATGGGCACCAAGCTGCCGTTCCCTGCAGCGAGCTCCCTGCTTTCCCGGGCACCAGTGCCTGGTTACCTAACCATGGAAAGGAAGCTGCACCACACAAGTTAAATATAGGCTGAGTTATCTGCATTTTACAAGCACCAAGAATGTTAACTGAGGAAGCTGTCATTTTTAATGACAGCACAAACTTCCAATTACCAAGTGGGTAATACCCCAGGGAGCACGTATGATTTTGTAAGATTGGCTCACAATTATCAAAAGTTTACACGATTACTTTTGAATTGGATATAAATATTTCTCACGAGGCAGGTGGGATTGTTTTTCACGTGGTCTATATTCAAGGCCAAAAAAGAAACTGCTTTCTTGAAAAGTATACATCGGAGATTTATCAACAGCTAAGGAGTAAGGGGGTCCAAGGTGACAGCCATGAAGAACCTGACAAAGCTAGAAGGCTGTAAAAAAATGGCCAGGTGGTAGGTTCGGTCTCAAGAACAGCCACAAGTTCACTGGCGAGTCACAAACTCTTATGACAAGCCCAGTGCAAGAATTGGGGTCTGGCAATAGGTAATACATGTTAAGTCCTCCTACCTCAAACATGGTCAAACATTACTCATACAGGGGCCCAGTTTCCTTTGGTGCCATCTACCTAACTCTCATGGCATCTACATAGCTTCATCTGCCAGCGGTGAATATGGAATGAATGGCTGTTAGCCGGTGTTGCATGTGTTTTCCATATAGATCAGATGGCCCCTGACCTAAATGGAGGATACAATTTGTGAGTCTCAAATCAACCAATTCTTTGTGAAATCTTTTCTGATGACTCCAGTCTCCAGTGATCTCTCCATTTACTGAATTTTAATTTGAGTTGTGATATTACTACTTAGCCCCAAGCCTTACTCCAAATAGACTGCAGTTCTTGTGGACAAGGTTATCTTGATTTTTTTTTTTTTGGCTGCACTGGGTCTTCGTTGCTACACGCGGGCTTTCTCTAGTTGCAGGGAGTGGGGCCTACTCTTCATTGCGGTGCGTGAGCCTCTCATCGCGGTGGCCTCTCTTGTTGCGGAGCACAGGTTGTCGGCACACGGGCTCAGTAGTCGTGGCTTGCGAGCTCTACAGTGCAGGCTCAGTAATTGTGGCTCACGGGCTTAGCAGCTCTGCAGCATGTGGGATCTTCCCGGACCAGGGATTGAACCCGTGTCCCCTGCATTGGCAGGAGGATTCTTAACCACTGCGCCCCCAGGGAAGTCCTGGTTATCTTGATTTAAAGTCATCTAGGGGAATTCCCTGGCGGTCCAGTGGCTAGGACTCCATACTTTCACTGCTGAGGGCATGAGTTCAATACCTGGTTGTGGAACTAGGATCCCGCAAGCTGTGCAGTGTGGCCAAAAAACAAACCAACCAACAAAATTAGTCACCTAGAAGGAGAGGGTGGCACAGGTGGTCAATGAAGACAGGTGTTACATACTTTTATCAATGACTTGAAACCTCCATCGCAAATGTAATGAAAAGATTTTTAATAATCATTCATTAATAGCTTTAGATAAAGAATCAGGTTGATTTATAACGCAAGTCAGATGTGTTCAAGAGGCCATTTCTAGCAGAAAACAAGAGGATCCAAGCCTCCTCTCACAGCCACAACCCCATCCATGTGGTAGGTAGGATGAAGCCACCGGTGGCTGTGGGCCTCTCTTGCGCCTCTCCTTCTTGGTCTTCTACCTGCTGTTGCTCCAGAGGATTCTAGTGCCTGCTCAAATCACCTGCCAGCCCTTGAGGGTCAGAGGAGCTCTCACTGGACTGAGGCAAAGAAAGCACAGAGAAACATACAGAGCAAGAAGAGAAGGCACACATTTTCACAGTGCAACAAAGGATAATGCTTCTGCCTATCAAAATCTGAGTTTATGGTAACAATTAGAAAGTATGTGTACGTCTAAACTAATACAATGTTATATGCCAATTATATCTCAATAAAAATAAAATTTAAAAAGCTAGAAAATATACGTATCCAGTAGGTGAATTGGCTCAATAAATTTACACGTTCATATAGGCAAATACTAATTAAAATTATGCAGACCTAAAAAAATAATGCAGATCTATTTTTATTGAAGTAGGAAAGAGGTCCATCCTTTAGTGCTAGGAGCAAAGTGTTACAAAATAATATGCATAATATCATCCCATTTTTAAGTTAAAACTATATACACATACAAGCACAGAGAAAAGTAGTCAGCTATACAAGCAGTTATTGCTGATTGGTGGGACAATTTTGTTTTTTGTTTTTTCTTGTCTGCAGGTTACTTTTCTACGATGAACATGGATTACTTGTGTTAAGAAATAATCAATGGTCCTAACAGTACCCGGGTATTCTTTTCCTTTTTTTCCTTGACATTAACAATACTTATCAGCTTAATAATAAAACATGATCAGTTGAGTTTTTTTTCCAAAACAATGAAAATTAAACATCTAAAGTCTCTCTTTTTTGAGGAAAAAAATGATTGTTCCCAAAAGTGTTTCTGAAAGCCAGAACTCTACCAGCAGAGTGGATTATAAAACTAAGAGCTAACAAACCGCATAAAAAGGGGAGGGGGAGTACGAGGGGGGAAATCCTCTCTTTGAGATAAGGAAACAATCAGTTTACTGGGGGGAGAAGTGGCTTTCTAACAAGTGACAAGGAAAGGAGATGGAACAGTTTCATTTTCTATAAATAAAACCTCAGAAGGCATATTGCCAAAGAAACACGTCAATATATAAACCTTTATATACTGGGCCACCAAACTTCACTTTTAGACAGTATATTAATTATATAGTCAATAACCGTGGGTTTCATTAGTGTATTAAACACCACGGTCGATGTTATTTATACTTTTCGAAGACAGGCCACTCAGGAAAAAAATGTCGGGGAGGGGAAGTTTTCGACCCTGCAGTTCAAAAAGTCAGAACAAGCACACTGGAGATAAGCAAGGCTTTAATGGAAAGCATAAAACACTGAAAATATGGACAGAAATCAGATTATTACCCTTTTTTTTTCCCCCCTGCCTCCTTCACAATGAGACTGGAGGGAATCCAAGAGCCATTTAAAATAAAGGTGAAATGATTAGATTTTTTCCTAATTGCCTAACGCTGATGTCATGGTGTATGCAAAATAAACATTGATCTCTAAGTGAAAGATGAGAAATAGAACACGAACAGCCTTTCGAGGTAAACTATCTCCAAGAGAATTCTAAGAACTGTGGGCCAGAATCTATTTAGGCAACCCTTAGGGACCTGAAGCTCTTAAAAGCATAACAGTGGAGACGATTTCTGATGCTCCGCTACTGGTGATTTGATTTTTAGTAGGGAATCTGCTAAACATCCTCCCTTGAGGGAGCCGCCCTATCTCAGAACATCCCCTGTGGACTTCTAATCGCATCTGCGTAGACGTACTCGTGTCACCACGTGGGCATCGAGAACGCGTGGCGGCTGGTACAATGTTCCAGAGACGCGTCAGGGTCGCACTGTTGGTCAGTGCTCTCACGGGGTGGAAGCCGTGATGGGGAAAGAAGGCAATGCTGGGAGCAGCGGATATAAAAGACTCATTACCAGACTGAAAGCTAGATTGCCACTTCTAACCCACAATTTGTCAATCCACCAGAGTGCTGAAGAGTATAATTTTCTAGTCAGCGCTTTACACGCAAGGTCAGACAGAAAGGAGCTTCCATAAAAATCGTTGACGCCTTGGCCAAAGAATCAAGTGCAGCCCAGTGGCCATCTTCTGAGACTAGAATGTGCTCAATTAGTGGGCCTGAGAAAGGGCCGCTCTATGTTCTGGGAAATGGGAGTCACCCTGCCTAGCGCCGGCTGGTTCCTCCCGAAAGAGGACAGCTAAGGGTGACACAGACAGGACGTGATCACTGCCCGCCTCCACCAAGGGCCTCCACGTGCCCCACTTGCCCAGATTAAAAACCAGGGCCTGGTGCTGCACGAAGACTGCGACGCTGCCTAGGTGCTTGGAGAGAGGTGCGCAGCAAATGCCAAGTGGTGGGCTGCAGCAAGCAGATAGGTAATTAATATGATTAGGAACACAGAGAGGAGGCATGCTCTTGCCGACTGAAAAGCCCAGTAGCATAATTACTGTTTTCTTACCAGCTCACTGTCTGTTCACATTTCAAAGCCTGGCTGGTGTTAAGACTGCTGTGTAAACATCAATAAAATCCCAAAGTGCCAGATCATCAGCATTCCACGGCACAAAGGCTCTTTGTTTTTGGTATTTTCATTCTTTTAAAGATGCATTTCGGGGTTGCAAACATTAAGAAGAATCATCTCCATGCTTTGGACTAATCTTCGAGTTTGTAATGAGTTAACATCTCCCCCCAGTGAACATTTATTATGAAGGCTAATTAATTGCTTTCCAGTTACAAGAGCCCTTTGCATTCAAAGAAAGTAGGATTCACAAGCAGAGAATATACTGTTTATTAAACAAAGCAATGGAAACAAAGGGCTTCTCCTTTCAAAATCCCTTCTATTTAACATAGCTTTAATCAAGAAAAGAAACATACAAGTGCAAGAAATATGTACAGGTGGAAAAGGCATACCAACCGAAATGCAACATTAAGGGAAGGGAAAACTAAAGCAGTGCTCTGTAGTTGCCTGGACGTCCCTAGGGGACAGCAAGTCAATGCTTATCAGCCTTCCTCAGAAGAGACAATTTTGATTAATATCACACCCATCTGACTCAGTCCATTAGACCCTGAAGGAAGGATATTTTCAGATAGAAAAGATATGACTTTGATTAATAATTCTACCCTATTGCCATTCCAAGCATTAACAACTACGTGGCACCTCTGGAAAGAGAGCCTCTGAATTCCAGGAAGACACGCCTACTGAAACACCCAGGTTCCGCTGCACAATCACTCCTCGGCTCTCCCTCCTGAGAAGGGACACGAGTCCTGGGGGTGTCACCACTGGAGAAGTGGAAACCCTACTTACATAATTTATTTCACTGTCTGCAGATTTACGGTCAGTTACTCGTGACATAATTCCTGGTTGAAGATAATGAAATCTTAATAAAACTGACAAAAGCCTAAAGACAGAGGGAGTGACTGGTACTACACTCCCCGCCAGCTGACCCCCAGGTCTGACACGGTTTACACCACAGCCCTCCGAGCGTATTTCCCTTTGCTGCCAGTGGGTTCCCAGATGCGCACAAGAGGCAATGGCTTAGTCCCCCACAGAGAGGCACTCTGCACCGTGCAGCTAATGGAGTCGTCAGGCGGGGGGGCGGGGGGGGAGGTCGGGGGTCGGGGGTCAGTTCGCTTTAGCCCTCTGTCTACCAACTCCTGCCCCGTCAGCAGGCTCGGCTCACATCGCCGCGGCGTTTCTCCTGATGCTCGTGATCAACCTCCTGCCATACTCTCTGTAGTCCACGGGCTTCACGTCCATCACAGTGGCCTTAATTCGAGACTCATCCTTTGAAAAGAGAAAAGCGATTTGTGAACGGAGGAAAGCCTGTGGCCATGGGGCCATGGTTTCAATGATCCCAGCAGGAGAAATCACAAAGACACGCTGGGTTCAGAGTTCTGTCATTCCAATAAAGAAACAATGATGGCGAGAGCCCAGGGCAGAGTTTCTGGGGCCGGGAGAGTGGACAAAGGCCTCCCTTCGCTACAGACCCCTTCGTGCTCCCACTCAGGAACCTAGACTCCAAGTGTGATGGACCTTAGAGGGCTCATGAAGTTCAATTTATTCTCTTTACAGAGGGGGAAACAGGAGCCCAGAGAAGACAGTGACTTCCTAAAGCCACACAGCTGGCTCTGAAAGCAGGGACTGTGGGGAGAGAAGCACCCGCGGCAGAGGAGGGAGGCCTGCCGTGGGTCCCCCTCAGCCCTGAGAGAGGCGACCTCGCTGCCCTTCACCTCCCCTGTCCACACCACTCAGGGACCGAGCAACCCTTCCATCCCTCCCTCCCGACACCACCCTGACATCGTATCACTGACATCTGGAGTCCCTGTCTCATTTAACGCTCACAAAACCAAGCACAGCTATCAGCAGTTATTAGGGTTAAGGTCTGACAATAAAACAGAACGAGTAAACCCTGAGGCAAGCAGAGGAGTTTTCTGAATTCTCTCCCGTCGCCGGTTCACTAGGTTGGACGTTGCCTGCAGAGGCAGAACAGGGTGAGGCCAGCTCAGGGGCTCACACACTACAGTGTGCTCTGTACTGACTAAACCCAGTCGTATTTCTAAGCATGGCTGAGAGCAAAGCTCTGAGGTTGGACTGCCTGTGTGCCATTATTAGCTCTGCCACTTGCTAGCATATGAATTTAGGCAAGTTACTCATTCTCCGTATGCCTACATTTTTTTGCTGGTGAAAACGGGGCTAACAATAGTTTCTACACATAGGGTTACTGCCAGGATGAAGCGAGACAATGTATGTAAAGAGTGTAGAACGGTATCTGGCAGATAGTAAGTACTCAATAAAGGCTGTTTCATCATGACTTTACAACCGTATGATGTTATGAGCAATTTAAGGAATTTTCAAGGTAATTTTAACTACATATGGTCTTTGTTTCACATACTGACTTTAGAACCCAAACCATGTGGAAGATGTGAGTCCATTTTGTTGGGACACAAACCAAAAAACCCCAGGTTTTAACTGAAAAGGCCACACAGGGGGACTTCCCTGGAGGTCCAGTGGTTAGACTCTGCACTCCCAATGCAGGGGGCACAGGTTTGATCCCTGGGGAAACTAAGATCTGGCTTGCCACACGGCACAGCCAAAAAAAAGGCCACATAGCATTTTTTCTCTGGATGTTGACACTGGACGAGACCCTTAACCTCTCTTTAAGTCTGTTTCCTCATCTGAAAACAGGATGATGCTTGATACCCCAGTGCTGGGAAGATTCAATGCGTAATAAATGCAGGGTGCTTAGTGTTGTGTCTGGAACACAGTAAGCAAGGAACTGACAGTTAACACTATAATGTTGCTGGGGGTGACAAACAGCAGTTCCCCACTGCTAACCCTCCTGCACCCTGGGTGATGTTACTTACATTGTAAGTCTCCAATTTGACCCTGATCCTGAATGTAAAAGATCTAAAGTTGGCATTCTGGAAAACTTCCTCAAATGCTTGCTCGTTCTGCAAAAACAAACGTAAAACTGTAGGCATGGAAACTACCAGACCATCTGAAAATGTCCGTAAGATTTCTGAAAAGACTTTGAGGAAAATCCTT
Organism: Balaenoptera borealis; assembly: GCF_965194805.1. Lineage (NCBI taxonomy): Eukaryota > Metazoa > Chordata > Mammalia > Artiodactyla > Balaenopteridae > Balaenoptera > Balaenoptera borealis. The sequence goes on along the minus strand of NC_138879.1, from coordinate 48,236,792 downwards.
GAGAAAATGATCACCCCCAGTGGTTTAAAATTTCTTAGGAATGACTAAGATGACATTTCATCACATAAAACTGTTTAGGTAGAATTTTATTAAAAATTAAAATACTCTACCTGGAGTACTCAAATTCATAGGGACGGAAAGTGGAATGATGGCTGCCAGGGGCAGTGGAGAGTTAGTGTTTAATGGGTCCAGAGTTTCGGCTTAGGAGGATGAAAAAGTTCTCGAGCTTGATGACGGTGATGGTTGCGCAACAATGTGAACGTATTTAATGCCACTGAACTTACACTTAAAAATGGTTAAAATGGTAAATTTTATGTATATTTTACCACAATAAAAAAAAACTGAAACACTCTTAGGAAACACATTTCTAAACTTTAAAAGTCTGTGATGGAATAGATCTGAGGCTCCTATCTTCATCACAAATTAAGAATGGGAGGATACACTCAGAAAAAAGTTCAAGTTTTCATATGCATTATTTCAGCCTCTGGATTTACAGCTATGGATTTGGTGAGGAAGTGAGGAAGACAGGAAAAGTAGGCAAAGGTTAGGGAAAAAGTTTAAAAACGATACTCCTCTCTCCCTCTTTCTCTGGTCCCTCAAATACTATTTGATTAACCTTCTGAATTAAAAAAAAAAAAGTCTGGTAAACAGAGAGGGATCAGAGAAAGCATTTTATATAAATATGCATAAAATAAATGTACAGGAACTTTTTAAAAAATAGTTCTTTGCAAGCCACTTGAAACATGAAAATAGCTTTATTATATATAGAACTGTTTTGTGTAAAGGTTACTACACACACACACACACAGTCCTCAGGCTTTCGGGTATGTAAATAAAACAATGTGTTAAACCTTCAGAAAATCATACCAGCTGCCATCATTCTTTCAAGATCAGTGAAAGCATGGAGCGCATACTCCAAGAATATCATGGTTCCTGAGGAAAGAATTTCTATATGTCCTCATTCACTGGCAGTGAAACCAGCCAAATGTAATAAGCTCATAAAAAATCCTGAAAGGCTGCCTCAAGCCTTAAAATCTGGTATGAAAATAGAGGACCAGGCAAAACAGATAAAAGATACCATCATACTTTAAAGTCAATTCCAGTTATTTCTGTAAAAGGGTTTGTTGGGATTATTTTTAGAGAGCTCATGGACAATTTCAAAGAGACACAGGGGCAGAGCCAAACGGACAGAAGAGAAGACAGAAAAGAAAAACACACACACACCAAAACAAATGACAAATCCTTTTTTTGTTAGTGGCTTTTATAAGTATCCTAACCGATTTGGAGGAAAACAGGGGAAAAAAATCTACAGATAGATGCTAATTTGTGTGGCCCAGAATATATAGCTTTTATTGGTCTTTACATGTTTTATCTGAGCAAGTACCTTTCTTAAGTTTAGGATAATTAGTAATCTATTCCCTGAATTAAATAAAACTAATATGTGAAAATACTAATTTACAAAAATGAAATAGAGAAAGTTATCTTATGAAAGAAAGCTACTTCGTAAGAATTCCATCTGACAACATGAAATAAGCAAGTACCTTATACGTGAATTTAAACGAGGATTTGACTCAACTTTTCAGAAAACTGTTTATTACATTAAAAAGGCACATCTGGAATGGATAAAGATGTGGTACATATACACAATGGAATACTACTCAGCCATAAAAAAGAACGAAATAATGCCATTTGCAGCAACATGGATGCAACTAGAGATTTTTTAAGTCAGAAAAAGAAAGACAAATACCATACATGTGGAATCTAAAATATCACACAAATGAACCTATCTACAAAGCAGAAACAGATTCACAGACACAGAGAACAGACTTGTGGTTACCAAGGTGGGGAGAGGTGGGGGGAGAGGGATGGACTGGGAGTTTGGGGTTAGTAGATGTAAACTATTACATTCAGAATGGATAACAAGGTCTTACTGTAGCACAGGGAACTATTCAATGTCCCGGGATAAACCATAATGGATAAACCATAATGGACTTAAAGTCCAACACAGACTCAAAAAAAAAAAAAAAAAAAAAAAAAGGCACATCTGTACTTCAGCTTATTTCAGAAGACACCTTCCAGATCTCAAGTGATTGCAGGCACACCAATTCTTGGTGTGCTAACAGTAACAGGAGAAAAAAATGCTGGAAAGTGCTGTTTTTAAAGCATTTTATAGACACTACTTCATGCCTCATTGTTAGCACATCCAAGGTGGACACAATTAGACAGAATCGGATGAGCTCTCAAATAATCATCAGTGAGAAACTATACAACACCCAAAAGCAACAAACCAAAAAATATTAAAGAGCAAAAAATGGGTAAGTGTTACAGCATGGGAACTATTACAATAATGATACAAGACGCGGCTGACCTTCTCTTTTAACTCCCCAAGATAAGCAGTACTTTGTCCAAGGATGGCCTCTGCAGACTCCTGGAAACATGTGACCCACTGATTCTCTTGAAAATCAGCAATATTTACCTAAAAAACACAACTCTATGTTATTTCAGCAAAGAAATAATAAAAGGAAGACACACTAAGGAGACTGGGAGATTAACTTTTTCTACTCATTAAAATAATTTCTAGGGAAAAAACCCATTTCCACTATATATGCCATATTCTTTCCAAAGAATGTAAAAAGCATCCACGAAAGAAGTTCAAAATGTAGGTCTGGATCACAACAGGAACACGATGTGGTGTGGATGTGTGATTTCAGATCTCAGTGGAGATACAGCCCAGCTAAACTCTCCTTCAGACACAGAATCTGGGCACAATGGACTCAGTGGCCCTCCAGCCACAATGGCCTTTGGACTAAAGGTTTTAAACAAGCCACCAAAGTCCTCTGCATTTTAAATTGTACATCCTTCAGTCACCAGGAGGCACTCCATAAGACAGCTCTCAGTCACTGCTGGCATCCCAGACAATTTGAAAGCCTGAACTAAGAGACAGTGCCAGGCATGTGGTACGGACTCAAGAAACACCACAGTGGTCCTCATCCACCCATTCTACTTACTGACAGGATCATGCGGTACTTGAAATTGGGAAATTCACTGTCACACTTTTCGCAGCGGTACAATCCATTCTGTTGATCAATCACTTTCTTATTGCAGTCCTGAGTTGGGCAGGCCTGGTACATACAGTTCTCTTTGCGAAGATACACCACTGTCGCCACAGAGCTAAAATAGTCGGGCTTCAGGAGAAAAGAGTGACATGAGACACAGAGCACAGGCTTATGTTCAGGACTGGACTTGCCCTTACACATGAGGAGTAAGTGTTTACATATTCTAATTCTCATGATCACAATGTGATTACTCGGAATAATTCATTCTACATTTTTAGAAGTCACTTGTGCTGATTATAAAACCCATGAAGGTAATAAACCAAGTTATAAAGCATATTATTCCTTAACAATAAAAGAATTAATTCTAAATTAGACTAAATTGATTAAAACTGAAACATTATATGACAGACAAAGACTTCAAGAGACAAAGACTTGTTCCTCCTGTTCCTCTGACTCTCCAAAGGTAACAGAACCAGGAAATACAGAGGAATGCAGTAAAATCTAGCACAGTTATGTTCAACCATTCCGCCCACATTAAAAACAACAGCAATGGGGCTTCCCTGGTGGCGCAGTGGTTGAGAATCTGCCTGCCAATGCAGGGGACACGGGTTCGAGCCCTGGTCTGGGAAGATCCCACGTGCCACGGAGCAACGAGGCCCGTGAGCCACGACTACTGAGCCTGCGCGTCTGGAGCCTGTGCTCCGCAACAAGAGAGGCCGCGATGGTGAGAGGCCCGCGCACCGCGATGAAGAGTGGTCCCCACTTGCCGCAACTAGAGACAGCCCTCGCACAGAAACGAAGACTCAACACAGCCACAAATAAATAAATAAATAAATAAAAGAACGTGAATTTCTTAAAAAAGACAAAAACAAAAACAAAAAAACAACAGCAATGATTTCTAGCGTCTATATTCAACTTTATTTGGCCAGGTGTCAGCAAGCTTTTTCTGTAAAAAGCTAGACAGTAACTAATTCAGGCTTTACAAGCCATTGGGTCACAGTCTTTGTTGCAGCCACTCACCCTGCTGCTGTGGTGCAAGATCGTCCACAGACAGTACGGAGATGAGAGCGGGTGGCTGGTTTCAGTGCACTTGTATTTACAACAGGCAGCAGGCTGGATATGGCCCGTGGGCCTGTTTGTGAACCCCTGGTCTAAGTCATCAAATTTAGAATGCAAAAAGACTGAACAAGTGTCTTCAAAGTGGAGTCGTTCCTGATAAGTGTAGCAAGGGCCAAGTCATGTGCATGGCCTTTATGTTGCTATTTGCTTCGCCTTTTAACTCTCATGGAAAGGATACGGGATGAATAATTTTGGGGGGCAAGCAGTTCCCTCTGGGTGTACTCAATTCAGGGCCAGGTCAGCAGCCTCTGGGGCTTCCTGATGTTTCAGAACAGAAGAGGCAAAACAATATGGTGGATGTTTAAAGAGCTCGGGCAAATCCTCACTCTAAAAGGCCCTAGAGAAGGAGAGTCTCTGAGGAGAATGCCTGAAGGGTGTTTCTGTATTTCCAGGTAAGGTCCAGATTCAAAGTGTGACTTGAAAGTTTGGGTGCGAACAGGTATTCTCTAGGCCTGATTTCTTGTTACATACTGTCTACCCCTAGATCTAAGAAAGAAACTGGTTGACAAGAGACACAGATCTGTCCAATGTTTCATTCTCAGGATGCTGTATAACAGCATTATGAATTGCAGTCATTGACAATGATGAATAAGAGAGTATAGCGAAATGAGACAGTAAGGAATAAAAACTATATTGTATAATATGAAAATAATAAAGCAGGAATTATTGGTTTGGGGAGCATAAAGGAGAAATAAATGATTTAAATATTGAACTGCTTGACAGAATACAGGTTTAGATTAAGATGGGAGGAGGGTCATTAAATACAAACATTGAAAGGGAAGTTGCAACTAAAGTCAAATACCAGAGCCATTCTTGTCAGAGAATACCAGCAGTGCTCAGCCCACGAGACGTTAATATTCTACAGCCAGTGAGGGCACATGTGAACCGCCCGATGTCTGATGCTGGGACTGACTAATGCTCGGTGTGAGCTATAATCTCAAAAGCCACCTTCTTCATATACGGGCATTTCAGTTTGCAGGAACAATCAGAGAAAAGAAATATGGACCCGAAGGCAGTTCATAAAATACACAACCTGATTACTACCACTTCGCTAAGATCCCTCTGAGAACTACACAACTCTCTAAGTCAAAGCTTGAACATCTTTCTGCCTCAACCTACCTGAGGGATGTAACATACTCCTATTAGAAAGCACAGCTCCTTCATTCTGGCTGGGATCCTCAACCATCACGCCATGCTCTGGGCAGAGCCCCAGGTAAGACTCATAGCTCTGAATTAAGGTCTAACAGCTGGTACCAGAACTGGGATCTGAAAACTATTGTCTCGCACATTTTACATGCTTTTGTGAAGAAAGTTAGGAATGCAGATACCTTGTCACCTTGGCCCAAGTTCTCTGATTTAACCTCATATAAAGTTTTCCAGTTGGTGTTGCTCCCTCCTATTCCTCCACTCTTTAGATCAGAGATGGAAACGCCAGCTAAGGCTTGTCCTTCCGAGTCAAACCTGAAAAACAAAGAATAACAGGCACTATATATGCTTACTGAATATGATACTTGCTCCTACATGTTATATACGGGCTATCCACTCCCCATCCAACTTCTTTTTTTTCTTTCTTTCTTTCTTTTTTTTTTTTTGGCTGCGCTGGGTCTTCGTTGCGCGGGCTTTCTCTAGTTGCGGCGAGCGCGGGCTACTCTTCGTTGCAGTATGTGGGCTTCTTACCGTGGTGGCTTCTCTTGTTACGGAGCACGGGTTCTAGGTGTGCGGGCTTCAGTAGTTGTGGCACGCGGGCTCAGCAGTTGTGACACGCAGGCTCAGCAGTTGTGGCTCACGGTCTCTAGAGCAGCCTCAGTAGTTGTGGCACATGGGCTTAGTTGCTCCACGGCATGTGGGATCTTCCCGGACCAGGGCTCGAACCCGCGTCCTCTGCATTGGCAGGCGGATTCTTAACCACTGCGCCACCAGGGAAGCCCCCCCACCCAACTTTCACAGGTCATGGCCAAGTGAGCTGATGGTACTATCTTCCTCATTGTATCTTAAGTCTACTGAAGAAATGGAATGACCTCTTTTTTATCTCAATTGCTCTGATGCCCCCCAGTGGTCAAGAAAGACAGTGCCCAACTACCACAGAAACTTTTCTTAAATGAGCCTTGCATATCAACGCTGGCCAGAGGGCCCAAGGCCTAAAAACAGTAACCCAGAAAGTCAACAACAAAAAAGGCAACAATGGAGAGCTGTGGTATAGTTCTTTGGGCTACTGATGCTCATTCTTGCTCAGCAGCTGCATTTTTATCATCACTGAAATGCATCAGGATAGAAGGGGACAGTTGACATATTTTAACAGGGTAGCAAAAAGTGTTCCCATGGTGAAAGATCTTTTAAGCCTGGTATAATTTCAAAAGATTATATGATTCAAAGTAATTTATTAGAAGGTATTTATCTGTTTCCTTGTAGATTTACCTTCCTAGCGAGATTTTACTCATGCCTCTCTCTCTCTCTCTCTCTCTCTCTCTCTCTCTCTCTCTCTCTATATATATATATATACACACACACATATATATATATATTTTTTAAGTTATTTTCTATTTTTAATTTTATTTTTGGCTGTGTTGGGTCTTTGTTGCTGCACGGGGGCTTTCTCTAGTTGCAGCGAGCGGGGGCTACTCTTTGTTGTGGTGCGCGGGCTTCTCATTGCTGTGGCTTCTCCTTTTGCAGAGCACAGGCTCTAGGCGCACGGGCTTCAGTAGTTGTGGCACGCGGGCTCAGTAGTTGTGGCTCACGGGCTCTAGAGTGCAGGCTCAGTAGTTGTGGCGCACGGGCTTAGTTGCTCCGCGGCATGTGGGATCTTCCTGGACCAGAGATCGAACCCACGTCCCCTGCATTGGAAGGCAGATTCTTAACCACTGGGCGCGCCGCCAGGGAAGTCCCATTTATGCCGTTATTAAAGTTGAAATTAATTTATGTTAAATTATTATAAAATTGATTACATTTCTTGATCAAATATCAGCTAATATGAAGGAAAGGGGGCCCGAGAGGAAGTGTCTCAGAAACATACTTGTGGCAGGGAAGAGTCAGTCTGAGATTAAAAACATGCCAATGTCACCCAAAAGGAGGGTAACTAGAAGTAACCACATACAGAACAGGCTCCTTAAAAAGAGAGCGTGGAACAGAATGGATGCTGCCCTAAGCTGCAGACAATTGCCTTTTTGTTCTGTCAGATCAGCGCCTAAATCTGTCACAGAGGCACAGCAAGGTCCATAAATCTGTTTCACCACAACTAGCTACATGAGTTTACGGTTTCAAAAACTCCAAGGAGACATTTGCCACCGAAGACAGCTATCCGGAGTCAACAGAGCAAGGAGAGAGGCAGCCCTTCTTACAGTAAAAACTCCACATCGTTGCAACCAAGATCTAAACATCTCCAGTCCTTGCCTAGGTGGGACGTGTACACTGAGCTTCTCTTTGATCAATGCCAAGTTCTTTTATTCTAGAGGCAGCCATGTCTTTTTATGTTGACTGGGATCACAGTTATCGACAAGAAAAATATGAAGACCTTAATGTGGGCACGCAATTAAACTGAGGTCGAGCTCCAGAGCCTGAAAGGAAATCAAGCAATAAGAACAAACCAAAGCTGTGATTACGTCTGGTCAGGTTATTAACGAATGGGCCTTCCCTTATAATGCAATGCCAGCTACCAGAAGAGTTAAATACAGATCCACAGGGACCACATGCACAAGGCTGGCTTAAGTGACATGGTCATGCCAGTAGATATTTCATGAAACTATTCAAATACTAGTGCAACTGGTTCACATGAGGCTCAAACGAAAGTGGGGAGTATGTAATATGAGCTAATTCCTTAGTCACTCAAACCCTAAGACTCCCTCGTGTGACCGCAGCTACACAAAGTATTTAAGCTCAAGCTAGTTCCAGGGCTTTCCCTGACCACATCAATGCTTGCACACCACGCTTCAGTTTGAAGTGCTCTTTTAAGGCAGAGTTTTAACACCCTAAACAGCTAGACATAGCGAGGAGATCTTAGTAGGCTCTCCTCATCCCCCGAGTGCTCCATGAATAACAACGCGATGCCCACAAAGGCCCATTGTGCCCACCGCACTTGATCAGAGTCCAGTGAATACATACTAGAAGATGCAATCGGCACCAGAGACTGGACGGAGCAAGAAGCACTCTCTCCCCCGACGCCGCAGAAGCCCACAGCTTTGAGTCATGAAAAGAAAGACGCCGCCGCTCACAGAGCTTCACCATACAGCTGCTACCGCCGGCCTCACCTGCTTCACAGGATCAAGGTCGGCAGGCAGCATTCCCGTCCTAATTGCTCCCTGCGACTCTCCAGGTTTGTCATGGGATTACAGGTCTGTCAGTTGAAGGGCTTTAGAGCCATCCTCTCAGAAGGCACATTGTCTCCAAGAAATAGAGGCACTGCTCCACTCAGAAACGAAGCTCTCTGCTTGGCAGACAGCTCATATACCGATCGTGGGAACCAAAAGAACCAGCTCTTCTCCAAACTAAGGCTCAACTAACCCTTGTGTTTAGCCCCATAAAACCTACCATCCACGAAGCTTGTAGGCCTCTGGGATGTCAGGGTTCACAATGACGGTACTTGAAGACAGTACAGAGAGGCTCCGTCCACCAAAATCAGAAACTCTCGCTCCTCTGATAGCCATCACGGGTTGTCTAGAACCATCAAATCTATCAGCCTGCATAACAACAAAGACAACAAACAAATACAAACAATTGTCACTAGCAGGAAGAATGCACAGAACATTTTTACAGAAAACAAAGGAAACAGCCAACAGTAGAGTGAATGCAATAAATGGCACATGGAATCTATACAAGAGGACCTCACACACAAGAATCTGCTCAGAGATACATCAAAACTAATCGAGAATTAGAGGAAAGAGCGTTTCACTATGTAAAATCTAAATCATAGCAAATCTCACAGAAGTAAACCAAATAAATGTTTTCAAATACTCCCCAGATAGTCCAACCCTTCATTAGGAAGGGTCTACACAGCCGACACAGCCAAAGCCCCACAGCTTCCGGGGCAAGACCACCACCCTGGAAGCTCTTTACGTCTTCGCCTCTCTGCACATGCTCTGACCACTCAACGCGGGTACTCACATCTTCTCCCCACAGAGTAGCATTCACCACTTTCCCTGACATGTCCATCAAATAGATATTCCTCTTAGAGACTTCTCTGTTGTTAGACTTCACTGTGATTTTAGTGACATCTTCATAGCTCTTGCAGATCCCGATTACGTCTAAAACACAGGCACAACGTTTTAGCAAGAGATGGTCAAGGCTCCCACTACAGCATGACCAGAGGTTGGACAGCAAGCACTGAGGTCTCAAGCCTCCCCTGTATGTTGCAAACACAACTAATAATCACCACTCTCTTCATTCTCACACACATACTTACCTACAAGTGAGTCTTTAGACTTGCTCTCTAGGTCACCAATCCCTGTGAAATCAAACTGAACTGTGGGTAAATGATGACCATCTTCACAGGGCATGACAGAAGTCTCATTATTGAAGGTCATCTCATAGTCGTTTTTGACGGCTGTGAATTGTTTGTTGGCGATCTTCAGGGTGCCTTTAGAGAAGTAATAGACCTGTAAAAGAGGCCAAGCTATGGAACGTGGGATAGGCCATCAAATCGGATATAAAAACCCTTTACAGATCACATAGCTCTCCAACAGACAGCACCCCCTCACCCCGCCGCTTGGCTGTTCCCGATCTAGACTCCATGCTACTGTACCTTGTTCACATCAATAAGAGGAAAGAACTTGTCCGCTTGCTCATTGAAAGCAGTCGCTCTGATTTCGCCCTGCAGGAGCGTGCGAGAACAGGTTAGAATTGGGGAGTTCAAGTTTTACCAGTGAAAAACAGGACATCTTAGTGTCAAAACGACATCTTTAAAGCAGTAGCACAGTCACCTCAGAAACACACAGCTCATGGTCACATATTCAAGTTAGTAACCCTAATGAAACAACCCAAGTTTAACTGGTTGATCCCGTTATTGTGCTTCATTCACCTCAAGTTAGAAACCTAAATAAATAAATAAATAAATAAAAATTTTCGAACACTGAGTGACACGACTGAAGCCCCCAGGGAAGTGTGCTGAGCCACTGTGATTCACCAGTTTCCCTCACGTTTGCACCCAGCGAGGAATTACTTCATACTCAGGAGTCACTGCCAAAAATGTTAAAAACAAGGCATACTTTCAAGTTGCTTGTGATTGGATTTTCACTTTTACTTTTCCATCAGTCAAAATGCTACAGATGGAGAAGAAACTTAAATTAACAGCTGAATTTTTAGCCAAATGACAGATGAGACCAATAATTTGGTAAAAAAAAATTAGGTTCTGACACCGATTCTGCCCTCACAGTCAATACATTTTAGGGTATTATCCCATCTTCGAAAAACAAACAAAAAAATTAAAACAAACCAACTGTTTTTTTCGGCCCTGTTAGAGGTTTGAACAAATAGGAAATATGCAGCAGTTTGAAAAGAATGCTTGAAGTATACATTAGGAGTTATAAACAAAACTAATGGACAGAGAAATAGCATGACAAGACTTTGTGGAGACTCCACAACGTGGATTTTTCGTCTCTTCATCATGGTTTGGTCTTGTTTAAGAAAAGCATATAGAGGGACTTCCCTGGTGGCACAGTGGTTGAGAATCCGCCTGCCAGTGCAGGGGACAAGGGTTCGATCCCTGGTCTGGGAAGATCCCACATACTGCGGAGCAACTAATCCCATGCGCCACGACTACTGAGCCTGCGCTCTAGAGCCCGTGCGCCACAACTACTGAGCCTGCGCGCCTAGAGCCCGTGCTCCGCAACAAGAGAAGCCACGGCAATGAGAAGCCTGTGCACCGCAACGAAGAGTAGCCCCCGCTCGCCGCAATTAGAGAAAGCCCGTGTGCAGCAGTGAAGACTCAACGCAGCCAAAAATAAATAAATAAATTTATTTAAAAAAAAAAAAAAAAAAAAGAAAGAAAAGCATATAGTGTCTGCACAGCCAGAATCCATCTCCCACAAAACTGATCACTTATCACATATCAAGGCTGCTGCATGCCTTCTGCTGTGGCCCAAAGCTCCACTTGGCTCCTAAGCAGATATAACCCCCTGGGGCTTCAACTAAGCCTGCCAGCAAGTCAGACAGTGTCTCTGGTTTCTCCTGCCCGTGAGGCTACTTACCTTTAGAAAACTAATTTCTACTGCAACAAATGCTTTCGTTTGAGATCAAGGATTTTATTTATGACTTTAACCCTTTGCCCCCAGACAGCATCAGAAGACTACAATAGAAGAAAAACAAGAAGAATCGTGTTTCTTCTTGGTTTACTATTGTTTTTCACCTCACAGGCCTGCACAGAGATGGGCCCTCTGTTTCTCAGAGTCGAAGACTCCTCTTTCCCCACTTGACAGATACTCACACTCTCATCAACTAGTTCTATAGAGAAAAGCTTCCCTTCCCCTCGGGAATTGCTCCAGGTACGGATCTGACTTTTGTTGGTAACACGAGCACAAATAGTCCACCTAAAAACCAAATAGATTATATTAGTGTTTGGAGTCTTACTTGGGAAAGATCTGAAAGGTTCCCTATCATCTTCTTATAGTCTTTCTTATCTTATGCATATTCCATTTTTCAGTGTAAGCTGTATTTTAATCCAGCTAATTAAAACCCCACGATGACATCCAGGTTTGACAGTTTGTAGAATAAGCAAATAGTAAAACACACAAGGTGATTTAACACTGACTCATTCTCCTGTCAAATAAGTAAATTTATGAACGCTCTCCCTTCTCCAAAAAGCATCACCAAGGCAACACTATCCCCTTAATGAAAGGTTCTAAGCTAGAAAATGCAGTAATACCAGCAATTATATTTTGCCACTATTTTCAATCATGGGAGCTGATATAACTGAAGTCAAACTTCTGTCTCGTTTCCAAGACACACTGAATATAAATACAGGGGTATGGAACGCGGTGTTGGTTCAGGCACCAAAAGAAAACACCCTCAAGCACTATGACCTCAGACAGAGGCCACTAAAAAAGGAGGCACAAGGTCTGACATCCAGTCCTAGTGCCCATCCTGAATATAGGTGCTGGGCACATTAGCTACCTTACTCATAATTTCACAGGGGAACAGATCTTCCCTATATTGCAAAGAATTGAAGAACAAACAAAAACATATCTGAAAGAATTCTGAAATGAGTACTCACTAATTTTCCGCAGCTAAAATTAATTTTGAATGGAAAGAAGTCATATAAAAGAAATATCTGTTCAGGTTATATTACTATGGTTAATACAAACAGCACAGATTCTTTTAGCCAACTAAATCAGAGTAATAATTTTTAGACTAAAAGTCACCTATTTATATGATAAGATGAAATACCTTCTGAATTAGAAAATTTATTCTTACTCATAGGACTACCAACTGATTCTTGAAACATTAAATCTTTTAAATTTCAAATTCTTTTAAAACGAATGAAATTCCATAGGCTATGGATGATTGCTCTTTTTGCCATTCTTTTATTGAGAGTTAAAGGTTGCCACAATTTGTTATCTCCTCCCCCTCTAGAGAAAAAAAAAAGGAGGAAACCTATTTTATGTGTGGTAATCCTGAAGTTCACATACAAGTAACTCAAGAGCCCATAACCTCTTATATTCTTTTCTAAGTCCCTTCTGAACTTATTCCATGAAATAACTCACTTGGACTGGTAAGGGGTGAGGCTGGCAATGGGTACCACTTTGGCCTGTGTTCCCCCGGAGGTGTTCCCTAGGCTGGTACCTCCAGGTTTTCCAAATGTCTTTGAGGCACCAAAAATCTTAGATACAGTGGTACCTTTAAAAACAAACACAAAGAAGGACAATCATTATTTTATTTAAATTTTATAGTAAGCTTTGCAAGAACTCTCAATTACTAGTGACATCATACAAGATGAGAGACAAAGTTTTTCCTTTTAAATAATCAAGAGATCTGGACATCAAACAGAGACTGAAATAGGAGGCTAGAGGCAGATCTAGGATGAAGGCTGGGCACACAGATGTTCACGACTGTATCTGCTGACTTACGCCCTGAGGTCAAGATAATAATGGTAATGAATCCAGACACTGCTATTTCGGAGGTCAACCCTCTTAAACTTCTCCCGTGTATCAACAGGCAGGATAATGGGTCAGAGAAAGAAAATCAACCTTCTTGACTGGTAAAACTGATGACAAGTCACTAGTTGCATAAGAGAAAAAGCAAAAGGAAATGCTAGGAATTAAGGGACACAGTGGGTGAACCATCTGAGGTGAAGGATACCTATCACAAATATATCGCCTCAAAACATCCCCAGAAAACTCCCAGTTCTCAACTGGTCTTACAGGCACGGAAAGTCTAGAATGAAGTGTACGGGATTGGGGTTAGTTGGGAGCAAAGGGCAAGAATCAGTTTTCGGTTCAAGACAAGTAGGTGGCTGGCTTTCGGGACCCCTTCTTGACTCCTTTATCCAAGCCTAAGAAGCTGTCTTGCACTTGGGAAGGATACGTAATTACGTAAAGCCTGTAAGCAGATGAAATCTTTTACATGCATGCTGTTTCTATAAAGCTTCAACCTCCAAATTCAGAAAAGATAATTTCGTCCAATGATTTCATATATTCTATATCAAAACATTTCTTCAGAATGGCATCTGGCTAGAAATGTAAATCTTCCATTACTTGGCATTTATTTATTGAGTTTCCACAGCCCGTATTGCACTATTCTAGGCATTTGTAGCACTTAGTAAAAAATATACATACATGGTCCCAGATCTTCAAATTTTCTCTTCTAACTGGGGAGTCAAGAAACGACTACACACACAACAGTAACAATTACCTCAAGGTGACACAAGGAAGTACACATACTCTGCAGAATATCTATGTGTGTCTATACATACCTAGTATACAATACACAATTACACAAAACACACACACATCCAGTTCTCACGCTGGCAGGCAGCCTCCCCTCATACACTTCCAGTCCGTTTTCTTTCAGCACCCAGTTATGTGTTATGGGAATGTTAACTGATTTTTTAAAATCAATCTCAATATAAGCCAAAGATAGACAACTGGAAAGATAAATCTGTAGGGGTGGGGGGTGGGAAGAAGAATAACATACTATTTGTATTTTAGCCTAATAAGGAAGTGACTATTAGGGTATTTACCATTTTAGATTATCTATTCTACCACCCCCCTTCAACAGTACATAATTTGAGAGTTCTGTATAAATAGATCCACTTAGAAAGGGAGATGGATAGAAGATAGCTAGCTCTTGCAAGGTAGATAAAAACATCAAAGACTAATGGGGAAAAAGACTTATGTCCTGCAAGTTTCACAGAAACATCAGTGACGTCTTAACCCTGCTTTTCTTAGAATCTTAGCACTGAGAAACAGAAACTAATAGTTGAGGGGAGGGGAATAGGTGGTGTATGTGAAGCTGGGACAGAAAAAAGAAACTCTAAAAATAAATTCCAACCAAACTCTACAAATCATAATTTTCAATGGTGACATCCCACATGAGGCGGTTCCTAAAGCAAAGGCCAGAAAGTAAACAAGATGAGTCCATTACAGCCTCTCAGGACCTGCTCCAGAGAAAGTTAAAAAGAAGAAACTATTTCTCATCCGTGAGACAGAGAAGCAGGACCTATGACCAACATAAATGATACTGTCTTCAAGCTAAGATAAATACCCACAAGAGCCCCAGATGGGAAACCTGGAGACAGACAAGCCAAATTTAATAAGCGGATCCTAAAGAGTTAAAAGGCGAGAATTTAAAAGGTATGTAATTCACAAAGTCAAGACGGTGTAAGTGAGAAACTACCAGATAAACTGTTAACAAAGAACAGTGTATCATTCTGATTTTTTTTAAAAAAAGCATATTATGTATCTTTAAAAGACAGTCTTTAATCATTTTTTCAATCACACACTTTACAATAATTCCAAGAAGAACTGGAATTATTCTTTGCAAGAAGCAACTGTCAGGAATAGCATTTTGAAAACTCCCTTTAGTCTCAGATTAAATTTCAAACCATCATTCGAAAGCCTGCCACACACAATCAGCACGCATCCTCACGTGGCAGCCTCACCCACTCCCGAGCTCCCATTCTGTTGCTGGGGCCTGCTGGCTGGCGGACTTGCTGCTGAGACTGGAGGAGGAACTACTGGCTGTTGTCCGTGCCCTAGTGATCAAAAGAGAAAGACCATTTTAGTGCAAGTAATTTGGGTTAAGAGACTTAAACTTAAGTAGAAGAAATACTCTGAGGAAGTGTAAATTTGTGATTTTGTCAAAGACTCTTGTGGGTTGGAATTCACGCTGGGGCACTCAACTGCATGCAGCGAATGTGCTAGGGGTTCACACTTATGTTTTCATTACCTAAAAGGCTGGCTCCATTTACCTTTCACCTGCTTATAATTGATAGCTTTTAGTTTTAATGAGGTTCTCCCCTAAAGCCTTGCCCATTTCTCCCGCGTGAACCTGAAGTAAAGTCACTGAGCTGAATCTGTGACATTACCACTATTTCCATAGCAACAAATCGATGTTATCAACAGAACTGTGTTCACGGCAGGATCTATCAGAAGAAAAAGCTGGGTGGTAACAAAAACCTAAAAGCAGTTCAATTGTCTCTGAAGTGCTCCTGCTTCAAAGGGAAAGAAGACATTCAGAAAGGATTCTACCCTTTCCCTCCCAAACAAAGCAACCTTATTTTGCAACTGACAGTTGGTGGAAAATAAGAGTTGAAAGCGCCTTCGGTACTGTGAAGGCTAGTGAACTGTCACAGCAGGAGAGATGAGGATGGAGTTCAGAAGCAGCTGTGGCGGGGAGACAGTAAGATTAAAAGGAAAAGGAGGGGAAACGAACATGTCTCTCAAGCAGAAAATAAGAAATGCCACACCATCAGAGTATTTATTTGCCCCTCACCCCTTCTGCAAATGTTTATGAAACTGAAGAATGTTAAAATTGCAAAAATACACTTACTTTAAAAAAATAATAGATTTATGGAATTTGATGTTGCCTTTGTGATTGGCACTAAAAGTAGAAGTCAACCCAATCTGGGCTGCTCACTAAGAGTGCTTGCAGCACACAAGTGCAGCTCAAAACATATCCTAGAGAGCCCTAAGAACAGACATGGTGAGCACCCCTGGAAAAGCTCCCTGCCTGCCGCCTTGCCTCTGCTTCTTCCACCACTGAGTTTATTCCTGCTGGGTTTTCCAAGGCCCTAACTCACATGGGCACACTGCACACTGATTTCCTTTCCTCCTGCCAAAGGTACTCTTAACTGGTACAACTAAATGAGAGTTAACAGTGCCATTAGAGTAAAATTAATTTAGCATCAAATTAAAAGGGTTAAACAGAACTGTTTATTTAGTTCTTCCTATAGAGAGAAAAATTGAGAGGCCTCATTTACAGGGAAAAAAGAGCCAAGATTATTGACAATGAATTTTTGTGTTTACGTTTTAGCTTTTCCATTACCTCTGAATTTATAGAGTGTCATATGAGATTGCTTGGGAGGACTGTTCTCCTTTGACAATGTGTCTTATGAAGGAACATTCTGAAATTCTACAGTGAACCTTTTTTTAAATCAGTAGGGAAAAGATGAATTGCTCAGTAAACAGTATTGGGGCCAAGTGGTTGGAAAAAAATTAATCTGTAATTTTTTTTTTTTTTTTTGGTTGCATTGGGTCTTCATTGCTGCACGCAGGCTTTCTCTAGTTGCGGCGAGCGGGGGCTACTCTTTGTTGCAGTGCGCGGGCTTCTCATTGCGGTGGCTTCTCTTGTTGTGGAGCACGGGCTCTCTAGGCGCATGGGCTTCAGTAGCTGCAGCACAGGGGCTCAGCAGTTGAGGCACGCAGGCCCTAGAGGGCATGGGCTTCAGTAGTTGCGGTACGTGGGCCCAGTAGTTGTGGCTCGCAGGCTCAGCAGTTGTGGCGCACGGGCTTAGCTGCTCCACGGCATGTGGGATCTTCCCCAACCAGGGGTCGAACCCGTGTCCCCTGCATTGGCAGGCGGATTCTTAACCACTGTGCCACCAGGAAACTCCCTTAATCTGTATTTTTACCTGCTTCATGAAATTTTATTCAAATGAACCAAAAGATTTAAACATTCAGAGATGGAACCATGAAGATACACAAATCCCTGCCATACTCCACCCTAGTTCCTCCCCCTCCCACTGTCTCAAACACATCTACACTCTCAAGTCCCTTCCTCCTCACCACGCCTGCTTCTCCAAGTATCTTGCTGAACAGGACATGGTCACAGGATCTTGCTGATCTCTTACATTCATTTCCATCAAAATGTAACTAACCTTTATGAGGTATCTATAGTAGAACGGTGGTTACCAGGGACGGGTGGGAGTGGGGAGTGACTGTTTAATGGGTGCAGAGTTTCAGTTTGGGGTGATGAAAGAGCTCTGGAGGTGGATGGTGGTGGCGGTTGCATGACAATGACTGTACTGAACGTCACTGAACGATACAACACAAAAAATGACTAAGATGTAAATTTTATGTTATGTGTATTTTACCACAATTTTTTAAAATGTAACTTATCTATTTACCTATTGCAAGATCAAGATTTTTAAACATTTTAATATATGGATTAAAATTAATGCTATAATTTCTTTTTAGTAGTACATAATATAGTGGTATAGTTTTATAATCATTGGATTCTTAGAGTCAATGAAAATAGTATATTTAACAAGACTCCAATTAGGCCCTGTAATAGACATGTTCATAATAGCTACAATTTTTTTTTTTTTTTTTTTTTTTTTTTTTTTTTTTTTTTTTAATTTTACTTATTTATTTATGGCTGTGTTGGGTCTTCGTCTCTGTGCGAGGGCTTTCCCCAGTTGCGGCAAGCGGGGACCACCCTTCATCGCGGTGCGCGGGCCTCTCATTATCGCGGCCCCTCCTGCTGCGGGGCACAGGCTCCAGACGCGCAGGCTCAGCAATTGTGGCTCACGGGCCCAGTCGCTCCGCGGCACGCGGGATCCTCCCAGACCAGGGCTCGAACCCGTGTCCCCTGCATTGGCAGGCGGACTCCCAACCACTGCGCCACCAGGGAAGCCCTACAATTTTTTGAATGCTTACTATGTACCAGGTACAAGGTTAAGTGCATTATTCCGTTTACTCTTTAGCTGTCTCTATAAAATATATATAGATAGTATTATTGTACTCATTTAACAGATGAGAAAAGTGGGTTTAAGAGGTCAAGGAACTTGCCCAGAGTCACACAGGAAGAGACAGAACCTAGTCTTGAACCCAGGTTTGTCTGACTAGATCTATTCAACTTCACCACCATCTAGTTAATTTTTAATCCTAAGCAACCAATTCTGGAAGCCAGAACTCTAATTATATAAAACATAACTAATAACCACAATATCTGGTAGTTAGGAAAAGCTACTAATCCATTTATTAGAGCAATCCTTAATTCCTGCTTTGGACCACATTTGTAAATCTGGCACAAGACACAAGAGACATTCCCAAGCCAAATGGATGGCAAGAATGTTAGTGCATTCTAAATAGCAACAACTGCCCTTCAATTTAATGCACTACAATACAACCAATGACCATAAGATGTAAAAGAAATCAGTACACAACTAAATAATAATCTCCCTAAAAATTAAAATTATACCCCAAAGCAGTAATACAGATATTCAACTTCTGATAATCTTCAGTTTTATGTCACCTGCAAACCAAATCATTCCAATAAGGTGGATCAAGGTCATAATTCTTAGACCTTTTTGCTGTATGCTAGCTTCCTATCACCGGCTCTGACCCAGGAGGGATATAGGATATTTAAAAGCAGACTCTAGCTCCTCAAGTTACTTGCACTCACACCTATCATTTTTATTATCATTATAATAGTAAATGAGCCACCAGCTGAGAAAAATCAGCCAACAGACAACAGAGTATACAGAGTAACAAAAAACTCAATTTCTACCAACAATTACTTTCTTAACAACCACCACAAAGAATTTAAGGAAGAGTCAATAATCCATTTCCAAGGCATTTATCCATTGATCCAATAATTACAATTTCTTATTGGCAGAAAATGGACAGAGTCAGGCTGAAAAAAATTCCAGCTAGTATCCTTCAATAATGAGTGATACTAATAACTAAGCAACAAGCTAAGAAATTTAAGTCTAAGTATAATACTGTGGTTAGAAATAGTGTAGGTTCATAGAACTAATATACACACTGATTAAAAACTATATAATGGTAAATATGGGAGATTTAAAGCCATCCAACCCAATATTGTATGAAAAATGAACTATGTTTGAAATTTTACTTCTCACATTTTGAAAATTCTCTAAGTATCTTTACTTAATGTGGTACTAGTACCATGAGACAATTTCAATGCACATTTTGCAATTCCTCTGCCTATTTCTGGGCTGGGTCTAGTGAGTTAGGTCATCTGATACGTCACAGGTCTGGGTTAGGTGCTAGGAGGATACAAATCTAACTTTAGTTCTCTATCTACTAATAACAGTCTCCTTGCTTCCCAATAGACAATTAGAAACCACTTCTGTCAAATACACCCATAAGGTAGTAGTCACTATAACAAAACTATTTTCATGATGGCCCAAGTAACAATGTGTTACTGATCCAGTTACAATGAAATTCAATAGCAAATACTCTTTAACAGCAAAATTTCATCTCATCCCTCTGCACTTTAACAGACCCTGAAGAAAGGGAAGAGCCAGAGGAACTGGGTATTGAGACAAAGGAGTGTTTTCCACAGTTGTATAGTTCAGACCTCAAGTGGTAATCATCTTTTAACCCTTTCATCTCCATCTTTACCTCAAATACTTTTGCCCCTGAAAGGCAAAATGTCCAAAGCAACCATTCAATTAAATACAACATAAAAAATGTAAGAAATCTGGCGAAAGGTGATAAGTTGGGCATAATCATCTCTCCCTCACCCCTAAGGCATCCAAAGATTTCATAGAGATTCTAAGTATCACTTTGTCTTGACTCTCCTTCCTAAAAGCTGAGAATAAGATAACCAATGTGCTCATTTTAACAAAATTTTACTACTGCAAAACAATTGTGATGTTCCAATTTAATATTTTAGAATTTTACCTGAATAGGCTCCAGCTTTCCCTTTCCAATTTAAAGCACCAAATTATTATGTTTGGTGTAGGTAAAAATTAAATCTAGAACATTCCATTTCTGGAAGAAGCATGGTGATGACCTAGTCCAAAACCTTCCTACTTCTTCTAAAAATCATAGAGAGCAACAAGAAGAATGAATACCCGTCCCATAAACAAACATCCCACATACAGACTGCATCTTTAGTGAAACTAGGGGAAAAAGACAAATTGCAAATTATGTGAAAGTGAAGCCCAAAACACCACAAATCAAGACATCACAACTGTAAGAGAGAAGCAGCATGGATGATTTAAATACAAACAATGAAACCGCACAAGTACTAGAATAAAACATGGGTGAATACCTTTATAACTCAGTGAGGAAGACCTTTCTAACTATGGCTCAAAACCCCAAAGTCATTAAAAAAAAAAAAAAGAACTGGAAAATTCAACTTCATAAAAACAAAAGTAAACTGCTGCATAGCAAAAAAAAAACACCATAAGCAAAGTCAGAAAGACGTTGTAATTCATATCAGAGACAAAGGACTAATTCCTCTATTTTTTTTAAAAGAACTCTCTTAAAAATTGAGAAGAAAAAGATACACAACCCAAAAGAAAAATGGACAACACAACAGTTCACAGAGAATAAAAAGCCCTTAAACATTTAAAAGGATACTAACCTTGCTCAGAATACAAATTAAACACTACATTGAGATGTGAGTTTTCATCTATCAGATTGGTAAAAAAAATCAAAAGATTAACAACATATTCTGTTGGCATAGCCGTGAAGAAACCAGTATTTTCACATACTGCTGGAATGCAAAATGATACTATCCTATGGAGGGAACCCAAGCATATCTACCCACCACAAAGGCATTTATCCATTGATCCAACAATCTCACCTCTGGCAATCAAACCCCCTCTGACCATGTACCTGCATATGTATAAAGTTATCTGCTGCAGCACTGTTTTAATAGCCAGAGTATGGAAACACCCAAGTGCCCATCAATAAAGGGCTGCTTAAACTATGGAATAGTCACACAACAGAATACTCTATACTGTTAAAAATAAATAAATAAAAATAAGGAAGATCTCTAAGTATATGTATGAAAATATCTCTAGGCCGAAATTTTAAAAAAACACAACAGGATAAAAAAAAGAGACAAGATAGTGTACATAGTATCCTGCCTTTGGTGTAAGCAAAGTGGATTATGAATGAAAATATATAATTTATGTATTTGGTTATATTTTCATTAAGAAACACCTGAAGGGGGAATTCCCTGGTGGTCCAGTGGTTAGGACTCCAGGCTTCCACTGTAGGGGGCCTGGGTTCAATCCCTGGCCGGGGAACTAAGATCCTGCAGCTGCATGGCATGGCCACAAAACAAACAAACAAACAAAACAAAAAACCACCTGAAGGGACTTCCCTGGTGGCACAGTGGTTAAGAATCCACCTGCCAATTCAGGGGACATGGGTTCGAGCCCTGGTCTGGGAAGATCCCATATGCCATGGAGCAACTAAGTCCATGCGCCACAACTACTGAGCCTGCGCTCTAGAGCCCACAAGCCACAACTACTGAGCCCGTGTGTCACAACTACTGAAGCCTGCGTGCCTAGAGCTTGTGCTCCACAACAAGAGAAGCCACTGCAATGAGAAGCCCACGCACCGCAACAAAGAGTAGCCCCTGCTCGCCGCAACTAGAGAAAGCCCGCGCGCAGCAACGAAGACCCAACACAGACAAAAATAAATAAATTTTTTAAAAAAACGATAAAAGATGTGGTCTATATATACAATGGAAAGCAAAAGCTTCATTCTTTGAAAAGGTCCATAAAATTGATAAACCCCTAGTCAGACTTATCAGGAAAAAAAAGAGACACAAATCATCAATATCAGGTCTAAAAGAGGTGACATCACCACAGTTTCTACAGACACTGAAAGGATAATAAGGGACTATATTTATTTTATCCAATCTGATAGTTTCTGCCTTTTAATTGGAACATTTATTCTATTTACTTTGATATAGGCCAATAAATTCAACAACTTAAATAACATGGTCAAATTTCTTGCAACACACAATCAATGTGAATGACTATGTATCTGTTACAGAAACTGCATTTGTAGTTTAAAGCCGTTCCATAAAAAAATATATATGTATCAGGGCCAGATGCTTTCACTGGTAAACTCTACGAAATATTTAAGAAAGAATTAATACCAATTCCACATAAACTTTTGCATAAAATTTAAGAGGGGACACTTTCTAACTCATTCTCTGAGGCCAGGATTACTATGATACCAAAATTAGACAAGGTATGACAAAATTACAGACCAATACCCCTCATAATATAGATGTAAAAATTCTAAACAAAATCACATCACATCAAGTGGATTTGCTTGATTTAGCAAATCAAATCCAACAATACATAAAAAGTAGAAAGAGATCATGACATAAGACGTACCCCAGAAATCATAGATTGGTTTAGCATTCAAAAATTAATTAATATAATTAACCAATGAAAAAAGAAAAGCGATATGATCATCAACAGACACAGAAAAAAAATTGGCAAAATTCACCTTTTATTCCTGATAAAAACCCTCAGCAACCGAGGAATAGAAGTAAACTTCCTCATAGTGATAAAAAGAATCTATGAAAAACCTACAGCTAACATAATACTTAAAGGTGATAATACTTAAAGGAACAAGATGTAATAGTTAAAGGAACAATACAAAAATGACCAGTAAGGGTTAATATTTTTTCTTATGTATTGGCCATTTGTTTTCCTTCTACTGTGAAGTGTTTCTTCTCATCCAATGCCTGCTTTCCTACTGGAGAATTTTTCCTTGAAAAAAATAATATCAATAATAATAATAATAAATACAAAAAAATTTTCCCTTGTAAAAAATTTAGTAAATATTAAAGATTAACACTTTGTCAGACTTATCTTTTGTAACTATTTTATCCTAGTTTGTTTGCACACCTTTCTAACATGCAAAATTTAAAATTTTAATGTAATCAAATATTCACTGTGAATTATTCCAATCCATTTATAGAGCCCCATTCTATTTCTTTAAAATATTTATTTTATTTTTATTTATTTATTTTGGCTGTGCCAGGTTTTAGTTGCGGCATGCAGGATCTTCACTGTGGCATGTGGACTCCTTAGTTGCGGCATGCATGTGAGATCTAGTTCCCTGACCAGGGATCAAACCTGGGCCCCCTGCATTGGGAGTGCAGAGTCTTACCGGCTGGACCACCAGTGAAGCCCCCCATTCTCCTTATTTATTTATTTTTTTAAATTTATTTTTGGCTGCGTGGGTCTTCATTGTTGCGTGCAGGCTTCTCATTGCAGGGGCTTCTCTTGTTGCGGAGCACGGGCTCTAGGCGCGTGGGCTTCAGTAGTTGTGGCTCATGGGCTCTAGAGTGCAGGCTCAGTAGTTGTGGAGCACGGGCTTAGTTGCTCCACGGCATGTGGGATGTTGCCAGACCAGGGATCGAACCTGTGTCCCCTGCATTGGCAGGTGGATTCTTAACCACTGCACCACCAGGGAGGTCCCTATTTTTTTTTTTTTTTAATTTTTATTTATTATTTATCTATTCATGGCTGTGTTGGGTCTTCGTTACTGTGCAAGGGCTTTCTCTAGTTGCGGCAAGCGGGGGCCACTCTTCATCGCGGTGCGCGGGCCTCTCACTATCGCGGTCTCTCTTGTTGCGGAGCACAGGCTCCAGACGCGCAGGCTCAGCAATTGTGGCTCACGGGCCCAGCCGCTCCGCGGCATGTGGGATCTTCCCAGACCAGGGCTCGAACCCGCGTCCCCTGCATTGGCAGGCAGATTCTCAATCACTGCGCCACCAGGGAAGCCCCTTTATTATTTTTAATGGTTTCATTTTTTAACTTTTTAAACAAATCTGGAATTTATCTTGGTGAACAATGAGGCTCTACTTTTTTTTTTTGGCCATGCCGCACGGTTTGTGGGATCCTAGTTCCCAGACCAGAGATTGAACCCGGGCCCTCAGCAGTGAGCACACGGAGTCCTAACCACTGGACCACCAGGGAATTCCCTCTCATTTCATGTTTATTTGACTTGATGGAGGGGCAGACAAGCCTTCTCGAGTCAGTGATTCGATGATTCTTTTGACTTTTTTTCTAAACTATTATTGTCTCTCTTGTTTAAAGTAATTAACTTTTTCTGATTTCATTGGGCTTTCCTATATATTTTCACAAGAAAATAAAAGTTATTATCAAGAGATAATCACTGTTGAAAGGATTCTGGAAAGACAGCAGAGTAGGAAGCACCAGGAATCTCTCTCTCAACCTAGACTACAACTGCACTGGCAGAATTCGTCTGTTATAACTACTTTGAATTCAGAAGTCTATAGAAGGCTTGCAACTTCAGGGGAAGGCTTGGTTGGTGAATTTCCACCAATACCAGCCCTTAGCACAGTAACAGCTACCCATTCCCCACCCCTCAGCCATGTGGCACACAGCAGTGGGCCTGTCCCTGTAGCAGCCTGCACACAGTTTCTGGAACTGAGGTGGGCAGAAAGGACCCTGTCCTCCATATATTGGCGATCTGTGCTGTGAATGCTGCTTCTGATCACAGAGGTGCAAAGAGACAGTGACCATTGCTGTTGCTTCCTCCAGTGTTGCAAGCCCTGAGCCCTCTGCTGAAGTGCTTTCCAGGGATTTAAGGGGCTGGCACCCTTTCTTCCCACTTCATTTTTCTCTTCTTCCCCTTTTGGGAGACCAACATTACAGACTAAGATACTCAAAATAACTGCTAGAGGGGCTGGAGCAGCCCCTCGAACTAATCACCAATGATTCAATCAATCATGCCCAAGTAAGGAAGCCTCCATAAAAACCCCAAAGGGCAGGATTTGGGGAGCCTCTGTTGGTGAACACATGAAGGTCCGAGGTAGATGGCACACCGAGGGCATGGAAGCTCTGCACCCCTTTCCCCATACCTCGCCTTATGCCTGCCCTTCTACCTCACTGTTCCTGAGTTATAGCCTTTGTAATAAACCGGTAATCTCGTAAGTAAATTGTTTCTCTGAGTTCTGTGAGCCACTCTAGCAAATCACTCTAATTGAACCTGAGGAGGGAGTTGTAGGAAGCTACAATTTATAGCCAGTTGGTCAGAAGCATAGATAACAACCTGGACTTACTTTTTTTTTAATATTTTTAGTTTTATTTATTTATTTTTAGCTGCGTTGGGTCTTCGTTGCTGCACACGGGCTTTCTCTAGCCACGGC
The DNA here is from genome assembly GCF_965194805.1 of Balaenoptera borealis. Lineage (NCBI taxonomy): Eukaryota > Metazoa > Chordata > Mammalia > Artiodactyla > Balaenopteridae > Balaenoptera > Balaenoptera borealis. The sequence continues at coordinate 48,211,284 of NC_138879.1, read as the reverse complement.
GCGCAGGGGCTACTCTTCGTTGCGGTGCGCGGGCTTCTCATTGCGGTGTCTTCTCTTGTTGTGGAGCACGGGCTCTAGAGACACAGGCTTCAGTAGTTGCGGAGCGTGGGCTCAGTAGTTGTGGCTTGCAGGCTCTAGAGCACAGGCTCAGCAGTTGTGGCGCACAGGCTTAGTTGCGCCGCGGCATGTGGGATCTTCCCGGACCAGGGCTCGAACCCGTGTCCCCTGCAATGGCAGGCGGATTCTTAACTACTGCGCCACCAGGGAAGTCCCAGCCTGGACTCTGGACTGAAGGGGAGAGGGGGTGAGGGGTGGAGGCAGTCCAGTGGAACTGAGCCCTTGCCCTGTGAAATCTGAGGCTAACTCCAGGTAGCTAGTGTCAGAACTAAATTGAATTGTAGGAGACCCAGCTGGTGTCCACAGAGAACTGGAGAATTGCTTATCAGGGGGAAGAAAAAAACCCCATACATCTGGTCACAGAAGAGCCAGAAGTATGTATGACTGTTGTGTGTAGAGAAAAACAGAGAGGTTTTCCTTTACAGAGTCCTACCATCATTTCTTCAGTACTGAAAAAAAAAAAAATGAAAGAATAACCTGGGTTGCTAGACTCCCAAATCACTAGTTTTAGTAAGAGTAACAAATCAAACTATATCAAAAGGAAGAATTCCAAATCTATGAAGAGGTATTCAATTGAGTGCTACAACCTATAAAAAACATTTTACCTTCATTATAGGGCACTGGATTGCCAATCTTTAATCCAACTTCTTCAGCTGATTTCAAAACTTCTAACTCCATCAAAATAATCACTCTCCTACAAAGGCAAAGAAATAGAAACATGTTAGAAAAAATAAATTCAGAAGCCTTTCAAACGACAAGCTACTTAAAAAGCTTCCCCCAATAATCACTGTGATAAAACTATTTCCCTTTGTCAATTGTTTTTCATTACTGAATAACTTGAGAAACATATGATATCAATTCCTACATAAATATTTCCCTAATCTTTCATTGTATCATTATCAAGGGCTTTTATGATTGCAGGGTTTTCATTTCCCAGCTAGTTCCTTAATTAAAATGCAGTGTCCTTACTACATACTGTATCTTCAAGGAGCAAATGACATGATAAGAATTTAGATTACTAAACCCAAGAATATGTGGCACAAGAGATGATCTGTTTTCAGAAACATATACTTAGCTGAACAATTACCTTTTCCCAGTGAAAACCGTGACTATAGATATTTTTTAATTGTGATTACTATTAACTAAGAACTTCCAATTCTTTGTCCATCTTTAATTCTGATTAAAACCTTTCAATAACTTCTCAAGGACCTTCGGCCAAAAGTTAAAAACCTTTTCACACAGCCTACGAGGCTCTGTAAGGTCTGGCCTCGCACTAACCTCTCCAGCTCACCTCGCGCCGTTTCCCCGTGGTGCTCTGCTCTCCACCATCTGTTTCCTTCCAGCTCTTGGTGTACATTCCGCTCTCTCCTGCCACAAGGCCTCTGTACACGCCGCTTTCTGATTGTGATGGTCTCTCATTCTGCCTCATCTAATATTCAGACGCTTCCTTAATCTTTGGTTTAGATCAGTTTTCTGTTATAATCCTTTCTACAGCCATCATTTCTTTCCTTCAGGTCACTTCTCTCAGGTTTAATTAATATATATTGACATATAATTATTAATATTTGGGTTAATTATGTTCATTATTTGATTATTTACTCACATATGATATATTTTAGTTGTGTATTCATTATTTATTATCTATTTCTCTTACTAAACTGCACTTTCAGTAATGGCAGGTATCCTTCAGTGTTTACTGTAGCAACTGGTCCACAGTAGTTGCTCAATACGTGCTTGAACAAGAATGTCACAATCACGTTCATATTTTAAAGAGGACTGCAATATGAAGGAGTCTGAGGGGAACACAACTGGAGGCAGAGGGAACAACAGAAGGAAGAACTGACGAGGCCTGAATTAGCATAGTTGAGATGGACATTAAATATAGTAGATGGGAAACTCAATTCCCTGGTAGTCCAGCGGTTAGGACTCCGTGCTCCCACTGGAGGGAGGACAGGTTTGATTCCTGGTCGGGGAACTAAGATCCTGCATGCCACACAGCGCAGCCAAAAGGAAAAAAAAAAAAGAGTAGATGGTCTGGAGCAATTATTTAAGCAATAATAAGCCCAACCTCATTGTGATGGATTCTTTAAATGGTCTGACTGCTGTATTTTGGATTTTCACATGCAATTGATCAGTTTGTGCTACCTTTATCAAGTTTTCATATCAAGGTTATATTACTTCAATAAAATAAGCTTGAAACTATCTGTTTCTGAATATTACATACAGATTCACTATAAAAACTCTCTGATAGATATTTAGTGGTATTTTAACTACCTTCCAAAAGTATCCAAATTTTGGATAACATAGAAAAATGGAAGACTTATTATCATTTAGCATTACCCTAATACCAAAACCTAAGAAAAAACACACGAAAAAAACCCACTAATTTTATTTTGTAATATACATACATCCTAACTAAAATATCAGCAAGATGAATCCAGCAACACATCAAAAGAATACACCAATATCAACTCACAGAAAACACAGATGACAAGGACACATTACAACTTTATAAAGATATAATCAGCAAAATCCAGACTGTGGGAAACGGTGCATGAGGATAAAGTACAAATGACCTGGTTTCTTCAACAAATAAACACTAAGGGAGGAAAAAAGATATGGAGGAGGAACTAGATTCATAGAGACTTAAAAGAACTATCAACCTACTGCAGTGTGAACTTCACTTTGGATCCTGATACAGACAAATTAATTACACACACACATGAATAGTTGGAAACTGAACAGTGACAGAGTATTTGATATTTTAGGTGTAAAAATGGAATTTTTAAAAAAGAATTACTACCTTTTAAAGATATATACTAAAATATTTGTGGAGGAAAAAATATGCCCGAGATTTGCTTCAAAATTATAGAGGAGGGTAGATGTGGAAGGTATTTAGATAAAACAAGATTGGATATCAAGTGATAATCTGAAGACAGATAACAGGATATATAGGGATTCACATACCATATTCTTGAATGGACTTAGTATCAAATACTATGTAAATTTACTGCAGTTCTTTGTATTCCGACAGGACTTTTGTTTTTTTTTTTTGATACTTGAAAGAATAAACATGGAAGAAGAATAATAAATATGGAAGAATAAATATAGAAAAACTACCAGGTGGGCTTCCCTGGTGGTGCAGTGGTTAAGAATCTGCCTGCCAATGCAGGGGACACACGTTCGAGCCCTGGTGTGGGAAGATCCCACATGCCGCGGAGCAACTAAGCCCGTACACCACAACTACTGAGCCTGCGTTCTGGAACCCACGAGCCACTACTGAGCCCGCATGCTGCAACTACCGTGCGCCTAGAGCCCGTGCTCCACAACAAGAGAAACCACCGCAATGAGAAACCTGAGCACCACAACTAAGAGTAGTCTCCACTCGCCACAACTAGAGAAAGCCTGCGCACAGCAACAAAGACCCAACACAGCCAAAAATAAATAAACTAAAAAAAGAAAAAAAAAAAAGAAAGAAAAACTACGAAGAAAATTTGGGGGGAGAAAAAGTAAAGGAAGACATCATCTGTAAGTTACTAAAATATTCTACAGATGATACTTTACCTGGAAACACTATGGCAGATGTAATTATCTGTGTTGATGAAGATGTGGAGAAACTGGAACCCTCATACATTGCTAGAGGGAACGTAAATTACTGTAGCCACTCTGGAAAATAATCTGGCAGTTCCTCAAAAATTTAATCATAAAGTTACCATTTGACACACAATTCTACTCCTAGATATATATAAAATAAATGGAAACATGTCCACACAAAAACTTGTACGCAAACGTCTACAGCATTATTCACAATAGCGAAAAGGTGGAAACAACCCTAACGTCCAAACGACTAGATAAACAAAATGTGACATATCTATACAATGGAATACTATTTGGCCATAAAAAGGAATGACGTACTGACATGTGGTACAACATGGATGAACCTTGAAAATATCATGCTTAGTAAAAGAGGTCAGCCACAAGGGACCACATATTATATGACTTCATTTATAAGAAACGTCCAGAATAAGCAAATCCTATAGAGACAGAAAGTAGATTAGTGGTTGTCTAGGGCTGGGAGGATAGGGAGTTTGGGGGTGATATCTAAAGGGTGCAGGGTTTATTTGGAGGGCAATAAAATATTCTAAAATTAATTGTGGTAATGGCTGCACCACTCTGAATATAGTAAAAACTATTTTACACTTTAAATAGATGAACTGTACGGTATATGAATTATATCTCAAGAAGATGTCACCAAAAAAAAAAAAAAAGAAAGAAAAAACAAACTCTGGCACTGACAACGGGACTAGACAAACAGATCAAAGGAAAAGATGGCAAACAGAACAGAGTCAGATAAATGGAATACTAGTCTCTCTTTATCTGTTTTTGTCACCAACCATCAACTCTCCACACAGCTATGAAAATAATCTCTTGGAAACTAAAAAACTTAAATCAGACTGTACCAATACTCCCCTGCTCGAAAGCCTACAGCTTCCCATCACACTTAGAATAAAATAAACTCCTTACCTTAAGTCTTCCATGATATGGACTATCCATTTGGGAAAAATTAAGCTAAATTCCTCCTTCATACCCTATATAAAAGGGTATATAAGGTATCAACTATACTTCAATAAAAAACAAAAATCAAAACCTTAAATAACTTAAAATAATCCCACTGCTTTTAAAACTAAAAAACAAAACAAAACCTCAGATGAACCAAAATCTACTTTAAAAAATCCACAGAATGTCTGAAGAACTAAGAAGTATTTTTAAATAACCCAGTCAGGAAGCTTCCTAAGCAAAATACAAAATTCAGAAGCCATAAAGAAAAAAATGGACAAAACTGACTAAATTTTTTAAAAATTCTTTAATTCCACAACACAAGACACCATAAACAGTCTATAAAGGTAGACTACAAGGTCTAATAAAGAATTAGCTAACAAAGAATTAATTGATATCCCTGATTTACAAAGCACATCCTCCACATCTCCCTGAACACACACACGCAAAAGACAAAGTATATCATCAAAAGCTATTCAGAGAAAAAGTACAAAGCGTAAGTATATGAAAAGACACTTGACCTCACTAACGGGAATTTATTATTTTATATATCTATTGTTTTCCTTTTATAATACAGAAATTTAAGTTAAAATAATGATGACTGGCAATTATTTTTTAAAAATCAGTAATATCTGCTATGTTGACAAGGTTAAGGGGAAACAAGTATTTTTTCCCCCTAAAAACAGGTTTATTGAACACATACCATAAAATTTATCCTTTAAAAGTATAATTCAGTGGTTTTTAGTATATTTACAGAGTTGTGCAAGCATCACCACTACCTAACTTCAGAACATTTCTACCACCCCGAAAAAGAAACCCTGTGCTCCATGGCAGTCACTCTCCATTCCCCCACCACTGGAAACCACGAATCTAATTTCTGTCTGTGTATTTGCCTATTCAGAAACAGGTACTCTTACACAAGGCTCCTGAGTATGTTAATTGGTATACTTTCTACAACAGACGTCCTTTGATCCCCACAACTCCTAAGAAATAACAGCATGAGCATGTAAAGATAAATGTACAAGGATGACTGCTAAAGCACTGTTGGGAATAAACCTAAGTGACCATCAAACCTAACTGACCGTCAAGGTAAGGAATAAACCTGGTCGTACACACACAGGTTCTCAGCAGAGGCAGGTAGGAACACACGGCATGCAGCCATGCTGAGGCGGTGAAATAAGGCAAAGCCCACGGGAGTGGAACTCCACCCCAGACTGGAGTGAATGGAGCTCGAGGTTTAGTACTCAACCACAGCAAAGCTCTCCACCCTCCCCTATACCATGCCCTAGAGGAGAGAAAAGTGGCTAGAAAGCACCACTCAAGCACTCCAAGGTAGCCTGGAGTGGAAGATAACAGGTCCCAAGTGGGAAGGTTGGCAAGGGGATGTACCTAGCCTAGACTATGTCAGAGCAAATGAAGTCTGGACAGAACTGTCCACATGAAGCATGAACAAGATAAAAAGAAATGACATAGCAACAATGTAACACACAACAGTGTATAAAAATAAAAGGAACAGAAGAGGCAGAGACAATTAACAATCCCATCTAGAGGAAAGCATAAGCCAAGAAAGGGAATACTTCCCAAGTGTGGTGTGCAAAATAAGACTAAGAGTTCAATAAAAGTCAAAAGATGAGATGAAACAAGAGACTGAGAAGAAAAGGGAGCTTGAAAAGGAAAAAACAGAACAAAAGCAGTATCATTATACTTCTCATACTTAAACTATAAACATCAAGGAACAGAACAGAGAAAGCTAAAAACTGAACTATAATATATAATATGTTGGAAAATCTTAAATGAATCCAATGCATGCATTAGAAAAAAGACTAGAGCAAACTGAAGACATACATGGAGAACAAAGTTATCCTGGAACTCAAATGAAACAGAAACATAAGTAAAAACTGGAACTCAAATGAAACGAAAAGATCATTAAGGAATAACTGAACAATCTCAACAAAAAGACAGATCTAACTCCTAACTGCAGACTGAAAGGGCACCATGCACCAGGGGGGAAAAAAAAAAAAAAAAGGAACCACTGACATTTGAGACATAGCCTGGTTAAGTTACTGAACTTGAAACATAAAGAATTCTTCCATCTAATCCACAGAATCCATTCAAGTTTCATAAATTGTCTTAATGATATGCTTAATAGCAATAGGATCCAGTTCAGGATCACTTGTTATATTTAATTATATCTCTTTAGACTCCCTGAATCTGGAAGGATTCTTTTACTTTCATGCTTGAAATTTGAAAATCAGTTATTTTATAGAATGCCCCTCAATTTACCTGAGGCTTCCTCATGATTAGATACAGATTATGCACCTTTGGCAAGAATATAATAGTACTGATGCTATGTTCTTCTCACTGCATCCTACCAGGTAATACATGACTTCTGTTTGTCCCATTACTGGTAATGTTAACGCCAATCATTGGAATAAGGTGCTGTCTGCCAGCTTTCTCCACTATAAGTTGCTTCTTTTCCTTTTACAATTAATAATTATGCTCTGGAGAGGTACTTTTACCCTATAAATAACTTGTTCCTCCATCAAATTTTTACCACTTGTTTCAGCATTTGTGGTAGGCTAAATGACCACCCCCAACCAAAAGATATTCAAGTCCTAATCCCTGGAACCTATGAATGTTACCTTATATGGCAAAAAGGGACTTTGCAGATGTGATTAAACTAAGGATTGAAGTGGCAATTTTATCCCAGATTATCCGATGGGCCTTAAAAGCAACCACATATCCTTCTAAGAAGGAGGCAGAGGCAGACCTGGCATAGACAGAAGAAGAGATAATGTGACCATAGAGGGAGAGATTGGAGTGATGCAGCCGTAAGCCAAGGAATGCTAGCAACCACCAGAAACTGGAAAAGGCAAGGAATGGATTCTCCCAGAGCTCCCAGAAGGAGCCGGGCCCTGCCGACACCATGATCTCAGTCCGGTGAAACTGACTTCAACTTCTAACTTCCAGGGAAAATAATTTCTGTTGTTCTAAACCACCAAATTTGCAGTAATTTGTTACGGCAGCCACAGGAAGCTTACATAGCACCTATTAATGTTTCCTGCCTGAATTAATACTACGACGGTTGCCAAATGGTGATTTTCTAATTCCATCAATCCATTTACATTTTTACATGGCATTCTATTGTAAGAAAAAGCTTTCTGTTCCCTACCCCCCGTATTCATTTATTCAGTATGGACTTACGAATTCTTATTTTATTCAGTAGGTTGCAGTCTGTTACTATTTATTTATTTACTTACTTACTTACTTTCAATTAATTAATCATTTATTTATTTATTTGGCTGCACCGGGTCTTAGTTGTGGCAGGCGGGATCTTCGTTGCCGCGTGCCTGATCTTCGTTCCGGCATGAGGATCTTTTAGTTGCAGCATGCGGCATCTAGTTCCCTGACCAGGGATCGAACCCAGGCCCCCTGCACTGGGAGTGCAAAGTCTTAACCAGTGGACCACTGGGGAGTCCCTATTTTTATTTCGACTTTTAAATTGCCCTAGATTTGGCAAATATGACTCTGCTAGCCAACAAAAAACGTCATATTCCAGCAGTGGTTAATCAGGTGTGAATAACAGTTCTGTTCACCACTGTATCTCTAGCATGTAGCATCTTGTAGGTATTTAGCATACTCTGTTGGCTGAAGAAAGCGTTTACTATGAAAGATTCAAGACTGCAAAAAGGGCAGTGTTACATAATTAATTATATCTTCTTTTGCCCTAATAAGTGATCCCATTTCATTAAAAGATACTTAAAAAGAGAATCCTAAAATCAGTGCTGCTGAAGAGATTAGAAATAAGAGTTCTGCATTCGGCTTTAATTTCCTGCTGTGAAACTTCCAGTTCGGTTCCATATTTTTCTCCTTTTGGTGCCACATTTTAGTTGCCTGAGTTCAGAACTCAATAGTTGTAAGTTCTTAGCTGAAAGCTTTTCGACTTCTAATTGAATTTTGGCATCCAATCAACTTCTCTGTTCAAAAATTAGTCCCATTATACAACACAATAGAACAGAAGAAAAGATACCACATACCTTCCATCTCTCAGAGTGTTCACAATAAATCGGTTAATCTGGCAAATACAGTTGCTAGACAATCGTTCTTCCTCAACAAGAGGGTTCAACTGTGTTGCCAACATGAAAGCTGAAAAGCACAGAGATTACTTCAGTCTCTAAAACATTTCAGTCATGACAATCTAAAAGCCGATCATACCTGTACCAGCAAAGAAAAACAATGCCTTAAATATTAAAACTACTCAGACTCTGCATAGTGAAAAACAGTATTAATTTGATGTGCATTAAACAGCTGCTGCTACTCTGAAATTAAGTATTTCTTAAAGTGCCCCAAATCATCTTTTCCATCATTCAGGTTTCATGACAAAGACTAAAAAATCTTTTCTAGGTCCTTCACCTTGTGACTAGAGATAATAAGTATATACTCTGCAAATTCTCTTTCTCCCTGTAAAGCTTCCAACACAGAAATAAAACCCCAAAAAGACAAGTATAGGACAGCTAACCAATCATATTCACTAAATGTCAATATCATCCTAAGGGAAATTAATCAAAGAAAGCACAGAGCACCAGTTAGACAAAATTAATTAAGCCAAGTGGCAGCTTTCCACTCGACCCAGTCTATTGTTAGAATGCTCTCTGCCAGCTGCAATTCTGTCTTTACGAAGGCAGAGCCAAGCCAATGTAGACTTCTGGAATGCTCCAATTACTGCAATCAAAGTGTTGGGTGCACTTTTATTACTTAAATACAAATTCCTAGATTTATACATCATACGTACAAGACAGAGTATTCAACCCATCACTCATAAGCAGTCGATAACGGGGTGGACTATTCCCTGTAGCAATGGGACGGATGTTCTAGGAGAGAAAACATGATTCATTAGCCAGGTTGTCTGCTCAGTCCCCAGGGATCAGTAAACTTAAGTGGCAGGAGAGTGCGTTCGCCATAGTTCAACACAATTGAACTGCTTGCCCATTCTCTTGACACCTAAATCCAAGTAAAAGAAAACTGGATTTGATGATTCTCCCACCAACCTCTCTCTACTAACATTAAACACAACATAAACGAGAATAAAATAGGTTGCCAATACTCTTCTGTTCTCTCTCCCTTAACTCAAATTTGATTGAAAATTAATTAAAAAAAACATACAATAAGGCACCTAATACATGTATGGTACTATGCAGGAAACATGATAAAGATACAAAATGGAAGAAAAAATCCTTGCCCTGAAGAGGCTTACAACTGGGGTGGAGACGGAGGCAGAGAGACATAGCAGAGGTGTGCACATAATGACAAGACATTTATTCCAGCTTGAAGGAAATCAGAGGCAGCTTTCTGAAGAAAATGAAATACGAAAACAGCCTTAAGACGACTGGCAGGGAGGGACTTCCCTGGTGGCACAGTGGTTAAGAATCCTCCTGCCAATGCAGCAGACACGGGTTCAAGCGCTGGTCCGGGAGGATCCCACATGCTGGGAAGCAACTAAGCCCGTGCACCACAACTACTGAGCCTGCGCTCTAGAGCCCACGAGCCACAACTATTGAGCCTGTGTGCCACAACTACTGAAGCCCGCATGCCTAGAGCCCATGCTCCGCAACAAGAGAAGCCACCGCAATGAGACGCCCATGCACCGCAACTAGAGAAAGCAAGCACGCAGCAACGAAGACCCCAACAACAAAGACCCATCACAGCCAAAAGTAAATAAAATTTTAAAAAATAAAATAAAATAATAAAACTGGGATATTTGCCTTTAAAAAAAAAAAAAGATGACTGGCAGGGAGTTTGGGAGTAACAGAGAGACAGATCATCGGGCTTACTGACTCACAATCTGCAAGTATGATCCAGGATTCTGCTCCTATTGATTTTTAAAATTCTCACTAAAATTTGAGACCTCCTTAAATGAATGATAGGGTTAATGAAGAATTTTAAGCAGACAAGTTCCTTTCAGGTAGATCTCTCCAGAGGCCATATGTAAGGCAGATTTGAGCAAGACAAACCCCAGGGCAGAAAGACAACCAGGGAGGCAGAAGTAATGATGCGTAGCACTACAGTATCCACCAACTGTGGAAAGAACAGAAAGGCAAAGCCTCAAATGTGAACCTCCAAAGGTCAAACTCTGGCTAACACAACATTAAAATAAAGCCTGGTTCCTCTCTCAGAGTTACAACATGGACTGGACTATTTTTGTGATGATGAAGAGAATTTTGTAAAGTGGACACGTTTCCTAAAGTGGACTGTATGTCCTCTATCAAATGTAATTTATAATTATATGTAAGTTTAAAAAACGTTTGACATAAAAATATGTAGGTACTCACAATGACTTGGAGAATGGGTTTTATGGCTGTATCTCCCTGTTGCATTATGGCCTGAAAAAGTAAAAACAGATGCTTATGAGATAGGCACTCAAATCATGATTAAAACTTGACATATTTTTAATTTGGTGTCTGGAATAAACCACAGATGACATTATTAAAAGATCCTTTTCAGAGCTTATCATTTGAAAATCTACTTCAAGTTTTATCACTCTGGACAAATCATAAAATCATAAAAGTGGGATTCATACTTACGACAAGGATACTACATCTAAAAAGCTGGCATCGCATATGTACTCATTAGTCATAATAGCACATTTATTTTCCTACACTGCCCATTAATACGGAATCAAACAAGTAAGTACAGCAAATCCTTAAAACAGAATATTATGCAGCCTTAAGAAGATGTTTCTAGGGACTTCCCTGGTGGCGCAGTGGTTAAGAATCCACCTGCAATGCAGGGGACACGTGTTCGAGCCCTGGTCCAGGAAGATCCCACATGCCGCGGAGCAACTAAGGCTGCAAGCCACAACTACTGAGCCTGCACGCCACAACAAGTGAAGCCCGCGTGCTACAACTACTGAAGCCCACGCGCCTAGAGCCCGTGCTCCGCAACACGAGAAGAAGAGAAGCCACTGCAATGAGAAGCCCGTGCACCACAATGAAGAGTAGCCCCCGCTCGCCCCAACTAGAGAAAGCCTGCGCGCAGCAACAAAGACCCAACGCAGCCCAAAAAAAGAAAAAAAAGATGTTTCTGTACCACTGGTTGCCTCTTGTGAGAGGAATCGGGTGATGAGGGACATGTGTGGGAGGCAGACCTTGCACTGCATGCTCTTTTATACTTTTTGAATGTTAAATCTCATGACTCTATTAGCAATTATAAAAATAATTTCTAACAAAAGCAAAATAACTATTAATCAGGCTTTTAGTTCGTTTTTAAAAAGGCATCATTTAAAGGTAACCATCAGAAAAACTAGCTAGCTAAAACTCATTGTCTGACGTCTGCTTTTGCCAATGCTGAAATAAGTGGTACCAGACTAGCTCTTCCAACCATAAACTAAAAACTGGACAAAAATATATAAACTGTTTTCAAATACCAGGCAACAGGTAGAACAAGACTGTGATCCCTGAAAGGAAAACAAATGAGTTTCTGCACAGAGGCACTTTTGGACCATAGCATAGCGAAGGGAACCCAAGAAGAATATGGCAGTCCTGCTGAGCACAGATCAGTTTGGGGAGGTGAGTTATCTGGACTTCCTGGAGGCAGAGTACCCAACAGGAGGGAGCTACATAGAGAAAGAGCTTCAATAACCTATGCAGGGGTTCCCTTGAGTTTTTGGCTGAATTCTAAGTTGTGCATACACAGAATGAGGTGCCACAGGCCAGGTAAAGATTAGAGAACTACAAGCTGAAAAATTACTGGCGCTCACCCAGGCTAGAATACATTTGAGTTCCAATTAGCCATTTGAGTGGAGAGAACTCAATAAACACCTGGTGCATTCAGTAGAAACCCCAGAAAGGCCATGCTTTAGAAACAGACTAAACTATCCACAAAGTAAAAGCTACTCTAGACCCACTACAGTCTCAAAGGGCTCAGTTGATCTGCAAGTAAGTTAACAGTCTGCCAGAACAACTCAATATTCTCTATACACATAATCTAGACACTGAACAACGTATTGTTCATAATGTCCATTGCCATCTGGGGTCCCAAGACCTTTTCAGAGGGTACATAAATTGAAAACTATTTTCATCATAATAAACAAGCTTTTGTCCTTCTCACTCTCGTTCATTCAATACAACGAAAAACTGGCTGAAGGACTAATAAAACTTTATACTATTACCACTTATGAATGTCTACTGGATGAAAAATCAGTAATAGAAATCACAGCAGTTCCACTTTCTAATAATAAAGCAACTTGTTGAATTAAAGAACAAGATACATCATGAAGACTGAGTTAATATCTCTTCCGCAGAATTCTACTTTTGCCTTACGAATGGATGAATAGATAGATGTGGCTGGACTGGCTGCTTTGCTTGTGTTCATCTCGTATCAGCACCAACTAATCATCTAGTAAGATCTTCTTTCGTGTGAATGCTTGACAACAAACACAGACTATGCTGAAATACTCAAAGTGTTGAATCACTTTCAAAACTCATGGTTTATCCTGAAACAGCTGTGTTGACATTTGCACTGATGGTGCAAAGCAGTGGTAGGTAAACTACGGGTGCCTTAGCCGAGTTACTACAGCAGTCGTCACTGTATGCTTCACTGCCCTGAACACACTGGGGAGGGGAGTTTCACTAAAAAAAAAAAAAAAGAAAGAAACTTGAAGAAATAAAATTATTTATTACATTAAATCTTAACCTTGAGGACAAAAAAATTTTAATATTCTATGCAACCATACAGAAAGTATGCCAAAGTACTTCTGCTGAAGTACGGCTGAGGCCTTGAGGAAAAGCACTGCTACAACTGTTCGAGCTGCAAGTTGAACCGGCCATTTTTTTCTCATGGAACGTCATTTTAACTTGAAAGGGCAAACGACAAACTGTGGTTATTCAGACTTGGGAATTTAGTGGATATCTTCTCAAAAATAAAGTGAGACAATTAACTGTATTTGTTGCCAATGATAAAAGAGTTTTCTAATGAAAGTCAGGACTTCTGAAAACCTGTATTCACCAGCTTCCTAATACTTACTGACTTTTCTTAATTAAATCAGTAATGATGTTAATAAGCATAAATTTTTGTGATATAACAAAATATACCAACATTTGGAAGATCTGTAAAATGCAATGAACCAATATTTTCCAAATGACTGAAACATGGCGTTACAAATAATGCATAGGTAAAAGATCTATTCAAAATGGAAGACAGGCCAAATCTACATTCCAACTAACCTTTAAGAAACTACCATTTGTTGAGTTTTGATACAGTACTAAAGGAAACCTGATTTTCTATTCAAAACACTTCTGACACCAAATGTGTGGGTTTTCCACATGAAGCAATTCTCTGCAGACACCAACTGGGCGTCCCACAAGTCAACTTAATTTTGACACTAACTACCCAGAATTAGTGTAGACCCCACAGGTTAAGGGCTCAGTCCCACAAGACTGTCCAAGTGCCCACTTCATACACTAATCTCAAGTAGTGGGTCCCCAGGTGACCCAGTTTACACTTCTATTTGACTTGGCTACAAATTGTGTGGCTACAAATTCCTTGGAGTCCCTCACAGAACTCAGGGAAACACTTTACTTAGTATTACTGGTATATTATTAGAGAGAGTCAAAAGGATACAAACAAAAATCAGATGGAGAGGCACATAAGACAAGGTCTGGATGGGTCCCAAGCACAGGAGATTCTGTTCCTGTGGAGTCTGGGGGTGTGCCCCCTCCCAGCATGTAGATGTGTTCACCAAACTAGAAGCCCTCTGAATTTTGTTGTTTAGGGATTTTTCTGAAGGCCCCATTACATAGGCATGATTGATTAAATCGTTGGGTATTGGTGATTAGCTCAATCTCCAGCCTTTATCCTGTGGGGTGAGGTGTAGAGCAGAAAGTTCCAACCCTTTAATCACATGATTGGTTCCTGGCAATCAACCCCTGTCCTGAAGCTACCCTGGGGCCCACCAAGAGTTAGCTCATTAAACTTCAGGTATGGTTGAAAGGGGCTTATCATAAGTAACGAAAAAAGCTCCTCCCACCCTATCACTCAGGAAATTCCAAGGGTTTTAGGAGTTCTGTGTACCAAAAACTGGACAAAGCCCAAACATATATTTCTTATTATATTACAAGATCACAAGGATCAGAAAAGAAGCCTGAAAAGGGTATTAAAATACTCCTCCTTTTTCCAACTACATATTTGAAGCCAGATTTCCTCCATATAGTTTGACCAAAAAAACCATATATCCATATACTGAACGCAGAAGCTGGTATGAAAATCTAGCTGTCACATCTTCTAGTAAGCCAGATATTAAAGCAATGTGCAAAAATGTAAAACAATGTCACTTTTCTATTTGTTTTGAACTATATAACTGTTTTTCCTAAAACATGTTATTTATGTTAACAGATGAGTTTATTACTATTTTAAATGAATAAATATTTTTAAAATATCTGTTATAATTTCAAATATGGTAAGGGAGATATAACCCACAAAAACAAAAGCTTTTGGCAGGGGGGGCGGCGCTCAATGATTTTTTACAAATGAAAGGTATTCTAAAATCAAAACATTTGAGAACCACTGTGTTTTGGACCGAACATTTGTGTCCTGACCCCACCTCCCAATTCATATGTTGACGCTCTAACCCTCAGTGTGAGAGTATAGAGAGATGGGGTCTTTGGAGGCAACTACTTTCAGATGAGGTCACGAGGGTGGAGCCCCCATAATGAGATTACTGTCCTTATAAAAAGAGGAGGAGGGCTTCCCTGGTGGCGCAGTGGTTGAGAGTCTGCCTGCCAATGCAGGGGACACGGGTTCGAGCCCTGGTCTGGGAAGATCCCACATGCCGCGGAGCAACTGGGCCCGTGAGCCACAATTACTGAGCCTGCGCGTCTGGAGCCTGTGCTCCGCCAACAAGAGAGGCCGCGATAGTGAGAGGCCCGCGCACCGCGATGAAGAGTGGCCCCCGCTCGCCGCAACTAGAGAGCGCCCTCGCACAGAAACGAAGACCCAACACAGCTATAAATAAATAAATAAATAAATATTAAAAACTCCTCACCGCATCTCAGTGTTCACAGGATAAAATCCAAACACTTAGAATAACATTCAGAACAATTTACAGACTCACAGGCTCCCAACTTGCTTTAAAAAAAAAAAAAAAAAAAAAAAAAAAAAAGAGGAGGAGAGGGACTTCCCTGGCAGTCCAGTGGTTGAGACTCTGCGCTTCCACTTCAGGGGGCACGGCTCGATCCCTGGTCATGCAACTAAGATCCTGAATGCCACAAGGTGCAGCCAGAAAAAAAAAAAAGAGGAAGAGACACCAAAACTCACTCTCTCCCCACACAAAGAAGAGGTCATGTGAGCACAGTGAGATAGTAGCTGCAAGCCAGGAAGACAGCCCTCACCCAGAACTAAATCTGCTGGTGCCTTGATGGATTTCTCAGCCTCTAGAATTGTGAGAAATAAATCTGCTGTTTACATCACCTAGTCTACGGTATTTTGTTATAGTAGTCCAAGCTAGGATGCGTTGCCCTAAAACAGTCATTAAAAACGTAAAGCATCGCTAATAAGCCAATAGTGGAAATAAATTTTAATCATAAAAAATACTCAATCCAAAAGTCGGGAAAAGTTAAAAAATAGAAAAACAACAGCAAAGAAAAGATGGAACAAATAAAAAAACAAGCAGCAAAATGAAAAACTTAAACCCAAACTTGTAATTATATTAAGTGTAAATGGTTCAAGTACTCCAAATAAATGGAAGAAATTATTGTAATGAATAAGACAGACCCAACTATTTGCTCTGTACAAGAAACACACTTCAAATATAAAAAGACAAATTAAAAATAAAATACTGGAGAAAGATGTATCATTAAAAGCAGGCAAAGTAGACTTCAGGACAAGGAATATTACCTGGGATAAAAAAGGACATTTCATAATAATAATAGGGTTGATTCCTAAAGGAGACACAATGGGGACTTCCCTGGCGGTCCAGTGGTTAAGACTCCATGCTTCCACTGCAGGGGGCACGGGTTCAATCCCTAGTCGGGGAACTAGGATCTAAGATCCACATGCTGCACAGCATGGCCAAAAAAAAAAAAAAAGACAATGATAAATGTGTTCACCTAACAACAGGGGTTCAAGATACATGAAGGAAAAACTGACAGAATGAAAAGGAGACATAGACAAATCCACTATTATAATTGGTGGTTTCAACATTCTTCTCTCAGTAATTGACAGGGTAAATAGACCAAAAATATAGAAATAAGAATATAGAAAACTTAAACTATCAACAAACTTGACCTAATTAGATCATCTAACAACTGCAAAATACACATTCTTTTAAGTGTACCTGGAACATTTTCATCAAGATAGTCCATATACTGGGCAGTAAAACTCTCAATAAATGTTGAAAAGTTCAATTCATACAGAGTACGTTATTTGACCACACTAGAATTAAACTAGAAATCAATAACAATATGATATCTAGAAAATCTCCAGATACTTAGATGTTAAACAACAACCTTCTAAATAACCCATCTGTTGAAGAAGAAATCACAAGAGAAATTAGAAAGTTATTAACAATGAAAATTAAAATACAATCTATCTAAATTTGTGGGATGTACCTAGAGCAATGCTTAGAGGGGAAAATACAGCTTTAAATGCTCTCATTAGAGAAGAAAAAAGCTCCAAAGTCAATTATCTAAGATTCCACCATAAGGAGCCAGAAAAAGAATAAATTAAACCCAAGTACACAGAAGGAAAGAAATAAGAAAAGAGCAAAAATCAATGAAATAGAAAATTGATAAATAATAGGAAAAACACAATTGAACCAAAAGCTGGTTCTTTGAAAAGATCAATAAAATTGATAAACTTCTAGCTAGTCTGGTAAAGAAAAAGAAAACACACATTCTCAATACCAGGAATGAAAAAGGCATCACTATAAATCATACATATATAAAATTTTATATATATTTATATATATATAATAAGGGAATATTAGGAACTTTATGAAACAACTTAAATGGATAAGTCCCTTAAAAAAACACAAATTATCAAAACTACATAAAAATACAGAAAATCTAGATAATTCTACATCTATTAAAGAAATTAAATTTATAATTTAAAATATTCCAAAAGAGTAAACTCTAGGTCCAGATGGCTTTACTGGTAAATTCTATCTAACACTGAATGACAAAAAAAACCAATCCTGCATAAATTATTTCAGGAGATAGAAGAGAACACTTTACAACTCATTGTATGATGTTAGCTTTACTCTGATAGAAAAAACAAAGTCATTGTAAGAAAGAAAAATTACAGATCTATATATCACTCATCAATAAAGATGTAAAAATCCTCAACAAAATATCAGTAAATCAAATATAGCACTATATAAAATGTATATAATATGTCAAGACCATGCGAGGTTTATTCCAAGAAGGCAAGGTTTACTCAACATTCAAAAATCCATTATTGTAGTCTGTCACATTAACAGAATAAAGAAGAAAAACCACAACCATCTCAATAGATGCAGAAAAAGCATTTGACAAAATTCAACACTTATTCATTATAAAAAGTCTCAGCAAATTAGGGATAGAAGATAGGGTTAAAATGATAGCAGGCATCTACCAAAAAATCTAATTACCAATCACACTTAATGGCAAAACACTGAATGACCTCCCCTAAGATCAGGAACAAGGCAAGGATATAACTCTCATCACTTTTATTAAATATGGCAGTAGAGCTCCTAACTAATGCAACAAGACGAGAAAAAGAAATAAGGGCATAGGGACTTCCCTGGTGGTCCAGTGGGTAAGATTCTGAGCTCTCAATGAAGGGGGCCTGGGTTTGATCCCTGGTCGGGGAACTAGATCCTGCCTGCATGCCACAACTAAGAGTCCGCATACCACAATGAAGATCCCATGTGCCACAACTAAGACCTGGTGCAGCCTAAATAAATAAGTAGATAAATAAATAAATATTTTTTAAAAATATATTTTAAAAAAAGAAATAAAGGCATAAAGATTGAAAAGGAAATAATAAAACTGTCTTTATGTGCAGATAAAGTCATGTATGTAGAAAATCCTAAGGCATCTACAAAAAACTACTAAGTCAATTTACCGAGTGTTCAGGATACAAGGTTAATATGCAAAAATCAACTGTATTTTTATATACTGCCAATTAACAACTGGAAAATGAAATTTTAAAAAATACCATTTTAATACTGTTAAAAAAACCTAAGTCTAACAATACATATGCAAGACTTGCATACTGAAAACTACAAAACACTGAGAGAAATTAAAGAAAACCTAAGTAAATGAGAGATATAGCATGTCCATGGTTTGAAAGATTCAATGTCTGTAAGAAGTCAAGTGATCCCAAATTGATCTATAAATGTAATGTACTATCAATCAAAATCCCATCAGGCTTTCTTTATTAGAAATTGACAAGCTGATTCTAAAATATATATGAAAACATAGAGAACCTAGATTCAGTAAAACAATTTTGAAAAAGAATGAAGCTGGAGAATTTATACTACCCAATTTCAAGACTTACTATATAACTACAGTTATGAAGACAATGTGTAAGTACTGACATACAGAGCAATGGCAGAATAGGCATTCCAGATATAGACCCACATATATAAATTTTATCAAAGGTGACAACACAATTCAATGGAACATTATAGTCTTTATAACAAATGGGACTGAAAAAACTGAATATCTGCAATGGAAAGAATGATCTATACACCATACATAAAAAGGTAAACTTGAAATGGATTACAGGCCTGAATATAAACTAAAACTATAAAACTTCTAGAAGAAAACACAGGACAAAAGATTTGTAACCTTGGGGGAAACAAAGATTTTTGGGGACAGAAAAATACAATTCAGAAAAGGAAAAACAAAACAAAAAAAACCAACTGAACATCAAAATTTAAAACTGCTCTTTTAAAAAAACACCATTGAGTTTCCCTGGCGGCCTGGTAGTTAAGAATCTGCCTGCCAATGCAGGGGACATGGGTTAGAGCCCTGGTCCAGGAAGATCCCACATGCCGTGGAGCAACTAAGCCCGTGCGCCACAATTACTGAGCCTGTGCTCTAGAGCCCGCGAGCCACAACTACTGAGCCCACGTGCCACAACTATTGAAGCCTGAGCACCTAGAGCCCGTGCTCTGCAACAGAGAAGCCACTGTGATGAGAAGCTCGCGCACCGCAACGAAGAGTAGCCCCTGCTCGCTGCAGCTAGAGAAAGCCCGTGTGCAGCAACGAAGACCCAACGCAGCTGAAAATAAATAAATAAAATAAATTTATTTAAAAAAAAACAGCATTAAAAGAATGAAAAGCCTCAGATTGGGAGAAAATATATGTAATGCTTTTATGTAACAAAAGACATGTCCAGATTAAATAAAGAATTCTTACAACTAATAAGAACACATCCCAATTTTTTAAACAGGCAAAAGATACGAACAATACACTTCACAAAAGAAGGAATACAAACAGCCAACAAGCACATGAAAAGATGCTCAAGATCATTAGTCATCAGCAAAACACAAATTAAAATCACAGTGAGATACCACTACACATTCACTAGAATAGGTAAACCTAAAAAGACTGACAAAACTAAGTGTTCGTGAGGAAATGGAGCAAACAGAATTCTCATAAACACTTTGGAAATAGTTTAGCAATTTCTTATAAAGTTAAATGTTCAGTTATCACATGACCCAGCAATTGCACTCCCCAATATTTATCTCAGAGGAATTAAAATATATTTCCATAAGAAGACTTGTACATAAAAGTTCATAACACCTTCATTCATAATAGCCAAAAAGGAAAATAACCCAAATGTTCAACAGGTAAATAAACAAGTTGTGTTTATTCATACCATGGAATACTATTGGGCAATAAAAAGGTGCAAACTACTGAAACAACATGGATAAATCTCAAAAATCATTTTGCTGAAAGAAAGAAGCCAGACACAAAGGGTACATATTATTTGATTCCATTTATATGACGTTTTAGAACAGTCAAAACTGACCTATAGTGGTAGAAACCAGAACCCAGAACAGTGGTTGCCTAGGGTAAGGGCAGGGGATGGGAAAGGAGCAGATTGGGGTGGTGCATACATTTGTCAAAACTCATCAAACTGCATATAGTTTGATGTATTACAGACTGATATAGTTTGTAAACAATATGTACTATAGCTTTTGTTACATGTAAATCAAATTGAACTTCAGTAAAGGTGGTTTTTTTTTTTTTTTTAAAGGAACAGAACTGGGGGAAGGGACAGGTCAGTAATTTCATCAAGCACCTTTCTGTTTTATTTGATTCTAAAACCAAATACATGTAGTACTTTATCATTCTTTTAAATTTATTTGTGTCATCATAAATAGTGAATATAAGACTTGCTCTTCTGGGACATATAGCATGATATATACACTTAAGACAGAACTGACTTAAATTTTCCAAATTAACATTGCTAATAAAAATACAAAGCAACAGTGGTGATCATTTTGTAATGTACAGAAATATCAAATTACTATGTTGTGCACCAAGAAATAACACAGTACTGTAAGCCAATTATACTTCAAAAACAAACAAACAAATGAACAAACTTATAGAAAAAAAGAGATCAGATTTTGCGGTTACCAGAGGCAGGAAGTAGAAGGAGGAGGAACCGGACAAACGTGGTCAAAAGGTACAAATTTCCAGTTATAAGATAAATAAGTACCAGGGATGTAACATACAACATGATTAATATAATTAACAGTGCTATATATGAAATATAATTAACAATGTTATATATGAAAGTTATTAAGAGAGTAAATCCTAAGAGTTCTCATCACAAGAAAAAAAATACTTTTTTCTTTTTATTTTGTATCTATATGAGGTGATGGACATTCACTAAACTTACTGTGCTAATTGTTTCATGATGTATATAAGTCAAATCATTATGCTGGACACCTTAAACTTATACAGTGCTGTATGTCAATTATATCTCAATAAAACTGGAAGGAAAAAAATACAAAACAACAGAATGGAATGGTTCAGAGCACATGTTCAAACCTCACCTCATGCACAAATTACTTAACTTCTCTGGACTTCAGTTACTTTATCTGTAAGACGGGGTTAATGATAAAAATCTACTTTACAGGGTTACTGTAACTACTGACTATAATAAAGTATCTAGCACATTGGAAATGATCAAAAGTATTCGTTCCCTTCCCCTTTCTTTGTATTACCTAATTACTCAAGATACAAATGCTATTAGTTCTATTTACTACAATAGTTCCACGCATAATCTCTTATGTTAGCTCTTGCCGAAAATGCACTATTTGTGTGTTAGTGCTTACCCTTTGGGGTCTATGTCTTTTGAACTAAAATGATATTACCTGCTTTAGCTGATAAACAAACTTGACAAAGGTACTCTACACTCCTTCACCACAAACACACACACACACAAATTTTCCTCATCATTTACGAACAAAACCTAAGTGATACTTCACCTAACACTGGAAATATGTTTCCTAAATTTTGAATATGGCAAAAACTAACTCATCAAATTATTTGAAAAATACCAGTCACTTTCCTTGAAAGTGAAGAACAATTCCTAATTTGTCTTAAAGATACAAGGTAGCAGCTATAAAGTAAACAAGGACTACAATTTGCAATCACTTCTCGGGGTTATTTCTAACTTATTAAAATATTCACTCAACTCTGCCAACTGTTCTTCCCCATCCATCTCTGTCCCTTTCTTTTCCCTGCCTCGTGCAATTAGCAAACATTTATTGGGCACCTAAAACTTGCCAGCAGTCCTTCCGGTATTGGGGAGACTATGTTGAGCAAAAAAAGACATAATTTCAGGCCTCAAAGAATTTACAATCCAGTGGAGGGAGACAGAAAGTAACTGATATGAATCAAATAAACAACATATAAATGTAAGATCACATCTGTGATTATTAATAATAGGTAACATATAATGAGCATTTATTATGTATCAGGCATGGACTAAGCACTTTAAATTAACAGCTCATTTAATCGTCCCACTAACCTTAGGCAATAGGTACTAGGTATGATTAACCTCATTTGACAGAAGAGGAAAGGCAGAGTTTAATATCGTGAACAAACAGGAATTAGGGGTTGAAAATAAAGGGATTTAGCCTAGCAAGGGGAGTCAAGGAAGGCTTCTCTGAGGAAGTAACTGAGCAGAGACTTGAAGGTTACGTTAGTCAGCAAGGGGAGAATGAACAACCACCCAGGCAGTAGGCACAGGTTAAAGAATGTCCAAAGCCCCTGTGGAAGGCAGGAGTATGAAATATACCCGGATTTAAATTAAAAAAAAAAAAAAAGGAAAGGCTGGAAAGGAGGAAAGAACTGGTGGGAATATGCTATGATGGGAATGGCAGGAGGAGGGTTATGCTGGGTAGAAGTGAGAAGGCCAGGCAGAAACAATGGTGCCAGTGTGGATAGAGAAGTAGATGCATTTAAGAGATATATGTGGAGGTAAAACACACCAGACTTGGGGAGGGACTGGACATCCAGGGTGACTGAATGTGTAGCAAGAATGATTCCACAATTTCTGGCTGGTATAACTTAATGAATAATGGTGCCATTCATCCAGACAGGGAACGGTAGAGGCCCAAATTTAGAAAGATAATGGATTTGCTTTGGGACATGTTGAATTTAAAATGTTTTTGAGATATCAAGTACGCAGCTGAGTACTCTTCGGAGTAAAGGTGGCTCCGGACACAGAAATTTGTGAGCAATTGACATATAGATGGTAATTTGATTGTCTCGGGAGAAGAGTCAACAAAAATTTACAGAGATCTCCAAATAAGACGGGGAAAGACAAGCCAAACTGAGCCACAGAAACCGAAAGAAGAGGGTGTTACCAAAAGAAAGCGATGCTCAATAGTCAAACGCTGCTGAGAACTCGAGTAAATTTAACTCTCAAAAGTGTCTGTTGGATTTAACGACCTGGAGGCACTGCTGACTTCAGCCATGGTTACTTCTATAGTGATCAGGGGAGTGACTGATTGGAGTCTGTTGAAGGGTTAATGGGAGGCGAGAAAAAGAAAGAACTGAAAACTGACAACTCTAGGAAAGTTAGGCTGCGGATGGGGGAAGGGGAGGAGAAAGAGAGTGGCTGCGGGAGAGAGATGGGCGAAAATCAACAGTTTATTTTGTTTCATTTCCTTAAGCAGGAAAAACATGAGCGTGTTTAAAAGACGATGGGAAAAATGCTTTGAGGAGTGATGATTCTAGGGAGTCACCCGGCGGTTCCTCCCCGGCCCCCTATGTCTCCTCCTCCCGTGTTCTCTCCCCCTTCTCCACCCCGCACAGCCCCAGGGCCCACAGCCACCCCGGCCCGCGCCCGGCTCGCAGGCGTCTCCTCACCGCAATGGCCCCCTCGCTCAGGTGGCCCACCATGGTTCCGCCGCCACAACTCCAGCTCTCCGACTCCCCTGCAGCCCTGGCTTTACTCCAGGGAACCCGCGCGCTCCAAAGCGATTGGCCCCAGGACCTGCGTGCACCGGGACGGCCTCCCGACGTGCGCACGGCACGGGGGCGGGATTAGGAGCCGAGCAGCCACTTCATTGGCCGAGGCGCGGCGGGTGGCCCACGTGACTCACCGGAGCCCAGGTCCAGGGCCTAGTCGCTGGATTGCGGGGACAGGGGGCGGGGCGCGGAACCGCGGAGCGCGCGAAGCGTGATGCGCGAAGCGTGACGCGGACGCAGCGAAGGGCGCGGAGAGGACGAGTTCCGGCAGCTTTCCGAGCTGACTCTCGGAAACGTACCCCACTCGGCCTTTGGTGGGCAGACACTGACTGGTAGCCCAGAGGAGTGGTAGAGTTGTTGCCATAGTAACTCTGCTACTAGATGTAGTCAAAGCATTGACTTGCTTCCTTCAGCAACCCAGAGTTGAACTCCCGCAGGTTCCAGACCCTGAGCTTGGCACAGTGGGGATCTCTCAAGGTAAATAAGACCTGGTCCCTACCCTCAGAGGAGAGCACAGTCTGTCGAGGGAGTTTCTGCTGTGAGGAGCACTAACTCAAGGTAGACGTGGTTTGGGCCCCAGGAGAGACACAAAGTGTGCTGCTATCACAGGTGGAAAAATCAGGGAAGGCTTCCCGGAGGAGATACCATTTGAACTGGGTCTTGAAGAATGTTTGGAAATTTGCCAGGTGGACTCCAAGTGAGGGTAGGGCCAATGAATAGTCTTTGTAAAACCTAGGGAGATGAATAGCCTGGCAAGCTGGGGATAGCTTTGAGTAGCTAGGATAGTAGGGTACAGAGGAGGAAGTGAGACTTGAGCATTAGAAAGTAAGCCAAGAGTTAAATAATGAAGGGTTTGTACTGGGCTTCTCTAAATGCTAGGAGGAGCATTGATGAATTTAAGGCAGAGTACTGACATCTGTCTCAATGTGGAGGATGGACTGAATTTGGAATGGGGAAGTGGGGGGTCTGAGGGCGTGTAGACTAGTTATGACGCTCCAGAAAGAATGCCGGACAGGAAATGGTGCGGGCTTGAACTAAAGGAGTGACCTGGGGATTGAAAAGAAAAAACTGAACTGGGTAAGAGTTCTGATTCATCATTGTATAACCAGTACCTAGTATGATGCCTGGAACAAAGTAAGCTTTCAATAAATATTTCTGAATGAAGGGATGTTGAGTGAATTGGGGTGAGAAACAATACATGCTTCCTCAGCATGTAAACAACTATAGGAAGAGACCACAAGAATTGATTTTGTTGCTTCATGCATGCTTGAATGAAATCTGGACTTTGTAGAATTGTGCATTTGTAGAAATCCGAATTCCTTATTTTCTTATTCATTTTTTAGATTTAAAGTAGCATGGATCTGCCCGTGGATGAGTGGAAATCATACATACTTCAGAAGTGGTCTTTGCTCCCCAAGTCCATTCAGGTTACAATTTCTACAGCAGAGACTCTAAGCGATCTCTTTCTTCACTCATCTTCGCTTCTTCAGTAAGTGAATGGAAGCTTTAACCAGGGAAATTTTGATGCGGAAAACGTTGTCTTTTGTGATTTGCTCTCAAATTATATCTTTTTTTTTTTATAAATTTATGTATTTATTTATTTTTGGGTCTTCGTTGCTGCGCCTGGGCTTTCTTTAGTTGCGTTGAGTGGAGGTTACTCTTCCTTGCAGTGCGCGGGCTTCTCATTGCAGTGGCTCCTCCTGTTGTGGAGCACAGGCTCTAGGCGCGCAGGCTTCAGTAGTTGCAGCACACAGGCTCAGTAGTTGTGGCACGCGGGCTCTAGAGTGCAGACTCAGTAGTTGTGGTGCACAGGCTTAGCTGCTCTGTGGCATGTGGGATCTTCCCAGACCAGGGCTCAAACCCGTGTCCCCCGTGTTGGCAGACGGATTCTTAACTACTGTGCCACCAGAGAAGCCCATCAAATTACATCTCTTTTTGATGGAAGAGTTACGTTTAGATTTTTATATTTTGGGGCATTCAACAGTTCTTGCTGTTTACACAGTTCTTTCTAACCTACTATTATACAACAGGTAGGGATGCTATTTAGCTTTCTCGGTGTCAATATTATGTTTCAGTAATCAGTGCCTTGCTGTCGTCACTAGGCTCTGCACCTTGCTGTATCCCAAAGGATATAGTGGAGATTTACTAGCTGCACATAGAAATTCATGAATGCTCATATTTGGAAGGAACGATAGAGGTCATACAGTCTAACCCCAGTAGTTTTCAAACACTCTTGACTACACTCTTCAATAAGAAATATATTTTACATCACAACCTAGTACACACATACGTATATAAAAAACTGAAACAGGGGACTTCCCTGGTGGTCCGGTGGTTAAGACTCTGTGCTTCCACTACGGGGGGCACGGCATCCATCCCTGGTCGGGGAACCAAGATCCTGCATGCCGCGGCGTGGCCAAAAAAATAAAAAATAAGTAAATAAAAAACTGAAGCAGGAGTTTCCCAAACTTCATTCAGTGAATTTTTATTGAACATCTGTTTTGTGCCAGCCACTGTGCTCAGTGCTTAGTAAACAAAAAATACATCATTTAAAAAAAATAGACAAAGATCCTTACCTTTGAGGAGCTTAATTCTAGCAAGGAGGCACAGCCAATAAACATCATAAATAAATAAAATATATAGTATGTTAAAGGTGATAAATACAGTAGAGTAGACAAAAAGGAAAAATTGAACAGGGTAGGGGAAATAGGCAGTGCCGGGAGCGAGAGTACAGATTGTAGTATTAAGTAGTATAGTCAGATATGCCTCATTGAAAGAGTGAAAGTGGAGCAAAGTCTTGGAGATACAGGAGTTAACTGAGTAGATATCTGAGAGAAGAGCATTCCAGGCAGAGATCCTAAGGTGGGAGTGTGTCTGGCATGTTTAAGCAACAGCAAGCTGGATGAACAGCTAGTGGTGGATGAACAGAGTAAGCCAGAGGGAGAGTGGTAGGAAATACCATCAGAGAGGTAATGGGACATGCATGGGAGTTGGGGAAGAGCAGGTGGCACAAATCGAGTTGACCCTTTCTTAGTGCCTTATCTTTTTACCCTGAGTAGCAAGTTATTGCAGGGTATAGTAGGCAGAATTCTAGAGATGCCCCCCGCCGCCACCACGCCAGCATTCTGGTCCCCTGGTTACTCAATCCTGGTCCCCTGGTTACTCAATCTAACATTAACCTAAGCACTGCTGGGAAGGGATTGGGCTGATGTAATGAAAGCCCCAAGCCCCCTGACTTTGAGAGATAATTACTGGGTGGGTGTAACCCAATCAGACCAGACCTTTAAAAGCAGAGAGTGCTTCCTGGCTAACAGCCAGCAAGGAAATGGGGACCTCAGACCTACAATTGCAAGGAACTGGCTTCTGTCAGTTCTAAACTCAACATCCTGAATGAGTTTAGATATAGATTCTTTCCCAGATCCTCTCTATAAGAGGTCACCTTGATTTCAGCCTTGTGAGACCCTAAGCAGAGAGACCAGGCAAGCCCACCTGGACTTCTGATCTACAGAACTGAGGATAATAAATGGGTATTGTTTTAACCTGCTGAATATGTGGTAGTTGTTACACAACAATAGAAAACTAATTCACAGGGTTTTGAGATAAGAGTGATACGATCTGATTATATTTTAAACAGATGTCAGCAAACAACAACCCACAGGGTAAATCCATCCCACTGCCTGTTTTTGTGTGGCCATCAGCTAAGAATGGTTTTTACAGATAAATATTTGTAGTCGATTTGATGATCGGGAACGTTGGCTTTGAATCACAGTTTAGCAAAATGGTATCCATTTTTATTTTTTTTAAAATTTTATTTATTTATTTATTTATTTATGGCTGTGTTAGGTCTTCGTTTCTGTACGAGGGCTTTCTCTAGTTGCGGCAAGTGGGGGCCACTCTTCATCACGGTGCGCGGGCCTCTCACTATCGCGTCCTCTCTTGTTGCGGAGCACAGGCTCCAGATGCGCAGGCTCAGTAATTGTGGCTCACGGGCCTAGTTGCTCCGCGGCATGTGGGATCTTCCCAGACCAGGGCTCGAACCCGTGTCCCCTGCATTGGCAGGCAGATTCTCAACCACTGCGCCACCAGGGAAGCTCTACTTTTTAATTATAGCATTAGTTAGACCTCTGATGCAATGTTGAATAGTAACAGGCATTTAGGACATTGCTATAGGTTTATAGTATATACCCTTTATCAGTTTAAGGAAGTTGCGCTATGTTGTATCATAAATAAGTGTTGAATTTTATCAGTCCTTTTTTTGGATATATTTTGGGAGGAATGATCCTTTTCTTATTCCACTTTAATCTGTGAAGGCAGAATTGACATCAGTAGATTTACTGAAGTTGAACTGTTTTGGAGAATAACTCTGGTTATCATATAATATTTTTTTTAACACAGGGCTAGATTCAATTTGCTGAGGTTATTTTTAGGATTTTTATATCTATGTTCTTAAACGGTATTAGACTATATATTTTTTTGTGTGTGCTCTATTCATCACCTCTTGGTATCAGGGTTATGATAGCCTCATAGCATGAATTGGAGAGCTTCCCATATTTCTCTATGCTCTGAAATAATTTATATAATGTAGGGATTATTTGATTCTTTAAAGCTGGTAGAAAAATCCTGTAAAACTATGTAGACCTGGTACCTTATTTTTTTTTAAGATTTATTTATATATTATTTATTTATTTATTTTGGCTGCACTGGGTCTTAGTTGTAGCATGCGAACTCTTAGTTCCGTCATGCATGTGGGATCTAGTTCCCTGACCAGGGATCGAACCCGGGCCCCCCTGTATTGGGAACACAGAGTCTTACCCACTGGACCACCAGGGAAGTCCCTAGACCTGGTACCTTATTACATGGAAATAGTTTCCTTTTTTAGTTTATTTTTTATCAGAATAATATGCATATAGTGTAAGAAGTCAAATAGTACTTCAAAACATATAAAGAAAAACAGCAACTCTCACTACTCTTCCCCATTTCTATTCTGCAAAGGCTGATACTTAAAATCATTCTGTTTCTTCCAGCATTTAATTTCATGTTACTAAACAGTATGCTAATATTGCTATTTTTGAATTTTTAGTTTTAGTTGCCAAATGTAGCTCTCTTACCCCCAACTCACATGTATATACTTTGTTTTTCCCTCATTCTATCATCATAACTATATTATAATTTATAATATATAACCAGTAGAATATGATACTGGTTAAACCAGTTTTCAACATGTATATCATTATGTCTATGTAAATATCATATGAACCACAAAGTATACTTTGAATTACATTTCCTTTCTTGTACAACTCTTGTTTTCCCTGAAGTTAATAATTGCCTCTATTTTTATTTGTTCTGTATATCTCTCACTACTTCATCCCCAAACTTCTCTACTTAACAAGTTAGTTCCAAAGAGCTGTTTGTAAAACTATTCAATCTAAAATGACCAAAAAAGATTTAAATTTCTAATCTCCATATGTTTGCCCAGTAAATGAAAGTATGAATTGGGCCTTTAAAGCTTAAAGCCAGGCATACACTCTTCTTTCTTGCCACTTACAGTCTTTGAGGAATGTTTTCCCAGATTAGATGCGTTTTGTCCATATCAAAGACCTTTTGAGACAAGTGGACCTCTCGCATTGATAATCTACAGTGTCCTAGGGAATCCGTAACAGACTCAGTATCCGCACTCACTGCCTTCCTATTTGTTTTGATTTTACACTGATTCAAATGGAATACTTTGTTTTGCCAGAAATCAAGGAAATGCTCAAAGACTAACGGATTTAAGTAAAAAAAGAACATAGGAGCCAGTCTGAAGAGGTTTCCATCGGCCAAATTTAGGACAATATGAGCATCAAAAAGTATAATGATGGTAATGGTTTATAAGAATGAATTTTTTTAAGTCCATGGTGATACTCAAAAAAATACATAAATAAGTAAAAGGAGAAAAGGGGGAAACATTTGTCTTTACAGAAAAATGCTAATTAATAAGTTTAGAAATAATGATAGAATTAGAAAATCACCATTTTGTAACTCCCAGTGTAATAAGTGATTCTGGCAATAATCGTCAATGGATGCTCAAAACATTAGAAGAAAGATCACTGGGAAACAGGTTATTCACATGGTCTCAAAGTATGGCCCCATAGATTACTTATTAATGTTACTTATTACAAGGGGAAAGTTATCTTTATATTAGAGAAATCCAACAGTCACCACTTTAACCAAGTGACCAAACAACATCACCAGTAGTGATGGGACTGCCTGACATGTGTCTCCTGGTTTGAAACAACAAGAAGTATACAAGATTTAGCGATGGACTAATATTCTTGACAAAAATTGTTCGATCTGAATCTAATCATGAGGAAACAATGAGACAATACCAGAATGTGTAACGTTTTCCTGGCCTTGAGTCTTCAAAAAAACTTAATCATGAAAAACAAAAAAATTATGGGACTGTCTCAAAAGAAACTAATGAGAAATAACTAAATGCAGTACGTTAGAACCTTGATCCGGCATCAGGTTGGGGTAAGAAAAAGAAAGAAAAGACATTTTAGGAATAATGGAGAAATTTTAAATGATATTTGAATTAGTGGGGTTTTTTAGAATTTAATTTAATTTATTTATTTGGTTGCATCGGGTCTTTGTTGCTGCATGTGGGCTTTCTCTAGTTGCATCGAGCGGGGGCTACTCTTTGTTGCGGTGCTCGGGCTTCTCACTGCAGTGGTTTCTCTTGTTACGGAGCTCGGGCTTTAGGCGCGCGGGCTCCAGTAGTTTTGGCACGTGGGCTCAGTAGTTGTGGCTCGCGGGCTCTAGAGCTCAGGCTCAGTAGTTGTGGCGCACAGGCTTAGTTGCTTCGCTGCATGTGGGATCTTCCTGGACCAGGGATCGAACCCGTGTCCCCTGCATTGGCAGGCGGATTCTTAACCACTGTGCCACCAGGGAAGTCCCTAGTGTTAATTTTTTAGGCATGATAATGATATTGTGATATCAAGATATAGGAG
Source organism: Balaenoptera borealis (assembly GCF_965194805.1). NCBI lineage: Eukaryota > Metazoa > Chordata > Mammalia > Artiodactyla > Balaenopteridae > Balaenoptera > Balaenoptera borealis. Next base: position 48,180,149 of record NC_138879.1, on the reverse strand, counting down.
AATGTCCTTTTTCTTAGCAGAGGCATGCTGAAATATTTAGAGGTGAACTTCCATGATGAGTGCACTTACTTTCAGGAAAAAAAATGTGTATGTGTGAATGTGTGCAAGTTATTAAGCTACAGTTTCTCAGCTGTGATCTTCTGTATTCTCGGCTGGGGCTGGGACTTTCTGCTTTCCCAATTGACCTTATAAGAGGCTTTACCTCTCTAGGGCTCTAGAAAGAGAAGGCACGGCTAGAAGAAGGAATTTGGTTCTTTCTATCTGCTTCCTAGTTAGACTCTACATGCCAAAGAATGAAGTTGGACCTTTACCTTACACCATATGCAAAAGCTAACTCAAAATAACTCAAAGACCTAAACTTAAGAGCTAAAACCATAAAACTCTTAGAAGAAAACATAAGCCAAAAGCTTATGACATTGGATTTGGCATCTTTTTCTTGGCTATGACACCAAAGGCACAGGCAACAAAAGAAAAAAATAGGCAAATCAGACTTCATGAAAAGTAAAATATTTAGTGCATCAAGTGACTATCAACAGAGTTAAATGGGCAACCCACAGAATGGGAGAAAATATTGCAAATCATACATCTGCTAAAGGATTAATATCCAGACCATATAAAGAACTCCTAAGACTCAACGACAACAACAAAAAACCCAGTTTAAAAATAGGCAAAGAGCCCCGCTCACCGCAACTAGAGAAAGCCCATGGGCAGCAACAAAGACCCAACACAGCCCAAAATAAATAAGTAAATTTTTTTTTAAAATGGGCAAAGGACTTGCATAGATATTTCTTCCAAGAAGATAAGCACATGAAATAAGCATATGAAAAGATGCTCTTAACATCACTAATCATTAGGGAGATGCAAATCAGACTACAACAAGATACCTTATTATCCTCATACTCATTAGATGGCTACTATCCAAAAAAATAAAACAGAAAATAACAAGTGTTGGTGAGGATGTGGAGAAATTGGAGCCCTTGTGCACTGTTGGTGGGAATGTAAAATGGTATAGCCACTATGAAAAACAGTATGGCAATTCTTCAAATAATTAGAAATAGAATTACTGGGGCTTCCCTGGTGGCGCAGTGGTTGAGAAGCCATCTGCCAAGGCAGGGGACACAGGTTCGAGCTCTGGTCCAGGAAGATCCCACGTGCTGCGGAGCAACTAAGCCTGTGTGCCACAACTACTGAGCCTGAGCTCTAGAGCCCGTGAGCCACAACTACTGAGCCTGCGTGCTGCAACTACTGAAGCCTGCGAGCCTAAAGCCTGTGCTCCGCAACAAGAGAAGCCACCGCAATGAGAAGCCCGCACACCGGAACGAAGAGTAGCCCCTGCTCGCTACAACCAGAGAAAGCCCGCACGCAGCAACGAAGACCCAGTGCTGCCAAAGATTTAATTAATTAATTAATTAATTATTTAAAAAGACAAGTAAGGCACCAATTTAAAAAAAAAAAATAGAATTACTATATAATCCAGCAATCTTACTTCTGGGTTTATACCCAAAAGAATTGAAAACGGGACTTGAACAGATTTATTTGCACACCAGTGTTCAGAGCAGTATTCATAATAGCCAAGAGTGAAAATAGCCCAAATGTCCATTAACAGATGAATGGATAAACTGTGATATATACATATAATGGAATATTACTCAGCTATAAAAAGGAATGAACCTAGGAAACATTATGTTAACTGAAACAAGCCAGACATAAAAGGATGAATACTTTACCATTCCACTTACATGAAGTACCTAGAGTAGACAAATTCATAGAAACAGAAAGTGAAATAGAGGTTATCAGGGGCTGGGGAGAGGGAGGAATGAAGAGTTATCATTTAATGAGTGCAGAGTTCTAGTTTGGGCTGGTGAAAAATTTCTGGAAATGGATAGCGGTGACAATCGCACAATATTGTGAATGTACTTAATGCCACTGAACTATATACTTTAGTTAAAATGACAAGTTTTTAAATATTTTAGCACAATAAAAAAATTAATTAGAAAATTATTCCATCTCACTTCCACAAATTTTTTATCATAACATTCCAGAAGAAAATTTGAAATATTAAAAAAAGAAAGCTTTTCAAAACTTTCAATTAATTACTGAGTTAAACCTGGTGCAAGAAGAATGAATTATTGCAGCTTAGTTCTTAATTACACTGAAGAACAATTACAAAAACATTGACTTAGGGGCTTCCCCGGTGGCGCAGTGGTTGAGAATCCACCTGCCAATGCAGGGGACACGGGTTCGTGCCCTGGTCCGGGAAGATCCCACATGCCGCGGAGCGGCTAGGCCCGTGAGCCACACCTACTGAGCCTGCGCGTCTGGAGCCTGTGCTCCGCAACGGGAGAGGCCGCGACGGTGAGAGGCCCGCGCACCGCGATGAAGAGTGGCCCCCGCTCGCCGCAACTAGAGAAAGCCCTCGCACAGAAACGAAGACCCAACACAACCAAAAATAAATAAATAAATAACATTCAAAAAAAAAAAAAAACTGAGTTTGTCATCATTTTGGATTAAGATTAAAGAATATACATTGTTAGGCAAGAAGAATTTTGCTATTATTACTGTTCATCACAACTTCTTTGTTTGAATAGGGTTTTCAGGTTTAACCTAATTTAAAACAACATAAAGACAAACAGAACAAAGAATAGGATCTATGGTGTACCAGATATTCATGGGGTATTGTCCTCATATTTTCTGGACTGGAATAAATTTTGAACAGGCAAGCACACCTTCTGAATTAAATAAAATCTTTACTTGTTTTTCTTTTTGTGTTATTTATTTTGAGATTTTTTTCTGTATTGTGTTTAAATATTAATAAAATCATATTTGATATTAAAGATCAATAGTGTTTTGTGAAATTTCCATATATACATACACAGATGCAGCTTACTGAATCACAATGTGAAAGGTATTGCTTTTTTGTTGTTGTTGTTCCATTACTGCCTTTTTGGGTTTTTTGTTTTTAATCTTTTATTTTTGGCTGCACTGGATCTTTGTTGCTGCACTCGGGCTTTCTCTATTTGCTGCGAGCCGGGGCTACTCTTCATTGTGGCGTGCCGGTTTCTCATCGCCGTGGCTTCTCTTGTTGCCGAGCAGAGGCTCTAGGTGCGCGGGCTTCAGTAGTTGTGGCTCACGGGCTTAGTTGCTCCGCGGCATGTGGGATCTTCCATGTGGGATCTTCCCGGGCCAGAGCTCGAACCCATGTCCCCTGCATTGGCAGGCGGATTCTTAACCACTGCGCCACCAGGGAAGCCCGTGAAAGGTATTTCTTATTGTGGGTCTTTGTAAACAAACATTTGATAAACACTTTTCTAAACATTCTGCAGTTTTGTCTTCGATTTCCCCTTTGACCTAGGAGTTGCTTAAGAGAATTTTTAGTTCCCATATTATTCATATTTTGCTTCATTGCATTGTATAGTCAAAGAGTGTAGTCTAGGTTATTCTATACTATTTCTTTTTATTGGAAAAAAGGTGTATGTTTGTGTATTTATACATTAGAGAATTCATATACTTGTTTTTAAAAACTTTGCAGGTTGCAATAATTTCAGATTTACTTGCAAAAATAGGATAAAGAATTGTTGTGCAATGCCCTTCTTTCAGATTCCCTGAATGTTAACATTTCGCTACATTTACTTTATGATTCATCCCATCTCTTCCTCTTCTTCCTTCTCCTCCTCCTCTTCCTCCTCCTCCTTCCCTCCCCCTCCTCCTTCCCTCTGCCTTGCCTCCCCCCACTTCTTGTCTCTCCCTCCCCCTTCTCTCCCTCCCTCCCCTCTGTCAGCCATTCACTCAGGTATTTTCAACAAAGTTTAGGTGGCGAGTATACCTTGGTGCAAAGACTTGTGTATTGTCGTTCTCCACACCCAAGCTCCTATGTAATGCATTATCCAAGGAATGGTTTATTGGCCAGTAACTGAATAAAAAACTTATATTCTGTCCTAATAGAAATTCCAGTCCCTATGTCTCTGAGACCAAAGATTTTTCCCCCCAGTCACATTACATAACACACCCAACCTCTTTTGTCCCAGTATTTTGTAGGCAGTCACTCCTGTTTCAGGTGCAATGGTTAGGAGTTTTCCTAGAAATAACAAATTTGTGCTTTTTTGTTGTTGTGGTTGTTCTTTCTTCATGAAGACCGGAGGATGAGATGTTTTTAAAAAGGCTTTCTAGAGGTTACCTTGTTGGAAAGGACCCCAACGCTCCCCTTTTCTACAGAGAAGAAGGAAACAAAAAATTTCAGAAGAAGGATTATATGGGAGCCACAGTGCTGTACTCTAAGGTAAGACGACCGCGCCACCCCCCCACCCCCCCACCCCCGGCCCGGCTCAGCAGGAGGGGCTGTCTCAACAATTTAACAATGCATATTTCTTCAAAAGATAGAACCGTTACTGCTGAATTGTGAATTGTGTAGCCACTAGTAGCTTTGCCTATGAATTTTGGATTGGATTTGAAAAAGAAAACTGACACAACTCAGCTTTTGGTCCTATTCTGAAACAAAGGATAGTTTGTATTATACATCCTGAATTCCATCAAGAAACTTCCATTCTCATATTCCTTCAGACACAGTGTAGCAAGTCTTGTTGGATGCCTTGGCCTCCCTCCTCCATGTCTGTCAGCTCTTACTGAATTGTGTGCCTTTTTTGTCTGAACAACTGGTGAGGCTGCTGGTGTGATAGTCCCAGTTTAGAGAACAGCTGGATTTTGGTTGGCCACCATGTTAGCTTATAGCCAGTATGACTTAGGTAAAGTTAGGAAGGAAAATAAGCTCAATCGCCACAGACCAGTTGAACTGCATTTTGAAGGTTGTCAACAAATATTTAAAATTATTACACTAACCATCAATGAACTAGGTTTCAAGGAGGAATAGTGGCTTTTAACAATCTGTTGCTCTTGTCCTGCTTCCAGAGTAGAAACTGGAACAAGGTCCCTGAGAGATTTCCTTCCATAATTGTTTAGAGATAAATACGGGTTTAAAGCAAGAATATATCAACCTCTTAAACCAGGTCTGTGGACCCTGTATATTGAAAGAATGAATGTGAATTTGAAGAGTGTACCCCCTACTTTGCATCTTTAACAGGCCTATGCTTAAAGTTTGGAATTAGTTTTCGAAAAACTATCAGACCTACAACAGCATCTTTTAAAATTGATAAAAGCCCTGCTTTGTAATGCTGAATAATGTAAGCATTAGTGATTGCTGAAGAACTAAAATCCATTACATGTAATGATCACTGATAAATGGCTTAATAGTAGTTCTTTTTCAGAGCTAATCTTTCTTCAACTGTATGCATGTGTGTCATAAACGTGATCACAGGGGAAGCTGTTCAAGGAAAATAAGTAAACTAAAAAGTGAAATCAGACAAAAAAATTGAGCCTTCCTGTTTCATGAAACTAGTATTTTGTTGATTGTGGTACTTTGCAGTTTTCCATAGAGCTGCTATTTTCTTTCTTTTTTAAAATAATATTTGTTGTTTTTGTCTGATTGTAAATGTAATATATGTTTACTTGGAAAATATAGAGAGCATAAAAAGTAAGAAAAAAATCCCATAACCAGTGATAAGCACTGTTAACATTTTTGCTTATATCCAGCCAGCCACTTTTTCCTCTGAAAATATGTTTTTCTTGTACAAAATGGCGATAATACTGTACTTACTGTTTTGTAACCTGCTTTTTTTCCCCTCAGCAATTTATTGTGACCGTTTTCTCATGTTGTTAAATTTTCCACTAAAACATGATTTTTTATAGCTGGCTTAGTGTTCCATTACAGGGAACTATACTTGATTTAACACCTAGTGTTGGCAGAGTGTTTGGTATCATAAAGCTGCAAGGAGCATCTTTCTATGTAAATATTTGTACACACCTGACTATTTCCTAAGGATAAATTCCTAGAAGGGCAATTGCTGGGTCAACTGAATGTATTTTTTTTTAAGGCCTTTGACACTTGTTGCTGAATCATTCTCCAGGAAAAAACTAGTTATATCCCTTCTAGCAGAGTATGGGAATGTTCATTTCTCTATATCCTAAGCAATATTGGTTATTTGGTATTATTAACATTACTTTATCTTTTTATTTTGGAATAGGAAATGTGTTTACATAGTTAGAATTTTTAAGATGCAAGAGTATAGAGTGCAGTCTACTTCCTCTGTCCCCCAGCCACTCGTTTCCCATCCCCAGAAGCTAGCACTGTTAAAGCTATCTTTCCAGAGGTACTCCAGCGTATATAAATAAATACAAATAATCTCCCACTCCTGCACACACATACTCTTTTTATATAAATAACATTCTATACACACAGTTCAGCACTCTGCTTTTTCCACTTATATTCTGTTATATGGATATAATAGTAATTTATTTAATTAGAGTCCTTTAGATCACTATTTACCTTTTTTCCTATCTTTTGTTACTTCAGACAATTCTGTGATGAGAAACTTTGCATGTATTTTATTTCGCACATATCTATAGGATAAAGGGTTATATCTGTAGGATAAATCCCTAGAAGAGGAATTGCTGGGTCAATGGAGATATAGATATATGTATTAAAAGATATATATTGCTAAATTGCCTCCGTAATTGTGAGACCAATTTACACTCCCACTAGCAATGTATGAGAATGACCATTATCCCACTCCTATGCCAACTCAGTATGCTATCAGTTTTACTTCTTTGCGAATCTGATAAGTAAAAAATGGCATCTCAGTAGAGTTTTAATTTGCATTTTGCTGATTATGAATGAGGTTGAGCATCTTTTCGTTTGTTTAAGAGCCATTTATATTTCCCATTAGAATTGTTCATATCATTTGCTTATTTTCCTACTGAATTATTGGTTGCCATCTTATTGATCTGTAGGAACTGTTCATAAAGTAAAGAAATGAGCCCTTTGCCTGTAATAGGAGTTGCAAATATTTTTTCCGGTTCAACGTTTGTCTTTTGATACTGCTTTTATTGGTTTTTTGCTACAAAGAAATTTTTTATTTTTATGTGGTCAAATTCATTAACCTTTTATGACTTCTGGGTTTTGTGTCATAATTAGAAAGGTATTTCTGACTCCAACATCACTTTAGATTATTTATATAGTTTCTTCTGGTGCTCTCTTAGTTTCAATTTTTATATTAAGATTTTGATCCATTTGTTATTTATCCTAATGAAAGTTATATTATCATATATCGAGAACCAACTTTATTTTTCCTCAGTGGCTACTTGTCCCAATACTTTTATTGAATAATCCCTATCTTTTCTCCAGTGATTGGAGATACCACCTTTATTTTTATTTTAAAAAGTTTTTTTTTGGCTGTGTTTGGGTCTTCGTTGCTGCGCGCGGGCTTTCTCTAGCTGCAGCGAGTGGGGGCTACTGTTCATTGCGGTGCCCAGGCTTCTCACTGCGGTGGCTTCTCTTGTTGCGGAGCATGGGCTCTAGGCGCGCGGGCTTCAGTAGTTGTGGCGCGTGGGCTCTAGAGCGCAGGCTCAGTAGTTGTGGCGCACGGGCTTAGTTGCTCCGCGGCATGTGGGATCTTCCCGGACCAGGGCTTGAACCCTTGTCCCCTGCATTGGCAGGCGGATTCTTAACCACTGGGCCACCAGGGAAGTCCCACCTTTATGATTATTATTAATCCTTGCCAATTTGGTGGTAGAAAAAAGTAGCCCTTTTCTGCTTTCATTTTCATGTATTTGACTATCTGTATATGAATTGTTTCCCACGTATCATTTGTGTTTCTTCATTTGTGAATTTCTATTTGTTCCACTCACACTTCGTTATGTGCCGGATTATGCTCCTCAGTTTTCATTTACCTTTAGTACTGTTTGTGGCTGAAGCTGAGTCTGAAGCTGCTGTCTTCAAAGTGCTTTACCTATTTATTTCCTCACTTGATCTTCACACCTCTGCTCTAAGGTAGTTAAAAATGAAGCAGATGAAGCACAAAGAGATCCAGTAACTTACCCAATTTCATACAGTCTTTAGTAGCAGAGCCCCTATTATCGGGAAAAAAAAAACAAAACTCTAAAGACGCTAGTTTCCATGTATACTTTTAACCGGTGCATTGTTCTGCAGGGAGTATCGCATTCAAGGCCCAACTCTGAGGACATTTCACTGTGTTACGCCAATCGCTCTGCAGCCCTCTTCCACCTGGGTCAGTATGAAGTGAGTATCAGGATGCCTGGTGTGATTGGAGAGGATCTGCAGGGGGGTTCCCTGGAGGACTAGACCTTCATGCCTGCTTCTACATTAGAAAGCTAAAATTGGAACTGGTTGAATTGGAAGCAAATTGATACCCTCCCGAACTTGTTCTTTCTCCTGATTCACTTCACCTGTCTCAGGTGATTACATGGGGTAGTGTGGGTTGGCAGGAAAGAGACATGCACATTCCCCAGGGCCATGGACTCTATCCAGTGGGTCAGCAGTGCTCAGTGTCAAGATCAGCTATGAGATACGTTGCTAATAATACTTCAGGTTCCAAGTGTTTGCACACTATTTACTTGTTCAGGGTGGTATTTTTAATAAGTAGATGAGCATGTTCAAGAATATCCCTGCAATAATAAGTCTCACCCTCAATATAGATTTTGAGCGGGAAAGTAAAAGTTGCACTGAAATGCCTATTGGGTGGGGGGACTTCAGATGAGTGGCTTCCTCCTCATCCCCAAATTGAGGTCTAAGGACAAACTCTAAAATGCCACTTGGGCACATCCATTTTGGAATTCTACAAAAATTTAAAGTATACCCTAGAGTTAAGAACTATTTGAGTCACCGCAAGTTCACACTTAAGCCCTTTGGACTAAGAGAGAAGAGCAAGAATCTAAGTCCAGGCCCTAAGCAAGAAAGGCCTGGGCTACTATAGACAGCAGTGGGAAGACCTTGTGAAACGTTTAGCCCTTTATAACTTCCCTATATTGTTACTTCTTATAATAATGATTCCCATGTATTGAGCACATACTATGTTCCAGGCATCTTTTTAACACTTTAGATATATTACCTTATTTTCATTTTTATTTCTATCCTGTGAGGTATTATTATCCCTGTTTTTCAGATGAGAAAACTAAGACACTGAGAAATTAATTCATTTGCACAAGGTCATACAGCTAGCAAGAGGCAGAGTCCGTACTGGGATGCCCTCTTAATCATCATACTATGCTTCTTCTATCTGTAAGACTTTTTTCCTTAGAATCAGAAATATTTAATGACAGTTAAACATAATATCTTCTTCTGTTTCTAATCATTCAATTAAAAGATCACAGTAGAATATGATTTAGAGAAATAAGCACATGATCGTAGTTGCTCCATTTTTAATAATCCTTAACTTGTAGATTTTTGTTAAGACTTTCAAGTGGACATTTAAGAGTAGGGACCAAGGGTCATTTTGGGATTTTCTTTCTGTTTGCAGACATGCCTTAAAGACATCGTCAGAGCACAGACGCATGGATATCCAGAGGGATTGCAACCCAAGTTGCTGTTGCGTAAGGCGGAGTGTCTGGTGACCCTGGAGAGACCACACGAGGCAAGCCAGACCATCAGTGATCTTGAAAGTAACTTTGCTGCCAAACCAACCCTAGCAGCTTCCCAATTTCAGATTCTGCAGAGAACCCTCTGTCGTCTGAAAGTAAAGGTACAAGAAAAGGGGAATCTCACAGAAACCTCCCCAGCAGCTCTAACCAAAGCCTTTGAGGATATGGACCTAAGGGAAGAGAATGAACAAATTTCCAACACATCATCATCTGTCAGCTTATGTACGGACCCTTTAAAAGGCCGCTATCTGGTTGCCACAAAAGATATTCTCCCAGGAGAGCTTCTGGTGAAAGAGGATGCTTTTGTGAGTGTCCTTAACCCAGGAGAAATGCCACCATGGCATCATGGCCTCGAGAGCAAGTGGGATACCAGAGCTACCAATGCGGACCTCTACTGTCACCGATGTTTGAAGCACACTTTGGCCCCAGTTCCCTGTGATGGATGCAGTTATGCCAAGTATTGCAGCCAAGAGTGTTTGCAGCAGGCCTGGGATCTCTACCATAGTATAGAGTGTTCTCTAGGGGGGCTGCTTCTCACACTGGGTGTTTTTTGCCACATTGCCCTGAGGTCGACTCTTTTAGCTAGATTTGAGGAGGCTGGCAAAGTCATAAATAAGCTTTGTGGTGAGATTACTAACAGGGATATCTGTTTACCTGAAAGCAAGAATCTGGCGCAAATACTCAGTTATGACCTGGGAGGGGAGAGTAAAAAAAAGGGCAAAACAGTTGAGACCCCAATTCCTGGGTGTGATATTAACGGGAAGTATGAAAATAATTATAATGCTGTCTTCAGCCTTTTACCCCATACCCGAAACCATAGCCCTGTGCACAAATTCCTCTGTGCTCTGAGTGTTTCTGCACTGTGCAGGCAGCTCGAAGCAGTCAGTTTACAGGCCTTCACAACAGGTCTGAAATCATCTAAGCTGAAAGCAGCAGCGGCTCCTATGTTGTATCCAGAGTGGAATATTTGGGGAGTGGCCATGCTGAGACACATGTTACAGCTACAGTGTAATGCTCAGGCGGTAACAACCATACAGCAAACAGGTAAGAGGGAAACTCTTTTTTTCTGCCTTACAGTATTCTTCTTGATGTAGCTAATGTTTGCGGAGAAAGGACTGTAAAGGAGAACAGTAGCATTCAAACAAATCAGTGGCCTAAGGGAAAACACAGCTGTCTTATGATTATGCCATTGAGAAGCTATGTGACCTCAAATTATTTTGATCCTACTCTGCCTCAGCTTTCTCATTTGTAAAATGGATAGTTTAATCGCATCTAACTTTACAGAGTTGTGAAGCTGATGTGTTTGTTTGTAAAAATACTTTAAAACCCTATTACCAAAAAAAAAAAAGGGGGACTTCCCTGGCAGTCCAGCGGTTGAGATTTTGCCTTCCAATGCTAGGGGTGCAAGTTCAATCCCTGGTCGGGGAGCTAAGACCCCACGGGCCTCATGGCCAAGGAACCAAAACATAAAACAGAAGCAATATTGTAACAAATTCAATAAAGACTTAAAAAAAAAAAAAATGGTCCACATCAAAAAAAAAAATCTTAAAAAAAAAAACTACACTGTTTAAGAAAAAAACCTATTACACTATTAATTTCTGATTGTGGAGGAAACCTGAAACAATGGATAAACAAGACTGCAGAAGGAGCAGGGTCTGTAGTTAAGGTATCAGAATCCTAACTCACTCCTTTGACTCAGCTACTCTCTTCTGTTTTCAAGTGCCAGGTTTTCTCCCATTCTTCTGTTTTAAATTTCCGAGAAAGGAATCTGGCCCATCACAGCTTTTCACACAAAAGCAGCAGCTTACAGCTGCTGTAAGCTATTGGCCAGCCTGTGTTTGGGCTGGCTTCTGGTCAGGGGGCCAACTATCTGGGGGCCACCTCTAGGCACAGACCAGCCTAGCCCTGCTTTCCTGAACCAGACCCTATAGAAGAGGCTGTTAAGGTAGATGGGGAGGTTGCACGTGCCCAGCATCATGAGTGCCATCTCTAATACGACTGTACTGACAATGGGTACTATTATTAGAAAAGAAATGGCGTTTCCAGTATTTCTATTGTGTGATCTCCATTTTAGCAGATAATGTGTTTCAATTCAATCAGCTCATTATACTTTTCTCAATTTCCTAATTAACCCTGTGGAGGGGAGGAATTAGGTCATATCTACACCTAGGATTTATAGGCAGATTAATATTAAATGTGGCTTCACTAAACTATATACATGCTTAAGTCTTCTGATCGTGTCATATTAGGTAATCTAGAATTCTGTCAACCTTTTGTTTATATATTTTTACCTTTAATTTTTTTTTTTAAAGGAATTCCTTTGTTTTTATTATTTATTTATTTATTCATTTTTTGGCTGTGTTGGGTGTCTTCGTTTCTGTGCGAGGGCCCTCTCCAGTTGCAGCAAGCGGGGGCCACTCCTCATCGCGGTGCGCGGGCCTCCCACCATCGCGGCCTCTCTTGTTGCGGAGCACAGGCTCCAGACGCGCAGGCTCAGCAGTCGTGGCCCACGGGCCCAGTTGCCCCGCGGCACGCGGGATCCTCCCAGACCAGGGCTCGAACCCGTGTCCCCTGCATCGGCAGGCAGACTCTCAACCACTGCGCCACCAGGGAAGCCCTTTTACCTTTAATTTTAATTCAGCTGCCAAGTTGTATAGTGTATAGTATTTCACTAGAGGTATTTTGGGGCAGGACTCAATTCCGCATCCTGAAGTGCATGGAACATCCAAAAATAGCACTGGCCTCATCCCATGATACAACAAAATCACACTGCAAGCTAGTCTCCGTTTTCTTCTCTGCTTTTGCTGCTTTGAGCCATTGCTACCTTCTAAAATATGTATCTGTTGAGTGTTTTTCCAGAATTATATTTCCCCTAGGGTACATTCACTGCCATTTTAAAAACTACTGTTTTCATTTTGTTTTGTTTTTCTGAATATAAAAAATAGTATATGGAGCTTCCAGATTATACGGCAGAAAGCTGCCAACTCTTGATTCTGTTGTGTCTTGCCTCTAAAATACTTAGTAGAACATACAAAAAAGATGTAAATGTCAGTAGCTCTAAAAACTATGGAAACTATTTTCTGGGTAAACAATAGCAGTGACCACTAACTCAGGCTGAATCCCTGAGGCAGGATGGCAGAGCGATAGAGACAAACGAAAGTGTTTTCCGTCCACCTTCCTTCATTGGCCTCCCTCTTACAGTCAGAGAATCTTAGCCTAAAATTTGTTGCTCCTTGTGCCTGAGATTTCATTACAGTCAATTTTTTACTTGCATAGCAAGTTTTGAGTAAAATTTTTCACAAGTTGTTAAGAGTGAATTTTGGTAGGAAGACTGTGTATAGCCAGAAATACCTGTATTTTCTGTGGCTAAAAAGGACTAGAAAAATAGATACGTAGCATAATACTGGAGACCTGGAGTGACGGAAAGAGGATTGGAGACTCTGTCTTCATCTATGAGGTTCTAATATTTTATGCATGATTTATTCTTACTTATATGATGTTTTAAATATATCTATACATAGAAAAAAATAACACTAGAAGTAAAAATACCAAAATCTTAATTAACAGTGATGAATTCTGAAAGTGGAAATATGGGTGATTGCTACTTTTTTCTTTGAACTGTTCTATATTTTTAAAATTAAAAACACTTATTCACATGGTGGTAACTTCAGTAAATTTAAAATTGGTTGTAAACCTTTCCCTTCATTCTAGGGAAAAAACAAAAAACATTAAAAAAAATAGTTCACAGAGCAAAAGATAGGAAGATGATAAAAATGAGTCTATAGTAGTAAATAAAAATGGGCTAAACTCTTAAATTAATCTTTCAGAATGGGTCAAAAAGATTAAAATCCAAGTATATTCTGTTTACAAAAGTGACACTTAACACAAAGTGGGCAAGACATGTCAGGAATCACAAGTAAATCAGGGTGTTAATATTAATATGAAACAGTAGGGCTCAAGGTACGATATATAGTAAAACAAAGAAGGCATTTTATTTTTGTAAAGGAGACTCTTCTGCAATATATCATCAACCTTAGCTCTCAGGAACATAGAGATTGGTGTCTATAAAACAAAAGTGACTGAGTATACAAGGAGAAACTGGCAAAAACTCCATAGTTGTAGGAAACTTTAATATACCACTCTGACTTCGATCAAATATATTAATAAGGATCTGGAAACCAAGATAACATAATAAAATAGGGGATTCAGAGATATATCCACCAAAGCTTGTGTCCTATAGACCAGGGTTTGGCCAACTTTTTCTGTAAAGCGCCACATAGTAAATATTTGGGGCTTTGCAGGACGTATGGTCTCTTTTGCAACTACTCAACTGCCCTTGTAGCATGAAAGCAACCATAGAAAGTATACATATGAATGAGCCTGGCTGGACTCCAATAAAAGTTTATTATTGACACTGAAAGTTGAATTTCCTAAAATTTTTCATGTCATGAGAATTATTCTTTTCACCTTTTTTCAACCACTCAAACATGTAAAAAACAGGAATTCCCTGGTGGTCCAGTGGTTAGGACTCCATGCTCTCACTGCTGAGGGCCCAGGTTCAATCCCTGATTGGGGAACTAAGATTCCACAAGCCTCATGGCATGGCCAAAAAAAAAAAGTAAAAACCATTCTTAGACCACATATGTACAGAAAGAGGCACCAGGCAGGATTTGGCACACAGGCTACAGTTTACAGACTCCTGATAGAGACAAAGATTTGGCAAATCTAATTAAGAAATCTAGGGGAAAACGCCACAAAGTTAGAAACGATGAAGGGGATACAGCCAATGATATAAATTCATTCTAAGATTTATAGCAAATATTTAATACAATTTTAGATTATTGAATTTGAAAATAGTAAATAGACAACTTTGTGGAAAAATATAAATTGCCTAAATTTTTCCAGAGGGAGGAAAATACTTTAAAAATCTAGTAATTGTGGAAGAAATTGAAAAAGTTATCAAAATAGTTCCATAAAAACAAGCCATACCCACTCTTTTTCATGTGAGTTCTTTAAAACTTTTAAGGAACATATTTAGCCACATTTTTTAAAGATAAAAGGAAAAATATCTTTCAAGGAACAGATCGTTTTTATACAGTATAAACTGTTCCAGGGCATGGAGGAACCGAGAACCCTCTCCCACTCATTTTACAAAGCCCGGAGTAAAAACTATAGACCAGTCTCACATGTGAATATGGATGTAGAAACTCTGAAAAAAAATCACTGCTATGTCACATCCAGCAGTTTATTAAAGGAACAATCATATATGACCAAGTAGGATTTCTTCCAGAAATGTTGAAGGATATTTTAATTTGGAGGGATATAAAACAAGGCTTGGATAAATGCAGAGACATGCCAGATCCTTAGAAGGAAACACGGAACACTGTAAAAATGGCAGTTTCCCCACATTAACCTAATCAGTCTAATGCAGTTTCCAACAAAATCACAGTTGGATTTTTCTTAAAATTTGACAATGATTCTAAAGTTCATCTTGAATAAATGGGTAAGAATAGCCTTTTTGTGGGACTTCCCTGGTGGTCCAGTGGGCAAGACTCTGCACTCCCAGTGCAGGGGCCCCAGGTTCGATCCCTGGTCGGGGAACTAGATCCCACATGCATGCCACAGCTAAGAGTTTGCATGCCGCAACTAAGAAGCCCGCCTGCCACAGCTAAGAGCCTACATGCCACAACTAAAGATCCCACATGCCGCAACTAAGACCTGGTACAGGCAAAATCAGTAAGTAAGTAAATAAATAAATATTAAAAAAAGAAGAAAAGGGTAGCCTTTCTGTTTTAAAGAGTACTGAAAGGGCTTGGTACTATCAGATTTCATATCAGCATTGAGCTACAGTAATTAAAAACAGTATGGCACTAATGTGATAGCCCCCCAAAAGTATTAGATTCTTTCTTCAAGCCATTAAAAAGTTAAATATTTAAAAATTCAGGAAATTCCCTGGCAGTCCAGTGGTGGTTCTCCAAGCTTTCACTGCCAAGGGCCCAGGTTCAATCTCTGGTTGGGGAACTAAGATCCCACAAGCCACGCAGCTCAGCCAAATAATAATAATAATAATTAATAAATTAAAATTAAACCAGAAAATATCTAGAAAAAGATAAGTGAACTTTTACATAGTTTTAAGGTGGTAAGAGAAGCTTTCTAAAGTATATAATACCAAATTTAGGTAATTAGAATATAGCTAGATTTAACTTAAATACCAAATTTCAAAAACACTATAATCAGAAAAGAAGACAGAGAATGTGGGTGAAAGAGGTCCTTGAAGGAATGAAAACATTGGACTAGGAGGCAGCAGACCTGAGTTCCTGTTCCGCTCAGTCTAACCACTTACTCTCAGCTCAGGGACTGAACCTTTGTATGGGTCAGTATTCTCATATGGATAATAAGAGGACTAGATGAACCTCCAGGCCTCTAGGGAAGACTCTGCAAAAATGACCAAAACAGTTCCTCCCATCCCTGTATGTTTGCCCCTTTGCAACTTGACACTGATTTTTCTCCCATCAAGGGGGAGAGTCTATTTCCCCTGCCGAATCTTGCTTTGACCAATGGAATGCAGTACAAGTGATGTTATGTGACTTAATGAGTCTAAGCCTTAAAAGAGACCTTGCAGGGGCTTCCCTGATGGCGCAGTGGTTAAGAATCCGCCTGGCAATGCAAGGGACACAGGTTCGAGCCCTGGTCCAGGAAGATCCCACATGCCGTGGAGCACCTAAGCCCATGCACCACAAATACTGAGCCTGCGCGCTAGAGCCCGTGAGCCACAGCTACTGAGCCCACATGCCGCAACTACTGAAGCCCACGCGCCTAGAGCCTGTGCTCCACAACAAGAGAAGCCACCGCAATGAGAAGCCTGCGCACGGCAACGAAGAGTAGCCCCCGCTCGCCGCAACTAGAGAAAGCCCACGCACAGCAACAAAGACCCAACACAGCCAAAAATAAATAAATAAATGTATTTTAAAAATAAAATAAAAAATAATAATTTTAAAAAAGAAATAACTTACAAATCACCATGTGCACCATGTTGCCAATTATGTTAAAAATCCATATATAAGGCTAGAAAGAAGACTAAGAAAATGCACCAAAATCCTATAGCTGACGGAGAGGATTATAAATGACTGTTATTTTCTCTATAATTTTCAGTTTTTTAATTTTTTTCTCATTGCCATGTATTTTTTAATTTAATTAGTTTCTTTAAACAATAAAATAGTTCAAATGATAAGAGCATTTTTTTGCATGAACTTTTTTTTTTTTTAATGAATTAACATGTTTTTATTTATTTATTTATTTTTGGCTGTGTTGGGTCTTCGTTTCTGTACGAGGGCTTTCTCTAGTTGCGGCGAGCGGGGGCCACTCTTCATCGCGGTGCGCGGGCCTCTCACTATCGCGGCCTCTCTTGTTGCGGAGCACAGGCTCCAGACGCGCAGGCTCAGTAGCTGTGGCTCACGGGCCTAGTTGCTCCGCGGCATGTGGGATCTTCCCAGACCAGGGCTCGAACCCGTGTCCCCTGCTTTAGCAGGCAGATTCTCAACCACTGCGCCACCAGGGAAGCCCCTACATGAACATTTTTAAGGCACTTGATACATATTGCAAAATTGCCCTCCAGGAAAGTTGTACCAGTTACACGCCCACCAGCAATGTTCACTTTCATTTGTTAATTCAGTCTAATTTTATCTCAGTCTGCTAATATTTCTAATCTTGTTTCATCCCTTTTTATTATTTCTTTGGGGTTCCAACACCTCCCAGTTTAGTGTTCTCATTGAATTTCATTAGCAGCTGTTTCATTAGTAGCACAGAAGAAGGATTAAAGTGTTAACTTGGATAGACTTTGACAAAACCTATAAAAATGTATGTTATTATCTTTGTATAAATCCTATTTAATCAAAGTTCCTCAGAAATCTCTCTTTGGTACTTATTTTAAGGGATAGAACTGGCCACTGATGGTATTCCAGACCGTGGTGTATGTGGATCTCTCTCGGTGGGAATGGCGTATTCGTGATGTATCTAGATTCACATCATAACGAGGCTTAATGAGGTTCTGTGGAGGTTCAGATCAGTTCACTGCCGTTTGCTTTCACTCTTCAGCAACCGGGGAATCTACCTTCACTGTGGGTCCTTGATGACTTGTTTTACACAAAAAGTTCTTGTTTTGTAAAATATCTACCAGAATAGGTATATTCTGAAAGTATTGTGAATGAATCTTTTTTTCTTTACTAAATGTACTAAGGATATTAGCGAGGTACACTTTTCGTAAAATATTCAGGCCCTCTTTTTTTGTTTTTTGTTTGTTTTGTGCACAAAATGTCACATTAAATTTGGTAGTTAAGGTACATACACATTCTCACTTCCTATGATCTCTGCTAATAGATGACTAATGCAAAATATTGAATAATTTTTAAAATCAATACTTAATTTTGTAGAGATAATTAGAGAGATATTCAACTCTGACATAAATACTCACCCCACTGTGTTCCTGGGCCTACTTCTGTTAGAGGATAATCCATAAATAATTCACGAAGCTGACATTACTCATGTGTATTGTGATAATTTTCTCTGGGAACATTTTAGCAGCTGTTCTAATATAGATTGCCAGTTATCAGTAGTTGGGAATGCAAGTCAACTTTTAATTATGCAGAGGCTGATTATTCAGACGACAAACTGCCCTGTGCTGCTCCTTCCTGCTGCCTCCTTACCTTTTAGCATTTCTACTGCTCATTAGTACATGTACCAGAAGGTAGGCATTGGACAAGGGTTGGGGGGAGGGGACACTAAAATCAGTTAAGCTCTTAGTAGAAGCTCTAATGAAAGATTTCAATACAATCTGTAGAATTGTTGACTAAAATTGAGTCATTTGGATTCCCTGCAAATTTTATTTACTTGTTCTAATTCTTGTCTTCCACAGCAGCAGGTAATAGAATTGTCTGCAGAGAGACAGTATTATTCCTTATAGTTAATGTTTTCCTTTCTAGAACATTTTCACATGATGGTTTGTATTTTCTTTATTCATTTCATATGTATCTAGACCGCATTATTTGGTGATTGGTGCATTGAGATTCCTGGCATATATGGTGATACCACAATTATCTGATGGCTTATCAGTTTTCCAGAAAACTGAAAGTTCCCCTCTAAGTACCAATATCTTTCATATTTCATCCAGCTTTGTCAGAAACACTATCTCCTCATGCTTACACCACGGCTGCTGAACACAGTTTAAGCCTTTCTGTATGCCCAAGGTTATCTGTACATGCATCCTCCTGAGACATAGATAGCTATGACAAAAACCCGTGCAAGTATGGTGTCAGTCTGAGAACCTCTGGTTAAGCTCGGAGTGGTGCTAGTGTTTTTGTTTGCCTGAGGCTGTTATTCTTGTATAAGTTTTCTGCCTCCTCCTCCAGTCTGTCCCCGTCTCCCTTGCCATTGTCAGAAAACCTGCCTCTTATTAGTTCTCTGTTTCTGGACTGTGGTGGGCTGAGAAACTGAATAACCACGCCAGTTCGAACTGTGACTAAAATAAGAGGAAGTGGGCCTGCAGCAGAATACAGAGAATTCACATATGAATGTAAGTGCATGAGCCTTGGTGCAGAAATAGCCTCACTGCTTAGAGGCTTTTTTCTTCCTTCCTTCCTAATTTTCAATCACGTGGTTAAATTGCTGGTTTAATTGTGCTTCAAAGAAGAGACGGTTAAGGACATGAGACTGTCTGGAATAGAAGTGGTCCAAAGAGTTTTTTCAGTGAGAACTACTGCTTGACTGATTTCCCATCAAGTTGGGACAAAGGGCAGAATGTAGAGATGAGCATAAGAAATATTGATTTTTAAAAATATATGACAGGCCTATTTAGTTTAGGATAGTAATTAGGTTACTTGTTCTATTAACCAACCAAAGACCAGTTAAACAAAAACACTTGGACTCTAAAAGTCTTTAGGAAATAACCTCATCTGGTACTCTGGTTTCCATGTTGTCATGAACATTATGAAACTGTCTTATCTGGAAGGCTCCCTACTGATAATTCTTTTTTTATTGCTCCCTATAAATTCTAATCTTTGGATTTTTTGTGGTATTGAGACACAGTGGTTAGGTTCCAAGATGCTGGTGGACTTTTCATGTGCTCATTCGCTTTGCTTTCCGGGAACCAGAGTTGGCTCTGAGTCATGCTGCCTCTGATTTATCTCGGATCCAGCTTGTGGAGCTCTGACTCAGCCGCGCTTCAGGCCCGACTGCCCAGCTCGTCTTCTGAGGAATGGAGGGCGAGGCCAGGACGAGTGTCCTGACACATTTTTCCCTTTTTCCCCTTGCACCCTCAGGATCTGAAGAGAACCTCATTACCGACAGCAGGCAGGTGCGCCTTGCCACGGGGCTGTTCCCCGTCGTCAGCCTCCTGAACCATTCCTGCAGCCCCAATACCAGTGTGTCCTTCATTAGCACCGTCGCCACCGTTCGGGCATCTCAGCAGATTAGAAAAGGGCAGGAGATTCTCCACTGCTATGGTGAGCCCTCCATCCTCTCTCCTGTCCATCTTTCTCCAGCAGAAAAGGACGGGGTGCATTTGCCTGAGCAAGTCACAGGGCAGATGCCTCACCTTTGCAGAGTCTGCATCCTGGCAGAGGCAGTGCATACTTACGGGGAAGAAAAGCCTCCTCACTAGGCCCTGTTGTGTCTGCACTATCGTGTAGACACTCCCTGCTCGATCCCTGTAAATGTCCTATTCTGAAAATAGGCCAGGAACAACTTCTTGGTTTCTTTTTCTTCCTGTCCCCGCAACTTAGAAGCCTGTTTCTCTATCTAGTTCCACAAATGTTTGAGTGAAAGGTACCTGTCGCATGATGAGTGATTGACCAGACCCTCCGCTAAGCTGAAGTTTTTTAAGTAGTGCTTGATGCTCTTTTGCTTTAAATATTGGCCAAGCGTGGTGTCTCTGCAGGGCCCCACGAGAGCAGGATGGGTGTTGCCGAGAGGCGCCAGAAGCTGAGGTCTCAGTATTTCTTTGACTGCAACTGTCCCCCTTGTGAACGTGAGAAGCAGAGACCCTCGCAGGGGCCCAGGTGGGAAGCCTTCTGTTGTCACCGTTGCGGAGCACTCCTGCAGGTGAATCTCTTTCTCCCTTCCCTTCTCTTTGCTTTTCCTGGCGGTCAGTTATCCAGCCTTAAGGCCTTAAATCTTTAGGAGGAAGCCGTTGGGACTTAGAGGTGCTGATAGCAGTACTCCCTCTTCCCTTTTGCCCATCTTCCCCGCACATTGATTACCCCCCTGCAGGAACCACAGGGAAAGGTTGGATTTAGTGATCTCTTTCTTGCAAAGAACAGAAAATCCCGCCTAAACTGATTTGGGGTTCAGGGAGACCGGGAATTTATTTGCTCAAGTAAATCACTAAGAATTCCCAGGGTAGGGGTACTTCAAATACAACATGATCCAGGGGCTCAGATAATGTCACCAAGACCTAATTTTTCTTTCTACCTCCCTCAGCTCCATTTTCTGTATCATGTAGCCCAACCTCAGACAGACTTCCCTCTTGTGGTGACCAGATGGCTGCTAGCAGCTCCAGCATCAGATCCCCCCGGTCCAGAAGGATAAAAACATATGTACTCTAACAGAGATCTGGGCAAAAATCTTATTGTGTTTTATCAACCTGATACCTGCGTCTGGAGGAAAATCAGACTCACAGTTTCCCCCCAGCCATTTGGGCCAGATCGGAGCCACATGCTCCCCACTCAGCCCCCAGGCCCTGACTTCAGGAGGGTGGGAAAGGATCCTCCGGAGAAGTCAGGTTGCTCTTGCCAAATGGGGCCACAGATTCTGGCATCTGAAAAACAGCAAATGTCTTAGAACCGTAAGTAGAACATGGAGCTGGTTGTGTTGGAAAGCTGAAGTCACAAGCCCGAGGACAAATGTGGGGAGGCCTCACCCAGCACCTTTTTTCTATTTGCTTCCTTATGGCTTTTTCATAACCACTAGAAATGTGTCTGTCATCCAGAGTCCCAGCCCCAGAGAGAAATAAGAGAGGGGCTATCAAGATGGAAAGAAATTGTGGTCTGTACCAGTTTAATTTGGTTGCAAAAAGTAAATCTCAAGCAGGGATCGGCTCCTGCTTTCATTGCAATTGCCGCCATCAAACCAAATTCAGTCTGCCCTTGGTCATGGTGTGTTACTGCAGGAGTCTTTCCCCCAGTAGGGTCGGAAGCTCTGGAACAGTCCTGTAATGTAAGCACATGCAGTGTCGCTAGCAGACTCTGGTACAGGAATAAAGACAAAACTGACTTCCACAGGGAGGTGACGTTCTGAGCTGTGGCAGCACATCTTGTACGGAATCAGTCAGCAGAGATCACCTAGTCTCTCAGCTACAGGACCTTCAGCAGCAGGTGGGGATGGCCCGGAAGCTTCTCAGAAATGGCGAACTAGGTGAGACTGGCTCCCTGCTTTGGTCCTCCAGCCCCTTCCCTTTTATTCATTTTGAGATCACCTTGAATTCAGGGATACTCAGTGAAGACTGAAGAATTGAATTTAATTATCCCCATGCCAGCCACAAGATGGCTATGTAGACCAATGAGACCAAACCCTTACCAGCTCAGTTTGCATGGTGTCCTTGAAAAAGGGCCAGCTGATTTAAGCTGTTGTTCTCTTAGGCATCAGAGAGTTAGTTAAAGACTAACGGGTTATCTCTGACATCCGTGATCTTTGTGCATATCCAGAAGTTCAGTGGCATTTAGTTTAATTCGAGGGCCTCGTGACCTAATTTCCTAGAGAAATTGTTCTGCCCTCATCAGAGCATCATCTCTCTTCTAAAGAGCAGTGGGGGGAGTTCCCTGGTGGTCCAGTGGTTAAGAATCCGCCTTCCAATGCAGGGGAGGCAAGTTTGATCCCTGGTCAGGGAACTAAGATCCCACATGCCGCGGGGCAACTAAGCCTGTGCACCACAACTACTGAGCCCACGCACCACAACTAGAGAGCCCACGTGCCGCAGCTACAGAACCCAAGCACTCTGGAGCCCGTGCGCCACAACTAGAGAGCCCGAGCGCCACAACTACTGAGCCCATGCTCTGGAGCCCGCACACCACAACAAAAGATCCCACGTGTGGCAACTAAGACCTGAGGCAGCCAAAAATAAATAAATAAATAAATATTTTAAAAAATAAAGATAAAGGGCAGTGGGGCATGTGCCCAATGGGTGTAAGTATCCTACTTTTTCCAGAAAGGGAGTGATGGAACCCCTCATTGCCTTCGAAAACTCTGCCTTAGAGCTTGACATCGTGGGAATTTATTTACCCTATTTTTATGAAAGTTGACCTTTAGCTTAGATTTCTGAGTCGAGAGAAATAATGACCATAAATGGAATGTAGTCATTCCACTTCAAACTGAAGTTGGAAACCCACAGTAAATGAGGGGAGGCCTCACCCAGCACCTTTTGCTATTGAAAGAGAAAACATAAGAGAACAGCTTTATTGGAACAAAAACTGTGGGTTGATCACAAGCCAAGGAGACAAAGTGGGGTTTCCACATTCAGCCCAGCCCATAGAGAATTTAAGGGCTGGGTTCTCATTTCTAAGACGGGGTTTGTGTCTGTAACGAGGCCACTTTCCTTTGAATTGATAGAGCGAGCCATTCAGCTGTTGTTGGGATGCCAGCATGATGCTGAGAGCTTCCTGTTGGCGGAACACAGCGTGGTGGGAGAAATCGAGGATGACCTGGCCCAGGCCTATGCTGCCTTAGGTAAGGTGTGTGTCTTCACCTTCCGCTCCAAGGAGTGAGCCTGCCTTGTGTGTTTGGTCATGATCTTAGCCTCTTCTGGTTGGTTCTCTCTTAGTCTTTTGGCTGAGGCTGCTCTCACTTCCATTTAGCTTTCCTTACCCTGAAAATGTTCATCCACAGTTGACTGTGGTTCTTTTCTGGAACCAGATTTTCCTTTCTTTGCAGGGGACTGGGAGAAGTCAGCCACCCATCTACAGAAGAGTCTCCGAGTGGTGGAGGTTCGCCACGGGCCATCCAGTGTTGAGATGGGCCATGAACTCTTCAAACTGGCCCAAATCTTCTTCAATGGGTAAGTCTTTCTCTTGCTTCCTAGCACTTCACCGGGCCACATACTGTTCTTTTATTAGGCTCTTCTGTGTATTCCTTTTTTTTCTACAGTGCTTTTAAGCATGTTGACACGTCTTTATTTTCCCTTTAGGAGAGATTCTTCCTTCTGTTCTGCTGACAGACTTGAAACTTTAGAATTTCCTCCTGAGAGATATGGGGAAGCTCTTAGCTCTGAAGGGAGTTTCCCAGGGAGAACTTGCCCAGGCCCCCGCCCCCCAACCCGCCACCGCCAAGTCATAGCGGTTCTTCTCAGTCCCCTCCCCCGCCCCGCCCCCCCCGCCAGGCAGTTATTCACACCTCCCCCCCTCAGCACTCATTCTCAGCACCCTCAGCTCCAGGGCCTCTTCCTTCCCCCTGGTCCTATTCCTTTTAAAGCAGCTGTAATCAACCACGAGTCATCAGGCTCCCCAGGGGACATCTGGCAACGTCTGGAGACATTTTTGATTGTCATGACTCAGGGTGGAGGACAGTGCACGGGACAGCCCCGCACACACACAGCTAAGAAGCATCTGGCCCCAGATGTCAATAGTGTCAAGGTTGAGAAACCCAGCTTTAAAGGTTCAAAGGAAAGAACAGTAGGGTTGATGAGTTGATGCCTCACCCGCTTTTGTAACTGAGATCACTAGGAGGCCCTAATGTCAGTATTTCTAGATGGAATATGTCCAACCTTGGTAAAGCTGCTGTGTGGTAAAGTGTTTGAAGCTCGGTCCTAGGATTATGAGGTGGGTGGACCTGATACCCAAGACATAGAAGCAGTCCACCCCGTCAGAGAGAGGGAAAGGGCTGCAGAGTCAGGCCATAGGCGGACTCCGTGACTCTAAGGCAGAGACTCCTGAGTAAACCTTGGGGTAAATATCAGATTAGTGCTTTGAGATCTGCCTGTTTCTCAGAATCCTGGAATCTTTATACCTTTTTTTCATAACTTTCATCTCAAACTCTGCCTTTCAGTGTGTTTCTGAGAGTCTTATCTGCCCTTGTAGATTGTAAGATCCTTGAAGACAAAAAAGATCTACTTTACATTCTCCACAGGGTACGAGTAGGCCCTCAGTTAATGTTTGCCTGATTGAATGGGTGGATTCACTCCTATTACCTCCTTCGGTTCAGGTTTGCAATACCCGAAGCTCTGAACACAATACAACAGGCAGAAAAGGTTCTGCTGGTGCACTATGGCCCTTGGAATGATGAGATCCAGGAGCTACAAAAGATGAAATCCTGTTTGTTGGACTTGCCGCCCATCCCTGTGGGACCCAACGAATAGGGTCCCAAGGAGGCCTTGACCAACAGGAAAGGAGCCCGTGTGGGAGGAGTTAAAGAGGGTCTGTTGCTGCTGAGCTGTCGCCAAACAATACAGGACTTGCCCGACAATCACAAGCCTAGTGTATGAGGGGAGGGGAGGGCTTAGAAAGCTTTGCAGTTGGAGACGTGCTCACCTGTTTTGATGCATGTTTCTTGAAGTAGTTAACTGCTCTGCAACAAAAACTCCCGGTTCCCAGAAAAAACTTAAAACTGGTATCTGGAGAGCCTAAGCCCTTTAAAAGGATTTTAGCTGATCTGCAGGCATCTGGATGTTAGCCTGGGGTTTTGGCTAGACGCCACCTCACTAAATGATGATAGTCTGTTTCCCTGGAACATTCCTATGGTTTCTAGTAGTAATGAAATGTTGTGTACCACTCCATTGGGAACTTAAACTCTTAATAGTTGTATTGTAATTGAAAAATAATTATAAGCAAGAAATTAGTGAGGCTTCTTACCTCTGGAGATATAGTTTCATTTATGGTACCTAGCTTCCTTGAATCCTTTGTTAAAACCGGTGGAGTATAAATTGTGAATAGAGAAATAAATATGGGGCCATTTTATTGTTGGGCAATTTCTTCCTAGGATGGCAACTCTAAATTTGTTTTCTACCAGTTTTCGAGTCCTTATTCTCTGGTTTTCATTCTATACTCTGGGCAGACTCACTGACCAAACACTAATAAAATCAAGCTTGTAGCAATGACTTTATAACACATTGTTTCTGAGTTCTGTTTATTAGCAAGCCTGAAAAGAGACCGCTTTTTTCTACCTCCCCAAGCAGGCAAATGAAATACAGACTGCATAATTACTGAGAAGGAAAAAAAAAAAACAACTTCAGAAGATGTTGAGGGTGCGGGCATTGCTCACACTTAAGAGACAAAAAGTAGGAATGATAGCCGTTGTCTACCTGGATGTATAGCAATAGTCTAAACCCCATCCCGGTCAGAAGGCCGGGAGACTCTGGGTCTGAACCCTGGGTGCTCTATCACCACTGGGGACCAAGTGGTTCAGATGAGTTGGTGGAAAAGAATACACGCTGCTTTGAGAGCTTGCCCACCCCAGCCATGCCCAAGAAGTGCCCAGTGGTTGCCCCGGCATTATAATCAGGAACTGAATAGCCCTGAAGCTGCCTGGCAGTAGCTTTTCAGGAAGCTGAGTGTTCAGAACATGGTTCACACTCAAATATTTGAATGAAGGGCAGGCAGAATCGCATTTATCTTCCTTTCTACTAACTCACTTCGGCAAGGGCTGTGGCCAATGAGATGTTTTGGTAGAGCTAACTCTTTCAAGAAGAAAAATTTAGTCTTGTGACCAATTCTGTAGTTCTTTTCCAGACACTTGGCATGTTTCATGTTCCTGAAAAAGGAGGATCTGTTGTACTTTGTAAAATAGGCCCCCTTCATTAAAAAGAATATGTGTAGAATTTTCCATAGCAGACCTCATTTTATGTGAGCTTGAGAGCTTTCTTTAAATGCTCTATAAAATAAAGAATTATTTCCTGAAGTTACAAACTTCCTCCCTTATCTGTCTGCATGTTATCCTGTGTTGTCAGGTGACATTAGCTTGACTGGGGGATATCCGTGCTTGCATTAAAACCTAAAGTCTGGTGTATTTAAGAGCATGGTCCACTGATTGTGGAGACAGGAAATCCCTTCCCAGGGGGATTAATGTCCTAGTCTGTAAACCCCACAGAGCAGAGAATCAATCCCGACATCATACAATGCAAACAACTACAGTTCTTATCTCACCTGGTGACTTTCTGCAGAGTTTAGTTAGACCCAGGCTATAAATACGGGACCAGCAAATTCCTAAAGGGTTATTTATCTTCATATTAAATTTAACATAGCTCAAAATAGGAGGAACAGGATAACAAAAGTTAAGGATAAAGCACTTTTATTGCAAAGTATACATTGAAACATAGGGGCAGCCTTTGTGTAATATATAATCTGCCATCCCTCTAGCGTTGTCTTCTTCTGGGGTATTTGAACATTAAATTGGAGTATTAAGTGCCCCTGGGGTCCAGAATTTTGCCTATGAAGAGAAGGGCCCCTGTGTCTGTGTCCCTCAGTACAAAGATGAAAGGTTGGTTAAGGTGATAATCCAGGGAGAAGGTGAGGTGGGCAGGCTGGAGCCCTGGGCTGGGGGTGGTACCCGCCCCATCTTCATTCCACTCAAAGCCAGTGCGATGTTCCACTTGAGTAAGTTTGATGGGTTTTCCCGTGATCTTGCTAAAGTCTGGTGAATCAAACAAGGACTGCAACTCTGCAGAGATTGAGAGAGATTTCCGTTAAAACCTTTGCCTCATCAACACCCTGAGGAAGAGGACAGTCCTGATTCTTAAATTCTGATTCTCAAGAAGGCAAGCAAGCCGGGAGTGGAACACCACTTTTGACCTTCTGTGAGGTATGTAGAGCTCTGGGCTGGTTAAGGGTTAAGTGACTTGCCCAGGAGCACACAGCAAGTGAGGTTAAGATTAGAAACCAGGTCAACAGACCTATCTTGAGAGGCAGTGTTCTGAGTTGCTGTTATAGGACGTATGCTCTTGGGGCTGAGGAATGAGTCTGATAAGGAAGGCAGTTCAGTCTTCCCCTCCAGCACTATTAGAATTAAGGAATCATCCCTGGCCTCGGTACAATGCCATGGAGCCTTTGCGTACTGCTTAGCAAGGGGGAAGGCTCAGAGACTCGACCCCACCCACCCCAGGGGCAAAGAGGTCTTGAAGAAACATACTCAACTCCTGCACGGACTTTGTGAGTTCGCCTTCGTAACTCAGCTTCAGCTTGGGGATGGTCAGGACCGCTTGAACAGTCTTCAGTTCTCGGTCTATGTCATGAATGAACTCAGAGGTGAGGCTCTCTTCTATAATGGTCAAGTTCTGGGTCACTTTCAGAGGCAGGAAGAAAATGATACTCATGCTCCCGGTCAAGGGCAGCTGGGCAATCTGAAACAACAGGGAGGAAGCACATGCGTTAGTCCTTTGGAGCCCAGGAGCCTAGAGATAGACACACACCCCCAAGCCGCCTTCTCCTCTCCTGTAACCAGGCCCGGCCACGCTCTCCCAGCCCCTCATCTATGTAACAGTTGTCCCTCTAAGCTATTGCTTTCCGGCAGCAAGATGTCTACTGATGTTTCTTCAAAGAGTAGGCCGTTGTCTTTTCTTACCTGGGCCTAATACCAACTGAAGTTATCTGCTGAAAGAATTTTCTCCTGTGGTTCTAAAGAGCTAGAATTGAATTCCAGGTCTGTGTTTTCTCCCAAGGTTTGTCTGCCAACAGTTACTGATCATCTGTTATGTACAGAGCCCTGGACCGGAAATGGGGACGCCGGGCAGAGCACACAGAAGCAGCAATACAATGGGCCTTTGAGCAGAGGTCCTTAACCTCAGGTCCCCAGGACAGATGGCATCAGAGGTCCCAAGAGCCCTTAAAATCATCTACAGAAATGCATACGTGGCATTTCTCTCCAGTGCTTCAGGTGTTTTGTCCGATTTCCAAAGAAAAAAGTTAAGAACTACTGACTTCGAATTTTCAAAAGTCAGGTATGAAAGACTTAGAATGCCAGCAGTTTGGAGTTTGTGACAGTTTTTGAAAGTTTAACTTTGACTTCTAGAAATATAAGTTCTCCCAAAAAAAAAAAGAGAAAAAGAAGGAAAGAAAAGACAAGAATTAACACCAGCATTTGAGTGCCCAATCTTTTTTTAAAATTTTTTAATTTCATGCTTATTATTAGTTCCCCAAACCCACATCCCCTGCATTGGAAGCGCAGAGTCTTAACCGCTGGACCACCAGGGAAGTCCCTTGAGTGTCCAGTCTTGAGGGCCCATTTCACATTACCTTATCAACCCTTACAGGAAACCCTGAGTGAGAGGATAAGTTTAGATAACTATGCCCCTTTATTTTGAGGAAAAAAGGCTCAGAGAAACTATTAACTTACTGAAAGTCACACAGCAGGTAAAATTTAGACAGCTGTCAGATCTCAAAAGTCATTCTATTCCCACTACACCATCCAGCCTGTCCCCGCACCCACTACTCGCCCTTCCCCTACAGACCTTGCAGTTGAGATCAGAATCCAAGCCGTAGCGTAAAATGGCCTTAGGGTCTGACATCATGGGGACTTTCACGGTCCTCTCCTCATCCAAGTGGAAATCATCTAGGGAAGTCTTTCTGGAGTCAAACTTTGTTACCCACTGCCCTGGAATGAAACAAATGGAGTGCCCTGAGCCCCAGGAGACCAGAAAGGCATTGGGACCGTGCTGGGGCCAAAGCATATTGCTGAAAATTGCCTGGTTACAGGAATCTCAGTCGTCAGAGGCCCTGACACATCAGGGAATAGCTCTGTCTCAGAATGTGCAGTCTGGACCACAAAATTTCTAGGGTCCTGAATACCTTCCATACGTAAACTCAGGAGGAAATAGGTAGATTGTCGGGTTTATTCAAGTTCTGTGATAGCCTAGGAGAAAGGTAAACTGGTGTACACTTCTACAGCGTTGTGTCCGGAAGACAATACAGGGAGGCCAGAGCTGGAAGGGACCTCGACATCATGTCATCAACCCTCTCATAGCTGAAAAAGCCCGGAACCCCAGAGAGGTGAAGTGATTGCCAGCGCTCACACAGCAAGCCGACAGTTTAATGTGGCCTTTAACATGCTGGTCTGTAACGGCTTCTTTCATGTCCTGGAGCTCAGTGCTTCAGGAAGGACTTTACTCTAGGAGTTTAGGGGTCCACTCTCAACACTGCCCGATAGACATTTTAAGGGGAGGCTGCCCAAAATCCCACCCAAGGCTCATATGAATAGGGCTGGCCTCACACTGGGCCCGTGGAATAGACTTGGGCACATCAACACAGCCTAGAAGAATGTTGTTAGAAAACTAACAACGGTTTATCAACTACCTGCTGTGTGCCCCGGCTAGGGTCCATGTGAAGATGGGAGATGGGGGAGGGGGAAGGGGAAGCTGGGATGAAGTGAGAGAGTGGCATGGACATATATACACTACCAAATGTAAAATAGCTAGTGGGAAGCAGCTGCATAGCACAGGGAGATCAGCTCGGTGCTTTGTGACCACCTAGAGGGGTGGGATAGGGAGGGTGGGAGGGAGGGAGACGCAAGAGGGAGGAGATATTGGGGATATATATATATGTATGGCTGATTCACTTTGTTGTAAGGCAGAGACTAGCACACCATTGTGAAGCAATTATACTCCAATAAAGATGTTAAAAAATTTTAAAAAAGATGGGAGACGACACAGACAGAGTGTCCCTGAAGTCAGTGTATCATCCCCAAGTGAGAGACGAGAAAACAGGCCCAAAAAGGCTATGAAGCTTGTGCAGGGCTCTCCAGCCAGTACAGGCAGAGCTGGGCCTGGACCCTCACCTGGCTCCAGCCAGAAATCTACCAGTGCCTGCCCCAAACAGGTGCAAGAGTGGGAGTGCCCCCTTATCTCTGCTAGTCTTTCTCCACGGCCCCTTACACTTTGTAGGCACTTATCCAATGTTTGCCTTGGGTTTGATGACAAGCAAGCAGTCCTCAGGCAGGTGCCTCTCCTGGGTCCTCCTCTGCCGCCTTTGACTTCCCCTCTTTCCTGGCCCCACCTGACACTCATTGTCTACCCTTGGCCAAAAGCCAAGTGGAGAAGCCCTCACCCTTGAAGTAAGCCACACCAAGAAGGAGAATGCTGATTCCGCTGGGCATTTCCCTCGTGGACCTAGCGATTTTCCCTTTCATCCGGGCCTGCACCCAGTTGTTAATCTCCTGAAGGTCCAAGTGATTGTTGCCGGTCAAGATTCTGGGCCTGGTCCCATACGACTTTTCCAGGGGTGCGACAAAGCTGGCTTTTATCCGCAGCTCTGCGAAGAGACGGGGCAGAGGTTAGTGTGCTCTGAGAGCTAACCCAGCATCCTCTCTGAGAGGTTCTGGTTGACCCTCAGCAGGCCCTGACTTCCTGCCTGGCATCCTCCCGGGACGCGCCAGGACTCTGTGCCAGCTTCCCCAGGCACTGGACGGGGAACAACAGATCTCACTCATTACTGTTTCTCTTCACACTACTGCCCTCGCCCGACCCTCCCACTGCCTCCCTCAGCTCATTTCCTCTTTCCGATCCTCTCTGGGCTCACAGGGCCCCTTCCTGCCCACCAGGGCCAGGCCTGGCCGGGGCAGACGTGCTCTGGTGTTTAGAAGGAAACCCCCATGTGCAGCACAGAGCCCCACGCGCCTCAGGCAGCCCGGGCAACTCACTCCTCTCAAAGACGATCCGGGAAGCGCTCTTGAGGTTCTTCTCCGGGGCGGTGACAGAGGCAAGGAGTCCCTTATAGGTACTGTGAATGTCTGGCTTGCTGATCAGGTCATAGTAGAGAGCCCGGTGAATGCTGGCTTCTGTCCGCTGCTCCGCTCCTGCCAGAGGGATGGGCGTGTGAACCTCTGTAACTGCCCACTGGGGCCCAAGTCAGGCCAGCTCCTGGGACGGGGAAGGGACACCGCACCCTAAGTCTTCTTGTCTGCTGGTACTGGAGACATTCTAGGTGGAAAGGAATTTGAAGGCAATGGAGGAAAAATAGATTTTCCTGAAGGTAGGCTAAAGGCATCAGGCCTAGAGAGATATAAGGGTGGGAGTGAGGATTCAAGTCCCCGTGCCTCTCCCATCACAACACTTACCAGACTGTTCTGCAGTTTCCTGTTTATTCGTTTCCCCCGTGAGCTCAGCTGTGTGACCCGAGCGAGGGCACAGACCGTGCCTGTTTGAGTGCAGTTATGTCCCCAGAACCTAGCCACACTGGCGAGGCTGGCACATAGGAGAAGCTCGCTTAAGGAATGTCAGTAAGTGGTCCCGAGGCCACACACCCGTGTCAGCAGTGCTCTGCTCCCCTGAGCTCCCACTCCGCACACGCCGGGACCCCCAGGCCCAGCCTCTCGGCCCTCTTCACCCTCCCCGAGTGAAGTGTCTCCAGGGCTTAGAGTCAGATATGTGCAGAGGCCGGGGGGCAGCTCTAGGATCCAGGGCTTTCTGCATCCAGGAACTCACCCAGCGAAAGGGCAGAGAGCGCCGTGGCCACGCTGAGTGGAGACAGGAGCACGTTAGCAGCGGGGCTCTCCCTGGATCTCACGCGGTACAAGTCGTAGCCAAAGTTGGAGACGACGGCCGCCAGCTTGTTCACAGGGACCTTGAAGAAGGGATCCTCCTCCTCCACTGGCACCCCCGTGGTCTCGGGGGCCAGGGAGCCCTGCATTTGAGCACAAGGACCATTGCAGATGAGCACGGGATGACTGGTCTCATCGCTTTGTGTGGGACTGTCCTTCTGGTCCCTGAGGGCTGTCCTGCCTGAGGATGGTACGCTTAGCCTAACGGAATGAGTCTGTGCCCCCTGCTCCTGTAGGGGCGCTCTGCTGGGGAGAGGTTAGCTGGCCAGCTTTAAGCACCAGTGACCTGTGAGCCTCAGGCCTGTAACACATTAAAAATAAATAAATAAAAGGAGAGGAGTCCCCCTTCCCAAGAAATTCTGCTCGCAGGCCAGACAGGCTCCCTGTCTGCTTACCCTTGCTCACGGCTCCTGGGTCTCCACCTGGACCCTCCTATCAAACCCTTCCTGTCTTTCATGGCCCTGATTAGATATCACCCCCTCCACCACAGACCTTCCCTGATGGCCCCAATCTGAAGGCACCTTTTGGTTCTCTGACCATTTTTTCAGAGTCAACTACCACCTCTGTATTAACCACCTACCATGTGCCAGCCTCTGTGCTAGTTCTTTTTATTTGACTTAACTTCATTTCATTCTAGTCAATGTAGATGATACCACCAAAGACTACTATCTCAAAACACTGAGTTCCTTGAAAGCCAGAACTGAGTCTTTCATATTTCCACTCATCCCCAGCACCTACAGAGTAGGTGTTCAGTAGATAAAAAATAAGTGACTGTCTGTGATGGCCCTGTAAGGATATTTTTAATCCCATTTTATAGATAAGAAAACAGACTCAAGTAACAGTGACTTGTCTAAGATGATAAAGCTAGTGAGAGGTTGAACCAGAATTCAAACTCGGAACTCAAGACAAAGTCTAGGGGCTTCCCTGGTGGCGCAGTGGTTGAGAATCCGCCTGCCAACGCAGGGGACACAGGTTCGAGCCCTGGTCCGGGAAGACCCCACATGCCGCAGAGCAACTAAGCCCATGCGCCACAACTACTGAGCCTGCTCTGTAGAGCCCATGAGCCACAACTACTGAAGCCTGCGTGCCACAACTACTGAAGCCCCCGCGCCTAGAGCCCGTGCTCCACAACAAGAGAAGCCACCAAATGAGAAGACCGCACACTGCAACGAAGAGTAGCCCCCGCTCACCCCAACTAGAGAAATCCTGCACACATCAATGAAAACCCAACACGACCAAAAATTAATTAATTAATTAATTTTAATTTTTTTTAAAAAGACAAGGGACTGGTCCAGAAGTGCCCTGGTCCCTTGTGTGACAGTCACTCCCCACGCCCACTGTCACATAGCATAGGCTTCTCAGCATCTGCCTTTGCAACCCGACTGTGCTCTCTCTGGACAGGAAAGAGGCCTTTCCACACTCTTACACCTCTGCTGCACCCTGGTCAGGACTGGAACAAATATCCAAGGCCACCACCCACTCAGTGAGACCCACAAGTAATGGAAGGTAAGGAGAAAAGGTCTTCACTGAAGGGACAGCCCTGGACTTGTTAGAGCGCTTTTGCCTTTCACCTTGTTGGATCTTACGTTTGTCCCCACTCTGTTCTGTGAAAGGCAGGGTGAGACACTATGTTTTGCTGATGGAAAAACCAAGGCCCTGTCTGGACAGAAAGGCCAGAGCCTGGCCTGCAACCTGGGTGTTGTCCTGTCTCCCATGCTGCCTACTGAGGGGGGGCTGGAATTGCTGATGCCCCCCCAGGCCCCCACCACACACACCCCGCCTCTGACCTCCTCCAGGCTGGTGTTCTGGCAGCTGCCGTACCCGAGGAGGGCTCCAGTCCAGAGGAGTAGCACAAACGCCTGCATCCTGGGGCCTGCAAGAAAGCAAAAGAGGTGGCAGGCTGCTTCCCTCACCCACCACCCTGCAACACCCGGCCACCCTGGGCAGGTAGCAGGGCCTTGGCAGGGCTAGGCACCTTCCCTCCAGCCTCCCCAGGCTGGAAGTGGACCCTCAGCTTGCTGATCCCTCCCTCTCAGCACCACAGGTCCCCAGACCTCCCCCTGCCTCACAGCCCACAGTCCTATGGCGAGCTTGTGCTTTCATCCATTGTCTGTGCCAGGAGACCCACCTTTGAGCATATACCTCCAGGGTAGTGAAGACCCAGCAGTGGGCTCCTCTGTGTGGCCATGGGCTTTTCCCTGCGGGCACACTGAACAGCTCTTGATATAGGATTTGGGTCAATGTCTAGTAAAAGCATGGGGGCAGAACCTAGGTCTCAGATGTAGAATCACAGAATATAGAGAATGGGGGCATCCGGTCCCGCCCCTGCTACCCCCAAGTTCTCAAACTCTCTCCTTGAATTCCTCTGCCCTGGAACCTGTGGCCTCATAAGCAACTCGTTCCCTTCTTGGACAGTTCTGTGTCAAAAGCTCTTACTCTCATGGTTAGGAGTGCTGGGTCTAGTGTCAGAAAGCCTGGGTTCAAATCTCAATTCTGTGTCTTCTTTGTGCGGCTTGCGGGATCTTAGTTCCCCGACAAGGGATCAAACCCCGGGCCCCAGCAGTGAAAGTGCTGAGTCCTAACCACTGGACCGCCAGGGAATTCCCCTCAATTCTGTGTCTTAATACCTCTCTAAATCCCAGTGTCTTCTCTTGTAAAATGGAAATCAAATAGTACTTACCTATTGTGATAAGAATTAAATTAGATGATGCCTTCATAGCACTTAGAAAGCGACACCAGAGACAGGTGAGTTCTCCAATGATCCCTGAGCCAAAATGTGTCTCCCTACTCCTGGAACCCCAGGGCCCCCCTTCTCTCTGGGGGAAGCCAGGTCCTCTTCCCCCTGCTAGCTCGGATCTAGCTCTGAAACCTCCAAGAATTCTTTCCTTCAGGTTAAGTAACCCCACTTCTTAGTAAGACCACCCAAGTCCCTTTACCTCCTGAGCAGTAGCCTCTTTGGACAGGACTCTGGTCTGACCCCTGGACCACAAGGGAAAAGGGAACTCTGGGTCTAGGGCTCCCCCATCCCTTGCCCTCCTACATTCATTGCCTCTATGAGCTCACCCCTGGAATCAGGATGTGGAGGTGGGAGGGGATGCAGGCAGCTGGGGGTGTTCATAAATAAGATCTTCTGAGAGGCCTTCTGGTTAGAAAGTGGGACAAGGTCTCAGCAACCAGGACCTCTGCTCTCCCTCCATCCATACTGCCATGTCAAGAACTTATCATCTGGGCTTCCCTGGTGGCGCAGTGGTTGAGAATCTGTCTGCCAAGGCAGGGGACACAGGTTTGAGCCCTGGTCCGGGAAGATCCCACATGCTGCAGAGCAACTAAGCGCGTGCACCACAACTACTGAGCCTGCCCTCTAGAGCCCGCGAGCTACAACTACTGAAGCCCGCGTGCCTAGAGCCCGTGCTCCGCAACAAGAGAAGCCACCGCAATGAGAAGCCTGCGCACCGCAATGAAGAGTAGCCCCCACTCGCCGCAACTAGAGAAAGCCCGCGTGCAGCAAGGAAGACCCAACGCAGCAGCCAAAAATAAATAAATAAATAAACAAATTTATAAAAAAAAAAAGAACTTATCATCTGTCTTCCCTGCCCCTCCCCTCCCCTGCAACACAAATACACCAGTGTGTGCACAAACACACACAGGCCAAGGGTCTCAAGCTCCTTCTTCCTTTCATATGCCCATACACACACACACACACACACACACACACACACACACACACACACATGCTTTCCTGACTTCTCAGAACAAATAGGAAAATTAAGAGTGCAGTGTGTGATTTTTGGTCAGAGTCCTTAAAATTAAGTCTAATAAGCCACTGGACAACATTGTAGAGCATGAAAGGCTGCAAAAGAAAAGATGGCCTCTGAGTTTGCTCGGCTTACGGCTGGACGGCCAGTGGGCCCCAGCCCAGCTTTTTCTCTAAACCCTGATCTTGAGCATGTCTCACAGTAAGTTCCACAGACCCTTGTGTTCCCAGCCAGCTGCTCTTCCCCACGGCTGCCCCTGCCACTCAGGGAGAAATCTTCCATTGAGACAACGGGAAAAGCTTTCTGCAGTGCAAGATAGAGCCCTTAAGGCCATCCAGGCTCACAGCTGCTTTCTCCACCCGGCCAGCCCCACCCAGAGCTGGCAGGGGCCTTCCCTGCCTGAGCCTCAGCAGACTGGTTTAGCGGAGACTGGAAATTCAGTGCGGTGCAGGGCTAGAGCGAAAGCTGTTAGCTCTAGTTCCTGGGCCAGGGTAGGGAACTGAGATAGGAGGGAGGAGGTGGGAGATGTCATCCTGGCATGGTGTTTAAGGAAACCAAGTTCAAGTGCACTTGAAGATGGATCTTCTCTGTAGGAGTCCCTACAGAGTCTGAGCCCAAACCTCGGGTCATGTGATCACTGTCACCACGTGAGTGGACTGAGGACTAAAGATGAGGTGAGCCACCCTGGCTGGGAAAGGCACCTGGGTCCACAGCTGGCCCAGAGCCAGTCTCCAAGACGCATAGTATTAATGGCCCCTCCTTGAATCCTCCACCTCAAGCCCTGGGGATGAGGGAAGTGGAGAGATGATTGAAAACCCCCTGCAAGGGCAATGAGAGGGTAGAGAGTAAGGGTCTGCACGGGGGCCCCCTCTGAGCACACTCGGTGTCCTATCCAAGATGACTGTTACGTGGGCTTGTCCAGGCCTCCATCGCCTGGCCAGGGGCACAGGGACAATGGTGCCATCCTGTCCAAAGGGCAGTGTCCAAGCCAGATTCCTGTCCTACCAGGCGGGGGAGGGCAGGGGGAGGAGGTAGATATCCTCCCAGTTGGGCCAAACTCAGGCCTGCCTTCCTGCCACATTGCCCAAATCAAGAAACACAAGGAACTGATTTTGTGATCTTGCCTTCAAGCTGGGAGGATAAATTTGAGCCAGTACATGTGTTTCAGATTAAACCCAGCTGGGAGACGAACACCATCCCTCCTCCTCCTCCCAGGACCGCACAGCCTCCAAGCCACATGGCAGTGGACCTCATGGGCAGTGCAGGGAAGGGCACCACCCTCTGCCCTGGCTCTGGGAGGGAGATTCCGAGGGGTCCCTCCAGGCCCACCCCACCGTGGTGACCCCGTCAGTGCGCAGGCAACTTTTTTTCTGAAGTTTTGGAACCTGAATGAGCGGGGCCAGGGCACCCATGAGTTTCACCTGCCCACACCTCAGAAGGACCAGCCTTAGGGACAGAAGTGCCTGGCCCGCTTCCCCTCCCTCCCCTCAGCCTGAGGGCTGAACTCTTGGTGGACCCGCCTGGGCCAGACAATGATGGGGTTTCTGGGAAGCCTGAAGTTTTTCTTTGGCCCAGACCCGCTCCTTGCTGTGGCTTGTCCCAGGGAGCACCAAGGGTGCGGGCAGCCCTTCTCTCCAGCTCCGGCAGCTGAGCCCCCAAATCCCATACACCGGCTGGGCTAAATAGCGGTCATTGTTGGTGAGAGGCCAAAACCCCACTGGTCGCCCAGCTTTTACTGGCAGCTGATTTGGCCAAAGAAAAAGGTTGGGCACTGTATAGAAGGACCCAGCTGTCCTCCATCCCAGCCCTGCCCGGAAGCCTCCCCGCAGGCCAGCTGCTTGGCAGTGTCGGGAAGTTACCTTTGAAATCAACAGCAGTTGATTTTGAAAAGGCAGCGGGGAGCTGAGCCCAAGCCATGGCCCGGCTGCAGGATGGGCTGCTTCCCTGGCTGCCCCAGTGGAGGTACAGCTCCCCCCCAGCCTCCTTCCCCCAAGGCTGCAGAGCCCCCTGAAGTGATGCTCAGACCTGACCCAGCAGCCAAGCTCTCTGCTTCTTCCCCGCCACCCACCCCCTCCATTGTTTCCCACCCATTTCATTCAGGAGTCTTTCCAGCCTCTTCTCCTAGTGGTTCAGTAGGGTTGGGGGATAAGTGGGTTCTGACCCCCAACTCCCTCTGCCCTCTCTAACCGACTCACCCTGGTGCCCAAGCTGCAGGAACTACTGTCTCCCCACCTCCTCTCCCTGACACCCCTCTTTTCTGCTCCCTGAAGTACCGCTGCTTCACCCCCGTCCGCCCAGCCCAGAGGAGCCTCCCGTCTTCCCCAGACACACATGCAGACCAGACAGGGGGCTCTTTACCTGTGAGTGCGCTGCAGCTCCGCGCCTAGCCTAGGTCTGCACACTGAGGGGGCTTCTGTAAGCACCAGAGCTTTTTCTGCTGCCTCCTAATCCAGCGTCCAGCAGGCTTCAGATTACAGCTACTCCTTTCTTAAAGCGACCTGCACTCAATTTGGAGTCTGTGATTGCATCATTGTCCGGTGTTAACTTTAACCCACTGCTGCCCTTCCACCACACACCCCCAGACAGACACATTCACACACCCTACTGCTCCAGCAGACCTCCTTCGGGGTCCTGGCCTTCCCACCCAACAGGACAGCCTGGCCAGCCTGGGTGGGAGCCAGGACTGAGGAAGAGTCTGGCAGGAGGAGGCCCAGGAGGAGGCCGGAATAGAGGAAACAGTGGCCCAGAGCTGGGACTCTGGGTTTTTCCTGGTCCTTGGTTCTGGTACTCGGATTTGGGGCAAGACATCACTCATGGCTCCTACCTTTCCTCAGCTGGAAAATGAGGGGTTGGTACTGGGATGTCTGTGTGCTTTTTCAGCCCTGAAATGCTCTGATTTCTGTAGATCAGAAAAGGCAGTGGGAAAATATCTGACCAGAGGAAGAATGAGATAAACTGTAAACATTAGTCCTGAGAGGAGGCTGAGCGTGTGTGCCTGCCGCCCACCTGGACACCGCAGAGATCACCTGGGAGGAGACCACCGAGGCCTTGCTCACCTTGGGGCGTTTAGGAACTTGCAATGCAGTTGTGAAACTAAAATACTGACACAGGAAATAATTAGAGAACGTACCACAACGTTTTCTAGGCATGTGTGGATCCTGGTCAGAAACCCAGTGGTCATTCAGAGAAGGAGGGATCAGAAAAGGAAGGGAGAGCCTCTGGGATATTTAGAGGAAGAGAAAATTTAGGGGAACTTCACCTCCTGTGAGGCTCCAGGGAGCAGAGCTAGGGCCCCTGGAAATTTCCAGTGAACCAGATTCAACTTTATATAAGGAAGAGTGTATCAACAGTCAAGAGTTCATCCCTGGCGGTCCAGTGGTTAGAACTCTACTCTTCCACTGCACGGGGTCCGGGTTCAATCCCTGGTCAGGGAACTAAGATCTCATAGGCTGCGTGGCGCAGCCAAAAAAAAAAATGAGTTCAATCATTTCTTTTTTTTAATTTAATTAATTAATTAATTGGCTGCACCAGGTCTTAGTTGTGACATGAGGGATCTTAGTTGCTGCCTGCGGGATCTTTAGTTACAGCATGCAGGCTCTTAGTTGCGGTATGTGGGATCTAGTTCCCTGACCAAGGATCGAACCCAGGCCCCCTACATTGGGAGCTCGGAGTCTTAGCCACTGGACCACCAGGGAAGTCCCCAGAGTTCAATCCATTCAACCAAAAATTGAGGACCTCTACTCAAAGCACTCACTAGGTACACAGAGAAGGAGTACATAGATGACTAAGACTCAGTGCCCGCCCTTCAGAAGCTCACTGGCTAATAACAGAGGATGATGTGAGGACAGATCCTTCCAGTATAATTCGGCACATTCTGTGATAGCGGTCTCTACAGCCATGCCGTCCAATATGATAGCCACTAACCACATGTGGCCATAGAGCAATTGAAATGTGGCCAGTCTGAGTTGTGATCTGCTATAAGTATAAAGTACACACTAGATTTTGAATATTTAGTATGAAAAAGAATGTGAACTATCTCAATAATTTTGACCCTGATTACATATATTAGGTTAAATAAGTATATTGTTAAAATTAATTTCACCTATTTCTTTTTTAACGTGGCTGCTAGGAAATCTTAAATTACATATGCGGTTTGCATTGTAATTCTACTGGACAGCACTGCTCTATAGGGTATCATGGCAGCACAGCTGGAATATATGAATCTAAGCTGAGTCTTGAATAAGAATGAGCTAAGCATAGAAAGGTGGGAAGGCGTGACTATCCTGTGGACAATTTAAAACTGGATCCCTGTCTCACACCATGCACAAAGATTAACTGTAGGTGCATTAGAGGTTTAAATGCTTCTGAAAAACAATTTCTGTTTTTGCAGAACCTTTTTTTTAACATTTTTAAATTTTTTTTATTGGAGTATAGTTGATTTACAATGTTGTGTTAGTTTCTGCTGTACAGCAAAGTAAATCAGTTATACATATACATACATCCACTCTTTTTTAGATTCTTTTCCCATATAGGTCATTACAGAGTACCGAATAGAGTTCCCTGTGCTATACAGTAGGTCCTTATTTGTTATCTATTTTATATATGGTAGTGTGTATATGTCAATCCCAATCTCCCAATTTATCCCTCGCCCCCTTTCCCCCCTGGTAACCATAAGATTGTTTTCTACATCTGTGACTCTATTTCTGTTTTGTAAATAAGTTCATTTATACCTCTTTTTATAGATTCCACATATAAGCGATATCATATGATATTTGTCTTTGTCTGACTTACTTCACTCAGTATGACAATCGCTAGGTCCATCCAGGTTGCTGCAAATGACATTATTTCATTCTTTTTTATGTCTGAGTAATATTCCATTGCATATATGTACCACATCTTCTTTATCCATTCCTCTGTCAATAGACATTTAGGTTGCTTCCATGTCCTGGCTATTGTAAATAGTGCTGCAATGAATATTGGGGTGTATGTATCTGTTCGAATTATGGTTTTCTCTGGATATATGCCCAGGAGTGAGGTTGTTGGATCATACAGTAGCTCTATTTTTCGTTTTTTAAGGAACCTCCATACTGTTCTCCATAGTAGCTGTACCAGTTTACATTACCACCAACAGTGTAGGAGGGTTCCCTGCAGAACCTTTTAATGACTTTTTATTTAAATTATTCACTTATTTTTTTGAATAGGTATTTTTTTAATATGGTTCAAAACTCAAAAGCAACTAAAGATATACAATGAATGACTCCTTTTCACTCTGATCTCCAGTCACCTGATTCCACTCCCTGGAGACAGCTGATGTTAATCTCTTTCATATGTATCCTTTCAGAGATAATTTTAATGGCTTAAAAAACAAATGCAAACACAGATACACAACAGGAAAAAATGTAAATATTTTAGAAAAATGTATAGATGGATTTCTCTGTGATCTCTCAGTCGGAAAGTTTTTTTAGAAAGACACCAAAAAAAGCACAAATTATAAAAGATTGATAAATTTGGCACTAAAATCAAAAACTTGTTTTCATGAACAGATACCATAAAACAAAATGAAAAGACAAGGCTCACACTAAGAGAAAATATTTGTAACACAGATAACTGACAAAGATTACTAACTGTAATATAGAAAGAACTACAAATCAACTTTTTTTAAAAAAAGAAAGAAAAAAACAATGCAACAGAAAAATAGGCCCAGGTAATTCACAGATGAAGACTCCTGAGTGGCCAATAAATTTATGAAAAGATGTTTTTCACCCGTAATCAGGGGAATGCAGATTAAATACTTTGATAAGTGTATTTCACACTCATCAGATGGGCAAAATTGAAACATCTGACAATACCAAGTATTGGTGAGCATGTGGACGGACGGCCAGGATCTCTTAGGCCCTCCTTATAAGAACATAAATTGATACAAATTGATACAACCCCTTTGAAGAACAATCTGGCAACAAATGGCAAGGTTGTGCATAACCTTATGTGGCAGCCCTGGCAGTGAAAGATGGAAAACCCAAACCCACAACTCAGCAATTCCACTCCTAAACATGTGAGCCGAAAAGACTCTGCACACGTGCACAAGGATGTAGCAAGAATGTTACAGCAGCACTGTGTAGTGGCCAAAAAAAAAAAAAAAAAGGAAGCTCCCTCAATGTCCAGCAACGGGATATTAGATAAAGGGTGAAAAAAAAAAAAAAAGCCTACAGCTTTGAGAAATACTAAAGGGAAGCCACTTACATCAACACAGATTCATCTCACAATATGGAGGGATGCCAAGTTGCAGGTTGATACATTTGTGGAAGGTTTAAACACA
The DNA here is from genome assembly GCF_965194805.1 of Balaenoptera borealis. Classification (NCBI taxonomy): domain Eukaryota; kingdom Metazoa; phylum Chordata; class Mammalia; order Artiodactyla; family Balaenopteridae; genus Balaenoptera; species Balaenoptera borealis. The sequence goes on along the minus strand of NC_138879.1, from coordinate 48,138,089 downwards.
CACAGAATGATACTATTAATACATACCACTCAGGGATTAAAACTCATGTGGTGAAAGTAAAAGAAATGCATGAAAATAATAAAAAACAAATGATGGTTTTGGGGGCAGGGGAAGGATTGAGGAAGGGAATGTAGGACTATCATTATCCTGAGAATATTTTTTAAGCTGGACAGTGGCCTTATACGATTGATTATACCCTTTTGTATATCCTAATTATTCATAATAACTTATAAAGAAAGAAGATTTCTCTTTCTTCCAAGTAGCGTGAAAGCAGTGTGTCCCACGCCTGCCAAAGGACAGGGCCTGCACTGGTGCTCTTCAAGGACTAGGCCCCTGCAGGTACCCCCTCTCCTGCCTAATCAATGTAATCCTTCTCTGAAGGACCATTCCACAGCCTTTAAGCAGCATCTGCTACTCCCTTCTTTAAAGACTCTTTCTGTATTGCCGCATCCCCTAAAGCTACCGTCCATTTCTCCATCCTCCCTCCCAGACATGCGGGAAAGAGCTATTTACTCTTAGCGCCTTTCCTTCCTCACTCTCCAACTTGCTTCTGTGCCCAGTTCTCCTTTGAAATTGCTGTCGCCAAGTTCACGGGTGACGTCTGCGTTGACCACCAAATGGACATCTCTGCCCTCGCCAGCAGACAGCAAACTGTCCCTCCTTGAAACCCTGACTCTCCATACCCTCTCATTTTTCTCACACCTCAAAAGCCCCATCTTTTCCATCTTCCTTGCTGGCTTGATTCTGGCAGCCCTTTTCTTCTCTCTCCATCTGCATCTCCTCTTAGGTGATTTCTGCCAGTTCTATAACTTTCAATGCATCTGTGAGCTCCCAAATATACGCTTCCAGCCCAATTTGACATAGCCACATGGATACCCAGAATGTAAGAGGAACATACAATTCATCATCCAAACACTTCTGAGCACGAAAGCGGGTGCTGTGAATTAAGCTGGAACCACAGACATAACTCGAACCATCCCAGGGAAGACTGGGACATATGGCCACCCTATATTAGTGTGGCATTTCAGTCATGTTCAAAATGGAAATCTCCAATCAATCCTAAAATCTGTCCCTCACTCTGATTCCCATCTCAGTAAAACCCATTTTTCTCAACACAAAAATCCGGGGATTTGAATGATGAGCCCCACCATCCTTGACTCTTTCCTCTCCCTCATCTGCCATACACTCTATGCACAAATTCTATAACATCTACCTGCAAAATATACCTGAAGTCTGACCACTTTCCTGCATTTCCAGAGCCAGCAGCCTGGGCCAAGCCACCCACGTCTCTTGCCTGCTAACCAGCCTCCCTCCTCCTGCATTTGTGCCTCTAAGTCTGTTCTCCTCACAGAAGCCAAATGAGCCTTCCAGAGCTTACCTCAGACCATGGTGCCCCTCAATTAAAGCCTTCCACAGGGACTTCCCTGGTGGCACAGTGGTTAAGACTTCATGCTCCCAATGCAGGGGGCCAGGGTTCGATCCCTGGTCAAGGAACTAGATCCCACATGCATGCCGCAACCAAGAGTTCACCTGCCACAACTAAGGAGCCTGCCTGCCGCAACTAAGACCCCGCGCAACCAAATAAATAAATTTTTAAAAAACCTTCCACAGTGAATGAATAATTGCCATCCCCAACAACACAGATGAATCTCACAAACAGGAGGTTGAATGAAAGAAGCCAGGCACGAGGGAGAACAGACTGCACGACTCCTTTACATAAAGTTCAAAACCAGAAAAAACTAGTCTGTTATCAGAAGCCAGGAGAGTGAGTACTGTTTGTTGATCTGAGTACTGGTTTCACAGGGGTACTTGGTTCGTGAAACAAATTCATTATGCTTAGGTACAGTTATGACTTGTGTACTTGGCATACTATACTTCAACCCAAAATTTTAACTTGTTTATTGTCTAGACCACTCTACCACCAGATTTAGGCTCTGGGGGGCAGAGGTCTTGTTGGCTTTTTCATTGCTGCAGCCCCAGAGACTGGGGAGCTGCTGGGCACACAGAAAGCACCTGACTAGTATTTACAGGGCAGAGAATGCAGTTAAGGCAGCCAGACCGGCAGCAGGGAGAACCCGGGAGGCAACAGCAGTGACCCTCGGGAGTGATGACTAGATCCAAACCGTGGCTAGAGCCCAAATGGAGAGGAAGAGAGAGCTGAGAAAAACTCAGGAGGTAAAATTAAGCTGGTGGGCTTGCTGGTTTAACTTTCCAGTTATCTCTCACCTCTCCTAAGATAACAACAACAGTCTTTACAGTGGCCCTAAATCCCTCAGTGGTCTGTCCTCAGTTCCTCTCTGATTCCTTCCTACATCTCCCCCGTCACCCGCTCCACTCCAGCCCCACAGATCTCCTGCTCATCCTGAACCTTTTGAGCAGCTCCCACTCCTCTGCCCAGGACACTCTTCCCCGGGATGTCCCCGTAGTACCCACCCTTGCCTCCTTCTAGTCTCTGCTCCAAAAGTCACCTCCTCAGGGAGGCCTTCCTTGCTTTATTTCTCACCAGAGCTCTCACCACCCTCTGACATACCATGTATTTCACTGTTGATTTATTTCCCATCTCCACACACTGCTGGTTTGTAAGAAGCGAGATCCCATCCTAGGGACTTGCTCTTAACCACCGCGCTACAGGGCCGCAGGTGGCTGCTGCCACATGGACGCCCTGCGCTCACAGACAAGGGCCCACCCACGTGGACACCCATGCTGCCCCCAGCCCTGTGCCAGGGTGCCCCCAATTGCTTCCCCCATATCCTCAGGCGCTGACAGCCTCCAGCTGGAGCCGGTGCTCCCGGCAGCCTGCCCGCCCCCGTCTGGCGGGCGCCAGCTCCAGGCAGAAGGGCTGGCATGTAATTAGAAACTCCTCAAGCTCCCTAATTGCCAGTTCTTCTCCCAAACCGGGAGGCTGGTGCTATTCTGAGTCGCCTTTGTTGCCGGCTGCCTGAGGTCCGTAGAGAGGAACAAGCTGAGAGCAGATCCAGGCTGGCAAGGGGGTGGCCCTGGACAGGGCTGGTGAAGTCAGAGGGACGGCACGGTTCAGAAGGGCTGGCGAGTGGCCAGAGGCCAAACGTGGCACAGAGAGGGCTGCTGCTCCTCGGGGCCCAGCCTGTGGCCTCCTCCCGCCTTCCTCCAGCGCCCCTGCTCCCACCCACGCCCCAAACAGTGACATCAAAGCAGACAGGCCCATTCATTCTTTATTCAGGTGGCATAAAAATCACTACAAAAACTTTACAAAAGAGCCTTCGGGAGCTAATGCCCCCCGTCCCCTCAGCCACTGAGACACCAGGCAGAGGGGACAGAGGGGAGAGGAAAGAAGGGGAGTCCTGGCAGTGTTGGCACCTCCGAGGACCAGCGGGGAGACTGAGGCGACAGGGGGGGCTGGAGGCTGGTGGGCAGCTCAGGGCAGAGGCAGTCGCACAGGGTGCTCGACCTCCACCCACGTGTTTAACCCCACGACAGTGCTCGGCACCCCCGGGCCACCCCGTCTCCCCAGCCAGGGTGTCCACTTCTCCCTGTCCCTCCCTCTCTGGTAAACAGGCGTGGAGGCGACCCAGCCAACTTCGGGAATAACCTACCTACCTTCCTGACAAAAATGAACCCACAGCTGCCCTTCCGCCCAAGCCCCAGACAAGGACACCCTCTGAGCCCCTTTGGAAGAAATGATGCGGGATCAAGGCCCATGGTTCCCTGATGCCTGCCCTCCTCCCAGCGCCACCCCACCCCAAACTCCCCAGGAGGAGAGGAGAGAATGGCTCCCCTCCTCCCCTCTCCCAGACTGCCCCCCAGGCCCCCGCCCGCAATCCCGCAAAGCTGTTTGGAAAGAGTCACATGAGTTGAGAGGCTGGTCCAAGCAGGGACTCGGGATGCTGGCGGCCACAGCCCCTCACTTGGGGCTGCTAGGCTGGGGGTAATCCTCCTCCGAGGGGGGCACAAGTTTTAAGTCAGGGCCGAAGGGCTTGTCTCCGCGGGGGAAGACCTTCTGGTGCTGCAAAAAGTCCCTGTTGTCAGGGGAATCCTGCTGCTCCTTGGGCTCCGGCTGCGCGCCGGGATTGGGGTTCCTCACGCTGCCCACAAAGAGGGGCAGGCTCGTGCTGTCCTCGAGGATGAAGAAGAGGAAGGGGCGGTTCACGCTGAAGGAGGAGAGGGACATGCGGGACATGGCCGTGCTGGTTGTCGCGGCCGCCTCCACGCCGGCCTCTCTGAGCTCCAGTGTGGACTGGTGCTGCACGCTGGACACCACCAGGCTCTGGTCTGAGATCCCACGCAGGTCCGGGGCCTGGAACAGTTCCTGCAGGCCTGCCCAGGCCAGGAGATGGCTGGTCAGAGCTGCCTTCTGCCCCATACGCTGCATGGACCTGCCTGGGAGGGTGTCTGGCATCCCGGCCAGGGAACACCTTGAACCCACAGACTGCCGGTTAACTCCTATTTAACCTTCATGTATCAGCTTAAAGGTTCCTTCCTCCGGGAAGCCTTCCCTGAGCCCCTGCCCCGAAGTCCAGACAGATGCCTTTTCGATATTTCCCTGGGTGGACTAGAGAGAAGCCCTCTGTCTTATCACTTACGCTGAATTGTAAGTACCTGATTCCTCCTCTGCCGACCCCGTGAGACTGAGCTCTTTGTACCTGGTGGGCTCCTCGTGCCTCTTGCAGGAGAGCCAGCGAGGCTCACCTGCCACCCCTGGCTCTCCACCCAGGATTCTTTGCGATGCTCAGTCTTGGGCAGAGCAGGTCCTCATTCCGTTGCCCCACCCCCTGCCCAGGACAGAGAGTCCGAGGGTGCATATCAAACCCTCTCACCTCCCTAAGCCCCAGAAAAGGCCAGGACACAAGTCTAGCTCTGCCTCAGACCTGCCGGCTGGGGGCTTCCTCCTTACCCACCCCCTCAAGCCTGAGCCGGGAGCTGTCGCATGCCCAGCCTCCTTACCCAGCTGGCTGAGGATGGCCACCAGGTCCATTTGGTGTTTCAGATGCAGCTTAGGCAGCTGGACCTTGGTGGGCCTCTCCCGCAGCAAGGGCTGGTGCAGGATGCCCCAGCTCAGGTTAGCCAGCACCTGGGACACGTTCCACTCAAAATGGGTGGGCATGATGACCACAAAGCTCATGTTGTTCTTAAAGGGGAAACGAGCCACCTGCAGGCAAGGCAAGGAGACAGCATGAGGACCAGGAAGCACCCAGGCCGAGGGGGGGACCGGGCCAGCATCGCTCATGAGACAGTCCACCCTTCACAGGTGTATGTGGGGTCTCCCTGTGCCTCCACTTCCTCACCTGTGGAGTAACCTACCTGCACACACTGCAGGCTGACATGTGACGGAAAGAGATGAGCTTTTAAAGCTTCTGGCCGAGTGTCTGCACATAGGTGGCACTCACTCAGTAACTGGTAGTTTTCTCTCTCCTCCTCTGCTACCAGCTAGCCCGTGACTCAGGGTGAGGAACCCCCTGTGTCCGCCTCTCACTTCCATGCGTACAATGGACCAGGTTGTCCTAGCGGAGGAGCCGCTGCCAAGGGCGGTACCCTATCCACTCCTCTCTCCTCCAACAGTGACTGTGCCGGGCTGTGTATTTATACTGTGATTTGGGGTAAGATCTCATGTGAACAGAGTTTCCGCAGCTAAAGAAGTGTGAAAATCACTGGGCTCCATGGGCCCTGGTGGATGTGACTCCTCGGGCTCCAGGCAGAGCACCCAGGGGGCAGGACCCCTGCGGCGGGAGGGGAGTGCCAGTGTCTGGCTACCCGGGCCAGCCCTCAGAGGGCGGGCGAGACAAGAGGAAGACCAAGGAGGGCCAAGGATGGAGACGGAAGGGTGAAGGAGGTGTGGGCAGGACACAGCCTGGCGGGAAGGAGAAGCAGGATAGAACTGGTGGGGAGGTGAACGAGATGGACCACGTGTCAGGGGGAACCGGAGAGAAGCTGGGACACTGCTCCAAGGGCCTGCCTCACCCACAGCCCCTCTCAGAAGCGGCCTTGTGAAACTAACCAACACTGCAGTCTCAGCCACAGCCGACTGGCCCAGGGATCAGCTGCTTAGGCCGAGGGGACCATGTTTAGGCTGGAAGCAAGGGAGGCTGCACCTGAGATAGCTTGACATAGCACTCTCTCTAATCAGAATGTTCCATCAGGATGCTGACAAATCCATCCCAATCAGATCCTCCCTTCCAAGGAGCACCGTGTGAGAGCTCAGGTCGCATCTCCCAGGCTTCAGGGTGCTGAGGCCCTGTGCTGCCCCACGACCCATGGGTCCTTGTAATAAACTCCCATAACCAAAGATCACCTGGGACTCAACTCAGTATCCCTTCCTCAAAGAAGGCTCCCTGACCACTCTAGCTAAAATACCTTTCCCCCCACTATCTGAAATTATCCTGTTGATTTATGTTTGTTCGTGCACTGTGTGTCTTCCCTCCCCAGAACAGGGATCTGGTTTCCTTGTGCTCCACTAAACCCGCAGTGCCTGGAGCCTCAGTTTCCCCGGATGGGGGCACAGCGAGACCTTTCAGAGCCACCTGCCCCAGCGACGTGACTGCAAGGAAGGTGGGGCACACCCCTGACCCCTGTGCCTGTTCCACAGGTGCCCACTCCCTTCTCCACCTCCCAGCACCCAAGCCCAGGCTGGGGAGTCAAGGGTGACCTGGATCTCAGGCTGCTCCAGCAGAAACCAGCGCAGCGGGTACGTGTGGGCTTGCATCATGTCCACCGGCACCGTGAACTGCTCGTCCAGGTGGAAAGTGTCTCTCTGCGTGAGATCCGGATCGAACTTCCTCCTCCAGAAGCCTGAATCCAGCAGAGGGCAAGGGCCATATAGACTGGGACCAAGGTAGATTCTACCCCACCAGTCTCTTCCCCATCCCACCCAGAACCCATTTAAGGGATGAAAGGTGGAGGCTGAGGTGCCAGGGGGTGCTGTGCCAGGTGATACCCAGGTAATCTGAGGTCTGTTCCCTGGAGCGATTGCAGAACCTGGGCTTGCGTTCTCCCCTGCCCTGCCATGTTCCCAGGAACCTCCCCTAGGTCTTTTAAGACTCGGTTTCCTCCTAGGGAACTCTCTCCACAACAGCCCCATCCAGTTCCTGGGCCTCCGCCCTGCCACACCATTACCTGTCTCCTACCCTCCCGGCCCAGGCCTGGGGAGGAAGAGGGACCCTCAGAAAAAAGCGTGCCTACGGGGCAGGGGTAGGGTCTGCGGGCAGGGACCCGAGAAGGGGAGGAGCGCACCCTGGAAGTGGATGGCATTGAGGAGAAGCAACACTGTGTCATCTGGCAGATCTGAGAGGAAATCCTCAATCTTCCCCTCTGTGGCCTCCTTCACCCATTGGTTGATGTTTGCCAGGTCATCCCTCTTCCTTCCCGTCAGGCTCACGGGCTTTGCACCAAAGAGCTGTTCTGATTGTTCCACGAAGTCCTCTTTGATGGGAAATCCTACACAGAAGGGCCCACAGGCTGTTGCCCGGACTTGGGCCCCACAACCACCTGTGCTCCAACTGGCTGCCTGAGCCCACACCCATCTCCCTCACCCCTGTCCACTCCAGGGCACAGCCTAGGGAGTGTCTGCCACCAGCACCTACCTTTCTGCAGGTACATTCTGGCAGCCAATCGGAAAGCCCCAGGGCCCAAGTCCTGGCAGAGGCGGCTGAGCAGGTGGGGGAGGCAGGGCCCTGAGTCCACATGCAGCACCTGCTGCAGCCTCTGCAGCGTTTGGTTCTGAGCACCTGGAGGGGACACAGCAGCTGTGGTCCTTCCCGCCCCCACTGCCCTCTCCCAACCCTCTTGAATACCTACAGTGAACGTGCCCACGAGACCGCACTTTCTCCTCCCATATCCTGAACTGGTCTGAGGGACAGGACTCCCAAGTTTACTTTCATCTCTGCTGCTGCCAATCTGGGCAACCTCATCCTATTGCCTTCCCTCTCTGGGGAAGGTCCCACAGTGAGACCCTCCAGTCCAACGGAGACATTGTACCTATCATATTCTTGCACAAAAATCACCAGAAGCACATCCTGGGCCCAATCCCTGGGATTCTCATTCACAGAGACTGGAGTCTGCATTTTTACCAAACATCCAAGTGACCCTGATGGAGGAAGCACCTGCTCGTAAACTCTGGGGTAGGTAGAGTTCCTACTGGCCTCCCAGCTCTGCTGGTCTGGACAGGTGCTCCCACAGTACCTAGTGCCAGGTGAGACAGTGCCAGGGCCACACTCAGAGGCGACAGGATCAGGTTGGGCCTGGTGGAGCTTTGGGCCACCAGGGAGAAGAGGTCTGTGGTGAAGGCCATCATGGCCTGGGCCAGCCTGCGGGTCTGCTCCGGGTTTGGGAACCCCTTGCAGTCTCCTGGGGCCTTCTTTGGGGCAGTCTGGCCACTAGGCTCCTGCAGGGACAGATTAGGGGTCAGTGGGGTCAAGGGGTCAGCTCCAGGTTCTGTGTTGAAGATCTCCTTCAAAGCCCCTGTGCTGGGGACAGCAGGGCCTTGTCCCAGTCCAGACATGCGCAATGGCATTCAGGGGACTAGGTCCCTTCCTCTGGTCCCTCCCACCCTCTCCCGTCAGGCCTCAGCCTCACTGCCACCCTCCCCCCATTTCCTTGCCCCTGCTGATGGCCCTCCTCCCTCAGGCCCCGCCCACTCTTCCCCAGCCCCACCTGGTTGTACCTGGTTGCCCAACTTGAGGAGGGAAAGTAGGGGTAGCTTCTGCTGGGTCTGCCCGCTCATCAGCTGAAGAAAGGAGGAAGCAGATGGAGAGCAACCCTTCCCACAGGTCTCCCCACCCTGCACCAGCCACAGGCGAGGCCCCCTGGGGCCTTCCTCCCTGCCGTGCCTCTCTCTCCCCAGTACCTGCAGGTCCAAGGGCTCCATGGTGCTCACAGGAGAGAACTGTTGAGAAAGGGACGAGGAGAGGCGAGGGAACCCCTAAAGCCAAGACCTCCCTCGACCCTGCCCCCCTCCTCTTTCCCCGAGACCCCTGGCCTCTCCCGCAGCCGCCTCCCCGCCCCACCCAGACCGCGGCCCAGGCTCACCGCTGAGCAGGGGCTTCGCAGGCAGGACAAGCTGAGCACCAGGAGCCCCCAGAGCAGCGCCATGTTCCTGTGCGGGATGGGAAGCCTCCGTTCCTTCCTGGCGCCCACACCCGCCCCGCCATGGAATCCCACCCTCACGCTCACGGGCAGCCAAAGTCCTGAGCCATCACCAAGAAGGGGACAGCAACAGCGGCAGCACACACGCCCAAAGCACAGCACTCTGAGCGGTGAATTGCTTGAACTCCTCCCTGAATTGCTTTTTCCCCTTTGTGTTTTCTGGTTGTTCACTTTTCATGCACTGAAAATGTTCTTGTTCATAGGGGGAAAATATTACCCAAACAAAAAAAAAGTCCCCATTCTTCAAGACCTGGTGTTGTGAGTCAGACCTGGGTTTGAATCCAGGCTGTGCCTCTTGGCAGAGGACGTAGGACATCTCCCTTAACCCCTCTGGGCTTTGCCTCATCTCGTAAAATGGTGGCGAAAGTCCCTACCTGTACCCGTGTGTATTGCAGGGACCAACCTAAGTCAGTCTTCGTGAGCCCTGACAACACGGCCTGGCACTCAGCAATGGCTGTTGTCAGTCTAGCCCAAGGGCCCTCTTCTGGGAGGCCTGCCCTGAAGCCTCCTCCGTACTGGGGCTCCCACCCCGGAGCTCCTATCCAACCGGCTGTCCATCGGCCCACCTTTTCTGGCTGGTCTGCTCTCGCCCACAAGGGTGGACAGGACTGTGGTCTCAACAGGGGTGGTGGGCTGGGCCAGAGACTGGCCTTGTTGACCCAACAGCAGAGCCCAATGAATGACTCTGGCCAGAGCCACCTTTGGACTTACGGAAAACACAGGACCTGGCCCCCTCTCTGCCCCAGGCTGGCTCCGGGAAGCCAGGCTGGCGGGTGGGGATGGGCAGGTCTTGGTCCGGCCTCGGAGCAGGTCTCACACACACCCACCCTGCCCCCATCTCAAGCATCCTTCTATCACCCCTGGCCCCATCCCCATCCCACACGAGGACCCTTGGCCAGGGCCCTGATCTCCAACCTGGGCTTTTGAATCTTCCTGCCAAGAAAACGCTTCCAGTCTTTCACTTCCCAGAGGGACTCCCCCCAGAACCTTCACCGTGGCTCCTCATCACCCCAGGAGGCGGGGAAGGGACAGGCCTCCTGCATAAACTCAGCCCAGACCCCCTCGGCAAGGTGGGCAGCTCCAGGCCAAGCCACCCATCTTACCTCGGCAGGCTCCTCGCTGCTGCACACGATGTCCCTCTGGCCCCACTTGGGTGCTCCCCACGCTCTGCCCGGGTTCCAGCCAGCCCAGCTGAGCCCTCCCCTCCCACCAGGACCTTTGCTCTCAGCCAACCCCTGTTCCAATTGCTTTCTCTTCTGGTAAATATTGACCTGCACATCCGGTTAAACATTGATATTGGGACCAAAAACCCCTTTCCCACCAAGGCATCTAATACTGGGACAGCTACCTGGAACCCCCGTAGATGTGGGTCCCACTTGAGCCTAGAGAAAGGAGGTTCAGGAGACGGTCGATGAGGCTGTCCTCAGCCGGAGGGCAGATCCAGGAAGGACAGGGGCCTTCCAGTGACCCCGTGAAGTGAGAGGTTATCCCTGTTTTAGTCAGGCTCAGAGAAGCTGTGTGACCTGCCCAAGGACACAGAGCTGGGCTCAGAGTTACATCCAGGTTCCTACTTCCAATGTCCTTTCCTCACCCCCATAACTGCCTCCCCCTCCCAAGAGGAGGGAAGTGGAAGCTGCAAGAGACGACGCAGGGAACCCAGGATAGGATGCCCATCCTCAACCCTCACGTGCCCAGGCTCCTGGCTGGATGCCTCCAGCCTGGATCCAGAAGGAGGGGTGGGGAGAGAAAAGATGCGGAGGGACACAGCCTCTCCCAGCACCCTACTTCATCGGGACAATACCTCCTTACACTCCTCAAGGGTGAGCGTTCTGGAAACTGGCCTGGGGCTGCACGAACCAGAAGCCCTGTACCCTGTACCGCCGGAAGAACAGAGATCAGGCTGCCTCCCCACCTCCTCACCCTCTCCTCACTGTCCCGGAAGCTGCAGGGTTTCAACTTTTCCCCACCCTAGCACCGTCGTCAAGAAAAGCCTCACTCAGGCACCTCCCTGGTGGTCCAGGGGTTGGGGCTCCGTGCTTCCACTGCACGGCCGAAAAAAAAGAGAAGCCTCACTCGGTTCCATGGCTCTTCCAAAGAATTTATTGATCATATTTACAACTATTGCAAATAGTGAGAAGGCAGCAGAGGCCCAGCCTCAGACCTCATCTCTGCTCCAGAATGTGAGGACCCGGGGATGCCTAGGTCTCCCTGTCCCCTGGAGGAGGGAGACCTGAGATGCAGAGATGATCCTTCTTGCCCCTTCTTTCAGGGTCTTGGACCCACTCCCCCAGGGGCTCTGGACCCAGGGGCTGTCTCATCAGCTCAAGGCACAAACACTGTGGTGACGGGTGGGCAGGCAAGGCATGGGGTCGCTCCTGGCAGGCACCACCGGGCCCAGTCCATCTTCTCTCCTTCAGTCCTGCCCTCTTTCTTCCCCTACTGGTCCCACACTGGGTGGGGCCTGGCTGGGAGGACACTTCAACCCCCACCCAAGGCCCCTAACTCCTGGACCATGGCCAGCCCTTCGAGGCTGAAGTCCAAGCACCATCAGTGTCCTGGACTGGGGCGGCGGCCCGGTCCTTGCAGGACAGGGGCAGAGAGAGCCCAGCAAGGGGTGCTGTGGCTGGAGGCTGGCTAGGCAGGGAGAGTCTCCCTTCCCCTTCCCAGAGCCTCCTGTCCCCATGTGGATGCAGAGGGTGGAGCTGGGGAGAAGAGAGGGCAGCGATGCTTTCCCCAGGCTCTCCCTCTTGCTTCCTGCTGGCTTGGTGGGGCAGCATCGCCCCGAGCCATGAACGAGATCCCTTCTGGCAGCCTCAGTGGCTCTGGGGGTTCAAGAGCCCAGACCTCCACGCCACCTCAGCTGGCAGGCCATGTGGGAACCCAGGGCGTGGGGCCTGAGGCTTGCCAGGAGGGATGTTGCTGGGGAAACAAAGGTGAGGGATGGACTCCCAGAGGACGTGTGCCCACCTCCGCCTGGCCAGCTCTTGCCTCGGACTATGCCAGGAGGCGGATGACCCCGTTGTCTGAGCCCAGCAGGAGGTGGCGTTTGGTGGGCAGCAAGGCCAGGCTGGTGAGCGTGCCACGGAAGTTCTCGGAGCTGAGCTTGGTGGTGGCCTGGGAAGGCGGCTCAAGCAGGGAGCAGACGCCGATCTTGTTGGCCACGGTGCCGGTTACGACCTCGCTGCCGTACAAGTCGAAGGTGTGGATAGGGTCGGATGTTGACTTGTAGTGATGTGTGGGCTTCTGCTCCAGCTCCTTCCAGACAGTCAAGGAGTGGTCAGAGGAAGAGCTGACCAGGACACTGCCCTCCACCGCCTGCCCGGGGAGAGCAGAGCCTCAGCAGGGACCAGGGTCTTCCTGTTTCCTCCCACAGTATCTCCCAGGAAGACAGGGCATCCTGAGCCGGGGACAGGCTGCCACCCTCCCACGTTATATTAACGTTAGTTAAAAGGAATATTAAGTGTCATCAACCTAGTCATCATTATAATTTGGGCACTTACTACGTCAAGCATTGTATTAGGTATATTAAACGTCTTACCATGGTTAATCTTCGTAACAACTCTATGAGGAAGCTGTTGTCATTGTTCCCATTTTACAGAGGAAAACACTAAGGCTCAGGAAAGTTAAGTAATCATACAAGGTCACAGAACCAATAAGTGGCAGAGCCAGGATTAACACCCAGGCTGACCCCAGAGACCTCCTGATGCTTTCTTGGAAAGTCAGAATTTAGAGGCATCCAGAACCCAGGATCCCCTGGGGGGCCCTGGAGGGAACCAGGGGCTGCCTGCCCCCAGCAGTGGCAGTGCATGTCCCCTGGCTGCCACTTAGGATGGGGAGGGAGTCCCAGTTGCCTGGAAAAACCCTCCCACAAAGAGCCCTGTTCCTCCCCTCCTGCACCTCCCTGAGCAGTTCCCTGAGGTCTGTGATTGAAAATGGGCTGGGGGTGGAGGTGGGGGCAGGATTCCCATGCCCGATCCGCCCCTGCCCGCACCGGGACAGCCCAGCTAGGGGCATGGACTCTGCTCAGTGGTCTGGGGGCAGTAAACAGCCTCCCAGCTGAGCTTTATTTAACCTGACTGGGTCACGGACAGGGCCCGACCCCTGATCCTCCAAGCAAGACAAATATGGACAAGGGTTACTCATTAGAACATCACCAGGAAGCAGCAGGGTCAGCTCGGCCCCCCGTTCCACCCAGAGGCCAGCCTCCTGCCGAGGCCCCCGTGGTGCAGCTGGCTCCTGACCCTCCCTGCCCATCAGTCCTCGGGCAGGTATAAGGGGGGTCAGCTGGAGCCTGTCCTGGGTGGGCTCTAAGCAGAGGTGAGGGCTGGAGCAGTCAGCCAGGAGGGGAGGGGGACCAGGTCTGTCACCTTGATCTGCAGGATGTCCCCTTCATGGGCAGGCCAGCCACGCAGAACCAGGCCCGTACGGGTGTCCAGGAGCACCATGAAGCCCGAGGAGAAGCCGGCCACCACACTCCGGCCGCTGGGGCTGACAGCCAGGGAGCGGACGAGTCCAGGGTTCAGCCCGCTGCTCAGGCGGAACTCATGCTGCGGGCAGAGGAAGACAAGCTGAGGCGCCACCGCCTGCTCCCACCCGCATCTCCCCGAGGTCCAGCTCATCCCCCAACCCACACAGCTGGAAGGCCTGAGCCTCGTCCCCCATCCAGGGGGGGCTCCCCAAATCCCGGGCCAGAGTCCCCCCCCACCCCAGGGTTTGCTGCTGCGTGTGATCCGTCACCAAAGAGAAACTCTGCCCTGGCCTCCTCTCTTCAGGGGTCTCTCCTCCCTGCCAGGCACCCAGGCCAGGGCTCAGGGAACAGGCTGCCCCTGACCTGCAGGCCAGGCTTCCGGCAGTCTACAAAGCGCAGGGTCGAGTCAGAGCTGGCCATGGTGATGCTGGTGTGGGGGGCGGGCATGACAGCCACAGCGGTCAGGGGCACCCGGCTGTCCGACGGCTCCACCATGCGAAGGGTCTTCCCTGGGCAGGAAAGGCACGGTGGATCTGGGTCCCAGCCACTGATGGAAGAGCCCCGACTCCTCGTATCCCCCCAACCCACCCCGTACCTGCCTCCCACATCCCAGGAAACCTCAGTAAATGCTGCTAAAGATGTTTCTTGACCCTCCCACCTTCCTACTTCCATGGCCAAGCCAGGCCGCTCTCTTCACACAGCACCCCCGCCGAAAGCTACCTCCCCACCACCTACCTCAATGCTACTCTACCTCCTCATCCCCTGCTTTTTAACCTTATTTCTGCCTACGACGACAAAAAATAAGTGAGCAACTGTTTACCAACCAGGTACTACGTGCTCCACGTTAAGCCAAACCCCTATGCGTTATCTTCTAAAGCAGCTGTTCTGATTCCCATTTTGCAGATAGGAAAACTGATACTTCCAGCAGCAGAGTGACTTGCTCAAGGTCACTCGGCAAGTAAGTTGGCAGAGCCGATTCAAACTTGGGTATGACGGATTCCGAGTCTTAGACGCCCCTCTCTGTGGCCTCACTGGGTCACCCTCAACCACGTACCATTACACCCCAACCCACCATCCTTGGTGGAGTACCAGACAGCAGCAACAGAACAGGCCTCACCTGGGCCCGCTCACCTGTGAAGGGGTCCCAGACGTGCACAGCCCCGTCACAGCTCACCACACACTGCGGGGCCTCAAGCTGGCCCACAAAGAAGACACTCTTGCGGTGCTGGGCATAGACAAGGCGTGAGGCTGTCTCACTGGTGCCGTCCCCAGAGTTGTAGAGGGGCCAGAGGCGCACGGTGCGGTCCTTGCTGCCACTCAGGAAGAAGTCCTCGCTGCTCAGGGGCACCACACACTTGACAGCCCCTGAGTGGCCGGGGAAGCTCTGCAGGCGGATCTGGTGGAAGTGAAAGTGGGCGTCCTGCTGGTTCACGCCGATCTCGTACTGCCAGTACGCCAGCCAGTTCCCACTCAGCCCGTGCGCGCTCCGCGGCAGCTCCCGCTTCAGCGCGTTGTCCTCGCTCTGCCTGCCGAGGTCCCCGCCACCCACCCCGGAGATGGGGCCCAGCGGGCCAGGGCTCTCAGGCTGGGAGTCATCAGGGATCTGGATGCGGTTGCCGACCAGGACGCTCCCAAAGGTCCCCGAGTGGCCGTCATCCTGGGGGCAGCCCCCACCCTGGGGGTCCCACTCAGGGCCGGTGCTGGGTGCGGTGGGCTCCACGCTGGCAGGGCTGCGATTGCTTGGGCTGATGCTCTCCAGATACAGTCCCGCCAGCTCCCCCACCAGCTCGTGGTTGGGGATGATTTTCCGGATGATGTCACCTGGATGGGAGTGGGAGAGGTCCTGAGATTAGGGGAGATGGCAAGCGACTGCCACCAACCACCCACCCAAGGGCTTGGGAACCACAGAAGGCAGGGTAGGTACTGTCTGTGCAACTCTAAGCAAGTAACTCTTCATCTCTGAGCCTGTTTCCTCCCCAGGAAAACGTGGATTCACTCCTTCAGTATGGACACGTGAGCATCTTACACATGTGCTGCGTGCCATGCTGGACATCAGAAACAGAACGGTGAACAAGACAGGTCATGCTCTCCCTCCCACAGCCTAGATTTCAGTGGTGGGATGACAACATATCTGACCAGGGCTGTTCGTCCTATTCAGGGCAATGGCACACGTAGACGCTTGGCACAGGGCCCAGCCTATACGGGAAGCTACGTGAACAGTGGGCTGCTCATTCCTCTCAGACAGCTGCTAAGACGTCAGCCCGGCAGCCTGACTCCCCTGCCCGCCCCAGGGACAGGCCAGGCTGCTCCCGTGCCTCCTTGCCGGCCAAAGCTCAACCCCTGTTTAGACGTCACTGGGACTCAGGGGCCTAAGGCCAAATCCCTTTGCTCTGACCCAGAGAACTGTGCTGAACACCCACTCCTGACTCTAGGGGCTGGGGGAGCATGGGGCCCTCCCAGGGGAAGAGCTGTAGCCACAGAGGCTGGGAGGGGACGTGATGGGCCAGTACCCAACAGGCAGGAGAAGGGCACGTAGATTGTATACGCCATCTCCAAGGTGAACACTTTCTGCAGCTCATCCAGCAGGGTGGGGTCCACAGGCCGCAGCTGCCCATCGGAGAAGGCCACCTTTGGCAGCTGGCCCTCACTGCGGCCCACGGACTCCAGCTTCAGATCCTGTGGGCAGGAAGCCCGGGGAGTCAGCGGAGGCCACGGCCCCTGGCCAGCCCACCCCAGCCAGGTAGGTCTGCCCACCTGGTGCTGAAGCTCATGCAGCTGAGAGAAGATTTGAAAGAAGGTGGCCACGGGCTCGCTCAGGTGCTGCTGGACCATCTCCTGTCCGATGCGCAGGCAGATGAGGGCGATGAGGCTAATGGTTTTCATACACAGGACAGTCCGGGCCTGGGCTCCACTTGGGAACCTGGAAATAGAGCTTATAAGCTCCAGCCCCCACTGACTCTGCAGGGCTTCCCCAGATCTATCCAAAGCTGTAAACGAAAGAAGCTATAAGACCAACTGGTCCAGACCAGATGAGGAAACGAAGGCACAGGACAGGTGTGGCTTGCTCAGGGTCACCCAGCTGGGATGAGAACCAGGACTCCTGACGCCCCGCACCCCAGGTCACCCCCTCAGCTGGGCTGCTCCCCTGTGGGGTGGTGCAGGGCCCTACCCCGTGACGAGGGAAGTGAGGAAGCTGAGCACGGGCAGCAAGACCTCGTGGCTGATACGGGGCAGGATGTCCATGAGGGTGGTGTCTGAGAGGTACACGATGATCTTCTGGGTCAGAGTCACCGCTGCCAGCAGCCCCGCCTCCTTGCGGCTGTTCAGTCGACTGGGGCCTGAGGTACTACCCGGGGCCACCTAGGGCCACAGAGCAGATGAGGGCCAGGTTGCCTCACAGACCGCCGGGAACCCAAAGAGGTCCTGGGTCGGCCCTCAGGCTCCTCGGCCGCCCAGACCCCGGCTACCAAACGGTGACTGACCAGGTAGCTGATGTAGGGCAGGTACTGGTAGGTGAGGACAGGCTCCCCGTACAGGTGGGCGACGTGGAGGAGGCAGCTGAGCACGGGTCCCGATACTATATCGCCCAATATTGGTCTCTTCTGGTAGATGTTGCCCACACTCAGCGGAGGGCTCTCGCCACTGCTCACGGTGAACTGCTGCCGGGTGGGCCCTGCCAAGGAAGGGTCAGCAGCCTTGAGCAGCTAGTGGAAGGCAGGAGGGAGTGGGCCTTCAGGGACTGCGGTGGCCACTCCTGCTCACTCTAGCTTGGGGTCTCCCCGTGCCTCACCCAAGGAAGGAAGGAGCTTACAGACTGGGACCCAGGACCGGGCCAGGAGGTGGTCCGACGTGAAAGTGGGAAGGATCCGCTACAGGGGGCCGAAGATGGGCAAAGGGCTGGAGGAAGCCCCATCCCCGGCCTTACCAACATAACACGACGTCAGCAGGCGGAGCAGGTTCCGGGCCACGTGGCGAGAGGCCACGGTGGGGCCGAGCTTGGCGGACAGCCAGCGGACCATCTTGCAGGCCGTATCTGCAGGGCGGGAGCAGGCCCTGAGCTCATCAGATAACGGCGGCTCACTACTCCCCCACCCCACCCCACGGACCCCGCCTAGCCGACGCGGAGGCCAACTCTGCCCAGGAGCCCAGCCAGCGCCTGGCCACCCCACGCCACCACCCTCCCTTTAGCAGCGGCAGAGCTGGCCTGTGGGAGTCTGGCTTTGGGGCTGCTCCAGGCACCTCTACTCAGGCATACCCTGCAGGAAGGTGACCCTTTCAGTGAATCTCCTCCAGCTCCGAAATCAGGCCCTGGCTACCACCCTCTCTGGCCTCTTCCCCTTCCGCTTCTCTTCACTCTCTCAGTCTAACCACACTGGCCTTTCACAGATTCTTTAATGGAACCGTGACGGCCTCAGAGCCTCGCACATGCTGTTCCCTCTGCCTGGAATGCTCTTCCCACCGCAAAGCCTGCCATTTTCGCCCAGCCACCTCCTCCTCATTGAACCTCAGCAGGCCCTACTTTCAAGGAAGCCTTCTCTGACCCCTGAAAATGAGATCTAAGCCCATGTTATATTCTCTCGTGGTAGCCAGCCACGTTGTTTGTAGCACTAACAGAACTCGTGCTTACGGAAGACTGCCTACAGCACGGACGTGAGCTCCAGGAGGGCAGGCCCATGGCTCTGCTGCGTGTGGATCTGCTCGACCCACTGCTTGGCACAGGGCAGGGGCTCCGCACACGGTGACTCTCAGACCGACATCTCCAGGCCTGAGCACTCACCGAGAAGGATCTCCTGCTCCTTGCCCTCCGACCGCTCGGTCAGCGGCTCCTCTTCTTCCTCCCCGTCGGCCCCGCCGTCACCGGCCACAACCGTGTCCATGGACAGCACCGTGTTGGACAGCGTGAGCTCAGACGCCTCGGGGACCTCATCTTGCTCCCCCTCCCCCTCCTCCAACACCACACAGCCTTCCTCCTCCTCCTCTTCCTCCTCGGAGCCCTCGCTTTGCTTCAAGTCCTGGCTGCTGTCACCTGACCTGAGGCTGCTCTTGTCCGCCGGGGCGCCCCCCTCGTCTGCCACGCGCTCCTCGCCCAGGGAGGCCTCGCTGGGGCTGCTCTTGTCACTCAGCCGGCCCAGGCTCACAGCCTCAGCCTCCTGGGGCTGAGGGGACTCGGCCACGTAGAGCCTGGCCTGGAAGTCCTCCGTCTCAGGGAGGTCGGCCTGGTCGTGGAAGCTGACGCCAGACGTGTAGTCCAGGAGGCCCAGGCCCGAGGAGGCAGCAGGCTGCCCATCCATCTGGATCTCCTCCCCAAAGGCACAGGAGCTAGGCCTGGCCCCCGGGAGCCCACTTTCCTCATCCTCTGCAGCCCCCGCCAGGCCCTTGCTTTCCTCCTGGGAGGCCTCCACACCCGCCAGCACCTGCAGGACGTGGGGCAGCAGGTGGACGAGAAAGGCCTGCAGGCCCAGCCGCACCATTAGCTGGGCCACAAAGCAGTCGGTGTACAGGTAGAAGCGCCCATGGAGCCGGCAGGGGCTCTCGTAGGCACCAATGAGAGGCTTCAGTAGGTACTTGTTAGCATTTTTGGGGCCCAGTGCCTTGGCGACAGGTTCAAATAGGTACCAGGCCGTATACACGGCTGTGTGCTCCTCAGACATGAGTGACAGCACAAAAGGCAGCAAGATCTCCAGGCCCTCGGGGGTGATGTCACCCAAAACTGCACCCAGTTGCTGCCACAGAGCAAAGACCAGCTCCCGCCCCTGGGCCTCGTCCTCCACGCGCCTTGCCTGGTACAAGAGGATGAACTTGTGCAGCGCGGGGAAGTACGGAGGGAAGGGAACCACGGAGCTGAAGGGGCTGAGGAGCTGGGCCGGGCCGGGCGGGGGCAATCCCTGGGAGACGGGCCTGTACTCAAACAGCGGGTCCAGCTTGCCCCTCCCTACAACCACGGGGCCTTGACGGCCACTGAGCTGCAGGAGCGTGTCCAGCACGGGCTGCAGAGACACAGGGACCTCCTTGGGATGGCGTGTGCAGAGCCCCCGAACAGCCTCGAAGCGTACCCACAAAGGCGCATCAGGCTGCAGTGTCCGGACCCTGGTGGCAAACACCATCTCAGCCAACAGGACACCCAGCGCCTGCATGTCCCGATGGAAGAGGTCCCGCAGCTGCACGGCTCGCTGGACCTGGGGCTGCTGAGGCACCTCCAAGCGGCCCCCCAGGCCTTTGGTCAAGAAGTTGCCCAGTTTCTCCAACTCTTCCAGAGCCTGCAGAGGACTGAAGCCCTCCGGAAGAAGAATCTTGCCCTCCTCACCTTCCCCGGGGTCTACCCCAGCAGCTTTGTTCCGGCGGCCTGGTCGAGAGGCTGAGGCCCCTGAGAAAGGCAGGAGGCCTGGAGGGGCTTGACTAGAAGAGGAGGAGGAGGAGGAGGAGGAGGAGGAAGAGGGGCCCAGCTGGTCACCTGCCTTCCCAGTGAGGGAGATGGAATCCAGAGCTTCTGTGGCCTGCTCCAAGTCATCTTCCCCCACCACGGGCCTGTCCCTGGTCCAGGCAGCCTCATGGGGAGTGGCCTCCAAAACCGGCCTGCCCGTTCCGTTCGTAAGCTGTGCTGGGAAGTCCTCCCGGCCCATGCTCTCCTGGATGGTCTGGAACAACAGCCTGGGGATGAGTGGAGGTTCAGGGGCAAGGGCAGGGGCCCCGGCCAGGCGCCGGGGGTGCGGCTGATCGAAGAGCTGCACCACGCCGTAGCTGGTCAGGTGCGTGTGGGCGTCCACCAGGTGCAGACACACATTCTTCTCCTTCACGGCCTCCTTGCCCTGGAGTTTGTAGCCGAAGGTGAGGTCAATCCAGTGGTGTAGGTCCTGGGACACCTCTCGGCTCTCCAGCAGCGCCCGGTGGGCAGCCACGAACTCCTGGCTGGAGCTGCACCAGGCCGGCACGTCCAGGTCGGGCATGTCAGGGTGGATGGAGCAGAAGATGGAGGGATCGGTGTAGAACTCGGGGATGCACTCATCAGGTGTCCAGCTCTGCATACGCTCCATGCTTGCGGGATACTCATGGGGCTCCCACTGCGCCCGCACGTGTCCACAGAGCACCGACCGGGGTGTGCGCCGAGCCTTGTACACATAGTATGTGATGTCAGAAAGCACGTCAGAGATGTGGTGAGGAACGTGCGGTGGCTCCCCGCCCCCCGCGCCACCTGCCACAAACGCCTGCCGCGTCATCTCATACGTGAAGTCCAGCTGTTTATCCCCCTTGTTGAGGCGGAACTTGGACTTGCGCAGGTCTCGGAAGCGCCCCCGGGGCGTGGTGAAGTCCACCACCCAGGGCAGCACTGGGTGGTAGTTGGGGTCCCCCTGCCGCCGACCTGCCAACCGATTCAGCTGCATGAGGTAGTGGAAGTTGCTGATGCGGCCATGGACCCAGTCTAGCACGAGGTCCCTAAGTTCCTCCTGGCAGGTGGGACACCCAGGTCCCCCTCCTCCCTCCTCTCCAGGCTCAATGCCTGCCCCATTTCTTGCTACAGAGATCTCCTCCTTCTCATCCTCTTTGAGCTTCTCGTAAGCACTCAGGTCCAGCCGTAGCTCACTGCAAAGCTTCTCATCCACAGCGATGTGGTGCAAAGATAGGGCCCCACAGGCCAGTCCCTGGCGGTGACAGGCATCCATGGCCCTCAGCACACGGAAGAGAATGAAGAGCACCTTGGCTTGGCTGTTGGTCAGCTTGGCAGGGCTGAAGGTGACCACATCATGCAGGGAGAACTGCACATAGGGGTGCACCACATACAACATCTCTGGTGACTCCAACAGAGCCTCAGCTCTCAGAAGACTGGGAGAGGCAGGGTTGCCCCGAGGAGGACAGGGGCTATCTCTGGCATGTGATGGGCACTGGGTAGCTTCGCCCACTGGCAGGAAGGGGCAACCATAGACCCTCTGCAGAGCTTGTCGTACTGAGTCCAGGGCAGGGACACCTGCAGGGGCAGGGCTATGACTGTAGGGCTGCCCATAAGTGTGATACGCGTGGCGCCACAGGTTGCGATAATTCTGGGCAGCCACATCCTGCATGAAGCGAGTGAGGGTCTCCGGGCTGCCGGACCCCTCCTCAAAAGGCAGGGAGCCCAGCGGGTAAGAGAGCCTCTGTTTCCGCAGCCCGTGGACCTCCACACGCGTCCAACCGGGGGGCAGCCTCTGCACGGAGCGTTGCAGGAGAGTTCTGACTTCCGCTTCGCCCAGGCCTTCAGCGCGGGGACACGGTCCCGGGGGCAGCCGGCGCTCGCGGAGGCTGGCCAGCCAGCGCGCAGGCACTAGGGCCACCACGTGGGTGCCCCCCGGGGCTGGAGCCAGCTGCCGGGCATCGATGTTCAGGTCTCTCTCCACGCTCCGGAGCAGCTCCTCCATGTCGGGGCTCGGGGGCGGCGACCAGCCCTCGGCCTCGGTGGTAAGAGCGACTTCCCGCCCCCTGCTCCCCTGGGCCATCCCCTCCTGGCCGCCTGGGGGCGGCGCGGGGCTGAGCCCGGCCACGGCCCTCCTCGCCACAGCTTCCGGGGTGCCAAGCCGGGTGGGTGGGGATGGGCGAGGGACAGGGGCTGGGACGGAGGAGGCGGGGGTGGGCCGAAGACAGAGGGGGCGCTGGGGCGCACTTACCCCTCAGCAAGGTCCTGCACTCCGGGAGCGGCAGGGAGGGGGATGCGGGACGCCAGCGCTGGGCTCCACTGTGACGGGTCAGCTGACGCTGCTCACGTGATCGCCCCGGCACGGAAACAACCGCACGTGGCTCGACTGGTCCGGGGAACCCCGCCTCCCGCCCGCGCCACCGCCCGGCCGGCCTCGGCGCCCTCCCTCCCAGCGCTCTGCTGGGCCCGGTGGCGGATTCGCTTCTTCGGGGTGAAAGGAGCAGGGGAGGGGGATACTGAGCGACCCACGGGATTTCCCCTCCCCTCCCTACTTCCTCCTTCATGTGCTGGGTCGCGGACCTAGGGAGGCTTTCCCTAGAGATGGCACACTTTAAGTAGCTGATCATCCCTGCCACCACCCCACCTCCCTCTGGTTTTACAGAGAAGAAACCCGGAGCCGAGATGGGACTTTTGACATAAGTCCCTTCACCGCCTCCATGCTGCCTACCAAAAAAAAGAGCTTTTAGTTTTCCAAAATATTTCATCAGTAACATTCCATTTGGCCCTCACAACACTCAGTGAGGTAGGAGGGACGGTTACTATTTATATTTTACAGGTGAAAACCAAGAGCCTCCAAAGAGGCTTGTCCAAGGGGCAGAATGGAGACTTAGAAGGTGGTGCACAGATCCTTTTCCCTGGAGTCCTCCCCACTGACAGACCTCTTAACGCCTTTTTTTTTTTTTTTTTTTTTTTTAATTCTGGGCAGTCTTGGGGAGAGAAGAGGCCCAGGCTCAAAGGCCTGGTGTTCGTGGGAGGAAATGTTTCCCCAGGACTTCCTGTTGAAGATCTGCCTCTGCTTTGTTACAGAGCCTGCCTGCTGTGGTCAGAGCCTTGCAGATGCCACGGTGGCTGGGGGGAGGGTGCAGCACGGACAGGGAGCGGAAACCAGTGAGCTGGCACCAAAACTACAGGACTCCTTCAAGGGGTCTCGGTTCTGACTCATTTGCAGGATAGATAGGCCGATGTCTGCGGCGAACCCACTGTCTGTTTTTTGAGTCCCACTCCTAGAAGGAGAGTTTGCCTCATGTAGGAGTCTGGCGTGGAGATGTGGGAGCTCCATAAAGGCACTTAAGAAAAAAATAAAGTCCTGATTAGAGAGGAGACAGGAATGGCTCAGCCATGATCTAGTTCCATCTATCTTTCTTGAAGGGGCAGCTGGAGCCCCTGATGTGCTTGGTCACATGACCTTGGGCAGTAATAACTTACAGCCACCGTTTTTTTTTTAAATTTATTTACTTTTCATTTTTGGTTGCATTGGGTTTTCCTTGCTGCACATGCGCTTTTTTCTAGTTGCGGCGAGTGGGGGCTACTCTTCGTTGCGGTGTGTGGGCTTCTCATTGCTGTGGCTTCTCTTGTTACGGAGCACGGGGCTCTAGGCGCATGGGCTTCAGTAGTTGTGACACACAGGCTCTAGAGCACAGGCTCAGTAGTTGTGGCGCACAGGCTCAGTAGTTGTGGCGCACGGGCTTAGTTGCTCCGCAGCACATGGGATCTTCCCGGACCAGGAATCAAACCCGTGTCCCCTGCATTGGCAGGCAGATTCCCAACCACTGAGCCACCAGGGAAGTCCCACAACCACCACTTATGAGCGCTGATTAGGAGCCAGGCATCGTGCTAAGCACTTTGCATACTTTGTTTAGCTCTCACCACAACCCCTTTTACGAAGATAGCTTTAGATCCCTTTTAGAATGAGGAAGCTGACTACCTTAGGTAACTTGCTTAGGTCACATAGCTAAGAAGTGGTAGACCAGGATTCAAACCCAGGCCTATCTCATTCTAAAACCAATGTTCTTCGTACTCCTTGGCCATGCAGTATTTGTTTTGTTTTTAAAATTTTATTGCAGTACAGTTGATTTACAATGTTGTTTTAGTTTCAGGTGTACAGCAAAGTGGTTCAGTTATACACATACATATATTCATTCTCTTTCAGATTCTTTTCCATATAGGTAATTACAGAATACTGAGTAGAGTTCCATGTGCTATACAGTAGGTCTTTGTTGATTATCTATTTTATATATATAATATATATATATAATCCCAAGCTCCTAATTTATCCCTCCCCTCCCTGACATTTCCCCTTTGGTAACCATCATGCACTATTGTTTTTTCACCAGGGAAATTAGGTGTTCCTTGACAATCTTGTATCCCCAACATTGGTCTGAGTACCTGAGACCAAAGGATGGTCTGGAGGTAGTGCCTGC
The DNA here is from genome assembly GCF_965194805.1 of Balaenoptera borealis. Taxonomy (NCBI): domain Eukaryota; kingdom Metazoa; phylum Chordata; class Mammalia; order Artiodactyla; family Balaenopteridae; genus Balaenoptera; species Balaenoptera borealis. The sequence continues at coordinate 48,113,644 of NC_138879.1, read as the reverse complement.
TTCTTCTTTTTTTTTTTTTAATACTTATTTATTTATTTGGCTGTGCCGGGTCTTAGTTGCAGCATGTAGGATCTTCGTTTTGGCATGTGGAATTTTTTTTTTTTTTTTTTTTTTTTTTAGTTGTGGCATGCAGGATCTTTAGTTGTGGCATGCAGGATCTTTAGTTGCGGCATGCGGGATCTTTTAGTTGCGGCATGCGGATGTAGTTCCCTGAGCAGGGGTCGAACCTGGGCTCCCTGAATTGGGAGCACGGAGTCTTAACCACTGGACCACCAGGGAAGTTCCTTTGTGCGTGCTTCTTAGTACCAATAAAATTTTGGTCTGCGTGATCTTTGCTCTTCTCTCAGTTTACCTAGACTGAACAGGAGTTACTTTTTCTTTCTGCAAGTTTGTGCGTGCCCTGCCCTCTAGTGGTTTTGACTTGCAATGCAGCAATGACCTTGAGTGTAACTAACCTTATCTCTTACAGTTCTTTCCATCCCTTAAACAGGGATGTTCTTGCAATACTGGGCACTGGTGCCCTAAGATTTCTGGGGTACTGACACCTTCCCCAATCTGAGCCCTAAAACCATGGTTTTTCAAACTTTATTTGTACTTCTGATTGAGACGCTGGAATCTGAATTTTTTTTTTTTTTTGGAATCTGAATTTTTAACAAGCACTAGATAATTCTGATGCAGGCAATCTGCAGTCCACATCTTGAGATATAATGTTCTGTAACAGCTCTATTCCCAAGTGCTCCCTGAATCCCAACCCAAGCACACTTGGGCTTTAGGGAATCGGGTACCAAATTAGTCACTCTCCTTCGCCAAACTCAGTATTGTGTTTCTGGGAAGTCATGGCTTGGAGGGTCAGGGAGGGAAGCTGCAGCAGCCCCAGTAGTCAGCGCATGCTGAGTGAGGTTAGCTCTTGCTGATCTGGCAAGGAGAAAAGTGAAGGAAGGTAGTGTTTAGTGCACCAACCGTAGGCCAGGTACTGTGCTAGGTGTTTTCAAACATATTCCTTTCTAAAACCCTACAATAAGCCATGAGTTTATTATTCATTCAATTTTGTAGATGAGGAAATTGAGGCTCAGAGATGTTAAGTATCTTCATCAAGCTCGCAGCTGGTGAGAGTTGGAATTTGAATCCAAGTTTGTCTAACTCAGTGGTTCTCAATTAGGGGCGATTTTGGCCCCCAGGGGACATTTGGTCATGTCTGGTGACAATTTTGGTTGTCGTGGGGGGGTGCTAAAGGCATCTAGTGGCCTGGGGATACCGCTAAACAAGCTACTATGTACAGGACAGCCGCCACAAGAAATTAGCCAGCCCAAAATGTCAATAGTGCTGTGATTGAGAAACCCTGGACTCAAAGCCTGTGCTTTTGCCCTATAGGGTGGGAGGGTGGGGACATGGAAAGTTAGAACAAAATGGGAAAGGGCCTACCCCAAGGGCCTTGGGTGAGAAGGGAATGGGACTTTTATGCTAAGGATAATGGAGAATGGGGGCAGCTGGTGAGATTTCTCTTTCTTCCAAGCTTGGCCAAGACCCTGCTCAGTTTCTCCCAACCTTGCCAAGTCAGTCCTGGGACTTCACACTAAGCTTGTCCTGGAGTGACCCCGACTCCCAGCTCAGGGCTGGGGCAAAATATTTACCTGGGTCTTCTGGCACAGGACTTCCCAGCCAAAGCCCCTGGTTTCTGGGGCCCTTGTGCTCCACCTGTAGCCCCTGGGAGGCTCCACATTAGCACCTTTGCAGTGGGGGGTGAAAGTGTAAAACATGGAGCCGTGAAGGGCCAGGTGGTGTCTATGAACAGTTAGAAGTGGAGTAATGGGCAAAGCCAGGAGGATTCCCTTAGCAGGACCCTCCCTGGGGAGGAACTTGAGCAGGAAGTAGGGGGCAGCTGGCCTGGGGAGCAGGGTTCTGACCCCGAGGAGGCTTGTTTCCACAGCCATTCCTCTTCTCTAGGTTTGGTCCTCAGCTTCACTGGACCTTCCCCAGTACCCATTCCTAGAGCACCCACACAGCCAGGCAGCCACCATTCTGGGCCTCCCCAGTACTGGCCTCCCAACTAGACCAGGGGAGGGCGGGTCTGAGCAGACAGTGCCGACAGGAAATACCTCTCGTTCCAGGCTCAGAGCCTCTGAAGAACTAACCAGCAGATTGGGGGAGGGAGAGGGGGGAGAGAAGAGGGAGGGAGGAGAAGGGGGGGGCAGGGGAGAGAGACAGTCTTGGAGTGAGGGGGAAGAGGAAAGAACACTCAAGCAGGTCCCCCATATTTGGGGTTTCATCTCCTTCCTTCCCTCACCACCCACAGCGGGGTGGGGATAAAGGGATAAAGGGAGGGCAGAACTGGAGGAGGATGTGGTAACAGCTGATTCGTCCCCTGAGGTCACACTTCCCAACAATCAGCTGTTACTGGGGTGGAAGGCAGGAAGTTTCCTTAAAGGCACAATGTTCTGAACACAGGTTCGGCATTCTGGAGCTCCTAGGAGCCATAGCAATCACTTGGTGGAGCCCCTCTTTAATACGGAAGGAACTATCTCACACTCCAGGCTGTTATCTTCACCCCGCCAATTGGGAGCTTATGGAAAAGTCATGGATCCCTCTCCACACATTCCTCTTTGGTGGTGGTGGTGGAGAGATGCGAGTGATTGAGGTGGGGTGGGTCTCAGACTTGCCCCTTTAACTAAGCTGTTCTGCAGCTTTTGCCAAGTCATTGGGTTCCTTTCCGTTTTCTGGGTTTTTTTTTTTCCCCCTTTGGCCCATCCTCCCGCCCCTCTATGCTCTGATTGGCCTCTGGGGAAGGAGCAGCCTCCTCATTGGTCTCCACCTTTGAACTCTCTTCCCGAAGTAGGCCTGAGTCGGTGAAAAGCTTCTGGGGGGCGGGACAGAATGGGGGTATTGGGCAGAGGACGGGGTTGCTGGCCAGTTGCACTTTGGCCCGGCCCGTCCCCTAGTTGCTGACCACAAGTCTTCCTTCTACCCTCAGGTGAAGACTCTGCTATAAATCTTTCGTTAGGAAGCTGCTGCTTGAGAGGCTTTGTCTCTCTGTGACTGGGGCGAGACATCTACCAGAAGTCTCCTCTGATTAGGAAGGCTCCAGGAGAAGTGGAGTAGATCTCTCCATTGAAAGCTGGGGCCAGCCGAGGTGGGCAGTCCTCCCTCCCCCAAAAGCCCCCAGGAGTTCTCATTCCAAAGGAAGAGTCTGGCTGCCCTGGGGGCTGATTTCCACCTTCAGTTCTCCTCACTCCTGCTGCCTCTCCTCCTCCACCTTTCCTGAGAGATCTATCGCCTCCTGCAAGAGTTCAGTGAATCCGTTTGGGGGCTGTCTAAAAGAACCACTCTCGGCTCCAAAAAGGAGGGGCTGTAGCCCTTTAAGGACTTCGCCGGGATGGATTCAGAGATGAGTTTAAAAATGCCAACTCACAGAGCGCGCTGGATTCTGGGAACGAGGTGTCAGACCGAGAACTACATTGACCAGTATGCACTGCAAACACACACGCCTTTACTTCCTTCTGCTTTTTAGGACTCGGGTTTGACGTAGCACCCCTCTAAGCATGTTAGCCTAGGCAGAGGGCTAAGCCACACCTTTTCACCTATTGGCCAGCTCGCGACTTGGTGGGCGCGGCCTAGCGCTACTCCACTAGGCAAAGGGGTGGCTTCCTTGCCAGTCAGAGCTAAGACGGTCGGGGAGGCGGGACCAGGGCTAAGTGCTGGCGCCCTCGAGTGGGTGTGGTCACGCTGCCCAGCAGTGGGCGGTGATTGGCCCTGGGCGGTGCAATCGCAGCTTGTGCGTCACGACGCCGCCAGCTGATCGCAGACTGTAGCCGGTGTGTGCTGGGCGCTGGGAAGAGACAGCGCCGCCGGCCGTGGGGATCGGACGCACTGATTTGCTCCCCTACCCTCAGCACCCCCCCACCCAGCACCAGGTGGGTGTGAGATGGGGTTCCGGCCGCACAGGAGGGAACCATGCTAACGGGGTAATGGGGGAAAGTAGGGTCCTGACGGCCACACCCTGCCCTTCCGGGGGAGGGGAGAGGGGGCGGCGGAGGCTCGGGCGCTCCGGGGGAGAGGGGCCTGGACTGGCTGGAGTAGTGTGTCAGGAGGTTTAAAGAAGGAGTCCGGGACAGTAGTCGTGCGGAGGGTTTTGCGTAGTAGCTGGGAGAAAGACGAGGGGCCGGAGGGCTGGGGGCGGCTAACCTCGGCGCCCTCTGGTCGGGATACGGGAGCCGGCCTCCCAGCTTGGGGAGGATTTGGACTGGGCGGGTAGCGGGGAGGTGCTTTGCCTCTACCGGCACTCATTGGGTCAGGGCCAGTTGAGCGCCCTGGCAGGGAAGGGGTCTCTGGGCGGGCTGGCCCCTCCTCTCGTTCCCTCCAGGGGATGTTATGTAAGGGGGGAGGGGAGAGGAGTAGGGGGCGGCGGTGCGGGGGCCTTATGCAACCCAAAGGTTAGGGTTTCACCGCGGGTTGGTGGGGGGAGAAGGCAGGAGGAGAGCCTGGAAACTCTAACCCCCCCCTCCCCAGCCTAACTGGCCGTCTTGGGCCGAGAGAAGGTCACCTCTGCACCTCCCCCCAGCCTGTCCGGTTGTGGGGCCCCTAGCCCAGGCCTGGCCCTGACCGCCTGGGAAGCCGGCTGGCTGGGTGGGGCGCCTGGGTTAGTCATCACTGGGCTCCCTCTCTCCCCACCTCTCGGCCAACTCTTGGCCCCTCCCCGTGGCCTCTGGCTAGGCTATTGCCCCCACCTCCCTTCGGCTGTAGTTCCAGCCTCCAACTCATTTGGCCTGTCATCCTGGCTGTCAGACTGGGCTAGGAGCTGTCAGGGTGCCAAAGGGCTGATGGAGCAGCTGGTCAGAGGGTCAGTGCCCTGGGCCCACCCCGCCCTGCAGCCAAGGGCACCTGCTTGGCACAGACTCTCAGCAGCAGCTGAGTCCTATGGGCTGAACAGAGCCTGCTCAGACCGGAGTGGGAAGGAGTTGGACTGGTCACCTGGGAGAAGGAAGATACCACAAAGTTCATGCCTCCCAAGAGGGTTTTGTAATTTGAAAACCTCCCACCCTAATCTTTCTTGCCCTCCGAGTATAGAAATCTCAAGGCAGGACCGCCTTGGCTCCTTAAACTGGCATGGGCCATGCCCTTGGACTAAGTGTCAGCACAGACCCACCCTCCCCAGCTCACAGCCCTCAAGCCTGCCACACCCCCAGCCCCCTCCCTGGGCCATGCTGCAGGGCCTGGCTTTTCCTGCTGATTCATGCATTGGAACTGTGGGGGCGGGGCTTGGAACTTGGAACAAAGTTCAGACATGGAGGGGACGGCAGACAGCCTGGAATTCATACCAGATGTACCCGGAATGTGCAAGCGGAATGCCTGGCATTTAAGAGTCCTGGGGAAGCTGCCCAACCACCATGCCCTACCTCCCTCCCCTCCAGCCTCTGGTCCCCTGTCCTCTCCTCACAGTCCCAGGAGCCTCTGCTGACCTTCTTCCAAACTCTAGACCTCCTCCCTTCCTCACTCCCCAGATGTAAGCCCCCCAAAACTCTTCTTCCAGCTGAACTCCCTGGGACCAAGTCAGTTGGGCTGATCCCTGAACTCGCATTTCTGGATCTGAGGTACAACTTCTCACCTAATACCTGGGTGACTGGTGAGGTGTGTCCAGGCTCCCAAGTCCTGCCCTCTCAGTGCTGAGGAGGCTGGGGGCCCCTGTGGGTAGCTAGGGCAAGGGGGGGGGGCGGTGAGAGCAGATTTGGGTTTCTACAGCCTTCAGTTCTGGAAAGAGGAGCAAGGAAATAGGTTTAGAGCTGCCTCTTGTCTCTCACTGAGGGGCTCAGGTCAGAGCCAAGAATCCTTCATTAGAAGGTTGACCATCTTCTGGGGCTGCACTTTGATGGCCAGGGCGACAGTGTCCCTGTGACATGGCCCTGCTCAGATCTTTCCCATTTTTCTTTCCTTTCCCTTTAGGAACCTGTACCTCCCACATCCTCACCTGGCTGAGCCGCAGTAGTTCTTCAGTGGCAAGCTTTATGTCCTGACCCAGCTAAAGCTGCCAGTTGAAGAACTGTTGCCCTCTGCCCCTGGCTTCGAGGAGGAGGAGGAAGAAGAGGAGAAGGAGCTGCCTTCCCCTCATCTGGAAGGTTACAGAACTGGGTCTGGGAAGGTCTGAACAGCGAGCGTGATGATACCTTTGGGAAAGGGAACCCTATTCAGCTGGAGAAACTTCACCCAGATTGAGCCAGCAGGAGAGAAAATTTCAGATTAGAGACCTTGGCTGAATTGGGGAATAGATGGCTCTGACTACACCCAAGGTTAGTTGGTCTCTGTGTGACAATGGGAAGAAGTGGAGCAAAGAAAACCCTGCCTACCCCTTTACCTAGATGTCTTTTCCTGACCCTCCTTCCTTCCTCATCCCCCCTTCTTTCCTATTGGCCTTTCCAAGTTCAAAAGTAAGTTTCCTCTTCAGGGAAAAGGTTGTACTGAGACTCCCATCTGAGTAGTCATCCCCCTGCTCTTAATTTTTCCCCGTATTTCCTTAGTCTGGCCCAGACTCTAGATTCAGGGATACTTACCTCTATGTGAGACCCTTAGACCTCCTGTCTCATCTTCTCCACCTGTGAGGTGGGGAATCGCACAGTTGAGCATGCGTGAGGGAATCAGAAGCCCACTTGTGTGGACTCAGAGCCTGGGCTCTCCTCCGCAGTGGGTGGGAACAAAACAGCTTTTCACATAAGCTATTGCCCTTCCCCCATCCCTGACCAGAACCCCAGGAGCTGGGGGTGGAGGTTGGAGGGAGGGACTAGGGTTAGACCAATGCAAGGGGTTGCTGGGAAATCAGTCTCTGCATTGACTTCCCACCAAGCAAAGGTGGCCCAGGCTTCCCCTGCCTCCCAAAGCAGGGCTGCAGCCCCTGATGGGGTTCCAGCTGCCACTGCTCTCTTCCCCCACTCACTTTTCCAGGATAGTGTGTGAGATTTAGCTCAGGCCTGTGCAGGCTGGAAATTCTCCCCTCCAGCAACCAGAAGAGATAGGTTATGGGATGTAATCCCTTTAGGGGCATCAGGCAGAGTAAACCTACCACCCCCAGCTCCTGATCTAATGTCACTCTCGGGCTCAGGCTCTGGTGTGGTTCAGCCTTGGCCCAGTCTCCCTGTCTGAAGGTGACCAAGTTCAGGGGTTACAGGAAGCTGTTTGTTCCATTTGGGGGCAGAAGTTGTGCAGGGAGCTGGGTCCTATTCTCCATTTATGAGAAACAGATTTAGGGCAGAGTAGATCACTGAACCCACCCTTCTGCAGCCTAAGCTGGATGTGTGTGGGACTGCGGTAGAGGGGGGTGGGTAGACTGAGTCCACTCATAGGCTGCCACAAGGGTCGCTCTGTCCCTGGACATTGCCTCCGTCCTTTCTTCCCCTCCCGCTTCACTGGGCACAGTGTCTCCCTCCAGCCTTGGGTATGTGGCTCTGCCATCCTCACCCATCATGGAGCAGAAATGAGGAAGAGCAGCCTGGGAACACAGAGGCAGGCAGAAGACTAGTGAAGGACCAGGCCTGGAGAGCACAGGGCCCTGTCTGGACATCTGCAGAGGGGGGCCCATAGAGGCCAGGAGAGCCCCTGGAGGAGGGAGGACAGCCAGCCTCCATCGAGGACAAGCTTCCAGCCATCTACTTCATTCTCCGTTGCTCTCCAGTCGTTCTGCCTCCCTCAGCAATGTGGGACCATGTTAAAGCGTCCTTGGCTTCATCCTGCTGCTTCCACCTCTCCCCACCATGTCATTTAGCTGTGAAAGGACATGCAGAAAATTCTTAAAAGAAATTCAAATGGATTTGAATGTGTGGGAAAAAAATGTGTGCTTCATTAGTAATTAAAGAGAGGCAAATATAGCTGAAAGCATTTTTTCCGTAGCAAACTACAACAGAAAAAAATAAGACCCAGTTATTGGCAAAGGAGTACTAAAATAACACTCTCTGCATTGCATATGGGCGTACAAATTGGTACAGCCTTACTGATGTCAGTTTGGTAATATGTATCAAACATCCTAAAAGTTTCCATGGCCTTTGACCTAGTAATTCTACATTTGGGAATTTATCGTAAGGAAATAATTAAAGATTAGTTTAAATGATGTTCATCCCAGCATTGCAGTAGAGAAAAATGAGAAGCAACTATCTGGTTGGGAATTGATTTCTTTTTTGCTATAATTGAAATTTGCAAGAGGGGGTTGCTTAAGTAAATTACTGTAAATCCATCCGGATGGTGGGGTGGAGTGCTGCGCAGCCGTTAAAAGTCACGTAGAAGAACATTTGACTGGAAAGAAAAGTGCTCCTTGAACATTAAAAAGGTTATAAAAATGATGTATATTCTGTGATCTCAATTTTGTTTTTATACATAAAACAGTTTGAAAAAGACTGAAGACATACTCCAAATTGTTAATAATAGTAGTTATCTTTGAATGATGGAATAAAGTAGTTGTAATTTTCCTGTTTGGTTTTCTGTAGTTGCCAAATTTTCTACATTAATTGTGTATGACTTTCATATAATAAAATTTAAAAGAATCAGTGTAATGTTTAAAACTTTTGGAGAGGTGGGTGTGGAAGAAATGAAGGGATGCCCCCAGCCCCATTGGTTTAATGGGGTTTTGGTGGAGGAGGAGGGTTGTGAGAACGTTTGGGGGAGCACCTATTCGTTTATGAATTTTATTCTTTGGGAGTGGCTGGAATCCACCCTCTCCTGTACAGGGAACAGCTCTCTGAATTGGTGACAGCCATCTAAAGAGGTGTGGAGTGGAGTAAGACAGAAGGAAAACAAGTAAAAACCTGTCACTCTGCGGGAGAGGGAAACCTCCCCGCCCCCAAGGCCGAAAGGTTCTAGAATCCTAACAGTCCTGTCTCCAAAAGCAACATGGGTCTTTGTTTTTCTCTTTGATGCTGCCCCAATCTTGAGGTGACCCTGTGTGACCTCTCCTTGCCTCCTCAGATTGGAAGAGATACTCACTTTCCCCCTAACAGGTACCAAGCCCTGGGGGAGGGGTACTTTTCAAGGCTATAGGGCTGAGTGGTTTCCCTTTTGCCTCCCCTTCCTAATAATAAGGCTCCTCTGGAGGGCCCCCAAAAGAGCTTAGGGGAGGAGCCCCGGTGGGTCGCTTCTCCAAAATGGGAGCTGTTGTTCCCTATGAGAGGTACTATGTAAGGGGGCAGGACTCCTGGAGTTACGGGGTTGCTGGGATGTGTTAAAGGTCTGGAAACCTCGGGAAATGGTGGCTCTAAGGAAGTGAGCTGCCCCCTTCCCCACAACCAAGACCGGGGTGGGGCGCGGGGCAGATTGGTGGCGAGGTTTAAGCACGTGGGAGTGGGTTTGCTCTGGCCTCTAACTTCAGGGCTGCGTGGGTGGGGTGGGCAGGAGGAGCAGCAGGTGAGAGGTTCGAGAGGGGAAAGGAGGTGAAAGTTAATGGGGCTGGGCCTCTGGGAGTGTCAGGTGAGATTAGTCACCCATTTCTGGATTTGCGAGGACGTCGGGACACATGGGGCTTGGGAAGACCCCTATCGACATCCCGGAAAGCCTCCCTGAGCTCCGTTTCAGGGTTTGGTCCCAGGAAGCCCCCTACCAGACATCCCCCGCTAGGGAGGGACACGATCAGTTGCTGTGGCTCCAGGGGCGGTGGCCCCACGGCTGCTCCAATCACCACCCAGCCGGGAGTTGGGGGCGTGGACGAGCCCTGGAAAAGTTAAGGCGGATTCCGTAGGCGGGGCGGGCGGGGGAGTCCAGGGGCGCAGCCTTGCCGGGAAGCTGGTTCGCCGTCCCCGCAGGGGGCGTTGGATGTGTCGGGGCTGAGAGCTCAGGAGCCCAAGGGACGGATCCGGAGCTAGCCGGCCCGCCAGGCCATGGCGCCCTCTGGGCTCCTCGTGACCGGCGCCTCCTTTGCCGCCTTCCGGGGGCTGCACTGGGGGCTGCAGCTTCTGCCCACGCCGGGATCTGCTGCCCAGGACCGTTGGAAGTGGCGGAACATCTGTGTCTCCCTGGTTCACAGCCTGCTTACGGGGGCCGGGGCGCTGCTCGGGTGCGGGGCTTAGAGGTTTGGGAGGCACCGTGGTGAGGGTGAGAGAGAGGGGTGGAAGGCTGAGATTAGAAGACCCGGCGGCACCTTTAGAATCAATGTGAGACCTCGAGAGTCTGAGACTGGGGTGGGGATGTGGATGGGTGGGCGGTGTGCATACGTCCACGGCGGGAGAATAAGATCTGGGTCTGCACAGACGCTGACCATGGCTCCCCCGTCTCCTGCAGGCTGTCGCTGTACCCTCAGATGGCCGCCGACCCGATTCATGGCCACCCGCCCTGGGCCCTGGTGCTGGTGGCTATATCTGTGGGTGAGTCTGCAGGCAAGGCTGGACCAGTTTGGGGTGAGGGACAACCTTCCAACGGTAATTCCGGGTCTCCTTCCCCGGCCCGGCCCGCGATGGGGTTAAATGTTTCTGGCGGCTTTACTGAGAGAAACTCAAGAGCTGGGAAAAGGAGGGAGTGGAGATTCCTCTCCAGACTGTACACTGGCTCGTGGGAAGCCTAACACCACCCTCCCCTCCTTGCCCCCAGGTTATTTCCTGGCCGATGGAGCTGACATGCTGTGGAACCAGACCTTGGGCCAGGCCTGGGAACTTCTTTGTCACCACTTGGTGGTGAGACTTGGGGAGAGGCAAGACAGGAAAGGAGGGATGCCTAGCCTGGGGTCCCCAATCTCTCACCAGTTTTCTGTCCTACGACTTCCCAGAGTCTGAGCCCTGCTGGTGCTTGATCCTCCCAACCTTAGGCTGAATTGGGGGGGAGGGGATTGACTGCTGGCCACTGCTGGGAGTCTGAGCACTGTCTATGGAGATTGTATTCCCACAGGTGTGGGAAACGTTGACTATGGAGCTTTTCTGAGAAGAGGGAGCCCCAGTATAGGGCGTGGGGATAAGTTGTGAAAGCACAGGAATGCAAATGAAGGGGGGTGGGGCTCCGTGCAGATGCTGCAGATTCAGGGCAGACAGCCTAGGTGCCAAAGCTGCTTCAATTCTATGGAAGGGTTGTTTCAAGCCCATTCAGGCCCCTACCATAAGGGTAAGCATAAGGTTGGGTTTGGGGGAGGGGTGCCACAAAATGCTTGGGAGCCCCTCTCAAGGACTGGGATATTGGAACATGACGGGTGGTAGGTCATGGAAGGTCCTCTGACCTCTGGTCTTGGCTCTCCAGGTAGTGAGCTGCCTCAGCACCGCCATTCTCTCTGGCCACTATGTGGGCTTCTCTGTGGTGTCTCTGCTCCTGGAGCTGAACTCCACCTGCCTGCACCTACGAAAGCTGCTGCTGCTTTCTCGCCAGGCCCCATCCCTGGCCTTCAGTGTGACCAGCTGGGCCACCCTGGCTACCTTGGCCCTCTTCCGCCTGGTACCGCTGGGATGGATGAGTCTGTGGCTGATCCGGCAACACCACCAGGTACCTATTGCTCTGGTCATCCTTGGTGGAACTGGACTGGTCACTGTGGGTGCTACGAGCATCACACTGGGTGTCCGCATTTTGGTCAGTGATGTCCTGCGGTCTCGGCCCCGCCCACCCATCCCTGAGCACAAGGAATCCAGGGGCACCAGGACATGTTGCGATGGTGAGCCTGTCACCAGGGATGATTCTACTCTCAGCCTGAAAGACTGAAGAGAAGCCTCGGGCTCCTCCTCTGCCAGTCCTGGGGGAGGTAGGACCAGGACAAGGAGATGGTGGTCTTCAACGCGCTGTCCCCCAGGGGTAAGGCCTGGACTGGGTCTTCAGTATCTCAGTTCCTCTTCCAGCTAACTTCTGCATTCCTAGGATCTGAGAAGAAATGCTAATATTCATGGGTGGGTGGGAACCTGGGCTATTGTTCACTGAATCCCATCATCAGATGACCACCCTTTCCAGCAAACTAACTCCAGAAGTATAGCCTGTGTTACCAATAAAGGGTGGCAGGAGGCATGAAGCTGGATGAAACTGCCAATGGGAACAGAGACCCTTCGCTTTAGCACAGGAACGGATGAGGAAAGATGAAGTCCTACTAGGATCAGAGAGCAATCTAGTACCAAAGGGGTGGGATTGGAGAGAAGAGAGACCTCACCTATGACCAAATTATGGCAGAGGGAGGAGGGCACAACAGGTGAACAGGTGCTATGCGTAGCCAGTAGGGATGGACATAACGGTTGCCAAGAGACAGAAGAAATTGGACCACAACAATTGCTGGTGGTATTTCTGGTTCTCAAAGTCACACTATTCTGTTTGTACTTCACCCTAGTCCTACTGTGTCCAGCATGTTCCTTTTGCTTTTTTTTAGTGTCTTCTGACCTTTTCAAAGAAAATGCAGATTCTTAGAGGAATGAGCATGGGGCTAGGTCTGTCTTCTCAGGACTGTACTGAAGTCCAGAGCCATAGCAGGAACTCAACCACCCATTCTGGGTGCCCAGTGTAGGGTCTTCCCAGGGCCAGGCTTTCATGGAAGAACGAGGGCAGAGGCAGAAGCAGATGAGGTATGGCTTCCACTCGGCTGCAGAGGAATTAAGGAATATCTGACTCTCTTCTGGGATTCATTTTCAAGCTCCCCTTTCTCCCCTGCTGCTTCTACTGCATTTTTTTCTGTTGCACAAGACCCCTCCCTTCTTCAGGCAGAACATCCAGGTTATGGGAAGTGTAAGCAGATTAAAGTTGCTATTCTACTAAACAATGGACAGAAATAGATAACCCTTAATTATCCACAGAAAAGATATATGAGCAAAAGCAAGAGACAGGAAGATGAACGCATAAAGCGGAGCTCGAGAGAGACAAAGGGAATGAAAGAAACAGACATATACAGATTGAAGGACTGATAGAAAGAAAAAGATTTGCTGCAGAGAAGACACAGAGACGAAGAGAGATGGAGGGCAAGACAGAATCCTTGGCAGAAATAGAGAAAGTCTGTTATAGATGCGGAGAAGAACGAAAATCATAGAATTGGTTAAATGGTCATAAACAAAGAGGACAAGCAAAATGGAAATAAAGGCTGACAGGAAGGGATCCCAAAGGTGGAAGATACAGATAGTCTAGACAGTGAAACAGGGAGAGTGAGTGACAAGGAGGAACCACCAGACTCCCGGGAGACAGAGGTAATAGTGGCTGGTAGATTAGCAGAGGGAGACGAGAGAGAGGTGGAAATAGAGATGAGGGGGATGACTCAGGGGAGCTGAGAAGCAGAAGAACAGAAGGTGGAGGAGGCAGTCAATGGAAAGATTCATTGACAGAAAAAGCAGGCAATATGTTGAGTTGGAGACGGGCAGAAAGACAAAGGACAAACAGCTACGGCGCACAACACAGAGACAGGGGTTGACAGGAACTGAGAGGCAGAGACTGGTAGGACGATGAGAAGTAAGAATCGGGGATGTGAAATGACAGAAGAATAAGCAAAGGGACTGAAGAGAAGCACAGAAAATGGGGGTGGGGGAGGGCAGGATGATGAAATAAACATCCAGAGGAAGGAACAAGGAAAAGGAGGGAGCACAGAGATGGAGAGAGGAAAAACCATCGTAGAGACGGGATAAAAGAGAGGGATTGTGAGATATCCCTATCAGAGAGTCATTAAAACCAAAGCACAAAGGGGGAAAATGACGAAGAGACTGAGGAGAAACTGCAACAGTTGGAAGTAAACGCAGGCAGAAAACAAGAGCAGAGGGTTTGAATGTAATCAGACTGAAACCAGAGATGCAGAGGTGTGGAAGTTGAGGTAGAGAAACAGCAGAATTCTGTCAGAGTTTGTCCTTAACAGAAGTAGTATCTTCAAACCTCAATTTGCTATTTTAACCAAATGCCTTGATTAACGAAAACATTGTTTTCAGCTTTCAAAGAAAAAGAAATGTGACAGACCCGCGGGAGGAATCTGTTCCCTATGTGTTCATGTCAATATTGATTCATTCCCAGCCCTACACCCTTTCTTTTGCCACTGCCATGAATTCATGGTCCAAGTGAGTTCCCTTCTTGGGAAAACTTGGTAGTATCTATGAAGGGTGCCCAAGAACTTGACCATTAGGGAAATATGGCTATTTCTATGGGTTAACTAGTAAAACCCATACAAGAAGGGATTAGCTACCTGTGCAGGTAGGACATAAGTGGACACTTGAAGAATTTGGGATCACACACAAATTTCCATCATGGAGACCCAGTGAAACTTCAGGAAGGCAGAACTGGGATCGTGATTATAATTAAATGGACATCTCGTCAACTGGACCAGTTATAGATGGTGGACCAGATAGAGATGAGATGATGGGAATCAAAGAGCAATAGTCAACTGGGAGCCTGGAAAAGAGAAGCTCAAAACTGCAGAGGTTGGCAGATGCTGTATTTGGTACAACGAGTTGGGTCACCATGGTGATGCTCTGTCAGACCTCACCATGGCCCAGTGAAGTGGTCCTCAAGACTGATTCCATCCATGCCTACTGAGCTACTGGCTAATGAATTCTGTCTTCTGGTACAGGGGAGGGGCTTTCCTGGATGGGAAACATTGGTATTTTATGGTCTCAGAACACTATCCTGATCAAAAATTAATAAATTGCTATACAAATAATGGCATCAGTCGTTTGTGAGTATGGTTACTTTGAGTCACTTTTCTTGGCTCCAGTTGTATCCTAGTTTATAATGCATGCTGGATCATGGAAGATCCAGCATTTGCTGTGAGAAGATCTCTTGGCACTAACTCTTTGACCTACAAAGCCCTAAAATGGGGACTCCCCTCGTGGCACAGTGGTTAAGAATCTGCCTGCCAATGCAGGAGACAGGGGTTCAAGCCCTTGTCCACGGGAAGATCACACATGCCGCAGAGCAACTAAGCCTGTGTACCACAACTACTGAGCCTGCGCTCTAGAGCCCATGAGCCACAACTACTGAGCCCACGCACCACAGCTACTGAAGCCCGTGCACCTAGAGTCCATGCTCTGCAACAAAAAGAAGCCACCTCAGTGAAAAGCCCATGCACCACAACAAAGAGTGGCCCCCGCTCGCCGCAACTAGAGAGAAAGGCCACACGCAGCAACGAAGACCCAATGCAGCAATAAATAAATAAATAAATAAATGTATTAAAAAAAAGAAAGCCCTAAAGTGTTCTAAGATCCTCTACTATGAAAAAACAAATCAAATGTATTCAGTAGCATGGATTTAGAGCAAGAGAATGGATTCAGACAATTTAGAGTGATTCTCAAATGCCAAGAGTTGAACCCAAAAGAAGCTTTTAGCTAAATTTATCTTGAGTTAACAAGAAAATTAGGGAATTCCCTGGCAGTCCAGTGGTTAGGACTCCACGCTTTCAATGCAGAGGGCGAGGGCTGGATCCCTGGTCAGGGAACTAAGATTCCCGCAAGCCACGCGGTGTGGCCAGAAAAATAAGAAAATCTTTTTTCTTTTCTAAACAGAAATCTCCATAACTGAATTGTCAAAGCATTGTTGTATATCAAATCTGTGTTTGTTCAGCTGAAGATTAGGAGCCCTCACTCTACAGGAGATTACACAAGGAAAATTATTCTTTAAAGAACTGTTCCTTTATTGAAGTAAAGTATTTGTTTAGAATCTTCAACTTAAAGTCATAGCATCCTAGGCTGAACATGTGTTGTGCTCCTACCTCATGAGGTACCTTTGGATACCTTCTCTCATTTAATCCCACACAATAGAGACGCATCCTGTTTTTCAGATGAGGAAACCAAGGTAATTTCCTCAGGATTACCTAGCTAGTTAGTGACAGGGCCTGGACTTGAGCCCATATGTGTGTTTATTTTGTATGATAGCACCTGTGTCCAACATCTGCTATTTTTACCTGCCTAGCTCCTCTATCACTCCCCCTTCATAGGGCATGTGACTCAGGCGTAGCCAATCAGAACACCATATCCTCTTTCCGTGAGATGAGCTCATGACTTAAGCAAAGCTATGAGTTTCAGCACCTTGCCGTCTGCTACAACTTTTGGCTGAGATGCACTGTGTGCTAACATCGCTAAGCCAGTAGGTTGATGTAAGACAGCTTCCCTGAGCATGAAGCCAAGACAGAAAAAGAGGATTCAAACATGGAGAGAGATTTCTAGCATCATTTAAATATCTGGATCAAACTCTGCCTGAAGCAAGAACTTCCCCTGGACCATTCAGTTACACAATTCAAAAAACTCCCAGATTTGGACTTCCCTGGTGGTGCAGTGGTTAAGAATCCGCCTGCCAATGCAGAGGACACAGGTTCCAGCCCTGGTCCGGGAAGATCCCACATGCTGCGGAGCAACTAAGCCCGTGTGCCACGACTAAGCTCTAGCCTGCGCTCTGGAGCCCAAGAGCCACAACTACTGAAGCCCGTGCGCCTAGAGCCCGTGCTCCACAACAAGAGAAGCCACTGCAATGAGAAGCCCACGCACCACAACAAAGAGTAGCTCCCACTCGCCGCAACTAGAGAAAAACCCGCACGCAGCAACGAAGACCCGATGCAGGCAAAAATAAATAAATAAATAAATAAATAAATAAATAAATAAATAACTCCCAGATTTGCTTGAGTATGAGTTAATTTTTTTCGCTTGTAACAGTGAGTCTTTATTAATACATCACCTTCAAGATTATCTTACCATTTCATTTTTTTAAATTTTTTTTTGGTGGGGGTTGTGCTGCTCGGCTTGCGGTATCTTAGTTCCCTGACCAGGAATGGAACCCAGGCCCCAGCAGTGAAAGCGCCGAGTCCTAACCACTGGACCGCCACGGAATTCCCTTACAGAAAATTAAAGCCTAGAAAAGTTAAGTGACTTATCCAAGTACACCCAGCTAGTTTGTGGCACATCCAGAAGTAGAATCCAGGGATCCTTCTTATACACTATTTTGCCCCTTTCTTTATAGGAAGGCTGAGGAATGGAGAAACTTCAAGGTAGAAAGTTGACAACTGAAGATCAATCAAATCAGATAAATTGCGTCTGAGGTGGTATTTATAAGTCAGGATGCTTCTTCGGTTGGAAAGCCAGACTTCTATTCACCAAGAATCGTATCGGTTTCTGCACTTTTCAGGAATGCGGTAACTGTGCAGGGCAGAGGTCCGTTTCGGCATTCCCCTGCAGACGTGAACAAACAGTGTTAACTCAGTGTTGAGAGCACATTCGTTCCCTGCCTCTAACCAGGTGGGAGACAAAACTTCCCTGGCCACACCTTCCACAGGAAGTAGACAAGGAAGTGATTCTCAGACTGAGTGAGCTCTTTCAACTGAGATAAGAATGCAGGCCATGTGGGCTGCATTTAGAAGTAGAAGAAAGGGAGTTCATTCTTGTAGTGGAAATGATGGGCCCTGCAGGGGTTCTTCCCCACCTACCACCACCCAAACCCCCCCAAAACAGGCTCTGGGGTAGTAACTGACATTCCAGGGATGGTAAATGATTCCTTTGGGTTAAACTTTGCCCCCTCACTCTGGCCTGCCTGCCTGTGCCTTTGGAAGGATTCCTTCACCTCCTTAAACTTCACCAGTTGGCACTGCTAATCCCAGAGGCTGAGAGACTGGCACAGAGGCTCTCTCTGTCCCGGATCCCAGGTCAGGGCACTGCTAGAGGACAGAGAAGCCCAGGAACAGGGATGCCGCAAATTACTGCTGCTGCACTGGCCCAGAGCAGCACTGCCAGTCAGCCCTTCTCTCCCTCTCCTCGGCAGCTTATCCAACCATCATTTTCCTCAAGCTCCTGCCCTTCCTTCCCTAACCCCGGCTCTTCCTAGAATCCAAATATTTCCACCCTGGCAACTAGCAAGGGTGGGGGGCTGGGGGGATGGAGGAAATGGAGGGCGGAGCCTAGCCTAGGGCAGCTGCAGCAGCATTTCCTTGACATATATTGAATTTTAAAAATTCATGTGAACTTTGCATTCTGCTTCAAAATCTTTTCCTAGCTATCTCTTTTAATATAAAATAACATTTGAAATAACTTAAAAGTATAATACTTGAATTTTTTTTTTAATTTTACAAAATGTCAAGTGAAACTGTCAGTTTTACGATCCAGGAAGATGTGCCATTCTATTTTGTGGCTCTAACGGTTACTGGCACACTCCACTTTATTCCTCTTTTCAACAAGTATTTATGAACATCCTACTATGTGCTCGAACATAGGAGATATAATAGTGAGTAAACAAGTCAGAGACCAGGCTACAGGGAGCCCTCAATGAGGATTTTGTTAAAGTGGAAAACTGGAAAAATTGGAGTTATCCAAAGGAGGGAAACCAGAGGTAAGGGATGTAGAAATGGGTCAGCCAATGACCCACAGACTAAGAATGAACTGACAACCTGGAGAGGAGGGGATTGTTGCATCCTGACATCCAAGGGATGTCCAGCATTATTTCCTCCCAGACCTGCACCCTTTCCTGTATGCTCCTGGTCTGTGCACAGCACTGCCCTAAACTCACTGTATAAAACAGGAACTTAAGAATCATCCTCAAGCCATGCCACTCCACCTCCCCCACCCCCCAACAAGTCCAATTAATCACCGAGTTCAGAATGGCTTTCACATTCATTCATTCCTTTCCATTTCTTTTATCCCACCCTGGTTGGAGTCACCATCATCTCTACCCTGGGTGACATGATGATAGCCTCATGACTATTTTCCACTTAGTGGTCAGTCTGTGATTTTTTTTCTTAATAAATTTATTTATTTATTTTTGGCTGCGTTGGGTCTTCGTTGCTGCGCGCGGGCTTTCTCTAGTTGCGGCAAGTGGGGGCTACTCTTCGTTGTGGTGTGCAGGCTTCTCATTGCGGTGGCTTCTCTTGTTGCAGAGCACTGGCTCTAGACACGCGGGCTTCAGTAGCTGTGGCACGTGGGCTCAGTAGTTGTGGCTCGTGGGTTCTAGAGCGCAGGCTCAGTTGTTGTGGCGCACGGGCTTAGTTGCTCCACGACACGTGGCATCTTCCCGGACCAGGGCTCAAACCCATGTATCCTGCACTGACAGGTGGATTCTTAACCACTGCGCCACCAGGGAAGCCCCTGTGATTGTTAAAATACAAATTGGATCATGTCATTCCCCTGCTTAATACCATCCAGTGGCTCCTCCTTTATTAGGTAGGGGCATAATTCACGATATGACCTGTAGGCCTCTTCATGGTCTCCCCTTGTCTACTCTCCAGATTCATTTCATGGTACTTTCTGTTTCACTCTTTTCTTTTTTTCTTTTTTTTGTGCTACGCCACGTGGCTTGCAGGATCTTAGTTCCCCGACCAAGGTTTGAACCCCTGCCACCGCAGTGAAAGCACTGAGTCCTAACCACAGGACTGCCAGGGAATTCCCTGTTTCACTCTTTGTGTGACTTTATTCAGTTTATAAAATATGCCATGGGGGCTTCCCTGGTGGTGCAGTGGTTGAGAATCTGCCTGCCAATGCAGGGGACACGGGGTTCGAGCCCTGGTCTGGGAAGATCCCACATGCCACGGAGCAACTAAGCCCATGTGCCACAACTACTGAGACTGCGCTCTAGAGCCCGTGAGCCACAACTACTGAGCCCGCGTGCCACAACTACTGAAGCCCGTGCGCCTAGAGCCTGTGCTCTGCGCGCAAGAAGAGAAGCCACTGCAATGAGAAGCCCACACACCGCAACGAAGAATAGCCCCCGCTCACCACAACTAGAGAAAGCCCTGCGCACAGCAACGAAGACCCAATGCAGCCAAAATAAATAAATAAATAAATAAATAAAATATGCCATGCTCCTTCCTTTCTCAGGACCTTGCACAGACAATGCCCAATGCCTGCTAGGCTATCCATTCTCCACTGTTTCCATCTTCCTGGCTCCCCTCCTCCTATTCCACCCCCTTTATCTTATACCTTCTCACTTCTCAGTGCTCATTTCCAACACTTCTTTTCCTAAAGACATTTCCATGACCCTCCCCCTACAATTAGGTCAAATCTTTCTGTCTTTTCATTGGAAGTATTTGTTACGAGTTTAATTGAAGGACCAATTATGAGCACTTGAGGAAAGTCTCTAACATGAAATATTTAGAATATGAAAAATGGGAAAACACAGAGAAAGCAAAGACTATTCATGGAGAATAAAACTTCAGAAAAACTCATTATTTTCCTCAGAGAGATAAGGGAATATATCGTAAGCATGAAATAATATACTACCAAAATTAAAAAAAGAATTCAGACAGAACTAAACAGAGTATATGAAATTTAAAAGTGTGATATTGGAAATGAAAAATTCATGGAAGAGTTGGAAGATAAAGTTGAGAAAATCTCCCAGAAAGAAGATATTAGGGACAAAAATGAGACAATCATGGTACCAGTCCAAGAAACCCAACATCAAAATAATGGGAGTCCCAGAAAGAGAAAACTGGGGGAAAAAAAAAGAAAAAAGAGGACTTCCCTGGTGGCGCAGTGGTTAAGAATCTGCCTGCCAATGCAGGGGACACGGGTTCAAGTCCTGGTCTGGGAAGATCCCACGTGCCTTGGAGCAACTAAGTCCATGCACCACAACTACTGAGTCTGTGCTCTAGAGCCCGCGAGCCACAACTACTGAGCCCACGTGCCACAGCTGCTGAAGCTCACGCGCCTAGAGCCCGTGCTTCACAACAAGAGAAGCCACCACAATGAGAAGCCCGTGCACCGCAACGAAGAGTAGCCCCCGCTCACCACAACTAGAGAAAGCCGGCACGCAGCAACGAAGACCCAACACAGCCAAAAATAAATGAATAAATAAATAAATTTATAAATAAATAAATAAATAAATAAAGTTGTTTCCTGAAGATGGAAATTCCTTCTTAAAAATAAAATAAAATAAAGGTAAAAAGGAAATCATCAGTGAAATCATGAAAGAAAAAGTTCAAAACCAACGAACACGAGTTGCCATATTGATGGATCCATGGAATTCCCAGAATAGTGAAAGAAAGTAGATTCACATCAAGCAACAACAGAATTAAGTTTCAGAACATTGAGATTAATGCTTCAGAGGGGAGGGAAAAGTTATATATAAACACCAGGAATCAAAGTGACATCGAACTTCTAAACATCACACCAGAAGCTAAAAGGCAATGGAGCAATTTCACCAAAAATTGGAAAGAAAATTATTTAAAACTAGAGTTTGGTACCCAGCCAAACCATCAATCAAGTATGAGGGCAGAATAAAGGTATTTTCAGACATGCAAAGTCCAAAAAACTTTATCTTCCATATACCCTTCTCAGAAAACTGCTAGAAAATACACTCCATCAAAATGAGAGAGACAATCAAGAAAAAGGAAGAGGGAACCCTCTTGTACTGTTGGTGGGAAGTAAATTGATACAGTCACTATGGAGAACAGTATGGCGGTTCCTTAAAAAACTAAAAATAGAACTACCATATGAGCCAGTAATTCCACTACTGGACATATACCCTGAGAAAACCATAATTCAAAAAGAGACATGTACCACAATGTTCATTGCAGCACTATTTACAATAGCCAGAACATGGAAGCAACCTAAGTGTCCATCGACAGATGAATGGATAATGAAGACGTGGCACATATATACAATGGAATATTACTCAGCCATAAAAAGAAACGAAAATGAGTTATTTTTAGTGAGGTGAATGGACCTAGAGTCTGTCATACAGAATGAAGTAAGTCAGAAAGAGGAAAACAAATACCATATGCTAACACATATATATGGAATCTAAAAAAAAATGGCTCTGAAGAACCTAGGGGCAGTATAGGAATAAAGACGCAGACGTAGAGAATGGACTTGAGGACACGGGGTGGCAGGGAAGGGTAAGCTGGGACGAAGTGAGAGAGTAGCATTGATATATATACGCTACCAAATGTAAAATAGATATCTAGTGGGAAGCAGCTGCATAGCACAGGGAGATCAGCTTGATGTTTTATGACAACCTAGAGGGGTGGGATAGGGAGGGTGAGAGGGAGATGCAAGAGGGAGGGGATATGAGGATATATGTATACATAAAGCTGAATCACTTTGTTGTACAGCAGAAACTAACACAACATTGTAAAGCAATTATACTCCAATAAAGATGTAAAAAAAAGAAAAAGGAAGACCCAGATATAGAAAACAGGAGATCCAACACAGAAGAGAAGAACTTCACAGTTCGATTGGTGAAGGGGGATCCTAGGAAGAGAGCTGTACAACCAGCAGAGAGGGAAAATGATATATACTACAGCAGGTCACAAAGCTCTGGGAAAGACTTTTTTTTGAGGGGGAAGGTGAAATTGATAGACTACCTTATATGTCTGAACATTTTAAAAGAGATTTAAAAACTAATGAAGAGCCAGAGGAGAAGTTGGCAGAGTCCATAGAAAACTAAGCAAATGCAGCTATTAACTATGGGCAAAACAAACAGTTGCATAGGAAAATAAATGTAATCATAGCTTACTACTTGAATAAGCTGCAAATCTGTGGGTACCATCTGTATAGACAGGCATAATAAAGTTTTTTGCATGATTGATTTTTTTTTTTTACATTTTAACTTCATGTAAATTACTGAGGACAGATAGAAGGCAGTGGGGGTGAGTGCACTCGACAGAGGGGTGGGAGAGATAATAATTTAAGGGGGGTGGGGACTTCCCTGGTGGGTCCAGTGGTTAAGACTCCGCGCTCCCGGTGCAGGGGGCCCGGGTTTGAACCCTGGTCAGGGAACTAAGATCCTGCAGGCCACAACCAAGACCTGGAGCAGCCAAACATATAAATAAATAAATAAAAATTAAAAAAAAAAAAAACTTAAGGGGAAGGGTGAGGGGAGGTGCAGGTTTCCTCCCTGTAGCCTGGATCCTTAGCAAGGGGTAGGGCTGTATCTGAAGCCCTGGGAAATAAATGATCATCTCAGAGGCTGGGCATGCACTCCAATACTGTGTCTTTCACAGAAAGCTGGGGAGGGTACACTAGGTCATGGCTTTTAGAGCCAGACTACTTGGATTTAAATCGCAGATTTTCCACTTATTAGCTATGTGGTCTTAGGCAAGTTACTTGACTTCTCTGTGCCCCAGTACCCTCACCTGCGTAATGGAATGATAGTAATAGGATTATCATGAGAAGTAAATGAATTAATGTTAATGTGCTTAGAAAAGTGCCTGGGGGTGTCTTCCCTGGTGGCGCAGTGGTTAAGAATCTGCCTGCCAATGCAGGGGACACGGGTTCGAGCCCTGGTCTGGGAAGATCCCACATGCCGCGGAGCAACTAAGCCCGTGCACCACAACTACTGAGCCTGAGCTCTAGAGCCCGTGAGCCACAACTACTGAGCCCGCGTGCCACAACTACTGAAGCCTGCGCACCTACAGCCCGTGCTCTGCAACAGAAGCCACCACAGTGAGAAGCATGTGCACCGCAATGAAGAGTAGCTCCTACTCGCCACAACTAGAGAAAGCCCGCGCGCAGCAACGAAGACCCAACACAGCCAAAAAAGAAAAGAATCCGCCTGCCAGTGTAGGGGACACATGTTCAATTCCTGGTCCGGGAAGATCCCACATGCTGTGGAGCAACTAAGCCCATGCACCACAACTACTGAGCTGGCGTGCCACAACTACCAAAGCCCGCATGCCTAGAGCCTGTGTTCCACAACAAGAGAAGCTACCGCAATGAGCAGCCCGCGTACCTCCGCAAGGAAGTGTAGCCCCTGCTTGCGGCAACTAGAGAAAGCCCACGTGAAGCAACGAAGACCCAAGGCAGCCAAAAATAAATATATTAATTAATTAATTAATTTTAAAAACACAACACTGTAAATCAACTATAATTCAGTAAAAAAATAAAAATAAAAATAAACATAGGGGGCTTCCCTGGTGGCGCAGTGGTTGGGAGTCTGCCTGCCAATGCAGGGGACACGGGTTCGAGCCCTGGTCTGGGAAGGTCCCACATGCCGCGGAGCAACTAGGCCCGTGAGCCACAACTACTGAGCCTGCGCGTCTGGAGCCTGTGCTCCGCAACAAGAGAGGCCGCGATGGTGAGAGGCCCGCGCACCGCGATGAAGAGTGGTCCCCACTTGCCACAACTAGAGAAAGCCCTCGCAGAGAAACGAAGACCCAACACAGTCATAAATAAATAAATAAATAAATAAATAAATAAATAAAAAGAACGTGAATTTCTTAAAACAAAAACAAAACAAAAAAAAAAACATAGGGGCTTCCCTGGTGGTGCAGTGGTTGAGAATCTGCCTGCTAATGCAGGGGACACGGGTTTGAGCCCTGGTCTGGGAATATCCCACATGCCGCGGAGCAACTAGGCCCGTGAGCCACAATTACTGAGCCTGCGCGTCTGGAGCCTGTGCTCCGCAACAAGAGAGGCCGCGATAGTGAGAGGCCCGCGCACTGCGATGAAGAGTGGCCCCCACTTGCCACAACTAGAGAAAGCCCTCGCACAGAAACGAAGACCCAACACAGCCATAAATAAATAAATAAAATTAAAAAAACAAAAACAAAACCCATAAAAAGCGTTTAAAAAATAGTGCCTAGGGGCTTCCCTGGTGGCGCAGTGGTTGAGAGTCTGCCTGCCAATGCAGGGGACGCGGGTTCGAGCCCTGGTCTGGGAAGATCCCACATGCCGCGGAGCGACTGGACCCGTGAGCCACAATTGCTGAGCCTGCGCTCCGCAACGGGAGAGGCCGCGATAGTGAGAGGCCCGCGCACCGCGATGAAGAGTGGCCCCCGCTTGCCACAACTAGAGAAAGCCCTCGCACAGAAACGAAGACCCAACACAGCCATAAATAAATAAACAAATAAATAAATAAAATTTAAAAAAGCAGAAATAATAACATTAGTATCATTAATTTAAAAAAAAAATAGTGCCTAATACAGAGTAAATGCTATATAAGGGCTAGCTATTATTACTGCATGCACAATTATGTAAATATTGAGTATTAGTCTCACCAAAATAATAATGTAATCATATTGAGAGGGTGGGGTAGTGGAAGGGTGTACATGTGTACGAGAGGCCAAGGGGATAGTTGGACTTCCACTTTTTTTTTTTGTCTCTCCACGCCGCTTGCAGGATCTTAGTTCCCCAACCAAGGATCGAACCCACTTCCCCTGCATTAGAAGGCGGATTCTTAACCACTGGACCACCAGGGAAGTCCCTACTCAAACTTTCTGAGTCTGGGTTTCTCATAAGTAAAATGAAGATAGTAATACCTATTTTGTAAGGTTGTTTTGAGGGTTAAATTAGCTAATTTATTTATTAACTTTTTATTTTGAAATACCTTTTAGACTCACATGGAAGTTGCAAAAATAGCACAGAGCGCATAAAGATAAACATATAGATCGATGGGATAGAACTGAGAGTCCAGAAACAAACAAATGGTCAGTTGATTTTTGACAGAGAGGAAAGAGTACCTTTTTAACAAATGGTGCTGGGACAACTGAATATCCACATGCAAAAGAATGAATTTGGACCCCTATCTCACACCACACACAAAAATGAACTCAAAGGGAATCATAGACCTACAGGTAAGAACTAAAACTATAAAACTCTTAGAAGAAAACATAGGATTACATCTTTGTGACTTGGGTTAGGCAATGATTTCTAAGATTTGACACTGAAATCATAAGCAATAGAAGAGAAGATTTGATGAGTTAGACTTTATGCAAATTAAAAACTTTTTTGCTTCAAAGAATACCATCCAGAAAGTGAAAAGATAATTCAAAAAACAGGAGAAAAATTTTGCATATCATATATATGACAGGGAACTTGTATCTAAAATATGTAAAGACAACTCAATTTTTAAATGGGCAAAGGATCTGAAAAGACATTTCTACAAAGAAAATATATATGTATTACAACAGGGATGAACCTCAAAAACATGCTAAGTAAAAGAAGCCAGTCACAAAGTGACAAGAGTCACTATTCTATGATACCCTTTATATGAAATATCCAGATCAAGGAAATCTGTAGAGACACAAAGTAGATTAGTAGTTGCCTAGGGCTGAGGAGTAGGAGGTGGGAGGATGTGGGGAGTGAGTGCTAAGGAGTACACGGTTTCTTTTGGGAATGATGAGAATGTTCTGGAACTAGGTAGAGATAATTGCACAATTCTGTAAATATACTAAAAAACATTGGATTGTATACTTTAAACAGGTGAACTTTATGGAATGCAAATTATTTCTCAATAATGCTGTTTAGAAAATAGTACAGAGAGTTCCTGTGTACTCTTCACACACTTGAGAACTTCTTACATAACAATAGTAGGACAATCAAAACTGATATTAGTACAATACCATTAATGAAAACAGACAATATTAGAATTTTACCAGGTTTTAGAATAATGCCTGGCACATAGTGGACCTTATACAAGTGGTAAGGACTTCACTACAATGACAATGATGAACATCATAAAGATGATGCTGCACTTTCTATTGCAGCCAGGTTGATTGGCTGGTTGTTTTCCTAACATGCCATGCTTGTTTCTCTTTCTAAACTCTAACCCTAGTAGTTACCACCACCTGGGATTCCTCTTTCTTTCCTCTTTCTCTACCTCCTCAAATCCTTCATATCCCCCACCTCCATCACATCTTTAATAATGCTCCTCTCTCTTCTTTGAACTATATGAACCTCCACACCAGCCGATATTTGCCTGGACTCTCCTTTGCATATTTCTCATTTTCTCTTTTGAGTCCCAAATTCCCAACTAGATGAAGAACCTGTATGGGTTACAAGTCCTCTGCATCCTCCACAATAAACTTGGTGTGAGTTCAAACAAACTTATCTGTTAAGTCAGATTCAAAGTTGTTATCAGAAAATAGAGCAAGAGGCATGAAAATTAAAACAAGGAAGGCAGGAGATGGAGGGCAATTCAAGCAGCAAGACATAGACAGAGCCTGAGGGAGTCAAGAAGCATTTATAGGGTATTCATTATACACTTCATAGGGTAGTCGTTGCCAGAGAGATAAAATAGGAATGAAGATGGAGGGGGAAAAACACCCAGCAATGTTGTTCCCCAAGGCCTCTTTTACTTTTGTAGGTTCATTGACTAACTCCTCCTTGACATGATATGCAGGGTTATATACCCTGGCCCCGAATTCCCATCACAGGGCATTGTGAGAGCCTGGGTTCTCGTCTACCACCCAGTTTCCTGGGGAGGTCCTTGAGGTTGGCTTCCCCCTCCCACCCCCCCGCTCCCGGCGCCCCCACTCCCTTCCCCTCTTCACCCCCCCCACCCAACGCTTGATACAATAGTAGGCATTCAGTAAATGGTTGTTGAATGAATGAATGAATGTATGAACAAAAGACTGATTGACTCGTAGTACTGCACCTCAAGTCTACACATATGAGACTAGACACAGAATAATGTGCAAACTTCGACAAATTTAGTAAAACTCTGGAGGCTTGGGCTTCCGTCGGACAGACGCGAGTCGCTGCTGAGGCCCCAGAGACAGCTCCAGAAACGCGGAAGGCGGGGCTTGCGCCTATTCCGACCACACCCCCTCGCGTCCAAATAGTCCCGCCCGTGGATCCGCCCCCTCCGGCACGAATTGCAATTCTAATTGGTGAACTCTCTAATCCGTCTGAGCACACCGGTGCCTATTGGGTCAACTGCTGAAACCGGGTTGCGCACTTCCTGGCTTTGGCAACGCGGAGCGGACGTCGACTTGCCGCCATTGCCCTGCAGGGAAGCGGCTGTTTGTGTGAGGGGCTGTAGGGGTACGTGGCGGGCTTTAAGGGCCGGGCTGCGGGAGGCGCGCGGTTGGGGTCGGGCTGAACGGCCGGAGGGATCGGGCCGGGCTGGACACACTCTGAGCGAGGCGGGACTGCAGGCCGTGGGTTTCGACGTGTTCCTGCTGCCCCTCTTGCGGGCCCGGGCCCTGTCGTTAATTTTTTTCTTCCGCTGCTCCCCAGATTCTCCGGGTATGGCCGGAGTATTTCCTTACCGAGGGCCGGGTAACCCGGTGCCTGGCCCTCTAGCCCCGCTGCCAGACTACATGTCGGAGGAGAAGCTTCAGGAGAAAGGTGAAGAAAGCGTGCGGGAGCGGCGCCTGAGGGCGGGTGTGCGCGTGCGCGCAGCGGGTTTGGCCCCTTTCCCCGTTTTGGCAAGTGTCAAAACATTAGGTGTTAGCGCGCTTATTGGCCCCCATTTATTTTTTACATCTAATCAAGTCTCTAAAACCACCTATTTAAAAAAAGTAAAAGCGTCTATCATTTGCAGGCACTGATCCAGACGATGAGGATACAATAGCGATACAGACAAAACCCCTTCCCTTACAGGGTTTAAGTTGCAATGAGGGAGATGGACAGTAAAAAAAAAACTTTAATTATGTTATGACAGAAATGCTAGGCAATGATAAATGTGATGAAGAAAAAAAATAAAGCAGAGCGAGTAGACAAGAGAATTGTCAGGGAGGGCTTCTGCCGGGTGCCTGCCCTCTGTCATACATCCTGACAGGAGATTACCCTAGGGCAAGAGGCGGGGGTGGTTAGGCTAAGGGTGTGCAGTTCTTTAAACTGAGGTGTCCTTGTAGCCCGAAAATGGCAGCAATTGCAGGCCAAGCGCTATGCGGAAAAGCGGAAGTTTGGATTTGTGGATGCTCAAAAGGAAGACATGCCTCCAGAACATGTCAGGAAGATCATTCGAGACCATGGAGACATGACCAACAGGAAGTTTCGCCATGACAAAAGGGTGTACTTGGGGTAAGGAACATGCTGGAAGTCTTTCATTTGGGGTTTGGCCCCTTTCCCTTCTCCCTGTCTCTTACGTTTCAGTCCTAGATAGCTGCTCTGTCATTTTGGGACTTTAATGTTCTGTGACAGCTCATCTGAGTGGTTATCAAAGAAGGGAGAAAATCACTAGAATTTTGTCATAATTTCCAGATCTTCCAGTTTTGCTTTTTTTTTTTTTTTTTTTGGTAAATTAATTTTTATTGGAGTGTAGTTGATTTACAACATTGTGTTAGTTCCTCCTGTACAGCAAAGTGTGTCAGTTATATGTGTATATATATATATATATATCTCCACTCTTTTTTAGATTCTTTTCCCTTATAGGTCATTACAGAGTATTAAGTAGAGTTCCTTGTGCTGTACAGTAGGTTCTTTTTTTTTTTTTTTTTTTTTTTTTTTTTTAATTTTTTAAAATTTATTTTGGTTGCGCCGGGTCTTAGTTGCGGCACGCGGGATCTTTAGTTGCAGCATGTGGACTTCTTCTTAGTTGCGGCATGCGAACTCTTAGTTGCGGCATGCCTGTGGGATCTGTTTCCCTGACCAGGGATCGAACCTGAGCCCCTGCGTTGGGAGCATGGTGTCTTACATACTGGACCACCAGGGAAGTCCCAACAGTAGGTTCTTATTAGTTATCTGTTTTATATATAGTAGTGTGTGTTTGTCAATCCCAGTCTCCCAATTTATCCCTCCCCCACTTCCTCTTTGGTAAGCATAAGTTTGTTTTCTACATCTGTGACTCTGTTTCTGTTTTGTAAATGAGTTCATTTGTACCACTATTTTTTAAGATTCTACATATAAGCGATATCATATGATATTTGTCTTTGTCTGACTTACTTCACTCAGTATGACAATCTCTAGGTCCATCCATGTTGCTGCAAATGGCATTATTTCATTCTTTTTTATGGCTGAGTAATATTCCATTGTATAGATGTATCACATCTTCTTTATCCATTCATCTGCCGATGGACATTTAGGTTGTTTCCATGTCCTGGCTATTGTAAATAGTGCAGCAGTGAGGATCAGGGTGCATGTATCTTCGAATTATGTTTTTCTCTGGCTATATGCCCAGGAGTGGGATTGCTGGATTATGTGGTAGCTCTATTTTTAGTTTTTTTTTTTTTTTTAAATGTTATTTATTTATGTATATATGTATGTATGTATGTATTGGCTGTGTTGGGTCTTCCTTGCTGCGTGCGGGCTTTCTCTAGTTGCGGCGAGCGGGGGCTACTCTTTGTTGTGGTGCGCAGGCTTCTCATTGCGGTGGCTTCTCTTGTTGCGGAGCATGCACTCTAGGCGTGCAGGCTTCAGCAGTTTTGGTGCTCGGGCTCAGTAGTTGTGGCTCGTGGGCTCTAGAGCGCAGGCTCAGTAGTTGTGGCGCATGGGCTTAGTTGCTCCGCGGCATGTGGGATCTTCCCGGACCAGGGCTCGAACCCGTGTCCCCTGCATTGGCAGGCGGATTCTTAACCACTGCGCCATCAGGGAAGCCTTATTTTTAGTTTTTTAAGGAACCTCCATACTGTTTTCTATAGTGGATGTACCAATTTACATTACCACCAACAGTGTAGGACAGTTCTCAGTTGTGTTCTTTATTGCCCTGATTTTTTTTCCTGATCTGGGACTGGAGCTTTGAATTTGTCCTGTTGATGCTTTGATAAGATGTCTCTATCTTTGAGTGGGTTAAAGCCCAGAGCAGGACACCTGTACATTCCTGTTTCTTGTAATTCCTAAGTGACCAGAATCTTCAGGTTCGGGGGTAGTTAACTCTTGAGGTCTCTGTACACTTGTTTTTCTGTGTCCCCAAGGTGGGTGAGTACAGCTACAAATACCTTAGCAGATTCCTTTTCCATTTTTACACAAAAATGTTAGCCACTTGGGCTTCCCTGGTGGCGCAGTGGTTAAGAATCTGCCTGCCAGTTCAGGGGACAAGGGTTCGATCCGTCGTCCGGGACGATCCCACATGCCGCGGAGCAGCTAAACCCGTGCACCACAACTACTGAGCCTGTGCTCTAGAGCCCGCGAGCTGCAGCTACTGAAGCCTGCGTGCCTAGAACCTGTGCTCTGCAACAAGAGAAGCCACCACAATGAGAAGCCCGCGCACCTCAACGAAGAGTAGCCCCCGCTCGCCGCAACTAGAGAAAGCCCCCATGCGGCAGCGAAGACCCAACACAGCCAAGAATAAAATAATAAAATAAATAAATAAATAAATTTATTAAAAAAAAATGTTAGCCACTTAATGAACTGGTCTAAGACAGCTGTGGAAGTTTTGTTTATTTCAAAAATATTTTTGAGATCTGTGCTGTATGCCAGGGATATAGCGGTAAACGGGAAGTAATGGCCTTTCTGGAGCTTATAGCCTAGTGACATAATAGACAATGGTTAAAGTGTGGTGAACATTTTATTATTTTTTATGGAAAGCTATGGAGAGAATAGACTGTGAGGTAGCCTAAAAGTTGTCTGTTAAGGGAACAGCTGTTGATTTAGAGGGACTGAAACCCAGTATTGTGGGACAGTGATGTTTAAGAAGAAAAGTGGCACAGCTGGAGGTGGGGAGGCAGAGTTCCTGGTCACGGAGGGCCTGTGTACTAACTTTGGGGGTTTGGACTGTAAGACCGGTTTTCTGTGGAATGTGATACTGTGCTACCTTGTGGCTTCTCTGCATGGCACAGGTAGCAGAACACCTTGTCACTTCTAATCATCTGTCTTCCTGTTGTTGCAGTGCCCTAAAGTACATGCCCCATGCAGTCCTCAAACTCCTGGAGAACATGCCTATGCCTTGGGAGCAGATTCGGGATGTGCCTGTGCTGTACCACATCACTGGAGCCATTTCCTTTGTCAATGAGATTCCCTGGGTCATTGAACCTGTCTACATCTCCCAGTGGGGGTGAGAAGGGCTGGAACATGGTGTGTGGTGGTGGTGGTTGCGGAGGCAGTGGGTAGAAACCGTTATGTGCCATTGTCGACTTCCAGGTCAATGTGGATTATGATGCGTCGAGAAAAAAGAGACAGGAGGCATTTCAAGAGGATGCGTTTCCCCCCTTTTGATGATGAGGAGCCGCCTTTGGACTATGCTGACAACATCCTAGATGTTGAGCCACTGGAGGCCATTCAGCTAGAGCTGGACCCTGAGGAAGATGCCCCTGTGTTGGACTGGTTCTATGACCACCAGCCATTGAGGGACAGCCGGAAGTGAGTGATGGTCGGAGTTACCACTCCTGTGAGGGTTTTGGAACTCCAGAAGGGGTCCTGGGAGAGCAAAGGGTAGTATGGCTTGGCTAGCTAGTATATCTACCTGACACGGGCCTCTCTTTTTTCCCTAGGTATGTGAATGGTTCCACTTACCAACGCTGGCAGTTCACACTGCCTATGATGTCCACTCTCTACCGCCTGGCCAATCAGCTCCTGACAGACTTGGTAGATGACAATTACTTCTATCTGTTTGATCTGAAGGCCTTTTTTACCTCCAAGGCACTCAATATGGCCATTCCTGGAGGCCCCAAATTTGAGCCTCTTGTCCGAGACATCAACCTACAGTAAGTTGGAGAGAGTAGAGATTTTAGGTACCTTGGGTTAAATAAAATCTAATCTTTTTTTAAAAAATTTACTTATTCATTCATTCATTGGTTCATTCATTCATTGATTGGCTACGTTGGGTCTTTGTTGCTGCACCGGGCTTTTTCTAGTTGCGGTGAGCGGGGGCTACTCTTTGTTGCAGTGCAAGGGCTTCTCACTGCGGTGGCTTCTCTTGTTGCAGAGCGCGGGCTCTAGGCTCACGGGCTTCAGTAGTTGCAGCCCGTAGGCTCAATAGTTGTGGCTCGTGGGCTCTAGAGCACAGGCTCAGTAGTTGTGGCGCACGGGCTTAGTTGCTCCGCGGCATGTGGGATTTTCCCAGACCAGGGCTCGAACCCGTGCCCCCCTGCATTGGCAGGCGGATTCTTAACCACTGCGCCACCAGGGAAGTCCCATGAAATCTCATCTTGATCCTTAAGATCCCATTGTAGTTTCCAAACTGCCCAACTAGTCTGCTCATCTTTGATTTTGCACCCTAGGGATGAAGACTGGAATGAATTCAATGATATTAACAAGATCATCATCCGGCAGCCCATCCGCACTGAGTACAAGATTGCTTTTCCTTACTTGTACAACAACCTTCCACACCATGTCCACCTCACCTGGTGAGAGAGCTAGAACCTAGCTGGGGGAAAGGAGAGATGGGCATTTAGGTTGGGCCAGGGCAGGAGTACCTTGGCTGACTCTTCTTTCATTTTAGGTACCACACTCCTAATGTTGTGTTCATCAAAACTGAGGATCCTGATTTGCCAGCTTTCTACTTTGATCCTTTGATCAACCCAATTTCCCATAGGCACTCTGTCAAGGTGAGAGGAAGGGACGTTTGACCTCAGCTCTTCAAGAGAGACTTCCTGTCCGGGCAGAAGCATTACTAGATAAAAATTCAGCTAGAGGGAGACATGTTTTCCATCCTTAAGTGTTCCCCTCTAGCTGTAAGCTAACGTGAGAGTTTGGCACTTGGCTGAGACCAAGTTATTGGTATTATCTTGTTTCTGTGATTATCCATTTGGGTTTTATCATTTCTCCTCTGGGACTCTATGTGGTCTTATTCTGGTCTGTTTCCAGTGCGTTCTTTTTTTTTTTTTTTTTTTTTAATCCTCTGTTGAGCTGTAATTCACTACCACACAATTCACCCATTTAAAGTGGATAATTCGGTGGTTTTTCGTTTATTCACAGACTTGTGCAACCATCACCACAGTTAATTTTAGAACATTTTCATTTCCTCAAAGAGAAACCCTGCACCCATTAGTAGTCACTGTATTTCCCTTGAATCTTCCTTGCCTAGGTAACTGCTAATCTGCTTTCTGTCACTGTAGATTTGCCTATTTTGGCCATTTCATATAAATGAAATCATCCAGTATGTGGTCTTTTGCGGCTGTGTCTTAACACTTAGCATAACGTTTTTGATGTTGATCCATGTTCCATTATGTTCTTAACATGAACAGATCTCCTTCCCCAAGCCCAGTTTTTGGAGCTTGGACAGGAGGTGATGCAGCGTTCACCTCTTCCTGGTATTGGAGGGTCCTCTGGGAGACCTTTTGCTGGTGAGCCAGTTGGGATGTGAGGAGTGCTGCTTACTTTCCTGGGTGGCCCTGCCTTGTTCTCTGCTCCCTTGGCCCCCTTTGCCCTGGCCCTTCAGGGTTTCTCTTGTCAGGCAGCTCAGTTTCCATGGCAGATGTAGCCACTGCACTTGGCCCCAGAGAGTTTCCCTCTGATCCCAAGTGTCTGCCCAGTTCAATGGGAGCTAAATACACCCTCGGGGGTTCTTCTTTCAGAGTCAGGAACCATTGCCAGATGACGACGAGGAGTTTGAGCTCCCAGAGTTTGTGGAGCCCTTCTTGAAAGACACACCCCTCTACACAGACAATACAGCCAATGGCATTGCCCTGCTTTGGGCCCCACGGCCCTTCAACCTACGCTCTGGTCGCACCCGCCGGGCCCTAGACATTCCTCTTGTCAAGAACTGGTAAGGCGTCTACCTGCGGTGGGGCGGGGGGGGGCGGATGGTAGTGGATGTACAGGAGGAAAGACTCCAGCTGGGTGGGCGTACAGCCTTTAGCAGAGCAGCTGGAAGGAGAGACGGGCCAAGCTCTGGTGGGCTTGTTTTTTCAGGTATCGGGAGCATTGTCCTGCTGGGCAGCCTGTGAAAGTGAGGGTCTCCTACCAGAAGCTGCTTAAGTACTACGTGCTGAATGCCCTGAAGCACCGGCCCCCTAAAGCACAGAAGAAGAGGTGAGGTGCCCTAGGGCCCCTACTCAGACCTTTTCCGTTCCAGAGATAATCGGGAGTCTAACTCTCACTCCTTATTCCCACCCCAGGTATCTGTTCCGTTCCTTCAAAGCCACCAAATTCTTTCAGTCTACAAAGCTGGACTGGGTGGAGGTGGGGCTGCAGGTTTGCCGCCAGGGCTACAACATGCTCAACCTTCTCATTCACCGTAAAAACCTCAACTATCTGCACCTGGACTACAACTTCAACCTCAAGCCCGTCAAGACGCTCACCACCAAGGTACCTGCCTTGGACCTTAGGGGTCTCCTGGGCTGAGGGGTAGACTGGCTTTGCCCTGGCCGCTAAGGAGGGCATACATCCAGTCCAGACTACTGCTGACTAACGTTGTTTCTGTCCTTGGCCTCTTTTCCAGGAACGAAAGAAATCTCGTTTTGGGAATGCTTTCCATCTGTGTCGAGAGGTTCTGCGCTTAACTAAGCTGGTGGTGGACAGTCATGTGCAGTATCGGTTGGGCAATGTGGATGCCTTCCAGGTGAGGCTAGGAATTCCCAGTCCCGGCTCCAGGTGGGGAAGCTGGGTGAAGCCTGGGCTGATCGTGGATCTGGCTCTAGCTTAAAGCTTGATGGGGCAATTGTGTTGCAGCTGGCAGATGGGTTGCAGTATATCTTTGCGCACGTGGGGCAGCTGACGGGCATGTACCGGTACAAATATAAGCTGATGCGGCAGATTCGCATGTGCAAGGACCTGAAGCATCTCATCTATTACCGCTTCAACACGGTAGGACCCTGCCCTCGTATATTCATGTTCTCAGATCCATCTTAATTTTTACATCTAGTCAGTACTCTTTCCAGGCACCTGTTTGGAGAGAGGCTCTGAGTGTTTCATTACTGCCCTCATCTTGTGAATCTCAACACTTCCGCTCAAAGCCCACTTTTAGGTCTAAATAGAGAATCTCAGTGACTGGTTTCTTCATTTACTCCATTTTAGATATGGAGGTCTCAGAGTTTTCACATTTTTTCCCTTAACTGCCATATATGTGCTCTTTGCCCCACCTCTGCCCAATTTTCTGTTGTTGTCTGAATGAATTGCTAACTTGTATTCTTGACTTCTGCTTGGAATCCTAGGGCCCGGTAGGGAAGGGCCCTGGCTGCGGTTTCTGGGCTGCTGGCTGGCGGGTCTGGCTGTTTTTCATGCGTGGCATCACCCCTTTGCTGGAGCGATGGCTGGGTAACCTCCTGGCCCGGCAGTTTGAAGGTAAGTGGTTTTCTCCGTGTCCATCTTCTCCCATTATCACTTCAAGGGTAGATCATGTGTGTTCCTGTTCTGTCCCTTGTCCTTGTTCGAGACTGAGAATCCCTTCCTGTTGGATTGCCTCTAAGACCCAGTCTCCAATGAGTCTGACCTCGTATTCTGGGTCTTGGGCTTCGCTTTGGGGCCTTGAGGCTATCGAGCATTTACAGGATGGAAATTCCTCAGAAGCGTAGTTCTGAATATCTGACGTATCTTGTCTTGCATGTGCTGGGCTTTGTTTATACTTACTGATTTCATTATAACCATGGTAAACAGCAGCATGAAGGTAGAGACGCTTATCAGGAGCAACAAATCTTGCTTTTACTCACTTACACTTCTAGGCCGACACTCAAAGGGGGTGGCAAAGACCGTAACAAAGCAGCGAGTGGAGTCACATTTTGACCTTGAGCTTCGGGCAGCTGTGATGCATGACATTCTGGACATGATGCCTGAGGGGATCAAACAGAACAAGGCCCGGACAATCCTGCAGCACCTCAGTGAAGCCTGGCGCTGCTGGAAGGCCAATATTCCCTGGAAGGTGGGTGTCTCCCCAACTCCGAGGAGGCATAGACATCATCTTCCTGGGCTCAGGATGACCACTTCTGGAATGTCTTAGGGGACCATGTGGCTCCCATCACTTTCTCATTGTGCCTTTTGCACTTTTAGGTCCCTGGTTTGCCAACACCTATAGAGAATATGATTCTTCGATACGTGAAGGCCAAGGCTGACTGGTGGACCAACACTGCGCACTACAACCGAGAACGGATCCGCCGTGGGGCCACTGTAGACAAGACTGTTTGCAAAAAGAACCTGGGACGCCTCACTCGGCTCTACCTGAAGGCAGAACAAGAACGGCAGCACAACTACCTAAAGGTTGGGCAGAGTAGGCTGGGCTTGGTGTGCGGGGGTGGGCAGGAGGGTGGACTGCAAAGTTGGGACCGTACCTTGCCCTGGTGGGACTGGGCTGTGGTGGGAAGCTAATTCTCATGTCCACCTTGCAGGACGGGCCTTACATCACAGCAGAAGAAGCGGTGGCAGTGTATACCACCACTGTGCATTGGCTGGAAAGCCGTAGGTTCTCACCTATCCCATTCCCCCCACTCTCCTACAAGCACGACACCAAGTTGCTCATCTTGGCCTTGGAGCGGCTCAAGGAAGCTTACAGGTGAGAAGTAGAGTAGACAGGCTCCTGTGGGGAGGTGACGGGGGGAGAATGGCATCATCGTCAGAGTCCAAAGAAAGAAGGCCTTTCTGGGGATGGCTTCTTCTTGGTTTTCCCTTTCACCTTTACTCTTGCCTTGTCAGTGTGAAGTCTCGGTTAAACCAGTCGCAGAGGGAGGAGCTAGGTCTGATCGAGCAAGCCTATGACAACCCCCACGAGGCATTGTCCCGCATCAAGCGTCACCTCCTCACACAGAGAGCCTTTAAAGAAGTGAGTCATATACCTGCCACGTTTTCCTTTGGCTTTGTGATTCATTCATGGCACCCAGGGTGGCAGGTTGCCTCAGATGATTGGTGGGTTGGTGTGAGCCAGCTTCCTTGTCCCACAGGTGGGCATTGAGTTCATGGATCTCTATAGCCACCTGGTGCCAGTGTATGATGTGGAGCCACTGGAGAAGATAACTGATGCCTACCTGGACCAGTACCTGTGGTATGAAGCTGACAAGCGCCGCCTTTTCCCACCCTGGATCAAGCCTGCTGACACAGAACCACCTCCTCTGCTTGTTTACAAGTGGTGCCAAGGTAAAACTTTTCTGGGATTGCCCTTGAGGAAGGGAGATGAATTAAGTTCTGTGTGAAAAATCTCATCCAGTCAGCATAATTAGTTTACTTTCTTGGTGCATGGTACCAAGGAAACGGTGTTGATGTTACATTGAGCACAGCTGACTCTCCTAGCAATACAGATGAATGAATGGAGTGGTTGTGTGATCGGGTTATGAATGTGATAGCTCCTGTAGGCACTAGTTTTGAAAGGGAATTTCTAACCTGCTGGAGACCTGTGTTTCCTACTCCTCAGGCATCAATAACCTGCAGGACGTGTGGGAGACAAGTGAGGGCGAGTGCAACGTCATGCTGGAGTCACGATTTGAGAAGATGTATGAGAAGATAGATTTGACCCTGCTTAATCGGCTGCTGCGCCTCATCGTAGACCACAACATAGCCGACTACATGACAGCCAAGAACAACGTTGTCATCAACTACAAGGTGTGTCTTGGGGGCAGGGTGGCAAGGAATTGGGGGAGGGGTGGTTGTCTGGCCCACTGAGTTGGGATTTGCTGGGGGGGAGGGCAAAAGAGGATGGGCCCCGAGAAGCCTGGGACTTGGCCATGGATAAGAGTTGTCTTTCTTTCTAGGACATGAACCATACGAATTCATATGGGATCATTAGAGGCCTGCAGTTTGCCTCATTCATCGTACAGTACTATGGCTTGGTTATGGATTTGCTTGTGTTGGGATTGCACCGGGCCAGTGAGATGGCTGGGCCCCCTCAGATGCCAAACGATTTTCTCAGTTTCCAAGACATAGCCACCGAGGCTGCCCACCCCATCCGTCTCTTCTGCAGATACATCGATCGCATCCATATTTTTTTCAGGTGAGGGCTTGCCTGGATTCTTATCCTTGCAGGGTGTTGAGGTATATGCCCAGGTTCTGGAAGCAGCTCTTGTACTTGCTGCTGGGTTGGGGCTCTAAAATGGGATGAAGTCCTGTGAGTAGGGTGCAGGTTGGGGGTGGCCCCCGTCTGTGGAGCTGTAGACCTCATGAGATCCCAGTGTACTTGGCCCTCAGCAACGCACCTTGTCTGGTGTAGGTTCACAGCAGATGAGGCTCGGGACCTGATCCAGCGTTACCTGACAGAGCACCCTGACCCCAACAATGAAAACATCGTTGGCTATAATAACAAGAAATGCTGGCCCCGAGATGCCCGCATGCGCCTCATGAAGCATGATGTCAACTTGTGAGTCTAAGTTGGGGCCGTGGGAGCTGGAAGGATGTCAACCTGAGGGACCCAGAGGACAATTAGAGGGAATTTATAAGGTGCTGTCCTGGGTGGGAGGGTGTACTCTGTCAGGATATCATCAGTCTGGCCTTTGAAGGGAAGTTCCTTCTAGGAGACTGATGTGACCCTATGTTCTCTGTGGGCAGGGGTCGGGCAGTGTTCTGGGACATCAAGAACCGTCTGCCACGCTCAGTGACTACAGTTCAGTGGGAGAACAGCTTCGTGTCCGTGTACAGTAAGGACAACCCCAACCTGCTGTTCAACATGTGTGGATTTGAGTGCCGCATCCTGCCTAAATGCCGCACCAGCTATGAGGAGTTCACCCACAAGGATGGGGTCTGGAACCTACAGAATGAGGTACAGCCTGGAGCGGGACCAGGGGGTAGTAGGAGTAGCATTACCATGCCTGTACATCCTGCGTAGGTGGGGGTGAGGTATACTGCACACCTTTTCATCGTCAGTCGGTTGAGCTCTGTTGGGAGGGTAGGGCTAAGTGGTGGTTCTTGTTCCTGTGGCAGTTCCAGAGATAGTTAACCTTGACCTTATGGTTTAGGTTACTAAGGAGCGAACAGCTCAGTGTTTCCTGCGTGTGGATGATGAGTCAATGCAGCGCTTCCACAACCGTGTGCGTCAAATTCTGATGGCCTCTGGCTCCACCACCTTCACCAAGGTACATACAGCAGTAGTGTCCTTTGTCCGTCTCACATCCCTTTCAGCTCTTTCCTCCTTTGCTCTCCTTTCTTCCCAACTGTGTCCAGTGTACTAGTCTCCATGCTTCATGGTACAGCAGCTTAGAGTGTCAAATCACCTCACAGTTGTTTCCTGAGAATTCCCTGTAGGAAATCTACAGCCTACTTCTGTGTAGCTGTGATGATTCTAAGTTAAGGTAAGGGTAGAAATTGGATTTTTAAATTTGAACAAAAATCACCATTTTTGCATTGTCCCCAGGCTTGTTATCCAGATCATACAGTTTATCTTTTGACCAGTAACATAACGTACATGTTAAAAAGCAAGTATAATGAGCTATATCTCAGTGTTTATTTCCCCTTCAGTTGTTTCCAAAGGCCCAGCCGAAGGCAGCTGGAATTGAAAAAGAGTAATCTGAGGATTTGTTAACTGTGTGTGCTTAAGTTTCTACAAGGTTTAAAAAGTCGCCTTGCTCTTTTCTGCTGTCTTTCCGTTCCACTAATGGTGCACGTGAATGTCCTGGCTGGTACTCTCTAGAGCATCAGTAATGCCAAAAAGAGAGGGAAGTGCTAGGTTGTTACTAGGTTGTGTTCCAAAGTCACTGTCCGGTTTCTAACTCTAATAATGAGGCAGGGTTACACTGGTGAATTTGAAATCATTGATGATCACAGAACGGGCAAAACTGTGAATTTCACAGGCAAGTTAAACAAGTGTAGTGATGTGATCAGCCCCAGATTTGCTGTGCAACTCAAAGATCTAGAAAAATGGCAGAATATTCTGCTCTTGCCCCATCAGTTTGGTTTCATTGTACTGACAGCTCAGCTGGCATTGTGGTCCACAAAGAAGCAAGACATAAAAACACACAGGGGAAAAAAACAAACAAACAAAAAACAAGGGGAATTCTTTTTCTAGGAACGTAATGCATACATAGAAATAAAATGCCTCAGTGGATTAAAGAAAAAATCACATCATCCTGGTTTCTCTTAGAATAACTCTTAGCTGTAGCATTTTCTTTTCTTCTGGCCTTCATATACCTTTAAATATGCAGCATATAAAGAAGGTTTCCAATTTTTTAGTAATAGTTCTGTTAAGGATACTTTTTTTTTATCTTAATATTCCTTACCTCAAGTCTCTCATGATACATTTTCTTTTTTGAGTATAGTGCACGGAAAAAGTGTTTGTCTTTTTAGGTTGGTTTATATTGTCCAAGAGTCAGATAACAGGAATTGTGTAACTCATTCATTCCATTTGTGTTTGTTGATAGCCACTGTGTTCAAGGCATTACACACACACTATATGTGACATACAGTCTCTGCCTTCCAAGAGCTCACTACCTAGTTGGAGAGACAAATGCATAGTCGAGAACTACAGTACAATGTGTTTATAGAGCTCTTGTGTTACTTGGGAATCTGTGAGAATCCTCAAGTTCATGACTGTAGCCCAGTCTGGGAGAGGAAGAGAGAAAGACTTCCTGAAAGAAATAACACGTGAGAGGCAGGTGAGGGAGAGCATTCTTTCAGCCAGAGGTATGAAGAGGTAGCCAGCGTGGTACATGTGAGGCCATAAAAAGTTTGGGTTTACGGCAGTAAAACTGTGGAGGAGATGGAGACTGGATACGTAAGCAAGAGCTAGATCATGGAGGGCATCACGTGCCTTGTTAAGAATCCCATAAGGGGGGACTTCCCTGGCAGTCCAGTGGTTAAGACTCTGCGCTCCCAATTCAGGGGGCACAGGTTCGATCCCTGGTTGGGGAACTAAGATCCCGCGTGCTGTATGGCGTGGCCAAAAAAAAAAAAAAATCCCATAAGGGTCTTGAGCGTGGGAGTGACTTTTTCAGGTTTCCGTTCCATGTTAGGTGGTTCACTCGTGCAGCTGTGGGGAAGATGGATTCAGAAGAGGAGGAAAGATGAGGTCTGGGGACTACTGCTGAAGTCCCAGATAGAAATGATGAGAACCGTGAACGTACGCAGAGGGGAACAGATTTGATAAATAGTAGGTACAGTCAGCAGAGCTTCATTTCGGTGACATGCCAGAGGGAAAGGTAATCAAAATAACATTCCGTTTTTGGCATGGGTGACTAGGTGAATGTTGGTGCCATCAACTGGAAGACTACAGGAAGAAGAGCAGGTTTAGGAGAGAAGATAAATGGATTTAGTTTGGGATATAAAAAGTTTGACGTTCCTGAGAACATCCAGATAGAGGTTCCAGCAGGCACTTATTTACATCATATTTCTTCAATTCCAAAATAAATATATGTGTGTGTGTATTTCGTGGTACCTCTTAGATTTGATGAAAAGCATTATGAGTTTGAAGCTCCAGGGAGAGAAATGAGGTGAGAAAGTAAGAGTGACCAGGGGGAACTTAGAGGTTCCTATAGGATGTCCAAGTGGAGATAAACTTTGGAATCTGAAGCTTGGGGAAGATGTCTGGGTTGCAAATATAGATTTAAGAGTCTGTCAATATAAAGGAGATGGTTGAAAACTCAAGAGTGAGCAAGATTATCTGGGGAAAGTGTCAGGAGCGAGAAGAGCAGAGGGATGAGTTTGGAACCGTAGGGAACACTGAGCAGCGTGGCCAGACTGGGAGAGTGCCAGGCCATGGATGCCAAGCCTGTCAGGAATTGGGATGGGCACTTAACAGTGTCAGTTGCCTAAGAGTGTTTCAGTCAGATAAGGCCTGACAAGTATCCATTGGATTTGGCAGTCAGGACGTCATGGATGACCTTAGCAAGAGCTGTTTCAGAAACATGGGGATAAATGCCAGATTGCAGTGGGTGAGGCTTTATGGGAAGTGAGGGAGTGGAGATGGCAAGGACTGTCAGTTTGCCAGAGCAGGAGGAGGAGGAGGAGGGACATTAGACGCCACCTAGAGGGAGATAGACGTCAAGGCAGGTATTTTTAAATGGGAGTGATGGGAGTATGTGTACAGTAAGGAGCCAGTAGCGGTTCAGAGTGCAGCAGAGAAGTGTGGTAGGTGACGGAGCGGTGTCTGCTCAGCAGGCATAGAGTAAAGGGAAAACAGAGGGAAGCATCCTCTGAACCTAGTAGAAAGAGGTCTGCATAGTTGTGAACGTAGATAAGTTTAGTGGGAAGTTATAACAAACCGTGCATTTTTCAGCTTCACCTGGGGTGGAGTGAGGGGCAGGGGGTGCTGGACTTGAGCACAGTGGTGAGGGTGTGATTTGATTGTTGAAGAAACTGCACTGAGGGTTTTAAGAGAGCGAAGACAACTGTGAGTGAGTGTGGGCTCTTCCCAGAACTACTCAGCTTCTCAAGCTCTCAGCAACGGGCTGGAGAAGGTGGATAGATTGTAGTGCTGATTTAGGATGAGGGTTTTGCCAGAGGGCTGTTGTGGAGTGGTAAGGGGTTAGATGCAGGGGAATCAAGGGTGCTGGCCCCTGTTGGAATCCTGGATATTGGGAGGGAGAGAAGGAAGAGACCAGAAGAGGCCAGTGGCCTTGGGAAAAAGTACAGGGATCAAAGGAATATATGTGTGAGAGGTAAGCACCTGAGTAAAGGAGGAATGTCAGAGGTCAGGGAGGCAGTTTAATATAGTCCTTAGAATAATGGGTTCTGGAGTCAAACTGGGTTTAGTCATAGTTCTACCACATTACTCTTGGGATCTGGGTTAAGTCACCCACCCACTCTGGGCCTTAGTTACCTCATCCATAAAATGGGGGTACTGATATGCTAGCTAGCTCAGAGGGCTTTTGCGACAAATGCTTATAATAAGCTATATTACTCAACAGATTTTGTAATGTTTGCTGTCATTGATTAGAGGGATCTCAGAGATTATGATCAGATAGTACAGTATTGGAATTTGTTTCCTGAGGTGTGTTAAGGTAAAGCAGTTCTTGTAATAAAATTTCTTGGTCCTCCAAGGTTGATAATAGAAGGGAAATCTCCAGTAGGGCTAGAGGTGACTGGACCTTATGGCACTATTCTTGTCCTTCCCCCCAGACTCACTTGTAATTATTACTGATGGGGGCACTTTAGGTGCTACCCCCATTCTTGCTTTATGTACCTGCAGTGCAGTAGCCCAGGCTTGGAGCCAAGACTCCTTCAGACCTAGTAGTAGCTATGAAATAAGACTGGAACATTTAAACAAGACTTCGATATGGGCCAGGAATAACAGAAGGAAAATAGAAATGCACCACATTAGATCATCTGACTTACAAGGTGCAGCCTACTTAGCTTTAGCTTATGAAGGACCGTAAGGCCACCTTGCTGCTGAGTTCCCTGTCTTCCCACAAACAGCATTCTCTCTGTCCTTCACCAGGGAATCCCTTTAAGCATGTGTAGATGACTTAAAGTCTAAAGCCAAGAGGAAAAGAACATCTTTGCCTGGCAGTAGATGTATTTCTCTGTTCTTGTTTTGTTTTGACTTTTATTTTACATTATTTATTTTTTGAAAACTTTGTGTTTTTAGAGCACCTTTAGATTTATAATAAAATTGAGAGGAAGGCACAGAGATTTCCCATTAACCCCTGCCCCAACATGTGCAGAGCCTCCTCCATTATCAACATTACTCACCAGAGTGGTACATTTTTTTTACCAAGGATGAGCCTACATCGACACATCATAACCACCCAAAGTCCTTAGTTTACCTTAGGGTTCACTGTTGGTGGTATATATTCTGTGGGTTTGGGCAAATGTATAAGAACACATATCCATCATTAAAATATCATAGTATTTTTACTGCCCTAAAAATCCTCTGTTCTCTGCCTGTTCATCTCCCCTGCCCCAGCTATATGTTTAGTTTTAGATGGAAAAAATTTGTTGTCTAATGTACCATGGTTCAAAAGGACACAGTAAAAGTTCCCATTA
The DNA here is from genome assembly GCF_965194805.1 of Balaenoptera borealis. NCBI lineage: Eukaryota > Metazoa > Chordata > Mammalia > Artiodactyla > Balaenopteridae > Balaenoptera > Balaenoptera borealis. The sequence goes on along the minus strand of NC_138879.1, from coordinate 48,069,479 downwards.
ATTTTTCTACCAGTTATGTTTTCACTTACAGTAAAAAGAAATTAAATACTAACAGAACCCAGAAAACACCCAGAATCCCATCATCGTAACATCAGTTTTATTTTCCACATTCCCGTCCAAGTTGGTCATGTGCCATGATGGGCAGGTTATGTGAATTGAATTTGTTTTTTTTATGAAGACTTAATATGTGTCAAGTTCTTACCATGGTACCTAGTACATGGAATCACTCAGTGTTATTCTCTTTCTTGCCTCCCCTCATCCCCAGGAACTTCTGCTATTCTTAAAGGAATGTGATAACTCCTTGGGAATTCATACTTACTCCCTTCTGGGAATAAAGCACTGGTAACTGCAGCAGAACTGGAGTGTTCTGTGATACAAACCATGCAGCTTGTGATTCTAAGGACCAAATACAGTCAGAGAACTTACTAAGACTCGGAGTTGTCTTACTGAAGTCTGTTTGCTTTATTCCCAGATCTAGCCCATTCTGGTCCCCAGCTCTCTGCTCTCGTTGCTATAGGTCTGTTGCCTTGGTTGTCTCATCCTGAGCACAAGCTAGATGCTCAGTTTTGCTTTTGTGATTTGATTCAGGCTGTTAACCTCATCCAGGAGTCACTTCATCCTGCCTGTCTGAATACTATTTGCTCAAGGCTAATTCCTGTGATAACTCCAGCCAATGTGATCTTTCACTTCAACAATTGCCTAGCAAACGTATTCCTTACCGTAAAGTGTTGATTATATCGTTTGGTATTTTGTGGTTGCTCTCTTTTTCAAAGATTGATCTTTTGGTTTCATTGATTTTCTTTTTTTAATTTAATTTATTTATTTTTGGCTGCGTTGGGTCTTTGTTGCTGCGCGTGGGCTTTCTCTAGTTGCGGTTATCGGGGGCTGCTCTTCGTTGCGGTGCTCGGGCTTCTCATTGCTGTGGCTTCTCTTGTTGTGGACCACGGGCTCTAGGTGCACGGGCCTCAGTAGTTGTGACGCATGGGCTTAGTTGCTCCGCGGCATGTGGGATCTTCCCGGACCAGGGCTTGAACCCTTGTCCTCTCCATTGGCAGGTGGATTCTTAACCACTGCGCCACCAGGGAAGCCCTGTATCCCTCAAATTTTGATAGGTTTTCATTTTCATTCAGTTAAAAATGTTTTCTAATTTCCCTTGTGAGTTCCTTTTTTGTCGTTTTTTGTTTTTTTTTTTTTACTCAAATTATATATGTATTTTTAAATTTTATTTTATTTTATTTTATTTATTTGGCTGCATCGGGTCTTAGTTGCGGCACGCAGGGTCTTCAGTCATGGCATGCAGGATCTTTCAGTTGCGGCATGCGAACTCTTAGTTGCGGCATGCGTGTGAGATCTAGTTCCCTGACCAGGGATCAAACCCGGGCCCCCTGCACTGGGACTATGGAGTCCTAACCACTGGACCACCAGGGAAGTCCCTCCCTTGTGAGTTCTTATTTTACCCATAGGTTACTTAGAAGTATGTTGTTCAATTTTCAAATATTATTTGAGGGGTTTTCCAGGTATTTTTCTTTTATTAGTATCTAGTTTAATTCCATTATGGTCAGAAAACACTCTTTTTGATCTTAGTTTTCTCAAATGTATTTAGACTTGTTTTATGGTTTAGCATATATGGTGACTGTCTTTGTGTGTACTTGAGAAAGAATCTGTATTCTGCTTTGTTGGGTTTTACAAATGTCATTTAAGTTTAGTCAAGTGATTGTGTTGTTCAAGTCCTATGTCTTTTTTTTTTCTTTTGTCTATTTCTATCAGTTACTGAGAGAAGATTGTCATAAGTCGTGGATTTATTTCCCTTTTCAGGTTCCTCTTTTTATTTTTGGCTTTAGAGACACCATTCACTTTGTTAAAGACATCCAAGCTTATAACATAAAGACACATGACATTTTTCCAGAAATTTATATCTTTTTTGAGCACAGAAGAATGTCTGAAGTTCAGACTGCTCTGGTATCTTTTAAATATTTAGTCAAAGTTGGGCAAAGCATAATTGGCTTGGCTTACAGGTAGAAAACCAAGAAGGGAGTCATCAGGAGATGAGCAGGCTTAGGGGAGCAGGGAGCCGTCTCCTTGAGACCAAAATGCAAACTGACAAACTTTTTGTCCAAGAACCTGCATATGGGTGATGACCAAGGAGTGTGCCAGGTGGAATGCTGTATCGTGTACCTGAAGATACAGCTAGAATTAGAAATGAACTTTACAACTGGTGCACACATAGACATGTCAATAGATAGAAGCAACTCTGTTGACACCCCAGCAAGGAATATGTATTGTTCATACTGTTGGGCATAATTATATAATTTTTTTTTTGAATCTTATGCTTCAACAGTTCCATGATTTTTTGCTTCGTATATTTTGAAGCTCTGTTATTAGGTATGTAATATATTTATTATTTTTTTAAAGATTTAATTTTATTTATTTTTTGCTGCGTTGGGTCTTCGTTGCTGTGCGCGGGCTTTCTCTGGTTGCGGTGAGCGGGGTTGCTCTTCGTTGCTGTGCACGGGCTTCTCCTCGCAGTGGCTTGTCTTGTTGTGGAGCACGGGCTCTAGGCCTGCAGGCTTTAGTTGTGGCATGCAGGCTCAGTAGTTGTGGCGCACGGGCTTAGTTGCTCCATGGCATGTGGGATCTTCCTGGACCAGAGATTGAACCCGTGTCCCCTGCATTGGCAGGCGGATTCTTATCCACTGCACCACCAGGGAAGTCCCTAAGTATGTAGTATATTTAGAGTATTATATCTTCTTAATGAATTGACTCCTTTATCATCATGAAATATTCCTCTTTATTCCTTGTAATATTCTCTGTTCTGAAGTCTACTTTGTCTGATATCAGTAGTGCCCCTCTAGCTTTGTTTTGTGTGTGCATGGATGTCTTTTTCCATCCTTATACTTTTAATCTGTGTCATTATAATGAAAGTTAACTTCTTATAGATTGCATTTAATTGGTTCTTGCTTTTTAAATTAAGTTTAACAATCTTTGCCTTACAAATAGTCTAAGCACTCCAGTTAAGTTTAATATGACTGTCAGTGTCGTTGAGTTTAAATCTGCCATCTCGTTCTCTGTTCTTTATTCTGCTTTTTTCCTCTTTTCCTGCCTTCTTTTTTATTTATTTTTTAAACAGGAGAAAATCAAACGAAAGTTTCATAACATATATATGTGGGAGAGACCCAGGAAAACTAACTCATTTTCCTGCCTTGTTTTGGATTGAGTGGGGTTTTGGTATGATTTTAATTTATCTCCACACTTCGCTTTTATTAATACACTTCTTTGTTTTTTATTGGTTGCTCTAGGGTTTACAGTATATATCTCTGACTTACTGTGACCACTAGTCTACTATCACGTTACATATTGTACGAGAACCTTTCAATAATATACTTTCATTTTCCTCCTCAATCTTTGTAGTGTTTGTGTTTTTTTGTTTGTTTTGTTTTTGTTTTTGTTTTGGCCACGCCCCACGGCATGCAGGATCTTAGTTTCCTGACCAGGGATCAAACCCGTGCCCCCTGCAGTGGAAGTGAGAAGTCTTAACCACTGGATGGCCAGGGAAGTCCCTGTAGTGTTTTTGTCATATGTTTTAACTGTACCTGTATTATAAACGCAGTGATACTTTGTTACTGTTTTGGCTTTAAACAGCCTTTTTATCTTTTACAGAAATTACAAAATGAGAAAAAAATGTCTTGTACATTTTACCCACATACTTACTATTTCTGGTGTTCTCCATTACTTTATGTAGATCCAGATTTCCATTTGGTATTGTTTTCCTTCTGCTTAGAGAATTTCCATTAACGTTTCTTGTAGTAAAGGTGTACTGGCAATGAATACACTCTGCTTTTGTCAGAAAAAGTGTTTATTTTGCCTTCACTATTTTTACTGCAGCTTTACAATGTTGTTAATCCCATCTGTACATTTTAAAATTTCAGATATTGTAATTTTTATCTCTAAAAGTTTCATTTGGGTCTTTAACATCTTCTGTTTCTTTCCTCATTATGTTCATGTTTTTCTTTATATACTCAAGCATAATTATAAAACGTTTAATAGCTGTTTAAAGGTCTTTGTCTACTAATTCCATCATCTGTTGTTTCCAGGTCTATTTGTACTGATTGATTTTTCTTCTGTTTCTGGGTAATTTATTCCTGCTTCTTTGTATGCATCCAGTTTTTGGTTGGATGCTAGAAATTGTGTAATTTATATTGATTTATGGATTTTGTTATATTCCTTTAAAGAGTGTTGGGTTGTGTTCTGGTGTACAGTTCAGTAACTTGTGGTTTAGTCTGATCCTTTTGAGGCTTGCTTTTAATTTTAAGCTTCTTGGTTCTAGTGAATCCAGAGCACCCTTTCTTCTGGGGCTAATTTATCTCCACTACTAAGTTGATAACTTTCTGTGGCCTATACCTAATTCCCATTTATTACAAAGTCTCTGTATGGCTGGCGAGAACACAAACTGTTGTCAACCTTATGTGAGCTGTGGGACTTGTTCAGCTTACTGATCTGGTGGTGGTTCTTTCTTTGACCTCGGAGGTTTTTTGTTTTTTTTGTTTTTTTAACATCTTTATTGGAGTATAATTGCTTTACATTGTTGTGTTAGTTGCTGCTGTATAACAAAAAAATATGAAATGATTCACGAATTTGCGTGTCATCCTTGCACGGGGGCCATGGTAATCTTCCCTGTCTTGTTCCGGTTTTAGTGTATGTGCTGCCGAAGCAGGCACGACCTCGGAGTTTTACAGCCTGCAAAGGGATCCCTTCCTGGGTCTTCAAAGATCTCTCTCTCTCTCTCTTTTTTTTTTTGTTGCGCTGTGCAGCTTTTGCAGTATCTCAGTTCCCTGACCAGGGATTAACTGGCGCCACAGCAGTGAAAGCCCAGAATCCTAACCACTAGGCCACCAGGGAACTTGCAGATCTTTTTCTTTTTTTTTTTAAGTATAACTGACTTACAATATTATGTTAGTTTCAGGTAAACAATATAGTGATTTGCTCTTTTTACACATTACAAAATGATCACCAGGATAGGTCTAGTTACTATCTTTCACCACACAAAGTTATTATAATATTCCCTATACTGTACATTACATCCCCATGACTTACTTATTTTATAACTGGAAGTTTGTACCTCTTAGTCTCCCTCATCTATTTCACTCATTCCCCCACCCTTCCAAGTATCCGTGTTGTTGCAAATGGCAAGATTTCATTCTTTTTTTATGGCTGAGTAATATTTCTGTGTGTGTATGTGTATATACACATACCACATCTCCTTTATCCATTTATCTATCAATAGACATTTAAGTTGCTTCCATATATTGGCTATTGCAAATAATGCTGCAGTTAACATGGGGATGCACATATCTTTTCGAATTAGTGTTTTTGTTTTCTTCAGATAAATACCCGGGAGTAGAATTGCTAGATTGTATGGTTGTTCTATTTTTAATTTTTTGAAGAACTTACATACTGTTTTTTGTAGTGTCTGCACCACTTTACAGTACCATCAGTAGTACGCGAGGGTTCCCTTTTCTCCACATCCTTGTTAACGCTTGTTACTTGTCTTTTTGATACAATAGCCATTCTGACAAGTGTGAGGAGACATCTCATTGTGGTTTTGATTTGCATTTCCTTTATGATTAGTGATGTTGAGCATCTTTTCATGTGTCTATTGGACATCTTTATATCTTCTTTGGAAAAATGTCTCTTCAGCTCCTCTGCTGAATAGACATTTTAAATCAGGTTTTTGTTTTTGGTTTTTTTTTTTTTTTTTATGTTGAGTTGTATGAGTTCTTTGTATTGGGTTGGCCAAAAAGTTCATTCAGGTTTTCCCATAAGATGTGGAAAAACCTGAACGAACTTTTTGGCCAACCCAATATTTTGTGTATTAATCCCTTATCAGATATATCGTTTGTAAATATCACCTCCTGTTCAGTGGGCTTTCTTTCCATTTTGTTGATAATTTCTTTTGCTGTGCAAAAGCTTTTATTTATTTATTTATTTTTGGCTGTGTTGGGTCTTCGTTGAGGTGCACAGGCTTCTCACTGCAGTGGCTTCTCTTGTTGAGGAGCACGGGCTCTAGGCATGCAGGCTTCAGTAGTTGTGGCTCGCGGGCTGTAGAGCACAGGCCCAGTGGTTGTGGCGCACGGGCTTAGTTGCTCCGTGGCATGTGGGTTCTTCCTAGACCAGGGCTCAAACCTGTGTCCTCTGCATTGGCAGGCAGATTCTTAACCACTGCACCACCAGGGAGGTCCCTCTTCTAGGAGTTTTATAGTTTCAGGTCTTACATTTAAGTCTTTAATCCATTTTGCCTTTATTTTTGTATATGTTGTGAGAAAGTCCAGTTTGATTCTTTCACATTAGCTGTCTGGTTTTCCCAGCTCCGTGTGTTGAAGAAGCTGTCTTTTCCCCAGTGTATGTTCTTGCTTTCTTTGTTGTAGGTTAATTGACCATAACAGCATGGGTTTATTTCTGGGCTCTCTGTTCTGATCCATTGACCTATGGGTTTGTTTTTGTGCCACTACCATACTGTTTGAGTACCATAGCTTTGTAATATAATTTGAAATCAGGAGGTGTGATACTTTCTGCTTTGTTCTTTATCAGGATTGTTTTGGCTATTCAGGGTCTTTTGTGTTTCCATACAAATATTAAAATTATTGGTTCTACTTCTGTGAAAAATGTCTTTGGTATTTTGATAGGGATTCCATTGAATTTGTAGATGGACTTGGGGGTGTGGTCATTTTAACAATATTCTTTTTTTTAATTATTTTTATTTATTTATTTATGGCTGTGTTGGGTCTTCGCTTCTGTGCGAGGGCTTTCTCTAGTTGTGGCAAGTGGGGGCCACTCCTCATCGCGGCGCGCGGGCCTCTCACCACCGCAGGCTCTCCTGTTGCGGAGCACAGGCTGCAGACGCGCAGGCTCAGCAATTGTGGCTCACGGGCCCAGCCGCTCCGCGGCATGTGGGATCTTCCCAGACCAGGGCTCGAACCCGTGTCCCCTGCATTGGCAGGCAGATTCTCAACCACTGTGCCACCAGGGAAGCCCTCTTTTTTTTTTAATGTATTTATTTTGGGCTGTGTTGGGTCTTCGTTGCCGCGCACGGGCTTTCTCTAGTTGCGGCAAGTGGGGGCTGCTCTTCATTGCGGTGCATGGTCTTCTCATTGCGTTGGCTTCTCTTGTTGCAGAGCGAGCATGGGCTCTAGGCGCGTGGGCTTCTGTAGTTGTGGCATGTGGGCTCAGTTGTTGTGGCTCTCGGGCTTAGTTGCTCCGTGGCATGTGGGATCTTCCCAGACCAGGGCTCGAACCCATGTCCCCTGCAGTGGAAGTGCGGAGTCTTAACCACTGGACTGCCAGGGAAGTCCCTCACCAAGTTCTTACAGTTTTCCAAGTACAGGTCTTTTATCTCCTTGGATTGAGTTATTCCTAGTTGTTGTTTGGTTTGGTTTGGTTTGGGTTTTTTTGGTTTTTTGGTTTTTAGATTTTTTTTTTTTTCCTTGGTCGTACCCTGCAGCGTGTGGGATCTTAGTTCCCCAACCAGGGATTGAACCTGTGCCCCTTGCATTGGAAGCGTGGAGTCTTAACCACTGGACCACCAGGGAAGTCCCTGGTTTGGTTTGGTTTTTTGATGCAATTATAAATGGGATTGTTTTCATAATTTGTCTTTCTGATAGTGTTCAGAAATGCAATAGATTTCTCTATGTTAGATTTGTATCCTGCCATGTTACTGAATTCATTGATGAGTTCTGATAGTTTTTTGGTGCTGTCTTTAGGATTTTCTATGTATAATATCATGTCATCTGCAAACAGTGACAGTTTCACTTCTTTCCAATTTGGAAATTTTTTTTTAAAATATATTTATTTATTTATTTATTTTATTTATTTATTTTTGGCTGCATTGGGTCTTTGTTGCTGTGCGTGGGCTTTCTCTGGTTGCAGCGAGCGGGGGCTACTGTTTGTTGTTGTGTGAGGGCTTCTCATTGCAGTGGCTTCTCTTGTTGTGGAGCACAGGCTCTAGGCGTGCAGGCTTCAGTAGTTGTGGCACGCGGGCTCTAGAGAGCGCAAGCTCAGTAGTTGTGGCACATGGGCTTAGTTGCTCCGCGGCATGTGGGATCTTCCCAGACCACAGCTCAAACCTGTGTCCCCTGCATTGGCAGGCAGATTCTTAACCACTGCGCCACCAAGGAAGTCCCTGGATTTCTTTTTCTTGCTGGTTGCTGTGGCTAGGACTTTCAATAATATGTTGAATAAAAGTGGTGAGAGTGGGCATCCTTGTCTTGTTTCTGATCTTAAAGGAAATTCTTTCAGCTTTTTTTTTTTTTTTAATTTTTTGGCTGTTCTGCATGGCATGTGGAATCTTCCCTGCACCACCAGGGAAACCCAAATTTATGTTTTTATTGAAATGAAATTAACACTTTTAAAGTATACAATTCAGTGGTTTTCATTATATGCATAAAATTGTGCAGCCATCACCACTAATTCCAGAACATTTTCATCACCCCACAAAGAAACCCTATACCCATTAGCGGTCACTCACTCCCCATGTCCCTCCCTGCCCCAGTCCTCTGGCAACCCCTAGTCTACCTCCTGTCTGTATGGATTTGTTTCTTCTGGACATTTCATATAAATGGATCATGTATGTGACCTTTTTCGTCTGGTTTCTTTCACTTAGTATAATGTTTTCAAGGTTTATCCATGTTGTAGCATACATCAGTATTTCAGTCCTTATCATGGCTAAATATTCCATAATATGGCTGTACACAATTTTGTTTATTTATTTGTCAGTTGTTGGACATTTGGTTTTTTTCTACTTTTTGGCTATTACGAATAATGCTTTTGTGAACATTTGTGTACGCATTTTTGTGTGGATATATGTTTTTATTTCTCTTGGGTATATACCTAGGAGTAGAATTGTTGGGTCATATGGTAACTCTCTTTAACCTTTTGAGGAACTGCCAAGCTGTTTCAGTGTGGCTGCACTATTTCATATTCCTACCAGCAGTATATGAGAGTTCCATTTTCTCCACATCCTTGTAACTATCTTATAGCCATTGCAGTGGGTGTTAAGTAGTATCTCATAGTGATTTTGATTTATACACACTTCCCTAATGACATTGAACGCAAATCTTTCTTGAGAACTAGGGAGAATATAACTAATTGTATCTGGTGGTTCCTAGCCACACGCCCTGTCCCTGCAATGACTTATCTATAATTTACTTCTTTTTCACTATCTTCAGATTGTGAATAAGTGGAACACAGCTCTTATTGGCCTTATGACATACTTTCGGGAGGCTGTGGTGAACACCCAGGAGCTCCTGGACTTGCTGGTGAAGTGTGAGAACAAGATCCAGACACGAATCAAGATTGGCCTCAACTCCAAGATGCCGAGTCGCTTCCCCCCTGTCGTGTTCTACACCCCTAAGGAGTTGGGTGGACTTGGCATGCTCTCAATGGGCCATGTGCTCATCCCCCAATCTGACCTAAGGTAGGACTTGGCTGAAAATCTTGCTAGACCCTGAGGGAAGGGGATGTTTCTTTATTTTCAGTTTTTATTTTTTCTCTAATCTTGGTTGTGTCCCCAAACAGGTGGTCCAAGCAGACAGATGTAGGTATCACACACTTTCGTTCAGGAATGAGCCATGAAGAAGACCAGCTGATTCCCAACTTGTATCGCTACATACAGCCCTGGGAGAGTGAGTTCATTGATTCTCAGCGGGTCTGGGCTGAGTATGCACTCAAGAGACAAGAGGCCATTGCGCAGAACAGGTGGGCATCCAGGAGGGCATAGCAGTCCTGTTGAGGGGGGTGACCTTTGAGTCCTGCCTGGAGGTCAGGAGTAGAGCATGCCGTATTTTTATGGAGTCAAGGAAGTAAGTTGTATGTCTGACCCAATTTATCCTTGGCCAGGGAGGAATGCTGGACTCTTCATATGAGTATTTGTTTAACTTTGATCTTTTTTCCTTGGCAGACGACTGACCCTAGAAGATCTAGAGGATTCATGGGATCGTGGCATTCCTCGAATCAACACCCTCTTCCAGAAGGACCGGCACACACTGGCTTATGATAAGGGTTGGCGTGTCCGAACTGACTTTAAGCAGTACCAGGTACGTGGAGGGGATAGTGGAGAGATTTTCCCTGAATTAGGAGAGTCTGTGGCCATGCTGGGAACCTGGAGCAGTGGGCACCCAGAAGCTTCACTGTACCTGCCTTGCCATCTAGGTTTTGAAGCAGAACCCTTTTTGGTGGACACACCAGCGGCATGATGGAAAGCTGTGGAACCTGAACAACTACCGTACAGACATGATCCAGGCCCTGGGTGGTGTGGAAGGCATTCTGGAACACACTCTCTTCAAGGGCACTTACTTCCCTACCTGGGAGGGGCTTTTCTGGTGAGGACTCTGTTCTCCCCTTACAGTGACCTCTCACACGTCACAGCCCTCTGAGCTCATCCCTCATGTGCTTTTGTGTTCTACTGCGGTGTTGCCCACACAGCCACCCCAGGTGGTCAGCAGTGCTCTGGGGGATGGCAGGACGTCACTTTACCTGGTCTCTTCTGCTTCCCAGGGAGAAGGCCAGTGGTTTTGAGGAGTCTATGAAGTGGAAGAAACTAACCAATGCTCAGCGATCAGGATTGAACCAGATTCCCAATCGTAGATTCACCCTCTGGTGGTCCCCGACCATCAACCGAGCCAACGTGAGTGTGATTGATAGACATGGGAGATGGGAAGCTAAAAACAAGGGTTTCTACTTCCTTAATTATGTCCTGAGAACCTCTCGGTCTCTAGTGTCACTCTCTTTTTCCTGTCAGGTATACGTAGGCTTTCAGGTGCAGCTGGACTTGACAGGTATCTTCATGCACGGCAAGATCCCCACACTGAAGATCTCTCTCATCCAGATCTTCCGAGCTCACTTGTGGCAGAAGATCCACGAGAGCATCGTTATGGATTTGTGTCAGGTGGGCTAGAATTGAGGGGAGAGGATGCCACAAAAAGTCAAGTCAGCTGTCTCTTTTGGGTATGGGAAATCCACCCTCAGAGCTCCAAGGATGAGACTTCTGTTGTGGTCCCAGGTGCCACATTATCTTAAGTTCTATAAACCCTCATTCTAAGTGGGCTTCCATAACCAGTCATAACCTTTCCATCTTTGCCTCCAGGTGTTTGATCAGGAACTGGATGCACTGGAAATTGAGACTGTACAAAAGGAGACAATCCACCCCCGGAAGTCCTATAAGATGAACTCTTCCTGTGCAGATATCCTGCTCTTTGCCTCCTATAAGTGGAATGTCTCCCGGCCCTCATTGCTGGCAGACTCTAAGTAAGTGCCTTAGGACCCAGCCCTAGGCATCTAAGAAGCTTAGTTTTACTATTCTAGCAGCACTGCTTTAGAATTGTCCCTGGCTGCCTTTCTTTCTAATTTGAAACAAGTTCTGCCCCTGATTCTGTCAACACCCTCAGCCAGGTCTCCTAATTCTCTGGTGGGTCTTGCTGATCTGGAACAGGCAGAGGGGTTGGTTTTGAGATTTAGACATAGTGATTGAGAGTTCTTGTGGTTCTGGGGATATTGGTTGTGCCAGTGTCTTCCTGGAAGCCTAGACTCCTGACCCCTTTCCACCCTCAGGGATGTGATGGACAGCACCACCACTCAGAAGTATTGGATTGACATCCAGTTGCGCTGGGGGGACTATGATTCCCATGACATTGAGCGCTACGCCCGGGCCAAGTTCTTGGACTACACCACAGACAACATGAGTATCTACCCTTCACCCACAGGTGTGCTCATTGCCATCGACCTGGCCTATAACCTGCATAGGTAAGTTGAGGCTCAGAAGCATGTATTGATATTTTTCATCAGCCCCACACTTTATTGTATTTATTTATTTATTTTAATTTTTATTTATTTTTTAAAGATTTATTTATTATTTATTTTTGGGCGCGTCGGGTCTTAGTCACAGCACGCAGGATCTTTGTTGAGGCATGCAGGATCTTTTGTTGTGGCACACGGGCTCTTCGTTGTAGCACGCGGGCTTCTCTCTAGTTGTGGTGTGCGGGTTTTCTCTAGTTGTAGCGCGCAGGTTCTAGAGTTTGTGGGCTCTGTAATTGTGGCGTGTGGGCTCTGTAGTTTGCGGCACGCAGGCTCTCTAGTTGAGGTTCGATGATGAAGATGGCCCCATTGAGAGGCTTGGTGGTCAAGTTCCCTTCGAAGGTCTAAGGAATGAGTGAGAGCTCAGTAGTTGTGGCGCACGGGCTTAGATGCCCCGTGGCATGTGGGATCTTAGTTCCCAGACCAGGGATCGAACCCGCATCCCCTGCATTGTAAGGCGGATTCTTTACCACTGGACCACCAGGAAGTCCCTTAATTTTTATTTTACATTGGAGTATAGTTGATTTACAATGTTGTGTTAGTTTCAGGTGTACAGCAAAGTGATTTAGTTATACGTATACATATATATATTGTTTTTAGGATACTTTTCCCATATAGGTTATTACAGAGTATTGAGTAGAGTTCCCTGTGCTATATATACAATAGGTCCTTGTTGATTATCTATTTTATATGTAGTAGTATGTATACGTTAATCTCAACCTCCTAATTTATCCCTCCCCGCTGCCCCATACTTTAATATACACGTGTTTTTTTAGTTTGCCCAGGTGAGGTGAGGTTGGCCGTTTCCTCCACTGGGGTCACTGACTCTTTCTTCCCTGCCTCTACGTACGTGAGCAGGCACTCATTCTCAGCCTGGCCAACAGCCTTTTCTTCCTCTGTAGAGTCGCAGTTTGCCTTGTTCCTGGGACTGCCAGCCTGGTCTTAACCTTTCTTGCCTCTTCCACCCTCACAGTGCCTATGGAAACTGGTTCCCTGGCAGCAAGCCCCTCATACAGCAGGCCATGGCCAAGATCATGAAGGCAAACCCTGCCTTGTATGTGTTACGTGAACGGATCCGTAAAGGGCTGCAGCTTTATTCATCTGAGCCCACTGAGCCCTATCTGTCCTCTCAGAACTATGGTGAGCTCTTTTCCAACCAGATTATCTGGTTTGTGGATGACACGAATGTCTACAGAGTGACTATCCATAAGGTGAGAGTTAGATGCAGCGTGCGGGTGTGGGGCTCTGTATATGCCTGTGGGAGGGCAGCCGGGCAAGTGTGTGCATATTGGGAGGAAGGCGGTCTGGTTGTGTCTAGACTGTGCTAACTGATGTCATCATTCCTTAGACCTTTGAAGGGAACCTGACCACCAAGCCCATCAATGGGGCCATCTTCATCTTCAACCCACGCACAGGGCAGCTGTTTCTCAAGATAATTCACACATCTGTGTGGGCTGGACAGAAGCGTTTGGGGCAGGTGAGCATGTTAAAGCGTGGAGAGGCTGTAGAACCTTGCTGCCTCTTACTCTTTGGTATGTGGGGGGGGGGTGTATGTGACAGAGAGAATCTCCCGTTTCTCTCTTTGTAAGATTGAGGACATCTCATTTAAACTTTTTTCCTGAATTACTTAACTTGGGAAGTGTTCTTCTATAAGAGGTCCAAGAATATTTGAGGTCCTTCGTTACCTACGAGCTGGCGTCTCTGCTTCTTGAATCTCCCGTCTCTAACCTATCTTGAAGAGGGCTATGGAAAATCATCTTTCTAAAGGGAACAAGCACTCTTAAAATGTCATTTTCACCAAATCTCTTCTCCTCCTCAAAGCCTTTGGTAGCCCCTTTCTTTTTGCTGAATTAACTTTTTGGTTTCCTAGATACTTAATATCTGGTTGGCCTGTAACCTGTCCAGCCACAGTTCCTCTTCCTCTGTAGCACGGTTCCTCTGGCAGTCAGTCCAGGATCCTGGTATCCCAAACCCTGATGAGCATCTCCACCTCTGTGGCTTTGCTTTATAGGTCTTTGCTTCTAGAATGAACTCTTCTCTTCTGTTAATCACTGTCTTACTCATCCCTTAAGACTTCTTTCTTTGTGCAGCTTTTTATGACCTTTAGCCTTAATTTCTTTTGTCCCTGACATAGCGTGTATATAATCAAATACTAGCTTGTGGCACTGTGTGAGCTTTGTCTGGCCAGCTAGGTTGAAATACCCTTTGGGGCAAGGCCATTGGACGTTTTTTCTGTACCTCTGAAGTACCTAACATTCAATAGCAGTGTGCGATAGAAACATAGTCTAATTGTTTTAAGACTAGGATTTTTTGTTCTAGTTGACCTGGGAGGGTGGGGACTCAGTTTCCATGTTCTTCTCTCCTGCTTTTTAGTTGGCTAAGTGGAAGACAGCTGAGGAGGTGGCTGCCCTGATCCGATCTCTACCAGTGGAGGAGCAGCCCAAGCAGATCATTGTCACCAGGAAAGGCATGCTCGATCCATTGGAGGTGAGAGGTGGTGAATGAGGTAGAAGGAAAGAGGGCTGAGACCTGCTGGTTCTGTTTCTAAACTTGGACTTGATCTTGTCTCAGGTGCACTTGCTGGACTTCCCCAATATTGTGATCAAAGGATCAGAGCTCCAGCTCCCCTTCCAGGCTTGTCTCAAGGTGGAAAAGTTTGGGGATCTCATCCTTAAAGCCACTGAGCCGCAGATGGTTCTCTTTAACCTCTATGATGACTGGCTCAAGACTATCTCATCTTACACGGTATGAAGCCACCTCACGAGGAGGGAGGGTCACTCTAAGAGGAGTGGGTTTGGGGTCACAAGAAGGTCCTGTGCCTTAGCTTTTCCCACAGGCCTCTTATGGGGCCATTTTCACATCTTCAGCCTGTGCATGGGCCAGTGACTCTGCATATCAGGTTGACTCATGGTGAGGGGAGCACCGTAGGGTTTGAAATGGGTTCTTGGGTCTCCTGAAAGGATAGGATGGAGGAGAGGGGAAGAACATCAAGTAGCTGACCTCCTCCCATGCTGCCACATCTCTCCCCAGGCTTTCTCCCGCCTCATCCTGATTCTGCGTGCCCTGCATGTGAACAACGACCGGGCGAAGGTGATCCTGAAGCCAGACAAGACTACGATCACAGAACCACACCACATCTGGCCCACTCTGACTGACGAGGAGTGGATCAAGGTGGAGGTGCAGCTCAAGGACCTTATCTTGGCTGACTATGGCAAGAAAAACAAGTGAGCAGTGGTGGGGATACAGATGAGAGATCCAAAAAGGGTAAAATGGGTGGCTCAGTATATGCCTTCTGGGTTTTTTGCAACATTTTAAGCTCAGAAGTTTCTCAAGAAATTGTCCTGGAGATGCCTATAGAGGAGAGGTAGGTAGGCAGTGTCTTCAGATGGTGTAGGAAGCGTCCGTGTCTCAGGGCTCGGGCTGACACTTCGGCGCTATTCCTCAGCAGAGGCACTGTTGCCATTTTGAACGGGGCATTTCCTTACTGTCCATACATTACAGGAAGTTCTAACATCCCAGACCCCCAGGTACCACAGCTAATAACACACACACACACACCTTCCTTCTCTCTCCTTCCCTGTCATTGTGGCAACCAAAAATGTTCACCGAGTAAGGGTGCGGACACACCAACTGTGATTGAGAACTTGTTCTAGGATTTCCGTTTTTGAGAGTTTTTCCGGTTCCAGGGCACTTTTTGTTGAGGAAAAGTGGGAGGTATGAATGCTGAGCAGGTTTGAGCATGGCTGAAAGGTGTACAGGCACAGGGCCAGCCTGGGATGTGACAAATCTTATCCGTATTAGTGTATTTCCACTTCACACTTCAAGTGTCACTTGAAGATTATCTGGGGTCAGAGTATGGGCTCTCCTGTCCCACCAAGTTACACCTTGCCATTGGGGCATAAGTGACCAAGGGGAAGGGATCCTTGTGGTGTGACCCACACTGTCCCCACAGTGTGAATGTGGCATCACTGACACAATCAGAAATTCGAGACATCATCCTGGGTATGGAGATCTCGGCACCATCACAGCAGCGGCAGCAGATAGCTGAGATTGAGAAGCAGACCAAGGAACAGTCACAGCTGACTGCAACCCAGACTCGTACTGTCAACAAGCATGGTGACGAAATCATCACCTCTACCACCAGCAACTATGAGACCCAGACTTTCTCATCTAAGACTGAATGGAGGGTCAGGTAGTATAAGGGGCAAGAGGGGTAAGGATGGAAAGGCCTACTGATGCTACCTGAGGTGCTTGAGTTGAGAAATGCCAACATTCCCTACCTGTTTTTAGGGCCATTTCTGCCGCCAACCTGCACCTAAGGACCAATCACATCTATGTTTCATCTGATGACATCAAGGAGACTGGTTATACCTATATTCTTCCCAAGAATGTGCTTAAGAAGTTTATCTGCATATCTGACCTTCGGGCCCAAGTGAGTATGTTTGTTCAACTAGGCCACAGTGTGTGCCAGGCATTTTATGTGCCTAAAACTCACCTGAGATTTCCTGGAACTGGAGGTGCTGGTTTTGAAATTGATAGATGAGTAAATATACAAGGATAGCCAAAACAGGGAGGAGGGTTTCGGCCCCCACCAGATACCAGAACATTATAAAGCTGTGGCAATTGAGAAATGATGTATTATTGGCCTAGAAGTTATTGGAAGAGGATATATAGTCAGAAACAGATTCATGTGTATATAATAAATGTGTTGTATCACTTGAGGATCCCACTTCATCTGTGGGATTAAGCGTGCCTTATGATACTGAAACAGTCAGCAAAAGGAGGCTTGATCCCTGCCTCATAGCACTTAAAGAAGTCAAATCCAGGTGGAGTACAAATCTGAACGTAAAATACTAAACTGTAGTAGAGTATTAGAAGAAAATGTTTATCGTCTTAAAGTTAGAATAACCTTCTTAAACACAAAGCCATCATCAAAATTAATAACTTGTGCGTGACAAAGGGTACCACAAAAGACAAACTAAAAACAGGAAGAAAATATTTGCGTAACTCTAAGATATAGTGGGTTTGGATCTAGAATAGGGAATTCTCAGAAGTTGATTTTTATAAAAGATAACTGTAGAAGAATGGGCAAAGGAGTATGAAGGTAGTTCAGAAAAGGAACTAAAGGTGGAAAATATATGAAAAGATGGTCAACTTTACTAGTAATCAGGGAGAATCATATTTTATAAAATACCAATCTGTGGCCTCAGTTTGGTGAATTTGAAGATTGTTAGTATCCTGTGTTGGGTGAGTTTATAGGAACACAAGTTTTCTTACTTTGTTCATGACAATGTAAAATTTAAAGTACTGCCGAGTGCTGATTTTATAGATGTGTTCAGTTTGTGGAAATGCATGAGCTCTGTGCTTGTGTGCTCATTTGTTTATGGACACTGTACTTAAATACTTAAATAATCAACTGGGGAATGTGTGAGCAGTGCCGATTCCTGGACCCCACCCAAGAGATTCTGATGTGATAAGTCTGAGATGAGGTCCTCGTTTAGCATTTTGAATAAGCACCCCCAGGCGTTTTTGATGCAGGAGATTCTGACCACATTTTGAGAAACTCTGTCCTTGTTCTTGGAGAAGGGAATTAAACACAGGGCTGACAGCCCCAAATCTGGGCTTGTACTAAGAATCTCTTTGGTTCTTGACACCCTTGTCTCCAGATTGCAGGGTACCTCTATGGGGTGAGCCCACCAGATAACCCCCAGGTGAAGGAGATCCGCTGCATCGTGATGGTACCACAGTGGGGCACTCACCAGACTGTGCACCTGCCTGGCCAGCTGCCTCAGCATGAGTACCTCAAGGTTAGCGGGGGTGTGGGAGAACCGGGGCTTTCTGCTCTCAAGGTGGTGGAGGGAAGGCAGGGGTGTTACTCTCACGGGTGGGATTCCTGTCTGCAGACGGGGCTCTAAATAGCTTTTCACTGCTCTACCCACAGGAGATGGAACCCTTAGGTTGGATCCACACTCAGCCCAATGAATCCCCCCAGCTGTCACCCCAGGATGTCACCACCCATGCCAAGATCATGGCTGACAACCCATCTTGGGATGGCGAGAAGACCATTATCATCACCTGCAGGTGGGGTTGGGCCGCCTTGGGAAGAAGTACGATGGGGCAGGCATTGCAGGCCAGGGCCCAGGAATGGTAGCCTGAGCGCTGACTCTGTCCTCACTCCTCTTGCAGCTTCACACCAGGCTCCTGCACCCTGACAGCCTACAAGCTGACCCCCAGTGGCTATGAATGGGGCCGCCAGAACACAGACAAGGGCAACAACCCCAAGGGCTACCTACCCTCGCACTACGAGAGGGTCCAGATGCTACTGTCAGACCGCTTCCTTGGCTTCTTTATGGTCCCTGCCCAGTCCTCATGGAACTACAACTTTATGGGTATGTGAGGCAGGGTGCGGGGTGGTGGCGGGGCACACAGGAAGGTGGGGTTGGGGTTCGGCCATCACCCTTTAGCACTTGGGGCCGGACTCTGGTTTGGAGATGGCCCAGGACCCAGCAGGGTGAGGCAGGTGGACCTTGTCAACACTGGCCCTTTCCTTCTACTCCAAGGTGTTCGGCATGATCCCAACATGAAGTATGAGCTGCAGCTGGCAAACCCCAAAGAGTTCTACCACGAGGTGCACAGACCTTCCCACTTCCTCAACTTTGCTCTCCTGCAGGAGGGCGAGGTCTACTCTGCGGACCGAGAGGACCTCTATGCCTAGTTGTCTCCTCACCTCCTGCTTCAGACTCCCCAGAGGCCAGAGCCTTTTACCCTCACAGACAAGCTGGTGACATTCAGCAGCTTGGCCCCTTTTTCCTCTTATTTTGTGCTTATGTTGTTGACCTCGTGGTGACTTGTAATTCTGAACAAAGTATAATAAATTTTGTATAAATAGGAGTTTTTGAGTTTTTTTTTCCCCTCAGCTCGAATTCTGGGTGTAAGGATGGCAGAGGCCAGACTTGTTCACAGCAAGCTGCTGGACTGATCCTTGAGGCTCCCCTGATACTCAAGAGCTATGGGGGTAAATACACTCTAAACTCAGAGAACTGAAGGGGACTTGGGCCTTCACACTCCTGCTGCCATGATGACATTTGCCAATTTCCCTCCAAAATACTTGGAAACACTCACCGCTTTTCAACATCTCTTGGAGCAGTCTGCAGCTGTGGTGCCCAGCCTAGCCCTTTAAGCTTTGTGTCACTCTCAGTCTGTCTTGGAAGCAGGCACATGGCTGGACAGTTGGCTGCCTCTGGTTGAGGCCAGTGACAGCTCTCCTACCTCTCACCTCTTGCCTGGAGAGTTGGCAGCCAAGTCAGGCCCCATGACTCCAGACACAGGGGTGGAGCCTGGTGTGGGCACTGGGGGGAGGGCTTGACGAAAGTGACCACTTACAGCCCTGAGCCTCAGCTCCTGGACACCTGGCTGGAAGTTGGCTGTCCTGCTTCCTGTGACCTTGGGGGCTTGAACAGGACAGGGAGCAGGGCACTCAGACTCTCCTTCCCCAGCCTTTTTCCCTTAATCCCTCCTCCCTTGTCGCTTCTACCCCGCCCTCTACCGTCCAAAACTGCTTCCTGGGCCAGGACTGGTCGGCCTTTTCCTTCCCCAGTTGTGGGAAGGAGGGTGTCGCAGCCCTAGTCGCCTTCGGGGGACATGGAGCCCAGGAGGGTGGGGCCTGGGGCGCACTGCTGGGGGCCTCGGGTGGCCGCGGGGTCGGGGACGGCTGCGGAGCTCGTGTACTTCCTAGCGGGGGCCTTGGGCACTGAGCTGAAGGAGCTGGCGCGCCGCTTCGGGCCGGAGGCGGCGGCCGGGCTCGTGCCGCTGGTGGTGCAGGCGCTGGAGCTCCTGGAAAAGGCGGCTGTGGGGCCCGCCCCGGACTCGGTGAGTCACGGCGCCCTCCCTTAGCCGCCCGCGGGCTGGCGGGCCCCGGCCCTGACGGCGCGGCCTCTCCAGCTGCAGGTATCCGCGCAGCAGGCCGAACTCGAGCTGCGGCGGCTGCGGGAGGAGAACGAGCGCCTCTGCAAAGAGTTGCGCTCTGGGCCACAGGGTGAGTGCGGGCCTGCCGGGGCCCGGGGGCCGGGAGGCTCAGGGCCTCTCCCCGCGGGCCGCCGCTGAGAACGCCCCTTCCTCAGAGGAGCGCGCTCTGCTGCGGCAGCTCAAGGAGGTGACCGACCGCCAGCGGGATGAACTCCGGGCGCACAACCGCGACCTGCGGCAGCGCAGCCAGGAGACGGAAGCGGTGAGGGCAGGGCGGGGCGACGTGCGGGGGCGGGGCTCTCCCGGCCCTCCGGCGCCCCGCCCACCAGCCCCCTTTGCTCCGCCCACAGTTGCAGGAGCAGCTGCAGCGCCTCCTGCTGGTGAATGCGGAGTTGCGGCACAAGCTGGCCGCAGTACAAACCCAGCTGCGCGCCGCGCGGGACCGCGAGAGCGAATCAGAGCGGCGGCGCGAAGCGACCTTGGAGCCCGCGCCAGAGCAGGCGCAGGGCCAGGCCGCGGCGCCCGGGTGCGAGCAGAGGCAGGAGCCCGAGACGGCAGCCGCGGGCACAGGAGCCCCGGAGACCCATGAGGACCGGGTGAGTGCCGGATGAGGTCAGGGACCGGTCCGGCACTCGGGAAAGGTTTGCTGTGCTGCGTAGTTAGGGCCACCGGGAAGTTGGAAGGTGGCACGAATGTGCGCCCCTAGCCGGCCTCCGCCCCCAGTCTCAGCCAGAGCACCGGTCTGGCATCTATTGTAGCGCCCTGGCCTCCCAAGTCTCCCTGCCAGTCACCCTCTAGCGTCCCTCTCCAGCCGAGGCGCCCCCCTGACCAAGCCTGTCCTTCCGCAGGTGGATGCGCTGCCGCCGCCAGGACGCCCCCCCAAGGTAGGGCAGTGCGGCTTCAGTCGAGAGGAGGTTGAACAGATCCTTCAGGAGAGGAATGAGCTCAAAGCCAACGTGTTCCTGCTGAAGGAGGAGTTGGCCTACTTCCAGCGGTGAGGGCGCAGGACAGGGGTCGGGAGGCTCGGGGGCACCACTTGCACCTGTTCCCAGGCCTCGGTTCACCCTCCTCATTCTTTGGGTCATCGATATAGCCACGCTGTCGTGTGCCGGGCACTGGAGGACGAGAATCACAAAGCCCCTGCCCTCCTGGAACTTCTTCCACATGGGGTGGGCCATTGCAAAGGGTCACAGCAGCCATCAAGGAAGTATTCCTAGGAGGGGTGACATCTAAACTAAGGTCGGGGGGTTAGCAAGGCAGAGTGTTTCCAAAAGGGGGAACAACATGCACAGGTACTTGGGACGAGACCTACTCTTGGCATCCCCACTGCTTTTTCTCTGCCCCTCCCCCTCCTCTGTAGGGAGCTGCTCACAGACCACCGGGTCCCCGGGCTTCTGCTCGAAGCCATGAAGGTGGCTATCAGGAAGCAACGAAAGAAGATCAAGGCCAAGATGTTAGGGACCCCAGAGGAAGTAGAGAGCAGGTAAGTCCCTGCCTCCATTCCCACTGAGCCTGGTCACCTTCTGAGCCTGTTGCCTCAGACTGTACCTGTCACCCCAATCTAGTCACACCTTGAGCCTGTCACCTAACTTAGTCACTTCTAGAACCTAACCTGGCCTGGTCACCCCCTGAGCCTGCCATCCTGAGCGCACCACCCTTCTCTCCGGATCGCACTGCTCCCACCGGCCATGCTCCCCGTACATCCTGCTGAAGAAACCTGCTAATTCTGCTTCTCCACAGTCAGTTTTCGGTTTCTTGTCTTGGCTGCATCTGTTTGTTCTCAGATGGGTAAGGCTGTATCTGCAGTCTTGTCAGGGGCCTGCTGTGTGTCAGGCTAGAAAATAAAAGCCTCAAGAGGGCACTTCCCTGGCGGTCCAGTGGTTAAGACTCCGTGCTTCCAGTGCAGGGGGCACGGGTTCGATCCCTGGTCGGGGAACTAAGATCCCGCATGCCGTGGGGCACGGCCAAAAAGAAAAAAAATCCTCTAGTTGTCCTCCGTCGCCCCTGCTTTTCCTTCTCTCCAGCTTTGGGGGCCCTGAAGTCACTTTGTCCTCCCCTGTCTGCTCCTGGGGGCGGCACAGAAGGCTGAACATAGCTGGAGTCCCGCTGTCCCTCAGGCCCTTGACAAATGACCCTCACAACTCCTCTCTCCTCTGCCTCAGTGACGATGAGGATGGCTCATGGCTCCTGCTCTCCAGGGATAAGGGAGACCACCTCCAGCCCCCACCCCCTGAGTCCAGAATACAGAGTTTGTATGTTGGGGGAAGAGGAAGGACAAATGTGGTGGGAGTGGAGGGACCCCACCTTTCCCGCTCCACTGCTGCTCACCCAGCCGCCCTGAGCTCTGAGCATGCCCGTCCCCTCCCGCTCCTCTGGTGGCCCCTTGACCTCCCCCTGCCTCATGCTGCCCTTTCGTCCTCTTGAGTCCCCTTTTTACAGCACCCCCTGCCTTCGGCCCCTATCCTTGACCTCCCTGGCATCCAGTCTCAGAGCACCTCTTGGCTCTCCCCGCAGCTTGGGCCTGTGGTATCGGGGTGAAACCGAGGCCCCTGAAGCGGAGGCCGGCATTGCGGCTACCAGCGAGGTACGGGGAGGAGAGGAGGCTCCACAGCCACCGCACTTGGAGCCTGTGGGCAGCCTGACAGCCCCCAACTCCTGACCGGCCCTGCTCTGCTCTCGATGAATATCTTCATCTGGGGTCCCAGCTGCCCCAGAGGCCTGACTTCGGAGTCTGTTTGGGGGTGGATGTGTGACCTCAAATGAGGACAGGGCTCCCTCCTTCCCCGCCCTCCCCGGGCTCTTTTCTAACCCTGGCCTGAGCCGGGGTGTGACGGGGAGCTCAACCTACCTTCCTTCCTGTATCTCTGTGCCAAGCCTCCAGGGCCAGATAAAAGTGCTGCTTCTGTGAGTTTCAGTTTCCCCATCCATGAAATGGAGAGTTGACTACCTCCCTCCCAGGTGTTTGTACGGATGGCCTAAGCTAATGTAATAAAGCAACTGCCCGTGATACCCAGAAACTGCTCCATGTCTGTCTGTCAGTGGTCTGCCCCGGCCCAGCTCTGCCAGGAAGTTCCCCTTGGTTGTCACTGGCTGGGGAGGCTTCTCCCAGCGCGGACCTCCAGTGGGGAGCGTGACCTAGTGGATATCCATGGCTCACCCCCTCGCCTATCCCAGTACCCGGAACTTACAGCCTCATCTTCCTGCCCCCTCCAGACTGAGACCAGCCCCTGAAGCTCCCGCTCAGGCCTCGCCATTGGCCTTCCTTCTCCTTTCAGTACTCTGGTGTCTGGTCCTCTCTGCGCCTGCCCACCCTCTCAGGGAGGTGCCTCCTGGCAGCCCGCCCCTCCGGCCTGGTTTCCTCAGGAAAAGCCTTGGGAGGAAGCAGGGAGGGGGTTGGGAGCTGTGGGGGCCAGACTAACCCAAGCCCTCCCACTGCACTGGCCGCCATGGGGCTGGGGCTCCTCTTCCCTCTGCTGCTGCTCTGGACTCGGGGGACCCAGGGGTCTGAGCTGGACCCCAATGGGCGGCACGTCTGCATGGCCAGCAGGTGGGTCTTCTGGGGGTCTGATGGGGGGGAGGAGGACACGAGGAAAGAGGGGCTAAAGCAAGAGGGGCGCAGGGACAGCCTGGAGGGTGGTGGGTAGTGGGGGCAGATGGTGGGATGGCCAGGGACAGAGTGGGAAGGGGTCGGGGACACGGGGGCTGTGACTCTTGGCCAGGCCTGCCCGATGGGGCTGGGGCAGCACCCCATGTCTCAGAGGGACAGTGATCCACCTGCAGAGCCAGGCTGCTCCCCGGCTGACCCCTCTCTGCCCCACAGCCCCTCTGCTGAGCTCCAGTGCTGCCCAGGCTGGAGGCAGAAAGATCGAGAATGCACCACTCGTGAGTAGCCAGGATGCACCCCCCACCGGAGGAGAAGGGAGGACAGAGCCCAGTGACCCTTCCTTCCTACCCTCCTGGGGTCTGTTTGCCCTCCTGAGCCCTAGAGCTAGGGTCCGTGCTGTGACCCAGCCCCCCAGCCCTGGGGAAACAGCTCTTGAGGGGGGCAGGCCACCGGGAGTCAGTGAGAGGGGCAGAGTGTCCCCTGGCCGCACCCCAGGCCTTCCAACCTGGGTGGGGTGTTTTTCAGCCATCTGCGAGGGGCTGGACGTCTGCCGGGAAGACGAGGTATGTGTGAAACCAGGCCTCTGTCGATGCAAACCTGGATTCTTCGGGGCCCGGTGCAACTCCCGTGAGTCCTGAGTCTCTCCTGAAGGATGAGGTTGCCGGGCAGGACTGGGGGAGAGGGGAGGCAAAGCATGTAGGAATGTAATCTTAGAACAGCAGGGCCAGAATCCCTCCAAGCTTCGCTGAGGAAACTGAGGTCGAGACAGGAAGTGACGCACTCTAAGGGGATGTCCTGAGTCATCTGGTTTTTATCCCATCCACAGAGCCCTCCCACAGGTTCAGTTCTGGGCCATTCATCTTCCCTTTCAACTTTCGGAAAGATGCTGTGGATCCCCGTTAACTGCAGAATGGATGCATTCTCGGTCTCCCCCGCATACACCGTGTGCACGTGTGCAGGGCGACTGGAATGTCCTCCCTCTCTGGCAGGAAGTGGCGCATGGGAGAGGGGCTGGTGGGCAGTTTAGCCAGAGGGCAGCCTGGCTAGGAGTCAGGGTTGAGAGGAGACACTGGGCGGAATGTGGCTTCTTCTTTGACGCGGACGGGCAGCATCCAGGCGGGGGAAGACACAGTGGGGGAACCCAGTGAGAGGGAGGAGGGGCATGAATGAAGGCACACCCACTTCTGTGTGACTCTGGGCAAGGCCCTTTGCCACTCGTGATCTTTAAGTGTGTTCTGGAATGTGGAAGTGGGAGGCTGGGCCAGTGGTAAGGATTTGTGTAGTTCAGAGTCTGGGGCAGGAAGTAAGCTGTGCCCCAGGAGGACAGGCTGTACCCGGCTCTTGGAGGGCGAGCCCGGCCGCCACCCGCCTTCCTCGTGGAAGGGGGCGCAGGGCGAGGATCCGTGGTGCCTGACCCTGAGCCCGTTGACCCCCTTCCCTTCCCCCCACCCCGCAGGCTGCCCGGGCCAGTACTGGGGCCCCGACTGCCGGGAGAACTGCGCCTGCCACCCGCACGGCCAGTGCGAGCCGGCCACGGGCGTGTGCCACTGCCAATCCGACCGCTGGGGCGACCGCTGCGAGTTCCCGTGCGCCTGCGGTCCCCACGGGCGTTGCAACCCCGAGACCGGCGCGTGCCGCTGCGAGCCCGGCTGGTGGTCGCCCACGTGCCGCCGCCCGTGCCAGTGCAACCCGGCGGCGGCGCGCTGCGATCAGGCCACCGGCTCCTGCCTGTGCGAGCCGGGCTGGTGGGGCCGCCGCTGCAGCTTCCGCTGCGCCTGCCACGGCTCGCCGTGCGCGCAGGAGTCGGGCCGCTGCGCCTGCCGGCCGGGCTGGTGGGGCTCCGAGTGCCGGCAGCCTTGCGAGTGCGTGCGCGGCCGCTGCAGCGCCGCCTCCGGCCTGTGCACATGCCCGCCCGGCTTCCGCGGCGCGCGCTGCGAGCTGCCCTGCCCCGCAGGCCGCTACGGGCTGCAGTGCCGCGACAGGTGAGCCGGGGCAACGGGAGATGCGGGAGAGAAGGGAGGGAGGAGGGCGTGAGAAGGAAGGGGAGAGAACGAACGGGAGGGAAAGGGGATGAGCCGGGGGCGCAGGGAGAATGTTGCGCAGAAACAAACAAGGATGGGGTGAAAGGGGGAAAAGAGACCCTCGACGCCCTAAAGTCCAGCCTCGCCCACCACTTTCATCCGCTTACTGTTAAACAAAATACTACTACTAGCAAGCCGTAGAAACAGATAATCAACATTGTGGCAAAAGGATTGCAAGGTCCCTCTGAAACTCAATGGCTTTCAAACTTTGACTAGTTCCACCCACAGTAAGAAATGTTTTACCTCCCATCATATATAATATATGATGCGATATATATTAACTGAAGTAAAAACTTAACCAGACAACACACATATGTACACCGAAATGTTTTCTATTCTCTCTCTCTCTCTCTTTTTTAATACTGGTCAGGATCTGCTAAATTGATTTTATGAACTCCCTTCTTCACCCTACTAATGAGTCTGATCCAAGCATGTGATCCCAGATAATTAAGTCTCTGGAGGGAAAAACTTCAAGTAAGGATCAATGAGATATTAAGATAAGATAAACCTTATTGGAAAAGTTGCTAAATGAGTAGATCCTAAGAGTTCTCATCACAAGGAAAAAACCTTTTTTTTTCATTTTTTGGTATCCGTATGAGATAATGGGTGTTAAGTAAACTTTTCGTGGTGATCGTGTCACAGTATATATGTGAGGAGGTCATTATGCTGCACACCTGAAACTTATACAGTGCTGTATGTCAATTATAACTCAATAAAACTGGATAAAATGTAAGATAAAGTTCTAGTGGTGAAAACAGACACTTTATGCGTTTTCATAATGCATAAAATGGCATAGAGGATACACTACTGAGGACTGCTCACACCAGACCTCTGAGATGGCATGGGTGGAATGGAGGAAGGGGAAAAGGGGAGGAGGGGAACACTGGGCAGAGGGAAGCAGAGGTTGAGGTCGTAACTTGGCTTCCCTGGCTGGGCTGGGAGCTCCTGGTGACCCTGGGACCCAGGGGAGGATGGGGCTCAGTACCAGGGGTTAGGAAAGGGCTGGAATCCTACTAGAGCCCACAGAGATAGTCTGCCCGGCCTCTTTGTTGTACAACATGGAGCAACTGAGGCTCAAACCCGCCTGAGTGACCCAGCTGGCACCGGGAGGCCCTCCGGCCCCTGGCGGCCTGGGTGGGTGCCTCATCCATCCGCCTCCTAGTGCTGCGTGTACCCTTTCTCTTCCCAGCTGTGGCCACTGCAAGCAGCATGAGCCATGCTCTGCAGACACAGGCAGCTGCGAGTCCTGCGAGCCGGGCTGGAATGGGACGCAGTGCCACGAACCCTGCCCTCCTGGCACCTTTGGCGAGAGCTGCAGGCAGCAGTGCCCCCACTGCCAGCTTGGGGAGGCCTGCCAGCCAGACACCGGGCACTGTCGACATTGTGACCCTGGCTGGCTGGGGCCCAGGTGAGGGGGCCAGCCTGCTCAGGGTGAGGGTATACCTTCCTTCTAGATCCTCACCCCAGGGGCTCCCTCAGGGAGAGCTGCCCCTCCCGAAAGGCACACATTCACACAGCCCTGGGGGCCCGCCTCCTGGGGAAGACTGAGGTGGGAGAGATGGGTGCTAATGGGGCCCTGGGCACAGCTTTCCTCCAGCTCCCTCACCACTCAGGCTTCCCGCCCTCTTCTCGTCCAGGGATCTGTAATCTGCCACCTACTGGGTCTGGCCTCAAATTCAAGGCCCTGTTTGCACCTGAGCTTCACTGCTGCAAACTAGACAACTGGGTCTCTGAATCTACAAGTGTGGGCAGATGGGTGAGGCCCCTCTGTGGGGTCCAGCCCTGCCCTGCTCCCCATTCTGAGCCTTGCCTCACCTCAGGTGTGAAGACCCCTGCCCGATTGGCACCTTTGGGGAGGGTTGTGGCTCTACCTGCCCCACCTGCGTCCAGGGGGCCTGCGATGCTGTGACTGGGGAGTGTGTCTGCAACGCCGGCTACTGGGGGCCCAGGTGAGGACTGGGGCCCTGGAAGGAGGCAGGGGCCTAGGTCAGGCCTCTGTGCAATCTGCTTCCCAAACTCCCCTTCCTGGGCTTCTCCATCTCCCAGATTCCCACCCAGCATCCTCATAACTAAGAAGTTATTCCTCTTGTTGTGGGGTCTGCATCTTCCAAAGGAGGGTCAGAGTGATGCTTAATCTAAAAGGCCTGGCTCCTGAACTAGAAGCTACTTAGGAGGAGGGCGCCAAACCCCACTGTTGTTTCCCTAAGGTCTTCAGGTGGTAAAAACATAATCAGTGTCACTATCTCCAATGTCAGGTTTTTCCCACCTGTAGGATAGAATGTAGTATCAACTGGAAGAGACCTCATTTTATAGAGGAGAGGACCGAGGCCCAGAGAGTTAGGGGCAGGGCTGGGGATGGCTCAGACCTCCAAACCCTGAGGAAGTGTCTCTGGATTCCATTGGCATCTTGCTTATTTCACATTAGTGCCAGGTGGGCAAGGGATGAGGATCATGAGAGGCGGGCCCTGACTGTGGCTTACACCCTGGGGGGCCTGGGAGCCAGGGGGCAGTTTGTGGGTGGTCTCTCTGGAAGATGGGCTTAGGGGCTAAGGGATTCTTCCAAACACTGCCAGGGGTGCTGAGAATGTGGCTGAGGGGTCAGAGGACTCTGCGTGGGCATCATCCAGGGAAGTCTGTGTGGCAGGGGGTGGGAAGCAGTGCCCGGAAATCTACCCTCCCCTGTCCCCTGCCCACCTCCATGCCTTCTCACCCAGCCTTCAGCCTGTCTCTCCTGTCACCCCAAAGCTGCAACACTTCATGCCCATCTGGCTTCCATGGAAACAACTGCTCTGTTCCCTGCGAATGTCCAGAGGGAAACTGCCACCCTGTCTCTGGGGCCTGCCAGCTGGGTAAGGTGGAAAGAAGGATACAGGGAGAAGTAACCGGGGAAAGAGTGGCCCTTTACATGGGCTCCGGGGCCTCATCTCTTGCCAGAGAGGCTGGGCCCTCTTCAGAGATGTTCTCTTTACTTGAAATCTGTATGCGTGCTTTGGGGCCCCCTGAAGATGTGACAGAGCCTCTGTCCCCTGGGAAACCAGGCTAGCACCCAGGAAATGAGCGGACAGGGCTGGACACTGGGATGTCTCGTCAGGCCCGAGAACTGAGGGCAAGAGTTTGCGGAACAGGCCGTGGACCATCGGGAGAGGACAGAGCAGTGGGGAGGCTGCCTGGAGGAGGGGGCCTCCAGGCTGAGCAGAGTCTACATCTCTTAGAAGAGCGGGAGGGACCCACAGGTGGAAGGTTCCCAGAATCTCCCCAGAGTAGGCAATTCAGAGCTAGAGATGAGACGTGATGTACGGGAGACAAGATGGCCCTGAATAGTTGCCCGTCCCTGGCTCTCCCTAGGATCTCATAGTCAGGATGCCGCCCTCATTGCGGGCATTCTTGTGCCTCTGCTGCTTCTCCTCCTGGCCATCGCCTGCTGTGCCTGCTGCTGCTGGGCTGCCCGGTTGGACCCCAAGGACAGGTGAACCCTGGCCCCTTCCTTCCCGATTCCACAGCTCAGGACATGGGTGGAAGCAAGGTGGCATCTGGTTTCCTTTCAGGGGTGGGGATGGGCTGGCCTTGTCATACATGTAGGTCAGAGGTAACGAGGTAGCTGGCAGTGGCTGTGGCCTGGAGACACCAGGTCAGCCCTCTGCCCTCCTCAGAAGCCTTCAGTGGGGGAGGTTCTGAGTCACGCGTGAGCAGGGGGCCCCGGGCACCAGGATGGCAGAAGGCAGAAGCAACGGGACAGCTCTGGGCAGGGAGGGGAAGAGACCAGGCCTCAGAAGGGAGAGTGCCATAAAAGCCTGAGCAGTGGTTTAGCAGAGAATGTGGCTTTTCCAGAAAAGGAGAGGCGAGGAGGGATTTGCGCTTGCGGGCTGCTGTGGGGAAGCGGGGAATATTCCTTGCACAGAGCTTTGTTCCTTTACAAAGTCTCTTCGTACTTCTCAGCTCCTTGGAGGCTCACAGCAGCATGGAGGTTTGGAGCAGGGCACGTGGGGGCAGGAGGATTAGCGTTCTCAGTTCCCAGGAGGACACAGGCCCAAGGTGACCCAGCTAGTCACTGGCACGCGCAGAGCCCGTGGCCGGTTCTCTGGACTCTTTGTTTTGTCCTGTGTGCTCTTATTAGTTCACGCACTACCCCTTGATCATGTCCCCCTCTGTGCTGTGGGGCATCCTCAGACCAGCAGACCCAGTAGCCTCCCCGCAACCCCGGGGCATAGAGCCTGGAGGTGGGGAGAAGCCCCTCACAGGAAGACCAGGACATGTGCACAGACTGTCTGAGGAATGGTAATGAGTGAAGCTGTCACTTCCAGCTTCGGGGCGGGGACAAGAGTGGGCTTCCTGGAGGTGGTGCCACTTCCAGAAAGGTAGGTGAGCTGGGCTCAGCTGGGATGATAATAACACACTGCTGCATTTTGGGGCAGCCCCACCAGGTAGCTGGTACTGTGCTGGGTCCTGAAAAAAGTTCTGATAGATAGCAGTTGTCCCCATTTTACGGATGAGGAAGCTGAGGCCCAGAGAGGTGAAGTCTGAGCCACAGTAGCTACCTCGTGACTCTGGAGCCACGCTGCCCTCTACGACAGGCCCAGATCTCAGGGTCAGTAGTTTGGACTTTACTCTGTAGTCATAGAGAGTCACTGAAGTAGACACTGTCACTCTGTCACACGAATCCTGGGACCAGAATGGTCCTGGCCCTTTTCTGCTGCCCCCGCCCCACCCCAACCGGGGTCTCCCTCACTGATGACTCTCCTGTGCCCTCAGGCCAGCGAGAGATGGAACCGCTATGTCCAGGATGAAGCTGCAGGTCTGGGGGGCACTGACCTCCAGCCTGGGCTCTGCACTGCCCTGCGGTTCCCTCAGCAGTCACAAGCTTCCCTGGGTGACAGGTAAGTGGGTGCTGAGGGTCAGGGGCTGCAAGGGGACAGGGCTTCCCCTGGGGCTCTGCGCCTGACCTAGAGCCTCCCCCTCCCGCCTCAGTCTCGCACCATGATCCGGAGATCCCCTTCAACCATAGCTTCATCGAGCCGCCCTCGGCTGGCTGGGCCTCGGACGACTCCTTCTCTACTGACCCCGAGTCTGGAGAAGAGGATGAGGGTCCTGCCTACTGCGTGCCGCCCCAAGAAGGTAGCCCCCAAACAGCCCACTCAGCCCCTGAGCAGCCCTGCTCATCACAGCCTCTCCTTTATTCCTTCAGCAAACGTGTATCAAGCGCCCGTTCCATGCCCTTCACAGTTCCTGGCAGTGGGATGCAGTAAAGAACAAGATAGATTCCTGTCCTCCCCAAGCCTGTAGTCTGGTGGGCAGTAATCAGACACATATGGGACAGAGTGACACGTGCTTTCATGGGGGACATGCAAGTCGGGGCTCGGAATCCAGCCACGTGAGGGATGACTGGAGTCAGGGAAGATGTCTCGGTGTTAGTGGTATTGGAGTTGAGCCTGGCAGAATCAGTAGCAATTAGCCCAGGGAAAGTTAGGGAGAGTTGGGAATGATGTTTCAGGAAGAGCGAACAGTATACCCAAAGGCACAGAGGTAAGACGGACATGGCCATGTGGCACTGAAGGAGTTTTAGCATGGTTAGAGTGTGACATTAGTGCAAAGTAGGGGGGGGTGGTGAGGAAAGAGGGTAGAAGCAGTAGCATCTGCCTGAATAGGCCCCGCCCCTGCCTCTCTGCATCCTCACCCTCTCCCTTGCCCCATCTGGGGGGCCTCCCAGAAGATGCTGAGCTGGGTAAGCAGGATGGATTGGGGTAGCCAGCCCAGCTTTGGCCAAGCTCTTCTGTCTCCTTTGCCAGGGATGGTCCCTGTTGCCCAAGCAGAGTCACCAGAGGCCAGCCTGGCCGGAGGTCCCTTCCCTCCCCCTGAGGACGCCTCCACGCCGTTTGCCATCCCGCGCACTTCCAGCCTAGCTCGGGCCAAGCGGCCGTCGGTCTCCTTTGCTGAAGGCACCAAGTTTGCACCACAGAGTTGCCGAGGCTCGGGGGAGCTCTCCAGCCCTCTCCGTAAGCCCAAGAGGCTCTCCCGGGGGGGCCAGCCAGGTCCTGAAAGCCAGGAGGCCGAGGAGTCCACAGGCCCAGAGCAAGCAGAAGTGAACGGGGCCCCTCCTGGTGCCGCCAGCCCCAGGGATTCAGCCATTGGCCGCCGCCGGCTCCCACTTAGTGGCCGGACAGTGGCTGAACGTGTGGAAGCCATCGAGGGCAGTGTCCAGGAGAGTGCAGGCTCTGTGACCACAATCTACATGCTGGCAGGGACACCCCGGGGATCTGAGGGCCCCGTCCGGTCTGTCCTCCGCCGTTTTGGTAGCTTCCAGAAAGGCCAGGCAGAGCCCAAGGTCAAGAGTGCCATCCCCAAGCCTCCACGCCGGGCCCTGAGTCGGAACAAGGGCAGCCCCGGGCTGGCCTCTGGCTCTGCCAATCAGAGCTCCAGCTCAGCCCCAAGTGAGGAGCTGACTGGGGCCTTGGAGTCTGCAGGGACTGGGCCAGAGGAAGTGGCCAGTGGGTTAGGGGATGGCATCAAGAGCTCAGGGAGAGGCCAGGAGCTGGTCCCTGAGGGTGGTCCCCTAGAACAGGATCCCCAGAAGCTGGCTGACGAGGAAGGGCAGGAGGAGCCCCAGTATGAGAATGTCGTACTCATCTCTGGGCCACCAGAGCCCTGAGGACCTTGAATTTCGTGAGTGGGAAGACTGTGGATGGTGCTTAGGCATCCGAACTGCCCCAAATTAGACTGTGTTTTGTGCTGGGAAAAGATCCCAGGGCCAGGAAAGACACGCTGGAGCTCCCGCACTTCCACCGGGACGTGTCAGAGCTGGAGGCTAGTTGGCTCTGGCCCTGGCCGTGCTCTGGGAGTCAGTCTGGAAGGCCTGGGCAGAGACCCCACGGGATGGGGTCAGGAAGGGGAAAGAGATGGCTGCAGGGACTTTTTCTCTGTTGTCCTGTACTCTGTTTGCCCCCAAAGGCTATTCTTTCCTTCATTTGCAAAACATTTTTCTGAAATGGGAAACAACCTAAATGTTTGATGCTAAAAGATTAATTAAAGAGCTATTCCTTATGAAAGGTTCCTAAACAACCATAATAAATCAGGTTGTGTAAGAATATTTAATATGGGAGCATGTTCACACTATCCTGCTACGTGTAAAAAGTAAGTTTTCTTTTTACAAATTTCATTCCTTTTGGCCTCAGAATATATGTTTAGAGTTCTTCCATTTTGTGTTTATTTTGTGACTGTTTTACAGACTTTTTAAAAAAAGATGTATGTGCATAAAAAAGATTTGAGGGAAAGGCATCAAATGGCATTCTTCTCTGGGAGATGAGATTGTGGCAGATATTTATTTTCTTCTTAAATTTTTGAATAATTTGCAAATTTTCTACAGTGAACGTTCTTTTTACTTTTCTCACTAGGTTGAATATTTAAAATTATAATAGGCAATATTCTTCATTAAAAATAAAAAGTACTAACATTATAGACATGTCTAGAGTAAAAATGAGATTTCTCTTCTCCCCAGAGGATTCTGGGGGATGAAGGAGGGGCCAGACTTAATTTTCACGGAATGCCTGTTGGTCTAGTTCTGAATACTCTCCTCACATACTTGTATTAGCCAGTCAGGAAATAAAGGGCAAGTCCCTCTGTCCCAGTGTGCAGAGAATCTCATGAACAGTTTAGATGCTTCCTTTCAAATGTTTTTCTGTGCGCGTGAAAACAAAAGAACATACTGTTCTGCAATTTGCTTTTTTACTTAACAATATAACCTGGCTATCTTTTGATGTCAGTAAATATAAAGCTACCTCTTTTTATAAAAAATGGCTGCATGGGATTCCATCATGTGGAAATAATACAGGTTATTTAAACCATCCCCTGCCTATGGGGATGTGGGTTGTTTCTAATCGTTTTGATACAATAAATGATGCAGTGGACAACATCGGTCTACATTTCCTTTTGCATCAGTGCTAGGTTTTCTGTAGCAGAGCTTCCTGGAGGTGGAATTGCTGGGTTATGGGGTAAGAAAATTAAACATTTGAGTATTTACTCCAATTGGCCCTCCAAAAAAAGTTGAATGGCTTTGTGTTCTCATAAATTATGTTGGCATCTATTTCCCCACACCCAATCTGATAGGTTAAAAGAGATATCTCATTATTTTAGCACGTACAAAATATAACTAAAGTAATAACATTTTAAATTCTTAAAAAGTTAAACTCTTTGTACAGACAGATAAAAGTTTTGGGTTTTTTTTTTTTTTTTTTTTTTTGGCCGTGCCAAGCAGCTTATGGGATCTTAGTTCCCCAACCAGGGGTTGAACCTGAGCCCTCAGCAGTGAGAGCACAGAGTCCTAACCACTGGACAGCCAGGGAATTCCCCAGATAAAAGTTTTTTGTTTGTGGGGTTTCTGTTGTTGTTAAGTATCTTCTTTTTTTTTTTTTATAATGTTAATTTTTTTCCTTTTTCTTTTTTTTTTTAATTATTTTTGGCTGCGTTGGGTCTTCATTGCTGTGTGCGGGCTTTCTCTAGTTGTGGTGAGCTGGGGCTACTCTTCCTTGCAGTGTGCAGGCTTCTCATTGCGGTGGCTTCTCTTGTTGCGGAGCACGGGCTCTAGGCACGCGGGCTTCAGTAGTTGCAGCATGCAGGCTCAGTAGTTGCGACACGTGGGCTCAGTAGTTGTGGCACACGGGCTTAGTTGCGACATGTGGCATCTTCCCAACCCGGGGATCGAACGTGCGTCCCCTGCATTGACAGGTGGATTTTCAACCACTGCGCCACCAGGGAAGTCCTGTTTGTGTTTTTTAACTATCAAAAATGGTATCATTCATGCACCCAATGTTCACAGCAGCACTATTTACAATAGCCAGGACATGGAAGCAACATCAGTATCCATCAATAGATGAATGGATAAAGAAGGTGTGGTCTAGGACTTCAGGTTCGAGCCCTGGTCCAGGAAGATCCCAAATGCCATGGAGCAACTAAGCCCATGCGCCACAACTACTGAGCCAGTGCTCTAGAGCCCATGAGCCACAACTACTGAGTCTGCGTGCCACAACTACTGAAGCCCGCGCACCTAGCACCCGTGCTCTGCAACAAGAGAAGCCACCGCAATGAGAAGCCCGCGCACCGCAACAAAGAGTTGCCCCCTCTCACAGCAACTAGAGAAAGCTTGCGCACAGCAAGGAAGACCCAACACAGCCATAAATTAATTAATTCATTAATTAATTAAAAAAAAAAGAAGACGTGGTCTATATACAATGGAATATTACTCAGCCATAAGAAAGAATGAATATTGCCATTTGCAGCAAAATGGATGGACCTAGAGATTATCATAGTAATTGAAGTAAGTCAGACAAAGAAAAATATCAAATGAGATCACTTATATGTGGAATCTAAAAAAATGATACAAATGAACTTATCTACAAAAGAGAAATAGACTCACAGACATAAAAACAAGATTAAGGTTACCAAAGGGGAGGGAGGGAGGGATAAATTAGGAGTATGGGATTAACATATATACACTACTATATATAAAATATAAACAACAAGGTCCTACTGAATAACACAGGGAACTATATTCAATATCTTGTAATAAACTGTAGTGAAAAAGAATCTTAGAAAAGAATACATATATATATTGGGAATTTTCTGACGGTCCACTGGTTAGGGCTCCACGCTTCTACTGCCGGGGACACAGGTTCGATCCGTAGTCAGGGAACTAAGATCCCACATGCCGTGCTGCATGGCAAAAAAAAAAAAAAAAAAAAAAATATATATATATATATATATACACATATATATATATATAAAATTGAATCACTAAAAAAAATGAAAAAAATAAGATCATTAAAATGTGAATTCTATGATTATTCTAAGACTGAGCTTCTTTCCATATCTTTAAAGTTATTTGTATTTTTCCTATAGATGATTTGGTTATATTCTTTCCCCAATTTTCTTTTTCTTTTTTTTTTCTAAATTAATTTATTTATTTATTTATTTTTGGCTGCATTGGGTCTTCATTGCTGTGCATGGGCTTTCTCTAGTTCCGGTGAGCGGGGGCTATTCTTCGTTGTGGTGCGCGGGCTTCTCATTGCGGTGGCTTCTCTTGTTGCAGAGCACAGCCTCTAGGCACACAGGCTTCAGTAGTTGTGGCACGCGGGCTCAGTAGTTGTGGCTCGCAGGTTCTAGAGCGCAGACTCAGTAGTTGTGGCGCACGGGCTTAGTTGCTCCGCGGCATGTGGGGTCTTCCCGGACCAGGGCTCAAACCCGTGTCCCCTGCATTGCAGGTGGATTCTTAACCACTGCACCACCAGGGAAACCCTTTCCCCAATTTTCAATTGAGGTGTTCATTTTTTTCTCATTGATTTATAAGTGCCTTTATATCAAGGATATTCTTTTTTATTTTTATTTAAAAATTTTTTTTATTGGGATACAGTTGTTTTACAATGTTGTGTTAGTTTCTACTGTACAGTGGAGTTCCCTGTGCTATACAGCAGGTTCTCATTAGTTATCTGTTTTATATATATTAGTGTATATATGTCAACCCCAGTCTCCCAATTCATCCCACCCCCACCTCCCCACTTGGTGTCTATACGTTTGTTCTCTACATCTGCGTCTCTATTTCTGCTCAAGGATATTAATTCTTCGCCTGGTTTGTGATTGGTCTTTTAATGCTGTTTATAGTTTCTTTCTTCTTTTTCTCCATAGAAATTAAAAGTTTAAATTTAGACAAGTCTTTTTCTTTTTGACTTCTGGGTTTAATGTCACGTGTAATGGAAAGATGGAAAGGCTTTCTCTACCTTAAAATCAGTGAAATAATCTTCTACATTTTCTTTTAGTACTTTAGTGGTTTTATTTCTTTATGAATTTCTAATTGAAGTATAGTTGATGTACAATATTATATGTTACACATGTACAATATAGTGATTCACAATTTTTAAAGGTTATGCTCCATTTATAGTTATTATAAAATATTGGCTATATTCCCTGTGTTGAGCAACATATCCTTGTTGTTATTTTATACATAATAATTTATTTCTTTATGATTTGCCAGCAGTGCTGGTGTGGTGCCTTTAACACTGCTGACAAAAAGACTGAAAAAAACCCCAAACCCAGGGAATTCCCTGGCGGTCCAGTAGTTAGGACTTGGCACTTTCACTGTCCTGGCCCGGGTTCAATCCCTGGTTGGGGAAAGATCCCACAAGCCACAAGGCTCGGCCAGAACAAACAAACAAACAAACAAACACCCAGAATTTCATTCAAATTAGACTTGGATTCAAATCTCAGTTCTGACATATTTGTTTTGTGACTTTGGAAATGTTACTTAAAGCTTGTTTTTTCATCTGAAAAATGCAGATGTGGCTATCTCCCAGGTTATGGTAGGGATTAAATGAAAAAGTATGTAAAGCACCTAGTGAATTTTTGACTCTCAATAAAGGTTCATTATTATTGGCATTACATCATTCTCCCAGCTTTGAATCCTTTGTCCCTAGAAGCTGACACCTTTCTCCTCTTCATTTATTCATGTTTTCATTCAACAAACTCATATTGTGCGTCAGCTTTGTGCTTTCTTCTGTGTTAAGGGCTGGTTATACAATACAAAGCTGAATAAGACACAGTTCGTGCCTCCAAAGAGTTCATAGTCAATGGGAAAAGGGAGAGACAAACAGATGAACAGATAATTGTAAAACAAAGCAATCAGTGGACAAAGATAATGGAGAATATCGTGAGGAGTAGTTAGGGAAGGCTTCCTGGAGGAGGTGCTGTTCCAGAAGGGACTATGTTTAAGGGTCAGAGGTGAAAGAACAGCACCTGCAGGAACTACAAGCAATTCCGTGTGACTGGAACATCTAAGTCAGCCAGGGTGGGGGAGGAGCCTGTATAGGTCAGGTTGGAGAACTTGAACTTTATCCTGCAGGACAAATGGTAAAGAGTTTCTGAAGCATTTTAGCGAGGTCAGATTTATGTAGCTCACCAGATGGAGTTGGGTGGAGAGATGGATTTGAGTGGCTGAGATTGGAACCTGGATGAACAGCAGTTGCAGTCATAGACATACATAGGCAAATTAGATAAGCACTTATGAGATACGGATTGTCTGGGTGGGGTGGGGGTGGGAAGGAGAGGGAGAATAACAGCAGGTACCCAACAAATATTTGTTGAAAAGATGGTTCACGGTATCTGACTCCAGTAGGTAGTGATGCTACTATCTGAAAAAGTATGGGAGGAACAGTTTTGGGGGGTGGGGGTGGAGAAAGTGAACTATTTCAGAGATGTGTTTGAAACAGTTTAGAAATGTGTATGGAACAACTGCCTGGAGACAGCCCTCAGGCAGGTGGCTCTAGGAGGGAGGGAGGGAAAGATTGAAGTTAGTCAAGAGACAGTTACAACCCTGTGAGCGGGTGAGATTAACGGGATAGGTAACCAGCCAGGATCCCCCAAGCCCACAATGTCAAGCGTGGTCTGAGCAAGGTTGCCAACGGTGGGTTCATGGCGGCAGGGGGCGCACTCGGACTCAGGGACGTGGAGCAGGAGGCTGCTGGGTCTCCCACAGCCCTGGGATGACAAGCCAGCTCCCAGAGCAGTGCCAGAGAGACCAAGCTGAATCTGCGGGAGACCGAGGGCCCTCCGAGGTTGTTGGCCTAGTGCCTTCGATGGGGGAGATCCTCCAAATGAAGCTGAACCTCCAGAGCCTAGGTTCCATACCCCTGCCCTGGCAGTTCCTCGGGGCATGTCCAGGTCGCTTATCAGAGCAGGAGCCTGGAGCCCTCCCGACCCCGCTCACTTTCCCGGAGACCTGACTTGTGCTTTGCAGTTCGGCGCTGCCCACCGCGTCAACCTGCAGAGAGAGCCCTAACCTGAAGGAGATGTCAGGGAATGGGGAGTAAGGGGGTGGAGGTGGTGCCGGGCAGTGGGAATGGGGTGGTCAACTCCAGCAGGGAGCACCAAGATGACCGGTCTGGGTGAAGGTCCCCGAGGGGACCAAGGAGAGAGGGAACGGGGTGCGGTCGGGGGGGTCAGAGTCTGGATGTGGCACCCGAGGAAACAACGTTCTAGGAGGCAGACAAGCCCCAAACTCCCACTTGGGGATCCCCGAGGGACACCTTCCAGGGACCGGGCAGATGGCACCCAGAAATGGGGTCGGTGAATCAGAAGAGCAGGGAAGAGGCACACCATGCCTGGATAGAGAGAGGTCCGGGGATCCAGAATGCGCAGACAGCGCCTGGATGAGGGTTACTAGGGGCAGGAGAGCGAGGATTCAGGGCACAAAGCCCAAGACAGACAGGATGGCAGCGTTGCGTGGGGAGGCAATGGAAGTGGCGGGAGCGGGACGACCCATGCGGCGCCAGAGCATCGGGCGTGGTGCCCAAGGCACAGGAGAAGCTGGGGACGACGAAGCGGGCCGGAGGAGAGCGGAGTGCGGGAGCTAAGCTAGGTGCGCGAGGCGGATCGGCGTGCAGCTAGGGGAAGTCCGAGGGAGCCGGAACGCCGAGCAGGGGACCCAATCCAGAGACAGGGCTTCGGGGCGAGGCTCTGAAGAGGCGATGGGGCAATGCCTCTGGGGGTTCCTGGCCCGGCTGTGACTCCAGTTTAAAGCACCAGACCAAAAACACCGCCCAACGCCCCCCCGGCGCCCCCCCAGCTCCCTTGTTTGTCTCCTAGTCCGGCCGGAACCGGCTTCTGCTCGCCGCGGGGCGGGCGTGTGGCTGCTGATTGGATAAAGCCTGTTTCCAGCCCCCACTCAGCCAATCAGCGTGTGGCAGTGTTTTCATCTAGGGGTCGGAATAAAAGGGCTGGAATAAAAGGGGGGCAGAAAAGGCGCCGGCCGGGCCCGATACACACCAGTAAGAACCGGGTGAGCTGGATCCGGGGGACCTGGGTCCCGGGCTTGGGTGCTGGGGGACAGAAGGCGCACGAGTAAGGGCGTAGGTTGAAGATGTGTGCATAGGAAAGGAGAGAGATTGAATGGATGAAGAGCCGCCAGGAAAGAGTTGACGAATCGAGGAGGGAGCTGGGGGATGGAGGGACGGGGGTCCACTTCCATGGAAACGAGCTAATTGCCGAGGAAACGGCCCCGGATGGGGGTCGTGCGAGAGACTCGCGCCGCCGGTTTGAACCGGCTTCTCCTCGCCCATGCGGGGCTCGCGTGGCCGCAGCGCCTAGCGACCTAGACAGCGGCCAATGGCGCGGCAGTTCCTGTGCCGTCAGGCCAATGAGCGGGCCGTGGGCGGGCCGTTGTGGAACTCCGTGCGCTGATCTTGTGGTTCAGGGAGCCCGGTCTGGAAGAGGGTCTCCAGTGCCGGCGGGCGGGCGCCAGTGTGGGCCCCAGGGAGTGGCAGCCCTCAGGTATGCACCTGCCCAGGTATCCGGACCTCAGGCTGCCTCCCCTGCCAACCCCCAGGCTGTGTCAATCCTTCTGGGAGCCAGGACTAAGTCCACGTCCCTGAGCAGGCGTTAGTCCCTTCTTGTTTGCATGCCTCAGTTTCCCTCCGAGTGAGCCGAGGGAGAAGTCTCCCTGTCTGGCCGGGGCGGCTCTCCCGGAGCTGCGGGCAGGCGGGCGAGCCAGCGGCGGAGAGGGTGGCCCAGGGCACGGGCAGGGCTGGGGCTTCCTTGCTGCGCGCACTTGCCTCCCGGGCCGCAGAGGGGTGACAAGCTCCGCGCGCTGCGGCAGCGGCCCGGGTTGGCCGACCCGGCTGCATAGTGCCGGGCGCTGACGCTGAGGTCTGTGCGCAGGTGGCTGCAGAGCCGCAGCCCGAGCCGGAGCCGGGCCGCCGCGCCTCGCCTCGCCATGGCGCCCACCCTGGCCACTGCCCATCGGCGCCGCTGGTGGATGGCCTGCACGGCCGTGTTGGAAAACCTCCTCTTCTCGGCAGTCCTCCTGGGCTGGGGCTCGCTGCTCATCATGCTCAAGTCGGAGGGTTTTTACTCCTACCTGTGTACTGAGCCAGGTGAGCCGGGTGTTTGGACTCGGAGTGGTTCCTGGAGTGGGGGCTTTGGGAGAGGGGGGATGGGGGTGTAGACCCAGCCAGCAAGACCACCTCACTGCGCAGCACCGCCTAGTTAGCAAAAGGCCCATTTGATCCTCACCCAGTTCACACACACCCACGGTGTGTGCTGGGTACACATCACTGTCCCTGTTTTGTGGCTGAAGAAACTGAGCCTCAGATCTTCTGACTTGCCTGAGGCCGCACAGCTGTAGACTGTAATAGATCCAGAACCCCTAAGTCCAGGGTGTTCTTTCCAGCACCTGGGAGCATGACTGGACTCCTCTCCTCCCAGTGCCTGGCACATCACTTGCTTTGCAGTAAACATGTTGCTCTCTGACTGTAAGAAAGAGGAACTCCTGACTCAGTGGCTGGGGTACAGCAAGAGAGAGGAAGTGGCTTGGCCTCCAGCCGGTGGAAGGTTCATCTAGAATCTAGATGTTTTTTTGTCAGGCCATCATGGAGTCTCTAAAGGGCTTTTCGGATACAATTTCTTGTCTATTTTTGCTGCTTTATGATTTTCCAAAGGACATTTCCTCCCACAGGCTGTGAGAACATCTCAGTGGCCTTCTACCCCCATGGGTGGGGGGGAGGAGAGAGGCAAGGAGGATATTTATGGAAAGGACACTAGGTCTGTCCTCTCCCTTTGCCACACATTGGTGTTGCTGAATGAAGGCCGAGGATGCTTGTCTAGAAGAAATCTAACCCCCACTCCTATGTTCACACCCGATGACCTTGTGAAAGGATCCTGATTGCTGAAGGTCAGTGGGGTTCAGCCAATCAGTGGGACCCAAGTGCCTCTCACCCACTACCCTGCTACCTACCTTTCTAGGCAACCTTGATAGGAAATGTTTTCCTCTGCTCTCTGTCCCCGCAGTGACTACGTAATGGTTGAACTCAGTAATGTCTCTCTCCAGTACTTTTGTCAGCAGCCCCTGCCCAAGTTCCTTTGGATGGAGATAGCCCAAGTCTGACTCCCTGAATCACACCACTGGCATGCCCTTTTTTTTTTTTTTTTAATTAATTTATTATTTATTTTTGGCTGCATTGGGTCTTCATTGCTGCGTGCAGCTTTCTCTAGTTGTGGCGAGCGGGGGCTACTCTTCCTTGCGGTGCGGGCTTCTCACTGCGGTGGCTTCTCTTGTTGTGGAGCGTGGGCTTCAGTAGTTGTGGCACGCGGGCTCAGTAGTTGTGGCTCACAGGCTCTAGAGCGCAGGCTCAGTAGTTGTGGCGCAAGGGCTTAGTTGCTCCACGGCATGTGGGATCTTCCCGGACCAGGGCTCGAACCCGTGTCCCCTGCATTGGCAGGCGGATTCTTTACCACTGTGCTGCCAGGGAAGCCCATCATGGCTTTTTTTTTTCCTAGAGTTCTAACTTTGAGGGAAGAGAAAGCCCAGCTCATGCTGCCTGTCAGCCCGTGTAGAACCCTCCCTGGTTTCCTACTCTGATCCTCC
The DNA here is from genome assembly GCF_965194805.1 of Balaenoptera borealis. NCBI lineage: Eukaryota > Metazoa > Chordata > Mammalia > Artiodactyla > Balaenopteridae > Balaenoptera > Balaenoptera borealis. Next base: position 48,027,592 of record NC_138879.1, on the reverse strand, counting down.
TAGAAGATTCCTGAGCATTCCAAGTCACTAGGGAAGCTTCAGCTGGGAGAGGTTAAGGACAGGAGAAAGGGAGGGGATGCTGAGGCTGCCTGAGGGCAGAGAGTATATCATTTATAACCTTTAGCCTTTAGCCACTCAGAAATATTTCCTAATAACCTTAGGGTTCTTGGCAGACCTTTCCCCACATCAGCAAGAAATCTTGGGAGATGGGAGAGTCACTCAGACCTTGTTCCTTGAACAAGCTTTCTGCTTTGCCTGAGAGATGTTGGGAGATTAATGACTCTGGAAGGGAACAGGTTGGAGTGTTAGGCACCTCCTCTCCCTCCCTCTCTCCTCTCCTTGTAGATCATGACCCTTCCTGCTTGCCTCTGATGGATTCTTTCAGGCTGCACAGAGGGGTTAAAAAACAGAAAGAAGCATCATCCCCAGATGAAGCTTTTCACGTCTCATCCAGACTGGAGGACTGTTGTAGTCAATTTTTTTTTTTTTTTTTTTGACCTACTGTGGTGTCAGAAGGTCAGATTCTAGGGTTTTTTCCCTCACATTGTCCACTGATTTAATTTATCTTATGGTCTTGGCAGCGCTGGGGCTGGTCACTTCATTCCTGCCTCAGCCTTGGCTTCTTCCTTCGTTGAAGTGGGAGGAGTCCCAGAGATTGTGCCGACGCAGTGCTGAGTTGGTGTTTAAACCCTTGCGAGGCTTGCCTGGTCCCTCCTGTAAACCAAAGTGAAGGTGAAGGGTCAGGATTGTGGGTTGAACATCAACTTCTTATCCCGTGCCTTTGTTCCTGCCTCTGATTTTGGTTTTTCTGACTATCTGGCAAACCCGCTGACCCAGCATCCGTGGCAGGCAGGCCTGCTGATTCCACACAGCTTATCTCTCTGGCCTCCTTGCTCCTTGTTTCTTGGAGTCTGAGTAACCTGTTGCCTTTTGGGGCCAGGAGTCCCTGTGTCTTGTCTGGCTGGGAGTGCCCGGAGGATTTAGGATCAAGATTTCTGCTTAGGCCTAATATTTTCATGCTTGGGGGACAGCTGAATTGCAGAGAAGCAGTTAGGCCATTTATTACCTTTATTGAATTAAGCTTGTGAAAAGCTGACCAGTCTACAGCTGATTGAAATGCAAATTTGTCAGCTTTTTGTTGCTTTTAGGACTGATGCTTTGGTTTGTTCTCGAAAGAAAATTTGCCTGAACCTGTTGAAAGGTTCTCAGAACTCTTTCTCGGGACTCCAGCCAGAATCCGGCCACAGACACGGTGTCGGGTTCCAGCATGTCGAGGTGGGAGAAAGAAAGAAAGAGCTGGGTTTTCCATTTCCCCTCAGCTCTTTATCCCTGTCTCCCGGACAGTCAGGATGGATGACAGGGGCTGGGGACCTGGGGCTGGCACTTGGCTTTGCCTCCCCACTGCCCCCTGGAATGGACAGGAGACCGACTGGGTTCCCAGCCCCGGCTTTTCCAGAACTGTGTCCTTTTGGCCGCCGGATGGCCACTGTCACCACCCACACCCAAACTCTTTCTTCATTTCCTCTGTCAACCGGTGGCCCACTTCGACAGGGTCAGCTCAGGGGGCTGGCGCTACCTGTGGATGTTTAATCTCCTCTTTCATCTGACCTATACATTCAGTAAACATTTTCTGAGGGGCTCTGCTGTGCACAGAGCAATCTGGGCCCTCAGGGAGTCTGTAGTCTGCCAGCATCTAAGAGTCATCACACATAGGCCTACATGATTCCAAGTGGTGGTCCGACCCCAACGGAGAGCAGGGTGCCAGGGGTGAGAGCCACCGCGGGGATCTGGTTCAACTTGGGTGGTGGGGGGGCTCTGTGATATTTAAGCAGAAGCGTGGAGGGCCACAGGGGTGAGTCAGGAGAGGAGGGAGCAGTGAGCCTCCGGGGTAAGCTGTGTGTTGAAAGAGAGGAGAAGGCAGGAGATTACTGGAGATCTGGGAAGGGGCTAGGGCCTGCAGGCCCCTGGAGAGACTAGATTTTATTCTCAAGGCAGGAAGAAGCTCCTGAGGCAGAAGAGATGGTCAGATTCACCTGTTAGCCTCTCATGAATTGTTGAGGGCTTGCCACACGCCGGGTGCTGGGTGGGATGGGGGTCCTGAAGGTGGGAGACGTGGCCTCTGCCCGAGGAAGCCACGGTCCAACCCAGCCATAGACCCCAAGGCAGACCCCAGTTCTGTGCTCTTGACCACCACAGTTACTCTGCTTGTGGTGGCCGGGGGGTGGCACCCCTCACTGAAACAAAGCAGGAAGCTGGCCCCCGGGACCCTGAGAGAGCAGGGCCAGGCCTGGTCCCCACCAGGCCAGACCGAGGCTGCAGATGTGGACAGGAAATGGTCCGTGCCACTTGACGGCCCTCCCTTTTTATGGTCTCCTCCCACCCTCAAAGGCCACTGGTGGTAGCTTTTGAAAACCCATCGTTTCACATTGTGTGTGTGTGTGTGTGGCCACACCGCATGGCATATGCAGGATCCTAGTTCCCTGACCGGGGATCGAACCCATGTCCCCTGCAGTGGAAGCTCGGGGAGTCTTAACCACTGGACCACCAGGGAAGTCCTTTCACTTTTTTGCTGCGAATAGGACTGTTTTCACTCTCTCCCCCCAGTTTATTTTGGATTTTTTTTTTTTAACTCGGTACTTGGGGATCAAGGTTGGGGCCTCCAGCCTCGGGACGTGTCACAGAGGAGCTGGTGCCCTTGGCCCTCCCCACCCACCCTGCCTGCCTCCTTCCCGTGACCTAATTTCCCTCCTCCACATCTGCTGGCCCTACCTGGCTTCTTGGTGTCCCATTAAGGTCCTGTCCAGCTTGGTTGGCTTTCAGGGACCTTGTGGGAGCATCTTGGGGGCAGTCCCATTCTCACTAAGTGACATTAAGGGCCACCTGGCATTGCCCCGACACTGATAGCCTTGTGTGTCTTTATTCTCTCAGCATTTTCTCTCTGAAATGCCTCTAACCCAGGTGGTACAGCGTCAGCACAGCCTGAAGGTTAAAAGCAGGAGCTTTGAGGTCCGACCACCTGGATTCAAGTCCAACTTCCCCATATACTGTCTATGAGACATCAGGGAAGTGACTTATCTGCTCTGACACTGCTGGTATCTGGATGTGGAATATGGGGTGAGGGAATATGGGATGGCGCTCGGTGACACAGGAACCACTAGCACGGAGCACAGTGGCCAGCGCACGCCGGCACTCTGCGATCACAGCGCGGGGGCTGGGCCCTGGCCTACCAGGCATGGTCCTCTGACTGTGTCCTGCCTCGGTTTGCTGTGTCTGAGGCTGACCTCTCACCTACATACCCCCTGCCAGACTGAGATGCTGCTTCCTGTTGCCGGATAGACTAAGGATTTGAGAGAGACAGGAGATCCTGGGGCAGAGACCATAGCAGGGGGTCCAGAGGCCTGCACTCTGGGGGCTGGGGGCGCAGCTCGGGTTTGCAGAGGCCTCCAACCCGGTGCCGCTTGCTCCCTTGAGCATCATACGGTCAGCTGTTCTGGTTTGTTTCCCTGGGGTCAGGGGAGCCCCCTCCTTGATCCAGGGAGGTTAGGGGAGCCTCAGGGGGACCACAGCACCCTCTTTTCTCCCCTGCTTTCTCTGTAAGGATTCCGTGTGTGAGTTCGGTGAGTGGGGCCGAACAGGGCAGGCATTGTTCTCTCTTCCCTGCCCCGGGTCTCCTCCTAAGCAGCCTTACGCCTGTTCTCTGCACACTCTGGACACGCCAGTTCCTTGCCTGTCTTCTTGGTTCACCTTCCCTGGCTGGGCTGGGCCGGGCTGGGCCACTCTGGCCACATCTGTAATAAGCCGGTGCAGGTGAGGCACAGAGCAGCCTGGACCGGGGTGAGAGCTGAGGTCTAGGCTGGGAGCAGAGGGGCACCTCAAGGGCTTGGCACTTCCTGGGTGCTTATCTGTTTGGGTCTCTCTGGCCCACAGTGGCCCAGGTGGTAGCAGAGCGATAGAAGCAGCCTAGGTGTGACCGTGTTTGGGCATCTGCTGGATCTGTGATAATTCGTGTGGCCTGTTTACTGCCAACAAAGCTTCGGGCTCACGGAAGGTTTAGTTCCCTCTGGGGCGAGGGGCACTCTCGCACTGCTCCCTGGGCCGATGAGAGGCCACCCGGGCACCCTTACCCCCAGCTCATTTGTTGCTGGACATCACTGCCTGGAGCTAGGAGGGCAGAGGGCCAGGTGGCCCCGTTGGCAGGGATTTAAGAGAAGGCTGGTGGCCAAAAGTGTAAGGTCCCTGCTACTGTTGTAGCAGCTCTAGGATGAAAGATGGGAGGGACAGATTCCCTTCCCTCCACTCTGACTTCTCTCCCCCTGAGCCCTCCTGTCTAGTTACAGGGTGACCAGATCTCTAAACAATTCAAGATGTTTTCGTCCCCATCTTCACTTAGAGCAGATCAGGGAGTCTGCCTTGCATATGTGTGTTGCCTTGGGATTTCACCTTCTCTGTCTCTCGGGGAGTACAGTCATGGATTTAGGTCCAGCTGTGGTTCCTCTCTGGGGAAGCTAGGAGCAGAGCACCCTTGTGCCTTTACTCAGAGCCCGTGCTGCCTCGCTCCCTCTGCTCCCCATCCAACCATGGCTCCCTGCTTGTAGCAGCAGATCCCACAGCACTCCCAGCCCGGAGTGATTTCGTGTCCTCTAGCGCTCTCACAAGCCAGCGATCCCAGACCTGGGGGTGCCCCCTCCACCCCCATCCACTCTGTCGCACCTCTGTTGGTTTGCTTGCACCTGCGCACCAACCTGGAGGTGGCCGTTGCTTTGCGGACACCCTGTCCTTCCGCTTTACATTCCAGTTCCTGTTGCTGCTGGCAGAGCTGACACCCGAAACCAGTGCCAACCTGTGAAGCGGCTCTGCTTTTCCAGAAGCGGCCTCGCTGTGGACAAGCAGCTCAGGCCTGCTGGCTAAGGCAGTGTGTGTGACAGTTCTGAGCTGGATCCTAATGGGCTCAGATGACCCTGTTTGTCATGTGTTTTGGCTGCCAGCATGGTGGGGCATCTTTTGGAAAGCTGAGAGAAAGTGGTGGTGGGGGCGCCGAGAATCTGGCTTGTTAGGTTTTGTTTCTTTGGCTTCAGGAGGTTAACGTTGGGGCTATAATCTCCTTCGATCCCCTCTGTCTTCAAGTTGGTTCCATGTGTCCTGTTTCATTTCTTCTTTCTTGATCCTTTTGGCCAATGTGATCTGATGCCACTGTTTTCATTCATTCAGTAAACAACTGCTGTGTACCAGGACCAAGGGGAGGTGCTGGGGACACAGGGGACTAGAACACAGTCCCTGTCCTTCAGGGCCCCCAGCCCAGTGGGAGACTAGACATGAATTCATGCTGTGGATGAATGGTCAGTTGCGGAACTCTGCTCCCAGTTTGTGTGTCCAGCTCTGCTGCCAGCCATTACCCCCATTCCGAGCCTCCAACAAGAGGAGTAGTAATAGTAGTAATAACAACTTTTACCTATTGTTTATTGAGCACTTTCTATGCCTATGTGAGCTCTAGAATGTTATCTGGATTTCTCTTTTATCTTCCTCAAAACTCTAGAAAGGTAGATGATTTTTTTATATTATGCCCATTTTACAGATAAAGAAACTGAGGTAGAGGTGAAATCACTTCTCCAAGGTTATACAAATAGGAAGTGGAGGAACCAAAATTGGAACCCAGAGGCCAGGTCCAGGCACGCCACCCTCAACGTGCCCCCTGCAGGGCCTGTTGGTCAGAGGCTGGCATATAGCATGATTCACCCAAGGTGCATCTTTTCCCGTAACCTTGGGTCACCCCCGAGAGAGACCCGGGCAGGCCTTGCACACCTCAGATTTATAACCCTGGCGCCAGAGGGCCGCATTCAGGAGGCACGCAGTTATCTGAAGAGAGGTATTTCCTTGAGTCTCCCAGCGCGACCTCACCTCTAATCAGAGGCTGCTCCTTTCTCTGCAGGATTAGTCAGCATCTCTTAACTAGCAGTCCCCGAGACGAGAGGGTTCCTCCGCCGCGTGGCGGCCTATCCTCTGCCCTCCCACCCTCCGCTGCTGCAGCACTTTTTCCTCCGTCTTTTCGTTGTCTTGGTGCCAGGTGGACTTTGGAGGGTATCATGAAGGACTGGGATTACAGCACAGGCGTGGCCACAGGGGACAGTGACATCATGACCCCAGCGAGAAAAAGAAGAAAGGTGCACTTCAACAAGTGAAAGCAAATTACTTGGGACTTCTCTTTTTTTTTAACAAAACAAAACAAAAACCCTTCCCAAGGGGTTCCATGATACAGTGTATGTGGTGGTTGGTGCTGTGAGAACATCGGGGAGGATTTAGCACAGGGACTGTGTGTTTGAGAAATCTGCCGTCCTGGGCAGTAAAGGAGGCCCACTCACCCTTCCCCTCGGTTGACCAAGGGCAGCGCAGTGAGACCAGCAGCTTGTCCTTCCCAGGTGGTCTAGGGTCGGCCTCCTGTATACTGGCTGCAGACTGTTTCCATGGACAGAGCTGCAGAGAAGGTTCTAGCCAGCCTGGGGTCCCACTCACAGCCCAGGCTGGGTCCCGAGGCCTACTCTTCTAGGTGTCGGTTACTCTAGAATGGGAATCCCAACCTGGGGCTCGTGGGTGCTGCAGGAGATGCCTGAAGGCCCTGAAACTGTGGGCAAGACTTTGTGCATTTTCTAAGGAGCAGGAGCGAAGCTTTCTTTATTGGATTCTCGAAAACATCTGTGACCCCCCCACACAGAAGTTAAGAATCTCTGCATTATCGCTCCAGGGAGCTTGGGCCAGATAGACATCCCAGCCTGCTGGGGGGGTAGCCAGATTCAGCCCTGGCATTCCCAGTGGGCTGACTCTGGGTGGGCACCTGCCCCTCTGATCTTTGGAGATCGCTGCCACGACCCTGTGGTCAGGTTTCCCTCCCTCTACACACAGAGAATGTCACCAATGGCACAGTGGGGGCCACAACAGAGCCGGAGCACGAGGAGGTGAGCCGAATGAATGGCTGGCTCAGCTGCAAGGCCCAGGATGAGATGCTAAACTTGGCCTTCACCGTGGGCTCCTTCCTGCTCAGTGCCATCACCCTGCCTCTGGGCATCGTCATGGACAAGTACGGCCCAAGGAAGCTCAGGCTGCTGGGCAGGTCAGTTCTAGGGGTGGGGGTGGGCAGGTGGGACCCCTGGGCTGAGATTCCCCACTGTGGGTAATCCTGGTACCTGCTCTCAGGTGCACTGTGGAGCTCCCTAAATGCCTGCCCAGGATGGGCTTCCTACCCCATGTGCAACCAAATCAATAGCTACTGTGATCCTTGCATTGTGCCGATCTGCATAAAAAGTCACAGGGCTCAGGCCTGCCTGGGAGGGCGTGGAATCGCTTGTCATTAAGAACACTGGTTTCCAGTCTTCCTGATCTTACACCTCCATGAGAAGAAAGAGTTTGAATACATACCTCTAATATAAGCACATGGAGTTGTCAGTAATATACACATATATCATTCTTAATGTTCTATGTGCTTTATTTTTTTCTTCCAATTCTATTGAGGTAATAACTGATGTACAGCCCTGTATAAGACTGAGGTACAGCATAATGATCAGACTTACATGCATCATGAAATGATGACCACAGTAAGTTTAGGGAACATCCATCGTCTCATATGGTGTTTTATGTGCCTTATGATACATATACCAAAAAATAAAAATTAAAGTGGCTGAGATTTAAAATTATAAAATAGAAAATTATAAAATTTCTAAAATTATAAAATTGTAAAATGGTATTTCCCTACCTCTGGTACCTTAGTGGGTCATCTTATGTACCTCCTGGGATGTGTTCCTGGGCTATAAAGCTCCAGATTGCCAGTCTCAGGGTCAGTGCACCAAGCAGCTGGCCCTCTCTGGCCAAGGTACTCCCCAAGCCAGTCCCATTGGAAATGAGCATCGTGCAGGACAGTGGTTTGCAGTGAGCGAGGCCTGTAGCCCTGAAGGGAATGAGTGGGGGACCAGTTTCATTCATTCTTTGGAGCTTAAGTAGACTTGGTCCCCAGGTTAGAGCCAAGCAGAGGGGATTTGGAAGCTGCCGTTCATCGCCCCTTGCCCGGTGGGGTTCTGTCCATCCCCTTTTGCTGAGCGGGCACGGGAGCCTGGGGAATGGATGGTGTCCTCTCTCGCTTCACAGCCTTGGCCCGCTCCAGTCTGGGGAATGGAGGGGGCAGTGCGGCGGGGTGTTTACCAGATCTGGCTTTGGGGCTTGAATTCCAGCTTAGCCACCTGCTAGCTAGGAGACCTTGGAGAATTTAGTTTTTGTGTTTGTTTTTTTCTAAGTATTTGAATACCTGTTTTTTAAAAAATTTATTTTATTGAAGTATAGTTCATTTACAATGTTGTGCTAATTTCTACTGTACAGCAAACTGATTCAGTTACACATATATATACATTCTTTTTCATATTCTTTTCCATTATCGTTTATCACAGGATACTGAACATAGTTCCCTGTGCTATACAGTAGGACCTTGTTGTTTTGTTTTTGTTTTTTGAGTTTTATTTTTCTCATCAGTAAAATGGAGCCAGTTATACTCCGTAGAATTGTTAAATTAAAGGAAAGAATGTATGTAAATTTTCTGAAAGCATCTGACACATAACAAATACCTCCAAATAAGCAATATTAACAAAACCAGTAATAACAATGTACTATTTCTGTTTCTTTTTAGTGCCTGCTTTGCTGTCTCCTGCTTGCTGATTGCATATGGAGCAAGTAACCCAAACTGTGAGTAAGCTTTTCCTCTACCCTTTTGTCAGGGACTGGGCAGAGAGTGCCCAGAGGTGCTTGTAGGCCCACCTGCTCTAGAAAGCTGGGCCAGGCCTGGTGCTCACTGCTCAAATTAGAGAGACACCTGTTAGGCCTTTACCCAGTGACTTATCTCTGATGGGTGGCTGGATAACCAAATAATGGCCCCAGGCAGAGGTCTGAGAGACGCTCCCAGGGGGTGAGAAACACCCATCGCATTGCCGAGCCAGGCCAGTCCCCAATGGCCTCATTGATGCCAACTGGAGAACTAGGCCAGCTGCAGGGGTGTGTGTGGAGGTCATGAGCTGAGCCCCTTGGGGCAGCCCAGGCCAGCACTTTAAAAATGACTTAGAAGCTGCCTGGTCCCTAACCCCCTTCAGGTGGAGCTGATGCTGCAGGGACTTTTAGAACAAACACCAAAATAGGATTTGAGTTTCACCAAAATCTTATCCAGGCTCATCTCCTGATTTTTGGGTACCTGTATTTTTGGTTTCAGTGAAGCAGCTTCTGTAGGCCTCTCCCTTGCTGCTAAGGTTAGTGGAGAGAGGAGGACGGGGATGCACCTTTTGCAAGAGCCCAAGCTCCATAAAATAGGCAAGAGGAGGATGAGGCAGAGGCTGGGCCAGCTCCCCAGGTGTCCGGACTAACGCCTGATGGCTTGTCAGTCACTCAGCTGCGTTTGTTCGGAGCCGGCTCCTTACCCGGCACTGGGTCAAGCCCCGGCCTTCCTGAAGCTCAGCCGTGGTTCCCCGCTTATGAGCTTTCTGCTTCATTCCAGCCCTCTCTGTGCTCATCTTCATCGCTCTGGCTCTGAATGGCTTTGGTGGGATGTGCATGACATTCACCTCATTAACAGTAAGTACCAATTTTTTTAGGAAGATCTCTAGTTCAGTCATCTTCTTGTGAATCTGAGGCAGCTTTTATTGGCTTTGATTTCCTTGCTTTCCATTTGCCTGCATCTGCCTGGGTATCCCAAGCAGTAGAGGGTCGCTGGTGGTGAAGCTGTGGCGGCAAAGCCAGCTTCGGCCTCCCAAGCTGGGGAGGTACTGCAGGCAGAACAGAAGGCGGCAGAGCGGGACTCGCAGAGTGGCCCGTCCCCTGCCTCCTGACCGTGACTGAGGTGCCGAGGAAGCCAACTCACTCGCCATGTGCCTAGAGAAGGCAGGACCAGGGAGAAAAAACCTGCCACCTGCTTTCTTTTCTCATATTTTTGGTGGCAGCTCTTGCTAACAGGGCAACCTAAAAACAAACCTCTCTTGGAATCACCCTGCCCCTAACTGTTGCTTTGTTCAGAACTGAATGAAAGACTCTGGGGAACACATAGGCTGCCTCTCTGCTGGGTTTTCTAAATGCTCGGGCACAGGGAGCCCTTCTGGGGAGGGAGATCCTTTCTCAGGATGCTGAGCTCCCTCTATGGTAGCACCAGAACGCCACAGAATGTGCTTCTTTTGGAAGCGGGAGAGGCTGCAGGAAGGTCCGGGTTAAAAGAAAGTCAAAGAAGGAGGAAGAAGGGAGCTGGCTGCAGGCTCACCTGGTCAGGCAGGTGTGCCTTTCAGAGCTGGCCATTGGGAAAGGAGTGAGAATGCTAGGCTTTCAGAGAGATTTCTCTGTCCAACAGGAAGGTCTGGACTGTCTCAGTTTCCCCTTGAAAAAGTATTTATGAAACAATACCTCCCATCACTATTTATTTGCAGTGAATTCACTTCTGCTTTCTCTTTCCACTAATGAGTCAGGAGTCATGCTGTTGAAGGGCCCTCATTTAGCTTTGAGGGAGCCCTGGGGACTTGCTGGTCTTCTTGTAAGGAGCTTGAAGAGCTGCTGACATCTCTGTGACCCCTTGCCTGCAGGCTGTGAGCCAGAGGCCAGGCCTGGCCCAGTGCCTCTTCTGTTCACCCTTCCTATGTTTCGCTTTGTTAACTTTGTCCCGGTGGGAAGGATGAAGTGCTTGGGTCTGGGTCCATGGAAATGGAACACTCGATGGGGTCTGTGTTAGGTGAGAGAGGCTCGGCCCAGGACCACATATGTGCTGTGCTTGGGGAGTGGGGGACACGCACGTATCTGGGAACTCTGGTTGCCTTGCCCCTGGTGGTGTGAAGGAGACTGACTTTGTACTTTTTTGTACATTTTTATTTATTTATTTTTTTTAAAGCTACTATTTTTTTTTTTTTAATTTTTTTAAAGGAACATTTATTTATTTATTTATTTATTGGCTGAGTTGGGTCTTCATTGCTGCGCGCGGGCTTTCTCTAGTTGAGGCGAGCAGGAGCTACACTTTGTTGTGGTGCACGGGCTTCTCATCGAGGTGGCTTCTCTTGTTGTGGAGCATGGGCTCTAGGCGCACGGGCTTCAGTAGTTGTGGCATGTGGGCTCAGTAGTTGTGGTACACAGGCTTAGTTGCTCTGCGGCATGTGGGATCTTCCTGGACCAGGGGTCAAACCCGTGTCCCCTGCGTTGGCAGGCGGATTCTTAACCACTGCGCCACCAGGGAAGTCCCTATTTTTATTTTTTTAACCAGGTAGGTTTATAAAAGATGGATATATCTCCCTCCCTCTCAAATTTCCAGGGGAAAACAAATGTTGAAACTGTAAGAAATATGTTAGAACTGTCAAACGTACACAGATTCCACTAAGTTGTATAAATTGTGAAGCAGGAGCCGTGGTTCTGTTTGTTTTTTGACAGTGTGAACACGACCACCTCTTTCATCAAAATGAAAAATAAAAATCTGGCATCACCCCCATTATTTGAGCCACACTATGCCTATGTGATGGCAGTTCTGAATTTCGGGATAAAAGAAAGAGATGGTCTTTGAGGAGTTTACGCTCTGAAATACAGAAAGATGCTTTACTGTAATAAAGCCTAAGACAAATAGATAAGAACCACCACACCATGAATCCCCTTTAAGAAAGTCTTTAACGGGAATAAAGACTCAGACCTACTAGAGAATGGACTTGAGGATACGAGGAGGGGGAAGGGTAAGCTGGGACAAAGTGAAAGTGAGAGAGTGGCATGGATATATATACACTACCAAACATAAAATAGATAGCTAGTGGGAAGCAGCCGCATAGCACAGGGAGATCAGCTCGGTGCTTTGTGACCACCTAGGGGGGTGGGATAGGGAGGGTGGGAGGGAGGGAGATGCAAGAGGGAAGAGATATGGGGACATATGTATATGTATAACTGATTCACTTTGTTATAAAACAGAAACTAACACAGCATTGTAAAGCAACTATACTCCAATAAAGATGTTTAAAAGAAAAAAAAAAAAAAAGGAAGTCTTTAGAATGAGTTCATAGTTCTTGTCCAAGAAACCTTTAGGGGAGGCTAGTAGGCTCATAAGGATTCTTTTTCTTTTCTTTTTATGATTATAAAACAAAAAGTAAAAAGTCACTATTTTGGAAATATAAAATGTGGACTGTAAAATCCTATAAGCCTAACTTCATCAGTTTAGAATGTAACTCTTCATTATGAAAAAAATAAGAAAATCTGTCTATACTGTTGCTCTTTTTAAAAGAAATACTGTTACAACTTGCCTTTTTCACTTAACAATGTATCTTTTTTTAAACATCTTTATTGGAGTATAATTGCTTTACAATGGTGTGTTAGTTTCTGCTTTAAACAATGTATCTTTTATGTCTTTTCCTGCCAGTCCTTAGAAATCTACCTTATTATTTTAAACCATGGAGATTGGCCTCATTATTAAACAGTTCCATGTTATTCTATAATATAGATGTGCCATAATTTACATAACCAGCTTCCTGCTAATGGACTTTTGGGTTGGTTTCCAATTTTTCTGATTTATGATGCTGCCGAAGTGAACATCCCTGTACGTGTGTTTCTGTAAACTAAATTCCTGGAAGTGGGATTGCTGGGCCCCAGGATCAGCATGTTTTAAATTTTAATATAGATTGTCAAATGGTCTTCCCAAAAGGTTATACACAGATGCTAGCCTTCCAGAATGTCTGAGAGGTTTTCCTCCACACCCCTTCCGATACCCTGTCATTAATCTTGCAAACATTAGCCAGTCTAATCTGGTGAAAACTGATATACTAGGATTTAAAATTTTTTTCTTTGTTAGTGAGATGGAGCATCTTTTCACCTCTTTTTTGTGATCATTTGTATTTCTTCTGTGATTGCTTCTTTGTGTCATTTGTCTTTTTCTACAGGGTTGTTTCTCTCTCTTTTTGTGTGTGTTGTTTTTTTTGTTTGTTTGTTTTTGTTTTGTTTTGTTTTTGTTTTTGTTGTGTGTGTTTTTGAGCACTCTTTCACATACAAAAAAAATTAGTTCTCTTTCTGAGTGAGCAAGGGGTCTTACCCTAGGTTTTTTAGGCTTCTAGGTGGTCCATGAATAAGCTTCAGGAGGGCTGGGCACTCCGTTGAGATTCTCAGCAAACAAGCAAATTGTGTGTGTGTGTGTGTGTGTGTGTGTCTGTCTGCATGCGCGCACACATGCCGTGCAGGTGCGTTTTTCTAGGGGAGGGTCTGTTGCTTTCATCAGCCTCTAGTAGGTCTGTGTGAAGCCAAACGCACTGCAACAGGAGTGTTCCTGTTAGCTCTTGGCTCTCCCAGAGGAAGGTAAAGGCTGCACAGGCCAGATAGTGACCAGGCAAGAAAACCATCTGATCATCACCTGAAGCATTTGGTTAGCAGGCGTCTGTTTAAGGGAGGCTGGTGGCTTGTCCTCTAAGGTCCCCATTCTTGGATCTAGAGCAGAGGTCAGCAAACTGCTGCCCCCAGGCCACGTCCAGACCACTGCAGGTTTCTGCAAACAAAGTTTTACTGGCACAGAGCCACTCCCACTTGTTTCTTTTGTGCTGTGGCAGCAGAGTGAAGTCGTTGTACAGAGACCACATGGCCTGCAAAAGCTAAAATAGTTACTCTCTGTCCCTTTACAGAAAAGGTCCAACAACCTTTGGTCTAGAGGCACCAAGAAGCTGCTCAATCACAACTCCCTGTTGGAAAGCAGGGGTTGACACCCACCCCCAGCCCCTGCTCACTCCCCTTCTAGTTTCATGGCCCAACTCCCTAAGCACTTTTTTTTTTTAAATTTATTTGTTTTTGGCTGCATTGGGTCTTTGTTGCTCTGCGCGGGCTTTCTCTAATTGTGGTAAGCGGGAGCTACTGTTCTTTGTGGTGCACGGGCTTCTCATTGTGGTGGCTTCTCTTGTTGCAGAGCACGGGCTCTAGGCGCCCAGGCTTCAGGAGTTGTGGAGCACAGGCTCCAGACGCGCAGGCTCAGTGGTTGTGGCGCACGGACTTAGTTGCTCCGCGGCATGTGGGATCTTCCTGGACCAGGGCTCGAACCCGTGTCCCCTGCATTGGCAGGCAGATTCTTAACCACTGTGCCACCAGGGAGCCCCCTAAGCACTTTTTATGTCATCCGTTTCCTCCTCCCCACGCTGCCCCTGGCCTGAGGGACCTCCTTGGGCATTCCTCTGTCCCGTGAGGCCTCAGATAAGGAGCCTCTCCAGAACAGACCCCAAAAGGGGAACGAGAAGCAGGTCAGTGAGGGCAGGGCTGGAGCTCTTGGGCAATGTTCCTGGGCTGGCCGAGGCTGCTGCTGAGCAGAGCTGAATCTTGTTCTGACACAGCCCAGGCCTTTAAGAAAGCAGAACTATAAGGATCGGCTCCCGGAGACGCCGAGCTTGCAGCACAACGGTACTTTCTGTTTGGGTCTCCCACCCATGTTCTAATTGTGGGGACAAAGGAGTCTTCAGGGTCGCCTTTAGGAGCTTCCTAAATCAAATCTCCTAGAACAGCTCTGGGGCCATGGGTAATCACTCCGTTATGACCTGGGAATCTGGGGGGAATGTTGCCAGGGAAACCTTAATTGGGGGACTTTCTGAGTCCCAAGGGGTTTTGTGTTGCATGGGCTGTGATATAAATAAAGGTGACCAGAGACAGTGAGCTGCTACCCCCATTGGTGGAGAGGGGGCCCCAAGTTGGCAGAATGCCTTTTCCCCACAGGCCTGTAGACCTCTCTACAGAGCCGGAGAGGTGTGTACTCATAGGTGATCCTGCCCCCTAGAGCAGAGACTGGATCCCATGCCAGGTGGGCTGCTTAATGGCTAGAACTGGCTTTCCCAGGTCCCTGCCGCAGAGGGCCCCGGGCAATGCGACACCCTCAGAGGAGGAGGGTGTGGGTCATTGGTGGTGCAGGGCACACCCCGAGGTGCCGAGCCTCAGCCTCCCCCCGGACATCTGGACAGCACACTCTGGTCTGTTTGCTCAAGGCCTCGCATTTGCACAAGTCTTTAACTCGCTTCATTGGGTTGAGGAAAACACCAGCCGGTGGCCGAGGCGGCATCTCTGGGCCGCCATCC
Organism: Balaenoptera borealis; assembly: GCF_965194805.1. NCBI lineage: Eukaryota > Metazoa > Chordata > Mammalia > Artiodactyla > Balaenopteridae > Balaenoptera > Balaenoptera borealis. The sequence continues at coordinate 48,012,533 of NC_138879.1, read as the reverse complement.
GACGATCCGGGACCGGGGTTGCTTAGAGATGGGAACAGATGCCGCCAATGTTGTGAACATGTCATTTCCACTTCATTACTCTGACCCCTGTCAGTGTGGGTGAGACGGGGAGTTCTGAGCTGAAACCCTCCCAGAAAAGTGATTACAAAATGTTGCCAGGCTCCTTAGTGAAAAATTTCTCTGTGAGCTTTCCCTATTTGATTCATTGAAGTCTTACTCTGAACCTGAGGAAGAAGTGATCCCACGGGAGTTGGGATCTGGGTTTGAAGAGAAATAAATATCCCTCTTCAAACACCTGAGAGAAGGGGAGGGAAAGGATTCGGGGTACAGCAGTGAAGCAAATGCCCCCTGGGGGTGTGTATAGGAGTTTAGCTTTCCTGCTCAGGCCAGGAGAGGGTCCCCAAGGCATCCTACGTGCCCCAGGTGCCAGGTGAGCAGGACTCTCCCAGTGCCCAGAGCCAGCTCTGCCTCTGGGTTTCTGTTCTGAGCCTTGAGAACCCAGAGCAGTCAGCTGATCACCACTGGCCTGGGAAAAATTCCCCCATCAGAGTGCTCCACATTCCGAAGTTGCCCCAGCACGTGACTCATTCAGGGGTGGACAGAACGTGTAGTGGGGACATCGGGGATGGACCTGGCTGGGAAAGCAGATGAGGTGACTGGGGGTGTGGAGCCCCTCCTCCCCACCCCTTCAGCAGTGGAGCGGAAAGGTGACCACAAGGACCTTCTCCGGGCAGTGTGTGCTTGGAGCTGCTAGTTGTGAAGGGTTAGAAAAGAGCCTGGCTTTGCTGAGTCCGCTTGTCCCGACTGGCACCTGGATCCTGGCCTGTTCAGGTTGCACAGAGCTCTGCGTGTGTACCACCGCCACCTGAGGACAAGGCTCACCTCTGGAAGGCGCCTGAGGACCAGAACACCAGCCCCTCGCCCACCCGGGGCGGCATGCGGCTGCTCCCTGAGGACCAGGGGGAGCCCCCAGCTGGTGGGCTGGGGAGATCACTGATTTGGAAAGTCGGTGCCAGGTGGCTACACAGCAGCTCTTCTGTCCCGCCTGCCAGCAAGCCCCAGGCCTGAGTTGGGGGCCCCTGGGAAGAGAGACATCTTAAAGAGGGTCCTCCAAGGAGGACAGCCCACCCTCACCGTGCTGGAGCCTAGGATTCTGGTGATTCTCATCCAGTAGCAGCGCTCTGTGGCCAGCACTCCAGGGGAGGGGCCATCTGCAGCTGCTGTTTTCCCCTCTGGGAAGGTCACACAGCCTGTTTACAGTGCAGCCCAGGGGCTGAGAGAATGAGTCACCACCGGCTCACGCAGGGATGGCCTCCGCATGTGAGCCGGGCCAGCACGGAGGGCCGGTTCTGCCTGGCTGAACCCCTCCAGCCCTAGTCCTCCCCGAGGCAGCAGGGGTGGTGGTGGGAAGCACCCAGAGCCCGGGAGGGGGCCTGCGCCCCCCACCTGCAAGTGCAGTTGTGAGCCCAGGGTCAGGAAGCCGCCCCTGCTGAGTGTTTTCCCCGCATCTGTCATTGCAGCTCAGCTACAGCTTCCTACTTGGCAGAAGACATGGTTCTTCCCCCTCCGCCCGACCCTCAAGCCGGTACTAGGGCACTCTGCTCAGTACTCAGCCACCACTCACTCTATCACCAGGGCTTCTGAGTGGCCATTGTGTACAGCTGAGGTCAGGCAGAGGCAGAAGGAGAGAGGAGGGAGGGAGGGAGGGAGGGAGGGTCATGTGGAGACCAATGGGGGAGGAGACTCAGACAAGAAGATGAAACAAGAGAGTCTACAGCCAAATGCAAGTCCACCTGACAGTGTGGCCCTGGACTGTGGGGAGGTCGGCCAAGGAAGGTCAAGGGGAGAGAAGGAGGCAGGTAGGTCTAAAAGGAGCATCGGAAAGGATAAAAGAAATCTCTAGTGGGGAGAGCAAACAGAATGCTTAATAAGGGACGCAGAGAGGTGTGAGAGATAAGGGTAATTGCCTTGGTCCCCCAAATCAAGTGTGTACCCTTCAAGGGCCATGTGAGTTTTCCAAGACACAGAGTAACCCAGTGGCTATAAACATAAGCTTGACCTGCTTTGAATTCCAAATTTGACCCTTACCAGCTTGGGGGAGTCCCTTGGCTTTTCTAATCCTAAAGTTTTGTACCATTAAGTGAGGGTAATAAGTGACACCTGGGGCTTCCCTGGTGGTGCAGTGGTTAAGAATCTGCCTGCCAACGCGGGGGACACGGGTTTGAGCCCTGGTCTGGGAAGATCCCACATGCTGTGGAGCAGCTAAGCCCACGTGCCACAACTACTGAGCCTGCGCTCTAGAGCCGGCGAGCCACAACTACTGAGCCCGTGTGCCGCAGCTACTGAAGCCCGCGCACCTAGAGCCCGTGCTCTGCAACAAGAGAAGCCATCGCAATGAGAAGCCCGCACACCGCAATGAAGAGTAGCCCCCGCTCGCTGCAACCAGAGAAAGCCTGCGCGCAGCAACAAAGACCCAACACAGCCAAAAATAAATAAATAAATAAGTTTTTTTTTTTTTTAAAGTGACACCTATCTGGTAAGGATGTTTTGAGGGCTTTTAGGATAATAATAGTTGCTATTATAATAATAATGCTATTATATGATTTAGTATATTAGCATAACTATGTTACATTATTATATAACTTAATAATAAGGAAAAATCCTCTGATCGAGCTGCTCCTGGGCACAGCAAATGGGGGAAATTTCCTCTGGCAGGCATGACAGCTTTGGGAGGAAGGGAAGGAAGTAGCTTAAAGGATAAAACACAATTAGTATTAACATATGAAAAATAATTAACGCCCTCAGGGAAACCTTCTCATCTCCTGTGCTTGCTATTTTGTGACCACACATTGACTACTGCCAGGATGTTTATGCTTTGGGTTTCGCTGGTCAAGGTCATCCTTGATACTGTTTTCAGAGAGATTTCATCTGACACAAATGTTAGGTAGTCCCTAAAAGCTGAAACAGACTTTGACTACCTATTTAAGCACTTATATTGGTTAAAAAAAAAAAACAAACCCACCACGAACTAAGAAGGTAAAGGACAAACTAGGAAAACGTACCTACAGTATATGGACAAACTGTGAGGGTCTTTAATATATAAAGAGCCTATGCCAAATCAATATGAACAAATTAACATCCTCATAGGAAGAAAGGACAATAGGAATATAAATGAGGAATATAAATGACTGATTTTAAAAACCGTAGTAAAAAATGTTCAAAGTCATTAACAATCAATAAATGTAAATTTTTTCAATTTCAATTGGTGTTAAGTTTTCTGAAAGGCAGTTTGGCACAGAGTATCACAAAAACTTAAAAATGTGTATTCCCTTTTGCCAAATGATTCTACCTTGGGGAATTTACCTTAAGGAAATCATAGCTATATGCATGTATGTTTATCTTCAAGAATGTTCATTAAAATGTTATTTATGATAAAAATTAAAAAGGCTCTGAGAACATCAGAGAAATGGTTGTATAAATTATAGACCATCCAGAAAAGGAAATACCGGATAGTTGTTACAAATTATGTTGAAGATGAATACTAAATTACAAAATATTTGTAATATATCAAGTAAAAAAGAAAAAGTTTATAAAATAATACATGGCATATGATCCCAGTTTGGTTACAAAGCTATAGGTATTTATGGGAAAAAGATTGAAAGGAAATATATCAAAATGGTAACATGGCTATATCAGGGGAATTTTTATTTCATTCTTTTTTTAAAATTTATTTATTTATTTATTTTTGGCTGTGTTAGGTCTTCGTTTCTGTGCGAGGGCTTTCTCTAGTTGAGGCAAGCGGGGGCCACTCTTCATCGCGGTGCACGGGCCTCTCACTATCGCGGCCTCTCCTGTTGCGGAGCACAGGCTCCAGACGCGCAGTCTCAGTAGTTGTGGCTCACGGGCCCAGTCGCTCCGCGGCATGTGGGATCTTCCCAGACCAGGGCTCAAACCCGTGTCCCCTGCATTGGCAGGCAGACTCTCAACCACTGCGCCACCAGGGAAGCCCCCTATTTCATTCTTTATGTGTACTTTGTTCCAGATGTTTTACAACAGACACGCATTGCTCTTCTAATCAGGAAAAATAATCGTAATTTAAATACAAGATGTACGTGTTGGTAAGAAGGCTGCATAGTGTGGTTTGCCCTGAGGCTCTGTACACCCTAGGAATGGCCCTGCTGACTAAAATAACATGTTAGGGAGGAGAATTTTCAGGGTGTTGCAAAGAATGTTCCAGGCAGGGAGAGGCAGGGACGCAAGGAGGGCAGCTGGAAGGTTACTGCCCTTTTCCAGGCATGAGGGCAAGTGTCTCATCCAGGACCAGATGTCAAGTCAGTCTCCTCTCCCAGCTTCCTGTTCTTGCCTGTCCTGGATCCAGTTCTGGGGAGAAGACTCCAGAAGATGAGGTCAGAGTTGCCCACTAGCCCCAAGCCCCTGTTGTTCTGTTCTAGCTTGGGTTAGGGTAGAAGGAAAAGGGCTACCTAGCAAGCGGTCTGCTCTTCAGAAGTATCCCCTCGTCCTGTCAAAAAGTTGGGGACACTCTTTTTGCCCAAAGGTGACTACTGCAACAAAACTATTTCCTGGCTTGACTGCACCAAGCGGCTCTTGTCCTCCATCTGCTCTTCTGGTGGGGTTCTAAGCCCTCTTTGACCCCTTTCTTCCTCCACATGCCCTGGCTGGAGTGGCATCCCAGGCTGGAACAGTTTCCTCTTTCCATACAAGCAGGACTAATCTTTGGGTTCTCCCTGGGGCAGATGTGGCCCCAGAAAAGCCCGAGGCTGCCTTGCTGGAGAAGCCAGCGTGGCACAGCCCAAATATGTGAGCTCAGAAACCGAGGCATGTCCTCTGAACCACAGCATACCTGGGAGGCAGGTGTGCAAAGAGTAAGATTGTGCACCTTTAGTGCTCACTTGGATGTGCCTGGGCACCCATGAGCACATCACATTTCCTCTGTCTTTGGCTGGGGGAGTTTCCATATGCTCCTTATCTCCCTCTGACCCTGTCTGAGAAGACTGAGTTGACACAGGGGGCTGGTAGAAGAGTTCTTTGTGTGCTGGGGATTCTTCGGGTAGGCTGGAGAGCCCCCCTGGCTTCATGCCGTAGGATGGATTTGTTGGCCATGCACTATAGATTTATTCATGTTCCTTTTAAATCCTGGGATCCCAAAACATCTCAAGTTTCTTATTCATGTTTTTTTTTTCTTAACAGTGATATTGAGACGTAATTCACATACCATACAATTTACCTAAAGTATACAATTCAATGGTTTTTAGTTTATTTATAGGGCTACACAGTCATCACCAGAATCAATCATATCACCCCAAATCACATCTCTGTACCCATCAGCATTTCTTCCTATTCCTCCCAGCTTCTTCTACCCCAACCCTAGGCAACCCCTAATCTAGTCTCTGTCTCTATGGATTTGCCTATTCTGGACATTTCATATGAATGGAATCATACAATTTTGTGCTCTTTCATGACTGGTTTCTTTCACGTAGCATAATGTTTTCAGGGTTTATCCATGTTGTATTGATAGCATGTATCGGTACTTCATTTGTTTTTGTGGCTGAATAATATTCCATTGTGTGAATATACTACATTTTGCTTATCCAGTCATTGATGGGCAGGGAGGTTGTTTCCACTTTTTGTATATTATAAAGAATGGGGACTTCCCTGGCAGGCCAGTGGTTAAGACTCTGCGCTTCCACTGCAGGGGGTGTGGGTTCAATTCCTGGTCGGGGAACTGAGGTCCTGCATGCCACAAGGTGCAGCCAAAAAAACAAAAAAAACAAAAAACACTGCTATAAACATTCATGTACACATGGGCATATATTTTCATCCCTCTTGGGTATATACATACCTAGGAGTGAAATTTCTGGGTCGTATGGTAGCTCTCTGTTTAATTGAGGAACTGCCAGAGTGTTTTCCAAAGTGGCTGTGTACCATTTTGCATTCCTACCAGTAGTGTAGGAGGGTTCTGATTCCTCTGTATCAGCACCAACATTTGTTATTATGTGTTGTGTTTTTTTTTTATTATTATTATAACCACCCTAGGGGGTATGAAGCGGTATCTCATTGTAGTTTTAATTTGCATTTCCCTATGATTAATGATATTGAGTATCTTTTCATACAGTTATTGGCCATTTGTATGTCTTCTTTGGAGAAATGTCTATTCAGAAATGTCTATTTGCCCATTTTTTTAAATAAATTTATTTATTTTATTATTATCATTATTATTTTTTTGGCTGCGTTGGGTCTTTGCTGTGCGCAGGCTTTCTCTAGTTGCGGCGAGCGGGGACTACTCTTCGTTATGGTGCGCAGGCTTCTCATTGCGGTGGCTTCTCTTGTTGCGGAGCATGGGCTCTAGGCGCACGGGCTTCAGTAGCTGTAGCATGCAGGGTTCAGTAGTTGTGGCGTGTGGGCTTCAGTAGTTGTGGCTCGTGGGCTCTAGAGCGCAGGCTCAGTAGTTGTGGCGCACGGGCTTAGTTGCTCCGCGGCATGTGGGATCTTCCTGGACCAGGGCTCGAACCCGTGTCCCCTGCATTGGCAGGCGGATTCTTAACCACTGTGCCACCAGGGAAGCCCTATTTGCCCATTTAAAAAATGGTTATATATGTTTTTTTTTACTGAGTTGTAGGAGTTCTTTATATACTGCAGATACAGGTGCCCTATCAGATAGATGATTTGTACAAATTTTCTCTCTTCTGTGCGTCTGTTCGTTTTCTTGATGGTGTCTTTGAAGCACATTTTAAATTTTGATGATGCCCCTTCTTCATTTTTAATTGTGGTCAAAACAGGCAGAAATGATGAGGGGCAGGTAGATAAACACATTCAAACCGCCTCCGTTCAGCAACAGCAGATTAGCTTGCGGGCAGCCATCACGTGGTCCATGTTTGATAAAACCCCAAAATGATTCCAGACAGGGGGGGAGGGGAACATATATTAGGTCCATATAAACACCTGAGTTCAGTGAAACAGGTTGGCAGATCCAGGGAGCGATTCTCAATGCCAGGGACCTTGTGGGTGTGGCTGGGAAACCTTTACCACGTGGTACGAGCTCCCCGCAGGTTAGCAAGAGCAGCCAAGACTGCCGTTTGGGGAGGATGCACTTTGCCCCATGTCTGTTTGGATCCATGACCGACTTGCCATATTATACCATGTCTGGATTTGTATGGAATCACTGGGGGTTTTAGCTTCGCAGTCGTGTTGAGTGGACCCAGAACAAGCTGCTGTGAGATGGGAAGAGTGGCCTCACAGGGAAGAGAGCCTGAGCCTCTCTTGCCGTTGCTCTTTCCAGATGGAAAAGGGGAAAGCCCTCCTTGGACCTAGAAATTCAGACGCAGGACTTCCAGGCCAGCCCCCTCGTCCACGCTGGGGGCTGTAGAATTCTGAGTGGCACCTTCCGGAGACCTACTCTTCTCAGAACCAAAAGCAGCCTTTGCTGACATCTGGTCCTTTTGGGACACTGATATTTTTATTTATAAAATGATGATCTCATCCTCACATAGATTCTTACTTCTAACAGCCTCGCTCCCTTTGAAGGTTGCCTCAGGCTCCCAGCTTGCTTGCTGGCATCTCCTTGTAACCCTGCAAAGGCGGAAGGACCTGGCTTGTGCCGGAGAAGAGAGGAGGGATGCTTGCCAGCCAGGAAGTCTACCAGCTCTGTCTTCATGTGCAGAGTCTGAGTTCTGTATTACTCTCCTCCCCTTCCTTTATCAACCTCAGTCTGGGAAGAGAAAACTTTCAGTTAGCCGAGATTACCCCTGGACTGATGCCCCCGTGAATTACGCAGGGAGGAGAGCAGATAAGAAATGGTGCCTGAGGATGCCGTGATTCTTTCTTCCCCTCCTCTTTCATCCGTCCCTTGCCTGTTCTCTCAGCAGAAGTCTCCCTTGCTTCTTATCTTTCAGCTGCCCAACATGTTTGGTGACCTTCGGTCCACGTTTATTGCCTTGATGATTGGATCCTATGCCTCCTCGGCAGTCACCTTCCCAGGAGTCAAGGTGAGGGTGTTTACCAGTGTCTGAGCAGAGGCCTCTTTTAAGACTCCTTCAGCGCTCCCAGAAGAGGGAAGTCATTGTGGGCGCTGGGGCCCCCCCTTCCCCCAAGCCCCACCTGGGGGAAGGAAGCACCTGGGCACCATGGGGGTAAGAAAAGAAACCTGCTGGGCCGGGGTTGGGGGAGGGGGGGTGGGGGGTTGGGAAATCCAAGCATATGACTGCAAGGTGTGACTGAAGGCTGCCTTTGCGTTTCAGGGCTGGGGACAGAAAGGGGCTGAGTGTTTGTCCCCAGTCTTGAGTCTAACTCTAGCCCCTCCACCCCCAGGTCTGTTGTTGTTGGGCTGTATTGCTCCCCACTGCCAGAGCGCTGCTCTCAGCCAAGTTGGTTCAGCTGTTTCCCTCCCAGGCAGGATTCTGAGCCCGTGGAAGTCACACAGGGTCAGGATGGAGCAAACACCTCACTGTTCATCAGTCCCAGTTCCTGCTCCAAATCCTGTTGCTCCTGAAAGGGCTTCAGAAGGGGCTTCTCCCTTCTCTGGCACCAGCACCAAATAAATCCCCTTTCCTGAGAGGTCCAAGGGGGAGAGGCCATAGGGCAGGAGGAGGAGGAGTTACAGGAGGCGTGGGCCAGGGACTTCCCTGGGGGTCCAGTGGTGAAGACTCCACGCTTCCACTGCAGGGGGCACGGGTTCGATCCCTGGTCGGGGAACTAAGATCCTGCATGCCACACAGCGCGGCCAAAAAACAAAACAAAACAAAACAAAAAGACATGGGCCGGCCACCTGGGCATCGAGGTGCTTGGAGGGGCTGGGGCCAGACGTCTGTGGATTTTAGGGATCCTCGAGTTCCTGGAGTGCAGAGGAGCCTACAAGTTCCCCCTCCTCCTCTTCTCCATGTCTGACTGCTGGTCCCCTCCCTGGGTAGCTGGGCCGCTGTCTGCCACTACTCTGGGGACTCTTGTGCTGGAAATCAATGGCAATAATGACATTAACAGGCTTGCAGGCTTCTCACCTGTCAGGCCCTGTCCTGAGCCCTCTACCCGCTTGACCCCCACCTCGACACCATGAGGGTATATGCCAGTGTCACACCCATTTCACAGAGGAGCAAAGCGAGACTTCCAACTGTTCATTCCTTGAGTATTTTTTGGGTACCTACCGTGTGTATGCTTCAAGGTACCAGAGAAACATCAGTGGACAAAGCTGGAGGTTCCTCTCAGGGAGCTGGCCTAATAACAGATGAGGAAATGAATCAAGAAGTCAAAACTCTCGGCCAGGGCTGTTCACTGTGAGCCAGTGATGTGACAGTGATGGGTGGTCTGGGAGGGCCTCTCCAAGGAGATGACATTTGGTCCAAGCTGGAGCCATTTGGTCCAGGGCGAGCTAAGATTATTGGAATGCAGGTGCCTGATGACCAATCACCCAGGCTGCTGGGGCCATGCCTCCCCTCGCAGCTGAGTGCAGGGAGAACAGGACTGCTGGGTGCCCCTACCCGCTGCCCGCTCCGGCTTCCCTCTGCTAGCTCTGCCCTCCTCCCTGCCCCGACTCCAACCGCTACCCCGTTGTGCCTCTCAGGTCATCTACGACTTCGGTGCCTCCTTCATCATCATCCTCGTGGTCTGGGCCGGCTGCTCCGGGCTGGTTTTCCTCAACTGCTTCTTTAACTGGCCCCTGGAGCCCTTCCCGGGCCCAGAGGACATGGACTACACGTAAGTGGGCGTGCGGTCTGCCCCCACCCCTACGCCGGCTAGGGGCCCTGGCAGCGCGACAGACACTCTCCTGTGGCCTCCAGGGTGAAGATCAAGTTCAGCTGGCTGGGCTTTGACCACAAGATCACTGGGAAGCAGTTCTACAAGCAGGTGACCACGGTCGGGCGCCGCCTCAGCGTGGGCAGCTCCATGCGGAGCGCCAAGGAGCAGGCGGCACTGCAGGAGGGCCACAAGCTGTGCCTGTCCACCGTCGACCTGGAGGTCAAGTGCCAGCCCGATGCCGCAGGTACCCGCGTGCGGGCCCCGCCTCCCAAGCCCGCCTGAGCCGTCAGCAGGGGCTTCTGAACCCACACCCGCACCCCAGCGACAAGGAGGGGGCGGCCGGTCCAGATGCGGAAGCTGCAGCCCCCTCGGGGGGACCAGCGCCCGCTGAGGGCTTTGTGGGTACCATCTCCCTTAATCCCCATTTCATCCCCAAAGGGCCGGTGGCACCATCCAGCCTGCCTTACAGACGAAGGGTCAGCGAGGGTGGGGGACTCACGCAGCTTGTTTCGTACGGCTGGGTGGCCTAACCCCTGCGCCCAGCCGTCCACCTCATCCAGCGTGATTTGGTGGGCAGAGCAGGGCTCTCGGCCCCACGCGCCCAGCCCCTGGGTGGCGGGCGGGCCGCGGCCACGGCGGCACGGCCCGGTTCTCCCTGAGCGCCCCCTTCTCCCCGCAGCGGCCCCCTCGTTCATGCAGAGCGTGTTCAGCCCCATCCTGCTGCTCAGCCTGGTCACCATGTGCGTCACTCAGCTGCGCCTCATCTTCTACATGGGCGCCATGAACAACATCCTCCAGTTCCTGGTCAGCGGCGACCAGGACGTAGGTAGGTGGCCTCCAGGCCCCAGGGCGCAGCCCATGAGCGGCGGTCACTCCTGCCCGCCTGAGGTTAAGCCCACTGCCCGGCTGGCTGGAGGGTGTTGGGCTGGGCTGGACCAGCAGGGCCATGAGATGGCAGAATCCAAGGGCCTGATTGTGTGTCAGAGCCATTTCATCACAGCCGGGCCCAACTGTCCTTTCATGTCCCCGTCAGAGTTTCCCGGTTTAGGAGGGAGGAGAGGACTAAAATAACTACGTGTGTTTGGGGTGTGGGGATGTGTTTTTTGTTGCCTGAGTGGGACGGTTGACGTGTTTGTAAATGAAAACACTGCACAGAATGCGGTACTCCACCTGAGAGCTTGTTGAAAGACTATCAGTCAAACCCAACGCCAAGAATTCTCCGGGAAACCGCAGGGGTGCCGCGTGGAGAGGCTGGGGGCCGAGATGGGGGCTGGGCTACTGCGGCTGGAGACTGGGGCTCCTGGGCCTGCACCGGATCTGTGCCCTGAACTGGGAAGCAGAGCCAGGTGGAGCCTTCCTCGTGGGTAATCCAGTCCAGGCTTGTTACTTCTGGTAAACAGAACTGATAACCCACCTGCCACTTTTCCAAAAGAACACACAAGCTGATTAGAGGTTTTGATTCTACAAAGAAAGTCAGTACTTCCTCAGGGCCTGAGCTGAGTCAGCTTTAGTTATCCCTAAGCGGGACAAACACATCTGGTAAATCCTTTTTATTGGCTGTCTCATTGGTGTGCAACTTTTTGGTTGGTTTTCCCCCGCCTCCCCCCGCCCCGGGAAGATCTGCTAGGCATTGTAAGTTTTTAAAGAGAATGAGAAACCCGGCCTTAAGAAAAGGGGAAGGTGACAAAGAGGCACAGATAATGCAGGTTCTACTCCAAAAATGCGTGTTCGGACGTGAAGCAATGTGGAAAAACCCTATCACGCGCCCTCGCAAAAATTCGTAGCAAACGCAAGGATAGGAAGAAAAATAACCTGTAGCTTTGTTTCATCCAATGATATATATTTCTATATTTCTACCACAGGGACCCTTTTATTATGTAACATTCATTAAAATCTGTGTGCCACGCTTTGGGGAGAGATGACCTATCGTGTCTATTTGCCCTCTATTGTAAACCCTGAGGCCCAGACAGGTGGAGACTCTGACAGGTACAGAGAAGGGCCCTCACTGGCCCTTGGAAGGCAAATCTCCCCGCTGCTGAGTCATGGCCTTTTACTCTCTGAGAACTCTTTTGCTGCCCAAGAGGCATTTTTTCCATCTGTTTCCCGCATTCAAAAAGTCAATTTCAAGAAGTAGAGGAAGTTGGGCCAGGAAGTTCGGTCTGCAGCAGACAGGGCATTGGTTTTCCCCATCCTCCTCCTGTGGGCAGTTGTGCCTGACATCACACACACACACACACACACACACACACACACAAACACACACGTCTGGCTATCAGGGCCAGGGGGCCAGTAGATGGACGGGAGGCCAGCGCTGGCTAGTGAGATACTTGGGCTGGGTGTGGGGTGGATTCTTTGCCCTCGGAGGGAACAAGGGCAGCAAGGCCCAGGTTCAGCCAGGTCTTCTGCACCCACGCCGCTTTCCCATCACGGTCCCCCGCAAACACCACAGGCCTGATTCACCAGCCCGCCTGTGACGAGGCACCAGCTGCACACGAGCGAGGCCCCAGCCGGCAGGAAAACGTCCGCAGACACCCGCGCTGGGCACTCTTGAGAGTCGGGGCTTGGTGGGAAATGGCGTGTGAGCTGGGCCCAGAGCTAGCCTGCCTCCGTGCCCCATCCCCCTGTAACAACCTTTGACATTTCTGCTCCTGACTTCACTCCTCTCTGCTTTTTCACTTTTGCTTTCTTGATGCAGTGATGGCTACCGGTAAGCCAGTGGGGGCCGGGGACGGGGGATTGTCAGGCAACACATGACATCCTCTCCTAGCCGGTCTCTGTTCAACTGAGAAACCCCTCTCCTTAAACTCCAGACATCCCTCTCGGCCAGCACTGTGTTTGGGGGTGGGGCAGTCAACATTCAGCTTCTGTTTGTCTGAGAAATCCCATCGTAATTTTAAGGCCCTTTGAAGATTGAAGCCCTTACGTCAGAGCCCCTGTGAGTGGTGCCTTCCTGGTATATTTCTAGAGGCAGAAAACTGATGGCCAGTCACACACAAAGCCTCAGTCCCAGGCATTGGTAATTCTGTGGTTCCCAAAGTCATAGAGACTTCCTGGAGCTTCTGGGGGAAGTCATTGTGACATACTGGATTTCACTCAGCTGTTTCTTGGAAATAGGCGAGGACTTTGGAGAAAAGAAAAGGGTGGCCTGCCCCTCGCTCCGGCTTTGATTTCAGAGGTTAAGGTCTCTGGGCTCCCTCATGACCCACAGTGACAAGGGGGCGGTTCTGGAGAAGATCCCAGAAGGGCTTGTGGGGTCCCAGACTCTGCCCAGCGCCCACCCCAGGCCTCTGCCGGCAGCCCCCGTGACCCAGCCCGTCTTTGTCCTCAGTGGGCCTCTACACCTCCATCTTCGGCGTGCTCCAGCTGCTCTGCCTGCTCACGGCCCCGGTCATTGGCTACATCATGGACTGGAGGCTGAAGGAGTGTGAAGATGCCCCCGAGGAGCCCGAGGAGAAAGACGCCAACCAGTGCGTAGGCGGAGCTCGTGCCCCGGGCCCCGCCCCCAGAGGGAGGAGCCCACCGGTCAGGGTCAGGTGTTAGGCAGCGTCAGCGCGGGTGGGTTAGGCTTTAAAGTCAGCAGGAGAGGCGAGAGAGGGCTGTACTCGAAGCTGCTCTTGCCCTCGCTCAGCTCAGCACACGTTTTGGTCTGTTGCTTCTGTAAGGAAAGTCTCTTGTATGCAAAAGTTTGGGAGGCACAGAGCTCTCGGAGAGAGAAGGAGAGAAACCAGAGGAAGGTCTGTGCAGACAGCTATCAAACGTCCTGCTTTTAGGGCTGCCCTCCGATCCTTAGCACAAGCAGTACACCGGCAGACATCCTTAGAGTGGTCCTGTTTGCCTGCAAGGTCTGCTCCACTGGGTGTGAGTAGTAAACGGCTATAACCTTAATACGTATCAATAGATCTGTTCATGATTGTGAGAATTAAGCAAGGGACCGGAGCCCTACGTTACAGAAGGGTTGGGCTCTAAGATCAGAGGATGAGTTAAATGCTGTCTTCTCTGACTCCGCCTTAGTACAATAAGCTCCTCTTTACTGTATCAGGCCCTGTGCCAAGCCCTTAATGCACAACATCTCAGGTAAGCCTCCCAACACCTCGATGAGTTAGACCCATTTTACAGATGAGGGGACTGAAGCTAGGCGTCTGAGTGGCTTGCCTGAGGTCACATAGGGAGAAAGTGGTGGGTCTGGGCCTCCCTGCACATCTCTGAGCCCTTGGATGTCATACAGTTGTCCATGGGGTATCTTTGTGGGTGTTGAGGCTGGAATCAGTAATAGTGAATTCACAGGGAAATAATTACAGAGAATGCTCTGTTATGTAGGTCAGGTCCTACAGCCAGAAGGCTGTTGGTGCCCATTCCAGTTCCATCTGCCGCATACTCGTTGCTCCTTCGCCCCTTCCTGCCGCCCAAGGAGAAATCCACTCGCTCCCTTTTTTGGCTTATTATCTGGCTTAGTGTCAGCTCCCTGCAGGATTCAGGTGAAGTTGGAGCCAGTAGTGAAGGAGGCTTTGCCACACCCTGACCTGGGCGCACTCTCCTCCTCCCTCCCCATCATCGGACCTCAGTCTTCACTGAAGCAGCGCAGGGCGTTGACACCCGTCTCCTCGTGTCTTCTTGCGTCCGACCTCTCCACTGAGGTTCACACTCCGCGCTCAGTCCAGGGGGTGCAGTGGGGAGTGTCCCTCGTGCTGGTCTAGCCTCCACAGTCCCTAGCACATGCTTGCGGGTGGTCTCTGAGTCTTGCACTGTCCACAAGCTGTGACTCCCGGGACCTGACTTCCTGGGAGAGCCTGTCCTCCAGGGAGCCCCCAGCTCCAGTGTGTGCTCTGCGTTTCCACAGAGGTGAGAAGAAGAAGAAGCGGGACCGGCAGATCCAGAAGGTCACCAATGCCATGCGGGCCTTCGCCTTCACAAACCTGCTGCTCGTGGGCTTTGGGGTGACTTGCCTCATTCCCAACCTGCCTCTACAGGTGGGTGTGGGGAGAGGGAGAAGCCTGGTGGGGTGTGGGGTGATGAGACTGAAAGGTGCGTGATGTCTCATGGGGGAGCCATCAGCAAAGAGAACAGTGACTTCTCATTTGTTTAATTCAACCAACCAACCTATCAACCAGCCAGCTGTGATTTACCAAGGGCCTCCTACCTGCCAGGCTCTGTACGTGCATGATGCTGGGAGCAAGCTGTAAGGAAACTCAGATTGCCTTTCACAGAAGACTCTTCTCTATGAAAGTACACCATTCTTCTTGGTCTTTAGGCATCTTGCATACCATGAATACCGTCATCTTACCATTTCTGGAACCATGTGGTGTGGTTGTGTGGCTGCTCGTTTTGCATGTGCTCAAACAGCTGAAGTCTGATGTCCAAAGAATTCTGGCTAGTCTGTGGCATTGGTGGGAACGTCTGCTCCTCCAGTACAGGGGAGCCGCAGGAAAAAGACCGATGATCCCTTGGCATCTGGGTTCAAAAGTTTAATTCCTTCTCACAAGATTTCCAGTACCTTTGGAACCTGACTTTTGGCAGAGGGTTTGAGAAAGGTAGATTTTGTTACCTGCCTGGCTCCACCCTTAGGTCCCCAGAAGTGTTCTAGTTCTGATCCCCAAGTTTATGAACTTGGAAGGGACACAAGTGATGGCATTGCTTCCAGATGGGTGTGACCCAAGTCCAGATGGTATCTTGAACCAGGTCCAGGAGGAAAGCAAGAGTCCCTTTCTACAAGTGGCCGCACGTAGAAGTTCATTGGAAATCCAGGTGTGCACCACCCACAGGTGCTGCCGTGTGTTTGTGCCGACACCGCGTGCAGCCAGAGTAAACCACCGGAGGCTCTACCAGTTCCAGAGGGGAGTATTGCTGCATCCCTGGTGCCCTCCCGGCCTCCTGGTGGTGGCCCTCTCCACAAGACCGGCAGACCCTTGCCCTGACCACCCTTGTCCAGTCGCGGGGCAATGCTCAGTGAGGACAGTCATCTGCTTTGTGTTTTATCCAGTTCTTATTGAAAGACAAGTTGTGAAAAGGCAGCAAGGCATTTGGAGTGGAAAGCGGAGCCTGCAGAAGGATGGATGCACATTCAGGCACAGACCTCTCGCAGCACTGCAGAGAGCAGCCCTCGCCGCCTCCACTGCCCACATTCCCGGAAACGGGTCTTGGCTGCTGAGCCCGATGGCAGGGCTGTGTGCAAAGAGCAAACAAAGGGTCCTGGGAGCAAAGTAGACAGCTCGTGGCTCTCAGGAATCGTTAACAAGTGCTTGCTAAGCTTGCCAAGCTTGCCAGCAGTGACCTTTCCTCAGGAAAGCAGAGCTAGAGGGGAGAGAGACAGCCATCTACCAGTAGGGCCTGGGTGACCAGGCAGGGAGACCTGGGCACAGTCCTCAGGTCCGCAAAGGCAGGAGTTGTGATCAGTGACCTCCTGCTTAGTGCTGTGTCCATACGTACACTTAAGAGCAGACTCTAGATGGGGGCAGGATGGGCGGAGCCCTGGGTTTTAGTGTTTGCCAATTTCCGCGGTGCAAGTGCTCTCGTCGTGGCTGATATCAACCAATACTGTGTCACCAACTGTGGAGTTGGAAAGAGACACAGTAACACACCATCATACGATATTTACAGTAGACTAAAAAACCTTAAGAGCGGGAATTCCCTGGTGGTCCAGTGGTTAGGACTCCGCGCTTTCACTGCTGAGGGCACGAGTTCAATCCCTGGTTGGGGGACTAAGATCCTGCAAGCTGCGCAGCGCAGCCAAAAATAAAAATATAAAAAAATGTTTGGAAAAAAAAAAAAACCTTAAGAGCACGGCTAATGGTAAAACAGAATAAAATAATTAGGATGTGCTGGGTTTTGAGTATTCATTAACTTTGTTTTCAACGTACAGTTGACCCTTGAACAACACAAGTTTGAACTGCGCGGGTCCACTCATACTCAGATGGTTTTCAATGGTAAATACTAAGTACCACGTGATCCGTGGGTGGTTGAATCCGAGGATACAGAACTGTGGATACAGAGGGCCGACTATAAGTTATATGTGGATTGTTGGCTGCGTGGAGGGTCGGCACCCCTAGCCCCCCGTGTTGTTTAAGGGTCAACTGTAATTTGTTGAATTGTACGTTTATTACAATTGAACTGTTAGTAGTGACTGTGTTTAACTTAAAATCGGCTCTCAAAATTCTTGGCAGTTCAGGAGTTGGCCCTGGAAAGCTGGCACAAGCTGACTCCAGGGCGCCAGTGCTCCCACCGCTCAGGACCCCAGGAGCTCTGGGGCAAGGGGACGAGGTGAGACCCTCCATGTCTCCTGCTCACACTCTGCTCTCCCTCCCTCAGATCCTCTCCTTCATCCTGCACACGATTGTGCGAGGATTCATCCACTCTGCCGTCGGGGGCCTGTATGCCGCTGTGTAAGTCCTGGGAGCTGTGGGCGGCCTGGTGGCCGAGGGTAAGGGAATGACCTGAGGGAGGTTCCTGGTGGGACTGAGGGCCTGAAGGGGGCCATCTTGCCCACTTGGGGTTCATCCTCTTGCCTTAGGTACCAGGGCTTCTGTTGGGTGTGTCAGGGGAAGGCCATACCTGGCAGGAGCAGGTCAGTGGGCAGACAGTTGGGTGCCCACAAGCCTTGGCATTTAACACGAAGTCAGTTCCCCCAGCCAAGGTGCCGCTCGTTATTGCCTCGGGGACTGCTGCTCAGCGGGGTTCTGAGGCTGCCTCTGGCTGCTTGTGGGAAGGGCAGGGGGGTGGGTTCTAGCAGCCCACAGCTCAATGGTGACCTTCAAGTGGGCTTCAGCGGCGGCAGTGACATGAATAACTGAGCCCAGGATATGCCTGACAGATCCCACCCAGGGCCTCAAAGGGCTGGTTCTGTCCACAGCCTTCTCAGGCCTTGGCTAGAATGAAACCTGCCTCCTTTTCCAAGAGGCCACACATGCCTAAGGAACCATAGTTGTTCCTTCTCCTTGGGCCGGGCCTTGGCTCAAACACTGGAACCCAAACACCATCCGCTGTCTCCCTCTGACCAAAGACTAGCCCATTCCTCCAGCCGTTCCTTGCTAGGAGTCCCTTCTCACCTCTGGGACCACGATGCCTGACGTGGCCCCAGAGTTCTGGCAAAATCTGGCTAAGATTCTGCCAGAACTCTCTCCCCCTCTCAACAGTATCCCATGGGGGTCATTCCAGGTCTGCATGTTCCACCCCCACCTACCCCCCAGGCCTGGAGGAAGTTGTGGCTGCCCTGGCAGAGTCTGAGGGAGTCGTCCGAGGGCTGTGATGCTATGTTTCCGTGATTACGCAACGCTCCTCTGGAAGAGGGTGCAGCCGGGCCAGGCCCAGCCTCCAACCTGCTCCCTGGGCCTGGTTCACAAGCTGCAGACTCCTGCTGGCACCACATTTTCCACTCGGCTTGGCCAGACACCCATGGGCCCCGGGGCCTCATGCTGGTCCAAAAGACAAATCCGCTTCGCAGAACTGCTCAGCAGAAAGCAATCCAAGGATGGACACCCCACCATTCTCTGAGGCTATTCCCACCTCTTCTCTGCCACCGGAGGTGCAGCCTGGGGGCACCAGCACCTGGGGCCAGGCTGAGGACAAGCATGTGGGAAGCCAGAGCATGGCCCCTGTGGTGACAGGTTCTCTACTGCCCTGGCAGGTACCCCTCCACGCAGTTTGGCAGCCTCACGGGCCTGCAGTCCCTGGTCAGTGCACTCTTCGCTCTCCTGCAGCAGCCCCTGTTTCTGGCTATGATGGGTCCCCTCCAGGGAGACCCTCTGTGGGTAAGAAGGATTGGGGGGCAGAGGGTTACGGGCATCTGCCCCACTCTGCTGATTGGGAGCTGGGAGGCATCACTCGGGGGCTTCTAGAACCCCAGGACAGGCAGTTTGGAACTTTAGTTAGGATCAATTCAGGGACCCCTTGTGAATGGGCAGGAGGGACAGGAGGAGAAGAGTGTCCTTTCTAGACCTGATTTTGGGGTAAATCGAACCAAGTTGCTGTCCCTGCTCCTCCTGCCAAAGGCCCGGATTCTTAACCAGGTGCTGTGAGCTTGTCCCAATCCCGGCCCCGCCCCTAGAGATTCAGATCAGTATGGTGGCCCGGCCCGGCCTGGCCCGTGGACAGCTGGGGAATTCTGTTGCTGGAATGTGGAATGACGGGCCCTCCGACCTCTTGAAACTCCTTGTTTGTTTTTCCTCTCCTCTCCTGTGACCTTCTCCCCATTCCCAAACTTGAGAGCGAGGAAGGGGCTGGAACTGGGCTCTGCAAAGACCACAGCCCCTGCTAGCTCCCTCCCCCCGACCCCTCCCACCCCCGCCCTTGATGGCAACTCTCGTCCCTGGTCCCTGCCTCCGCAGGTGAATGTGGGGCTGCTTGTCGTGAGCATGCTGGGCTTCTGCCTTCCCCTGTACCTCATCTGCTACCGGCGCCAGCTGGAGAGGCAGCTGCAGCAGAAGAGGGAGAACGACAAGCTTTTCCTCAAGCTCAACGGCTCGTCCAACCGGGAGGCTTTTGTGTAGTGCCCACCACCTCGGAACTGTGGCGTCCCGCCCTTGCTTCAGTGACTCAACGGTGTCCTCCCCACCCCAGAGGACCTCCACGCACCCCTAGGATCCTGTCCTTCACCATATTGGAGTCCTCGCTCCCTCCCAGGGCCCTGGTCCTGCCTCGGAGCTCTGCGGTGGAAGGATGGGAGAGGGCCCGGTCAGGCGCTTCTCCTGCTGGAAGCAGAGGCGCTCTGGACTTCGCTCAGCCACCCTCGAGGGACCCTGGAGCCTCGGGGCTCCGTGGTGCCTGCAGGAGCAGCCAGGAGGACCCCGGGCAGGCAGGCCCTCTCCCCCCAGTGTGTCGAGATTCCGCCTCTTGCCAAAGCAGAGGAGTCTGCCGTCTACTGCCCACCACCTGCCCCTCGGCTGCATGTCCACCAACCACGCCTGCTGAGGACAAAGGCTTGCACTGTCTGTACCCGCCTCGCCTGGCCCCTCACCTCCTCCCCCGGCCAGTCTGAGCTGCCTGAGGAAGGAAGGACCCGCTTCCTGTTGTTGGTGCTAACTCCTTTGTGATTCCAGCCCCCTGTGGCCTGTCCGTGGCCTGTCCTCCTGTTTGAGGCCTGTGGAGAAGGCCCCCTGGCTTAAAGCCTGGGGAGGGGATGGAGGGCTGGATGGTCACATGTGGCTCAGGAGCTGTGGTCAAGGCCGAGCAGCAGTCCCTTCCCTCCTCCCTGAGGGCCTGAGCCGGGGGCACGTTTCCACTGCCACCCTCTGTCCAGTCTGTGACCTGAAGGGAATTAAAGGGGCACCACACACAAACACACGCGTGCGCGCACACACACGCACACACACAGTTGTTTTCGTGGGGGTGGAAGTGAAGATGTGGCTGACAGACGTGGAGGTCCAGGCCTGGGTGGGAAGGTGGATTTGTGAGAGACCTAGGGGTGTGTGTGCATGTGGGTTGTGCGTACGTGTCCTGTGCATGAGAGATGTGTGTGGGATGGTGGTGGGATGTGGGTGCTGGGTGTCTGCCCTTATCCTCCCAGAGCCACCCCCGAGCCAGCCAGGCCCACAGCAAGCCCAGCGCCCAGGAGCCAGCCCCGCTCAGGGTTGGGAGCTTGTCCCAGGCTGCAGGGCCACAGCGCCCCCTGCTGGCAGACTTTCCAAGGGCCCTGGAGCTGTTTATGTGGGCGAGGCCCCCTTTCCTCTGCCAGGCGGGCCTGGCTTACCAACCCACCCACCTTGACTGCCCTCAGAAATGTGTCCGAGGCTTCCTGGGAGCTCTGAGAGGGGTGGGTTGATTTTTAGGTTAATTGTTTTGGTGGTTGTTTTTGTTTTTTTTTTCCTTTTAAGTTTTATCAGACTCCTTTTTATAAAGCAATAAATCCATTTTCCTCCTGGTAAGGGATGCCCCTTCTAGCATATCAGTTAATGACTACATGTACCTGTTTTGAGCTTGAGAAGAAAAGGCAAGACAAGATTTTCTGCCCCAGTCGTACCCAGCAGCTCACCATCTCTCTGGGTGTGACTGCTGTCTCGAGAGGGGCAGTGGGCCAGGAAAAGACCTTCCTCCCCCACCCCACCCCCAAACAAATGGGGCTTGTGCAGACACCTTACAAGTGTGGCCATCCCCTCCTCTGCTGCTTATCCCAGCCAGACAGGCTAATCCTGACCCCCTTTCATCCCTGCTCAGACTTCCTGTCACCAGTCAACCATGCTGAGGGTTCCTCCTAAGTTCAGGACACAGGGTGACCCCAGGAGAGCCGCAGGCTCAAAGAGAGCAGAGGCAGGATATGGCGGAGGAACGGGTGGCAACAGGAAGGGGCAGGGGCAGGCTCAGGCCCGAGCCCCTTGAACGCACCTAATCTCCCTAGGCTTCACCCACTCATATTCAAAAGCAAATATTTGTTTTAAACAGGCATTTTTAAAAAAAGAGAGAGCCTGAGATCAACATTTCCCAAAGCATTTCTCAGAATGCTAGTTCTGTGAGATGTTAAGGTTATTCTCTATTTTTAAAACAGCGTTATAGTCAGATTCGGGAAATGTTGAGATAAGGTCAAGTGAGTTCGGCACTGGTGGGCTGTGTGCCTCTCCAGGGGGGTGTGGTGTGTGGCTGAGGAATGGCTTTAACCATCACAGCCGTCCTCCACATGTGGCCCAATGACCACGTGCAGCAGGAGCTCTTGGGGTGCTGGTTAATAACGTAGCCTCTGGGCCTTGCCTCTGACTTAGAGGGAAACTGAAGTCTACACTTTGCTAAGCCCCACCTGGTGGTTCTGGTGCCCCCCCCACCAACATTTGAGACCCACTGACAAAGGAGTGCAGTTTGGGGAAGTGCTGATTAGCAAGGGCCCTTCCACCCTTCCAGCTGGGAGAATATGTTGAGCTTGTACAGATATGGCCTGTGCTGTTCCCAGCAGTGCCCAGCCCAGCCAAAGTGGGAGCTGTGGCCTCTCTTTCCCACCCATCTGCAGGGTGTGTGCACTTTGGGGGAAGAAGCAGGCATTAAGAAACCACAGTTCAGGGTGGGAGATAGTCTAGAGCCAATAGTGCGTGGGGATTAGAGGCATGAAAATGGGAGCAGGATACCAGATGGGTTGGGTACCACAGGTGCCCCCCCACTCCCTTGCCTGTCATTCTGCTCTGACTGTACAGGGTTGATGGATTACGTATTTTCCCAGTACCATCACTGGATCATGCTAACAAGCCAGGAGTTCATACTACCCTCCCTAATTTACAGCTGGAAAAATTGAGGCCCAGGGAGGTGGAGTAACTTGCTCAAGGTGAGAGCCAGGACTCATATATGGTTCTTAAGTCATTGGAGCAGCCAAGGCCCTCTAGATCAGGACATTCCGTTCAGAGCAGCAGCCCCAGGGGCCACCAGGCCTTGCGATCAGGGCGAAACAGCCTGAGGAAAGGAAGCAAACACAGGCGAGGGGTCTGTTTCTTGGAGCCAAGAGCTTCCTTGGAGAGAGTGGGGTGAGCTCTACTTAGTAGAGTCATCTTGGCCCTAGAGGCTGATGGTAACTTGGGGGAGCAAGTCTCTGGTCGCCCCAACCCCTGAGAGGAGTGCCCTGGGGTGGGGAAGGGACCACATGGCCTCGGCCCTCCATCTTCCTCCTCATTCTCCAGGCTTCTGGTGGGAAGGAGCAGGAAGTCGTGCCCAGCCCTGCGGGCTCAGAGTGAGGAGGGGGGCCAGGCCGGCCTCAGGAGTATTGCCCCGAGCCCCACTCCTCTCTAGTCTCCCTGGACTTGAGTCCAGGTGTTCCTTTGTGGTTAGCTTCCTCCAAGCCCTCCTGGCCTCTGCCTGTGGCTCTCGCTACCTGGGCCTGTACTAGGGAAGGTTCCCACCCTCGTAAAGGCCATAGATGGGGCTGCAGGTTGAGAGTTCCTTTCTGTTTCTCTTTTTGTTCCTCTTGTACCCGGTGTCAGCCTGGTGAAAACTTCTCCTCAAGCCCTCCTTGTCCTGGCCCTGGGCAGTGCAGTGTGAGGAGGGCATCCCGCTGCCCTGGGCCCCAAGCACACTGAAAATGGGGAGCCATCCAGTATTGGGGGTACATGTGCAGGACTGTCCCAGACAGCGGCACAAAAAGCCCAGTGGAGTTTTTGATGCACTTGCACATCAGCCTGCATGAATTTAAACAGATACACACCACCGGGGGCAGGGGAGGCTGTGGACCCCCTATGGTAAGGGGCTCCTGTCGGAGAGCTCTGAGAAGTCTTCTCAGCAGAGTCAGGCTTCCGGGGCTGTTTAATACGGTGCATTCGCGTGGGCTCTGGGGCAGTAAGGCGCCTTCTCTGTGGGGTTAGGATTAGGAGCCCAGGACCCCCAAAGTGAGGGGATGGGTTTTCCACAGGCTGCAGCGCTCCCCTGGGGTGGGGGTGGGGTCAGGGTGAGCAGGCGGGCTCTGGAAGCCTGTCCCACCCAGGGACTCATGCCAAGCCCTGGGGTGACTACCTGGTGTCAGGAAGGAGGTGCAGCGTCCTCCACGTGGGTGGCCCGCCGCAGAGCAGACCTCTCCCGCCGCTGGCACACAACCACCGCCTGGGCCCTTGGTCTCTGCAGGCAGCATGTCCAGCCCCGAAGTTAGTCTTTCTCAGCCTCCCAGGCAGATCCAAGACCGAACCAGGGCCTCTGGTCGCTCCCAGCCCCTCAACCCTTCCCAGAGTGAGACCATCTCCCTGTGCTGAGGAGGCTGTGAGGGAAGGGCAGAGGTTAGAGGCCCCACCACACATACTATCTCGTGACCTGAAGCAAGTCCTGAGCCTCAGTTTCCTCATCTGTAAAATGGCAGTAATACTCTCCCTGGGAGGCTGGGTGGACATGGACGTCAAGCAGTTGCACGTTTTTGCACCTTGCACTTAATCGGCACTTAACAAGCGATAGCATTATTTTTATGACCCTGGAGGAGTGCAGAGAGCACCGGGGATGAGGACCACCCACACCCACCCTCCCCCGCCCATATATCATGACAGACTAGGCAGCTCTGACCGGGACAGCCTTGTGGCCAAGTAAAGGAAGTGAGGTCTGTTTCTGCTGACCCCTACCCCTCTCAGAACCCCCTCTCTAAGCAAAAGCCTTAAGCAGTTGTCCCCTTGTTCACTTTTACGTCTTGCACATTTTGTTAAGAGACTTGGCCAAAGCTTCTCAAGCTAACCTCTAACTGGTGGATATTCGGGCACTCTTGACAGTTTTATGTTGAGGTGGGTGACTCAGAGCACGGCTTGTAGGCAGTACCTCCATGCCACCTCCTTGTGAAACTGCTTGGCCGTGCGTCTGTGTGTGTGCGTGTGTGCACACGTGTGTCGAAGTCTGAGGTGTATTCCAGGCACGTCAGGCGTGAATGTGTTTGGAGGAGTGTGTGGGAGCTTGTCTGTGTGCCTGTCTACCTGGACGAAGAGGGAGAGGGTCTCATGTCGCTGAATCCCTTTTGGTGGCTGGAAAGGCCTAGGCAGGCCCCGTCCAAGGACCCAGCCCAGGCTCTCAGAGTGGTGCCTGTAGGGTTAACATGTTCCTGTGTCAACGAGGGTCAGTGCAGTGTCACTGACAGCTCAGGAGCTGACCCTGACTCTTCCTGGCCCTTTGCTGTTTCTAGCACCTGGCTTACTTCCTGGCACACAGTAAGCACTTAATAAATGTCTGCCGAAAATGGCTAAGAACTGCTTCCTCCTCGGCCCCTGTGTCTAAGTCACTCATTCCCTTGCCACTTGTCTCTTGCCTGTCACTTGTCTGAAACGTGCTCCCTGACCCCCACTCTCCCCTAGGTTGCACTCATTGCGGCCCAGCTTTGCTGTTGGGCCAGCTTTCAGCAGAGCTGGGGAAGGGACAGAGGAAGGGCCCTCTTGGGTGGGAAGCCCAAGGCTGCTGGGCGTTCTGGTTCTAAGGTGGGCGCTCATCCTTGCCCCTCTTCTTTTGTCCTAGGTCAGTGGTCATGGGCACACCTGCTCCTCCTACAGGTTTCCCACGAAGCTGGCCACTGTCCTGCCAGGCCAGGGCCCTGGGCAGTGGCAGCAGAAAAGAAGAGCCACTGGGCTTCCCCAGAGAAGCCCCAAGGAGATCCCCACGGCCAGGGAGGGGAGAGGATGGCCTGGTTGTCTGAGGCCTGGCTCCTGAGCCTGCTGGGCAGAGGGGGCTTGAGGCCCAGGGGAGGGAGGTGGGTGGCCTCAGGGGCAGCTGGGGGTGGGCGAGCAGCAGGCCCCCCGCACAGCAGGCAGGGCAGAGGCGCTAGGTGGATGTGCACGGGGGCTTCTACTCGTCAGGATTGCGAGCTCAGAAGCCGGGGCTCTGCCACCTCCCTTTGCCGTGTCCTTCATTTTCCCGCTTTTGATGGAGACACCACGGGGAAATATTTCTCTAATATAAGTAGAGCCACAGCACAAGCTCTGTGATGACACGGGGGCAGCTAGACCTTGAGCTCTCTGCCAGACAAGAGGACTTGGTGGGCACCATGGGGACCTGGAAGCCACAGCCCCATCTAAGGATAGCCTTGACACAGCTGCAACCAATTAAGGCCCTGCGTGAGCGAGCCCGGTGTTGCCTGATCTTCTGATTTTTATAAGAGAAGCTGAGAGTCCCGAGTTTTATATAAAATATCCCTATTTTCAGATGCTGGCTCAAAAAACTTTGTTTTTAAATATCACAGCTGCTCCAGTAGCTTTTCACCGTGTGCAGGCCAGAGACAGGGAGAGGAGGGTGGAGGTAAAGCACCGCCCCACGGCTGTTTCCTCCACCCGGGCAGACGCTATGCATGTCTGAACTGCAGCCCCACGCAGGCTGGGACCCTTCTCTTTTGTCTCCCCCAGACCAACCTTTGTCTCCCCCAGCCTGGCGCATAATGAATGCTGTTACGTGAGCAAGTGGTTACGCATTCTAGTCTAGCTTCTAGAGTGACCCCCAGTCCCTGTTTAGGGACAGGGAATCATCAAGGCCAGCACGGGGCAGAGCCAGCCAACCTCAGAGGCCCGAGTCCCTGCCCGCAGGCTGCCCGATGCACTCCTCTGGCCAGGGGGACAAGCCAGGCAGCCAGGGTCACACTTTGTCTGCTCTTCTGTCTTGTCTGTCTCCCCACTAGAACGAATGCCCCCTGAGCGCTGGTACGTGCACTGCCTCGGTCACCATGATACCTCCAGTGCCTCGAAACGTGCCTGGCATGAAACAGCTGCTCAATAAATATTTGGAGGATGAAACTTAAAAAGAGAGAGAGAGAGAAATAAACCAAAAAGAGGCTGAAACTGACTGAGACAGAGGCTGGGAGAAGAGCATGCTCTCAACAGCTAGGAAGGGACAGAACAGAAGATGGAAACAGTGAAATGCAGTCTCTCTGAGATACACAGAGATGGGTTACAGGTGTGGCTGTGACGAAGTGGTAACAAGGGCCAGCCAGCCAGGAGCAAGTGCGGGGGTGGTCCAGAACCGTGAGATGCACAGACAGCGAGACAAAGGGGAGAGAGAGAGAGAGAGAGAGAGAGAGGGAGAGAGAGTACAAGACAGAACAGAGAGAGCAGGTCATTACCCAGAGCAGATGGCAGTGATGGGGAGAGACAGAGAGAGGGAAACATGGAGGGAGGTGAGACAGGAAGAGAGGTAAAGAGAGACAGAGAAACACAGAGAGATGGAGAGAGGAGAGATAACAAGAGAGATTAAAGAGAGAGAGAGCGAGAGGACAGAGTTACAGAGGAACAGAAAGAGAGAGAGACAGAGGGGGCACAGAGAGAGAACAAAAATAAAGAGACAGGGAGAGACAGAAAGAGATACAGAAAGACTTTTTTTTTTTTGCCAAGTCAACATTTAATTAAAAAACACACAAACACGTACACAATGGTAACAACAGGAAAGGAGCCAAGATCTCCTATTTGGGGACAGGCTGACCACATGGTGCTCCCATAGGCCTCACTTTAAGAAAGAAGGTACCTTCAAGACCAGATTTCCAAGAGAGAGAAATTAAGAAGTGGCTGTGTTTTCACAAGAGGTGAGATAAAGAGAGATCGACAGAAAGAGAAACAGAGATACCAAGAGATGGAGAGGAGAGACAGAAGGGGAGGTAGCTAGAGAGATGGAGAGAAGGTGGGTACAAAGAGGGAGGGAGGGAGAGAGACAAAGAAAGAGAGGCATGCGAGACAGAAAGATCGCTGTGACACTGGAGAGTCACGTCCTTCTTGCCTGTTCAGCCTGGAGCACGTAGAAGTAGCCTCGAGGGGCAGTAGTGTCCATCCCTCCTTCCTCACAGCATCCTTTCCTCCAGAAAGATAATACAGAAATGTGCATATCCTGCATGAAGTTGCTTTATGCACATTGCCTCATCTACGATGCCCAGCAATCCCACATGGTAGCCACTACCATCGTCCCCGTTTTACAAATGAAGGAGCTGAGGCTCAGAGAGGTTAAGGAACCTGCACAAGGTCACACAGTGGGAAGTGGTAGGGCTGGGACTCCAGGGCATCAGGCACCAGGGGGTCCGTTCCCACAGTGGTACTGTTGACTCACAGTGGGGCACCCTGGAGAGTGCTGTGGGCCCCGCATGTAAAGCCTAACTCACTCTCTCTTTCTTTCTTTCTTCTCTTGCTGCGGAGCACGGGCTCTAGGCGCACGGGCTTCAGTAGTTGTGACTCGTGGGCTCTAGAGCGCAGGCTCAGTAGTTGTGGCGCTCAGGCTTAGTTGCTCCGTGGCATGTGGGACCTTCCCTGACCAGGGCTCGAACCTGTGTCGCCTGCATTGGCAGGCAGATTCTTAACCACTGTGCCACCAGGGAAGCCCCAGGCCTAACTCTTATGCACACCTGAAGCAAAGCTTGCTAGAGTGAGAGATGTAAGAAGCAGAGCAACTGAAAATAAAATGTGAAGGAAAAAAAAAATGCAGACTTGTTCAGATACTGATTGTATCTAAAATAAACTACAGAATTACATTTTTTAGACGATTAGGGAAATCTGAACTTGGTAGGAGATAATATCAAGAAATTATTAATTTTGTTCAGTATGATCATGGCATTGTGGATTCATAAGAAAATATCCATATTTCTAGAATGCACACGGAAACATGGAGGGCGGAGATGCCACGATGTCTGAGATCTGCTTTAAAATGTTTCAGAAAAGAGATGAAGCAAGTGTGGCAAAATCTCGCTAACAGTTGATTCTGGATGATGAGGAGTGGGGATTCCTTAAGGCCAGATCTTGAACTTGGCACTCAAGTTCCCACACTCCGTCCCGCCTGTGTGTGTGTCCACCACATGAACCACTCATGCTCTGACCAGGGGCTCTACCCTGGTCTCCCCACCCCACAAATTCCGCCCACATAGAACCCTGCCTCTGCACCTTTGCATATGTTCCTTTCCCTCCGAAGATGCCATTTCCCTTGTCTAGCCAAATCTGTCTCAAATCCCCCTTGTCCCCAGATACTTCCTACACCTTTTCAGCCCAGGAGGCCTCTCCTTGGACCCTTTCCAGCACTGTTCCTTGTGTCACACATGGTCACCTTTATGGCCAGCTACCTCGGTCACTAGGTACAGTTTTCTGCAAGTGCAAGGCCTCCTCTCCATGAGCTCCTCCAGATGGAGGCTGTTTCTCAGGTGTTTTAATGATTGTTTTGCTTTTCACTTCCCCCAGTGCCCTGCATGGCCCTCCAAGCTCCCTCATCTCAACTCATTCAGGTCTCTGTCTAAACATGGCCTCTTTTTTTTTTTTTTTTAAGTATTTATTTGGCTGCACTGGGTCTTAGTTGCGGCACGTGGGACCTAGTTCCCTGAACAGGGATCGAACCCGGGCCCCATGCATTGGGAGTGCAGAGTCTCAGCCACCGGACCACCAGGGAAGTCCCATGGCCTCTTGTTTTTGGCTGAAACTCATGGCTTGTGGGATCTTAATTCCCCCACAAGGGACTGAACCCGGCCCCCAGGCCCCCAGCAGTGAAAGCCTTGAGTCTTAACCACTGGACCGCCAGGGAATTCCCAAAACACGGCCTCTTAGAGTCTTTCTTGACCACCCAACTAATACCACCCACACTGCCCACAGTCACCCTGTTCAGCCTCTTCATAACATTCACCTCTACTTGAAGTTATTTCTGCATTTGTTTATATTCTGCCTCGCCCCACAAAACAAGGGAAGGACCTTGTTTTTCTTGGTCATCCCTATAACCTGAGTGCCCAGAGGAAGGCCCAGGACAGGGCAAGGAGTTCAATCAATATTTTACGGAGTGAGTGAGTAGATGTAGCTTTCCCAGCTAGACTGCAAGCTCCAGACGGCAGGGTTTGATTACTTCCTGGAGAGAGCCAGCACGTGGCAATTGTTAAATAATGATTTACTGTATTGGGACTTCCCTGGTGGCGCAGTGGTTAAGAATCCACCTGCCAATGCGGGGGACACAGGTTCGAGCCCTGGTCCAGGAAGATCCCACATGCCGTGGAGCAACTAAGCCCGTGCGCCACAACTACTGAGCCTGTGCTCTAGAGCCCGCGAGCCACAACTACTGAGCCCTCATGCCACAGCTACTGAAGCCCATGTGCCTAGAGCCCTAGAGCTCCACAACAAGAGAAGCCACTGCAGTGAGAAGCCAGCGCACCACAACGAAGAGTAACCCCTGCTCGCCACACGCAGCAACGAAGAACCAACGCAGCCAAAAAGTAAAATAAATAAATAAATAAAATAAATTAAAAAAAAAAAAAGAAAGACATTACACTAAGATAGCAAGGTGAAAATCTCTGCCCCATCACATGCTAGCTTTGGACTTGAGCAAGTCTCTCTCTCTCTTTTTTTTTTTTTCTTGAGCAAGTCTCTTAAGCTCTGCCTCCGCCTCACCTGTCAATGCGGAGAGTAATAATACATTTCTGGTAGAGCTGTTGTAAGGAGTCAAGCCCTTAGAAGAGCACGTGCACGTAAACTTGGCCATTATTAATATTTTTAGACACAACTTCTTCCTAGATCTCAAACCACACCACAGGGGAGGCCCAACCGTACAGGGGCATCTGTTCCGCCTGCAGATGAACAGTCACCCTTAGGACCCTGCGGCACACCTCGGTGTCGGTCCCACCTACTGCCCGGGTCTTGCGCACGCCTGGGACCCACCCTGGACGCGGATGCCAGCGCCGCGGCCCACTTAAGGACGGGAGGGGGCGGGCCCGGGGAGGCTCCGCCTCCGCGCTTAGGTCAGCGCGCAGCGCTGCGCGTGACGCTCTGGTTGCCGCAGAGACGCCCCGCCCCCGCGCGGCGCTGCGGAACTGGGGCTCCGGGCGGCGTCGGCAGCGGCGCGGAAGGCGGCGAGGCAGGGGCGGCAGGAGCCGGCGCGGCGACCGCAGCGAGAGCGGCGAGGACAGAGCAGACCACAACGAAGGCGCACAGGCAGCCGGGCCGGGCCACGGGGAGAGCGGCCGCCGGGAAGCGGGCGGGAGGCTGGGCGGGCAGCGGGCAGCCGCCGAGCCGCGAAGCGACATGGTGCTGCTCAAGGAGTAGTGAGTGTCCAGCCGGCCGTGCGGAAGCGAGGAGGGAGGGAGAGTCGAGGATGACGAGCAGGGAGGGTGATGGCCTGGCGGAGGACGGACGGGGCCCGACGGGATGGAGAGCGCTGGATGGGCGGCCCAGCAGGGGCTGAGGGGACAGCGAGGGCCGGATAGGGCCCGAGGTGGGCCGAACGGGGTTAAAGCGGGAGGGACAGCACCTGAGGTGGGGCCCAAGGGGCAGTGAGGGTCGAAGAGGCCTGAGGAGAGGCTGAGGGGACAAAGAGAGCCGGGCAGGCCTGAGATGAGGTCAAGGGGACAGTGAGAGCCGGACAGGGCATGAGGAGGGGCTGAGGGGATCGAGGGTGCTGGATGAGATGTGCGGTGGTCCTAGAGTGGAGGCTAAGGGAGGAAGGGGCCAGCCAGAGCTGCAGGACTGGCTGAGAGGACCCACTGGAGAGGGAGGAGTTGTCTGAGTGGCTGAGGAGCGGTCAGACAAGGGCAGAGAGGGCTGGGGAGCCGGGGAGCCAACCAGAGTGGAGAGGGGTTTGGGGCTGAACAAAATACCAAGGGGCACTGGGAGATCAGATAAGACAGCTTCAAGAATGGAGTTGGGATGATGAGGCTGAGTGTTGAGGGCAACCTGGGGTGTGAGGAGTGGCTGCCTTAGGCATCAGGGGAAGGATTGTGATAAGTAGACACAGGAAAAGGACTAGGGAGCCAGGGTCAGGCTGAGCGACAGGGGAAGGGTATAAGGAGATAGCAGAGGGGACAGATGGTGTGACATGGTGCCCACGTGGTGGGGGCAGAGGACGAGGTATTTGGGAAAAAAGGCTTAGGATGATTGCTTGGGACTTGGAGACACTTGGGTGAGAAGTCCAGAAAATATTGGGCAGGGGCTGAAGTGATATGAGGGAGTTATGGTGATGGAGAGAGCTAGGATGTTACCAGGGAGGAGAACAGTTTGGAAAAAGAGTATGTTTGTGAGTAAATATACATGTTATTGGAGTTGGGGTGCGGGACAGGGCCAGCGTGTCTCTGGGGGATTCTCAGTCTTGGTGCAAAGAGATGGGGAAATTGCTCTGAGGAATTGATATTTTCATAAAGCCATTGACTGAGGGAAAATGGTGAAGAGTGAGGGAGTTTCTGAGTAGTTAATGGGCGGTGGAGATGAGTGACTTCTGGTAGGAGTTGCAGGGAGATGGGCTTGCTCCTGAAATCCATGGGACTGGATGACAGGTGGGGATATTCGGATTGCTAATCTTTCAAATATGAGATGACCCGTTCCTGAAGCTCATGGTTTCAAGTAAACATCTTAGGACTTTTTTTTTTTTCTCTTCAAAGAGGAAAGATTGGGGGTGGGTGGAGAGGAGAGTTTGGATGTGTACGTGCAGAACTTTCAGTGAAACTGTGCTTCCCTG
This sequence comes from Balaenoptera borealis, assembly GCF_965194805.1. Taxonomy (NCBI): domain Eukaryota; kingdom Metazoa; phylum Chordata; class Mammalia; order Artiodactyla; family Balaenopteridae; genus Balaenoptera; species Balaenoptera borealis. The sequence continues at coordinate 47,980,994 of NC_138879.1, read as the reverse complement.
GAGGGGAGGGCAAGTGGGCAGCATTCGGCCAGAAGCCCAGAAAGTCTGGAAGTGGGAGGTGTCTGGGTAGAGAGCAACTGGTGGAATTCACTTGGTAGCCAGGCAGGTGTGCTGAGAGCTGTTTCCATTTTGTCAGTGAAGGGACTTTGCCCCATCCCACCTGGTTTGCTCCTTGGAGGTGTTTAGGACTTTTGTATATAGTGTGGAGCTTTGGATAGCAAAGGGAAGAGACCCAGGTGTCATCCCAGCTTGACACCTCATCTGAAGAGTGTTATTTCAAAGCCCTTCCACCTCTATTTCTTTCTTTTCCTTTTGTTTTTTTTTTTTTTGGCCACACTGTGCGGCTTGGGGGTCTTAGTTCCCCGACCAGGGATCACACCAGGGATCGAACCCGTGCCCCCTGCAGTAGAAGCGCGGAGTCTTAACCACTGGATCGCCAGGGAAGTCCCCCCACCTCTATTTCTTGACATCCGATCTGATGCTGATCCAGCCAGCGTACAGAGTTTTGTGTGGTGAGGAGGAAGAATCTTGGGAATCCAACAAGAGGAGGGCATGGTGCACTTTGGATTTTAATCTTGACTGTACAGATGACAGACTTTTCCCATTCTCCTGATTCTTTTTTTCTATTCCCAGTTGAATCCTAGAATCTGTAGAAACCTGCAGGTTTTGTAAAGAAGGTCAGGCAGGGAAAGGAAGGGACCTTCAGAAGAGATCTGAGTGAGTTTTGAAGAGAGGGCCTCCCTTCCCAGTCTTTGTTCTCCTCCCCTTGAAGTCTGCCAGGGAAAGGTCCAAGGTGCCAGGTATGCAGCACCTGCCTGGCATCCGCATTTCCTTTCTGCCCAACTTGTGCCCTGTGTGTGCTTGGGCGTGTGTGTGCATCCCTGGGCGGGGGACCAAGAGGGGGGCATCAGAGACACCTGGCTGTGGCCGCAGCGCTGCAGCTCTGGAGAGTGCAAGTGAAGGTCACACTGAAGTGAGCACCGCTCCGGTCCCGGCCCCACGCCGCCTCTGTGGCCCTGTCCTTTGGAATTGCGCCCTATTGCTGCTGGAGTGGTGTTGCGGCCAAGGAGCCAGGGAGAAACGTCCGGGCGTGCAGCTGTCCTGTAGCAGCCTCAGAACATCCTGTCAGGAACTGGCTGATGCCCATCTCTTTTTGGGGGAGACTTACTGCCCGCCCAGGGTCTGAAGTTTGTCCCTGTTGATTTTTCTGACACTTCCTGTAACAGGATTCTCCTTGATTTGATTTCTGCAAATTCTTGGATGTGATTTTTTACTGCTGTTCTTGAAGATAAAAGGCTTATTGTTTTCTAGGAAGTTTCTCCTGAGAGTGCAGAAATTGTGGCCTCCAAGTTGGAAGTATTTTTCTGCACTGTTGGCTTTCTCTAATGGGAGGACAGCATTAGTGGCAGCATCCAGTAACCTGCAGGATTTACATTATTTGAGTCATTCTGGAGGAAGGGGAGTTAGCAGGCAGTAGAGACTTGGAGCCCATTTTGTTTTTCCTGCTACTTTTCTGCTCTGTGCCTTGCCTTGAGTGTGAAGTTTTTCTCAGATCCCTCTGGGTGTCTTCTTGCTATCTGGGGACCTTTGTGGGACTAGAAACTAGTGAGCACGCTCTCTACCAGCCTGGAGCAAGGATCCCAATTGGCAGGACCACCGCATAGGAAGGAGAGCATAGCAGCACGTGCTTCACCAAGCATGCAAGATGCGGGAGGCTCCGGGGGTTCCACCTAGGGTCTGGGAACTGAGGATCTAAGCTTGGGAGCTGACTTGATTCGTAGGAATACAACCAAGCGTTTTTGTCTCAGCTCTCTGACCTCACAGTTCTGAGCTGGGGGTTGGCCGTTGCTCTGCATTACAAATGCAAGCCACCCAGAGAAGGGTCGCTGGCCCTCGCACCTCTGCGTGTGGAGTTCTGACCAGTGTGGGACTTTGCTGGCCATGGCTTCTCCATCAGGTGATTGATTGGTGGTACCTCCAACAATTGGTAGTCATTGAAATGGAGAAGGAAAAGAAAGTGATCAGTTGGGGTGTCTTTGGACAGCTTCTGGAGGTCAGGACATAAGTTAGGTGTCCTCTCTTGATGGCTTTGTGGTAGTAGCTTGTGTTGTAATATCTGGCCCCAGAGCAGAGATGGTTGGTGCATGCTCTTAGGGTGATTAATTCTCCAAGGAGCTTGGCCCCTTCCTAGCCTTTCACCTTGAGGGCTGTTGTTGGGAGGTTGGGTCCACAGAGAGGTAAATCCCCAGGACCTGCTTCTTTGGGTCTGAATCCTCATCTTGGCTTCGGAGTTTGCAGGGGTGAGTCCTCCTGTGTTAACCTCCTATGTTAACAGAGAGAGGTAGACCCATTGGCGAGTTTTGTTGGGGAAGATATTAGTGGGAGAGAGGGAGAAGAGGACAGCTCCAGATGTGAGTCAGAGGCCTGGAAAGTAGCTGGTGAGGGGACAGGTTTGCACTGAATCACAGCGTTCTAAATGAAGTGCCAGAAGGAACAGAGGGTCGTAGCCTTGAAGCACTCAGGGGGCCATTCTCTGCTGGGTTTTTGACAGTGAGTGTAGTGTCACATGCAACGAAACATTTAATACCATTCTAAGATGATGCTTTGAGAGCAGGTTTCAGAGCCTGAAGATGATACTCTTTTCCCTCTCTTGCAGTCGAGTCATCCTACCTGTGTCTGTAGAAGAGGTAAGTCCTTTTTCTTCTTTTTATTCATAGTTGGATATACTTGCTTGTGACCCTTAGCTCAGTCGGGCTCCTGGCGGCCCACAGTAGTATCTTCTTGTGGTTTTCATGTTTGTTCTAGCATAGAGATAATCAGTACTTGATGTGAATTTTCCTGGTGCAATTTTCAGTTGAAGGAAGGCGCTTATGTATCTGACCAACTATGTGCAACCTGCCTCAAGCTGTTGACCAGCGAGATAACTTTGGATAGACACTAAACCAGCCCCTCTTACCTGCTAGAACTCAGCCTGTTTGGGGAGCTATTACTGAGGGGATTAAGTACGTGCATTTCTGGGACCTCTGTGACTCAACAGGGAAGTGTGCCTGGCTCTCTCTGGTTGTGTGACAAACCAGCAGGACTGGAAATCTCTGAGGCCCTCCCTAGCCATACTCCATGTGACTGCTAGGAAGACCGAGGCCCAGAACCCTTCTTTTACGGAGGGCAGGGAATGACAGATGGGCTTGGCTTGCCCTCTGTCCTTTTATGGTTCTTGGGCCTGACGTTCCTGCGTATAGGGATCTGGCAGGATTTGCCACAAGAAGGTTCATAGGCCGTGCTGACTCAGAGTTGGTCTCTGGGACAGCAGAAGACTGTCACAGAGCCTCCCTTGTCCCGCCCTTTCTCTGAACTTCCTTCACTCTCCTCTCCCAGCTCAGCCTTGTCCTTTGCTCCCTTTGGAATCCACAGGCCCCTCAGCTTTCAGTTAAGCTCGACTTTGGGTGAAGCTGCTCAGCCAGTATGGTGCCCTCAGTCGCTCTCTTTCCTGCAGTGTCAGCTCTTGTGATAACTTCCACTCTGTTCCAAATATGAAATGGACCTTCGAAAAATGAGATCAGGCCAACAGAGCCCGCAGCACACTTGAGATGAGACAAATGGCCTCTTGGCGCCGGAAGAGGGTGGGCAGGCATTGGCCCCCCGGACAATTGTCTCTGGTGGTGGGCTGTATGTCTGTTAAGAGCTGTGGAGACCTGGGGGAGGGGTCAGGGTGGGCCTCGAACGTGATGTGGGAGTTCTGGGAAAGGAGCATAAGAGAAATGAGACTGGGGAAGCTGGGGGAGGGGATGGCTGGGTAGATGCTGCGATCCCTGGAGGGCCCTGAGGTGTACATGGGGCCTGGGAACCACGGGCTTGGGCTGAGAGCTATTGACTTGGGGGAGCCCTGCTCACCCATCTCCTTTGGGGTCCTTGCTCTCTTTATGAAAAAACAGCAAGTGATGGTTTTCCAAACCAGGAGGCCAAGCAGGAAGGCCCCAGCACGTTACTTGCCCTGAAACTTGGGCGTCCGATGCCTCTCTCTCTGTGGTACAGGAGGATCCCACACCCCAGTGAGGAAGATGTTCCCCGGGAGTTCAGGAGTTCCTCAAGTGGTGTTTAGGGGTGAAGTGGATCTTTTTTACAGGGAGTTTCTTTTTTTAAAAAATAAATTTATTTTATTTATTTATTTATTTTTGGCTGTGTTGGGTCTTCGCTGCTGCCCACGGACTTTCTCTAGTTGCGGCAAGCAGGGGCTACTGTTCGTTGTGGCGCGCGGGCTTCTCATTGTGGTGGCTTCTCTTGTTGCAGAGCACGGGCTCCAGGTGTGCGGGCTTCAGTAGTTGTGGCATGCGGGCTCAGTAGTTGTGGCTCACGGGCTTAGTTGCTCCGTGGCATGTGGGATCTTCCCGGACCAGGGATCGAACCTGTGTCCCCTGCATTGGCAGGCAGATTCTCAACCACTGTGCCACCAGGGAAGCCCCCTGCAGGGAGTTTCTTGATGGAATGACAGGTGGGAGTGTCTCTGAGAGGTGTGGCAGACCCAGGAGGGCCAGCACTGTCCGTGGGCACCTCTTGGCTGATTGCTTATGGTGGAGCCAAGAATGGAGGGAAAGGGGAACTCACCTTGAGAGCGTCCACAATTGGCGGTTTTCAGTTTGTGGTGGTTTGTTTTTGGAGCATTGAGGAAATTGTGGGGTGAACTGAGCCTGAAAGCAGAAGCTTGGGAAGTAAGCACTGGTTACGATTCATCTGTAAGCCTGGTGATGGTCAACGCATTCTCAGCCATAAACCACTGATGAGAAAGCAGTGCTTGGCCTGTGCAGCATTGAAGCAGGAGCTGCTCTTTCAGTGGCTTGAACCTTAGTTCCAGAAGATCAGAAAATCTTGAATGCGGAAGCCAAAGAAGAAATAAGTAATGACCAACCTTCTCAAGAGTCTTTATCGCTAACCCATCCTGACTAACGGTTCCCATGGGAACAGCCCCGTGTCATGTGGCTGTTGGATTCACTTCCCAATTGGAGGCCCTCAGAGCTTTCTGATTTGGAAGGGGAATGAAAAGAGAATAGAGAAGCCCCTGTCTTTATGACCATCAGGACACTGTGTGTCCACCTGTGGTTCCTTGCTCAGTTCGGCCCGCCTTTACCCCCTACTGTGGGTAGGGTTGTTTTACTTCTCATTTCCAGAGATGCATGGCACCAGGCCCCTTTGGTGCCTGGGCTGGCAGGTCCATGGGGGTGGGACCAACAGCTGTGCTGTTTTTCATGACATGTTTCAGGCCCACCCACTATATCTTCCTGGGCTCCCACTCCCAGATTGCCAAAGTGGTGGAGTCTCTGTTTTCCTTAGCTGTCTTCTTTCTTGGGAACAACGGAGCAGATCTCCAGGGCAGGGAGCAGCACTGTCCTGGGCCAGAGGAGGCTGGAATCCCCATCTCCTTGGGGCTCTTTATCTGATTTAATGTTCTGATCCCCATCCCCCACCTCTACCCCATCTGAGTCTGGCTGCTTTCTGCTTTCCCAGGGTGCAGAGCAACAGTGCCAAAGGGAACCCTCTGACAGGAAAAGTGTCCCTTACTTGTAGCTTGTGGAGGCTAGTCTTACTCACCTCTTAGGATTAACAAAACTGCCTTACATGTCTCATTGGGATTAAAGGATCAGAATATCAAGAGAGATTAAAAGGGGAAGATGCCAGCCCAACACACTGATCCTCTTAGAGCCTGCCCTCTGATTCCTGCAGCTGAAGAGGAACCAAATGAAGGGGATTAGTCTCTGCTGGGGCCCCTCCGCAAGCAGCACCACCAGCCGGCCCCCCAGTCCTCTCCACCGGCCTGGTAAAACCGGCCTCCCCTTCCCTTTAGGATTGCTGAGTCAGTGGTTAGATGTTCTTATGACTCTTCTCTGAAACAGAATTACTGTTGCCTCCTAGGAACCCCTGGCTCAGCCAAATCCTGACCCACTTGATAGGGGTTTTCATGTATGCCTCTGTTAGGGGGTGGACTTGGAAAGGCAGAGGGACAGCTTGGGGTTCCCTGGGGGCACTGAAGCAGCCCTGATGTTGCTCTGGATTAGCAAGGTCAAGGTGACTGGCTCTCACCCAGATGTTCCTCTTTACAGGATTAACCCAGCCTTGACGGTTTGCCTGGGCCTTTCCTTGGCATCCTGTACTGCATTTTTGCTTTGGAAGTTAGGGGTCTTTCAGCTTCGTGGTGAACAGTGAATTGTCCTGGTGTGCTGCCTTACCTCCTTCCATGTTTTGCCCAGAAACGTCCCTGTGGTACCTAGGAGGCTGCCAGGTAGAGCAGGCCTCAAAGGGAGAAAGACCTTTGTCTTTCACTCCTGAGAGTACCAGGAGCTTGGGGAGGGGGCGTGGAGGGTGAGGAAAATCGATCCCCAACCCCTCCCCAAACTATAGTCAAGTTTCTTTTTCTCATACTCCCTAAACTGTTGTGCCTGGTGGCATTGGCCGTGATAGGGAAGATGCATCCTTTGGTATAGGCGTAACTTCCTGCTTTAACGGTTGCTGTTTATTCTCTTTTCACCTCATTTTCCCCTCTAGACAGCTTCCCTCAGAGAGAAGGGAGCAGAAGGGCCAGGCCTGGGCACTGCCCAGGTCATTGGCCCTAATACTGAGTTGTCTTGAGGGATCAGAGGAGCCCAGTGATCTTGACTGGTGACTTGATAGGGTGGCATGTGACCCAAATAAAGGAAAACTAGGCTTTGGCCATCTAGTAAGTGCCAACATAGAGGGTGCACCCAGCCAGCCCTGTGGGATAGGAATCTGTGCTATCTAATACGGGAAGCAGGGCGCTTGCTTCAGCCCCACCAGGAATCAGGAAAGCATCAGGAGGTTTGGTCTCCTACAGGACTGCTCTCTGAGCTGCTGGCAGGGTGAGGAGGGGCCCAACGCTGGAGAAGAAACAAGCAGATGAGCCAGTTTTATAGCAGGGGTTGTGGATTTCACAGTGCACTGGGTACCTTTCTTTACAAGAAGTCACGTGTTAGGATCTGTTTAAATGAATGGGATAAAGAGATTTCTACCAACCAACCCAGATCTTGTTTGGGGATCTGGGACCAAAGGCAGGTCCAGGGCAAAAACTACCTTGGACTCTATTTTCTGGACAGTGCTGTGAGATTAAGCATATTCACCTGCCTCCTTAAGCCTTGAAGTAGGATGTGAAAATGGGAAAGATGAAATTAAACACACCTGATGGCTAAAGAGAGGCCACGGAGCACCGTTGCTTAGTGGCTCTGGGCGGATTTGGGCAAGGCCACATGAGAAACTGCGGGATGAGCTCCCGGATCAGGGGGTCCCAGAGCGATCTAATTGGACAGTTCCTGGGAACTGGACTGTGTGCAGCCATCGAGAAGATTCTGCGTTGGCAGTAACTCCCATCTCTCTGTTTCTTCAGTATCAAGTAGGGCAGCTGTATTCTGTGGCTGAGGCCAGCAAAAATGAAACGGGTGGTGGTGAAGGCGTGGAGGTCCTGGTGAATGAGCCCTATGAAAAGGACGGCGAGAAAGGCCAGTACACGCACAAGATCTACCACTTACAGAGGTAGGTGGCTGCGCCGCAGAGCGAAGGCGTCCTGGTATCAAAGTGGAGACAGCGGGTCATTCGGGGTGTTTTCTGAGTTGTTAGCTGGTTGCTCAAGTTGCTTCACCTGTGAGAGTAGGTAGAGGTGGTTCTTCTTTGCTTATTTAAAGGGTTGTTTGTTTTTAAATAAAAGTAGTACTCACCCCACCAGGCTCCTAGTTCTCAGAAGTGTGGGCCCTTCCATTGTCTGTGAGTACCAGAGTTGTGTGTGTGTGTGTGTGTGTTCGTGTGCACACACTGTGTGTGTAAATGGCTGTTCATTTCCTTTGTTATCTGACAGAGATGGGATCTCTTCTTTCTTATCATGTCATGGCTCTTTCACTGTCAGCATATTTGGCCTCATTCTTTTAAAGTACACGTCGTATCTTTGAACAAATGTGCTAGAAGTTGTTTCACCAGTCTTCTCTTGACGTATATTTACAGTCATTTCCAGATGTTTACATACAGTACTCCACTAAAACTCCTTCTGCACAAATCTTTTGATATACTCAATGTGTGTAAATCTATAGTAAATGTTCCTACAAGTAGAATTGTGGAGTCAGGTAGTATTTTAAATTCTGATATTGTGAAATCAGCTACCGGAGAAATTTTGGTACCTCTCTTTGGATCAAAGGCATAAGTATTTAAGAGTATAGCTTGAACTGATTGTTGTACCAAAATCCATTGCAAACCACAGAATTGCTGAATCCCTCACCAAGACAGTAATACTTCAGTAAACTGTAAGCTGGCCCAAAGGACATTGAAAGCCATAGTAAACATATACCAGCTTGAATGGAAATTGAATCAATCTAGTTTTAGAAACTACCCAGTACTGGAAAAAATAAACCTGCTATTTTTTTTTAATTGTGGTAAAATGTACATAACACAAAATTAACCATTTTTACCATTTAAAAAAATATATTTACTTATTTATTTATTTATCTGGTTGCACTGGATCTTAGTTGCGGCAGGCAGGCTCCTTAGTTGTGGCATGCATGTGGGATTTAGTTCCCTGACCAGGGATCGAACCTGGGCCCCCTGTATTGGGAGCACGGAGTCTTATCCATTGTGCCACGAGGGAAGTCCCACCATTTTTAAGTTCAGTGGCATTAAGTAACATTCACATTGCTGTGCAACTTAAACCTGAACCTTAATCTCTAGTCAATTAAACTGAGCAAAGCAGTTTCATTTTCATTTGGTAAAATTGCTGATTTAATGTAGTCTGCTGATCTAGGGATGTAAAAGTGCCAGCCCAGAGGGGTCCAGGATTTTGTGAGTGCCAGAGCCAGGAAGAGAACAACACTGAAGTGGGGAAAAAAATCTCATCAAAGGACTTCCTGGTGGTCCAACGGTTAAGATTCCGTTCTTCCACTGCAGGGGGCACGGGTTTGATCCCTGGTCGGGGAACTAAGATCCCACATGCCGCATGGTGTGGTCAAAAAGTTAAAAAACAAAACAAAAAAGACCAACTCACCAGGATCCCATTTCCTTGACATTGTGCTCTTTTCCCTCCATGCCTTCTCCTCGTCCTCCTCTGAGTTGACTGCCAACCAATCCTTACTGAGCCACTAACTGTTGATTAGAATAAGGCTTAAGACACACCTTCTGGGGCTTCCCCTGTGGCGCAGTGGTTAAGAATCCGCCTGCTAATTGCAGGGAACATGGGTTCAAGCCCTGGGCTGGGAAGATCCCACATTGCCGCAGAGCGACTAAACCCTGTGCCACAACTACTAAGCCTACGCTCTAGAACCCGCAGGCCACAACTACTGAAGCCCTCGTGCCACAGCTACTGAAGCCTGCGAACCTAGAGCCCGTGCTCTGCAACAGGAGAAGCCACTGCAATGAGAAGCCCGCGCACTGCAACAAAGAGTAGCCCCCGCTCACCACAGCTAGAGAAAGCCTGCACGCAGCAATGAAGACCCAGCGCAGCCAAAAATCAATTAATGAATTAAAAAAAGACACACTTTCCCCATAGTACATTTGTATTTTTTAAAGAGGACTTTGAAAAGAGATAGTGAGGCTGGTAGTAGGGGCCAGTTGGTTCCTCAAGACTCAGTTGGTCCAACCAAAGTGGCAGAGAGGAGGTCTGTACATATGGAGGGTGGGACATGTCTCACCTTCTCCCTTATGGAGAGGGTGGAAACTTTGAACTGCTACCTACCACTACTCTTAACCCCAAAACACCCAATTGCCAAGAAAAGAAAAGAAACCCAGCAGTGCTGAATGCCGTGACCACCTCCCCTCATGAGGACCAAAGCCGTTAGTTGTCCCAAATCAGAAACCATGGGTTCACAACACCCTCTTCCTTGTTCATCTTATCAAGTCCTTTTTTTTTTTTTAAGATTTATTTATTATTTATTTATTTTATTTTATTTTTGGCTGCATCGGGTCTTAGTTGTGGCACGTGGGATCTTTGTTGAGGCATGCGGGATCTTTCACTGTGGCGCACGAGCTTCTCTCTAGTTGTGGCGTGCAGGTTTTTCTCTCTCTAGTTGTGGTGCATGGGTTCCAGAGCACGTGGGCTCTGTAGTTTGCCACACACGGGCTCTCTAGTTGAGGCTCAAGAGCTCAGTAGTTGTGGTGCATGGGCTTAGTTGCCCTGTGGCATGTGGGATCTTAGTTCCCTGACCACAGATCGAACCTGCGTCCCCTGCATTGTAAGACAGATTCTTTAGCACTGGACCACCAGGGAAGTCCCTCATCAAGTCCTTTTGAGTCCATCTCCTTGGTTATCTCCAGCATTTCCATTTCCTTCCATCATCTCTTGTCTGGATTACCACAGCAGCTCCTAACTGGTCTCCATGCTTTCCACTTCTCCGCACAGCTCCAAGCGTTCTGTCCAGAAGAAGATCTGTTGCTCCCTAGCTTAAAAGCTATAGATGGCCCTTTGCCCTTGGGATAAAGTCCATCCTCTTTGATGCAGCTACAAGATTTTTTATGACCCAGCCTCTGCTTGTTCTCCTGTATTCCCCACCTCATACCTTACACCAGCTACTCTGAACTTCTCTCTCTTCCCCTCAGCTTTTCCCACCCAGCTGCCATCCTCTTGTCTAGCTCAGTCCTACCCACTCGCTACGCTGTGCAAACCTTCCTTTCCCTGGGGAGCCTCGCCGTGCACCGTGTTCTCACAGTGCTCTGCCTGGTTAGTTCCACTCCTCACTAGAACGGAAGCTCCCTGAGGGCAGGAGCCATGTCTGTGTGATTTCTACATGCATCGTGGTGCCTAACTCATAGAAATACTTACCTGAATGAGTGTGGCCAAGAGTGAGTGGATCTCAGTGCGCTGCTCTGCGTTCGGAGTTAGCTGTGTCCTGGAGGTAGCTCTTTTTCTTAGGCCTCAGGCACTAAGTTGATGAGGTTGTTGGAGCCTGCTAAGACTGCGGAGATTACCAGTTAAAAGCTGAGGCAGAGGAATACACATACCTTTTTTTAAACAAAAGAAACAAAAACAGCTCATACAGGTACCTGCTGCTCTGTAACCTGAGATAAGAATTGAATGGAAGAAAATATTTTGTCCTGGGAGGCAGATGGCCCTGAGGCCCTCCTGGCTGCCCAGAACTGACCGTAGCAGATCAAGTCATCTTGGATCCCACATTCCAAGTTAGTCAGCCAGTCACTCTCGTCCACTCTTGAAGACATCTCATCCTTGCGATGTGTAGTACTACGCCCTGGGCCCAGTGAGCTCTGGAAGAGTGCGTAATGATCGTGTAAGGACTGATAAGCCGTGGCAGGTAGCCCGGAGCCTCACCTGCTGTCCTGTTCCTGGCAGGTAGGGGGGCAAGTTGCGGGTGGATGTTAGTAGCCAGCCGAGCTGGGGTGTTGGGCTCTGACAGGTGGCTTTTCACACACAGAGTAACCTGCTGGTCTCAGGGGAACTTGCATGTCAACTCCCCACGAAGAAGCTGGAGCTGCAGCTGCAGCCTGGAGAATGTGCAGTAGAAGCCCATTGTCTTCTAACTCTCTCCTCTGTTTCTCTTTATAACCCTTTTCTCACTACAGCAAAGTGCCCACATTTGTTCGAATGCTGGCCCCGGAGGGAGCCCTGAATATACATGAAAAAGCGTGGAATGCCTACCCTTATTGCAGAACAGGTGAGTGCAGAGCTGGAATTTGGGCCCCATGGTGGATGGAGGGTGTGGTCAAGTAGACCCAGGGGTGGCAGTGAATTGGGGTTTTGTGTCCCACCTTCATTTTCCAGATTAAGCTAGTGGAAGGATGAGCTTGGGGCCTCCCTTCAGGCCGGTAGTGAGTGCCAGTGTTGTCTAGTGCAATTTGGCAGCCAGCTGGCTGGGAACCACCAAGTAGCCATGGCCCAAGATGGCATAGAACCAATCCCTCCAATTTGGGGATGGTATGATAATTTTGGTTTTTACTGATTACAAAAGTAACGTCCTCTGTCTTGGAGAATACATATAAACAAGAAAATAATCACCCATGATCCTTTCATTTCTAGTCACTTAACATTTTAGTGTCTTTCTAATCCTTTTTTAAAATGCTTTCATATACACATGTATATAAAGTCTCCAGACACGTTTTTCAGCCAAATTTTGGGTCAAATCATACTAATTATTAAATTGTTCATTTTTACTCAGTAAATGGGAAACCTTTTCTCTGTCACTACATATAGTCTATTTTTAAAAACTTATTAATAGTTGCATAGTATTCCATTGTATGAATGTACTGGGATCTTTTTAAGCTACTCCCTTATTGTTAGCTACTGAAATTTCCAGTTTTAATAGGATGTATTCATGTTTGGCTTGAAAAGCAGCAGTGAGGCCCAGGGACTTTTGAGAGAGGCAGTCATAGGAAGGGGCCTTGCAGGGTGACCTTCCTGCACTGGAGAAGGGCCAGACCTAGACACCAAGAAAACATAGCAAAGAAAACCCTGATGTTGTTGGGGAAAAGTTGAAATAAGCCCAATATTTGATGACAAAGGGTTTAGAAACAGCTAGCCCCCAAGTATGTTATATAACACCTGCAGTCCGCACACCAGATTTGAGTGAGGGGGACCAGCAGGAGGGAAGTCACTTCTAAGAGCCCTGAATCAGTGGCTTCCACTAGACCAGCATGGTTTGGTTTTTTGTGGATTTTTTTGGCTGCACCATGTTGCTTGTGGGATCTCAGTTCCTTGACCAGGGATTGAACCCAGGCCTTGGCAGTGAAAGCTCCGAGTCCTAATTAGCGGACCACCAGGGAACTCCCTAGACCAGCATGTTCTATAGTTGAAGGTGGGAATAGGAGTGGAATTATTCTCTTAATCTTCCCTAGTCTTCTATCTGGAGTTTCTAGAAAGGAAAGATTTGAACCTTCACAGAGAACTTTCTATTCTAGACATTCTGGAATTCTAGCAGGGGGTTCTCTAGAGGTCCCCTGGAAGTCGACTGTGAGTTAAGTGGCTTTTCCCCCAGCTAATCTACATTTGTTGGCACAGACGGTCTGCCTGTGGGGTCCTCCTGCCAGCCTCTGCTTATACTTCTCTTATTTGTTGGGACCTGGCACTCCCTAGATTGTATCTGACGAAGAAGATACATGTTGGAGACTTTGACTTTGGGAATGACTAAAGTCTAGATCACAGGGTCATTGCTCTCTTCAATCCTACGCAGGTTCAAGAACCTTGTATCAGGAGGTGCACAGTCATTGGTGGGACCTGGGATGTGTAATGCTTAGAGTTTTATTGCTGTAGCTGAAAATGCAAACATCACTATTCCCTAAGCATCAGGCAGGAAGCTGTTCAATTCTTGGAAAAGAGGCACGTACACACTTTCTTAAAAGACAGTGTGCACAGTGGCTGGGTGTGTCTGGTCTAGGGCCAGAGGTGAATTTTCTTGATGTGTAAGTGAGTTGCATTGAGCATGTGTCGTAAGAACCTTAGCCAACTTGGCATAAAGGAGGCAAACGGATAGGGCGGACTGCTGCATGCCTGGGGCGGGGTTCTGGGTACACAGCTTGTGCCAACTGAGAGATGCCACTGTCCTCTGTAATTCTGGGGAGAGTGTGCTGCAGCTGACATGGGCATTTTTCTAGACGCCACATGTTCATTCGCATCTTCTGATCCTTGGCCAAAAGAAGAAAAATGTAATTTCTAAATATTCCGTGAAGAGGAGAGGCAGGGAGTAGGGGAGAGGAGGTTGGCTTCTTCAGTGGGTGCTGACTTTACAGTCACAACCCAGCGTCATACAGAATGAATGTCTTTTTTATATAAATTTATTTATTTTATTTTTGGCTGCGTGGGGTCTTCGTTGCTGCGCACAGGCTTTCTCTAGCTGCGGTGAGCGGGGGCCACTCTTTGTTGCGGTGTGCGGGCTTCTCATTGCGGTGGCTTCTCTTGTTGTGGAGCACGAGCTCTAGGTGCACAGGCTTCAGTAGTTGTGGCTGGCGGGCTCTAGAGCGCAGGCTCAGTAGTTGTGGCGCACGGGCTTAGTTGCTCCGCGGCATGTGGGAATCTTCCCGGATGAGGGATCGAACCCATGTCCCCTGCATTGGCAGGCGGATTCTGAACCACTGCACCACCAGGGAAGTCCCGCCTTGTGTCTGTTGATTAGCACTTTCTGTCCCAACAGAGGCCAAACTAGGAGAAGGTTGCTCAGAGAGCATAGACTCAGAATCAGGTGGTTAGTGGGAGAACCTTGCGGGCTAGTGTCATCAAACCAGGCCAACCTGACACTCAGGATGGGGCTGCTAGATGTGCCATGTACACAGCCCAGGGCTCTTGCTCCCAGGACGGTGCTGGAGAATTTCTGCCAAACTGGTCTCTCTGGACTCGCCCTCAATGGATATCATACCCTTCATTTCCTTTTTTGTTAAACTAATAACAGGGCAGTTATTTCAATAGCCCTTTTAGTTATAATCTTTTTTTTTTTTTTTTTTTTAAAGTTATACAATTTTTATTTATTTATTTATTTATTTTTTATTTATGTCTGTGTTGGGTCTTCGTTTCCGTGCGAGGGCTTTCTCCAGTTGCGGCAAGTGGGGACCACTCTTCATCGCGGTGCGCGGGCCTTTCACCATTGCGGCCTCTCTTGTTGCGGAGCACAGGCTCCAGACGCGCAGGCTCAGCAGTTGTGGCTCACGGGCCTAGTTGCTCCGCGGCATGTGGGATCTTCCCAGACCAGGGCTCGAACCCGTGTCCCCTGCATTGGCAGGCAGACTCTCAACCACTGCGCCACCAGGGAAGCCCTTAGTTATAATCTTGATCTGATGCTTTCTTGCAAGTATCTTTCGTTGGATTCAGGGAAATTACTGATAGTCTCTTGGGTCGTTTCTATACAAGGTGGATCTTATCCCTTATATTTCAAATTCTCCTCAATCTCAGAGGTAACCTTAGTTTCAGTTTTGGAGTTACGGAATTTGACTGTTAGCCCCATGTACTGTCAGATGAGGCAGTGTGGCATCCATCTGAAATTGCGATAACTGCTAAAGTCAGAGGGTACAGAATGATCTGGGCTGTGGTCAGGAGGAGGGCTAGTCTGTTCCCCAGTGACATTAGAGCTGCAGTCATTTTCTCTGATAAATAATTGAACGGTGCTTTCCGAGGGGGTCTCATTACAATGATCAGGAGTGTGGAGGGTGAGAGGTTTGGTTACAGTGAGAGGAAGGATGCAGAGGGCAGATAGACAGTGCCTGGCCTACAGTGCCCTGCTCTGTGCCCCGGGAAGTGGTGGTGGGGGGACACCAGGTGACACTCCGACGGCAGAGCAGCGGGTCTCCACGCTTCAGCTCATCAGAGCTGCTCCCTGTCTTTGCCCAACTGGGAAGAGTCCTGAGGAGCCTGTAGTGGCATCGCTTTAATTAAATTCCATATTTGGTCTTTGGGAACTTTTGTATGAGTGAAACTTGAGAGTTGCTGCATTTGAGGTACCAGATGTACTCGCTGGGGCTTGGAGAGTGACCGTGGAGTGCCCCAGGGAGTGGAGAATTCTTTGCTTCCGTGCTCCCTGGGGGTGAGGGGTGGTTATTTTATTTATCCTCATTAATCTTTTTCTTTCTTTTTTCCATGTCCTTGTCTTGGAGCAGTTATTACAGTAAGTATTTTCAGGGGGGTTGGAACTGTAGATGATTTATAAGAAAAGGAAAAATAAAAATGGAACTGCCCCGGAGACTCCTGGGTATTCCTCTCTTTCTCTTGGGTGACTTTTGGAGCTTTTGAGGCTTAATCCTTTCAGTCCTAATGAGGAACTTGTTAATTGGCAAAAAGGCCTCTTGCTTGAATCTACATTGGCAGGTGGCTTTGTAGGTGCAGCAGTCAGGACTGCGGCATACTAGCCCCGGGTCTCACATGTACAGAATGACGCAAGGCTCTCCCCTGCTTGCCCCAGGCTTGGCCTTCCCAGGGTTGTACAAGAAGCTTCAGTTCAGCTGACCCGATTGTGACTTTCCCATTGGGGCATTTGTTGACCCCAGAGATCACTGACCCTTGGCAAAATTGA
The DNA here is from genome assembly GCF_965194805.1 of Balaenoptera borealis. Lineage (NCBI taxonomy): Eukaryota > Metazoa > Chordata > Mammalia > Artiodactyla > Balaenopteridae > Balaenoptera > Balaenoptera borealis. Next base: position 47,965,017 of record NC_138879.1, on the reverse strand, counting down.
GAAATCAGCAAGGTTTCTTTTCCAGACCCAGCCCCTCTGTCAGTGCCCCTTCTCTCCGCCGTTCAGCGTCCTCATCCAGGTGCCTTGTCCCTGCTGGTAAATGTAGGAAGTTTCTGGGAACCTAATTCCCACTGAGGAGTTAGGGGGTTAACATGTTCCTCCTTTGAGTAGTTCCAACTTTTTAAAAGCACTAAGGGAGGAAGCTGATAATTAGCATGAAGGGTTAAATTAGCAAAAGCCTGGCTGGGGAGAACGGGCGCAGGTGGGGAACACGTTTGGTTGGCTGGGAAGTCTCCCCGTGCTTTTCCCATGCTGCCAGTCAGGCGTTACACCCTGTGCATGAGCCAAATAGGAGAGATACATGGATTAAATACATAGATTTTGAAGCCAGACACAACTGAGTTTGAGGCCCAGCTCTGTCGTTATCTCTGTGCCATTGGACAAGTCCCCTCACGCCTTTGAACGTAACTTTCCTTGACTGTAAGATGAGGGTGGTATTACTACAGCCCTCGCAGGCTGGGGTGAGGATTGAATGAGATAACACTCACCCGGCGTACTGTGGGCTCCTGGTACAGTTAGCTGTTACTATAAGGCAAAGGCTGGGGTCTCTCGACTGCCCGTGAGCAAGTAGGGGGGATGGTTACTCTCCAACTTTGAGCCTGGTGACTGTAAGGTATTTTTTTCCCCCTTCCAGAACGAGTACATGAAAGAAGACTTTCTGATTAAAATTGAAACCTGGCACAAACCAGATCTTGGCACCCAGGAGAATGTAAGTAGCACTTCCCAGGAGCCCCGAGGACTTCCAGGCCCCAGGACGGGGTGTTGAGGCTCCATCCCTGCCAAGGGGTCTGATCTGTGGTCCCCTTTTTCCTGGCCAGGCAGGCAGTAGCCTGTGCCCAGATCTGTCCTACCAGGATGGGATTGCTCTGTCTCTAATCTGAAAAATATGATCTCCGAGACTCTTTATAGGACCTCTCCTAGTGCTGGGATTGGTCTAAAAATGTAACTCCTGGCACAGAGGAGGTGAATTTTTAAAACACCAAAATTAGGGAATTCCCTGGCAGTCCAGTGGTTAGGACTTGGTGCTTTCACTGCCAGGGCCGGGGTTCAATCCCTGGTTGGGGAACTAAGATCCTGTAAGCCGGGCTTCCCTGGTGGCGCAGTGATTAAGAATCTGCCTGCCAATGCAGCGGACACGGGTTCGAGCCCTGGTCCAGGAAGATCCCATGTGCCGTGGAGCAACTAAGCCCATGCCCCACAACTACTGAGCCTGCGCTCTAGAGCCTGCGAGCCGCAACTACTGAAGCCCGCGTGCCTAGAGCCCGTGCTCGGCAACAAGAGAAGCCACTGCAATGAGAAGCCCGCGGACTGCAACAAAGAGTAGCCCCAGCTCGCCGCCACTAGAGAAAACCCGTGCACAGCAACAAAGACCCAATGCAGCCAAAAATGATAAATAAGTAAAATAAATAAATTTATAAAAAAAAAAAAAAAGATCCTGTAAGCCATGTGGAGTGGCCAAAAAAAAAAAAAAAATCAAAATTACAGCCTCTGTAGAGCGCAATTTGCCAGTACTCTTTAAATTTGAAATACAGGGGCTTCCCTGGTGGCGCAGTGGTTAAGAATCCGCCTGCCAATGCAGGGGACACAGGTTCGAGCCCTGGTCTGGGAAGATCCCACATGCCACGGAGCAACTAAGCCCGTGTGCCACAACTACTGAGCCCACGTGCCACAACTACTGAACCTGCGCTCTTGAGCCCACAAGCCACAACTACTGAGCCTGCGTGCCAAAACTACTGGAGCCCGTGCTCTGCAATGAGAAGCCACCACAGTGAGAAACCCGCGCACCGCAACAAAGAGTAGCTGCTCACTGCAACTAGAGGAAGCCCGCTTGGAGCAACGAAGACCCAACGCAGCCAAAAATAAATAAATAAAATTAATTTATAATAAATAAATATAATAAAATACACCTATCCTTTACCCCAGCAATTCCACACCTAGGAATTTATACTACAGTTATGTTTTCACATGTATGAAATAACTTATATACAAGGAGATTCATCTCAGCATTCTTTGTGTACCCAAAGGTTAAAAACAACGTAAGAGCCCATCAGTAGGACCCTGTTAAATAAATTGTTGTGCAGCCATATAGTGGTATATTATGCAGCCATTAAAAAGAACCAGTAGGGAACAGTCTTCAACATACACTGTTCAGTGGAAAAAGCACGATGTGAAACAGTGTGTATACATGCTACCATCTGTATTAAAAGAAAAATCTCTACACTTGAATGTTTAGCAGTGGTGGTACTTGGGAGTGGACTTGAAGACGAGAAAGAGTTACTCTTTATCATATCCTTTTGTGCATTTTGTAAATTTATTTATTTATTTTTGGCTGCATTAGGTCTTCTTTGCTGTGCGTGGGCTTTTCTCTAGTTGCGGAGAGCAGGGGCTACTCTTTGTTGTGGTGCACAGACTTCTCATTGCAGTGGCTTCTCCTGTTGCAGAGCACGGGCTCTAGGCGTGCGGGCTTCAGTAGTTGTGGCTCGCAGGCTCTAGGGCGCAGGCTCAGTAGTTGTGGCACACGGGCTTAGTTGCTCCGCGGCATGTGGGATCTTGCCAGACCAGGGCTCAAACCCGTGTTCCCTGCATTGGCAGGTGGATTCTCAACCACTCTGCCACCAGGGAAGCCCCTTTTGTGCATTTTGAATTTGTATCAGAATTTCGTAGCATGATTTTGTATCTGGTGCCACCTATTTGAGTTAGTTAATTTTTAAGAGCATCAAAATAAGCAGTATATGGCTAACCAGGCAACATCCCCATGAGACAAATGTATAGTCTTTACAAAGGGGGAACATATGGAAACAAAGTAGGTGATAGGGGAGTCCTGAGAGTGTCTTGGGCTGCTGCAGTTGTACTTAGCCTGAAAAATCAAAGCATTTGTTCTCAAATGTATGTCCACTTAAAATCCATCCTCCCACTCCTTTGGATAGTTTTGTATGTACCAGTAGGAATCTCGCATCTATGGCTATGGGAACAGCTGCTACTAGGTGTCCATTTTGGGTAAAGGGTGCTTCGTAGATGATAAAAACTACACAGTGGTCCTCCTTGTTCCTGCAGGTGCATAAACTGGAGCCTGAGGCTTGGAAACATGTGGAAGCCGTGTATATAGACATTGCAGATCGAAGCCAAGTACTTAGCAAGGTAGGAACTGTTCAGTGATATGGGTGGCCTTTGAGATGCAGAAATGACTTCTAAGTGTCAGAGAAACCAAGAAACCATACCCAACTTGGCTCAAAGGGAAGTTCTCTCTTGGGTATTTTATCTTTTAAATGAGTGTTAAGAATTGCCTTGCCTTGACTCAGGGATACCACTAGGAAAATAGTGGCCCAGATGTATGTGTCCTGTTTGGCCTCTGCAAATTGTCACTGGATGACGCAGGTACTGTCCGTAGCCCTGGGGGTGATTTGCCCTGCTGAAGTGACACTTAGCCTGAAACTAGTTCTCTTTCTAACCTTGTGATTAAAAATATATATTGCCTGCCTATTTTGTGTTTAGAATACTCTGTTCTGTGGGTTCCATGTTGGGGGGTTGCCAGTTACATGAAAAGACAAGTCCCCTGCCCTCAAGACGTTGGTGGTCACTTCTCAGAGTAACAGACATGGCAGCAGCCACTTGGAAAGGACAGTCCACTGCTAGACCATAAAGTTGGAGAGATGGGGGACCAGGTCTGTCCTGCTCACTGCCCATGAGGTATTGGTTTAGAGAAGTAAAGGACTAGGTTTCCCCCATTCAGTACTCTTCCTATTTGACAGAGGCCTGTTGGAATCTGGGCACAGGAACTTGACTCTGCCCATTGGTAGGGAATAAGTGTTTGCTCTCTGTACCCCAGGGGTATGATACCTCTTTCCTGGAGTCACTCTGTGTGCCTAAGATATTTTGTTTTGTGCATTCCCAAATAGATATGAAAGCCATCTTGTGCTTCTTTGCCTAATATCCCCACACTTACCCTCAAAAGATTAGTGGATTTTTCAAAAAAATTTTTTTATTGAAGTATAACATATATAGCAAAGTGAATAGATCATAAGTGTGCAGCCTGATGAATTTCCTCAAACTGAACATCGCCAGATATTTCTCAAACAGAAATACTAGCCAAAAGTATGGTGCTTTGAGTATTTTGTTGACTGTTTCATGTGAGTGGAGAGAAGCAGAGGCGGGGAAGATTTAATAAATAATCTCCTTAGCTTTGGGAAATGCTTTATGATTGTGTGTGTGTGTGTGTGTGTATGTGTGTGATTTGATAGCTTCGTTATTTTTGTTAAGTAGATGCCATAAGGAGTTTGCTTTTCGTTGCCCACATTAGTCAATGCAGAGGAACAGCCCAAGAGTAAACTTGTTACTGTTAATTAACACACAGCACTGACTGCATTTTAAATCACTGAGGGGAGACTGACGACAGTACACAAGAGGATTAAGTCTGTACATTGAACATTTCCAATAATGATTTTATTAAAGCAAGGCAGTTTAAAAACAAAAACAAAACAAGCCAGAGGGAGATGGGACTAGAAGATTTCAGGAATGACTGCGGCCAGTTGTTCTCAGCTCAGGCTGCCGTTTTAGAATCACCTGGGGAGTTAAAAAAAAAAAAATGCATGCAACCTTCCCCTGCAGATGTTCTTATTCACTGGGTTTTAGGTGGAATGACCCAGAAATCTGTACAGTTGACCCTTGAACAACATGGGTTTGAACTGCGGGGGTCTACTTAAAAGCAGTTTTTTTTTTCAGTATTAAATACAGTTGCACACGATCTGTGCTTGATTGAATCCGAGGATGCAGAGGAACTGCGGGTACGGAGGGCAAACTGTCAGTTGGACTCTTGACTGCGTGGAGGGTCAGCACCCCTAACCCCTGCCTTGCTCAAGGGTCAACTGTATTTTGAAAACATCTTCCTTGGTCATATGAATGTTCACTCCAGGTTGCAAATCCCCATCTTAAACAGTGGAAATACGTGCCTGCTCACATAGTCTGGTAAAAGTGAAAACAGGCCCTGGCAGACAAAATCACAGAGAGCTCTCCTCTGAGGCAAATGTAAACAGTTCTATATCTTGTTTATAACACTTTCCCAGATTTTCTGTGAGCCAGCAGCGTCAAGAATGGTATGAACTGTACTCTGGTGGAAAATCTGATCTCTTTCTCTCTCTCTCTCTCTCTCTCTCTCTCTCTCTCTCTCCTCCTCCCTCCCCTTCCCCCTCTTTGTCCCTCCCCGCTCCAACTCCAACTTCTCTCAGGATTACAAGGCAGAGGAAGACCCAGCAAAATTTAAATCTATCAAAACAGGCCGAGGACCCTTGGGTCCCAATTGGAAGGTGCAGTTCACACCCTCACCACCAGGGGGGGTGGGCTGGGGCCAGTGTGTGTGGGCTTCCCCCATGGAGGAGGGGAATGGCCCGCCCGGGCTAAGGGGGATCCAGAGGTCTGCCCTCTTAGTTAACTGCTTGCCTGTGGGTGTGTTTCTAATACAGCAAGAACTTGTAAATCAGAAAGACTGCCCATACATGTGTGCATACAAACTGGTTACTGTCAAGTTCAAGTGGTGGGGCCTGCAGAACAAAGTGGAAAACTTTATACATAAGGTAAGTGACCAGGGTGGGAGGCCTTCCCAGTATGTGTTAGCGGGGGGTGTTTTGCCCGACAAGAGAAGATCATACAACCCACGTGGCGTATATCAACCCACGTGGCTTGATATTTTGGTTTCATTTCCCAGACCCCCACTCCCCCTTGCACTGAGCTGTCTTACAGTTTAATGCTGTCCATCCAAGGGTACCACATGTGAAAGGTAAGGAAACTGAGGCAAAAGAAGGAAACAGGAAGGGGCTTTGCTGTGATTAAATGAAAAATTAAATTCAGCATCTTTTCTATTTATTTATTTAGTTGTGCTGGGTCTTAGTTGCGGCAGGTGGGCTCCTTAGTTGTGGCTTGCGGGCTCCTTAGTTGCGGTCCGTGGGCTCCTTAGTTGTGGCATGTGAAGTCTTATTTGCGGCATGCATGTGGGATCTAGTTCCCTGACCAGGGATCGAACCTGGGGCCCCTGCGTAGGGGGTGCGGCGTCTTAACCACTGCACCACCAGGGAAGTCCCTCAGCATCTTTTCTTGATGCCAAAAGGCAAGAAGCACTATGAACCAAATTCTCCAGTGCCCTGGATTACTGAACTAGACAGACCTAAGGAGTTTTTTCCTTTTTTCTTTTTTTAACAAGAGAATCTCAAACAAAAGTATAATAACATGTAAAAATGGGAGACCCAGGAAAACTGAGCAACTCGCCCAAATGACACCTAAGGAGTTTCTATAGCCTTATTTCTGATGTGTGAGTCTGGTGAAATTGGGCAACATTCATAGCTGCTGGCCAGTTTTAACCTGGCTTTAGGCTCAAGAGACAAGGAGGAAACTTTGCACAGTTGTTTTGGGACCTTGACTTGTGGACTGCCTGTCTTGGTAGCATTTTGGGCACAGAGCCTCGCGGTGAGGAAGGCACCAACCCTCTCCTGGGGGCTTCCCCTACTTGAGGCCATTCCTTTCAGACACATGGAGGCACAGGTCACTGACCTGAGGGACTGGAGGGCTGATCCAGATCAGCCAGCCAGGTATCACTCCCCCTGCCCCCGTAAAGTGTGGGTACTGGCACAGAGGTCGTGGGGCGGAGGGCTGCAGCAGTGGCCTGCACCTTCCGGTTCTAACTTGGGTCCCTCCTTTTTATAGCAAGAGAGGCGTCTGTTTACAAACTTCCACAGGCAGCTCTTCTGTTGGCTTGATAAGTGGGTTGACCTGACTATGGACGACATTCGAAGGATGGAAGAAGAGACGAAGAGACAGCTGGATGAGGTATGTGGGAGGCCAGACGAGACTCTGGGACTGTCACCTAGATAACCGTGAACATTATGGAGACTGTCGTGCCAGGGCAGTTCACTGAGGGCACCATCCTGTGGTTCTAGGAACATGTCAGCGTCCACTGTGGGTAAGGTCTAATGCCAGGCGATATGGGAACTACAAGGAAGAAAGCAGCCTGTGCTCTTGAACTTGCAGTCTAGTCGAGGTCTTGGCATATCCAGAGAGACAAATATGGCGGGCTGTGCTGAATGCCAAGTGAGTAATACAGTTGCTGCAGTGGTTCTTCAGAGCCGGTGGGGTGGGATGGTGCTGGGCTGCAGAGATGGAGGCGGCCCCGGGAGGAGGCAGGCTGGGCTGGTCCACGAATGCCACGCACGTCACCCGCAGAGGACAGCAGCAGCACACAGAGCTAACCCCTCTATAAGGGTGCTGGGAGCTATTTTTAGAGTTTGGAGCCTTTGCCTTTTTTTTTTCTTGGCCGTGGCATGGATCCCAGAAGGAGAGCTATCTGCTGCTCCATGGAAGCCTGAAGACCTAACACTCCTCTTGCCTCATTTGGGGAATTTGGGGCTGCTTCCCTGCAAGGCTCACTCTGAGGAGATGGTCAGTAAATAACATTCAGGCAGCCACTGTGTGTGAGACACTATTCGGAGGGCTTTTCCACGTCTTGTCCCATCTCCTGTGATCCTCACAACCCCTGTGAGGACGCGCCACTGTTACCCCCACTCTCAGATGAGGAGGTAGAGGTTCTCAGAGTTCAAGGCCGTACCCAGGGTCACACAGCCTGCAGGTGATACAGTCAGGGGAAGAGCTGTAGCACTCAATCACTCTGTCTCTTCTCCCTCTAAATGCCATTTGGGGCTCCCTCCTGCCTCTCGGGGCTAAAAATAAGGCAGGAAGCTCTGTTTCATAGGAACTGCCATCCATTGCTCCCTCCTTTCCCTGGGAGGGTTGGCATGGAGCCTGGGTGTCTGGCAGGCATAGCTTTGCACGGCCTTGTCTGGCTCTCCAGCGGGGCCTCAGGTGAGACGCAGGCCCGGGTCCACGGTGCCCCACACTACACAGGTGCTCCCGCTGCACTGTGCTGGTCTCGGTGGAGAATGGGCCCGCGAGCTCTTCCTTGCTTGATTTTACCCTCCAGGATGACACTTCCTGGGCTGACTCACTGGTTACAGTGGTTTGCTGAGTTAGTTCCTGTTGTAGGCAGATGTTTTAGTTATTCATTCAGGTACATTTGGCAGGGAAGTGGCAGGATTTTGGACACAACTCCTGATTCTTCTGCTAAGGATCTTCAGGAAGTGATAGATTTTAATGTCCAGGGCTCAGACGATTCTAACAATGTAAGAGGGAGGCCTGAGTCTTGTGGTCACCCGATTCTTGAGAAAAAGAAAAGAAACAGGTTACCAAATGGAAGAACACGGAGCTTTCGGGGTTTAGCCTGTAGCTTCAGCTGCCCACTGCCTGGCAGGCCAGCCAGAAGTACGCTGGGGTCATGGAAGTGTTTGCTGACAGCCTTTCACCCTTTGGGTCGAATTCGAATTCTTGGTGCTGGGAGAACTCTCCTGAGCATTTACTGGATCTGCCTCCCTCAGATCCAAAGTTTGAGAGCACTTGTCCTCGGGGAGTTCTTTTTTTAATCCCCACCCCTTGTCTTTGCCTATTTCTCCATTCTGTGGATAATTGTGCCAAAAGCTTAGATGATCTCTGTCCTCCAAGATAATTGCAAAATGCAGAAAACCCTCTTTGGAATTGGAATTTTTTAAATAGTTGGCAGTGGAAGAGAAAGCAAAGCCACTGGGGGACATGTTCTGACCCCTTTAGCAACTGTATGGGACCTTTGTGTGCTGACTGTACTTCTGGCTCACTTCTCTTTTTTCTTTATTTTTCCTGTTTCTAAAAATATTTTTATCAAAGTTTTATTTTCAGAGTTATACTTTTTTCATTTTTAATTAAAAAAACACTTTATTGAAGTCTGATTGACGTACAAAGAGCTGCACCCATTTAATGTGTACATCTTGATGAGCTTGCAGATAAATAGACATCCGTGAAACCATCACCACAGTCAGTGCCAAAAGCATATCCACCACCTCCACAAGTATTTTTATAGTTTTAAAACTCAGGCAGTATCCCAGGCTTATGAGGAAGATGCTGCCCTCCTGTGCCCTGGCCCTGTGCTCCTACCCCCAGAAGTAGCCCCTTGCAGTTCTCACAGTTGTTTCTTTTGTTAGTTACCTCCGAGTTTCTAAATAATAGGTTTATCCTCTTAATTCACAGTTTTTCAACTTTAGCTGTTAATTGCTCGCTTCTTCCTGTGGAAGGTTTAGCTCTTTTACTCCACCCACCACTCACACGCTCCTCCTCTCCATCCTTCAGTGTCACAATTTGGGGTTAACTGGTCATTCAGCATTTATCATTATTATACCTTTGTCATTGTTTTTCCGAACTGAACCCTTTCATCTACTCTGATCTTCATTCCTTCCTTGGATAATTTTCTTGTTTTGTTAGGAAGTTAGTAACCGCGTTCCTTCTCTTTGTTAGCTTAGTTCTCTGTATCATTAAGTTTTTGAGTCTCAACAGGGTGGTTGGTTGGGTTGGTTGCACAATAATGTAGTTGACGTTGGTTCATTCTCCTTCATTTTGCTCCCACTCGGTGGGCACTTGGAGCTAAAGATCTCTTTAGTTCTGGGAAATGTTTTTGTGTTACCCGTTTCATCATTTTCTCCCCTCTGTTCTCTTTGTTCTCTTTCTGGATTTTTTTTTACTTAGAAGTTGGACCTCATGAATTGACCTTCTAATTTTCTTGTTTTGTCTCCTTTTTCGTCTCCTTCCTAGGGGAGGTTTTCTGAAGTTAACTTTTCTCTCCTCTATTGAACTTAAGACATTTTAAAGCATTTCTTGTGCTGTGTTCTTTTTTTAAGTATTTTTTCTTTTTTTCTGCTGGCATCATTTTCCTTTTCTGAAGCTCCGGGTTTTGGTTCTTGCTTGGCTTTGAGCTATCTCTGCCACCTGAACATTCTTTGTGTTCTCTGAGCTCCTTTTTCCTATGGGACTCTGTGTTTTCTGTTAGGGGCTTCCCTCAAATGACTGGGGGTGGGGGGTCCTTGGCTGTCCATTCAAAGTGAAGAGTGAAGCTCCAAAAAGTGGTTGGAAGCTCTCTGAGTCAGTGGCTGGGCTTATTGAAGGGTAATCAGGTGGTTCCATTGGGGTCCCCCACTTCAGGATCCTGAGTCTATTTTTCTTGGGCTGCTCATTTTGCTTTGAGAGGACTCCCCAGTCTTTTGCTCATGGGGATGGTCAGGGCCAGCATTCTGGGAGCTGAGCTGGAGAAGGGTCCTGGTGGGCTCACTATGCCATGGGGTGGCTCTGACTTAATCCCATTGTATTCTGCATCATGCCCACTTCACCCCTAGCTGAGCCTGGGGTCCTGAGTTCAAGACCTCAGTGCCTCCAGAGAGTGAATCCCTGGGCTTTGCAGGAAGGGGGCGTTACTTGACCATGAAAACTGGGGGAGGGAACACCAGGGCACGCCAGGCCCAAATGGTTCTTTATTCCCACTTTCAATGAAGTCACCTGTTTTCACCCCTAGCTGCATTCCCACTTTTAGAGGCACCTGGTGCCGCCAGTTCCCAAGCCTCTGGGTGACCTGCAGCACCACTGGGTCCCCTCCTCACCAGCAGCTCCTGCTGCTCTGCAGATTAGTCATTGCTCATCCATCCTTTTTCGTCTTCCAGAATGCCATTTCCATCTCGTATCTGTAGTTGTCTCCTCTGTTCTTGTTGTCTTTATAGTTTTCTATCTTTTTTTATTCCTTTACTGTCATTGTGGTAGGGTCTTGGGGAGGAATAGCAACAAATGCATGTATTCAATCTGCCATGATTAACTGCAAGTTTGTGATAGAAATTATGACTGTTAGGGAGTTCGCTGGTGGCCTAGTGGTTAGGATTCCAGGCTTTCACTGCCGTGGCCTGGGTTCAGTCCCTGGTCGGGGAACTGAGATCCTGCAAACTGCGTGGCACGGCCAAAAAAAAAAAAAAAATCAGAGAAATTATGACTGTTATTCTTTAAACAAATGCATAGTAGTCTGGTGTGGGTGGGTTGTTTTGTGAGTTATGAGAGGTCACTATAAGGCCACAGTCACCACTGCGATAACTCTTGTCCCTCTGTGGGGGTGGACCCACCATTCTTGGATTGAGGCTCAAAGATTTGAGAAATGAGATCAAGAGACTGGTCCTGGGACTTCCCTGGTGGTGCAGTGGTTAAGAATCCACCTGCCAATGCAGGGGACACGGGTTCGAGCCCTGGTCTGGGAAGATCCCACATGCCACGGAGCAACTAAGCCCGTGCGCCACAACTACTGAGCCCACAGCTTCCGAAGCCCACGCACCTAGAGCCTGTGCTCCACAACAAGAGAAGCCACTGCAATGAGAAGCCCGCGCACCACAACAAAGAGTAGCCCCAGCTCGCCCCAACTAGAGAAAGCCCGCGCGCAGCAACGAAGATCCAACACAGCCAAAAATTAATTAATTAATTAATTAATTTTTAAAAAAAGAGATTAGTCCTTTTCCCTAAAAACAAAAATGTCAGGAAATGTGTGCCTGTAGGGGAGCAGTGGCTCTCCCTCCTTCCCTCGCTCCTGATCTTAAGAAACTCAATCTCAAAAGTGGAAGAGGGTACCTTAAAGGTCATTTAGTCCAATTATATGTCCAGTGCTTGAGTCCTCTCTGCAGCTTTCTCACCAGCTTGTGCTTGATCACCTCCTGTAATGGGGAACTCACTGTCTTATGAACATGGTGGTAATAAACATATCTGTATTATTTTTTTAAATTGAAGTACAGTTGATTTACAATAACATCTGTATTATTAAGAGAAGCTAACACTGAGGTCTTACCATGTGCCTGTCATGTGTGGTAAACATTTGACATATATGGTCATGAAATGCTCATGGCTACCTGTGCCATAGGTATTATTTTCAGAGAAGTTAAGGATACCTTCTAGTTCAGAGAATAGGTACCTCCTGGGCCTTGGTCATTAACTCTAGATAATGAGACTGGGAGAAGAGGACTCATTTTAAAAATTTTAAGAAAACTTGTTTCCCTACTTACTGGACTCTCTAGAACATTTGCTGAAAAACAGCAAAGAACACACGATTAAGATCCTGCCGCATTTTCTTCCCCAGCCTTCCCTTGTGGGTCTTCCTCTCTAAATCTGTTGGCTCCTCTGATCCCTCCATAGCCCATTCCTTCTGGACTTTGTACTTTGGGATGGAGCTCAGAGGCTACATGGCGCTCTTGCTCTGCTGGCCCACCCTGGGAGCTGTCTCTGAGCCTCCGAGTAGCCGGCCTTCCTGTCTGTTTGCTTGTGTGTGAATGTGCCTGTCCCTTTCTCATCAACTGAACTTTGATGAAGAGGGCCTTTGCTCCATCCTATGACTTTTTGACTGATGGATCACCATCAGTTTTACATTTTAACTCTTAAACTCTGGACCGGTTACGCAGCAATTGTATAAGTGTCCCTGTGCAGTGAAGTGCCTGGCAGGACACTACATCCTAGTTTCCCGTTTGGGTTTGTGGTAGACAGAAGGTCTGAGGATAAAGAGAAACCACTCAGTGCCTAGCTCACCTGCTGGGCTGTGGGAGATTGGAATCTGAGATTCCCATAGCGCCTGCAGAGGGCAAAGCTAGGTCTTTTGAGGCCGAGGGATCCCTGTCTGTGGAGTCTTAATTCCTTCCGCCCTGCCCAGAAGTGATTGACCCCAGCCAGGGCAGACCACCTGCAACATTGACCAGCATCTTGAAATATAGGAGCAGCTTTCTTTTCTTTTTAAATAGTTTCATTTTTCAATATTAAGGTAATATATAAGCATTAAACATTTTTTGGAAAAGAGTAAAAAGTAGAAAGAAAAAAAACACTTGTACTCTATTTAAAGATAAGTACTCTATTTAAAGATAACCATTTCAAGAATTCGTACACACTTTTACTTAGCTATGATGGTATTCCATGTGCCTGGGTGGTTCTCTCACTTTTTTCTCTGAGCATTGTAACAAAGCATTTCCTGCTAAAAAAAAGTTTCTTCACATACATGTTTCTAACAACAGTGTACATATTGCTCTGTACTCTGTCATCACCCTGTGTTGGATTTTCCTTCATGTTGTTGTAGGTTCTCACTGTTTTTAAATAATGCTGTGATGAAAATTTTTTATGCACTCAGTTTTTTTGGTAATTAGGATTATTTACTTAGGATAAATTCCTACAAGTGGAATTAGAGAATTTAAGACTCTTGTTACCTATTGCCAAATTTCTTCCCCCAAAGGCTGAATCTGTTTGTAGAGTGGCTTTCTAGAGAGGTTCTTTTTTTTTTTCTTTAAGATTTTTTTTCTTTTTTTTTTTTGATGTGGACCATTTTTAAAGTCTTTATTGAATTTGTTACAATATTGTGTCTGTTTTATGTTTTGGTTTTTTGGCCATGAAGCATGTGGTGGGATCTTAGCTCCCAGACCAGGGATCGAACCCGCACCCCCTGCATTGGAAGGTGACGTCTTAACCATTGGACTGCCAGGGAAGTCCCTAGAGAGGTTCTAAAAACAATTCCACATTTGCCTCATATCTGTGCACTTTCAGAACTAACTGGTTTGTGGTTACTTTTCAGTGTCTTAAACTGATTGGGTTTTTTTGGGTTTTTTTTTACTAGCTTTATTTTTTTATTGAACTTTTTATTTTGAGATGATTATAAGATTCACATGCAGGTATAAGAAATAATACAGAGAGGAGATCCGTTTCTCCCAGTGACATCTTGCAAAACAATAGTACAATATCACACCCAGGAAATTGGCATTGATACTTTTACAAGTTTCTTTAAGTAAAGGAGTATTTCATACTTATAGTAAAAGCAGTTTTCAAAAGATAGAGAAAAATGTTAAAAAATATAAGTCCAAATAGATAAAGAAAATAAGTAGATGAATAAAAGTCCCTTTCTTCCAACCTTCGGCCTCATTCCCTAGAGGAAACCACTGCTAAAAACAAACAAACCAGGACTGGAGCTTCTATTTTCATGTTCCTCGACTATATGTATATATATAGCCTGCAGTGGTTTGATCCAAGGAACACTACAAACATCAGATAAAATCTCTTGTGTCATTTAGGCCCCAGGAAACAGGAAATAAGCATTCTTAGAGCATTTCATTATAAGAATGAAATAATGCATTTTTATTTCAGTGGCACCCTCTGTGGGGGGAACCTTGTCTCTGAGAGTAAAGGAAGCTATCCTGTTTCCTGATAGGAAGTTGCATCTTATTTCAAGCAGTAGGAAAACAGGACCTGGCTTCGCGTTAGTAAATTAAAGCCAGGTGGTGGACTCTCAGGGTATACAAGGATCTGCTTGAGGCCCAGGGAGCTTTGGTCCCATGATACTAAATCTTAGCCTCCCTGATTATTGAAAATTTACATGAATGGTCATTAGTGAGCAGACATTTAAAGCGTGCTTTTCTGTCTTTAAAAAATTTTTATTTTGAAAGAGTTTCAAACTTACTAAAAATGACAAGAAGAATACGGAGAACTCCTGTATATTCTTGAACCCAGAGAACCCATTCCTTTAAAGGAAAGGGTATGACCCGGGATCACACACTGCACCCTTCTAGTCTCAGTCTGGTGCAGCTCCTCAGTTTTCTGGGACTTCTATGACCTTGACATTTGTGGAAGTTACAGGCTAGTCATTTTGTAGAATGTCTTTCAATTTGGGTTTGTCCAGTGATTCTGCGTGATTAGATCCAGTTTCTGTATTTTAGGCCAAAACATCAGACTTCGATGTTCTTTTCATTGTATTCTGTCTTTCTGTTCAGTTCTGGTGAAGTTACCTTTGTTCACCTGAAGCACAGCAAGGTGTTCCAGGCTCGTCTTGCTCTTTCCATGACCAGCCCTAGAATCAGCTGTATCACCAAGGAGCCCTGGTTCCTTTAGTGGAGGATGGTGTTTGGGTGCTGAACGTGCTCATTACTGGTGGGGTGTTGCTGCTCCCAGACTTTCTCATAGGATGGAGCTGGGGGACTGTAACATCTGTAGTTATTTCTGTATCTAGCTGACATATTATGATCGCACAGATACTTTCCATTCCAACCTAACACCACAAGGTTAACTTCTTGTCTTTTAAAAAATGTGACAGTGCCCTTATCCTTAACAAAACAAAAGCTGAGGAGGCTGTAGCTTAAAAGTGCAGGTTCTTGAGAGCTGTGTACACACACATCCCCTTCACGACACTGTTTGGAACAAAGACATAACAACACAGATAACATGTACAGAGTGCCAAGCACTCTGCTGTGCTGAGTACTCCACGTGAATATCTTAATCTTCACCACAACCCCATGGCATGTGTACTGTTATCTCTATTTTATTATTACAGTAATTGAGGCTTAGCAGTGAAGCCATTTGTTCAAGGTCACACAGTTTAGTGATGGAGCCAGAATGTGATCCAGGCAGTTTGATTCCAGCGCTTATGCTCTGTGTGCTCAAAAGCTGTTGAATGAGTAAAGAATGAAAGTTGAGCAGAAAACTCACGGATAATGAAGACATATCTAATGGGAAGTTAAAATATACACGTTATAGACATCCTGCAATTAGAATTTTCAAGTTGGAAAGGATTTGAGAGAGATGGCCACCACAGTATCCCCAACAAGAAGTTGTGTCCTCTGCTGCTTGGAAGGTGCCGGGGCAGGGACCACTCAGTGCTTCCAGAGAAGATCCCACCCTGTTTTCCAGCAGCCTTGCACTTCTGCCAAGCTGAGATCCACTCCCTGCACTCTCGATCCCTATGTTCTGATGCCAAACTCTGGTGCCAAACTCTGCCCACCTGGCTGACTAGGCAAAGCCTCTAAGCAGAGCTCAGGAGAGGGAATTGCTGTTCCCTCCGCCTGGAATGCTCCCTGCCCCCCACCCCCCAGAGGGCCCATGGGATTTCCCCCCTCACTTCCTTCAGGTCTCTACTCAAATGTCACTTATCAGAGAGGCCCTCCACAGCCGGCTCATAAAATAGCACTTTCCCACAGTCTCTCCGTCGCAGCAGCCTGCAGCCCCACCCGGCATAGTTTGTTCGTTCTCCCCGCACCTTGTCCCAGAGCATAAGCTCCTTGAGGAGAGACTTGGTCTGTTTTGGTTCACGGCTGAATTCAGGCTGGTTCAGGCCTGGAGCAGTTCCTTGCACAAAAAAAGATGCTTCATAAATATTTGCTGAATGAATGAAAGAAAGAGAGGAGCTTAAGAACTAAACCCCAACGATGGGACGCAAGGGAGAGAAATGGAAATCATGGATGGTGGGACCAATGACAGAGCTATAAATAGTATGGCTTTGGCCGTGTGTACACAGAATTCTATTCTTCTGATTTGCTTTGTGCACAAAAAAATGCTCTACCCTATCCACTGGCAGGATTGAGAAGAAGGAGGAATGTATTTGTTGTAGAGTTCCATCAACAGCAAAAGCCTTCAATTTTTCCTGTTTTTTCTGTTCCAGATGAGACAAAAGGACCCAGTGAAAGGAATGACAGCGGATGACTAAAGCCACTCCTCCCCCTTCTGCACTGTATGTACCGCATTTCTCACTGAGCATGACATAGACGCCAGAATCGGTTTGGGTCCTCAAGGCTTAGCAGCTCACTCTGGAGGCAGAAAGCCTGCTTCTTTCCTCATCCTGCCCTCTAGTATTAATGATGATCGCGATGCTTAATAGCTCTCAGGCTTCGGAAAGAGGAAGAGGTTATGACTGTTAAGACATTTCAGGGATCTATGTGATTGTACAAAGAACCACTCAGAGACAAGGAAAGGGTGGTGGGAAGTGCGGCTGGGGTGGGGGCAGTGGATGAGAATCAAAGCTTATCTGCACCTAATTACTCTTCCTCTCGTAACTTGAGCCATTTCAAGTTGAAGCTGGCATTCTGGGTGCTCCCTGTACCCCACCCTGTGCCAGAGCTATTCCCTGCCTCTCCCTTGGAATTTGCCGTCCAGACAGCTTTTCCTAGTGGTCCTTGTTAGGTCTGGTGCTTCATTTCCTTTCTCTCCATACCCTCTGATCCCAGACAAAGTCGTTCAGAGGCAGCATCTTTCAGATACTTGGAGAGTGTTTCTGCCCAGGTCATAGGACCAGGATGGGATGTCTCTTGTTTCACGTGGTCACTCTTTCCCAAGACCCTACATTCTATTAGCACCCAGTGTCCTGCACACCTCCAGACTTGCTGTTATTCCAGCAGCTCAGAGGGGATTAGGCATGGAATGAGAAGCCTGGTCCTGCTCCCCATCAGGCTCTGAGAGAAAATTATGTTATCAAATAAAGCCTGGTTGTCCTCTAGCACTACGGTGCTAAGGAGGCCTGGGCTTTTCACCAGCAGTGAAGCAAACCGCTGCTCGCTCTCCCTGCCCCGTGTGCTTGAGGAGAACTTCTGGGAGATAAAACGGTAGGATGAAGTGGATTGAGGAGATGCCAGCTTCTCATCACTGCTTGGACCTTAGTTTCCTCTCCCCCCGACAGCCCCCCACCACACTGCCTGGCATCCTTCCTTCCTTTTGCAAGTCCCCCATCAATGATTTACAGTGTGTTTCTGTTTTCCTCTGTTGCTTCCTTAATAATTGTATTTCTCTTCTAGTTTTGCAAGACAGTGGTCAACAGGAAGGCCCAGCAGCTCCACCCTCCTGAGTGACAGGCCATCTTCGGACGCAGCCTTTCTGTGCCCATTCTTCAGGCAACTTTGATCCCTTACTGTAGTTAATTCTAGATGCCCTTTAATATTGTGAACAAATAGACTGTCTGGTATTACGAAGCCCATGTGTGCGGGAGCCTGCCCCTCTGAGATATGTGGCGTGTAGGTGGCTGTATTTACAGCTCCTCCCTCTCCAACCATTGTGTTCTTGACCCATTTCTGTGTGCCCCCGCCCCCTTTATTTCCAAGTGACATTTTTAGTCATTCAAAATAGCTGCCTTTTGTGATGTGGTGATTTTAAACGATTTACTTTGTTAGTTTTCAACCTTGGGATAAACTTGAGGTATTTTGCTTCCTGGGCAAATCTTTGCAATTTTGAGTGCTCACCTGGGGAGAAGGGATGAGTTAGAAATACATATTTTTTTCCCCTCCAGTTCCACAGAACAGCAATGTGGCTTCATAACTCTGACCTCTGCTCCCAGTAACCCACTGTTAGAGCGCTCTAGGCACCATGGAAGTACCCAAGGCCCAGCCAACCTGTTTTGAAAATTAAACAAATACAAATAACCCCTGCCCCAGGCATTGCATCTCTGGTCACTAGTCTTAGAAATACCTATGGTTTCTTGGCTCTCCTGTTGCCCACTCTGTATCTCCGCAGAGCCCGTAATGTGCCCAGGGCAACTCTACCTGGAGGGAACTGTCCCGTGTGGCCCTTAGAATTGAGTCTGCCCCATACCTACCTACTAGTCTGCCCCCCCGAGGAGCTCTGTATGTCCACGCTCCTCTTCCCTTTTGGGCTGGTGCTGCCACTCAGCAATAATCCCCTTTTCTCTGTGCTTTCTTAGTCTCCTGTCCTCTGTCTGAGGCTGGTCAGGACACAATGGGTCTTGATCTTTTCATGCTGCACAAAACAAGCATGCAAAAAGCTTTTTCCCAGAACATGTTCCCCCATGTCTCCAGTTGCTGGAAAGGAATTTGGGGATCAAGAACTCAGCTCATCCTGCCCCCATGCTGAGTTCTGCCCTGGACAATCAAAAGCAAGTAGCGATCGTAGTACGGAGCTCTACCGAAGCTGGCTGGTGAGAAAGTCCAGGCTCCAGGGGAGCAGAAGCTGCCGAGTGCTTCACGGTTCCCTGGGACTTGGCAGAGCCCGAGTATGCCTTCCCAGTGGGAGAATCTGAGATAGCTGTGGTGTCACCTGACATTTCCCAAACCTTGTGAAGTTTGTTGGCCGAGTGTGCAGTGACTCAAGCCCATGCTAGCCTGGGTGCAACTGCTAATGCGAGACCAAATCTCTGTTGGGGGAGTGAGAAGTAGAATGGGATGATCTGTCCTTAGGTTTTTGTCAGTTTGTTTTGCCTTACTAATTTCTAAGTGCAATAAGGGAGTGTCACACAGGATGAAACCTGTGACTTCCTGATGGCTGCTTCCCTGTGGCCCTCCTGGGGGTGGACAGACTCAGCGTGGTTAGCTCCCACCTTCATTGAGGCCCCTCTGGGGCCAGGAGATATCCTGTCACAGTCTCCTCACCTTGTGGGGTCTATAGTAGTGGATCTGGGGCAATTCAGTTGGTTATTAGCATCCCAACTGCTGGTAGCATTAATTTGGGAAAGTTGAAGAGACATTCCTACTGGAGAAAAATATAAATGTTTTCCTACAAGCTCTGTATTAGCTATAATTATATTTGTGCTTAAAGCTTTCCCTTCTTACATTCATCAACTAAGTGAAGTCCAGATGTGGGTTAGCCTGGGAGAAACAAACTGTGATATTCTAGGCGGACTATTGTTTATGTGGTTTGAGGGTCAGCAGTTGTCAGTCTCCTTCCTTCAGCTCTTCACTGAGATCCACACATATCACTCCAACTGTAGGGGCGGGGCTCGCTCCTTGTCGGCCTTTTCTCTGGCTCCTCCACCTCCACCTGTTGCCCCAGTTCAGCATCCACAAGAGCTGAACTGGCGTTTCCTGAGGTCAGCTGGATTTGGGGCTCCAGCCCACATCAACATAAGAAGGGACGTGCCTGGTCTGTTCCGTCCCCGTGGATAGTGTCGCTGCTGGGCAGCAGTGCTGGCTTCTTTTAAGTACCCCCCTTCCCTCCTTACCCACCCCCAAAACTGACTAGCACTCAGGGGGGCTTATGATGCAAGGCTCAGCTCCAGGGGTAGTACCTGAGGATGTGCCACGCCCCTTCAGACCAGCTGCTTTCAGGGCCGCAGTCCCAGTTGGAAGCAGCAGTGCCTCTGTAGGAGGGGTGCTGGGCTCTGGCCTTCTCATGGAGAGCGGCTGGGGACAGGGTCAGTATTGTGGACATGTGTATATCTTCCCAAATTCTCTTACAGTCCCTGCTGGGACTCCCTGACATATTTTGGTTGGTTCCTAGTGCTACTTCTTTTACAAAATACACTTTGTAGAACTGATTAGATTACCTTGTTTATTTAATGTGAGTTTGTGCCTTTTTGTCTCAATCTTCCAATATAGGTTATATTGGGGGAAAAAGCAGTCTAATAAAATCCTAGACAGAGCTTTCTGGAGTCCAGCTTATTGGTGATGTCCTTATGTCCATTTTACAACTTAGGTATCCTTAAACTCTTGCTCATCTCCCCGATTTTACCAGGGAAGGATTAGAAAGATACAGGATATCTCTGAAAATTGTTGGCATGTTGATTTCTGTAAACTAAAACAATCCCCTTATCATTTTACTTATGCAGATATCATATTTCTGAAAGTAATTTGGCCACTTTCTACTGGCAGTATTTCCTTTTTGCTTTTGTCTCCCCTCCTCTCCACATCCCTCTCTTTTACCCATCCTACCAAGGAAAACATTTATTTAAGGGAGTTCTTAACCCTGGCTTCCGAGTCTGTAAACCTCATGAAGCTTGTTTGTAAAGTTGTGGGGCATTTTTCTGGGGAGAGTCATGGCTCTCATCAGTTCTTCAAAGGAATCCCATGCACCGTCCTGCCCCCGCCCCCCCCCCGCAAAAAAATTAAGAACCAGTGATTTGAAAGAAATCATAGTCTTTGGCACAGTAAATAATCTTCATTTCATGTTTGGTTGTAAATAGAGGCAGTGACTTATTTTTCGTTCACTGATGTATAGTTTTCTGAGTCCAGGAGCCCCCAAACGTCCAGTGTGTAACAGTTTGCATGAGTTTGAAAAGCGGAAAACACTTGAACGTGAGAGTGGAGAATGGAGGCGCTCACTGACCAAGAGGAGAGAGATTACCTGTAGTTGGGAAAGAAACTGGATTACAGGCCGGACAGTGGGTGGCTGCGCCGCCTCCCCTCGCCCTCTGCCCCTCGGGACGTTGGGAACCTGGAGGGAGACAGCGCCGAGGACCAAGACCTCACATTCTGCGCTAGTGAAACGCGACGCGCTGGGGAGGGACGAGACGGCGGCTTCCGCCGGAAGACGACCCCTCCAGGCCGACGTCGCGCGGGGCACGCTGGGAGCCTCCTGGGCAGTGTCTGGCTCACGGCGCGCCCCGGCCGCCGGGCGGGGCAGTGTTGTATCGGGTTCTGGTGACACGAGGACACGCCTCTCTTACGTCCCCGTCCCCTAGGCCCCTTTCCCCTCAGCCTTTCACCGTTTCGCGCTCCTTGGAGAGTTCCGCCTCTTCCCCCGAGCCCGCCACCCAGAGCCCTCCGTGCGCTCAGACCCCGCCTCTTACGGAAGCCGAGGCGGAGGGTTGAAATCCGGAAGAAAAACAATCGGGAGAGGGAGCTGGCCGGCTGCACCTGCTGCCCGAGGGGGGCCGATCGGGCCAGGACAGGCTGCCGCGGGGAGACGCGAGCCGGCCGGGCCACCGCGTGGGGACGATGGCGGCCATGAACCCACAGACCGAGCTGAGAGTCAGGACGCTCAGGTGAGGAAGGTGACTGCGGGCAGGCCGGCCTGCTCGGGGCGGGATCACTGCCTCCGACCCAATCGGGGCTGCGGGGCTGGGGCAGAACCAGACTGGGAGAGAAGGGGCCAGACCTACAGGGCTGCTTCTAGTTCAGAGGCCTCCCACATTCTCCCAGGCCCGTATCGAGAGGGCTATGTTGGGCTCGAACCCCGCACCCCCTCCAAACTCAGGCCACCAAGTTCTTTCCCACTTGGACGCCCCAGGCAGGTGGCCCAGTTGAGTTCTGGAGGAGGCAGCAGTGTTGGGCTGTTTGAAGTTAAAAACATAACGAAGCATTCTCCCCGTAGCTCTAGAGTAGAAACCTTGTTCTTACTTTGGATCAGCACATACATCATGGGGTCTGCCTGATCCCGTTGTGACCTCCTGAAACCCAAAATCAGATTTAGATAAGATCCTTTAGTGAAGTGATAATAGCCTGGTCTCATGCTTGTTCTTTAACGAGGAACAACGCTAATCACCAACTTAGTGCCGGTCACGATGCAAGGATTTGCTGCTAATCGTGGGACCTAAAAGTGGGAACAAGAAATCCCGGCTTTGGCTCTCCATCCACTTAGAGCAGGTCCCTGGGAAAACAAGGAGCGTTAGAGTAAAAGAGCTGCCTCTTAATCCTCCGTTGGACAGCAGGGGGAGACCGTAAACAAACGAAGCACGGAACCTCTGGCTGAGTGCCTGGGAAGGTGGTTATTGTATTGTTTTATTGATGTTCATATGGAGGGGCAGGAAGTTGCTTTAAGCTGGCCAAGAATTTCTTCAATTTGTGCTCTTTAGAACATGGACCTCTAAGAACAGGGTCTGGTGGAGAAAAGATGTTTGAGGACATCCTGCCCTTTTCTTCCCCCCCCCCGCGCCCCCATTCTACACCTTCCACTGTTACAGGTCCTCCTCCTTACGGTGTGCCTAGGACTCACCTGAGGCTTGGTGGTTCTTCTTGGTCTCTGCAGGGTTTGTAGCCCCTGCCTGTTCTGTACTCAGCACAATCTGGGGGCTTCCTGGGAGCATTACTGTAACTATTCAAATGAAGAGATTTGCAAGTCTCTCCATCCCCTGAGCTGCCGATTAGATCCGTTGTTTCGCTAGGGTTTATGTGATGCTGAGGTGGATGTTATCCAACTGATGACTTTTCCCAAAAGAGGGTAGAGTCTTGAGAGAGATGTTGAGAAACATGTTATTTAGAATCTTCTTAGGCTCTTCTGAAATGCTTGGCAGAATTGGTTGTGCTCCAGAGATGAGTGAGGAAGGAAATGTGGTGCTGTTATCTCTGTTATTTTTGAAATTCCCCTGTCTTGCAGTACTAAGGCCTCTCACAAGGTGAAAACTGAATCTCCAGAATCTTTCTGGTGGTTGTAGCATCCCGTGGATTGAAGAGTGGGGGTGGAAAGTTGCTGACTGAGCCATAGATGAAGGGCTGGTGGAATTAATAAATTCCTGACAGTCCACCCCATCCACACCCCTTCCCTTGCCTGACTCCGAAACCTTTAGCCCTGCTTTGGCAGCTCTCCTAGTGTCAGCAGCACCAGTGCTGCCAGGTGTAGGGAGCTGTACGCCTGCACGGAGGAGCCAGTCCAGGGTGGGAATTTCCTGCTTCGGGGACAGAGGTGAAGATGAAGGGCTTGTAGTTCAGTGGCCCTATTCCCTCCCCCGGATGCAGAAACACACGTTTCCCATTCTGACTACAGCGGATTGTGGTGCAGCCGTTAGCAGGCGCAGTCCCCTGTCTGTTACCTGGACGAGGACTCATCCTCCTTCCTCCATGGCTTCCCTTCTCAGCATACATGTCGTGACATGGAACGTGGCCTCTGCAGCACCCCCTCCAGACCTCAGTGATCTGCTTCAGCTGAACAACCTGAACCTGAATCTGGACGTGTATGTCATTGGGTAGGTGTCTGCAGGGCCCGTCACGCATCCCTATATCTGAGATCAGGTTAAGCCTGACCAGTCCCAAGTTGTCCCTGTGGGGAACCGCTGTAACCTGTACGCCCTCACTCTGGAGTCTGAAGGCCAGGAGCTTTCAGCCTGCATCAGGGCCAGGCAGCGTCAGTTGTCCTGGATCAGCAATGGCAAGGGGTTGGCAGTCAACAGCCAGGGGAGGGAGAGACCATGGTCATGAGAGCCCAAGGCTGGAAAGTCGGCTGAGGGCAGTGCTAAATGTCTGCGGCAGAGCCAGTGCCCTCCAGGCCAGGGGGAAGCCTCTGACCTGGGATGGGCAGTTTGCAGGAAATGAACTGTGGGATCATGAGCCTCCTTTCTGACACTGCCTTTGAAGACCCATGGAGCAGTTTCTTCATGGATGTGCTTTCCCCTCTGAGCTTCGTCAAGGTAACTTATAAGTTCATGGGCAATTGGGAAATGTGTCTCATCTCTTATCACTAATCCCTAGTCCTTTGGTCTCCCACTCCAGCTTTCATGCTGTTTCCCTTTTATTTAAAGGCCCAAACCTCAGTTGCACATGGCTCCCTGGAGCTCCTGCCTGCCTTGTGTCGTTCAGAGGTAGCTGGAGCTGAGCTGGAACCCCAGGGGCTAGTTTAACACCTTGATATTTTTCAGGTTAGGAGAATTCCTTGGGGAGGTGCAGCAGGGCTTAGTAACACCTCAGTGCCTACCCCACCCCTTGCCTCCAATCTCTACTCTCAGGCCCAGCCTGAGATCTCGGAGCATAATAACTGCCACCATCTAGCGAGTGCTTACTTGGTGTTAAGCATTATAAGCAAACTCTTTATATATATTATTTTAAAATCTTAACTCTTTTGAAATATGGGTATTATACAGGTAAAACCAAGACTCAGAGGTCTCACAGGATGTCTGGGGTTCAGATCCAGATCTTTCAAACTTCATAACCCATGTTCTTGGCTACTGTACTTTATTGCTGTACTGATGATCTCTAAGGCTGACAGGTATCCCATGACTCGCCTGCTGGTATCAGAGGGTGTCCTCTGATCATAAGGGATATGCACCTCAAATTCTTAGGGGAGAAGAGGTTAGGAGAGGGGACACAGGTGTGGAGGAAAAAGGTTCTCAGTCTGTAGGGCCAGTATTCTTTGGGGAATCTTTAGACCATAGGAGCATCTACAGGAAGGCTCTAGATTGCTGGATCTCACCTTTCTGCCCTGCGCAGCCAAGGGATGAAGCACACTCCCACTCAAAATACCTCCAAGAAGCAATGCTCCTTGGAAATACCAGAATTCCTTTCTTCCCTTCCCTGGGTGACTGGATTTCTTCAGAATTAATTCTATTACCCTAATTTGCCTAAGGGTGCTGAAGCAAGAGCTGTGAGTCCTCCCGAGGAAGGCAGAGCCAGGAGGATGGCAGACAAGGTTTGGTCCTGCTGCTGAGGCTAAAAAATGCCAGCCCCCAAGCCCTTGGCTCCCTCCACATCACACTCGGGCCTCTTGCTGCAGACTTGGAGCTGGACCTTCTCGGAGGGCAGAACCGCTTCTCTCTCACCAACCACTCCCTTTCCAAGACTGGAGGCCTCCTTGTACCTCGGCTAACTGGCAAGGGATTGGCAGGATGGAATTGAGCCAAGGAAATGAGCTCATCTTGCGGCATGGACACAGCTCATTCTATCCATGCGGCCTCCCGAGGTTGGGAGAGCAGCCTGAGGGCCTGGCACCCAAAGAGATGACCTTTCTTCCCCGGGCCAAGAGTGGAGGTGAAGGGCGAGCCCTGCCTGCAGCCTATTCCTTAGCCAGAAGTTGCCAGCCACGGGTTGAGAAGCCTGGGGCTGACCCCCTTGGCAGGCTCCTAGGCTCCCAGCCACCTCCCTCTAGTCCCTTCCTTAGCTCCTCCTACTTCATTTCCTCCACTGGAACTTCCCCCGCGAGCCTCCTGCCTTTCCCCACAGCCACAGCCCCACCCCCACCTCCATCCTCCCTGCTCCACGCCCCCTTCCCTGCGGCTTCACGAAGTGGGCTGGTGCCTTTGTGGTAGAGCCCATCGCCCCAACCCACTCTATGGGTTCAGATTCAGCTTGAAACTCTTCCTGAATCTTTATCAGCTCCCTGGGAGTCAGTCCCTCATAGTCCAGCCCTTCGCCCACTTCCATTGTCATATTTGCACGCGAAGGGGAGAGACCGAGACCGGGGGTGGAGAGGGAGGCGGGGGACACATCTGAAGCAACCTCTGCCGAACCCTAGTTTCTCACACCTCCCTCCCTCGGTCTTGGATTTGGGGTTCCCCCTGCTTTGCCTCCTCCACCCAGAGCTCCTGGCCTGTGGGATCAAGTTTCATAATTCCTGGAAGGCCCCAGTACACACTCCCCACCCGGGGATTTCCTCCTTGGCCTCTGCACCTCATGCTCCGGAAATAGCTACTCGGGTGGTGGGTGTAGACAGCCTGCAGCTGAGAGGAGGGTCACTGGCCCCTTCCCACCCCACCTCCGCGGCCACAGAGAGCAGGGGTTTTGGCAGTCCTGATCCTTTGAATATCCAGGTAGTCCTACTGGTTCCTTAGTCTCTTTGAGCCTCAGTCCTTCATGTGCAGAACAGGGACGGTGCTGCCTTGAAGGGTTGGCTAGAAGATTAAATGCGCAAGGCAGTGTGTCAGTGGACGGTAGCTACTCTCCCCAGTCTGTGAACACACGTCCTCTGCGCTCGCTCTCATCCCCTCTGCGTGGCCTTCGTACACACCAACTGCCCACAGTCTATATTATTTCTCAGTAGCATTTTCTTAATTTTTTTCCACTGAGCTATAATGTATACAGAAATTAAGTGTACAGTTTGATGGATTTCTTTTGTTTTTGGCCACGCCACGCAGCATGTGGAATCTTAGTTCCTTGACTAGGGTTGGAACCCGTGCCCCCTGCAGTGGAAGCGCAGAGTCTTAACCACAGGACCACCAGGGAATTCCCCAGGTGGATTTTTATATGTATATGCAGAACATGTTACCACTGGTCAAATCAAGATACAGAACATTTTCAGCACCCTAGAAGGCTCTCTCATGCTTCTTCCCTGCATTTACTTTCAAGAATCCCTAAACCAAAAAAATAATAGCTGCCAGTTAATCCAGCATCTTTGAGATAGATTCCTGCTTTATTAATGAGAAAATAGGCTGAGACTTGCCCAATATCAAATACTAAGAGCCCAAGCTGGGATTTGAACCCAGATCTGGCCCTTAGCCACTGTCCCATAGAGCATCTTTGAAGTTCTTTGAGCCCCGGCACACAGTACCCATGGAAACTCAGGAGGGCACTGAGGAGAAGAGCACCTGACCGTGCCTGGGCCAGGGCCGAAGAGTCGGTGCCTTCCTGATGGCAGGGTCCCTGGCAGCCTTGTCTTCTCTGCCCTCCACCCTCAAGCCCAGGAGCAGAAACTGGAACTTGCTTAGCTTCCAGAATACACCATTTGGCAACTGAGACTCCATCTGCACTGAGATGCCATAGGCCCCTGGGGCAGGACATCCGTGTGGATCAGGGCTCTCTAGAGCGCCCAGCACAGGGCCTGGAGGGACACGAATGACCGTTGCCCCTCTGTCCTGCAGGTCTCCAGTGTCCGCATGCAGGGGCTCCTCTTACTGATCTTTGCCAAGTATCAGCATTTGCCCTTTATCCAGATCCTCTCTACTAAATCCACCCCCACTGGCCTCTTCGGGTACTGGGTAAGGACTGAGCTGTTGTCTGAGTCAAGAGCTGGGGGGCCGTCTCTCACTGGGATGGGCAGGGCTGGGGGCTTTAGAGCTGGGCAAATGAAAAAGGGGGTGAAATGAATCTTGGCACTCTGTCCAGGCCAGTGCCCTGCATAGCGGCCTTCCCGCCTCAGCGGGGCTTAGCATCCCTAGGATGGCAGGTGGATGAGCTGGGCTCTGACGATGGAGAGGCCACTCTGGGAGCTGAGTGTCTGACTCCTGGGAGATCCCACAGGAGGTCTAGGATGGGAAAAGAGAGGTGTGTCCCCCCTAGAATGGCTTCCCACCCTTCTGCCCACCTACCAGGGGAACAAAGGGGGCGTCAACATCTTCCTGAAGTTTTACGGCTACTATGTCAGCATCATCAACTGCCACCTGCCCCCCCACATGGCCAACAATGACCAGCGGCTGGAACACTTTGACCGGATCCTGGAGATGCAGAATTTTGAGGCACAGGATATCCCCAACATCCTGGACCACGAGTGAGCATGCCGTTGTGAACTGCCGCCCCTGCCCTCTCCCCCAGGCCAGCCCAGGCAAGCGTGCTCTGCCCGGTCACTGCTCCCCAGCCAGAGGCAGTCCGCCCCATCTCCCACCCTCTCCCAGCCTCTTCCCTGACACCCCATCTGCTCTCCTCTGCAGCCTTGCCTGCCTGAGGTCTGCAACACCTTCCCTTTCCCTGGCCGCTCTGCCCTGCCTAGAAACTCTGGGCACTTCCGAACATCCCAGGTCAAGAACCTCGTGGTTCCTGAGGTCCCCGGAAGGGCTGGTTCTCAGCCTTGCCTGGTGCCCAGTTGAGGAGGGAGGGCTAGAGCCTGCTCCACATTTGCCACGTGCCCCTTGGGGCTCGTCTCTTCGGCTTAAATGGCGGCGGGGTGGGGGCCGTGAGAACAGTCCCGTTGGGCCCTGCCCTTGTCTTCACCTGATCTTCTCACCCACCCCTCGAGCTTTCTGCTCTCTGGCAGCCCTGCAGTGAGTGGCCAGAACCCCTGTGGTCCTGCCTTTTCTGACCTCGTCACAAACCTTCAGGCCGCCTGCTTTCCTTTCTTTCTGAAGCCTCATTCTCTGGTTTGGAGACATGAACTTTCGGATTGAGGACTTTGGGTTGCACTTTGTTCGGGAATCCATAAAAAATCAGTGCTACAGTGACCTGTGGGAGAAGGATCAGGTATCTGATGAGGGGAGGGCCCCGAAGGGTGGTCTGAGCCCATGGTGGGTGGAGGTCAACATGAGATGTGGGGAGGTTCTCTAGTGCCTGTTCTCCTTTCCCAGACCGCCCAGGTCCCTGTTACCAGGCAGGGTGGGGTCTTACAGGGCTTCGCCTCGCCTCTGCGGGTGGGGCAGCCAGTCCTGTCCGGCCGCCCCAGTCCCCAGCTGGAGGAGCGAGGACGCAGCCACTGGGTGTGCGTGAGATTAGGGAGCGAGAAGGGCTTCGGCCTGCTGTGGCCCTGCGCCATCGCCAGCCCTCTCGTGTCCCTGTTGTCTTTCCCACCCCCAGCCTGGCTTGCCTCCTAGAGGATGAGATACCACCCCTTTGGGGGATCCTGGCTACCCCAGCCTCCCCTCTGTCACACGTCTGCTGGTGGCTGCCAGGGAGATGGAATTCAGAGCCTGGTCCCTATAGTCCAAGAACTGGGAAATGGCAGGCAGCTGCCTCCCCTGGGACCATGGGGTAATGTTTGCAAAAGGATCCAGCTGATCTCCCGGGGGTGAGGGCGCCGGGGGCTGGGGTGCCGAGGCTGCCGCTGGGGCAGTGAGGAGGTGGAGTGGCCGGGTTTGACTCTTGCCCCACTGCGATGGCATGTGCCAGCCCTTGACTGTAGCGTGGTGCCGGGCCGTTGGGGCAGGACTGCTGGGAGATGGGACTGTGCCTTTCCCTCCAGCTCAGCATTGCCAAGAGACACGACCCGCTGCTCCGGGAGTTCCAGGAGGGCCCCCTGCTCTTCCCGCCCACCTACAAGTTTGATAAGAACTCCAACAACTATGACACCAGGTGAGGGGGCTCCACCAGGAGAGGATCAGCCTGTCGCAGATCTGGGCCTGGGAAGTCAGATCGTGCTGGCCCTAGTGGCAGTGGGAGCTGCCTCCGAATAGAAGTGTCGGGGAAGCAGGAATCGATCCAGCCATCACCTCTCGGGAGTGGCACCACCCGCCCCCCTCATGAGATGCTGACCGTGGGAGCTGTCCCAGATTGTCCGCAGAGAGAGCAGGAAGGGGAGACACAGTGCTGGCAGGAATAGGGGTTGGGGGCAGGGCAGGTAGAGCCAAAAGGGAGGGAAGACAGTTGATTGCTGACTTGAGGGGACTGTACTTCAGCATTCTGGGAACCCCTGCCCCAGAATGTTGTCCCTGTTGTCCCCGCTCCCCAGGGCTTTCTGATCCTACCCAGACAGGGGGGCAGAAAGCTTGGCTCAGCCAATTACTGGTATTACATAGCCCTGCCCCAGCTGTGAGTGGGTCGGGTACTATTTAGGAAGGTGAAGTAGTAACTGTCAGGGGGGAAGTTAATGGGGAATAATGTAGAGATAGTACATCTGGTAGTTAGAAGCACAGCTCTGCCCTTCATCAACTGTATGACCTTGGACGCGGTATTTAAGTCTCAATTTTGTCGTCTATAAAACGGGGATGATAACAATACCTATTTCACGGGGCTGAAGAGTAAATGAGACCTTGCACGTGCTCAGACCAGTGCCTGGCACCCGGTAAGCACTGTGGTAACTGCTGTTGTTATTTTTATTTTATTTTATTATTTATTTTTTATTTTTTTATACATTTCTTTATTATTTATTTTTGGCTGTGTTGGGTCTTCGTCGCTGCACGTGGGCTTTCTCTAGTTGCGGCGAGCGGGGGGCTACTCTTCGTAGCAGTGTGCAGGCTTCTCATTGCGGTGGCTTCTCTTGTTGCAGAGCACGGGCTCTAGGCGCTTGGGCTTCAGTAGTTGTGGCACGTGGGCTCAGTAGTTGTGGCACGTGGGCTCAGTAGCTGTGGCTCGTGGGCTCTAGAGCACAGGCTCCATAGTTGTGGCGCACGGGCTTAGTTGCTCCACGGTATGTGGGATCTTCCCGGACCAGGGCTCGAACCCGTGTCCCCTGCATTGGCAGGCGGATTCTTAACCACTGCACCACCAGGGAAGTCCCTGTTGTAATTTTTAGATTCATGTCTTCAGGTGGCAGTTTTACTGAAAACCTTTCTCAGAAGCTGAGAAAGGGCCAAGTGACCACCAAAACCTTATGCTTAGGCAGAGGGGCAAAAGTAGCTCTGGCAAGAGGTCTCTGGCCCAATTTAGGGCAAGGATCCTCATCTCTTTGAAGAAAAAGAACCCCCTACATGCTATGAGGCTCTCGGTTTCAGCTGGAGCAGCTCCTTCATGTATTCCCCTAGCAGGACTGTCTTATGAGGGAGGTAGGAGGCGCCTCCAGGGCGGCCCAGGCCTCTGGGATTTAGCAGGTGAGTAGGTATGTCCACAGCCAGCCTGGGGTGAGAGGATAGAGCTGCTGGCCCAGTGCTGGAAGCCGTGTGGCAGAGCCACGATGTCCCCACCAAGCAAGGGGGAGAGCATGAGCCATTTCAGGTGTGTGGAGCAAGACAGAGTGGGGTCACAGCCAGGGCAGTGCACACAAGAAGAGGCCACGAACACTGAAAACAGGGTCCAGCCTGAGCTACAGTATAAGCCAGAAAGAAGGGAGGAGGTCAGGCTCCAGCTGGCCTGCTGGCCGGGTCCACAGCTGACAGTCTCCCCAGCCATCCATTGGAAATGAGGGTCCAATGGACTCACTGTGGAAATTGTCAGGCCTCAGTGGGACAGGCTGGGGCCTTGGGGGCTGGGACCCTCTACCAATTGACTTCAAAACCTCACTTGCCAGCAGGAAGAGAGCTGCTGACAGACCGTATGGCCAGGTGTCCTTCTGCCCACACCCCTGGTTATGGGAGGGACACCAGCAGGAGACTGGAAGTTACTGAGATGACCTAGAGAGGCTCCGAGATGTTCAAGGTCTTACCCAGGTGGCTCAGCTAGTGATGGCGGAGCTGGGGCTCAGACCCAATTCTCTGGACTGTGTTGCCCACGATGCCTTCCTCTAGCCCACAGTGCCTCTGGGTTCACAGCCAGTCTTGCCAGCAGCAGCATAAAGGAGGGCAGGATCGGGAGAGCAAAGGCTTGCTAAGGAGAAGGCAGATATTATTTCCACATAATAGGTATAATCCACGTTGTGACTGACATTATTGAGTGCTGACCATGGGCCAGGCATTGTGCAGAGTGCTTTGCCCGCATCAGTTCACTTCATTCATACTGTATCTTCATTAGGTAGACGCTGTTCATACTGACTTTTTACAAATAAGGAAACTGTGTCTCAGAAGATCTAAGTAAGGTAGTAACAGAGTAAGTGACAGAGCAAGAATTTGAACTGCAGTCTGTGTGAATCCAGTTCCCCTTGCCGGGAGCCCAGGAAATGAAGGAATGTCTGGACAGGAACAGGGGCCTTATGGGGGGACATCCTAACTGAAATATTCCCAGCTGGGAGCTTCTGTGGTGGGCAGGGCCTGAGCCCCACATAGTGAACAGAAGCATTCCTGTCTGATCAGTCTGTTATTCATCCTTGAAAGCCCAGTTCAGACATCATCTGAACCATCTGAAAAGCCTTTCCTGACCCTTGCCCATTTCACTGAGAGTTCTCTCCTTCCCTTATGCTGCCTGCAAGCCTTGCACACACCATGCTTTCAGTGTTGCTTTTAAGACACAGCGTGCCTTTCTTGCTGTGCTATGAATGCCCAGCGCACAGAGACTGGATCTGATTTATGACCGTCCCTGGTGTGTAGCGTAGTGCCTGGCATATGTTTGAACTGGGAGCCTGAGAGGACAAAAGGAAAAGATAAGGTATTTAAGGAGCAACCAGTCTAGTAGAGGGACCCACCCAGAGTGAGAGAGCCAAATAAACACTCTCAAGTCCAGGAGTTGGCCCATAGAAGGTTCCAGAACTCTGTGTGGAAGTGCTGAAGGAGGGTGAAGCAAATGGTAAGGAGGCGGGCAGCTGAAGCCAGGAGGAGTCAATGAGAGTTATTGTCAGGGAGGCAGAAAGGAGCGCAGGCATTCTGATCAGTCAGCAGCGCTGGTGAGAGGCATCTTGAGTGGAGCTGACCCGCTGTACAGAGGGACCGAGCTGCATGCGGGGCATGGTACGGAGCTTTGCCCGGCCTCGGCAGCATCCCGGAGCCAAGGTGTAATGAGAAACGAGGTCAGCTCCATTACACGGGAGGGCGAAAGGGCTGAGGGCAGGAAATCCTATTAAAGTCAGGGATTGCAATGGTTTTGTTACAGTCGACAGGAACCCAGTCCACCTCTCCGCTAGGCAGTGAGCAGAGGATGTTATGATCAGTCTAGTCAAGACTCGACTCCAGAGTTCAACGAGACACTTAGAAGCCATCATAGGGAGCCGAAAGGAAAAGTGCTCTCAGACCCAAAAATGGAACACATCACTACTTTTGGGTCAGTACACTGGCTCAAGTTTTCTAGGCTCTTAAGCCAGGAGAATCTTGCAGAGCTCCTTGGTTTTAATTTTTAGAAAGTAAAGACATACTACAGGCATACCTGGGAGATATTGCGGGTTTGGTTCCAGACCACCGCAGTAAGGCTAATATCACAATAAAGAGTCACACAAATGTTTTGGTTTCCTGATACATAAAAAAGTTATGTTTACACTATACTGTAGTCTGTTGAGTGTGTGATAGCATTATGTCTAAAAAAAATGTACATACCTTAATTTAAAAATACTTTATTGGTAAAAAAATGCTAACCATCATCTGAGCCTTCAGCAAGTCATAATTTTTTTTCTCAATAGTAACATCAAAGATCACAGATCACCGTAACAATTACAACAATAATGAAAAAGCTTGAAATATTGTAAGAACTACCAAAATGTGACTCAGAGACATGAAGGGAGCAAATGCTGTTTAAAAAATGGTGCTGGGGCTTCCCTGGTGGCGCAGTGGTTAAGAATCCGCCTGCCAATGCAGGGGGCACGGGTTCAAGCCCTGGTCCGGGAAGATCCCACATGCCACGGAGCAACTAAGCCCGTGCGCCACGACTAGTGAGCCTGCGTTCTAGAGCCCACGAGCCACAACTACTGAGCCCACCTGCCACAACTACTGAAGCTCGCGTGCCTAGAGCCCGTGCTCCGCAACAAGAGAAGCCACTGCAATGAGAAGCCCACACACCACAACGAAGAGTAGCCCCCGCTCGCCGCAACTAGAGAAAGACCGTGTGCAACAACGAAGACCCAACGCAGCCAAAAATAAAATAAAAAATAAAATAAATAAATTTATAAAAAAATAAAATAAATAAATAAAATAAAAAATGGTGCTAATGGTCTTGCTCGATGCAGGGTTGCCACAAACGTTCAATTTGTAAAAATCACAATATCGGCGCAGTACAAGAAAAGCAAAGCACAAGGAAACGAGGTGTGCCTGTAATCTCCAGAAAAAATTCTTGTACTCAGTCACGACCGTTGAGCCAAAAAAAGCATTAGTGATGGGACTTCCCTGGTGGTGCAGTGGTTGAGAATCCGCCTGCCAATGCAGGGCACACGGGTTCGAGCCCTGGTCCGGGAAGATCCCACATGCTGCGGAGCAGCTAAGCCCGTGCACCACAACTACTGAGCCTGTGCTCTAGAGCCCGCGAGCCACAACTACTGAGCTCGCGTGCCACAACTACTGAAGCCTGCGCGCCTAGAGCCCAAGCTCTGCAACAAGAGAAGCCACTGCAATGAGAAGCCCGCGCACCGCAACAAAGAGTAGCCCCCGCTCGCCGCAACTAGAGAAAGCTTGTGCACAGCCATGA
The DNA here is from genome assembly GCF_965194805.1 of Balaenoptera borealis. NCBI lineage: Eukaryota > Metazoa > Chordata > Mammalia > Artiodactyla > Balaenopteridae > Balaenoptera > Balaenoptera borealis. The sequence goes on along the minus strand of NC_138879.1, from coordinate 47,931,109 downwards.
AGACCCAACATCGAAGACCCAATGCAGCCAAAAATAAATAAACAAATAAGTAAATAAATAAATTTATTAAAAAAAAAAAAAAAGAATGAACAATACAGGTGCCCAGTGATGAATGTGGACCAGTCCATGGCAAAGGAGGAAAGGGAGACAGGCTGAGGTCCCAAGGAGGAAGGAGAGCCAAGCTGAGGTACTGAGGGGGAAGGAGAGTCAGGCTGTGGTCAGGACTTGGGGAGGATCCTGATGGGACAGCAAGTATGGGCTCTTGACCATAATAGGGAAGTGGAGGGGGGAGGATGCTTTGAAAGGGAGAGTGGTACTTTCATGTGGTTCATTCCCAAGTTTTAAGAATTGCTAGGCACTGAATGTCCAAGATTGGTTTGGAGATTGAGTGTCTGTTGTCTCTGGGATGGCAATACCACATTCCGATATCCCCTGAACACTCCTCAGAAGAGTGAAAGATTGAAACAACCCAGGAGCCCCGAGCAGAGGTGGTTTAGCCAGTTCCCACTTCTTGACCACTCCCTCAACAATGTCTCTTTAAAGTAAGCACTGTTATCACCCCATCTTAAGAGTGGAAGAAACTGAGGTTTGGAGTGATGAAGTCACTTGCCCAAGGGCAGAGCTTTGTTTTAGACTAAGTTACTGGTTTGTTGTAAAAGGATATAACTCAGAAGCAGGCAGACGGAAGAGATGTGTAGGACAAGGTATGGGGAAGGGGAAGGAGCTTCCATGCCCTCTCCAAGGGCACCACTCCCCAGATTCACTAACCTGGAACCACATAGCTCTTAATGAACAGGGGCAGAACCTTCCCCCAGCTGGTCTCTGATACTAGAGTCCGAGTTCACCACCGAGGCACCATTCTGCCTCTATTGCTGGAAAACCATATTGCTATTGAAGTGATGGAAGTATATCAGAAATGTTTGTTTAAAATAGTAAGTGAATAAAGCAGAAGACAAAATAGAAATTCAAACTGATTATAAGCATATGAAGCTGTATATGTTAAGATTAGGTGGGCAGGGCTTCCCTGGTGGCGCAGTGGTTAAGAATTCGCCTGCCAGTGCAGGGGACGTGGGTTCCAGCCCTGGTCCGCGAAGATCCCACATGCCGCGGAGCAGCTAAGCCCGCGTGCCACAACTACTGAGCCTGCGCTCTAGAGCCCGTGAGCCAGAACTGCTGAAGCCTGCACACCTAGAGCCTGTGCTCCGCAACAAGAGAAGCCACCGCAATGAGAAGCTTGCGCACCGCAACGAAGAGTAGCCCCCGCTCGCCGCAACTAGAGAAAGCCCGTGCACAGCAACGAAGACCCAACGCAGACAAAAATAAATAAAAATAAAATAAATTATTAAAAAAAGATTAAGTGGGCATTTTTCTAAAATATATTTTTCACTTTTTTTAAACCATTTTATTTATTTTTTTTAAGATTTAATTTTATTTATTTTTGGCTGCGTTGGGTCTTCGTTGCTGCATGCAGGCTTTCTCTAGTTGCGGCGAGTGGGGGCTACTCTTCTTTGCGGTGCGCGGGCTTCTCATTGCGGTGGCTTCTCTTGTTGCAGAGCACGGGCTGTAGGTCCAAGGGCTTCAGTAGTTGTGGCACACGGGCTCAGTAGTTGTGGCGCATGGACTTAGCTGCTCTGCGGCACGTGGGATCTTCCCGGACCAGGGATCGAACCCGTGTCGCCTGCGTTGGCAGGCGGATTCTTATCCACTACGCCACCAGGGAAGTCCCTAGGTGGGCATTTTTGAGGAAAGAGAATGAGCTTGGGTTTTTGTTTTTTTTTTAGTTCTTTGGGTTTCACGAGCACTTGTTGAGTACCTACTGCATGCCAGGCTCTGTGCTAATGCTGAGGATACACAGGAGATGCCAAGCGTCCGTCCTTACCTTCCAAGCTCACATGCTAACTGATAGGCTGACTGGGAAACAGTAAACTACAATATAATGTAATAGGAGATGTACTTGTGTAGAATGCTTTGGAAGCAGAGAGGTCAGTGACGGCTTTATGACTAAAACAGCACTGGAACTGGGCCTCTCCCTGTGACAAAGGGAGTTATAGATAGCAAAAGCTGTAAGAGTAGAGGCCCAGAGGCTTGAGAGGTTCACCATGGTGAGGTGGGTCTGGGGCAGAGGAGGGAGATAAGGTAGCACAAGGGGTGTCAGACTCCTGCGCACCTTGAAAGCCACATTTGGAGACTTGAGCTTTATTCTGGAAGCAGTGAAGACTCCTTAAAGGTTTTAAAGCAGCGAATCATCTGACCAGGCTATATGGTCTCTCTTATGCCCGTCAGGGAAGCTGGTGAGTAAAGAACAGGTGGGAGGTCTTTCACTTGACTCTTGAGAACAAAGCATCACAATAGCCAGTGTATGCAGAGAGTTTATGTTGTACGAAGCATGGTGCTAAACATTTTTTGTGTTTCATCTCATTTAATCATCTCAGCAACCCTACGACATAACTACTATTATCTCCATTCTACAGAGGAGGAAGCTGAGGCCTAAGAGGGGTTGGCCTGGTGATTAAGGGCACGTGCTCTGTGGTCATGCTGCCTGGCCTTGAGTCCTGGCTCTACCACTCAGTGGCTGTGTGACTTTGGGAAAGTTACTTCCCCTCCAAGACTCATTTTCTCCGCTTGTGAAGAGTGAAATAAATAGTTCTGGTTGCAGGCATGTAGTGAGCATTCCCTAAATGCTTCCCTTTCCTTCCCTAAGGTCGGGTCTTTAGTATGGGGGAAGCCAAATTCCAGCTCAGGTCTGTCTCACTCCAAATTCCAAACCTCAGCTTCTTTGATGTTCTGCTGCTTTTGTTCAAGAAATAAGAAAGGCTTTAAACGGGATGTTTCTGAGTCACAATTCGATTGTGACCCTCTAGTCTACTGAGGGTCCTTGGCCGAGTCTGACAAAGGCCAGCATACTTTTGGTTCCATTGGACACCCTCCTGCCTGCTGCCATGCTGGTCTCCAGCTCTGGCCCGGGGGGGTCTCGTGACTGCTGACAGGCCCTGGTGTTAGGGAATCCAGCAAGCTCGTGGGTCCCTTCCTGCTCACCTGCCAACCCTTCTCTCCCCATTCTTCCTCTCCTCCCACCCCCAGTGAGAAAAAGCGCAAGCCCGCATGGACCGACCGCATCCTGTGGAGGCTGAAGCGGCAGCCCCAGGCCGCCGTCCACACCCCGACGCTGTCAGCCCCCCACTTCACCCTGTTTCCGAGGAGCTACGTCAGCCACATGCTGTACAGCATCAGTGACCATAAGCCTGTCACTAGCACCTTCGACTTGGAGGTAGATTTCTGGGCTGCCCGGCACTTGGCAGAGGAGCAGCCGTGCGGGGCCACATCCCCAGACCCTCCCGCCCTGGGTTCTCATGTCAGCAGATGCCCCAGGGGAGACCTTTGGGAGGACATGATTGCCTTTCCTCCCGGGTCAGGTATCCCAGCTCTTCTTAGGAGCTGTTGATGGCTCTCTCTGTCAAAAATGTGTTCAAACCCTTTGTCAATAGGTTTCCATTTCCTCTTGGTACTGTCCCTTGGGGCTCCTGAGTTCCATTATGCTTATTACCTACCACGTGAAGTAGGACTTGCTTTCATTTGTCTTACACCTATCAGGCTCAGGTTGCAAAGGGAGCCCCCTCCATCCTTGTATCTTGCCATCTCATGACCAAGGCGGTGTTCACCTCCTTTGAGCTGCTGGCTGCCCTCTTACTGTTTGTCTGTCTTTATACCACTGTGTCCCTTCACATGCCTATAGCTGTTCTCACCAGAGGCCCCCAAATTGGATTTGGGCCTTTGGGTCAGGGACCGTGAAGGGCCTGCGAGCAACTCCCTGGCTTCTTTCTTCAACCTGTCGGCAGCGCCCCTGACCTCCCCCACCCTGACGTTCCTCAGCACTTGGCTCTCTGCTTCGTTACCCAGCCGGCCCCCAGTCTCGTCCTCCTGGCAGGGCCAGCCATCCCCGATCAGCCTTTGGCCCTTCTTTCCAGCTGGCCAGCCAAGGTCTGATACTCTAAGGGCAGCCTGGTAGAGTTCACCAGTGGGTGCCCCTCCATCCCTCCCCACTGACCCTGACCGTTGCAAGGGCACAGTAAGGACATTCATCTCAGGGAAGGGAATGATGCTGTGGGACTTCAACCCCTTCCCTCCCCTGTGTGTAGCTGAAGCCATTGGTATCTGCCCCACTGATCACCCTGCTGCCCGAGAGCCTGTGCACCGAGGAGAGCGACCTGCTGATCAGCTACTCCCTGACCGCAGACTTCCTCGGCAGCCCCTGGGACTGGATTGGCCTGTACAAGGTGACGTGGCAGGCGGGCAGGGAGCCCACCAGTCGCACCCCCCCCCCACCAGTTTATCTATTCTGAGTGCTAATGGGAGTTGGGCACAGAGACTGCAGAGCTACCCTCATCCACCCCAGGGGTCCTTGCCCACCAAGGGGCTAGCAGTGAAGGGGAAGAGGCAGGTGGTATGATGGCCAGCCTTAGAAATGAGACCATCCTCTCCGTAGGACTTGACATGGGTCCCGTGTCCTCCCAGACCACTGACCACCCGCCCGATCCCCCCTCCCACAGGTGGGGCTGCGCCACATTAATGACTACGTGTCGTATGTCTGGGTCAGGGACAACCAGGTCTCCTTCAGCGACGGGCTGAATCAGGTACCTGCCCCCTTTCCTGAGACAGGTATTCCACATCTCCAGCAGGCGGGCTTGTCTGACCTCTCCCCTGTCTTCTGGAAGGAGCAGAGAGCTGGATACCTAGTCGCTGAGAGCTGAATGGGGCCTGGGGCCGTGGAGCTGATCCACTTCCGTCTGTCCTTCCCTCCAGGTGTACATCGACATTAGTGACATCCCTGAGACTGAGGATCAGTTTCTCCTTTTTTACTATAGCAACAACCTACATTCTGTGGTGGGGATAAGCAAACCCTTCAAGGTAATGGATGCTGGTGGGTAAGAGGAAGGGTAGCCCAGAAGACTTGAGCCCATCACCAGTTCCCTGAGGCCACGGGCCGAGGAGCCGACCCCTACCATGGAGCCGAATCCTTTGGGGGATGGGGGAGACAGAAGGCACGGAGTGAAGCCTGCCCTCGTCCCTTCCGCTCACTGCCTGTTTTACCCCTGCAGATCCAGCCTCGCTCCTTCTTGGCGGAGGGCCCCCTGGATGAAGCCCAACCACAGATCTGAGCCGGGATAGAGTGAATCCAGGGCGGAGACTGGAGCTGGCAACCAGCTCTGCCTACCACTGCCAGGAGTGCTGGGGGCCCAGCCCGGCCCCCTGAGGAGGCAGCGGTATCCTCCACCTCCCAGGGGGACCTCTAGCCACACTCCTTTGCTCTCTCCAGTCCAGATCTCTGGAATCGGCCCCTTAAATACAGGTTTTTTTTGCTGAGGTGTGAGTGAAACCAGCTAGTTTGTCAACAGTGAAGATCTAGACAGTCCACTGGATGTGGGAAGGACCCTCTGGCCTGCATCTCATTTCTTGATTTCCCCCACACACACTTCCAGCCCCGCCCAAGCAGGCCTGCCAGGCACATGCCCCATCTGGCACAGGCCTGCATTCTTGTCACACCACCCTGGGCCTTAGGCTGCCTGGGAGGGGGAGATGCTCCCATTTGTACAGGCTGCGGAGACTGGTTGGCCCACATAGCACTGGGTTCCAGGAGTCTTGGCATCTCGTTGCCTGTCCCCCTGAGGGGTGGGCAGAGGATCTGGGATCCCTGCTTTCAGTAGAAGCAGATGACTAAGTAGGCAGGATGGAGGAGCCCTCCACCCAGGCTCTTCTGTAGGGGTTGTGGGCAGGCTGATGTGTGTCCTTCTGCCAGCAGCACACACACCCCACCCCCACCCCTGGCTCAAGGAGTCCAACTCAGGAAGTTCCAGGGTCTGAGCAGAGGACTGGACCCAGGTTCGCTTCTGCTAGTGGGTCAGGCTCCATGCCCCCAACCTGCCCTCTTGTGAAGGGCTGGCAGGTGGTAGAGGACCTATGGCCACAGACTTTTCCAGGGTGGTCCTTGCCCCATCCAGGTCCTCTGCCCCTACCCTCGCCTGCCATCACAGGCCAGAAACCTGCCCTTTGTCTAGACCACTCTGGGACCTAGAAGTGGGGGCAGGCGGAGAGGAGAGTCAGAATCAAGATGTTCTGGAGAATCTGGCCCGGGGGTCTTCAGAGAGCATTCTCCAGCTGCTGTGTGGACACGGCCCGGCCCCACTCCCACCATTTGCCTCCAGCCACCGTTGACTCTACAGCCTGTTTCCAAGGAGAAGACACCTCAGGGAGCCTGCTCTGTGACTATTAACACCCAGCCTATGACCTGAGACTGAGGGACACTCCAGTTGCTCTGCATTCCTACTTCACCCTGGGAGCCATCAGGAACTGTCCCTCTGGCTTCTAGCAGGCCATGGCCGTCTGTGTTCTGTGGCTGTTGCATTGGGGGATAATTAGAAACATGGCTTTTACACTTGTGACTCCTTCATGATAGTGGTGGGAACGGGCACACGCTCCTGGGTCCTTGCTAGACTCCAGGACGAGGGCCCTGTTATCCAGACTAGACTATGTCTGTGGATGACAGATGTTGCCCAGGTGGGAATGGGATGAGGTTCTGGGATGGTGGCCCTCTGAGTCCCTGGTCCAGGTGGGGCATGGCTCTTATGGTGTTGGACACTTCATTTACTCTGCTGCTGAGTAGGTAGAATGGGTTTCTTGGGACTGAACTCTCAGAAAATGTGCATACTCTGCTCTCACCGATTCATCCCTCCTCACCCGGCACTCCCTCACACCTTAGTCTTGAGCCTTGGTCCTGGGTTAAGCTCTCCAAAAATGTCACCATCTCTTCTCTCTGCCCCACCTCTCCCCTAGATCCCTGTACCCTGAGGTCCCCACGATAACTTCTATCCCTGCCCCCAACACACATACCTGAGGGACCCTGAACCCTTGAACTCACCACCTGTTTCCTTCTCACGCACAACCATTGTGGGTGCTGCTACAGAGCACCCTGCATCTGTAGACGGGGAAACCAAAGCCCAGAGGAGTGGCGTGATCCCTCCGAACTTAGCCAGGGAGCTGTGGTGTCATGCAGGACCAGAAACACAGGAATGGGGTCAAGACCTGGGTTCGAATGACAGTTCCACCTCTGCCCTACTCTAGGAGTCTCAGTCTCTGTAAAATACAAACAATGTTCCGGTTCACAAGATTATCGTGAGAGAACAATTACAAAACAAAAACAAAACACTATCCAGCTCTTCATTCTGATTGATGTAGCCCTGGGGCTGGACCTCAGGGCTCCTGACTCCAGGGGTCCCCCTGTTTCTCCTGTTTCTGGATCATGCTTGTCCTCTAGGTGCCCACCTCTCCCCTTTGCCCTTAAGTCTTCACACACCCCTACCTCTGCCTCCCGTTAGCAGGGAGGGGTGAGTCCAGCAGTGACTGAGAGGCGGGAAGGGGAAGGGGGGTTGCTCTCCCTCCTCTTGGCCCCAGTCAGGATATGGCCGCTCTGGGCCCAGCCCTGACCCGCTGGGTGGAAACAGGAAATATGTGAGACTTGGTGTGCGCTGGGTCTCTGTGCCTGGCTCCACGGCTGATAAGGGCCATTGTGTGGCCGCCGGAGATGAGCCTGCCCTGGATAGATGTGCTTCCCGGAGGAAGGAAGGAAGGAAGCTTTGCTGGCCTTTCCTGGGCGGGGGAAGCTGAAGGGAGGGAAGGAAGGGTGCCCGGGGAAAGGTGCCTGCCCAAGGGGGCCAGGGGCCAGCGGCGCAGGCCCGCTGGACTCCACCCCTCCCCTGCCAGCATCTTCCTCTGGAAAGATCGCTTTCCCCATCCACTTCCCCCTTCACACTTCCTATAAGGAATGGCCGGAGACCTGAGGGCTCAGTCCCAGGCCAGGAAAGTGTCAGCTGTGATTTAGCAACAATAAAGATAGAAAAACAGGAACATTTGGGGGTGGGGAACACCTGAAGGTGCTGCAGAAAAGTAAGGGGCAAACAAGATTAAGGCTCCCCAACGCCAAGCCACCCAGGAACCAACCTCAAGCATTTGAGGCTCCAGAGGAGGGTGGGACAGGGGCCTCCTCACAGTGCCCTCCTGCCTCTCCAGCTAACCCCTCTGCCCAACATGGCCAGTCCCCAGCAGCCTGGCGCCTCAAACTCCAGGGGCTCACCTGCCGCTGTGGGAGGCGGACAAGCTGGGGGGGGGGGGACTGCTGCAGGAGGGGCAGTGCCTATCGGTGGATCCTCTTGGCTTAGGGCAGGATGTATATTCTGACTTGGGGAGTGGTCACTGTGCTCTCCAGCTGATACCAGCGAGAGGGCAGCGGGAGAGGCCTGGCCATGGAGCTGCTGGGGGGAAAGGCCTCCTACCCTTTGACCTGGAGCCCAGGGTCCCCCATGGGTGGCTGCATCAGCTCCTCTGGTTACCTGGGACAACAAGCATTTCCTCCATCCCTCAGCCCCTCCTCTTCCTGCCCCAACCCTGCTGGGCCAAGAGGCCTCCCAATCAGACCTGGGCTGTTCCAGCTGTGTCCTGAGGCACTGGACCAGACACATCCCCCGGGGCTGGAGTTGAAGCTGAACCAAGCGGCCATCCCAGCGTGAGACTAGATTCCTGGTTCCGGGAGCAGCCAGAACCAGCGGGCGGGCAGGCAGACGGGCTTTTGCTCAGAGGCCCCAGTGCTCAGCACGCTGGCTATCCCCAGACGGAATGGCCCTGCAAGTGGAGCTGATACCCACCGGGGAGATCATCCGTGTGGTTCATCCCCACAGGCCCTGCAAGCTTGTAAGCTGGGATGCTCTGGGCTGGGAGAAAGGGTGGCAGTGTCTCGCCAGGGCCCGGCAGCTTCCTCTCAAGCAAACCCCTTGGGAAAGAGGTGAGCAGTGGGGAAGCATTCTGATCCTTGGTGGGACAGGAACAGACCAGACAAGAAGGGGTAAATGGAAGGAAGAGGGTAGGGTTTAAGCCCACCAGGAGCAGAGTGTTTCCAAGCGGGGTCTGGGTTTGAACCCCTTCTCCTCCAGCTCCCTGATCCTCAGTGGGCTGGCCTATGAACTGGGCTAACAACACCGAGGTGACAGGGCCGCTCTGAGATCTAAGGACCAGCGCATGCAAAGCTCCAGGTGCATATAGTACAGGCTCAGTTAATGCCGCTGCTTTCCCGTCTGGCCCGAAGAACAGACACTGGCCGGCTCAGAGCAGTAGCGTGGGTGGAGAAGGAGGGTGAACGGAGCGAGGCAGTCAGAAAAGGGGAAGAATTGACTTGGCCTGGCACGCAGGGCAGGGTCGGGTTTGCTCTAGCGATGCACAGGCGCCCCGGGATGAGGAGGGAGAACCCCACAAGACACCCGCCGCCCAGCACTACAGAGAGTGGGCCCGGTCGTCAGCCGGAGGAGGGTGCCTGTGTGCGTGTGTGTGAATGACTGTGATGCGCCTCGTCCCCGGGAGCTGGCTGCGGAGTGTGCTGCACCAAGCCGCCGCGGACACGGACGCGGGCCGGGGCCGGGGCCGGGGCCGGCACCGGCGCGGCCGGGGCGGGGCCGGAGGGTGCGCGCGCGCGCCGGGGCCTGGGCCCTGCCCGGGATGACGACAGGGAGCGGCCCGGCCCCGGGCGGGCCCTGGGCGGGGAGAGCGTGCCTGGGCCGCCGACTCCGGAGCCGGCCACGCCGCCTAACCTGGCCCCCGCCCGCGCACCCGAGAAGCCAAGCCGGTGGGTACGCGGAACTCCGGGAGGGCCGCAGCCGCGTGGCCCCGGAGGTGGGGGGGGGGGGGGCTCCGCTGGCGGGCGGGATGGAGGAGAGGGTAAGCGGCCGGGCGGCGAGCCAGGCCCGGAGCTACGGTTGGGGAGGCGGGGGTCGCCGGTCCAGGGATCGCTGGGGCCGAGGGTGGGCTCTGCCCGGCCCGTGCGGGGTCCCAGGACCCGGTGGCGCCGGGACTCGGCCTGTTGGAGACTTAGATTTCTTGCGCGTAACATGAGGGCGGCGAGGAGCGGCTGGGGTCGCGTGACCCAGGCGCCCCGCGCGCCCTCTGGGGCCCTCCGACTGCCGGCTCTGCCTCCGGGTTCCGGAGCAGCCGCCCGGGCCCCGCCCCTTCCCGTTCCCCGCCCCCCGGCCCAGCCGCGCCAGTGGCCTCTGCGTGTGAGTGCGGCGGCTGGGGGGCTCCGAGATGAATGAGAGAATGAATGGCTGGCCCACGGCCTATTCAACGCCCGGCACGCTCCGGCCTTCTGCTCACACTCCCGGGCTCTGTGATTCATTCATTCACACAGGCGTCCACGAGGGGTTATTGAGCTCCCACTGTGTGCCGGCCTGGAGCGGGAGCAGTCTCCTGGGAGAGACTGACAAGGAAACCTTCGATCAGAGCGGAATGCGATAAGGAGGGGACTGTGTGTTGCGGAGAGTCTGGAAGGGGTTCTGGAGGAAGTGATACCTGAGCCGAATCTTCAAGGATGACTAAGAGTCAGTCAGGTGGGGAGGGGTTTGGGTGCGAGGGCCAAGGAAGCTGCAGGTGCAAAGGCTTGAAGCTTAGAGCCACGCGGCTGGTGGCAAAGGCGGAAGCAGCTCCTCCTGGCTGTGTGTGGTGGTGAGGAAGACATGGGGAGAGAAGGGACTGGAGATGGCTGCCCCTGTACCCACACAGGAGCGCAGGAGCAGTGGAGTAAACTGAGGACACAGGGGGCTACTGGAGTCCACATACAGGGGCCTGGCAAGAAGCAGTGGGTGTGCTTGGCATATGGACAGGTGCCCTATAAACCTTCACTCTATTAACATGAGATGTTAACTGATCGGATTTGCATTTGTAAATACCACAGGCGGCTGTGGGAACATGGATTGGAGGAAGGAAGGCAGGGAGGCCAGTTTGGAGGCTGCTTGCTTGGTCCAGGGGCAGAGCAGTGATGGAGGAACCAAGGGGAGGTTTTAGCAGGTAGTGACCCCTTGGTGTGAGGAGTGGAGCGAGGAGGGCAGGCCTTTTGATGCCAGGCAGTGATGACTAGCTGGAGGTGCCTGCCTCCTCTCATCTTACAGGATACTCAACAAGGAGGATAGGTTAGGGGGCAAGGCGCTTTGTTTACTTCTGCTGGACCCCCAGGCAGAGGTGTCTGGCAGGCAAAAGGCCCATGGTTCTGGAGCCAGAGTGTACAGCCCTTGGCTGGGGCCCAGTGAGATATCAGGTAGAACCCCTAAGTCCCCACCTTTTCTTTCCATTCCCCCTCGCAACAGTTCCCTTGAGTCTGGAACAGTCCTTGGTGGGGCAGCCTGGGCCCAGACTTAAGATATGTTTGATTAAAAAAAAAGCTGAACACCTGTTCTGTGCCCAGCATGCGCTGTGGGTGAGATAGGCTATGGTTCTTTCCGCTGCCCTAACAGGCCACGAGGCTGCCTCAGTGGAAATCAGTTTCTAGCAGCAATCTGGGGGTCCTCAGAACACCCTCTCCAGACCCGCATAGCCCTGAGCTGGGGGAACACCTGAGGCTGCCCACTGCCCTCCCTACTCCAGAGGGCAGGCTTGGGGGGCACCTGGCCCATACTAGGTAACGGGCACTGGATGACCCAGGTCTGCTGGGCCTGCGCCAACTTTATGGGAAACACCTCCCCAGGTGGGAGGAGACTCAGGCATCCTTGGGAAATAAGTCCTGGGTCACTCAGGGGTCACAGCTGCACCCCAGCCTGCAGCCAGCCCCTAGGTCCAGGGCCATGCAGGGGGCACAGGTCATGGGCCACTCCCTAGCTGCTATTCCTAAGGCCTACATGTCAATAGTCACACAACACCGCCAAGGGTGGGTACTGGGCACTGCGGTCACGGGTTCGCTAAGGAAGGTCACGGCCTGGCAGGTAGCATGTTGACCCTGACAGAGAAGCTGGGAAATCCTCCAGCCGCTAGGCAGGCGTCTTTCCCTCAGGGCAGCCCTGCAGGAGTAGACTGTGGTAGACTTCCCGGTTCCAATCCCACCTCTCCTTTTACTAATCCTGGGATCTTGAACACGTCATTCGCCTGCCCAGCCTCAGTTTCCCCGTCTGTAGAATGGGGGTAATAATACAGACCTCATGGTTCGGCTGAGGGCATTGAAAGGAGTACAGTACCAGGAGACAGCGCTCCGAACGCAGGAAGCGCCCGGCGCTGCAGCCTTGGCCGCGGTGTCTCTCACACCCTCTGTCCCCCGCCTCCCTACCCCCTCTCCCGGGCGGGCGCTTCCGTCCAGTGAGGCGAGGCGGCCTGGGGCGGTGGCCAGGGACTGTGGTCGGGGAGCAGGCCCTCTGGCCCGCCTGGCAGCGGAGACGCCCCCTCCTTCCGCCACCGGGCGGCGGCTGTAAGGAAATCAGCGGGCATCCGGGGAATGCGGCGGCGGGGCTCGGGCGGGGGTGGCCGGCCGGACCCCTCCGCACGCGGATTCCCCTCATTCCTGCCGCTTGACGCGGCGGCGGCCGGAACGGGCACTGCGGCCGCGAGGCCCCGCCCCTCTGCCAGCTCCTCGCCTCGGGCCCGCGGGCGGCCGCCAGCCGAGCCAGCCTAGTCCTTGTACCGCCCCAGAGCCGTGCTCCTGGTGGGGACCGGCTGGACCCCCTTCCTCCAGTCTTCCAAGGCCCTCTCCTCCGGGTGAGCGGGAGGCTGAGTCCCCTCGCGGAGGGGGCCTCCTCCCGCCCTCAGCCCGAAGCTGGTGGCATTTAAGACCCCAGCCCCCTCCGCTCCCACCCATCTCCCAGCTGCGCGCGGTGGCACCCAGTCCCCTCGCTCCCTCCAGAGGGCCCCATCTCCCAGCTGCCGCCCCCGCCGCGGGGTCCCCAGGGCCGCGGCTCCGGCCGGGCTGTTGTTCTCGAGGTAATGAGCCTTACCCACGACGCTACAGCCCGCACCTGCCGCAACCTCACTCCCTCCCCAGGGAGCCCAGGTCCGAGAGAGGGGCACGCTGAGGCTTTGGGTCCCAGCCCTAACCTTTGGCCCCCTAGGTCAAGTCAGCATCCGGCGATTGCGCCTCGGGTTCCTTATGTGTCAGGTGGGGCACAGGTAAAGTTCGAGAGCTCTTTGTTAACTGGCAGGCAGACACGCCTGAGGGGCTTTCCCCGCTATATAAGAAGTGTGACCTGTCTGGCCCAGGACCTGGCTCTTAGTAGGTCTGCTCCAAGCGTGTGTGCAAAGAGTGTCTGGCCGAGAGAGGGAAGTGGTGTTTACTGAAGGCCTGGGAGGTGCCTTGGCGCCCTATCTTAGCCTTCTCAACCGCCCTTTGAGACAGGTATTAGCGTCGTTTTAAGGCTGAAGGAGAGGCTCCCAAAAATTACCTGACCTGCTGGCAGTCATACAGCTTGTGAGAAGCAGCCCAGCCTTTTGGAAGAAGCACTAGCCATCACACCCCCACCAGCGCTGGGATCTGAGCTAGAGTTTGCCCCCCAGGCTGCTGCCCACCGAGAGCCCAGCGAGGGCGGGGCTGCTGGGGGCTGGTTTGGGTAGAGGGAGGATGTCCTGGGCAGAAAGTATGGAGAGATCCAGAGGGAAAAGAGAGGGAGACCCTCTCCAGAGGAAGGAGAGAGGTGAAGAGCCCCTGGGCACAGGGGCCCTAGTCGGGATGTCCTCGACAGGGGAGAAAGGTATTGCCCCAAATGCTGGAAGTCGGACGTGGATTCCCCAGATGGAAAGCTGAGCCCTCCATGGAGGCCGGGCGCGCACCGCGCTCGGCAAAGGTGCTCTGGCTGTCTTCGTCCCTGGGGTACGCGCTCTGTGCTGACGCGGGAAACTAAAGAGATTTTCTAGAGACTTAAAGACACGGGATCCACCCTCCAGAGAGTGTACGGGGGTGGACAGTGTCCCGCACGGAGGCTCCGCCCGCCTGGGCGCGCCGGCCGTATTTGGACATTTCGTTCTATTTTTAACTTTCCCGGGACTCGAGGTTGGAGTGAGGGGGGGGGAGGGAAATCCTGCTTCCTCCGGGACCCACGGGCCTCTGCCTAGTGAGTCCCGCGCCTGGCCTAGTGCGTAGTGTAGACACAAGCCCGGAAGTGAGTTCCGGGTCAGTGTAGACGCGGCGGCCGCGCGGGTTCCGGGCCCCACCCTGGAACCAACGAAGTCCCTCCTGGAAAACCTGACTCAGGCGGAGCCCCTGCCCGGCGGGGAGCTCCGCCCCCGCCCCCACCCCCACCCTTGTACCCACCCACGCCGCGAGATCCCCCTTAGTTCCTGCCCCACCCCTACCAGCTGGGGAGGGGCCCCCGGGGCCCCCGAGTCCAAGCACCGAAGGAGGCGGGGGTGCCCGGGGAGTCCCGCGCCTCCGAGGCTCACGGAGGGGGCGGAACGGGGGGCGGGTCGGCCCCTCCCTCGTGACGCCGCCGCCGCCGCCGCCGCCGCCGCCGCCGAGCCCCGAGGCGAGAGCACGGGCAGCGGAGCAGGGCGCCAGGCCGACCGGGCAGGATGCGCTACCGAGCGTCGGTGAGCGGGGCTGGTGAGCAGGGCGGGGGTCCCGGGCGTCCCTCCCGGCCTCGCGGCGCCGCCTCGGCCCCGCCAGGAAGCGGGCGCGGCCCAGGAATTTCGGGTGGAAAAACGTCCCGGAAAGTTGTAGGGGGAGGAGGCCGAGGCAGGGAGGGCCGTGAGGCTCTCGAACCCGGGCCGGGCGAATAGCTCCCGGGGAGGGCTGAGAGCGCCGAGACCCGTCACCCAGAGGGCAAGGGGGCTGGAGCTCGGGCCAGATTTGGCAGCAGCTTCGGGACAGTATTGGAGGGGGGAGGGGGCAGTGAGGGACAGGCCTAAGAGAGGCAGGCCCCTGGCCAGACCCTGAGGGGTTCCCGGGCCAGAGATCTGGGTGGTCTGCGGTTGGAGGAGACCTAGTGGCCTCTTGGGGATCTACACCCCCCTCCCACCACGGCGGCCACCTTGCTCTTCTCTGACCCTTGACACTCTTGGTGTCAGTTTCCTAGAGCCCTCAGACCCTTTTGAAGAGTGTGCTGTGGGGTGAGGGCCTTGTTGAGCCTGTACTTCTCCCCACCCTCTGACGGGGTCCGGAGGGAGCTGGGTTTTCCGCGGTAAAATCCCCACTCCCTTGAGGCTTTCCGGGGCTCTCAGGGGAGGAGTGTGTCTGGGGAACCTGGCAGCTGGTGGGGAGGGCGTGGTTCAGCTGTGGGAGGGAGGGCCCCCCTTCTGGGGTGGGTGATGAGCCCAGCTGGGATGGGAGGTCCCCTGGGGGAATCTCTCTCCTGTGGCCTGGGGTGGCCTCTTGCTAGGTCCCTAGACACTCTCCCCCTGGAGACTTTGGGAGTGGGCATGGGAGAGATGGCCCCACCCTGCCTGTAGAACTCACTTTGAGCTATTTGTCCTACAAAGCACCTGTCACACGTGGCCCAGAGCTAAGGGACTTGAGGTCACTTGGTCTATCTCAACTCCTCCTTCTTGAGAAGGACACAGCCCAGAGAGAGGAGGGGTTTTGTCCAAGGTCAACAGAGCATTCTTTCTCTTATTCTCATGGCCCCCCCTTTCTCTGCACAAAACCAGCGTCTCCCTGGATTCAGTGGCCTTGCCCCCGTGTCCTCTGGGTGCTCTGTGCTCCAGTGTCCTGTGTTCAGGTCCCATGTGGTCTTTGTTCCGGGACCCGCGTCCTCAGTGTTCCGTGTGCCAGCTTCCTGCCATCCAAGCCCACTGTACCCAGCCTGGTACACCGTCTCCTGGGTGTTCCCTGTGTCGTGTGTCCAGGCCCCCTGTGTCCCTGTGCCCCTGGTTGTCCTCTCAGTCCCGCAGTCTATGCTAGAGGGGAGAAGTGGCCTTCCCTTACCCTGCTGCCGCTGACCCTCTCCCGTGGCCCCTCCTTGCAGGCCCTGGGCAGTGACGGGGTGCGGGTGACCATGGAGAGTGCACTGACCGCCCGTGACCGGGTCGGGGTACAGGATTTCGTGCTGCTGGAGAACTTCACCAGCGAGGCAGCCTTCATCGAGAACCTGCGGCGACGCTTCCGGGAGAACCTCATCTACGTGAGGCCCGAGTGGGAAGATGCAGGGGGTGCTGGGGGCACAGATGCGGGCTGTGAGGGAAAGAGGCTCAGGGGCCTCTGGGAGAAACTTCTGACCCTCCTCCCCTGACCCCCAGACCTACATTGGCCCTGTGCTGGTCTCTGTCAACCCCTACCGGGACCTGCAGATCTACAGCCGGCAACACATGGAGCGTTACCGGGGCGTCAGCTTCTATGAGGTGCCACCCCACCTGTGAGTGACCCCCCCTCCTATGAGTGACCCCCTCATCTCCACCTGAGATGACTCCACCTGACCTCCCACATGGAATGAATCACAATTCACATCTGTGAGGAATGCCCAGTGCCCACCCAAGGTGAATCTCTCTACTCCATCTGGGCAGGACCCCCCCCCCCAGCCTCCACCCCAATTCACACCCATGACTTATTCCCCTAGCTCTACCTGAACATGGCCCTCCAACCTCAGTGACCCTCTGACCCCCACCTCTGAGCGACCTCCCAGCCCTACCTATGAGTGACCTCAACCTTCACCTGAATGACCTCCAATCCCCCCACCCATGAGTGATCCCCTCAATCCTCCATCTGAATATGACTCCCATCCTCAGCTGGGAAGGATCTCCCTTGACTCACACCTTGGAGGGTTCCCCCATCCTCAAGGGTACAGCCCCTTGTGAACCCCACTAGACATGGGAGTGCCCACCCCCGGTCCTACCTGTGGGACTCCCACTCCCTGCAGCCACTTGACCCCTGGCCCCCTAAGCTCCTGACGGGCCTCTGCCCTAGGTTCGCGGTGGCTGACACTGCGTACCGGGCACTGCGCACGGAGCGCCGGGACCAGGCAGTGATGATCTCTGGGGAAAGCGGGGCAGGCAAGACAGAGGCCACCAAGCGGCTGCTGCAGTTCTATGCTGAGACCTGCCCAGCCCCCGAGCGGGGCGGTGCCGTGCGTGACCGGCTGCTGCAGAGCAACCCCGTGCTGGAGGTGAGGGGACAGCAGCATCCGGGGGGCGGGAGGGGCAGAGAGAGACTGCCAGGCACCCCTCACACCCCCGTTCACTCCTAGGCCTTTGGAAATGCCAAGACCCTCCGGAACGATAACTCCAGCAGGTTCGGGAAGTACATGGATGTGCAGTTTGACTTCAAGGTACCTGTGGGTGGGGCAGGGCAGGGGGAGTGGGATTCCCACTCAGCAGGCGCCCACTGGCCAGGTCTTTGGCACCAGCAAATATTTATTGAGCACCTACTGTGTGCCAGGCGCTGTTCCAGGTGCTGGTGGTGCAGCAGTGAAACAAAACAGACAGAAATCCTGCCTCCAGGGATATAGACAGTAAACAGAAAAATGTAATTTAGCTGACAAGTGTCACGGCAAAAAATAAAATGAGGCAAGGGGCGGGAGCAGTTGCTGTTTTAAATGAGGCAGATACAGTAGGCACTGAGAAGGTGGCATTTGGTAAAAGCTTGACGGAGACAGAGGAATGAGCTGTGCAGATACCTAGGAGAGTCCGGGCAGAGGGCACCACCAGTGCAGAGGCTCTGATGGGGAAAGTGCTTGATGTGTTCATGAACAGCAAAGAGGCCAGAGTGGCTGGAGAAGAGAGCAAGGGGCCAAGGAATAGAAGAGGAGGCTAGATGCTGTGGGTCCTTTTGGGTCTTTGTAAGAACTTTTTTTAAGCTCTGAGTGGAAGGGAGGCTAGAGAGTTGGGGTTTTTTTTTTTTTTTGGCCGTGCCCATGTGGCTTGTGGGATCTTAGTTCCCCGACCAGGGATCGAACCTGTGTCTCCTGCAGTGGAAGCACGGAGTCCTAACCAATGGACCATCAGGGAAGTCCCGAAAGTTTGAAACAGAAGTGTGTTATGACCTCACTTTCCTCTTAAAATGATCACTCTGGCGCTTTGTTGAGAATAGATGGTAGAGAACCAGGCCGAGCAAGGAAACCAGTTAGGAAGCTGATGATTACTAAATCTAGATGACAGATGATGGTGGCTGGGCCCAGTGTGGTGGCAGTGGTTGGATTCTGGAGGTTCTGAAGGTTAAGGCAGCAGGATTGGCTGTCCGATTGGATGTGAGGTGTGGGAGACAAAGAGGTTTCCAGGACTGCAGACTGCTTGGCCTGAACACCTAGAACGTTGACCGAGATGGGAAGAGGGAGCTAGTTTGAGGAGGGGAGATGAACTCAGTTTCAGGCCTGTTGAGACTGAGAAGCCTGTCAGACATCCAAGTGGAGCCGCCAGGTAGATAGGGCTGAGCGTCCTCATTTCTCAGAGAAGGAAACTGAGGCCAGAGGGGGCGACTTGCCTGAGCCATTGGCAGAGCTCGAATTCGGAGGGCAGGAGAGGAAGGGGAAGATGGGCTCTGTCCCCAGTCCCCCTGAGCAGTCGCTACATCCTGCCCTGCCCACAGGGCGCCCCTGTGGGTGGCCACATCCTCAGTTACCTCCTGGAGAAGTCCCGGGTGGTGCACCAGAATCACGGGGAGAGGAACTTCCACGTCTTCTACCAGCTGCTGGAGGGGGGCGAGGAGGAGACACTGCGCAGGCTGGGCCTGGAACGGAACCCCCAGAGCTACCTGTACCTGGTGAAGGTGAGTAGGGGCCAGGCAGTGCGGGTGCCACCCAGGGAGCCCAGTGCCACGGCTAGAACCCAGCTCTGCCCTTCCTCCAGGGCCAGTGCGCCAAAGTCTCCTCCATCAACGACAAGAATGATTGGAAGGTTGTCAGGAAGGCTCTGACGGTCATCAACTTCACCGAGGATGAGGTGGAGGTGAGGCCTCTGCTGGGACCCTCCCTTTCCTCCTGTCATACCCTGAAAATCTCCGTCTACCTTTACACCCCGTTTCTACTCTAGCCGCCTTTTCCTCTCAAATTTCCTTTACCACCTCTCCCGCCTCCTTTTTAAAATTTATTTTATCTTTGGCTGCGTTGGGTCTTCGTTGCTGCATGCAGGTACCATAGTCTCTGTTTATGTGAAAATAAGAAGAGGCAGAAGGAGTTCCATTTCTGCCAGAGACAGTCTGTCTTTTGCTAATTTTTTGAAAGCAATGTGTTCTTTTTTTTTAATTATTTTTTTAATTTTTGGCTTCATTGGGTGTTCGTTGCTGCCCACGGGCTTTCTCTAGTTGCGGTGAACGGGGGCCACTCTTCATTGCAGTGCACAGGCTTCTCATTGCAGTGGCTTCTCTTGTTGTGGAGCACGGGCTTTAGGCGCGCGGGCTTCAGTAGTTGTGGCATGTGGGCTCAGTAGTTGTGGCTCGTGGGCTCTAGAGCGCATGCTCAGTAGTTGTGGTGCACGGGCTTAGTTGCTCCGTGGCATGTGGGATCTTCCTGAACCCGTGTCCCCTGCATTGGCAGGCGGATTCTTAACCACTGCGCCACCAGGGAAACCCCTCTCCCGGGTCCTTCTGACCATCCACTCTGTGCCCCTGTGGGGCTCTCAGCCCCTCCTGTAACCCCCACCTGCCCCCCCCCGTCCCCCCAGGACCTGCTGAGCATCGTGGCCAGTGTCCTGCATCTGGGCAACATCCACTTTGCTGCCGATGAGGAGAGCAACGCCCAGGTCACCACCGAGAACCAGCTCAAGTATCTGACCAGGGTGAGTGGGGCAAGCAGAGGGCGAGGGCAGGGCAGCTGGGGCGGGGGGAGTGCACCCTCACCAGGCCGACCCCTTCCCTTGGCAGCTCCTTGGTGTGGAAGGCTCAACGTTGCGGGAAGCCCTGACACACAGGAAGATCATCGCCAAGGGCGAAGAGGTGAGGCCCAGCGTTTGCTTCAGGAGCTAGTGGGGGCGGGAGCAGGTATTGTACGGCAGCCCCCCTCCCATCATCCCCTTCCTCTGGTCTGCTCAGCTGGTCTTAGCAATGCTGGAAGGACGTAAGGCGGGTGGCTCTGGGAGGCTCAGAGAGCTGGCCAAGGTCGCACAGCAAGAGGGTGAGGCTGGAAGGAAGACTCACCTCCAGGAATGAGGCCTCTTTTTTGTTTGTTTTTTTTTTTCAGGAATGAGGTCTCTTGTCTTACACCACCTTCCCTCTGGTGGGGCCACTGTGTCCTCCCCTGGTGGCCCCCAACCCCAGACTCATTGGGGGCGGGGAGGGCAGAGTGGTCAGTTTCCTGAGTGCGAAGGGGCCAGGGGTGGGAAGGGGCTGCATTCATCTCCCCATCTCACTCTCCACCCCCAGCTCCTGAGCCCGCTAAACCTAGAACAGGCTGCGTACGCGCGAGACGCGCTCGCCAAGGCTGTGTACAGTCGCACCTTTACCTGGCTGGTCACGAAGATCAACAGGTCGCTGGCCTCCAAGGTGAGGGCTTGGCCCCTGCTGCTCCCAAGGTGTCAGGGAGGGCAGACCAGGGAGGCCCGGGGCTGGGAGCTGGCGAACGTTGGGACCCATGCTCTCGGTCAACTGGCCCTAGGATGCTGAGAGCCCCAGCTGGCGGAGCACCACGGTCCTCGGGCTCCTGGACATTTATGGCTTCGAAGTGTTTCAGAACAACAGGTCAGCGCCCCGCTGTCCCCTTCCTGTCTCTCCTCCCGTCTCCCCGCCTCTCCTCTTCCCCGGCCTCTCACATCCCTGCCAGTGTCTTCCCAGCCACCTGGGTCCTGCTCTGTGTTTCTTCCCTTAGAGCTGTGGGGCCTCATCCCACCCCTCCCCTGCTCCTGGTCCCATGTCCCCTGGAATTACTGAGGGCTCCTCCGCTTCCCTCACAGCTTTGAGCAGTTCTGCATCAATTACTGCAATGAGAAGCTGCAGCAGCTCTTCATTGAGCTCACCCTTAAGTCGGAACAGGAGGAGTATGAGGCAGAGGGCATCGCGGTGAGTGCAAGCCTGCGGGCATCCCCACGTGCCATGGAATTGACGCCCAGGCGTCGGTCTCCCCAGGAGAGGTGCCAGGGCCCCATGATGATGCCTTCCTCCCCTCTTGCCCCTCAGTGGGAGCCTGTCCAGTATTTCAACAACAAGATCATCTGTGACCTGGTGGAGGAGAAGTTCAAGGGCATCATCTCCATTTTGGTGAGCCGTCTGCTCCTCCAAGGCCCCGTGTTGGGGGCTGGGTGGGATGACATCACGCCTTTCCCCTTGGTCTCCGGGCCTGTCCGCAGAGAGCCAGAGTTTGAGCAGAGACAGGACAGGGCTGTCTGTGGAGGGTGAGGTGAGGTGCTGGCCAGGTCTGGGAGGCTCCCTGTGACCTGCCCCTTTCCTCTGTGTCTGCGCCTCCCATGGGGACCCCTGAGTCCCTGTGCTCTGCAGTCCCTCCCCGACACACCCTTAACCCTCTGCCACACCCCCCAGGATGAGGAGTGTCTGCGCCCCGGGGAGGCCACGGACCTGACCTTCCTGGAGAAGCTGGAGGACACAGTCAAGCACCATCCACACTTCCTGACGTGAGTGGGCTTGTGGGGCTGTCCTGGGGCAGAGCCTGTGGAAGCCTGCAGTGCCCCCTCATCACTGAACACCAGTCACAAGGGGATGACCAGAGGAGGCGCTAAGTGAAGGACAGGCACACAGAGCCGCGGCTCCTGGTGCGTCCGCAGAGTCACAAGCGAGGAGCACAGCTTCCTCCTTATCCTTTTGAGAATGAAACTTCCTAAGATTTTCCTAGCTTCCTTATTTGGAAATTCCTTTATATTTAAGGAATTCCCTAAAGCGGGGTGAGGGGAGAAAAGAAACAAGCCTCTCTGTTCCAGCTCTGCCCTGTGTATTTTCAGTACATCACCTCCTCTAATCTGAAGCAACCCCTAGAGGAGGTTTTACTGAGGTTCAAAGAGATGAAGCCACTTGCCCGAGGTTATCTCACATCTAGTTAAGTCCAGAGCTGGGACTCAGGCCCAGGACTGCAGATTAGTTCCCCGACTAGGGATCAAACCCGGGCCCTGGCAGTGAAATGCCAAGTCCTAACCACTGGACTGCCAGGGAATTCCTGAGCAATTTTTGCTTAAGAGAATATTAAAAACCTTTCTCTGGAGCGAGCAAGCAAGGGAACCTGTTGTTTGTTCTCACTCCCCCCACCTGCTGTAGCAGGGGCCCCAATAAAGCCTTGCCTGAAAAAAAAAGAAAAAAAGAAAAAAAAAAACTTTTTCTGGCTGTAAAAATAATGTCCCTCATCAGAGAAAAGTTGGAACGTGTGCAAAAGCCACTTGTAATCCTGTCACCTAGAGGTCACCACTGTTAATAATTCGAGACATTTTCTTCCTGCCTTTTTCTATACATTTTTTTTTTCGTAGTTGAGAACTTATTGTGTGTAAGGCTCAGGATGATGTTATATCCTGAGTATCTTCCTGTATCATCAAACAGAAAAATTTCCTCAAAACAATTCCTCCAGCGGCTCTAAAGCAGATACTCCACTGCTCTCACCCAGCCTCTGGGGGCCCCGTCCAGCCTCCAGGTTTCTGCTGGGAAAACAGGGCTGCCACGAATATCTATCTCTGTGCCTTAAATCTCTGCCTGGTCTCTCTGGTTAGTTGCTTGGAATTGTTCTTAAAAGTAGAAAACGGGCTAAAGGGTATAAACATGCTTAAGACATAAGTAGTCTCTTGGGGCAGATTCCAGTCTTAAAATGTAGTGGGCAGCACTCAGCCCTCTGAGCAGAGCCATGTAACAGCCAAAAGCAACGCCAAGTAGCCCTCCACCCAGCATGCCCTGGCGGTGCGGAGGCCAAGGTCCCCGTCCTGGTGCTGTGTGACCCAGGACAAAGCCATCTACCTCTCTGAGCCTCTGTGGCGGCCTCTGTGCAGGGAGGTGGCCCCGCCTTGCCAGCTTTTTACGGGATGCCTGGTTCCTCTCTTGAAGTCTCTTCAGCAGGCAGGGTGCATGGCTCAGGCCTGCAATCTGCAGCTTCTTCTCCCTGTCACCCCCAGACACAAGCTGGCTGACCAGCGGACCAGGAAATCTCTGGGCCGCGGGGAGTTCCGCCTGCTGCACTATGCTGGGGAGGTGACCTACAACGTGACCGGTGAGGATCCTGGGGCTGGGTCCCCACGGTGGGCAGGGAGAGGGGCTCTCCCTCCCCTCACCTCTGCTCTCTCCTTCCAGGGTTTCTGGATAAAAACAATGACCTTCTCTTCCGGAACCTGAAGGAGGTGAGGAGGACCAGGGGGAGGGCTCGCGGTCTGGGCTCTGAATGACCTCTGCCCCAGGAATCTGACAGGCCTTACCCTTTGCTCCCACAATGACGCCCTGCTCTGCCCTCACAGACCATGTGCAGCTCGGAAAATCCCATCATGAGCCAGTGCTTCGACCGGAGCGAGCTCAGTGACAAGAAGCGGCCAGAGACGGTGTGAAGGCTGTGGGACCCGAGGGGGTGTGTGTGTGCACGGGAGCGGGACCAGTGCCTGCATGAGCTGCGAGTTAGCAGTGTGTGTGTGAGTTCGTGTGTTCACTGGTGCCTGGCTGTGCATCGGTGTGTGTCTGGGAGGCTGCCCGTGGGTGCATCTGTGCTTACTTCCATGTGTACCTGTGTGTGCACTGTCTCTAAGTGTGGACACCTGTGTCTGTGCGGGCACTTGCGTGCATTCACCCCCACAGCAGACATTTGTAGTGGACATTGCTGGGCACTTTGAATACAAAAATGAATAGGTGCTCTCCTAGAAATGTGCACAGGGTGCTATGAAAACTTAGGGAGCAGCAAATTGCCTGAGGGAGTAGAAGAGGGGAGGTGGTCATGGAGGGCTTCCTGGAGGAGGAAGCATCTGAGATAACTTGGGAATGAGTAGGTGCTTATCAGATAGACAGAGGGCCCCACACAGGTACACAGTCCAAAAAAAACCAGGAGGTGGACAGGAAAGTGACATTTTCAAGGAGAGAGACGGGGAAAAGCAGATATGGCCAGTGGTGCCAGATGCAGGGAGAGCTCCAGTGAGCTGTGGTCAGAGGTGTGGCTGCTGGGCTTGGCAGGAGGAGTGCCAGGGCAGTCCCAGGAAGAACAAGGTCATGGAGAGGTAGAAGCCACAGTGCTGCAGGCCGAGACATGCAGGCAGTGAGGCCATGGAGGCAGCATGTTGTCCAGAGTCTGACTCCCTGGGACCCTGCCCTCTGCTCCCCACCCCCGCCCCTTCCCTGAGCATTCTCATCCTTGGCCTCATATCCCGCTCCTTGACCCTCGTGAGGACACACCCACTCGATCCAGGCCTCTCCAGCAAGCCATAGATTCCACTGATCTCCAAGTGGCCTGCAGGCACTCCAGACCCCAGTAGTCTATAAAGGGCCCTTGACTATCCAGTGTCCCAGGCCTGCTCCTTCTGTTTCCCTAACTCAGGGCAGGGACCGCCCTCCACCCAGTCCTGAAGGATAGAAACCTGGGCATCATCCCTGATTCTTCAGCCTCCCCCATTGCCCTCATCCTAACAACCGTTGGATCTTGCCGGTTTCTGCTGCCTGAATACCCTTGCCTCTCGGCCTCTCTGTAACCCTTACTTCAGTTCGGTCCTCTGAGCCAGCCACAGCCTCCTCTGTGGTCTCCTGGCTTCCCATCTGTCCTTACCAACCATCCTCCACCTGTCTGCTGTAGAGCTATTCCAAAAGGCAGATCTTTTCCTGTCATTCCCTCCCTCCAAATTCCTCTTTGGCTCCCTATTTCCCTCAGGATAGAATTTAATCTCCCTAATGTGGCTCTCGAGTCCTACCGTGATGCTGCCTCTCTAACACTATCTTTTTTTCTCCCTCTCTGGGTCCTTGCACTGCTTGTGGTTCCCTGGGTACACCAAGCCTTTGCTCACTCGGTTGCTCTGCCTGAATGCCATCCCCTCCTGCCTTCCTTCTGGCTGTCTCCTACTTATCCTTTAATTCTCAGCTGAAGGGTTATTTTCAGAAGACCCTTCCTGATGCCCCCTACCCCACAGACTGAAATAGTTGCCCCTTCCTGATGCTTCCAGAACCCCCAGGCATACGCCCCTGGCATTAATGGGGCCACAATGGATTGCAAATCTTTGCTGAGGCATCCGCTTCTCCCACAGGCCTGAAGTCCTTGAAGCTCCTGCAGTGCAGTGTACAGGGATAACGGTTGAACGCATAGGAGTAGGACACATTGTTTAGGAATGCAGCCCTGAAATTCTAGAAAGAGAAAGAGTGGCTGCCAAAGGAAGACATAGGATTGAGGTTGCCAG
This sequence comes from Balaenoptera borealis, assembly GCF_965194805.1. Lineage (NCBI taxonomy): Eukaryota > Metazoa > Chordata > Mammalia > Artiodactyla > Balaenopteridae > Balaenoptera > Balaenoptera borealis. The sequence goes on along the minus strand of NC_138879.1, from coordinate 47,906,125 downwards.
GAGACCTGAGCAGGATTTTTAAGACGGGAATGAGGTTCTTAAACTGAGGTCTCTAGCTCGGCCAGAGGGATGCAGGTGATGTAGTCTGGCCCCTTCCTCTATTGTGAGGGAGGGGTGATGGGAGAAGGGGATCTGGAGATTTTGTTGACCTTCATGGGTTTATAGCCTCTGTCTCTAAACAAAGTATGGAAATAGTAGAGCTTTCATTTTGCTTTCGTTTTTGTTTTGTTTTGTTTTCTCCCCACTAAATAGAAATGAGGGTTCTTAGCCTGTTTCTGGCAATCTGTTAATTTATTAGGATAGTTGTCTTTCATTTGGTTTCCAATAGGCACAGTAAATTTAGTTGAAGAGCACATCTATACCCTACAACTTGATTACATCCTTTTTTCTGGCTTTTTTGCATTTTTTCTTTTACCAAGTTTCAGTTCCTGCATGTAGAATTAAATAAGAAACAAAACTTGTAAAGTTGTAACATTTCACGTGGAAATGCTGCCCAGTCTTCAGGAGCTTCAGAATTCTGACCTTTGCCGAAGCTGGAATAAAGTGTTGTAATTAAAAAAAAAAAAAAAAAAAAAAAAAGTAAGGGCCCACGCAGGGCAGGGGTAGTTGTGGGAACTGGTTCTGTTTTGCCCCAGGGAGGGGTCTCTGGGGGGGTTCGGAGCTCTGCCACAGGGAGTGGCATCTGCAGGGGTTAGCAGCCTCAGCCCAGCTCCAACCAACCTTCCGTTCATCTTGGCTGAGCAGGTGGCCACCCAGTTCAAGATGAGCCTCCTGCAGCTGGTGGAGATCCTGAAGTCTAAGGAGCCTGCCTACGTCCGCTGCATCAAGCCCAATGACGCCAAGCAGCCCGGTAAGCCCTCTGCCCCCTGGACCGGTGCAGGCTGTGCCTCCCCTGCAGAGGCAACGGCCGTATGGCGGCAAAAGCCCTCTGACCACCCGGTTATCCCTCCCCCCAGGCCGCTTTGATGAGGTGCTGATCCGGCACCAGGTGAAGTACCTGGGGCTGATGGAGAACCTGCGCGTGCGCAGAGCCGGCTTTGCCTATCGCCGCAAATACGAGGCTTTCCTGCAGAGGTGGGGGCGGGGCCTGGCTCAGCGCCAGGGGAAAGGGGTGGGAGGGTCGTCGGAGGCTCCTAGATCCCGGGAGGGAGGACAGCGATTCTCAGCCCCATTCAGGGACGGGGCTCTGAGCTGCTGTGGGATCCACACCAGGGGCCCCTCCACGCTGCAGGCCTAATGTCAAGCTTGGTAGAGCAAAGACCAGCGCTCCCCACCCCCCCAGGCCCTGCCCTCACAGAGCAGCTGCTCAGGGGTCCATGAAGCGTGCATATCCACATGCCTATCTATCACCAGCGGAGATAGTAAAAGCCTATGAAAAGGACAGAGTTTCCAATCAGCTCAGAAAGGATAGAGCAGCTTTGGGGTTATCCTGAGTTTGGGGTCTGGGGAGTCAATCAGGTGTGAATTCTATCTCTACCACTTTCTAGCCCCATGACCTTCGGCAGATGAGAAACCTCAGTTTCCTCATCTTTAAAGTGGGGATAGTAACAGAGCGACCTCTCAGGCTTTCTGTGAGCTGTGAGTCAGTGGGAGCACCCAGCAGATGCCCGGGAAAGCTGGTTTGGGACCCCAGAGAAGGATGCTGGCAGGGGTGGGGGCTGAGTGCATTTCTGCCCCTCCTGTCCCCAGGTACAAGTCACTGTGCCCAGAGACATGGCCCATATGGGCAGGACGGCCCCAGGATGGGGTGGCTGTGCTGGTCAGGTACCTCGGCTACAAGCCGGAAGAGTACAAGATGGGCAGGTGAGTGGCTCCCACGCCTGGTGTTTGGGGGGCACGGGGGTGGCAACCAGGGGCTGATCAGTGCTGCCTTCACAGGACCAAGATCTTCATCCGCTTCCCCAAGACCCTGTTTGCCACAGAGGACGCCTTGGAGGTCCGGCGGCAGAGCCTGGGTGAGAGAGGGGCCCCACCCTTCCTATCCCAGTGGAGTCCATTCTGGGGAGCAGGAAAGAAATCACTGCATTTGGGCTCCTTCTCCAGGAAGTCTGCCACGCCCACATTCAGCTGCCCTCCTTGTCACCAGCCCCAGCACCCCCTCTCCTGCCCTTGGATACACACTCAGCATGTTCTCATGTTGCTTTGCTCGCTTCCTTGCTCTTTCATTTACTCTCCCTTCACTTAATGCTCATTCAGCCACTCCCCTCACTCATGCCACTCAGTGAGGTCTGACAGTGCCCGGCCCCCAGCCGGGTCCCTTGCGCTCTGGCCAAGTGACTTTCTTTCCCAACTACAGCCACGAAGATCCAGGCCACCTGGAGGGGCTTTCACTGGCGGCAGAAATTCCTCCGAGTGAAGCGATCAGGTTTGGGGGCCCAGGGGTCTTCAGGAGGGCAGGGGCTAGGGTAAGGGTGGGGAGGAGATAGAGGTCAGCCGTCTGTGGTCTCGGCAGCCATCTGCATCCAGTCGTGGTGGCGAGGAACGCTGGGCCGGAGGAAGGCAGCCAAGAGGAAGTGGGCAGCACAGACCATCCGGCGGTGAGCACTGGACGCCATGGGGCGCGGGGTGCAGAGTGTGTGTGTGCGGGGGTCCGTTACCAGGCTTCTCACCCCCACCCACAGGCTCATCCGCGGCTTCATTCTGCGCCACGCACCCCGTTGCCCCGAGAATGCCTTCTTCCTGGATCACGTGCGCACCTCTTTTTTGCTCAACCTGCGGCGGCAGCTGCCCCGGAATATCCTGGACACTTCCTGGCCCACACCGCCACCTGCCCTGCGTGAGGTCCGTGGGCCCTCCCTGCTGACCTGGGAACCACCAGCATGCTCAGCGGAGGGACCTAATAACCATGTGACCAAAGGAGCCATCAGGGAAGGGAAGGGAACTGGAGCTGGGCTGCAGAGAATGAGTTCTTTTTTTTTTTTTTTTTTTATAAATTTATTCATTTTATTTATTTATTTTTTGCTGCGTTGGGTCTTTGTTGCTGCGCGCGGGCTTTCTCTGGTTGCAGCGAGTGGGGGCTACTCTTCGTTGCGGTGCGCGGGCGTCTCATTGCGGTGGCTTCTCTTGCTGCAGAGCATGGGCTCTAGGCACTAGGGCTTCAGTAGTTGTGGCACGCGGGCTCAGTAGTTGTGGCTCGCGGGCTCTAGAGCGCAGGCTCAGTAGTTGTGGCGCGCTGGCTTAGTTGCTCCACGGCATGTGGGATCTTCCCGGACCAGGGCTCGAACCTGTGTCCCCTGCATTGGCAGGCATATTCTTAACCACTGCGCCACCTGGGAAGTCCCAAGAATGAGTTCTTTGCAAAGAAACAACTCAGGAATGGAAGAGTGATCCAGGTTGAGGGGGTGTCACTTAGGCCAAGGCCTGATGGTAGGCACACGCCTGTTGTCTTCAGAGGGAAGGGAGCCAGGCTGCCTGGGTGCCCTGACCTCGCTCACGCCCACAGGCCTCGGAGCTGCTGCGGGAGCTGTGCAGGAAGAACATGGTGTGGAAGTACTGCCGGAGCATCAGCCCTGAGTGGAAGCAGCAGGTATGGGGCTGGGAGGCAGACATTGGGGGACTAGCCAGGGGGCCACTCGAAGAGTGCTGGCCTGGAGGACCTTCACCCCAATTTACCACGTGCCCTCAAATGGATCCCAGCCCGTTTGGCTTCATGTATGAAGCCGAGGCTGGAGTAGATTTTGCACAGCAAGTAGGGTTTATCTTCTAGACCAGCTCCCCTGGCCTGGTAGAGGCTGCCCAGAGCCCTGTGTGGAAAAGGCTGCAGCTTGCGCCTGATAGAGCAGTTCCAGAGAGAGACACTGGTGGCTGACGTGCCTTGTATTTGCCAACTTAGTATAGGGTGATGCTAAAGGACCCACGCAGCAGAGTTAACCTGCAGTAGTGTTTTTTTAAAAAAATTTTTAAGTTTTTTTGGCCGCACCACGTGGCACGCAGGATCTTAGTTCCCCAACCAGGGATCGAACCTTTGCCCCCTGCAGTGGAAGCACAGAGTCTTAACCACTGCACTGCCAGGGAAATCCCAACCTGTAGTAGTTTTTTGAGTATTAGCAACCAGCCAGGTCCCAGGCCGGAGCTTTATCTCAGGGGCTCCAAGGCCTGCTATGATGGGGAATTATCCCCAAAGTGGGGCCTGAACCCTGACACTACTGTCTGTCATGACCTTTCTGAGGAGCCCTGTGCCTTGGTCAGTGGGGATGGGGGTAAGGGAGAGAAGGGGCTAAAGGGGAGTGTTGGTGGCAGGGCTTAGCCTCTGGTGCTGGGGCCAGAGAGAGGGTGAGGGAGGCTGTCTCAGTTCCTGAGGCTGGGCCTGTCCCTGCTGTGATGGTCGCCACCCCTCTGACAGCCCCCCTTCCCTGCCCTTGTCTCCTCAGCTGCAGCAGAAAGCCGTGGCTAGTGAGATCTTCAAGGGCAAGAAGGACAATTACCCCCAGAGTGTCCCCAGGCTCTTCATCAGCACACGGCTTGGTGAGCCCCTGACTTTCCAGTGCGTAAGCCCTCCGTCACCATCCTAGTCCCCTCTCTTCTCCTCTCACCTCCCCCTCCCCCATCTGGGTTGCAGGTGCAGATGAGATCAGCCCCAAAGTGCTGCAGGCCCTGGGCTCCGAGCCCATCCAGGTGAGACCCTGCCTGCCGGCCACCCTCCATCCCAAACAGTTCTGCTGCCCGAGGACTGGGTGGGGGAGTCAGGGCCCGGGCAGAAGGTGAGGAGGCCCCTCAGCCACCCTCTGTCCCCAGTACGCCGTGCCTGTCGTGAAATATGACCGCAAGGGCTACAAGCCCCGCTCCCGGCAGCTGCTGCTGACACCCAACGCCGTGGTCATTGTGGAGGATGCCAAAGTCAAGCAGAGGATTGAGTATGCCAACCTGACCGGTGAGCCGGAGTCCAGGGCTGGCTGGGGGGGGGGGGGGGGGCCTGCTCTGACCCTTGATCCCTGACCCCTGCCCTCCCCCCTCAGGAATCTCCGTCAGCAGCCTGAGCGACAGCCTCTTCGTGCTGCACGTGCAGCGGGAGGACAATAAGCAGAAGGTGCCCCTCGCCTGGGAGGCAGGGAGGGGGCGGCTCCTCCGGCTCTGGGCAGGGCCTGACCCTTGACCCCATCTGGGCCCCCAGGGGGACGTGGTGCTGCAGAGTGACCATGTGATTGAGACACTGACCAAGACGGCCCTCAGCGCCGACCGTGTGAACAGCATCAACATCAACCAGGGCAGGTGAGGCGGGGAGGGGCGGGGAGGGGGCTGTGCGCGCGTTGGGGGGGGACAGGCCTCACGCACCACCTTCCCTCCAGCATCACGTTCGCAGGGGGTCCCGGCAGGGATGGCATCATCGACTTCACGACCGGCTCGGAGCTGCTCATCACCAAGGCCAAGAACGGGCACCTGGCTGTGGTGAGTGGGGCCTGGCAGCAGCACGCTGCCTCCGGCTGAGGGCCCTGGGGCCAGGGCAGAGCCTCTGGCGGCCAAGCCTTCCAACCTCAGCAGTGCTGGGCAGAGCCTGGGCGCCTCACCGTGGGTCCTTTGAGCTCCCACAGTGCAGAGGGTCATAAAGATGGCAGCATGGGGGGGGAACCAAGGGGGTGAGGGTGTGCTGGGGGGCAGGGAGGCCCGCTCTGGCCTGGGCAGTGGTTCCCGTGGGAATAGGGTTGGAGTCTCCAGCGCCGAGGCCTCTAGACCGCTCCCCCAGCTTGCCCCCACGCGCTGTGACGTATCTAAGCCGTGAAGACGAGTGCTCGAAGCACCTCTGCTTCCTGCTCACCACCTGGGCTTCTCCCCCATCCCCCAGGTGGCCCCACGGCTGAACTCTCGGTGATGAAGGCGCCCACTGGACCCCCCCCCTCCCGCCTCCCAGTGCTTTGCTCATCCCCTTCTCCCCTTCCCAGTTACCAAAGACTCGAGCTTCCAGACAGGGACCCAGGGACACCTTGAAGCCCACCAACAAACTCCTGCCTGCCGCTTGCCCCTCTCTTGAGGGAGCAGCAGGGACCAGGGAGCTGCCCCAGGAGTGGGCCAGGCCGGGCCACAGCAATAGGAAAGCCGGGGCCAGAGGCAGCCACGCCAGCCCCACTGCCAATGCCAAATATTTGAGAGAAGGGAACTTTTGCTGAGGTTTTCTCTGAGATTTTTTGATGCTTTATAGGAAACTATTTTTTAAAGAAGCCATCTTCCCACCCCCCAAGACACACTGGATGTGTTTTCCCTGACTCCAGCAGGGCAGGGAATGGAGCTGAGAGGGTGGGCGGTCTGGGCCTTGGTGCCCTCTTCCCTGCCCAGGCCACCCTCTCCTCCTCGTTTCCTTGGCACCTTGTCTGTCTGTCTGCCTGCCCACCTGTAGCCCACTCCAACATCCCCCTGGGGGTTGAGACGACCCTTGCCTGCCCCCTCCTTCCTGCCTTAAAAATGCCCTTCTAATATCATCCCAGCCTGAGGGCATCCTGGAGTAGGGACAGGACCCCTAGGGCATAGAATTTGGACGAATCTAGGGCATAGAGTTTGGATGACTCTGAGAGATCACCTAGTCTAGTCTCCTGGTGTGACGAGCAAGAGACAGAGGCCCAGAGAGGGGAAGGGACTTGCCCAAGGTCATCCAGCAGGTTGGGGCAAAACCAGACTACAGCCCTGTCCTCAGCACGCCTCACTGCCTCTCCCAGGGGCGGGGGCCCCGTGAAACAGGCTCATGCCTTAAGGGTGCCTGTGGCTTCCTGACCAGCAATCACCCTTGGGGGCCACCAGGTGGGAGGAGCACTCCTGCCTGAGTCCATGCCTTAGGATGACAAACACCCTGCCCATATACTTTGGCCCCAATTCAAGGAAATAGGGCCTTTACTGGCCCCTGACCCCCCTCCCTATCCTGGGAGCCTGGGGAAGGGGCCAGCCTTGGGAGGAGCTGCAGGGGCATCACCTCTTTCTGCTGCTTCTCCCCCTCCCCCCCCACCTCCCCAGAGGGGCTGGGGGACTGCCCAGCTGCCTCTGCCCTCCTGGGGGATCTCAGCCCACTGCTGACACTTCTGCAATCCAGAGAAACACTAAATAAAGCAATACGTGTTTGCCAACTTTGGTCTCCTTGTGAATGGTAGAAAAGGGAGGACTTCCCTGGTGGCGCAGTGGTTAAGAATCCGCCTGCCAGTGCAGGGGACACGGGTTCGATCCCTGGTCTGGGAAGATCCCACATGCCGCGGAGCAACTAAGCCCTGAGCCCACGTGCCTAGAGCCTGTGCTCTGCAACAAGAGAAGCCACTGCAATGAGAAGCCCGCGCACCACAGCGAAGAGCGGCCCCCACTCGCTGCAACTAGAGAAAGCCCGCGCGCAGCAACAAAGACCCAACGCGGCCAAAAATTTAAAAATTAATTAAAAAAAAAAAAGAGAGGACCCCTAGAAGGCAACCAGGGGTCTTGTATTATAATTTTTGCCTTATGCCCAGAAGGAAGGAGGCTGGGCTCCCTCCCTGGGGGAAAGAGTAGGAGTGACCAGTAGCTGCAACATGGCCTCCCTCTTTCATTGACTGTCCATGGAAAGGCCACTCAGCCTGGCCCAGTGCTGTGGCGGAGGGCAGATCGTCACACAGTCCCTGCCGTGTGGTCCTCAGCCTGGCAGGCAGGCCTAGTGAATGGAAACAGCCCAGTGTGGGAAGTACAGGCATCAAGGGCACACTGACGAGAGATTGACTCAGGTGGGGATGAGGGTTGCTGACACTTGAGAGAAGATAACATTTGAAGTGTGTCTCAAAGGGTAGTCTCCAAGCTCCACTGCAAGCGACAAACCCAATTCAAACTGGCTTAAACAGAAAAGGACATTTATTAGCATTAGCAGCTTAAGAGTTCCAGGGTAGGGCTCCTTCCAGGCACTCACTATCAGGAATGTGTCTGGGACCATCTCTTGGCTCAGCTTTCCTGGGTGGTGGCTTCATTCTCAGTCGGTTCTCCCCTCATGTGGTGGCAGCAGCAGCCACGGGCAGCTCCAGGCTTGCATTCTGTAATTCAGCATCGGAAGCAGAAAAAGAAAGTGCCTCTTGGGCTTCCCTGGTGGCGCAGTGGTTGAGAGTCTGCCTGCCAATGCAGGGGACACGGGTTCGAGCCCTGGTCCGGGAAGATCCCACATGCTGCGGAGCAACTAGGCCCGTGAGCCACAATTACTGAGCCTGCGCATCTGGAGCCTGTGCTCCGCAACAAGAGAGGCCGCGATAGAGAGAGGCCTGCGCACCGCGATGAAGAGTGGCCCCCACTTGCTGCAACTAGAGAAAGCCCTCGCGCAGAAATGAAGACCCAACACAGCCATAAATAAATAAGTAAAAGACTTTCAAAAAAAAAAAAAAAAAGCCTCTTTCCCAGTGATTCTAAAGTCTCAGCTGATTCTCAGTGGAGCAGCTTGAATGAGGTGCTCTTCCCTGACCCGGTCCATGTAGTGAGGGAGAAGAGCTCATTCTGATATGTGTCTGCCGGACCTGGGTCATGTGCCTGCTCCCCCCAGGCAGAAGCATGAACCACACCTGATCGCAAGGACCAAGACTGGGAACAGATGATTTCCCCCCAAATCAGAGTGCTGCCTGCAGAAGAAAGGGAGTAAGTGTTGCAATCTGCAACCCCAGAGCTCCCCGGCAGGCTAAGAGTTTTCCCAAAAGAGAGGGGCCTTGTAGGTAGAAGGAATGGCAGGTGCAAGGCTTAAAGGCAAGGAAAGGTTTAGTTTGGAGTCAGGCTACCTGCCGAGGGGTTTAGATTCATCACCTAGGACAGAAGTTCCCAAAGAACGAGATACCACGTAATGTATGACTTATCTTGGGTTTGGCACAATCCTGTGAACACACCTAGATTTGGACACCTCCCTGCAAATTAAGTTACAGAAAAATGAAAGCACCACAATAAGTTGTTCACTCTCAGTAGTAACTGCGGTTCCAAGAAGCTGACACCAAGAAGCCGACAGATAAGATAAGCATTGTGATAGGTGCAATTACCAGCTTTACAACTGTAACAACACGCCTTCCTCTAGCAAGTTGGAGCACATGTGAGAGTGACGCCCCAGACATAGCCCAGATGCAGCCGAGGACATGTCCTTTTGAGAGGTAACCAAGAATGCTTTGCATCCCTTGCTTACCTCCTATGGGAAGTGCAGTGCCCTCCAGGAGATGCCTGACAATTACAGGAAGCTAACTTTGAACAAGTGCCTCCACTGGACTCTCCTTTCATTCATTTCATCATTCGACCAATATTCACTTAATGCCTATATGCCAGGCTCTATGCCAGGTACTTGAGATATAGCAGGAGCAAAAAGACCAAAATCCTTGCTCTTACGGAGCTTGCACTCTAGAGGGGAAGAAAGGACAACGCATAAAACAGATCTGTAAAATTAGAAGGGGATAAGTGCAAGGAAGATCAAGCAGAGAAGGGGGAGTGGGACAGTTGGGTATGCAGTTTGCAGTGTCAAATGGGCGGGTGAGGGAAGGTCTCCCTGAAGAGGCAACATTGGAGCAGAGACCAGAAGGAGGTCTCTGAGGGAGTGACTGTGGAGATCCGGGCAGAGGGAACAGCAAGTCAAAGCATGGAGGAAGAGGATGGTTAGTGGGACCAGAGAGGAGTGGGCAGGAGGAGAAGAGAAGAAGGTAGGCATACTTGCATCTCACCACCTTCAGATGTTCTCGATTTTTCTCAGCTCCACGAGGACAGAGACAAGGAAGTTGGCACCCTCTCCTTTTTTTTCTTTTTTTCTTTTTGGCTGCACCGTGTGGCATGCAAGATCTTAGTTCCCCTGCAGTGGAAGTACAGAGCTCTAACCGCTGGACCACCAGGGAATTCCCAGGCACCTTCTCCTTGTTTCCTCCCTGCAAAAGGCATCTGTGTGAGCAGCTCTCCTAAAGGATGGGGCAATCAGGGGGATTTACATCGTAGCAAAGCAGACAAATGATTCTCAAAAGCCCTGCAGCACGTCACCCCTGGGAATGTCTCACTGACCTTTCTAGGAAGGTCCCACCTCCTGCCTTGGTTCCCAGCATGCTCTCCTCCCCTCCACCTGCCTTGCAATCCCCTCACTTTTCTCCCCAGAGCTTTCCCCTAGTGTCTGCCTCCAGACCCTACCTTTGTACATCTTTAGACAGGTCCTTGTCTCTGCAAAACTATGGGCTACCCACTGGGGGTGGGACATCTCTCTTCTTCATTATCCAGAAACTCCAGCAGATACTTGGAGATTTTTCTGTCTCCTTTCTCTCTCCTCGTCTCCATCCATGGATGAAAACTGGGCAGAAGTGTACTTTCCCACCAATACCAATGGTGCCTATACACCCACCAACTTTTGTCTCTCCCTTTCTCTCTCACACACACTTTGCAAGATGTGTCAGTTTTCTCTCTAAATAGCAATTTTTGTCATCTTCATACAAATAATCTTTTTTTTTTTTTTTGAAGGAAAAGCGAGTGTGAGTAGCCCAACTCCAGAGGGTTTCATTTACATAGTACCCTGGAGTTGTGCAGCGCATGACTTGCACAGATGTACGAGGCAGTTTTCATCATTTTAGGAGACACAGGCAGGAAAATAGGTCCTTGAACCTCTGCTCCTGGTCCCTTGCTAAAATAAGGAATGTGGAACTTCCCTGGTGGTGCAGTGGTTCAGAATCCACCTGCCAATGCAGGGGACAGGGTTCGATCCCTGGTCTGGGAAGATCCCACATGCCGCAGAGCAACTAAGCCCGTGCACCACAACTACTGAGTCTGCGCTCTAGAGTCCGCAAACCACAATTACTGAGCCCGTGTGCCGCAACTACTGAGGCTGCGCTCTAGAGCCCGTGTAACACAGCTACTGAAGCCTGCGCGCCTAGAGCCCGTGCTCCACAACAAGAGAAGCCACCGCAATGAGAAGCCCGCGCACCGCAACGAAGAGTAGCACCCACTCACCGCAATTAGAGAAAGCCCGCCTGAGCGCAGCAGCAGACCCAACTCAGCCTAAATAAATAAATAAATAAATTTATTTTAAAAATAAATAAAATAAGGAATGCCTTTCTTTTTCTATTTTTTTTTTTTTTTTTTTTGCCACACCGCTTGTGGATCTTAGTTCCCCAACCGGGGATTGAACTGCCCTCAGTAGTGAAAGCACGGAGTCCTAACCTCTGGACTGACAGGGAATTCCCAGGAAGGCCTTTCTTTGGTTAGAGGGGAGGGAGTAGAGGACTTTGATGTGTTTTTCTCTTGAACAGGGAAGCCTTCCCTTTCTTTTCTCCTTTCATCTCTGCTTCTCCTTCAGGCAACTCCAGGAGCATCTTCCTAAACAAGAAGGTCACATTCTTTACATTCTTTGTAGGGCAGATCTCAGGCTTATCAGGGGCCAAAAGCCACCATTATAGCTGTAAATCCTTATGTATGAAGGGGAGAGGAGGAGGAGGAGGAGGAGAAGAGAAAGGAGGAAGGGGCAGGGAGGCTTGCCTTCTTCTTGTCCCAAGGCCATTCCTGTTCCCACCTTGTTGGCCTCTGAATTTATAGGTTCTCTGCGCTCCAAGGAAGAGCACACTTGGATAGCTGCTTGGTGCTGGGTATCCCCTCCTTACCAATCTCCTTGCTTATTTTCCAGCTTAGTTATGATTTGTTCTCTCCTCCCTCTCTTCTGTCTTCTCTTTCTTTGTTTCTTTTCTTCCTTTCTTCCTTCCTTTCTTTCTTTCTCCCTCACCCCCTCTTTCTTTTCTTTTCTTTTAAGGTATTTTCTTCTGTCATGTCCATGTGGGGGCTTAGAGGCACGGCTTCAGATCCCCATAGGCAGTCCCTGGTAAGGTCCTGCCTTAAAGTCCAGTCATCCTGGGGAAATGAAGAGCAGGCATGTCTCTTTCCCAAAGGACCAGAATTCACCCTGGGCTGGCTTTTTCTGCTGGCTTGTGGTGACATGCTGTGACTAAGCCAGGGTCATGATGAATCACCCACAGCAGGGAAGTTGTCCTTGCTCCCCAGCCCTTTCCAGAGTAGGCCCAGGGGTGTGTGAAGTGGGTCTGGAATAGGTGTGTTATTCATATAAGACCATAAAACCCAGGGCTGACTGATTTAAAAAAAAAAAATCTATTTCTGCCATCCTTTCCCCACCCCCATCTCTTGCCATTCCTATCCCAGAAGCCTGAGGATAGAGCAGAGTGACCATAGCTCTCTTCTCCTCCCAGGATTTGAATCCCGGCTCCCAACTCAGTGGCTATGTGTAGCTGGACAAGTCACCTAACTCTCTGGCTTCATCTGTAAAATGGGACCAACCCATAAGGTTGTTGAGAGGATTAAAAGAAATGATCTATCTAAGGGCAGTTAGCTCTATGCCTGGCAAGTAGTATTCCCTGAATAAATGTTAGCTGTTTATTTTTAAAATTTATTTATTTGCTTTTTTTTTTTTTTTGGCTGCGTTGGGTCTTCGTTGCTGTGTGCGGACTTTTCTAGTTGCGGCAAGCGGGGGCTACTCTTTGTTGCAGTGCGCGGGCTTCTCATTGTGTTGGCTTCTCTTGTTGCGGAGCACGGGCTCTAGGCGCATGGGCTTCAGTAGTTGTGGCACTCAGGCTCAGTAGTTCTGGCTCGCAGGCTCTAGAGCGCAGGTCAGTAGTTGTGGCGTACGGGCTTAGTTGCTCCACGGCATGTGGGATCTTCCTGTACCAGGGCTTGAACCCATGTCCCCTGCACTGGCAGGCGGATTCTTAACCACTGCGCCACCAGGGAAGCCCTGTTAGCTGTTATTATGAAATGATTATGGAGTGTGTCCTACACTAGATGCCTGGCCTTTGAGGAGATCTAGCATGAAATGCAGACCTGTAAATGAAAGATTACAGTATAACAGGTAAGAACTCTAATAGAGATAATATGGACATTGTGCTGTGGATGCAGAGAGGGAGTGATGTGATGGTCAGGAAAGGGGAGGCATTTGAGTTTGAGATCCCAAAAGGAGTGAAGGATATTCCAGAAAGAAGAAACACAAGATTCATGTAGGAGCGGTGAAGATGAGACTGTGGTCTGGTTTTATGCTGTGAGATAAACTGGGAGTTCTAACACCTGGAGACTGTTAAAAGTTTTACACAGGGTAGCAGCAGATTCAGAGCTATAATTTAGAAAGTGCAAACTGGCAGATGTGTGCTATGCGATTAGGGGCAGCAAGAGTATAGAACACCAGTGGGCAGCCTGTCACATGAATACAGATATAGATATGGGATGCAGAGATAGAAATGATCTTGACGGCAGGGAGAGCAGAGGATACCCATGACCACAATTAGAGTTTAGAGAATCTGGGCAGATGACTGCGAGCCTCAACGGAGAGAACTCCATACTTCCACCTGGCTTGGCACACTCTGTTCCCTTTGTCTTGAATGCTCTTCCCCGATTGCCATTCAGTATTCAGCTCAAGCCACCTCCTCTGGGAAGCCCTCTTGGATTCCTCTACAGAGTGGATTAGGGGGCCCTGCTCTGTATTCCTAGAGCCCCTTGTCCCTTCCCCATCGTATCACTTGTTATTCCTTCGTCATTGACTGTTTCCTGGTTCCTCCTACTGGTCTGAGGATTCGGTGAAGAAAGGGCCCAGCCTTGATGACCTTTGCACCAGCAGGACAAATGTGGTCAGTTGTTTGCTGAATGAATCAATGAAAACAAGAACTTTAGCAGGCCTGGGGAGAAGCTGGAGGAACCATCAGAAAAAGACTGTCTCAGGGAACTCAGGCCCTGGGGCCACATCACCTTTTCTACTCTAATTTTGTCTCCTAGTCTCTGCCTAGAAGCCTGGGCCTTCCAGGAACTTGAAATCCGGAGGAGCGAAGAACCGCGTGGCCAACAGTGGACTGGTAGCTGAGGTCCCGCCCCTCGGCCCTAGACTCCGCCTCTCCACCCTCTGCAGTCCCGGTCCCCGCCACGCGGCGACGCCCAAGAGGCCGCATGCGCAGTGCGCGCAAGAGCTGTGCCTTGCCCTTCTCCCAATGGCGGGCCGCGGTCCCCTTCCCGGCATCCTCCCAGGGGCAGGGAGCGCGTCATTTCCGGTGGGGAAGGCCTGCGGCCTCCGCCGCCATTTCGGGCGCTGCTGTGAGGCTGAGACCCGAGCCGGTCCGCTGGGCGGCGGGCGCCGGGGCTGGAGGGGCGCGCGCGGCTGCGGCGGCCCAGCGTGTAGGCGCGGAGGCGGCCATGGCGGGCAACTTCGACTCGGAGGAGCGGAGTAGCTGGTACTGGGGGCGGCTGAGTCGGCAGGAGGCGGTGGCGCTGTTGCAGGGCCAGCGGCACGGGGTGTTCCTGGTGCGGGACTCGAGCACCAGCCCCGGGGACTATGTGCTCAGCGTCTCCGAGAACTCGCGCGTCTCCCACTACATCATCAACAGCAGCGGCCCGCGCCCGCCGGTGCCACCGTCGCCCGCCCAGCCTCCGCCCGGTGAGGGACGGACGGGACGGGAGGCCCCGGGCGGGGGTGAGGGCCGCGTAACTCCCCAGCCTGGTCGGCTGCTCCTCGAGAGCTGACCCCCACGAGGGACGTAGGCAGAGGGCCGGAGTGACCGTGGCCGGGGGACAGCCAGCTGCCGGGGCTTGCTCCCACGGACGAGCGGGAGTGTGTGGGGGAGGAGGAGCCGCTGACCCAGGCCTCTGGGTGTGACTTGGGAGGACAGCCCAGGGGAAGGGGAACTGCTTCGGCCCCAGGGTGGGGCTAGCGCCCGAGCAGGGCCGAGCAACGTGGGGACAAAAGAGCTGAGGGGGATGTTGGCACTGCGGGGGCATCACTTGGCAGCGGTGCCCGGAATGAATCCGATAATCCTACAAGTGGCTTTTTAGGCTTGAAACATTTCCTGCAGTGTTGGAGAGCCGGGTTTGGCCATACTCCCCTGGTGGCCTTTGGTAGGAAGTCACCACATACTGGCCGGGAGGGATGGAGACACCCTCAGGAAACCGGTCAGCTTTTTCCTTTCTTGGGCATTTTTCCAAAATACTTTTACCGTCCTCTTCCCCCGCGGAGGACGAAGGTGGTGAGCTAAGTGCCTTGGTTATAAAAGAAAGGCCTCTGTGACCAGCCCAGAATAAGCTGATGACCGGCTGACTGTGTCCAAGAGATCTTAGCGTCCAGAGACTGTCCTCCACAATGAGAGGGTTCTAGTTTTCAAAGCGATTAGTGGAGGAAAGATTTTTTTTTTCAGGAAATAATTCAGAAATAAGACAGTGAAGACAATCCCTTCCCTGAAAGTGAATGGAACTTCATTTTTTTCTTGGACCTCAACATTGTCAGTCTTGTACTCCAGGGCCTCTCCTTGTTCAGTAACTTTGAGGGCTGTGACCTGAGTCTTCCTAGATGTTGGGAACAGACCCTGCTGAGCTGATTCTCTGAGAATTTAAATTATCTGCACCGGATCTTCCTTGCCAAAGATTGAGCTGTGACTCTCTTACCCATGCCATTGGAGTTGTTTGGGGAGTATTAAGGAGATTTAGACACTTAGTACTTGAGATATGTGAGGTACAGAGTAATTCTGAGGTTGCTATTATCTGTGTAACAGCACCAAGAGTCAGCACCTTCTCACTGTTTCCAAGTTGAAGCAGTTTCGTCCTGACCAGCTGAGACGAGATCCAGGCCAATCTCTTGTGAATTAGGAGGCTCCCGAACCAGCCTTTGCAGACTTGCCCTTTTAGGAGAGTCCTAATTGAGATTTATTCACTCTGGCCAGAAATGGGGAAATGGGGTAGTCTCTTTGTTGTTAACACATACCAATTTTAAAAAGAGAGTGGGGATATTTTTTTTTAACTTTTTTTTCTTTTTTCTTTTTAATAAATTTATTTATTTGTTTGTTTGTTTACTTTTGGCTGTGTTGGGTCTTCGTAGCTGTGTGCGGGCTTTCTCTAGTTGCAGTAAGCAGGGGCTACTCTTCATTGCGGTGCATGGGCTTCTCATTGTGGTGGCTTCTCCTGTTGCGGAGCACCAGCTCTATGCGTGCGGGCTTCAGTAGTTGTGGCACGCGGGCTCAGTAGTTGTGTCTCACGGGTTCTAGAGTGCAGGCTCAGTAGTTGTGGCGCATGGGCTTAGCTGCTCTGCACCATGTGGGATCTTCCCGGACCAGGGCTCAAACCCATGTCCCCTGCATTGGCAGGCGGATGCTTAACCACTGCGCCACCAGGGAAGTCCCAAGCGTAGGGATATTTAAGCCCACAAGTTATCTGAGGTCTTTCTCAGTCTGGTTGGTTTAATAGCATTATAACATGAGACGGGAATATTTTTGTATTTACCCTAAATCAAATATGTTCTACTTTTTACCACCTTCATGGTGCCTAGGGTTTTGCATTACTGTGCAGTGACATGATGGCAAACGGTCCCTGAAACTCAATTCTCAACATTTTGTTTGTGTATGTGTTTTGTTGGTTGCAGAATGTGGAAATAGCAGCAGGCAGTTTTATTTGAGCTTTCCCCACGTCTTGGTGTTAACGACTTTAATCTCAGCTCTTACCTTAATATTGAGCTCCACCTTTTCATAACAGATATGAGGTCAGATCCTTGGCCCAAGAGAGAAGGTGAGGATTGCTAAAGTTTGTGCATGGAGTGTGGAAAGTTCATGGGCATTGTGGTCATTTTTCTTTCTGCCATGTACCCTATTTTCCACATAGGGCAATTGATTCAGTTGCTGTCTTTATAAAAACTACTTAATCTTTGTTCTCCCCCTCCCCCATTCAGCTCTTATTCTTTTGAAACCGCACAGAAGAATTTCTTGAATTTTAGAAAGGCATATACAATATTAATAGCTAACATTTATTGACTGGTTAGTCTATGCCAGGCACTTTGCTGAATACTTTATGTGCCTTGTCTCATTTACTGTCTATAACAATCTAGTGAGGAAAGTATTATGATCTCCACTTATTAAAATATTTCCATTTTATAGATGAGGAAACTGAGAGAGATAAAGTAAATTGCCCAAAGTCACGCAGCTAGTAAATGACTGAGCCAGAATTTGAACCTAGGAATTGTGACCTGAGAGCTGACACTGTTACACTGTACTCCTTTCTGTCAAAGCCAATTTTCTTTTGAGATCCCACAGTGCACTTTGAGGACTCAACACTTTTGTCTCTGCCCTGGGTCCCAGGTTCTGTTTAAAGACCAAAAGGAAAGAATGACAAGAAGAAACTGGCTTTAGTGTTCAGAGAATACACATCTGCTATCTATAGTTGGTGACAGAGAGGCTTTTAATAACCTTATTTGGCAGATTGAATATGGAAAATGAGCTTTTTGTTTAGGATTATATAGTGTATTTTGTAGAGATAATGTAGAGGACGAATTTGTATGGAATGGCTTAGATACAGATTTTAGGGGCATAGGGACAAAATAGACCAGGTATTCTCAACCTTTTCCAGTGAAACTGTTTGGTGTTTTTTTGTTTTGTTTTTTTAAATATTTAATTAATTTATTTCTTTGGCTGCGCTGGGTCTTAGTTGCGGCATGCAGGATCTTTAGTTGTGGCATGTGGGATCTAACCTGACCAGGGATCGAACCCGGGCCCCCTGCATTGGGAGCGTGGAGTCTTAACCACTGGACCACCAGGAAGTCCCCACCAGTGAACCTGTTTTTAACTTAAGCGTTTAGCTCCCACAGGCTACCAGTGCTGCCATTGCCTGGAAGTGAGCTGACTGTGCCCCAGGGCCATAGGACAGGGCTTGGTCAAGTCTACTGGTCATACTCTGTCAGCTGTACCTCTTGGGAAGACTTTGCAATCATTGATGGATCCACTAGTTTTTTTCCTCTTGGAACATGAGGTTTTACTAGACCTTGTCCAGTAGACAATCAATAAAACTGAGTAAATACGAGTTGGGAAAGTAATTATAAGCTTGTGCTCTGAAGCCTGGGTTTGAACCTTCCTTACCTGCTGCTTGCTACTCATATAGCTTTGGGCAGGTTCTTTAACTTCTCTCTGCCTCAGCTTCCTTATCTGTGAAAGAGGGGAAATAGTAATACTGACCTCATAGGGTTGTTTCGAGGATTCAATGAGTTTTAGTGTATTAAGAATGGAACTGGCATATAGTAAGTACTCAGTAAGCATTAGGTATATTAATCTATGTGGTTGAGAGGGAAGAGTTGAAGCAAGGTGGAAAACTGTTCTCAGCTTTGAAAGGCTCACAGCATGTCTGAAGGAGTAAGTGCTGGGTGGAGGGGGGTGGGGTGCATCAAGAAGCGTGAAAGAACCTTGGATCCAGTACATGGAAATAGGATGGCACCTGCCGTCACCTGCTCAACCCAGAGCCTCCCACCTGGTGCTCTAGTGGGTGAGTGGACCATAAAAACTTGCCTCGTTTTGGGGGTGGGGGTAGAAGCTAGGGTGATAACTGTTTGTACTGCCTCTTCAAGGTGGTGCTGGGCCAAGCCACTTCTGGAGATCCTAGCGGACTGCCCGTTATTTACTGCTGCCTTTTTGTACCTTCAGCATCTGTTTCATTTGTTTACCTCATCTTTGTAGTTCTCAAATCTGGTCCTCATGATTTGCTCTTTAATATCAGAGTACCCCTCCATTCATTGGTTCTGGAGAAGTTCTCCAGTGAGTTACTTAAAGGTTTTAGACCAAAAAAAAAAAAAAAAAATCCTTGGTAAAAGGAGGTGGGTTTATTTATTGCAGAACTTCTCCAAGCCTTTACTATGCTCATGTGAAATTATGACTCTAAGAGAGGCAGGTATTGGATACTGGGTCTTTCAAACCAATTTGACCACGGAACTTTTTGAGAAGCATCTTGAGATTCTGTGGAAGCTTCTCTGGGAAACAGTGCAGCAGACTCTGGATTTGGGGATGAATTGAAAATTTCTAAAGGAATTCAGAGGTTTGGGGGTGTGTGTTAAACTGATTTGCTTTTTATTGGGCACCTATAATATACCAGCTACTTTCAGGAACTTTATTAGTTAGGAATTAGGCCCCGTGAGAAGTTAAATAACAGCTAATATAGCTAGGAAATAGCAGAGACAGAATTCATCAAACCTAGTCAGTCTGAATCTGCAAAGTATACCATGCTGACATCCACCGTTTTTAGGAAGTTCTATTTGCTTAGGAAACCGTACATCTTGATACGTCTTCAGTATACTTTCTTTTTTTTTTTTAACATTTTTATTGGCGTGTGATTGCTTTACATTGTTGTGTTAGTTGCTGCTGTATTACAAAGTGAATCAGCTATATGTATACATACATCCCCATATCCCCTCCTTCTTGCGTCTCCCTCCCTCCCACCCTCCCTATCCCACCCCTCTAGGTGGTCACAAGGCACTGAACTGATCTCCCTGTGCTATGCGGCTGCTTCCCATTAACTATCTACTTTACGTTTGATAGTGTATATATGTCCGTGCCACTCTCTCACTTTATCCCAGCTTACCCTTCCCCCTCCCCATATCCTCAAGTCCGTTCTCTAGTAGGTCTGTGTCTTCATTCCCTTCTTGCCCCTAGGTTCTTCATGACCTTTTTTTTTTTTTTTTTCAGTATACTTTCTCAAATGGAAGTCAGTGGCCTTGTTAGCCCTTTGTATTGGACAGGTAGTGAGAGTGCTTAAGCAGCCTCTATAAATAGCATAGGCAGAGGAGAAAGAGGGAATGAGAATTAAAGAGGAAAGGAAAGAAGAGGAAGTGCTGTGAGACTGAGAGGCTGATGATGGAGCCACTGTGGTGGTGCCCATGCCAGAAGTGGCCTGGCCTGTTTAGCCCACAGAGCTCTTGGGTGTTCTTCATAAAACCTCCGGAGAGTGGTCTTGTAAAAACTGATGTAACTTGAGGGCTGAAATGCTTAGAAGTAATGAGTTGAGCATGTACAACTCTTTTGGTTAAAAGATACTTCTGACTGCATTGATTTTGATTTCTGATTGTGTTCATAACTGCACATTCAGAATCCAGCACAGGTTTAATGTAGAACAAGTCAGTGAGGTTTTCCAAGTCCCAGCTATGAGAACTCTGTTGTTCTGTTCTCTAGACTGACTGACTGTATCTCCTTCCTTTCCCGCCCTTCTGTTTCCTGCCTTTGGCTGTTTGTGGTTGGAAGGAGATGAACTAGGGAAAAGGAACCAGAACGCATAGCTGTGGTGAGGTTTGGGCTTATCTGGGACTTATGTATGTTCTGTTCCCCCTCCTTCTCTTCTTCTGGATCAGCAAAGCTTGATTGCCCCATATATCTAACTCTAACTGCTGCAGCAGTACACCAAAACAGGTATTCCTCTATGGAATAATTATAGTGTCGTTAGAATAGGAAAAGAGGGAATTCCCTGGCAGTCCAGTGGTTAGGACTCCATGCTTTCATTATCCTGGGCCTGGGTTTGATCCCTGGTTGGGGAACCAAGATCCCATAAGCCGCTTGGCGTGGCCAAAAAAAAAAAAAAGAAATACATATATATACTTTTTTTAAAAAAAGGAAAGGTAAAGAATTTATAGGTAAATTTTCACTTGGTGTTTTCCTTGTGTTTTTGTGTCTGTTGGAATTGTCAAGCAAAAATCAAACAAAAAAAAATAGTGGGCCCAGTTCACATCATGAAGCATTTGAGCAAGAAATGAATTGAACCAACTTGCTACCTTTCTGGCAGATGAACTGACAGTTTTTGTTTTCAGAATTCTCACACTGATCTTTTTTTTTTTTTTTTTTTAAAGAAATTCACGTTCTTTTATTTATTTATTTATTTATTTATGACTGTGTTGGGTCTTCGTTTCTGTGCGAGGGCTTTCTCTAGTTGTGGCAAGTGGGGACCACTCTTCATCGCGGTGCGCGGGCCTCTCACCATCGCGGCCTCTCTTGTTGCGGAGCACAGGCTCCAGACGCGCAGGCTCAGTAATTGTGGCTCACGGGCCCAGTTGCTCCGTGGCATGTGGGATCTTCCCAGACCAGGGCTCGAACCCGTGTCCCCTGCACTGGCAGGCAGATTCTCAACCACTGCGCCACCAGGGAAGCCCACACTGATCTTTTTAAGGGACTTGGCTTAGCGGTCTTATTTGTTCTTCTAAACCCTATCCCACCCCCCCACCCCCCAAAAAACAAAACAAAACACATTTCACTTGGGATAGTACAGTAATTGGAGAAACTATAACAATGGATGAAAGGGAGTAGTTGCCATCTTAGAATGAAAAGAGTACCTTAGAAGCGTTCAGGGGACTTCCCTGACGGTCCAGTGGTTAGGACTCGGTGCTTTTACAGCTGGGGGCCTGGGTTCGATGCCTGGTGTGATCCCTGGTCGGGGAACTAAGACCCCCAAGCCACACAGTGTGGCCAGAAAAAAAAAAAACTGTTCAGGAACAGAAAGAGCTGCTCTTTTATTGTGATTTTGTTGTATCTTAGAACATGATTTGTTGTTGCCACTGTTTTTTGTAAGAGCATGTCTCCAGTTGGAAGTGAAAGCCAGGGGAAAAAAATAATGTCTTCCTGAGACATGCTGCTACACTCCTTGCTTACCAACCACACTGTGTATGCTTGAATCCCCAGCTACGCTGTGAGTTTCTCAAAGCTGGGAACAGATTTTGATTTAACTTTTCCTCACTTCAGAGCTATGTTCATTAAGAATAATATCTAACATGGGACTTCCCTGGTGGTCCAGTGGGTAAGACTCCATGCCCCCAATGCAGGGGGCCTGGGTTTGATCCCCGGTTGGGGAACTAGATCCCACATGCTGCAACTAAGATCCCGCGTGCCGCAACTAAGACTCAGTGCAGCCAAAATAAGTAAGTAATTAAATAAATAAGTAAATAAAAATATTTAAAAAAAGAATAATATCTAACACTTAATAAGCACGTACAGTCTGCCAACCACTGTCCCAAAAGGGTGACTAGTGAAAACCATATTAGCTGTTGTACCTTGGAATGTAGTTGGGTAAACTCTAGCAAGGGAGCTTTTCTTCCCAGGTGTCATCAGGACCATTTTCTAAGCCGGGGTGTTCTGCTGGTGTGAAGGTTCTCCCTACCACTTTGCCCTGGAGGCTTTCTTGACCAGGCAGTGCTAAGTAGGTCTTCTTGGAGCTCACACTGACCCTGTCCTTAACATAGTTCCGCAGACCTGAAAGTTCACTATAGCCTAGCGGTGATAGGTGAGATAGCCATGCATCTCGTTTACCAGACTTGAATAGGAATAATTGCCCATCAGTGATCCGCTTTAGTGAAGAGAAACTCCGGAATATAGCACCACCATGCTCTGGTATGGTCATAACCAAAATCATCTCTCCAGTCCTGTACTTGGAACTATTGGGGTTGCATTATGCTGGTGTCTGATGAGTGTTTGCCATAGATGGACAATCCTGGGTTTGGGCATGTTATTTCAACATCTTGAGTTGGAGAGACAGCCAACATTATTGAATGTGGGCTATTAACTTGTTTTAGTTTACAGCCATGAATTCCACAGATGGACTTTTGCAATATAAGAAATGTACATCTGTCCTCTCAATTGTGTCTTGATCTTTCTTTCATTTGGGTGAAAAGAGAAGGCACTCATCAGTACTCATTCTGTATTGAGGACTTCTGATTAACTTCCAAAGTTTATCTCTTCACCTGTCTCCAGTAGAGAATTTTAAATGTACTTTTTCTGATCTTTCTGGAAGAAGTGTTTTCTTCTAACATTGAACGAAATAATTTGGTCTCATTTTTTTAGAGTGGCGAAGTGATTTAGACAGCTGGGCTACCACAATGTTCCTGTTTCACAGCATTAATAGCAAAGGGTTTTAGATGGGTGGGCTAGTCTTAATAGGAGTGGGGAGGGTAGATTGGCTGTTTCCCTTAACAAAGGAATCGAACAAGTAACTTTCACAAAAGAAGAACAAATAGTCAATAAACAAGAAAAACATCAAACAAAGATATTTAAGAAGAGATATCCCTGCTGTTTGGCAAGGATATGGGGGAAATGGGAACTCAAAAACTACTGGTGGGAGTGTAAAACTGTACAAACTTTTTGGAGGACAGTTTGGCAACATAAACCTTAATGTTTTTTTTTTTTTTTTAAACCTGTTTATTTATTTATTTATTTATTTTGGCTGCGTTGGGTCTTTGCTGCTGTGCTGAGGCAGGCTTTCTCTAGTTGCGGCGAGCGGGGGCTACTCTTCGTTGTGGTGTGCGGGCTTCTCATTGCGGTGGCTTCTCTTGTTGCAGAGCATGGGCTCTAGGCGCACGGGCTTCAGTAGGTGCGGGCTGTGGGCTCAGTAGTTGTGGCGCGTGGGCTTAGTTGCTCCGTGGCATGTGGGATATTCCCAGACCAGGGCTCGAACCCGTGTCCCCTGCGTTGGCAGGCGGATTCTTAACCACTGTGCCACCAGGGAAGTCCAACCTTAATGTTTTTAATTTTTTTTTTTTTTTCTTTTTGGTGTGGACCAGTTTTAAAGTCTTTATTGAATTTGTTACAGTATTGCTTCTGTTTTATGTTTTGGTTTTTTGGCCACGAGGCATGTGGGATCTTAGCTCCCCGACCTGGGATCGAACCCGAACCCCCTGCATTGGAAGGTGAAGTCTCAACCACTGGATCGCCAGGGAAGTCCCTAAACCTTAATGTTCTTACCCTTTGATCCAGCAATTGCATTTCAAGGAGTTTATCATAAGGCAGTAATAAAAATGTTCATTAGTAGACCAGAACAAAAACACTCATAACAGCATTGTTTGCAATAGTGAAAAGTTGGGAATATTTTATAGCCATTAAAAGTCATATTCTTGAAGAATATGGGGAAATTTTTATTATATAAATATTATATAATAGAATATTATATAAAGTAAAACATTTTTATTTTACAGTAGGAAAAGGGGTAAGGTATAAAATGATAGTAATCTAGTTATAAAAATGTATTTATGACGTGTGTGTGTGTATATATACCTATATAAAAAACCTGGGAGGTTGTAACTCAGTGGATTATAAGAGTGTCCTGTGGCAGGGTTAAGGCTGATTAAAAAATAAACTCCAGGGGCTTCCCTGGTGGCGCAGTGGTTGAGAGTCTGCCTGCCAATGCAGGGGACACGGGTTCGAGCCCTGGTCTGGGAAGATCCCACATGCCGCGGAGCAACTAGGCCCGTGAGCCACAATTACTGAGCCTGCGCGTCTGGAGCCTGTGCTCCGCAACAAGAGAGGCCGCGACAGTGAGAGGCCCGCGCACCGCGATGAAGAGTGGACCCCGCTCGCTGCAACTGGAGAAAGCCCTCGCACAGAAACGAAGACCCAACACAGCCATAAATAAATAAATAATAGGGAAAAAAAAACAAAAAAAAAACCTCCATGAAAAACAGTGTTCTATAGAGCTGTGCATTCCTTTATCAGGAAACCAGATAGTAAAGAATCCAATTAAGATATTGATATTTTGGGTGCTTAGCAGAGTGCAAGTTAAAGGTTTGTATTCCTCATTAGAAACTTTGTTTCTTATTTGAAGCAAAATACATTCATTTATTATCCTTCAATTCTAGAATCTCAGGATAGGGAGGGAATGCAGTTTAAAGTATGCCCTGTGTCAAAGGCCTCACACATCTTTCTGTCATGTGAATTTTAAGCATTCCTAATATGTCCTTCCTCTTGGACCCTTAGTGTGTCATTAGTTTGAGGATTTTAACACTTCTTTATTTTCCTGAGCATCCTTGTTTACCTTTTTTCAAGACCTGTTTGTTTCTAAGGGAACAGTCCAGTTTCCATGTTTTATTTAAGTGAAGATCTTATGAGTTGATTTTCAAGCAGTTAGCTTCTTAGTTTTTCTTTTTAGTTGTCAGAAGTGAGATCGAGGTCATTAATTGTAGATTAAAAAGATAGTCTAAAACTTTTTCTTATTAGGAATTGTACATTCTAGGTGTGAAGATAACCAATGTATGATCCTGGTGTAGATACCAAGCTCTCCCCACCTCTTCCTGGGATAGCTGCTGGGACTTATGAAAAAGGAGAGCTTGCTACATTTCCTGAGGTTGAAAAGAAGATTGTAACACAGCCTTGAACCGTTTGTACCCTGTAAATGGAATAGCGACAGAACACTTGGGGAGACTGAACAAGAAGTCTCCATGTTGCTCTGTCTTTGATCCAGTATGAGAGCACGTCATGACTGGCGCGGTTGGTCTATCGTAGCCTACGGACTCTGCTGCAGGTGGTGATAGGCATCTTTCTTCCCAGGGAATGTTTGAGCTACAAAGTACGATTTTTAGTTTACTATTAGGAGAAGCAGTTATTTATTCTAGACAGGTTTTTTGTTTGTTTGTTTCTTTCTTTCTTTCTGATTAAATATTGACTAAATGTGTTTGGGAAATGCTTAAAATCTACATTGCGTCTCCAGTATAATGTATCTTTAAATAATACCCTGCTCTGTTTTTTTCCAGGGGTGAGCCCCTCCAGACTCCGAATAGGAGATCAAGAATTTGATTCATTGCCTGCTTTACTGGAATTCTACAAAATACACTATTTGGACACTACAACATTGATAGAACCAGTTTCCAGATCCAGGCAGGGTAGTGGAGTGATTCTCAGGCAGGAGGAGGCAGAGTATGTACGAGCCCTCTTTGACTTTAATGGGAATGATGAAGAAGATCTTCCCTTTAAGAAAGGAGACATCCTGAGAATCCGGGATAAGCCTGAAGAGCAGTGGTGGAATGCGGAGGACAGCGAAGGCAAGAGGGGGATGATTCCAGTCCCTTACGTCGAGAAGTATAGACCTGCCTCCGCCTCAGTATCGGCTCTGATTGGAGGTAACCAGGAGGGTTCCCACCCACAGCCACTGGGTGGGCCGGAGCCCGGGCCCTATGCCCAACCCAGCGTCAACACTCCGCTCCCTAACCTCCAGAATGGGCCCATTTATGCCAGGGTAATCCAGAAGCGAGTCCCTAATGCCTACGACAAGACAGCCTTGGCTTTGGAGGTACATAATGTGCAAAATGTAGAAAGAAGAGATCTGCTACAGGGTCTCCCTTTCAGACCTCTTAGAGCTTTGTAGGAATGCTGAATACAAGCAACAGCATTGTGATGTTGTTATAGATGTCGAATGGTACTTTACCATTAAGTACTGGTTTTGGCATTTAATGTTGGGTTTTCTCTTTTTTATAGAAAACCTATTTTGGAATGAGCTTAAAACTGTATAACTGAATGTTCTGATTGATCTACTAAACCATACTTTGGCTACTTTAATAACACTACCTGAATTCACAGGAATTAACCTAAAATATTTTTTCTCATCTTCTATGTTCTAATCTGTTTCTTTCTTTCTGTTTATCATTATCTAAAACAAGGTGGGCTCACACAGATTTGAGTACAATAAGTGGTCTCTATCAAAATACTTAAACTAATTTTCTTATAAAAATATAATGTTTTTACTTTAGGGGGTATGGGGTTTCTTACCATTGATTGATTGTATTCATCAAGTAATTCAGGAGGAACAGTAAAGTGTATAGATATGAAGAGATACATACCCAAAAGTATTAATTCCCAGGAGCAGCAGGTTTACTTGGTCTTTGTTGTTTAATGCATTTTATAGACATGAAGCCAGTTCCTCCTGAGGAATGAAGTTTTGCCTTTTACGGGTGAATAGTTATCCTTGGTAGCCCATCTCCTCTCGCCAACCATTGCATTGTATTTATTCCTGTCTTTAGCACTCACAGCTTTGTCCCTTATCTCCTCTCTTTCTCCTTCCCTCCCTCCCTTCTTTTCTTCTTCCTTTCTGAGTTATGCAGAGCTAGTGGTTCAGCATAAAAGCTAGTGTAGAAGTAGCATGCTTTCCCATCTTTCAGAGCCTTTCAGATATGGTAACTTGAATGTAAGTAGCTAAATTTCATAAGCACAGGCTGAAGTTATGTGAGCACAAGTTAGCCGAGAAGGTGCAAAACTATATTCTTGTAAACTGAAATCTCTAAATTTTGTTTCCTTTGGGTCATGTTTATACACTGAGGCGTGGGAGCATTAGCCTGTACAGTGAGCTGGAATTTATTTGAAGTAGTCTCTGATGTTACTGGATTTGAAATTTTTCTTTTATATTCTGAATAATGGGTGCAAAAGAAGGTTAGTTAGGTCTTACAGGTTTGACTGAAAAATGTGTGTTTTTAAGAGATCATGTTGTGACTTAAAAGAATTGTGTCCTGGTTTTGATGAGGAATGAAATGTATGTTGTCTAGGTCACACCACTTTTTCCCACTTAGAGTTTGGAGGATAAGGAAAACAAGTTTCTAGCCTCATGTTTTCATTCAAGTTCAGATGATGGCAACAACCAACATGGTGCTGTGCACATGACAGTTGTGACTCCTGATATTTATTGCAGACTCTGTTAGCACTGGGCTGGAGTGTGAAAATAGCATTCTTGGAACAAGCCAGCTGACACCCAGGAGAGAATAGTTATCACATTAATTTTGCTTCCATTTGCAATTCCTTTCTCAAAGAGAATTGTTTTGTTTTGTTTTGTTTTGTTTTGTCTTTTGGCTGCACTGTGTGGCTTGCGGGATCTTAGTTCCTCGACCAGGGATTGAACCCGGGCCCACTGCAATGAAAGCGCCAAGGCCTAACCACTGGACCACGAGGGAATTACCAGAATTGTTTTTTGTTTTTTTAATACATTTATTTATTTATTTTTTGGCTGCGTTGGGTTTTCGTTGCTGCACGCGGGCTTTCTCTAGTTGCGGCGGGCGGGGGCGACTCTTTGTTGCGGTGCGTGGGCTTCTCATTGTGTTGGCTTTTCTTGTTGCGGAGCACAGGCTCTAGGCGTGTGGGCTTCAGTAGTTGTGGCACGTGGGCTCAGTAGTTGTGGCATGCGGGCTGTAGAGCTCAGGCTCAGTAGTTGTGGCGCATGGGCTTAGTCGCTCTGCGACATGTGGGATCTTCCCGGACCAGGGATCGAACCTGTGTCCCCTGCATTGGCAGGTGGATTCTTAACCACTACTCCACCAGAGAAGTCCCACCAGAATTGTTTTTAATGATGCCTGCCTTGATTAGAGGCTTTAGTACTCAAAGATGGTTGAGCTGTTCTGCTACTGTGAAACCTAAATCTTGCGAAATAAAAACTAAAGTGGAAGACTAGTTTATGATTTCAGTAAGTTTTTTTTTTTGATTGGATATTAGTTTTGAGCCACATGTGTTGATTGATGAAGATAGCTTCTTTCAAGTTAGAACAAATACCCCCAAATAATAGCTTTAAAACACTGTATGTACTTAAAAAACATGATGTTAGTTTAGCATCATAGAAATCTGGAGCTGGAAAAGACCTTAGATATCCTTATTCGTTGTATGAAAAAAACTTATGTTGAGACAAATCGAATGGGTTGTTTAAACTAGTTGGAGGTGGAGATATGAGGAACCCAGATCTACGTTGGTGCCTTTTCAACCATACCCAGATTCAATCTGCGATTCTTTTTGTTTTAGAACAGTGATGCTGCCCTCCTCAGTGTACGTTTCGTGTGGTGTCACTGACAGCATATCCTCAGTTGTATTCTCTATGCAGGGAGGCAGTTTTCCTTTCCCATCTCTGGTTTTTCATAGGAACTGATGCCTCATCCCTATTGAGATGAGGCTAGGAGGTAAGATTAGGAGACTCTGGCTTTCTGACTGTAGCATTCTGATAAGAAAAACATTCATTGCTATATTTGACCCACTATAAATTTAGATCTGTAGGGGCTTCCCTGGTGGCGCAGTGGTTGAGAATCTGCCTGCCAATGCAGGGGACACGGGTTCCAGCCCTGGTCTGGGAGGATCCCACATGCGGCGGAGCAACTAAGCCTGTGAGCCACAGCTACTGAGCCTGCGCGTCTGGAGCGCGTGCTCCGCAACAAGAGAGGCCACGACAGTGAGAGGCCCGCGCACCGCGATGAAGAGTGGCCCCCGCTCGCCGCAACTGGAGAAAGCCCTCGCACAGAAACGAAGACCCAACGCAGCCAAAAATAAATAAATTAATTAATTAAAAAAAAATTTAGATCTGTAGATGAGCTAGGCACGTTTTAGTGGAGTATTACAGTTAACTTGAAATTGATAAATTAGAATCATTGCATTTTAGAATTGGGCAGAACCCTAGACATAATAGGGTTCAGACTGCTCCACAGTGCCCTAACATTTCCCAGGAGGGAGCTGAGGATGCAAGGTTCTGGGTTCCCTCTCATGCTTTAATCAACGCAACTCTGTTTTTCACTGTGTTATATATCAGGGTCTCTCTAAGATTTTTTAAGTACAGAGGGTTTCTGTACTTAAAATAATAAATTAAAAAAATTGTTCAAGATCCACCTGTCCTCATCTTACAGATGGATGTTTCCTGCATGGTATATTTGCTGTGAACGGAGCCCTCCAGTAGAATATAAGTTAATGCCTATTTCCTCTTTTCCTACCCATCAGATTTCTCTAGTAGGAATGAAGCCTGTTGGAAAGAAGGGATTAATTCTAGCTAACAACCAAAGTAGGGGTATTCCTCTGCCCACTGTAATTCTGGGGGAATATAACTGAACCAGGAAGACACCATCTGTTCCATCCATAGCTTCTAATGAAGACAGATTTTAAACAAATGTAGATATGCTGAGTGTTTTGAAGGAGAAACACTGGAAGTAACACTAGAACAGTGCAGAGGCACCTTTTATTTTTTTGATCTTAGATTTGATCTAAGATTTTTTTTTTTTAAGAAATGGAAGTTTATTTTTTTTTTATTTTTTTCTGGCTGCGTTGGGTCTTTGTTGCTGCTTATGGGCTTTCTCTAGTTGTGGCGAGCAGGGCTACTCTTCATTATGGTGCACGGGCTTCTCATTGCAGTGGCTTCTCTTGTTGCAGAGCCGGGGCTCTAGGTGCGTGGGCTTCAGTAGTTGCGGCCCACGGGCTCAGTAGTTGAAGCAGTGGGCTCTAGAGCGCAGGCTCAGTAGTTGTGGCTCACGGGCTTAGTTGCTTCGCTGCTGATCTAAGATTTTGATTTGATTGGTTTTTGTTTCATGCTTATGGCTCCATGGGAACTTGAATAGTGAATTTATCTTGTAAATTGCAGGTGTTAAAATTTATTTTATGCCTCTGTAGACTGTCCAGAATAATCACATTATCTTTTTTCTTTTTTTTAATATTTATTTATTTTTTGGCTGCATTGGGTCTTAGTTGTGGCACGCAAGATCTTCGTTGAGGTGTGCGGGCTTTTCTCTAGTTGTGGCGTGTGGGCTCCAGAGTGCGTGGGCTCTGTAGTTACGGCACTTAGGCTGTCTAGTTGTGGTGCTCGGGCTTAATTGCCCTGTGGCATGTGGGATCTTAGTTCTCCGACCAGGGATCTAACTGGCGTCTCCTGCATTGCAAGACGGATTCTTAACCACTGGACCAACAAGGAAGTCCCTCACATTATCTTTTTAAATAAATTTATTTATTTATTTATTTTTGGCTGCATTGGGTCTTCCTTGCTGCATGTGGGCTTTCTCTGGTTGCAGTGAGCGGGGGCTACTCTTCATTGTGGTGTGCAGGCTTCTCCTTGCGGTGGCTTCTGGCACGTGGGCTCAGTAGTTGTGGCTCACGGGCTCTAGAGCGCAGGCTCAGTAGTTGTGGCGCACAGGCTTAGTTGCTCCACGGCATGTGGGATCTTCCCGGACCAGGGCTTGAACCCGTGCCCCCTGCATTGGCAGGCGGATTCTTAACCACTGCACCTCCAGGGAAGCCCCCCCATTATCTTTAAATGTACTAATCATGTAACTTCCATTTTCTGGCATCTTGCCTTTGGTAGATAAGACTTATGAGTAACCAAGGAGCTTCTCAGGTGGACTTAGGCATGGACCAGTCCTTCAGGGCACAGATAAGGGAAGGTGTAAAGTGCTTTGGGTCCCTGATTATATGCAGCAGTGACTACATCAACTCTACATCTCCCCATGTGGAACTCTGTGAAGCCTAAGTTATTTAGGCCTTTTGACCTATGTATGGAAAAGTGGAGTGAAGACCTTAATTTTCCCTGTGATCCAAAGAGAAAAAATGAGATTAGAAAGTATAAGAACCTGAGTGACAAGTCTTGGCTGTGTTCAGTTTGTCTTTTTCTGGAATTGTAGCTGTAGATTTCTATATTGTTCATTGAGACAGGTGTCTACTTTCCCTCTCCTTCCATCCTTTTTGGACTTCTTCATTTCAAATGACAGTATCTCAGTGGGAAGAGAGTTTGGAAGTAAACTAATCCAGCTTCTTGGACATTGAAGGCAGGCCCTCTGGTATCCTTAGAGATAAATTAAAATAATTTTTTAAATTAAAGTATAGTTGATGTACCATATCATGTAAGTTATAGGTGTACAACATAGTGATTCACAATTTTTAAAGGTTATACTCCATTTATAGTTATTAGAAAATATTGGCTATGTTCCCTGTGTTGTAAATATATCCTTGTAGCTTATTTTAGTTTTTGATAGTTTATTTTGTTTTTTGTTTGTTTGTTGTTTTTTTGGGTTTTTTTGGCCACGCCGCACGGCATGTGGGATCTTAGCTCCCCGACCAGGGATTGAACCCGCACCCACTGCAGTGGAAATGCAGAGTACCAACCCCTGGGCCGCCGGGGAAGTCCCCCTTGTAGCTTGTTTTGTACATAATGGTTTGTACCTTCTTAATCCCGTATCCCTATCTCTCTGCCCCTCCGCCCCCAGATGATTTTTAAACATGTATTTGAATTATCTCTACTTTTGGGGAGCTCTCTATCATCCACAACAGTGTAGTCTAGAGGTTCCAGACTTTCTTGGATCATAGAACCCATAGTGTTTCAGTAGTATTTTACAATGTTCCAGGCCAAATGAAATACTTAACAGTTCCATTCATTAATTAAGTCAGTAGGTTCAAACAGCTCAAATATTTATATCTTAATAACTTAGTACCCACTTGAAAAAAATAATAAAAATAATTGGAAGAAAATAATATTTTTGTTTTTATAAAATAACTTCAGTTATTTAACTAATGAGATGTGTACACCTCAGTTTCTCAAACCTTGGGATCATATGGAAGGAACATTGCCACCTTCATTTCCTGTTCTACACTTATTTTCATGAGGTACTTGATTTTTATCACAGCAACTGCCAAAACCCAGCTTTACAAAGATATGACATCTTTGAAAGGGATGTAGTATAATCTGATGTCAAAATTTTTAACTGCCTCGAGCTGGTAGTTCACATGGCATAACAGATGTCAAGTATTGATGTGTTTCCCTCAAAAATTTAAAATACTTGGTGGCACCCCTCTGAATTTGCTGCAGTGCCTCTGACACTGTACAGTTTGGGAACCTCAGGTCTAGTTCACTGGACTAGTTCTTAGAAAATTCTTTATGTTGAGCTAAAATGTACCTGCTCTATGTGGTCATCTCCCCACCTCTCACCAAGGGGATGGGGAGCTTAGTTGCAGTCATTATCAGTTGTTGAACTATAGAAAATCTTTTCTGACTTGGACTAGAATCAGGGTAAGACCTATCTTCACCACACCTATCACCAAAAGTGTGGTGCTTTTGCTCTACACCAGGAAGCCTACCTACCAGTTAAATCTCAAAGACCTGCAACTTTCCACCAATATGAGCCATGCCCGTTTCAGTCCATCTCTGAGGCAAGTGAATCATTAAGGCTGAATTGTCGTCACTTGGTCTTCACTGATTTGAAAGATTTTAGATGGGCCGTAAATATCACCTATTCCTTAGATCAGGGGTCTGCAGACTTTTTCTGTAAAGGACTTTATAGGCCATCTGGCCTCTGTCACTTTGCCATTGTAGCTAGAAAGCAGTCGTAGAAAAACAACAAATGAGCTTGCTGTGTTCCAATAAAACTATTTACAGAGGGGGCAGCAAGCTGGTTGTGGCTTATGGGCCATAGTTTGCTGACCCCTGTCTTAGATTGCTGTAGTTTTCTTACCTTTTTTTCCTCCTTCTGTCAAATCTTGGAATATTTACTAAATGTGTTCTTGGTGTGTTTGGATATATTTGAAAACAAGGTCCCTGTACTCCATCTCTGTACTTGGTTTCCCTGGTTTTATTTATATGAAGTTATGTGTGTTTCCTGCCCTGAGCTCACTGGAATCATGCAGCAAATCTGGATCAAAGGAACGTTGATGCCTTTCATGTTAGAAGGCAAACTAGAAAAGCAGTCACCTGGGGTTACACCAGCTGACTAGGTCACACAGCTCCCTGATGTCTCCTGTTTAATGCCATTTGGGCTCCAATTTCTTTCTCATTATCACTGGAACTTACTGGTGAAGGTGAACTGGGTAATCTTTTGCTCCTAGATCAATTCTTTTTTTTTTTGGCTCGTAGATCAATTCTAGGTTTGAATAATCTGTACCAAGATCATGATTGACTTTGGGAACTACACAGAGCTAGGGAAGAAACCAGTGTGTTCCTCAAGTTCGCTGGGAGTGAAGAAACTGAAGTAACCACATTCAGTCCTCTTTACAGATGGTGCCATAATTTACTTGCACTCTCGCTCCTGAGGATGTGGTATATGGTTGAGAGGCTAGGAACTGACTGGACACTAAAATAGTACCTTGGTGGTGAAAGAATCATCACTCTCTCTCCTTTACAAGGTGTTAGTGAGGTCTGCCTCATAAAAGGAAAGGTTAACTGCTTCATAGTGCTTTAGGTCTGCCTCATAAAAGGAAAGGTTAACTGCTTCATAGTGCTTTAGGTCCTTTATAAGTTCTTTCTTTTTCATTAGTATGCAGATGAGGATTTTTTTTTCCATCTATAACTTGAATTTTGAAATCAGTAGTGTTAGAACTACAGTTATTACTGCACTCACTGATTAGTACATTCTTTTGTGTCTTAAAATTGTAACATTTCTGGGGCAAGTATTCAGTTTTGCTTTCTTTGTCTTTGAAGTAGTACACCAAGCTTCAAACCTATATGCATCCCCTGGTCTGGCCTTGGGGAATTCTGCTTCAGAGTGTTGTTGCTTAACGGGAAGAGGAGCACAATTTATGGTGTCATTTCTGACTTGGAGAAAGAACTGGACTTAGTGGAGCACCATGTTCCTAGACTGCCGCGTCCCCTCCTGCACTCAGCCCCAGGCTCGACAGCTACCCTTCCTTCCACCCTGTTGGAGCTCGAGGGCCTCATGTGTTCTAAAGGATAGTCATGTTGCCTTTGGGACTTGTCTGTTCTTGACCCCAAGAGTCCCCATGTGCTTTGAATATTTTGGAAGAAAGAACCCATAGGGTATTATACATAGGGTATTTAATCTTAATAAGGTCTTCCTCAAAGTATTTGTACTTCAAGGCCGCTTTGGGCAGGTCAGTTAGCCTATTAACCACTTACAACTTTCTTCTTTTATCCATTTAAAAATCAGAATCGTTTCAGAGTCATGACACAGCTTTTTTTTCCCCACCCTGTGGTGGTTGGACTTCTCTGCCAAGAACCTAAGCAACTGTAAAAAAAGATTTTGGATTCTAGAAGATGGAGTGCTTTTCCTGAGCCCTTCTCTGTAAGGTAGAACCAAGAGAGTGTATACATCAGAGATGTTGTATGATGTCAGACTCTGATGTTGTCCAGGGGACTAATTTGCACTTCATTCATCCCCCCAGTAACATCTTGCCGTATGGGAGCCCCGACTCATTTCTCCCTTCGAACTCTGAAGGAAGAAAGGCCTGAGGGCAGATCAGCAGGTTTTGCCCTGTTTGTGGAGAAGCTAGTGTGGTTTTGTGGTACTGATTAACAGCAAGGGGGTGGGTGGTCCACATTTCTACCTACCTGTCACTTAGAGCTCTTTGGGATGTGATTTGAGACAACACTTTGAATGCTTAAGAATAATGGCAATCTTACAGTATAAGAGAGGTGTTTAAACCTAGATTTTGGTATCAGGTAGAATGGTGGGCTTAAGGATGTATCCTGAAGAACCATCTTTTACAAAACTCCTAGAAAAGCTGGATAAAACATAACAAACATTCTTTTCTTTTCACTTTTTTATTTAGATATGAAATCATTTGGTAAAACGTACCAATCCTAAGTATATAAGTATATAGCTCAGTGAGTTTACATGTATATATACCTATGTGACAACCACCCAGATGGAAGTATAGAACATTTCCAGCACTCCAGAATGTTCCCTCATGTCCCTTGGGTGTGTTTTTAATATCACTAAAATGATGGATTCAGATATGACAGCTGGGATGTCATTAAACCAGCTTCTTGAAAGCAACTGGCCCCTTCATCCCCATCTGGAGGGGAATCTGACATGAGTGGCAATTTAGATTTTTGACATGAGCAAACACATCCCCTCAAATGTTTTTTTCTTTCTTAAGGCCAGGGACTTGTGTTATTCTGGGTCCAGCTACCTGAATAGCACTTTAGTATGACATGAGTGTTTTAACAGATAGTACAAATAAATAACAAAAACGGTGGTGGGAGTGCTGCACTTGATATAATTTACTGTATCATAGCAAGGGGCTAGCAGCACACGGGTATTTATT
The DNA here is from genome assembly GCF_965194805.1 of Balaenoptera borealis. Taxonomy (NCBI): domain Eukaryota; kingdom Metazoa; phylum Chordata; class Mammalia; order Artiodactyla; family Balaenopteridae; genus Balaenoptera; species Balaenoptera borealis. Next base: position 47,870,918 of record NC_138879.1, on the reverse strand, counting down.
CCGGTAACATGTGTTGTGTGTGTGTATGTGTGAAGAGTGGGGAGTCACAGATAGTTGACAGTTCAGAAACAAGGAAAATTCACTAAGGAATAGTCACATTATGGAGTTTATGTAGAGGCTAACTTCTTGCAACACTGCAAGAATTTTATTTTATTATTATTTTTTTCATATTCTTCCCCTCGCACTTTTTTTTTAAATTTATTTGGCGCATTGGGTCTCAGTTGCGGCACTCAGGTTCTTTCGTTGCGGCACGCGGGGTTTTAATTGCGGCGTGGGGGCTTCTCTCTAGTTGTGGCCTGTGGGCTCAGTAGTTGTGGCGCGCGGGCTTAGTTGCCCTGTGGCATATGGAATCTTAGTTCCCCAATCAGCGATCGAACCCGCATCCCTTGCACTGGAAGGCAGATTCTTAACCACTGGACCACCAGGGAAGTCCCAAGGATTTTAAAAAGAAGAGAACAAGTGAGATAGTCTGAGAACTAGAATTGGGGATATAGGAAGAAATCTTTTAGATTGTTTTTACTACCAAGGAAATTTTCACTTGATGTTCTGGGCTTCCTCTCTTCAAAGACTGTTTGAAAATTTTTGCTTGTCATAGTTGGCCTGCTCAGATGTCAGGAACTGAATTGGAAGATTGCTGGGAATAAACAGAACCCTGGTGCTAGCAGCCTATAGGAACTGGATCTGTTTGGAAAGATGTACATGCAATATCATTTTTCCCTCTCCTCCCCTTACACCATTAGACTTCACTATCAACAAATCAAGCTGCTGCTTTTTCTCACACTTGTGTCTTATCCCTTGCCTCTCTAATATCCGATGGTTTCTGTCTTCCTTTTGTCAGCATCCTATGACCCCCACAACCACTTTAGACCTCTACGGTTTTCAGATAATTCTTTAGGAAATTGTAGACTGGCCAGTAGGCAGCCTGTTTCCTCTGTGAGTGAGATCAAGCTGGTTTTAGAGAAGGCCCCGGCCTAGACTTGGGTTGGCTTTGGCCAGTAGTTGGCCTGCATTCTTAGGGAAGGAACCCCCAGGGCTGTGGGAGCATAATTTGAATGTTCTTGGTATAGCAGAAAGAACATAAATGGGCTTGGGAGCCAGGTACTTCTGGCCTCAAATCTCAGCCCTGTCATTGGCTTTGTGACCTCAGGTATAATATGTAATTGCTCTGAACCTCAGTTTCTCGTATGTAAAATGAAAACAATTCCTGTCTTATAGGGGTATAATGATTATTAGAAAATAATTTATGTAAAATGCTCTCTATAGTACTTTATGAAAGTTAAATATATAGTAGTTATTAATTTAATAAAACCAAATGAACAGTAATGTTTAGAAAGAACTTGCCTGCTCAAAACTCCGATGTTCATAATTAAAGGATAGTCATAAAGTTCTTTAGTCCAGTGACATTTGGGGACTTATCTCACCATTGTTAAATACTTTGCTACAGGATGAATCCATTCATCAGACTCACCTTGTCTTAAGATTCATAATAAGATAGAGGTATATCCTAGATTGTCAAAAATATCTGATGTTGCAACAGGAAGCTTTTTGTAACAGCAAAAACGTGATGTCCCCTTATTGTTAATGAACAAGTACCAAGTGGCATTGAGGGAGCGACAAGGTCTGTCAGTACATGGTGGGGTGGGAGTGAGGGGACTGGCAGGCAGTGGCCTGCCAAGTAAAACTTGCTGAAGAAGGTGGGGTCTTTCAGGGAGCTGATGGAATTTGGAGTCTTGGCCTGTACCTGCTGAAGTGGGAAAAGCTTTGCCTTGGTAGGAAGGTGATGGGAACACTTCATTTTCTGGGACCAAATGAAGTATGCTTCCCATGATTGCCTTCTGCTCTACAAGCAGCAGCAGGCCAGGATATGTGTACGAGAGTGGGCTGGGGGATTGTGCTGCTATATGCCAGCGATGGGAGGGCAGTGTGGGTCAGGCAGGAAGCTAAGAGTAGTGGGTACAAAGATAAGGAATACTAGATCATTCTAGGTAGGGTTGCTCCTCCAGAGACACTTGAGATTTCTAATCATGTTTTAAGATCCCTTCTATCTTCTGTACTCTGTGTTTTTCTGCACTGCTAAAATCACTTCTTCCTCCTGCCTGCATTAACCACAAGTAATTGGTCTGGTGGCTGGGGCTTGGGAGGCAGCGAATAGCCATTTCTGTGATATCAGCCCTAGAGCAATCACGTGGGCAGGGTATGGCTAACCAGGAATGGAGTTTTTCAGCTTGCATTCATAACTGGAAATAAAGTGTTGTCCTTATTCTCCTCCTGCAGGTCGGTGAGCTGGTAAAGGTTACGAAGATTAATGTGAGTGGTCAGTGGGAAGGGGAGTGTAATGGCAAACGAGGTCACTTCCCATTCACACATGTCCGTCTGCTGGATCAACAGAATCCTGATGAGGACTTCAGCTGAGTATAGCTCAACAAACAGTTTTGCTCACAGATGGGAACAATCTTTTTTTTTTTTTTCCAATTGCCATCTATACAATTTTCTTACAGACGTCAAAGCAGTCTAGTTTATATAAGCATTCTGTTACCTGTGATCTCTTTTAGACTGAACTACTCCATCCCTAGTCTTATTTACCATATTCAGGGTACGAAACTGGAGGGCTAGTGTGTTAACTTTTGAATTGGCAATTCTAGATGGTAGCAGCGTTGCCTGAGTGTATCTGAAGGGATAGGTATCTTGCCTTTTTTCTTTCAGGCAATATAAATCAACCTGTGGAAAACTGATGGACAGGAGAGAAGTGTTGCACACTGCTTACCCTGATTTATTCAATGGTTTTATTTTCATTCTGAAATCATGCTATCAAATGGCAATAGACTGTTCCCTTCCACCCCCATGAAGTAATCATGCACCGTGTGATAGTACCCAGTGGGATTGCGTTTTCATTTATACAACATGACCATTGTATGACTCATTCTGACAGTTCAAATCCTGAGAATTCTGAGGACACTACAAGAGGCATTTGTCTTCCTTCCCAGTCAGTGCTTCATACTTTTTCTTGGGATTCTTTCAAGCCTTGTAATTCTTTTTCCCCAAACCTACAAATAGGTTGATTCTCAAGATAAGTGTTATTCTCATTCCAGATGATAAGCAGGATGTGCAGAGCACTTTATTCAGTGCATAGCTTTAAGCCAGTATTGGATTCACTGCATGGACAGCCAAACTCCCAGCTCTCTGCCATCCCTCAAGGGGTCATAGTAGGTTCACATTGCTACCACAGCTAAATAGACTCCTGGCTAATGGGATCCAGCAGGGCCATTCTCCTGAGTGCCAGTATCCTATCAGGGGACTCTGGAATTCGTCGCTTGTGTGTAGAGTGGAAGGACCAATCACTTAGAATATTCCATAGATGGTTGGGGGGCCAAATTCTGCCCTTTGCTTTATGTACAACTTGTATAAAAGTCAAGTTAAAATTACATGAGTTTGGGGATAGGGTTAGTGGTTTGAAAAACATTTGAACCAATCATGAATTACTTATGTATTATTAATTTCATATGACCAGAATAGTGCTTGAAGTACATTACGTTATAAACTGCCTTCATTTGGGGCTCTTTTTCTTTGTGTTCAAGTTTAGTTTACAAACCCTTTTAAGTATGGAATGGTTTATATGGGGTCAGGTGCTCCAAAGAATTGACTTTTAAGACCAGAAATGATCTAGGCTATATAGACTACAGTATGAAACTTTCAAAGTTAGTTCCCAGTCTAGAGGCACTTACTGGTCTGTGGTGTGATATGACCAATAGAAACACCTTGTTTTTTGCTTTGGGCCTCATTTTAGAAAAGTAATGTAGCTTTCCAATTGTTTTGCATAGGTTAAGATTAATTTGCGTTCATTGAACATATGCCAAATCATGGTATCCCAGTGACTAGCACAATGCCTGGACAGTTGGTGTACAGATACTTGTGTGAGTGAATGAGGGTTGTGCAGAAGCTCATTATATGGCACAGGGAAGCCAGCTGGCACAGGATTACATACATTACCACAAGCAAACTAATGAGTTGACGCTAATTTAATATATTTTTACCTCACACTAAGGTAATGCTTGATAAGGACCTTAATACTCGACTTTTAAAATGTTAGCACAGTGCTGTGCACATAGTGGGTGCTCAATAATGTTGAATGGACAGATTTGCAATACTAGACTTAATTCCATCTGACTACTCTGTTAAATTTTCAGTTAGAGCATAGATACTGTAAAATCCAAATACACATTAAATCTTGGTTTCCTAAAAGTATGACATTTAAAATATTTGTAGAAAAGCTTTGTCACAACTGATTTGAATGTTTGTATTTTCTTTTGCTTCAATTTTGATATTGGCTTGTAATGTCTCTCTTCATCATATGTAATATTGGTGGAACATGCAACTCTACCCAAATCATAAGAATTTCTCAATGATCGGTTGTCCAAAGCCATTACATGAACTGTTGGATTAGATTTGGCTGGGTGTGGCGGTTGTTGGACCTTAAGAAATCAAAGGACTTCTTAAAAGTATCTTCCAAAAGCAAATGCTAGAATCCTATTTAAGTGCATATGTACATTATCATAGAGCAAAATAAACTGAAATTGGCTGCTATATTTTATATAATAATTTCTGCAAAAGCCCGTTTTTTGGATACTAATATTTGACATGATTAATTCTTATTAATTTGTTGGAATTGTTTATTGTTAATAATGCAAATAGATAATTTTTAATTATCTTTAAGTAACATTTCACTGTTAATGGTTTGAAATGGATGATAAGCAAACCAATTTGAAATAAAATATGAACATGTGCCATTGTATTATAACACTATACACTTTCTTGACAGTTAAATTTTAAAAAAAATGTTTTTTTTTTGTAGCATGTATTGTATATGTTTATAGTATATGTAGTAAATAAAAATCTGGCCAAATGTTTGGCTTGGTGATCTTTTGAAGAAAGTAATCTTTGAATATTTTTCACAAAAGAGCTAAATCTTTTATGCTTAGGGAATAAGAGATAAAGAAACAATTATACACGCTCTGTGGGTACTCATAAAAGATGGGATCAATCATTGGTGTTATTTTGAAGAGTCTCCAGAAGTCATGAAATAATGATTTGAGGGGACTATAAGAAGAATGATTATGTAATGATTGGAAAGCTGGAATGATGTGAACAGATAACATCAAACTTGTCCAGAAATGGTTATATGTGGGTATAAAGAAATGGATGTGGTAGGGGCTTTGTAAAGCAAATGAGAAGTGTGGATGTTATACAATAGGTTTTTACAATGTTAGGGTAGATATTCAGTGTAATTCCTTCTTTTTTATGTAAGTAACACTTTTTTCAGGTTAGATAATTTAGGAAATTTAAAAGAGTTAAACGTTATGTTCTTCCCATCCTTTCTCAAAGCACATGTATATTTAGATGCATAATAGTGTGTGAATATATATACCTAAAAGGTTGATTTTATACTCCATAGTCTTATGTCCTGTGGGTAGTGAAGTTTTAAAATGAAAAGGACAAGCTTTGCCAGTCATTTATAGAGTATTCTGCCTTGGACCCAAAACAAACATCTAGTTACTGCTGTATACATAGCAGAGTATCAACCCAGAGTTAAAGGAAACTCTTGCAAGGGGGCCATCTTTGCTGTACACACACTTAACAGCAAGGTGATTTAAGTATGTTTCCACTTTTTATCAATAAGAAGCTGCCAAATCTTGTGATAGGTTGAGTGCTGGGTTCCTTTACATAGCCTGGAGTGCTCATAACAGCTCTTAAATTTTGTGACCCTTATCTTCAGATTAAAGTCTATTCCTCTTACAGATGTGGAGAGAGAAGTGGCCCTGTCCACAGATGAAAATATGAAAATGGTCTTCCAAAGTTTGGCAGGAGGAAGCTAAGAATTTGGAACTCTGCTGCCACACGTATCATGAAGAAAAAGAAATGGGGAGATAAGGTAGGGGGCCGAGAAGAGCTAGCTCTTAAGAAGAAGTGACGTTCAAAAAGAGCAGGGCTTAAGGATCCTCTAGGGATACAGGTCGAAGCGAGCTTAACTTGCCTCCCCCTCTGGCTTAAATGTCGCTTTCTCAGAGATGTCTTCCCTGAACCCCTAAATCCCGTTTATAATCATCACATCATTCACCTTCACAGAGCTCCTCTCAGACTGTAATTATTTCTGTGATTTCATTCCACCTCCTCCGTTAAACTAAATCAGTTCCATCAGGGCAGGAGCCACATCTAATTTGTTCATTATTCTATCGCCAGAGCCCAGCGCAGAGCTTGGCTCACAGCCGGCAATACGTATTTGTTGATCAAATAATGTTTTCCTTAGCAGGGTTTGAGTCTGGGGAATAGGGACCCGACCGGTTACCTCTCAGCTGCTGTCCCCAGTATCCCTGGTCTTGTGTATGCTTGAAGGCTGTAGGTTCATTTTAATATTGGTCAGAATAACACCCATTTCCGAAGGTCTTTCTGTTGTAGAAACATGAAATGCTTGACAAAGCATAGTCTCAAGGGTTCTCGTGCTTTCCTGTTCTTTTTCCATAGAAAAGGAGGTGACTGGATTATTTAGAGGGGAGCTATATTCATACAATGAAGATTATTCACTGGTTGGTATTTTAATTTCTAGTTTTGACAATATTTTCAAAAAGGCTGAATTTCATTAACAAAAATGTCAAGATTATGTCTAAATTATCTTGTTCTAAAATACCAATTGTAATGGAAGTAGCTTAATACAGCCTAAACAATATTCAAAGTAGTTATTCCTTATCCTGTTGTCATTTAGGTCTTCAATTACAGACCTCAGAGGCAGCAACTCAAGAAAGCACCTAAGAGGGGCAGGTAAATTCTCTCTGTGCATTATGGTAAAGGGCATGACCCCATTCTAATGTGAAAGTAGGTAGGAAGTAAAGAGAAAATTGGCCTGAGTCTGAGGCCCAAGTCCTTTTATGAGCCTTGTGATATAACGAGAAAAGGAGAGAGCCAGATCCCATCCCCAAAAAAGAAGGTAACAAGAGGAAGTGGTTTATGTAAATTCTTTGGCCACATCTTTTCTCCCACTAGAATCAAGTTCTTCCTCTACTTTCACTTTTTCTTTTGAATAAGAAATTGCCCCAGTTTCTTATTTCCCTTGTTAAACATGCCTGAGGGGTTAGGTTTATGGCTGAACCAGCTAGTTGTTTCTTGTTCCTTAGCAAGCTCTGCCATTTGATCAAGGACAGTCTTTTTGTTGTCATGGCAACCAACATTTACATAAGCAAGAACTAGGGGAAAACATTGGTTGTTTGGAATGATTTGTGGTAAATTTCATCGTAATGGAAAGATAAAACACCAACTTGGTGGGCTAGCAGCTAGAATTGGGAACAACAGGATGAACTTTTCCTGTTCTTTTTAGTGACATCTATTTGATAGGTACCACTTTTGGCTATCAAAAAAACCCTGATGTCTAGGAAAAAAGGAATGCATGTAATGATCTTTAGTTCTGTCCTTGATCACATTTTCAGTAGCAATTAGGATATGGTGTATGTGTGAGTGCCTGTTCTTCTAAAGCAGAGGTTATTGATCCAGAATCTTGATCCTTGGGGAATCCACAGATAGACTCATAAAGGGTGTGGCAGAGATTGCTCACTCAAAACCATGTTCTTTTCTTCCTGTGCATCCTACATTTTCCAGGCTTCCTTGTATTACATATGACCATGTGATTGAGTTCAGCCAATGGACTGTGTACAGACGTGCCTGCACCACTTTCAGGCCTGGCCTATAGAAACCTACCACAGGTGCTCCTCCATGCTCTTCCTTTCCATCAGGTGGGAATGGAGATGACACCCAGGGCAAATCCTTCATCCACCTGAACCCAAAGTGACGACACAGAGAAGGGCCTCTTTGGCTTGGTAACTGGCTTAATTAGCAAGAAATAAACTTTTGTTCAACCATATGTTTTAAAGTCAAATAGTTACATTAGTTAGCCTACTCTGACTAATACAAGGGAGTTGAATTGGATAGGTGAGAGGTTGACCAACTGTCAGTTTGTTAGGACCACATGATGCCAAAGCTTTGTTGAAATCAATAAGATACTTCAGGCACCTCAGATAAATAATTTTTTAGTGTGTGCCCTATGTAATACCTGAAATTTAAATTTAACTGGGCATCCTGTAGTTTTATTTGCTAAATCTGGCAGTTCTATTCCTGGTCTCCCCTTTAGAGAAATGCTGCTGCAGGGCTGCTGCTCTTTCCTCCACGGGAATTGAATTCTTCTGAAGGAAAAACAATCCAAACCAGGACAGCTAGGGCCAACCCGCTCATTCCGTAGCTCACATTCTTGTCATCTTTGCTAATTGCCCCAAGTGTAAATCCCCCTAGTCACCTCTCATTTTGTCACTGGCATCCTCAAGCTGTACTGGGTCTTCTCTTCTGTCCCCCATTTTTGTACTTTACTCCATCTTTGAAGCTTTTGCCAACCTGTTAGGCTCCCTACCACTTTACTGTCGCCAATCAAATTTCTCCTCATTTATTAAAGATTTTTGACGTCTGGCCCACAGTGTTTCTTCTTGCCAAGGTCTGCTGTCTTCTGGGGTTACCCATCCATCAACTAGCTTTTCACTTTTTTGACCACCTCAAATCCATTATCTTGTACTGTTATATCCCCGGGATCTTAAACATCTTACTCCCTGACCACTACTTTCTAGCCTTCCAGTTCTCTCACTGTCTTCCCAAAGCCTTTGCTCTCCCATTTCAAGGCACCTTCTAGTTCCTAAACTCTTCAACTATCAGCCATCTACTATCCTTTTTCTTTTTAGTTAGATAATGAAGAAATATATATAAAATATTGTCAGGTCTCAGATATATCCAACTGCCCACTGGACACCTTTTGGATATCTTGAAGGCACCTCAAACTCAGTATATTCCAAACTGGATTCATCATCCCTTCCTTATCTGCCCCTCATACACATTCCCTGTCTCAATGTCTATCACCAATTGCCTAAGCCAAAAACCTGGGGACTATCTTTTATTCCTTCCTCTCGAGAGTTCATCACCCCATTTCTAGTCATTTACCAAGTGCTAACTCCTGAGCATCTAAAATCAGTTTACTTACCTCCATCCCCACTGCTGCTACCTTCGTTCAAACTGCCAATTGTTTCTCATCTGGATCACCTCAAAAGCCACCTGGGTGCCTTTAGTTTTGGTCCCCCCAATCCCTTTGTTATATTGCAGCCTTGGTGAGCTTTCTATAATTTATATTACATTAGATTATATTCTCCTTCAGCAGATATCTAAGCTCCCTGCAAAGGGATACAGAGCTCTTTATGTTCTAGTTCCTGCTCCTCTCTACAGCCTCCCCTCTCGTCACTTTCTCTGCTGTACTCTGGGCTCTAGCCATACTGAGCTTGTGTACTTTTTTACCTGACCCACCTGCTCACCCCTCCAGGCTTTTGTACAGTCTGTACCTCTATATGGCTCACCTTCGATTACTAGTCTTATCAGACACTCTGATTTGGGTTATGTATCTGTTCCATGTCCTCTCTTGGCAATATGTGCTTACAGTTGTCACACTGAACTGAAATTGCCTGTGCTTGTGTCTGTCACAAGACCAAGACTTCTCATTGTATTTCCAACACCCAGCCCTGCTTGACACACAGCAGATACCCAGGGTATGTATTTTGAACAAAAGAATGAAAAACAGGATAGGTGGGCTAGAGGGCATCAAAAGCCAGGTGGGAGCAGTGGGTAGTATTACTCCTAGGGACTTAAAGTTAGTGTCAGTTAGCTTTTGCGGCAAAATAAACCACATCAAAACTTAATGGCTTAAAACAACAATCATTTATCTTAACAATTCTACAGCTCAGCAGTTTGTGTTGGGTTGGGTTCTGCTGGACGGTTCTTCTGGTCTGGTCTAGTCTCACTGACATATCTGAGGTCAGCTTCCGGTTGGCTGGGGGCTGGCTGGTCTTGGATGGCCCTTAGCTGACCGAGTTTAGTCTCTGCTTCCTGTGATCTTCCATCCTCCAACAGAGCAGCCCAGACTGGTTCTCATGGCTATTGACAGGGTTCCCAGAGAACAGATGGCATCACACAAGGCCTCATAAGGCCTAGCCTTAGAACTGACACAGTGTCAATTCCACTGCATTCTATTGCTTAAAGCAAGTCATAAGGCCAGCTCAGATTCAAGGAGTGAAAAAATAGAGTTCACCTCTTGATGGGAGAAGCTATATAGTCATACTGCAAAGGGGTGTGGATATAGGAAGAGTGAAGGATTGTGGCCACTTTTGGAATCTACACAGCTACCCCAAAGAAACTATTTGACTAAAATGTGTGAAGAAGCACAGATTCCTAGGAAGCATCATCACTGGGTGAGTCAATACCCAAATGTTCATAGTTTTTCTTCATTTTATTTTGTAACTTGAACATTTTGCATGTGTAATCATGATTTTTAGTACCTGCTAAAATAGGTGTTTGGAACTGGACCATGGGGACCGTATGAGAAGAAAGGCGCTTGCAGAAATGTCACTGAGAATGAAGACTCTGACAGGAAGCTTCACAAGGGAAGGGGCTGTGTCCACTTTATTAACTTTTATCTGTAGCATCTCACATGATTAGCACATGGAAAGCACTCAGCAAATATTTGTTGAATGGTTAATAGTAAACCTCTATTTACTGTTGTAAAGGAGAGCTGAATGTCTAGTCTTATTAGCAGTATGGCTGCGTGTGGACGTGCAGGTGATGCCCTTTCCAAGGACATGCCGAGCAAGGAGGAGTGAAGCCGAAATCCAACCTGCACTGGGCTAACCAAGAAGCAGGCCTGGTCCCTGGCTTCATCTACCTGCAGGAGGCATCATTTTAAATTCAGAAGCACATTTTGCTTGCTAAGCAGTGAGCCCCTAGGGCTGCATATATGTGGAAAGGGCACCTATTTTATAAGTCTCATAAAAGTGCCCTGTGGGCTAGCAGGGCCCTGATACTCAACCTAAGGTAGCAGAGAAATGGTTTCTGAGGAACATGAGATGGCACAAAATGCACAAAGCAAGAAAATTAAGTAAGCACAAAACACTGTTCTTACAAGTGGATCAAGATAAATGAATGAGGGATTGAGAGAAACAGGAGCAAGAAAAAAACAAAGACTTAGGTTAATATGTCTGAATCGAATTCAGAAACCAACTGAAAGTTAACAGACCAGAACATTGAAGCACCCAAAATATGATTTGTTTCTATAAAAGGCAAATCTATAGAGACAGAAAATAGATTAATGGTTGCCTGGGGCTGAGAGTAGGAATGGGGATTGACTGTAAATGGGCTCACAGTTTCATTTTAAGGTGATGGAAGTGTTCTAAAATTAGATTGTGGCCGTAGTTGTACAATTCTGTAAATGTACTAATGGTATATTGAATGGTATGCTTAAAATGGGTGGATTGTATGGTATGTAAATTATATCTCAATAAAGGCATTTTAAAAACATTGCCCCTTCAGTGTTAACGTCACTAAAAGCGAACAAGACATTGTTTCTGTTGTGATACAACAGGAAGCTCACAGCAAGCATCACCTCTGAGGCATTCAAACCCCCCAAAATTGACCCTGACTCTAATCCAGCTATTAGTTTACAGGAAATGTGAGGAATAGGGGAACAAGTTAAGTAACACCATAAGAAGTTGAAGAAACAAATCCAGGATGGGAGATATTCTATAAAACAAATGGCCCAGTTTCTTCTGAAATCAGTGACATGAAAAAGGACAGGAAGAGATATCTGTTATGGATAAAGAGACTTCACAGACCTATCAACTGATGCTCTCTGTGAATATAGTTTGTATCCTGACTCAGGTAAACCAACCGGAAAAAAACACCAGACAAACATGGGGAAGTGAACATGGGTTGGATATTAGATGATGTTAAGAAATGTTAATCTTCTGGGGTGTAATAATGTTATTGTGATTATATTAACAAAATCTGTTAGTGATACTGTGGGAGACAAAATAATAGTCCCCCAAAGAGGTCTATATCCTGATCCCTGGAACTTGTTACCTTACATGACAAAGGGGGTTTTGCAGTTGTGATTAAGTTAAAGACCTTGACCTGAGGAAATTACCCTGGATTATCTTGGTGGGCCCAATGCAATCACAAGTGTCTTTATAAGAGGGATACAAGAGGAGTCCATGAGAAAAAGGAGATGTGACAGTGGAACCAGAGGTTGCAATGAGGCACTTTGAAGATGGAGGAAGGGGCAGTCAGTCATGGAACGCAGGCAGACTAAGTTGGAAATGGCAAGGAAATGGAGACCCTTTTAGAGCCTCCAGAAGGAACACAGTCCTGCTGACACCTTGATTTTCTTATCCACCGGAAGCATAAAATATTTGTATGTAAACCACAAAACTTGTAATTTGCTGTAGTAGTTATAGGAAAGTATTACAGATATCTTCATGAATATAGCCTTTTGGTTCAACTGAATTATTTTTAGCACAAATTCCCAGGAGTAGGACCACTGGGTCATGGCTGTAACCACCATGATTATATTGCTCTCCAAAGGATGTTTACCAATCGTCAACACTGATAACAGAATAACCTAGAAAGTGTGGACCACCATTAAACTTTTAGAAGATAAGTTAGTGGACTTCCCTGGTGGTGCAGTGGTTAAGAATCTGCCTGCCAAGGCAGCGGTCATGGGTTCGATCTCTGGTCCGGAAAGATCCCACGTGCCGCGGAGCAACTAAGCCCGTGCACCACAACTACTGAGCCTGCGCTCTAGAGACCGAGAGCCACAACTGCTGGGCCTGTGTGCCACAACTACTGAAGCCCGTGTGCCTAGAGCCCGTGCTCTGCAACAGGAGAAGCCACCGCAATGAGAAGCCTGCGCACCGCAACGAAGAGTAGCCGCCCCCAACTTGACACAACTAGAGAAAGCCCGCATGCAGCAACGAAGACCCAATGCAGCCAAAAATAAAAAATAAATAATTTTAAAAAATAAATAAATAAAAGATTATTTAGTATGCTTATAAGTATGCCTCCTATAGCAATGTGAACGTACTTAACACTACTGAACTCTATACTTAGAATTGGTTAAGATGATAACTTTGTTATGTGTATTTTACCACAATTAAATTTTTTATTTTAATTTTTAAAAAGAATTAAAACATTTAAAAAAATATTTAGTCGGTTGCGCCAGGTCTTCGTTGCGGCTCGCGGGCTCCTTCGTTGTGGCATGCGAACTCTTAGTTGCAGCATGTATGTGGGATCTAGTTCCCCAACCAGGGATTGAACCCAGGCCCCCTGCGTTGGGAGCGCGGAGTCCCATCCACTGTGCCACCAGCGAAGTCCCTAAGAATTTAAAAAAGTATATCTCAGCCACTTTATTTGTATATTTTTATTACCAGTGAAAATGAATCTATTTCCATTTACTCCTTGAATTTCCTCATATATGAATTACCAGGTTATATCCTGTGCATATGTTATTTATTGGACTTACTGTTTATTCAAATAGTCGATTGTTACTTTTTTAAAAATAAATTTATTATTTATTTATTTATTTATTTTAGGCTGCGTTGGGTCTTCGTTGCTGCGCGCGGGCTTTTTCTCTAGTTGCGGCGAGCCGGGGCTACTCTTTTCGTTGTGGTGCGCGGGCTTCTCATCGTGGTGGCTTCTCTTGTTGCGGAGCACGGGCTCTAGGCGCGTGGGCTTCAGCAGTTGCAGCACACAGGCCCTAGAGCACACGTGCTTCAGTAGTTGTGGCTCGCAGGCTCTAGAGCGCAGGCTCAGTAGTTGTGGCGCACAGGTTTAGTTGCTCCGTGGCATGTGGCATCTTCCTGGAGCAGGGCTTGAACCCATGTCCTCTGCATTGGCAGGTGGATTCTTAACCACTGCGCCACCAGAGAAGTCCAAAGACACAATAACCTTTTAAAAAAATAAGCCCTAAACTGCAAGATCCTGTAGGCAATGAGTAATCATATTTTTTAACATCTTATTTCCTTCTTGCAGTGGTTAGTACACTGCCGTGTGTCGGCGATTATTTCCTCAAGACAGGTCAAATGAGTTATTTCTATTAAAGGAGATTCTTAAATAAAGTTGAAAGACTCCTATTTAGGGGTGTGACCTATTGACCTGGTGATGTTGGTGACATATCCATCAACACAGCAGCGTGAGAAGTGCAGTACCATACTGCGGGAGCCACCCTCAGTTCAGCACCATGATTTTTTTTTTATCAGTTTATAATCCCAGATGCTATATCATAAATGTTTCTCTTTATATTTTTGTTGCCCTGTCCACAATTTCTGCCCCTTTTAGTTCTGTTGGTTGAGAGAACAGGCAGTACAGTCAGAGGATCAATCTAAGGTTTCAGATTTCTGCCTTTTCAGCAGTTTCTGAAAAGGCACCTTGAGATAGACTTTAGCCAGTCTTGGGAGACTATTCAGGAGAGAAGACCCAGTGGTTAAAAAGGTGTTACTCCTAATCTCTGCATATCCTGTGGTCAATATGGCAGCAGGGCCAGCTTTGTAAGGTGGGGTGGGTTTTGCGAACATGTGGACCAACTGTATGATTTGGCCACCCCTATTGGGGGATCACCCCTATTAAATGATCACCCTCTACCTTTTCACTGCTACTCTTCTCAAGAGAACCCTACACTTACCAATTCCACGTTCTCGCCTCCCTTGTGCTTCAACCAAATGCAGTCTGGCTTCCAACACCCTTTTGAAACTGATCTTGAATGAAGGTCACTAATGACCTAATTGCTATATCCAGTGGCTTTTCCTCGGTGCTAATCTTGATGTCTCTGGAGAATTTAATTCGACCATCCCCTTATTTTTGAACTCTTCTTACTTGTATTTTATGACACTAACTTCTCCTGGTTCTTGCTCAAGCTTGAACCATACAAACATTAATAAACATAGGTAACATTCATTGAGTATCAGGTTCTTTTCTTGCAATCTACCACTTACAAGGAAAATTCCATTCTCATTTTATAGGTGAGAAAACTGAGGTGTAAAGAAGTTGAGTAATAGGCTTCCATTGCACAGGTGATAAGGAGCCTTTGAACCCAGGGATTCCAAGAGCAGAGCCCATCACCTTTGCTGTGATGTGTCTGGGAGGGATTTCTAGAGGCCAGCAAATTCAGCTGTTTCACTTCATTTCTGCAAAAAATGCCATTGGGATTTTGATAGAGATTGCATTGAATCTGTAGATCACTTTGTGTAATAATGTGATCTTAACAATACTGAATCTTCTGATCTGAGAACACAGAGTGTCTTTCAATTCATTTAGGTTTCCTTTAATTTCTTTCAGCAATGTTTTGTAGTTTTTCCAGGACGTCTTTCACCTTCTTGATCAGTTTATTCCTATTTTATTATTTTTGATACTGTTATGAATAGAATTGTTTTTCTTAATTTCCTCTTTGTATTGTTCATTTGCTACTGTATAAAAATACAACCGACTTGTGTGTTGCTTTTTGTATCCTCCAACTTTGCTGAATTTGTTTATTTTCTTACCATTTTTTTTTTTGTAGAACCTTTAGAGTTTTCTACATACAAGGTCATGTCTGTGAACAGAGATAATTTTGCTTCTTCCTTTACAATTTGGATGCCTTCTATTTCTTTTTATTCCCCAATTGCTCTGGCTAGAATTTCTAGAACTATGCTGAATATAAGTGGCAAAAGGGCGCATCTTATCTTGTTCATGATCTTAGGGTGAAGCTTTTGGTCTTTCACCATTGAGTATGATGTTAGCTGTGAGTTTCAAATATGGCCTTCATTATGTTGAGGAAGTTCCCTTCTATTCCTATCTTATTATTTTTATCATGAAAGGATGTTGGATTTCGTCAAATTATTTTTTTTGCATCAATTGAGCTGATGATTTTTTTGTTCCCCTTCATTCTGTTAATGTAGGGTATCAATTACATGGATTGAATTTCTTGAAATAGCCTTCCATTCCTTGGTTAAATCCTACTTGGTCTTTTAATATGCTGCTGAATTTAGTTTGCTATTATTTTGTTGAAGATTTTTGCATCTGTATTCATAAAGGTTATTGGCTTGTAGTTTTCTTTTCTTGTAGTGTCTTTGTCTGGCTTTGGTATTAGAGGCCAGGTAATGCTGGTCTAACTAAATGAAATAGAAAGTATTCTATTTTTTTGGAAGAGTTTAAGAAGGATTAGTGTTAATTGTTTAAAGTGTTCCCCCCCCCCAAAATATTTATTTATTTATTTATTTTGGCTGCGTTGGGTTTTCGTTGCTGCACACAGGCTTTCTCTAGTTGCGGCGAGTGGGGGCTACTCTTCAATGTGGTGCACGGGCTTCTCATTGTGTTGGCTTCTCTTTGTTGCAGAGCACGGGCTCTGGGCATGCGGGCTTCAGTAGTTGTGGCATGCAGGCTCAGTAGTTGTAGCTCACAGGCTCTAGAGCGCAGGCTCAGTAGTTGTGGCGCACGGGCTTAGTTGCTCTGTGGCATGTGGGATCTTCCTGGACCAGGGCTTGAACCTGTGTCCCCTGCATTGACAGGTGGATTCTTAACCACTGCGCCACCAGGGAAGTCCCTGTTTAACGTGTTTTGTAGACACATTCACCAGTGAAGCCATCTAGTCCTGAGATTTTCTTTGTTGGAAGATTTTTTTTTCTTTGATTGTGGTAAAGCATGCATAACATAAAATTTACTATTTTAATAATTTTTTAGTGTACAGTTTAGTGGCATAAGTACATACATTCACATTGTTGTGCTGTTGGGAAGTTTTTGATTACTGATTCAATCTCCTTATTTGTTATACATCAGTTCAGATTTTCTATTTCTTCTTGAGTCAGTTTTGGTAGTTTGTGTGTATAATCTGTTTGTACACACAACATTTCTGATACCAAGTGTGTGTGTTTTCCACATCAAGCAGTTTTCCAATTCTCTGTGGATACCAACTGGGTGTTCTATAATTTAATTCATTTTTGACACTACCTGGAGTTAATACAACCAATTATACATTCAAATTAGGGGGAATAAAAAGTGCTGCTGGAAAATGGCACCGGTAGACTTGCTTGACCCAGGGTTGCCACAAACCTTCAATTTGTAAAAAAAAAACACAGTGTCCGCAAAGTGCAATAAAGTGAAGTGCAACAAGACGAAGTATGCCCGTACAAGAGTTTTAGGAGCTCTCCGGTAAGAACCAAGGACAAAGACCAAATATATATTTCTTATTGTATCATGATATCACAGTGTGTTTCTAGGAATTTGTTCATTTCATTTGTTATCCAATTTATAAAACTCTTACACTCCTTATTTCGGTAAGGTTGGTGGTAATGTCCTCACTTTCATTTCTAATTTTAGTAATTTGAGTCTTCTTTTTTTCGTAGTCAGTCCAACTATAGGTTTTTCAGTTTTGTTGACCTTTTCAAAGAACCAACTCAGTTTGTTGATTTTCTTTTTTTTTTCTGTTTTCTCTCCACTTTAATATTTTTTATTTCCTTATGTTGTACTTCTTGTAGTTCCTTAAGTTGTACAGTTAGGTTATCAATGTGAGAGCCTTCTTTTTTTTAATCTGTTTAACACATATATATTTTAATTGAAGTATAGTTGATTTACAATATTTCAGGTGTACAGCAAAGTGAATCAGTTATGTGTGTATATATATATATATGTATTCAGATTCTTTTCCATTACAGGTTATTACAAGGTATTAAATATAGTTCCTTGTGCTATATAGCAGGTCCTTGTTGTTTATCTGTTGTTTTTTTTTGGCTGCGCCACGTGGCTTCTGGGATCTTAGTTCCCTGACCAGGGATTGAACCGGGCCCTCGGCAGTGAAAGCGATGAGTCCTAACCACTGGACTGCCATATAGTAGTCTGTATCTGTTAATTCCAAACCGAAATTCCCAATTTATCCCCCCCCCTTAACAAATATTTATTGAACACCGGAAGTGTGAGTGCTTAGATCTGATCCCCAACTCCTACGTGCTAATCGAGGTATTTACTCCTCACTCCCTCAGGTTTCCTAAGGATGAGACTGCTCAGAGACTCTGACTGTACCCGCTGCATCACAGAGATCTACGCAGAGCACGATGGGCATGGGGGCTGAGGGAGGAACACCCATGTAGGCAGTGTGGATCTCACCAGGTACATTTATTCATGCCAGCAGGTCAGTGGCAGGTTCCCATCTGACACAGCTTGCTGAAATCTACAGCCAGACTGACGTTCCAAGTAAAGCTGGTTAATGATGACCATGAGCAGGCGCAGGACTTAAAGCTTTCAAAGCTTTACTTCTTTTATCAGTACTCCTGATTTTATAAATGAAGCCCATCAACCCCATTCCTACCCAAACCTCTTGGTAAGTTTGTGTATAGTAGGGCTTCACGGGGATCCAAATATTTTTAATAAAGCTTTGAAACATATGGGTGTAGGACCAAAGACTCAGGCTGCCCCAACCTGCAAGATCCTTCTGCTTTTTAAAAAATTTTTTTTAAACATTTTTTTGTTTGTTTGCATTGGGTCTTTATTGCTGTGCGTGGGCTTCCTCTAGTTGTGGCGAGCGGGGGCTACTCTTCGTTGCGGTGCGCGGTCTTTTTGTTGCTGTGGCTTCTCTTGTTGCGGAGCAGGGACTCTAAGTGCGTGGGCTTCAGTAGTTGCAGCATGTGGGCTCAATAGTTGCGGCACACGGGCTCAGTAGTTGTGGCTTGTGGGCTCTAGAGTGCAGGCTCAGTAGTTGCGGTGCACAGGCTTAGTTGCTCTGCAGCATGTGGGATTTTCCCGGACCAGGGATCGAACCCATGTCCCCTGTGTTGGTAGGTGGGTTCCTAACCACTGTGCCACCAGGGAAGTCCCCTTCTTTTTTAATGTAGACATTTACAGCTATAAATTTCCCTTAGCAGGATTTTTGCTGCATCTCATAATTTTTGGTATAGTATATTTTCATTTTTATTCATTTCAAGGTATTTTCTAATTTCCCTTGTGATTTCTTCTTTGACCCATCAGTTAGTTAAGAGTGTTATTTAATTTCCACATATCTTCAGATTTTCCTAGTTCTCCTTCTCTTATTGATTTCCAACTTCATTCCATTGTGACAAGAAAAGACACTTTGTATGATTTCAATCTTTTAAGATTAAGACTTGTTTTGTGGCCTAACATATGGTCTCCAGTTAACTTTACAGATGAACATGAAGCTCAGAGGTGAAATGACTTTCTGAAGGTCACACATTTGTTTAGTTATAGAATTAGGGCTAGAACCCAGATCTTTTGATTCTTAGTCATTCATCATTGACATTTGATAAGATGTATTAAAAGTGTGAAGGGGCTTAAGGAGCCAAACTTTGCTGGCTCTTCTGCTTTCTCCTATCACTTGAAAGTAAGTATTCTCCAAGGTTTTGTTTGTCCTCCTACCTCCACACATTCTCTAGCTGCTTCCATTGCAGCCTCCCTCCAGCTTGGAATGCCAGTCCCCTTTTCCAATTCCATGCCTGTTATTTCTACTTTAGTGATATGTGAGAACCTTAGAACCAACATGTGATAAAAGGAACTCACGTTTTTCTCTGCATTCCGTCAGCAAATTTTCCTAGCATTCCTTTTTTTGTTGTTGTTAATGGTACTGCCACTCATTATCCCAGTGACTCAGGGTGGGAAGATTGAAGGTCAATTTTAATTTTTTTCCCTTCACAAGGTCTTCAAATCTGATTAGCTGCAAACTGTTGTGGTTTCCCTCTGTAATACTATTCCTATTTGTCCTTTCTTTCACATTTTCACTGCTATTCTATTACCTTTTGCCTGTATTATTGTAATAACCTGATAATTCGTGCTGCTCTTTAATTACTGCTATACAATATTTATAATCTTTTTAAAGAATAACTATGATGGTGTCATCCTCCTCGCAAAATCACCAAACAATAGCTTCCTTGCGCCCACTGAGTAAGGTGCAAACTTCTCAGCTTGCCATCCAGGGCTCCTCATAATTTTGTTCCAAGCTTTTTATTCCACATTTATTGCAGACTTTACCACACGGCATATGCTTTAATTACCTGAGCTTTAGTCTTGCAACACATACTGTATTGAGTACAAGGTGCTGCGAATCCATTGGGAAGCAAAACAGACCAGGTCCTTTCCCATTCCTGCCTCCTGGATCTCAATCTGATCTTGGACCTACTCTTCTGCACCTTGCACTCCAGACCAGGCTCCTCTAAGAACTTCCCTGTTCCTACCCATGGTGGGCCTAAAGGGGAAAAGGAGGCTGCGGGAGAGGAACAGGAAAAGATTGCAAAGTGCGAAGGTGAAGTGTGAAAACTGCAGCCTTCCTTCCCCTATGAACTACAGCAGGGCCCAACTCTTTATCCCGGAGTTAAACGGGTCTGAATAAGGGCCAGGACTGGGCTTGGCTGAGAAAACGGGGCAATGGGAGAGAAGGTGGTTTCAGAGAGGAAGGCTTGCCATTTCAAAAACCGTTACAGCCTCTCGTTTCTCAGTCCGCAGTCCAGGCTCTCCTGCTCACTCTCTCCTGGAGCGGTCCAAGCTGGCCTCACCCGGCCTCCCTCGCTCCCTCGTGGCGCTCTCCCTCCCCGCAGTCGCAGTTCCCGCCTAGAGCAGCCGCTGAGCCCACGGAGGAGGGGCGTCTTGCTGGTTACAGCCTCTTCGGGCGCTTAGCTCGCGGACCCGCCCCCCGCGCCAGTTGCCAGGGAGCGGTTGCCATAGAGCTGAGCAGTTGTCCGCGTGCGCAGGCGGAAGTCCCGGATTGAGGCGCCGCCATTTTTGCTGCCCGGGCGCGGAGCGAGAGGCTGAGAGTTGGAGACGCTATCCGCTTCCATCCGTCGCGCAGACCCTGCCGGAGCCGCTGCCGCTATGGATGATCGGGAGGATCTGGTGTACCAGGCGAAGCTGGCCGAGCAGGCTGAGCGATACGACGGTGAGTTGGCGGGGCAATGGGGGGCTGGAATTCTCGGACCCTATGCCGCCGCCCACAGAGGCCGGGAGCAGGAGACAAAATGGCGGCATCATCTCCAAGCCTGGCCCGGGGACGTGGATTCGGGAAGCAGGAAATGGCCTCTGGGCTCCCGGAGCGGTAGGAGGCTCAAGGCTCAGGAATTTGACCCTTTCGGAGTCCTCAGCTGCAGACATTCGCGAGCCGAGGAGACCAAGGCCATAGGGTGGAGGAGTTGGTTGTAAAATGGCGGCTGGGGGGAGGGCGAGTCCCGGGGCGGGGGCGGGGGAGGAGATGGCGGGTGCTGTCTCCGGGCGAGGAATCCCCAGGGGAGTTTCTGGGCCGGTTTTGGGACGTGGTGAACAATTTGGTGGCGTGATGAGGGAAGAAACACCCGCCACATGGGGGAGAGTGGCGACTGGGCGCTGTAGCGCGGGCGCCTTTCAGGGAAATATGGCGGGTGGGGGCGGTGGCTTTTCCCCGGAGGCCCAAAGTGGGGCGGCGGCTGTGGAGTCTCACAAAGGAGAACCCTTGCGAGCGGAGGGCTTCTCTGGGCTTGTGGTGGGGGGCCGTCTTGGATGAGGGTGGGGAAGGGGGGAGAGAGTGGGAATCACTGCAATTCATCCTTGGGCGGAGGCCAGCTGAGATGCTATGGTCGGATTTCCTTCCCGTAGGACGGCACACCTTGTAGCGGGGTTTTTTAGGCTTTCCGTTCAACCTCGCCTTTTTCTAGGGAGGTCTAGAAAAATCTCTTTCACGCTCCCTGTCCTCAGACTTATCCCAGAGAGCTCGAAGTTTCTGTAATCATTTTCTGGCTCCATAAGTTGTGGGTTCTGCTGGATAGAACATTGAACAGGAAACAAGGAGATCATGACTCTTAGTCTCTTTTCCATGCCTGTGCTTCAATCTACCGGTATTTAAAAATGATGACTTTCCTGTTTACACGCAGCGTTATGACAGATGGAAGGACCTGTTGAAAAATAAAGTTTTTTCATATAACGTGTAGTAACTATTTTGGTTGACTCCCCTGGCTTGGAATGCGTGTTCGTACTTCACTGGGGATATTCACTTATCCCAAAGCACTCAGCAGAGACTTGGGTTTTTGTATTAAGAATATAAGGGATCCCAGCAGATCCTGTTTTCTTTTCTCCAATTTTAATAGACGGCTTTATGTACAGATTCGAACAGTTCTTCTTTGTTCATTGCTCCTTTGTCCCTAAAGGTGCTATAGTCATTTTTCAGAACTTTATCGAAGTGGCCATTGTGTCTGTTTGCTCAGTCCCAAACTGCTGCTTTTTTAAATTGCCCCTCCCGGCCTGGGTCCCTCCCTCCCCCCATTTTGGACCTAGGTATTTGAATTACCCCCACATCCGTTAAACTAGTATTATCAAAACAAAAAATCATATGTATGCTTTTTGTGTTTTTAATGCTGTTGTGGGGTGAGACATGGTTGGAATCAAGTGTCAGTGATCTTTAGATTTTTCTTCATTAAACCATTTATTTTTCAACATGCTGTGTGGGAACCTTGCTTTCCTTGAATGCCTGTTTAGTCATGTGAATAGCCTCAGGGCTAGTCCCAGTGTGTCATCATACATTAGGATTCAGGAATTTGAAAATTAGGAGAAAAGACCTCGAACTCAAATTCAGGAAAGATCACTAAATTTCGTTTTGTAAATCCTTAAATTGCCGTTTGTATTGAACAAGATTTCTGTTGGGAGGGGGAGGGGAATAAGATGGGGAAATACAGCTCAAGGTCAGACTTGTCTTTATTTCAGCGTTTAAAAGTCAAATAAATGTAGGTGTGCTTGTAATGGAAGTTTTTTTCTTCTTCCCCTCTCCTGCCCCAAATAGGTTCCCCTCTTAATCTACCAGTGCCCTTGGGAAGAAACTCTAAATTGTATTTGAATGTTTTTTGTTCTGTAGGGATTTAGGCTTTGAGTAAACCTGCTGTGATCACCAGAAAGGACATGGAGGAAGGTTTTTTTAAGAACTTGTTTTAAAAACTGATTTGGAAGCTTGTGATTGTAGCTTCCAAGTAAGTGACAGTTTAGTGTGAAAATCATATTTTTGGAATTGGGTGTTGAGGATTTTTGACCAAAGGCTTAATTGGTTATTCAACACAGGACTATAGAGCCACATCCTTACCGTTGTTTAAACATTAGGGTTGTCCTTCAGGATCTAAGGGTGGGGGGTATATAGGATCTCCCAGGTGGAGAGGATCTCTTGTGACCTTTGGGCACAAAATTGGGAGGGATTCATTGGAAAGGAAGAAGAGGAAAATAGTCATTAGGAATCATCCTCTACCTTTGTCCACTCCTTTATTGGGTGCAATAATTCAGTTTTGTTTGTGGTCACAAAAAAATGACCCCATAGTTATAGTTGCCAAACAATTTATCAGGTATGGGGAAGGTGAAGAGTGCTTTTGATGATTTGGTTTGGTGTAGTTGGATATACATATTGGCTTTTTTCCTTGTTCTTGCAGTACCTTTAGCTTTTATCTTGCATGTTATGTTGAACCTAGTACTTAAACTTTTTTGTGGCATCATTTAACTTTGTCCTGGGGATTTGGAATCAATTGATGCAGATTATTTAATGGTACTGGAGGACGAGCTAAGCTGTGTTCAGGAAAAGGACAGTTTGGTGTTGCAGATGGGAAATATTGAAGTTTGGGGCTAGGACTGTTCACTTTGAAGATCAAATCTAGCATCTTATCATGTAACAACAGTAGTCTAAGGGATGGTTTTTATATTATTCATAACCATATTAAGCAAGCCCATCATCTCTTAGCATTTCTGAAGTCTTAACTTCTCATGTATATGAACCATATTAGTATGGGAAAGTGGGGAATATAGAGGGGGGAAAATGAGTAGTTTCTACATTTTTTGAGAATAGAGCGGTCAGCATAAGCTACATTTGGGTTGTGGGGTAGTGCTGGTTTTGGCCTTTTTTCACTTTTCTTCTCCATGTGATGATTAGCTCCACATGAGGTAGGGGTAACATTTTGATGGTCGTGTTTGATTCAGTCTGTGAATGCAACACCAGGAATGCATCTGTTCTGTGTCACTTGAGAGCTGTCCTTTTAAGACACCAGAGCCTCATCTCTGGCTTATTTTGGTAGTCAGTGAGGGGTGGGGGGCACCCACCCCCACAAGGAGTTTTGAATTAGCTCCTTAATATACATCTTGTTAAGAAAAAAAAATGGATGAGAGTAAATTGACTTTAGTAATGAGTTTAAAAGCACAGGTTAATTATCAGTTCTTTGACTATAGGCCAGTAATAATTTTTATTGTTGCTATTTCACTTAATGCTGAAATTAATTGCTATTTCAGTTAATGGAGTTAACTTTATTGAATACATTTCTTTTCTCCTACCTAAACATAAGCAGAGTTGGATAATGCAATTAAAAAATTCCTCCTACAAGTAGCTTTTGGTCTTTGTATTTAAGGTAGATGCTCTTTTGTGTATACTTTTGTGCATATATACACAATGTATTATTCAGTGTACTTTGTTGGCTTACAAAACTATAGAATATAATGAAATCATGAATCATTGCAATTTGAGGTGGTGATGGGGTAAATTCTTACTGTGGACATTTCTAGGACATTTCTAGGCACCCTTTTCACCTTTGAATTCTAGTATGGGGAAGAACACAGATACTAAACTGAGCAAATTTTGGATTCATTAAGTACAAGCTAACCCACTGAAAGTCCATACGAATAAGCAGGCTTTTCATAATTGTTTTATAGCTTGGTCAAGGGAATATGAAATATCTTAAAAATTTCTTGACTTTAACCTGGTATAGCAAGTGAAATTTCAGCACAGTGAATTAATGTATCTAATTTTACAAATGAGTTTCAAATACTTTAAGAAGCTGATCTGAAAGCATGATTTTATTTTTTTTTAAAGGGCTGTAAGGCTGATTTTCCAGCAATTTTTTAGCCTTATATTTAAGTAAAGTGTATTTAAACAGTAATGACAGGCATAGGATAAAGGTTAAAATTTTAAACTTTATGTTATATAATTTCATATTTATATAGAACTTCACATTTCACAGACCACTTTCAGAAAATTTTTTACTTATTTCATGTGATATTGAAGTAGGTAATGTTAATTCCATTTTATGGTTCAGGAAAGTGAATTTGAGAAGATTTAGTGATTTATTTTATTTTTTTTAATTTTCCTGTATCACATGATTAGTTGGCAAGTATATGGCAAAGCCAGAACTTGTCTGTCTGATGACCTTTAGACTGGTACTCTTATTTCTCCTGAGCCACTCACAAAAGACCCATGTGTAACTAAATCAGATGGTGCCTTGTGGGAGGAGGGGTATACTTATTTTTTTAGCAGTTACTTCACATAATATGTTTTGGTATTTATGACTTGACTCATATCCATTGTAAATAGATAAGATATCTTCATACTTGTCTAAAGAAACCTCTTGTTTTCTTTCAAAAACAAGGCACAGTGAATGAAGTTAGAGTGATGAATTTTAGGTAGTCTCAGAGTGTGTTTGTATTTAGGTTTTTTGCTTTATCACAATTTCTATATTGGGATATAACTTAATGCCATAAATTTCTGTAAAGTACTTCTAAAACGTTTCTGCCCCTTACCTTAGTCTTAATGAATGCAGCCCTTAATGATACAGTTATAAAAATTTGAGGGGCAGGGAAGTTGGCAAATGATTCTCAAGTGTTCCAAATAGTAGCCTAGCTAGCTGTCAAGCAGAATCTATTAAGGGGTAGTGGGGAACAGAAACAAGATTGTTTTCACGGTTTTTGAAATGGTCAGTTAACAGTTTGATACAGTTAAATACAGATACATCCCAGTTGACAAATTGGTTTGCCAAGATAACATTACTTTGAGCTCATTAACTAAATATTCATGCAAGTCACTCTCCTAGGAACAATTTCAGAAGCTCGTTTAAGTTTACTAAGTTGTAATAACAGCTGCCATAATAATAGAAGGGTCATCATAATTTATTCAAGTCAGGATACCTTGAAATGAAGGGGTGCCAATTCATAATGGTGCTGAAACTACAAACTTGCCCTATGGTCGTCCTACTTAAGCTACTAGTTGTCTCATTTAGAAAGTTTCCTAGGCTCTGTCCATCCCTCTACCACCAAGATATCTTAGATCTGAATCCCCAGAATATTGGTTTTTTTCTTTCAAATGAAGTTATTATTTGGCAGAACATAAGACAGATCAAAGGCAAAGTGAAAGCTTTCCTCCTCTCACTCCCCTTTCCCCCAAATGGGAGCTGGAAACGTCAAGAATACAGTAGTTGCTGAAAATAGAGCTTACTGGCATACTAACTAGTCAATCAGACTGATGGTGTCAAAGCCAAGTATGTTGGTTTTATGTATGTTTACCTTGAGCTAGATCTGTGTTTAAAAATACTTGACTTAGGTGCAGACCCTTAGCAGCAGGGTCTGTCTTAAGTTTAGAACTTTCCAAATAATATTTTTAAAGTCTCACCCACATCTTGTTATGATCATTATGTTTAGAACACTGAATCCTGAATAGTTTAGAAAACTGAATCCTGAATAGTTTAGAAAACGTATGATCATGATGCTGGTTTATCTTTTTGAAATTTAATCTTGAATTTATTGCCCTGCTTCCAGTGATCGATCCATCATAGTAGCTGGGCAGATCTGTCATTGGTAGGCTTCATTTGTGATCAGGACAGGATTTTATCTAGCTAAAGCAATATAAAATGTATTAAGCCCTTTTCTTCACATATAAAAATTTGGAGGAGACACGTTACTATGAATAAGAATTAATGACTTTTGGACTTCCCTGGTGGCGCAGTGGTTAAGAATCCGCCTGCCAGTGCAGGGGACACAGGTTCGAGCCCTGGTCCGGGAAGATCCCACATGCCGCGGAGCAGCTAAGCCCGTGCGCCACAACTACTGAGCCTGCGTTCTAGAGCCTGCGAGCCACCACTACTGAGCCCGTGTGCCATAACCACTGAAGCCCGTGCGTCTAGAGCCCGTGCTCCGCAAGGAGAAGCCACCGCAATGAGAAACCTGGGCACCTCAACGAAGAGTAGCCCCCGCTCACCGCACCTAGGGAAAGCTGGCACGCGCAATGAAGACCCAATACAGCCAAAAATAAATAAATAAATTTATAATAAATAAATAGTTACCTTGTTAAATTTGCTTGTTAGGAAGTCAGAATACTTAAAAAAAAAATGACTCATACTTTGGTGGATGTAATGTAGTGCAAAGGCCTTGGAATCATCTGGATTCCTTATCTGTAGATTGGGGATTAATGATATCTACCTTGCTTGCTAATTTCAAGGGTGGTTATGAAGTTGTGGGGTTTTGTAAACTGCAAAGTATAATTATCAGGTAGTAGTATTAATTGTGAAAACTTCCTCTTACCCATTGTCGGAGATGAAGTAAATGTTTTTGCTGTTGATCTACATTCATATTAGAGGATAACGTACCTTTTTTGAGTTATTCTGAGCAAGTGTATTCTCATGGGTTTAGTGTGCAAGTTACATTTGCATAAAGGTTAGGTCTCAAAACAAAATCCTTAATCTTAACTCATCTGTAAAATTGCATATCCAGAGGATGAAGGTTGTCCAAATTTATTCCCAAGCAGTATAACCTATACTTTGGCCATGTTGAGGTATGTAGTACTTGATTTTTTGGCTGCACCTTGTGGCATACAGGATCTTAGTTCCCTGACCAAGGATGGAACTTGCGCCCCCTGTAGTGGAAGCGCGGAGTCCTAACCATTGGACCGCCAGGGAAGTCCCTGGTATGTAGTTCTTCCTTTTTTCTTTTTAAATTTATTTATTTATTTTTCGTTGCATTGGGTCTTCGTTGCTGCAGGCGGGCTTTCTCTAGTTGCGGCGAGCAGGGGCTACTCTTCGTTGGCACTGCATGGGCTTCTCATTGCAGTGGCTTCTCTTGTTGCAGAGCATGGGCTCTAGGCACGTGGGCTTCAGTAGTTCTGGCACTTGGGCTCAGTAGTTGTGGCTCTTGGGCTCTAGAGCGCAGGCTCAGTAGTTGCGGCACACGGGCTTAATTGCTCCGCGGCATGCGGGATCTTCCTGGACCAGGGCTTGAACCCATGTCCCCTGCATTGGCAGGCGGATTCTTAACCACTGCCCCACCAGGGAAGCCCTAAAATTTTTTTAAGGCTAGACTTTTTTTTTTTTTTTTGGCCAGCTGTGCAGCTTGAGCTATCTTAGTTCCCCAACTATGGATCGAACCTGGGCCCTCAGCAGTGAAAGTGTGGAGTCCGAACCACTGGACCACCAGGGAATTCCCAAGGCTAAAAATTGTTTTACTCTTTTTTAAGGGAAAGTATGAGTTAATTTTAGAGTGAGAGGCTCCTCTGTTTAGGCTGGTGCATGAAGAAGAAAAATGGTACATATTTGAGTGTCAAGATTATTGTGTTTTGAAAAGCCTTAGTATTCAGAGTATGTACCAGGCACTGTTCTAGACAACTTGGGATGCACCAGTAAACAAAACAGACAAAAGGTCTGTTCAAGGGGCTTATTTTGCAGTGAATGTGTAAATGCTTTTAGAATTACTTTTCTGTTAGTATGTGTAATTAAGAGTTAATTTGAATTAGTAACAACAGTGGTGTTTGGTACAATGTAAGGCATTATACCTGGTGCTGGTCCCTGTCCCATATCAAATTCTTTCTTTATTGACTACTAGTGTTAAGTGGTATTAACAAACAAAAGTTTTCTCAAAAAATTATTTTCATTGACTCTGTGATAATAAAACCCTGTAACAGTACCATCTGCTATTTATTAAAAACTATTCCAGGTGCTTAACATTCTCTCAATCCTCAAAAACAACCCTACAGAGTAGGTACTTTATTTATTTATTTTTATTTATTTATGGCTGTGTTGGGTCTTCGTTTCTGTGCGAGCGCTTTCTCTAGTTGCGGCAAGTGGGGGCCACTCTTCATCGCGGCGCGTGGGCCTCTCACTGTCGCGGCCTCTCTTGTTGCGGAGCGCAGGCTCCAGACGCGCAGGCTCAGTAGTTGTGGCTCACGGGCCCAGTTGCTCCGCGGCATGTGGGATCTTCCCAGACCAGGGCTCCAACCCGTGTCCCCTGCACTGGCAGGCAGATTCTCAACCACTGCACCACCAGGGAAGCCCTCAGCCATTTTTGACCTACAAAAATGATCATTTTATATGATTTAACGTAATGTTAAGTTGTGGTTGGAAAGCCTGGAAGATGAGGCTTCAGTATACCCCAAAAGGCATCAAGCTTTTAAGGAAGCACCAGGATTAATGAGGGACTGTGCACGAATACTTTCCCTCAGAGGCTGGTTTAGCTTTTTTACTTACCTTACTTGAGTTGACCTATTTTCACTTTGTAGGTCTGTTCTCTGCTTTTTTTTTTTTCTTTTCTCACAATAATGGATTCAAATTTGCTGTATTTGCAATTCTTTTAATACAGCACTTTCAGGGTCACTTTGGCATGATAAACTTCTCTTGGAACTGTGTGACATAGGGACCCCAGATACTTTGATCATTTTGGAGAAAAGGTGCTGCATAAAATACTGTTTTTTCTCCCGAATAACATGAATGGAATTTCATCCTTTTTTGCTAGTTGTCAGGATAAAGAGAATGTACAAGGCTGCTACCCTCATTGTTCTTTCCAGAGGAGAGTTGGTCTCAGTATTATACTTTACAGTTGGTAAAATGCAGTTGTAAGAAAATGTTTGGGTTTATTAGATTATGTAGTATTAATATGGTTCCTTAAGTGTAACCAGTAGAATCCCATTTATTAATGTGGAATTTTTCTTACTGTTTTATATTTTAAATTACTGTTGTCTTTCTGCTTTCCCCTTATGCATTGTGAGATTCTTTGTTTCTAGCTTTGAAATCTTAACTAGTGCTTATTCCTAAACCCCCTGGCTTTTTCACATGGCCATTGAAGATGTTCACATGTTATTTTATTTAATCAAGGAATAGAGAGATTATGGGACTTCCCTGGGGGCACAGTGGTTAAGAATCCTCCTGCCAATGCAGGGGACACGGGTTTGAGCCCTAGTCTGGGAAGATCCCACATGGCATGGAGCAACTAAGCCCGTGTGCTACAACTACTGAGCCCGCGCTCTAGAGCCCGCGAGCCATGACCACTGAGCTCGCGTGCTGCATCTACTGAAGCCTGCGCGCCTAGGCCCCATGCTCCACAACAAGAGAAGCAACTGCAATAAGAAGCCCGCGCACCACAACAAAGAGTAGCCCCTGCTCCCCGCAACTAGAGAAAGCCCACATGCAGCAATGAAGACCCAACACAGCCATAAATAAATAAATAAATAAATAAATTTATAGAAAAAAAGGAATAGATTAAACAGTATTGAGTAGAAGAAAAATACCACTTTGTAATTTCTTATTTATTTATTTTTGGCTGCATTGGGTCTTCGTTGCTGCTTGTGGGCTTTCTCTAGTTGCGGCGAGCAGGGGCTACTCTTCGTTGTGGTGCGCAGGTTTCTCATTGCGGTGGCTTCTCTTGTTGCGGAGCACGGGCTCTAGGCGCACGGACTTCAGTAGTTGTGGCACATGGGCTCAGTAGTTGTGGCTCGTGAGCTCTAGAGCACAGGCTCAGTAGCTGTGGCACACGGGCTTAGTTGCTCCGAGCATGTGGGATCTTCCCGGACCAAGGCTCAAACCCGTGTCCCCTGCGTTGGCAGGAGGATTCCTAACCACTGTGCCACCAGGGAAGCCCTCCCACTTTTCTAAAAAAAATATTTATTTTATATTTGGCTGCGTCAGGTCTTAGTTGTGGCATGTGGGATCTTTGGTTGCAGTGTGCGGGCTTCTCTCTAGTTGTGGCGCGCACGGGCTCTGTAGTTGCCCTGCGGCATGTGAGATCTTAGTTCCCCCGAACAGGGATCGAATCTGCATCCCCTGCATTGGAAGGCGGACACTGGACCACCAGGGAAGTCCACAATTTTCCCGATTCTTTTTTTTAACTACAGAAGCTAAAATTAAATATAAAAAAGTTAAACAAGTACAGCCCTATCAAGTAAAACATATTGACAGCTACTCCAACCTGCCGGATGTAACTGTTGTTGACAGTTTGAATATACTTTTAGAACTTTGCTCAAGTGCCAATGCATGTATTCACAAACATACCTTGTTTTACTGACTCTAATGTTATTGATATAACATGCATCACACTAATACAGAAGAATGCTAAATGCATCATGACATGCCACTGACTAAGAGAAATCTGGGTTTCAGAGATGTTAATGTAAAAAAAAAGTGTCCTAAAGATAGATACATATTTATAGTATATACACATAATGTACTGCATTCTTTCATAGAAATCACATTATATATGTTATTCAGCCACGTGCCTTTTTCCTTCAACAAAACATTGTGAATATAAAAAAGGTTTTTTAAAACAAAAATTGGGGACTTCCCTGGTGGTGCAGTGGTTAAAAATCTGCCTGCCAATGCAGGAGACCCGGGTTCGATCCCTGGTCTGGGAAGATCCCACATGCTGTGGAGCAGCTAAGCCCATGAGCCACAACTACTGAGCCCACGAGCCACAACTACTGAGCCCGCATACCACAACTACTGAAGCCTGCATACTTAGAGCCTGTGCTCCGCAACGAAGACCCAACGCAGCCAAAAATAAATAAATCTATTTTCAAAAAAATTGGACCATTTCAACCAGACTAACATAAAAACTTTTAAAATGTCTGGTTTGTTCACCTATGTCAGTCTACCTTTAAAGAAGAAAACCTTCCCAAGGGATTTTACTGTGCAGCCAGGGTTGAGAAACACGGGAATAGATCGTTTCTCAAAGCCTTGACTAAGTCACTGAGGGTGCTTATTAAAAATTAAGGCATTTGCCACGGAGCAACTGGGCCCGTGAGCCACAATTACTGAGCCTGCGCGTCTGGAGCCTGTGCTCTGCAACAAGAGAGGCCGCGATGGTGAGAGGCCCGCGCACCGCGATGAAGAGTGGTCCCCACTTGCCGCAACTAGAGAAAGCCCTCACACAGAAACGAAGACTCAACACAGTCATAAATAAATAAATAAAAGAACGTGAATTAAAAAAAAAAAAATTAAGGCATTTGATCAGTACTCAAATTTAATACATATCTCCGGGTATACAGCTAGATTTGACTAGATGACCTTGTAGAGCTCCCTTCTTGGAGGCTGTCTTAGCTGTTTTTTCAGCAGTGAATTGCCAGAGACCCTGAGTTGGAGAATATGGGAAATTCTGTGGCAATATTGCATAGTTTTTTGTTCAGTTTTTTAAAAAAAGGATCAATTAACTAATTTTTGAGTGGTGCTGCATACTTTGAGTGTGGACCTCTTACTATTTTTTCCCTTCATTTACGTAGTTCATTGATTTCTGTCGCTTTTCCCTGTATCTGCCTCTGTATTTTCATATTATGTTTTTTTAAAAAATATATTTATGGTGCATTGGGTCTTTGTTGCTGCATGCGGGCTTTCTCTAGTTGCGGCGAACGGGGTCTACTCTTCGTTGAGGTGTGCAGGCTTCTCATTGCGGTGTCTTCTCGTTGCAGAGCACGGGCTATAGGCGTGTGGGCTTCAGTAGTTGTGGCACGTGGGCTCAGTAGTTGTGGTTCATGGGCTCTAGAGCGCAGGCTCAGTAGCTGTGATGCATGGGCATAGTTGCTCCGCAGCATGTGGGATCTTCCCAGACCAGGGCTCGAACCCGTGTCCCCTGCATTGGCAGGCGGATTCTTAACCACTGCCCCACCAGGGAAGCCCCCAGAGGTCTTCTTTAAGTAGAGATTATAACAGGAGGGTTGTGATGGTGCCTGGGATTTCTCCTTTTTCATTAAGCCCCCAGGTGATGTCTGATGTTCCTGGTCTGTAGACTACACTTCCTGTAGCAAGGATTATAGACTATGTTCTTCAAGTGCAACTTTGTCTTAGTTTGAGTTTCCCTAGAAGTGGACCCTAAAGCAAAGATTCAGGAGCCAATGATTTACTTTGTTGGGGAAGTAAACGTCAGTTGGGGAGTGAGGGCCAGCAGATTGTCAATAAAGGTGTATTATCAGGCTAACTACCACTGTGGGCAACTGTAACTGAATGACCCTGGAGGAACTTTGAGAGCCATTGTCAAGCATATGTTTCATAGCCTTCTACTGGAAAAAGATCCCATCTGTGACTTTCATAGCTAGAGAGAAGTCAGGGCCTGGCTTAAAAGCTTCAAAGGACAGGCTGACATTCTTATTAGGTGCTAATGCAGCTGGTGATTTGAAGTTGAAGCCAATGCTCATTTATTGATTTTTTTTCTTAAATTTATTTTATTTATTTATTTATTTTTGGCTGCGTTGGGTCTTTGTTGGTGCGTGTGGGCTTTCTGTAGTTGCGACGAGTGGGGGCTACTCTTTGTTGCGGTGCACGGGCTTCTCATTGCAGTGGCTTCTCTTGTTGCGGAGCATTGGCTCTAGGCGTGTGGTCTCAGTAGTTGTGGTGCTTGGGCTTAGTTGCTCTGCGGCATGTGGGATCTTCCCAGACCAGGGCTCGAACCCATGTCCACTGCACTGGCAGGCGAATTCTTAACCACTGCGCCCCCAGGGAAGCCCCACATTTATTGATTTCTGAAAATCCTAGGGCCCTTAAAAATTATGCTAAATTTACTCTGAGCTCTGTAAATGAAACAACAAAGCCTGGATGACAGCACATCTGTTTACAGCATGGTTTATTGAATATTTTAAGCCCACTGTTGAGATCTACTGCTCAGAAAAAAAGATTCCTTTCAAAATATTGCTGCTCATTGACAATGCACCTGGTCACCCAAGAGCTCTGATAAGAGATGTACAATGAGATTAATGCTGTTTTCATGCCTGCTAACACAACATCCATTCTGCAGCCCATGGATCAAGGAGTAATTTCAACTTTCAAGTCTTACTATTTATGAAACATATTTTGTAAGGCTGTAGTTTCCATAGTTAGTGATTCCTGTGGTGGATCTGAGTAAAGTGAATTGAAAACCATTTGGAAAGGATTCAACATTGTAAATGCCATTAAGACCAAGTTCACTGTTCTTTATTTAGCTTATTACTGCTTCAAGCACAGTGTTAACACTTCTCTAAGTGCTTACATCTTCTTGGATTCCTGTTTGTTTGTTAAGTCTTAAAAGAGGCAAAGAAAAGGATTTTAACATATTGTTGAGTTCCTATTATGTGCCAGGGAGTTTACGATGCAATCTCATTTTAACTCTCGTGTGATGGGTATCTTCCAAGTTGTAGGTGAGTAAACAAGTTCATAGAGGTTAAGTGACATAGGTCAAATAGCATGTAAGTGAATATCTAAGCCAGAATGAAAATCTAATCTGCATCATTCTGGCTATAAATGTGGTTTCCTACCATGCCGTTTCCCAAAGTGTGTGTGTCTTTTGGTCCACCTAGTAACAGTACAAGTGATATGTAGATATGACAAGAATAGTAAAAATGTTACTGGAATAAAATATAAGACCTCTTTAGAGAGGCTTCCCAGATCTCCTGTTTTGTTTCAGCATCCTGTTCATTTCATATAGTACTCAACACAAAGTGTATTTAGATGTCAGATTTATTCTGTCAACTTTAAGCCATTTAAACTTTTGCTTAAAGAAGAATCCCAGGGACTTCCCTGGTGGCGCAGTGGTTAAGAATCCGCTTGCCAATGCAGGCAATACGGGTTCAATCCCTGGTCTGGGAAGATCCCACGTGCTGTGGGGCAGCTAAGCCTGTGCACCACAACTACTGAAGCCCGCGCATCCTAGAGCCTGTGCGCTGCAACTACTGAGCCCATGCACCGCAACTACTGAGCCCACGTGCTTAGGGCCCATGCTCCACAACAGGAGAAGCCACTGCAATGAGAAGCCCGCACACTGCAACTAGAGAAAGCCTGCATGTGCCGCAACAAAGACCCAGCACAGCCAAAAATAAGTAAAAAATAAAAAAACAAAACAAAACCCAGGAGTGGCTTCCAAATCTTGGCCAAACTGTTTACTCAGATTGCTTTTTAAAATAAGTCTTCTTGGGGGCTTCCCTGGTGACGCAGTGGTTGAGAATCTGCCTGCTGATGAAGGGGACACGGGTTCGAGCCCTGGTCTGGGAAGATCCCACATGCCGCGGAGCAGCTAGGCCCGTGAGCCACAATTACTGAGCCTGCGCGTCTGGAGCCTGTGCTCCGCAACAAGAGAGGCCACGATAGAGGCCCGCGCACCGCGATGAAGAGTGGCCCCCGCTTGCCACAACTAGAGAGAGCCCTCGCACAGAAACGAAGACTCAACACAGCCATAAATAAATAAATAAAAATTAAAAAAAAAAGTCTTATTAATATATGTAAGATACATCTCAATATTTTGTTGGTTTTAACAAAGTATAACTAGTGATTACTATAGCTTTTTATCTCTCTAGGAAAATATGTGATATAAGTCTCCTAAAGCTACAAACATCAGCTTTTAACTGTATTTTTAGATCCTTTCCACATTATTTACTGTTGGAATTAAAGTAGTTAAGAATTTTTTTTATTTATTTTTTTTGGCTGCGCCGCATGGCTTGTGGGATCTTAGTTCCCCAGCCAGGATTGAACGTGGGCCCTTGGCAGTGAAAGCACTGACTCCTAACCACTGGACCACCAGGGGATTTCCCAGTTAAGAATTTTTTAATAGATTGACTCACAATTTTGAGTAATGTAAAATCTTAAATTGTGTTGTCGCACTCAGTGATTTGGAAGCACACTCATACAAGTGCAAAAAACATTTTAAAGTGATGGCATCACAAACTTTGTGCAGACTTAGGCAGGTGAATTATTAGTGATGAAACTAAATTGTCGAATTTGGCAGGGATTTAATGTTCAACAGCCAATTTAAGTCACGTTAGTTTTCTGAGAATGTTTTGTAACCAGCTTAATCTGATGGGCTTATGAGAGTATAGCTCTGTCAAAAATCATGTTCTGTAGGGATCATATTGAATTTCTTTTATTAGCTGACAATACCTGCCCTTAAAATTGTCCAAATCAAATTTCTTTTCCATGCTTTATGGTACAGAATTATTGGTGCCAGTGGAGTATTCGTCAGTGTGACAGAGAAAATGCATAGTTTTAGAAAAAATTTGGTTCTTACCTGTATATTCCTAAATATTAAGTCATTGCTACCAAGAGATACGACTCTTTTAGAAATCTGTAAGACAGGATGGTGATTGTCATTGGGTTATCCATAGGAATTGATTGTTTAGTGGTTGTATAAATTTTGCTTAGCTGATAATTTCACTCATTTTTTGGAGGTTGTCTAAGTCCATCAGATCATCTGAAAGCAGCATAACACCTGGACATTCACATAGGTAACTTCCTGTAGAAATGCTCTCATTGATTTCATGAGATCAGAAGTATCTGAGTGAAGACTGCTTCTCTTGTGTAAATCTAGTCAAACGTTTTCTGTGACTTCCTTTTTACGTGAAGATCCATATGGTAAATTCCTCTTAGGTTTAGTACCTTGGAAATATTTTCTCCAACAAACTTGCATATTTCTTGTTATCAAATACAGGAACAAAATTTAGCTTGGGACATTTTATTTTATTTTTTTTATTTCTTTTTTTTTGGAGTTTTTAAAAATTAATTTATTTTTGGCTGCATTGGGTCTTTGTTGCTGCGTGCAGGCTTTCTCTAGTTGCGGCGAGTGGGGGCTACTCTTTGTTGCGGTGGGCGGGCTTGTCATTGTGGTGGCTTGTTGTGGAGCACGGGCTCTAGGCATGTGGGCTTCAATAATAGTTGTGGCACATGGGCTTAGTTGCTCCGCGGCATGTGGGATCTTCCTGGACCAGGGCTCGAACCCGTGTCCCCTGCGTTGGCAGGTGGATTCTTAACCACTGTGCCACCAGGAAAGTCCAGCTTGGGACATTTTAAGTTGTTGCTTCAATTGTCATTAACCATAGACAAAATTCGTGGTCTGTGTTAATTAATTGCCCATAATTCCTATGCGTATCTGTGATCTTACAAGTAATGTCTGGTTTGATAGCCTTTTTTTTTTTTTTTTTTTTAATCTTAGTGTGGTTTCATTGGGGTTTTTTTTTTTTTTTTTTAAGCTATATTGAGACACTATAGTGCGCCCTCCCCCCTTCTTCCAACTTCTTGTACTTGGGCAACAGCAGGGTCATGTGAGCTGTTTGGCCAGTGAAATGTGAGCAGAAATTGTATGTGTAACTGTGTACACGTAAGTCCCTTACATACGAACTTGTTCTGTTCCGAGAGCGCGTTTGTAAGTCCAATTTGTTACTAAGCCCAACAAAGTTAGCCTAGGCACCCAACTAACACAGTTTGCTGTATAGTACTGTACTGTAGTAGGTTTATAATACTTTTCACAGAAATAATACATAAAACAAACAGTACCTTGAAAAGCACAGTAGTGCAGTACAACAGCTGGCATACAAGGGCTGGCATCGAGTGAACAGGCAAGAAGAGTTACTGACTGGAGGAGGGAGAGGAGGTGGGAGATGGTAGAGCTGAAGGATCATCAGCAATAGGAGACAGAGGGCAAGCTGCAATTTCACTCACACCTGACGTTGATGGCACAGGTTCTGGTTCCTTGATGGATTCAATTCTACCTACGCTCTTGAAAAAACGACCCAGTCATGTCTGGGTAGTAGCTCTTTTTTTCTCGTCGTAAATGACACGGTAGGACTGGATTGCAATCTGAACGGCTGCTGCAGTACCGTTCTACGTTTGGGTCCTGTGCCTCAAAAAACTAAAAGTGCCTCCTCAAGTAAAATCTCCTTGCCATTTCCCACATTGTGAGTCTCTTTGATTCTTCAGTTACTGCTTCTTTTGTCTCTCTTCATCCTTTCTGTGGGTCTCCGATTCCATCAGGTCTTCATTAGTAAGCTCCTCATGTTGCACGCAAGGAGTTCAATGAAGTCATCCTCTTGCAGATCTAGCTTGAAATAAAGACACTATACCATTGTACTCTATACAGTACTGTAAAGTACACAAAAGCACAACCACTTGTAAAGGTTGCATGCACGTGGCAGTGTACTCCAGAAAGGTGAACTGACTTAGGTGATTGGACATGCTAACGCATATTCGTATCTTTGAAAGTTCACAACTTGAAGGTTCGTATGTAGGGGACTTAACAGAGACAGTGACCAACCCTTTCCTGATTCTTCTGTTTCTTCCCTTGCTTCCTTGACTAGAGAAGCCTCAAGTACCGAACTGTACAGCCCCAAGATGGTGAACTCTCACAAACATTTGAGTGAGAAAGAAACCTTTGTTGTGTCAAGGCTCTGAAATTTGGTGAATAATTTGGTTCCCAAGCTCACCTGTCCTATCCTTTGGGAATACAGAATTATCAATCACAATTCAGAAAAGGTTGAAAACGTGTTTACTGTTTCTTGTACTTTCAATTGTGAGATATTAAGTAGATTACATCCAGGCCTCTCTGCTTTCCAGAATCTTAGGGGAGGCAGAGCTGTCTCAAAATTATATGCCAGCTTTTCTAAAGATCATCCTTTGGCTGGTATGTTAAATATGTGCATGCTATATGAAGGACATTTTGCTTTCATGGCATGCCTCAATATGAATGAATCATTAAAGGGCATAACACTTCCCCCTTCTGTGCACACTAAGTCTCTGGTGGATTTCCTTCTTTTCATTCCTTAATTTCTAAACCATATCTCTTCAGAACTAAGTATTGAGATTTTAAGGGAGATATTCATCACATTAAGCTCTCTGGCCAGCCTGAGCTCTTTCATCTTAAGCCTTTTAGTTCTCCCTTTGGTCCTTAATCTAGTTATTCTCTACTGTTGCTGGCACAAGTCTGGTTTTCTGCTTTTTATTCATTTGGGAACTCCCCCACCCCCCTACCCCAACCCATGCAAACATCAGGTTTTCCTTTGCTGCTGTACTTATCTTCCCCACTTTTGACCCAGAAAACACAAATATTTTTTCTGTGTATGGTACAAGAGACATTCACCTTCATACATCCCAGCTTTCAGTGTTTGGAAATGTTCCCAAAATTTAAACTTTTGACACTGGGGCATTCCCTGGCGGTCCAGTGGTTAGGCCTCCACGCGTTCACTGCAGGGGGTGCGGGGTTGATCCCTGCTCGGAGATCCCGCATGTGGTGCGGTGCGACCGAAAGAAAAAAAAAAAACAAGTTTTTTCTTCAGCAACTGGGAAAATACTTCAAGATATTTGTTCTCTTCCTTTTGCTGTTCTCTTCTAGTGCAGAATGGCTTTCTGTGACGGTGATTCTTTTCTCTTTATTATAGTATTATCCTTATTTGAGGTTTTTAGTTATTTTGTAAAGTGTCTCTAAGATAATAGTCATGTGATAAAGTGAAAAACTCAGTGTGAGGGGAAAATGGTGCTGTTATATTGAAAAGTATAGTTTTTACACTTCTATTTTAACAATAGATCTTTCTCTTTTGAAGAAGTACTCTCATTTAATATAAATACTAATATATCTTGGGGGAGGGGTAAAGACTTCTCTATATGTCAGTCCAGATGTATGCATATAAAATATATTCTGGGGCTTCCCTGGTGGCGCAGTGGTTAAGAATCTGCCTGCCAATGCAGGGGACACGGGTTTGATCCCTGGTCCCAGAAGATCCCACATGCTGCGGAGTAGCTAAGCCCGTGCGCCACAACTATGGAGCCTGTGCTCTACAGCCTGCGAGCCACAACTACTGAAGCATGTGCACTCTAGGGCCCGCGTGCTGCAACTGCGGAAGCACGCACTCCTAGAGCCTGTGCTCCACAGTAAGAGAAGCCACTGCAATGAGGAGCCTGTGCACCGCAACGAAGAGTAGCCCCTGCTCAACACAACTAGAGAAAGCCCGCGGACAGCAATGAAGACCCAATGCAAACAATACACACACACACCCCCCCCCCCACACGTATGTATATACTGGGACTTCCCTGGTGGCACACTGGATAAGACTCTGCACTCCCAACGCAGGGGGCCTGGGTTTGATCCTTGGTCAGGGAACTAAATCCCACATGCATGCCACAACTAAGGAGCCCACATGCTGCAACTGTGGAGCTCGTGAGTCGCAACTAAGGAGCCTGCCTGCTGCAACTAAGACGTGGTGTAACCAAATAAATAAATATTAAAAGAAATATTGTAACAAATTCAATAAAGACTTTAAAAATGGTCCCCATCCAAAAGAAATTAAAAAATATATATATATTCTGATAGATCCCAAACTAACAATTTCAAACAACCATGCCTGATAACTAATAATCGGTCTAGAGAGATTTTTACTGAGGTGATTTTTATCATTTCAACAAGGTGAATTTTACAGAGAGTTCTACAATTTACAGAGGTACCTTGGTTTTTTCCCCCTGGCTTTTCCCATGATACTTCTGCATCACCCCTGAGATAACTTTGCATTGTTTCCATTTGACATAATGATTTGGGAAGCTTGCCTTCATGCAAGCCAGAAATAAATTTATTGTCTTAAGTTCTTCTCATGTTGGGTCTTTGGAGGAGTTTCTTTTCAACAGTCCCTACTTAACTGAAGATTTTATCAATACTATCATCATCATGTCTGTCATCTGGATTACTTTTCATTGAGAAGGGGGGACTACAGAGTTTGGGACAGAGCTACTTAGTTCATCTTCATCGTGTGTGTGTGAGAAAATACACATAACAAAATTTACCACGTTGATCATTTTTTTTAAACAGTGATACATATTTTTTAAAAATTATTTATTTATTTGGCTGCGCCAGATGTTGGCTGTGTTATGCGGGATCTTTGTTGCGGCATGTGAAATCTAGTTCACTGACCAGGGATTGAACCCTGGTCCCCTGCATTGGGAGCTCAGAGTCTTTTTTTTTTTTTTAATTTATTTTTATTTATTTATTTTTTTTAGCTGTGTTGTGTCTTCGTTTCATGCAAGGGCTTTCTCTAGTTGCGGCAAGTGGGGGCCACTCTTCATCGCGGTGCGCGGGCCTCTCACTATCGCGGCCCCTCCCGTTGCGGGGCACAGGCTCCAGACGCGCAGGCTCAGTAATTGTGACTCACGGGCCCAGTTGCTCCGCGGCATGTGGGATCTTCCCAGACCAGGGCTCGAACCCGTGTCCCCTGCATTAGCAGGCAGACTCTCAACCACTGCGCCACCAGGGAAGCCCAGCTCAGAGTCTTAACCACTGGAGCACCAAGGAAGTCCCACCACGTTGATCATTTTTTAGTGTATAGTTAAGTGGTGTTAAATACATTCACATTTTTGTGACGCCATTACCATCCATCCCCATGATTCTTTCCATCTTGTAAAACCGAAACTGTATCCATTAAACAGTAACTTCCCATTGTCCCCTTAGCACCTGGAAACTAACATTATACTTTCTTTATGACTTATTTAAGTATCTCATATAAGTGGAATCATGCAATGCTTGTGTTTTTGTGACTGGTTTCTTTCACTTAGTATAATGTCCTTACGGTTCGTCTATGTCGTAGCATATTGCAGAATTTCCTTTTTAATATTCCATTGCATGTATATACCTACCTTTTGCTTATCTCTTCACCCGTCAATGGACACTTGATTGCGTCCATGTTGTAGCTATCATGAATAATGCTGCTATGAAAATATCCAGATATATCTGTTCAAGATCCTGCTTTCAGTTCTTTTTGGTATATACTCAGAAGTGGAATTGCTGGGTCATATGGTAATTCTGTTTTCAGAATTTTTCAAGGAACTACCATACTGGTTTATGCAGCAAATGTACCATTTTACATGCCCACCAACAGGGCATGGGGTCCAATTTCTCCACATTCTTGCCAACACCTGTTTTCTGGTTTCTTGATAGTGGCCATCCTAATGGGTGTGAAGTGGTAGGTGATCTTAGTCTTTTAAATAAAGGATAGAGCTAGATTTTTTTCCCCCTTGATTGTCTTGCTCTAAATGCACCCTAGGAGGCTCTTGATTGGGAATCAAATCTGGTTATTATTTAAAGTGGCACTTTTGTATTCTCTGTTGTAGATTGCTTTGATGGGCTTATTTCCTACCCTCTCCTTTTTTTTTTTTTTTTTAAACATCAACCAGCCACTTTTCCATATGAAAGACAAGTTATAACCCTTCACATTCTTTGTGCCTTTTCTTGATAATGTATAGCAGATGAATTGGTAAGCCTTCTAGACTACAGTATACCCAGTTCTCAGAATATCCCCAAATGCCTTGACTTCTGTAGTATGAAAGAGTTTTGGTCTTCTTTAGTCATTTCATGTACAGAATTCAAGATCAGATCATATAATACTAGATACTTCGTAAGGCCCTAAGATGCCATAGTCTTGTTAATTGGGTATATTATTTGAATGTACTATAGGCATTTAACTGAAGTTTGATAACATAGGACACCTATACTAAATTCCCCTTTATGTATTTAATGAACAGAATTCAGACCTTCAGGATGATTCTTTGGGTCTCAGAAACTTCTTTAGGGACAGATAATAGCTAAATTTTCTACAAAATAAAATGGGCTGCAGAAAAAGGGCATATTGAAATTGCTGAGAAGGGACTATAGAATCTCTTGTTCTATCTAGAGGGGGGATCCTTAAATAGGTTTCATTTATCTGTGATATAGTCAGGCCCACCAAAATATATTTCTCAATCTCTATTAACATAGTTCAGTTTGCGTTCTTCATTCTTTCATCAAATGTTTGTGTGCCATTTATATCATTAGATACTGTGCTTTTCTGGGAATAGGGAGATAAAGACACAGTTAATGCCCTTTTAGGACGGTAGTATTTGATGGGAAGAAAAACACTGATCCTCAACACAGAGAAAGGAGTATGAACATGGGTTGGAGAGCACAGTAAGGCTTTGCAGAATAAGAACTTGATCCAGCGGAATGAATAGTGTCCTAGACAAAGAGGAAAGGTCATGGGTCAACTGATCAATCTTTACATAAAGCAAACCCAAGACCTCTCCAGGACCTTGAGTGACAGAACCTTTTTAAGGCAGTGTTTGATTCTGTGGCCCTTTTCTGTCCTTGGGGTGTTTGCCGTTAGTGTTTTTGGACTTAAGAATTTGTTTCTGTGAGCACACTACTTGGAAAGTTAGTTGAATGTGGTGGTTAAGAGGGAGCTCAGGCACTTAAGTTAGATTGTCTGGGTTCGAATTCTGGTTTTACCACTTAATAGCTGTGTGACTTTAGGCAAGTTACTTTTTCAGTTTTTTGTCTTTAAAGTCAGAATTATGTGTTCTGACAGCCGGCAGACATTTTTTTCCATGTTCAGAGAAATTATGGTCATGACCCTGTATACTTTGGTAGGAGGTACATGAGTCCTATCATCCAGTATAGAGCCCGCTTGTTTTCCTATGACTGATTCTGAACAGTTTGCCTCCATCCTGAGTCTGGCTCTTACTAGAAACTGTAGGCCCCCCTTTAGATTTTGTACTCTGTCTTTATAAAATTAAGACTATTGGACCTCAGCAGAGACCTGTTTTACCATCTGGCAGGGACAGTCTTGGGAGAATCAAGTTTACTGGGATGTTGTTTACTGTTAGTGGCATGGGAGCATCTGCTCTCTACTAGGCATTGGCAGTTAAGGTTTTTGAAGATAATGTTCTGGGAGGTTAACTTGTAGGGGGAAGAAGATGTAAGCAGGAATAAACCACATTTTAATGTATTAAGCGTGTATGTCTGTTGTCATTGAAATCATTTATCTTGCATCTGTTCTTATAAAAGCAAACGAAAGGATCCCCATACAGATGAATTCAAATGTTCAAATCTGAGATAATATGATTAAATCAAAGCATGACTGTGGAGTCAGAGTGCCTGTTGTAATCCACTGAATTTGTGATTTTGAGCAAGTTTCACCCTCACAGTTTTTAGTTTCCTTTTATAAAATGGGGATAATACTGGTACCTACCTCAAAGGTCTGTTCAGATTCAGTGTCTGTTCCGGTGCAAAGCATTTGGAACAGTGCCTACCGTGAGGTGTTTTATTTGTGAATGAGTTTATCGAAGCAATGTGTAAATAGTTCAAAGAGCAAAAACCAAGAACTAAAGCTAAATTAAAGTTGGAGTGCAAAACATTTGACTCTCCTGGCAGGATAGTCAGTAACAAAAAGAAGCAAGCTGGTTTAATGTAATGGATGTCTAACTAGGCTATTATCACTCAATGAAGGAGAAATGACCTGGAACGAAACAAGCTTAGTATTT
This sequence comes from Balaenoptera borealis, assembly GCF_965194805.1. Taxonomy (NCBI): domain Eukaryota; kingdom Metazoa; phylum Chordata; class Mammalia; order Artiodactyla; family Balaenopteridae; genus Balaenoptera; species Balaenoptera borealis. Next base: position 47,826,987 of record NC_138879.1, on the reverse strand, counting down.
GGTTAAGATGTCCTTTGAGTTGTGAGGATTATATGTTTCAGAGTTTCTGTAACAGTGGTGATTTTCAGTCAGCTACCTGTTGTCCCCAAACTATCAAGAGTCCCAGAAATTATATTTTATTTCCCAAAACTCATGTACCAAACTGCGCATCCACAAGTAGTGATTTGACCATGAGTTGCAGTTCTCTGGTTCATAAATTGTGATCATATCTGCTGCAGATAGATTTGACAGCCTTCCGCCATCTGAGAAATGCTGAGATTGCATTGATAAAATAGTTGCTGCAATAATGATTTCATGAAATACTAGTGTTTGAGAAGGTTATGTGAATATAACTGGTGTTAGTCCTCTGCTGATGGAGGTTTTAAGGGTGTGGCTGGTCTAGAGTTTTGGATAAATTAGGGTTTTCACATACTTTTGGGGTATATTATAGTTAGGATTGTGTTTCTGTTGCTGGTGTTAAAAAAAGGATAAGGATGACACCAGTGTTATGAGAATTTCTTTATAGTCATAATTTGTACAGATTGGTACAAAGCACTGGTTGTAGAACTTTTAGCTCTTTTCTCTTCTGCTTCAGGCTACTACTATCCCTTAATCTAGTTCCTTCAGGAATGAAGAAATTCTGAAGATAAAGGGCTATGAGGAGTAGTTTGGCTTTTAAAAGTAACTACTACAACTCCGTAATAAAAAGGCAGATAACTCAAAAATTGTCATAACATCTGAATGGTATTTTCCAGAGAGCATACACAAATGGCCAGTTAGCATATGAAAAGATGCTCAACATCATTAGCCGTCAAGGAAATGCGAATCAAAATCAGAGATAACCACTTCACGCCCACTAGGATGATTATTAAAAAAAAAAAAAAAGGAAACGTGTTGGTGAGAGTATGGAGGAATTAGAATCCTCCTCTATTGCTGGTGGAATGTAAAAATGGTGCAGCCCCTGTTAAAAAGTTCAACAGCTCCTTCCTCAGAAAGTTATCATATGACCCCACAGTTCCACTTCTTAAGTATATATTCAAGAGATTTGAATGCATACTTACATGAATGTTCATAGTAGCATTTTTCATAATAGCCAAAAAGTGGAAAGTCAACTCAAATGTCCATTAACTGATGAATGGATAAGTAAAATGTGGTTAACACTTATATACATTCAGTAAATGAAGTGTCGATAGATGCTGCACTATGGCTGAACCTTGAAACATGCTAAGTGAAAGAAGCCAGTTACAGAAGACAACATACTATATAGTTCCATTTATATGAAATGTCCAAATAGGTAAATCCATAGAGATGGAAAGTGGATTGGTAGTTGCCTAGGGCTGAGGGATTTGGGGATAAATGGGGAATGACTGCTAATGTGTATGGAGCTTTTCTTTTTCGAATGATGAAAAATCGATTATAGTAATGGTTGCGCAAATTCTGTGAGTATACTAACAACCACTGAATTGTATGCTTTAAATAGGTGAGTTGTATGTGCATTATAGAGCAGTAAAGCTGTTATTTAATAATAACAGATAACTGCTACTTTTCTATTTGTACCACAGTCTTTTGTGCATTGTTTCGTGGCTTTTTCAATGAAGGGAATTATATACTTAATTGAAGCTGCGATAGTAGAATATCATTGAGTATTTAAAATATATTTCTCCCCTCACATTGTAAAACTATTATATGATCATTGCTGAAAATTTCTAGAGCACAGAAAAATGAAAAAAATCTGTCATCTGGAATAGTACCCAGAGACATACCATTGTTAAACTTTTAGTGGTATTAGATATTTGGGTAAAGTTTTTCCATATGTAATGTTGCAGAGCTCTACAATTTAAAAGAATTATGGTCTTTTTTTGGTGTAGCTAGGTTACTTTTTAAATTGCTTTGTTGTTGGAACAACTTAGATGAATTACTGGTTCACTTCTGAGGCATGTTTAATTTGTTGTTAGTTTTTGAGAACTAGTATGGCAGTGAGCTTGAAATGATACCCTCTTTACTCCACTGCCACTAAATTTAGCCTTTTTTTCATGGCTGTGGTTAGAAAAAAAAAAAGGATGTTTCAAATGAATGTGCTCAGGCTCCCACAGATGGTCTTATATATGCCTTAATATTTGTTTTTTTAATGCTTCAGAATTGCGTTAAATTCAGCTGTATTGAGGTAAAATTTATAATACACTACTTATACACATAAAATTCATTGTTTTTTTAAAAATTTATTTTTGGCTGAGTTGGGTCTTCGTTGCTGCGTGTGGGCTTTCTCTAGTTGCGGCGAGCGGGGCCTACTCCTCGTTGCAGTGCGTGGGCTTCTCATTGCGGTGGCCTCTCGTTGCAGAGCACAGGCTCTAGGTGCGTGGGCTTCAGTAGTTGTGGCTCACGGTCTCTAGAGCGCAGGCTCTGTAGTTGTGGCGTGCGTGCTTAGTCGCTCCATGGCATGTGGGATCCTCCTGGACCAGGGCTCGAACCCACGTCCCCTGCATTGGCAGGCGGATTCTTAACCACTGCGCCACCAGCGAAGTACCAATTTCATTGTTTTGATAAATGTATTCAGTTGTGTAACCACCACGGTAGAACAATTCTGTTACCCCCCAAATTTCCCTTGTACTCCTTTGCTCACAAGCCTCTCACTTCACCCCCATATCTTGGTAACCACTTACTTGCTTTCTGCCTTTATAGTTTTGCATTTTCTATAACTTGATTTAAATGGAATTATAGTCCTTTTTGGTCTGGCTTTTTTCCTTTTTTTTTTTTTTTTAAATGTCTTTATGGGAGTATAATTGCTTTACAATGTTGTGTTAGTTTCTGTTGTACAACAAAGTGAATCAGCTATAAGTATACATATGTCCCCATATCCCCTCACTCTTGAGCCTCCCTCCCTGGTTTGGCTTTTTTCAGTTAGCATCATGTTGTTTGAAATTCATCCATGTTGTTACTTGCATCAGTAGTTCATTCTTTTTTATTCTTGAGTAGTATTCCATGGTATGGATGGACATTTGGGTTGTTTTCACCTTTTGGCTATTATGAATAAAGTTGCTGTGGACATGTATGTAAAAAAGTCTTTGTGAAGATATATATTCGTATCTCTTGGGTGATACCTAGGAGTGGGCTTGCTTAGTCTTACAGTGTTGAACTCTAAGAAACTACTGAATTGTTTTCTAAAGATCATACCATCTTAATATTTCTATTTAACTTCTATTTTTAAAAAAATATTTATTTATTTATTTGGTTGGGTCAGGTCTTGGTTGCAGAATGCGGGATCTTCATTGCGGCATGTGGGATCTTTTGTTGCAGCACGTGGGCTCTTCATTGCGGCACACTTGCTTTTCTTTAGTTGTGGTGCGCGGGCTCCAGAGTGTGTGGGCTCAGTAGTTGTGGCATGTAGGTTCTCTAGTTGTGGCTTGCCGGCTCAGTAGTTGTGGCACTCGGGCTTAGTTGCCCCCGCAGCATGTGGGATCTTAGTTCCCCGACCAGGGGCTGAACCTGAGTCCCCTGCATTGGAAGGTGGATTCTTAACCACTGCACCACCAGGGAACTCCCCCCACTATGTAACTTCTTGATATTCCTGAAGGGCTAATTTTTGGAAACATATCATTTCCTGGGATTACACATAATTTATCATATCATTAAGCAGTGTTTCATAAAGTCACCATCTGCATCGTACTTTAAGGTATGCTTATGCTTAGAATGTGTGCTAAGGGTGCTTGTTAAAACGCAGATCCTTGGGTCTCATCACCAAAAATTCTGACTTAGTAAAAGTTAGAGAGCCACGTGCTAATATGGCATTTAGTTTTTTCTAAAAGCATAGTTTTCATTAATATATTTATTCAGTTAGTGTTTATTGAGCTGTTTTTGGCTCTTCCTTTGCGTTCACGTGCGTTTTATTAACTATTTTTTCCTGTACTTGGGATCTCCCAAGGTTTATCTGGGCCCCTTTCTTTGCTCGCCACCTAGTGGTGACAAATGAGAACCATACAAAACTTTTCTGATGAATGAATTCATAGGAGGTGGACAGTGCCCTTCTAAAGGAGGAAGGATTGCAAATACCCAGAGATAAGTTTGTGTTTGTGACTAACCAAATGCTCAGTATATGTTTGCTATATGAATGAATTCCCTTTTCTCCAGTGACTACTTTTTGGGGAAGTTCAGTTTATTTGTATTTAATTGGGGAATAATTTGTTTGAGAAGAAAATGCATTTTAGAGCCTGTAAATTTAAAACTTTTGTTTTAAACTGCTAGCTGAATTATTTTTACTGGGAAATGGATAGGTGTGCACTCCTAGTTCTCTTAATATGGGAGAGATGCCTCCAAGCCATAGTGAATTATACTTGATACTGTATGAAGTCATTTTGGTTCCATACAATTTATATTCTAGATCCTGTTTTTTCTGGGCTCTTAATTTACTTTATCTTTTAAATGGTTTTAGTTTTTTTTTTTTTTTTTTAAGGTAGATTCCTTTTTTTTTTCTTTAATTTTATTTATTTATTTATTTACTTATGGCTGTGTTGGGTCTTCGTTTCTGTGCGAGGGCCTTCTCCAGTTGCGGCAAGCGGGGGCCACTCTTCATCGCGGTGCGCGGGCCTCTCACTATCGCGGCCTCTCTTGTTGCGGAGCACAGGCTCCAGACGCGCAGGCTCAGTAATTGTGGCTCACGGGCCCAGTTGCTCCGCGGCATGTGGGATCTTCCCGGACCAGGGCTCGAACCCGTGTCCCCTGCATTGGCAGGCAGATTCTCAACCGCTGCGCCACCAGGGAAGCCCGGTTTTAGTTTTTTACTCATACTAGTTTTGATGATTGTGAAGTTATTTTGTTAAAAAATTTGTTTTTTGTTTTACATTAGCTTGACAGAAAAAGATCTACTGTGATAGGGATGTTTCAACAAAACATAGTTTGTACGGTCTCATTTTACTTCTCACTTATAGAAATGGTGGAATCAATGAAGAAAGTAGCAGGGATGGATGTGGAGTTGACAGTTGAAGAAAGAAATCTCCTATCTGTTGCATATAAAAATGTGATTGGAGCTAGAAGAGCTTCCTGGAGAATAATCAGCAGCATTGAACAGAAAGAAGAAAACAAGGGAGGAGAAGACAAACTAAAAATGATTCGGGAATATCGGCAAATGGTGAGATTGTCATATCCTAGACAAGTTTAAAGAATGATGTCTTAGGTGGTGGACTGTTTAGAACATAGCCTAGTACACACATTGTTGTATACCTGTGTAATGTATATTTTACATTTTAATGGATTTACATCTTTCACTCACCTGGATTGGGAATTACAGGCTATACAGTATTTCGGGACAGAGGAGAACTTTTTTTTCTTGGAAGCTGCAGAGAGTAGTGTTGAGCACCACACAAGTAAAGAACTAATTTAATCTTTGTTTTTATTGTGGTAACTACAAAATACTTCATTGAGTGACTTGAAATTACCATTCAGGACAATTTAACAAATATTTGTGTGCCTATTATATGCCACACCAGTTGCTAGGTGTTATGTGCAAAGTTGAGACAGTTACAGTTAATATCTTTATGGAAGATCAGTCTAGTCATTGTTTTTTTAATAGAACAGAAAGTATCAGAGGGCATTGGACATTATTTCATAAAGTTATTGTTTCACATATTACATGTGGGTATATACAGATATGTAATGTTTTTATTGTGGGTTTTGGTCAAGAAAGTTTGATCTAGTTCTCAACCAGAGGTGACTTTGCTCCTCAGAGGACATTTGGCAATGTCTAGAGACATTTTTGGTTGTCACAACTTGACAGCTCTGCTGGTATTTTAGTGGGTAGAAATGGGGATACTGCTGAGCATCCTGTTATGCATAGAATAGCCCCCCACTGTTGAGAAACTGATTCTAAACACACTCTTAAGAGTACAGTGAGGGAAATAACAGAAGCAGTCACAAAGTTAGCATGGGGAGTAGTAAACTTGGTAGGGGGAGGGAAAAGGGAAACGTTTATTGACTAACACGGGGAGATATTTGTAATATATATAATTGTGTAAGATACTGTATTTAATCTTTAAATGACCGTGTAAAGGGTAGGTATTACTCCAGTTCATAGATGGGAAAACAGGTGTTCTGAGTGATTAAGTAACATACCTGGGGTTACAGAGAAGGTGGTTAGCTGGTACCAGTGTGACCATTACTTTCAAATATGTTGAAACAAACAATATGGATTGTCGGTAGACAAGTTTGGTGTCTCAGAGGGATGAGGAAATGAGAAAGTGCTAAAGCGGTAAGTCTGTGAACTAGATTGTGGGATTTGGGATAAGTAGGAAAGGAAACAGGAAACAAAGAGAGGAACTGATAAATTGGGAGAAGATGAAAGAGTCAAGAGGCTGGAATTTAAGACTTCCAGGATAGAACAGCATAGTTAGGAGTATGGACAAGTGAAGGTCATGGAGTTGAGATGAAGGAACTGTGTTGAAAGGAACATGATAATACCTTGGTGTGTGATACCCGGAATTGGAGAGGTAAGCTGTAGATACTCAGTGAATGTGGGTGAAGAGCCTGCGGAGATCTACTGATAACAGAAATTGAGAAATTAAAACATAGTGGATGAGCTTCCAAGGAGGAAGGGTTTGGAGTATTAGGAGAGCAGTCATACTGAGTCAGTGAGGAGTTAAAGAGATTCAGAAATCATCCTTCTCTTAGAGCAGTCTATCTTTACTTGAAAAGCCATAAAGAAGTTAGTTCATTCAGGAGAGAGCTGGTTTTACTTAGAATCAGAATGAGATTATAGGAGAAGAGAGAGTGGGCGAATTATTTACAGTGGGAAGGAGGAGGTTCCAGAGGGCATGAAATGAATTTGGAAAGGTTGAACAATGTCACTGTAGTAATAGAAAATGGAAAGCAGACTGTGTATATATGTTTAGGAGTAGTGTGCGTTTTTGGCATGATAAACGAATTGGGACGAGTGGCAATATTTCCTTTAGTTTACAGATTTTTGGTGTTGTAACTGGCTATGGATCTACCACTCAGGTGGTTGGCTGTTGAGCATAGTAGTGGTTAGAAATGTGAGCCTTGGAAGCAGAATACCTTGGTTTGAATTTTTATTCCATCCCTTACAAACTGTGACTCCAACCATGCAACCTTACCTGGGTTCAAGTTCTCACTCTGCCTCTAAGTTCTTTAAGTTAGTGATCTTTGGGCAAATATAGTAATCTTTGTTTTCCCATGTAAGTGGAGATAATAGTTGCTACCTCATTAAAGAAGCTACTTAATATAAATGTGCTGCACTTAGTAAGTAGTAATCACTGTTAGTTCTGTAGCTGAACCGTGAGGTTTTTTTTTAAGCACTTAAGTAATGGCACATAGGAAGAAAGACTTTCCATAAACCGGAGACAACTTTTCTCTGCTTTTGTGTCAAGAGAGGGAAGGGCGGTTTGGAGAAGGGTATGCATGTTCTCTTCTCCAAAACAAGAGATAGAATGTGATAATTTATATATAATTTCTTAAACAATTTTTCTGACTTTTTTTTCAGGTTGAGACTGAGCTAAAGTTAATCTGTTGTGACATTCTGGATGTACTGGACAAACACCTCATTCCAGCAGCTAACACTGGCGAGTCCAAGGTTTTCTATTATAAAATGTAGGTTCTATACTAGAAGGGAAAATGTCAGATTAAATGTTGGCTCTCTTAAAATCATCACTTTTTTATGTAGGTTTACAACATTTTATTTAATGTTGGAAAGATAGTTACGGGAGGAGTGAGTCTCAAGAATTAAATTAATTTTTGAATACTCATTTGCAGATTCACTGCTAAGAAGAATCAATATTACTGCATTTAAGGTGGTCAGACTATTACTGTAAAAATGTACTAGGTTTCGCTTTACCTATTTATATTCATTTGCTTGTGTGGGGCTGCCCCCCTAGCTACAAGCAGTGCATTACACAGTTCAGTCTTAACAATTTATATGGAAGTTTTATTTCATGATTAACAAACTGTTGTGCCATTCTTTGGAACCACTTTTTATATTTAATTCTTGTCTATCAAGTGATAAATTTGTTGATTTTTGAGACTTTTCAGTTAATTTCTCTAGGATTTTGCTTATATTTGGCAATGTGAAATCTCTGAGGAGGAAAACTAAATAGATGAGTCAGTCATTCCTGAAAGAGACTTTTTGAAATTATTGAAGTATACCTGTTTCATGTTTTTGTCACATACTTGATCTTATGTAATATAGAAAATTTTTAACAACTTATTTAAAAAGCATTATTCCTAATTCTGTTCTTTTATTTTTGTTTTGTTTTAGGAAAGGGGACTACCACAGGTATCTGGCTGAATTTGCCACAGGAAATGACAGGAAGGAAGCTGCGGAGAACAGCCTAGTGGCTTATAAAGCTGCTAGTGATATTGCAATGACAGAACTTCCACCAACACATCCCATTCGCTTAGGTCTTGCTCTCAATTTCTCCGTATTCTACTATGAAATTCTTAATTCCCCTGACCGTGCCTGCAGGTAGGTCATGAAAGAGAACAAACGCTCTCACTATGAAAGTAAAAAAGGTTACAAAGGAGAATAGCTACTTGTTTTTTGTCTTGTTCCTTGGGACTGCCTTTGTTGGCTTGGCCCTGTAATAAAGAATTATTTTGGCTTTTAATGCAGCTGTTCTGGATGATATGAAGACAGACCTATCTCATTTCACTAGGATAGCAGTTAGGATAATTATGTTGATGGGGAAAAATTTGATTGGTAGATTGAAAAGAATCTTGTTACAGAGTAAGAGGAAGGAATGAGGAATTTTCATAATAGAATTATCTTCATTTCTGTATATTAGCTTTCAGTCTTTATAGCATGTGTTTAATATAGTTATGCTCTTAGTGTACGTCATTTTGTATTTTCTATCATAAAATTTGGCATTTTATTGATGTATGTAAAAGTACTCCACCATTTATACTTCAGATTGTTCCCAATTTTTGATACACATATAAATTTGAGGAATATTTTCATGTGCATAGCTTTTTACTTTTTAAATATACATAACATGAAGTTTAGCATTCTGTTTTTTTTTTAAATTTAATTAATTAATTTATTTGTTTATTGGCTGCATTGGGTCTTCGTTGCGGTGCGTGGGCTTCTCGTTGCGGTGGCTTCTTTTGTTGCGGAGCACGGGCTCTAGGCACGCGGGCTTCAGTAGTTGTGGCTTGCGGGCTCTAGAGCACAGGCTCAGTAGTTGTAGCACACAGGCTTAGTTGCTCCGCGGCATGTGGGATCTTCCGGGACCAGGGCTCAAACCCCTGTCCCCTGCATTGGCAGGCGGATTCTTAACCACTGCGCCATCAGGGAAGCCCTAGCATTTTGTTTTTAAATGTGCAATTCAGTGACATTAAGTACACCCACAATATTGTCTGTCACCACTATTTCTAAAACTTTTTCATCACCTGAAACGAACTAATCACTAAACAATAACTCCATATGTCCCTCTGCCCCAGTCCCTGGTAATCTCTACTTTGTCTTTATGAGTTTGCCTATTTTAGATACCTCATATAATAGGAATAATGTATTTGTTCTTTGTAACTTCAGTGTTCTTGAGTATGTAGGAATCAGATATTCCATGAAAGGATTTTCCTGATGTAAGGTGGATTCATTTGAATGCAAATAAATATTAATTTATCTAAACACATTCTAAATGTTGCTAGTCGAGTTTACCCAAACAGGTAATATGTCTTAACTAATAAAGAAGCTATAGCTGTTTAGCTGATAGTACTGGTCTTTCATTGCCATTCTCCAGGCTAGCTGTCCCACACGTAGCTTCAACTTAGTCCTTTCCATGCTTTTGCTTTAATCTGAAGTGTGCCATTTGTGCTCTTTTCCTACCCATTAATTAGTTCAAATATGACTTCCCCATTTGTTCCTCCTCTTGGGTCCCTAAAGTACTTTCTCCAGGATAGCACTTCATCCTCCTTTTATAGTAGTTATTTATGTGTCAGTTCCTCTATTCTTAGATGTTTTAAAAAGTTCATTGTGGACCCAGGTTATGTCTCTCTTTCCTCTTTTCTTTTCCCCACCCCGTGCCCATCGTCACTTGGTGTACATAGTACACAGTACTCAATAAGTGAATGTGAATTTTGTTTCGTTTTAACTGTAGTAATTGGCTTATATGATCACATTTTTGTGAGTTCTAGATTGCCTATTATTCTTCCTTGCTCCATTAACATTAAATTCTATTGGATTAAACTGTGAGATACTGTCCCAGAATTTTCTCTTTTTGCATTAAAACTTTGTTAAATAAGTGAACTGTTGACTAGAATTTGGAGATACCTTTAATATGCATGTATTTTGGTGATGGATTAGAATGGGATTTGGTCTACTTGTCAAAAGCATAGTCATAAGTGGAACTCTAAAAGTTCCACTAGTTCCAAAGTTAATGGATTACAAAATTAAAAAGGGAGTTAATAGGAAGTTAATTTTCATAAGTTACATCTGCTTTTCCTTTATTTCAGTGCCTAAACCCAAGCATTCAGTGTCGCTATTACTGTGTGATAACTGAAGAAAAGACTGAAATTTAACTTAACGTCATTTCCAATTCTGGTTTTGGACTTTTTTAGTTTATTTTTGTAATACATTTATGTAAACACTTGTAGGTTGGCAAAAGCAGCTTTTGATGATGCAATTGCAGAACTGGATACGCTGAGTGAAGAAAGCTATAAGGACTCTACGCTTATCATGCAGTTATTACGTGATAATCTGACACTATGGACTTCAGACATGCAGGGTGATGGTAAGGAGACTGAAGTTAAAGTGTTGTCTCTTTCAGTTGTTGGACCTGTTTACTCTTAGAAGTTGGGATTTCTTTACATTAAGCTACAATTTAGAGTCAACAGCCTATCCTCCAAACTATCAAATTTTGATTACTGCCTTTACCGGAAATGATATCAAAGTACAGTCTTCCATTTTGGTCTGTAAGATGATAAAATAAAATAACTGTTTGGGAAAGGGGATCTTTTGTTAATATTCAGAGATTTAAAGTTTTGCCTCTAATACTGTTTGCTAAACTTAGTTTACCTCTTCTCTCACACTGTGTTTTGAAAGATGGAGGGAAAGGAAGCAGTTCATATTATCATTCCTCAGATTCGATTTTAGGGGGTCTAAGGTTAATTGTATTTGATTGTCATGATCACTGCTTTGGCTGAGTGGTAATCCTCAGGTTAAAACTAGATAGTTAGGGAGAAGGGTAAGCTGTGACAAAGTGAGAGAGTGGCATGGACATATATACACTACCAAACGTAAAATAGATAGCTAGTGGGAAGCAGCCGCATAGCACAGGGAGATAAGCTCAGTGCTTTGTGACCACCTAGAGGGGTGGGATAGGGAGGGTGGGAGGGAGGGAGACGCAAGAGGGAAGAGATATGGGAACATATGTATATGTATAACTGATTCACTTTGTTATAAAGCAGAAACGCACCATTGCAAAGCAATTATACTCCAATAAAGATGTTAAAAAAAAACCCAAAAACTAGATGGTTATAAGTAGATATTTATGAAGCATCTTTTCTGTGTGGAAATCTTATCTAAAAAAAGAACTAGTTTACCTCTGTATTCTACACAACAAATGGCATGTCCTGCCCATAGGTCCTTATTTAAGAGGTGTGGTGTAGTGTCTTGTTTTCTAGCATTGCAGTTGTAAATAGTTACTAGAATATTTTATAAAATTTAATCTTGTGATGGGTGGTGGGGTGGGGTGGGGTGGGTGCTTAATGTTTCTTCCAGATGTAAAAGGCCAAATTTGTCACATTTCTTGATTTTAAAGGATATTTTATTCTGCCCATTTCTAAAGAATTGTTTTAATCCATGGTACATCATTGGGGGGGGGATGGGACGGGGAGATGGACACAAACTAGTGTGGCATGATAATTATGAGAGTTTTTGTAATTGGTGGTGGTGGTATGGCGAGTGGAAATAAAATTTCTTGTCACTTTCAGCTACAGATCCTTTAAGAGTGTATTACCCAAACTGAAGCATATGTTGTATTGCTTGAGGCTAGCTGTACTTTCCATTGGTCAAACCAACATGTTGTACTGTATTTGGAAACATACTTTTTAAAGATGTATTTGAAAATGGGTGTCAGGGCATGTAGGTTGGCAGTGGAAGGATAGAGTCAGATTTTAGAATTATCTTGGGTCATGGTACTGAAGTGAGAATTAGGTGACTCAGCTTCTAAAGTGCACCAGCTTGATGAACTATTTAGAAACTTGACTAGGGTTGGCTTGAGATATGTGGCACATGTGACCTACTTGCTCACTTTACCAACAAAGCCAGATGGAGCCACAGATGACTTTTCATTCAACACAGCACTTGAGGGGCAACCACTACCAGTCTGTGGGACTCAAAACCAATGTAACCGTCTCTGAACTAATGACTAAGGTTCCTTCCAGCTTTAAATTCTATTGTATTCTAACAATAACTACTAAGAAGAATGGCCAGATAGCTGTGGACTCTTCACAGTCACCCCCAGCTCAGAGAAGACTAATATCTCTCTGCCTGTTTGAGGGGATAAAAGGAAAGCATGTGGAGAGTTTGGTAAGCAGTATTGACCTATAATATAAGTAAGCTCTATACCTCTTTGACCTCTGGGGATGTTTTTTTGAGGGTGAAAAATAACAAAAAGAAGGTGACTTTGAAAGGCAAATTTTTTTAGACATTTGATGCCAGCTCTTATGACTAAGTTGCTAGATTACAAAAATAAATAAAGTCTGTATTTTTCATTATCACTCATAACCAAGAATTGATTGAGGGTAGACTGTATGTCACTCCATTTTTATACAGAACCAAAGATATGCTTTTTCTTGGTTATTGAGCATTGTTTTATGAAATGGATCATTTAAAAATAGGGTACCTTTAGATTTCTTACGTTTTCATAGTTGGGAAGGTTCTTTGTACAAAATGTTTTATTACATTTTAGGGTAGATTTCTCTTTAATCCTAAAACACTTAAAAATCTAGTGAAATTCAGTTGCATCAATTCCTTTTCACTTTGTAAATTGACCAATTAATTAAATTTGGTTGAAACAGACTGATTTTCATTTAAGAGGTTTGTCACAAAATATTTGGAATTATGAAGCAGTTTAATGTGAAAAATTCAAGTGGTCTATCTTGAAATTTTAGCAATATTAACAAGCTATCTGAATTTACAAATTGTTGTCGGTACTAGGAAATTATTTGCCAGTTTTGCTAAAAGGTAGAGTGTTACATGTTTCATTAAACTGGTTTTGTAATTTAGAATCAATGCTGAATGTAGAAGAATTTTGGTCATGAAATTGGTCAGGATGTTACTTGCATTTATTTTAAGGATTATTTAGATGGTTTTCTTCTTTTTTACTTTAAATATGAAAAATGGTGTCAAAAACCTTTTGAATTGAGGGTTTGTAAAGGAAGAAGTATATGTTGTTCACAGGCCTTTACTTACACGTTTATATGTTTTTAACTGCAGAATATGTTAATGTCTGTCTGGGTCTGTTGAAACATAATTCTTTAAAGGGAGCACCACTTTTTCTCATCAAGTGATTTCAGTCCTTTTCTCTTAACCTGTGGTCAGAGGACTGTTAAATACACAAGTCCATAGAGAGGAAATGTGTTCTCTCTGCCCGTTCCCCTCCTCCCCCCCAAATCTAGAAACTGGGCAAAGAAATATGTATCTGAAGATATGTATGTATCTTTTTGCCCCCCTTCTGTATACCTTTTAAGAGGATATTATTTCTTCCTCTTAAAAAGGAACAGATTATTTCTTAGAGTGAAGTTCATACAAAGTAAAAAGACCAAAATCTGACTCCCCTAAATCATTGATGTTTTCCTTTGCCCTGCTCTTGGTTTATTTTTCTTGTAATGTTGCTTTCATATGATTGTTCTCCCTCCCTTTCTCCTTGCAATATAGATTCCTAAAGGAAAATCCAACTCTTCCTTTCCTAAAAACTCTACTTTGTAAGTCATTATCATGGCACAGTGAATTCTGCTTTTGGTTTTGGTTCTTCACTAATCATGCCTGCATATCATCATCTTGTCGCTTAAAAAACTGCTTGTTCTACATTCCAGGATGTGAAACCTTCTAAGACATTTATGATCTGCTACCCCTGTCTACCTCTGTTTGGGTGTGACTTATGTGACAGTATTTTTATGCCAAAGTTACTTGGAACTTTTGGCAAATCTAATGGTTGCTTATGAGTAAATTAGAGTGTGCTCTATTGTTGTATGTTAACCGTATTTTGGCAGTGTATGGCTGTTAAAAATGAGAGTGAACATTCCTACCATTTCCTAAGTTTGAATACATTATTGTTCTTTGGGGGAACAGTTGGGTGGACCATCATTTCTTCCCTCAGTAAATAGTTACTTTTGTCTTTCCTTGCACGTCTTTTTCTAAATGTGAGTCAAAAATCTTTATGTACATTAAGTACTTTTAGACTTAAACAATCAATGTCAAATATTTTTATCACAAAAGAAATGTTAAAAACACTGAAACTACCTTTACTTAACCCTTATTGCCATGACAACATTTATTGTATCAAGGTCTTTAAGACTGTTTAAAAGCATTCCTCAGAGTTTTGCTTTATGTCTGTAGGCAGCCGGTCTTAGTGTCATTTGTCCATTCTAATTAAGTAATTTAACAAGCACTATGAATGGATGGGTTGTCTGAACTATCATATTATGATTGTTGGGTTAGTTAATTGATTTTTCATTTATTTTGATCAAACTAGTAACTACATAGGAATTACAAGTGGTTTGTTAAAGAAGAAGAATGTAACTTTTACCCGTTTATTTTTTGGCAAAAGCCTGCATGCTTCCTTATTATGGCTGACTTATTTAATGCTTATTAATAGGTAGATGATTCTCTGGTAAATAGGCTGGCTTTCTGTTGCATGTCATAGTGCAGTTGAAACTCCTCAGGCTAATCATCATGTTCAAAGGGAAAAGAAAAGTGGCATGAGAGAACTGGTCCAAATGCCCTTCTTTAATAACCTCAGTGGTCTGGTTTACTTTGAGCATGCTATTCCACTTTGGAGTGAGAAATTGTGGTTATGGTTTGGTGTGACTGTCCAGGATACAAAATGTGTAAAATATTCGTTTACAAAAGCAGAATCCTCCCTCTAAAACTGTAGAACTCCTTTGAAGAATTTTGCTGCTCAGTTCTCTTATTGAAACATTTCTGATAATGGGACCTGCAGAAAAATTAGATTTTGCAAAAAATTATGAAGTACTCTTGGTTCTTGAAGAGGTGAGGTTATTGAGAAAGAGTATTTTGACTCAAGATATACATGAAAGCTTGAAAATCATTTTAATAATATGGTTACCTTGGCTGTCTACTTAAGAGCTTTTTTAGCATAAAAACACTGACTTTTACTGTGCATCAATTCTTTTTTTCATCCTGTTGATCATTCAGGACCTTGATCCAGCAGCACCTCTTGGCTTAGGCATCTCAGGTGTCAAGGTAGAAATCCTTTGCCTGTCTGTGTTTAAACCAATTGTAGCAAATATAAGGAGTCTATGCTTGGAATGATACCTTTATGACCACAACAGCCTAGTTTAGTCATTATGAAATAACTAACTGTCATTCTTCTTTGCAGGTGAAGAGCAGAATAAAGAAGCGCTGCAGGATGTGGAAGATGAAAATCAGTGAGACATAAAAGCCAACAAGAGAAACCATCTCTGACCACCCCACACCTTCCCATCCCACCCCTCTTGGAAATTCCCCCATTGTCACTGAGAACCACCAAATCTGACTTTTACATTTGGTCTCAGAATTTAGGTTCCTGCCCTGTTGGTTTTTGTTTTTGTTTTTGTTTTTTTTTTTTTAAAAACAGTCTTCAAAAGTTCTTAAAGGCAAGAGTGAATTTCTGTGGATTTTACTGGTTCCAGCTTTTAGGTTCTTTAAGACACTAACAGGACTGCATAGAGGCTTTTTCAGCATTACTGTATTGTCTCCTGCCAGATGTGGCAAGATCACCATTAGAAATGGAAATTACATTTGAAAGCCATTAGACTTTTAGGTGATGCAAGCATCTAAGAGAAAGGTTAATCACACTATAGAGGTGTATGTGGTATCATTTTCCCTTTTTCTAATTGTTTAAATTGAATTTTATACCAATGTTTAAAATTAATTGGATGTTAGCTTGAGGTGGTTAAAGGTTGTTTGGGGAGTTTGTTGTAATGATTTTGCTGTAAAAAGTGTTTCAAACTCTGCTGAAATGTTGCTGAAAAGCATGGTGCTGGTAACAGTTCAACAATCCGTGGCTGCTCATTCTTGCCTACTTTACTCTCCCTCTGAAGCAGGTTAGCATTGAAGGTGGTAATGGAAAAGCCTGCATGCGTGTTCAATTCTTTGTTTCTTCTCCTCCCCTCTCCCCCTGGGCCCCGTCCCTCCCCTCCTTCGCTCGCTCAACCTCTTTTGTTCAGTATGTGTAACTTGAAGCTAATTTGTACTACTGGATATCTGACTGGAGCCACAGATACAGAATCTGTATTGTTCTTACTGAAACACAGCATGGATTAACATTAAACTTAAATAAAACAAACCTAAATTAAAAATGCCAAACATCATTGCGCCTCCATCCTTTATCCTTCTAAAATAAAATCTCTAGTCTGAACATATTGATGATATTGTTTGCCTAAATGTGAAAAAGATCCCATTTATTTTTTTCCTTCCGTAAATCACTTGTCTGTTTCCCAAAAATGATGTATATTTCTGGGGGGAAAATACCTGTAACTTGGTTGTGAAGAACAAGTATAAGTAGTGCAAGTATCCTGTCTTCTAAACCAGATAACAACACGATGTTTATTTTAATCATTAAAGTGCCAGTGTGTATTTATAATACAAGGTGTAATTGTGGATCATCTAGCATGGAATTTTTGGGGTTGTGCAACCAAAGGCTGAATGTGTGAATGTGTCAGAATAATCCTTCTTAGGCTGAGGGAAAAATCCCCCCTGCCCCAATCAGTGACAGGAACAGAGAAGAATGATTAAATTCATTCTCAGTAGTACCACGTACACATGGTAAAACAATGGTATGGTAGTCCCCTTTATTAGAAACACTCAATGTAAATAATATCTTCCAGAGATCATAGACATCAGTGTATATAGATATTTAATTAGTATAGATCATTGTCAGGCATTGAGATCTGTCTCATTCAAATGACTGCCTCACATTGATGTACTCCTGATTTTTGGAAAAAAACCAGTTGACTACTTTTGGACATTCAGATTATTTCCAGCCTTGCTATTGTAAATGGTGCTGCAGTAAATGCATGTGTATCTGTATGATACATTTCTAGATTTCGTGTGTCAGAAAACATATACTTTTCAATTGGTAAATACTATCTCCCTCCAAGAATTGTTCCACATTATAGCCCCATCAACAATGTATGAGACTACTAGCTTCACCACACTTCACTCGTTGCTAAATGAGATGTTGACACCAAAAGTAAACCTTGGGCTTGAGTTCTTTGTAGTAAAGACTTGGGAAATCAGTAGATTAGTGATGTACTGGTAGTTCTTATTAAAATAAGTGTATGTAGAATAAACAATGTTTTTGTGAATTGCTTTTCCATCAGATAATTGGAGACGATTGTATATAAATTGTACTCTTTGGAGCTACCTCCAAGAAGATAATCAGATTTGTTTTTTTCCAGCAGTAAATGTTGCCAAGTGTTGTCTGCTGCATCTCAGTCCAAAACTAGAGGAATATGTTAAGCTCTATCACAGATTTTTAAAGAAACTGCTAATAGGATTCAGGGTTTTGCAGGCCGCTCCCACACTAAACACTAATGTGTGAATGCCTGGACTTGGAAGAGTTTGAATGAACACATAGGTAATCTTTTTACAAAATAGTCTGGTTTGTGGAGGTGATTCTGCCAAGTTGGGTTGTCACATGAATTTGTTGAGTGAAAGAGTTCCTTAGTTGACTGTGTAGACTTCTATTTGTTTTCAGCAAATTCAGGATGCCATGAGCATTTTCAGTGGTGTGGCAATCTTGGTATGGAGAAAAAAGAACTTGCCATCCAAAGAAACCAATGAAGGCACTTAGGAAGGACAATGGTGATTAGTACAGGTCTTTAGAAAGATCCCTGTCAAAGATTGCAAGACAGAGAGCGAAGACTGCAGAAAGGGGACAGCCCTGTGAGGACAGTGTTACTTCACTTCCTGTATCTGTTGTCTGGGAGGTGGAGTGTTTTTTTCAGCTCCTGGTTTAGTCATCTGGGAGGATAAGTTGATTTCGATAGAAACTTGAGTTACCATTACAACTTGAATGCAGTTGTTTTGATTTTTTGGTAATTGCTTTGAAAAAAGTTTTAAACCCAAAGATTTTCTAAAATGTTAGGAGCAGCAACAAATGGGTTTATACCCATACTTGGGTTCTGTGATGGGTGGCCAGAAAGGAAGATTTCCAAAATTATATTTTGCTGCTTTCTAGGAAGACAAGAATTTAAGTTAGATCATAGTAAGGGCGTGTTGATGGAATAATATAAACAGTGACTCCTGCTCTAGACAAATGCCACTTGAGAGTTTTACAAAACAAAATCCCATATTAGTTGCTATGCTCTTGATCCTAGGACAGTAGAAGAGTGATCATGCTGAAAAAATTGCGTAAAGATGAATCTTGCTTTGTTTTGAAATTTTTAACAAGTTCACAGGGATCCCTGGTAAAATTCTGGGATGCTTCATTAAAGGAATTGTTTTTCTTTCTTTGATTTGGATTTAAAGTTTCATTTTCCCCCTCAAAATTTTCTTAAAAATTGAGGTATAGCTGATTTGCAATATTAATGAGTTTCAGGTGTACAACAGTTTTTAAAGGTTATACTCCATTTATAGTTAAAATGTTGGCTATATGTATTGTTTACCTCTTAATTCCCTACCTCTGTCATGCCCCTCCCCCCTTCCTCTGCCTACTGAAAAGGAATTGTGAGCTTTTAGAGGAAGTGGTGATACTGGATCCAACCCAGATCAACAAAATTAAACCGTCTAACAAGATAAGACATATCTCTCATTTCTTTGAGTTCCTAGACTTGTGATTGGTATTGACAACTAATAGCTAACATTGAGTATCAGCTATGTACCAGGCACTGTGCTCATTAGGCAGTGTCTAGCACATAGGTACTTGATAATTAGGTAAGTTTTCCATCTGCGTTTTTTAAATAGGAAAACTGGGATGGGAGAAGTTGAGGAACTTGTCCAAAGCCACAAAGCTAGTAGTAGTCAAACAGGATTCAGAGTTGGGTTTGTATGATTCTTAACCATTAAGCATTCTTTTTCTTTTAGGCTGTTAGTGTTTTATTGAAATATATTTTCCCTACCCTAAAGTGATCATCTAAAAAATACATTTTAACATTTCTGAGATCAGTATATGGTTTACAATTGATATATGCCTTTTTTTTTTTAAATTTATTTATTTATTTATGGCTGTGTTGGGTCTTTGTTTCTGTGCGAGGGCTTTCTCAAGTTGCGGCAAGCGGGGGCCACTCCTCATCACGGTGTGTGGGCCTCTCACTATCGCGGCCTCTCTTGTTGCGGAGCACAGGCTCCAGACGCACAGGCTCAGTAATTGGCTCACGGGCCTAGTTGCTCCGCAGCATGTGGGATCTTCCCAGACCAGGGCTCGAACCCATGTCCCCTGCATTGGCAGGCAGATTCTCAACCACTGCGCCACCAGGGAAGCCCATGCCTTTTTGAAAAGCTATAGTAGACGTTAAGCTGTAGTATAAATAATTCATATTAGAATTGAGGAAATAGAATATAAATGATAAATACATTTAGGGCTATTCAGTGGCTACCGTCTAAGAAGAGGATTACTGCCTAGATTAATTTTTTTGGCAATTTGTTTCTTAATCTGTAGCTTAATTTAGAAATTTAAAAATTAGTGTTTTTTTTAACAGGTGGAGCAGTTCTTCCAATTTAAAACAGTGTAGCTTGGACAAGTAGAGCCATAATCCAAATAGATAACCAGTGATTATGGATTGTCAAGTTGCTGCAGTGCTGTGACTGAGTTTTCCAGATAACCTAAGTCTTATTGTTCTTAAAAAGTTCCTTGGGTTTTGGACATTTGTTTCTCACATAATTGATGTTAAGAATGTGTACTTGCACAACCCCTGCGGTATGAGTCATGTCCGGGAGCTTTCTTCCTATGTCTAAAGCTATCATTGACCATTTTTTTCAGTTGTGCTGAAAAGTCTTGGAACTCATGCTTCCATCCCATATTGCTTGTTTCTGAGTCTTCCACAAAGACCCTTTTGCATTTAGAATTCTGGAGCTATAGGGTTGTGGTAGGGCTTATTTCAGCACCTAAGGCTTCTTTCCCATTAATTAGTGGTACATTTGTAGTGTTAACAGGCCACAATAACTGCTGAACTCCCTCAGAATTTGCTTTCAGCAGAGTTCAAGTAATAAACGTTTAAAAACTTTTTTTTCCACTTAACCTCATTCGTCATTAAGGATATGTAAGCCAAAACGAGATGCTAATTTCACCTTGCCTAAGATTATAGTTAGCAGTGATTAGATTTATAGAATACTTTGTTGTGAGGATGTAGAGAATACGTAAGACTATTGTTGGTATTTTTTTTAAGTAAAGTTTTTATTCAAGTATAAAGAAAAATACATCAAAGATGTACATCTTAGAATTTTTACAAAGGGAACACACCATTTAACCACCACTCATATCAAGAAATAGAACAGGACCAACATCGTAGAGCACTCCATGCCCTCATTAATTTACCCCCTTACCCCTACAACTGGAACCAGTATCTTGATATTGCCATTGATTAATTTTGCTTAGTTTTTGAACTTGATGTAAATGGCATATATACATAAATGGCTTGGTTTTTTTTCCTCTTAACATTAGGTTTGTGGGATTAGTCCATATTATTGCCTGTAATAATAGTGTATTTTTATGACTATGTAGTATTCTGTTGCATTAGTATACCACTACCTGTTCTATGGATGGACATTGGATTATTTTCAGTTTTTGGATGTTACAAATAATGTTGCTGTGGCCATTCTTTTACATGTCTTTTGGTATATACATGTATGAATTAATGTTGCATATATATCTAAGAATGGAATTGCTGGGTCATAGGGAATACATGTGTTCAGCTTAGTAGATACTGCAAAACAGTTTTCCAAAGTGGTTGTACTGTTTTACAGTCCTACCAGCAGTGTATTAGAATCCCAGTTGCTCTACATCCTCACTAGCATTTGGTGTGGTCACTGTTTTTAGTTGTAGCCTTCTGGTGGGTGTGTAGTGATATCATTCTGGATTTAATTTGTGTTTTCCTGATGACTAATGAGACTGAGTACTTTTTAATATGTTTATGGACATTTGGATATCTTCTTTTGCCTGTTTTTCTGTAAGTTGTCATTTTCTTATTGATTTGTAGGATGTCTTAATATATTTAAGAATAGAGTGTATCTTTGTAGTTATTGCAATTATCTTCTCCCAGTCTGTATCCTGCTTTTTTATTATCTTAATGATGTCTTTTGATGAGCAGGAGTTCTTAATTTTAATATAGTCCAATATATCTGTACTTTCCTTTAAGGTAAGTGCTTTATGTATCCTATTTAAGAAATATTTGTCTACCCCAAGATTGTTAATCTTTTGTTTTTCTAGAAGCATTGTTTGACCTATCATATCGATCTAGAATCATCTAGAACCTATTTTGTGCATGGTAATAGGGAGACGTTAAAAATAACGTTTTTCCATATGGATATTCAATCGACCCAGCAACATTGTTCCATTGGTCTATTTGTCCTAGTGCCAGTGCAACACTGTAGGAATAAAATAATTCAATATCTGGTAATGTAAGCCCTCCAGTTGTTTTGTTGTTCACGATTGTACTGATTATTCTTGGCTCTTTGCATTTCCATATACACCTTAGAATCAGCTTGTTAATTTCAATAATAGAACAGCAACAACAAAAACCTGCTGGGATTTTGATTAGGTTTTTACTGAATCTATAAATAAATTTGGGAGAATTAACACAGTCTTTACACAATTATGTTCTTTTAATCCATGAACGTAGTATATTCTTCCATTTATTTAGATCTTTAATTTTTTCCAATAATGTTTTTTCTTTTCTTTTTTTTTGTGGCCGTGCTGTGTGGCTTGCGGGATCTTAGTTCCCCGACCAGGGGTCCAACCCAGGCCGCAGCAGTGATAGCACCGAATCCTAACCACTGGACCACCAGGGAATTCCCATGTTTTGTGGTTTTCTATGTAGAGGTGTGGTACTTTTTATTGGACAAATTTCTAGGTATTTGATTTTTTGTGTGTGTTATTTTAAATAGTATTTTTTTTCATTTTCCGGTTGTTGCTACTTATAGTAATACTATATATTGACTTTGTTTTCCATGACCTTGCTAAGTTAACTTATTAATTCTAACAGTTTTATGTAGATCCTGAGACAGGACAATATAAATGAAAGTTTTAAATGAATGCACCCTTTGCTTGTGTGTGTATGCTTACAAATGTAAAATATGTTCACTTTGGCATTATAATAGCAAATTAGAAATAACCTAAATGCCCATCAATTTTGGTTCACCCTTACTATGTATACTATGTTGCTGTTTTAAAAAAATTAGGCTAAAACATTTCTGCTAATGTCGTAAGTTATTTGCATACAATGTTAGATGAGAATAGTAAGATACATAACATGCATAATCTTATATGTATAAAACAGGAAAATATTCTGTATGTGTATTAGCCTGTCTTTAGGAAATTTCTGAAAGATACAACTTCTTTTCATAAAACAGTTTTATTTGACTTAAAAAGTCATGTATGTAAACTATACAGTTTGAGAAGTTTGGGGATATGTATGCGCTTGTAAAACCATCGTCATAATCAAGATAGCCAAGATAGCCTTCAACCTCAAAAGTTTCCTTGTTGTACTTCGTAATTTCCTCCCTCCTGTTTCCCCTTTCTTTCATCCCCAAGCAACCACTAATCTGCTTTTTGTTATTTTACATTAGTTTTCATTTTCTAGAGTTTTATATAAATGGAATCATATAATTCATGTACTCTTTTTTTTTTTTTTTTTAGGGGGGAGATGGTCTGGCTTCTTTCAGCATAATTGTTTTGAGATTCATCCATGTTGCATGTGTCAGTAGTTTATTCCTTTTGTTGCTGGGAAGTATTCCACTGTTACGATATACCACAGTTTGTTTATTCACCTATTGATGGACATTTGGGTTGTTTCCAGTTTTTGTCTGTTACTAATAAAGCTGCTATGAATGTGACAAGTCTTTATGTGGGCATACATTTCCTTTTTTTTGTGGATAAATAGGAGTGGAATGGTTGGATAGTATGGCAGGTGTGTATTTAGCTTCTTAAGAAACTGCCAAACTGTTTTACAAAATGATTGTACCATTTTACATTTCCACCAGCAGTGTCTGAAATCTCCTGTTCCTCCACATCCTGTGCAGCACTTGGTATGGTTAGTCTTTTTGCAAGTACAACGTACTATCCATTGTGCTGTAGAGCTGGCTTAGTCTTTTTAATTTTTCCATTCTAGTAGGTGTTTTTTTATTTGTATTTTCCTAATGACTAATGATGTTGAGCATCTTTTTATGTGCTTATCTGCCATCTGTATATTTTCTTTAGTGAGGTGTCTATTCTAATAACAATATTGAGTCTTCTGATCCATGAATAAGGTATATCTCTCTAATAGTTTAGGCCTTTTAAAATTCCAGCAGTGTTTTATACTGTTCAGTGTACAGGTCTTTCACTTCCTTTGTCATATTTGTCCCTAAGTATTTCATAATTTTTAATGTTTTTGTATGCTTTTTAAAATTCAATTTTTGATTGCTCATTGCTAGTGTATAGAAACAACATTGATATTTGTGTATTGATCTCGTACCCTGCAGCCTTGCTAAACTCATTTAGTTTTAGTAGTAGTGTTTTGTTGTTTTTGTAGATCTCATCAGATTTTCTTCGTAGACAATTATATTTTCTGTTAATATAAAGTTTTAACTTATTTTCTTCTCCTGCTCTTATGTGTTTATCTTGCCCGATTGCACTGGCTGGAACCTCCAGCACAATGTTATATAGAAATGGTAAGAGCAGACATATTTGTATTGTTTCTGATCTTGTGGAGAAAAACATTCTTTCACCATTAAATATGATGTTAGCTGTAAGTTTTTCATAGATGCTCTTTATTAGGTTGAGGAGTTCATTTCTATTCCTTGTTTGCTGAGAGTTTTTATCAGGAATGGATGGATGTTGGATTTGTCAGATGCCTTTTCTTCATTTATTGAGAAGAGCATGTGTGTTTTCTTTTTTAGTTTAATGTAATGAATTATAATGCATATAATGAATTATAGTGATTGCTTTTTAAATACTAAACCAACCCTGCATTCCTGGTATAAACCCCAGTTGTTACGTATTGTCCTTTAAAAATATTTTTGGATTTGCATTGCTAAAATTTTGTTTAAATTTTTTTTTTTGCATTTATGTTCATGAGCCTGAAAGTTCTGGAGTGATGAAATGTAAATAGCACCAAAAGTTTTTCTTCTGTGGCATTAAGGACAAGATAGAAGAGATGGATGGTCATAATAGATCTTCAAGAAGGAATGGAAGAACACCTGAAATGGTAATATGAAGGTAAATTATAAAAGACTTATTTCTCAGTTTCTTTAAAAATCTTACAAGTGTTTAAAGCAAAAATTATAACTATATTGTGGGATTGATAATGTATGTAGGTACATCATACATATGGTAACTATAGCATTAAGAGGCAGCCAAGGGATGGTCAATGGATACATTTTATTGTAAATTTCTTATATTTTACTTGAAGTGATACAATATGAATTCTCAGAAGACCTTGAGAGGTTGAGAATATACATGGTAATACTTAGGGCAAGCACTATATAGAAATAATGCAAAGAGGTATAGCTAAAAGTCAGTAGATAACAAAGATGGAATTCTAAAAATTATTTATTTAATCCAAAAGAAAGCAGGAGAGGACAAGAGCAGTTGTGCTCCCAGGTCTTCTCTCAGGGAGAGGTTGAAAGCTCAGTAAGACTTAATTTTGAGATTGGGAACTTCTATTAGGTGTTTTTTTTGTTTGTTTGTTTGTTTTTTAATGGCTGGAAAATTCTCAGCAGTGTTGACATTGGGAAATGAATCTTCTGAGGAATTCACAGAATTGTTCTGCAGATTATACTATGTTGTGCTTGAAATGTTAAAGTCAGCTTTTAAAAACATGCCCAATAATTTTCGCATTTAAAAGTCTCTTTGCTGATTGAACTGACATTTCGGCTGCCACCCATTGCTAGTGAGACAATTTGCAATTTGATTTCAGTTGGGTAACTGCCTGATAAAAATTAATAGTCTTCAGAGGAACATAACAATCTAGAGTCCCATTCTTTACAATAACATGGATACAATCCAAAACTACTCAGCACATGAAAAAACAGGAAAACGTGACCCATACTCAAGAGAAAATCAATGGAGATTATCCCTGAGAAGACCCAGATAAGTAAATTAGCAAAGTCTTACTGTTGTTCTTGCACCATAGCAGATAAGAATTTTAAAGCTTCTAGTGTAACTGTGTTCAAGGATGAAAGGGAAAATATGTTTGTGCAAATTAAAAGAGGAAATTTCAGTAGAAATACTGTAATTATAATAAAGAACCAGGTGGACGTTTTGGAACTATAAAAAATACAATGTCTTGGGAAAAAACAAACGGGAATTCCGTGGTGGTCCAGTAGTTAGGAATCAGCGCTTCCACTGCCTGGGGCCCAGGTTCAATCCCTGGTCAGGGAACTAAGATCCTGCAAGCTGCACAGTGCAGCCAAAAAAAAAAGTTAAAAAAATACAATATCTGAAATAAAAATTCACTGGATGGGCTTCACAGCAGAATAAGGAAAATAACAGAAGGATTCGTGAACCTGAAGTTAACTCAATAGAAATTTTCCAATCTGAAGGAGAAAGCAAAAGATTAAAAAAAAAAAGAGTACAGCCTCAGGGGAACCTGTGAGATAGTATACACATCAAAAGGTCTAGCATATGTGTAAATGTAGTTCCAGAAGGAGAGAAGAGAAAAAAATGGGATGGGAGGGAATTCCTTGGTTGTCCAGTGGTTTGGACTCTGCGTTCTCACTGCCAAGGGCCAAGGTTTGTTTCCTGGTCGGGGAACTAAAATCCCACAGGCTGCATGGTGTGGCCCCAAAAAAAAAAGAGAAACGAAAAAAATGGGATGGGAAAAGTATGCAAAGAATGACTAAAATTTTCTCACATTTTGTGGAAGACAAATATATAACAAGTCCAGTGAAAATAAGAAAAATAAATACAAAGAAAATGAATACTTGCTAACATTATAATTACACTACTGAAAAATCAAAGGAAAAACATTGAAAACAGCATACATGTATGTTGACAAATGGACAAATCATATACAAGTGAGTATCATTTCAAATCACTGACTTTTCATTTGAAATAACAGAAGCCAGAGAACAGCAATATTAAAGTGCTCAAAGAAGAAAAAAGCCAGCCCAGAATTCTATACTGCTGTAAACATCTGTCAAGAATGAAAGTGAAATAAAGATATTTTCAGATAAAAGAAAACTAAAAATTATTTGGGAGCAGGTTTTACAGTAGGGAATGCTGAATAAAGTTCTTCAGGCTGAGAGGAGATGATATCAGAAGTGAAGATATTTAAGAAGGAGTGAGTGTTTAAAAGAGTAATATAGAAATATTACTTCTTTAAGAGAGCATATGACTGTTTTAAGCAAAAATTGTAACATTGTACTTTGGGGTTAATAGCATGTAGCTGTAATAAATATGACACCAATAGCATAAGTACAAGAACTGATACACTGGAGGGCTTCAACAGAAGGTTTGAGCAGGCAGAAGAAACAATCAATGAACTTTTGAAGATAAAGCAATTAAAATTATTTAGTCTTTACTTCCCTGGTGGTGCAGTGGTTAAGAATCTATCTACCAATGCAGGGGACATGGGTTTGAGCCCTGGCCCGGGAAGATCCCACATGCCGTGGAGCAGCTAAGCCCGTGCGCCACAACTACTGAGCCCGTGTGCTACAACTACTGAAGCCTGTGCGCCTAGAGCCCGTGCTTTGCAACAAGAGAAGCCACCGCAATGAGAAGCCTGCACACAGTAACAAAGAGTAGCCCCCACTCGCCGCAACTAGAGAAAGCACGTGTGCAACGAAGACCCAACGCAGCCATAAATAAATAAATAAATTTATATATAAAAAAATTATTCAGTCTTAGGAACGTATAGAAAAAAGAATGAAGAAAAATGAGTAGAGCTTGAGGGACATGTGGGATACCATCAGACATACCAACACATGTGTATTGGAATCCCAGAAGAAGAGGAAAAAGGGGAAGGGGCAGAAAAATCATTTGAAGAAATAATGGCCTCAAGCTTTGCAAATCTGAGGAAAGGCATGAATATACATGTGCAAGAAGCTCAATGAACTCCAAGTAGGATAAACCCCAAGAGATCAAATTGCTGGAATCCAAAGACCAAGAGAATTTGAAATAGGAAGAGAGAACTGATTCATCAGTGTAAGGGATCCTCAATAAGATTAGCAGCTGATTTTTCTTTAGGAACCATAGAGGCAAGAAGTCAATGGGATGACATATTTAAAGTCCTGAAAGATAAAACTGTCAAGCAAGAAGTCTGTCTCTGGCAAAACTATCCTTCAAGAAGGAAGGAGAAATTAAGATATTCCTAGATAAACAAAAACAGAGGGAATTTATTACCAGTAGACCTGCCCTACAGGAAGAGCTAAAGGGAGGTCTTCAGGCTGAAGTGAAAGGATGGTAATTCACAGCCACACAAGAAAATAAAGAACACTGGAAAAGGTAACTAGTAGGTAAATATAAAAGTTAGTGCTATTGTACTTTAGATATGGTTTGCAATTTCTCTTCCTTTTATATGATTTAGTAGGCAAAAACATAAAACAATAATTATGAATACATGCAAATAGGCATTCAATGTACAGAGATGTCATCTGTACCAAAAACAGTATAAAGGGGAGGGACAGAGGTTTTTGATTAAAATGTATATTTCTGAAACTAAGTTGGTATTATTCAAAGTAGGTTGTTAGTAACCCTCAAGGTAACCACTGTGAAAATAACTTAAAAATATATAGGAAAGGAAAGAAGGGAATCAAAATGGTACACTACAAAAGATTACATATATATTTGAAAAAGCAGTAATGGTGAAATTGAGGAACGAAAACCATATAAGATATATAGAAAACAGATAGCAGAAGTAAATCCTATATCAATAATCACACTAAATATATGTGGATTTTTTTTCTCTTTTTTTTTGCTGCACCGCACAGCTTGTGGGATCTTAGTTCCCTGACCAGGGATTGAACCCAGGCCCTCTGCAGTGAAAGCGCAGAGTCCTAACCACTGGACTGCCAGGGAATTCCCATAAATGTAAGTGGATTTAACTCTTCTATTAAAAGGCAGAGATTGACAGATTGGATTAAAAAATCCAATAGGACCCATATATGTGCCATCTATAGAAGACTCACTTTAGATATAAGGACACAAAAGAGAATGAAAATAAAATAAAAGGATGGAAAAAGATATTCCCTGCAGATAGTAACCATAAGAGAATTGGGATGGCTACATTATTGTCAGAATAAATAGAATTTAAATATAAAAAGGTTACAAGAGACAAAGGACATTATATGTTGATAAAAGTTTCAATATAACTAGAAGATATAACATTTATAAACACATGCACCTAACAAATGAGCCCCAAAATATGTGAAGTAAAAATTGACAGAATTGATGGGAAATAGACAGTTCTACAGTAATAGATGGAGACTTCAATACCCCCTTTCAGTAATAGATAGTACAACCAGACAGAAGATCAATAAGGAAATAGAGAACTGGAACAACACTATAAACCAATTAGACCTAACCAACCAACCACAGGAGAATACACATTCTTCTAAAGTACATATGGAAGTTTATAGGATAGACCATATATTAGGTAACAAAGCCTTAAGAAATTTAACAAGATTGCAATCATACCGATAACCTTTAAGCACAACGGAATGAAACTAGAAATCAATAACAGAAGGAAAACTGGAAAATTCACAAGCATGTGGATTTTAACACTCTGTTATGCAACCAATGGGTCAAAGAAGAAATCACAAGGGAAAATAGAATACACCTTGAGATGAATGAAAATGAAAAGACAACATACCAAAATGTAAGAAATGAAGGAACTGCAGTGCTATGAAGGGAATTTATAGCTGTAAATGCATACGTTAAAAAAGATGACACCATGAATTGCTTCTTTGAAAAGATAAACAAAATTGACAAACCTTTACCTACATTGACTAAGAAAAAGAAAGAAGACTCTAATAACTAAAATCAGAAATGAAGGAGGACATTACCAATTTTACAGAAATAAAAAGGACTATGAGGGTACTGTGGACAACTGTACACCATCAACTTGGATAATCTAGATGAAATGGACAAATTCCTAGAAACATACAACCTACCAAGGCTGATCCATGAAGAAATAGAAAATCTGAATAGACTTATAACTTGTAAGGAAATTGAATCAGTAATTAAAAATTTCCTAACAACAACAACAACAAAAGCCCAGGACCACATTGTTTCACTGGTGTATTTTACCAAAGATTTAAAGAAGAATTAACACCAGTCTTTCTCAAACTCTTCCATAAAATTGAAGGGGAGGGAATACTTCCTAATTCATTCTATGAGGACAGTATTAACTCTGGTACCAAATCCAGACAAAGAAACTAAAAACTACAGATCAATATTTCTTATGAATATTGATGTAATAATCCTTAGGAAAATACTAGCATACTGATTTGAGCCTTACATTAAAAGGATTATACACCATGACAAGTTAGGTTTTTTCCTGGAATACAAAGGTGGCTCAACATATGAAAATCAGTTATGTACAAAACCCCAAATAACCCAATTAAAAAATGGTCAGAAGACCTGAATCAATGTTTTTCCAAAGAGGGTATGCACATGGCCAACAGGCACATGACAAGATGCTCAACATGCTAATCATCAGGGAAATGCAAGTCAAAACCACAATGAGACATCACCTTACATCTGTCAGAATGGCTATCATCAGAAGAACACAAATAAGTGTTAGAGACGATGTTGAGAAAAGGGAACCCTCTTAAACTGTGGTTGGAAATGTAAATTGGTGCAGCCACTGTGGAAAATGGTATGGAGGTTTCTCAAAAAACTAAAAATAGAATTACCATATTATCCAGCAATTCTACTCCTGGGTATATATCCAAAAGAAGCAAAAACACTAATTTGAAACCCTTATGTTCATAGGAGTATTATTTACAATTGCCAAGATATGGAAGTAACCTAAATGTCCATCAGCAGATGATGGATAAAGAAGATGTGGTACACACACACACAAACACACACACACAAACACACACACACACACACACACACACTCTCAATGGAATACTACTCAGCCATAGAGAAGAATATAATTTTGCCACTTGCAGCAACATGGATGGACTTGGAGGGTATTGTGCCAAATGAAATGAGTCAGATAGAGAAAGACAAATATTGTATGATACCACTTATCTGTGGAATCTAAAAAATACAACGAACTAGTGAATATAACAAAAAAGAAACACAGGGCTTCCTTGGTGGCGCAGTAGTTAAGAATCCACCTGCTAATGCAGGGGACATGGGTTTGAGCCCCAGTCTGGGAAGATCCCACGTGCCGTGGAGCAACTAAACCCATGCACCACAACTACGGAGCCTGCGCTAGAGCCTGTGAGCCTCAACTACTGAAGCCCGTGTAGCTAGAGCCCATGCTCCACAACAAGAGAACCCACTGCAATGAGAAGCCTGCACACTGTGACGAAGAGTAGCCCCCCCTCGCTGCAACTAGAGAAAGCCCACGCACAACAATGAAGACCCAATGCAGCCAAAAATAAGTAAATTTTAAAAATATATTAAAAAAGAAAAAAAGAAACAGACTCACAGATACAGAGAACAAATTAATGGTTACCAGTGGGGAGAGGGAAGGCAGGAAAGGCAATATAGGGGCAGGGGATTAAGAGGTACAAACCATTATGTATAAAATAACTTATAAGGATATACAACACAGGGAATATAGCCAATATTTTATAACTATAAATGGAGCATAACCTTTAAAATTTGTGAATCACAATATTGTACACTTGTAAAATATATAATATTGTACATCAACTATACTTCTATTTAAAAAATCACACAAAGAAAATTAATCAGTATAATACTCCACACTCACAGGATGAAGAAAAAATACCTTCGGTTGATGTAGACAAAACAGTTTACAACATTTAACACTCTTTAATGATAAAAAAGAAAAAATTCGGGCTTCCCTGGTGGCGCAGTGGTTGAGAATCTGCCTGCCAGTGCAGGGGACACGGGTTCGAGCCCTGGTCTGGGAGGATCCCACATGCTGCGGAGCAACTAGGCCCGTGAGCCACAATTACTGAGCCTGCGCGTCTGGAGCCTGTGCTCCGCAACAAGAGAGGCTGCGATAATGAGAGGCCCGCGCACCGCGATGAGGAGTGGCCCCCACTTGCCGCAACTAGAGAAAGCCCTCTCACAGAAACGAAGACCCAACACAGCTGTAAATAAATAAATAAATAAATAAACCCAAAGTTAAAAAAAAAAAGAATTTAGTAAAATAGGAATGGAAGGAAACTACAACATAATAAGAGCACATATGAAAAACCCACATCTAGTATCATAAGCAAAGGTGAAAGACTAAAATCTTTCTCCCTGAGGTCAGGAACAAGACAAGGATGCCCTTTTTTGCCATTTCTTCCTTTTTTTTTTTTTTTTTTTTAGCCACACGGCATGTGGGAATCTTAGTTCCCAGACCAGGGATTGAACCCGCACCCCCTGCATTGGAAGGTGGAGTCTTAACCACTGGACCACGAGGCAAGTCCCTGTTTTTTTGCCATTTCTGTTCAACACTGGAAGACCAGTGTACTGGAAGTTTTAGCCAGAGCAGTTAGTCAAGAAAAATGAAATAAAAGGCATCTAATTTGGAAAGGAGAAATAAAATTATCTCTGTGTGCAGATGACATATGATCGTTTTTAAAAAATTTTTATTGGAGTATAAAAAGTTGATTTACAGTGGCAGATGACATGATCTTATATTGGAAAGCCCTAAACATTCCACAAAAAATTGTGAGAGCTAATAAACCAATTCAGCAAAGCTGCATGATACAAAATCAACATACAAAAATAAGTTGCATTCCTATAAAGTAGCAATGAACAATCTGACAAGGAAATTAAGAAGACAATTCCACTTGCAATTGCATAAAAGAGAATCAAGTACTTAGGAATAAGTTTAAGAACAGTGTGAGGGACTTCCCTGGTGGCCAGTGGTTAAGAATCTGCCTGCCAATGCAGGGGACACGGGTTCGAGCCCTGGTCCGGGAAGATCCCACATGCTGCAGAGCAACTAAGCCCGTGAGCCACAACTACTGAGCCTGTGCTCTAGAGCCCTTGAGCCCTAGAGCCAGCGTGCCGCAACTACTGAGCCCCCATGCTGCAATTACTGAAGCTCACGTGCCTAGAGCCTGTGCTCCTTAACAAAAGAAGCCACATCAATGAGAAGCCCGTGCACCGCAACAAAGAGTAGCCCCCAAGAGTAGCCCCCGCTCACTGCAACTAGAGAAAGCCCGTGCACAGCAACAAAGACCCAACACAGACAAAAAAAAAAGTGTGTGAAAGACTTGTACACTGAAAACTATAAATATTGCTGAAAGAAATTGAAGACAAATAAATGGAAGACATCTCCTTTTCATGAATTGGAAGACTTAATGTTACAGCGTCAGTATTATCCAAGGTGATTTCCAGCATTACTCACAATAGCCAAAAGGTGGAAACAACCCAAGTGTTCATCAAAAGATGAATGGATAACCACAATGTGATATATTAATACAGTGGAATGTTACTCAGCCATAAAAAGGAACAAAGTTCTGATACATGATACATCATGGAGGAAACTTAGAAATATGAACCTGAAATAAACCAGACATAAAATGACAAATATTATGTGATGCCAATTATATGAGGTACCTAAAATAGGCAATTTCACAGAGACAGAAAGTGAAATAGAGGATACCAAGAGATGGGGTAAGGGGGAAATGGGAAGTTACTGTTTAATGGATACAGAGTTTCCGTTTGGGATGATGAAAAAGTTCTGGAAATAGTGTTGATGGTTGCACTACATCGTCATATACTTAATGGCACTGAATTGTAAACTTAAAAATAGTTAAAATGATAAATTTTATGTATGTTTTACCACAATGAAAACATTGACAATGAAAAGGATTGCATCTACACTAAATTTTAATCCTTTGTTCCCTTCACTTTCTGTCACACATTTCCATGATACCTCAGTGCTCATAATTAAAAATGGGAACAGCTGCATGATATTCTAGCCTTCAGATGGACCATAATGGAATTTATTCACTCTTTGTTGATCACTTAGGTCATTTTCTTGTTTTTTTCGTGTTTGCTCTTGGCTGTTTATACTAGCTTTTTCTTTTTGAATGGTTCCTGTCCTAGGATACTTTGGCACTGCTCTTTGGCTTCTTTCCTTTCTTTCCCTGAGCTGGCACCTCTCCTTCCTCATTTCCCACTGGCTCAGGGACTTCTTGTGAAAGACACATTTGACCCTATGTGCCTTGCCCACAGGCATGGTTTTATCCTGTGACCTCACCCTTGGGCTCTTTGACCCAAGGAGGTGAGTCATAACCTGGACTAAGCTGTTTCTGTCCAGAGAAGCTAAACTAAGATTCAGAAAACGTTCTTTGGTACCTGTGGAGACCCAAGCTGAAAGCCACTCTGACCTGGTGCTAGGCTATTATTTTGGATGATTTATGTGTTGATGAATCAGCTGAGAAAGTGTGCTGAGAGAGGCAGTAGGATGGAGGAGAGTGCAGAGTGGTGGAGAGGAGGCTTTGAGAGATCTTGGTTTCTCAGTTTTCTGTTTCCCATGATGCAGTAAATTCACACTGGCTCACAGTTAGCTCCTGGGAAGCCACACAAGTGCTCCCCAGTTAGTTCCACATCTTCTCCAGATAAGAGATCTCGCCTGGCTGTGGCCAGGAATCCCACAGAGGGGAATTGGGGCTTGTGACAGATGGGAATCCATTGGGCAAAGATGAGTGTTGCATTCGGTCGAGACTGACAGCAAGGGCCATGAGGGTGAGCCCTGGATAATCTTCCTCAGCAGAGTGAGACCCTGCTAGTTTTTGGAGCTTGGTGGCAAGTGGGACCTAACCTGCAAGGGACCTGGTGGGACCTGAGAGTCTTCTACCAGGTCTGGCAACACCATCTCCCTCATCTAGCTGCATAGTATAGAAATAGGGTATGGACTGTGGAGCTACAAGTCTTCAAATACCAGTTCTACCCCTTAATTATCCTTGGGCATCCTCCACTGTTCCTCAGTTTTCCCATCTGTAAAATGGGGATTGAGATATAATTATGAGGATTAGATAAGTATAACATGTAGAGCAGTCTGCATATCTTACTGAGATATGCAGTATATAGATATGCAGCATCTATGCAGTATATAGATATGCTGTATATAGATACGCACTCTATATATGGGTGTTATTGCTGCTGATACTGCAATTCTGGCACCTCCTGTCTGGTCAGTTATTTTCTCAGTGTTCTTAAGGACTCCCTTGTTTTTGGCCGTGCCACTCTGCATATGGGATCTTACTTCCCCGACCAGAGATCGAACCTGAGCCCCCTGCAGTGGAAGCGTGGAGTCTTAACCACTGGACCACCAGGGAGGTCCCAAGGATTCCCTTCACGTTGAAGTCGCACAGGAACAAATTGCCCCCAAATAGTCCTCTTTTTCCCTCCTCTTGTGCTCAGGGCTTGTAGGGGCAGATGTGTGGGGTTGCTGCCTTTATTGTGGTGGAATATTTAGGGGGAGAGCAGAGTCCACCATAGCCTCTGCTGGTGCTGGAGCACCCTGGAGATTTGGGGGCTGTCCAGGGTGTCCTTTTGAGGAAACAATGCCCTGACCAGGCCTCAGTGTCCATGGAGGGTGGTCCCACTCCCAGAAGAGCACGTCTGCCCACGTTCCATCTGTCACCTGTCCCTGCCTCATGCATCCCAGGGGCCTTTCACAGCCTCTGAGCCTTATGTTAGTTTTGCCGTCGGTGCCCCACCTCCATCTCCAGACTTGTTCTGTACAGTTTTCCTGACCAGGAGATGATCTGTTTTAACAGTCCCATAAAGAGCCTAACACATTTCCTGTTCGTGCCCCAATGAATCTTAGTGATATCAGGATGTTTACTACAACCCGGCTGCACTGGACCATGAGTCTGCTTCCTTGTGCCCATTGCTGCTGGCCATGGATGTGGGGACATGACCCTCCTGGTGTGATTTGTTTCTAGATCCCCCTTCAGTCCCTGCCTGGAGCACTCTCTCCCCCAGCACTGGATAATAAGGAAAGCCATGTCTTCTGCCCATCCTGGGCTGCCACCTCCCCTGGGGCTCTGAGTATGCAGTGGAGCTGGCCTTCCTCACCCCTGCCTGCTTTCTCGGCCCTTCCCAGGCCCATTTCTGCAACCATTCCCTTCTTTTCCTCCTTAGTCCCCCTCAGCCCTCCTCCTTTCTCTTTCTCTTCCTCCTTTCACTCTTTTTTTCCTTTTTCTTTTTTTTAATTGAAGTATAGTTGATTTACAATATTGTGTTTGTTTCAGGTGTATAGCATAGTACCTTAGTATTTTTGCAGATTATATTCCATTATAGGTTATTACAAGATAATGCATATAATTCCCTGAGCTATACAGTATATCCTTGCTGCTTCTTTATTTTATATATTGCAGTTTGTATCTGTTAATCCCATACCCCTAATTTGTCCCTCCCCCTTCCCCCTTCCCCTTGGTAACCACAAGTTTTCTCTATGAGTCTGTTTCTGTTTTGCATATACATTCATTTGTATTATTGTTATTTTTTGTTGCGCCCCACGGCATGTAGGATCTTAGTTCCCTAACTAGGGATCGAACCCATGCCCCCTGCAGTGGAAGTGTGGAGTCTTAACCACTGGACTGCAGGGACGTCCCCATTTGTATTATTTTTTAGATTCCACATATAAGTTATATCCTATAGTATTTACCTTTCTCTGTCTGACTTACTTCACTAAGCATAATATTCTCTAGGTCCATCCATGTTGCTGCAAATGGCAGTATTTTATTCTTTTTTTATGACTGAGTAATATTCCATATATATACGGTGTATATATATACACCACATCTTCTTAATCCAGTCATCCATGGATGGACACTTGGGTTGCTTCCATGTCTTGGCTATTATAAATGGTGCTTCTGTGAACATTGGGGTGATCTTTTCGAATTAGTGTTTTCATTTTTTATGGGTATATACCCAGGAGTGGAATTGCTGGATCTGTTTTTAGTTTTTTAGTTCTGTTTTTAGTTCCCATCAGGGAAGTACCTTCTGCCCATTTTTTGATCGGATTGTTTTTTTGATATTGAGTTGTATGAGTTGTCTGTATGTTGGATATAACCCCTTGTCAGTTGCATCATTTGAAAATATTTTCTCCCATTCTGTAGATTTTTTCATTTTGTTGATGGTTTCCTTTGCTGTGCAAAAATTTTTAAGATTAATTAGGTCTCATTTGTTTATTTTTGCTTTTATGTCTTTTGCTGTTGGAGACTGATCCAAGAAAATATTGCTACGATTTATGTCAGAGAGTTCTGCCCATGTTCTCTTCTAGGAGTCTTATAGTTTCAGGTCTTACATTCCGGTCTGTAAACCATTTTGAGTTTATTTTTGTATATGGTATGAGAGAATGTTCTAATATCATTGTTTTACATGCAGCTCTCCAGGTTTCTCTGCACCGCTTGTTGAAGAAACTGTCTTTTCTCCATTATATATTCTTGCCTCCTTTATTGTAGATTAATTGACTGTAGGTATGTGGGTTTATTTCTGGCCTCTCTATTCTGCTCCATTGAACTGTGTGTCTGTTTTTGTGTCAATACCATGATGCTTTGATTACTGTAGCTTTGTAAGTATAGTCTGAAGTCTCCAGTTTTGTTCTTTTATCTCAGGATTGCTTTGGCAATTGGGGGTCTTGTGTGGTTCCATATAAATTTTAGGATTGTTCTAGTTCTGTGAAAAATGTCATGGGTATTTTGGTGGGGATTGCATTAAATCTGTAGATTGCTTTGGGTAGTATGGTCATTTTAATTAATTCTTCCAATACAAGAGCACAGGATAAATTTCCATTTCTTTGAATCATTTTCAATTTCCTTCATCAGTGTTTTATAGTTTTCAGAGTATAGATCTTTCACATCCTTGGTTAAATTTATTCCTAGGTATTTTATTTATTTTTGATATGACTTTTTTTTTTTTTTTTTAACTTTTGGGTTTATTTATTTATGGCTGTGGCTGTGTTGGGTCTTCATTTCTGTGCAAGGGCTTTCTCTAGTTGCGGCAAGTGGGGGCCACTCTTCATCGCGGTGCGCGGGCCTGTCATTATCACGGCCTCTCTTGTTGCGGAGCACAGGCTCCAGACGCGCAGGCTCAGTAATTGTGGCTCACGGGCCTAGTTGCTCCACGGCATGTGGGATCCTCCCAGACCAGGGCTCGAACCCGTGTCCCCTGCATTGGCAGGCAGATTCTCAACCACTGCGCCACCAGGGAAGCCTCTTTTGATGTGATTTTAAGTGAGATTTTTAAAAAACTTTCTGATGTTTCATTATTTGTGTATAGAAACGCAACAGATTTCTGTATATTACTCTTGTATCCTGCAACCTTGCTGAATTCATTTATTAATTCTAATAGTTTTTTTTTAGGTGGAGACTTTAGGGTTCCTTATATAGAGTATCATGTCATCTGCAAATAGTGACAGTTTTGCCTCTTTCCTTACAACTTTGATACCTTTTATTTATTTTTCTTGTCTGATTGCTGTGGCTAGGACTTCTAATACTATGTTAGAAGAAGCAGTGAGAGTGGGCATCCTTGTCTTGTTCCTGAATTTAGAGGAAATGCTTTCAGTTTTTCAGAGTGGTCTGTTGTATCATTTAAGACCTCTGTTGCCTTATTGATTTTGTTTTTTGTCTGCATGATCTGTCCATTGATGTCAGTAGGGTGTTAAAATCTC
Source organism: Balaenoptera borealis (assembly GCF_965194805.1). Classification (NCBI taxonomy): domain Eukaryota; kingdom Metazoa; phylum Chordata; class Mammalia; order Artiodactyla; family Balaenopteridae; genus Balaenoptera; species Balaenoptera borealis. Next base: position 47,788,869 of record NC_138879.1, on the reverse strand, counting down.
CTACTATTATTGTTGTATTGTCAATTTCTCCATTTATGTCTGTTAGTATTTGCTTTATATATTTAGGTGTTCCTGTATTGGGTACCTATATGTTAATGAGTATAGTATCCTCTTCTTGTATTCATCCCTTTTTCATTATATAATGCTCTTCTTTGTCTTTCGTTATAGCCTTTTTAAAAAAATTTTTTTATTTTTATTTTTTAAAATTTATTTTACTTATTTTTTTGGCTGCATTGGGTCTTTGTTGCTGCGTGGGGGCTTTCTCTAGTTGTGGTGAGTAGGGGCTACTCTTCGTTGTGGTACGCGTGCTTCTCATTGTGGTGGCTTCTTTTGTTGCGGAGCATGGGCTCTAGGCGCTTGGGCTTCAGTAGTTGTGGCATGTGGGCTCAGTAGTTGTGGCTCCTGGGCTCTAGAGCGCAGGCTCAGTAGTTGTGGCGCATGGGTTTAGTTGCTCCGCAGCACGTGGGATTTTCCCGGACCAGGGCTTGAACCCATGTCTCCTGCATTGGCAGGCGGATTCTTAACCACTGAGCCACCAGGGATGTCCCTAGCCTTTGTTTTTTTTTTTTTTTTTTTTTAATTTTTTTTTTTTATAGCTACTTTATTTATTTATTTATTTATTTTTCGCTGTGTTGGGTCTTCGGTTCGTGCGAGGGCTTTCTCTAGTTACGGCAAGTGGGGGCCACTCTTCATCGCGGTGCGGGGACCGCTCCTCATCGCGGTGCGCGGGCCTTTCACTATCGCGGCCCCTCCCGTTGGGGGGCACAGGCTCCAGACGCGCAGGCTCAGTAGTTGTGGCTCACGGGCCCAGCTGCTCCGTGGCATGTGGGATCTTCCCAGACCAGGGCTCGAACCCGTGTCCCCTGCATTAGCAGGCAGATTCTCAACCACTGCGCCACCAGGGAAGCCCTAGCCTTTGTTTTAAAGTCTATTTTGTCTGATATGAGTGTTGCTACCTCTGCTTTTTTGTTGTTTCTATTTGCATGAAATTTCTTTTTCCATCCCCGCACTTTGTCTTTTTTTTTTTTTTTTTTTTTTTTGGCTGCATTGGGTCTTAGTTGTGGCATGTGGGATCTTCACTGCGGCATGCAGGATCTTTTGTTGCTGCACGTGGGCTTCTCTAGTTGTGGCACATGGGCTCCAGAGCACGTGGGCTCAGTAGTTGTGGCGTGTGGGCTTAGTTGCCCTGTGGCATGTGAGATCTTAGTTCCCTGACCAGGGATAGAACCAGCGTCCCCTGCACTAGAAGGCAGATTTTTTTTCTTTTTAAAAAATTATTTATTTATTTATTTATTCTTATTTTTGGCTGCGTTGGGTCTTTGTTGCTACGCACAGGCTTTCTCTTAGTTGCGGCGAGTGGGGGCTACTCTTCATTGTGGTGCGTGGGCTTCTCATTGCAGTGGCTTCTCTTGTGCGGAGCACATGCTCTAGGTGCACGGGCTCTAGAGTGCAGGCTCAGTAGTTGTGGTGCACGGGCTTAGTTGCTCCATGGCATGTGGGATCTTCCCAGACCAGGGCTTGAACCCGTGTCCCCTGCATTGACAGGCAGATTCTTAACCACTGCACCACCAGGGAAGCCCCTTATTGTAGGTTTTTGATTTGTGGTTACCATGGGGCTCATATATATTGACCTGTAATTATATCTAATTGCTTTAAACTGATAATCATATAAGTTCAAACATTCTAAAAGATCTACATTTTTTGCTCCCCTCCCCCACATTTTGAGTTTTTGATATCATTTTACATCTTTGTGCTTATCCCTTTACTGTTTATTGTAGTTGCTTCTTAAAATTTAAAAAAAATCTTCTAAGTACTGGCTTATTTAAGTGATCTTTAATCCTTACTATATATTTGCCTTGCCTATTGGGATTTTCCCTCTCCTATAGAGTCTTCTTTTCCATTTAGAGTAGACCCTTCAACGTTTCTTTTAGGGTAGGTTTAGTATTGCTGAATTCTTTTAGTTTCTGCTTGTCGGAGAAATTCTTTCCTTCTTTTCTAAATGATAATCTTGCTGAATAGAGTATCCTAGGTTGCAGGAGTTTCTTTTTTAGGGCTTTGAATGTATTATGCCACTTCCTTCTGCCCTGCACAGTTTCTCCAGAGAAATGAGCTGATAGCCTTGTGGGGATTCCCTTGTATATGACTCTCTGTTTTTCTCCTGCTGCGTTTAGAATTCTCTCTTTACCTTTAATTTTGCCATTTTAATTATGATATGTCTTGTTGTGGGCCAGTTTGGGCTCATCTTGTTTGGGACTCTCTCTGCTTCCTGAAATTGGATATGTTTCCTTCTTTAGGTTTGGGAAGTTTCCAGCCATAATTTCTTCTAGTACATTTTTGATCCCTTTCTTCTTTTTCTGGAACCCCTATAATGTGAATATTGGCACATTTTATATTATCCCATAGATCTTGTATGTTGCTTTCTCCCTCCCCCCCCCCCCTTTCTTCTTTCTTCTGTTCTTATTGGGTGATTTCTATTATTTTATCTTCCAGGTCACTTATGCATTCTTCTGTGTCATTTAGTCTGCTATTCATTGCTTCTAGAGTGCTTTTTATCTCAGAGATTGAATTATCAATATTTGATTGGGTCTTTTAAATTTCTAGTTCCTTGGTAGAATGATCTGTGCTTACCTCTACTGTCTTAATTCAGTTAGCATTTTTATTACCAACTTTTTGAATTCATTGTCTATAGACTGATTCTCTTTTTCATTATTTATTTCTTCAGGGGTTTTCTCCTGCTCTTTCAGCAGAGAGTAGTTCCTCTGCGTTTTCATTTTACTTAACTTTCTCTGTCTCTATGAATTGAGGTGCAACAGTTATCTGTTATGGTCTTGAAGGGGTGTTTTTATGTGGGAACATCCCTATGTAGACTGTGTAGACTGTGCCTAACATCTTTGGTGTGTGGGTTGAATTTGATGTGGATGCCAGCCCACTGCTTTCCTCAGGATGTGATGACAACTATCACCTTGATAGGGGGGTACGGCTGGCGTTGGAGGAGCCAAAGACTGTGCAGGGTGTGAGGCGAGACTTCCTGTCTCCTCACTGGCCGCAGTCGCCCTGTTGGGTGGGATCTGCTCCCAAGCTGCTGGAGTGGAAGCCCTGAGGGTCGGGCTGGAGCTGGCTCTGTTCCCTTCAGGTGTGTGTTTTTCCTTCTGCCCACACTGGAACCTTTGCCCCGAAGGAGGGGAGTGCTGCAGTAAGCAGGGTTTGTGTGCTTACACATGTCCAGTGTGCTGCTTGTGTAGGTATCTGCAGTCCCGCCCAGAACCGGATCAAGGTTGTCTTTTCCCCTATTATGGTGGTCTCAGCTCTAGTGTAAGGTTGTGGCATGGAGTGGGTGCGCTGGAGCGTTTGCTTGGGGATCATGGCATTGTGGTTGCAGGAGTCGAAGTGGCTGCACTGTCATCAGAAGTCTGGGCTACTTCTGTGGCGCTGAGTAAGCACCAACAATGGCCACCACTCAGCCTGTACCATACCCCAGGCCCATGGGTCACCTCTGTGTCCCTAGATCGAGTCTTTTTCCAGGATGTGGCTGCCCTAGATTCAGTGCCAAGTTGTGGTGTGGAGTGAGGGGGGCCAGGGGGTTCACTCAGCTTGGGTCAGAGAGTGTGGCAAGGTGGCAGCTGCTAGGGCAGACCTCTCTCCGCCGTTTGGTGGCAAGCCAGCACTGCGTACTCCTCACCAGTGCAGTCTAGGCTTCTCCAGCCTTTCTATGTGTCCCAGCTGTTCTCCAGGCAGCCGAAGGGTCTTGCCTCCTCTGTATAAGACCCCAGGACTAGAATGCCCAGTCTGTCTCTCAACCTGCTCACTCCCCAGGGTGAGTGTCCACCTGTACGATCTCCCTTTTCCTCTTAGTTCCCTCCTGGGGGCACAAGTCTCAACCTGGTGCTTTTCTTCCCATCCTACCTGGGATGGGATTATGGGGGAATCTTTCTTGCAGCCTTGGTTCTATAGGAGTCCTTCTGCCAGTTTCCACGTAGTTTTTGGTGAGAATTGTTCTACATGTAGATGTATTTTTTGATGTGGGGGGGAGGTGAGCTCTATATCCTCTTACTCTGCCATCTTGATCCCCCTCCCACTCTTCCTTTCTCTCTCCTTTCCTCCTCTCATTCTCTCCCTTTCTCTACTCAGGGAACTCTGTGGTACTTGGGGTCATTTCTCATCTGTACCCCAGAAGTCTTTGGAGCTAACAGGAGTCTTGTGCATAGTCACCTGGGCTTGGATCCGCCATCTTCATAACCACATGCTCCAGACTCATGGATTTGGCTCCTTTCAAACAATGTCCATATTGGCAGCTTTCATCCATTCATTCAACAAATACTCGAGGCCTGCCCTACGCTCAGTCCTGGTCTGGGGTTACTGTGGTAAACAAGACAGGTGTGGCCCTTACTCTCATGAAGGTTAGTGAAGGGAGAAAGGAATAAGCAAATACACAAGGTGATTTTGGTGGTAAGTGCTGTGAAGAAAAGAAAGCAGGCTGATGCGGGAGAAAGTGACTGAGGTTGTCAAGACAGGCCTCACAAAGAGGTGATGCTCGAGACCTAGATGATCAGATTGCACTAGATCACCAGGCAGGTTTCTCTGTTGAAAATAACAGGATCCGACTCTAGTTAACGTAAGCAGAAAAGGAATGCACTGGAAGGGTATTGGGTACTTCAGAGAATGGGCGGGAGGCCTGGAAAATTAGGCCAGCACAGAGGCGGTTGCTAAGGGAGGTTGGCCAGAACACTGACCAAATCATGCTACAGCTGGTTCTTGTTAGGACCCAGCCACCGCTGCTCTGGATACTGACCTCGAACCCTGGACCCACGGGCACACCACCACCAGAGGGACCTCCAAACTGGGCCTGATCACCGCAGACCACAGGTTGTTCACAGGTAAGCCAGGGTTGCTCCCATCTCACACAGAGTGAAAGCCACAGACTTTATAATGTTGTCCTTGATCCGGTCCCCTGTTCCCTATGCTCTCATCTACCCTTCTTTCCTTGCCCCAACCTGCTCCACCCACATCGCTCTCCTTGCAGTTCCTGTCGCCCCAAGCCTGCCCCCACCTCTAGGGGCACTGGCTGTTCCCTCCACTTGGAGCACTTCAAGTCTCCCCAGAACTACCCCCTTCACCTCCTCCAAGCCTAAGCTCAAAAGTCACCTTCTCTGGAGGCCCACCACATCTCCCTATTTAAGCCCAGCCTCCCCTGCCCACAGGATTCCTTTATCCTTTTTTTTTCCTTGTCATCTTTTACCGTTATGTTTACTGTTTATTAACTGTCTTGCTGATGAATCTGCCCCAGGTGCCTAGACCAGTGTCTGGCCTTGGAGTTTACACTCCACAGCTGTTGGTTGGATGTGTAGATAATAACGTGGCATAAAATGTCTTGGGAGGCATAAGTTGAATCCTGGTCTGTCACTAACCAGCTGTGATTCTGCACAAATATTTTACGCATCTGTAACATGGGCACCTACCTCAAATGGATTCTTGGTTAAGAGTAAATGAGACAATGTGCATAATAAGCCCTGGTTGCCGGGGTCTCGTTCTTTCCTGCTCACCCATTCAAATCTATTAAGATGAGTCTCCCAAGCCCATATGATGACAATGAACGTTTCCATTTACTTTGGATTATATGTCATTATAAATATTAACAAATAAGACTTAAAAAGGACACCTTCGGGTAGGTCAGACAAAAGTACAAAAATTGTGTGTGGGGCTGCAGTTTCAGGACTGTTTCTGCAGCCGTCACATGATAGCAAAACGGTGGTAAGCAGTGCACGAGTCTGCGTCGAAGACAGCCAGAGTCCATGCATCGGGAGGTTCTCTCGGTTGGAGAAGGAACAAAGGGAAGACATGCTCGGGCCAGGAGATGCAGTTCCTCGCTCTCGCCACTAGAGGTCAGGAGGTTACCGCTTCAGGGTTGGAAGACGGGCCCGTGGGGGATTGGCTAGTGGTGGTGGTGGGTGCTGAGACCTAGGCAGGGGGGTGGGGGTGGCGGTGGATGCCACACACCTGGTGACCCCCCTGGTTATTGACATCTGACTTTGGAATGACTTTGTTTTGTTTTGTTTTTGTTTGGCGTCAAATTCACCGTCTTTGTGGGGCTGAGGGAGCAGAGGAAAGATGCCAGGTTGGGGTCAAAGGGAGAGCTCACACTGCAGCTTCTCAAAGCGCCTTTTTCTCTAACAAACAGAGAGACAACCTGTAAGGGGTCCAGAACAGTGCCAGGGTCCTAGTGAAGGTTCTCCCTGGGAGGTCTTCTACCCAAGTGCCCCATCCTGCACTCAGGCTAGCTGTCCAGGAGCCCCACCTCCCAGCCTGACTGTCCCTGTGGTCAGCTGGGACCATGTTTAAGGACCAAATCTGCTCTTGCACAGTCTAGGGCAGTAGAAGGCCTTGGACTGGGTGCCAGGTGTCCTGGGTTCTTATCCCAACTGGGTCCTGTGTAGGCCCCTTCTGCTTGCTAGGCCTTAGTTTCCCCACGTGCCTAACAAGGAAGTTGTACTAGGTGAGGCTCTAGGTGTACTTGTAACTTGGCCATTCAGCATTTCCGTGTGTTTACAGGGAATTCGTGAAGCTCCTCTCTGAATGAGAAACCTGCCCCCACCGCCCAAAAGGCAAAGCTAAGACGATAACCCAGAGTTCACCTAGACACAAGGTTCCTCATAAATAGACTCAGCCTCTCTGAATCTTCTTCCTCATCTGTCAAATGGCGATGGCAATTAAACCCATCTCACAGGGCTGTGAAGATTCATCAAGACAGTGGTTGTAAAACCCTTACCACACACAAAGCCTTCTTAGGGAAAACCAAGACTCCCTGACCAGCAAAGTTTGCCAGGTACTGTATGGGGGCTGGAGTCCTGTTTCCCCTGCAAAATGGAAAAAGGCTGATGGGCACTTGGTGGGATTCACATCATCACCCCAGGCCTCAGATGGTAATGTGCTTTGTGTCTGCAGCATAAGGTCTAGCCCCAGTGCCCCTGTGAGCCCTGTACAAGCGTTGGTGTGGGTGTGGTGTCCAGAGCTCTGGGCTGGAGGTGGTGGGGCAGGGGCCATGGAACCTGGTCTGCCCCAGCTGTGGTAGGGCTGGAAGGCCTCAGGTAGGTCACTTTCCCTCTCTGGGCTTTGTTTCCCATCAGTGCAGTGATGGGTTGAACACAGAAATTCCTGGGTTCTGCATTTGTTCATCCAGCATTCCTGAAGGCCCCTTAGTCGGCAGGAAAAGTTTGGGGCTTCAGGCCTGGGCCCAAGATTCTGATGCCCTCAACCCCTTGCTGGAGACCTTCACCCAGGGTGCAGGGGGCTCTTTCTTAGCTCCTGGAAGACAGAACCAGCCCTTCCCAGAAACGAGGCCCCGGACTGCTGCTGAGTACTCCTGAAAGGGATCTCAGTAGGGCTAGGATGCAGGGGCAGCCACCTGGGGCTCCCCTCTTCCCAACCCTGAACCCAGAAGGGCCCGGGGGGGGGCGGTGGGGGAAGGGGAGAGGAGGGTAAGGACAAGGAGGACTTTTTGGTTCTTTTCATGCAAAGCAAAACAGACTCTTTCTCTTCTTGACTGCAACTGACCTGATGCTTGAGCTTGGAGCGAGAGGCAGGATCCATCCTCCAGCTTCCTCAGGAGGAGAAAGATCAAAGGTAGGAGAGCTGGCTCTGAGAACCGAACTTGACCGTGCACCAACATCAGTTTAAGCCACTCCCCCTATGTCTACAAGCCCAGTTGACCTGGCAGCTAGGGGTGGGGTGGGAGCAGGACTGGGTGCTGTTGCCCCTAACAAACACTGCTCCCTCTCCCAGAGAGACCCTGGGTCCCAGACAGTGCCCCTGGCCCACATCGCCTTTCCCCTCCAGGCCTTGTATATGGTTCCCACTGCTTACACTGCTCTTCCCCCTTTGTCTGCCTAGAAACTCCACTCACTGTTCAAGGCCTTGCTAAAGCATCACTTCCTCCAGGAAGCCCTCCCTGCTCTCCCAGCCGAGTCAGCAGAATCCACAGAATGTGCAGGTGGGTCAGGCTGGCCTTGGCATTCCTCACACCCCCATTGTAATGGTTTGTTTGCAGCTCCCTGACTAGATGGGGGCCTCCCTGAGGGCAGGCCCTGGGTCTCATTCATCCCCAGGGGCCTGTGGAATCATTGAGTGAAGCGCTTGGACTGTGCCCACGTTCACTGGGAGCTCCAGGATCTTTACCAGACTCCTGGCTCTCAGGTCAACTTTTTTCCACCCACCCAGTCATGCCAGAGATGAACAGATGTAGTCAGAACCTCCTTTTGGGAATGAACTTTCTTCAGAGTCCTGTCTTGCCCCTGCCCAAAGTCTCCTTCTCTTACTGCCCCTCTCCCTGATGGCACCCCTGCTCTCTCAGCCTGGGGTCCCCTGCAACTCACTGCTGACCTCTAGTAGGATCCTTGTCTTCTGGACTGCCCCATCTACTTCCTCCGGGTGGGTGCTGAGGCCAGGGTCCTCTTCTTCCACCTCTGGCCCTCTCAGGCCCCAGGGGGCCGAAAGCAGGCCCAGCTCTCTGCCCCCGCTGTCCCTCGGTGGGGCTGGGCCTTCCATGGCCTCTAAGTGGGGGCTGCAGTGGCTCTGTGTCCAAGCAGGCATCCTGGATCTCCCCAAACATGGGGGCGAGGCCCTTAGTGGCAGCTGAGGAAGCCCAGGGCCAGGCCTGTGCTGGGCCGGGCAGGGGTAGGTGCAGCGGGCAGGTGGGGGTGGGTCAGTCGCTGAGCACGGCCCCCGGGAGCTCGTTGGTGAGCGTGTGCCAGCGCTCGATCCGCTTGTCCTTGTTCTTCAGGCAATCAAACCAGTGCTTCAGGCGCTCGCCCTTGGCATTGATGCCCAGAACCACGCCGCCTGCAGAGGGGAGCCGAGAGGCAGCCGGGACACGGTGACCTCTGACTCTCAGGGTTTCTCTGGAACCAGTACCCCCTGGCACCCCTCCCAGACTTTGTGCTCCAAGGCCAGACTCTCTTCCCTGCCCACCCGCTCTGAGGGTGGACCGTGGTCTGACTGCCACACTCTTGGAGCCCCCCCCCCCCCCACTCCCCCAATCAGGGCCCAGGGATCCTGCTCTTCCTTTACCCAGGACCAGAGCAGTACTGGGGGGCAGCACAGTGGCATGTGTTGGTGCCAGGGCAGCTCCACTGTGCACAGCCACCAAGCCCACCAGAAATTTGGGGCCACAAGGGCTCAGAGTCCAGCCTGAGGGGCTGACCATCATCACCTCTTACCCCTGCTCCACCACAGACTGCTGTGTGACTCGGCCAGGCCTCTTTCCCTCTCTGGGCCTCTTTCTCTGTCACATGGGGTCAGGCTGGATCATGTCTATGGCCCCAACTTTCCCCACAGGCCAGGAAGGCAGGACTGTGGCCTGATTCAGGGCCCCTGCCCTTTGCTGAACCCAGGATGGGCATGTTGCTAAAGAGCATTCCCATCGTGTCCTCTCACCGATGAAATCGTTGGATTTTCCAATGTCATAATCCCAAACGGTGATCTCCAGGGTCTTCTTGGCCAGGTCCCCATGCTTAATCTCATAACAGAATTCCTGGTGGCCAGAAGGGGAGTGTCAGGACCAATGACAAGTCGGCCGGTGGCCAGGAGGGTGGCCAGTGCACAGCAGTGGGTGATAATGGATTCTCACCCATCTCACCCACTTCCCTCTTAGAGCCCAGCTGAGATCCTCAGGGTCCCCCTTCCCTCTGACCCACCTGCCCCTTTGTCACTGAAGCTGCTTTTCTCAGGATCCTCAAGAGTCTCCTTATTGTAAGTCAACGCACACTTGGCAGCCTTGGCGTGCTTGACCTCTCTTGGGTCTGATTCTGCTGACCACGCCCTCCTTTGTGGAACCCTCTCTCCCACCAGCTTCCAGGATCCTTCAACATCTGGTGTCCCCCTCGCTCCCTGGCAGCACCTCCTCGGCCTTCTCTGCCTGCACCCGAGTCACTCAGGCTGTGTCAGAGGCTCTTCTCCCTCATCTCGTTCCCCGGAGCTCCTCTCCGGCTGCACCCACCGCCTGGGCTGAGGACCTGGGTATCTATCTGCGCCCACCTTCCTGGGGCCGCTCACATCCTCACACCATCCCCTCCACATCCAACATGGCTACAGTCCCATCAGTTCAATCCTCCGAAGAGTTTTCCAGGCCGCTCCTCACTTCTATCTGCACCACCTTGGCCTGGTTCAGCCTGGCCTCACCTCTCCCACCAGTCCTCCTATCCCACGGCTGGGGCCTCTCCTGTCAGTCCCTCCCCACCCTCCAGCTCCCACAGTGACCCTTGAAAAACCCAGTCCCTCCGGGGTCCCCTGTCCTGAGGGAGATTGAGTGGCTCATGGCTTCACCAGCCTCTCGTACCTCGTTGAACTCTGGGTTTAGGGTTTTCTTCTTTACTGCTGTCTTATGTTTGGATTTCTTGTCCACATCTGGCTTCAGGTATCTGGAATTATAACCAATCAATAGACAGAGGGTAAGAGAGAAGACACTCTTGAGTACACGTGGAGCCAGCAGGGCTTGGAAGAGAGAGATTCCCAGGCCTCCCGTTCATCCTAACCATTGGTGTCCCCAGCACTACTGTGTGACAAAGGTGAGCAGTCAGTGCAGTGGGAGAAGCAAGTGGGTCCTTCATCACCTGGACCTCTGTTCACAGCCCATTGCTGATGTCACAGAGCCCCTCCGTCCCCTAGGAAAGAGGATTTTTCTTTATTTCTGGAAGTCTAATTTTCACAGCTCACATTTCCCACCAGAAAAACATTTTTAGCAAAGTTGGTCCCTTGCTAGAGCTCTTCTTTTTGTAATAGCAGATTATGGAGATAGAATTCACACGCTATAAAATTCATCTTTCTCAAGTGTATAACGCAGCGGTTTTTAGCATAGTCCCTGAGTTGTACAACCATTGCTGCTACCTCACTGGATCTTTGAGGAAGGAAAAAAGGTCTTTTGGGCAGTGACAGCAGTGCTTCCTGCAGGGAAAGAGGGAAGCCCTGCTTGCGGGCCAGCTCCCTCCACGGGCATCAGCTCCTTAGACTTTGATGCAGAACAGCAGTCTTCATCTGGGGCTCAGAAAGGTGGAGGGACTCACCCAAGGTCACACAGCTGCTCGGCACAGGGCTGGTGCTCAGAAGCCAGGCCCTCTCCTTTGCAAAGCTTCTTACCCTGTCCCTGCATGGACACTAGTGACAATTGCCCTGCTCCTGCTGACAGGACCACATCTGTCTCACCCACCACCAGCTTCCGGTACCCAACTTGATGCCTGGCACTGGGTGGGATCAGTGAACATAGAAAGTGGCACCTCATTATTGCTTTTCTGTGCACTTTTTAAAAAAGTTGTGATTGTTATTACATAAGAAATACTGGTTCATTATAGAAACACTAGAAAATATGTATTAACAGAAGTTGGGGGTGGAGAGAGAAATGAATACACAGGTCTGCACAAAAACCTGTTCTTTAGCAGCTTTATACAGCCGTCAGAAATTGGGGACAGCCCCCATGCACTTCAACAGGAAGTGACCTGACGGACGACTACTTGGCAGTGCAGACCTACAGACTGAACTCCGGGCTCAGGCACCCCGCGGCTGGCTCCCCAGATCATTAGGTTATGTAGGAGTTGCCTTTATAAGAAAGTCTGGAAAAGGCAAAACTGTCGCGACAGAAAACAAATCAGTGGTTGACTGGGGCCAGGGGACCTTTCTGGGGTGATGGTATCTGGGTCTTAACTGTGGTGGTGGTGACAAGATTGTATACGTCAGTCAGTCACACTTCAAAAGGGGAGAAACCTACTGGATGTAAATTATACCTCAGTAAAGATGACTTTTTAAACAGGTTGGGGGGTCCCTTAAACCCTCACCCAGAGATGGTGAATTTCTGCATTCCTTACAAGCTTCCATGCACTTCTTGACTCGTCTTTGCCTGTTTTACTTTGGGGGCGAGGAGGCGGGATGGGGGCGGTCCTGCACAGTGGGAGTGTCTCCCAGCCCTGCCTCCGGAAGGCCCTGAAGGGAAGCTGTCCCAGGCTCCCTCAGCGCTGCACGGCCAGTGTCCATCTAGTGAGCCTCACAAGGCCCCAGCTAGGGGTCATCGCCTGTCCTGCCCCCAGGCCTCTGTCTATGCTGTCTCCCTGCCTGGAGTCCCTTCTCGCCTCACCTCACCACTGTAGGGGAGCTTCCCGAGGGAGTGTGGCCTGTGTGGGCGAGAAGTGCACCCTGGCCACGCTCCAGGGGCCCGCACATGGCTGCTCACCCTCGCTATCAGCACCCCCTCCTGCCTTGGCCACCAGGGCTCATGCAGCCTCCCTACCAGTGCCACCGCTGGTGCCTTCTGCACAGCGGCTGCTGCTCACCTGAGGCCCCTCAGGTGAGCAGACAGACAGCAGAGGGCTGGAGAAGGAAGGGGTTGCCCAGGGCAGCACAGCAAGTTGCTTTGAGCTTTCTCAGTGCCCCTGGGTGTGAGATGGAGATGGTAACAAGTACCGCACGGGGCTGCTGGGGGGCTTCAAAGAGGCCTAGCACAGCCCTGGCACCCGGCAATTACTCGGTACGTGTTAATGACGATTGTTAACCATCATCAGACCCTGAAGAACTGGACTTGGGGTCAGCTTCTAGCCTGGGGAAACTGAGGTAGCTGTCATCTGGGGTGAAGTTTATAAAAATAAGGGTGCCGACAAAAGGCCTTGGCCCATCCAGCTTTGCCCCTCGGCATCCTCCACCTGGCACTTCCATGTAGCGCTCTTCTCGGGGCCCCAGATGCTCTGCTCAGAATCTCACCTGTGCCTTTATTTCCCCTACTTTTAGCAAAGAGAAGGCCCACGGTCCATGAAGGGGCCTTTCAGAGATAGGGAGCCCTGAGGAGGCCCGAGCAGCAGCCCCTGCAACTCACCCAGGGAATTTCAATCAGATGTAGGGGTTTCTAGGCTGCTGGGGGCCTCCCTCTGATACAGGGGGCCACCCACAGAGCTGCCTGTAAGGCCACGTTGACCCGGCTCATGGCTGGAGGGTGGGCCCAGCAACTACCACACCTGTGGCAGGGGGAGCCCCAGGCACAGTGGACAGGCCCTGCCAGGGCTACCTCTCCCTGGCTGTGGGAGGTGGCTGGACCCTCTGTTGTACCAGGTGAGACCCTATTTTCTGGATAACCCAGCATGAGACCCTGGAATTCCTATCAACTTGGCAGGTGGGAACTGAGCCCGATTTAGAAATTTCACACCAGCCTTCCCTGGTGGCCCAGTGGTTAAGAATCCGCTTGCCAATGCAGGGGACACGGCTTCGAGCCCTGGTCTAGGAAGATACCACATGCCGCGGAGCAACTAAGCCTGTGTGCCTAGAACCCGTGCTCTGCGACGAGAAGCCACCGCAGTGAGAAGCCCACGCACTGCAACAGAGTAGCCCCCGCTCGCCGCAACTAGAGAAAGCCCAGCGCGCAGCAACGAAGACCCAACGCAGCCAAAAATAAATAAAATAAAAATTTAAAAAAAAAACCTCTAGCATCACAGTTACAGGTGGAGGCACCGTCCTCCCTCCCCAGAGACAATCACTACAGTATCACACTGGTGCCCCCACTACAGTTTGCTTTGGGCTCAGCATAGCTGTGTCCGCGTTCATTCACCTGGTCCTCACTCACTCACTTCAATTGCATAGTACTCCACTGTACGCAGATGCCACATCTTATTAATCTGGTGAACGCTAGGCTGTTTCCATCTTACCGCTATCACAAGCAATGCTACAAAAGCAGCTGTCCGCCAGGGCCTGGGTCTCTAGGACACAGGCCTGGAAGGGAAATGATGCGGCTACAGGGCGGATGCGTCTTCCTAGGCTACCATCACTTACTTTCCCGCCACTGTTTTTAAGAGTCTAATTGTTTCCTGAGCTATTACAGCATTTCCGTTCCCAGTGGTCTCTGATCCACTGGAAATCACTGTCTTGCTAATGGATGAAGTTGGGGCCCAACATTGTTTTTTAAGCAGGAAACCAGTAGTCCTTGTGATGGCCTCTGTCACCTGGGCCTCCTTACTGTCCCCTGAGGCCAGAACCATCCCTGCTTCTTAACTATCTTAAATCCTCTGTCCCTTTCCCTGAGCAGAAACACCTCCTTTCTGCTGAGCCAAATTCCTCCCCAAGTCCTACCCTTCAAGACAACCTCACTACGTCCATCTTTTGTGTGTGTGGAGCGCACCAAAGCACGGATGGTGGTCACCAAAAAACAGGCTCTATCCCTCTCCAAACGGCCACCAGCTCCTGCCTGAGCTAGGATCACAGCCTGTCCTGACCCAGGTTCACGGCTCTGGGGCCCCTGAGTTAAGTCTCTCCCCAGTGCTACCAGAAACCCCACCTGGCAGAGCTGGGTGGACCCCTCCCTATCTGTGTCTGTGGTACCGCAGAGCACTGCCCACATGTGCCCAGCCCTAAGTCCTGATGGAGTCCCTTCACTGGATCTCCCGGTCTCCTGTCCCCTCCAACCTGCTCACAGCCCTTCCTGGGCCCCATGACCACAGAGAGACCTGAACCAAACACCAGGAGATAACTGCTCTCTATCTGTGTGACTGGGCTGCCACTCAACTTCTATGGATGTCAGTTTCCTCATCTGAGAAATGGGTTTGGCCAGACTCAACCCACAGAGTTGCCCAAGGAGCACAGAGGAGTATGACCTCGTGGGCACAGCACCCCCTGTGCTTCACACAACTACTTGCCACATGGACTACTGATCTCGACGCATGGACCTCCCAGTCGCTGGAGGTGAGAAAGTGGGGAAGGAGGCGGCTGGCCTGGGCTGCACACTCACGTTTTCACGTAGGGGTCCGAGTAGCCGTTGGCGTCCATGGCAGCCAGGTGTGCGCAGCGCACGATGCCAACCAGCAGGCCCTGCTTCTGCGAACTGTACTTGAGGGAGATGAGGATGCGGCCCCGCTCCTCCAGGGACTTGTCTTCTGTCTTGTCCACCTGTGGGGCAGGTGGGCGGTCACTCGGCTGTCCTTGCCTGCTCCCACCTCTCCTGCAGCCACGGGCCCGGGCCAAATGGAGCCTGGTGGGTGGTGAGGGGTCACCCTGGCCCTGGCCCCCTGGAAGGTGCTTCTTGGAGCTTCTTAGGCACATTCCCAACCCCAGGGGGAGCTAGGAGGCAGGTGGGGTGTGGCCTAGGCCTGCCCAGGCTAGCGCCTGCCTCTGGGATCAGACCTCAACTCTAGGCCTCATTGTGTGGCCTCCCCACGCCAGCCAGCCCACTGAGACCATTCCTCACCCTCCTGAGACCACCTGTTTCCACCTTCCAGCTGCTACTCACCTGGAACCCCTTTCCTTTACCCTCTGTCCACCCAGCCTGAGCCCTATGACCCCCAAAGCCCCCTCCTAGGTTTCTCTGCCAGGCTCCTCTTGCACTCGGTCCCTCTGCTCTTGACTGTTCGCTGCCTGGCACTAAAACGGCCCCTCACGTGGCCCCTCACGGGCAGGGGCCATGCTTGCACCTCTCTGGAGATGGGGCTCCTGTTAGGTGAAGGAAGGACTACCTTCCCCAACTCCCACACCCAGAGCAGACATGGCTAGCTGATGACTGCATTCACCCCGAGCTCAAATGCAGCCTCAGTATCTTCTCAACACAGTGCTCAGGCAGCCTGTACCCGTGGCTCAGAGGAGGCGGGTGAGATTTAACTACCTGCCACTCGGGCCTAGGGCTTTGTGTATGACAGCCTCACTAAACCATGGCTCTTGTGGCAGTTGTGATGTGTGAAAATTAAACAGTATAAATGAGCCGGGATATTTTCAGCTGTTTTTTTAGGGTAGGATATACTTTGGATTGTTTCACATGAAGACCATTGAACTGGGCATCGTTCAGTATTTACAGAGAACGAATAAGGTTTACAAGGCTATGTAAAATCTAAAAGGTATCATCAAAATGAATCTTTACTGCCGATTGATTATCCTGAATTGCACCCTTGTCACTGTGGGTCCCTGAACTGGACCAATGAGATCCTAGCAAATTCAAGCAAGGCTAAGCAAGTCCCTGATCACACCTGGTGGACAAGCATGCGTGCTTTCACACCCCCCCCCATGCATGAAACAGGTGCTCACACATGCATTCCACGCTCACACTGCTCACACACAATTCACACTCACACCACACAGGTGTTTGTTTAAGTCAGGGATCAAAACTCAGAAACACAACTCCAGCAGGAGTTGGTGTTGCCTTTTATAAGTGACATATATCATTTGGAGAAACTGGGTCACCTATGGTTAGTGACTAATAATAAAATTAAAAAGGTTATCTCCATCACACAAATATCTATGAGTGGGAGAGAATGTGACAATGGAATACAATTTGCTCAACTTATGCAAAAAGACAGAGCTGGGTTTCTGGGAGGGAGGTCTGACCTCAGGTCACTTGTTCCAGGCCAGGCTGCACTAAGCATGTGTCTCAGGGCCCTGTGGGGGAGGGGTACAGGCACTCGGGGGACAGCCACTGGACTCTGTCCTCTTGAGCTTTCCCATTGCCCAGACCTCTGGTAGGGGATCGTCCTGGGGAGGGGACTGTACCCTGAACACCATGCAGTCCCTAAAGGCATATGTTTCTTAGGGTCCCGGGCCTTGGACCTCTTGGCCAACCCCTCCCGGCCCTTCTGAACTGGGTGAAGGCAGGCCTGGGGAGGGGAAGGAACGGGGCGGGGAGGAGAAGGGGGAGGGGAAAATTGCTCAGAGACTCTGGGAGGGCTCAGCTGCTGCAGACGACCAGGGGGCAAAATTGGTTTTGACGTTTTCAAACAATTGCAATTTCTAGGAAAGAATGATTTTCTGTCCCCTCTGGGTATCTCACAGGCACCTCACGCCTCACGTGCTCCAGGTGCGCTCCGAGCATCCCCAGCTGCTCCTCCCATGGTCCTCCGCATCCCAGTTAATGACCCTTCATCCTCCCAGGTGCTCGGGCCCCAGGCCTGAGGATGCTGATCTTCAGCCCTTCTCCTGCCTCCACTGCTGCCCCGCCTAGGCCTGAGTCCTGCTCCTCCCTCCACCCCGCTGGTCTCCCCGCCCTGGCCCTCCACTCCCTCCCATTCTGAGGAGCCTGTTAAAATGCCCTCAGATGCCTTGGCCCCTGCCTAGCACCCTCCTGTGGCCCATCTCACTCAGGGATAAAAGGCCAGAGTCCTCCCAGCCTCCCCAACCCCCAACCTCTGCTCTCAGCTCCCAGGACCCCCTCCCTCTCGCTCTCTCTGCCCCTCTCATTTGACCTCTTGCCTGTGCCTCCACAGGCTGGGCGCTTTTCCATACAGGGCTTTGCACCTGCTGTTCCCTCTGCCTGGAATATTCCCTGCTCGCCAGGTGACCCCTCCCAGAGCACCCGTCTAACCCATTGACTCCTCTCATGCTTTCTTTCTCGGCCCTTATCCCTGCTGAACAGACTATCTGTTTGGGTGGTTTATTTCATTTTTGGTCTGTCTCCCGCCCAAACTTCATGAGGGCAGGGAGATTTATCTGTCTCCCCAGCACCTGCAATTGTGCCAGGCACATAGTAGGTGCTCAATAAATGCTCCTGGCCCTGCGCTCACAGCAGGGTGGGCCTTGGACGGCTGCAGAGCCCACGACTGGAGGTCGTGGCCCACTCACCGGCAGCTGCTTCTCCAGGCAGATGCTGAACGTCTTGGTGTGGTTGGGCTTCAGCTTCTTGAGGGGCACCCGCGTCTCCCCGATGAACTCGTTGTGGCGGAATTTGTCCTCGTCACACACCGAGATCCTGGAGGGCAAGGGGCCTCTCAATTTGCTTCCAAAGTCAGTGCGGATTTGCAGGCGGTGGGCCGGGGGGTGTGGGGAGGGCCTGCCCTGTGGACAAGGCTGGGTGGGGTGGGGGAGCCGACGGCCCGGGGTCTCACCCACCGCAGGGTCTTTCGGATCATGTCTTCATCTGTGATCCCGTAGTAAGTGAGGGTCTCGTTCCATGTGGGGTTCAGAGTGTTTCGGAGAGTTTTCGTTCTGAGCTTATTTGCCTGGAGAGAGCAAAAATGATCCTCTGAGTGTCAGAGGGTGATGGGCAATGTAACGGCGCCAAACACATTCCAATCCCCCAGATCCCGTGCATAAGCGCTCTCCCCTGGCAAAGGGGGGATTAACGCTGTTGTTAATCAGCTGACTTTAAAACAGGCCGATTGGGGACTTCCCTGGCGATCCAGTGGTTAAGACGCTGCACTTCCAATACAGGGGGTTTATCTGGATGATGTGGGTGGGCCACGTCCCACGTCATCACAGGGCCCTTAAAAGTAGAAGAGGGAGGCGAGAGAAGAGTCTGAAGGAGCGTGACAAGGGGAGAAAGTCAGAGAGGCGACACTGGCTTTGAAGATGGAGGAAGGGGCCACGAGCCAAACAAAGGGGGTGCCTCTAGAAGCTGGAAAGGAATGGGAAATAGCTTCTCCCCTCGAGCCTCCAGAATGGAACGCAGCCCTGCTGACATGTGATTGTAGCGCAGTGGGACCTATGTCGGACTCGCACCCTGCAGAACTGGAAGGTATGAGATTTGTGGTGTCGTAACCCACCCAGTTGGTGGTCATTTGTTAGCGCAGCCCTAGGAAACTACAACAGGAGGATCCTGCCTCCCAGGTGCGTGCCCAGGTGTGTGGCGGGGGGAGGGTGTCTGCAGGAGGCGTGGTCTGGGCGGCTGGGAAGCCTGGCTTGGACCTAGATTCTCTCCCTCAGCCTCCTCGCCTTCGCTCAGGCTGGCCCCTGCCGGGAAGGCACCTCTCCTGGAGGACGCCTGGGGGCTGCCTCCCCTCCTTCCTCAGTGCTTCCAGAGATCTTGGTTCTTAGACTCCTTACCTGCCTTGCCCCCTTCAGACCCTGACTTCCATAGCCGATTCTCTTTGATGTCCGCCACAAACCGGCCCAGGCTTTGAGGTCAGACAGCCCTGGGTTCAAATCCCAGCTCCACCACTTACATAAGCTCTGTGGAGCCCAGTGGGTTACTGACCCTTTCTGAGGGTCAGGCTCCAGGGCGTAACACCACATCTCTCTCAGCCTGGTTTTTAGGACCTTCTCTATAAGGTGCTCTATGAAACTCTGCCCTACGAGGGAATCTATCCTATGGGGGGGTCCCTAGGATTCAGCAGCCAGGTACTGCCGACTCGAGGTCCCAGGAGTCTAGAGACGCACGGTCACTGAGCCCCCGAGTTGGGCCCCTTCCCCTGGTCGCGTGGCCTTCACAGCCCTGGGGGGCCCCCCCTGCAGCATGAGGACAGAGAGGCCTGGAGTGGGGAGTTTGCTCCTCCAGTTGTAGTGGGAGGGCCACTGCCCTTTCTCCCGCAGCCCTGCCTTCCCCTCTGGGGTGGTGCCCCCGGACCAGGGGGAGCCCGGGCCCCAGAGTTAACTCAGGCCCCAGCAGCCTGTGGCTCCTCAGCCCGGGGTGGCCACCTGGGGGTGGGACCCCCCAGTTGGTCTGCAATTGTCCTGAGCAGTGTTGGGGGAGGCCCTCTGCCCAGGGGGGTGCCCCCACTGCTGATTCTTCCTCTCTATCAGGTCACTCGAGGGCCAGGAAGGAACTCCCCAACTTTGGCTTCTCAGAAGGCGGCCAGGACAAGAACACCAGCCCCTGGGCTCTGCTGCTCACCCTCCTGTGTCCTGTGTCCCCTGTCCCTCTGCCTCCGCCCTGGTCTCTACTTGGAAACAAAGCTGCTGGGCTCCAGTTGAGTCCCCCCTGGCATGGGGTCTGCCCTACTCACCCCTTGAGATATCTGTGGGCTAGGGAAGGACCCAATTCTGAAAAGATGTGACCTTCCCTTCCATGAGATTACAAATAAAACTACACTGAACTGTAAGACGTATGAAAGAAGTCTCATCAAGTTCTTATCTTCCAGTGCTGAAGGCCACCTTGTTGCTTTTCATAGAGAATTAAAAAAAATTTTTTTTTCCTCTCCTTTCATAGATGCACCTGTTGGGCTGGTCTGCTCGTCAGGTCATCTGGTACAGGAACAAGGGTTCTGTAGTCAAATAATTTGGGCAGTTGCTGACTACTTCATATCCCTTGTGGGGCATCACAGAGCAGCCCATCAACACATTAAAGGCTCTGATAAGTCCTGCAGTAAAAAAAACCTGTTTAACAATGTTTCCCAGTGTTATCTGGCCACAGAACCCTTTGTTTGCGCATAGTATTAACGTCCAGCTGAGAGTGTTTCTTATAAAACTCTGGCCTAGAAATTCTCCCGGGGAGTTTCCCCAACTCAGTAGGCAGGTGGTGCTGACTCAAGGTCCCCGGGAGGCCTAGAGGGTGTGGGGGTGACTGGGTGCTCTGGGTGGAGGTGGAGTGAACCCCTCAACTTGCTTGGGCTCTGAGTGGGTGTGGGAGCTGTGGGCCTCCCTGGGTGCCCCAAGCCCAGCCTGGGCCCCAGTCACGACGGGCAGGCCCCTCACCTTACTGGCTCCTGGCAGCAGGTGCAGCTTGACATAGGGGTCTGCCAGCCCATTGTGGTCCATCGGCTTCAGGCCCTGAGCAGAGGAGAACGGCAAAGGGTGTCACTGGGGGCTTGGGGACACAGAGCAGCCAAGGCCTCCTGGCACCTGGGTCAGCAGGCATCCCCGCCCCCTGGGCCTCCTGGCTGGGTCCATTCATGACCCTCTTCACAGAAGCAATCCTGCCCCACACCTCCAGAATGGGGGGTGGCGAGGAAGGCTCCGTGCTGGTGCCATCTCCCCCCCCCCGCCCCCCCAAACGTCTGGCCCTGGGCAGGCGACACGGGGTGCCTTTGCCAGATCAGCCTCTTTCTGTTTTCCTTATCTTGGGGGCCAGGTGACCACTTTCTCTGAATGAGGCCCTCGTTCTCCTGCTGTTGTCAGGCCTTTCCTTCTTCCCAATCCCCCTTCTCCCTGCTCCCCATGCACTGCGACTTCCCTCACCGACCCTAGGTCCTTGTCACCCTCTGTCCGCTCATCCACACGCTTCCCTCTGCGGCCATGGGAAAACGTTGTGTCCCCAGAAGCCACACAAGCTGGCCGGCCGTGGAGGGTCCCTCCACAAGATGGCACCCCTCACTCACTCTCAACCACCAGTCAAGTGTGCACAGCCAAGGAACTCACGGAACCATAAACAGACAGGGGCCTAGGTGACCTCATGCTTGCTCCTGTTTGTGATAATCGTCTATTCTGCTTCCGGGACGGCACACGGGGATGGAGGAAGGCAGCTGGGGCATGTGTGGGGTAGAGCTGGCAACCCCACAACCTCATTCAAAGATGAGCTGCAAGTTGGCTGCTCATGACCAGCCCACCTCCCCCACCTCCCAGGGGAGCTGAGGCTCTTCTCCCCCCTCCCCACCTTGGTTCGGAGGAGCTCCCAGGCAGGGGCTGAGATCTGAGGTGGGGCCTTCCGACTTCCAACGAACACTGCTCCGCTACCGGGAAGGGGCCCACGGGTTTTAGAGCCAGGCTGGCTGGGGGGTTCAGGTCTCAGCTCCTGCACTTATCAGCTGGGTAAGTGGATGACTTCATCTGCCTCCTGAGCCTCGGCTTTATCATCTGTAAAATGGGTTAATAGTCCCCACATCTCAGGGTTGTTGGGGGAGCTGAGCAGGCAATGCTGACGCGGGGCCTGCTGGTGGGGCATTTGCTCCCCTTCCCCTACATGCCGGGCCCCTTGAAAGATGCCGGAGAAGCAGCTGAGGGCGGAGGCATCTGAGCTGGGCCGGGAGCTGCCTGGGCTCCAGCTCTGCCCTGCTCCGTGGGGCCGGCTCCAGGACGAGGCTTGGCCGGGCGGCCCTGCGTGCACCGTGGCAGAGAGGCAGACCTTCCCAACACAGGCCTCTCATCCCGCCTCTCACCCTTTCGCACGAAGGTGGAACTTTCCAGTTCTGCTGTGGATATGAGTGCCCGTATGTGCGTGTGCGTGCGTGTGTGTGTGGTGCGGGGGGTGGGTGGGGGGGTGTCTGCCGCCAGGCCCTGTCCTGCAGGACAGCTTTAGGTACTGAGCACTCACTCATTTAATGCTCACAACCACCACATAGGTGGGGATGATTAACCCTATTTTACAGATAGCAAACTGAGGCAGCTCTGCTCACCTGGAGGGAGGGTGGCCAATCTAGGGTCCAGCGCTGGGGCATCTGGCATCCTCCCAGAGGCCCCCGAGGGGCTCTGCCTGTTTGCCTCAGCCTTCCTACCCCCTGGGGCTCCTCCTCACACCCCAGCCCAGCCCCAGCTCCTCCCATGCCTGCACCACCCCTCCCCTGCAGAACTGGATCTAAGCAGAGGATGAACTGGAGAATGTGGGAGCGACCATGGCTCAGGGTCCTCCCATCCCCCATCTCAAATGCCTTGAGTGATACAAACCCAAGTGGACACACGCGTGTGCACACACATACACACACACACCCCCCAGTACACCCACATAGCCCCTCTAGAGCCTGGGTAGGGAAGGCGGGGCACACAGCACAGGCGGGGCCTGGAGTCTGGGTGGGGAGAAGGGACGGCTCTGGCCAGAGCAGCCTGGCAGCCAGGGCCCATTCCCAGTCCCCAGGCCTGGACAACCTCTACACAGCTGGGTGGAGGGAGAGGGGAAGGGGTCTGCCGGGGCCGTGCACCCTGCCCTCCACCTCAGCACAGCTGGGGGTTATCAGATTCCCAGCTCTGTACCTAGGGCAGGTCTGGAGCCCTTTCGAGGAGGGCAGGGAGGAAGGCAGGGCAGGCGCTGTGTCACAGCCCGGGCAGCTCCCAGAGGAGGGGGCGGGCGGGGGGGTGCTGGCCCACAGGGACACTGCTCACCGCTGCCACGGCAGTCCAGCCACGGCGGCCCAGGCCGGGTGGGGCACAGCCGGGGCAGGACGAGGCAGCCTGCCCCTCTGGGTGAGCAGAGCCACGGGCAGGGTGGGGGAGGGGCAGAGAAGCTCGCAGGTTGGGGCGCTGGTGGTGCGGGGCTGGGCGCGGGCAGCGATGCCGGAAGATCCTCGCCCTGAGCCGGGCCCAGGCCCTTCCACAGCTCTACCGGGAGGTCTACCAGGCCGCACGGCTGCCCTTACCTTGCGGGAGAGCATCAACTTGGGCACCTTCCTCCCAGGGGGAGCGTCACGGTGTGGGGACGAAGGGAACAGCGTGGCTGAGAACAGAGCTGACCGTGCCAGCCCGGGGCAGGACCAGCATGGGGTTTACAGACGCCCACGCCTCCACCCAGAGAGCAAGCTCAGGCCGGTGCGACCGGAGACTAATCCCCCGCCTGGCGTGGCGTCAGCGTCCAGAGCCTCCTCGGGGAGTCCGGAGGCACCCAAGTCCAACCCTTCCTCTTGGCCTGCAGGACAGGCCTGTCACCTCCCCGCCTGCCCGTCCCTCCTTCGACAGCTCCCCAGCTCTGGGGCCTCTGTCTCCTGAAAGCTGCCCGCCCCCCGCCATTCTCTCTGGCTTCTCTGTTCTACTCTTTCCCCCGAAAGCCTCGCTGTAGAGGAGGCAGCTACATCTCCGGAGCAGCTGAGATGACTGAAGCGAGAACTCCCTCCTCGCCCTTGGCGCACAGGTGGGGCCTACCTTGGCCTTGCTGATGGTGCAGTGGAGAGCGTTGTTCTCCTGGTCGTAGAGCAGGCTGAAGTCCAGCGTGCCCAGGGCGGCTGCAGAGAGGGAGGGCTCAGGTCACGCCGGGCCCACACGGTGGAGAAGTGTCACCCACCCCTGCGTGGCCGGACGAGGTGCCACAGTGACCGTGCTGACTGCCACCAGCAGAGCGCCTGCTGCATACTGACCCCAACCCTGGGAAGGAGGCTCGGGGGTGGGGGGGTTAGGCCCGTCACCTCCAGACACCGCGAGCGGTGAACTGAGAGTCAAAGCCGGGCAGTGGGCCCCTGACCCCTGCGCCGTGCCTCGTGGCCCGTGGCTGGTCCAGGGTGGGGCCACGTGTGCCGCGCGCTCAGCTAAAGGGGTTCCTGTCCTCCTGGTGCAACCACCGGCCAGAGCTCCACACCTCAGCTCCCCCTGCCTCTTAACTGTCCCAGGAGTGTGCGAGAAGGCAGAGGGGTCAGTCTCTGCCGCACTGCAGGCCCCAGCCCGGCCGACTGGCTGGCCCACTCACCGCCCCCCAGCAGCACTTGGGGCTGCGGTTCCCTGGTCTCCCCGGTCCCTCGGGAGCCCTGGGCAGGCTGTGAGGAGCGAGCTGGGCCCGCGTGCTGCTACCCCCAGCCTCTAAAAGGCAGAGAGTGATTCCCAAGGGCTGGGCAGAGGGTGCAGCAGTGATTGGATGCAGCTGCCACTCTCGGGCGTGATCACACACGGCAGCTGTGGCTTTTCTCACATGGTTCCCGGCCTGAAGGCCGGGATTGTGGGTGGGAGCAGACCTCAGGGGCAAGTCTCTTCCCCGCGAGGTACACATTCACAGGATGTCTTTAGAAGCCCAGACCCTCCTTGCAGGCTGCTGGGCTGGCCAACTGGCATCTCATTCATTCATTCATTCTTTACCAAGTGTTTACAATATGCCAGACTCCAGGAACGAAGATATCAATAAGACAGGGTTCCTGCCCCGAGGAAAGCGCAGCTTAATGGGAGGAACAGATGAAAAGGATTGGTCACAACAAAGTTTAGTGGGCCAGGACTGACGGAGGGTTCACGGGGGATGCCTGGCCTGGATGTGAACTGGGGCGATCAGGAAAGGCTTCCTGGAGGAAGTGACGCTTCACCTGAGCCATGCAAGACGAGTAGGGCTTGGCCAGTGCACACTGGGGCTGGGGGAAGGGGCATTCCAACCACAGGCCAGCCCAGAGGGTGGGGGGCGGAGTGGTTGGAGTGATGCTCGGGGGAGGCCAGGGGTGCCCAGTGTGCGTCTAGAGCAAACCACAGCCTGCTGGCCGAGTCCAGCCACTACTTGTCTTGCACCCCAGCTCCTAATACAGGGTCAGGCACACAGCTCAGTGTCTCTGTCGTTGTCTGGCGGGGGCACCCGTAGGGTGCGAGACCTGCCCTCTGACGTCTGACCCTGGGTTCAAATCCTGGCTCTGCACTTCCTTGCTGTGTGACCTTAGACAGTGTATCTAGTCTCAGTGGGCCTCAGTTTCCTCATCTGCAAAATGGAGACACAACAGCATCCACCTCATGGCATTGTGCTTTAACACCATGCCTGGGGTACAGAAAGAACTCAGTAGATAATTATAGAAGGAGCAGATCCATTTAGGTGATTTATCTAGAAAACTGTACTTGCCCCTCTGAGACACTTTCTGGAATGAACTCATTCTGAATTGGATCACTCCCCTCCCAGCCTTTGTGAGCAGAATACACAAATGGTCACTTACACTTTTCAGAATAACCTGAGTCATTGCTATGACTACGGTTACTGTTCTGTGTGTCAGAGTCCCAGCCCAGACACAGAAGGGCATGTGAGATGATTCCTCCACCGAGGGATCCCAGGTGGCCACTCTTTTTTGAGGTTTTCTTCATTTTTTCCGCCTCCTCCTTTGCCATCAGCTTGAAACTCCTGTTAGAGTACCTGCCCCTGGTAGCACAAACAGCTCTCGCTCCTATTCACTAGTTACTTGTTTCTTCTCTGAAACCAGGTGAGAATACTTGTTAAAACTGTGTCTAAACTAAAAGTCAATAGGCCATGGGACTTCCCTGCTGGTGCAGTGGTTAAGAATCCGCCTGCCCATGCAGGGGACAGGGGTTTGAGCCCTGGTCCGGGAAGATCCCACATGCCGTGGAGCAACTAAGCCCGTGCGCTACAACTACTGAGCCTGCGCTCTAGAGCCCGTTGAGCCACAACTACTGAGCCCGCACACCACAGCCACTGAAGCCCACATGCCTAGAGCCCGTGCTCTGCAACGAGAGGCCACCGAAATGAGAAACACGCGCACCGCAACGAAGAGTAGCCCCTGCTCACCGCAACTAGAGAAAGCCCGTGTGCAGCAACAAAGACCCAACTCAGCCAAAAAAAAATTTAAAAAAACTCAACAGGCCTTGAGTGGAGCCTAAAGTCCTTTTCCCTGAGTGGAGCATGCGTGCTTTAGTCCAGGTGTATCTGGCCTTTTGCTGCCTGTATCCTAGCTCCCCTCTGTGCGGGTAAGCAGGTGAGGTGCTGTAAGGGAGTGTGATCTATCACCACGTCTGTAACAACTAACAGCCATGGGCCCAAGCTTCTCCAGGCCCAGGCTTTTGTAATAATAGTCTCTAAAGCTCTTGGCTTTGCACGACAGTAAATCAGTCTGCTGTTCCCTTCAGACCTAACCTGTGGCTGTGCCCCCCAGACATTAGCCTCCTGAGGGCAGGGACCATGCCTCGGCCACACCTCTGACACCAGCAAACAGCAGATGTTCAATCTACACGGCCAGTCCATCCAAACCAACTCATTCTCCAGCTGCTCATGGGAGCAGAGATGTGGTGTGATGCTCATCTATTAAAACACACAGTCCACGATCTCTGCCCGGTTCCCCATTCCAGAGAAGGACAAGCCAGCAGACAGAGTCCCCACTGGGAAATTCAGCTCCAGGCGCGGAGAGGGGTCCCTTCCACTGGCTCTACAGACATCCGTGTTTAAGGAAGGCCCGATGCTGCTCAGTGAAACCAACACTGGTATTCACTTCCCAGGAAGGAACAGCAAGCCCAGTGCTGCCCCAGGATGGGATTGATGAATATCTTTGAACTCCAATGCAAGTTTTATAAGAAATAATAGTTTATAAATAGAAGCTCAGTCACCATTTTTAGAGACTTGCCGGTGGTGGAGCTCTCTCATCGCTCATAAATAAAAGCTCTCTCATCGCTCATAAATAAAAGTCTTTATTTCCTATTTGGAGAAACGAGGCTCAGAGAGGGGAGGTGATTTGGTCAGGGTGGCACAGCAGAGCTGGATGCAGAGTCCAAGCCTCTTCACTTCCATCCTGATAGCTCCTGCCTTAAAGCTTAGTGGCTTCCAAAAATTTTTTGTCTGCTGCTTTGTTTAGCTGAACTCTTGAGAGGGTGCAACGCAGAAACAAAAGAGAGAAAAACAGAATTGCTCTTGGGGTGTGGGGAGTGGGAAGGGCTCAGCCACCGCCCTGGAGGAGCCTCTGAGTTGAAAAACCCCCTGGGCTTGTGCAGGCGAGGCGGGCCCTGAGGGCGGGTGAAGGTGCTTGTCTGTGTGAGCCACAGGGTCCTGTCCTCCAGCCACTCAAATCACACCTCCTGGCTAAAGTTAACATCCTTGGATAAATAATGAGGCTTGGTCACTAATGGGCCTTTGAGAGTTGTCACCAGCTTGTTGATAATTATAGAGCTTTAATGGGGCTAATTCAGAGACAATCAAGCTCCAGCCCCTGTCAGTTCCTCTAAGGCAGCACATCCCTCTGCTCTGCTGATGGAGACTGACAGCATCATTTTGACCTTGGTTTGCACCTGGACTTTCCTCAACCGTACACCCTTGGGAGTAGGAAACCAGCCCTGGTTTTGTTTTGTTTTGTTTTTTTAAGAAAAATGTCAGCCTCTGAAATAGTTTAAAAACAACAACAACAACAACAACAAAAAACATGGCAAGAACCACAGAAAATGATCAAGGCTGCGTTGAAAGCATTTCATAGTTGGGGAAACTGAGGCACTGACCAGGCGCTGCAGGGGGTACAAAGAGGAATGAGCCACACATCATATAGCCCTGCTTCTCGGGAGCTCAGAGGCAGAGGGTTAGGACTTTTATAAACCTATTCATTCTTTACATTGTTCAAATATTTTCCACTGCCACCTGGACTCAGTTCAACCTCCTTGGTGTGGCATTCAAGGCCGTCTGTGATATGACCGCTTTGGCCTCATCATCAGAGGCCTTTTCCCCTTGCTCCAGCCACTCGACTCTTCCTCCTTCCACTAAGCCAGGCTGCGTCCTCCCTCCTCCCAGCCTCAGAGCACCCTCTCCGTGGGGGAACTCTGTGCAAGCTGGTGCTTCCCATTTGGGTTCCTGACTCCCTGTCCTCACTGCTGGGCTACTTGTGTGTCACGGTTTCCATGAACTCCCTGATGGCAGAGATCGTGTCTCAGGCATTCTGGAACCTCCACACTCAGCACAGCGCCCGACACCTAGTTGGTCTTATAAGGTTAAGTGCATAGAAATACGGTCCGGGTAGAATATGACTTGGCTCCAAGGAGAGGGAATCACAGGCAGCGGTGACAGGGAAATCATTCGAGCTGAGGGACTTCTGGGCAGGCCTAACAGCGATTCCTCCCCTCCATCCTTGCTCCAGGCCTCTGTGGGGATCAGTCCTGACCTAGCCCAGGGTGAATCATGCAGGGGCAGGTGTAAGCATGGGCAAGAGATGTAATTCTGGCCAACGAGACAGAAGGACAGATCTCCTGGGGACTTCTGGGAGAGGCTTCCTCACTTTTAAACTGAGACATGGGAGAGGAAACTGATCCTTATCAAATTTAGGATCTTATTGTTACATGTGATGTCTGGACCTGCAGCAGCCACCTTGAACCATGAGGGAGGTCAGCCTAAGAGGAAAAGGGCATGGCCAAGTGGAAAGACAGAACCATCACCACTGATGCTGCTGACGAGCGGCTGCATGAATCCACCCCAGTGCCACATGACCTCCATACTCCTCACTGTTTAAGGCACTCTGAATTTTTTTCTGTTACCTACAACCCCCGAATATCCTAGTCATTACAGCTTTGAAGAATGGACTGTTTCCACAGGTGGAGATTGGGTGGGAGGGCATCTCAGGCAGGGGAGCAGCACATGCGGAGGGTGGGACATAGGACCCATCAGGAGGGCAGCAAGCAGCGGAGTCCAGCTTAGCCAGGCTGCACTGTGGACCACTGGGAGGGGAAGGGCACTGGGGGGACACTTCTAACTGTAACATTTCTGCATCTTCTCCCCATCAGTGCTCCTCTATTAGATCAATTTGGAACCTGTCAATTTTGTGCTTATGCCTTGAGGTGACTTAATAAAGGATGGGCTTTAAAGAGAAGGAAAAAAAGGCCGAATAAATAAACAGCACTTCACTCTCAGCCTTGGACAACAGAGCAACCGTCCTAATTTCTTTTTGTTAGAACAGACATAATCCAATAATTAGGGCAGCAAATAGCATAACCCTGGCTAAAGCTGTAATGAACCATCTGGCTTGAATCATTTAGGCTTATTGTAGGGATCTGGTTGTCAGAGCTGAGACGGGGGTAAAGCCTGGAGTATCGTGTAGAGAGCGGTTCCACCCGGAACCTGGTCCCCCCATGGGTAGGAGCCAAGATTTCTGTGCTCCCATGGTGGGATGTTTGTTCGGCCACTGAGGGGGTCTGAGCCCAGGGTGGCTGCCCCTTGAAGGGAATGAGGGGGCCAAGCTGGCCCTGGCTCAGCCACACACCGTCCACCTTGGCTCTTTTCAGCAGAGTGCCCTGGTGACATGGGTGTGGCCAGCCCATGGTTCAGGCTGGCAAGGCTGTGTCAGACCTTGTACCGCTGACCTCACGTGCGTCTGTCCCCTGGCAGGACAATGAGCTCTCTGGGTCCGGGGCCCCAGCCCTGTTCCCTCTCTGCTGCTAGGAGAGTGTTCTGTGAAGGACTGCTGAGTTGATGGACTGAAGATGGGGCACTTTCGGGTCCCCTCCTTGCCTGTGGGTTCAGGGACAGCCAAAAGAAGCAACCAGATTTCTCATCTCTTAGCCGTATGTCATCAGAGGGCCCTGAGTGGCACCAGGAGGGCCTGAAGCTCAGGCAGAAGCCCTGACCTGCTCGCTTGCTCCCTTGGCATAGCAGCAAAGATGCTGGAAATGGGAACAAGTTCCTCACCCCTTCTTCTGGAGCTGGCTGAAGATTCAGGGCATGCAAAGGGGTGACCTGGGTCTCAGTTAGGGCCTGCCCAAAGGCACAGCAAGTGCCTTGCCCAAGGTGCCAGGAGCTGGGGGGGGGGGGGTGAAGATTCAGGATACAGCCCGGAGGGCAATAAACTCTCCCGACCCAGTTTCCCCAGGCCGGCAGGAGAGTGGAGGGAGAGGACTGTTCCCCATCCCCATGCCCAGAGGGCAGGGCCTCATTACGCCAGGCTTTGGCCAGAGGGCTGTGGTCCAGGCCCGAGAAAGTGCAGAGCAGGCAGCTTCCCAGCACAGGCCCGGCTCCTAGTGACCCATGGTCTGACAAGCCTCCTCCCACTTGCTCCGCCTGGGCCTCCCTAGGTAGGGTGATGAGAGGTCGGGCCCCACCTCTTCCCGCAGTGGTCACCCCCACTGTCAGCTTCCAAAGGCACATTTTATTCTGGGGGAAACTCCAGACCCCCAGCCTGAGGCCCGTGTGGGCATTCAAGCCAGACGCAGCCAGCCTCGCTGCGCTGCGCGGGGGATGGGACCCAGCAAGCCTGGGGGAAGTCGGCGAGCGACCCCTGCCCCGAGAAAGGTCCACCTCCCAAGCAGGGCCGGCGTCTGACTCGGGTTTTCCAGCTCTGAGAGTGACGCGGCTGGGGCTACAGCTGGGCTGGGGGCCTGGCGAGCAGCGCAGGCCCCACCCCCACCCCCATCCCGCGTAAACCCATCCCGCACCGCCCGGCGACCTCTTCGTTCTCGGTTTCCCTTCCAGTCCCGGCGCGGGCACCCTCAGAGCCCAGAAAGGCGCCAGGAGCGCCAGCCGGCCGGTCCTCGGCCCCGGAGGCCCCGGGAGCCCTGGCGCTTGCCTACTACCTGGGGCTCGGGGCTCAGCCCCGGAGGAGGAGGCGCGGGCTGGGGTGGGGGGCCCTTCCCGGCCGGGGAAGCGGGTGTAACAGGTGGGCGAAGGTCGGCGGCCCGGTCGAGCGCAGCGGCGGGACCAACGGACGCGGGAGGAGGAACCACCAAGGTTTCTCCAAAGGACAAGCGGCTCCGCGGTCCCCTGGTCCTCGGCCCCCACGCCAGCCAAGCCGCCGCGCTCTGCGGCCGCCGGCCCCACCAGGGAGGCCGCCCGGCCCGGGCCCCGGGCGCCCTCTGCCTCTCGCCCAACCCGACCCTCGGCCGAAGGGCCGGTCCGCCGCGGGCTCCGGAGCGGGGAGCGATCGCGCGGCCGGCAGCAACTGGTGTCTCCCCGGGGCGCAGTTCCGCCCTGCCTGGGAACAAAAGCCGCCGCCCGCGCCGGGGCTCCCGGCGGGCGGGCCGAGAGGGGGCGCGGCGCGGGCTCCGGGGAGCTGGGTCCCGGAAATGGGACACCCCCGGGGGGGCCCCCAAACTTCCCACCTCTCCGATCTGCTCGGGGGCGGTGTCGGGGCTGTGTGTGCCGGGCGCGCGGAGAGCGCACAGCGCGGCCGGGGGCAGCGACACAGCGGCAGGTGTGCCGGGGGAACCGAGGTCGCAGGGGAACCGAGGGCGGGCGAGGTCGGGAGCGCGAGCAGCCGCGCAGGGGAGGGGGCGAGAAGCCGGCGGGTGGGAAACTTACTGCAGTCGTCGGACTCGTAGCCGTCGGCGTCCGGCTCGTCCTCGGGCAGCTTGGCGGGCGGTCGCGCCGTGCTGCGGCCGGGGCCGGGGCCGGGGCTGGCGCCGTAGGCTCCAAACAGCTGGTCGACATCCTCGTCGTCGTCGCGGGCGCCGTCGGAGGGGCTGCGGCGGCCCGCGCTGGCCGCGGCCGGGCGCGCGGGGGCGTCCGGGGGTGCAGCGGCGCGGGGCCCGGCGTCCGGCGGCAGGCCCCGCGGGAAGCGGGGGAAGTAGTCGGAGATCTGCTTGATGGGCCGGATGGGGCCGGGGCACACGTCGATGGCCATATGCTCCTGGATGCTGATGGTCGCCTTCTCCCCGCGCCGCCGGAGGGTCATGCAGGCAGCGCGGCCCCGCCCGGGCGCGGCCCGGCCAGACCCGGCGCGGCCCCGGCTCGGGGGCGGCTCAGCAGGCCCGGCAGGGCGCGGCGGGGGCTGCGGGCATCGCCGGCGGCACCCCCGGACGGCCCTGACGCGGCTGCTGCCTGCTCGGCGGCGGCCGGCGCGAGTGAGTGCCAGGGGCCGGCAGGCAGGGGGCGGGCCCAGCCCGCGTCACCGGCAGCCGCCGAGCAGTGCGAGAGTGCGGGCGGTGAGGGCGGCGCGGCGCGGAGCGAGCTGAGCGGCGCCGCACTCACTCGCACTCACACCGGCGCGCACGCCGGCCCGGGACCCCGCGCGCGCACACTCGGCGGGCAGGGCCACCGGGCGCCTTCCACTCACGCACCGCAGGACGGGCGGGGAGCTGAGCAGGGACCCGCACATTCCCGCGCGTGCCCGCACTTTCTGGGCTCCGTTCACACAGGACACATACCGGTGTGCAAGGACACTCCCAGCGCACAGAAACGTGTGCAGAACTGGGCGGAAGCTCCCACTGCTCACACCTGCAGGACACACGTACCCGTACAGAGTTGCTTGAGGCTGCGGTGGCACCGTATACCCCCCAGTACACACACATCCCTAACAGGACACACAAACAGCACTCGTCGAGGTGGTCAGGGGACCCAGGGCACCCCTGTCCCCAGCACACCTAACAGGACGTACGAACACACCCAAAAAGTGATCAGGGGACTCAAGGCACCTCCCAACCCCCAATCTAGCAGGACACACAGCCACACTCCTAGGAGTGCCGGACAAGATGCTCACACACGAGCAAGACATCCACAGCTGTACAAGGTCACTACTGGCACAGTCTGTTCACCCTTCCTCTCAGGTCACATACAAACACACTCTCTGTAACCAGGAGTCAGTCTCTCACTTGGTCTGTGAGTAGGTTGAGGGACCCAGCCCCCGCCTGCCCGCCCCCCATGGTCAGGAGAGGATGAGGGCAGGCAGGGCTGGGCATCCCCAGGGAATGATGAGTGAGGCAGAGGTGGAGTGGCAGGGTGTGGCCGGCCCACAGGCTCAGGCTTCCCACATGGTCAGGTAACCAAACAAATGCCCAGCCCTGGCTGCTGTCCTGCTTCCCCAGGAACAACGCTCTGTTGGGAACGGCTGCTGCTTATACAGGTGTGTCCCCAGAAAGCCCTGGGTACAGACGGAATCCTGTTCACTCTCTGGTTTCCACTGAACATCAGAAACGCTTATCTTCTTGGCTGGGTCCCTTCCAGGAAAACTGAATGCAGGACCCCAAGCCTGTGCCCCTCCACCCACCATAACCCCTGTGGAGGTGTGGAGAGCAGAGAGAAGTGAGAGGAGGCCTCACCTTCATCACTTCCAGTTGCATCATTCTGGCAGATCATTGGCTCTCTCTGAACCTCAGTTTCCTCAGTTGTGAAATGGGGCTACTTCCAACCTCACAGCATGGTGGGGAGGCCGCATCTAGCACAGAGCATGGCAGATGAGAGGTGCTCACCAGCGTCGGCTTTCTCTTCACCCTTCCCTTCGGGAGATGAGACTCATCGTGAGACATGTGATGGAGATCCGCATGTTGTTTCAGGGCAAGTTCTGAAACGGATGGTGAAGGTCACCACCCACCCTTGAAATCTACCGTATACTCTGTCAAGAGCCTTCAACAGCTGTTATCTCACTGATTCCTTTTATCACCCCACGATGTAGGCAGGGTACGATGTTCCCATTTTGCAGGTGAGGAAATTAAAGCTCAGACACAGTGACTCGCCCAGGTGACTGCTGGCTGGTGGCAGAGCTGGGGTCCTGACTCTCCGGAGGCTCCCACTGCCCCCATCCCCGCCTCTCCCTCCTCACCCCTAGAGAGCAGAGCTGGAAACACAGGTAAAATCCTGCTCCCCAGAGCTCTTCCTGAGGCTTCTTGGCTGGGGACCACCCAAACTGACGAGGAAGAGAGAGGGGGCCGAGAGTCTTAGGGGTTACAGTGGGAATGAACCAGCCTGGGAGCTCCCTAAGGACAATCTGGGAGCCTGGTAGGAGAGAAATTCAGCCTTCCAAGAGTCAAAGGCCAAGCGAGGGGCAGGAGAGCCTGGAAGCCTAACACAACGAGTGGGTTTCCCATTCCCAGGGATGTGTAAGGGGATTAGTCCTTAAATAGGCGCAGAGTGGCTTCTGTGCTAGAGGTGGCTGCATCACAAAGCGATTATGTAATGACACGGGGTACTAAAGTACAGGCACTGAACCATCATTTCGTACTTCATTCACTTGAGGAGCACGAGAGTGTTGTCACCATCTTACAGATGGGGAAACTGAGGCTTCAGGAGGTCGAGTGATCGGGAATGAGAGCCTGGATTTCCTGACCCTGTGCCCTTTTGATGGCAAGGCTCTACCCGTGTGTTCACTGGGATGTGGGGACAGAGGGGGCTGATCACTTCCTCCTGGCTTCTTGACTTTCTGTGGGTCTGGCTTTCTGGAAGATCAGCCCCCGGCTCTTGGCTCTGCAGGTGCTGGCTCTAGGGAGGGTCTGGAAGAAGTGGGAGCCAGGATGACCACTGGAGAAACACGTGGCATATCTGAGGCCAACCTCCAGCAGGCGGCAGAGTCAAGGGCCACTCTGCGGTCTTACTTCATCCAGCTGTGAGCCCAGCTGAGATGAGGTAGGGCTCCCTGGAGGGGTAGAATTGGTGTTATCTGGGCAGGTGTCTAGTTTCTAGAAAGAGTCTGGGCAGGGGAGTTAGGCAGACGGATTCAAAAGCCAGTGTCTCCCTCTTCCTGTGTCTGATTTGGGGCAAGCTGCTTAACTTAGGCCCGCAGCGTCACCTGTGGAATGGGGGAGGCCATGAACAACCTCGTGAGAAATGAAGGTAGGGATGCCTATAAAGCGTCTGGCCCAGTGCCTGGCACGTAAGAGGCGCTCAGTGAATCGTCATTCTCTTGCCCCTGCCTTCCCGGTGCAAACCATGGTTGGACGCCCTGTGCCTGCCTCAGTCTCTCCACCAGTGAAATGCAGTTGGCTGCCTTCTTTTCCTGTCCACTCCCAGGACCAGATGAGGACGCTGGGGAAAGTGCCTTGAGAAGTGAACGTACCGGCCAAGGATGGGGTGCCGGCTGGCATGTGTGGGGATCTTTAAACAGCTGGACGTGTCCAGACCCCATCAATCATGTTGCCTTCCATTCCCCACACAGGGGTGGGCAGCTCGGCAGCTAGACTCGTCCTTGGCAAAGTTAAGTGGGTAGACTCACAGCCCTCAGGAACCCTGCACTCTTTTTTTTTGGCTGCGCTGCGCAGAATATGGGATCTCAGTTCCCTGACCAGGAATGGAACCCGTGCCCACTAAAGTGGAAGTGCGGAGTCCTAACCACTGGACCGCCACGGAAGTCCATGGAACCCTGTACTCTTGATTCTCCCCCACGTGCTTCTCCTAACAGGCTTCTGCCCTCCCCCCTCCCTCCCCAACAGACTACAAAGGCCCCTGTCCAACAAGGTAGAAGTGGGTTCCTCAAAGGACGGCCCAGGTACCTGTATCCCTGGGATGCCTGCTAATAATGCAGATTCCAGGCCCCTACCTCACACCCACTAACTCAGATATGTGCGTGAAGTCTCAGGGTGCATCTTAACAAGCACGCCTAGATTATTTTTATGCACAATTATTTTTATGAGAATCGCTGGGTTAGCAGGTGCAAACGGTTTAACATTCTCACCTGTTTTGCTGTCCCCACACTGTCCA
Organism: Balaenoptera borealis; assembly: GCF_965194805.1. NCBI lineage: Eukaryota > Metazoa > Chordata > Mammalia > Artiodactyla > Balaenopteridae > Balaenoptera > Balaenoptera borealis. The sequence goes on along the minus strand of NC_138879.1, from coordinate 47,753,534 downwards.
ACGTGCAACACTCAGCGGGGAGGGTTGGAATTTCTAGAGCGCTTTGGCAAAGTCCCAACAGGGAGTCTGAAACACCCCACATCAGGCATTGTGACTTCTTTCCTGGCTGAGAGCGACCAGTTAAAGCCTTTCCTTCCAGTAGGTGAGAGGCATTTAGAGGAAATGACCTCTACCCTGCACTTGGCTGGACGTCCTTGGTTGGCATCTCTGGCCGGTGTCCGTGTGCCCTGGGAGGAAGGACCCTCCCTGGCCCTGGTCTAATGTGTAACCCCAGTCTCCATCCTTCCCTGATTACTGGAGGAGCTCTGGGCTTGCTGTGCTGATAGAAGTTTCTCTGTACTGATAGGAAATTTTAACCCAAATGAGGGGCTGATGGAAAAATTCCAAGCACTTGCTGTTTGATGGAGAGGGGCCTTCTGGAGGCCCTTGTCCATTCATTTCTCTAAGAATCCACACTGTAACAAATATTTATTGAGCACCTACCCTGTGACAGGCTCTAGGCTGCGTCCTGCAGGGGGCCTGATGGTGAACAAAGCCCCATTTTTCTTTCGATTCCAGATGACAGAGGGCAAATCAGGAAGGGAGGGGAGCCATCCACTCTGGCCGCCCCCTGCCTCTTCCTCAGCCCACGCCGGGGCCTCAGCCCGGGAAGCGTGCAAGTCGATGCACAATAAGTCGATGGAAGCGGTTGCCATATAGCCTGTGGCTGCTGAGAGGCAAACTGGATATATTAGGCAATATTAAAAATGCAGCTCTTTCTGATAATTTATTATGCACATTTCATAAACATATTATACTCATCACAGTACATTTACTAGCACTGGGCCTACCAGTGGGGAAAAGTTAACACTTACCTAATGATGTTATTTCACAGATGTCAAATGTTCTTGGAGCTCTCGTGATGGGCTAAATGGCTCAAAGAGATGCTCGTCTCCTTCTCCTCCTGGGACACCTGTTCAGTGGTTTGCAGACCACAGGTCTGTCAGCACCCACAACTCCCACTTTCTGAGGCCTGGAGATGGAGGACCTGGCCCAAGGTCACGGGAGGCTGACCCAGGACTTACACCCAGGGGCTGAGTGGAGGGACTACGGCTCTCTCTCCTTCTCCACACAGGCCATGTTCTGGGCTGCCGGATTGGAAAGAGGCCAAGGTGAGAAGCTCACCTGGCAGGAGGGGCTTAGCCCAGGATCAGGCTGCCTCTGGCTGGAGATCAGATGCCAGGGAGGGATAATGCTGAATCCTTAGGGGAAGCTCCAGAAATAACCTGCTGAAGGACAGGGTGTGTAGCCTGAGGCTTAGATGACAGCAAGGATGAGGCAGCACCCTCTGCCCCCACCCTAAGAGGCCTGGGGACTGCTGGAGCCCAGGGGCTGGTTCCAGTGTCTTCTAGAGTGGCGTGAACGTTTCAGCATTATGAATGGGCTAGAATGGGCAGGAGTTCTAACTGGCCGTTTTGAAACTGAGAGCCAATAGCCACTTATGTTCCCTCAAAGAGCTTTGAATTATGATGCAGTTCAGAAGATATTAACAATGAAAATGGTGGCTTCCAATTTTAACTCATTCTACTTTTGAAATTTATAAAATATTTCAGTCATAGAGAAAAGGTCTAGAGTATAACATAAAGACCCACAAGCCAGCCTAAAAACAAAACATTTCAGGTTTCTCAAAAAGCTAAACATAGAATTACCATATGACCCAGCAATTCCACTACTAGGTACACATCCAAAAGAACTGAAAGCAGGGACTCAAACAGATACTTGTACACTAATGTTCACTGCAGCATCATTCACAACAGCCAAAAGGGAAACAACCCACATGTCTACCAAGATATGAATGGAGAAACAAAATGTGGCATATCCATACGATGGGATATTATTCAGCCCTGAAAAGTAATGAGTTCTGCTCTATGCTACAACCTGGATGAAAGTTGAAAACACGTTAAGTGAAAGAAGATAGATACAAAAGCACAAATATTATATGACTTTCCTTATAGGAAATGTCTAGAATAGGCAAATTTATAAAGACAGAAAGTAGATTAGAGGTTACCAGGGTCTGGGGTGAGGGGAATGGGGAGCTTAATGGGCACAGAGTTTCTGCTTGGGGTGACGAAGGAAGTTTTAGAAATAGAGAGCAGTGATAGTTGCACAATATTGTGAATGTAATTAATGCCACTGAATGCTACACCTAAAAATGATTAAAATGGCAAATTTTGTGTTTTATATATATTTCACCACAATTTAAAAAATTACAGATGCATTTGAAATCCCCTGATCTTCCTCCTCCATCCCATTGCTCTCCCCGGGGGCCATCACTGTCTTGAATTCCATAATTATCATTCCACACATTCATTTTTACGTTACTAAATACGTATGCATCCATAAACAATATATGATATTGTCTTGCACATCTTAAAACTTCATATAAATGGCATCATACTGTACACATCCTCATTCAACTGATTTTTTCACTTACCATGGTTTGTGAGATTTATTCCTGCTGATGCGTAAACTATAGTTTGTTTTCATTGCTGTATAACATTCCACTCTGTGACTACACCACAATTTATTTCTCCTTAGTCCCATCATTGGACATTTAGGTTGACTCCCACACTTTGCTATTGCAAACCTGTTGCCATGGATAGTCCTATCTCCTGGCCCACATGGGAGGGTTTCTTTGCAACTTCCTGGATAGGGAATTGCTGGGCTGAAGGATATATGTATCTTTAGCTTGACCAGATAATGCCAAACTGCTCTCCATAGTGGTTATGACCCTTTCATTCCTATCAGCTATGTCTGAGGGTTCCACTTCCTCCACACCCCCATCAACACTTGATGTCGCCCGACTTTCGAATTTTTGCTGGTCTAATTGGTGTGAAAGGGCATCTCATCATGTTTAATTTGTTCTTCTTACTAACTAGGTGCTGTTGCATTTTTTCCCCACTAAGAGTGGGTGTGAGCTGACAATAGATAAATGTAGCAAATTGAAAATTGAAGCATTTCTATTGATAAGGGGTAGGTTAAATACAGTATGACTCACCTTTACAATGGAATATTATTATGTAACCATTAAAAAGGACAAGGCAGCTCTGTGTGCACTAATATGGAGGATATATTGATATTCTGATGCACTAAAAATCTTTTCATCACAGATATATTCATCACAGTCTAATAAAAAAGGAAGAGGCATAAAACAGTGTGTTCTCTTTGTATATAAAGATGTATATACACATGTATTTATATATGCATAAGATACCTCTGAAAGAATAAACAGGAAATTGATAAAAACTGTTCATCTGTGAAGGGAATTGTAGGGTCAGGGAAATTTTTTTGCTCTGTGCATTTACACTACACATATGTATTACCCGTTAAACAAGAAATTCATAGAGACAGAAGGTAGAATAGAGGTTACCAGAGGCTTGGGGATGGAGAGTGGGAGGTTATTATTTAATAAGTACAGTTTCTCTTTGGGATGATGAGAAAAGTCTGGGAATGGATAGTGGTGATGGTTGTACAACACTGTGAATGTACTTAACCCACTGAATCATACACTTAAACATGGTTAAAGTGGCATATTTATGTTATCTATATTTTGCCACTATAAAAAAGTAGGAAAAGATGTTAAAAAAAAAAAGTAGGAAAAGAATAAGCCCATGATGAAAAAAGATTTTAACTGTACCCTTTAAAAATAATAATTATTTAAAATGTTGTTCCTTTCTGAATCTCCGGCCCCTGAAGATAAGTCCTAATCCTGGCTCCACAGCGGGGATGGTGGGAGCTGGGAGCCAGGACCTGGATCTAGCGGGCAGGGGTCTCCACCGGACGGGAGTTGAGACTTCCAGAGTCCCCCAGAAGACAGAGATGCCAGCTCCTGAGGCCCCACCTTGGCTGAGCACTGCCTAAATCCCCATCAAGACTCTGGTGCCATGAACTTGGCGGCCTGGGTGGCCCATGCAGCTCTGAGGTCCCCAGCCCCACACTTCCTTCCACTGCTGCTTGCCTCTCAGCCCTGTCCCCCTGGCTCGCAGATCCCTGCTTCTCCATAAACAAGACCTCTGATGACCTGGGCCTCTCCCACCATTTCGCCCAGCTTGGCCCTCCTCCATGCCTTGGCACTGGAGTCTCCCCAGATCCTTCTAATGCTCTGCCAACGTGTTGTGCCCTAGCGCCCACCCCCTCCGTGCCATTCTCACGGCTCCGGATGCCTTTGCCCCTCAACACGACAGCCCCGGCCCGGTACCCCTCCACCAGCAACCTCCCTCCCAAGGGCTTCACGTCAGCCGCCACTTCCCACGGCCACACCCCGGGCCCTGCCGTGCCCTGTCGCTGCGCTACTTCCTAAATCACATCTGCAGCCCAGGCAGGGTGGGGGGATCAGACACCAGAGAAGGAAGACCTGGTTCACAGGGCGAAGCAGCTTCCTTTAGTCTCCCTGCTGCTGCAGACACCTCGCCTGCAGGTCCCTGCATTTCCACCTGAAAACCTCTGCGGGTCCCAAGCCCCCAGCAAAAGCCCAAAGCACAGGCAAACAGAGGACACCCCGTAACCTGGCGTTCCCCAGCCTCTGTCACTTATGCACCAGCTTCTCAACTGGGACCTGAGTTATTATTTACTTTAAATCAATGTGCATTAAAAAAATGCTTTAAATACCCAGGTTAGCTTTGTCCTAACCCTAATATCTGTGATGGGAATTGATGCACTGGTTATATTTCTCTACTGCACATTGAAATAAACATATAATTATTACAATAAAATTGTTTTCATTAAGTAAATAAGGTTAAGTCAATTGCCCAGGGTCTCATAACCAGAAAGAGGCAGAGCTAACACGTGGCTGACATCACTGTTCTCCCAGCCCCCATCAACCAGCCAAGTCTGCTACACGGTGAAGCTGAAGACGACAGAACACAGCTCTGCGCAGGTGCGTTGCAGGGCGGGGCGAGCCTGTCTGAGGTTTGCTTGGCATCCTCGTGGCACCTGCCAGCTCTGTGCTGGCTCACCCCCGCACACACACACACAGGGCAACGGCCCAGGGGCCTACGCTCCCACGGGGCCAGACCTTGGTGCTCACCTTCTACCTCATTGGAGAGCCCAGGGTCTGAGTCAGATTAGCAGCATGGCAGCCCTACCTCCCCTGCCCCCAGCTCTAGATCCCCAGTGACCAGCAGGCCCGCGCAGGAGGCAAGGCCTTGGCCTCAGTCCTGAAACGTGAAGGCAGAGAGTTAGGTCAGCAAACGGGGTGGACGGAGGAGGAAGGGGTCCCGGCAGAACGGCTGGCGGTTGAGCTGGCTGCAGCTTGGGCTGTGAAGTGGGGCGCTACAGGGGCGGGGGGTGGAGGCCTGATGGCCCTGCTGAGCCTTACACCGCCCCCCTCCTGGGGGGCTACTTTCCCGCGGGCTCCCCTGCCTGCTGGGTGAGTGTGTGAGCACTTCGCTGCGTCCGCTTTTAGAGTCAAAGACTCCAGGACGGTGCAGGGTCCTCACGGCTCCTCCAGCCTCCCCTTGCACTGCCAGCCCGGTGCCCAAACACACCCATCGCCCAGCCGGGCTGCTCCACCTCTGCCTGCTGCCCTCACCTCCCCCCCCCCCCCCCGCCCCCGCACACACCTGCGCTGCCCCGATGCTCAGGTGTTGTTCCTCCGAGGCCAGGAATTCTTTTCACGATGCCCCCTCGTGGCTGGGTCTGTGCCTCATTAGAGCTCTCTTCTCACTTTCCGTGACTTCTGTTCCAGCGTCTGTCTCCCCGAGTTTCTTGAGGGCCTCGAGGGACGGCTCCATCTTTGAGACCCTCAAGCTGTGCACTCAAGGTTGACATGCCTCCGGGGCCCCGGGGGCTTTCCCAGGACTCACCCCCGGGAGCCCAGGCTGCAGCCCAGGGCGGGCCGGGCGTCGCCCAGGGTCCCAGAGTTCAGAAGCTGGGGGGCAGGCAGCCTTCCACAACACAGCCAATGTTTGTTAACATGGAAACCTAGGCCCAGAGAGGTGACCTGACCTGTCCAAGGTTGCTCAGTAACTCTGAGGCAAGCCAGGGCTCGTGGCTCTGTGCCAGCCTCTGTCCTGGGGACAAAGAGGGTGGTTTTACCCTTTCCTGCCACTTGGGATTCTTTGGGTGCAGCCTCCAGCTCAGGATTTGAAGCACATCCCAGATACGCCAGTGGGGTTTTCCTGCTCCCTGGGCCCTGCCTGGGTTCTGGTGGCCCTGGTGGTGACTGGAACTTGACCCCTTCCCACAAGGCTTTGGCAGAGGATACTTAGTCCTGAAGAGGAATCCATTTCCTTTCCTTCATCCTATCCTCCTCTGTCCAGGCCCATTGATGCAAGCCTAGGTCTGCCTCAGGGCCTTTGCACTAGCCAGCAACTCCTCCAAAATATCCTTGTACCACATCATCTCATGGGGGGCTCATTCCCACCTTTTAGATTTCAGCTCAAGGCCATCTCCTCGAGAGGTCTGACAACCTGAACAAGCCAGCTGAGTTCAGGTCTTGTTTACTGTTCATTGTGGGTGAGCTCATTGGAGGTAGGGACGCAGCACAGTGCCTGGCCCATAGCTGGCAGGCACTCAATCCACAGTGGCTGAAGGAAAGAATCAAGCACATTAGCAGCCAGGCCAACCAGAACCAGCCGAGGTTGTTGGGGAGAACCTTGGGGTTACAGGCAGGGCAGCTGTGGAAGGAGGGAGGCAAGGCCAGCAGAGGCCTCGCCAGCCCGCCCGGCTTCTCCCTGCCTGCACAAGCTCCCACCCTGGGCAGGCGGTGGCCTTGGAGACAGCAGCGTCCAGAGGGAGGAGGGAGGGAGAGCAGAGGGTCATCCATCAGCCGGAGACGTGGAGAGCCTGGTAAATCAGGGAGGCTGTCTGAGGCTCCTCCACCAAACGTCTGCCTGGTGCTCTGGACGTCTGGGAGCCTGGTGGGCAGGCGGAGGGGCTGCTTCAGCCCAGCTCCTATGGGGACTGCGGACAGCCAAGGCAACCCCAGGGACACCCTGACTGAGGAAGGAGGACAATGCCCTCCCTCTCCCTGTACCCCCAGGCACCTCAGTGTATGGCCAGTGACCTTATACAACTCTCACCCCATCCTGCAAGGCAGGTCATTATTTTGTTTGACTTACGTTGAATTTCAATATACAAGAGTATAGAGGTTGACATATCAAATCCCAAAACATACCCACCAAAATCAACATGTTCTTTTTTCAGAGACAGTTTTTAGCTTAAAAAATGTGAACTATAACAGAAAATTGCATAAAACGCAGATGCACAGTGTAATGAATAGTTATAAAGCAAACACCAGTGTAATCACCACCATTTCATCACAGAAGTCATGAAGTAGGGAGTTACGATCCCTCCCCGCCCAAGCTGTCCATGATGTGTCTGTCTCACTCCACGCTTCCCTTGCCCCCTACAAATTCTGATTTTTATGACACCATTGCCTAGATTTCCTGGTCTTTTAAATATATAAATACAATAAAACATTACAGACAAAAATGTCCCTTCCTGAGTCCCATCCACTCAGCGGGCAAGCATAATTATGATACATCATTCCAGGCTCTGTCTGATGTTCTTACTATGCATACTTGTATTAGAGAAATACTGTTTTATATAGTTTAAAACTTTTCACAAGTGGCATCAATACTGAGTGTATTATTCTGCAGCTTGCTTCTTCACTCCTCTCTAAATGCTTTACCAAAAAACAGCTTTATTGAGGTATAATTTATACACCATAAAATTCAGCTGTTTCAAGTGTACGATTTAATGGTTTTGAGTAAATTTACAGAGTTGTGCAACCATCCGCACAGTCCAATTTCAGAACGTTTCCATCCCTCCAAAAAAGTCTAAATGCTTTCTTGTTTTCTCTCTTTTCCTCTAAACGCTTTTTAAAAAAAATAAATTTATTTATTTATTTGTTTTTTATTTTTGGCTGTGTTGGGGTCTTCGTTGCTGCACGCGGGCTTTCTCTAGTTGCGGCGAGCGGGGTCTACTCTTTGTTGCGGTGCTCAGGTGGCTTCTCTTGTTGTGGAGCATGGGCTCCAGGCACGCGGGCCTCAGTAGTTGCGGCATGCGGGCTCAATAGATGTGGCTCACGGGCTTAGTTGCTCCGCGGCATGTGGGATCTTCCCGGACCAGGGCTGAACCCGTGTCCCCTGCATTGGCAGGCGGATTCTTAACCACTGTGCCACCAGGGAAGCCCTCTAAATGCTTTTTGATACACATTTTAATATCTGCCCTCTATAAAGCTCCTACTACGTGCCATGTGTTCTAAGAGCGTTACCTATGTCACTCATTTAACCCTTGCAGAACCTCTGTCAGATGAGTTCAGAGAGGGTGAGGAACCGCCCAAGGTCCCTCTGCTAGAAACCGATGCAACAGGCCAGCAACCCAGCCACCTGAGCCCAGAGGCTGCAGAGCAGCTCCGTTCCCCGGGTGCTCTGAATTGCACGTTTTTCCTACTATAAGCTACGTTGGGCGAACACTTTCATCACACAGATGAGACACTGCAGCTCAGAGGAGCCAAGTGACTTGCTCGATATTCCCGGGGTGGGAACCGGCAGAGCTGGGATTCGGATCCAGGTCTGTGTGACTCCCAGGCTCCCCCTTTTCTGGTCCCCTCTGCTGCTTTTCTCTTTTCATTACAGAAAAGGGAAAAGGGAGGGAAAGGAGGGGGAGGCTGGGTGGAAAAGGAGAGAGAGATGTCAGAACCGACCTCTAAATTCGTGCATGTACCCACAAACACACTGACACAGCCGCACATGCGCACAGAGGGCTGCACACACCTGTGTGGGTGCACATCCACCCAGGTGCACACGCACAGCTGCACACACACTCACCTGACCAGAGTCAGTGTTCAGAGGCCCCTTGTGCTCAAAATGAAGAGAATGTCAGCGAGTGAGTGAGTGAGTGTGTGTGTGTGTGTGTGTGTGTGTGTGTGTGTGTGTGTGTGTGTGTGGAGTGGGGGATTCAGCCTTGCCGGGTCCCTCGGTGGCCCCTGTGTCAGGGTCCAGACCTGGGAAACGCTCCATCAGGGGCAGGGCCCCTACCTGCGGGGGGGGCTGGGCCTCCGTTCCCACAGCCCCCTCTCCTGTCCCGGTGTCTGCTGAGGGTCTTTGCTAAATAAAGTCTCAGTTCCAGGGAAACGGAGCTGGGCGTGATCTCCGGGGACTTCACGGAGCTGTTGGAGCCGCAGGGCCAGCCCGGCTCCTGTGCTGCCAGGAGCTGAATCCACCGTGTCTCTGCTCACTGGTCTAGATGCCGCCTGTCCCCAAAGATCATTCCTGTCCCTGGACTCCTGTGAACCTACACAGACATGCGAGGGGCATGGGAGCCCCGCTGAAAAAGCGAGAGCAAACGCTGAGTGAGCACGCGCTGTGTGCCAGACATACGGCCTCGACGCCGGTCTGTGAGGCGTGCACGGCGACCACTACCATTGCAAACATGGGGAAACCCAGGCGCTGGGGGCCTTCTGCAGGACCCTACAGCTAACAAGAGGTGGGCTCTGGATGCAGACGCGGGCTGTGTGTCTGCTCCACGTGGCACGGGGAATACCCAGCCCCCCAACCCGTGCAACAGCACAGTGAGTTCTGGCATCCAGCCCCCAAGCCTCGGTCCTGCCTGGTGACTTGCAGAAGCTGCTAAGCTGACAGGATCGCGACAAGGTTTTTACCCACAGCTGCGGCAAAGTGGGAACAACAGAGGACAATGTCGTTACTTTCTCACAACGTTAAATTCCCTTAATTCAGAAAAGATGGTCTTTTCTTGATTCTTTTTCCTTTCTTTTCTGAAATGAGAGTGATCTCATATGATGGTTATGATTTTATATTCTTATTTGGCAAGATAAAAATGTGAGCAGCTGCATGCCAGGCCCCAAATCTGTGGGAGGTTTTGTTTCTGGTTGATGGACCCCCGAAAGTTTGGGCCTCTTCAGGGTACCCACCACTCGGCCCACCTCAGCCTGGAATTGGGACTTCTCCTTCTGTATCAGTCCTCTCCAGTTTCATATTTGCATTTGCCAAAACAATCCAGTTGAGGAAGTCCTGTCCAGGATGTTTAAAATCTTTATGCTATCAGCTCAAACTCTGGATTGAGTTAACAACAGAATAGAGGAAAACTTTCTTCTTCTTTAGTAGTCAAACTTCAAGGGAACCTCAACCTGGGAACTCAGCCAGCTCCTGGGAAGTGAAGAATCAAAGACCTCTGAGCAGTAAAGAAAAATGTCTTTAGAACAGAGCTCAGCTCGAAGTCCAAGCTTTGGCCTTAATGGACATGAAGAACACTGGTTTGGTAAAGCTTGTTTATCTCCCTTCCACCAGCTAACGCGGCGCCCCCAGGGGCAGCGGGCAGGAGGTTGGAAAGGAGGCCGGCAGGGCTGTCTGGGGCAGGTCTGTTTAGGGAAAGGCAGCGGCTCAATATACTGGGGCCATTTAGTACTGGGGGCCAAGGGATCTCCTCACGTCCACAGCACCCTGAGTAGTCAAGCAAAGTTTACAAGACACTGATATGTTGACCTGGAAAAAAAGGGGTGCTCCTAATACACCTCAGAAAGATTTCCATGAAACTGGCTAAAAAGCAAGCACAAGACCAAAACCAAAACCAAACAGACAAGGGAAAGGATAAACTTCAGCTGTGTGGAAGCTTCGGAGAGAGTGGAGAACACTATAGGGTGAGTGCCTGGGCTGGGTGGGAGGTGGGGGTCAGACAGCCCTCCCCCTCCCCCTGCCAAATTCGCAGTGCAGGGGCAGGAGCTTACCTGGGGGAGCTGCCTCCTGGCACGGGCCTGGTACCTCAGATGGTCCCAGGGTCATGTGTCCAACTGCAGTTCCCAGCCTCCCCTGTTGGAGCTTGCACCGGGAGCCTGGGAGCTCTTCTGTCCCCCCGCTGATCATGTGAAGTGGGTGCAGCCAGAGAGAGCAGGCGAGGCAGGGCATTTACCGCTGTTATCATGAGTGAGGCACCAATCCGAGCAGGTGTCATGCATTACTTCCTGTAATCCTCACTATTGTTCTCTTCAGGAGACTGAGTCTCAGAGAGGTTAAGTTACTTGCCTAAGGTCACACAGCCAGTGGATGCCAGAGCTGGAAAAAGAACACAGCTTTGTCTGACTCCAGGGCCTGGGCTTTCTGCCCTTGACTCTTCAGCCAGCTGGTGGCAAATCCTGCCACCTGCAGCTTCCAGGGAGGACACACCTGCTTGGGCCCAGCTGTGCGCCAGGCCTGGGATTAACCTCACATTCTCTCTCACCCCTGGGGCTGCGTGGACAGCGGCAACCAGAAAGCTTTCATTTATCTTTCCCCAGATACCAGCTCTGACACCTCCAATTTCTACTGCAATCACAGTGTTTTCTGTGTCAAGCAGGGTAAAAGGAAAATCGCTCTTTCCCTGGAATAATTTTTCATCTTGTTATTTCCATTAGCTGACTCTGCTTGAGCCTGTTCCACGTTTGAATTCCCAGCTTGGAAATCCCTGGGCTGGGCAGGAAATACTGCTTCCCTCCTAGGAGCAGATGAGGGGGGTGCTGCCAGCAGATGGGGGGCAGGGCATGGAACACAGTGGGGAGGGGGGCTGATAAAAACCAGGGCAGGAAGGAGGGGGCATTTTTGTTTCTTCTGACTCCAGAGGAGGGTGTGTGGTGGAGTTCCACAGGGCTCTGCTGGGCTGAGGGGTGTGGGTGGCAGAGGCCTGCTGGGACCCACAGCCAGGGGGCCCAAGGAAGGCAAAGCCATTGGCATCCCGGGAAATCCCTTAGGTGTGGGGACACTGGGATGGGTGGTCATCCCGGCTGCGGTCTCCATGCTCCTCAGATCCAGCAGGGGAGCCTTCAAAGTCCACTTAGGTGCTCTGGGAAAGGCTGAAGCCTTTGCTAAGGTTTCTGCAAAACCTGGGGTGTTTGCATCACCTCTGGCTCGGGGGTCTTGCTTTGGCCGGGTTGACTCCATATTGTGGAGTGGATATCATTTCCATACTAAGATTCTGAACCACAGAGATTCAGATGTGAAATTCAGCCCATTCTTCCCCCAAATCCGTCTCCACAAGGTACGTGGGTGTGCAGGTGACACTGTGGACGTTTCAGGTGGGGTGGGAGTGGCTTATATCACTGCAGAGCAAACAGCATCACAGGGAACAAGACAGGCCAGTCCTTCGGCCCCCTTGGGGGCGTGTGGCCATGTCGGGGGCAGTGGTGGCTTCACTCAGGGATCCCCAGCCCCACCCTATCTCTCTGGCATCACTCTCTGACCTCTCTTCCTTCCTCTAAATTCCTGTTCATTTCTATCTCTTCTGGGGCCTTGGGCCCCAGTTAGACTATGTTCTCAGGATCATCCACAATCAGCCTTAAAAAGTATTTTCCTAAACAAAGACAGTTCCTTCCCCAAGAAGAATGGTGGGGCCAACCATTCAGATAACAGCAGGTTGTTGCACATGAACTGTGTTGAATGATCTGTTTAGACTGGGAAGGACCTCAGGGTGGGGGAAGGCCACACTGGGGATCTCTTCCTGGTTGTGCAGGGCTCCCTTCCCTGGCTCTTTCAGAGACAGTGCCCCTGGGCTCCCATCGATTTCCCTCCTGGTGCTCCAGCCCCTGTAGCGGAGCTGCTGCTGTTGAGGGAGCCCTCTTTCCCAGGTGACACCTGCCCCAGGCTGGCTCTCACCCCGGAGCTACAAAGTCACCACCTTCAGGGCCGGAAGACCCTGGAGCACAGCTGGTTCAACCTTTTATTTAATGGGGAAACCGAGGCTCATGCTGGCAAGGCAACCTGTCTGTACCCACACGCTCGGGAGGCAGCAGAGTCAGGACAGTGAGGAGAGGCCTGCGGCCAGATGGGCAGCCGGACTTGCTTCTGCCACACCCCAGGCGGCAGCTGCTTTGGGGCCTGGAGGCCCGGCGCCCGGCCAGGGTACTAATGGAGGCTCCAAAGACCGGGTCCTCAGCAGCCCGGGTCTGTCTCAACATTGGCTCTCCCCTGGGAGCCTATCAGCTGTTTGGAACTGAGTGAGCCCCAGGCAGGGGACCCCACAGCTTGTGGAAAGTGTAGGCTCCTGATCTGCTGGCCTTTCCCTAGGGATGGAGAACAGACGGGCCCTGGACTTGGGAGTGTTTCTATCCATCCATCCATCCATCCTCCCTCAGGAGAGCAGTCCATCCTTCTGTCCATCCTCTCTTGTCTTTCAGTACACTGGTCCACACACAATAATCATTCACTTATTTTTCCATCCATCTGCCCAACACTCCACCCATCCACCCCTCCCTCCTTCTCTCTCTCTCCCCCTTCCTCCACCCATCCACCCCTCCCTCCCTCCCTCTCCTCCTTCCCTTCCTCCCTCCCTCCCTCCATCCTTCCCTTCCTCCCTCCCCCCTTCCTCCATCCACCCTTCCCTTACTCTCTCCCTCCCTTCCTCCCTCCATCCTTCCCTTCCTCCCTCCCCCCTTCCTCCATCCATCCTTCCCTTACTCCCTCCCTCCCTCCCTCTCTCCCCGCTTCCTCCATCCATCCTTCCCTTACTCTCTCCCTCCCTTCCTCCCTCCCCCACTTCCTCCATCCATCCTTCCCTTACTCTCTCCCTCCCTCCCTCTCTCTCCCTCCCTCCCTCTCTCTCCCTCTTCCTCCATCCATCCTTCCCTTACTCTCTCCCTGCCTCCCTCCCTCCCCGTTTACCCATCTCTCCACCCAGCAATATTTCTTGACAGCTAACCAGGGACTCAAAGATGCATAAGACATGACCCTGCCTTTAAGGAGATGGGGTGGGGGTACGGGTGGGGGGATGGACTCTAGGGAACCCAGCTCAGCTGCACCTCATCTAGAGGCAGCGCCCAGGCGGCAGGCGCAGGGTGCTGATCGGAGCAGGCTCTGCCTCGGGCGGGGGGCAGGGATGACAACACCCAGCTTTAGGTTCCCTTTTCCCCATTAAAGAGCCTGGGCAGAGAGGTGGAGAGGCCGGCCGTGGGGAGGGAGAGGCTTCACCCGTCAGCTGCTCAGCAGGTACAGTCAGATTTAAAATGTCCCCAAAGAGTGTCTGCTGAGAGGCAGGGGGTGAGCGCGCTGAATTATTTCTCCAGTAATTGGCACTGAAGCAGCTGCAGACATCCTGCGGTCTGCATCAAAGAGCGCAGAGCTTGGCCTGTCTCGGTGAGGCCTTGGGGGCAGCTTGTCCAGGTCTCCCAGGGTTCTTCCAGCTCCCACCCGCCTCTCCACTCCCCCTGCCCGCCCTCCTCCCCCTCCCCATCTCCTGGTACTGACGGAGCCACCAGTTCTCCCTGGCTTTCTGTACAAGGCAACCTGGGGGGCAGGGCTGGGCGCGTGCAGGTCGGAGCCCTGGCCAGCTGCTGGTGAAGGGACAGGGACGAGGACACTAGAGCACCGAGGCCCTTCACTGCAGGGGACAGCCTTGCGGGGGGCTCTGCCAGTGTGTGTCTGGCAGGGTCCCTTTCCCCAGATGGTCTGGGCAAGGCCAGTGCCAGGTTTTCCTTTAGTCTCATCCCTCCCGTGTGCAGAAGAGCCTTTGGTGGCCCTTCAGATGAGCAATTTGAACTGACTGGTCACACATGTTTTGTAAACGGTTGGATCTTTCTGTGTGTGTGTGCGTGTGCGTGTGCGTGTGTGTGCTGTCCATCTTCCCTGGCAAGGGCCCCTCCCAGTGCCTGTCTGGCTGGTGCCTGGGGCACCTCTCCCACCGCGGGGCTCTCCACCTGGTCTCCTTATGCCGGAGGCTTCTCTCCCTCCCTGGGGGCGGAGCGCAGGGCTGGGGCGGCCCGGGGTGGAGGATCCAGACAGCTTGGTCAGTTTCCAGAGGCTTCCTTCCTGCCGCAGAACCAAACAGAGATCAGGTCAAAGGGAGCCCCTATGTTGGCAGTAGGGGTGGGGATGGGTCCCACCCCTGCCCCTGGGACTTCCCATCTCTCCACCCCCTCCCAAGGGACCTCTGGGGAGCAAAATTAGAAAACTATTTAGTGCAGTTGTCTCATCTCATAGATGGGCTGGCAGCAGGGCCAGACAACCGGTGTCCCCAGGCTGCCCCTCAGCAGAGCGTGAGGACCCTCCCCGTCAGGCCCTGACCGTGGATCTGGCCATACTCACAGGGTCTGCACCCAGAAAGAACAGCCAGGCCAGCCAGGACCAGCTACATAATTTGCGGGGCCCAGTGCAAAATGAAAACGTGGGGCCCCCTGTTCAACGTTATTGAGAATTTCGAGACAGTGACAGCAGAGCCTGAAACTGAGTGTGAGGCCCTGTGTGACTGTACAGGTTGTGCACGTGCCCGTGAGGCCAGCACTGAGGCCAGTCAGCTTCCAGCCATCGAGGGAGCCGCTCAGGTCCCCGGGTGACAGCTGTTCCCCATGCCATGAGCCACAGGGGGCAGAGAGATGCAGGACAGCTTCCTGCCTTAGAAGGAAAGGCAGAGCCTCGTGTGCTGCTGGTGGGAATAGAAAATGATGCAGCTGCCGTGGAAAACAGTGGCGATTCCTTAAGAAGTTAAGTGTAGAACTACCACATAATCTAGCAATCCCACGTAATCCAGCAATACACCCAAAAGAATTAAAAGCAGGGTCTCGAACAGATACTTGTATATCAATGTTCATAAAAGTCTTACTCACAATAGCCAAAAGGTGGAAAAAACCCAAATGACCATCAACAGATGAATGGAAAAACCATGTGACCTACCCAGTGGAATATTATTCAGCCATAAAATGGAATGAAATTCTGACACAGGCTACAACATGGATGGACCTTGAGAACACTAAGCTAAGTGAAATAAGCCAGACACAAAAGAACAAATACTGTATGATTCCACTTACATGAGGTACCTGGAGTAGTTAAGTTATAGAGACAGAAAGTAGAATGGGCGTGCCTGGGGGTGGGGAGGGAGGAATGGGGAGTTAGTGTTTAATGGGCACAGGGGTCACTCTGGGATGACGAGAACGCTCTGGAGATGACGGTGGTGATGGCTGCACAACAATGTGAACGGATTTAATGTCACTGAGCCGTACACTTAAAAATGGTTAAAATTTATGTTATGTGTATGTTACCACAATAAAAAAAAATAAAGAGAATAAGGGAAAGAGGGGCAGGTGGCGTGGGAAGACAAGACAGTTGTGGAGGTTTGACAGTTGAGATGGGTTGGGGGCTGTGGAATTGCAGCTCCTGGTCCTGGAGTTCAGGGTCATGTTCAGGTGCGGCTCCCACACCCCTGGGAGGAGTTGCAGGTCAGTCCAGAGACAGGCTCTGGCTCCAAAGGTGCTGACAGGCTATTTGATTGATGGAAGCTCCTGGAAACCCTCTAAGCCAAATCCTCCCGCTTATACAGGCCTGAAAAGACAACTGCTTCCCTGAACCTACCCTGGGCCTCCCGATAAGGGAGGACTCAGGAGAGCATGACGTGTGCTCAGCCTCGCTGGACACGAGACAGCGTCCAACGTGGGGGCAAAATCTCTGCGCAGTGACTGAACTTTATTCTCACTTGTTAATTAGCAGAAGGAAAATACCCCAGTGGGACAAGGGGCTGACTTTACCCTACTCATCTAGACATTATGATCTGTGTCTTTCTCCGCCTGCACAGACCTCCCTCCCCGCACTGAATCCTGATTTGTTCTCACCAGACCGCCCCACTGCTCAACCCAGCATGGTCTTTGGCATCTGACTGCTCTGCATTCAAATACAGGCACTCTTGACCTCCCTGGGCCTCAGTTTCCTCTTCTGTAAAATGGGAACATTAGAAGTATCTGCTGCATAGGTGGGTGAGGATCCCTAAAGCATGCAGCAGGTGCCTGACTCAACAGATGGTGGCCATGACGATTATTACACAGCAAAATGCTTCATCTCTCCCAGGCCCTGGCTCAGTGGAATTGAGGGCACTCTTTGTTGTCAGCTAACAAAGTGGTGTGAGGAGGCGGGAGCTGTGAGGGAAGTGAGGGAGGGCACCGCCTGGGGTCCTTGATGGGCCTCCAGCCAGGCAGCTCTCCTCTCTACTGCCTGCTGCTCCCCGGCAGGGCACTCGGGGAGAACACGTCGGAGACAGTTCACCGGAGAGGCAGGAACAGGAAGAGATAGAGATTTCAGGCTTCTGGGAACCTAGGGATGTGATGCCAGAAAGTGGGCGTTTTCTCCTTTGGGAAAGGTGCCAGCCCCCATCTCTGTGGGTAGAAGTGACTCACCTGCTGGGCCTGTGGATGCTCTTTGCTCCAGGGCTAAGGAACAGCTGGGGGCGGGGCCTCTGTCCAGGGGTGGGATGCGGCAGGAGGACTCGGTCCCAGGCTTGTCTCCTCGTCCAGTGGGGCGCTGTGTTTTCTCCGCCAGCCCGGTCCTCATCACCTGCCCGCCGCTCCCCTGCCTGGGTCGGTCTAGGGGTGTCAGTCCAGGGAGACACAGGCAAACTGGTTCCACTAGATCCATGGGTCTTCAGAGTTGGTCTCCTGCACTTCCCTGGTGGCGCAGTGGTCAAGAATCTGCCTGCCAGTGCAGGGGACACAGGTTTGAGACCTGGTCCGGGAAGATCCCACATGCCGCGGAGCAACTAAGCCCGTGTGCCACAACCACTGAGCCTGCGAGCCGCAACTACTGAGCTCGTGTGCTGCAACTACTGAGGCCTGCGTGCCTAGAGCCTGTGCTCCGCAATAAGAGAAGCCACTGCTCAATGCAACTAGAGGAAGCCCGCGTGCAGCAACTAAGACCCAACGCAACCAAATAAATTAAAAAAAAAAAAATAATAATAATAATCTGCCTGCCAATGCAGGGGACACGGGTTCAATCCTTGGTCTGGTAAGATCCCACTTGTCGCAAAGCAACTAAGCCCATGCGCCACAACTACTGAGCCTGCGCTCTAGAGCCCACAAGCCACAACTACTGAGCCTGTGTGCCGCAACTACTGAAACCCTCGCACCTAGAGCCCGTGCTCTGCAACAAGAGAAGCCACCGCAGTGAGAAGCCCGTGCACCGCAACGAAGAGTAGCTCCTGCTCGCCGCAACTAGAGAAAGCCCGCGTGCCGCAACTAGAGAAAGCCCGCACGCAGCAACGAAGACCCAACGCAGCCAAAAAAAAAAAAAAGTGTGTCTCCCAATGGGGAGCACCAGCATCACCTGGGAACTTAAAAATGCATGTTCGCAGCCCCACCCTGGAGCTCTGAGCCAGAAGCTCTGGGGTGAGGTCCAGTGACCTGTGTTTTAACAAGCCCACCGGGTGACTTCGATGCTGCAGAAGGGTGGGGGCCACTACTGAACCTCAGCCTCTAACACTGCACTTGACACTTCGGCAGCTGCCCAGTCAATACTGGATAGATGAACCATTATTCTCCGAGGGGAAGAGCATGACCATCTGCTGTGTCCCAGGCTCCACGCAGCCACTGCACTTACCTTCTTACGTCATCTGAACAACTCTTGAGGCAAGTGCCACGTCTGAATCCTACGGGGGTCGTGACTAATAGCAGTGGTAGGAGTTCTACAAGTGCTTTCAAGTTTTTAATTTCCACAACAATCCTGTGAAGGAAGTATTATCCCCATTTTACAGATGAGGAAGCTGAGACAGAGAAGTACCCATAATTTCAGGTACTAAGTAGTGGAGCTGGGATTCAAAATCAGGTATCCAAAGTTCATGAGCTTTCCACCTGTGGTCTCTTTTAGGGACTACTTGGGTTATCCAATATTTGGGACAAGTCAAGTCATTTCTGCGCTCCATGATTTTTACAGATGCCACAGACCATCCTCCACCCCTAACTGTGAGAGTCTCAGCTTCAAAAGTTAATTTGTAAGTTGGATGCTTGAGACTCAGAAAGCAACGATTTCTTGGTTCCCAGACCCACCATAAAGAACCCTTGACTCCTGGCAGCTCCCAGACCCTGGTGGAGGTATCTGCATCCCATCTCTGCCCTAAAGCTGAAGGCTTCCAGGGTTAACACATGATGAAACTGCTTCAGAACCCCATCAACCTGGGACACATCTCTAGGAAGCACATTTGGAATTCACCCTGGAGGCTGTAAGGATTGGGTCCTTCTCCTAGACTAGGTCTGGTCCAGGCACGGGGTTCTAGTGGGAGCTGAGTGTGGTGGCTTGTGCTACATCAGGTCTGAGGAGTCTAAAGGGGGTGTCGGTCCCAGCACAGAGGTTCCTGAGAGCCGGGAGGCAGAGGCAACAGCCCCTTACAGGCCGGGCATTTGGATAAAGGGACCTCTGGGGCTGTATTTTCTCTGCAAGGCAGGTCCTCATCGCCTCTTTATCTTACTTTCCTGCTATGGCTCCAGGGCTCTCACCCACATCCCACGGGTTTATCCTGTTTGATACATATTTTTCCACAAAAAATTCCATTGTTAGATATATAATTTGGTACAAAGTTAAAAACCGTACGATAAAATTTATAACATAGGGCAGCAATCTCCTGCCCCCCCATCCCCAACCCAAGTACCTCTCTAGGCAACCCTTAGAACTCAGCCATTTCTGCTGGTGTTTACCTTTGTACTGAAATCTCATGCTGATTCTACTTCTTGATTTTTCAGTTTTATATATTATTTTATATGTCATGATATAGAATATCATGATATCATATTCAATCTCTCCAACACAGGTATGCTTCTTATCCTGTTTGTACATCCTTGGGTATCTCCCCTGTCCTCATGCTCCAATCTGGGCTGGCTGGCCTTGGCCTCTAGCCCCCACACACAGCCACTGCCAACATCCTGGGGACTCTCTTTGCCTCTCTCCTCTGTTGGATCCTCAGTTTCCTGTGTTCCTGTGTCCTGGTTTTCTCCCTTGTTTGGTTGGAGCACATCCTGTAGTAGCTGCCTGAGAAAGAATGTATGGGAGGTAAATTAAAAACAAAACAAAACTTCACAAGTCTGAAAATATCTTCATTCTACTGTCATTAAGATTTGGGTGGATATAAACCCAGATTAGAAATTATTTCCTGCCAGAATTCAGAAGATACTTCTTCACTATGTTCTGGCTTCAAAATCTGCTTTGAGAATTTCAAAGCCATGTTAATCCCTGACCCTTGGTATATGACGTGTTTCAAAAAATTTTTTTTCTCTTTGGAAGGTCTTAGGATTTTTTTTCTTTAGGATTTTTATCCTGGTGTCCTGAAATTTCATGAGAAGGCTTGCTATAGTTCCCTAAATCTTTATTCTGAAAGATTTCAGACATATAAAAATAATTCAAATATGACATATAATGAAATATTATAAATATTACAAACCCATCTATCCATCGCTGAGGTTAATGAAACATTATCAGTAAAGTTGAAACCGTTCCTTGTGCCTCTTCTTCTCAAGATGTATCTTGAAAGCTGTTGTTTATCCTTCCTATGCATTTCTTTATTCTTCCACTGCATAAAATATATGTTAATATATAACATTTTTGCATGTTTTAAAATCTCTACATAGACGGTGTCATAACATATTTATTTTTTCTGCCATCTGTTTCTTCGCTCAGCATTGTTTGTGAGAGTCATCTATACCGAGCGTGGCCTGACTATATCACAGTTTATGGATCTAGTCTTCTGCCGATGGTATTTAGGTTGTTCCCAGTTTTTAGCTAATAAAAAGGTGCTGCTCTAAACATCCTGTGCACATCTTCTGGAACACACATAGAAGAGTTTCTATAGGGAAATGGTTCTTGGTTCTGCCAGCACGTGGAGCCATCTGGGGAGCTTTACAAAATCCTAAAGTCAAGGCTGGGCCCCAAATTGATTAAACCAGAATCTCTGGGGGTGCATCCAGCATGAGTGTGTGTAAGGCTGGCTGAGTGATTCCAATGAGCTGTCAGTGGCGACCACCACTGCTCTGGACCTGTGCTCCTCAGGGTATGTGGTCCTCCAGCCAGCAGCCTCATCTGGGAACTTGACAGACGTACATGCTCAGCCCCTGGCCCAGACTTGGTGGGTGAGAATCTGTTTTAGCAAGACTTCAGGTGATTTCACTGCACCTGCAGGCCAGGTGCATCTTCATCTACAGGTATTGCCACATGGCAGCTCACGATGGTTGTGGCCCACCGCACGGCTGTGGTTTTATGTCACTGTGCTTGGCACTCGGTGGGTTCTCGCTCTATGGAAGCTCCTTTCCTTCAGTCCTAGGAGATATTCTTGTATCATTTCTTCTACGATTTTCTCTCCTCTCTTTTCTGTTTCTTGGCTTGAAATTCCTATTAGTTGGAGGTTAGACCTTCTGCATGGATCTGATGTTTTGGTTGTCCAATGGTCTTGACTTTTCCTTCTTCGTTTCGGTGTTTTACTTTCTGGGAGATTTTCTCACATCTTCCATCCCTTCTAATGCCTTTTAAAATTTCTGCTATCATGTATATTTTTTAAATTTTCAAGAGCTTTAACACTTCCTTTTAAAAAATGACACTCTCTTCCTGTCTCATAGGCAAATATCTTCAGAGGATTGTTCTCTGACCCCTTTCTTCTGTGTACTGGAGTCTCTGTACCTTCGGCTGTTGGTTTTGGTCAACTGCTGGTGCCCCTGGCTGTTGCCACTATGTAACACAGCAAAGCTAACAGGAAGCTCTGTACATGTGGGTAGGGCTTGGGAATGGGGGCCTCATAGTGGTGACTGGGTAGAGACTGGGGAATTGTCAATATCAGGATCTGTCAGTCTTTTCTCTTTGCTCAGTTTCCCAGAGAGAAATTCAGTAATGTCCTGCCTTGGGGTGGCTGGATGGGAACAGGTCCAGCTGTCAGCAGAGGAAGGGGGCTGAGGGTCTCCCCATTAACCATCGCTTCACCCCAGCCTTTGGCTGGTCTTGGGGTTCCCAATCCAGAATCCTTCTAGTTCAACCTTGGCCAGCTGTACACCTGTCTTCTACCAGGATCAGAGAAGGGCAGTCATGTGCCATCTGGGCTCAGGTCTAACCACTTCTTCCAACCAATACTATTTTCACAGCATCTTGAACTTCCACCTTAGGGATACCTGGTCCCTCCATGTTCTGAGCATTTGGGGGATTCTGCAGAGAAAATGGGCTTGTTAAGGGCTGCCAGCTCCCTTAGACACTTTGGGGAATGGGGGAAGCTGGCACTAAACAAGTTATACTCTTCCATCTTCCAAAGTTTTCAGACCTCTCTTACCTGCTGCCATCTTTGCAGTTCATGCCATTTTCATTCCTTTATGTCATTTTGGTGGGGTTTGGGGAGACGGAGGAAATACAGATGTGTTCAGTCCACAGTGTTTAACCACAAATCCTTGCCCATTTTACACGCATTTTGACACATGTACATATAAGTTCATAAAACTCATTTTGATTATTTGTACATTTTATTTTTACTTAGATGGCCTTGTTTTCCCCATTCAACGTTAGGTTTGTGAGCCCTTCTAACCCACGCAGATCTAGCTCATTCCTTTTACTGTGGCTTAGCAAGTGTTCCAGCAACCAGCATACCACATTTTTTTCCATCCATTTCTCTACTGATGCATCTCAGAAACACAAGCAATTGTGGCCTTTTGATCAACACGCTGGCTCAATGCAAATTCTCATCTTTATTGTTTTTATTCTGAAGCATAGCTTGTCACAGGGAAACAGTGTTTTTATTACTCTTTTTTTTTAACTGTCTGCCAGCGACAAGGGCAAAAGAGCTAATGGTGGGGGCCTGAGAGCCTGGAGAAGAAGGCCCTTCGAGGACCAGGCACGGGGTGGTCAGGAAGGAGGGTGTGGACGACATACACACAGAAACACACATTCTCTCTCTTCCAGGAAAGGTTTTCCAGAAGCATCTGCCCACACTTTGAATTAGGTGTTTTTCTGCCAAACTGAGCCTACTGAAGAGGAGTGAATTAACGGCTTAGGGAGCTTCCCGCCCAGCAGGGGGCTCAGCTGAAGGCGGCTTGCTCTTCAGTGAGTGAATTCACAGTGTTCACCAGAACCCTTTCCAGCTCCACCAGCCCTCGGGGAGGCAAGGAGGGCTTCCAAGAAACCTAACAGAGAGCCAGGTTCAAGAGCAGCTCCTGGGCCAGGAGGGAGGAGGCTGCATCCACGCTCAGAGCCGCAGGGGAAGGGGAAGGGTGGCTGGATCTCTCATCCCACCTGCTCTGGGCTCCTCTCCGGGGGCCACGCTCAGGTGTGAAGGGTCACGCTCAGGCTTTGATTTCTTTTTCCGTGAATACAAATATGGAGAAAGCCCTGCCTGGCACCCTCTGAAATTGCAGTGCAGAGGGGAAGGCCCCAGAGGTGGGTCTGAAGGCCCTTCCAATCCAACTAAGACGAGAGCAAACTTAAAATGAACATAGGGGTAGACTGGGGGTGGGGCTGGGGGCAATAAATAAAGGTCACGGCTGAGGGGAGCGACTGGGGTGGCGGTGGAGAGGGGGGCTCCCAGGAGAGAAGGGGTGCAGAAAGGCACTGGGTGGGGGGAAGCAGACTCGGCCCCGCAAACACTGGTTTGTTGAGTCAGAGGTCACGTCCGACAGGGCTGGCGGTGGAGGGCCCGGGGATTGGTCAGGAAGGAGCCGGCTAGGGTCTGGCTCCAGCTCTTTCTCTCTCTCTCAAGCTCTTCCACTGGAAAGCCTGCCCCGTGCACCAAGCACGCCTCTGCTCAGGGCAGGCAGGGGGGACCGTCGGAGCCCACGTCAGCAGCAGGGGCTCGCCCAGGTGTGCCTTGTACCTTTGGGGGAGAGAAAAAGAGGCCACTGTAGGAGGAGCAGAGGCAGGGCCCCACCGCAGTGACAGTGTGAACTTTGGGAATGAAATGCAGGGGAGGCTGACTCCTTGCTGGAGCGGCCCGCGCCTGAAGCAGCTGCCCCGTCTGAAACTAAGCAGGGGGCTGCCCGGGAGGGCCGGCGGCGGAGGGCTGGGCAGGGGGCGCCTGCATGCTGGGCCCAGCCCTGCTCCGCTGTGCTGTGTCATTGCAGGCAAGTCGCCCAGTCCCCGTGCTTCAGTGTGGCCACTGATACCTGGGCTAGTCAACACAGGTGATCTCGGGAGGCCAGCAGGAGCCAATGGACGTGGGAACATACAACCTTCGTCTAGGCCAGTCCTGTCCAAGTAACAGCTTAAGCCCTGGAACCCTGTCTATGTGCTGGGCCACACAGCCTGCCCCGTGATTACTGGACATTTCCTGAAGACCCACTCAGGTAGGTACCCCACATGGACCCTGGATCTTACCCTCCCTGCAACCTGCAAGGGACACAATGTGGTCCCCATTTCAGTGATAATGGAACTGGGCACTGAGAGATCAAATATTAGGTTGAATCTTATGGATTGGCCAATATTTAACTGTTTTTGATCTACAAAAATGCAATTTCATGTGGTTCGACCTGATGGTTTGCCCAAGTTCCCATGGGTATGGGTGGCAGGGCTGGGACTGGAGCTTGGGCCTGCTTGATTCCAAACTGCCCTCTCTGGGGGATTGCAGGAGGCGAGGGTAGGGGGGAGAGGGCGCACGCCCACGGCGCCTCCCTCCCTGAGACCTGCGCACCCAGTGTCACAGTCTGTCTCTGTCCCTCATGACCATCAAGAGGGGAAATGAGGGAGGAGGAGGGAGGGGAGGGGAAAGGGGAGGGAGGAGCGCTCCCACAGGGTTTCCTGTGGGTACTCGCCACCCCGGCAGGCCTGCAGCCGTCCCCGTGCGCGGCAGGGGCACCAGCTGCTGCGCTGACCCGCACAGCGTGCACCGTGGATCCTCTGGTTGTAGACGCACTAAGTCCAGCTGGGGCTTCTTTCTGGAAGGAGGCTAGGCGCCGATCGTGCACCTGCACAATTTTCTCCCGCTTGAGTGTGAGGACTCCCCTGCCCCCCAAGTGCATGGTGACCTCAGGTTGGCCGAGGCAGGTGGGAGCTTGGACTCTTGCCCTCGGCTTCCACACTGGAAGCCCATATCTTCCATATGGGGATAATGAGCCTCCTGTCTATTTGGCCAAGAGAACGAAAGTTGACCTTGGAAGTGCAAGGGCAGGCCGGCCTCCATGCCGTCAGCTCTAGGGGTCCTGAGTCCTCCCTCTTAGGATTTGGGCCTGCCCTGGCCTGGGCTCTGTTTTGGGTGAGTTGATTGGCCTTCCTCAGCTATGCGGTAGGTTTCTGGAGGTCAGGGACTGTCCCTCACCGCACCCGGCCCAGGCTGGGCACGCACTGCCTGGCGAATAGCAGCTGCTCTGAAAACGGAGTTACTGTGACTGTTAAGCAGGAAGGGAAATGCTCTGAAAGATTATACATTTCATAAAGCAGAGGATGGAAACAGCCAGCCATTGTTACAGTTACTGAGAACGGATAGGGACGGTCACCACTGTTCTCCTGGGTCCCTCTCTCTGTTCATTGTGGGCAGGGATGGGTCTGGCTTGCCTCTGTTCGACTGGCACCTGGCACAGGGCTCGTAAATGCAGAGAACTGAAAACACCCCCTAGCACTCTCCAGCGCAGAGAACTGAAAACACCCCCTGGGTGGGGGCAGATAGAGAGGAAGTGGGTAGGTTGGAAGGAGGAGCTTGGTACTCACTGTGGCCTTTTGGGTCCGGCCAGGGTGGGGCACCCCACTGCGGGGCCGCAGAGCCGGTCCGGTCTCGATGGCCAGGCTGCTCTGGCTCCCTGAGAGGTGGCTGGGTGGGCGGGGAGGCCCCATCTTTGATGACTCCACGCTGCCACCTGCAAGAGACCACATGAATGGTTCAGGGCGGGGTCCTTTGGGCCTTGAACTGAGACAGGGACCATCTCAGCCTGACAAGGAGCTGATCTAAAGTCTCCTCATTTGGAATTGTGACCTGTATCTATGGGACCGTCTGCCAGAGCCCCTTCCCCTGGGAACCGCCACCCCCTCTTCCCCATCCACGTGGCTGCCATGTTCTAGCGGGACCCCACCCTCTGGCCACTGCCAACTGGCCCACAACCTACAAAGGCAATCGAATGGGCCCTCAGGTCATTTCACTAAGGAACAAGTAGTTACCCACATGAAAACTGGCAGTGAGGTCGAGTCTGTCCTGCCCTCGGAGAAGGAGGGTGTCGTGGGGAAGCATGTAAATTTCTGTTAACCCAACAAGAGGGACATTCACTGCTGCCTCTGCAAACTAGAGAATCCTCACTCGGATACGGTTGTTAGCCCCTGCCCGGCCCAGAGAGCAGACGTGGGGCCTGCAGACTGCACTCCTTCTTTCCATCTCCTGACCCGCTTGGTCGCAGCTGAGAGCCCGTGTGAAGAGAGGGGACAAGAGCTGCGGTAGTGGGAGGTGAGGAGCGTAAAACCTGCCCTAGCAACCAAGGCTGGCAGGTAAGTGTCCTCCACACTTTTCTAAGAGAGAATCTGCAGCTTGAAGGCGCCTAAGAGACCATCTAGTCCGGGGACAGTTTTCACCTCATGCATCATCCCCGCCTACTGATACTGATCCCTGGGAAAACTGCAATGAGGAGGCTTCCGAAGCCATGTCAGGCTCTGTGGGAGAGAGTACCATGATCAACTAGTAATGTCTGCCATGGGCACAGGAGTGCCAGGCATTGGCATCTCTGACCTAGTCCAGACTGCCACCCCCGGCAGGAATTCCTTCCATATCAGTTCTGGCAGAAGATCACCCAGCCTTCCATTTCCTTCCAGTTTGAGGCAGTTATTGAAAAGCTTTCTTCTTAGGTATTAAATTCAGCCTGAAATGTCATGCAAGTATCCTAGTTCTAACCTTTGGAGGAACTCTGAATGAAGCTGGTCCTTTTCCTGGGAAGGTCCTTCCTGTGTCTAAAGGAAAGCAATGGAAAATGTGCCCCCAGGCCTTCTCTGCATATATACCTGAGCCTCCCTTCCATATGTTTTTTTTTTTTTTTTTGACTGCTCTACACAGCTTGTGGGATCAGTTCCCTGACCAGGGATTGAACCCGGGCCATGGCAGTGAAAGCCGGAATCCTAACCATAGGCCGGCCGGGAACTCCCCTTTCCATCTGTTCTTGAGTGATGCCAACACTTTAGCTCCTAGCCCTCCCAGCTGAAGGCCCATTTTGCCTCCCGGATCTAGAACAACTCCACAGACCCACCCACTGGGGAGCCACTAGGGATCGGTAGCCTGAAGAAGCAGCAAAGCCACTGTCCCGGGGGCTTGGGGAACAAACAGTGCAGCTTCCCACACTTACCCGATTCCCCCCAGGGTTTGTCGCCTTTCTGGTCCCTGACCCCAGTGGGTGGGAGTCTGTCCTCCAGGCTGGAGGAGCTGAGATCTGAGTCGCTGTCACTGTCGCTGGAAACCACTGGAAAAGAGACACCAGCACAGGAGGTCACCTCCACTGGCCACCACCGGCAGGCGTGTCAGACAGAGGGGACCAGGGCAGGCCTCTTCCTTCCAGGACAAAGTGGCATAGGACCTCCGCCGGCCCTGGTGTTTGGGGCACGGGGACAGTGGTCCAGGGATAGGGATGGCAGGGTACTCCTTTCTGTCAGTCAAAGAGGTGAGTCCCGGTGCAAGGAGGCTGGGACTCGGGGGGACGGTGCCCAGTATGACCAGCACCGGCAGGGAGGGCTCAGTCCTCAGGCAGCCCTCTCCACCCATCACCCCCTCCCTGTGGCTGAATCAGAAGCCTCTTGCTGGCAGGAGCTGATTACCCGCTTCGGTGCAGGCCCAACTGCACCTGGCAACGTTTAAAGGTGCCCGGCCATGCTCTGCAGGAATAATTCCAGTCCTCGCTGACCCTGATGGAGGGCTCCAGGCCCCTGACACACACTAACTCAAGGAAGCTTCAGAACAACCCTGCAAGATAGGAAATAGCATTGTCCCCATTTCACAGGCAAGGAAACCGAGGCCCTTGCCCACAGTGGGATTCTTACTCTGGCGGGCTGGGTCCACAGCCTGTGTTTGTAACCACTCTGATTCCACCAGAAGAACTGAACTGGGAGCCAGCAGGCCTGGGCTCTCATCCCAGCTCATCCAGCAACTCCCAGTGGGGTCTTGTGAATGCAGAAGGAGCAAGGCTGGTGGGGCTGGAACCCCAGGAGAGGGAAGGGGAGGGGGAGCTCCCACAGTGAGCACCTGCTGTGGCGGAAACCCTCTTTTCTGGACTAAATGCAACCATATTTGGCTGGTTAATCAACAGTGGGAGTCATAATACAGGATCTATTCACACACTAAACACTCTTTTAATTTTAAGCATAGAAATGTACATTCATTCGCCAATCTTTTGATGGAGGGCTTGGGTGCTTCTTTGAGATCGACCCACATGGTCTTTCGTGTTTAAACTGCATCCATATTGCATTGTGATTCTCAGGTTCAGTTTCTTTAAATTGGAGCAGATCTTGAAGACATGGGCAAGCAAGAATCCTCTTTTTCCATTTCTTTCTTTCTATTTTTTTTTTTTTTTACAGTTGTGCTGCCTACACCTAATTCAATAGCTTTTTTAAGCAAGTGACTTCTACCAACTCTTTCCAAAGTTTTGGTTTTAATGAAACGACTCTGTGTCTTTTCTGACTTATTTCATCAATTTATATAACATGTAATTAAATGATGTAATTATAATGGCAAGTATAACCGCACAGAAAGGTTTGGGATCACAGGTAACCAGCTTGCAGAGGTGACTAACTCAGCGGGTGGGGAAAGGGTCAGCGTGTCTTCCCCAGGAACGCAGTACGCTGGTTACGGAGGGAGTTGAGTGCTTTCTGCCAGCCACTGTGCTAGGCACCTGGGAGGCATTATCTTACTTGATCTGTAGAACAAACCTGAGCCATAGGCACATGTTTGGTGGGAGATGATACTGGAAACAAAATCAATCTATATCAAGGGTGGCTAATAGGTTTCATCTGATGCCCGAGGCCCCTCTGGAGCAGCGTGCAGAGGAGAATCCTGAAATTGCATTAAGGCCCAGCAGGGAGAGGGTCTGGTCAGTTAGGGAAGCCCACAGTGGTTACAGGAAGGGAAATGGCAGGACCTATGCCATGTAGCTTCCACCTGGATCTAGAGACTTCTGGAAAGTCTTCATGCCTTCAGCCTGTGTCACCTTTCAGCTAAGGAAGTCACAAGTCATAGAACCAAGCAACCAGAGGGTCTGGAGCTGGCTGACCACTTCAGCCTAAGAGATCCTTGACCCTGTGCTTCGAAAGCTTTAATGACTAATTGGTTCTTCTCCCTCCCTCATCCCCACATCTTGCCAGTTTCACCTAAGCGGTTCTTCAATCAGTGGCCTCCTCACCCTGGTCGCTGCCCTTGCTTCACTCAAGGCCTCATCGTCTCCAGCCTGGATTGCTGTGACACCTCCCAGCTGGGCCCCATCCACAGGCACCTCCTTCTGCACAGGCTCCGCTAACACACAGATCCCAGCTCACCCTTCTTTACAGGCTCCCCGGGACCTACAGGTTCAAGCCTGAACTCCTGCCCTCCACTACTTCTTCAGCATCATCCCGCACAACTGGCTCTCCTATCTGGGGCTCCTCTGGCCCCACGCGGCCTGGAGC
Organism: Balaenoptera borealis; assembly: GCF_965194805.1. Taxonomy (NCBI): domain Eukaryota; kingdom Metazoa; phylum Chordata; class Mammalia; order Artiodactyla; family Balaenopteridae; genus Balaenoptera; species Balaenoptera borealis. The sequence goes on along the minus strand of NC_138879.1, from coordinate 47,724,246 downwards.
TCCTGCCAAACTGCTGGTCAGCACCTCCTGCAGGGACTGGCTTCCCTCTACCCAGAATGCCCTGCCCACCCCTCTTCTTTTGGCTTAGTTCGGGTACCACCTCCTCCAGGAAGCCTTCCCTATGGCTCCCACCTGTCTGGCTGAACGCCTTGTGTGTTCTGCTACACCTGCAGCAACTACTTCCCGCTTTAAGTGTTCTGTGTGTGTTTCCCCCAGCAGACTGAGAGGCTCCTGGAGGGCAGGGGCCAAATTGCACCACAATTAAGGCTGGCGTGCTTCTCCTGCAGAGCCTGATCCGTGGGGGTGGGACGAGAACGATGCGAACAGGATTGTTTCCAGCTTTGCCTTCCTCTGTCTGCTCAAGGATTTTGCCTCTTCTGCTGTTTCTTTCCCTTCTTGCCCTCAAGGAAGGCTTTGGCTTTCTGGGCTTTTGTGATGTAGAATCAAAAAGAGATGGGGATGGGAGGGGTTGTGGTCCACATGCCCCCTTTACAATATTTGAGAAACGCAAGTAAAGGCCTGACTTATTTTGCAATTGCTTTTCAGGTCCCAGACTGGGTTTCTTTGATTATGAATCCACCGAGACCCGATTTTATGGGCATCAGTTTTATAAGCATTTACGTATTTTTGGCTCATTCACTGACTGACTAAATGCCAACTCTGTGGGTCCCCAGACAAAGGGAGTGGGAGGTGGCAGGAGGTAGCAAGCAGCTCCCCACGTCTCCCTTGGGGCAGATGCAAAGGAACTGGGGAGGATTCTGCCCCCTCCCGCAGCAGGAGGAGGGGTGTCCAGCAGCCTGTTAAGCAGTGGGAAATCCCTGAGGGGAACACGGTTACTATTCTCCACATTGGTTTCCCCGTCTCTTTGGCAGAGATGCTTACGGGTAATTTATTCCTTTTTCCTGACTTGGAATGTTCCGTCTCCCCCATGTTTGATATGCAGGACTTTCAAAATTCTGGGGCAGGGTGGAGAATATGAGGCTGAGGCAGTGGGGGGTAGGGGACATGACATGGGGCTCCATGGTATGGAAATAATGTCTGGATTCTTTGGTGCTAATGAGCAGATGCCACAGGGCACAACATACCAAGAGCTTGAAAGGAGACGATGGGAAAGGACATCCCAGGACTCGGGTTATGGTGGCCACTCATTCACCGCATTTCTTCGCTCTGCTCCCTGTTCTGTCATCTGTGGTACATGGTCACAGTGCTGAGCTAAGAGTGGGCTTAAGCTGCAAGAAGACTGCTATGCTATGTTGCAAGAGCATTTTTTGTTGGGAGGGGTATGTGTTGTCCAAGCACCAACCCTGGAGGTGGGGTTCGGGGGCCATATTGCCTATTTCCCACTTGGTGCCTATGCTGTGCAAGGTTTAGAAAAAATAAACCTCCCCAAGTGACAGTCAGTTGTCTTGTTTTTTGCCTCCTTTTATAGACAAGGGCCACAGCCATGGAAGTGGGGGAACAGCCCCAGATGACAACTGAGCTCACAAAGACATCACAGAGCAGAGAAGCAGCCAGCCAACGACTCATCCCTTTTGGATACGTCTCCCTCGGCTCAAGCATCCTTGCTCACTGTGTCTGCGATTTCAAGCAGGGGGCCAAGCCTCAGCTTAGAGGTCTCTGTGGTGCAGACTCAATCCCATTTCTAGTCCACTCTAATAAACCCCACTCGAAAGGAATAAACCCAAGGAAGTCGGCAGTGTCAACACCTGGCCTCGGCACTTATGTCAGTGGGAAAGAAACGCACCAAGGAGACACTGCAGAGAACATCCCTGGACACAGCCCAATGCAAACGCTGTTTATCCAAATACTCCTCCGGCAGCAAGGGAAGAACTTTTTCTTCTTCCTCCCCCTCCAAATGTTGCTGTAAAACCCGAACCTTGGCTAATTTGCCATTCGATTGCCGCTGCCACCTTTTTCTCTGCACAGCAGCTGCAATCGTAAATCTTCCAGGTCTATTAACAAAGCTTTTGGGCTGATAAATCTTTTGGTTCTTGTTCTTCCATCCTCAACAAAACACTCTGTGTGTCTGAAGGCTGATTTTTTTCCTCTAATTCCCCAAAGGCTGAGTCCAGGATGGCTCGGTCAGTGACGAGCGCTTGTATTCTGCCCACGCCTGATTTTCAGATTGGAAATGGGAAAACACCAGGGAGAAGACTGTCCCGATAGCTTCCCCAAGAAGGAGGTGTCACTAAATGGATTCACCCGGGCTCTGCCAGGAGGCAGGGAGGAGGGGGGCCTCCCCCTCTGCAGTGGCTTGAGCCCCCGGACCACTTGCTTGGGGACCTGGCGTCCCTGAGATTTTCCCATCATGCCGCAGCAGGGCTGCCCCACTCTGCCCAGCTCTCATCCTCAGAAGCGGACAGCCCCAGCACCAGCCATGCCTACTTCTCTGGGGAGAGGCCAGCTTTCCCCACCCCCCCCCCCCTCCCCCGGCTCACTCTTAGATGGATTTGCAATTTGACTGTCACCATGGAAACTCAGAGTTTTGGTACATGAAGGTGGGGGGAAGTCTTCCCTTTTGGAAAGTCTTTCCTGACTGCCTCAGAGAACATGTGTGGCAGCTGCCGGCTTGTGGAGATACCTTGCCTGGGACGGTCCAGGGGACAGGCAGGATGCTGGCCACTTGACCTCACAGCACTGCACTGGGATTTGGGGGACCTGCTTCCTGCCTCTGCTCTGCCACCATCTCTCTTTGTGACCCTGGGGACACCTCTCAGGGCTTCATCACACACAAAAGGAGGCCAACCTAGACAGCCACTCCGGGTCTGAATCCTAGGATTTAACTTCAGGTCAGGTTTGTTCCATCAGTGGAGAGACCCCAGTGCCCCACTCTGGTTGAGAGGTGGGGAGATGTGACTTTTGGGCCACACAACATCTGCCTGCCTGGCACAAGGACAGCCAGCAGCCTGTAAGCTTGGGAGGCCCTTATAAGCATCTGCTGCTCTGCTTGGAGGCTCCCAAAGCCCCAAGAAATTACGGGAATTAGAGAGGAAGAGAGATATTTTCAGCAAACATTCTGCCAAAGGCAAAGCAGATGGTGGAAAATTTTGCATACTAAAAGCAAAAAAAAAATTTTTTTTAATGTAAAGGAAAGAGAAGGCCCTGGGGAATGCAGAGACGTCCCCAGTTAGCCTTACCCAGCCCTCCAGGCTGGCACGGCTGCAGAGAAGAGTCACAGAGCTGTCCCCAACAGGTGAGGGCTGCCCCACCTGGGAGTAGGGCCGGGCTTGCAGCCTGAAATCCCACCAAGATGCCTCCCAAGTCTGGGCTCTGTTTGGTGGCAGCAGGAGCGAGGTGCGGGGGTGGTGAAGAGGCTCTGAGTCACACAGTGTCCTGGCTCTGCCACTTCCCAGCTGTGGGACTTTGGGTCGGTTTCTTCACCTCTCTGTGCTCAGCAGGCCCACCTATGAAATGGGGCAATGTTGGATCCTTTCCTGGGTTGTTGTGAGTATTAATAGAGATAACACAGGCAGTGTCTGGCACATGGTAGGTGCCTGATAAATGGGAGCTATTTTATTTGATGGGGGGGGGCATCCTGAACTCATGGCCCACACCATCTGGCACAGAGCTGGCCTCTGCACTCACCATGTTCGGGGCCCGGGCCAACCTCACAGGGGTGGACTCACCTTTTCCAGGGGAGCTTAGATTTCCAAGTTGTGTTTCATAAGACACTGGAGGCACTAGGTGCCTTCAGAGGCTGTTTGGAGGCCGAGCTGGGATTTGAACCCAGGCCTATCTATTGTTGGAATCTCTGCTCTTTCCTCCTCACCCAGGATGCAGGGCACCCCATGGGTCTGGCCTCACCCCAAGGGCTCTGGTCCCCTGCAGGCAGGTCAGTTCATCCTCTGTCTCCTCAACATGCCTTTTCTCGCCAGAGGCAGGGGCTGCAATGTGTGTGAGAAAAACGTCTAGTTCACTCCCAACATCTCGGGTTGAATTCTAGCTCTGCTTTGGACACTCCTGGGCAAATACCTTCATCTCCCTGAACCTCAATCTTCTCATCTGTAAAATGGAGACAATAACAACTACCAATAAAATAGGATCAAGAGATCAAGTAGGACAAAAAACATTGCAAGTCTAAAAAGCTATACGAGCCTATACATATTTTTGAAAATTAGATTCCAATTCATCCTCCAGGAACCCATCCAAACCGTGCCTCTGTTGGAAAATTTCTCCAGCCCAAGGATGGAAGACAGGCCCTCCTTCACTCTCCCCACAACTGCTGGGGCAGCTCTTCTGGCCCCTCTCAGACAACCCCTGGCATTGCATTTCTTTTCCTACAAACACCTGCCTCGACTTCCCCAACTGTACCAGGAACCCCTTCAGGGCAGGGTCACATCTTAATTGGCGTCGGGATCCTTCCCTCAGCCCCCATCACTGGACCTTGGGCCAAGCAGGCACTCAGCAAATACGTGTTGACTGCTTTCTGAAAGAGCCTCCCCAGGAGAGAACGCGGCACTGTGCAGAGACAGCAGGACTGATGGTGGTCAGCAAGGTGGTGGCGAGCCAGCTCAGGCTGGGCTTTCCACCAAGCAGGCGCCTCCTTGCAGCCTCTCCCAGAAGGACACTCAAGTGGGACGAGCGAGCCAGGCGATGGTGGCCTCAGCCTGAGCTAGGCACAGACTAATGGGGGGAGGGGCTGTCGGAGGCCGGTTGCCATGGACACGGGATGAGTGGGATCTGGGGAGAGGAATGCACTGTTCATGCAAAACCTTCTCTTCTTCCAAACCCCAGGCCCGAGGACAAGGACGGGCTCTTCCTTTGTTTTGGAAACTCCCTCCAGGGTCCCAGAGAGTCAGGGTCTGGACAATAAGAAATGTAGTCCCAAGGTCAGGGGGCCTGTCCTCATAGGGATGGGCTGGGTGGAGCCAGAGAGGCTCAGAGCCCGCCTCCCTCCCTCCCTCCTGGACTCGGAGTCAGGAGATCCGGGTGACCCTCCCTGTCCAGCGGCCTGATCACCCTGGGCCTCATTTCCTCACCTCTGAGGTGGGGATAGTCACAGGACCACCACAGAAGGAGGGGTGAGGGAGTGGGACCCGGGAGCTCTCCTTCCTTGGTTCCCCTTCCAGGCTGCCACCTGGGACCTCAGCAGGGACAGCACAGACCAGTCCAGGAATTGAGAGTTGGGGAGTGGAGGATTTCCTGTGCTTGCTTATTCATTTGCCATTGATTTTAGTTAACTCCCTCCTTGGGGCTTACAGACAGACAGGAGGCACCAGATAATGAAGATGAATCCTCAGATCAATAGCAATGGGGTAGCCAGCATTGAAATCCTGTGGCCCTGCCCTGGCTGGAGGAGCTCCAGGTAGAATGGGAGATGGACGGATGGAAGATAAGAACAGCTCCTTCCAGAGAGAACATGATACTCTGTAGGGGAGGTGGAGAGTGTTCAGGGAAAGAAGTCAGGAAGGACTTCCTGGAAGAGGTGGAATTTAAAGATGGGCATGATTTTGGCAGATAGAAATGCTGGGACTGGGGTGTGCCAGGCATCCCTGACAGAGAACAGGAAAGGCAAAGGCCAGGTGGTGGGCTTCTCCAGGGCCAGGATAGGCTCAAATGGAAGGCTCCAGACTCAGGCACCTAGGGGACGAGGGGCTGGTCTGGCTTGGATGTGCTCTGCACTATTTCTCTCTGGCAGGTTATTGCTTCTGATTTGTGGCAGAGATGAAGCAAAGTGGGCGCATACCTCCTGACGGTTCCTTTGCTGGGATGCAAAACGCATCTTCATCCGCTCCATGACGTCAGTGCTCTCTCTCTGTCCTTCTTTAGGTCTCTGTGTGTCTCTGGGTCTTTGTCTTTGACTTCATCTCTTTGTGCCTCTCTTGTTGATGGTTTAAAAAAAAGCTCTCTCTCTGCCTTTGCTTCTCTTGTCTTTCTTTCCCTCCCTTGTGTGTCTTTGTGTCCCTGTGTGTTTTGAGTTTTCTTGGGTTTGTCTCTTGATCCTTATTTCTGTTTTGGTCGGTTTCTCTCACTCTCCAGTCTCTGCACATGTCTGTCCGTCTGTCTCTGGGTCTCTGTCTCTGTTTCTGTCTATCACGTCCCCTCAGAGTCTGGCCTCAGGGTGTATCCCTCAGGTTCCCTCACCGGGGCTGGAATCTCAATCCCTGCTCAGGCCCATGGCATCTGATCTCAGAGCCTAGGTGGGGGGCTGGGCTGCCAGCTTTGCCCGGACTCCATGTGGACCCCAGGAGCCACTGAGGCAGCGGCGGCCCAGCCCCTCCTTCCTGTATGGAGATCACCGGACAGACAGCTTCTCCCAGTCTCTGCCGCCACTCCTGGACCAGCGAGCGGAAATCATCCTGGCCCCATCCGTGGGGCCGGCCTCCACCCCGTGATAGACAAGAGGCCCGGGGAGAGGACTGCTGAGCCGAGTGGAATCAGCACTGTTATCTCCCAGGGCTTTCCTGGAGTCAGACAGGGCAGGCAGGCCCAGATTTATTCACTTCACCAGGTCCCCAAAGGCCGAGAAATCTAGAGTGGGCGGAATTAAGCTGTAGGTCCACACGGCGAGGCAGGTGAGCGGCCGGAGAGGGGTGTGCTGTATTGCACTTGGCCAGAGTTCTGCGGTCATCTGCTCAGCTGAAGCCGGGCTGCCTGGGGGTGGGGCCTGTTTCCCCAGTTCAGCTCAGATGGGGATTGCAGGGTTGGCGGGGGCAAGGAGTCCCAAGACCTCACCTTGCAGCTGAGGCTGTCATCGGGTTGGGACAAATTAGAAGCGATAGCCATGCCCCTGACCTCTGTGGTGTGGCTAATGAGGGCCTCCTGCTCTTGGAAAATCAACCCCCAGGCCAGCGAAGATGCCTAGGACAGGCAAGAGGGCTGCAGGGGGCAGGGGTGGGGCACAGCAGTGGGGACAACGGTGGCTCCTGGAAGCTCAGGGCTTCTATTCTGGGGGTGGCCCCTCCATTCACACATGCCAGCATCGAGCTAGCGTTTGGCTTCACCAAGGGCTCCGAAGGTCAAGACAAATTAGTAACGCATGGGCTCCTCTTTTAAAACACAGCCACGTAAGACATGGCCAGGCCTCTGTTTCCCTGAGACTTGGGAAAAGGGCAAAGTTTCCCAAACACCATGGGGATTTCTCGTTCTGCCCACGCCGAGATTACAATGTAAATTATCTGCCTTAGTTTCCTCTTCTATAAAATGGGACGAGAGTAGTACCCCCAGCACAGGTGTCAGGGGATTACACAAATGCACAGAGCCTGGCACGGGCTGCGGTCCACGGCGGCTGAAGCCTGAGACCTGCCTCTTTCACCTGCACAGACCAACAGGCAAGTGGCACCCAGGCCCTCAGCTGAGCCTGGAGGAACGGTGGCCGCACAGAAGACTGACTGTCAGTGTTTGCCCGAGCGGGGCTCACGGTGGGCTCGGGCAACTCAGCACCACCCACCCCCTCTCCTGCCCCCGGCGGGATGGATGGCGTCCCATCCCTAAACGGCTAGTGGGAGCCACAGACAGGACTGCCCAGCTAGGACGTGTTTTTGTTTATTTATTTTTTGGACCCAAACAGCCGACCTACACCATGAAGACCGGGGTCAATGGCTTTCAGGGTGCCGGGCTGGGCACACAGCACCCTCCTCAGGTGGTTCAAAAGCAGCCGCTCGTCCCTCCTCTCTGAGCAGTCCTTTCTGGCTCACACCTGTCTGTGTGTATTTGGTGGTTTCTATTATATTTATACATTAAAAAAGCCCAGGTACTTCCAGCTGCCCAGGACTCTAGAACCCATGCAGGGTATAAGACGAACTGAGACAGGGAAGGTGATAATGAAGCATTAGAGACAATCCTGGGGACAGGACCGTGAAAGGAAGATTCAGGAAGTTCATAAGCACTTAGTGACCGTCTTCCACAAACACAGGGCATGGGGTGTGGGGGGGAGGGGGGATGGGGGGATGGGATTCCACTGGCAGCACATACCAGGATTGTGTGTGTGTGTGTGTGCGCGCGTGTGCGTGTGAGTGTGTGTGCGTGTGTGTGTGTGTGTGTGTGTGAGACGGGGCCACTGCTGAAATGGGGCTGGTCTTTCCGGTAGACGCAGCCTCAATGTACAGTCTGGGAGCTGCTTTACCACCTGCCAGAAATTCCTCCATAAAGTCTCATCCCCTTGGATTTGGAACCATGAGATATGAGAGCTGGAAGAGAACGGACTCTCTGTCCCAGTCGCCGTCATCCCCATCCTCCTCATGGGGAAACCAAGGCCCAGAGAGGAAGAAGGACTTTAAAAAACTAAAGTTTTCCTGCCCAGGGATCCCCTATTAAAACACAGGAGCTCTGCAAGGCCTGACCTCTTAAGCCCTTATTGGCGAGGCCCTGGGGGCGACAGTGGTGGGTCACCTCCACAGAAGGCGCAGAACCACCGTGGGCAGGATTTGTGGGGTCAGGGTAGGAGGAAGGACCCCCAGATGTGCCATGGTCAGGCTCCTGCCTCCCACTGGTCAGGTGAAGGGTCAGTGAGTGAGGTGGGCTGGATATGAGAAGCCTTCACTTCCACAGAGACGTGCGCCCACTGTTTTTGCAACAGGTGTCCCTGCTGGTCTAACTTCTATTCTCTGCAAGGCCTGGGTGAAGAGGGAAGCTGCCACTTAGCCTGTCCAATTTTTCCAGGGAGGGGCGGTATTACCAGACCTTCTGATTTTCAAAAAAGAAGCCAGAACTCCATATTCTTTTTAATGAACATTCTCTACCTTTAAAAAAGTTGTCAATGAATTTAAAGCAGTGAGTCGGATCGAGTCACTGTTCCATCAGTTTGCGACCTATAACACTGGCAAATGTCCAACCCACCCAGGACAGATGGCATCCCACCTCCAAACGATGAAGCCCTCCTGCTCTCCTCTGCCTCCTTCTCCAAGCCTTGGCCAGCCTGCCCCCACCCCCCGCCCATGCCTGCCCCCTACAACACACACTCCCAGCTGCTCTGAAGGCTGCAGGGAGTTCATGTACCACGTCCAGGCTGATGTGATAGAAACGGCAAGTCCTGAGTCTGCTGGGGAAACACTGGGGTTGAGTAGGGAGTGGGGGAGAGGGCAGCTGAGCGCCCCGAGGAGCTTCCAAAACGCTCATTTCTCAGGAACAGAGAAAGAAGGAAGGCGGCATACCAACAACTGGCTGTGGGCAGTGAGCAATCCTGTCTGAAAATAAAACATTTTACAATCCACAACCGTGGCTCATTAAGAATGAATGGATCTACTGGTATAAATAGCATGCTGCGTTAAGAAGTCAGGAAACAGCATATGCGTTTGATGGAAAAACGGCTGCCGCGAAACTGCTTATTAGCTCAGTCGGCTGCAGCTCTGTGCTAACGAGACACAGGTCTCGGGTTCAAAGCCATGCGGCTTTCTCAATCTTGGGCCATAGACTGTGTCCTCATCCCCCCAGCCCTGGTCACAACATGGGGTCATAACTCTGGATACACAGTAACAAGCCCCACAGTAAGCTTCCCCCAGTTTCTGAGCCATAGTATATCCCTACTATAATATCCAGCCTCTGCTTGAATGCTCCCAGTGACAGGGAGCTCACTGCCCTGTAGGATACAAAACACCCAATTCTGTGATTCAATGGCTATTGAGCAAGAGATACAAATTTCTCCCTGCTCTGTCCCAGCTCTGCCTTTGGGGAAAGCAGCCTCAACTGGGCGTAACGGGCCACACCATCTATAATGTCTGACGGGTTACAGGCTTGATGCATAAAGGGCATCCTGAGCAGGAGGGAGTTGGGCCAATCACGTCCTCCCCAAGTGTGGACATGGGGGGTCCTGAGAGTGGGGGCAGAGGCTGAGACTGAAGGGCATGCAGACTTGCAGCTGAGTACCAGCTGCTGGATGGGCAGAGGCTGGGGAATGGAGCTGATCCGAGAGTTCCCTGAGAAGCAGAAGAAGATGCTGCTATATCGCCCCATCCCCACAGACCTCGAAAGCCTACCTCTCCATCCCTGCTTCTGGGAGAACTTCCTCAGCAGCCTGGCAACCAAAAACCCTTGAACCAAGTCCGAAAGGGGAAAGCCAGTGTGTGTGGCGATTTGGGCAATAGCTTTACTCTGAGCTACACTCAGAGGGGAGGAGAGTGGGCTGGGATTCAGGAGCCTGGATCCCAGGCCCTCTTAGCAGCAGCCTATGCGACCTTGGGCAGACATCCCCCTCCTCATCCATCACTTAGAGTCAATTTCACGTCCTCAGCTGCCCCATAGGCTGTTCTGAGCATCAGATGAGATAATGGCTGTGAGTCAAGGAGCGCTAGCTGAGGCCAATGCAGTACCAATGACTCGGCTTCTCCAGGGGGACAGGAGACGGCGGCGTCGGGGCGGGAAGGCTGGATGAGGGGTCATTCAGGAAGGGCGGCCCCAGGAAAACATTTGCAGCTGAGCTGAGCCAGACCACTCAACCCAAACAACCCCGAAGCTTGCTTTCACTGGACTGCAAACAGAACCACAGCTCAGGATTTAAAAAAAATTTTTGTTTAAAACCTAGTGAACCAATAAAGTGGTAACGAAACTCTGATTTTTCTTAAAACTACTCAGCTGGAAAAAATCCAAAACCTCGAAGTACTTTTCCAGAACAGACCTTGAAGTGACCAGTGTGTCATTCTGTTCAGTTCCATCCAGGAAGCCTGTGCTCTGCTCAGGGGGATGACGGAGGGTGGGAGGAGGGAGGGTTCCTGCGGAGGGTCCTGGGGAGGGATTGTGCCCGGGGCCTCAGTGGGGAGGGGAAAGGGAATTTGCCTCGTGGCTACTGGGAGCTCAGGGCACCTGCCTGTGCTCAGCTGGGGGTTTTTGGGGTCTAGCGGGGCGGGCAGAATGGAAAGGCCTCCCCAGGCCGGTCAGGCCACAGGGCAGTGACGAAAGCTTTAGATGGCGATGGGCCCCCGGCCCCCACCCCCTGCCTGGCCCCAGGCTCCCTAAGAGAGGTGAATACAGCAAAGCCTCACAGATCCAGGAGTCGGTCTCCTAGGAACCTCGGCTGTCTGGCTCCCATCTGAGAAAAGGACACACACCCTAAAATACCCCCGGAGTACTGTATGGACCCGAGACTTGGGGCTTCAGTGCTGCTCCCACCCCATCGCAGGTGCACAGCCACAGCTGGCAAAGGCGGGGCAGGCCAGCCACAGAGCAGACCCAGGGCAGTGCTGTCTCCCAGTCACAGCACTGGGGGTTGAAGAAGATAAGCGCCATCATGTTAAGTGTCCTCGGCCTTGGAGGCAGAGAAGCCAAAATCCTATCTGAGCAAAACTGCCACACATAATGACTTCAGTCAGATCAATTCAGCTCTCCATCAATAGGGCATCAGGCTCCTCCAGCACAAGTACCAGCCTGCTTCTATTACAAGGCAAGGCTGCAGAAGGGAAAAGCTTAATTTTCCAGCCTCCTCTTTAATCTTTCTTCTTTTCCTTGTAGTAATGGCTGGAACTGTAGCAATCATCTTGTGACCATGAGGGAAAGAGCAAGAGATATCAAGACATCTGTCCTGACCTCACTGAGCTGCTGAACCAAAGCTGCAGTTGCCTCCTCTAAGCTTTCAAGTACATGAGAAGGGCTTTCCTGGTGGCACAGTGGTTAAGAATCCACCTGCAAATGCAGGGGACATGGGTTCAAGCTCTGGTCCGAGAAGATCCCACGTGCTGCAGAGCAACTAAGCCCGTGTGCCACAACTACTGAAGCCCGCGTGCCTAGAGCCCGTGCTCCACAACAAGAGAAGCCACTGCGACGAGAAGCCCGCGCACCGCAACAAAGAGTAGCCCCCGCTGGCTGCAACTAGAGAAAGCCCCCGCGCAGCAACAAAGACCCAACGCAGCCAAAAAAAAAAAAAAAAAAAAAGTATATGAGAAAAAAATGTAATCTCTTATTACCCAAATATGCCAGATTAATATCCCTACACCCAGCAAATATCTTTCCACACACTGCCCGAGGGTGGGACTCCAGCTGAGAGGAAAGATGCCTGCAGAAGAGGTGGGTCCAACTCGAAAGAGATTAAGACCTAAGAGCCCACAGTACTGGTTCCACTATTTACACCTTATATTTCACAGGGGAACAAAGAGGCCTGGGAGTACACAAAAACTGACTATATTTATTGCTGCCATAAACTTGGAGCAACGACCTGCCAAGGGAAAGTAGCGCGGAGCACGCACTCCAGTTGGATTGATTGGGTGGGATGGTGGAGCCCTTTCCCCAGAGGCAGCCAGGTCAGACCCAGGGTCAGTCACAGGAGGAACTCAGGTCACACTGTTTCCCTACCCCATCCTGGAGAAAGAACGAATGTCCTGCTATGAGCAAGCTTGTAGGGGGCTCACCAAGGGGTCTGCACGCAAATCCTGGACCAAAATCAACACCCGGTGTCCACAGGAGGGAGAGCATAGCCAACTCAGGTAGTCAGCCTACCTGTCCTGTAGGCGCCAGAGTGTCTCTGAGTTTGACACAGAGGAAAGAAACACTTCTGATGTTTCTCTAATACATTCATTGTGTTATTTCTAACATTTAGATCTTTAATCTGTCTGCAATGTGTTTCTGGATACAGATGGAATGGGATGGAAATCTAATTATGCTAGCCCTGGTTGATAAGTAAACCAGTTATTTCCCCATTGAACTGAAAAGCTACCTATGTTTAGCTTCCATACATCCTTAGGTCTATTATTTTTCTATTCTGTTCCACTTATCTATATAAATAGATATTCTATTTATTCTGGTGACAACACTACACTGTTTCTCTTCACTATAGTAACTTTAAAAAAAATTGAAGTACAGTTGATTTACAATGTTTCAGGTGTACAGCAAAGTGATTCAGTTATATATATATATATATATATATATACACACACACACACACACACACACACACACTCTTTTTCAGATTCTTTTCCATTATAGGTTATTACAAGATATCGAATATAGTTCCCTATGCTATACAGTAGGTCCTTGCTTATCTATTTTACATACAGTAGTGTGTATTTGTTAAACCCAAATCCCCAATTTATCCCTCCCCTCCTTTTCCCCTTTGGCAACTATAAGTTTGTTTTCTATGTCTGTGAGTCTGTTTCTATTTTGTAAATAAGTTCACTTGTATCATTTTTTAAGATTCCACATATAAGTGATATCATATGATATTTATCTTTGTCTGACTTACTTCACTTAGTATGATAACCTCTAAGTCCATCCATGTTGCTGCAAATGGCATTATTTCATTCTTTTTTATGGCTGAGTAATATTCCATTGTGTGTCCTTTGATAAGAGTCTATAATTTTCTCCATGTTTGACCTATAATTCTTTTTTAAAATTTGTTTGTGGGCATTTTACAATTTTTGTTGCAATTATGAATGGATTTTTCCACTTCTACTTCTTATTAGTCAGTATAGAGTAAAACTGTTGATTTTTTGGTGTAAACTATTGATTTACTTTGTGTCCTGTCACTTCCCAAATTCTCTTATTAATCCTAGTGGGTTGTTTTAGTAGACCCTCTTGGGTTTTCTTGGTATACAATTACATCACCTGCAAATAAGAGAATTTTTTCTTTTCCAATAGTGACAGATTACTTTATTTTCTTGCCTTGTTACATTAGTTAAATACTACAGAATATTGTTGAATGATGGTGATTGAGGTACTCTTGACTTGTATTTTGATAGAACATGGCTTCAGTGCTTTATCAGTTAATATGATATTTGGTGTTACATTTCTGCTTTTTGGGTAATTTTATCATATTTAAGTATTTCCTTTTATTCTCATACTACTTAAACTTTTTATTTAACAGATTTTTTTTTAACCTTGTAGAGGAAGACATTTCAAAGCAAGACAGGAAACCTATGAGCCACAAAGCAAAAGAAAGACATACTTGACTTCACAAAAATGAAAAGAAATTGTTTTTAACTGGCGAAATACTATAAGTAAACACTAAAGTCAAACAAAATGTAAAGTCAAGGAGAAAAAGGTTTGCAACCCATTTAATACCCCTAAGGAGCATCTACAAATCAGTAAGAGAAAATAAACAATATAATAAAAAATGAGCAATGAGTTTAAACAGGCAAGTTTTAAAAGAGGAAGCTTAAGTAATCAATAAATAATAAGACATGAAGAGACGTTCAAATGTACAAATTAGAAAAATGAAATATCCTTTTTCCTCTAGCCTACTGGCCAAAATGATAAACACCAAAAATATTCATGGCAGGCAAGGATGCAGGTATAGGTGAGTATAAAAAACTATAACATTTTCAGAATATAGTTTGGTAATGTCTACTGAAATTTAAAACACACAATCCGTTTTTGGAAACCTGCCCTACGGAAATAGAAACATATAAGGATGTTTCAGTACTGCCTGCAGTGGCAAAAAGCCAGAAATCATTTGAATGTCCATCAATAGGTGAATAATTAAATCACAATATATGATATGACGGGATTTTACTCAGCCATTAAAAAGAATAAAATAAAATCTATATATCGATTGACCTGGAGGGATGCCCATGATATTCTTTTAAGTGAAAAAAGCAACATGCAGAGTTACGGGTAAGAGGCTATTTTTGTTGTTAAAATAAAAACAAAAGAAAACATAACCCTATATCAAGTATATGTTGGTAGGAATAGGGAGAAAGGGGTTTGGAGATGATGTCAGGAGAGATTTTAATTCTTCATAGACTTTTGAATTGTTTAACTTGTTAAAAATTTATCAGGTATGCTCATGTAATTAAAAATTAACCAGGACAATTTAAAGGAGGAAGAAAAGGGACCTGCCTCAAAAACATCAATACATTTCACTTGATTGCTCTGTGGCCTGCAAAGTTCTTGGCTTCTATCTATTGATTCCCCTTCCTCTTCCAAGTGAAGTGAGCTGGGATCGGGGTTGGGGGGAGAAGCTGGGAGACACAGGTGTACGTTCCCAAGAGGGAGGGACGGAGAGAAGAAGGTGGTGGGGAGAGGGAGAGAGTGAAAGAAAGAGGAGAGAGTGTTGCAGGGGGCAGTGAGGGGGGTGGTCAGAGAGAGGGAGCTGGTGTCAGGATCAGCTTCCACATCAGGGAGCAGGGACTGTGGGGCTAGCCCTGGAGACAGGAACGCGGGAGGAGAGCTGCCTCAGGAGGGCAAGGTGGTTTTCACAGCCTCCTGGGCTGTCCACCAGACCCTGACCCACGGGAGCCTGAGGTCCTAATGAAAATCCCTCCATAGGCCTTTCAAACATCCCGGAGCAGGTGGGTAGTTCATTCCTTCATTCTTCCACTCAATCACCTAATAAGCATCTACCTTGTGCCTCTCCCATGCTACGTGCTGAGGAATCGGCCTGTTCAGGACAGACCGGCCCTGCCTGCAGACAGCTTCCAGCGTGGTTGGGGGAGCCCACACCCCAGTGCTCGTCACTCTGTTTCTGTCTGGCCCAAGCTCAGTTGGGGCTGAATGGGGTGCTAGGAGGGCCAGGCTTAGCAGACAGGCTCTGATCTGGACCACAGACCGCAGCTCTGACCCCAGCCTGCTGCCTGGCGCCCCGCACCATTGATGATGGGGCTGCAGATGGCGAGGGGAAGCCACTTTCCAGCGGCCTTGTGCTCTGGGGGCCTGGGGGGCTTCCGACCCAGTCTGCAGAGGGAGACCGAGTTCACACCGGGGTCGGGGGGACCTCCACGTTGCCTGGCCCGGCCTCACTGCAAAGTCAGTTAATAACGGTGCCAACTCCAAGTGTGTGGGCCGCTGGCCTCCTTGCCCACATAATTAAAAGGGCAGCTGTGTGTCTGCGTGGCTGAGGAGGAGATGAGAGAAGGTCCTGCCCTTCCCTAGGGATGTGTGTGTGTGCGTGCGTGCGTGTGTGTGTGTGCATGCACACGTGCTCACGTGTGCCGCACTGGTGCTGGAGCAGACAGGGCACTGAGGCCCCTCGGGGTGAGGCCTCAAGGTCTCTCCTCCTCAATCTACGGGAAACAACGTTCTAGACCCGCCAGTGTCCCCCAGCTTCAGCCTCCACAGCCGCATCTCTTCCCTCGGTCTGAGGGACACAGATGCACCCCGACCGGGCAGGGGCAGGAGAAAGCCCCAGCGCTGAGGGTGGAAAAGGGACTCTGCTCCAGCCGCCCGCTGCCCCCTGACTGCCCAGGTTGCACCTGCACTTGCCGTGGTCCCCACCGAGGCTGCTCTGTGGCAGTGATGGCAGGGAAGGTGAACTCATGGGAATTAGAAGGGCAAACAGAGCCCAGGAGAATTAGGCAGGAAGGCTGGCTGCAAAAACCCGGGTGATGCCGAGAAAAAATATCTGGAGAACAGACGCCAAGCTGTTAATGCCAGTTATGTCTGGAAGGGCTGACCTACAGGGGATTTTTACCTCTAAGTTATATCATTTGACAACTTTCAAAACTGTATTAATAAACATGCCTTACTTCTGTAACAAGAAAACCAAAGTCCAAATGACATGAAGATAAATGCCAGGTCATAATCCAAACATGGAGATGTTCGAGAGCCCCTCAGAAGCAGCTGCCATGTCTACTCTCTTGGGTCCATCGTCCCCAGTAACAGGATAAGCCCTCATCCCTCTGGCTGCCATGTCTCATGTAGGACCCTCAGACCCTGAGTCTTGGGCTGAAACTCCGACACTTCAGGGCAGAAGGAGCAAAAGTCCCAAGGGCAGGACCCCACCTTTTGGTTCCAGCTCTGCCACACCAAACTGAGAAAATCCCTCCTCTTCTCTGGGCCTCAGGCTACTCATCTATAAAATGGGGCTACAAAATACCTGTTCTGTCCACCTCCAGAGTCTGTTGTGAGACCAGGAACTTTGAAAATAAAATCACAAGCACTAAAGCATCATACAAGCAGTGGAGAGCCGTCCACCACCCCAAGCACTGTTATCATGACCCATGGGGCGCGTTCCCCTTCTGATGGTGGCCACTTAGGACACACCCACATCAGTGCAGTCACCACAAACACCAAGGGGCCCTGGGCACACCGTCACTTTGCTTGTTAAGACCAGGGAAGCCAGGAGTCCCCCTTCCTGAGACATAGACAAGCATTGAGAAGAGGTGGTACAGACCTGCCTTAGAAAGATGCATTTTCATACTTCGCAAAAAACCTCAACTGACATCACATTTCTGCACAGATCCATTGTGCTGTCCATGGCATTCCCGCCCCCAAATTAGTGCTTGCTGGTGAAACGGCCCCCAGGGGACCCTCCTGATGCAAGCAAGCACCCTGCTGAGGACCAGCCGCCCACGTGGTGCAGGCGGGGAGCCAAGGGCACAGAGAGGAACAAAGCCCAGTGTGAGCCACATGGAGGGGTGGTGGGCCCTGGCCTGGTGCATGTGGCACTGCTTGGTTGGCTGATGGCTCAGATGTTGGTTGCCATCCCGGAGAGGGGGCAGTGGGGACTTACCTCTCTCTCGGGCCCACGTGTAGACGCGGCCGCTCTCAGTACTTCTGGGCTCTTGCTCTGCTGGCTCCATGGGCAATGGTCGGAAGTGGGGGTGATCGGCCTGGCCGGGGGTCTTCAGGGGCAGGATGTACTTGGGGATCCCTTTGTAGAACCAGGCCCCCGACCTCTTCCAGACCTGGAGGGGGAGACATCTGCTCAGAGCACAGGGTGCAGAGCAGTCCTCCCTGTACCCTGCTCCCAGCCGGCCCCGCCTCCCAGAAGGCGCTCAAGAAGCCACTGCATTCCTCCGGCCTGCCCCTTCCCCTCGAGACTCTGGGCAGAGCGACAAGAGGTCAGAGGAAGAGCTGGGCTGGCCACGGCCTGGCATTGACCACGGTCTTGGAGAGCTTCTCGGGATGTGATCATCTCGGTGGGGGGCACAGACGGGCCCGGAGCTTACAGAGAGCCACAGATTAGAATTCAGAGCAGCGAGTGCAATAGGTTCCTCAACCCTTAACGCCTGCTTCAGAAAACGCCAAGTGCTCTGTAATCTCTTTCCTGATGAAGGAAATATGTTCAGGGTATTTATAAGAAGAGTGGGAGCGTGTGAAGGAAGGAGGTGACCTTTTCTGAGAGGAGGAAGCCTTGGCGGCTCAGAGCAGATGTGTGGGTTTGAATACTGTATCTGTCATCCCGCAGCCGGGAGATCTGGACGCATCAACCTTCGTGACCCTCAGTTTTATCATCGGTAGGTGGAAGGCAGGAACAGTGCCGGCTCCCAGGGTGGCCATGAGGGTCAGGCTTGCAAGTGAATGTAAATTCCCATAGCCTGGTGCCAGGCACAGAGCAGCCACTCGACAGACATGGTGCCCACTACCGTCACTGTCACCTTCCTCCTGTCATCTGACAAACGTGCACAGCTTTACAACCAGGGGACCAAGTCCCCTACTCAAAAGGGACAATTTAGGGCTTCCCTGGTGGCGCAGTGGTTGAGAATCTGCCTGCCAATGCAGGGGACACGGGTTCGAGCCCTGGTCTGGGAAGATCCCACATGCCGCGGAGCAACTGGGCCCGTGAGCCACAATTACTGAGCCTGCGCGTCTGGAGCCTGTGCTCCGCAACAAGAGAGGCCGCGATGGTGAGAGGCCCGCGCACCGTGATGAAGAGTGGCCCCTGCTTGCTGCAACTGGAGAAAGCCCTCGCACAGAAACGAAGACTCAACACAGTCATAAATAAATAAATAAATAAAAGAACGTGAATTTCTTTAAAAAAAAAAAAAAAAAGGGACAATTTAAAATCAAAAGGCCAATCATCAAAAAATCTACAAACAATAAATGCTGGAGAGGGTGTGGAAAAGGGAACCCTCTTGCGCTGTTGGTGGGAATGTAAATTGATACAGCCACTATGGAGGACAGCATGGAGGTTCCTTAAAAAACTAAAAATAGAACTACCATATGACCCAGCAATCCCACTACTGGTCATATACCCTGAGAAAACCATAATTCAAAAAGAGTCATGTACCACAACATTCATTGCAGCTCTATTTACAATAGCCAGGACATGGAAGCAACCTAAGTGTCCATAGACAGACGAATGGATAAAGAAGATGTGGCACATATATACAATGGAATATTACTCAGCCACAAAAAGAAACGAAACTGAGTCATTTGTAGTGAGGCAGATGGACCTAGAGTCTGTCATACAGAGTGAAGTAAGTCAGAAAGAGAAAAACAAATACCGTATGCCAACACATATATATGGAATCTAAAAAAAAAAAAAAAAGGGTCTGAAGAACCTAGGGGCAGGACAGGAATAAAGACGCAGACGTAGAGAATGGACTTGAGGACACAGGCAGGGGGAAGGGTAAGCTGGGACGAAGTGAGAGAGTGGCATGGACTTATATATACTACCAAATGTAAAATAGCTAGCTAGTGGGACGCAGCCACATAGCACAGGGAGATCAGCTCGGTGCTTTGTGACCACCTAGAGGGGTGGGATAGGGAGGGTGGGAGGGAGACGCAAGAGGGAGGAGATATGGGGATATATGTATATGTATAGCTGATTCACTTTGTTATAAAGCAGAAACTAACACACCATTGTAAAGCAATTATACTCCAATAAAGATGTTAAAAACCCAAATCAAATCAAATCAAAAGGCCAGAGTCTGCCCTGATTCTCTAGAGGACAGTGTTTCCCACTCCCCAACTCCTCTACACCAACTGGATCTGTGGGATGTTAGCAGGGACCAAGCCAAAAAAAAAAAAAAAAAAGAAAGAAAAGAAAAAAGAAGAGTTCTCCATCATGTTCATCAAGAAGCACCAAGTTAAACCAAGCTCTGTTACTGCAGGACTTCTCAGAGCCTTTAATATACCAATGTGCACAGGGCTCTCCAACAGAGCAAAAGGACAGTGTTTCCCACTTGGAACCTACCCAGCAAGTTTTCCTAGAGGAACTCAACCCTAGTAATGGGTCTGCAGAACCTTAACTGTAGCACTTACTGTTCCCTCATGGAGTGAGGTGTATCTGTTTCTCCAAGTAGACGGCAGTCACCTCCTTATGCTCCAGAGTGCCAGGCACAAGACCACTGAGTCCAAACACTGTCCTGGGCACGAGTCACTCAGCCCTCCCTCCCAGCTTCCCTGTGCAGAAGGGTCTGCTTTTGTGTGTGGCTCTTGAATAACATAGAGATGAATGTTTCTTGGAGCCGCCTTGGAAAACCCTTTCTGATCCTCTCGCAGCCCTCCTACGATACGTAGTTATTTCTTTGAATCAGTAATACATGCACATGATCTAAAATTCACAAGGTGCGAAATTAAAAAGTCTCCTTTCCCATTCCCAGAGGCATCTGGTGATAACGGTTCCTTGAGGAAGCTCTATTATTATTCCCACTTTCCAGATGGGAAAACTGAGGCTCGGACAAGTTAAGCAACTTGCCCAAGGCCAGCCTACCATTCTATTGGCCTCTACTCCACACTGAAGGTTCCCAGAGTCTCATCCCAATAGTCTACAGATGTGAAGTAGGGGATTGCTAAATTGTGGCTGAGCAGGGGGTAAATCCTCAGCGGGTCACACATCACCATCATGGATGCTAAGTGTCTAGATGCCTAGAGGGCAGGGAAGTGCCATATAGGGAGAGGAAATAAACACAAACAGCCGCCACCAAGGCTACCCTGTCCTTGTAGAGCTGCTGAGTGGCTCCTGAGACCAGGTGTCCAAGGCCAGGGCCATGGGGGGCTGGTGAGGGCTCACTCGGCCTCCCTCTGCTAAGCGAAGGCCTGGGCATCCATCGGTGCTGGCTTTGCCTGCCCTCCCCTGGGCATGCCAGCCTCCTGCCCCCAACATGTCTGGGACTCGGGGGGACCAAGTGAAGCAAGCCCTCGAAAGCCATCTGTGAATGGTGGGGTCTGGGTGGGCTTAGGACCCTCATTGCACTGCCTCTCTGACCCCCACCATGGATGTTGATTTGCCTTTTTTCCCCTGAGAAATACACACATATCATGCAAAATTAGGACAATAACAAAAAAGCAAAATGAGGAAGGTCACACAGATAGAGCCCTGCTTAACACTGTGTTGTGAATTTTCTTACACCCTTTCCTGGGCATATATACAATTCAGTTTTCCTCCCTCCCTCCTTTCCTTCCTTCCTTTTTGGAAGAATAGGGTCATGTAGATGTTATTATATGATACTTAACTATATATCACAACAGTTGTACTGTGTTAATACGTAATGGTCTCCACATGAAACTATGGTTCTATAGTTTGGATTTATTAAACTTAATTAAATCAACCCCCCCCACTGATGGGAGTTTAAATTGTTTCCAATTTTTCACTCTTCTGAACAGTGCTGCAAACGTCATTGTGGCACACCCATCATCAGACGGCTGTCGGTTACTGCCTTAGGAAATATCCCCAGGAGTGAAACTGCCGCTTCAAGGGATATGTATACATAGATGATGACGTATAGTGTACATAGATGATGACGTATATCGTCAGACTGCCCTCAGGAAGAAAAGTCAAATCCCCAGCGGGGCACTAAGTGACTTCAGGGGAGGGACCCCACATTACACTCTCAAGTGTGTTAAAATACACACATTATAAAATTTACCATCATAACCATTTTTAAGTGTACAGTTCAGTATGTTAAGTACATTCACATTGTTGGGTAGCCCATTTCCAGAACTCTTTTAATCTTGTAAAACTGAAACTTTACCCATTAAACAAGTCCCCATGCCTGTCTCCCCCAAACCCTGGTGACCACTGTTCTACTTTCTGTCTACGAATTAAGTGGAATCATACAGTACTTGCCTTTTTGACGTACATACAGTATTTGTTATTTCACTGAGCATAATGTCCTTAAGGTTCATCAACATGTGTCAGAACTTTCTTCCTTTTTTGAGGCTGAATAATATTCCGTTTTATGTATACACCACATTTTCTTTATCCACTCATCCATTGATGGACACTGGGTTGCTTCCACCTTTTGACTGGTCCTTTATTTTTGTCTGTCTCTCCCACCAGAGTCTACCAGCCGGGAGGGAGGCCCAGGGCATCTCTGCTCACCACTGGATCTTTAAGCTCCTAGCACACGCCTGACACACAGTAGGTGCTCCGTAAACACCGGCTGAATGACTGAATTGGCAGCCGTGGGTTGTTTGCTGGAGCGTGACCCAATCCATATAGTCTGTCGCCTTCCTGGGGAAGTGGCCGGAGGGCTTCACCCAAGTTCTTGTAATTAATCAAGTGGATTTACCACTTCAGCTTCAAAGAGGGATAAAGAGGGAGTGCCTAGCAGGGCGTGCCAAGGTGCACATCCCTGACCTTGAACTTCAGGGCACAAGGCAGCCAAGTGCTCCTAGTCTTTCCTCGAGCACCAGTGAGACCCACAGCCCCGGCTGCCCCTGCCCACCCTGGCATATCACAGCCAGCGGGCCCCATGCCATCAGCTTCATTTCCTGTTGCAACGATCCACCTCCACCCCTACCACCCACCTAAAAAACACTGATCAGTCAAGTGCTTTTGGAAAACGGGATAAAGAGCACAAGATCCAAAGTATTAGGTTGAATTGCATGAAACTACTGATAGTCAACCTTTTTTGTGTGTGTGTGTGTTCAACCATTTTTGACCTATAAAACCCCCTGTCAGTTTCACGCAATTCACCCCGATATTTATGCGCAGCAGGGGCCACGGCCCCATGGGTCTGCCAGGCGTGTAGCGCCTCCCTGGGGTCCAGCAGGCAGGTGAGTTCATTGTAACGGGGCCTTGGTCTGTCTGTTTCTCTCGTGCTGCCGCTGCAGTCCGGGTGGAAGGCCAGATACCCCTGTGATGGGCAGAGACCAGACCAGACTGGCTGGTGATCCCGGACCAGCTGGAGGAGCAGCATTTTCTGAGTCCCCAAGGCAGAGGGACGAGAGCACACAGGTGCATCACTTGGTATGGGGGGGCACACCGTGTAGCGGTGCATTCAAGACACTGTCGGGTGTTTTGGAAAATGCCTTCCACGTGGGAGAGTCAAACTGGTGAGGCGAGGGGTGAGGGACTCCCAGTTCTGAGCAGCCATCCCCCCTCCCCCCACACCAGTCCCCGCAAGTCCTCAGACCTTCTCCCGCCTGGCAGCCCGCCGCCACCCCGTAAAACGCAGTAGCTTTTAATCACGTGATTTCTGCTGTATGCATCCAAGCCTATCACCCACAGCCTGACATCAACACTTGACCCCGTCCCCAAGAACAGCGGTGGGAAAAGCCCTCCGTGGAAATTAACCCCCAACCATTCCTGTCTAGGGCCGCAGATGGGGAAAACCTTTGCTTTTTGGAGAAGCCGTGTGATTCTGCAAAGCCGCGCTCTGCTCCCCACGAGTGGTTCACTGTGATAAGGCCAGCAAAGCAGCTAGCCTTGAAAATGCCATTTAATGAGAAAAAACCCACACAGCCCCCATGGCACTTGCGGGAGGTCAGGGTGTGGGGTGGCTTCAGCCTTAAATCCTCCCCTCGCACCGCCTCGCGCTCTGTGCTCTGCCTCGAGGTTTTCATTCCAATTTCACCTCACTGCCAACCTGACAGCAGACACTGATGGATATTAGCCAAGCTGTTCCCGGGGAATTTTAATTACCATGATAACAATCGCTAATCATCGGCGTTTCCTGAACGGCTGTGGCCGGAGAAGGTGGTAATTGGCAGAGCCTGTTGGACAGAAGGGCAGGTCTAGGGCACTGGCCTCCAGGGAGGATGTGGGAGGGGTGGCCTAAGACCTCTGCGCCTGCTCACTGCTCTGCCTTCCGCGTGTTACCACCTCGCCCCACCTCCCACGCAACTCAGGAGTGCACCTGCGTCAACTCGGGAGGCGACCACGCTCTCTGCTCCTCACCCCAGGGCTGGGAGTGGGGGGACAGTCTGGCCTTTGCACATGCTGTTCCTTGCACCTGGAGTGCCCTTCACCCTTGGCTCCATGAGGCAGGGACACTTCCCCTAGGAAGCCTTCAGTGCCACTTTGTGCATCATCAGAGCAGCTCTGCTGCCCCGTGGCTCTGCTGCCCCAGACCCTCACCCAGCTAAGAAGCTGTGAGCTCTTCCAGGGCAGGGCTGTGCCGGAGCCATCCCTGTATTCCCAGGACCCAGCTAGGAGGCTGTACGTGGCAGGAATGTTGCTGACTGAGTGACTGAATGAACAAACCAAGTTGGCAAAGCAAAGGAACTGTCCCCGGGGGGCAGAGCGTGGGACTCTGCCTTCAGGGGGACCATGTTCTGTTTGCTTAACAAGCTCCAGTCTTGAAAAGCCATGGGAAATGGCCTGTTACTGAATGTCTCTTAAAGGGTCCACCCACCCTGGCAGGGAGACAGCATAGCTCTCCCTACCCCATTACCTAAACACACACACACATACACCTACACACACACACACACAAACACACACACAGTGCTGGCTTCCCAGGAGTTCTGACAGGCAAGCTAGACTCCACAACGTGGCAAATAAGACCCCAGAGCTCTGCCAGCTCCTGCCTCTCTCCCCAACACTGGGGATCAGCCAAACACAGCCACTCCCACTCCCGGACCACACTAAGCTGTCTCACGTCTCCAGGCCTTTGTACATGCTGATTCTTCTTCCTTCCCTGGGCTGGGAGAATGAAATCCAGCCTTTAGGAAATCACTTTTATCCAGAAGCTTCCACAGAGCCAGGCAGGTCTCCCACTGCAGTGCACACACATTGTTATGAACGCCTATTTACATGTCTGTTTCTTGCACCAGACTGAAAGCACCATGACAGCAGGAGCCCCCCAGGCCCCCCAGCACCTGCCAGCACATGCTAGATGCCTGACAAATACCCATCAGCTGAGACTACTGAACACATATCCAAATTTCAAGGCTTTAAGTAACTCAGCTTACTTAACAGAAACGCTGGCTCTTAGAGGGTGCTATGGACTGAACTGTGCCCCATCGCCAAATTCATATATTGAAGCCATAAACCCCAGGGTGATGGTATTTGGAGATGGGGGTCTTTGGGAGGTAATTAGGTTTAGATGAGGTCATAAGGGTGGGGCCCTCACGATGGGATTAATGTCCTTACAGGAAGAGATACCGGAGAGCTTGCCTTTCTCTCCTCTGTGTAAGGACACAGTGAGATGGCAGTCTGCAAGCCAGGAAGAGAGCCCTCACTGGGAACTAAATGTGCTGGCACCCTGATCTGGAACTTCCAGCCTCCAGAACTGTGAGAAGTAAACTCCTATTAAGCCCCTTGTCTATGTTATTTTGTTATGGCAGCCCGAGTTAAGACAGAGGGAGACATTGCCTGGGAGGTTGTAGTAGATTAAACATGGTCCCAAATTATTTTCCTCTTTTCCCATCAAGAGGTGGAGTCTATTTTCCCCACCCCTTGAATCTGGTCTAGGCTTGTGATTTGCTTTGACACATAAAATGTGACAGAAGTAACATGTGAAAACTTCTGACCAGTTTGGAACACTGCTGCCATCATGAGACAGCCTAGTCCAGTGTACGGAGGACAAAAGGCCACACAGAGAAGAACCAAGACACCCCAGCCAACAGTCAGCACCGGTTGCAGAGGAGTGAGCCTTCTTGGACCCTGACCTCAGTCAAACTGTCAGATGACTATGGTCCATGAATGACACCAGGAGACACCAGCAAAAGAACCACCCTGCTGAGACCAGCCCAAGCTGCAGATGAGCAAATAAATGATTGTTTTTTTAAGGCATTTAAGCCTCCACACCTCTGGTAGGACATCCAACCTCTACACACTTCTAGAAAAAGGAAACAATCGGATAGGTTGGTAATTAACTGAATAAAGTAGGAAGGTTAAATTCAGGGACTTAAAATATATATAGGCTCATTCATCAAATATGAACAACATGCTGCGAAAAAGGAACAACTGGAGAATAAGAAAAGGCCCCTAGAAATTAAAAATATAATGCAGAAATATAAAAATGTAAAATAAAGGCCGGAAGATAAAAATGAGAAAATTTGGAATGTGGAGCACAAAGATGAAGATACAGAAAAAAGTAGAAGAAATTATGAAGACAAAAATGCTCAACTTGAGGGGTCAAATTCCTAATAAGAGACTCCTCAGAAACAGAGCAATAGAGAAACATTTCCAGGAGCTGAAAGAGGACATGAGACTTCAGATTAAAAGGTTTTTAACTGAATTTAAGGCAGAAAAAAAGGAAAGTAAAATACATATTCATAAAATCACTTAGTTATAAATATAAAAAGATCCTAGAAGCTTCCAGAAAGAAAAATAGGTCTCTTACAAGGAAACCAGAATTAGAACAGCATCAGACTTATCATCGGCACACTGGATACTAAAAGACTTCGCATCTAGAATTCTACCAAATTGTCAACCAAACAAGAGAATAGAGACATTTTTAGACTTGCAAGGACTCCAATTTTCCTATACATGGTCCCTTTTTAAGAAGTTACTTTAGGATGAGCTCCAACAAAACAGAGGTGAAAAACAAGAAAGAGGAAGACAAGATCCTAGAAACAGTGTCTCCAACTCAGGAGGTGAGTCAAAGGGAAATGCCATGAAGACGGCTTTCAGTAAGTAGTGCAGGTTAGAGCCGGAGAAGGGTCTGCAGGGGTTTCTGACAGGAAAAGAGAAGCCTCCACGCAATAGAAGGTAAAATCAAGGAGCTGCATAAAAGGACATAAGAGTTTCATTACTTTTTTGTCAATGAGAACAAAGGGCAATAAAAAACTCCAAGGGAAAACTAAAATCATACCAGAAAGTCATGGTCCAAATATTAGGGAACTTAAACTGTGACGTGGTTTAAGATATAAAGAGTTAAAAAGAAATCCATTTGATCATGATACTAGGAATGTTTTCCTTTGGATGGTCCAGGGGTTGAGGTGTCACAAATTACCAAAATGTGATCTTCACATATCATTTGACCCTGAGGTGTTTAATGTTTACAAAATGATAAAAAAATTTAAATCCCTAATAATTATTGAGCACTTTGTATGTGTCAGGCACCATTCCAAGAATTTTATATATAACTTATTTAACTCTCACAAAAATCCGATGAGGTGGGTAGTATTAACAGCTCTATTTTACAGATGAGGAAATCAGGCACAGAGAGAACACGTGACACAAACAGGGAAGAACAAAATAAAAACTGGACCCCAGGCAGTATAGCTCCAGAACCTGCCCTTTTCGCCCTCTTACAAGATCATATACAGGTTTGTGAAATTAAATGCTATTTATTGATTTTCAGCTCTTAGAATTAATTAACCTAGAGACAAAGTTTGGTTTTCTTAGATTCTGTATTTGTCTATTTGGCATCCATTAATCACAGGGCCAAACCAATGGCCCAAGCTGTTTACGTCTCCCCTGTGATGCAGCTTTTGCAGGCATGTGAAAGTCATATTACAAACCCTCCAACCGATCCTGAGTCCACACTCTAACCACCCCCTTTACCTAACTCTCACTCACCAAGCCAATATTCCCCCTGCCCTAACTCAACCCAGGGCCAGGTACCAGGCAACCAGGGCCAGCCTCTATGCCCCAGCAGCCGCTGAAACTATTCAACCTAGCCCACCCTAAGATACTTACCCTGCCCTGCCCTGCCTTTCCCGTAGAAACCCCATTAAAGGCTGTGGCGCATGCTTTCCCTTCACTCCTTTCTGCCTCTGGTGCTTCGCCATGTGGCCCTGAGTGGCATGGAATGCCCCCTTCTTTTGGGAACTGTAAGCAATGAATTCTTCTTTCAATGGCATTAGCCTCTTCCTGTCATCACTCAGTCACCTTTGTAAACTGAGATTGAGGCATAAATCACAAAGCATGGAAGAATTAACTACAGCAACAGAACAATCTAAACATACAATCCTGGCAATCTATTAGTAAGGGTGTCATCTAGAAAAGGAGGGAGGCGAGAGTAGGGGAGGGAAGAACAGAGGCATTCGTACCCACAACTCATGCAGAAGGAGTGGAGGTGTGAATGTTAAAGTTGATGGAAGAAGAAAGAGGCAAATAGTATAGAAAGTTACAAATGTAATCAAAGAGTTAATAAATAATAACAGTATCAGAAATTAGGAGGAGAGAGGGGAAGCAGAGTAGTCCAAGCTAGCCAGCTCCTCATCTTTCAGAGCATGGAGTCGAGTCCATAGAGAGTACCTAAAGTTGATAAATCAAGAAAGTCAGGGCATTGCTGGGTCATATGGTAGCTCTATATGACCCAGCAATCCCACTACTGGGCATATACCCTGAGAAAACCATAATTCAAAAAGAGACATGTACCACAATGTTCACTGCAGCAATATTTACAATAGCCAGGACACAGAACCAACTTAAATGTCCATCAACAGATGAATGGATGAAGAAGATGTAGCACATATATACAATGGAATATTACTCATTCATAAAAAGAAACGATATTGAGTTGTTTGTAGTGAGGTGGATGGACTTAGAGTCTGTCATACAGAGTGAAGTAAGAAAGAGAAAAACAAATACCGTATTCTAACGCATATATATGGAATCTAAAAAAAAAAAAAAATGGTACTGATGAACCTAGTTGCAGGGCAGGAATAAAGATGTAGACATAGAGAATGGACTTGAGGACACAGGGTGGGAGGGGGAAGCTGGGGCGAAGTGAGAGTAGTACCAACATATATACACTACCGAATGTAAAATAGATAGCTAGTGGGAAGCAGCAGCATAGCACAGGGAGATCAGCTCGGTGCTTTGTGACAACCTGGAGGGGTGGGAGGGAGACGCAAGAGGGAGGAGATATGGGGATATACGTGTGCATATGGCTGATTCACTTTGGTGTACAACAGAAACTAACGCAGTATTGTGAAGCAATTATACTCCAATAAAGATCTATTTAAAAAAAAAAAAGTCAGGGCAGGAGTCAGCATGAGAACTAAAGCAAGCAGTCCATATGTGATGGGCTGGGTGAGGGAGGGGCGGGACAGGCGACTGCCATCCTCCAGCATAAGCTCTTCAGAACAATTGGATTTTTTCTTAAAAGCACATGCATGTATTACTTTGATTTAAACTAAAGTATAACAGATTGGTAATTGGATGTCAATGTTATTAAATCCCTGGGCTGCTTGGCAGGTTGACACATGGTGTTGGAACGGTCTGTGGCTGGTATGTTGAATCTGGATGTGCTGGTAGGGAAGGAAAAGAAAGCAGTAATTAAATTTTTTGTAGTGGAGCAAGATAGGAAAGGCTTAGTCAAGTGATGGTTAGTTTGAAAACACCAGCACGAGTTCACAACACTGACATTTCTGCCCCTGCAGAAAGACAAGCTTCCCCTCTGATGTCACTGCCCACCCCTAACCTCCAGGAGTCAGAATTTTGACAATGGGAAAACCCTGGACAACTTTTCAAAGGGAACCAGGGCTTCCCAGCATAAAGGCAGGCAGAGCTGGATCCCTCTGAAAAGAGAAAGGGCCCAGGGCATCACGCTGTTAGTTGGAAGAGACGCTTCTCTCAAGACTGCTGGGCAGTACTCAGTGACCAGGTTTCCGTGGTGACAAGCTGAGTATGAAAAGCCATGGTTACTGCCGAGGGCAACAAGCTGATACTGAGCAAGGCGAGTCAACACAAGATGTGCTAAGGTAACGTGCACATTTATTTTCAGCATTACTTTACGCCAGAAATGCTATCTGTCCAGTCAAACCAGATTAGGACCACACGACTTTACAGCTGGATTATCTGCTACCCTATGCAAACAGGATGGAGATGCGGCATTTATACGACGTGTGTGACTGTGGCACGGATGTGACTGTGCAGGTTTGTTTAGGGTGAGGAGCGAGCGGGGCAGAAGCAGGTCACAAGCCTGTGTCACACATGTGTAACCAGAGGCAGCCTGTGGAGACGGCATCACCTGCCTCTGTAATCAGAAAAGGGCTGTGATCCTCATCCCCCAAAGGTGCGTGGATCCTATCAGCAAAAACTGAAAACAGAGGTGCATCCAGTCTTCCTAAAAAATTGCTCAGTTGACAAACAGATGAATTAAAATAAAAAGCTCCAGAATGGGGGCTCAATGGTACCAGAAAACTCACCAGGATCGGTGAAATAAATGAAAGGTAGAATTCAGTCTAGATAACTAATGTAAATATAACTGAAAAATAATAAAAATATGAAAGAAATGATGCTTAAAAATAGGTAACAATAATAATCTGTCCCCAAATTTCAGATGGTCTCAACAAAAAGCAAGAAGTAGCTGGAAAGAAAAAAAGCATTGGGTGCCTCGTTTTTCAGGGCAAGTGGAGTTAATAGGCACTGTTTCTACTGTAATGTAAGCGATTAGACAAATATTGGTTGGAATAATTAAAAAGCTATATATGCATATATACACCTATCTGTCTGCCTGTCCATCTAAGACAACTAGCAGAATTAAAACTAGAGAGTTTTTCATACTGAAATACTTGATTTTCTGATAGTTTTATTTTTCTTCTTTCTTTCCTTCATCTCTTCCTCTCTCACTTTCTTGTTTTGTTTTAAAATTTTTTCCTTTTTCTTCTTTTGGTAGGAATTAAGTTTAGAGCAGTCGTCTTTCCTCACGGCTTGCTTCCCCTCCCTCAGAAAGGCGAAGCTTACGAACAACTTCTGAAGAGGGAGTCTGCAGATATTCATTCATTCGAACAGCATTTATTCAGTACCTCCTATGTGTTAAGATTGAGCAATGGAGAGAAATGATCAAGTGTCCTTGCAGATGGGTGGCCCCAGGACCTAAATCCACAAAGGGCTGGGGTCTGTGACTCTGTTTTTCGCTGCCATGTGAGAGTGTGTTCATGGCCTGCCCTCAGGAGCTATTCTGTCCGGGGAGGGTTTCCCTGTATTCATCCTCCCGGGACCTGGGGTGGAATCCGCAATCTTGCGGTGTTAGAGCACAAGTAAGCAATCCAGAGGGAAGCCAGGGCAGCGGGGCAGAGCTCCCCTCCCAGCCCAGGCACCCACCAGCCACCCACCAGGTTCTGGCTCTCTACTAATCCCTTCTAAAGTGCTAACTAAGAATTGACGTACTAGAGAAAGGACTTGAGGATATGGGGAGGGGGAAGGGTAAGCTGTGACAAAGTGAGAGAGTGGCATGGACATATATACACTACCAAACGTAAAATAGCTAGCTAGTGGGAAGCAGCCGCATAGCACAGGGAGATCAGCTCGGTGCTTTGTGACCACCTAGAGGGGTGGGATAGGGAGGGTGGGAGGGAGACGCAAGAGGGAAGAGATATGGGAACATATGTATATGTATAGATGATTCACTTTGTTATAAAGCAGAAACTAACACACCACTGTAAAGCAATTATACTCCAATAAAGATGTTAAAAAAAAAAAAAAAAGAATTGAGGTGTTAGGGGAAAGCTAAATGAGACCCCTCCCAGGAATATTTGCATATATGTAATTTAAAGGATAACACTTTAAAACACATCAGGCAGGGCTTCCCTGGCGGTCCAGTGGTTAAGACTCCATGCTTCCACTGCAGGGGGACGCGGGTTCGATCCCTGGTGGGGGAACTAAGATTCTGCATGCCGCAACTAAAGATCCTGCGTGCCGCAACTAGGACCCGACACAGCCAAAAAAAAAAAAAAAAAAAATCAGGCGTGTGTGTGTGTGTGTGTGTGTGTGTGTGTGCGGTGTTGGCGAGCCAGTGAGAACATCTCCACCATCCCCCCACCCACCCTTCCCCGTATTGCTGGCTGCTTTCAGGCTCCCTACACAGGGCCCAGGCCCCAGCCTCACCAGGAGACGGGCTAGAAATTAAGCCCCAGCAAAGACAAGAGGGCACGCACCTGCCCCTTCTTCCAATGCCCGCCCCTGCCCCCCCCCCACCAGGAGCCAGGGCCCTCCCCAGGGCCTGAGAGAATTTCCCCTTCATTTCAAGTGTTTTTTTCTTTTTTTGCCTTTATTTATTTTTTATACAGCAGGTTCTTATTATCTATTTTATACATATTAGTGTATATATGTCAATCCCAGTCTCCCAATTCATCCCCCGCCCCGCACACACGCACAGACACTTTCCCCCCCTTGGTGTCCATACGTTTGTTCTCTACATCTGTGTCTCTATTTCAAACAGGGCAGCCTGGGCGGCAGGCAATTGCTAACAGAGTGGAAACGAAAAAATGCAGTGAGAAGAAATATTCTGAGGGTGCTATCTGTTTTCCAGACAGATAATTAAAACCCCTTGGTTAGATAATTTCAGAACTGGAGGAAATGCTTTGGCTTCCATTAACCCCTGGTGAGGGGTATGCTCTGGCTAGGTTTCTGCACAATTACTGGTGAGGAGCGTTTGCCAGCTTCAGAGGGAGGTGGCATCCAATAAGGGCTCGTGATGGCTGCAGGGCCATGTGCCCCGGGGTCACAGGATTTCTGGGGCGGGCGGGTCAACCTCCAGCTCTGGCCTCACCCTCTGCCATGGCCTCCAGGGGTGCCCCGCTAGCCCTTGCACCTCCCAGATTATCTGTAACATGGAAAGGTCCCTACAAGTCACTGAGAACAGAGACCCCCTATCTTCCTTCTCTCTCTGGTCCCAGAGAGATTGTCTTCTCCTTTGTCTAGAATGGTCTTGGAAGTTTGACAAATCCACGGAGGAGAATGATGCTTTCACTACTGTTCTTAACTTTTTTTTTTTTTAAGTAACTATTTCTTTTTTTTTTAAATTTAATTAATTTATTTATTTATTTATGGCTGTGTTGGGTCTTCGTTTCTGTGCGAGGGCTTCCTCTAGTTGCGGCAAGTGGGGGCCACTCTTAATCGCGGTGCGCTGGTCTCTCACTATCGCGGCCTCTCTTGTTGCAGAGCACAGGCTCCAGATGCGCAGGCTCAGTAATTGTGGCTCACGGGCCTAGTTGCTCCGCGGCATGTGGGATCCTCCCAGACCAGGGCTCGAACCCGTGTCCCCTGCATTGGCAGGCAGATTCTCAACCACTGCGCCACCAGGGAAGCCCCACTACTGTTCTTTTTTTTTTTTTTTTTTTTTAATTTTTAATTTATTATTTATTTATTATTTTTATTTTTAGCTGTGTTGGGTCTTCGTTTCTGTGTGAGGGCTTTCTCCAGTTGCGGCGAGTGGGGGCCACTCTTCATCACGGTGCGCGGGCCGCTCACTATCGCGGCCTCTCTTGTTGCGGAGCAGAGGCTCTAGACGCTCAGGCTCAGTAGTTGTGGCTCACGGGCCCAGTTGCTCCGTGGCATGTGGGATCTTCCTGGACCAGGGCTCGAACCCGTGTTCCCTGCATTGGCAGGCAGATTCTCAATCACTGCGCCACCAGGGAAGCCCCCCCCACTACTGTTCTTAATTACTTGCTTCATCAACACTGTACGCCCACCTCCTCTTAGTCTTTATTTGCATGCAGCATGAAATCCCTTTGAATCCCGAATATTTAACTATCTTCCCTGTTCCAGCACAGACCTGAGAGAGGGCAAGCATGCCGCGGTGGTGTTTGGCTGCGAAGCCAGCCTCTGTTCCCAGATGGAGTGGGCCACACACGGCAGATGAATAGGGCTGGAATCAGAAAACTGGACAGGCCGGCTATTCCCAGCCAGGTCTTTTCAGAGGAGCTTCGTGATTTTGATTCAATTCCCAGAACAACAAACATGCCTCTGTGCAAACACAGTCTCAGAAACATATTCCAAAGCCTACATGAAATGGTTTCTGGGCTGACCCCTACTTGGCAGAGCTCGTGGGTCTTCCGGTGTTCCGGTGTGTGGTCTTGAATCACGGACTCCTTCTTCGGTTATGGATTTGATTATTGCTTCATTTCCTATTGGTCTTGTTCCTTCTTGGGGAAAACCTATAATTCTGAGGTTCCATTGCCTTCTCTGTCTTCCAGATTCATCATTGTCTCCGTTATTGTTTTTAGCTCTTTGGGGTTTTTTTTCCCCCCTGCATTCTGGGAGATTTTAAAGGTTTTTCTCCATATCACTGATTCAAGCTTTTTTGGGTCTGATTTTTGGTGATCTCCTGTTACCTTTTGGGTGTGTGCCTGTGAAATTTAGCGTACACACAAAACCGTATGAAAACACAGTGTGTTTCAAAGAACCACACTGAAGTAAACACCTGTGAACTCTTTAAGAAATTAAGAAATTAAATATGACCAGATCTGAGAAGGCCCCGTTGGCCCTCCCTGTCTTCCTTCCAAAAGTAACCACCATCTGGAATCTTGTGTGAAGCAATCCTTTGCTTTTCTTTCTATTTTTAAAAACTGCTTCTATGTATATTTCTAAGTAAAACATTTACTATTACCTGTTTTTGAACATCGCATTTTTGAATCACTGTGTATTCTTTAGTGACTTGCTTTTTTGCCCTTTTGCTCATTGGGTTTTTAATTCATCCGTTGAAATTTACCTGTCTATTCCACCATGAAAGGTCATTTGGGTGGTTCCCAGTTTTTTGTTGTTACAACAAATGCTGCTACGTGCGTTCTCGGTCATGTTTCCCGGGAAGCACGTGTGAGAGTTTCTCCAGGCTGTACAGCTAGGAGTAGCGTGTGAGGCTGAACGTCATACACAGACGACACTCAGGAGGTGCCAAGTGCAACGTGGAGATGAAGCAGCCGGGATGCCTACCGAATGGCCCTCTCATTTAGTTTGCAAACAGGAAGCATCAGGAGCAGGCCTATGACAATGACCCTTGGGTTGACGCAGGGCGGGGAGCAGCAGGCAAAGTTCAAGGGTCAAGAGGACAATCAGGTGCTGGGACCCAAAACCAGGTTCAGGGATGTAAGTAGTCAGATAACACTCAGCGCCAGGCTGGGCTTCAGCTGTGGGTGCGTTAGCCTGGGTTGGGATGTAATAACTTACAAAATCAGGGCAAGGAGAAGCGGGGCAGGGACCCAGGGGTCCCCCAGACAGTCGGGGATCACTTCGTTGGCCACTGAGGGTGAAACCTCCCGTGTTCCTCCAGCCTGTGGGCCATCCTGGAATAGGAAGGCTGATTCTTGAAGGCAGTGGTCGCCAGCTTGGTAGAAATCAGGAGGAAGCTGGTCTAGTGGCAGTAGCCTTTTAGACAGGCCCAGGTTCTGCCCGTCCTGCTGTGTCACCTTGGACCTGTCACTTAAGGTCCCAGAGCTTCCGTTTGGTGGGAGGAGTGGGGACACAGGGCCCCACATCTGGCCCAGACAAGGACCCCAATAAAGGCTGGTTCTCTTCTTCTTCCTTTTTTCACGGAAGGATTTTCTGGCGTAGCAGGAGGACACGTGTCTTGAGTTATCTCCTTAGGAGAGGGGATGGTTGTGTATTTCCAGGGCTGGGCACCACCTAGGAGCTTAATAAATAGCTCCTAACGGATGGAGGCTCACTCTGCTCCCTAGTCCCCATCTGCCAGACAGCTGGCTAGTGGAAGGGGAACAATCGTGCCAGCCAATGTCATCTGGCATCTGGAAAACGTGCAGGAAAAGCTGATTATCCAAATTTTTATTCCAATTAACGCAAGAAAAGGACCACATTCAGATGCTTTCTCCCTAGCTTTTTCGCCTGCCTCCCCAGGGCCATGTAGAAGAGGGTATCATAGCAGGGAAAGCCAGGTTGTGCAGGCCCAACAGGGGGGGAGAGAGGGGGTAAGCAGGCTGTGGTGTCAGGATGGTGTCACACCAACTGATCACAGGGTCAGTGAAGCTGGTCCACACCTTGTTATTCTCAAGCCTGTTCAAGGGGACCACAGGGTTCCCAGCCCCGTGGACCGCTGAGCACACCTGGGTGGCTGAGTAAGCGGCCGAGGGGCAGCCGGTGGTGCAAGAGTCAAATGCTAGGACCTGTGGGCCCTGTTCCTGGTGGGCCAAGGGCTTACTATTGGAGCACATCGACTCCCCTCCCTACTCCCCGTGGCCAAAGAGCCTCTGGGGACCAACCCCTCCTCCACCTGCCTCGGGGGAACCCAGGACCCCCTCACGTGGAAGGAGGGGAGCCTCACTGGTTCCGTGCTGTTCTGTGAACACAGGGCACTGGGTGTGGCCCCATCCAGGGCTGCTCCTTCCCCAGAGAGCCACTGGCCTCCCCGCTACAGCTCCTTCAAGGCTTTGCTCACATCTCACCTCCTCCAAGAGGCCTACCCTGGCCAGTCTCCACCCATACCCTTTTTTATAACTGTGGTAAAATATACATAACATAAAATTTACCTTTCTAACCATTTTTAGGTGTACAGTCCAGGGGCATCAAGTGCATCCACACTGCTGTGCTACTGTCCCCACCATCCGTCTCCAGACCTTTTTCATCTTCCCATACTGAAACTCTGTGCCCATTAAACAATAATTTCTCATTCTCCCACCCCCAGCCCCTGGCAACCACCCTTCTACTTTCTGTCTCTATGAATCTGACCATTCTATGGACCTCATATAAATGGAAATCCTGGGGACTTCCCTGGTGGCCCAGTGGGTAAGACTCTGCACTTCCAATGCAGGGGGCCCGGGTTCGATCCCTGGTCAGGAACTAGATCCCGCATGCTGCAACTAAAACATGCCGCAATGAAGATCACACGTGCCGCAACTAAGACCTGGTGCAGCCAAAACAAATAAATAAATATTAAAAAAAAAAAAAAAAGGAAATCCTACAATATGTGTCCTTTTGTGTCTAGCTTATTTCACTTAGCATAATATCCTCAAGGTTCTTCCATGTTGTAGCATGTGTCAGAATTCCATTCCTTTTTAAGACTGAATAATATGAATAATAACAGGCATAGACCACATTTTGTTTATCCATTCATCCAATGGTAGATGCTTGGGTTGCTTCCGCCTTTAGGCTGTTGTGAACAATGCTGTAAGGAACACTGTATATACCCAGAAGTAGAATTGCTAGATCATTAATTTTTTGAGGAGCTGTCATACTGTGTTCCATAGGCTGCGCTATTGTACTTTCCCACCATCAACGCACAAGGGTTCAAATTTCTCCACATCCTCACCAACACTTGCTATTTTCTGCTTTTTAAATATTAGCCATCCTAATGGGTGTGACATGGCGGCTGGTCTACTTTCAACATGGCTACCTCCCTCCCCACCCTGCACCCCACACTCCTGATCTCTTTGCTCTGTTCTACTCTCTTCTTCCCGTGCAACATCTAATATACTGTATAATTTGCTCATTTATTAAGTTTGGTTATGTTAGGGGAACCACTGACTGAAACTGCCCACCCTGGCCAGGCAAGATAGTAGCCATTTGCATAATTTATCTTAACAACAGGAGGTCCTGATAAGGAACGGGGAACTAACAAGCTACCACCAACCGAAGAATTCAGGAAAGGTCAAAAGGAGAGAGGAGACACCAGCCCATATGTCCTACCAACCTCCCAGAATCCTTCTCGCTGGAATCCATCTTGGCTGAGTGATGCGAGCGCCACCAGGAAAGACCCTGAGTCAGAATGAGTGGTCAGAGACAACCCGGAAACTAACCCCATTACCATAAAACCCGAGTCTGCGAGCCACATGGCAGAGCAGTTCTCCTGGGTTCCCTTACCCTCCTGCTCTCTGCCCGGGCGCCCCTTCCCAATTAAGTCTCTTGCTTTGTCAGCACGTGTGTCTCCTCGGACAATTCATTTCCAAGTGTTAGACAAGAGCCCACTCTTGGGCCCTGGAAGGGGTCCCCCTTCCTGCAACAGTTATGTTTATTGTCTGTTCCTTTTCTCCTCCCCTGGTCCCTGCTAAAATGTAAACTCAAGGCAGAGATATTTGGCTGATTCATTCATCACTATTTTCCAAGGGCCTAAGACAGTGCCCAGCACATAGTAAATACTCAATGACTATTATATGAATGAATGAATAAATGAATGAATGCATGAAGAGACAGTAGAGTTGTCAGAAGGAGTTTTGGAAGCAGACACACCTGGCTTCAACCCCTGCTCCAGCAATTACTACCTGGTGTCTTTGGGCAAGTGACACAGGGACAAGAGTGAATACCTCACTGGACTCCAGTGAGGATGAAGCGAGACACTGACTGGCCCACAGTGGGCGCTGAGTTAATGCCTGCGACTCAGAGCCAGACTGGACTCCCCAGCTAGGACACCAGGCTCAGCGGACTGGAGTGCAGCGGTGAGAAAGTCAGTTCCCTCTTGGATCAGGCAGCACCTCAGAGAGGAAAGTTCTTTCTCCAGCGCATGGACACAGGCTCAGGTAGGCACCCCAAATAAGGGGCAGGGAGGGGTGGGAGACCACTGTGCCTCCCCACAGGAGGAAGGGGGGCTGCTGGGCCCCAGGACCCTCCTCCTCCTGTTGCTTCCGCCTGTGTGGGAGGCCAGGAGCCTGCGTTGATAGCCGCTCCACTTGGCAGAGCAGGGCACGTGGGCGATGGCCAACACACTGAGGAAGTGTGACCATCCGGGTCCCCTGGGGCCGCAGTGGCAGCAGCCCAGAGCGAGCCAGACACAGATGGCGGGGCGCTCAGGCAGCCGCCCGCGTGCCAGCCTCCCACTCCTGCGCGCACTCCCGGGCCTCCGGAGGCGACCCTCTGGCAAAGCTGTTTGCAGCAAAAATCCAAACTGCAAGTAACAGCAGGGCCAGAAGAGAACCAGAGTGGGGAAGCAGATGGCAGCTTGCGGTGAGCACGGGCTGCCCTCCTGGGAGCCAAGTGCCACGAGGATGCTGGGCTCGGCTGGCATGGCTGCTTCCCACGGGCTCCAGCTGGGAGCCCCTGATTCTCCCAGCCTCCTGCAGGCTTGTGCCAAGGTGGACCCTCCCCGGGGGCCCTAACTGGGCTACTGGTTACCCTTCAGCCTGGGGGTGGGGGGTTGAGATGATTTAAAAACCGCCATGTGAAGCCACTTTCCTACTCCACAAATTCCCCTTTCAGTCAATCAACAAGCAACAAGGTGAGAGGGGCCGGAAGCAGGAATACAGACCTAGCATCGATGGGCCCCGCAGGACCCCAGCCAGGGCCATCTGTGATAAGACTACAGGGAAATCAAAAGCACCCTGCTGGGAAAAGGTTCTAAAGTGATCTAAACAAGGAACCCGCTTTCCTCTTTCGCAAATGTCTCTTTCAATCAGCAAACCTTTCCTGAACACCTTCCATATGAAAAGCCCTGCAGGAGACACAGTCAGTGTTGGTGCAGCCCAGCCTCTACTGAGTTATAATCAGGATGCGGAGTGAAACCGGGAAGGCACGGCGGACGCTGAGCGGAGAAGAGTGCTCTAATTGTATTAATCAGCTTCCAATTACTTACAAATTGGCCTTCTCCCCTTTCTAGCTCATCCCCCTCAGAGAATGCCTGCATCCTCAAAGAAGCCTTCCTACTCCAAAGGTACATTTTAGAGGCTGCAGGGATGGTTTCTAGAATCCTGGGGAATCTGGATTCCAATTAACTTTCCCCCTGATTACAGTATAACTTTGAGTGAGTCACTCTTTTTTTTTTAAAATGAATCCTATTAAAGGCTAAACAATCAATGACGTGAATTTCTGGCTTGCAACGTCATGTGTTTAGAAGCCCTTGATGAGGTCCTTCCCAAGCTCGCACTAGCACACCCAAGAAAGCTCGTGAATAAAGGGCATGCGAACACCAGCACAGGAGGGATCTGACATTTCACCTACAGTCAGTCTCCCCTCTGAAGACAGGCGAGTGGGATGGATGAAACGGGTGTCACTGGCCCACCCACTCTTGCCTGCCTAGCAGGGATCAGGGTGCAGGATTGGGGCTGCCCCTGGGCAGCCTTCCTGGCGTGGCACGACTACGGGTTTCTGGTGCTGCTCAGGGGCTGTCTTCCCTCCTCTAATTCCGTCTTTATGGATGGGAGATAGACTCCCAGCAAACAACCGGCAGCAGTGGGAAGGAGCTGGCAACAGTGAACTGCATCTGGGAAGGTGTGTTTTCTTAAGTAAAGCTCAATCGTGGGAGAGTAGGGAGAGGGGGGAGAGCCAAACTAGGGGCTACAGATTTCCAAGTCCTCCCTAGTTCTGATGGCCAGAGGGCCAGGTCCCAGGAGAATCAAGGTACCTCCTCCGTGGAGCAGAATCCCAGACAAAGGAAAGGGGCTGTGAGCAGTGCTTGAGCTGCTTCTGGTAAACCCTGGGCCTGCAGCTCTCACAGCATCAGGAGGGGGATAAAGGCACATGTGGAACCACCAAGACCAAACACAGGAAACCACCAAAGTCAGACCGAAAAAAAAAAAAGGAATCAGTGACATGGAAGAAAAGTTTTAAGATTTTTCAGAATGAAGGGAAAAATGAAAAGGACTTGAAAATGACTTGGTAGAAGATGATAAATACACAAGGCAGAGAATGGAAATGCACTCTTCAAATTATAAGTGCTCCCGAGACCAGACTAGTTCAGGAACAAAGCAATAAGCAAAAACATAATTGAAAAGCTTTTCTGAATGGAAGATCCAAATATGTTTGTCCTAGACAAAAATCAGTGAAAATGACCTAGGCATATCCAGATAAAATTATTAACTTCCAAATATAGGCATAAATAATACTACCAGGTTATTTAAAAGGGAATAAAAGCATACGCCTGGCTTCAGACTTCTCCCCCACATCTCTGTTCTTGCCTTCAGAACTACTTTATGCTGAGCATCAGATCTTGTCAGGCTGCCTTCTCCTGTTCTCAGTTTTGACTTCACGGGCTACATCTGCTTGTTGCCTACACCGCATCCTGGAAACTGTCTTCTGGTTCACAAGGTCCGTCCCTGGGGTTCTGCAGGTGTGCCTGATGTGCTATTTAACCAGTCCACTGAGGGATGTCTCATTCCCTTCTCTTTCTTTCTTTCTTTTTTTTTTAGATTTTTTTTTTTGATGTGGATCATTTTTAAAGTCTTTTATTGAATTTGTTACAATATTGCTTCTGTTTTATGTTTTGGTTTTTTGGCCATGAGGCATGTGGGATTGAACCTGCACCCCCTGTATTGGAAGGCGGAGTCTTAACCACTGGATTGTCAGGGAAGTCCCTTATTCCCTTTTCTGTGTCTTTAAATCTTGAACTTATATCAGTTTATTAATTTGCTGACAAGGAAACCAGGAAAGTGACCAAAGAACGTGCCCATCCACAGAGGGAATAGAAATGAGGTGGGACAGGGAGCTGGGAGGCCGAACACTTATATAAGCAGCTGGTTTAATTAGGTAAAGACTGTAGTTTCGTGTGGTCACAAAAACATCATATTCATGGCAGTCAGTACAGGGGATATCAGGGGCCAGGGACGCCAAGCTGTTGGGAGTGCCAACCAGGGATCAAAAATAAAAAACAATGAATAAGAAGCAAATGATAAGGAAACATCTGTGTCTGTTAGTGACAAGGTTTACTGCTCTAAAAAATTACTGAAGTATCATTTGATTGAGTTTGTGAATTCCTTAATAACATTTTTCATTTTTAGAAATGAAAATGGTTCATTTGGTTCTTTTTCAAATTTGCTCATTCTTTTTTCAAATGTCCTATTTGTTCAGTTTGGCTTCTGTTGCTTCTCTTATCTCTTTTACTTAATTTAAAAACTTATTTGGACTTCCCTGGCGGTCCAGTGGTTAGGACTCCATGCTTCCACTGCAGGGGGCACGGGCTCGATCCCTGGTCGGGGAGCTAAGATCCCACATGCCGTGCAGTGAGGCCAAAAAAAGAACCTTATTTATATTTCTTTCACAGTTTCACTATTATCTCTAGTTCTCTGGGCACTGATTCTCCTAGTCGTTACATTTGCCTACTCTCCCTCATGGTGGTTCTTTTCACATGTGGTTGGTTAGACAACAGAAGCCAAACTCACAGAATTTTGAGTGGGAAAGATTATGATCAATTGCATTATCAGTCAAGTCACTGTCTTTTTTGTATAAAGGCAACAGCTATTACCAGATAGCAAAAGACTCAGAAAATACACTGTCCACATGTCATTATTTAAGATCACATAGCCAGCTAAATTAAGTCAAAAGCAATAACTCAAGGGTCTATAGGAAAAGAGGGACTATAAACACTGATGTTTATTTTTCCCTTCTAAGTAACCATTCTGAGGACATAATCTCAAATGTAGGCAAAGAGCTATGTACACAGATATATAAAGCAATTAGCAACGAGAAGGAAAAAAGGAAATAACTCAGATGGCTTAAATTAGCAGAATATCCATATGACAGAATGTTTACAAAGAGTTATTGATTACACTGAGAACTGCTTATGATAAAATGTTAATTTTAAAACAGAG
Source organism: Balaenoptera borealis (assembly GCF_965194805.1). Lineage (NCBI taxonomy): Eukaryota > Metazoa > Chordata > Mammalia > Artiodactyla > Balaenopteridae > Balaenoptera > Balaenoptera borealis. Next base: position 47,682,408 of record NC_138879.1, on the reverse strand, counting down.
ATTCAACAATATAAAGAAAAAAGACACAGAAAAAAGATAGAAAGTAATTATGCCAAAATGTTAACAGTGATTGTCTCTGGATGGTAAGATCATGGATTTTGGGAGGGTGTATATTTCTTTATGCTTTCTATACATTGTGAATGTCAATGATCCATATTAATTTTATAATCAGAAAAGAGTAAAATGTATAAAATATTTAAAATATGAAAACTTCTAAGGGTAACAACAGTCAAGAACTTAAATATCTGGGGTAATATTAAATAAGAAAGATGAAATATCATGGTACTAACTCTGACATTATAGTCTATAATTTATACTCAACACAGTAGCCAGAGTATCCTTTAAAAATTGGGGGAGGATTCAGGTCACGCCTCTCCTCTACTTCAGACCTTCGAGGGCTCCCCATTTCACTCAGAGTAAAAGCCAAAGTCCTTACAAGGATCTACAAGGACCAACATGATCTGACCCCCTGCCACGTCTCTGACCTCCTCTCCTGAACCTGACTTTGCTCCAGTCACACTGTTGTCCTTGCTGTTCCTCAAACCTACTAAGGACATACCTGCCTCGGGGCCTTTGCACTTGCAGTGCCCTTTACTTGGAATGCTTTCTGTCCATACAGCCACATAGTGTGTTCCACACCTCAGCTCAAATGACATTTTATCAGTGAGCCCTTTCCTGACCCCTGTATAAAATAGCAGCTACCCCTATGTTCCCATCACCCTGTCCCCTTTACCAAGTACTTTTTCACCATCTGTGACATGGCAGAACTTACTTTATTGCGTATGTGGTCTCCATCTCCCATGAGAAGAGTTATTTTGCCTGGTGCACAGAAGATGCCCAATAAATAAGCATTGAATGCCCGAACAAATAAATGCGTGAGACTGTAAGCTCCTCAAGAGCAGAGGGGCTGAAGCTGACACCACTGCATCACTGAAGTGCACACAACAGGCAGCAATGCCAACCTGACGGTCCCAGGGACATGTAACCAACATTCGACTCACTCCAGAAAAAAATACTTATAATTACAGCCAAAGATGACAGCAGAGAAGAGTCAAATGGAAAAAGATGATAAGGGTGTTTGGGCACAGTAATATGAGAGTTTCCATCAGAAAAGGCAAGATCTTCCATCAGGACATGGTTTTTGCTGCACGACAGAACTCCACATTTTTATCACAGACTCAGAACCAGCTCTATGTGGCACTTAAAATGACATTTCAAATGCTCTTTCTATTTAGCTATCTCTTTGTTGTGATTAGATATTTTTCTACGGAAAAAAAAAAGGCATTAGGAAACCAATTTCCCTGGCACTCTCCCACCCTAAAAGCAGGCAGGAAAATGCAGTGCTTGGGTATGGTATCCACAGGCACCCGGACAGACACACATACTTTCAGGGCCCGTCCACGCCTCCTAAACGTCCATAGTCTGCCTGGTCTTGCAGAAAAGGAATACAGCATCCTTGATCTTGCTCAGTTTTATCAGCCTCTAGAAACTCAAGGACAAACTGATAGCATAGTGCACAGCTTCATATTCTTTACTTTAGGAAAGATAAGAAAATTCATCCTAAGCTATTTCAGACTTCTCTGGGCATCGGAGCGCTCGGAGATTAGGACGGGCTGGTGGTGGACGCTGCCAGCGGTAGCTCAGGACTGTTAATGAGCGTGAGGGTAACTCATGGTGGGGCTGGACGGGGGCAGCTGACCCCCACCCAAGCCCTCCACTAAGTTATTACATTTGCTAAATTTGTCTTTCCTCTCATCCCCCTCCTTTTCCTTGACAATTCCTTCATCTCTGTCCTCCCCACAGCTCAGCCGCGTCTTGTCATCCTGCTCAGGAATCTCCTGCAAGATAGTATTTTAGGGAATTTTCCTCTCTCGTGGATGCCTGCATCTTAAAAGGGACCCCTTGAAGCCCAGAAGGACCTCAAGTTCAGAGGGGGAATTTCCAGCTGGGTAAGAGAGGTAGGCTTCTAATATTGATGGAGTGCCTATTCTAGGCTGGACATTCTGTACACTTTGTCTACTGTAATGATGTTGCTGAATTTTCACAGTATCTCCATGAAATAGGTATTATCGTCTCCATTTCAGGATGAGAAATCAGGGACTTCTGGGCAAGACAGACTAGAATGTTAGTTCACGCTTGGAGGCCCTGCCTACTATCTTCCCTGTTCCAAAGGCACGGCAGTGATACATGAAAAGATTCCAACAAGGAAGCTCAACTGTGCTCAGAAGTAAGATCTATATCTCGATGGATCAGAAGCTCCAAATATTTACTATTTTGAGGGGCTGAAGGCACAGCCTGCTGAATCAGAACCCAGAAGCAGGTGGAGGGAGCTGGAAGATTGGTTTTCTAGGGGTACAGGGACTAAAAGTCTCCCATGGGAGGTGGGGGACCAGTCCCTGAAATGGGGGCTGGTGAAAGCATTTTCCATCTGAGAGAGGAAGTTGAAAAAAGCAGAGATACCACCTCACCACCGTCCTAAGACTAAAGCTTATCTGTGAATGTGAACAGTGAGAGAAGCTGGAAGAAGCACACACGTAGCCAGGGCCTGGCCAGACTGCCTATGGCTTTGACGATTGGCTCCAGGAATAATCCCGTTATCGCTGTGAACACACAGCTCATCACTAACCCAAGACAGCTGGCCCTGCGCCGGGGGACCCAGGACCTGGGTGGAGGCAACTTGAAATCACTTGGCAAGGAGAGCCGGGTGGAGGTGATGAGCAAGGAGAGGAAGAGAGAGAGACGGCCTCCCACTCGAGATGAGCAGACAAACCCCAATTCCAAAACACCCGAGGAAAGCTGTCGCTGAGAGAGGCAACCAACAAAGAGTCTCCAAGATTTAGCGAGCTGGAAAGCAGTACTGAAGAATTTACCCAGAAAGTATCTCAGAAAGGTAAAGAAAAAAACGAGAAAGCAGAGTTGGGAGCTATGGAGAATGGATGGAGAGGCTCGGAACTGTATCCCACAGGGTTTCCAGGATGGGAGACTTGGAATGGCAGGGCAGCAATATTCAAGGATATCATGGCTGAGGATTTTCCCTCACTAAAGACATTTTATGGATCCTCAGATGAAAGGCGCATATTAATCACCAAGCAGATAAGTAAAAAAAATAAATCCACATCTAGAAAACCTGGGGCATCTTCCCTCTACCCGACTCCTTCTGTTCCTGAGATCCCTGGCCCATGACCTCCCCCAGGAGCTGCCTGACAATGTCCTCCACTGTTTTAGCCCCACTCCTGATCCTGGTACAGTGAGGAAAGCCCTGGGTTTGGGGTTGGGAGACGTAGGTTCGAGCCCCCCATCTGTTACTGCCTCAGAGTCCTTGCTGAGCCTTGATTTCTTCCCTTCGAATGGAATCAGAAGTAGAATGATAGAAACTTAGAACCAGAAGGGACTTCGGGGGCGGCGTCATCACAGCAGACCACGGCTGTCAGACCCACTAACTAGCTCAGTGGTCACAAGATACTTAACCTCCTGCGTTTCCATTTCCCCATCATTGAAAGGGGATAAAAACAGCACCGGTCCCGGGTGTTGCATAAGGACGAAATGAATTCATTCGTGTAAGGAACTTAGCACGGTGCCAGGTGCAGAGTAAACCTTCAACCCGGGGCAGCCATTTCTGTTATGATAATAATAACAGACGCCCATGAAATGCCACCTGCAACCTACACTCAGTGCGAGGGGCTCCCCACTGAAACCACGGACCCCAGGCAGAGCAGAACCAGGGCCCATTGCCCCCTCTGCACTGGGGAACGGGCAAGCCAGCCGGCTGCCCTCCCCACCCTCGTCCCGGGCTGCCCCTGGTAGGCCCTCCTTGGCCTTCTGAGAAGCCCCTCTCCGTGACCAACCATGAACTTCCCCGAATTCATGCACGCCCCGGCCCCACCCAGGCCCCCCCCAGACCCCGCTGCCCCGGGTACCCTACCTCTCTCTGCTCACTGCAGATCTTACACAGCCACAGGGGCCGCTTCTGGCCGGGGGAGGCCTCGATCCCGCATTTGGTGCAGACTTTCTACAAGAGAGAGGACACAGGAATGTAAGCACTCAGCCCCTTCCTCCTCAGCTGAGGGGCTGGGAAAACTATAACCAAGGAGCCCTTTAGCACCTTCTGAGGGGATGACTTTTGCTTCAGGCCCCAAGGGGAGATAACCCAAAGGATACCCATCATCTAAAACCCGTAGCTGGCCTTGGGGCACAATAGGTGTGCCCATCCAAGGATCTCCGTGATAGAAATTCACCCGCACAAGTACATCCTGTTGGGATCACGTCAAAAAAAATAAGCTTGCTGAGAGTCACAGCTGCATCATTTTCAATAGCAAGGAACTGGAAACAACCCAAATGCCCAATGCCAGAGGCCGATCCAGGCAAACACAACTGAATATGATACGGCCTTAACACAGCGGACTGTGTCGGTCCCTGGAAATGTGGGCAGGAAATGATGTTATTCAACAAAGAAAACAAAAACAAACAAACAAAAAAGAGCATGGAATAGTGAAAGGAAGGGGAAGACCAGGAACAAATAAATTAAAAAAAAAAAAAAAAAAAAAGAACATGGAGCAAAGAAAACAGACATTTGTATATAACCATGCAAAAAACTCACTTGTGTGCCTGACAAGGTAAGACAATGATATGGTGAGAAATACCAGTGACCACTTGGGCACTTCCTTGATGCCAAGGCCCTTCATTTAACGATCCCAGGACCCCTATTATATAAGAATTAGGCCCATTTTACAGGCAGTAGTTTGAGAATTGCTCAAGTTCATGCAGCAAGTAAGTAACAGACTCAGGTCTGCCTCTAGAGCTGCTGTATAACTGCCCCCGGACACGTAAGCAGCCAGAACCTAGTCTCTGCAGCGCTTCTCCTTCTACAGAGTTGCTGAAGATCATATAACTTCTCGGTACATATTTTGCTTCCCCGAGATGCACAGCCACAAGCCCTGGTGGGAAAAAGCCAGATGAAAAGCACCAGGCGGCAGAGGGGCACTTGGTGGGGCTGAGGCCTCTTCTGGGCTAACCCAGGCAGAGTCTGATTCAGGGACAGCGTGTCCTCCTCAGAGAACAGTCACACCAGCTAATCAATCCATCTTTCCGCCGCTGCGTGGAAGCCGCCCGGTCCCTGCGGGGCTTGGGGCTCTCTCCTTCTCTCTCCTGTCAAGGGAAGGCTACATCTGCAGCTTGGCCTTTTCTGCAGGCTGCCAACTGAGCAAGGAGCACACCTCTCCACGGAGAGGGAAATGTCACCAACTTGGCTTTTCAGAGCGTGTTGTCACCACCTGATTGGGCAGTGGGACCACAGGAGGTGAGGAACCAGCTCATGGCAGGAGGGGAGCTATGACACATTCGTGGGGGGTGTGCATTTGCTTCCATCAGACCCGCAGGTACAAGAAATGTCACTTTTCTTTTCTTTCTCCAAATAAACTGTAATCTACTCCAAGCTCCTGTCCCTCTGGGTTGGCAGGAAAGTCCATCCCAGTCTGTCTGGGCCCGGCGCTCGCAAAGGTCCCAGGCTTGGGGTCTTTCTTTGGTGGCACAGTATGTCTGGGAAGGGTCCCCTGGGAGCTGCCGGACCGCTCACTGCTGTGCTGCTCTCCCTCTGAGCTCCCACGGTCCCTCGGAGGGGGAAGGGGCCTGGCCACTTCTGTGTCAGGCCTGGGTTTGGGATCTGTGCCAGGCTGGGGTGCTGCCTCTCTGGGGGCCAGCAGCCTGTCCCCCTGGATCCCCAAGCCACCAGTCTGCAGACTCTCCCTTCCCCACTAGAGCTGCCTCTTGCTACCCCTTCCAATGCTCACCCCAACCCTTCCACCTCTAGGACAGGGGCCCCCATAAGCCCATAAGATGGGCCTCAAGAAACACACACGGGCCCCTCCTCCCTGGGGTAAAGAGAGGAAGGAGGCGCTGAAGCCAGTTGGCTGTTTTTCCTGCTCATTCCCATGATCCCGTATAGATGATACACATGGGAAAATTAGTGGAGCCATCTCAGAGAGGTGAGATTTTCCTCTTGTGTCTTCTACATGCTTGTAGGGTTCGATGACAGCTTGTCCTCCAAGCGCGCAGTGTGCCCTGACCCCCTCCCAAGGCTGCTGAATCACACGACGCTGCCGGGAATCGGGAGAGAAGACCAGTTCCTCCCATTATGGAGCACCAGGCCCTGCCACCCCGGCAACAGAGCGTGAAGGAGGTGGGTGTCATGATGTCCATCATACGGGTGAAGAAAATGAGGCTCAGAGATGTTGAAGACTGCCCGCAGTCCCACAGTTAGGTAGCGACAATCAGGATTTGGGAAGCTCGCCTCTTCTGGAGCTTAGGAGCTGAGCACCCACGTGGAGCACAGCCCTGTGTTGGGAGGGTGGGGCCCGGTGAGGCACCCAACGCTCAGTCCCAGGTCGGCCTGCCTGCCAGGCCAAAGGGCATGTCTGGCTGCCTTGAAGGAGTGACATTTAAGCAGGGTTTGAAGGATGGGCGTGCACGTGCCCTCGATAAATAGCATCTGATTGATTGACTGATCATCTGTGCTGTTGGGCGGCAGGGAAAGAAGCTAGGAGAGAGTGCTTGAAAGCTGTGTCCTGTCTTCTACCCAGAGAACACAGCACACGGAACCACCTGACCCGGGGGCAGGAGCCGTGTGGACCAGTCGCCTTCCAGAGGCAGGGTCAAAGGCTGTTGGGCCAGTTCCCAGTCCTGGTGGGGGAGGGACGGATGGCATGTCCCAAATGTTCTCTCCTCCCCTTGTCCTGTGGGGTTCTGGAGGGAATTGGGGGTGACTTGACAGGGCATACCCTCCCTGGCCCACGGGCAGCCCTGTTTTCAGGCTACCAGCCATCACTAGTGGAACCCCCGGTCAGTCCCGGCCATCTCTTGGTCCGTCTTTACAAGCTCCAGCGTCTCCAGCTGGGGAATCCGGGCCAGCAAAAAGATAACATGCCCCAGTTCAAATAATACATAATTGCTGTTCTATTAAATCTCGACCAAGAAGAGAATAACGAGCATTTTCCCCTTATGGGCTTGGTCTTTGTTCCAGGTTCCAATAAAGAAAATTAAGCAGGTGGTATTTTAAAAAGCCAGTGAGAGAGAGTGTGAGCTGGCCACAACATCAACTCAGTGCAAAGGGAACACTGCACAGTCGTGTCAAGGACAGCCAGGCCTGGGGTTGGCCACCAGCTTCCCTGCCAAGTGGGTTTCCATTGAGCAGAATTGCCCCGGGTGAGTGAGCGCTGGCTTCCCGGGCTTGGCTCTCTCATGCTTCCTGCAGCCTCAAACTGTGTCTGAGCGTTAAACAAACCAGGTCTAGGGCTTCCCTGGTGGCGCAGTGGTTGAGAATCTGCCTGCCAATGCAGGGGACACAGGTTCGAGCCCTGGTCTGGGAAGATCCCACAGGCCGCGGAGCGACTAGGCCCGTGTGCCACAGTTACTGAGCCTGCGCGTCTGGAGCTTGTGCTCCGCAACAAGAGAGGCCGCGATAGTGAGAGGCCCGCGCACCGCGATGAAGAGTGGCCCCCACTTGCCGCAACCACAGAAAGCCCTCGCACAGAAACGAAGACCCAACACAGCCATAAATAAATAAATAAATAAATAAATAAATAAAAATTTAAAAAAACAAAAAAAACCAAACCAAGTCTAGCTTCTGGGCCTGACTCAGACGCTCCTTGCATTCCTTTTGCAAATGTACATCCCATCCCAGAACATGCACGGGGAAAGGGGGTGGCTCAGGGTGTAGCCCACGGGACACAGGCTTTGGGGCAGGGGAGCGCAGAGTCTGCCATTTAGATGCAACCTTGGACTTGTTATTAACCTTCTCTGAGCTTCATTTTCTTGTCCTGAAAACGGTGGTAACAGGCAGGCTCATGTCACACTTAGGAGGGTCAAAGGAGATGACTGACGAAAGTGCTCAGCACAGCACACGGTAAGGAGCAGGCAGCAACCACAGTCCTGCGCAGCTGTCTCAGTGAAGGATGCCACACGCATCAGTCATATAAGCCAAAAACCCAGAATCATCCTTGATCGTCACTCTCCCTCCTGCCCATCCAAATAATCCATCTCCAAGAACTCTAAATCTCACCAGAACTGTCCACTCTCCTCCAACACCCTCCCTATCCATACTGCCATCTCCGGGGCCTGCACCATGGCCCCACCCCACTTTGGCCAGCCTCCAGTTGGTTCCCAGCATGGAAGCCAGCGTGATCTTTTCAAGATGCAAATCTAGTCACGTCCTGTCTACCGTCCTTGCCAGCTTAGGAGCCTCCAGAGACTACCTGTTGCCCTCTGGATGAAGACCACACCCTTCCACATGATGCATGATGCCTGCTCAGGGTAGACCTATCTCCTTGTGACCTCAGCTTGCACCCCTCTCCCCTACTCTACTGCCTCGTTCTCCATCTCAAGCCCCAGCCGTGTTGGCCTGACTTCAGCCCCTGGTCCTCAATCTGCTCTTCCTGCCACTGGACCTTGGCACGTGCTGCTCTCTCTGTCTGGGATGTACCTGATCACACGCTCTCCTTATTAGCCTGTGCATCCTTCAGACCTCAGCAAAAGCAAAAGCACCGCTTCTTCACGGAAGCCTTCCCTGCCTTCTTACCCGGTTGGAGCTTCCCTAACAGGCTCTTGCCTCTTCTCCTCCACTGAGACTTACCCTCACTTGTGTAGCTGTGTAACTATGGTCGCTTCCCCTACTAGGTTGTCAACGACCAGAGGGCAGAGGCCGCGTCTGTTTCTGTTCACCTTCCTGTTTCTGGTATCTGGCATGATGAATTTTTGTGGAATAAACGAATGAACAAATGAGAGCTACTTTTAACATTACACCTGAGAAGGCAACATGTGGCCCCTCCTGGAATGTGCCAACCTGCTGGTGGGAAGAGACACACAGAAACAGGAAACACTCACTGGGCAGCAGGGGGCAGGGGGTGCCCCCGTCTGCACTGAGTGATGCTGATTGGTCAGGCGACGGGAGATCAGACAAGGAAGAGCCTCCTCTGGGGTGGGGTGTCAGGGGTGATGGGACTGCTGCCCGTTGGGCCTCACTCTCAGTGGGCGGGGCAGGAATCCAGGCTGGGCTGGCCACAGAGGAAATGACACTGAGGGTCCTTTGCTAAGGGTGGGGGCAGAGATGTGTGCCCCGCCCTCCACGTGACCACTCCTGCCTGCCTCCCCAGGTGGGCATCCTGCAGGCTGCCTGTGTGTTCAGACTCTTTCCAAGGTCTGTGGGGTGCCCTCCTGGGCATCCTCATACCCTAGGCCACTTCGGTCACCCCAAGACTCCCCGGAACCCCGCCTCTCCATCCAACATCATCACCTTCACCTTCCCACACTGTAGGTCAGAGTCAGAGGCACGACAAGGTCTGGGAGACCACAGAGCTCGGGCACCTCACTCCCAGGCCGGCCTTCCCATCCTCACCGTGAGCCCCTGACTCATTCCACGCAGAGCCCTCACGCTCCATGGCGGAGTCCCCAAGCTGCCGCCGAGTAGAAGGGAGCAGGTGCGGTACCCACGCGGGGGTGGGAACGAAACTGCTCGCACCCCTCCAGAGCACTTAGTACCCGGGAATCAGCCACGCCCTCCGTGACAGGCCCTGAAGGCTTCGCTGCGTCATCCATCACACAGAAAGCGGTGTTCCCGACACTCAGCCCACCAAAGAAAGACGAAATTGTGCTTAAATGTTCCATACAAGGAGGCCAGAAAAACGTACGCTGTGCTGCAGAAATGAATAATGGCGATGGTTAATTTGAAAATATTTGGTGCTTCAATTCAACAAACGTTTACTCAATACTGGATGGAAGGTGCTGTTCTAGGAATGGTGAGGATGAACAAGGCACGGCCCTTTGTCCTCAACGAGGGTTCCATCGAGTGGAGGACTTGATGAACGAGCAAAACTCATCTGGAAAAGGACTTGCCCAAGAGCTTCAAGACTGAAACTGGAAAAGGACTTGCCCAAGAGCTTCAAGACTGAAACTGGAAAAGGACTTGCCCAAGAGTTTCAAGTTTCACCGACTGAAATTTGTCAGTGAGACGGTCTCTCCTTCGGAACCAGGCAGCAATGATGCTCATGGAGTGGTCGCCCCCGACCCGCACCCCAGGAAAGCAGGGTAAAGAAATGGCTGTGTCCAGACGATCACAGCACAGGCACGAACAACGTGAAGAAATCAGCCCACGAGTGTGCATTTCACGCCAGCCAGTGTTGTTCCCCATGCTAGAACTCGAATCTTCAGCAAGGAAAAAAATCCGATTGTGTTTTGGAGAAAGGTACTCAGCAATAAAAATGACGACGTAAACAGAAAGAATGAAAACAATCACGACGGAACTGTGTATTTACTGACATGGAGCAATGTTCACAATAAATTAAGTTAAAAAAGCATGTTATAAACAGTAAGCCTAGTGTGATTCTCTACCATATAAATATGTATATGTGCCTATATCTATTTAGAAGTAGATATATGCACAGAAAAATATCTGGAAGGAGACCAGCCAAAACATAAATTGAATTGTGCTAAGTCGAAATCTATTTTAAATGGGTAAGCAGAATTCCTATTTCAAGGAAGGCTATGCTAAATGTTTTGGGAAATCACTTGCCCCGACATCATTTTTTGACCCTATCTGGATTTTTGTGGGTCAGGATAGATTAAAGAAGCTGAAGGTATAGGCACAAACGGGAGGGAGACTGGACCTGTTGGTTGAGTGTGGCTCAAATGTAGATAGTCAGCCTTGCCTCCACCCCCCTCCACCTCCGCAGGTGGTGTCCACGGGTCACTGACCCCTCTGATCACAGGATCAGTCCTGTTCAACCCCAAGACATCATCCAGGCTTGGAGGTGCATCACCAGCCCTGGAGGGCCAGGAGTGCAGGGGCTAGACACGGCCTCCTTGCTATAGACAGACTCAGTATCTGGAACCCAGGTTCTGCTGCCAAATGACTTTCAGTACGTTAGATATTGATGTACGTATTAAAAATATTTATATACTTTAGATACTGATGTACATATTATAAATATTTATATACTTTCTCAAGCCCTCGTGCTACACCAGGCATCAAGGTAGGTGCTTTATGTAGAATCTCACTTAATTTTCATAACCACACTAAGAAGTGGGTATTACGGTCCCTATTTTATCAACTCAGGATCTGAGGCTTGAGGCTAAGTAACCTGACCACGAGGAGCTGGGATGTGAACCTTGTGCTCTTTGAGCCCCAGGTTTCTGCTCAGACAAGAGACTCATCCAAGCCTTCCTTCTCCACCGGCGGCTCAAGTGAAGGCAGGGCTGGCTCCTTAGGCCCCGGTCCCTCCTCCAGAACAGCAGACTCGGTCAAGCCTCAAGTGGGAGAGGGCACAGCCAGGGCCCGCCTCTGTTCATTAGGACACAGTCTGGGGGCCAGCAGGGCTGAGGGCATGCTGACCTGAGCCCTGACCACTGCAAATACTGAGTCACCCAAAGACGCACAGCCTTAAGAATGCCAGCCACCTGCTGCTTGGCCTGAGACAGAAGCCAGGAGGCGACCGGAGAAGAATTTCAGAAGGAAGACAAGTCTCTCTGTGCTTCCAACACGGGTGCCATGCCGGGGAAACGCCAGCCTTCCTGTGTCCCAGCTGCGGGTGGCAGGTGTATTAACCCACGCAGGGCCACTCTTCACCTCGGTCTCTGGAAGGCTGCCCCGCCTCCTCTGAGTGAGCCCTCCCCAGCTCCCCACTAGATGAGCCGCTGATGCTGCGTGGGGACCACCTGCAGACCCCAGCCCTGGGCAGCCCCCAGCCACCTCTCCCAGCTGAAAGGCAGCACTGCAGATTTCAGGACTAGCCTCCAAAGCACTGCCTTCCATCTCCTGCCACTCGCTACCGTGAGCTCCGCATCCTGAGCAGAGAGGAGGGTTAAAAAGGCAATGGAAGGAGCTCGAGATGAACATTCATAAGCACGTACTAAAAAGGCATGCCTAGGAGGTGGCTCTGCATCATCTCTGTGCTCGTGCCCCACTGCGTGCCTGATGGGACCTGGGGTACCTCGGGCAGGAAGAGGCTGCCAGGCTGCCGGGAGGTGGGGGCGCCGCTGGCTCCCCACCCCCACCTGCCCTTGTCACTCTTCCTGGTCCTGCTTATCCTCAGCATCACCTCTCAAAACGGAGACTCCGTGCTCGGTTTTTGCCTCTTTCCCAGGCAAACGTGGGAAGCAAAGATTTGAGCTGTCTCGACGGGCCCTGGGGGCATGCACGGTGGGTGACGGGGGGCCGGTGGATGCACCACGGCTGCAGATGAGAGTTTGGGCAAAGGAGCGGAGACGGGTTATTCAGTCTGAAGCTGAGAGGGAGGTTTTAAAGACCAGCAAATCTAATAACGTACGATCAAAAGGGGGACCACGTGAGACACGGCCCTGGGTCTTGAGGAATTCATTCATTCCTTCAGCAGGAGGCTGTGCGGGGCACGGTGGGTACTCAGCCCCTTGGGGGGAAGAGACATGCAAACACTGGATTGCGCAGACGGAGCACTGACTCCTGGTGGGATTGAAGCGGGGCAAGGCAGAAGCACTGGGTGGAAGGGAATTATGCACAAATCATGGAAGGGATGAGGGCTGAGGGGATGGCCTGGCCAGGGAGCCGGTGCGTCTCAGGCAAGGGCCAACGTCGACCCCCGAGGCTGGGGTGTGCCCCTCTGAGGGCGTGCCAGACCCTCCAGGGCCGAGGACAGGACACTTGTAGCGGGAAAAGCACATTCAACAGTATGCTCACCTTTTTCAAACATAAAATATTATTTTGAAATTTCAAATAGCATTAAAAAAGGTGGAAGGTTTCTACATTTATCTAAAGGGAGTCTGGGCTTTGAAAGGCTAAACGAAACTGCTCTGAAGTCCCGATGGGGAAGAAGGACAGGTGGGGACTCCACACTTCTCCCTCTCAACCTCTAAGGGGACCTTGGGTCTCACGGGGCCTTGTGTGGGGACAGGCGATGGCACTGACTCTCCCCCGGGGTGAATGAGGGTAGAAATCAATGGGTGTCACACATAGAAAGCAAACTTATGGTTACGGAAGGGGAAGGGGGTGGGAAGGGATAAATTAGGAGTTAGAGATTAACAGACATACACTACTCTGTATAAAACAGATAAACAACAAGGACCTACTGTATAGCACAGAGAACTCTGCTTAATATCTTGTAATAACCTATAACAGAAAAGAATCTGAAAAAGAATATATCTATATAGGTTATATGCACATATGTGTATATATAACTGAATCACTTTGCTGTACAACTGAAACTAACACAACATTGTAAATCAACTATACTCTAAAATAAAATTAAAATTAAAAAAAAAAACCAAGGACCTACAGTATAGCACAGGGAACTATAGTCGACGTCTTGTAATAACTTAAACGGAAAAGAATCCAAAAAAGAATATATCTATATATATATAGCTGAATCACTTTGTTGTACACCTGAAACATTGTAAATAAACTATACTTAAATAAAAAAAAAAAAGTAATCAGTGAATGGTTCTATAAGGGGTTCTCGGGCGCAACCCTCCTAAAGTCTCCCAGGCCTGGAGTGCACCCTAGGGTCCCCCGTCCCTGGGCCAACCTGCCGAGGGGGAAGACTCTGGGGTAGATGGAGTTCAGCCCACGCGAGGGCTCCCTGACCCGCGCTGAGCTTTCCTGAAGCTCTGACCATGGCCGGCTCCTCCCCGCCTGGGTCCCGCCAGTCCTTCGGGGACGACTCCTGGAACCCTCACTAGCTCCTTCCAGCCCTAAAGGAAGAAACCCCTCGCTCCTGGAACTGACGGGGCCTGGGCCATGGTTGAGCTCATCAAGTCCTCTGGCCTCTCCGCCGCGGGTCCACGTGGCTCCATCCAAATCCCTGGCCCAGCGGTCTCCCGGGACCACCACGTCACATGGCGGCCTGCAGCTCTCCCACCCCACTCTGGCCGGGAGGGAGTCAGGGCAGAGGAGGGCCCAGGTGGTGGAGGAAGCGGGCTCACATCCTCTTGCTCCCTGCCAGGTGGTTACTTAGAGTTACAACTCATAGTAATGATAATAGTCACCGTTTACTGAGCACTTACTCCATGCCTGGCACCCAGCTCAGCGCTCAACACACGTTATCACACTTAATCTCGTTTATGTTCACAACAGCCCTGTGAGGGAGTTTTTATGATCCGAATGCCTTGGATGAGGAAGGCATCCTCATCCTCAGAGATCTTGGGTGGCTTGGCTAAGTTCACGTCACCAGGAGGTGGCAGAGCCAGGATGGGGACCCAGGTTCATAATCATAAAAAGCAAGAGCTTATATAACACGTACTGCGTTGCTGGGCACGGCAGGAGTGCTTCACACAGATTAGTCACTCAGATGACGGCACTGGGGCAGACAGCCCAGGTAACTTGTCCGGGGCCACCCAAGGAGAGTAAGTGGAGGGCCGGACTGGGGTCCCAGTCCCCACCTTGCCTCTCACCCATGCCCGCTCTGACCCCCACCCTAGTTGAGAAGGATGCCGATGGGGCCAGGAAACGGATGTCCTGAGAGAGAGGAAGTGGATGGGGTTCTCCAGTGGACAGTGGTGGTCTGAAGACACATGGCCGAGACAGACACTGGCCATCCCGGGAACATGAACTCAGGGAATTAAAGGTCCCAGACACAGCCAGCTCCAGCCTCCCCCAGCCAGGCCATGGTTGCATAACCAACCTCTGTTTTCCCGAAGCATTGGGCTGGGGCCTCCCACAGATGATCTCTCACCCAGAGGCGTGCCTGCCACCTGGTAGCCGCCTGGCCCAGGCTCTGTTACAAGAGCACACAAAGAAGAGGCTGGATCATTTTGGTTTTCTGTCCTCACAACCAGCATCCTAAAAACACCCTGCCCCTATCAGCAGCCTCCCAGCTAAGGCTACAAGTGAGCCTGGCTCCTCTGGGGCTGGCCCAAAGCCATAACTTGGAGTGAGGGCCAGGCAAGGAGCCCCTGGCCAGGTGTGCCGAGCAGATCCTAGCTCCGAAATTCTATGGCTCTAGGGTGTGCGACCAGCCTGTGGGACGGACCCCCAAAGATACTGAAGTCACAGCCCTGCTTTTGGAACGCTTGAAATCTCCATGGGAAGGCCAGGTGGGGGTCTCCGGTGGACCCTCACCATTCCTCCCCTTAGAATTCGGTGGGGGAGCAACTTTAGCTGCAGGTTGGGCCAATGACGTCAACAGCATTCAGCAAACACTTTCTAAGGCCCTGCTGCTACCAGGCCCTGGACTAGGTGGAGAACACAGCGAGGCTCACAGGCTGAGGGCACAGAAGCAAGAAGACGGATGCACACATATGTGAGAGCCTTCCTCCTCGGCCCCTGCCTAACTCGCCAGCCTCACCAAGCCCACCATGCCAGCCCCAAACGCCTCACTGCCTGTTCCCAACACTCTAGGTACTTCCCTGCCTCTATGCGTTCACCCAGGCTTTGCCTCATGACTAGCGAACTCCTACGCATCCTTCAGGAACAACTCAAATGTCTCCTCCTCTGTGACTCCTTCCTTGATTTCCCCCCAGGGGAAGCACTAGTTACTCCCTCCTGTGTGCTCCCAATATGGGTCAACATCTCTAGAGGAGTGTTAACTGCATCATATTGAAATTGTCTATCCCGTGACTTTGCCCCCTCTAGAAAAAGGACATTGTTGTTCTTGTTTAAATCCCCAAGTTTAGTAGGCGTCTGGCACGTAGTTGGCTAGGAAGGAAGGGAGGGGCTGACTGACAAGCATCATGGGCTGTGGGGTTGGGATTCTGCAGACATCTGGGGGCCGATGGTGGTTTTTAAGGAGGGGAGGGGCACGATCAGATCTGAGTTTCAGAAAAATCACCTTTGCTGAAAATACAGATTCAGTCACTCCTGGTCAATTTGTCCTCTGTATTCTCAGCAGAGGCTCTTTTTCCAGAACATTCCCAGATGCCTATGGAATTCCAATCCTAGCTGGGTACGGAAGGTGAGGAAAAGGAAGGACTCTGGTTCATTCTAGAGGCTGCCAGCTGGCCAACAGGATGGACGGTGGTCATGTTAACAGAGTGGGGACGAGCGGCCGGCAAAATATTCGGCTTTGGACACATGGGTACTTGCAGTGCGAGTGGACTCCTTGGAAGAGCTGTCGCGCCGCAGGTGACACCCAGGTCCAGAGCTTGGGAGGAAGGCAGGGGACAGAGACGAGGGAGGGCCAGCACATGGCGTTGCCTGACGCTTGGGAACGCAAGGCAAGTGAGAGGCCGTGTAGATGGGTGAACTTTCGATACTGATCTGAGTGCATCTACTGTCAGTTTCACCACCCTTAGAACAGGTGCTTCAGGAGGGGCCGAGGCTTGGCCTGACCCTGAGGTCACTCTGGAACCTGGACTGGTGCTTGGCACACTGTAGGTGCTCCATAAATGTTTGTTTAGGCTGAAGGAGATATGAGCATTTGGGCTCTGATGGAGCTGGTGGAGGGGGAGGGCATAAGGAGGGGGAGGGGCCTCCGTGGGGATGGGGCCAGGACCTGGGGGGGCAGGAGGGGCCCCAGCGCAGAACCAGAGGGGCAGGGCTGGATGCAGACAGTCGGCCAGACAACAAATTCAAGCTGCTGGGACAAAGAGAACAGGGTGGGGAGTGGGGAGGGCTTGGGGAGACTAGAGAAGGCCAATCCAGGGTCCACAGGAAGCCAAGTTAGCACAGGTTTCCCCCACCAGCCCAGTGTGGACATTCAGCCCTCGGCAGCCTCACCTGTCCCAGGGTCAGCACCGTCTTCTCTGACTTTCCAGGGTTATCCTAACTCTCAAAAGGTCAGTTTATGTGAAAATACCCTCTCCCTTCTCTGTGCCCACTCCAGTGCCTGGACACAGTAAATGTCCTCGAAGCCAGTAAGTACCTGTCATTGGAACTGATTTTTTTTTAATTTGAAAAATACAGCGGACTTGACAAACACCCTAGGGCTTCTTAACATTCCAGGAGCAACAGCACTAATGATCAACTAAGGACCCTGGTGACGTGCAGGAACAGGGCTCCAGGGAGCGCGGTGACAGGCCTGGGCCAGGTGGAGTCAGGTGTGACCCTCAGGCCTCGGAACTCCCAGCCCGGTATGCAGTTTATGCTGCTAAGGTCAGCAGCCTGTGCTCAGGCGATGAATGGACTGAGGGCCCTGGATACCAAGTGGCGGCGGTTAGACTCTATTCTAGGCAGTAGAACACAGTCGCAGTAGACTGCCACTGAAGACTTCAGCCGGAGGGAAAAAGCCACGCTTGAGCAAGACGAAGAAGCAGAGAAGCAGAGAATGAGCTGGAAAGCGGACGATACTCCACTGCAGGCAGTCAGGAGCCGGGCGGGGAGGCCCCGCAGTGGCAGGTAGGTGCTCGGGCCTCACTCCCTGGGGGCCCAGACTACACTCCTGTCTGCGCCTGGAAACTCAGCAAAGGCAGATGTGGTTCTTGGGCAGAGGGGTCTCTGGAAGGCTTGGCAGATCATAACCCCTCTCAGCCTCAGTTTCTGCATCTGTAACCTGGGAGAGTCATCCCTCCTATGGAAGGCAGGACGACAAGGGTGAGGAAAGGGTTTGGAAGGGGAGAGCTCAAAAGTCCCCTCTGAGAAAGGCCTGGCTCCTTCCTGGTTTGGAGGGCCGGGCTCAAGGGTGCCCTGGTGAGGACCCGCCTCCCGTGCTCCCCTCCGCTCCCTCTATCCGCAAGAGCGGCATCCTGGTCTCCCCGCGGGGAAACAGAAGGACAGGCTAAATCCACCTCCAGTTAAGGTCAGTGAACAGCAAACAGCTGTGCGGGAAGCGACACAGCAGGAAAAACAGGGGCAATTTGAGAGCGATGAAGAATCGCAGGGCCTGCGAAGGGTGGCAGCTTGCGGGGCGCAGCTGGCGAGGCGAGGGCCACGTGGGCGGCGCTGGCCACAGCTCGGACTGGAAATGTCATTATCTGTTATTTACCGCAACAGAGGACAAGAGGCTGCACAAAATTACCGTTCCTGGTAACAGCCGCTAAACAGATTTGCCAACACGGCTTCCTGCTGCCGGCGGGCTCGCTACACTGACCAGACCCCGGGAGAAGAGCCACTGAGGGGGGTAGCGAGGGGCCCAACGGGGTGCCGGACGGATGGACGTCTCAGTGGGAAGCCCGGCTGGTGTCCCCAAACCCAACCCAAGCCCAAGCCTACAGACACTCTGCCCACTCAGGGAGGGGCTGGCCTCACACTGACCAGTGACTCAACAACCACAAACACCCACGTGTGTTCAGCTGCTGCTCAGCCACCTTAGGGGTGTGACAAACTCTGGGGGGCAGGGTCCTGCCTCAGGGGTGCTCAGGGTGCCACACCCGACTACGGATGGTGATTCCTAGTGTTGGGGCTACCATCCCTTCCCCAGTGTTGCGGGCACTTAGCCAATGGCCTTTGCACTCCATGGACAAGCTGGCACCAGACAACACCTTCCTTTGGGGGTCTCCTGCGTGTCTTCAGCTCTCTTTACTTCCCAAAGGGCATGTGGGCAAAGTTCTGAACCAAGAGGTAGGAGGAACTGCAAGGCCCTGGCTGTGCCACCAGGAGCAAGTTATCCCTCTGAGCCTCAGTTTCTCCATCTGGAAAATGGGTATAATCACTGCCTTTTGCCTACCGACCTCCAGGGGGCTCTGAGGGACTTATGGCATCACAGGAATATCAGGGGCAGAGGGGGCTTTCAGAAGCACATGCCGACCCCCACCCTGGCTTCCTCCTGCTGCAGACTCAATCACAGGCTGAGCCAAAGCCAATTGGGAAGCAAACCTGCCATGGCTTTAAAATAACAACAAACCGAGCTGTGTTACGGAGATGCAGAGAAATGAGCTTTAGCTCACAGCTGCGGCTGCTGCTGCTCCCTGATCTGTGCAGGCCCCTGGGGAGAAGGTTCTGGGGTGGTGATCCTGCAAGGACTGGGCCGACCTGACATTCACGGGAGGAAACTGCTGGACAGCCCAGGAGACCCTCTCCTCCAACCCCTCCAACTGCTTCCTTTCACAGGGAGCACGAGAGGCCCAGAGCGGGAAGGGATTTTAACCCGAGGTCACAGGGGGAGCCCAGGGCAGAGCTCTCCTGCACTCCCGACGCCCCGCCCGGTCCACTCAGAGCAGGTGCAGGTGTAGCAGTCAGTATGAGTTTAGGCAACACTGGCCCCGCCCCTATCCCACCCCACCAGCTATGTCCATCCTCTGACATACACAGGGACCCGCGCCCTCAATTGGACTTCAGACACGGGTAGGATGTGTGTATCCGGGGAGAGTGCTGAGCAAAGGAAGGCAGCAGAAGCTGAAGTACAGAGGTCTGCGGCCCTGGGAGAGATGCAGACGAGGGGAGAGGCCAGGCCTAACAGGGAGCAGGATGAAGGGCGTCTGGAGCAAGAGAAGGTGGGCCCAGGCCCAGTGTCCCCACCCCAGTCCTGCCCCTGAAGGGCGTGTGAGCAGCCTGGAAAAGACGGAGTTACAGGGAAGGGAAGGGCGGCTGATAACTAAGCAGGGGCCTGGCCCGGCGTGAGCTCTCGATCACTGGCAGCTTTTGTTAACTCTTAACCATCTTTGGAGTCCCCATCCTGGTTGTTCTTGCCTGAATTCAGGCCTTTATTATTGCTAATTGGATAATTCGGCATCCGACAGGCTCTCTCCAACCCACTACACGTTCCCTCCTCCAAATCCACCTCTGGACTTAGGCTCCCCAGAGACCCACCTGACAGTCATCACCTGCTTAGCACCCTTTGATGGCTCTACCGCCAACAGCCTGGCACACGGGGCCCCTTCGTGATCCTCGCTTCATTCTCTCCCTCCCTCAGCCTGCCTCTCGCCATCACCCCCTCCTTCTCCCTCCCTCCCCGACATCCACCAGCTCTGCCAAACGCCCACCAGTCCCTGCACTTCCTCCTGAAATGCACCACCCCTGCCCCTGGGTATCCACCCTTCCAGGCTCAGCTCAAAGTGAGCTCCACGCTGCAGCCTCCTGTACCTCTCAGGGGCCAGCCACCCCCGCCCCTCCACTCTGGGATCACTCCATGCCATCTGCATCTACAGCACTTGTCACACCGAGCTGCATGATCTGTCACCAGGTGAGTTCCTAGAGGGCAGGGCTTGGCCAGAAGGTGAGCTAAGTGGGCAGGGTCTCCAGATGGCCAATGACCATGGCGCTGGTCTCTCTCCAGGACACTCTGGGCCTTGCCACCGGGAGCCCAGCCTGGCTCTCAGCAGCTCCTCCACTGCCTTTGTCCTGATGACCCTGAGTTGGAGGTCAGTGTCAGATCGGGCTATCAGAAGGGCTCTGAACTGCACAAAGTGGAAAGAAAGAAGCTACTTTGGGGGAGGAAAGGCCACGGCGCAGGCACCAGGGCAGCAAGAAAGAAGGGTGCCTTGACGGAGACGTTCTGTTCGTCAGACTCCTGATGGAGGCAGATGTTCCAAGATGCTGTGTGGGGTCTGGTCCAATCCTCCCATCCCGACAACGGCAGCCAAGTCAATTCCTGCCAAGCAGTCAGAGCGGGCCCTCGGGGCAGATGAATTAAGTGACTTTTTCCGGGAATTTAGGAAACAACGGTAGCTGAATGAAAAATCCATCTTCGTAATGAGGCACAAACACACGTCTCCTAACATCTGAATTAGGTCGAGGAGGAAAAAGGACATTGCAGGGCCAATTTGGAGGCAGCTCAGATGAAACAGCTGTTGCTCAGGAAGCTTGCTGTTTTTGCGGCCGCACCTGAGGGACAGAGATGCTGAGCGCTGGGTCTGGAAAGGGAGCCGAGGAAGACTTTCACTGCACCTCCCATTCGGGAGGGAGGCCCTGCAAAAAACTGCCCCCTCCTAACCCTCGTGCACTGTTGGTGCGATTGTAAAACGGTGCACCCGCCGGGGAAAACCGTATGACGGGTTCTCCAAAAATTAAACAGAATTCCCCCATGATCCAGCAATTCCACTTCTGGGTATACACCCACAAGAACTGAAAGCAGAGTCTCAAAGAGATATTTGCACAGCCATATTCACAGGACCACGATTCACGAGAGCTAAAATGTGGAAGCAAACCAAGTGTCCATTGCCAGATGAATGGATCAGCAAAATGTGTTACGTACACAATATTATTATTTAGCCTTCAAAAGGAAGGACGTTCTCACACGTGCTACCACATGGATGGACCTTGAAGACATTATGCAAAGTGACAGAAGCCAGTCACAAAAAGACAGATACTGCATGAATGCTTATATGAGGTACCCAGAGTAGTCAAACACATAGAGACAGAAAGAAGTGGGGTGCCAGGGCCTGGGGTGGGTGGGGATGGGGAGTTATCATTTAATGGGTATAGAACTTCAGTTCTGCAAGATGAAAAAGTTCTGGAGATGATGGTGGTGATGGCCGCACAACAATGTGAAGGTACTTAACGCCCCTGAACTGTACACATAAAAATGATTTAAATGGTACATTTTATGTTTGTACATTTTACCACAAATTTAACAATAAATAATTTTTTAACTTGCCTCTGATTTGGGGGAATCCAAATTAATCCAAGGAGCAGGGTGGGGCAGCTGCCACCACACAGACCCAGCAAGGGCCAGGCTACGGAGATGTGAAGGGTCATCGGTGGGGCCTCCCCCTTCCCTTGCCTCCCTGGCCTCCTTTCTGGTCCTAACTTAACGCCGTGCTCTTTCCCGCCCAGTGCCCCGTCCACGCCGCTCCCCCTGCCTGGGCCTGGGATGCTTTCTGCCAGATCCTGCGTTTCCTCATTCCAGTCCCAGCTCAGACGTCACCTCTTCATAGAGGCCCATGCTGCGCAGCCGAAATAAAATAGCCGCCTTCCCACGCCCTCCCCACTGGCTGTTCGATGCCCCCCACCTTCAGTTTTTATGTTCCCGCCTCCCACTTTCTGGAGTTGTTGTATTTACTTGTCCATCTCGCCTTTCTAGCTCACAAACTCCATGGGGGAGATGTGGTATAGCGGTAATGGCCAGGATGCTCGGAACCAGACTGCCTGGGATCAAATCCTGGCTCCACGCCTGACCGGCTGAGTGATCTCGGGAAAGGTACTTAACCATTCTGAGCCTCAGTTTCCCCATCTGTAAAGGGGGGATGATAAGGGTGCTGAGCCCACGGGGTTGACGGGAGGACTGTTGGGTTGATAGGAATGAGTTAACAAGTGAAAAGGCCTTAGAACAGAGTCTGGCACAGTACTGACAAGAGAGAAGTAAGAGCTCTCATTGTGACAAGTGGTGGGTACAAGGACAAGGCCTACCTTGCTCGTCACGGTACCTGCAGGGCCTGGCATAGAGTCAGTACCCTATGAAACCTTAAAGAATGAATGAATCAAAAAACTCTGCAGAGAGATAAGACCTTCACGAAATTCAATTTCATTTTCGAGGATGGGCCTACGGAGCTGAGTCAGCTCCCAAGGAGGTAAAAGTCCCCCAAGAGGGCTGCTCCATTCTCCTGCCCACACAGGCCTGGGCCCCTTGAGGTGGGCTTAACCCAGCCTCAGGTGCTTAGCTTTTGCATTGGGAACATCCTGAGAACATTCAGGCTGCTTCTGAAGGTCTTGGGAAAGTAGGTAGAAAAGCTGGTTCCCCCCAGTGGTGGTGAGGGCAGCTAGCTGGCCACTGCTGGTATCAAGGGAATACAGGGGGAGGGTGGGCTCTGGACAAGGCCATGTGGGTGCACCTGGGGTCCTCAAATCTGCCACTGCTTCACCTTAAAGTGTGTTCTTTCTTTCTTATTTGTTTGCTTATTTATTTGTCCTCCCAAATATTATTTTACCTTTCACATTTAAATGTGAAATCAAGCTGGAATTGACTTTTGTGCCTAGTGGGAGGTAAAAGTCAAGATCCATCATTTCCATATCAGTATCCGAATGACCATGCGTTATTTATCCAAAAGACCATTCTTTTCCCACTGCACATCTGTGTCTCCTTTGCCATACATTAGAATTCTTATTTTCGCTCATTTTTGCAGCAGGTGTATAGAAATACAGGCACACCTCATTTTATAGCGCTTTGCTTTACTGCACTTGGCAGATACCGCATTTTTTACAAATTGAAGGTTTGTGGCAACCCTACGTTGAGCAAGTCTATCGGCGCCATTTTCCTGACAGCATTTGCTCACTTTGTGTCTCTGCATTACCTTTTGGTGATTCTCACAATATTTCAAATTTTCATTATTATTATATTTGTTACGGTGATCTGTGATCAGTGATCTTTGATGTTACTCTATTCCCTGAGACACAACAATATTGAAATTAGGCCATTTAATAACCCTCCAATGGCCTCTAGGTGTTCAACTGAAAGGAAGAGTCACATGTCTCTCTCTTTAAATCAAAAGCTAGAAATGGTTAAGCTTGGTGAGGAAGCCATGTCAAAAGCCAAGCCAGGGGACTTCCCTGGTGGCACAGTGGGTAGGACTCCGCACTCCCAATGCAGGGGGCTGGGCTTCGATCCCTGGTCACGTAACTAGATCCCACATGCGTGCCGCAACTAAGGAGCCCGTGTGATGCAACTAAGGAGCTGGCAAGCTGCAGCTAAGGAGCCTGTGAGCCACAACTAAGGAGACTGTGAGTCACAACTAAGGAGTCCACATGCTGCAACTAAGGAGTTGGTGCTCTGCAACTAAGGAGCCTGCCTGCCACAATTAAGACCCAGTGCAACCAAATAAATAAATAAATAAATATTTAAAAAAAAAAAAGAAAGCCAAGCCAGACTAAAGCTAGGTCTCTTGCACCAAACAGTTAGCCAAGTTGCAAATAAAAAGCAAAAGTTCTTGAAGGAAGTAAAAAGTGCTACTTCAGTGAACCCATGAATGATAAGAAAGTGAAACAGCCTTACTATGAATATGGAAAAAGTTTGAGTGTTCTGGATAGAAGATTAGACCAGCCACAACATTCCCTTAAGGAAGGGCTTAATCCAGAGCAAGGCCCTAACTCTATTCAATTCTATGAAGGCTGAGAGAGGTGAGGAAGCTGCAGAAGTCTGAAGCTAGTTGAGGTTGGTTCATGAGGTTTAAGGAAAGAAGCCATCTCCGTCCGTAACATAAAAGAGCAAGGTGAAGCAGCAAGTGCTGATGCAGAAGCTGCAGCAAGTCATCCAGGCGATCCAGCCAAGATAACTAATGAAGGTGGCTACACTCAACAGCAGATTTTCAACACAGATGAAACAGCCCTCTACTGGAAGGCGATGCCATAGCCAGAGCGAGGAAGTCAGTGCCTGGCTTCAAAGCTTCAAAGGGCAGGCTGACTCTCTTATTAGGGGCTAATGAAGATTTAAGTTAAAGACAATGCTCATTTACCATTCTGAAATCCTTGAGCCCTTCAGAATTATGCTAAATCTACTCTGCCTGAGCTCTATAAACGGAACAACAAAGCCTGATGACAGCACATCTGTATACAACATGGTTTACTGAATATTTTAAGCCCACTGTTGAGACCTACTTCTGAGAAAAAAAGATTCTGTTCAAAATATGACTGCTCACTGACAATGCATCTGCTCACCCAAGGGCTCTGATGGAGATGTACAATGAGATTAATGCTGTTTTCATGCCTGCTAACACAACATCCATTCTGCAGCCCATGGATCAGGGAGTAATTTTGACTTTTAAGTCTTATTATTTAAGAAATACATTTCATAAGGCTACAGCTGCCATTGATAGTGATTCCTCTGATGGATCTGGGCAAAGTCAATTGAAAACCTTCTGCAAAGTATTCACCATTCTAGATGCCACTAGAACATTCATGATTCATGGGAAGAGGTCAAAATATCAACATTATCAGGAATTTGGAAGTAGTTGATTCCAATCCTCATGGATGACTTTGAGGGGTTCAAGACTTCTGTGGAGGAAGTAGATGTGGTGGAAGTAACAAGAGAACTAGAATTAGAAGTGGAGCCTGAAGATGTGACTGAATTGCTGCAGTCTCATGATAAAACTTGTACAGATAAGGAGTTGTTTCTTATAGATGAGCAAAGAAAGTGGTTTCTTGAGATGGAATCTACTCCCGGGGAAGGGAGTAGATTGTTGAAGTGAAGATTGTTGAAATGACAACAAAGGATTTAGACTATCACATAAACT
Organism: Balaenoptera borealis; assembly: GCF_965194805.1. NCBI lineage: Eukaryota > Metazoa > Chordata > Mammalia > Artiodactyla > Balaenopteridae > Balaenoptera > Balaenoptera borealis. The sequence continues at coordinate 47,657,418 of NC_138879.1, read as the reverse complement.
TAGTTGATAAAGCAGTGGCAGGGTTTGAAAGGATTGACTCCAATTTTAAAAGAAGTTCTATTATGGGTAAAATACTATCAAACAGCATCGCATACTGCAGAGAAACTATTCATGAAAGGAAGACTCTAAAGTGTAAATGTAACTTTTATATGAACTGGGAAACCAAAAAATTTGTCACTGTATTGCAATATTTGCTTTACTGCAGTGGTGTGGAACCAAACCCACAGTATCTCTGAGGTACACCTGTCCGGATTTTTTTGTATGTATATTAAACTTGTATACAACCACCTTGCTAAATTCACCAACTAATACTAACCATTTGTATTTAGAGTTTTTCAGATTTTCTAGTTATATAATCATGTTTTCATGATAATGACAGTCTTAGCTATTCTCCAATCCTTATGCTACACATTTCTTTTTCTTGTCTGATTGCAGTGGTTAGGCCTCCAGCACAATGTTGGATAGAAGTGGTGATAAAGATACATAGAACTTGTCTTATACCAGACTTTACGAGAAAAATTTTCAATAAATATTGAGTATGATGTTTCTTCTCCTGTGTTCTTTAATAAGATATCCCTGCTTCTCCAAGGAAGGGAAAGCATGAGATAATGAATGCTTTGGTCTGAAGCAATGGAGGCGCAGCATGGCACAGCAACTCACCCTGGGGGACCCAGCTCCCCACTATCTGGCCAGGTGACCTGAGCAGCCCACACCACCTCAGCTGAGCCCCTGTTCTCCATCTGTGACTCTGGAACAGCCTCAGCAACCCTGATTCCCTTATGGCTTTGCCCTAAGGACCCAGAAGGATGACTTTTGTGAAAGTGCTTTATAAACTCCAAAGGACATCACAAGGTGAGACAGTGGCCTCCATGTTCACTGTTTGCAAGAGCGAGGATGGCCTGAGGGAGGATGCAGGAGACTCTAAGCTGAGGGTTTGGGGGTGTGGTGCAGGGGAGAACATGCGGAGGGCAAGGGGAGCAAGACAAGCAGAGGGAAGGCGGTCACTTGAGGTCCTTCACCACCACCCTGAGCCGGGCCTGGGGCTGGGACCTTAAAGCAGGGTTGTTGTTTTTTTTTTGGGGGCTATGCCATGCAGTTTGTGGGATCTTAGTTCCCCGATCAGGGATTGAACCCAGGCCCTCAGCGGTGAGCGCATGGAGTCCTAACCACTAGACCTCCAGGGAATTCCCAGAGCAGGGGTTTTCCAGCCCAAGGAGGATCAGAATCCCCAGGAGTGCTGTTTGTTAAACACACTGCCTCTGTTGGCAGAGTTCTTATTCAGTAGGTGCTATGGATGAAGTGTTTGTGTCCCCTCAAAATTTGTGTGTTGAAGTCCTAACCCTCCATGTGATGGTGTTTGGAGGTGGGGCTTTGGGAGGTGATTAGAGTTCAATGAGAGGTCATGAGGGTGCGGCCCCCGTGATGGGATTAGTGGCTCCAGGGTTACTGCCTGCTGTGGGTCTGGGATGACCTCAGCAGGATACCGCTCCTCAGAGCCTTGAGCAGGGTTGGGGACAGGGATCAGTGTCTGGCCTGGCCCCTTTCCTCCAATGGCCCCCCATCCTGGGTGGGGGATGCCTGCCCCCCCACCCCACCCCCACCCCACAAGCTGGATGTCCCCTGAAGGCTTTGAGCAAAGTGCGGGGCTGCCTCACTCTTTTTCACCAGGACTCAGCACACATTACCGAGACCATCATTTCATGGGCAGGCTCCTCTGCTCCCACAGGTGGAGCACATTTTAGCTGAGACCAGAGAAAAATCTGATTGCTTCCCCCGCACAGTGACAATGCCATCCTGGGCTCAGGCGGGCTCTCCAGCAGCCCTGCCCAGCCTACCTATTATTGGTGAAGCCAGACTCTCAATTAAAGTGAAAGCTGGCAGACTCAGATCCTAAGCAATTAGGAGGGCCAGGCCTCTCTAATTAACCAGCCAGCCCCTCTCCCTTCCCACCACAGCCTTCTGATGATGACAGCAGGCAGCCTGGGCATGCAGGCCCAATTAGAGGGGACGCTGCTCCGAGGACCAGCATCATGGGTTCCACCCGCACGCTCATTAGCTTGTGGCCGCCAGGGCCACACTGCCAGGGCTTTTGCTCGGGACGCCGCCGTGTGGCCAGGAGCACCTGAGGATCTGCCCCCCTGACACGGATCTGGATGCTTCCCATGTCAGAGATCTCCCCAGCATCCCCTCTCTGCAGCCTGCCCTTGCCCACGCACCTCCTGGGAGCCAGTGCTATAGCCATTGCAAACGGTGGGGAGGTGGAGAGGAGAGATAGAAATAAATAGGGAGGCACCCCGGAAATTGGTGAGCCCAGAGTGGAGGGCTCCTGATACCCCCAATTTGGTCAGTACCTTGTTAGATCTCTCTTAGCCCCCGAGGGCTGCCTCTGAAACCCCAAACACAACTGTAATTAATTACCCATAATCATTTAACACCCACTGCCTAGAGGGCAGGCATCTGTGTGTCTTTACACTGTATCCCCAATGCCTGCACCAGTATATTGTCATATTTATAGGACAACACATATTTGTTGAAAGAGTGAATAGATGACATTGTCTACCCCTCCCAGACACCAGAGAGCCCCTGTACAAGGGCTAAAGCTTTGCAGGGGGCTGTGAGGTTAAGTCTGGGCCTTCCTCCTGATTCTCCAGAGACTTGGCTCCTAAGCGACCACCACCTGGCAGAGTGGCCCAGGGTGTCCTCCCTGTCTTCTGGGCCTGAATCCTCATAGTCAGGCACTTGCCCAGCCCATTTCCAGCTATATGCCTCTGCTGTGCTGTTCTCCCCTCCCTGGAATGCCCTTGGCTCTGCTTTCAGCCTCTCAGAAGCCTAACCAACTTTCAGGAGCCAGCTCCTCCAGGCAGCCCTCCTGATTGTTCTCAGTCCTGGAAACCCTGGTCCCAGCCATAGTCAGCATCACTCTAGAGGGTACTGTCTGCCCACCTTGACCATGAGGACCAGAGGGAAGTGGCCGTTCTGGACCCTTCTCCTTTTGGAGTCCCCTAACCCAGAATTAACTCAGAACAGGCTGAATAAGTGATTGAGTGTTAGGTTCACCTGAGGAACTTGCACAGAAATCAAGTTTGGTTTCCCTGCTTAAGACATCCAATCCTGGACAGCTACAAAGGCTTCCAGAGGCTTTTATATAGATTACAAAAAATTTGGGAATAACTGTGGGAACACCAATTTTCAGTTCAAGAAAACATGAATTGTAGGGAATTCCATGGCAGTCCAGTGGTTAGGATCAGCAGTTTCATTGCCGGGGCCCAGGTTCAATCCCTGGTCGGAGAAGTAAGATCCTGGGGAGAGGGGTGGGGGGGGGGGAGAGAGGGAGAGAGGGAGAGAGAGAGAGAGAGAGAGAGAGAGAGAGAGAGAGAGGGAGAGAGGGAGAGGGAGAGAGGGAGAGAGGGAGAGAGGGAGAGAGGGAGGGAGAGGGAGAGAGGGAGAGGGAGAGAGAGAGAGAGAGAGAGAGAGAGAGAGAGAGAGAGAGGGAGAGAGGGAGAGGGAGAGAGGGAGAGGGAGAGAGGGAGACAGAGAGAGGGAGGGAGGGAGGGAGGGAGGGATGAAGGAAGGAAAGAAAGAAGGAAGGAAGGAAGGAAGGAAGGAAGGAAGGAAGGAAGGAAGGAAGGAAGGAAGGAAGGAGGGAGGGAAAACATGAATTCTAAAAAGGAGAACATACGTTGCTATTGGCTGAATTGTGTCCCATCAAAATTCTTGTGTTGAAGCCCTAATCCCCAATGTGACTGTATTTGGAGACAGGGTCTTTAGTAGGTAATTAAGGTTAAATGAGGTCATAAGGGAGGGGCCCTGATCCAAATGGACTAGTGTCCTTATCTGAAGTAGGAGAGAGACCAGAGCTCTCTCTCCACCATGTGTGGACACAGTGAGAAGGTGGCCGTCTGCAAGCTAGGAGGAGAGTCCTCATCAGAAACCAGATTGGCCAGCACACTGATCTTGGACTTCCCAGCCTCCAGAACTATGAGAAATCAATTTCTGTTGTTGAAGCCACCCAGTCTGTGGTCTTTTGTTATGGCAGCCTGAGCTGACTGATCCATGGGATATCACTAAACCTCTTCTGAGATGTATGTGAGGTTGGTTCTATTTTTGTAACACCTGGGCAGTCTGAACAGCCAGGACCTCGAAGCGAATTAATAATAATAGTGATAATAATGATAACAGGAATCCTTTACTGAGTGTTTGCAATGGACCCGACACTAAGAGCTTCCCTGCATTAGCTCATCTACTCCTCACACCCACCCAATGATGATGTAGTTCTATTTCCCCGTTTACAGATGAAGAAACAGAGGCCCAGAGAGGTTAAGTGGCTCATACAAGGTCACTGCAGTGTGCCCAAGCTGAAGCACAACCCAGGTCTCTCTGCATGAGAACAGCACTTACTGGCAACCCAGGAGGACCTCCGTCCCCTCACTGTGCAGGACCAAGTGACCTCTAGCCCTGGCCCACTGGGAATCTAGGACCCGCTTTCCTTCCTAAGACCCTCAATCACCCCCCAACCCCTCCCTATTTGCTTAGAATACATAGAAGAGATTGATTCCCTTAGCGTATGGCCTTTGTCCCTATGTTGCCTTGTCCCCGACCTCATCATCTTCCAATGACAGCCATCGCCACCTAACTCATCTCCTGCTTTCCTTCTATGTCCCCCTGCAACGCACTTGCCAGACAGCAGCTAGGCTCTCCTCTTAAAAACACAAACCAGGTCACATTACATCCCTGCTTAAAACGCTCCACTGACATCCCATGAAACTTAGAATCACATCTCAACTCCTGACCTTGACTTACAAAGCTCTTTGTGATTGGCTATGCCCACCGCTCGCTCCCTCTGCCCCAGAAGCCTTCATTAGTTCCTTGAACATGCCCAGCTCATTTCTGCCTCAGGGCCTTGGTGCTTGCTGGTCCCTCTGCCTGCAACGCTCCTCCACCTGGATCCTCCTGGGGCTGCCTCCTGCTTGTGGTCAGGTTTGAGCTCACAGAGACTCAACTTGAGCACCCTGTTTTAATTCACTACAGAGCCCTAGGTCTACATAACGTTATTTTATATTTGTTTATTGTCTGTCTTCTCCTACCCCTAGAAAACAGTCTCTATGAGAGCAAGGACTTTATCTTGTTCATGGTATCGCCAGAACCTAGAACAGGGCCTGCACACAGTAGACCCTCTACTATTTGCATAATGAGTAAATGAATGACTGAATGAATGACACAGTCTTCTCAAGGATGGATGAAGATAACCCCCCCAAATGCCCATCATTCAGCTGTGGCCCTAATTGGCACACTCTCCTCCCACTCTCACCCAAGAACAAGTCCCCTCAGAAACTCAGAGGGCTCCTTATCTCACCATCCAAGCCAGGACCAAGTCTTCAGCCTGCTGTGAAATAAGAACAATTTCAAATAGAAATGTCTTCCCGAAAAGCCATGGGGTGGGGGTGGTGAGACTATCTGGAAGAGCATTCCCCCACCCCCGCATCCACTGAGGTTCTCCCCTGGGACTCCCACTGTTGCCTAGGAAATGGCTCTGCAAGGAGCAGCGGGCATTAACCCTTCAGCAACCAGGGGCAGCAGCCTGTCTCTGCAGCAGAGGCCCCAAACTTTTCCAGGGAAAGGAGACAAGGCTCTGACAGCCTCTTCATGGTCCCGCAAACCCAGACATTTATAGTAGTCATGGAGTTGAGGGGCAGAAGGAGGAAACAGGCTGTTGGACCTCATTCTCCCAGGCAGAAGTCACATACTAGAACCCCACCTGCCCAGGTGCTGGGAGCAAGACATTCCTGAGTTCCTGTGCCCAGTACCTCGTTGGTATCGATCTAGTCTAGGCCTATGGAGGCTTGCGGAGGAGCGGCACCAAAGTGCCCACCCCCTCCCTGACCCTCAGGCCCCTCCCACACCTCCACTGTTCTTGGGACCCCTCACCAGTTAATCCACATTCCTCAGCCCAGTTCACCACATGCGACAAACAGGGGAAAAGGGACCTTAGCTGAAATCCTGGCTTTTCCACCTATTCATTTGGTACATTAACTTCTTTCCACCTTGGTTCTCTCATCCAGATTTTGAACATCACTGAAAATGCCCTTGTCAAGGCTGCCAATGGCCTCTGCTGCCAAGTCCATGTTTACTTCTTTGACGTTCCCATATTTTACAGTCCTCTCAACTCTTAACGCCCCACCCCACCCTCAGTCTTCTGTTCCCTGTTAATTCTTTCCAGAATTTATTTCTTCCTGAAATCTTATCTATTACTCTACTATTTACTATTTACTTTATTTATTTACTTTACTATTTACTATTTATTATTACTTATTATCTATTACATTACTTTTTTTTGGTTCCCTCAAGAGAGAAAGTTCTTTCTGTGCCTTGTTCACCAAAATAACTCCAGGCTTAAAATAATGACTAGCACATGGAAGTTACTTGAGAATGGGTTCTGGTAAAACTAGAGTGAAAAAGAAAAAGACATGGTGTCTTGGGAACAGTGCTTCTAACCTAGGAGGGCAGTAAAGGGAGGTCCCATGATGACAGCTATGCAGTAACTACTGTAGGCTAGAGCAGGAATAAGAGTCCAGAAGAGTTTCTGGCAGGGAAGAAAAAAGTAGGCTTCACGCAGTAGAGAGTAAAATTCAGATGCTAAATAACCTTGAGGACTGGAAGGCACATTATTCTTTGGTCAGTGAGAAAAGAAAGGCAATTAGAAACTCCAGGAAAAACAAAAAGTTATTTTAAGAAGTCTTGGACTCAATATTAATATGTGGCATAATTTAGAACAATCCGTGGAGTATAAGAAAAGGAGAAACTCCACTTGGCCTTGCTGCAAAGATCATTCTCATTGGAGTGGCCAGGGATCAAGAGAGCAGACCAATAGAATAAGAAGTATAATCTTAGCGAACTGTTTGGCCCTGAGGAAAATAGTATTTATTTAATGACAACTAATAACATATCCTGAATACTTATATGTCAAACAAGGTTTTAAGAGCTTTGCATATAATATCTAATCCTCACAGCTCTCTAAGGTACATATTATCATTATCCCTATTTTATAGATGAGGAAGGTGAGGCTTGACATAGTAAATAAGTTTTCTGAGGTCATACAGCTAGTGGAAGAGCTGAATTCACACCCAGGCCTGTGAGACCCAGAGGTCCACTCCCCAGAGCTGGCACTAGAAGCCTGGCCATTTGACCTTCAGGCCCCAATCCTTCTTGCCAAGAAGCATAGGATACCATGTGTGCACACATGTATGCACGAACGCGCACATACACACACACACACTCCTGGGAGCCAGGATGCAAAGCCACAGAGTAACAGGGCTGGTCCAGGCTGGGAAGCCAGAGCAGGGCCTTACCTTCCTGCAGTCTTTGCAGAACACCGATGAGCTGCCCAGGAAGCCCAGCACCTCCCCACAGAGCAGACACTGGGAGAGGCCATTCCCCATCACATTGCTCCTCATGGTCTCCAGCCGCTCCACCAGCCGCCTGCAGCACAGGACACAGAGTCAGATGGCATGTGCTTCCTGTCTCCAACCAGACCCCTGTCCAGGCGTGGCTGCCACGGGGCCCCAATACTATACCACTTCATGGGGGTTGTTCCCTCACCTGGGGTACTGTTCCCTGCCCCATCCCTTCCCCTGGCTAACTCCTAATCATTCACTCACTCACCAACCATTAACTGGGCACCTACAACATGCCAGACACTGGGAATATTGTAGCAAACAAGCCAGAGATGGACACGGTCCCTGTTCTTATGGAATTTATGTTCAATAAAGGGAGAAAGTCCATAAACAAGCAAACTGACTTCAGAGGGGGGAGTGTTATGAAATAAAATAAGTGGGGCTGGGAGGGAGCAGGGCATGTTAGGTGGTGATTAGTGAAGGCCTCTCTGAGGACATGTGAACTGGGAGGTAAAGGATGACAAGGACCAAACACGTGAAGAGCTGGGGCAGCATCCCAGGCAGAGGGAACAGCAAGTACAAAGAGCGAGGCCCTGGCGCATTAGGATGGTGAGAAGGCCAGGGGGGCTACAGTGACTGGGATGAAGGAGGCTGGAGGGGTGAGGAGGGGCCAGATTACACGGGGTTTGTAGGTTGGATTGGTCTTTGAAGTTTGGATTGTTTTCTAAGATCAACGCGAACCCACTGAAGAGTTTTAAGTAGAGGAGTGATCTGACCTCAGTGACATTTCTAAAAGCTCCCTCCAGCTGTTGTGAGAAGCTGGGATTACAGGGGGAGTCCGGTGAGGAAGCCGGCAGGAGGCGGCGGGAGGTCTGGGGAAGGAGGACGGAGAGCAGGACGGGATGTATTTCAGAGTCATCGTGGATGGATTTGGGGGAGGAGAGGTAAGAGAAAGATCCAGGATGGAGTAGAGGCTTTTGGCTTAAGCACCTGGGTGGACAGAGAAGCTAGAGGGAGAAAGAGAAAGAGGTCCTCTTTGAACCCCGCTGGGTCCTGGATAGGTGCCTTCCCTTGAGTCCCACGGCCCCTCAGCCCACCGTGACCCCTGTTTCATGACAACCTGTCATACAACACTGCCACGCCCACAACACGCGGCCACTTCTGCTTCTGTTTCGTTGGCCGCTGTGTCTCCAGTGCCCAGTGGATTCCCAGTGAACATTCTTGAATGCATGGAAGACAGGGTGTGGGTACGTTATGTCCTGTAACTCTCACAACCGCCCAGCGCAGCAGATGCTGCTTCCCCCCCACTTTAAAGGTGAGAAGATTGAGGCTCCGAGATGTGAAGTCACTTGCCAGCGTTGCACACTCCTCAGAGGTAGAGCCAGGGCCACACTCAGGCCGCCCCAAGTCTCATGGCAACTCCACCCTCTCCCCTGGGGTGATCAGGCCCTGCCTGGGGGCCAACGGAGGGCAGACTGGGCGCCGAGGCTGCCTCTGCCCACCTGCTGGCACTCCTGACTTCCACAGGAATCACCGTCCCTCTTCCAGGGACCTGCAGGGTTCCAGGAGCAAAGCCGAGTTCAGCCCTGGCCTGACCCACTTGTTTTTGGGGGACCCCCTCTCCGTACAGCCCTGTGACTCCCACTCATGGAAACACACAGGATGCACCTCCTCCTTCTGAGATGATTAGCTGCCTCCTGGGCCATTCCTGCCCCAGCCAAACCCAGCGCTCACAGCCAGGGCCAGACGACGTGAGCGGCACAGGGAAGGCAAAGGTGGCAGCCCAGAAGGATGGGGGGGGGTGCAAATGCTTCCCACAGCTGCGGGGAGCCCACGGGGGACACCCCTCACCAGCTCCCAGCACGCCCTCCTGGGGGAGCCGGAGGGGTGTGGTGCTGGCCCATCAGTCATCGGCACAGGCACCTCGGAGACCTGCAGAGCCTTGCAGGACCCTCGGGCTAGGCCTGAGAGAGGGAGGGGCCCCAGCCAGGTGTGGTGGGGAGAAAAGAGCAAAAGACAGTTAGTCTGTCAGATACAAACCCTTTTTGTAATGAAATGGTAGTAATACGTCAGTGTTACGGAGGCACAGACAACAAACTGTTTGGACAGCAGTGGTCTTTGTAGTGGTGCTTTCACTTTCTAGAACTGTGCATTTCTACAATGTCTGACTTTTTTAAAATGATCATCTATTTAATAGAAAAAGATAAATAGAAAAAGAACAAGGAGACCAGAATCAAATTAATTCCTGCCAGTGCCCCTGCATTTATGTTTTCCTCCTTGTGCCTGCCTGTGTTTTTCAGATTGTCTAGGAAGTATGAATTGCTTTTGTAATTAAACAAAAAAAAAAAGACACAACAAAACTGAAGACTATGTAGTAGACAGCTCTGGATGCCGGAGGCCGGAAGAGCTTAGAATAAGCTGGAGAGCGGCTCCTGTTGGTCTTTGATGGGAGAACCCACAGTTCAGCCTCCATGTCAATCCCTCCCCTGGCTGAACCACAGGGACCCTCCTTTGTGCAGAGCTAAACAGACCTTATTGTGTTTGATGGCACTCATTCATCCTCCCCACAGCCTGGGGCCCATACATCAGCCGCTATCCCCATCTTACAGAGGGGTATACTGAGGCTTGGACAGGCTGGGTTAGGAATCCGCACACCAGGGGTGTTCAGGCAGAGCTGACTCACTCCCAGTGAAAAGCTGGAACTAGGAGCCAGGGCGCCAGATGCCCAGCCCACTGATCTGGCACTAAATGCCCTTGCTTCCCTCTCCACGGCCTCACTCCTACCCCATCTTGGGGGCAGCCCTTACCCGATTCTCTGCTGTTCCAGGACGTCAAGCCGCTCAGCCCTCTGGATGACCTGCAGGATGGCCTCCACCTCGACTGGGCTGAGGCACTGGCTCTTCCTCTGCTTCTCTGTCTGGTAGGTGTGCACAGACCAGCCTGTCTGCAGCCTTGAGAGAGAACAACACAGAAGTTCAACCCCAGTGCAAACCGGCATCCCCGCCACATCCACAGAGGTCCCCTGAGCACAGTCTGTGTGTCAGGGGCAAGGGGTTCGGACACCAGCCTCCAAACGCTGCCTCTGCCACCCACCAGCTCCCGGGTCCCACAAGGATAGCAGCACCCCCTTAGCACCTCGGGGGGGTTGGGGGGAGACAGGAGCATGGAATGTGCAGAAGGCCACGGCCACAGCATGGGCGGTTTCAAGGGAACAGCACAGAAGATGACCAAGAGAAGAATGAACACCCGGATCTGAGTTGTACAAGAAAGTGAGATGGAGTTTATTTACTATGGGACAGGAAAGACTGGTCATTAGGTTAAAAACAAGCACTGAGGGTAAAAGGATATTCACGCAGCATTCTGAAAGCTAGAGGGATCCAAGGCAGGAGGGTAACAGCAGCACAGGAGGGGCGGTGAGGGCTGGCCAGGGCGGCGAGGCAGGGCTGGGGCCCGGCCCAGAGCCCCAGGACTGAGGGGAAGAACGCCAACCCTTTCTATTTTTCTGGATGGTGAGAGTGGCAGCAGTGGACCAAGCCCCAACTCCCTGCCCTGGGGCCCAGCTTCTCCCAGACTTCCTGTGCCAGGTGGTGGGAACACAGAGACGGACAAGGTGGCAAGGTCACTGCCCTCCAGAACTACAGTATTCTGGGGGAGACAGATGCCCGATCAGTTATAAAACTATTTATTTACTGAAAAATTTGGAGAGCGATTCATTCAATACCTATTTATTGAGCATCCACTGTGATGCCAGGCTCGCCAGGTGCTGGGACGAGCCACTGGGCAGGCCACGCAGGTGGGCGTGAGGAGGATGTACAAATAAGGGGAATTGACCCAGGTAGGGGAGCAGCTCTAGAAGGGCTCCCCTAAAGAAGCGGCAGCAGGCAAGAGATTGTGACACAGGATGCAGGGCAGGAAGATGAGGGTGTGGATGCCTTCCTGGTGGTTCCCTGAAACGGATGGACACTGGTGGTCTCACGTCACCACCCGGTCCAGCTCTTGCATCCAAGCACTGCCGACACTGTATAAGTTAGGAGAGCTAAAAAGCATGTCCTTTCTCTGTGAGTAGAGAGAAAGCCATCCCAGGCTGGTTAAGGTGAAGGACTCAGATTCTGAAGTCCAATGGATGGTCTGATCTTATGGCTCTGTCCCTTCCCAAGTACGAGAACTTGGACAGCTGCTCATCCTTGATTTCCTGATCTGTCTCTTTAAGGGATGCCAGGAAGATGAAATAAGGAGGGTATATAAAGTGCCCTGTACATAGCAAAGGCCCAGTTGCTTAATAAGTGGCAGTTAGTGATGATTTTTGTAATGATCATGGGTGAGACCATTAGGAACAGCTTAACCAAAGAGGTAGCATTTGTGCTGGGTTTTGCAGGATGAATAGGAGCTCCCCCCATGGAAGCAGGGAGCTGGCATTCAGGCAAAGGACACTGAACGTGCAAAGGCATGAAGGCATAAAGTAATGTGCTGCATTGGAGAGATCCGGACTTCTAGACTGTCTATTTCTCCAATTAAAAAAAAATGCCTTGGTACAAACTACTATGTACAAATAAAAAAGCTACAAGGATATAGTGTACAGCACAGGGAATATAGCCAAAAATTTTTACAGTAACTTCAAATGGAGTATAATCTATAAAATATTGAATCACTATGTTGTACACCAGAAACTAATATAATACTGTAAATTGACTATACTTCAATTTAAAAAAATACCTTGCCCTAGACTAATACTTTTTTAAGTGACCCTCACAGAGCTGGGGAAAGCAAAGAATGGGAACGGGCCAGGACTGGCGGGGGCAGGAAGGGAGGCCAGGCCTTGGAGTGGGCAGGGGTACACATTCACCTGTCCTCTGTGCACTGGGCAGACTCAGGGCGTTTTGGTCTCCAAAAGGGACCCTCCCCCGCCCCACCCTTCTGGTTTTCTCCGTCTGAGCATTTCAGGGACACTGGCGGTTGGTGACTGGCCAGGGGGAGGAAAATTGTAAAACAGAGCCCCCAAGCTCAGGGGCACCCCACCTCCACCATGTGAAAAAGGCAGGCCAAGGAACACGGAGGTGGGAAGACGCCAGCACAGCTACCCGTCCTGGTGGGCACAACGCCTACACAGCCCAGGGCCGGCCCAGGGCGCTGCGGACCTCCTCCCCCTGGACCCCCGTCATCCTGCAAGGCAGGCCTCCCCATCTCTCAGAGGAGGAAAGAGGCAGAGTGCAGTTAGATGGCTTTCCAAAGGCAAGGTGGAGGTCAGCACGCTTCCTGGCCTGGCGAACTTACATCCAGCGGCTGCCGACAGCCACGCCAGGCTCTCCCAGGGCAGCCTCCGAGCCTCCTTTTCTGCCTGCCTCTCACCCACAAGTCCCGACAGTTTACATCCTCTCATTCGACCTCCTTCCCAGGCTCACTACTCCTGGCCAGTCAGGCCCTGACTCCCGCTTACGGCCACAGCTGCCACCAAGCATCTTGCCCACGGCAGGGCACCTCCACACAGCCAAAGGAGGCCGACTCAAGGCTGCCAGACGTAGACGGGGCTGCAAACCCTGAGGAAGAAACTTCAGTGGCGCCCAGAGCCCATCTGTATGTCCCCTCACACAGTGTACATCGCCATCAACTGCTCCTGCTTCCCTTGTGTTCCGGGCTGCATGCTGTCTCCAGGCCTTTGCTCAGGCTGTGCCCTCCACCCGGGGTGCCTGCCCCTCTCCCTAAACCCCCTTTCCACTGGTTCACTCCTGTTCCTTTTTAGGACATCTTTTAGATGTGATCTTTACAGGAGGCTTTTCCTAGATCCCCTCCAAGACGATTTAAGAGTCCACTCTCGGAGTTCCCTAAGGCCTGGGCAAAGCTCCACCACTAGGCTTAAACATTACTACAAGGCAAAGTGGGACCTTCTGTCTTGCCCTTTAGAATGTAAGTCCCAAGGATCAGGCCCTGCCCCATCTGGCCCCTGCCCACCTCTCCATCTTCCTTCCATGCCATTCACCCCCTCGCTCTCTGCATTCAAGCCACAGTTGCCTCCTGCCAGGTCTTCTACATGCCATGTTCCTTCTACCTCAGGACCTTTGCACCTGCCGTTCCTTCTGCCTAGATGCTCTTCCCCCATATTCCCATCTAATATTTACCCCTCCCCCAGGATTCAACATAAGCATCACACTCTCAGGGAAGCCTCCCCCAAATCCCAGATTGTTAGCACCTCCCCTTCACTGGACTGCCTGTTTCCACCTTCAAAGCAGCTGCACAAGGGTAATTATGTGTATCATGCTCACTCCTCCCCATCAGTGCCTTAAGACAAAGGACCATATTGGTCTTGTTTACTGCGGCACAACAGTCCTGGCACATAGTAGGGGTTTAGAAAATGTCTGATGGTGGCTGGAGGATAGGAGGACAGACCTGAGCTGGAGCCAGGGAAAGTAACCTCCCCAGGCCTCACAGAGGCACAGCGCCTGGCTGCGGGGATTTGTAACACTCTCCTTTAAGGAGCCTGGCATTACAAGGCAGCACACCCCGGGGAGGAGATAAAAGCATTTACTCTTCTAAAAGGTGCTACGGGCTTCCCTGGTGGTGCAGTGGTTAAGAATCCCCCTGCCAATGCAGGGGACACGGGTTCGAGCCCTGGTCCAGGAACATCCCACATGCCGCGGAGCAACTAAGCACGTGCGCCACAACTACTGAGCCCGCGTACCACAACTACTGAATCCCATGCACCTAGAGCCCGTCCTCTGCAACAAGAGAAGCCGCTGCAATGAAAAGCCCGCACACCACAATGAAGAATAGCCCCCCGCTCGCCGCAACTAGAGAAAGCCCACACGCAGCAACAAAGACCTAACTCAGCCAAAAATAAATAAATAAATAAAAGGTGCTACAACAGCTTCTGGCTGCTGCTGAGCACAAGACCAGGTCATGGAGAACCAAAGGGAATGCCGGCGGGATCACCAGGGGTCACACTGGGCCCTCCTACAAGAGCACAGCTCTCGCCAGCTCCTCGCATCCAGCCACGGAGGACGCATCATCTCGCCTGGTGTCAGAGGAGAGAGGGAGAGAGGACGGTTTCACCCCTGGTCTCTCCCCCACAGAGGCCACACGGGGGCTAAAAGAGCCAAGCCATTCCAGTGAGCGGGACAAATTAACTGTGGTGCAGAGTCCTGCAAATCACACAGGACTCCACTCTTCTTGGGCATTTCAGATTAATTTTTCTGTCCTCTTTTGATGTTTCAGCTCTGTCCCCTGCAGGCTCACAATGTTTAATTGCAAATTTCTTGAACTTGGTCCCACTTGGGAAACGCTGGCTCCTGTACCCAGCACGATTTGACAGATGAAGAGGCGCTCTTGGGTTTATTTGACCCCAGGGACCCCCAACTCCCTGGAGGGACAGGAAGAGACTAGAAGGCTGGAGAGGCATCTGGGAGCCCCTGGTCTCCAGCCACGGAGGGGGGCAGTGGGTGGAGATGGGCTGATGTAACTACAGCCCAGGGGTCACCAGGCTGAGAGATAACAGGAAAACTGGGGGCAAACCAGAACAAGAGAGACCCTGACACGAGCATGGCAGAGACCTGGGATGCTTCAAGGCTGGTTGTGTGTTTCAGCCCAGAGGGCAGCTCTTCATAAATTAGACAAGCCTTTGGCCTGTCAACTCAACTATGAAGTGGGCGCTCAACTATGAAGTGGGCATCCAGAGATCAAAGGCTCCCCGCTGCCAGGGACTCAGGGACTGAAGGCTCAGTGATGGGGGATTTATACTCCTAACAGAAAAGGTAAAGGAAGTGGCCTGGTTCCCTGGAGCCTATTGTGATCGAAAGAACATAGGCATGGGGTCAGATGGACCCAGGGGAGTCCCAGCCCTGCCACTCACAAGGTGGGTGAGGACCTCAGCCTCACTGTCCTCATCTGAGAAATGGGAATACATTCCATACGGCAGTTAAATGAGTGAATGGCTGTTAGGCGCCCAGCTCAGCGCCAGGAGTGTGGTGTGTATTAGACGGGCACTTGTCTCCAAACTGCTCTTTCTGGGGGCCTGGGATTGAATCTTGTTAAAGAAAGGAGGGGAACTAGGAGGTGGGGAGGGAAGGGAGGGCTCGGCCAAGCCTTAGAGGTACTCACTTGGCTCGCAGGGCAAGCTGCCGATCATTGGGGCAAACCCACTGATCATTCCCACTGCCGAAGATGGTGTCGGCCATGACTTGGAACACCCAGCCAGGGTGTGGAGTCACATCTGAGGGGAGAAGAGGGAAGAAGAAAGAGCATGTCATTGGCTGGGGTACAGACGGCAGACAGGGTCCCTCAGACACCCAAAACCGGTACTTCCAACCTATCCCTGTCCGTTGCCGGCCCCTGCCCCATCCCCACCCCGTCCCCGAGGATGTCTGGAATCTCACCAGCAGAATCACTCCTCCAGCTAAATGCTATTCCCTCAAAGCTCCTCTTTCAAAAGACTCGTGATTCTGGGAGGGGTAGCTAGGTGGATCACGCAGCTAAGTGACAAGGTTGGACTTGACTGGCAGGATGTCAAAGGGACAGAATCGGAAAGGAGAGAAGAGGCACACCTCAGCAGTTTTCAACTTAGCGGGCAAGCCCCAAGGGCGTTTGATCCCTGCACCCTCCAAGTACTACCCCTGCTTTACTTCACGGGGACCACAATGAAAACGGCCCCCTTGGGAATCCTGCAGGGAGGAGACCCTGCTCCAGCGCTTGCTGGTGGCTTAACTTGTGCAGCCTAGCTTAGCTGGCTTTCTCCTTGCCACCAACGATGTGCATTGGTGGGGAGAGTAAGGAGGGGAAGAGAGAGGGATGAGTTTGAGGGAATCCCAATCCCAGAGCAAAGACGAGGGGCAGTACTGAGTTATCCACACTCCCCTGGTCTAATCCCCTCCAGACCAGTGGTTCTCAAACACAGGACTCCTTTACACTCCTAAAAATCACTGAGGTTGGAAATTAGTCTGGCAGTTCCTTAAATGTTACACAGAGTTACCATAAGACCCAGAAAGGACTCTGAAGTATAAACACAAGAGAACAGAAAACATATGTCCACACATGAAATTGTACATGACTATTCACAGCAGCATTATTCATAATAGCCAAAAAGTGGAAACAATTCAAATGTCCATTAACTGATGAATGGATAAAATGTGTACAATGAAATACTGTTTGGTCATAAAAGGGAATGGAGTACTGACACAGGCTACAACATGGATGAACCTTGAAAATACGCTAAGTGAAAGAAGCCAGTTACAA
The DNA here is from genome assembly GCF_965194805.1 of Balaenoptera borealis. Taxonomy (NCBI): domain Eukaryota; kingdom Metazoa; phylum Chordata; class Mammalia; order Artiodactyla; family Balaenopteridae; genus Balaenoptera; species Balaenoptera borealis. The sequence goes on along the minus strand of NC_138879.1, from coordinate 47,640,808 downwards.
AAGACCACATATTGTATGGTTCTATTTATATAAAATGTCCAGAATGGGCAGATCCATAGAGACAGAAAGTAGATTAGTGGTTGCCAGGGGCTGGGGGTGGAGGGGAGGGAGGAATGGGAGTGACTGCTAACGGGCTCAGGGTTTCTTTTTTGGATGATGAAAATGTTCTGGAATTAGATAGTGGTGATGGTTGCACAACTTTGTGAATTCACTAAAACCACTGCACTGTTCCCTTTAAATGTCTGAATTTTATGGTATGTGAACTACATCTCATTAAAAAATTCTATAAAAAAATTCTTGAGAACTCCAAATGATATGGGCTATATCTATTGATATTTACCATATTAGAAATTAACACTGAGAAAAAATTTTAATTGTCAATTCATCAAAAAATAATAAACCCATGAGATGCTCACATATTTTATTTAAAAACTATATTTTCAAAACAAAAACAGTTAGTGAGAATAATGGTATTGTTTTGCATTTTTAGAAATCTATGTAATGTTTGGCTAAACAAAAGTCAGTAGTCAGTTTCATATCTGACATTTCATTCAATCTTTTGTGATATGTAGATTTGCTAAAGTACATGAAGGACATCTAGACTCTCACAGATACATGCTATAGCTGGGAAAGGGTGGAGTATTTTAATAGCCTTCCCAGATAATTGTGGACATTCTTCTTTCATACTGTACCCAAACTCAACAGATGGTAGTTTCTTAAAGATTAGTTCCAATGTGGCATTCATGCCAATGAACTTTTCACCTGTATAGTTGTGAGAGAACTTGACCAAGCGTATTATTATTATTATTAAAATAGTTTTTACTTTGTGGACCCCCCAAAAGGCGTTGGGAACCCCCAGAGATCCCTGGACCGTGGTTTGAGAACTGTTGTTCTAGACCAATGTCACCTATTTCTGTGATGACCAGCAGGGGGCAGCGTGCAGACTGCAGCTAACTGACCCACTCAGGGACCAAGTCCACTACCTTCACCACACTGGGCTCTCTATTCCACTCGGCTGATCCAGGCACCCACTCCCCATTGTCAGCCACCTTGAGAGCGAGACCTGAGTTAACCCAGGCCCCAAAGAGTCACGTGTGGAGTCCCCATGGCCAGGCCCAGTGCTGGGAGGGCTGCTGGTGCCCCTGTCACCAAAGGCCTCCTCACATTTAAAGTCTTGACCTTCTCCCAAAGGAGACTCACATCCAGTCCAGGAAAACACAGGTGGGCTCAAAAATGACACGCTCATCAAACAACTTTAAACCAGTCCCATTTCAGCTACGATTTGTTTTGCTGTTTTTTTAAATAAGTTCTGTTATCTTGTGAATAGCGCAGTCACACTGCTGCACGGGTGTGAAAAGCGTTACTCTGTTCCAAGTAAACATTTAAAACACACTCATCTCAGTAGCCCTGTTTCCTTATTATTTTTAAAAAATATTCTGGGAGCTTCAAGAAATGGAAGTGATGGGGTGTCCCTAACGGGGACAGGCTGTGCCCAGGGTTAACTAGGTGTCCATCACCTCATAGGCACTGCCATTCCTGCCGTGGCCTGCAGGGGGCACCGTGTCTCGGACCACTGCTCCCAGCGCTAGAAGGCCCTGAGCCTTCCTGCCCACCCTGCTGCAGCTGGGTGCAGTGAGTATGCAGGTGGCCCCTCTGCTCTGCCAGGCACCCTCACAAAAGCAGGGATGCACCAGTGGTGACCCAGAGGGAGGGGCAAGCCGGGGAATCTCAGGGTGGGAATTCCATCATCTGCAGAAGCTTCGGAACCAAAAGGGAGTGGAGCTGAGCCGGGGGAGGAGGTGGGAAGAAAGAAGGGACCCTGTGCTCTCATGCTCGAACCTTCACCTCCTTTACAGCGGGACAGGTAGGGACGTCCAGGAGACAGCAGCAAACACAGGTGGAGAGGCACAGCACCTCACTGCCCCAAACACATCACCCCCAGATGAACCTCTAAAGAATGAACTTCTTTTGTCCCCTTTGGGTCACTTCTTTTTTTTTTTTTTCTTTTTTGATGTGGACCATTTAAAAAGTCTTTATTGAATTTGTTACAATATTGCTTCTGTTTTATGTTTTGGTTTTTGGCCGCAAGGTATGTGGGATTTTAGCTCCCTGACCAGGGTTCAAAACCATACCCCCTGAATTGGAAAGCGAAGTCTTAAACACTGGACCGCCAGGGAAGTCCCTGGGTCACTTCTTAGGGGGCCAGAGTTTTGGGATCACTGACAAGAGAACCCCCAAACTTATATTTATCTGTCCTCTGACCCATCTGAGGTCTATTCCTTTTCTTTGCTTTGTTTTTTTAACTCGAGCCAAAATGACTCTGCAACCACCCACAGGATCTGTTCTGTTCTTCATCAATCTAATTATTTTTTGTTGGGCAGAAGAGAAGAGAATGAGGATGAGAGACTGAGAAAAGGTCACACCTATGCGGGTCTGCTAACCCTTAACCAATACTACTTTTTCTGCATCAGGTCACCTTGCGCTGTAAGTATGAAGGGAAAGGTTTCGTGGCAGTGAGGATGACTCAACTAGGAGAGAAAAGACCTGGAAAGTCTGGCTTTTATGCAAACTTACTGGAAGACCAGGAACAATCAGTTATTTTCCCTGGGCCTCAGTTTTCCCATCGGTACCCGACGGAGCTGAGACAGACAGGCTGGAGGGATTGCCCTGGGCAATTCCAACAGATTCCCACCCGCCGAGTTGCAGGAGGGAGGCAGGGATAGCAGGCGGGGGACTGGAGAAGGATCCTGGGGTGGGAGGTTGGTCGCTGCTCCAACCTGGTGGGGGGATCTGAGTCCCCACCCCAGCCTGGTCCCCAGGGCAGGGAGGAGGAGGCATCCTGGGTCCCCCACCCTTCTCGCTTCTGGAGCTTTGAGGAAGATGAGCCCACGGAGCCAAACACCTCAGAGAGGTCCAGGGAGATGAGAGATGTCCCCTCCCGGGGCCTGGGGCCTTGGGCACTGGTGGCAGGGTCTTCGACGATGGTAAGCTCACGGCTGAGCATGTCCACAGCAGTGGCTCCGAGCAAGAACTCAGGCCCCGTCCAGGGACTGCGGTGCCTGCCCCGGGCTGTGGCTGGCACCTCGGAAGGCACAGCTGTCCCTCGCCCACACGGAGCAATCTCGGGACAGGTGGTGGGAGGGGAAGGGCAGCTTGGGGAAACATGTCTTAGGAAACTGCCAACAGAGTCAGCTTAGGTTCCCCAAACCTCTGCAGTCTGAGCTGGCTGCCAGCTCCTCGCCTGCCAGTTGGCCCCTGTCCCCGGCTTCCCACACCCCGCCTTCTGCCAAGCTGTGTGCTCACTACCACCCAACACACCTCCTGGGCTCTGCTCCACCTCCAGCGGGGACCTCGAGGAGGAGCAGGGCAGGAGATGCCCTTCCCAAGGTCCAGGCCCTCTTAAGAGCTGGGTCCTTCAAACTTCCAAGAGCGGTCCACGTGAGCGGAATACGGACCGCACCCTTGTACTGACACACTTCGATCTGTCCTGGACAAAAATCAGATGATGAGGTGACTTCCCTGGTGGCACAGTGGTTAAGACTCCGCACTCCCAATGCAGGGGCCCCAGGTTCAATCCCTGGTCAGGGAACTAGATCCCACATGCATGCTGCAAATAAGAGTTCACATGCCACAACAGAGGAGCTGGCAAGCCGCAACTAAGACCCGGAGCAACCAAATAAAGAAATTTAAAAAAAAAAAAAAAAAGAATGGGATTTTTGCATAAGAGAGGTATAGATCCAATTTGGAAAAAAAAAAAAAAATCAAATGATGAGGGACCAAAACAGGGGCTTAAAGAAGGTAAGTAAAAAACAGGAAGGCGAACCCACACATTCACAAGTGGAAATGGCCCGGAGCCTGGAGGGGGGCAGAGGCAGCAGGGTCTGCAGGCGGAGGGCTGCATGGGGGCTCTGGCCTTGCTCTAAATGAGGGGAGAAGCGGCACCTGGGGCCTGGCCTGTCTCGGAGGTCCTTCCAGCTGTGAGAGGGAAGAGGCCGAAGGATGGGGGGGGGGTGTGCGTGTGCGCACACGTGTTTGTGGGCTCCCTGGGGGGCCTGCATCCTCTCTCCATCCCTGCACAGGGCCGGCTACAAAGTAGGTGTTTAGTGAATAAACTGCAGTGGAGCTGATTTCATCAGACAAATAGCCTTTCCCAGACAAGCAGGAACTCAGACAACACGCCAGACACGCTCGGAGCAGGGCTGGGCTCTCACTGTGTTCTGTGGCGTGTTCACCCCCAGGCAGTCTGTTCCTCAGGATTCCCCACGTGGTAGTCAGCGCCCAGGTGCTCCGGCTGAGCCACCTCCCTGCAGAGGGGCCCACCAGGGCCTCTGGGTGCCGCCTGCACCCCGCTGGGCGAGACAAGCTGAGCAGCACCCTCCCCAGCGCTTCTAAACCCTGCAGCACAAGGGCTCAGGGGACCCTTGGGGGGACAGAATCACAAGTTGCCTGGTGCTGGTTTCCTGAGAAAATTCCTAGGGGGTAGGGGTTTGTGAGCCCCAGGAAACTTTCAAGGCAGATCTATGAAAGCGAACATTCTTACAGGGAGATCAACTCTCCTCTCCTTAAACTCAAAAGCATGTCACCCTGGCATTAGTTGCTGCAGGCAAATGATGGAGTCACAGCCGACTCCACTGGGCAACAGTCAAAATGCAAGCTCCTGTGGTCTCTCCCGGGCACTGCTGAATATGCACCCTAAACGCACTCAGCACCCACCCCCAGATGAAGACTCACCATCTTCGTGTAAGATCTTCCCATGTTTTCCTAGGTGTCTCATACAGATTTTAAATAAAATTGGGTTCTTAACTACACACGCTGTTTGCTCTGCTTTCTTATCATACTGCACATTCTCACCTTATTGAAAGTCCTCAAAAACATGATTCTTAATTGTAACTTAGTATTCTGGATATATTTTATCACTTTCCTCCTGGGGGAGGCACACAGATTGTTTCCAATTTTGTTCTATTATATTCAGCCCTAAAATGGATATCCTGGGACATAAATCTTTGTGCCCACTTCTGATTATTTCCTTAGGATAAATTCCCCAAAGGGAAAGGAAATGTATTTTTTTTTGAAATGCACCTCCAAAGCGCGTCTAGAATCATTCACTACAAAAAGTTCTGCTGCAGGCAGCTGTGTCCCGTCAGCCTCATGTGGACTTTTGTATTTTCAAACTCAGAACTCAGAGATGGAAGAATCTGTCTGTAAATCTCCAACAAGTTGCTTTTAATAATGTGTACAGTCCTAATCACTAAAAAAAAAAAAAAAAAAAAAAGACCTCTTCTCTACAAACATTCAAGTCTACTTAAAAGAAGGCTTCTCCCTCTTAATGCACTTTGTGGGCTTAGAATCTGGTGAAGCCACACCGGCCTGAGAGCCTGGTGACCCGGTGGTCAGGTAACACCTCGCCAGCCGAGTTCTCTCTACAGAGGGCTGGGGTCTCCACCTCCACACAGGCCCGCAGAGAAGATGAAATGAAAACACAAGCCTGTAACCTCCAAAGAACAGCTCCCATCATTACTAACCCAGGAAAACACTGCTGTTTGACCCAACCTTCCAAATCTTACAGTCTCTTTAACACAGCCTGGAAAATGTTTCTAGCCTGCAGCTGTCTCTGAGATGTATCAGATTCTGAAAAAGATACCGGAGGGCAAAACAACCTGCCCCTCGAGAGGATCACACCCACGCACAGAGGCTCTGCCCTGCCTACAGGACCACAGGGACAAAGGCAACTAGCAAGCAAGGAGAGCTCCTCATGGCCCGCACCTCCTCCGGGTGGGGCTCTCTTTCCACCTTCAGACCCTGGTGTTTTCACCTCCTTGGTTTTATTTCAGGGAAACTTTCACTGGTACATACAACTGAGCCATGTCTGACGCCCCAGGCTGGGATGTGAATGGAAGAGCTTTCATGGAACCGTAGGGTCTGACCTTGTGGCAAGAGCAGAGATGATACAGGGAGAACAGCGAGAAAGAGGCAGGGGGGATGGAAGGGCTGCAAGGAGCCGCAGGGTCTAGGAGCGGACACCACGTGCAAAGGCAAACACAAGTCACCAACAAGTGCAGGACGCCGGGTCCAAACAGCCACTGAGAGAGGACAAAAGTGCATCTTTCCACACAGGTGCAGGTGGGTCTTCTGGGAGCGGATGAACCAGGATGAAGGAGACATGAGGCCCAGCCAAGAGCAGCAGCCATCCCACAGACTCAGAAACAATAAAGAAATGTTGTAAACCACCCAGTTAGGGAATGGATGTTACGTGGCATTACCATGGCAATAGGTAACTGATACAAATGGCATTTGGTAGACAAAATCCCAACCCTGGCGTCAGTATCCTGCTGAGTCCAAGCTCCCAGAGCTGTTTGGAGTTTGATCTGCAAACTGTGAGCAGTGGAAAAGCCAAAAGGTCAGATGAGGGAGGCAAAACAGGAGACACCAGAAGCAAGTAAAACCCATTCTGTGATCCTTTAGTCATGCCTGCCCTGGGTGTGGGAGGGGAGGGTGGCTGCCCGTTCACTGCTGCCGCTGGGTTTGCCATGCGGACGACTAACTGTGCCTGGGCAGGGGCGGCGGGGGGGCGTGGTGGTGGTCAGGGGGAGGAAATGAGGGTCTAAAGGAGGGAGAAAAAGCAGGGACGAATATAAAAGCATACTGGCCACCCAGCCCGTGCTTCCCGAGGCCTCAACGACACCGCCTAAGAGCCTGCAGTTCTACACCCAGGGTGTTAATATTCCAGGGAACCCTTAGCAACAGGCCCTGACATCTGCTCTGTTACTATGATTCGGGAAACATGATAAGAGCAGCAAGATACGGTGAGCGGAGACATCAATGTTTCCTCCACCTGTCACACTGCACTCGGAGGATGAAAGATTCAGACAGGAAGCCTCAAAGGCCTGTCTGAAACCCGAGGGAACCTCTCTTGGGCTAATTATGCACGAGGCAAGGCTGGAGAGCATTCAGGAGATGAGACAGGAGTCCCGGGGAAGCTACTGCCTGACAAACGTCCCTAGGAGTCACCCTATCAGCGGGCACCGTGCCTGATTTGCTTCCTTGGGTGACTTCTCTCCCCCTCCCCGTTCGATTCTCCCCCTATCTCTGCCCAGACTCTGGCAAAGCCTTCCCAGTTGGCCTTTGGACCTCCTGGGGCTCACCTCACCCCCTTCACTTGTAGCCAGAGAGATCATCCTTAAAGTGTAGGTCAGACCATGCAATTCCCTTGTTCTAAAACCTTCAATGGCTCCCCAGTGCCAAAGGGAAAAACCCAAGCTGCACTAAGGCCATCCATGATCTGGCCCAAACTATCCCTCCAGTCTCACCTGCCACCACATCCCTCCGCAAGGTCCACACTCTCGTCACTGGGAGCCTGGATGTGTTCTGGCTGCTCAGCTTTGTTTCTGGAAGTTCTCCTGTGACCCGCCTTCCCTGTACACTGTCTACCTGCAGAGGCCCAGCACCAACCCTCTGGGGATTCTCCTCCCCACCGAACCCCAACTCGGAATTGACCCCCTTTGTCTCCCCTCAGCATTTCACTCCACTCTGTGTCCTGGAGCGGGTGGGTCTTTACTTCTGTTAACCCCACGAAAAATGCAGCTCTCAGGACACAGGACACAGGTCCACCTTTACAGAATGAATACTGACCTTCGAGGGTTTACCACAGCCCATGGAATAAAGCCCAGCATCCCTAGCCTAGAATTAAAGGCTGGGCACTGTGACCTCCCCCCGCCCCTTAACCTTCCTCCCAGCCACACGCAGGCCCCTGCACTGAGCAGGTCTCACCTATCCTGCCTCAGGCCCACTCTGCAAAGCAGTTTATACCAACTAAAACTGTGGGATGGACTTCCCTGGTGGTCCAGTGGGTAAGACTCCACACTCCCAATGCAGGGGGCCCGGGTTCAATCCCTGCTCAGGGAATTAAGACCTCGCATGCAGGTCGCAACTAAAAGGGCCTGCATGCCGCAACTAAAGATGCTGTGTGCGGCAACTAAGACCCAACACAGCCAAATAAATAAATAAATATTTTTTTTAAAAAAAAGTTTGAAATCCCCAAAGGGCTCTAATTCTTGAATGGTCAACAGTAGCCCATCGGCACAATGTCACAGTCAATGTTAAAAATGACAAATGACCTGGAAAAGGGTTTACAGCAAGAGTAAGTGCCAGACATGTAGACCACATCATAGACACATTGACAGCACAATATAACAGTCATGGGCCCACAAGGAAAATGCAGAGTTCGTGTGTCAGAGAGTAGGGTTTGGGATTACAGGTGAATTTACTTCTGGAGCATTTTTCTAAGGATGACTTAGGAAGAGTCAAACAAATGAGGGCACCCTACCTGTCCTCATGGCCCACTCAGGTTCCTCCTCTCAGGTGGGGCTCTCTAAGACCCCTCAGCCCTAGCTCAGATTCCTGCAGCCTTTCCTGTCTGTGCCCTGCAAAAAAGCAGTCCATCCTAGACGCCCCAGGGCACATCCCCACTGAGGCACAGGGCTGAGTGTGCTGCTGGCCTCAGAAAGACAAGTGGCACTGCTTTTGTCTTCGTTGCCCTCATTCATTCATTCAACAAACAAGCTCTGAGTGTTGACTCTGCGCCAGGCACGTGCCACATCTCAGCTGGCTGCAGGGCGAGCCGGGGCAGCTCCCTGTACCCCTAGAAGGCCTCACAAGGTGCACAGGTAGAGCCCCACTTACCGCTGCAGGGTCTCCTCCCCGGGGAAGTAAATCCTCACCCCAAACGCCCACTCCAGTGGACCCAAATCCCTGCCCGTCTCTTTGTCTCCCTGAAACTGTTTTCTCACTTCCAGGCTGCAGCAGTACTTGCAGCCTCCAGCTGAAATGAGATGCAAAGCATCCCACTTCGTACCCCTCTCGCTTCAGGTGCCAGCCCTCCGAGTTTAACAGCCACAAGCTCTGCCTACGTGTCCCCAGAGGCACAGCTCACCTCTGTCATTTCTAAAAGGCCTGAAACAGAGCAGGTGGAGGTCCCAGATCAAGACGATCACAGAGTTGACGGCGGCCGACTCCAGGCCAACCAGGCTCCTCAGGCAGGACTCACCCTTGAACACACGGGAAGGAGGGGAGTCTCGTAGGCTGGCTGCCGGGCCCAAAGCAGTGCTCCAGTCCCCATTGGACCACGTGGTATTAGTCTCTGACAGCGGCTGTAACAGGTACCACGAGCTGGGAGGCTTACAACAGTCCTAGAGCCTGGAAGTCCAAAACCGAGATGTGGGCAAGGCCAAGCTCTCTCTCTGCAGGATCCAGAGAAGAATCTGTCTAGAGAAGCCTCTCCCTTAGCTTCTGCTGTTTGCTGGCAATGCTGGGTGTTCCTTGGCTCGTGGCTGCTTTGCGCCAGTCTCTGTCTTCATCTTCACATGGCATTCTTCCCTCTGTGTCTCCACGTGGCCGTCTCCCTGTGTTTCTATCATGTTGGATTAAGACCAAAGGAGATTCCAATATGACCTCATCTTAACTAATTACATCGACAACGCCCCTATTTCCAAATAAGGTCACATTCTGAGGTTTTCGGGGCATTAGGACTTCAACATGTCCCCTTGGGGGACACAGTTCAACCCATAATACATGGGGAAAAGAGAACCCATAGCCCTACTTTGGGGGTGGGGACAGCAGACATGGTGGGCCCTTTCTGTATGCATAGATGTTTAAGCTGGTCTAAAATGCCCCCTGGAGTTCCTGGGTCCTCAGGACCAGGAGAGGGGTTTACATCTAAGACAGGGAGTTGTCATGGTTGATGCAAAAAGTGGATTCAGGAAAACAATCTCCTTTGGTCATTGCTTGTCTTGGGAGTTCTTAACAAGGGAGCCATGAACTTGGATGGGAACAAACTGTATCTTCATTTTCATTAACCTGTAACTGAAATTACCTATTTCCTTTCATTATGAATATAGGCAACACACCAGAGTCATTCTAAAAGTACCTGTGTCTTAGTCATTGGTAGAATCACAGATATTTTCATACCACAATACTGAGCTGCAGATACCTCGAAATATTATTTATGCTCACCACTACTTTAAAATTACAATAGTTATTAGACCTACTGCAAGGCTGTTTACTTAATGATTCAAAAAAGAAGCACAGGGACTTCCCTGGTGGTCCAGTGGGTAAGGCTCCATGCTCCCAATCAAGGGGCCTGGGTTCAATCCCTGGTCAGGGAACTAGATCCCGCGTGCATGCTGCAACTAAGAGTCCTCATGCCACAACTCAGAAGTCTGCATGCCACAACTATGAGCCTACATGTTGCCACTAAAAGATCCCGCACGCCACAACTAAGAACTGGTGCAGCCAAAATAAATAAATAAATTAAAAAAAAAAAAAAAGAAGTACATAGGTTACTGTATCAAAAGCTTGTTTTTAAAAAAAGTATTCTGATAATGATAAGTCAATATAATTGGCATCCTCTGTAATCCTGTTTGTGCATTTAGAGCCATTATTTTGAGAAACATTCCATAGGATTCACCAGACTGTCAAAAAAGAAGTCTGTGGCGGGCTTCCCTGGTGGTGCAATGGTTAAGAATCCGCCTGCCAATTCAGGGAACATGGGTTTGAGCCCTGGTCCTGGAAGATCCCACATGCCGTGGAACAACAAAGCCCATGCGCCACAACTACTGAGCCCACGTGCCAGAACTACTGAAGCCCACGCTCCTAGAGCCCCTGCTCCGCAACAAGAGAAGCCACCGCGATGAGAAGCCCGCGCACCGCAACGAAGAGTAGCCCCCGCTCACCGCAACTAGAGAAAGCCTGAGTGCAGCAACGAAGACCCAATGCAGCCAAAGATAAATAAATAAATTTTTTTTTAATTAAAAAAAACAAAAAAGAAGTCGATGGCACAAAAAATAAAGAACAGGAGATGGAATTGAAACTCAGCTCAAAGGTTACCAGAATAAAATCAAGCCTTCACTGTAAGCAGGTGTCCGTGGCTCGGGGGACTCTGCTCAGAAAATGCCCAAGTCGCCCATCCCAGGGGCTGCCAGGCACCTGGCTTGGGGTGCACACTGAGGGGTGTGAAGGCTATTTGTCTTTTCATGCAGAAATATAAGCCTGTTTCCATCTTAGCAATTTGTGTGGAAAGTCCCAAGCAAACAGAATTTTTGCAAAGGAAATCTGATTTCAGCTCACACCTGCGAGCTGCTTATTGGAGGAGCCCAAGAGAAACCTCTCCGTGAAGCAGAGAAGCCCCTGGAAGGAAGAGAGGCCCACACCCTCTCAGCCAAGCCTCAGGTGTGACGACAGGGTAGTCCTCCGTGTGCTCAGGTCCCGGGAGCGGCGGCCTCTGACAGCCCTGCCAGGATACCAGCTCTAGGCGGCTCTTCTCAGGCTCTGCCAGGTCCTTCAGCCCACTTCTTCCGCCTGCTTCCCCAGAGCCGGGGCGGGGACCCTGGCCCTGGCTGTTTGCATACAGCCAGGAGGCAAGGCAACCCCTGCTGACCTTGCTGCTCTCTGTGGCCAGCTGTCCTCTCTCGTTCATGGAAACACAAACAGACGGTTCCCTGTTCCAGCTCCAAGGTTAAGTACGTGCTGCACAGGTGCCAGCTGTCAACTTCTCTGCACATGCCCTGTTCCTCTGGCAGAGGCTAAGACCCCAAAGAACTGGGGGTGCCCATCACGAACGACCACGGTGAGGACTGCCAAAGACTCAAGCCAGGCAGAGGGCCATCTGAGAGTGAGAGAGGGGATCACCCCCAGAATGTGGCTTGGGACAGAGAAGGTGAGTGGGGAAAAGGCCAAACAGGACCACCGGCATTTTGCAGGTAGTTTTGGAGGCTTTTAGAAGGAGCCCGCACGTGCGCAGCCTGGCCCTGAGCTGCCTAACTGGGAAGGGAAGGCAGCCGACTTTACAGGGCACTGCCTACCTGCCAGGTGCTGGCCACAGGCTGACCAAGTGAAACTCATCACAATCCCAAGGGGATGGCACGCCGTCATCCCCTTCCAGAGAAGAGGCTCGAGACCTGATGCTTGAGAGGTGCAGCCACTCGCTCAAGGCCACGCAGCTGGCTCCTGGCACTTTCTGTCACCCTCTCTGCCCCCAAGGAGCCCCGGCTGCAGCGTGTGACACCTAATGAAAGCAATAAGCCAGGGCGCATTCTCCAAGCCTCTCCCACGCTCCCAGCGCTCAGGAATGTGCCAGGAATTCACAGAAACCGAGACCTGCAGGAACTGGACGAAGAGGAGTTCTGAGAAGGCTCAGAGTTACCTGGGCTGGAGCAGGGCTGGACGTACCGCAGAGGGTGCAGGCTGGCGTGGGTTTCCCAGAGCAGGCAGCCAGTGGCTGGGGTTAGAGGTGTGAGGCCCGGGAGATGGGCAGCAGGTGCTCAAGCTCTGCTGTGCCCCACCTATGCCCACAGGGCACAGTGGCTTGAAGCCACAGGTCTCTGACAGCCCCTTGTTCCCCACCATTCCCACTGCCTGACCCAGGAGCTCACCCAGAGCTCAGTCACCCTACGATCCTAAGTGGTTCCCCTGCATCCTGGCTCCCCGCCCCCCGCCGACCCAGCCTTCCCCGCCACCAGAGGGGCCCTGCAAAGGCCCGGCTCTGCTCAGACACTTCCAAGTCAAGCCCAATGTCCTCACTTGGGAGTGCATGGCCATCCACAGGCTCTACGCCACCTTGCCAAATTTATCTCCAGACAAACAGAAACACTGGGCATCATATCCTGTGACTAAGCCCAGGCCTCCTCCAGGCAGCCCCCCTGCTGCTCCCCAGGCCACACCCATTGCCCCAGCCTGAAGCAATGACTCCCTCCTCGGCACCTCCACAAACACTTTTTACCTCTTCCCAGCACTTCCCAGTTTTGGGTGATTTATGAAAGCGTCTGACCTCGCCTTCTGGACCAAACACTCCCTGAAAGCAGGACAAACCTCGTGCCCAGATGACACTCAAAACACGTGCACCAGAATAGAATTGAGAGTCCAGAAATAAACCCATACATCTGTGATCAACTGATTTTTCAACAAGAGTGTCAAGACCACTCAAGGCAGAAAGAAGAGTCTTTTCAACAAATGGTGCTATGAAAACTGGGCAGCCACATGCAAAAGAATGAAGTTAGACCCTTATATCACACCATTTAAAAAATGGACTCTAAATGGATCAAAGAGCTAGTAAGAGCTAAAACTATAAAGTAAGAGCTAAAACTATAAAGCGCTTAGAAGTTAATAGAGGGGCAAATCTTCACGACCTCAGATTTGGCAGTGGGTTCTTAGATATGAGAATGCAAACCTAAACCACAATGAGATACCCCTTCACACACCAAAAGCATAAGCAACAAAAGAAAAAAAATAAAGTGGATGTCATCGACATTCAAAAATGTTGTGCACCAAAGAACCAATGCTAATCCTAAATGTTTTCCTGAACATACGTCTATTTCAATTTTTTCATGGTATATTTATAGAAAAATATTAAAAGAACAAAGGCTCACCATATACACCTTTTATTAAATTTCATAAACAGCAGAATTATTATTGCTTTCCATCTCTTACTTCCTATAACTTCCCTACTTCTGTAAACCTGATTCAAATTATTGTCCTGATTTTTATAACTCAGGTCTATCTCGGGTGTTCGAGAGAAAAATACAAATGTCTATTAATAAATGTTGCCTTTCAAGATTTTGAACAAACTGGGTGGCTTCGTTGCCTGTACCTTGCTACCCAGGCCCATACAGCCAGCACAACCCACCTTTTTCTCATGGGTGTGAATCTTTAAAGTTGAGTATGTGACTATGTAACCCTGGAAGGTAAGGATGCTACAAAAGCTGCCACTCCGGTCTTGGAAATGTTTTCACCCCTCAAAATGTGTTCACTTGTGCAACAAAAGATAGGTATAAGTATGTTTGTAGTTAAATTGTCTTTAATGCACCCAAACAGGAATAGTTTCAAATGGCCATGTAGAGTGCAATAGAAATGATTCCTAAAATGGAAAAAAAGAAGGTGAAAAGATAACTCACAGAACGGAAAAAAAATATTTGCAAATCATATATCTGATAAAGGGCTAGTATCCAGAAAATATAAAGAACTCCTACAACTCAACAATAAAAAGACAACTCAATTAAAAAATGGGTAAAGGGGCTTCCCTGGTGGCGCAGTGGTTGAGAGTCTGCCTGCCAATGCAGGGGACACGGGTTCGAGCCCTGGTCTGGGAAGCTCCCACATGCCGCGGAGCAACTGGGCCCGTGAGCCACAATTACTGAGCCTGCGCGTCTGGAGCCTGTGCTCCGCAACAAGAGAGGCCGCGATAGTGAGAGGCCCGCGCACCGCGATGAAGAGTAGCCCCCACTTGCCGCAACTGGAGAAAGCCCTCGCACAGAAACGAAGACCCAACACAGCCATAAATAAATAAATAAACAAATTTAAAAAATAATCTGTTTAAAAAAAAAAATGGGTAAAGGACTTGAATAGACATTTCTCCAAGGGAGATGATACACATGCCTAAAAGCACATGAAAAGATGCTCCTCATCATTAGCCATCAGGGAAACGCAAACCCAAACAACAGTGAGATACCACTTCACATCCACTAGGACGGCTATACTTTTAAGAATGGAAAATAACATGTGTTAGCAAGGATGTAGAGAAATGGGAACCCTCATTCATTGCTGGCGTGAACGTAAAGTGGTGCCGCCACTGGGGAAAACAGTTTGACAGTTCCTCAAAAAGTTAAATATAGAATTACAACATGACCCAGCAATTCTAATCATAGGTATATACCCAAAAGAACTGAAAACAGGTTTTCAAACAAAAACTTGTACACAGATGTTCATAGCAGCACTATTCACACTAGCCAAAAGGTAGAAACAACCCAAATGTCCATCAACTGGTGAACAGATAAACAAAATGTGGTGTAACCAACAATGGAATATTATTTGGCCATAAAAAAACCAAGTGCTGACTCATGCTACAACATCTATGAAGCTCAAAAACATTACACTAAAAGAAGCTGGCTGCAAAAGACAACACAGCATATGACTCCATTTATATGCAATGTCTAGAATAGGCAAATCTATAGAGACAGAAAATAGATTAGTAGTTGCCTAGGGCTTAACGGGAAGGAGGACACGTAATAGCTAAAGGATATGGGGTTTCTCTTTGTGGAGATGAAAATGTTCTAAAACTGGCTGTGGTGATGGCTGCTCCCATCTGCGAATATACCAAAAACCACCAAATTGTATACTTTACATGGGTGACCTCTGTGGTATGTGAATTACATCTCAATAAAGCTGTTAAAAAACAAAGCGTGGGGCACAGTGAAGAATGAATCGGGGGTCTGGACAAGGCAATCAGCTACACAGTCTCCAGGGGACAAGGAACTGGCCACTTACATTTTACTGTCACCCTCTGGTGGCCTGGGGACAGATTAACTGCAAATTAACCTCAATAATAAAAAACAACAGATGGTGCATTTGTGAAAACACTGCGGGAGAGGGGCAGGGGAGAGAGAGAGAGAGAAAGCAAATATGGTCAAATGCTAAGAATGACTGAATCTAGGTAGAGGGATTTCTTTATACTGTTTGTCCAGCTTTTCTGTTAGGGTTGAAAACTTTCACAGTAAAACTTCCATAATGAGCTCTCAAAGGCTAAAGCTGGAACACTTTGCACAACAAAATAATAACAGTAGTATTGGATTATAACCCATAAGATAAAATAAATATCCGTGAGTCTTTATGATATAAATAATTGAATAAATATATAAATTAATAGGGAAAGGGGGCAACTCTCTCTTACAGAAGGGCACCAATTAATAAATACAGGCACACCTCGTTTCGTTGCGCTTCACTTTATTGCGCTTTGCAGATACCGTGTTTCTTAACAAATTGAAGGTTTGTGGCAACCCTGCATCTAGCACGTCTATTGGGGCCATTTTTCCAACAGCATTTGCTCACTTTGTGTCCCTGTGCTACATTTTGGTGATTCTCACAATATTTCAAACTGTTTCATTATTATTATATTTGTTATGGTGATCTGTGATCAGTGATCTTTGATGTTACTACTGCAAAAAGATTACAACTTGCTGAAGGCTTGGATGATAGTTTGCATCTTTTAGCAATAAAGTATTTTTTAATTGAGGTAGGAACATTATTTTTTTTTAAGACAAAATGCTATTGCACACTTAATAGACTACAGTATCATGTAAACATAACTTTTATATGTACTGGGAAACCAAAAAATTTATGACTCACTTTATTTCGACATTTGCTTTATCCCAGTGGTCTGGAACTGAACCTGCAATATATCTGTAGTCTGTCTTGTACAGAAGGAATGAAGGGACAGAAGAATCAGCATTAAAACACACCAGTAATAACTGTTGCAGGTTAGATCCATGGATGGACCCTAAAATTAGTAAGCAAAAGTTTGGGGAGAAACAGGACACTTACATAGTCTCAAGGTATCTCCCCTGGATAGTTATTAATTACAAAATAAAAAAGCAGTAACTTTACAGGGGAGAAAGCTGGCAGACACAACCTTAACCAAGTGATCAAGACTAATATCACCAGTGATAAGACATACGGACATCACATCCCTCCTGAAACAATGTACTGAGAAAGACATAACATCGTTTGGGTGGTATTCTTGCCCGAAATGCTAACTGCAATCTAATCATGAGAAAATACCAGACGAATCCAAACAGAGGGACATACTATAAAACAACTGACCAGGACTCTACAGAAACATGAAGGTCATAAACGATAAGGAAAAATTGAGAACGGTCATATTCTTATATGAGATGTTAACAGGGCAAGCAGGGTGAGGGGTATGCAGGAACTCTCTGAACCATTCTTGCAACATTCATGGAAGCCTAAAATAATTCCAAAATAAAAAGCTTTAAAAAGTTTTCATAATTAAAAAGCAGCAGTTTTGATGAAAGGTGTCTATTGTTTGGAATCACATATACCAAGCAATACATGATGTGCTGTGGCCTCGTAGGACGGTGCTGACTGGGGTAACATCCCCTCCCTGCCCAAAGCAGTAGCTGAGGCCCACCCGGGGAAGGTGAGAGGGGACTGAACGGGTGACCGTGAGGGCCCCCACTTCCCCGCATGGGATCTGGGCTGGAGGGGGCAGGAGTTAGTGGAGGAAGGGGTGAGAGTATCTGCCAAGGTCTTTGCTTATTTCTGAGACAAAGGATGACTCCACAAAAGGGCAAGAGGATGTCATCTAGAATTTCCCACAAGTGGCCTTCTTTGTGTCTGACAATTTGTATGACTTTTATTGTTTGAAACTGTTGCACTTGTAGTATTTGTATACTTTCAGATGGCCTGGATTAAATACTAGATGACATTTTTAACTAAGTAACTTTCCAATCTACTTAGTAACTTGTTTTCACTAGTTTTGCTTTAACAGTGGTCACCCACGACCCTTTACCTCCCCCATTAACCTGGTTAATGAAGACCATGTTGTCTGATTACCACTGTCTATGTTATGAATGTGTTCTCCTCGTGGAGAATTTACAGTGTGTTCACTGACCCACCAGCCAGAGACGACACTGAACTGGGGTCCAGACAAGGGAAACAGAAGTGCGATAAAATGTTAATAGTAGAATCTAAAGTGGTGGGTATATAGGTGTACACTGCAAACTTCTTTCAACTTTGTTTTATATTTTAAATTTCTCATAATAAACCAGTGTTTAAAAAAAAGTAAAATTACAAATGAGTATTTTGGGCAAACTGTAAACCCAGATTCACAGCCTCAGCGGGAGAACGCGCCTAGGGGGCTCCATTTGCAGAAAAACACATGCACACCTGTCCCTTCTCCCCGCAGGTGTCTGCAGGCGACAGAGCTGTGTCTGAAGGAAGGAGAAGCAGTGGGACGTCACCGTCATGGCCAAGGCTGGATGCCTGTAGACACAGTCTCCACATAAATACATTCAGCTCCTTGGGTTCAAACCAAGTCAGAAAATGGGTAGCAGACACAGGTTTTGTTAGCTCCGAATGAATTTGGCAATGGATGCCCGGGCTGACCAAGCAGGTCCCAACCTGGTCACATACCCTAGGTGGCCCTGCCAATGGCTGATGAATTCTCTTCTTCTGCCAAAAAATAAAGGGCGGTGGTTCCTTCTGAGTCTGTTCTTTGGGGCAGGTATCTGGGATCTACATTCTCACCCTGTGTGAATTATTAGCTCAGTGACCTTGGGCGGCTTCCTTCATTTCTCTAAGCCTCGGTTGCCTCACCTGTAAAATGAGTAGCAGCCTCCCGGCCTGTTGGGAAGAATAAATTAGATCAATGGTTCTGAAACAGGGTGATTTTGTTCCCCCACGAGACATGTGGCAGTGTCTGGAGACATCTCGGGGGCAGGGGTGCCACTGGCTACAACCCAGTGGGTAGAGGCCAGGATGCTGCTAAACATCCTACAATGCGCAGCTTAGCCCCCAACAACGTAAAATTATCCAGCTGAAAATGTCAAAGCGCCAAGTTAGAAAAACCCTGATTTAAATGGTACAGGTAACCCACCTAGCATAGGACCTGTAACACTGTGCGCTCTCAGTGCGGGGCTGCAATCATCGTCATCATCATCATCATCATCACCACCACCATCACCATCATCACTGTTATCATCACCATCACCACCAGCACCACCACTATCACCATCATCGTCACCATCACTATCATCACCACCACCACCATCACCATCATCACTATCACCATCATCACTGTTATCATCATCATCACCACCAGCACCACCATCACCATCATCACTATCACCATCATCACTGTTATCATCATCATCACCACCAGCACCACCACTATCACCATCATCATCACCATCACTATCATCACCACCAGCACCACCATCACCATCATCACTATCACCATCATCACCACCAGCACCACCACTATCACCATCATCATCACCATCACTATCATCACCACCAGCACCACCATCACCATCATCACTATCACCATCATCACTGTTATCATCATCATTACCACCAGCACCACCACTATCACCATCATCACTGTTATCATCATCATCATCACCACCACCACCACCGCCATCACCACTGTTATCATCATCATCACCATCACTATCACCACCACCACCACCACCATCACCATCATCACTATCACCATCATCACTGTTATCATCATCACCACCACCACCACCACTATCACCATCATCATCACCATCACTATCATCATCATCACCACCACCATCACCATCAGTACTATTAGCCTGGAACTCCCAGTACCCAGAAGAGCACAGGTAGGGAGCATCAATGACAGCGTTTTACTAAACTGAACAAACAGGTCATTCCTTTGAGTTAAGGACATTCCAAAATGTCCCTTCAATCCCCTAAGCCAGTGGTCCCCAGCCTTTTTGGCACCAGGGACTGGTTTCATGGAAGACAATTTTTCCATGGACCGGGGGTGGGGTGATGGTTTCAGGATGATTCAAGCACATTATATTTATTGTGCAGTTTATTTCTATTATTAATTACATCAGCTCCACCTCAGATCATCAGGCATTAGATCCTGGAGGTTGGGGACCGCTGCCCTAAGCTCACCTGAGGGAACTGAAGCATGCAGGAGCTGTGAGACGGGTAAGGGGAGTGGGAGTGGGGGTGCCCTGGGGAAAGGGTCCGAGCAGATGATGGCAATACCAGCCGACATCCTTATTTAACACCGAATGTGTGTGAGTTCTGTTCTAAGCATTTGACGTGTATTAATTCATTTTACTCTCTCAGTGACCAAGGAGGTCAGTTCATAACAGAATAACATATTCTAATAATATTCTATTATTACTCTCCACTATGATCATAACCATTGAACTGCTGTTTCCCTGATGGGAGGGAGCAGTGGCTTTGCGGAATTCACCCTCCGCCTGTGGCCAGTCCTGCCGCTTGCCTGACTGCTCTGCAAAGAACCTTAGAAGGCGCGGTCCTGTCTCCCAGCAGCCTGCAGGGAATGTGGACGGTTTCCGGGCCTTCCGTTCAGTACTGTAGGCAATGCCCAGACAAGGTCATTTCTGGGCAGGGCAGATGCCTGGTGAGCAGAATGCATGTCGACTGGGAAGAGAAGCCAGCATGAGGGGAAAGGCCATGTGGCTTTCCAGAGAGGGGTGGGGGGCATGTTGGTGAGGCCACCTCAGAAATCAACCCCAAGGCCCATCTCTAAAGGAGCCAGGAGCTGGCCAGTCTAGAGCCACTGCTGGGAGGACCCCACCAACCTGGTCATTTTCCTGCCTCTCTGCCTCTTCCTCACTGCCACCAGCAGGATCTCTACTGGGCCTAGGGTTCATCCGCAGAGAAGTCAAAATGGGTAGTAGCTGGGGTGCCTACACTTATAGCCAGCCTTGGAGACACAGGAGCCCAGGGGACATGGTGGATAGAAGGAGTGACCAAGAACAGATGAGTGGAACACATCTGGGGCTCCCGACAGGGAAATGAGAGGAGGCTGGGGAAGGGCTGAGGCTGAGCAGTGGGTACCTGCTGGGACGTGGCAGGCTCCCCACATGCACACACACCCCAACTGCTCACTGTTCACTTTAAGCACAAATGGAATTCTAGTGGGTTCTGGGGTCTCAAAGACTAGGACACAAGGGAAACCCAAAATGTCACACAGGAGAAGCAACAAGTATGTCTGCTAATTATCTATGAGAAGACCCACCATTTACTGAGCATTTACTATTTGTCAAGCTTGGTGCCAAGTGCTTTATAGAATCACCTTTATTTTTCACAGTAGGTTTTAACAACTCCATTTTACAGGGGAGCAAACTGAGGCTCAGAGAGGTGAATGATGTACCCAAAGCCATAGGAATTGAGTTAGTAGGTGACAACGCCCAGGATTTGAACTCCAAGCTCAAGCTCTTAATTTCAAGGGTATCCCAACTTCTCAGCACTAAACAGAACTATGTGTGTTTTGGGGCCTTATCCCATGTCAATCACCCCCACTTACCCACACAATCTTTCCTTATCCTTTCAGCTAAGTCAGAGACAATGAGTAAGATTCTAAATAGGGAAAACACTATTTTTCAAAAAATAAGAAACCAAACAACCCAGTTAAAAATGGGCAAGAGACCTGAACAGAGACCTCACCAAAGAAGATATACAGATGGCAAATAAGCATAAAGATGCTCAATGTCATATGTCATTAAGGAACTGCAAATTAAGATAGCAATGAAATACCACTACAAACCTATTACACGGCCAAAATCCAGAACACTGACAACACCAAATGCTGACAAGGATGCGGATCAACAGGAACTCTAATTCATTGCAAAATGGTCCAGGCTACTTTGGAAGGCAGTATCTTACAAAACTAAACATACTCTTACCATATGATCCAGCAATTACATTCCTTGGTGTTTACCCAGAGAACTGAAAACCTACGTACACACACACACACCACAAAGTGGCACACTAATATCTATACCAGTTTTATTCATTATTGCCAAAACTTGGAAGCAACCAAGATGTCCTTCAATAGGTGATTGGATAAATAAACTGTGGTATATCCAGACAATGGAATAAAATTCAGCAATAAAACTCAGCCACCAAAAAGAAAAAAAAAATTTAATAAATAAAAAAATGAAAATGAGCTACCAAACCATGAAAAGACATGGAAGAACCTTAAATGCATATTGCTAAATGAAAGAAGCCAATCCAAAAGGCTACATACTGTATATGACATTCTAAAAAAGACAAAATTATGGCGGCAGTAAATAGATCAGAGGTTCGGGGGAGAGAGGGAAGGATGAATAGGTGGGGCGCAGGGGATTTTTAGGGCAGTGAAACTACTATTCTGTATGATGCTGTCATGGTGGATACATGTCATTATACATTTGTCAAAACCCATAGAATGTACAACACCAATAGTGACCCCCTTACTGAAATCTATGGGCTTTAGTTAATAATAATGTATCACTATCAGCTCATCACCTGCAACAAATGTGCCACACCAATGCAAGATGTTAATAATGAGAAATTGGGGTAAGTAGGGGGTACATGGGAACTCTGTACATTTCAATTTTTTTCTGTAAACGTAAAACTTTTTTTTTAAAGTCAAATGCTACCAATACAATGGAAAAAAATTTTTTTAAATTTTCTTCTACAGAGAAGAAAAAATATTGCCCTAATCTTCATCAATGGGAAAGAATCTTGAGATATTAATATTATTACAGTTAGATTTGTATAACGTGTCATACCTTTCAAATTGTTTTTGTGTTGATTAACAATTTGATCTCATCCCATCTGCAAACAAGGAAAGTGCATGCTGTTCGGGCCTTTAGTCCACAAACGTCTTGTCTGTCCACACCACGTGGCCCTCATGGGTGGGGGACACAGCCTAGTGCTGAAGATGGATAGGTCTTCATTGCATGTATCACAATTTGAATGTGTGCATTTATTTCTTTGTTTACTTGTTTATCTCTGGAGAGGGGCCACCTCTGTTTTGTGAGCTGTGAATACCCAGTGTGGACTATACATGAGCGAGATGAATTCTGAATGAATCAGACAATGGCTCTAATAGATGCTGGGACGCTGCACAAAGGACAGTGGGAGCAAAGAGCAGTCTCAGCTAGGACTTCTCTCTGTGGCAATCCCAGAGGGCTTCCAAGTGGAGGAGAGTCTGGCAGAGAGCTGAAAGGAAAAAGTAAGGCCTTGGCAGGCATTAGGCAGGCATTCCAGGAAGAGAGACATCCTGGTAGAACTGCTGGAAAGGAAGAAGCCTGTCTGAATGTTAGAGCTGGAAACTAACTCAGAGAATGGCTAGTTAAGGTCACAGGCAATTAGGACGCAGCTTTCGGGCACTAATTTAGGGCAGGTGAGATCACAGACCTGGGGCCTCCTTGGAGCCAGGGGAAACCACAAGGTGCACCTTTATTCTCAAGCTTTCACCTAAGTAAGGCTAACAGCAGAGGAAAGAGAACACAGATTTCCCCTTCTCTCTACATGCACATCCCCCGACATCCAGGGACGGGGAGTGTGGCCAGAAACAGGCAGGCCAAAGGCACAATGTCTCCAAGGTCAAATTTTCCCATTCTAAGCCATATGTATTAATTATTTTAAAATTAAAACAATGCTTCTCCCCCACCCTAAGTGATATCCTCCCAAAAATGTCTCCCAGTAAAACTGATGTTCAGGATTGCAACTCTAGTTTTCTGTCTCACAGCAGTAAGAGCAGCTAACGCTGACACAGCACCTTAGCTATATCATAACTCATGCAATCCCTGCAGCAACACTGGGGGGGGCCAGCACCCCTATTTTACAGACACACCCCAGCACACTGCATGGAGCAGCCCCACACCAGACAGGGGAGCAGAGACAGTGAATTCTTTCCCCCAGGTGGCATATCTGGTCCACAGTCTCATTCCTACAACGACACAAGTGTGTGAGTTTGGAATCAGGCGCTGCAGTGAACCGACTGTATAATTTGGGACAAGTCCTATTTCCCCACACCCTGCTTCGTTCTCTGTACAATGCAGGTTTTGTCCAGGGTGAACACAGTAAAAGTTCCAAACACAGGGCCTGGCACACAGTAGGCCTTCAAAGGGAAGAAAAACAAAAAACAACCCTGATTTTTAAACCAAGCCTGTCTCTGAACTCCTGGGGAAATTCTCTGCGCTAGAAGGAAAAAAAATGGGAGAATTAAACAAACAACAACCACAATCTGTAACCCAGATGACCGCGGGTCCAGCTGATGAATGAAATCTTGGCCCGGGGCTGCCTGGGCCTAACTGTAGGGCAGGAATCAGCGCTCTGACCCAGAGAGGAGCTTCCTTCGGCCGACCCCACCCGCTTCCCCCAGAACATTCCACACTCAGCCAGGAGCCCTCAGGAACAGGCCACTGGCCCCAGCCGGGAGAGGCAGGCACCTCCCTTCCAGGCCTCTATGCACAACCTCTGAGCCGCACCCCTGCCCGGCTCCCACTGCTTCCCTACAGAGAGACCCAGAGCTGGCTCCTCTGCCCCAGACCCGCCTCTCTCCCGCGTCTCTAGGCAGCCAGCGGGAGACAGGCCGGGGGGCTGAGCCGCTGGTCCTCAGCCATGGCTCTAGTTCGGCCGCTTACGCTCTCTTTCCTTAGGCCCCTGCCTGGCCCTCCTGCCTCCAGTCCTGGTACCCACTACAAATAAATGAGTCTCTTCAGATAGTCATGAAGCACTCCCCGCCTCAAGCACCTTCAATGGCTCCCACTGTTCCCTAAATTAAGTTTGGGGTCTGTATCCTGGGATTCGAGACCCTCCACGATACAGTCCAAACCCACCCTCCAGTCCCGACACGACTCATACGTCGCAACTAAAATGGATTATACCAAGATTTGCACACACGCATTTGCACACTTGCCAGTTCAGATGCACCCTCTCCCGCCTCCACCTCGCTGAGTCCTACCCCTCCCCCACCCCAGCTTACTCTTCCAGGAGCCCTTTCCTTCCCGAGCCTCTGAATTTCTCCAGCACGCTCTTCCCAAACCTCAGGCGTTCCCATGCCACCTGCCATCCGTACTACTCTTTACTTAATATTTTCCTTTAAATCAACACACTCTTTTACTTAAATTTATTTTCAAAGGAAACTTTATATCTCCACCATAAATAGAAAACCGTATCATTTGCTATAAACAGAAGGGAACTTTAAAAAGTTACGTTCTAATGCACATGAAAATACAGTCATTAAAATGTTTTAAGTGCTCGTCTGTAGAATATACTTAATATTACTGTATAATATACTTAAAAATCCTCTCACACTCTAAGAAACGCCGCCTTGGCATGTCTTTATTTTTGCCTCCTTCCGGCCCTTGGTTTTTCTGGTCCTGTCCCACAGTTATCTGAGGACTTGTCACAATCTTATCCTGGTTGACCCCAAACAGCACTTGGGGGGCTGCAGCCCCTCTTCCAGTGCCTACACACAGCGTGACGTGCAATAAAAATATTTAACGAAAGTTCCATTTGCTCAGCTATAGTAACATGGCCCCTTTCTCCACCTGGCCCTGGGCCCATCTGCCTCTCAACTTTCCAAAATACACATCCTCTCCTCCAGCCACCCCTGTCCACTGGGGTCTCTCAGAGGATGGTACAGCGAGTGTGGCAACTGTCAGGGAGGTGCTGGGGGGCTCCCCCCATTCTCCGACCCCTGCCACCTCTTCCTGGGAAGCAGCAGGCCCTGGGGTAACCCGGAAAAAGCAAGTCAACCATTAACGACACTCTCCCAGCACAGACACACCCTTCCCGGGTGTTAGCAAAGTTCTGGGAAAACTCCTGACTCCAGAAAATACAAAATCTTCCCGTCACCTCATTGCCAAAGACCCCAAAACACCTACCAGGAACCGAGGGGGCCTGGCCTGGGCCTGGACCTGCTGGCACCCCAGGCAGAGGAGGTCCCGCTCCCGCCTACCACGTGTTGTCAGGGGCGACCCTGATGAAGATGAATCACTGGGACTTAAGTCAATAAGCGGCAGCTGCGGGAAGGCCCAGCTGGAGCCAAACCAAGGCCTGGATTCTCCTCGGTGGACAGTGGACGGAAGCCCAGCTGAAGCCCGCCCACGGCCAATCGTGGGTGACCAAGTCCCCCTAACGACATCTTCTAAAACTGAACAGATAAGGGACACTTTCTATTAGCGGGAGGCCTCCCTTGGGAACGTTTGCATTCTTTTTGGGTTTTTTTTCTTTTTTTAAAGTCTTGCCACTTTTACAAGTTTCAAGGATTTTGTTGTTATTTAATTAATTAATTAATTAATTAATTTTTTGGTTATCCATTTTATTTTTTGTTGTTGTTTCTAAAAAGGGCACATTTTATGGAAAGGTATCAAAACCATTCATTCCAGGCAGTGGTCATACGTGGGGTGTCAGCATCTCGTGACTTCCTGAAACTTCCACTGCTGGGGGCGAGGCATCCATCTGGGTGTAGCTCCCCAGGAAGAAGGTTTACCGAGGCCCAGACAACGTGACCAATGCCGCAAATGGAGTGGCCTCCCACGTGCAGCTCGAGGAGGACAAGGGTCATGAAGGGACAGCCTGACACCTGCCTGCAGGGAGAAGGAAGGTGACAAGGATCCCCTTCTTGCCCTTTTCATAGTGCAAACAAGCTAATGACAGAAAAAAATGTGGTGGTGAGAAGAAAAACACCACATCTAGCAACTATCCCCCATGGGGAACAAAATCAGGTGCTACAGAGAGGGATAGATGGACACAATCATGAAGAGGTTCTCAAACTGGGTTCCAAGGAGCCTTAGGGGGGTGCCATGTACCTCTCTGGGGCTGCTGATGTGGAATGAGGGGGAGGTGGATAAAGGGGATGTATTCCAACCTAGCCCAGGGCAAAGCTGCTCTTGTCAGCTTCCTCTACTGGATTTTCAGGGAAGACAGCCTTTGAAGAAAAGATTCTGTAGCTAAAAATGTTGAGAAGTGCTAATGTGTGATCCCAGTTGTATCACGTAGGAGAATGTGATGTGAGTCTCTCTGAGTCTGTGGAAAGCAGTCGCCACATACCCAGGTGTGCCGGGAACCCGCTGGTCCTTCATCCTGAGTGGGTGCTCTGTCTGACTTTAGGAGAAGTGACAGGTCCAGCCTGGCCACTCTGCCCTTCTCCTGGCAGGACCACAGGCTGGAAACTGCAGGCACAATCAGGCCAAGCCTTGAGCTGAGTCAAACGTCCAGATAAGAGACTCCATAGAGATGGGGGCCAAATGCAGACATTAGAGGCAGATTTGTGGATCCAGGGACCAAAGGCCAAAGAGAAGTGAAAAGTGGTGTCAGTGACTGGAGGCGGCCTCTGGGACAGACACGGTGGAGAGAGGTTGGTTTCCACGTGCTCCCAGCAGCTTGCTGCACAGAAAGGCCGACTCTGTTTGAAGGTCCAGGATGGACCAGACCTGAGGATGTGAAGAGGCCCGAGTGTACATGCTCCACTCAACAGAGAACAGCGGGTGCGCTGCTGTCCTGCTGTGCAGTTGGCGCCCTGAAAGCTGCCTCCAGACGGCCGGGGCCTCTGCCAGCCTTTCACAATGGACGTACATTCTGTCTGCCCAGCCTCCCTCTCTTTGAGAACGACTCCTCCTCAGGGCCAAGGAAATCATGCCCAGTTCTTCTGGGTGGGAGAAACAGGCCCTTCCTTCCTCTTCCTCAGGGTGAATGTGACTGGGGCCGGCTGATTAGAATATCCCCACCCACTGGGCACAGTGACTGACCGAGGCCCAGCTTCCCTGGGCTCTCACCAGAGTTACTGAGAAGTACCCTCTTTCTCTGTGACAGCAAGCTGTGAGAGCAATGTTGGCCTGAGATGGCCAATGGCCATCTTGCTGCCACTTGGAAACAGCCTGAGAATAAAGCCAAGCAGAGCTGAGAGATGGAGGGAGATAATCGACTGCTGGATCCAGCCATGCCTGAACCGCTCGTTTGGTTCCCAACTTGCCAGGTCCACAGAGTCCCCTTTTTGCTTAAACTAGTTGAGCTGGGTCTTTGTCATTTGCAATCAAGGACCCTGGGTATGTCACCTATCCAGGAGCGGGAAGGGGTAAGAATGCACCACATGCACTAACCTGAGTGAGCCTGATGTCTTAACAGAAATGACAGGAGCCCTGGAAGTAAGCTTCCTGCTCCCATGCCAGCTACCCCTTTGGAGCCCTGTGCCAGCAGCGGCCTGGCTCAGGGATGTCAGGGCGGCAGTTGCTTTCCTCTGAAGCACCCAGCGCTCATTCCTAGGCTTACTTTGGTTTCTCTGCAGCAGTCACGTGGTCCACAGGGAGCTCCTCCACTGGGGGCTTCTTCCACGGTCCCTAGATGATGTGGCAGCCTCCCCTGTCTCAGCATCCGCCCAGACCACTGCAGGAAGTTGATGCACTTGTTCACACCCCCAGGGACACATGAAGCTGCCCCAGGTCATCCCAGACCCTTGGCTCATCTCCCAGGTTCCAAGTTCAGGCTCCATTGTCCACCCCTGGCCACCGCAGGTCGGCCGGTCTTCCGGGCTAACGCAACCAGAACGAACGTGGAAAGGAGGCCTCGCATGCTGGCTCGAGAACCTTCAGCACTAACACGTGAGCAGCGTGTGCGTCCATTAGCATCTCTCCACCCTACATCATCCTAGGATCCAGGGTCACAAGCAGCAAGGTCCCATTGCCATTGCGTCTCCTCACTCTCCAGTCAAAGCCTCACCAGGTGGGCCTGAACAGTGAAAGTAGGCGCCAAACTGCTTAACAAATCCACACATAAGATGTGCAAGAAGGAGGCCAAAAGGAATAAACTGAATGACCCATACGTGAAATGGAGTAATTTGATAATTAATATAAATAGTAAATAAAAGTTCCCTAGGTAAGCGACAGAAAACACACCTTAAAGAGTTCAAGAGGAAGGAAATTAGGAAAGCAAAGCTCTATCTGGAATATCAAAGACTATGCTCAAGATAACATGCTAGGACTTCCCTGGTGGCACAGTGGTGAAGAATCCACCTGCCAGTGCAGGGGACACGGGTTCGATCCCTGGTCCGGGAAGATCCCACATGCCGCAGAGCAACTAAGCTCGCGTGCCACGACTACTGAGCCTGCGCTCTAGAGCCTGCGAGCCACAACTACTGAGCCGTCGTGCCACAACTACTGAAGCCTGCGCGCCTAGAGCCTGTGCTCCGCGACAAGAGAAGCCACTGCAATGAGAAGCCCACGCACTGCAACAAAGAGTAGCCCCCGCTCGCCGCAACTAGAGAAAGCCCAGCGCGCAGCAGCGAAGACCCAACGCAGCCAAAAATAAATTAATTAATTAAAAAAAAAGATAATATGCTACATGTGATCAATGCACATTCTGTTTAAAATTAGAAATATGTTGGCCACAGTGCTATTGGGTAAATCAGCTACACAGAACCCCCTAGAGAGCTGGGCCAGGCTGGGGGAGGGGGAGGGCAGAGCATGGCTGGGGCTGAGTCCTGGGGCCAGAACCTGCAGAGGGTGGTCCCCAAGGGTCAACAGGCACAGGAGAGGAAGGAAGTAAACAAAGTCCAGGGAGCCCAGGCACTGCCTCCACCACCCCCAGGCCAAACTGGGGCCTCCCTGATTTCCCCAGCTCTCCCACCAGCCTGCCCCTGCCTGCCTGGGGCCCCTCCCACCCCATCCCTGCTCCACTCACGAATCTGCTGCCCAAATCAAGCCTGTGGGCAAAGCTCCAGCAGCTGGCTCAGACTCACCTTTCCTGGTGTCGCTGCTCCTGCTGCCTGCCACTGCCCTGAAAGCAGCCCAAAGTCATTCTGGCTCTTCTCGCCTCCAGATCCACCTCTCTGCCTCGGCTCCTGCTGCCCCCAGGGCCCCAGATGTCCCTCCCTCCACCTCATCCTTCCAGACCCAGCAAAGGGTCCTGCTACACCATGAAGCCTGCCTTGCTTTCCCCTTCCCTCTGGTAGCAACCTCTCCTCCCCTGAAGTCCCTTAGCTCCTTGCCTGTCCCCTCCCTGTAGCACTGAGCATTTGACAACTTATACTTATGTTCTATCTTCTACTGGGCAGTCTGCAACCGCTTCACCTCTGCACTCTCTTTATTCTTTCATTCACTCATTCCACAAATATGTATTGAGCACCTACCATGTGCTGGACCCTGTGCTAGGGCTGGGAATACCATGATGAACAAGACAGACACTGTCCCTGCCACCTTGGAACTCACATCTCAGTGGGGGAAACACTAAACAAACAAACGTAAATAAATATATCCACATGTGCTGTGATACGGGCCATGAGAGAAAGGCGCAAGGGGGCATGATTTGTGAGCTCTGATGTAGAGAAGAGTCAGGAAGGCATCTCTGAAAAAGTGATGTGAAACTGGGATGAGGCGGGTGAGCACAGTGGGTCAGGCACTCTTTCTAGGCGCATAATAGGTGTTTTCTAAATATCTGTGGAACAAGTAAATGACTGTAATGAGTCAGAAATTCCTAGTATGTCCCCTGTGTCCCTCCAGACGCACTTACGACCCGTCATCACCCTGATGGGTCCCTCCAACTGGCACCTAGAGGCGGTTTACAGCAAACACACCTTCTATGGACAACAGGACATGGTGTCCACTCATGTCACCCCTGCAGAGGTGCTTGCCACGGCTTCCTGTGGCTCTCCACTCAGAATTCCCTCATGACTCCCAATACCACCGTCACCCCCAGAGCTGGAATAGCAAGCAAGTGGTTTTGTTCTGTACGCCGACTCCACATCATTGGTAATAGCCGCCTGGGACACCGTGCTTGAAGGGCTGCAAGGCTCTCTCTGGCCTCAGTGGGAAAGGACCGTGATTGATTAGTGATGTCTAGCGTGGGAGGAGGAACAGAGAGCAGGGGCACATGTGCCACGTATTTCCCTTGCCCCTCAGGGTCTCGTGGATGACCACCCAGGCAAGAAATTCCCTTCGGATCTAATTGCCTGGAAAAGCACTCAGCGTCTGGTCTCCGGCTCCTTATGGACCCCATGAACTGTGTAAATAATACATTTTTTTTCCTGCTTTGATCACTCATTAGCTCAGAGCTAAATCTGTGGTTCAACCATAGTAAACTGGGCATAGCTCTATGGCCTGAATATATGTCTTAACTCTCTTCCTGGTTGTGACCTTCCAGTTAATCTATGTTTTTCCTGATCTTATTCTTATGGGTTTCTATTTAATTACATACACACACATATACAAGCATATCTAAAAAATATCTATACATAGCTCTGGCATTAAGTATCTACTTTATACCTTTTTATTATAAATACACGTTTCTCTAATTTCTTATACAGTCAAGATATATAGAGAAATATATGTTCTTGTTAGTATCTCAATCCCTTTATAGAACAAGACGGAGGCATAAATGGAGGGATGGATGGATGACAGACAGGAAAACCCGGAAGAATAAGCTACAGTCTGTGCCTGAGAGAATTCCGAAGATCGTTCCACTCTGTTGTGAACAGAGTCCGGGATCCAAAATCAGAAGGCAGGCTTTTAGTCCCAGCTCTGACCAGCTGTGCGGCTGTGAAGGGTAAACCATTACTCACACACCCCCTCCATCCCATGCCCAGGCAACCTGAGGGTTTATCAGCTATTAAATGCATATAAAACAATCTGCCCTACTTCCTTCACTAGGTTATAACAGAAATTAAACGCACAGGTTTGCGGCTGCTACTCAGAGGTGAGGCACGAGCTGCGCGCCACCAGCGTCGTTATTAGCACTGGGAACAACATTGCAGGCAAGCAGCACACGGCTGTAAAGAAGAAGACGCCAAACCGCTCAGCCTCCTGCAAATGCTGCAGGAATTCAAAGAGCAGCGGGCCTTTGGAACTCACATCTGCATGCAGTGTCCTTTCTTGTCCCCCACTCTCTGACGTCTGAGAGAGTATCTGACTAAAGGACTTCCAATTCCCTGCTTCTCACAGCGAGAGAAAAAGCCCCGTCCAGGATCGGTCCCCCTCCTTACCACTGGAAATGGCTGTCCCCGGGGTGAAGGGCCGGGGGCTCCCGGGGGCTCCCCGCCCCCAGTGGCCTCCCTTCCACAGCACAAAGCGCGGGCGGCACGGCACGCGTTACCGGCAGGCGAGCTGAGGCTGGAAACCGTGGGGCTGGGGACGTGATTGGCGGCTGACCCTCCCACACGCCTCCCGCTGGACCTCACAGACACTTCCTGTCCCCTCCTGTCCCCTCCTGTCCCCGGTCAGAGGCCCATTTATTCCGCAGCCGCCAGGGCTTCCAGGCATCTGACTCAGCGCCACTGAGTTTCAAACAGCAGGTGAAGATGAGACAACGACAGTAACTGGGGTCCTTTTCAACCAGCTTTTCAGCAGGACATGAGCTGGACCTTGCTTTTCTGGGAGAATGGACAGAATTCACAAAGGCAGCAAGACTAATTCTAAATTCTGGAATGTTCCCTGCCCAGTTAAGGGCTGAAAGTGGAGGCCCAAAGGGGAGGGGAGATGGATAGTCAGAGGGCTGTTTACAAGCCAGTTCAAGTGATAAAATAAGGTCTCGTGTGGTTTATCCCTAGGGACAGACCCATCTTAGGCAGTGAGTTCTCCAAAGTGGGGGGGAGGGACCCTTGACACAAGGTCGCTTGCATCCCATTGGATGCCCCTTCTTCTCCCTGGTCTTACCAGCTGCCCAGCTGCCTTCAGGCGTGGGCTCCAGAAGCCTCAGGTTTACACTGGAACCAGCCTCCTCAGGCCCAGCTGACTCTCCCAGGGGTGCACTCAGCCCAAGCTGGCATATTGAGGTCCCTTCCTTGAGAATCTAGGAAATGGGCTAAGAGACTTCAGTTTTAACTCAACTGCTCTCTGGAATAATAAGATGCAAATTTAGGAGCTGATGGAGGGGCCGTTTTCCCCAGGTGGGAACGCCCAGGGAAGAGAAAGGTGGTCTCCGGTGAGAGAAAAGGGAGAAGAGCCGAAATAGAGGATGAGCAGACACAAGGCAGAGGGAGGGCTCCTGGGTTTTCCTCTGGCCCATGTGCTTGATCCAAGCCCTTCCAGGGGCCTGGGCTTCTGTGACGTGCTCCAGTGTCCTGGCAATAAATCCCCATTTCTACTGTTTAATGTCTACTGTTTGCAGCGAGCCCGGCCCTAGTTAGCCACAAATCCTACTTAGCCTGCTTAATACGATGTCCATTTCCCTCCCCCTCTCTCATTAAGCACAGAGATCTCAGCCACTCTCTGGGCTGATTAGGAATACCTGGGAGGATGCAAATCAGTGGCCTGTGGAGAGCAGAGGTTGCGTTGCTAGAGGGACCCAGGTCTGGCTCCATCTAGTGCGGTGACCTTGAACAATAACCTCCCTGACAGGTAGGTTCCTCTCTCACCTGGGCTACTGCAGACGCCTCCCCAAGTCCACTCCTGGCCCTTTCCAATCTGTTCACCAGGGCTTCGCTGGTGGTGCAGTGGTTGCGAATCCACCTGCCAATGCAGAGAACACAGGTTCGATCCCTGTTCCGGGAAGATCCCACATGCCGCGGAGCAACTAAGCCCGTGAGCCACAACTACTGAGCCCGTGTGCCGCAACTACTGAAGCCCGCGTGCCTAGAGCCTGTGCTCCCCAACAAGAGAAGCCACGGCAGTGAGAAGCCTGCGCACTGCAACGAAGAGTAGCCCCCACTCGCCGCAACTAAAGCCCGCGCACAGCAGCAAAGACCCAATGCAGCCAAAAATAAATAAATAAAATAAATAAATTTATTAAAAAAAAAAGTCACAATGAGCTCTTCAAAATGCCAGCCCTGCAACGGAGCCACCTACAATCCTCCAGTGACTTTCTACCGCTCTAATGATAAAACCAAGGGCATCCCACCCCAGCCCACCCCAGCCCAGCCCACCTGGGGCCTCTGTAACACACCACACTCTTTCCCCTTGGGGCCTGCAGACACCCTGATACTCCTCTCTGGGGAATGCTTCCCCTAACTCTACTCCTCCCAACCTCCTTTGCCTAGTTACCCACTTTGATTTTTTTTAATTAACACCATTATTGAGATTTAATTTAGGTACTATAAAATTCACCCTATTAAAATGTACAATTCAGTGGTTTTAGTATATTCACAATTATGCAGCCATCACCACCCTCTCATTCCAGAACATTTTCATCTCCCCAAAAAGAAACCCTGTACCCATTAGCAGCCACTCCCCATTCCCCCCTCTCCCCAGCCCCCAGAAACCAGTAATCTTTCTGTCTCTATGGATTTGCATATTCTGGACATTTCATATAAATGGAATCACACAATTGGTGGTCTTTTGTATTCTCTATTTCCCTTTTTGTGCTCTAATCTTTATTACTTCTTTCCTTCTGCTTGCTTTGGATTTAGCTTGCTCTTCTTTTTCTAGTCTAAGGTGGAAGAAGGCTATTGATTTGAAGTCTCTTTTTTTAATATAGGCATTTACAGCTATAAATTTCCCCCTGAGCACTGCTTTAGCTGCATCCCATAAGTTTTGGTATGTTGTATTTTCTTTTTCATACATCTCAAAGTATTTTCTAATTTCTCTTATGATTTCTTCTCTGACCCACTGGTTATTTAGGAATGTTTTTACTTTCCACATATTTGTGAATTTCCCAAATTTCCCTTTCATTGTTTGTTTCTAATTCTACTCCACTGTAGTCAAAGAACATACTCTGTATGATTTCAATCCTTTTAAATGTACTGAGGCTTGTTTTATGATGCAATATATGTTCTCTCATGTGCACATGAAAAGAATGTGTATTCTGCTGTTGTTAGGTGGAGTGTTCTATAAATATCTGTTAGGTCTACTGGGTTTATAGTGTTCTTCAGGTCTTCTATTTCCCTATTGCTCCTCTGCCTACCAGTTCTGTCCATTATTGACAGTGGAACCTTGAAGTCTCCAACTATTATTATTTCTCCCTTCATTTCTCTTAGTTTGTGCCTCATGTATTTTGGGGGCCTGTTGTTAGGTGCATCATGTTTATAATTGGTACGTTTTCCTGATAAATTGACCCTTTTATCATTACAAAATATCCTTGTTTGTCTGTAGTAAATCTATTTTGTCTAATATGAGTGTGGCCACTTCAGGTTTCTATTAGTTACTGCTTGCATGGTATATCTTTATCTTTTTACTTTTCACCAATGTGTACCTTTGAATCTAAAGTGTTTTGTAGATAGCACAGACTGGGGTTTTTAACTTATTCTGTCAATCTCTTTTTATTGGAGTGTTTATTCCATTTGCATTTAATATAATTACTGATAAGATAGGATTTATGTCATTTTGCTATTTGTTTTCTATACAGTCTTATGTCTTTTTGTTCCTATACTCTTCCCTTATTGCCTTCTTTCCTGTTAAATAGGTATTTTCTAGCATACCATTTTAATTCTTTTTTTAAAAAAACTTAATTTTATTTATTTATTTTTGGTTGCGTTGAGTCTTTGTTGCTGTGCGCGGGCTTTCTTTAGTTGTGGTGAGTGGGGGCTACTCATTGTGGTGGCTTGTGGCTCACGGGCTTCAGTAGTTGTGGCACACGGGCTTTGTTGCTCTGCAGCACGTGGGATCTTCCTGCAGGGCTCGAACCCATGTTCCCTGTGTTGGCAGGCAGATTCTTAACCACTGTGCCACCAGGGAAGCCCTTAATTCTCTTTTATTACATATTTTTTAGTTATTTTCTTAACAGTTGCCCTGGAGATTACAACCAACATTTTAACTTAAAAAAATCTAGCTCTGATTAATTCCAACCTAATTTCAATATATACAAAAACTTTGCTCTAATATAGCTGTTTCTTCCCCCTTCTTTTATGCTATTATTATTATATGAATTACATCTTTGTACATTATAAGTCTGTCAACACAGTTTCATAATTATTGCTTTATGCAGATAGGAGAAGAGTTACAACAAAATACATTTACACCTTTAAAGATGCTCCTTATTTCTTCTTGTGAATTTGAGTCACAGTCTAGTGTCCTTTCATTTCAGCCTGAAGGGCTCTCTATAGTATTTCTTGTAGGGCAGGTCTGATAGCAACAAATTCAGGTTTATTTATACAGGATGCCTTGATTTCTCCTTCATTTTTTTTAACATCTTTACTGGAGTATAATTGCTTTACAATGTTGTGTTACTTTTTGCTGTATAACAAAGTGAATCAGCTATATGTATACATATATCCCCATATCCCCTCCCTCTTGCATCTTCCTCCCACCTTCCCTATCCCACCCTTCTAGGTGGTCACAAAGCACCAAGCTGATCTCCCTGTGCTATGCAGCTGCTTCCCACTAGCTATCTGTTTTACATTTGGTAGTGTATATATGTCAATGCTACTCTCTCACTTCATCCCAGCTTACCCTTCCCCCTCCCCGTGTCCTCAAGTCCATTCTCTACATCTGCATCTTTATTCCTGTCCTGCCCCCAGGTTCATCAGAAACTTTTTTTTAGATTCCATATATATGTGTTAGCATACGGTATTTGTTTTTCTCTTTGTGACTTACTTCACTCTGTATGACAGACTCTAGGTCCATCCACCTCACTACAAATACTTCAATTTCATTTCTTTTCATGGCTGAGTAATATTCCATTGTATATATGTGTCACATCTTCTTTATCCATTCATCTGTTGATGGACACTTAGGTTGCTTCCATGTCCTGGCTATTGTAAATAGTGCTGCAATGAACATTGTGGTACATGTCTCTTTTTGAATTATGGTTTTCTCAGGGTGTATGCCCAGTAGTGGGATTGCTGGATCATATGGTAGTTCTAGTTTTAGTTTTTTAAGGTACCTCCATACTGTTCTCCATAGTGGCTGTATCAATTTACATTCCCACCAACAGTGCAAGAAGGTTCCCTTTTCTCCATACCCTCTCCAGCATTTATTGTTTCTAGATTTTTTGATGATGGCCATTCTGACTGGTGTGAGGTGATACCTCACTGTAGTTCTGATTTGCATTTCTCTAATGATTAGTGATGCTGAGCATCCTTTCATGTGTTTGTTGGCAATCTGTGTATCTTCTTTGGTCTTCTGCCCATTTTTGGATTGGGTTGTTTGTTTTTTTGATATTGAGCTGCATGAGCTGCTTGTATATTTTGGAGATTAATGCTTTGTCGGTTGCTTCGTTTACAAATATCTTCTCCCATTCTGAGGGTTGTCTTTTCATCTTGTTTATGGTTTCCTTTGCTGTGCAAAAGCTTTTAAGTTTCATTAGGTCCCATTTGTTTATTTTTGTTTTTATTTCCATTTCTCTAGGAGGTGGGTCAAAAAGGATCTTGCTGTGATTTATGTCATAGAGTGTTCTGCCTATGTTTTCCTCTAAGAGTTTTATAGTGTCTGGCCTTACATTTAGGTCTTTAATCCATTTTGAGTTTATTTTTGTATACAGTGTTAGGGAGTGTTCTAATTTTATTCTTTTACATGTAGCTGTCCAGTTTTCCCAGCACCACTTACTGAAGAGGCTGTCTTTTCTCCATTGTATATTCTTGTATCCTTTATCAAAGATAAGGTGACCATATGTGCGTGGGTTTATCTCTGGGCTTTCTATCCTGTTCCATTGATCTATATTTCTATTTTTGTGCCAGTACCATACTGTCTTGATTACTGTAGCTTTGTAGTATAGTCTGAAGTCAGGGAGCCTGTCTCCTTCATTTTTAAAGGATATTTTTTCCAGATATAGACTTGGTTGATGGTCTTTTTGTCTCAGCACTTTGACTTTCATTCCATTGCCTTCTGGCTTCCACGGTTTCAGGTGAGAAGTCAATTGTTAATCTTATTAAGGATCCTTTGCCTAATTAGTCTTACCCTTCAATTCTGAGCTCAACCACCTCTTCCTCCCTGGACTAGGTCAGGCCCTTTGGTACATGCCCAGTGCTCTGTACTTGTCCCCTGTAGAGATGATCACAACTGTAGTTAAATAATTAATGATGGAAGTAGCTCTCCAGTTTGTTTCTATCACTAGACTGTAAGTTCTGTAAGGCAAGGACCAAGCTTGAGTTTTTCACCACTCTATCCCCAGAGGCAACACAGTACCAGTCATACTGTAGCCTTTCAAAAAAACATTTACTGAGCGAGTAAATGAATACTTTACTCATCCTAAAGTAGGCTGAATTATTGATGCCAATTCTTCTCTCTGTAAGAGTGTGAGATAGCCACACTCTGCCATGGCTCAATGGTAGGCAGGGTGATTCCCTGCCCCTTGGCTTGAGATTGGCCATGTGACTTGCTTTGGCCAAATGATGTCAGTGGTGATGATGTAAGCAGAGGCTTGAAATGTGCTTGTGCAACTAAGCTTGCATGCTTGCACTCCTGCCTGTAACTATGACACAAACATGCCTTGGTGGTCATCGGTCCAAGTGGGATAAGAGACACATGAAACAGGCCTAAACCCAACTCACAGCTTAAAGCCAACCAAGTCCCACTGAGAGCAGCCTAGGTCAGCCAAACCCCACCCAACCCACAGATACATGAGGGATGAATAAATACCTATTGCCAAATGCCAGTGGGTTTGGGGTTGGTTTGTTACACAGCAATATTGTGGCAAAAGATGACTGAGACATATGCTCTGGCAAGTCTGAAGAGTGGGAGGAAGTCCTGGGGAAGGTCTCGCACCTGACCCTTCATATGGCCCACAGCTGGGTCTGGGTTGACTCTACAATCAGATGCACATCCCGTCTCTAACTTACAGACTAAACTTCCCCAAATTCTACAGTCCCACAGTGGGGATACTCATCTACCAGCCTCCTGGAGCAGCCCAAAGTGTATTAAGCACCTACACAGTGACAGGTGCAGAGTGGGTACTTGATAAGAGTTCGTCTTTGTCCTCCTCCACCTCCTCCACCTTCTCACCCATTCCACCCCTGGGCCTGAGAGTGCACCTTCACAGCCAGAATATTTGCAGCCTCTTCTCTGCTGTGCACCCTAACCTGTCCCAGGGGCTGGCCCTTCTTATTGCCAACTGCCCCCCCAGACTCAGGTAAGACGAGGAGACAGGGATGTGGCAGGTAGAGCATACCTCCTTACACTGTAACTCTGATTCCATGTATGATCTAAAATTATATTTATTCATTGGAAATTTATAACTGCCTATTTCAAGGAGGGCTTGAGGCAGCTTAGGGGCTGAACACAATAAAAAATAAATTACTTGAGGATCAAAGAGAACAGAGGCCAGGCAG
The DNA here is from genome assembly GCF_965194805.1 of Balaenoptera borealis. Classification (NCBI taxonomy): domain Eukaryota; kingdom Metazoa; phylum Chordata; class Mammalia; order Artiodactyla; family Balaenopteridae; genus Balaenoptera; species Balaenoptera borealis. Next base: position 47,602,323 of record NC_138879.1, on the reverse strand, counting down.
AGAGCAGAAAGAGGAGGTGGCACCAGGAATCTGATGCAATACATCGGACTCTGAGATTTCCAGCAGGTGTAGAAACAAGACAAGCAAGCGGGCTACAAAATTCAATATAATGAAAGCAGCAGCCCTCAAGCCTGGGTGTGAACCCCATTTGCAGGCAACTCTGAGGCCAAAGGACATGCATCAGGCCAAACTGGGGAGACCTCAATACTAACAATAATAGCCACCATCCATGCACCAAACACTGTTCGAAGTGCTTTGTACATGACTTCTCACGGAGTCCTCTGAACAATGAGACAGATACTATTATTATCTCCATTTTACAGATGAGCAAACAGAGGCAAAGCAACTTCTCAAGGGCACAGGGTGAGGGACAGGCAGAGCCAGTATGAACGCCTGCAAGTCTGAGCCCAGAACCCTTAACCACTAAGCAAGTCAGCTTCTGCTTTGCTCACGCTGGGCCCAGCCACAACCCGGAGACCCTGATCACTGGGCCTCTGGCTCTGAGTTGGCTGTAGGCCGACCTCCTTCCCTGTTGAGGCCTTATCCCCACGCTTCTGAAGATCTGTCGCTAGCCTAGCCTGTTTGTCAGGACCCCATTACCTCCTGATAAGACCCTGCAGATGGCCTGCCTCGGTTCCCACCTGCCACCCTCTGGAGATGTGCCTTATCTCCCTCCCCACCTAAACCTGCACTCCCAGAACATACCCCTTGCCACCCAGCCCTCCCCAAAGTGTATCAACTTCCAGCTCCTCTGACCTGCCTCAATTTGCTATCCATCCACATGCCTGTCCCAGATTCCAACACAAACTCTAAGAGTCCATGTTCTACATCTGTCAGCAGAGCCCACCATTGAGAGTGATGTACAGTGAACGTCCTCTAAGGCCATGACCCCTGGAGTGCAAGCCTTCAGCCCCTGACTAGCTACCGTGTGAGCCCACGCTCCGGACACCAGGTCTGTACCAAGAGAGGCCAGCCCACAGTTCGGTCCTGCCTGCCCCCTGGGCCTGACCTCTCTGCCCTGACCTCAGAGTGTCCTGGATGCAAAGTCTCAATTCTGTAAAGGCATTTTAGATTCCAAACAGGGAACTCTCACTCCTGAGTTACTCCCTTTGCTAAATTATCCCCCTTCACCCTGTCAGGGGTGACCCAGTTCACCACACGACATCCAAACCTGCAGATGGGTTTGGGGAAATCTGAGGCCATCCCAGCCCACGAGGCCCTTTTACATGAAGTGAGAAGAGGTGACCCTTGGTGGAGGTGTGTCTCTTCCACCTGTTGGAAAATCTCTGTCATAAACTGATAATGCTAAAACAAGATGCTTCACTGCCATGTGTGAGAAAATCGCCATCATAAACCACAATGGAAAGCCTCTTCCATGCAGTGCCCTCGTATGGCTCCCAACCCGCAAAAATGACTTTGGCAGACCTGCTGCATCCACAGCCATGGTAGCTCTGGCCAAGCAAGATACTCAAAGCAGCTAGTTTCCTGCTCCACAGAACCCTGCAGACGCGGAGACCACGTGGTCAAGAATCACGCCCACTTTCTGCTGTGCTCACGTTAAAAGCGGAAGGTCCTAACAAGCCCCAGGAATGGGAGAAAGGTCTTCGTGTCCAGGCTGGGGTCATCGGCCCCCAAGCAGTGCCTTCTGCAAATGAGGAAAACCGCCAGCAGGATTAGAACTGGCGGGTAGAGAAGGTCACCACAGGAACAGGCTCTCAAGAAAAGTCAAGGAATGAGACCTGGGAAACACGGAAAGCAGCTCCGTGGCTGCTCCAAGACACGGCCTGGGCTGATCACTACCATTTGGGGTTAGAAAGAATTTCACATTCATCTCTGACCTTTTCTTGGCAAGCCTCACCCATGGCACCGACCCCCGATCAAATACCTGCCCCGACCCTGGCATTAATGAGGACAACCACTGACAATGCTGAGACCAGTTGAAATTGGGTCGTTTCCTGTCACTAACCCGTGTGATTCAATGACATTAAAAAAGAAACCAGAAGAGAATTCATTTCTTTTTTTACTTGTAAATGAGGCCCCACTTAGAGCAGACCAATTTCAACGTTGAGCCTTCTGAGGCAAAGGGTCCCTGAGGGATGGCGTGAAAGAACTTGGGGCCTAGCCCTTGTTTTCTGATCATGGCACCAAACACCCCCTCATCCAACCCCCCTGTGCTCTACATTGAAGAGAAATAAACCTGGTTTCCAAAAATGAAGTCTGGAAAATAATACAGACTCCTACATTTCACCTTCTAAATTAAGCCAGTTACTTAAGCTATTAACTTTCCACTGGGGACTGAAAGAAAATTGTTTCAAAACTGGGAACTAAATATAAAGTTAGGCGGAATGGGACTTTGCTGGTGGTGCAGTGGTTAAGAATCCGCCTGCCAATGCAGGGGACGTGGGCTCGAGCCCTGGTCCAGGAAGCTCCCACATGCCGCGGAGCAACTAATCCCATGCGCCACAACTACTGAGCCTGCACTCTAGAGCCTGCGAGCCACAACTACTGAGCCCGTGTGCCACAACTACTGAAGCCCACGCACCTAGAGTCGTGCTCCACAACAAGAGAAGTCACCACAATGAGAAGCCCGTGCACCACAATGAAGAGTCCCTGCTTGCCGCAACTAGAGATAGCCCGCGTGCAGCAACAAAGACCCAACGCAGCCAAAATAAATAAATAAATTTATATTAAAAAAAAATAAGGTCATGTAAAAATTCAAGGATTAGCTAGACGCAGCTTCTACTCTGGGTTTTTAGCAATAGGAGGGGCACACTCCACCAAAGTTTTGGTGCTAGCAATTGGGCACACTGTATCCAAAAGGATTCTTCGATTGCAAGCAACAGAAACCAGGTCTGGCTGACTTAAGCAGAAAGGGATTTACTGGCAGGACACCTGGACGCTCAGAATTGATGGGAAGGCTGAAGGTCCTGATGTGGAAGAACACAGGAACCATGGCAGCTGCAGAGTCTGGGCCTCAAGGTCTCATCAGCTGCCACCGTGGGAATAAGTGGCTCCAATACCCTTTCCCTTCCTGCTTCACTCTGCTTAGATTTCACATCTCACAAAGAATGGCCCAGCGGAGTAGCCCAGCTTGGGCCAACATCCCACCCCTTGACCTGGGTGATGGCTACGTGGCTGTGTTTACTTTGTAAAAATTAGACAAGCAGTACATTTAGAATTTATGCCGTTTTCTGAATGGATCTTACGCGTCAGTAAAACCAAAGATAAACCTAATCAGTAATTCCACTCCTAAAAGAAGTCAAACACGGAAGATAAATAATACACATAAGAGAATGAAAACATATGTCAACAAGAAGACTTATGGCCACTCCATTTATAATAGCCCAAAACTTACCATATGACCAGCAATTCCATTCTAAAGTATACATCCAAGAGAAGTGAAAACATATGTCCACATAGAAACTTGTATATGAATGTTCATAGCAACATTTTTTATAATAGCCCAAAGTGGAAATAATCCAAATGTCCATCAACAGATGAATGGATAAACAAAATGTGGCATAACCATACAATGGTATATTAGTTAGCCATAAAAAGGAATGAACCTTGAAAACATTACAAGTGAAAGTTAGGGAAAACCACATATTGTATTATTCTACTTATATGAAATGTCTAGAATAAGCAAATCCATAGAGACAGAAAATAGATTAGTGGTTTCCTACGGCTGAGGAGGTTGTTGGGAGAATAAGGGGAGTGAATGCAAAGATACAGGCTTCTTTTTCGGGTGATGAAAATGTTCTGGGACTAGTTCGTGGTAATGGTTGTACAATCTTGTGAATATACTAAAAACCATTGAATTATATACTTAGAAATGGTGAAGTTTATAGTAAATAAACTATTGAATAAAAACAGGGACTTCCTGGTGGTCCAATCATAAAGAATCCACCTTCCAATGCAGGGGACGTGGGTTCGTAGGGGAACTAACATCCCACGTGCTGCGGGGCAACTAAGCCCCTGCGCCTCAACTAGAGAGGCCGAGTGCCGCAAACTACAGAGCCCACGTGCTCTGGAGCCCATGTGCCACAACTAGAGAGAAGCCCACACACCACAACGAAGATCTCATGTGCCACAACTAAGTCCCAACACAGCCAAAAAAAAAAACATAAACGCAAATGCATCTATTAAAAAATGGAATACAGTGTGACTCCGTTTATAAAAGTTCAAAAGTATACAAAATTTTAAAACGTATTGTTTAAAGATATAAACCTACATGGTAAAGTTATAGAGAACAGCAGGCTAATAATGATAACAAAATTCAGGTTAGTGTATCCCCTGGGGATGAGGAGAGAGGAAAACCCACCTAAGGAGAGGCATAAAAACAATTTCTAAAGGGCTGTTGATACTCTGTTTCTTCATTTGGCTGGGCATATGTCTGCTTTATTACTCTTCTTTAAACTGCACATATTTGTTTTATATGCATATATATCTATTTCACAATAATTTTTTAATCAAATACTTTCTTATATTCCAACAATATCCGGTTAAAGATAAGACTGGGGGGAGAAATGATCCTATTCCCTAGCAACAAAAAACATAAAACAGGGGCTTCCCTCGTGGCGCAGTGGTTGAGAATCTGCCTGCCAATGCAGGGGACACGGATTCGAGCCCTGGTCTGGGAAGATCCCACATGCCACGGAGCAACTAGGCCCGTGAGCCACAATTACTGAGCCTGCGCGTCTGGAGTCTGTGCTCCGCAACAGGAGAGACCGCGATAGTGAGAGGCCCGCGCACCGCGATGAAGAGTGGCCCCCACTTGCCACAACTAGAGAAAGCCCTAGCACAGAAACGAAGACCCAACACAACCATAAATAAATTTAAAAACAAAACAAAACATAAAACACCTAGGAACAAACAAGAAATGTTCACAACCCCCATAAAGAAATCTATGAAACTTAAGTGGGTGCTATAAAAAAAGAGAATGACAGGAAGGAGGACACGAATCAGTAAGAGACAGACCATATTTCTAGAGAGGAAAACTCAATATCGTTATTATTTTAGAAATTTATTGTCATTCCAAATTAGATTCTAATGATATGTGCAGAAGAGCTATAAAATGATTATAAATATCACAGAGAAGAACGACTAAATGGGCAAGCATAACCAAAGAAAAGCTGAGAAAGAATCTGCATGGCCAGGAGTTAAATTTAAAGTCATAATTTTAAAAATGTGATAGTGGAAGAAAAAGAGGTCAGTTAATGAAAAAAGAGAAAACCTGGAAGCTCATATGTTTGTGCACGATAATAAAGCTAACATTTAGAGTCAGTCGGGGGAAGGGTGAAGGAAATCTAGTCCAAGACCAAAATCTATTAACCTAGTAACACAGGTTACTGGACCTGGGAGGCTAAGGGAGAGGGGGGAGGGAGACTCTCATGTTTTGCCTTTTTGAATTTTGAGCAACATGGTTGTAATGTACAGTTGACCCTAAACATGGTGGAGGAGGGTCAAGGGCATCAACCCCCTTGTAATTGAAAACTCCCGTATAACTTTACAGTCAGCGCTGCATATCCGCAGTTCCACATCCTCAGATTCAACTAACAACAGATTGTTTAGACCTGTAGTACTTATTTAGTGAAAAAAATCCATGTATAAGTAGACCCACAGAGTTCAAACCCGTGTTGTTCAAGGGTCAACTGAATAGTCCAAAAAAATTAAATTTCAATTTCAAATGTAGTTGGTAGGAAAAGAAACTGAACTAAAAGAACTGGTGGACAATTTGAGAAGAAATAAAATCAGGCTCTAATCTTATACCATAAACCAAAATAAATTTGATAGGATTAGAGTTGAATGTAAAAGAGAGAGCTGAGTGGAAAAGCTAACACCAAATAAAGAACAAGAAGAAAATATAGGTGAATATTTATCTGAACTTGGGGTGGGGAAGACCTTTCAAACCCAAAAGCAAAGGAAGAAATCACAAAATGAAAGGACTGATAGACTTAACCACATGGATCAGTCTGCTGGGGCTGCGAAAACAAAATACCATAGACTGGGAGGCTTAAAAAACAGAAATTTATTCCTCTCAGTTCTGGAGGCTGGAAGTTCAAGATCAAGGTGTCAGTCAATTCAGTTCCTGGTGAGGGCTCTCTTCCTGGCTTGTAGACAGCAGTCTTCTTGCTGTGTGTCCACATGGCCTTTCCTCAGTGCATGTGTGAGGACGGAAAGAGAAAGAGAGAGAGAGAGAGCTCTCGGCCATCTCTTCTTATAAGGGCACTAATCCCATCACGCGGGCCCCACCCTCAGGGCCTCATCTAACCCTAAATACCTCCCAAACATTCCATCTCCAAATATTATCCAACTCTTGGAATTAGGGCTTCAACATATGCATTCAGGAGAACACAAATATTCAGTCCACAACACCACATAAACATTAGAAACTTCTCTATGTTTAATAATAATAATAATAGAAAAACAAACACTGAACTGAGAAAAAATGTATTACATATATGTCAGTCACTATTCTTATGGATAAATAAATGTTAAATAAAATATGGGTTATAAAATCATTCAGGGACTTCCCTGGAGGACCAGTAGTTAAGACTTCACCTTCCAGTGCAGGGGGTGCAGGTTTGATCCCTGGTCAGAGGGCTAAGATCCCACATGTCTTGTGACCAAAAAAACCCCAAAACATAAAACAGAAGCAGTATTGTAACAAATTCAATAAATTTTTACTTTAAAAAAATAAAAAATAAAATCATTCATATAGAACGATCTCAATTTTTAAACATTAAACATGGTTATCTCTGGAGGCTGAGAATCACAGATATTTAATTTCTCCTTTGTGTTTTTGTGTATTTTCTAAATTTTCCATAATGAATATGAATTACTTTTAAGATTTAAAAAAATTACCATTATTTTTAAAAAGTGTTATGTCATGTTCAAGCAACATCAGGGGCATAGGGTCCAGTTCTGCAAAACTTTAGGAGGATGTTTGATGGGCCAGGTGCCCAGCACGGCCTGGAGTGTGATCCATATCACCCTATAGACTCTACAAGGAGCCCCTGAAAGAGGCAAGTCCTTCTCCCTGGAGGAGGCAGGCATGATGGGGATCTTGCACCAGTGAAAATCCTGCCCCATGGAAAATAGACTTATTTGAGATGGCTCCAAAGGGACAGACCCAGAAGCAAAGTGACAAAGAGACAGATCTCAAGACCTCAGCTCAAAAGAGGGAATAATTTCTACCTCTGTGAGCTGCCCCTAAATGCAAAACACCATACAGTGAGCTTTGTGTCACGGTCCATCCATGACTCAGGCATAGATGGAAGAAGGCTTCTTGTATGAGGAAGGGGGATAAATTAGACATTAATTTTTAATTGTGTAATTACTTTTCCTTTTAAAAATTTAAAACAGATTGTATACTTAAAATGAATGACTTATTTGAGGTATATAAATTATACATCAATGAAATTATTTTTAAAAGTTTAAATACAACAGAGAAGGCTAAATTTCTCTTTGATTCCCCCCACCACACACACACACAATCCTGATGCCCTTCCCCCTTCCCCGGAGATAATAGCTATTGTAAGTTTGGAATGCCTTTTTCTAGACCTTTTTATATTCTTTTATAAGTAGGTATGTGTTACTTATATTTGTATTTATATAAAGTATGAAGGACTATGTGAAAACGTTTCTATGAAAGGCATCATAATGTATTCAACACTTGGAAACTTGCTTTCTTCACCTTATAATCTGAGAGATTCATCATTATTGTTATAGAGAGATCCAACTAATTCTTTCTCAAAGCTGCATAGGACTCCCAGGTATGAAAATGTGAGCTGATGTAGCGGGTGCTATTCCACCACCAGCAGACATTCAAACTGTGTAGAGTTTTTCACCATGGACTGCAAACTGCCACAAAGGCTGTCTCAGAACTTTCCACCTGTGCACACGTGCCAGGTTTCCTTTAGGGCAGACCCTGGGAAGTAGAATCCTTATGATGTAGGGCAGATGCTTTTTAATTTGACAGGTCCTGCCAAATTGCTGTCCTAGCCTCAGATCCCATGGCTTTAAAAACCTGATCCCTGTGAAATGTCTTCTTGTCAGTTTCAGCTCAGCGTTTCAGCCTACCTGGCATATTCTGCACCTTGGTTTTGTTCCATTGCTCTCCATAACTATTCAAATCATCCTCCAACCGTGAGATGGGCTGCCCTGGTCACTGGCAGCACTCAAGCCAATGGCCACCCACGGAGGGGACCTCTTGAATGGGGAGGAGGCCCTTCTAAGCTTCTGTGAATCAGAAGATGCTCTGCCAGTAAATGAGAAGGGGATGGGGGCTGAGCAAGAAGAAACTGTACAAACCCCGGCATCAACTCAACTGCTTGGATGGGCTGGGCCTAAAGAGGAAAATGCAATCAACACATTGGAAAAAAAAAAAAAAGCATCAACACGTAAATTAGGTGTGAGCACAGCCGACTGAGTCAGGCAGGCCTGGATATTGACGATCGTTCACCCTCCTCACCAGGCAAGCCAACCACCAACTCTGTGATGATGCCCACCAAGGTCACCGAAACACCTGACCGATTAATTGTCTGCGCTATACTAAGTGCTTTTACATAAGGTGCTAACTACGTAACTGTGGTCTTACATAAGGTGCTCCAGTATTTTTAGCAGCATATAACTGCCATGTGAAAGGAGGAGCTGATCCCCCGGTGAATGCCGCTCACTTTCCAGGCGGGCGCAGTCCTAGAAATGCTGATGTTTTGCAGGCAGCCAGCCGACTGCTGTTGGAGGGGTGAGGATGTCTGCGCAGAGGGTGGCAGCAGCAGCCATATTCCGCAGTTTCTCCAGGCCAACCTGACACCCCGCTGACCAGCAGAAGGTGACCCACGTCACCTCCTTACCCCCAGGCCTCACGGCAGGGAGAAAAGGGCTGCTTCATGGGCAGAACCCAACCAGCCACCTCCGAGCTTAGCAAGCTCTCCCCAAACCCAGCGGAGCAGATGGGGACGGGAGAAAAGCAGAGCTGACCCTGGCCCTGCTCCCACATCCCCAGAGCCGTCTGCCCCAGAACCTGGGTGCCTACCCTCATGTCACCTCCCACCTCTCACAAGAAATCTAAGATTCCGGGTATAGTGTCAAGTTTGTGGCCCCTATAAGGGAGTGGAGAATCAGTATTCATGTCCTGGGTTGAGGGTCGCTGCTGCCTTTTTCTCTGTTTCAGTACATTTTATTGAAGTATCACACACACACAAGTACACATACTAAAACTGGTGGACGTCGAAAATATGAGCACACGTATGTGACCAACACCCAGATAGAGAAACCGACCATCACCAGCCTCCCAGAAGCCTTCCTTGTGCCCCTGGGAACTACGACTCCGACTTCTAACACCTTACATTCATTCTGCCTTTTTTGCACGTTATATAAATGGAATCCTACGGTACATGCTCTTTTCCGTCTGGCTCCTTTGCTCAGCAGTGTCTGCATGATTCCTCCATGACGTTCCATGTGGCTGCGGACTGTTCTGTGGTACAGTGTTCTACTGTATGCATTCACCCCACTGTATTCGTCCATTCTACTGCCAAAGGATGCTGGGTGATTTTCAGTTTTGTGGCTATTAAAAATAGTGCTGCTGTGAACACTCTAGTACATGCCTTTTCACTGCAGCCTTTTGCCTCTCATAAGATATAAAAAGTTGAAAACGACTGTTTTAAATCAAATCTTGAGAAAGCCAACCTGCTCTATCTCTCCAATTCACCCTCTCATTCTTTAAACGCAGTCTTTCCACTATCTACGTGGTACCAAGTAAAGAGCATTGGCCACAGGAGTCAGACTTCCTAGTACTAAAGCCCAACTCTACCACCTACTTGCTCTGTGTCCTTGGGCAAGCACTTAACCTCTCTGTGCATCATTTTTCTTTACCTGTAAAATGGGGAAAACAATAGTATTCCTACCTTCATTTGGTTGAGGATTAAATAAAGGAATAAGGGCTGCACAAAATAAGCACCCATCAAAGTTAGTAGCTATGATTATGGCCAAAGGCACCCTGTCTCTCTCACCCCTGAGGCACCCTGTTCTGGGTGGCCTCTGCCAGGATAGCTGAGCAAGGCTCTCACACAGGAGGAGACAGCAGCTAAAGACAAACAATTTCACCATCTCCAACTGGAACGAAGCTGTACCAAAAAGCCCTCCCTAATTCCCTGGTGGTCCAGTGGTTAGGACTCCACGCTTCCACTGCAGGGGGCACAGGTTCCATCCCTGGTCGGGGAACTAAGATCCCACATGCCGTGTGGTGCAGCCAAAAAAAAAAACACAACTGTTCTAAAAAGACTTTCTTTTTTTCTGTTCTCTGTTCTCGGGGTTCTCTGTTACACCAGACCATGCTCTTTCCCTCTGTCTTTCCAGCCATCAAGGCTGCGTGGAGGACACAGCTACTGTCCTTTTACCCACAGGGCACTGGATTTCATTCAAAATGTGACCTAAACCAGCGGCACCATTCGGGGTCATTATTAATGGTGTGCCAGCAGCCTGGTGACAAGCTGCTGGGGTGTTAACAGTGCCCAGAAATCGCTGCCTGAAAAAAACCAATGTTTTAAATGTCCCCGCAAAAGGAGAGTCAAATGGTGTATTTCATTTTTTTAGGCGACAGAGATGGAAAAAGCCCCTAGAAGCATACGGTGCAGAGACCTAGGAGCAAGGCTCCAGGCCTTGCATTACTGGTTGCCGTGGCAACTATATTTCACATCAGGAACTCATTTTCATATGATAGTGACCTGTGGAGGGAAGGGAAGGATAGCTCCTAAGGAAACTTAGTTGAAGGTGGTACTGTTTGGGGATAGGGTTGATTTTGTTTACAAAAAAAAGCATTTAAAAGTGCCCTAAGGGGGACTTGCCTGGTGGCACAGTGGTTAAGAATCCGCCTTCCAATGCAGGGGACGTGGGTTCGATCCCTGGTCAGGAAACTAGATCTCACTTGCATGCCTCTACTAAGAGTTTGCATGCCACAACTAAGGAGCCAGTGAGCCACAACTAAGGAGCCTGCCTGCCACAACTAAGACCCGGTACAGGGGCTTCCCTGGTGGCACAGTGGTTAAGAATCCGCCTGCCAATGCAGGGGACGCGGGTTCGAGCCCTGGTCTGGGAAGATCCCATATGCTGCGGAACAACTAAGCCCGTGCACAACTACTGAGCCTGGGCTCTAGACCCCGTGAGCCACAACTACTGAGCCCATGTGTCACAACTACTGAAGCCCACATGCCACAACTACTGAAGCCCACGTGCCTAGAGCCCGTGCTCCACAACAAGAGAAGCCACTGCGATGAGAAGCCCATGCACCGTAACGAAGAGTAGCCCCCGCTCGCCACAACTAGAGAAAGCCTGCACGCAGCAACGAAGACCCAATGCAGCCAAAAATAAAATAAATAAAAATAAATAAATTTATTAAAAAAAAAGACTCGGTGCAACCAAAAATAAAATAAATAAAATAAATAAAAAATTTTAAAACACTTACTAAAAAAAAAAAAAAAGTATCCTAAGGGACAGAAATGACCTGAGGGCTCCTCGGGGTTCTCTGTTCCACAACTCTTACTTAAGACACACATACACACGGCCTGTTTTCGAAGGCCTCTGGGGCAGCTGTCACAGCCTCCCCTAGTCACTGGTCCCACCATTAAGCATCTGTTCTGTTACAAAGTCCTTTCCTGGAGTCCAGTGGGGTCCCAAGCAACCAGATGACCACACCGCCAGGACAGCCTGCACATCTGGGCCAGGTGCTAAGAGGACCTGTAACACCCTCCCTGGACTGAAGCGTATGCTTTCCTGGACAAATAGCAACCCCTACTATCAAAAAACAGCCTCAGGAGTCAGACAGACTTGAGTTTCAACCTCTGTTCCACCCACCTACAAGCTGTGTGGTTTAGGCAGGTCCCTGGACCTCACGGGGTTTGTGTCCTCATGGGGAGAATGAAAACAAGAATCCTAGCTCCTACCCCTCTGGGGGCTGTGCGAATAACACACACAAGGGATTACTTAGAAAGATCAGCACACGCCCAGCACATACCGACCACTCAATAAACAGCTGCTATGATTAGGAACCGGAAAAGCATCTCTCATATCCATGATACAACTGGAGGCTAATAGCAGAGAACAAAGTATTAAGTTGGGTGGCACAAACGGTAATGAATTCATCCATGAATCCAGAAGTGCAGGCCAGTGGGAATCTGGGACTCGAACAGTCCAGGAGGGAGGTGGGATTTGAACCAGACTCTGAAGGATAGCCAGAGGTGTTCTTGGAGGTTAAGGGGAGGAATTCCTTTATTGAGAGCCAACAGGATACCCAGTCCTGGAGATCCGGGAGGAAAGGAAGAGGCTTCAAGGACACAAAGGCGCCTGCGATCAGCAGACAGACAGCCGTGGTCCTTAGGGCCCGGTGGAGTGAGAAGGCCAGGAAAGAGGCCCCCAGGGCAGCTGGGAGAGGCAAAGCTTTCCCAGGGAGACAGCTCTGAGCTGGGTCTCTAAGACTAAGGCAGAGAGGGCCGACCATGGTAGGGAGGGAAGAAATCTCCGGACTGGAAAGTGGCTCTGGAGGGTGAGGCCACACGACTGAGGAGCTACAGGAGGTGGAGGAGCTGAGCTTTGTGCGGGAGGAGACCAGGAGCCTCTGAAGATTTCCTAGGGGAGAGGGCTCAGCAACAGGGTAAAAGCAGTAGTCATCCAGAGGCCACTGGTCTAGAGATGACATGCCAGATGGACTGCGGGAGCTGGAAGGGATTCTGGCATCAGGCCAGCGAAGGGGCCTCTGACCTCCTGCCTGAGACATTCAAGGCCTGGAACAGTAGCCTGGTCACAAAGGGGCAGGGAGAGGTGAGACGCTGCAGGGAAAAGTGAGTGTGACAGAAGGGAAGGAAACCCACTGCTGGGGAGTAAGGAGAACATGGTGAGTGTGGGGTGTCACTGGGCATCCAAGGAGCCAGGACTAGAGCTAGAATGGGGGGGAGGGGGCGTTCCCTGAGGGATCCCGAAGCAAGTTCTCTGAGAACATAAACACTGGGCCTCACAAAACATCCCAGAAAAGAGGGAAGGGGCGTCAGAAGAGGAGAAGGAATGATGGAGAAACAAGAACAAAATGAGGAGAGAAATCACAGCAGAGAAGGCTGCAAAGAGGGGCCTGCTTCCCGGGCAGAAGGACTTGGCAGCAGGATGAGGCCGACAAAAAAAATCGGTGTTTGGAAACAAGCTGACTTTCAGGGAAGCAGTTTCAGCAACGTGGTGGGGACAGCAGCCCAGGCTGCGCAGGAGTAAGAGGGGAGGCATGGAGCCAAGAGGCAGGCAGCAGGTGCGGAGCCCTTGCCGGGAAAATGTGACAGGGAGAGAAAAGAGGAAACGAAGCTTTCTGCTCCAGTGCATGGGTTTTTCCCCCCAAGAGATGGGAGGCCAAGTGGACGTCAGAGGCAGGAGGATGGAGGGGCACCCGGAGACCGGCACAATCTCTCAAGGTGTGGGGGGGGGGAGGGGCAGAGACTAGACTGCAGCCCCGGCTCGGCCAATGCTCTTACCAGGGTGTCCCGAGACACTCTGACTCCCCCAGACCTCCGAATGCTGGGGGATCAAAAGTTCTCACGCAGCTGCACAGATGGAGCCTGATCACCCCCCCAGCCCTGAACTCACGGAGGATGGGTGCCCACCTCCCGCATCACACCTCTCCCCAGGGCCACCTCCAGCGGTGGGCATGTCACAGACCACGCAGGTAGGAAAATCAGGTCCTCAGCCTTCTGAGCCCCAAGCAGGGGACAAAATTCCCAGACTTCCCAGCAGAACCCTCGCTGCAGCCCAAGAAAGGGGGCTTCCACACCCACAGCGCAGGTGTCACAGGCACCACTGTGGGCCCAGAGCCTTCATCCTGAAGGCAGGGAGCCCCCCCTGGATGGATCTCTACACTTCCTCCAAACCTTCGGCTGAGAAAAACAGAGCTTGGCCCGACTGCTGGGAGCAGGGTTTTGGGAAGACTGGAAAACAAACCCGGGGCAGGATTCTCAGGCTGAAAGAGGTGCTCAGGGTGAGGAATCCTGTCTGGCCATTGAGAGCTACCTCCATGCCGCCCTCCTCACACCCTCCTGGGCACCAAGTGCTATTCGATTCCCACTCCTGACCACCTAACTGGGGGAGGAAGCCCTGATGGCCACGGCCGAGGCCCACCATCTGGAGCGCGGGATCCTCACCGAAGGCGAGGCCGAGCGCGGAGAGGTGGTGCGCCCCGTCCCCGCGGGGCCCCTCCCGCGCACGTGCGCGCCCCGCGGGTGGTCGGTAAACACCGTGCTTGTTGACGCGCTCGCCCGGAGCGCTCTCCCCAGCGCCGCCCGCGGTCCGCCGCCGGTCTCGGCCGCCCACTCGCTCCCCGCGGCCCCTCAACGCGGGCGCACAATGCCCCCCACCCCCCGAGGGCCCCAGACAGGCTAAGGGCCGGACGCTGAGCACCAGGCGCTCCGGGGGCCGGGCCCAGGCGCTGCCCCGAGCCTCTCGAGACCAGCCCCGGGCTCCAGGCCAGGCGGGCGGCGGGCACGGCGAGAGGGAACGCGGCTCGGGCCCTGCGCGCGCCCCGCGGCCCCCAGGCTCGTCCCCACCCCGCGCGCAACAGCTCCCCGCACCCACCCGCCGCTCCAGGGCCGCCCCACACGCCCCCGCCGTCCCCGCCACCGAGCCGAACGCACGCCCCGGCGCTCGCAGACCGGGCCCCGAAAGGGTGGCCGCCCCCGGGACGCCAGACTCACCCGGGGTCCGGCCGGCCTCCAGCACGCTCCCTGGCTGCCCTCTGGCGGCGGCCGCGGGAACCCGGCGCTCGACCCGCCCCGCCCCGCCCGGCCCGGGACCTGAGGCCTCCGGCGGAGGACCGGCCTGAGGTCATCCTGTAGGCCAGGGCCCTTCTGGGTGACTGTCCTCGCCGCCGAACCAGTCTCAACGACCCCTTCGTTTCTGGGTAACGAACATCCCTGTCTGTTCCCTAAGCAGCTCCAAGTCCCCAACCCCCCAAATGAGCCATTCTAACCGCCCAAGGTGCAAAAGGAGGGCAGGTATGACTTCTGGGGCCTGAAACAGCACCTGGCACCTGCTGCAGCTCAACGTGTGTTTGTTGAATGAATGAACGCTCCACTGACGGACGCCGGACAAGCTGTGGCAACTTGGCTCAGTCACTAAAGGAAACAGCCACAAAAAAGACCCATCAGCCCTGTGTCTCGGCTCCCCCGTTTCAAGAACATCTGCCACATTCTCCACTTCCACCCACCCGGAGCCCCGGTGCCTGGCTTTGTATGCAGGTGGGGTGGGAGCGAGAAGCTTGGAGGGGCAGTGCCAGAGCCCTGTTACCCTTCATTCTCTATCAGGAAAACGATTCGACCCAAAACCTGTTTATGAACTGATTTCCTGAGATAGCTCCAGCATCAGTTGCTGAGTGATGACCAGATCTGGAAGTCCTGGTTTCCAGACTCACACAGCAGCCTCCACCAGTACCTGGGTCAGACCTCCGTTTGGGTTCTGGATCTTGCCCGTGGGAGAGATGATCTTGGGTAAGTGAGCACATCTCTCTAAGCTACCACTGTCCAGTAAACTTTCTGCCATTATGGAAATGTCATACTGCCATGCTGTCCCCTAGCCACCGGTCGCATGGGATGAACTTTTTAATTTCATTTAATTTTACTTCGTTTAAATTTTACTTCGCCAGTGTAGCTAGTGGCTGAGCCTCAGTTTCTTTATGTGCAAAAGGGACGTGATAGTCCCATTGGGAGGGTTGAGTGAGATCATGGAGAAGCCCCCGATTCTAGGCCTGGCTCACTGGAGGGGCTGTCGAGTCATTAGCATCATCTTCACCACCGTCATCACCTCACTCAGCCTGAAACCTCAAGGCTGTAGGGATTCTACAGGCTCTAGGCCACCTACCCACCCCGCAACCGCCCCTGCAGGCAGGAGTCGCTCACACCGCTGCTTGCACAGCCCGTGACACGGCGCTCACCACCTCTGGGGGCACCTAGCCTCTCTTTGGACTGCTGACCGTGGGAGAAAGATTTCTACACTGACCTGAAGTGGCCTCCCTGTAGCACCTCTTCCTGGCTGAAGTTGTACCTCTTTGGGGCTCAGAAAAAGTGAACCCCGCTAGCCTTCATCCCTTCAGTATCAAAGCTTTCAGCAAAGCACTGCTTATCCTCTGCTCTGTGCCAGGCTCTGGCTAGACTGGGGATTCGCACTCATTTCACTGAACTGTTGTTTCCCCAGGCCTCACCACATTGTCCCAGTGACAGTAACAAAACAGCATTTGTCTGGCTCTGCCCCATGCCCCGGGGGTGACTCACCGGGGACAGCAGACACAGCCTCCCAGCTCGCTTAAAAAGCCACTTCCTGCTCTCCTGGCCCAGGGTTTATTCCCTTGGCCCTCAAGGCAGTACATTGGTCCCGGCCCATTCCTCCCCCGACGCCCTCCACCATAACCTCCTCATCCTCTTGGTGTTGGGTCCGTCCTGCTCACTGCAGAGGGACACACGCTTCCACACATGCGCACACACCGGCACACACAGGTACGTACCGCCCTCGAGCAGCCCCGAGCTGCTGCACAGCCTCTCACTGCAGTGTCCTGGCGAGAGTCTGCTGCTGAGGCCCTTTCTTTTGACCAACTCCTCTTCCCATAGCTTGGGGAAGAGCACCCTGCCCGCACCACCTCCGCAGCCAAATTCAGAATGGCCTCCTCTCCTCTCTTTTTGCGACTTGGTCCAAATAAGCTCACGTCTCCTCTTTCTTCAGATGGATTTACGGGATGACGGAACAACAAAAACAGAAAACCCCTTCAAGAAATCAAGGGTGCCTATGAGAGGGGCATCTCGCTCCCCAGGAGGATGCTGGCTGAGCTGGTGACTCTCTGTAGCCCAGGAGCAGAGTATGGTGAGAGAAGAAGTTTAGGGGAGTTGACTCTGCCTCCTGGACTTTGGGGGCCAACATGAACCTAGAAGAGGGTCACTCAACCATAGCTCTGTTGACATTTGGGCCAGTTAATCCTATGCTGTTGGCCGGGGGTGCTGTCCTGTGCCTCGTGGGATATGTAGTGGCATCCTTAGGCACCCACTCCCCAGTCATGACAAACAAAAATGCCTCCAGACCTTCTCAGTTATCCCCGGGTGGGGGTGGGGGTCCACCCTCCTATCTTCCACCCCCCATCATTGAGAACCATTGATCCAGAGCCTGGTGTATCTTTTTAGCCTAGAGAATTATGGAGGGGAGGGCAGGAAACTGCTCTGTGCTTACAGTAGTGGGACAAACAGGATAAGGTAGGCAGGCCTGCATTTCCACTATTAGGCCAGGGGAGAAGCCAAGAGGAAACTGTGGAAAAGAGCTGTGTTTGGTCTTGAAGAAGTTCCTGTCCAAGAAAGTGGCTGGTGGGACAAGGGAACCCTAGCTGTCAGAGGCTGCAGGATGTTGCTTGGTAGGCAGGTGCTTAGAGGGAAGCAAGAGAATGCATCACATAGGGGCTCCTGGAGAAACCTTCAAATGCCTAATCCGGAGGAGATCAAAGCAGGAAAAAGATAAGGGAGGGAGAGAAGAGAGCTCTCCTCCTTCCTCCCTTGAGAAAAACAAGGCTATTTCCTGGATTGACATCATCAAGTTGAATTTGTTCAACAAATTCATTACACAATCAAATAAGAATATTTTTACCCAGACTTCTGCTTCGTTCAAGATGGAGTAACAGGGACCAGAGTTAGCTTCAGGCCTGAAACCACTAAAATATCAGACAAAATATATGAAACAACAACACTCAAAACATTGGACATCAGGCAACAAAGCAAAGTGATCCCCGGGAGAGAGGAAACAGCAAGGTGAACCCTGCACTGCTCAGCTTACTGCCTGGAGAGTTTCCAGACCATGGTTCAGAGAAGGAGGAACCTACCTGAATGGAAGAGACAGAGTTGGATTCTGGGGAAATGAAAACAGTTAGAATTCTCAGGGCAGAGGACTAGAGAGGAGAGAGATACACAGAGAGAGAGAAATCTAGAGATCTGCAGAAGTTCCCCCTCAAGTATTCAGTGAGTACTGCTCAGCACAGGCGTGTGAGAAAATTATGCGAGGCTGGGGGATGAACCACCCAAAAGGATTAGTGGGAACAATGCCTGGTGCTCACACAAGGCTGGAATAGTGCCTGTTCCCAAGAGCCAAAGTGGAAAACATCACAGTTCAGGGGCCACTAGTTAGAATACTAAGAAAGGTCTTGCTTTGAGGCTAGAGAAAAATTAACCTTAGACTAAATCCAGAAATCCAGTTCTGGTCCCACTTAAGAAAGCTTAAATTCAAAATCGGAAAGGATAAAACTCTTTCCCAGTGAGTTAACTGCCACAACCAAGTTCAAGAATGTTTATAGGAATTCAGAAATATTCTGTACCCAGCAAGGTAAAATTCACAGTGTCTGGCATCCAACAAAAAATACGGAAAACACAACTCATAAAGAGGAACAAACTCAATTAATTGAAACTGACTCAGACATGACACAGGTGATAGAATCAGTAGGCAAAGGCATTGAAACAGTTACATGTTCCAGAAGCTAGAGGAAGGCTTGAATATATTAGGTACAGATATGGAAGGGTTTTTTTAAAAAAAAAGACCCAAATTGAACTTCTGGACATGAAAACTACAATGTCTGAAATGAAAAATACACTGAATAGGATTAGCGGCGGATTAGACATTGCAGAAGAAAAAATGGGCAGCTCCCCTACAAAACCCTCAGTGAAGTCTGCTTAACTCGCTCACACTTTTGTGTGAGTTGATTTTGGTGGACAACTCAAAGAAAGTGTTGAGTTTTTTAAAGAAAGTGTCCTTGCACAACAGCAAGGACAGGGCCCAAGGCAGGGAGCCTTAAGACAGTAAGTGCTTCACATTAGGGACGGGTCCTGCTTTGATTTCAAAGCAGGCTTGGAGGAGCCCCAGCTGACATCCTAGTTATTAAGAGTTCTTTCCCAAATTTTCTTTGGTTGCTTCTGCAAATTCCACCCCCGCCCCCGTGCTGCCAAAAAGGCCCAGTGTTCCTGCGACCACAGCAGGTGTGTGACTTGGAGGAGCATTGAAATCTGCTACGTGAGGAAGATGGGTAAAATACTAGGTCTTCAAGAACCTCATAGTTCAATTGGGAAAACAGAAACATAAAGAAATCATCTCTGGGGCTTCCCTGGTGGCGCAGTGGTTAAGAATCTGCCTGCCAATGCAAGGGACATGGGTTCAAGCCCTGGTCCGGGGAAGATCCCACATGCCGTGGAGCAACTAAGCCTGTGCGCCACAACTACTGAGCCTGTGCTCTGGAGCCCACAAGCCACAACTACTGAGCCCACGTGCCACAACTACTGAAGCCCGCACGCCTAGAGCCCATGCTCCACAGCAAGAGAAGCCACCGCAATGAGAAGCCCACACACCGCAACGAAGAGTAGCCCCCGCTCGTTGCAACTAGAGAAAGCCTGCGCACAGCAATGAAGACCCAACGTGGTCAAAAATAAATAAATAAAATAAATAAATTTTTTAAAAAAAGACATCATCTCTGGACAATGGTGTGCAGGCTGTAACATGCTGCCTATTGTGTACTGATCTCATGGTAGACAGATGCCATGGAAGTAGGACATTGTTTATCTCCATTTTACTGCTATGATAGTTGAGACATAAACACCTTAAAGAATTTTCCCAAGGTCATACAGCAGGTAGTAGCAGGGCCATTATGCTACCTTACCCCTGTGGCGACATAAGATACAAAAGAAACAGAGGAGTGAACTACAGTGTGGCAGGGCTCAGATCCGGCTTTTCAGAGGAAACCCTTGTTCAGCCTCCCAAAGGAGTAGGAGTTTGCCAGGTGGGCCAGATAGGGAAAGACATTGCAGGTAGAAGGAACAGCAGGTGCAAAGGCTCAGAGAAGGCAAGAAAGGGGATGTTGAAAGGTTGGGAGTGGTGAATGGTGAGGCAGAGCAGAAAATGAGCCCAGAGTGGTAGGTAGGGACC
This sequence comes from Balaenoptera borealis, assembly GCF_965194805.1. Classification (NCBI taxonomy): domain Eukaryota; kingdom Metazoa; phylum Chordata; class Mammalia; order Artiodactyla; family Balaenopteridae; genus Balaenoptera; species Balaenoptera borealis. Next base: position 47,582,364 of record NC_138879.1, on the reverse strand, counting down.
AGTGGGAGAAGGGTCCCGGGCACCTGGCCAACGATGTGGATTACAGCTGGCCAATCATTTCCAGTCTCAGATTCTTGAATTCTGAGGCACCATCAAGAAGTAGAGAGAATCAGCAATCTATTTGTGTGTGTGTAAAGAAGACATGCCTCTTCTCTATTGAGTCTAAGAGACAAAGGTAAATAGATATTGGCTTACACAGATTCACTCCCACAGATGGGACTGCTTGCTAATGGAAGACTTTATGAATAAAATACATACTCATTATAGACTTTTATATATTTCCAAGTGCCACTGATTGATGTAATAATCTGTGGCATAGACATTCATGTCCTCAGGTTATAGATGTGCTCATTTATGTGCCCAGAGACACACTGGCACAAATTAGTGATTAAAGCTCAAACTCTCTTCTTACTTCAAGGCATGTGGTGTTCTTTTGGTCCAGTAAACCACAGCTCTTCTGTATGTCTCCTATGACACTGTCAGAAGATTGGAGATGGGGAGCAGGCAGTGTGGACAAGTTAGGTGGCAGGACACCCCCAAGAGCCCGAGGATTTCTGGGTGTCTGTAGTCATCCAGGACCACATTGGCTGGCACCCTCTGGCCACCTAATCAGGTGGAAGACCCAGAAACCCTCACTCTTGGCTTCCCAAACTACAGGGACGACCTGACTTCCACCTTCCATTTGACAAAGGCTCTTTCCTTGACCAAACTTCCATCAGGTACCTCTGAGCCCTCTTCTCAACTAGGCGTCAACCTTGGCCTGTGAGAACTGCAACTCCCAACACAAATGATTTTGTCCACTCTCCACTCTGTCCACAGAGACTTGAAAAAAAAAATCTAGCCTGGCTTCTAGCAGTCTAAGGCCACGGTGTCCCTGCAATGACCCGGTCCCTCCCTCCCTCTTGAGTTTCTGTCTGAGAAAGCTCGTCTGCCAAGGGAATTTACCAATTGTTCCAGCCAACGCCTGCTGACAGGCTCCTGGCCTCCATTTCCTTAGAGCATTTATTTTGAAAACTTATTGTTGTAAATCCTTTCTCTGTGCCTTTGAGATGTATGTGTATCTCCTGGAACCCAGGAGTGTCTTTCTTATGGACCTGGGAGCTATTCCTTTGAACTATAACCATCAGGGATGATGGGGCCCCTGTGTCTCAATCTCTGTAGGCAGGTATCTTGGTTGAGTGCCAGTCACCAGACTAAGATGGCCTAATCATACTGACATTGACCACTTACTTGCTTTTTGTAATTTTTCACTGTCTTGACTCTGCTTGAGTCCTCACTCACTCCCCTTCCCTACTCCCTTACTCTCCCTTTAAAGGCCAAGTCCCCTCTACATAGATCAGAACCAAGCTCGGTTCTAGTCTAAAGAAGTCTCTTTCCCCTGCTGCAGTAGTACTGAATAAAATCCATCTTTACCGCCATTAACTATTATCCAGCTTTGTTTTTCTTTAACACTTTCTAGAAATGTTCCTGGTGAGTCGGAGCCTTGGGGCTCCCTCATCACCTCAGAACCAACAGGCGTCCAGGATCGGCGTTAAATAGCAGCCCACAAAGGCAAACGTGAGGGCAGCAATTTAGATCTTTGAGTTCCGGAAATAGACTGGGGGCCAAGATGTAGAACAATCAAGGAAAGTTCTGAAGGAAACTAAAGTCCCCAGGGAGGCTCCAGCGTCCTCATCAGCGCAGCACTTAACTACAGACGGTGTGGGGAAGGGGCTGTACAAACAGAATTGCCTGTGTAGGTCCCAGCTTCCTGGGGTTTGTCATATGAAGAGACAAGCAGAAACGGCCCAGACGTGAGGAACAGACCATCACACCTGAAAAGCACCCAGACCCTGTGTAAAGAGGCATATTTGGGGGTGACATATTCTTCTACCCTTCAGGATGAAGGCAGGACATCTAGAGCAAGAGTGTTCAGGGGGAGGGAGCAGGAAGTCAAAGACCTGGGCTGAGACGTTTGGACATGTAGGAGAAACAGCTAGGCGGTCAGTGGGTCAGTGTGGTTGGAGGGGAGTGAGGAGAGGGTAGCAGGTGTTAGCAACCCCTTCACACTGCTCTACTTCTTCTCCAAGGACACTCTCTTTGCCTTTGTCCCAAATCAGCCTAAACCAGGCTGCCTCATTCTGTTTTAGAAGCTCCCAAGTAGTCTGCCATATGGCTATAATGCGATTTACTTAATTGGTTATAGGATTTTTCTTTTCCTTTTTTTTAAGGTACCATGAGGTACGAAGTGAAAATCAGGAAGCAGTTGGAGTGGCTTATAAAAGGAGGAAAAATAAAGAGCAAGCCTGCTCTCAACAGTTGCAAAGCCCGGGGCAAAAGTAGATGGAGGCCCACATACCACATGTCTAAATATTAAAAGTGATAAAATAAATTGACATCCTGTTAAATAAAATAAATACCATCTTTCTACCTTGACAAATAGACCTTCATACCAGTCTGGAAGGCCAGATTTAAATTTAGAATTTCTGGCTCTTTGGGGCTCTGCACCCGGCCCATGGCCTGCCCCCTCCTCTTCCGACACCCAGCTCCATCCTGCACTGAGAAGGCCCTTGAATACATAGGTCTGGACACCTCAGCCTGCCTATTGAGTTTCCACCTATGCTGCCCTTGGCCTAGGGCTACTCAGGAGGATAGACTCAGGAGTGAGGCCCAGATACACCCTACAAGCAGGCAGGGGTCATTTGGGCAAGAAATTCCAAGGTGCCAGGTACTCAGACTGTGGGCCACAAGTTGGAGGAGGAATGTGAGGTGCTGGGTGGGAAGGACCCCTTGATTCCACAGACTTCCTGTCCCTTAGGGAGGGATACAGTCATGGGGGGAGAGTCAGAGCAGTGTCCTGTGAAGCACAAGGCCCAGGGCAGGGACCCCACTTGCCCAAGTCTAAGGCTGGTGCTGCTAAAGAGTGGACACTGCCTGTCTACCTTGGGGAAGGAACTGACAGCATGGAGAAAGTCGGCAGGAAAGAGCAAAGGGCTGGAACCAGCAGCCCAGCCAGCTGGGGGAACCAAGGCGGAGCAGGCATCAGGGAGGGACAAAGCTGCAAGCTCTACCCAAGCATGCCTACGTCAGCACTGGCCAAAGGGGACAACCTGATCCTTACAGAGGAAGAAACCTTAGCTCCTACCAGCTCATAACTGTAACAGCCACTGGAACCACAAAGAGAAAGTACAAACAAGGAAGCTGAAACAAATAATGAAAACACTATCATCTCTTCTGTTGGTCAGTGAACATCTTTGTAAAGTCACCTGTTTTCCTGCAAGATGCTAGATGTGTAAAACTGGGAAGGTGGACTCCAGGCCCAACTTGGAGGCTAATTAGCATTGAGAGGTGAGCAAGTCACTTTGCATCTCTCTGTTTCCTCATCTATCAAACAGGGATATACTTGCCCTATCTCTCTCTACTTGCAAGGGATTTTTGTGATTATTCCAAAAAATGTATTCCTTTGCTGGATGTGAATTTTGTCTCTCGAAGCTGATTGGCTGGGTCAACATAACCTCGATGCAACCTTCACGAAAATCGGGAAGAGAAGTGGCCAAGTTGCCTCCTGCCAGATAAGCATCCAGGCGAAGAGGACCAGCTGAGAGGGAAGACAGGCCAGCCTTTCTTGGGAAAGGAGGGCAGCCGGTCTTTGTAAGCACCCGTCTTCGAGCACCAGGGTCAGCAGGGTAGGGTATCTGGAAAGCAAACCCCAGACATCTCCATTAGCAAGTGGTCACCTGCACAAAGGACCTCTGTGATTTCATTTCACTTAGCTCCTGGGGACAAAAGCAGACAGTCAAGGGGCAGATTACAAGCACTCGCTGTGTGCAGAGCTGTAGGGGATACTTTAGGGAGCTTGACAGCAGGTGAGAGATGGAGGAAAACAGAAGAACAGAAAAGTCTTTTACAGAGCAATGTGTTCACTCATGCCTGTGTATGGATAAGTACTAATGACCATCCTCGCTGAGTACTAAGAGTGCCAAAATGTATAGATTTGATGCCATTCCCATCAAAATCCCAGCCGGCTATTTTGAAGAAACAGACAAGATGATTTGAAAACGTATATGGAAAAGCAAAGGCTCTAGAAGAGTCAAAACAATCTTCAAAAAGAACAAAGTTGGAGGACTTAACATTATTTAATATCAAGACTTACTATAAAGCTGCAATAATCAGGACACTGTAGTATTGCTGTAAGGAAAGACAAATAGATCAATGGAACAAAATAGAGCCCAGAAATAGAGTCACACATATACAATTAGTTGATTTTCTACCAAAGTGCCAAGTCAAGTCAGTGGGAAAGGAATGTTGTGGTGCTCCAAGGACAATGGTGCTTCAAGGACAAAGGATGACCCTGCCTGAAAAAGTGTCAGCGTTACACCCCCTACCGGACTCTTACTCGCCCTCCCCACCATGTTGCGACGGTTACGAAATTCCTGAGCCCACCTGGGTGACGCCCACCTGGGCAATGGGACCTGTCCCAAATAAGGAAAGGCATCTGGCCTGTCCCACTCCCACTCTATAGAAGGAAGGTATATGTGCCTCGACCAATCAGTAAACAAAATTTTCACCTCGGACCGTTCTTTCGTTTTCTGGCTATAAAAACTGATCAATAGCACATGTTCAGGCTTGACTCTACCAGACTACTAGGAAGTCGGCCCATTGTTCTGGCAGCGACCCTTCCCTCTAATAAATTCTATCTTCTTTACATTCTGCCTTGTGTCTGGAAATTCTTTTCCAACCCGCATTTGGACCACGACAAATGTCTTTTCAATGAAAATTTCTAGAACAACTGGAAATCCATTTGGAAAAAAAATGAATCTCGATCCCTATCTGACTTTATTCACAAGATGAGTTTGAGATGGATGGTGGACCTAACCCAGAACCATAAAGCTTCTTGAAGAAAACAGAAGAGTACTTTTGTGATCTCGGAGTAGGGAAAGATTCCTTGGCCAGTATACAAAAAGAAAAAACTTATAAAATGGCTTCATCAGAATATAAAACTTCTGCTTACCACAAGACACCACTAAGAAAATGAATTGACAAGCTACAGACCTGGAAAAAAAAAATCTCTGCAGCAATATATGTGACAAAGGATTTATATCCAAGACATGTAAAGAGCTTTTACAAATCAACAATAAAAATATAAATATCCCAATGACAAAATGGGAGGAGACTTCAACAGACACTTTACAAACTAAGTTACACAAATGGCCAATAAGTAGTTTAACAAGTGCTCAACATCATTAGTCATCAGGGAAATGGCACTTAAAACGGCAGGGAAATATAACTTCATACACACTAGAATGGCTAAAATCAAAGACTGATGTTTCAGTTATCTATTGCTCTGTAACTTATCACCCCAAAACTTAGTAACTTAAACAATTACAATCATTTTATTATTTCTCACAGTTTCTTTGAGTCAGGAATTCAGGAAGGGCTTGGCTTGGTGGGGCTGGCTTGGGAGTCTCTCCTGCTGTTATAGTCAGACTATGGCTGGAGGTGGAAAAGTGGGGGCTGGAGTAGCTGGGGCATCTCTCTCTCTCTCCTTTTACATAGTCTGGGGGTCTCTCCATGTGGCCTAGTTTGGGCTTCCTCACAGCATGGTGGCCTCAGGGTACTCAGACATCAGATGTCTTAGCAGGAGGCTCAGGTCTCCAGGAGCAAGTCTTCGGCTAACAAGGTGGACGTGCCATACCTTTTATGACCTGGCCTAAGAAGTCACACGGTGTCACTTTCACCATATTCTACTGGCTACATGTGGCTCCACAAAGCCACCCCGATTGCGTGTGATGGCCCACTCCCCCCCACCCCCCCGGAGGGTTTTAAGCAAGAGAGTGAAATTGTTCATCATCTTAAAAAGTTCCGGGCTTCCCTGGTGGTGCAGGTGGTTAAGAATCCACCTGCCAATGCAAGGAACATGGGTTTGAGCCTTGGTCTGGGAAGATCTCACATGCCGCCGAGCAACAAAGCCCATGCGCCGCAACTACTAAGCCTGCGCTCTAGAGTCCGTGAGCCACAACTACTGAAGCCCGTGCGCTCTAGAGCCCGTGCTCAGCAACAAGAGAAGACACCGCAATGAGAAGCCCGTGCACTGCAACAAAGAGTAGCCCCCGCTCGTTGCAACGAGAAAGCCCGCATGCAGCAACAAAGACCCAATGCAGCCAAAAATAAATAAATAAAATTATTAAAAAAGAAAAGTTCCTCCTAGCAGCTATGTGGATTTGGAAGCAGAGACCATTTAGGAAGGGGGTGCAGAAGTTCACGTCCCAGACACGGTGGTCAGCCCTAGCCTAGGTGAGGGAACAGGGAGAGAGTGGGGGTAAGGAAGACTGCCAGGGCTCTGGACTGACCAGTTGTTTTTGTTCACGGAGATGAAGAATGATGGAGAAATGAGTTTGTTTGGACACGGTGGGCTTGAAAGGCCAGGATAGACATATGAGATTGGAACTCGGGAGATTAAAATTTAGGAGAGAACAGACAGCATTTAAAAGGGCACAGGGGACTTCCCTGGTGGTCCAGTGGTAAAGAATCCACCTTACAATGCAGGGGACGCGGGTTCGATCCCTGGTCAGGGAACTAGGATCTCACAGGCCACAGGGATGCAACTAAGCCCGCAGGCCGCAACTATTGAGCTCGCGTGCCTCAACTAGAGAGCCCACGTGCTGCAAAGTAGAGCCCACGCGCTCTGGAACCCGCGCGCTACAACTAGAGAGAAGCCCTAGTGCCGCAATGAAGAGCCCGCATGCCTCAACCAAGCCCCTGCTTGCCACAACTAAGACGGAAGGCGGAAGAATGAAAGAAAGAAGGAAATAATGGAAAGATACATAGGAAATAAAGGAAAGAATGAAAGAAAGAAGGAAATAATAAAAGGGCACAGGAGTGGAAAATGAGTGTCAACCCAAGCATTCAGAATCTCGCTACCCACCCTTCCTCTTATCACCGCCGACCAAGCAAGCACGCAGGATGAAATGCGCATGCGCACATCTCCACCAGCGGCTCCTGGGCGGCAGCCTGCGGATTGCGCATGCGCGCGGTGTGCAGCGGTCGCCGTGGAGACGCGTGGCCCTAGCCTGGCCCTCGGCGCCCGGAGCCTCCGGCTCAGCCGCAGCGGGTCTCGTGCTGCCCCAGGCGCGGGGGGCGGCCCCGCGGGCGGATGGACTGGGGCGGTGGGGCCGGGGCGTCGGGGGATGGCGAGAACGAGGAGGAGGAGCGAGAGGGCTGCATGGCGGCCTCGCAGGGGTCCAGACTGCCCCCCGTCTCGGGCTGCGCCTCAGAACTGCCCAAACGGAAGGTGAAGAAGAAAAAGAAGAAAAAGAAGAAAAAGACCAAGGGGTCCGGGAAGGGGGACGGTAAGAGGAGCAGCTAGCGCGTCCGCCTTAGCTCCCATACCTGAGATTCTTCTCCGAGGACACCCACCCCACCCCTCAGAGACCCCCACCTACGTGGGGACCTTAAGCCCAGAAACAGAAACTCGCCAGTCCCAATCAGAGGTCCTCCCTCTCTCCGCACGATGATGATCCAGCCCTCCGCACAAAGACCATCCATGTCCGCAGAGACCCCAAATCCTGCGTCGAGAATTCTCAACATCAATGGAGACCTTCAGCCCCACACAGAGACACGCCACAGAGCCTCTCAGCCCCACCTGTGACTCCTAGCTTTACACAGACACTCACTCATCTTCCTCATCCCTCAGTCCAAGCTTAAAATCCTGAACATCTATACCTTCCCCACAGAAATCTCAAGCCCTCCTACAGAGATGCCCCCATCCTCACACAGAGACTTTCCCCATCCACAGATACAAAGGCACTAGTGACAGATGCTCTCACTCATACACAGAAGCACAGGCTCCTGCCTTCCGCCTGGACACCCTCCTTTCACCCTCATTTGTTAGGGGCACCTGCCTCTGGTTGCTGTGTAGACACCCAGGACATGCATATAAAGGATGCTCCCTGTGCAGGCTGCCCTTCCTTTTCCCTCATCTACCAAGGCCACCCTTCGACTGCACACAAACACCATCACACCAGTCACTGCTACACACTCTTATAATCCCTGACACCCTCAACAACACCCCCTTCTATCAATATAATCACCAAGTAAAGCTAAAGCACAGATACCCCAGCAGGCAGACACATTCACAGTCTGCACACACAAGCAGACACTCTGCTACATACTCACATGCCTAGATCTCTCCACTACACGTATGACCATACACGTGGGGTTCTCACTCCAGGCCCTCCTGTGGACACTTCATAGACGTACACCCGCTAACAGCTGCCACAAAAGCACAGAGCCCTCCGGCTCACCGAGCTCCTCTCATAGAACGCCCTGGGGGCTCGACAAAGGCCCTGAGCACCCATTTGTGGAGAGAGTGCAACAGTGACATAGAACACACCTGTCTACGGGTGCTGTAAGTCTCCACTGTCCTTGTGTGGTTCACCTCGGTGGCTCTTGTCAGGGAGGTAGGTCTCGTTGACCCTGGCACAGCTGCCCTGACCTCCAGCACGATTAGTCCTGGGTTCAAGTTTCTGGGTCCTGGCCCTCTTGGTGCAGAACCAGCTCGCCTGACAAGCTGAAGGCAGAAGGAGCGACGGGCAGATTATAATTACTTCTCCAGTTGGGATCATAAGAAAAAGGCAAGAAAACAATTCTGGAGTTTAGGTCAATAAGCTCCATGTGTATCTTTTTAGCTTAGCTTCTGCCTCTAAAGATTACAGCGGCATGTACCTCATACTGTCAGCAGGGGACACCAAATAATTTTCAGGGAGTAGGAAGGTATAGGAATGCCAAGAGAGGAATTTTTTCTTATTTTCTTCTCTCTTTTTTGGTGGGGGGAGGGAGATTCCTCTCTCCCAAAGAAATAGGATGAGCTGATTAAAGAATCACAAGTTGTAGTATTGCATATGCATGTTATATAATTCAGAAGGGCTGTTAATATTTTTAAAAATCAGTGTAAGCCACACAGCAAAAGTATTTCCTGGCTTGGCAGAATGCTTTCCACAGTCAGATTTAGGAAGCTTTTCTGTTGTTCATTTCTTCCATCATAAAGTGTCTGGAATAGGGGTAAGTCATAGGCTCCCAGAACTGGGCAGTACCTTGGCGAGCATGTGGGTAGGTGAGGTGGGGGGCAGTGTGGAAAGGACAGGGCCCTGGCAATCGGGTGTGTGTTCAAATCCCGGCTCTGCCACCTGCTTTGTGACATTGGCAACTGACTGAAACTTTGGGAGTCTGTTTCCTCACCTGGAAAATAGGGCTGACAGCCTTTACCCAGAGGACCTGGCTCATAGTATGTGCTCAATAAATGGTTCCTCCCTCCCCAAAATGCCAACCCAAAGCATGTAGGCAGTGGATGTGTACGGGGCTGGTGGGCTTGGCCACCTGAGACCCCAGGTGAGGAGGGGCCTCCAGGTCCCCCCTCACATCTTTAGTGGTTTGGGCATCACCCCCAAGCAGGCTGAGGGCAGGCATCACAAACGCTAACATCACCCATCTGCTCAGCAGATAAACATCAGAGTCGAGGCCTGAAGACTCAGCAGCTGTCTCCATCCTTCCATGACATCTTAAGTCCCAGCAAAGATCATGGCCCGGGGCCAGAGCACAGACAGGACAGGGATGAAAGCAAGCTCACCCCCTCTTACTCCTCCGCCGTATGTCTCTCCCGCTTTGCCGAAATAGAAGAGACCCTTTCCAACCAGATCAACGAAAGTCTGCGTTGGGATGGCGTTCTCGCCGACCCAGAGGCAGAAAAGGAAAGGATTCGCATTTACAAGTGGAACCGGAGGAAGCGGTACCGGGTTTGGGCCCTGAAGGGCTTCCACTCTGACCCCGGTGACGAGGAGGCCCCAGAGAACCCAGCCTACCTCTCTGACGAGACGGCGGCAGCGGCGGCCGGCAGCCCTCGCTGATGACCAAGCGCCCCAATCACTGCTTTGAAGGAAACCTTATCCCGAAGTTCCTCCACCCTGATGCTCCACCTGGGTGAAAGCCCACCTATGACACGGACAAGCTTATCATTTATCCTTTCCACACATTTATGTGTTAAGAAAAAAAAGAATAAAAATAAAAGGAAATCAGACCTACCTCTGAAGGAAACATGTGTCTGGTGTGTTGATGAGCTCAGCTCACCTTCCACCAAAACGCCGCTCGAGGCCCCGGAAGCCACAGCTCCTTCCTGAAGAGTGTAAGCAAATTAATGAACAAAATTCTTTTCCGAACGTCCTTTTTTTCTCAAATAAGCTGGCATCTCTTTGTTATTTAATTTCCCATCACAATTAGATATCTATAATCTCCCCCACCCACAAAAAAAGAGAAAGTGTGTAGATTGTATCAATTCTAAATTTTAAACTAATTTCATGGGTAAAATTCCTCACACAGCATGCTTTCAGAAGCCCAAGGAAAATGCCCCGAATTCCCTAAAGCTTTTTTTTTTTAATTAAATATACTCCCTGCCCTATGTGGCCTTCAGAATAAGTGAGTTCCGGAACATCGTCTTTGGGAGGTTATTATGGAAAGTCTCAAAAGGAATATTGCTTCTCTTATCAATATGGGCCTCCTCTAATCCCCCAAGACAGCATTTCAAGCAAAGTTCTGGAGCATTAAAAGGGCCCTACAACACTACTTGTTCTAAGTTAATATTCTTCCTTTCCACAAATATTGAGTGAGGGCCATGTGCTGCCTTAGTTTGGGTTCTTCCAGAAGCAGACAAAGACCGCACTGCAAGTAGGTTATCTCAATGGAGAGGACGCAGGGACGGGGAGACGGCCAGTCCAGGACGCTATTAAAGCAGCTTCCATACTGGGCAGCAGGGCCTCAATCCCACAGGGAAACGCTGTCAGCATTATCCCCGCAGAGGGTGAGGGGGCTGGGGTGTTATACGCCCCAGAGGCACTGGCTGATGGGTCCTGGGGGTGTTGGTTTCCTGGCATTTCCAGCCTGCCACATGCGGACCAGAGAGCAACCTCAGCCGGGGTGGGGGGCGGCGGGGTGGAATCGCCCTCAGGCACAAAGCAGCAGCCTGAAAGTTCCAAGAGATAGAGGTGGTCTCTGGGATAGCATCGGACACCTGTGTCCAGCACAGTGCAGGCCCCGAGGGGGACGGAGTGGACATTTAGGATGAGATTCCTGCCTTCCAAGGAGGTAAAGACATACAGTGTACTCAGGAGAAGTTGAAAGCCAACACAAAACATCACAGAATGCCTATTTGAAAGTCAGGCGAAAGTGGTCCTCTTGGTCTCCGCTAGCCCCCAGCTGGCAGAGCAGCCCCCTACCCCTTCCTTAAAAGGACAGTGACGGTTTTCACGTCGGCCACCAGACCCTGGCAAGATAGACTGAGGGGCTTTCAGAAGAGCCCTCTCCTCCCCTGGAGAGGAGGTTAGCAGCCGGGCCTGGCAGGGGCCCTCCCTGTGCCGAGGCTGGGCCTGTTCCCTGCTGCCAAGTTGGGGCGCACCCATGGAATCAAGCAAAGGGCACTGAGGGCTCAGGCACAGCTCCATGGGGAGGAGGAGATGGGAAGTATGCTAATACTCAGACCTCACCCAGTGAGCTGGTTTCAAGGTAAAGACAGCAGAGGGTGGGGCAGTTCAGTTGGCATTTCCTGTGCCCTCTGGCTCCGCCATGGTGGCTGGGGGTGAGGTGCATGTACGAGTCTGAGGGCACACCTGCCTCGGAATACCTTGGTCTCTTGGTATCGTCTTCCATGGGGCGTGGGGTGGCCTGTGGCGGCCTTTCTGCCATGAGATATTCTGGGATAATGGTGAAAATGATGCACTTTGACCTCAGAGCTGCATTTTTCTCTTTCCCACCACGTGCTGTGTGACCTCAGACAAATTGCTTAACCTCTCTGAGCCTTAGTTACAACATCTGGAAACAGGGATGCAAATACCTACCTCAGTGTTGTGAGAATCAAATGCAGTAATTACATAAAGCATTTAGCACAGCGCCTGGCCCCTAGGAAGCGCTCAATCTACTGTAGGAGTTTTGAGCAATGATGTTTTAGGTGGGGTGGCTACACAGCCACCTCATCAAAGGGTGAGCTTCACAAAGAAACGTGGCTTCAGTGACTGGCTGATAGAATTCAAACAAACTGCAAAACAAATTACAGGGGTCTGGAGCAAGAGGGAATGTAGGAGGAATGAACCGAGGGTCTCAAAGTCCAGTGTTCTGGGGAGGGGGCTTTGAGCCAAACAAGAAAGTGCCTACTTGTAGCCTGGAACTAAAGGGGAGTCTGTGCTCAAGATATGAACAGAGGAAGCAGGTGGGGATTAACTCTTCCACAAGCACAGAACTGGCTCCAACTCAAACCACACTGGATTAGAAGTTTTAAGTATCTTTCTCACATCCAGACTGTTTCAGTGAGGACTCTTTACCCAATGAAAACTGGCTTACTGACAAAATAGAGTGACTGATTTATAAGGCCAACAGTCCAGAGTTGGATATGGCTTCAGGCATGGCTGGATCCAGGAGGTCATACTGTGTCATCAAAATTTGTCTCTTTCTCCACATCTTGCCTCTGCCTCCCTGATTAGCTTCACGTTCAGGCAGGTTCTCGTAACAGGATTGCAGAAATGGCCACTGACATCCTTATAGTTCATCGAAGAAAAGAGAGTCACTCCTGTATCCATATCAACCCCAGAGAAGATCTCTGGCCTGGCACAGGTCATATACCCATCAATGGACTAATCACAGTGGTCAAGGAAATGGAGTATTTGCTGCAGAGACCTAGGGTATGGTGGGGACGTGGCGGAGGAAGCCAACCCCACTGGACACATGTACTGAACAGATTGTCATAGAATCTATATAAAACCTACACAGAATACAGAGTGACTCCCTAAAGAGATGCCAAGTAGATTTGTCCATTACCCTCCAGGTGAAGAATGATTCATTTTTAAAAGAACTTCAGGAAGGGTCATGGGGGTGGATTGCATAGCATGAGTTAATCTCAACGACCCAGACTGACTGCACACTCATCTCCAGAACTACTGACCCTTGCCCAACACTATGGAATCTATTAACTAAAGATGAACAATACTGTGTAACCATGGGTCCGTGAGCTCTTTTGGAGCAGAATGTTATCAGCTGGTCAGCACAGTTTAGTAATAATAGGGTTTATGATTTGCACCTGGTTTTGGTGGCGCCTAGGGGGTGGATTTCAACCTTTAAGGCTAGAAGCTAGCCTTAAGGTCAGGTAGCTAGAACGTGCCTACATGACCAGCTCACTCTAAGACACTCCCACCCTAAGTAGCCCCCGGGTTTCCACACTAGTAGTGGTTGGAGACTCGGGAACAAAGCGCTACTGTTTGAGCCTCGTGAATATCCACCGTGGACACTGCAGGAAAATTCCAGGGATGTTACGACTTCGGTGTGGATTGGCGTGGTAGATACGGCAAGAGTGATGGAATGTCTCTTCAGAGATGAGGTTACAAAAAGAGAATGTGTTTGCAGGAAGGAGGGAAGGATGAACAGGGCTGTGAAACTATTCTATACGAAACTGCAGTGGTGGATACATGTCATTACACATTTGTCCAAACCCATAGAAAGTATAACACCAAGACTGACTCCTAAACTATGGAGTTCAGTTAATAATAATGTATCAATGTGGGCTAATTAATTATAACAAATGTACCAACTCATGCAAGACGTTAACAATTGGGGAAACTGGCGGGGGTGGGGGAGAGGTTCACGTGGCAAGGAATCCGCGTCCCCCGCCAACAGCCCACAGCCCCACGCGTGAGCTCGGAAGCAGGTTCTACCCCTGTTAAGCCTTGAGGTACCACGCCCTGAGTGACATCTTGGATTACAGCCCGTGAGACTGGAAACCAGAGGCATCCAGCTAAGTGACACCCAGATCCCTGAACCACAGAAACTGTGAGATAATAAAGTTGTTTGAAGCCACAAAATCTGGGGGCGATTTTGTTACAAATACAGTTGGCTTCTTCCCTCACCATCAGCTGTGCTTCTCAGCAAGCTGCGTCCCCTCGACCTGAGGGTGGAAAACCTGAAACCCAACCTTCTCCTAAAAGCCATGTATTATCGGGCACCCCAGACTCCCACCGCTGGTGCTCCGAGGAGGCTTAAGTTTATATCCAGAAGCAATGCTGTGCCCTGCAGGGTTGAGGGGGGCTGCTGGATGAGTTAAGTGATAGGTAAGACTGAACGGTTTCCACCTGTTACGCTCACACGTGGAGCTGTCGACAGCTATTTATATTTTCATGGTCTGTGTTTTGCATCCCGCCCCGCACCTTGTAATTATAATATCTTAGGTCATTTTCTAGTTTATATGTTCTTCTATCTCATTTGTTCCTCAGTCAAGATGTCCTCTGAGTGGTGGGAACTATTATCTCCACGGTACGGTTTAGGCTTAAAGAGAAGAGGTGAATTGCTCAAGTCACACAACTTGTAAGAGATGGGCTCCAAGGTCTCCAATGGTCTTTTTAGAAAATGTGTATCAAGTCACTGCTCAGCCTGCAGTTCTCTGCTAATTGCTGCCAGGATACTGGGAATAACCATCTCATGGGTCAGGCTCCTCCCCGTCCAGAAGTGGGGTCCAGGGGCGGTGGAGGCATCACACACCCAACATAACACGATTCCATCTCTGCAACCATCTCTGAGATGCGAGGTGTCGTGACCCCAATCACGCATAAGGAAATGGACACAGAAAGCGAAAGTGACCTGCTCAGCGTCACTCAGGGCCTAAGGGGAGGAGCTGGGATGTCACACCCAAGTCTGGTTCATTCCAAAGATCCAGCTCTTTTTTTTTTTTTACAAATGAACTTATTTACAAAACAGAAATAGACCCACAGACATAGAAAACAAATTTATGGCTACCAAAGGGGAAAGGGGTGGAGGAGGGATCAATTAGGAGGTTGGAATTAACATATACACACCACTATAAATAAAATACATAACCAACAAGGACCTACTCTATAGCACAGGGAACTGTACTCAATGTTTTGTAATTGCCTATAAGGGAAAAGAATCTGTAAAAGAATATATGTATATCTATATCTATCTGTCTATCTATATACATAACTGAATCACTTTGCTGTACACCTGAAACTAACACAGCATTGTAAACCAACTATACTTCAATAAAATAAAAAATAAAGATTTCTTCCAACAACAACTCAGTTTGACAGTGTATCCTCTTAGATGTATTAGTGTAATTTCTTTCTTCATGTCGTACATTCAATTACTTTTCATGGCTCTCTCCTCTGTGTTTTCAAACACACGGTGCAAACTTCTGTTATAGCACTCATTGGAGGGTATTTGGGTTACCTGCGGTTCTAGTTACTATTGTTGAAAGGTCCAGCTCTTAATCGCTGTGCTGTGGTGCCTCAGATGGGCTCCCAAAGCAGCGGGGAGCCAAGCTGCACTCCCTCCTGGACTTCGACCGCCACGGAAAGAGGCGGATGAAGACAGAACGGGGGCTCGTCGGCAGGGCCGGTGGCTGAAGCCGGCTGGGGTGTAGTTGAAAGGAGGGAGTCCTTCCCGGGAACTGTGGCTGGCAGGGAAGCTTCCTGGGAAGAAGAGGCCTGGGGAGGTAGAAATCCCCACCCACTGGGCTCCAGAGGGCCCCAGGGTGATGGGAAAACACTCTCTGGGGCCTCCTGGCCATGCTGTGTACTTGTTCATGGTCAAATCTGGCCTTTGAAACTCCTGACACACTCCCTTCTGATCATCCCTGGGAAGGGCTTAGGAAGGATCCTCTCTCCCACCTCACCCCAGGCCCGCATGCCCACCTGTGACTACTTACCGGCCACGCCTTGGCGCTGAGGACGGTGCCAAGGCCTCACTGTCAAAACAGGGGCCTGGGACCAGCAGCACCCACAGGGCCTGGAGCTTGTTAGAAACTCTCCGGCCCCAGGCCAGACTTCCAGAATCAGAACCTGTAGTTTAACAAGTTCCCCAGGTGACTCATGCACGTTGATGTTTGAGCAGCTCTGGTGCTTGGGAGACAGTTTCCCCAGATCTCTCACGTGTTGTGCATCTTGTGAGAAGTCTCTGACAGACCTTGTTTTTTCTCTTTTTTTTGGCCGCACCGCGCAGTATGCGGATCTTAGTTCCCAGACCAGGGATCCAACCTGCACCCCCTGCAGTGGAAGCGCGGAGTCTTAACCACTGGACCGCCAGGGAAGTCCCTGTTTTTTTGCCTTTGTTCTTTGAAGGATGTTGGGGTGACCAACGGCCTTGGAAGATAGACAGGGTCTCGATTCCAGCTCCTAAGCTCAGAGTTCCTCTCCCGTCAAACACCCTTTATATCCCAGTGACACCTGGCCCCCTCTGCATCATTCCGTGGGAATTGAGGCTCTGGAAACCAACAAACAAATGCTGACCCTCTAGCTATTGCTGTGACTCATAAATCATCCTTTGTCTCTGACCCAAGAGTCTCATGTCCTTAGCCAACATCCATGAAAGTGTGGAGGCTAATGTGTTAGCTTGCAAATAGTGTAAAAGCTCAGACGCTACACAGTTCTTAATACACTGACCATTTAACTCTCTGGTTTCTCTTCACTTAGATCACCAGAAAGCTGTACCATGTTCTACACGCAGGTTTTACTTCTCAAATTACACAGGAAATGCATATATATTACAGACAAATTAGAAATTACAGATAAGCAAAAAAATGTTTTAAAAACACCCAATAGTCTCACCATTCAGAGACACTGAGCCTCATCTGTTTGGTATCCATCCTTCCAGTCTTTTTCTATTCAAGTCTCTACATACAGGAAAACAAAATTAATGGGTTAATAATACATGTGTTGTCTTCTAATGATCCTCATAAAAATACAGCATGAACATCTTTCCAAGTCACTAAATTGACATCCACAACAGACTTTGTAAAGCTTGCCTGGTATTTTATTGTATAGACTATTTATTCAATCCCTATTTGTGGACATTTACTTGGTTTCCTACTTTTTGGCGATTCTGAACAATTTTGCAAAGATAATCCTTATATGCACATTTTAGTGCAATTGTCCAGTGCTTTGGGTACATTCTTGGAAGTGAAATTACAAGCCAAAAGATAATTAAAACAAGAAACACTTGTATGGCTTTTAACTCATGGCAGGTACTGTTCTAAGCACTTTGCATGTATTAACTCATTTAATCTTCACAAGCTATCTATGAGAAAAGAACCCTTCTTATCCTCATTTTACAGAAAGTTTAAGGGACTTGCTAAGGTCACACAGCTAATAAACGATGGAGCTGGGATTTGAATCCAGGTGGTCTGGTGAAGAGGTCTAGAATATGCCACTCCAAAATATGCCACTTTGGCATAAAGATTATTTTGAGCTGAAGGCCACTGAGAATCAACAGATGTAGGAAAAGTTCTTTGCTTTCCCCTTATCTGCCTAAAAGCAGGGCATCAATTTCCCTTTGTGAAGTTGGCATAGGTTGCTCCCGCACCTCCTATACCATGATGAGGAGAGCAACTCTTGTCACCAGAGACAGAGAGGCACCGAGATGAATCTGCATAAACAGGCCTTGTTAAATAACCCTTATCTTCCATTAATTTCCCCAATTATTTCCTAGTCACTTTCCCACAGTTTATTGGCCCTAGGCCCAAACTCCCTTTCCTTTTTCTAATGACTTGTCAATTTATCACCCTTTGTTAAAATGGTATATAAGCTCCTGAGTCTAATTTCTTTGGCTTTTCACTTCTGTGACAACCCCGTGTACGTAAAAAATATTAACATCAACAACACTGTATGCCTTTTCTCCTGTTAATCTGTTTTTTGTCAGTTTAATTCACAGGCACCATGCACTAAACCTAAGAGGGTAAAGGAAAAGTTTTTTCCTCCCCTCCCCTGGCTCCAGAGTCTGTGTGTACCCTTACCATACATGTAAGTGCCTATTTTAAATGCCCTCCTCGTTTTTCTCAAGAGTCCAATGGGAAATGGTACTGGAAGAATATACGGATCTTTGATTTTGTGCCCCTTAAATAGATACAGGTGGTGGGAAAGTCCTCTTTGAACTTAGTGCCAGGAAAGAGCCCTGTCTTTAGAGGTTCACTGCCTTATACTAGATACTGTCACACAGTCTTCTTTCCGTTTTGGCCATGCTTGTAAGGAAGCTCAAGACTAAGTTTTATCCTCACTTACAGCAGCTCTTTGTAGTCTGGATTCTGGTGAAGTTCCTCTCCAACCCCCCCACCCCTTCACTATCTGGCCTTTATCCTTTTACCCTGGTTTTAGTGCCTGTATCACATAGAGGGTGTCTTTTTTTGTAGTCATCCCTATTCCCTTTTGAAAGTAAATAGATACAAATAAAGACTTGAAAAAAATGAATAAAAGAACTCATTTCAACTAACGTTTTGGACACTTATTGCTTTGTAAGAACTTATCCAGGTTGGAAACAGTGGCACTGGCATTCAGAACATCCTGTTATTTGTGCTGGCCAGCTTAATTACCTGCCCTAAGCCCCAGTGCTTTTGGAGAAAAGCAGTAATTTGTAATTACCAGCAATTGGTTTGACACACCCCAGACCCCTGCATTCTCCTGCATTCTCATTCTGAAAAAGAAACCAGCAAACGTAAAGAATAGAAACCTCCTGGGAATTGCCTGGCAGTCCAGTGGTTAGGACTCCGCACTTCCACTGCTGGGGGACTGGGTTGGATCGCTGGTTTGGGAGCTAAGATCCTGCATGCCGCAAAGTGAGGCAAAAAAAAGAAAAAAAAAAAAGCCCCTTTATGCTCTGATGACTAAAAGCAATGTTGTCTCTTAGATTGGTCCATTCAAACCACCATCAAAAGCTGCAGTTCTCCAAAATCAGTAATGGTTTATCAGGGAAATAGGAGTGATTTTTATTTTCTCTAATACGTATTTTCCAATTTTTAAAAATGATCACTTATCAGTTGTGCCATAGAAACATTATTTAAGATATACTTTTTCCAGTATTTTAGTATCGAAAATTTCAAATATAAACAAAGCAGACATAGCATAATGAGACCCCATGTACCCATCACCCAGTTTCTAGAATTTTCATCTTCTACCATTCTCGTTTCATCTATATCCCCATCCATTCCCCACCCCTCTCACTTTTTATGGTTCTCTTTTCTTTGGGTAAAAAATTACATTAGAATGCATAGATCTAAATTGTATAATCTTGACAAAGTATATACCCATGCAACGTACCCCCATCATGGTATAAAACATTTCCATTCCTAAAGAAAGTTCCCTCACTTCTCTTCCCAGTCATCCAAACCACATACACCTAGGCAATCACTATTATTTTTTTCAACTTAGTTTTGCCTGTTCTAGAATGTCCTGTATATGAAATCATACAGTATATATTCTTTGGTGCCTGTCAGCATTATGTCTATGAGATTCATCCATAATGTTTCATGTAGCAGTGATGTATTCCTTTTACTGCTAACTGGTATTACATTGTAGGAATATACACCAAGGTGGATCAGTTCTCCTATTGATGGATGGACATTTCAGTTCCTTCAACATATGACTGTTGCGAACAAAACTGTCGTGAACGTTATATATTTTATGGACCTGCATTCATTTCTCTTGGGTAAGTACCTAATGGCATTTCATTGTGACTTTAATTTGCATTTCACTGCTAGCTAATGATGTGGAACACTTTTTCATGTGCTTATTTTCCATCTATATATCTTCCTTTATGAAGTATCTGTTCAAGTCTCTTTCCCATTTTTAACAGGGTTGTCATTCTTATGTTGACTTGTAAGAGCTCTTTATATAGTCTGGATGTATGTAAGTCCTTTGTCAGATGTGAATTTTTTTTTCAGTGCATGGCCTATTTTTTATTCAATATTTTCTTAATGGAGTCTTTGAAGACAGAAATAAATAAATAAATAAATAAATAAAATAAACAGTTTGCTTTTCTTTTCAGATTTTCTGTTTCACCTCATGTCAGTTGGGTCAGATAAAGTTTTTTAAAGGAATTTTTCCTTTTTGCCTATGTTGTCAAATTTGTTGGCCTACAGTTGTTCCTAATATTATCTTATTATGCTTTTGGTGCCTGTAGGATCTCTATTCAGTCATGATATTGGTAATGTATGCTTTCTATTTCTTAATCAATCTAGCTAAGATTTATCAATTTTTTCAAAGAATCAAATTTTTGTTTTTAAAATTTTCACAATTGTTTGTCCGTTTCTATTTCATCAATAAGAATTTTTATTATTTCCTTTCTTCCTCTGACTTTGGGTTTAATTTGCTCATCTTTTTCTAGCGTCTTAAGGCAGAAATTGCCATAAGGGCGCGTAAGGTGTGGGAGCTGCTTCCTACAGTTACGAACAATTGGGATTACTTCCCCTTATTCTTTTAGCCTTCCAACATCTATGTGGTCAACTCTCTGTATGAAATCCCCTTTGTTGGAAACATCTTGTATGGTTTTAGTTTTCCAGACTGGACTCTGATTGTTATACATACGAACTAGCATTTCTTAAAGTGCATTCCAGAAAACACTAGTCCTATGAAATGCACATAGGCTCTTTGGTCTAATGGAAAACGTTACATACTAGATCTTCCCTTTTGAAGATTATCAATGCATGTTACCACATTAAAGGCTAGGGTAGATTATTCTACAGCAAAAACTCACTACTTCTCACATCCATGGTGGAAGTATGGTTCCCTGACCCACTGATGTGAGCTTTGGCCATGCACCTTGCTTTGGCCAGTAGAAAGTGGGTGGAAGTACCAGGGTGCCAGTTCCTAGTGTAGACCTTAAGAGGTATTGTATGTTTCTACTTTCTCCTCTGGGAGCTTTTGACCTCTTCCATGAGAAGAATGCAACCTTCCCAGCCTACTTCAGAGACAAGGGGAACAAACTTGAATTCAACACCTAGCCTTGGGCAGAAATGCCCTATCAGACCCATAGACTCGTAAGCAAGAAAAAAATGCTTGCTGCTGTATATCACTGTGATTTTGTGGGGGATATTACATAGCAAGAGCTGATTAATACACGGGTTCCAAGAAGCCTTCAATAAGCATGTTTAGCATTGTTCAACTTTTCATTTCCCCAACTTATTTGATCACAGAACCTTATTTTACTCCACAGAAAGCACTCTAGGAAATAGTGATATATACAAACCACTTGATAATGATTATACACCAAAATAAAATTATGAGAATTTAATTTTGACAAGAGGCATTCCACACAATGGGAGTCATTACCTAATCAATAGAGTTATTCATTTCTTAAATTTCTGGGAAGTATACCAAAAGGGCTTTCTAAGATTTATCATATTACTATTAATTATACCTACTGCTGCTTCTCTTGAGGGCACCAGCTTAATCTGATACACTTAAAAAGGTTGAAAAATTGAAACATTATTAGCTTCAACACACTTTTGCCTCTCTCTCTCGCCACACACGCACGCGCGCACACACACACACACACACACAAATTATAGCTTTAATCCTACAGGCTTTAAATATTTTTCCATCAAAACCTTGGAACTGCTGATTAGCTCATTCATTTTATGGAAAATTTACACCATATAACCTAAAAGGCAAAATTAGCCCTCACTGTCATCCCAACCAGCCAAGTTAGACTTAATTTCTATTAAAAAGAGACTGGCTTTTAAAATGTATTTGTAAGAATGGTAATATGTATTCCTGGGACATGTTTATTTCTGAGTCGCAACTCAAAGACTAATGGATGAGGCACAGAGCCTCGCCATGAGTTTGAGGCTGGAGTGAAATAAGATGCCTTCACTTTAAGTAGCTCTTACTGACCCTCTCTTTTGCTTTGCCCAAAGGGACTCTTCCTCAGGGAAGACAATAGTCTGAGACTGAAGAGATGTGGGTGACCATATGAAGTGTCATCATTCTGACCGCCTCACTGTATGAGATATTGCAAATGAGAACTCCCAACGCGGGCCCACCTTGCTTCCACCACCATGACGATACATGTGCAGGTAGCTTGCTGCAGGCATGCACAAAACCTACAGTGGATCCTGGTGCCCAGACACCATGTTTCTAGCTGTCCCTTTGTCCTACCTACAGGTTTTTCTAGCCCAGAGCAAAATACCACAATAATATTCAGGCTGGGTGGACTAAGGTGCGTATTTCTTCTGCAAAGTGGGAGGAAGGCGATTTGAAAGGGAAGGTGGGAAGGGGCTGGCCTGACAACGTCATTCACAGGTGCATCTCAGAGCAGATCGGCTTTGGGAAAGAGTACACATCAAATCTGGGAACAAATTCCTTAACGTTCCTGTGCCCAGGAACCCCTTGGAAAATCTTGTACCCCCAGGAGAACGCATACCCCAGTCAGAAGTATTGTGCTATTAATACATAATCACATCTTAAAATTTCTCAAGAGGAGGAGCCGTTTCTCTCACTTTTCTCAACCAGGCATTATGAGTTTATTTTAAAAAAAGGAAGCATCTCCAAGTGTTTTTAAAGGATAATTTATTATTAAATGAAGAAGTCATAAAACTAAACGAAGTGAGACAGATGTCAAAGATAAATTTAAAAAGTCGTTTTCATCAAATACTGTTCCTAAGGTGAGAAACAGGAAATGTATCAAATGAAAAGGTATTCTTTTTCAAAGGTCTGTGATTTCAAAAGAAAACTTTGCTCTGAAAATACAAATCGTCCTTATTACATAAAAGACATAACTTAAGAGTCTGAGAAAAAAGACTTTTTAACTCATAAGTAAACGGTATTTCCCAGACTCCCTTAGGAATGTTTGTTTTTCATCAGTGGGTTTTAAAAATCATCGCTTCCACCTTGCAAACTAACATGAATCCAGCACAGATCGGCAACATGCTATCCACCCTGACGTGTCCCCTTACGTCTTCACATGCTTCCTTTTCTGCAACTTTCAGCAAAGCAGATTTGGAGAAAAAGAAAGGATTTGAGAGAACTACAGTTTGGTCCCTAGTGAATAACTTAAAACAAAATCTGCTTTTCCATTCACATGACACACGTGCAGTCGCTCACTTCTACTTACTTTACTGATATATTTCGTATCAAAAAATCTCATACATGCATCTCAGCACGGGGCTGTTTAAAGGTCGCGTTCTCTACCCCTCGTCTCTCTGGCCGAGCTGCCCATGACATTGTCCTGGGCTCATCAAGTGTCTCCACTGGGCCAGAGCAAAACCTTGGGAATTCTCTTACCATAGTTCAAAAATTACATTTACCACTTGTCTTAAATGACAAGATTATGAAATCAGAGAGAAAAACCCATTTTTAATCAATAAATGCTGTGTAATTTACTCTTCCAAACGCAGGAGGCTGCTCTGCATGAAGACAGGAGACTATGGGGTCTTGGAGTGACCCCTCGAGGGGTCCCTGCTGAGCTTCACGCTGGCAAACTCAGGACCATGGAGCTGATAGCAGGCTCCACGGAAGGGGTGCTTCCAACCAGGTGCACGACAGACTAAATACTGTTCAACCTGAAGAGGACAGCAGACCATTTGGCCCTCTAGGCCTCTGATGACTTTAAATGACAGTGATTATCATCACACCTGCTCTCCTCAGAACAGAAGTCCCTGCTGTGGCTCCAGGGTACCCAGAGAGCTCTCAATTCTGCTTTCAGGACAGACGGAAGCCATCAGCACAAACCCGGAGATGCAGCGGGAGTCCGAGCTTCCAGGACTCTGCAAGCCCCGAGCACTTGACATAACTTGGATGCATTCAAAGAGAAATATCCACGGTTTTGTTCTCTCTGATATAAGAAGAGCAAAAGCCATCTGCCACTTTCTTTACTCAAAATCCACAGGGATCGGCAGGAGAAAGAAGTACGGGCCGGGTGAGGCAGGGCGGGCAGGAGGCTGAAGGCCAGAGGCAGCCTGGCACCCGTGCCCTCCTGACCTGGCCCAGCCTGCGTCCCCGCTTCTGTGGCCTGTTCAGCTGAATTCACACAGTTTCTTCCATTCACACGCGACGCCATGATTGTCACACTAAAACGAACGCTTAGACGGGTGCGGTCACCCCAGCGCCCAGGCTTTGGAGCCTGACTTGTGGCGTCCTTCCCTATGCTCAATTCTCCTTTGCTTCCCTTGGCTGGAGGCAGGGAGGTGGATTTCCTTGCTTTTTCGCTTAGACCTCAGGCACCAGCAGAATTCCTCCGCAGTGTTGACCAAAGGTCACTGGAAAGGACGCCCAGCCTGATGAACCAGATCACCAGAGACATCTGTGTCCACCTCCTCCCCGGGGCTGTCAAGTCCTAGGTGTGACCGTCGGCTCCCACTGTGAGTGAAACGCCCCCTGTGGGCTCCCCCAAAAGTGTTTTCCCTAAGCAATCTTTCAAAATGCCATTTCTCTCCAAAGGACACTCTGCTATGTTTCGCCTTATGAAAAAACTAGGAAAGTATTTGGAAACCCCAAAATACATATCAGGAGAGTTACACAAGCCTGTGGAGACATTACCAGATGCCAGGGGTTCAAGGCGCTTCGCCAGAGCCCGAGCTTGGAACCCACCCGTGGAAGGAACCAGAACCAAGCTGTTGCCCCCAGACTCAGCCACCAGTTGATCTGACCCCACTCTAGAGAAAAGTACAGGGTGAACGCCTTCCTTCCTTCCTTCCTGCCTTCCCCTTCCTTCCTTCCTCTCTTTTTTTTGAAAGGCATCTTATATTGTGGTTTGGGGTTTTTCGATATCACAAAAAAGATTTAGAGAATTCCAAGAGTTTTGGTTAACAGGAAATACAAATGGAAATTTAAAAAACCAGAATGGAACTCAACTCTCCAGATTGAACCCATATGGGTGTCACAGCTCACTGAATTAGCACCACTTTTGTAGTAGTGAAGACACCCGGGGCAGAAAGTTCTTCCAACTCACTTTTTCCATCTCAGAGATTTTTTCCACGCTCTTCCTCAGACAAACTGACTGATGGAAGAAGAGCGCTCCCCTCTTCCCTATTTCGAAGTGTGGCCATTTTCCTTTTGCTCTAGCCATCCTTTTATTTTCTCATCAAATTGAGACTTCGGGGCAGCTACGTAGCAGCAAACTAGGAAACACACTCCTTTTAAAAACAACTGGAAAAAATTGTAAAAAATCAAATTCTTTCAGTAATTAGAAGATGTTGTGACTTTTTTTTTTTTTTTTTTTATTCCCCAGTCTGGGCTTAGAGGTGTCTCTGGGTTAGACTCTTCTGGGGCTGGAGTGACACACAAGGGCAGCCTGGCCCAACCCAACCTGGACAGGAAAGCCGGGCCAGCCCCCCAGCCTGCTGCAGTCAGCTCTCCTCCGACAGGTAATCACCACCCACGAACTCCATGGCTTCGAGCTCCACGCTGGACAGGAACCTCCTCAGTGTCTTGCGGCAGTTGTAATCCAGGGTGGTGGTGTAGACGGTCTTGGGGTACTTGGGGTAGACGATGGTGGTGCTGAGAAAGCGGGCAGGCTTGTGGCGCGGCTCAAAGCGCACCTCAGCCTTGTAGTTGCGCCACGTGCAACTGGGAATGCAGGTGATGGTCTGGCTGCAGGAGGCCACCACCAGGCCCAGGGGCAGGTGGACGTCGTCGATGAAGTGTCGCTCTGAGTCATACTTGACTGAGGACGTGTACCTGAGCGGGAGACATAAGGCAGCGTGAAGCCGCTCCTCTGAGCTGGGGGCACAGGGATCCCTACCGTGACCTTGAACCTTGAGATGTGGTGACTCAAGGGAGAAGCCGCACGGAGTTTATAACGTGCTCACTGTGTGGTCCTGTTCTAGCACTTTACTTCCAGGATCTAATTTAATCTTCCCAACAACCCTGGGAGAAGAAATCGGGGTGCAGAGGTTAAGGTCACAGTGGGAGGGAGCGGTAGAGCTGGGGTTTCAGTGCAGACATGCAGGATTCCCAAGTTCAACCCGCACTCACTGTTCCTCACTGCAGGCGGCAGCCCCTGGAGTCGGCTCCCACTGACTTAAGCTTTGAGACTTTGGCCAAGTTACTTAACTTCCAAGCCTGTTTCCTCTTTCTGAAAAAGGTGCCCAATAGAATGGGGGAGCGTGTTAACACAGCGACTGCTGTTGGTGGGAATGATTATATATAACAAGGCAGATTCTCCTGTCCACGGGGGATGAGTGGTTTCTCTGTCCCCTGAAGTGAACAATCAGCTCTTTAATGAGAGGAGAAGGGAACCCAGACATCCTGAATGCTGGTTCTGAAAGCTCGGTGATACCAAATACTAGTACTGGGGCCACCTCTGCCTTCGGTTTGGAGACTCTCTCAAACCCAGGGAACCGAGATCTGACCTTATCCATCACAGCCAATTACAGTCTTGTTTTCCATAAAATAAATTAACATCCACGTTCCTCAGCAGCTACTTTATAACTTTTTTAAAGTCCTTCTTGGGCAATTTGGGATTTTTTTTTTTTTTTTTTGGAAGCAAAGCATGAATTCATATTACTTCCTAATTATGGCATCTTCATAGATACTAAAATATGCACAAGCGGGACCTCCCTGGCAGTCCAGTGGTTAGGACTCGACGATTCCACTGCAGGGGGCGAGGGTTCGATCCCTGGTCAGGGAACTAAGACCCCGCATGCTGCGAGGCGCGGCCAAGAAATTTAAAAAATAAAAAATAAAATTAAAAATATGCACACGCATCACACATAGACAAACTGAACAGCACTGCCCCTCGCCAGCCCCTTCCCACTGGTCAGAGAGTAAGAATCGGCACTCTTCTTTAAAATGAGTCCAGTGGAAACATCTCTTCGCCTTGGGCAAGTAGGTTAAAAGGCTGGGAAGCTCATGTCATGAAGTCATGTCCCCATTTTGTTCAAAATACAAGCTCCTCAGGAATAAAAGGCTGAACTGCTCACCTCCAAACTGGTGAGCCTCCTTTGTTCTGTGTCAAAGGGCCCTTTGTATCCATGCAAGGGAACTCTATCTCTAAAGCCACCAGCTACCAAAAGTAAAATTCCTTTCTCTAAAAAGACGTATCTTTAATGGAGCCTCTCAATGGATCTCTGCCCCCAGATGAGCTTGGATGATAAATTCCCCGAGGAAGAAGAACGGTACTTGCCCAGTGAAATCAGAACCTGAGGCAAGGTCACAGCACCTTGACACTGGGGTGGGGTGGGGTGAGGTGGGGGTGGGGAGATGTGGAAAGAAGCTTCTGGAAAGAGGAATTACTTTATTACAAATTTTTAAACATCTGATGGCCATGATAAGTGAAGTGCAAAAAGCAAGTTTGCAGGACTTTATGTATAACACGATCTCATTTTTATTTTAATAAGTGTATCTATATTCAAATGGTTAGAGTACAGAAAAAACATCCGAAAGAGTACCCACGAAACTATAAGAGTCTTTGGCATACTTCTGTCATTGACTATTTTTTTTTAAATAACAAGTGTTAATTACTGGAACAAAAAATTGAAAATAGAAATAAAATGAAATCAGGGCCTGCTATATTTACCTTACTTCCGTTGGTGGTAAGGGGTCAAACTCCACTCCTTCGCCAAACGACAGGGGGCATAACCTCGGCGAGCAGCCAGAGCCCAGGGTGCTGGGGAGAGAAGCTGGATTCTGCAACAACAGAAAAGGCAGTTAGATCACAGGCCCATCCGATGCTTTCCCCGCAGAAGGTCCTGGCTCTAGCCTCCAGCTGACGGGCCCAACTGAGATTTGTGTCACCCTCCAGGGAATGATGCCAGCGAAGGGCTGACCCACAGCATGGGAGGACCACTGGACAGGGCACGGAGGGTGCCAAGAGGTCTGCTCGAATCCCACGTCTATCATGAATGTGTGCCCTCAGCAGAGTCACAGCATATGCCCTGTGACCTTATTTGCACACAGGGGGTGTCCCTTTCCATCGATGAGGTTTTGTGGAAGGATGAAAAGAGGAAACAAATTAGAGCTCAGCGTCGTGACCGCTGCCAGACCCCGGGGCTGCTGCATCATCCCGCGGCAAGGCGGTGAGAAAACCGCCATGAACTGGGAGTTCACTAACCAGAACCTTCAGTTATGTGCCCCCAACCCTGTCATTGTCTCAGCAACTCTTCAGAAAAGGCCAAAACCAACAAAGAAAAATGCTACAAGGGATTTTTTTTTTTTTTTTTTTACACTGAAGATTCAGTCCAACTTCCCCCATGTCCTCTGCCTCTGAGGCTACCAGATAAATACCCAGCCAAGATGGAGGAATCTGCAAACTCATTGGGAAGATGAAAACCAGAAAGTTCTCTATGTCACCTTCCACTATCCAGAAAACCCAAAGAGCCAGAGCACAGCATCCCAGGGGTTCACCGCCTTCCAGCCTGGTCAGAGCATCGGGCTTTCTGATTCACCAAGTAGCCTGAGTAAGAGACGGGACCATCCTCCACACAGCTGCTGGTGTTTCACCTGATCTGACTGGAATCAGGGCTTCTGTGTTAAGCGAGCAACAGAGAGCAGCCCTTTGGGTTCCTGGGCTAACTGGGAGCTGTCATTTTCTTTGTCTGATTTGAGAGAAGAACCTACACTTGGGCCAGGGTATGGCGGTGGCAGCCCCACCCCCATGTCTTCCAGGAAGCAGACATTTCTAGAAGGTCGACTCTAAGACTCTTATGTTACCTGGACAAGGTGTCAAGTGGGGGCATAGAGTGGACATGCAAAAGCCAAAGGGGACCAGGTAGGTCAGGGAGAGGCAGGGGGTCCCCAGGGTCCAGCCCTGAACTTGGTGGGGGGAGAGTTTAAGAAGCCTTCACTGGGGCTTGAGAACCCAGCTGGGGGAGGGGGTAAGGTGTGGGCACCGGCTGCCTCAGAGCTTTAGGAAACAGCCCCCAGCAGTGACAGGGGGCCCTGCGCTGCCCCAAGCTCTCTAGCTGCCAGACACTCCCCAACCTGGGGGTGCCTTCCGGGAGTCCTGGGGGCTGCAGGACGATGCAGCCACCAAGAGGAGGTAGGTGCCACCCAGCACTCACACGACAGCCTTCTTCCAGGTATCCAGACAAGCACTCGGTTCTCTTGCCCCTGCTTCCTCTGCTCCCTCATCCCTGCCACCCAACGCTCCCTGAGCACCCAGCCTGCTCCAGTGCATGCTGGGAGTGGGGCAGGGCAGCAGGAGTTCTACGCATGAACAAGGGGCCTACCAGGGAAAGGGGGCGAAGTCACAGCCTTTGGCATGGTTCTGGGAAGCATCCAGGAAGACTTCCCAGAGGAGGTGACAAGTTGGGCACTGCAGGGCTGGCAGGGGTTTGACAGGTGGAAAAGCCAGCTGGGTGTTGGGAGAGGTAGAAGGGGATGGCTGGGAGGGAAAAGGCACACCAGGGGAAGAAGCAGCATCAGAGGCACCGATGCGTGTATCTGCCTGTGGTCAGGGGATGTGGAAGAGGAGGCTAAAAAGGGCCAGATGGCGAGGGTTCTGAAGGCCACGATGAAGCAAGTGCTGCCTTCTAATGGAAATGAGAGGATGCACTGATGTCCACTGAGAGACAGGATCATTGGTCAAGAATTCCACGCACCATCAAAGGGGGTGGGTCCCTGAGGAGCAGCAGCTGCCACTGACTACTTCACCCAGGGGAGAAGGCTGCAAACACCCATCCCCAAGGGGGAGGGGTGGCCTCAGAGCCCCACTTTCAGCTTGACTGTAGGCAGGATGTGGGTCCCCTGGGCTCTAGGTAAAGGCAAGAAACACCACCATGTGAGCCATTTCTAAGGTAAAAGGGACCTGGTGTTTTTTCTTTAAATAAAAATTTTAAAATAAAGTAAAAGGACACATTTTTGAAAGTTTCCACCCACCTAAAGGCCTCCCACCCATCATGTGCCAGACACGGCTTAGGTGACGGGACAAGAGGGACCACGGATCTGAAAAGGTCCCCTCCAAGGCCACTAACAGTCCCCCAAAGCTGGCCCCCTTTGCTCTCTGAATCGGGGAGCCCGAGTACACCCCTCTCCCCAACACCGACCGGGAGGGGAAGCAGGCCCGTTGGAGCCACCGGGGGCGAGGGCAAAGCCCGGAGGTGCCTGGGGGAAGTTTGCTCTCGGTGTCCCTGGGCCCCTCCAGCCCGGCAGGGTCAGGAATGTGGACGAGCCGCAGCCTGGCAGCCCCGGGGGCCGTCACCCCGAAGGGAGGAGGCGGTGGTCGCCTTTCCCCGGGCTCCCGGGCCTCCCAGGCGATGACAATTTTCCAGCCACCGGCTCCAGCTGGCCGGGCTCTCGCCGCGCTCCCGCCCCGGGCTCCCAGCGCGGGCCGACGGGCGGGCGGCGGCGGGGACAGCGTGCCCCGGTAGGGCCGATACGACCGCCTGGGGGTCTCCGGGGCCCGGGCGCGGGGGGATGGAGAGGATGGGGGGAGGGGCCGAGGCGGGGTCACTCACCGGGGCCGCGGGGGTGGCCGCCGCGTCGGGCTCCAGCGCCCCAGGGGCCGGCGCCCGCTCCCCGCCGCCGCCACCGCCCCCAGCCGCCGCGAGTGCCCAGTGGCTGGGGCTGGGGCTGGGGGGCAGGCCCGAGTCCGGACTGTCCAGGACGCCGTCGCCCTTCTTCTTCGCGTCCACGAGCTCGGGCACATCCTGCAGGCTCAGCCGGCCCACCATGGCGGTGCGCGCGGCGGGGCCGGGGCCGCTGCCCGCCGGCCGCCCTCCCTGCCCGCCGCCCGCGCGCCGTCCGGGTCCGCCGGTCGCCGCGCTCCCGGGCCCGCCCCCTGCCCCGCCCCGCCCGGGGCCCGACCCGCCCGCCCGCAGTGGCGGAGCCGCCAGGCCGGGCGCCAGGGGCCGCTGCGCTCCCGCCGTGCGCAGCCCGCGCTGCGCTCCGCCCGGCCGCTCAGCCCGCCCCGAGCGGCCGATCACAGGAACGGGGGGCACCGGCCCGGGCCCCCGGGCCCCCGCCCCGCTCGGCCGCCCGCCCCGCAGCAAGCCGACCCTGTACCCCTCTCGCGCCGGGCCCGAGGGCGCCTTGTCCCCTCGCCCTGGTCCAGCCAGGCCGGCAGGCGCTCATATCTCGAGCCCTGGCGTCGGGCGGGAGCAGAGTAGAGCCCGAGCCCGCAGAGGCCGGGGGAGCCGGCTGAACCCAGCGAGCAAACAACTGGAAATTATTAATAGTTAATGTGCTTCGTATGGTTCCAGCCGCCTCTTGGCTCAGCCGGGCGGGCTCTCAGTTTGTGTCTGGCTCTCATTTCTGCCCCGGAGGAAAAAGAGCGCCTACTCCGTTTCTCCTCAGGGGGCTCAGGGGCTGGGGGCTGGGGGCGGAGCTGGGAGGAGCGCATCACTCCCTGGCCTGGGTGCTCAGCGGAACAGGCCGTGGCCACACCTGGCAGGAAAATTCTGCGTGGGCGCAGACTGGACCTCGAACCAGACGGACGGGCTCAGCAGGCTGCCCACCGGCTCTCTGAAGGGCCAGGGGCTCCCTGGTGGGGGTCACAACTTTTCAGACGGGGGACTTCCTCCTTAGTTTGACAGAGAAGCCCTGAGTGGGAACTTGCTGCAGTAGCTGCCAGCTGTAGAACTGGGCTGTTCTCAAATCTAAAAGTACTAGAAAGTTCGAGTACTGTTTCTATCAAAGACCTCCCTGATTATCAGTAAGTATAGGAAGTCCCCACCTCCCGCCAGCCACTGTACCCTGGGGGTTTCTGATGGGTGCCCAGCTAGGGCCTCAAGCTGGAGCTTGCGCAGACCTAGCCCACAGGTGCCAGCTCTGAAGAGGAGCAGTGCCCTGGACTAGGGACTTCCCTGGCTAGATGAGAGGTGGGCGTGGTGCACGCCCCACCATAGCAGGCCAGTCTGTGTCCTTGCAAAAACAAAGGATCCTTGTCCTGCTTGGGACCTGGTGAAGTCCAAATTTAGAGCAGGTAGATGTTCCAGATTTGCTGGGAAAGTTCAGCCCTCCTACCCTCCTCACTCATCACTTTCAGGTAAGGAAACGGAGAAGGAATTTGACTTGTGCCAAGTCACACAGCTGGTACAAGGCAGCTTGCTGTGACCAGAAAGCCCAGGATCATCCCCTCCATAGAGAATAAAACCGGGTATGTGCGGTTGTGTTGGAGGTCATTCATTCAGGACCTGCGGGAACAGATTATAAAATCAAGCGTGCACAGTCCTGGATCAATGGTTCCTGCAAGGACATACTGTAAGCAGTGGGTCTTAGAGATTGGGCCAACTGTGTGGCTACAATTCCCTACCCCTGTTGACCTCACCATCTGCACATCCCAGACTGCCCACAACCTGGGGCATCACGGGAGGAATCTAAGAGCTTCCTGGGGGTGTGGAAAGGCGGTCTGCTGGCAGTGGCAGGACTCGGCGCCCTAGAGGGAGTTTGCCCACCAGCATTCCCAGGTAGATCCTGAGAACTCTTCCCTAAGCTTGGCCAGCTGGGAAAAGGTGTCCAGGAAGATGGCAATTGCTCCCTCTTCCAAGGTCATCAGTCCGGAAGAGGAGGATGAGACTGAGGAAGGTCATCATGCTAGGCCAGTGCAGCCACTGTCTCCACCAAAGCCTGGATCGTTGTGGATTGTCTTGGGAGGGATCGCCACCTGGACCCGCTAAAACATGGAATCTAGGGGGAGCCCTGAATTGCCACCTTCTGAGGGGAATTCTGAAGGGCTTAGATTACTCACATTCTGACAGAGATCCACAGAGACATCAAAGCTGCCGAAGTGAGCAAGGGAGTGTGAAGCTGCCAGCTTTGGAGGGTCCAGGCAGATCAAGCGGACACCTTTGAGGCACCCCTTCCTCCTTGGCACTGGGGTCATCAAGCAGGTGGCCCCGGACTTCACGTGGGCATCTCAGCCATCAAACTGGACCCAGGAAGCATCTATGTCCCAAGCTCCAGCCTATGACAGTTCTGTCTGATCCCCAACATAACCTCTCCCCAACTCCAGAAGAACATCTTGGTTTAATAGAGATCAGGACATCCTCAGGCCTCAGGACAATTGCCAAGGAGCTCCCAAAGTGTAAGATGATTGCATACCCTGGCCTCCTTCCTTACAGAGTAGCCCAGCACTGATACACACACAGGAAACTGGAGGGGCTTGAAGAGGAATTCAGCCCGGGGACCTGACACTGACGGAGAAGCTGCACCAAAGTCTTCCCCTCCATGGTTCCCAGAACCCTGCTGAGCCAATCAGAAGACATCTGGGACCCCAGGTTTGTCCTCTCCTGTCCAGACTGTCTTCAAAGAGCTCAAAGATAAGCTGGAGCTGACTGGAAGCTGCTTGGGTTCAGAGGAGACCGTGCAGGGCATGCCCGCACCTGCATCTCCGTGAGCTCGTGGCAGTCCCGGTGGAGATGAGCAGAGCGCTTCCTACAACAGGAACCATCTGACTTCAGGCTGCCCATGAGCGCCCCTGGGTGGGAGAGCCATGCAGCACAGACCCTGGAAGACAGCTGTGTTTCGTCAGCCCTGAGCCGTGAGTCCGCACTGCATATCTGCTATAGTCCTTGGGAAGAGCCCCACGCCCTGGGCTCATCATTGTCCTACATCTTCTGCCAGATTGTTTTCCAAAGGACGTTTCTTAAAAAAAAAAAAAAAAAAAAAACTCTAACCAAGGCTTGGGAAAGACAACGGATTCC
Organism: Balaenoptera borealis; assembly: GCF_965194805.1. Classification (NCBI taxonomy): domain Eukaryota; kingdom Metazoa; phylum Chordata; class Mammalia; order Artiodactyla; family Balaenopteridae; genus Balaenoptera; species Balaenoptera borealis. The sequence goes on along the minus strand of NC_138879.1, from coordinate 47,548,997 downwards.
ACTTTACCCCCTCCTGGTCTGGCTTCAAAGACAGGCCTTCTTTTGAGGAGCATCTGGGTTGCACCTAGAAATCAGGGGTGAGTTGCACAAAACGAGACCACGGACCCTGCGGAAAGAGTGGCCTCTCCTCAAAGCTGTCCTTTCCGCGCGGCCATCATCCCCTGCCTGGATCACAGAGACTGGTGTCCTCATAGGACTTGGCTTCTGGCCCTGAGGCCTCTCCCAGCAGGGTCTGAGGAACAAAGCTGCGTCACAATGAATGCCAATCCTGCATTCTCCCTTCTTCTCCACTAAATTAAGCTGATGCCCAAACGGGAGTTGAGTCAGACAAGAGCAGGGTGGGACCCTCCACAATGGCGGCTGCTTATTGTTTTTGGAGCAGCGCGCTGGCGTGTGCCCAGGGCCCCAGGCACCTTGTGGTTTCAGCCCCCTGGGTCTCCGGGCTCCGGAAACCACGAGGCAGTGGCTTGGCCTTAGTATTAAACCAGGTCCCCCTTTGCCTTCATATACACCCATGTCAACCAAAATGCTTAAAAAAATAGGACTTAATTTTGTTTCCTTAAGTGTCTTAAGATTAAGGTTATTGGTTTCAAAGAGCATGGAAAGGGAACTGCCATATTCGATAAAGAAAGAAACTGCATTAAAAAGATGTACTGACACAGCCCAGCCCACAGGAGTCTGTGCACACATGCGTTGGTGAGATTGGTTCATACCTCTGTGCTCCCGGGACTCACAAAGGTGGCCTGAACCGGAGGCCAGGGACACCAAAGGCTGGCCATTTCAGAGCGAAATGGGCCTGAGGGAACAGGCTCCTTTTCTTTCTTTCTTTTTTTAAAAAAAAAATTTATTTATTTATTTGTTTATAATATTTATTTATTTATTTATTTATGGCTGGGTTGGGTCTTTGTTGCTATGCGTGGGCTTTCTCTAGTTGCGGCGAGCAGGGGGGGGCTACTCTCAGTTGCGGTGCATGGGCTTCTCATTGAGGTGGCTTCTCTTGTTGTGGAGCATGGGCTCTAGGCACGTGGGCTTCAGTAGTTGCAGCACACAGGCTCAGTAGTTGTGGCTCACGGGCTCTAGAGCGCAGGCTCAGTAGTCATGGCGCACAGGCTTAGTTGCTCTGCGGCATGTGGGATCTTCCCGGACCAGGGCTTGAACCCGTGTCCCCTGCACTGGCAGGCAGATTCTTAACCACTGCACCACCAGGGAAGCCCCCAGGCTCCTTTTCTGACCTCTCACCTGGGAGACCACCAGGTCAGGTGGAGAGGTGGGATCTGGCCCAGCCTCAGTGGCGACGCTCACCCAGACACCGAATGAAGCTTGGGGTGGAGTCAGGCCAGTGACCCCTGTGTGGGGAACCCGAGGACCCCAAATACAAGCTCCACCCTTGAGGCCTCCTATGTGTAAGCTGAGAGCTGTTCTCCCAAACGCTCCCTAGTTACACAGAAAAAGGGCCGTGGCATCTGCAAAATAAAACCCAGATGGGATTTTGCAAAGAGCTGGGGCTCACGGCCTCGTTGGAACGGCATCAATACACTTGCACTCCTGGCTCCGTTCTGCGTATTCACACCAGACAAGGACTTGCAGCCCAGAAAAATAGCCCTTAGTTGAGCAACTGAAGTTAAGACCCTTGGCTCCCTGGCTGAAGGGCATGATAGAAGGGTGTGCAGGCAACAAATGGCCAGTCTGCACGGCCACTCTCCAAAGGCAGCCTCCAGGACCCCCGGGGGATTTCGGTCTGAAGGCTGCGTGGGAAAGGATGGAGAGTGGGAGCCCGGGGGTGGCCAATTGGCTCTGCTGTCCTTCCCTGGAGCCGGTGTCCCTAAGTGCATTCCTCTCCTCCCCCAAATTCAAAGCAGAATACCCACCAGCGGGAGGCGGCTGTGGTTTGCAGCTATGTACTGTTCGGAGCTCCTGAGACTTGCTGAAGACATTTACATGCCTTTGAAGAAATGTTTTTCAGTTTTGAGGAAAATTAGCCAGGGGTCGGGCAGGAACTTGAGGTGAGAGAAGAGGGACCAAGGAAAAATTCCATGCGTCTCATGTTTTCCCAGGTCGTATCAGCTGGGGGTTAACTGGAATTTTATTGACCCTTGCCTTGCACTTCTGCAGGATGACCCCAACCAATGACAAGTATTTCTGGAAATCTCTGTCTCTCATATGCTCATAAAATAAATCTGGTTATATGCAGAGGATGCCTGCCATTAATTTTCTTTTCCTTTTCCTGCACCCACTGCCCCAGCCTCTGGTTCTGCTAAGTTGGGTGACAGTGCCCCACACGGCGGCCCTCCAACAGGCTGCCCTTGCAGAGACCACCATCAGCTCCACCAGGCACTTAGAGAGGCGCTGCAGCCACGCCACCGCTGTGGGTACCAACGCCCCGGGCACTGTTGCCAGTGCTGGTGGCGGGGGGAGGGCTACGTAGCTCGGAGGTGCCGGAGCTGTGCTGTGGTCTGCAACTAAGTGCCTCTCGGCCCTTCTGGTTGCGTTTATAGGGTGGTCCTGATGCAGTGCGGCTTCCTTTATGCCTGCCTCCCGCCCTAGGATTCAACTTGAACCGTGCAGGTCTGGGCCAAGAGACAAATAGTAAAACAAGCAAGCAAAAAACCCCTTTGAATTCCAAATCCCTCTCCCCTGAGCCAGGCTTACCCTTCTGGGCCCTTCTCTTGGGATTTCTCCAAGATGCTTCCAGGTCCTGCATGCAAAGAGCGCGTCTGGACCTGAGAATGACGGGGACACTCGACTTCAGTCCCAGCTGGGCCCCCTGCCCCACCAGACACCCATCAAATATCACCCAACTCCCATCCCAACACCTTGCTTTTCAAAGACTGAAAGGTAGACTCTGCTATTTCCAGGGATGCCTTTTTTAGCATCAAGGCTGTCTGCCATCTGAGAAAGGACCTTCTGCTGTTAGCAGGCTGTGTTGGAAGCAGAAGCTTCTAGAATGTCAGATATCATCATCTTACAAACGCCAAGACAGGGCACAATGCCTACCTATTCTCCACGCTTGTCATAAAAAGAGCAGTTAATACAGGCTCAGCCCGGGCCTTCCATCACACACGGACATTAAGGAATCTGGGCTTTGTGTTCCTCGTTGAAAGACTGTTTATCAGCAGATACCCTGTTCTTGTTCCCCAGAATCCATTTCACCTCTACTCCCAAGGCTGAGAGCTCTTACCAAAACCTGCTCTGGGTTAGAGTTTTTGGGGTTCGTGTGTGCTCTCCTGCTGGACCCATTCATTCAATCAGCACCTACCAAGGGCCTACTTTGTGCGAGACAGAGTGTGAGAGCACAAAGGGAGCCTCACCAGCCTGGTGGAGAGAGGGAGGTGAAGATTGGGGGAAGATTTCTGGAGGGAGTGACACCTGTGCTGATACTAAAGCAGCAAATAAGGAACAGGCAGGCAAAGAAGGGAGGAGAAGATGATGACCAAAGCTCTGCCATGAGGTCTCTGAAGATCTGGTCATCCTTCTCCCCTGGCTTAGATTCACTGAGTGGAGAGCATTGCAGACGTGACAAGTGCCCCAAGTTCACTGCCTCTGGAGTCAATTAGCTCCATTCCCGGACATGCATCCTGCAAAGCTGTTGCACTGGTGACAAAGGGAAGCAAGAGTTAGGGTGGCTGGTTTAGTCCAGCTGTGCTCCTGGAAATGCCATGTCAAGGACACGGCAGCAAGCTGTTACTTTTCCTTTTGCACTTGTCACGGGTGTTGTTTTGTGACTGTACTCTGGCATACAAAATATTAATTCTCTTTTTATTTTTTTAAACTGAGCTCAGTTTAGCTCGTAAACCCCCAGTTTCTCTCTAGACCGGAAAAGTGTCTTGCTCACAGTATAGTTCTTCGGGAAAATGACCAGTGGCTCTTGGGTAATTACTACTCTCATCCTTCCCTTTTGCCTGGATTGCATCTGGGGAGGCTTCTGTAACATCACAGCAGCAAGGATGGGGTGGCTGGTGGTGAGTGCCTGGTCCGTGGTCATCTTCCTACCTCTCTGGACACTACGGAGGAGAAATTTGCTCTGCTTGGCCAAGGAATGCCACCCTCTGCTTTTTTTTTTTTAATGGCACTGGTTGGCATTTGTGCCTCTACAACGCAGTTTTTTGTTTTGTTTTGCTTTTTTATTTAATATATTTTTGGCTGCATTGGGTCTTGGTTGCTGTGCATGGGCTTTCTCTAGTTGCGGCGACCGGGGGCCACTCCTCGTTGCGGTGCGCGGGCTTCTCATTGCGGTGGCTTCTCCCGTTGCGGAGCACGGGCTCTAGAGCGCAGGCTCAGTAGTTGTGGCTCGCGGGCTTAGTTGTTCCGCGGCATGTGGGATCCTCCCGGACCAGGGCGGAACCTGTGTCCCCTGCACTGGCAGGCGGATTCTCAACCACTGCACCACCACGGAAGCCCCACCCTCTGCTTTTCATGTCCATATGCCACCTGATCTGTACCCTAGTTGTCCCAGCCTGAGGTCTCTTCCAATGAGCTGGCCCTTTCATTACTTCTGGGAGCTGAGGGAGCTTGGAAGCCATCACCTCCCCATGATGGGGTGTGAGGGACTCTGTGAGGTGTGCCCGCCCTTGGGCCCACCTGGCCAGACAACACTCTCAGACACTATCTCTCCCCCTCAGGTGCCTTGTTGAACACCTCACTTCTCTACGGGGACTGCAGTCTCCCAGGTTAATTGCTGGAAGCCAGGCAATGGCTTCTAGATCAGGGTTTCCCTCAAACTTATGGGGGTTTCTCTTATACTGGGGCTCAGCCCAGAGTGGTAGGGTTCTGGATTTCTTCTCCATGACCTCCCAGCCTCAAAACCAAGTCATATCCCCTCTAGTTTTTCCTTTTCTATTGATACCTGCTGGTCAAAATCCCCCCTCCCCCTACCTCTTTTTTTTTATGGAAAAAAATGTTTATGTCAAGATGCACTGTCCCTCTGCTGATGGTGCCGGCTGTGTGCAAAGTCCTCCAGCATTTTGGCTCTTAAAATGTAAAGGGTAACTTTTAGAATAAAGGACAAAAACAAAGCAAAACGCCATTCCAACAATTCTTGTAACTCTCGTGGCTTTCAAGACTTTCTTCGCTGCTATAGAATCACAAAGTCTCTACAGGAGTTCAGAAGCTAAGAGTTTGAGCTGTTATCTCCAGAGCACCACTGCCAGAAGACAGTGCATACAGGGAGCCCTGCCTGCTGATGGGGTCTGGGGAGAGGGCAGAGATAAAGAACAGAAGGGATGCTCAACTGAATATCAAACTCTACATATACCAAGGATGACCGCTGCTTTCATGAGCGAACCAACAAAGCATGTCCTCTAGGAGCCCTGACCATGAGGGAAGCCACGGGGCTTTTGCTCAGTTAGAGTGGTTTCTTGCAGCAAGACACAGCACTGGTTGGGTCACATTTGGTTTTGTGCAATGAAAGCCAAAGGGGAACTTCTGCTTACTGGGTTTCTACAGGTAGAGCTGCAACTACATCCTCTCAGTCAAGAAGCAGGAAAAAACATCTAGGGCAAGTGAGGATGTGGAGAAGAGGGTACACACGTACACAGAGTCGATGGCAGCGTGCAGCATAACAATCTTTGCAGAAGGCATTTTGGTGAGAGTTAGCAACATTTCAAATGTGCGTGCCCCTTAATCTTTTAAAATGGGAATTGAGCGATTTTAGGAGAGTAGCCTACAAAAAGGTGGGCACAAGTAAGCAAAGATATTTACAGAAAGATTTTCACTGGCGATGTGTTTCTCATTGCCAAAAAATAGAAACCTATTTGTATACTGATAGGAGACTGGCTAAGTAAACAATGGTCTATCTCAACTATAAAACACCATGTAGCCTTAAAAAGAATGAGTGGCTCTATATACGCTGAGGGAAAAGATATCCAAGATTTCTTGTTTAGCTGTAGAAAAATATGCAAATATGCTTAATATTAATTTTGTTTGCAAAGTGCCCTCCCCACACAGTGTAAGACAGAGAAAGTCTGGAAGGGGAGTAGGACTTTTGATATATTTCTATATTGTTTAAACTTATTAACATGAATACTGTGTACTTTAAAAATGAGTATTATTATTGCAATATTTTATAAGGTGAAGAAAATAGAAACAGCAGTGCAGAAACACTCAAAATCATTGGGGTTAGCAGTCATGAGAGGAGGTCAGTGGAGCGAGCCTTATGCCAGCTTCTTCGCAGAAGCCCTCAGAGCAAAGAGGAACTCCTTGGGCCCGGCTGGGAGACCACGGAGAAGGGCTTCCCCATGAGGAAACCCCACCTGCCAGGCCTGACTGGGACTGAGAGGCTTGATTTGCTGGGGCAACTTAGATTTTTCTCTTGGTTTCTGTGACTGGTGTTTGTATAATCATCAAGAAAATGTTTTACGATTAACTAACCATACTGGTTGACAAAGAGAGTTGTCAAGGGTGCCTGACTCTAAGGCCTTGAGACTGAGGAACTAGGAAAAGGAAGGGGGTGCCCTTTAGAGACGGGGAATTTCAGGAAGGGAGCCAAGTGTACCTGGAGATGCTCCACCCAAGTCGATGATGGGACCTGCAAGCGCACTGGGGTCGGCTGAGGGGGACGGACAAGGGCTACAAATCTGAGAAACCTCAGAAGGCATAGCTGGTGTTTATGCCTGTGATGGGCAGAAAAGTTCTCTGAAGGAGTCTGGAGTGAAAACCACAGGAGGCCTAAAACCTTGGGGCTTAACCACAGTCAAGGTTCAAAAGGAAAAGAGCGTCAGTGACGGAGACCAAGACATTAAGGGAGCCAGGGAAGCAAGGCATCGAGGGAGTGAAGGGAGAATTCCCAGGGGCAGGGAGGACTCACCAAATCCATGGAGAGTGCAAAGACGATGAAAGTGCGGCAAGAAGGTCATCCTTCCAGAGAAGTTTCTGGAAGGTAGTTGAGATGGATGCTGAATAAGAGGGAATGCACATAGGGGCTGGAGGTGATGGCTGTAACCTTTTGTTGGAAATGGTAACAAAGGCCACAAGAGAAGTAGCCCGGGGGCCTGGGAGGGTGGTGGGAGATCAAAGAAAGCATGGAAGCCCTGGTTCACTTCTTCAGGCAGAACGGAAAAGGGGACAAGCTCCGAGAAACTTGGTGGGAGTGCAGGAGCGGGGAGGACGGGACGGGTGGGACTCCAGGGAAGGCCAGCCAGGAGGGTGGAGTGGTGAGTGGCAAGTGGGATATACACAAAGGTGGCTTGGATTTTGCCAGTCCTCTGCACAGTGGAGGGCAAGCTCATGACTGGAACTCTCGAGGTCTCAGTTTCCCAACTGATAAATGAGGAAATTTGACCAAAGTTCTAAAAACAAATAAACCCACATACCACCCAACGCTGATGCTCCAATTCAGAGCTTCCCAACTAGAGAGCTGGGCCGTGGCCGGAGTGCACAGCAAATGCCCACACGGATCCCCTCAGCCCTGGCGAGCCGGTTGGCCGGGGCGGGGGCGGCCCCCTGAAGCAGCCACAGTCCCCGGGCCCATCAATACGGCCCCGGCAGCCTCTTCAATGGGTTTGCCCCAGTGTGATGCCAAGGGAGCACAAATGTCATCATTTCTATGCTTCAAGTCCTGAAAAGGTTGGGAAGCATTGCATGTACACAGACAGATGTGCGAGGCCTCAGGAGTAAGATTTGGGCCTTGTCGGGATTTTGAGAGAAGGATAGGCCTCCTTGCAAATGTTGCCCAAGCCCCCTCCCCCAGTTCCAGTTGCAGAGTTTTGTTCTTAGAAAAGAGCTGCCTCGCACAGGGGCGGGGGGGTCGGGGGGGGGGTCCTTGCCCTCTGATGTCCTCTTTCTAAAGGCGGCAAGGCTCAACCCAGAAGGCGGCCTCCAGCGTGACTCGGACAGGATTTGGGTGACAGTTCAGGGGTGTTGGTGAGTGGGTTGTGGACCTCAGATGAAAAGCTGCTCTCTCCTGTACAAAGGTGACACCGCCAAACACCTCCTCCCCTCTAGCAGCAGCCGCTGATGAGGGCAGCAGCTTCCAAACTGACTTCTGTGGAATCTGGAATTCTTGAGATGTTTTAGGGGGCAAAGGAGCTCCACAAGGCTTTGATTCTAACCTCCCTTTAAGGATGCATACTTTAAGCCTATTCTAAAAACTGAACATTCGAAAGTAATAACATAACATGCAAATGTGTCATTGGTGCAAATATAAGATTTTACAGATCCTTGGTGTGTTAACCTGCACTGCCAGGGCTGTTCCGTCCACGGAGACCTCAGGACAAAGAGTCCTTGTCACATCTGGGTAAGCAAAGAGTATCTGGGATTGGGAGGAGGGCTTGTTTAAAACAAAACTGATACTGTTTGCAAATTCTTAGCTGGATTAAATCAAGATTTCTCTATTCTATGCAACCAAAGCAAAACACAGAAATAAACTGGATGCTGGGGTTGATGCATATCAATTGCCATCCATAACCTTAGCTTTAAAATGCTTTCTATTTAACTGAAACAGTTCCAGTGTTCTCACTGATTTGCTTTGAAAGATACTTGAACTCACAAAATATATTAATAAAATACTTTTATCTATTCGTAGAGTGAGAGTCCCATGTAAAGCTGGGTCTCATAAATTTGAAAACCACTTGTGAAGTGCAAAGAGCATGGACGACACCAGTCCTGGCTCTGCTACTCACGAGCCACACAGCCTTGGGCACATCATTTGCCCCCCAGGCTTCCAGGTCCACAGCCATAAAATCATACCCACTTAACAGGGGTTTTGGTCCAATGAGGTCTCTTAACTATCCAGGAGGCAGTAAATACTCAGTTCCCTCCCCACCCAATAGCATGGAATGGCCTGGATCTCACAATCAGGTATTATTTGCATGCCAGACAGTGGCTGGGCTGCAACTATGGCCCAGGGCTTAATCCCCTGGGACCATAAGGCCCGTCAGCACCCTTCTCTGACGACTGAGTGAGCCAGCCAGCCGAGGGGCCAACACTTGGATCCGTTGAGAGCAGTGCCAGGGTTGCAGCAGGGCGTGGGTATGAGGTTGGGAGAGGGGGTGTCTCTGTGTGTGCACTCATGTTTTCTTTACACAACATTGGCCATTTTTCCATTTGCCTGCTAAAGCGCTTCGGTGGCTGCCCCAGGCAGCCCAATCGCAGGACTTTAGTCTGTGAAGAATTCCGTGGAATGCGGTCTCTTCAGCAGGTGGTGCGCTTCCCCTCTGCTTGAGAAGGGCCTTCCTTTTCCGTCAGCACAAAGCAACCGAGCAGAAGAAGCTGGAGTTTCTCTCCACCGTCTCACCTGGTGCCCCTGAAAGTTGCAGCCTACTTGGTAAATACTTTTCATGGCCCCAGAAGTAAAGGGAAGTTTTGTTGAGAAGCTGTTCTTAATTTCTCACGTGTTGAAGAATCACCCCAAACAGGAGGAGGCACCGGCGATTGTGCAAATTATATTTGATTGCTGAGCAGAGGCTACCAGAGCTCTCAGATTAAGCGATAAACATTCCTAGGGGACAAATCATTTACACAGCTTTTCCTCTGTATCACTCTTATCGCCCGGCATTCTCTGTATCAGTATCCCCAAAGGGGATTGGAAGAACCAGGCGGGTACTTCTCAGCTGATTACAGGGATTCCGCGGGCCTTGGGAAAGGTCTGAACATCTTTGAAAGGCAACTGTGAAGTAATCCGAATAGCTGGTGAACTTCTGGCTTCCCTGTTAGGTCTGCCTGTCCCAAGATAATCTCGCTTAGCATTTTCTGGGCATTAAAGGTCCAAAAAAAAAAAAAAAAAAAAAAAAGAGTGCAGGCAAGAATTTTGTCCCTGCCAGGACTGGCCAGTTGAAATCAGTTCTGTGGACACCGGACACCATTTCTAAAGACATGTTTTTTGGAAAGCAACCTTTGGCAATCCTTCTCATTTGCATTCAGAGGAAATGTGCCACATTTTCCTCAACAGGCAGTCCAGCCAACACCACCGGGGAGGGAGGAAGCTCTTTTCTCAAGTGTCTGCAGGTTTATCCCTAAATGCTACGGAAATAGCAGCTGCCGGGGCAAGGGGAACAGAGGATGGAGAGTCTTTTAAAACGCTTGAGTAAGTCGGATATCCCAGGCAGCAGACCTAAAAAGGCAAAGGTTCCATATGCCGGTGCTTGCTTCAGATGCGGCCTGCACCCAGCAGCAGGCCGTGTCGTCACATGGCCATCCTGTTCAAGTGAGCCCAGGGACAGAGCAAGCGCTGTGGCCACCCACTTGGGGTTCAGGCCTGGCGAGTGATAAGGAGCAGGTCACATTTCACACGGCCTCGTGGCTGACAGAGCGTGTGCACAGCTGGCTCTTGTGTGACCTTCACGGCCCTGTTAATTATACGCGCCCCCCGCCCCCTTTCATGGATTCTGAAAACTGCTTTTGTTTCAAACGGACACATTCTTTATATCCCACTACTTACCTGGTTATGTATGTGAGAAGGAAGAGAACCTGGCAGGTCAATCATCTGGCAGCGTTCTTCTGGGTGGGGTATATGGAAATGTTTCTTTTCTCATCAGATTGATTTCTGGCTACCCTATTGAAGTGGTGAGCTGGTGAAAATAAAGAATGGAAACTAGGGAATGATCTTGAAGCCAACCTAATGGAAGCGCTGCCACAGATTTTCCAGGGCTGAGGGGAACATCAGACTTCCCCAGAGGTTCACTGCAAAATGCCCACCCAGCTATTAAGGAAACAGGATTGACTTACTGTGCACAGGACAGAAGGCCTCTGGCAGTCACATGGAGAAGCAGGCTGTGATTGGAACCGGGAGGCGGAGAAGGGAAAGTCAACGGGATAGAAATTCGGAGCACAGGGAGGATTCCGAATCAGAAGCAGAACGCTTTATACCTATTTACAGAGGGTTTCCACCACCGCTGGACATGCCGGGACCTTGCTGATGAACATCACGTTCTGGTTTCGTGCTGTCAGGGAATGGGCGCATCTTCACCAGGCAGAAGGGCAGACGCCGAGAGGGGAGCCCGGGCTTCATGGGCTTCACGGGCTCGCTAATTCTTTCCCATAGCCTGTTCTGTTTTCTGTCAACAGTGAGGAAATACATCCTAGCAAATGACATCCAGTAATGCTTTAATTAACTGTAGTATTTTATGCTGCGATATGCACCACGAAATCACTTCCAGATGGGGGAAAAATGAATGATATTTACACAAAAAAGCAATCCCGTTATTTCCAGGAATCGATATCTCCCAAAGGTATAGAACCTTGAGGGTCCAGGGGGCTTATCTATTTTGATAAATACTAGAAAGAGACTGGAAAAGTTTCTTTACTGTGTAAAACGTAACAGTACTCTTTCTGCACGCCAGCTTTTCATGTGTCCTTGTTTCCAAGGCTATTGTTTAAATGGCCCAACACAGTTCTAAGGATTTTATTTTTAGCAATCTGACTTGGAGGAGACAAGAAGTGTGAAACACTTGCTTTCACCCTCAAGCAAGCTGGTTATTTTGGAGATTTCTCTTCCTAGAGAGAGGAATTACATTTCCAGCTGTGAACCTGTGGCATTTTCCCTAGCGTTCCGTAAATGGGGGACCAGGGCTCCCTGTCCAATGGCAATTCAGGACGGGCTGCTGCCACGTCCCCTGCATCCCCTGCTCGCTCGCCCTGCCTGCCCGTCACTCTTACATTGGTCCTTGGACGTCTGCTTTCCGTCCGTCCTGTTCCACCTGCACCGAGGAGCTGCCCGAGGCATGAGAAAGTCAGCGCCCTTTCCTGGGAAAGTCCCAGGTACTGGGTCTTTGTTCTTCAAGAGAGGGAGGCGTGGCAACAGTTAGCTTCAATTCCAGAACTGAACTGGAGGTCAAAACACCCCGTCCATGGTGGTTCCCGTTTCCCTGTTATGATCCAAACAGAACTTTCTCCAGCCTGGGCACCTCTAACTAGTAATCAGGAAGTCTGTCCAGAGTAAAAACAGCAGTGAACTCTTTATCAATTATAAATTATGAATATTTATTTTAACCACATAAGGTGACTTTAAGGTTTTTTTTGTTTTTTTTTTAAGGGGCTAGAGAAAGCGGAGGGAAGGAACCGGTACAGTATCTATATAATTTAACTGAATAACAGAGTTGTTAGCTACTGTTTTTATCAATGAGTGCTCCTTTATATATATTATTTCAAAGTGACAGTAATAAATAAACCTTCTGTTTGGGGCTTGATCATCAGAACAAGAAGAATCCTAGTCAGTATGGGGACAGCATGATTTCTGCCATGGTCCCTACCACCAACACAAATTCAAAACTCAAGCTGCTGGCTATCAGCAAAAAAAAAATCTTTACCATTTGGGTACCAGCTCAATTATACAGTAATTACACTTGCTTAGAGTCAGAAAAAATATACATTTATGAAAATGTGCAATAGGAACCCTTCAATAAAGCAAATTTCTGTTACAGTGGTTCTTCACAAGAAGTAAGCATTATAATCACCTATGGAACTTTTAAACCTAGATGCTGGGCCCCACTCCAGACTTAACTGATTCACAATCTCCATGCATCTGTACTTGTAAAAAAAAAAAAAAAAAAAGAGCCCCAGGTGATTCTGATGCAAACCCCCCAGATGAGAAACATGCTCTGTCTGTACAGGACGCACACAGGGCATGCAGCGCCCATCAACAAGACACTTAACGTAACTCCTACTGACTTCTGCTGGCTCCTTGGAGACTACTGACAGTGTAATAAATCAAGAAAGCAACTTCCCTGGCTGTGACCACCACCCAGGGGGCAAAACAGCAGCTTGACATCTCATTGCCATTATGGAGACTTCCAGAAAATGACTCCTCGTGAATGAAACACAAAGACAAGTGTGGATCTGTAAACACTGAGAGTGACAAGAACCAGGTGTGCGAGTCCACTGGGTTTCCAGCTCCCAGGCCGAGGACAGATGGCTGAAGTGGCTGTTTGGAGATGGGCCCATCACCCCTTCTTTCAAGAGTGGGAAGAGAATGTTAACCTCAATTAGCTCGGGCTGGATAACTTTACCAGAGCCACACCATGGCTATCTGGGCAGAGTGAAATCTATCGACTGAGCTGCCCAGGTGCCCCCCCAGCCCCTTCCCTGCCCTTCCAGCGCTTTTCTTATTTAGCCAGCTTTTCCTACTAGGGCTTAGCTAAAGGCCACACCTCTTTCTTCCGTCACACCTGTAATCTTCCACTTCATAACTTGGGCCCTAGAGCCAAGCCCAGAGGACATCTCTTAAGGGTCCGGCCGCAGAGGGAACCTCACACAGCTGCAGGTGGAGGAAGGGGTGAGTTCCAGGCTTTCTCACCCACGGTGCTGGGATAGAAGCATGGAAAGGAACAGGACCACATGCCAGAGGGTGTGACTGCGGGGGTGAGGCTACAGAGTCAGCGACAACTGGACCAGTCGGGAGCAGCCCGGGACCAGCAAGTGAAGCACACGGAACCTTCACCCCCAGCTGCCTCTGCTGCAGGAATCAGGGACCATCTCGACTGCCTTTTTATAATCTGGCTGTTACCCGTCTTCTCCGATTAGGACAGGAATTAAGACAGGACATGGGAGAAACATGTGAATGACCCAAATGCCCCAGGAAGTTTCAAGACTGATGATCTGAGAGTCGGGGAAGCACAGGAGAGGTGGGGGGCTTCCGGGGACCTGGGTGCGGGTGGGGGGGGTCACTGGCCAGGGGGAAAAGTGCCCCTTGGACGCTCCTACAGTCTCTTTTTAATTAGCTTCTCCAGTTTGCGGATGCGAGATGACTCCTGTTCTGGAGTTGGAGCCAGGAGGGACCGCGAGCCGGAGCCTTCGGGCCCTGAGGGCGGGGCGGGGAGCCTCTGGCGGAAGAGCTCCAGCATGCTGCTCTGCTCGCTCCTCTTCAGCCCCTGAGGTGGAGAGAGACAGGAGGGTGACGTCAGCTCTGGCCCCGAAGGGCCCGAGGGCAAGCGCAGTAACTGGTGTTCACTGGGCTGAGGATTAACGCTTTCTTCAGGGAGATACCAGCCCTGGGTGCCAGCCTGGGAGAGAATCAGAGGAAGAGAAGAGGCAGCAGGAGAGGAGGGAGAAGGGGCTGGGAGGGCAGAGGACAGGCGGCAGGATGCGGGAGGGTAGCCTCCTCTCCACCGCAGTCCCGCTGAGCCTGGCTCTCTGCTGGGCGCCAGGGTGCCATCAGAATGGGGACATTCACAGGCCCCGGTTCCTCCTCCTCCTTAAAAGCCTTCTGAGAGTTGGGTCTGCAGCCTGGGCCAGGCACGGGCACTTTGAGATAGCTCCCGGGGGGCCCATATCCCATCCCCCAGTTAACCACCGAGCGTGAGAAGAAGGTGCCCGGGGACGAAACAAAACGCGGAGCTAACCTTCATGTCCAGGATCTTCTGGAAGGTTTCTGTGTTGCAGTCCGTCAGGAGTTTGATGTAGTTGTCCACAAACACCACCAACGGCTCGTGAGGGGCCATCACGACCTACCGAGGGAGAGAGACGAGAGTAGGCCTGTCGGGAACACTCATGATCGGAGGCCGAGGATTATCCTTCCTCACTTGCAGGCCAATCACAAAACGGACTCTGCACGATCTCCTTAGGTGGCAGCAGCAGCTGCAAACCCAGAAATGTCCTGACAGCCTGTTTCATCTCGACATTCAGTTAGAGCAATGTTTCCTAAATTTCCTAAATCATAAATGTAACCTGGATTGCTTCGTAAGTACAGCTTCCTATGTCCCTCCTCTGAAGGTTCTAAAACAGAGGGCCTGGGGGGAGTCCCAGGTGACTTTTTAAATATCAGGACCACGGGAAACACTCTGTTGCAGGGTCCCCTGTTTGAGACATTTCGTAGGTTCGTGGTACCTGCTCCTTCTGTCCTGATGTATCACTGTTCCCGAAGGATGGCCTCAAAAGGCACCGAATTAAGTGGATTTTCTCAAAAACAAAAACCCTAGAACAGCCTCACTCTTTTCAAGACTTAAAATCTGGAACTTCATTTAACTACATCCAATTCATGTACCAACAGCAGGAAAGCAATGGCATCGCAACCCTCACATTCACTGCCATTTGGTTTTCAGTGTGGCGTCTGATTTCCTTCCTCCAGCAGACTTTTTTTTTTTCCCCCAGAGGCAACCATTGCTTCAACTTTCTTTTTTTTTTTTAATTTTTAAAAATTATTTAATTAATTAACTTATTTGGCTGCGTTGGGTCTTCCGTTGCGACGCACGGGCTTCTCTCTAGTTGTGGCACGCGGGCTCCAGAGCAAGCAGGCCCAGTAGCTGCGGCGCGCCGGCCAGCAGACTGGTTTTGTTTTGAATTTCTGAGAATATGACTCAGACTGGCAAGGAGTATTCACTCAGAAATTCTCTCTAAACCCTGCTCTCCACCCTGGTGAGTAAACCAGCTAGGGAAGAAATGGATTAGGCTGCTTCCAGTTTCCTCAGGCCAAAGCCTGAGGTCTGTGTGGGCCCCTCACCTGGTCCCACCCATGTCAGGGCCTGCCGCTACTCTTCACTCCTCCATTATTTGAGTCATTCTGTTTGGAGACAGACCTGAAGGGCCTGCAGGCCCTGGCCTTCTAAGAGCATCCCCTGGCAGTTCCGTTTTTTCTCTAGCCTTCTCTCCCCTCCCCAGTAGGCCCCCTTTCCCCTTGACACGTCCAGATGGAAATCATATGCAGGAGCTCAAGGCTTCAGACATTCTCAGCATCATCACCCCATGTATATTTTATTAAATGGGGCTTTAGAAAACCCATTTGCTGATTAGAATCAGTTATGCAACATCTGTTCAAAGTTCCTCTAAAGTGGCAGAGTTTAGAGCGCCAAAGAGGCTTACGTGGACCGGAGTAACTGAGAGCTGGGCCACAAATCCCTGCTGAGAAGCAGAGAGATCCCTGACTTAGACGCTGATTCACAGTGACAACGCCACCCAACCTCCAATCTTGGTCAAATCTTATTACAAGAGAATCCCACTACGATGAAGAATTCATTCGTCAGATAGAATTACTGACCCCCCAGTAACAGTGCACTGACTTTCAACAATATCTGATGAGGCCAAAGTCTGGTTCAGCCAAAGAATGTGGACAATCTTTTAGGACTGATAGGCATAGGTCCTAACCTGTGCTTTCAAAGACTAGTACTCAGTACTCCTTGGAATAAGCAATCAGATAACCAGGCCCTTTTAACCGAAACCCCCCGAGGAAGACACAAGCCCCACCTTGAGGATCATTTCCGCTCGGGTCATGCCTTTCACCACGATCTTTGTGTAACTGGCTGGGGCTTTCCTCACCACCTGAGAACCGATGGAAGGCAGATCGAGCAGGACCATCTTCAGCGAGTGGGTGTCCAGCAGCAGCTGAGGGAAGAGAGCAGAATAGAACCAGCCGCTTCACAGGGACACGATACCTAGTGCACGCACACTGATAAATAACATTTTCCTGATTTTATATATATATATATATATATTTTTTTTTTTTCATTTTCCTGATTTTAAATGTAATACGCTCTCATTGGAGAAAATTCGGAAAATGAACAAATACAAAAGGAAAAACATGAGTTATAATTACTATGACCCAGGAAAAAACAGTAAGATGCCACAGTTCAATGTGGTATCATTCCCACCAGTTTGTGTGTGTGTATAACAAGCTAGAGTTATACTGTATAGACAGTTTTACAACCTGGTTTTTCCCCTTAATACATGATGTTTTTTGAATTCTATTTTCCCATCTTGGCAGTCTTTAAAAAAAAAATCATGATTTTCAATGGCTATACAGTACTCTATGCTGTGTGTGTGTGTGTAACTTTAATATTTTTAACCATTCCCCTACACTTTGTTTCTAGATTTTTATTATTATAAATAATAAATACTGTGATGAACAGCTCTGCAGATATAATTCTAGGTCTATCAGTGGCATTTCCTTAGGAGACAGTCTTTGGGACAGATCAAAGGATAGGACATTTGGAAGGTTCTTCTTACATATCCTGAACTGCTTTCTGAATGGAATGTACCTATTTACATAGTGCAGACTGCACCCACATCAGCACTGAAAACTGCCATAAAAATTTTGCTTATTCAACAGGCAAAAAATGGTAATTCCGTACTGCTCTATTTTGGATTTCTCTGGCTAGTGAGGATGTAGGAGATTAAATCAAATTTAAACATCAGTATCTTTGCAACAAACTGCCTTTTTCATTCTTTCTTTTTTTTTTTGGTTCTCTTGGATGCCAATTACTTGGAAGGCTATCAACTTTCCTGATTGCCCACCAACTGCAGGCACAGAAATGGCATATATACACTGGCCTGTTCAGACAGTTTCGAAGAATGGAATCACATGCCCACCAACCAGACAAAGGTAGCAGTAGGGTGACAGTCTCGCTACTGCAACTCTGATGGTCAATCTTATGTTCAGGACAGGGCTTGCTGTATCTGCCACTGCCTGCTCCTCTCAGAAAGCTTTCCATAATTATATCAAGCAGGGGTGGAATGGTATCCCTTCAGGCCCTATGACACCCTGAATTCTCTCATTCTCCCTGTACTTTGCTATGGACAGGAGAGTTAACAACTAACGATAAGACAAACTCATTAATGAGAAACACTATTAACTTAATGGTCATGGTGATTATAATTTTGACAATGGTATAAAAATTTGGAGAAGCCATCAGTGTTTTACTTGGGATAACACAGAGGGAAATATTGCTCTCAAAAAATGGTGAGGTATTGAAACAGACTGATTCTGAAGTTTATATATGGAGAGGCAAAATAGACCCAGAATAGCTAACGCGATATTAAAGGAGAAGAACAAAGTTGGAGGACTGATCCTATCCAACTTCCAGACTTATAATAAAGCTACAGTAGGGACTTCCCTGGTGGTCCAGTGGTTAAGACTCCGCACTCCCAATGCAGGGGGCCTGGGTTCGATCCCTGGTCAGGGAACTAGATCCCACATGCCACAGCTAAAAGATCCCGCATGCCACAACTAAAGATCCTGCATGCTGCAATGAAGATCTCGCACATGGCAACGAAGATCCTGTGTGCCACAACTAAGACCAAGTGAAGCTAAATAAATAAATAAATAAAATAAAATAAAATAAAGCTACAGTAATCAAGACAGTTTAGTACTGGTGAAAGAATAGATAAATAGATCAACTGAGAAGAAAAAGCCCAGAAATAAATCCACACAAATATAGTCAACTGATCATTCACAAAGGAGCAAAGGCAATTCAATGGAACAAAGACAGTCTTTCCAACAAATGGTGCTGGAACAGCTGGACATCTATGTTCGAAAAATAAAAATAAAAGGGAATCTAGACACAGACCTTACACCCTTCACAAAAACTAAATCAAAATGGATTACAGACCTAAATGTAAAACAAAAAACTATAAAACTCCTTGAAGATAACACAGGAGAAAACCTAGATGACCTTGGGTATGGTGATGACTTTTTAGATATAACACCAAAGATATGATCTGTGAAAGAAATAATCGATAAACTGGACTTCATTAAAATGAAAAACTTGGGCTTCCCTGGTGGCACAGTGGTTAAGAATCCGCCTGCCAATGCAGGGGACACGGGTTTGAGCCCTGGTCCGGGAAGATCCCACATGCCGCGGAGCAACTAAGCCGTGCGCCACAACTACTGAGCCCACATGCCTGGAGCCTGTGCTCTGCAACAAGAGAAGCCACTGCAATGAGAAGCCCGCGCACCACAACGAAGAGTAGCCCCTGCTCGCTGCAACTAGAGAGAGCCTGCACACAGCAACGAAGACCTAACACAGCCAAATAAATAAATAAATAAATAAATAAATAAATAAATAAATAAAATTTACCAAAAATAATAATAATAAAATAAAATAAAATGAAAAACTTTTGCCATCCAAAAGACAATGTCAAGGGAATGAGAAAACAAGCCACAGACTGGGAGAAAATATTTGCAAAAGATACATCTTATAAAGGACTGTCATCTAAAATATACAAAGCTTTTTAAGAAAAACTCAACAGTAAGAAAACAAACAACCCAACTGAAAAATGGGCCCAAGAGCTTAACAGAGACCTCACCAAAGAAGATATAGAGATGACAAGTAAGCACTTGAAAAGATGCTTCATATCCTTGTCATCAGGGAAATGCAAATTAAATCAGCCACGAGGTACCACTATACATCTATCAGAATGGCTGAGATCTGGAACGCTGACAACACCAAATGCTGCTGAGGACGTAGAGCAACAGAACTCTCATGAATTGCTGGTGGAAACGCACAATGTTACAGACGCTTTGGAAGACAGTTTGGTGGCTTCTTATATTAAAACTAAACATACTCTAACCATACAATCTAGCAATCATGCTACTCGTTATTTGTCTAGAGTTGAAAACTTATGTTCAAAAACCTGCACACGGATGTTTTTAACAGCTTTATTCATAATTGCCAAAACTTGGAAGCAAACAAGATAACCTTCAGTAGCTGAATGGAGAAACTGTGGCACACCCAGACAATGGATTGTTACTCAGTGCTAAAAAGAAATGAGCTATCAAGATATGAAGGAATCTTAGGGCCTTCCCTGGTGGTGCAATGGTTGGGAATCTGCCTGCCAGTGCAGGGAACATGGGTTCGAGCCCTGGTCTGGGAAGATCCCACATGCCGCAGAGCAACTAAGCCCGTGCGCCACAACTACTGAGTCTGTGCTCCAGAGCCCACCAGCCACAACCACTGAGCCTGCATCACAACTACTGAAGCCCACGCGCCTAGAGCCCGTGCTCCACAACAAGAGAAGAAGCCACCGCAGTTAGAAGCCCATGCACTGCAATGAAGAGTAGCCCCCACTCGCTGCAACTAGAGAAAGCCCGTGTACAGCAACGAAGACCCAACGCAGCCACACACAAAAAAAAAGATATGAAGGAAACTTAAATGCACATGACTAAGTGAAAAGGCCAATCTGAAAAGGCTACATATTGTATGATTCCAACTCTATGACGTTCTGGCAAAGGCAAAACTATGGAGGAAGAAAAAGATCAGTGGTTGCCAGGGGTTGGGGGTGGTGGGTAAGATGAACTGGTGGAGCACAGAGGCTTTTTAGGGCAGTGAAACTACTCTGTATAATACCATGATGGTGGATACATGTCATTATACATTTGTCCAAAGCCACAGACTGTATAACACCTAGAGTGTAAACTGTAACACTGTAATGTAAACTATAGACTTTGAATGATAATGATGTGTCAACACAAGTTCGTTGATTGTAACAAATGTACCACCCTGATAGGAGATGTTGATGATGCGGGAGGCTATGCTTCTGTGGGGCAGGGAGTATACGGGAACTCTCTGTACCTGCCCCTCGACTTTGCTGTGAACCTTAAACTGCTCTAAAAAATATAAAGCTTTAATTTTAAAAAACAGTGGGAAGCTACACTAAGGAAAGAGTAATTTCATGCACTAATGTTGCTATTCGAAGGCCTAAGCTCTGTAGGTCATTCAATGGCAGACCAGGAAAGTGCTAGGATATTTTGGACTTTTCTAGGTTTCCAGAGATGAACATTCTTACTCTCCTAGTGTCTGTTTTTTGAGAAGGCCATGGGCTCACAGAGAAAGGCACCCAAGCATTCAGAAGGCAGATAAGTATAGACTGTCAGAGGCACCCCCACAAAGCGCCTGGTATCAGAGTGGTTCCCAGAGCCCCACGGGAAGTGAGCACTGCTCATCCTCAGACGGAACCCAGCACGTGCCTCTAAAAAACAAGTATGCTCAATTCCATGCAGATTAAAAACCCAGATATAAAAAGAAAAACATTAAGAAGAAAACAGATTATTTCTGTAGGGAAGAGAAGAATGTGAGACAGAGGAAAGATGGAAAAATCTACCTTAAAATAACATAAGTCTATAACAAAAGACACATAAACAAAGTAAAAAGACACAAACCGGGAGAGGATGTCTGCAATACTGCCAAAGGGATAATACTCAGAACACATAACGATTCCCGAAAATCAATAAGAAAAAGACCAGCAACCTCAGTAGCAAGAATAACAGTGGTGTGGCAAAGATCTGAACAGGCAACTCACACACACAAAAACAAAACAGAAACAAAAACGAACAAACCACAGCTCAAGCACTCACAAGGTGTGTGAAATGATACTTAACCTTATTAGTAATCCAGTAAATCAAAACCACAATTGTGTACCATTTCGTACTCATCAGAAAGGCAAAAGTAAAAAGGTAAAAAATACCAAGTGTTGGCATGCATATGGTGCAATGAAACTCACACTTAGGATGAGAGTATAAATTGGTTGAGGCACTTTGGGGGAAACTCAGTACTATTTCCTTAGTGGAAGATGTGCATAACCCGTAACACAGCACTCATATCCTTTAGAAAAATTCTTGCCCATGTTAAAAAAAAAAAACAAAAAAAACCCGATTCCCTGCATCCACTGTTTGTAAAAGCAGAGGACTGGAAACAACGTAAATGCCCATCAACGGTAGAATGGATAAACAAATGGTGGCATATTCATGCAATGGAATATGATATTGAAGTTAAAATGAGTGAACACAAACAACCTATACCAACATAGATAAATCTCAGAAAACATTATGTTGGGCAAAAAAAGCAAGTGGGGAAATGATATGTATAGTACCATTTGTATAAAGTTTAAAAATATGTAAAACAAAATTATATATCTTTTGTGAATAGATACACATGTAACATATCAAAACACATACGGGAATGATAAAAATCAAAATCAGAATAGTGATTACCTCTGGGCATGTAGGGAGGTGAGCGGAAGGGTAGGGTCCACGGGGGACTTCAGCCATAACTGTAATGATTTACATTATATAAAAAAGATCTAAAGCAAATGTGGGAACATGTTAAGATTTGACTAAGCTGAGCAGGAAGCTGATATTCTTGACATTATTTTCTATACTTTTATTAACTGGAACTATGTCTTTTTCTTCTTCTTCTTTTTTTTCCACACTATGTTATTTGAGGCCTAGTGAGGGTTCAACTTTATCTTCCATACAGCAAAATTTCAGAGCCTTGTCAAAATCAAAGGCATGTCTTGGCATTATTTGCTAGCAGGAAAAAAAAAATCAGTGATTATTTAAAACTGTATGGGGATACTTCCTGTTTTTTCTGTACTTTCTATTTCCCAGAGATATATTATATGCATAAATAATTGTACAGTCTTAAGTGACAGGAAGAGTTTTGAATGAGCCAGACATAACTCTCTAGTGTCTCCCATATTTTGAGAGATAGGACTTTTTCAATTCCCGGCCAGTCACAATAAAATTTTGTCCTCACCAGACAGCTGTACAGATGGAAACCTTCGTTTCAGGTTTTACCGGAAGTAATGTAGTCAGAAAAGGTGGGAGCTTGTCTGATAGGCTTAGCAACTGTCTGTGGGCAATGAAGGTGAAAGGCCCCATTTATCATGAAAATCTGCTGGCTTTCATCTTTGAAAATAGCTAAAAGTTCATCCCCTTAGGCATGAGGCATTGGGCAAGAGGTGGCCATCCACCAAATTTGTTTGAGCCTCAGAGATAAATTTTGGGGTGGTGTGGCTCATGTTCTTGATGGGCTACTGGGGTGCAGATCTGGCCAGCATGCTATGCCTGGGAAGGGTCATCACCCAGCAATGGAAAGCTCTGAGGGGTTTACTTCTTAAAGAGCCCCTACCACTCTTGGGGGTCATCATGACTATCATAGTGACGGAAACCTTGAGTAGACAAGATAAAAAGCCCACTGCTAGAAGGTAAAGGACCATATATACAACGCTAAGTTTCAAGGAAGTGACACAGAAGAGACAGTTCAAAATATGAAGAATGGATGGACCAAGGTGAGGACATGCCTAGTTTCTTTCCTCTTTTCTTTTTTTTAAAATTTAGGTGTAACTTTCATACAGTAAAGTACACAAAGACCAAGTACATAGCTTGATAAACTATTACATATGTATACACCTATTGCCTCATTAAAGATATGGGACATTTCTCCATCGACAGAAGAATGGATAAAGAGATGTGGCATATATATATATGGCATATAAGATGTTATGGAAAAACCCGAACGAACTTTTTGGCCAACCCAACACACACACACGCACGCACGCACGCACGCACGCACGAAAAATGGAATACTACTCAGCCATAAAAAGAATGAAATAATGCCATTTGCAGCAACATGGATGGACCTAGAGATTATCATACTAAGTGAAGTAAGTCAGACAGAGAAAGACAAATATCATATGATATCCCTTATATTTGGAATCTAAATGGAATGATACAAATGAACTTATTTACAAAACAGAAACAGACTCACAGACACAGAAAACAAACTTATGGTTACCAAAGGGGAAAGGGCAGGGGGATAAATTAGGAGTTTGGGATTAGCAGATACACACTACTATATATAAAATAGATTAACAATAAAGTTCTACTATATAGCACAGGGAACTATATTCAGTTATCTTGTAATAACCTATAATGGAAAAGAGTATGAAAAAGAATATACACATACATAACTGAATCACTCTGCTGTACACCAGAAATTAATACAATATTATAAATCAACTATACTTCAATTTTTAAAAAATTAAAAAAAAAAAAAGATATGGGACATTTCTTGCATCCCAGAATGCTCCCTCAGGTTCTCTTCCAGTCAACGCTCTCTCTTCCTTCCTAATAAAGATGACCACTCTTCTGCCCTCTGTCACTCAGGATTGGTTTACTGCTCATTAATGTGCTATGAACATTCTTGTATATGCCTTTGGTGGCCATACGCCCTTATTTCTCTGGGGTGGCATCTATGCAGAATTGCCGGTTCAAGGAGTAAGCATATGTTTAGCTTTAGTACAGACTGCCAGATAGTTTTCCAATTTGGTTGTGCCGATTTCCATTCCTACCAGCAATGCATGAAAGTTCCAGTTGCTTCACATCCTCACCAACACTTGGTATCGTTGACCTTTTTAATTTTAGCCATTCTAATATCATTGTGACTTTAATTTACATTTCCCTGGATGATTAATATGCTTTTTGGCTTTTTTGGTGAGCTTCTTTCTGAAGTGCCTATTCAAATCTTTTGTCATTTTTCTACTGATTGATCATCTTTTTCTAATTGATTTGTTGAGGTTTTTTTTTTAAGTAATTTTTTCAACTTTATTGAGGAATAATTGACAAATATACTTTTAACTGCATATACTTAAAGTGTACAAGGCGATTATTTGATATACATATATATTGTGCAATGATAACCAAGATCAAGATAATTAACTCTCCTTTTGTGTATGTGGTAAGAATGCTTAAGATCTACTCTCAGTAAATTTCAAGTATATCATACCATATTATTAATTACAGTCACCATGCTGTACATTAGGTCCTGAGAACTTATTCATCTTAGAACTGAAAGTGTGTACCCTTTGACCTACATCTCCCCATTTCCCCCTTCCCCCAGCCCCTGGCAACTAACATTCTATTCCCTGTTTCTATGAAATTGGTTTTTTTTTTTTTTCCTTTTAAGATTCCACATATAAGTGATATGTTGAGAGATTTTTAAAAGTATATACTTAGAATATGAGTACTTTGTTACATATATTGCAAATATCATCTGCTACTCTGGCTTGTCTTTTGAGAAAAAGAAGTCCTTAATTTTAAGTACTCCAAATAATCTCTTCTTTTATGATTGGTACTTTTAATGTTTTGTTAAGGAATCTTTGCCTAACCTACGGTCATAAAAATATTCTCTTATTAGCTTCCAGAAGTTTTGTTGTCTTATCTTTCACTTTCAGAGCTATAATCCACCTGGAATTGATTTTTTAAAAACTGAGATACAATATACCATAAAATTCACCTTTTAAAAGTGTACCATTCAGTTCCAGACATCTCAACACGCCACAAATAAATTCCATACCCATTAGTGATCACATCTCTTTTCCTCCTCTCCTCCACCCCTTGCCAACCATTAGTCTACTTTCTGTCTTGTGGATTTGCCTGTTCTGGACATTCCATATAAATGGAATCATACGTTATGTGACCTTTTGTCTGTGGCTTCTTTCACTTAGCATAATGTTCTCAAGGTTCATCTATGTTGTAGCATGTGTAAGTATTTCACTTCTATTTAGAGCTGAATAATATTCCCTTGTAAGATTAAACCATTTTCTTTATCCATTCATCAACTGATGGGCATTTGAGTTGTTTCTACTTTTTGGCTATTATGAATAATGCTGCTTTGAATAATGCTGCACAAGTGTTTGCGTGAACATACTTTTCCAATTCTTTTGGGTTTCTATCTAGGAGTGGAATTGCTGGGTTACATGGGAACTCTATGTTTAACATTTTGAGAAAATGCCAAATTGTTTCCCAAAACGGCTGCAGCATTTTCCATTTCCAGTGTATGAGGGTTCTAATTTCTCCACGTCCTTGCTGGAACTGACTTTCCTATATGGTGTGTGGTTAAGGTCAAGATTAATTTTTTTTCCACATGGATATTCAATTACCCAGCACTGTTTACTGAGAAGACCATCCCTTCCCAACTGAATTAGTGCCGTTTTTGTCATAAATCAAGTGTCTATGTATGTGTGGGTCTATTTCTGAACTTGATTCTGTTCTGTTGGCCCATTTGTCCCTGTGTGCTTAATTAATTCAGCATTAAAATAAGTCTTGGTATTCTGAGGTTTAAATCCTCCAACTCTGTGCTCTTTCTTTAGAGTTATTTTAGCTATTCTTGGTCTCTGCACTTCCATCCAACTTTTAGAATCAACTTATCAATTTCCTTTCACACCCACATCCACCCACCCCTACTGGGATTTTACTGTATCTAGAGATTAATTTTGGAAGAATTGACATTTTAAAAATATTGAGTCCTTTAATACATGAATATGAGCTTTCCTGACATTTTAAAGGTCTTCTTTAATGTCTCTTAATATTGTATCATTTTCTGTGTAGAAGACTAGCACATTTTTTAATAAACTTATTCCTAGCTATTTAATGTCTCCTAATGCTACTGTATATGGTTTCATTAAAAATTTTTCATTTTAAATTGTTTGTTGCTGTTATATGCAAATATTAAAAATAATTTAAATACTGACCTTATATCCCACACCCCTACTAAATTTATATTCTAATAGTTTGTCCGTAGATTCTTTTGGATATTGTCATTCACAATCACATTCTCTGTGAAATGTGAAAAATGACAGTTTTGTTTCTTCCATTCTAATCTGTGTACCTTTTATTTCTTTAAAACTTTCTTTTATTTTTTGTCTTATTGTTCTGGCTAGGACTTCAAGGGCAATGTGGGATAGAAATGGTGACAGCAGACATACTTGTCTTGTTCCTAATGTCAAGAGAAAATCTTTCTATATTTGACCATTAAGTGTGATGTTTATGGCAATTTTGTTTTTCATTAACTGATTCCTTTCTTTCATGAGCTGGCTCGGTCTCCCCATCTCCAGGACCTTGGTGACCCTGCCAATGTAAACCCCTGTGGAGCATGGCTGTGCCTGTCTCTTTGCTCTGTGTGGCACAAAGGGAGGACCCTTTTGAATGGGTGATAGAAGAGGTTTCAAGCTCTCAGTGGGAAGGATGGCCTCATAAAAATCAAGATGGGCCAGAGCTTAATGAGACAGAGAAAAGTGAGCAGTTGGGTAGTTAAGAGATTCAAAAAGGTCTTTAGGGACTTCCCTCGTGGCGCAGTGGTTAAGAATCTGCCTGCCAATGCAGGGGACATGGGTTCGAGCCCTGGTATGGGAAGATCCCACATGCCGCAGAGCAACTAAGCTCGTGCGCCACAACTACTGAGTCCGCGTGCAACAACTTGCCACAGCTGCTGAAGCCCGCGCGCCTAGAGCCCGTGCTCCGCAACAAAGAGAAGCCACCGCAATGAGACACCCACGCACCGCAATGAAGAGTAGCCCCCGCTCGCCGCAACTAGAGAAAGCCCGCGCGCAGCAACGAAGACCCAATGCAGCCAAAAATAAATAAATAAATAGAAAGAAATGTAGATGTTAAAAAAAAAAATCACGTTATTTAAAAAATAAATAAATTTATTTTTAAAAAAGTCAGTATGGTCATAATGTGGTAATATGTATGATGGAATACTGTTCAGCCTTAAAAAGGAAGGAAATTCTGAAACATACTACAACATGAATAAACCCCGAAAGCATGCTAAGTGAAATAAGCCAGACACAGATGGACAGATATTGTATGATTCCACTTATAGGAGGTCCCTCGAGCAGTCATATTCATAGCGATAGAAAGGAGAATGGTCGCTGCCAGCAGCTGGGGCAGGAGGGGTGGGGAGTTAGTGTTTAATGGGAAGGGAGTTTTAGTTTGGGATGATGAAAAAGGTCTGGAAATGGATGGTTGCACAACAATGTGAATATACTTAATACTAGGAACTGTACACCTAAAATGGTTAAAATGTTAAATTTTATGTTATGTATGTTTTACCACAATAAAAAAAGTCAATATGGTATATAAAGATAATACAAAGGAAAATATTTATGGATCTAAAATATTTTGAGCAATACAGTTCATGTCTATGAAGTATAGACATGAACTGTATTGCTCAAAATATTTTATTTTATTATTTTATTTTTATTTTTTTAAGAATTTTTTAAAAAATATTTACTTATTTGGTTGCGCTGGGTCTTAGTTGCAGCAGGTGGGCTCCTTAGTTGAGGCATGCGAACTCTTAGTTGTGGCATGCGTGTGGGGTCTAGTTCCCTGACCAGGGATCAAACCCAGGCCCCCTGCATTGGGAGTGCAGAGTCTTAAACACTGTGCCACCCGGGAAGTCTCCTCAAAATATTTTAGATCCATAATACAATAGATCTAGAAGGAGGCGTGTGGAGAGTCTGATTCAGGGCTCTTATTTAAACATGAGGAAACTGAGTCCAGAGCAAGGAAGCAACTGCTCATGATCACAGGGACCATTAAAAGCAGAGCGGGGACTGGACCCCAAGTTTTAGGGTCCTTTTCCCGACACCACAATGTGTTGCTTCCTCTCTGGTAAGTAGTTTGTGCAAATGGATTCCTTTTTTAAAAATAATTAATTAATTTATTTTTGGCTGCATTGGATCTTCGTTGCTGCGTGCGGGCTTTCTCTAGTTGCGGCGAGTGGGGGTCACTCTTCGTTGCAGTGCATGGGCTTCTCATTGCGGTGGCTTCTCTTGTTGCGGAGCACGGGCTCTAGGCGCGCAGGCCTCAGTAGTTGTGGCGTGTGGGCTCAGCAGTTGTGGCTCGTGGGCTCTAGAGCACAGGCTCAGCAGTTGTGGCTCACAGGCTTAGCTGCTCCGCAGCGTGTGGGATCTTCCCAGACCAGGGCCCAAACCCGTGTCCCCTGCATTGGCAGGCAGATTCTTAACCACTGCGCCACCAGGGAAGTCCCTGGATTCCTTTTCTACTGTGTGCTCGGTCATAGATACTGTGGCCAAAAGACTAATTAATGACCCTGCAAATCCCACAAAACTCTCTGAAAATCACAAACTAGCAAGAAGCATTACACATACTGGTATGGTTCAGCTCCACGTGCCCTTGCAATTGCTCAAGTGGACTCTGGGGCCCAAAGAGAAATAATTTACTTTATACAGTAATCAGGAAGAGAATCAAGAGCAGGAAAATGTCTCCTTTCCTATTTTTGGCACAAGTATTAAAGTGTAGTCTAAATTTAGGATCTAGTACTTCTGTGGCAAAGCAGAGGCATCTGAGATTAGGCCTCAATCTTTGCTTTGACTCTCACAGCTTTTGTTAAAGTTTGGATTACAGTTGCTGCAAGACTTGCGGCAGAATCTGTTTTAATCTGTGAACTTTTCTTTGTTAACTTCTTGGTTCCTATGGTTTTGCTGCCTGAGTGATCACGCCTCCAGCTCCATGACTGCTTGGGTTTCTAATGCCGGATACTCAGGGCAAGCACGGACCCAAGCTAAACCTGAACTTCATGTGGGAATCCTCCAAGGGCCACGTTGCCTTTAGTTCTCACCCACGGCCTCCCCCAGGCTGGGCCTGTTGAGATCTATGCTCTCCTGTCACCCACTCCTATTTGTCTGGGGTCTGAGAAAGTAAAACACCAGTTTCACAGATGGTTTTCTCATCCACATCTCAAAGCAGAAGTAAATACTGGCCAAATTGATATATTTCTGAAGGTGTGGGCTTTGAAGTCTGAGCCGATTATTTTAACATTCTTTTAAAGAAAAGAAAATCTGAGGAAAATAGATAAGACATTGGGTTCATGTGACAATATGAAAATATCATGCTACTGGACACTAAATGAGCTTGTAAGGCCTGGGCAGAGCTGCAAACTCATGGAAACATGCTCCCAATGAGTCAACTTTGTGTTCCAGTGGCTTCATCAAGTCTAGAGACAGAAACCTAGTAACTGAGAATCTAAAGCTTCTCTCAGACACACAGAGAGCAATCACTCCGCGTCCTCTCCTACCACACACAAAAGTGAGGTGAACAGAGTGGATTCCCGATAAACATGTGGTAATGAAACTGGGCGTGCTGGGGCATTATTCTGCTGTTTCCTGAGGACAGAATTCATTCTGTGTTTATGACATGCAAGAGGTAAGAATTTCCAAACACTGACATTCTACACTCAGACACAGTCGGTCAGTGTCTGAATCCACGCAACCTCCCAGGAAGTTTGCTGAGACAGTATTTCTGACTCTGCTAAGCTGATCAGCCAGACAGCCTACAGCAAGCATCGACTAGATGTTTCTATGTGGGGAGATGGGCACTGACAGTGGAAACAAACTATCAGTAGTAACAGCTGGCATTTGTTGAGGGCTTCTCATATGCCTGACGTTGGGTCAAGCATTTCAGTGCATTATCCTGTTTAATCCTCACAACTACCCTGTGAGGCACTGCTGGGAGTATCCCCATTTTATAGACGAAGAAACTAAAGCCCTGGAAGGTTAAGCAACTTGTCTAAGGACAAACACCTTAGGAGGTGCTCAATGAAAATGTTTTAAATAAATGGATGAATAATTTAAGCTGCCAGGTCATCATTCTGTCCTCAAACAGGGAAATCAGTGATTTTACTTCTCCACGGTAGCTCTGTACTAGGAAGTTATGCAGTTTGATCTACGACAAAAGCCATAAGGAACAGTCCTATCCCAGTTTTGTCTTACCTGTTCTGCTCCCACCATGCTAATTGGCTTGCACTTGAAGAGGTGGGTGATGAACTTGGGAATGAAGGAGCTGTGGATAAAAAAGAAGTGACAAATTCGGCTTATATTCTCTTTGGTAAAGAACTGCAGAAACCTTTTTTTTTTCTTTTTTTAAGGCCCCACTTCCTCCTATAAGAAAACTGAGAATTAAAGTAGACACTACTGTGGTCTACAAGCATCCATTGTTTTTCTTGCTAACTGTAGCCCTGGTTTTATTTAGGTAAATCTGGCCTTGGGATGCTGGGGAAAAGCTGATCCCTCCTGAACTACAGGGGTGAGTTCTAATCAGCCTCAGACAGGCGGAGCATGGGGTCCCTTGGTGACTGCTGTTGGTGCTGATGTGGCTTGTGATCGAAGCCCGCCGGAGGGAAGGACTTCATTGCACTGCTGGGGCAAGTCTCTCTTCTTCTTTAGGGTATTCGTGTATTTGGATTTAACATCTAGAGCTGCCATTTTACCACCGTTCTAAGGATGAAGCCAGGCCCAAGGAGAGCAGGGTAAGTAAAGAACCTGGGTCCTTAATGACATTGCTGAACCACTGAGGCAATCAGCTTTGGATCTGTCCTATCTCTGGACTTTGGTTATATGAAATAAAAAAATTCACCTCTGTTTAAGTCAGTCTGAGTCAGGGCTTCTATGACTAGTAGCTGAAAACATCCTAATAGATAATGATAGTCGAATATACGTGAGGTAGTTATGCGATCTTAAATGCAAAAAAACAGGAAATAAATGCTAAGGGGGTAACTGTCAGATCAGGGAACAAAATACATGATCTCCAAAAACTTTACTGGGGACTGAAGGGCAACCTGGGCCAGGCAGATGGATGATGCTCGTGTGGGGAAAGGGAGAATATGATTTTAATAGGTCAGGAGGGCTTTTTAGAAAAAAAACTGCAGAGGCCTGTGTAGGGAAGGCTGAGTTGTACTGGTGCAGAACAGAAGATGTGGGAACCAGAAATGCCTATAATCAGGCCAGATTCAGAGTGAACGGACCAGGAGAACACAGGGCCCACGACGAAGGGAGGACCATGGCAATAAAGGACCTGGGGGTCGAGGTAAAGCCTGGCCAGCCTCTCCCTCTCCTCACTCTTCAAACGCTGCTCTCAGGCTTGTGCTCGCCATGCTCTTTGCTCTCTCCACACCTTCTCCGGAATGCTGGTGCCCACTCTGATACCCAGTGGCCTACTGGACATCCCACTGGCATGGCACCAGTACCCCGACCCCAGCATATCCAAGACTCAGCCCCACCCCAAAACCAGGCTCAGGGGACTGGATCTCCTCTGCCCAGTCATCCAAGTCAGAAACCATACCCTTGCCCTCAACCCCAATATCCAATCAGTTCCCAGCTCTTCCCTGAATGCCCACACCCACCCCTCCTGACCATCCCCCTGCTGCTGCCCTTCTCTTTCTCACTAGAGCTCTTGCAGTTGTTTCCTAACTGGTCTCCTAGCCTTTGGCCTTATCATTTCTAATCCATCAGCTGTCAAAGAAATTTATCAATATTTCAGATGCAAATATGATCAAGACGCTCCCCTGATTACTATTCTTGCAATGGCTGCAGACAGGCCTTCCTTCACTGTCTTGAGTCTCTCTCCCCAGCCCCATCTTGCTAAGCCCTGGCACCCTGTGCTTCAAGCGGGTTGGGCCACTTGCAGACCCTGTGACTCTGCAGAGGCTATTTGCTGCCTCTGTGCACTTGCTCCCACTGCTCCCTCTGCCTGGAATGCCCCTCCCCACGGCCTTGCAGGTCAGTGCACACACGTCTCCCGGACTCTGCTCGAGGACAGCTTTCCTACGAAGCCTTTCCTCAGTCACCTCCACCATACTCTGCAGAGTTCACAGACCTCTAGCCTCATATGTAACCTGCTCTGTTACACTTATTTGCTTACACGTCTACTTCCCTCCACTTGACCGTAAGGCAGATGAAGATAGGGACCACGTCTACCAAGCCAAAGCACTTAACTCTGCCTCTGGAACACAGCAGGTGCTCAACTGACTGCACGTTGAATAAATAATAAATAATAATGGTAACAGCTAACACTTTTTAAATGTCAGCATGGTACCAGCACTTTACCAGGACGTTTTTAAGACTTCTGATTTTATCCCTCCAACCACTAGTAAGAGATCTATCATCTCCATGACTGAATGGAGGAGAATCAGCTGAGTGGATGAGGGAAGTCACTCATGGTTCAAACAGTTGTTTCAATCAGCGGGGTGATCCTGATGTCTAAACAGCAAAGACTGTGGTTGCTTCAGAGACCCAGTGGAGGCAAAAGGAAACATCTAAGGCTTAGCATTAGTGAGATGAGAAGGGAAGTTAAAAGGAAAGAAATGTCAGCTCCAGATATCAGATCTACGGGAATGCCTGCCGATTGATCAGGAGGGAGTGAGAACAAGGGCCTCTGTGGAAGGGATCCTTCAGGCTCTAAACCAGAGCCAAGTAGTGTGAGATTGCATTACGACTAATGGCAATGACAAACACAGTTTATAACCTATATTACTTCACACTAGAGTAGGCTTTGATCGTGCCCGTGAACTGGCTCTGTGTGCTAGACTATAGGGGGTGGGGTGGGGAAAATATAGGGACCAGGGACATGTCTTTGTGGGAAGAGTTCCAGCAATGTGATGGGTAACTGCCAGAGGCTCCTCCAGGCCGTCGCAGTGGTGGCAGTTACCGCTCTTGGCTGGAGAAGGGTTTTCTCACAGCCCCCCATCTGAGGGTTCTGGTCTTCAGCTGGGATTTTATAATGATGAGAGGGTACCGTGGATTAAATGAGAAAACCACTTTCTAGATCACAGGTTAAACTTTTCCAGATGTGAGAGGTGGGCATCCTCTTCCCAGCTCACCCAATATGGGCTTAGTAATGAAAGCAAAGGGCCCTGAGAGAATGTGAGGCGGATGCCGGGACCAGGTAAGTAAGTGGACCCCTGACTCACTTTAACTTGAGCGCCATCAGACCCCTGTGCATCGCACTGCAGATTCTTGGCCACGGTCGGTTTTTATAGAGACGCTGTTTCTACCCGGGGTTACGGGGAGTGTCACAGTGTGACTTATCGGCAATGCTTTTAACACACGCTAAGGAGCACCCAGAGAGTGGAGGGAATGTCAGCTCCTGGTCCACCTGCCGCCCCGCACATGTTAATGTCTCCCGCGAGAGTCCACTCGAGCCTTTCCTGACAAACTGGGAACTGAAGCTTACGCCACAAACCACTCCGTAACTGTTGCTCCTTAGGGATTCGTTTGTGAGGGAAAGCCTTAATTGAATACAAATTGGGAGAGATCTGGGGAAGACAGAAACTTGGAGCCCTCAATCACCCTTTGGGACTTGGATGAGAACAACCTAAATTCAGTAGCTGGGACTGGGCCGATCTTCCTGAGGCCCTTGCCTGCGAAGTCTGCCAAAATGCTTGTTTGATACTTGGTCAGAGGAGGCACTGACCCTCCGCGGTGTTCGGTCTCCAGAGAAACCGTGCTATAGCCAGATGCTGACTGGCAAGGGACCAAACCATTTCCCCTCTTTAAAACAAGCCAGAAATGGCCACACAGGAGGACGTGGCAGGAAGACACGCAGCGCAGTGTTCACTCCACCTACTTGGCAATGGACTGGCTCCCTGACTTGCTCTTCCCGATTTCTAGTACCTTCCCTGGGCTCATGCATGTCCACAAGTGGCTATATTCCAGCAGCCACAGTAACAAGTGCTATGAGGAAGGAGGAAGACAAGGCTCAAAAGAAACAACTCATGGTTCCTACCCTTAAAAAGCTTATCATCTAGTTGGAGAGACAAAATACATACATGAAATGTTGAAAAATAATTTTAATTATCCAAACCTGGAGGGAGGCAGGGGTGCCATATGTCCACATAATTCAAATAACAGGAGCTCCCCACTCACTTCTGTCTGTCTTGAGGTGGATGACTGTATGCCTGCTACTGCTATTTATGACTTTAAGCAGCAAATTTAGTTTGATTATTACGCTTCTCTGGGGTACAAAAAAATTAGTTGGACGGCGGGGACACCTGGGTTGGGTGCATGCTGGCGGTCAGCATGGCACTCAGAACAACCCTGTGATGAGGACGTGCCGGGACTTACTTTGCAAATTTAATGCAGAACTGCGTGAAGTATTTCCGCGTGGAAGCCAGGTTGTCACGGATGATGGGGACGTTCTGTTTAATGTGAAGAATGACAGAGGTGACGTAGGGGCTCTGGTCACCAACATGCTCCACATTCTGCCACTGCATCTGAAAATGGAGACAGGGCAGGACAAGCCTTTAGATCCTGTGCTGGAGGACAGCCTTACCTGTTAGTAAGGAAGGGGCAGGGGTGGTGGAAATGAGCCCGTGACTTGCTGTCACAGAGGCCGATTTGTCTTGGGGGGTTTGTCTCTCCCTGTCTATAGGAGCTAATCATGAATAGAAACAAGTAAGTCCACCTTTCCCCTGACAGTGAAGTGTGCATCAGGTACCTTTTCCTACCCTGTCCCTCTCAGGCTTGAAGCAGGCTTCCCTCCTCATCTAAGTGCCATCTTCTTTCTAAAGGAACCCTCACCAGGCAGAGGAACTGGATCGTATTCTTCTACGAGCTCCTCCACCTGAAAGGGGCTGTGGGTGGACAGGGGAGAGACGTCTACTTCTGACCAGGCTGGCAGCTTGGGAAACCCGAGAGGTGGCTGGGCCACACGAAAGGAAACCTGGAGCGCCCTTCTCTCAGGTACACGGGGAGGAGCTGGGGATTTTTTTTTTTTGCCGTACCCTGCAGCATGTGGGACCTTAGTTCCTCGACCAGGGATTGAACCCGCACCCCCTGCATTGGAAGGCTGAGTCTTAACCACTGGACCACCGGGGAAGTCCCGAATTCGAGATTTTTAAAAAAGGACACTAGAAACGACATGACGTGTGAGACTTGCTTCAAAATAATCTAGCGCTGGGAGGAGCAGATGAAACAAGATTAGTGAAGCTGGGCGGTGGGTACATGAGGTGCATTATACTGTTTTCTCTATTTTTTTTGAAGTGTAGTTGCTGTACAATATTATGTAAGTTACAGGTGTACAATATAGCAATTCACAACTTCTAAAAGTTGACGTGTAGTTGATTTACAATGTTGTGTTGGTTTCTGAGTGATTCACAGTTTTGAAAGGTGATGCTCCATTTATAGTTATTATAAAATATTGGCTATATCCCCTGTGCTGCACATTATATCCTCGTAGCTTATTTTCTCTGCTTTTTGGTAGCTTATTTCTTCTACTTTTCTGTTTTCTCTACTTTTGTATATAATTGAAAATTTCCATAATCAAACATTAGACCCTTACTCCTAGAGCCTTTGGGGTTATGTGGGATTTCAATCAAGGGGAAGGAAAGAGGATCTCTGGCAAACACGAGGGGCAGGTCAGAGGTTAAGACAGTGCCACGGGGAACGGGGCAGGGACTGTGTGGATGGCAGGTGCGGGGGAGATGGGCATCACTGAGAAGCCCTGTGTGGCCCCTGACCAGGCCATGAACAAAAACGAGAGACGTGCTGGGCTTAAGTTCTCACAACCTGAGGAGAACTAGGGGAAACGCCCTGAAAACATGTACAGTAAAACGGAGAAAGAAGCAGTGGTGTGACACTGCCTCCGCCTCGGATACACACGGGAGCAGGGACGTCTCACCGGCTCCCAGCCTGCGCCGCGCTGGGGCTCTGCTGAGTCAGCCTCTCAGAACGGAGCCGGGCTGTCTGGAAAAAAGACCCTAAGCCGGACACAAACCATGCAACACGTTCATAGAACGAGGGCAGTAGTTCTGAGGCCTCAATGTCTCTGGCAAGAAAATACTATTTTTACAGAGCTCTTGGGGAAAGGAAAAATTCAATCCTGAGAGAACTTGTTTAAAAGAATCATATTGTACATGGATGATCCCCCAGCTCCTGGGAAGCTCAAATGACTCTGTGTTTTACCCTAATGCTTCTTCAAGTCAGCAGATATTTATATCTTGAAAGCTTTCAGTCTGTGCAAGCACAGAACCATGGCAAAGCAGGAAGGCACCTCCGTCTTCATTTTACAGATAAGAAAACCAAGGCCCAGGCACATGAAGTCTTACGCAAGCTTTCATAGTGAGGCTCCAGAAGGAAAAGGGTCTCTAATTCTCTTACTGGGAAAAAAATAAAAATGAAGAATGGAGAGATGGTAGAAAAGTCTAATATGAACTGACTTTATATTCTAATTCTTTGGCTATGTGTAATGTTTTCCTCTTTTTCTTCTGTTTTATTCAAGAGGCTTCTTTTCCCATCTGATTTTAGAGATGTGACCCATCCAAACAAGGAACATCCTAGGGGGTTTTAAATGAGCGCACAGGGTTGAGGCCAGAATTGGCAGGTGCTGTTGGCACCTACGCTTCATCTTCTGCTCCCAGCTTGGCAGCGGCTCCGGAGCAGCAGGCCCCGGGACGGCACAGTCAACTGGGTCGAGAGTGGGACGCACCACCCCTCCACCCGATGCAAAGCTCGGCCACAGTAATGACCACTGTTTTCCAAGTCGGCAGCGGTTTATGTTTCAACAGCTCAAAAAGTTCGTAAACAGTTATCTACGCACGACGGTTCTCCATGGACAGAAGACGACCACAGAGGGAGGTGGTGACATGTCCGGTCATCGGTTACAAAGCAGCTCCGGGGCAAGACGGAGTGTGCGGCGCGAGAGTTCAAGTTCCCGCTGGAGAGCTATCTCCTCTTGATCACCACTGGCCACGTCAATACGTGCCCACGTTGGGAATCGGTGTGAAAAGATTGGATTTGCCTTAATACTTAAGCCAGTTAGGACTCCACCGGTCAAGTTAAAGGAAGTATTGGCAAAAGTCAAGTAGATTCGCAAGTTTAAATTTAAGTCAGCTTTATGAAGTAAGAAAAGAATTTAAAGTACTGGAAAACAATGAAAGTTGACATTGCTTGGACTATTTTCTAAAAAATGAACAAAATACAGTCAGCGGTGATGCTGTCCAGCCACTGCCTAGGATGGACGCTTTGCCGTCGCCCATCCCAGTGACTTTGGGTTTGGGCTGTAACTTGAGTGACCCAATATACCTACATCAGGGCCTACCGTGTGCAGGTCGCTTGGCCCGGCACTTTGCGTACATCATCTCATTACTATTCAGACATGATCTTACTCACAGCGGTCTTATTGACGAGGAGACTCAAAAAGCTCAAAGAGGAGAGGTCACCTGCCCAAAGTCACACAGCTAGTCAACAGCAGAGTGGAGGCAGCCCAGGCCCATCTAAAGCCCAAGCACTATACGAGGCCACTTCCTAGACACTTGTCAAAAAATGATTTAAAACAAAGAAAACAAAGAAAAAGAAAAAAGCACTCAACTGGCCCTAGTTCAAGGGGAGCCTGGTTTCTCACGGAGAAGCTAATGAAATACACGGTGATCAAGCAAAGTTCTCTTTCAAAAAGGGACACAAACAGTAGCTTGCACTGTAAGAACAAACATCCTGAAAAGCCATCAGTCGAAATAAGACTGCAACTTTTTCAGAGGAACTTTGCATCTGACCTTTAAAATCTACCCCTCCGTACTTCAACTTTTTCCTTCTGCATTTTTTGTTTAGAAGGTGGGGTGGGGTTGAATACCGCTGGTGCTATGTAAACAAGAAAAACAGTTTGCAAAAGAAGTGGTAACTAAGATGTAGGGGTGACAGAAACACCAAGCAAGGAAAGGATCAAGATGACAATACCAGAGCCTGTGGGACCCCGCACTTGGCCTCAGGGAGAGGCTGTGAGGCCCGGGGCGTTGCCAGCGCCCGTGGTTTCTGCCACCTGGGGAGGAGTGTGTGGCCGCACCTCACAGGGAGGGTCGGGCAGATGCTCACGCTTCCTGGCGAGAACCCACAGGAGCGGAGATTTCCGACCGTCCACTGATCAGAGGACAGGGCTCCACACTGTGGAACTCACTTACTATGGAACCTGTGTTTCTGCACGGCTATGTAAAACTTACAAAGGGGTCTCCTAAGAAACTGATTTTCCTTAAGTGAGAATTCAAATTCCCAAGTACTCCTCTTGACCACGGGACTAGAGCTGTACAGAGCACGGACTCAGACATGTGGCGTCTGGGAACACTGCAGGTCATCAGAGTCTAGTGCTAGTTTAGGCTCCTGGGCCACTGGCCCCAGGCATGCACACATGCACACACGCACACTCTCATGTCTGTCGGGGCTACTTTTACTCATAGGACAAGCGTGTGCTATGTTTCTAGGCACCTTCCCCATGTACAGCACTGAACCAAGTACTGTGGGCGGAATAAAAAAGAGGAGGGAACATCTATCGAGCACCTACTGTGCACCAAGCACCATGACTGGCATTTTCCTGTGAACCTACTGCTTATGATTATGCAGCGAAGAAGGTATTCTTACTCCTGCTTTATAGATGATAAGACAGGCTTGGGGACAATAAGGGACTGGTCTAATGAAGCATAACTGGTAAGTCCGAATGGTTGAGATCGAGATATTGGTCTGACTAACTCCAAAGTCCATGTTCTTTCCACTTTACCATGCTGCTTTCCAAAAGAAGTGTTACCACCTGAAATGAACTTGAAATTCGCTGAGGGATCTGGGGGGCAAGCAAAATCTATGTACAGAATGAGCTTGTCCGCAGTAGATGATGTAGTGGTGGTGATGGTGGTGCAGAGGGGGAGGAAAGGACAACTCTCCTCACCGCTTTGCTCAGGGATACACGTCCCTTAACTCCAGGAGGAAAACCGAGAAGACCCAGGATAGAAAGTGGAGCAAAAAAGGCTCTGAGAAGATATATAGATATAGGGACTTCCCTGGTGGTCCAGTGGGTAAGACTGCACGCTCCCAATGCAGGGGGCCCGGGTTTGATCCCTGATAGGGGAACTAGACCCCACATGCATGCCTCAACTAAGAGTTCGCATGCCGCAACAAAGATCCCACGTGCCACAACTAAGACCCGGAGCAGCCAAAATAACAAAATAAATAAATATTAAAAGAAGATAATATAGGTGTAGATTTTTTTTCCCATTCACTGCTGGGCCAATGGGAAGGTGAATTTGTATAAACTTTCTTTTTTTTAAAAATAAATTTATTTATTTTTATTATTTTATTTTTGGCTGCATTAGGTCTTCCTTGCTGCATGTGGGCTTTCTCTGGTTGCAGCAAAGGGGGGGGGGGCTACTCTTCGTCGCGGTGCAGGGGCTTCTCATTGCAGTGGCTTCTCTTTGTTTCGGAGCACGGGCTGTAGGCACACACGCTTCAGTAGCTGTGGCACGCAGGCTCAGTAGTTGTGGCTCACGGGCTCTAGAGCGCAGGCACAGTAGTTGCGGTGCACGGGCTTAGTTGCTCCGCGGCAGGGGGGATCGTCCCAGACCAGGGCTCGAACCCGTGTCCCCTGCATTGGCAGACGGATTCTTAACCGCTGCGCCACCAGGGAAGTTCCTGTATAACCTTTCTTAAAGGCAATTTAAAAATATCTATCAAAAAATCTTAGCATTTTACATAGCTTTAGATCACTGCAATTTCCTTTACGGCAGTTAATCTGAAGTTAATAATTACGAAGGCTCAGAAAACATACACACACACGAACTTTTCCACTGTCATAATGTTTATAAATGTGAAAAACTGGAAATAGCCTAAAAATCCATCAAAAGTGAAATGATCACATACATTTCAAGGGCAACAGATGATAGTACTTAGGATGAAGGAATCTGGAGTCACCAGTCATGAGTTCTAATACTGTCTGTGTAACTTGCTAAGTGAGTGACTTGGGCAAGTGACCAAACTCTCTGAGCCTCAGTTTTCTGAGCCATAAAATTGGGATGATGATAATGTGTATAATCTATACAGTTATTGAAAGACAGCACAGCCAATGCTCGTAACATAGTACCTGGCATGTATTAATTCCATGGTAAATGTTAACTACTGTTACGATTTTAACAGTAAATACTCTGTACTATGCAATACTATGCAATCACTAAAAATATTATAGCTCTAGATCAAATGACACAGAAAACTATTAAAACCTGCTAAATGAGAAAAACAGGTTACATAGTAACTAAAGTATAAACTTATTTCATTTAAAAATATATGCATAAAAAGAAAGACTGAAATATGTCTATTAATCAGAATTATGGGTGATTTAAATTTTCTTCCTTTTAAAAATCTGTAATTTTCTGTAATGAAGGTAATTTGTTTTGGTCATAATGAAAAAAAAAATCTCTTTTACGAAGAAAGAAAGATGTGCTTTGATTATAGGTGGTACATGAAATTGAGGATTTCTTAACCATGGAGCTCTGTGAGCCTCCTGAAACAGATCTACATTTTAATGACAGAGGGAAATGAGAACATATTTGAGGACTGACTGTTCTACCTATTTTGAAATGTCTTTGGGGGATAGTAAGGCGGCCTCCTAAATTAGTACATGTTCATGATCTTGAAACCTAATAGAAATTACATGCCAGACTGTAAGGAAATTTAATTTGTTCAGTTTCTTCTTTCTGGTTTTTTTTTTTTTTTTTTTTCTTAAAACTACCATTAATGAGCAAAAAGCTAAGTTTGTTTGATTTTGGACAGACTTAGATTCTTTAAATCTAGTGATGTGAGTAGCCCTAGAAAAAAAGACAGAGTGAGGAGAGGACCACAGGACCTTTTAAGGAAGCCGCAGTTTTTTTTTTAAATCCTACTTGTTAAAAAAAAAAATCCTACATAAGGCCATAAGCAGACATACTAATTCCTAAGAATTCACAGAATTTACATTTAAAAGACAGAACTCTTCACATTTCCACCAAAGCACTCCAAACAACTTCCTTTTCAAGAATCAGGAGACTTGGATTTATTTTTGGCTTCACTGTTATAAAGCTATATGGCTTTTTTTATGAAAAAGAAAACCAAGCAACACACACCCCAGAATGACAATTCATTAGTTTTAGGGAGAAACGTGCAGAGCAGACTGCACTACTTGGGTTGGCTGCTCCACCCGATTTCTCCCCTGTAGGAAAGTCATAGTGTCAGACTGAGAAATGCTGAAGACCAATATCTAACAGGACGCTTGTAAATGCTTGAAGAGCTCATAGTCAAAGTAAGCATGAATGCACACTCGTGTGAACCCAGCAGTACCGGGCACACACTGTCATCATTTCCCCACTTTTAGGCAAGTTACTTAAGCTCATTTTTGCCTCAGTTTCCACGTGTGCCAAAAACACTAACTCTTCCTCTGTAAGTGCGGTGTGGTACAATCCTGCACAAAGGGGAGACCTGAGCCCTGGCTCTGCCACATGTTATCTAAGAAATCTGACAAGCGACCTAACTTCTCTGAGTTTCGGTTCCCTTATCTGTGAAAGAGGGAAGGAATTAACACAGGTACCTTACATATTTGTCAGAACTAAACGAGATAATGCCTTTGGGTGCTGATTCCTGGTAAGCGCTCCGTAGATAACAACTTACTATCATCTCACAGAGCTCATCTAAGAGAATAATGCAATATGGGAGGGGAAAGTGGTCTGAAGGGTAATTTTGACATAACTCATCATCAACACTACTGTAATCTCTAGGTTACAGTTTCAGAGAAACCACTAAACTCTCCTCATATTTCACTTCCTCCATGTGGGCCTGGCCTGTTTAAAGACATTCTTGTGGATTTTCTACCAAACTTTGCCCCTCTGTGTTCTCCTCTCCTTTTCCAGCAGCAGGGCTCTTGCCCACAGCTGGGAAGCTAATAGCTAGATGTGGGCATTTCCTATTTCTGACTTTTCTTCAATCAGCTCCAGGATGCTACTTGTTGAAGAAAGAAGCCCTGCTATTAAGTACCATCCAGGAACATCACATCATCCTCAACAGCACTTGGATGCGCCTGGAGGCTTCTGGGAGTCTGCAATCCTGCCGTTTCCAATAAAGATGCCCAAGTTGCCTAACCTATGTCTACCAGCTC
This sequence comes from Balaenoptera borealis, assembly GCF_965194805.1. Taxonomy (NCBI): domain Eukaryota; kingdom Metazoa; phylum Chordata; class Mammalia; order Artiodactyla; family Balaenopteridae; genus Balaenoptera; species Balaenoptera borealis. The sequence continues at coordinate 47,507,068 of NC_138879.1, read as the reverse complement.
TACCCAGCTAAATCTGTTCAGGAGAGTTACTATCTATGTCTCACTTTGTCACCATTCTTTGGTCAAATGGGTGTCTACAAACTTTTGTTCTTCCTGTCTTTTTTACTTTCAAAGTCATTCATGGAGTACTACAGTTAAACAAGAACTGTGCTGTGCTGTGGAAGTCAAAAAATGAGTAAGACACAGCCCGTGAGTTGTTCAAAGCTTAACAGGGGTGGGACACAGATATAAAAATAATTGTACAACAAAGTAGAGAGTTAGTATAGGTGCCGTGGTGTCTTGAGGGAGAAAAACACTCCGGATGAGACAAAAAATGGTGACATTGCAAAAGACTCAAAACAGCCAAAACAATCTTGAAAAAGAACAAAATTGGAAGACTCATACTTTCTGATTTTAAAGCTTACTACAAATCTATAATAATCAGAACAGTGTGGTGCTGGCATGAGGAAAGACATACAGATCAAGGGAATAGAATTGAGAGTCCAGAAGTAAACCCATGTACTTATGGTCAACTGATTTTTGACAAGAGTCTCAAGACCACCCAATGGGTAAAGAATAAATAGTCTTTTCAACAAATGGTACCGGGACAGTTGGACATCTACATGCAAAGGAATGAAACTGAATCCTTACTTCACACCATATACAAAAATTAACTCAAAACGGATTGAAGACCTAAATGTAAGAGCTAAAACTATAAAATACTTAGAAGAAAATATAGGTGTAAATCTTCATAATTTTGGATTAGATAATGGTATCATAGGTGTAACACCAAAAGCACAAGCACCAAAAGAAAAAATACAAAAATTGGACTTCATCAAAATTTAAAACTTTAGTGCTTCAATGCACATGATCAAGAAAGTAAAAAGACAACACATGGAAATGGAGAAAATATCTGCAATTCATGTATCTGACAAGGAGTCTAGTATCCAGACTATAAAAAGAACTTTCACAACTCAACAACAGAAAGACAATCCAATTTTAAAATGGGCAAAGGAGTTGAACTGACATTTTTTCGAAGAAGACATACAGATGCCCAATAAGCACATGAGGAGCTGCTCAACGTGTCAGTCATCAGGGAAATGCAAATACAAGTTGAAACCACAATGAGATACCACTTCACACCCACTAGAATGGCTATAATTTTTTTTTTTAAGTGTTGATAAGTGTTGATATAGAAAAATGAGAACCTTCACTCATTGCTGGTAGGAATGTAAAACGGTGCAGCTGCTGTGGAAAACAGTTTGGCAGTTCCTCAAACGTCACACGTAGAGCTACCAGATGACCCAGCAGTTCTACTCCTAGGTATGTATACAAGAGAATTGAAAACATATTCACACAGAAACATGTACGTGAATATTCATAGCATCATTCATAATAGTTAAAAAGTGGACTCAATCCAAATGTCCATTGACTGATCAGTGAATAAACCAAATGTGGTTTAACCATATACAAGGGAGTATTATTCAGCCATAGAAAGGAGTGAAGTACTGATACATGCTACCCCATAGATGAACATTGAAAACATTAGGCTAAGTGAAGAAATCCAGTCACAAAAGGCCACATACTGTTTGATTCTATTTATGTGAAATGTCCATAATAGGCAAATCCCTAGAGACAGAAAGTAGATTAGTGACTGTCAGGGAAATGGGGAGTGACTGCTAATGAGTATGGGCTTTCTTTTTCGTGTGATGAAGATGTCCTGGAATTAGATAGTGGTAGTGGTTCCACTGAATTATACATTTTAAAAGGATGAATTTTGTGGTATGTGAATTATACCTCAATTTTCTAAAAGGAGGCAGACATTTGAACTGGATTTTAAAGTGTGAGATAATTGGGCAGACAAGGGTGGAAAGAGAATTCTAGGCAGAAAGAACAGAATGAGAAAAGGTGTGGAAGCCACAAAAAAAGTAATGCATTCAGAGAAAGAAAAGTGGCTCGGAGGCTGGAGTATAGTTATACACACAGGAGTGGCAGAACCAACAAGGGAGTGAAGGGACAAATCATGAAAGCCCAGTATGCTAACCAAGGAGATCATGGGGTGCCTTCAATGAGAATGAGGTCTCCTCGCAGGAGGATGACGTAACTCAGTTGCTTGGCTCAATCCATCTTGCCAAAGAAGCCTCCTTCCCTCAACTCACAATCATCTGACGACACCACTCCACTTTGGCGAGATGCTCATTTTCTCACCGTTTATAAAATACATTTATTTACAGCATCAATTATCCTAAGTTTTTGCCCCACCAGAATATAAACTCCTTAAGGGCAGCCCTGTTTCCAGTCTTGACTATGCAGGTGCAAGCACATACAGAGTTCTCTGTGGAATTCCAAAGATGTGTAAGGAGATTGGCAATTCTGACAAAGTTCTGAGCTTTCCTAACTTTATAAACCTTTGTTCATATTGTCACTCAGTTCAGAATGCCCTCCTAATCACAAATTTGTTCAAAACTTTGCCATCCTTGGTGGTCTATTTCAAATGCTACTTCCTTAAAAGAAGGCTTTCTTTGCTTCCCCACCTGGATGCGAACTCTCCTCCTTTTTGCTTGTTTGTTTGTTTTGTTTTGTTTTGGCCACGCTGCACGTGCGTGTGGGCACAACATGTGGGATCTTAGTTCTCCAACCAGGGATCGAACCCCGCAGTGGAAGCTCGGAGTCCTAACCACCGGACCGCCAGGGAAGTCCTGAACTCTCCTCCTTTGAGAAGGGTGTATTTTGTACTTCTGGTACTGATTTCCTCATACCTTAACCCCCTCTCATCTCACACATCTCTTACCCCACACTTTCTGGAATCTAAGCACCTTGGAATAAGGTCCACGTCTTTCCCAGCCTTGGGACTCCCAGCACCGTGCTGGGTAGAGTCTGAAATGAACTGTTCAACTAGCAGCAAAAATGATGGAATCTCAGACAGGAATAAGCATTATCACAAAACAAAAGTTTTTAAAAATCCTAGAAGAAACTACACAGAACAGAAGGCAGGCATAAATAACAAAGGGTATTTGTTGAATCGGTTTGTGACCACTTGGCTTGTTTATATCTGGTCATTTTCATCACATGGATTTCATTTTGCTAGAACTCCAGAAGACTCAGACAAAGAGTAACGGCCTCCCAGCTGCTGCCTTCCCACGTCTGTGGTTTTCCTATGATGTAAACAAAAGATTCTGGAGGTATGGTCTCTGTTAGTGTTTGCTGGTGGGTCTGGTGGAGAGATGGGTGGTGGGGGCAGTTTGAGGGAAATCCACCTAATGAACTGACAGTTCATATAAGCAACACCTGGAGTGTTAAACCCCCTACAACTGTTATTTTACTGAAAAAAAAATCCACTCTTCCTTTGGTAAATGTAAAAATTCTTTCGCCAGCTGCATTCCAATCTAAAGTGTGTGGCAGTGCAGGAGAGATGGCAGCTGGAACAGATCATGTTCAGGATGTAGGGAGCATTCCCCAGCAGCGAGGGGATAATCAGAGCCCAGAAAACGAATCTTCAGAGTCACGTTCCTTTCAGAAAATGAGTGAGCCTCCGTTTGCCTGCTTGGAGTGTTCTGCTTGTAAACACTCGGATGCTGGAAACACACATCCATATCTGACTGGTGAAAGGAAGGGCCTTTTGAATGGAAACTCTGTGACATCAGCTACTCAGGACTCCCCACTGAGAGTCATAAAACTCCGAAGCTTAAGTTTTGGTCTTAGCCTTATTTTTGTTAAATATTTACAATCTACTACAAAACCAAATTCACAGCAAATGTCTGTTTACACAACCTTGTGGACACGGCCACTCCTCCTGACAAGAGGGTAAGAGGACTAACGTTTATTGGCACCAGGCCAGTCACTCTCCTCGTGCTCCGTCCTCACAATGCTCTGGAAGGCAGATCCCGGCATTTCACATACCGATGAGGTAACTTGGGCCCAGAGAGGTTGTTACTTGCTTAACACGCCCAAAGGAAAAATGAAAAGAGTTAAGTCTGTCTGATTCCGAAGCCAGTGTTCTTTCCACTGTACTCTGCTACTGGTCAGTATGCCCCAGAGAAGTTCTTCCTCTAGAATTTGTAAGAATGCTCCAAGAGTCTACAATTTTAGAATAGGCATTGGCAAACTTTTTCTGTAAAGGGCCAGACTGTTTATATCTTAGGCTTTGCGAGTCATCTAGTCTCAGTTGCAATTACTTAACTCTGCCGTTGTAGCACAAAAGCAGCCACAGATAATATATAAATGAATGAGCGTGGCTGTGTTCCAATAAAACTTTATGTGGCAGCGGACCAGATTTGGCTCACTGGCTGTAGTCTGCCGACCCCTGCTCTAGAAGGTTCAAAGAGTGGGCAACTTCGTGTTATTTGGCTTAGAAATCAATGAAGAATTGCCTATCTCCAACTTAATTAATCAACAAGTATGAGTCTTCTCTATTCTACATGGTCCATGAACTTAAGGAATTGATATTCTTTTAGGAAGAAAAGACACAGGCACGTAAAAGCCAAAGAGCAACATGAAGCTGCACGTGGTAAGCGCCAAAGGAGGGGCCTGGGGACTGAGGGCTGACTGACGGGCCACCAAGATATTAGAAAACCAGGGTCCGCAACCTGATCAAATGATCCTGCACTGGCACGAGAGCGCAGAAAGAGTCGGAAAAACTTCTCAGTGGGCAGGAATGAAAATGAGTCCGAAGTGACTGCCGTAAGCACAAGTTATTCTGGTGAGGCCACACGAAGGGTTTATGGCACGTGTCAGATGCTGATCAAAGGCAACCTCACGGACTTCCCTGGTGGAGCAGTGGTTAAGAATCTGCCTGCCAATGCAGGGGACACGGGTTCGAGCCCTGGTCCGGGAAGATCCCACATGCTGCGGAGCAACTAAGCCCGTGCGCTACAACTACTGAGCCTGTGCTCTAGAGCCTGTGAGCCACAACTACGGAGACCCAGAGCCACAGCTACTGAGCCCTCGTGCCACAACTACTGAAGCCCGCGCACCTACAGCCCGTGCTCCGCGACAAGAGAAGCCACTGCAATGAGAAGCCCGCGCACCGCAACGAAGAGTAGCCCCCACTCGCCGCAACTAGAGAAAGCCCGCACGCAGCAACGAAGACCCAACGCAGCCAAAAATAAATAAATAAATAAATAAAAACGATTAAAAAAAAAAAGTAACCTCTCCTTCAGACTTAGGAAACACACCTGCTCCCCGTCTCATTCTCAAAGGACAGGCAATTGACTTCAGGTGCAAGATCAATTGAGTGCTTTAGGAAACTCCTGGAGGGCTCCGTTCTCCTCCCAACTGGTGCTTTAAGCACTGAAGAGCCTGCAGGAGCTACAGGCAGGGCAGGGAGAAACCACCTGGGGTCACTCTTGGACGTTCAGGAAGAAGCACTTCCTAAAAGCTTACCTTGCTCATGGCTGTCAGGGCGGGGTCACAGGCAGCATCGAGATCCTGAACCAACAGCTGAATGCTGCTGGAGATGACACTGCAAATCAAACACACCACTGTGGGCACAGCTTACAAAAGTGACCTGTGAACGAACGACTGACCGACACAGCCCCTTCCAAATGTTTTAGGCACCTGTGTAAAACTTAGATTCACCATTTCCTCAGAAAAACTTGAGTTTCATTTCAAAAAGGAATGAATGACAAGGAGGAGCGTTTTGGCTCCGCCCTCCTTCTTGCTGTGTGTCCTGGTCTCACTCGGATGTGTTCCTACTCAGTCAGGACACCAGATTCCACGGCTCGTCTCCCCAGTTGCTACATCCAGAATTCCTCTTTGCTACCTCCTCCAAAAGGACCCGTTTGCCCAAAATGTTTAAATCAGATCTTGGGGGGAGGGGGGGAAGTTGAGAGAAAATGACCTAAAAAGAGAATTTGGACTTTTCCTCAGTAAGTGGCTGATGTGAAAGCAGAAGCTTGGCTTTCCCAAATCTCATTTAACCACCAGGACAAAATCCTGCCAGGTAGCACCAAGGCAATAACTGTTTCAAGAAGACTTTACAAGCTGAACTCCTTGGACAGACACTCTTCCACCCCAAATACACTTGCCCTCCCCCGCCCCCCAGTGGCTAAAATCAGGCTGCTCACCCTTTATACCCTTGAAACACTGGAGGTGGGGCTGGCCCTCTGTAGATTTAGCGGGGCAGATAGGAGGCCCTGGACCTGACCTTCCTGCAGGGATGGCCAAGGGGGGATTTCTTCTCTCTTGTTATTCTAGATAGTGCAACAATAAAGCCCCCATAAGCTAAAAATGATTGTATCTGAGGAGCCAGGATGGGGGGCAGCTGCACCAACTTCTAAGGCTCCTTGGTGGCTGGTGGAGAAAATAATCCTGATCCAACAGAACTTCTCAGGTTCTGTAGTAACCTACGCTGACGGCCTGAGACACGCTGCTCCGTGCAGGGGGGGAAAGGCGGGCCTCGAGCAGGCGCGCGAGTACGTACGTGCTGAATGTGTCCATTTCTCCAGTCAGGTTGATTCGTTCAGTCAGACTTACGTCGACCTTCTCCTTGAGTTTCTCTTCCAGCTGTTAGAGAGTAACAGAGAGAACAACATGCTTAATGATTATCGGAAGGAGCAACGTAACAATAACACTTAACATTTACTGAGTGTGAGCATTCCGGTATAATTCCAGGCACTTTTCGTGTATGGACTCATTTAATTCTCACTGCCCTGCAAGGAAGATTCTATCATGATCCTCCTTTGATATATGAGAAGATGGAGGCATGCCCTATGCAGGACAGTGAGTGGCAGGGCCAGGAATCAAACTTCCTCCAGAGCCTGTGTCCTCTGGCCCTGCGCTGTACTTCGTTCTCATGACACACTGACAATTTATACAGATCCCCATTTTTAGGATACTCCCTGCCTCGTGAACTGCCGGCTCACCCACCAACACTGGAAGCCTCCAGTGGTGGGTGGCAATAAAATCAGGTGAAGTATTCCCTGAGCGCTGGGCTGGGCCACCCACCGCGTTAAGGTGTTGAGGGATACCAAAGTAAACAAAGGAAACACAGTCTCTGCCTGCATCGTCCTACAGCCAAGGGGGGAGAAACGATGGCCACGCTCCCAGAAGCCCCGAAGAAAAATACAACTGACCGGGAATTGTAAATGTCTCAAAACATCCCAGGAATTGCTTCACCTAGCATCCCCAAACCTATTTATTACAGGAACTCTAAGAATAATGAATGTTCTGTCTTAGATTTAAAAGTGCCTCTTAGGAATGGGTAAATTAATGTAACCTTTTGGGAAGGCAATTTATTTAAAAGGCAAACATTTAAATATACACACTCTTTCGGCCGGCGATTTCACGTCTAGAAAGATATTTCAATGAGTAATGAGAACAAGGTACGGAGATGCACACGTGTTCTTTGCAGCATTCATGAATTCAACCAATATTTACTGAAAGTCTATTCTGCGCCAGGCTCTGTCACAGCATAAGGGAGTTAGCTGGTGAACAAAAACAGATAAGATCCTCTTCTCATAAAGCTCACATTCTGGTGTCATTTATATTAGTGAAAAACTGGAAACAATCTACACGTTTATAAGGGATTGAGAAGAAAAATTACGGCGCAGGCTCTCAAGGCTTCAACTCTCTAGTGGCCTTTCCCTGTTAACACTGAAAATAAAATCCAAACTTCTATGATTTGGGTCCCTTTAGGGCCTGCATCTTGCTTTCCCCCTTGTCTGCTTGGCTTCAGTTATACCGACCTCTTAAGGTTCTGGAAGACACCGGGTCTTTTCCCCATCAGGGCCTTCACACGTCCTACTTCCTCTCTCCGAAGCACTCTCTGCTCCCCCGTCCTAGCCAGCTCCCTTGCTTTGCCATCCTCCCACCCCACCACTCTTCCCTTCCAAGCTCCTCACTTGGCAGTCTCCTTCCCACCCCTCAGGTTTCTGCTTCAATATCACCTCCTCCGGGAGGCCCTCCTTGACTACCCTACCTCAGTAGGCAACTCCCTATCTAGCACTGCAACATCTGTTTCCTTCCTAGTACTTACCACAAAATTGAGGCTACATCTTGCCTTACTTATTTATTATCTGGCTCCTTTATTAGTTCTAAGTTCCATGACAGTAAGAAATTTGTCTACTCTGTTCACCTCTGAATTAATACCAAATACAGTGCCTGGTGTACATAATCAGTGCTTCATAAAGATCTCTTGAAGGAGGGAATGGCACACCCCATGCAGGTGTTAAGCGTAAAAGTGTTACAATTAATGAACCGATACTGACACATTATTGGCATTGTTTTTTAAGTATTATTTTTCAATTCTTAATTGCTTGGATTTTCAAGGCTCTTTGGTTTCTCCCTCCATTTCCTTTTGCAACCCCCCGCCCAACCCCCTGTGCTTTTTTCTTAAGGAAACTGGGTTGTTTGCCCCGTAGATTTTCTCATAGTTTGATCTCACTGATTGTATCCACAAGGTACTAATTAGCATGTTCCTCTATCCCTTGTATTTCCTGTGAATTGTAGCTTGATGTAAAAGCTTGATCAGATTCAGATTTTTTTTTTTTAAAAGAAAACTCCTTCATGGGAATTCCCTGGCAGTCCAGTGGTTAGGAATCGGTGCTTTCACTGCCATGGCCAGGGTTCAATCCATGGTCGGGGAATGAAGATCCCACAAGTCACACGGCACCGACAAAAAAAAAAAAAAAGAGGGGCTTCCTTTGTGGCGCAGTGGTTGAGAATCTGCCTGCCAATGCAGGGGACGCGGGTTCGGGCCCTGGTCTGGGAGGATCCCACATGCCGCGGAGCGGCTGGGCCTGTGAGCCACAACTGCTGAGCCTGAGCGTCTGGAGCCTCTGCTCTGCAGCGGGAGAGGCTGCGGTGGTGAGAGGCCCGCGCACCGCGATGAGGAGTGGCCCCCGCTCGCCGCAACTGGAGAAAGCCCTCGCACAGAAACGAAGAGCCAACACAGCCAAAAATAAATAAATTAATTAATTAATTAAAAAAAAAAAAGAGCAGATCTTCCTATTCTGAAGCTGACTGATCCCAAAATTAAATTATCCCATAATTAAAAAAAAAAAAAAAAAGGCCACTACAGGACTTCCCTGGCAGTCCAATGGTTAAGACCCTGCACTTCCACTGCAGGGGGCACGGGTTCGATCCCTTGTTGGGGAGCTAAGATCCCACATGCTGCACGGTGCAGCCAAAAAAGATGAATTAAAAAAAGGAAAAAAAAAAGCACCACTACAGCTCCTAAGTCCTTCTGAAATGACTCTCATAGTCTTTGATATTTTTCTTGCTTTTTCTATGACATGATGTTCCAGGTTCATCTTGTATAGTTCTCCAGACCTGGAATTAGTCATTTCTCCAGGAATCTCTGGTTCCCTTCAGTGGAAAATGGTATTGACAGATCACAATATAGGTGCCAAGAATGTATTTAATTTTATAATCAGTAAAAGCAATTTTCTCTAAATAGCAAAAAACTGGCTACATCTATCATGAGTCATCAAAATGGTCTCTGATCTACTAATATGTCTAGAACTTCTAAGGATCTGCTCTAGAAAAATAATGCAAGACATATTAGATGTTCTTTGTAGGATTACTCATAAAAGCAAAAACTTGAAATAGCATAAACAATTATCAGGGATACTGTTAAATGATTTACGGTATAGCCCCCCTTACTGAAATATTATGTAACCATAACAATGATGACAAGAAAGACGTGACAGAAACAGGAGAAATGCTAATACTGTGACGTTAAAAACAACAAATGGATATGAATGTAAATTAAGTTAATTACAGCATATGAAACTATGTTCATGAAAAAGGATTGAAATGCTCCAAATTGCTGATATGATTATTTGAGGGTGATGGGATTAAGAGTCATTGATTGTATAGTTTCTTTTTTTTTGGTACCATGCCTATTTTACTTTTAAAATACTATATTTATACGTGTATATGTCTTTCTCTTTCCGCACACACACAAAATAGTTAAATAGTATTTCTTCATCCAAGAACTCTGGGACCCCTGCCTTGGAGGTCCTCACAGATATTATCAACCTGCCCGGGAAGTTCTGAGACTAAATGGGTTGCTGTTTCTGGCTCCAAGGCCAAACCTTTACAGGTCATTCCCTGTGTGACTCAGTGTGACCATGTCCCTAAGCAGAGCACACTACTGCATCTGCCTCTGGCTGGCTTAACCTCAACTGTGAAGCTTTGGGGGGGACCCTTCCCATTTGGCCTCTTGTATTCTTGCTCTGGCTCACAGGTGCTCCAAGCTATACTGTCTTGAGCTGTCAGTCACGACTGCCTTTCCTATGATCTAGGCATGTAGAAATAATAAACTCCAAAAGGGAGGAACAATAGAACCTTCCCCAGTTATTTTCCTTCTCTTGGCCTTAGGTGAACTCCAGACCGAATGTGGAAAGGAACTTCTAATCCCACATCTAAGGCTGAATGGAAAATTCTTCTGGGTCTTTCTTCTGCTAACGGGAGCTCCAGCAGAGACATCACCCTTTCCTGCTTCCCGGTTCCTGAACGTCAGCATCCAAACAATGGTTATTTGTTTCTGCAGATTGAGAATGCTCCATAAATTTCAGGAGACACATAAAAGCCCAAAGGATTTTCAATGAGCCTGGTAACACTCCTGAGAATGGAATCACTGGTTGTGACTCATCACCACTAAGGCTGGGGCCTACCACCACTACGATTGTCACTGCTTTTAGCACGTGGGAGACAGGGCTACTGACCTATTTTCAAGAGGGCACGTCATGCTCTTTGAGTAGCTTACACAGCTCTGGGGAGGAGACCAGTCATACTTTCTTGCCCAGTCTCCTTTTAACAAGGTCCTTCTGCAAGCGGGCTGCCTGGGCCGTCCCCTGGTTGGACCTCGAGTTTTCCCGTGGGAGACCAGCTGTTCTGCCCAAGGTTGTGTGTGGCCTCGTTGGGGCCCAGACTCTTACCCACTGAGCTAAGTGGCCCAGGCGGTTCAGGAAAAGGAGGAGGTGGTGCAAGGGCAGCCCGGGCGGCTCACCTGCTGCGTGGTGGCCAAGCAGTACTCTGCAGTGCTCAGGATGCTGCAGATGAGGCAGAGCTCCTCCAGGGTGAACTTGGCCACTTCTGAGCCCTCCTTTTCCTTGAGGAGGCTGCTGATGGTCAACCCACCGCCGCTGCTTGTGGTTCTGAGGAAAAGGCATAGGAACTAGTCAGGCCAGCACTCCTCATTTGCTTCCTGACCCGGAAACTGCACGTTGTAAGACAAAGAAACGGGGGAAGGAGAGGCTGGATGTGGCCCAAACAAATCCACACACCATGAGGCCCTTCCCGAGTGACCTGACCTTGACTGTCATTTGTTTAAATTCTCTGACCATCAGAAATAGGAAGAGACGATCCCAACAGCGAGCCAGTCATCAGTCATGTTAACTATGATGACTCTGGTCTGCTGAGCGGCCTCTCTGCTTAGCTTGGAATTTCCTGATCTCTGGAGCTCATTCAGAGTCATGTGTAGCGCGAAAGCTGGTTCCCCAACTGTTTCTCTCAGTTAAGAAAATTCTGCATGGGAGCTTGTCTTTGTGCTTGTGGAGGGGTTCAAAAGTGAATGTTAAGACATGGTTCCTGGCCAAAGGCCTGACTGCCTCAAGAAACAAAAAAGCATGTCATCTCTTCCTACTGATCTAATCATGTGATCACAAAAAATAAAAAAGCAGTTTTTAAAATAACTTCCTGCAGTTATAAATAAAATTTCAACTGTGAGAGTCTATTTTTTAAGAAGACAGAATTCAATGATATTTACCTTAAAAATAAGAGAAATTTTTCCTTTAAACACACACACACACACACACACACACACACACACACACACACACACACACAGACACCCTAAACTTCCCAGTCTTATAGGTAATCAAAGATTTGAAAACATCTTAATTTCTAGTACTTATACGGGTGTGAGGACACTGGCTGTCTCTTCCACTACGGGTTAGGAGCATTAAATTGTACAACTTTTTTGGAGGTATATTTCAGGAGCTTAAAAAAATGTTCAGACTCTTTGACCCAGTAGTTCTACTTCTGTTCAAGGATGCTCTTCTGAATGTTATCTAAAATACCAAAATAGTGAACCCAACATAAATGGTCAATTAAGAGAATGATCAATAAGAAATCTCAGAAGTTAGCTGGGTCTTCTGTATGTGGGAACATCATAGCATCATTAAAAGTGTCTTGATGGGGCTTCCCTGGTGGTGCAGTGGTTAAGAACCCGCCTGCCAATGCAGGAGACACGGGTTCGAGCCTTGATCCGGGAAGATCCCACATGCCGCGGAGCGACTAAGCCCGTGCGCCACAACTACTGAGCCTGTGCTCTAGAGCCGGTGAGCCACAACTACTGAAGCCCGTGCGCCTAGAGCCCGTGCTTCGCAACAAGAGAAGCCACCGCAATGAGAAGCCCGCGCACCACAATGAAGAGCAGGCTCCGCTCGCTGCAACTAGAGAAAAGCCCACGCACAGCAACAAAGACCCAACGCAGCCATACATACATACATACATAAATAAATAAATAAATTTGGAAAAAAAAAGTGTCTTGATGAATATTTTTACTGTGCTGACTGTTCTCTGTTCTTCTCTTCCCTTTTCACCGCTTGGGAGACTGACCTCTGCAGACTTATCACCCAGGCTCCCCAGCCCTCTGGCCTCCTGTTGGTTTCAGCCAACAGCAGAGGCTGTAGGAAGTCGGAGAGGTTGAGGAGAGAGGAGTCAGAGTAACAACTAGCCCTCCTGCTCCCTCTGCTTCAGTGTGGTCCTGGCAGTGACCGTGGCCCCTGTGACTACAGTTTCTGTTGGGCAGCCCTTTGTCCACAGCCCTAGCTCTCAAGTGAGTTTTAAAGTAGTAACAATTACCCACTAGAGTTTGGATGCTTCAGAATCCTCCGTTGGTTCCTTTCACCTGCCCCCATTTCTGTGAACAGTGGCTTTAGTAATAATACCCCAGCTGAGTACCATTTGTTTCCTGCTGTGACACTGACTAATACACATGGCAAAATGCTTGCAGCATGACAAAGCAGCAGGGTATAAAACTATAAGCACTATAGTCCAGTCCCGTTAAACAAATAAACAGAAGCATGCAGTCACACACATTACATATATAAAGAAAGAACAGAAAAATGTGTACTGAAAAGTTAAACCTTTTTTCTCTGGGTGGTGAGTTTTATCTTCATCTTTGTGCTTTTCTGTGTTTTACAAACTTGCAGTATTTTGATCATCAGGATAAAAGTTATCAAAAATTTTAAAACAGTGTTTATCATATTCAAAGAAATTCTCATTTGTAAAACATGTCTGTTACTTCAAATCTCTTGTAGAGCGAAGGGATTTTATTTTTCTTTCCTCCCAATTATGTAAAACTCCTATATATGACACATTTTAGTGACAGTGACAGAAACTAAATTCCAAACTGTTGAATTTAGCTATGGGGGTGATTTATAATTACTGGATTCTGAAGCATTGCTTCAGATCATATTCTATTACAATAGAAATTGCTATATAACCAAAATATCTCTAAAACTCTAGTCGAACAATCCATTTATTTCAAGTAATAAGCTATATAACAATATTTTAATGCCCCAGAATAACAGAGTGAAGTCGCTATAATTAGGAGCTGTGCTATGCAACCACCTTTCCCCAAATCCCACCACATCTTTAACATTAGACTCAACCCAGGAGAGCAAGATACACACACCATAAGAGAGACTTTGGCCTGAATGAAACTGCCCTTGCTGTTCAAAAGTCATTGCTACCACCACCCCACTTCTTTTGCCAAGTACCTATCACTGAATCCATGTAAACTAAGCACATCTATAATGGGACTGACTCTCCTGAGTCCACCGTGGCAGGATCTGACCTATGCTAGTGGCCAGCGTGGCAGCACTGATTTCCTCTGGCGGTCCCGATCAGCTGTGGAATCCCATTTGAGAGGAAACAGTCTAAGACCCCTGGGAACTCCATAAGGGTGTTTTCCTCCCTGATACTCTTGGCAGTTTAGTGAACAGCTTCAGGGTGGATTTCCTTAAAGATTTCCATACTTAGGTATATTCAGAATCTCACTTCTCCGGTCAGATCAGGAAGAACAGGACTCACTTGGGCAGGTTGCCAGAGAGGATTTTCCAGGCGTACTCTCGGAGGTACTTCTGGAAAATAGTGGTCAGGGCGATCATCGGCTCCCCGGTACTGAGCTGCGAGCACTGCACCATGCACTTCTTGTAGTAGACAAAGAGGTCGGCACAGCTGGGGAGCACGGCGCCCCCCTCGTCCGTGTTGGGCTTAGGGGGCCCCTGGGCTTTGAAATCGGCCACAAACCGATCTATCAGCTCCCCAAGGTTTCTGGGAGGAAGAAAACATGAAACGTTATTTTATTTCAAGAAAGAGAAAACAAATGTGCTTGACTGCCACGAGGCGATCACTCCTCATGCTTTTTACATTTAAAATTGGACCCGTTTCAGTAAGTCGGACAGAGAAAGACAAATATTAGATGATATCACTTATATGTGGAATCTAGAAAACAATACAAATGAATCTATTTACAAAACAGAAACAGACTCGCAAAAATAGAAAACAAATGGTTACCAAAGGGGTAAAGGGGAGGGGGATAAATTAGGAGTATGGGATTAACAGATACACACTACCATATATGAAACAGATAAGCAACAAGGATTTACTGTGTAACATGGGGAACAATATTCAATATCTTGTAATAACCTATAATGGAAAATGATCTGAAAAAAATAACTGAATCGCTTTGCTATATACCGGAAATTAACACAATACTGTAAATCAATTGTATCTCAATAGAAAATAAATAATTAACTTAAAACATTTTAAAAAACTGGACCCATTTTTATCAATATCAGCATTAACTACCACCACCACTCCTACAATAACAGCAATGATAAAATTTGGCATTTGTGTGCTGTTTTATACTTTTCAAGGCACTTCATGATCACATTTGACCCCAAACCCCTGGGAGAAAGACAAGGTGTTATTGGACCCTCTAAGAGATGAAAAAAATAAGGCCCAGAAAGTCTGTCACACGATTTAGTGGCAGAGCTGAGCCTAGAATCTACCGCTTAAGTGTGTGCACTGGTCTTACTACCATATTAGTACCAGCTCCCCTTTCCACAAATGAAAACCCTAAATAATGACAGTGTTCATTTTCTGAACACTTATGGTGTACCAGGCACCATGTCAGCTCTTTATAAGAGTCTTTATAAGTGAACTTCACTGAATCTTCACAATAACCTTATGACGCAGGGACCAAAACTATCCTCCTTTTCAAAAAGCGAGGTGCAGAAAATTAAAGGACCTTGTCCAAAGTCATACAGCCAGAGAGTGGAGGAGCCAGGATTAAAAACCAAGCAGCCTGGCTCTAAACCTCATGCTTTTACCCACCCTACCCTACTACCTCCTCAAACACAAAAAGGTTATGATGTCAGCAAATATTTAGATATCATTAACCTAAAGGTACCCAGCAGGCAGACAACTAAACAGAGAGAAACTGTAAAGAAACAGTCTAATGCTTTCTTTCTCTTTTAATGCAGTTTCTTCTTAACAACTTCCAAAATCAAAGGTGTAAGAAATCTTGGGAGGAGAGAAAATACTGAGCAGCTCCAGGCTAGCCCCAGGTCACGGTGGTGATGATGGTTGCAACTTTCTCCCATTTCCCATTCAAACATCACTGAATTTGCCTCAGTCACGCTGAGTCATCACTGTTCACATCCAGCAGGGCTATATTGATTGGTCCCTGCACAGTTGTGCTCTACGAAAAATGGGGGAGGGGAGGGCGTTCCCACCCCTCTTAACACTTTGCATCTTTTTAGTTGCTATCTAAGGCTACAGGAATCCAGCTGTGCTTTTTTTTTTTTTTTTTTTTGTATTTATATAACAGTCAAGAAGAAAAAGACAAGAACCACATGCAGTATTAATGAGTAGGAACAGGAGAAAATTGACATTTTACTCAAGAGCTTTTGTTATTGAAAGTTTATTACATCCAGATATAGCCACTGTGCCCTCAAAGAACTTCAGGCCTAGGACAGTCCATTGTGATGGTGGTGATGGTTAGCAAGCAGAGAAGGAGCGAGTTGGTTGACCTTGGAAAGCTCCAGGGTGACCACCCTCCTTCCTCACACCCTCCTCTTGTCTCACCTTTCCGTTTAGTTTCCCACGTCTCCTCCACAGCGACCCCATGCTCCAGCCAGACTCCTCTCAGCTGCCCCTCTGCGCCATCTCTATCCCCGACTCTGTGCATCTGCCTGGATGCGTCCCCGGGTGGCTCTCCCGTCACCACCTGCCCACTCACCCTCCCAGCTCAGCTCAGGGGGCACCTAGATAACTCCTACTCACGCCCATCCTCTATCTCAGTTGCAACTTCTGTCATCTGTAACACACTGACGACTACCTTACTTTTTTTAATACTTTATTATACAGTGTGAGGATGTCAGCTATTCAGGAAACATGCTGACCTTCTCCCATCCTGGGCCCGTGGTGGGCCATGCTCATCAGGAATGGCTGTGTCTTTCTCACTGATCTCCAGGGTAATTTCAGAAGCCTTCCTGAGACAGCACTGTAGCCAGCCATTTCTTATAAGCTGAAGTTGGCAGAGAAGGTGAAAGCTGCTCGCTTTATAGTGGTAGAATCTTCTTCTCTGTGTCACATATGTTATTGTGAGACTCTTGAGAGCAGGGATAATGTCTGTGTTACTTCTGCTCCCCCGAGGCCCAGCCCTCCAGCTTCTGTGTGAAGCTAAGCTCCCAGTTACGTTGGTGCCCAATACGTACTCGGTGGATCAACCTCCACGTTTTGTTCCTAAGGGATGGGAGTGGAAGGGTCGGGGCTGGTGCACTGGAGGAGAGCACGGAACAGCAGGGGAGGGTCCCTCTCGAGTCTTCCTATGAGAGACTCTAACCTCCGAGTCCACAGTGCCAACCAAAACAGGGGCGAGAGCTCCGAGGTATTTTTGACTGAACCACTCCTCTAATGCCGCTGGAAGCTGAAGCCAGATACTTCCTCACCTACCTCCTATTTCGGAGCCAAGCTGATGAGTAAGACTGTAAATTAACTGTGATCATAGAACAGAGACAAAATTTCCCCTTAAAAAAAAAAAAACAAACTAGCTCTTTCGCCTCCTCGCTTCCAAGATGACCAAGAAAAGAAGGAACAATGGTCGTGCCAAAATGGGCCGCGGCCACGTGCAGCCTATTCGCTGTACCAACTGTGCCCGATGCGGGCCCGAGGATGAGGCCATTAAGAAGTTCGTCATTCGGAACATCGTAGAGGCCGCAGCCGTCAGGGACAGTTCCGAAGCGAGTGTTTGCGACGCCTATATGCTTCCCAAGCTGTATGTGAAACTGCATTACTGCGTGAGTTGTGCCATTCACAGCAAGGTAGTCAGGAATCGTTTTCGGGATGCCCGGAAGGACCGAACACCTCCACCCCGATTTAGACCTGCTGGTGCTGCCCCACGACCTCCATCAAAGCCCATGTAA
Source organism: Balaenoptera borealis (assembly GCF_965194805.1). Lineage (NCBI taxonomy): Eukaryota > Metazoa > Chordata > Mammalia > Artiodactyla > Balaenopteridae > Balaenoptera > Balaenoptera borealis. The sequence continues at coordinate 47,489,642 of NC_138879.1, read as the reverse complement.
GGAGCTAAGTCCTTAAAGACTAAAGAAATACTGTTCCCTGGAAAGACAATAAAGTGGAAATTATACTTTAAAAAAAAAACAAAACTAAACTAAAGATCTTCCATATTCTGCAGAATGTCTCTTGGGTTACTGTTGACATTGTTCTCTGGTGTGAACGAGAAACAGACCAGAGTAACCCACCCCTCGCCCCTTCCATCTCGTGCTCTGCATCGGCCTGCTTCCATGCCACGCGGGACACTAGACCACGAGGAATCAGCCTGCTTCCATGCCACGCGGGACACTAGACAACGAGGAATCGGCCTGCTTCCATGCCACGCGGGACACTAGACCACGAGGAATCGGCCTGCTTCCATGCCACGCGGGACACTAGACAACGAGGAATCGGCCTGCTTCCATGCCACGCGGGACACTAGACCACGAGGAATCGGCCTGCTTCCATGCCACGCGGGACACTAGACCACGAGGAATCGGCCTGCTTCCATGCCACGCGGGACACTAGACCACGAGGAATCGGCCTGCTTCCATGCCACGCGGGACACTAGACCACGAGGAATCGGCCTGCTTCCATGCCACGCGGGACACTAGACCACGAGGAATCGGCCTGCTTCCATGCCACGCGGGACACTAGACCACGAGGAATCGGCCTGCTTCCATGCCACGCGGGACACTAGACCACGAGGAATCGGCCTGCTTCCATGCCACGCGGGACACTAGACCACGAGGAATCGGCCTGCTTCCATGCCACGCGGGACACTAGACAACGAGGAATCGGCCTGCTTCCATGCCACGCGGGACACTAGACCACGAGGAATCGGCCTGCTTCCATGCCACGCGGGACACTAGACAACGAGGAATCGGCCTGCTTCCATGCCATGCGGGACACTAGACAACGAGGAATCAAATGGCTTCACAGAAGAGAAGAGGACAAGTCACCCGGATGGGAACGGGTAAAGTTCATGAGTTTGCAAAGAGGATGCAATCCAATCAAATATGGATGGAGCACTTAGTATGCACAAGGCGCTGTGGGCAGCAAGTATAAGATATAAATGAGTTCAACAACAAAAAAAGCAAAGGTTACCATTTCTTCCAGGCACCAAACACTACCCTGAGTTTCGGCAAGATCTTACAGGAAGGACCACTGGAGAAAGGAACACGGGGCATGCTGACCTGTTGAATGGAATCACAGGGATGCACCTTTTATACCCTAAAGCCATGACAATCAAGTAAGAGTTTAAAAAGGGTCAAGCCCTGAATACAGTGCTGCGGGGGGTAAAGACAGCACCTGTCCATTAGAGGCTGTGACCTACTGGGAAAGATGGGACCTTCATGCTTATGATCTTCAGATCTCAAGATGGCAACAAAATGCTAGTTTTGCAGTACAGACAATATGACCAATTTGTTTTAGACAAAGGAAATAACAGAGGAAACTAGAGAGGAAATTCCACAGCAGATTCAGGCAAGAGAATAAAGGCCTGGAGTCAGAAGTAAGTACAGAATACGGTGTGAGGGGGAGAGGACGGGAAGAAGGAGAGGGGTTGGCTGAGGTAGAAGACACAGACTGAGAAAATTCTGACCTGCAGTTAGGTTCATACACACCTCTGAATTCCCACAGCAAACTGTTCATACCTTTACCCCTCAATGCTGTGTTCCAAAAACTTTTTTTGGTCTCTCTCTCACACTAGGCTATATGCCTATAAACTAGGCACTGCACTGGCTACATTATAAATACAATCTCACTTAATCCTCACAACAGCCCTGAGCAGAAGGCATTAGTATCCCTGTTTTATAAATGAAGAAACTGAGGCTGAGAAAAATAAGATAACTTGCCCTAGGTCACAGAATTTCTCAGAGCTGGAATTCGAACTGGGGCCTGTCTGACTCCAAAGCCAAGCTCTATCCACTATCCGATGCTTTGATTTCAAAACTCTATCCACTATCCGATGCTTTGATTTCTGTATCTAAACAGATACATGGTATTACGATTATTGCTGTGATTCACTTTCTCTGCAGCTTAAGGAAACGTGTCATGGATGCAGATGGTGTCTTTTATCCTCTTCCCTGTGGCTTGAGCTTTTAACTCAAGAACTGTAGAAGCATTTTGCGGGTGCCATGTGAAATACTGCTGGGAGTTCCACTGATACATAAAACGACCTAGGAATAAAGACTATTGCAGAGCGGTGGCAGCAGAGGGGAAGATTAAAACACGGAGAGAAGGAAAACCACACTGCACACCAAGCTTAGGTATGGATGACCAAGGCCATTTCTTCTGGTGGGTCTGCAGCTGACATTCACAGAAATAGTATTCTAACTGGAAAGTACAGGAGTGATGGCTCTGGGGGAGGAAGATGGTAGTCAGAAACAGTGGACAAGGAGGTAAGTACGGGCAAAGCGGCTTAAGACCCCCCAGGAAGTTAGAGAACTTGTTCATCCAAGGATGCGCCGACTAATTTGCACCCCTACCCATTCCCTTTGGTTGGGGCAGAGGACTTGGCTCTGATGTGGCCAGTAGGGAGCCAAGCTCTGGCTTGAGCACACCTGGGAGATGGGTTCCACACAGGTAAATGGAGCAGGTAAATACATGGAGGATCCTGGGAACCAAGCTTCTCACTGCTGTAGAAGGTAGTTACAGACATGGAACAGGGGACGCCCCAATAAACCCTGAGGTTAGGTTAGAATTGGAGTTATTGGCATAGACTTACAGGTTTTAATATATAAATAGGTATAAAAGTAGATAGATATGTAGATATACACATACATATATTTCTTAGGTCTCTTAGCTCAGAGGACCTAGAAGCATGACACCCCAGCAGCAATGAACATATATAATGCACAGACTTAGTTTCTAAATATCATATCCCACCACAGGAACACGGGATCCTGGAAAAATGGATGACTCCAGGACTGGGTTAGGAAACTACAAGATGAGCCTGGTATATTTTGTTGGGCCAGAAAGAAAGTACTCAAAAAACGCTAGGGGCATGCAAAAGAATGGAAAACTAGCTGGAAGGGGCCGAAACCAGGACAATTTGAGCATTAAAATAAATAATGATGGATCCTGGAAGAGAAAAAGGACATTAGTGGAAAATCTGGTAAAATCCAAATAAGACCTGGAGTTTAGTGAATAGTACTGTACCAATGTTTACTAGCTGATTTTGATAATAACTGTACTACAGTTATGTAAGATGTGAACACTAAGGGAGCTTGGGAGAGGGAATATGGGAAATCTGCACTATTTTTGAAGTTTTTCTGTAGGTCTAAATTTATTCGAACATAAAGTTAAAATAAAAAAGACAGTAATGACTATAACCCATTGAATAAAATAGGAATCCACAAGTCCCTGCTGATACAAATAAATGGGGAAAAGAGAAGCCTGTTTCTTAAAACAGAATAAATGTAGAAGAAATGATGGAATTAGAAAAATAATTATTTGGCAACTATCTTAGTAATAAATGATTCAGGCAAGTGTCATTAACAGATGGTAAAATAAGTAAGTGAAAGATGAGAAAAAGGCTATTTATATGGTTTCAAGGTTAATCAACACTTATTAATTACTTATTAATTAATACAGAAACCTGGCCAATACCATCTAAACCAAGTAGTAAAACTGACCAGCACAAGTTGTGGGACACATTGATACTGTGTGTCTCCTGACAAGAGTTACTGAGAAGAACATGGCACCACTTCTGTATGAATCATAAATCATGAGCCAGCATCAGTCAGAACCAGACTGAGGAACATCCCACAAAGTAACTGGCCTACACGCATCAAAAATTTCCAAGTCATGGGACTTCCCTGGTGGTGCAGTGGTTAAGAATCCACCTGCCAATGCAGGGCACACGGGTTCGAGCCCTGGTCCGGGAAGATCCCACGTGCCCTGGAGCAACTAAGCCCGTGCGCCACAACTACTGAGCCTGCGCTCTGGAGCCCGTGAGCCACAACTACTGAGCCCGCGTGCCTAGAGCCCGTGCTCCGCCAAGGAGAAGCCTGTGCACCGCAACGAAGAGTAGCCCCCGCTCGCTGCAACTGGAGAAAGCCCGCGTGCAGCAACGAAGACCCAACGCAGCCAAAAATAAAATAAAATAATTAATTAATTAATTTAAAAAAATTTCCAAGTCACGAAAGATAAAGAAAGAATAAATTATTCTTCTGGACTGAACCAAAGAGACATGACAAATAAATGTAACCTGTGATCCCGGAATGGATTTGAGATCTATAAAAACCAGGATTGGGGCAAATGGGGAAAGGGAATGGGGTCTATGGATTTAATGGGAGTGCTGCATCAATGTTACCTTCCTGATTTTGATGGTTTGTACTGTGGTTACATAGACTGTGTCCTTATTTACAGGAAACACACGTTGAAATATTAAGGAGTAATGGGGCATCTTGCCTGCAATTTGAGAATTTGAATCTCTCAGGAAAAATAACATGTATGTGCATATATCTGTGAGTATGTGTGTGTCTGTCAGTGTGTGTGTCAGAGGTGGGAGAGACAGCTGTTAATTGAGGAAACTGGGTGAAGGTACACAGGAGCTCTATGTACGATTCTTGGAACTCTTCTGAAAGTTTGAAATTAATTCAAAACAAACAACAAGCAACATTAGTTTATAGAGAGACTCTAGGCTTCACCCAGCTAGAAGGGGTGGTGGGCTCTATTTCAACGAAAGCTATGACAGGGAACTCAGGAGAATGGGCAGAAATGGAGTCCCTAATACTTTCTTGGACTGAGAATGTCACTGAATGGAGTGAAGCAAGTGCCTATGGAGAGAAATCTCTCCTGCAAGTCAGCCAAAGAAAACGCCTACATCCCCAAGAGTAGAAGAGACACTACTAACTTCCTCCTTGGACACCGACAAAAACTGAGAAAGCTGCTCAAAGCACAAAAGGACAGCTCAGCCCAGCCAGCTAGGAGGTGGCCAAGGGACATCCCCACTCCTCCTCCCTGGGCACCGGCGCCGCAGTCCTCCTACCAAGACTGGGCTTTGGGCTGGGGCAGGTGCTGCCAGGACTCTCCCCGGGCAGGTGGGAGGCAGGGGAGATGGAAGAGTGGACCCCATGCCAGGCCCACAGAGAGCTGGCAGCACCAAGCGGGCCACCCAACCACCTGAGAGTCCAGAACAAGATCACCAGAAGGGCAGGGCAGGCACAGTTCCCGAGTGCTGTTTACTTGTGCCGAGTGACAACATGTCATGTCATTTATTCCTCACTGCTAAATCCTGTGAGGGGGACATTACTCACTTGACTGTAGAGAGCACAAAATAAACTCGGAGAGGTTAGGGCCATGCTCAAGGCCCCAGGCTGGTGAGTGCAGAGCACGGACTCAAGTCCAGGTCTGTCTGGCACCCAGGCCCACGCTCTTTCCATTACCCTGGGTTGGGTCTCGGTCATCGGGGAACTTGTGAATGGTCTCAGATTTTCCTCCCTTGCAGCTTTTTGAGTCAGAACCACAACAAGAGTAGTAATTTGTCCCAAATCAGTCCCCACCTGAGTTCCTTCCCCAGTCTTAGGATTCTCTGACTTAAGGGAGGACGAATTTTGTAGAACCCCTTGAAATTGTACTCAAAATAGTGTGTGGGTTTATGTGGATTTTTTTTGGCAAGAGGACCTGTGGTTTTCATCGGGTTCTCAGAGGGATCTATGACTCAAAAAAGGTTAATAACCTGCTGCTTTAGGGATTATTTTGTCTGATGCTCTCCTTTAACAGATGAGGAAATGGATTTCTTGAACTCTGTTTTCTACTTCAAGCTTTTGCTGTTTATTCTGGAGCGACAACAGCACAGCCTACACAGTTCTCCTACGAGAAGCTTCCGCTACTGCACTAGTGCTGTGGAAACATCCCAGCGAGGCCAGACGGCAGGATGAGGGGCCAGCACTGCATTTTTCATACAGAAATGGAGAGTCCCTAAGGAAGGGAGGGCTGGCTCTCCGCCCAAAGTCTCATGAACAATGAGTGTGCTGTATACGAATCAAGGCCACGCGAAGAGAGTAGATCCCAGAATTACACCAGATAATTCAGAAAACTGACTCTTTAGACCAGATAAGTTTTGAGAAAGTACATGGTTATCTCAGATGTGCACTTTAAACCCTGTACCCAATAGCTTTTAAGCCTTTTAAAAGGTAAGAATTTGGATTGATAAGAGAAGAGAGGGCTTTGTCCCAACATAGTCATACGGGTGGGCTGCTCCAAGACCTGTTCATCTAACAGGCAAATAGCTGCTCCTTTTCCTGCCCCGTAAGGGTGTCTTATTAATATCCTGAGAGAAGACTTTGTGAATGCAGAAGAAAGGGTGTTTTCAAAGGACCAAATGGCAATAGTAACTACTGCCCTTCTGCATGCCTGCAGACATAAGCCCAATAGATGGAGAGCAGGAGGAAAACTGGGGTTTTACAGGGCAAAAAACGTTAGGCAACTTGTTCTGGGTGAGGTGGGGGGCAGTGAGGAGATTGCTGTTGTTAACGTAGAAGCTCTTTTACGAAGTTAATTTTCTGGGGTTTTAATATGAAGCATTTTGTAATCAGGGAAGAAAAGAATAGAAGCAATCTATTGATATAAAATCAAAGAGCTGAATAACAATAATGTTCCATTTAAGACACAAATAGCCACTTGAAATGTTCTCTTAAGCTTATGGTTTACCCTTGAAACATACTTGGAAGCAAGAATGTGCTAAAATGAAAGAAGCATTAAAAAAAAAAAAAAAAAAAAGGACTGGACTTCAGCACCTAAATGCTTTCCCCGAGAACTCCCCTCAAGAACTTTCTCACAGCTGCTGTTCTCCCTGTGTGAGCCACTGTCTGGTCCACCTAAGCGTGTGTTCTTTAGGCTACGGGCCTTTCCTCAGAGTCTGGACCAGCCTGTCTCTGGTCAGTTCGGCCTGTTCCAGAAACTGGGCCTTTCCAAAATGTGCCTTCCAGCATGCAAGGGCCTTCCACAGTTGCTCTGGCTGTGGGCAGAGATTCAGGGATGAAGAGGGATCTCTGTCCTTCCCATGAACAATGGGTACTGGAACATGACCATACTCTTCTGGCTGTGAGGGAACCCGGCTGCAGTGGGCTGCTTTGTAAACAGTTTCTGGAGCCCCTCTGTAAAAAGCATGTATGTTAAATGGATGATAATTCATCAAAGAAAATATAACACATCAGCCCAAACAGGAAAAAACAAACAAACCAACAAGTGGGGGAGAAGAGGAAGCTCTTCCTTATAGTAGAACCCTAATGAGTAAATATAGAAGAAATGACAGAAACAGACGATCAACGTTTGGCAAACACTACAGTAATCACTGTTTCAGGCAGGAATTGTCAAGGGATGTGAAAAATGAGCGGGCAAAGTATGATGAGACATGGGATATTTACATAGTCCCCAAGTATCCCCCCTGCAAGATACTTATGAATTACAGAGCAAAAAATAGTAGCTTCACAGGGAGAAAGCTGGCAGACACCACTTTAGCAAGTGGTCAAGGTCAACCTCAGCAATAACAGGACAAATCCAGGTGAGATGCCTCCTGGCATCACGCACTGGGCTCTGAGAAGGACACAATGTCACCTCTGTGGTATTCTTGCCCAAAGTGCATAACTTTGATTTAATCAAGAGGAAACATCACAAACAGAAATTGAGGGCTTTGGACAAAATAGCTGGTCAAACACTCTTTAAAAGTGTCAAGGTCATGAAAGACAAAGAAAAGACTGAGGAATTATTCCAGCTTAACGGAGCCTAAAGAGACCTGACAACTAAATGCATGATTGGATCTTGGACCAGAGAAAGGACATTCGTGGGAGAACGGTATCTTCCTGTTTTGATAACTGCGGTTATGTAAACTGCTAACATTTCTCTGGGCGAAGGGTATATGAGAGCATTTTTAAAACCTTTTGGTAAGTCTAAATGACTTCACAGTGAAAAGTTAAAACAAATTATACTTGAAAACATACACATTAGAGATGAGGCTTTCTTTCTCCACTTTCCAGCACCTGACATCGTAAAGCCTCACGGGCTGACATACAGAGTGGGATATGGGCTCAGCGCCCACCTGGGAAGTAGGTGCTGGGACCTGTTTGGAACCTTGTTAGAGTCAAACTCAGGCTTCTGAGATTTATGGACACAATACATGATAACACTCAAAAGGCCGAAAAACATCCTTAACAGGTTTCCAGGGAGGGTAACGGGTGCCCCAAGTCCCTCCTTCAACCTCTAGAAGGAGCTGTGCCCTTGTGAGGCCCCAGCCCTGACCCGAGGAGCGAGAAATGCAGAAGGCAGCAAAATGTTCATCACTCACTTGTCCTGGGACTCAATATACACGTAGAGATGAGGCTCAAAACACTTGGAAACAATGCCGTGAAATGGATTGTCTGGGGCTTTAGGCTTCTTTGGCTGTAAAGGGAAAAAAAAAAGAAAAGAAGAAAAGAAAAAAGAAACCCTATACTTGAGTCATCTTTGCAAACTTTCAAGCAGTTTCAAAGAAAACATCCCTTCAAAGTTCACTCCCAACTTACAGATAAGAAGCACTCAGCGTAACTAGACTTCGACTGTGTCCTGTATTACGAGTCATGCCAGTTTGTGAACGATAAGCCAGCTTTGTTGGCATCATTTACGTGCTCTGTGCGGTGAAAGATTTATCGCTACTTCGATAACACATGCGTGTTCAATTTGGAAGCGCTTCATCATCTGACTGATGTTTCAGAATGTAAATTCTAGCTAACGCAGCACCACAGAGCTGTGCAGTGCTTTGGGACACATAAAGTGCTTTCACACCCTCCAGTTTTAAAAGCCTCCATTTACTGCTTGTTATTATGAGCCAAGCACTTTGGTACGAAATATCTCATCTATTCCTCAAAACAATCCTCAGTATAGGAATCATTACTACTATTTTACACCTAAAGAAAGGGAGGCTCAGAGGGTGTTAGCAGCCCGCCTCAAGGCACATGGTGAAGTTTCCTGTCTCCTAAACCAGAACTCTTTCTAGTAGATCACTGCTGTCTTGCGGTGCTTCCTAAGACTGTTGAATTTCACCAACAAATATAAGAAAAAAAGAAAAGTAGGGGGTCAACACAGGGTTGCTAACTTTTTATTTTGCTACTTTCTACTCTAACCACAAGTTCCTAAAAGAAAGAGTATTTTATACCCAAACATTTTATAAGAGAAAATAGCCGCATAAAAGCCGTCCTTCCCAAGAAAAGACAGTTAGTTGGTGACCTTATACCAGATAGAAAGACAAAGAGATAGACAGACAGACAGGCTGGCTGTTTTGTCTTTATTTTTTGCCTTGCACCAGCTAAAACCTGGATCAGTACTGGTCCCCAACTGAAACTGGGAAACCACTGATAAAAAGGTCATCTGGGCAGGCAAGCATTTAAAAACTATTATTTGCTACTTAAATTCCCTTTCAAAACATCTAAAAAATAAACAAGGCTCTTCCTACATATTTCTTTCTGTTCCTAAAAAAAAAGCCAATTCTATCTATTTCTGTTTGTTGGGAATCTGAAAATAGATAGAGGTCCTTGAGCCTTTGATGGGCTTGATAGAAGAGTACAATCTGGGTATAAATTGGCATGCAGAGCACACCTGTTGAATGGCTCGTATCTTTTAATAAAAAGAGGAAAAGCTAAGCCCCCTAATGACAGACAGAAATGATTACCTTCTTCTAGTAATTAAAAACAAATAAAACGTTGTAATGGTTAAAAGCATCTGTAAAAACTGGTAATGATCATCAAAAATTAAATGTCAACTGTAGATATATCCCATTTAATTTCATATTTAACTCTTGCCTTTTCACCTTCTAAGAGTTCCATGTCTTTAATTTTTTTTTGCAGGATTTGAAGAAACTCTGGTCCTTCCTAAGAATAACTACAGTCTGGGCTATTTTCTCTTATCATCCAGAAGCCACTGCCAAAGTCAGGCCTTAGGCTGAGACTGTAAGAGACTCTCATTGAGTTTAAACTGACTGGATTCAAAGTCCCACTTCATTTCATAGATGCCTTAGGAGTTTTTCCCCATTTCCATTAGTTTAAAATGAGGGATCCATGATGTAGTATGATGGTTGTGAAGTTATGGTCCTTATCTATTTGTTCTACATTTTCCAAGTCCGTTACCTTTTTTAAAAAATTATTCTATACTTTTCAATAAGATGATCAGATAAATGAATAGACAAATGTGATTTAATCTGCATAACTTCTGTAGGATTAGATATCCTGATTTTAGAACTGGAAAATATGGCCACTATAGCCAGATATCTTTTCATTAATTAAAATAGAATCTTCATAAATATTATAATTATTCCCTTTAGTTATATTTTCTTCCCTTGACAAAAATATTCACACATCTGTAGGATAGCTTCTGGAAATTATAAATGGGAGTTTATATAATATAGAATGTTGTCATGTTTTAAATCAACATGTGTATTTTGTACTTGGCTTTATTTACCTACTAATTTATGTGTACTTTTCCAACTATTGACAATGTTTCAATTTATCACTCTTGAATCACATTATAAAATTTAAATAAGTCTGTAAATGAGATAATAGTATTGTACTAATGTTAAGTTTTCTGATTTTGATCTGTAGTAATTTAAGTGAAAATTCTTTCTTAAGTGAATATATTTCCTAAAAAGGAAATACATACTGAAATACTCAGAGGCAAAGGGCGTGATACCTATAAACTTACTTGTTCTGAAAGAGAGAGAGGGAGGGAGGGAGAGAAAGAGAGAGAGAGAGAGAGGGAGGGGGGAGGAAATGGTAAAGTAAATGTAGCAAAAGAGTAACAACTGGTGAACCCAAGTGAAAGATAGTTGAGAGTTCCTTGAAATATTCTTAAAACTTTCCCTAAGTTTGACATTATTAAAAAAGAAAAAAAGTTTAAAATAACAATAAAAAACGTGGCAGATAATCCCAGGTACAGTAGTGGAGCATTTTGAGAAACGGCCTATCACCAACACTCCGGATGGCCTGGAGGACTACACTATGTGGGGAAACACAGACATCCACGCCTGAGTGAAAACGGGGTTAGAGTCAACGTCCTGGTTTTGATAACGCACTATAGTTATGTTAGCCGTCAGCACTGGGGCAAGCTGAGAGATGGGTACCCAGGACCTCTCTGTGCAACTTCTTATGAGTCTATAATTATTTCAAAATAAAAAGTTTTTTTTTATTTTAAGTGGTTCAGCAGAGTTAGACTCTGAATGTGAAGAAGTCTTGGGAATATCTTAACCTATTTATTTTGCTTGTATTTTCCTTTTTATGTACGCACAGAAGTGATATAGGATAAAAATGTATGGATAAGTCTGAAGAGCTCATTCAGTATAAAACACAGATTCTAATGATTAAGGAAAATGACTACATGATATTCCAACAAACTCATCCTGATCAGGCTCCCAGAGGCCCCGTGCTGGATGAGGCCCCACAGAACCCTCTGGATGTGGCTCAGACAGCCGCACAACCAGACAGCGCAGGCGGCCCGACCCCCGTCCCCACAGGGGAGCCCGCTCCGCCCGCTAACGGCGCTCCTGGCAGTGAGGACGGCCCTGTCGCCATGGCTCTCTGTCCTCATACAGTGTTTTCAACGTGAGTTGGAAGCAAGAGGGGAACAATGGGAGGGATTGCCTGAAGTTTCCTTTTTTCTTTTTTTCCACAGGGCTGCCTCCTGCCTCTGGCTGCCTCATAGCTGTGCTCATATTTAGATGAAATGGGCTGGAATTTCGGCTCATACTGGTGTCTCCCTTTGTACCGTCCAGCTCCCCAAAGGCTTGCTTCTCAGCTTAAAGAATATACTAAGTCATTTAGCAGTAGCACTCAGGCTGGATTTTGGAGTGTGTGAATTCTGTCCAAAAGCTGCAGATGTTTAAGCTATTTCCTCCTGGAGTTTGATGGAATAATAAAAGGTTACTGTTGTCACAGTAAGGAGGTCTGCAGCTGGTCCCATTTCCTTTTATTACTATCCAGTGTAAACAGATTAAATCTAACTGCTCGGATCACCAGAAGGGTACATTTTAAAACCAGATACTCCTTATTTCTTCTCTCTTCCTTTTATACCCTGAGTACCCTCAGTCCCTGTTCAGATGCCATTTTTTAATCATCAGGAACATGTTGGCAACTGATTGTTCAAACTAAATACCTCTTTTCAAGTTCACGCTCCCTTCTCCGTAGCCTAACTGCAGCGGTGAGCAGGGAGCGGCCCTCACCTTGAGGGCCACCCGTCTGCCAACTGCAGTGATGCAATGGGTTGGGTAACCCAGGACAACTACTGGGGCCTCCCCCCCACCTCTGGTCGAGCTCACCGCTAGCATCCTGTGGGCTTGCCCCGAGCGCCCCACCTGGCTCCTCATCTTCCTGTGCGCCCAACTCCAGAAGCCAGTGAGTGGCTGGGAGGAGGGGGGTCCTGAGCTCCCACATCATCAACCACAAGTGGGACAGGTGCTGGGGAGGTGGTGGGAGGTCGGGGATGGCAGGTGAGGAGTCATTAGTCACCGGCGTGTACGTTTTATTACTAACAAGTAACAGCCCGTGAAGCTGCGGGTGGATCATTTAGTTCCGGGGTTTTCAGTACTTTCTTTTTGAACACACCTGGAACCCCTGATCCAAAAGCAATTTTATCTGGAAGTCCATGAAAAAAGTGACTCAAAACAGAACTGCTGTATTTGGAGGGACTTAGGGCCCTGGCCTCATCCCAACTCCCCACAGTGACATCTGACAGGGCACCAAGGAATACAGCTGGAAAACCACTGGCTCTCTCTATACACGGAGAAACGAGGGAAGTCTAGAGAGAGTAAAAACCTACCTAAGGTCGTGCGGGCAGCTAATGGCAAACCAGAGTCTGGCATCTTCCCCATCACGTGACTCTGCTTTACCCCATGTACCTGTGTTCTGTGTCCTTAGAATGAGCAGGTCTTTGTCTTTAAGATAGTAACCTCAAGCTTAAAAGATGAGTAAAAAGTTCCACAAGAAAGAAAAATCATATGTTACCTGGCAAAACTGATTTTGTAGCTAATGGGGGCTATCATAATCCAGTTTAATAATATCCAGAGATGACTAGCGAAAGGGATAACCTTTCACGGCAGCATCTGAGTGTTCAGCTCCACAATTCTGGACATGACAACGGCAGCCACTTGCACTGGGGAGACACGAGGGCCCTGAAAACGTCCCAGCTACACAAGGCCAGCTCACAGGGTGCAGGTGCCCGAGCGCGGGTGGAGGACACACGAGAAGAATAAGCTCCACACCCAGAGTCTTCTTTCCCATCCCAGTCCTTCCTCCCAAGATGTGAGAGATGCATTTCTTTAGTTAGAAGAAATCTTTTGTTTTCTCCCAGCCTAGCTGATATGATGGCTTTAAATCAATTATGTCTAATCCCATAGATCTCTGGGATACGGCCTCAAGGTATCCCTTCAGTTTTATCCATTCACTTTTATTCACGGGATGCATTTCTATGTCCTCCACTCTTCAGGGAGACATCACCGATGTAATAGAAGGAACGCCAGAAAAGGAATTCTAGTCTCTGACTTCTAGACCTAGCTTCTGGTCTCAGCTCCTCCACTTTCAAACTATGTAACCCTGGGCTAGTCACTTAACCTGCAGCTCCCATATAAAATCCTATAAAAGGAAAGGCAGGCACTGTGAGGATGAAAGGGAATAAAGCGTGGAAAGGACTTTTAAACCATAAAGCACCATGAAAATGTGAGGCATCCATGTTATTATAATTATTTAATCGATGGATCAGACACATTTGATGGCGTCACTTCAGAACTGCTCCTGGAAATTCTGCTCTCTTGGCTCCTGCCAGGATTGTTCACCTACCCTCCCCATGCTAGGAATGCAGGGTTAACTGCAAAGTACGTGGCTACGGGTTTCCCAGAGCTGCTCTTCCCAGTAGGCCTCCCTTTCGGTGATGTCTGGAGCAAAAACAATACCATAAAATAATCCTCTAGCAGCCAAGTGTAGAAAATTAAAAAGAAGGATCACTAATCCAGACAGGAAAAGCCCTGATTTATTGCTCTAAGCTCTCTCATCATAAAATGGCAGTGAAACAAAAACACCATTCTGTGGAATGAAGGGAGAGGAAATTTAGAGTTGGACAGAAAAAGCTGAAGGAAATGAAAGTGCTGGTGTGCTCTGAAAAGTAACTCTCTAAATATGCCACTGGTCACCATGGTGTTTCCAAGCCTCCCCAAAAGCTTCCAGACGAAGGTGCTCGGCTTACGCTGAGCGGAGACCCCTCCTGGCTGACGGTGCTGCTAACTTCACCCGGGACCTTTCAGCCGCTCATGTCATCACTAGACCAGATCAGGGGACAATGGAAAGCTAAGCTGACAAGCTTGGGAGATGATGAAGGAGGCAGGGCAGAGTTCTGCTGCCCCACCACATGGGCTAATTAATTAAGCTTGGCCGTGTTGCTAAGGCCGGTGTGCCATTCGGGAGCCAAGGGGTGGGGCAGGAAGGGCTGCTCTTTCACTCCGGTTTCGAAATGCACTTTCAGATCAAGGCCTTCTACAAAGACCACCAAGGTTGTAATCTCTGAATGTAGTCACAAGCCAAGGGATCATATTTAGAGCAAGCAGACCCATTTTCAGAAACAAACATTAGATAGGTTGCACAGGGAAACGCAAACCAGACTTACTTGCTCTACGTCTCCTTTTTCCATCGCCAGTTCCTCCATCTCTGGTGCTGGCTCATCTTCCAGGAAGGGGTTGGTGGATGCGGGTGGAGACTCGAGTTTTTTCTGTTGATTAGATGTGAGAAACAGATAGGTATTTTCTGAGCGTAGTCAGTAGCTTTCCCCACTGATCTGCTTTTTCCAAGTCTCTCCAACAGCTACATCATGAAATCCGATCTAATGAGCAAAAACTGAGACAACCTCGACCACATTCTCACCTCCAGGCCTTCACACTGCTTTTTCCTCTTCCTGAAACCTTACTGCCCACCCAAACCCAATCCAAAGCTGCCTAAAATTCTCCGTCATCCTTCAGTCTTCAAGTCAGAAGTCCCCTCTTCTGGGAAGCCTTTCTCACCTGTCAAGTCTGGGTTAGAAGTCCCAGTCACACACTCCCATCCCCCCGGTATGTCCCCTACCCAGGTATTTATTAAAATACCACAACTGCTCATTTATTTGTCTTCTCCCCACTAGCTTCTGTGACAGCAGGAATCATATCTGTCTCGTTTCTATCTCTGGTGTCTGGCATGTCATAGGTCTTCATAAATATGAATGAGTCAAAATGCCAGATGGGTTTGAATTCAAGAACAAACTATAGGACTTCCCTGGTGGTACAGTGGTTAAGAATCTGCCTGCCAACGCAGGGGACATGGGTTCGAGCCCTGGTCCGGGAAGATCCCACATGCCGCGGAGCAACTAAGCCCGTGTGCCACAACTACTGAGCCTGCGCTCTAGAGCCCGAGAGCCTCAACTACTGAAGCCCTCGTGCCTAGAGCCCGTGCTCCGCAACAAGAGAAGCCACCGCAATGAGAAGACTACGCACCGCAACGAAGAGTAGCCCCTGCTCGCCGCAACTAGAGAAAGCCCGCGTGCAGCAACGAAGACCCAACACAGACAAAAATTTAAAAAAATTTAAAAAAAAGAAACTATAGAGCTAATCTTTTGTGTTCTAGATTATAGAGAGAAGTCCCTTCCCAAATAAGTCTCATTACAACAACCACAATAAAATCTTGAGAAAAATTACTCCCCAGCTCCTGAATGCGACCATTCTTTCAAAAGATATCATCGAGTGGGACCTCGGGCTAGCGGGAAAGCTGGAGGCAGGAGATGTGGGTTTTTAGCTCCAACGCTGCTGCGCTGGCCAAACCGTCTAGCTTCTCTGAGCCCCGGCGGCCTGATCTGCTGAATGAGGAGGATAGAGTTACAGGACTACTTGAGTGATTAAATGTGATAAAGCATGTGAAACCCTAGGAGAAGCACATGATACATATTACCGATGATGATTCCAGTGTGACAACAGAATCGAGGCAGATCTTTGGAATTTTTTACAAATTCTACCTCAGGATGTTATTTATGCCAGGGAGCTGGGCGTTCTAGCAGAAAGGGAACTAAGTGGACAAACAGGATAAAAGGGATTGGCTGGTGCTGGGGAAGCGGGGAAGGGGAAAGGAATGACTCTCTGGAGACAAGAAGCTGGGTGGAGAGGAGTTTCTAAAAGTACTTATGACATTTGAGCATACATCAGTGGAGCAGCCTGAACTAATCCCTACGCCAAGAGGGAAGGCAGATGGACCACAGTGTGTGAATGACTTTGTCAAGTGCCAGGACATCAGCTGAAGATATTACCAAAAAAAAAAAAAAAAAAGAAAGAAAGAAAGAAAAAAAGAACCAACCAACCAACCCAGAAAAATAAAAAATAAAACTTAAAAACAAAAACCACACCTGTGTCTGGTTTAGGCTTTAAGACAATTCCACTTACGCTCATGTAAACTACTTAATTCTTGGCCAAAACACTTGGATGCTATTATGTAGCTAGACAGAGCCTTGGTGTATGAAGAAAGCCCTGTGATTAATGTATTAGCTCAAGGCAATCAGTGGTAGGACAATGATTTTTGTGGTATCCTCTGGAGAAACAATATGGTCTAAGAACCCAGCAAACATTTCAAACGGATACACTCGGAACTTTGGCTTCTTTGCCTGATATGGAAAAAAAAATCCTTATAAATGTAAAGCAATTTACATTCATTTTCAAAATTAGGATATTTTTAGAAATGTTTCTTTGAAAGCCATATTTCTAAGTTTTAGTTGTCTCTGTGAGGGTTGCTGGTGTTTTAGGGTGAGGGTGAGAAAGGGAATCTAAGCTTCAACAACAAGTTAAATTAGTTAGTAGCACTGGATTCCTGATCCCACTGGCTCAACAGTGGGTTTGGGGACCATATGAGGAGCTGAATCTCTACGATTCTGAGTCTTTCAGTCCTCTGGAGGCGTAAAGAGCAAGCCAGCAACTGAAGGGAAAAGCTTTGTTCAAAATCATTCAGCCACAGAAACAGGATATGAATTTTTGAACCAAACGTTCCTCATCTATTGCTAGGTCTACCAGGGTTGATGATAACGTCTCACAATTACATACAGCTGGGCCTCATTTTAAAAACAATGTGTTCCTGGAAATCATGACAAAAAGGGGACATTGGTGAAGTGGACTGAGGGTGTGTCTGGGCTCCATGCTCACCGGTGGAGCATCCAATGGGTGGACCTAAGTCGTAAGAAGGAAACAAAAGGCAACAGTGAAAAAGCAGAGCAACGTTTCAGGCCGTATAATGTGGGCTACTTGTTGGTGTCACCGGGTCAGGAGATTCCCAAAAGGAAAGGTGTCTTTCCTACTCCCGCAGTCTCTCTCTAGTAACATACTGATGAGATTACCAGTGAGTCAGGGGCACTCAGGAACTTCTTGTTCATTTCAGGCACACACATTCCAACCGGGGACCAAGCTGATACCAGAAAAGGGATTCACTCCTCCATTCACGCACTCGACAAAGGGATGTGCTGGGCACGACAAGGAAAGCAGGGAGCGAGGTGGGTCATCCTCTGCCCTCAAGGAGCTTACAGTCAGGTGGGAGAGACAGACTCTAACCAAATAATCACAAAAGCATATGTGATTATTTGCAGGAAAAGCAAAGGTTACAGCAAGAGGGAAGAGAAATGGGAACATATAGTATATGTATAACTGATTCACTTTGTTATAAAGCAGAAGCTAACACACCATTGTAAGGCAATTATACTTCAATAAAGATGTTTAAAAAAAAAAAAAAAAAAAAAAGCAAAGGTTACGAAAGGATGCAACAGAGGGTCACAGAAAACTTCCCTGAGGAAACGACGTTTGAGCCAGAACTGAAGGATGCTCCACAGTTCAGTGTGGGAGGGGCATGGGATGGCCGGGGCTTTCTAGGCAAAGGGGCCAGCACGTGACGCCTTCCATTCCGTAGTCATGTGCTGAGCATCTGCTCAGCTCCAGGCACACTCTTAGGCACCGGAGACGCAGCACTGAGCAAGATAAAGAAAGGAGGCACTGCGATGAAAATACAATGTAGGAACTGCGCTGGGCTGGGGGTGAGGCCGGGGAAGTGCTTCTTCATATGGTGACCCGAGAGGGCCCCTGTGAGGAGTGGATTTTTGAGCAGAGACTTGAATGAGGAGAAGGAGCCAGTGGGGCAAAGATCTGGAGAAGAGCATTCTCACCAGGGGGATCCCATGCAAAGGCTGGAATGAAAGGAGGAGGGGGTGAGGGGGCGGGGCAGCCGGGACCCAATCACACAGCCTGTCGTGGGCCGTGGGAAAGGTTAGGTTTTCTTCTCAGGGCAACTGGGCAGTCACTGGGGGTTTTAAACAGGGCAGCGGTAGGATCCAGTTTTAGAGTCTGAAGAGGTTGCTGCAGTGTGCCAAGCGGGGCTGATGTGGGAGTGGGCTAAGCTAGAGTTGTGGAGATGGAAAAAAGTGGCCAGACCTGGGGCATCTTTAGGAGAGAGAGTCAAGAGGACTTGGTGAGAGAGTGGATGTGAGGAGGAAGAAAAGAAAGGAATCGAGAGTCGTGCGCTTTCTGGCCCGAGCAACTGTGTGGCTGGTGCAACCACTGACTGAGGGACGGGGCTGGGTTCGCGCCCAGGCTCTACCACTTGGGTATGTGGCTTAACTTCTCCATGCTTCAGTCCTTCTAGCTGCAACATGAAGGGATATCAACACCCGCTGCACGGAGCTGTCATGAGAATTAATGAGATAACGCACGCAAAGCATGACTATGTCTATAGAGCAGCTTCACACGACGGCCGGCTCATAGGGGAAGCTCAGCACATGGGGGCTGTCGTTAGTGTTCAATCGGGGTGGGCAAGTCACGAAGGCAGAACCGTGGCCGTGCCTCTCTCAGTGAAGCAACTCTCCAGAGGGAAAGAGCGGGGAGCACAGGACTTCGAAGACTCACAAAAAGAATTCTTTTTAATCACAAGTGAGATCCTGTCCCTACTATATCGTCTCTTTGGGAGCTCTCCAGGAAATGAAAGCAATGCACCCATCAAATTACAAGGCTTCACCCTTCTCCCCTAGTCTCCAATGAAGCCCTCAAAGTAACGCCTGTACCACCATCCTATTGGCAAATGTTATATCATAAAACCCTGAAGGGTGGACATAGACTCCTGCTATTTAGGGGGCCATGTTACCGCCCAGATGGATTTGCTGTGATAAAAGAACAAGTCTTTGCAGGCAGCCATCACCGGCACAACTCAGCCTTCTGTGCAAGGGCCCCTCGGGCGGAGCCAACCAGACCATGCTTCTCATTCCTGCTCTGCGGCTGTCAGAGCCCACAGAGAATTACAAGGTTAGGTTTAGATTTGAAAGAACTCAAATGACATATTCCATGAGCTCTGGGGCTGCTAAGTGAAACCAAAAATTTGCCGAGAAATGAACGACTTTCCAATTTTAAAAGGATTCATTCTTTTTGCTATGATGACAGTTGATTTCAAGTCCATACAGGAAGGAAAAATTCTTCATTCGGCAAGTTAATTCCTACTAATTAAACCACATGGGACTCCCCACACCCACCTTCAGAACCACAAGGGCCACAGGCCAGCAAACCTGTCTAATTTACTGTTGGGAAGAGATGGTCAGGCTTTAGTCAGTAGTACATCCATATCTGGGTCTGCCTGCACACATGCCTTTCTGAGGCCTTAGCTGGACACTTCAAATTATCAAAGAAGGAATTCTGAAATTTAAGATGAATGTACTTCCTTTCTCTGGAGGAGAGAGCTTTCATTATGAGGTGAAAGTTCCACAATTTCTGCATTTCTCTCATTCCATAAACACTTTACTCTGGCCCAGTTCCGGATTTGTTCTTAAAGAGATGGCTTGGAGGCTTCAGCTGATAGGACGGTAAATACAGGAGTATTTGCACCTGGTTTAACATCACTGGAACCCCTCTTTTGTTCTTGGTACCACCATGTTCATATCTTATGTTGTGACAGTTACGTATAGGTTTCTTTCTCCTAATAGAACATAAGCAACTGTCTGATTCAATTTTTCATCTTTTCCCAAGGCCCTGCACCAAGACGGAGCTTGAAAAACACTTGTGGATAAATGCTGATCACATGAAAAGCACTAAATAAAGTCCTCTTCAGACACATGGGCAACACTGTCTGTTTTTTGTAAAACAAACAGACAAACAAACAAAAAAACCCGGTGTGTGTGTGTGTGCACGTGCACATGTATGCTTGGAAGAGTCTCAAATTATACCCCAAATTGTTAAACAGTGCACATCTCTGGGGAGAGGGATTTAGAGCAATTGAGAAAGAAGAGATTGTTCTTTTAAAATTTATTTGCGCTTTAACAAGCATGTATTACTCTCCCCCCCGTCTCTCTTTTTGGTAAACAAATTACCTGAAACGTGAAGATGATTTATAACTAAGCTCAGACAATATTTTCTAAAACCCTTGGTATTTTAAAATTGTGATATAATTAACATAAAACTCACCATTTTAAGGTGATTTTCACTTCAGTGCTTTCATAAAGGCTGAATATAATGTTTAACCTTAAATCTAATCGTCGAGTCCTTAGTAATACATGTGGGCATAGTTAAATCATAGCTAGACATTTGCTTTTAATTTCAAGGTATTTTAATTTACAGACTTTTCTTTTTTTTTTGGCCGTGCAACACAGCATGTGGGATCTTAGTTCCCTGACCAGGGATCGAACCCATGCTCCCTGCACTGGAAGCGCAGAGCCCTAACCATTTGACTGCCAGGGAAGTCCCTTAATTTACAGACTATTTTAAATCCCTCCTAAAGGCTCAGGAGTTTAGGCAATTAGCTAGAAGGCTTGGCAGCTCCCTTCTTCCAGTAACAGTTACAGCACAGGGTGTTATAAGCTTGTTGGGGCTGGGATAGTAAAAAACAAAACAAGCCCTGTCCTTAAGGCTCTTTCATCTAGATTTCTAACAGATGTCAAATCGCATCTGTCAAAAATAGAGCAAAAGATGATGCATCACATGGATCAGTTAGGAAGGGCTTTCCAGGTGAGCCTGTCCCCTCTCAAGCTCACCCTCATTGTTTGACTGTCAATCAGTCACCAAGGGGCTTAAAAGGACCTGAGTGATAAAGTGAAGAGGGGGAAGGGCACAGGCCTGGGAGGGTCTCTGGTCAACTTGGCTCCTTGGCTGACTTCTTATCTGCTCTATAATCTTCCAAGGAATTTGCTAACTTTCTATGAAATTTGGCATATGTTAAAGGGTATTATGATATACTCTGGTTCATTTTGTAGTTCTGATACCCTGAAACAAAAGGGTGACCACAGAAGATTTTCCAAAAGGTATATCCTGGGATCAAGGCACGACGCGGAGGAGGTAAGGAGACAAGGAGCAGCCAGTCTTCGGGGGGGGGGATCCAGCAGCTAGCGTGGCCATCAGGTCAGGTGGCCCTCCTGGCCCAAGCCAGGCCAGCCTCTTCCCAACCCTGTCTGTTGGGAGCATGGTCAGTGGTCATGACTAAATCCATCCGCGTCCCTGATGCTGAGGCTTACAGGCTACTGACGAAGGTGTGGCCCCAACTGCCCACAGCAAGGTGTCGGCAGGACCAGGGTCAGAGTGAACATCACCGACAGTGAGAAGCACGGTGTTCACATCTCCCCACAGCAGGGCTGCAGTGAACCAATTCTCCAAGACCTGGCCTGCCTTGTGGAAGAGGCCAGAGGAGTTCTGCTGCCTTTCTAGAAACTAATCTTTAAGGGAAAATCCTCACAGGCTATGGAGCAGCCATGGTCAGGACTTGGAAAATGCAGAATGATCACCGGGTCACGATAACTGTGACAAAGAACAGTCTGCGGGAAGAGCTGACTTAAAGACGTCGAGTGACTTGGAGAAGTCTGTGCAGAAGACAGCTGACCAACTGGAGGGATGAATGAAAAGCTCCTGGCTCAGCAGGATTTCCTGGCCAAGGATCTGTAAACTGAAACTCTGCAAACTTTATAGGAGAGGCAAGCAACAGCTGAGCAACTGGAGGAGATCTCTGTAAATCGATTATGCCAGAACATTTCAAAACCAGAAGTCCAAAAAGGAAGGGATTGGTGGGAAAGGTTCAGGGGTTCCTAGTGACCAGGAGCTGGAAGGCTGCAGCCCAGGAGCGTGGCCCTGGCAGCGGGTGAAAGCGGAGAGGCTGGGCTGCCCCAAAGAACAGGTACCTCCAGCCCTCTCCTCCCTCAGACAGAAGTCGGTTAACAGCTGACCAACTGCTGCTTTGACATTCCTACACCAGCTTTCCACAGAAAAAGCGCTGTCTTTGCAAACTTACATTCAGCTCCTGCCTGTTTTTCACGGTCTCTACATGGTTACCCTGCACAGTAGCCTCACCTGGTGTAGAGGGGGCCTTCCCAGCCCACATTACTCCAGCTCTTTTGACCTTTGGGGCATTTCCTAGCACAGGTGAGACCTGACGTGTCCCAGGACAGCCCCGAGTTTACAAGGTCTCCTGGTCATCAGGTACCACAGGGCCGGCCATTCGTTCCCCTGCGACATTAGAGCTCCCTAAATGTAAAACCAAAATCACTAGGAAGAAGCGCCCAGCCAAAGGAAGGGAGGAATGGCTCAGAACAGGTGTTTAGGACTGCTGTTATTCAAGCACTCTTCAAGGGACACATTTCCTGAACAGTGAGCCGGACTACTGGCTCCCGGAGCCCGACCCTGTGCACTACCCACCCTGCCCGGCGGGGAGCCGTGTGACGCAGGCGGACACCCAGCTGGGGCCTGTGCTCAACACTCAAACCGCCTGGTCCCCAGGCAGATCCCTGGAGGGCTGAACCGGAGCCACACGAGTCTCTGCTGGAAACCAGGCCAAAAGCACAGCTCGGGCAGGGAGGAGAGGAGCACCAGCACGAGGACGTCAGGTGGGCACTGAAGTCAACCAAATACTTCTCAGGAGAGACACAAGCTTCTTTCCATAGAAGCTGTGTGACCTGCTGCCTTTGGGGATTTGCATTTTCTTTAAGGGCACTTTCATTTGTCTCATGTACTATTTTTTTTTTTCCTTGTTAATAAGAAGAAATCCATTCTGAACATGAGTTAACAAGCAGAGGAGCGTCCATATATCTGTATATATATAGTTTTATTTGTTAAGTATGGAAAGAGTGCTTTGTGGTTCCCTGCATTTTATTTTAGTGAGGTCACGAGGCCCTGAGTAGACAGGGTTTTATGGTCTTCCCTTAAAACTAAGCGCTGCCATCACCACGCTTCAGCCCACTGCCCTGAGGGACCAGCTCCTTACGTGCCTACTCTGGGGCAGGTCTTGGGGGGCGGCAAAGAGGGGATTCCAGTGAGGTCCCAGGATTTTATGACCGGCAGGGTGGGGGCCAGAGAAAGTAGTAGAGGTGACGGGTGAGCGACAGAAAGGCACTCTAGGCCCAATCTCTGCCTTGCCCCTGCTTCAAGCACAATAGCTCAGAGTTTTCTATATGTGCCTATTAGCTGTGTGACCTCGAGTAAGTTTCAAAGGAGTATTTCCTACAGTTGATGAAGCAAAGTGATGGACTGCAGACAAACGCACCTGGCACAGTGTGAGATACACAGTGGAGGTTCCCGAACTGTGAGCTCTTATTCTGTGTGGATCCCACATTACAGTTTGTTAGAAGGAAGAGTTTAGACTCACAGACATTGAAAATAAACTTATGGTTACTAAAGGCGAAAGAGAGGGAGAGGGATAAATTAGGAATACGGGATTAACAGATACACACTACTATATATAAAATAAACAACAAGGACCTACTGTATAGCACAGAAAACTATATTCAATATCTTGTAATAAGCTATAATGGAAAAGAATCTGAAAAAGAATACATATGTGTATAAATGAATCACTTTGCTGTACACCTGAAGCTAACACAACACTGTAAATCAACTATACTTCAATTAAAAATGGAATGAGGAGGAGGAGGAGGAGGAGGGAGAGGAGGAGGGGGAGAAAGTTTGGAAGTCACTGTTTGGGCCATCTCCCTCATTTAAAAAAAATTGAAAAATAACATTGTTAGACTATGTAAAAGCAAAGTTTAAAAAGTATATAAATGCATTTGTATAAGAAAAATTCAAACAAATTACCAGAATAAAATGAAAAAAAAAAAAATTCTTTGCTTCTCTACCTAGTCTCACTCTAATTTCCTTTCCCCAGAGACATCCATCCACTGTTATCATTTCCAGACCTTTTTCTTACCTATTTACATATATAAATATGCTTCTCACACAAATGGAATTATGCCATATATACTGGGCTGCAGCTTACATTTTGCACCTAATATATGCGAGAGGTTTTCTTTCTATGACAGCACATCCAGATCTATCCCCCATTCTACCACTTTCAAACTGCTATACCTATTCCACAGCATGAATTTACCATATTTTATTTAACCATTCTTCAATGACGAACATTGTAGAAATCTCCAACGTTTTCTGCTTTTAAGGTTGCAGTTCACCTCCTTCTTGGTACATTTCCTCTAAACATATCCTAATTGTTAATAAAACTCAAGAGTTGATAATGTAATAAGGTATTTGTGACTGAATAAGTGAGGCCTCTATGACTCACAGAATTACTAGTCTTTAAAATGGGGCCTATCCTTAGACAAAATGATGACAGGACATTCTAGAAACATGAAGTACTGCATAATAGACAAACAATAAATCCATACAGAGTATTCTGTATGACTATTTGCACAAATTCAGCAAAATCCCTGGGATGGGGGATTAAGCACTTGAGCCAATGGATGGAACCACCACAGTGTGAAAGACTGAAGTGAAGCCCACCCAGCCAGGCCACTGATTTCCTGGTCCAGTCTCCCTTAGGACCGTCTTACCAGAGTTCCATCTGTCAGGGTACACCCGGAGAAGCGTTTTGCAAGAAACCCCTCAAAGTTAGTCGTTCTTTGAATAGCAAAGAGAAGCAATTTCACTTCAATTTCCTTAGCTCTGGTACGCATGATCTTGGCCAGTTCTGTCCTTCAAATTAAAGATATAAGAATGTTGTCAAACAAACTGATCATTCAAGATAAGACAAAGTAAGTGGCTTTAGCTTATATTATAAAAAAAAAAAAAGTATGTGGTCATTTCAAAACCTGAGGTCTATCACTAAGTTTAATGCTCAGGGAATAGAAATACATGTTCTAAATAACAATTTTAAGATGAAATTATCTACTAGTCAAAAAAAAAAACTCAAGGATTATGGACATCAATTTGTTTACATGGGTACTACAATTTTTATCTTTAAACTTCTCAATAATTTGTTAATAATATATATGAAGCATTTACTCAGTATTTTATAAAAATGCAAATATTCTATATAATTTCACAAGTCATTAAGTACTGAATTACAAAGCCCTCCCTCTTCCAGAGAGCTCAATAATCACCTCTTCCACCAGACAGCAGGAGCCCTGGAAAGAGACGTGAGAGACGGGAATCCCCATGTGAAAAGTGACATGTACATGCCTGGGTGGTTCCTGCCTGTGAAGCTTACGTGACACTCAAGTGTCCCGTCTCGGAATGTTAAGTGGTAAGGGAGCAGTAACACAAGAGTTCTTAGTAAGTACTGAGCTATGGGTCATCTTTCCTCATAAATAAATGACAAAAACCAAATAAAGAGTCTCTGAATTTATTTGAGAATTATGTATCTGTAGGATTTTAGCCAAAATTCGAATAATGAAAGCTTGGCAGCAACACTGACATTAGCTGACGCAACAGCAGCAGATGTGTTGGCTTTTGGGTACTCCCAGTCTCCTGTGGACTTCATTTTTCACAGAAAATGAATTTTGCAAGTCACTGAACTGGAGGCTAAAGCGAATTACTTATCAATTTCTCAAGGAATTCACTCTTTCTTTGCTTATCAGGACTTAGAAAGTCATAACCACAATCAACCTTGAATCAGTACAAAAAGGTTATCTAAATCCAGTAGCAAATGTGTTTCTGAAAACCACCACCACAAAGAATGTACAGCACCAAGGGTGAACCCTAATGTAAACTACAGACTCTGCTTGGCAATGATGTGTCAGTGTAGGTTCAGTGATTGTAACACAGGGTACACTCTGGTCAGGGATGTTGATAATGGGGGAGGCTATCTGGAGGGATGGGGCAGCAGGGGGTATATGGGAAATCTCTGTATCTTCCTCTCAATTTTGCTGTGAACCTAAATCTGCTCTAAAAAAATAAAGCCTATTAAAAAACAAAATCAACAGCCAATATACCTTAAGAAATCCCCACCCCCCCCCACAATGTACCCTTAAAGCATACAACTTGACTGTACCTATGATTTTAAGAGAGATGACTACCATGAATTACGCTAAGGTGGTTCAGTTATGCTTAGATATGGGACTTTTTAAAAATTTAACTTGGAGTTAGGACTTCCCTGATGGTCCAGTAGGTAAGACTCAGCGCTCCCAACGCAGGGAGCCCAGGTTCGATCCCTGGTCAGGGAACTAGATCCCGCATGCATGTCACAACTAAGAAGTCTGCATGCCACAACTAAAGATCCCACATGTGGCAACTAAGACTCGACGCACCATAAGTAAATAAATAAATATTTTTTAAAAATAAATTAATAAATAAATTAACTTGGGGCTTCCCTGGTGGCGCAGTGGTTAAGAATCCGCCTGCCAATGCAGGGGACACGGGTTGGAGCCCTGGTCCAGGAAGACCCCACATGCTGCGGAGCAACTAAGCCTGTGCACCACAACTACTGAGCCTGCGCTCTAGAGCCCATGCTCCACAACAAGAGAACCCACCGCAATGAGAAGCCCATGCACCACAACAAAGAGTAGCCCCTGCTCGCCGCAACTAGAGAAAGCCTACACGCAGCAATGAAGACTCAACACGGCCAAAAATAAAATACATAAATAAATAAATAAATTTATAAAAAATAAAAAATAAAAAAATAAATTAAGTAACTTGGAGTTAATATAATTATGCACTATTAGAAGGGACTACATAACCAATAAAAGCCCGTTCCCACCACTGTTGTGGTAAAGCTGCAAGGAAAGATAAAAGATAAAAACTTCTGACTCTAGCTTTAGCTAGATACGTTGATCTATACTTCTCGGGCTTTAATTCTTTGATATAAAGAGACTACCTGGGACTTCCCTGGTGGCGCAGTGGTTAAGAATCCACCTGCCAACGCAGGGGACACGGGTTCGAGCTCTGGTCTGGGAAGATCCCACATGCCGCGGAGCAACTAAGCCCGTGCGCCACAACTACTGAGCCTGCGCTCTAGAGCCTGCATGCCACAACTACTGAAGCCCACGTGCCTAGAGCCCGTGCTCCGCAACAAGATAAGACACCGCAATGAGAAGCCTATGCACCGCAAAGAACAGTAGCCCCCGCTCGACCCAACCAAAGAAAGCCGGTGTGCAGCAATGAAGACCCAATGCAGCCATAAATAAATAGATAAATAAATAAATAAGTTTATTTAAAAAAAAAAAGAAAAGCAGGACAATGATGGATGTATTCTCACTGCACATTGATATAGGTGATACAGACACGTGGGAAAACGTGGGGCAATGAACCGCTACAGGGAAATCTGGTTGATGAGCTTTTAGTTGATTAAGAAGGCAGGCTGGGGGGCTTCCCTGGTGGCGCAGTGGTTGAGAATCTGCCTGCCAATGCAGGGGACACGGGTTCGAGCCCTGGTCCGGGAAGATCCCATATGCCACGGAGCAACTAAGCCCGTGAGCCACAACTACTGAGCCTGCGTGTCTGGAGCCTGTGCTCCGCAACAAGAGAGGCCGCGATAGTGAGAGGCCCGCGCATCGAGATGAAGAGTGGCCCCCGCTTGCCGCAACTAGAGAAAGCCCTCGCACAGAAACGAAGACCCAACACAGCCAAAAAATAAATAAGTTAATTAATTAATTAAAAAAAAAAAAAAAGAAGGCAGGCTGTTCAAGGCAAGGGCGAGGCTATAGGAAAGTCCTAGAGCAAAGATAAGAGCAGACTTAGCTGCTGTGTTGGGTATATTTTGCTCTTAAGGCAAAACAAACACACAAACAAGTGCTCTGGCTACAATCTACTGGCCCAGGGCTTCTCATGTAACCTTTGCCATGTCTCCTTATCAAGTGTTTACCTTGCCTTCACATAATGCTCTCTCCTCTAGGGTTGGAGCTCTAGAGTTGGAGAAGGCGGGATATAGCTACAGCTGGAGTTTGGGACTTGGTTTTGGGTATACAAAATCCGACTCTCAAGAGGAAAGGAGTCTTCTGAGTGGAGTCCAGCACAGGTGAAGACATTCTCATTAAAATGATGACTTTCAAACAAACAAACCAAAAAAGGTGGGAGTGGTACCAAATCCACAAGACAACACGGAGCCTGTAGAGACTGGGGGATTGGTTTCAATCAACTGGTTTCAACTGATTTCAATCAACACCAAAACCAGTAGAGAGTTGGCATCTACCTTGTGATGTGGCAAAATTCTACTGCAATCCTCTCCGCCATGTACCACTCACGTGGGAACATCCGGCCGTATTTCTCCTCATAGTCCACAAGCTGGCGCTTGATCCAGGCATAGCGCCGGTCAATCTTGTCCAGCCAGGCAACCTTGGGGAGGCAGGGAACAAAATCCACCCCAGTGCTTAGAAGTAGTATTGACAGTTCAAGAAAATAAGCAAAAACACAGAACCAAGAAAAACAAAACCTATTTCTCACGGTTTCAGAGTCTAGGCTACTTTTTTTTTACTTGATCCAGAGGTTCTTAACCTGGGGTCTATGATTGGGCTTCAGGGTTCTACAAACTTCCTGAAACTGTATGCAAAGTTTTATGCATAGGTGCATTTTTGGGGAGAAGATCTGTAGCTCTCATTAATTTCTCCAAAGGGTCAGTGACCCCAAAATGGTTAAGAATTGCTGAACTGTACAGTCAGCCCCTAGGATTCATGGTCCAACAATCAACATTTTAAGACAGTAACACTAATAAAATATAAATCACAGAGTTGAGAGCAATCAATTTTCAATAAAATTAAAACGTAACAGGGCTTCCCTGGTGGCACAGTGGTTAAGAATCTGCCTGCCAATGCAGGCGACACGGGTTCGATCCCTGGTCTGGGAAGATCCCACATGCCGCGGAGCAACTAAGCCCGTGCGCCACAACTACTAAGCCTGCACTCTAGAGCCTGCGTGCCACAACTACTGAGCCTGCAAGCCACAAGTACTGAAGCCCGAGCGCCTAGAGCCTGTGCTCCGCAACAAGAGAAGCCACCGCAATGAGAAGCCTGCGCACCGCAACGAAGAGTAGCCCCCGATAGCTGCAACTAGAGAAAGCCCACGAGCAACAACAAAGACCCAATGCAGCCAAAAATAAAATAAATAAAATAAATTTTAAAATAAATTAATAAATTCAAATGTAACATCTGATCTCCTTTGGTCAATACTTACATCTTGGTTTTCTTGAAAAAGTACTAGATATTCTGACAGATGCTGTTTAATAAACTTTTTGATGATTTCCTGTTTGATTCTGGGGTCCAAAATATTAGCAATCAGACAAGCATCTCGTAGGACATTGCTGGGTCCTCCTGGCCTCTGGTAAAACAAACACACACCAGTTCAAAAGCCAGAAGTGACCTTTAAATCTTATGGCCTCTGACAGCTGCTGCTTCTTGTTCTACTCATGATGTTATTATTACTTCCACTCCCCTGACACTCATTTTTGTGCTGTGGATGGATATTTTAGTTACTTGTTCCTTGATGAAAGAATCATTAAGCTAGTCTGCAGTAGCCAATATAAAAGCTACTCCATGAATCAGCAATGAGACATTTTAGAAACAGGGCCAGCAATGATGGTAGGAACTTTTGCTATCTGAGCTGAAGTCACCTTGCTGAAGAGCCCTAAAAATCAGAATGATACCAGTCTCACTCCACACATGCCAATTTCCCCCGATTCTAACCTTGGATTCCTGTTCTTAAGGTGCTCTATTTGTGCCAAACAGTGTGCTGGCATTTAAAACCTAAACCCAGGTTCTAAACCACCAGCCTTGTCCCACTGATAGGCAACCACGCAGACAGGCAGCCAAAGGTAAAATATTATGATACTGGCCCCCTGACCTGAAAAAAAAAACAGTAGAAGTAACTATCAAGGGGCTGTATTGATACATCGTGGTGGGAAGGCCTTTGTATTACTGAAGGCAATTCAGTCTTGCTGAACCTTTCTTTATAGTAACTCACTGAATGAACATGGCTGGCTGAGTGGGTTACAGTGAAAAGAACACTTGGCATCTGCTCTTGGCTTGGCTAAATAGCCACATAGCTTTGGCACAATTATTGACACTCATCTGAAATATAAGTGAAAAAAAATAATGGACTTTAACTAGGTGATGATTAAGGGTCTTCCAAATCTTAATGACTTTTTTTTTTGTCAGTTCTGCCCAATTTATCCACCTCAAATGAAGTTCAAGAGTTTCCTAAGCATTACCTAAGCTGCCCGAGAGCTAAATTGTTAAAATTCTGACTTGCTCCGCGCTGAGTGGCTGTTCCGTCATTCACTGCGCACCCTGACTGCTCAGCTCTGGCTTCTAGATGAAAAGGTTTGATCTGACAGAGAAGTCACGAAAGCCAAAACCTATGGGCTCATGGGTTCAGATTTTTTCATTTTAAAAGGACCTAATAGGTAACCTTTGGGTAATTTTTTTTTTTTTAAATCTTGACTTGACTTCCATTTGTGAAACAGTAATAATAACACAAGGCCTTTAAGAGAAGTCAATAGTCATTCAGAAGGAAAAAAGAAAACTCCTAAAAAAAAGTCTCCCAGACAGAGAAAAGGGAAGCAAGTTGTTAAAGAAAACCATTTTTCACCTCATCTGCCTCGTGGGGTCTGAGAAAAAGATATAATGTAGGCCAACATTATTTTTTTCTAAATGATAAAGCTGGGTTTCATCCACATTTTTCTGAAACTTCTTAAAACCAGGGTGAACAGCAGAGTATAGTAGAGCAGACCCTGGACTAAGAAGAGGCTAGTGTTTGTAATTTGTGAATACCTTACAACCCCTTTTTACAGGATAGCTTTCCAATATCCACTCCCTGCAGTTACAGCAAGTGAATAAGGAAGATGAAGTCCACAAAGGAACGTGCTTTACACATAAATTACCTGATTGCTAGAAGTCAGCCAGAATCTATGACATTAAAATCAGAGGCAGGTTTCCTGTAGAAGGTAATCTACAAAGCTGGGGCTGCTACCCCCACCTACTTCCTAAGTTTCTTTTATGAGGCGCAAAGAAAAACGATTAAGATATTTCCAGTTATTGAATTATAGAGCAGATCCAGGAAACGTTCCTTGGCTCGGTGAACGAACATATATCGCCCCCCATCTCCACCCACCAAGTGTTGCTTGCCGGCGTGTGCTTTGGGTCACTTCTGCACTGCACAGTTCTTTCTCCTGAAATAGCTCAAATAATAGAGGGGGAAAAAAGCTTCTGAGGGTTCTTCTCTCCCCAACACATGCAAAGCATTAAGATTATGTCTGCTACAATTTGCAGGATGGAGCTGAAGGCAGTTACCCCGGCAGTTACCCCGGCACGGTGACGGCCAAGTGAGGCAAAGCTTGCTACATGAGAAGTGTAACCAATAGCTCACAAGTGAAATACCGTGGGCTTTGCAGACACAACACAAACAGCTATGCTACCAGTGAGAGCTAAAGGGATTAACCCCAAAGAACAGGATCATTAAAAGCCAGCCTCCTAACTGTGTCACTCCGAGAGTTACATAAGCCTGGGGACGTTCCTCCCAGTTGTCTCGTCACCAAACTGAAACCAAAAAGTTATGTAACGATCCTAAAAAACACTGCGGCTTGAAAAAAATTTTTATTATTATTATTTTTTTAAAACATAGCCATGAGAAAAAGAAGGAATTTACTGGGCAGACATCTTGGGTTTGACACACATTAAATTA
Source organism: Balaenoptera borealis (assembly GCF_965194805.1). Classification (NCBI taxonomy): domain Eukaryota; kingdom Metazoa; phylum Chordata; class Mammalia; order Artiodactyla; family Balaenopteridae; genus Balaenoptera; species Balaenoptera borealis. Next base: position 47,457,810 of record NC_138879.1, on the reverse strand, counting down.
AACTGAAACAAATCCTCACTTTTTGATGCTGGGAGGACACAGATGGGGAATCATTGTCGCTTTGGGATATTTAAAATCAAGGATGGTCTCATTACCCTGAACCTCTAACAAACAGACTTTACGGCTGCTGGCAAACGCTTCTGGAATGGTAAATGAACAGTAGCTACAGTGAGTGTGCATCAGGCGCAAATGGTGATAATATCCAAAGACTGAAGGGAAAAGGCAAAACAATACCTTGGTACCCTGGGAAGGAAATGCTTCTTCGAAATCAGCCAGGATTTGCTGTCCTAACTCGGTCTGGGCGGCCTTCACTCTGTAGGGAAAAGAGAACATATCATTGCCTGGTATCAATTTCCAAATGTCCGTAAGTAGTTATGCACAGATCCGTAGGGGTTAGAACTGTTGAAGTCTTTAGGGATCATCCAGGAAGCGGGGAGGGGTGGCTAGATAAGAGAGGTCACACATTAGTTAGCAGCAGGTTTATGACCAGGACCCAGGCATCGGATTCATTCTCACTACGGATTTTCCACATCCCAAAGTTCTCCTAGGCCACCTCTCACCCGTTGTGAGGTAGTATATGTTAATCTTTACAAAATGTCATTAGGGGGTAGTTATGCTGCAGGAAAATGCTATATAATAATGCCCAAATCACATATAAATCCATTTCGGGTTACTGGTATAACCACTCTCCAGCTCCGTGGAGTACAGGATGGGAGGAGGGCTCCACAGTGCTTCAGAGTCGCTGTTTTTTCAACCCGCAAACTAATATCAGGATCCCAAGTTTTAACAAGATAACAAAAAGAATGTTTTCTAAAGCAAAATAGATCCAAATGATAAAATGAACTGCTAATTGAGGGTGAAGGCCACTGAATGAAGATTTAAGTTCTCTCAGAAGACTGTGAAGATGAAAACTGAGTTATACTGAACATGAGTTAGAACAGGGAAGTCGGTCCTGAACACGGTGGTTTGTATGGAAGCGAGGAGCTCAAGAAATATTTGTCAGCTGAGAGGAAAGAGGAGGAAGGAGAAGCAGCTGGGAGGGAAAGGAGCTACGGGTCAGCCTCCTGCGAGGAGCTTGCCCTCCACCAGCCCCAGGAGCTGGATGCCTCCCACCAGCCGTCCTCAGAGCTGGACGGCCCTGAGCCTGAGGCAAATATTTTATCTTTGCTAAAAGCACCATAAAATAACGTTCTTCCTTTTTTGGTCTCCACCCTGTTACTTTGGAATTAACTTTATGAAGTTTCTAGAAATAGCGAACAGCTCAAAACCACAATTTCTTTGGCTACTAGGCAGTGCCTGGCGACGTACTCAGATTTTTTTTTTTTAATGAGGGGATAGTCAGGACCCAAAACAGTTTGGTTTTTCTATGGCATAGTTATAATTATGCCTTATTCCAAATACTTTCCAGGGTTTTTCCACTATCTTCAAAACTTTTAAAACCACTCTTACAGGTGGGTTTGCAGCCTCTTTAGTCACCTTCCGAGGGGGTTAGAAATGACAGAGATAAGGCTATCACTGGAGGAGCCCCCCAGGCAGAATCAGGGCCATCCATCTAGAGTTGCCCAGTGGACCACAGGAAACATTCCTTGAGTGTGAGCTCTGACAGGACAGAAGAGAACATGCTTTTGTTAAACCGTTGCCTCCAAGGTCTTATGACTCCACATAACAGGCCAGGCAGACAGACTGCCCTGGTGCCAGGTCACAAGACGGAGCTTCCAGAGCCTCAGGCCCCTCTGTTCCTCCTCTCCCCTTGGCAGCGCACAGAGAGCACAGGTTCCCTCCTAAGCCACAGGATCATTCCTGGAGGGGGAGCTCCAGCCCCGCCAGGAACAGTCACAGTCTTATTCTCAGGGCTCCTGAGCACTTCAGTGATAAAGATGGTCCCAGCTCTGCCTCTGTCACCCTACCCAGCCCACCATCCCCTAACTCCATATTCTTAACCAGATTTGAAACTGTGGTGCCTGAGGTAACATGGATGGACCTAGAGATGACCACACTAAGTGAAGTAAGTCAGAAGGAGAAAGACAAATACCATATGCTAACACATATATGTGGAATCTAAAATATGACATAAGAACCTATCTATGAAACAGAAACAGACTCACAGACATAGAGAACAGACTTATGGTTGCCAAGGGGGAGGAGGGGCGGGGGAGGGATGGATTGGGAGTTTGGGATAAGCAGGTGCAAACTATTATATTGGGTAAGTTCGTCCACATTTTTCCGTAAGATCTTATGAACTTTTTGGCCAACCCAATATATAGACTGGATAAACAACAAGGTCCTACTGTATAGCACACAGAACTATATTCAATATCCTGTGATAAACCATAATGGAAAAGAATATGAAAAAGAATGTAGGGCTTCCCTGGTGGCGCAGTGGTTGAGAGTCTGCCTGCCAATGCAGGGGACACGGGTTCGAGCCCTGGTCTGGGAAGATCCCACATGCTGCGGAGCAACTGGGCCCGTGAGCCACAACTACTGAGCCTGCGCGTCTGGAGCTTGTGCTCCGCAACAAGAGAGGCCGTGACAGTGAGAGGCCCACGCACCGCGATGAACAGTGGCCCCCACTCGCCGCAACTAGAGAAAACCCTCGCACAGAAACGGAGACCCAACACAGCCAAAATAAATTAATTAATTAAAAAAAAAAAAGGAATGTATATACATGTATAACTGAATCACTTTACTGTACAGCAAAAATTAACACAGCATTGTAAATCAACTACACTTCAATAAAATCCATTAAAAAAAAAAAAAAAAGAAATTGGGGTGCCTGAAAAGATAACCAAAGCCTATGATAAATACAGAAGTACCAGGCTGTGATTTGCAGACCCCCTTGCCTTCTTCTTCAATCCATTCCCAAGGTCACCTCTTGAGATAGTCTAGACTTAGCTGTGCCACTGGTGAGCTACGTGTAATCCTAATTAAGCCACTTCCCCTATGTGGGCCACGACTAAGAATGGTTGTGAAATAAGAGGGTGGGGATGGAGGCCTGGACTAGATGCCTTTCAGTATCCGCTCCAATACTATTCTACCACACCCATCGTACAGCGCTAGCTGGCAATGGCATCCATCTTTACAGGTGACTGGAAGTCGGATGTTTAATTAATGTTGGAGCAGAATAATAAGCTTTTGCACATAAATGTTTCCAAGCATAGTTCCTGAAGTTACTACCAGTGACTCAGATGAGAGAGAAACCATTTCCCTTACTAACAATAACGATGGCATCTATAAACCCAAACCATGATCCGTGCACTTTCAGGGTAAGATGTCAAGAGCAGTCTTTACGATCAGTTGCCTGAGCAGGATCCTACAAAGACGTCAACATACTTAAAAGAACACAGCTTCGGTCTCACTCCTTTATACTCCTTCCTCTTCCAAAGATGAAAAGTAAGTTCCTACTGTGAAGAGATGGAGCAACAGACTCTGTTAGCGGAGCATATATGTGAGTTCAGCTACCAAGACTTCCTAGTCATTGTTAGGAAAATCAACCTACCACTACTAGAGAAGACGGGAAATAACAATTCCTCCTGGCATCCAAATAAGCTCGGCCTGGTTGGGTGGTGACAACTCAGTGCTGACCACTCGTAGGAGAGGAAAGATTCCCTGTGCTGCCCGGAAAGGAAGGTGAACCAACTGTCTCCTAGCATCCTCCACGCCATGTGACCAAGGTCTGTTCAAGGGCGTCATTCCCTAAATGTGCTATCAGATTTCATAAGGGGTGGCAGCAGAGGGACAGCAAACTATGAAAACCACTTAGACATTTATGGATAAAATAACCCTGATGCTTCCAATACCTTGCGAATGACAGTCCTAAAGAAAAGACCCTCAATGATTCGCAATAAACTGACCTCCCAAAATACAGAGTCTGTACCAGACAGAATGGTTAGTCAGTCAGATTAGTCAGACGCTCCATCTCCAAATAGACAGAATCTCAACCCAGAATCTTAGAGTGACTCAGTGGGATGCTTTGAGATCATCAAGTACAACCCTTACACTTTCTTTTGAAACTTAAGTTCTTTCTGTCATAGTCACACAGCTAGCCAGGCCTTTTCTCTCTTTTTTTTTCAAACTTTATTGAAGTATAGTTGATTAGCCAGCCCTTTTCATTCTCCACTTTAGTTTCTTTGATCACTAAGCCATATGATCCCCTCAACCTGCCAAGTACCTGTCATGTATAAGAGGTCAGAAATAGCCCTGAAAAATATGTTTCAGTTCAAAGGTTTCATGGGTTTCAAGGAATGCAAGAATCTTCCATTCTTCCTCAGGAAATACTGACTGATTACTAGACACATTTGCTTTCATGGATATTCTTAAGCCAGAGGATCTGAAATGTAAAGATGACATTAAAGAAAAAAAATCTTTCCTTCAACGCTACATTAACGTTTAAGCATTTTCCAGAAGGGTAGATGGAAGAAACAGCTATATTCAAATCCAAGCCTATGAACTTCATATTTCAAATGTACAGGCAAAGATTTCAGAACACAACCCTTTGTATGACTTCCACAGTTTACAGACAGCAAGCTATTAAGTTAGAGAAGCTGAAGCAGCACGCAGGATGTTAACTCTTCTGCCTTCTCCCCTCCCCCCAAACAAACAAGCTATTTCTATCATTTCCAGATGGTTCTACCATCACTATGTAAACATAAGGGAGGAATATTCACCAGAAATGATGCTAAAAATAAGAAGTCTGGACTCTGCTCAAACTTTTAGTACCTCTTGAAAAAGAACTGTAGTCAGACACTGGAAACGAGAGATTCCTTCCCTTCCGTTATTTTTCGTGTTACTTAATAGTATATATTCTCTATTAATCAACACATTTTTTTTTTTTTTTACAAATAGAAGTTGTGAAATGAACTATAAGAAAAGTAAATCCTCCTGTGTTTGCAGCAACCCTACATGATAATGAATGGCTGGAGCCCCAAACTATACTGATAGAATGTTATCTTTTTCTATTTTTAAGGGGAGTGTTATTACAGCAGTGATCACAAAGTTCCTTCAAATTTATAAAACCACTTCTTTGAAAAAAATGTTAAAAGGAAAGGAATCCTAAAAGAGTGCATTCTCTTGTTTGTCCCTATGGTGCTTTTTTATAACTAAAATTCAGTTCTGCCACATTCCTGCCATTCAACAATGCCCATCTCACGCAACCAATGGGTAACCTACTCTTCCCCACATCTCCTTGACCTCATGGTCACTGTCATGGTATGGTCTTCATCTTTTCTAATCCAGAACATAGCCCCAACCTCCAGTCTCTTGTACCTATAACCCACAAGAGTTTTACAAAATACAAGTGAGACCATGCCTTTCCCCGCTTAAAATCTTTTATTGTCCACAAGATGAAGAACGGATTCTTTAGCGAGGCATATAGAATCTGACCCTGCCTACCCAGACAGACTTTCACCTTCCACTGTCTCCCCAAGTACCTCGATGTTCTCTCTCTCTCCTATTTTTCCCCCCCTCTCTCTTCTTGTCTTGGTGGTAAGATCCTACCCATTCTTTTAAGATCACATTAAAATTGAATTCTTCTATGACCCCTATCCTTGGCCCCTGAAGGGTCAGTCTATCAATTCCCTGCTGTGCCTGTACATACACTATATCCATCCTATACTGAAATTTTCTATTAGTGTCTCTCATAAAAATGGTGAGCGCTTTGAGGGCAGAGAGTATGTGTTTCTTATCTTTGTGCCCTCAGCCCCCCAGCACAGGGCCTGGGATACAAAAGTGTGTGGTAAGTATCTATTAGGTGAGTGAAGAGAAGAACAAGTGAACAGGAAAAAAGGTCAACTCTGGATTATCAGGAGGGTAAGGGGAGGTGATGTTGCCTCTCCTCCCCCCCCCATCCACTGAGAGCGAGTCTGCCTTCTCCAGCCAAGCTTCCTTCTTTCCTGCAGCTCACAAAGCCCCGTCTGTCTGCTCTCCTGGCTGCTTCACATCCCCAGTGTGACATGGCGATCAGCCAGCTCTGAGTGTGAAGGGTTTAGGAAGGATAAGGGAAAGGGTGGTGATTTCCCGAGTATTCCGCCAAGCTCTGTTCCAACATTCCTTAACAGTTCCTTGGCATTTCACCTCTAAGATGGCACCCTGAGCACGCAGTGCAACTCCTCCCCTTCCTGTCCCAGAAACTCAGAAATAATGAAAAGATTTTAATAAGAATCCAGAACTGGGCAAGAAAAGGAGTGGTAGGCTAGAAACTCTGGTAGGAGAGGATTGAAGAAGGAAACCCCTGCCTAAAATGGCTTCTCAAAGATGAAGGACATGAGGGGAGTGGATACCAGAGCAGGAGGGGGGCCCCGGGGAACCGCTGGAGGGATACGTTGGGGTCCTGCAAGAGAAGCAACGAAGCCAGTGCCCAGGTCTCACCCCTGCCTTGAATGTTCAGGTCAGGAATGGGTGTGGGTCTGAGAAGCCCAGCAGGGACCAGAGGGCTGACAACATCCAGGCAGATCAGGGAGCCCTCGGGCCCAGAAGATAAGCCACCAGCATATCCCACCTGGCAGTTCCCCCAGCTCCAGCTCCACCTCACCTGAGAAGCACAGTCTGTGGCACACGTAGCCGAGCGGCACATCCCGCCTCCCCCTCACAAGCAGGTGACAGTAAAAGAGCATCCCTGATCAGAATGACAGAGAATCTCAGAGCCAAAACTGAGCGATCAGCTAGAAATCACCAAATATTGGAAGAGTGCAAACACCAAGAAAGAGAGTCATCGTGCTCAGCAAACCAAAGACCTGACATCAGAGGACAGAGAAATGGAACAGGTGACTCAGAACTTTAAAACGCACATAGATTATACTCCCTGAGAGACTTAAGAGGATACTATGCCCATGAAAAAAGAATCAACTAGATACCCTGAAGATTAAAGTTGGATTGTTGAAATAAAAACTCAACAGCTGGGCGAAATAACAGGATGGGCAAGATTGAAGGATAAATTAAAACAGGAGGGTTGAGTTGAGGAATTCAGCTTAACACAACAAAAAGATACAAGGTATTTAAAAAAATTAAGAAACAAGGCAGCAGATCTAGAAGTTCCAATATTCATGTACTAGGGATTCCACAAAGAGAGAACACAGAGAACAAAGCATAAAAACTACTCGAAGAAATAAAGGAGGACAATTTCTTGGAATTTAAGAAACTCATGAGTCTTCAGATTAAGAATACAATTAAGGGGGCTTCCCTGTGGCACAGTGGTTAAGAATCCACCTGCCTATGCAGGGGACACGGGTTTGATCCCTGGTCCGTGAAGATCCCACATGCCGCGGAGCAACCAAGCCCATGTGCCACAACTACTGAGCCTGTGTTCCAGAGCCCGTGTGCCACAACTACTGAGCCGGCATGCCACAACTACTGAAGCCCATGTACTAGAGCCCGTGCTCCGCAACAAGAGAAGCCACCACAGTGAGAAGCCTGCGCACCACAATGAAGAGTAGCCCCCGCTCGCCACAACTAGAGAAAGCCCACGTGCGGAAACGAAGACTCAACACAGCAAAAAATAAATAAATAAATTAAGATACAATATTAAAAAAGAAAAGAATACAATTAAGTACAGAGCAACATGAATGAAAAGAGACTTATGTCCTAGTGAAATTCCTGATTCTCCCACCCCCAAATCTCAAATGCTTCCAGAACAAAGTAAATAGATTATCTTATAAAGGAATAAGAATGAGATGGACTTCAGATTTTTAATAGGCACCAGACGACAGATTTGCTTAGTCTACACTACAACAGCCACAAGGTGGAAGCAACCCAAGTGTCCATCAACAGATGAATGGACAAACAAAATATAGTCTATATGTACAATAAAATATCCAGCCTTAAAAAGGAATGAAATTCTGATAAATGATACAACACGGATGAACCTGAAAACGTGCTAAATGAAATAAGCCAGACACAAAAGGACAAATAGTATATGATTCCACGTATATGAGGTACCCAGAATAAGCAAATTCATAGATAGAAAATAGAACACAGGTTACCAGAGGCAGGGAAGAGGAGGCAATGAGTATTATTATTTAATGCATACAAAGTTTCTGTCTGGGGTAATAAAAAAGTTTCGGAAATAGAGTGGTAATGGTTGTACGATACTGTGAATTTATTGATACTTAATGCTACAAAATTGTACACTAAAAAATTATTAAAATGGTAAATTTTATGTAACGTATATTTCAACACAATTTTTAAAAAGGAAAAAAAATAAGTAGGCAACATGAATAGACCAATTACCATTGAAGAAACTGAAAGGACAAAGATCTGCCTTGAAAACAGGTGATGCACCTAGATGGTTTTACAGGCAAGATCTGCCAGATCTGACAAAGGATTAGTATCCAGAATACATACAGAACTCCTACAAATCAATAAGGAAGGGATAACTAACTCAGCAGACAAACAGACAAAGGATATAAACTGGCATTTCACAGAGGAAATGCAAATGGCCTATAATCAAGTGAAAAGAAACTAATCTCACTAGTTAACAGAGAAATGAAAATGAAAGGAACTAGGTACCATTTTTCATCCATCAGATAAATGAAAAGGAAAACTGACAATATCAAGTGTTGTTGAGGATATGGGGAAATGGGTACTCACACACTATGCAGATGGTACTATAAATAAATAAAGCCTCTTTGGAGGGCAAAGGGGCAGCAGTTATTAAAATTTTAAATGCACGTGACCTATCACCCAGAATCTATCCTAGAGAAATACTTGCAGATGTGCAAAAGGGAGTATACTTTTACAATTAGAAGCAAACAGCCTAGTGATATGAAAATGGTTAAATAATCTGTGGTATGTTATACTACAGAATTCTATGCATCTGTTAAAAAGAATGAGATAGGTTTGTATACACTGATGTGGAAAAACCTCTAGAATACACTGCTAAGCTAAAAACAAAGAGAAAGTTTCAGAATGAAGCATACACTATGAGATCATTTAAAACAAAACAAAGCAAAATAAACCCACAATCTAAAACTATAGATTTATTAAAATGCACAGAAAAATATCTGGAGGATAAGCATTAAATTGATAATAGTAACTACTTCTATGGGTAGCACTGGGGTGTGAGGTATAGTTAAAGAGGACTTAAGTTTCACCTGTATGTTGACTTTTTTCTAATAAAGAAAATGTATATGTGTATTACTTACATAATTAGAAATAAAGTAACTTAGAAAAGAAGAGGCCTGCAGCCATCAGGCCTCATGAGAAAGCAGAGTTGAAAATGATGGCTCCTGCTGAGTACCAGCCCCTTCGTTTCCTCTTTTTTGCCAAAAAAAGGTTGGGATCCATCAATTTTGACTGTCTCTTAGTATTCTCCCTGCTGCTACTTCTAACAGAAAAGGCATTAAATTCCCCACCCCTTATCTTCCTTCAGATCCTCATCTTCCTTCTCTTTAAGCATCTGCCTTTCTTTCTACTGGCTCTGAATCTGGGATTACAACTCAACAGAATAGGAAGTAAAGAACAAATTTAAAGAGGCTAAGTCATCATTTTGTCACATCTGAAGTTCAAGGGCAGACTGTACTTGCAAAGACTACCACAGCAATCTCTCATCCCACGTGCTCGTTTTTTATTATTATTTTTTAATAATACTTTAAAAATTTTTATTTATTTATTTTTGGCTGCATTGTGTCTTCGTTGCTGCAGGCTTTCTCTAGTTGCAGTGAGTGGAGGCTACTCTTCGTTGCGGTGCACGGGCTTCTCATTGCGGTGGCTTCTCTCGTTGCAGAGCACGGCTTCAGCAGTTGTGGCTCGTGGGCTCTAGAGCGCAGGCTCAGTAGTCGTGGCGCACGGGCTTAGTTGCTCCACGGCATGTGGGATCTTCCCAGACCAGGGATCGAACCCTGCATTGGCAGGCGGATTCTTAACCACTGCGCCACCAGGGAAGTCCCCCACGTGCTCTTTATACCAATGGGACTTTGACACTCCTCCCGTTGGGGGTGGCGGAGGCTATATCCCTTCCTCTTGAATCCTGACATGCTTGTGACTACAGAAACGACTCTCTGTGACTTCTAAGACCTGGCTCTCTTGGCATGCTCATTCATGGCCCCAGCACCACCTCACCATGAAGAAGCCCAAGCAGCCCAGGGAGGACAACCCAGCTGAGCTCGCAGCTGACAGCAAGCACCAATCTGCCACCCATGAGATTAAACCAACGGATCCTCCAGTCCCCTGTGGAGCTGCCCCAGCTGACGCTGCACGGAGCAGAGATGAGCTGGCCCTGCTGGGCCAGCCTACATTACACGAGCGAAATAACTGTTGTCATCAGCCACGAAGTCCTGGGTTTTGTTGGTTTGTTACAAGGAAACAGACAACTGGAACAGTTGCCCTCACGAACGTGGGCTTGGTTCACTCCAGTGAACCAGGCCAGCAACTATCTAACACAGGTAGTGTTAGAAGACATGGTAAGGAGGTGGTGAGGGGACATAGAGGGGACGTCTGCAACAGACAGAGTCAGATCAGGTGACCTCTGAGGCTCCTTCCCACAGTGAGATTGTACAATGAACATCCTGAGCTGAGTGCTTAAGCACTTCCCAGCACCACCTTTTCTTAAAAGGGAAGATCGTTTTCTCCAATGACGTTTTACCTTTCAGAAAGCTGCCGGATCTGTGGAATTCCCATATATTTGTGGAAGTGCTCCAGAACATTCATTACGCCCTGAAGAAGATTAGCAACTTCTCCATACTGCCTTCTCCTGGTCATGGCTCTGCAAGGAAATAGGAAGTTGAGGACTCCAGAAAAACACTAAGGACACAAGATACAGATATGGACCAACCTACTCTGTGCTCTAAAATAGACATCAACTCAACTTAATAAGCATTTCCTGAGCACTGAATATATATGGTGCTGTGCACTGGGGGAGAAAAAAAATAAGACTGGGTCCAAATCCTTAAGGGGACAGGAGTTAGTAAGGGAGAGCGACAAGGACACATCTAAGTAGTACCAAGTAGGATGAATGGAGCTCTAAACAGAAGTCCAAGTTATGTGCTCTGGGACGTACAAAAGAATGTGTGAGTGATGGAGTCTCCCTGGGTGGGGGAAGGGGAATCTGGGAAGACTATGGATTTGGGATTTGGGATTTGGGTTGGGTATTATGGATTAGTTGGCTTTTGACAGACAGCAGGGGTCGGGATGTTACTATTTGAGGGTTACGGCATTTGAGCAAACCAAACACATCTCAGGACACAACAAAGAGCACGTATATGCACTTACATGTTAACTCAAATCTGTAGACTTTAAGCCAATGTTAAGCAACTCTGTGTATGTTTAGGTATGTTTAGTTTCCCTGCTGCTAAGGTTAATGAAGCTTAAATAAAAGGATGCTGATAAAATCAACAGTTACACACAGCAAGGAAGGAACAAACTATTAGATCTAAAATTTTCATTAGGATTGGGTTTTTAAATTAAATGTATAATTTATGACTTCCTTTACAAGGCATTTAAAAAGACAGGATCAAGTTCAAGCCAAGGAGTTACGTTGCTACCACTGCCTGGTCTGCTGGTTTGTTGGAAAGCACTGAGCACCTGGGGAAAGGGACAAGGACATGGGCCTGCTGACCTCTCGGATCACTGCTCGCAGGAGAACAGGCCAGGGTTCACTGAAGACCATGCAATGTGTGGGAGAGACCAGGAAGGAGTCTGTCCCCTATTCGCCCCAACTTTGGATACTGCTTCGTTGTGGTCAATAACCAACTCTTCCTTTTAATACTGTTTCTCATGTTCTCATGTACCATTCCCTATAGTTCCCTTATAAGCCAAACAGAAAGCTTCTGCCTTTGAACAAGTGGGTGGAAAAAAAAAGAAAAAAGTGGGTACAAGGATATGTTTCCATAAGGCATGTTCAACGACAGTGCAACTGAGCCCAACACAAGCAGGAAAACTTGCCAATGCGCAGGCTGGGGGCGTGATTACAGCCCTACACTGCCTCGTCAGCCTCCGTGGTAGAGATCTACCACACGGAAATGACCTCTGCTCTTGAAGTCATTCTCCGCATGCTTTTTGGGCCCCTTCAGACTCCCCTGCCCCTCAGCTCAAAGTCTCGGGTGTCTGTTACACGTTGAGCACCCGAGGGCACAAAGCCAAAGTGGTGACTAAACATCTGAGACTGCTTTGCAGGAAGTGGGCCAGGATGATGAGACTCTCCTGGCTGAGAAGTAAATAAACCTACGGTGCCATCTCCTCTGTGACACGTTTATTTCCCGTGGATCCGAAAGGGACCGCTGACGTGCTTACTCGAGGGAATCAACACCGCCCGCCAGCATGTGCAGGTGGTTCAGCGTCGTGATCGAGGTGGTCAGGTGGCGTTTGGCGTGATCTAACTGCTTGATGTCGCGGGTGATTTCCTTCACCTAAACAGTGAAAAACCACAGGAGAAAAAGGAGGAGGGTTAAGACAGACGTCAACCGGTCTGCAAGTGGCCTCGGGAGACAATAATGCAAACGAAATAGGGACAAACATGCCTCGCATTAGCCCTTGGAGAAAACACAGGTGTCCTCCCAATACATACTCAAAATAATTTCCTATCAGCCCGTTTACATCTAATTTGGCATTTCTTCAGCAGACTTTACCCAGGGTTACAAAATCCTCAGTTGTGAGAATGAAATGAACTTTATTCTTCACCCCAAGTAAAGTGGAGTGAGCCACAAAGTAATTGAGTATGGAGCACACGGTGTCCAGGAGCCAAGGACGGCGGATCTCCTCCTGAACAAGGTCAGGGAAGTATGCCTTCTGGCACCGGGGTTTCTAGGTTCGGTACAAAATGGATAGCATAGTATGAGTCAGCTAATTCTACTGAGATGGGCTTTATTCGTGGATCTAGGGTTTATTATCCAGTCTCCAGAAGATTTCTCCTCAAATCTCAAGAAGACTGAAATGTAACCCCCGCAAAGTAAGCTTAACATGACATCATTAAGAGCAGAGTCTTCAGGGAGACAGATGGCAATCAGGGGAGTAAAATTCCACCAGTGTTGATCCAGCGGGTCCAAGAGAAAGAAACTCTGTAGCTGGGAACGTAAGTATGTTTCAGTCACTAGAAAAGTACATTCAGTAGTGAGGTGGGAACAATTCTCCACCTTTACTAACCCTAGGCGGACTCTTCCACTAAACTGCCTGAGTCCATGCTGAACAAGAAACTTTCTGAAGAGCAATTTGGTTCCCCAGGCTCTATGACACCCGGAGGGAAGGGAGCACCCTGGATACCAGGCACAAACATCCTAGTTACTGGAAACACAGGTCTCCCATTAAAAGTGAAAAAGTTAGTTAAATTCACATGACCTGATTTTTTAGAATCTGATCATCCTGGGTAGAGTTATGAAGTAAAGGTCACGACCTGTACAGCTCAGATCTACACCCACAAACCCGCAAGGCTGATCTGGATCCTAGCAGAAAAAGCCTCTTTCACGGGGACTTGGCCCATCAAGCCTGCTCTCTCTGTGACCCTCAGCCCACCAAAATGTCTCTATTTCTATGGTGGGGGTTTGGGGAAGAGGTGAAGAACCTACCACGCCTTTACCAAATAACTGAGTTTCGGGGGAAAGATGATCAAGAATGATATAATAAACTAGATATAGGAGTTCGGCCTTATAATCTAATCACCCTTCCAACCCTGAAATAAATCATCATTCTCTTTCCCACCAAAAAAGAAAATCCCTGTACCTCTTCCTGGGTTCCTTAGCTCCAGCACTAGCATCAGGGGTCTTGAACTACTGTTGTAAAAGTCAGCGTCATCTACCACTCTTCTCGTTCCTGCAGGTCCTGCATCATTAGTCAGTCATTAAATTCTGAACATTCTTCCTCTGCCTCATCTCAAGAATCTGTCCTGCTCCTCCTTCAGGTCCTCGCTGCTTTGCCCCGGAGCTCACTGGTCCCTTCACTCCCAGTGTTCCCCATCTCTCCCCATCACACACCCTGTGCTTCTCTAGACAAACCCAACTTCTTGTTATTCCCCAAATAATTTAGCCCTTAATCGCAGCTCACGCAAGGGGTGCTCAGGCCAAAGTCACACGAGACCGGTTCGCAAAACAGAACGCTGGTCGTTCATTTACCTTAACTGTTACCCCTGGGCAGCCAAAAAAGGACAGAACAGGACATGGCAGGTTTGGGAGTCAGACAGTTCTCGGGTTGAATCTCGGCTCTTCCACTCACCGACTCGGTGTCCTAGACCAAGTGGCTTAGCCTCACTGAGTCTCAGTTTCCTCACTGATAAAATGGTCAAACATAAAAATAATAATGAGAGTAAAACCGAGTTCATAAGGCTGTTGTGAAGCCAAAGTTAGATCACTTGTATAGAGGAACGGGCACAGTGCTCGGCACAGTGGAAGAGCTCCACAAATATCCTCTTCTTCCCTTTAGCAAAGCGCTGTCTGGGGAAGCAGATTGCTTTTTTTTTTTTGGCCACACCACACGGCTTATGGGATCTTAGTTCCCTGACCAGGGATCAAACCCACGCCCCCTGCATTGGAAGCGCAGAGTCCTAACCACTGGACCGCCAGGGAAGTCCCAGACTGCTTTAAAATAGAACATCTAATGGCGTTAGGAGCGGTCTACTCACACTGTTACTGCATCCCCCCTCGGCTTGAAGAGGGAGCGTGGTCCAGACTAGCAGATCAGAATCCTAAGTGCTCACCGAATCTCCACAATTCTGTGATGTACACACAAATATTACCTCCACTTCACAGAGAGGCAACTGAGGTACAGAGGGGGTAAGTAACTTGCTTAAGGCCCCCAGGGAGGAAGGAGAGAGGGTGGATCTGAAGGCAGGCGGTCTGACGTCAGAGGCCATGCTGCTCACTAATGGTATCCAAGTGTCCCCTCTCCCACCCCACCGCCCCACGCCCTCCGCTGAAGCCGGGCCCGCCCCCGCCGCCTTCCACAGCCTGTCCAGTCTTGCCAAATGGCCACTGAAGAGAACTGAAGGGTCCATGGGAGTGTGACCTCGGATCTGTTCTTGAGTAGATTATAATAAGATGTAGGCAGAGAAGTCTGGGAGGGTTTAGGAGTTTTTATAACCAAAATGAGTAGGGGGAAAAAAATGACATTAATAATATCTTTCATTCATTAAGCAACTAACCCCAGCCCAGTACTATGCTCTGTGCTCTTCATACGTTGAATTCTTACAACATCCCTCTGAGGTAGTTATTATTCTTATTAAGAGTGGAAGAAACTGGCGGGCCCCTCGGTCGGCGGAGGCCTCTGAGCACATCACCCGAGGGCAGCACTGCGTAGAGGGGGAGCTTAATCAAGCCCCTCAGCACGTATCACAGGCAGGATGCGGCCCACCTCCCAGATCCAGGTCCAGTTTTCAAGCAATGCCAAGTCACATGTCATACATCTGAACTGAGAAACACGTGATATAAACAACTGCTAGAGACAGGAATCCAAAATGACTAGGAAACTATTTTGGGGAAAGGAGAAGAAGAGAACTTTCCCTGTTTAAAAACAGGGCTGCAAATACAGGGCAGCAGAGATAGTGAGTCACTACATGTCTAGCGGCACCTCCTGAATGGATGTCGTCCCAGGGCCAGCATTGGAGACGTGGGTGCTGTAGTTGGCAGGAAGAGGGAGAACAAGTCTATTAACTAGTATGACTGGACGAGAAGCCAACTTCCTCTTCTGGCGCAAAAATGCCAGGAAGAAACCGAAACTCACCATTTGCTCCGATTTTTCTGCTTTGTCCTTGATATCTTTGATTTTTCCAAAGAGTTGCTGAATCGCTTTCTGGGCCTCTTCAAGTGCCTAGAGTAAGAGGAATAAATGAAAAACAAGGCAGCACCAGTCCCTACACTGTGATCAAGTGCAGCCTCAGAAGAAAATGCCTAAAGCTCTCTTGCTTCGTTGCACTTGCATTGACAATTTTACCAGACCTGAGACCTAAGCAGCAGCGGCAGAGGGAGTCCAGCATTTGGATACAGGCAAATAAAACACTCAGAGTTCTTGCCAAGTTGCATCATAAAGTTTTAATTTAAAAACTAAACTATTTCCCTCTATATCAGTGATTACTACACATACTGATGACAACAAATAAATAAGACATGCACATCTGTGTGTATGTGTGTGTGTATGTCTGTGTGTGTGTGTGCACGTATGCAGTAACCTTCAAAAGCCTGAAGAGAGACACAGGCGGCTCCAAGTTGGGGGCAGGGGAAGCTCTGGGTTTTGAGATTTCCAGAAGATGATGCCTTCAAAAAAAAAAAATCACAGCTGTGCACGGGGACTCCAAAACCGTGGGCAAACCTTAAAGACATTTGTAAGTACCCCACTTGGAAACCAATGAAATGAAGTTAGAAAGGAATACTTACACCTAACGGTGAGCTAAATGTTTCCACTGAAATAAAAACCAACAAAGATGGATGCCACCCATTAAAAGCATTACAACCCACAGTGGTAACTGCGTGAGTCTGGGAAGCAGTATTAGGGGAGGGGAGAGGGCGCTCAGCCGCACACGTGAAGAACACACGTACTGGTGAAAGAGGCAGCGGCCAAAGAAGAACTCCCACTTCATTTCATTGCACGCACTTTATTTTGGATTTAAGAGTGGACTGGGGACTTCCCTAGCGGTCCAGTGGTTAAGACTTCGCCTTCCAATGCAGGGGATGTGGGTTCGATCCCTGGTCAGGGCACTAAGATCCCACATGCCTCGCGGCCAAAAAACCAAAAACATAAAACAGAAGCAATAGTGTAACAAATTCAATAAAGACTTTAAAAATGGTCCACATCAAAAAAATAATAAATAATAAAAAAAAAAAAAAAAAAAAGAGTGGCCTGTCCTAACATGGCTTCCCGAGCCCTTTGTAAACGTAATGCCAAGGCCAGCATCGCCCTAGAGCTGTGTGTGGCCATCTGTGCCTGCAGGGGGGAAACAGCCGGCCTCCCTGAGGACACCCTGACAGAGGAAAGACAGCAAAGCTGCGACATGGGGAGAAAGTCAAAAGCCCTGACAGAGTTATTTGAACCTCCGCCTTCAGCAGAACCCAGCAGAAGAGCTACCTCTAGACTGTGAACTAACACGTTTTCTTTATGGCTGAAAAACATCCTCAAAAAGCAAACTTAAGTCTGCTTCTGCTGCAGGAAGTTCCTTCCTTGTTGGAAGGAGGGATTGTATCTCCCTGTCTTTCCCGGGTTTCCGGGAGGCCCACTTCTCCTGATGCCGGGACTCCTTCCTTCCCCTGCAGCTCCTCGCCCTGTGTGTGGCTCAGTCCCAGACAGAGCGTTCTTCTGACCTTCTTCATCTCTGGGATCTGCAGGGGTTTCACGCCTGGGAACAAGGATGCCGATCTGCTGCGTGTGACTACGTTACGGCTTCCTCTGCCCGTTTGTTGCCAAGTCTGAGGTGATGCTAGTCGAATAAACAGCGGCTCACACCACCTCCTGGGACAGGCAGGGAGTGGGCGTTTGCTCTGCTGGATCGCTTCACTTATATCTACCAAGGCTGGGGAGCAAAGAAGCTTTTATACTTGTCATTTCTGCCGCCCGGACAGAGGTATTTTAATCATCAGAAGGTTTGGTCTTAGAACAACAGTTGGCATTGCTATCAGAGACCAAAGTCCGTAACTTGGGAAGTTTTACCTGAAGAGTAGTAACCAATCAAAAGGGGCAACGGAATGGAATTGGGTCTCACTGGCAGCCCCTCTCACACCCATTCCATCCCAAGAGGGTGCCTCACTCACCAACTGCTTCCTCTCTGCTTCCTACCATCCTGCCTTCCTCACTCCCAGATTCAGCACCCCCAAAACAGTTGTGGTGCAGTGAGAAATCCCGCCACTTTCCAGCCAGAAGGCAGGAGTTTGAGGCCTGTCTCTGCTGTCACATACCAGCAGGACAACCTCTCTGGGGATCAGTTTCCTCGTCTGCAAAGTGGTGACGATGCCACCTACTTCAGGTGTTGTTGGGAAGACTCAATGACATAATAGGTGTTGAAAGCTACACAGATATTAGGTCTATTTCCAGGGCTTTTGACCAGCCTGGGCAAATGCATGTTTGCACCTAGGGATACATACATATATATCAAGTGGAGATATCAAGATGGACATATGAGTCTGGAGCTTGGAAGAGAGAAACCGAAATTCAGAAGTCATCAGCTTATAGATGATACTTAAGTCTGTAGGACTAAAAATCACCTAGGAAGAGGGTACAGACAGAAGAGAAGAGAAGAGAAGAGAAGAGAAGATGGCCCAGGGCTGAGCCCTTGGACACTCCAATGTTCAGCAGTCTAGGAGAAAAAAAGGAGGGAGGAAAGATGCAAGAGAAAAACCACCAGTGACAGGAGAGAAAATCAGGGACTATGGTGTCACAGAAGCCAAACAAAAGTGTTGGAAGGAAGAGGAAGAGTGATTATGTCTTACATTGTTGAAAATTCACATAAGATTAGGACAGAGGATGACCACCAAACTGGACACCAGGGAAGTCGTTGATGACCTTGACAAGAGTGATTCCAGTGGAGACAGTGCGTGTGAGAGCAGGGGCCAGCAAATGATGGCCTCGGGGCCAAGCCCAATCTGCCACCTGTCTCTGTAAACAACAACAGCTTGGATCACACCAATCCCATTCGTTTAGGAATTGTCTGTGGCCACTTGCTCCACACGAAAGCAGGGATGGGTAGTTGTCAGAGACCAGATGGCACATAAAATCTAAACTACTTACTACCTGGTCCTTAATGGAAAATGCTTGCTGACTCCTGGTATAGACTATTTTTTCAAGAAGCTTTTATTGTGAGAAGACAAGAGAGTAAACAAGAAGAGGAGAAACTGATTGGGGGGTGGGGGGTGGGTAACGGGACAATTACAGAAGAGAAGGACTTTTTTATAATGTTCTTGAATTGTTTACTGTTTAAGTACCAGCTCTCTAACAGGGCTGTAAGTATCCTTTAGAGTGTGGCCCAAGGATATGAATGGCACTCTTAGATCCCCTACGGTTCAGGCAATTGCCCATTCTGGTGGCCAGAATGACAGGCCCAGCTGATAATTAGTCTCAGTATAAATTACCACTAGCTCCTTCTCACTCCAAAAGTGACTCTGATGATAAACTGTATGATCACCTCAACTACAGCATCTAACCAAAGCTGGAGCACAGCTGGAACTCGACAAATATTTGCCAACAGATTAAAAACATCGTGGGGCGCTTCTCAGAAGAGTAGCAGTGCTGCGGGTACTGTTCTGGATGAGGCAGGCCGACACCCACGGCTTTCCCTAACTCCAGGCACAACGGTAAGCAGTGGTTCAAAAACACAGCATCAGGGCTTCCCTGGTGGTGCAGTGGTTGAGAGTCTGCCTGCCAAAGCAGGGGACACAGGTTCGAGCCCTGGTCTGGGAAGATCCCACATGCTGCGGAGCAGCTGGGCCTGTGAGCCACAACTACTGAGCCTGCGCGTCTGGAGCCTGTGCTCCGCAACAAGAGAGGCCGCGATAGTGAGAGGCCCGCGCACCGCGATGAAGAGTGGCTCCCTCTCGCCGCAACTGGAGAAAGCCCTCACACAGAAACGAAGACCCAACACAGCCAAAAATAAAAATTATAAATAAATAATAAATAAAAAATTTAAAAAAACAACAACACAGCGTCACACTTTCTGCAACTGTTATCTATTTGGCTAATGTGGAATCTAATGCTCCTGATGCTGCCAGTGGTGAGTGAATTCTAACCCCCCGGAACCTTCTAAAAAATGTTGCCTCATGGCACGGAAAAGCACTACAGAGGCCCTTGCCGGCAACTGCTCACCTTCTGGGGCACAGCTTGCATGAAATTCTGTGATCTTGTT
Source organism: Balaenoptera borealis (assembly GCF_965194805.1). NCBI lineage: Eukaryota > Metazoa > Chordata > Mammalia > Artiodactyla > Balaenopteridae > Balaenoptera > Balaenoptera borealis. Next base: position 47,438,075 of record NC_138879.1, on the reverse strand, counting down.
GGCCATGTCATGGTATAAGGATGTGCTGATGGGACTGTAGCCATCATCTTCTGGCCAAACACTCTAAGACATATGACATTCTGCTAAGAAAGGCAAAAAGGGCCAGTTCTATACTTAGATCTCAGGGCTGAAGAAGTTTCCACGATCCTTTCTCAGCGAAAGGGTTTCTATCCCTATTTTTCTCTTACTCTCCATCTGGCATCCTACCAGAACTGTCTCTGCTCAAGGTACCACTTTTTTCTTTCAGCAAACAAGTAAGACTCACACAATCTTACATTTCACAGTCTTAAAGAAAGACAAACTGTCTGCCAGATTTTTTTTTTCAGGCTGGAATACCTTCACTTGTTATAACAATGCACTGAAGTCGAGGAAATTTAATATAATTCACTTTCCAGAGTCAAAAAGGTTCTTCTGAAGCATTCATTCCGTCAGCAAGTCCATTCTCAACACACACCCTAATATTTGATATCTAATGTCTAATAATCAATCACACAGGAGGAGGAGTGTTTTGTAATTGGAAAAATCATAAGACCTCTAAAAGGTTAAGATTTTATTTTTAAGTAACACTAAAATACTTTTATACCTAATCAGAAAATGTGCTGAAAGAAAGATTCTGGCACTGTCCCTAGACACTCTTTAAAATAAAATGTGGCTACTTTTCCATTCCAGGCTGTACGTGGATTAAAAACAGAACTAATCACCCAAAAATGTCTGCTTTCAATCCACCCTTACTGGAGTTTCTGAATCGAGCACGGGAGTGTGGCTGCAGCCTGCATGGGAGGGTGCTATTAGGAGGCAGTGACTGTGGTCGTCCTCTTCACTAACTCAAATCCTGCAATCAGAGGATGCAAGGCGACCCACCGAGCTGACCCAGAAGGCTCAGCAGAACCAATTATGCTATCTCTGTATTTTTGTGCATCATTAACCGTAACCGTTATTCTTAATTTTCCTTGCCTCCTGAAGTAGACTCTGAACAGGCTACCAAAGCCACACTAGGTCACGTGTGCAGAAGATAAGCAGCATGGAACCTCGCACAGACCCCACTGCTTTCTTCTTCTTTCATCTCTTTTTTCTCCCCAGAACTGTGTCGGCCACCTGTGTAGATAGAGCGGATCCCAGCCAATGGAAATGCCTTGAGAAATTAACATCCCCTCTGGCTCTTCGATGCATCTAATTTTGCAGTCTGCTCTATGAGAGAATTATATTGCCTTTATCCTGTGAGCCCACGGGCAGCCTTTAAGAGATTTAAAACTGAGATCCCATTTGCTGCCACTACAGGAAGGAGGAAGAGGCTGCTCATTTTCAGAAGAACTAATATGGCATTCTGTTCTTTGAAAAAAAATAAGGTGCTAATATTCAAGGTTACTGGGAAGAAAATGATATTTTCCCACTTATTCTGCTATCATTTCTGTGGTCCAACTTTACATCTGTCTGCCGGTTCCCTTCCTATTATTTGGAAAAACAATGCACTGTTTTAGTAAAAAGCAGGGGTTTTTTGAACCAGCAGACTGGGATTCGAATGCCGGCCTTGCCACTTACTGTGTGATCTCTGGTAAGCCATCGATCCTCTAGGAGGCACAGACTCATTTCTAGAACAGGGACAACAGTCCCAACCCAGAGACTTGTTGTTAGGAAAACAGGGCTTAGCAGTAAACACCTTGGGTACTGTTTACTCAGTACTGCCTTCCTCCCAGGAGTCTTCCTCTCACTGTGTTCTGAGTCGCTGTCCCAGAGGCACACCAGGCCTAAGCTGGGCCACTTGGAGCTTTTCTGTGATTTTTCAGAAAGAACTGGGAAACAAAGTTTCTCTCTCTCTGGTGGTGGCATCCCCACGATGTGTAATTAGGTTAGATAGTAGGTGGTCTCCAGGTAGAGACAATGAAGCCGACACCCGGACAGAGACACAGACAGAAAGACCCAGAGCTGTATTCCAGTGCCGCCTTCTGCTGTTTGAGAAGCCCAGCAGAGAAACCACTCTTTCACAGACTGACTGTTCAAAACAAGACACAAGAGACTTCCAAATAATCCCCCTTTTGCCTATGCCAGTTTGAGCTGGGATTTTGTCTTCTGCAGTCAAGAGAATCCTGACGGAGGACGCAGCTCATAAAAGGGGTTCACTAAATGGTAATTATTAATACTATTCCCAGATCTCCCAGATAGAGTGTGACATTTCAGATGAGACTGCCCCTCTAAGAACCAAAGGTTGTCGACCCGTATTTTAGCTTTGCAAGTAGGCTGGTTAAGTTCAATATCTGCAGGCACACACACAAGAGTGGCTCATGGATCGGAGGGTGGTCTCCTTGAACCATGTTGTAAATGAGCCATTCTCCAGGGGAAAAAAAAGTTTCGATCTTTTGTTCGCCCCGTCAACAAAAACTGAGTGCCTACTCTATGTACTAAGCTAGATACGGAGAGAAAAAGATCGCAGATGGGGACATGTCTTTAAAGAGCTTGTGAGGGATATGTAAGAAACAGAAATAACTAGAAGATGAGAACGACAGAAAGAAGTATGAATGCCAGGATCATTTGGAAAGCAAAGGACTCTGCAAAAATGTTGCTGAGGGCGACCACATCTGATGAGCCCTAAACAAAGTGCCCTGTGACATCCACTAAAGGCAGACACCTACGGGTAAGTAGTCTCTATTTATGGAATGTCCCTTCTTTTGACACTACTGGCTAGCCTGGCACCACTGAGAGCTGTTGCTATGGAAACAAGGCATCCCGGCTAGAGCAGAGGTGCTTTAAGAACTCTCCCCGCAAAGGTGCCAAACAGGAGCAGAGGCTCCAGGAATCTCACCGCCATGGACGGCTGCATGTGCACAGCATCACGCGTCTCTGTGTCCTCGAACACACTAGGTACCTTCCAGGCCTGGCAGCCCCGGTCCAACGCCAGACGGGCACCCATCAGAGGCAAAGCATTGGTGCTAACATTAATTCCTCCACAGCCCATTCAGAAACCTTGAGTATAAAGGGGCTTTATTTAAAGCACAGATTTCTTTCCAAGTTTGTGAACCAAAAGAATGTAAAGGGCAAAAGGAGTAATTCTCACCTTATTTGTTAAAATGCTCTGTTCCACCTGTTACTTTAATTTACGATTTCTGCAAACCACATCCACTGAAAATGTGAACCAAAGAGTTCATTTTTATTGTTTTTAGGAAACAAGCCAGAAATTAAAATTGTAAGACAGGGCTGGGACACAAATTCAGCAGTACCCAAACAAGACTGAACATTCAGATTTTAAAGTTCTGCTTATATCTGTTATCGCCCGTAACTTAGAATCTGTTCCTCCTGAAATAGCGGGAGTGGGGAATGCACTCATGCACAGCCTCCTTTGATGAAAGGTAACCCCTGAGGATGAGCGCATTTAAAGCAACAACTCCAAATGGAGCTGGAGAAGGAAAAATTCAAGCAAGAGTCTCAGTTGCTTTGCTGAATAAAAGGTACAGAAATGCAATACTGTAGAAAATGGGGGCACATTTAAAGGAACAATCTGCCTGAGTTTAACAAAGGACTATGTCCCGCAAATAGCTAGGACTTCCCAGTTGCCAAGTGAAATTCAAATCCCCCATTGTAGTCACTCAGTAACTCTCATCTATATTATGGGTTTTCATTCAGGGCTTCATTTGGGGTTGACTTCTGGATGTTCCTTCAGCTGCTTTTTAGAGACACCTCCTGTACCAAAGCCCTTCAGGCTATGGCCCACCTTGGGGTTTCATCTGGATGACTTTCTGTTCCTGTTTCACTTTCCTTCAGGATTGGGTCCCATGTGTTCAGGACCACAGGTGTGCGGTGAATGCTCAGTTCTCTCCTTCCCTCCTGGAGTTCCTCTCTTGGTCCAGTTTCTTCTTCAGGCTGAGAGGGGCCCAGCTGGTTAAGGAGGCCATAGTCACTGTCACTGTTTGGATTCCCTTGTGAACCAGTTAACTTTTCAGGTTCTACAGTAGAAAAACAGTGGCTCCCAAATCTGCTTTTAAAGTTTGTCCCTGTTTAAAAAGAGAATTTGGTATACACAGGGATGGCCAGATCAGAAAATCTGGACCTGTGATTAGCTCACCCAGTGTAATTTGGGGCAAGTCACAGAACCTGTGTGAGCCTGTTCCTACAGCTGTAAAATTGGGAGAATAACATCTATGTGGCCTAATTCACATCTTTGGAGGATGAAGTAAAGTAATCGATGCAACAATGTTTTGCAGAATGTAAGATAAACATGTTTATTTGCTTTTGTCTTGTTTTTAGGGGGGTTTTTTTTGGCTGCATCTCGCGGCTCGTAGGATCTTAGTTCCCCGACCAGGGATCAAACACAGGCCCTGGAAGTGAAAGCGCTGAGTGCTAACCACTGGATCACCAGGGCATTCCCCAAGATAAACATATTTATATTGTAATAAAACGTAAGCACTATATATTAAGACAAACAAATCAAAATGTACCTTCTGCCTAAGCAACTCAAAATGTGTCTTTGCTTATAGTGAATCAATCAAGAATGACACATTAGTCTTCCAGCAGTACCTTCTTCATTCTAGAGATCTGGGTAACTACAGGGCTGACAAGTGTACTGGAACTTGACCACAAGATGCTAATCCAGAAACCAAAATCTCCAAATATCAGAATCTCCAAGTATTCGATGGAAAAAAAAAAAGTATAGCACTTGGCTTAGCATAAATGATATTATCATATGAATAATAGTTGGCTGTCTGTCCCTACTGTTCTCATGTGACTGAGAACAAGAAAAGTTCAGAAGTATGACAAGAAGACAAGGGGGAGTAACTAGGTCGGAGATGGGGTAAAGACCCCTCATTTCACCTCTTCTGTTTTATAGAAGATGGTATTTGGACCATCAGATTTACCTATCAGTAAGTATATCTGTAGAAGAAACATCCCCCTTCTGGTTGGGGGCCATTATGAGAGTGACACTAATGTAGTCTGCCCAACATGCAAATTCTAGGTGTCACATACAATGCCTAGAGGTGAACATAGCATCTGCTCAGAGGGTCCACAATATACCATGGAAACAAAAATCAGAAATCCTGGCATGTGATCCAATTCTACATGAATGACCATAAGTGTCTTGTATATTTTAGAGCTTTGATTTAGACAACTATAGAACACCAAACCAAAACAGACTAAAAAGGCATTATCTCTGGTTTGGCAAAACTAATCTCCTTCCAGATGAGACCTTAGAGTCCAAATTAGAGTGAAGGAAATTTTACAGCTATGTTACAGACTCCTGAAAATAGGGATTTATGAATGGAAATGTTGACAGAACCACCACAGAACTGAATTCATGCTGCTCAAAATTCTATATTTCCATGGATGAAAGAAGGGAGAGAAAAAAGGAGGTCAAGTTCTTACACGAAGTAACATAGTTTCAAATTCCCATCCACTGTTCAAACACACCTGGATGACTTACCCTGTCAAGGATCTAAAACCCAGAAAGCTTCATCTTGTCAGCAGCAATACTGCAATTTTTCTCATGGGCAAACTCAAACTAAGGGTGGAATTTTCCTTCCATCACTAACAACCAGCAGTCAAAAGCAAGAGTAACCTGGGTAACAGCCAGAGCAGCTACAGTCGTGATGAATGGCATTTTCCTCTTTAGATGCAGAGACTGTAGTTTAAACTTGTGACTGCCCTTAACATGGGAACAAGCAGATTGCAAAAGTTATGCTTGACCTTCTTTCTTGGCTCCTGTAGAGTGCCAATGTACATGGAGATGGCTCAGAAGAATAATAAACTTCAGTGTTCCTCCTTGGCAATACTATTTTCCTAAAACCATTTTCAATAATCATGTTGCACACAAGTGGGACTTGATGTGTTTCTAAGGTCAGGAAGGAAATAGTCCAAATGCTGGACATGCTAACTAAAAGAAATCATCATGGTATTTTCTTTTTCGGAGAAGGCAGCAGCATTATTATTAGGTACTGAACACAAAAACTTAAGCCTGTAACTAATCTGAAACACATCGTCTGTATGGATTAAATGAAGACAAAACAGGCTTGTCTAGAGGAAAAATATATTAAAGTTCAGAACAATATGGAAAAAAAGTCTCCATTTCCATTTAATGTGAAGGAGATTAAATATTGAAATGATTAAAAATTACCATATGATCCAGCCATTCCACACCCTAGGTATATAGAGAAAGGAACTGAAAGCAGGGACTCAGATATTTGTATGTCAGTGTTCATTATGGCATTGCTCACGTCCATCAACACATGAATGGATAAACAAAATGTGGTATACACACGCAATGGAGTATTACTCAGTTGTGAAAAAGGAATGAAGTTTTAGAACAGGAATGAAAATCCCAGATACACATACCAGGACAATACACTGTGACCCAGAAGGTATTTAAGGTGGGTTAAATATTAAAAACAAAACAAAACTAAGCTAATCATCAAATGGAAAAACCATATTTAGATTCCACATATAAGTGATAATACACAGTATTTGTATTTCTCTGACTTATTTCACTAAGTATAATATCCTCCAGGTCCATCTGTGTTGTTGCAAATGGCAACTTTTCATTCTTTTTTCAGGGCTGAGTAATATTCCATTCCATATATATATATATATATATATATATATATATATATATATATATATATATATATATATATATCACGTCTTCTTTATCCATTCATCTGTCAATGGATACCTTATGTTGCTTCCATATCTTGGCTATTGTAAATAATGCAGCTATGAACATTGGGGTGCACATATCTTTTCGAATTAGTGTTTTCATTTTCTTTGGATATATACCCAGGAGTGCAGTTGCTGGATCATATGATAGTTCTACTTTAAGTTTTTTGAGGAAGAGTGCTAGATTCTTAAAGATTGGTTGCAATGTGGAATCTGAAATCTTATTACTGAACTTCTGATACTATGCTACATGAAAATCCACTGGTCAGTTGTGCTTTTGCCCAAGATGCAGAAAGCTCGAGTGTTGCTCTAACATTAACAATGAGAAAAAAAATAAACAGCAAAATCACAACATTTCTTGAACCCATCAGAGAGCTGAAGGCAACCAGGTCTCCTGAAATCCGAGAGATGGGGACACCCAAGAACCGTTTCATATGTGGCAGAGCCTAAGAGGAAGATGCAGATGCTATCCCAGCGGACAGGAAGGAATCAACTATGGTTTTTAACAAATTGCTAAGGGCCAAGTGTGGGGCTAGTGCAACAGCGTGGAACCTCTGGGAACTGCATAGTCGGCAGTTTGCACCCCTCTCAGGCTCGTTTCCAAGACCTGCACCGGGTGCTCGTGAGAAAACCTGCAGGCAGAGGGGGGAAGACCAGAAGGAGCCTCCCTTTGGGGTGCAGATGTGCAGGAGATTAACGGGCACTGTAGAAAGGCTGGAAGCCTTGATAACCTTCACCCTTGCCTGAACCCACCTCTCTAAAGCCTTAAAACTCTGAGTGAGGGGCGGCCTGGCAAATGTCCGAGGTAAGTCTTAAGGACAGAACAAGAGAACAGAGCCTTTCACTACCTCTGATGCAACAATTCTGGGCCTCGGGTGAGCTGTGCTGCGACTTCCATTCACAGAGAACAGCACACCGGGGGGCAGTAAGGAGGCTTTCAGAGCAAGGAAACCTACAGGTGCTTCAAAGCAGGGTGGTAGGGATGGAAAGGAGTGGAGCTGATGGAAAAGCCACAGGAACTTGAGAAATGCCCGGATGCACAGAATTAGGAACATGGATGTTCCAGTGGTTTCCTCATCACCAGCAGCAGCAGTATTACTGCCATTTGCTAGACAGGACTGAGCCTGATGTTGTGCTTGGTGTTTTGAAATAGTTAACTCGAATCCCCACCGCCCTGAAGTAGGTATTATCATCTCCATGTCCCAGATGAAGAAACTGAGGTTCGGAGAAGTAATTTGTCCAAGGTCACCCAGATAGAGAGAGTGGCAGGAGCCAAACTTTAAATCCAAGGCTCAGGGTTTTTCATTTGACCAGGCTGCCATCTAATGTCACATTAGGGACAGTGTCCAATTCCCCCAATCCTTCGAGAATCCAAATACAATGCTCAGTCCTGTACATAGAGGAGAGAGAAGATAGCTGTCTGGATTCCCTACAGATTGTTTAAAAATGAGAGACCTTAGAGGACAAGTGGCAGAAGGTTCTAATATGCAGCAGACATGTCCTCCTGCCTAAAAGCACTATACAGGCTCATGGGCGATAAAAAAGATGAAGTACAGTGACAAGACCGCACCTAGTCCCTGTAGCGCTCGATACTGGACATTCTATGAGTCCTTGCCTCAACGACAGCCAACAGTGCACTAGGAACAGGGGAAATGGAACACTCACTTGGATGCAACTTATCAAATAAAAGCAAGCCAACCCTGACCTCTGCACCAGATGGAAGAAATCCTGGTTGGGGAATGGCGGAGAGTCCCAGTCAAAACCAGGGACGCTGGCCCCTGCAAAAGACTCAACTACACCCTGACTCCGGCACTGCCCCACTGAATCACGAGGCGTGCTGCACTCCCAGGCCATTCTCACACCTTAGCAATTGCTGAAGTTCATTCAGTGTTGTCTGCAGTCTGAAAAATATAATTCAAAAAAAATCTAAAAGAAACCAAAAAATGCCTAACCATTCTCGGTCACAAATGGAAAAATTTGAGCCTACATTTTAAAAAGCTCACTTGCTTTAGATTTGGTATGTTTCAGTAGGAGGAAGCAAGTGACAGTTGCCTTTTTTTTTTTTCCTCCCCAAACTATTTATGGTCCCTCTACTACTTTAAAGTATTTTTTTAAATTAAATTAAATTTATTTATTTAGTTGTGCCAGGTCTTAGTTGTGGCAGGCGGGCTCCTTAGTTGCAGCAGGTGGGCTCCATAGTTGCGGCTCGCCAGCTTCTTAGTTGTGGCATGCGAACTCTTAGTGGTGGCATGCACGTGGGATCTAGTTCCCTGACCAGGGATTGAACCCGGGCCCCCTGCACTGGGAGCATGAGGTCTTTACCACTGTGCTACCAGGGAAGTCCTGGTCCCTTTACTACTAAGTGCCATTTATTTTCTTCCATCGATGGGCTTCATTTTCCTCCCAAAGAAAAGATGAGAAAGGATATATTTGAAATGACGGAGGGGAAGATTCAAGCCATATTGCAAGAGAGCTGACAATTATAAAGTGATAATCCCACATGATGAAGATCGGTGCTATACTGCGAAGTCCGTCTACCTAGTTCAGGGTCTTGGAGAGCACAATTATTTTTGCTCTAAGGCCTGACTCAGACGATATACTAATTTTGAGGTTGAAAAGCAAAGAACACTTTCTCCTTGGAAGGCAACATGCTTTGCTGATTTAGTTAATAAATCTTTACGATATCTCTATGTAAAAGAGAAGAAGGCAAGTATGATTAGCCTCCTTTGCTGAGGAAAATGAAGAACATGCAAAAATTAAGAAGCACAGCCTTGAACGGATACCGAAGACCGGAAAAACAATCCTTTGTCTCCTGGGCCTGGCACTTTGTACTAAAGTGAGGATAAGAAGAGAAAAATGAGAAGTCTCTAATAGCATGCCACATGACTCTGAACCCATCCTGGTCAACCTTTTTATATGCAACTTGAATGAAGACATAGAAGGCCCATCTGGCAAATCCGCTCATGATAAATGGAAAGGTCATCAAGATTCCAGAAGGTCTCAACAGGCTGGAACAATCAGGCAGAACTGGCAAGATGAAACCAAGAGTGAGACACATAAAGTCCAGCACTTAATTTCAAAGAATCCCTTAAACAAACAGAAGAGGGGGGAGTTTAAAAGCAGTTTGTATGAAAAAAATATTGCAGATATTGCAAACTGTTGGCACACAGATGTGTTTCGTTTGGCCTTTGAAGTATTTGTGAACAACGCTAAACCAACATTTAAAAATTGGGGAGACTCACGTAAAAATCCAAATTTCCGGCTTCTCTTGAAAAACTGATAGATCTGGCAAACTCCATGTCTGTGCTTAGACATGACAACCGTGGGTGAGGAATGAGCGGTGGCTCTCTCCTTTAGACAGGGCATCCACTCCCCCAATGGATGCCCGCAGTTGCGTCCTGGCCTGTCAGAGCCATTTAGGTAACTTTCTTAGCTCTGTGGGCACCTCTTTGCAACTCTTGACCTGGAAGTTTCAGATACCTGACAGCTCAGTAGAGGCCCACCGTGTGATACACCTGACAAAAACTTCACCCAATCCATGGTAATGGAAGAACTGTGTCACAGACTGCTTAGAAAATCTAGAAAAATCAATGAGTCTTCTCTCCAGACATATGTCTATTCATATAAAAATTTACAATTAATTTGTGGGAGTTGAAAGACCCCCCTGAACTCCCAGTTCCCAAGTTAACAAGCCCACTCTAGAACAAGGAGGTAAAGTGTCCCACTGTATGTTCACACAGTATGTCTACCCATGGCCAGGAGGGATGCTGACAAACTTCAAGGCAACCAGGATGATAAAGGGTCTGAAATCATATCGTAAAGCTGAAGAAACTAAGAGTGGTTAGCCTAGGAAAAGGAATGCTCGGAAAGGAACATAATATCCATTTTTAATTTTAGAAGCTATAATAAGGGACAGGGATTAGGTCTATACCTGTCCAGCTGGCAGAACTAAGATCAATGAGAAGTTACAGTGAGGTCTATTTTACTATTTCAATTCGGTGTAAGAAAAAGAACTTTCTTACAATTAAAGCTGTACAGGGGACTTCCCTGGTGGCGCAGTAGTTAAAAATCTGCCTGCCAATGCAGGGGACACGGCTTCGAGCCCTGGTCCGGGAAGATCCCACATGCTGTGGAGCAACTAAGCCCATGCGCCACAACTACTGAGCACTTGTGCCACAACTACTGAAGCCTGTGTGCCTAGAGCCCATGCTCTACAACAAGAGAAGCCACCGTAATGAGAAGCACACGCACTGCAACGAAGAGTAGCCCCCACTCGCTGCAACTAGAGAAAGCCCATGCGCAGCAACAAAGACCCAATCAGCCAAAAAAGTAAATAAATAAAATAAATATTTATTAAAAAAATAAAAATAAAAAATAAAGCTGTACAAAACTGGAACAGACAGTCCTGTGGAACAACAGAGTAGTGAGTTCCCCATCGCTGCAAGAATACAAGCAGAAACAGAATAATGAAACGTCAGAGATGTGATAGAAAGGATTCCTGAACCGGGTGGGAGGTGGTTCTACAATTATCTAATGCTTCTTCCAAATCAAAGTTTTAGTGAGCAGAGCTGAAGATGGCAATAATAATTTTCTTCCTCTCCCAAACCTTAGTCTTGCTGTGATGCAATAGTTAACATTATAGCCAATCTCCACACAAGACACTGAAGGAAACCCAGGAAGGAAGCCCCACGACTGATCCTCTCTTGGCGATTCTCAGTGAGCTGACTAGGAATTGATAAAGGTATGGCTGCTCTTGAAATTTCACATGCTAACTTTTTCTTCTTCTAACTCACTCCTCTATTTGCCTCTCTTTCTACCTCTGTTCAAGCTGTCCATTTTAATTCTTGGGAAGCTGTGTAAGTTTCAAAGCGTTATCAGCTCATGTACTTACTGAATTGACTCATCCACAAAGTTTCAAACATGTGGGCATTTAATTAAAGCTTTTGCCTGATGATTTCAACAGATAAAAATGGGGAGAATTCTGTGCTGGATTAATTTTGTACAAGCACCACATTCTGGTTAGAAAAGGTCACGGATTAGACCACTTCAAGTCCGCCCCCATAGGAGGTGGTCGACATTGAAGGCTCTCCAAAACCTGCAGCAGAGTGCTAACCAGGCGGCAGGTGTTTCAGAAATTTCGAGAAACTAAAGAAACTGACTCACTGTGTCTTCAATTTCTAAATCACTCCCTCTCCACAAATAATTTTTGAGTCAGAAACACTGCTTTCCAAAAAGAACTTTTCTGCTAAAGACGTCTTTTAAGACACCACAAATGTGAAGTCAACACTTTCCCCTATTTACATGGATTACAAAGCATATCTGTTCAAGATGCACACAATCAAGATGAAATGTATAAAAGGAAAACTTCCTTTTGTCCATATTACTGCTCAACCCTTCTGAGTTGTTCCCCAGAAGCTTCGGAAACAAGCTCTGAAAGCGAACCTTTCCTCCGTTTCAGGGAAGAGGGGAAACTGGGGCCTCTTGACCTATAAAACTCAATATTTTGGAACATCCATAATTCTCCCGAGTCCATGCCAGTCATATGGAGTCTCTCTTTAGCAAACCACTGGCCAGCTGGGGTTGGACAGCAAGGCTCTCACCCCTAGGAGTTGACAAGGATGGGACTCAAAAGCTCCCTGGAAAAAAAAAAGTCTCTCCTTCAGCTTGCATTACAAGTTGTTGGAAAACACAGATGGAGGAGATGACAGGAAAAGCAATTACTTCTTCTGGGCTTCCTTTCTGTCTGGATGCTAAGGAGACGGATACCAAATTCCATCACAGATTGAAATGCTATCTAAACATTCTTGAAAATGTGGTCTTGCTCTCTGAAATATGGCCTGCCTTTGCTGCAGCAACCTGTAACCTATTAACATGTGAAGGTAGAGAGGGCCGACCTTCCTCCAGGCTGCCTAATTCTGGGCCTGCCTCTCCAACAACGCTCGTTTGTGACCACAGGTTAAAACATAAATAACTAAAAGATATATATATCTACACAGCATGACCCAACAGAAAGTCCTGATGAATCATTTATTTTCACATTCTTGGAATTGTAAATACCTGAGACTCTCTGAAGTATTTCAAGGTTTCTAGTGAGCCTTTCTAAATATAGGTGGAAACACACTAAACAGTAGTGTTATTATTTCAAATATTACTAAGCTGGGACTAGTCATAAACAAATCAAGCTTTAAACATCTTTAAAGGAACACACACACTGGTCAAAATGATGTTTTATGGGAGAGGCCTTTTGTTTATTTACAAATAATAAATACTCTCCCACAGACCTAATATTCAATACAGTTGAATAAAATGTTATTGCAGGTGGCCTATGTGTTCTGAGAAATGCCAAGATAAGGAAGATACAGCTTTTGCCTCAAGGACCTTATACACGAGCCAAAGGGACAAGATGTATTCACTGATAAGTCAAAGCAGATCATGAAAGCCAAATCAAAAGCACGGGCGCAGGACTGTGGGGGTTCATGGACAGAGAGACTGTACATCTAACTGATGGATACTGGGATCGATTTTCTCATCTGTGAAATGAGAGGAGTGGACCAGATGAGTTCCAAGTCCCTTCGGGTTCTAAAATTCTGATTCCTTTGGTATATACCATTGAGCCAAACAGAAAATTTCATAAAGGAAGTAGTATTTGAACTGGGTATGATCTTGAAATGAAGCTACTGGAAGAAAAAGAGGAGAGAGAGCATTTTAGGCAAACAGAAGAACATAAGCATAGGTCCAGAAAGCAAAGGGCATGCTTGGGAGAGCGCTAGGCTTCCAGTGTGGATGGGTCACAGCAGGGGACAAAACTGGAAAGGTAGACTGAGGCCTTCAATGCCATGCAAAGAAGTTGGATTTAAGTTGGTAGAGAGCCCACGGGGGTTTCTGAAGAGGTAGATGACATGACCAGACATATATTGGAAAGTGAAAGAGCAGAATGGGGCTGGAGTGTTGGCCGGCTACCCTGTTACTCTTTGTTACGTCTAAGGGCCCTATTTACACAAGCCTCACCTGCCAGAGTGGTGACGCTTCATGGGAGAGACCTAGATAAACAAAAACCAAAGCAATAAGGACTAAGAACCAAGCAAGGCCAGGAAATAGGATCAGCTGCAGGAAACTAAGATGTCTACACACAAATATTGATGACGACTACAAGGAAGATGGTAGACTACTTACAAACAGGCCAACGGAAGATGACGAGTAAGAGGAAAAAGAAAGTCGTAAAAATGTAGGAAAAACAGAGAAGCGGATAAAACTAAACATATAAGAGAAAAAGAAAAACACATATATAACACCTGTGAGCTACTAGAGGAAACCAGAATATGAGAGATCATAGGACTACACACTACCCCCATAAAATCTGGGCAGCATAATGAACATTTAAAAAAATTGGCTATACACTAAATAATGTCAAAACAGGACAAATAACAGAATTGAGAGGTGCACACAGCCGACCTAACTGAATGACTGCTGAAGAGGGCAGGCCGGACACTGTAAGGGAAGACTAGACAGGGCACGATCAGCACTTCTGTAACGAAAGCAATTCCGAAATAGGACGTCTAAGCAGAAGACTAGAATCCAGATGAAAAGGAAAAATGGTTAACAGATAACATCTGGCCCCCCAGTCACTGAAGAATACCTCTTCCCCATACACTGCTTCTCCCCTTCATCCCCTTCCAACAGCCCTCCTTAGCTAGATCCAAAAAGAACTATAAAACTTTGAAATGAATTGACAGTTACCTGCTAGGCAACAAAACTAGGTATGAGGAATTATAGCTGTGTCAGGTTACTACTATCTCTCTCTGGTTCTTTTTTTTTTTTGCAATATACCAACTTTATTTCCATCTTGATTTCAAAAAAATTTTTATTGAGGTAAAATACACATAACATAAAATTTACCATCTTAACCATTTTTTATTGTACAGTTTCATTGACCTGTTGTGCAACCATCACCACCATCTATCCCCATAATTCATCCTGTAAAACTGAAACTCTACATGTATTAAACACTAACTCCCCGTTCTCCCCCAGCCCCTGGCAACTACCATTATACATTCTGTCTTTATGATTTCCACTACTCTTAAGTACCTCATATAAGTAGAATCATCCGATATGTCTTTTTTTGACTGGTTTATTTCATTTAGCATAATGTCCTCAAGGTTCATCCATGCTGTAGCAGATGTCAGAATTTCTTTCCTTTTTTTTTTTTTTAATATTTATTTATTTGGCTGTGTCGGGTCTTAGTTGCAGCACATGGGATCTTCATTGCTGCATGCGGGATCCTTAGTTGCGGCATGCGGGATCTTTAGTTGTGGCATGTGGGCTCTTAGTTGCAGCATGTGGGATCTAGTTCCCTGACCAGGGATCAAACCCGGGCCCCCTGGATTGGGAGCACAGAGTCTCAACCACTGGACCACCAGGGAAGTCCCCCCCCTTTTTTTTTTTTAGAATTTCTTTCCTTTTTAAGGCTGAATAATATTCCAATTATGTACCGACCATATTTTGCTTTTCCATTCATCTGCCAATGGACACCTGGGTCGCTTCCATGTTTTAGCTATTGTGAATAATGCTGCTATGAACATGGGGGTAACAGGTATCTCTCCAGGACCCTGCTTCCAATTCTCTTGGGTATATACCCAGAAGCAGAATTGCTGGATCATATGATAATTCTTTTTACTTTTTGAGGAACCACTGTATTGTTTTACACAGCAACTGTACCATTTTACATTCCCACCAGCAGTGCACAAGTATTTCAATTTCTTCACATCTTTGCCAACACTTGTTGTTTTCTGGTTTTTTGATATTAGTCATCCTAATGGGTGTGAGGTGGTATCTCATTGTACTTTTTTTTTTTAATAAATGGTGGGTTTTTTTGCAAGAGAAACTATGTATTTATTAATTTTTGGCTGCGTTGGATCTTCGTTGCTGCGTGCGGGCTTCCTCTAGTTGCAGCGAGCGGGGGCTGCTCTTCGTTGCGGTGCGTGGGCTTCTCCTTGCAGTGGCTTCTCTTGTTGCGGAGCACAGGCTCTAGGCACATGGGCTTCAGCAGTTGTAGCTCGCGGGCTCTAGAGTACAGGCTCAGTAGTTGTGGCACATGGGCTTAGTTGCTCCGCGGCATGTGGGATCTTCCCAGACCAGGGCTTGAACCTGTATCCCCTGTATTGGCAGGCGGATTCTCAACCACTGCAACACCAGGGAAGTCCCACTCTCACTGTACTTTTGATTTGCATTTTCCTAATGATTAGTGATACTGAGCATCTTTTCGTGGGCTCATTGGCCATTCATATTATCTTCTTTGGAGAAATGTCTATTCAAGTCCTTTGCCCAGTTTTTAATCAGGTTGTTTGCTTTTTTTTTGTTGAATTTTAGGAGTTCTCTATATATTCTGGATATTAATCCCTCATCAGATATATGATTGGCAAATATTCTCTCCCATTCTATAGGTTGATTTTTTACTCTGTTGATAATGTCTTTTGACACACAGGTTACTGCTATCTTTTGCAGCAACAAAAGTAATATGAGGGACTTCCCTGGTGGTCCAGTGGGTAAGACTCCGTGCCCCCAATGCAGGGGGCCCGGGTTCAATCCCTGGTCAGGGAACTAGATCCCGCATGCGTGCCACAACTAAGAGTTTGCATGCCGCAACTAAGACCGAGAGCAGCCTAAATAAATAAATATTTTTAAAAAACACGAATATCAAAATCCCAACAACTTAGCAGATAGATAAAAGCAGCAACCTTGTTGGGTCACAGTACACAAAATAAAGGAGGGCTCAGAGATGTCCGACATTAAGGAGAAAGACAAGGAAACTTTGGTTTTCTCATTTCAGCATGCATTTCACCCTGGACCTGGGTGAGCTGTGCTACAATATATGCTTCTGGTCCAAGGGACGCTGAGTCCCTTGGCTGGTCTGGGCAGCCTCCCCCTGCTACTACTGGGACAAGTCATGCAAGTTTCCTGCTGTGGATGGGACAGATCAGTTAAGGAAGTACTCTGTAAGCAGGCAGATCGATATTTCGGTCACTTGGTTGTGGGGTCTTGAAGAAATCAGGGGATATATTTAATACAAAGGAAAAAGTTACTTACTTGCCGGCCATCCTGCCCCACATTTGTTTGACCTCTTACGACAGTTCGAATGTTGTCATCCAGTCTCCTAGCAAAAAAAGTTAAAGGATACAAATCATTAAAATATCTCGATTCCTTCAAGACGAAAAGACAACCCTCAAAACGGGAGAAAATATTTGCAAACGAATCAACGGACAAAGGATTAATCTCCAAAATATATAAACAGCTCATGCAGCTCAATATTAAAAAAACAAACAACCCAATCCAAAAATGGGCAGAAGACCTAAATAGACATTTCTCCAAAGAAGACGTACAGATGGCCAAGAAGCACATGAAAAGCTGCTCAACATCACTAATTATTAGAGAAATGCAAATCAAAACTACAGTGATGTATCACCTCACACCAGTTAGAATGGGCATCATCGGAAAATCTACAAACAAATGCTGGAGAGGGTGTGGAGAAAAGGGAACCCTCTTGCACTGTTGGTGGGAATGTAAATTGATACAGCCACTATGGAGAACAGTATGGAGGTTCCTTAAAAAACTAAAAATAGAACTACCATATGACCCAGCAATCCCACTACTGGGCATATACCCTGAGAAAACCATAATTCAAAAAGACACATGCACCCCAATGTTCATTGCAGCACTATTTACAATAGCCAAGATATGGAAGCAACCTAAATGCCCATCGACAGACGAATGGATAAAGAAGATGTGGTACATATATACAATGGAATATTACTCAGCCATAAAAAGGAACGAAATTGGGTCATTTGTAGAGACGTGGATGGATCTAGAGACTGTCATACAGAGTGAAGTAAGTCAGAAAGAGAAAAACAAATATCGTATATTAACGCATATATGTGGAACCTAGAAAAATGGTACAGATGAACGGGTTTGCAGGGCAGAAACTGAGACATAGATGTAGGGAACAAACGTATGGACACCAAGTGGGGAAAGTGGCGGGGGGGGGTGGGGGTGGGGGTGTGATGAATTGGGAGATTGGGATTGACATGTATACACTGATGTGTATAAAATGGATGACTAATAAGAACCTGCTGTATAAAAAAATAAATAAAATTCAAAAATTCCAAAAAAAAAAAAAATCTCGATTCCAGGTTGACCAAAAGAAAAAACGCTGGGATTCCCTGGTGGCACAGTGGTTAAGAATCTGCCTGCCAATGCAGGGGACATGGGTTTGATCCCTGGTCCGGGAAGATCCCACATGCT
The DNA here is from genome assembly GCF_965194805.1 of Balaenoptera borealis. Lineage (NCBI taxonomy): Eukaryota > Metazoa > Chordata > Mammalia > Artiodactyla > Balaenopteridae > Balaenoptera > Balaenoptera borealis. Next base: position 47,420,144 of record NC_138879.1, on the reverse strand, counting down.
GCAGAGCAACTAAGCCCATGCACCACAACTACTGAGCCTGTGCTCTAGAGCCCGTGAGGCACAACTACTAAGCCCGCGCACCACAACTACTGAAGCCTGCACGCCTAGAGCCCATGCTCCGCAACAAGAGAAGCCACAGCAATGAGAAGCCCGTGCACCGCAACGAAGAGTAGCTCCCGCTCGCCGCAACTAGAGAAAGCCCATGCGCAGCAACGAAGACCCAACTCAGCCAAAACTAAATTAATTAATTAATTTAAAAAAAAGTTAGTAACGTATCCATCAATATTTGCAGATTGCAGCTACTTATTCAGAAGAAAAAACAAAGATGTTTGGATGATAGGAGGAAGAGTCAGGCCTTGGACCTCAGTGAGGGGGCAGCAACTAGCGTAGAAGCCAAGCCCAGCACAGACTGATGAGTCACCTTTGTTATTTTTTAAAAGGCTATTTTCACTTAATGTTCAGAGCCATTCAAAAGGACCAATGTAACTTTTAGTATTTGTCATGGGGTAAACCAGACGTGACAAAGTTGCTGAAACTTTATGGGAACAAGACAGAGAATTCAAAGTATCCCACACAAAATCCTTCCTCAGTAACATCCTAGGAAACTTAAGAGGGATGAGGAGCCAGGTGATATGTGAAAGCCATGCCTCACCACCTGGGCCCTGATCTGCAGGAGGCGGATCTGTGGCCCCCACTTCCTCTTTCTCCTGCAGCTGAACAGGGGCCATTTAATGGCACCTCAACCGGAGAAATTTATGTCAGTTTATGTCATTTATGTCATTTTTCATTTGAAGAACCGTTAAAGGTATGGTGGGAGAAAGCTGAAAATAACTGGCTTGCAAGTGATTTTTTTCTGTTGTTGTTTTGGGATTTTTTTGGCCGTGCCGCGCAGCATGTGGAATCTTAGTTCCCTGACCAAGGATCGGACCCGTGCCCCCTGCATTGGAAGCATGGAATCTTTTTTTTTTTTTTTAACATCTTTACTGGAGTATAATTGCTTTACAATGGTGTGTTAGTTTCTGCTGTATAACAAAGTGAATCAGCTATACATATACATATATCCCCATATCTCCTCCCTCTTGCATCTCCCTCCCACGCTCCCTATCCCAACCCTCTAGGTGGTCAAAAAGCACAGAGCTGATCTCCCTGTGCTATGCAGCTGCTTCTCACTAGCGATCTGTTTTACATTTGGTGGTATATATAAGTCCATGCCACTCTCTCACTTTGTCCCAGCTTATCCTTCCCCGTCCCCATGTCCTCAAGTCCATTCTCTACGTCTGCATCTTTATTCCTGTCCTGCCCCTAGATTCTTCAGAACCAGTTTTTTTTTTTAGATTCCATATATATGTGTTAGCATACAGTATTTGTTTTTCTCTTTCTGACTTACTTCACTCTGTATGACAGACCCTAGGTCCATCCACCTCACTACAAATAACTCAATTTCGTTTCTTTTTATGGCTGAGTAATATTCCATCGTATATATGTGCCACATCTTTTTTATCCATTCATCTGTCGATGGACACTTAGGTTGGGAAGCATGGAGTCTTAACCACTGGACAGCGAGGGAAGCCCCTCGCAAGTGATTTTTGGATCATGGGGGAATTTTCATTTTCTGTGCAAACCCTGTAAAACTTAGTGGTCTCTACTACAATTGTTACAGCTAAAGTCCACCAAAACGATCAACAGGCTTCTTTGTATTTATTTTTAGCTGCATTGGGTCTTCATTGCTGTGCGCAGGCTTTCTCTAGTTGCAGCGAGCAGGGGCTACTCTTCATTGTGGTGCATGGGCTTCTCATTGTGGTGGCTTCTCTCGTTGCAGAGCACAGGCTCTAGGCATGCAGGCTTCAGTAGTTGTGGCGCACGGGCTTCAGTAGTTGTTGCACACGGGCTCAGTAGTTGTGGCGCACGGACTTAGTTGCTCTGCAGCATGTGGGATCTTCCCGGACCAGGGCTTGAACCCATGTCCCCTGCATTGGCAGGCAGATTCTTAACCACTGCGCCAACAGGGAAGTCCCTTCTTTGTACTTTTTAAGGCACCCAACTGAACAAAACATTAATGGCAGAAGTCTTCACCTAAAAACCCAAAGGTTGTCAGGGGAAAAAAAATCATCTCCTGGATTCAAAATGAAGGCTTCTCCTCATCACAAGTTAAACAACAACAACAAAAACTATATTTAAAGTAATAATATCAACCATTACAATAATAATTACAACAAACAAACTTTGAGTATCTACCATGCGTCAAAACTGGAAATTCAGACATGGATAAACCAGAATAAGGCTATTTGGCAGAAAGGACATCTGATGACCACCCTAGACATCCTAGATTAATCACAATGTTTAGTCCTGGGACACCACCCGCGCCAACCAGCAGATCTGACCATATTGTTAGCTGATACATGGCCAAGGGAGACATATATAAGCCCAGCTTCATATCTAAGCCTTGGGGATACAAAAAAAAAAAGGGTAAATCTGCTAGAGAAATAAAGCCACTAAAATATAGCAGAAATGCTTTTGTCTCCTTTTATAATCAACTGTTTTGAATAGCCTGTTACAGATTCCTTCCTTTTTTTAAAATAAATAATTGAAGACTGATCAAAGAATCGAGTTGTTTGCCACAAGGCTCATATGGAAACCCAGAAAAATGAACTATTTTTAAAAAGATTACCATCTACAGCAAACTTGAGATTTTAGTGTTCTTACAGATAAGTGTGATCCAGAATGTGATTAACTAAATGAACAGCATACTTTCATTAATTATTAATAATCACACGGTGTTACTTACCTTATTTTCAGTCTAATTTTGTTCACGACTTCATCGATGTTTGCCAGAGACTACAATAAAGAAGGAAAAGTGCCAGCTATTATTTCACTTCCTGGAATTCCTCTTTCACAGAGAAATGATGAACTATAATGGCTATTTATGACGTCTCAAAGAAACTAATCATATGGTATGATACAATTTTTACTTAAAAAAAAAAAAGTATAGGGAATTCCCTGGCGGTCCAATGGTTAGGACTCTGTGCTTCCACAGCAGGGGCATGGGTTCAATCCCTGGTTGGGGAACTAAGATCCCGCAAGCCTTGCAGTGCAGCCGGGGTGGGAGGGCGGGGGAAGTATAGCAGTAGTTGGCAACAACTGCAAAATCCAGCCTGGAATCTATTTTTCATAAACAATGTTTATTGGAAAACAGCCATGTCCATTCGTTTACATATTATCGACAGCTGCCTTTGAGCTACAAAGACAGAGTTGAGTAGCTGCAACAGAGGCTAAATAATCCATAAAGCCTGAAATTACTATCTAGACCTTTACAGGAAATTTCCTGACCACTGGTACATAGGATCGTGACAAACTCGTACAACAAAACCCTCACAGCAACAAAAATGAATGAATGGGGCTTCCCTGGTGGCGCAGTGGTTGAGAATCTGCCTGCCAATGCAGGGGACACGGGTTTGAGCCCTGGTCTGGGAAGATCCTACATGCCGCAGAGCAATTGGGCCCGTGAGCCACAACTACTGAGCCTGCGCGTCTGGAGCCTGTGCTCCGCAACAAGAGAGGCCGCGATAGTGAGAGGCCCGCGCACCGCGATGAAGAGTGGCCCCCGCTTGCCACAACTAGAGAAAGCCCTCGCACGGAAATGAAGACCCAACACAGCCAAAAATAAATAAATAAATTAATTAATTTAAAAAAAAAGAATGAATGATTACAACAGACAACAACATGGATGAATCTTACTAACATGACGTTGCGTGCGCACACACACACAAACACACAAACCAGACACAAGAGCATATACTGTATGATTCCATTTACAGTATTTCAAAAGTGAAACTATTCTCCTGCATTAGAAGTCAGGATAGTGGTTAACTCTGGCGGAGGTAGTGACTGGGAGGGGCAAGAAGGGGCTATTTTATAAATGTTTTATTTCTTGGTCTGGGTGGTGGTTACCTGGCTTTATTCATTTGGTGAAAATTCATCAAGTTGTACATTTAGGATCTGTATACTCCTCCACATTATGTTAAACGTCAATAAATAAATACCTCTATTTTTTTCTAAGTGTCTAGGTCCATTAGAAAAAAGCCTGGAAGGATAAACACTAGTACTTAGAGTCTATATTAGTAGCTGTAACCTATGAAATCAGTAGCAGTAGTTGTAATATATGAAGAAGAGGGATTTTAAGTTTTTCTTCTTTTTGCCTATGAGTATCTTCTAATTGCTCTATATTGACAATGCACTGCAATTGCAATTATAATAAAGTTATTTCTATTTTTAAGACAATGACACTAAAAACAATGGACTAGTATCAATTTAGTGAGCTGAAAACATGAGGAAAGGGTGCCCCCTAATGGAATAGAGGTGGTACAATTTTATAGCACCATTTTAACTGAAGTTTTCAAAATATAATTTTATAAGCCCTCTTTCCCTCTCTCCCGATAGATATTTTACCTCAGAAGGAACTGGGGGTGATGCAGGAATTGTGCTTTAAATTGCTACCGGCAACCTGTGCTGGCAGGAAGAGGCAGGAGCCTGCCAGGCACAGGTCTGATACGAGAACCAGGTCACACATAAAACAGGATGAAATCTTGCCATTTACGACAAGGTGGATGGACCTTGAGGGTATCAAGTGAAATAAATCAGACGGAGAAGCACAAGTACTGTATGATTTCACTCATATGTGAAATATAAAAAATAAACAAACAAAAAAGCAAAATAAATGAACAAGGGCTTCCCGGGTGGTGCAGTGGTTAAGAATCCACCTGCCAATGCAGGGGACATGGGTTCGAGCCCTGGTCCGGGAAGATCCCACATGCTGCGGAGCAACTAAGCCCCTGTGCCACAACTACAATGCAACTACTGCAATGTCCATGAGGTATATAGATGGATTTTGCCCAAGATTTAGCAATAGCTGACAGAAATTATAAATCATGCCCTTACTACTACCTTTTACTTTCTATTACCTTTTAATTCCCCTTTGGGGAAATAAAGGTACCCCTGTGTCATAAATTTCCTGAATTACCTAAGAAACTTCACTATACATCACCATGGATGTGGGGACATAATTAGACAAGACATATAACTGAATCTGTGGAACAACAAATGTCTTTTGCTACCTTCAGTAGTTTAAAAACAAAAACCCACAAAAACTTATCAGGAAGAAGGGAGAACCTGGTGGTTCCCTATATATATAATTTTCAAATCTAACAATTTGTTGTGGTGAGTTAGCTGTCTTGATAGGCTGGGGTGAATTAAATCTCTTCGTGGCTAAAACTGCTCTCTTTATACCACTGTTTCCAAATTTCTATCTCCAGCTAATTCCTAGAATTTGTCTTTCACAGAAAATGATGAGCTCTTAGGAATTCCCTGGCGGTCCAGTGGTTAGGACTTGGCACTTTCACTGCCAAGGGCCCCGGTTCAATCCCTGGCCAGGGACTAAGATCCTACAAGCTGTACATGGTGCAGCCAAAAAAGAAAAAGATGAGTTCTAAAGGCTATCTGTGAAATCTCAGAAAAGACAATCACACAGTATGATACCATTTTTTCCAAATTTATTTTAAAAATCAGCATGTCCATCAGAAAAAGTTTAGAAGGATATATGCCAAAATATTAACAGTTATGGCAATGATGGGCTCCAGACTCAAATATCCAACTATGTATTTCTGCCTGGATGGCCCAAATATGTTCAAAACTGAGCTCACCTTTACCCCCTACTTCTACCCTACTTACCACTAAAACTGGCTCTTCCTCCTTACTCCCAGTACAGGATAAATGGGCCAACACCCACCCATAGTCTGCTGGGCTAGAAATCAAAGTTCTGAAATTTACAGAGTAGCTTTCTAACTCCAGGCTTATCCTGCCTACCTCATTCCCATTTTTCCCCTATTACATTCGAAAAATCCTTTCCACTTCCCAATTTACTACAGAAAATTGAGGGTGGGGGGGCAACAGGACAGACGCTTTCAACCTAAGGGTACGATTTCTAATAATATGCTCACTATACAGAGAATTCCACACTAACACAACAACAGTATTTGGTATTAGCTAACCCTCCCCCTCCCAAAAAAAGCTGGTTACAATGCAGTCTAACTTGAATTTAACTCTCACTTGCTTATCAAGGTCTCTTAGATTATGTAGTATAACACGTAATACATCATTAATATTCAGGATGAGCCAGAAGCCACTGCAAGAAGGAAACTCTATACTTACTTGCTCTGTTGGGAACAGGGTGTTGATATACTCCACAGCATTGAAATCTGCTCGATCTAAAGGATCCTGGCTTGGAAATACCTACATAAAGATAGAGAATTAAAAATCACGTATCTTTCTGCCTTGCTTTATGTATTATTTCTTTCCTCCCTATTGGTTGGTAAGTTTTTTGAAAGCAAAGACCATAGCTTTTTTCATTTTACGAGGCTTAACAACAACAGACGCACAATAAAATATCTGGTAAAGTAAATCTGTAATTTTCACCAACATCTGTAATTTTAACATCTTGGTAAAACTAAAAGAATGTGCAATAGTTAAAAGTTGCAGATATCCACGAAATCCCAAGGACAAGGTAAAATAAGTGGGCATTGTACACTATCAGATCAAGCCAGTGGATGACATGGTTGTATTAAGGGAATCTTGATAACAGACTTATTATACACCATGTCTCAGTGATGTCTCAGCAGTAGAATTCACTATGCATCAAAGCGATTATTATGCTCAGACAGCATCAGGAAGTGGAGAGCTGGCATTTAGGAACTGTCCATCTCTTTTACAGAAGAAAGCAAGCTGCCTTCTGAGAAATATAGCTAACTCCCTTCAAATGTTGCAATTTGAAGAACATGTAACAAGGTGGGTTATAAAAGCAGTTAAGTGATCCACTGGGTACTAGATTTCACCAGCTCAAGGCAGTTATTCTGGAAAGCAAATTCTTTTTTGAGGTCTGCTTATTGGAGAAACCTATGCTAGAATTCAACCTTACTATATAAAAAATAGGAAAAACTGTGCTCTTCTAAAACCCTTGTCAAACAATAACTGACTGCATTATTTGTTTCTTCTATTGGAGCCCACTAGGTCCAAAGGGAATGAAACGTATGTCTCTGGGAATTCCCTGGCAGTCCAGTGGTTAGGACTCGTGCTCTCACTGCGGGCGGCCCAGGTTCAATCCCTGGTAGGGGAACTAAGATCCCACAAGCCCTGAGGCAAGGCCAAACAAACAAACAAAAACAAACAAAAAAAGAAACGTATGTCTCTTTCTGGCAGACGGAGGTGGGTGGGAAGCAGTGTGACTTGAACACCAAAACCTTTGCCCAGTGGCCTGGCATCCTCAGCATCTGCCAAATGTGCTGTGAATGAGTAATCCAACCACTCCAAGGAAACACATCTAAAAATCTATAAATGGGACAATACAAACAAATAACTTAGTACACTGGCAGACCCATAGTAAGTATTAATGGTCAATAAATATTAACTATCAGTGATAGGAGTAATAATGTTTTACTTCAAAAAACTTCCCAGTGGTCATTAAGTATGGCACACCCCTCCTTTTCCTAAATCCCCTACACCAACTTCTTTAAGGGAGATTTTTCTCCCTTTATCAGGAGCGTTACCCTGTACAAGGGTCTGAATTGCTAGTTCTAATATCATCACTCTTAAAAACTCCATACACTTGAAAAGAGAATTTAGTCAACTGAAGAGTCCCTGCAGGGAAGAGAAGCCACCTGGGAATATTCTTCAACCTAACCCAAACTAATCAACAGCAGGAATTCTCAACTAAGTATGGTAAAGGGTTTTTTGGGTTTTTTTTTTTAACCTTTGCCCCTCTGCTTTGCGACATGCTTCAAAAATAGAGGTTACCTCTTCCCCTCAATTCCGAGTCACTCACAAGGGGCTAGATGGAGAATCCGGAACACTGCGACACCAGCCCGATAAATGAATGAACAGCCCCGCAACCCCAAAAACCTGAGGTTGCTACCCATGAGGTCCCTTCTTCTAGGTGCATCCTTTCAGGAGACAGAGCTCCTTTGCCCAAACCCACCAGGATGCCCCACCCTCCAAAGACAATCAAGGCCTAGAAAAGATTCTCTCCCTCCTCTAGATTCAGAAACCCCTTCCCACCACCACTTCCCACCAAAACCTTTCCTTGCCCTTCTGCGCCTAGTTCCCACGTCTCCCACGAAGACCGCTTCCTCGGCGTCCCACCCCAGGTCCCACCCCCAGAGCTGCCCCAGCCTCCGCAGTCTCCTCCTGTCGAGGGGCGGAACGCTCACCTGCTCGATGGCGAGTTGCACGTCGGGCGTGAGCTGGAGCACGGCTTCCAGCTCCTCCACGAACTCCAGTTCCTCCTCCTCCATCATCCTGCCGCCCAGCTCCCTCCCGGCGCCCACCCCGACCCCGAGCCGCACGTCCTGCAGCCACCCACGCCCCAGAACAGCAACCCTCCAGCGGCAGCGCTCCAGCTAGCCTGGGCTCTGTCAGCCAGTAGGGCACTTCCGGGAAGCCAGGCACTTCCGGGATCCGGGGCACTCTGGGATAGCGGAGGACTGACCTCTGGTTCCCCCGGAGGAGGCGTTCCTGTCACCTTCCGGAGTCTCCCCGGGCAGCCCTGTAGTCCGGCGGCCCCCACCTGCCCTCACCCCTCCTTAAGATGGTGGGGACCCGCTTCACCTCGCCGAAGGCGCCCTCCCCACTTGGACCCTGGCGCTGGGGAGGGCCCGGCCGCTCCGGCAGGACCCCCCAGTGAGGGTGCGCCCCAGCAGCGTCGCGATCGAATGACAGCAACTCTCACGGGCCGCGAGGCCGGCGATCCTTCTGCTCCCAGGGGCCCCTTGCTCAGTGGCAGTAGGTGTCCCCCCAGCCATCGGGGGAGAAATGACCCCAGCTGGTAAGTGGCGATGTTGCCAAGGACAATTGGTAGGATGGGAATTTGTCCACTAGACAAGAGTTAAATTCCCCGTGTGCCAAGCTTCTAGGCAGCGTTTTCTGGGGGCGTCCGCACCCAGGGGCCCCTTGCTCAGTGGCAGTAGCGGGGGCGGGGAAAAAGAGCCAGATTAGGCAGTGACCCGCCCTGGGGAAATGTTGACTTTCTGAGACTCTGAGTAGCTGGAGTCGAAGTCACGGTCCACGAATGATGAGCTGTGTGATCTTGAACAAATTACTACATCGGCCCTGCTTACCCTGCAAGGATGTGGCGAGAGATAAAAATTAAAAGCGCTATGCAAGTTTAAGCTAGTAATACAGGTAATATGAGTGTGTCTAGCCCTTATGCACCACAAAGGAAAGAGCCAGGTCACCCTGTGGAACCACTTTTCCTCCAGACACGATGAGATAATTGCAGACAAGGGAAGAGTTGTTTTATCAGTTAAACATGGTAAAACTCCATGATGAAGCGTCCCTGGCCCCAATGAGCTTTTTTTTTTTTTTTTTTTTTTATCAAAATTGTGGTAAAAAAAAGATGGGAGCAATATAATTTCTAACAGTAAAGGAAGGCTTAAAAATATAAATCGGTTACATAATAGAATATTATTGACTCAAAATCATGGTTTTTGAAAATTATTTAATGACATGGGAAAATATGCATAATATATTTCAGAAAGCAAAAATATACAGCATGGTCCCAGTTTACATGTGTGTGTATTTTGTGCCTATAAAAATCATACCTCGCACAGAAACGAAGACCCAACACACCCATAAATAATAAATAAATAAATTTTAAAAAAAAATCATAGCAAGAAATACTACTTTTCTACAGGTGATGGAATGCATTCTTTGCACATTTTCCCAAAATGTCTATGAGCCTGTAGCATTTTTATAATCAGAAATATAAATGCCTTTTTTTTTTAAAGGAAATGATAATTATATCCATCTTTCTTGGATGTTTTTCATTTTTTATATACAGTAAGAAATAATTTATATACAGTAGAATCCACCCATGTCGTTTAGAATGCCGTGAGTTTTAATAAATGCATATAGTCATGTAACCACTATCACAATCAAATCCTAGGACAGTTCCATCATCCCCCCAAATTCTCTCATGCCCCACCTCATCCCCTGGCAACCACTGACCAGATTTCTGTCCCTATAGTTTGACTTTTCCAGAATGTCATATAAATGGGATCATACAATATGTCACCTCTTGAGTCTGGCTTCTTTCACTCAACGTAATACATTTGTATATCATCCATGTCGTTGCATGTATCAGTAGTTTATTTCTTCTTGCTGAGTGGTAAGCCACTATATGGATATACCACAGTTTGTTTATCCATTCCCTGGCTGAAGGACATTTGGGTTGTTTCTAGTTTGGGGCAATTATGAATAAAACTGCTATAAACGTTCATAGGCAGGTTTTTGTGTGAACATAAGTTTTCATTTCACTTGGGTAAATACGTAGAAGTGGGATTGTTGGGTTGTATAGTAAGTCTGTGTTTATAAGAAACTGGTCAACTGTTTTCCAAAGTGGGCTGTTATCATTTTCGCATTCCTGCCAGCGATGGATGAGCGTTCTGGTTGCTCACAGCGCTTATGTTTAATGATGATAATAATAGCTCACATTTCCTAGCCCTTACTATATGCCAGGCACCATGCTAAGTATACATTGTCTCAATCTACATGGCAGTTCTGAGGTTGGTAGTTATTATCTGCTATTCACTGATGAGGAAATTGGGATGTAGTTAAAAACTAACAAAAACCGTTCCCAAGGTTCCATGTCATCAGGCCTGTCATCAGCCCTAGTCCCCTCATTTTTGTTTTCTCTGCTTCCAAGTGGCCCACAATGTCGTGGAGAGTCATGATACCAGGGTGACCATCTCCAATACAAAGTCATGCTGTCCCATTGCCACTGATTGTCCTTTTACAAGTCCCTTGTCAACTCTCATTGCATTCGCCCTGCAACCCAAACCTTTCCCTATGCTGAAGCTCCCAACTCCATTATCCCCCTTCTCCCTATTTCCAGATAAGATAATAATAATGAATATAAGTTTGAGTTTAAGAGAGTTACATGGTACAAAAGTCTAGGAAGATGAAAGAGCAGAGAGATAGGTGGACATCAGGTGAAGAAAACTGCATTAAGTAGTAACAGGCTAGACTGTTTATGATAAGCAAAAGAGAGAAATATCTTTAATAGAAGGAGGAAGCCTGGAAAGACAGATTATACACTCTTAAGATAAATAAAATACGGAAGTGTACAGATATGAGAAATTTGGGTATGAAAATAGGAGCATGTGGTATTCTCACAAATGAGCTGGGCTTTTTATAAACAAAACAATTTCCTGTTATGGAATAGGGTACAACTGATGATGAAGTCATCATAGAAGACATATTTTCTACCTTGAAATGTCACCAAATGAGGAATAAATTCAGTTTCTAATACTTAAAAAAAAAAAATCTTGGAGACCTTGTCCTTTAATCCTTTAATCGGTAATGGGAAAAAGATGGAGAAGTAAAGGAGAAAGTACTACAGCAGTCTGTAGGGGAGTGTTAGGGTGCATCTCTGAGGATAGCATCAGTATAAAATGGAAAAATAACAGTAACCTTCCAAGGGAGGAATTTTCATAATGTTTCTCTTTGTGCCAAAAAAATTGTAAGCCTATACAGGTAGGCTGGAAATACTAAGTAATTTTAAAACAGACTTTGTTAATGAGATCCAGTGAGATCTCTAAATTTCATGCGCCTCTGTCAATTTACTGCTTTTTTCTAATTCTGTTAAAAGGAGTCTCCAATATCCTATTATATTTGCAACTGGTTTCATTATTTTTGAAGTAGCTGTACTGTAATAAATTGAGTAGACATTGTGCAGAGGATGTTATTTTCTAAGATCGAAACAGTGTCTTTATTACATTAAGAGGGATCTCCATAACGATCCCAGCTATTCCTTCTCCTGAATAGCTGGGCTTTTTATGAAACTTCTCATAAAAAAAAAAAATCACAGAATGTCTGAATTACGTGATCTTTACCCACTAAATGCCAGTAGCATAACCCCTTCCCCCAACATTGTGATAACCAAAAATACCCCCTACAAATTTCCACAATGCCTCCTTATGACCCTCAAGCACAACCACACTTAGATCCTGTTGTCACTATGGGTGGCAAAAGCTCCCAAGCCAACTTATAGTAGAAGCATATAGTTTAATTTCTATATTAAATCTTGTTCAAAATGTCTTTTGGGCGCTTCTTTATGGACTGTTTTAAGTGCATGACTTTTCATGATGACAGTTTCTTTTGTTGTCCTTCATTCCGGAATTTTCTGCACATCCTGGACACCGGCGTCTGTTCTTGACTGACATTCCGATAGTTCTGAATGTTCCCATATCCTAGACACCCAGTTTTGTTTTGATTGGTACTCCGGTTCTCCGTGCATGCCCCCTGATTAAATCTAAAGAGATTATAATCTCCAGCTAGCTTCAGCAGCTCCCCTGTTCCCATCAGTGGTAGCTCAGGCAATCAGTCACGCCTATATGCTTTTATTTTATTTATTTGTTTGTTTTATTTTTATTTTTGGCTGCGTTGGGTCTTCGTTGCTGCGCGTGGGCTTTTCTCTGGTCGCGGCGAGCGGGAGCTACTCTTTGTTGCGGTGTGCAGGCTTCTCACTGCAGTGGCTTCTCTTGTTGCGGAGCACAGGCTCTAGGCTTGTGGGCTTCAGTAGTTGTGGCTCGTGGGCTCTAGAGCGCAGCCTCAGTAGTTGTGGAGCATGGGCTCAGTTGCTCCACGGCATGTGGGATCTTCCCGGACCAGGGCTTGAACCCGTGTCCCCTGCGTTGGCAGGCAGATTCTTAACCACTGCGCCACCAGGGAAGTCCCTCATACATGTTATTTCTTAGTCTTCTCCATAGTTCTTGATGTAGCTGGGACAGTAGGGTGAGAAGCCAAGGTCAGGCGGCTAAGTGCTGGCCTGCTAAGATGACACCGAAGTCTGTTATGTTCAAGTGTTTTTGCTCTTAATGCCTCTCTAACCTACCCGAGCCAGGTCCTGGTACACCATTACGTATAAAAATCAAAGCCATTACTTTCCAACAGCTTATGTGACACTTTCACACTTTAAAAAATGATGACTCCTCAAAAGTATGTTAAATGAATGTCATTTCTTTTTTTTGTTTTTGGCCATGCTGCACAGCTTGCAGGATCTTAGTTCCACGACCAGGGATTGAGCCCGGGCCCTTGGCAGTGAGAGTGCAGAGTCCTAACCACTGGACCACCAGGGAAGTCCCTGAATGTCATATTTTTTTAAATATTACCTTTTCATGTAATTTTCAAGGCAGTGTGCTTTATCATATTTCTAACTATAGTTTTCAAAACCCTCATACACTTGTACAACACAGGAAAATGTAAAAGTCATTCTTAATTCACCTCACCCCACAGACACAAAACCAACACACGCCCATACACACTTCTCTCCCCACACTGTTAGTCTGGTGTTCCCCTTCCAAACCTTCCTTTGCGTGATTATGTAGCAATATACGTACAAGCACATTTATAGTTTTTTTTTTAACTGTAAGTTACATCTCACTGTACTTATTGTTGTGATTTATTCTTTCCCCTTTAAATTTCCAGTATGTTCTGGAGATCTTTCTCTGTATTTTGGTCTCTCTCTCCTTTTAGAGGCTATGTAGCATTCCATAGTTTGATCATACCATAAAATATCTTATGTCAGACGGTCTCCCACTTGACTTACGATAGTTCAATTTACAATTTTTCAACTTTATGATAATGCGAAAGCAATACGCATTCAGTAGAAACCATGCTTCAGATTTCGAATTTTGATCTTTTCCCGGGCTAGCGGTGTGCTGGGTGAATATACTCTCTTGTGATGCTGGGCAGGGGCAGCGAGCTGCAGCCCCCTGTCAGCGGGGCAACTGAGGGTCAACAACTGGTACTCTTACCCATTCTGCTTTTCACTTTCAGTACAGTACTCAATAAATTGCATGAGATGTTCACCACTTTATTATAAAATAAGCTTTGTGTTAGATGATTTTGCCCACATGTAGGCTAATGTATGTGTTCTGAGCACTTTTAATTAAGATGGGCTAGGCTCAGCTATGTTGTTCAGTAGGTTGGGTGTATTAAATGCATTTTCAACTTATATTTTCAACTTACCATGAGTTTATCAGGACATAACACCACCATAAGCTGAGGCAGATCTGCATTCCACTATTGGATATTTAGATCATTCCTAATTTTTCTTTGCTATTACAAACAATGCTGAATCCTTGCAATACATATTTATACTTCTATCAGCACTGAAAAGTGTCTATAACCCTCATATCTTTATGTACACTGGATATTATCAGTCTTGTAAATATTTACTTGCACATATTCTCTAATTCACAGAAGCTTTATTATTTATTTATTTATTTGGCTGCGCCGGGTCTTAGTTGCGGCACGCGGGATCGTTGTTGCTGCGTGTGGGATCTTTAGTTGCGGCACGTGAACTCTTAGTTGCGGCATGTGGGATCTAGTTCCCTGACGAGGGATAAAACCCAGCCCCCTGCACTGGGAGTGCAGAGTCTTAGCCACTGGACCACCAGGAAAGTCCCACATAAGCTTTAGAAAGAGCTTATGGAGTCCATTAAAAACACGCTGGGATTTTGACTGGAATTGTATTGAATTTAGAGATCAATTTGGGGAAAGTTGACATGTTTACAATATTGAATTTTTAGGCCATGCTCTCCATTTATTTATGTTTTTATGTCTTTCAGTAAAGGTTTGTGGCTTTCTTCATATAGGTCTTGCATATTTCTTGTTAGGTCTAAAACTAGTGATTTTATAAATTACAAAAAAATTGTAAATGGTCCTCTTTTTCTATTACCATTTCTTATTGTTATTTGTTGGCTTATAGAAAAGCCATTTACTTTTGTGTGTCAATTTTGTATCCAGCCACCTTACCTCAACTGTTTTATTCTATATTTCAGTTGATTTTCTTATTTTTTCTTGATAAATTACCATATTGTTTGAAAAATAGTGATAGTTGTTTCTCTCCCTTTTCAATATTAAAATCTTTTTTGAAGTCTAATGTGTGTGCTGCTATATCGGCCAGGACCACAATAGTAGATGTTAAACAGCAGCAGATTGAGTGGACATGGTATTTACTATCTAAACAGGAGAAGAAAACATATAAGGACAAACCGATCAAGCCACTGCATATAAGGACAAACCGATGCAAGCCACTTACTGCATAAGGAAACAATGGATTTATAACACATAAAAGAAGGAAAGAGGCAGACTCTTGACTACCAAGTGCTCCCTGCCCTTCATCTTACACTAATATTATTTAAAACCTTCCAAATCCTTCTAAGACCTCTGCTAGGCAGCTCCATCATGTTACCTGGCAACGTGGGAGTTTGCTCTGTCTGCAGAGCAAATGTATTTCAGCCTGGCTCTTACCTCAACAGTTCATTCAGTCTTTAGACTGACCATTCATAGTTCATGAGGTCAGTCACAGACAAGTGTGACACTCAGGTGCCACATAAGCATGCGCTAGGATGCTTGTGGCTGAGGTTCTTTTTTTTTTTTAACATCTTTATTGGAGTATAATTGCTTTACAATGGTGTGTTAGTCTCTGCTTTATAACAAAGTGAATCAGCTATACATATACATATATCCCCATATCTCTTCCCTCTTGCATCTCCCTCCCTCCCACCCTCCCTATCCCACCCCTCTAGGTGGTCGTAAAGCACGGAGCTGATCTCCCTGTGCTATGTGGCTGCTTCCCACTAGCTAGCTATTTTACATTTGGTAGTGTATATATGTCCATTCCACTCTCTCACTTTGTCCCAGCTTACCCTTCCCCCTCCCCGTATCCTCAAGTCCATTCTCTAGTAGGTCTGCATCTTTATTCCCATCTTGCCCCTAGGTTCTTCATGACCATTTTTTTTTTTTTTTAGATTCCATATATATGTGTTAGCATACGGTATTTGTTTTTCTCTTTCTGACTTACTTCACTCTGTATGACAGTCTGTAGGTTGATCCACCTCACTACAAATAACTCAGTTTTGTTCCTTTTTATGGCTGAGTAATATTTCATTGCAGCTGTATTTACAATAGCCAGGACATGGAAGCAACCTAAGTGTCCATCAACAGATGAATGGATAAAGAAGATGTGGCACATATATACAATGGGGCTGAGGTTCTTGTTGGTATATATAATGAAGATTCCTTCCCAAAGTATACTTTTAAGTCTCTGTAACTAATCACCTCTCTCTGCATTGTTCTTTTTTTTTTTTAATGAAGTACAGTTAACTTACAATGTGTTAATTTCTTTTTTTTTTTAATTTCTGCCTTACAACAGTGATTCAGTTATACATATATATACATTATTTTTTATATTTTGTTCCATTATGGTTCATCCAGGATATTGAATATAGTTCCTTGTGCTATACAGTAGGACCTTGTTATCCATTCTATATAAAATAGTTTGCCTCTGCTAATCCCAGACTCCCAATCCATCCCTCCCCTAGTCCCCCTCCTCCCTGGCAACCACAAGTCTGTTCTATGTCTGTGAGTCTCTTTTGTAGATAAGTTCATTTGTGTCATATTTTTATTTTATTTATTTATTTTTAGTTTATTTATTTATTTATTTTTGGCTGTGTTGGGTCTTGGTTGCTGCATGTGGGCTTTCTCTAGTCGTGGCGAGTGGGGGCTACTCTTTGTTGCAGTGTGCAGGCTTCTCATTGTGGTGGCTTCTCTTGTTGCAGAGCACGGGCTCTAGGTATGTGGACTTCAGCAGTTGTGGCACATGGGCTCAGTAGTTACGGCTCGTGGGCTCTAGAGCATAGGCTCAGTAGTTGTGGCACATGGGCTTAGTTGCTCTGCAGCATATGGGATCTTCCTGGACCAGGGCTCAAACCTGTGTCCCCTGCATTGGCAGGCAGTTTCTTAACCACTGCACCACCAGGGAAGTCCTGTGTCATATTTTAGATTCCACATATAAGTGATGTTGTGTGGTATTTTCCTTTCTGTTTCTGACTTCACTTAGTATGATAATCTGTACATCCATTCATGTTGCTGCAAATGGCATTATTTCATTCTTTTTTATGACTGAGTAGTATTCCACTGTATATACGTACCACATCTTCCTTATCCATTCATCTGTCGATGAACATTTAGGTTGTTTCCGTGCCTTGGCTATTGTGAATAGTGCTGCTGTGAACATAGGGGTGCATGTATCTTTTTGAATGCTAGTTTTCTGCATTGTTCTTAGTTTCCAGCATTTAAGTTTTCACCTACAATCTTGCTGAGCTGTAATTAACTCTTGGCGTTGAGATTGACTGTGCATGGCACAAGACACTACAGACTTAGCTTCACAGGAATGCTTTTCCTTCATTCATTTCTTAAGTACCAAGCGCCTACGTAACTGTAGTTTACTACATAGGTTAATAGAGCTCAGCCTATAAAAAGAAAAAACTAGATACTTAAATAGGAGCTTGGGTTGCTATAGATATTATGATGCCACTTTAAAAACAGAAACTGAGAGTGCTAGTAAGGATGAGAATCTTAATATTTTTAAGGATAAAGTTACCAGAAAGGATGAAGGCATTGTCTATGTTTGTGTGCCAAGGTGTGTCTACGAACAAACCTGCTCTCACCCCAAGAATTCCTTTCAAAACCAGTGAAAACACACTTTGAAAGATAATCTACAATAATTCAAATATCAAATCACTTCTGACTTATTAAAAAATGAGGTTTGTGAAAATCTTAACATTGAAAATGCTTATGATAAGTGAAATATTAATATTCAAAATTAATTTAAAGGGAGTTCCCTGGTGGTGCAGTGGTTAAGAATCCACCTGCCAATGCAGGGGACACGGGTTCAAGCCCTGGTCCGGGAAGATCCCACATGCCGCAGAGCAACTAAGCCCATGCGCCACAGCTACTGAGCCTGCGCTCTAGAGCCTGCAAGCCACGACTACTGAGCCCACGTGCCACAACTACTGAAGCCCACACGCCTAGAGCCCGTGCTCCACAACAAGAGAAGCCACCGCAATGAGAAGTCTGCTCACCACAACAAAGAGTAGTCCCCGCTCACCGCAACTAGAAAAAGCCCAGGAGCAGTGACAAAGACCTAACACAGCCAAAAGTAAATAAATAAATAAATTTTAAAAATTAATTTAAAGCATGATCTCAATGAAATATATAATAAATGCATATAAAGAAGACTGGGAAGAATTCTACTAAAATGTTAATAATCTGAGAGTAATATCTCTCAGTGGTGGCATTATTTGATTATTATTTTCCATATTGCACAGGTTTTACTTTTTAAAGTATTACTTTTATGACCAAAAAACTAAAAAAAAAGAAAGAAAGAAATCATATGAGTTAAGTAAAGTAAGCAAAATCAACCTTTTATGCAATTACTTATGAGACATGAAGACACTGAAAATTGTTGACCTGATGATTTAGGAAGGCAGATGAATTTGTTCACAGCAATTTGCTCGTTCTAACTCATTTCAAAGATAATTTCCTTAATGGATCAACGTCCTTGAATACTTTTTAAGCTTGTAGGACTCACTCTTTTAGTTAGGTGTAGCCATCTGCAAACAAGCAAATTTTTGCATTTATAGCAAAGGAAATGCGTTTGTGAAAGGACTTTGAAAAAACATAGAGCAATACACAAAGGCAAGCACTATGTAATCAGCTCTTTGTGTAAATTATGGTTTTTATTGACAGGGATCATTATCACTGTGTACAAAAGCAAAAACTTTCCTGTGGTGTGCAGCTGTGGCCACTGTTTGCAGAAGCCACGTGCTTGGGTGTGACTGTGCTTCTCGGACTCACAGTTTGCTATTGCAAATAGTCCAGGATAAAACTGAGGAAGCTGCAGTCTGGAAGCTGGCTAAGGCAGGCCTAGGGCATCTTCAACCCAATAGATGTTTATTGAGAAGCTTACCAGCAAGTAACTGTGCTGTGGGGATACCAAGAGAAAGAACAATAATCCCTGGCCTCTGCCCTGCATATAGTTTTTTGTTGTTTTTTTTTTTGTCTGCGCCAAGTGTCATGTGGGATCTTAGTTCCTGGTCCAGGGATCGAACCTGTGCCCCCTACAGTGGAAGCGTGGAGTCTTAACCACTGGACCGCCAGGGAAGTCCCTGCCCTGCATATAGTTTACATGTATTTTTGAAAAGATTTCACCTAATTCTCACAGCCACCCTGTGAGTTAGGTAGAGGAACCCCCATTTACAGGGAAGGGTAGGTAGTTTTCTCCATGTCACACAGCTTCTGAGTAGCAGAGCCAAAACGGGCACTCAGGTCCTCTACTCCTAACCCTGGAGCTGAATGCCATGGCTGCCTCCTGGATAGATAGGCCCCACCTGCCCATCAGGAGCATTCAGTCTGGAGGGGAAACACAAATGCAGGTATCAGCGAAAGGTGCTGATCAGGTGTTGTTACTGAGTGCAAAGTACAAGAGAAAAAAAAAGGAAGGCAGCTAACTTCCTCCTGGCCACACTCTGAGTCCTGAGAGCAAGCTGCCTCCTTGAAATGCTGTCTGGCTTTTGCTGATGGTAGCCCGAAAGGAGTGATGTTCCATTAACGGCCATCACTTTCCTTCTCTTTGTCTGCCTCATTTCATCTTTCTCTACGTCTTACAGCCCTTTTCCTCTTGTTCACTTGTTGTGAATTCCAGTCTCTGGATCCGTATCTCTATGCCTATTTTCCTGTGTTGAAGGCTGTATCTTGGCCTTTTTATTCCCTGTATCTATCTCAGTCTCTTCCGGTGGATCTTCTTTCTGTGCTGTATCTTTCTCTCCATGTCTCTTCCCATCACTTCATTTCTCCTTTTCTCCTTGTTCCTGCTCTGTTTCTGCTTCACCTGTCCCTAATGCAGAAAGGAAGTGAGGTTCTAAACAAAATAATTTTCATTTCAGAAGTGTTTCATTTTCTCTGTTATGACTTTTAAAGTAGATGAGTGGATGGAGACCTCCAAGTTCTCTTTTGGTTCAGATGCTCGATGTGAAGATGTTTCATGTGTGAATCTCAACCTTTTTTCCGATAGATGCAAGGTAGCAGCCCACACATCACATATCTTAATGATATTCACTTGAGTATTCTCAAAGCATTCTACAAGTAAATATGGAATTTTCAATTTAAGGTTGGAGAAACCAGGGAGCAGATGTGGGGAGAGTCGTGTATCTTATCCCCTAATGGTATCCAGATTGGGATCTAAAGGAATGGAAGAGATGGGGACCAAAAAACAGGATCATATACCTCAGTGGCAGAAGAAACCACCTAGAAATCCCACCACAGCCCTTCCAAACTGGGAGCTTTATTAATTCCCATTCAAGGGGTGTAACTCTGATTTGGTAAATAAGTCTTAACATCCAGTAACCCAAGCTCACGCCTGAAACCCACAAAGGAAGCATAATCAAAACCTCCTTAAATCCCAACCCTACAGCATGAAGTAGTTGAAATCACCCTGGAACATGAATCAGCAGTCCAGGGTCCTAATTTGAGACTTGCCACTTCGTAGGGTGGCAATTCAGTTTACCATTTGCATCCAAGTTTCCTTATCTATAAAATGAAAACAATATGTTCACCTACCTCACTGGGTTATTTTAAGAACCAAGTGAGATAATATATGTAAAGTGCTTTGAAAAATTATAAAGTTATATATAAATATAAAATGGTGTTAATAGCAGCATCAGAGCCCATAAACTCCACTCCACACATTTATATTTGTGGGTAAACAATTAGGAACAGTGGTTATTAATCAGAAACCACATTGTGAAAAAGAATTATGTACTCTCTCCTTGCTTATCAAGTTTGAAGGCAGAATAGTCATTAAGCACATTGACCTTGAAGGCAGAAAATACTGAATTCAAATCCCAACTCTGCTACCAGCAGTGTGACCTTAGCAATATTTTAGTTGCTTTGGGTCTCATTTTGCAGACACACACTCACTCACACAGAGTGAGGACAACAGATTTTTCGTGAGGAACCAATGAGATAACTCATGCAAAATGTTGGATCCAGTACCTGGCACATAGTAAGTACTCAATAAACATTAGCTTTAAAAAGTATCAAACATTTCTTGAGCGCTTGCAATGTGCCAGGTATAACTTAGGAAACAGAACAAAAAGATTCTGGGGTTTTTTTTGTTGTTTTTTGGGGGGGTTTTGGCCACACCAAACGGCATGCAGGATCTTAGTTCCCCAACCAGGGATCGAACCCGGGCCTGGCAGTGAGAGCGCCTAGTCCTAACTACTGGACCGCCAGGGGATTCCCGACATGGTCCTGTTTCAAGGAAAGCGCATACAAATAAAAACCAACGTGCTCACTACTCAAATGCAAAGGCAGTTTAGAAAATGAACTTATAAACCTGCCTGGAGAGACAGGTAAATTGAAACCTTCTTTCAGGAGGAAACATTTGACTCAAGACTTCTGAAGGGTGAGTAGAAGTTTGTGTAAAAAAAAAGCTTGATGCTTTTTGACTTTATCGTTTGCCCACTTGAAAAGCCAGGGCTCACTTTATGCTTGTTGCCCTTCTGGTGATTCAACCTAAACATTTTGGTGACTTCATGAGCATGGTGTTGGAAACTGATTTTACTGGTTATTTTCTATGCATGAAACATCTGTTGTTTTGTTTTCATTTCACAGACTCCTTAAGAGCTGTACAAACGACTTCTTGCATAGGGAGTAGATTGATTCCCATCACTGAAAAGTACTGGCATCCTTGATGCACGTTGCTGATCCCTTTAAGAAGAGAAGGCAGGGAGGACTTGTGACCACTTGTCCCTCTCTGGAAAAGCTGGAGCTGGAGGTGACTGGGATAAAGGGGTAGGGAGTAGAAATTGCAATGCAGAAGGATTTGTTGTTCTGGAGAGAATGGAAGATAGCTGTCCTTTACCCTCATGCAAATGTGAATGTACAGAAAGCTTTTTATTTGCCAGATATCTTGCTACCAAATTTAAGTATCTTTCTTATTTCACCAAGGGTGTTACCGGTGAATTTGGGAGTTAGAGATGTTGCCCTAAGTGGAAGAAATATCAGACTTTTCTTTGGGTTTTCTGCTTCCATAATGTTGCTTCCTAAATCCCTCACCTTAACTACATATACGAAGACGTTAAAAGCTGTGTTTACATCGGCTTCTACACCAGCAACTGCCACGTTAGAGAAATTTAATTGACATTTAAAGAAATAATCTGTTACCTTATAAAAGTCGTAGAATCTTAAGAATTTTGAGCTGGAAGAACCTAAGAGAACTTGTAATTCAGCTTCTTCATTTCACAAATGAGGAAACTGGCCCAGGGAGGCTGAGCCCAGCTGCTCCAAAGTACTCTTATGGGGCTTTGGTTAGCATTTTGCATGATGGTGATTTGAAGAGATGCACAGTACCTTTCAATTGCTGTAGACATAAATGAATTGTCTTTTCCCCCCACATTTGTAAGCTGAGGAAGATACAGACCAAAGTAAAACTCTGGCAAGTCCCAAGAGAAGAGAAGCCAGTAATACTGAAGTTACTGTGTTGGTGCCATGTGACTGGTGCTGAGTGAAAATGATTCGATTCCGCCCACCCAAGTTCAGGGCATTTGGCCCGAGAACTTTGAAGTAAGGACGACGCTGTCAACAACAACAACGAAACAATCACCAAGATGGGACAGCATCTTGACCCAAAGCCTAGAGACAGTACTGCAGTACCACGGAAAGTCTGCAGCCGTGAGATTCCACCTCGATGTGTGGCTGGAGAGAGGAACTGCTGGATCGATGCTCCTCTGGAGAAATTTCGGCGGTTGGCAGGACGTGGAAAAGCCATCTCTGGCCGGCAGAAAGACCATTTCCTTAAGCCTCCCACTTGGAAGCGAGAGTGCTTCATAGATAAGTCAGGCGGGCAGACGGCCTCAAGTCCACCCGCCCTCTCCTTCCTTCGCCGGGAGAGACGCCCACCGCCCTGTTTGCGCCGGGCCACGCCCCTGCCCCGCGGGCTCACCCCACCCTACTAGTCGGGGGTCTAGACCCGCAGCCTTTTCCTACCTGGCCCCCTCAGGGCCTCGCCCACCCGCCCGCCTCGCCCGGTGGGCAGGTGCGGGGCAGTTCGTCAGCCAGGCGGGTCCCCGAGGGAGGGGGAGGCGTCCGCGGTGACGGAACAGAAGCCCCGAGAGCCTCGGCGCTTCCTCCACGGCCTCGGCCCGGCGGCGGCCACTCACGCGCCGCTGGTCGGAGGCGCAGCGTCCGCTCACTCGCGGCCCGGCGGGCAGCAACTCCCGCTGCCGCCTACTCGCCGGCCGGGAAACCAGGAGAAGCCTCGGGGCCCAGGGGCGGTGGCGGCGAGACCCCGCCCCGCCCGGCCGGCCCGCTCCTATCGCGGTCCGCGGCCTGGTCACGCGGGGAGTGGCGCCGCGGGCTCGGGACTAGCGCCCGGCGGCTGCCGGAGTCGCGGCGGGCCGGGGCCGGGGCCTGGGCGGGGGGCGGAGGGTAGAAATAGGGGCGGGCGGGCCGCGTCAGTCCCGGAGCCGCGCGCGCGGAGCCGACCGAGCCACGCCGAGGGCGCCAAGCTAGGCGGCCGAGCCCGAGCACCCATGCTGCTGCCGCTGGCCTGGGGCTCGCTCTTCTTCCCGGGGCTCTTCGTGCTCTGCACCTGGGGGCTGCGGCGCGCGCGGCCCGCCTGGACCCACAACGACTGCGTGCTGATCAGCACCAGGTACGGGGCGAGGCCGCGCCGCCGCCCGGCCACGCGCCCCGGCTGCGCCCGCCCAACGCCGAGCTCAGGGCGGAAAAGGGGGGCGACAGGAAGCGAGGGGGCCGCCTCCCGGGTCCTCGCCCAGTCCACGGCGCGGGCCGGAGCGCTCCGAGGACCCTGTGCAGCCTTCCCCCGGAGGGAGGGAGGCGGAGGAGGGTGGAGCGGGAGCAGGCTGGAGGGTGGGGGGCTGCCCACGCTGATGAGGACCGGGAGGGACGTCTCCCCGCTGCTGACATCTGCCAGCTGCTTTGGGAGTCGGGAGCGCGGCGGCGGCCCTACCGTTTTCCTCGGCGCCCTGGCGGCCTGGGGAAGTCAGGTTGAAGAGTTCTGGCTTCATGCTGTCCCTGGGACTGGACTGAGCACGCTTCCCGGCCCCGCTCCCCCCTTTTCTCTTTTCTGTCGTACGTTAGGCTGGTTTCTTCAGTGCAGGCTGTGTTGGCCACCGGGTCTGGGATCATCATCATCCGCTCCTGTAGCCACGTGATCACCGACAGGTAACATCCAATGCCAGGTGAAAGCTACACAGATCACGGCGCTGAACTTTTTCGAAGCTTCCGCATTTGAGTGGCTCACAGGTCCTAGTTCTTTATCAGCATGTGCCGTCAGGCAGCTGATTAATGGGTGAAACTTGGGCACCATACCTAGTTCCCTCCACCTCTCCTCACCTCCTTCAGCATCGCCAGCTTAGGACAAAGTAAACTGAAGAAATGCTAGGGCATGACAGAGCCTGAGTCTGATTTAAGGTGGCGTGTTAGAGGACAGTGTGGTCCAACGATCCAAGTTCCTTATGCGATAGATAAATGTGAAAATTATTCAGAAGTGGAAGTATGGCTTTTGGTTCTTTTAAATGAGCCCCCTGGGGTTCCGCTGTGGAGCATTCATTGGCCAAGGTAGGATGTGTGGTTAGCAGAGTCCTGCTATGGAAAGGAACAAATCCACCACCCCTTTCCTTACAAATACTGCTCTTGTCTTTCCTCTGAAAGATGAAGGTGATGAAGAGTTTGCTGGAGCTTTCAGAAAACTGACTCGAATGGGTGTGAAAGTTCAGTCCACAGGCAGGACAGGAAATGTGCATTCAGTGAAACAAATCATAGCGACCAGGCTGGTCTACTTTGTATAGTATTTAGACCTGGGTAACAGTGGTGTGCCCCCCACCCCCTTTTAAAGCCATCCTTTTCACCTGTCTTCCTAGAAGCACCCTTTCCTCCTCACAGTTAAGTTGAAGAGCAATTGTCATATGTGCAGGGAAAGTTAATAGCCTTTCCTGATCCCTTTCTCATGTTGACTCTATTAAGTGTCCTGGTTTTCACCTGTTGGGAATGGAATGGGAGGGGAGCCTGAGAGGGGCATCTATCTCACTGTGGCCTGCAAATTTAGTGCCTGGCTCTTATTTGGGATTAACCCTGTCATCACGATTTTCGTGCTTTTCTTTTGCCTTTTTTTTTTTTTTTTTTTTTTTAGAGAAAACCAGTTATTGGCGATGAATTGTAGATGCTGAGAGAAGATAGGTCAAGTGACTTTGATTGCATACACCAAAGACTAACAGCATTTTCTCAGCTGGGTTCAATTTTTATTTTAATTGAGCATTTTCTGATGGTGCAGCAAGCTCCCTCACTGACCCCAGTTTGTCAGGTCAAACTTGAAGCCTGCCTCCTTTGCAGAGATTAAGCTAAGACAAATGCAGCCCCACGGCACTTGAGGGCAAACAGCAGGCAGCTGCTACACATTTCAGGAAGAGATGTGCACACAATTAACTTTCAATTCTGTAGCATGGTTGTGTTCTCCCCTCAGAAGCCATGTGTCTTAGTGGCTTGAGCATGGTAGCAAATCTAAGTTTGGCTTTTAGGGTCCTCCTTTTGTATATCTTTATGCCTTAGATTCATCCTCTGCTTGCAAAATAGAGACAGACACCACCTTCTGTGCCCTCAACTTACATGGATGCACAAGGATGCTCTAAAGGCACCTAATCATCTGAAAAAAAAAAAAAAAAAGCTTTTTGGGGTTTATAGTCTGTACATCCAAATATTTTTCTATTCTATGTCTTTTAATTTTAGGCCTTCATATAGAATGTCTGTAGGTAGGAGGGGGTGTCTATGAATCTTCCCAAACTATCTGCAGGGTGTGGTGCGGGGCCAGGGGTATCATCAGCTCCTTAAAGAGACCCAGATCTGTACAAGGGCTCAGAGTCACACAGCTCTAGGCAATTTCTCAATGTAAGCGCTTCCTTTTTTTTTTTTTTTGGCCACACCGCTGTCTTGCGGGATCTTAGCACTTACATTTAAGTAAGTGCTGATACTTTTTACATTTAAAAGGACTCTCAATGGGAACTGAGAGGAACCTGGCGGTCCAGTGGTTAGGACTCCGCTCTGACTGCTGAGGACCTGGGTTCAATCCCTGGTCTGGGAACTAAGATCCCACAAGCTGCGTGGTGTGGCCAAAAATAATAATAATAATAAAAGTACTCTCATACTTTTAACTTTCTAATCTTCACAATAACTTTGTCAGGAAAGTAAGACAAGGATTCTTCATTTTATAAAAAAAGTTAAGGTCCAGGCTAGTGCTAGCTAAGATTATAATCCAGATCGCTTGCTGGTAAGTCTTCAGGGAATTCAACTAACAGCCACAATTTCGCATCTTATTGAATTGGTACTGTGTGCAAAATTTTAAAACCCTAGGCTCCACTCAAGGGGAGAGGTCAGTTATATTTCAGATGAGTTTTTATAAATTTATTTATTTATTCATTTATTTAATTTTCGGCTGCATTGGGTCTTCGCTGCTGCACGCGGGCTTTCTCTAGTTGCAGTGAGCGGGGGCTACTCTTTGTTGCGGGGCGCAGGCTTCTCATTGTGGTGGCTTCTCTCGTTGCAGAGCACAGGCTCTAGGCACGCGGGCTTCAGCAGTTGTGGCACACGGGCTTCAGTAGTTGTGGCACGTGGGCTCTAGAGCACAGGCTCAGCAGTTGTGGCGCACGGGCCTAGTTGCTCCGCGGCATGTGGGATCTTCCCGGACCAGGGCTCGAACCCGTGTCCCCTGCATTGGCAGGCGGATTCTTAACCACTGTGCCACCAGGGAAGCCCCAGATGAGTTTTTAATAGCTCTTCATAGTTGTTTTACTTTGGAATTGCTTCAAGAAAGCGATGGAGACCACAGATGGGCAGTAGAATAAATATTGCATCTTTTTGCCTCATTGGAACTTGGCTAATTAATTTACCTGAATGTATATTAAGTTTGCCATTACTTGTTTACCTATTTCACTGCTTACTCATGATTTAGTTTTGCTGTGGTAAGTGCGGAATCATTCAGGAACAGAAATGTGAATGGCACTCTATATTCCCAATGTTGCAGTTCAGTGGACTGGCTCCTTAGGTTAAATGAAGAAAAGGTTAAAAATACAGATTTGAGGTCCTGGGCACACCATGTGTAGTCTCTGAGGCGTGGAGCCCTTTATAAGCACTGCAGGCGATTCTGATGTTCAGGTAGTTTGAGAACCATAAAACTAAATGGTTTCTTCTACCTAACACATGGGCGCTTGATAAAACTTTGCTGACTTAGTCTAATCCTTCCCAGGATAGTACATAATTTCAATTTAGATTTTTTTTTTTTCATGTATATCTTCTGTAGAGTGACTATTTGGGGAACAAAATTTTGGAAATTGTAGAGACTTCCCTTCTAATCTGCTCTGGGACAGTGATAAACTATCATTTTGACTCAGCAAATATTGATTCAACCCCTTTGGACAAGTAAATGGGAACATTGTCTTTTGTCTTAGCTTCTCTTTTGGTATCTATTTACTGTAAGGTAGTCCTTGAGCTCTGGGCTCGTTTCCAGAGATATTTTTCTTAATGAGTGAAACTGGGTTTAGCCATAGTATTGTAGAGAAAGTGGCCAGGGTTACTTCCTGGAAACTCCCTAGAGTGGGGTTGCAAACAGATGCAAGAGTAGTGTCCCAACTATTGAGCAACTGAGTAGGTTAAACTGGAAATACTGGGTTTGGGATTTGGGTCACTTTCCAAACCTGTTTCTTGGTGGGTCTGTTGAATCACTGGTAGAGATATCTGTATCAAAGTCAGCTTATATCACAAAGTACCAGAAAATCCATTACAAATGAGTAGCTAAACCAGGCAAATAGTGACGGCAAGTCACTGAAACACATGGTGCTGAGTGAATCCTTGCTTTCTACCTTTGACACTTATGAGTTTGCCCTGTAATTTAGAGAAAGTTGTTCACTCTCCTTGTCAGCTTCAGCATGTTCATTGTAAAGTATCTGGAGTAAAAACAGCTGATGAAGTACAAAGCTGATGCAGATGTGTTTAAGAAGAGGCTGGCTGTGAGCCTTCATAACTGATATCCATAATTACTTCTTGGACCACCCATATGCTTTCTTTCAGGCACTGGCTTGCCCGAGAGTATGTCTGGTTTTTGATTCCATACATGATCTATGACTCCTACGCCATGTACCTCTGTGAATGGTACCGAACCGGGGACCAGAGCAGCAAACATACCCTCACCATTTTTCGAAACTTCCTCAGTAAAAACCGCCTCATGATCACGCACCACGCAGTTATTCTGTTTGTCCTTGTGCCGGTCGCACAGGTAATGGCCCCCCAGGACAGGCACCAGTAGGTTCAGCCACTCGTTTCTCCTGTTGAACTGGGTGTCTCAACCGTCCGACTGCCCCCTTTTCTTCCCCTTTCCTGCTGCCCCCACTGCCCTCCTGCCAGCTGCTGCCACAGTATAGAAAGGAATTAAATCTGAAATGTCTGCGATCCTCTTTACTGGCAATCCCCCAGCCCTCTGTGACACCCGAGGATTTGGCAAAGGTTCTGCCTTTAGTTCATACAATATAAAACCAATATATAATACAAAACAACATAAAAATTGTTTTAAAGAAATGAGAGTAGCTCTATCAACTGGTTATTTGCTCTGATAGTGCCCAGAGCGGGCTGTTTGCATTATTCTGATGTCACAAAAGCACAGACTCTCAAAGCAAACAGCCTCATAATTTCTCCCCAGATCCATTTTTCCCCATTAAAAAAACTCACCCAACAAGGAAGAGAAATGGGAATGCAGAGGGGAGACTAGTAATTCCCAAGTGCCTACCAGGTGACAGGTGCTTGATTTAAAAACTTGTAGCTTGGGGACTTCCCTGGGGGTCCAGTGGTTAGGACTTCACCTTCCAACGCAGGGGGTGCGGGTTCGATCCCTGGTCGGGGAGCTAAGATCCCACATGCTTCACGGCCAAAAAACCAAAACATAAAACAGAAGCAATATTGTGACAAATTCAATAAAGACTTTAAAAATGGTCTACGTCAAAAAAAAAAAATCTTAAAAAAAAATTTGTTGCTTTCTAATAATGATTAGAAATTTTTAGAAATAATTAGAAATGATAATTAGAAATTATTAGCCCTATACCATAGATGAAGAAACTGGGGCTCTATGAGTTTACGTACCTCACTCGGTGGTACTAAGAGACAGAACTGCTATCCCAATACTGCTTGCTTGCTTTCTTTTTTTGGCCGCGCCTCGTGGCTTGTGGGATCTTAGTTCCCCAGCCAGGGATAGAAGCTGGGCCACAGCAGCGAAAAGTGCCGAGTCCCAATCACTCGGCCGCCGGGGAGTTCCCTGTACTGCTTTCTTGAAAGGATAAAAGGCGAGGTAGAGTGCATGACATTCTTTAATAAGTCTCTCTTGATTGTGTTGGGACCCTAACATCAGGCATGGGGCCTGGTGCATATTTCGTGGAACTGAACTGGCTTAAGTGCCCTTGGCATGACTAAGTTGGATACCCAAAAGTGGGCTGCAGAGTTCCTTTTGGCTGACGCTGAAATTCTAGAGAAAGCTCAGTGTGTGATGCAGGTGCCTCTGGACCACGAGGATTCCAAGCGCCCCTGCTATGTGAACAGTGTGAACTGGTCTGCACTGGCCCGTTGAGCACTTCCATTTCCCTGCATGTTGTTGCTCAGGGTTACCCTTTTCAATAGCCCTAGTTAGAACTTTCCTTCCGGTGGTTCCTTAACCTCCATTACTTATTTCCCTTTTTCCTCTTTTCCTCTGCAGAGGCTTAGGGGAGAGCTTGGGGACTTCTTTGTTGGCTGCATCTTCATGGCAGAACTGAGTACTCCGTTTGTGTCGCTGGGCAGAGTTCTGATTCAGGCACGTATGAAAGGAGTGGCAGAAAGAGTGCCGAGGGAACAGACTCTGCTTCTCCTTGGCAGATTAGGAGGGTTTGGAGAAACTCCTTTAGTGCTACCAATAGTGGGGTAGGAGACCCTTGAACAGACTTAAAGGTCAGTTGGTCTTTCGAGCCAGTGGGATTGAAAAATTGTACATTTGATTCAAATTTGATCCAGTTCTTCATATATATTTTTCCTGGCCACTGAGTTTCTCTAACCCACCATTCCTGTGCTCCTGTCAGCTGGGTGGCTTAGATCAAATTTCACATCACTGTTGGAAACAATGTGAGGCTCTATGCATCTACAAATACGGCAGTGCTCAATCATCTTTTCTACAAGTGTCGGAAGAGGAGACGCTTGGCCTGTCCGTTGTGGGACTCAGGCTAGTCATTCCCTGAAAGTGACCCTGTGTTCTCCTTCCCTCTTTTGCAGCTAAAGCAGCAGCACACCCTGCTGTACAAGGTGAACGGAATCCTCACGCTGACCACCTTCTTCTTATGTCGGATCCTCCTTTTCCCCTTCATGTACTGGTCCTATGGCCAGCAGCAGGGACTGAGCCTGCCCCAAGTGCCGTTCCACATTCCTTTCTACTGCAATGTGGCCAACGCCTTCCTCATCGCTCCCCAGATCTACTGGTTCTCTCTGCTGTGCAAGAAGGCAGCCCGGCTCTTTGATGCTCCCCCAGCCAAAAAGGATGGTTAATTGCTCCATGAGTCAGGCAGTGAGGGCGCCTCCTCCACTCAGTATTCCCGTGGACCAAACTGCAGATTGTGCCCTGGGTGGCCTCAGCCTTTTGGGTATTGATAAGCAGAGGGATTTGAGTTTTTCTAAAGAATATTCCTATCAATCACCTCCCGCTTCTAACCTGCCCCTTTTGCAAAAGCACTTTTTTCTTAGTAACAACTATTGGATCCCCTCAGACCTCCACTGGCAGCAAGGTGGTTTTAATGCGAAGCCCAAGGATCCTTCCCTGGGTCTTATCTCAAGGGCTCTGGAGGTAGAAGCACGGGGTGTGGAGATAGGTGGACCAAGGAGATAAGGAGCTGGGCACCTGCCTGCTCTTCGTATTGGCGGCTCCCCACCTTTCCAGCCACTCAGGGAGTGTCCACACATACTGGGCCAGCAGAAGCAAGTGATGACTTGGTTCTTTTCTTGTGATGTTGGCCTGGGAAAATCGTTGTGGGTAGGTAGTTTTTTTATTGTTTACTAGATAACCTGTTGGTCCTTTGCCTCATCCTTTCATCCATGTGCCAACATTGAATTCTCCTGTCTACCGACGTCTGGTCAGAAGTCTCACTGGCGGGGTGGGGTAGGTGGCAGGGACGGGAACCTGAAGCACCTGAGTAGGTAGGAAGGCCAACAGGTCAGCACCTCTGCAGGCTGGCTTGGCTAGACCAGTGTCAAACTTGTGAGCTTGCTGTCAACAGTCACAGATACTATTCCCTTTTTAGCATGTCCCTCAAGCCCAGCTTTCCCCATATCCACACACACAGGATGCTCTTATTAAAAACTATAGGGGTAAAGTGAAATGACGGCTACCGAGCTATTCTCTGGGTAACCCCACTCCCTGACACTGTCCTTTTCCTATGAAGCAGAACGGACTGCTGTATTCGAAACCATGAGATGTCTCATCTAGACTGCCTCCTGATAAGCCAGAGCTTGTGGTCCAAAGTCTGTTCCTATCTGACTTAACTGCCATTTAGCCACAGAAGGCTGGAGAGCAAGAGTGCAAGTCAGCCCTGGCCAAATTACGTTCTGTGGACTGACTCCTTCACCCACCATTGACAAATAGGATCCTCTGGTGCCAACACTAATTGTTCCTGAACGACAAGGATGGGTTTTAGAAACTGCTACCATGAAGTTTTTTCCCAAGCAGTAGTGAAAAACTAGATTTTTAAAAGTGCCTTTTAATTCACTGTTGTCTGTGAACTTTTAAAGTACTGAGTGTGTAACAGTGTCTCAAATTTTGACTATTTCAGTCTTTAATG
This sequence comes from Balaenoptera borealis, assembly GCF_965194805.1. Taxonomy (NCBI): domain Eukaryota; kingdom Metazoa; phylum Chordata; class Mammalia; order Artiodactyla; family Balaenopteridae; genus Balaenoptera; species Balaenoptera borealis. Next base: position 47,388,336 of record NC_138879.1, on the reverse strand, counting down.
GGTGCCATTTAAAAAACAAAATGCTGTTAAATTTTTTTTTTTTTTACCGTTTTGTTTACTATCAGTATATCTTTATAAATCACCCCTGTGGTGACTAAATTGCACTAATATTTTTGAACTTATTCTCATTTGTGAAATATATCCATGCCGACTTCTGGTAAGACCTGTCCTGTGACGAACTTGAATGGCTGCTGTGTGCCATTGTTTCTGTTCTGTGTTCTTCTCCGTGTAACTGGCAGAGGTGGGCTGTTGCAGGGGAAGGGGGTGTGTGAATGCGTTCAGCCTCCAGCAGAGCCTAGCTCATACCTCACTCTAACATGTTTCTGTAATTCACGGTGCCAAGAGTACACTGCAGAGTTCTAGAGTTCTAGCCCAGCGGTCACGTAACTTTAGGCCCTTTCTTCTCTTCCCAGGTGAATCCCAACTAGGAGTCAGGAGGCTGGAAACCCAATTGTAGGCCGCAGACAGAGCCAGCCCACTTTAGGTGGCGGGGAGGGAACTTGAATACTGCCTTACTGTGATGGGGGGTATGGAGCTGTCCTTCCTTGCCTCCCAATTAAACACTTCACTAACGAGTCCTCATGGTTCTGGAATATATCCTGGGCACGCATTTGCACACACCATTCCCTGCTCCCACATGTTCTTCAAAACGGTGACAACCGGGACTTCCCTGGTGGTGCGGTGGTTAAGACGCCATGCTCCCAGTGCAGGGGGCCCGGGTTCGATCCCTGGCCAGGGATCTAGATCCCACATGCATGTCACAACTGAGTTCGCATGCCGCAACTAAAACAGCCGGCGAGTCACGACTAAGGAGCCCACTTGCCACACTAAGACCCGATAGATAAATAAAGCAAACAGAAAAACCAACCAACCAACCCACGACAACCCACCCAGGCAGAAGATAATTACACCCATCCTTTAAACACGTCTCTGCTGTGGTTACCAGACAGTATCAGCACAGCCCCTTTGAGATGCACTGAATGGACAGAGTTAACACTGTGGGGCAGAAGTCCTCGATTCAGAAGAGACCCATTTTCCTGAGGTCACTGACCTCCCTCCCGCCCACCCAACATTTAATGTTCTTGGTCCAACCCTCTCCTTTTATACTGGTTGCAGGCCTTGTGGGCACACAAATCACATGGCCAATTGGTAGCAGAAAAGAGTCCTTTTCCTAGTTCCTGCCCTTTCCAAGATACTGCGAAATGACTCTTAAAGAGAGTTTCAGTGCAACAGAACACACGTACCTTGTCATCTGTCCACTTGGGTGGTTTCACCTTTAGACTTATTTGCCAAATTCTAGGGTGGAGAAGTCCAGTGATGAACGTGTTCCTCCCGGCTTGACTTGATCTTCAAGACCGGCTGAGCCCAATTTCAGAGTGTACTGATGAGCCTAGACTATTGATAAGAAAGTCTCAAGAGAGGCAAGATAAAACTCAAAAGAGAATTTTATTACAATTTGTATGTTACAAATACCTAAGAAACTATTTTCTTTACAGTGTTGTCAGATTTTTGGGCTCGTGTACAATTTCACATAACCGAAACATTTGTGTTTTTCAGCTGTAGCCCCCGTAGACCCGGCCAAGTTGAGGCCCAGCTGTTTTCTGACCCACGAAGGTCAGAAGTTGCTGATCTTCTGCAGGAGGGTCTGGCGCCGCTCCTCGGGGCTAACGTTCTCAGCGATGGACTTTAAGAAGTGCTGCTCGTTTACTTTCTGGAGCAAGGAGCTGACCGAAGGGTTGGTCTTGCTCAGGGTTTCGTAGCAGGTGAGGATCTCCAAGGCCAAAACATACAGTGGTTCACACACCTCCTGGTGGAGCATGGCCATGATGTGCAGAACGTGACAGAACACCTGGGTGTAAAAAAACAGGGTTTCCTGGGTCAGGTCCTGCTCTTGTCCTTGGGCCCAAGGGCCAACTGACTGTGTCAACCGAATGGAGTCCAGGAGGTTGGTCAGGCTGTTGCAGAGGAGCTTGACCACATGGCTCCAGCCTTCCACAGGGAGCCAGTTATGGCAACTCTGGCTGCAGAGAAACTGGAAAGCTCTCAGCAAGAGTACGGAGAGTTGGAGCTCCTGGGCAAAGGGCTTCAGGTTGAGCAGAGGGACAAACTGAATATACTCCAGGCTGTAGGGGACATGCAGGAGCTGCATCTCCAACAGTCTCCTGGTCAGCTGGTGAAGGCACTGCCACTCCTGGGGGCTGCACCACGGCATGAGCTGCACCAGGGCCACCAGGAAGCCCTTGCTGAACAACCTGACCTCCTCAGGGTTGCCCACATCCACCACCAGCAGGGCGAGCATCTGCTCAGAGATGCCGCTGGAGATGGAGGAGCACTCCATCCAGGCCAGGAGGCCCGTGCCGGGCCCATACCTGGGGTGGGCCTGGCAGGTCCACTTGTCCTCAGAAAGCTTACAGATCTCGAAGAGCGTGGCTGGCACCTCACACTTGAAGTGGCCCCCAAAGAAGCTCTGCAGCCTCAGGCCCACAGTCCAGTCCAGCAGCTCCAGCTTCCGGTGGAGCCAGGACAGGGACTTGACCCAGGTGTCCGGGGAGAAGGTCTCGGCGTTAGCCGACACCACCTCACAGAGGCGCTCCAGGATGTGGATCACCAGGTCCTTCCCGTCCAGGGGGAGGCAGCGCTTCTCCCTGGGGAGCTGCCAGTATCTGCTGAAGCCATCCAGGAGCTGGCACAGGCTGAAGATGAGTGGGAACGGAGAGCAGGTCTGCAGCCAGTATTCCTCTAGACATGTGTTTGCTTCCAGAGTCTGGATGAAGATCCTCAGACTGAGGTCCACCTCTTTGACATCGAGCATCAGGAAAGGCAGGACGAATTCCTTTAGCACCTCATCTGGCTCGAGAAGAGCTGCGACTGGAATCCCTTGGGGCTTCACAGGACTCACCAGGCATCTCAGGAGCTCCAGAAACTGCTTCTCTTCCCTGGGTGTAGAGAACTTCATCCAGACTGTTTCTTTGAGGCAGGACACCACGAACGTGGTGGAGGGATTTGGACCCTGCTCTTCCGTGAACCTGAGGGCGGGGAAGGCAGTGAGAATCTGAGCCAGGAACCTGTGGGTGCCAAGGTTGACCACGGCCATGCTGCACACTTTCTTCACCGTGCTCTCCGGGTGCAGAATGACTAGGCAGGCCACAGAAGCGATGGCCTTGGCCAAGCCCTGTTCAGAAGCGCTCTGCGCGAGCTGGTTAAAAGTCGTGTTGAGGTCTTCCTGAAACCCCTCCAAGTGACCCAACAACTTCTCAGAGAGGCCCTTGCGCCCCCAGGAGAGCAGGACGCCCGAGAGGACTTTATTTTTATCTGGCAGCGAGAGGTGTGCATGACACTCCAGGATCAAGTCGATGACCTGTTTGATCTGGGGTCTGGGGACAGCCCTGTCTCTCGCGCTGACGTCCATCACTGCTTCCAGCAGCTTTAACACCAGGCCAGGCTCCCGGAAGAGAGCCCGGCTGTTGGCCAGGCAGGCCAGCCACTCATCCGAGAAGGCCCACTTCCTCTCAGAAGCGAAAATGTAGCACATTTCCATGTGCCGGTCCATCTTCTGCTCGATGATGGCCATGGCGATGGAGGCAGTGATGTCCTTCTCGAAGCCCTTGTTCTTCAGCACCCTGTTCGTGTCCCTCAGGAAGTCCCCCACGCACTCCGCCAGCTCAGAGGCCACCTGCCTCTCTTCCTTGGACAGGCTAGTGGTGTCCAGGTAGAGCTTCAGGTGCTGGCTGAAGGAGGTCAGGCTGTCGCACAGCCGGTAGCTGTCGTAGCTCGTCCCCTGGCTGCCGCTGAGCGTGGCCTGCAGCTCCTCCCGCCACTCCCGCAGCAGGCTGCGCAGGGACTCGAACCCCACGAGGATCGTCTCGCTCGGCAGCCTGGCCAGTGAGGTCAGGCTGATGTCCCGCTCTGCCTCCTTCACCTTCTCTGCCAGTGCCTGCTGGTGATATGGGTTCTGGGTGTCCGAGTTCCACACGGAGATCACCGTGGCCAGTTTGTCTAGATACACAGCGGCGGACACTTCCTGGCGGTCGTCCTCCATCAGTGCAAACACGGTCAGCATGTCAGCCAAGTTGGCCAAGGCGCAGCACCTCATCCCAGGGCACTGGATCCTATCCTGGATTTGCTTCAGCCCAGTGAGCAGCATGGCCAGCAGCGGCATGGTAGGACACACATCCGGGTCGGACTTAAACCTCTTTGGAGGGTGGGAGAACTCATCTGAAGAGGACACGTACTTATGGGCCATTGTCCGGAACTGGGAGAGCAGAGGGTCCTGCTGATTGCCCTTGTGCTTCATCATTTCCCACCAGACGTCGAGGAAGAAGGCCACATCCTTTGAAGAAGTGTCGATAGTCATGTGCTCCAGAAAGCGCTCTAGTTCTGCACGGCAGACAGTGGTGGGCAAGGCCATCAGGAGCTGGATAAAGAGTCCGGAAGCTTCCAGGGACTTGAGCAGCTCAAAGAGCACCGTGTGATTGATGGTGGGAATCATGTTGCCCACGGAGAAGAACACATCTTCCTGCCACAGGGTTTCAGTGTCAGAAGGCGTGATAGGGTAGGGCTGCAGAGCCTTGGCCCAGATGATGATCAGAGCTTTCTTCTTCCAGGCGAAGGGCTGGGAGCAGGCCGCGGCAGAGGAGATCTCCCTCAGAGCCTCCACAATCGGCCGCCCGACATGCTCCCAGTCAGACTTGGTCAATTCTGCCAGTGTTTTGGGGCGGAACAGCTGCTCGGCCAGCAAGAAGCCCCCATGCAGAACAGTCATTTCTTCACAGATATTCAAAGGTCCTGCACAGACAGAAGTCCAATAGGATAGAATGTGGTGAAAAATTTTCAGAACAGCAAGCAGAGGTTAGAGTGAGAGGCAGCAGTTGGTCAGCGGGCTGTCATTATTAGGGTTAGAGATGAAAAGGGTTCTGAATGAAATCAGTGGGAGAGGGGGGAAGAAGGGATGGTTCTAGGACCTGCTGCAGAGCTGAAGTCAAAGGATTAACTTGAGGAATAAAAAAGGACTCGCAAGCTCTCTAGCCTGGAACTGGGAAGACAATGGGCACTACTGCAAACAGGGAAGACGAGAGATGTGCTTGGAAGGAACACTGATACGTTTTGGTCATTTGGAGTCTGAGGTAGAACATTAAGGTAGAAACGTCCTCCAGCAATGGAAACACGGGGCTGAAGCTCAGGAGGAAAGTCAACCTTGAAATGTGACTCAGGGAGGAGCCTGCCCAGAGGCAAGGCCCTCCAGCAAAGGACGGGCCTGCAGAAGATTTGGGGAAGAAGGGCTGGCTGAGAGAGAGAAGGAGAAAGAGCGCAAGGGCAGTACCAAACTACAGCGGGCACCAAGTACAGACTGCAGGACTTGACAATTGAGCTTCTAAGTAACGATACAGACTAGGAAGGGCACGGACCAGGACTGCCTGCACAGCAGCACTCAGACAAGCCCTGCTTCTCTCTTTTCTCTTAAAGCCTCGTCTTGGAAACAGATTTCAAACGTTCTGCCTTTTGGGGAAACAGGTCAATTCCCACAGCTCTTTCCATCAAAGAGAATAAGCTACTAATGGTCCTGGTTCTCTGGTAGAAGCCAAGAAGTAGATAGAAAAAAATACTGTACTAGATTCAGAAAAGTCCTTCTTCAGTGAGCCCTGAGTTGACATAGACTTAGCAAGGAGGGCATCTTGGGATGTTTAATTAGACATGGGTTTAAACCCTAGCTCAGCCATTTAAAAGTGGTGTGATCTTGGACAGATTACTTCTCTGAACTTCCGTTCTGCATATGTGGGGATAATACAGACTTCACATTATGACCGTCAGGATCAACTAATACATATAGTCAAGCCCTTGGCATTGGGTCCACACCCACTGTTGGCTTCCAATCCCATCTCCCAGGGCTGTTGAGGGTTAAGTAAGATATAACAATTAAGAATCAGGCTACAAAGAGCCTAAGTGCTCGATAAACGCTGGTTCTCCCAAACCTTTCCACTGTCACCAGGACCAGAATCTTGTCCCTATTCTTTGCCTCCTCCAGCTCAGAAACAGGACATAGGTCTTTCTTAGGTATATTTCCTTTGGCCCAGAAACTAAATCATCGTACAAACATTGCTCACTCTTCAATGTTCCTGACTCCTCTCCCCTTTCCCAGGGCCCCTTCCTCAGTCCCTCAGGCCCCCAAGAACACAACTTCCCCATTTTCATGGGCCAGGAGACTCTCCTGCCCCTTCCTCGGGAACAGCACTCCTGTGCAACCCACTGGTGAAGGCGATCCATGTTGGTGCCCAGTGGCTGAGGCAGACTCCCAGGAAGAGCCAGGTTGCTGAGAGGTCTCCCTGGGGGTTGTGGCCCTTCTTTCTGGTTCAGGCTGCTCTCCCAGGGCCCCCCAAAAGGCTCCCTTCTGACTCTGTAAATTTAATTTTATTGCTCTACCTGCTCAGCTGAGATGTTTGGCCCCCGAGACCCACCTTCCAGAGACAGTAAGTATATACTCATGACACCTGAAGGAGTAAGTCCCAGAAGCAGTTAATGGCTGGGCGAATCCCAAGTGTTTTATCACGAATGGTTAACTGGCGCTTGTGAGTGCCCGCTCCTTATGTTTAAGCGCTTACTCTGTACCAGGCACTGTGCTAGTTGGTATGCGTATCTTTTCATTGTCAGATCAACCTTTTGAGGACCATTCCTGTTTTAGAGATGGAAACATTAAGACTCAAAACAATTTGCTCAGGTTGTAAGAACTACAAAGCGGTGGGCTGGGACAGAGATCACCACAGCTGCAGGGTTCCAAACTCTTCCAACTCTACCCTTCCACCACGGACGAGCTGGCTGGGGACAGGGACCAGAACATTTCTCAACAGCCTACTAATACTGGCACATCTTGGGGAGCCTCACCCCAGCTGTCCCAGAACAGCCTCTTGGTCTTATGCCCTTAAGAGCACATCCAGCAGCGGGCGAGGCTGGGCAAGGAGAAGCCGATTTATACCAGCTCTCCCCTCCCTTCTCCCAGACCTGGCATCTGGAGAATCAAGACGCACGTGCCACCTCGGCTGCTGCAACCCGTGCCCACAACTGCTGGTCTGAAGAACGCTAGCCCTGCCCAAGGCACCGGACTCGACACTGTACACACGTGATCTCAGTGAAAACTCCCCCAAACTCTGTGAGGCTGATACGGTATCATCATCCCCGTTTATCCACGAGGACCTCAAGAGCGTCAGACGCTTGCTCAAGAACTTAGTAGACGTTCAATAAGTGAGATCGTTGGGGATACGGGATTCCCCGGGGCGCCGCCGGAGCCCGGCCTTTTCCAAAGCACGTGCCCGAACCTGTCCACTCTCGCGAACGCTAACTTCACATCCTCTGGCCCCTTCACGTGGAAAGGGGCCTGGAGCCGACAAGAGGCGAGCGAAAGGGCGGCGGGCTAGAGGCCGGCCTCCCGACCCCCGGTCTCCAGGACACCCCCGCCCTCCCAACCCCCTCCCCGTCCCGGAGGTCTCCCTCAGCCCGGGCCCGCTCAGCACTGCCTGGTCGCCGGTTGCGGAACGCGGCCCATGCGGGCCGAGGAGAGCCGAACACCCACCTAGATCCATGGCGGCGACGCTGGCTGCGGCGCGGGTCGCCCCTCCCCCGCCAGGCCGCGAGGGCGGTGCAAGCGTCACGGCACAATGGGCGGCCCCGGGGGGCGGGACAATGGGCGGCGCCTCGGCCCCCGTCCTCAGTCTCAGCTCAGGCTCTGCGCGGACCCCAGCATACCTCCGCCGCTCCGCGCGCACGCGCGGTCCCGCCTAAGCGCCCGCGGCGTCGGGACCGCCAGGCCCACAGCTCCCCCTATCAGCTCGAGGCCTCCAACGAGGCAACAGGCAGGTAGCCGCGCCTCCATCCCACAGCGTGCCCCGCCCCTCCCTCTCCCCGGGGCCCGGCCCCCAAACGACCGCCCCCTCCCAGCCCAGGCTCCGCTCGGCCGCGCGTCTCGGCAGTTCCCTGCTTCCTGGGCCCCAGTCTGTCCTACCTATTAGCTCCGTCCCTGGCCCCGCATTCTCCCGGACCCAGTAATCCCCGGATTCCTCACACCCCCGCCACAGTTCACCCTCACTGAATGCCCCTACCCAGGCTGCCCACTAACCCGCATGGACTCACCGCTCCCTGAGAGGCTTCCTCCCCCGCAGCGGGTCTCTTCCCATCAACTCTTACCATAAATTTCAGTGGCCGACGGGGAGTCCTCCTGGAAACTCTCCGAATCACAAGGACATTGTGGGGCAGGTGAGATGGGCAGAAAGTCACATCTAGGAGCACTAAATGTCCCTGGCTTTAATAATTCCACTCAGATGTCAGACAAACATGGATTTCATACTAACTTTCCAGGCTAACCTAGAACTCCACAACACAGCCATTCTAAATCTCTCTGGATTTAAACCCAAGAGATATTTGAACTTCAACTTAATATGCTAGGACCACAACCCCTCAAGTCGAAAAACAAACTGACTACTCTGAAAACACAACTCTGGAGAAACTGAGGAACTTCTCAACTTCATCTGTTTAAAAACACCAGCTTGGGCAAAACTATCTTTAAACCTTGTTTTGTAGCTGATTATACCATTCCCAGAGATGGGAAAGTAGTAACTTTTGGTTTAAAATTACTAGCTGCCCTGTGCAGAGGTAAACTTTTGGATTGCTTGATAAAAGGCCAAAGTGGTACAGTAAATGGTTTTAGGATGAATAAAATATTAAAGACTGCAACAAAGGAAAAATGACAGGCAATGAGAGAAATAAAAGGGGGCTGATATCATGAAGCTAAAATGTCCCAGGTAGATAAACAGCATTCAGTTCTCTCATGCATAGCTGTACATTTAAGAGAAAAATTGGGGGTATGTTGCAACATAAGATAAACAGATAAAGAGGAATCTGGCATGTGTTTAGTACTTACATAAACCACTTATTTTACTGTAACAAACTTAGAAGGCCACATCAGGGACTTCCCTGGCGGTCTAGTGGTTAAGACTCCAGTGTTCAATCCCCGGTCAGGGAACTAAGATCCCACATGCTGTGCAGCACGGCCAAAAAAAAACAAAGGCCACATCACAACAGCCTAATACAGTGGGAGAAGTACAGTTTCTTTTCAGGAGAAAAGTACAGTTTCTTTTCAGTATTACCAGAGATAAACATCAAGAATTAATAATCTAATTATTAATTAATTAGAAAATCTGAGAATTAACAAATCATAGTCTAAAGAAGACAGAGGCATTTACTTGATTATTCAAAATTCATATAATAATTTCCCCATGCATAGAAAAAAAAAAGTGAACCAACTGTCTAGAGGAGGAACATAGCTTGATTTGCTTTGAAACTCACAATTGCTTCCCTAAGATAATTTAAGTGGAATGAAAAGTGCTGTGGAGCTGGGAAAGAATTTTTTCCTCTCAGTGAAGGTAAGATAGCCCTATCAGAAGGTGAGCTGAAACTCACTCTGAAATTTCCATACCCTACCCTGCCAGCAAGGGAGAACAGCAGAGGCTATGATTTACAAGTAATTTCATGTATATTGTACAGGAACTGGTATCTTCTGAGTCAATCCTTTCCAATTTCATCAGTTTCTTCCCTATAGTTTGAACCTGGCCACCACTTTAAATAATGAGTTTTACAGGTTGGTTGTAACAGCTTGATTTCAGAAGCATAATTTCAAAAAACATTTCATAATAACTATGCCCAACTTAATTCTATTTCCAGTGATTAAAATTGATTTGTTCTGCAGAATCAAATAGAAAACAAGAAAATATTAAAAAAAAGATTTTCATGCTGAAGAAATCATCTAATCCATCACTAAAAATCTAACATGGTCTCTTCTTACGAGGATTAAAAGAAAAAGAAAAAAAAAAAATATATATATATATACAGAGAGAGAGAGAGAGAAACTAGAACAGAGCCAGGTGTGTAGCAACATAACACATTAGATCCTTTTGTCTGTTCTCTCTGGCTACTCAAAAATTTAAAGCAAAGAATGTGGGAACGTTAACCAAGTCTTTTAGTTCAAGGCACAAAATTTCTTTAAAAGTTTTCATTGGTCAAGGCCTGCCAGAGTAAGACATTAGAACAGCATACTGTCACCAGGTACTGGAAGTACTCCTGCTGTAAGCAATTGATTTGGGTTTATTTGTTCTCATTAAATCTACATACTTATCAAAATTCCCTCCATCCCCAACCAAAGGTCCTGTTCAATACAGCTGTCCCAGGCTTCAGAAGAATGTATTACTAATCTAATACAGTTACACACAAAATGTACCCTTCCAGGGATGGCATAGATGACAGCACGAGTTCTCCTCTAAATGGACTGATAATGAAAGGATTTTCTCTCTAAAATATATCAGAGCTCTCAAAGATTAAAATACACAAATCTTCACCACCCAGCCTCTCTGCCTATACAGGAAACCACCAAGTTGTGAGAACATTTGTCACATAATGCACACATCAGGCCTCACAGGTATTCGACAGGAATCACTAATGCTTGTTCCACGTGTCTTCGGTTACCCTGAAGCCTTTGGTTTATTTTGTGCAGCAAACCAGTCATCACTTTTATCTTCTGCCATTGCCTGTAGAAACAGAATTGGAATATTTATTTATTCTCAGTCCATAAAATAAAACATATAGTCTACTTCGTACCTCACTGCACTGCCCACAATCAAGAAATTAACAATTAAAAGATGTTCAGGGACTTCTCTGGTGGCACAGTGGTTAAGAATCCACCTGCTAACGCAGGGAACATGGGCTCGAGCCCTGGCCCGGGAAGATCCCACATGCCGCGGAGCAACTCAACCTGTGCACCACAACTACTGAGCCTGCCCTCTAGAGCCTACGTGCCACAACTACTGAAGCCTGCGTGCCTAGAGTCTGTGCTCTGCAACGAGAAGCCCGCGCACCGCAACGAAGAGCAGCCCCCGCTCGCCGCAACTAGAGAAAGCCCGTGCGCAGCAACGAAGACCCAATGCAGCCAAAAATAAATAAATTAATTAACTAAAAAAAGAAGAAAAAATGTTCATTCAGTATAGAGTCTTGTGTTTACTTTGACAGAGGATGCTGATGGGTATCAAGCAATTGCTTGTTAGTTCTCATTTTGCAGAGTAAAGGGCAGAGCCTGCAGCCGTAAAGCGTGGCTGATGCTGGCTGGAGAGCAGGCCAAGCACACCTGGCTGTGGGCTCTTCGGAACAGGAAGTGCGGTCACTCTGATGAGAGTCTGGGTGGGCTCTCAAGAATCTTTAGTGCTCAGGAGACTCAGTCTAATGATGAGACCAAATGTGAAAAGCTATTTTGATGTCTTGGCAATGAGCCTGGAATGATTTCCTTTTTCCACGCCTCCTCCCACACCATTCCGCTGATGCTGGTACTGTTTGGTTTGGAACCTCTTAATTAAAAAAGAAGGCTTGTTAATAACAATATGTTTTGGTTCCACCAGAGTCCTTTTATCCTATCATTCCATGAGGTTGAGGTCATAGAAAGGGGCTTGTGGGCAGGGAGGGCGGGGGAGCCCAGCTTAAAACTGAAGTCTCTTTTTAAAAAATTTTATTTATTTATTTATTTATTTAGGCTGCATTGGGTCTTCGTTGCTGCGCACAGGCTTTCTCTAGTTGTGGCGAGCAGGGGCTACTCTTCGTTGCGGTGCGCGGGCTTCTCATTGCAGTGGCTTCTCTTGTTGAGGAGCACAGGCTCTAGGTGTGTGGGCTTCAGTATTTGTGGCTCACGGGCTCTAGACTGCAGGCTCAGTAGTTGTGGTGCACGGGCTTAGTTGCTCCGTGGCATGTGGGATCTTCCCGGACCCAGGGCTCGAACCCGTGTCCCCTGCATTGGCAGGCGGATTCTTAACCACTGAGCCACCAGGGAAGCCCCTAAACCGTTTTTTAAATTACTGGATTGATGCTTTAGAGAGCTAGTGCTGGCATCAGGGATTGACTGGAGGGTGGGAGGAGGCTTTTGCAGTATTGCAGGTGAAAATGAGAGCCTTTTCAAAAGGGAAGTAGATAGACAAAGGATTTCAGAGGTAGAACTCACAGTTCCTGGTGACTAATTGCTAATAGAATGTAGGGGTGAGGAGAAACAGTATTCAAAAATGGCTCTGTTTGTAAATCTAAAACTATTCTAAAATAAAAAGCATATTAAATGTTAAAAGAAAAACTGGCTCTGAGGATTCTAACTTACACAATTGTGATAACAGATATACAGTGCTATTCAGGGGCGGGAGCAGAGTATAGAAGAGGAAAAAAGAACTGGCTTTGAAACCTGAAAGACCTCTGTTTGAGCCCGTGCCTGCCACTTACTGAATGTATAATATTGGGTGACTTACTCTTTTGAGCCTCAGTTTCTTCATCTGAAAAGGGAATGCTATCCACCTTGTAGATTATGGTAAGAGTTGCAGAATATACATAAGGCACTTAAGAACATGTCAATATAGGAGATGCTTAATAAATAGTAATTTTTATTTTTCTATTATATTAATGAAGAATGGATTTGAAGTAAGATAAATTAAGTTATAGGCATGTAGAGTTGAAATGTCCATGGTCTATCCAGGTAAAAAGTTTCTTTGGCTATAACACTAATCTGACAAAAAAAGCATTAAGCATAAAAGAAAAAGTTGATAAATTGGACTTAGAGAAATGTCTGCTCTTCAAAGGCCTGTATTAAGAAAATAAATAGTCAAGCCATTGAATGGGGAAAGTATTTGCATTTGCAGATTATCTAACAAATGACTCATATCCAGAACTCCAACACAACAACAAGAAAGAGAAAAATAGTCAAAAAATTTTAAAACAGGAATTTAAATGGGCCTTGAAAAATAAGCAAATACTCAAATGAGAGAAGGGACATTCTAGGAGAATAAAATAATGTGAGCAAAGACACAGAAGAGTGAAAATAAATTTATATTTAGAGGTTAGAGAATGGCTAAAATGTGAAATAGATCAGTGGTGTGTCTTCCAATTAGTTTGTCATGAAACTCAATGGACCAGATACATTATTCTGGATTGATATAGTCCAATTATATTAAAGCTAAATAAAAAATACATAGGGCAGTAAAGAAACAAAAAAAAATACACAGGGCAAACCAACTGTATAAAACCATTTTTTAGGTGGTCAGGGAAATTTTAGTAAGAACTGGATTTTAGGTGGCATTAAGGATATACTGTTGGGAGTTCCCTGGTGGTGCAGTGGTTAAGAATCCGTCTGCTAACAAAAAGAATAAAATACCTAGGAACAGACCTACCTAAGGAAACAAAAGACCTGTATGCAGAAAACTGTAAGACACTGATGAAAGAAATTAAAGATGATACAAACAGATGGAGACATATCATGTTCTTGGACTGGAAGAATCAACATTGTGAAAATAGACTATACTACTCAAAGCAATCTACAGATTCAATGCAATCCCTATCAAACTACCAATGGCATTTTTCACAGAGCTAGAACAAAAAATTTCACAATTTGTATGGAAACACAAAAGACCATGAATAGCCAAAGCAATCTTGAGAAAGAAAAACGGAGCTGGAGGAATCAGGCTCCCTGACTTCAGACTATACTACAAAGCTACAGTAATCAAGACAGTATGGTACTGGCACAAAACAGAAATGCAGATCAATGGAACAGGACAGAAAGCCCAGAGATAAACCCACGCACATATGGTCACCTTATCTTTGATAAAGGAGGCAAGAATATACAATGGAGAAAAGACAGCCTCTTCAATAAGTGGTGCTGGGAAAACTGGACAGCTACATGTAAAAGAATGAAATTAGAACACTCCCTAACACCATACACAAAAATAAACTCCAAATGGATTAAAGACCTAAATGTAAGGCCAGACACTATAAAACTCTTAGAGGAAAACATAGGCAAAACACTCTATGACATAAATCACAGCAAGATCCTTTTTGACCCACCTCCTAGAGAAATGGAAATAAAAACAAAAATAAACAAATGGGACCTAATGAAACTTAAAAGCTTTTGCAAGGCAAAGGAAACCATAAACAAGACGAAAAGACAACCCTCAGAATGGGAGAAAATATTTGCAAACATGGACAAAGGATTAATCTCTAAAATATACAAGCAGCTCATGCAGCTTAATACCAAAAAAACAAACAATCCAATCCAAAAATGAGCAGAAGACATAAATAGACATTTCTCCAAAGAAGATATACAGATTGCCAACAAACACATGAAAGGATGCTCAACATCACTAACCATTAGAGAAATGCAAATCAAAACTACAATGAGGTATCACCTCATACCGGTCAGAATGGCCATCATCAAAAAAATCTACAAACAATAAATGCTGGAGAGGGTGTGGAGAAAAGGGAACCCTCTTGCACTGTTGGTGGGAATGTAAATTGATACAGCCACTATGGAGAACAGTATGGAGGTTTCTCAAAAAACTAAAACTAGAACTACCATATGACCCAGTAATCCCACTACTGGGCATATACCCTGAGAAAACCATAATTCAAAAAGAGTCATGTACCACAATGTTCATTGCAGCTCTATTTACAATAGCCAGGACATGGAAGCAACCTAAGTGTCCATCGACAGATGAATGGATAAAGAAGATGTGGCACATATATACAATGGAATATTACTCAGCCATAAAGAGAAACGAAATTGAGTTATTTGTAGTGAGGTGGATGGACCTAGAGACTGTCATACAGACTGAAGTAAGTCAGAAAGAGAAAAACAAATACTGTATGCTAACACATATATATGGATTCTAAAAAAAAAAAAAAAGAGAAGGTTCTGAAGAACCTAGGGGCAGGACAGGAATAAAGATGCACACGTAGAGAATGGACTTGAGGACATGGTGAGGGGGAAGGGTAAGCTGGGACAAAGTGAGAGAGTGGCATGGGATATATACACTACCAAATGTAAAATAGATAGCTAGTGGGAAGCAGCCACATAGCACAGGGAGATCAGCTTGGTGCTTTGTGTCCACCTAGAGAGGTGGGAGGGAGACGCAAGAGGGAGGAGATATGGGGATATATGTATATGTATAGCTGATTCACTTTGTTATAGCAAAAACTAACACACCATTGTAAAGCAATAATACTCCAATAAAGATGTTAAAAAAAAAAAAAAATCCACCCGCCAATGCAGGGGACACGGGTTGGATCCCTGGTCCGGGAAGATCCCACATGCCGTGGATCAATTAAGCCCGTGCACCACAACTACTGAGCCTGCACTCTAGAGCCTGTGAGCCACAACTACTGAGCCCATGTGCCTAGAGCCCATGCTCCGCAGCAAGAGAAGCCACGGCAATAAGAAACCTGCGCAGAGCCCACGAGCCACAACTACTGAGCCCACGCGCCTAGAGCCCATGCTCCGCAACAAGAGAAGCCACTGTGATGAGAAGCCCGTGCACCGCAATGAAGACCCAACGCAGCCAAATAAATAAATAAATAAATAAATAAATAAATAAATAAATAAATAAATAAGAGGTTGATATAAGGAGGCAATATAATGTTGTGTTAGCTGTAAAAAAAAAAAAGGATATATTGTTGATTTTTTAAGTGTGATTATGTCAATATTGTATATATGAAAATTCCTTAATTTTTGCTTTTTTTTAAAATTTATTTTTATTGGAGTATAGTTGCTTTACAATGTTGTAATTTTTACTTTTTAAATCATCTTAAAATGTGTAAAATACTTAGGTATTTAGGGTTGAAATGACATGGTGTCTGAAATTTGCCTTAAAATTCTCCAACAAATATCCCCACTGCCAAAAAAAAAAGTGGGGTGGAAAGGAATGATGAAAAATTATGGCAGAGTTGAGTGGTGACAGTCACATAGGGATTTTGTACTCTTTTGTGTATATATGGAATTTTTAATCATGAAATATTAAAAATAAAATCTATTATGGAAAGAAACGGACAGAAGACAACACACAAATGTTGGTGAGGACGCAGAGCAGCTGGAACTCCTATATATACATGGCCAATAGTGTAAAACAGTTCAATCACTTTGGACAACTGTTCGGCAGTTTCTTAGAAAGTAAAAGCAATTCCCCTCCCAGGTATTTACCCAAGAGAAATGAAACATACGTCCACAAGAAGAGTTACATGAGAATGTTCAGAGCAGTCTTCCTTATAATAGATAAAAATCTGGAAAAAACTCCACTGTCCACCATTGGAAGAATGGATAAGCAAATTGTTATATTCATAAAATTGAATACCACTCAGCAAAGAAAAAAGAATTCTGGCATGTACAATTACACTGAGGAATCTCAAAAAGGTTACATTGACTGAAAGAAGCCATTCCATTCATATGAAGTCCAAGGACAGACAAAATTCATATGACAGAATTCAGAACAGTAGTTGCTGCTGGGAGGAGGGGTTGGGAACTAGAAATGGGCACAACAGAACTTTCTATAACAATGAAAATACTCTATATTTTGAGTAGTGGTTATACGAGTATATGTAACTGTCAAAACTCATCAAAGTGGACACTAAAATTTCTGTACACTTAAATTCTATGTATATTTTACCTCAGTAACAACAATGAAAAATGCTCGTTTAGAGCTTAGTGGGGAGTGGGAACTAGAAGTTAGGAAGTTGAGAATGGATGATGGCTGAAGCTCTGCGTAGAGATGACCAGAGTAACAGGTAACTTCTACTCAGAGAAGAGAAAGAATGTATAATGAGAGAGTAAAAGACAGCCAAAGTGGGACCGTGGGCAAAATCATTTCAGGATCAGTCACAGAAAAAGGTGCCTGTGGCTGAGGGGAAGCTGTCAGAGAGAAAGGAAGATGGCAGGATCCCCTGCATCAAGGGAGAAGAGAGCTCAAAAGAGGAGGAAGTTGGGGACTTCCCTGGTGACGCAGTGGATAAGACTCCGTGCTCCCAATGCAGGGGGCCTGGGTTCGATTCCTGGTCAGGGAACTAGATCCCACACTCATGCCACAACTAAGGAGCCTGCGAGCCACAACTAAGGATACCGCCTGCTGCAACTAAGACCCGGCACAACCAAATAAATAAGTAAATAAATAAATAAATATTTTTTTTAAAAAAAGGGGAGGAAGTTGGTCAGCGATATGAAAGAGAAAGAAGAACAATCTAGCCAATTTGTCAACTAAGAGGTTGCCTGAGATTCTATTTTCCTTTATGGTAAAATTTGTAAACGCTATATTTTTTGTACATTTCCAGCTTTAATGAACAACAATTGAGTGTCCGTTATTTTGTCAGCAGTTTGCTAAGCTCTATAAACAACATAACAATCCTATGAGGTGGATAATCTTATTTCCTAAAATTTTTGGATAAAAAACTGCAGTTTAGAGACTTGAATTTCTTAAGGTCAGTCACATAGATACTAAGTGACAGAACCAGGTCACATTGATTCATTCCTTTCAGCAGCAGCAGCAGAGTATTCACTGAGTGCCAGCTACATACGAGGTATGTGCTAGAAGCTGGGGTACAACACTGCATGCTGCTAAAAGATCGTGTTTGATGAGGATAGAAAAATAGTCACTGGATTTGGCAAGAGGAGGTCACCGATGACATCAACGCGTCTCACTGCATGACAGGAGCCAATGCGGAACAGAGTGAAGTGTGAATGGGAGGTAAGAAGTAGAAACGGCGTGTAGGGAGATTTTTAAAAGAAATCTGGCGAAGGGATATGGGGTAAATAGAAGATTTTTAGAAGATACTAGAGTTAGTTTGTATGCTTATGAGAACAATTTGCTAGGAAGGAAGAGAACGATGCTGTAGAATGGAGAAGAGATGACCAAGGGGTTAAGGCAGTGAGACGGGGTGGCGTCGGGGCACTTCCGGTCACCGAGCAGAACAGTGATGTATTTAGCAGCAGTGGTTCTCCAAGGCAGCCCGAGGTGGAGGGAAGGCACACATACTGCACCCAGACAAGAGTCACATAGGTGGCAATGAAGTTGACACAAGTCTCTGGCTCAAAAGTCACCTCAAAAGGACACGGTTCTGAAAGTAAGAACTGGCCCCTGATGCTTGGGTCCTTCTTCATACACACTTAACAGCACCCCCTTGAGCTGAAGGTGAGATAAATTTAGAAATGAGACTCACGTCATCCAATAATTTGCTTCCCTCTGGATCCATCTTAGAGAGTTCTCGAAATGCTTCATCCCCCACAAAGCAAATTTCATGTCCATCCTACACCAAAAGAGAGAAAAGAAATTTGGCAAAAAGACACCTCAGAAGAAAGCCCTTGTGCAGCCTGTCCTGTTTGTGGGTAATACTTACAGGGTCTGCCAAAATGATAACTTGTACTGTTGCTTTCCCTGGAGTGTCCAGGCTCACCAGGGGAGTCAGAATCTTCTGGTTCTCCCTTTTCATCAAATCCTCTAAGTCTGACAACTTGAGGAAAACAAAAAAGCAAAGTGAGCAAGGGGTCCCACGCCACTCTTGGGCTGTGGTCCTCGAAAGCCCCAGAGGAATCTCAAATCAACCAGAAAACTCTGGCGCCACTTGTTTGATTTTATTATCTCAGCTGCTCTTGAGACAACTGTTGAACTTGATACCAAAGCCACAATCAACATGAACCTAGAGAAGGGAGGGTCAAGTTTCCTAGCTGTTTGAACTAGCTAGTCACAGAGTTTAAACAAAAGACCTGGTACCAAACATTACCTCTTTCTGGGGGCAAGAAAAGGCAATTCGTCCAAAAGCTGTTGCATGATCAACTGCCCCTTGGATGCCCTGTAGCTCCAGCTTACACTGAAAAGACATGAGAAAGCGGGTTTATTTTTCGGAACAGGTTACGTGGTAAAAAAAAAAAATTCAAACAGGGCTAAAGGAATAAAGTAAATTCTAAGTCTCCCTCTTACTCTCACCCCAGAGGCAACCAGTCAGCAGGCATCCATAGGCATATACCCTTTTTTCTTTTTTACACCAATAGTAGCATAATTTATGCATTATTCTGTCCCTTGTTTTTCTCCAATTAATGTTCCCATCTCAGCACATAGAGACTCGCCTCATTCTTTTTGATGGCTGCTTACTAATCCATTCTATGGCTGAACCATAAATGGTTGAACTATTGCTTGAATCCACAGGGCATTTAGGTTATTTCTTACATTTTGCTATTACAAACAATGCCGCAGCAGATAACCTTGTACATACTTCTTTGTGCACGTGTAGGATAAGTACGTTTGTAAAATAAATTCCTAGGAGTAGACCTTCTGGCTCAAAGTAAAAGGACTAAATCATGCTCAAATGCTAAGTTATTAAGAGAAAAAAAAAAAAAGATCATCATTACAGCATTAAATCTTGCCTACATCTCTTCTGACTCAGCAAATCCACTCCTGAAAGGACACATTCCCCAAATATACACAAAGGTAATATCTGGGTGGTGAGCTCACCGGCAATTTTAATTTTCTTCTTTCTGTTCTAAATATTGAATTACTATGAAGAAACTATGAGAATAACCTTCATGTTAACCTCATTTATAAGCCAAACTCATAGTAACAGATTATTTCTCTCCGAGATTGCTCACCTGGTTATCAGCATAGCCCAGCAAAGCCCTCTGCTTCTTTTCATCTTTTTCATAAACTTTCATTCCCAGTAGACTAGACCAGTAGTTCAAGGACTTCTGAAGATCAGACACTGCTAGAGTTACTTTTAATACAGGATCTGTAGGGTAACGAAACAGCAGGAATGAACAGGGCAGTGCAAAGGAATGGAATAGAAGGACCCAAACAGGCTCAAGTATATATAAGAATTTAGGGGCTTCCCTGGTGGCGCAGTGGTTGAGAATCTGCCTGCCAATGCAGGGGACACGGGTTCAAGCCCTGGTCTGGGAAGATCCCACATGCCGCGGATCAACTAGGCCCGTGAGCCACAACCACTGAGCCTGTGCGTCTGGAGCCTGTGCTCCGCAACAAGAGAGGCTGCGATAGTGAGAGGCCCACGCACCGTGATGAAGAGTGGCCCCCGCTTGCCACAACTAGAGAAAGCCCTCACACAGAAATGAAGACCCAACACAGCCAAAAATAAATAAATAAATAAATAAATTTTAAAAAATAATAAAATAAAAAAATAAAATTTAAAAGAATTTAGTTTATAAGAAAGGGATTTTAAGTCAGTGTGAAAGGGCAGATTATTCAATAAAGATAAATGGCATTAAGATAACTGGCTTCCGTGGAGCAACTAAGCCTGTGCGCCACAACTACTGAGCCTACATGCCACAACTACTGAAGCCTGCATGCCTAAAGCCCGTGCTCCGCAAACAAGAGAAGCCACTGCAATGAGAAGCCCGTGCACCACAATGAAGAGTAGCCCCAGCTCCCGGCAACTAGAGAAAGCCCACGTGCAGCAACGAAGACCCAACGCAGCCAAAAATAAATAAATAAATAAATAAATTTATTTTTTTTTAAAAAAGATAACTGGCTTCTTATTTGGTGGGAAGAAGCTACACCTTTAAACTAAACGGCAAAATACATTCCTGATGAGTTAAATGATTAAAGACTGAAACCATGAAAATACTAGAAATGGGTGATTATTTATTTAAACAATTTTGGGGTGGAGAAAGATTTTTTTTTTTACAAATAAGATTTTTAAAAATATTTATTTTATTTATTATCATTAATAAATGCGGTGCACGGGCTTCTCACTGCAGTGGCTTCTCCTGTTGTGGAGCATGGGCTCTAGGTGTGAGGGCTTCAGTAGTTGTGGCGCACAGGCTCAGTAGCTGTGGCTCGCGGGCTCTAGAGCGCAGGCTCAGTAGTTGTGGCGCACAGGCTTAGTTGCTCCATGGCATGTGGGATCTTCCCGAACCAGGACTCGAACCCGTGTCCCCTGCATTGGCAGGCGGATTCTTAACCACTGTGCCACCAGGGAAACCCAGAAAGATCTTTTTTTAAATCTGACACTAAAGATAGAAAAACCATGAAGAAAAAAATGTGCTAGGTTAATTACACGAAATGGAAAACCCCTAGACAACAACCAAAAAAAGAATTACTATCAAAATTAAAGAATAAACTACAAAGTAGGAAACATTTTTTTATCAACATATATGACAAAAAGTCCTTAATATTTAAATCACCTTTAAACATCAATAGGAAAAAGATTCAGGTCCTAGAAAAATAGGCAAAAGGCACGAAGCGGTAATCCACAAAAGGAGGAACTGGAACAGTCAATGAACATATGAAAGCATATTTGACCTCACAAAGAAATTAGAATTCAAATAAAACATTTTGTTATCTAATTAGCAAATAATTTTAAAAGTTCACAGTGTTAACTGTTATAGTACAGGGGGAAAAAACCACAATCATGTAATAATGGTAAATTAGTACATTTCTGAGCAACAATTCGACAGAATGTATCTAAAAACCATCCACTGCTTTTGAAAGAGCAAGCCCATTTTCAGCAATTAAAGAAGTGACTGTGGATGTATGAAGGCCTTTCCTCACAAAGACATTCATCACAGTGTTGCTCATAACAATGAAACACCAGAGACAACATGAATATCTAACAACGGACAACTGTTTCTCTTCCTACAATGTCACACAATGGAATCCCATATATATTTAATTATATATTTATTTCTTTTGATAAAAGATTGGAAAGATATACTCTAAAATGTTAACAGGGACTTCCCTGGTGGTGCAGTGGATAAGACTCTATGCTCCCAACGCAGGGGGCCCGGGTTCGATCCCTGGTCAGGGAACTAGATCCCACATGCATGCCGCAACTAAGACCCAGTGCAACCAAATAAATAAAATAAGTAAAATGTTAACAGTGGTTATCTGTTTTCTTCTTCCTTATTTTTGCATATCTGTGTGTCTAGGGGAAAAAAATCCATTTTTTTTGTAAAAAGAATAAAAGTTATATTAAAACACTTAACATTATTGGAAACTTTTATATTGTAAAGTGACTTTTTAAAAATTTACATATTAATTCATTTAAAAACAATAAGAATATTACAACATTTTTTTTGTGAAAAATAACTGTGTTTTCCAAAACAAGCAATGACAAGAACAGCATCGTTTTACATTTTTGTGAATCTCTTTAAGGTCTGGATTAGTAGAAGATAGCTGGATTCTTACATCTGCTTCTGTATCCAGTCTGTTGCAATATGTTGTTTAGTTGAAGCATATGAAGAAACTCCAGCTTCTGAGACGTAAGTTGTTTGACGAGTATCTTAATAGTCTTTTTGGATAGTCTTTTTAGATATTATACTAAAATTTTTCTTTAAGGAGTTTGTAAAGTGACTTTTTGAAGAGCTGTTCCAAGTCTGTATCTGACTAGGATAAATTCAATGCATTTTTCTTCAGTTTTCACTGCCTTAGTCCCGTTTGCTAGACTAGCAATACCATGGCTAAAGCAAGGTGTTTCTCACAGGTGCCTCTACCTGGCAGACTGTTTTAGTTTTCCCCATTCACTGAGAAATCAACAAATTCCAGCTGATTCAGACCCTGAAGGGAGGTAGGGGCAGGAACAGTCATAGTGTGTGAAGCTACACAGGAGTGATTCATTCAAAGAAGTATGGACACCAGCTAGACTGATAGATTTGACTATATCACCAACCAGAAATTAATGCCCCAAAGGTATTATCATTCCAAAGAACAAAAACATCTTATGATGAATCTAGAGACTGTCATACAGAGTGAAGTAAGTCAGAAAGAGAAAAACAAATATCGCATATTAACGCATATATGTGGAACCTAGAAAAATGGTACCGGTTTGCAGGGCAGAAATTGAGACACAGACGTAGAGAACAAACGTATGGACTCCAAGGGGGGAAAGTGGAGGGAGGTGGTGGTGGTGTCATGAATTGGGAGATTGGGATTGACATATATACACTAATATGTATAAAATGGATAACTAAAAAGAACCTGCTGTATAAAAAATAAATAAAATTCAAAAATTAAAAAAAAAAAATAGTGACCAAAAAAAAAGATTCTATGGAAAACTTTTCAAGTTACTTGGAGGTAATCAAGAAGATGTCATTAGAAAATATTTGAATTTTAATGTCAATACCCTAAATTGATATCTTTGGAATATAAAAACCAAATCTAGAAAGCAAAGAAAAAAAAAATCTCATGATTGTGAGGCCCTCCATTATTTTATGTACTGAAACATTATTAAGACTAGGGAAAAAATGTATAATGGAATGAGTGGCAGGAGTTAAGTTTCAAAGTTAGTATATAAAGCACCTATCACCTATCAATAAAAATACTCGTAAAAATCCCTTACATTACCAGTGAAGTTCAGAAATACCATCTCTCAATAAGTCCCACAGTACCAGCCTAACCTCCCACACTGGAACATCGCTCTTTCTTTTGCTGAGCTCCAGATGAAAAGCAAGTAGCAGTAGGGACTTCCCTACTGCCTTCCAATGCAGGGGACGAGGGTTCGATCCCTGGTTAAGGAACTAAGATCCCACTTGCTGCGGGGCAACTACAGAGCCCGCCGCACCCTACAGCCCATGCACCACAACTAGAGAGAAGCCTGTGTGCCGCAACTAAGACCCAACGCGGCCAAATAAATAATAAATAAATAAATATTAAAAAAAAAAAAAAAGAAAAGAAAAGCAAGTAGCAGTAAATACAACAGTCAGGCTCAGTATGAGGGGCCTCGGGGACTTGAGGCAGACCAGCGGGGAAAGAGACTGTCTTCACCTCAGGTCCACTTAGGGCCCTGTGTTCACTGACTGAATGGCAGGCAGAAGTGCCCTTGCTGTTCACCAGTATTTTTTTCCCCCCTTTTCTTGCTTTTGTTTTTCTCTCAGCAGAGCAGGTAGCAGAATTTGCAGGAATTAAATACATGTATGACGAGGACGCCTCGCACGTGAAACGTCATGCAGTTTCTCTCCCGCTCGCTGTGGCGGTCAGGGTGGTGAGCTCCTCACTTCATTCACCCACACTGACCGAGAACCAGCACTGCAGTCTGGGAAACTGACCTTAGCTGGAGGATACGACTAACTGGTCTAAGGATAATCCTATTTCTCTTGCCTGCCAGCGATTGGTTCAGGAGCAGGCATGTGAATCAATTCTGACCAGGAAGTTGCTGGAAGATTCTAGGAAAGTTTTGCTGTGCTCTTAAAAAAGAGCCACAGGAAGTCAGTTTCTCTTTCTCCTACCAGATGAGAATGTGGAGGCAGGTAGCCCCAACTGCTACTGGCAGCCACCCTACAACCCTGAGGGGGAGAAGCAGACCCTCGAGGACAAGAGGATGCAGAGAGAGAAGATTTGCGTTCTTGATGCCATTGCTGAGCTGCTGAGTCGACTAACCCTGAAGTCTTTCCTACCCAGAGAATGCCTGCTCTGTGAACTAAAACATTTTCTTACCGTTCAAGCTACAGTTGGGTACCTAATATCTGCAGCTGCAAGTATCCTACACAGATACATTACCAGTAGAATAGATAGAACCAGTCCAGAATCCCTATAGTGATGCACTCAAATTCTGATATGAGAATATAATTTCTGAGAGGACAAATAACAACACTGGCTTGGGAAAGATGTGTCATGTCAATATAGAAAGACTCCACAGGAGACAGAAATCGAGCTCCCTCTCTCCTTCCATCAGAAGCCTTTAGACAGAGGGCTTTTGTCAGTGTGGGGATAATTACCTGACTGAGATGGACTGCGGTTCTGCAAATAGAACTTATATCCTCCCGGGGCTTTGGTTTCAAAAACACCTTCTGCCACTTCACTGAGTGGCCACTCCAGCTTCCTGGCGTTGCTGACAGCCTGGCTAGAAGCGAGCGTGATACCCTATGACAAACAACAGTATCACCCAAGTGCGTAATCACAACAGATCTTTTATAGAAGATAATGAAGCAAAACCCCACTGCCTTTACGTCAAATCACCTAAGATTTAATTGGCATTCAAAATTTTCTGCTAGTAATTTTGAAGTAGGTTTTGGACATTTTTCTCCCGCAAAGATTCCAAACTTTGTGAATTGTAGGATAGAAACACAAATGCCAGAGAAACTTGATTCATTTAATACCAAAGATAATCTCTCCTCACTTTCGAGATCTGGTCAGAGAAATCTTGATCTTACCCTTGGCTCGCCAGCTACTTATTTAAAATGTTCTGTTTTTAATTTTGCTTTTTAAACCAAAAAACATAAACCAACTATCGAGGCATTCTTTATTTAAGTTAATCAAAATGCCTAAGAATGCGCACTATGCCTTCCGATGTGTTCGGCCTCGTTTCTAGCCTGGACTGCAGATCAGCCTCTCTCTGCCTCCAGTCTTGTCAATCCATCATCCACTCTGCAGCTGGAGTAAACTTTCTGAAACCCACCCTACAGTCTATTCTCAAGACAGCAACCCCATGCTGCTTTTCCTCTGCTTAAAACCCTTGATGGCTCTTTATTTCACTCAGGGATGGCTTACGATGGCCTGAAAGGGCCAAGACAATCTGACCCATGTCATTTCTGAGCCCCTCTCCTCCCCTCTCCCCTGGCTCTATTCCAGCCATGCTGGCCTCCTCACGTTTTCTCAAACGCTCCAGGCGCTGTCTGAGGGCTTTTGCACCAGCTGTTTCCTAGCTGAAATGCTCTTCCCCGAGATAGCCACACGGCTAACTCCCTTATCTCCTTCGAGTCTTCGAGTCTTTGCTCAGATGTCACCTCCTCATGGAAACCTGCCCCATACTCCCAACCCCCTTACCCTGCTCTGTTCTTCCCCCATTACAATAATCACCTTTAAAATATTCAATAACATATATTATATTACATTATATTATATTATATTATTTATTTATTTATTCATTCATTCATTGAAATTTATTATTTGTTGTCTGTCAGGCCCTGGGCCCCCTCCCCTACCAGGCACAGATTTCTGTCTGTTTTGTTCACCGCTTATCCGAAGTTCGTGAAACAGTGCCTGGCACGTAGCAGGCACTCAATAATAAATCATTTAATACATAGGTCATTTCACATATTTGTTAACATATACGTAAACTAAACTCTTAGAAGTGAAACTGCAAGGTCAAAGGGTAAAGGCACTAATTATTTTGGTACTGCCAAACTTGAGGCTGCACCACTTCACACTCTTATTAGTAATGCATGAGTGTGGCAGTTTTCCCACACCCTTCCTCACAGTGTGTTATCACACCTTTTGATTTTTGCCAATCTGATAGGTGACAAATGGCAGCTCGGAAGTTGAACATCTTTTTCAATGTTTAAGAGACTTCCTCTTTTTTTTACTATATAGGGATTCTTTATATATATGGGAGTTCTATTTAACCTGTTTTTCTTTTTGTTCCATGAACTGAGGAGCAGCACAGAAGGTACCTTTCATCAGGGCTCTCTTACTACCAAAGTCTCCTGGGAGGACCCACAGTGGAGCCACCAAGCTGTTCTCCACCTACACGGCTTCTAGTACCTGCAGGCTCACTGATCAACATCTGACCTGAGCCCAGAAAGTTTTGCTCCTTTTTTTCTCCCTGATTTAAATTTGGAGAGTAAAGAAAAGAACGATAAGGAGAAACACAGAGACCCTCATATACACTCAATCACCAAATCCTATGAACTCTACCTCTGACATCTCTCAAATCCATCCTCTCTCTCCCTCTCCCACCACTGCCACGTTTGTTAGTTAAGGAGCTGCTGGTGGCTGTATAACCTTTGTGCTGGTTGCCTCATTCCAGTCCTGCTCCCCGCCAACCCAACCTCCCCGCTCTAGCCAGGGATTCTTGTACATTGCAAATACTGTGTCGTTCCCCTGCTTAAAAGCGGCTCCACTCTGCTTTTAGAATAAAGTCTGAACGTCCTGATATGATGTGGCCCCTGCTCACTCCTCCAGCCTCAACTCTACCCACTCCCTTCTTCACACACTAAGCTCCAGCCAGCGTGAGTTACTCACCGTTCTCTGAGCGCCATGCTCCCTCTCACCTCCAGGCCTGTGCACATGCTGAGGACCGCCATCTCACCCTCCCACCCTGACCCCCCTCACCTTGCTCAGACGTCACTTCTGGGAAGCCTTCCCTGAACTCTCATCTGTCTGAGAATAGGCTGGAAATTCCTCCTGTGTGTTCCCACATTCCCCTGTTCTTATCCCTATCTTAGCACTTATCACACGGTATTCTTGTTGTCTCTTTACCTGTTTCCCCCATCAGACAGGAAACTCCTTAGGCCAGGGAACATGCTCTAAATTGTATCCCCAGGACCTAACAAGGTACATGGCATAGAGCAAGTCACAAAAAATATCTGTTAAATGAATAAATTAGTGAGAGGCATGGAGAGTGAGAAAGAAAGAGAAATTTATTAATCTGTTATATCTGAGCAGTCCTTTCCATTTACAAAACACTTTTACATATATCTGATCCTACAAACTTCCATCTAGGTACCATTATTTTAACATGAGTTAACAGGAATAGCGAGATCAAATGAGCAAAATAACATCTAGCATGAGGTAGAGTTGCTCAGTAGATTCTGGATAAGAATCATTACTCCTCTCTTGCTATGTATTTGGGCCCAGTGACATTCCTTCTCGCACACAGTAACTGCTCAGCAAATGGCAGATCCTATTACTATAACAGGTGCACAACAACTTGAATTGCTGAATGCATTAATGAATGCAGTGCATGCAATGACACCTTCTTTCTATCCTTAAAACCTTCTCAGATTTTTCTCTGACTGGGATTGATTGCAATCGCTCACCCCAATCACAACTGTCCACTAGAGAGAAAATATTTCTCTGGATGGTGATGAGGACCTGACGAACCATTGACTCTGGCCCTTCCACCTCCCGAGATTCAGTCATTCCCCCAGGGGAGTCTTGTCTCCTTCAAACCTGTCTCTAAGTCTTGAGCTTGATTCCTAAATGGTGGGAGAACACATTTCATCCTGAGCCAGCTTGGAGACAGGGGCCCAAGCAGGTTTCTTGGTTTTGTTCTTTTTTAAATAGAAAATATCACAAAACTAATCACTAAACTGCACCCCAAAGCCATCAATCAGTAGTCATAGTTATCTACAGCCGCATCAGTGACCTCTCTAAAAGGTACAGCCAAAAATCTGCTAGAACAAAATGATATTTACCATGAAGTCATTGCCAAGCTTGTAGTTGCCAATGCCGTAATTGTAAGTCAGTTCTGCAACAAAATGATCATCCTCAGATCCAAATCCCACCATTGTTTTACTCCATTTTCCATCATAAGGCCTAGAAAAATGAAAAAAAATGAACCCAGTGACCACAGACAAAATCTGCTTCAGGCTGCCCCCAAAGAACTATTGGGACAAAGAGGTGGGCAGTCCCTTCTGGTCCTCCAAGTACCCATAAGGATGAGATGACCTCAGCCTGTGCTAAGAGCAGCTGTGCACAGCGCTCATGGGCCCCATCACCAAAGGCTCAAAAGACCATTTGTCTGGCACTTACTTGAGGGAAAGATTCGTTTACCTTTTCTTTAAAGTAGGGAGCTGAATCCTATAGGGACAGTCGTCCCACCTGACCTTAACTTATTTTTTGCCTACTCATCAAGCATGCAATTCCCATCAGGCCTTGGAATTTCTCAGCTTGCCATGGTTACTAAGCTTAAGAGATATTCCATAAGACATTGCTTCATCCACAGCATATACTTATTTGTGACCCTGAAGCTGCCTCCCTAATTTATTGCCTCCTTAATTTATTCTGCTGCCTTCTACTCGCTTTGAGAAACTGCTTTCTGTTCTTCAGGGGTATTCAGAGACTAAAGAAGATTTTAAGAAACAAGGGGTCATACCCATTACAGGCAGCTCTGCAGCCTTCCTCAAATTCCTCATGCCGAAGAATCTGGGAAGGGAATGAGAATAAATGGCAAAGTTGTCCTAGTAGTACACACAGCATATTTAGCACAAACTAAAATGTCAAAACACAGACATTATTATTTGTAAGCTTTCCGTGTAAAACAAACAAAAGATAACGAGCTGTATATCTTTCCCAGGCTGGAAGTAGTAGAGGTAAGAAAGATCGGCTTGATACCAAGGGTCAGGCAACCAACCACAGTTGTAAAATCTATTATATTTAGATCGGGAAGCAGTACTGTGTAGTGAAAAAAGTGTGGCCTTCACTTAGTAGCTGTGTAACTCTGAGAGCGACATATTAGGATCTGAGTCTCCTAATATGTTGTGAAAATAGATAATTTATTAAAGCATTTGACACAGAACCTACTACACAGTAGGCTCTCAATGTGTCAGTTTCTGTTTTCCTTTTTGAGTCCCACAGCTACTGCTCCAGTTCAAGTTCCCATCACACCTCTCACAGACGATTAGAAATCATCTTACTGATCTCTTTCCTTAATACCACCATAAAATTAAGTCCCTAAAGCACAGCTCTGATCACACCACTGCCCTGTTCTAAAATGTAAGAGAGCTCCCCACTTTCTATGACATCAAATCCAAATTCCTTAACATATTATTCAAGATACTATCAGGGACTTCCCTGGCAGTCCAGTGGTTAGGACCCCGTGCTCTCACTGCCAGGGCTGGGGTTCGATCCCTGGTCAGGGAACTAAGATCCCATAAGTCACGTGGCGCAGCCAACAACAACAACAACAAAAAAACCCAAAAAACTAAAGGCACATAAAACTAGTGGTGCTTCCCAAACATATCTTTTTTTTTTTTTTCCAAACATATCTTAACTTTGCATTGGCTGTTCAGTTTTTCTAGTATACTCCTCCCTCTAATCTAGGTCTGTGGATATCCTACCTATCTTTAGAGGTCACCTCAAGTACAAGGTCTCCATGAATTATTTCCTGAGGACCAGGTTAGAGTTAAAGCTCTCCTCCTGTTGTACTTTTATAATAATGGTAGCTAACACTTACATAATACATACCATGTGTCAAATACTACACATATAATAATGTGTTTAATCTTTACAACCACCCTTTTATCAATGAGGAAACACATTAAGAGAGAGCTCTGTGGTTTTCTATCACCAAATTTCAAGTACCATTACCATCAGCAATGTACAATTCCCACCCCCATTCCAAGCCAGGAGTTTTAATTGAGGACAAATACCAGGGTTATTTTCATCTTTGTCACCAAAGCCCAACACAGAACTATGAAATGGGTGATATTTTTTAAATGACTGATGAATTCAGGTAACTCCCTTTGCACTCCATGTCTCCTGCGGTGTCTCTACATTAAATCGCACTCTTGCACACTGTAAACAAAGAATGTTGCCTGCAACTCCATTTCTACAAGGACTTCTTCTGGGACTTCCCTGGTGGTGCAGTCGTTAAGAATCCGCCTGCCAATGCAGGGGACCACTTCCTGGTCCGGGAAGATCCCACATGCCGTGGAGCAACTTAGCCCATGCGCCACAACTACTGAGCCTGCACTCTAGAGCCCCCGAGCCACAACTACTGAAGCCCGCGCGCCTAGAGCCCATGCTCCGCAACGAGAAGCCACCGCAATGAGAAGCCCGCGCACCGCAATGAAGAGTAGCCCCAGCTCGCCACAACTAGAGAAAGCCCGTGCTTAGCAACGAAGACCCAATGCAGCCAAAAAGAAATAATTTATTTTTTAAAATCCCAAGTTAAAAAAAAAGAAGCATTAACTTGAGATGTCTGTTTTTGTGATTAGCAGTAATCTTCTGATGTTCAACTACGTGGTTTTGTTTTTTTTTTCCCCCCAGAAAAAAACTCATATATATTCTAGCTCCGCCCTTGCCTCTTCAGGGCAGTTCCTCAGAGCTATCTGAGAGGCTGTCTTCCAGGCTATAGTCCTCAGTAAGGTCCCCAAAAAGAACTTAACTCGAAAATTTTAGGTTGTGCATTTTTGTTTCAGTTGACAACATCTAAAGTCCCTGCTTATCAGGAAGCTCCCTGATAGCTTCCACCAGCGCCTGCCACCCAAGTGATCTCTGCAGAATCACAGCTGTTCAGAGCTGGAGAGAGGCCACTTCCAGGTGTTGGAGACGAGGATGGGTTCTCACTTCACACTTAGATCTGGACTATGGAGAGAAGAATTGGAGCACTCACCCAGAGAGACTGAATATCCAAGAGACCATTCAAACCAGCAACAAGAGAAGCAGAACTCTGACTAATGCTGATATCTAAACCGAAAGGCTCCAAACCAGAAGAGAGTCATTGTTCACCGGAAGAGTATTATACATAACTTTTTATTTACTGCCTTTCCCACTAGACTAGAAGCTTCCCAAGGCCAGGAATAAACATTCGTGAATAAACTTAAATGAAAGGACGTGTGTGGGCACACAATCGGCGACTAGTAAGTGTGACCCCCTTTCCAAGTCCATCTAACCCAAGCCGCGACTCGCGACGCTTCCTGAAGTTGAAAACCACAGAGCTAATGGAAAGTCTAGGGGCTAAGGTCGGACACCCGGGTTCCCGCTGAAATCCACATCACACCCTTTTCTCCCCTCCCTCGGCCATGTGGGGCTCAGCCTCCCGCGACCCCCTCGCGCGCCAACCCCTCTCCGCCCAGTCTCCACCTTCATTCCCAGGACATCACGATAGAAACACGCCGTCTGGAAGCGGTTTCCCACTTTGAACACGAAGTGCAGAGCCCGACGAGTCGCCATGACCACCCGTCACTCGTACAGCGCCGCACCGCCCACAGAGGACGCCGGCGCGGTAGTGACGTCACAGATCGCCGCCGGCGCGCCTTCGTGACGCAGCTCACGGCGCAGGGGAAGATGGCGGTGCTGGGGGAGTGCGCGTGTTGGGCCACGCGACCGTTGCTGCCGGTGGTGCGGACTTGGGAACTCGACGCGCGGCGCTGGGTCCGGGCGCTGCGGCGCAGCCCCGTGAAAGTGGTGTTTCCATCAGGTCAGGTCGTGGAACGGAAGCCCGGTCCCGGGAAGCAGCCTCGGAAGGCGGCGGCAGAGACCAGTCCCCGCGAACAGCGACTGAAGCAGTCGCGTCAGGTTCCCCCATCCCAGACCCCCAGCACCTGGGAAGAGTCGGGGCTTCGCTATGATAAGGCTTTCCCTGGAGACAAAAGGCTGAGGTGATGTGTTCCTGAGGCTTGTCGAGTTTTCTCGTTTCTCTTTCCTCCTCAGGACGAGACCTTGGCCACTTTCCTCCCGTTGGAGGACTTCTTCCAGCACAACTCGCTGGTTTTTATTATGCACGGAGGGCAGGATAAGTGTCTTTCTAACAGTTCGTTTCTTTCCCTGCGAAGCTCTTCATGTCTGTTAGAACTAGATGTGTCTCCGTAACGAGGATGTTGGTAATTCCCCGTCTTTTTGTTTCCACCCACAGCAGTGTGATGACAGTAGTTAAGTCCAGGCCATTTCGGGAAAAGCAAGGGAAGATCCTGTTGGAAGGTCGTAGGCTGATTGCAGATGCTCTCAAGGCTGGTGCTGTGCCCAAAGTTTTCTTCTTTAGCCGTCTGGAATACATAAAGGAGCTGCCCATTGAGAAGCTGAAGGGTGTTAGCCTCATTAAGGTGAAATTTGAGGACATCAAGGATTGGTCCGACCTAGTAACACCACAAGGAATAATGGGTCAGTGGTTATCCAGTGTGTGTGTAGAAGTAGAGACTTGGGATTATTTGTTCATATTTGTCTCGGGCAACAAATTTTATTTAGACCAAATTCAGAATATTACTGTGCCTAACCTTTTCTTAAGACATCCAGAAAAATACAGTTCTCAAATCTGTGCATCTTGTATTTTCAGTGGAGACTCAAGCCATTTTTTTGTCGTTTGTATTGTGGTTTTTTAATAGTCTCTAGGGAATAATCAGTCTTCCTCAGACCTTATTTTTTTGGGGTCACTTCTTCAACCTTAAGTGTTCAATTAAAAATTAAGAAAATGTTGGGAATTCCCTGGTGGTCCAATGGTTAGGACTCGGTGCTTTCACTGCTGTGGGCCCAGGTTCGATGCCTGGTCGGGAAATTAAGATCCTGAAAGCCACGAGGCAAGGCCAAAAAAAAAAAAAAATTAAAATGTTTACCAAAAGATTTAGCCTCCATTTCCACAAAACCTCTGCCAGTGTGGTAATACCTATATATTGTTGACCCCCTTATTCTAGAAGCAGGTGTGAGCAGTAAGCTGCAATTTATCGCCCTGTTTAGCCTGTTGAACAGGAAACCTTGTCTTCATTTGATTGAATCCAACTCAAGATTCTAATAGACTGTCTGTTAGCACTTAGAAAGTCTTTTTTCTAAATATGGAAAGACTAAACTCTTTATACTTTTTTGACATTCAAGATACGAGAATCGAATGTGTGAGTGTAGAGATTTCTCTTGGATAGTAAGGGATAGTTGGGGCAGGGAGGGCGTTTTCGTCAAGATTCTAATGTTCAGGCCAGGGCCTCTCACACCAGTTGTGCGTGCACATTCCCTGTAGTGGGCTCACTGTACAGCTATTAATTGGGAGCGGAAATTCTGGGGACCGTCTCTTGTTTCTGTAACCCAGCAAGTCCTAGGAATCTGTGCCCCTGTGCCCAGAACTCTCCCGTAGGGTGGGGACTTGGACTGCTAAAGTCCTCCACTCAGTCTAAGTAACTGTGCTCTTATTAGCTATAGTTGTCCTTGGTAAGGACCCGGGTTTGATCTCTTGTCGGGGAACTAAGATCCCACAAGCCATGCAGTGAGGCCCAAAAAGAAAAAAAGAATAACTGGGTTACAGAATAATTTCATAGAGTGTGATTTTTTTTTTTTTTTAGGTAAAAGAAAAAGCACTTATATATGGGTAGATGGACATACATGTAGGGAGATGCATGGAACAAGTTCTGAAAGGATACACTCCAAGGTTGAAAGCAGTTATGAGGGAGAGGAGGGCACTGAATTTCTCGATCAGAATGTTTTCACCTAGTATGTAATTAAGTACACAAAGAATGATAAATAAATGAAAAGTCAAATTACTCCCCATGCCCACATCAGACAAATGAACCACCTTTTTTGTTTCTTTAGGGATTTTTGCCAAACCTGACCACGTTAAGATGACATACCCAGAGACTCAGCTTCGCCACACACTGCCCATATTGTTGATTTGTGACAATCTCCGCGACCCTGGGAACCTGGGGACAATTCTGCGATCTGCTGCTGGTGTAGGCTGCAGCAAAGTGATACTCACCAAAGGTAAGAGCACATGTTACTGGGTGGATTAGGTGGCCGTTTGTAAGTGAGCTGGCTCTGTGGGCAGACATGCATGTATTTGAATCTTGGATCTGTCCCTTGGTAGCTATGTGTAAGTAAGCAGTATTCTGAATGTCAATTTCCTCATCTGTAAAGTGGGCGTAACAGAATCTACCTGGTAAGGTTGTTCTAAGGATTGAGATGATGAGTATCAAGTACTTAGCACTGCGCCTGGCACACTCATTCATGTTGATTATCTTTAAAGTTATTTTGACATCTGCTACGTTATTAAAGAACTTATAATTAATCAGGGAAGAAACAGATGCTGGTTTGAACACTTGGTTGTCTCCTCTCGTCAGAAACGGGAATTAGTAGCCTTGGTTCCAAACAGACTTGCCTAACAGTTGGGACATGCCTAAAAGGGCTATTACAGCCTGGGGGGAGCGGGGAGGGAGAGGATCATTCATCAGAAACAGTCAAGCTACCATTTGGTGTAAACCGAAGTGGTCCCATTGCTGAGACTTGCCTAAATTGCTCCTGCCAGCTCCTCCTCCCAGTCACACCTTGTTGGGATGCATCTCTCCGCTGGGATGAGTGAGGTGCGGGGTTCCATCATCAGTACCCCACTCACCTGCCTCGTTGAGACCTCTGAGAGCAGGTGTGGTCTGGGAATGCACCTGTATAATCCAGGCAGTGTGGTTTCCACATTGATGCTGGCGGATGGTGTGTGAGAGGTAGGGAAAGAGTAGGAACACTTGGTGTGGTGGCCAGTGTTGAGGACACCAGGATGAGGGGGAGTCTCGTCTTGTCCCTTGCTCCCCACCGGTGGAGGGGTCAGACTAGATGGCGCCCCTCCAGTCTGGGCCCCTCTTCTGCCCACCCCTCCTGCCACCTCTTGGCACACAGCCCACTTCCCATGCCTTGTCCCTGTGGTTGGGGGTCCATGTGAACAGTGTACATTCTGCATGTCTTTTTTTCCTTTTTAAACTTGGTTTGCCTACTTAACCTATCCTGAAGTTTGACAGGCTAACTTTTAAGATAACTTATAATGAGGAGACTCGTGCTAACAAGTTGGGGAGGATAGTGGATATGTGGTGCCCTGGTCCTGCTGTCTCCCGACCTGTGGGAAAGGCCAAGTGTCTGCTGATGCATAGAGGTAGTTGGGCTTAGCACGACTGCACGGAAGGGAGAGGAAGTGTGTATGGAAGAAAGGGCTGTGGCCTTGGTTCTCCCTGGATTACTGTAATTGCCTCCGATCTAATTTCCCCATTTCTAGCATCTTCCTTGCTCCAATCCAGATTCAACATGGAAGCCAAATGGGTCTTCCTAAAACATAAACCAGATTTTGTCACTACTTTGCTTAAAATCCTTCAGGGTCATTATATTGTCTTCTGGATAAAATCCTAAACTCCTCAGCCTGGCATACCCAACCTCCTTTAAATTGGTCCTTTCCTGCCTCCGGTCTCATCTCCCACCTCACCCCCATCCCACCCCCACTCAGTAATTGGCCCAATTACCTTACTTAGTTTTTCTTCCCACTTCTGTAACTTTGTCCTCTGACCCGGTCATTCTCTGACAAAACCCTCCTAGCCTTCAAGATCCCGCTCAGTGTTGTGTTCTCGGGTGGTTTTTCCTGATAGCCCTGCTTTGTACAAGGGTTTTCTATTACCTTGTTCATGCTTCTTTTACATCAGTTATTACTGATAGCATAGTCACCTGCTGAAATGGCGTCCCGACGCCATTGCCCACTCCATCATGAGCTCCTTGAGTTTGGGGACTTTAAGGCTCTCGCATCTCCCGTCCAATATCTGGCACGTGTGTGGTAAATGTTTCTTTTGTTTGTTTTGTTTTTTGTTTTTGACCTCATCACATGGCTTGTGGGATCTTAGTTCCCCGACCAGGGGTGGAAGCACCGAGTCCTAACCACTGGACCACCAGGGAATTCGGAATTCCCTGTGTGTGGTAAACGTTGAAGGGATGAATGAAATCTGTTTCAGCACTAGCAGGAACGAATGCTCCAGGACCTGGGCTGGACACCGCCACAGCTGGGGAGGCAGAGGTCCCAGCCACCAAGAAGGCCACGCTAGGACGTTTTTTGCTTTATCTCCTGATCCAGAATTAATCTGATTTACTTCAAAGTCCCCATGTCTGGGAAGGTTTGTAATGTTAATTGGATCCTTTTATTTTCTAGGCTGTGTGGATGCCTGGGAACCCAAAGTGCTGCGGGCAGGTATGGGCGCACATTTCCAAGTGCCCATCATCAGCAGCGTGGACTGGGAAGCAGTGCCCAACTACCTGCCCACCGACACCCGCGTCTACGTGGCTGACAACTGTGGCCTTTACATGCAGGCCCAGGCCCAGGCCCAGGCCCAGGTGTCTAATAAGGCCAGTGACTGCGGCTGGGTATGTGACCAACGACCCCTAAAGTTTCACAAGTATGAGGAGGAGGAAGAGAATCTAGAAAGTGCAGCCAATAAAGGCTGGCTCCCTGAACTTGAGGTCCAGAGTTACGACTCAGACTGGACAGAGGCACCTGCAGCTGTGGTGATAGGTGGGGAGAGCAGCGGCGTGAGCCTGGAGTCCCTGCAGTTGGCTGAGAGCACGGGCGGCGGGAGGCTGCTGATCCCCATCGTGCCCGGTGTGGACAGCCTGAACTCGGCCATGGCTGCGAGCATCCTGCTCTTTGAAGGGAAGAGACAACTGCGGGTGAGGGCGGAACACTTGAGCAGGGACGGGAGTTACCACTGAGAGGGGACGTGGAAGCCAGTCCTGTTTTAGGTCGTCTCTGTGGTTATTGGAAAAATAAGAACTTCCCTGACTTTCTGCTTAGCCTCAAAAATACCAAAGGTCAAAATTCCTCCTGAGATCTCCATCTTCTCACCGACTTTTATATATGTGTGTATATGTACATGTGTGTGTGGGTAAGAGAGAGACAACGTAAGTAAATGCTCCTCATGGCTGTATGTTTTTAAAAATTGTCCACCAAGGAGCATCTTTGTGCCCAGAAAGTTGCTGAGGGCATCACCTTGGGGAGGGAGGACCCCTCCCTCCACAGCTGGGGTGCTCTGCAGTCATGGAGCGCTGGTTAGAGGCCGGCCTTGGTCACTCACTCCTGTGATCATTGGTCAATGGAAATTAAACCCCTGTGAAGTGTAGACCAGCAGATTAAAAAGTTTTATTTCAGTGTGGTCAGTGGGTCTCAATGCCTGTCTTTTCATCTTTGGCCTAGTGATGAGGACATTGCTGAGATTAATGACCCAGGAAGCTGAGGGCTACAGGTGATGGCGTTCAGTAGCTGGCTCTTCTTTTGGCTTGGCTGTGTTAATCTCTGTGGTTGTTAATTCAGGCCATGACTTAAACACTGTTTATGTGTGACACAATTTTTTTCCCCCATTTCTGGTGAAAGAGCTGAATTCATCAGGTGGTATTACACCTTCTTAGCACCTCTGCAGATATCTTTTTGAGAACTTGGTTCAGAAAAGGAGGAAACAGTTCTTAAATCTTCAGCTTAATCCTGCATCTGTCAGCAAAGCTGTACCCTTTTTACTAGCTTCCTGCTGTTAGTCCTACTTTGTATAACACTTTTGGTTAAATGTAATGACTTACTTGTTTACATTAATCCCCCATCCTGCATAAACAGAACTGTTAGGAAAATGCCACTGTTCCTGGAGGCTGTGTGAACAGAGGCTCCTGCGAGGGGAGAGGCTGAGGTTCTGAGGATGAGAGCTTGGGGCCCTTGAGCCCACAACTCTGCAGCAAGACCCTGCTGTTCTTCTCCCTCTCACACCCCCAGGGCAAGCTGGCTCCTTACTCACCAAGTGCCAGCGGGATGTAGCCAGGGACACGAGGGCAAACG
Source organism: Balaenoptera borealis (assembly GCF_965194805.1). Lineage (NCBI taxonomy): Eukaryota > Metazoa > Chordata > Mammalia > Artiodactyla > Balaenopteridae > Balaenoptera > Balaenoptera borealis. Next base: position 47,350,548 of record NC_138879.1, on the reverse strand, counting down.
CAGGTGGTCATCGCTGTGTAAGTCACTGTGTGTGTGTGAGGTGGGATGGCGGGAACTAGAGTATGGGACCTAGTTCAAGCAGTGCTTTTACACACAGCGAATATGGTTGGAGTTGAGGACAAAGACACTAGCAGTGTAGTGTCACCACGTCCCTTCCATACAGTGGCCCCTGTCATGGTTGGGGTTCCTTGGGAGCCCTTCAGCTGCTCATCACAGGGAGGTCCAATGAGTTGCGGCATGCCCAAGACGAACCGTGGACCCCTCCCTCCCCCCTTGGCTCGCCCAGCTCCCTGGTAAGACCAAAAGGTCACGCAAGACCCTGCCCCAAGTGGTGCCCCAGTGGGATTGCTTTGTTATGTTTGAGGGGAGGGGTTTTTAAAGGAACAATCTCTTTGGTTGGCTGTGCTCTCTCAGGGTGACTGGCCGGAAGTTGCTCTGGTGTCCCACTCTGGTCTGGGGCTGCCCAGGGCCCTGCACAAATGTTGGGTGACAGTGGCCCCCAAAATGTTCTTGAGACTCTCCATCCCCCATCAGCTTTTAAGAAGTAGAAAAGCCCACAGCCTTTATGCTGTGTTGAGCCCACAAAGGCTGGGGCCCTCCGCCAGCTTCACAGCTATAATGCCCGTCACACCAGCAGGCGAAATTGGGGGCGGTGGACACCGGAGAACAATACCACTCTATTGACAGTCTCCCAACACCTTGGAAAAGTGCTAAAGAAACACGAGGCTCGCAGAAACTAACTAACACACCATTGTAAAGCAATTATACTCCAATAAAGATTAAAAAAAATAAAAAGAGGCTCATGCCTTTTCAGCATGAAACCAGTCTCCTGCAATTTTTGTCCCTGGGTTATTGTTCCTGCTGACTTTTATTGTAAAGTAAAAACCACTGAAAGAACAACAAACCCTATACCTTGTCTTTGTTCAGAAAAACAAAGCACCGCAGAAGGGCACACCTAGCAAGTCATTCTATCATCCTGGGTGTAAAAAGGAAAAGACATTTACATCCCATTCACTTTATAGTCAATGACTTGTATACCATGCCTTGTGAGTTCTTTTTGTATATTTGTGGGTATAACTTAGAAGAGGGGAGGGCAAATTTTTCTTTCTTTAAAATGATTACAGGGGAAGCAAATGGTGAAGTTGTTTGCCTAGTGATGGAAATTAGCCATCTGGAATTCTTCTCTGTTTCGAGGCCAATATTTATGTCACCATTTCCCCAGGAGACAGGAATGAAAACTGAGCAGTATATGACAAGTAAAACACATTGCTTGGCTGAAAGAGAAGCCTTCAGAAGGTTGGCCAAGCTGCCCCTTGCTTTTGTGTTGCAAGTGGCTGTAATGGTGATTTCTGCCACAAGGGGGCAGTCACGCCTCAACCACTCCCAACCCTGAAGGGAAGGGTGGGGATTTTTCCTGGATATAACTTGTGAAACGAGGATGGAGTCAAAAGTCTCCCTCCACCACAGTGGGCCTTTTGCAAGCAGTTTGTGCTCAGAGGTGCTAAAGTTGAAGACCCACCCACATCGTCATTCATTCTCGGCAGAATCTGAAGTATAGAACATTGGACCAAAAACTAGGGAGGAAATGGACAGAAATGGGAAGTAGCTGCCTCAGAAAAAACTAGCACATCTGTTCCCCTTAAATGGAGCCTCTGGGAAAGCAGCTCTGGACTAATGCTGATGTCCCCAGGTGCCTGGAACTCACACTGAGAACCCACTGCCTCACCCCGCTTAGTTTCAGGGCAGGGGAGGCAGAAAGGTCCTCTTCCCTCCCCGAGCCGTGGCTACTAGCTCATGTTAGAATCTCAGTCATTAAGGCCCAGAGGATAAGCAGACCTCGGGGGACTGGTTTCCACTGGGGCCTTCTACCACCTGCCCCAGGGTTATTAGCAACACCCGATGTCACCAAAAGCTGAACTGCTCCACTGCTGTTGTGCCACCACACGAAGACTCCAGGATCAGCGCCTCGCCCAGGGTTCCCCGACTGGTGCTGAAAACCACCGGCTGTGCTGTGGGCCCCTCTTGGCCAAGCCGCCTCCACCCGCTGTGGGAGCAGAACTGACTGGCCCACCCGAAAAAGGTGTTTTAAAGGACACACTCGTGCAGACACCTTTAAACTCCAAGATCTCACGTCCTCCGCATCAGTGAACACGCAAAAGAAAGAAGCTAGAAGCCAGACGTGCTGCTGTGGGTGACTGACAGTCCCTGAACCAGGGTCCCGCGTTACCTTGGAGCAGCTGCAGGCGCTCATAGCCTCAGGAAGCCAGGCCGCTGCTCAAAGGCCAGGTACTGAAAATCTGCATACATCACGCATGGTAGCAGCTCTGTTCTTCACATCTGTTTTGTAGGGAGGAGCAAGTTTTTCAACTAAGGCCTCATAGTTGGAGAAGACCATCACCAAAGCTGATCCTTCCTCAAAATGCAAGAAGAGAACTAAGGTTGGGGAGAGACGTGGCTGCAGCAGGGTCTGGCCTCCCAGCCGCCCTTGCACCTCTGTGACCCCAGGCCGGCAGAGTGGCTTGACTGGCTGGGGACTTCATATCCTCTGATATCAAAGGAGATCTGTTTTGGGGGAATGGGTCCTAATCGTGCCTCCTCCCATATCCCACTTCTAGCCCGTGTGGGTGACTTACTTGTGTGAGGCAAGAGCGCCCAGGAGTCAGACCTGAGACCGGCTGCCTTCCTGGGGCTGCACACTGGCCTACAGGCCTGGGGACAGAGGCTTTCATGAGGTGGCACATTGTTGCATGGAAACCCTACAGCCCCTCAGAACAAGTCCTACCCAAATCTAGTCACACATTTCCTGACTCGGGAAGTATTCCAGAAGGCCAAGAGGGTGAGACATACTTAGGCTGAAAAATGCAGCAGAGTTACTTCTCTTCGTGCTTCCACACTTAGGAATACCTAGAATGTCCTGATGTCAGATCTACCCTCGTAGAAGGAGAAATCCCAGCCATAGAGTAGACCCAATGTAAGATTTTCCTACATCCGAGCTTTTTGTTTCCTGGAAAATATTTTACCCTTCACACATGCACCACTTGCTAATAATGAACAATCAATAATGAAGCGAATATACAACAGCCGTTTGTCCCCAAAGCATTTTCCCTTGAGCAGCCTGCTTGGAGGAAAGCAGTGGGCGCTCTTGTCCCTGTTGGTGTCAGCAAAGAGGGACTTAGGTTTGAGTGCTCACTGAACACAGCTGCTTCAGGGTAAATGGAAGATCCTGAGCTCCAGGCTGTCCTCGGTTCATGCCGCAGCACCCGGAGAGAAGCTGCAGGGGCACTGCCGGACCTCCCACGATCCACACCGCTCACTGCCACCGTGTTCAGCTCCTGCTCCCAGCGGGCAAGCAGGGGCCTGCCCGAGGGGGAGGTGACAGTGAACAGAATGCTTGCGCGACTAGAGGGGCTGGACCAGCTACTTGCTTGGGCCCCTCCCAGGGCTGCCACTCCAAGCCCGCAGGCCTCTCCACGTGTACACGCACACGCGTGTGTAGTTCTCCGATGACCTCATTGGGTCCAGCTGCTCCGTTCCTGGACCACATTCTACTATGTCCATCACTGCAGAATTCCGTTTGCTGCCCTGGAACAAGGCCGCAGGAGGAGAGAACAGCTTTTTAGTGGCTTTAATTAGGCAACAGGAAAAAACACAGTCTGGCTGAAAATTACCACTTGAAGCTTCGCTGATGCCAGAAAAGCAGAACAGGCTCCCTGAGCTTGGATGAGCGAGAGTCATTGACAGCGAGGACACACTTGGGGCGGGGGTAGCAGGCAGCCCCCTCACTCCTGGAAAAGAAGCTGATTCTCAGTCGCCCTCTGGCCTTTACAGCTGCCCGCTGTACATGCCAACCCCACACACATACTTTTTGTCTTAAGCAGATCTTTATTGTTGGGGACAGGTAAAAAAAAATCTCATCTCTGTTGTGAAAATGGGTAGAATCGGATCTGGAAGTCATTGTGGTGAACACAGATCTGGAACCCCAAGGTGGCATTTTTACAGCCACCATCCTGCCTCAACCTGCAGGGCATGGTTTCCCTTGCTGCCGGCGGAAGACCTTGAGTATGTCACAGCTGGTGTTTTGACCTGCTTCCGATTAGCGACAAGAATTTTAAGATATTTTGGAGCTGCTTAGTGGGAATTAAGATGCCACCCACTTCGTCTGCATCAATAACCTTTAAGATCTCTCGCACTATAGAGACCGGGATTTTTCACTGGTGAGGTGATCCTCCCCCAGCATTTTTCCCCCAAAGTCGCCACCGTATAAACCAAAAGCACCTTTTTGGTAAACCTTCCCATTGATCTTAACCTCCACACCCCCCTCCAGAAGGGGAATTCTGGTGTCAAGGGTCCAGTTGACATTAGTGGCAAGTAGTTTAGTCGGCCCTGCATGGACCGTAGAAGGATCACAAATGACCTAATTTTTCTGCTGCAGTGACTTGCGAGGAGGACTCCTCAACTGGACTTTGTTTCTTTTGCCCCAGAAGGTTAAGTAGTTGCTAAAAGAGACCACCTTTGCTCCAAGGCCATCATGGTACAGGGCACAGACAGAAATCCCGACCATCCTCCAAGTGAGGGTGACCTCACCTCGTCCCCACACCCCCCGCCCCCCAGGGAGACACTGGCAGGGCTCCCGGAGCAGCCCCTAGCCCTAGGACAGAGCTAGGTTTGAGAGTCTCCAACTACTGCCCCATTCTTCACAAGAGGACCCGTGCTCAACTCCTTGTGTTTCTCCAACGGGCCTTCTCAGGCTTCTGAGCACGTGTTCCCGTGAAGGGGGTAATGAATACGTGTCCACAAGGATGTCTGTAATCGGAGACTCCACCCCCTGCAATAGCAAGTCAAACCCGGAGAGGTGGCGGCCAGAGCTCCAGCGGGGGATCTGCCTCTGGCGCTCTAATCCAAACGAACATCCCGGCTTCCAGAGGATTCGACAGATGACCACGTTAGGGCTTGGTTCTCAAAAATTCTGAAACATAGCTGCCAAATATCCAGTGAAAGTCAAGAGGATCTTGTGTGTACACCCCCCCCCCCCACTGCCCACCCCATGGAGCACAGCACAAGCCAAAAGATTTTTGTTATGAAGGACAGGAATGGCCAAGTGGTTGATAACGTCCAGAGATGCCTGTTTTATTTCTTACTAGTTGACTGCATTTCAGGCTGGTAACAGTAACAGTCTAATTACCAACTAAATTTGTACCTCTGAACTACAAATCAACAATCCCACTCAGCAAGGAGCGATGGTGTCAACAGCTAATTGGAGGGGGCTGGGTTTTCCAAATAAATGGTCTTGATTGGCTGTGAGTGGAGCCAGGGGTGAGGCCTGAGATTATTTTAAAGGCCCTGACTCCTGACTGAGATAGGCTGAAACCCTGTGAGGCCCTACGCAAAGCCTTCCATCCCAAATCCTAAGAGCACAGCCGTTAGCTTCCTTTCTGTGGTCAGTTCAGCCCAAACAAGGAGCTGAGCTGGGCCCAGCAGAGCGGACCCAGGGCCTACTCTTAGCTGACCTGTCTTTGGTCTGCACTCCCACCTCAGGGCACAGCCCTTTCTGCAGGTTCTTAGGAAAAAGCTAGGCTTCTGGTAATTTTTTTGTCTCTTTTAAGTTCTGCTTTGAGAAGAAAAGGGAATGCAGGGGTAACCAAGGGTGGGCAAGGGCACCTCAGCAGAGCTCCAGCAGCCCCAGGCCCAGAGCCGGGCTGAGTCAGGTCTGCGCTGGTGAGCGGTGCCCCTCCGGGAACACAGGGCCACTGCATCTTCTTGGGAAGATGTCCAAGGGGGAGAACTTAGTAACAACATTCCAAGATTGTAGGGGCCGTTCATCTGAGAAGGTAGAAACTGGGAGAAGGTCAAGATCAAGGAAGAAAGAGCTAGAAGGAAGGAATGAGCAGCTCCTTATCACATGGGAGGCGCTCCATCAAAGTAAGCAATTATTACGTGAATCATTACCGTAGTTACTCTCTTCCTCACCAGAAAAGAACACAAACTTCCTTTGAGGGCTGGAGAGCCCCTGCCCAAGAACCGGCTGACAAGCTGGTGTTTTTCCCTCAGACCAAGACAGACCAAGTCACTTAGGAAAGGACGTCCTCGCCAGCAGCTCTGCACGGAGGCCTCCGCGGCCGCCGCCCTCTCCCTGCTCCACCCGCCGCGCGTGTGCCTCTGAACCCTCGGGCTCTGCACGTACGTGCTGGCACCTAAGGCAGAGCCAGAGCACCGATGCTCTGTCCCTTGGTGCCCACTCGACAGAAGAACACCCTGGCAAATACCTCACCAAGAGCTAGGGACCAAGAGAACGCTGCAGTCCCAGTTCGGGCCGGGTTATGCCAGCCCCGCGAATCCCAAGCAGAGTCTCCAAACACGGAGGTTCTTCTGCTGCTGGAGAGGATGTGCACCCTAGGGTGCTAGCTGAGGAGTTAATGCAGAAAACAAGGCACCACAGAGAGGTTGGACACTTGGGTTGTGTGATTCGGGACACCCTGGAAAAGTCCAAGGGTGGAGGGAAGGGCGGGGGAGGGGGAGGAGAAGAATGAGTTTTAAATAACATCCCGGGAAGCTGGAGCCCGACTAGATGGGCTCTGGTTTGAGCTTTTCTGCTAGGAAGTCATTCACAAAGGCCTCCACAATGGCAGGGGTGATCTCCTCCACGTCCATCACGTACTTGGCCCGGGCTGACATGTCCAGAATGGTGAGCAAAGGGGCAGCCTCGGGCAGGTTGGTGTAATCTCGCAGGGAGTCGGTCATGTCATCCTGGAAGTCACCAGAGGGAAAGAAAACCAGTAAGTTTTCAAGAAAGAGGGTAGAGAGTCCCCTGGGCCCGGACTCCCCCCAGACGGCCTAGGAATGGAACCACCCCATCATCCTGGAGAGCGGCCGGCCTCCAGGAAAGATGGGCTCTCAGAACAGGGAGCAGGGGACCCTGCCCTGCCAGGGGGAGGGGGAGCCTGGTTCACAAAATTCTCTCTCTGCATCACCCCAAACCCCAAGCAAGTCATCTTTTTTTATTAGCACGAAAGCAACTTTAACTTGTGAAAATGGGATGTCCTTTGATTACTTACTTTTGCAACCAACTCTCAATTATCTGCAGCCCCACTGTGGGCCCAGGCCAATCTGGACTTCAACTTCAGAATGTTTTTAAAAAAACAGCCCACTACCCCCAGCCCCACAGCTGCAGCGGGGGCAGGAGTTACACCGCCAGTTCAGAAGCCGGGGCCCCTGAAGTGCTACTGAAGTTTACACGGGTCGCTGTATTTATCATACGTTCCCAGTGACGGTCCTGAGGAATTTCCCTAGTATCAGATGTAGCTTTATTAAGTATAAAGGCAAAGAGAAATCCAAAGACAAGGAGAAAGATTTGTAAGGGAGCAACCATCTGAGATTACCTTTCACGCTGCTGATACAGGAAATGGACTCTCTATACCCATCCCCAGGTTGTCTTACCATAAAATGTGCAAAATTCTCCACTGAATGAAAAGACCTGAGTCGCCCTGCCGAAAAAGGGCTCGGGGTATTCCTGGCCTTAAATGCTGGTGAGGAGGCTCACCGGTTTCTGAGACAAAAAACATTTCTTTCTGAAAGGGCAGTTCTTTAGGAAAGATGATTAGTGATTGTCTTTTTTTCCCCCACCCTATAAAGAGCATGCACTTCGCAGCAATGCCGGGTGATTCAGCATCTCTGGCAGCGTTCACCCAACTCAGGGCCTCCACTTGGGTTAATAAACAATCTTCACGATAAACAGAGGGGAGACACCTGGACAAATACCATACATCCACTTTCCCGGGAGCAAACACGGGGAGATGAATTTTTACGTCTGTTAAGCCTTCAGAAGGGGCAACTTCTGCCTGCGGGAGAGGAGAGGATCAAGACAAAGCCGAGGCCCGCTCAGCCCTGGGGGAATGTGAAGGGCCTAAGTCCAGGGCTCAGAGGCCCCCAGTTGGTGCCTGACGTTCCAGCGCCCTGTGCGCCTTCCTGGCTGCCTTACTTCTGAGGTCAGAGAACTGGACCAAGAGAGCTGCCAAGGCCAGGAGCCGAGGTGCAGAGCAGGGGAAGGCCTGGTGGTGGGTGGGAGAGCTGGAGCAGCGGATGCCCCTGGGCCTCTGCCCAACCTCCTGGTCCAGGCTGGGCGGCCCGTCTGCCAGACCCGCACGGACGGAGGGAGCGAGAGCACTGCTTCTGGAGTCACTCCTCATCTCACGTTCACTCCTCTCTCTGCCACCCACTTAATGCAGGCCTTTGGCAAGAAACTTCTCGGAGCCCAGGTCTCCTAAAACCTGTGAAACGGATTCAGTAATGGCTCACGTGGGGCTCCGCGAGCGTGAGAGCCAGCCAGCACGCACAGCCCGCCCGGGCCGGACTCGGAGCGGTCTCAGCCTCTCTCAGCCTCACTCTCCTCGTCTGTGAGACGGTAGCGATGATGTTCCCTGCCCACGAGGTGAGGAGCACGTGGGCGGTGCAGGTGGGGCACCTCGCTTGGGGCCTGGCCTATAGGAAACCTGCCACTGCTCCTTTTCAGCCACGTTTGTAACGCGGCCACCGGAGCCCTCCAGCCCTGCCCCCGCCCCGGCTCAGCCCTTTCTTTTCTGCGCCCATCTTTTCTCTCCGAGCCGTTTGAAAGGGGTTAGAGTTTAATACATTCAGAGCGGCTTCCATTTCTGCTTTGTGTGGAGCGGGCTGGGGACCCCCAAGGCAGGGCCCTGTGAACCTGCTTTGTTCCCTCCACCCCACGGCTGGGCACGGTGGCTTCAGCTGCCTTCCAGGGGCCCGCAGAGCAGGGGCGGCTATTGAGGTGATGAATGGGTGGTTCAGGGTGTCGCGCCGCCGCGCCATCCCCTGGGATCCAAACACAGTGTGACATGAGCAGGGGGCTCTGACCAACTGGAGGTACAGATGGGAGCAAGGAGGGCAGGGGGGCTTCAAAACGTGTATCTGTCAATAACTGGCTTAGGCCGGTGCCCCGGTACGGGGAGGCAGCGGCGCATGCGCGGAGGGTGGCTCCGGGGTGGGGACCGAGGGGGCGTGGCTGCGGCCATCTAGCAGATTCCACGTGTGCGGGACCCAGGCTCCCAGACCTCGCGGGAGGCGGCCCAGCTTAAGGCCCGCCCTTCGTCCCTCCCCCTCCCCCACCCCCGGTGGTGGAGAACCTTATGCTCGATCCAGCCCAGCTGAAGGCCCTCCAGGGACAGGCCTGGGGTGGGAGAGACAGGGATGCCAGGAACGTCGGCACCCTCCCTGGGCTGGAGGGGTAATTGCAGGTCGGAGTGGTGGTCGGATCCCCACCGGCATCCCGTGATGGGAAAAGGCCCCGTTGCGGGCTGGGGGAGGGCACTAACCGAGAAGACACTCTGTAAAGCACCAAGAGTTTGGTTTGGACCCAGCCCAGAGGGAGTAAGTGTCGATCGCGATCTTTGTGGCTCCCCAGCAGCCGGGGTGGGCGTAGCCTGGGTGCAAGGGGCGGGGGGGGGGGGGGGGGGGGGGGGATGACTGTCGTGAGAGGGCCTCCTGCGGCCCTGAGGCTGCTGTGTGAGAGATGGCAAGAAGGAGGCGGCAGGCGCCAGAATTGGTTTTCCTTGACATCTTTTTATGCTACATTTGTTTGTGGAGTCTTCTGGAAGCACGGTCACCCCAGACCCCCTTCAGACATCCCCAAGGGCTGTATCACTGGTGTTCTAAAAGCCAGCCAGCTGAGCCAGCCCCGGGGGCCAGGCCACAGCAGCACTCACCTCCCCCGCCACAAAGAACAGAAGTGGCGCCTCCTCCTCTTTGGCTTTGTACTTGGCGATGATCTTCTCAGCTATGGGCTGGATCAGCTGCTTGGCCGCCTCGGACTCCCCGTCATCCTCAGAATCTGTGACAGGGGAGAGAAAGACACAAAGACGCACTGGCTTGTCAGTCAAGATGGAGTGGTGCCTGGGTCCAGGGCCTGACTTGCCCATCTGAGCAGCCCCTGAATGGAAGAGAAGCCTCTCCTGGGACACCAGCCTCGCCTCCTGGGTGCAGAAGCGTGCGTCCCCAGGCATAGGCCAGCTTGCTCGCTGCTCTCACACACAGGCTGTCCTGAACCATGCCCCCAGGAAGAACTCGCTTCACCAAGTAGTGCTAATGCCCAGGCAGATGCAATTCTGTTCACTGAGCTCTTCACAAACCCACCTTGGAAGCTGAGCCTCCCCTAAGCCAGGACCTGAGGTCCCGGCAGTTTTTCTCACAATCACACAATGAGATGCCGTGACCGCGGATCTCTGACTTCCTAATGGAAATGGCAGAACTGGTGGTGGTGGGTCAGGACTGTGGTCTGATCAGCAGCTTTGGTGGCGGTTGGGAGGCACCAGGGCACTGGCAACTTCACATCTGGCAGCGGGACTTGGCTGGGAAGGGACAGGCTGACTGCAGGGGAGAACCCCCAGCCGGGATCCCAGAGCCCCCTCTGGGCATCTCCTGCCTCCAGTGAAACAGCAGCATGGGAGCAGCTCACTCCTGCTGAACGCTGAAACCGAGAGCGAGCGCAGACCGGGGGTGGGTGGAAACAGGTGCCCGCACAGGACCTTCACCCAGAAGTGCCACATCGCCGGGGAGGCCCAGTGCGCAGGCTCGGCACCACACACTCTACATCCACATTTAATTAGCTCCATGATGCTGGGAACTCGCTTTGCCTCCCTGGGACCCTATTTCCACATCTGCAAATGGCCAGTGAGGTTCCCTACGGTCCCTCAGTTCAGAATTGCTTCCCAGGCCCCAGGATGTGGGCGTGTGAGCCTGCCTAGGAAAGCCCCAAGGTGAATGGTCCCCCAAGGCCATCCCCTCCCAGGGCCTCCTCTGTCCTCCAAGCACAGGGCCAGCCTGCAAGTCAGTTTGCTTCAGGATTCCCTCAAGTCCGCATGTTGGCTCCCCACCTGGGGGCCCCCAAACCAGACTTCGAGAGAATGGGGGTCGGATGCTGCCTGCATTCTCCAGCCCCCTCACTGTGGTGCATATGGCAGCAGCTCAGCCATGATTCCGCTATTCAGATTTACTTTAAGTTGGAACCAAGCAACAAGTCCCAAGGCAGAGGGCAAGGTGGCCCTTGGCCAGCAGTTGCTCCGTTTGCAGAAGGGACCAGGGTCACCCCATGGGCCTGCAGGGAGCCTGGAGTGGGTGTTCTGTGTCCTCCTGCTGTCACCCACTGAAAGCCAGAGTGGGAGAGGCGGGGAGACTGAGAGGCTCTCAGCCCCGGAGATGCCGCCCGAGGCCGGGCCCTACTCCAGCCACCCTGGGGCAGCTCCGCAGAGCACAGGTGAGCGGCGGCAGCAGCTGGGATGAGCCTTGGCCTAAGGGGCCCAGCCCCCCACAGCTGCTGTGCTGCAGCCCGGCCCCCAACAATGGGTCTGTTCATCATGGGGCCGAGGGCTTCCTCTCGGGCTGACCTCTTCTTCCCAGCTGGCAGCCGGGAGCAGCTAGGAAGGAAAGCACAGCAGCAGCGCCCAGAACACCACCGCCCACAGGGGAGAACCACGAATAAATCACTGGGGTCAGAAGCACGGCAGCCGCGGAGACAAAGGCCCAGGCTCTGCGTTGCTGGCGACAGAAAGAAGGTGCAGGGACAGACTTCCCCGACCCCCACCCAGTGAGCTCTGCCCATCCCGTCTCACCCTGGGGCTCCCGCTGAGCTTCATACCTACAAAAAGGACGAGGCAGGGGCCCTCGTTGAGCTGCACGGCGTTGGAGTCGGAGAGCTCCAGCACGGGCTTGGGGTGCCATGGGAAGCCCCTGCAGTCCTCGTCGTTCAGCACTTCCACCCGCCCCTGCCGCGTGATCACCTCCCCCTGTGGGTCCAGCACAATGAGGGTGGGGATGCCTGCAAGAGAGGGCGCGAGATTGGCCACGGACCCACAGTCCACGGGACGGCCCCCTAGGACACAATTCAGCCGGAGAGCCCTGGGATGGACGCTGGGCTCAGCCTCTGAAGAGCCAGGGAGCCCCCCTGGGTTGGCAGGTAACTTCTCCACGGGAGCCTAAGCAAGTCACTCCCCCGCCCCCCGCCTCCTGGTGAATGCACTGCAGCTCCCACCTTATCCCACCGCCACGTAAAGATCAACAAGGCTGTGCGTTTCAGAACTCAGCACGGGGGCTTGGCACATAGAAGCAGAGGAGAAGTCCTAGAGAGATCCCCAAGAAGCAGGAGCTGCTCCCATACCTGCAGGGGGTCTAGACCTCATGAGGTGGTGTGAACACCCGCTCCCCTGCAATGCAGCCCAGCACAGGTCAAGGGCGGGAGGGCCCCACCCGTGCGAGCACAGGGGGCCTGTTGGGGGGAGGAGCCTGGGACAGGGGCTGCCAGGGGCAGGAGGGCAGGAGGAGGACAGCTGGCCGCCACCTCCAGCCCTGCTGCTGGGGGAGGTCCCAGCATTCGCCCTGAGGGGGGCAGTCCTTGGAGGGAACGTGCTGACGGCAGTGCCGTTGCCCTCACGTTAGAGTCCTGGGCCAGGGCAAGAAACGCAACACAAAGCGCCCCGCGAACCACAGCCCACCTCTGACCATAAAGCCTCCAGTGGAAAATCACAGGAGATCCCTCCCGGGTTACAGTCGCGTGTGAGTTTTCCACCTCCCTGTTCTTTGTACCCCATTCCCCGCTGCTTCTCCTCCAGCCAGCACCCACAGCCCACAGAGGCAGACTCGGCCCTGCCCTCTGGGGACACTTGTCTCTCCACTGGCAGTTGGTCCCCTCCCCCCTTGCACTAACCAGCTGCCTCCCCTCTGGAGCTGACTGGAGCTTTAATTTTATATGGGCCAGGGAAAGCCAGAGCAATTTAATATTTATAGATTCCACAGCATTCAGTCGGTAATTTGCTCCGCTGACATTTTACTTCGCCACGGGGGGCGATGCTGAGGTACCAGAAATACAGCCCTGGTGTTATGACCTGCATGGTGGCTGGGGCAGCGGGCATGCAGCGGTGAGCCTGTCTGCAAAAGGAAAAACGAGTCTATTATGTCCACACCTATTAGAAGGAGTGGCTTGGCATGTCGGGGAACAGGTCCAGAGAGAAACAGACTCTGGGGACTGCCTTTCCCACAACACACATCACATACAAACGCACGTGGCCATAGCCGGCACACGCAGGGGCTTTCAGGATGCGCCCAGAGCTGTCCGGGCCTCCTGAGTTGTGTGTCAGAGTACAAGGGACTCGGGGCATTTCCAGCCTCATCCTCACAACGGCATGTCATCCCCCAGAGGCCTGGGGCTCACATCAGGTGTGTCCCCAACCAGGATCGGGCTGGGCTTGAGTCAGAAGCCTGAAGGGAGCCTGGGGCTGGGGCCCAGGACACGACAGGCTGACCAGCTGCAGACAAATGCCTCCCCAGCGCCATGCCTCATCTCAAAAATGCCTTGGCAAAGTTCTTTAATCAGTTTCTGAAATTGGGCGATTTCAAGTGTTGGGTTAAACCGGGGCCTGCCCGCTGCTATGATTAGACACTGCGGCAGGCCTGTTTGTAGCCCAGACGTGGGATGCTGAGTTGGTCTGTGGAGGGCAAGCAGGCACAGAGGACGGACAGAGAAGGCAGGAGAAGTAAAATCCAAAGGCAAAGAAGCTCACTTCCTGGTTTGGTGCCTCGGTTTCTCCAAGTGACTACTCTAAGGGGCTTCTTTGTTACCACGGCTGCAGCCTCTCTCCAGTCATTGCTGGTGGGGACCAGGACGGCAGGGCAGGGACACAAGCCCCCAGCTGGCTGCTGTGGAGTCCTCGCCAAGTCAACAGAGGAACAGCTCCCCTGGGCCCCCGGGTCTCCCCACTCCTCCCCGACGGCTACGCGAAAACGAAGTCCCCCTTGTATTTGGTGCTTCGAGCCCAAGATGATGAGGTGCATGTGACTGTGGAGTGTAAACAGAAAGCGACTCGGTACAATGACCACAGACTTCAACCAAGAGAAGCCCATTTCCGGCACACGGACAGAGAAAGAGAATCAACAAGCATCGGGCCAGGCCGCCTTCCCATCACCGGATCTTGGGTTAGCTCGGCCTCGGAGCCCTAAGTGTGTATGTTCCTCCAGAGATGAACCAGCGGGTGAGAGAAGGAAGCTTGCTCTCTGGGCATCTGCTCTGTGCTCCGCACGGGGCGTGGGACCTCACTCACTCCTGGAAGTACGATTATCCTCCTTCTGCAGATGTTCAAGTTGCCTACCTAAGGTCGTCTGGCCAGTAAGTGGCCACGGTGGGACAGGAAGCCTGGTCTGCCTGCTGGAAAAGCTGCCGCTCTTTCCACCAGTCCGGCCAGTGGGGGGGGCTCTCACAGCCCCGGGCTGGGGACTCTCATCCCCAGGGAGGAGCTGGGCAGGGCAGGCCCTGCGCCCACACTTTCTGCACCACCCACCTCCCTCTTCTCTGAGGCTCTGGGGAGGGAGGCTGAGATATGACACCTCTCCCCTTTCTCGCCCGCCCCCCGCCCCATCAGGCCTTTCCTGCTCCCCACCTCCCTTGAAGCAGGTTCCCCGAAGCAGAGACTTCTAAGGCGAAAATAGGGCAGAGCCTCTTATGGGAAACTTAAAGGGAATGGAAAATTTCTAATCAATGCCTTTGTACAAAATAACTGCCACCCCAGCAAGGGGCTTCACTGAAGGGAATGAAAAGGGAGCAGTTCGTCTCTGCTTCTCTTGAACATGTCGTTTCCCAGCTGGGATGGCTGGAATGGTTGGAGGAAGAGTACAGTAAGAATTCTAAGGAAGATCCAGGAAAGTCACTTAACTGCTCAGAGCCTCAATTCCACACCGTCAAATGGGGGTAGTGATAGTTTCCTGTCTTACTTGGGAGCTGGAAGTAAAATGACAAGTAGAAGATGCTTTCGAGCAGACCATCTGGCACACAGTAAGTACTCTGTAAATATTAGCTCTTATTATAAATAAGTTCATCATTATTTTTTTTAATCATCCCTAAGTTGATCATTTGGCTTGTGAGAAGGGACAGAAGACTGGTGCCTTGCTCTAGTGAGATAAACAGAAACCTTCACGCTGGCTGGAGGGAGTTCGCTAAAGAAACAGATCACCGAGGCGATGTCAACACCACAGGGAGGGTTCCAGGGACGGTATAATGCGGCCACGTATGCGGTTGGTTTTCTCTCGCTCGCACCACCCCAAGCTTAACCTCTGCGAGTAGAACACACACTCTATGCTCCTAGAGAGGGCTTCAGCCCCAGGCCCCCGCCCAGGGGAGCTTGGGTGGGCCACAGCAGCGCCTCAGAATCCCCTTCAGCATCTCCCCGAAAACCTAGAGAAGAAGGAACAAGGCCTAAGAAGCCGGCTCCATACTGTTTCCTCCTGGGAGGAGCCGATTTGTGAGTATTTAAAACCATCTCAAAGCCACGTGCGGGACTTCCCTGGTGGTGCAGTGGTTAAGTATCCACCTGCCAATGAAGGGGACACGGGTTCGAGCCCTGGTCTGGGAAGATCCCACATGCCGCGGAGCAACTAAGCCCATGCACCACAACTACTGAGCCTGCGCTCTAGAGCCCGCGAGCCACAACTACTGAGCCCATGCGCCACAACTACTGAAGCCCGCACGCCTAGAGCCCGTGCTCCGCAACTAGAGAAGCCACCGCAATGAGAAGCCCATGCACAGAGTAGCCCCTGCTCGCCGCAACGAGAGAAAGCCCGCACACAGCAACGAAGACCCAATGCGGCCGGAAAAAAAAAAAAAAAGCCACGTGCACGGAGACTGTCCCACAGTTGCGTTTGGTTGCTTTCCTATCACCAAGGAAAGAGGGAGTTTCAAAGGAGGTGGTGGGTCTGGGGCAGCACCTGGGGGTGGGAGAGGACCTGGTCAGGGCCGTAACCCAACTTTGTTTCTCTGCTTCTAGATGGCAGTGTGATCGCAAAGATTGCTGGCAGTGGGGAAGAGAAAGGGGAGGAAAAGCAGACCCCAAGACCGGAAGAGTGGGTTAGGGCACGTGGCAGGGCAAGTGGTTACGTGATCACGGAAATAAATGGTCATCATGAACACTGTAGCAGTATGGAAATGTTTGTAATACATGGATGAGTTGAAAATGCAGAATACACAGTGCTATGTGTACAATTACAACTATGTAGAAATATGCTTGAAGACAGAGACCAAAAGGACTCAGAAAAGTGAAAACAGTTGTGCTAGGAAGGCAGGAATGTGGGTGAAATAGATACATATTTAAGTTTTGTTAAATGGTATTATGATGAATGCACTAACATTAAATAAAAATCAAACAGGAACCATAGGGCAGCAGGGGTGGGATGACAAATACAGACCATGCCTTGGCAACATCAACCCCAGTTCCGTTCAGCACATCCCTCTTTTCCTCCCCCTCCTACTCCCCCAAACCTTCCCCTGCTGGGAGAGTTAAGGAAAGGAAGAAGGCAGCTGGTTTGAGTGGTGAAGCGCAGAGAAACCCAAAGGAAGTCAAAGGGATGAGTCTGGGCCCACTTGAACTCGGCCAGAAGGCCCGCATCAGGAAGCACAAAGAAGACTTTTTTTTTTTTGACCGTGCCACGTGGCATGCGGGATCTTAGTTCCCGGACCAGGGATTGAACCCGAGCCCCCTGCAGTGGAGGCTCAGAGTCTTAACCACTGGACAGCCAGGAAGTCCCAAAGAAGACATTTAAAATGGCAGCGTTCTTGTAATACAGAAAAGCCAGAAATGACCAAGTATCCACTGACAGTGGAACTGATAAACAGGCTGTGGTACAACAAAGCACTTCACGGCACTGAAATAAACCAGATGTAAATATCAACAGGGATAAGTCTCAAAAACATAATGTTTAGTGAGAAAAGCAAGCTGCATTATGATATTACAGCATGTCAGCACTTAAGTACACTTCTAAAAACACACCCAGCACGACTATACATTACTCATGGATTCAGAGATGCAGTGAACATCTGAAAACAGATGAGGAATATTCACAATGACTGGATGATAGTGTCACCGCTCTCCCCCACTGGGGAGAAAGAAGGGGCAATGCTCCACGGAGGAGTAAAGGGAGCCCCACTTGGTCTGTGTTTAATGCTCCCATTCGTTGATAAATACCTCAGGCAAAGATGTCAGTTCTAGGTGGTGGCCACATGGGTGTTTGTTACATTATTCTTTGTCCTTTCCTGTTTTTCCTTTTTTTATGTTTTCAGAATGAAACAAGATGAGCAGAGAAGAGCACTGAGGCTGCTCTGTAGGCCCCTAGACAGCCCCCAGCCGCCCTCCCCAGGCCCAGGGGGCCAGCTCCACAGAGCCTGCGCCAGCCCTTTAAATACTGAGATTTGCCTACAAAAACACCAGCGTCGGCCCCTCGCCCTCTACTCACTGAAAAACACAATGGCTGAATGTTTCGTTTCTATAGAAAATAAAGAGACTCTGCCTCAAGTCCATTTTGTGAAAGGGGCAGGGAAGAGGGCAAAGGAAGGGAAAGAGAGGAGAAGGGCGGGAAGTGGATAAGAAAGGCAGGGAAAAGGGAAGAGGAGAAGAAAAAGCCAGAGGATAAGGATGAGGAATAAGAGGGCAACAGAGAAACAGAAGATAAATAGATCCCGGGAGAGCGACGGGCCTCACACAACTGCCTCCTGGTCTTCCCTGCTGCTCTCCTGGTGGCAGGGCCTCCGTCCACCCCAGGCCCTGTTTGCTGGCCCCAAAGGCGGGGGCGGGGGTGGGGGGGAGAGGAACAAAGCCAGCGAGGGCCTCTAACCCAGGAGAGAAGGGGCTCTGAGCCTCCCTGCGCAGAACATGGTATTCTCCAACAGCCAGCATTAGAGAATTGCTAATGGGATCTGCCTTTTGCCAAGTGCGTCTAAACCCTTTCCTTAGAAAGGCATTTGTCAGCAGCTTATAGGGCTACAAATTCCCCAGTCTGCACAAAGCGCTGAGAGGAGGGAGGCCAACCCAGCTACTCCCCAAGGCAAAGGAAGTGGACGGGGGCCACATGCCAGGCTTTGGTGAACTCCAGCGGCCCCATGAAGACTGCCAGCTAACAAGGCCCGGGCTCAGGCCAGAGCACCCGAGGGACCAGCAACCAGCCTGGGAGCAGACGCCTCCTCAAGGCCTGCAGCGCGTCCTGCCATCTCTGAAAGGGGTGACTGGAGGGCACAGCCTCAAGACCCAGACTCTCCCACCACCACCTGGATGGACACCTGAACGAAGTGGCAGCATCTTATGCAAGGGCTCCTCGGGATGCTGGGGGATACTCAGAATCCGGGGGCGCTCTGAGCCCAGCTCCCAGTATGCTCAGAGGATTCCGGGTTCTTCTGCATCGCCCACTTTCACCCAAGCCTGTCCAGGTGACACAGAGGAGCTCTGCCCTCATGGGCCTCGATATGGTCTGATCAAGTCATTTGCGCGCTATAAGGCACAAAGACAGGCCAGGTGGAGGTGGCTCAGCTTGGGTGCGGGCAGGGGAAGGTACCTCATACTGCTCTGTGAAAGCACCCTCATCAAAACGTTCAGGAGGAGACAGAAAGTGGGGTGAGAGACCAGGACACAGAGTCAAGCAGGGAGCATGAGCTCCCCCAGATACAGCTCTGCGGGATTTGGAGAAGACCAGACAGTCGGTGGAACCCTCCACTGATTCTGCATATGTATGGAGTGTATGTACGTGCACATCGTGATACTGTAACATAATGAGGCGTATATATTTGGCCTTCATCCCCAGCTCCTGGCACAGAGCTCCTAAAACCCCTATAATTTCCTGAATGATTGGGGTGATAGGAACATCTTTTGTTATAATATTTGGTCTTAGTCCCAGATCCTGACACAAGAGCTTCCAAGACTGTTGGAATGTAAGTGGTAAGAGTGAGTGTCTTTTTGGATGCTCACGAGATGACGGGTCTGGGTCGCCAGAGAGACGTGGTTAGAAGGTTGGAACATTCAGCTCCACACTCTTGACCTCAAGAGCTGGGGAAGGGAGAAGGGCTGGAGGTTGAGTTCATCACCAATGGCCAGTGATTTAACCACTCATGCCTACATAGTGAAACCTCCATAAAGGCCCCAAAATGATGGGGTTCAGAGAGCTTCCAGGTTGGTGAACATGTGGAGGTGCCGGGAGGGCGGTGCACCTGGAGAGGACACGGGAGCTCTATTTGAGCAAGAAAGAAGAAAGGGGATGGGGAGACACACAGACACTGTGAGTTATGAACCTGATGATGTAAAAGATGCTTCATGGTGGACAGGAGGGAGACTGAGGGAATTCAGGAGAGCCGGCCATACCGCCACGAAAGCAGGCCTGCTGAGGAGAGAGACACTCACCCAGGGGAGGAGTCTGGGCCGCGGGAGATGCCGACAGGGAGGAAAGTGATGGCCCCGGGATCTCAGGCCCCCAGCTCCACACCCCCAGCACCCTGCTCCCGATCCAGCCTGTGCGAGGCTGCAGAGGCATCTTCTCAGCAACCCCGCCCCCTAGAACAGGCTGTGGATTTTTCTCTACCTTATATTTTGGTAGTCAAACGCAGTGGGATGCTGACTGGTAAGATCAATGGAAAATGCTGCCAAAGAACTTACAAACAACTAATGCGCAGGGGACCCCAAAAAATGCCATGAAGCTGAAGTACCCTGTGAGGCTGCAAGGAGGCAGAGGCCGCCTGGGCCACCTGCCCTAGAGCCCAAGGGAGCAGCCTCTCTCCCCCCACAGGCAGGCCTGTCGTGAGCCACAGCCTGAGGTCTGGCTACAGTGGGAGCTCAGTGAGTCCATCAGAAATATCAGAGGATAACATGCCTCTGGGATTTCTCTTCCAGTCTAGCTTAAATGTCACTACTGCACTGATCTCCCCTTAATCAAATTTTTCAAAAAGCTCCAAAGTCCAAAGCGCCAAGTTCAAGGACCACAGCCTGGTGCTCAAGGCCTTCTGTGATGTGGCATCATCAGCCTTATTACCCAGTCTGCCCTATAGTACACCATGGACAACCTACTCTGGCCTTTGCCCTGGAATGTCTCAAACCCTCTACCTAAATCCCATCCATTCTGTAAGGCCCTGCTCTAGAGTCACCTCCTCCAGGAAGCCTTCTGGGCTCAAGAGCTCCAAGCCAGAGTCTCGCGTGAACTCAGACTATTCCATTGTGTGCCCTTCATGAAATGCTGCCTTGAAAAGGATCCTGTGTGGCTCTTCCACACTCTCATTTCACTGTGCTTTAGTGCATCTCTGGTTTCACAGGCGGACAGACAGATCAGGGTCAGCCGGCAATGTCTGACAGGCTGCTTGCAGGAATGACCCCTAAGGCTTAGCCAAAGAGGTCAGTGATCAAGTGAGCAGTTGGCAGAAAACACTGTGCCAGGGAGAGAACCCAAGAGTGAGGAAGCAGGAGGCAGAGAGCTGGGAAAGCAGGCTGGTCCAAGCTGAGGAGGGACTAGTACAGATGGCAGGGAGTGTACACCGTGGAGCCAGCAGACAAGGAGCAGCGGGACAGGCCAGGTGCAGGGCTGGGCTGCAGAGGACACTTGCTGGCCAGAGCTGGGTTCTTTTGTGTGCCTGCCCGCCCGCTGCTTGCCTGGGCACAGGGCCTCTCAGATCAGCTCTCTGACTCTCAGCTGAGGGCTCCTTGAAGTCTGGGAACCACATACGTACTCATCCTCACACTGCCAGGCCTTAAGAGACTGAGCCAAATGAGTGCATCTCTGAAAACTCTCCATTCTCTTCCTGCTTATCTGTGGTCACCCGCATCCTGGCTGTCTGGGCCACACCTAGCAACCAGGGCTCCTACTGCTGTACTATTTACATGTTGATAGCTGGAGAATCCAAAGGAGAGTTCCCTTCTCTGCTCTCTGAAGGCAGACAGAAAACAATCAGTTTAATTTTTTTTCCTTTTTTTTTTTTTGGCCACACCATGCAGCATGCGGGATCTTAAGTTCCCCGACCAGGGATCGAACCCACACCCCCTAAAGTGGAAGCGTGGAGTCTTAACCACTGGACCGCCAGGGAAGTCCCACGATCAATTTAATTTTTTCATGTCCTGCCAATGTCTGACAGAAGGGTACCTTCTAGCCTCAGCTGTGTGTCCAAAACTTGTGTGGAATCTTGCAGGCCTTGTGATTTCTCCTTAGGGGATTGCTATTCTGTGCTTACCCCGCCAACAAGGGCCCCAAGAAGCATCTCACAGAGCACAGGGAGGGTAGAAACCCCCACCCTCAAACTGGCTATGCATAATATAGACTGTCCTTTGGTAATTTATTACTTTCAGGTGACCTCAGGGCCTTAGCATCGACCACCAGAATATGACCTGCACCTCACTGGCCTCCACCTCCAAGAAAGGGCAACTCCCTTCCTCAGAGAGGAAAAGGCTGTGCTTCACTGAGGACATGTGTTTGGAAAGAAGATGCCTCCATATAGAGAGGCTGCCTGACCGAGCAGAATGGCCAAGTGAAGCCCAGCACCCGCTCTGCTCTCTGGGACAAGTTCAGTCTTCTGAGCCCTTGTACAAAGTGACACCTATTTGACCAGCACTTTTTAGTTCTTCAAAAGATATCATCCTACTGTAGTTATTTCCCAATGTAAATCCCATCTTGTCCACTCAAGGGCAGCACTGGGACACCCTTCTGGTTTCTTATTCCCCACCAAGCTCAGTGTACAGTATTGGTGGTTAGTTGGAGCTCAAGAAATAGAATCCTATGCATTTAAATCTACTCCAGCTTTTTTCCAAAAAGGATTTGAGGCTGCTTAAAAAGTGCATGATATAATCCAATAAAAAATTGATGAAAACATCCCACTGAAAGGAAAACAAGGAAGGAAGAGAAAACAAAGCTAGGGTCAAAGGCATGCAGAGAAATGGTCAGCTTTGTAAAACTGCTAAAGGTGGTTACAAATTCAGCTCTGAGTTTTCTAGGGGCTAAAGCAAGGAAAGAACTGTGGTCTGTGATGAAATCCAAAGTATACGAAAGATGAAAGCAAAAACAAAAATGCATCTCCAACTGCAAAAGAAGTTCAGTTTTTGCTGGGTGCTAGAGGGTAATTTCCTGAACATAAATTCCTACAAGTGGGATTCTGAAATTAAAGGTTTTATAGATTTTTAAGGCCTCTGGTGTACATTGCCAATTTCTCTCCTTGAAACGTTGTCCTGATTTAGATTCCTACTAGCAGCCTGCTCTCTTTCCTATACTGGGGATTATCTTTTTTTGGAAAGTAGACTTCTTTGCAAATGTGATAGACACAAGTTCAGTGTTTTCATCTGTAAATCATGAATGAAAATTATTCTGAATATTTTTCTTATCCATTCTGACCATATGCATCAGGTAAATTGCCCACCTCATATCTTATACATATTTTCAACTAAATTGTTTGTCTATCTCTCTTTTTGGACTGGTATCTGGAAAGAGCTCTTTTTCTATGAAGGATATAGATTCTTTGCCACATGTGTTATTAATATCGTTAGTTGCCTTTCTGTTAGTAAGCTTTTTGACATCCAAAAGTTTATCTTCTTTAGGTTGTAAAATCAAATATTTCCCTTTTTTCCCCTAAGTCAGTCAGTTAAATATTAAGTGCCTACTCTGTATCCAACAGTGAAACTGCCCAATTTTACTGAAAAAAGTTAGGTTAAGTAACTTGCTCAAGGTCCGTCAGCAGTAGGGGGGTAAACCCTCAGCAAATACTTGTTGAATGAATGAATAAGTGAATTGAGAGATATGAAGTTTTACTTATCCCCACCAAGTGGCAATTCAACCCTCTGTTTAGTACGACTGGCCTAGGATCATCAATTTTCTCAAGCAATACAGCCCCTACCCCAAGGCACACATGTTTTAAGGCTCTCTGCATGCAGAATGCTGGAAGGAGATACTCCTGGGCCATCTCCTTTAAATTAACCAACTTGGTACCCGTCCTTCTGGACCAGTAAGCCATGTCATGTCTCTCCACTTCTGTTTGGAAAGAAAACTGCTTTCATCTTTTTTATTAGTAGGAGGCATAAAGCTCCAAAATTCTCAAAGGATTACTAGACCTAGACTCAGTGCCCGAAGTGTGGCCCCTGGCCAGCAGCACTGGCATCGCCTGGGGGCTTGCTGGAAATGCAGGATCTCAGCCACACCCCAGAACCACTGAATCCGAATCTGCAGTTTCACAAGATCCCCAGGGAATTCTTAGGCACATTTGAAATTGAGAATCACCAATTTTAAATGAAATATTAATTTTTTGAAACTAGCTCCTGACAAAGCCAAATGCTTACTCTACATGGTGAAGAAAAAAGGTTAAAGAACCTGATGAGTTCCCCCACAAGCTGTGGAGTTGGTGGGTAGATCTTGATTTGTCTTTTTTTTTTCCAATTCCTATAAACCAAGACACTGAGAACTCAAATATTAGCTGTTATCTGTCTAGGGTTGACCAGGATCTGGTACCGCTGATACAAAGAGAATGAATTTAACTCTTAATAGGCCACCAAGAAAAAACCTGGCTGGGTGAAGGCTGGGAAGGAGGTATTCACATAATAAAGAATAAAAACACAGATTGTCTCACTAGTCATCATTATTGCTGAAAAACACCATGATTAGTACTTCAGGTCCAAGTCTTCAACACTCTCAGGAAATCAATTTTCTTGCCTAAAAGGCAATAATACCCCCTCAGCCTTCACTATGACACTTCAGGAACGTGAGAAGTATGGGATTTGCATTATCCTATTAACGCTCCCAGAGACTCTTTGTGGCACATTTATCATCCACATTTTACAGATGAGGAAACCGAGGCTCAAAGAGCCTGAGTAACAGAACCAAAGGTCACCCTCAGGTCTGTTTGACAGAAAGAACCTCGGGATAGGGTTTTGGCCGAGTCATTGGGCAGGTGTTCTCCATAGCCCAGCCACATTAGAACCCACTAGGCCAGGTGGTGAGAAGTAGCTGTCTCACGGGGACAAGCACTTTAAAAAAAAAAAAGATGGCTTTAATGAGGGATAATCTACATACCTTAAATCCACCGCATATTTTTAAGATGCTAAGGAATGTGAACATTCATGGAAATAAAGATGTTCTTTTCCCTCTAGAAGGAAAGCCAAAGAGGTGGTGAGCCCAGATGAGCAGGTTTCCAAGGAGCCCACGAGTCGGGCACGCCTACCTTGGATTCCATACAGCCGGTTGAGGCGCGACCGCCGGGCCTCGTCGGTGTAGGGGACGGCGAGCCACGGCATCTCACTGAAGTACTGTTTGAATGAGTCCTCTGACCTACAGAGACACACACACACACACACACGGAGACAGAGCCCTATTACCCCCCAAGGCACCACCACTGGGTCCTCCCCACCTTCCACCAAGTCGTGCCCAGGGCCCTACAGATGCCAGGGCTTCTAATCATCGTGCTCCTCGGACACCAGGTGGAAGGAGGACACTGCCCTACCCGTTCCAGTGCACACCCCCGGCAAAGCTCCACACGGCAGGTGGACGCCACACTGAAACGCCAGGCCATTTCCCCATCCCGCTGCTCTGCATCCTAAACATTCAACTCTCGCTTAGCTTCTCCTTTCTCAACACTGACAGGTCCTACTTTTATGAGGAGTCTAGATGTTCGGACACCACATTCCCCGCAATGTTTGTAATCTGTGCACATAACAGTGATGCGTACAGGACACTTAACCAAGCATATACCTACGACTCCATGTCTAAGAAACTCTAGGAGTGATAAATCTAATCAAGTGATAGAAAGAAGATCCGGGGATCCGTGGGGCTGGGATTTGGGGGTGAGGATTAACTGAGAAGAGGCACGAGGGATTCTTTTAATTGACGGGAACGTTCTACACCTTCACTGTGATGGTGACACAGGTACATACATTAGTGAAAATTCATTGAACTGTACACCTAGAATGTATGAATTTCACTGTATGTAAATTGTACTTCAATAAAGTTGATGTTTTTTATTATTTATTTTGGCTGCGCCATGGGGCTTGCAGGATCTTGGTTCCCCGACCAGGGATCAAACCCACACCCTCAGTAGTGAAAGCGCGGAGTCCTAACCACTGGATCGCCAGGGAATTCCCAAGTTGATGTTTTTTAAAGCTTTAAAAAAGTGACTCCTCCCTGTGGCATGCCTTCAGGCTTGCCCCACTCACATGCCGGGGCGGGGAGGGGGGGGGCGGGGAGAGGGGGGGGCGGCGGCGTAGTGGGGCGGGGCCCACGGGCCAATAAACTGAGCATCATGCAGACATCAAGGGTACGACAGTGGACACAAGGCCCTCCGTGTGTTGCCATTCAGAGACCCTTCTGTGAACAGCACACCTGGTGGCTCGGGAACTGGGGCTGGAGTTTTGAGATGAAGGAAGGTCACTGATGAGTAAAGCCGGCAAGAGGGCAAGAAACAGAGGAGACTGAGGCTAAAAGGCCCTGACATACTCCAGGAAGAATGTCTGTTCTTGTTTTGAGGAGAGCCCCTAGAAAAAGCACGTGGCCAGAACTAAGAGAAATGACTGCAGAGCCCGCTAGGATAGGTGTCACATTCCATTAGTCTCCGGCTCTTTTCTTTCCATCCTCCCCCCTCCACATCCTTTCACCACCATCCACAAAGCTGAACTAATCAGAAAAAAATGCATCCTAATCTCAAACGCCCCAGGCCAGAATTGGGATGTCCCTTAATATTGACAGCAAGGACGGGTTTTTCTTGGCTCCCCTTCAGACAATTACGTGAGTAAATATGAAATGTATCTGTCCCTCCGACAATCATCCCAGATATGTCTTCCTTGATCCCTATCCCCGAAGCTCTAAGCTAAAGAGGCGAGATGTGTATGGCAAGAGACATCCACCTAGAGAAAAGGGGAGATGCACCGCCACTCTCCCCAGCACACGTTACCTGTCTGCACTAACAAAGATGATCTCGAACTTCTGGCCTGCCTCCTTGATCTTCCGGTAGGATTCCACCAGGACCCGGGTGAGGCTTCGGCACGGTGGACACTGGAAGACACGAGTGGGATCCTGCAGCCTCACGCCGTGCCTTCTCCTTCCCAATTCCCAGCCACCTGCCCGTAGAGGCCAGGTCAGCAACACCCAGGCAGGATTTGGATCGCGTTACCAGTTTATGGAAGAGGCAGAAACCAATGTGCCTCTCGTGATGGCGCGTATCCAACACAGGCCCTGCCCCATCCACCTGGGTGCCAGCAGGCAGCAGTTAAAACGAACTCCCGCGGGGACCATGAGGAGCCGCATCAGAATGGGTTAGGAGCACTCCTCTTTTTATTTATTTATTTTTTAGGGGGAAGGACTACCCTTTTAGGCCCGTCCATAGAAGTCATTTTCTTGCTGCTAATATCATTCATCACAGTAAGCACGTGCAGCATGCCAGCAATGCATTGGGCACAGGAGAAGGCAAGAATGTCGGGAAATGACACCTGAGCAGTCACACCTCCAGAAGCCAACCCCAGCTGGTCCTGGTGGTGACATCACTGCTCCCTTCTGTCTGGACTAAAGAGGGACCAAACACTCACCCAGTGTGCAGAGAAATAGACTCCCACGTGAGACCCCTCCAGGCTGCTGCTCTCCAGGGACTGCCCATTATTTCTAAGCAAGGGCCCTGCAATGACTTCCCTGAAGGGTTTAGGCCCCCAAGGGAATTCCAAACCTGAAACAGGCAACAGACAGCGAGAATGTTAAGACTCTTCCTCGTGGCCTCTGACCCAAAAGGCCTCAGGGCTGCAGAGCATGACAACTTTATCACCAAACAGTATTTTTTAACATATCCATAGGATCCGCAGCTAAAGCAGGCATAGAAGCAGGACTCATCCACGGCAGAGCCCTACCTATCTTCAAGGCAATGGTTCCTGAACCTGGATGACCACAGGACCCGTCTCCTGGGGGGCTTTTGAAAAGTACAGACGCCCAGGTCACCCCCCACCCCCAGTCTCAGGATTCAGGGGCAAGGCTGAAGATGCATGTCCAAAACAAAGCAAAACGACTCCCCAAGTAACTGTGATGATGGGACAGTTGGGAAATCACTGCCTCGGGTATTAACCGTGAGTTTCTTCAATTCCAACCCTGGACTCTCAGTGGCTCTCAACTCTGCATTTTAGAATCAGCTGGGGAATTATAAAATTCCCCACCCCCAGAGATTCTGATTCAGCTGGTCTGGGTTGGGGCCCAGGGAACCAAGTGAGATGAGAATTTCAGTCTACTGAAAGGAAAGCGTAAAACCACTCAACCCAGATGGTCGACATTCTGGTGACACGTAAGCCCCAGGCAGGAAGAGCAAATGATATGCTCCCCCACTCAACAGAACAGTGTTTTCTCACAGGGTGGTCCAGGGACCACTGCCTCAAAATCGCCTGGGGTGGGTGGAGGATGGGAGGGAGAAGCACAGCCTGGCTGAAAAAGCAGGTGGCCAAGCCCACCCTGAAACAAATGGATTCAAAAATCTCTGGGGGTGGAGGTGGGGAAGCTGGGTTTTTAACAAACTTCAGAGTGGAGTGTGTGTGTGTGTGGGGTGTGTGTGTGTGTGTGTGTGTGTGTGTGTGTGTGTGTGTGTGTGTGTGTGTGTGTGTGTGTGTGTGTTTACATTTCAGAAGGTAAAGACTTGGTTCTACCTGCCCTGGTTTTTACTGAGGACAATTCTTTGAAGCAGGTGAAATTTTTACTGGGAAAATTTGTGACCAGGGTTGAATCCTCCAGTTGGCTCAGTAAGTGAGGGACAGAAGATCTTATAACATTTTTATGACTTTTATGACTTTTATGACTCCAGTGCACTGGGTTGGGGGGCGGGGGTTGAGGGAAGGAGAGAAACAGGCCCTGGACAGCCTCTGAGCAGGGTGATGAGAGCCACCCAGGCACAGCCAGCCACCCAGCCAGTCAGCAAGACCAAGGCTTAGGACTTGAGCAGCACCAAGAACTGAGGGGCCCTCACCGCCAGGCCAGCAGAGCAATGCAGGGATTTCGACTTTGCTACGGTAAAATTTTAATGAGAAAAAAACCCCCGAAACCACACAGCCTGCCTCTGATTGTGAAGGTGACAGCTGCCGTTGAAACAGCACTAGGAGTCGGAATCTGGGCTCAAGCCGCTTCTCAATGGCCTCCTCAGCCCTCAAAGCTAAACTTCCTTTTTCAGATTCCATCTCCGCTGGCCCATGAATTAAAAGCCCCCACGAGGGACATTCTGATCTCTGTAAAAATCTTAACCATGACCTGGAGAATACTGTAATTTCATCAAGACAATATTCTCTAGCCAAATAAACCCACACTCATATATTTCCTTTATACACTTTCTACCAACAGGGAGGAGGGCAGGGCAGGGGGGTAGAGCAGGGAGTACGGGTGGACAAAGCAAGGTCTTACCCTCTGGGTCATCGCGGATCACCAGCAGCCCATTCCTGCACACGACCTTCCCGGTGGTGGCGTCTAAGAATATTAGTGATGGAATGTTGGAAATTCGATATTTGTTCCAAAGTTTAAGCTATAAGAAGAAAAGTAAAAGAAGGTGGTTAAATCCAAACCAGATTAATTGCAGAGTTCTTCGGAGCCTCCTGGGCCTCAGGGGTAGACAGGCTGGAAAACACGAAAGTACAGATTAAATGAATTACTGATTGAAAGCAGGGCTGGCTGGGCAAAAGGGACAAGAGAAGCTACAATCCCACTTGTCCCTGCAGCCTGAGACAGTGGAGCGGACCCCAAGTCAGAGCCACACCCAGGCTCAAGTCGCAGCAGAGGCCGACGGAGAACCACACTCGCCCTGGGTGAGCTTTTCTCTCCTACCTCCCCCGTGGGCACTGTCTCTAAGAAGCACGAACATGAAGATGGATTAGGCATCTTTCAAATACAGTCAGACCTCCACCAGGTAGTTAAGGCAGGAAGGGAGGCTTTTTATTGGTGCCTCTCCACCCTATCAGCAGGCAGGTGTTCGGTCGTGTCCCCTTGGCCCCAAGGGAGAAGGGACAAGGGCATTCAACAGATGACCAAGAGTTAAAATCGGCCCCTCTCCCCACTTCACCAGGTCCATGCGCCGAAGTATCGGTAGTTGCTCTAAAAGTGTGTGCCACTCGGCCTGCAAACACTTGTGAAGCACGATCCTCAGCCAGCCCCAACCCGCATTTCCCTGTGCCACTTAAAACAATCCCCAGTCCTTGGCAGGTTCCTGCAGTCAGCTGCGCCAGCTGTCAGAGGGCCAGGGTCTGAGAGCCGAGGCTGAGAAAGCGTGAAGGCGACGGCCCAGGGCTAGGAGCCGAGTGTGTGCTGGCTCCTTTGTAAGCTCCCGGCCGTCTGGGTGGTGCTGCTCAGGTGGGCCGCTGAGAGCTCTGGAACTGAGCTGCCAAGGCCAGAAAGTGACGTCATGAAATGAAATGTTGAACTACCAATGCACCTCCAGAAAAGAAAGAAACGAGGGGAGATTGCAGGATGGCCCACTGGTGATTCAGCTGTGAGCCTCCCTTCCGGGGGCCTGGGGCCCAGACAGGAGGGGCTGGCCCTGTGGGCACTGGCACAATAGGGTATGGAGGTGTCGAGGGAAACAGGCATCAGAAATCCAGCTGCATAAAGCAGAGGAAAAGGCATGGGTGGCTGTGATCATTGTTTTTAACTCAGTCCCAAGCAGCCAGGGAGTTGGGCAGGGTATCTGCCAAGAAATGTGAGGCCTACCCTGCCTATGGAGACCTGGGTCTTGGCAGGAAGGGTTGTGGGACCCCCACCTCTAACTGGGTGGCCCCCCTTAGTGCTGCATGTTTTTCCCAGCCTCACGTTTCCATTGGGCTCCCCAAACCAGCCAGGACCTCAGATCAAGGGTGACTCTGCCCATAAAGTTTCCAGTAACCAATTTTGCACTATTCCCGAGAAACCCGATACAGGATTCAGATTAAACATTCTTAAGAGGTTCAACAACAA
Source organism: Balaenoptera borealis (assembly GCF_965194805.1). Classification (NCBI taxonomy): domain Eukaryota; kingdom Metazoa; phylum Chordata; class Mammalia; order Artiodactyla; family Balaenopteridae; genus Balaenoptera; species Balaenoptera borealis. The sequence goes on along the minus strand of NC_138879.1, from coordinate 47,320,836 downwards.
AACAAGACCATCCTACCAGTGGGATTAGCTTTACAAGTTTGCTGGTACCAGGATCCAGCCAGGTTAAAAAAAAAAAAAAAGTTGGGGGGCTGGGGGGATTATCAGATTTTTCTGATTTAAAAAGTAACTACTGGGGGGGAAAGTAACTATTGGGAAAAATGGGAAACATAGCAAACCACAAAACTGAGATAAAAATAACCCATGACTCATCACTTATGAAAGCTTAGACAATTTTATATTCCACCAATGGCAAATGAGAGCACCCGTTTCCTGGTACTCTCACCAACATTATCACTACCATTAGTTTTCCCAATTTGATAGGAAAAAATGATGCTCATTTTTGTTGCTTATCTTTCTTTTACTTACTGATGTTTAGGAGATACACATCTATCTCACTGTTATAAATACACTGTTTTTCCCAAGATACTTTTTTTACAAGTGGTAAGTGCTGCAATTCATTCAACAGATATTAACTGAGTACCTACTATGTGCCAGCCCAAGGGACAAGAAAGAACAAGGCAGATGACGTGGCTGCCTTTGCAGAGCTTCTATTCTAGTGGGAGAGACAGACAATATAAGCAAGAATATATAGAGAAAAATAATTTCAGGCCCTTGTAAGCAATAAAAATAAGCCAGAGCAGGGTAAGAGTGAAGGCACACTGGGGGGAGTGGTACACGTTTTAGTGAGTGCTCTGGAAGGCATCTTTGAAGAAATGGCATTTGAGCACAGACCCCAATAATGACATGAAACAAGTCCCGTGCACATGGGGGGAGGCTGAATGGGGAAGGTGATAGTGGACGCAGCCAGACAGTCAGGGAGGGGAGCCACGATGAGGTCAGAAGGGCAGTCGTGGACCAGATCTTCAAGGCCCTGTAGATGTGTAAAAATAACAGAATTTTGCTTCTAAGCATACAGTCAGACCTCCATATCCACAGGTCCTGCATCTGCGGATTCAACCAAGCGCAGATCAAAAATATTCGGGGGGAAAAATTATCAAGAAAGTTCTAAAAAGCAAAGCTTGAATTTGCCAAGCACAGGCAACTATTTACATAGCGTTTACATTGTAGGTATAACTATTTACGTTATATGTACACTGTATTAGGTATTGTAAGCAATCTAGAGAAGATCTGAAGTGTACAGGAGGATGTGTATAGGTTATATGCAAATACCGTGCGATTTTATATAAGGGACTTGAGCATACGCGAATTTTGGTATCTGCGAGGATCCTAGAGCCTTGGATGACCAGGTGAGGTCATCCAAGGAGAAGACATGGCTACAGAGGAAAAGGGACCCTGGGGGAGAGCCGGGTACCACCCACAGCAGGCTGAGGAGTGATGAGTGACACAGGAAAACAGGGAGACTCCAGTGTCCCAATAGGCAGGTGAGCATAGTGTTTTGGAGAGGAGAGTGTAGGCCACTGTGTCAAATGCCCTGAGACGTTGAATAAGATGAGGTCAGAGAACTGACCAGTGGATGTGGCACCAATGGTCACATATGAACTTGATGGGGTCAGGGAGGAGTCAGTGCAGGGGTGAAGCTGACAGACACACTGGAATGAAGAGGGAAGGACGGGGCACAGCTCTGTCCAGCACACACGCCTGCAATGGGCCTGGGACACAGACAAGTCCGAGTCGTCCCGACAACACGTGAAACATCAAGAGGAGAATAACAGGAAGAAGAAAGGTTATAAAAAGAGGAGAAAATAGCAAATAAGGGGCTGAGGTAGTGACTACAGGCAACTCTCTTTAAGAGTTTTGCTGTAAAGGAAGCAAAGAAATGGGATTGTAGCCGGAAAAATACATGATGAGGTCAGACGGAGGGTATTTTAAAGATGGGAGATACTGTAATATATGCAACTGGGAATAATACAGAAGAGAAAGAAGAAAACTGATGAAAAGGAAACGTGTAGAAGCAAAGTCCTTGAATAGGCAAAAAGGTGGGATCCAGGTCACAAATGGAAAGATGCAATTGTAAAAACCGCTAATTTTTAAATATACAGTCATTCCTTGGTATCCACAGGGGACTGGTTCCAAGACCTGCCACAGATACCAAAATCTTGGAATGCTCAAGGTGGCCCGCCATATTCTCGGTTCCACATCTGCAGATTCAACCATCCACAGATAGTGCTGTACTATAGTATTTACTATGGAAAAAAAACACCAAAACTGTGTATAAGTGACCCACACAGTTAAAACCCATGTTGTTCAAGGGTCAACTATACACATTTCAAAGTAGTTTTTTAGTCTGAATAAAAAATCATGCCATTTGCAAATAAAAACAACTTCATCTTCTTTTTTCAATATTTATATTACTTATTTCCTTTTCTTGTAGAACTATTCTGGCTGGAATTTCCAGAACAATATTAAGTAGCGAGCATCCTTATCTTCTACCTGACTGTAATGGATATATCTGTAATATTTTACTATCATAGGTAATATTAGCCATTGCGTTGAGACAGATATCCTTTAACATGTTAAACAAAACAGTCTTGAATATTATCCAGCCTGAAAAAGGAAGGGTATGCTACAATAAGGATGAACATTGTGGACATATGCTAAGTGAAATAAGTCGGTCACTGAAAGACAAATACTGTATGATTCCACTTAAATGAGGTACTTAGAGTAGTCAAAATCATAAAGACAGACATTGTAATAGTAGTTGTCGGGGGTAGGGGGGATGGGAGAAAGAGCTACTATTCAATGGATGTAGAGTTTCAGTTTTACAAAGATGAAAAGAGTTATGGGGATAGATGGTGGTGATGGTTGCACAACAACATGCATGAATATATTTAATACCACTGCAATGTACACTTAAAAATAGTTAAAATGGTAAATTTTATGTTATGTCTATTTTACCACAATTTTAAAAAAATAGCCTTCCTTAACTCTTTGAACAAAAGTTTTATCAGGAAAAGGGCTTCCCTGGTGGTGCGGTGGTTGGGAGTCCACCTGCCAATGCGGGGGTCCTGGGTTCGAGCCCTGATCTGGGAGGATCCTGTATGCCACAGAGCAACTGGGCCCGTGTGTCACGGGCGCTGAGCCTGCGCTCTGGAGCCCATGAGCCACAACTACTGAGCCCGCGTGCCACAGCTACTGAGGCCCGCGCGCCTGGAGTCCGTGCTCCGCAACAAGAGGGGCCACTGCCGTGAGGGGCCCGTGCACCATGGCAGAGAGTGGCCCCCACTCACCACGACTGGAGAGGGCCCACGCGCAGGAGCGAAGACCCGGCGCAGCCATGGGTAAATAAATAAATAAAACAATGGATCTATTAAAAAAAAAAAAGTTTTATCAGGAATGGATGGTTACTTTAAGGTTATTCTTTTGACTCGTTGTGGTGTATTTCATTAGTAACCACTCTACGGTTAAACCATCCTTGCCTTCATAGAAGAAATCTTCCCTGGTCACATGTATTGTTAAGGGATCACTATAATCATATCTCCCCAGGGACTTGGGACTCCCACAAGCCAATGGCATCTTGTAACAACAAGCTTTTTGGTAGCTAGTCTTTTTCCTAAAGGAAACTGTAGCCTGTGAGCTTTAAATATAAAGATGGCAGATGTAATGTGATTGTAATAGAGCGGTTTGAATGTAGGCACCCATATTATACTTGAAACATAAGCATGTGATTGGCTCTTGGCTAGATATTTTTCGAGGAATGGTGGCTTATGGTACCTGGGCAACATAGCCCCTAAATGCTGGGCCACTCAGTGTGAGTCAGGACCATCCCCCAGCTGATGTCATAAAAGGAGGACCTGAGGATGAGGCCTGCTTAGTGTAGTACCTTTTAAGACTCTAAAAATAGAGGTGCTGTCCCCTCCCCCATAACAGATAAGGAAGAATTCAATTTTTTCTGGGTCCCTCATGTAGGCAGAAGGACTATAACACCCTCCCCTTGTCCTACCTCAGATCATCACAGATATTTCTTTTCTCCCAATATCCTCCTTAGAGAGGGAAGAAACTGTAACCCCTATGACCGTTATCTTCCTCCCTCCCTAGAGAGCCTCCCCTTTCTTTCCCACTGGATCTCAAGGAAGACAGGAGGTCATGGCTGTGTTTTGTCCCTTGTTGTTAGACCTTGTTTCCAAGTAAAGGCCCACTGGGTTAGTGGGAAAAAATTATGTTTCTAGACTCACATCTGATGCTGAAAAGTTGATCCTTTTGTAGACTAACATATCATGGTCTAATTTTATATGATAGTGATTTATTTAGGAACTTATATCATTCATCAGTGATTTATAGATTTGCTTGGGACTATCTGTCTCAGGTTTTAGCATCCCGATTACTCTGCTCTGAAACTGTGCAGAAGGCATAAGAATGATCATTCCAACCATGTCAATTTATGTTAGAAAAGTCACACAGGTCCGCTTTAATGATTCTTTTATGCCAACTGGAAATGAGCTTAAAGAAATGATCACCAAGATTCACCTCTGTGCCTTTAAGTGTGGCTGACATCTCAAGTCCACTAAAGGTTTTCAAAAAGGCCTCTTAAAACATTGGTTTCATAACCATTCTGGGGTCACAGACACTTTTGATGATAAAAGCTACATATAGATCCTTTCCCCAGAGGAAAATACACATGCACAAAAAAGTCTGTGCGTAATTTCATAGAGTTCGTGATTTCTTTGAAGCCAGGTTATTGAACCTGTCTGATTCCAAGAGGTCTACGGACCCCAGAAAAAGACCCCCTTCTTTTAAGAGTTCACTTTAGTACATGGCTTAACCTTGATTCAACTGGGAGAACTATGATATTGCCCCATCTTTACTCTTGTCATGAAAATTTCCTCTAATAAAAATCAGCATTTACCTAAACTCGAAGATGACGCAATGGTGAAGAGTGGGAGGTTAAAATCTCACTATATGCAGCTGCCATCTTCCCAAACTTATTCAGAGCTGGGTACCGCCGGTGGTCTCCAATTCATCCCTTTGCCTTCAGGATGGTGAAGATCAGAACCACCTGGGACAGAGCACTAATGTTGCTTATTTTTTAAGGAATCCTAGGAAATGAGCTCATAGTCTTTCCTGGTATGATATTAGAGCATTTAACCAGAGTCAGGAGCATAAGTGCTTCTACATTATCTCAAAGTTCTTCTTGGGAGGAAATAACGGTGGTGGAGGAAGCAAATGGGCTTCGGAGGGCCTGGGTTTCCATCCTGGCCCTGACATCTTAGTAGATGTCAGTAGGTGACACGGTACCAGACCTTGGGCAGGTTACGCCTGCTGGCCTAGCACGGTCATACCCACACCGCAGGATGAATACGGAACTTAAACGACGTAACGTGTGTGGAGACACTCTGAAAACTAAAGCATTACACACATGAGACACATTATTAATATCTGAATCAAATTTATGCTTATTTCCCCCTCGTCTTGTCAGCATCCTTTTCGAAAAACGTTTTCCTGTCAACTCTATTTTAAAGTTAATCAATCAACTGCATAGGCTGCATATAAAACTCCTCAGAAAACAGGGATTTCCTTCTGCAGCAAGTGGTCTTTTTGCCATAAGCACCTTCTGCAAAACACGTACATATTTGGGGCCCAGTTTAATGTGGTCCGTTTACCTTCCCCCCCGCCTTTCTTCCTCCCACCTCCCATTTTGGATTTCCAGATTTTAAAGGGGCATCTGGATTTTTTTTCTTAAACTGACCCTGGATTTTGCTTTTCTCTCTTTTTAAGAGAATTCTGACCTCACGTCTGATTCTGGCTTGGAAGTGTGAAATACCGTACAGTCTGCTACCAAGGAGCGTAGGAAGGAGAGGAGCCTTGCCAGGCGGTTCCCATCCAGCACCTGAAACTGGGAGGTGGATTGAGGGCAGGAGCTCCTTCCAGGTCACCAGGACAGAAAAGGCTAACGGCTACTGAAGAGGTTCATTAGAAGGGCCACGCTGACCAGCACTGCTGCAGGTGGGAGAGACCCAGTGACTTTTACATCCAATGCCTGCTCTCGCTCCAGTGACCGTCCTGGCACAACGTCCACCCAGAGTTCATTTTGATGCCACATCCCACCTCCTTTCATAGTTACCCAGAGGCTAGGCAACTCCAAGAGAATGTGTCCCAGCAAACGCCCAAAGCCTAGAATACAGAAGCAAGGCAGCAAAGATGAAATAGACTAAAAGAAAGAGGAGACGATATTAGCTAGACTTGGCCAAGAGCAAAAAGGATGACAAACCGGGCTATTGGGTTACTTAAAAGTTCCCATTCCTCAGCCTGGTGGCAGGTTCTGGTTAGCGATCCCAAGGCTGCGGTAGGAGTTGTCATCCCAGGAGTGCCGACCAGAAATGCTTTTACAGTGACCCACCGAACAATGAAGCAAATATCAAAAGGGATGGGATTGGGGACTGGTAAACTGTAAAAACGCAGACTCTAAAGCTGAGCTAATCGGAAACCCTGGTGGGATTAGTCAGCGCCCACACATGCCACAGGGAAATGCAACCTGGCAATTTCTGAGAAGCCCCAGCTCCTGAGGATGACCCAGAATCTGCTTCTCATTCTGAGGACTGGGTCTTGCACTTGACTGGGGGTCTAAGTTTTTAATTTCTCAACAGCTGCTGAAAATCTGTGGGATCAAGCCAAAGCTAACATAGATGTAGGATTAATCAGCCAGCTCCTTGGCAAGGTCAGCTGGAACCTTCTCAGGCAGACCTTACCCCAGCCCTTCCACCGAAGGTTGACCACGGTCAACACCATCCTTTCTGGAAGCAGCATGTGAAAACAGATCTTCAAAAGTATCCCTACCCTTTCTAACCAAACATGACCAAAGCCCATTATATATGCAGTGTGAGAGGGAAATCCCCCCTGTCCCACTGTCCAATGTCAAGGCAGTATATACATACACTAGAGGTTACTCAGCACAGGCTCTGGAGCCCAGGTCTAACTCTGCTCCGGCCACTTGTTAGTTGGTGACCTCAGGCAAGCTACCTAACTCCTCTCTTAGTTTTCTCACTTGCAAAATGGAGATAACAGTACCTACACCTCACTGGGCTGTTGTAAAGATTAGATGTGTCATATAATGTGCTTAGAATAGGGCCTGACCCAGGTTTGGTACTATATAAGTGTTTAGCTGTTATTATTATTATGGTTGTTGTTATCCCAGAACCATTCTAAATGCTCCAGCAGGACCTTGTCCTCATATCCCCAGAGTTAAGACCAAACCTTGCTTCTGAGGCAGGATTCCCAGTGTGTGATTTGGCCTGAGACTCCAATTTCCCAGCCTGGTACAACGGTTGGCCAAGTACAGTGCTTTTGGCACATGTTATGTGTTCAGTAAATGATGGTGAGCAAATGGAGGAATGACAATGGAAGGAAGGAAGGGAGAGAGGAAACACTGTCGACGGGTCAGCCAGACTAGATGCCCAGCTACACAATCAAGTTCAGCCGTTTAAGGGGCTTCTTGATGACCAAGACTCTTCCTTGTTCCTTGGGAGACTTGGGGGCCCAGAAAGCTCTTTAAACTGCAGAATAAATTACTCAAAACAAGTGCTGGTGGAATTAAAGCTCTTATGCCTTTATCTAACAGTGTCTCTGATCCCTTCCCTTCCCCAGCTCTCCTCTGTCTGGAGGCAACACAGAGAATGGACCAGTGAGATCAAGGAAGAGGTGCGGGGGGACTGCGCCAGGCTGATCGGAACCTGCACCAGCTTATGAGAAATCAAAGCCCTCCCAGTGGACGCAGCTCTGTAACTAGATTAACAATCAATTTCCCCTTCACTACAGCTGGTTTAGAAAGAGAACCTGTGCCCTAAGGGTCATAGAGCGTGAGGTTTACAAAATAACATGTCCTCGCCGCTTCCTGCAGACAAAGGCACCAGGCATGAAATACACCACACGCTCTCCTTCTGGGTCCATCTCTGCTACTCCAGGCTGCAGTAAAAAGAAAAAGACAAGACTAGGTAGGAGGGATGTTATAAATTTACTCTCCATTTCCCCAAATCTCAGAATAGTAAGTTTTCTAGCTGATTTACAGCTGACCTAGCGGGGCTGCGCAATCCAGCAGAGATTCACCCGGTGTGGTTCACTTACAACAATAATCAAAGTGCCACAGGGGACATGAAGGGTGTGAGACAACAGGCCTGCCTTCAGGAGCCTTACGGTTTAGAAGTGGAAAATGGTAAAAATGGTCAATGCTATATCTATTTTACCACACGCACGAAAGTGGAGCTGTAACTACTTCTGCGCAGGCATAACACGCGGTAACTGCCAGGAAAAGTGAGCAAAAAGGGCCAGAAGGAAGCCTGGCCCCATCTTAGTTTAATGAACGTGCCAGGAATGGCTCTGTGTGTTCAGTCAAACACGCTGACTGTTTCAAACACCCTCCATAAAGCCACTGTGATTCCATGCAGGGGCAGCCCCAAGAAGCAACAGCTCAGGGCTGAGTTTGGTCCTTGTTGGTCACTCCAATCTTTAGTCAGTACTTCTATCAGAAGGCAGTATGGTGTAGGTAAAATGGTTAAGAACATGGTTCTGGAAAAGACTGCCTGGGTTCAAATCCCAACTCTGCTACATCCCTGCTGGGTGACCTGGGGCGAGTTACTTCACCTCTCTGAGCCTCTATTTCCTCACGAGTAAAGTGAGGATAATAACAATACCTGCTCCATATTGTTGTTGTTAGAATGAACTGGATTAATATACGTATAAGGCTTAGAACACTGCCTGGTACACAGTAAGTGTTCGATAAATGTCAGAAATGATGATGAGGCCTAAAGAGGACACTGCCATTTCTCCTTGACCCTAAGTGGAAAAATGTGCTGACCCCTCTAACCCCCATCAAGCATCCATGTCAGCTGTAGGTTACATTCTGGCAGAGGCGGGGGGGTGGGAAATGACTTCTTAGGCCTTGTGCAATTTGGGACACTGCAGACATAGGAACCAGGCCAGGAGACAACCCTGCAGAGTAAGTGCTGGGTACTCCCAGCCTGGTGCTGTGGGGACTTGTTAAGTTCTTAAGAGCCTCACTTTGCTCTGCAAGATATTCTTTCACAACAGGAACCACTCTGCCGCTAGTATGAGGTGGAGGATCTGATACGCTGCTTCTTCCTTTTATCTCTTTATCCAAGAGACGTCTGTCCTTGTCAGCAGCCAGCCTTCCACCACACACCTCACTGGCTGACAGCAAGCTCTGCTTCTGTCTTAACCTGTGGCTCCAAAGTGCTGTCAAAGCCCTGCCGCTTCCCAGCATGAGGGGCGCATACTATGCTTCTATTAGGTCCAACACAGAATCACCACTGCCCCTTCATCCTTCCTCCAAGCAGACTGCTGTGTTCTGGGGGCCTCCAAATCCTCACTGCATGAACGTGGGAGGGAAGCACACGTAGCAGCTGAGAGCACAGGCTCTGGGGGCAGATGGCCTGGAATCCTGGCTCTGCCCCTCAGGCAAATTACACAGCAGCCCCCCAGACTCACTTTCTTCAATGGCAAAATGGTCCCATGGTACCTACTGGGTTGGCCAAGAAGTTCGGGTTTTTCCGTAAGATGTTACGGAAAAAGCCGAATGAACTTTTTGGCCAGCCCAATACTTCCTAGGGTTACCATGAGGATAAATAAAACATATGACGTGCTTAGTAAACACTCACATGGGAACGCTTCTAATGTGTGTCCTTCCAGAGTCTAGTGGTAGAGAATATGATGAAATCTTTCTGATGAAAGCCCATCTAGGGCAATGGGCCCTGCACATAATCAAACTGCAAGGGCACTTACTAAGCAGTGTTTGAAGAATGGTGATCAGGACATCACAGGGCCACTGGCCCCTGCCAGGGCTGGGACCCAGAATAACCCACACAAATAAATACAGAATAGATTACAAGAGGCCTCCTGCCAGAAGGTAAGCAGATGGGCTCTGATGAAGGAAGGGAGAGCAGAGGAGGATCTGCTTCCCCAGCAGCGGCTCTGGGAGGGGCAAAAGCTCCACTTCTTCGTGGAAAGGCAGATAATTTCCAGACCAGCATCCAGTCCATGACGCTCCTTCCTCCTAACAGGGGTGCGGCAGAACAACTAAGAAATGGCCACTAATTCTAACTACGACCACCTGAGACAAAAGGGACTGATGGTGTCCATGCTAGTGGACATGAGAAGCTTCAACATTTAAAAAGTGGTGTTTCATGTGGCTAGGAGGCCTGGGCCTGGCTGCCAGTACTGGCAGTGGGCTGCAGCTTTGTGACTCTGGTGACGAAGCCACAGTGGGTTCCTATGAATGAAGCTGCATCCCGTCTGCAACCAGCAGTCCAGAAGGAGCCGACACGTTCTAAGACACGGAGGCCACAGCCTCCGTCCGCTTTCCCTCCTTCCTTCCTGGGAGTCACTCACCAGGCAACTTTGCTACTAAAGGTCCTTTCAGAAAACTGCACCTTCGGACTGGCTTCAATCAACAACAAGAAAAAATTAATGGGATAAGAAATGATGCCCACAAATATAAAGACAAAAAACGTAAATGCTTTCTCCTTACCCTTTCAAAAGTGCTAAAATGCAAAATTCCTTCTTAATCCCTCTCACTCACCTCGGGCTTGGGGAGTCCTGTTCTCAGAACGTTTGGAACCTGGTCCCATTTGCAACTCCAATTAAAGAGGTTCATTGACTATGCCACACAACTTCCTGTCCTAATGAGTCAACAGGCCAGGAGGTGAGCAGTTGCTGGGATCACAAAGGGACATATGGCTGCCAAGTTCTTTCTGGCTGTCACCAAAGACGGAGGAGAGGCTGCTCTGTTTCCCTGTCTGCAGTTTTCACAAGCTGACAGAGGGATTTCCTAAAGCCCCATCTGGTATAAAAGCCTCTACTGGGCAGAGTGGTTTGGAACAGTAAGGGGGTGGCTGGTAATAACATATGCCATCAAGAAAGAAGAACTAAAGAAGAGGTTGGGAGTTTTCAGAGGGGAGAGGACCAGGAGCCAGAACCACTCTGGAACTGGAGAGACCACGTCGCAGCTCCCCAGGCACTCACTTCTGGGGGGGATAGGGTTTCTGTGGCTTGTGCCATCATGGATCCCTCTGCTGATATTATCGGGAAAGTTTGCCCACATTCACCCAGAGCAGTGTGTTTTTCCTGGAACACTGGGATCTTGGGTCTGCCACCTCCTCTGAGAGACGTGTCACCATACAAGTTCAACCCAGAATGTTTAAGTTCATACCAAAGAGCAATAAATTCTGAGGGTCTGCACACCAGGTTTTTATAGGGCCCATAAGGTTAAAACAAAACAAAAAGGGAAGACAGGAACCCAAGGAATAAGGACTGTGGGGAAGGAAGACTGCCGTTCCTTGCAGAGTTGGGGATTCTGCTGGAGGAAGCTGCTTGTCAAAGTAGTGGTATCTCCCACGTTCCCCCTTCCCGAGCCAGAAAATGGTAGATGCCATCAATTCATACCCACTCCCCCCACCCCGCCCCGCCCCCGCCCCCAACCAATTCATCCCTCACAGTTCAATACAAAATGTAAGGCCCTCAAATTTGGGAACTGGCTATAGCTGATAAAGGGACTTCGGCAAAAAAAAAAAAAAAAAAAAAGGCCAGCAAGGTTTTGTTTTCATTTAAATTTTTAAAAATAAAAACCCAGGGACTTCCCTGGCGGTCCAGTGGTTAGGACTCTGAGTTTCCACTGCAAGGGGCATGGGTTCGATCCCTGGTCGGGAAACTAAGATACTGCAAACCACGCATGGTGTGGCCAAATAAATACAATTAAAATCCATACTAAGAAAACTTCTTCATCTGAAAACAGACCTTCCCCCAGGAGACGGTGTTCGTGCACGTTCCTGAGGGAGGACAACAGAGCTCCCCCAGTCTCCTCAGTTCTCCATGACCTTGGAGCTCCAACCTCTGATTTTCCACTAACTCTCAGACTCAGCACTTGAATGACATGTCCAGCATGGACTTACTGCACACGATAGAACCCCTAGGGCCAGGTACCACAGTGAAAAGATCCAATGAGAAAGAGAGGGAGATTTCACAAACTATGGGAACAAGGGAATTTAAGGATGCGACGTGATCCAGCAAGTCAACAGCAAAAGAGAATTCCACCCTTCTAGAATCCTACTGTGTTCATCCTTCCAGGGCTCAAAACCATCTTGTGCCTCCTCCATCTGACGAGTCCCTCCAGGAGACTAAATCTTACGCTGCTTTTGCATCTTCAGCGCTGCGCACCTGGTAGGTATTCAATACATCATGATGACGATGATGACGATGACAACGACGACGATGGTGATGTTCAGGCCAAGAAAGTATGTTTACTAGCTTCTCACGTTTGACTCTACAGATGCGGCATGAAAAATAAGCAAGCTGGTATTTCGTTCTCACACATTCATCATGGTTCCTAAACAGCTACTAAATAAGTTCTTATCCAAAAAACAAATCAGGCAAATAGGCTCAAAACTTTCCGCAGCTTCCAGTAGATTAGGAATGCGATTGCGTAACACCTCCTAACCCAAATGCTGTAAATTACAAGTCAGAGGGGTGAGCGCTTCCATGTCCTCTCTCCAAATGAAAATAGGGGCCGGAAGTATGGCTTGTGAGAATTTCAGCGATGTTTATCATTTCAGCACCATCCATCAGCAGAGAACTTCTTTCAATTTCCTACTTGATTGTTATTTCATCAGGGTTTTTTTTTTTTTGCCCTGGCTGTACAGGACGCTCTGTTTCTTGGCAGAACTTTCTGAGTGCCCAGTTAAACCCCTTGTTACCACTTTCCTGCTTCAGGAAGTCCCCACGGAGCCCCAGCCAAATGACAAGGGGAGGAAAGGAAACATTTACAATGATGTGAGAAATTCTCAGTCTGGAAAAAAAGATCAAAGAGGATAGTCATAAGGGCCCTTTCTGCACGGAGCCGGGCACACGAAGGTCAGCCATAAATTGGACTGGATTGGTCCATGATGGGAACAACATTACCTCACTGGGAACCCAGCAAGCCGGGCTCCTCCAGAGCTCTGAAACCAGGGTCAGCCACGCTGCTATGTGCTCTGGACCAGCTGTGTCCCCAGCAAAAGGAATCGTATCCTATACGAAGAAGCTATGCTCGCCATGCTCCAAGATGCCTTTATATAGAAATGGATTGTGTGGCCTGCATTGTTCCCCTCCGCCAGCTCTTGAAATGAAAGGGTTCCACGGCACAATGAAATAAATAACAGCAGGGAGAGAGAAAGAGGGAGGTAAATTGTTTGGAAAGTAGAAGACGGGGTGGAAAAGATGAAATTCAAGACAGATGTGTGAGAGCTGCAAACATATGTCCTTGAATTTATGCATCCAAGTGATTCATGTAGAATAAGTAAGAAAGAGCTACATACCCAATATAGAAATAAATATGGGAGTCAATACAGAACAAAGTATTACATACCCCCATTCTTACAAAGAAACATCCGTTCACATCTCTCTTTCTGCTAAATAAAGCTGTTATAAAACAGGGCGAGTGACGGAACTGAGATGAAATTATTAATTAAGCCAAGGGTCTCTGTCACTCTCAGCAGGATGTCAACCACTACCAATTTATTTCCAATGACTGAATGTAGATTTCTTACCCCCGAAAGGTACTGCTGCTGCTTGCTTTAACATCAGCAGCATTTTAAAAAACAGTAGTATTTGCCAAGTTAATGTCTGACCATTAAGAAAAAAAATCAAGCAGGAAATTTAGATGGGTGTTTCCACAGAAACACAAAAGTCCAAGACATTGGCCGGAAAGACATTTTTACAATGCAGTATTAGTGTGTGTTGTTTAACTTCTAAACAGCTAACTCCAAGGGGCCACCACACAATTGGTTCCAAATGCCTCATTCTGAGAAAAAGCACAGGCGGCCTGCCCCGCTGGTTAAAGGCTCTCGGTTTGAGACTTCAGAGGGTAACAAGAAAGAGGAAAACGGCATGAAGGCCCCGGTTGGTTGCGAGATGTCCTGGAGAAATGGGGGCGAAGCAGCGTCACACGATGTGACACAGGGGGTGGGGAGGTGGCTGAGTTTCCAGAGATGTCAAGTGTCACGCTCGGCAGAACATTAGGCCTCCACCCCACACGGGCCTAGGCGCTCATTCAACAATAGACATTAATTGAGCGTCCAAAACCTACCAAGTATTTGTGCCAGATGTTGTGGGACCATAGAGATTGAGGACAAAGGTCCCCACCTTCCCGGGCGGAGAGGAGCCTGCTTGCTAAGCACCTGAGCCTGCTCGCTATTTGGATGCTCGACCTGGGATGCCACTCCCTGCCCCCCCCACACCCCCATTGCCCCCATCGTGAGGACCCTGGGGACATGTCTGTTGCCCGGGTGCCGGCCTCAGGCCACAGGTGACTGCAGCAAGCGTGGACACTTGATCTGAGACCAATTGTACTCTCTCCTGGGAACTTAGAAATTGAATACAAAGTTTAGTTCAGTAAGGGCGGAGCCCCCCAACCAGAGATCTGTAAAGAGGTTAAAGGAGGGTGCCATACTGATCCTCTCAGCCCTTGGGGCAGCTGGGTCTCCACCCACCCCACCCCCCAAGTCCTAGGCCTCTGGTGACAACCTGCCCTGTCCCTTTATCCCAGAAGACACACAACGATCATTTTCTAAGTGTGGCAGGGATGTGAAAAAGGTGAAGTACTGATTAGGCGACGGTGGAGGTGGGGACGAAATCTCATGTAAAATGGAGACAGGAGTAGCCTTGCTGGACCAGGGACAAGAAGGAAATGACACAGTCCTGCAGCCCCCATCCTCCCAAATAAACAGATGGGACAGCGAGGAAGACAGACACTAGACAGTCAGGGACCGAGAAGCAAATGAGAGAAACTGCACAGCAGGGAGAGACACCCGTTTCTGAAATCCCATTCTGGTCCCACCGCATCCCAGCTGAACCCTATTTCCTGAATCTGGATGCCCGTGTGATTAACAACTGTATTCTGAGAGCCTGCCCCAATCTACTGATGCCAGCTTGAGCAAATTTCTGTTCTTTGTAAACAACTCCTAACTAAGACAGATGTGGGGATATGCGTGCTCAGGGGGCCCCTGTGTACCACGGAGTCCTCACGGCTCCAAACCCCGGCGAAAGAAAAGCAAAATTACATTATGCTCTTAACCCTTTCCAGTCTCTTTCTCATCTAAACTTCTTCTGTTGCCCCCACAGGATCCTGGGGCCCTGGGGAGGAAACTCCTCCCTGTGCTAGGGATGCAGAGATGGGAGCAAGATGACTTGCCTATGATGACAGAGCAAATCAGTACCAGGGCCTCTGCTCTCTGCCAGCCACCAACTTAAAATACAGTACTCCTTACACATGAGCCTAAAATACTACATGCAGATGGGAGAAAAACTGGCCTGCCTCTCTGACTTGTGGGTCTAAGGGAAGGTGGCCGTGGTGGTCAAACTGTCACAAACTTGCAGAGAAGAGGCCTGTTTTTGGTTTTTTTTTTAATATCTTTGCAGATCTCTTTATTTTTATTTTTAAAAATTTTATTTTATTATTTTTAATTGAAGTATATACATATTTATTTTTCCTTTGGGAAAAGCAACAAGTTACATACAATGAAGTATGTTTTTAATTGAAAACATTTATTTATTTATTTATTTATTTATTTATTTATATTTTTTTAGTTCCCAAGGAGAGGGTGGCTCTCCCGCCAGGAAGGTTCTTCATTCTCTTTGGCTCCAGGAGACACTGCCCTGAGATGAGTCAGGAGGGAAGAAAGCCTGAGGGTTTCCTCTACAGATAAGATGAGTGGCTACTTTTAAAAAACCCCACATCTTCTACATTCCCAAGGTATAAAAACATGTGTGACATTCAGGAGCAGACACAGCAAGTCTTTGCCAACTTTCATTCTCCAAATCCAGCTCAGCGAGGGGCGGCCCTCTGTGGACACTCCCAGGCCAAGTACCTTCTTGTGGGCCAATTCCAGAAGCCACCAGTGCCGCAGAACCAAAATGGACAGAGTGTGTAAAGTTTCTGAGGTTGTGACTGGACTGACTTTCTCCTCCAGGACGTAAATGTCCCAGTGAATCAGACCTTGAATATGCCACTAATCACTTGCTTAGGAAACGTAAACTGCTGAGGCCTTCTGAATAGAAACCACACACAAATTGATCCCCCAGGAGTGCGGACTTTCTGGGACATGCGGACCACTTTCAAGAGCACAATAATCCTGTCAACCTTTAGCAGAACCGAACTGTTAAATGTCAACAAGTTTCAGACCGGGCTCCAGACCACCCAGAGAATCATCTGCGTCCAAGAGCAGGCAAATTCAGTCAAGAGACCGGGTTCCCGTGCCCTCGAGCTCTGTTCTTTGCTCGCAACAATGAGACCCAGTGCTGCCCAGGCTGAAGCGAAGGAGGCCAGGACAAAGGGTGAGGCCGAGCTCCTCTGAGAGCAGCTCTGGCTACAGACAGCAGGGAAAGGCCCAGAGAGCAGGGGACAGAGCAAGCAGGGGAGCTGAGGATCACAGAAGAGTGAGTGCGTAGTTCCCCGTGTCCCCCAGTCACCACGAAGGGCAGGCTGAGAGAGCAGAGGGAAGTCGGCCAGGCCGGCCGGGTTAGCTCACTTCTCTGACTGTTCTTGCCTCACAGGGTTGCTATGAGGATTAAACGAGATGGAAAATCCAGATGGCTCCTTCCAGGCCCATACTTCCCAAACTCAGTTGTTCACATATATCATTTACAGTTTGTATCCCTAACTCTCTTATTTACTTATTTTGCTTTAAATAAGCCTTTTATGTAAGAAAAAAATTTTTTTTTATTTTGAAAGGAAATTTGATATTGCTGCTGTAAACAGAAAACCAGTACCGCTTACCATAAATAGAGGGTAAGCGTCAAAATAAAAAGAACAAAGCCCAAACGATTATTAAATTGGATCTAGCCCCTGTTGCCTGCAAAAGGCTCTGAGGTCTGCTTTCTCTGTTGAAAAGGAGACGAGCAAGTGTTCCAGAGCTTTCTAAAGAAGGGGTGCACATCAAGACTTCCTCCTGATATAACCAGAGACTTGAAATAGAGAATTTAAAAAAATATGATATAGTTTAACCAACGGCTCCGATCCCAGTAACAGCCCTGCCACCTCAAATTCCTCAGATCCACTGCCAGCGGAGGTAGCAGCGAGAAGGGGGATGAGAATCTGGTGGGCTCGGCTTACCCCTGCTTGCCAGCCGAGGCCCCAGAGTCTCCAGAAAGCTCTTCGTCAGGAGGAAACCCTGCTGGCTCGGTCTGAGCTTTCCTGCCATCTGGGAACACCACGATGACTTCTCCCCACAGGCCCCAGCAGGGAGAACCCGCCTCGGCCATGGCCAGTGACGTCTCCGTCAAGGAACCTCATAAAACTCAGCCTGACCAGGAGGCTGGCAAGGTTCCCCTGAACACTTGGGGTTACACTCATGCCAAACCTAAGTGCATCCACCCTTATAAAGGAGGCCTGGAGTTCAGCAAACATTGCACATTGGAGGGAAAGAGCGTCTCCCAATGTTTAATACGGTATTTCCCCAGATGACCTGCATCAGAATCCCCTGGGGTGACATAGGTTTGGGGGCCCCACCTCTGAACCACTGAGTCTGACTCTCCGGGGATGAGATGCAAACATGTAACTTTTAAGGACGCTCCCAGGTAACACTTATGCCCACTGAAGTTTGAGTCCTTCTGCCTGTACTGCCCTCCAACTTCCCCGGTTATTATTCATCCTGGGGATCTTGGATCAAACATCACTTCCTCAGGGGAGCCCAGTGCCCCCTCTTGCCCCCCAACAAGTCTAGACCAGGTTCCCCATGATACGTCCAAGCCCTGGTGCACTGCCTTCATAGCCCCGATTTTCATTATCTATTTTGTGTGGCTTGTCGAATCATGTCTGTCTTCCCCGCTGGTCTGCAGAGCTCCGTGCGGGCAGGGCGGACCATGGAGCCCCCAGGGTCCAGCATGGTGCCTGGCACAGAGTAGGCACACGCTAAAAATATTTGTTGATTAAATGAACAAATCTGGAATCCCTGTTTCCAATTCTCATTTCCCACCCTACCTCACTCTTCTCACTAAGGTTTTTCAGATCCTTGAAAGTCATAGCAGGTCCTGGGAAGGGGGGGCCCTGTTGCTGAGATCTTTTAAATGATTCCATCTGCTCGCCTGAGTAGAGTTTTAAAAGTTAAAAAATTTTCATACACTGACATATAGTAATAGGGGCGGCTGAAAGCCTTCACAGTGGCCCCTGCTCTTCTCAGCCCTTGCATCTCCTGGGTCCCACCATGTCCTAACAGGACAGCTATGCCCAAGGTTACAGGCAGAGGAAGGGCATCACTTTCTATGCAATCCAAAATACCTTCCCTAAGGCTAACAAAAAATTGACTGCTCCCCTAGAATCAATTTACCCCGTAAGTTCTATTCATGAATAAGTTTGTTGAAAAGTTTTGTTTGAATTAGCACAACTCTCTCTGAAAATATGCCCCAGAAGGAAGCAACCCTCTCATTCTTCAACAAGTATAGACACGGCCCCATCGGATCCACCTCCAGTTCTGGCAGCCAAATACCCACAAGTGTTTAGTCCTGCCATGGGATATATAGAATAAATTAAGTTTAGGGGGGAGAAATCATAAAACAAGCCTCTAAGCCTAAAGACGCTGTGTACCTTGGCAAGGGGAATGTATGTGCTACAACAAATCCTATCCACTGTGCCAGAGAACTCAATCAAAACCAGCAGAAAACGATTCCTGTCATATGAGACAGGCAACTCGACAGCAGTCCCCGAGGGGAGATGGAGATAAGGGGGTCCAATCTAGCCTTGCATCTGCCAAAATTCTTTTCCATGATGGCTGAAGAAAGAAAAGGCCTAAAACCCTAAATAATAGGAGGCAGACATTTTAAAGTCAAGGCATTTGTAAGCACAAAACAAACACTAAACCCCTCAGGAAAGCTTTCTCACTGTGGTCTTTACCTCTGGGATTCTAACTGGATGTGCTCCAGCAAGAGAAGAATATTAAGTCGTTGTGGAGCATGCTCTAGGCTGGGATCCTACCAGGTCTTAAAGTATGGCTCCACTGGCAGTGCTAAGCACCTGTCTTTCACTAGAAACTCCAATTTCCATGGCTGAGCTTGCCCTGCCATCTGGATGGCCAAGTTCACCTGGACCAAGGTAAACCTGAGCTAATTAGTCTATAAGGCCAAGCCATATCATCCACAGTAAAGTGAGACTGACTCACCCCTGGCAAACAAGACAACAGAGAGTACCGATTGGTTACTTTGCTGAATAAGTCACGGTTTCTCAGGCCGATATTTTATACGAGGGGCAGGCTACCTCACACCCCTGTTATACCTTTTACCATTCTGTGGAGAAATCTACCAGAAACATCAGATTATCTGTGGCTTTGAGGGGTCTCTGCTTCTTCAGACAGGAAAAAGGTCATAGGCCAAGGGCATGAACTCAACTCTGGGCTACGGAGGCTCATTTAGAACCTGTACTGTAATAGTTCAAGAGTCACTATCAGAAATGTTTCCTGGGGGAGCAGTTTCAACAGATTAGGACAGGTTTCCATTCATTCCGGCTTCTTTCTCTTCTTTGCAACTTGTTCTTTTTTGGCCACACCACAGCTTGCGGGATCTTAGTTCCCTGACCAGAGATGGAACCCACACTTTAGGCAGTGAAAGCTCAGAGTCGTAACCACTGGACCATCAGAGAATTCCCTGCAACTTGTTCTTAATGATCTAATAAGTGATAGCACTTTTGGATGAGCCGGGTACATGCCACCTCCAGAACAAAAACCACAGAAGCCTTCTTTTACCATCTATAATGCCAGTTTCTCATCTCCAATGGACAAATGACTTTGCTAATTCACTGTTGTCAGAACTATTCAAAAGCTAAAGTTGTTATTTTCGGAAGACACTTGCCAGCTTTTAGTTGATTTGTAAATTAAGTAACAGTCCCACGTGACAAGCAGCTTCCTTTGGGTACCATCACCAAGACTTCACCAGGAACCAGGATCAAAGCTAGGTCGCCTGTGAGGCATCTGTGGAGAGTTTTCCTTCTTGGCCAAGGTGATTGAATGGTTTTACACATTTTAAACTTTGTCCAGTCTCAAAACACCATATTGGGTGGAACGTGGGAACTCAATCACTCCCCCGTCAATCTGGGTCCTAGAGCAGATTCACATGAGTTTCCAAGAGGAGTTCTTTCCCTACCCCACCCTCACCAGTCATCTTCCCTCGGTGAAGCCCAGTGTGGGACGGCCTTCCAGCCTGTTCTTACTGGGCTCCTTGGCTTTCTCAAGAGGGCACCAACCTAACCCCAGCTCACCCATGGTCCAGGCTTGTCTGGGAAGTACAATATTAAACTCATCGCCATTTTCCTGAGTTCATTCTCTCCACATTCAGGGAAGAATGCTTGCAGAATACACTTGCAGATGACCTAAAGTATGTGTCTACTTCACAGCAGAGTGGCAGGGAGCTGAACTTCATACTGACTGCTCTCAGAAGCAGTTTTACTAAACTTCTCTTTGGTAGAAGACACTATCTTCTTCATCTCTTTGGCCATCAGAGTCTATCTATCAACAGTTATCTTATGAAAACTATACATTTATAATAAGATATTGTTGAAGGCAACAGACCACACAAATTCCTCTCTATGAGGTTCCTGGAAGAAATGCTCATGTTTTTCTTAAGCAGTTGGTTTTATTTTTATCTTACAGATATTGGGGATTGTGGAATAGACACAATTTCCCTTTCCTCACTGGCCATTAGGAAGTTCATGCAAAATTTTATGTTTCTATGTGGCAGGTGTACAGGTCACCATGATACGAATTTTTACTCTTACTGCTAATTCTATTCTGTCCTCTCCTTCCTTATTTTTCCTATTTTATTTCTACCTTATTTCCATGTTTATCTTATTTTGCTTCACCTTTATTTTATCCTGCCACAGTTTATGCTTCCTTATAAGTCAACTTTTTTGGAACATGGATTAGAATATGTATGCATGTATTCTGTTTCTAGAGGAAACCTCAGTGCCTTGATCTGAAATAAGGGTTTTTTGTTTGTTTGTTTTTTTAAGACATATGCCAAACTACTGGGAGACGCTTAGTTTTAAAGGACATTTTTAAAGGTTGAGCATAGAAGCTATCTGTATCAATGGTTGCCACCTTCCCAAATACAACCAGAGCAGTCAAAATATGGCATTGGGCAATGTTTCTCTAAGTGAAATTCCTTACCTATACCTAATGGAGATCTTTTCTTAGGTGACACAAGTATTCCCCAATAAATAATACTGAATCAAAATGTTATTCCTTTTTTCAATTTTCTTTCAGTACTGGCAATTACTTTAGGGGAAAGTCTTAGTTTGATGTCAATAAGTGATTAACATTTTTTCAGCTCCGGCTCATCTCCCTTTTTAATAATGATATAAATCTAAAATTTTAAAGTGAGTATATTTAAAGAAAAATATGAAGCAAATGGTAATACAGCTGGTATCCTGACATGACAAAAACACAACGGTGGTACTGGAATGACTGAGATTTGGAAAATATCAGTGAAAACCTCATACTCCCCTTTCTATCCCATTCTAGCCAAGAACAGGCAGTGGTCACTTTCCAGAGTTTATTTACTGTACTCTGAGCACCCTGACATGATCAAAATGGGCTTTATCATCCAAGGGAGAACTGACAAAACGATTTAATATTGGAAGGATCTGGTTCAAAGGCCATCCCACCTCCACCATCTCAGAGAGTTTCTTTACCAAGAACATTCACCATTTGAGAGAAGGACCGAATCGTTCCAGGAAATGCTTTCAGATCCAGTTTCCTGTCCAGCTCTAGTTTTCAGATTAACTCTTCTAAGTCTGCCTCCAAAATCATGTTTAACAGAATCTATTAGAAGTGCTTATCCACGTTTACCCATAGTTCACAGTTGTCATTTGGAAGTGGGACAAAGAATCACTCCCTAAACTTACTGAGGAGCTAAGACCAGATATACTGGAAGAGATTCCTACTGAGGTCATTTGGAGTTTAGGGGAATTTTTGGTTTGGGTTTTCTCCTAGTTTTAATTGCTTATAAAAGCTCCTTAATGTCAAGTAAGGAACAACAACAACAAATGTGAAAAGTTAACTTCCCCAAATGTTTATTCTAAAGAAAAAATTTGTTCCCAGCAACTATTATGCAGGAGGGGATTAAAACTAGATAATATTATATGAAAAGGAAAGGGAAGCCCAAATTACTCAAGTGAAAAAACAACAGCTGCACTAAAAGGCCCGCCAGAGAAGCAACTTATCTGCTTAGTCAGAATCTGTTTCACGGATCCCAGATCTGCTTCGGGGATAGAGTCAGTTCCACCCCTGTCAAAGGCGATTAAACGGACCATCAAAACCAAACTGAGACATCTTCATTCTACTTGAAAGGCCTGCACCTCAGGGCCTCCCAGTCACCCGTTAATTATCCTCCCACAGGAGAGCTTTGCCTTTTGCACAGATTACCAAGCAATAGACAAAACTAAGCAAATTAACAGAGCGAGGTAAGATACGGAATGCCACACGTCACTGTTTCTAACTTGTTTTCTCTGGTTATGGCTGGCCCTGAGAACCAGCACCTCAGACCATTCCTCTGTGTGTGTATAAAGAACAGGTCCTGATACAGACAGGTGTTGGTTGCTTTCACAATAAGGAAGACAGAAACTAATGAAAATGGTTATTTCTGGAGGTAGAAGTGAGACTTTTCTTACTATATCGTTTTATACAGTTTTGGCTTTTGCACCATGAAATATTTTACGTACTAAAACAATACAATTTAAAAAACGTATGAGAGAAAAAGCAAATCCTAAAGTTGAATATGAACAGAAATATATGAGCCTAACTGTTATGATAATTATATTATCTGCACAAAAATGTGAAGTCATGCAAGTGACTTTTGGATACAGTTTTCTGCCTGGTCACCCTTATTTGGATGTAGCCAAAGGACAAAAAGAACTGAAAAGATCTACATCAGCAGCTGAATTCACTTAATAAATGGTGCTAAACTTAAAAAGAAAAAGAGGGACTTCCCTGGCAGTCCAGTGGTTAAGACTCCATGATTCCAATGCAGGGGGTGCAGGTTCGATCCCTGGTCGGGGAACTAACCCACATGCCATGCGGTGCGGGCAAAAAAAAAGAAAAAGAAATCCTGAACTTTACTTAATAGGTTTATTGTTGGCCATGATATCAGTGTTGTCAATCTGTAAACAAGGATCTCACTGTGTGACATGAGGGACGTAAATATGCAATGGGGACAGTAAGGAAATACCCCGTGATACTGGTTCTAAATTGAACATATCACTATGAGCTCAAGATGAAAAAAAAAAAAATTAAATTTCTTAGTTCTTTCCACTGAAAGTATCTGGAAGCAATGACAACCCTAGCAATAAGCACAATTTATGCCCAGAGTTTGGTTTCTAAATGCCATTTCTGCACTAAATGGAAACAGGGCTTCTTAGAGAAACAGAAGTCTTGATTCCAAGACTGGGCCAAGGAAAGGACAATCTGAGCTTGAGCACTTTGCTGTGTCAGAAAAGCAAGGAGATACTCATAGAACATTGGGGGCACGTTAAAAGGACCCAAGAGCCATCTTGGAAAGGATCTCATTTACCGAGTTTGGCATAATTAGAGTACTAAAAACAATTATGCAGTTAATGAACTACAGCATTTTTGAAAAATCCATGCGTCTAAAGTGATACTAAAGGGGAGGGGGGCACAAAGTTCTCTTCTTTATAAAAGAATGAGGGGTAGGACTTCCCTGGTGGCGCAGTGGTTGAGAATCTGCCTGCCAATGCAGGGGACACGGGTTCGAGCCCTGGTCCGGGAAGATCCCACATGCCGCGGAGAAACTAACCCCGTGCACCACAACTACTAAGCCTGCGCTCTACAGCCTGCGAGCCACAACTACTGAGCCTGCGTGCCACAACTACTGAAGCCCACGCGCCTAGAGCCCATGCTCCACAACAAGAGAAGCCACTGCAACGAGAAGCCTGCGCACTGCAATGAAGAGTAGCCCCCGCTCGCCGCAACTAGAGAAAGCCCGTGCACAGCAACAAAGACCCAACACAGCCAAAAATAAATAAATAAATTAATGTTAAAAAAAAAAAAAAAGAAAGAAAAAGGGAGAAGGCCTCTTCTTTTAGAAAAGTCCTGGCAGCCTCAGAGGTTACTCCATCTCAGGCCAGGCCCCATCAAGTAAAGACTTTTTAACTGAATCAGCAATTAAACTGCTGGATATGAGCTAATCTAGTTTACTATCTCAAAATACATACTCTTGGTGAGACAAATGATTTGAACATGGGTCAGGGTAAGGCCAACATTCAAATACTTCTTTGCTGCAAACGCTCAGCTGGTGCCAGCCTCAGGCTGGAGTCAGAACACTTGAGTGGAAACATTTTACAGGAAAGAAAAATGATGCCAGCTTGGTCAGCAAGTTCCCTGGCTTCTCCAGGGAATTCTTTCCAGTCCCTTACACTGTGTTCAGGGTAGGGCATGCACAGCTTCAAAAATATACCCTCCCTTTGTTGAAAGAAAAATTCAGTAAAAACTATGTCGCTAAAAGACACTAATGGCTTTTTCTCAAAGCCTGGGAGAACAGCAGTTTGGTCCTCTTGATAAACCCAAATTCGTGATTAAGAGAAAAATAGCTGGTCCAGTGGTAAAGAATCTGCCTTCCAATGCAGGGGACGCAGGTTCGATCTCTGGTTGGGGGACTAAGATCCCACATGCCGCAGGGCAGCTAAGCCCATGCGCCACAACTACTGAGCCCACGCGCCCTGGAGCCTGCACGCCACAACTAGAGAGAAGCCCGCGCACCGCAGCAAAAGATCCTGCATGCCTCAACGAAGATCTCGCGTGCCAGCAACTAAGCCCGATGCAGCCAAAAATAAATAAAATAAATAAATCTTTAGAAAAAGGAGAGAGAGAAAAATAGCTTAATGTGGGAGATTCAAGTTTAAACAGATGTATTAGCAGTCAATTAACTTGCAAAGGATACACAGAATATGTCAAAATGTTAGGTGAACATTCTGGATGAGGATTCTGCCTAGTCCTGAAAGACCCTCAGAGTTCCAGGAGTCTGAGCTATTTTGAAGGGCACCGCGGGCGACGTGCATTTTGTCCTGGGCCAGACTGTGGGGCTTGCTGTGTACCGTCTCCTGGCTGGGCCTCTGCAGCAGCCCCAAGTCTCTGCCTCCATTTTGAGAACACTTACCTCCATCTCCTACACTGCGGCCACCTGCAGCCTGTGTCACCTTACTAAAACACCTGTTTGAAACCATTTTCTATTTAAAACCCTTCTGACGCCTTCAAGATGAAGTCTCCATTCTTTGCCATGTAAGACTTTTGCTCCCATCACTCTTTCCAGCCGCCTACCTGGACCATATACGTCAATATTTGCAACTGTACCTCGGACTTCCCTGAACTCACCCCACCCTCTATCCTCTGCATATGCCATTCCCTCTATCTGAATCGCCCTTCCCTGTCCCGTTTATCTGACTGCTATTCGTTCATCAGACTTGATAAGAATCTCTGAAATCTCCCTGACCTCATCTCTCTCAAACTCTCGTCCAGCCAGCAGAGCTAGGAGGACTGAGCGCACCCTTGCTCTCACCCCCGTACTCCGTGCCACCGCATCACGCGTACCACAATTCTCTCCTGCCCCCACTGACACCGAGACTCCCGCAGGAGCAGACGCCGTGGTAGCCCCAGTGCCACACAGGCCCTGTGCCGGGTTCACCATCCAGCACGTGTCTGTGGAAGGAGTAAATGAGCAGAGAGGAATATCCAGGAAGGACGAAGAGGACAGATACTTCCTTTCATCTCAGAAATCACTGCACGAGTGAAAGGTGCAGAGCACACAGAAGCCAGGCCATTCGGCTCTTCATGGGGTTGATCGGTCTTTGCAAGGCTGTCCAACCCTTCCAGAAGCGAGCAACCCTTCCAGATGGCACACCACCCGCACGCGGGGGCCTTTATCAGCTCTGGCCCTTCTCACAGATGAACCTCAAGACTTGGGTGAACCCTGTCCGCCAAGCAGTCCCGTTTCTCTCATCTCTTTTTCCGTTTCATTATTTGTTAATTTCCCATCTCCAATCTGTTCCTCTTTAAAGTGCAAGCAGTCATAACACACACTGGGCTACATCAAAGGCCAGAGTGCCTTGAGGAGGCATCCAGAACAGACAGCGGTCCTGCAGCTCCTGACACTGACTCGGGAGCGTCCCAGCTTCTGACTCACCAGGCACCTGCTCAGCCTCTCTGATCAGGAAGCTCTGGGCAGGCGACTTTAGGTTCCAGGGGGCAGCCTGTCACGTCTCTATTATGATCCAACAAGGGTTTCAGATCTACACAGGTTACAAAGTGGAGGAAGGTTTCTAAAGCGCCAGAAATGGCCCTGAGCTGCAAACGGGATCATCTTCTCAAAGCATTTTGGCAAAAGTTCCTATCCCTGTTCACTTACGCGTATTTTATACTCTGAGTAATATTTCTGCAGCGTTTAAATTTAATAAGTTAGAAAGAGCCTGTAAGAATAATTGTTGTACGTAAGTTTCAATTGAAACACAGCTCTAGAGCGCTACCCACTAGGAAAAGACTTCTCATTTCAAATACTTGGGTCTGTAAATTACCTGGCGAAATAAGTGAAAAGGAAAGAGAAAGTGTGAAATAGGTAAAATCTTGATGTTTTTTATTTCCTCTACTCTTTTGTATTCTGTGGACAAAATTAAGTGCTAAGTTCTGCCGATTCTTCCTCCAAGTGTCTCTGGGAACTAGTGACCTCGGTGAAGCATTGCCCCAGTGTCAAAGGTGGTGTGCCGGATGCCCCTGGGAAGGCCAGCTGTCCAGGAAGAGGGGGATGGTGCCAGGCAGAGTGCTTGCTTTAAGCCAGTCGTTCTCAACCGAGGGTGATTTCATTTTGGTTTTCACAACTGGGGAGAGAGGCTGCTACTAGCATGTAGTGGGCAGAAGGCAGGGATACTGTTAAATAGTCTACAATGCACAGGACACACACACACACACAAAATTATCTGGCTCAAAACGTCAATAGTGCCAGGGTTGAGAAGCCCAGCTCTAAGCCTCTGCTGGAATTCTTCTGGTTTCCATCTGCTCCTGAATCACTTCCTAACTCCAATTCTCCAACACGGGTATACAGGTAACAGATTAGAGAAAGGAAGGGAAAGTTAACTCAGCAAGTGTCTGGCTCTGCCATGTGTTAGCAATAGGGAAAGCACCTTGAATTTATTGTGTAATTTGGAAGACTCACGGGCAAGTCTTAACAGTCTCATTTTTATAATCTGGTAAGAGATAGGAGGCCTAAAGGAACATCATGGAATAGGAAGGGCCAGGTTGAATGGGGAATCCTAACCCCATAGTCTTTCCTTCTGAGCAAATAGTTTGGAATCACCCGCACTTTCGGAGCTTTGATACAGGCTTTGATTTTAAGCACAGTGATCTTCACGGCTCTGATTCTGGAGCCAGGTTTGCAACCAGCATTAATCAAAAGAATATACACCTCTCAGGCCCCTTCCCTCAGCAACAGTGCTGAAGACTAGTGTGGTATCATCGCCTCGGTGATGAGATAAACAACAAAATCTACTACTGCTACCAGTCCAAGGCAATTTTCTAAATCATATCTTTTTCAAATGTAAATCATAGCACATGCATTTTTTTTTTTTTAAGTTTTGTTTTGTTTTGTTTTGGCCACACCGTGTGGCATGTGGGATCTTAGTTCCCGGACCAGGGATCGAACCCGCGCCCCCTGCATTGGAAGCGCGAAGCCTTAACCACTGGACCACCAGGGAAGTCCCATGCATGTTTTTGATAAGCTTCCTCGAGCGGAAAAACTTCAAGTACCCAGGCTAACTGGGAATTACATGTTTTAGCCATGCCCGATCTAGCCATGCTACATTACTGATGAATTCTTAAGAGTTACTCCCAAGCTTGTAAAATGCTTTTGTGAACAACATGTCACAAGGCATCTGTGGTGCTATTTGCTTTATTTCTTGGGAAACCTGAGGGTGGGAGTATGGGGGAGGAATTGTCAAAATTCGGACATGCCCATGGAACTATGTTATGCATGGAATTTCATACACCATGTGTGCTGCAGCCAAACAGTAAAAAAAAGTTGAGGGGCTGTGGTTCTAATACAGAACAAAGAAGGCCTGAAATAATACCAGCTGTAAATGGAAGAGCCTGGGACGGCAGGGAGAGTTCCAGTATCGTCCTGATCTTTCAGCTAAGCTGCCAAACACTCAAGGCCAGGACACGGAACCACATCATTAAAAGACAGAAAGACAGACAGAGAGGTGAGCCAGCACGTGTGAGCACTGCGCCTATGATGGTAAATTTTCTGTATCACCTTGACCAGGCTACAGGGTACCCAGATATTTGGTGAAACATTATCCTGGGTGTGTCTGTGTTTCTGGATGAGATTAACATTTGAATCAGTAGACTGAGTAAGCAGATTGCCCTCCCCACTGTGGGTGGGCCTCATCCAACCCACTGAAGGCCTGAATTGAACAAAAGGCTGCGTAAGGGAGAGTTCACTCTCTGTCTGTCTTCCAGCTGGGATATAGGTCTTGTCCTGCTTTTGCACTTGGACTCAGACTAGAACTTACATCACTGGCTCTCCTCTGTCTCCAGCTTGGCAGGTGCAGATCTTGGGACCGCTCAGCCTCCAGAACTCTATGAGCCAATTCCTCATAATAAATCTCTTCATTTAGAAACATATATATATATTTTTATTTATACTAAATATTTTAAATACATTAAATATAAAGAGATAGATCCTATTGGTTCTGTTTCTCCGGAGAACCCAGAGTAACACAAAGCCCAAATCAAAGACCTTTGCAGACCACAGAGAGAGTCTGTCACCTTCAAAATTATACACCGGACAACATCATACTCTTATTGGAAACTTCTTCCAGCTTCTGCGTATCTGAGACCTCCTGAGCCCTTGTGCTCGACAGTTTGGGGGAAGTGAAGTTCTACAAGCTTTGTTCACATTAATAATGATGATGATAATGTCCAAATGAGTTTGTAGGAAATGGCCTCCCTCCATCAAAGAAAAAGCAAATCCTCCCACAGTTGATTAAGGAAAAATGTTTAAACCTGCACTTAAACCATTTCCTTGGGGAAAAACAGGAGGCGGTCATTCATTACATAAGACAATGAAAGGGCAGGGGTGGGGGGAGACAACTGGGGTCTCATGAGAATGAACACTTCTCAGTTTCTTTTAATTCTCCAACACTCACTCCTAACACAGAATCATATTCTTCTGCATAAGTTCTCTCCTCTCAAGCACAAGCCCTTTTTCACAGACAAAGGCAACCCGTCATCACTGCACAGACAGTCCTGCATGAGAAACAGAATCTGCTCTAGATGAATAAATAAATAAATTAGCTGGGACAAATGACAAAAATGACAAGAGGAAAGCATAATTCTGAAGAAACACATTAACAATGCAATTAACATAATGCAATGTATTGTTAAAAAGTGAAATAACATTAACTATCATTGGTTGAGCACTTTGTGTCAAGAACCATGTGCTTATTTAGAACAGTGTCTGGGGCTCAGAGTTACTACCATGTAAGTATTAGCTATTTTTATTATTTAATCTTGTTACAAGTCAGAGCAAGTGAAGGGGAAAGAAGAAGAGACATCTGAGCTGCTTTTTGAAGAATGAACTGGATTTTATTAGGCAGGTTGTGAGAAGGATGGGGTAAAGCATCCAAGACAGAGCGAGAGGAAGGGTAAAGCCTAGCACGTTTTGGGGCAACTGCCAAGTTTTTAGGATTGTGGAATACAAACTTTTGGAGACTAGTAAGGAGGGTGGGGAGCAGTGGGAGACTGAGTCATAGGGGCTGACAAGTGTGACTCTAATTGACGTCATCACTGAAACAAACTATTGGAAATGAGGCCAGACCTAGAAAACCTGGACTGCACTCTGGGGACATAGTCTGAAGGGGGAGATAGACAAGAACTAACTAGAATATGGGTGACGGATGCCATAACAGAGATCTGTAGAGCCAAGTGATAAACACAGTGGAGGGAAGTTTTCTTAGAGTCAGTGACAGCTGAAGGGACAATGTATACGGCTTACTTTGAGCACAACTTCACCAGACAGAGAAGAAGGGAAGGGCATCCCTGGTGGAGGAATCAGCATGCACAAAGGTGCAAAGGTGTAACAGTAGGTGCTGGTTTGAGGATCTCTGGTGCAGATCAGTGTGGTAGAGGGTAGTGCCAAGGTGAGAGGGCAAGGAAGCAAGGTGGGGCTCGGTGGTAGGAGGCATTGGAGTCCATGCCAAGTTCTGGACTTAATCCATCAACAATGAAGGTTTGTATGTAGGGCAGTGACATGAACAACTGATGTTGTAGAAAGGTCACCCTGGAAGTTGTGTAGAGGGGGTGAGACTGGAGGTCAGTGCACTAGTTAAGGGATTACTAAAACAATGGCGCTGGGATCTAATTAGATTCAGAGAATGGGGGGAGTTGAGAAATGCCAAGGTTTGTAGCTTGCGTAAATGGTCAGTATAACCTTGTTATCAGAGTTAACTAGAGCCTTAAAAAGCAGGTAGAACCAGTTAAAAGCTCAACTGTTTGTTGAATGAATGAATGAAAGAATGGGTGGGTAGAGAGAGAAGGAGAGAACGAAGTGGAGGAAAACCTGGTGGAGGCTGGGGAATGAGCTTGGTTTTGGACCAGGGAACCGGAGGCCTCTCCAGCAACCAGGTAAGGACACCACTGGCTGAGTGATGAGTGGGAGATGTCGCCTTTCCCCATCCTGGGAGGCTACATCTTACATGCAGAAGAGCTAGAGGGGAAGAGCCTCTTGCAACTGCCTCTTTTTGGCCTCCAGTGAGGGGGGTCAGCAAAAAGGATGATTCAGAAGAAAGAACTTGGCTAGGTATGTGCCTTTCAAGCCAAAGGGCTCTAGAAGCTTCTCTCACAGGTATGGAATTCAACCACAATGCCCACTGTGGGGAAGCACTGTTTTGGTCCAAGAAGAAAATGACGAACAAAATGACATTAAGACCAATTCATCTTTCAAATAGAATCTCTGGGCTATATTTTGTTTGGTTAAGAATGGAAATTCCACTTTTATTCCAAGCAAATCTTCTGACGCACCAAACTCAAGGATGAGGTTTCATTCAAGAAAAAAAACTTTTTTAAATTTATTTTATGTATTTATTTTTGGCTGTGTTGGGTCTTTGTTGCTGCGTGTGGGCTTTCTCTAGTTGTGGCGAGCGGGGGCTACTCTTCGTTGTGGTGTGCGGGCTTCTCACTGCGGTCGCTTCTCTTGTTGCGGAGCATGGGCTCTACGCACGTGCTTCAGTAGTTGTGGCTCGTGGGCTCCAGAGTGTAGGCTCAGTAGTTGTGGCACACGGGCTTAGCTGCTCCGCAGCATGTGGGATCTTCCCCGACCAGGACTTGAACCCGTGTCCCCTACATTGGCAGGCGGATTCTTAACCATTGCGCCACCAGGGAAGCACTAAGAAATTTTTTAAACAATGAGATCACAGTGATTTTTAAAAAATCATTATCAGGGGAATGGTCTTATCATTCAGGGCATAATTCCTAATCCTGGTCTCTGAAGACAACACACAGCCCTGAGCGAATCATTCTCTCTTTTTTTTGCAGGGGGGCGGGGGATGTTTATTTCCTCATATGTAAAATTAAAGAATTTAATTAAATAACTTTGGATTAACTACCAGGGCTGAGGTTTATGATAAGATTGTGATTAGGGGCACATAAAAGGAGAAAAATATCTTAATAACTGCTTCTTTATTGCCTGTTGGAGCCTTTCTCGGTAAACTAATAAATTGCACTTTTCCTGGAGAGAAAAATCTTGGAAATGACCCATTTCCCCAATAGGAGATCATTTCCTGTAATTCACATGTGGTAGAGTTAAAAAAGATCATTTGAACTTAGCTCAGATAGGTCAGGGAGAAAATTCAAAATAAGTATTTATTTTTCTGATTAAAACCAAACAATCAGACTCAAAATAGGGAGGCCATAGAAAAGCCACAGAATCTTCCAAGCGGCTGTGAGCTGCACACACAAAGACCTCTACTAATGGCAAGAAGAAGCAGGGAAAAGAGGGAAATGTGCTCCCCCTGCTCCCCCAAGGAGGCAGAGCTGGGGTCTGTTGGTCAAATTCCTTACACATATTAAGAAGCAGAGCATCCTTTTGGCCAAAAAAGTAAGTTGATTGTGAAAGACAGATACTTCCAACTGGAAACTAACTAGGGCATTTGGTCTGAAACTACGATAAGGCTATCTGAAATGTGGCCCTTCTCCAACGAGGCTGATCAGACCGGGGTCCACTGGCTCAAACACGTGGAAATTTTTCCCTCCCTTTCTGCTCCCTCTATGCCAGGTGGCATGAGCCCCACCTCTGCTCACACTCTAAACAATCAGAAAGTGTTAGGTATTGGAGTGAGGTACAGAACAAAGGACAGAACATCAGCTGGAGTCTGAATGGTTGTGGAATGTCTTCCTGGGAAAAGTGAGATTGAAAATAGGTCTGAAAAGTGAAAAAGAGACCTAAATGTGAAAGGCAGAACAATGAAGCTTGTCCAAAATAACAGAAGGTGAAAGAAAACACTTAGGATGAAAGCCTCAGGGTGCTGAAAGATTTCTTATGACACAAAAGCACCCATCCTTAATGAAAAGTCTGACAAATGTGACTTCATTTTAAGATTAATACTTAATTCTATTTATATAAAGCTCCCAAACAGGCAAAACTAAACCACAGTGTTTAGGAAAGCACACTTAGGTTGAGAATTCTGGACGGAGGCAAGGAAATGACTGCCATTCACGGGGATAGCTCCCTTTGAAAGCGAGGAAGGGCTTGTGCCAGGAGAGGGGCACATGGGAGGCTTTGAGAGTCTGACAAAGGTCTATTTCTTGATTTAGATGCAGTCATATGGGAGTTCACTTCATAATAACGCATTAACTCACTCATTTATGTCTTTTGCACTTTTCTGTATGTATGTTATACTGGACATAAAGGTTTTAAGAAAAAAAAAAGTGAAGGGGAATCAGACAGCTGAACTACAGAACATATGACCCCAAAGAGCCTCTACACAAGTTCAAGAAGAGCCAGTAAGCACAAATGAACCTATCTACAAAACAGAAACAGACTCACAGACATAGAGAACAGACTTGTGGTTGCCAAGGGCGAGTTGGGGGAGGGAGAGGTATGGAGTGGGAGTCTGGGGTGAGCAGATACAAGCTATTACATATAGGATGGATAAACAACAAGGTCCTACCGTATAGCACAGGGAACTATATCCAATCTCCTGGGATAAACCATAATGGAAAAGAATACCAAAAAAACAATGTATATATATGTATAACTGAGTCACTTTGCTGTATAGCAGAAATTAGCACAATATTGTAAATCAACTATACTTCAATTAAAAAAATTTTTTTTGAAAAAAAAAAAAAAAGAAAAAGAGCCAGTAAGGATAAAAGGGAGCTAGCTTGTCTTCTGTCAGTGATGAGCAAAATTCAGACAAAGGTCATTCAAACAAACCATAAAAAAAAGTATTACTATGGAATTATTAATTTTTAAGGTGTGATAATGATATTTTGGTTGTGTGTGTGTGTGTGTGTGTTTTGAAGGAGTCCTTATCTTTTAGAAATAGCAAAACATTCATGATGGAAATGATAGGACATCTGGGATTTGCTTTAAAATAAGCTGGGGAGGAGTGTTAGTGCAGGTGAATATGGAACAAACAGTACTGGCTGTGAACAGCTGAGGCTGGGTGATGAGGGTTCCTTATAGTATCCTCTCCACTGTGAAACGTGAAGTTTGGAATTTAACATCGTTTTTTAAAAAAGAAGGCAAGGGAATACTATCTTGGAAAGATTCTAATACTGGTTGTTCAATAACTGGGAAGAACTCTCCCTGGCACCACAAATAAACATATTTCTTAACATACAGAGGGGGTCATGTGCCTACGTGGGCACCGCTCAGCTCCAATCCCTGCCTAGAACAAGAGTCAGCAGCAGAGCCTCTCACACACATGGTCGTATTTAATCCCCAAAATAGTCCGGAAAGGTGGGCATCATCATCAACCCCATGTTTATATATAAGAAAACTGAGGTTAAGAGAGGCTAAGTAACTTTT
Source organism: Balaenoptera borealis (assembly GCF_965194805.1). Lineage (NCBI taxonomy): Eukaryota > Metazoa > Chordata > Mammalia > Artiodactyla > Balaenopteridae > Balaenoptera > Balaenoptera borealis. Next base: position 47,286,825 of record NC_138879.1, on the reverse strand, counting down.
TTTATGGAGCCAGAGCCACTGATAAAGCTAGAACAGAAAGCAAAACCTCCATTCTGTTGTTATTTCAACAACAGAAATAAGTGATTATAATAACTAAAGCCTGTTACATCTTATAACTTCCTGACAAGAATCTGAAAATGCCTCTAACGCTTAGTGCCTCCAGATGGGTAGAACCAAGTGATATTAAAACCAAAAACTTATGCAAATGTGTATTTGACAAAGGATTCCTACCCGGACTACATAAAGAACTCTTACAAATCAACAATAAAAAGATGAACAGCCCAATAAACAACAGGCAACAGATTTGAACAGACACTTCAAAAAAGAAATAGGTGGATGGCCAAAATAAGCATATGGAAAGGTGTTCCACATCATTAGCCATCAGGGAAATGCAAATTAAACCCACTTCACACACACAAGAATAGCATAAGTAAAGACTGGCAACACCAAAGGCTGGTGAGGAGTGGGAACAAAGGGAACTCTCACACACTGCTGGTGGGAGTAAAGATGGTACAACCACTTTGGAGAATTGTTATAAACGTAAATATACATTTACTCTATAACCTTACAATACTACTCATAGGTATTCACCCAGAGAAAATGAAAAATATATCCATAAAGAGAATTATACAAGAATGTTTATAGCAGCCCTCCCCCACCCCAAACTGGAAACAACTCACACCTCCATCCAAAGAAGAAGGGAGAAATTGTGACATGAGTGTTCATTCAATGGAATACTTCTCAGCAATAACAAAGAGCACACTATTGATACTTGCAACAACATGGACTGTCCTTATGAACATTAAATGCATATGTATGTTTCCATTTATGACATTCTAGAACAGGAAAAACTAAATTATAGTGACAAAAGACCAAAAGTGATGGCGGGTGGGGAGGACCAGTTGACTGGAAAGGAGCATGAGAGAACTTTCTAGAGAGACAGAAATGTTCTATATCTTGTTTTGAATGATATTTACATAACAGCTGTCCAAACACATTGAACTAAATACTTAAGATCTGTGCATTTTATTGTATTAAATTACACCAAAACAAAACAAAGCAAAAAAACATATGCCAAAAAGAAAAAGAAAAACCAAACATTTGTTCCTCCATCGAGGGGTAAGTAATTGAGAATTCCAGAGTAAACATGTGGGGCCTGCCAGCTGGGCGTGTTCGCTTTCCCATGAGCAAACACCTCCCCTCCCTATCTTTCTCTGTGATTATTCCCTGTCTCGGTGAATGGCACCAACTACCCTCCACCCAGTTTCCCAAGCCAGAAGACTGGGAGTCCAGCCATACTCATCCCTCTTCTTCACTTCTACTCAGTCACGTCCGCTCCTGAATCTAACCGCCCCCACCCACTGCCTGCCCTCCATCCCATCTGCCTCCTGACCATTTCCAGGCTGGCTTTCCAATCTGTCCTCATCCCAAAACAAAATCCTCTACCTAACATCCTTTTGTTGTTCCTGGTCACCCTGAGGATAAGGACCAAACTCCTGAGCAAGATAAGCAAACGAAGTCAGTACCCTTCGTGCATCAAACAACTCTTTGCTTTAGATGTTACAGCTGCCTGGAGCGCCCTCCTCCCCCTTAAAGCTCCCCTCCCTCCCCTATCTTCACACCTGTCCACCTGGTGAGTCCCTGTTCTTCCTTAAGACTTAGATCAAGCAACACCTATTCGCACAAGCCTCTCTCCTAAGCACCCCTCCTCAGCCCTCTGCCTCAGACATCCTCTTACACTGGCGCGTGGCTTCTATGCTTACAAAACGGCTTACATGACGGGGCCAGGCACCGGGTGTGAGCACATTACATATGTTAGCTCATTTAATAGCAATTATCACTCTGCACAGTGATGATTGGTTTTCTTTTGTCTAAATGGACTCAACTGTAAATAGGGGTTATTCTGTTCAACTAGTACCTTTTCAAGCACTAGGAAAATATAGGTACTAGCTTAACTCTTTGCTGAATAAATGAAGGTCACACAGTGAGGGCCTGAAACGGTTTGCATGTCATTTTACTTTGACAAGCAAAGTGAACATAGAGGACATCTAGGCAAGACGCCAAGGCTGCTACCTGGCTTGCTGTGGCAAAACCCAACTGTACCCGAACGAGTTTTTAGGCATAAGTCACTCGCCACACCCAACCGTCTGGTGTCTCTAGGGCTCTAACAACCAAGCTCCTTACAACCACCTTGTACAAAGTACCCACTGTATACCTTGCACTGTCCTGGTCTCTCACGTAATTTAACCCCTGCCACAGCTGGAAAGGTGGGCATCACCATCATCCCCATGTTTATGTACAAGAAAATTGAGGTTCAGAGAGGTTAAGTAACTTTGTTTAAGGGATCAGAGCCACGGAATGGTAAACCCTAGAACAAAAAGCAGTTCTAAGGCCAAAAACCTACCTTGTTCCCACTCACTACTCTGCTTCCCGGGAAGACAAAAATGGGAAACCTTGAGAAATGGTTTCTCAAGGTTTCTCAATGGCTGCCTTGAGACAATGTTTTTTTGAGTCACTGTTATATGGATGTATATCCACTTTTTGTAGAATGGGAAACCAAAACTCACTGTGACTCTGTGACCTTGCTGAGGTCACTCAAAGAGCAGCGACAGGAGCGAGGCAGGAGTGGGGTGTGTTCTGCATCCCCAGGCGGCTGCCAAACGGCTGAACAGCAGGTCCCTAACTCCACGCTCACCCCACGCATCACATTTCCTACCTGCTCAGACCCACCCTATAGCTGCGAGTTACAGTGACCAACTGGGCTTGGGCTTAAGGTATAGAATTTCCAGAGAACTAGGGATATGATCACAATATGTTTATAGTCTCTAGTGGCTCTGGATTAAAATAGCAAAAATCTTTAAAGCCAAAAGCCTAGTAGGTAAAGACCGCAGAACTAAGCAGAGAATGTTTTGCATGAGTAATGCCTTAAGGGTCAGGGGATGTGCTGGAGGTCATTCTGGGAGGAGAAGCTTCAAGGCTTTGAGGATCTAGAAGACACTTGTGGGAAGCTGTTTGTTTAAGGCGAGGCTGACTCTATTGGCCGTAGAGGATGTGAGGAGGCCATCAGTTCGCACCCTCCCAAGAGGTGATAGGAAGCGGAGAGCTGGGCTGATGGAACTGTGACCCCACGGAGCGTGGAGCCTGCAGAACCCAGAGCATGTGGGGAAAGTGAGCTGGATTCTGCTTCGCCATGAGTAACCCTGAGACGCAAGCCAACGCGGTCCCCCAGAGCCAGGCCCTGGAGCACCAGGAGGAAGCTGGCGGGTGGGTGGCCCCATCTCTCCCGAGGAAGGGCGGATGGGTGAGAGAAAGATCTCTAAGAAATCGATCCAGCCTCTTCCTCCTCCATTGTGTCTTGGAGATCAATTCACAGAATATAAAATTCCCGTTTTTAAATGGAAAAAAAAAAAAAAAAGGACTATTTGCTAACCTTTCCTTCCCATTCCTTCGTCCTTCATACCAACATGTGCAGGAACTGGGCCAATGAGGACAGGAAGGTAAAGACTGGGAGTGAGAAGAGAGCTGATTTGGATAAAGGAGCCTGACCCTCTGTTACTGAATCTTAAGTTTCTCAGACTTGGAAACACCTTGTTTACAGCTGAGGCCTCTCCTTCTCTCTCTTTTTCTCCCCTTTTTTCCCTGAGCTCCCTGGGCAGAAGCTGCTCCCTGGCTGTTGTAAAAGTAGTCTTTGTTTTTGGAGTTCAACCAGCATGGGCCTTGAATTTCCATTACATCCACAGCTCCAAACTCCTCCTACAGCACCTTCCCGACCTCAGGCTAAAGAAAGAAAAAAGCCGGCTGAAAACAACCTGGGCTAAGACACTAAAACCTCCTCTGCAGAGAGATCACCTATGAGGAGACCCTCCGGAATCCTCTCCCAAAAGCAGGCACCACCCTGGGAGAACCAGAAATTCCCGTACAGACAAGCATGGAATAAAGCTCACTTAGTAAAGAGTTCGGGGGTGGGGCTTCCCTGGTGGTGCAGTGGTTGAGAATCCGCCTGCTAATGCAGGGGACACGGGTTCGAGCCCTGGTCTGGGAAGATCCCACATGCCGCGGAGCAACTGGGCCCTTGAGCCACAACTACTGAGCCTGCGCCTCTGGAGCCTATGCTCCGCAACAAGAGAGGCCACGATAGTGAGAGGCCCGCGCACCACGATGAAGAGTGGCCCCCACTCGCCACAACCAGAGAAAGCCCTCGCATAGAAACGAAGACCCAACACAGCCAAAAATAAATAAATTTATTAAAAAAAAAAAGACATCTATAAGAAAAACTACAGCAAACATCATTCTTAAAGATGAAACATTAAAAAAAAACCCATTCCCTCTGAGTGCAGGAACATGGGAAGAATGCTCATTATCATCACTTCTTTAAAAAAAAAAAAAAAAAAAGAGTTCGGGGGTGACTGAACCCCTGAGGTCAAGGTACGGAAATGGGGTCAGCAAGGCCACAGGACCTCGGCCTGGTGAGTGGGATGAGTACATCTAAAGAAAGACTCGGGGCACCGTGGGTGGTGGTGTAGGGGCGTGGTCAGCAAAGAGCAGAGAAAATCAGGGTTCACAAAAGCAAGTTCTGGAAGTATGCCTGGCACTGCCTGGGGGACAGAAATTCAGTGGTCACAGGAGCTGGAGACAGGTGGGGGGAAATGTCCCTCCACCTCTCCATCCACCTGCCTAAAAATCCCTCTGGTTCCTAATTTGGTTTCTGGTCCCCTAGATAACGGGGAAATGCATGGTCCTGGGTGGGGTATAGATGTTCAGATACCAGAAAAGGGATGGATGGCCCCTTGTGAATCAATAAACTAGCCTGAGCTGATGTCTCATCACCTCTGTTTCTCATCACCTCTGGAGGTCCTGCTAAAACATGTTTCTAGAATGTGAACAAATAGTTCTCAAGCAGCTGTATCCCCAAACACCAATCTAGAACCTAGGGAACCAGAGATCAAAAACATGGTTTCCATACTCTCACATCTGATTAATCCACCCCAATAAAGTCACCCAGTGAATTAAAGATCCCAGTCGAGAGCTGGCTGACCTCAGCCTGCTAACAGCCATACACTGCTTGCCAGGGCTGCCCACTGTCCCATGCACAATGAAAATGAAGTATTAAAACCCGTTATTTATTATTATTATTAACTTGTGGGTTTTCCCCTCAGATGTATAGCTGAGGACAAGGAAGAAAGACTGAGTTATGTATGAAAGAGGAGCCTGGCAAGTGCCATCTCAGCTAGGGGTGAGAGAGACAGCTAAGATGAAGCAGTCTGCGTGAGATGCGCTGGTATACGGGAGAACCCCAAGGAAAGGGTCTTGTCACAATGACGGGTCCCATACAGATCAGGTGAGGCTTGGATGGTGACCGTATTGACAAGATGTGCAGGTCTGAGCAGGAGGTGCACACTAAGAAGGGTTAAGGAGTCCACAGTCTTCCATTTCTCAGCCATGAATGGTCTCTGGAATTAAATGGCTTTTTCCTTTTCTTTTTGCAGCTGCTCCATTCTGAAGACAGGCTCTATGCCCACCTGGGGACTACGATACATGCTTTTCATGCCCCTTAGGAAATCCTAAACAAAAGCTCCAAACACAGCTCAAAACCCTGGCTGGGAACCACACAAAAGACGGAAAGAGGCTGCCATGAGGTGGGGTCCCTCAGAAGTTAAAGGCTCCGCGTTCAGATCCTTCACATTCTGGTCGCCGTGCAGGATTTCTCAACCAAAGCTTTCGGGTCCCAAGCGTAAGGCAGACTGGACTGCTGCCAGGAAACTACGCAAGGCTATGTTCTTGTACAGAATCTTTCCAGCATTATTCTTGGCTCTGCTAACATTGCTTTGGCTTTAAAAAATCAATAAATAAAGCAAGCAGAAGGTCCCCTCACATCCATGCTGGACCAAAGATATTCCTTTCCAAGCCAAAGGAGTATCTAGTCCAAGGAGATATATTCTGCTGGATACCTGATACCTTCACATGATTTTTCCTTGGGAGGGCCAGCAGTACCCAGGTGACTTTGCTACATGAGATCAATGTTGCTAGGCTACCAGAAATCACTGTGGTAAGGAAACAGCCAGGGAGGCAGGGGGGGTGGGGATCAGCAGGAGAAAGGGGTGCGAGGACAGGAAATAAAGTCCCAATGACACAATGACTTTTAAGGCTCTGAAGAGAAATTGCTGGACCCTGAAAGTTTCAGTTCTAGAAAGTGGATCAAAATCCTTTCCAGTGATCTTGAAAGATATGACAGAAAGAAAGTGTAGAAATAACAGCTCTTACTCCTCTGGGTGCTTTGAATCCTGACCTAAATCAAAAGGAAGAATGCCTTGATCTCATTCTAGTATTTATTCTAACATTTTTGCTTGACAGTCTGGGTACAACAAACAAACTTTTATCTAGTAGGAGCTCAATAAACACTGGTTAGTGGACTGGCCAGGACCCTCCCAGGGAAGAGACCACAGCAGTAAAGGATCAACAGGAGAAAGAGAGGATGTGTGCAAGTTCTGCAGCAACAGGGCAGCGTGTGATTCGTGGGTGTGATGCAGGAAGCTCTTGTCACCAAGTCAACAAGGATACCTTCTGCTGCACCACATATTTGGAGATTTTCCAACTCCCAGGCATTTTCAGTCCTTTACTCCTTCCACTAACACCCCACAGCTTACTTCTGAGTGACGAGGCCAAGAAAAGAATCTACTTTGTCAGAACCAGCCATAGGTAAACAAATACAAAGAAAGTGTGTGCTAGCCAATTATATAATAAAACAGAAATGCAGGCTTGTGGCAGCTACGTGACCCAGTGTTTCCATCCACTTGATGTAGGTGAACCTCCATTACTGAGATGGCTTCTGGCTTCCGGCGAGGGTGAAAAGAAGAAGGTTTTCCATGGGTTTCTATAAGCCTTCTCTACCTCCTTTTTCCTAAGGAAAAGCAAAATGCCACTAAACCCAATTCACATTCAGTGGGAAGAAGTACAGTCAAGTAGAAAGAACTTAGGCTGATGTCACAGAGGCCTGAGTCTGAACCCTTGTTCTGTTATACCCCACTGGCCATGAGGTCCAGAGCTAGTATACTGAACCCCTCCAAGCTTCAGTTCCCTTGTTCATAAGACAGAGATGTCTACAGCTATCACACAGGTTGCTGAGACAACCAGGGCAGATAATCCACATTCAGAAAGCACCTAAGACATAGCATGTGCTCGGTAAGTGTTCCTTTCCCTTCAACTTGGGTTTATACCACACCTAAGGGATGTGGTGCAGGTATCATCGTAGGTGTAGAAAAGGACAGAAGACTAGGCTTAAGGAGCTTGTAATGCAAAAGAAAGAGAGTGAGGGAGAGAGAATTCACATCTTAGAACAAGGCTGGAGAAAGTTCAGCAGAGAAAAAAAAAAATAGAGTGCTCCAAGGTCTTCAGACAATTGCTATTATCAATCACAATGAAAAAATACAGATGGGATATCAGAGGACTTTCTGATACACTGGAACATACACAAACTTTGACTGATCCACTTAAAATTCCAGACTCAAAAAAACAAGAGGGGGCTCCCCTGGTGGCGCAGTGGTTAAGAATCCGCCTGCCAATGCAGGGGACACGGGTTCGAGCCCTGGTCCGGGAAGATCCCACATGCTGCATAGCAACTAAGCCCGTGCGCCACAACTACTGAGCCTGCGCTCTAGAGCCCACAAGCCACAACTACTGAGCCCGCACGCCACAACTACTGAAGCCCGAGCGCCTAGAGCCCATGCTCTGCAACGAGAAGACACTGCAATGAGGCGCCCGCACACTGCAGTGAACAGTAGCCCCCGCGCGCCACAACTAGAGAAAGCCCGCGTACAGCAACGAACACCCAATGCAGCCAAAAATTAAAAAATTAATTAATTAAAAAAAACCCAAACAAACCAAGAACCAGAAAGTGGGGAGTTTTTCTAAGTCTTAGAGCAGCGGTCCACAACCTTTTTTGGCACCGGGGACGGGTTTTGTGGAAGGCAATTTTTCCACGGACGGGGTGGGGGTGGGGTGGGGGGGAGACAAGTGGTTCAGGCGGTAATGCGAGCAATGGGGAGCGGCAGATGAAGCTTCGCTCCTGCTCTGCAGCCCCGTTAGAGCACAAAGAGAAAGCATGACAGCCTTCTGGCTAAAGGCTTGGTTCTGGTCAGGAAACAGGTTCAAATCTCAGCCCCTCCACCCATCAGCTGTATGACCCTTGGCTTCTTGGAGAATCCAGTAATAAGGCAGAGCATTAAGCCCAGTCCCTGCATATGTTAAATGCTTAATAGGTGGTGAAGATACTGTTCTTGCAACACACTGAAAAGCTCTGAGCCCTGATACCTGGAGTGATTCTGCAATTCAAGTCAAAGAGCAGACTGTGGGAAGGCAGCGATAAATGAGAAATGCAGACAGGTTAATCCTTCCAGGCTGCAGGATGCAAAATAAGGGTGGAGCTCGGGGTTTCAAGTTTAGGGCCAGGGATACTTCTTGTACTTCAGAGTGAGGGACAAAGCACCGGAATGTTCTGTCCTTGCTCCCCCGGACTTGCCACACAAAATGTACCCTCACCCCCTCCCCACAAAGAGGGTGCACAAGCACGGCCAGTTCATGAGCCCTTATCATTAGTCTAAAGAAAAATGCCCCAAACCCAAGGTCCAAACTTGCCAAGACATTACATTTGAAACAACCGAAGTCGACACCTCACGTGCGAAGGATCTTAATTAAACCACATCAAAAATGCAAACACGAACTCAGTGTCTGTACCTACTTATTATGAAATAAACTTGATTAAGAACAAATCCCTTTTAAGAAGAGGAAGGAGCCCAGCAACTCTCATGCACATCAAATGCTGTTCTCAGCCCTTTTCCTCTGAACTTCACAAGGTACCAGCAGGTGGGAGATAATTAACGTTTTAATAAAACTTGTTTTACATGCCTCAGTTGAACCTTTTTGTTCTGCAAAGTTTTTCCCTCTCCAGCCCAAAGATGCACCCACAAAGGAGGATTTTTTTTTCAAAAGATCATTTTTCTGGTTACGTTTGGGGTTTTATGACTTCAGGAAGGTGAGGGTGGAGGAGGTAATGTATGAAAAGGACTATTTCTCTTTATCCATATTTACATTCTCTAAGGGAGTAAGTTTGGTTTTTGGATTCTCCTCCCAGCCCTATCAGGGGAATAAAGTCCTTGCTCCCACTTGACAAGACTTATGGAGCAATGAGAGGTCTGAGGGACCAATGCAAGCCACACCACCCAATTCTTGAGCACAAGCCCTCCATTTGCAAGAATTGCTGACTTTTACAAAGCTTGCATTTTTCCCTTATAAATCTCGTCTTGAAAAGCAGTCATCTTACAGCTTACCACCCTTGCCCGCAAACCTCAGCATCCACGTAAGCCCTTTCCAGTATAAAAATGCTACTTCGTGGGCAGTTTCTAATTAATTAGGTCTTCAACAGTATTCCCTGCTGCCCATAACACAACGTTGGCATTACAAAAGCTAACGGTAGCGCATGGCAGAGAGTAACTCGTGAAGTCGAGACAAGGAAGACAACTGTTTTCCTTAGAAAGGGAAACCGAGGCAGCGAGAAAACACTGACGTTGCTTAAATACAGGGGATCTGAACCTGAGACTTGGGATTTTAGTTCTGGATGGATCCGACTGCATTTAATTTGAGAGTAACCTAAGCTAACCCCACCATGCACAACCCAATAATTATAATTTTGGGCATTTTAATCGGACTCAGACCTCAGGGTTTGAATTTAAGAGGGTGAGCGTTAAAGCAATATGTGTAGGGATTACGGATGAAATGCTGCCTGCAAGTTACAGTTCAGTTTCTCCTCAGGACTTCACAAATCTTCCCGGGTGCCTCTTTGCTGCCAATGCACAGCCAGGCCTCCCACCATCCAAATGCCAGGTTCCTCTGCAGCCCTGGAGCCTCACGACCAACCCCCGCCCCCCATGCACACAACCACACCTGCACGAGAGTGTACAGCGGGGTTTCACAATCTTGGCACTACTGACTTTTCATTAGGGCATTGGCTTCCGCACTGCAGAATATCTGGCAGCATCCCTGGCCTCTACCCATTGGATGCCAGCAACACCTGCCTGGTTGTGACAATCAAAAATGTCTCCAGAAGGCACAGGAGACTTTAGAACAGTGAAACTACTCTGTGTGACACCGTGATGGTGGATACATGTCATCATGCATCGGTCAAAACCCACAGAATGTACAACACAAAGAGTGAACTTTAGTAAGCCATGGACTTTAGTTAATAAGGTATCAGGGGCTTCCCTGGTGGCGCAGTGGTTAAGAATGTGCCTGCCAATGCAGGGGACACGGGTTCAAGCCCTGGCCTGGGAAGAGCCCACATGCCGCGGAGCAACTAAGCCCATGCGCCACAACTACTGAGCCTGTGCTCTCGAGCCCGCGAGCCACAACTGCTGAGCCCAGGTGCCACAACTACTGAAGCCCGTGCGCCTAGAGCCCGTGCTCCGCAACAAGAGAAGCCACTGCAATGAGAAGTCCGCGCGCTGCAACAAAGAGTAGCCCCCGCTCGCCACAACTAGAGAAAGCCCATGCACAGCAACAAAGACCCAACGAAGCCAAAAATAAAAACAAAAAATAAATAAATTTATTAAAAATAATAATAATAATAAGGTATCAGTATCAGCTCATCAGTTGTAACAAATATACCACATCAATGCAAGATGTTAGTAATAGGAGACACTGGGGTAAAAGAAGGTGTATATGGGAACTCTCTGTACTTCTGCTCAATTTTTCTATAAACCTAAAACTGCTCTAAATAAATAAAGTTTACTTTTTTAAAAAGTCTCCAGACATTGCCGTATGTCCCTAAAGGGCAAAAATGTCCAGTTGAGAACCCTGCTGCAGAGGGCAGGCCGAGTCCCTCTCACTGCTTTATTGAGTGCATCCGCCCAGTTGTATCAGGTCACACTTCCAGAGGGAGGGTGGAAAAGGTGAGTTTTCTGAGTATACCTGGACTGTGGAGACTCCTCTAGAGGATAATCTTATTAGGGGAGAAAGCGAGGAAATCTCTTAAGAAAATCCAGGCAGAGGCTGGACGGAGGGCCTCAATCCTCCATCCTGGCCTCAAAGACAGTACCTCGACCACTGTATTCAGTCTTTGGTAAGAACGCCCTCCTTCCTTGGTGTTCACTTTGTCAAGAATTCTCTCTACAGCCCAGTAGCCTGAGACAAGGAATGAAAGCATTAGCCTTCCGGGAGGCCAAACGAAATATCCGACCCTCCCTGACCCAGGGTCCTCCTGGTGGCGGCTTTCTTGGCTCTGGCAGAGATGATGGAGAGAGGGGAACACGTCCACTCTCCCCTGCTTTGTATGACCTGTGCTAACATGCTCCTTCCTGGCAGGGTGCATAACTGGGACTGACAATGTGAAGTTTAAATCCACCTGACAGAGAGCGACACCACACCTGAAATGTGGGCAAACACAGGTCCTCCTGCAACCCATTCCGCCAGTCACTCCAGAGCTTTCCCAGGAGTCCCAGCTCTTATTTTTTTTTTTTTTAATTTTTATTGGGGTATAGTTGATTTACAATGTTGTGTTAGTTTCAGGTGTACAGCAAAGTGAATCAGTTATACATATACATATATACACTCTTTTTTAGATTCTTTTCCCGTATAGGCCATTACAGAATATTGAGTAGAGTTCCCTGTGATATGCAGTAGGTCCTTATTAGTTGTCTATTTTTGTAACCTGGGAAATTGGGATTGACATATACACACTACTATATAAAAATAGATAATTAATGAGGACCGGCTCTCCCTTTTCACCTCTGACCTGATTTCCCTTTCCTCTCCTACTTTCCTTTCACTCCTTCCCTTTATAGTTCATCTTCTTTAAAAGAAAAAGGAAGAAGGGACTTCCCTGGTGGTGCAGTGGTTAGGACTCTGCGCTCCCAATGCAGGGGGCCTGGGTTCGATCCCTGGTCAGGGAACTAGATCCCACATGCATGCCACAACTAAAAGTTTGCATGCCACAACTAAGGAGCCTACAAGCCTCAACTAAGGAGCCCGCCTGCCACAACTAAGGCCCGGCACAACCAAATAAATAAAATAAATATTTTTTAAAAAAGAAAGAAAAAGGAAGAAAAGAGGCTCCCCAAAGAAGTGGAAGAGTGAAAGAAGATAACACACAAACCAGGAGAAGGGCTCTGGGGTGCGCTGCCGTGACAAAGCTCGGTGTGGGGACAAAATGGAATTAAATACCACTCGAAAGCCGATACAATAATACTTCCCAGCTCAACGAGACCTCATCTTTCCCAACATCATTCATTTTTCTCTACATGGTCGATATCTTCCAAGGTTAAATCTTTTGGTAAAATGGGCCTCACGAATTGTTCCTACACCTTCCAGGGTTGGGGGGAGGATTAAGTGTGTCTCTACTACTGAACACAGTGCCTGGCACGGTGGCCATGCTCACTAGATGGTTTCACCTATTCTCTTTATTTTTACTTCAACTTCATTTTTAACTGAATCTAAACATTTATTAATGAGACTTCCCTGGTGGCACAGCAGTTAAGAATCTGCCTGTCAATGCAGGAGACACGGGTTCGAGCCCTGGTCCGGGGGGATCCCACATGCCACGGAGCAACTAAGCCCGTGTGCCACAAGTACTGAGCCTGCGCTCTAGAGCCTGCGAGCCACAACTACTGAGCCCGCATGCCACAACTACTGAAGCCCGCGTGCCTAGAACCTGTGCTCCGCAACAAGAGAAGCCATCGCAATAAGAAGCCTGCACACCACAATGAAGAGTAGCCCTTGCTCACCACAACTAGAGAAAGCCCGTGCACAGCAACGATGACACAACGCAGCCAAAAATAAATAAATAAATAAAATAAAAATAAATTTAAAAAAAACAAAAAATAAACATTTATTAAACCCAGTCCCCCCACATCTCATGTCATCCACCGTGGCCCAGGGGAGTTTCTCTGGAACTGACATTTGTTTTCATAGGGAGAGCTGTTCCTGGTAACAGGACTTTCTCATCTAGTTCAAAACTCCTAAAGGACCAAGCAGCCTCAGCCACTGAAACTGACCCAGGCTCAACCACTTGCACGTGGCCACTCGATTACAACTCACCCACTTCTCAGTTGCCAGATATCAGAGACTATTCTCTCTTTTTTCAAATCGGTCCCTTCTTATGCCTTACTGTTTAAATTATGCCTCTTAGAGAAAAATCCCTGCAGCAGATAAACACAGGATCTGGAATGGAAACTCCAGCATGCCCAACAATAGTGCCACTGTCACACACACGTGAGCTTTCGTGAAACCAAGGGATTGGCAACCCAGGGCTGCCGTGCCCAGGAAAATTATTTCCTGTGGGAGAAAGAAAACAACCTTCAGCTCGTGGCAGGTCCCGGGCAAGCCCAAGCTGGGCTCACTGGAGAACTTGAATGCTCTGTCTTTGCGAAGGGGGGCTGGAGGTAAGGGCCGTTCCCACCCTCACTTGCCCTGGTCGGGAAAGGCAGTAGTTGGGTGAGCATCAAGGCTGCAGCATAGACGCCTGGCTTTTTCCTAGGAAAGTGGAAACAAAGCCACCATGGGCTGCTCAACACTGCTTAGGGGACGATCAATTAACAAGATGGGTCATGTGGTCCAGAGAGAAAAAAGAAACTCCATTCCTGTTTGCAAGCACCTTCCAGGGTCGGAGGCATTTTTCTCCCATCAGTCAGATGCAGAAAGGCAATCACTTCAATTTAATAAGAGAAGGAAAATGCTGAGCTGCCTTATTGACATCCTGCATGTTCCACTATTATTGAAAGGAAATAAAGAAATTACAGGACGCATAAGCTATTAGCTTCATAATGCCCTGTCCCAGGGTAATCAGCAAAGACTTCTTCAATACAGGGTGCTCTGCAACTCGGTGGTAAATGAATCCTTGCTTCAGGATTATTTAAGGATGACTGGACATTGTGCATCTACAAGTTCTCCATGTATTGAGCCGCCGAACAAAATTCAATTCTCAAATAACTACCCGCCCATGGCTGCCCCTTTCTTTCCTCCTGCTGTTCATCTTTGTTCCCACCTCAGCACCTGCCTCTCCTCCCTGGGCCATTCTTCCTCTAACTCAGGGTTTCTCAACCTGGGCTCTAGGGGGCCAGATAGTTTCTCTGTGGTGGGGGCCGTCCAGTGCACTGCAGGATGCTCCCCCGAGTCAGGCCAAATTTCCCTGAGGGTAATACTCTCCCCACCCACCCCCGCCGCCCCTGCTGCGCCTGCCCCGTTGAGAACCACTGTCCTAATCGCTTACTTTGCGCTCTTTGGGGGTAAAACTTACCACTGCCTGGAATACTTTTGGTTCCATTTTGTTGTCAGAACCAGTCTGGACATCACCTCCTCTGGAAAACTACTCTAACGCCACCCCCCCCCAAAAAAAGGAGCAGGGCTGGGATTCCTCCCCTGTGTGCCCTCCCCACCCTGTACATGCTTTTCTGATAGCACCTATGTTACAGGATAATTGTCTCCTTACTTCATTTAATAATTCACCCATCCATTCATTAATTCAACCAATACTGAAGTGCTGGGTATAGGAAACAGGACCACAAATAAGACACTGGGTTCCTGCTCTCATGGGCTTATATTCTAGTGATGGAGGACAGGTAATAAACAAGAACAAGAAAATGGCAGATATTAATAAGAGCTACAAAAAAAATATAGCGGGTGTCTCCCCCCAAGGGAGACTTAGCTCCTTAAGGGCAAAGACCGCATTATTCATTATTTTATCTACAGGAATTAGCAGTGAGCCTTAAAAAAAAAAAAAAAAAAACCTAGCCTTTTCCTCCTTTCTCTCCAGGCATATGTCATTTTCTGCTCTCTGTTATAGGGATCTGGGAGGGATTCTCTCCTGGGGGACAGTAAACTTCTTGAAGGGAGGAACTGCCCAATCCATAAATTTTACAGAGAGAAAATCACAGGGTTTTTGTTCAATTAAATGATTTTCCTCAAGCTATAGTTTTGAACACTAAAATTTTACTAAAGATATAGCTAAAAAGCTTAAGAGGAGAGACAAGCATTTAATAGATGGGGAAACAGAAGCAGCAACTTGCCCAAGGTCACACAGCCAGTAAACTGGACGAGGCATCTGCCTCAAAAACCAAGCTCTCTTCCCCACCATATATCACTGCATCTTGTAGAAACAGACAGGCACAGATTAGGTTAAAATGTCAGGAGAAAATCTCTTTCCTGACAGAAGGCTGTTGGCAAACCATGGCTAGAATTGGGGATCCTCCCTGGGTGGGAACAGGGAGGTGGTGAGTTTATTTACAGGCAAAAGGGAGCTGCCAGTTCAAGGAGAAGAAAAATGAATGACATTAATTTTTCAGATTCTTACCACTGGGACTGAGCCTCTACTTCAGCACTTTACTAGCAGGGCCAAAAATCACTCCAAAACTAACGCCTACAAAGAAGAGGGCCAAAAATGTTTGCCTTTTTTCTTTTCAAGGAAAGAAAGGTTTGTATTATATAAAAGCTGGGATCGTTCTGCACAGATGTTAAAAATGACCCAATCTGTTGGGTTGGAACCATCTTCTGAGAGGCAGGATGGCTCTGAGGGACGAGCATGGACTTTAGGAAGACAGGTCTGTATTCTACTCTGCATCTACTTTAGCCTCTCCAAATTCAGGGGTTTTGAGGGAGGGGGTATGATATCTAAGTTAAGGGGGATAACAGTACCTGGCACAGAAGTGGACACTGACCTCTCCTGCAGTTTACACCAGGGAAGAACCTTGGCCTGGGAAACAAGAGACCTGGTTTTACCTCGCAGCTCTGCCCTGACTCAGTGTGACTCAAATACTTCAAATGCCCTGACCTCAGTTTCCTTTCTGGTCCCTACTTCAGATCATGGTCACAGGATCAAATGACACTTCAGCAGTTAAAACCAGAACAATGCCCGGCAAATTGTAGGCACCCAGTAAATGTTAGCTAAATCTGACATCAACTGGATTTTGTCCTATAAATGCTCACCATGCAAATTTCCCTCGACTTGCTGTTTACACATGGTTCCATCCGTCTGACAGCAATACCAGTCAGCCCTCCATGGTCATCTCCCAAAAATACCCCTGCAGCGTTTGCTCCAGCTGCTGAGTCAAGAATGAACCTGAAACCAAGGGCAAGTACTATTGCTATCCACCTACCTCTCACCAATGTTATCTATTATTCACTGCTCCCATACATTCAAAGAACAAATATCTATAATCCATCCCAGACATAAGTCAACATTAGCTCTATCATGCTTAGAAACTATAAAGGGAATAGAAAAACAATTTTTTTTAATTTCGAGGATCAACATCTGATATCCACGACCTTCAGGCAGAAGGTATGAGAAAGTCTTTCTGAACCCTGAAAATCATGGTGAAGGTCTTGAGCATTCCTCCATAGAGACTGGCACAGATTGATTAGGGGGAGAACAGTGACGACAAAAGACACACAAAAACATGCTGCCTCACTGGACTCTTACCCTGCCCTGCCCCCCCAAAAGGGTGAGCAGAGAAGGCTATTTAAAGTCAACAGTCATTGGGTGGCAATGCCACAGGCTTTCCAGGACTTGTTTTCTTTCCCCCAAAACCTGTTTACAAAGAAGTGAAGAAAGGAGAGCATAGCCTACAGTGGCGCCTGTCTCCACTTAGCATTTTAATTTTTTTGGGGGGGGGGGGCCGCGCTGCATGGCTTGCAGGATCTTAGTTCCCCGACCAGGGATCGAACCCACGCCCCCTACAGTGGAAGCACAGAGTTTTAACCGCTGGACCGCCAGGGAAGTCCCACCACTTAGCACTTTAACGCTGCCCCCCCAGAACAGCTCACCGCAACGAATGATGAGGAACACAGCAGCAACAAAAGAGCTAACAGCTATCAGGTGCTTACCTCTTCCATTCCGCCATGAGCTTTATGTGCATTAGCTCACTTAGTGTCCAGACAAATCTCTAGGTGTTAACATCCCCATTTTCCAGATGGAACACTAAGGTTCAGAGAGGCTAAGGAGCCGGCCCGAAACCACACTACCCATAAGTGGCTTGGCCGGATGTGAACCCAGGTGGTCTGACTCCACAGCCTGAGGGCTGAACACCTGCCTTAATTCGAAGATCAGAATAACTCCCTTCTGGAGTGATCCCCTCAGAGCCCTCCCCCACCCTTCCGGGTTCTTAAGAAAATTCACATGCCTTTGGGAAAAAAGTCACTAGGCCTGTGGACAAGGAGGAGTTAAGGCCACACTTGTGGACTTAGAACTCGGAGTAGTTTTCTCAGTTTTGTGGGTTGGAGCCAGACTTGTAGCATTAATTTTAATGTAAATTTTTTTGGAGGTGATTCATGTAGAATTCCTGCCAAGAATTTTAATAATTAGACTGAGTTAGACCAAACTCTGTCTGTGCATGCCTAACAATATCTGCTGATTTAACAGTTATCCTGGAAGCCCCACAGAGCCCGGGGAAGGCCTGGCCATGCAGGCTGCAAACGGGGATGGTCAGTGGAGAAAGACACCTGTGAGCCCCCCAACTTTGGCCCCCCATCCTACGAACAACTGGCTCCACTTTCCTAATATCCCATTACCACCAGGGACCAGAGAGGAAGGGATGAAACCAATCAGAAAATGCTCATAAAAGAAAACCTTTCCCAACGGTCCTTTCTACCACGAGCTGAGGGCTATAAAGCGTTCCTCTCTAATGTGTTGATTTTCAGTCTTTTTCCCTGCTGTGGCTCAGTGCATTCCCATTGGCAACGGGGACTCATCCGCAGGGTGGGATTTCTTTAAGGAGAGGGGGAGCTGGGGGGGAATCCAAATCTTTACTCCCCACCTGTGAAGAATCAGACTCTTTAAGGGTGGGGACCTGCAGAATTTGGTAGAGGCCCTGGAGAATCTGTTTCCCATCCTCCTCTCCCCCTCTCTCCTGGTCACACACAAGCACATACATACACACACGTGTGTCCTCACACACAAACTCACACTCTCACACTAACAGTACCATGGATCTAACAGACAGCTCCCAAACAAGGACGGTGCCAATGAATCAAGCCTCTCCTGGAAGGTGGTGTCATTAAAACCACAGAAATTATATTAAAATTATAAAATAATTTACAGGCTTCTTAAAGCAGTCTTCAAAACAGAAAGGGAAATTTAGATCAACCTCTCCCCAAATAACGGGGAGAAGGGTTATATGCCAGAAGAGTAAAATATAAAGGCATATTATTTGCATAAGACACAAATAATGCTATGGAAAACCATGGAAAATGGTTTTAGCCATTGCTGTCCCATAGAAATATAATGTGAGCCACTTACATCATTTTAAATTTCCTGATAGTCACCTTTAAAAAGTAAAAAAAAAAAAAGGTGAAATTAATTGTAATATATGATAACTCAGTATATCCAAAACAGTATCATTTCAACATATAATCAATGCAAACAAGTATTGATAGGGTATTTTACATTCTTTTTTTCATACTTAGTCATTGAAATCCAGTATGCATTTTAAACACTTACAGCACACTGCAATTCGGACAAATCATGTTTCAGGTGCTTAAGAGCCATGGGGGGGGTGGGCGGCTACCATATGGATTACTCTGCTCTAGGAATTGGTATGGTGCAACTTTTAAAAGGTCCAGAGTTCCAGCTTACTTCTAAATTGTATATTTCTGAATGACTGGCCTGTAAGTAATGAATACATACTATGTTCTTTAAAGGTTTTTTAAAAAGAAAAAGTGTTAAGTTCATGCTTGCCCATTTACTACTAAATGGCTCTGGACAAGTAATTTCAACCTTCTTGAGCTCCAGCTTCATCAACTGTAAATGGAGATGAAAAAAATGTCAATATGATTTCCCTTACAAGGGCTGTTATAAGGATCATATGCTCTATGCGTATGAAAGTGCTGTGTACTGTGCTATGCAAATGCTAATGATCATTCTTACAGGTCCTGTAAGAGAACAGCTTATCCTTGCAAATCAATAGCATTCTTCTCTTCAGACTAGAAACGTTTTGCCCACAGCTGTCCTTCCTTCCCAGAGGCTTCAGAACAGTAAGAAATGCATATTTCTGTTACCCTATCAGAAGCTATAAACCTACTTTACAAGAAAAATCCCATCAGAATTTCCAAGTGATATTTAAACTATTTTGTTGAATAGATATTTTGTTAAAATGAAGACCCTGCTTTAAAAACAGGAAGGCATCCCTGGTTGGCAAATTCTACAGGGAACCAACTAGCCTTGCCTCCAAGAGAATTAGCCAATTCAAAAGACACACTCTGAACTAGTGAGCAAAGATGGAGAACACTCACCCCCACCCCATCCACCCACCTGCCCCACCTTGTTCCTTTTCCTCCAGCCTTCTGACTCTTTTAAGAGTTTTCCCAAATTATGTGTGAATTTGAGTGGTTAGAAACAATCAATATTTTAAGATTGAGAAGAGAGCTGCTGTCTAAATATTTCTTGATGGTTGAACAAAAGACCTTCTAGACGCCCCTCCCCACCCCAATCTATGATGATAATGGAGACAGTAACGCAAGCCCTGAGGAGAGATGAAATGAATAAGTGAGTAGTACGTAATTATTTTATGAAGAGTGACTTATACAAAGAGAAACCAGAGAAAGCTTTTGTCTTTGAGAATTCACTGAAGGCAGAGAACAAATCCTTGTTCCCAAAGGCCATCTGAGGTACCTGGCATTAGCACCCTTCCCTGCAGACACAGACCCCTAACCCAGGAGACAGACGTGAAGACCACGAGTGACAGCATCCTCACTGTACAGCTCAGCCATACTTAGAGCTTCTGAGGTTTGTAAGCTCCAGATTATAACTAAGATCAGCCTTTCCCAAAGTGTGCTCTGCACGATGTTTCCAGGCATTTCACATTTGGGGTTGGGTGGGTGGACAAGCAGGAGTTCCATGGCCAGATGAGTTTTGGGAAATCCTGGACCACACGAAGTTCAGCAGGTTCTTCTACTGCTCAGAGACTTTAACAAGACAGTGTCCTGCGGGAGAGAGGGATCTGACCATGGACTGGACCTTTCTTCAGGTATCAGATCTGGAGTATCCTCAAGCTGACATGATCACGTCTTCAGACACTTCCACTTTCATAAATGGTTACAGAATATACTGGGTGGCAGAAAAAAAAGAAAGTAGGTTCTCTCCTGAAACCAGCTGAATCTCTGTTTTGTTGTTTTCACACTTGTAGAACTAACTGCACATCAAAGCTGACCCTCAGAAGCGCCAAACTCAGCACCCACTGATATAACAGCAGTAGCTTCACCCACCTACCTGTGATTTCTGTTCTACCTCCCAGGCTACCCCCAGGCCTCCCTCCCTATAGACACCTGCGGCCCCTAATCAAAGGCATTCCTGCTTTTGCACCTATAGGTATTGATATAAAAGGTGTAAACATCCTGGAACAAAATATAATCATAATAACTTTTACTGTCTTAACCTCGTGTTCCACAGAGCTTGCTCAGAGTAGGAACAACAAAGAAAGAAACATTTCAGTTCTGACCTCTGACTTTTCTCCTCTCGACTCAATTGGGCTGTTTCAAAAACCATGTTCTACTTCTTCGGACTGAAGCCGTCATAGTTAAATCTGAACAGTGCACGGCACTGGTTCCCAAACGTGGGCCAAGGGCCCCTAGAACAGGGTCTCAGAGTCATTTCAAAGGTCTTCCAACCACATGAGCACCAAAAATTGTCTGCAGACCAAAAAGGCAAAGTATAACTTCTATCATATGAGGGAATCCACGAAACCTTTTGATGTTAAAAAGAGATCTTCATGTTTTAAAAAACTGGAAACCAAAACTAGCGCTTTTAATAAATACACCCCTTGCCAGTAATCTATCCTATTAGCAAGAGAATAACACAACTCAATATCTTCTTTTAAGTTACAGATTAATTAAATGACTTTAAAAATTCTTTGATTTTGTTTCTCAGTCTTAATCTCATGAGACATGGCAAAATTTGAAATGACAAATGCTCATAAACCCAAACATCACTCAACTGCCCTCCTTGAAATTCTACAATTTTCTATTCTTCGGCAAGGAACAGATTAGATTTTGCGTTTATTTTTCAGTGACACCAAATAGAGGGAGCTACTGGTGTGTCTTTAGAATAAAGCCTCAATATAACATTTTGACAAGACCTGCACTAATAAGAAAAACAATATAGCCACCAAAACCATGATGACCTCTGACGATTCACAAAAGACAGCATTTCTTTATTTCTGGGGAGTTTCTCAAGCAATGAAAAATGGAGGTATATAAACTTGTGTTCCAAAGGAAACAAAAGTTAAAGAACTACTGTGAGTGATGCTTATAAACTAGACTAATGGGAAATGGCATACAATGGATAACATATCTTAAGAAATGTTAGCAAGTAAGATCTCCTTTAATATCTATTTCTATCCCCTATGGACATTATAGAATCATCATGAAATACTCTCAACATAAAGGCAATTTATTTGCCAGGAGAAAAATCTTAAAAGTCATTTCACCTATTCACAGTGAAGATTTCATGAAGACCTACAAAAGCAATCATTTTTCTACTAAAAGTTCTATCCAGTTCTCAGTTGGAGCAACATGTCACATCTTCTATATCAATCTGTGGCTTAAATTCTAATCCTTATAACTGGCATAGAGAGATAATAAAATGTTTTCCAAATGCTGTGGGAATTTTTTAAAGCTCCCAATGTATAATAGTGTCGGGTTTTTTTTTAAAGAATTTATCATCAGTTCCAAGTTAGAGTTCAGTTGCAACAAATACTCAGAACTGATGACTTAAAAAAAACCCCATATTTTCTCTATATAGCATTATTGCTTCGATGAATTAATGCCAACAAATGTGGTCAGTATTGTTTCCAGATTCTTCAAGCAATTGTACTCCTTGTATGGTCGACCCAATCCCGTCTGTACTTGATTACTTAATTTTCAGTCATTTGCAACTCAAAAGTGAAAATGTAGAGGCATTTGGGCCACTTTACTCAGCAGTAGAACGCGAAATGTGGGCACAGTTCATAGACTTTCTCACATAGGTCTTCTCAACACAAAATATACTGTAGAAAGAACTCCCTCCCTACATTGAAAAGCCTTTGGGAGGGCAGTTTCCATTTTCTGAGAGAATATGGACTTTAAGAAAGATTCCTTCTTGTTATAGCTTATCATTTGTTAGCTTTTTTTTTTTTTAAGTATCCTTTGCTGATTAACTCCATTCTGTCTATTCTCTCAAAGGACTCCAAGTTCCCACAATACATATGTATTCAATTTTATTGCTTTGCGCTTGATATATTGCATTGTAACTGTTCAAGGCATTTTTTTGTGAACATTATGTTTCTGTCTCCCAAACTATACTCTAAGCTTCTTAACAATAAAAACCATGCCCTGCCTCCACCTTGGGATTTTTTTTCTTTACTGTGACTGCATTTAACCTATAAATTTATTCTGATTAAATGACATCTTTACAATATTTCGTATTTCCAGCTAGTCTGTTTCTCCATTAATGCGAGTTTCTTTTCCTTTAATGTCTAACCAAAGTTTTGTCATTTTCTCTACAAAAACAAAACATGAACATGGTAAAAAAAAAAAAAAAAAAAAAAAAACTTCCAGTGAGTCTCTCTCTCCCCCCAGATTCCACTCTCACCCTGAGAGGTAACCCCCTCATGCAGCTTCCAGAACATGTTCACGCATATGCATATTTATATAAGCATAAATATCTTTTCCCCACCCCTTGTTTTTAAAAAGCTGGGCCAGTTATCAATATACTACCTCTCAGCTGGCAAAGAAAAATTATTTAAAAGGATCAGAACCATTTTCATAGATTAGGCAAGAAGAGTGAATTTGGAGCCAAGAGACAGTAAACTGATATTGGGCACAGAAACGAAATATAAGCACACTCCATGTGACACCAAGTACAAATCTTTTCTTTTTTTAAATAAATTTATTTATTTATATATTTATTTTTGGCTGCATTGGGTCTTCCTTGCTGCACATGGGCTTTCTCTAGTTATGGCGAGCGGGGGCTACTCTTCGTTGCGGTGCGCAGGCTTCTCACTGCAGTAACTTCTCTTGTTGCGGACCACGGGCTCTAGGCACATGGGCTTCAGTAGTTGTGGCACACGGGCTCAGCAGTTGTGGCTTGTGGGCTCTAGAGCGCAGGCTCAGTAGTTGCGGCGCATGGGCTTAGTTGCTCCACGGCATGTGGGATCTTCCCGGACCAGGGATCGAACCTGTGTCCCCTGCATTGGCAGGCGGATTCTTAACCACTGCACCACCAGGGAAGTCCCTACAAATCTTTTCAATGGCTGAACAGTATTCCATTGTAGAGATACATCATGATTTACTTAACCAGTCTTTTATTCACAGGCACTTACACTGTTTCACATTTTAGCTAATATTGCTACAATGAAGACATCTTTGTTTATATTCGTAAATTCTACTGGATAAATTCCTAGAAATTGAATCGGGAGGTCAAAGGTTACATACGTTTTGAGTGACAGTGCCAAAGAAACTGCATCAGTTTACACGTGTGCCTGCTTCTCCACAACTTTCCAACACCCTGTCATCAAATGGTCTTTTTGCCAATCTAATAGTGACGTATCGCATTCTATCAGTTGCACTTCTTGCATTATGTGTGGAACCAGGCACCTTTTCATATTTACAAACATGTTTATATTTCTTTCTCTGTTTAAACTCTTAACTCAAATTGATTTTAGGAGCTCATTATGCATTAAGGAAAAAAATGGCCCTTTTCTCAGTTGTTTGTGTTGGAAATACTCTTTCCCAATCTATGGTTTGTCATTTGATCTCGTTTCTGGTATTTTGAATCAAACAGAAGTTTTACATGAGATTCATCTCTTTTATACTCACCAACAAAATCTAGCTTAATTTTCTGAACACAAGTATATGTTAACTTCCTTCCAAGAGATGAGAAGTCAGACAGAAAAATTAACAGTCACTAAAAATCCTTCCCCTGAATTTGTGAGAATTTGGAGGAGCAAATAGCTGTTAACTAAACCACTGCCAGCACCCAATGACGTAATTCACGGAAAGGGGATCTGCAGATCCCTGGAAAGGCACATTTTCTCCTTTTGTTTGCAAAGTCCATATGCTTGTCAGCTTCCCAGAGGCCAGCGACCCTCTTTGCCTCCAGTAAAAGATGCCTTGGCTTAGCCATTTCAGAACAGAAGTGGTTACAGATGAAGATTTTGGCCCTTGCCCTGCCACAGCAGAGACTCTTCCACGCAACACCCAGGTCGATAAGCAAAGAAAGGAGATTTGGTCAATTTCCCAGAGAGACTATGGCCCAACACAAGACCAAAGGGAAAAAATGATAATGAGTCAGGTTCTTCAACTACCCACGAAGTCCCCAGGCAATGAACAGATGACAGACGTGCTCAGATAGCTATTTCTCTCCTGGCACTTTCTTCTTCTTCTTCTTTCCAGTAAAAGAACAGAGGAAAATGAAGTAGAAAAAAATACTAAAAATGATTTCTCTCTTCACCTACACTGGCTTAAAGTCACTTACGTTACGGCAAGGATATTAACCCTAATAAGAATGGTGTGTCCCTCCCAAATTCAGGGAAGATTTTTAACTTCAATCTATTTGTTCTTGGTATTTGAACATGATGGTACCACATTAATGTCCATACAAGTGGGACAGTTCAAAAATAATCAATGATTATTGATGATAAGTTCATGGCATCAAGAGTAGAGATAGAGGAAAGAAAGAAAACAGGATGAGTAAAAATACTAAAGGGGAGTGAGTTGGCAGAAAGGAACTTGTATTGGAAAAATGGGATTTTATAGTTGAGAATAAATAAGTGGGATTATGAGCAGAACCTTCAGAGTATAGAAAAGTAAAATTCTGATGACCTCTAGGAATTGTTTCTAAGAAAGGAATAAAAGTGAGAATTAATTAGTACATAGCATAATGCTCACCAGTTTTGGTACAGGAACAAAGAAAGTACCTGACCAACAAGGATACGGTGGTGCTGGAAACTTGGCAGGTGGCAGACCCAACAAAGCAAGGGTGACAGTTCTCAGAGACTAGGACACACAATACTAAAATGGGCAACCATATACAGGGGGCAAAACGGGAACTTTCAGGGTTTCCTCCCTAGGTCTCTTCCCCTCCCTAGAGTTTTGGTCTCCAAGCAATCGGTCCTATGCTTTTGTTTCTATGCTCAGTTTTAAACCACATTTTGAAAAGGTACTTCTTGAAAGGCAAAGATTGGGAGAAAAATACTGAAGCTCTTAAGAGCTCCTGTCTAGCTGCCAAAGCATTGTTTTAGTCAAATGTCAAATGAAAAGGGAGAAACGATGATGATTTTATTTGAATTGCTTCCAAGGAAAAGTAACCTCCAGCAAAACACTGGGCCCACTTTGCTAGAAATCCTGGCACGTCGACAACAGAGATGGAAGAAGAAAACTGCATCTTCCAGAAAGCACGGTATCAAACAGGAAAAACCTCAAGGAGTGACGTGCTTTCAGGTTCCTGTGGCTCAGGATCCCTTTTATTCTTTTCTATTTCTTTCTGCTGTAAATAAAATTATTTTTAATTTTCCCTAGAAGGGGGCTTTAAAAATGCTTAAAGGTCAAATCTCTTGTTTTAAGTAAAATTAATATATTCCAAATTTACTGACCTAAATAAGGAGAGAGTGAAAATCAATATAAATATATTCCAAATCTTTAAAATTAAGATTTCAGAACATGGTTAAATGATGGTCCCTCCTGGTAGAATGTGAAAATACATCCCACTAGATTAGCTACTGTAAATATCTGAGGAATCAAGGTTCTTAAGTGTTCATGGATTCCAGGGATCCCTATGGTCCAGAAGTGAATGTTACGAGCAAATGAGGGAAGGAAAAGAAGAAAAGATGGGGCAGTGATCTTGGAGAGGCGAAACTATTGCAAAGTACCTACAGCCTTAATATATTACACTCAGTTCATCTGTAAGTTACAGCAGCCAACAGGCCTCTAGGTTAATCACCATCTTAACCTCTTCCTTAGAAATGTCCTTTCTTCTTTTTTTTTTTTTTGGTGTTTCACTGTCCTTTTCTTTCTCCAACTTCACTGAGGTATAACTGACAAATTAAAGCTGTGTATATTTAAGGTATATAATGTAACGATTTTATATACATATATATTATGAACTGATTACCACAATCAAGCTAATTAACACATCCATCACCCCACACAGTTACCATTTTTTATGCATGTATGGTGAGAATACTTAATATCTACTCTCTTACTAAATTGCAAGCATGCAGCCCACTATTATTAACTATAGTCACCAGGCCGTACATTAGAGCCCCTCCTTAGAAATTTTCCAAGGAAGGCAGATATTTGAAGGCAGATATTTTCTGGAGGTCTTCATCTTCATTCATTACTCAAATTTATTTGACACTGTGTCCTGTTCCGTTACACACACTGGAGATACAAATCAAATAGACTTGGCCTCCGGTGAGATGGCTTATTCTTACGTGAACAAAAGAATGAAGTGTTCTGGGTCTGTGACTCTCTTACTCATGAAACGAAAGCCAAGCCACAGGTGCCACCTTGTCGTTTGTGGCAACTGTCCCAGATCCTCCTTGTTCTTTCTCAACCTGCTCCCACTCTCTGGTCATGCTGCCACCTCCTTCCTGACCCTTGTCTTCATGCCCCATTTTTTAACTTCTCGCCTACTCCCTGAACTTAGCACCAGCACCTCTGGGCGCCTTGGCTTGGCGGTCAGGACTCCCTCAAGGACATGGCTCAGACCCACTTCACCATCTCAGCCCAATTCCGACTACCCACCCCGACATTCCTACCTGGTTCAATCTCCTGGAGGTAAACCCTGGCTCCCAGCTTGACAGGAGGCAGGTACAAAGTACATCATGGGAGCAATGGGAAGGCGCAGCTAACTTTCCAGCAAAGCTTTGCAGAGGAGGTGATGGCTAAACGGAGTCTTAGAGGACGAGCAGAGTGGAAAAGGGTGGGAAGAGCATCCCAAACAAAGCGGAGAGTATGTTAGTGAAGAAAAATAAAGTGTTTTGCAGTCAGTTTTGTGGACAAGAACCTCTAATGGATAATAAAACGTTTACTGAGCTCCTACATTACGGAAGGCACATGGCCCAGGACAGGGCACAAAACAGAAACTCATTAAGTATACGGACTAAATGAAATAACAGTTTCATTTAAAAAGTAAACTCATGCGTCTAAGTCAGAAAATAACCTATAACATTATCTGACTAGAAGTACCCAAAACAAAAACAACCCAGAAAATTCAATATCACCTCTCCCAAGACAACAGAGCCTTTTTTTCCTTCTGTAATCAAGAACACAATGACAAATGAGGCTGTACAAGGCCTGTCCTTTGTGCCAGAAACAGAGCCACAGAACCCTGGGCCCAAAGGGATCTGGTCTTGATTAAGGTTAGTTTCCTTTGTAACGTTCATATTGGAGAGGAAAGGAAGGAGGATCGAAAAGGAAACTGGAGGAGCCCAAGATGCATCAGTGAGTTTCATCACAGCATTTTATTTCCTCTGTGAACTCGACTCAGGGAGCTCATAATGCCCATCTTCATTTGGCTACTGAGTCAATAATTCACTTCAGTTCTAACAGCCTTACGGTCTTAGCCTCTTGCCTTTAAAAGGGTCTGGTTGAACCCTTGGTGAATTTAAGGACTCAGATAACAAAATAAATTAAATCGAGTTTGCACAGCCTCTTATTAAAAATGTTTCTGGGGTAATTATTCCAACTAAACAGCCTTCGTTACAGGGTTCTGTCAATGTAGTGTGATAACTCCTTAATTCCATGATGCTGTCAAATGTGACTATTGTTGTAACAACAGTGAGAAACCTCTACAATCTCAGCATGTCTGGAAGTTAAATTACTGCTGCCAGTTTTGTGAAGACTGAGTCAAATCCTTTTCCACACACCTACTCTTACTGTGGGTTATGGAATCTATATCCCCCAGGCCTCACCCACTGAACCCCCTGCATTCATCTCATTTAGTCCTCCGATGGGAGAGAGAACAGCACCAATCAACATTTATCAGGTAGTGAGTGCATAGCTCTGGAGGCAAGCAACAACTGGGAAAATAATGTTGGAAAAGAATTCAGAAAATCCAACTAGACGCAAAGTGGTCTTCAGAGGAAACACCGGGACATACCTGCCCTTCAATCTTAGCAGACTATAGTGGTGTGCAAGCTCATCTGTCTATACCCCCCTCTGCTCACCCTACAAACTGATATTCACTAACCTCCAGGCTTCAACTCCCATGGGCATCCTATGTTTCTCCATCACCCATCTAGACTGCCCACCCAGTTCCATCACGTCCTCCATGCTAAGGACATTCACCTCCATTCACTTTAGGATAGCAACATCCTGAATTTTTAACACCCAAATACTCCCAAATCCAAAATTGCAAACTTAGAAATCCTGCTTCCCATTCTTTCATCTCTCCCAGTGAGCTACCTCTTTGGCCTTGGGGAATCTGACGACATCTTCTGAGTGTTCAGATTCAGCCTAATGAGCCAACATGCTCAGGTGGCTGCCCTCTCAGTCAGGGGTAGCTGAGGACACCTAGGCCCCACTGGGTTTGACTTCACAACCCAGCGGTGCGCCTGCACAGATCCCTTGGCCTTGGTGCACACCAGGCCTGCCCGGGCTTGGCACAATCTCTTACCCCATCCTTCCAACATTCTCAGCCCCAGGGTCCAGCTCCCCACACCTCTGCCCCCAAGTGACCGGCCCTCACCAGCTCCCTCCGGAACTGCAGTGCTCTCCCAGGCTCTCCACCCTTACCCAGATTGACTAGCCTATGCCCCGGGGTCAGTCTCATCAATCACATTCTCACTGGCAGCATCTACTACATTCTCGACTAGCTCTTGGTTTACACCACATTGCTAATCCATCCTCCATTTCCTCCTCTTCCACGGTATCAGGAGGATTCTACATCGCAGAAATGCTTTCAGTGATTCTCCTCTAGCTCCTTTTCTGGGGCCCACAGCAGTTGTTCAGAAGTTTACCAGGTCTTCTGCTCTCAACAATCTTGTCTCATCTTCACCATGAAAGCAGAGGGCATCCAGTAAAGACTCTTCCAGCCTCTCCTCAGCTCCTTCCCCCAGTCTCGGACGATGGTACCCCACTTCCCACAGCCAGCTCTTCCACCTGTGCTCTTGTTTTGTTATCCCAAACCTGCCGCTCTAATGCTATGTGACCATTAAAAGTTACCTCACCTCTTTGTGACTCAGTTTTCCCATCTGTAAGATACAGAGAAGAGCACCTATCATAGATCTGTAGTGAAGACTGAGCAGGACACACGTGTAAAGCACTGAGAACAGTGACTGCCACATACATGGTAGTAATTTCCTTTACTACTCCCTCTCCTTCTCCTCAACCTACCAATAGAGTCAGGTCTTTGTCACCCAAAAATCTAGCTGTTTATCCTCAAGCAACCGCTCTCTTTCTCTTGCTCAGCACCAAGCTTCGTGACTCACCACTGCCTCTTTCTCACCCTGGCTCACTCCCTGGCTCCTTGTAGGTGCCCTGGGAACTCTACAGGATCGGCTCTCAGGGAGGTCACTGATGACTCCTAATGGCAAATGCACTGTCAAGTTTTCAGTCCACTCTGCCATCTGAAACCACTGCTCTCCAACTCTTCCTTGAAACTCTTCACTTGCCTCTCGTGGCTGTTTTGACGGTTTCTCTTTCTTGGTCTCCTACACCAGCCCCTCTGCCTGCCCCTAAATGCCAGGGCTGTTGGTTCCACTCTTGGCTTTCTCCTACCCTCGCCTCCCCGCCCCCGCCCGCCCCAAAGATGAGCTCATCTGCTCGCACAAGCTGGACCATGCCTGGAGTGCCAATGATCGCTCATTCATTCCTCACCCGGCCTCCCTTCTGGGTTCTACCTGCCTGCTGTCTCCATCTGGTTATCCCAAGTGAGTCTCAAACTCAACAGGTCTAAACTGAAGTCACTGCTTTCCCCAAACCTGCTTCTTCCTCTGTATTTTTTTTTTTTAATAAATTTATTTATTTATTTTTGGCTGCGTTGGGCCTTCGTTGCTGTGCACGGGCTTTCTCTAATTGCGAGCGAGGGCTACTCTTCACTGCGGTGCACAGGCTTCTCACTACGGTGGCTTCTCTTGTTGCGGAGCACGGGCTCTAGGCGTGCGGGCTTCAGTAGTTGAGGCTCACAGGCTCTAGAGTGCAGGCTCAATAGTTGTGGCGCACGGGCTTAGTTGCTCCGCGGCATGTGGGATCTTCCCGGACCAGGGCTCGAACCCGTGTCCCCTGCATTGGCAGGCGGATTCTTAACCGCTGGCCACCAGGGAAGCCCTCCTCTGTATTTCTTATATAGGCTGATGACATCATTATCAACCCAGCTCCTGCTTCAAACCTTTGGTAGTGTGCTGGGCAAAGGACTTAATTCTCATAAACCCACTTTAATGGGTACCATGTGACCAAGAGATTCCAAGAGATTCTCAGGTTCCTGTATAGAATATGCTTAATACATCTCCGCGACCATGTTGGTAAAGAGAAACGGGTTAACCCTGTATTCATGGATGTAGATTCCAAGTGTAAGAATCATTAGTCAGAAATGGGATAGGGCAACAAATAAAATCAAAGGGGTACATTCCCAAAGCAAGAGCTTAACATAAGACCTAGTTAGCTCAAGGGATGGGGAGGGGGTTAAGTTGGGGGCTAAGAGCAAGAGAGATGGAAGAAGTCTCAGTTCTTACAAGGCGCTGTGTGTGACTTCCCACGGCCTGAGCTATGCTCACCTCCTCCCTACTCCTCTCTGCAACTGTGATATCCGGGACTTCCCTGGCAGTCTACTGGTTAGGACTCCATGCTCTCACTGCCAAGGGCCCGGGTTCTATCCCTGGTCGGGGAACGAAAAATCCCACAAGCTGCGCGGCGTGGCCAAAGAAACAAACAAAAACCCTGATATCCACTCTGTTCCCAAATTCCTCCAGATTTCTCCTGTTTTACCTTCCTTACCACAACTATCCCACCAGCTCAGCTCTTCTCTGTTTCTCACCTTACAAACCACAACCACCTATTAAGGTGGTCCAAGAGACCACCTGGGTCCGAGAGAGAGACCCAGCCTTGAGTCTCTCTCTTGTGGTCAATCTTTCTAAGCCATAACTGTGGTCATACCATTTCTCTGCTTGAAAACTCTCAATGGCTCCCAGTTGCTAGTAGGAACAAGCACAAGCTCTTTGGCCTTCACAATCCAGCCCTGACCTGCCTTTCCTGCTCCCATCTGGCATCACTATAGCTGCCACAAATGGCGTACCCTTTGCCGCCATGGAACACACCACGCTGAGCCCTTCGCCCACCACTCGGGCACTTCTGCTGTCTGGAATGCCCCTCCTACAGCCACCTGCTATCACTTCTCTTTAACCTGCAGTTAGTTGCAAACGTCTCATCAGCACTGAGGTTTCCTCCTCAGGCAGAGAGCTGCTCCTTTCTCCATCTGCCAGTCTTCCGTACACACAATGGGCCCCTCAAGGGCAGAGCCCTAGTCTTATTCAGCCAGATTATATCCCCAGAGGTGCTTTTACAGTGTCTGAGAAGGAGACATTAGTAAGCACTAACCCTTTTACAGGCACCGTCTCATTTAATCCTCACAAGAACTAGGTAAGCACTAATTATCATCATTTCCAGGTGAGTGAGTGAGGCTGGCCAGCAGCTCAATAATGTTCCTGAAGGACAAACTGACTTTACCTGGTGAATGGTTACAGCTATTCAGCCTTAAAGAGACCCTCAATCAGGCCAGGGTCATTAAGGAGACAAGGCTCCTGGCCATTCCTGCACACAACAGAAAATTTTGAAACACTGTCTGGCAACTCCTTCCAAGAGATTCTCAGGTTCCTGTATAGAATATGCTTATTACATCTCTGCCCTTTGCTGCCCCTCTCCCAGAAATGGGGTTTCTTCATCACTGGAGGCCTTTGTTTTACTTGATGACTAGTTATTTCTGCCCAGATTGGTACGGGTGAGAACTTTGCTTACAAAATATCTCCTCAGGGGACTTCCCTGGTGGCCCGGTGGGTAAGACTCCGTGCTCCCAGTGCAGGGGGCCCGGGTTCGATCCCTGGTCAGGGAACTAGATCCCACACGTATGCTGTAATTAAGAAGCCTGCATACCGCAACTAAACATGCGGCAGTGAAGAGCCCGCGTGCCGCAACTAAGACAGGCACGCCAAAATAAATAAATAAATATTTAAAAACAAACAAACAAACAAAATATCTCCTCAGAATTCCACCAATTAAAAGCTCATTTGGGGAGCTTGGGACCGACATATATACACTGATATGTATAAAATGGATAACTAATAAGAACCTGCTATATAAAAAAATAAATAAAATTCAAAAATTCAAATTTTTTTTTTTAATGAGAACTCACATCTATATTCTGGACATAGAGCTATTAGTTTTTGAAATTTTTTTTTGGAATTTTTATTTTTATTTATTTTTTTATACAGCAGGTTCTTATTAGTTATCCATTTTATACGTATTAGTGTATATATGTCAGTCCCAATCTCCCAACTCATCACACCAAAAAAAAGAAAGCTCATTTGGATGAAATACTCTGGGAGGAAAACATAAAAGACCAAAACTCACTAAAGAAGTAAGAAACTTGAATATAGTAATAATCACAGAATATCTACACACTCTTGTCAAATTACCACCTGGCCAAAAAGGCACTGGGCTCAGACAGGTTCACAGGCAATTCCAAACCTCTTAGGAACAGACAATGATCATGCTACTTAAACAATTCCAGAGCCCAGAAAAAGGACTGTGGTGAGTTTTATTTTTTTTTCTATTCTTTTCTATGTTTTCTGAAACTCCACACAGAGCATATATTACTATATTACAAAGAAACACTTAACCTATTCAAATTATAGGAATTTTTCATAAGGAGATAATTATGGATTTGTTCAAAGTTTTATCTGTAAGTGAAGGAATTATACTTTTATGTATAATCCATGAGCGAAAATCAGAAAATGAAAAGTCCAACAATGTATTCACTTTTAGTTTGCAGACCTACTACAAGCCAGGCACTGGGGATAAAATGGTCAGTTGAATAAGAGTTTATACTCTTGTAAGGAGACAGACATCAAATAATCTCCAAAACATACATATTATAAACTCTGAAAAGTGATACAAAGTAAACACCTAGGTTACAGTGAGAGTGCATACTGTTAGGGAACCGTTGACCGAAATCGCCCACCTTGGCCGGGCACTTGCACGAGTTATCTTGCAACAAGAAGTCCCAATAAGGAACACGGTGCTGGCACCGAAGACTAAATTCAGGAGGAGAATCCTGGAGGGGCCAAAAGGAGGGAGGAGACGCCAGCCTATAATATGCCCTACCAACCTCCCAGAATCCTCCTCACTGGAATCCAACTTGGCTGAGAGATGCGCGCGCCACCAGGAAGGATGCTGAGTCAGACCAGATATGGGCCAAGCAAGATGAGTGGCCAGAGACAACCTGGAAACTAATCCCATCACCATAAAACCTGAGACTGCGAGCCACACGGCAGAGCAGTTCTCCTGAGTTCCCTTACCCTACTGCTCTCCGCCCAGGTGCCCCTTCCCAACAAGGTTTTTGCTTTGTCAGCATGTGTGTCTCCTCAGACAATTCATTTCCGAGTGTTAGACAAGAGCCCACTCTCAGGCCCTGGAAGGGGTCCCCCTTCCTGCAACAATATGATACAGGGAAGGGGGCCTTATCTGGGGATCAGGAATGATGGAATATCAAGCAACTGTTCAAACTAATGATATGTTGATGAATATTTGATGACATAGCATATTCATGACATAGTGAGAACTACAAAGCAATATGTACAGTTTAGTTTCACTTTTGTATAAAAATTATATTTACACAGAAAAAAAGGTTGGAAAGGTATACAAATCCAGTAAAAGGCAAAAATGTTAGCCATAGAGAGATTTATGGTTCCTGTTTTCTTGTGCTTCTCTGTATTTTCCAAATTTTCTTAAAGATCTCCTATTACTTACATAATAGTCTTTGTGAAAGCCTCATTTGATTTTTTAAATTCTTTTTTTATTATCCTGGTAAGGTATACATACCATCAAATTCACCATTTTACCGTGTACAATTCTGTGGCATTAAGTACATTCACATTGCTCTGCAACTGTCACCACCATCCATCTCCAGAACTTTTTCACCTTCCCAAACTGAAACTCTGTGCCCACTAAACACCAGCACACCCATCCTCACCATACCCAGACCGCCCCCCACCCCCGGCTCCCCCAGCAACCATCCCCCAGTAACCATAAAGCATCATTTAATTTTAAAATTCAAACATTTAGAGACTAAGCCTCATTCACCCTTTAAATGTCAATTACCATCATCTGCTAAACTCCCATCACTAGAAAACACAGCCCATAAGGCAGGAGCTAGAGTTTTATAGAGCTGGGAGACAGGTCTAGGTGGCAATTTGGGACAATCAGAGGATGGGAGGTGAGGGGTGTGGTAGTAGGAGGAGATTCTAAAGTGGAGATGGGAAGGCAAAGGAACTGCAGGCTTTGAAGTTTGCCCCAGGTCCCTGGGAGCAGCCAGCGTATTCAGGTGCAAGGACTAACCAACCATAAACCTGTTTCTTTCAGTTTTCAGCACACACACACACACACACACGCGCGCGCGCACACACACACACACACACACACACACACACACACACACACACACACACACACACACACACACACACACACAGAAAGATGGAGAAGAAAAGAGACAGAAACTTAAACGTCAAAGAATCAAGCCTCCCAGGAACCAAATGCAGGAATTTCCTTCACAATACCCTTGACAGCTGGCCTTGTAGCACCTGCCGGAACACATCCAAGGAGAGGGGTCCAACAGAGCCCTGACATTCCAGACAACATCCAGACAGCTTCATAAATCCCCAAACCCATAAATGCAGAAAAGGTTGTAGAAGCTTCTGGCTTTTCCTTGTTTTTTTTTTTTTCTTTCCAAATGTCTCACCTCCCACTGCAAGTTAACCCCCTTTTCAACCTTCACCAAAAGGATCTCACCAGAAAAAATGTTGTCTTGGCTCAAGCCCCTGGGAAAATGTTCCTTATTTCTCTATGAAGTACAGTAGGTGGTGGACCTAGTCCCAGTACAGCAAAATTTATCATTCTAGTTTTTCATTTATCCTAAACTCCTTTTTTTTTCCTGGCTAAGACCTATCCTTTCTTTGGACATCTTTGCTTTCTCTTTCCTAACGTCAACCATATGAGCAGCTGATATTCTTTTCAAAAGGGCCATTTTTCACAAAGTTTTAATTAGTTAAGAGTTACAACTGAGTTGCATTTCAAATCTGTATCTCAGCAAAATTACAAATTACTACCTGTCAGGAACCTTTGGGATCGCTTAAAGCTCTCGAAAAATCAGGGCAGTGTTAGATCTGCAAATTCTAAATCTATATTGAATAGTACTGTCTGTGTGGTCACCCCACCCCACCTTCCTCTCTTTATTAACAGCAGCATCCCACATTTCTCAGGATTTGTAGAACATGGTTCTAGGTAACAAAAGCATCTGCTGTTAAATATATTTATCCGTCTTCCCACCCAGTGCAGCCAGGAAAACTGTTTATAATAACCTCACCCCGCCTCCACCGTCCCGCCGAAGATGAATGGGTGATATGATGGAGAGCTAGAAGGGGTACAGGAACAGGACGTAAGAGTAACAAGAGGTAACCGGAGAGTTTGGGCTGATCTGGCGGAAGCGCAGGGGCAGGGCTACTTATGTGGGAAGCTTTGCATACCAGTCAGAGGGCACTGGGCTCCTGGGGGCAGAGAACAGAGGGAGGTCCTTTTTGGAGACAGGCTGAAAGTTAGAGGGGTGAAGCTAATTTCAAAATATCGCCTAGAGATAGCCCTGCCCACCTCCTCATCAGCTGTCCTTCAGTTACTCAAGTCTGCACTTAATGTTCCTTCTACCTAGAAATTCACCAGCTGGAGAGGCTTGTGTTAACAAAGGCAACTCCTCTGAGAAGCTGAGCTGGTGGTAATTAAAAAAGAGAGGAGAGGATAATCAGAGATAAAGGAAAACCACAGCCTGGAAGCTTGAAGCAGACCACGGCCAAAAATCTGGATGCATTATCTATTTCACAGGATTGCTGTAAGGAACTAATGAGGATGCAGATGAAGGTGTCCTGCAAATAAAGTGCTATCCAAAGGTACAGAGTGCAGAAGTGGGAATCTTAATGGCTCAGCACCACTTTAAAAAGTGACATCTAACTTCCTATTTTACTTCAAAAGTAAAAATGGCAATATGGGAAAAGGTGGGTATGCCTGGCATATCTGACTTCATAAGGAAAGCATTCGATGAGATTTTCTCTGTGGAATCCTGTGGACAAGATAGAGACCTGAAGGCTGGATGAGGTGAACTGGTAAGTGGCCAAACCAAGACGCCCCCAAAGTGCAGATTATTAGATGAATATTAACCTAGAGGGAAGTTTCTCACTGGGTTCTAAACGACTCCCTTCTGACCATGTCCAGCTCTACGTTATTCTTTTTTTTTTTTTTAACTTTATTTTATTTTTGGCTGTGTTGGGTCTTCGTTGCTGTGCAGGGGCTTCCTCTAGTTGCAGTGAGCGGGGGCTACTCTTCGTTGCCGTGCGCGGGCTTCTCATTGCATGGCTTCTCTTGCTGCAGAGCACGGGCTCTAGGCGCACAGGCTCAGTAGTTGTGGTGCGCGGGCTTAGCTGCTCCGCGGCATGTGGGATCTTCCCGGACCAGGGCTCGAACCCATGTCCCCTGCATTGGCAGGCAGATTCTTAACCACTGCGCCACCAGGGAAGCCCTCTACATTATTCTTAATTCCTTTGAAAAAAGGTATCGGGGAATATTGTAAACTCATACAGATATCACGAAACTAGCAGAAGACAAACACTATAATCAGCTGTCTAAATGCAGTATTCCGAATACTTTTTATGCCTGCAGTTTACATTTAATCCCCATGCAGTAAAGCAGAGGCCTTAAATTGATGAACTGCATATGTGCTTTGTTTAGCTTGCCCAATGTTAAGAAAAAATTTAAACTGGCTAATAGCATGTAAAACTTAGCTGGTTTCACGTAAAAATCCAGACTTTAAGCTTGGAAAAACAGAAGACCTCATTCCTGCAGGGCAACATCAGCTGAAGGTGTTGCCATCTGAGCCCTTGGATGAGCTGTGCCCCATCCATTCTGGGTACCTAACATGGCCCAATTCATCCCATTTCACCTGCCAGGCCCCTACTGGCATTTGACTTGGTGACTCCTGCAGTAAACACTGGTTCATATTATTAAATGTATCCAATTTGATTGTGCATTAAACTCTAATTCAACCTTCTCCCACTTTCAGCCTTTGCAGGGTTTCACTCCTGCACCAAGATCCAACACCTGATCACAACTTCATGGTGAAAACCTGTGCATACAGAACATCTCAGTTTTCTGGTGTGCTTTCCTATCCTGTGGTTTACTTAACCCTCCCCAGTATTCCAGGAAGTCTGAGCTTATTGTCTATATTATGAGGGAGATCAACTAGCTAACAGGGGCCAAAGGCAAGATTTCAGCTGAGGGCTGGGGTCAAATCTTAATCTACCATCTCCCACCATACCATGTACCCCTCAACCCCTGGAGACAGCCCCGATTCCAGGCTGACCCAACCAGAGGAGATTTAAGTCCAGATTGCAAAACTGCTGGGCTGCTCTGAAAGGGGCCAGTATGTGGAATCGTCGCTTTACTTCCGTTTTTAATCTTCTTTTAAAAAAACTGTAGTGTTTAATCCAAAGACAGCTGATTCTCATTTACACTTAACCTGTGTTGAACTCACATACTAAATTTTAAAGCTCTGCTCTCAAAAATGCATTTTGCTCTTTAAGATCTCCTTGGTAACACTCGTAATTGGTATCTGGGCTACAAAGAAAAAAAGAAGAAGCTTGGACCCAATCAGTGACTGGAGTTAAAATAAAATCCAACTGGAAATCCAACTAAGTAAAGTTCCATAATGACAGCTGTACAGCAGACTCAGAGAATAACCTGTCCAAATTGGAGGAGGACTGCAAAGTCCCAGGAAAGGGGGACTCTCCGAGATAAAAAGGGAAATTCAAGGGAATTCCCTGCCGGTCCAGTGGTCAGGACTCACCGCTTTCACTGCCGACGGCCCAGGTTCAATTCCTGGTCGGGGAACTAAGAGTAGGAAGATACCAACATTCTCAAATCATAGAAAGTTAAGTTAGAGGTATGGATATAATTACCAGAATTTAAAAAGAAGAAAAAAGCCACAACACTTAAAAGTGGTAACTCTTGGGGCTTCCCTGGTGGCGCAGTGGTTGAGAATCTGCCTGCTAATGCAGGGGACACGGGTTCGAGCCCTGGTCTGGGAAGATCCCACATGCCACGGAGCAACTGGGCCCGTGAGCCACAACTGCTGAGCCTGAGCGTCTGGAGCGTGTGCCCTGCAACGGAAGGGGCCGCGATAGCGAGAGGCCCGCGCACCGCGATGAAGAGTGGCCCCCGCTTGCCACAACTAGAGAAAGCCCTCGCACGAAACAAAGACCCAACACAGCTAAATAAATAAATAAATAAAGTAACTATTAATAAAAAAAAAAAAAGTGGTAACTCTTGGGAAGAAACTGAGAAAGATCGCTTTTTATTATAAGCCTATGTATACTGTTTGATTTATTTTGGACCATAAGCATATAGTATATAATTTAAAAAATATTTTTACCTATTTAGAAACCCAGGAAAAAAAAGGTAAGGCAAAGATCATCTAAAAAGTCTGCCTCGGGACTTCTCTGGTGGTCCAGTGGTTAAGAATCTGCCTTCCAATGCAGGTGGACGCCAGTTCAATCCCTGGTCGGGGAACTAAGATCCCACATGCCACGGGGCTACTGAGACCGCGTGCCCCAACTAATGAGCCTGTGCGCTCTGGAGCCCATGTGCCACAACTAGAGAAGTCCACGTACCACAACGAAGAGCCCGCGTGCCGCAACTAAGACCAGATGCAGCCAAAAATAAATAATTAATTAATTTTTTTTAAAAAGTCTGCCTCTCTAGCTACCAGTGTTGCAGAGTTTTACCTTGAGTAGCGGTTCTTAAAGTGTGATCCCTGGGCCAGCAGC
The DNA here is from genome assembly GCF_965194805.1 of Balaenoptera borealis. Taxonomy (NCBI): domain Eukaryota; kingdom Metazoa; phylum Chordata; class Mammalia; order Artiodactyla; family Balaenopteridae; genus Balaenoptera; species Balaenoptera borealis. The sequence goes on along the minus strand of NC_138879.1, from coordinate 47,247,736 downwards.
ATCGGCAGTATCACCTGAGAACTATTAAGCAATGCAAATTGGGGGGCCCTACCCTAGACCTAACTGGTCAGAAACTCTGGGATCGGGCCCAGCAATTTGTAGTTTAACGAGCCCTCCAGGTGATTCTGATGCAGGCTCCGGCTTGAAAATCATAGGCCTTGAGCAAAACAAAACTCTATGGCAGTTTTTGGTGCTAACAGTTCCTCAGCTGAAGTGTTAACTATCCAATCAGGTCACCTCAGGTCAAGGCCTGAGCCCCTTCTAAGAAAATATGCATTTTAAAGGAATCTCTAGAGTTAGTTTCCCCAGGGCCAGGGCCACAAAGAGGTGACCTCTGCCCTCTGTGAGTTCTGGTGGGAGCCGGCAGCAAGGACCCATCTAGGAAGAGGCTTCTGAGAGGTCCCCATTTGCCACACCATCACTGGGCAATACGTGGGCTGGGTGACCCCCTGGCTGAGCAGCTGAGTGGGTTGGGAGTGCTCTGTGGCTGGCTTTGCATAAGTCACCTGCTATTATAAGGAAGCAAGAGGCACTTCACTTCTGACTCCTGACATTCTGAACAGAGCTCTCGGATATCCTCTGGCTATTTCTGACTTAAAATAGACCAAAGAGGGAGGGGGAAGCAAGATCTTGCATCCTATATACACTCTGATGATGGGCTCCAGGGTATATGCTTTGCCAGCTCCTTTCTTCTGCTTCTATTTGGAGGGAGTCAGAGTTCCGGGAAGGTAGAGAGCATTTCATGACTCTGCAGAGCCCTTGACAGACACGGCAATCAGACAAAGCCTCAGAATCCTTCTTAACACTCAGTTCACAAAGCTACAACTAATCAATGTTGGCAGGCAAGATGCAATTTATCATATAGCCAGTTCAGTACACCCAAGAATTCTATCATCAAAGAAGCCCCAAAGACAGTTACCCTAGCGTCTCTTAGTAGAAACAGGTGACTGTCATTAATGATTTATAATTTTCCACATATTTTCCTTCTTAGGGTAATGAATTTCACGAGTTTATTACTGGCTACATGAAATGGGACTCATTTTCCTTTCCCCTAAACAGCCTTGCTAGAACTTAGGCCTGGGGGTTGATGGGCTGATTTGTGGGCCTACCTATCCTTAATAAGGGAAATTGAAAGTTCCAGAAACCAATTTAGAACTGGTTGGAGTCCCAACTGAACATAAACAGAGCGATCTACATTTTCAGTCCTGTTCCCTTCCTTCAAAGTGCTTCTAGTACAGTTTGGAAAGCAAAACGAAAATTACAAATCAACATAAGTAAGTGCCCAATTGCTGACGAGAAAATAACACCAAGGTTCCAAGAAGGGAATATCCGAGAGTTGGAGAAGGCTTTGTGGAAGGCATAATTGGGTTTGGACAGGCAGAGTGTAGAATGGAAGACATTCCAGGCAGGAGGAACAACCAGCACAAAGAGAGGGGAATGGTAATGAGCAGGGGTGTGGGGTCTGTGAGGAGACAGGCTTGCCTGCGGGGGATGCTCTGGTGCTTAGTGAAGATTAAAACTGAACTTGGGCAGGGGAGGAGCAGCGCCTGGCACTAAGGGATGGGCCCAGTAGGCAACTGGGAACTACTGCTCAAGTGAGTCACTGAGTGAAAGTGGCATTTGAGAAAGATCAGTGCCTCAGCATAAGGGATGAACTGAAGCTTGGGAAGGTACAACAGAAGATATGGATCTATGGTCTACTTTCTTAGGTCTCTTCTGGGTACCACACTGAGTGGTCTCTTGTCTCTCCCTGCCTGCCATCCATCCATAAGACAAGGAATTAAGAACAACCTCCTGCCACATCCTCCCACTGCCATGGAAGAGGCCCCAAAGCTCCTGGACGTTACCTGAGGGCTGGTAAATCACTCCGGGGTCTTATGGACACAGTCATAATGAATGAATTACAGTGGCAGCAGGGTATAATGGTGAAGAGCTTGGGTTTGGAGTCAGACTGTCTGAGCCTGTTTAGATTTGAATCCCAGCTGCATCACTTACCAATTTGTGATCTTTTTTTTTTTTTTTTTAATTTTTGGCCAGGCCACGCGGCTTGTGGGATCTTAGTTGCCCAAAGAGGGATTGAACCCAGGCCCTCTGCAGTGAAAGCGCCTAGTCCTAACCACTGGACCACCAGGGAATTCCCATCAGTTTGCGAGCTTATGAAAGTTACCTAACTCCCTGCACCTCAGTTTCTGCATCGATAAAATGGGTCTAATAATAGCACTTCCCTCATATGGTTGTTAGGTAGATTAAATAAATAAATACATGTAAAAATTAAACCAATGTCTTGCACATAGTAAGTGATCGTTAAATGTGGCTATTATCAGTAGTAGTAGTATCCAACACATTAACTATACTTGTTCTAAGATTCTTTTTATGGATTATTTATTCCGAGTCAACCAGTACATTGGTTTTTCTTAGAAAGTCTACACATCCCTCAACTGCATCTGAATCCACATAACCACTTGATATTCACATACAATTTTAGAACTGGAGAGGACTTACAATTATTCAGTCTAACTAACTCCCTCTTTCAAAGATGAGGAAACTAAGACACAGAAATGCTGTGTCAGTGCTCAGTAAAAATATTCTTTCCATTGATTTTAATTGTCCAAGATCACAAAGGAAATTAGAGATGAAGCAGCCAAGCCCCCTCTTTAAACTGCTCTGTCTCAATCTTCATGACCATTTGTAATAGCCCCTTCCCACCAACTTCAATATTTGCAACTTGACTCTCCCAGGAGGACTTAAAATTCACTCATTTCCAAATCCTCAAAAGTTCCAAAAGGCAAGATAACTTAGTATCTCATTCCGGGTGCTGCTGGGCCCAAGACACAATATAGTCACAATCATGTAAAAGGTATTCGGTTTTCCTGTTACGATTTTGTCCTCCAGATTGAGGTTACTACTGATGGAAGCCAACATCTGCATCTAAAACAGAACGGGGAATTCCCTGGTGGTGCAGTGGTTAGGACTCTGCGCTCTCACTGCTGAGGGGCCCGGGTTCAATCCCTGGTCAGGGAACTAAGACCCCGCAAGCTGCACGGCATGGCCCAAAAAAACAAAACAACAAAACAGAACCATTCTAACTGGCGAGTGTACATCACAAGACCAAGGCAAGCCTTTGGTTGAAGAGCTTGGTTGAAGGGAGAAAATCTGATTAACAAAAAGATAAGCAGCCAAAAAATAAATTAAACGACTGCTCACAGAGAGAGCACGAGAGAAAGGAGGTGTGGAGACATGGTGCACACAAAGAGGGACAGAAGAGCTTGAAGGATAGGGATGGGGGAAGGGTAAGAACGGATTTTCTAATATTAGACTCGCCACATGCTTAATTCCCAAATCCGAGCCAAAACGGGGTCCCCTGTCCTACCGATGAGTCCCAGTCAGCTTTCTGTGCCGAAATACTGTCTGCAGCAGGACTGGGCATGAATGCCAAAGCAAATCCCCTCCATCTCAACCCCTCACTGCAACACAAAATTACTCACAGGGCTTATCTTGAAATGTCCTTTCATCTCTGCCTCCCCCTGACTTAAAACAATGCCTGTAAAAAATATTCAAGACCCCTACAGTAAATCCATATCCCTATTATGCACTTACTATAAAGCTGTTTATCCTGAACAATACGTGGTCAGTTTGAGAAATATGCCTTTACTTAAGCTGCTTCTTATAAGGTAAATAAATAAAGTCTTCAGGAATACCAGAACACTATCAATTTGGACTAAATTCACGGATTCCAGTGCAAGCAGCCAAGGTCCTCGAGCCTTGAGCACAAACAGACCTAACCCTGTATTAATTGAAAAATAAAGAGATGGGGGAAGACGTGGTTACGTGCCATGTTATGTGACTTAACAAATGACGTGATGTTCTCGCTTCCATCTAAGTGGCATTTTATTTTTAACTTTATGATTATAAAAGTAATAAATGCTGACTACAGGAAACTCAGGCAGTACAATAAGAAGAAAACCAGCAGATCACTTCTGAAAAAGTTCTTGCATTGATAACTGATGTTCAATAAAATCCCAAGTCTGGCCAAATTCCAACCCAAGGAAGAACATTGTCCTAACCCGTTTCCAAGCTGACTTCCTAGCTGGGCAGAGTATTCATTTGCTGCCACTCATGATTGCATCATTTTGCTGTGCTCTTTAAAGGAACCGCAGGTCTCCACCCCAGTTGCTAAGTTTCATCTCTGGCAAGAAGTCACCACCTCTCCTATATTATGTGGTCTATCTGACAGCCAAAAACCCCCTCGGCTTAACAACATTGAGAAGTGGGGGGCTACCACTGGATGAGAGTGCCAGCAAGACAGGGAGAAACCAGAGGCGATTTTGTGGGTAGCCGAGCAGGCAATGAGATTTGGGAAAGGGCAATTCTTGGGAACTGAGAGCTATGAAATCGATCAGGGTCAGGGTGTGGCTGGGGGAAAGCTCAGAAAGCCCTTGAACCTTCTGGTCAAGGCGGAATAAGGAGGAACCTAGGTGATAATGTTTGGAGAAGATCTGGTAAGGTCGTGTGAAAGGAACCAGACACCAGCTTTGGGGTCCATGGTGGGCTGCAGTAAGCAAGCATTCTGATCAATGAGCTATGTGCACGTACATTCAATGTGTATATACTGAGCACCTACTGTGTATAAGGCCCTGCCTGGGCTGTGCAGAACATGACCAGGAATAACAGAAGGCGCTGACTCTGACAGATAGAGCCCTGGGAGAGAAGGCTATTAATGTGGGTGTTGACGGTTGTGGTCCTTCAGAGAACACACCTTTCCTACCACGCCAACCACATGAGGGTCTGCTTAGCATCCTTCAAACATCCCCCAATAAAACCTGCATCCCTGCTGCCATGAGGTTACGCTGTCCTCAGACCCCCTCGCCCTTACATCAGTTGTCCTCCCAAAGATGGACCCACTCACATAATCAGGCTTCAACACAGAGGGCATGGCTAAAGCACTCTTCTCTCATTAGACCAAAAATGTTCTCGTGACAAAGCCTTCTGGTTCTGTTTTACCTTTTTCCTCCCATTAGAGTGGGAGAGATGCCCTTTAAGCACGGCAGCGGTGCGCGCTCAGAGCGGCGGTGGGGCAGGCGCAGCCCTCACGCGCGGCCGGCTGCTGTGCGCCGTGCGAGGCCACGGCCAGCGGTCGCCCCAGGAAAGCCCTCTCTGTGAATGAACACGCTCGGCCAACGAGTCTTTCCTTCTGTGCCTTCCAGGCCCCCAAGGTGACCTGAAGACTGGACGCTGCTGCGGAAAAGAACAGACCTGGATGCAAAGCGCTAAGCTGGAGAGAAGCAGGGAGAGAACAGCAAGGTATGCTGGCTTGCCTCCTTTCTGGGATGCCAAATCCTGGCCTCACGTGCAACCAGTGAGGAAAGAAGGATGGTGCTGACACCCGACTTAAAAGGCGTAGGCAATGTCGGTCAGGTGTCAGAGCTGTCAGCTGAACCAATTTTCAGAATATGTGGCCTTATGATAATAGAGTTTCTTCCTAACTTGCAGGTACATATGGGATACTTTATAACGGCTTTACAGTTCACACTTACACATATAAACTCACCTTTTTCTGAAAAAGTTAAAATGATATAAAACTGGGAGCGTCCCAGAAAATGCAGGACATGTGTATCACCTACTGACATAAAAGAAACAGATAATCACCCTTTCCCTCTGGTCCATATAAGCTAATCTTTAGGGTTATTATGAGAATTAGAGAGCTAATATGCATAAGTGCTTAGAATAGTGTTAGGTACAGTGAGTGCTATGCAAGTCTGTTAAATAACAAAAAAGGATAACATTTTTAAATGCTATAGTTTGGTACAACATATCTTTAAAAATCTGAAGTGACCCCAGAGACTCAAAGTTTATGAGGAAACTGTCTATACCCTCCAGGGGCTCCAAGACCAAAGGGGAGAAAGAGCCCAGGGCTCCAGCCACAGGGCCTGTCTGGCTAGGAAGGTCTGAAGCACGGGGCCGCTCCCCTTCTGGGTAAGTGCCTGGCCACACATCCCAGATGAAGTGCCTTTCACTGAATTTCCCTTGCTAGCTTGGGGTGGGAGGGAGTTTAACTGGAGCACCTTAGGCTTTGGCTGGGTAAACACTTAAGTGAAAGAAAACTTGAGACTGAATCAAGATATACATGTAATTTTAAAAGGTGACATATATCAATATATGATATTTTGATATATGAAATATTTGAACCCTGATTAGATACTTGATGTTATTTAGGAATTATTAATTTGGACGGTACAGTCATAGTATTGGTTATTTTTCAAACCCTTACCTTCTAGCGGTCACATTTCAATATTTATGGCTGAAATGATACAATGTCTGAGATTTTTCCTCAAAATAATAGGGTGAGAAAGGGTAGAGATGAAACAAGATTAGCTAGGAATTGATTATTGCTGCCGCTGGATGATGGGTGTATGGGGTTCATGAGATTATTCTAATTCTGAATAATTTCAAATTCTCTGTAATAAGAAATAATTTCTGGTTGTGCTTTTTTTTTTAAGAAAAAAAAAAAAGGGAGAGGCATGTCTAAAAAGAAGATCCCAGGCCTTGGCCAGAGGAGAGAGAGACTGCTTTAGAGAATTCGGGAAACAACAAATACCTCAAGAAAACCACCAGGCGATGGATGATCACAGCACCATGAATACTGAAGTAGTGGTTGAAGGGAAAACTTGGGGCTGGGGTGGTGAAAAGGAAAGAAAAACTGAATATTCTCCATAATCGAGAAGAACATACGTTCTTCCAGGGTTATTGCCAGTGAAACCTCATTTCCTTCCGAACACGTACACAAAGTTGCTGGGGCTTCTCCCTACCTCCCCGCTCAACACACTCGGACTAGACAATTTCACTCTTCTCTGCGCAGATTCCAGGGAGGTATCCTGGAGACAGACATCAAAGGAATTAGAGCTGGCAGCCCAGAACAGGTCATGCTGTCAGAGGGAGGCTAGGAACCACATGAAAAGCAGAAAATTCACAGGGCGTTTTATTATTATTATTATTTTTTAAAGAGCTCAGAAATGTCTTTCATTTGAGTTTTAGTTTAAGGACAGCTACCTCTGGGGGGATGGCTTTGAAGTCATATAGCCCAGAGCAGCACTCAGCAGCAGGCCAGCAAGGGAAGGAAAATGCTGTACCCAGCGGAAAAAAACAGAGGGATCCACGCCGGCTGAGGGGTTAGTCTCACTTCCCTAAATAATAACCTGGAAGATTTATGCTTGGTATAAGGACAGGAAGGGAGGGAGGGAGGGAGGGAGGGAGGAAAAGGAATCACTGCTAGATAGAAACAGTGTAGCTGGGACCAGATTTGAAAAGGCAACCAAGGCTAGACTTGCAATTGCCCTTCTAAGCATCAGCAGCAGGATATAGAGATTAAGTGAAAGAGACCCTGGTGAAACCCAACTGAATACAGGGGCCAGCACTGGAGTATCAGAGTGGCCTGAGAGCTAGAATACAGCTCCTGAAACGTCACTTGGATTGTTTCAAGGCTCTAGAAAGCAGTGTCTGAAAAGCACGAGATAGGGGTCCAAGGGCAGAGGTGTGGTATCTACATCAGGGCAGCAAGAGTTTACCCAGATGTGACAAACCAGTGGGCTGGCCACAGTCAGAACTTACAGCTATCGGGAAGAAAAAAAGAAAAAAGCCCCGAGCATAAAGTTGACCCCATCTCAGCAGCTCCAGCAAACACAGAAGAAAGAGAAAAGAGAGGTTCCCTACTAGCACTGCCCATGAGTGTCACATCTTCACCGCACCCATTGGGAGACTGGAGAGCCGAAATAGCGAGATAAATTTATACTAACAAACTCAAGATCCGAAAAGTGGTTCTGTCGGCAACAAGGCAGTCAGAGGGGAGCCAAGTTGAAATGACATGCCCTGTCTGTGGGGAAATACAGTACCCGACAAAACTTTCTTCATTCCAGGACAGGCAAACAAACAATACAAACTGTGAAGCTTCCAGAAATATTCTGTAACACAACAGCAATATGTAAAATGTTGCATTATGAAGATACAGAGAGTAGACCAGTGGAAACAGAAGAAAAATGTGGAAAATGTATGCTTGTTTTCAGGCCAAAATGTTTTTTTTTAAAAAGCTGAATAAAATGAGAAAATACTGTAAGGAAACCAAAAATGCAATTGCATTTTTAAAATTTCCATTTAAAGACAACTTTAAAAACCCAACAGAACCAATCCTACAGAATTGAGAAGAAGAATTTAAAAAAAGCAGGGAAAGAAAACAGGAAAAGAAATTAAATTAATGAAAAAAAAGACGAAATTGAGGCTAGAACAAATGAAACGGAAATAATCACTAAAATATAAAAGAATCTTTGACCCAGTAGTTCTTCTTAGGAATTTATCCTACGCAAACGACCACAGACATGCACAAAGATGTATATAAAAGCAAGTTTAGGGACTTCCCTGGTGGTCCAGAGGTTAAGACTCTGCGCTCCCAATGCAGGGGGCCTAGTTCGATCCCTGGTCAGGGAACTAGATCCCACATGCCACAACTAAGAGCCTGCAGGCCGCAACTAAGACCCAGCACAGCCAAATAAATATTTTTAAAAAAAAGAAAAAAAAGAAGAAAACAAGTTTATAACAGCACTGATGATTACAGCAAAATTTGGAACTGGCCTAAGTTTGCCATAACTGGAAATTGTTAAATGTTAAATTATAAATTGTTATTTATAAATTATAAATGGTTCCTTTATATAGTGGAATGTCATGTAGCTGTCAGAGATCCCCTTTTAGAAGAATTTATTCTGGACTTCCGTGGTGGTGCAGTGGTTAAGAATCTGCCTGCCAATGCAAGGGACACGGGTTCGATCCCTGGTCAGGTAAGATCCCACATGCCGCGGAGCAACTAAGCCCACGAGCCACAACTACTGAGCCTGCGCTCTAGAGCCCATGACCCACAACTACTGAGCCCATGTGCCACAACTACTGAAGCCCATGTGCCTAGAGCCCGTGCTTGGCGACAAGAGAAGCCACCGCAATGAGAAGCCCACGCACCACAATGAAGAGTAGCCCCTGCTCGCCCGCGCGTAGCAATGAAGACCCAACATGACCAAAAGTAAATCAATCAACAAATAACTTTTTTAAAAAAAGAATTTATTCTTACATGGAAATATGCACACATAGAAAAAGATAAGGCTAACCTGTGACATAGGAACATCAGTTACTTCCAGTAGGAGGCCTATAGGTGATTTTTCCCTCTATACACTTTTCTGTATTTTCCAGTTTTCTACAATGATCCTGTATTACTTCTCAAAGAGAAAAAAATCCCAATAGATGTTTTGGTAAAAGAAGAAAAAAAAGCCTTGAGCAACTTTAAAATGCAACGATACGGCTACCAAAAATCAATTCCTCTGAGGTCAAAGGCAGCTCCCCTCATGAAGCTATCGCCTGGACAAGTCTCCCCACGAGTACTCAGGATTGGCACCTCACCACCTGCCTTATTTTACAACAAAAACCCAGTGAGCTTTCCAGAACACTTAAAAACAGGATTCCACTGCACAGCCATAAATTCGCTACATGTGTTTGCCTCCTTGAATTTACTATGGGGTAGGCAGGCACTAGACTCCATCCTCCCCTCCCTGTGCCAACATACTTCACTGGTTTTAAATAAGCTGTCAATTGCTAAAGGTAAATATTAGGGTTAGCTCCTTCCCAGGCGTCATAATTCTCTCTCAACTCAAATGTTTGTGAATTTTAAATCTCTCAGCGGAGGTACTTGTCCTGCACGAGGTTACCCTGTGAGCAACACTCCATATTAATTGTTCCAGTGCACAGACCTCCAGAGAAAAGTCACAGACAGGGAAATGGAAGCTCCAAGGAGATCTACTGACCGAAGGGTTCTGAGATCACAATGGAAAGGCAGGGATTCCCTGGCCAGGTCCCACGCTCTCACCCCCAGGTGGGTCTACTCTCTACAACTTATACACTTTGACCACATCACTTCTCCCAGCCTTCAGTTGTTGAACATAAGTAACACCTTGTCATTAAATCATACATTTTTCTTTATTTTTTTAAATATTATTTAATTTATTTATTTATTTATTTGGTTGTGCCGGGTCTTCGCTATGGCAGGCAGGATCCTTAGTTGCAGCTCCAGGGCTCCTTAGTTGCGGCACGCGGGCTCCTTAGTTGTGGCATGTGAACTCTTAGTTGAGGTATGCATGTGGGATCTAGTTCCCTGACCAGGGATCGAACCCGGGCCCCCTACATTGGGAGCGCAGAGTGGTATCCACTGCGCTGCCATGGAAGTCCCCACAAATCTTTCTTTGAAAGAACATTACTGGGGGCTTCCCTGGTGGCACAGTGGTTGAGAATCTGCCTGCCAATGCAGGGGACACAGGTTTGAGCCCTGGTCTGCGAAGATCCCACATGCCACGGAGCAAATAGGCCCGTGAGCCACAACTACTGAGCCTGCGTGTCTGGAGCCTGTGCTCCACAAGAGAGGCCGTGATAGTGAGAGGCCCGTGCACCGTGATGAAGAGTGGCCCCCGCTTGCCGCAACTAGAGAAAGCCCTTGCACAGAAACGAAGACCCAACACAGCCAAAAATAAAAATAAATAAATAAATAAATTTAAATTATTTTTAAAAAAAAGAACATTACTAACAAATTTGAAATTAATCCTCTCCCAAAGTCTCCATAATTGCCAGTTCTGTTTTATGAACAGAAAAAAAAAATGAGGTTACAAAAGGAAAATCAGAGATTCATAAAATCAGAACACTGGAAAAGACCTTAAAATTTAGTTCAATGACTCCTGACAGATGAATGGATAAGCGAAATGTGGTATATTCAAAAAGACAACCGAATATTAGTCAGACTTAAAAACAAAGGAAATCCTGACACAGGCTACAAGATGGATGAACGTGACTGATAATGCTAAGTGAAATTAGCCAGACACAAAAGGACAAATACCGCACAGCTCCACTTAGAAGAGGCTAAGAAACAGAAAGTAGTCAAATTCAGAGACAGGAAGTAGAATGGTGATTCTTAGGGGCTGGAAGGAGAGGGCATGAGGAGTTATTAACAGGTACAGAGTTTAAGGTACAGAGTTTCAGTTGGGGAAGATGAGAAAGTTCTGGAGATGGACGGTGGTGATGGTTGCCCAGCAATGTGAAAGTACCTAATGCCACTGCACGACACACTTAAAAATATCTAAAATGGTAAATTGTTATGTACATTCTACCACAATAGGAAATATAACCTTTTTTTAAAAAGTCATTTAGCTCAACAACTCTTCCACTAAAAAAATTACCTGCTGGACTTCCCTGGCGACGCAGTGGTTAAGAATCCACCTGCCAATGCAGGGGACACGGGTTCGAGCCCTGGTCCGGGAAGATCCCACATGCCGCGGAGCAACTAAGCCCGTGCGCTACAACTACTGAGCCTGTGCTCTAGAGCCCGCGAGCCACAACTACTGAAGCCCGCGTGCGTAGAGCCCGTGCTCGGCAACAAGAGAAGCCACCGCAATGAGAAGCCCACGCACCACAACAAAGACCCAACGCAGCCAAAATTAAATAAATAAATAATAAATAAAAGATATAATGAAATAAAATGTTAAAAAAAAAATTACCTGCTACATAACTTGCTTGGAATCTAGGTGACTCTTGTTCCAATCTTGCCCGTATTAGACCCAAACTCCAAGGAGATCAAATATACTTCTGACTTTGAAGTTTAATGTTTATACCGACCCTCCCTATAAAAGGACTGCCTCCTAAAGAAGTGATTTTTCTGGGAATTCCCTGGTGGTCCAGTGGTTAGGACTCGGTGCTTTCACTGCCAAGGGCCCAGGTTCAAGCGTAGTAAGTAAGTAAGTAAATAAATAAATAAATAAATAAAGGAGTGATTTTCCCGTCAGCTGCAAAGGCCACGCTTTGTGCTCCTGTGAGTTGAGGTGCCTTCTCTAACCTGTTCACTTCGCTTCAGCCAGCAGTTACGCTGTGAGCCGTGGGAGGGCTTTTCCAGTTAAACAGATGGCAAAGGGCCAAGTTTGGTGGATCTTTGTGTATTTATTTGTTTCAAGTAGCTAAAAGAGACCAGTGCTTTCTTCTTTTATCTAAAAAGTCGCTCTGCAAGTCTGCCAGTTGTTGGGGTGAAGGTGGTGAGAGATGTAGAGAGAGAAGGAAACCCTCTCCCTCGTTCCCACCTCGAAAACATCACCCTTTGTTTTGGGCTTCCCAGCGAGTTTGTATTCTTCCCTCTTAGAAACTAAACAAATAGAAAAATCCAGAAATGCTTGGGCAGAGGTCAAAACGTTTTAAATTGTGGCCAACGGGGTCAGTGTTTTCTTCCAGGCGAGGGCCGCACAGGGGAAACTTTAAAAACCTATGATAACAAACCTCCTACCAACTGTGAAACACAGTAAGAAGAGAAAATTGGGTGCAAAATAGAAATGGATTTTTCTAAAATGGAGGCAGATGCCCCCAGGGCTCACCAGAAAGCTCTAGGAATGGTTGCCTTGGTAATCAACAACATACTATTTTGTAACAGAGAGCATTTCTCTCTAAAGTACTCGTGGAATTGCCAAAAGTAGCTGAAAACGGTTTTCTCCAGGCTTCGGGCCTGTCCCTGTGACAAGCCACACTCTCTGTCACCACCCTGGCCTGCGCCCTCTTGTTGGCCTCCCAGGCCAGCGTTTCCCCTCTAGTTCCTCCAACAAAACTGTACCGTAATAATTCTGCTCACACACCACCATCATCTCATGCCTCTGCTCAAAACCCTTTAACAGCTGCTTAAGTCATTGTATAGTCAGTGTAAACTTTCTGCTTCTCCAGCCCCACCCCCAGTGCAGACTTCTTCACCTCTATTCCCAACAAGCACTTCCATCCCAGGCCCTCTCTGGCCCTGGGTTCGAGTCCCCAGTCTGACTTTTCCAGCTGTGTGGTCCAGAACACTTATGTGACAGAAGGAGGCTGGGTTTGGGGGACAGGTCTGAGCTTCGATCCCCCACCTCTGTCACTTGCTAATTTGCATGGCTTGGGTAATTCACTTTACTTCTCTGAGCCTCAACTTCCTCACTTGAAGAAAGGGGAGTCACAGCACCTACCTCACAGAGTTGTTTGGTGGATAACATGGAAAAGAGCAGGCAAAGTGCTGGCATGGTGCTCGGTCCCTGGCACATTTTTCCTCAGCCTCTATAAATGTGAGTTCCGCCAACTCCCAGTGCTGTTGTCAGGAATACACACCGGGGAAAGCGCTTTGAAAACAGTCCAGTGCTATTCACAATAGCCAAGACATGGAAGCAACCTAAATGTTCATCGACAGATGAATGGGTAAAGGAGATATTATATATATAATATTATATATATAATACATTTATTACTCAGCCATTAAAAAGAATGAAATAATGCCATTTGCGGCAACATGGATGGACCTAGAGATTATCATACTAAGTGAAGTAAGTTAGAAAGAGAAAGACAAATACCATATGATATCACTTATATGTGGAATCTAAAATACGACACAAATGAACATACCTACGAAACAGAAACAGACGCACAGACATAGAGAACAGACTTGTGGTTGTGAAGGTCGGGGTGTTGACGGAGAGGGATGGATTGGAAGTTTGGGACTAGGAGACGCAAACTATTATGTAGAGAATGGATGAACGACAAGGTCCTACTGTACAGCACAGGGAACTATACTCAATATCCTGCGATAAACCATAATGGAAAAGAGTATATATATGTGTGTGTATAACTGAATCACTCTGCTGTACAGAGGAAATTAACACAACATTGTAAATCAACTGTGCTTCAATAAAATTTTTTTAAAAGTCAAGTGCTATGTAGAGAGTATGTGGTAAGACCACTTTTGAGCCACACTAGGAAATCTCCCTAAATATTCCTTCTCCCTGCCCTTCCAGGCCAAGGCAAGTCCTGCCCTTCTTGGGGGAGCTTCTCTGACCAGTCCAAGGGGTCCCGGGCTTTCCTTCTGACTCCTATACTGTTCCACACGGCTGAACGCCGTCGTCTCTTGTTTACTGCTTCTCTGACCCAAGTAGGACTTTTTCACTGTAAGAAGGCTATAAACTCCCTGTAAACCACGCATCCATACTCCTGAGTGCTCCTGGGGCCTCCCTGTGCAAAACTCCCCGCAGGTGCCCCGCAGGTGCCCCACAGATCACCACGTACAGACAGAGTACAGTGTTGGGAGTTGCTGCCCCAGTGGTAGCCCCTAAAGCCAAAATCACCAAGAGGCCACCAAGGGCCAAACCGAGCCCTTAGATGTGTTGTTTGACACACACACAACGTTTTAAATTTTAATTAGTTAATAATACTGAGAAATCAGAAGACTCCACAGTTTGTAAACATTTTGCGAGATGTGACCATCCAGGTCTGCGTTCCAGCAAGGCTGCTCCTTTGAGATGAGGATGCTCTCCCCCATTTGCCCCAGGCTTGCCACTCTCCCTATCACCTCCTGACTCACACTTACCAGTTTACGCGGGATGGAGCTGAGACAAAAGGAAATTACTTTTCCCTCCTAAGTCTCTATCAAAGGTTAGAAAATAGAAGATACACTAAAAAGGATCTATGTTTCCAGAAAAACAGGCAAGAAGCATATTTCTTTGTAGAACAGAAAATTATTCCTATATGTTTCCTGCGCACAGAAAGTCTATGTGGAAATTCCCCACGTGCTTCATGCAATCAGGTGGCAGTTAGTATCTGAGCTTGCTGCCCAGTGGCATGTCCTAGAATGCCAAGTGGGTCTTCAAGGGACCTCGGGGAACAGATGAGCATTTCCCAGATTATAGAGTTAGAAGTTAGACCCTGAAAAGTCAGTGGCTACTAAGATCACAGAGTTTGAAGTTAGATACTGAAAAGTCAGTGGCTACTAAGGGTTTGGATGTTTCTCCCAAGAAAATGAATAGAGGGGTCCAGTGAAAGTACCTAAAAGCAGATCACGGGGGCCACGGGGCACGCAAGTGACCCAACACCACTTCCCACTTTCAGGGTGTCTGGGGCAGCCCTCTCCCATGTGCTATCTGCTTATCTCTTGGATTATTTTTTACCTTCTCTCTCTAGAATGTTGTCAATTCTGCCCTTGCACAGAAATGCTAATCTTTCAGAAATGACCAACCAATCAGGAGATCCTTTGGGTTAGGTCAGCAAACCACAGGCTGGAAATGTCCCTGGGGTCCTGGGACCTTGGCTGTTCTCACCCTGTTGGCTACTCAAAGGCCTCTTTCTTTGCTGCCACAGACATTCTTCCCTGGGGTAGGAGAGACTGTGTGTGTGTGTGTGTGTGTGTGTGTGTGTGTGTGTGTGTGTGTGTGTGTGTGTGTGTGTGTGTGTGTGTGTGTGTGTGTGTGTGTTGTGTGTGAGTGTGTGTGTGTGTGAGTGTGTGTGTGTGTGTGTGTGTGTGTGTGTTGAGGGAGCTGGGTTAACTAAAAAAAAGACAAGAGGTTGATGGATTCTACATGCTTAAAAACCTCAGAAGGCCATTTCTGAGAAATGAAGGTTTGCAATCACTCTCCTGAATTATCTCTTTTCCAATTCTCTGTGTTTGGGGTGCTCAAGACCTTAGCCTGCCTTACCTCCAGCAACACCTTGACTGAGAAATTCCTGTCAAAAGACAGAGGCCATATTTGCTTCCCAAATGTGCTGTACACCATGTTCCCCATAAGACATGGTAGGGCACAGAGAAAAAGAATAGGCTTTGGAGGGAAAGCCAACTGACCAGGTGATTCTGCCACTTACTAGCTCGGTGGGCACATCTCTTATCTCTCTGGGCCTCAGTTTCCTCATCTATACAATGGGAGTAATGATGCCTACCTCATAGAGTTCTTGTGAAAGTTAAATAAGGCAGCACATGGGAAGTCCTTTCCAACTCCATGCTTAACACCTGGAAGACACCTCCTTAAGTGACAGCCTGGGCCTGTTAGGCAGTTCAGCACATCTCCAGGGACAGGTGGTAGAGGCAGAGTTCAGATACTGGCTCCACCATTATGAAAACTACTCAGTCCAATAGTGCCTCACTCAAACGGTTATGTGAGGATTAAATAAATAATACAAAGCATTTAAGGACTTCTCTGGCAGTCCAGTGGTTAAGACTCCGCGCTTCCAAGGCAGGGGGCGAGGGTTCGATCCCTGGTCGGGGAACTAAGATCTCACATGTGGCACAGTGTGGCCAAAAAAATTAAAATAAAAATAAATAAAAATTTAAAAGAACAGCCTTCTCTTAAAAAAAACTAATAATACAAAGCATTTAGATGGGGCCTGGCAAAGTCGGCACACCCAATATGTAAATGAAAGCTGTAATTTTTATTCTTGTTATGACTGTTTATTCCCTCTTTATGTGTCTCATCCCAGATCATGAAGCACTAGATACCTGAGTAGAGTACTAACCTAAAAGCACATTAACCCTAATGATCATCAGGACGTTATCTGAGACGGACCAGAGCTGCATGACTGCTAGGGACTTGATACAGGAAGGAAGGACACATCTTCCAGCTGACTCTTGACTCTGTGTGTATGGATGACGGGCTGAGAGACGGTACCTACTCACTTTCCTAGACATCATGGGCAGACAGAGTGGGTTTCCCATGCATTTAACTCATTTTACATAGTGCACATCCTACGTACCAGGCACGTGCTCCATGCTGGGGGACATAACAGTGAACAAGCCCTGGGAATTTGTATTTTTTTTGGCCGCACCATGCGGTTTGTGGGATCTTAGTTCCCCAACCAGGGATCAAACCCTCGCCCTCAGCAATGAAAGCGTGGAGTCTTAACCACTGGCCTGCCGGGGAATTCCCGGAAATCTGTATTTTTAAAAGCTCCCCAGGTGACTCTGAATTATCAGCCAGGGTTGAAAATCACCACCTGATGTTTCACTTGGAACAAGCACTTGAGGGAAACCTAACAGAACTGGGATCCCAACACCATTCCTTGTCTCTCCCCGCTGCACTTTGAGACGGAGACCTGTATTCCCTACAATAATGTGGAATCCACACATGAGAACAGGAAGAGCAGAGACGGAGCCTCCTCTTCCCTCCACTGGCCTCCTTTGCTATAGCCCCACCTCCCTTCTGGAAAGAGCAGCAAAGTGAGGTCCCTCTACCCCCCGGGAGCCTCGGGACTCATCCTGAGCTGCAGCCTGGGGGGAGCAGCTGGGGCTGGTGCAGGCAGACATTATCCATCCTTCGGCTGTTTGTAGGTCCCACATCCTGTGATAACAGCCATTTGCTCAGCAGCTTCTGGGAGGGTAATGATGAGGCCAAACAACTCTACAGCCAGAAGTAATTTGCCCCAAGTACTGGTCCTGCCTGGAGGCAAAACAATTAGTGGGTTGATGACAGCCTGATGCTTGAGAAATCATTTTTTTAAACAGAAGGGGGGAAGAAACGTTGCTAAAGAAGCCCTTTAACTCAGAAGGCAGTCCCATCCACCTTACAAATTCAATGCCCTCTGAATACACATCCATCAGTCACAGCAGGGAATCTTTCAACTCGAAAAAGAGCAAGAGAAGGAATTCAGATAAACATCACGGACTGTAGCAATAACGCGGGTGCCGATTCACCCCTTCCCCTCAAGGCAGGAGAGAATCAAGGAAGAATTTCAAAATCTTTTTATACAATTAAGGAAAGGGATCCGGTGGGGGAAGGGAGTGAGGACAGAGATCAAGAAGCTTAAGGTTTGCTATTTTAAGCTCAAAATAAATCATAAGAAAGAACTGGAAGGTTTTTTTTAATTTTTAAGATCTTATCTAAGGCCGGAACAGCATCTAGTGTTTGGCCGGAGGGTGGGGTGAGCAAACCGTCAGCCCAGGATCAGTCTTTTCACGCCCTCGTCTAGTCCCCCAAAACAAAAGCAGAGTCTGTCACGTGCTTCCAGAATTTTACAATCTTGAATTACAGCTTTCAAATAATTCAGATTCCACTATAACAAATCTCAGAAAGGGGAGGCAGACTACAAAGGAAATCCAGCAAAATATACCCAAAGAACTGTACCCAAAATGGTAGCAGGGCAAAGAACCAGATGACATGGTAAATTTGGCCACCAGAGGACCAGCAAATAACACGACAAACGAGTAAAGACAGCTCCGTAAGAAATGCACATTCATTATTTCCCCAAACTACTTTAGGATTCACTGTTGTCAACTATTACTTTCTAGAAGTCTAACTTTAGACTTAAGATTGGACATGGTCCAATCTTTGATCATTTACGAAACAAAAGCAAACCATCCAGGACCCTAGCATCGTGCATATAAAAAGCATTTCCTTTAAGAGAACCAAAGTTCTTTAAAATTGATAGATATCAGTGAGGTGCTTGGCCATGTCAAGGTCTGCACCTGTTAGGATCGACAGCTCAGGTTTGGGTTGTTTTTGCCACGTCGTTTCATCAGAGCACTACTCCGTTTTGGTTTGGTCCCCTCAGATTTTCTTTCCTTTTCCTCACATCGGTGAGAAAAGTGTATGTACGCTCACATGTTAACAAATACACACATATCTATGTTTATAAAATGGATCTCTTCTCCCCCCCTCCAAAAGCTTCTTTACCTATTTGAAGATTTAAAAGCTTATCACTCCCATCCTTAGAATGTTCTAACCATCACAGGGTTGGAGATAAGTGTTGTAACCACAGCGCTCAGGAACTAGACTGCAATCTCTACTGCTTATTCTCTCTGAGGAGATGCCCAAGTTCTCTTTTGGCAGACACGTGTGGTTAAATCCAGGGTCTTTTTCAATAAATACATTTTTTACATGTGAGCCAGGGGGCTGTCTGTCAGCTGTGAAGAAGCAAACCTCCTGCTACGGGCGTGCTCCCAGCAGAGGCTGGCAACCCCGCTTCCATGTATGGAAGTGAACGAAAGCAGTAAAACCTCAGGCATGAGTCTGGGCAGGGCTGGGGGTGGGGGCAGCATTCCTCACCGTGAAGCAAATCCTGGCCCAGAGGGATGGACTCTGCCCGGGGCCTGGGGTCCCGTGGATTCCTCAGTGGATTCTTTAGTGGAACAGCCATAGCGCAGAAATGATGGGAAGCAGGAAAGCAACGGGGCACCCGTTAAGTGGAGGATCATCCGCTCAGAGAGCGTGGACAGAAGGGCCCAGGCTGTCCCGGGAGCAAAGCCCGAGCCCTGGAAATCAGTGCCACTGGGAGCCCACATGCGCTGACCTCAGCACACTGGAATGCAGAATTCTCCCCCACTCGCAGACCACGGCCATCGTCCCCACAAGGCCAGCACCAAAGGAAGGGGAAAGCTTATGTGTGGTCTAAGAGACTCATGACTGAGGCAGAAGGCACGGTTACCCACTTCTTGGGCAGGGCAAGTCTGGGATTTGCAAAACAGTTTAGGTGACATTGTGGGGGAAGAGTCAGATCAAGGCTGGAGCCCTGCAGGCACCGTTGACCATATATGCCTCTGTGCCTCAGTATCTCCATCTGTACAATGGAGATAATAACTTAGGTGCCCCACAGGGCTGTGGTATGAAGCCTGCAGTGCTGTGTGCTGTGCCTGGCACAAAGTAAATGCTGTCAAATGTGAAGTATTGTCACTAACAATAATAAAGAATAGAAATGGCTTAATGAAGACTTATGGTACCCTTCCTAAATTGATAAATCCAAGCGGTACTTTTCAAACTTTTCTAACATTTCATGTTCCCACCGTTGCTCACGCTCTCTCTGATACACCTTCCTTTGGCCTCTGTGACCACCCCCCCAACTTGTGTCCCTCTATCTGTTCCTTTGTTGTCCTGTCCCCAGGTCTCAGCTGTGTCTCCCCAGCACCTCCTCTCAGGCCACCTCCTTCTCTCCCCACACACTCTCTGGGACTCTCAATTCTTCTCACAGCTCTCTATTTGTTGCTGACTCACAAATCTTTCCCAGGCAGAGACCTACCTCTCCACAGAGCTGGAATCAAGCAGTCAGACAGTTGAACATCTCTACTACTTTTACTCACCCAGCCTCCACTTTCCCTACCTCAGCTGGTGACATTAACTCCTTCCTGTCTCACCCCCTGTCTTAGCTCAGGCTGCTGTAACAAAACCCAGAGACTGGGCAGCTTAGATAACAGACATTCATTTCTCACAGTTTGGCAGGCTAGAAGTCCAAAATCAAGGGGCTGGCAGATTCAGTGTCTGATGAGGGCTCTCTTTCTGGTTTGCAGACAGCTGCCTTCTTGCTGTGCCCTCACATTGGGCGGTTAGGGAGCGAGCTCTGTACCCCTCCTCTTATCAGGGCACTAATTCCATGATGGGGGCTCCATCCTCATGACCCCATCTAAACCTAATTACCTCTCAAAGGTCCCACCTCCAAATACCATCACTTTGGGGGTTAGGGCTTCAACACACGACATTGGGAGGGACATAAATACTCAGTCCATAGCATCCTCCAAAGGCAAGACACAACCATCGATTATATTTCCTAATGCTTCTCAAACCCACTCCTTCCTTCCCATCTCCGTCACTATGACCCCAGGGCTAGGCCCTCATCATCTTTCCCCCTCCAGTCCAGTGCTGTCCAATACAAATAAACACAATTTTAAAAATTTTAGTAGCCACGTTAAAAAGTAGAAAAAAAAACCAAGTGAAATTAGGGAATTCCCTGGCAGTCCAGTGGTTAGGACTCAGCGCTTTCACTGCCGAGGGCCTGGGTTCATGCCCTGGTTGGGGAACTAAGATCCCACAAGCTGAGTGGCATGGCAAAAAAAAGAAAAAAAGAACCAAGTGAAATTAGTTTGTTTTTCTTTTTTAACTAATTAATTAATTAATTTTATTTTTGGCTGCGTTGGGTCTTCATTACTGCACGTGGGCTTTCCCTAGTTGCGGCGAGTGGGGGCTACTCTTCATTGTGGTGCATGGGCTTCTCATTGCAGTGGCTCCTCTTGTTGCAGAGCATGGGCTCTAGGTGCACGGGCTTCAGTATTTGTGGCACGCAGCCTCAGTAGTTGTGGCTCACGGGCTCTAGAGAGCAAGCTCAGTAGTTGTGGTGCACGGGCTCAGTTGCTCCGCGGCATGTGGGATTTTCCCAGACCAGGGCTCGAACCCATGTCCCCTGCATTGGAAGGCGGATTCTTAACGACTGCGCCACCAGGGAAGTCCCTGAAATTAGTTTTAATTGTATAATTTATTTAACCCAATATATCCAAAAGATGATCATTTCAACATGTCATTGGCATAAAAATTATTGAGATATTTTACATTCTTCTTTTCTGGTACCACATTTTTTATATCCAGTGTATATTTAACACAGCCCATCTCAACTAGCCCACCCACATTCAAAGTGCTAACAGCCACACATGGCTAGTAGCTACCATACCGGACAGCATGGCTCTAGTTTCTGTCCCTCAAGTCTACTGTCTACACAGCTACCATGGTTATATATCTAATCTGATTATGAAATGTCCCTGCTTAGAACCCATCAGTGGTCCCCGTCAGAACACAGTCCACACCCTGATGTCCCTTCATTTTCTGCCCCACTTACCCATCTAGCTTTGTCCCTCACCCTCCACTCTGCCTCTCATTTTACAACTTTTTAAAAATATTTATTTATTTATTTGGTTGCACCGTGTCTTAGTTGTGGCAGACGGGCTCCTCAGTTGCAGCTCAACAGCTCCTTAGTTGCAGCATGCATGTGGGATCTAGTTCCCTGACCAGGGATCGAACCCGGGCCCCTTGCATTGGGAGCACATAATCTTAACCACTGCACCACCAGGGAAGTCCCTGCCTCTCATTTTAGACTCTAGCAACGAGGAACTGTAAAATGCAGATTATATAACAATAAGCACGGTTTGATACTAACTTTGTTTTAAACACACACATTTATGTGTGTATATATATATATACACACACGCATAAATATATATCTATTGGGTTGGCCAAAAAATTCGCTTGGGTTTTTCCATAAGATGTTAAATGAGCGAGAGTACAGATGATGGGTATATAGTTGCAAAGAAAAAAATGCTGGAAAGACATGCACTAAAATGTAAACAATGGCAATCTCTGGTTGGCGGAATTTAGATGATCTTAAGTATTTTTCCTTTTGCAAATTTGTATTTTCTAATTTTTTAAAATAACACAAAATTTAAAAGGTGGGGGGGATAAAGTAACTTGCTGGAGGAGAGAACCCTAAAGCCAAGCAGTATTAAATAGAAGCCATTCTGCACGTTTAGCATAATATTTGGGAAAAATGGGTACATTCAATCCTCGTGATTCATGAATTCCGTATCTGTGAATTTGCCCATTTGCTAAAATCTCTTTGTAACCCCCAAATCAGTCTGGTGACACCTTCGTGGTCATTCTCAGACGTGCACAGGGTGGTGAAAAATCAGAGTCACCCACCACGTGTGTTCCCAGCTGAGGTCAAGGAAGGCCATGCTCTGCTTCTTGATTCAACTCATACGATAAACAAGTGTCCTTTTCGCAGTCTGTTTAGTGCTACATTTTTTGCATTTTTGTGCTTCTTTTGGCAATTTCACTGTTTGAAATGGCCCCCAAGCATCGTGCTAAAGTGCTGTCTAGTGCTCCCAAGCACAAGGAGGCTATGATGTGTCTTAAGGAGAAACTGTGTGTTAGATAAGCTTCATTCAGACACGAGCCATAGGGCAGTAAGTTCAGCATTACTGAACCAACAACATATACTGAATAAGATGTCTTCAAACAGAGACACACATAAAACCAGCTCTGCACACAGTCACCGTGGAGGGCGTGACCACGTGCACAGGTTCACCACAGCCCCAATGCCTCATCTCCTCCCTGTACATAGCACACTGCAAACCACAGCTTCAAGGGGACCTGTCCTGGGTTTCCAACAGTATTTTAACATTTTTTTTTCCTTTTGGCCATGCCACGCAGCATGCAGGATCTTAGTTCTCCAACCAGAGATCGAACCCACACCCCCTTCATTGGAAGCGCAGAGTCTTAACCACTGGACTGTCAGGGAAGTCCCTCCAACAGTATTTTAAAGCACACCAAGATGAAGCAGCATCAATAAGAACTGACTTGGGCTTCCCTGGTGGCACAGTGGTTAAGAACCCACCTGCCAATGCAGCGGACACGGGTTCAAGCCCTGGTCAGGGAAGATCCCACATGCCGCGGAGCAACTAAGTCCATGTGCCACAACTACTGAGCCTGCGCTCTAGAGCCCGCGTGCTGCAACTACTGAAGCCCGCACGCCTAGAGCCCATGCTCCGTAACAAGAGAAGCCACCGCATAGAGTAGCCCACGCACCGCAACGAAGAGTAGCCCCTGCTCGCCACAACTAGAGAAAGCTCACGCACAGCAACAAAGACCCAATGCAACCAAAATTAATTAATTAATTAATTAATTATTTAAAAAAAAAAAAAAGAACTGACTTGAGAAACAATTCCCACTCCTAATTTTCTGAACATCTCAATTCTCCCTCTAGGAAAAGTCAAATAGCTGGTCTGACCCAGCAGCCTCCTTTCCAAGCACTCAAGGCTGAAGCCAAGTATGTGTCCAGGGCTGTGCCTGTCTCCACTGTGGCTTCCATCTTCCTGCTCAGGTTGGAATGACCTCCTGGGAGCACAGGTGAATTCCCGTGACCCGGGCCCCAGGCCGGGTGCCAAGGGTTCAGATCCCGGCTATCCCTCAACACGGGAAGGGCCCTAACTGCCTGGACAGGCCCCAGGGAACTGCTTCCCCTCCCTTCCCTACTGGCCCAGCAGGAACAAATACTGTGGCAGCCAAGTCATCCGAATGGAATTTCTCTTTAACACTTTTGAGCCTCATCAGCCCAGACACAGGACTTGAAGCACCTGGCTCTTTTTAAATCCTTTCTTTACATTTCACATTTCAGCCCTGGTAATCCCCTCGTTAAGTGCTGTTGTTCAGTGGGGTAACATGCTTGTTTTTTCAGCCACTTGAGGCTTTCCACAGAGGAGGTCTGGCCGACACCCCGGGCCTGACCCCAGCCCTCCCACAGGAAAACAGCTCTGCTCTCAGGAACAAGCTCTTGGGACCCAGAAAATCATCCCGTGTCCTAGGGGCCAAGATACACAAAATTACTCAGGAAAAATGGGACTGTGGCATTTCCCTCTTTTCAGGATGCTTATCTCTCTGTTCTCTGAGCAAAGTTTGGCAACGGCTTACAGGCACGGGTTGGCCTTTGTTTTTAGGGCCACCAGGAGGAATGCCAAGGAAGACCACTGACCCAGCAATGAGGACCCTGGAGGCTGGAGCCTAAGAGGCTGGTCAGCCACGTGGCTGCCTCCTTTCGGGGCCTCAGTTTCCTCATCTGTAAAGGAAGGGGGTTGCTACCCAATCCCCAACATCATTTCCTGTTTAACATTCAATGATCACATTGGCCAATGTTATGTAACAAGAGCTTTTGTTTCATTGTGATTGCAGTACAAATATACGAAAGAATGTACGCCTTTGTTTAACTTTGAGACTCACCTTTATGCTTGGAATTTCATTCCTCTTTCTACTGGAATTCTGCCAACCATTCACTCATTCATTCTTTCTTTCAATAAATGTTTGTGCCAAATATGTATTAATCAGATCTATCAAATGTACTAAGTATGAACGACACAGTGATGAAGAGCACAAGAAACTGCCCTCAGAAACGTTCTGGTCTGGCAGAACAGAACAGTAACCCCCTCCTGACCAATGACGGTGTGCCTCGCACTAGGCTGAAGGCTTTTTACTGCGTGGGCCAAAAGGTTCATTCGGTTTTTTCCGTAAGATGGCTCTAGTAGCACTTAGTTGTCTTTAACTTCATTCGAAACAATTTTGTTAGATTGTATGTGACAGCTGTTATATCAGTGTGCATTTAAAAAAAAAAGTTATCGGGCTTCCCTGGTGGCGCAGTGGTTGAGAATCCGCCTGCCAATGCAGGGGACGTGGGTTCGAGCCCTGGTCTGGGAAGATCCCACATGCCGCGGAGCAACTAAGCCCGTGCGCCATAACTACTGAGCCCACGCTTTAGAGCCTGCGAGCCACAACTACTGAGCCCATGTGCCACAACTACTGAAGCCCGTGCACCTAGAGCCCGTGCTCCGCAACAAGAGAAGCCACCGCAAATAAGAAGCCTGCGCACCGCAATGAAGAGTGGCCCTCACTCACCGCAACTAGAGAGAGCCTGCGTGCAGCAAAGAAGACCCTACGCAGCCAAAAATAAATAAATAAATAATTTTTTAAAAAGGCACCTGGAACAGTTCTTTACTCAAAAAGATAAAAAGTTTTGGGAAGATGGAATTATGAAGTTGTGTGAAAAATGGCACAAGGTAGTGGAACAAAAGGGTGAATACGTTGTTCAATAAAGTTCTTGGTGAAAATGAAAAATGTGTCTCTTATTTTTACTTAAAAAATTGAAGGCACTTTTTGGCCTACCCAATATATTACGAGTTACCGCAAACCTCCAGGGCAACCCTACAAGTAGGTACTACTATCATTCCCATTTTACAGATGGGGAAACTGAGGCACGGAAAGAGTAAAGTAACTTGCCCGAGGCCTCAAAGGTAGAGAGTAAGGAGAGATGAATCTGAACCAGGTCATCCACAAGAGGGGTCAGCCTCTCTGGCTGCTGTCTGATCAGGTCGTGGGACTTTCAGTTCGCAGAGCTCCTGCTGGCAACCCCAGCCCTATTAGAACCAACACACCAGACATCATTCTATAGGCTCTAAATTTGTATATATCATATATATCATTCATATACATATAGGTATGTCTCATATATTATGTGGTATCTCCCCAGCTAAATTATAAATGCCTTTGAGAGCAGGAACTTTGTCATTAATTTCTCAGCATCCTGACACTGCCTGAGGCAAATGAGATACTCAAAAAACGTGACGAGGAATTAATTCCCTGGTGGTTCAGTGGTTAAAACTCAGCGCATTCTCTACCGTGGGCCCGGATTCAATCCCTAGTCGGGGAACTAAGATCCTACAAGCCACGTGGTGTGGCCAAAAAAAATAATAATAAAAATAAAAATTAAAAAAAAAACATGTGACTGACCGAGACTGTGCAGTGCCAATACAAAGCAATGAAAAGTGCAAACTTGATTTTTGTAATGTAAGCACATATGAAGAGAGAAATCCAGTTTGGGAACGTCTTAGTCCCTGTCATCGCTCCCCGTCTCAACACTGTACAGGAGTGGAAAATCACCAGAGGACTTTCCTTCCCGTTATTTAACAAACAGAAGCCCTTAACCCAGAGTTTCTTCTTTATGATCTAAGGAAGCGTATACAAAATGCATTTCTGCAACCTGGCCCAGGATGAGGTTCTTTAGTTCAACGTTGGCCTCTTTGGTACAAAAAGCATCTGTTTCTTACTATATGGCCCGTCTGGAATCCAGACCCTCTTTCTCATCCCAAGCCCAAGCCCCTGAGAGAGGCCACCATCACCTTGCAAACAGGCCACTGCAGGCGGCTTCCCAGAGTCTTCACACACAAAATTGCAACTCCAAATCAGCATCACCTACGGTGTATTTTCCTGACCCTCTGCCGATGGAACTTTTGTTTTCCTTAGAAAAGGTTAAACTGTTCCCCACTGAGCACGGGAAGCCTCTGTCACTCATCAGTTTTCCAACATGCATCAGCTCTCTCCATCCCATACTCACTTCCGAGCTGGATCAAATGAACTTTCTCCTTCTCGGCTTTCCCCCTTCATTCCCACATGGTTATTTATATCCAGAATATCTTTCTTTCTTAATCCACTGGACTATCCTCCCCCTCATTTGAAAAGGTCACTGTCAAGTTATTCTTTCCAGAAAGCTTTCTTGAAGTAGGTGGCTGCAAGCTGATTCTTCCCCCCCACCCCACGTTTCTTTGCTACATAAGAAACAATGAGCAAGTTACCCATCCTTCTGAAGATGCCTGTAACTGCTAACTAGATCCAAAGGAGGGGAAGAAAAGCCCTGCACTGAAACGAAGCATTCAAAAATTGGATGCACTCTTTCAGGCAAGAGTCCCATTATTTTCTTCACATATACTTAAGTTTTCATTACAGAAGTGATTACATCACTTGGAAATCAGTGACCCACCGCCCATAGGCGCCACCATCCCAACATAACAATAAGCAACTTGGGGTATTTATTTCAATCTTTCTTCTTACATAACTGTTTAAACAGTGTTGCAGTCATGGTATCTGTGTAATTTGGGATCTTGCTTTTTTGAATACAATATCTGAAGTATAGCTCTGTGTGCCGGCAAAGGCATTAAATCATGTTCAACAAGATTCTGAGCACTGTAATTTACTTAATCACCCTGTGATGAACATTTAGGACATTTCCAAAGTCTTGCTATCATACACAGCTTTAAAGAATACCTTCATGAAGGTAAGTAAGATGAGGCAAGATCATTGGTTTTGTTGACACATTTAGTCTGCATTTATGACGAACCGTTCAGAAGATATTCTAAATTGACACCAATTCCCTTTCCATTCTTAAATCAAGCCCCCTTTAAAGGTTCACCAGATCTTTGTAAAGTTTGCTTTTCATAATTTCTATTATCTATTTCATAAATCTATTTAATTCCCATAGCAACCCTTTGATTTTCCATAAGCAACTTGCCTACATGAATCTACCACCGGATGAGTAATAAGTATTCTCAGCTGCCTCATACAGAAAAGAATAAGGAATATTCAGGGGAAAGGGAAATTGTGTGTGTGATCTGGGTAATCACAGACTTTTGGTGTAATATTTGTATGTTTTTCTCAAAGCAACAGATGCATTCCTATGATGCTGTAGGAGAGTTTTTCTAAGTGGCAGAAATCACATTTCAAATACCTCTTAGGAGCTCACAATCTAAAACAACCCGGCCTAATAAAATGGAGATCCTTCCATAATGAAAATAGTAGTCACAGCCCCTTACTTTTTCTATTTCATAACTTTGGATTCTGGAAGTGATGGATTTTCTAAAAGTGCAGCGTGTTTTAGTAAACAAAAACTTACACTAAATACAAGTTGCCTAATACTAGTTACTACAAAAGGCACAGCATAATACAAATGGCTGGCCTGGGGAAGCCTTTTGTCCCCATATAAATCTGAATACTCTTAGAAGGGGAGACTGACAGCCTCAGAGAACGAACCTCTTAATTTATTCAAATGGCAGGGCACAGAAGTGGGAATTTCACAGACGCTGTCTTCTCATTGCTTTATGTTAGTCCTAGAGGAGGCCCCTCTCAGAGGACAGAGAAAATGCTTTCAAGGTCTCCTTAGCCCACCATACTCTGAGCGTGTCAGGCTAAGTCACTTTCCTTCTGGGGACAGCAGTAGTTTGGGGGGATCCTGTTTCTTGTCTCCATCTTTGTTGGGCTCATTACCAAGGGAGACATGATACCAAGTTATCATAGGGCTATGAAACTACATTTCTAGTCTTTGCCCACTTGAGACAGAAAAACTAGCACCTGTCAGGGAGCCAATGAGCAAGATATGCAAAAGGCTTGGTAAAAAAAAAAAAACAAAAAAACAAAGTATGTCTGTGTGTCAGGGCCACACACACACATACATGCTTATACACATACAAAATACCTTTTTTTTCTTTTATTGAAGTATAGTTGCTGTATAATATTATATAAGTTATAGGTATATAACAGTGATTCACAATTTTTAAAGGTTATACTCCATTTATAGTTATTATAAAATATTGGCTATATTCCCCATGTTGTGCAATATACCCTTGTAGCTTATTTTATACCTAATAGTTTGTACCTCTTAATCCCCTACCCCTAAATTGCCCCTCTCCCCTCCCCTTTCTCCACTGGTAAGCACTAGTTTGTTCTCTGTATCTGTGAGTCTGCTTCTTTTGTTATATTTACTAGTTTGTTGTATTCTTTTAGATTCCACATATAAATGTGGAATCTAAATGTATGTATAAATATCATACAGTATTTGTCTTTCTCTGTCTGACTTATTTCACTTAGCAGAATGCGCTCCAAGTCTATCCATGTTGCTGCAAATGGCAAAATTTCGTTCTTCTTATGGCTGAGTAGTATTTTGTTGGGGTGTGTGTGTGTGTGTGTGTGTGTGTGTATGTGTATCACACCTTCTTTATCCATTTATCTGTTGATGGAAACTTAGGATGCTTCCATATCTTGGCTACTGTGAACAATGCTGCTATGAACCCTGGGATGCATGTATCTTTTTGAATTAGTGTTTTTGTTTTTTGCAGATATATACCCAGGAGAGAATTGCTGGGTCATAAGGTAGTTCCATTTTTAGCTTCTTGAGTAACCTCCATACTGTTTTCCCAAAATACCTCTGAAGAGACACACAAGAAACTGATAATGGTGGCTGCTTCGGGAAAGGCAAACTATGGCCCACAATGGAAGTGACACTTTTCCCTGCATGCCTTTCGTTTTGTTTGAAATTTCTTCTAACGTGTGAAGGCACTATCTTTTCAGAAAATAGAAATTAGTTTCAAATACTAAAATTTGTTTGTGTAAAACAATACTTAAGCATCTACATTTATATATACAGTATATACTTATTTTTTTTTTGGAAGAATATACAAGACACTATTAACAGTGGTTATCTTTGGAAAGAGAATCATTTTTACAACTAACCAGTGAAACGCTGGCTTTCTCTTGGAAATGGGAAAAGTTAGTAAGTGGAAAAACAGTGCTTAAGTATATGCTGAATGAAGGAATACAAATGGCTTTTTAATGTAAATAGCAGTAAAGCCATAATCTGTGCTGTGTATGCACACAGACAAACAAATCCCACTCTCCTCGTGAAGGAGCACCATGTCTTGTTCCAAAGATCTGGATTTACCCTGTAACTACTGCCTCTGTGGCCCTGTCAACTGAAGAACAGACTCAGATGATCTCAGGGAAAATGTCATTACTTGAGCCTTCACAGGAAAGCAATGCTTCAAAAAGTGTTTAAAAACTAGAGTGTTCCACACCACAGCCCCTGCAAATTAATACTTTCCACAAATCCAAATGAAAGAGAACACGTTCAAGTGGTATTAAGTAGTATTTTACTCTTAAGAACATTTGTAAAAGCTTAAAACAATGCATCCAAGGGCTGAGGCCAGAGACCTTCTGCAAATTTAGGCAAGTGATTTCCACCAGGAAAGTGTTTTAGGCATTTAATTCCAATTCATCTTCGTGCCTAACATTTGAAATGTCAGAATTCTTAGGTGCCAAGTTGTAAAGCACATTACAGATTCATGTGTAATCGTAAATGGGCAAATACACGTGGGCAAGAAAGCAAATGCATTTTAAAACAAGGTAAATTGTTCAAAATAAAGGGGTTAATTCATCCTAAAAAGCCAAATATTAAGAAAAATCTATCTGCACAAGTACAACGGGTTGCTTTGTTGCTAGTTACTGTCTCTTGCTCATTTTGAAACAAAATGCCACACTTAATTAATTAGCCAGCCCAGTCTCATCCTGCCTGTGCCTGATGGGGAGAAGTAGCATTACAGAAAAGACTCCCTCAGGCTCTATTAGCGCCCTAATGAGACGGTGGCGGGTGGAGGGTGTTGGGATGGGGACAGGGCAGCCACTATTGCCAGGCAGCCTTCAGAAAGCACAGATCTGGGCCTCCTGGCCAAATCAAGCGCTCTCAACTACACACCAGCTGCTGGAGATGTCTGGCCACAGCTATTCCTACAGGATCTGCCGCAGGAAGCAAATGTACCATCGCTCCACGGATACCCAGCTGACCTAGCAACTCTTCCTATAAGGTATGAATTACATCAGAGGGGGAGAAAATGTGCACATTATATCAGCTAACTGCAACCGACATATGGAATATCCATTTTCAAAAGGGCAGAAAGAGGTAGATTCTGCAAACTACAGGTTGGTGAAGTTGACATCGGCCCTTAAGTAAAACCTTGCAGGTTATCACAGTTACTAAACACTTCGGAAAAGAAGTGATCAATTTAGAAGCAAGCATGGGCTCACCAAACACAAAGCATTGCAGACTATCTTCCCCCGAAAGGGAAACAGCAAATATCTAAGTTATAGCAAGCTACCTATTAAGGTCTCCTAGGATAAACATGTTAACCAGATGGAGAAATGTGGGCCGGAATAATGATACAATTAGGCAGATTTAGAACTGGCTGGATTTGAAGTTGGTTGAACAACTAACCAACAGACCATTATTAGCCCAGAGGAAGCCCCTAGCCATGTGCCCTGGGACTCCATCACCAGACATAGACAAGGTCTGGAAGGGATCACATAGTTCAAGGTCAGAAGGGGCTATGATCATAGTGGATGACCACACAGGCATAAAAAATATTTCAACAGACTGCAAAAACTCATCAAATCTCAATAAACTGATTCTTAAAGGTGACAGACACAATATTTGGGACTCTGTTCTCATTTGTTCAGGTATTAAGGTTGGTGAAAAAGACTTTGGAGTTTTGTTGACCAAAAGGTCTGTGAATCAACACCGTGTGATGTGACTGTCAGCCTCAGAGCCACCTGTGCCCCCAAGGTGACCCCCTCCACCTGGACTTCTCAGATACAGGAGGCTAGGACCCTTTTGAACCTAGGACTCAATATTCCACAGACCTAGATAAAGAGGGAAATACAGCTAAGAAAAGGTTGGGAATGTGGCAAGTAGACAGACCCAGAGACAAAGACAATTTAAATGAAAGGGAACAACAAATAAATGGTCAGGAGAGGGGGGAAAGATTTGTGATACAGGTACCAAATGCAAAGTGGAGAGCTTATTTGGATTCAAACAAACCAACTGCAACAAAAAAAAAAATCATGAGACAATTATACAATTGAAATACTGGCTGGATATATGCCGATATGAAGGAATTATTAGATTTTTAAGGTATGATATGATGTTGTGGTTATTTTTTTTTTAAAGAGTTACTTAGTGAAATGTTTAAGAAGGAAGTGATATGATGTCTGGGAGTGACTTCAAAGTAATCCAGTGAGGGGTGGGGGCAGTGGGTGTCCCTGAGTTGATTGTTATATCTGGGCGCTGGGTGCATGGGGGTTCCCTATACTATTTTCCCCACCTGTATGGTGTTTGAAGTTTTCCATAATAAAAAGGTAAAAAAAAAAAAAAAAATGGCGGGAGGAACAGGCACAGACCAGTATCTCTCCCCTCTCCTTTCCCAGCTCAAAAGTGAAAATAGAAGCCACTTAGTAAAAGTGAGCATTCAATTAGTCATAGAGATAGTCTAGAATCATACCCACATTCAAAGACATGGATATGTCATCACGTCAACAACTGACAAAGAATGATTATAGTCCTAGTAAGAAACTGAAGAGACACCAGATTACATGATAGGCCATTAGAAGGAAAGAGCCAGGTGTTGAAGGTAAAGGGGATACAAAGAAAGAAAAAAGCTGAGAATTCTTCTCTCCTATAATCTGAATAACCATTTAAAAAAATGGAATGGGGACTTCCCTGGTGGTCCAACAGTTAAGACTCCAGGCTGACAATGCAGGGGAGACCCCGTGTTCCATCCCTGGTCAGGGAACTAGATCCTGCATGCCGCAACTAAAGATCCCGCACACGGCAACGAAGACCCCACGTGCCGCAACTAAAACCCGGTGCAGCCAAATAAATTAAATTAAATAAATCATTTTTTTTTTAAATGGAGGGACTTCCCTAGTGGCGCAGTGGATAAGAATCCGCCTGCCAATGCAGGGGACACAGGTTTGATCTCTGGGCCAGGAAGATCCCACATGCCGCGTAGCAACTAAGCCCGTGCACCACAACTACTGAAGCCCATGTGCCTAGAGCCCGTGCTCCGAAACAAGAGAAGCCACCTCAATGAGAAGCCCGCGCACCGCAACGAAGAGTAGCCCCCACTCGCCGCAACTAGAGAAAGCCTGAGCGTAGCAACGAAGACCCAACGCAGCCAAAAATAAATAAAAATTAAATCTTTAAAAAAAAATGGAATGGCATAACCAAGCACCTGGGTACACATTCCAGTGACACTATGTACCAGGCACTGTTCTAAACAATTTTCAAATATTAACTCATTTAATCCTTAACAATACAACCCTATAAAGTAGATACTATTATCTCCATTTTACTGACCAGAAACTTAAGAGACACACAAGTTAGGTAATTTGTGTCACAGTCACATTGCTAGAGAGTGACAGAGACAGGATTCAAATCCAGGAAACTTGATCCAGAGTCCATACTCTTATGCACTGTGCAACAGATTTTAAACATCCGCTTATAATGGGGTATTTTTGAAGGTCTGTGGGTTTAAACACTTTTCTAAGTTGCAGTCAAGCATGTGCCCAAAGGTGAAAGAAGGCTGCTCTCAGACCCACATCCACTGCCATTCAGAGCTCAGAGGGCAACACTGTGATTTTGCCTATTGCACGTTGTTCTGCCCAATCTTTATATTTCACATCAAACCCTAAAAAATGAGTAACAGATGAGGCAGCTGTGCTGTGAACCACCACGATCAAAAGAAAACTGTCTTGACCTGATCACGTACAAGGGGGAAAAAAGGCAGCACCTTCTGATTTTAAGCACACTCAATCCATTCAGATTTTCATCCCAGGGATATTGACCAAAAAAGACAAATAAAAAACTGTAAAAAACCGATTCATCTCGATAAAATTCTCCTAGGAAAACAAAGAGGGAAATTCTATTCCTAGAACAGCAAAACTTACCACACCCTATTTTATGACTACTCAACAATGATCCAAGATAAAAGCATTATTAACTGTAGAAATATTACTTGAATTTACCTGTAACTGGGGTCTCAAAATAATCTGAAGGGGAGTGGGTGATAGATGTACTAGAAAGGAATGCTGAACTTTAAGCTTAAATTGTTTTTTAAAAAGGGTTTTCTGAGGTGTAGTTCATACAAAAATCCATTGTATATCTGGTCCAAGAGTTATATGACCAGCAAGCAGCAGAAAATTTATGTTTGCATTTAATCACAGATGCCACAGAACAAAAGTTTCCATTACAGGGTTTCACTACAGAATAACAGCACTCAAGCAACTTTCAATTACTATACTTCTTACTTGTCATAAAGCAGAAAGCACATGTTTGAGATTTCACTGGAAGTTAGAACAGCAGTTTCTGAAAACCTCATAAAAGGGAGGACTGATTTAGTCCTAGGATCTCGGCAGGATACCTGAAGTTCAATTTTGTCTCTGAATAAAAGCACGAAAGCAGCCCCAAGGCTTTGCATAGGATGAAGGGGAGTTGGGGACACTTCACTGGCTGATCTAAAAAAAGCCAAATGATTAAAAGGCCCTTAGAAACCACCACCACGGAAAGGCAGCAACAGAAAAGAGGTTCTGGCTCTCCTGTCTTCCCAGCAACAGCAAATGTTTTAAGTGGTTAAACTATCTCTATCTTATTTCAGAGTCTATCTAGAGTGAATCCACTCAGAAAGCGATTTGTTGAAAAGAGAAGTTGCGGCTCCCTCCTCTTCCCTGGAGAATGTTTGATGTGCACATTTTTTAAGATCCAATTTCTTGAACAGAAAGGACCGAGTTGAATTTAAGAGAGTTCAGCTGAGCCCTTTCTTCCAACACTGAGACCCTGATCTAATAATTGGTTCCCTGTGAATCAATTCTCCAACTCAAACATACTTTGAAAAACTAAAATGCTTAATAGCTACTGATGACTAGTTGCTGGAAGACATAATATGCATGCAGTTTGAGTTCCTTGGAAGAAAGATGCTAGAGAAACACAAACTATTTAGGAAATATAAAAGCATGGAATGATAGGCCTGCAGCTTTTAACTGACTAAGATTTTTGACGTTTCAAAAATGGAGAGGCGAGTCTTTTTCTATTTTTGAGCACAGAATTACAGGGCAACAGAGTTAAACATTCACTTGCTCATGGAAGTACTCTTGAAAGCACTTATTAAGAAACAAAAACAGAATTGGGCGATTGGGATTGACATGTATACACTGATGTGTATAAAATTGATGACTGATTAAAAAAAAAAAAAGAAACAAAAACAGCCACATACTGTGGGTATATACAATTATACAATTCAATTAGGGTCCAACTCTAATATTAAATGTTAAAATCGAGCTAAGTACCAGTGAAAGTGCGCATTCCAACTCACACAACATGCTTTCTGTGACCATATTATCTGACTGTCAGCACCAAAACACTGATCATCTTCCCCTCCCTTTGGCTGGTTTCTGTCTTCAAGGAGCTTAGAGTCAAATGAAAAAGACCAAAAAAAAAAAAAAAAATCACAAAAGGCTAAGTGCTAAGACATCTATGTACTCCATCTATGGATGTTCACAAAAGCATCCCACCTAGAGAGGAAAGAGACAGGAAAGCTTCTTAGAGCAGGGAAACCAGGACTGATTTTAGAAAGATCCAAACTCAGCCAGGTAGGAGGAAAGAGGACACTGCCCCGGTGGGAGAAGAGGCAGGAGAACAGTCGGGGACCACGCTTTAGAGTTTGGACTTGACCCCAGAGGCTATGAAGAAGTACTGAAAAATTCTTAAGCAGGAGAATGACAAGATCAAAGTTGTGTTTTTGAACTTGTCATTCCATTCCAGAAACAGTCCAGAGCAGTACTGCTCAAGGTGGGTCTGTAGCCCAGAAGTAATCCATCAGTTCTTTGTTACTGGTCCATGACAGGGTAGGTCCAAAAATGGAGAGTGAGCACCTAGAATTGTTTACAGCAGCTCAACATTCCAGCAACATCCAAGCTTGTGACCAATGGTCTCATCTTGTGGAACAGGACAGAGACCAGTCTGTGTGTTGTCAATCCAGTGGGGAGTTGTATGTGGTTCAAGCTGTACAGTAGTCCTGTATAACAGGGCCACGTATGGGTGTGTGACTGATTGGAAACTAACACAACAAAAGGAAACTGATCCTTGATTATAGACAGTTTGAGAAGCTCTAGTCTTGAGAATCAGGGGTCAGCATTGGAAGCAAAGAGCCCATGGAGGAGGCTGCTGTGGTCCAGATGAAATATGAACTCAAGCAGTGATGGTAGGAATGGAGAGAAAGGGTCAGAGTTGAGAACTGTTAAGGAGATCAACAGGGCTCAGTGCCTTTTATTTTTTTATTTTTTATTTTTTAAAATTTATTTATTTTATTTATTTATTTTTGGCTGCATTGGGTCTTCATTGCTGCGCACGGGCTTTCTCTAGTTGGGGCGAGCGGGGGCTACTCTTTGT
This sequence comes from Balaenoptera borealis, assembly GCF_965194805.1. Lineage (NCBI taxonomy): Eukaryota > Metazoa > Chordata > Mammalia > Artiodactyla > Balaenopteridae > Balaenoptera > Balaenoptera borealis. The sequence continues at coordinate 47,211,733 of NC_138879.1, read as the reverse complement.
TGCGGTGCACCGGCTTCTCATTGCAGTCGCTTCTCTTGTTGTGGAGCACGGGCTCTAGGTGCGTGGGCTTCAGGAGTTGTGGCTCACGGGCTCCAGAGCGCAGGTTCAGTAGTTGTGGCGCACGGGCTTAGTTGCTCTGCAGCATGTGGGATCTTCTCAGACCAGGGCTCGAACCTGTGTCCCCTACATTGGCAGGCGGATTCTTAACCACTGTGCCACCAGGGAAATCCCTCAGTGCCTTTTAGATGTGAGGGGTGGGAGAGAATCAAGGATGACTCCTGAGACTCAAGAACCCTTAGTCACTTTTTAAATAATGGCAAGATGTAAAGCAACAGTATGCAAGAGCTTCGTAAAAGTCAGGATCAGCAAAAAGATTCTGAATTCATAGCTCTTTTCTTTGAGTGCCTTTGAATAAGTATAATGATAAATTAATGAAATACAGAAACCTAAACACCCCGGTGGTTAACACTGAGCACCACTGGGGATTCAGAACATGAAAAAAGAACACATCCTATGCCAAGCTTACACTCTCCCCCGAAACAAAATCGTGCAGTAAGGAGCCCAGACTAGTTCAGAATGGGGCAAGCTGGAACCCTGGGGTCCCAGGTCCTAACAGTAAATAAAGAAGAACCCCCACCCCCGGCCATCCCCCCAACTGAGGGACTTGTTCATCCCCCACCCCAGCTGTATACAACACAAAGCCTTCTTTCTCCAATTTGCGCAGATATTAAAACAAGGCCTCAAACCACAAGGAACAGTGATAAAAAGGGGGTAGGGGCGGAGGAAACGGGTAAATGAAATCAATGACCCTAACCTCAAAACCCACTGCTTTCCTCTGTGCTCTGGTTCATATCCCAACCCGTATCAGGAGACAAATGGATCAACAAAAGCTGTGGACAGCTGGTCCATCAGGCCTGAGCCGCTAACTAGAAGACAAGTATTAAATCCGCAAATGGCGACAGGTCTGAACAAACCTATCCTACAACATTCCAGAGCTGGGAAGGGAGGTGGCTCCGTGTTACGGGGGTGAGGCTTCTACAGCTCCAGAGACCAGAGCGGGCACCGTCCATTTCCCACGCGAAAGAGCAGCGATCCTGCAACCCCCAAGCCGCCCAGATTTGAGCAGCTAGGATCAGCAGAAGACACGCCTAATGGCTTTGGCAAACCACAAAAACGATCACCCAAGCACGTAATTAATCTCTCTCAAGAAGAGTGCCCCATCATCTGAAAGCTGTTCTCCTGTATCATGCCTGGCTTCCCTGATTTGCTGTCTCAAGTTTCACTGGCAGATATAAGTACGAAGCTCAATAAATATCAGTACTATCAGTACTTTAAGGAACGATGTTTGTTATATTCATTTGCTTTTGTTTCATTTTTCTAGATCTTTCTCCTCCATTGTAAGCTCTTCTAGGGCAATTCTTTCAACTCCTTGCTCATATCCCCTTGTATGCTTATAAAAGTCATTTGTTTGAAAAGTTAAAAATATGCCTCATAACAGTTTTGGAATTCTGTAATGTGATATATTCCAAAGGCTCACACTATAAAACGAATTACTGAAGTTCATGGTCATTTATTGACAAATAATAATTGCTAGCACTTATTGAGCATGTACTATATGCCAGGCACGTGTATATTATCTTGTGTCATCTTTACAACAATGCTGTAAGGCAGGTGCTGTTGTCATCTCTATTTTATAGGTGAGGAACCTGAGACACAGAGAGATAGGATAACTTGCACAAGGTCACACAGCTAATAAATGGCAGAGCCAGGATCTAAAGGACAAGAGTCTGTATTTTCAGCCATTACACTAGACAGCTTCATTATGCAGAGAAGAAAAATGAGATTAAAAAATACATTACAAATAATGGAATGAGGAAAAAGCCTCTCAAGGAAAATTGCTCTTATTACTTTAATCAGACTGTTGTCTTTTATTAGATGGATCCAAGTCCTGGAAACACAGTCAACAGAGGGAGCCTGTCCTGGCTGGTCCAGGCTCCTTATGTGGAAGGCAGAAAACGCCAATATTCAAAGCGGTGCCTTTTTGCCATCTTTTACCACCTCGAAAGTCATTTGTCAGTGTTGTAGAAATCACTCTCTTAGTGGCTAGGGTATTTGGATTGAGGGAGAAAGCACTGGGAGAGATAGAGCTGTAAGACTGTCGGGGTTGGTACCAAATCTCACCCCATCCAAAGAGCCAAAGTGATTCAGGTGAATTCTAGGCCAAGCCTCTGATTTAGTCTGAACCAGAATCACCCAGAGCAAACAACCCTGGCGGGGTACAGGAAGATACCACTTCCCCTGGCCGGAGCAGGTGGACCAGAGATGCTAGACCAAAGGCCCTAACTCTGCCGCTCTCCTGCTCTGACTTTCTCGTCCCTTTTCAGTGGGGCAGGAAGTTCTGGGACCACGCCAGAGCCCACCAGACCTGTCCAGATCAAAACCAGCAATACTGGACTTCCCTGGTGGTGCAGTGGTTAAGAATCCAACTGCCAGTGCAGGGGACATGGGTTTGATCCTTGGTCCGGGAAGATCCCACATGCCGCAGAGCAACTAAGCCCGTGCGCCACAACTACTGAGCCTGTGCTCTAGAGCCCGTGAGCCACAACTACTGAAGCCCTCACGCCTAGAACCCGGGCTCTGCAACAAGAGAAGCCACTGCAATGAGAAGCCCTCGCACCGCAACGAAGAGTAGCCTCCGCTCACCGCAACTAGAGAAAGCCCACGCGCAGCAACGAAGACCCAACGCAGCGAAAAATAAATAAATACATTTATATATATATAAAAAAAAAAAGACCAGTGGTACTGCATCTTTTGATGTCAGGGCACGCACACTGACCAAATGTTTTCCATCAGGCATCCAGCCCAGGCAAAGCTGAGCCCTGTGTCTCTAATACCAAAACCAGTGCATTCCTCTGTGATGCTGAAGCAGATCCCAAAGATCAACTCTCCAGTTTTGACAACTAAGTAACCCATATTAGTCTAAAGGGATACATCAAATCCCAAAAGTCCGAATCTTCACCACTTTCCAACTATTCATCACATTTTCTCTCCAGAAATCTGAAAAATGCCTATCAACAAAACAAAAAACAAACCTACTTATTGAAACAAATCTAACTGCCTTAACTTCAAGATTATATGTTTCCTGAAAACACGGCTCTTATAAAAGCACTCAAAGTTCTGTTATCATCTAATTACAATTTCTATACAGCTCGTTATGTGTGCTTAGAAGCCAAAAAGTGAAGCTTCAATTACTTTTGTACCAACCACTAAAGCAAGTAGAAACAGGACAACCTTCCACAAAGAATTTTTTTTAAAAAGATGCTGGAATCCTGTTATTTGGTGTTCTCTCACAGTTCCAAGCAAGGTGAGAGGAGCCATGCAAAACGCAGTTTTAAACTCTCGGCCATCCTGAGACTTTCTTACTATATAAAGGGGAAATTAATAAAAGAAGAAAAAGAGAAATACCACACTGCATTTTCTTTCCCTACCATAATTTTTCAATTTTCTTTAGAGAAATGCCAGCCAGTAACTAATTAGAACCATATCCTTTGTTATCCCAGTGGGAAGTATACCAATGGATTTAAGAACAAATGTTAATGAGAACTTAAAAAAATTAGTAATCTGGAACTTTGGTTTCCCTTCAGTGTAAAAACAAAATTCTCTCCTTTAATGCTATTTTTATAGTTGGTGAAACAACATGGACAGAATCCATCAACAAGAAGCTAAGCTGTCTAGCCAGTGAGCACCCTGAACCGCGGGTGCCCTGGGTTTTTCACTGCTGTTATCACAGAATTGGCATCCCAAGATCACAGATTTCTAAGCACCCCAATTTCAAATAAGAGAGACAAAAACTCAAAGTTACAGAAAAGGAATTTGTTTTACATCTCTTTGGTTTCAAGGGGGAAAATAATTTCTTCCAAAGTGAGTACATAGCTGTTGTAATTTCCAAGAGTATATTTTCCATATGAAACATAGCTGAAGTTCTTTTACCTGGTATATCACCACAAATAAGAATATTTCTAGGATCAAATCTTGAGTTGCCTATTCATGAACATCAAGGAGCAGAAACTACCTCCTCAAAAACTGGACTTGTTTTATTTTTTTAATAAACGTATTTATTTTATTTATTTATTTTTGGCTGCGTTGGGTCTTCCTTGCTGCACGTGGGCTTTCTCTAGTTGTGGCGAGCGGGGGCTACTCTTCTTTGAGGTATGCGGGCTTCTCACTGCGGTGGCTTTTCTTGTTGCAGAGCACGGACCCTAGGCGTGTGGGCTTCAGTAGTTGTGGCTCCAGGGCTCTAGAGTGCAGGCTCAGGAGTTGTGGCGCACGGGCTCCTCGGCATGTGGGATCTTCCCCCACCAGGGCTCGAACCCGTGTTCCCTACATTGGCAGGCGGATTCTTAACCACTGCACCACCAGGGAAGCCCTGGACTTGTTTTAGACAACAAAGTGAACTGTAGAATGTGAGTCAGAAAAGCTCTGAGCAAAAATAAATTTTTAAGATGCTAACGCACCATGGTTTGGGCACGGGCCAGCAATCTGAACTGTATTTTCAAATGAGGTTCTGCCCTGTGTCATCCAGACTCTCATACTGGGGGAATTAGCAAGTCCAGGCTGGAGCCACAGAGCACTTTTTTTTCATGCAAAAGGACTGGCCAGAGCGCAGTGAACTAGGCACGGCCTATGTCATATCAGATATTCTCCTTTTTGGAAAAAAAGCTTTAAGCATTTACAAAACATCTCAATTTGCCCCATATTTTTACTATCCAGCAAATTTATTTCCCCCACTTGTTGTGGAGGAAAACACAACAATATGCCTTAGGTCTGTAACATTTTACCATCACTGTGTATTTGCAAAAGCTAGAATTCATTTGTACTGTCCAATAAGGACATTATTTTACATGGGCTTTGGTCTACAACAGAAAATGGACATAACAATGAAAATACTTCTTGATAATTCACTTTCTAGACATTACTCCTCCCCAAAAGGATCATAAAAACCACCACCAAGGAAAACAAAGGATTCCCATGTTTTAAAGCAAAAAAGGACTGGCTATTCATATTCAGGCACCATATAAATCAAATATGGGCAAGATCACCTAAAAAGTGGTTAAAACGCCAAGTTTTGCCTCTGTGTGTTAGTGAGTCCATGTTTCTCCAATGTTAAATTTACAAACTGTATTTGTTAAACTGTATTTCATACCTTAAATACCAAGTCTGTACCTTACACTGCTTCCATGGATGATTTACTCGAGACATATGGGGTCACAGTCTAAGCCTTCTACTCTCACTAAGTTTAAATCATGCTTCTCAACAAGATTCTGTACACATTAAAGCAGCACATGGCAGCCCTAAACGCCCCCAGAAGAGCCCTTCTCCTGTCCACTCCATAAAATGAGAGTTTCCTCCGGAAAGGAAGGGGCTGGATTCACACGTTGCATCAGGCATACTAATTAAGCAAAAGCGCTCCAAAACTTTTTCTGTTTCGATTCATGGCAAAATTTCCTGAATTCGTTTTATTAAAACAGACATCTTCATCCAACAGACACACTCAAAAATCCAAGCTAATTTCAGCAGCAAACGGGGTGGGGTGGGGGCGGGGGGCGGCGGGAGATGAGAAGTTGACAGAGAGGTATAAATTTCCCCCAATCCTTGTTCTTCCGGTCAATCTGCACCTATGGGATCGGTTCAGCATTTAATTCGATGTCAAGGCAACACTGGCCCACCAACCAAGTAACTAAGAGCTGCACGGACGGGTCTGGTCCGGTGCCCGAGAGGCATATAGAGAGGATGGCTGGACAGCCAGACAATGAAAAGCTCCCCGGGGGCCACTAGTTCAGCCCGGGGCAGGGGTGGGGGGCGGAGGGAAGGCGAAGGCAGACGAGCGAGCTCCCTTCTCGCCCGAGGCCACGGTCAGCGGCCGACCCCCCCCCCCCCACAAGGGCGGCTGGCGGCCTGGCCTCGGCCTCCGGGTCCCCGGCCACAGCCGGAGGGAGCCCCAGGCAAGCCGATTTCTCTCGGAAAGAGAGGAAACTTCCTGGTTCAGGCATTATGGGTAGGGGGCTTGCGCCCTCCCCCACCACCACAGGTATCCGCGGGGAGTCTAGCGCTGAGGGAAGGAAGCGGCCCCTCCCCGCGCCTCTGCCTGGGGGTGGGGGTCATCGAGTCGCGACCCCCGAGCGCAGCCACCCCCTACGCGAGGCTTCCCACCATGGGGGAACCGGGCTCTCGACTCCCCAGGACGCGAGTCGGGGTCCCGGGGGTTTCAAACTTCCCCAGCGGGCGCGGCCTGGCACCGGCACCGAGTAGTTGCCGCGGGAGCCGCTAGCCGGCGAGGTCCCGGGACGGGGAGGCGGGCAGAGGCAGGGGACGCTGAGGGGCAGGAGGGGAAGCTCGTACACGACGGAGGAGGGGTCGGAGGGGGCGCCGGGGGGTGGAGGGGGCAGCGAGGACCCGGCTCCCGGGAACTCGCGGGCTGCGCACCCAGGCCGGGGACGCCGACGAGGCCGGCACCGCCGACGAGGCCGGCGCCGCTCACCTTCCTGTGCTTCTCCTTGTAGGGCAGCGCCAACCACGGCATGTCCCGCACGAAGTCCTGCCACTGCCGCTGGTCCTGGTCCGAGGACACGAAGACGATCTCCAGGCGGCGCCGCGGCTCGGGTTCCGCCGCCGCCCCGGCCCCCGGCCCCGGGCCGGCCCCAGCCCCTGGCCCGGCCGCCGCGTCCCCCCGCAGGCGGCCGTAGAAGGCGGCCAGGCTGGCGCTGAGCTGCGCGCAGGGGGCGCTCAGGCTACAGCCGAAGTAGAGCCCGAGCAGCGAGATGCCGCGGGCAGCCAGCGAGTGCACGTCCACCTCCTCGCCGCCGCCCGTCACCAGCTTCTCGCCCAGCAGCTCCTCCAGGAAACCCGACATCCTGGCCCACCGCTGCCCGGGCACGCGGGCACCCGGGCAGGCAGGCGGCGGCGACCGCGCTCCCTCGGTCCGCGCGGCGGGCAGAGGCGGCGGCAGCGGCGGCGACGGCGGCGGCGGCGGCGGCGACGGCGGCGGGCACTGGGGAAAAGAAAGCCCCGCCCGTGGGGCCCGCCCACGCCACGCCCCCTTTGTAACAGTGCTAGCCGCCTAGGCACTGGCTGCTGCAGAGGGCGTAGGGGGCGCGGGCTCCCGCCGCGTGGCCGAAGTGCTCGGGAGACAACCCTGGCGGAGGACTTTCCATCTTCACACATTGTTACCTTCATCAGGCTAGGTCTTGCTCGGCACTTACTTCTCTGTATGTTTTGTGTTCTCTACTATAAGAGGACTGGAGGACGCCACCTCTTTTATTTCTTGTGTAGCTTCTGATCTAGCTAGGCACATGGGAGGGAATCCACCATAAGTACTTGTGGGTTGATCGCAGGTCTCACTGTGGGATTTCAGTCCCCAGGTCGCCGCGGCCATTCCTCACCAGCGATTGGCTCTCTTCCATCTCCACAAATATAGGGACCAGATGCCACGGCATCTCTAAATCGAAGCTGGCTGCTTTCCTGAACCGGTTCCGTGGCTTCTATTAAATCTGTTGATAGTTGAGAAAAATTCTAGGGATTTTTTTTTTTTCCCCAGCTGGCAAGACGCTACCCTATGCTTAGAGAGAACCTGGATTAAACAGGTGATCTGTGGCAAGTCTTCCGGCCTCCCCACCCCGACACACACACAGTCGAAAAAATAAAATGTACACCATGTCCACCCGCAGCAGAGGAACAACAGTGTGTCAGCTCAGCTACCAACAGCCCAGTGAAAGGATGGGACGCCCCTCTCACAGCCCTCCACCAGCCCTTTGCAAGTTATTTCTTGGGCATCTACCGCCATCTAGTGGAAAGGGTGAAAAAGAAAACGAGATACTGGCAGCCAAGCAGAATGTTTATATTTTATAGCGGCTTTCCACACACGCAAACACACACACACAAATCATAGCCTGCTTTACAAAAGTTCATTTAAACCTCAGAATATAACTGCAAGCTTTTGGCACACACATAAATCTTCACGCTTAAGGTTCCCAATTTTCTGGGATAGAACATGGAATTGTACTATTTTTCAGTTCAGTGAAATGTTACCACATAAAGCGGTGAAAGAGGTGGAGGTGGAGGTGGACGCCACGAGCAGACTGGCAATCTCTTGAAATGATATCCACTTTCTTAGTATCCACCTAACACTGCTGCTCATTTCACAAGTAGGATCTTTGGACTGAGGATTGCCTTTAGGCAGGCAAGAAACCTATGATAAAGGCGAATTCCAAGCTCATTTTTAGTGTCATGCCAAAATTCTGTGCGACTGCAGGGACAGTATTATTATCCAACACATGGAAAGCATCACTTTTTAGTGAAAACATGTAAAAGCTATTAACATAGCAGACATTAAGTTGTTAGATATCTTTTTAAATACTGAAAGTGGGTTAAAGTGTTTTATTTTCTCATCCAAATCATATTTGAAACACCCGTGGGTGGGTTACATCAGGCCCCATCCAAAGCATGTGAGACAGATAGATTCCTACACCCTGACATTTTCAAGTGAACACTGAAGATATGGAAGAGAACCATAAGCATCCTATGGAAAACGAGGGACAAAGTATTTGGTGTGGAGGGAGGTGAGGAGGGAATTAGGGGGGATTGCAAATTGGGGAAATAGTGAAGTCATTATTAGAGTACTTAACTTTGGTATACTATACGCAAGTCTGTATAAAGAGGTGGTATGTTCAGCATTTTCCTTTTATTATTTGACAGGAAAACACTTTCTACTGGAGTGTGTCCAAACCAGCATCTGGCACCTGGGAAAGTGAGAGTTTGAACATACCGCACATGAAATATAAATAAAATTTAGAGAATTGTTGGTGCAGCAGGCCTTGGTTAGATGCCAAATACTGCAGCTGCCTTTTAAAGGGGTGTGGAAAGAGGGGATTTGCAATGGAAATGATTCCAAAATCATAGTTCTAGTGGGTGTTTGTTATGAGAAGAAGCCTGAGGAGACTCACTGGGCTTCCTGTAAAGAATAGCCAACATCCTTTGGCTTATGGAAAGTACTCTCTCTGCATACACGGTTCAAGAGACCCACTTAAAGAAAATGTCCCAACTGGTATTTAGCTAGTTATGTTACATGAATTGACCTGCTATTCTGCAAATTGTTATTGTTTTAAAATATGTGTTAAGGAGCCACAACATACCTGACATTTATAGCACATACACATTACAGTTTTCCTTTGGGGAAACTGCATTCTAAGGCACATGATGTCATACAAAACATGCACAGAACAAATACATATTTGTCACCTTTAAGATTCATAAATCACATTCCTTGGTCTTCAGTTATAGTAGCATAAGTGCACAAAGATGTATGTGTACAGATAGTTATTGATACACTGGTGAAATCAGAAAAAGACTGGAAAACTGGAAAGAGCCTAACTATGTATCAATGAGGAGGATTAAAGGATGGCACATTCATCATTTGGGATACAATCTAGTCATTGAAAAGAATTAAGGAGATTTCTATGTACACTGTATCAGTCTGTGCTCTCCAGAGAAAGAGAACCAATACAGAGAGAGATTTGCTATAAGGAATTGGTTCACATGATTATGGAGGCTGAGAAGTCCCAAGGTCTGCAGTCAGCAAGCTGGAGACTCAGAAGAACTGATGGTATAGTTAGTTCCAGTCTGAGTCCAAAGACCAGAAAATCAGGGGAGCTGATGGTGTAAGTTCTAGTCTGTATTGAGTCCAAAGGCAGGAGGAGACCTATGTCCCAGCTCTAAGACAGGCAGAGAGAGTGAATTCTCCATTACTTTTTATTCTATCCAGGCCTTCAGCTGATTGGATGAGGCCCACCCACATTGGGAAGGCAATCTGCTTTACTCAGTCTACTGTTTTACATGTTAATCTCATCCAGAAACACCCTCACAGACACACCCAGAATAATGTTTAACCAAATATCTGGGTACTTGGGACTTCCCTGGTGGCACAGTGGTTAAGACTCCGTGTTCCCAATGCAGGGGGCCTGGGTTCGATCCCTGGTCAGGGAACTAGATCCCGCCTGCATGCCACAACTAAGAGTTCACATGCCGCAACTAAGAGTTTGCATGCCACAACTAAGGAGCCCGTGTGCCACAACTAAGGAGCCAGGTGAGCTGCAACTAAGAAGCCTGCATGCCACAACTAAGGAGCCTGCCTGCCGCAACTAAGAGCTGGCACAACCAAATAAATAAATAAATATTTTAAAAAAATATCTGGGTACTCCGTGCCCCAGTCAATTTGACACATAAAATTAAACATCACACGTCTACCCCTTGTCAACTTGGCACCCATATGCATCTCCTTAAACCATACTTACTCTTCAAATAAAGACAATAACAAGATCATAATCCTGCCTAAAATGATACAAGTATCCTGTATACAAGCAAAAATGCACTGACTCCATCCCCATAAGAGACGGTAAAGTCGTTGAGGATGTTTACTCACCTTGATATCCCGTAACTTAAGTACGATGATGTAAAATTAACAATACTTAAATACTACAATATAAAGTCAATACATTTTATGTTATAAGGAAATAAGAGATAAAAGGAACAAAGATGTTTGCCAAATACAAACACACACACATATATTCATAACAAGGAAGAAATACTCATGACAATATAGCCCTCATTTCTATAACTGATCATGTGATCATAGCTGGTATTTATAACCACCTTCTTCTACTACCTTTTTTGTATTCCTTTTGACTTCAGCAAGCACCTTAGCTGGTCGTGGTTCTTTACCTGGTGGAGTGACTCAAACCCTCATTCCTGAAGGGTCTAGGCCATTAGTAGTCCTGCCAGGACTAGGTTATTGTAGTTTTCCTTTGACCTTAATCACAGGGTATGATAACTAAGAGATGCCCTAAGGGGTCTCCCATATTGCAGGTACGCTCTTCCTTACCTTCACTGTTGACTAGTGGTGGTCCAATTTCCCCTTGGTGATCAGGATCAATCATTCCACCCAACAGAGTAACTCCCTTCTTTGCCTGTTAACTCAGAGGCATGAGATGCCCAAAGTGGCCAGGTGGCAGTCTTAACTTCCTGTGCAATGGAATCACTGTTGTTTCTCCTGGTGGAAGCACTCCTCCCTTTGGAACTAAGACCTGTAGGCCAGCAGAGCATGACGTTGTGGGAACAAGAAGCAAAAATTTTGCTAGTGGGTCACTAGGGGTAATAGTGATCGGTGCCCCTCCCATTTCCACCTCTCGATTCCTGGCCCCATGACTCCTGGCTATGGGAGAAACAGCACCTTATACTGGATGCTAATTCAGAGCATACACAGTCTTCTGGAGAACCTTGCCCCGGCCCTGCAAAGTGCTGCCACCTAACTAGTGCTGTAAACTAAATGTTCAAAAGGCCATTCTACCGTTCCACCAAACCAGCTGCTTCAGAATGGTGAGGAACATGGTAACCAGTGAATTCCACGAGCATGTAACTTACTTGTGCCTTCAGGGCCTGCTTGGGCCCAATCGCATATATTCCACATCCACCTGATGATGAAGTGTCCCTGTGCACACCCAACCTTATGGCTTGGTGGGGCAGATAACACCCAGTTCATGATGGACGGCTCAGGGAGCATGGTAACTGATGCATGGTGGCCCAAGTGTTCAGCCTCTATGAAGATCCAGTAGCAGGCCACATACTGTTTCTCCAAAGGAGAGTAGTTATCCACAGAGAATGGCAGGCCTCACCTATAGGGGCTGCCAAAGTCTCCAAATAGCATCCCCATCTGCCAGTGACCTACCTCAAGCACCATCGGATCTGATGGGTCATATGGCCCAAGGGACAGGGCAGCTTGTACAGCAGCCGGGACCTTCTGCAGAGTCTTCCCATGTTCGGGGACCCACTCAAAACCAGCAACTTTTGTGGTCACTCAGTAAACAGGCCAGAGTAACACACCCAAATGAGGAATATACTGCCTCCAAATACCTGGGCACACTGTGGCCTAGTCAAGTTGACACATAAAATTAACCATCTCTTGCACTGATATGAAATACCTCTAAGATGTAGCACAAGAGAAAGTAAGGTGCAGAATAGGTAGGAAAGACTAAGCTACCACCTGTAAATTTTTAAGTGGAGAAAAACACATATATATGTATACACAAATATAATGCTTATGTATGGAGGAAATATATCTGGAAAGACATTTAAGAAATAGTAACAGGGGACTTCCCTGGCGGTCCACCGGTGGTTAAGACTCTACGCTTCCAATGCCGGGGGCGGGGGTTTGATCCCTGGTCAGGGAACTAAGATCCCACATGCCGCGCAGTGCGGCCAAAAAAAAAAAAAAAATAGGAAAAAGAAAAAGAAATAGTAACAGGTTGCTTAGGGAAGGGAATTGAAGAACTGGGAATAAATGTGAGAAAAATATGGAAGGTATTATCTAGTCCAAAAAGAAAGTACTTTTTGCATTTTCAAATAAGAACTTATTCAAGGATAAGATGCTATAAATGGAGAAAGAAATATTTAAAGTAAATCAGGACATCTCAGAATAAAAGAGACAGAATGTCTCACACACACAAATTCAAATGCCAGTAAAACAAAGCTGTTAGCACAAAATGAACACTTTGATTATAAAAGTTTTCCAAGTCCACTTAGTTCAAGAAATAATTGAGTCAACAAAATGTGAATCAAAATTGATTCAAACAAAAAATGTATTCCATTTAATTGGGAGTTCCCTGTAAAAAGATTTTACCTGTAGATTAATGCCCTAGTACAGTTTTTGCATCTGTTTTATCGTTTCCTTTTTTAAAAGCTGGGCTTTGGTGGCAGATCCACTGATAAGGGAAATTGCTTGATAGAGAGGTAAGTGAAACAAAATATGGAGTGAGATTTGACAAAGATCAAGATGAGGGAAGGGAAAGAGGGGCATTGTCCTCACTGGTTACAGCAGAAGTGTGCTGCTTCTCTTTCTGGCACCAACTTGATATGTAACCTTGGGAATTCACCATCATAGTTCTTTCTATATTTCATTTTATCCCTCAGCAAAGCAGGACTCCGGTCTCTAGTTTTTGAAGCCTCTTAACTCTTTTCTGAGTCAGATGTGTGAGGTGCTAGAAAAACATTATGCATATTCCTATTTGCCTCCAATACTTTTCAGAGCAAATCTCAGGATCAAAACTTGTCATCAATGTGACCCTACTGCAGATATAGCCAGAGTGTATGATTCATTACCTGAGTCTGAAATAGGTCCTAAACATCCACCAGACTGCCAGACTATAGGCCAAATCTCCAATATAGCTTTTCATAAGCAAAGTCAAAGCAACAGCAGAAGAGATAGTAAGCAAATCTGGATTGTTGGGTCTGGGTGAGTAAATAAAACCTCCAAACAATTATGCTGTGGAAGAAATCTGCTCCAGAACATTAAGACCACCCATCAGAATCAGAGTCTAAGTATCTGTTACTGGAAACAGTACAGGATACCTCTGTTGTCACCATGGCTATCATAGGTCAAAGGCAAAAAGAATTAAGAAATAATAATAATAAATATTTTGTAACAATTTACACTTGACTGAGGACAAGGCACAAATCAAAGAAATGACACTGAGTCCAAAAGTCCAAACTCACCTCCCAAACACTAAAGACCACACATTATTGCGAATGATTCTGAGCCACCACTTTCAGATCCAAAAGAGATTATGAAAAGCAGAGAACTGAGAGACTTCGCTGGTGGTCCAGTGGTTAAGACTTCGTGTTTCCACTGAAGGGGGCACGGGTTCGATCGCTGGTTGGGGAAATAAGATCCCGCATGCCGCATGGCGTGGCACGGCATGGCCAAAAATTTTTTCAAAAGAAAAAAATTTTTAAATGGTTAAAATAGCAAATTAAAAAAAAAAAAGCAGACAACCAGGAATGGAAATATTCGAGGAAGCGCTAAACTTGGGCGGAAGCATATGTGTCTTCCTGGGCACAAGTTGTAGAAGCAACACACCAAGTTTAGGCTTTATCCTGGCACAGAGAAGAATTCTGAGCAGGGCACATGATCATGCTTCAGTGCTGAAAGACCATTCTGTGGATGGTTTGAAGAAGAGCAAGAGAGGAGGCATGCAGACCAATTAAGAGTCTGTTAAGTGAGGGCTCCCCTGGTGGTGCAGTGGTTTAGAATCCGCCTGCCAATGCAGGGGACACAGGTTCAAGCCCTGGTCCGGGAAGATTCCCACATGCCGTCGAGCAACTAAGCCCGTGTGCCACAACTACTGAGCCTGTGCTCTAAAGCCCACGAGCCACAACTACTGAGCCCACGTGCCACAACTACTGAAGCCCGCGCGCCTAGAGCCCGTGCTCCGCAACAAGAGAAGCCACCGCAATGAGAAGCCCGCGCACCGCAATGAAGAGCAGCCCCCCTCGCCACAACAAGAGAAAAGCCTGCACGCAGCAACGAAGACCCAATGTAGCCAAAAATAAATAAATAAAATAAATTTATTTTTTAAAAAAAGTCTATTAAGTGAAAATTGACTAGCGCCCAAACCAGAGCAATGAGTCTAAAAAGGAAGGATGGATTTGAAAAATATTTAGAAGGTCTGTAGGGGATGCAGGAAGCAGGGAGTCTCAGACTGATGGAGCGCATGGAAGCACTGCTCACCTGGGTGGGAAACTCAGGACGAGCAGGTTTGAGGAGGAAAATAAGTTCTAATTTAGGTCCACCCGAACCCTGTAGCCCCATAACAGCGTCCACCTGTGGGTACACAAAATAAAAGCCACACCACCTTAGATAAACCCTCTCTTCTGCCTCTCAGATCTGCTTCCCTGACCTTGGGGAGCCTGATTTGGAAATCTGATTTTTTTTTTTTTTTTTTTTTTGCTAACTGCTCCCCTGATGGGTTCAGGCTGAACTTTGCTTTCTGAGGTCTCCTGCTGGGGCTGGAGGCTTCTGTCTTTATGTTCCCAGTTCATGGCCCAGAGCATTTCCTGACAACCCTCACACCAGTGCTGCCTCCTGAGTCCTCAGAGAGCCCACCTGGGGCCAAAGTCTCTTCTCTCGGGGAGGGATGGAGGGATGGAGGGATGGAAGCTTCCCCCTAAAACCCAGGTTGGCCTCAGCATCCTGAGCCCTGGTCCCGCTCTCAGTCCTACAAACTCTTCTTGTCCTTATGCCACACCAATGCCCGAGCAATGCATTTGATGCCTGGCTCTTATTCTGCTGTCTGCTCAGAGGCCTACCTGCCAGTGTTTCTTGCAGATCAACAGAGCTTGTGAGTGACCGGTGACTCAGCTGTGGCTAGCTGAAAAAGTTATTTATAACCGAAAATACAGAACTCTACCTGCCCTGCCTGGGTCAAGGCCCCAGCAAAGCCATACTCCTGCTGTGCCCCTCCTAGAAAAGTTCCTTCTCAACCCAGAGGACTCCAGGCTTTCTCATTCTGCTCTGAAAGTAATATCAGGACACGGAAAGCTCTGGGTTTGGGGAGGGTGGTGAGTGGGAAAAGGGATCACTGATGGTTTTGTGCCTGGAGGGTAAAGCAGTATGGCAGTACACCCAGGTAGGGGCAGCCTCTGACCAGGTGCGGTATCTTATCCATCATTCCTTCCTAATTAGAAACTCTAGCCAAACAGGTGTGCAAGGCTTCAGGTGGCCCTATGTTAAAACTCACCTCCTGCCTTATGTGACCACATGTGACAGGTGGTGCAAGGATTGTACCAAGTCTTGATTCCTAAACATCCTTGGATTTCTTCTCTGACCTACACTCCTCACATGAAGATGAAGCCATCCTGGTGATGCTGGTGGATGCTGTCACTTTCTTGGGGTACTTCAGCTCCTGCTCCAGCCCAGCTCCAGCCACTTCTTATTAATATCTTCCTCATGAGTTTCTCAGCTGTGCTATTTCCATCCTTAGCTCCTGGCTGTCCTCTGGTTTTGGAGGACATAGATCAAGGCCCTTTAAATACAAAGTCACGGGCTTTCCTGGTGGCACAATGGTTAAGAATCCACCTGTCAATGCAGGGGACACGGGTTCAAGCCCTGGTCTGGGAAGATCCCACATGCCGCGGAGCAACTAAGCCCGTGCGCCACAACTACTAAGCCTGCGCTCTAGAGCCCGCGTGCCACAACTACTGAGCCCGCGTGCAACAGCTACTGAAGCCTGCGTGCCACAACTACTGAGCCCGTGTGCCACAACTACTGAAGCCCGCGTGCCTAGAGCCCGTGCTCTACAACAAGAGAAGCCACTGCAATGAGAAGCCTGCTCACCGCAACAGAGTAGCCCCCGCTCACCACAACTAGAGAAAGCCCGCGCACAGCAACAAAGACCCAACACAGCCAAAAATAAATAAAATAAGTAAATTTTAAAAAAAAGCTTTAAATACAAAGTCACTTGTCCAGTACCCACCACGCACGTGACTCAGTTGGCTACTCAGAGTACCTATGTGGCCAGACCTCCTGCCAGCGACGGGACTATTCAGACTACTCACTGTTACCAAATTCACAGCCAACGCAAATCCACAGAGGACACACTGCACTTCTCAACTCGGACCTCCTCCTTCCATCCCACTCCTGCTATTTCTTTTACTTCTGCGCTCCTGACATGCTGAGAGAACTAGAGGCCAGCCAGGCTCTCCCGGACACCTGGGGTGAGAGACGATCAGGCTCTCCTCCAGTTCAGCACCTCCCCATCTGTGCCCTGACCTGGAGTCCTTCAAGTGATGGGTCATCAACCCAGAGTGTTCTGACTTCCTACGACCCTGCCTGTGAATCTCATTCATCCTGAAGTGTCTCCTATTCTTTCTGACCCACTGAGATATCGCCCCACCTCTGTATCCTTGCGGCCAGAACAGACAACCTGTAACATGAGAGCAGCTGGACTTTCAGTGAAGCTATGGCCAGATAAAGTCCCTAGGGTGCTGGCAAAGATTCAGGCCAGGGAAACAGACATGGGAAACCACTTCTCATTTTCGGAATATGCTTGAAGAGGTTCAAGTTTTCCATCAGGTGAAACGCATTCCACCTATGGAAGGAGATGGGTGGGGGAAGAGAGATACCAGATCAGTGTATCTGTGTCTCCATTTGTGATTCGGGCCATTATGTCCCATAAAAGGCTCCCTCCCTCACTCACCATGGTTACAGTGGATCTCGCCACATGCTGACTTGGCTGGTACCTGAAATCTGAGGCAGACCCTTTATTTAGGGATTAATTATTGCTCTCTAACTAGTCCCAGGGATTAATTGTTTAGATCGCTCCTTGCTTTCCAAGGCCACCTTGCCTGGGACTTGCCTAGGGCCCTGTCCCAACTTCTCTCAGATCCAGCTTCGGCTCTTAAGACCTCAGCATGAATCAGAGCCCTGGCCCCCTCACTCATCTGGAAGGAATGGGTGCTTGGCAGGGTGTGTTGAGCTAGAGGTGCCTAAAGGAAATGTCTGGTTCTTGTGTTGATGAGAAGGGTCGAAGCTGGAGATGAAGATTTGGGAGTCATTCCTGCATTAGAGGTGGTAGTAGAAGCTACGAGTGCGGATGAGTTGCTCAGGTAGAGTGAGCTGCATGAGAAAATAAAGGATGAAGCCCGAGAGGACCAACAGGAAAAGGTCAGGCAGCGGTGCCTGCACCGAAGACGGAGAAACTGGAGAGGCTGTAGCACTGAATTAGACTCAACAGCTGGGGAGTCACCAGGGACCTTAGGACCAGCTGTTTCAGTGGTCTGGTGGGAGAAGAAGCAGAGTGAACCACAGGCTCTGCTCTGCGGCACAGAGAACTCTGGCTGCCAAGGAGGTATCTCTGTCTCTGTTGACTGGCTACCTCACTACCTTCTGTTTCCATTTATGTTTCTCTTAGCTGATATACCCAGACACACTGCCAGTCTGGATCAATACAACAGTTGGGGATCTATTTTATACCACAGAAACTACTGCCAAAGATTTTCTGGGTTCATACACGGTGCTGTCTCACAGTTAACCTTCAGGTCCTCAGTTTGCAAGCTAGTAAGCACTTTAATTGATTCAGCATAATATAAATTCGGCTTCTCATGTCAATGCTAGTCCCACATCATTAATTCCATTGACAACAGCTGGCTGGCGTGGGTAGCAGCCTCAGCTTCCCTTGCTCTCCGTCTAGCCATAGCCACCTCCACTGCCTATCATTGTCTCATATTAAGCTTGGTTAGCATCACTATTGTTGTTTGTTTGTTTGTTTTTTGGCCACGCTGCGAGGCTTGCGGAGGCTTAGTTTCAACCAGGAATCGAACAGGGGCCCTCAGCAGTGAAAGTGTGGAGTCCTAACCACTGGACCGCCAGTGAATTCCTTTTTTTTTTTTTTTTTTTAAATAGCTTCACTCATTTTTTGGCTCCTCCTCTCTCCCCTCAACGGTTTAATTATTGAATAAAACATTTATTCCATACATTTATACCACGCTTTCACGTTGATTTACAAAGCACCTTCCCCTATTGGCATCTCACAACACACGCTAGGAATTATTAGGCTGGAAGGGCAGTGGCGGGGCGCGCGCACCCCCTGCTGGCGTCCCGGCGCGCTGCAGCCTCCCTTCCCTCCCGCGCGTCAGGAGCTCGACAGAAGGCTGAGACGCTAGTGCCCGCGCAAGGCTTCCTGGGAAATGTCTGGTGTGTACGTGTTAAACTACAAATCCTGATACGCACCGCGCTGCAGCCCCGAAGAGGGTGCTTTCTGGTGACTCTGAATCTTTGTCAGTGTCGTTGGGACTGCAACACAAGGCTGATTCAGTGTTCACAGGAGGTTTTGGGAGAACAAGATAGCTCTTCCGCCGGGTGTGCACGAACGCACTTGGCTTCCGCTGCTTCCTCGGACTCGCTTGGTGTGGCGAATCTGCCGTTGCGGCACGGTGGCTGGGAGCGCAAGGCCCCACGGGAAGCTTGTGGAATCTGCTGTGGGAAGAAGGACGCCAGGTTTCTTGGGCAGCCACAGTCATGGCGGAGACGGCCCACAGTGCTGGGGGCTCCGCTCCTGGGGCGGCGGCCTCCGCCGAAGCCCCGCTGCAGTACAGCATTCTTCTGCAGTACCTGGTGGGTGACAAGCGTCAGCCCCGGCTCCTGGAGCCTGGGAGCCTGGGCGGGATCCCGAGTCCGGCCAAGAGTGAGGAGCAGAAGATGGTCGAGAGGGCGATGGAAAGCTGCGCCTTCAAGGCGGCGCTGGCCTGCTTGGGAGGTGAGGCGAGGAGGGGGGCCTTTGGGAGGCTTGGGGCTTGGGCGGCATAGGGGTCCCCTGCCAAGAAGACCACGCGCCTGGGAGGCGAAGAGTCCATGGGCTTCGACCTTGACCCACCCCCGCCTGGTTCAGTGAGCTCGAGCAGCGCCTCCCTAGACCCCGAGGTTGGCTTTCGCCTCTGGAAATTGGATCAGAGAATCGATCCTGGGTCGGGACCTGGGGGTTATAAGATGGTTGACTTCATTCATTCATTCGCTTTTAAATAATCATTTTTCAACAGTTACTTTGCAACTATCACGTGTCAGGCGGTGGAAAGACAGGGTGAGAACAAGATCCTTGTTCTCATGAAGCTAACATTTTAATATACATAGAAAATTGTTGAGAAGGAGCCTGGAGGAGAGCTCTGCAGACATAGGGCACAGCACCTGCAAAGGTCTGGCTGGAAGTGGCTTGAGGTTGGAAAAACAGAAAAGCCAGTGAGGCCAGTGTGACTAGACAGCAGGGAAAGAGGGGGAAAGAAGTCTGGACTTGGCTTTTTTTTTTTTTTTTTTTTTTAACGTTTTGAGGATTTGAGAATGTAGGTGTCCCTCCTGTATGCAGAGTAAAGAGGGTGGCCATTTGCAGGTGTTTTGAAGTCTCATTGAGAATGAAAGGCAATTAAGAAAGGAATGTAGTGAGAGTGCACATGTGAAGTAGAGCAGAAAGAAAAAAACATCTTTTTTGGTTGGGGGAAGGCCAAAAGAGGAGGTGAGACTAGAGCGTGTCTTGGAGGATTGAGAGAATGGGGTTAGACAAAGAGGAGGAGAAACAGCATTTCAAGTTGGGGGTGGGGTGGGGGATTTGGGCTTTTTGCCTGCAGGTATTAGGGCAGTCATTGATGGTTTTTAAATTATTTTTTTAAATGTTTTAAAAATTTATTATTTATTTATGGCTGTGTTGGGTCTTCGTTTCTGTGCGAGGGCTTTCTCTAGTTGCGGCAAGCGGGGGCCACTCTTCATCGCGGTGCGCGGGCCTCTCACTATCGCGGCCTCTCTTGTTGCGGAGCACAGGCTCCAGACGCGCAGGCTGAGCAATTGTGGCTCACGGGCCTAGTTGCTCCGCGGCATGTGGGATCTTCCTAGACAAGGGCTCGAACCCGTGTCCCCTGCATTGGCAGGCAGATTCTCAACCACTGCGCCACCAGGGAAGCCCTAAATTATTTTTTTAATGTTTATGTATGTATGTATTTATTTTGGCTGCGCTGGGTCTTAGTTGCGGCATGTGGGATCTTTAGTTGCGGCATGCGAACTCTTAGTTGCAGCATGCATGTGGGATCTAGTTCCCCGACCAGAAATCGAACCCAGCCCCCTGCATTGGGTGCGTGGAGTCTTACCCACTGGACCACCAGGGAAGTCTCCATTGATGGTTTTTTAGAGGGTAACAAGTGGTCATGAGCATGATGACTCAAGGTGGAGTGTGATGAAGGAAAGGAAAGTCTGTAGATAGGGAGACCATATAGGGAATTTGCTAGACTGAAGCTCCGTGAGACAGGGACTGGGTCTTTGTTCATCATGTGCCTGACCCTAATAAATACATATCTGTTGAAATGATGAATGAGTCTTGGTAGTGCTCCAGGGGCGAAGTGATAAAGGCCTTAGACTAGGATGATAATTGTGGACATAAGGTTACAGGGGGAAGCAAAGAAACAGTCAGAAATGCCCCTGAAGTTTGGAGCAGGAGTGACTGGATAGAAGGAGCCATAAGCAGGAAAGTCTGGAGGGGAGGTGCCCATGATTTCATTCAATGTATACCGACCTTGAGGTGGCAAGAGGACGTCCATGTGGAAATGTCCAGCAGGCTCAGGAAGGTCAGCTGTGGACAGCAGTGTGGGGTTTGCCATTTGGTAGCTTTGTGACCTTAGGGAAATTAGTTAACCTCTCTGAGCCTCAGTTTCTTCAGCTACAGAAAGGAGAGGATAATAATATGTATCTCACAGGACTATTGTGAAGAATAAATGAGGCTGTGACTATAAGGCGTCAGAGTAATTGGCACATGGTATTTACCTGATGACTGTAATGGATGTCACCGTCGTCAAGGGAGTGATTTGCAAAGTTGATACCTGAACTTGAGGGTGACTGGTTTACATGTGAGAATGTAGAGAGAGAAAGAGGGTTAAAGACTGAATTTTGAGGAATGTTAGAAAATGAAAGGGGGAAGAAATCCAAGAAGAGTCAGAGAAGAAGCTGCCAACGGGATAGATCCTGGATTTTGTAATGTGGAAACCAGACAAGTCGAGTTTTCCAGGCAAGAGGGGGGCGTCCTCTTCGCTGGTGGCCATCCAAAAGGTGCTATTTGAGTATGACCCCATTACAGTAATCCAGAAAACATACCAAAGAAATCTTCATCTCTGTGTTTGTTTTTAGGATTTGTCTTGGGAGGTGCATTTGGGGTGTTCACTGCCGGCATTGATACCAACGTGGGCTTTGACCCTAAGGATCCTTACCGCACGCCTACAGCAAAAGAAGTTCTTAAAGACATGGGGCAGAGAGGAATGTCCTACGCCAAAAATTTTGCCATCGTGGGCGCCATGTTTTCTTGCACTGAGTGTTTGGTAGAATCTGTAAGTGTCCCTGCCTTCTGACAAAGCCTTGCCTGTTTCCATCTTAGGACTTCTCGAGAGAAATACTCTTAATGCTACTAGAAAGCAGGGCAGAAATGTCCAATACTTGCTAGATTAAATTTCCATTAAATAGTCCCTAATGTAAACTTTTTGTGCATTTATGATTTGGGCTTGCATTATTTTTTACTTGTTTTTGTAGGCTAGAAGTTGGTTAATGATTTTATTTTATTTATTTATTTTTTGGCTGCACCGCGCTGCTTGCAGGATCTTGGTTCCCCAACCAGGGATTGAACCTGGGCTCCCTGCAGTGGAAGCACGGAGTCCTCACCACTGGACTGCCAGGGAATTCCCAGTTAATGATTTTAAACAGAATACTTACTGGGGAACTGAGAAGAGATGTTGATTACTTGTCAAATGTTACACTTGGTTTCAGCGCTCTGGTACCACCTGCAGGAAGCATTTATGAACACATTCAAATTTTAGGAACTATACTTTTGAAAGAGAAAAAGATAGGTTTCCTTTGGGGAGGGACTAAATTAGCCAGCCAGAAACCCCGTCTTTTTTTTCCTTAATCATCTTGTCTGGCTTGTTTCTTTGGCTCTGAACTGCTCTTCTCCACCCACAGTACCGGGGAAAATCAGATTGGAAGAACAGTGTCATTAGTGGCTGCATCACTGGAGGAGCCATTGGTTTTAGAGGTTAGTAAACAATTCTCAGATGGTTTTCTTTGTGGCCTTGGACAACATGCTGAAGTTGACATTTCTAAACATATGAGCATTCCAAGGACAGCCCAAGGCATATGTGGACACTTGATATTCTTCCCTTCTGACAAGTAAATCATGTTTGCTTCTGTGTTAACTCAGTTTTGGAAACTTCTAGTATCTAGATCAGGGTTTCTGATCCTTGGCATTGTTGACATTTTGGACCAGATAAATGCTTGCTAGGGGGAGGGGGGCGCTGTCCTGTGCATGGTAGGACGTGTAGCAGCATCCCTGGCCTCTACGCCCTAGATGCTAGTAGCATGCTTTAGTGGTGACAAGTAAAAGTGTCTCCAGACATTGCCAAATGTCCCCTGGGGAACAAAGTCACCCCCAGGTGAGAACCACAGAGAGATGTGATCTATCTTAGAAAAAAGAACTGCCCCCATCTTGAACACACGGGAAGAACTTCCTCATAATATGCAGGTGTGTGTTGCTATGCAGGAAAGTACAGAAGCATAGCTGGGCCCCATTTGTCCAAATAGCAGGCTCTGCTGAAATTTCAGTTCCATGCATTGCAGACAGTTAGACATCTTTCTTCATACTATACAAGTGTCATTTTAATTTTGTGTATAAGTTATCACGGTAATGTCTTTTTGCACCTTAGGGTTCTTAGATTTCTACCCCTTGAAAGCCAAATATAGGTATTCTAGAAATGTTGGATTATCATCTATAAACAACAAAGAAAAAAACCGGTTCCCTGCCACTTCTCCCTGTTGGTGTGTCCGTCAAGAGTGTGGTGCAGGGCGTCAGTGACTTAGCGTTCTTAACAGTGTACATTGCTGGGCTGCTCTCCATCTGCTGTGCCCGGACTTACCCAAAGCAAAAAGCCTTTTTTCTCATTTTCTGAGAGGCAGGATGATTTGCTATCATTAAAACCTGATTTTCCTCCTCAAACAGCCATTTGTGATTTATGGAGTAACTCCCCCTTTGGTCTTCCCATGTCTCAGCTTTGTCAGGGCCTTTGAGAGGCTCAGCTCCCTCTAGGATTGCTTTGATCACCTTCCCAGGAATTTATTCCATAAACAAATCAGGGTAACAGGCCATATGCTTTCACTTGATGCTAAGGGCTGGTTCTCTTAACCAGTTTCCTGCCTGTGAGGGGCTATTTTCATGAGGCTGGAAATAGTAATTCTTTAGAATGAGAAAAGTTAAACGAACGTACAGTTAGATAAAAGCACACTGGATCAGATCGTGTGCACAGCTTCACTGAAGTCTTCCAGCTCTCTGCTAGGTTGAATGATTTAGAACACGTACGCCAGTTTCTTTGCACCTGCGGGTACCCAGACTTTTCCTGAGTGCAGCCTGACCCAGCATCTGTCACCACAGGTAATGTCATTTGTGTTTGCTTTACAGCTGGCTTAAAGGCTGGGGTCATTGGTTGTGGAGGTTTTGCTGCTTTCTCTGCTGCGATCGATTATTACCTACGATGAGAGCAATTGCCTCCGGGGAAGGACGATGCCAGCCCAGGATCAGAGCTGTTCTGTGTAGGGCAGTTTCTGCCCTACCATTCCGGGGCACTTGCTTCAGAGACTGAAGACATTTGTTTTCCCTCACGTAGTTGGTGTTGTGAGGGAACCGCCTGGCTGCAATCTGCCCCCTCCGAGCAGCCACGCTCTCTGCTCCTGGACTCCAGCCAGGCTGTGGGGGGCTGTGCCACGCCAGCCTCTCTCTTTCGGGCAGATCAGGAGTCAGCGTGTTGACCTGTAGGAATTGAGTTCCGCAGAGGTTCAGTCCTGACCACAGTTGGCCCTCTGGTTGTTTGGTGCCGTGGGAACGGAAGGGACTTGACATATACCCGGGAAGCTGGACCTCCGTGCCGTCATCCATCTCACACACTGGGGCAGGGCAAAGTGAATTTATGCCATCCGACCGATTGTGTCATTTTGTTTAGTGTTCTGCTATCCTTGTTAAAAAACGTATATATACGTATTGATTTTACAGTTTAAAAGGTTGGCTTATTTTTATTTTCAAATTCCACAATTGCCAAGAATGGTTCCAGGTGCCCAAAGATTGAACATACATAGGGAAAGCGTGAGCAAACTCCTGAGAAGTTTGGGAATGTTAGGTTCCCAGGGTCTGCAGAGTAGTGTTATCCTCACTGAGATTGTTGCATTGGCCAGGGCCTTCCCCTAAAGAAGCCCAGCCTAGCCGTGTCCTAGGATGCGTTGAAATTCCACGCATAACCCCTGCTGGCCTCTTCTAAAACAACCCTCCTGTGGGCGGGCCAGTGGGAATGCCTGCGGTCTAAACCACACATTGGTGTTCTGCTCTGACCACCAGACCAGGCCCGGCTCGAGGACACAGTGTGTGAAGGGTCCTGCTCTGGTCATCCTGGTGACTAAGTCACAGCGGCCACTGGCTACGATCAGACCGCCCTGAGGAGCTGTCCACCACCACTGTTGTTTGTTTCTCTGGCGTCAGTGGTTTTTTTCTCCCTTAAACATATCCGTGTTTTTGACTTGACCTGGTAGCCTTTTTCTGACAGTAGCAGCTCAGCCTAATTCTGTGCCATATGCAAAGAAACAGCCTTTTACACTTGGGATCTGCCACAGGTGCTGCTTTACTCGGGTGCCTTGGTGGTGGGGTGAAGATGAACTCAGGACAGGCAGGTAGCTTGGTGGGGGCCACGTAATTCCAGCCACCTTAAGCCAGTGGTAACGTCTCCTTTGTTCTACCTTTGCCTTTTTGCCTTTTTTGGGCTTCCTGCCCCCTGGTCTGCTGTCTTCCAGCTCACCCACCCTTAACCATAATTCAGACTCAGCTGAACCATCCAGACATCCTGAGTGAGTGTGTGTGTGAGATAATGTCAAACCCAGCTGGTAACACCTTCCCCTGGCCACGTCTGCTGTTGCCTTTGGAATGAGTGAGCTAGTACACAAGGCTCATGTCCTTCTATGGGGAAGTCTATAGAATGCCTGTCCCAGTCTCAGTCACGAGGCTTCACTGCTGCTAGGCTGGCTGGAGTATCCTCACAGGTCAGAGAACAAATGTAGGAGTGTTTCCTCTACCGTCCGCAAATAAGTCACCTATAAGCACTTAGAGCAAGAGTAGATACTCCTACCCTGGCACCTGTTACAGTGCTAGAAGCCCAGCATCTTCTACCATCCAGTCTAGTGCGTGGGGTCAAATACATTGACTGACTGAGTACAGGAAACTCTGCCCTCACGACTGCCTTGAAAAAGATGAGCCCCGGGCTGTCAGTAGCCATCAGTTCAATAAGCCAAGCATTGTCCACGTTGACTATTCAATCAAGAGAGGAGATGAATAGTTTCCTGTTTTAGATGGCTAAGGAGGCAGTATGAGCTCATAAACCAAACACCAATTTTCAGAGACATCTGTTCCTGATCTCCAGAATAAACACAGTGTCCAATGGCTTAGGCTGGTGGGAGCCTACATTAACCCCACTAGCTCTCTTACAGGGAGGATGGGCCCTCTAGGGGATCCAGCCTCTCCAACAAGCAGATTAGGACAAAAGGCTGCCCCAAAGACCTACTTCCAAGGAAAATGTAGAGAAAAGTTTACATAAAATAAGCCTCCACTTGAACGGACAACTTCCTGCCATCTCTCTGAGGCATACTGATGGCCACGTCCCTGGTGGGGCAGTTGTATTTCATGAAAAGAACTGGCTGGTGACTGAGCTGGAGGCGTTTGTGAAAGAGCAAGGAGAGGGCGTGGGCTCACCTCCCCCCAAAACTGCCACAGTCCCCACAGGCCGAAGGGAAGCTCAAGGGGGAGTTCACTAGGTAAATAGATTCTTGGAAGCACATCTGGATGCAGCTGGAAGAGTTAAATATTTAGATTGGTGGCCTTCCCTGGACTCCTGAGAACACAAACGTCCACACCACAGGGCTGAGTTGTGTGCAAATGTTGGGGCTTTGCATTTTTTTTTTATTAACATTTTCCTCTCACGTGGTTTACATCAACTTATAATCTACGTAAGTTGAAACAGAACATAGACCAAAGAAAAATATATCCTTACCAACTTATTAAAGTCAAATATTAATGAAGTGTCCCATCCTACCTGTATCAGCAAACACCGGCAGCCCACAGCTGTTGCCAGCAAGGACAGGCGTGCAGGATTCCTGTAGCCTGTCTGACGGGCCTCTGTTGGCACAGCCTGCCCTGCTGGGCACAGTGGCTGGGGCTTCTGGGCTGCACAGTCCCTGTCTCGTAGGAGAACCCATGGGCTATTTCCTTGGTGCAGCTCAGTCCAGGTCTGGTACCCGACCCTCCCCACTCTTGGGGGTGGAATTTATAAATATTCTGAGCCTTTTGCATTTCTCAGCCCTTCCGGCCTTCCTCCCATTCTCATTGCCTAACTGAGGTTGGGGGGCTGCGGTAGCTACCTGATGCTGAGAAGCAAACCTCCCTTGTTTTGGGGAGGTGGGAGGCACCCATTTGGGGCTGTAAATAGCTCTAGCTGGGCCCCCAGTTCATTCCAGTCAATGGCTGTGGAAGCAAGAGCCTTCCATGCCACATACTAGCTCCTGAGTGCCGAGCAGACTCCAGGGATGATCAGACACTGGGGATCTTTAGACTCAAGCGGCCTGCTTTCTCTCCCCCGTCTCAGGGAGCAGGGCTCCTTGCTAAGCTGCTAGCAGGCAGCTAGGGGGTCAGTATTTCCCTCCTCTTAGGCATCTCTTTCCTCCGATGTGCACAGAATGTGTACCGTTCTGCCCATGATTGGGCAACAGGTGTAAACAAGATGAGAAAGGGCCCTTCCTCTCACTGAGCAAGTGCTACGGCTTTAGGGCCCTAAACCCTTCTTTAAAACAGCCCTGAGCTCAAGCTAGGGGAGCTCTTCTCTCCAATCCTGAGGGCCTAGAATCTAGTCTCCGCCACATAGGAGAGCCAGGGAGCTGTGTACTGCAGCTCCAATCTCTGCAGCCCGGGAGTGCCTGCCCTCCCAGGCTAACTGCCAGAGGCCGGCGGCCGCTGCTCAGGTGGGAAGAAATTGCACTTGGGGGTTACTTCTCACTCCTTTCCAGTGCTGAGCAGCGGGCCTTGGCGTTGGGATCGGAACCTGCTGATCCCCTACTCTGGAGCAGAGCGTCCACACGAGGGTCCCCTGCAAAACCCAGTCCCAAGAGAGGCAGGTACCTGTGTCTCCTCATTCTTCCCCAGCTCCTGGAGTTTCCCCGAGTTCACCCGCAAGGCTGCATCTAGAAGCCGGGGGTGGAAGGCAGCACCATGACGGCTGGCTAGCTGGACCGTGCCTGCCTTTCCCAGGGCCTGGAGCACACGTGGCCGTGGGGGCTGCCCCTGGCAGTGCTTGGCTGTGGAGAAAGTGTAAACCCTAAGGCAAAGGTGCCACGAGGTACGGGAGGCACCGGGAAGGTCTAGCCCTCCTGGACAGAACCTGCCTGTTTCCGGACACCTGCTTCAGCCATAGTAGCTGCCCTCCCAGAAGCCCAGCTCCACGAGAAAAACCACCACAACTGCTTGCTGCCGAGAGCCTCTTTCCCCCCAGCCCAGGACACCCAGCGCTCCCTGGCGCTCCTCTCAACGTCCCACCTGTCCTTTTTCCTCGGCGGCCTGACCCTCCCACCTCCCCCAATTCTTTCCTGACCCTCTGGCTACCTTGATAGCAGGTCACTTGTGAGTCTTTATACTCAAAGGAAATAGAACACCAACGGAAAAGGAACTGAAAAGCAGAAGAAACAGTCAAAGATGCCTCACTGGTACTGGAGACAGAACAGATAAACCCAGAAATGGAGATTCTCAGGTGGAAAAATCCCAGAAATCCGCTCTCCAGCCTGTGCTAAGCTGAGGATTAGTGTGAGTCCGTCTCCTTGTCCAACATTTGCACAGGCGGCAAGGCAAGCAGGTGCGCTTCCGCAGGCAGAGGGCAAGGAGAGGCCGGGGGCGGCAGGCAGCGGCATGGCACGGGCCACCACTGCCACCGCCGCCCAGGGCCTCCTCAGAGCTTTCGAGGCGCTGGATCAAAAACCAAGGCTGCACATGCATGCAGGCAGGCTGGGAGGGAGGAGAGGGCGGAGGAAGACCGAGGGGAGGCTGCCAGGATGACTGCGATCTGGGAGCAGGGCCAAGAGAGGAGAAGCTGGCAGCAGTCACAGAGCGCAAAATAAAAGCCCTTGGACTGGACTCAGGAGGAAAGAAAGTGTTGGAGGAAATGAAAGAACAAAGCAGGCTGTCTGTGTGCCCACACCGGGTCGGTCACTACCTTTCCTGCATGACAAGTAGACGTAAAACAATTTCCAAACAGCACGGAGCATTAGACACAACTAGAGGAACAGAGGGCAGAGCCCGGGGTGCGCAGCAAGGCTGGGGCCGGGTCAGCTGGCTTTGTACAAGGTGGCACAAAAGGTGCACGTCTTCCAGTTCTTGGAAATCTGTGTCCCTTGGAGTCTGGAGCGCTGGGTTTGGGAGTTCTCTATTGTAGTCCTTCAAGTCTGGGTTGGGTCCCCGGCTGGAGAGGCTGGCTCGGGCCACCCCGCCCAGACGCTCCCACCTCGGGCTACACATCGGTGGAGAAGTACAGTGTGTTCCGCTTCAGTTCTGCGAAGGAAATGGGGGGGTGCTGCAGGTAGTAGAGGAGGACCTGGACCTGCGGGAAGACAAGGGAGACTGAGGCTGGGGTCCTCGCCCTGGAGGCCCTCCTCCGACCCGCTGAGAAGACGTGGTCTCCAGGCTGGGCCCCTGTGGCTCCCCGCTTCCCCTTCCTCAGAAGCCCAGGTGTGACTGCCCATTTGCAGCAGTAGAGGGCGCTGCAGGGCAGAGGGTGGGGAGCCTGGGGCCACTTCCCCAACCTCAGTCATAAACTTCCAACCTGCTCCAGAGCTTGGCTTTGGCTTGGCAGCCCTGCTTCAGACCAGACCCTGCCCTGGGTCTTGTAGGGCTCCCAGGGAAGCTTCCTGACCCTGGAAGCGATGCTAGAGCTTCCATGCGTGGGGACAAGGCCCCAGATTTTTCTGATACCCCTAGGCTTGCTTTCTGAGGCCCAGGCACTCCCAGGATTGCAGCCAGCACTTGAGACAGACAACCTCTGGGCCCCTGGTCTAGGTTCCTACTTTTCAGCAGGACTGTCCAGAGCCCTGCCTCCCTGGTGACATCCTACAGACCATCATCCCCGCTGTCAGGAGGGGAGGGGGTTAGGAGTCCTAGCTGTTCTCTCTCCACCCCTCAGGGAGGCTTGTCTCTCCCCTCCAGCAGCCGCAGGCCTGGGCAGCGCGTAGGTACCTGTGCCATGACATCGTGGGACCAGATGTCGGCAGCCGACGTGAGGTGTGCTTTGCTCTCCACTTCTGAGGGTCTCAGTAACGTGGGGCCAAACACAGTAGCCAGGTTGTGAAGGGACATCTTGTTGACGGGCTCCTTCTCAGCAACCCTGGCGGGGAGGGGAGGGGAGGGGAGAAAAAAGTCATTTCTGGCAGCCGTGTGGGGCTCCAGACCCTTGGCTGTTACCACTCCTGGAAGGATTCCCACAGGTGGTCACTAGCCTCCCTCTCCTGAGGGTAGAGACCACTTGGTAGGGTGGGGACTCAGCCAAGGGACCAAGTTCCGAGCTATGTTCCAGTACGTTCCAATAACAGATTCCCAGCTCCTGGGCCACACCTTGAACTGATGGTAAACTGTCAGAGCCAGAAGGACCCACTCCAACTCCCTTGCCTTAGAGATACCATCACTGGTTCAAGAACTTTCCCTATAATAATTCATGCTCATCACAAACCTTTGGGTAGGTAATATTATCATCTCCACTGTACAGATGAAGAAACCAGAGTACAGAGAGGTTAAGTGACTTGCCCGAGGTTACACAGCTAGCAAGTGGCAGAGCTGGGATCTGAACCCAGGCAGTTTGCCTCCAGAGCCCATGGTCTTCCCCACCCTGTGCGTTCCCCACAATCAGCCCAGCCGTGGAGTGGGGCCCTGAGGAAGAGTCCGAGCAGGCGGGGCTGGGCAGGGGGCAAAGGCCTGAGGCTCTGCCTGCTGCGCTGTGGCAGGAACAACCCTCATCCCAGATGGAGCCCAGGGGCTGTTCTCCCAAGCTTTTCCAGAAGGGTCTGCCTCATGGGGCTCCAGAGCTGCCTCCCTGTGGATCTTCCTCTGCTTCTCTTGCATAATAAGCCAGATGCTCTGTAGATATTTCCCGAGTGACAGCAGGGGCTGCCATCTGTGGCTGGTGTCCAGCAGGCTCAGTACCACCCAACTCATCAGAGAGGCCCTGTGCCCCCCCCCGGTCCCAAGCAGTGTTTCTGGGGCTGAGACCCAGCCACCCCGAACAGCGCCCCTCGCCCCACTCCCACTACACCGTCACTCCACCCTCCAGGCCGGAGCCATGGATGCGCCTGCTGACTGCTTTGGAAACAGGCAGAAAAACACTGCCATGCCAGGAGGCAGCTGTGCAGCTGGCCCAGCCCCTCACCACACACACACACACACACACACACACACACACCCCAGCCAGGGCCCAGATGTGGGAACAGAGTGTGCCCGGTTCCCAGGGTGGAAAACCTAATGAATTTTCCTTCCCATCCCTCCTCTGTGTATCCTCCCCGCAGTGCTCGCCAAACTATTTGGGAATTGGTTGGGACTTCGGTCCTGGCCAAACCAGAGGGAAAATGTCTCATAATGGGAAAAACAAGACAGCAGCCCAGGCGTTCCCAGGTCTCTGGCCCTCCAGAGCCTGGCCTGGCCTGGTGGCCGAGCCGCCACTGGGAGCCTGGGCCTGAGGGCTCACGGCCCCTCACCAGAGGCTCCCTGGTCCCGGGTGGCAAATGGACTTAAAGGACGCCTGGGGACTTTTCCTCCCCACTCACACCTGGGACCGGTCCTGGACTCAAAAGTGAGTGACCAAAAAAAAAAAAAAAAAAAAAGTTAGTGACAAGGTCACCGTCAGGGCTAGCTTCCAGTATGAACTTTGCTGCAGGCGTAACTTGAGCAGCTGTTGGTTTGACCTGACTGTGGAGGGGGCAGAGGAGAAGGTCGGAAGGGCTGTAGTTTAGGATCTGGGAGATGTGGCTTCTAAGGGCAGAGCTGCTGCTAACCCCAGGCAAGTCCCTGCTGGGCTGGGGACTCAGATTCCCTATCTGTTCGATGAGCTGTGGGTCAAGACCAGCGGGCTTCAGATTATTTTGACTGTGACCCACAAACACACACACGCGCGCGCGCGCACACACACGCGCACGCGCGCGCACACACACACACACACACACACACACACACACACACGTTTGACCCGATCATCCAGCACATGCAACGTGCGTAACTGAACAGAACAATAGGCACACTTGCTGCTCGCAGCGCACCGCGAGGCTGTCTCTCCTACTCCGTTTAAAAAATGCTAAGTGGACCAAATGACCTACTGACTGTAAAATCCACCTACAGTCCTTGGCTCTAGCCCTGCCTTTCTAAGCATTCTGTGGCCAGTATTTGAGGTTGCCATTAGGACCCAAGTATTTCCCAAAAGAGAAGAATGTGAACACAAGAATTTGAAGAGCAAACTCTCACCCTGCTATGGTGTCCCAGCAGATACCAGCAGACACCAGCACCCACTTGGAGGCACGGAGGATGTGCGTTCCCCAGTGGATGTGTCCTCCCCCCAGCTGAAGCCTGCCCTGGCTCCCTGCCCCCTCCCCTGGACTGGGCCCCTCCCCATTACCTTTTCAAGTGTTCCAGCAGGAAGAGGAAGGTGATGAGGTTGGGGTCTGGCAGGGAGCGGAGCAGGTGCATCATGCAGTTTTCCTTGGCAGCAGGGTCTGACAGGGCTGTGGGGAGAGAAGGCGCTGGGGCGGGGCTTGGCTCGGGGCGGGGAGGCCTTAGCCAGTGCCCTGTGGTCAGGAGGCTGCGGGACGCTGCGGGAAAGCCCAGGCTGCAGGGGGTCAGGGGAGCAGACCCTGCAGGGAAGGGCCTGGTATTTCCCCAACGGTGGGCTACTGGAGGTTCCTACAGGAGGCCCCACCACAACCTGTAACTCAGCCAGGAGGCAGGCTGGTGGGCAGCAGACACTGTTCTTCCCCTCCCTGCAGAGGCCTTTGGGGCTGGAGCCATTCCCCATACCTGGACTGTAAGGCTGAGTTTAAGACAGTGATGTCATGGCATGAATGTTCTCTCTCTCTTTTTTTGGCCGCACCACACGGCTTGTGGAATCTTAGTTCCCTGAGCAGGGATTGAAACCAGGCCCTCTGCAGTGAGAGCACGGAGTCCTAACCACTGGACCACCAGGGAATTCCCTGAATGTTCTTTTTCAAGCACCTCCGCTGCCAGAGCCCAGCAGTGAGCTGCCTTCCATGGGCTCCTCATTCCTGTGATCCAACCCAGGAGAAGACAAGGCAGGAGGGATGCGCCCAGGCCAGGATTCGGCCCAGGTGGGTAGAGGCCGGAGCCCTGCCAGCCAGGGCTCCCAGCTTCCTCCCCACCCTGGGCAAAGGTCAGAGATGAGAGAGTGCTCCTTTTGGAAGGCTCGGTACAGGCCATGTCAAGTGTACACCAGCTCACTTCTTCTTGGCCCCAGGGCACCAGCCCCTGACCACCCACCTCAGGGCAGATTTCCCTGGATGCCTGGGTTTCTAGGCAAGGAGGTCAGTGTCCAAAGAGGAAGCACAGAGGGCAGCCCAGAGGGATGAGACGGGAAAGGGGCAGGGGAGAGAGGGTCCAGCCTCCAGATGAGGCCCCAGCAGGCCACACCTTGCCCTCCAGGCCACTCAGCCACACGGCCCCATGCACTGGGCAGATCAACAAGCAAGGGAAGCCACAGATCTCCTCTCTCACTCTTTAGTGGTCAGGGAGGCCTGGCTCAGCCCAGCCCTCAGGCCCCCACTGGAGGCTCACCGATGCCCTCCATGAAGGCTGGGTAAAGTCGGTCTGTGAGGAGGGGCTCGGGCAGCTCCCGGAAGTACAGCTTGAGGGTGCCAGCGATGGCGTTGATGTCCATGTCACTCAGCATCAGCAGGATGTCCTTGTTATCTGTAGGGGAGACGGGAGGTCAGGGGCTGTGCCGGCTGAGCCACCTCCGTCCCCCACACAGCCCTCAGCTGGGCAAGTAGCCCTGTTCCGTCCCTATATCCATCCTGAGACAGCTTGCCCGGGACACCCCCCCACTCTGTCTCCGGTCTGGTCTCCCCAGGAATGGCAGGATGTAGGTAGTGCCCACAGGTGGCCTGTGACTCAGCTCCGTGGGGGGAGGGGAGCATAGATCATCATCCAGAGTCCTGGAGCCACACTCACACCACGTGTCACATGCCCTCCTTCCAACTGGAATCTCCCCACTGCTAAGCCCCTCTCTGGAAGGCGCTGCACATTTTTTATACCTAAAATCATGTTCCGACAAAGCCTCAGCTTCCAGGTGGCACAGAGGGGCCGTGTGCCAGCACGTCCCCAGCTCCCCACCCCAGGCTCCCCGAACACGTCTGCCGGGCAGCTGCCCACACCCACCGGGCCCCCTCTCAGCTCCCATGGAATCAGCACTGCCCGGCCAGTTCAGGTGTCCTGACTACTGGGTGTGCTGTTGCTGCAGCCTGAATGGCGAGATAGGGGAAAGAACCAGAAAGGTCAGGCGCCACCACCGAGGAGCCTACAGTCAAAGCGAGAGGCAGCAGTGCCCCTCCCAGAGGGCACTGGGGGCCCGGGAGAAGGCGGGGGTGCCCGTGCCAGCCAACCCAGGCTCAAAGCCCTTTAGTTTCCCTGCAGCCCACCGGGCACCAGGGAGCCAGCAAGAAAGCCAGCAACACAGACTCTGGAACCCGAAAGATCTGAGTTTCAATCAGGCTCAAAGCCTATATACTGAGTAATCCTGGGCAAGTGACTTGGCCTCTCTGAGGCTCAGTTTCCTAATCTGTAGCAATGGACAAGAGACTGGAGGGCAGGGGGTCACCCCATGCCATGCTGGGCTGTAGTTCACAGACCGAGGCTCCTCTGCCATTGGCTCGTCCAGGCCTCTCCGTGGAAAAGCCTCCCGCTTCCGCTGCGCTCTCCTCCCAGCCCCACGAGCCTGCCGGAGCGCCCCCTCCCCGCTGCTGCCCAGCTGGGCCTCCCCGACTCACTGGCATCAAAGACGGCCTTCAGCGCCTGGATGTCTGTGGCCACCCCTGATATCCGGTAGATGCCAACCTCCTCGATGCCCCTCTTCTCCACCTCCTCCACACACTGCCGGACGATGTAGGGCACCTTGGAGCGCTCCCGCCTGGTGGGGAGGGGATGTGAGGGGAGGGAGGATGGAGGGAGGCCCCCCAGTGAGAGCGGTATGTACCCCTTCTCTTCAAACCTTGGCCTTGGAGAGCTCTGGCTTCTGGGATCAGGAGGTGGGGGGCAAGGAGAGGGCTGAGAAAGAGGCCACACCACCCCACCCCAACAGCCTGCCTGCACGCTGAGGGACAGCAGGGGACAAAGGTGGGAGGGAGGAAGTTTTAGGAGATCAACCCAAAGACTAAAGGAAGAGTGTTCCTCAGAACAGAGGGCTCAGATTCAAATGCTGTGGGGGCACCGAGCAGGTCACCTACAGAGGGGAGTGGGCCAGGTCCTGGAGACAAGGGGAGGGCGGGGGGCTGAAGGGTGCCCTCTCCCAAGGAGCAGCCACTCCTGGATTCCAGCCTGCCACTGTCACACCAAGACTCGGGCCTACAGTTGTCACATCTTCCCACCTATTACAAGAAGCTGACGATCTGGGATCTTCATGTGCAGTCTCCCAGTGCTTAAGTGCTGGCTCATTTATTTCTAAAGCATCGTGTGAGGCAGAGAACACACCTCTGCAGGCCACTTTTGCCCTCCAAACTGGCCGTTGTGACTGTTGAACTGGAAAGTGATTGTTGAGGGGCCAGACGAGGGCGGGGCGCCTGAAGGGCAGGGCTGGCAGGGACCCTGGGCGCAACACCTACTTGGTCACCACGCTGATCTTCACACCGAAGACGCCGGTCTGCTTTTTGGACGGGGTCCTCTTCAGGCTCATGTCTCGGCTGGTGAATTTCATGGAGAATTCCACTTTGATCTGGTTGGGGGCAAGGCAGGCACAATCCCCCAGGGCGTGAGTGCCCGAGGAGTGCCCCCCAGGACTGCAAACAAGGGCTACCTCTCCCACCCAGGGCTCCCTGAAACACCTACAGGGTGGGAGCGGGAGGGGTGCAGGCAGAGGAGAGGGGGGAGGGGCTGGGCTAAGGAGGCGGGGGTCCGACAGCCCCCGCAGGGCACCAGCAGAGGCCAGGCTGCCCACCCACTGTGCAGACACTTCCTATCTCTCTGGGCTCACCCCATTCATCTCAATCACATCTGTGTGCCAGTTCTTCGTTTCTACAGTTTGTGGATCCAGCTGCAGAGAAAGAAAGAAAGAGGACGTGAGAGAGAGAGATGACAGCTGAGACCAAGCCAGAGCTCTCCCTGCTGCTCAGCCACAGCTCAGAAGTTGGCTAAAAGGTCAGGAAGATGGAACTGGGGGCTGATGCTTATCTTGACATCAGTCCTTCAGGGGGCTCCAGCCCCCAGGCCCCTCCTGCCCTGGCTAGTGCAAGACTGCCCCCACTCTGGGAAGGAGGTGGGGTGCGCTCTTAGGCACATTCACCCATCACCTCTCATTCACTCCTTACCCCACCCTGTGAGATGGGTATTATCACCCCATTTCACAGATGCAGAAACCGAGGCTCACAAACCGTCAGCAACTTGCTCAACTTCCTGAACTGGAGTT
Organism: Balaenoptera borealis; assembly: GCF_965194805.1. NCBI lineage: Eukaryota > Metazoa > Chordata > Mammalia > Artiodactyla > Balaenopteridae > Balaenoptera > Balaenoptera borealis. The sequence continues at coordinate 47,175,604 of NC_138879.1, read as the reverse complement.
GACCGCAGGGGATGTAGCCCGTGTGCCTGGAGGCGGTGAACGGGAGGCGGTGCCACATAGAGGTGAGGAGCCCTGGGTCTGAATCACAGCTCTGCCACTGCCGACTGTGTGACCTTGGAAAGTTTTCACCTTGCTAAACCTCATTTGTTTTATCTGTTCACTGCAGCCAGTAAAGAACCTGCCTTGCTGGACTGTCGTGAAGACTCAGTAAGATAACGGGTAAATGGTTGGTCTCCCAGAAAGCAAACACTCTGTAGAGGAGGCCCCCAAACTGGGCAGGAGCCCCAGGGAGGTGGAGATGGCAGGGGAAGCACAGAGACATCCCTCACAGGTGACCAAATGGGACGCCGTTTCTCTGGCTCAGTGGCCTTCAAACTGTTTTTCCTTGTGCATCCATAAAGTAATTTGGAAAAACAATGCACACCCTGGCACATTTTTAAGTCAACATCTGAATATTTCCAGAGCAAGTTTAAATAGCTGCAAAGAATATAATTTCCAGAATAATGTAAATATTTACATCTTAAAATAAAACTGTTACATCATTCTTTTAAATGTATTCAGTGGAATCCAAATTCCATAGTGATTTGATATCCACCATCATCCATTTAAAAAACACATAAACAAGTTCTTCTTTCCCTTGTAGAAACCCTGCAACGTTCCTTTTTCTCCTTGATTTTGTGTTTCTAGTCTATTTCTCCCAAAGAAATATGCCCTAGTTTGCATTTTTCTTTTTTAAAGTCTTTTATTCCTCACCCTATATTTTGCTTCAACAAAAATATCTGTATAAATGGAAATGAAAGATTTCCTGAGACCACTAGGCTCCAAATGTTTGAAACATATTCTGAATTGGTTATTACAATGATTAGCAATACATAATTAAAAATTTAACCAACACATTACAAATTTTAATAAATACTCAGCAGCAAAGTACCATTTTGGTGGAATTACATCGCTTAATGAGATGGGTAGAGCATTTTTTCTGTTTTAGTTCATATATGTACACGAATATTTGCTAGGGTGAAATGGGGTTTTAGCATCAATACTGTTTTTTTTAATTTTAATTTTATTTTTTTAATTAAGGTTTTATTCTAATGAGAGTCCACCGAGATTTTTACCCAGGGAGTGACATGATTTAATTAGCATTTAGCATTGCTTAAAGAGCTTGGTTTTTTTTTTTTCTTTTTCCCTGGCCACACAGTGCGGCTTGTGGGATTTTATTTCCCCGACCAGGGATAGAACCCATGCCCCCTGCAGAGGAAGTGTGGAGTCTTAACCACTGGACCACCAGGGAAGTCCCTTGGTTTGGTCTTTAAAGATGTAAAGGATGAAACATCTTGTTCACATAAAGTAGATGGGGCTGAAAATAGTTTTATTATTGCAATGTTTGCAATTCTTTAACCTCTTTCCTCGGTATTTGCCTTGAATTGCATAGATACCTATTATCAATATTTATTTTAAATGATCTCAGCTGACCATTTCCATCACTTTTGTGGAAAGAAAGAACTGGAAACCAAGTGACTTGCGAAAGGGTCGGAAACCCAGCTTTTAGAGTCTTTTACTTTCTCAACTCCTACATCAGCACCTCAAGTGGCCCCTCTGTTGCCACCCAGGAGGCCTGGGAGCCCTGAGCCGAGTGCGCAGGAAGCCTCGGGCTCCCCTGCGAGCGAGGTGGTGGTGCAAGGCCCTTCTCTGGCGGGTCGCTGTTTGGCAATAGCACTGTTGGGAACTGAGGACCTGCAAGCTGACTGCTCTCAAACTCTCCTGCCCTCGTACCCCTGGACCGTCTCTGCACCCCCAGGGCGTGTGCGCCATGGTCTGAACACTGCTGCTCTAACAGGCCCCTCGCCACAAAGGAAAGCTGGACCCGAGTCAGTCCAGGGTGGCTGGGCCCCGGGGCTTCTTACAGCTCGAGGTAGGACCCCCGCACCTTCTATCACCCACACACCCGCTGGGGACAGGGGGCACCCAAGCCTCCGACAGGGTCTGGGCCCTGCATCTGGGCCCAGGCCCAGCCTGGAGAACAGGACAGAGGGAGGGTGGTGTGGAGAGGACTGAACACCACCTCAGGCATGCTGGGGAAGTGTGTGGGACCCACAGACTGGCTGCTGCCCCGGCTCTCTGTTCTACAAGGCTCGGGGCCAAGTCCTACTGGGCCCCTGACACCTTCCTCCCCTAAACTTTTTGTCCCAACCCTCACCGGGCCTGTGGCGCATCCCCTCCCGAATCCTGGGTCTTGGACACAGGGCCTTGGTCTGTCCCCAGCCCTGACCTCGAGCAGTGGCCACCTGGCGTAGAGACATCTCCACTGCTCTTCGTCCCCTGGGGCAGATACTACCCTTGGGACACACATTCTGGAATGACTACCTGCTTCTAATGCAGGTCTCTCCAGGCATCAGCATAAGCCTCAGGCCAATTCTGTGTTCCTGGACCCTAGTGCCCCTCCCCTGGCCTAGCCTCCCATGACCTGGCACCTCCTGGCAGCTGCTGTGGACTGAGCCAGTGGTCCCTCCCTGGGTCCTTGAGTGCTATGTGGACATAGCCCAAGTGGGGAACGTGCAGGGAATGAGAGTCAGACCGACCTGGGTCCAAATGTTCACTCTTCCACTCAACTGTGTGAATGTGGGTAAGTCACTTAACCTCCTGGAACCTCAATTTCCCTACAGGGGTGTCCATACCTGCCTCAGAGCGTTGCCATGGAAAATAGTAACAGCGACTGACATGTTGTGGGCATTTCCTGTAAGTCTGGCTCTATGACAAACCCCTTACATACAGCATCTCAATCAATCATCATAACAAGCCCATGAGGTTTAAGCCTTTCTAGCTGCTCCCCTTCTACAGATGAGACCCCAAGGCTTAAAGAGAACGAGGAGTTTGCCCAGTGCTACACGCCTAGGAAGTGAGAGCTGGGGTACAAAATCAAGTATTCCTGACTCGCCTCAGCTAAACCTGCAAGATCCTGCCCAGCCCAGCTAGGTGTACAGCACCTAGCCTGGCGTCCTTGCCTCTTGGCAAGGCAGCTGCTGTGATGATGATTTATCTAGAAAGGAGACATCGGCCCTCCACGGTCTGGCACCACAGGCTGACCTGGGTGCTGGCAGGCCGACTCCAGTACAATTCTTTCATTCCTTCCCTCCCCATCACTTCTATTCCAGCTGCCAAGTAGCAACCCTATGTTTCCCTGGGAGCATCTGAGACAGGGCCTTAGCAAACCCTGATGCTAAGGCCTAATCCCAGCCCTGCTTCTTCCAGAAAGCCTTCCCAGATAACTCCAGGCCTCAGGAACCTTCAGTTCCCCTCTGCCTCCCTGCCACACTAGGACCCCGTCCCCTGCACAGTTTGCTGTTGTTTCAGCCTGTCTGAGGCCAGGTCTGGGTAAGGTGGCACTGTCGTGTTTTACTGTGAGTCCCGCCACTGCCCTATTCCAAATCCCCTCTGCAGGTGCGGCCCTGCTACCCGCGTGGGGAGGCCTGCCCAGCCTCTCGGTGCCCCAACAATGAAGCCCTGTCTCCCAGGAGGCCAGCAGCCTCCAGAAACCAAGTCTATTTCAGGATGTCATTTAAATACAGAGAAGGGAGGGTGCAGAGTAGAGAGGGACATGGCACATTTTCCAGAGAAATAATGCTGTCTGAATTGCTGTGGTTATTTATAACCCCTGGGAAATGTGGACTTTGCTATTTCCTGATTAGATTAGCGCTGGGGGTGGAGGAACCAGCTCCCTGGATGTCAGTGGACAGGAACACCTGACCTCTCACCCTCCAGTCCCAGCCGATAGGTGCTGTGCCCCCCCGCCTGGGGACCAGGTACCAGGGGGACACCAGATCACCTGAGGTAGTGACAGAGATGGGGCTGCGAAGGGCCAGGCTGGGGAAACCCCCCAAGAGGGGCCCCTCCTTCACCACACAGGTAACAAAAACGCAGTGGGGCTCGCCCCAAGGAGCACAGGCAGGAGACAAAAGCAGGCCATAGAACATCCTGGAGAAAGTTATAAACGAGTGGCTGAACACAGCCTCTGGGAGCAGCTCGATTATGTCCTTTTTGCCTTTACATTTAGACCTGGTCAGGTCATGGTTGCACATTCAGACCTCTCCTGTGGAGAAGCCGCTGCCCTCTGGGACTGATGTCCCTGAGAGAACCCCCCAGGTCCCCTGCAACAACATCCTGGGCCCCTGCTGGGAATCCTGCATCCCAGGCAAGGAGCCCACAGAGTCTGAGAGAGAATCTGGCAGGTGGCAGGGAGGCTGCCTCACCTTCCTGGGCCTCAGCAGCCTCACGTCTAGGACAGGAAATGGGCTCCCCAGCCTTGCAGGGGGCTGAGAGGATCTGAGGCCCTGAGCCCAGGGGAGGACGCTCTATGTGCACCCAAACACCCCCCAGGTGGCGGGTGCGGCCTTCGTTTCAGGAGTGTCCTCAGGGGTCCCCTCTGAGGGGTCTAAGCCCTTCCTCCCACCTGTTTCTCCCCAGCCTGGGGCAGGAGACCCTAATGTTCTCCTTCTCTCTGGCTCCAAAGCTGTTCACGGCCACTTCCTAGTGCTTGGGATTTCAGAGGCACCGGCGAGTTTGGGGGCCCCCTTCCTGCTCCCCCTAGTAGGTGACAGAGTCCTTCGGACGGTGGGCACGGTCCTCCCACCATCCCACACTCCCTCCACCACGCAGCTCGCCCGCCCGACGGTCTCCTGATGGTTTCTGCTGCTGCCCCTTCCTGCGGGCCCTCACGTGGGCTCCTCAATCCACAAGGAGGGGTCAGTGCGGGATAACCTGTCACAACTGGCAGCTACAGTCCCAGCACAGAACACAGAGCAGCGGCAGAGTTACTTTGGGAGGTAACACGGGGCTTGCGGGTGACAGGGACCCGTGAAAACAGTATTCACCTGGGCTCCCAAGGGCTCCCAAGACCCCACTTTCCCACCCTGTGGCCCCTTGGTGCTGAGCCTCTTCCCTCAAAACCTCACACTGTCATTTCCACAGCACAGGCCCTGAGGAAGCCCACCTCCTTGTGCACGACCCCTGATCTCCTGTCCCTCTTGGGCCTGGCCCCACTCTTTGTTTCGTTGAGCACCGCTCTACCCTCTGCCCTCTGGGCCTGGGGCCTGGCATCCTGGGCCCGTCCTGGGTCAGTGGCATGGACTTCACTTGAAGCCCAGAGTTGTTTTGGGGGCTGATAAAAACTAAGTGCAGGGCTTCCCTGGTGGCGCAGTGGTTGAGAATCTGCCTGCCAGTGCAGGGGACACGGGTTCGAGCCCTGGTCTGGGAAGATCCCACATGCCACGGAGCAACTGGGCCCGTGAGCCACAATTACTGAGCCTGCGCATCTGGAGCCTGTGCTCCGCAACAAGAGAGGCCGCGATGGTGAGAGGCCCGCGCACCGCGATGAGGAGTGGTCCCCACTTGCCGCAACTAGAGAAAGCCCTCGCACAGAAACGAAGACTCAACACAGTCATAAATAAATAAATAAAAGAACGTGGATTTCTTAAAAGAAAAAAAAAAAAAAAACACTAAGTGCAGTGAACCATAGTATAGCTGAAGTTGTCACCCTCACAGGCGAACAGGACACCGAATAGAAGGCAGAGGTGTGGCTGTGTTTTGGGGACCCGGCCGGAGGCTGAGCGCTGGGCCGTGGAGACCAGGCCCTGAGCCGGGTGTTTTGTCTGACGGGGGTACGTTTCCTGCGGCTCCCAGGTCAGTGGCCACGGTGGCGGCCCCGGCTGGCCTTCTCCTGCCCTCCCCCAAGTGCGTGCACATGCTCTGGGCTGGTCCCCTTGGGACACCAAAGCCAGCCTGTCATTGGGGCAGACCACAGGCGTGAGAGGCATGGTAGGGCTGGCAACAGGGGGAACAAACAGGGCACTGCCAAGAGCCTGCCTCCCCACCCCCCTGGGAAGGGTACTGGAGGGTTCCGTCAACGTGGCCGCTTGAGAGAAACTCAAGAAAGGCAGGGCGGAGTGGGAGGGGGCGCTGGGGCCTGTATGCTGGCTTCTAGCTCAGCAGCTGGTTTAGGGGAGACCACGGTCAGCCTCAGTAAACTGACCCCATTTCCCCAGAAGCCGGGCCCCCCCACCATAAGGCCAAGCAAGCTCTGTCCCTCCAGCCCTGGCCCTGCAGGGTCAGGCGCCCTCTCCAGGACAGCCACACGAAAGGCCTGTGCAGACCGTCCTGCCAGGCACCGGGATGAGGCCACTTCGCCTCAGCTTGCCTCCCCTGCCCCCCTAGAACCGTGAAGTTCCCTGAGGCCCACATATGGGAAGGGTTTAGCGGCTCTGAATGAGGCGTTTATTGAAGCCAGGTTAGCCCTGTGGAGCCCACTGTGACCTGCCCCCCCAGCGCCCTGCATTCCAGGGCTCAGCCTGCTCTGTGCCGCCGCGCGTTTAGCCCTCAGGCCGGCACAGCTGCAGACAGAACTCAGAGAGGGTCCGTCTTGCCCCGAGCCCCGGGGCCCCGTCTTCCTCAGAGCTGGCCTGCCCTCCACGGCCTGCCCTGCCTGGAGACTTCACCCCAGAACCAGGCCTCAAACCAACAGCCAGGAAGCTGTCCCGCCCAGCTCGGGGCCACGAGCTGACACGCACAGGGTCACTCTTGGCAAAGGAACTGGTCAGGGCTAAAGCAACACAGGGGCAGCCCCCAGCAGCCCTGTCCCCAAAGGGAAGGGGCCACCTTAGAGGTCAAAGTCCCAAGCGAGAGGCTCCCCGAGGTATGACCGGGAAGTCTCACGCTGCTGCCACGGAAAGAAAGGCCAAGGGCCTTTAGGACTGCCATGGGCTCAGCGGCCTCCCTCCAGACTTAGAGTGGTTTGGTGAGAATTATGAAAGTCCTTCTCTGAAGCTGACTTCATCCTCCCTGCCCAGGCCAGGAACGCTGTCTGGGCACAGAGCCTGCTGGTGAGAATGAGGCTCGGCAAGCCCACCGCCTGTACCCGCTCTGAGGGGCCTCGTGGTGGACTCTTCCCAGGCCCCACGTGCAGGCCCATTTCTGTGCACAGCTTGCGAGGCTGGGTTCTACACCCCCGGAAGCTCCCCATCCAGGGCACGCAGCCTTGACCCCAGTGGGGCCCCATGACCACCCAGACAACCAAGAAACAGCCGCAAACCCGAGTGGGCCCTGGGCCTCCTCCTTGGCAGGGGGGCATGATGGCTAAAAGCACTTCCTGCACTAAGCCACTGAGTGGGACCTCATCGTGTCACTCTCCGAGCCTAACAGCACCTCGTGGGTTATCACCTAACTCACATCATGAGCTAAGAATGATGCCTGGTACTCAGCACCCGATCAAAACATGTCAGCATCACTAAAACTGGGCTTAAACTCGCCAGTGGCTTCCCGCTGCACTCAGATTAGAAGCCCACCTCCTTGTCAAGGCCTGCAAGGCTGCTGCCCCCTCTGGCCAAGGTCACTTCCGATGCTCCACACAGCCTCTGTCTGCCTCTGAACACACCACGGTCCCCCCAGGCTGCAGGGTTTTCACCTCTGCCTGGAAGGCATTGTCCCCGGATCTTTCAAGAACCCTCTTTGTCATTTAAATCTTAGTTCAAAATTATCTCTTCAAGCAAGGCCTCTCCCCTCTGCTTTATTATCTAATCTGCTACCCAATTTTATCTTCCTCGCAGTACTTGTGCAGCATAAAATGATCTCATTTATTGCCTGACTCTCCTGTGGACAGCAAGTTCCCCGAGAGCAAGGCCTCTGCCTGGGCTGCCTCTGGAGTGCTCAGCACATGAAGACGCCCCATCAATATTCAGAGACCAAATGAACAAACTGGGCTATGCAGGCTGGAGAAGGCAATGCCCTTTGCTCGGGACAGGGGTCGAGAAGCCCCACATTCCTGCTCGCCTCTCTCCTCCCGTGCTCAGTGAATGGCTGGCCGTGGCCCAGGGGCAGCCCTGTGACCTCTTCCACCCAGACTTTCCCAGCATGTTGAGAGTTTAAGGCTTAGGCGTAGGAATCTTGAGACGTGGCCAAAATCATCATATGAACTGGATCTAGGAGATCATCCTGTTCAGCTCCTTCATTATACTGATGCCAGAGAACCAGAGAGGTGAAGCGATCTGCCCAAGGTCACACAGCAAGTTAAGACCGTAGACTCAGGATTAGAAAAACGAGGCCTCTTGACTCCTACCAGCCCGGTGCCCTTCCTTCTCCGGCCTCCTAGGCTACACCAGCCTGAGAGGAGGTGGGGCGCTCCAAGGAGGAGGGCAGAGCACAGAGGGGGCATTCAGGTGTCTGATGGGAAGGGGATCTGTGGCTGTCGCTGCTCTGGCTGTGCCCATCTGAGGCACCCACCCTGGCTGGGGTCACTGTCCAGAAGAGAGATGGTTCCAGCTTCTGGCTCAGGCATGAGTTCCACTCTCTCTCAACCAAAGCAGAATTGGTGAAATCACCGTGGGGCTACAGGGCCCTCCCAGCCTCTCTGCAGCAGACTCCCACCGGCAGCTCCCACGGTCACTTCCCACCTCTCTAGGCCCACCTGGGGGGACCAAGGACAATGGGGCCTTAGTCTAAGGCTCACTGGGATCCAGGACTGACTCTGGCTTTCTCCCGGGGATTGGGCAGGCAAGTTCCAGGCACGGGGATGTGTGTTCCTTTGGGGGCAAGGGAGCTGTCAGAACACGAACACCCTTCCAACTCTCAGCACGATTTGATGGGGAAAAGGAAGCCAAAACAGCACCTGCGGACCAGCTCCTGACAATCTGGGCATCCAGCAAGGCCACTCAGCAGAGGGCTGGGCCTTTCCAGACTTGGGCGCCCTGACCAGTGCCTGTTAACTCCCCCACACCGGCACCTGCAGAAGTTTCTGGGCTCTTTCCAAAATGTCTGCCCTCCTGGGCCTTCACGGCCTCTGGACAGTCCTGCGCCACTGGGCTTGGGCCGCACTGGCGGGCCCAGCTCTCCCCGGTCCAAGGCCATCCAAAAGCTGGGCCACCAAGCCCAGCATGGCTGCCTGGCCAAGCCACCTGTGGACCGCAGAGATGCTGGAGAGGGCCGGTGCCCCTTGTAACCTCCCCCGGCGCCAAGAAACAGCAGCTTGCCCAGTGCGCTCAGAGCACGGGCTCCTACCTGGGGATCCGTGACCCTCTCTGAAACAGCATACAGTCTGTGCATGTGCGTGGCTCTGGGTCTGGGTGGAGCTCCGTAACTGTCGTCAGATTCTCAGAGTTGAGGACTCCTGCTCTGTGGAATCACACTGGCCTCTTGGGAGCCAGCTCAGTGGAGAAGTGGGAGCAGGGGGGGTCAGGAGGCCACCCGTGTGGCTCCAGGAGTAAGATCCTCTCCCTCTAGGGAGTATGTATGCTGGCTGCAGGGATGGAGGGAGGTCTCACTACTCCCCCTTCCAAGCCCCCAGCCAGCCGGCCTGGTCACAACCCTGGCCCACACAGAGGCCAGGGAGGAAATGGGCTGGCCGCAGGGGTCTCCAGCCCCGCGGAGAGGCACTACTGTCCCTTCCAGACAGCTGAGGGAGGGATCGCTATAGGGGTGTGAATGGGCCTGTGAATGGTGAAGACAGGATGCAGGTCCCTTCCCTCCGGCAAATAAGGTGGACGGGGGCAGGGCGGGAGAAAGGGGGTAGGGCAGAGAGGTGGGCAGCCGGGGCAGGAGAGGTGTCTATTGGTGTCTAATAAGGTTTCAAGATCTTTCTTGATGCCCAGAGCCAGATGATGAAGTAAAAGTAAATGAGCCCAAGACATCTCTCTATACCCCAGCACCCTTCTACCCTCAATGCCTGGAACAGCCAGTGAATGGCTGACTGAGCCCTGGGGACATGCACATGGTTTGCATACCTGATGCTACCTGTTAGGAAACTGTCAGGTTATATTACAGACTCTGGGAGGGGTCTGGAGCTGTCCTGCAGTTGCAATCAAGATGTCAAAGAAAGGGACCCTCCTGAACCCTAGGTTCCCAGACTAGTGGCCCAAAGAGGGCTCCCCATCCTGTCTTTCTTCGGGTTGCACCTCTGACCTTCCCCAGAAGTAGAGGGGAGCAAACCCCATCTCAGAGCAGGTGGACTCGTCCTGGAGCTCAGCAGGAAACATCTCAATTCACCTTGCTGGCCTCTGGCTTCCTGAGAGAAGCTCTTTGGTGGTGGGGAATTCCCAGACCCATGTGGCAACCCCTCGAAGCAGAGGCAAGGTCATCAGGAACCATCCTCAACTCTCCCCCACTCCCCTGGACCCTGCCAGTTCAGCCTGAGTCCCCACCTCCAGCCAGTACCTGGCCTGGTCTGGGTCTGGACGTCTTCACCTTGGCTGCAGGGCAACAGTAGGGGCATGGATTCCTGCCCCTCCCCACCCCCGCTGCCCGAGACAAAAACTTCTGGCCTGGCCGCTGCTTCCCTGGGGCACTCCTAGCCTCTCTGGCTCCCACAAGTGACCCCATTAAAACCTTTGGACACTTTGTGGGATAGGGATGGGATTCCTCGTTCAGTCCTTCTCCCTCCCAAGTGCAACCTAAGGATCTAGAAACAGGCAGGATGGGAGGAAGACCAGGCACTGAGCCTGGTCTCCTTGAGGGTGATTTAAAGCCAAAAAAAAAAAAAAAAAAAAAGGAAAAGGAAAGTAGAAATGTGAAGCTAAACGCTGAGAGCACTGGCAGAACCCACAAACTCCAATGCCACGTGTCTCCTCTGCTCAGTGCTTGCACAACAAGCCAACTGCCAAGTCAGAGTCTGGAGTGAGGCTTCAGCCGCAGGACTCTCCTCGGGGACAAGCACAACGGCAAACAGAGCCCCACACTGAGGACCCAAAGGACAGTCTGCGAGTGGTCCCTACCGCCCCTCTTCCAGCAAGCGCAGACTCCTGGGGCCAGAGGCTCCACAGGCTAACACCGGGCTTTCTCCATTCAAACAGATTCTTCAGCCCCAGCACGGGGTCCCCAGATGACTCACATACACCCCCCTCCAGGCTTCATGAATCTTTAGTTAAGTGGCAGCAGGAGGGCCACAGGTGTCTCAGGCATCCACAGCATCGCATCCTTGTGGCAAAGTTAAATGAGGAGTTAATGAGGCGACCCCTCCCGTCGGGCTGGGCAGTACCTGGCACCCTTCCCCCACCCACCTAAGCTGCTGCCCGATCCCAGCCCCCTCGTCTGGCAGTGAGCCTGCTGCACTGAAAAAAATAGGTTAATGCAGCTGGGAAAAGAAGGGAGGTGGGCAGCGGGTCTGGCTCCACAAGCCTGCCTGCTCACCCACCAACCCCGGGCACAGCAAGGCAGGCACAGCAGGGTGAATGAATGTCCCTCTGTCACCCACGGTACAGACCCTTGTGTCTGCGACGCCAACATACTTTGTCACACAGCAGGAGCTAGGGGACTGAATCACCTGCCGCACAGAGCATCCCAGCGCCAGAGCCACCCTGCAGTTGCATTGATGCCTATCAGCTCAGCAGCCCAGAGCCTGGCTGGCCCGCCACCCTTGCCCAGAGGGCACCATCAGACACAGAACTGTCAGATACCACCAGAGGTGAAGCTGGCTAAAGGATTCCTGAAGCGGCTGCTTGGTTTGGGTAGTCACTAATGCCCAGGGAAAGAACTGAAAGTCTGGAGTTTCAAGGTTTAAAAACTGCCCCCTACCTGCCACCCCCCAACCCCGGCAAAGGGGCAGGTAAACCGGAAGGACTCTGTTTGGCTGGGACTGGGCCAGGAACCTGCTGGGTCACTTTCTTACCAACCTCTAGGTCTGGAAATGGACAATGAGCTTTGGGCTGGTGTCTGCTGGCCTCAGCAGGGGCTGGGAAGGGGGTACAGGCAGGGGACGGCTCCGGGCTGCCGGGCACAGACAGCTGCCTCAGCACAGAAGGGCTCTCGTAGCAGCTGAGGCCAGCAGGGCTCTGCTAGCCTCGTCCCTAGAGAGGCTGAAGGTGACACAGGGGCCAATGCAGGACAGCTCAAGTTGCTGCTCTGCCCAGCACTTTCCAGGACTGATGTTCCCTCTGGGAGGTCACGTATGCCCCGTTGGAAGAGGATGAAAGTAGATAAGGAGCCAACGGGCCCAAGATCACATCCTCTTGCAGGTGCCAGGAGCCTCTATGCTGGCTGGCAGTGAGGACCTGTGCAGAGGGACCCCCCTCGGACCCCCACAGGAGGGCTTGTAAATCCCCACCAGCAACATAGACTAGCCAAGCCTCTGTTATCACTACCTGGAAGGACAGGCATGGCCCTGGCCAGCCGGGACAGGCACCCTGCGACATTTGCTTAGGTGGTTAATTTGGTCTACAGTTATCAAGCGCTTACTGTGTGCTAGGCGATGGTCTGGCTCTTCCTCAGACGCCCAATGCCAGGGCCCAAAGCCAGCCCTGCGGCAGCCTGCCCAGCTGCAGGACAGTCAGCTTCTATCTCAGATTTTCATCCCCGCCCAGGTCTGGGGCGGCAGGCACGATGGGCAGTCTGCCCTGGCTCAGCTTGGTCTGAGCTGCCTGCTGGGTCAGGAAACCCCTGGCACACTGACTGAGTTGCCTGGTGCCTGACTGGCACTGGGCCAGCAGGCCTCTGGGTGGTCCCTGAAGAGGCAGCCTATAGCCCCCAGACTCGGCAGCACCGCCAGCTCCCCACAACCCCAAAGAAACCTCACACGGCGGTGGTACTGAGGTGCTTCCGCCGGTGCCCCTCAGCAGAAGGGGCGGCCACTGGACGCAGGGGGGCGGGGCTGGGCTGGGCGCTGTAGGGGAAACTGAGACCCAGGAGCCCCTCGCCCCATCTGTTCATATTTCCACCCGCAGAGGCGCAGAAAGGAGCCAGGCAGTCCTCTCGTACGGGAGACAGCCCCCCTCTTCCTGAGACAGGGACAGAGGCAGAGAGAGCAGGGCTCGGAGGCTGGGGTAGCAAGAGCGTTAATCATCACGTTAAGGCCACTTACAGCCAACCCACAGCTTACCCCAGCCTCTGTCCCAGGGTCCCTCCGTCAGGTAGGAGGCGCAGTGAGCTCCGGAAAGGGGCTGCCCAGAACCCCAGCAGGCCCCCCGCCCGCCTCAGTCCCTCTCGTCCACCCCCGCCGACCCGCTCGAGCCCCTCGGGCACCTTTTGGCGGAGGAGCTTGCTGCGCACGCGGCCCCAGAGCCGCGCGCCGGTGTTGGGGGGCCGCTTGCTCCCCGGCTCCTCCAGCGGGTCCAGGCAGCAGCGCTCCAGGGGCTCGCACACCGCCTTCAAGCTGCAGTCGGGCTGAGGCAGGACGTCGGTCATGCCGGCGGCAGCGGCAAAGCCCGGCCCGACGGCGAGCCTGCCTGCGGGGCCAGCTCAGCTCCGGGGACGGGGAGGCAGGGAGGCGGGGAGGCGCGGGCCGCCGGGGCTCCGGAGCCGCTGGAGGGAGGCTGGGAGCGGGCGCAGCCTCAGCCGAGCCGCCGGGACTGTTACTCGAGCCGGGCAGGGAAGCGCACGGTGCGGGGCTCCGCTTTCTCCTCCCTCTGCGTCCTCCCTCCCCGGAGACACCGCTGGAGCAGCACCGGCTCGCTGGTCCCGGCCAGGCTAGCGGGAGGCCATCCCAGAGCGCGCGGCGCAGCGCCCGAGGCTGCCGGGGAGCCCCCGCCCCCAGCCCCCCCCAGCGGAGGAAGTGACTCAAAAGAGGCGCGGGAGGCTGCCCCCTCCAAAACACCCAACCTCCCGGTTTTAACTCTTGGCAGGCTGGGCCTCCTCCTCACCCACCCTTCGGCCCTCCCTCCAACCCCTACTAAAGTAAGTTTGACGAGCAGCTCAACCAGCCCGTCTCTTCCCCTCTAGAGCCCTGGTTAACCCCTTCCCCACCAGGCGGCGCCTTGTGGCTGGGGTGTCTGCGGGAGGCTGGGGGAAGCCAGAGGGGGTCTGCAGAGGCCAGGGCTCAGGGCCAGGAGCCATCAACAGCTGCCCTTGTCCCGGGCAGAGGACCAGGACTACCCTGGGGTTCTACTCCTGCCCCAGATGCCTCCCTCAATGCCAACTCAGTGACAGGGCCCGACCCGCGTGGACTTTTGTGTAGAGAATAAAGAAGATCCCTAGCTGGGCAATCTCCTGGGCTTTAGCAGCCCAGAGGGAATCAGCTACTATGGACCTTCTCTGGGGACATGAGCAAAAAAATCCAAGGACGACACGGGTTACAGATGCCCAGCAAGAGGTGCTCCTCTCATGGGCCACTTCTAACCATCGCTGGTGCCCTTCACCAGAAAAGCCAAAAAAAGGGCTGTGCTGCTGGGGGCAGAGGATGTCCACTGACAAAACGGCAATAAGCCACTCTGTGCTGGGTGCCTTGGGATAGAGAACTAAGAACTTGTTCTTGACTCTCAAGTTGATGAATGTTCATTTCACAAGGTAACAAGTCAGTGTCCGGTGTTTGGAGAACAGAGAAAGGCCTGAACCCCAGATGATTAGGGTCCACACAACCCAGAGGCGTCCAGGCGTCACACCCTGTAGAGCTTGGCACGGGGGAGGAAGGAAACCAGTATTTTCGCAGCGCCAACCGTGAGCCGGGTCCCACGCAAAGGGCGTTCAAATATCTGCTGGCGTTGAAGCCTCACGACTTCTGTGCCGTTGGTGGTATTGTTTAGAGTTGTGAGGACTGGGGCTCAGGGAGATGAAGCTCTCACCTGAGGTCACGGAACTGCAGCTGGCTAGTGACAGGTCTCCTCCAAAGGCCCTGGCGCTCACAACCACCGAAGTGTGGCTGGTTCTCTGGATTCGGGGAAAAGAGCTGGGTCAGGCCACCAGGGCAGGTGGGTCGGGGCCCAGAAGCAGCCCCTGGCATCTGGAATGCATCTGCTGAATGTCAACCAGCACACACGTCTTGGGGTTTATCATCAGAGCCAGTGGTGCTTTTGCAGAAAGGGGTGGCTTCCCCACAGAGGGAGCCAAGACTTGATCACGACAAGAGACGCCCTTCACCGAGCTTACTATGCGACGGGCACCACGCTAACCCTCCACGTGGAGAACCTCACTCACTGCTCCCCCAACCTTAGGAAGTATGTTCTCACATCCCCATTTTTCCATTTGAGGAAACTAAGTGTACAGAGAAGCTAAGCCACTTGCCCAGACCAGCCTGGGCCAGGCCACGAACAGAGGTCTGGCTAGGCCCTCACCACTGTGATATCCCACTGTGGCAGGGTCTGGTCCTGTGCTGCCTTCTGCCTGGAGGTGGACGTGGAGTCCTGGAACTCTGCTGGACTCTGGTGGTCCCTGCAGGGTGGCTGGGCCAGCCCCGTCTCTTCTGGGGCTCCATGCTCCACACCTGCTTCTGCACAGTGCAGACAGGGCTGGGCTGCCAAGGCCGCACAGAGCTTCCTCCTACCTGAGCTAAAGTTGCCCAAAGCCAGTGCAGCTCAGCGGGGCAGAGCCACCACAACCGTTTTCCCAGCAAGCCTTGAGTGGGAGGGGAAGAGACCCACCAAGGCAGGGACATGCCTGTGTCCCCTGCCCAGCTGGGGCCGGAGCCACCCTTCTTGACCCACCCCTGACCTGCTCTCCCAGGGCACCTGGGGGCCACCTCTGAAGAGAATCTCCCTCCAGCCCCATGAGGGGCCAGCAGCTGCCCCCACCAGCTGCACAAAACCCACCTCCTCCAAGGCTTCACCCATTCCTGTGGTCTTCACCTCTTCATCCCAGTGATTTCATTCAAGAGGTACTGACTGAGGGCCTGGCTATGTGCCCAACCCTGGATAGGGGCTGGGGAATCACAAAGATGAATCAAAAGGCTGTGCTTGACAAAGCTGACAACCCAAGAGAGGAGAGGAGAGGAGACAAAGGCTTAAACACCTCTTAACAGGAGGCAGAAAGGCATTCATGCATTTGGCATTTACCAATCGTGCACCTACCACACGTCACACCCAGATGGACAAAGCATCGTTTTTGCCCTCAAGAAACCCAGTCTTATGCTGCAAGAACGGCACAGATCAAGTGCCACGAAAGCTGAGAGAAAGGAGAGGAAAATTCTAGTCAGAGAGAATCAGGGAAGGCTTCCTGGAGGAGGGGTTGGCATGGGCCAGAAGAGAAAAAGGTCACCCTCCCTGGCTTTGGTCTGCATCCCTCAGCTAATGGGCAAGTGCTGGTTGTGTAACTGGCCGGTAAGGTGCCATTATAATTGCTGACCACGTTCACCTGCTGCAGACACATGGTCCGTGCTGGGCACTGCCAACTGTTAACTTCAAAATTGGCCCCTCACTGGCTTTCTAAGGTTCTCTGACCTCTATCTGGGTCACATGCCACAGGATGCAGTTTGGGGGATGCTGAGTAAGGTGCGTCCCCCGCCAGGTGTGTGGGAGAAGGGGGGCAGTGCAGATCCTCTTCCCAAAGCTTTATACTTGTCTGTCTTAGGAACCCCAGGCTCAACAATTGTCTGGGTAAAGCAAGCTCTGATTGGATGAAAGATGGCCAACTGGTCTCCATGGTGACATAAGCGCCTTAGCAGATGGATAGCTGTTGGGAGGCTCTTCCCTTGAGATGCTCATCTTTCCTTCCTCCCTGTGGGCTGGGGGTTCTCTCTAGGGACAGCACAGACTTGCCTTCTCTTCCCCAAGCCTGGCTCACTGCTTCCTGGAAGCAATGGTCTAGGAGCAGGCTGCAGCAGGGGGGTTGGGCAAGACAAATGTTCCTAGCGAGTTCCTCAAAAGCAGCCATCTGAGTTCTGGTCCCTCCAGCCCACCACAGACCCTTCCTCAGCTTCACTGGGTGGGCTAGGCTCAGGCTGTGCCGGCCACCCTGGAAGTGACGGCACCCTTTTCCCCTCTGTCCGTCCTGGCAGAACCGGCCTCTGAGGATGAGCAAGGGCCCCCTGTCTGGATAAACAGAGCCTGGGTGGGAAGGCCCACATGAACAGATGTCACTGCCTTTGGAATTAAAAACATTCCTAGTAGACTGTCCCATCCTCCCTCACCCCCTCCCCAGGCTCTCTGCCAAAGGAATGAGAGGGGCCATCCCCAGGGAGGTGCGGGGCAGGACCCTGGGTTACACCGAGGGAGGGGTGTATACCTGGGGTGGCTGGGACCGGCCACCCAGCACAGCTATGACTGAGGCAGAATCAGGCTAAAGTGATCAGCAGAGGCATCACTGAAGAAAAAAAAGGTCAACAGGGAATATATGCAGCCTGAGCTGTGTGGGCAGGAGAGGCAGGGACTGCCACCAGTGCTGCCTTGGTGACAGCTGGGGATGGGGACGGCTTCCAGGCAAATCCTCCAGCCTGTGAACGCGAGGAGGAAGTTTCTTTCTCAGAACCTTGGGACGCTGCTGCTACTTCTCCGGAGTGACCTCCTTTTCCCCACTGGAACGACTTTCATCCTCCCTTCAGCCCAGACTGGAACCCCGATTCCCTGTCCCTATCCTCCAGCCAAGTGACTTGAAGGCAGGAAAGGGGGTTTCTGAGCAGCCAGCTAGACCAAGGCCACAGGCACCCCAGCGAGGACAGCCTGGGAGTGAGGGAGAGGGGAGAGCCCCAAAGGGTCACCCAGAGAGGCTGGGTGCAGGAGCTAGAGCTGGAGAGGAGCCTGGGATGGCGCTGAGGACGAGGACCGGCAGGGGTGTGGCCCGGGGTCAGCCAGGTGCGCTCCCTTCAGCCCCAGGGGAGCAGATGGACAGGCCCCACAGGAGCAGAGCTGGGAGGCAGGGTGTGGGTGGAGAGCAGGTGGTGTGTGAGGCTGGGAGGGCTGCAGAAAGGAAGCCCGTGGTGGTTCCTGCCCAGAGACAGGCACCGGAGTCCAGCCCGAGAGAGAACCAGCAGGGCGGGCAGTGCACGGGAGCCCGGGGCCCACGCAGAGGGGGTATGAGTTGGCAGGGAGGGTGGCACATTGCAGGGAAACTGTGAGAAAGGGGGGCGGGAGAGTCCCTTTAAGATGAATGGCCCTGGGGTCCCTGCGTTCCTAACGTGTGTTCTCACCTTGTTCTGTACCGACCCTAACCCAAACTGTGGATCGAAAGGGCAGAGATCTTCAGAGAATGAGAAAGTGAGACCTGTTTATGTTTTTCCATCCACACTTTTTGAGCATCTGCTATGTTCCAGGCCTGCATTAGGCCTGGGGACAGGAACACTTTGCTCAGAGTCACTGAGTCGCCAATGGCAGAGCTGAGCCTAGAAGCTACTTTTTCACTCATTTACCCATTCATTCATCACTGAATAGATACCCACCACATGCCAGGTGGGAAGGACCCTGAACGGGTCACAGCCCACTTGGAGCTGTGAAACTCCAGACCGAGCCCTAGCCACCCCACCACTGACCCGCCGTCCAAGGAGATAAGTGCCAGCAACTGGGGACTCTTTCAGGCATACAGGCCAGGACTCCGGGGTCTGGGCCCTGCCTGCTAACAGCTGTGGGTGGGGTTGCAGGTCTCTAAGGTCTGGAGCCTCAACTCTGTAGATTAGTGATTCCTGGTAGCTTTAGATGGCCGCCTGAGAGGGGGATGGGGAGTGGCTTCCGGGATGTTGGGACAGGGGGCAGCCAGGATTCAAAGGTAGTTGCTCCGCAGCCCAACCTCAAGGTGTACCATGACCCTCCCGTCTCCCAAGGCCTGGCCGAGTCACAGGACAGTGCAAAGCACGGGCTGTTCTGCACACAGCCTCACCCTCCACTCTGCCTGGCCACCCCAGGCTGGTGTCTCGAGGGTGCTTGGTGGCTCTAGGAGAGGCTGAGACAGCCACAGAGCTTGCCGGCTTCAGGGCTGTCCGAATGTCCTAATGGGCCCTGGCAACTCCTAGTAATTCTCACAGCATATTTGGTCACGGAAAAAGGGTGGAAAATCCACTTGAGCCTTTGGGAACATCTTGTATACCTAAAACAAAACCCACCAGGGACAGAGTGGGTAGAGCACACCCACCACACATCCATCCATTCCTTCCCACACAACTCATGGATGTAACTCACAGCCAGACTGACACCCAGACCCCCTTGGCCGTTTGCCTGCTCCCAGGACGGAGGCAGTATGGCCGGGGTCTCCCAGCACAGCCAGGGGCCAGAGCACTCCAGGGGTCCTCCCAGGCCGCAGACCGAAAACACAACAGCCTCAGGCAGGGGGGTTTGAGAGTAGGTCAGGGTCCGCTGAGCCTCCATGCTTTTTTTCTCTTTTGCTAATATTAAGCAACTGTTTTCCACCCAACTCTGAGCACCAAATGAACAGAAGAAAGCTCCTGGGAGCCACGGAACCGGGGTGTGAGTCCTGCCTCGTCACTGTGGCAGCCACTCCCCCTCTCTGGGCTTAGCTTCCACACCTGTCAAACAGGATCTTGGACCAGACAAGTGGTCAGCAGTGAATTTTTTTTAAGCAGAGGATATGCCCCACTTTCTTTCTAAATGAAACCTTATGCCAAAGTCTCCCTGCCCCCAATCAGCTAACGGCAGAAGCAGGGAGCAGAGGCCCCTGGCTGAAGTGGGGTTCCAGGACCCTACCCACTCACACTGCCTTTGTCCACCACTCCCTGCCTTGGGGGCACCTCGGGTCGCCCCAGTAATCCCCAGGCCCCGCAGACTCTGAAGCCTCTGGTCCTCCTTTAAGGACAGAGGCTTAAAGGAGGACAGTTCCCATGAGAACTGCTATTCCTCTACCACGGCCATTGGCCCTCGCTCCCCTCCAGGGTGGGTAGATGTGGAAGTCGGGAGATTAGGGGCTTTTTAAGGAAACTTTTGGGTCAGAGTCCTGGATCTGAAGCTCATGTTTTGTCTCTACTTTTCTCTCTGCTTTGGGAAAACTCTGGGCCTCTGCTTTGCTGGTGTGGGCTCCCTTCGGTGGCCTTACAATAGGATAACACTTATCTCATGGAGTCAGTCTGGTGGTGTTTTCTGGGTCACCTCCGGCCTGAAGCCAGTGCAGCTCAGCTCTTGCCTCCAAGGGCGTGAGCAGGCTATGCCTCGCTTTCCCTGTGCCAGCCCATGGGGAGTGGGTGGCACCTGGGGGTCGGGCCCTCACCAAGAGCCACCACTGCCCCCACGGCTCGTGCCATGGCCAGGCTGGGCTGCGCAGTGCCCACAGTGAGGGAGAGCCACATAAGGCGCCCCCGATCAGCATTCACGTACAGCCTCAGCCCTCACTCAGGGAGTCCCCGGCAATTCCCCTACTAAGTCCTTTTCTCAAAGGTTTTGAATAAAATCAAAGGCAGGACCATCCCAGGAGGCTGAAGTGGCAGCCTCCGCCGGCAGGGAGGTGAGCGGTTACTGGGAGTGTGCAGTAAGCCAGGTACTGCTGCCTCCAAGGACTCATCTGATCCTTGCACAGGTCTGAGAGGGAGCCCCCGGAGAGGTCGCCTCGCTATTAGATGGTGGAGCTGCGATCAAACCTGGGTCTTCTGCTTCTGAGTCTAGGAGCCCCCGGGCCCAGAGCTGGGAGAGCACCCCCTTTTTCGGTCTGTGGAGAGGCGGGATTGTTCTCAGGGCCTGAAGGAATCAGTTCCCAAGGTCCTCTCCAGATCAGCTTCTCTGCTGCCTCTCACCTCTTCCAGGTGAGCCGGGGGAGCGGGCACCACGCCTGCCTGCTAAGGGGGCATTCCCACGCAGGGCAGGAGGCAGAGGAGACCCGTGCCTCTGTCTGTTTCCTGCCCAATGCTGCCTGTCTCCAGAACCCCCTGGGCAGAGCCCAGGCTCCCCAGATCAGGAACACCCGGGAGACGAGGCGGCTGAGCGGGGGCCGGAAGAGAGAGGTTTGGGAAGGCCTTTGGACAGCAGGGCGGGCCCTCTCGCAGGATCCTGCCCCTGGCTCTCCCGCATCCTGCTGCCCACTCTGCTCTCCAAGTACAACCGAGCCGTCCAGACCTGCCTTGAAGAGGGACAGCAGGTGAGGCACCGGACAGAGAACGGGTCTGAAAGAGCTCTAGTCACCTGGGCCCTGGGAGGAGGTGGTGTCAGAGGCAGGGAGAGGAACAGTCCCGGTGCCCCCGTCCCTCCCCGTGTGCCTCTGGGCTGGCACAGTGGTGATGACGGCAGCGAAGGGAAGAGCCTCCCATGGACCTGCTGAGAGCAGCAGGCAGCATGGATATAAAACACGGACTCTCAAGGCAGACGTTTCCCTTGGACGTGCACACTCAGCCCAGGCTGAAGGCAGGGGAGGGGTCCATCTTCCAGGGGAGAGGCTGGAAAGCCACACCCTGCATGGCCACTGCGGAGTCCCAGGGCGGGCAGCTGCCTAGCTGCCTGCCTGCAGGCAAGGTTTTCTCACAGCTGCCCTTCCCCCGCATCCGAGTCAAAACCGGCCACTCTCAGGGGACAGGGCCTGGCTGTGGTCGGTGTGGCCTGAAGGATGCATGGGAGAAGGTGTTAAGGACACCCGGTAATGTCCCCTGTCATTCCACCCAGGGAGGGACCCAGGCACTCCTGGTACCAGCAGTGAGGAACCAGAGTGGAAGGGGTTCTGGGTCAACCAGACCAATGCCCCAGAGCCCAGCTCCAGGGCAGTAAAGCTGGGATGCTTGACCCTTGGGCAGAGTCAAATGGGGACAACAGACACCTCGGGGGCCAGAGGGAGGGACGTGGGGTGGGGAAGCCCTCGACTCCTGCCCTAGCAGCCTCCTGACCTGCGCTCACTCCGAATTCCCTCATGCCCTGCAGAGTAATTGAAACCAGAAGTAGTTCCCGCTGACAATGACCCCTTGTTCCCAGCTCATCACTCGCTCTGGGCCAGACTGCACCACGCCGAGCTGAACGCGGCTCTGAGGGGGACGAGCCCAGAGCTGCTCAGCCCGGGGGTGGGTGGGGGCACAGCAGGAAACCTCAGGCTGGCAGGTGGTGAGGCCCCAACCTTGACCTCCTGCCCACTCCAAGGTCGGTTCATCAAAGCTGGTCTGACTCCAACAGCATAAGAAAACAGATGTAGCCTCAGCCAACCTAAGGCCCAAACACAGGGGCCACTTGCAGGTGATAGCCTTTGGGAAGGGGGTTTGCTCGACAAGCTACACCCAGAATCCCTGCAGGAAGGCGGAGGACAGTGGACCTGGACCTGCCAGCTTGGGCAAAGGGCTGTCATCACTAGACAAGGACAGGCCTTGTGCCAGGTCCTGTGCCAAGGGCCTCACGGACTTTCCCCTTCTGTTCTCTTTACAGCCCATTTTACAGATGAGGAAACTGAGGCTCAGAGAGGTAAAGTAACCTGTTCACCCAACTAATGAATGGAGAAAGCTAGACTGAAGCCCAGATCTGTCTGGCCTCAAAGCCCCTTCAACGCTGACTGAATGATCGCAATTCTCCTCTGTTCTGTTCACTACACGGGGAGGTCCTGTTCATTCTTTGCATCCACCACACAGTGCCTGCCACTTAGAGGGAGTTCAACAAACAGAAATGCGGGAATAAACTAGTGAAAGCGTGGATATGCACTGACCAGCTCTTTCAGGGACATTCCATCCTTTGAGCCTCACAACAAGCCTGTGATAGAGGCAGAGTGGGGATAATTGCCCCCATTTAATAGATGAAGAAACTGAGGCCTCCAAAGATCAAGGGACCTGGATGCATTTTCCCACCCTCAGCCCAGTGTTCTTCGTACACTGTCAGGGTAACCGCACTCCACACTCAATCTATCTAAACCACTGACTGAGGGGAGGACAAACAAGTTAGGAAAGGAGGGCCAAGGGGACAGGGATGCCTAACCCGGGGGAGAGAAAGCCAGCGGGGGTCAGCTGTTTTCTTCAACTAGAAGAGGCTAATGGTGACAGATGTAAGCTTTTATATGTAGAATGGATAAACAACAAGGTCCTACTGTATAGCACAGAGAACTATACTCAATATCCTATGATAAACCACAATGGAAAAGAATATTAAAAAAAGAATGTGTATATATGTATAACTGAATCAATTTGCTGTATAGCAGAAATTAACACAACATTGTAAATCAACTATACTTCAATAAAAAAATATTGATTAAAAGAAAAAAGGCTAGGGCTTCCCTGGTGGCGCAGTGGTTAAGAATCCACCTGCCATTGCAGGGGACACAGGTTCGAGCCCTGGTCTGGGAAGATCCCACATGCTGTGGAACAACTAAGCCTGTGTGCTACAACTACTGAGCCTGTGCTCTGGAGCCCATGAGCCACAGCTCCTGAAGCCCACGTGCGTAGAGCCTGTGCTCTGCAACAAGAGAAGCCACTGCGAAGAGAAGCCCGCGCACTGCAACGAAGAGTATCCCCCGCTCGCCACAACTAGAGAAAGCCCGCGCGCAGCAACGAAGACCGAACTCAGCCAAAAATAACTAAATAAAATAAATAACTAAATAAAATAAAATCTTAAAAAGAGGCTAATGGTGACCAGTTGTGTCCTGGGGATTTGGGGGCCTGATCTCTGTTACAGCTGGAGAGAGATGAGCAACCAGGGGTGGGGGAGGGGGCGTGGTAACCCTGGGTCTGGAGGGAAGGAGGCTAAGAAATCTCCATCCTCAGAGACCATGCTCTTCTCCTCACTTAAAAGTAAGAAAGTCTAAGGCGGAAACAACCCAAATGTCCATTGATGGATGAATGGAAAAACAAAATGTGATCTATACATATAATGTTATGCAGCCTTAAAAAGGAAGGAAATTCTGACACACGCTGCCATACAACATAGATGAACCTTAAACACATTGTGCTAAGTGAAGTAAGCTAATCACAAAAGGATAAGTATTGCAGGATTCCACTTACACGAGGCACCCAGAAATCGTCAAATTCATAGAAAGTAGAATGCTGGTTGCCAGGGGCTGGGGAAGGAGGAATGGAAAGTTACTGTTTAATGGGTATGGAGGTTCCGTTTGGGAAGATGAAAAGTTCTGGAGATGGATGGTGGTGACGGTTGCACAACAATGTGAATGTACTTAATTAATGCCTCTGAATTGTAAACCTAAAAATTATGAAAATGGTAAATTTCATGGTATATATACTTTACCACAGTTGAACAAAAAAATAAGAAGGTCTAGACATTGTCATATGTACCAATCTGGGCTCTGAGAACACACCCAAGTCCTAAAGGCAGGGGACTGGCCTTCATGACCTACTTGTGAGTGTCATTTCTAATAGCTCTGACCTCTCACAAGCTTCCAAATGGCAGGTCAAGAATGTCAAAGAAATCACCCTCCTTTCCCATTCAGACACAGGCTCCAGGCTCCAGATGGGAAAAGGACAGAGGGCGAGGCTCCCAATGGGCCTAAGTGTTGCAATGGGGGGATGGCGTGGAGGGAGTGAGGGGGAGTTACCATTCCAGGCATTAGGACAGCTAGAGCTTCCTTCTTGGCCTGGAACCCTGCCCCAGCTCACCCCAGGGTCTTGAGCTCTCCTATGCCCCAGGGGACGCCCCCCAGCAGGCTCATAGGAAAGTGTAGCTGCCTCCCACCAGGGGGAACAGGGCCGAAGGTTGGGGGCCCGTCCCCAGGCTTGTGGCTGAGCTGGGAAGGCGGGGAGCAGGGGCAAGAAGGGGATCCTAGGTCTCAGACCCCTCTCTAGTCTGAAGTCAGTGGCAGGAACTGAGCTGTGAAGTCCTCAGGGAGAACTCTCCCCTCTGGCCCAGCCAGTCAACAAGGGCTGGATCCTGGGAATATGCTAATCAGCCAGCGAGTAGGTCCCAGTTGGGGACAGCACATCTGGAGCCCGGAGCAGCATGGCTGGAAATAGACTGGGATAAACATACAGGAGTCTCCTAGGGCCAGGGAGCCAAGGCAGAGGAAGGGGGGGCCTCTTGGCTGAGGGGTTCCTGGGCTGGGCAGGGGCGGGGCAGCAAGGAGGAAGCAGACAGTGGGGGTGGCCTGGATGGGGAAGCTGGAGGTCTGGGGAGGGAAGGGAGGGCTCAGAAATGCACCAAGCTGGTGGGATCTTCTACTAAATTTGCAGTGACAAAGGGCTGACCCCTAAGAGTCACAGGCTGACATCCAGGTCTCCCCCTGCCCCGTTCACTCATTTGCCCAGCAGCTGACCAAGCACCACCAAACTGGGATCAAGATCCCGAATCTGGAGACTTTGCTCAACCACTAATGAGCTGTGTGACTGTGGCTACGTCACTCATCCTTTCTGGTCTCAGTTTCCTTCTCCCCTCAAAACAGGATTGGATGAAATGCCCTGCAGGATTCCTTCTGGCTATAACCCTACCGATCCCCCTTCTTTCATTCATTCCTTCAACCTCCCTCTTACTTGCACTGCTCACAACCCCTCCAGCTCAGGGCAGGCGGGATCCTTAATTTCCTGGGACACTCCCTGTGCATTCCTGCCTCCCTCCCTGCTCTGGGCCACGTGGGCCCTTCCCCCAGAATGCCCACACCACTGCTTTCTGCTGATCCAGAGCCTGCCCACCTTGCTAGAATAACAGAGCCTTAAAACGGCAATTAATGCGCTGGCCATTATGTAAATGATTTTTATAAAGTACTTTTGACAATGTAACAAAAAAGGTAATTATAAAGACTACATTCAGACCTAGAAAAAAGGGGGTTTATGGTAATGTTACTTGAAAATAGAAAAATAAGACAAAATACGCACCATCATTAAAACCATATAAAAATCTGTATACCTGAGGAAGGGAAAAGGCACAAAATAAGATGGCTGTTTCAGAGGAGTGGGAGTAGGGATGGTTAGTGATTACGTTTCAAGTCTCATTATTATTATTGCAATTCTCTTTCTAATATAAACACTGCTTTTGGAATTTAAAAATCCCAGTGCTCTCAAATCCCTCACTCCACCTCCTCCTGGAAGCCTCCCTAACTCTAGCCCACAATGATCCCTCCTTGTTTGAATTCCTGCAGCACAAGTTTCCATCTTATCATGCAGGGAACAGTGGGAGGCTTGCCCTGGAGAGGGCAAGGCAGGGGCTCTGGAGACTCCGGGCTCTCCTACCCGATGGCTGCCTGGCCTTGGGCAGGTTCCTTAACCCTTTCGTGCCTCAGCTTTCTCATATTTAAAACTGTGATAACGGGCTTCCCTGGTGGTGCAGTGGTTGAGAATCTGCCTGCCAATGCAGGGGACACGGGTTCGAGCCCTGGTCTGGGAGGATGCCACATGCCGCGGAGCAACTAGGCCCGTGAGCCACAATTACTGAGCCTGCCCGTCTGGAGCCTGTGCTCCGCAACAAGAGAGGCCGCGATAGTGTGAGGCCCGCGCACCGCGATGAAGAGTGGCCCCCGCTTGCCGCAACTAGAGAAAGCCCTCGCACAGAAACGAAGACCCAACACAGCCATAAATAAATAAAATAAAAATTAAAAAAAAAAAAACTGTGATAACCTTCCTACCCCGTAGGGTACTGTGAAGATCCCCGGGGTAACAGCTGTGAGCGTTAGCCCAGCGCGGGCTCACGGAAAGCTCTCTGATGTGACCACCCCCCACCCCACCCCCACCATCATCAGCCGCAGCACCACCACCATCTCCAGCATCGTTACTGGCATCTTGCCTTGTTCCCTAGTGGCGTGGCATATACCGATACTCTTGCCTTTCCGGTCTGGCAGTAGATTCCTTGAGGCCAGGCCCCTGCACCTCAGAGCAGCCAGTCCGTGACGGGCACACTGCAGAAGCAGAGGAAGCCCCCCTCCCCTGACTCTTTTCCACGCACACTCATTCTGCTTCCTTCCAGGTACACCAGGCAGAAACGTCTCCTGCCGGGAGGTAAGAGGACTCCAGACAAAGGATAAAGAGGGATGCAGGGCTGGGAAATCGCCCCAGCTCCTTCTCCAGGCCACTAGCCATGCACTGCCCTTCACCCAGGCTGAGGGATTCCCTGATGAAGGCCTGGGCCGTGGAGACACAGCACAGAGGAGAGAGCAGCGCCTTCCCTGCACACCGTCAGCGGAGGCACCAGGGCCTCAGTGTCCTCATCTATAAAATGGGGTGGATACGACCATCCTTTTCCCCACAGAGCTGTTGCAAGGATCACATGAGAACATTTGGGAACGGGCCTCCAAGAGCACAAGTGCTGGACACACATGTTGGTGATTAGCGCTGCCATTTGTCTGTCACTAAATGCTGCCCCTTCCTCACCCCCAGCCTGCCGCTCCAGGGTCCCTGCCCCCATTGCCACATGAGGCCAACCCAGAGACGGAGACTCATTTTGGAGCAAATGCCTGGAGCTTAGGAGGCGGGATCCCTCGCTGTTCTCTAGATGAGCTGAGGGAGGACAGGCTTAGGAAGAAGTGGGAGCGACAGGAGTGGGCCTTCTGCCCCTGCCTTTCTTTCAGGCCACCTGAACATCCCCGAGGACTTGGCCCCTACTGTGAGGCCACCTTTAGCTCCATTCTCGGCGCCTGCTGAAGGGGAGCAGAACCGAGTGCCAGAGGCTGGTGCCAATTCCCTTCCTTGGACACGAGGTGGGAGGGGAGGTGGGAGTGGGCTGTGGGAACAGACGGTTCTGTGGCTCCGTGGGGTTCAGTGCAGTCTCTCCAACCCAGCCTGGTCATCCTGGGTGGCTCCGAGGGTAGTCCCAGGGTGAGAGGACTTTACAAGGCATGGCACACCCCTGGTGGGGACAGCCCGCCCTCTGATCCACAGGAAGGAGGGCAAGACAGCTCCACATCTGAGGACAAGGCCTGGGCCTTGGGGAGTTGAGGGCTGGGAAACTTCACAGCCCTCCAGAGGATGCTGTCTCTGAACTGGAGGCTCACAGGCCCAGGTCAGCTGGCAGCAGGAAGGTTTGTGTTTCTTTTAATATCAACTCCCAGGCATTTAACATTCCTCGAAGCTTAAACACAGAAACATTTTCCTTACCAGACTGTGCTTTCTGCTTTGCCAAACATAACCTGGCTTCCTCCCCTTCCCCCACCGCCTCCATCTGCTCCTGTCTCCAAGATGTAATGATTTATGGTGTGTTTCCCCTGGGGCCCGTGCAGCTGACAGCAGTGCGAAGGAGGGAAGCAACAGGGCTGCAAGTCCAGGTGGGGACAATGCCTTCGAGCCCTGGAATCCGGGGTCTGGGGGTTTGGCGCCCACGGTGCTTACTGAGCGGGCTGCCCAGGACACGCTTTTAAACTCTTCCACTCTGCGGCCACCAAATGACCCGGGGCGTGGCCACCGGTCACGCTTCTTGGCTGGGTATCTCCTGAGGCTGGACGGGCCGGCCCAGGGATGTGGAGATGGGCCTCCCGGTCCTCAGCCCTGCAGGAAGTAGCTTCCCGGGACTGAATCTAGAGCTCACTCTCATCAGCTCCCATTTCCTAAATAATGAAGGACCGGCTCGTGGTTGCCTGGCAGCACTATCTCCCTGGCGACGGTGCTGAAGAGCGAGGTGCAGGTCCCCAGCATTAAGAAGGGATGTGCTCAGGAACATGGGGTGACATGAGGCAGATGGCTGGGCCCCCACTGAATGGTGCCATCTCCCTTGTTCACACGCAGGAGCCTGAGACGGGGTCGGGGCGGGGGGGGGGGCACGCAAGTCCCCAAGGGGACACTGCCACCAAGGACACCCAGCCAAGAGTCAGGTACCAAACTCTGCAGCCTCAACAGTGCATCAGAGAACAAATGCTTCCTGTGAAAAAGCATCATTCTACTCCCCGCACCCAGATCACACCTGGGGCAATTGTTAAGAAGCCTATATGTATATGTATAGCTGATTCACTTTGTTATAAAGCAGAAACTAACACACCATCGTGAAGCGATTATACTCCAATAAAGACGTTTTTAAAAAATAATTAATTAAAAAAAAGAAACCTAGAGTACCCAAGGCCTACTGCTCAACGGCAGGGTGTCAGTTACCATTTCCTTTGATTGCACGGTCAGAGAATCCACACCCAAAGCAGGCTACTTGTGTCAAAAGCACGAGGCCATACAAGGTGCCAGATGGAATGTGGATAGCTCCACACTGAAGGTCACCCCTCCAAGCCTGCATCCCCTCGACAGGTAAGTGAATAGCAGCCGTCTTCAAAACTGGCAGAATTTCCAAAGACACAGGCTGCAAACAAAGCCCTTTTCCCTCTGTACATTTGTAAGGCACCGAAAAACGTAGCGGAGGCATATATACTCTTACCCTGACTCAGGATCTGCCCCTGCTCGTACCACAGGACCCACCCTAAGCCAATGAACTCCTGGCACAGGTGAGTAAAGCCCAGCAACCCTAGCAACAGGTCAGAGACCAGCCCCCAGCAACTCAGTTGGATCCTAAGCCCTTCCAGTCCCGTGGCAAATGCTTGGGGTCTCACTCCTCCCACGGCACACAGGGCTAATCCAACACAGCTCTCATGGATACAGCCTCAGAATCCTTCTTAACACAGTGTTCCTGGAAAAAGCCACTAGTAGGCTAAAGATGGGATGTGAAAACAAAGGTAGCTGTCATCCTTGTAGCCTGTCCTGCAGGAGTGTGGATGATCCACTGGCACCAGATGTGGAAGCCCAAGGAACCAGGCACACGTGGGCTTCTGGGGCTGGAATAAGACACCATCTCCAGCAGGGGAGAATAACCACCTCGGGAAACGTTTCTCAGAACAGCTTTGAACCCAAGTCACAAAAGGCCAATCACCCTGACCAAGAAGGTGGAGGAGAAGGACGCCTTCCCCACTGGCACCACCTCCTGACAGCTCCCTGAGCCTTGCCTTGGTGCCCTGGCTGTGCCTGCCTCTCACCTGGATCTGCCCTTTGCCCATGATCTTGTCCACGATCTCATTGTTGTCCTTGTTGACCTTGGTCTTGTCATAGCACTTCTCGTAGCACAGGATCCTCAGGGACTGAGACCCCTCCAGCTCAATCTCGAACTCCTGGGGAAAGATGGGACAGGGTCCTGAACCTCCAAGGCTGACCTGGCTTCCCAGTGGCTTCTCACCCCACCTTTGCAAGGGTGAGAGGGGGTGAGGCGGGCCTGTGAGGACCACGTCATGAGGCCTGGAGCAGCGTCCTCATTCTCTGGAGCTCCAGAGGCCTCCAAATCACTGAGGAAGTGGAGGTTAGGGCTTGAGCTGTAACGCCGTGTCTAGATACAAACCCGAGATCAGAGCCAGATGAGCAGGGAGGGGAGGGCAGAGGGGTCAGAGGGACAGAGCTGGCCCAACAGCAGGCTTGGCTGTCCCGGACCAGCCAATAGAACATGAGCACCAGGAGTGGGATGGGCACGGTGGGGGACAAGCCCAGGGGTCCCCACGGGGACACCAGCCCCTCCACTCACCTCGTCCCACTTGGGCTCTGTTGTGTCCCGGAACACCCTGGTTTTGGCTTTGCTGACAAAGTAGCCAAAGGAATCCACCTCCAGGGTACAGTACAGGTCTGCGGGGGGACAGGCAGAGACACACCGAGTGAGGCCCGAGGCTCAGGAACCCGGGAGGGAAAGGGGGATCACTCATTGGTCCCCCCAGCATCCCCATGGGCGGTCTGCAAATCCACACACTCCCTCCCAGGCTCAGGCCCTGGCAGCCTTCCCCTCCATGGGTGGTGCCAAGGTTGTTTCCCAGGGTAATGGTGTGTGTTGGAGGGTGGCTTTGGGGTACTACAGCCAATCCTCTGCAGTGTGAATCATGAGGCGAGGGGCAGAGGTCAGAGGATGGACATAAGTGCCCCTCCCAGGCCCCAGGAGCTGCCCAGCTGGGCCGTCCTCCATCAGAAGGGCTTTCCTACAGAGGGGAGAGCGGGTACAGCCATCCCTGAGTTGTCTCTAACTGGGTGTGACAGAGACTAGATGTAACCGGGTATCCGAGCACAACAGGATGTGGGCGCAGGTGAACAGGCGAATAATGCAGAAGGTCTAACGCACCCTGGCCTCCATCGGAGCAGGGACGCGTCTGGGTGGCTGAGAGATGGAGGGGCGTGAAGTGCCCCTTAACTGATTCTGCTATGAGTGAACCCTTTGTCAGGGGCCAGGGGATAGCTCCTGGGATAAAAGGAAGGGCTTTGCAGTCAGACTGTCCGTGTCAAATCCCAGCTCTGCACAAACCACCTACACTTTGTGCCTTACTGCTCTCACCTGTAAGTCAGGAATGATGACGGTGCCTGCACCCTAGGCCTAACGTAATGAGTTTACTATGACAAGAAGCCATGGCTGAAGATTCGCAAGGTTTAACTCCCCGAGTCAGAATGAATGTCTGCGTGGGTCAGGGGGCCGGTGGAAGGAGAAGGTGAGGACTGTCTGGAGGTGAGGGGAGACCCTGTAGCAGCACCTCACTCCATGTCTGAGCACCCTGACCCAGTTTGAGAGGTAAAACCCCTGCTCTGGGGGAGTGGGATGCCCCACCCCAATGGGCCTGCTCCCTGAGGCCCATCCCAGCCAAAAGGATGCAGAGAGACAGTAAGCATGAGACACCTGGGCACCAGGAGATGGGAGGGCCCTGGTCCAGCTCAGTGGGCTGCAGACTTGGGTGTGTGTCACAGCCCCAAGGAGCTGACTGACCAGGAATATTCCTGGGCCACCCCCCTCGCCAGGGGATTCTGTGGGTCTGGGGAGGGGCCTGGAAGCTGTCGCATGTACCACCAGCACAGCCTGGAGTGATGAGTGTGGTGGTCCTGCCATACTGAGAGAAGGGCTGCTCTAGAGGCAAAAACGTGGGCTTCAGTGTCAGAAGACATGGATTTGATGCCACCACCTGTGTGCCCTACTGGGCCACCCTGGGAAAGTCCCTGGAGCCTGCTGGGCCTCAGCCTCTTTGTGTGCCAAGTGGGAATGGCATCAGTGACCTCAGAGGGATGCCAGGAGAATCAGAGCAGATAACGCACCTGAAAAGGCTTTGAACGTGTCAGCACTACCGACTCGCTGGCCACGTCTGCATTTCTCCAGCATCTAGTGAGGGACCGAGGCACACAGTAGGTGTCTGGAAGTAAACTACTTTGTTCAGCATTTCTGAGCTCCTGTTCATCCAAGGATTAAGGAGATGTGGTTTCTGCTCTCTAAGAACTCATAGCAGGAGAGGCAAATTTTAAGTGACAAAACAGTATGACAGGTGCTGCCCTGGGGTGATGGGAACACAGAGAGGGGAGGCAGATTTACTGCAGGAATTCAGGCTTCACAGTGAATGTTTATTAAATGACTGTTTGCGAGCCAATGGCATAACGTCTCCGTGGTGCACTGCAGGGAGAGAGGCAAAGGGCAGATCTCACCCGCCAGAGGGGAAAAGAGGGAGTGAGAGGAGTCAGGAGCCCTGGGTTTCTGATCCTACCTGATGTTAAGTCCTTTTATCTCTCTGTGACTCAGTTTTCTCATCTGGCAAATGGGGAGAAACTATTAGCTGTCTAACTGACTCACAAATTCCTACAGGGAGAAAAATTAGATAAAAATGGAACTGTATTTTGTGAAATACTAAGAACTGCACTGATGTAGTAGATGGCGACTTAGAAGGAAAAAGAAGTGTGCGTGGCAGTGTGCTGGCACTACACATACAGGTCATATTTAAGCCTGCTCTTAGGTCCGTATTAACAAGCATGATTGCCTTTTATGGAGAAAAAAGCTGAGGCTCAGAGAGGTTAAGACACTTGCCCAAGGTCACACAGCTTGTAATCGGCAGATGTGGGATTGGAGCCCCGTATTTCTGACACCTGGGGGTGGGGAAGGGCTTGGGGAAGAGCAGACCTTGGAGACAAAGGGCAGGGATGATCCCCTGCCAAGAGGAGCTGGTTCCTGGCCTTTGGGGGAATGCTCCACATCTCAAAGGAGCTGGCAGGGCCCCAGCCTGGGCAGACAAGAGCAGAGCAGGTGAGCAGTGGGAGGCCCTATGCAATGGGTCCACAAGGACTTTCTGTGAAAGGATGAACAATGGCCCACCCAGCCTCTTCCTGGGGCTGGTGGTCAGGGGTACTTACTGGCTGACTGTTTAAACCCCTTGGCAGAGTGGACGATGACATGGAGGAAGCCATAGAGTCCTGGAGACTCGTCGTCTGCAAGAGAGAAAAGCCCCCAGGGAAGGCGGTGATGAGAGGCCTGCTTCTTCCCCTCCTCACCCCAGGCTGGCTGGATGCAGAAAGGGCGTGAGACAGTCTGTGCCTTGGTCCCACAGCACCACCTGGTGGCCAGATGAAGAAGCTTCCACAGTCCACTGCTTCCTGGAATGTGAGCCGATGCTCCTTTCTCCCTCCACTCAGCCTGGGTGGCCAGTCCACACCTTCCTCCTGGGCCAGGGACATCGTCCCATTTCCCGTGGGGCACTTTCCCTCCCGCATGAATCCTGCCTATCCCCTGGCTGCCCGACTCAGCTTAGCCTTCCAAATTTGAAATTAACCGATATTAAGTCACTCTGTGCCAAGCAAAGAGAAGGTCCAGCTCCGCCTCCTCTTTGGGACATACGGGGCAGATGACCCCCACTGTGGAGGAGAGCTTGCCTTCAAACCCCTCCCCTGCTCCAGAACCTCCCACAGGCACCTCAGCTTGAACAATATACTCCCTTCCTTGGCATTCAAGGCCTTCTAAGATCTGATCCCTGGAAACTTTCAGCCGTTATTTCTCGTACACTACTCTCATCCACCTACCCTTCCCCTCCACCACCACCCTGCCCCATGAACTGGCTTCCATGAACTGACGACCTCAGGAACATATTAACAACACAATCCCGGTGCACCAGGGTGCCAGGTCTTCTCTCCAGCCAGAGGAGGCCAGGGAGTAGTTGGGGCTGTCTGGAGACTCAGCAGAGAACAGCCCCTATTCAAACTCTCTGTGCACCTGGCAACTGAGTCTTCCCAGCCCAGCGGAGCAGAGATCAGCCATTTGTAGCCGAGTGTCTGGCTAGGTCTTTGTGCAAGGCCCCAGCAATGCCCTGGGGGCTTGGACCCGCTGATTTGAGTAACCTCGGGTTCCAGATCTTACCGTCTTTATTGCTGGTGACAGGAATGTTGTGTACAGTCCTAAGTTTGAAACAGGATCCCGTGAGCACCTGGAGCTCCACTGAGCTCAGGACAAAGGCCTGGAGATCTGTAGGAGGCGACGAGAGAGGGGAATGTCACCACAGGTCCACTAGGACCTACTGCTCTTCCTTGGGGGCTACTGCAGGAAAAAAGCTGAGCTCTAGGGGCAGAGTGGGTCACTGGCAGGGAGGGAGAGTAGACATTCAGCTGGGGATAGTCATGGGTGCTGTCGGAGGCGTAAGAATTGGAGGGTCTAACTAGAGAGGTTCATGAATGTGTGTACGAGACAACAAGAGCAAGAGACAGAGAGCTGGACAACCCTGGGCTTTGGATCAGTCCTACTGCTAATTCACCGTATGCCTTAAGCAAATCACCTAAATTCTTTGGGTCTCAATTGATCAGTAACGTCAATTAAGTGCCACCTGCCCTGGCACTTTACAGAGTGACTGTGAGGGCTAAAGAGGAGACTTTGGACATGAACGTGCTTGGAAATGCAAAAGGTCCATTGTTGCCATGGACACCATCAGGGTAGCGTAGTTGGGGCAGGGCTTTACCTTTCTTCTGTAGTTTCTGAATTGCTTCTCTCCACTCTGACCTCTCATAGTCTGAGGACAGTAGGAACAGGTAGCTCTGTAGAAAGGAGAAGAGAATTCAGTAGGATGACCAGAGTCAGGCCAAGGACATTTCTGGATCCTGGGGCCCACAGTGAAGCTCCTTTGTACCCAGGTACCTCTAGGCTTGGAGAAGGGCAGCTGGGAGGAAGGCCTTCCTCCTAGGAAGCCTGGTGACAGGAGTGGCAGTGCCAGTGATGGCCAGCAGAGGGCACTGGCTCCCCACCAGCAAGGAGAGGGAGTCCAGGACTGGAGCCACAGCAGCCTCCTTGGGAATTGGGGGCCTGATTCCCACGGGTCAGGGCCAGGAGCTATAGAGAGTGGGCAGCCCTGGACCGAGGAAGGGAACTGTCTCTGTTCCATCCCCGCCCTTCTGACCTTTCCATTCCTATTGTGGATCCGAAATGGGATTGTGGGGGAATTGAGCAGCAGCAAGAACTCATTCTCAAACATCTTCTTTTTCAGGCGCTCGATGGCCCGGCTCTGTCCTTTGTTGGCTTTCTGCAGGGGACAGAGGGCACAGACGGTTCTCTTCACACTCAGACTCCACTTCTCACCCAGTAGCTCTATGTACAACATTCCCCTGTGTAGTCATCATTTTTTTTCCCTTTTCTATATTTTATGATGATTTGATGTCTTGGGGGGCCAGCCACAGAGAAAACTGCTCCTCCCAGGACATGCTAAATCCTAAGCTAGTAAATGACTCCTCTGTGAGTGCGTCTTTCATGTGTAGACCAATCAATCTTGAATCCACACCTCCAACCATCTCCTTTAACTAACTCACACACAATCCAATATTTCCTCTGCCCTAGATAACCCAGGGCAACTAGACACCACTACTCTAGCCCAGAGCCTGCTGTCTTATTCAAACTAGCCGGTCCTAAGTTGTTTCCTGTGGAGAACACAATCCAGGCTCTGGGCCATGCACTCCCCACGCTCCTTCTGCCTCTTGACCGAACCTGGTGCTTTCCCACGTGGCACACCCCCTTCTCTTGGAAACTATAAGTAATAAAATAAATATAAGTAATAAAAATCTTCCAGTGGCATCAGCATCTCTGAGTTGTCACCCAGTCATTTCCATAAATTAAATCCCGGGTACCACTGAGACACCCTGCTTAAAAACTGCAGACACCTTTCAGCATAAAGACCCCACCTCTGGCCTGGCACACGGGGCCTCCCCTGGCTGGGTTCCAGCTTCCATGTCCAGCCGATGTCCCGCCACACGCCCCCTGCACCCTCCACCCCAGCATCACGCTATTATTATCCCTGTTCTCTAACAAGCTGTTCCCCCTCTCAGTCAGTGTTCCCTTCTCCTCCAGTTTTTCAAGTTTATATTTTATAAAGGATCCCTTTCCTTTTATTAACTGCTATCATGCTTCATGTCTCTGTTCCAACGCCGTCCTCAAGCTCCACAGTTAGAATGCATCTCTGCAGCATTTTTTTTTACCCACTAGACTGGCAAAATTGTGACAATTGCTCACAGCTGGCGCTGTGACAGTGTGGGGGAACAGTGACTGTGACACAATGCTGGGGAGAACATGATCGGATGCAAACTTTTCAGAAGGAAATCTGGTAATGAAATGCACAAACCCTCTGCCACAGACATCCCACTTGTAGGGAGTCTACCGGAGGGAAATATGAGTGCAGATTAAAGAACGAGAAACAAGCTAAAGACTCAAATACGTTGTCATGTAGTTGAGCAACACGAGAGGATGCAGCTGTTAAAAAGGATCTGATAGATTAAATTGCAAAACAGCACGTGTAGTCTAATCTCATTAGAAAATACATATATACACACACACGTATAAGCATAGAAGAGTCTAGAAGAATACACCTCAAACTGTTGATAATGGGGGGGGTGATGATCAGTTCTACTCTATACACTTTGATATTGTGAGCATTTCTTGTTATAATAAGCCAGTGTTACACTGGTGATTAGAAAAAAATTGTGTTTAAAAAATACTATTAAAGAATAAATTGCTGCTTCTTTTGTGACTCAGAGAACAACACTGTGCCTCTCCAGTGACTCTTATCATGTTGTGTCACATGCTGTGGTCACACACAGGAATGTCTTCATTCTCCACTGGATAAGGAGGTCTGTGAGGCATCTGGCACACCCCTGCAGCCAGCAGCCAGTAGAGGTGTGTAAGCACAGATTCAGCTAAGCAGAAGGCCATGTCTGCACACCCGGGGAAGGACGGAGGGCACAAAGCCTGCTGCTCCCAGGACCGGGTGAGAAACATGCATGCAGGATGCCCCTGAAGTGGGGATGCTGGACAGAGCCTGATGGGGAAACAGGCTCCACCGAGGCAGGGTGAGCCTGGCTGTTCAGGAGGAGGACACCTGTGCTTGTCAGGGGGCTCCCTCCGGGCAGATGCACCCGCAGTCTGACCCTCAGCCCTAGGACATTCCCCTGAACCAAACATCCCTGGGGTTATTACTGTGGTCTTCCTCTCCCCTGTTCAAAGAGAGATATCTGGGTTTAAAGAATCCTTAGAGGCCATTTGGTCATGTATTTCTCAACAATTGTTCCCAAAGCACCTATTTATTACGTGCTAAGTACTAGGGCATAGGACTGAAGAAAATAGCCCCCTCACTAGAGCTGAAATTCTAGTGGGGAAAAGAGAAAGCAGAGCGTGCAATTTTAATTCAGTACCAACAAAGCCAAGCAAAGAGATAAACGTCTGGAACCAGGAAGCCGGGCACCCAACCCAGACTGTAGCAGGGAGACATCAGGGAAGGGTCATCAGGTGAGGTTAGGCCTAAGGCCGAGCCTGGATGGGTGAAGAGGAGAGACCAGGCCAACCAACCAAGCCCCTCCACGCTCTTCCTTCCATTCATGCGGAAGGCTCTGCCTGGAAGGTGCTTTCCTCTAGCCACTGTTTTCAAATACATGAATTTAAGGCTATCCATTGTCCTCTAAAGAGCACTTTGGCTACATCCCATGGGTTTTGATATGGAGTGCTCTCATTTTCATGCAGGTCTAAACAGTTTGCAGTTTCCATTTTGATTTCCTCTTTATCTTGAAAGTTTAACTTCCCAGGCATATATTTAACTATATTCTAGTTGTTAATTTCTAATTTTACTGCACTGTAGTTTGTGAACATGACCAGTACACTATCATTTTTTCTTTTCAATTTGAGATTTCCTATGCAGCCTAATACATGATAAATGTCTGTGAATGTTCCGTGTGTGTTTGACAGAATCTCAGTTCTCTGTCAGGACACAAGCTTCTGTGCATTTTTAGATCATGTGATATTCAAGGCCCCCTCTGTTATTTATTTGCCGACTTGATCTGTCCATTTCTGAGGGGCCTCCCAGGTCCTTTCTCTTGCATACATCTTGCTTTTCCTTAAGAAGGACTTTTTCTTCTCTTGCTTTCCTATTCTGCAGTGTTTGGCATACACTGTTCCCCAGGAAACGTC
The DNA here is from genome assembly GCF_965194805.1 of Balaenoptera borealis. Taxonomy (NCBI): domain Eukaryota; kingdom Metazoa; phylum Chordata; class Mammalia; order Artiodactyla; family Balaenopteridae; genus Balaenoptera; species Balaenoptera borealis. The sequence continues at coordinate 47,137,997 of NC_138879.1, read as the reverse complement.
CCATAATTAACCCCACTGAATTCTGAGCACTGACTCCTTGGCCCGCCCTCCATATGCTCAGTGCTAATCTGCCATGGTTAGAGTCTTTCCCTGGGCACATAAATGTATCTTGAAGACTATAAAGAAAGGCCTCCCACTCTTACATCCTGCCTCCCTTGTCAGACTCCCAAACCTTACCACTTCCCCTCCCTCCACCTCCCTGGCACACCCAGTTCAAAGGGCCCCAATAAAAATGGCCAACTTCCCTGCCCCAGCTGGTGCCAGGCTCTGCTTACCTCCTTCTGGATTTCACTCTTAAGGGCAGAGATCTTCATTTTCATGTCCTCCAGCTCATGGTCTGGGAAGGGGTGCACCTGGGGACTGGCCTCAGACTCCTCAGGGGATGGAAACACTAGGTCAGCCAGGGGGATGTACCATTTGCAGTCATATTGCTGGTGCTTCCTGCAAACAAGTCAGAGGGAGATGTGAGCCAGAAAGGAATTTGGATCTTCAGGCCTGAACTGCTGGAACCAAACACCACTTGAAAGGGATTTACTAAGAACTCATCACAGGCAAGAACGATTCCCCTTCTTGAGGAGCCTAATCAGGAAACACTCGTGGAATAATGACAGTTGGGTTCTAGGGTCAGGCAGCAGTAAGGGCTCTGGACCTTGGGCCTGCCATTCTTCTGGCCCAGAACAACTGATGTTCCTAAACAGCCCAAACCTCTAGGGTATGAGCAAGAGTGGTCTCATGCTTTCCTGTTCCCCATCCCACACTCTTCCTTCCCTTCTAGTCTATCTATACTTAGCTTATATTCATTATCTTCTAGGCTAGAGATAGAATACAGATGCTATTTTGAATGCCAACTTTTATCAATAGAGGTCACATGGGATACTGAGTTGAGGATTATAAAGCCACATCCAAGGGACTTCCCTGGTGGCGCAGTGGTTAAGAATCCGCCTGCCAATGCAGGGGACATGGGTTCGAGCCCTGGTCTGGGAAGATCCCACATGCCGCGGAGCAACAAAGCCTGTGCGCCACAACTACTGAGCCTGCGCTCTAGAGCCCGCGAGCCACAACTACTGAAGCCCGTGTGCCTAGAGCCCGTGCTCCGCAACAAGAGAAGCCACCGCAATGAGAAGCCCGCGCACCACAACAAAGAGTAGCCCCCACTCGCCGCAACTAGAGAAAGCCCGCACACAGCAATGAAGACCCAACGCAGCCAAAAATAAATAAATTTATTTTTTTTTTCCTGCTAGCCATCTTTTTTTTTTTTTTTAATTTATTTTATTTATGGCTGTGTTGGGTCTTCGTTTCTGTGCGAGGGCTTTCTCCAGTTGTGGCAAGCGGGGGGCCACTCTTCATCGCGGAGCGCGGGCCTCTCGCTATCGCGGCCTCTCTTGTTGCGGAGCACAGGCTCCAGACGCGCAGGCTCAGCAATTGTGGCTCACGGGCCCAGCTGCTCCGCGGCATGTGGGATCTTCCCAGACCAGGGCTCGAACCCGTGTCCCCTGCATTGGCAGGCGGATTCTCAACCACTGCGCCACCAGGGAAGCCCATAAATTTATTTTTTTTAAAAAGTAGTAAAAGAGAAGTAATCTCGGAGAATGTACCTTAAAAAAAAAATAAAAAAGAAGCCACATCCAAGTCTAATGAGAAATGGTGCCATGGTCCACTAGTTATGTCTGCCTTGGGCAAAGAACTTAAGGCAGAGGTACGTATACTTATGACTGTCACCTCCGCTTTCGAATCATCTCAAATGTCATCTAGTTCCAGGGAGTCATCCCCTCTATTGAAACTCATAATAACCTCTCCTTCTCTCACTTCGCCCAGGACTTTGGTTTGCACCTCCCTGCAACACTGAGCGTATGGCTTGTCTCCCCTGGCATACCGTAGATGATAAGGAAATACACGTGGAAGAATGTGGGAGTGAATACTGAATAAGCTTGTCTGCTCGTGACACAGAGACACCCATATCACTGGGTATAGTGATGGAGCTGGAAAGAAGCTTTCAAGTCAGATTAAGGTTCAGATCCCATCTCCTCCACTTCAGTTGTGTGACCTTGGGCAACTTATTTAACTTTATTCTAAGCCTTTTCTCTCATCTGTGAGATGGGGATAATAATACCTACTTTGTGGAGTCACTGGGCAGATTAGAAATAATATATTCAAAGCATTTGTCGTGGCACCTGGCATGGCATAACCACTCAATAAATGATAGCAGCAGATTTAATGAATATTCACTGAATTGCAGTTAGCAAAAATTTAGAGATGTCTAATAAAAGGAGAATGCTTAAGTAAATTATGGCATATCTACTTGTAACATCACGCAGGAAAGTAAAATGATGATTATGAAGATTAGGCAGCAACAGGGAAAATGCTTATGACGTGAAATGGAAAAAGCAGAGCCCCAAATTGGGTATTCACTCTGATTACAAGTATACGAAAAAACATAAGAACATTTTAAAAAACTGGAAGGAAATACAGCAGCAGGAGACTGATGCTTATGTTCAGGTGGGTGATGGGTTTTTTTTTTTTTTTTTCTGTAATCTGGTTGCATTATCTTTACAAGTAAAACCATGATTTATTTTTAGAAAAAGGCTATGAAGTAAAATAAAATTAATTAGTATGTTTTTTAAAAGGGGAAAAAATGCAGACTGCCCCAGGTTGCTGAGGGGCTCCACAGTGGGCAGGGTCTAGTCGCTCTCCCGCCCCCCATCTGCACACTCACCCCGCCGATGTCTTCTTTAGCTTGGCGCACAGTAGGACGTCTGTGAAGAGGAAGACATGCCGCAGCTTCCGGGAGCCCTCCGACACTTCCACCAGGAAGCCGTCCTTCACCAGCTGCCGCGTCTGAGGGAGATGGTACACCCACCCCCGCCTGGGAGTCAGCCCAGGGCCCAGCCTGCACCCATCCAGCTGTGGGGGTGAGGGTGGGGCTCCAGGGAGGGACCGTAGTGTCTGGTGGTTAAGAGCACTGGCTTTGGGGTCAGGGACGTGGGCTTAAATCCAGACTCTGCCACTTCCTGGCTGTGATCTTGAGGGCAATTTCCCTGATTTATCTAAGCCTCAGTCTTAGCAACTGTAAAATGGGGACAATGATATTTGCCCCACAAGGTAGGAGTCATGGTGTATGTAGAACAGTTAGCACAGTGCCTGGCATGTAAGATGTGATCAACAAGTGGTAGCTTTCCACTTCCCTGCAGCTCTCAACAGCTCACACCTGCATGGACCCACCCTGGGTCATGAACACTCCCTCCCACCCCCACCATAAAACCCCCCTAACCCTGCCTAAGATGTTGATCTAGTTTCAGCTAAACCTCGACCTGCAGAACCACTCAGGCCCGTTTATACGGTCTCTGACCCTGGACTTCCCTCTGTGGGGCCATCACAGTGTCCTGGGGAACCTGCAGCCATCTCTAACCTGGGCTCTGGCTGGTCCAGAGCATTTTGCTCCACGCATAACTTCCAGAGCCTCCTCCCTGCCACCCTCAGAGCCAGCAGGCTGCTGTGGGGCTGTCACTATCTGTCCCAGCCTTCCCCGTATTATGTGCCGTGTGACCTATATACGTTGCAATATGTAGGTGAGCACGTAGAAAGTATACAATTCAAATGATCTGAAACTGGTCATGTTCTAGGGCCTCTGGAGCTCTTTCAGACATCCACAGAGTCCAACAAACTGGTGACATTCCAGGGTTTGCAAACCAGGGCTGGGAGCTGCACCAGGGACAGCTCTCTGTACCCTATTAGTCACTCTCCAGAATGTGTCCCTCATTACTTCCCTCCCCAGGAGACACTGGAGGCTCGTAAATGTCACAAAAGGAGCATAAACCCAGCCAGCCTTCACTCCTAAACGCCACTTAATTACCTCTCTTGGACAGGAAACCCCGTATGCGGGCCAGGCCGCTGACCCATGCAGGTAACTGTCCCTTTGATTGTTCACATTGCTTCCCCTCACTGAGGGGTCCCCACCCTTCCACCAAAAAGGGCCCCCAGGGAACTGGAGCTGCTAGCCACACCTAGGCGCCCACCTGGGACAGTCCAGCCACCTGGCAGCCTCAGTCATCTCTCCCTGACTCCACAAGCTCCCTCAGCCTGAGCCATTATCTTCCAGGAGACTCTGAGGACATCATACTGTCCAGAGGGGGGGTGTCTGCATTCAAGAACGAGATAGCCAGAGCCCTGGTCTGGGGGTCAGCGCATGAGGCTTGCAGACAGATAACCCCAGCTAAAGAATCCAGTTCCGACACTTATAGCCACGAGACCTCATGCAGGAGACCTGGAGAGACTCTCCGGGGCCCTGTTTCCTCTTCTGCTCCTGTGGACTATTACGAAGATTAATGAGACGCTGGACTTTAAGCTGTCAGTCCAGGACCTGAAGGCCTCTCCTTGGCTGGGAATGAGAGATCAGGGTTGGAGAGGCACAGAGCATCGGGCAGTGGTGCCCGAGCGGGCAGGAGAGCAGGGACGGGCAATCTGGGTGCCAGGCTATGCTGGGTCCTGAGCTCACCTCCCCCTTGGGGGTTGTGACTGCAGTCCGGCGGGGGTCAATGTCCTCATTGATGCTCGACAGGAAATTCTGGGAGATGCGGAGGGCATCCTGTAGCAGCGGGTAGTCTGGGTGGTCCACAGGTGTGTGCTTCAGCAGGTCCTGGGAAGGATGGGGTGGTGAGTTGAGGGGAGCTGTTCTGGGGCTTAGTGAGAAGACAGTGGGGAGAACTCTATCCTCACTAAAAGAATTCCGAGGGAGACACTAGGGACCCACACTCTAACCTGGTCATGCCTGCAAAATCTGAAATAAAAATTAGGGTCAGAGCAGCAGGGGTGAGGGCAGTGGTGCCCCTTTATTCCTGCTTCAGTCATTACTCTTCCCCTGGGCAGCACAGGCCAGGTGGAGTCTCATGTCACCAAGCAGCTGGGAGAGACACCCCCCTACTCACCCCACAGCTGCTCCAAGGACACTGGAGACCATCAGTCAAGGGATCGGGAGGCAGGAAGTGCCTGCCTCCTAGGGAGCATTTGGCCAAAAATCAAGCTTAGTAGCCAAGCTATTTTTAGGCCCTGGACACATTAGCATGGTCACCACAGGCCAGGCAGGTGCAGTCAGGGCCCAGCGACCCTCTGCCCAACTCCCCAGATGGGCTGTTCTCAGCGACTCCAGTGCCCGCCCACCCTGAGTTCAGTCTCCCATCCAACTCCTAAGCCCTCTCAGGCCATTCAGGGGGTACACACTCACGTGTAGGACAAGGGTGCTCCTGGTTACTCGGTCAATGGGCTTGTAGAGCAGTGCTGTTGGGGGCAGGGGGAAAGGAGACAGGTCAGATGAAATACAGGGAGCAGCTTGAGACCTTAGGGGGCAACCTTATGCCCTGACCCGCTTCCCTCCCTTGCATGGACACCCGCTTACAGGAGGCCAAAGTGGGTTCCATGGTAACCCACACCTCCATTTTCACCCCAGGCAGGCCAGACCACACCAAAAGGGGGACACACAGCTCTGGTGGCCCAGGCCCCCTCCCACTTGCCTCCTCATTTCATCTCCCACCAGATGTGATTTCTTCGAGGGCTGTGCGCCCCCCAGGCCCGTCCTGGCCTGACCAGGGTCAAAGCAGACACAGATACTCCTCTGTACCCTCCACGATGAATCACACAGCCTTACCCCCCAGAGCTCCAGGACTCTGGGGGTCACACCTGGGACCCCAGAATGCAGGAAGGAGACACTGTTTTTCCAGGGAGGGCGTTGTCCCCATGCCCCATCATTCTCATATCCCTCTGGTCCAAGGCCTGGCACCGCCAGCTGGGAACAGCATGCTTCGTTCTGACCCACACGGTTGACCTCATCTCCATGAGGAAGACCCCTCTCCATGCCCTCAACCCCCTCCTGGCTGAGGGCCAAGGAGGCATGCCCAACCTCCACAGAAAGGCTCTGCTCTCAAGCTAGTGGCAGCTGGGGGGCAAAGATTTCCTAAAGGAATTCAGGTGGGGCTTCGAGTATGAGAGCCCCTGAAGAGGCTGGGAAAAATGCAAGCTCACCAGGGCCCCCACTGGCCACACCCCTTGGTGACCAGGACACCAAATGAGGATTGCTGGGATTCAGCAGGGACAGGCGGAGGCGGCAGCTGGCCCACTGACACTTCCAGACAAAGCTCCTGCAAGCAGCTGTGCCCTGCCCCTCCCAGCCTGGGTGGTTCAGCTCCGGCCCCGCACCTGGACACCTCTGTCCATGGGGTCATGACCTTTGTCCTCCTGCCGTGGGAGCAGTAAGAGGCAGGATGCTGGGCTGGGGAGGAGGACCCTAGAGTGGGTGTCCCATGGGACCAGGCTGTGACCGGTCCCAGAGCTGACATTCATGTCCCAGCCAGCCCCCAAACCAGAGAGTTCCCCAAAGCCCTAGATATAAATACCCTGTGCATTGCTCAATGGACACTTTGGGGAATAATCTGCTGGCTACGGAGAAGATGCAGTCTCAGTGGTGTGCCCCGAGCCTCATCTGCTGGCTTTGCCTGGCTGCCCATTAGAATCACTAGGGAACTCCTAAAAGATTCAGATGCCTGTTTCCCCCTCTCCCATCAACTAAACAGCAGGCTCTGATGGGCAGAACCCAGGCATCACCATTTTAAAAAATCTCCTGTGCTGATTCTGATATGTCATAATGGTTGAAAACCACCGCTTTATGCAAACACATCTCCCATGATTTATTTGCAGCCCTTTCTTAATTTAGCAATGTCTAAAGCCCCTCCCCATGGGCTACGGGAGCTAGAATGGACAGGACCAGGCTTGGGGTATCTCGGGACAGTGAGGGTACAGCCCAGTTACCAGCCCAGGAGGGGGCCAGTTCTGAGGCTGTCTAGGGTACCCACCTGTGGCTCAGCCCATCTGCAGGGGGAAAAAAAATCACTCCCTGAGAACCCCAGAGACCCAGAGAAAGTGCAAGCTCAGCAGACACCTGCCAGGGTGGGCCCTCGAGCTCCCGCCCAGGGAAAGCTGATACTACAGTGTCAGCTCCCTCTGCCCCTCTGCCAGGTCCCAGGAGGAAGAGGTTTCTGACTAAGCTCAGAGGTCTGCACAAATGGTGGATTGGGTTTCAGACGGGTTATTAATATGCCTATAGTCACCTCAAGAGTCCACTTGATTGTGGCCATGGAATGAGTCCTAATGCATCAGCCCCAGGTGGTGGAGGGGCAGGTGGGAGGAAGGGTGGGGAGAGGCAAGTGCAGCGAGAGGGCCCTGGGGCCACCGTCAGATATGGAAGGAGCCAGCGCGGCCCTGATGTTCGTGTTCTCCACGGCACCTGCGCACCTGCTTCCCCTGAGAATGCAGGGTGAAGAGCCCACCTTTCCCCCCTCACCTGCTCCACGGCTCCAGCAGGCTGGCCTGCTTCCTGCCTCTGCTTCACCCACTCTCGCCCCTCCTCACCATGGGGTTCCTGTTTCTGGCACAGACACCATTCACCAAGTTGCAATGCCTGTCTCTCCCCCTCCTCCAGAAAGCCTTCCACAACCAGGACTTTCACAAGCAACACTCACGGCGCCTAAAAGTCAAACCATGACATGTGCAAGCTGGCCTCTCTCTAGTTTGCTGAGTACTTACTCTGTGTCCAATGGCACTGTTTTACATGCGTTATTTCCTTTAATTAAAAAGGGAAGCAATTATCACTAGCCCCATTTTACAGATGCAGAAACTTCTCGAAAGCACAAAGAAATTATGTAACTTGCTCACAATCACAAAGCCGTAAGGGACAGCTGGGTTTTGAATCTACCCATGGTCTACACGTGCTCCTATCTTTGAGACGTCCCCTTCTGTAGGGGAGGCAGCACCTGCAAAAGCTCGGTGGCCCTCGGGAGGATTCTGGGAAAGGTTCACCGGGAAGGAGTGGATGAGCGGGCCTCTCTTGTTGCCAAGGTGAGCCCCCTTCTTAGGGGCCTGGGTCACACGTGACCTTCCTTGCACCTCCACTGCGTGTGGCCTGGCGCCCTGCAGACTAGGCGCTCGGCACACAACCGCTAAGGCAGACAACTGCAGAGTGAGCCCCAAGTCGCACAGCCTCCCTGATACCCCACGACCAGCACTCCTTGGAGGGGCTGAGAAGATTCAAACAGCGTGGTCAGCAAGGGCTCCTTCACTCTTGACCGCTCACTTTAAAGCTGACTTTGTTGCAGGGACCAAAGAAACCCTGAACTCCAGGTCCCAGGCCTGTTTCACTAAAACTAAGCTTCTTTTGGGGAAAGAAAGAGGAAGCAAAGGGCCGACCGTTTCCTCTTTAGGGAGACTGACTGGAGACTTGACCAACTCCTAGACCAGACCAAAAAGGGCATTTTCCCCTCAGATCTAGGACCAGGCCAGTTTCAAGCCTGTCAGAATCTGAGCCGAGGGGCGGGGACCCAGATCAGCTTCTGCCTGTGACTACAGCTGTCCTGCTGGGACAGCTGGAGGGGGACGACCTCAGGGGCTATCTCCATCACGAGCTGTCTTCAATGCAGGACAGCCCGAGAAGGTGAGGGGACAGCTGATCGCGCACAGCGGCCTCCGGGAAGAGCCTGAGAAACCTCAGCATTGCTCCTCCAGCATGCTGCCACCCCCCTCTGTTCAGCCTTCGACAAGGAGCTCCGGGTTACCACGGAGATATGAGAGCAAAGTGGCTGAGAGGGGTGCAGAGACAAAACGCCTGGTGGGAGAGAAGGTCCTGAAACCAGCTGCCTGCCACAGGAGCCCAGAGCAGCTGACCTGGGGCAACATTTGACCCTTATGCCCCTGCCAAAGGCAGCCTGGCTCATCCCTCAGGTACCTCTGGCCTCGGAAGGCGGGGCCCACTAGCTTCCGGACACTTCCTTGCCTAGATCTGTGCCAGCCTCCTCTGAGCAAGAGCCTGGCTGACTGCACACACCTGCCCCAGGACCCCCTCCCTGAGGGAGCTGCAAAGATGCTGCTCTGTCCGTCCCCCCTATTGTATGGGGGGTGTGTGACCTTCACGAACCAGCAGCCGGCCACGCCCCCCTCTCCCACCAGCATTCACGGCCAAGACCTCAGCTCAAGGGTCTCCAGTGGCTAGAAACGAACCCCTTGGGAGCAACCCAATTCCTTCCTGCTCCCAACCACATCCACGTTCTCCCCTGCCATTCAGAGAGGAGAGAGCGAAGGCAGTGTGTGCACTCCAAGCACACAATACCCTGGCCTCTCACGAAACAAAGAGACTCCCAACTTCTCCCTCCAGCCGGGGCTGGCGCCCTCCCGCTCCAAGGCACTGCCATCCAGACCATCTGTCACTCTCCGATTGGCCCCTGCTGACCCCTCTCCAGCCCCAGGGTGGCCACCCCTGCAGGCCCAGCCTCGTCACTTTCTCTCCTTAACAGCCTCTCCAGGAAGTTGCCCCCAGCCTCTCAAGCTGAGCCACTAACTCCCCACAGATCCTCGGGGGTACCTGGACCCTTCTAGCCTGGTCCTCCCATCTCCAAGCCACCCTGCCCCGAGTGGCCCCCAGACTTCAACTCCAGGCTGGAAGCTGGCCGGCACGGGGTTAACATAGGTCCAGCCACTTGTCCCTCCCCTCCCTGCCCTGCTGCCCCCCAAACCTTGATGGCCACATTTCAGCCCACTCCAGCCAGCCCCCAGAGGTGGGAAGACACACCACCTCTCGGGAGAGGGGGCCTGGGTTACCATAGGTGCAGTTACAGCAGAAGCGAATGATGAGGAGAATTTCCATGGCAGCCTCCGTCCCCGCGGCAGGAGCTTGCGGCCATCGCTCCCGGCTCCCCAGCTCCCATCAGCCGCCCGGCCACTCAGCCACCTTCCCGGCTGCTGCTGCACAGCCTCGAGAATCAAGCAGCCGCTTCTGAGTGCTCCTCTAGCAAGGGGGAGGGGAGCGGAGGGCTGCGTGCGTGGAGGGGGAGGAGGAGGAGGGGAGTGAGCCGCCTGCTGGCATCCTAGGGAGGAGCACGTTTGTAGCTGGCCAGCTGCCTGGGGACAGAGGCTGGATTCCTCGCATGCACACGCTCACACACACACACACACACACACGCACACACGCACACACACAAGCAGGGCACCGTAGTCCACAAAGCCAGACAAAGGAAGGTGACTGTCATCCAAGCCATTCCCCAAAGTACCTTCCATAGTGACTGACGTGTGGCTGTCCTTGGAGTCCTTGGGACCTTTCACTTTCAGTTCCTGCCAAACAGAGGAGAGGAATCACCACCTGGCCTGTCCCCTGAGCCTCCCCATCCCCCATCGTGAGCATGGCAGGAAGCAGGGCTCTGAAACCCAGGGGTGCAAATAGGAGAAGAGAGACAAAGACTAACAGGTGCAGGCCTCCCTCTGCCTCTCTGCTTACTGAGCCCCTGGGCCACACCCATCACCTCCTGGAGCCTCGGGGGTCCAGCGGCTGATACAGGCAAGGAGGAGGGCTTCCAGGGACCGGAGAGGACTGCGATCCTGGTGCTCCTCAGACTGGTGCCCTGAAGCCCCTCCCCAGCAGCTCAGAGGGCCTTCCGGAGGAGGACCACCCCCTCCTCCACCCCGCAGCAGCGGCCACTACTCAGAGGTCTGTACACATCAGCCCAGGGCCAACAGGGTTTTAGTGCACAAGCACCAGAGCACCAGCTGGTCCTTGGGCATGAGCAGCCCTTGAGATAAGGAGCGAAGGGTCCCACACACCTGCACAGGGGGAAGCAGAGAGGTGCAGGGCAGTCCGAGCTGTATCTTACCCATATTGAAAGGGACTCACCCAGCCACCGGCCCCACCCGCACTCCCCACCCACTGTGCCTGGGCTGGGCGTCAGAGAGGAAACTTCAAGGAAGGAAGAGGCAACATCCCTCCTGGATCCCATGCAAAGTGACAGGGAGTGAGTGCCGGAAACAGACCCCAGGGGTGGCTTATCTGATCCTAACCTCTTTCATCTGCCTTTAGAGTCAGAGGTTCCAGCTTCAGCCCTTGCCACTGGACCAGTGTGGTCTGTAATTGGAGCTGTAATGCAATCCCCACTTGGAAGATTGAGTGCATGGTTGATGGGGGGGTGGGGGAGGTGGGTTCCCAGGGGACGTGTCAGCAGGAAGGCGGGGACGAGGTGAGGCCAAGGACAGGTACCAGGTGATGTTGCCTGCTCTGCCTGGGGGGAAATGCCCAGGCAGTGGGGAGCTCCACACTTCCTACTCCTGCCTCAAGCTGTTTTCTAGACAGAGAAAACCCCCAGGGACTGAGCCTGGGGTGTGGGGCTGGGGAAAAGGGAGATTGCTCAGCTTCTCAAGGCTGTGTCTGGATTCCCAGATTTAGGGAATTTTTCTCCATGTCCCCTTCCAGTGCAGCCTAGAGGTATGAAATCGCTCTGCTGCAGAGGAGGAGGGCCTAATTGCAGTAATTAAGTGGCAGCACCAGTGGGAAGTGATGGCGTCTGCGCATGAGTCAGGGTGAGAAGCCACTGGCAGCAGGCCACAGGCCTCGCTCTGCCCTTGGGGCCAGCTGGCTATAAGAGGGGCTTGGGGAAGAGCGCAGGGGTTTCTGCCCACCATAGGGAACAGGCAGTCAGCCCAGGCTAAGAGGAGACCGCCCCCAACCACTCTCTGGGCCACACATGACCCGGGCACCCGGGCAGCCTTGGCAGGGTCACTCTGAACACAGATGGGAAACCCAGTTTGTACCCAGGGAGGGCAGGGAGCCGTGAGAGGAAAACCCTTTCTCCAGCCTCATTGCTCCACTTAGAGGGACCTTCCCAGCCCTCACTCCACTCCGTCCTCCCAGGCAGAGGGTGACTCACCTGACCCCTAGGTTTGGGAGAAGAAACAGAGCTCAGCCCTCCTCTCTCTGCCCCCAGTAGATGTGTTTGAACATGGAGGGGAAGTGTTAGCAAATCCAGTGTGGCTACAGATCCATGTCCACGTTTTTCCAATCCGGCTTTGACTAGTAATCAAGCTGGCATCTTCATCTCCATCTGCCCCACTCTCGCACTGCCTCCCGGCTGATTCCAAACTTGGGTATGACCCTTATAACCCCAGTAGTTTCTCGAAAACTATCCTGCACCTCACCAACTTTTCCAGCATCAGAGCTGAGAGAGAAAGCAAAGGATTCAGAGGGGCCTATAAGGCAGGACTTCCAAAACTGCAGAAGGAGCTCCCTTTCCTTGGAACAAGAGGTTCTCCTTCCCCAAGCTTGGAGCTGGGTGTTGTGATTGTAAAGCCAGTGGCCTGGTGGGGGTGGGGGGTGGGGGGGTATCCCTGAGATCTTTTTGGCTCAAGGGGTGAGCTGGGCTGTGCTCCTGAGGAATCCTAGAGCCCTTCCCTGCCACTTCCTGGATAGAAGTGTCGGCGGCAGACAATGCCACATCTTTGCCCTGCGGAGGAGGGTGGTGGGGAGGCTGGGCTGCAGCCGCAGGGACAGGCATATTCCCAGCCAGAAGATCTAGGGCTTCTTCTCCACGTGGCCTTTGTCCGCTCTCTATGGGACTGCAAGGATCTTAAAAGATCACCTAGTCCAGACTCCCTCAAATCTTCCTGATTATAAAAATCACCTGGGGAAGTTTGTTGAAAATACAGACTCCTGGGCTCCACCCCAAACCTTCTGGATTGAAGCTCCAGGGAAGGTGCCTGAAGATCTGCATTTTAAACAGTGACCCTGGTGGTTCTTGTTGTCAAGCAAGCTTGGGATGAGCTGGATCAATCCAGACACCTCATTCTACAACAGAGGAAATAAGCCCAAGAGAAGGGAAGTGACTTGCTTAAGGTCACCACAGTGTGGGAGAATGCTGCCTTTTTAATTTTCTTCTTTGCTTCCCCTGTTCTAATACAGAATAACCTAAAACAGAATAACAAAATCATACATAAAGCGATATTCTTATGTTAAGAGGGAAAATGTCAAGTGCAAGAAAGCAAATCAGGCTAAGTGTTACTCATCAGGGGAACCATTTTCCTCACTGGCAATGAGGGGAGGAGAGGCCCTAAGGCTAGAAGGCTCTGAGCAGCCCCCCAAACCCCGAGTCGTAGGGGTGGCTGTGCAGGGAGCTGCCCACCTCAGAGATCTTCTGGAATTGGTTGTTGGACTGGCTGCACTTCTCAGCTGTCTCCAGAGCGACTTTATAGTTATCCACAAATGCTTTGTACACGCCAAGCTGGCTGGCCTGCAGGGAGAAGAGAGAGAAGGGCAGGAGAGGGACGGGGAGAGAGGATTAATGAATGGATGAAAGCATAACCAGAGCACCTGGAGCTCCCTTAGCACTCAGAACCTCTAACTCAGTCCAAATGGCTAGGTGGGAGCAGAAGGAAAAGGCAGGATGAACATACTACAGTATCCCTCTGAACTTGGTAGTTTCCATGGAAACTGGCTCAGCCAATAAGGTTAACAAGGGGGTATTGGGGGTTGGGGGGAGCAGGGCACGGCCTTTGTTGGCATGCTAAAATTCAGTTCATTGCAGCATTTGGCTTTATTTAGCATCATCAAAGTCTCGCACGGTTTGAAGCCCCTTAATGCCTCACGAGTCTTTCACATCCTGGAATTAGCTGAAGCAGGGGGAGACAGGGAGAGGGGTGGGCACGTGTGGCCTGCTCAGTGCCCCACTCCCCATGCTCAGTGTGGGGAACTGCATTTAAAGGCGCAGTCCCCACTTCCCTCGGCCTCCCTCAAGGTTCCTTTCCCCACCTCCTCAGCCTTCAAGGAGCCAGAAGTCCTTCCTCTCTACACATTTGCATGTCACTTTGAACCTAACACAAAGCTTTCCACAGCTGCGGACCACACAGAGCCTCGTCGCCTCCTTGGGGAGGCAGAACAGATGCCATCAGCCCTTTCTGCAAAAGGGGAAACCAAGGCTCGTTAATTCAATTCCGCAAATACTTATGGAAAGCCTTCTCTGTGCTCTGCATGTACATTTCCTCTTACCAGAACAAAGGGTGGAAATTCTAATTAAACCACAATGAGACACTACTTCATACCCATCAACCTGTTCAAAATTGAAAAGTCTAATGATATTAAGGGTTGGAAAGAATGTAGGAAAATAGGAACTTTTACAGACTGCTTGCCGGGGTGTAAATTAGTATAATTATTTGGAGAGTAATTTGTCAATAACTAACAAAGTTGAAAATATGCACAGCTTAGCCTACTACTTAGCAAATCCTCTTCTACAAACAGACCCCAGGGCTATGCTGTCCCGTATGGGAGCCACTTGCTACACATGGATACTGAGCGTCTAAAATGTGACTAGTCCAAACTGAGATGTGCTGAGCGTAAAATACACACTGGGTTTCAAAGGCTTAGTATGAGAAAGAGAATGTAGATTATCTCATTAATTTCTTAATCTTGATTACATGTTGAAATGATAATATTTTGACTCTACTGGGCTAAATAAAATATATTCTTAACATTAATTTTACCTGTTTATTTTTACTCAATGTGACTACTAGAAAAATTTAAGTTATATACGTGGCTCGCACTATATTTCTACTGGAAAGCACTGCTCTAGAGAAACTTGCATATGTGTGTGCACAAGAAAATGTGAACAAGGGTATTTACCCGCCTCACTCTTTCTTTTGTGAAAAGACTGGAAACAAATGCTCACAAATAGAGGAACCCATACACACAGTGCAGTTAAAATGGATGAACTAGATCTTTGTGTAGCAACACTGACAAGTTTCAAAATGAATGCTGATTGAATTGCAAAATACATGATACATATAGACACACTTATATACACTTTAAAAGTACGTGCAATGCCATAAAAAGATATATATGCGTAGCAAAAACACGAACTGCAGCCTAGAAGGCTACATACCAAATTCATGCCAGTAGCTGCTTCTAGGTTGAGAGGAAGGGCAAGAGGAAAGGGAGAGAGAGAGAGACTTCATCCTCATCTGTAATGCTTTATTTTCTTGATTGAAAAGTCTTTCCATATATCTTCAGAGCTTAACATCTGTTAATTCTGGGAGGTGACTGCACCATTGTTTGCTACATTATTCTCTAGATTTTCTGGTTAAAATTTTTTTTCAATGAAGTAGCAAGGACGTTCAGCTGCTGCAAGGCTTCTACCCACCAAGGTACGAGGGGGGAAGTGGGCTGCCCCCGAGCCCTGCCCCGGATCGACTCTGCTTTCTGCAGAATCCCTGTGTTCCTCAAGGATCCAAAGAGGTCGGTGGGGGATCTGGAGCCACCCAGGGCAGAGACAGAACTCGAGGAAGCTGGCAGGTGGGGCGCAGGAAAGCCAGAGGGGAAAGTGAGAACTGGGATGCTTGTGAAGAAGCCAGGGCCAGAGCCCTGCAGGTCTCAGCCCCAGATGGGCCAGACTTTTCAGAAAGGAAAATCCCAGATGGGGAGGGGCGGGAAGGGATGGAGTTCACTTCCTCTTCCAGAGGGAGTCCTGGCCCACTGGTGCCCCGAGCTACAGGGGATGTGCCAGCCAGTCACTTCCTAAACCAAAGTATCATTGCTATTCTTGTAAGTATGCACATTCCTTGTCCCCCTTCCCACAGAAGGATAAAGGCTGGGTGCTCAGGGTGGAACGCTACCCTCCTATCCCACTGCAGAAGGGAGTAGCCGCAGGTGCGCCAGAAGCAGGAGCCACCTGGGCAGAAGGTCCGTGTGCAGGGGTCACCGGCCATCCCAGGCACTGCCATCTCCATGGAGCACCCTAGTCTGCAGGGTCCAAGGCCTGGCCTGCCAGGGCCATTAACTGGGAAGTGGAGGTTGCTTGGAAACAGCAGCTTGGCACTGGGGTGATCCCATAAAACAAATCACAGAGATGCTAATTCCCTTCTCTCAGTAATGGATAATCAAATACCCGGAGACCAGCTGAAAATCAACTGTCTCCAGATGCCTGGCCTGCCCGGCCTCCTCCCAAGCCTGTAGCCCCAGGGGCTTCAGACATCAGTTCATGATGCAGGGGGAGGGAAGAGGGGGGTAGCAAATTCATGGCCAGGCCAGTGAAGCTCAGACCAGAATGGGGAAGTCTGGTGACAGCAGGGTCCAAGTGACAAAGATAAACTGGGACAGCCTTTCCACTATGCTCCAGGCTACTCACTCCTACCCGCGCCCCACCCCTCCCCACGCCCCCGGGGTTTGCTCTCTTCTGCCCTCCTGAGGGCTGAGGAGAGGCTGCCCACCAAGCCAATCGGCTCAGGCTCCTGGACCAGGCGGGCAGTGATGGCTGTGTGTTCAGCCTCCCTGAACCGGGGCCAGCACTCTGGGGCTGCCAGAACCAGAAGTGTGGAGCTCCCTGGCAACAACGCCTTTCAGGGGTGCTTCTTCCTGACAATAATAATAATAGCAGTAATAATAGTAATGACAGTCATGATAATGGCTAACTACTGAGTATTTACTAATTTACTATTTTCCAAGTCCTGTTCCAAGAACTTTTCAGGTATTAACTCACTCAGTCCTCACAACAATCCAATAAAGTAAATACTATTATTATCCTCGTTTTCACAGATCAGGAAGCTGAGTCAGGAGAAGTTGGGTAAGTTGCCCAGCGTCACAAGCTTAACCTGTGGCAGAACCCGGATTCAAACCCAGCTGCGACCTGGCTCTAGAAGCTGTGCTCATCTCTGTAACACTGCTGTCCCTCAGGACACAGACCTCAGGTCCTGTGATGTCTCCTCAATGCCTTTCCAACTGCTCCCTGGTCCCAGGGGTCAAGGACACGGTGCACTCACTCACTCACTCACTCATTCATGTATTGACCACTGGGCTGGCTCTGGGGGTCCAAACTGAAGAAAGTACAGTCTGTCCTCCTGGAGCTTATGGTTCTGGGGAATCAGGCAGTTTAGTGTTCACGGAGGGGGCTGCATCTGAGAGGCTGTGGAAGGCTTCTCCACGGAGGTCGTTTCTAAATTGGAAACTGACCAGAGACGCCAGACAAGACAGAGAAGGACATTTCAGGCTAGAGCGCAAGTACAGAGAGGTCAAGCGTGCTTGCAGTGTGAACTGAGACCAGAAGGTTCAGCGTCGGGGGCGCAGAGGGTGGGGCGGCAGCAGCCAGAGGCCAGGGGTGGCCTGAGGCCAGCAGCAGAGGGTCTCATAAGCCACTCCTCGGAGCCTGGCCTTTATCCAAATCCCTGAGCAGGGGGGGGACGTGAGGTCCGGTCAGGAGTTTCGAAAACGCTCTCCTGCTTTTAGGTAGAGGCCAGAGGCTGCCTGGGAGGCAGGTCTGGGGCAGAAGCCACGCATGAGGCCACAGCAGTGGTCCAGGTGAGGGCGCCAGAGGGCTGGAGAGAAGCAGGTGGCTGTGCGCTTTAAAGAAGTGGACTCCCTGGGATGCAGGGAGGTGGAAGGGGGTGGGGGAGGGGAGGTGCCAAGGATGAGCCCCCGGGGGTCATGGATGGACGGGGGTTGGGACATGGCCGCACCCACTGAGACAGAGGCAGGGAAAAGAGCAGAGAACTTCAGAGCCAGTGAGTTCAGTTTTGAGCATGCTGAGCTTGTGGCCTAGGGGCATCCAAGCAAGAGTCCTCTCCATGTAAGGAGAGCAGAGCCCTGTCCATTCAACAGGTCCCACCACTGCAGCGGAGGAAAAGGAGAAGCACTGCTCCCTGCCCCCCAGCACTCACACCCAGAGGATAGCTCCATCCTGCCTGCTGGGCTGGCAGAAGTTACGTGGCGGAGAGCCGGGTGGGGCCCTGTGGGTCTGACTGGGGGTCCTCAGGGGACACGGCCAGAGACGGACACTGCGCTGGAGGAGAGGGTGTCTCTGCGAGTCGTCCCCGACCAAGGCCGCACGCTACTTCCACCTCCTCTCTCCTTCTCCCTGCCCTGCCATGCGGGTGGGCTGGGCTCTTAGTGCTTTCTGCTCCAGGGTCCTCAGGAGAGGATCGTTAGCTGACATGGTCTCCCACGCGACTCTTCACTTCAGAGGCAGCACGGAAGTGAGGCGAGCGTCTGACGTCTCAGGTGAGCAGTCCCTGCCCGTCCCACCTGGCACTTGCCCCTCTGCCGGCTGAGGTACAGGGTCCTGCAGCCCAGCAGGGGAGCCTTCGGTCCAGCCCTGGAGCCCCCGGGTGAGAGAAACAGTGCCCTGCCAAGGGCACCCACCCACATGGCCTGTCTCTGGCAGCCCTAGAAGCAGTCTAGGGCTTCACTGGGGGAGGCCGGGAGTCGGGGCACCAGGCCCAGGTTCCCCATAAGGCAGAAGCCCAGGCTTTCCTCCAGGACTCAGAAATGACCCAGGCCTTCAAGGAGGCCAGGAGGTCTGGGGCTGACCAGTCCTCTCTCAACACCAGCAACTCCACTGAGGCCCCGGGTAAGGGCCCTCCATCAACGGGAGACTCACCAGCTTCTGGAAGAGGTGGCCCATGGTGACCTGGCTGTCCCACTGCTGCACCTTGGGGCAGAGGTTGTCATAGAACTCCTTGTGGATCTCGTAAATGTCCTGGATCTTGTAGAAGATGGTCTCGATCTGTTGGATGGTGAGCACGGGCTGGGAGGTGGTGGCAGTGGCCTTCAGGGGTTTCATGGGCTGGGAGAGAGGAGGAAGAAAGAGCAGAGGTGAGAGGCAAATAAACCGGAGGGTCAGCAGGCCCAGGGCCCAGATTAGGCCCTCCTGCTGCTCGAGTTCTGCCCAGATAAGGCCACTGAGGCCAGGGCATCTGAACCATGGTTTGAATGGAGCAGCTGATGTCACAGGCCCCAACAAGCCACCATTACTGTAAGAAGAGGGAGCCTGGTCCAGCAGTCCCGCCAGGTCCGACGGGTGGTGCCAGGACACATTTCTCCCACCCCATGTCCCCTGAGGGACCTCTGGTTCTCAACCTGTACTGGGTTTGCTTGATGGTTTAACAGGGTCCATAGCTTTCTTCCACAATGGCCTCATGCTCTGAGTCATAAACTCCCTTGTCATGCTTCAGTGGGAAGGAGGGTTGACTGGGAACTCAACCCCTTAGCTATTTCCTTCCAAGAAACAGAACATGATTCTAGGACTTGGGGAATAGAGTTTCTAAGGGACCCAAACCAATCTCAGCTGCACTGATATCTTAAGTTCCCATCACTTAGTATAGAGAGAGTGAGCAGGTGGCATGCATGCCACCGTGCTACCTCCTGTGCCCATGGCAGACATTGCTGAGCAATCACAATGATCTTTCTCACTGAGCCCTGTCGTAGCCTCAGACTCTTTCCCAATGCCGAGGTTGACATGCAAGATGACATGCAATATCCCTATCTGTCATCTCTGCTTGTCTACACCAAGATGCTCCAAGGCCTGCTGGTGGAGAGGGTGAGGTGACAGACAGAAGCTCAGGACCATCCCCAACACCTGCTGGGAGCTGAAGTCATCACCTTAAAGCCCAACATTAAGGGAAAATGAGGCTTGGATACATTTTCTTCAGTGTGATTTCTGTATTTTCTAAATCACCTCCAGTGAGTAAATATTAATTTTATAATCAGGAAAAAAAGCTATTAAAATTCATCATTGAAACAAACAATAAATGATACTGAAGGATAAAGAGCTCCTCCATGGTTGACCTTCCTTCAGCCCTAAAGCCCCCAAAGATGCCCAGACTGCACACCAAAGGCCCTTCAGGGGAGAGGGTCTGGGAACCTGCCCCACAGAGAAGGCACGGGGGTGGGGAGGTGGGGTACGTTTACTTGAGAGAGAGAAGCCTGAGTCAGACATGGTTGGTGTCCTTCGTCTACTGTGAAGATAAAGCGCTGTGTGGAAAGAGGCCTTTGACTTAGTCTGGGTCATTCTGGAGACCCAGCGGGCAGAAAGGAGAAGTTGCAGGCGCAGGTATGGGCTCACTAGAGCCGCCCCCCACTATCTCACGGGATTAGGTAGCGAGCTTTCGACAAGAGAAGCATTCTAGCAGAGAATGGGTGACTCAATGCTGGACTGCAGGGAAACGTCCACTGAGGGCGGCCGAAGTTACCGCTGGCTCACCCTGAGAGAAGACCCCCAGCTCGAGCCAGCCACAGCAGCCGGATGTCCAGCCAGGCTTCACTCTCTCCTCCCATCTGTCTGTCCACAAGGGGAAGTCCCATCTACTTAAAAACCCAGACAATGCTCTGACTTCTGGCTCCCCTGTCCTCCCAGCTCTAAAAAATCCAGACGTGATGATGAAGGCAGGAAAAAGCAGAAGTCCTCCTCTGACCCTCTCAGTGCTGGAACCAATGAGGCCTTAATGTCCAGCCCTTTGCTAGGAAAGCAGGCTGGGGTTCGACCTGGTGCAGGCCAGGCAGTGTGGGCCAGAGTCCCAAT
The DNA here is from genome assembly GCF_965194805.1 of Balaenoptera borealis. Taxonomy (NCBI): domain Eukaryota; kingdom Metazoa; phylum Chordata; class Mammalia; order Artiodactyla; family Balaenopteridae; genus Balaenoptera; species Balaenoptera borealis. Next base: position 47,117,865 of record NC_138879.1, on the reverse strand, counting down.
TCTGCCGCTTAATAGCTGTGGGCAAGTCACTTAGCATCTCTGGGCCTCAGCAGCCTTATTTGTGAAACCGGGATAATATTTACCTTCTCAAGAACACTGATGGGAAGATCAAAAGCCATAATTTATCTAAAATATTGAGTATGTGCCTGGCACATAGAGGGCAATCAATAAATGTTAGCTGCTACTATTATTACTATTTACTCCACAAATAATGGACCAAGTGCCCATGTAAGGCCAGACCAGGGGGTGTAGGGGGTATTCAGTGATTCACTAATCACTGCTCCCATGGAGCTTCCCATCTAGTAGGGGAGACAAACAAAACACAAGGAAACAATCAAACACAAAATCACACATAAGTGCAATGAAGGAAATAAGAAGGGGATGTTCTGCTGAAGGACAAGAAGGAGACACTGACCTGAAATGGAAGCATGGGGGCAAAGGGGACAGTATTTCAGGCAGAGTTCCTCAATGCCTGGTCCCAAGGTGGGAATAGCTTGGGGACAGAGAGGAGCTGGAAGCAAGGCCAGTGAGCCCGTGTGCTGCGAGCAAGGGGGTTGGCGAGCAGGGCCCTAAAGGAGGGCTGGAGGGTGAGCAGAGGCCAGATCACACAGGGGGAAGGAATGCGGCTTTTAAGTCCATGTAATGACCTGGCTTTCCCTGGAGGGATTGAAACAGGGGAGTGACGGGGTCCAATTTTCCCTTTAGGAGATTATTTTTATGACTCATGTTCCTTGCTCTGGACAACGTTATAATCTATTTGGGTAAACGGGACCAACACAAATGAAACATTTTCGTGGACAAAGCAAGAAACACTTATTACTCGACTTGGACTGTAAATACCAACCAACTGGCACAGCTCGGAGAGGGCTTCACAGAGGAGGTGATGGGAAAGGGCCTCAGAGGGAATATCAGAGTAAGTGGAGGGTTGGGGCCTGGGGAAGCATGCCAGGCAGGGACACAGAGGGAACCGGGGCCAGGAGAAAGGAAGAATGTTCTCCCCACCCCAGGTGGGCAGCGACACTGAGCTCACGCCTCCCGATGTTCCGTGAAGGATACAGAGCTGGCCCTTGGGATCAGTCAGACTTTATCCTTTTTACCTCTATCTACCCAGGTCCAGGGGAGGGTCCAAGTCACCACGGAGTCCCTGTCCCAGCCGGGGTGCAATCCCCACCCGGGGGGAATAAAGGAAATAGGAGAGAACAGTCCTGGGGAAGAAAGGCGGGGGGGGGGTCAGGATTGCTCAGAAGCTGCTGGGGAAGCACTCAGGCCTATGCAGGGACAAGACACAACTGCTCTGCTTCCTCCTAAAGTCCCACTCTGTCTGCAAAAGGGGAAGCGCCGGTGCTCACCAGGGGCAGGTCACACAGACAGGGACTGCGCTTGGGGCAACAGGCCGTTGGTTCTCAGGACAAGGTTGGGGGCCTTTGGGGGAAGGGAAAGTGCTGGGTGCATGCCCCTAGCTGGCCTGAGACCCTTGGAGGCAGTTATTTTTATCTGGTGAAGCCCTGAAAACAGGCCTCGGGCGGGGAGGGCAGCAGAAAGGCACAGGCAGCCCCGCTCTCCTGAGAGAGCACACCAGCTACCCCTCCCTCTTCGCAGAATCCTGCAGCAGAGGACGGGGCGCCAGTTCCCCATTTTATTAGAGTTAACTCTGGCTCTGGCGTCCGTGAAGTGCCCCTCAGGAAGGCGGGCCAGGCAGGTTCGAACTCCTTTCAGGACTTCACACTGTCATTTGTCTCTTCTGTCCCCCAGCAAGTTGCCTTTTGCCTTTCGAAACCAGGGAAAGAAATCGGCCCACTTCCTCTACCTCCTATCCCAAGAGGCCTGGAGGCTGCCACATGCACCTTTGTTAACTATCACCACAGGCTGGGGGCGGGGGTGGAGGGGTCGGGGGAGTGTCCTGAACCTATCTTACAGGTAAGGAACAAAGCAAACTCCGGAAGGAGAGTCTAAGAGAGGAGGGCCAGGTGGGACCCAGGGCTGGAAGGTGCTGAAGGCAAAGGCAGGCCAGAGGCAGCACCCAGCTCACTTGCAGCCTGGGGAGACTTGCAGAATTATGTGCATTTGGTCTGCCCCCCTTCCTCCATTCCCCACCTCAGCCCCAGCTCCCGGAGCTTCTTCCCTTGTCATCTGAGCCCATCAGGAACCTGGAGGTTTCTGGAAGGTTACCACACCTTGCCCAGCCAGCAACCCAGGCGGCGGGAACAGAGCCTCCTGTGTGGCCTCCCTGTCTGCGTCTGTGTGTCCACAGTCCAGGCTACACACGCCCAGCTGTTTGCGTATCAGGAAGTGTGAAACTGAGAACAAACATTCAGGAGGAGAGCTGCGGGAATGGGGGTAGGGTGGCAAGAAGGAGAGCTGGGCGTGGGAGGCAGAGGGAGCTGGGGAAGACAGGTTTTCTTCTCTGAACGCCTTTGTCACATCACCCCAAAGAGCAAAGGGCTTAGCTCCTGGGTAGCTGGGAAGGGCCCCCAGCTCCTGGAGAGAGAGGAAGGCTTGATTCCTCATCTCTGAGGCTTATTATCTGAGACCGTGGCCGTGGAGGGTCCTGCCCTCTCTTCCGGGGGGGCCTCCAGGTGCAGACCAGGCCTCCTGGCTCGTCCCTCCCTAGCTCTTGCCTCTGCTCCAGAAAGGACCAAGCCAGGATGAACAAGCTGGGGGGAAGAGGAGGGACCTACCCTGGGTCACACCCCAGGACTGGGAGACTCAGCCTCACAGTTTTTGCCTTGAGAGCATGAGCTGTTAGAAAGGCAGGCAGGGAGGGAGTGTCTTGGCCCCTAAATCTGTTATCTTTACCCAGACAAATGGAGCTCAAATTAGGCCCAGTGACAGATGAGAACCGAGCTGGAATCTAAGAGGGGCACGCTTCTGATGGGAACATGCACCTCCCCTTCCTTCAGGGAACTGGTGGGTTGATAGAAACAAACAGGCACTAACCTGCGCTCTTTCCCAGAACAGGAGAAAATAATAGAATCTGCTCACACTCAGGCTCTAAGACCTTCCCCTGCAAACTCTCTTAACCCTCACAACAACCCCATGAAGAGAGTACTAATATTAGTATACCCAGTTTGCTGGTGGACAAAATGAGGCACAAAGGTTCATTAATCTGCTGAAGGTCTACAGCTAGTAAGCAGTCGAGCAGGGATTCAAAGCCAGGCAGTCTGGTTCCTTTGAACTTCTTTCAAATATGCATCCTTTAAGTAATGACAACTATGCCCCCTTTGTTTGGGCACAGCAATTCATAGTTTATAAGGTGTATTTCATCTGTCTGTCCTCCTTCCTTTGGATAATATTTCAGTGTCTAAGTACCTGGCACTGTACTAGGTCCCCAAAAGGATCACCTGATTTTCTCAACCCCATGAAGGAGAGAGAGAAGGTAATGGCATTGTTTTCCTCTTCAGATGAGGAAACTGAGGCTCAAGAAGGTTACCCATGGCTTGCCCAAAGCCGTTTTTTTAAAAAAATTATTATTTATGTATTTATTTATTGGCCGCGCCGCGCAGCATGTGGGATCATAGTTCCCCAACCAGGGATTGAACCCTTGTCCCTTGCATTGGAAGTGCAAAGTCTTGGCTGCTGGACCGCCAGGGAAGTCCCACCAGTGGTTTTGAAAACCGACAACGCATGTAGGAAAGCATATGGCCCAGTACATACATACACATATCCACACAAGCCAAAAGTTGCATGAAATAGTACTTATTCTTACTACATGGGATGCATGCCGACGTTTTCTTTCTCATTTGTTTTAAAATGCTGGTTCACCCCACTACACTGATTACACTACCCACTAATGGTTAAGTTGCACAGTTTGAAAGACAGGGCAATAAGTCTACTATTAATGGCAGTGTCAAGTCTTGCCCTAGTTCTGGCCCCAGACCAGAGTCCTTATGGACCTGCCAAACTGTTCCTCCCTTGAAAAAATGACTGTGCAGACCAACAAACTCCCAGTGAGATCGACCACCAACTCATCCCAGTGTGTTACAAAGCAGCTACACATCTCAATAGTTACTCCTGGGGTAATAAGTGCCAAGTCCCCTGGGACACCAGGTGACAATACCTCATATCGCAGCAAGTACATAAATGCATATCTTACAATTCTTGTAAGAATGACTTTCTACTGATTTACGTCTACCTTTCTTATCCCTCCTTTTTCTGATATCAGCTGATGTCTCAGACTGCGCAACACCCAGGGAAGAGAACTTTACGTGCCACAATCACTCTGCATAGTAAGTATCCAGACGCATCTAATATGCACTTTCTTCAGAGGCAAAAACATCTTATATCTGTGTGGTTACTTTTACCTTTTGAAAACATTGTATTATTCCCCTCTCAGTCCCATTCTCACAACAACGCCTCCGTCTTGGAGAGGAAACTAAGGCACATTCACAGAGGGCGGCAGCCTGTCTAATGCCTCAGAGCTTCTCAGAACGATACAGACAGCCCTTCAACTCACATTTCCTGCCAGAGGGCCTCAGGATGGTGCGAATGGTTAACTATTCCAGGGAGAAGGAAGGAACGGGACTAGGGATGACAAAGAGGTCTCAACGTGATTGACTGGTTGAGATTGCCCAGAGTACCAGCTGGAGTCGGAGGCTAAGACCCCACCTGGACAGAAAACTGTGATCCATTAGTAATGCCTGCACTATAGTCAGGGATGATGGAGTGTCTGCCACCCCCAACCAGGTGGTGCTTCTTCTTCTACCTTTCCCAGGGCAGGTAATGGAGAATCGGAGCTGAGAGGCCTTTTCAATGACCTTGGCTGCCAAGCCATGGGCAGAGTAGTACCACAGACCCCGCCCCTGGGAAGGACTGGTCCAGGTCCCCCTCCCTCTCCAACTCCAAAAGCAGTTTTAGAGCACAAAGGCCCCAGAGTATACACTCACCAGCAACAGAGCTTCCAGCTGGTTAATATAGATCTCTTCGCTGGCCAGGAACCCCGAGAGAACCAGCTTCCTCATCTCCAGGCCTTTCCCTGCTTCCACCTGTAAAAGCAGATCAAAAGCCAACAGCTCATGAGAAAGGAGACCAAAATCCTGAGCAGCCTGTTTTCTTGCCTTTTTTCTCTTCTTTAACACTTTTGCAGGGGATAAAAGCCAAAGACTTATTATAGAAAATTTGTAAAATACAGAAATATAAAAGGAAAAGCAATCACCCTTACTCCTACTGCTAATGTCTTGCTTTAATTCTCTCCCATCCTTTTTTTTCCCCACATTTCCTTATTTGTAGCCATCCACCTTTCAACCTTATAATAGTGAGCAAGATAAAAAAGAACCTGACCCCATGTGTGGGAGCAATTTAATGGGGGGGGGTGGGATATAGACAGTTAAGAAGGGAAATCAGAGTCATGACTGAGGCAGGGCATGGTCACATGGAGGCCACAGCAGGGGCCAGAGGAAGTGCCCAGCGGAAGTGATGTATAAACAGAGAGGAGTAGTGATAGAGAGGATGGGATGGAAGTGGGCATGGGACCCCGGCCAAGTGGCCTTCCAGCTACACCTCTGACTATATCTTCCTGTCCCCGGGGGTTCAATCCCACAATGGAGGGTGCTGGCTGTGGGCCATCAACTTTACCCCATGTACCCCCCGACCCCCGCCAGCATTTCCTGACTGCCTGACTGCGTAAGGCACAGACACCAACAGGCCTCCTCCTCCCTCCAGAATGCCTTCTCCTCTATGGTAGAGATCATACCCCATTTAGCCTTGAGTGGCCACCAACTAGCACAGTGCCTGGCACAGAGAAAGTGCTTGAAAACTTTTCCTGAGTGAAAAGACGTATAATTCTTCTTGTCACCTAAGATCCCCAAGTCATTCCTGGCCTCCTCTTCCTCCTCTCTCCCCCTCCGCTGCCACACTGAGTCCCCAAGCTCTTCAAAGCGTCCTTGCTCGTCTCTTGCAAGGATTCTCCCCTCTGCTCCACCCTCTCCTCTGCTGTGGCAGAGACCCACAGCATCCCACTCCCCACCGGATTCCAAGTGCCGCTCTCTCCTGCCTCCGCTCCACTCACCAGAGCCAGATCAACATTCCCAGAATGCCACCCTACACCTGAGGCTTGTCAAAGACTTAATACTGCAAAATGTGATTACTGGGGGACTCAAGTAGGTTCTTCACTCATTGATTTATTCATTCAACAAATGCCCACCAGACCCTGTAGATACAATGGGAAACAAGCATTCAGTAGCCTCTATGCTCACTCATGTGGCTTATAATCTAGTGGGAAAGAAAGACGTTAAAAAACAAAAGCCGAAGCTGCATAGCACAGGGAGATCAGCTCGGTGCTTTGTGACCACCTAGAGGGGTGGGATAGGGAGGGTGGGAGGGAGACGCAAGAGGGAGGAGATATGGGGATACATGTATATGTATAGCTGATTCACTTTGTTATACAGCAGAAACTAACACACCATTGTAAAGCAATTATACTCCAATAAAGATGTTAAAAAACAAACAAAAAAACAAAAGCCGAGTAAATATAAATATATGACTATAAAGTGTGATGGGGGTTCAGCATATTCTTTTCCTTAAACACCTGCAGTGGCTCCTAGTGCCTCTCCCAACTTGTCCAATCTCCCCAACAGCCATCAGATCTCTGCCTTCCCAACATGCCAGGAATGTTCCAGCCTCTGAACTTTGGTTCTCGCCGTCCCTGCTGCCTAAAATGCCTTCTCCCACATGGGCTCTTCTCTCCTGAAGACACAGCTGAAGCCTCTGGCCTGCAGTGTCAGCTCTTGTGTCAGAATCTGTGGCACCGCCGCAGCACCTGACGTGTGCCCTATCTTGTTACCTGCCCGGTGATTCTGTAGGGTCTTTGAAGCACCTGCGTCACGCTCCTCTGGACACCCCTAAAGCCCAGCACCACATGATGTCCCTAACATGTGGGCACCTGCCATTTATTAAGCCTTGTAAGTCCTTTCCACTCTCTCATTTAGCTTCATCCCTCTCTCAAATACCTCCCTGAGGGAGGTACTATATTTTTGCATTATACGAATGGAAACAAACAAATAAGACTTAAAAGAGGGAGGGGACTAGCCCAGAATCACACAGCCACAAAGTGGCAGAGCTGGGATTCCCCTGCAGGTCCTCGAACACCAAATTCTGGTCTCGTCCACTGCTCTGATGATTTCCTCACTCTCTTGTTCCTTTTTCAAGCTTCGGATGCTTAACTGGAATCTCAAACAGACCCCTCTCTGGGCATCAAATGCACACCCTTAGCATAAGCTGGGAGAGTGTCTGAAGCTACCAGAAATCTCCTAAGTCCGAAGGAGAGCTGCTTTCCCCCTGCTGCATGGCCACCCCAGCATGTTCTCACAGGCTGTCCTGCCCTTTCCCCAGGTGAAGGACTTAACCCTTGACCGTCCATCAGCAAACCAGTTAGCAATTTGTGCCGGAGGCTGCCTCTCCCAGAGTCTCTGAAATGTAATCCAATCCTGTGATAGAAGAACAAGGTCCTGCCAAAGATGTCCACCTCCTAATCCACAAAACCTGTGACTATGTCACCTAATGCGGCAAAAGAGACTTTGCAAATGTGATTAAGTTAAGGATTTTTATGTGGGGAGATTATCCTGGGAATTATCAGGTGGACCCTATGTAATCACAAGGGTCCTTGTGAGAGGGAGGCAAGAGAAAAGGCTATGGAGGGATGGAGCCCACAGAAGGAGAGGGAGAGGCGGAAGGGGACGGGGAGATATTGAGTGCAAGACTGAAAGATGCTACACTGCTGGCTTTGAAGGCAAAGGATGGGGCCATGAGCCAAGGAATGCAGGGGGCCTCTAGAAGCTGGAAAAGGCAAGGAAACAGGTTCTCTTCCCTAGAGCTTCCAGAAGGAATGCAGCCCTGCTGACCCTTGAGACTTGTAAGAGAATAAATCTGTGTTGTTTTAAGCCACTAAATGTGTGGTAATTGGTTTTCGGCAGCATTAGGAGACCAGTATGGATGCCAAGCTTTAGGGAAAGACAATGGTTAGTTATTGATGGCTTCACAAGTACCAGGCACTGTTCTAAGCACTTTCCGTGGATTAACTCACTGGAATCCCACAGTCTAGAAGGTGTGATCATTATCCCTCTGAGGCACAGAGAGTGGAAACTGCCAGCTTCCCAGAGCTGTGGGCATCGCAGGCAGGCAGCACCCCCTCCAAGGAATGAGACCGGAGCTCGGAGCATGGCTCGCAGCCCTGGAGGTGGAAGTGGAGGTCGAGGTCAGACCTGCTGCTTCCCCAGCCTGACAAATGGGAACTCGCTCTCCACGTTGGGGGCCAGCACTCCCCTCCTGTGCCCCATTCCCTTCCCGTTCCCTGCCAACTGGGGATTTGCCTGAGGGCCTGGCAAACACCCTCTCAGGGAAGTCACTTGGGGGCACAACGTGAGCTTAACTGTAGAGCTGGCTGGACCAGGACCAGGGTGAAGACGGGGTGACTCACAGCCCCACCAAGCCTTCACCCACCCTGGCATGAACACAGACCCTTGTGTCAGGCCCCGTGACAGCCCATTGCAGCAGGACCCGCTCCTCATCAGACTCCAACCTCAGAGTCCAATCTTGAAAGAACCCCCCAAAAGGCAGTAAGTAGTCACCCCCAAGAGTCCCCACTCTGGGCCACATTCACCCTGACATTTTGGCCAGCATGGGGGTGGAGGTGATGGGAAAGGATGTGACATTAAATTCTGTGCATTTTACCAACAGATGGCCTGTTGTCAGTTACCACCCAAAACCTCATCCATCTTCACTTTCCTCAGACCCCACCTGTTCCTGGGTTGGAATTACCTGGAAATTCACAATTGTTTCTTCAATCCTCCTGGAGCTATTCTTATCCCATAAAACACCAGGGCTCAACATCCATTCACTCATTCCCCACCATGTGCCCGGCACTGGGAAGACAAGTGAAGGAGACAGTCTCTGCTCCCAAAGAGCCTTCCAGAGGTGCCCACACACCCAGAATCCCCAGGGAGGGGAGTTTTCCGGAGTTCAGGGCCCCCAGAGCCCATGCCACGCTGCTTGCCAGTCCTGCAGCACAAGGAAGCTGCCATCTGAGTGACACTGTCCCCACTTCCTCCCCAACTGGAGCTTATGAAATGCAGCAGCCACGGGGGGCTTGTTCATGCCCAGCATTTTACATAATCTGCTGGGCTGAAAGTGTCAGCCTGAGGCCTCAAATCCAAGAGGCCAAGTCACTCTGGTAGGGACAGTATCTGCAAGTAAGGCTTAGCTGGCTCTGGCCTGGCCTGGTCTTCTACCGTCGGGGCTAAATAAAGTCTCCGAAGGTTTGGTTCCAGGCCAAGTCAAGACTCTCTCCAGGAGCCTTGATCTCCTCCAAGACAACAATGTGGGCTGAACAGGCAGGGCCACTTGCAATTCAGAGCCCTAGGCCAAGCAGCTCCGTAGACAGTAGAATTCAGTCCATGGGCCACACCAGTTTGCAAGGAGCACCCCGGGGGTGGGGGATCTGGTCAGAGCGGATGCCACTGGGTCTAGGCACTATGTCCATGCCAAGTATCAGCCTCAGCCTCAGGACAGCTGGCCCCTCCCTGAGTTGAGTCGATGCAGGGAACCCAGCCATTCTCTCCTCTCCCCAGCCCTAGGCACCAGGGAGGTCTCTTTCAGCTAATTCCTCAGCAGAATAGAGTGGGGGGTGGGGCGGGCACTGCTGGGGGACCCTCCTAAAGGGTAGATCTCCATATTCTGAGCTCCCTGCTGTCTGAAGCTGCAGGCAGGTCCCATGGGGTCCAGCAGTGTTTTCAAAGTTCAGCTATTCACATCCCACACCTTTGCAGTTCTGTCATACATACCACCGGCACTATTATTTACTTAATACTGTTCTTTACAACAACTGGCTTCTTAAAAGCACAGCCTTATCCCAAGCATTATATTTGAAATCACAGGAAAGACGTGCAAGTCATTTTTTTATTTTTTATTTTTGGCTGCGTCACGCGGCATGTGGGATCTTAGCTCCCTGACCAGGGATGGAACCCGTGCCCCCTGCAGTGGAAGTGCGGAGTCTTAACCACTGGACCACCAGTGAAGTCCCTATTTTTTTCTAAGATACATTAAAATGTACGCCTAACTATTAAAGTGCAAAATATATATCCAGGTGCCACCTAAAATCATCTCTCAAATCATTTCATATGTGGCCCACACTTCGGGAAAAAACCTAAGTGGGGGACACAGGCATGGCCATCACTGCACATGGAGGGAGCAGAGACCTGGACAAGTGAAAAAGAAACACAGGTGGTTCAGATAATCCATTAAAAATTGGCACAGAATTAACCTGAAGGGTTAATCTGCATTACAAAAGGATTTTAAAATTCCTGACAAATGAGTTCCTTTAAATAGCAGCCTTTATATAGCAAGGCCCCTATCAGCCCTAGGTACCTTTAAATAGAATCATATGAAAGATTTGGGGTGGGCTTCCCTGGTGGCGCAGTGGTTGAGAATCTGCCTCCCAATGCAGGGGACACGGGTTCGAGCCCTGGTCTGGGAAGATCCCACATGCCGCGGAGCAACTAGCCCTGTGAGCCACAATTACTGAGCCTGCGCGCCTGGAGCCTGTGCTCCGCAACAAGAGAAGCCGCGATAGTGAGAGGCCCACGCACCGCGATGAAGAGTGGCCCCCACTTGCTGCAACTAGAGGAAAGCCCTCGCACAGAAACGAAGACCCAACACAGCCATAAATAAAAATAAATAAATAAATAAAATTAAAAAAAAAAAGAAAGACATATTAAAAAAGAAAAGATTTGGGGGATGTACACAATACTTTACAGAGGGGAGGTGATGCTGCTATCAGTATTCACATTATTATTAGTTTATAGACCATTAACTCCTCAAAGGGGACTGTGAGTTGAAACACATAGCAAGCTCCAGTTCCAGTTCTGGAGAAAACCACTGCCATCTTCACATCTGTCCCCCAGGAAGATGAAGCATCTCGGAAATTACACTGAAAACAGGATTGATTTATAGGACTGGCATCTGGACATGTGCTCAGGAACACGACTACTGTTTAAGGTAAGTACTCCTGAAGTAAAGTAATAGCAAAGAGAGAACTGCCTTGGACTTCTACCAGCCGCCAAGAAGAGTCTACCATGCAGGAGTGTGCCCAGTCCACAGCCCAGGACAGGAGCACACCCTCCAGAAATGAGCCCTGACCTCACACATGTACATGTGCACATGCACACACACGTGCACACACACACGTGCACACACACGCCCAGTCCAGCCCTGACTCAACGAGAAGTGGTCCCTCCTCCTCTGAATTTAGTACCCTTTTATCAGAACCCTTCTCATGGCCCTGCCTACTTTCTCATTATATTCCTATTATCTGGGCACTTGCCCCCTTACCCTGAACTGTGAACTCTTTTTGAGAAAGGACCAAGCCTTGTTCACCTGTCTCCTCCCCCAGGCAGCCTGCTTTGCATAGAACACAACCTGACAGTGTTTGTTGAATGAATCAATGAGCTTTCTGTTTGTCTTCTCCCTCTATAGATGGCCAAGCCTGGTAGAGGAGAAGGGCATCCTAGACGTGTTCAGGCTGGGACAGGGGGCTTGGAATCCCCCAACACTCAGGAAAGGGCCCCTACCCCCAGTGCTGGAGACAGGTCTGGGAACACTGAGGCGGCGAGGTAGAGGGGAAGACTCCATCTTGGCGCTCACAGGGCTCTGGGAGGAACAGCATTTTTAGGTGTGATGTGCACCCAAGCCCCTTTGGTATCCGTGTGCTTCCTCCTTAGAACACCTCTGAGATGGAATAAGGCCAGGGACATGGTACGCCCTGTGTGGGCCCCGTGGAGCCTCACTCACTCCACCAATCCACTGGACACCAGCCACACACCAAGCACTGTGCAGCGCTCACAATGAAAGCAAGAGGGCCCTGCCCTGGAGGAGAGAGGCAGACATCTAGAGTTCCAAACAGAATGAAATAGGGGCTAGCCCGGTATAAGCCAGACTAGAGGTCCAGAGTAAGGCAGGACCCATAAGGCAGCATATGAGTGGAACCCCATCTGTGCTGGGGAGGGTGTCTCAGAGAAGGGCCATTAGGAACCCACGGAGGTCCCATCCCACACACTACTAAGCTCCCAGCAGGTGCTCTTGGTTTCATAACCAGACTTTTCCCCATCCTGTTCCTGGGATGGCTGGGCAGACCCTAAGGGTAAGGCCTTGGGGGCCCAATGAGAGATGTGACTTACCCCAGTGTGCCGAGCTAGCACCAGATGAGAAAACCAGGGATGGGGCGCCAGCCACTGCCAGCCTCCCGTTACGGCTCCTCTCTGCCCCACACCCGGGCCTACAGCGACCGCTCCACCCCTTCCACACATCAGCCATCTACCCGTGGGTCTGCAGTCTATTTTTACCTCCATTAGCTCCTCCTCTGACCCACACTGTAGCACGGGTGGAGCAGGGCAGTGATCCCCATCTTACAGGAGGGACAAAGACGCCCAGAGAGGCTCAGCGACAGCCTCCCGCCCAGAACAATGCTCCGTGCACCATGCCCTCTGGGGTGCCGTGCTGCCAGGGCAGACAGGCTCGGACCCCACAAGACGGGCGCTCTCTGTTAGGCAGCCTGGCTTGCAGTCTGCGAACTCCCTGCCATACGTTCTCACTGGCCCTCCCTTCGAGCCACAGAACAGAGAGGAGGTGAGCAAAACACTGAGGTTAGAGGTGAAAGAAAGGAAGGACGGTGTGGTGTGCACGCCTTAGGCAGCACTGGTGTGCTTTCAAGTGGGATCCCGGCCCCTGGGGTGGGGTGGGGGGGCAGGGGGGGCATGAAGAGAAGGGGATTGAGGCAACCGCTCCCCTCCTGCTCTACCTTCGAGGCAACTTCTCTGATTAAACAGAGGCATTGCTGCCGAGAATGCCCACAGCCCCAGAGTCGGTGGGCTGGGGTCCGGCAGACGCTTCCTGCCTATGCCCACCTTGGGTAAAGTGCCTAGCCACCTGGCTCCTGCCTCCAAGCCAGCTGTTACCGCCCCTCTTCAGCTGATCCAATTCTTTCCCTTCAAGGAAGTTCAGGGACCTCTGGCTCTCCATCTCTCCAAATGCTCTCGTGCCCTAGCCCAGATTCACCAGATTCCACTTGCTTGGAAGAGAGTGGCTCCCTTGGCCTGAACTTCACAAGTGCACTTATCCCACTGCTGCCATGGAAACAAGGAATTACGGCCTCCTAGTTTCACGTCGGCCAGCTCCTCTGGGGCAGCAGGCTCACACCACTGGCGTGCCCACCAGGGGACTCATGTCACTGCCAGAGAAAGCCCTCTGCACAACTGGCCTGGGGAAAGCCAGCAGCCACTCCCCCTGAGGACAACTGGTCCAGGGGGAGGCGGCGGGCACTGCGCCTCTCCCCCAGGAACAGCTGTGCCCAGAGCACAGCCCCTCTCATGCCCTGGCAGGCAGGCGCCAGCCCCTCTCAGGCTGAGGTGCTTCCACTCGGCCACAAGGTCTGTGCACAAATCAGCCATTTCTGCCGCACAGGCTTCGGCAGTCAGAGCTGCGAGCCCTGCCCCCCCCCCCGACAAGCATCCAGGGCGTGTCACATTCCCACCTTCACAGCCACCAAGAATGGGGACCCTGAGCCGGGGCTGGTCGGGGTTCCCAGCTCGCACTCCTCCAGGAGAAACACATCTTCATCTTCCAGGACCTTGTCCAAAAAGCCTATCGCCTCCTCTTCCTCTTCCATGGCAGCGCGAGCCGCGGAGGGCAAACAGGAAGCAGGGTCCCAGCAGCAGCGGCAGCGGCAGCCGTGGCCGCCGGCGCCTGGGAGCGAGGCCGGCAGGCGGGGACGGGAAGAGCGTGCAGGGCAGGCCTAAACCAGCACGCGGGCCTCCCCGGAGTCCGTCCTGGCGCCCGGCCACCGGCTGCCGATGAAAGGCTCCATTATGAGCCTTCTCCCGCCCGCCGGCTCCGGGTCCTCCCGGAGAAAGGGGAAGCGGGGCGTCCGTGCGGCCCCGGCCGCCTCTCGCGGGGAGCTCCGCCGCCGCTGCCGCCGCCGCGATTCCAGGGCTGTCACCGGAGCCCGCGCGCCCCTGCCGGCCGCCGCGGCCCTTCCTGCCGTGCGCGCCGGCTCTCCAGGCAGGCGGGGCCCCGCTCCCTGCCGCCGCTCCCAGCCCGGCCGGGCGCCCCGCCGCCGCCGCCGCCGCCGCCACCGGCCCCACAGATCCCGCCCTCCTGGACGCGGAGGTTCGCGTTCGCTCTCAAGACACAGGAAATGCACGACTCGACGGGTGAGGTGGAGCCGTTCCCTCTCTGCGGTCGCCGGGCCAGCCGGCTGGCGGAGGCTTCGGGAGCGCGGAGGAGGGGCGACGGGGCCGCAGCCGGGCCGGGCGCAGGGGGAGGTCCACTTCCCAGAGACAGGCTTTATTTACAGCCCCTCACCGGCCCCGCGGGCAGGCGGGGGCGGAGCGGACGAGCAGCTGCCCGCACAGCCTCGCGGGCCGCCGGGCCAACCTCGGTGTCACCTTGGGATGCAGACAAGCCCCTTCTCACTTCCGCCTCAGGCTCTGACACCTTTGAGGAAGGGAGGCCAAGCCCTGGTGAGAAACCATAGTTTCTTTGCATCGCCACCGTGGCTGAGGGAACAAGGCTTTGTGCAAAGGAGACCTGACCTGCCTCGCCACGAAAGAAGCACAAGTGCCAGCCAGGGGCTGCAGCGGGGCCGCCTCGAGCAGCCGGAGGTGCCACACCTCCTGCTCACAGATGCTGCTGATTAGCGACACCACACCTCCTCGGAGCTCTTTTCCCTCAACAGGGGCCTGGGCCCAGTAGAACCAGCCCCACAGGGGAGGGTACACTTAACCCAGGACCAGGAGCACGCCAGCCCTGCCCACCCCCAGCCTGCTTCCCCTGGCTTCTTCCATGGTTACAGAAGGTAAATCCATCCAGAGGGTGAAGTGCACACTCTGGTCCCCTGGCCCCATCCAGAGATGTAATCCACCTACTCATGGGGGTGGAGTTTAAGGGCAGCAGCTGGGAAAAGCTCTTTCACAACACCTAGGGCAAAGGTTGCCAACTCCAGCACCCAAGAGGGTGCAGGTAAGATTAGTTAGTGAAATGAGCCAGGTAGGGTGGGACCAGGTGAACCGAAAAAACTGTCACTCAGCTCCAGCTGCTGGCTGCCAGGGGCAGTGCAGGCTCAAGGTTGCCCCATCTTGGATTGTTCAAGAGAAGCTGGAATCCGGATTTTTAGGTGATAGCTCTCAATTTAAAAATGATGGCAGATAAATTATATTTTAAAAACAAAACCTGATGCAGTCTCAATGAAACACATCTGTGCACTGAATCAGGCCCACAGACAAGGTTGCTGCCTTCTTGCAGTTGGTTGTGTTTCTTTGAGGGAAGGTTGGGAGGGGTGTGTGTGTGGGGGGTGGGGTGTTGTTCCTTGAATATCACCTCTGTCCCATTTCATCACTGGACCTGGCATCTTGGAATCAAATTCAGCTTCACACATGACCAGCCCACTACTTATCTTTGCAAACCTGTATAATAGGTGCCACCAGCCAGACAGATCAAGTGAAAACTCCGGATTCTGAGTAATGAGCCCTGAAGCTCCAGCCCCACTCACGCCAATCCCCCCAATCTCCCACCAGCCCCCAAACCATGTCTCTAGTCAGGGATTTCCTCAAAATCCTAATGCTTCTAGCTCACAAGTGTCTCTCCCAGTACACAGTTGCCAGACCAGCCAGTGTGGTTCTTAATGATACAGTGTCTGAGTTGTCCATTAATGCCTCGTGTGTCTACCACTGGCCTCCTTATGCACATGGCACATCCCCTGCCAGGTGGCAACTGTATGGCCACAGGGGGAAGAGTCCAACTCTTTGGAGCTCGTTTGGAAATGCATTCCAAAGGGGGGGGTTAACAGTGTGCCATCCTAGGCCCACCTGGGCTCATCACCTCTCCTTCCCACTGGGCATCTCAGCTGAGAACAGGGCCCTTGGCTGAGCCTCCAAGCTGGGTGGAGGGTTGAGGAAGAGCGAGGAGGGAAAAGGAGAGGAATGGACATGGTTCCTTATCCCAACTCCCCAAAAAAGTCTGCGGAAGTTCTCAGCTCTAGGTGGGGCTCCTGCCATTCTATTAGAGCAGAAAACCTGTCCTCACCAGTAAAAGGTTTCTCCCTGTCACCATAGCTGAAATGCAGACCAAGGGATTTGGGGTAGGTTCTCTGGGGCCTCAGGGCTGATGGGGTTCCCCAGAGGCACAACCCCCCCCCCCACACCCGCCCTCTCCCTCAGTCCCTGGTTCTTCCCTGTCCCCGCCCTGGCTGGGTTATAAATAGCCAGGGTAGATCTGAAGGGCCCTCTCAGCCACAATTCCTCATTTGGTTTGGGCGGGTGAGGCTGTTCCCAGCGCTTGGGAACAACCAGGCCTGGCATTCCCCAGGGCACAAGTGTGCCAGCCCGGGGCTTTGTGCCAGTCTGTCTCCCATCCTGCAGGCTCCGAGCGCACGGCATGGGCTGCCCCCTCCGCTCGGACAAGCAGGTGTAATGGGAGAAGGGCCTAACAGTCCAAGGGCCCCCCCCCCACGGTGTCCCTTCCCCCGCCCAAAGGAACATGAGGGGCCCTCAGGAGTCTCCGAGAGTAGCCCTGTCTCCATTCCCCATGCCCCTACCTAGCATGGCAGGATCGACACCCACTTCTTCCAAACCCTGAAACCTCTCAGAAGCTGCTCCCTGAACATCCAAGGCATCTCCACTCCACCCCACCCCACCCGGGTTGGCTGGAAATTCCAGTGAGTAATCTGAATGCCCTTCCATCTCCACTGGGCACACAGACTCCCCTCAGAGGCCCTCAGTTCTGCCCCTGGAGGGAAGTGACTCACAAGTCCCAACGGTGTTCTCTGCCTCTCCCCTACCAATGCCCTGGACACGCACTTCCTCCCTGCGTCCCCTACAACTCTGCCTGCTTTCGCCTGGCTCCTGATCCTTCTCTCCAGAGAAGCAGCTGCTCCAAAGGCCTCCAAACTGCCTTATTCCAAAGTCAGGGGCCTCCTTCTCTCCTCCTCAGCCGCTGCAACCTGGACGCTCTTAAATCCCTCAGCTTCTGTGGCCATGCTGATGCTGCCTGTGATCGCTCTGGTTCAGGCCGGCCCTTCTTTTTCACCCATTCGGACCAGGCCGCAGCCCTCTCCTCTCTATCCTTGGAGAACTCATCCCTTCTCACTGCCAGGCCAATGGCAGCCCATCACCATCTGCAGCTCCAACATCTTGCTCTGCTGGAGTGTGACATCTGTGCTGTCAACTGGTTCTCCTCACTTGGAAGTCCCATCAGCAGCCCCTCAGCTCCACATCTCCAGACCAAACGACCCTTCCCCCTCCCTAAACCAGCTTCCCCTTCTGGCTTCTCCACTTCTGTTGGCGGGGCCGCCATCTTGCAACTCTTCCTTCCCTCAGGCCCCACGTCCCTTTTACCGAGTCCCCTTGGTTCTTCCTTCTCTTCCTTTTCCAAAGCCACCACCCCAGCCAAGGTTTGTAGAACCTCACACCTACGTTAACCACAGTAATATTCCACTCTGACTTCCGATCTCGCCTGTCCATCCATCTGTTCATTCATACGCAGAGAAGGCCTGGCATTACAAATACACAGATCTGCGAGACACAGGCCTTGCCGTTAGCATGCTCTCAACCCACAGGGGGTGAAGGACATATCAACAAATGAGGCAGTGTTCTCACTGGTCAACACGGTGGGAACACCGGACAAAGGCACTAACCCTGCCTGAGAGGTAAAGCTCCACAGAAGCGTGGCCTCTGAGCAGCATCTTAAAAAGGGGAAGGGTTTCCAGGCAAAGGGAGGAAAATGTTTTGTAAGGAACCCCAGGAAGCACAGCTGGAGGACAGAAAAGGGGCAGGTGATGAACTTGGAGAAGTGGGCGGGAACCACTCCCCCATGAACAAGGGGCACGGACTGAGATTTCAGACACCCGCCAAATCCACGCTTTCCAAGCCACCAACAGTTTACTCTCCCCAAACCCAACAGCCTTCTCTCACACTCATTCTCCATCCCCTCATTCCCTTACCCACTCAATCAACAAGTATCTCTTCATTGCCCACCATGCACCAGGCGCTGTGCTAGCATCCAGAACACAGCCACAAGTGGGACGCTTTGTCTACCTCCGTGGGGGCTGATGGTCTCAGGGACAGACTGACCACTGCGAGCCAAGGCAGGGCCAGGGGAAGGGCACGATCTCAGAACTCTGGGGCTAAGGTACAACTCTTCCAGAAAGAATAACGTGGAAATATCTATTGTGACTTAATATGTTCTCACCCTCTGAGTCAGCACCTCCACTTTAAGGAATTTTTCTGCAAAAACATTTCTGCAAGGACTCAAAGATCTTTGTACAAAGATGTTCACTGCAATGATGGTTATACCAGTGAAAGACTGGAAACAGCCCAAATGTCTAACAGAAGGGGACTGGCTAAGTGAATTATGGTACAACCATTAAAAGAAACACTGCATACAGTCATGAAGGAGAATGAGGTGGGTCTTTAATTACTGATATGCAAGATGTCCAAGACTTATTAAATAACCAGAGCAAATTGCATAACAGTATTAATAGTATGATCCCACTTTTTAAAAAAGTGTATATATATAATATATACCAGAGAAAAATGTATTTTTTACATATATGTGTATATATATGTAATATCTCACATGGAAAAAGAAGATGTCTCTTAACAGACATTCTCTCTGTAGGATGAGACTTAAGGAGACTTTCACTTTCCATATTATATGTTCCTGTAAAGTTAGAATTTTCAGTGATGTAATCAGGAAAAATAAAAATTAATTTCTTTTTTAATAAAGAAATTAAAAAAAGAAGTGTGGTAAGTGCTATAATTGGGCAAGTAGAGTGAGCTCTGGGGGCACAAGACAGAAGACACATCTGATGCAGCAGAGGGGGGAGTCACAGAAGGTTCTCCAGAGGAGGTGACATTAAAACTCCTACCTGAAAATGACAGGGATTAGCCATGCCAGGGGGACTCAGGGGCAGACAGGACAGCATGAGGAATAATGAAATGAGTTCAGTCTGGGTGGCAAGGCTTCACCCATTCAACCAATACTTATTAGGCATCTCTTATGTGCCAGGCGCAGTTCTAGGCACTACAGTATGCAATGAGCAAACATTTTGGTACAAAACTGACAAAGCTCCATGGCAGAGCTCCCATTCTAGCTGGGGGGTTGTAATGAGACTGCAGAGGTAGGCAGAGATCAAGTGGTCAGGTCAGGCACGGCCTTGACAGCATTGCTACGGGCAGGCACTGAAGAATTTTACAGGGAGTGGCCAGACAGTGTCTCAGTGCATCCCTCCTGCTGACATCAGATTACTCTTTCTAAAACACTGCTCACTCTGTACCCAGCAGGAAGCCACCAAGTCAGCCCTAACAAGGGCAGTGGGGCCCTTGCTGATGACTCAACTGATCAAACTGTTGACAACAACTTCTGCTGTTTGCTGTCCCATGAAAGGGCCAGGTGCATTCTCACCTCCAGGCCTTGACCTGGCTTGGAGCCCCCTCTCCCTCCTCTCTGCCTATCCCTGGCCCTTCCAACTTCCTTGGCAGGAGCTCAAGTCCCACCTCCAGACTTTCTGGAGCTCAGCAGACCCTGGGCCAATGAGAACTGACCCCAGGGGCCAGTGCCGGGGGCAGGTGGAGTCAGCCACAGCTGCAGATGGAATCAGACTCATTATCTTCTTGATAGCCATCCTCCTCCCTCTGCCTTCCCTTTTTCTGCTATAGCAGAAGTTACTCCAAATCATATATAGAGGTCAATTACATGAAGCAAATGTTGGATATAAGCCACTACATGACACTGTTTATATAGTAAAACAAAAACAAACAAATAAAAAAACTCTCCTGGATGTTGGATTTGAATCCTCGTTCTGCCTCTTGCCAGCTGTGTGACCCTGGGCAAGTCGTTCAAACTCTCTGGGCCTCAGTTTCCTCATCTGTAAAATGGGGATAATTCTAGCACCAACTCTAGGTTTGCAGGGAGGACTAGTACACATGGGGCAGGGCCTGGCACATGTTGAGCCCTTGGCAGGCACCAGCTATTCTCCTCTTCTTTGGCAGGGGTGGTGGTGTGTGGGGAGTGCAGGAGGGGGGAGCCCTAGCCCACTCCCAGCCTCACCTCCCACATCTTCCAATGAACCCAAAGCCCGGCCACACTCGACCATTCTCCTTTTCTCACACCTCCAGAGGTTTTCCCACATTCCAGAACTTACACAGCTCCCTTTATCTAGAATGTCCTTCCTGACCAGTGCCCAGGCAGAACAGTACCTACTCTCTGAGGCTGCCTCCTACATGCTCTCCTCCTTGATTCCCCCACCTGAGGTTACATGGCTCCCTCCTTGGGATGTTGTATTAATACATCTCTCAAGCCTTGAAATTGAGGGACTGTGTGTGTGTGTGTGTGTGTGTGTGTGTGTGTGTGTAGGGGGAGTGAGGGGCAACCCCTGTTCATGCTAATTCCCCACAGCACCCAGAACAAGTTCTTGTAAAAAGTGGGTGCTCAGGGAGTTCCCTGGTAGTCCAGTGGTTAGGACTCCGGGCTTTCACTGCCGTGGCCCGGGTTCAATCCCTGGTTGGGAAACTGAGATCCTGCGAGCCATGTGGCGCAGCCTAAAAAATAAATAAATAAAGTGGGTGCTCAGAAAATACTTAGTGAGTAGAAATGACTCCAGGAGGCTTAAAGGGCAAGGCAAAGGGTCTCCCAAGAAGACAAATCAAGGGGTTCAGGTTGGGTGGATGGTACCTAAGGAAACTGGTCATCCACGGTGACACCCTCCAAAGGCACCTCTGCCCAGCAGGAATGCCAGTGGGAGCTGAGCCACCTCTGCCAGGACTAGAGTGGGGATGGGAAGGCCCGAGGGCAGCCAGAGCTGGGGGCCCATAGAGAACCGGGTTCACATCCCAGGAGAGATTCAAAGTCAACTACCACCTCGGGAGCTGGTCCTCCTTGTGGTACAGACTGTGCGTTTTCACAGTCACTGTGTCACTCGGTCCTCCCAGCAGCCCTTCCAGATAGGAGGTATTTATCCTTATTTACAGCTGAGGGGACCAAGACTCTACAGGTTATCTCAAGTCACAGAGCCAGAAAGACGTAAGACGAGGGCACTAAGGTTCCTGTTCTGGAGAGGTGGCAGAGAACAGCGGTGGTGAGCACCCACCACTGACCAGCTGTGGGACCTCAGGTGGGTTATGTCACCTCTTTGCACCTTAGTTTTCACATCTGTAAAATGGGGCAGTAACGGTGCCTACTTCCCAAGGTGTGGTGAGGACTAAATGAGTTAGTATTTATAAAGTGCTACAACAGTGCCCGGCATTTAGTAAGTGCTATGGAAGCGTTTCTCTTCTTTCTCTTCTTTCTGCCACACAGGCAGGAGGGTTGGGGGGGGGGGGTCTGTGTGGCTTTCCAGATAGAAGCAACCAGCCCATAACCCTGTGGGAGGAAGGTCCACAAGAGCATCATCAGAGTATCATCGTGGAAAGAAAGTTCTAGCACCCACTAGTGGAGGAACTAGGTGAGGAGGATGGAAAAGAGAGTCTGGGTAAGAGCCAGCCTGCTGCTGGGATACTCCCTGCCCTTCTGCACCCTGGCAGAACCCAGAGCCCAGGGGGCCATCCAGCCTCTGCCCCCTGGCGGCTCACCTGTGTGGCCAAACGTCTCAAACTGAAGGCGTTCTCAGGGGCAATTTCACACCTCTTGGTGTGATTAGGCGGGTCGGTTGGCCTCCCTGCTCCACCCTCAAAGACTCCCGAGCCTCAAGGACAGAGAATGGGTCTGGCTCACTCTCCTATCCACCGTCCCTGGGACCTGCAGGAGATGAGCAAACCTTCACCGAATACATGTTGCTCTGGAAGTCGCCTTACTGGCCGATGTGAAACGCACAGCACAGTAGCGGGGAGAGGGCGATCCCAGACAGGCTGTGAGCATTACAGGGATGCTCCAGGTCGGCTGGGTGTGGCCAGCCAGGGAAGCCCAGATCCCAGCCATGTGTGAAGGGGGTGCGATGGGCCAGAGAGGCCAGGGAGCACCAGCCACGGAGGGGCTGAGGACCACAACCAGGGCACCGTCTCCCTACTTCCTATTTACATCCCCCTCAACTCACACAAGCCAAGGAACCCCCTGAGCCATAGCTTCTTCATCTACAAAATGGGGGGCTCTCGCAGTGGTTGCAGGGATAGGTGGCGAAGAAGCCCGTGGGCACCTGGCACAGCACCTGGCACGTAGGGGGAGCCAGGCAAGCTCCTCCTCTTTGGAGTGGGGACCAAAGATCCAGAAAGGGGGCCGTGGGGAGCAAGGCTGCTGAGGCAGGAGGTCGGCAACCTGAGGAGAGATGTCTCTGGTTTTACCTGCAGCTGGAAACTCCTGAGAGGCATAAAGATAAAGGGCAGCCGCCAACCCACCCAACCCAGGCCTCGAACGCCGTCCAAAGAGAACAGACTGGGACACCACCTCAGATGTTCCCGGCTCGCCACGTGGCTTCTCCTGTCACCTAGAAGCGACTTCCTTGTCCTGCAACCTCAGATCCCAAACCCCAAGGCTTCAGAAGGGACCAGGAAGGGAAGAGGGGGCAGCAATTCGTCCTAGCTTCATCCCCTGAGACTGTATCTGCCCTCCCTCCCTGCTCCCTGGCCAATCCAGTGCTACCTGATTCAATTCCATAAACACCGGGTGAATATCCCTAGGTGCCCGGGAGCTGCTGATGGGGGTCCCAGAGATGATTGGGGATCAGGGCTCCGGATCTCGCAGGGCAGATGTGCCCCACGAGTAACTGTGCATGGTCCCCAGACAGCGGAGGGCTCAGCCATGGGCTGGAAAACCTTCACAAGGGAGGTGGTGTCTGAGGGGACCTGGGAGCACCACACAGACTCCAGCGTCAGAAAGACCCAAGTTTAGGGATTTCCTGGCAGTCCAGTGGTTAAGACTCCGCTCTTCCAATGCAGGAGGCACGGGTTCAATCCCTGGTCAGGGAACTAAGATCCCACATGCAGGCGCGGCCAAAAGAAAAAAAAGAAAAGAATAAAAGAAAGACCAAGTTTAAGTATATCTCTGGCTCCCCATGTAAAAGGCTCAGGGCGAGTCTAAGTAGCTGTGAGGAAGGGGGGGTTGTGCGGGGGAAGGGGGGAAGATGAGAAGGCTGACAGTGGTGATCATCTCAACTCCCCCCACCTATCTTTCAATTATCCTGCCGTCTGGAGACTAAACTCCTCAATTCAGCAGTTAGTGCAGTACTAACATGTACAGACTTTACAATTTATAAAGCACCTGCCTGGCACCATCTCACAGAAGCCTCCCGACAGCTGTGTGAGGTCAGGAGGGAGGAAATTCTCAGTTTCTTCACTTTACAGATGAGCAAACTGGAGCTCAGATGAGTGAAATCCCTCAGGTCACACAGCTAGAAAGTGGTGGCACTGAGACAACAACCAGATCTTCTCTCTGCCTTGTGGCCCCTTTTCACGGCGCCTCCCAAGAGGGGAGTCAGACAAGTCCATGGCTTGTGGGGCACACGCTTTTCTGAATGACCACGGTCCTGGCAGGGGAACGTGTGCCCCGCTTGTCAGTGAGATGGAGAGTCCCGCCCGTCCTTCCCAGGGTGAAAGCAGGCCCTCTCTGCTGAACTGAGCCACCGGAGGGAGCTGTACTCAGCCTGGGCTTGGGGAGAGTGAGGGTCGGCAGGGCGGGGCTTCAGCTTTCACCCTGATACCTCGCTGGGCTGCACACTGGGGCACATCTAAGGCGAGAGCAGAGTGAGGCTGCAGGGCGTTCTGGAGAGTGAAGAGCGTTTGTCCTGCAACACCGGAGACCCGGTTTCATCTGGGCTACCACACCTGGGAGGACAGATCTGACCCCAGGAAGGAGGTTGCAAAAGCAGATTCAGTTGTCGTCCAGCAAATATTCATTAGACCGGGTCCTCGCAGTGCTCTGGGCTCCCCACCCCTCTAAAGGCTGGTGAGGAGAGTCTCGTGGGCCCTGGGCGCCAAGGACCGAGGACCCACAGTGAGCCAGGCCCAGCGCTGCAGGCCTCACCTGAGCTATCCCAGTCCGTCCTCTCAACAACCCTTCAGGTGGTTAGTCCTATTTAGAGATGAGGAAACTGAGGCTCAGAGGGGTTATGACACTGATCCAGAGTCCCACAGCTAGAGAGCAGCACATGTTCATCTATGCAAAGCTCATGTCCCTTCCATTCTCTGAGCTGCTGGGAGAGTAAGACCGTGAGGGCGAGTTTTATGCATCAACCTGACAAGGCCACAGATATCTAGACGTTTGGCCACCCATTATTCTGGGTGTGTCTGTGAGGGTGTTTCTGGATGAGATTAACACTTGAATCAGTTGACTGAGTAAAGCAGGTTGCTTTCCCAGTGTGGGTGGGCCTCATCTAATCAGCTGAAGGTCTGGATAGAACAAAAAGGCGAAATAAGGGAGAATTCACTCTCTCTGCCTGTCTTTGAGCTGGGACATAGGTCTTCTCCTGCCTTTGGACTCAATACGGACTAGAGCTTACACCATCAACTCTCCTGATTCTCCAGCCTTTGGACTCAGACTGGAACTAACTATACCATCAGTTCTCCTGGGTCTCCAGCTTGCTGACTGCAGATCTTGGGACCTCTCAGCCTCCATAATCTAGTGAACCAATTCCTTATAATAAATCAATCCTTCTCTCTCTGTATCCTAATGGTTCTGCTTCTCTGGAGAACCCTAATATAAAGACCAAACCTTGGGCTTCCAGGAACAAGTTGCATGCACATTTGGGTGTGGAATGTCCGGCTGCCAGAGGCCAGATATCTGAATATCTAGAACAATCATCTGGTTTGGTCCAAAAGTCCCCTTGGTTCCCAACGACCCAACAGGAAGCCTGGCAGGGAGGGGACCTGCCTGGTCAAATGAGCAGAGCCAAGTAGCAGAAACCTTGGCTTTCTTTTTCTTTCTTTCTTTTTTTTTTTTTAAACTGAAACAGCCCCCAAGTACTCAGGAAGAGGTGTGTCAACTCTCTCCAGCACCCCAATGTACACAGCAATACTTGCTGAGTCCACTAGATGGGGCCAGTGATACAGCAGAGAGGGCAGAAATGCAACTCAGGAGGGAAAGGCAGGCAGGGGGTACACTGGGCTGGCATCTTTGCTAGGATCCCCAAGCTGGATTAATGCTCCCCACCCCTACCTTGTATAATTTCTAGCCAATGGTGCAAAAATTAATCCTGGGGTTCCCAAGCACTTTGGCCAGTTGTCACTGTAGCATCTCTTGGATTTCAAAGTCCTCAAACCAAGCTCTTCCCTTGTGAGTCGCCAAGCAAAATGGGCAGCATCGTAGTAAAGGAAGTCCCTGCCCTGAAGCCTCAGAGCTCCAGGTGGGGGCATCTCCCTGTTATGCCTGTGACCCGTTTCACTGGAGAAAGCACCTGAGTACCTTTCACCAGGGAATCTGAAAGTCGATGGACAAGCACTCCAGCAAGGTGGTCATGTGACGAGGGAAGGAGACAGGACAGGAAGCAAGGAGGAAGGCAGAGAGGAGAAAGGGAAATAAATGGCTTTTCTCTTCAGCAAGTGGCTCTAATCTGGCCACACGTTCTCAACTCTCAGCCAGGATTCCTGGTGAATCTTTCTGCAGCAGCTCACAGGGGTAATAGCTGAGTCTCCGGGATGGGAGGGGGATTGTCTCTAAGCCCTGTTGTGGTCAGAGACCTAAAGGCAGAGACGGGAAGCAAGACCTGTCACTTTGCTTCCCCTGGTTAGAGTCAGTTCAGGTCCCAGAGCACCCTCTCCTCCATCAGTAGCAAGAATCCTGCCCCGCAGGTCCAAGATGGCTGTCTCTCACCTGCCACCCTTCCTTAGGACGACAGGACAATATCCCAGAATGTCAGCTGTGGGGGGCCTGAACCTGATCAACGCCCTTGTCCATCACTTCCCCCTCCCACCTGCCCCCACCATCCTTCCCAAACTTGCACTGCCTGGCAGCTGATAAGCTCTGCCTAGGCCTCTGTTGCCACGGCAACAATGTGGCTTCTCCCAAGTGGGAAGCCGGTTGCCAAGGCCCTTGTTGCCAAAGGCTATAACAGCCACCCCGCTGTGTGAAGAGGGGGTGAGAGCTCTACGCAGGGGTGGAGGGTGGACAAGGAGGCTGGGAGGGAAGGAAGCAGGGGGTTTGCAAAAAAATGGTAGGGTCCAGGCAGCCCCCTGGCTGGAGTGGGGGTGTGCTGGGCCCTGCAGGAGGGAAACAAGTATCTCGCAGCAACTCAGTGACTGCTCCTCGAGGGTATTAGAGGGAAGAAAGGGGATCCCCCTACAAAACACACCTGGACAAGCCCCCTACCAAGCAGGACCAAGCAATCCAAGCCCCCCCCCGCCCCCCGCCAAAGAAGAAATTTGATTCTTTGATTCTTCCTAATTTCTGAAAAATAGCCCCCAGGAATCCCTCTGTCTCACTTGCTCTTGTGTCTCAGACACACTCGCACAAACTGAGCACGGACAGAGCTGGTCTCTGGGTCCAGGAACAGCATTAATTACAAGGATTGCAAACCTCCTCGCATCTCTACCCCTCCGCCTGTCTCAGAGCACATCCTCAGTATTGCTTGTAAAATGCTTCTCTTTGGAGCAGAGCTCTCATCGGTGGACAAGAGGAGAGGTGGACACCATTACGGCTCATTCCCTTCCAGAGTCAACAGAGGAGGGCTGGACGGGGCCCTTGGTCCTCAGGGAATGCTACAGAAGCTGCTCACTCCCCCCACTGCCGGCACCGAGGCCAGCCTTGGTTTGCTGAGCCGGCACCTGTGCATTTATAGCCCACAACTCACATGTGCAGCCACTGCCCAGCCCGGGCCCAGAGAGGAGAGCCTGTTCCCTCCGCAAGGCCCCATCCTGCTAGAGGAGAGCTGAGAGAGAAAGCTGAAAGAGGAAGTGAGGTGTCCAGGAGGCAGGGGGAGCAGATGGCTGGTAGAAGAGGCAGGGGTAGGTGCAGCAGTGGCAGAGAGAGCAGCGGGGGGTGGGGGGGGCGGGGGCTACTCTGAGAGGCCCAGGACCGGAATGAGATGATGAGGGCACCAAGAGCAAGCCCAGATTTCCCGAGTCCTGCACCCCAGTAGCGCTCCAAGCAGAGCCTGGCCCACGACACCCATGCCTGCCTACCCGCCTCCCCAAAAGCCCCCTCTTCCCAAACCCGGAAGGAAAAGCAGGTGTACCTACCCCAGGTGCCAGCCCCTCCGGTGGGGTGGGGGAGATGCTGTCCCCGCCGCCCTGGTTCCGGGCACTGAGCTGGGGCGACATGGTGGGCGACTCATCGATGTACGGCATGGTCTCCGAGCCCTCCGGGGGCCCCTTCTGCTCTTCATTCCCCTCTCCGTCGTAGTCGTCTGCCCCGTAGCTGAAGTCTGAGACAAGGAACAAGAAAGGCCACTGAGAGTCCTCCACGAGGGCTGCCAGGGATTGGTAGCGCAGTGGGCGCCAGCGGCGGTCCCCGGCTGCCATGCCCCGGGCCGCACCATCCACGCCCAGCCCGGGCAGGGCTGCGCGTCCCGGAGCACCAGCAGGCACCAGGAGCTGCGGTTCAGGGGCCGCTGGGAGTCGAGGGGGTGCGGCTCCGCAGTTGCCACCCGCTTAATAGCATGTCAGTCGCGTATTTCGAGCTGCTGTTTCCTTTGCCTCCTGCCTAATTCCGAGTCTAAAAATTAACAGTGGGAGCAGGAGGCAGGACGCTTCCAACTCTCCTCTCTGAGTCACCATTTTGCTTTTTATAGGGAATAAGGAGGTGCGGGCGGGCCCGAGCGATGTCACTTCCTGAGCTCCTCCTCTTTGGGTACCATTTGTACACTGAGCCCCATCCCTGGATGGGGGGGCAGAGCAGGGTTCGGGGTGGGGGCTGAGGAACGGCACCCGAGGGGGTCCTCACCCCTCGAACAAGGCTCCGCACAGGTCAGAGCCCAAGGCTGGCAGAGCATGGGCCAGAAGGCAGCCCGGGCCTGGCAGGGACGCAGTTGCACAGCAGACTTCTCAAAAGCCGGCACTTATTTCTGTAATTTCAATGTAGGATTCCTTGGGAAAAGGAGGGAAGAAACAGCCACAGGGAAGTCAAGCTGCTGTTAACCCCATCGGCGCTGCCAGCACCACTCAGGGGCCAGAGCCCCCGCCCAGACACCCCCTCCCTGGACAGCAGGCCGGGTCCATGCGGGCGCAAGGCAGCATCTCAGAAAGGCCCCCATCACACCCCACCAGTGGGGGTCTCTCCTACAGCTGTGTGAGGGACCCTCCCCCACCTCCACCCCTGGCTGGGTCTGTCCCATCATCTGCTCAGATATCACTTCCTCCGCAGTGTCCCCCCTGGCGTCCCAGCTCAGAACTACAGTGCGTGGCCCTCTAGTGCCCCCAGCGATCCTCCCCATTCGTCCCTGAGCGCCTGGCGCGGGAACTGGGTGACAGCCATCGCTGTGTGCCCAGCAGCCACGGCCCACGTGGGTCAGGATCTTGGGAACGTGTGTGGAGTGAGTGAATGGGCAGAAGAATGCACTGTCCCTCTCAGGTCTGAGGCTTGAGCCAAGTTCTCAGCGGGGCCCTGGCTCCTCCTCCTCTGTCACAACACACCAGCCCCCGGGGCAGCCGGCAGCCTGAGAATGGTGTCAACGGGTCACCAGGGCGCCCGGCCACGGCCACACTCAGTCCAATCTGCCCCTTTGGCAGCCGAGAGCGCCCCCCAGCCTCGCTGCACCTGTTCCTGCCGACTTCCTCTCCAGTCCTGAGCTGACGGCCCATTAAGCTGTCAGGGACGTGAGCTATTATTTTTTTCCCCAGGACAGGCGTGCACGTGAAGAACCACAGGACCTAGCAATCCAGACACTGGGATGTGTGTGTGCCAGGCACGGGGGAAACAGGACCCACTGCCGGGAGGACACAGGGCTTCTGTCTCAGGAGCAGGTGGGGGTGAGCCGACTCTGCTATTTCCAGAGGGCGGGAGGGAGGAAGAGGAGCCACAGCTTCCGGGCTGCCCGAGTCTGGCACTGTGAGGGAGCCCGGCTGTTTGGTGAGACCTACTCCCTTTGGAGAAGCACAAAGAGGGAATGAAACACCACGGTAACCTGCGGTCTCTCCTCCAGGAGGCTCCAGGCTGCCCTGTTAGTGCCTGGAGTCAGGCGGGGGGTGTGAGGTGTGGTGAACACTGGCCTGGCCATCCGTTCAGGTTCCAGCAGGCCCCGCTGATTCTCCTGTACAGTGACCGATTCCCAGGGGTCACAGGACCAGAGCCTTCACTCTCAAGATATTTCCCAAGGGCAAAGGTAGAAGGGACCACAGGGAAAGCGGTGAGGCTTGACTCTACCGCACAGTCTGCAGCTGCCTGGGTCACAGCAGGGCGGGAAGGTCTCTGCCAGCCTTCCGCCACGTGTGCCCAATTCATCCTTATCAGAGTGGTGCCCCTGGACCCACATCTCAACCTAGCCACATCGGGGAGGCTGCTCTCACGATCCCCAGTTCACAGACAGAGTCACTGAGTCTCAGAGAGATTTGCACAGAAAGGATCTGAATCCAAGTCTGTCTCCAAATGCCATCTTTCCCCCTCTGAATCTCACTAATCTTCTAGGGAAATGTCCTTCTACAGCCCTCGTCAGGGGAGGCTGACCAAGGAGGGGAGAGAGGGGTGCCAGCCACAACAGCGGGGCGCCCGGGCGTGGAGGAGAGTGCCCTCAGAGCTCTCTGCAAATGTTCCTGGATACTGTCCCTTTCATTCCAACCTCCTGGAGACCCTGACAGCCCAGGAAACCAGCCAGAGACCCCGGAGAATCCTACCAGGAAAAGGGATACAGAAAAGACAGAGAAACCAACCCTTTGAGAAAGAAGGAGCCCTGGGGACTCAGGAGGGTGGGAATCTGCCAAGCACAGCCTTCAGTCTGTGTAGGTCCACAGACAGGAAGGCTGAGTGGACCATGGCTTGGCCACCAGGTGTCAAAAGAGAAAAGGCAGAGGAGGCTGCTGACAGCCAATATCCATTTCCCCTCCTAGTAACAGAAATCTCACTATCTTTGGAGTGGCAGTGTGCTCCGTGGCTAGCTAAAAGGCTACTTTTCCTAGTGGTGTGGGCCATGTGATGAAGTTCTGGCCAATGAGATGTTGAGTGGATATGTGTGGAACTTTGAAGAAAGTTGCTGAGATTGTTTTCGCTGGAAGGTATTTTTTCCCTCTCTCCATGCTTCCTCCTTCTGTTGCCAGTTTGGAAAGCAGATAGGAGAGCTGGAGCTCCAGCAGCCATACTGAGCCATGAGGGGACCTTGAGGATAGAAGCCAGTGCTGAATATAGCTGAGCACAAAGCTAGGAGCCTGGGCCCGTGATGGCACAGTGAGCCAACATACCACCCCAGGAATGTCTACCTCTGGACTTCTTTTACATGAGAGAAGAAAAATGCCTATGTTATTTAAGTCACTGTTATTTAGTTTTTATGTTATATGCAGTCAAACCTAATTATAACTGATCCAGATGGTTTTCCTTGACATTCTATCTGGGTGCTTTTCCTACGGTCTTCACTGTTCCTTCTAGTCTCCTTGGTGGAATCCTCTTTCCCTGCCCACCCCTTAAAAATTGGTATTCCCTATACATCCTTACAATAGAATACTGCTCAGCAATAAAAGGGACAAAATACTGAGACACACAGAAATGACTCTTACAGGCATTATGCTAAGTGAAAGAAGCCAGACACAAAAGAACACATCCTGTATGGCTCCATTTATATGAAGTTCTAGAACAGACAAATTTAATTTACTCTTGGAAAAAAAATGAAAATTGTGGTTGCTTCTGGGGGTCAGGTAGGGACAGGAGTTGACTGTAAGGAGCACAGGGAATTTTCTAGGGTGATGGAAATGTTCTGTATCTTGACAGGGATTTGGGGTACACAGGCGGATGTGTTCATTGACTTCATCAAATAGTACACTGCATCAAAGATTTGTGCATTTCACTAAATATTTAACTCTAGTTAATGACATGCACGTTTAAGTGTCGAAGTGAAATGTACTGATGTCTGCAACTTACTCTGACGTACATAAAAAAAAAGATGGGTTGATGATATTCAGAGGGGTGGCCAGATGTGTGATAAAGCAAGTGGAGAAAAATGATAATTACAGACTCCAGATGGTGGGTACATGGCTGTTCACTATACAATTCTTTAAACTTTTCGGTACGTTTGAAATTTTTCATAATAAAATGACGGGGAAAAATTGGTGTTCTCCGGGTTTCTGTCACCTCTACTTTACTCCCTCTCCCAAATTTTATTTATATTCTAGGGAGAGGTCTGAGCTGCAGACCCATCTCTTTGATTGTTTCCTGGACAACTCCACCCCCAGGAACTTCAAACCCAAGCTTTTCCTGAAGTTAATCTGCCAGATCACTCAAGTTGGAAACCTAGGAGTCATGCCAGATTCCTCCCTCTTCCTGCTCATCTCCTACACCCTGAAATATCCCCACTCCCCATCCACCTTCCCACCCTCACCAACTTTTACAAGGACAATTCCAACACTCTCTCCCCGTGACTGCCAGACTGCAAATCTGATCGCGTTTCCCCACTGTTCAAAATTCAACAGTTCCCCATTCACTTCAAACTCCCTGGCTCAAGGCCTTTCATAGTCAGCACCTGACTCTTCCTTTACAGAATCGTATTCTGCTGCCTTGTAATATCAGACATCTTCTAGGTAGGTCCCTGAAAGGGTCTGAATAGTAGCCCCCAAATATATATGTCCAAATCCTAACCTTGGTACCCATAAATGTGACCTTATTTAGGAAAAAGGTCCTTGTAGATGTAATTAAGTTGAGGATCTCTAGATGAGATGATCCTACTTTAATTGAGTGGGACCCAAATCTGATGACATGTCTTTATAGGAAACAGAAGGGGAGAAGACACAGACACACAGAAGAAGGCCATGTGAAGATGGAGGCAGAGATCTGAGTTATCTGGCCAAAAGCCAAGGAATGTCTGGAGCCACCAGAAGTTGCAAGAGGCAATGCAAGGATTCTCCCCCTAGCACCTTGGCAGGGAGCATGGCCCTGCCGGCACCTTGATTTTGGACTCTGGCCTCCAGACTGTGAGAAAATAAATTTTGGGGTTTTTTTTGGCCACGCAGCTTCTGGAATCTTAGTTCCCTGACCAGGGATCGAACCCATGCCCTCTGCAGTGGAAGCACACAGTCTTAACCACCGGACCACCAGAGAAGTCCCTGTGATGATGTTTTATTTTTACTTTGATTTTTAAAAATATCTTTATTGGAGTATATAATTGCTTTACAATGTTGTGTTAGTTTCTGCTGTACAACAAAGCGAATCAGCTATATGTATACATATATCCCCATATCCCCTCCCTCTTGAGCCTCCCTGTGACGATTTTTTTTTAATGGCAGCCCTATGAAATTAACACAGTCCCCAAACACACAGTTTCCCACCTCTGGACCTTTGCACATGCTGTTCCTATACCTAGAACAATCTCCTCACCCTTTGACCACCCAGTGAAGTCCTATTTAGCTTTCAAATCCAGCTCAGTTCCACCCTTCTCCTATGAACCTCCTTGCCTCCTGAATATATAAAGCACTTTTGCAATCCAATGAGAAAAAGACGAATACCTCAACTTTCTAAATGAGTTAGAGAAATGAATAGAAAATTAAAAAGAGAATTGCCCAATGTGTGTGTATATATATATATATATATATGTATACATATAATATATATATAACATATATATGTTAAATGTTAACCTCACCTGTAATCAAAGAAAATGCAAACCTCTATCTTTTGCAATTTTCCTATCAAATCAGCACGGAAAATACCCAAGCTTGTAAGAGAACAGTCACTCTCAGAATCTCTTGGAGGGTATGTAGAACTGGCACAACTTTTCTGGAGTCAACTTGGTATCAAAAGCTTTAACAGTTGGTACAGCTTTTAACCCAGCATACTCTAAGACTGTGTCCTAAGAAATTAATTATAAATGTACATAAAAATAAAGTTACAAGGTTATTCATCACAGGGCTGTTTATGATTGTGAAATATTAAAAACAAGCTGAATGATTAATTATAGGGACTTGGGTAAATTATGGTATTTCTGCAAGATGGACTTCTATGTAGTCATTAAAAATTATCTGGATGATTTACATCATCTTATTAAGTGCAAAAGAAATTAATAATGGTATGAACAGTATATTACGTTTGAAAAAAATGTCTGTATGTGCATATGTCTGTATGTTGCCTGCAAGGCAACAATACAAAATAATTCTAAAGCATTCAGATTCTGAGAATTTGGGAGCAATTAATACATGATCTCTGCTCTCTAGGTTACTAGCAGACGCTGCTTGTCTCCTACTCAATATCTATCTTCTCTCCTTCCCTGCTTACCTTATGCTGGTTTTATATGAGGTGGCAATGAACCCAGTCTCTGGCAAAATACCCACTTCCTCTGCCTCTCTTACAACTAGGAGTGGCCATTTGACATAGTTTTTGGTCAATGAGATGTAAGTGTAGACTTCCGGCAAGGCCTTTGCTTTGATAATTAAAAAGGGACTTTATACCTTGAACTCAGATGTGATAACCAGAGCTACAGTGGCCATGTTGCTGCCATGAGGAAATGATCAAGAAAGAACGCAGACATTTCCCGGACGTCCCTGAGCTACTGAGCCACGCTAGAAACAGCCTACCTCATTTCTTGCTAAATGGGAACTATAAGCCCCTATATGTTGGATTTTCTGCCACTTAAAATGAACACATTCCTAACTGAAATCCTTACAGTCCAGTAGAGGAAGGCAGTCCAATAAGCATGAAAACATCCTAGATGCTATGACAGAAGTACCTCACAGGCAAGGCAAAGAGGAGGGAGCAGGAAACAGTGTGGGTGAGAGGATGGCTGGATGGGCTCGGGTGATACTCCAAGGAAGGTGGTTTATCACTGTGGCTAAGAGCAAGGACCCTGGGGTCGCACAGTTTAGGTTCCAATCCAGGCTGAATCACATCCCACTCCTCTGTGCTCAGAGGACTGGCTGGTACAAGGCAGCCACTTACAAATGGATATTGGTTAAACCAGTGGCCGTGAAAGAGGATGACAAAGAGATGGAGTGCACAGGGCTACTGTGAGGATTAAGCTGGATAACGCATGCAAGGCACTTAGCACATAGTAAGCACCCAATAAATCTTAGCTGCTATCATTAATATAATTAATCGAATCTTGAGAGATGTGTGGGTGCCTGCCAGGCAGATGGGGGACAGGAGCAGAGTTCCAGGCAATGAGAAGAGGCTTGGCAAAGGCACAAAGTGCCTTAGGGGACTATAAATAGCCCAGCCTGGCTGGAACACTGAGTGAGCAGGGGGGTGAGGGGCAGATTGCACTGGAGAAGTGGGCACAGACCAGCACACCAAGGGCCTTGTGAGCTGAGCTAAGAGTTAGGTAGGACCCAGGGAAGACGGTTGATCTGGACCATTTCCTGCAGTGGGATCTTGCCAGCCACATCGTTGCCGACCATCTCTAACTTTAGATAATTTCTCCCAATGGATGCGTATGTTCCTCTGTCGAGTTACAATGCAGGCAGAATCTTGTGACCTCCAGATCGCCTAGGAATCGCCCAGATTGGGACCACATGTGAATGTAGGGTTACCTATTCTAAGCCTGTGATGGAGTCTGTGCCAGATGAAATGATATGAACCAACCAGTGACAGACAATGGAGACCTCAAACATGCTCTTTCGGGGCAGTGTGGAGAGTTGGCCAGTGGGGGTAAGTTCAAACCCAAATGACCAGCTCTCGTTTCTACCACCTTCAGCTGTGGGAGGCGCAAGGGCGGGGAGGGGGGAAAGGGGCGCCCGGGTGGCTGGAGGCACACAGGTGTCAAGCTGTTTACAACCCTCCCCTGAGACTGTCCATCGCCAACGACTGATGGACACAACCAAGAATCCATCCTGGTATCCCAACCCCCAAAAACAGATGCTGAGGGAAGTTTGAGGGTTCTTTCCAACCTCCTCTTGGACACTCTAAGAACCTGTGGGTACAGGATAAAGATAAGTTCCAGGTGTGGAACGGTCCTGCCCACCCCCCCAGCAGGGGAGGTACAAAGGCTGATATTAGGTGATAAACCCATTTTCTGCCCTAGAACTGAGGGAGTGTGGGTGGAGGGAACCTTAGGAGAACAGCGGAGGGAAGCTCAGGCCTGACCATCCTTCCCACCAAAGCAGCATCAAACTTCCTCAGAGAGCATCAGAAGTCTCTATATGCCACACGCTGTGTCAGGTGGTGACAGAGCCACAGGGCACAGACTCCGTCCTCCCCTCCAGGACCTCACAGTGTGGTCCTAGCATGCTCACTGTCATCTGTGACTGGGCTGGGCTGTGGGCTGTACACTACCTCATTTCACCATCAGAGCAACCCTATGATGGATAAATCTTACAATGTGTTGAGCAAAAGAAACCAGACACAAAGGAGCACATACGGTAGGATTCCATTTCTATGAAGTTCAAGAACAGGCAAAACTAACAGCGATGGAAGTTCACAGTAGTGGCTACCTGGGTGTGGGCTGCAGGAGGCAGTGGGTATTGACTGGGACGGGGCATGAGGGAACTTTCTGGGTTACTGGAAACGTTCTACATCTTGATCTGGGTGGGTACATGAGCAGACGTACGTAAGAGTTCATTAAGCTGTATGCTTAACACTGGTGCACTCAAAGTTTTTTAAAAATTTAAAAACCAAGTTTAAGTACCACCATTGTGATTCTCATTTACAGTTGAGGAAGTGAAGGTATAGGGGGTTAAGTCACTTGCGCAAGGTTTAAAGGCTGTTAAGTGCACTTAACAGACTAGCCAGCTAGTCTGACTCCGGGACCTGTGTTTCAACCATTATAATGTGTAGGACCTGTACAAAGAGAAAAATCCACCTGGGCAGGTTGCTCTCAGGACCCATGAGTGGAAGAAACAACCTGTGTCAAAGTCTGGAGGAGGAAGAGGGCCTTTTGGCGAAGGGTCTGAGTGTGCCTTGACAGAAGTGAGAGAAGAGGGGCAGGAAGAGGCCATTCCCACTGAGGGGGACAGAGCTGCAAAGACCCGGGGCAGGACCACGCCCTTCTTTTCAGGGCACTGATGAACAGACTGGTGTCGCTGAAGCTGAGGTCCCTCCTGCACGGGTAGAGTCCTTGCCACTTGCCACTCCTGTCGCTAGCTCCCAGCAAATGATTCTGTCCCCTGCTCAGACCTCCCCTGGATGCCGGGCACTGGATTGAGGCCTGCACTGACCCCGCTGTGAAACCGTGCACATGTGGTTTCCCGATGTCGGCCCCTCCCCTGGGAGGTGCACACAGCTGCCCATTTCCCCCCAGATCCTCTAACTCCCCCACACATTCCCAGCGGGCCAGGACACTGGCTGTTCTCAACAGGTGGGTCCGTTCTGAGGCTGATAAGCAGCACAGTGACCCTCATCTCCTTCACACAGCTAGAGGCACACAGGGGTACAAAACTTGGCCTCTTCTCCCACAGCAACCTGGGGGAAGCCAAAATCCCCAAGGCAGACTCAGAGTCCAGAGCCTTGGGGCCACAGAACCGGGAGGACTGCTCTGCGGATTGTCACCTGGTTGGCTCTGGCCGCCCCAAGCTTCAAGTTTCTCATCTTCGAAACAGAATAACAATGCCCGTGTCACAGGCTGGTTGTGAGACATTAAACATCCTGGGGGTTAAAGAACTTGGACAGCATCTGGGCAGAACAGTCCTCAGTAGAGGTTGCTGAAGGAAGAGGAGAAAGGGCTGGACACTTTCAGGGCCCCGTGACCCCAGCTGACCCCGGAGATCCCATTGGGAGCCCCTCAGCAGTGGCATGGCACCAAGGTGAGGCATCCTGGGACCAGCATCTTTCCCATGGGACAAGCCGCCTCCTTCTCAGCACCTCCTGCTCTACGACTGATGGAAGAGGGAGCTGGGAGCCAGGACAGGGCAGTGGTCAAGGGCACGGGCTTTGAGTTAGACTCAGGTTCCAATCCCAGTATTATCACTTAAGAGCCATGGGACCTTGGGCAAGCTATTTAACCTTCCAGAGCCTCAGTTTCCTCATCTGTAAGATGGGGATAATACACAATGCCTATACCTCATGAGGTTTTTGTGGGGTCCCCATCAAAAACTAAATGCAATGCAAGGCACCTGGCCCAGGGCAGGTGCTAAATAAACAAGTAGCTATTATCATTACCACCCCAGTCCTCTTCCTGAGCAGTAAGTGCCCTCAGAGATCTCCTAGTCCTTGAAAAACAACAACAACAAAAGAAACAAACCAGAGCTTTGGAAACATACAACTGGGCTAGGCTCTAGCAGGCTTTCCTTCATCAGTGGACCCAACTGTTCATCGGTCAGCCTACGTTCAGTAGGCTTAGCATCAAGCAAGGCATCACAGGCCATGGGAGTGTTTAAAATTTGAAGTTGGGAATTCCCTGGCAGTCCAGTGGTTAGGACTCGGCGCTTTCACTG
This sequence comes from Balaenoptera borealis, assembly GCF_965194805.1. Taxonomy (NCBI): domain Eukaryota; kingdom Metazoa; phylum Chordata; class Mammalia; order Artiodactyla; family Balaenopteridae; genus Balaenoptera; species Balaenoptera borealis. Next base: position 47,080,471 of record NC_138879.1, on the reverse strand, counting down.
CTGTGGGCTCAGGTTCAGTCTCTGCTCCGGGAACTAAGATCCCACAAGCCCCACGGTGCAGCCAAAACAAAAACAAACAAACAAATAAATAAAAATTTGAACTTCAAGACACCAGTTCCAACCTTCCCTGCACACTGGAATCCCCTGGGGAGATTGGTGTCTGGCTCCCACCCCAGAGATCCATATGGAGTTGGTGTGGGTTAGCCAGGGCCGCAGGGCTGTTAAAAGCTCCCCAGGTGATTCTAATGTATTGTAAGGCTAAGAACCACCAGTTTCAGACAAGGACCCTGAGGTCACAGCCCCTAAAGTCAAATGAAACTAAACTCTGAAAGAGCCCCAGGAAGCCATCAGCCAGGCTGTATGAGAAGCACAGGAAAGGTTACTTGTAAGAGGCAGGATTTGACTTAAGCCTTGAAGGACTGGGAGGTTTGCTGGTGAAGAGGTGAAGGAGGCGCACAGACAGGGCTTTACCGTGGGCAGGCAGGGAGGGCAGCCCCTGTCCCATTCACACAAGAGTCCTCAGACTCGGCCTGCAGCAGTCGCCTGGACCGCAGGATGGCTTACCCCTCACCCCAGCTCTTCCGGCAGGCCTGGGGCAGGGCCACTAGCCCCGCAAAAGAGCAACTAAAAGACCCGACAGAGGGGACCCGGTAGCTGGTTCCCGGAGGTGCTACCGCGTAGCTGGAACGCTCAGTTCTGGCTCCGCCCCCGCGGCTTGGAACAGACTCAGGCCCCCCGCGGGGGTGCGGCTCGGACTCTCTGGTTGCCATGGAGACGCGAACCGATCCTCCACTTCCAGGTTCCCGGGGGAAGGAGGCAGAGGCCGTGGACGCCAGGAAAAGCCAGGACTCCAAAGCCTGAAACAAAGGAGTCGTAGGTTTTGGGCATCAGTAGCTGGGGCAGACGAGGCAGGCGAGGGAGGAGGGGCCTGCCAACCGGCCCTGGGCAGAGAAGGGAGAGCGGCTTCACCGTGTCCAGGCTAAGAAAGATGGATGAGCAACGCTATTATCTGCACCGTGTTTTACAGTGTACAAATCAAGGCCACAGCCAGGATCTCATTTCATTCTCAAAACCCGGGGAGGTTGTCAGAGTAGATATTACTCCCCCATTTTACACAGGGGAAAACTGAGGCTCAGAGAGGTTCTGGGTCTCATCCACAGCCACCTGGCTAATAAACAACTGAGCCACAACTTAAAGCCTGCTCTTTGGATCAAGTCTATTGCTTGTTGTACTTTGACATAATTCCCCACCCGGCAGAGGGGCCTAAAATTCCTAATTGATCTGTAGGAAATGCAGTTATATGTCCACCAAACATATGGGAATAATGGTGCAGAATGACCAGATGACCTTACCATAATGGAGGAAAACTTACTTCATGTGTAAATGAGCAACAGTCATTCAACAAACATCTCCTAAATTATTACGTACCAGACACAGTGACAGGAACAGACCCTAAGCAGGACTCAGCACTCCCACCTCTGCTAGCCAATGACTGGCAGCCCGGGCCAGAAGTCAGACAGAACTGGGTTCTGGTCCCAGCTCTACACAGCCTCTCCTTCCTCACTGGAAAATGGGATGATGCAGCTGCCATGCCCAGTCCACGGGGCTGCTTTGAAGACCAATGAGAGATGCCAGACAAGAAGAGTATTTCACAAACAGTATAGTGGTCAATCAATCAGACCAAAAACATAAAAAATAAAATAAAATAAAAGTCCTCTACAAAGAAAGTCAAGTGCATATTCATTTGGCCTTTGGTATATTCTGGCTTCCCCACTAGGTGGCAGGAGTCTGGAAGGCAAGGATGGCCCTCTTCTTTTTTTTTTTTTTTGGTTGCACCAGGTCTTAGTTGTGGCAGGAGGGCTCCTTAGTTGTGGTATGCACGTGGGATCTAGTTCCCTGACCAGGGATCGAACCCGGGCCCCCTGCATTGGGAGCACAAAGTCCTATCCACTGCACCACAAGGGAAGTCCCAGGATGGCCCACTTCTATTTACTTCATATTATTCGTGGCACTCAGCACAGTATTCACACACAGTATTCACACAGGATGCTGGATAACTGCCGACTGGCTGATACAATCCCTTAAAAATCCTCTAATCTCTTCCCATAATAGCCAATTCAATTACTTAGGGTCTGGGGCCAGGAGGTCACTGACAAATCCTATAGGAGTTCTAACCTTTGATAGAGTTAACAGCTTTAACTTGCCTCCTGCTTCCCCTCCAAACTGTCATGAATTGATAACAAGTAATGATCCTGGACTGATTTGACTTAAGGCTCTGTTCTTCCTCCCCTCTCCCCGCTTGCTGGTGGGAAATGCAGCTGGGCCCCCAAGGGGGAGAAAGGGGAGCAGCCAGGAGGCGATGGAGGAGGAGGAATCAAAGGACCATTATGACAATGACCTTTGGATCCAATCCCATTTATCACTGGTCTCAGAGCCCCTCTCCCATATATGGTTTCATGAGTCCTTTGGGTATTTGTGAAAAATTAAATGACTCTCAATCTAGTGCTGAGAAAAGGCAGGGACAGTTCAGAGAACAAACATGTAATACAAGGTCCAGAGAGGCCAGTAAGACTCTCAAAGGGCCTTGCACGTTTGTGGCAGTCAGGATCAGAATCTATGACCCCCCCCCTGTTACATCAGGGGCTCCCTTCAATCCCAGAGCCTGGTGGCTCCAGGCTCCCCACCCTCACCTGCAGAATCAGCCAAGACATTCCCAACCTGCACATGCTTATACACCCTCACCCATACACCCACAGAAACACCCTGCACCTCTGTCCGTTGCTGCCAGGAGGCCAGGCTCGCTGGCATTCAGCTCAAGCTGCTGGCGATCCACTCAGAGTCTCCTTAGACCTTAAAAAATTTCTACGATTGTCCAGGGCCATAAGAGGGTGCCTCAAAACTCACGTCCTTCTCCCTTCCCCTCAGCTCCAGAGTGCCAGTGGTTTTGCCTGCTCCAGCTTTGTCACCCACTGAGGGGAGATGAGAGGAACTCCCCAAGTCAATGGCCTCTTCCTTAAACACCAAAGTCACCTTTCCTCTGCGTGGTGTAAAGCCAGGTAAGGGCTAAGCTGGGGAAGGGCAATGGGGTTCCCCCCGCCAGCTCGTTTCTTCTCTTTGCCCACTCGCACACGTGCACACACACACACACACACACACACACAGAGGAGCACACACATATGCACACAGACACACACAGACACACTCACCTCCTTAAGGCCCTGACGCCCCTGACTCCCACTGCTCTGGTCAGCCCTCATGCACAATTCTCCCTCTCCTTCTTCCCCTGAGGCAGTGACCTTGAAGGCCTTGGGTTCCAGATGGTGCAGCCTCCATTAGGTTGGGTCCCTGAGTGACCATGTGGAGCAGAGGCCCCACCTTACTTGCCATGGACCAGGTAAGCAAGTAGCAAACCTTGCTTGTGCTCAGTCATGGGGATTTCAGGGCTAAGCTGCTTCCCTGGCATTACCAGCCTGCCCTCCAGCTCCTCCATGTGGGGTCACCTGGCTACCCCACTCTCAGAGAGGCTCCACGTGCCCTTCCCAACACCTGACAGTCACTTTCTCCTAAGCCACCCATGCCAGGCTCGTGGTGAACCACCGCTGCCCTCCTCCTGTCCATGAGAGAACCAGGAATCCAGCACCCTCTTCTGAAGGCAGAGGGGAAGGAAATCCGGAATGTTCTCAAGCAAGTAGGTTGGTGCCAGGAGCACTGACATCTTAGTGTTTGGTAGAAGCAGACATCAGAGGACTGAGCCTTCCCCGTCAACTTGGTGAGCCACCCACTCTCCTGGGGCCAAGTCAGTGGGCCCATCCCTGACCAAGCCCCAAGGATGGCCTATTGCTGATGTGTGAAGTAAGCCCAAAAATAGACAGGGAACACCCATGTTCATTGCAGCATTATGCACAACAGCCAAAAGGTGGAAGCAACCCCAGTGTCCATTGATAGATGAATGGATAAACAAAATGTGGCAAATACATACTATGGAAAAATATTCAGTCTAAAAACAAAGGAAATTCTAGCATGTGCTACAATGTGGATGAACCTTGAGGACATTACACTAAGTGAAATAAGCAGTCACAAAAAGACTGTATGACTCCACTTATATGACGTTCTTAGAGTAGTCAAATTCACAGAGACAGGAAGTAGAATGATGGCTGCCAGGGGCTGGGGGTGGGGAGAGAAGGGGGAGTTAGTGTTTAATGGGTGCAGAGTTTCAGTTTTTCAAGATGAAAAGAGTTCTGGTGGTAGATGGTGGTGATGGTTGCCCAAAAATGTGAATGCACTCAATGCCACTGAACTGCATACTTGAAAATGATTACGATGGTAAATTTTATGTTATATGTATTCTACCGCAACTTTAAAAATAGAATAAAATATAACTTCAAAAAAAAGCACATAGGGAAGGAGCAATACCAGAGAAACTCTTTCATGGGAATTAGAGCAGGGGGCACAGGGACTAAACTAGGCCTGGAGCCCATCAGTTTCCAAAGACAGCTTTCGAGTCACCTTCTGAGTAACAAAGCCAGGTTCCACCTCCATAGCTCATTTCTGTTTTGCTGCCAACTTCCTGGCACAAGACAAGCCTGGCTCTGCCCTAGGAAGGGGCTGCCAGGCATCTGTCAGCTTCAATTCCAATACTCCTTCCCCCATCAGGCAGCACCTGGGCACCCACTACAAGTTCAACCTTCCAATGGCAATGGCAATGTCTTGGGGAGCATGCAGAACCCCAGGAGTCATGGCTGGATATGAAACTTCCCCCAGGTCACCCCTTTTCCCTGGCTCTGCCCCTATCCCTCTGTCACCTCCCAAGTCCTCTACTCAGATCCACACAGCTCCATCCTCCCACCTGGCAGCAAGAGATGCCAGCCTTACCTCCCACAGGAAGGCAGCCTCCTCCAAGCATCAAGCTCAGGACCAGACATGGCCCAGGGACTGAAAGGAGATGGGGGGGTTGGGGGTCACAAGTGGTGGAAAGGAAAAAGAGATGTTTCAACTCGGCTCTCATAACAAGGGCGGCTGTAGACCACATGTCAGAGAGGACAGGAGAGAGACAGGCAGCAGGGCCTCCAGGGCTGGCAGGACCTGCCCTGCCCCAGGTGTTTACACTGGAACCATCTGTGTGCAGGCAGACTGGCGGGATGAGGCCAGAGCAGCAATGGCCAAAGTTAATTACCTCTGCTCCCAGGAGAGCTCCTGGAAACGTCCCTTCCATGCCTGAGCACCTGAGCATGAGAGGAGAGAAGGGGCACAATTCCCATAAAAACTGGCTGATGTCAGAGGCCACATCTCATACACAGGACCTGTGGGCAGGCAAGTGAGCACAACCCAGTCTCTCAGGAAAATAAAAACAAGATTCTAAACTGGGGGCAGAAAAGGGTTACAAGGTCTGGAGGCTTCCCCTAGGAGGCATGAAAGGACATAGTCGTGTACTGTGCTTTCATATGCTCTGCAGCCTGGCTACCAGAATTCAAATCCCAGTTTTAGCTGTGTGACCTCGGGCAACTTGCTTAACCTCTCTGTGCCTTAGTGTCCTCCTTTATAAAATGAAGCTACTAATAATAAAACTATTTCATAGAGCTTTTGTGACAGTTAAATGAGTTAGTTCAAGTAGAGGCACTAAGAACAGTGCCTGCCATGTAGTAAATAAGGTTAGTTGCTGTTATTGTTGATTTCCTTATTTTTATTATTATCTTAATTATTTCCCCCTACAATCCTGGCCCTGGGGAAGATAGGAAGCCCAGTTTGTCTGGACGCAACTGCATGTTGTGTGGGTAGCAGACAGGTGACCCAAGCACCAAAAGAGGCACAAGAGAATGCCCCCCCACACACGGCAACTGTGCTCCCACTTTCCCTGCCTGCTCCTCCTGGGGCCCCTGTCCACTCTCAGCGCTAGATCTGAGTTCTTTCCTGGGAGCCCAGGGCCCTTCAACACAGTTAGGCAAGCAATCCAGGCACAAGGTCTGCAGCAATATCCTCCACAGCTCTACACCAGAGAGGGCAGAGCACCCAGCCTCCTGGGAAACATGAAGGGAGGGAGAGAGGGAAGAAGGGAGGAGCATCACACGCAGGTACAGGTCTCCCTGGGCCCCCGCAAATGCACAGGGCACAGCCATCAATACACAGAAGCTCACAAGTGCAGCCACGAGCCTTCCTTCCCACTGCCAGTATATTAGGGTGTATATACTCCTCCTCAGGGTGGGCCACACAAGCTAACTCGCTATCATCTTTCCAGAAGGTACGAGCAGAGACAGTAGAACATTTTGGTCAAGAGCTCATGCTCTGGAGTCAGACTGCCTGGGCTTGAATCCCCAGCTCTACCTCTTACCAGTTGTGTTACCTTGAGCAAGTCACTCAACCTCTCTGTGCCTCTGTTTCATCTTCAGAATGGAATAATAGCAACCAAACTCCCAGGGATTCTGTGAAAATGAAATGAGTAATTATATCTAAAGTGCACTTCGAAGAGTGACGGCACCATCTGAGAATTAGCTGCCGTTACTATGTCTCATGAGCTCAGCAAGTCAGATCTTATGACTGCCAGGCTCTCGCTGGGGCCCTAGTGCTCTTCTGGTTCTACATCTTACCCTGGACCAGTTCACCAGACCCCTCTTTGTTGAGAACTCATCTGACAATTGATCCACACCCGTAGAGGGCCTCAGGCAGAAACCCCAGGCTGTCTCTGTACCAAGTCTGGGCTTTGTCAACGCCCTGCCCTGACCTCACCAACCGCTTCCCAGGTTTTCCTCTGTCTGCAGGCAACGCCCACATCTCTCATTCTTCCCGTTCAGAAATCAGAAATAGCTCCAGTCAACCATTCGCCACATAGAAACTGTTTCTCTGGGGAGAGACACTGCCAAGATTTTTCCACTAGAAGATGTACAGTGTGTCTCGTTACTGGACATCCTAAGAATTCCTGTTTCTAAGGGCATCTGGAATCCAAAAGAACACCAGTCATAAAGCCCGAAGATTTCGGTTTAAGTCTTTGGGCAAGTCACTTCAACTCTCTGGGTCCCAGGGCTTTCTCCCCTGCAGAACCGGGACAGCATCACCTGCTCCCGAGTGCAGAGGTAAGGAGATGATAAAACGATGAGGCAGGGTCTAGTGCAGTGCCCAGCACACAGAAGGTGCTCAATGTGGCTGGAATGTAGACTTTTTTACCTCCTTTCCCACTGCAGGCAAAATGTGAGAGGAGAGATCTGAACTAATAAGTACGGTGCTGGCTTGGCCAAGCAGCCGTTACCTTTAGCAAGATGATGAGCTCTGTCAGGTGGTTTCGAAAAAAAATCATGACACAGCCTGGGCAGGTTTCATTGGCTGGGATTCAGAGCAGCCCTCCGTTCTGGGTGACAGGTTGCATCCTGGTCCCCTCCCTTTCCCCAGAATCTGGTTTACTTGGTCAAATCACCCACTGCCGCCAGAATGAGGCAGAAGGGAGCCAACTGTGTCCTCTGTCACACATAACCAACCTGGTCAATGCCCACACAGTTTCTGGAGCAGCTGTCTATCATGCCCACCTGAGCAGATGACACATCTCTCCATGGAAGGGCTGGGAATACAGACCCTGTGTGCCTATCACAAGACAAGAAAACCACACCCTGCAACTAACTAACTCATCCTCCTCACTGGTTTGAAGCCTAGTGGTCACCATAGCAACAGGCTCCCGCTCCAGCCTGCCAGGCGGGGCTGATGCAATTCTAAGACAGCGAGCAACTCCAACCCAGCTCACACGGCTCTGCTCCCACTCAGGGGCGGGCGAGTGGGGAGAACAACTGAAGAGGGAGGAGATGGGCACACACTCTACAGAAATCTCTGCTCTCCCCCAGTTCTGCTTCTAGGGATCTAAGGAAGGAAGAAGTGGATTCCCCTCCTGGGTCCCTAACAAATATAATGTCACTGCAGTGGCTGCCACTTGAGGAAGATTCATCTCCAAAGCCTTAGGAGGTCTGGAGGGGCAGGGGACACACTGTACCATGGGCCTCTCGACTATAACGTGGCCCCTTCCTCCTTCTGAGCCAGCACCCCACCAGCTAAGCACCCCCGCTTCTCTCAGCTCACAGGCAGCCCTGCCCTGTAGAATTCAACAAGTTGTATAGTGCAGCTTTACAATTCTCTGCTCACTTGTGTTCTCTGCCCGAGCTGTACTAAAGCACCCATAAATCCGGAACTCCCTGCAAGCTAGAATGTCCCCGTGGTATCACAGAGCGCCATCCTCGCAGCTCTCCATCCCGCTCCTCAAGGGTCTCTGGCTGCCCTGGGGAGTCTTATTCACTGGCTAGAGTCAATGTGAGACAACAGTCCCGCACCAAGGACATACCGGCCAAGAGCCACTTGACCTCTTAAAGCACACAAGTCCCCCAACCAGAAGGAACAAGCCCTCAGAAAGGAGGGGGGTCAAGCCACACACACACACACACACACACACACACACACACACACACACACACACAAAGGAAACAGGGACGGAAGCCACCTTAGGATGAGAGCCTGGCGATGCTAGTGGCCCTCTAGCCTCCTAGCGCCTACCCATTGATGCAGGCTCTCCCTCCCAACGCCGCTGTCCTGGTGAAGATGCCTCTAGTGCCAGGAATGCTCCCCTCCTGCAGGCCCCGCTCCCTTCCATCCCAGCGGCCACTTCCCGCCCTTTGCTCCCTCCTACCTGGCCCGCATCAAGGGCATCCACCCAATTAGGAGCTGGGCCTCAGCACAAACAGGCCCTGCTCTGGGACCTTGCACCCTGCTCTGGGAGGAGATGTGCAGGCGTGCAGGTCAGGGGAGAGAAAGCACGTCTCCGTGGCATCCCCCCCCACATGCTCTCAAGGGCGGGTCACGCTGGGTCCTCCCAGTGGTCACCCTGACAAATGCGGAAAGTGATTAACTCCAGGGGGGCCACTCGGGAGATGGCGCTTGGCTGTGGGATGTCCCATTAACGCTTCTTGTGGGAGTTTCCAGGACTGCCGAGAGCAGATGGGCAGAGACGGTAAACTGTTAGAGATGGAGGTGGCTCTCCAGATATATAGATCAATGCAGTAGACTTGAGAGTCCAGAAGTAAACACATCTATGTATGGTCGACTGATTTTTGACAAGGGCGCCAAGACCATGCAATAGTTTTTTCAACAAATAGTGCTGAGACAACTGGATATCCACCACAAAAGAATGAAGCTGGGCCCTTACTTCACACCACATGCAAAAATTAACTCAAGATGGATCGAAGATCTGTAAAACTCTTAGAGGAAAACAGGGGTAAAGCTCATGACCTTGGATTTGGCTAAGGATTCTGAGATATGACATCGAAAGCACAAACAACAGAAGAAAACATAGATAAACTAGACGTCATCAAAATTTAAAACTTTTGTGCTTCAAAGGACACCATCAAGAAAGTGAAAAGAGGGGCTTCCCCGGTGGCACAGTGGTTAAGAATCCGCCTGCCAACGCAGGGGACACGGGTTCGAGCCCTGGTCCGGGAAGATCCCACATGCCGTGGAACAACTAAGCCTGTGCACCACAACTACTGAGCCTGCGCTCTAGAGCCCCGAGCCACCACTACTGAGCCCGCGTGCCACAACTACTGAAGCCCACGTGCCTGGAGCCTGTGCTCCGCAACAAGAGAAGCCACCACAATGAGAACCCCATGCACCGCAACGAAGAGGAGCCCCCGCTCGCCGCAACTAGAGGAAGCCCGCGCGCAGCAACGAAGACCCAACGCAACCAAAAATAAATAAAATAAATAAATAAAGTTATTAAAAAAAAAAAAGAAAGTGAAAAGACAACCCACAGAATAGGGGAAATCTGCATATCATATATCTGATAAGGGACTTGTAGCTAGACTATATAAAGAAATCTTACAACTCAACAATAAAAAGACACATAACCCAACTTAACCAAAAAATAGACAAAGGATCTGAATGGACTTTTCTCCAAGGAAGGTAAACACGGCTTCCCTTCATCCGATTGACAGATATCTGATGTGCACCTACTATGTTCCAGGCACTGTGTCAGGCAATAGGGACACAACTTGGAGGCAAAGCAGATTCAGCCTCGGCCCTCAGGAGACTTACACCCAGTGGAGAGATAGTACACATTTACCACGTGCCTAGTACATGTAGTAACGCACTCAATCCCCACAGTGAAGTAGGTACTCTGAGAGCCCCCAATTTATGGATGAGAAAATTTAGGCACAGAGAGGTTAGGTAACTAGCTCAAGATCACACAGCTAGTAAATGGTGGGGCTGAGATTCACACCCAGGGTCGTTTTCTCCAGGGTCCATGTTCTCAACAATTACTTGATATTGAGTATTATTAGAAGTGATTCATTCTATTGGGAGTGAGAGACGGCTGCTCGAGGGACGTGACATGAACTGGGTTTGAAGGTCTTCATCAGGCAAGCAAATAGGGAAGAAGGCTTGCAGAGGCACAGAGGGAAGAATCCACGCAGAGTTTGGGAAACACTCGGGTGGGGGAGGGCCGGCAGTACTAAAGTAGAAGGTTTAAGTGCAAGGTGAGGGGTGGGGAGAGTGATGCGGCTGGAGGAGCCAGCGGCCCGCCACACAGGCCCAGAGGCTATGCTGGGCAGCGGGACCCCTCCCTCCCACAGGGCAATGGGGGGCCACGGAAGGGTTTACAGCAGGAGGGGGACCTGATCTGATTTTGGTTTGGGGACACCCTAAGGTGGCTGGGAGGCGGTTGCAAGGGAAGGCAGGTGGTCTGGCTGACCAGCTGTGGAGGGCTGGGGAGAAACGACGACTCGGGTGCATGTGGTAGACAACAGTGCACTGGGAACACCCCACACCATCCTCCACCTCATTGCATCCATGTCTATAACAAGAATGCGGGGTGATGGGTAGGGGGGCATCTGCTGGCTATCAAGGGACAGAAGGAAAAGTGCTCATTGCGGGGCATTACACGTCTATGCCCAGATGACCCCCAGGCTGGACTCCAACGTGATCCTCATTGAAAACAACGGGAGCCCTGTGGGGACCCGAATGAAGACACCCAACCCACAGCCCACACCAAAGGGAAGGTGAATATTCCACACCCACCCCACCAGCCCACACCAGAGGGGAGGTGAGTATTCTAAGGAGCACACACTTTGTGGGGGGCCGGGGGGTGGGCAGGCCTCTGGCTGCAGTGGGCTTGTGAGTGGAGCAGTGCCAAAAAATGAGCCTTTGCTGAGAGGGAACCTGGGGCCAGGTGGCTGCTCCCTCCACATGGGGTCACAGCGAGAAAATAAACCTCTTTTCATGTTAAAAAAAGAAAAAATAGAAAGAAAGGAAAGGGACTTCCCTGACAGTCCAGAGGTTGAGATTCCGCGCTTCCACTGCAGGCGGCATGGGTTCGATCCCTGGTCAGGGAACTAAGATCCCACATGTCGCATGGCGCAGCAAAAAACCAAACCAAACCAAACCAAACCAAAAACCCCGAAAAAGCCAGCTGTCTCTTGAGTATCAGGTTGGAAACCAGGTAGAAGGTGAAGCCAGATGCTGTACTGAAAGCTTTATGAGCATTATCTCATTCAATCCTATTAACAAGCAAGTGGTGAGTTCTATTATTGCCCCCATTTTGTAGATGAGTAAGAGGAGGCACAGGAAGGTCAAATAACTCGCTCATGGCTACCTGGCTAGTTAATAATGGAGCTGAGATCTGGACGCAGGCAGCCTGAGTGCAGAACCAGCTCTTCTTCTTCTTTTTTTGGCCATGCCGCCGGGCATCCAGGATCTTACTTCCCCGCCCCTGCACCCCTGCAGTGGAAGCACAGAGGCTTAACCACTGGACCGCCAGGGAAGTCCCAGAACCAGCTCTTCTGTCCACCTCCCGCTTCCTTTTAACTGGATGTTTTGACCTCTTCCTAGTATAGCCACTGTGCCCAGAGATACTAACAAAGAATTAGATAGATTTCAGCCCTGAGGCACAGGTGAGCTCAGTAGCACCCCAACTGAGCCCAACACACACCTACTGAGTGGCTAAGCTTGGAATCCAGACAGTATGATTCCAGACACTACCCTCTCTCTTGCTACCTGACTAAATCAGTAATGCTACAGCGCACACATTTCTAACATGCCGCAGGGTCTGGTTCCTCAGGTCACGGCCCATGAGATGCAGCAACTACAAGGGCAAGGCCAGAGCTAGAACATGCCCAGCAGGAGCAGGGAGAAGACAACAGCCAAGACAGATGGAAGGACAAGACCCAGCAGGCACCGTGGTCTGGTGCCAAGGGGTGTGCAGGCAGACAGCCTAGGGGGGAGCAGCAAGGCCATGCTGTGCGCCTGCCTGCTGGGAATGGAACCACAGGGCCACCACGCCGGACACATGACGGGGAGCGTGCAGCCACTGCAGGTTGACCCGTTAGTGGATCATGCAATCAGTTTGGCAGGTCACCTTTGAAATGGACTGAAAAGGAGCAACTCACATACTAAGGGAGGATAGTTTTATGAAGCTAATTCAGATACACACACACACACACACAGACACACACATAAGGTGTGTGAGCTGTGTTGCAGTATAAAATGATTTCCCTACTAAGGATTTTGTCCAAAAATGTAGGAGTACCATTGTTACCACTAAATAAGCTGTAGTTTATTCCTATAATAGAATTCTATGCAGCTTTGACAATGAATAATCTAGAACTATAGGCAAAAACAAAGACAAATCCCAAAAAACATAATTTTAAGCAGAAAAAGGCAAGTCACAGAAAAATACTTCTACTATGAGTCTGTTTATATAAATAGCAGGCAAAACTACATTTATATTATTTAGGGACACATAACTTATGTAGTAAATCTCTAAAGAAAAGGAGGGAATGATTAACACAAAATTCAGGATGGTGGCGGGGGGCAGTGAGGTTGATGGGTTGAATTGTGTCCCCCCCAAAATTTGTTGGAGTCTTAACCCCCAGTACCTCAGAATGTGACTTTTTTGGAAACATGGTCTTTATAGAGCTAATCAAGGCAGAGATCGGGTGATGCATCTACAGATCAACCAAGGAGCACGAAAGCTTGCTAGCAATCCACCAGAAGCCAGGAGAGAGGCATGGCCCTCAGAGCCTCAGAGGAACCAACCCAGCTGACACCTTGATTTCAGACTTCTGGTCTCCAGAACTGTGAGACAATCAACCCCTGCGGTTTAAGCCCCTCTACTCTGCGGTGCTTTGTATTAGCAAATAAATACAGTGAGGCACACAGCAGTTTCTCAGGACTGGCAATGGTCTCTTGAAGTTTAATGGAGGGCAAATGGATGTTTGTCTTATAAGTCTTTATTAATCCAAACCCAGACATTTCATATGCTCTTTCGTATATATGATACATTTCCTATATAAAATAGAAATAAAAACCAGGTAGGGGTAGTCCAGCCATGACATTTTGCAGTGGAGGGCACAGAGGACCTCCCTAAGGTCACCAGGGTGTAGCTGAGCCAGGGGAAGATCCCCGGTCTCCTGCCTCCCAGTTCAGTGAAGGCCACCATCACAGCCATGGCCCAGAGGTACCCAGAAAAGGCTGAATTCTGTTCAGAGTACAGGGAACCTGGAACTCGCAGTCCTCTGGGAGTGAGCAGGGACCCTGCACTCTTTCATGCCTTGATCTATCCATGGTAGTCTGGTGAAGCCATTGGTCCCTTTTCCTAAGAATGTTTCGAAATGCATTAAATACACAGGATTATAAAGGACATCAATTATATCAAAATGCTATTCTAGCCATGGGGACTCTAGTGAGTCCAAGAGAGTGAACTGATCAGTGCCTGTATACAGTAAGCACTCAATAAAAGTCAGTGGTGGTTATTACTGTTAACTTTAGGAGCTGCTTCCATGTCCTTGGGCCTGGGGTCAATGATACCGAGAAGACAGACCCAGGGATCCACAGCCCAGAGCCTGGGCACCACTGCAGGGCCTGGACTCAGCTGAGGGATGAGGCATGCTGGTAGGTCCTCCGAGCAACCACTACGCGGCTGGCTAAAAGTAATGGCGGCATCCATTCTCCTCTGAACTCCAATGAGGTACATTTCACCGCAGGGAGGCTCATTAAATGACTTGCTTGATGCCATATGAACACTAAGCAGGGGCTCCGGGATTCAAATCCAGGCTTTTGCAATTCTGCAATTTCTTGTTCCTTTACCCATATGTCCTCTGGAGATGAGAGCCTCCCCAGCAGAAGTGAGAACGTGGAAGACTCATTCTGTCGGGGGTACCTAGTGAGTGTTTATCAATAATAACCATTAGCCCTTACTCTGGTATTAAATGATGAACACACACCGTCACCATTCATCATCTTAGCTGATTTTTACAACCCCAGGACATACACGGGGCAGGGATTTCTAACCCTCCCTTTGCAAATGGGGAAAGATGCAGAGAGAATGATTTTACCTGGAGTGCGCCCCTCCAGGTCCATTCTCCCTGCCTCTCCACCCTGTTTTCTGCCCCAGCAGGAGATTACAGGAAGGGAGGGATGCGAGAGAAGCTGGAATATTTCTCCCCACAGCTCCTCCCTGTGGGCCACCCAGACTGTGTTGCAGCTCCTAGCAGGAAGCCGCCCACATGGCCTCTAAGTCTCCAGGTATGGGAAACCAGACCCTCCCCTCACCCTGCCCACATTTTGGTCGTAGTCTTGTTACAAGCTCTCCCCAAACCCCCCAAGCTGGGTGTGTCATCTGTTTCCCGCTGGACGCTGACAGATACGGCAGTTAAGTTGGGGACTCTGGTCTCCTGATGAATGAACGAGGGCCTCTCTGAACCTGCCAACAAGCATCTACTGAATAGTCCCTTGGGGACATGTGGGGAAGGGACAGGGAGAAAAGGAAGATGGCAGAGACACGGAAGGAGGTAGGAGCAGAGGCAACAGGCCGAGCTCTTGGTCTCAGATTTCTCTTTGAATTAACTGGAGTTAACCTTCAGAATATGGGGAAAGACCACAACACTGAGAAGCTGGGCCTGGGGGAGGCCTGTGGTGGGAAAAGAGGTGGCAAGACTTGGAATCTGGGCTTCGGGCCAGCAGAGCCTCTAGTGCCACCTACAAAGCGTTCGGGAAACTGATCTCTGGTCATAAGCTGGGACAGGACGGGGCAGCCCCTTCCAACAACGGGCACTTCTGCACTGCTACTCACGGGGTGGGTGGGGGTGAGGACAGGCGGGCACGTGATGCCCTTGAGAGAAGGGAGCTGCGGGCACCTGATCCTCACCTTGTCTCAAAGAGCCAGCCAGGACTCTAGAGAAGGCGAGATGGCACCTACTGGTTTCCAGACCCTGTTTCCAACTCATCCCCTTTGGCACAGGCATCCAGGGGTGGTGCTGGGACATGGGGCCATTTGAGTTTTCTATCGTGCTCTGGCCTGTAGCCTGGCCTCTGCCGAGAGCGCACAGTTGGGCTGCGTGACCAGACCCCGGGCCACAGAGAAGAGCAAGGAGGAAGACTCACCTCAGGGGGTGGGTCAGTGGCACATGGATTGCCTTCCTTCTACTTTTAGGTATTTTTCTAGTCCTCAATAACTACATGCATTCATTTTATAAAAGGAAACACATTCTATCCTGGAGAACCATGAAGAATCTCAAGAAGAAGAGGACATCACATTGTGGCACAGTTATTTGTGAATTAATAAGATTGCAAAGGACCTGGATTAGGGTTTGCAGGACCTCAGGGATGAGCTGGAGGCTCTTTCACCTGGTGACAGGCTGGCACATGGCCAGTACCTCCGTGACATTCAGGGGTGGTGGGCAGGAAGAGATAAACCGCAGCGTGAGCTCCTCATGCCTGGCTGAACCCTCTCTCCACGCAAGGATCTCGGGGGGAACCCGGGAAGTCACACCTCCCTCTGGGAGCGTGCTGTGTTATCACCTGCTTTGTGAAACCATCCCTGTAGGTTTCCATGTCCCTGACCTTAAAGAAACTTTACATCTTTAACTGTGGCAGTTGGTAGGCAAGATGCAGCAATATGTCCTATTTAACACCAAGAACACAGGGGCCAGATTGCTTGGGTTCATATCCAGCTCATCACTTACTAGCTATGTGTCCTTGAGCAACTTATTTACCTAACCTGTGCCTCTGCGTTCTCAACTGTAAAGTGGAGATAAGCATCTTCTCCATAGGATTATTGTGAAGAGTAAGGGGATTAATATACAGAAAGTGCTTGGAACAGCGTGGGACACATAGCCAGTGCTAGGTAAGTGACAGCTATTATTATTGGCACTTTCCCATTAATCACTCATTGTTTTGTGTCAATTTTATAAAAACAATCTCAAGGGCTTCCCTGGTGGCGCAGTGGTTGAGAGTCTGCCTGCCGGTGCAGGGGACACAGGTTCGAGCCCTGGTCTGGGAAGATCCCACATGCCGCGGAGCAACTGGGCCCGTGAGCCACAACTGCTGAGCCTGCGCGTCTGGAGCCCGTGCTCCGCAACAAGACAGGCCGCGATAGTGACAGGCCCGCGCACCATGATGAGGAGTGGCCCCCGCTCGCCGCAACTGGAGAGGGCCCTCGCACGGAGACGGGGACCCAACGCAGCCAGGAATAAATAAATAATTAATTAATTAATTTAAAAAAAATTTCAATGTTGTAATTCTTAAAAAAAAAAAAAAAAATTTCAATATTTCTGTGACTGCTCCACAGAAATATCTCATCAGCTTGGCCTCTAGGGGTCAGAGGGTGGCACAGAGGAGAGAAGAAAGTAATGAAACAAGCAAGGAACATTTAGATGGGGCCCTTGCTAAGTGTTACATACAATACGTATCATTTAATCCAGCAATAGGGACACCATATAAAATGCAAGACGCCCAGTACAATTTGAACTCTGGACGAGTAACAAGTTTTTGGTATAAGTATGTCCCAAATATTGCATAGGATATACTTATGCTTAAACAAGTGTTCATTGTTAAACTAAACCTCAAATTTAACCGGGCATCCTGTATTTTTACTTGCTAAAAAATTTGGCAACCCTATTGGTGGGGTTGGTAAGCTTCTTCCCATTTTACAGGTGAGGAAAATGAAGCTCAAAGAGGTGAAGTAAATTGCCCGAGGTAGTTTTGTCCCAGCAAGTATTCAAAGGCTCTGGTTCCCCCACGGCAGCAGGCCGCTTCCCTCCAGCTGCTCTGCTCTCAGAAGGCGGACAGGCCTATAGCCAGAGACACAGCCCTCGATCACCTGCCCGCAGCCAGGATGTGCTCCTCAGCCCCCAGGCGGGAGCCTGAATGCAGGAAGAGAGATTTTTTTTTCCCAGAGAGGCTGGGGGGCTACTGCTCCCCAAAACCAGTGCACGGGGAGCCTTCCTGCAGGGGAGGGAGGTTGGGAGGCGACGGGGAGGAGGTCCCGTGAGGGCTGCAGTCAGCCAGGGCGGCACCCGCAGCTCTTCCGGGAGCTGCCCCTGCCTGGGGCTGAAATCTGGAGGCAAAAAAATCACAGGAGAAAACTCAGGAAGCACCAAAGGAAACTTCTCCGGAAGTCCTGAAGTATTTCCACAGCTAGGAGAGAAAAGTTTAAAGTGAAAGCAGCTATGGGCTGGCCTCTCAGAGCCCAGGGTATGACCACAGCATGCTGGTAGCCCCGGCCCAGGTCACAGGGCCCCCTCCCCAGAGCTCACGCAGATGGCCTGGCCTCCCGGGCTCAGCAGAATGCCCCACATGCCCCGCTCTGCTCTCCAGACTCCGAGCTGGGGCTTCACTTGAGTCATTCTCAGCTCTATTTTTACTCGAAGGTGACAAGAAACAACGAATGTTCAAAGCAGGACAATCAAGTCGCCTGATTCCACGCTTCTGCAGGGCCAGGGACCATGGCTGGCCTTTGCTGGGAGCAAGGACAGGAAAGGGGGTCCAGGAACCTCTGGAGGGCTTCTCTCCAGACCCAGGAGTCTAGAGCCCATTCCCCAGTCTGTAACTTCCCAGGAAGGTGACATGCAGCTTCCTCCTCCCCTGGCCAAGAAAGGCCAAAGCACATTCCTCCAGGCAAAGTAATGGCTTGTGCAAAAAGCACCAAACTCTGGCTGGGGATGGCGTGTCTGGGGAACAGTGAAGGATTCCGTGCGGCGGCAGGGTGGGGAGTGTGGTTAAGAGAGCCAGGAGGTGAGGCTGGAGATGGTGTCTGAAAAGGCTCCCGTGCTGTGCTAGGAGTTTAGACTTGACCTTCTAGGAAGGAGGGAGGCGGGAAGGTGCTAGACTAGTGAGGGAAGGAATCAGATCCTCCAGGAGGGCTTGAGGACCCCAGGGCCTTCCTACTGAATGGGCATCACCTGGGGGCTTGTTAGAAACGCCAAACAGGAGGCCCTGCCCCAGACCTGCTGGACCAGAATCTGCATCCTCACAAGATGCCCCAGCTGATTCGTATGTCTAGGTGAGGCCCTGAGTCACGGCTGC
Source organism: Balaenoptera borealis (assembly GCF_965194805.1). Taxonomy (NCBI): domain Eukaryota; kingdom Metazoa; phylum Chordata; class Mammalia; order Artiodactyla; family Balaenopteridae; genus Balaenoptera; species Balaenoptera borealis. The sequence goes on along the minus strand of NC_138879.1, from coordinate 47,062,153 downwards.
GGTGGAGAGAGGGTCACTGGTTGGACCTCTCCAATAGCCTTTTCTGACTGCCCTTCTGCCCTCCTCATGCTCAGCTCTACTGCCTCCTTGCGTCCTCCCTGCTCCGTGATTCTCTTAGGTGGCCCTTGTGCTAGAACGCAGCCCCCGAGAACATCCTTCTCTTCATACCCCCTCACCAACCACAAAGCATTTCCAAGCTCCCACGTGCTCGGGGCAAAGGGAGATAGATGCACGCAGCGGTTAAGAGTCAGTCCCCAAATTGAACTGGATGTTCAGAAGAGCTTTGCAAACACACAGATGCTGGGCCCAACCCCAGGTTCTCATGCCGAGGGCCCTGGCACTTGAGCACCTTTGGTGAGGAGCACAAGCTCCGGCATCACACAGACCTGGGTTTAGAGCCCAGCTCAGCTTTTCCTAGGCTGTGTGACCTTAGGAAAACTGTTTACCTTCTCTAGGATCATAAAAAAAAAAAGTCTCCTCATCCACAGAAGTGGATAAAAATAGTTGAGACCTCTGCAGGGGGGGTTGAAGATTAAACGGGACATTGTTTGTCAAGTGCTTAAGGACAGTGTCTGGCACCCTATAAATGGCAGCCTTTGTTATTCTTCTTTGTGCCTCTAAGGAGTTTAGAGTCTGGCAGAGAGGAAATGACAACGGGTACAAAGCCTACATAGGTAAACACTACAAAACAATAAATAAGAAAGAACTCAATGTTGTGGCCCAGCAAGCAGTGCTGGGTTCTGAACTGGGGTGCTCACCAAGGCCGGTGCTATAATCACGCACAGGGGCTTCCTGGAGGTGGTGGTAGCTTGAGCTGAGGCTTGAGCACAGAGGTTGGCTGTGGAATGGTGAGGGTCTCACTGGCTAGAGCAGGGGGCACGTGCTGGGATGCTGGCAGATCTTAATGGATGGGTAGTGCGAGATGTCCCCCAGCATGGGGGATCTTGAAGGCAGTTTGGATTGGATGTGGAAAGAAAATGCCTCACTGAAGGTTTCTGGGCAAAGGAGAGGCGGATGGAAGCAGGTTTAGTGTAGTCACAGGCAACTGGATGGGGAGTGGTGTCTCAGGTCAGGGAGGGGGCCTGAGGATGCTCAGGTGTCCGCAGCAAGGGCCTGGCTGTGGTGGCAGCCACCGCGGGTCCCCAGGCAAGAAATAGCTCTTCATCCAATTTGCATCCCATCCTTCCTTTCCAGGGTGCAGGAGACAGAACAAGATCCTGCTTCGGGTGTCTAAAGTTTCTGCACCCAAAGACGGCACACGATGCCCACTGACCCATCCAGGTCAGGAGCTGCCACAGGGTCTGCAAAATGTCTGCAGACCAAATGCCAGGGGAAATGGCCCTTCCATATGGCTGGGTGGCACACCAGCTGGTCTCTCATTAACCCTCTCAATGATGCACTAGAAAATTAACAACTAAGGCTTTCTGCTCCATTAACACCGACATTGGCCCTTGGCGGAGGGGGGCGGGGGGGTGGAGCGGGACAGGTTTTGTCTAGACAGAGGAACTCATAAAGTCCAGATGCCTGGGCTTCTGCCACTCAGGAAGGGGGTGGGCAGAGGAAACCTGGTATGTCTCCCATGGTGGGTGCCTCCCATGGTGAAGTCCCCAGCAGAGACCAATCACAATCACAAGAGGCCACTCCCTCTTCTCATCCTTAAGATGAGGTTAACAACCTTTCACAGCTTTACTGTGAGAATTAAATGAGATTGTGAACATGAGAACACTAGCTCAGGTGTGGTACCCACTAGGTGTCCCATCAATTGCTTTGTTATTTTTATTTTTATTGGGAAACAGAAGGGTCTGACTTGGTTCAGGGTCCACAGTCAGTCCCCTAGGAGAGGTTATAAAGGACCCTGGAGCCCTGCTACCCAGGTCGTGGTCCCTAGACCGTCAACAGTAGCACTGGCATCACCTGGGAGCTTGCTAGAATACAGAACCTCAGGCCTCAGTCCAGCCCTACTGAATGAGAATCTGCATCTTAACAAGATCCCCAGGCCATTAAAATGCACAGTAGAGTTTGAGACTCTGCTCTAGTATATTTGGTCCTAGGAAAAAACCATCTTCTCCTCTCTCCTCTCCCACCTCAGGAAATACGGGGCCCAGGACTCCAGGTGGATAGAAGTAGAGGATGCTGATGCCGCAGGGCCCTTTGATTAGCTCCTGCTTGCTTGCCATGCTGCATTAAAGCACACGAGAGCACATGTTGAGAAAATTACTCCCTTCTTGATTCCTTTCAATCTTTCCCACTACTGTTTGGTACTAGATGTCTTTAACATTGATTCTCTGTTTCCTTCCCTTAAACAGAGACATAGGAGGCTCAGACCTAGAGCTTTCCAAGGGCAACAGTGTATAACTAGAATTAATAACACTGTTGAGTGTTTAGTGCATTTATTTGTAAGGAAACTTTTTATTTATTGCAAGAGATACAGATCTTCCATTCGTTTCCTTTCTAAGTAAATGATATTTAAAACAATGAGTCAAATTGAAGAAAAACAGTTAGGTCCATAATAACGGAAGTGTGTGAATCTGGCAAAAATCACAACACGTATATAAATCACGGCAGTTTGGTAAATTATTATCCCTTATAATTCATAAGAGCCCTCTGAGATCAGCTCATCCACTTTTTTCATATTGCAGGTCATGAAATCAATGTAGTAGGTCATGACCAGCACTTCTTGGGTTTGTTTTTAATGGAGTGGAATGGAATGGAATAGACTAGAAGAGCATAAAGTTACGAGAACATTGCAAATGTGATAAAACAGTAAGTACTATCCCATAAACTTTTGTTTCAGTTTGTGTGTGTCCTGGCTTACAATGTAAAATGTCTGTATTCTGTATGGGCTGTGGTCCAAAGAGTTAGCAAGCCACTCATGTAGTCCACTCTCCCTTTAGTAGGTGCCCCTGGCCTCTGCTAACTTATTTCCAATGGGGAGGAGTTGACTCCTTTGGCCAGACCATCCATGAGCATGTGTCGAGGTCCCACCACAGCTCTCTGGCTCCTCTCTCACGACAGAACTGACAACGGTAGCCCCTGCCACAAGTTATTAAATGGACGCTTCCCAGCCCCACTGAGGTGAGGAAAGACTCAGGCACCTGCACAGAAAGAAGTGTGGAGATGCACTAGCATGAAGACATGTCATTTTTGGAGGGACAGGATCCCCATCACCAGGATCTGCTCTCCTGGCCCTCTGAACCCTCCCAGGCTTGAGCAGCCCTCTTTCACTGGTCTTCCCTGAAAGATGTCTCTTCCCTTGAAGAGCAGTGATGGAGAGGGGGAAGGAGGCTGGGGGAAGGGCAGGAAGAACAGGAGAAAGCTCTGGGTGGGGGAGGGGATAGAGTTCATCACAGGGTGGCACTTGAAGGATGGACTTGTCAAGGCTGAGCCTCGGGCCGGCTGCATCCTGGACCCACAGGGAGGGCAGGAGCACGCCAGGGCAGCAGGAGGAAGAAGGCTGGGGCAGCAAGTTCAAGGTGGGGGGAGGAAGGGGTCAGGAGCACGTAAGGCCCCAGCGCCAGCTGAAATTTCACATCAGCCCCCCTACAAACAGACGAGTGAGCCAAGGGGAAGGTTCATGGGTCCCTACACCCTACCAAGCAGGAATTCCTAAAAATGCCCACAGACTGAGAGAAGGAAGTAAGCTGCCAGTGACATCTCGAGCAGCAAAGGGAAAGGACGAGAATGGAGTTGTGGGACCCCTTCCCCTCCCCCATGTCCCCACTTTTACCTTCCTGCTTCGCTTGTCAGCTCAAGGCAGTCTTTCACCCCCTTTATCATACCCCAAAAACTCTCCACATGCAAACCCTTTGTACAACAAGCCCTCCTATCTTGTTTTAGCCTTTCTGGCTCCAGCCGAAGAGGGGTCTGCTACGGCGGAAGGCTCCAGGCACAGGCTTCCTCCAGAGGCCTGAACTCTCGGCAGGGCACTCTGGGTCTGCACTGGAGCTGCCCCATCGTTAGCATGCTTTGTGTGGGTGAGTTCAAATGCAGAAGCTGGATCTGTGGCCCAACTGGCCCTGGGCCTCAGCAAAGGACCTTGGTGCGCAGTGGCCTGATTTATGGCCGAGAGCTCTCTTTATTTTCCTTTGGAAACTATGGGGGTGAATTTTAAAAGGCCTGAGATCAGAGCCAGCGTGCCTGGGCTCTGCCAAGTCCTCTCTTCCTCTAGTTCCCACTTACTTGTCCCTTGCCCTGCTCTGCTCTGGAAACTGGGCCTTCGCTGTACCCCATCCCTAACCCCAGAGTCTATTTTCTCTCCTTCCTCTTTATTTATTTTGGGGTTAACAAACAGTGCGCCTCTTGCCAATAACCCAGGGACGAGGTAACTCTGGGATATGGGTTCCAAGTACCCATGGGAGAGCTCCTTGGGAATCATCCTTAGGAAGAGGCAGTCCAGCTGGTGGGCACTTACAGGGAACCCAGAGGCTGAGAGCTGCCCGAATACCACGGGGGCAGCCAAGACAGTCTCCACAGTTGTCATTCTAGCTAGAGAGATGAACAGATCAATCAATCTCCGCGAAATACCAGCTGCCGTGAAAGGCAAGGGAGTCTGGGAGGAAGCGTGGTTTCGAGTCAGGCCAACCCTGTGCTCAATTCCTGGCTTGTACTCTAGCGCAAGGACCTTGAATTAATTACTTAACTTCCCTGGGTCCCAGTTTCCTCCCTATAAGATAGAGATAATTCCTTCCTACCTCATAAGGTAGGGGCTGTTGAAGATTAGCGATAACACGTGGGCAGTGCCCAGGACCGTGCTGACACATAGTAGGTCCTCATCGGCCTTGGCTAAGATCATTATTGCTGCTGGCAGCTGAGCGGGCTATATACAGAGTTGGAGCCATCTGAGATCTGATGAGCTTCAAACTGGGAGACCTTCGGCAATAAGTTAACCTCTCAGGGCTTCAGATTCCTCATCCACAGACCAGGGGGATGATAAAAGGTACCTTGGTGGGTTGTTAGGATAATGTAAGGAAGTACCTACCACAGCATCTGGCACATAGTACGACTGGTTAAACTTTATGTTTTCTGCCATTCTTCCTAGACCAAATGGAAAAATCTAATTTCTATGAACTTGGTCGGACTAACGGGCTTTCTTTTCCTTGGGCCCAGTGGTTGTGAGAGCCCCAAGGATGAGGTTTCTATGTACCTTTGCAGAGCTCAGACACATTTCCCTTAAAGGTCCCCATTGCACAACTCCAGGGGTGCCGTCACAAAGAGCACACAGCCACCCAGACCCCAAACCTCTCAGAAAGGGATCTTTCTCACAAAGCTGTACCTTCAAGGGAGAAATTCACTCAAAAAGATGGACTCTATGCTGCTTAGGCCCAGGGTAACTTGCACCTGAACAGTGACCACAAGTGAGGCAATCAATTGCTGTTGTGGGTGGTAGCTATCCCCCAGCTGGGGAAATAACTAGGCTTAATTGTACAACATCTTCAGTCTCCATAATCTTGATCCATTAAACCCTTGCTGCTGGCCAGGAGGCAATGCCCAGGAGGAAGGGGTTAGCCCAACACACTAATAGGATCAGCCCTTCAATCCCATGAAGGTAATTATGGCCACATCCTTCCCCAACAGCCCTGAGTAAACCCACAGATCCCTAGCCAATTTGGGGCTTTTCTAGGCAGTACCAGCTCCACTGACACCCCAGGAAGGCCAAGAGCTACGTTGCCTGGAGTGACACGGACTCAGCTCCATTGACATTGGTCCACCTGAGTCCTCCCAGCTGCCCAACCCCTTCTGGAGACGTTGCTCACCTTTGACAAAATGCCTGACCACATCTGCTACATCTACCTGTGGTCTAGAGGGACATGGAAGCCGCAGAGGTGAAGGTGGAGGAAAGAGGGGAAGGGCACCTGATCGATTAGGTCACCACAGAGCCCGCCCCATCTCCCAAAGACCACACTGACCCTGTCAGTTTCCATATGGCCAGTAAACCCATATTCGTCTTTCGTCCCGCAGTGTGGTAGGGAAGGAAGCGCAGGAAGAGAAGACAGAAATAAAGCACAGGGGCAGAAAACCGAGTGAGAGGCCCAAATGAGGTCTGAACCTGGGGGAAGAGAACTGGCTGTCCCATCTGCAGTGGGTCACGGTTGCAGCCGGCCCCACCTCAAAGGGCTCTTTGCCAAATGCCTTGGGCAGGGAGTAGGCTTGGGTGTCTATCCCCAACCCTCTTATGGGGGTGCATCCTCTAGTTTGCCTGTTGCCCTGATTTCCTTCTTCTTCCCCATTTACAGGATCAGGTTCTCCCCAAGCTTCAGAGACAAGCAGAACGCTCCCACTGCCAATCAGGGCCATCCATGGCTCCATCAGACCATATCTTGCCCAAAGGAATGCAAGCTAGGGCAGACCAAGGCCACAAGTCAAAACAATCAGCCTCTCCTATCCAGCCCTGGAGACAGGTAAGCCTGCAGGCCTCTCCCCCTGGTACTCCGTGGAAAGTGCCAAGACCCTGTAGGTAGAAGGTGGTGGGAACTCCAAGCCCCGTGGATACCCCTCAGCCTACCAGAGCCAGGGGCCCGGCTAAGGCAGACGTCGTGGAGATGACATGCAGTTGTCCTGAAGCTGCCTTCCTCCTGGTTTGCTCCAAAGGGCTCAAGCTGAGCCGAAGAGCTGCAGCACCAACATTGGTGGGGAAGGCTTCCAATCACATAATCACAAGCCCTAGCAATGCGTGGGACTCCCTTGGGGGGTCTACAATTACCAAATCCACACAGCCAGAAACTTGTGAATGGACCAGCTAATGGGTTTATGGGGTTTGCTGGTGGAGTAAGGAGTTAAGGAGCCAAGAACCCAGAAGTTTTCTTTTCCCTCTCATACTCACTCACACAACCGGAAATTACTGCGGGCTTATTATGGCACAAGGCACTGGGCTAGGCACCAGCTGAGAACCTAGTCCAACACTCTGACCCTGCCTGTCCCCTCACACACTTCCCAGCCCCTTCCAAACTCCTCTGCAAGACTTTCGTGGATCCCTGTTCAGTGACAAAGGCCGTGAAGAGCTGGACAGCTGATCAGTTCAATAGCACTCCTCATCTTCAAAGCACTTGAGAAACATTAACCAATTAATCCCCGTGGCACCCACGTGAGACATCATAGCCTCACTTTACAGAGGAGTGTGAGTAAGGAAGGTACCAGAATCGCCCCTGGACCCAGAGAACAGCCCCAGTCTTCCATCCTACCGGCTCTCCCCCCTTCTTCTACCCACCTAGCTAATTCTTCACAAATGTTCCTGTCATTCCTTCCTTTTTCCAAAGAACAATAACAGCAGCAATCACAACAGCAACAAAAAATCACATTTCTCTGACTAGGAGACTTAATTCTTCTGCCAGGCCCACCCCTGGGACTCCAGCAGCCACGTCAAATATGGGCTGGTGTTGACAAGCAGGAATACATGACTGAGGCTTAGTCATAGGACAAGAAAGCATCCATTTGCAGGTCCACACCGACTGTCAGGCCAGTGGCCTGGTCCTTGGTGCAGCTAATATAGGAATAAGGTGGGAAACTGAGGCAGGTTCATGATCATCTGGAGATGAGTTTTTATCCCCACAGCCCCAGATGCTTTCCTGGCTATTGGACAGGGCACTGAGTCTGTAAGGGGCATAAAAATATCACCAGAGATTTCCCTTGGAAATGTCGCTTGGGGTAACAGAAGTGAGATCCAAAGGCAGATTCTGATAACTACAGATGATCATGTTCTGCCTTCTATGAGGTCCAGATAACTAGAGGTTTTGCTTGGCTCCACAGTCGGCCTGTTTGAGGCCAGAGCTAAATTGCCTGGGACAAAAAAGAGGCTGGAATGGCAAAGGAAGAGACCTTAAATGTAGCCCTCAGTTCTCTTTTACACAGATCCTGAAAGATTTCGTCTCTACTCAGAGGAACAGAGAAAGTTTCAGAGCACCTCCCGTTTTTGTTATTCCATAGAACTTAGTATGATCCAACCTGATCCCGTGGTATAGAAGAAAACCAAGAGAAAGTGGTGTTTAGTGGAAACAGTGGTGAGAGAAAGACAGAGAGAAGATAAAACGAAGAACACAGGCAGAAAACACGTGCAGATAGAAACATACCAGCTCCAGGGAAAGAATCTAGGCAAGGCACTGAGGGGCAAAGCTGACACTACTACGTTAATGTAGGAAAATGAACGGTCCAGAGACAGGAGGTGGGGTGGCTGGAACCCTCATCCATCACACTAGTTTACCAGGGGCAAAGACCGTGCTCCAATCAGTCCCAGATCACACGGGCAGCTGGGAGCCAACCCATCTCCTTGAGTCAGACAGATCACCATCACTACAGACCTTCAGGACTTCTACTATAGGGGAAAGAGGGGGTCTGAGGTTCACCCCTTATCAAGTGACCATATCAGCCTGCAGTGGAAGTGTGCACATATGCTAAAGCCAGAAAGACTGAGCCGACAACTCCAAAGGTAAGACGTGTGTGAGGGGAGGGGCTGTTTGTTAGCCTGGCATCTTAGGTGTAGAGAATCACCAGCCTCAGTGAAATTAGACAGAGCCTCAACCACCCCTGCCCTGGCTCCAGGACCAGCCCCCAGTTCCTCCAAGAGACACAGAGTCAAGTTAGGCTCAGTCATTCAGACCACTTACCCTGCTGGACCATTCTGGGGAGAACTCTGACAGAGGACCAAAGAGACAGATGTCCCCCATTCCATGACATCCCAAGACCTTGAATAAGTTCAGACATATCTAGGTGACACTCAGGGTCTTCCTAGGGTATGATCTAAATCCCAGCTTTGTCACTTACCAGTCACGTGACCTTGGGTAATGGTTTTAGCCTATTCAGCCTCTCTTCCTGTAAAAGGGAGAGAAGACTACCTATCTTGCAGAGTTGTGAGGTAAGGAGAGACTGGATGGAGTGCCTAGCTCAGTGCTGGCATAGGGTAGGTCCTCAGGAGATGCCACTATCACTGCCACCAGGAGCAGTGCTTAGAAGGAGCCTCGATCACCGGGTCATTCGCATCCCTAAGAAGTACACTGGCTACCCTGTGCCCTGGGTACATCCCCTTTACAATTCCTGATGGATGTGGCTTTTGTGGGGACTTGCCACCCTGTGAGCCTGTAAGCAGAAAGCTTCCTGAGAGGCAGAGGAACTTCCTCTGGGAGCCACAGAACCATGCTGCCAGGCAAATGACAGCTCGGGTATTTGTTTTAATTTAGGCTCTTGTCAAGAGGAAAATTCATGGCTAACAGCCCAAACATGACTGCACAGCACCTCCCCAGGAAGCCTCACTCTACGGCTCTCCAATCAGCTGTTTGGAAGAAGGAGGCAAGGACTCCTCCTCACATTGCTGCCAAGTTGGTGTCCCCCCTCCCCTCCATCCAGGCTGCCCCAGGAGCCCAGAGGCCAGGGCAGCAGCAGAAGGGTAGACAGCTCAGATGCCAGCCTGCCTGAGTCAGGGCTGATAAACAGGCACCCCCAAAGAAGGCCTCGGTCTAATTCCCTTTTCCCATCCCACCTTCCTCCAGTCGGAAATTGTCAAAGCATCCTCAGGCAATTTTGCTCCTTTGCTCCAGGTTGTGTATGTGTGTGGGGTTAGGTGTTGGGGTGGGTTGGGGGGTGGTAGGAAAACTTGGAAATGATCAGATGATCAGGTGGGGGAGTCTTCTTTAAGGCAATGAAGAGAAAGCCAGAGACAGGTTTCCATAGGATTCTATGCTCTGGGAAATAGGGAAAGCAGTACTGGGTTTTGCAAAGAGTCAGAAATATTCAGGAACATAAGCTGCATGTGAATATGAGGCATTGTTGTGACTGTTATTTGCAAGAGCACAGCTAAGAGAAGGTCACTAATCCTTCCTTTGGGTCAGGAGCTGATCTGCAGCAGGGCTCTGAACAGATGTGTGCCCCATTCAGGCAAACACACGTGCACACACACCACACAGCGACCGTGGGCCCTGACCTTCACCCAACGATGCTGGCCTCTGCAGGGGAAGGAGCAGGTGGAGTGGCTAGGCTCGGCGCGGGACCGACACCCAGGGGATCCAGCTTTGTCCCTTTGATGTTGAAACACCAAAGCAGAATGGACCATCACAAGGAGAGCTCCTGGGGGGAGGAAAGGAAAGGGAAAAGGATGGGGATGGGGATGGGGGGAAGGAGGAAAGGAAAGGAAAAAGGATGGAGGCAGAAGAGGGAGAAGAAAAAGGTATGGGGAATGATGGGGACCCAAGGGGATACAGAGGTCAGAGGTTGGGTACTGAGTACTGAGGAGCCTCCAGGGCAAGCCTTTGGGGTTCAAGGCATCACCTTGTCCACTCCGCCCGCCATAAGACTGTTACCAAGGAATTCAAGCCAGGTTAACCCTTAAAAATGTCCTTGTCCCATGGCATCCAGTGTCCAGAACCAGAACCTGGCTCCACCTATCTCCCCCAACCCCTGCCCCTGCCTCAGGACTCTGGGCTAGGAGACCTAGCAAGAGAGAGTGGGAGGGTCCCACTGAACCGATCAGGGAGGGTGAAATCCACTTACTATCTTCTTCAGGGGCTATCAGGACCCTCTTCCTGTACCACTGAAAGCTAGGGGAAGGTGTCTCAAGGGAGGGGTGGGAGAAATGCAGTGCTTTAGCCACCTAAGCAAGTCGGAGTCGGAGTCGGAGTCGGAGTCGGGGTCGGGGTCGGGGTTGGGGTCGGGGTCGGGGCGCTCAACGCTGGGCGCAAGCCCCCAGAAGGTACGAGCGCTCAGTTAACACATCCCCAGCGGCAGTGCAATCACGTGATCGCGGCAGATTTGGGAGCGAGGGGGTGGAGACGCCGCCGAGGTTAGTTTTTTTTTCTTTTTTGGGGGAGTGGAAGGAGGGGAGAGGGGGAGGGAGGGGGAGAGTGCGGGTAATGATGAGCCTGGCAGGAAGTACTGCTGAGCTGGGGGTTTTCAGGTCCTTCATCCAAATGGCCCCCACGGAGATGTGCACCTACAGTCTCCCTTACCACACGACCCTACCCCCACCCCGAAACACACAGGTCTCAGGATGTCCCTGAGGTGGCAAACTCAGGCGCCAAGACCAAAATGGCCTTTCTGCTTCAACGTGGACAGAAGGAGCAGCCAGTCGAGGAGCGGAGGCAGCACCCTACAAGGGCTCTCCCCTCTTCCCCAGGGTTGGGGACTGCTCGGTTACACAACAGGTGGGAGAGGGGTGACACAGCTCTCCTGGCCCCGTCGGTCCACTGCGCACCCCCTGCGGCTTGAAGTCCACTCTGGGGACCCCATCCGCGGCCGATCGCGGGATCCTACGCCGCTCGCCCGCCTGCCGGCCCGCCGGGCACCTGGGCGGCCGTGCCCGCAGCCCCCAGTCCGCGCGGGGCTCCCCAGAGAAGCCCGGCATCGCGGGCCCCAGGGCCGTCCAGGCGCAGCGCGGGGCGCCGGGGCCCCTTCCCGCCTGGCCTCCCCTGCCCGAGCGCACACGTACTGCTGTAGAGGGTGTCGATCCAGGAGAGGCGCGGCAGGCCCCGGTGGCTGAGCGGCTCCATGCCCGCGGCTCCGCGCGGCGGCGGCGGCTCCGTCAGATCGGAAACCCGACCCTCATCGCACAACAAAGGAGGGAGGGCGCGGGCGGCGGGCGGGCGGCCAGCTCCAGAGGCCGAAGTTGCCGAGCGCTGGGTGGAAGCCGGGGGAGGCGGGGAAACAGGTAGCAGGGAGGACCGAGCCGGAGCTGCCCGGGAGGAGGGGAGGGCGGGCGAGGGCCGGCGAGCGCCCGCGGGAGCCCTTCCGGCCCCTGCGACCGCCGCGAGCCCCGCTGCGGTTCCCGGAGCGGCGGCCCCGCAGCCCGCCCGCCAACTAGCAACTTCTCCGGGGCTGCACGGCGCCCAGGGGCGGGGGGGCGGGGGCCGCGACCAATCGGCGCGAGGCTCCCGCGCCCCCTCCCCGCAGCACGCCTCCAGACCCGGGAAGGGGTGTGGGGAGCAGCCGGGGTCCCCACGCGAGAGGCGCTCCAGCCGGTGACGGAGGAGTGGTCCGCGGGGGGACTCCGGGCTGCGGCGCAGGCCCAGGATCCTCTTCCTCCCCTCGCTGGGCTCGGCCAAATTCTGGCAACCCGCTGACTAGGTGCCGCGGGGAGACCTACGAGCCCGCAGGGGTGACATCACCTGCCACCCCAGGATCTCTAAGCGCAGTTTCAGGGGCCAGTGAGGCTCCCAGGCCCCTCCCCTAGGCAAGCCTGGGGAGCGGCGCTGACGGGGTTAACGTCCTGCCCGCCCGCGGGAAGCCTTGGCTGCCCTAGGACTCTTCCCTTCCAAACCTTAACAGTGCCTCATCTATTTAAACACCCTTGACCTAAAGGCCGGGCGGTTCCTGCCCTACACACCAGGGGGCGGCGGCTGGAGAAAGGCGGGAGGCCGGGGCTCGTCGAGGGGCCGTGGAGGATAAACTGGGTTACAGGAGAGACCCCAGGGTCTCCGCTGGGTTCCCTCCAGGAGCCGTCTCTGGGGATCCCAGCCGCAGCCCATGTAAGGAGGGACAGACACCATGTATGCCTAATCACAAGCTGAGGGAAGGCTGGGGTCAAGATGCCTTTGAGAACAGACCTTTAGAAACAAAATTCCTTCTAAGACCCGCCCCCCCCCCCCAAAAGCTGTGAAGAGGTTGGAGTGGGGGAGTTTTACACCTGTGCCCTGGGTGCAGGTTCTAAATGACCCAAGGCAACTTGGCTGCAGATTTGGTCCTACAGGCCTCCTTGGAACAAAGGACCCTGGAGAAGGGACTGGAGAGGAGGGAGGGAGGGAGAGTCAGGCTAGGGTGGTCCAGGGCAGTGGGGCTAAAGCTCCTTTCCTGAACCCAAGGGAAGGGAGGCAGCGGGCCCACAAGGGAACCCTGCCCTGGACCATTTACCCTGCTTTTACCTCAGATAGTGAGGTTTCTGATAATGGAGCAGACCCTCCCACCCCTCATCTCCAAGCAGCTTTAAGGGCAAAGACATCATGGGACCCAGGTCAATGGACAGGGCTACAAGGTGAAGCTCACCCTGGCCTCTATAGGGGGCAGTGTTGTCAGCACCTCCAGAGCATTTGGTGGGGGAGGGGGGCCTTATCATCTCAAACAACCACAGATCTAGTTCTTAAAAAAAAAAAAATTTAATCGAAGTATAGTTGACATGCAATATTATATTAGTTTCAGATCTTGTTCTTAAGGGGAGAAGCAGACCCTCACTCATGATACTGAAAGGAAGCCTGCACCCAGCCCCTGCAGCTGCTTAGGTAGCGGCCTCCAGAACTGCCCAAGGGGAAGTGGTGGCCACTAGGCTCACAGCAGGTCGGGTGAGCCCCTGGGAGTTGCAGGGGAAGATGCTCTGGGGAGTGAAAAGCCTCCACAGGTGGCTGCGTGGGTGTTTTTCAACCTAGAGGTGACACTGTCCCCTCACTGCATCCACTTGGCTCTCCCCCACCCCAGGCCTCCTGGCTCAGGCTCTGGATCTTGTGGGTCTCCCTGCTCAGCTGTCACCCTCCCACCGTCTCTGACTTGCACACAAGACTGGGAGGACCAAGCAAGCAGGCACCTGGAGCTTGGCAGAGAGGGGGGCGTGCATCTCCAATGAGATGCTCCAGAAATAGAGCCAGGATGGGAGAGGAAGCAAATGGGCTCCTGGAGGAACCAGAGGGAGGACGGTGAGATGGAGGAGCAGAGAGGGGCCCAGGGCCTTTCTTCTTGCCACACGGAAGGCACAGAACCCAGAAGAAACGTGCAAGCAGGAGCCCAGCCCAGGGAAGCAGCAGCACTGCCCCCTCCCCAAGAACCCCCATCCCCACCAAGGCAGCCTGGGCCCTCTCTGCACACTGCCTGATGGCCACATCTGGGCACTGACTGCGAGGAGGCCATGGATGTATGTTTCTGCGTGAGTCACATACATTTGCATACATTTTACATTTTTATCTACAAAGGCTGGAACAAGCTATTTTCAGGCTAAAATGTTACAGTTGCTCTCCTTAACATTGCCATAGTTTGCTTTTTTCTACCTTCTGTCCAAGCCTGTCCTGGACCTCCCAATCCAGAACACAATATAGGGGAGAGGGGAGAGGGATCTTGGAGGCAAATAAGGAGGAACACTTCTAATACTTAACAGAGAATGCCTGCAGTGGACCTGGCTTGGATCTTAGTGCTTTGTTTACATGACAAACTCACTGTTATCTCAGCTCCTTCCATTTTCCAGATGAGCAAACTGGGGCACTGGTCAGCTAAGTAACCTGTCCAGACAGTAAGTGGAGGGCTGAGACTTGAACCCTGGCAGTCTACTCGTGCAGTTAAAATGCCATGCATGCTGCCTCCACTGTCAGGGTTGAAAGCAGGATGGCAAAGGTCCCTGGAAATCTTCGCGGGTCCGTGGGTTAGAGACCACCTTCTAGAAAACTCTCCCAATCCTCTTCCATCTCCATACAACTGTCTCACACATGTGTCCCAGGAAAGGGCAGTTACTTCAAGATCCCTTGATGCCTATATGGGATGGCTTCCAAAAGACATTAACATCACACATGTTAGACATTAACATCTAACCTTGGCTACAGAGACAAGTGTGTGGAAGCACCAGGGTGATATGAGACCAGGACAGAAGCCTCCAGATTCCTGGCACTGAGGATGGAGAGGAGGTGGGGGGAGACCCAATACCACATCCTAGGAAGGAGGGAGTTACAAGAGTCATTCTCATTCGCCTTGTGCCAAAGGTGAAGTGCTCTGCCAGCAACTCCCATCTGTCAGAGCAGCAGGGGGACGTTCCGTGGACAGGCCACCCTGATTCAGCTAAGTGTGGACCTGCCCATGCACCCCAAGGCACTGAATCAGCACCCATCACACCTCGTCCTCCAAGCCTGCACTAACCATTTGCTGTCTAGTCCTTTGGGTGAACATGCTTCTCCTTCCCCTCTGGCCTGTGCATTCAGTCTGTCCTGGCTCCCTGCTTCCCATAGCAACGGGCCTGCTCCTGCCTCACCACCAGATTTAAGGGGGATTTAAGTGTAGGTTGCTGGGATCACTGAGCTGATGATGAGGGGCCGAGTGGGAAGAAGATATATCCCATCCTGAAGGTCAGCGGCCTTGCCCTTAATCCCCAGGGCTGTGCTACTCACTCCCTCTCCAATGGGAAAAGGGTGACCATGCTTAGAAACAAAACTGGGTATTTCCATTTTTCTTCCCTCCTTGCTGTTAGCAACTCAGCTCCACTGTGCACAATAGGAAGTCCCCTGGGAGTCCTTGCAGGGGTCACTGTTGATGAGGAGGATGTCCATTCACCTCTTCCCACTCTGAGGCCCGCAGGGAGCACCAGTGTGAGCAGGCTGGAGGTACAGGTGGTCAGGGGTGGGGTGGTGGTGGGCTTCGCATTCAAATTAACAAAAACAAGGGACTTCCCTGGTGGTCCAGTGGTTAGGACTCCTTGCTTCCACTGCAGGGGGCATGGGTTCGATCCCTGGTCAGGGAACTAAGATCCTGCATGCCGTATGGTGCAGCCAAAACAAAACAAAACAAAACCAAAAACAAAATCAGACTGTGATAGTCAAAAACCCTTTGGTACCCTTCCTGGCAGATCAGCTCTTTAAAAGCTGGGACTAGGGCTTCCCTGGTAGCGCAGTGGTTGCAAATCCTCCTGCCAACGCAGGGGACACGGGTTCGAGCCCTGGTCCGGGAAGATCCCACATGCCGCGGAGCAACTAAGCCCGTGTGCCACAGCTACTGAGCCTGCGCTCTAGAGCCCGCGAGCCACAATTGCTGAAGCCCACGCGCCTAGAGCCCGCGCACCGCAACGAAGAGTAGCCCCCGCTCGCCGCAACCAGAGAAAAGCCCGCGCGCAGCAGCGAAGACCCCAAACAGCCAAAAATAAATAAATAAAATAAATAAATTTATTAATAAATAAATAAATAAAAGCTGGGACTGCATCTTTTTTCACTGCACTCAGCCCAGTGGATGAATGAAGCTCAGGTAGACCTCCAAGGCAGCCGTTACTACACTGCGCCCCCAGATCAGCTTTCTGCCAAAAGCCCAATAGATTGGCATTCAATAATACATGTTGAATAAATAAAACTAATGACAGCTAACTTTGAGTGCTTCTTAAGTGCCAGGCACTGCTTCACATAGACTACCTTTCTTAGTCCTCATAATAAGCCAATGAGATAGGCACTACTATTCTCTCCATTCCTTCCTGCAGAAGCAGGAAGGCTATGCTATTGGCCAGCTAGCAGGTGGTGATACTTGGAAATGAACCGAGATTCTGAATCCAGAATCCACATGTGTAATCTCTGTACAGGGCTGCAAGGAGTGAATAAATGAATAAACAGAATGAAGTTAAACTCAGGGAGGATGAAATTGGAGCTACAGGAGGAATGTAATTCCAGAACTCCCCAGAGCCACCAATGATTAAGCAGAAAGAGAACTGGTTCCCAAAGAAAACCACATCTACTACAACAGGGCAGATGACCCTGGAGACAAGCTAGCTGCAATCAATCCGATGACAATTTCCTGAACTCCAGTCCCCGCCAAACCCCACTTTCCAGCCTCAGTTTTCACATCTCTAGGTGGGCACACAGGTGGAGCAGAGAGATGACCTCCAGGCTTCCTATCTGCCCTGGCAGACCCCGGATTGGCCTGTTTCTGTCTCCTTGCTTCATTTCCTTTAACCTCTGTACAGTAAATCAGCATTTACCCTTCTAAGATTCACCCTCACCCCTTGGGCCTGGAAAGAAGAAAATTCCCCAGGCCTCTCCTGGGTCGCCTCTAAGTGGGAAGTTCTGGCCTAACAGTCTGTCCTTTACCCTCTTCCTCCCCGTCTTTTCCAAGGCTCCTCACTTTTCCAGCAGACAGCGAGATCTACAGGCAGCACAGGCTTACTGGAAGCCCTCCCCGCTATTCATGTCTCTTCCAAAGTTTTGTGTCAGCTTGAGTCACGGGAGAGATGTAAGAGTCATGGCAAGATGTAAACCAAAGGATTACATTCACCTCCTTGTTGCCTCCCTCGGCACCATGGTCGGGAGAAGCACGGTGACATCCAGGTCCCTGTAGCTGTGAAGCTCCTCACCACAGACACCCACACATTTCTCGGGGGCTGTGTTGAAGCCCCACCCCCATGGCCAGGACCACAGTGAGTCCAGCATCCCCGGAAGAGTAGCTGCCTTGGAGTATACTAAGCAAGCTGCAATTTCAGGAGGGTCTCGGGCCAAGCCCCAGCTAAAGTGGCCCTCACCTGACATGGCTCGGATCGTTCCACCCAGGGGTCAACATGCGAGGTTTCCGAGAGCAGATCAGAGGGCTCAACAGTAGGGCCTGGAGCCCCCTTCCTGATTTACTTACCACAGCATCCCCGTCAGCATTTGGAAAGAGGCAAGCAGAAGAGACGGAAGGCTTCTACAAGTCCCCAAAACCCAGAGACAAAGTTCAATGGCTCCAACCTTATCAGCTCCAAGTGAAGTAGAGGCATGTCTGTCTGGGGCCAGAGCTCACAGGCTGGCCCTCTGCCCTCCCGTGGTCACCATTCCCCTGAAGCTGGCTGTGCTTCTTGCTCTCTCAGCCAGAGTTCTGCAGGTGCCTCCCAGCCCTGCGCTGCTCTGCCACGAGCTCTGACGCCACCCGCCAGGCTGGCCCTGTCCCTGTCAGGCCCAGGAGTGGCTGCAGGGGCTGAGGGCTGGCTGTCAAGGAGACCGGCTCCAAGAGGTGGTGACTCAACATTCAAGAAGGTGAGGACAAAGGAGCATCAGAGCCTAGCCAGTGGTGCTTGTCATCAGTGGAGTCTCGCTCTGGGGTTACCGTTTAAGTTCATGGTGTGTGGCCCTGTCTCTTTAAGGACAAGGCCTCTTTAAGAGGAGTTCCCTCTGCAGTCACTCCAGCCACCAGTGGTCCTGCGGCAGACAACAGGGACTCCCGAGCGCCATCTGGTGGTCCAACAGAGCAGCACCTCGGCCACCACACACAGTCCTGCCACCCTGGACACAGTCCAGCCAAGAGGCCTGGAAATAGCCGCACCAAAATCTCAGCTTCGTCCACCGGATTTTGCTCTGGGCTTTTGGGTTACCTCTGTGAGCAATGAGGCTATAGAAGTCAGGAGGAACTCCCTTTGGGGTCAGGAGACAGCAGGAGCCCCCATGAGTGGCCTGGGAAGAATAACCATCCCACTGGACCAAAGCTTCCCTAAGATATTCTGAAATTGGGGGACTTATCCAGTCTCCCTGCTGCTCATCCGCAGGACATAAGGCCTGTATGTATCCTGTTCCCATAAACACTGGGAACAGTAGTTCTCAATTAGGGGAGGGCTAGTTTGTATTGCCCCACCAGGAAGTATATTTGAAAATGTGTAGGAGCATTTTAAAGCCAGAGATGTTAAAATGTCCTGCAGTATGCAGAACTATCCCAAAGAATGTCTGTCCCCAAATGCCAACAGTGTTAAGAACACTACTTGGTTAGGAGAAACAGAGGCTTGTTTCTTAGCAAGCTCATACACACACACACACACACACACACACACACACACACACACACACACACACACACACACACACCACCGTTCTTCTAGTCCCCATCATTCTGCCTTTGGCGTCCTCCCTAAATTTTACCTTTATAACCTTAGAGGTGGAGAGAGGGAGTGATCGGACCAAGGCCCCCTTCACAAGGAATGCCAGTGCCCCTGGCGGCCCCTCCCCCAAAGCCAGGCACACACTTGCACCCAGTGTGCGTTGGGTCGTTATGACCCTTAGATGGGAAAGGCAGACAGGCTGGCAGCCTAACTCAGACCGCTGGGAAGCAGCAGATGGACTCTGAGAAGAAATCACAGAAGACTGGCCCCTCCTTCCCCCAAGGGACCACCCTGCCTTCCTTCCCACATGGATGACTCAACCTAGCTTTGCTCTCTGTCTCCAAACTGTCCCGTGACACCCGTCTTTTACATAAGGCACTTTCAGGTACTGATCGTGAAACCCGGTGAGTCCTAATTTCTCCTTCCCCAAACTCACCGCATCCTGGTCTGGGCTGGTCAGCTCAGGTTCATGAACACTGTCTGGTGCCAGTGGCTGACATGAGAAACCAACACATGTGACATATGTTCTAATGAAGGGAGAGTGGAAAAAAATGAAACACCGTCTGCAGTGGTCAGTGGAAGCCACACAGTGGTCACATCTGAGCTGGGCCTGTTGGTCTGAGAAGTCGCAGGCTCATGAGGCTGACATCATAGCTAGAATGATCAATTGGAGGAAGAAGTTTTCCAGCATCAAACAGCAACTAGAGAACACTTCCCATTGCTGTCAGAATAAAGACCACATCCTTTTAGTGGCACACAAGGCCCTGTGGCCTGGCCCCTCACCTCCTCTCAGCTTCATCTGGCACATTCTTCTCCTGGTTCTCTCTTGCTTTTTCAGAACTTTTGAACAGGACGACATCTCTGGCTAAAATGCTCTATCCAACTCTGCCCAGATATCTCCTATCTTCCCTCTAATCTTAAATATCACTTCTGCTAGGAAGCTGTCCCTAACCACCAGACCGGGGAGGCCTGCATTTCAGATTACTCAGTGCTCTAGTAAATCACCTAATGCCTGTCTCTTCTGCTAGACTGAGAGCTCCGAGAAGGTATGAAGCTCATCTCACTTGTTCACCACTGTACCCCTGGCACCTTGAAATAGTGGTTTCAATGAATGAATAAGTAAATGAATGAATGAATGACCAAATATGCTCCTCGTCAAAAAGACCTTAGAATGCGGGAGTACAGAAGCTTCAGCCGACCCAGCTCCAACTGGAAAGAACTGTCGGGGGGAATTCCGTGGCGGTCCAGTGATTAGGACTCTGCGCTCTCACTGCTGAGGGCCGGGGTTCAATCCCTGGCTGGGGAACTAACATCCCACAAGCTGAGCAGTGCAGGAAAAAAAAAAAAAAAGACAACGGTCAAAGCCAGTTGGAATGTCATGTCGAGAATGGTCTCACTCTCCGAAAGACGCAGAAAAACAACAGGATCCTAGAGTCATATCTAGAGCAGAAGAATTGCTGTTCCAATTAATTCTCTAACTGCTCACACGAAATCCCAACTAAAAACTCCCCAGTGTCCAGGGTTCCCTTGCTAAGCAGCCAGCATTTGATGCTGCACTCTTTTTCACCCAATCAGACTCCAACAAGGAAATGGAATAGAAACTGAGAAATGGTTCAGCCCACTAAGGGAACTTTGGTCTCAATTTTCAGAGTCCTTCTCCTAGGCCTGTCCCAAATTTGCAATTAATTTTGTTTTTAGAGGAGGGAGGCAAACTGTAGCTCTCCTCTGGGAAAAACCAGTCTCTGGGTACGTTCCTGTCCTGTCTCTCCTCCTGGTAGGGTGCGGACACTGGGAGTCCAAGAAAGAAGATGCCAGTGGCCTGCAGCTACGCTGAACTCCCCTGTCCCAGGGGGCTGTAGGCTGAAGCTGTCACTCACCAGCTTCCAGTGATAACTTTGACGCCCCTTCAACCAGACAGATGGGAAATCTTGCTTTCAGCTCAGTGATGGGAGAAGGAGGATGGAAACTGATTCTGGGCACCCTGTCTTCCTGAGGACCCAGCTTGAGAGGTTCTACAGACTGCCTGACGGACGGACAGACAGACGGACAGGGCTTGGGCAGACCCTCTGTGGCTGCTGCTTGCACTGAGCTATGGTGATCACTGGGCGGACCTGAGAGCCCTGGAGGGCACTACATCAGACTCACACGGTCTGCTGGGCACCTGAGAAAAGGGAAGCAGGTTTCTTTTCATTTTTCCCTTCACCAAAACAGAAACAAATACAATGCCCAATTATTCATCCAGGTCTGATTTGTTGGGCCTTGGGTCTTGATGGTACAGGAAATCACCCTAGGCCACTGGGGTCAGTAACCCAGATGGTTAGTCCTCTAAGCTACCTGCCAACTTCTCACCTACTGCTTAGTAAAGAAGTTCTGGCGTAGTTAATACCCTTTGTATACTTCTCTTCCCTGAAATGAAGGGACCTGCCGGGAGGAGGTAGTGGTTGACAACAAAGGGCAGAGGAAGAGTAATAAAGGTGACAGCAACAAACACATGGTGCTTACCGTGCCAGGGCTGATCTGAGGACTGCATGTATTAAATCACTGAATTATCACAGTAACCCCCAACTACCCCAGAATCCAAATTTTTGCCCTTCAACACTCTACTTCCTCTCCCCAACAGAAGCACACTAAACTGAGCACACCCTGAATCCAGGTCCTGGCTCTGCCCCTAACCTGCTGTGTGACCTTGAGGAACTCTCTTTCCATCTCTGGGCCTCTGTTTCCTCACCATGACATGCATGGATGAAGGTTGCCCAGTCTATCATTCCTTGAGAGATGACCAGGAAACAGCTGATAAGGGAGAGGAAAACTTTCTTCTTTCCTACGCCTCAGTTGCCCAAGATTTCAGGAAGTTCCATGGGTTATGAGGGCTAGAAAAGTTACTCATTACCTCATCGAATATTCCCTGAACCCTATATAAATAAGACTGTGTTCCTTTGCTCAGGATGCTTATGACAGTGGATTTGAGACACGCCCAGAAGTCACCAAGAGGCAAGGCAGCCCCTGCTGTGTCCAGAGAGTGGTCTAGACAGTACGTTATGGAGGGAGTGGGGAGGGTCACCACTTGGAACTGAGTTGATGACTAAACGCTTCTTGGAGGAAGTGCCATTTGAACCAGGGCCTGGAAGGACATCTCATATTTCACTGGCAAAAATGGTGGGGTGGGGAGGCAGGCATTCTGGCGGGGGGTGCGGGGGAAGCATAAGCAATTACACAGAGGCAAAAAGTGGATGAGGAGGGGGACCAGAATGGATGACTGGGGAGAAGGTTCTTTTGGGAACTGGGGGAGAATATAGACTTGATAATCTGATGTGCAACCTCAGCATGAATCAGGGACACAACAGAATCTGCAGCTTTTCTTAGGCCTGTCTTTATAAAGAAGCCTTTCTGGGACACCTCCTCCCCCTGCAATGCCCACAAAGGTTCAGGACCACCTCCCCTCCCTGTGCGTTTGTGGGGCAGAGGCACTAATTCCTGAAAGCCCTTCCATCAATGTGTCCCCGGCTTCACCAATATTTATGTTCTGGGCACTGTGCTAAGCACATGACTTTCACTCACCTTTTTTCCCCAGCTTTATTGAGATATAATTGACAAATAACATTTTATAAGTTTAGGGCATACAGTGTGATGACTTGATATAAGAATGTATTGTGAAATGATTACCACAATAAGGTTAGTTAACTCATTTATTATCTCACATAGTTACTTTGTGTGTATGTGTGTGGTGAGAACATCTAAGATCTACTCTCTGAGAACATTTCAAGTATTCGATACGGTATCGCTAACTAGAGTCACCGTGTTGTACATTAGAACCCCAGAACTCATTCATCTTATAACTGAAAGTTCGTACCCTTTGACCAACATCTCCCCATTTCTTCCGTCCTCCAGCCCCTGCTCACCACCATTCTACTTTTTGTTTTTATGCAACTCTAACCTTTAATACATGACACTTCTATGTGGAAGACACAATCATTATCCCTACTTTATAGAAGAGACGCAAAGTCACACCTGTAGTAAGTGGTAGAGCCAACTTCACAGTCAGATCTGACTGGGTCCAGAGCCCAAGCTCTCAACAGCTTTTTTTTTTTTTTTCCAGTTGACTTTTTTTTAAGCATCTTTATTGGAGTATAATTGCTTTACAGTGGTGAGTTAGGTCCTCAACAGCTTTTATGGACTGAATGTTTGTGTCCCCCCCGCCCCATTCATAGGTTGAAGCCCTAATCCTCAATGTGAAGGTATTTGAAGGTGAGGTCTTTGAGAGTAATTAGGTTTCGATGAGGTCATGAGGGTAGGGTCTCCATGATGGGACTGGTACCCTTATAAGAAGAAGAGAGCAGAGCTCTCTCTCTGCCATGTGGACACACAGCAAGAAGGCAATGACCACAAGCCAGGAAGAGAGCCCTCACCAAGAACTCGATCATGCTGGCACCTTGATCTTGGACTTCCCAGCCTCCAGAACTGTGAGAAAGTAATACCTGTTGTTTAAGCCACTCAGTCTATGGTATTTTGTTATAGCAGCCTGAGCTGATCAAGATACCCACCATGGACTGTGCCTGTCCACCAGTCATGACGCTGCATAAGGCATCCTAGCCTTTGACATCACAAGATTCTTCACTGGCAAGGGAGCCAAGTTTCCGGGCATTCCAGGCAGATTTGGCACCTGACACTAACATGAATTTATCAGCAGAGCTCTTAAAGCTATTCTCCAGGCAAAAAAGGACACAGAGGGAATTCCCTGGCAGTCCAGTGGTTAGGACTCCACGCTTCCACTGCAGGGGGCACGGGTTCAACCCCTGGCTGGGGAAATAAGATCCCGCAAGCCGCTGGTGTGGCCAAAAACAAAAAAAAACCCAAAGAAGACACAAAGGTACATTTCCATCCTCTTTCTCCTCAACTGAAGTCTGACAAGCTTTGGGATCTTTCGACTACTCCTTGGGCATGAGGCCTGTAGCTGGAATGTCCCTGGTGGTGAAGGTGTTTTGCAATGCAATAGGAGTTACCTAGTCTCTGGGGTATGTCTCTCACAAAAGCAGCCCCCTGCCTTGCCTGGCTCAGGTTCAGCCAAGTATTGTAAGGAGCATTTTAAGGAAAATCATCCCTTAGCGAACCTGTCAGGGGAATGCAGGAGAAAATTGGGGTATCAGCTCTACATCCTGCCTTATCCAAATTTTCATGCCTCCACTGCCCTGGCCCTAAAAAAGAAGACCAGTACACTCAGAACTTTCTCGAAAATTCTTTGTTCTCTGAACAGAGCTAGAGGCCTTGGGGGAAGGTAACACCTCATGGTGAGGGATAAGAGATTCACTTTCCTAAAGAAGGACACTGTGCTTCTTAGAAACCTTCCCACAGAATCTCAAAAGGCAAAGGCTCTGAGGAATTTCAGTCCCTGACCCTGGCCCCTGCAGTGCCACCTGGGCGGAAGCACTTTTCAGTGCTGCAGGGGTTGGCTAATCTCTGAGGCATCTCTCGCACAAAGGCAGCCCACAGCCCTGCCTGGCCCAGGCTCAGCTGAGAATTATTAAGGAGCACTTAAGAGAGAATCCTTCCTATTCCAGAGCCACCGGGAAACAGGGCCTGATCTCAAGCTCTGCGTGGAGAGGGTGAGGGCTGGGAAGTGGGAGCTGCAGCAGCCTCAGCTTCCTCTGAATGATTTCAAACATCTGCCCCTGCACATCCCTTCCAGGGTGGGCCCCATGTCCAATGTCCAGTCTGACAGGTGGCAAACAGGAAGACCCTGTCCCTCTGCCCCCTGACCCCTCCAAAGTCTCAAGCCCTGGACACTTCCTTAGATCTTAGCCATGACTCGGATGAAACATGGTTCCTCACCCTAATCCCCCTCTCACGGCCCAAAGTCTTCCAGACAACTCATTGCCCAATCCCTTACGTGCCCCGCTGAGTTATTTTCCAGGTTCCGGTTTCTATCTGATTACTCAAGTTTCTTTCCTCCAAGAAGCCACATGCTCGTTACATGGGGGTAGCCATAGGTCACTGGTTGGGGGGGGAGAGGGTGCTGGGAAGAGTCCCCTTTCTGGACCCCAGAGCCTTGGGTAGTGGGTCTCCACTCTGAGCAGCCAGCACCCCAGGGAGCCCGGGACCACCCGGGGGAGACAGTGCAGCCCCAAATGAGATCTTGACTTGGTTTCCAGTTTCCCCAGAGAGCAGTCTCTTTTGCAGGAGGCCCCTGAACATGGGCTCTGTGTCAGGCAGCCCAAAGCAGAAGGCAGTAGCAACCACTCTGGACAGGCCAGGAAGGACATGGTGCCTCCTCTTAGCACCAGCTGGCCCTAGCTCCGGGCCCGCTCTGCCCCTCAGATCCCTGGCTCTTGGGACAAATGCAGTGTTGGAGCAAAGCTGCTGAGACAGGAGCCTTTGGGCTGGCTTCCTGGCTGGCTAGGGCCTCCACACAGGAGGTTAGTTCTCTGGGGGCCCTCAGGGAGGCTGAGCTGGTTTTTTTCTGGAGGTAAGCGGGCCGCTTTTGTAAAAAGAGACTCTATGTGCCTCCCATCACAGCGAACCACAGACGAGGAAGCAGCCACAGAGGAGCTCTGGTGGGGCTCCTTGTTCCCGAGGCCACACATGGAACTGCACACGCAGGCAGGCCACGTTTCTTTCCAGGCCCAGCCACAAGGAGCTCTGACTTCCTACAAGACCATGAACCCCAACATCAGGACACGTGGACAGTACTTCTGCTGATTTCTAACGTGGCCTTAGGACGAAAAACGAAGAGGTTCTGCCTTTTCCAGGAGAACATGGCCCGAGCCACTAACGGCAGCTGACTTTCCACCTGGCCTGCCTGATCCTGCTGGCAAAGGTGCTTGGCTCCAAGGACAAGACACTCTCTCCCACGCGGCTGGTGAAGGTGTGGAAGCTTCTGTCGGGAGTGGTCAGGGTCACAGACACCTCGTTTTGGAAAACAAGTTCTCTCTCGCTCTGCAGGTGGCAGGGAAGAATGGGGAAACAGGAACCGGGCTGAGGTCCTGCTGTGAAGAACACCTAAGCTGTCCGCTCAGAAGCCACACTGCAATTAGCACCCTGTCATTTGCTCATTTGTATGCATTTCACAGGTCATCAGAGGCCTCAAAGAAGGTGTGAGGCATATATGCTGTTGGGTTTTTTTAACTATAAGTTTATGCAATTTGTTTTTCCTGTTGTGAAACTAATAAAGCCACAATTAAAATAAAATTTAGACAGTAAAAGAGTAAAATGTGATCTGCTAATGCACCACCCCACTAGCATTTTTCAGCCCTTTCTGGTATGTGCACCAGGGCTCTCCGGAGTGTGCTCAGGAGTTTCTAGGCTGGTCCAGCCTTCGTTCTCTGCCCCTGTCCTGTTACGTCCAGCAGGGCAAGTGCTACCTAGACAAGCTATGACCTCACTCTGCTCAGGGTCTCCTTGGCCCCAGACACAAAGATGAGCCCCTGTGTGGAAACTCTAGTTCGCCATCCAAGATTGTTCACAGTACAAGTAAGATGTCTCTGGTTCCTTGGGGGAGGGAGGAACATCACCCGCTTGTCAGCACCACCAGGGACACCAGAGATAAAGTCTCATCTG
This sequence comes from Balaenoptera borealis, assembly GCF_965194805.1. Lineage (NCBI taxonomy): Eukaryota > Metazoa > Chordata > Mammalia > Artiodactyla > Balaenopteridae > Balaenoptera > Balaenoptera borealis. Next base: position 47,036,124 of record NC_138879.1, on the reverse strand, counting down.
CAGAGTCCTTGGTAGGAAGCCGAGAGCTGCTCCTGACGGGGCCCCAGGCCTCTTACTTCCTCGGGGCTGGGTGTCAGCTTGGAGATGAGAAGGGAGTCCTGGGGTTGGCCAGGGCTACCCACCTGCCTCAGAGGGGCTGTCCTAGTGATGTCAGCCCTTCAGCAAAGGAAACTGAGGAGGAGGAGGGGAGGGAGGAGCAGGGAGAATGGTAAAGACAAAGTTAGGTGGGAGTTCATTGCCTAAACCCTAACCCCTGACAGGGACGGAATGAGTGGAGGGCTGGGTTTGCCGTTCCCATCTCAGGAAGGCAGGACAGAGAAGTGCTGGCCAAACTTTTTCACACGGTGGCGTGTGCAGGAGATGCCAATGTTTGCACAGCATGCTGCCATAAGCAGACAAAGCTGCCAGCTGTCAGAGGTGAGGGGGGCCATTCCGCTGCCCCATGACTTGCCCTGAAGCTGAGATGTCAGTATTTCCCCACACCTTCAGCCTGTTCTAGGCACACAGATCGGGAAGCCCTGGGAGAGGGAGTGGGGAGAGATGGTCTTCTGCTTCCAACAAACCCTCCCAAGTGACCGCAGGCTTCGTAAGCATTTCAGATTTTAGAAGCCCCCACAATGCCAAGAAAAAGCCAGTGAAACTCCCTCTAAGGCAGCAATGCCAGCCCCCATAGCAGGTGAAACGAGGCAATGTCCGGGTGAATTCACCCTCACACCCAGACAACGGGGCTGAGGGCACACTGCCCAGGAGGACATCCTATTTGCTGGGCATGGCTGCTGATAAGGCAGAATTGACAGCCTGGAGGAGAATGCCACGGCTTGGGCCAGACATTGGTTGTGCCGATCTTGTCACAAAGTTCCTGTTTCCTGGCCAAGGTGGAGACTGATACTTACTTTTACAAATGCAGAACTACCAACACACTAGCAGCTCTTCTCTGATGCTCCCGGCCTGGGTTAGCCCATCCCCCCATTCCAGGTGCCTGGGGGTAGGGACACCTGTTAATTCCCTTGGGCACTGCTACCAGGAGCTTCGGTCCCCTGCAAGCAGCTGCATCACCCAAAGCAGCTCACATCAGCAACAGCTTCAAGAGGCCAGCCTCTGGGCTGCTGCTGTTCCGGATGCAGAGCTTAATGGTGTAGGTCAGGATGTGGGTTCTGGAGATAGAACGGACCTGGGTTCAAGATCTGGTGTCCTTAAGCAATTCAACCTCTGAGCCTCAGTTTCTTTCATGGTAATATGATAGTTATGGTAGCTGCCTCAACTTCATGGTTGAAAGTATCAAATGAGATTAACAGATGTTAGACCCCTCAGGGCAGTGCCTGCCCCATCATATCCACCCAAGCAAAGTTAGCTATTATCATTATGTTGGTTGAACTTTGCATGCACACACACACAGACACACACACACACGTTTCACACCTCTCTCCTGAGGGCCAAACAAGGCAAAAAGTGAAACAGCCTGGCTGAAAAGATTACCGCAAACCTAAAGAAGAGATACTGTGACATATACTGAGCCCACCAAAGCCAAACCACACACTTTGTTTCCTGTAGATGTCTCATTGTCACTGCAGAGTTAATTTTTTAGCATTTTTAAGAGACAAAGCAACACTATTCTTCTTAAGTGTGCCCCCTCCATACTTTGCTATTCAGTAGCAGCTGGAATAAGAAAAAGAAGATCCCATCTAGAAAAACATAATCTCCTAGCCTTCAAGTCAGGGCTGTCATACTTGAGAGAGGCAGGAGCTTCTACATTGCTAAAGATCACTGTCCTTGAAAGATTTCAAGGACAATGGAAGCTGAAAAGTCGAGTACAGTATATAAGCTCTCCTGACAAACAGAATTTTCTCCAGGGCACCTATGTAGAGTACCCTCTTTGAGTAAAAGGGAAACTGAGGTCTGAAGTGTTTAAATGTGTTCAAAGAAAAAAAAAAGATATATGAGTAATTTTATGTTAAAATTATAAACCTTGGTTTACCCAAAGTAAACACTCAATGAAAATCCTGGACCAAAAATATTTTCTTATAATCAGAAATTAGTGTACCCCCTCCCCACTACACACAATTCTACACAAATAAATTATAAATTTTAGGGCATGTCTGAGTATTATTATAGGGACATGTGATCCAGAAGGACCTCTTATAATAACAGATTCAGCTATGCTAGAGCCCCACAGCTCACACTAAAGAGAAAATCTCTCGTCTATTACTCATCTTGAACTTCAGTGTGATGGCTCATTCTAAATTGCAAATTGAAAGGGTATCCTTCCTGCCTTTTCATATACTCTTCAGCAAACAGTCTCCAAACACAGATGTGCCAGGAAAACACACACACACACCTTTAAGGGCACACATTTAAGGGCATTTAAGGGTATTTCCCCTGTGGACAAGAGGCACAGCTTCCCAACTCTCTTCTTAAGGTATCATACCCCCCTCCCCCATGGTGTGCCCACCAGAGTGTAATATCGCCTTCTCATGCTTCCACATATTAGCCCTTGGTAAATGTTGCATGAAATTTGATGATCCTGTTAGGGAAGGGAAGATGATTCATAATCATCTATTCCTAATCCGCAGACGCTTGATGAAAGCCTGCCTAGGTTTAGGGCTTGTTTAGAAACACTGCGGCTGGAAACAGTTGGCTTGAAGACAAACGGCCCTCTCATTTAAACGAGGAGCCCCCAGACGCCTGCAGCAATGGTAAATTCAACTCTCCCCGCCCCCTGCTAGCTTCTCCATTAGCTCACGTGAGCATCAGATCGGATGGGGCTTCGCAGCCGGGCTCCTGGCCAGCTCCCCGCCAGCTCCCACGGGGTGGGGCCTCAGGCTCGCAGTCACGTGACGGGGGCTGCGGCATTTAAATGTGAAATCCAGCACCCGCAGCTAAACCTCGAGGGCCACCGGCGCTGCCACAGTCTGCACGCATGATTAATCCGACATCAAATCAGAAACCCCGTGGTGGCCTGCAGCTCATGGAGCCGGGTAGGCGAGGCAGCCTGGGTTTGTGAGGTTTACGCAGTTATTGCAATGCAGGTGAATTCCGAGTCTTGGGCCTGCTTTCTGTGACTCTCGCAGGAAGGCAGATGCCACAACGCTCTGGGGGCCTCTCTACACACTCGGCAGTTGGGGGTGGTGGTGAAGGGAGACCCAGGCTCTCCCTAATACGTGGGTGTGGCATTTATGTGGGAGCTGACATGCCTCGGCCAAACACCAGCAGGAAGCGGCAGACGTTCAGGGAGGTGCTGCCTGACGCGGGATGTGAAACCACCTCCAACCTTTATTCTGTCTTTAAAAATAAATAGATCAAACAGCTTTCATTTTCTGGCCTCGGTGCTGGGTCCACTGTGGAAGTCCGTGGAGCAGAGCCGGAATGAGGGAGAAAGCACAGGCCCACCTGCCCAAGGCGCCGGGCCGGCCCACTTCCTCTTGGCTTCTCCTCCAGCTCTTCCCAGGTGAAGCCACTGCCAGGGTCTCCCGGATTTCCCCCAGGGCACTTGGGGGAAGAACTGTTAGTTAGGGTCCCCAGCACCCGAAAACTTTTCCTGGAGGCACTTCAAGGATGTCTTTTCAACACGCCCTAGGAAAACGGAAGATCTGAAATCCAGATGAGGGTCGCCTGAAATTCAAATTGTAAATCAAGGGCTTGCCCACTCAGGTCTCCCAAAGGACAGCTGCTAGAGGAGAGTATAGCTGAGCTGAGAGACCCCAGTGTCCCTTGGGACTCCCTCAGACCGGTTTGGGTTTGTTAGAAATACACCACTGAACAAGACTCATTCTTTTTTTTTTTCCCACCCAAGAGTAGTGCCTCCATCTCCTGAAAAAGAGGCACTGGCTCTTTTCAAAATGAGAAACATGGGTTCAAACTAACTAGCTGTGTGCTCCTTGGCACATTACCCAATCTTCTTAGGCCTCAGTTTTCTTATCCATAAAATGGGGTTAATACTAACCTCTTATGGTTGTTGTGAGAATAAATGAAGCAATGCAAAGATTAGAAAAATACTTGTACATGTGCCAAAAAAGGACTAGAAGGATATAAAATCTACAACAAACTGTTAACTGCAGATTCCTTCTGGAGAGAGGATTGAAAGTGGTGGGGAAGAAATGACAAGAGCTTTCATGTTCTACTCCAAAGACTTCAGTACTGTTTGCATCTTTTATATTGAAAATACATTTATGTTTCACGCAGGGACTGCTTCATGGTAGATACTCAGATGTTAATTTTTAAAACTGCGATCTTAGTTCTAACTTAATTTTCCTTTGGAACTTCTGGTTCAAGGTGGAAAACTGAATGCATGTAGTTTTTTTGTTTGTTTTACACCATTGTGATAAATTTCTCATATGCCTCTCCCTCTTAACCCAAATCTCTAGACATGATATGTCACATAGTAACCCCAAACCTATAACAGCCCAGGAAAATAACACAGGGTACTCGCAAGGATGAGGAATTCTAAGTAATCCCTGAAAGGAGGGGATGTGGGTATTAGATTGAAAGAGGAAGCCACAGGTCACAGCATGCCTAGGACAGGATTGCTGCCAACATGTGGGGTGGGGTAGGGCGCAGGGAAGAAGCAGATCCTGGAGCAGGAAAGCTTCCAGGGACAGCTATCTGGGAGACAAGTGGAGAGGAAGCAGGAGGAGCCCAACAGGCTCTGGCTCTAGCTCTCTTTTTCACACTTGGCTTTTATTCCATTTCTGGTTCATGGAGATATATATCTTATTTTTTAGCCCACCTATACCTTTTAAATGTTAAAAAAATGTTTTATTTATCATGCCTTTGTTTAGAGCAGAGGGATAAACTTAAAGCATGAATTCACAGCATGAACTTGATCAAAAGTTTGAGATGGGGGCTTCCCTGGTGGCGCAGTGGTTGAGAATCTGCCTGCCAATGCAGGGGACACGGGTTCGAGCCCTGGTCTGGGAAGATCCCACATGCCGCAGAGCAACTGGGCCCGTGAGCCACAACTACTGAGCCTGCGCGTCTGGAGCCTGTGCTCCACAACAAGAGAGGCCGTGATAGTGAGAGGCCCGCGCACCGCGATGAAGAGTGGCCCCCGCTTGCCACAACTAGAGAAAGCCCTCGCACAGAAACGAAGACCCAACACAGCCAAAAATAAATTAATTAATTAATAAAAAAAAAAAAAAAAGTTTGAGATGATCAGTTTTCCAGGAAAATATACAGATAACGGTTTGAGAGGAAAATCCTGCAAGAGCTTCCAAACCTTTACCAACAGAAAATGCCCATGTTATAAAAACTGTTTCAGGACATAGAAACAGCTGGGAGCTACCTAACTAACCACTATGCATGGTTGTGCAGGTTGTGTACTGCACAACTTGATGCCATGTGAGTGAGCTGTGTAGTGTACAACTGAGCCGCCCCAATCCCTGTATATCAGACCAAATAGGGTTAATCCCAGGAATATAAGCCTAGTTCAACATTAGAAATCTATTTGTGTAATTCACCACATTCATAGATTAAGGAAGAAAAAACATATTTCTCATATCTTAACATATTTGATAAAAACATTGTTAAAAGTTAACACCTATTTCTGCTTAAAAAGAACAGAAAAAAAAAATACCCCTGGAAACTAGAGATAAAAATTACAACAAATTTCCTTAACTTAGGGAAATCTAGAATTAGCATACTATTCAAGGTGAAGTGTTAAATGTATTCACATTAAACCTAAAAAGTGGGCAAAGAATAGCACAAAGAAGAGGAAATACGAATAGCCAAAGAATATAAGAAAAGATACTGTACCTTATTAGTAATCGGGGTCATATGTACATTGAGATACCATTTTTTTGTCCATTAGATTGGCACGAGTGAAATATAATAACAAATATTGGTGAGGGACTAAACTGGTTCTCTCAAAAAGTATGGCGAGAGTATAAACTGGAACAACATTTTTGGAGGACGATTTGACAATATCTATTAATATTTTAAATGCACATATTTTTCAGCTTTGCAATTCCATGTCTAGATATTCTCTAGAGAAATATTCACGCAGGTGCACACATGGGTTGTGTACCATACATGATTTTTCACTGTGGCATTGTTTGGAATAGCAGAAACTGGGATACCCTGCTGAGGATTAGATTTGTCCCTGTTGCCTTTTCTCTAGCAAGAGGAGTGCTGGGAAAAAAGTAGTCTTGGGATCACAGACCTTATAACCTTATAATTCCTTGGACAGCTTCTCTTAGAAGATCAACCACTTTGGAGCCACTGACATGAAAGAGGGTTTAAGAGGCCCCCCTGTGTTCTGAGGGTTTGAAAAGTAGTCTGAGCCCCCCAGATGGGTCCCCAGCGATGGAAAGGATATAGTGGTGGATTCTAGAACTTGTCCTGCCTGGCCTTCCTGGGCAGATTGACACATGGGAAGCAGCTCTGCCTGTGACCTGAAGGATGTGGGTGTAAGGAGCAGGTGTCCCCAGCTGAGCTCAGCACTGAGGAATGGACATTGTCTTCTCTCCAAGAATAGCAGCAGCCTGTGCTAGGTCTCAGTCAGTGCATTCCCACTGCCTCTGTGTACCAGGGACATCTGTTGGCCTGTGAAATGAGAGGTCCCTCCTGTTAAGGAGACTTGGGTGTAGTGGCACCAAGCACCGCTCCTTCTTTGACTCTGTGACGGAGAAGCTTCAGGAACTGCTGGAAGGCACGTGGGCACTGGAGCTGAAGAAATAAGGAAAAGTGCCAAATGATGTGCCCTCAAGATGGTGGAGCCGGTGCTATCACTTTCATAACTACTGGTCATCCAGCAAAGGTGTGGTTGGTATTTGAACAGCAGTGGCTGCCAACAGTTTATAAAGACCTACCTTGGGTCTTATGAGACAGTTGAAGATGGTGAGCCCTTAGCATGGGTCTCTATTGTCTATACACTTAGGTGGTGAAAACCTGCTTACCAGCCTAGTCCCACAGTGAGCCTGAAGGCTCTTGAAGCAGAGATTTGAACCCTTTCCCCTGGCTCACTGCTTGGCACAATTCAGGTGTCAATAAAGGTTGCTTTAATGGTGCCTGCATCCCTTTTTCACAGATAGAAGGAGTTTATGGTAGCCCAGAATTGGTCTCTTGGGGCCATAAAATCAGACATGCAATGTTTTACTCTCGGGAACCTGCTTTGAAGTAGGTGATGTTTTATTGTCCAAATCCTTCTCTTTTAACCCTCTAATACTTGGTGATTTAGATACCCCATAAACATTGAGATTAAAGGTATTTTGTTGACCTTTTTATTGGTGGGTTTGGAGGTTATAAGTACTCCATGCTCTCACAGTGACTTTTAAAAACTACCAGAAAAAGTTCCATTTATCAAAGTCCGCCAGGTTTCTTTTTTATAAACTCAGCAAATTTACAAATTCAGCCAAACTGTCATCTTAATATCACATTGATCTCTGCTGTCAAAGAAAACACACATACACACACACACACACACGTATTTCATGCCACCTAAATCTATTGATAAATCAGTGAAGGCTGATCTCTTTGAGAGAGGCAGAAAGTAATGGAATTCGGAGAGGCAGAAACTCAGCCTGCCTATTGGGACTTAGGGGTTGTCGCTTGTCACCTGGTTGGAAAGAAGTGACCTTACCCCCCGTGACCTCCTTCCCCAGAGCTCAGCAGGGAGAATGAATGTGGGTGGGCATTCACACCTGGAACCTGACACCTTCAGACACCATGATCACTATCGAGGGGCAGCAAGAGGGTCACCTACATAATTCAAATCACAACTGGCCAGGTGTTTTGAAATAGCAGATCTCAATGGATTTCTCTGTACCACCATCCAAGTGTCACTCAGCTTTCTGCTGCTGTGTTTGCTCTCCAGGCCAAAGGTCACCTTGGGCTGCTTCCTCCCTCTAACTGCTTGCTGGCTCCTAACACAAAGGGATTATTTAATCGACTGTCTGGCAACTCCTTATCTAATCACACAAACACAAAAGGGCTTTTCCTTCCACATTTTGCTTAGAAGCATCTAAAGTTCTTAAGTAAACTGGAGATTTCTTTTTTTTTTTTTTTTTGGCTTCCTTTTTAATGTCAACCTTTAGGCTGTATGGACAGAAAGGGCCTCACCAGACATATACCAGCAATTCTACTTCCGGGTATACACACAAAAGAATTGAAAGCAGGGTCTCAAAAAGATATTTGTACACCAATTTCATAGCAGCATTATTCACAATAGCTAAAACATGGAAGCAACCCAAGTGTCCATCGATAGATGAATGGATAAGCAAAATGTGGCATATACATACAATGGAATATTATTCAGCCATAAAAAGGAAGGAAATCCTGACATCTGCTACAGCATGGATGAACCCTGAGGACATTATGCTAAGTGAAATAAGCCAGTCACAAAAAGACAAATACTGTATGATTCCACTTACATGAGGTACTCACAGAGTAGACAAATTTCTAGAGACAGAAAGTAGAATAGTGGCTGCCAGAGCCAGTGGGAAGTGAAGGGTGGGGTATAATGGGTGTAGAGTTTCAGTTTTACAAGATGAAAAGAATATGGAGATGGAAGTGGTGATGGTTATAAAATATAATGAGTGTATTTAATACCATTGAGCTGTATACTTAGAATGGTTAAAAATGGTATATTTTATATTATGTGTATTTTAACACAATAACATTTTTTGAAAAAAAAAAAAACAGAGACATAATGTACGTAGCCTAACTCTGTTTTCCACATTTGGTGGTAATTGTAATACAATTTCTTTTTCAATGAAACAAACTATAAAAGTGCACATCAAAAAACAACCACAGGGACTTCTCTCGTGGTCCAGCGGTTAAGACTCTGCACTCCCAATGCAGGGGGCCCGGGTTCATTCCCTGGTCAGGGAACTAGATCCCACATGCCGCACCTAAAGACCTGGCGCAGCCAAATAAATAAATAAATAAATAAATAAATAAAAATAAATAAATAAAAATAAAATAAAAATAAAATAAAAAAACAACAACAAAAACACCAGACACCGATCACCACCTCATATCAAGCACTTAGCAAAGCCTGCCGAACTCTGGGGAGCTGGGCTGGCTGCTGAGAATCCCCTTGGACCTGTTAAAATATAGATTCCAGGTTTTGCCCAGATCCACTGGGATTCCACTTCAGTGGGCTGTGGTAACAGGAATCTGTCTTTTTACAGTGTCCCTAAAGAGAATTCTGACTTGCAGTCAGTACTTCATCTCGATTATTCCAGAAGTAGAAGAATGATAGTTTAGTAAGTTCCTCAATTATTCTTTCAGGTTAATCAGCAAACATTTGTCAAGTAGGCAAGACACAAAAGATACTGTGGCAGATGCTAGGAAAATAGAGGGTAAATAATAATGAGTTATTACTTATTGAGTGCTCACTAGGTACAGAGAGGCGAAATAACTTTTAAAAATCCTCACAACTAGTAAATGTGATGCCACAGCCTGCCTGCACTGTTTACCACCATAAGCCAGTTCCTACCTTCAGCAAGCCTTGTGAGATGGGGGAATCCCTGAGATGATCATAATAAGGGGCAGAATGATACAAGTGTTAAATTGAGACGCAAAGACAAGTCCTGGGGGAGGAGCCATATTTGGGACCACAGTTTGGACTCCAGAGATTTTTCACCTTTTCATCAAACAGTGAAAGGACTCTGAAATTCCCTAGCAAATTCTGGAATGGAATCACAGAGAATCAACCCATCTGACCATGAGACAGATCCACAGAGGTTTTTTTCCTAACAGAGATCTTTCTTCAAGACATGGCACCAAACAAGCTGCAGCCTGAGACCAAGGGAGAAACCTGGCTATTTCCACTTTTCAGTTTCTAAAACCTCTTTATTTTGTAATGTGCTTGGGGTGGGAGTCGGGTCAGGCTGGGAAGTGGTCAGACGTGAAACTGAAGATTCTGGATTTTCCTTCCACGTGGTGCCGGCAATTGATTCACCCAAAGACTGTGATTCAGGGTACAGAGAGAGGTGTCAGTCAGTTTGGGACCCAAATAGCAAATTCAGGGGCATCTAAAATCAGGAAGATGACCCTGTTTTAGGTGACTAAGCAGATATTATTTCATCTGAATTAAGGCCACAGAGGTTGAAGGTCATTTCTAACTCAGAAGAAGTTCTTCTGTGCTGGCTTCTCAGAGATGGTGTGTGAACTGCAGCAGAGACACTGTCTTAACCCCACAGTGATCGCATGTCTTCAAAGATGACAGGCTCTGTGGTTCCAAAGAAACAAACTGGTTAAAAAAAGGCAGGGCAAGACTTTTTATTTTGAGGAGATATGAAATGCTCTATGAGGCCCCTTTTCCTTTTTTTTTTTTTTTTTTTTTGGGTCTTAATCCTAAAGATTAGCTATTAGAGAGCTCCTCCAACCTAAAAATTTATTTTGGCTTTCATCAATATTTAGAATTTATCTAGTATATTTTATTGTTCTCTCTCTCTTCCTATTTCCCCATGAGTAACTCCCTTAATTTTTAAATTACCTACCTTAACAAGGCCAAATGCTAAATGTCTACAATTAACCCAATATAAAGGAAGAAAGACGGAGAGATTTAAGATTTGAATATAAAAATTCTGATTGTAAATGTCATTTTTCCATTAATTTGCCAGCTATTTCAATGTATATGTAAGCACCATGGCTAAGTTGTATTTTCCTCCAAGTAAGTAACCCAGACGAAATACTATTGCTCAAGTCTAATTCTGATATCCTAAATCAATGCTTTTATGGTATATATGAACTTGAAGCATGAAATGAAAAAATAAAATGGTTGTTTCTCTCCTTCTTCCCCCCAAAAACCAAACAAAAACAAGGCAGTCACCCTTGGAGACATTTCATAGGCGAAAAGGAACAAGAAAATAGGTCCAGGGAGATGCTGATTCGGCGCTTATTTAATATGACCGTGGTGGCAAAGACAGTTGAGAGTTCACCAAATATTCCTGCCCCAGCCCCCTCCCCAGAGTAGGGCCATTGCTGGGAACCAGCTGCCCAGTCAGGGGCTACATTTGCCGGGACCCCCGCCTCTAAGAGGGGACATGTGCCTTGTCTTTGCCAATGGAATATGAGCAGAAGAAATGGATATCAGTTCTGGGCTAAGAGAGTTAAGAAGCAAGTGTGTCTTCACTCTGGTTCTCCAGTGCCCCCTGATAACTGAGAACCACAGAGATCTAGAGGAGGGCAGATCCACAAGAGTGCAGGAGGCTGGATTCTGAGCAACCATGGGAAGCAAACCTGCCCATCAGGAACATGTGCATATACTACACTTAGCCTGTTAAGCCACTGACACTTTGTTACGGTGGGTAGCACTACTCTGTTACATTCCAAGGTGCTGAGATTAGGAGCTGGAGGAGGGAGTAAACACTTATTAGAGAGTTAAGACACACACTAGGAAATAAATACATTTTTTTTTCCTTCTATGGGAAACTGTGTAACACAAGGATTATCATCTCAAATGCCTAAAACACTAGGCAGGTACTAGGTAGTATAATACTAGGTAGTATAATACTAGTACATATTAACACCTAAGCAGTACTTAGTATGTGACAGGCACACTATTCTAAGCACTTACTCTAACTCATTTAGTTCTCACAGATTTGTGAGGTAAACGGTTATAATCCCCATTTAGCAGATGCGGAAACTGAGGCCCACAGAGGTTAAGTAATTTGCCTAAGGTCACATAACTAGTAAGTGGCAGAGGCAGGATGCAAGGCCAGGCAGCTCTGTTCACTACAATATACACACACCTCTCACAATGTGAGTGAATAAAGGGGCCAGATGAAGCTGAAGCAATCAGCGAAATCATGTCCAATCTCAAGGGATCAGCTACTCAGTGCTACCCGTAATTTCCCATGTATTGTAGACCTTCCCATCTTTCAAGAAAACTCAGAAATCCAGATTTTATGTAAAAATCTCCCAATTTTAAATTGTTTCAATTTTGTTTTAACCCCCTGAAGCCCAAACAAAGCACATCAGCAGACTGCATGCAGCCCGGGGCCAGCCACTTGCCATCCCTGCTTTCAGAGCAGCTGTCTCCAAGGATCACACTACCTTCTGCTTGTCCAGAGGCCCTGGGGAATTCTGGGTCTGGTAGCCAGAAGAAGACACAACTCCGCAAACAACAGCTCCTTCAGGCCCACTGATATGAATAATTAATTTGTTTTCTTACTGCCAGCCCACAAAGCTTACCAACAAGCCCGGCATTCAGGAAGAATGCCATGCCCTTCTGAGACAATGAGGACAGGCATGGGGGATCCTGGGGGTGCACAGGGAGCCCCATAATGAAGTCCAGCGTGGTGGCCTGTGCTCAAAGGGAACCTGTGCATGTAGGCACAGACCTGTGTTGCACACTCCCTGCCTGGCTGCCTCAGTGGGGCCATCAGAGTATCCACAAGGCTCATTAGAGATGTGACACTCAGTGGCTTTCTCTGCTGTCAGCGGGAGAGGGCTCTGAATTCCTCAAGATGCTTTAAAATAAAACAAAAAGGCGCAATTATGCAGCCAAACCGAAGGCAAGGCAGCTGCATACAAAGCAGGGCTTTCTTCCTAAAAGGACCACAACCTCAGCTAGACAATGGTGAGACCTCACCTTCCTCCCCAGGGTTCCAGCTGTGAGGCATCCGTAATTGGATGCTCCACTGCTGCAGCTCTTGGATTATTCAAACTGCAGGATTTCCAGAAGCCTCGGGTTTCAATTAAGGATATGACCAGGCAACAAGATGAGCAACATACCGTTTTTCACCCTTATTGTCTATTTCAGCAATGCAAATGGCCAACAACAGTAATGTTTGTGATGATAATAAAATTAGTCAACACGCTCTGCTTACTAAGTGTCAGGTGCTAAGTGCTTTATATATCAAGTTATTTAATCTTCACACAAACTTAATTAGGTATTGATATATTATTATCACTCAGTCTAAGATAAGGAAACTGAGGCACAAAAAATTTAAGCTAGCTTAAAGTCACATAGCAGTTAAGTGGCAGAGCTGGGATTCAAACCCAAGCAATGTGGTCCTAGACAGTATGCTCTTGAGCACCATACCAGCGGCTGTTTGCATTTATACAGAGCTTATTGTATGCCAGGCCCTGTGCTACATATTTTCTGTACATTATTTCATTTAGTCTTTACAACATCAGGTGAGATATAATCATCTCCGTTGTACAGAAAAGGAAATAGGTTTATAGAAAAGTGAAGTAACTTGGTTAAGGGCACAAAATAACAAGCAGCCTACAGCCTGGATCCAAACCAGGTTCCTCTGATTCAAAGCCAAGCTCTTAACCATTACTTGGTACAGAGTCCCAGCTCATCCAATTTACTGGTGTTCATAAAAGTAGGCCTGGAAAATCATCTAGTCCAATCACCTTATTTTAGAGATGAGGAGCTGTAGCCTGGAAAAATTAAGAGTTAGTGGTGAGATGGAGTAGAGTAACTTTGGCCCCAGAAAGAGCTGGGCTCTATTCCTAGCCCTGTTGTTTATTAGCTAAGTAACTCAATGTTTCTAGACTTATTATTACTATAGAATAAGAATAATAATACTTGGTCTTATGGGACTATACTGATTAAAGTACGTGTGTAATATATACTTGTACTAAACACTCGGCATGGCAAAACCATATCATTATAGTCAGGTATCCCCAAATCACAGATTGATAGTTTCAAACTTTTGTTTACAAGTCTGTTCTTTATGGTTTGAAATAACAGTGTAAGTGGTGAGTAGGTTGTGAGGAAGCCCCCCACCCCCGATCTAATCAACAGACAAAGACCTTGGAAAATTGCATTGTACTCCTGCAGCTTTTCTGAGTGTCGTGCTCATTCCAAATGTGCAAAATCCCTGAGGAAATCACATTTCTCAGAGATCTGGGCAATCAGACATTTAGGCATTCCAACATCACAAATGAAGTTAAAATATTACCATCATAAATGGATGTTGAATTTTGTCAAAAGCTTTTTCTGCATCTACTGAGATGATCATATAATTTTTATTTTTTAATTTGTTAATGTGGTGCATCATATTGACTGATTTGCAGGGATTAAACCATCCTTGTATCCCTGGGATAAATCCCACTTGATCATGGTGTATGATTCTTTTAATATACTGTTGAATTCAGTTTGTTAATATTTTGTTGAGGATTTTTGCATCTATGTTCATCAGTGATACTGGCCTGTAATTTTCTTTTTCTTGTGGTATCTTTGTCTGGTTTTAGTATCAGGGTGATGCTGGCCTTGTAGAATGCGTTCAGAAGTGTTACTTCCTCTTCAATTTTTTGAATAGTCTGATAAGGATAGATGTCAATTCTTTAAATGTTTGGTAGAATTCAGCTGTGAAATCCTCTGGTTCTGGACTTTTGTTTGTTGCGAGTTGTTGTTGTTGTTTTTACTGATTCAATTTCTTTACAGGTAATGGTCTGTTCATATTTTGTATTTCTTCCTGATTCAGTCATGGGAGATTGTACATTTCTAGGAATTCATCCATTTTTTCTAGGTTTTCCATTTTATTGGCACATAATTGTTCACAGTCATCTCTTATGATCCTTTGTATTCCTGTGGTGCTGGTTGTAACTTCTCTTTCTTCATTTCTGATTTTATTTATTTGGGTCCTCTCTCTTTTTTCTTTGATGAGTCTGGCTAAAGGTTTATTAATTTTGTTTATCTCCTCAAAGAATCAGCTCTTAGTTTCATTGATCTTTCCTATTTTTTTAAATTCTCGATTTCATTTATTGCTGTTCTGATCTTTATTATTTCTTTCCTTCTACTAACTTTGCGTTTTGTTTGTTCTTCTTTTCCTAGTTCCTTTAGGTGTAAGGTTAGGTTGTTTATTTGCATAAATACTAGGATAAAATATTATCCTAAAGTGTGTTTTATTCTGTCAATCAAATAAACAAAGTTGCATAGATATAATCTATTCTTTATAGTAAAAAAAGTCTCAAACCTTGAGACTCAAACAGACTTCCTTAGGGGAAGATATTCCATATATGTCTTCATGTTTGCTGTTAGAGAGAGAGCATTCCCATATGGCCTAAGACAAGGAAGGACATCAAAAGCCTGTGCTGGACCTCTCTGGAGTCTGTTGATACATATATTTTTTCTTGCTTTTGCTCTGTATCTTCTGTAAAAAAAACAAAAACTTAGCCATGAGTACAATCTGCTCTTGAGTCTTATAAATCCCTCCAGCAAATCACTGAATCAAACAATGGTGAAACTGTTTAGCCACTTCTAACATTGTTTTTCACATTTTTGAGACCTACCCTCTCATATACACATACAAACAGCTATGGTTACCACTTGGCCTTAGTGAGAAGGGAACTTAGAGGTTTTCAGGAAATTACTTTGATTTTTGAGGCTCAGAGAGCCATTCTTCTGTATGAAAATAAGTCAGGTGTTTGTGTCAGTCAAGATAAATGAGGTAATGCTGCAGTAACTAACAGCACCAAACATTTCAGTGGCTTCAAATAACAATGGTTTATTTCTCACTCTAGGACATGTCCACTGAAGGTTGAATAGGAGCTCTGCTCTGTATTGCCCTCCCTCTAGGACCCAGGCTGACAAAATTGCCACCATTTGGAACAGTATACATTGTAATAGCAAAGGGAAAAAAGTGCTCTGAAGGGTCTCATACCAGCATGAAATGCTCTGGTCTGGAAGTTGCGCAATCACTTCCATTCAAATTCATTGGTTAGAACTAGGCAAATAGTCCTACTCAATTTCAAGGGAACCAGGAATATAATCCTACCTACCACGTTCCTGGAGAGCAAAGGGGAACCAAAATGTTTAGTTTATGGTCCTAATGACTAGCACGGTTCTTCATTAGCTGGGGAGGGCCTAGTTGGGCAGGTTTGAATATCAGCCTTTCTGTGCATTGATCACCTTCAGGAAACAGCACACTCCTCTCAGGAAGAGGGGCACAAAATGGCAAGTTCTCAACTGGTGGGCAGGTGGATGTGGTAGTAAGCCAGAAGCGCAGACATCAAAATCTCCTTGGGGCATGTAATGTTTGAAAATAGCTTCAGGAAGAAAAAGCCACCACATCCCTTGAGAATCACAGCTCTAGAATACGTCTTATCGATTGGTCCTACTGGTCCAAAAAAAAAGAGGAGAAGGGAGAAGAAGAGATGAAGATAAAGGTAAAGAAGAAGAAGAGGAAGGGGAAGAGAAAATGAAAAACGTTTTAAATGCTTAAAGACCCCAATACTCTGCCCAGGTATTCCCAATCCCACAAAATTCTTACTTGAAAATGTACAATCTTTCTTTTATTGTTCAATAAACACAGTATGCCAGCATGGTGTTAGGGGCAGGGATACTAGAATTTTAAAAAATGGTCATCCTCTAACACACAATTTAGGGGCTTGGAATCCAGTGGGGAAAACAGAGAGGCAAACCATTTTAAATCAGTTGCTCAAATGAATGTGCAAGTTCAGGGGAGGACTGTGGAGCCAACACTGGGCTGGTTTTCCAAAAGCCATTCACAGTCCCCTTGTCCCTTAACACTCTTTACTAGAGAGGCTGAAGAGTGAAAACTCCTGATTCCCCAGCCCTCTTTGCAGCTAAGGGCCATATGACCCAGTGTTGGCCAATAGCATGGAAGTAGCAGTTGCTAGGTAGGACTTGGGGGAAAGTCTTTTAAAGGGACAGACAGCCAGTATGATCACTGCAGTCTAATCTCATTAGATTTAGGGGCTAGAGCAATCGCTTTGTCTTTAACGTGGAAGATAACTGGGGCTGGAGGAGAAAAGCTAAGGGCAGAACAATAAGTTATAGCAGTGATTTAGATTAGAGGTAATGGAATAAACCTCTGGGTATTCATCAACATTTATTGAGCATCTCCCGTATGTCAGGCACTACGACATTCTGGGGCTACAGAGACAAATAAGATACAGGTCAGAATAAGGGTGCCTCTCACCATGTCAATCACAACCCCAGGGCAGGAATGAGGGGTGCTCGTGGAACCTCAAGTTTGGGATATTCTGCCCCCTGCCCCAAGTTCAGGAAACACAAATGGGGTAGGATGGGGCCCAGAGAAATTAAAGCCAGCCCCATTCTGCAGCAAGTCAAGGGGCACCAGGACTGTTGCAGTAATGGGAAGAAAGCGACTTAAGAGGCGATGCTCCTTTTATGTATATATCTCACCCAAACAAGCCCTGATGTTCCTCCAAATCCAGTCTAGTTATTTTAAATCACTGCATGTGGCAAATTAGAAAAGGAAGTGGCACAGTTGTAGGAGAAGCCTAGGCTCAAAACAGTCCCATTTGACCTGATGAAAATGGTCTGGAATTGGAGAGTGACAATGACTGCACAACTTCGTGAATATAGTAAAAACCATGCCTATCCATTTTAAACAGGTGAATTTTATGGTATGTGAATTATCTCTCAATAAAATTAATTAATTATTTTAATGGGAGAAAAAATAATTCCACCACTTAGCCCTAAGCAAACTTGGGCTTGTTGGTTAACAGGTCAGAGCCTCAGTTTCCTCATCTGCAAAATGAGAATAGTATTACTTTCTTTACAGTAAGAACAGAACAGTAGACTGTTCTGAATATTAAATGTGACCATGTAGGTTAAGCATGTAACACAGTGCCTTGCAGGTAGTAGAAGCAAAATATCTTCTAGTTCCTTTCTTCCTAAGTGCCAATACAAATTTTAAAACAATCATTTTCTCAGCCGTAAGATGTGACATAAGCTCTAGACAACCTCCCTTCAGACAGTCTTATCTCAGGCAGACAAGAGCAGGGATCAAATGGGAAGACAGGAACACAAACAAGCTGACGCTCACTGCGGAAAGACTGAAGATTTACTCTGCAGCTATGCAGTGCAGAAATAACAGGAGCGATTCATGCAGTGTGAAAACAGCTACACAGACAGAGCGGTGTTAAGGAAAGTCAGGCAGGCGCAGACATTTCTGCTTATCATTCTAGTTTAGTATCCAAACAGAATCCAGTTTCCAAAACAGCCAAATCCACCCCAACACCTGGACAAGTCCGTGTGGCCACAACACAGCCCTGATGTTTAGAGATGACCCAGGCCCCACTCTCCTTGCTATGGTTCCTCAAAACCAGACTGAACCCAAAACAAACCTTACACAACCAGAATTGTTGGGCACAGTACCACATTAGGGAATTTAAGTCTTCACTGAGCTTCTCTTTTGTGACTATTAGGAAATCAACCAGGTACTTTTCAAGTACCTGCTGTGTGCCCAGCCTTGTGAAAGATACTGTTGTGAGGGAGAAAACGAAGCATAAGCCCTGATCCCTGCTTTCAAGGAGCCAGCTAACCTCTTAGTTTGAGAGCAACACTTAACAGTGAACATATAAAAGGCATCGTGCCTTGCACAGAGCAGTGGTTCAGTTGTTATTTGTTCATTGGGTCAATGAATTAATAGATGGCACAATAATAAAACAATTGTGTACATGTGGGGCTCACTCTAAGAACCACAAGATGGGTTGGAGTACTTGGAAAAGGCTTGTGCCAGAGGCTGCTAGTTGCCTACTCAATATCAATTCTTCCATTTTTCCTTGTAACAGAGCCCCTATTTTATTTGAGGTGGCCATATGCCCAGATAAAATACTACATTTCCCAGCCTCCCTTGTAGCTAGAGATGGCTAGTAAGATCTAAACAGAAATTGTCATGAGAGGCTTCTAGGAAAGTGCCTTAAAAGGCAGACCAACAGCTGCTACTCACTCTTATGTCCTTTCTCCCTTTCTTCTAATTCTTGTCTGAAACATGAATGTGATGGCTGGATTTCCAGCAGCTATTTTGGACCATGAGGCAACCTTGAGACAGAAAAGCAAAAAGAAGCCTAAAGTTTTAGCCACAGCAATCAGAGAAGAAAAAGAAATAAAAGGAATCCAAATTGGAAAAGAAGAAGTAAAGCTGTCACTGTTTGCAGATGACATGATACTATACATAGAGAATCCTAAAGATGCTACCAGAAAACTACTAGAGCTAATCAATGAATTTGGTAAAGTAGCAGGATACAAAATTAATGCACAGAAATCTCTTGCATTCCTATACACTAATGATGAAAAATCTGAAAGTGAAATTAAGAAAACACTCCCATTTACCATTGCAACAAAAAGAATAAAATATCTAGGAATAAACCTACCTAAGGAGACAAAAGACCTGTATGCAGAAAATTATAAGACACTGATGAAAGAAGTTAAAGATGATACAAATAGATGGAGAGACATACCATGTTCTTGGATTGGAAGAATCAACATTGTGAAAATGACTCTACTACCCAAAGCAATCTACAGATTCAATGCAATCCCTATCAAACTACCACTGGCATTTTTCACAGAACTAGAACAAAAAATTTCACAATTTGTATGGAAACACAAAAGACCCCGAATAGCCAAAGCAATCTTGAGAAAGAAAAACGGAGCTGGAGGAATCAGGCTCCCTGACTTCAGACTATACTACAAAGCTACAGTAATCAAGACAGTATGGTACTGGCACAAAAACAGAAATATAGATCAATGGAACAGGATAGAAAGCCCAGAGATAAACCCACGCACATATGGTCACCTTATCTTTGATAAAGGAGGCAAGAATATACAGTGGAGAAAAGACAGCCTCTTCAATAAGTGGTGCTGGGAAAACTGGACAGCTACATGTAAAAGAATGAAATTAGAACACTCCCTAACACCATACACAAAAATAAACTCAAAATGGATTAAAGATCTAAATGTAAGGCCAGACACTATCAAACTCTTAGAGGAAAACATAGGCAGAACAATCTATGACACAAATCACAGCAGGATCCTTTTTGACCCACCTCCTAGAGAAATGGAAATAAAAACAAAAATAAACAAATGGGACCTAATGAAACTTCAAAGCTTTTGCACAGCAAAGGAAACCATAAACAAGACCAAAAGACAACCCTCAGAATGGGAGAAAATATTTGCAAATGAAGCAACTGACAAAGGATTAATCTCCAAAACATACAAGCAACTCATGCAGCTCAATATCAAAAAAACAAACAACCCAATCCAAAAATGGGCAGAAGACCTAAATAGACATTTCTCCAAAGAAGATATACAGATTGCCAACAAACACATGAAAGAATGCTCAACATCATTAATCATTAGAGAAATGCAAATCAAAACTACAATGAGGTATCATCTCACACCGGTCAGAATGGCCATCATCAAAAAATCTACGAACAATAAATGCTGGAGAGGGTGTGGAGAAAAGGGAACCCTCTTGCACTGTTGGTGGGAATGTAAATTGATATAGCCACTATGGAGAACAGTATGGAGGTTCCTTAAAAAACTGAAAATAGAACTACCATACGACCCAGCAATCCCACTACTGGGCATATACCCTGAGAAAACCATAATTCAAAAAGAGTCATGTACCAAAATGTTCATTGCAGCTCTATTTACAATAGCCAGGACATGGAAGCAACCTAAGTGTCCATCAACAGATGAATGGATAAAGAAGATTTGGCACATATATACAATGGAATATTACTCAGCCATAAAAAGGAACGAAACTGAGTTATTTGTAGTGAGGTGGATGGACCTAGAGACTGTCATACAGAGTGAAGTAAGTCAGAAAGAGAAAAACAAGTACCGTATGCTAACACATATATATGGAATCTAAAAAAAGAAAAAAAAATGGTCAGAAGAACCTAGGGGCAAGATGGGAATAAAGATGCAGACCTACTAGAGAATGGACTTGAGGATACAGGGAGGGGGAAGGGTAAGCTGGGACAAAGTGAGAGAGTGGCATGGACATATATACACTACCAAACGTAAACTAGATAGCTAGTGGGAAGCAGCCGCATAGCACAGGGAGATCAGCTCGGTGCTTTGTGACCACCTAGAGGGGTGGGATAGGGAGGGTTGGAGGGAGGGAGATGCAAGAGGGAAGAGATATGGGGACATATGTATATGTATAACTGATTCACTTTGTTATAAAGCAGAAACTAACACACCATTGTAAAGCAATTATACTCTAATAAAAATGTTAAAAAAAAAAAAAAAAAGAAGCCTAAATTCCTGATGATCATAGAGTCACCATTCTCTCCCTGGACTGCTTATCTCTAGTATTCTTTTACATGAGAGATAAGTAAACATCTATCTTGCTTTTTTGGGTTTTGTCGAATGCAGCAAACCCATATCTTAACCAATACAAGGTTCCACAGAAAAGCCAGGCCTTAAAGGAAGGGCTGCCTTTGCAATTGGGGAAGTGAAGCGGGGAGGGCATCTCAAATGCCAGAAAGAGCACTGGAAAAGACACTGGCAAGAAGGAGCACTGGCCGAAGCCAAGTGGGTAGAGAGTAGGAAATAAGGAGAAGACAGATGATGGTTTTGCAGGGGAGACAGGGCTTGACTGGGGAAGGACCAGGGACCACAGAGGGCTGAGAAAGCTTGTTTCCCTCTGAAGGAGCAAAACAGCTCTGGAGCTGGAGGGGGGTAAGAAAGGAAACAAAGAGGCAGATGAAGAGGCTTGGGGACTTTATTCCATGAAGAAATGTGAGTATGAGCTGTGGCCTGGTTCAGCCAGCTGAAAGTTCCTGGACTGAAGACAGTAACAGTAATACCATCTAAGATTTATTCAACACTTACATGCTCTGCTGTGTGCTATGCACCCTATACACATTATCTCACTGAAGCTTCATGACAAATCTATGACACAGTCCTATCATTATCACCCCTATTTGGCAGACAAGGAACTGGGGCTTAGAGAGAGTCAGTAACTTGTCCAAGGTAAGCCTCACAACCCTGCAAGCTGGGGAACATCCAGCCCGTTTTTCAGATGCAGAAAGTGTTTGTACCATTCTTTCAAAGCTAAGAAAAGTTATGGGGGACCTCCCTGGTGGTGCAGTGGGTAAGAATCCTCCTGCCAATGCAGGGGACATGGGTTTGATCCCTGGTCCAGGAAGATCCCACATGCAGCAAAGCAACTAAGCCCGTGCATCACAACTACTGAACCTGTGCTCTAGAGCCCACGAGCCACAACTACTGAGCCCGCGTGCTGCAACTATTGAAGCCCGTGTGCCTAGAGCCCGTGCTCTGCAGCAAGAGCAGCCACCGCAATGAGAAGCCCGCACGCTGCAACGAAGAGTAGCCCCGGCTTGCCGCAACTAGAGAAAGCCTGCGCACAGCAATGAAGACCCAACGCAGCCAAAAAAAAAAAGAAAAAAAAGAAAAGGTATGAAGATCCTGACTTTAAAACACAAAGAGGGCTTCCCTGGTGGCGCAGTGGTTAAGAATCCGCCTGCCAATGCAGGGGACACGGGTTGGAGCCCTGGTCCGGGAAGATCCCACGTGCCACAGAGCAACTAAGCCCATGCGCCACAACTACTGAGCCTGCGCTCTAGAGCCCGCGAGCCACAACTACTGAAGCCTGTGTGCCACAACTACTGAAGCCCGTGTGCCACAACTACTGAAGCCCGCACGCCTAGATCCTGTGCTCCGCAACAAGCCACCGCAATGAGAAGCCCTCGCACTGCAACGAAGAGCAGCCCCCACTCGCTGCAACTAGAGAAAGCCCGCTCACAGCAACAAAGACCCAACGCAGCCAAAAATAAATAAATAAAATCTGTAAAAAAAAAACCACACACACACAAAGATTCAGAGTCAAACACAGAGCCAATTGCTTTGTGAATAGTCTCTTCACCAGAAGAAAAACAGATGAGAGGAACAGAAAAGTTTTCAGGCTTGGTTACATTTACCTCTTGTAGAGCAGGAAGACATTGTTAACATACCCACCCACACCCCCTGGCCGAATGATGTTCATGAGGTGTAGACGTTGCTAAGATGGTGGGGGGGGTGGAGGAGTGGGGCATAGCACACATTAAAGAACCAAGCAAACAGTGACGCCATGTCAGCTCTGGCTACAGATGAATCGTAGCCAACCATCAGCTCACGTGTCTCAAATAGTTTTTTAATATCTCTCCACAACAGGGAATGGGAAAAAAATTACTCCCTCACAGCTAAGGCTGAAAATTCAATACTTTGACTTAAGATATTCAGACACATCCAATGAACACAAGGAATTCTTCCTGGAGCAAAAATCTTATTAGTCACTAATGGGAAGAGGAAAAAAACCCATCAGGTTCCAAATGAACTAGGTAACATAAGTGCCTAGTAGGAAATGCATTTCCCATGAAGATTAAAAAGTCTCCATTGGCAGCCTGGGAGAATCAGATGCCAGGGCCTCCCAAGTAGTAGAGAAATCTGGAATTCTACAGCTGGTCCAGGACAGCCTTACATGCTGGAAGTTAAAGAGTGTCAGCTTTGTAAGCCTGACCCAAGTTCCAATGCTGACTCCACCACGGGCTGTTTGATGCTGGGTAAGTGTCCTCACCTCTCCCAGCCTCGGCATATTCACCTATAGAGTGGGACAAATAACTTCCACCCACTAAATGAGGCTAAGTGAGACAGTCTGCTGCTCCTGTTACTATGATTTTAATAGCAGGGGTCCCCAACCCCTGGGATCTAATGCCTGATGATCTGAGGTAGAGCTGATGTAATAATAATAGAAATAAAGTGCATGATAAATGTCATGTGCTTGAATCATCCCGAAACCATCCCCCCGCCCTGGTCCTTGGAAAAACTGTCTTCCACGAAAACAGTCCCTGGTGCCAAAAAGGTTGGGGACTGCTGTTTGACAGGACTCACATCTTAAGTTTTCTCTGATTAAAATTCCAAGAAAGAAAAGGCCATAGGATGCAATGGAAAAGAGTCTAGATCTGGCTCCTAGACCCTGCCTTGAGGGTCATGAGCGTGTGACCCTGAGGTTACTTTTAGGGTTCCAGGGTCCTCATCTGTCTGGAGAGGGCCAGGAAGATCCTTAGACCAAATCTAAGATCCTTTCTTCTTCTGGCTCTTGCATGTCACTGAGGTTCTAAATGGCAGTCCTTACTCAGTCACTCATTTCAGGATTTAACAAGTTACCTGCTGGAAAGTTGTATATCTAAAAACCTTTGGTTTCCACCCCGGAAGCAAAAAAGCCAGTGAGAACCTTGAGGGCAGGTCACCGACTTTTGCCATCTTGACGCTTAACACAGACCCAGCACAAAGTAAGACCTGCATAAATCCTTGTCGAGTGGAATGGACAAGTGAATGAATGAAGGATTTCCAAGGGCTGGCAAAAATGACTGTTCATCCTCCACTAAGCAAAGTTTAATGCAAGGAGAAAATGCTACAAATCTAAATTATTAATGATACTTACTTTGTCATCTGAACTACATCAGAATACCAGATGAATAGCTGCTGCCAGTCAAAAGGATGCCTGACTTTGGCTTTTGCTGGACGAGTGCACTGTGGTCCACGTGTGGCATAGGGGATGCCACAGGCTACAGGAGGGATATGTAAACTCCTAGAAGGACATGTTACCCAACCTCTTTGGCAGGGTTGGCACAGAAGCATGCCAACATGAAAGCAAAAATACCAAGACCTCCACATGTGGGTGTGCAGTTGTGTCTGCCCAAGAGCTCCCAGCTGAGGAGGGGAGATCTAAAATCCAGTAGGTGGTCTGCTCACCTGTGAGGCCAAGTCCACGCAGGAGCCCCATGGGCAGGTGGCAGCCCTCATGGTTGACCTCAGCAGCAGATGAACTGGGGTCTGCTGGGGACTTTAGTGATAAAGAAAATAATAATAATGCATACACATTACACATACACACATATGCACTTAATGGTCACTGTGTGTAAAAGGTAAACTCTTTAAGTATTTTATTTTAGGTAATTTTCATAACTACCCTGGGAAGTAGGTGCTATTGTTTGAGGCAGTATAGTTTGCTGTTTAAAAGCACGGACTTGGGAGTCAGACTGCCTAGATTCAAATCCCAAGTGCCACTTACAAGCTGGGTAACCTTGGGCAGGGTTATTTAAGCTCTCTGAGCCTCATGCTTATCATATGTAAAATGGAAATAATAATAGTGCCTGTCTTATGAAGCTGTTGTGTGGTATAAATGAGTTAATACGTGTAAAATGCTTAGAACAGGAGTGGGCAGAAAGTAAGCCCCCAGGAAGATTAGCTATTCTTGTTATTTCTGTTAATAGAGACTAAGGTGCCGAAAGGCCAGTGGCTTGTCCATGGCCTCACACCTGCTGCGGGGCAGAGCCTGGGCACACACACAAGTCTGTCTTCAAAGCACACATGACCCAACACGGCTGATTCTGGCTCTGCGACCCCCACCCCACCCCATTCACATTACCACCCGCATCCATGCCAACGTGGCCTAGTCTTTCTTGGTACCGACCAAGCCTGCAAGGTGCTGAAGGGAAGATACTAAAAGAACTGGCATTCTAACTGACTTAAACCCTGATTTGCCTACTACGTGTAGAACAAACCCAAATGTGTCCTGGTATGGGGATCTGCCCCTTAGCTAAGAGAAAACGGGCCTTTTCCAAGGAGGGGAGAACCTCTGCCTTTGGGCCTTTTTATGTGAGGCCTCACATGCTCTCCTCGAAACCCTGAGAGGAAGGCAAAGTCTGAATTGTACAATAAAACCCCATCAGGTGAGGTTCTCTGAGTAGAGATAATGGGCCTGATTGCTGGTGGAGAGGGAGAAACAATTTGAGGGCCAATCCAGCAAGAGAGCCTCATTAGCCAAGATTACCACTTTGCCCTGGGTCCTGCCCTGCTCCTGGAAGGTTCTAGAAAGAGCCAGAGCCTTGCTAGAAAAAACACATGCATCATAGAAAACCAAACCATCTGTTGTGGTACATATATACAATGGAATCTTAGCCATAAAAGGGAACGAAATGGGGTCATTTGTAGAGACGTGGATGGACCTAGAGACTGTCATACAGAGGGAAGTAAGTCATAAAGAGAAAAACAAATATCGTATATTAACTCATATATGTGGAATCTAGAAAAATGGTACAGATGAACTTGTTTGCAAGGCAGAAATAGAGACACAGACATAGAGAACAAACATATAGACACCAAGGGGGGAAAAGGGGGGTGGGATGAATTGGGAGATTGGGATTAACATACATACACTAATATGTATAAAATAGATAACTAATGAGAACCTGCTGTGTAGCACAGGGAACTCTACTTCACTTCACTGTACAGTAGAAACTAACACAACATTGTAAAACAACTATACCCCAATAAAAAAAGCAAAGAAAAGAAAACCAAACCATCTGTGATCCAGAATGATCTGGGAGTGGGAAGCTTTGAAGCATTAACTCAAAGAAAATGACCCACAGTTGTAGTTAGTTAATACTATGGGTGCATACTATGTGCCAGGGCCTGTTCAAAGCCCTTTAGAAATAATATCCCATTTACTCTTCATATCAATGGTACGATGTAATCTGTATTTATTAGTCCCATTTTGCAGATGAGAAAACTGAAACACAGAAAATTCAAATAACTTCTCCCAAGGTCACACAAGCAGTCTAGCTTCAGAGCCCACGGTCTTTATCAGCATTTTCAAACATTTTGGCCCAACCCATGGCATGAAATACATTCTACATCAGGACCCAGTATACGCTCACACAGTTATACAGAACTGAAACAAAGCTTTAAAACAGAATACTACTCACCATTACCATGTGCAGTGCACTCTGATGTTTTCTATTCTATTCCATTAAAAAAAAATATCATTCAACAAATATTTATGGAACACCTATTATGTGTTAGACACTGTTCTAGGCTTTGGGGCTATGTCAGTGGATGAAAGAGATAAAAATCCTTGCCCTCTTGGAGCTTGCATTTTACCAGAGAGACAGAGTGAATAAGATCCACGTGCAAAATCGTAGCATCTGAGGTGGTAATTTGGTGAGTGCTACGGAGAAAAGCAAAGCAGGGAAGGCCAAGGGTGGCCAGAGACGGCCTCATGATGCTTTCACTCCCCACCACGCTGATTTCAGTGGGCTGTCACCCACAGCAGGAAAACCCTGGCCCTTAATCTCTCCACTCCAGTGCCTCCTATATGTCTGGAGGCTCTTCCTCCTAGATTGTGCACACGTGCACACTTGTATGTGACTACGTGCACATGTGTATACATGTATAGGCATGCATGGATACGCTTCATGCATGTATGCATACACATGTCCACCCCATTCGCTTCCTCACTGGGGACGTTTGGGAGACAGGAGGCAGGGCTCCCACATGCAGCTTTCCAGGGGTTCCCTACACAAGCCTGCCCTGCAGAGGGGGTCCTGTATGGGGCCTCAAAAACAGCCCAGGCACTGTGAGCCAATGCCACAAGCGCCAGACATATGCCCCGGCTGGAGTCTTCAGTCAGAGGAAGGAAAATCTTTTTATCACTGGTCCACCCAGAGGGAGCACCTCTTGTAAACTGTTAGGCCAGAGGGAATGCTAGTTCCTAATCTGAATCAAGGTGCTCTATGTGCTAGAGTGCCCTTAAGAATAGAGGAGACAGAGCACAGAAATAAAAATCACTCCCCGGGGAAAATCCAGTGCATCAAGCACACCTGGCAGGGTGATTGAAGTGGGTCTTGGGGGGAGACGGGATTGGGGCCAGCTCTAAAGCAGCTCTGGGGGACTTCCCTGGTGGCGCAGTGATTAAGAATCCGCCTGCCAATGCAGGGGACACAGGTTCGAGCCCTGGTCCAGGAAGATCCCACATGCTGCGGAGCAACTAAGCCCGTGTGCCACAACTACTGAGCCTGAGCTCTAGAGCCCGCGAGCCACAACTACTGAAGCCCGCACACCTAGAGCCGTTCTCCGCAACAAGAGAAGCCACTGCAGTGAGAAGCCCACACACTGCAAGGAAGAGTAGCCCCTGCTCGCCGCAACTAGAGAAAGCCCACGTACAGCAACAAAGACCCAACATGACCAAAAATAAATAAATAAATTAATTAATTAATTAATTTAAAAAATAATAAAGCAGCTCTGGGCCACTTGGGTAGCCTCCATTGAGGGCATTTGGAACTTGGCACTAGAGTGAAATCTTCAGACTCCGAGTTAAAGGGGCACATAAAAATGTTACTAGCATGGGCAGCAAAAGCATTACCTATGGGAAAAGCAGCCATTCTCTGCTAATGAATAAGTGTAATTGATCACAACAGATGACTTGATGGCCATTCCAAATGCGCTTTTAGCAAAGTGGACAGTTTTTTTCATTCAAATGCAAGCTCACCTAGATAAGATCTAATAATGGAGATTTTGGAAGAATCCCAGCATCAGTGATTTCTTTTTTTTCCTCCTTCACTGAGCAGGAAGGCATCTTAAGTTCCTGGTCACAGCTTGACCCAATCAGATGACAATTTATGCTTTCCCTATGGCTGAGGAGACCGTGACAGTCCCTGGGGCAGCAAAGGATCAGTCACAGGACAGCCCACATCCTTATCTGCCCTTTCCTCCTTAGCCCTTTTCCCACTCCCGACCTATGGGGAGCTGGGTGGCTGGAAGACACATTCAATTCAATGCAATCGGGCTTCCCCGGTGGCACAGTGGTTAAGAATCTGCTTGCCAATGCAGGGGACATGGGTTCGAGTCCTGGTCCGGGAAGATCCCACGTGCCGCGGAGCAACTAAGCCCATGCGCCGCAACTACTGAAGCCTGCGCATCTAGAGCCTGTGCTCCACAACAAGAGAAGCCACTGCAATGAGAAGCCGGCACACCACAACGAAGAGTAGCCCCTGCTCGCCGCAACTAAAAAGAAAGCCTGCGCGCAGCAACGAAGACCCAACACAGCCCAAAATAAATAAATTAAATAAAATTAAAAGAAAAATTCAATGTAATCATCCACTTATTCAATAAATATTTATTGAGCACTTACTGTATGCAAGGCACTGTGCTGACCACCGAAAGGGGATTCCACCACAACATGGCTAAGACCAGGTCCTGTCCTCAGAAGAGAGGGCAGATGTGAGGAGAAGCAAGAAAATGACAGGAGGCCCGAGTGGAGGTCCCAGCTCACTCCAACAAGTACTTAATCCTTCTGTGCTTCAGTTTCCTCCTTTATCAAATGAAGGCACTGCTCTAGACATGATCTCTGGGCACTAGGCCAGCTCAACAACTCTATGATTCCAAGCCCTCCCTTTCCCACTCAGGCTCCTAGGCGCCTAGGAAGCTGACAGATCAGGTGGTGCCTCCTAGGAAGGGGACAGTCAGCAAAGGAAGGGGGTGGTGAGGATTATTATGTACCTTTCCCACAGTGAGAGGTTCTTTCATTTTGGCCAGAACACAAGGTACAGGCTGGAGAAGATGAGCGATAAGTTCAGAACATTAAGTGGAAGATTTAGACTTCCACATCAAGGAATCTGGAGGAAATGGGAACCACTGGAGTTTGTGCAGAGAAGGATACTATCAGTGTGGGTGGTGCAAGGGAATCTCACCGACTTGCAGAGGATGAGTTGGGGGGGGCGGGGAGGGCGGGGATGTTGCAATACAGTGGAAAGGTTGAGGCTTGAAGTGAAAGATTCCTCCCTTGGTCTGGTCGAGCGCATGCATCATCCCCTCATCCCCTCCCATCGCCATAATGCTTATTTTCTTAAACTCGCCCAAGCCGAAATCACTTTGCACCCTCTTTTTTTTTTTTTTTTTTTTAAGTTCCACAAGTGCCTTCAAGGTAAACAGGTAAATTTTATCTCCCTTCTGCCCAGGCGCCTGAGGTTAAGCAGGACCAACGAGGTGTACCAGGGAGGGGTGGGGAAGCGGCCAGCAGGCGAGGCCCAGGATACAAGAGGCGGGGATCTAGAGAGGGGTGCGCCTACCTGCAAAGGAGCCATCCTCGTGGTCGGAGCTGTTGTGGCTGCAGTCACTGCCCCTCTCGGGCGAGCTGTGGCTGGGCGAGTCCCGCTCGGGCAGCCCCAGGAACCTCTTGCGCCGCCACGGTGGGAGGGGCTCGCGAGCCCTACGCTGGGGGAGCTCCTCTGCCGCCGGGGGCGAGCCCCGCCCGTCCTTGGCCTCTGCCTCTAGCTGCTCCAAGTCGCGGCTCCCGCGCGGATGCCGCCGGCTCCCGAGGATCAGGTGCATCCAGCGATGGGAACTGTACGCCCGCGCTGGCTTTTCCGCCTCATCGCAGGTCCTGGGCCGGCAAGGGGTCACGAGCAACTGGCTGAGGGTGAATTTCTCGTTCAAATCCACCATCTCGAAGTCGAGGTCACTGCTGTCGCCCCCATCGTCCGCGCCCGAGGCGTCCGGCTCGTCCTCCTCCGAGCCCCGCCCCGCGCGGGTCCGGGCGGACCGCTCCTCTCCCGGGGCGCTGGGAACTGTGCCATCGTGGCCGGGGGGCGCGCAGTCCTCCCGGGGCCTGAAGAGGAGGCGAGGCTGCAGTAGCTGCTGGTGGATGGCGGCGGTCAAGCTGCGAACCGCGCCCCCAGCCCCCGCAGCCCTGGGCCAGGTGGGAAGGTCCCGGCACAGGTAGGGGGAACTCTCGGCCTTCGCGGCCACCTCCGTGGAGGGGAGCAAGGGGCCCGGGGGCTCTCCGCCGCCGCCCGCTGCGCCCGCCTCCTCGCGCGGCGCCGGCTCCCTCTCCGGCCCGGCCGGCTCCTCAGCCGAGGCCCCCCTGCTGTCCCCGTCTCCGCCCTCCAGGCGCCCGCAGCCGAGGTCCCGCTTCTCCAGGGCCGCCCGCAGGTAGACGACTTTGAACTTTTCCTCAGCCAGCACCTGTTGCAGCCACTTCAGGTTGAGTTTGCTGCGCTCCAGCTCGCGCTCCATGTCCAGCACCGAGTCCAGCTGCATGATGGGCGCCTCCTCCCCAGGAAACTCGGCCTGCCAGTGGCGCTCAAAGTCCTGGGGGTCCCACATGCCGGGAGCCCCTTCGGGCCTCCGGGGCCCAGCTCCTCCGCGCGCAGCGGGCTGGTGTCGCGCTCGGCTCTCTCCGCGCTGGCGCAGTGGCCTGCCCTTCACTTCAGCCCCAGAAGAGAATAAGAAAAAAATAATAAAGTTTTTCCCCTTCCGCCCTCGTGCCTTTTTTCTTCTTCTTCTTCTTCTTCTGGGTTTCGCCTCCCTGACGTCAGCGGCCACCGGCGGCGGCGGCGGCGGAGGCGGGCGCCCAGGGCCCGCCCCGGGCGGGACGCGCGGAGCCCGCGATCTGCAGTCTCCGCGCCTTGCTCTGCGCCCCGCGGGCTCCGGTATCTGTAGAGCCGCGGCGGGGGCGGAGCCTCGCGGGCGAGCTCTGGGTTGCGCCGGCGGCCGAGAGGCTGCGAGAGGGCCTGGCGGGGCGGGCCTGCGGTGCTGCCCACTCCGGAGGCGCCGGCGATACTCGAAGCTGGCCGCCTTAGGCCCGGCTCGCACCTTCCTGGCCTGTCGGGCTGCGCCGCTCCCGCCGCCGCGGGCGCACTTCGCGCCGGCTCCCTGCAGCCGAGCGCGGGGCCGCGCGGCCGGGGAGGCGGGAGCGGCGGGGAGGGAGCGCGCAGGGTCGCCCTGGGCCGCAGCCAACCTCCGGTCGCCCGGCCCTCCGCAGCCTCGCCTGTCTAGGGTCCGGGCGGTGCCTGGGGCCGAGAAGGAAAAGGTGGGGGGAAAGGCGATGTGGCGCGGCTGCGAGGGCAGGTGCTGCAGGGCTGACCGGCGGGGTTGTCCTCAGCTGGGATTTATTGAGCGCCTTGAGCTAACTTGTCCAAAATCACGGAGCTGCTTAATCCAAAGCTGGGGATAAACCTGTTTTGGTGGGTTTTTATTTTTATTTTTGAGAGCCTTTAAAGCTTTCTCTCCACTGCTCACTAGAGCTTTTCGGGAGAGAAATAGGCAAGGGTGACAGCTCCAAGTGGCTCTGCTTAGAGGCCCCTGTGACTTCAAAGCTGAGGATCCTCCCATGTGACTTGGTGTGACGGAATCAAACCATGACTGGCAGGGGCCTTAGACACCTGGGCGTCTAAAAGGACCCTCCACTCCGCTTCCTCTTTGTGGCCTCAACAGTTCCCCTGGGGAGGAAAAGAAAAGCTGAATACCGGCGCCTGGCCTGACACTCTAGGTGGGGCGGATGTAGGGCTCCCGCCTCGCCTCCTCTTCACACCTGGCTGCACCACTTTTCTAGGGTCTTCGGTGAGGTCCCACTGTCTGCAGAGAGAGGGCCTGATAAACCGTCTCGTGCTCTCCGCAAGGGAGGACCTTGTCGGTGATTCACATTTTCTTCGTTTTAAGGATGAGGAAATTGATCCTGTAAGAGACTAAGTGACTTGGCAGCTGGAAATTCTTCCTGGCCACAGTGCCCTTTGGGGACTGGAGCTAAACTCAGCGACCTCTCTCTCCAGATCCTGCCACTAGCCGCTCACCTGAACCATGTGAACAGGCCATCCCTCTCCCACCTTCCAATCCCTTTCAGCCTATCCCTCAAGGCTGGATATTGGAAAGATACCAGAAAGTATTTCTTAACCACAAATGAGATAGTGTCATGCTTCTGTTCAAAACCCTCCGGTGGCAGGGACTTCCCTGGCAGTCCAGTGCTTGGGGCTTCGCCTTCCGATGCAGGGGGTGCGGGTTCGATCCCTGGTGGGGGGGCTGGGATCCCACATGCCTCGCGGCCTAAAAAAAAAAAAAACCACCAAAAACAGAGCAGAAGCAGTATTGTGTCAAGTTCAGTGGAGACGTTAAAGATGGTCCACATCAAAAAACAAAACAAAACAAAATCTTCAAACAAACAAAACCCTCCAGTGGCTCATGAGGCAAACCTCCAGGATGGAGTCCAGACTCCACTGACAAAGAAGGTCCTCCCAAATTTGGTCCCTGCCCACCTCTCTGCCTTTCTCCTAGGCTTTAGCCTTACCAACTCCCTGCTGCCTGGGGGACTCCAACCCTCCTTTAAGACCCAGCTCCACCTATGAGAAAACTTTTCTGGCCCCTCTCCCTCCTCTTTGTGTCACACTCCATCTTGTACATGTCTTTATCTTTGCCCTTGTTCCACTTTATGGCAATTATTAGTGACATCTTTTGTTTCCCTTTCTCATAGCTGCTCTCAAGGTCAGGGATTGTGTCTTTTCCAGTTTTGTATTCTTGCTGCTTCTTGCAGAGTGTGACCGACAGATAGCTGATAATTGCTGAATGAAATGAATGAATGAATGAACAGGCAGATGACCGAATCCTCACCGGGCAGTTCCTGCTTGGCTGCTCCAGTTGTGAATCACTCTGGGCTGGGAGCAGATGTGCTTCCCACAGACACTTCTCAACTCTGGAATTTCCTTCCTTGACAAAGTCTGTGTTTACTCACTTTCCCAATATCCCTTCTTCCTTTTTCTTTCTCTTTTCTTTTTCTTCCTTTCCTTCCTTCCTTCCTTCCTTCCTGCCTGCCTGCCTGCCTTCCTGCTTTTCTTTTTAAATTTGGTGTGCCACTGGTATGACTCATCTCTGTGTTTGTCTTTGGGCCCGATTGCTATGGAGAAATGGATGTGTTTTAAAAAACATAGTTGTGTATTCCCCAGCTTGTGTGATTTCTCAGTCCTTCACCTAGTCCCTTAAGCTGCTTTCTCTTCCACCTTTGCTTCGTATTTTGAAGAGACTGTCTCTACCTCCCGAGAGGCCACCACCATCTTTGTCTCCTGGGAGGGACTGAGGTGCTCCCAATGCCTGCAGCCAGCCAGTGCAGGGTATTCCATCAAGCGGAGTCCACAAGGATCTTGGCCTCTGTTAAGATTTCAGAATGGGGGAGAAATGCAGCACAGCAGACATGGATAACCCCAGTCAACAGCGTATTGATTGGAAGATGTTTCCATATGTATATTTAAATGCACAAAGGAAAAAACCCTGTAAGTTACTATAAGCATCAATTTCTGAATTTGTAATTTCCCTGGGAGGATAGTTTCAACTCTGTCCTTTAATTAAAGCAGCAGTATGATTCCCTTTTGGTCCAAGGAAGCTGTTACCAATACCACTAATTTTTTCCACGAGGACCAATATAGCCAGAAATGCCAGCATTCATCATCTGTAAACAGATCCCAGGAGCAACCTTCATTGTCTCTAGCTGGTGGATAGTTCAGCTTTATTACTTGGCTTTGGGTCATCATGGGGGCAGGGGTAGAGTGGCTGACATTTATTGAGTCCACACTTCTAGTGGCCATGCATCTTTGATCTCATCTAATTTTGAACAACCCTGTAAAGAAGGTATTATTGTCAAGATAGTGAGAGAGAGAGAAATGTAAGATCAAAGAGGTTAGAGGTCACACAGCTAATTTTCTGGAGTCTAAAGCTCAGTAGCTTTGCAAGGGCTTGGCCCAGGTGCATCTGGTCATTAGCATTTATTCATTCAATAAATATTTGTTGAGCACCTATTAAGCTCCAGAGCCTGGCAAATAAAGTTTAAACTTTGTAACCTGGCATATCAGACTCCTCACAATGGATCCTCTGACCCCAGCCTACTTGTCCAACCCCATTTCTTGAATTTCTTCTGCTTGCTGCACCCATTCAGGCCCCCAATCTGAGTAACCCCCAGAGAAGATGCCTTTTCTGTTCTGTGCCACCTCCCTTTGGCCCATCTTGGATTCCTGCGGCAGCTGCAGTGGACAGTTCCCAAGGGCTGCTGGGGTCTCACCTCAAACACCCAACCCTACTACTCTCCACTTTTCTGTCCTAGGGTTTTTCTCAAGCATTCCAGATGAAAGCTTCTATGGGGGGAAGTTATTCTGGGGCATCCCATGGCCAGTGGAAATGGGAGTTGGTTAATAAATGCCGCAGGCTCCTGTCTTTGGAGGACCTGAGGCATATTCTGCATGGTTGCTCAGTGGTCTCCAAGAGGAATGAGTCCCCATTGTTCACAGTGGTAATCAATCCATAATGAGCTCTCTATTGGCTTTCCCTTCTTGTCTGTCTCCCTCTCCCTCACTCCTGCTTCCTGGGATAATCTCCCGACTAAAATACTTGTACCGGGTCCTTGTGTCAGTCCCTGCTTTGCCCCTCTGATCCCCCCACTAAGACACCCTCCAGCCTCCCCACACCCTCTCTGATAGCCACACAAGGCGCTTCACCATTCCCCCAGTTACTCCCCCATCTCTCTTGTCTTCCTTTGCCATGTTGCTTCCTCCCATGTGAAAGGATGAGATCCCTTTTCACCTGTCCAAGCCCAGCTCACCTGTGACATTCTCTCTGAAGCCTTCCCTTCCCCAGGTCCAGTTAGGCATGCTTGTCTGCAGAGGGATTTAACTTAGTCACACCACATTGTAATTAGTTCCATGGCTCCTTGAGGAAATCCTGGCTCCAGCCAGCTGGTACCTCTTATTCCTCTAACTGCCACAGCCCCTGACACGGTGCCAGAGTCAGTGCCTAGTAGACGTCTGCTAAGGGAATAAATGAATGATGAATGAGTGAGTGGACTCTTTACACCATAACCTCACGCTATCTTAAATCAGGACCACCCTTACCCAAAGGAAAAGTGGGAAGACACCTGTGAGCTCATGCTGTCAGGAACTCTGCTTTTTACAAAATTCCTTTAGATTAACAAGCAGCCTCTATGAAAATATAAAATGTGACTATCAGTCATTCACACTTCAGTGTGAACTGCTTCTCCCTTGCTTTTTCCAGAGTTATCTGAGGTTCGTATTAGAGGGCTGGGAGTTTGGACTAGGAAGGAGAATGGAAGCAGAGTGCAGCCAGAAGGAGAAGGGTAACCTGGGAAGAACTGGGCTAGGGTGAGGCCTGCATCTTTGAGTGCTAAAGGTGTGAACACAGAAAAAAGGCCCCTCTTTTTGGGGACCCTCTCTACCAGGCTTGCTTCCTCTAATGCAGGAGTTCTCCTGAGTACAAATTAGAATAACCTGGGGGAGCAATTAAGACTATTCAGCCTTGGACTTGCTTCAATGCCAATTCATCCAGAATCTCAGGAATGGGACCCCACATCGGTATTTTCTTTCCTTTTTTTTTACCTTTATTGAAGTATAATACAATAGATTCATTTGTTTTAAGTATGCAGTTTGATGAATTTTGGTAATTGCAAACCATCATGTGTGTAATCTCCACAATAAACAACATACAGAATAGCTCCATCACCCTCAAGAGTTCCCTCCTGCTTTTTTGCAGTCAACCCCTTTTCCTGACTCCCAGTACCAAGCAATAATTGGTTTCTATAATTTCTGTCACTACAGTTTTGCCTTTTCTAGAGTTTTGTATGAATGAATGTATCTTTGGTGTTTGAGTGCTGAAGTTCAGTGTCCTGTTTTTGAGTTTCATCTGTTATGTGTATTTATATTTCATTCCTTCCCTCCCTCTCCCCCCAGGGTCAAGTGACTAGGCATTTTAATGTACTTTGTCACGTTCAACCCCCATCGTAGTGCTGTGACAGAAGTATTATAACCACCTTGCAGATAAATAAATTATGGTTTGATGAGATTGAGAGAGTTGGTATAAATTACCTCCTTTTCACTGTTGAGTAGTAAGTATTCCATACTATGAATATACCCCTATTTGTTTATCCATTCTCCAGTTGCTGGCCATTTGGCTGTCTTTTTGTGGACATAGTTTTCATTTCTGTTAAAAAATACTAATACATAGGAATGGGATTATTGGGTCGATGACAATATATGTTTAACTTTATAACATCCTGCTAGGGACTTCCCTGGTAGTCCAGTGGTTAAGACTCTGCCCTTCCAATGCAGGCGGCACCAGTTTGGGGAACTAAGATCCCGCATGTGGCTCAGCAAAAAAAAAAAAAAGAAGATACTGCTATGTAATGTTTTCCAAAGTGGCCGTACCAGTACCATTTTCCATTACCATCCGCAATGTCTGAGAGTTGCATTGCTCCACATCCTTGTCAACACTTAGTGATGTCAGTCTTTTCATTTTAGCCATTTTAGACGGTGTGTAACGGTATCTCATCATGGTTTTAATTTATATTTCCCTGATGACTGGTGATGTATAGCATCTTTTCATGTGCTTTATGGCCATCTGTATATCTTCTTTGTGAAGAATCTATACAAATCTTTTGTTAATTTTTTATTGGATGTTTGTCTTCTTATAATTGGGTGGTAATAGTTCGTATATTCTTTATTCAGACCTTTTGTCATATATGTTTTGCAAATAATTTTCTCCTAGCCTGTGGCTTGCCTTTTCATTTTCATATCTGTAACCTTTGAACAGTGAACATTTTAATTTTGATGAAGTACATTTTATCCATTTTTTAATAGTTTGCACTTTTTGTGTCCTGTTTAAGAAATCTTTACCTAACCCAATGTCACAAAGATTTCTCCAATCTTTGGAGTTTTCCTCTAGAAGTTTAATAGTTTTAGATCTTATGCTTCAGTTTCTAAGCCACTTTTAATTTTAGGGTATGACATAGGATAAGGGTAGAGATTATTTTTTTTCCATGTGGATATCTAGTTGTTTTAATTTTTAGGGTATGACATAGGATAAGGGTAGAGATTTTTTTTTTCCATGTGGATATCCAGTTGTTGCAGCACCATTTAGTAAAAAGACTCTTCTCCCTATCAAATTACTTTGGCAGCTTTGTAAAAAAAAAAAAAAAATCGGTTGACCATATAAGTATGGATCTATTTTTAGACCCTGTTCTGTTCCATTGATGTATATATCTATCTTCATGGCAATACCTTACTGTCTTGATTACTGTAGTTTTATAGTAGGTTTTAAATCAGACAGTGTAAGTCCTCCCACAGTCCTTCTTTTTTTTTTTTTTTAGACAGAAGCTCACTGCCCCTGAGATGCCAGGTTCTTTTTTTTCTTTTTTTTTTTTATTATTTATTTTATTTATTTATGGCTGTGTTGGGTCTTCGTTTCTGTGCGAGGGCTTTCTCTAGTTGTGGCAAGTGGGGGCCACTCTTCATCGCAGTGAACGGGCCTCTCACCATCGCGGCCTCTCTTGTTGCGGAGCACAGGCTCCAGACGCGCAGGCTCAGCAATTGTGGCTCACAGGCCCAGTTGCTCCGCAGCATGTGGGATCCTCCCAGCCCAGGGCTCGAACCCGTGTCCCCTGCATTAGCAGGCAGATTCTCAACCACTGCGCCACCAGGGAAGCCCTAGTAACTTTATTGTAGATTCATTATGGGTTTTTACATTTTTGTTTTGTTTTATTGAGATA
This sequence comes from Balaenoptera borealis, assembly GCF_965194805.1. Lineage (NCBI taxonomy): Eukaryota > Metazoa > Chordata > Mammalia > Artiodactyla > Balaenopteridae > Balaenoptera > Balaenoptera borealis. Next base: position 46,998,286 of record NC_138879.1, on the reverse strand, counting down.
CAGTTCACATGCCATAAGTCTTGTCATTTTAAAGTGTACAATTCAGTGTTTTTTGGTATATTTTCTCACTTGTATAACCATCGCTATTATTTATTTTCAGAATACTTTCATCATCCCAAAAGAAATTTTTGCATCTGACCTCTTTCACTAAACATAATGTTTTCTAGGTTCATCCATGTTGTAGCATGTTTCAGTACTTCATTCCTTTGTATAACTGAATAGTATTCCATTGTATAAATACACTACATTTTGTTCATCATTCATCAATTGATGGCTATTGGGTTGTTTACACTTTTGGCCTATTATAAATAATGCTGTTATGAATATTCATGTACAAGTTTTAGTGTAGACATATGTTTTCATTTCTCGCTGGTCTATACCTAGGAGTGAATCATATGGTAACTTTATGTTTAACTTATTGAGGAACTGCCAGTTTCCCGAAGTGGCTGCCCCATTTTAATTCCAGCCAGCAATGTATGAGGGTTCCAAAATTTTCCACATGTTCATCAATACTTATTATTTTCTGTTTTTTTTAAATCATAGCCATCCTAGTGGATATGAAGTGATATTTCATTGTGGCTTTGGTTTATTTATATTTCCCTAATGATTAATGATATTGAATGTCTTTTCATATGCTATTGGTCATTTGTATATCTTCTTTGGAGAAATATCTATTCAAATCCTTTACCCATTTTTCAGTTGGGGTTGTCTTTTTTTTTTTTTTTTTTAATTATTTATTTATTTATTTATTTTTTGGCTGCATTGGGTCTTGCTGTGCGCGGGCTTTCTCTAGTTGCGGCGAGAGGGAGCTACTCTTTGTTGCGGTGCGCAGGCTTCTCGTTGTGGTGGCTTCTCTTGTTGTGGAGCACGGGCTCTAGGTGCACGGGCTTCAGTAGTTGTAGCACGCGGGCTTAACAGTTGCGGCTCGCGGGCTCTAGAGTGCAGGCTCAGTAGTTGTGGCGCACGGGCTTAGTTGCTCCGCGGCATGTGGGATCTTCCCAGACCAGGGCTTGAACCCGTGTCCCCTGCATTGGCGGGTGGATTCTTAACCACTGCGCCACAGGGGAAGCCCAGGGTTGTCTTTTTATTGTTGAGTTGTAAGAGGTTTTTTTTTTAGTATATTCTGGATACTAGACTCTTATCAGATATATAACTTGCAAATATTTTCTCACATCCTGTAGATTGTCTTTTTACTTTCTTTATAGTGTTCTTTGATGCACAGAAATTTAAAATTTTGATGGAGTGCAGTTTATCTATTTTTTCATCGGTTGGTTGTGCTTTTGGTGTCATATCTAAGAAACCATTGCCTAACCCAAAATAATGAAGATTCACCCTGATGTTTTCTTCTAAGAATTTTGTAGTTTTAGCTCTTCTATTTAGGTCTTTGATTCATTTCAATAGATGGCTTGAGATAGGGATCCAACTTTATTCTTTTTTTCTCCCCAGCTTTATTGGTATATAATTGACATTTGAGTTTAAGGTATTCAACATGATGATTTGATATGCATACATATTGTGAAATGATTACCACAATAGGGTTAGCTAACACCTCCATTCCCTCACATAATTGCCATTTCTTTCCCCATAGTGGGAACATTTAAGATCTACTACTCTCTTAGCAACTTTCAAATATATAATACAGTGTTGTTAACTATAGTCACCATGCTGTACATTAGATCCCCAGAACTTATTCATCTTATAATTAGAAATTTGTACCCTTTGAGCAACATCTACCCATTTCTCTCACTCCCCAGCCCCTGGCAACCACCATTCTACTCTGTTTCTATGAGTTCAGCTTTTTTAGAATCCACATATAAATGAGATCATATAGTATTTGTCTTTCTCCGGCTGACTTATTTCACTTAGCATAATACCATGAAGGTCTATCCATGGCAGGATGTCCTTTTTCCCATTGTGTGTATATGCACAATGGAATGTTATTATATATATAATAATAATAGAATTATTATTCCATTATTATTATTAATAATGGAATATTATAATATATATAATTATATATATATATTACATCTTCTTTATCCTTTCATCTGAAGATGGACATAATGTTGTTTCCATATCTTGGCTATTGTGAATAATGCAAAAATGAAAATGGGAGCGCAGATAGCTCTTCAATACAGTGATTTCATTTCTTTTGGTTATATAGCCAAAAGTGGGACTGCTAGATCATATGGTAATTCTATTTTTAATTTTGAGGAGCATCCATACTGTTCTCCATAGTGGTTACACAAATTTACATTCTTAAATAGTGCACAAGGGTTCCCTTTTCTCTACATCTTACAACACTTGTTATCTTGTCTTTTTGATAATAGACAGTCTAAGAGGTGTGAAGTAGTATCTTATTGTGGTTTTGATTTGCATTTCTCTGATGCTTAGTGATGTTGAGCACCTTTTCATGTACCTATTGGCCATCTGAATATCTTCTTTGGAAAAATGTCTATTCAGGTCCTTTGCACATTCTTTAATTGGATTATTTGGGGGTTTTTTCCTATTGAGTTGTAAGAGTTCCTTATCTTTTTTGGATATTAACCCCTTATCAGGTATGTGGCTTGCAAATATTTTCTCTCCATTCATTTTGTTGATTTTTTTTTTCTGTGCAGCTGATTTTTAGTTTGATGTAGTCCTACTTATTTATATTTGCTTTTGATGCTTGTGCTTTGGTGTCATATCCAAAAAACTGTTACCAAGACCAATGTCTAGGAGCTTTATCCCTATGTTTTCTCCTAGGAAACATAGTTTTATAGTTTCAGGTCTTATGTTTAAGTTTTAAATCCATTTAATCCATTTAATTTTTGTGAGTGGTGTAAGATAGGGGTCCAATTTCAGTCTTCTGCACGTGATGATCCAGTTTTCCCAACAACTTTTATTGAAGAGACTTCCTTTCCCCATTGAGCATTCTTGGCTCCCTTGTCAAATATTAGTTGACCGTAGATGCAAGGGTTTATTTCTGGGCTTTCAATTCTGTTTCATTAGTCTATGTGTCTCTTTTTATGCCAGCACCATACTGTTTTGATTACTATAGCTTTTTAATATAGTTTGAAATCAGGAAGTGTAAAGCCTCCAGTTTTGTTCTTCTTTCTCAAGATTGCTTTGGCTAACTGGGGTTGGTTGTGTTTCTATACACTAACAAAAAAAATCTGATTCTTTTTCATTCCATAGATCAGTTATATGACATTCACTTTTGAAGAAAATTTCTGCCCAGCCAGTGTCTGCAGTTGTATTTTGTTCTCTTCCCCCAGCTTTATAACTAGAACAGCCAGATGGAAGAGATGCATAGGGTAAGTGTGTTGAGAAGCTGGAGCTGGTATACTGAATTAAGAATATGCAGATTATAACCTGCTGAATGAGGGGGCCCAAGCCACCGACATGGGGTCAGCAGGTAGCTCCCTCAACATTCGAGCTTCCACTTTGGAGAAATGAAACCCATGGGGTCATTTTGATTGAAAGTGCACTTTCAGTGCATCCACACAAAGGAAGTAGTCACAAGATTTATTACTTACAGATCCCAGAAGAGGGTGGGGTGGGGCACAGTGAGCTGGGGGAAGGCAATCCTTCATCCCAGTTCAGGAGCGAGTAGGAGACAGAGAGCACAGTAGCAGGCACCTATTACTTATAAGGTGATTGGGGCGGAGGTCACTAACTTCTCACAGGCTCAACACTACGTGATATTTTTTTAAAAGATGCCTTAGGAGAAGCAAAGTGGGAACTTGGGGTGGGAATCCTAAGCTCAGGTCTTTATCTAAATGTTCAGACTCTGGGGGTGTGCAAGGTTGTCATACTGTAAAATGCTTAGGCAGCAACTCAAAATAGCTGTTTTCTCATCACACAAGGTATGGGAAAAAGGCAAGGAGCTTCCATGCCCTCTCTGAGCACACCACTCTCCCCAAACTTCCATGTGTTCACCAACCCGGAAGCTCCCCAACTTCACTTTTTTTTTCCTTTTTGTTTCTGTTTTTTTGAATTTTATTTTATTTTATTATTATTATTTTTTATACAGCCCCAACTTCACTTTTTTTGTAGGTGGGTATCCAGCTCTTCCAGCACCATTTGCTGAAGAGAATATTCTTTCCCCATTGAATGATATTGGCACCCTTGTTGAAAATCTTCAAAAATTGAAAATCAAAATAGAACTACCATATGATCCTGTAATTCCACTCCTGGATATATATCCAAAGAAAACGAAAACTCTAATTCGAAAAGATACATGCACCCCAATATTCATAGCAGCATTATTTACAATAGCCAAGATATGGAAGCAACCTATGTGTCCACCAGCAGATGGATGGATAAAAAAGATATGGTATATATATACAATGGGATATTACTCAGCCATAAAAAATGAAAAATTTCCATCTGCGACAACATGGATGGATGTGGAGGGTATTATGCTTAGTGAAATAAGTCAGACAGAAAAAGACAATTACTGTGTGATTTCACTTATATGTGGAATCTAAAATATAAAACAAATAAAAGAATATAACAAAACAAAAACAGACTCAAAGATACAGAAAACAAACTAGTGGTTACCAGTAAGGAGAGGGGTGAGAGGAGGGGCAAGATAGGTTAAGGGGATAAAGAGGTACAAACTAGTAGGTATAAAATAAAGAAGTTACACGGATGTAATGTACAGCACAGGGAACATAACCAATATTTTATAACAACTTTATATGGAGTATAATCTATAAAAATATTGAATCACTATGTTGTACACCTGAAACTAATATAATATTATAAGTCAACTATACTTTAAGAGAAATAGAAAATCAATTGACCATAAACATAGGGTTTATTTCTGGACTCACAATTCTATTTCATTTATCTATACCATTTATCTTTGTGTTATTATCACACTGTTTTGATTACTGTAACTTTGTAGTAAGTTTTGTAATCACAAAGTGTGAGTCCTCCAAATTTTTTCTTCTTTTTCAAGATTGTTTTGTCTATTCTGGGCCTTTTGCATATTCGTATGAATTTTAGGATCAGCTTGTCAATTTCTGCAAAAGAAAATCAGAGGAGATTTTGACAGGGATTGCACCGAATCTGTAGATCAATTTGGGGAGTATTACCATCCTACCAATATTAAGTCTTCCAATCCATGACCATGGGATATCCTTCCATTTATTTAGGTCTTAATTAATTTCTTTCAATGATGTTTTATAGTTTTTAATGTACAGGTCTTGCACTTCTTTGGTTAAATTTTTCTTATTTTATTATATTTAAAAATTGTAATAAAAACATATAATATAAAATTACCTTCTTTACCATTTTTAAGTGTACAGTTCAATAAAGTTAACTATATTCACATTGCTGTGTAACGGATCTCTAGAACTTTTCATCTTGCAAAATTGAAACTCTATATCCACAGAACAACAACTCTCCACTTGCGCTTCCCCTACTCCCTGCAACCACCATTCTATTTTCTGTTCCCATAATTTTGACTACTCTAGATATCTCATATAAGTGGAACCATACAGTATTCGCCCTTTTGTGATCGACTTATTTCATTCAGCATAATGTTTTCAAGGTTTATTCATGTTGTAGCATGTGACAGGATTTCCTAGTTTTTAAGGCTGAATAATATTCCATTGTATGTATATACATTTTCTTTATTCATTCATCTGTCAATGGACATTTGGGCTGCTTTTACCTCTTGGTTATTGTGAACAATGCTTCAACGAACATGGGCGTGCAAATACTCTTTGAGATCCTGTTTTCAATTCTTTTCAATATATAACCAGGAGTGGAATTGCTGGATCATATAATACTTCTATTTTTAGTTTTCTGAGGAACCTCTATACTGCTTTACATAGTGGCTACACCATGTTACATTCCCACCAACAGTGCAGAAATGTTTCAGTTTTGCCACATCCTCACCAACAACTGTTATTTGTTTTGTTTTGTTTTTATAGTGGTCATCCTAATGGGTGTGAGGTAATACCTCAATGACATTTTGATTTGCATTTCTCTAATGATTAGTGATGTTGAGAATCTTTTCATATGCTTGTTGACCATTTGTATATCTACTCTGGAGAAATGTCTCTTCTGGTCCTTTGTCCATTTTTTTCATTGGGTTATTTTTGTTGTTGTTGTTGAGTTGTAGGAGTTCTTCATATATTCTGGATATTAGGTTCTTATCAATATATGACTTGCAATTATTTTCTCCCATTCCATGTTACCTTTTCACTCTATTGACTATTTCTTTTGATGCACAAAAGTTTTTAAGTTTGATGTAGTCCCATCTGTCTATTTTTGCTTTTGTTGTTTTTGGTGTCATACCCAGGAAATCATTGCCAAGTCCAGTGTCATGAAGATTTCCCTTTATGTTTACTTCTAGGAGTTTTGTAGTTTTATGTCTTACATTTAGGTCTGGTTTTTGTTTTTGTTTTTTTGTGGGTTTTTTTTTTTTTTTTGAGTTAATTTTTGCATATGGTATAAGGTAAGAGTCCAACTTCATTTTTTTTGCATATGGATATCCAGTTTTCCCAGCACCATTTGTTGAAAAGACTGTTCTTTCCCCCATTGTGTGGTCTTAGAACTCTTGTCAAAGATCATTTGACCATAATATGAAGGTTTATTTCTGGGCCCTCTATTCTGTTCCATTGGACTATGTGTCTGTCTTTATGCCAGAACCACAGTTTTTATTACTGTGGCTTTGTTAATGTTTTGTTTTACAATAAGAGAATTTGCACTCTTCCCAATGAACCAAAAATTGCTATTAAAAAAATTAATCTCAAATAGGTTTTGGAGATCCTTCTATGACAATACATGTTGTGTGATTTTTTCTTTCTGACACCAATCAATTCTACAATTCTCTGACACTAACAATTTAATTCAATCCTGACACCAACTTCCTGAAGTAAGTCAGATCCCACAGGATAAGGGCTCAGTCCCACAAGACTGCCCCTACTTCAGATGCCAGCCACAAATGGGGGCCCAGGCTACCCACACTTCTGCCCAGTGAACTACAAATTTGAGGATTCCCATACCCCACCCTCAGGTTTGATAATTTGCTAGAACAACCCACAGAACTCAAGAAAACATTATATGTACTACTACAGCTTATTATAAAGGCTACAAATGAAGAGCCAGGTGAAGAGGTACACAGGGAGAGGTCTGGAAGGTCCTCAGTGTAGCACGGGTTGGGGTTCACCACCCTCCCAGGATACGGATGTGTTCGCCAACTCAGAAGCTCTCTGAATTGTGCTGTTTAGGGGTTTTTATGGAAGTTTCACTGTGTAGGCATGATTGTTTAAATTATTGGCCATTGGTGATTGAACTCAACCTCCAGGTCCCCTCTCCTCCCTAGAGGGGGAGGCAGTTCTAAGCCTCTAACCTTGTGGTTGGCTTGTCTGGCCACCAGTCCCCATCCTGAAGATATCTAGCCCCCTATCATGAGTCATCTCATTAACTTACAACAGACAGTAAATTCCAAGGGTTTAGGAGCTCTGAGCCAGGAACTAGGGACAAAGACTAAAGGCTTATTTTTTATTTTACCACAGGTGTGGATCTTCCTCATTATTTTTAATAGCTTCATGGCAGTCCACTGTATAGATGTACCATAATTTATTTAAACATCTGCTATTGACAGACATTGCAGGCGTTCGCCTACTCCTGCTATTGCTAACAGTGGTTTATTGAAATATCCACTATTGATAGATGTTGTCAGTATTTGCAGTTTTCTCACAAACACTAACAAAGTTGCAGGAAACATTCTTGTTGAGTATTCCTTTAGGTTAGATTCCCAGAAGTGGAATTCCTGGGTCAGAGTATATGTACCCTTGACATTTGGATAGACACTGTTAAATTGCCCTTAAAAATCCTGTACCAATTTGTACTCACAACAGTAGTGAATGAAAGAGACCATTTCTCCAGACCCTTATCAAAAGTGGATGTTTCAACTTTTTTTCCTTTTTTTTTTGGCCGCATTGCGGGTCATGTGGGATCTTGGTTCCCGGACCAGGGATGGAACCCGCACCTCCTGCAGTGGAAGCGCAGAGTCTTTACCACTGGACCGCTGGGGAAGTCCCTGGATGTTTCAACTTTTATTTTTTATTATTTATTTAGTAAATATATATATATACATACATATATATATGTATTTATTTATTTATTTATTTTTGCCTGCATTGGGTCCTCGTTGCTGCGCGCGGGCCTTCTCTAGTTGCGGTGAGCAGGGCTACTCTTCGTTGCGGTGCGCGCGCTTCTCATTGCAGTGGCTTCTCTTGTTGCGGAGCACGGGCTCTAGGCGCGCGGCCTTCAGTAGTTGTGGCTCATGGGCTCTAGAGCACAGGCTCAGTAGTTGTGGCGCACAGGCTTAGTTGCTCCACAGCATGTGGCATCTTCCCGGACCAGGGCTTGAACCCGTGTCCCCTGCACTGGTAGGTGGATTCTTAACCACTGCACCACCAGGGAAGCCCCTTCAACTTTTAAAAAATGTTGTTGTGGAAAATTTCACATATTGTGCGAAAGAAAGGGGATGATTATAAAGATTTCTCATGTGCCCATCACCCAGCTTGAACTCATGGCCAATCTTGTTTCATCTAAACTCCACCGTCTTCCCTACTGTCACTGGAGTATTTTGTAGGAAATCCCAGACACAAAACATTTCATCTGTAAATAATTCAGTATGTATTTCTAATACAGGAATTTTTAAAAAACATAACCACAATCCCCTGATGACAACTCAATCAATTAACAATAGTTCCTTAACAACCTAAATGCCCATCGACAGATGAATGGATAAAGAAGATGTGGTACATACATACAATGCAATACTACTTAGCCATAAAAACGAATGAAATAATGCCAACTGCAGCAACATGGATGGACCTAGAGATTATCATACTAAGTGAAGTAAGTCAGGAAGAGAAAGACAAATACCATATGATATCACTTATATGTGGAATCTAAAATATGACACAAATGAACCTATCTATGAAACAGAACCAGACTCACAGACATAGAGCACAGACTTGTAGTTGCCAGGGGGAGAGGGGGTGGGGAAGGGATGGACGGGGAGTTTGGGATTGGCAGATTCAGACTATTATATATAGGATGGATAAACAACAAGGTCCTACTGTATAGCACAGGGAATATATTCAATATCCTGTGATAAACCAGAATGGAAAAGAATAAGCAAAAAAATGTATATACATGTATAACTGAATCACTTTGCTATACAGCAGAAATTAACATAACATTGTAAATCAACTATACTTCAATAAAATAAAAAAAATAGTCCCTTAATATCATCAAATATCAGTCTTCAATTTCCCTATTGTCTCATAATTTTATTGGTAGTTTGTTTGAATCAGGATTCAAAACATCCCATAGATTACAGTCTATAAGTCTCTTTTAACTTATAGGTTCTCCTTCCATGTCCCCTCAACCCCTGCCTTCATCTGTCCTTTTAACTTATTTGTTAAAGACATTAGACAGTTTATCCTGTAGAGTTTCCCACAGTCTGTATTTTGCTCATGGAATCCTTTAATATGTCCCTCCTGTGAATTGGTAGTTAGATCTAGAGGCTTGATCAGATTTAATATGGGGGAGAGGGTAGGACTGCTTTGCAGGTGGAGTTGTGTTCTTCCCTCAGATGGCAATCATGTCATCATGTCTTTTCTTGTGATGTTAGCAGCCATTCATGATGAGTGCAAATGGTGTTATGCCATCATTCCTTCTCCATGTAGCAGCAGGAAAATGCCTATAAAGGGAAACTTCCGGGCTTCCCTGGTGGCGCAGTTGTTAAGAATCTGCCTGCCAATGCAGGGGACAGGGGTTCGAGCTCTGGTCTGGGAAGATCCTACATGCCACAGAGCAACTAAGCCCGTGCGCCACAACTACTGAAGCCCGCATGCCACAACTACTGAAGCCTGTGTGCCTAGAGCCCGTGCTCTGCAACTAAGAGTAACCCCCACTCGCCACAACTAGAAAAGCCCGTGTGCAGCAACAAAGACCCAACGCAGCCAAAATTAAATAAATAAATAAAGTTTTTAAAAAGAGCAAAAAACCCCAAAAAACAAAAAGGAAACTTCCCCTCATCAACTATTTGTTTACCCAGAGGTATAGTTCATATATGAAACACAGGATGATTACTTGACTCTTTACCTTTATTTCCAATTTTTAAAAATGAGTTGGTTCACTAGTATCCTTGAAAAGTAACCAGTGAGGTTTTCTTTTGTTTTGACTTGTTTTTAGTATAATGATAAATTCAGGGATTTAACTGTATTTATGCATTTTGTTCTATTATAGTTATTATCCTTCTTGACATTCAAACTGTCCCATCTTTGGCCAGCGGGAGCTTCTTCAAGGTAAGTTCTGAGGCCTTTTGACATCACTCTAGTAGTCTTTGATAGTTTTGTTGCTTTCTTGTTTGACAAGATATTTCAGGCTTATCTTATATATTTCCTGTCCTAGACATAAAATCAGCTGTTTCTCCAAAGAGCTCTGGTTCTTTTTAGTGGGAAATGGCATTTGGAGACCTCAGTCAAGGTATTAGAGGCGTTTATTGCTATTGGATTGGTCATTGTTTATATGTCTTTCCAGGGGAAAAAGCTAAGAAATATATATATTTAAACCATGTCATGAGTGTATAGTTAATTTTGCCATTAATATTCAGGATGACAGAATTTTCACTTACTCTCAAAGATCTCACTTTCTCTTTCTTCCTCCTCAGAAAAGAGCCCTTGTTCTCAATAATACTAATTCGATTACTCACATAACAGCCTCACGCGATCGGTCATCACTTTGCATGTCATCTGTGCCCAGGGACCCTGCCAATGCTCTCTGTGTCATTCTAAATCTAGTATATGTGCTGCTGAAGTGAGAACAAACTATATAATCCTGACCAAACTGAAAGGTGAAAAATTGTATCTCATTCTACTTTCATTCTGCATTTCTCTGGTGATTAATGAGGCTGAGGGGGTGTTTCTTCGTCATTGGCAAGTCAGTGGTTTAAGTCTCTTCCCCCAAACTGTTGGTGTTCTCCGCACCGCATTTCCTGCACTTCAGTCATCTGCTTAGTATGTCTTTTCCCAATTAACAAATCACCCATGCTATTATTGACTGAATATATTTTTAGTTAATGAGCACCACCCCCCTCCTAAGTAGTCATACACAAGCATAATAAACATGAATAGATTTGGTGTCCACTTATATACTTCCCTAGTGCACATTAACATAAATACATTACTCTTAACATTTATTAAGTGGGTACCACATGAAATCATCTCATGTACAACCCACCTGTGGTATGAGCACCACGCTCTGGGAATCACTACCCTACAGGCTTTGGCATTTTGTGATGAAAACGGGAGGAGAGACGTCGGTCATTGCCCCGTGCCCACCTATCTTTCATGAGAAAGACCACGTTCTGAGAAAAGCCAGACCAAATGCCTGCCTTCACTTGGTGCTGGATTCAGCTGCACAAGAGCAATAATGTGCTTTACCATTTGATGTGAAAAAGAGGACCTGGGACTTGATTTGCAGTGCTGCCAAGAACCAGCTGAGTGTCTTGGGGAAACCACATCACCCCTCAAGCCCTCAGGTTCCCCATCCATAAAATGGGGAAGTTGGAGGAAATGATTTGAAATCCCTTCCAGGTTTGAAGGCAAGGTTTGGAACCCCTTCCATCTCCATGCACTGAGAGTTCCTAGTTTAGAAACATTTTCTCCCTTCAGAGTTCCTGGCTCAGGACTGGTGCTGGGTGGCTCCAGTCCACACCAGCAAGCCTCTCTCTGGTGTCACTGGCAGAACTAACACCTAAACAGCTAACCAGCTCCTGAGCACAGGAAGCGCCAAAGGGCAGCTGAAGCATTAAAGCAGCCCCGTCCAGATCCTGGAGGGGCTGGGGTCAGGGCAATGCAGGCTGTGTGATCATCACAAGAGGGTGAAACTTGCCATGAGGTAAGCACACAGTTTATGTGTTTCTAAGAGAGAGAGGGAGAAAGGAAGAAAGACAGAGCAAGTTAATCAGAACTACTTCTCCAGGAGGTGGGGGTGATGGGGTCGGGGAATGGTCTCCAGCCCCCAGTACACAGGGATACACAGAGGTGGGCTTCTCTCACAGAGCAAAGGCTAAAAAAAACCAAACAAACAAACAAAAACCACCCAAAACAAACAAAAAAAAGTGCCTTGAGGTATTTTGTTACTCAAGCGGGGCCAGGGCGCCCCTGGCCTCACCCAATAAGGTGTGTCTTGCTAACAAAAACACCACCACCTGAAACTAACATAATGTTGTATGTCAGCTATATTTCAATTTAAAAAGGGAAAAAAACACAACACATTGTTCAGTGGCATGTGTGCCTCATGTTATCTGTTTAAGGAAGAAGCTGAGTTACCAGTGATGGTATCTTCTATGGAGATGGCTGTGTAGCTCAGAGGGGTGTAAATTGCACTCAATCTGCAGGGAAAGTCATGGTGAATTACGTGGGTCTTACCACCTAGAAGAGCAACAGATAGATCTGTGGGGTGGGCCATTTTCTCGTACAGTTACAGGTACAGAGGAAACCATACATTGCTCTGGACGGTGGGTCAGGTAACCTGTTCGGGGCATTAAGCTCAGCTCCAAACAGTCAGTGCTGGGGCCACCCAAGCATCCCGTGATCAACCAATGTTCGTGACCCTGACATAGATAATCTCTTCCAGATGCCACACCCACAGAAAATACTGCCCCAAAGGAAGTTGTTTCTTCTCACCAGAACAGCATCTAAGACCTATTGCAACATTTACTATTTTTGTGTAAGTACTTTTAAAAAAAAAGTCTGGTCACATCCTTGTAGCTGTGTGCGTGTGTGTGTGTGTGTGTGTGTGTGTGTGATATCTAGAGAGACAACCTTCCTTTCAGCCCCTTTCCTCAAGTGCTGGGGAAGGTTTGAATCCTGAACCATGTTTGACTATTTCCCTGGGATTTTTTCCTGCCGTGGGTTCTTCTCCTTTGAGACTGGCTGCCAGAGTCAGCATGAAAGATTCAAGAGGCATCAAGAAGTTTCTTTATACCTTCCCAATATTTCCCCTCCTTGCTGGCAAAATGACTCAGGTTCCTTAAACTAGATCAGGCCTTATGTTCTACATCAGGAAGCTTATTCTGTAAAGAGCCAGACAGTAAATATTTTAGGTGTTGTGGGCCATACAGGCTCTGTCCTGGCTACTCAACGCTCTGCTTAGAGCTAGAAAGCAGCCATAGACAATGTGTAAATGAATGAGCACAGTTGTGTTCCAATAAAGCTTTATTTACAAAAGCAGGAGCCAGACTTGGCCCCGTCAGCAAGAGGTTGCCCACCCTTTGTTCTATACTTACAGAGATGGCAGTGGGATGGGGGAGGGAGAGCTGATATTTATAGGATATTTACCACATGCCAGGCACTGTGCTAGCACCTTCATACGTGGTATTTCATTTGCTCGTCACAAAAATCACTGTGTGGAAGGTATAATCAATATCCATATTTTGTAGCTGAGGAAACTGAGGCTCAGAGAGGTTAAGTAACTTGACTGAGGTTGCTCAGCTGATGTTAGGATCCAATCTCAGGTATGTGAGGTTCAGAAGCCTGTGCTCTTTAAGAATGCTGGAGCTCACCAAATCCAACATCCTCATTTTATAGAGGAAATGAGAATAGTAGGGGGAGATCAGACCAAGACAAACTTGTCTTCTTTCTTCAATTTATACAAGAATGGTTCTCATGCCGTCACCTGGGGCATAGCAACTCCCCTCCTGAATAAGTAGTCTTCAGTAGGGACTCTCACTTCCTTGGGCCAGACACCAAACTTCCTCTTCACATGCTTTCCATCCTCCTGCCCTTATCCTCTGCTGAACTTCCAGTAACACATCATGGAAACAGCTAACAATTTTCTCTCACTGGAAGATCTATATTTCTTGTAGCATTGATTATGAAGGCTTGAATTAGCTGGACAACTTTATGCTGCAAATAATAGAAACTCCAACTCAAATTGGCTTTAAAAAAATAAAGGTCATTTATTGGCTCACATAACTGAACGGTTCAGAGACGGGGTTAGCTTCAGGTGGGGCTTGATATAGGTTCAAACAGTGTGCCCAATTTCTCTCTGTTGGTTTCTCAACGTCCTCAGTTTTAATCTCAGGCATGCTCTCCCTCATGGTGGCAAAATGGCTGCCAGGCACTCCTGAGGCTACATCCTTCCTTATTTGCATGCTTCTGCCCCAAAAGGGGGCTTCTCCTTCTCCTTCCCAAAAACACCAGCAAACATTTCCTTGCATCTTACTGGCTTGGGTTAACTACTCATTTTACACTAATCACTGCATCCAAGGGCTGGGACACTCTGTCTTAAGCTAATCAGGATCCATCCCTGGAACTGTGGGGCGGGGTTAGTTATATCTAAACCACGTGGCTGAGGGAATTCCCTGGTGGTCCAGTGATTAGGACTCCGTGCTTCCACTGCAGGGGGCATGGGTTTGATTCCTGCTCAGGGATCTCCCACAAGCCATGTGGCACGGCTATAAAAAACCAAAAAACAAAAAGTACCACATGGCTGCGAACCAGGGAAGAGTTAATTCCCCCATGAGAAATTAGGGTGGTGTGGACAGAAGAGGGGTTGGCAAACAAAAATATCTGCTCTGTGTTGAACTAAGGGTCCTCAAAAAAGAGCTCTCCCGATTCCAAGAGTTCATTGTGTCATTCTTTCACCTCCTCAAGGCAGAGGAAGCTGCTTTTGCATACATGATCCCTCCCTTATCTTCTTGGAGTTAAGGGTGAGCCTCTTCTGCCATCTGCCTGGCAGCAAGCCACAGTGTCAACTGCATACAGGGTGAATGTGGGGCGGCTACGTACCTAACAGGCGCTTCTCTGTGGCCAACTGTGGGATTTCAGAAGTGACCCACTGTAGGAGGGTTTTGAGAAGTTTTACACAGAGGAAACAGCCTTGCCAATAGCCACTCACCCACTGTTCAGGATGAGTAAAAACTGATGCCAGAGAAGTGAGAAGGGCAGCGTGCTTATTTCACAAATTTGGTGATACCTTGGCTCAGGTTTAATGCCGTTTAGGATGCCTCTGCCCAGAAGCCCTCTCAGAGGAGGTCAGAACGCCATCAGCAAATTATTAAGCTTGCCAGCAGCCTTTTTCAGAGTTCTCATCAGCAGACGATACATTAGTGTCACCACAGGGCAGCTTTGCTGAGTGCCAAAAATCCCATGAGGCACAGCTCAGGTTCCAATTTACCTGTGAGTAGCTAGAAGCTGCGGACACATCTGTGCTTCCTATAGGGGGAGTGCCAGGCATCCTTTGAAGTCCTTCCCGCCCTGGGATGAAGACAAACCTGAGATACCAACACAGCTGTGGATCATTTGTGGGGAAAAAGTCGACGACATAAAAGCCCGTGGCATTCAGTTGCCTCGCGTTCATTTTGGTTGTGATGCATTTATGTGTAGACAGACGGTGCTTGGCTGTTTTACGTTGTTTAATTGTTTGTATTTTAACTTTCTTCCTGATTTTCCTTGCAGTCAAGAGTCTTCACAATCTTTGAGGAGTGTTGCTCTGGTTAGCTCATTTGGTTAAAAGCCAAAATAAGGGCAATTTCACTCCCAGGTATATGTTCCCCAAAGAACTGAAAGCAAGGACTCAAACAGATACTTGGACACCAACGTTCATAGCAGCATTATCCACAATAGCCGCAAAGTGGAAAGAAACCAAATATCCATCAACTGATGAATGAAGAACTAAAATGTGGTATATCTATACAATGGAATATTAGTCATAAAAAAAGAATGAAATTCTGGTGCATGCTACAACATGGATGAACCTTCAAAATATTATGCTGAATGGGGCTTCCCTGGTGGCGCAGTTGTTAAGAATCCACCTGCCAATTCAGGGGACACGGGTTCAAGCCCTGGTCTGGGAAGATCCCATGTGCCGCGGAGCAACTAAGCCCATGCACCACAACTACTGAGCCTGCGCTCTAGAGCCTGCGAGCCACAACTACTGAAGCCCACACACCTAGAGCCCATTCTCTGCAACAAGACAAGCCACCACAGTGAGAAGCCCATGTACCGCAACAAAGAGTAGCCCCCACTCTCCGCAACTAGAGAAAACCCACGTGCAGCAGCGAAGACCCAACGCAGCCAAAAATTAAAATAAATGAATAACTAAATTTATAAAAAATATATTATGCTAAATGAAATAAGCCAGGCACAAAAGGACAAATATTGTATGATTCCACTTATATGAGGTATCTAGAATAGGCAAATTCATAGAGACAAAAAGTAGAACAGCAGTTACCAAGGGCTGGGGAGAAGGAGGGATGGGGAATTGTTGTTTAATGGGTACAGACTTTCTATCTGGGATGATGAAAATTTTCTGGAGATGGATGGTGGAGATGGCTGCACAACATTGTGAATGTATTTAATTCCACTGAATTGTACACTTAAAAATGGTTAAAATGCAGACAAAACTATAATTCAAAAAGATACATGCACCACTATGTTCATAGCAGCACTATTCACAATAGCCAAGACATGGAAACAACCTAAATGTCCATTGACAGATGAATGGATAAAGAAGGTGTGGTACCTACATAAAATGGAATACTACTCAGCCATAAAAAAGAATGAAATAATGCCATTTGCAGCAACATGGTTGCAACTAGAGATTATTATACTACGTGAAGTAAGTCAGAAAGAGAAAGACAAATACCATATGATATCACTTATACGTGGAATCTAAAATATGACACAGGGGACTTCCCTGGTGGTGCAGTGGTTAAGAATCCGCCTGCCAATGCAGGGGACATGGGTTCAATCCCTGGTCTGGGAAGATCCCACAAGCCATGGAGCAATTAAGCCCATGTGCCACAACTACTGTGCCCGTGTGCCACAACTACTGAAGCCCACACGCCTAGAGCCTGTGCTCTGCAACAGGAGGAGCCCGTGCACCACAACGAAGAGTAGCCCCCACTCGCCACAACTAGAGAAAGCCCATGCGCAGCAATGGAGACCCAATGCAGCCAACAATAAATAAATTTAAAAAATTTTTTTTAATAAAAGAAAATATGACACAAATGAACCTATCTATGAAACAGGAACAGACTCACAGACATAGAGAACAGTCTGGTGGTTGCCAAGGGGGAGGGGTTAAGGGAGGGCTGGTGTGGGAGGTTGGGATTAGCAGATGTAAGCTTTTATATATAGAATGGATAAACAACAAGGTCCTACTGTATAGCACAGAGAATTATATTCAATATCCTATGATAAACCATAATGGAAAAGAATATTTAAAAAAAGAATGTATATATATGTATAACTGAATCACTTTGCTGTACAGCAGTAATTAACACATTGTAAATCAACTATTCTTCAATAAAAAATGGTTAAAATGGTTAATTCTATATTATGTATATTTTACCACGATTAAAAAATTGTTTCTTAAGTCAAAGTTAGAGGTAAAATCAACGTAGGGGCCTGTTAGCTCCATTCTATCTCATAAACCACGTCAGCTGCATTCCAAGCCTAGCTGGTGATTAGAAATTAGTGCCTTTGGCCAGAAGAGAGTTCATCTCAGGGCAATCTCTTCTGGTTGCTGGGAAATAGAGTCCATCTGCTACTTTAATAGTGGGTTAGGAGGTTGGCCATGACACTGAAGGTTACACCTCAGAGGTGTAAATAAATAAGGCATCCACATTGTTCAAACATCAAATAAAACAAAACACAGGGAGTAAAAAGTCTCCCTCCTACCCTTTTCCCATCCACTCAGTGCCCATGTCCCTCAATAGGTGACTCTTGATTTTAGGTTTTTGTATATCCTTCTAGAAAAATTATGTGTATACCAACTACTATGGGTATACGTTATTTTTCTCTCTTTTTTTACCCAAACGGTAGCACACTGCTCTGGACTTTGCCTTTTTTTGTTAGAATGTATCTTGCTGAACTTTCCATAAAATACATAAGGAGTTTCCTTACTCTCTTTTTTTTTTAATATTTATTTATTTATTTATATTTTTGGCTGTGTTGGGTCTTCGTTTCTGTGCGAGGGCTTTCTCTAGTTGTGGCAAGCGGGGGCCACTCTTCATCGCAGTGCACAGGCCTCTCACTATCGCGGCCTCTCTCGCTGCAGAGCACAGGCTCCAGACGCGCAGGCTCAGCAGTTGTGGCACACGGGCCCAGTCGCTCCGCGGCATGTGGGATCCTCCCAGACCAGGGCTCGAACCTGTGTCCCCTGCACTGGCAGGCAGATTCTCAACCACTGCGCCACCAGGGAAGCCCCATGGAGTTTCCTTACTCTCTTTTTACAGCTGTATAATATTCCAACATATGGAGGGACCATAATTTATTTAACCAATCCTTTATTGTTGAACATTTAGCTGTTTCCATTCTTTTGCCATTACATAATTATGAATATCATTTTGCACATGTGTAAGGATAGCTGCAGGAAAAAATTCTGGGACTGCTAGATCAGAGGGTATAAACATTTGTAATTTTGATAAATACTGACAAATTGCCCTTGATAGGGGGTGTCAATTTACCTTCTTACTGGTAATGTGTGAGAATGCTTGTTTTCTGACGCATGCAGTCTGATATCAAATTTTTGGATTTTTACCAGTATAATGGGTGAAAAATGATACCTCAATGTGGTTTTAATTTGCATTTCTCATATGACTAGGGTTGAGCATCTTTTTATAATAAGAGCCATTTCTCTTTTCTTTTTTGTGGACCATCTGTTTATATCTTTTGCCCACTTTTCTCTTGGGCTAGTAATCTTTTCCTCTTTAAATATTATGGAAATTAACTCTTTGCCTGTGATTTGAGTTGAACATATTTTTCCCAGTTTATCATTTGACTTTGTTTATATTTTGCGTTGAAAAATTTTTTTATGTAGCCAAATTTATCAATTTCTTTTTCGTGGCTTTTGGATTTTGTGATATAATGAGAAAGGCCTTGCTCCCTTTGGAGTTATAAGAGAATCCTCTCATATTTTCTTCTATTATTTTCATGATTTCATTTTTCTTCCATTTCAAACTTTGATTCAATTGGAATTTATCCTCATATGCAGTGTGAAGTCTGAATCCAACTTTGTTTTTCAAGTGGCTACCCAGTTGTTCCAATACTACATATTGAGAAATCAATCTATTCCCCCACTGCTTCTAGATTCTATCTGAATTAAATACTATGGGATGGAACCATAGTCTCTACCCTAGGTGGATTCCATCTTTTGTCCCCCATCCCTATGGGACTGCACAAAGTACATCTTAGACTCTCAGCACATTTTCTGGAAAAAGTGACCCCAAGTGCTCTGCTCACCAACCCGCTTTCCCAACCTCTCCCAGACCTCATTCGGTAATTGATCCCTATCTTATTAACTCTTATTAAAATATTTTTGTTATACTTTGTCTAACTTAAAGATTTTTCTTTGTGGAAAGTATTCTTCTAAATTACCTAGTCCACTAATACCAGAAGAGGAAGTTCTGGGTTTTGGTAGTAGAGGTCCATATGTTGAACCACCCTTGAACTCCTGGAACAAACTCCATATGATATATTAATTTTAATATGTTATATTCTTTTTATTAATATTGTAATTGAACTTTTTGCATTAATAGTAATTAATGACCTGCACCTATGTTTTTATATTTAATGAAGTTTTCACTGGATTGGTATCAGTCTTGTGCTCATATTTCTAAAAGATTTTGGAAAACTTCCTTCTTTTTCTATAGCATGTTTAAACAGCCCTGGGATTATCTTCTCTTTAAAGGTTTGTTAGAATTCCCTTGCAAAATCATGTAGTGCAGTGGTTTTAATTGTAGTCATTGGGACCCTTGCTGGGGGGCTATGGAGGGGAGAAGTGTAATCTAAATGACAGACAGTATTTGATTCACACCAGTGCACACAGCTGGAGCTGGAGCAATTGTGTGATTTAAAACAATTTAATTCTAGTAACATTTCAATACTATGAAATTATAAAGATTAAATTTTTGTGGGTTTTTTTTTTTTTTGCTCCAAGAGTCAAAAAGCGTTAAAGTCTTTTCATTTACTTATTTCATGCTCTAGCCTTTTTCAGAGATCAAAATATTAAAACACTTCCCAAACATTTATTCCACCTTTCTTGGCCATCAGAGCTCTAGAGATATGTCTAGTTGCTTCAGGCCATAATGATAACCCTCCCTCCAATACCCAAAGCTAATCTCCTATAAAATTTGACATTTTCTCATCAGAAAACAGTTCCTATTTCTGGGCTTCTTATCTGTGCTGTTCTCCCCCACAGGCAGAGGGTTTTACCTCTTTGATTACTCCTATAAGTGGAATAAATGTGATCATTAAGAATAAAGATGAAAGCAAGATGGGGAGGTGGAACATCAAATCTATACTCTAAAGCAAAATCAAAACAAACAAAACCTCAATAACAGCATAAGCCCAAAAGTCCTTTAGGACAAAGTGTTATTTATTAATGGGCTATTTTCACATCTACCCTCCTGAGGGAAAAATCACTCACAGAGACCCTGACGCACAGTGAAAGGGCTTTGGGTCAAAAGTGACCTCGCCAAGGTGGCCTGGGGTTCCATAGGAGATATGGGATGTAGATCGTAATTTGGAGCTTCAGAGTAATAGGAGACTAAGGGCATCTGAACTGGAACCTCCCCTGCCCCACCACCCTGGGAAAGAGGGTGGGAGTCAAGTTCACTGCCAAGGTAAGAGGTGGTTGAATTTCAGAAGGATGTTGTCGTGTCCAGCCAGTATGTACCCTTACTATGTGACTGGTGTGATTTTGCTGGCTAAATGAAGTTAGTTAACCACTAACTAGGGGAAGCTAGAAATTCTAGCTGCCCAGATTCATGTCTGTCTCTGTCTCCAGGCTATAATTTCCTTGAAGACTGGGATTATATTTTAATCTCTGATTCCTCAGTGTCTGGCACAGAGCGCTTGCTCAGTACATGAAAGAATGAAATAATTAAAAGAAAGGTTTATATGAATTCATTCATTCATTCATTATGTATCATGTATCCGTGTTAGCCCTGTGTCGGTAATAGATCAGAGGACAACCCTGATCTTTGCTCTAATGGGATTTGTGGCCCAATGGTACAAGATGCCCAAGCACCACAGGAGATCGGATGAGGGGTGATGGATGTGAGCTCACCCCGCGCTCTAGAGACGCTTCCCACCTGCTGTCGGTGGGACCTGCAGAGCACAGAGCAAAGGAGTCTTGAGGGAAATGGCTCAGACTCCGGGGGGGCCTCTCTCTGCCTTAGCCCCCATGCGGTGGGCGGCGATGCTCTCTTTGGGTGTGAAAAGATAAAGAAAACCGAGGCGCTTGCCTTGACAGCCGCTCCCAGCCCGAGGCCCAACGTGCAGAGATTGTAATCTACATCCTTGCTGTTACCAGAGAAGGAAAACCAACACAGAGACGGGAAGAAAAGCACACTTTCTGTGCAGATGGTGGGGGTGTGGTTTCGCAAGGGAGGGAGGCCCGAGCTCTAAATCAGGCAGTGGCGCGCCCCCTGCTGGATATAAGATTGTTCTGCAACTAGCGGAACAAGGGCTAAACCAGGTGGGAGGACGGCCGCAAAGTTGCAGCAAGGAATAAGGAATGTTCCTCGTTCCTCCCAAATGCAGAAACCAAATTGCCAAGGGGAAGAAATCTACCAAGACTGATCAAGGGCCCTCCATCTTCCCAACCTTCTGGGGAAATCAGGAATGGGTAAGCGGTGAACAAAACTCCATCTGTAACCAGGGCCTTGGCTAACCACTCTTCTGGCAAATTCACTACCACTTAATGCCTCAATTCCCATCTTGGGCTCAACCTGGGGAAAAATGTATGAATTATTATAAAACAGCTGTCCCCCCTCTTTTTCTGCAAATATAAGAACACTGGGCATGGGTAATAATACAGATAGCATTCTTGTAAGGTCTTTGTATCTAGCTTACTGGCATCCCCCATCACTCCCTCCCCAACAGCATATAATTTGAGGATTTTCTCTAAAAAAAAACAAAACAAACAAACTTTAACGCCCCCAACTAATCTTTTCCAAATAGTAACAATTATAAATTCCAAACAAAAACTTAGAGGCATGTGAGCCTCTCTTAGGCTTTTCATTTTAATCGAGCTGCTAATTAAAAGCTATAATTTAACAAATAATGACCTAACCATCTCACTTTGAAATCAAACAAAAACCTACCACTAAAACGTTGGACTAGATAATGAATCCAGGCACAATTCAGACTCCTGCTGGGCCCGTGCTGGCCCCCTTCCAGCAAAGGGCCTGACGCCTTTGATTAGCGGCAATAGTTTTCCAAACCATTTGGAGCAAACTCACTATGGGGAGGATAAGTGAGCAATTTGTGAGGCTAAGTGTTTTTTTGGACCCACTCCCACTGCTGATGGAGCAGGATGAATATTTATCCCTTCTCTGCCCTCATTCATTGTCACTTGGTCAATTTCATTTTCTCCCTGGCCCCTCTTTGGCCCCTGGGGAAGAATGTTGTTCTTGAGGTAGCAAGCAGGAAGGAATCACAAACAGGAAAACTAGAGATGAAACCAGGTGATGCTCACTGCATACAGTATCCTAAGTGGTTAATAAAACAATAAACGATGGAAGCACGACTGCTTCCCATCTACCACGCCCCCTCCCTTAGCTGGGAATCTGGGCATCTGTGCCAGGCTATAAATAGTCTCCTGTTCTGGAACCTCCCCCGCAGTCCAAGCTCGCACCAGTTGCCAGTACGTGCCATCCAGTGGCTCTGCAGGAGCACTCATTCTCTGAGGCAGGAGGACCTCAAACACTGGCCCCTTTCTGAAGTCCTAGGAGGGGAGAGAATTGGGTACCTCTGAAAAGGCATCAGGTAGTGGCAGAGCACTCCCCATGGATCCGAGGCAGGAGGAGTGGGCACTGGGTGAGACCCTAGGAGAATACGGATCTTGGACACTCAGTCCATCTGTAGGTGCAGGGAGGAAGGAGCTGCCAGGTGTATGCATGTCACACTGCCACTTTTAGGACCTTGGCTTGGGCTGTTACATCCCCAGAAGCCACTCCTGCTTTGAAACCTTAAACCCTAATGGCCCTTCTCTTGAGTACAATCTGTCCTTTATCTCCCTCTCCCCATCATTCTACCTGTACCTGTTCTTCAGCCTCAAATAGACCTGATAACAGTCATAATCGTCATCACCACCATCAACATTGTCATCCTCAAGGCTACCACATATTGAGTGCTTACAATTCACCCAGCACTTTGAGAAATCCTGTATGTGGATTGATTCCATTAATCCTCCCAACAACCCTAAACCAATAATAATAGAGTTTTTAATCCCTTGTTCCCTCATTTAAAAATATATATATATTTATTTATTTATTTGGCTGTGCCGGGTCTTAGTTACGGCATGCGAGATCTTTAGCTGTGGCATGTGGGACCTAGTTCCCTGACCAGGGATCGAACCCCGGGCCCCCTGCACTGGGAGCACAGAGACTTAGCCACTGGACCGCCAGGGAAGTCCCCCCTCATTTTCTTCCAGGCTCTTTCTGGATTCTTTTCTTTTCCTAACCAACTGTACTGCACAAGCCAAAGAGTTCTGAGTACCTGCTACTCCTAGAGCCCTCCTCTGAGGAAAGCGGTTACATTGGTGGGGGGCAGTTCTTGTTTTGTCTTGTGTCATATCACTGGACTATGCTTCTGGTGCCAGTGGTTTGGTCTGGGGGTGGGGCCCAAGCCCAAAGTAGCTATGGATAGGCTGGACATCAAAATGACCACCCACCCATGATATGGGTCTGTGAGAGTCTGTCTAACAGAGATGCTCTATATTGGATAATGACAACGTCACCCAATCAGATTTTCTCTGGAGGGATGAATGTGAGATGCACACTGGGACAATGGAAGGCGACCTCCACAGAGATGACAAGATGACAAATGATAACTATACGTACCTGGATTTGTGTTTACTATGTGCCAGGTGCCCGGCCGAACGCTTCTCAAATTTTAGATTATCTTTCAGCAGTCTTACAACATAGATACTATTAGCACCTCCACTTTACAGATGAGAAAACAGAGGCTTAAGCAAGTTAATCCATTTGCCATAGGTTACACAGCCATGGTAGGGAGGAGATCCAAACCCAGGCAGTGGGACTGAAGATATTAGTCTGTTTCTTTAAATAATAAAAATTTTTAAGTTTTAAAAAGATAACACTTGGTTGCCAGGGGAAGGGGGTAGGGGGAAGAAGGGATGAATAGGCAGAGCACAGAGGGTTTTAGGGCAGTGAAGCTACTCTGTATGATACTATAATGGTGGATACATGTCGTTATACATTTACCCAAACCCATAGGATATACAAAGCCAAGGATGAACCCTAATGTAAACTGTGGACTTTGGGTGGTAATGATGTGTCAGTGTTGGTTCTTCGACTGTAACAAATGCACCACTGTGACGGGGGATGTGGTTAATGGGGAGGCCGTGCATGTGTTGGGGCAGGGGGCATATGGGAAATCTCTGTATCTTCTGCTCAGTGTTGCTGTGCATCTAAAACTGCTCTAAAAAATAAAGTCTATTTTAAAAAGATAATAGAGTCACATGGCCCAAATGCTTTTTTAAAAAAGCATAAAAGAGTATTCAGTAACATGTTCATCTCCCACCTCTGTTCTCCATCCTTCCAGTCCTACCCCCCCACCCCGGTCTCTGAAACCACTATTATTCTCATTTATCCTTCAAGAATTTTTTCATGCAAAAAAAAAAGAATTTCTTTATGCAAATGCAAGTATGTACATATATTTATATATAAACATGTATATTCTTATTTTACACAAAAGTAGGATTGCTGGGTCAAAGGGAATATACAAGTGCTATGTTGATAGCTGTTGCCAAATTGCCCTCCATAAGGGTGATGCCCTCTCAGGTATGGCTGCCGGGAGGGAAACTGGCCTCACTCTGTGCAGAGGGAGCCTGTCTTCTCAACCCTCTGTTAGACCAGAACCTCCTCCATGACGGGAATTCCAACGAGCCAGTGTCCTAATTCTCCCTGTGTCCCTGGGTCACTGTACGGCTGCCATGAAGGCATCCCTGCTACCTCACTTCCCTGAGGATGGTAACGCCGAAGGCGGTAGTTCTCACAGTGTGGTCCTGAGACGGCAGCATCAGGACCACCTGGGAACTTGTTAGAAATGCACATTTTCAGGCCCTGCCCCAGACCTACTGAATCAGAAATTCTGGAAGCCAGGCATGTTCTAAACAAGCCCTCTGGGTGATTCTGATGCACGCTTAGGTTTGAGAACCACTGTCCTAAGGTAAATGAAGTCCCTTCCTTGTATCTTGCAACAACCTCAGAATCCAGCCGGTACCCGACAGTTAATCATCTTACTTGACTTCTCCAGAGCCTCTAGCTCAAGACCGTGGCTACCTTCTTGAAATGTGCTACTCACTGGTTTCCATGAATCTTCTCTCGTGGTTTCCTTTCCACCTCTCTGACCTCCATCTTCAGCTTCCTTTGAGGGTCCTCTTTACCACCCACTACTTTAACGTTGTTAATGACTCACCGCTGTTCTCACTCTACACGTTTCCCCTGGGCAATTTCATCCACTCACCTGGTGTTAACGGCCACCAGCATGTGCTGATGACTCTCCAGTCTGTACCTCCACACTCACCGCTCCCTCGGGCTTCGTGCTTCTTTAACCCTCTGCCTGTTGTGAATATCTCCACTTGGATGTCCCACAATCACCCCAACGTCAACGTTTCCAAAACTGAGCTCCTCATTTTCTTCACAAGACTCGTTCCTCCTCCAAAGTTGCCTATTTCAGGCAATTCCTTTACAACTTAAGTTGCTTGAGCCAGAAACCTTGGAGTCATTCTAGATTTTCCCCTTTTTTCACTCCGTACATCCAATCAAGCACCAAGGCTTGCCTATTTAAAAATCTACTCCCTCTTCCCCACCCACCCTACTATTCCACCTCTAATTCAAGCCTCCATTATCCATTATCTTTTGCCTGGACTGGTGCAGTAGTCTCTTTGCTGGTCCTTTTGTCTCCAGTCAACCTGACCCAGCTTCCTCCATACCCAACACAGTTTTCTGCACCAGAAACTCCAATTCTGCACCCAGTTTTGACATGTGGCCTTTTTCCACACACCAAAAAATTCTCTGACACTAGCTGAATTCTGATACTATTTACTTGGAGGTAGCATCAGCTCCCACAGGTTAAGGGCTCAGTCCTATAAGGCTGCACCCCCCCGCCCCGCCACTTCAGATGCCGATCAAAAGTCTAGGTTGTCACCTGTGCTTCTGACTGACTATAGATTGGAGGTTCCAATGACCCTCCTAAGGTTCAATTAATTTGCTAGAGCTGTTCACAGAACTCTGAAACATTTTACTTACTATAGTACTGGCTTATTACCTAGAACTCAGGAACAGCCAGGAAGAAGAGATGCATAGGGCAAGGTATGGGCAAAGGGCGTGGTGTGCCACTCTCTCCAAACCTCCATGTGTTCACCATCCTGGAAGCTCTCTGAACCCAACCATTTGGGGTTTGATGGAGGCTTCATTACAGAGTTATGATTGATTAAATCACTGGCCATTGGCAATGCATTCAACTTCCAGCCCCTCTCCCCTCCCCAGAGGAACTGGGGACTGAAAGTTCCAATACTCTAATCACATGGTTGGTTCTCCTGGCAACCAGCCCCCATCCTAAGATACAGTCTAATAGTCACCTCATTAATACAACAGTAGACATGTTTATAACTCTCATCACTTAGGAAATCCCAAGGGTTTTAGGAGCTTTGTGCCAGGAATGGGGATGAACACCAACTATATACTTATTATAAATCACAATATCACCATCTCCTATTGGTTCTGTTTCTCTGGCGTGCCTGACTACAAGGCACCTCCCTGGGTCTGGTCTATTTTCCTACTCAGGCTCTTATTTGATCCCAGATAACAGGCTGCCTTAAAGAAAGAAAATTAAAAAAAAAAAAAAAAGCAGCAAAATATTCATTTTTCACTGCTGTGAATTCACCAGAAACAGGAGCAAAACTTTGTAATGCTTAGGGATTCCAGCAACTACTTTACACTATTTTGTGTCTTCCAGTGAGAGGAAGGTTATCTTGATAGCATTATGTTTGGTTGTTTGTTTGTTTGTTTTTATGGTGATGACTCTTTTCTTTCTTTATAAATTTTTTTCAATAAATAAAAATTGTATATATTTAAGGGGTCCAACATGGTGATTTGATATACATAGTGAAATGACTACAGTCAAGTTAATTAACATACATCTCCTCACATAGTCACTGTTTTGTGTGTCCCATTTGCATTATTATTCATTTGCTCTTTTTATATGTATATATTTATGTTTTTTTCCTCCTGAACAATTAGAAAGTTACAGACATCCTATCCTGCTCCTTTTAGATGAGTGCACCTGAAAAATATGAGATGCTTCAGGAATTTGGGTCTCATCCTTGCACAGGGGCCCTGTTCATCTCCTCTGTATTTTTCCAATTTTAGCATATGTGCTGCTGAAGGGAGCATTTGATAGCATTCGTTTTGTGTCGTATCTCTTCATTCTTTAGGATGTTTCTAGGATACAGAAATATCTGGGCTTGCAGAGCTGGAATTCTTCTTGAAAACTTTGATTTTTTAAAAACATCAAGCCTGAGGACTTCCCTGGTGGTCCAGTGGTTAAGACTGCGCTTCCAATGCAGGGGACGCACGTTCAATCCCTGGTCAGGGAACTAAGATCCCACATGGCCCATGGCACGGCCAAAAAAACTAAAAAATAAAAAGAGCAAGCTGGGTTCATCTGTAATGACAGTTTGTCTTGCAACCTAACTGCCTTTATTTTATCAGTTGTGGAAGGATGCTCTTCATTTTGCTGTTTAGCAAGGTCAAATTGGGCAGCTTTTAGGTGCAAAATTGGAGCCTCATTCTTTAAATCAAAAGTAAAGCCTTGTTAACCACATTGAATGATGTGGGATTTGGGTTTTCATCAGCTGCTATTTCCTTGATGGACACATTGACTTACTCAATCTCAAATCCTTAGAGCAAAACTATCAGATGTTAATTCTCTCCAGCAGCGTCTCCAGCAATGTCCAGAGATGGGCTTTCACAGCTGGGCTGCTTAGGGTGAATCTATTAATTGATTACAGGAGCTGTGTGAACTCCTCGGAGGGATATTTGCATTTCAGAGGCAGGGTTCAAGTTCAAGTCGTCCTTCTCTTCCCTCTTCCTCTTCTCCTGACTGAAAAGGGGCTCTTTAAGGACAGGACCCCCTCTTGTTTATCTTTGCATTTCCCCAGCCCCTCATGAAAAGCCTGATGATCAAGAAATACCCATTAAATAGAATCAATGGAATCTGACCATCTGTATTCATTAGAACTCTTTACATTACAAACAACAATTCCATCTAAAGGCACTACTTAAATAATAGAGACTATTTTGGCTCATGTAACTGAACAGTGCGGGTAGATTTTTAAGTCTGGCTTGATCTAGTCTTCAAATAATGTGACCAGGAACCTAGGTTTTCTCTTACCAACCTTCCTGGCTCTCCTTCTTTGGTGCTAGCTCCATTCTCAGGCCTGCTCTCCGCCATGGTTGCCAGATGGAAATAACCATCCCCCAGAGCTTGAGCCAGGCTCTTGCCTATCCAGCAGGTGAGTCTACTCAGGCAATTTCCACACAGGACGATGGAGGCTTGAGATTCTTGGAAGCTCCAGCAAATGTCTCTGGGCTTCTTATTGGCTTTGGCTGGCAACTGCCCACACCTGAACCCTGTACTACAGCCAAGAGGGTGAGACTTCCTGACGGGATCCCACCCAGTGTGCTGAGAATGAAAGAGCAGTGAACCTCTAACAGAAAATGAAGATCATTTTGGTGGGAGAAGAGGGAATGGGTGTCAGGAAAACAACCAGAAACCCCCACCAGCTCCTCTGTGGGTGGAGGTGGTGGTTTGGAGCAGCAATTCCTTTGTGGATGCTGTTCACGCCTCTCTCGAAGGCTCTTTGGCCCCTTCACGCTGGAACAGCTTCAGGCAAGAGAGTCAGAGACCACATAGCCTTGGAGAGGATGAGGAAAGGCTTGCCTCCCCACCTCTCACAGGTGCCCCCAATGCTTGCCAGGTTTCAGCAGCCTGTCAAGAC
Organism: Balaenoptera borealis; assembly: GCF_965194805.1. Taxonomy (NCBI): domain Eukaryota; kingdom Metazoa; phylum Chordata; class Mammalia; order Artiodactyla; family Balaenopteridae; genus Balaenoptera; species Balaenoptera borealis. Next base: position 46,969,216 of record NC_138879.1, on the reverse strand, counting down.
TTCTCTTTGCCTTTCCCTCAACCACTAGACCCCTAATTCTCAGGCAGTGTGCATACCTTTGATAATATCTGCTTGCCTCAAATTCATGCACATGGGGGAGTTTTTCTGTTCTTAGGAAAAGACCCATCAGTCTGATTCTTGTAGACCTGGGACTCAATTTTATTTGCATAAGTGAGATAGTCATTGCTTTGAAAATTCCTGTAGCACTTCCCGAATAAACAAAGGTGCCATTCCTGCTCTGCTAAGCTTCACCCCTGTGACATGGGGATTGAGAGTGAGGCCTCTGACAGGGAAACGCTGCCCCCAGTTACAGGAGGCTAAAAAGACATGACAACCAAAGGCAATGCATGGACCAGGGGGAAAAAATATAGAGCTCAAAAGGACATTAATGAGGCAATTGACAAATTTGAATACGGACTGTGGATTAGATAATAGTATTGATTATTTTGACAATCGTACTCAGGTTATGTAAGACAATGTCTTTGTTCGTAGGAAATACACATGGAAGCCTTTAGGGGTAAAAGGAGCAGGATAGGATGTCTGTAACTTTCAAATTGTTCAGGAGGAAAAAAACATAAATATATACATATATAAAGAGCAAATGAATAATAATGCAAATGGGACAAAATGCTAAAAATTGGGGAATCTAGGTGAAGGATTATGGAAGGTCTAACTGCCTGGGTTTGAATCCTGGCTCCACTGCTTGCTAGCTAGCTCTAAACCTCTCTAAGCCTCACTTTCCCCATCTGTAAAATGGAGGTAATAGTAGCAACTACTGCATAGGCTTTTTGGGAGAAATAAGTGAAAGAATTCATAAAATGAGCTTAGCACAGGGTCTGGCTCATGGAAAGAGCCAAGAGTAATAAATGTTAGCTATTTTTATTACTATTACTGTCCCACAGTTCTCCCAGTCGCTGGGATAAAGAGATATAAATAGAAACTATTCTCTCTAGGAGCATACACGGCAGGAGATGCCGGCCAGAGGGAGATTTTTCCCCTCATATGGAATAGACTTGATCCACTGTCCCATTTTGTATGCATATGGTGTTACCTATTATTATGTATTATGTAATGCATACGTATACCATATGGTAATATGCTTTAAGTATTTTTCTTCAACTTGCCCCTTTTACTCAACACAATGTCTTGGAGATCTTTCCATAATAATACCAATAATAATGAACATTTATTGAAGCTTACCGTGTACCAGGCATAGTTCTGGGCACTTTCCATGTATTATTTAATTCTCACAACAATCCCATGAAATAGATTCTCTTGTAATCACCATTTTATGGATTAAAAAAACTGATGCTCAGAGAGGTTAAGTAACTTGCCCAAGGCCATAGTACCAAAATTTGAACTCAGCCTGTCTCCAGAGCCTGTGGCCTTAATCACTATATTTTTCCATGCAGGTGTACACAAAGATCTATTTCACTGAAAGAAAGTGACAGGGAGTTGGGGGGAGCTACCTAGTATTTCATGAAATGGTTATACCCAAAACTCATTTAATCATTCTAACCCAACTGATAGACATTTAGGTTATTTCCAATATATGCTATTTGAAATAGTGCTGTGATAAATATCATGGAACAAGCCTTGATAATATCACTATGTGTCTGACACCAAAGAAGGAAGAAGTTAAAAATATTTGACAGAGAAAAATTTAAGCAACAAAATAAAGTAGTATTAAACCAAAGTTATATTAAATTATACAAGATAAATATTGATGAGCCCACAATGAAATGAATGAATGAATAGGAGAGAAGAGACAAATCTCCAGTGCAGAAAAATTCCAAATAATTTGAAATTCCACCAAATAAGTGTGATGTGGTATCCAGGATAGGATCCTGGAACAGATAAGGAACATTAAGAAATTAAGGAACTATGAATAAACTACGGACTTTAGTTAATAATAATAATGTATCAATATGGGTTCATTAATTGTAACAAATGTACCAGGTAAGAGGTTAATAATAAAGAAAACTGGGTGCAGAGCATATGGGAATTCTCTGTACTATCCTCTCAATTTTTCTGTAAATCTAGAATTATTATTATTTTTTTTTAAGAGTTGCACTCAGTGCTACAACTTCTTTTTTTTTTTTTTAATTTATTTATTTTTATTTTTGGCTGTGTTGGGTCTTCGTTTCTGTGCGAGGGCTTTCTCTAGTTGTGGCAAGCGGGGGCCACTCTTCATCGCGGTGCACGGGCCTCTCACCGCCGCGGCCTCTCCCGTTGCGGAGCACAGGCTCCAGATGCGCAGGCTCAGTAGTTGTGGCTCACGGGCCTAGTTGCTCCGCGGCATGTGGGATCTTCCCAGACCGGGGCACGAACCCGTGTCCGCTGCATTGGCAGGCGGATTCCCAACCACTGCGCCACCAGGGAAGCCCCATAGAATTATTTTTAAAAGATAGTCTATTTCAAAAAGTTTTAAAAAAAATACTGGAGAGCGAGGGACAAAGTGTAGGTTTTGTAAGAGATGGGAGGGGAGGGGCTTCCCAGCTCAGCAGGGGAATTATTTTATTTTTTACTTTTTTTTTAAAATTAATTAATTTATTTATTTATGGCTGTGTTGGGTCTTCGTTTCTGTGCGAGGGCCTTCCCTAGTTGCGGCAAGTGGGGGCCACTCTTCATCGCGGTGCGCGGGCCTCTCACTATCGTGGCCTCTCTTGTTGCGGAGCCCAGGCTCCAGACACGCAGGCTCAGTAATTGTGGCTCACGGGCCTAGTTGCTCCGTGGCATGTGGGATCTTCCCAGACCAGGGCTCGAACCCGTGTCCCCTGCATTGGCAGGCAGACTCTCAACCACTGCACCACCAGGGAAGCCCTATTTTTTACTTTTTAATTAATTTTTATTGGGGTATAGTTGCTTTACAATGCTGTGTTAGCTTCTACTGTACAGCAAAGTGAGTCAACTATACGTATACATATAGCCCCTCTCTTTTTGGATTTCCTTCCCATTTAGGTCACCACAGAGCACTGAGTAAAGTTCCCTGAGCTATACAGTAGGTGCTCATCAGTTATCTATTTTATCTATTCCCCAGGAGGGGAATTAGCTTCAGACGGCAGGAGGAAAGGAGGCGCAGGTGGGTGCAGACAGATATTTTTGTAGGCCTTCAGCAGGAAGTTGAGGGTTCCCACCTGATGGCCTCAGTTTTTCCTTTATGACACAAGAGGTGAGGGTGGGCTATCTGCTGAGAGAGGGCATGTGGAAAAACTGTGGGTTGCAAGTGGCAAAAGTTTGGAGAGCCCCTGAGAGGAGTGCAAGAGGAAGCTGACCAGGGGCAGAAAAGAGCAATTTCCTCTCAGGTCACAGATTTGTGTTGCCCCAAAAGTCAGAGCCTTGGGCCGCAGGCCTAGAAGCTTAGCTGGACCGTCTCCTTGGAGTTCCACTATTTGACCAGCAGAGGGCGCCAAGACACCGCCCAACTTTTCCACACCCGGTCCTAGATCTCCCAATTTTCTCTCTGATTCCAAGAGTAAAACGTTCTTTTTTGAGCCAGCCATATTTGAAGGACGACAAACTCTTTGAACTAGCCCAAAGGAACACCTTTGAAGAGCAGGAATTTAGTTATGTGTCTCAGAGCTAATGTCTTTTACTTGCCTCCTCCCTCCAGGAAGTGCCGGCAAAGCAGAGTACACGACCGCCATTATTGAGGACCTACTGTGTGTCGTGTGATGTGCCAAGCGTGTCTCATTTAATCCTCACAAATCACCTCTGAGGTAGTGATTATTATTACCCCGTCTACAGAGGAATAAATGGAGTCTCAGAGAGGTAAAGGAGGTTATCTGAAGATCCTTCCTATTGAGAGTAGCCCTATTCCTACTTGGTTTCAGTTAACAATCAACCAATTAACAATTTTTCAACAGGTGTGTGTGTTGGAAAGCTTGCCCTGGGAGATGCTCTGTGAGAAAAGCATCCTGTGTCAATAAATTTGGCAAAGCTGCAAACTCTTTCCATTTCTGTGAACTGGGCATAAAAATGGTCACGACAAAGGGCTGTCCTGAAGCTAAGCTAGGCCTCTGCAGTGCCTGGAGAATGTCTGCTCCCTCTCCCCACTTCCCTGACCCACCCCAAGCAGGTGGCTCTTTCCTTTATGGGGGAATGATACAGCTAAATTAGAGGAAAATTTTCATATCGACCCCCAAGAAGTAATTGAGAATGGAACAATATACAGAACTGAAGCTTTGGAGTCAGGGCAAACGAAGTCTCTGAGATTTCGTTTTCTCATCTGAAAAACAGGGCGACAGATACCAGAACCTGCAGGATATCGTCAAGAATCAGTAAGCACGTGGAACCCCCAGCTCAGAGCCTGGCCCTGGGAGACCCTGGTGCGGGAGGCGCCAGGACCTGGGGACCATGAACCGGAATTGTGGCAGGACATGCACGGCCACCCTGCAGGATTTAGGCGCAGGATTTAGGCGGGTGACCACCTGCCTCCTCGCCTAGCCCCTGGGTCCCCCCCTCGCCTTCCCCTCCACCCCTTCCTCACAGTACTTGCTCCCGGTCGTAGCTCGTAAATCTCCTTCACACAGAGGGCGATAAATTAGTGGGGTGTGAGAGACCCCCCCCCACCTTCCTGCGCCCTCCCTCCCCCTTCTGGGGAGGACTTTGGGAGCAGGAAGCCCCTGGGACGGGGGTAGGCGGGGTCACCCAGACACGCCCACTTCGGCTTGTTAATTACAGACCCAGGGTCTGCAGGGCCTGATTTATGGCGGGGCGGGCTGCGTCCTGTGGCTGGGCAAGTCTAGGGGAGCCTGGAGGGGCGGGGGTGACGGGGGTGGGAGGGGTGGGAGGACAGGAGACCAGAGAGGATCCCTACTGAGCCTGCGTGTCTGGGGCCTGTGCTCCGCAACAAGAGAGGCCGCGACAGTGAGAGGCCCGCGCACAGAAACGAAGACCCAACACAGCCAAAAATAAATAAATAAGTAAATTTTAAAAAAAAATCTGATTTATATTAAAAAAAAAAAAGAATCCACCTGCCAACGCAGGGGACATGGGTTCGATCCCTAGTCCGGAGAGATCCCACATGCCATAGAGCACCTAAGCCCATGCGCCACAACTACTGAGCCTGTGTTCTAGAGCCCGCGAGCCACAACTACTGAAGCCTGCACGCCTAGAGCCGGCGCTCCGCAACAAGAGAAGCCACTGCAATGAGAAGCCCTCGCACCGCAACAAAGAGTAGCCCCCGCTCGCCGCAACTAGAGAAAGCCCACGCACAGCAACAAAGACCCTACGCAGCCAAAAACAAAAAAATTTTTTTAAATAAGATGATATTAGGGACTTCCCTGGTGGTCCAGTGGTTAAGACTTCGCCTTCCAATGCAGGGGATGCGGGTTCGATCCCTGGTCGGGGAACTAAGATCCCACATGCCTCACGGCCAAAAAACCAAAACATAAAACAGAAGCAATATTGTAACAAATTCAATAAAGACTTTAAAAATGGTCCACATCAAAAAAGAAAGATGATATTAAATGCTGTAGGAGATAAATCCCCAAATCTCAAAGGCTTTAACATAAAAGTTTATTTCTCACTTGTGTAATCATTCACTGTGGGTGTTCCCCATCAGGCAGTTTTCCTGGCCAGCTCTCCTCCAGGCGATGAAGGGCCTGGCTCCTTCTACCTTTTGGTTCTATCATCTTTAGCTTGTGGCTCCCATGGCTGCCCTAGGTCTTTGAGCCAGGAGGAAGGGGAAGGAGTGTGGAGGCTGCATATGGGAAGTTATGATGGACAGGCCTGGCAGTGACACACATCACTTCCGCTCATATTAAGAGGAGAACTCAGTCAACTGCAGGAAAGGCTGGGAAATGGTATAACTGCTGTATTCATTATCTATTGCTATGTAACAAATTACCTCAAAACATACTGGCTTAAAACAACAATGAATATTTATTACTTCACAGTTTCTATGGGTCAGGATTTGAGAAGCGGCCTACCTGGGTAAGTCTCTTCCCCTTTTGTGCATGATGGAGTATGTATGTGATTCCTAGAACTCCTGCAGCCATTCTGCCACCATGAGGGAAGCCACCTTGAGAAAGAAATATACATAGAAGAGATATGAAAGAATCACAGAAGAATAATCATATGGATGATTAAATTAAACAAAGGGGTTCTAAAATTCCCATGGAAGTGTAAAGAGCCAAGAATACTCAAGAAAATTATGAAAATGAGCAATGAGGCCAAGGGACTGCCAGATCAGACAGGCATTAAACAGAGATGGCTGGAGGTGGCATTATAGAGATGTGGCATTACGAATCATTGGAGACAGAATAAACTATTCCCAAATGGAGGTGGAAAAATTGGCACTTGGGTTCCAATAAAAATAAAAATAAAAATCCAATAATAATGAAAGCAATCACAACAACAATGATAATGGCTACCATTTGTTGACACCTACAAAGTTTTAGAAATTTACATTTGATTTATTTATGTCTATTTTCACACCAACCCCACCAGGTAGGTATTATCATTTATTATTCCCACTTGACAGATGAGAAAATTGCATCTCAGGAAGGCAGACCACACATGGCTCTCAGTCTCCTGGGCACTGAGTAGGAGCCCTGTTTCTCCTCCCCACAATAGCAGGACCCTGTCCCGAGAATTCCAGTTCAGGGCAGTGGTTGCCTCTCCCAGGAGACAGGAAGACAGAGCCCTCCATCAACGCCAAGCCAGGCCCCAGGAACCAGAATTCCTCCTTCACCCCTGACTGACCCTGGGGCAGATCTATGGCTGATTAGACCCCAGCTAAAAGCACAGAGGCCTCTTTGTCATTGCTTTAATGAGAAGCCAATCACCAGGTCATTAGTGGGTGGAGGTGATGAGGAGTTTGGTACTGGGGTGGGAGGGAGGAGGGTGATCTTGGCTTCTGGATGATTTACAGCTGCAGTGCCAGGCTGCCTGGGGAAGGGAGCAGAGCCGCAGGAGGATGAGAAAGTTAGAGCACCTCAGAAGAGCCAGGACCTCTTATGAGAGCATAGCATCTGTTTTATTTAATCCTTGCAACTAATCTGATGAAGCAGTATTATTGCATATCCCCATTTTACAGATAAGGAAACTGAGGCTCAGAGAGGTTAATTAAGCATTTTACCCAAGGCTATACAGTTAATAAATGATGGTCTTATTCCAGAGCCCAAACATCCACTCTGTTGTTCACTGTTATAGGCACAGCAGAAGTGAATGTAGGTGAAGGTCCAAGAAATATTCTAGCTTTAGACCAAGAAGGAACAAGCAGTCAGGAGATGCTTGACTGAGCGATGTTACTTTGTGGGCTGGGAGTAGGGACGGGGAAAGGGATATTACATAAGCTTGGAAGAAAGTACCCCTGGGATGCTGAGTAAGTCTGCCAGAAACAGGATAAAAATAACACAATATCTAAATATTATGAAGTGCCAACTATATGCCAGGCATTGCACCAAGGGCCTTCCAGTTATGAGGCAGTTACCAATCCATTTTGTAGCTGAGGAAACTGAGGCTCAGAGAGGTTAAGTTACCTGCCCCACGTCTCAAAGCTGGTAAATGGTAGGTACAGGGACTGATTTGGGAGTAAGAGAGGAGCAACAGGGCAGTTACTTACTCTCTGCTCTAGATTGTCAGGATTTTGGTCATAAACAACAAAACCCAACTTGGTTCACTTAAGAGGAAGAGGAAGTTGCTGGGCAGCTCTGAGATAGCTCACAGGATCAGTAGAAATTTTAATGGGATTAAGTTTGGGAAACTCATTAGAATTAGAGGAAACTGGGTGGCTGGAACCACAGCCCAGCCAATAACCTCCTGAGGATGCCCCCACAGGACACTGGAGGCTACTGGCCCAGTACAGGCAATTTCTCCCCAGGAGCCTGTTTCTCTGGGACACCTGCTCCATATTCAAGTCAAGGAGTCAAGTACCTAGACTCCTGTCCTAGCTGCCAGGAGTCTTTCCCACCCAGAGCACTACCATGGAGGCGTCCCTCCCCTAGATAGACAGACTATTAAAATGCTGCAGAGCAAACAATGACTACAAAAAAAACATTCACTGCAAGCCCCATGTGCCCCGGGTCTCCCAGCCCCTGGGAAGAAGTGACCAGAATGCCATCAACTCTCTGTCCTTCCTGAGACTCCTCCCACATCCATAGTTGGACTCTACATTGCAGAGAGCCCATCACTAGGGGCTGCCCAGAAATCTCAGGCCTCAGATTCTTGAAGGAGGATATGGAGATGGTAACACTTTCCTTTTCATCATCTGCTACCTCCAGCTGGCCACCCCCATGTGCCAATTCTACTTTCCAAACAGGTGTGGACTCCAGCCCACCTCTCTCACAACCTGCATAACTCAGGCCCCTCCTCTCTCACCTGGATCTTTACAGTATCTTAACTAGAGTCTGCCTTAGATCCCTTCTCCACACTGTTCGAAGGAGCTCTAGCTGCCATCCAAACATGACTGTGTCATTCCTCAACTTAATATCCTTTTGTGGTACCCAGTTATCTATAGGATGAAATCCAAGCTTTTGGGCATGATGCCTAGTAACCCCCCAGCTTCATCTCCCATCACCCCCTGCTCTCTCATATCATGGTTTGGCCAATTTACTGTATTTTCCTCATCATACTATGATGGTTTATACTTCCAGGCCTTGGCACACCCTGCTCCCTCAACCTTCTATGCCCTTCCACCCCTTGTCTGCTTAGCAAACTCCTATTCATCCTTTGAAATCCAGTTCGGGTATCATCTCCCCTGTAAAACTTTCCTGACCCCTCAGAGAAGTTCATACTCCATCCTCTGTACCACTTCCAAACCTTGCACGTTCTTTTGTTTCATGCTATTGAAATAACTGGTTTACAAGATGGTATTCTGCACTAGATGGCAAACTCCATGAGGGCAGGAACCATGTCCGATTTGTTCATCATCGTACCTTCAGTCCCTAAGCCAAGACTTGGCAAACAGCAGTCCTCAATAAATGTGTAACTTAATTGGCCAGGAAAGGCTTCCTGAGATCATGGGGGATAAATGTGAGAGAAGAGGGTTTCAGTAGACCAGGGTTGTGGGATGGCAAGAGCCAGACTTGGTTTGTGAGGGCTGAGAAGTGAAGCAGGGAGATGAAAGGAAGGAGAGAAGGTATTAAGTCCAGGATGTAGGGGAAGACTAACTCAGAAAGCAGCCTGAGAGAGAAAGCTGTAAAACGAAGAGAGGGACAACTGATGAGACAAGGTCCCCAGAAGAGATGGGGTGGAAGCAGGAGAGGAGAGAAAAGGACACACCCCAGAGCACAGCAGGGATACCTGGGGAGGGAGGAAGGACACTAAGACATAAAGATGGGTGCTGTCTGGAGAGGGGTGGGGTGGCGGGAGTACTCATCCAGCAGTCAGGGAAAGAGAAAGCTAATGGGTTTTCTTTTGTATTTAAGACTCATGAAGTGAGGGGATGGAATAAATATTTAATGGCTTCCCATCTCTTGCCAAGTAAAAGTGCAAGATATTGCAGTAGACTGTGCAACCATGTCACCAGCTGGAGCTCACCTCTTGCTCTGCCCCAGCCCCACTGGCCACCTTGTTGCCCCGGAACTGTTAGACACGCTCCTGCCTCAGGGCCTTTGCACATGCTGTTCCTGCTGCCTGGAAGCTCTTCCTCAAGATAGCCACAAAAATACCTTGTCTCATTCAAGTCCTTACTCAGATGTCACCTTCTCAGGTGGGTTTTCCCTGACCCCTCCCACCCCCACATTCTCCACTTTCTATCTTTTCTGATTTTATCTTTTCTGTACCATTTATCACTTTCTAATATACTTCTAATAGTACTTATTTACTACATAAATTACTTATTTTCCTTATTATTTGCTCTCTGCACTTGAATGTGACTTCCGTGAGGCCAGCTTTTTGCCTGTTTAATTTACTACTCTGCACCAGTAACTAGAACAGGAAGCAGTCATCACATTTTCGTTGAATGAAGGCACAGAGCCTGAAACTGAGCCCAGATCTGCCAGATTCCAAATTTCCCCCACGCCAAGTTTCTCTCTAAGTTGAACGCTGAGGATCCCGGTCTGGGAGAGAAGGGAGGCTGCGGGGCTTTCTGGAGGCCAGCTCTCCGGAGATGACGGGGTTCTCAGGACCCCCTGGACTCGGTTTCTCCGGAAAGCCCGTCCCTGGATCCCGGCTTTCTCTCCAAGGTGGGAGTTCTGTCTTCCCTCGGGGGAGCGACGCCGGAACTTCCCGGGGAAGAGCAGGAATTTCTGAAATCCAGGCCCCGCCGAGAGGTAATAGGCACCTTCGCGGCCGTCAGCGGAATCGCCCGGCCCTAAATCACGAGCGCGGCCCCTCCTCTCTGCGCCTGCCTCCTGGCGGCCCGGCCGGGAGAAGCGGCGCTCCCCGCGGGGGCGGATTCCAGCCGCGCGGCGGGAGGGACGGGCCGCCGCTGCAGATGCCGCGGAAATGCCTGCCCCGCCGCCGGCCTTTGAAGTCGGCCCAACCCCGCTCGAGGCCCCCGCGAGCTGCACGCCCCGGGGGTCGCAGCCGGGGATCACACGGGTCCCCTCGGATTCCAGGGATTCGTGGGAAGGGGGCCAAGTGGGGCGGGGGCGCTTCTATCTGGGAGCCCCGGCCATTTGTCAGGAGAGTGTGGCCTCAGAATTATTAACTTGGAGCCGAGGGTCATTTCCTGACGTGTGCGGGGAAGGGCGGAGGAGCCGGCCTGGAGAAGTAGGACACACGGGAAGGAAAAGCCAGAATTGTTTTAGGGAAGGGATGGGAGGGCAGGCCCGCTCCCAGCATCGGAAAACTTGTGCCCTTGGGACATTTTCTTTACTTTCACTGACCTCCTTTTCATATCGATTTGAGGGTTCATGGTAGGGGGCCAGCAGAGAAATCTGTGGTTCAATCTCATTTTTTTTCCTTGCTGATATTCTACGACTATATTGTTACGTTGGAGCCCCAGAGTTGTCTATTGCCATGAGTTCTTTTTCCTCCATCCAAGTATAGGTGGGGATGTTCTCAAGTTAATGTGCAAGAAGAAAATTGTGTGTACTCAAAATTATCTTTGAATAAGACTTAAATTAACCTTAAATAAGTCATTACGTGTACAATCCTGAACAGTCATTCTTAAGCAAGGTAAAATTTAGATTGGGCTAGATTCTGGATGAACAAATATATATATATTTCTGAACATTTGAACCACTTTGCTCTTACCTCAGAAGTTTGAATTCAGTAGATCTGGGGTGGGGTCTGAGAAGTTATAATGTACTGCGGCTGCCACTACAACCACATTGGAGAATACAGCTTTGGCAATTATCAAATTCCCCCCAGGTGACTGGGGGGGTGGGGAATTCTATGGCATTTCTTTTTGGCTGCAAGGTTTACTTCCTTCTATTTTAATATGGAGCTATATACTTTGTTTTTTTTTTGGCCACGCCGCATGGCATGCGGGATCTTGGTTCCCCGACCAGGGACTGAACCCATGCCCCCTGTAATGGAAGCACAGAGTCCTAAGCACTGGACTGCCAGGGAAGTCCCTTGGAGCTTCTACATACTTAATATACATGTTCATGGCTGTCAACACACGCGACAGCCTATAGCACTGGGCCTGGTATTTAGTACATGTTCAATAACTGTTTACCAGATTTGAATATAGAGCTTGTTTGATCAGACCAGTGTGGAGTTTCCAGAGTTTCGTGAATATCTTTTTTTCTTTTTTTTTTGGCTGCGTTGGGTCTTCGTTGCTGCACGTGGGCTTTCTCTAGTAGTGGCGAACAGGGGCTACTCTTCATTGCGGTGCACGGGCTTCTCATTGTGGTGGCTTCTCGTTGCAGAGCACAGACTCTAGGAGGGTGGGCTTCAGTAGCTGTGGTGCATGGGCTCAGTAGTTGTGGCTCGCGGGCTCTAGAGTGCAGGCTCAGTAGTTGTGGCGCATGGGCTTAGTTGCTCCGTGGCATGTGGGATCTTCCCGGACCAGGGCTCGAACCCGTGTCCCCTGCATTGGCAGGCAGATTCTTAACCACTGTGCCACCAGGGAAGTCCTCGTGAATATCTTAATATCAGGGATGGCACCATTTATTCAATATTCAGCAAATATTTCCTTGCATCTACTATGTACCAGGCACTGTGCTAGGTACTGGGAATATAGAAGCGACCTGGATGTGGATCCAGCATGAACATAAAAGTATTGAATACGATATGCAGATAACCAACAAGGACCTACTGTATAGCACAGGGAACTATACTCAATATTTTGTAATAACCTATAAGAGAAAAGAATCTGAAAAGAATATATATATATTCTTATATATATATATTCATACATGTACATACATATATATATATATGTATCTGAATTACTGTGCTGTACACCTGAAACTAACACAACATTGTAAATCAACTACACTTCAATTTTTAAAAAAAGACATATAAATACATGGGAAAAGAAGTACAGTATGATCTGCTACATGCTAAGGTGGGGTAAAGCACAGAAGGGGAGGGTTCAGGGCTGGCTTCACAGAGGAAATGTTGGCAAGCAGCCGAGGCTGGTGACCCACTGCAGGCCACTGAACTCAATCCAGAACTCCAGCAGGCAGAGGCCTAAGGCCTTTCCAACACGTGCATGCAGGTTGCTGCAGGCTGACCCCGAGTCCCCTCAGGCTACTCCTGGCTTACAGGGCCCTGGCTTACCTGCAGTGGAGGGTCAGGTTGGCAAGTGGGCACTGGCCTGTCACTTCCGCTCTCTGGTGCTCCCGCTGGGGTCCAGCAGCCGTCAGTTCAGCTGGGGACAGAGTTAGAATTAGCCAAGGAAATCCCAGGTAGCAAATCTCAGTCCCAGGAGGCAGGCAGTTGGGCTGCTTCGGACTGCTCCTAGCTTCCAGTCCAGATTCTCTATATTTTTCCTGCTTGTCTGTCTTCATTTGGAGGACCCTCCTTCCCCCACCCCCACCCCCTTCCCTGTCTTCTCTACAGCAGCCAAGCTCTTTTTATTTTCACACGCGGTTGAAACTATTTGACTATCTCAATGACTGTTGTTTCAAAGGGCAGATGCAAGGCCTCTATTACCTACAGGTGGTCGGTGGAGGCTGTCGGCTTGGGGGGTGGAGAAGTGCTCACTGAGCCCAGAATGCAGGCCCAGCACAGAGGGGTTAGGAGCTTGGTCTTCAAATAGGAGCCACGCTACCTGATTTGAAATCCTGGCTCAGCAACAGCTCAGCCCTCTGACTTGGGGCAGATTAGTTAACTCTCTCAGTCTCAAGTTTCCAGTCTGTAAAATGGGTATTATAATAATAGAGCCTTCCCTATAGGATTGCTGTGAGGCTAAGATAATGTATGTTAAAAAGCACTTAGGGGTTTCCCTGGTGGCGCAGTGGTTGAGAATCCGCCTGCCAATGCAGGGGACACGGGTTCGAGCCCTGGTCTGGGAAGATCCCACATGCCGCGGAGCAACTGGGCCCGTGAGCCATGATTACTGAGCCTGCGCGTCTGGAGCCTGTGCTCCGCAACGGGAGAAGCCGCGATAGTGAGAGGCCCGCGCACCGCGATGAAGAGTGGCTCCCGCTTGCCACAACTAGAGAAAGCCCTCGCACAGAAACGAAGACCTAACACAGCCATAAATAAATAAATAAAAATTAAAAAAATGATATCTTATAAAAAAAAAAGCACTTAGATTACTTAGTACCATGCCTCGTCTATAATAGTCAATAGAAGTCAGTACCAATATTATTAAGATGACTATTGTTATTATTACTAGTTTTTACTAAGCAGCATCCTGCCTGTGGTGGACTGTTAGTTTTCACTGAAGGAAGGAAAGGCCCGGGAAGCAGTTTAAGCTTGTTTATCAACCGAAAGGGGCAGCTCCTGCACTGCCCTAGGCAGATTCTCCCCTCTGTGAGGCTGCCCTCGGGGTCAGTGGGAAGGGCGGGCTTCCTTGCATAGGTCATCTCCATCCTTCCATGAAGATGGGAGGTGCTCTGGGCTTGCACATCTATTTCCTCCTGACTGTGGGTCATGGGCTCCCGGGAACACCACAGGGGAGGGAAATGTGTTAATGGGCACATTCAGGTCCAGGTTATCTTGCGATAACCAGATCCAGTATTTCTAAAGGCCCAATCTTTACCAGGTTCCTTTCATTGAGTCCTCTGAGGCTGGTATCACTCCCATTTTGCAGGTAGAGAACTGAAATTCAGAGCTTTTCCCAAGGTCTTTATGAAAGTGGCAAATGTCAGATGAGTTTAGACCCAAAGCTTATGCTCATGACCACTATACTACTCTATCCTACACTCAGGGCCAGCTTCACGGGTACGGGAGCTGTGCAGCGGCACAGACTCCAGGCTTAGAGAGCCCCAAGCTTGGTTTCATGCTCTGCTGTCACCATCTTCAAATTCTTAATAATTTTGAACAAAGGGCCCCCATTTTCATTTTGCACTGGGCTCTGCAAATTATATAGCTGGTCTTGCCTACCCTCCTTTGTAGAGGGGATGTCTTCCTTGCAAAGGAAAGAAAACTGGGGTGCAGAGAGGAGGGCATGACTGGCACAGGGTCCCATAGCAAGTTCGTGGCAGAACCAGAATCAGGTCTCCTGACCCCCTGTCCGGTGGAATTCTCTGGAAGCATTCATATATATGTCCAACTGTGCCCTTGACAGGGGAAGTTTTGGAAGAGGCCATCGGCTGGGAGTGCTTGGAGAGGGAAAGGGCTCCCACCCACCAAACCACCTCTCCCTGGTTTTTCTGGGGCTGGAAGGTCCACCTGCTGCCTCCTGCTCTGCCTGACTTTGAGCCCAGGGCCAGGCCTTTCTGAGGGGCTGGGCAAGGCCGACGAGCAGGAAAGCGATTCAGCTCTCTCTAGGGTGGCCTTGAGGGGCTAAGGGACAAGGGATGGGTGTGGGAGCAGAGGTGGCTGTGGAACGTGACACTCAGGAACCATAGTGTCTGGGCTTTGACCTGATTCCCTGCTTCCCACTCTGAGACCCACTGAGACTAACATTGTGGAGCACCCATGAGAGCTCAGACATCTGTGTGGCTCAGGCTCAGGGTAGGCTCCTGCTTGAGGCCTGCATTTTTGTGTGACTGTGTGTCTGTGTGTTGTAGGGACAGTGGGAAACAGCTTGAGAGGTGAAAACATCCAGTTGTAGCTGCTTTCATTCACTTTTAAATTTCACAGACATTGCAGATTTGGGGAATAGAGCCCTAGAAATACAATGTCCTTAGGGTGTTTACAGTCTAGTAGGCAAGGCAGAAAATAAAACAAAAGAACAGCCCTATTCTTTTTCTCCGTAGAGCAATTCATAGTTTGAAATAATGGGGTTGTTAGTCGGCTCTTTGGCGAGATGGATGTGAACTCCATATCCATCCCAGCTGTTAACACAGGCTTGCCATTTTGGAGGCATTTGGATTGTGGCTGGGAATGATATTGACCTTGGTGCACCATACAACTTACTTGTGGATGCCTGAAATTCCATTGCCGGGGGAGTCTTTCTCTAGGACTAAGCATTATTCTTTTTCTGATACCCTGTGTAAAATTAAAAATCCCTGGGGTGGGGATGGTGAGTGGGTTCACTGAGTTCATAACATGGCAGTGTTGTGTCTCGAGCTGCTCAAGGACCCTGGACTCCAAAAGATGCCCTGATGGGTACCACAAGGGGAGCCAGGGGGCCACCAGACAATCGCCATCACCCTCTGAGTCAGCACTCAGCCCAGCTCTGCCTGCAGAAGAGGGAGCTAAAGAGAGGTAGGAGATGAGTTAAGGCCCAAGCAAAATCCAAAACCAGAATCCCAGCCAGCCTCACTCTGGTAGCTGAGAAAGCCAGAAGTTCCAGGTCCATCTTATCTGCAGGGCCCTGCTGTATCTGATCTGCCCCTCCCTTATGGGTCCCGCTGGAACAGTCATGCTTTCCTCTGTGATAGCCCTGTGGTTGCCCACAGGACTTGACAAAACTTTCAAGGTTCTTTAAACACACTCAACTACAACTGGGGCCCTTCTGTGCACCTATCAGCAGTCCTGACCGTTGGCCAAATGTGGCACCCTTTTTGGGGTCGGGAGTAAGAATGTGGAACCCAGCCACCCCAGAGAGGCCCTGGAGTGAAGCAGGGCAAGCTCTCCCCGCGGCTGGAGTACTGCCCTGGGCGTGGCCCGGCGGCCCTTCCTACAAGAATCTGCATGCGTCCTCCCTTCCTTGCTTCCTTCCTCTGGGTTCCTCCCTCACCAACCTACCTGGAGGCAGGTAATAAAGCAGGAGGAGGGAGATGGATGGATGGGGAGGGCGGAGAGCCACGTGGTGCCATAAAGCCCAGCTAGAGAGGGCCTGTCCCGGGAGTGTCCAGACTGCAGGAGTCAACGCTCGGAAGGTGGACTGTCAGGCTTGTGAGCCGGAGCCGGAGCCGGAGCCGGGGCGGCAAGGCCTGGGAGAAGGCCATGCACCGAGGCGCGCCGGGACCAGGCCTCAGGGGCCTGAAGGGGGACGAAGGCTCTGCCCAGGACTTGGGGAGCTCTTGCCTGGAGGCCGGGAGGGATTTTGGGGTGCTGAGAGAGAACGGCAGTCCCCGCGGCCTGGGCGAGGCAGAGGAGGCGGTGGGCAGCAGAAAGCGCAGCCGGCCGGTGCGGTCGAAAGCGCGGCGCATGGCGGCCAACGTGCGGGAGCGCAAGCGCATCCTGGACTACAACGAGGCCTTCAACGCGCTGCGCCGCGCGCTGCGGCACGACCTGGGCGGCAAGAGGCTCTCCAAGATCGCCACGCTGCGGAGGGCCATCCACCGCATCACGGCGCTCTCCCTCGTGCTGCGCGCCAGCCCCGCGCCCCGCTGGCCCTGCGGGCACCTGGAGTGCTACGGCCAGACCGCGGGCGCTGGGGACGCGGGGGACGCGGGGGACGCGAGCTCCAGCCCGCCGCAGCCTGCGTCACCGCCCGCCGGGCCCTTCGCGCAGCGCTGCGCCTCGTGCTTCCTGCACACGCCCCTGGGACAGGCCAGGGCGACGGCCGAGGCGCGGGGCGTGGCCCAGGCCTCCGCGGGAAGCTGGCGCCGAAGTCTCGGGGCTCCCACTGCTTGGCCGCGGGGCCACCTGCGAGCGGGCCCCGGGCTGGGCTACCAGCACTCCTGACCCGGCACCGAGAGCACCGGCGGCCCTGGAGGAGGGCCGGCCTGGGAGGAGCCAATGACCCGATGACTACAGAAGGGAAGATTATAAAATCATCCTGGGCAAAACTGAACGGGCTGAGGCCAGAGGGGGAAAGGAGGCGCTTTGCCAGTGGGAAGGAACTCTGGAGCCTGGGGCTGCACCCCTTAACCACCCCCAATCCCAGCCAGGGTTGGCAGCTCCAAAAGGAGCAGGATCCTGCTGGGTTCTTACCTTTGGACTTGATGAACTCTTCTTGGAAAGTGACTTTTGCATCCCTGTGCCTCTAAGTCCTGCTGTTTTTTAGGAGAATGGGGACTTTTGGACAGGGGGGTGATGGTATGTGGGAGCGTGGGTGGCAGATGGTGTGGTCTGAGGGCACAGTGTGGGGTCCCCTCCCCCTGCCTGTGCTGATGCCCCAAGTCTGTGATCTGGGAGAGGCCATCAGGAGCAGCTAAATAAAAAGGAGAAGCTATCGTCTCTGTCTGCTACCAGGACTCTATTGGGGCCAGGAGCCCAGGGTGGCAAGAAGGCCTGAGGGGCTTGAGGCCTGGAGGCTCACCCCGGAATGTTGGGCCCTGGCCTGAGTGAGGCCCACGGTAGGTACTTGGAGACGTTGGTTCCTGGTGAGACCCCAGGTGTGACGGAGCACTGTGAGGGGCTCTGTGGGAGGAGACATTATCTGGAGACAGCAAGCGGGACCGGGAGGCTAAGGATGTGGTCAGCCTCCTCTCTGGCCCCCCCGCAGAGCTGCTGTCTGCAGTGAGCCACAGAGATGGTGGCAATGAGAGCGGAGTCTGGGCCAGTCTCAGGGAAGGAAGCTGAGGCCAGGGCCAAGGACTGGGGGTAAGTCCTGCCTGTACCCCAAGCTATGGGCGGATGGAGCTCCCAGGGAAGAGTGGGCCAGTGCAGCCAGGGCCTCTGTGATGAGGGGCAGACTTGGAATCCAGGAAAGTGGGCCTCGGGCCAAGGCTGCCCCCCAGAGAAGTCTGGAGAGAGCTGCTCTGCAGCTAAGACGAGCACTCTGAGCTCGTGTCCGGTCTCACTTGGGCTGGCCCGGCTGATGTTGCAGGTACTGCCTGCTGGGGTGAGGACCCAGGTGTGCCACGGGAGGCCTGAGGGCTTTCTGGTCTCCTTGGAGAGCTGGGCTCTTGCCAGCTTGGGGTGGGGGGAGTTATACAGCTCAGAATGGGGGACCCCACAGAAGCTGGAGAGATGCCTATAGTCACCCAGGGAGGAGTGAAGGGTCCCCAGAACAGCTGAGATGAGGCTCACCGTCCTGATTACAGGTGTCTTTGCTTTCTGCAAGTGAGACACTGGCTGGCACACTTGGCATCTGGTCCACAGGCCTCAGGGCTCCAAATTTCACAGGGCAGGTAGACGTGTCACAGATCACGGGAAGGCTTTGACTCTGGGGCAGAGGGGTCTTGGGGCCTAGCTAGGAGCAAAATGTGGGACTCGGCCCCAGGCCTGCCCGCTGAGCCTGCCCTATAAGGAAGAGGCAGTGTCACAGTCTAAGAGCGGAAAGGAAAGAGCCAGACTGGCCTGGGATCCAATCTCTGTTCTGCCACTTAATACATGTGTGACCACTTAACCTCTCTAAGCCTCCAGTGCCTCACCTCTGACACAGGTGATTTCACCTCAGGGTGGCTGTGAGCACTAACATTCGTTCTAAGGTACAGTTTCTGGCAATTAGAAGGTGTTCCACAACTTAGTACTGTTTGCATATTATAATTTTATGACAGACCAGCCTGGACAATGCTTCCACCTTGTTTCAGCCTCAGGTTTTTATTCTGTGGAAACATAATAAAATGACCATCAAGTCCTGCTTTCCAAAGTTCCAGGATGGAAAGAAGTGACCTTCTTCCCCGGTTGCACTCTCAGCCCTGGAAGGGCGAGGGCGCCCCCTGCAGGTAGAAGCGGGAGTGCGCCGCAGACTGTGAAGTCAGCCCGAGGATGAGAGGATTTGTCTCCTCACTTACCAGCTGAAGGACCTTGGCAAATCGCCTAAGGGCTTTGAGCCTAGGTACTCCATCCGTACAATGGGCTGAAATAAGTACTTAACATCATAGACTGTTGTGCAGACTAAAGGAGAGAATGCATTTAAGGCACTTAGCATAGTGCCTGGCCCACAAAGCACTCACTGCATGGAAGCTATTAAGACAAATTCTATTCACAGGGTTGTTATGAGGAGAGAATGCATGGGAAGGTGTTTTATAAACTAAAGCCTCCAACACATTAACACATTGTTTCATCAGGGCTATTTGTTTGCACACATCTGCATATTTACAGGATGATAAGTATTTGCCTGGCATTCTGAGGTTTTTTAACATGCGCATATTTTGTGCATGCTTACAGAGATGTGTAGATCTGTGAATGTGTGTGTGTGCATATGTGTATGTATTGACCTAACAGGTACCCCCTCCTCTCCCTGATTCTTTAGGGGATACTAGGCCAGAGTACCTTTAATTATGTGCCTTCCAGGTTTTCTGGAACTCTTGCTTGAGTTTTTTAATCTGCTTCCTAAGACCACATCCGTTCTCCAAGATAACTGATTTGCTGTGGAAAGAAGATAAATCTGTGATTGTTAAGAAATGGAAGTTATCAACCAAGACCACATAGGTTTATCCAAATATAGAGAAAAGTAATACGAGAGGCACTGAATGAATATAAAAAGGAAAGTTCTGGAAAGAGAAAACACACATATAAGAGAGAGCTGCTAAAAGTTATGGCCAAAAGACATGAACGACTGATACCTCAAGACAGAAATTATGTGTCTATAAGGTTAATCCCAACAGATCCCTCAAATAGTGTTCAAAGGAGAGAGAGGGTTCACTTTGAAAGGGCAGAAAATAATAACAATTTACAGCACTTTTAGCAGCTTTACAGCATAATGAATGAGACATGCCAGCGAAGTAAATAACAACTGTAAGACCCAGTGTTGTCAGGGATATGGAGAAAAGGGCACATTTACAGATTTCTACTTGTACTGTGTGTCTGTTCCCTTTTTGGTAGAGAACAATTTGGCAAAATCGCAGTAAAAATACCCCAAGGGAGTAATCCAAAAGGAAAAACAAATTTGCAAAAAGGCAGTCCCAGCGGCACTGTACCTATCGATGAAAGATTTTGAAACAACACAGATGCCCAGCCACAGAGGCACGGGCAAAGCATTCTCTAGTGTTGTAACAGGATGCCAGTTATGGTGAGTTCGGGGAGCGGATCACAAACTGGTCTGTGCCCGCTGATTATAAGTGTGGACAAACAGGTAGGTGCAGGAACAGACCTGGAGAGAATTTGGGAGGATGTAACAGGGTTAGTATCCATTAGGGTTTTTTTTTTTTGTAAAGATTTTTTTTGATGTGAACCATTTTTAAAGTGTTTATTGAATTTGTTACAATATTGCTTCTGTTTTAGGTTTTGGTTTTTTGGCCGCCAGGCATGTGGGATCTTAGCTCCCCGTCCAGGGATTGAACCCTCACCCCCTGCATTGGAAGGCAAGGTCTTTTTTTTTTTTTTTAATCTTTATTTTGTTTGTAATTTAATTTTTTTATACAACAGGTTCTTATTAGTTATCCATTTTATACATATTAGTGTATATATTTCAATCCCAATCTCCCAATTCATCCCACCACCACCACACACACTTTCCCCCTCTTGGCGTCCATACGTTTGTTCTCTACATCTGTGTCTCTATTTCTGGGAAGGCGAAGTCTTAACCACTGGACTGCCTGGGAAGTCCCTCCATTAGGTTCTTGATAATTGTTTTTAAAAGGTGAAAGTTTTGTTTCCTTAGGGCACCTTCCAAAGAGGAGTAGGGAAATGTTTTGAGCACAGACAGCAGGATTCCTTTGGAGGGACCCCATCTCACTGGATGTGAAACTGGGGTGCTTGCTGATGGGTGCATGACCACATCAAGTTTTGCTCACACTTTGCACGTATGTGTGTATGTGTGTGCAGACACCAGAAGGCTGCCTGGAGCAGTGGAGCTGGGCCCAGGCAGGCCTCAGTGAGAAGTGGAGTTTTCTTAATTACTCCTGCCTCCTCAGCCCCATATGGTTTCCTGACACCCAAGGCGATGCTGGGGATAAAAAGAGCCTTGGGGCAAATTCCCTGGCGGTCCAGTGGTTAGGACTCCACACTTCCACTGCAGGGGGCACGGGTTCGATCCCTGGTCGGGGAATTAAGCTCCACACGGCTGAAAAAAAAAAGGCCATGGCTACAGATATAGGGGGGCTTTTTACCTCTTCCCCTTGAATTAAGCTCGAACTTACCTACCCTTCTGTTTGCTTCCCTGTCCACTTTCCACTCCACTGTTTACATCTCAGCATCCTTCACACCCGGGGTGTCCCAAGGGTGGGACAGGCAGAGGTGGACTTAGCGCCGGCGTGGACACACCCTGGGCACTTTATTGGCGTCTTCATCTTCCTCTGGGTCATCCAGCCAGCCATCACTGCAAGTCAGGCCCTGGGCGAGGGAGCTGGGGTCACACCTGCCCACTCCAAGACCTCACAGCCCATCAGGGAGGGGACACAGAGAGGGGAGTGACTTTCTTCAGTTCCCAACATCCACGCTAGAGAGCAGCGAGGCCAGCCCGCAGCGGAACAGAAAGGCCAATACACCTGTGTAGCTGCAGGCGCTCACAGCGCAGGCCGCCACCTGAGGCCCGCGGGCGGCGTGAGGGCGGAGTCGGAGGAGGGGCTCAGCGCCCTCCCTTCTAAAGGCTGCAGCGGGCCCAGCTGCTTGCTGCTCTGCAGAAAATGGGCCCAGGGTTCCCAGATCTTCATGTTAAAAGTCTGAAACCCCCATGTTTATGTGAAATGGATTTTTAAAAAACACTGTTGAGCCAACACTGTGCAGGCCAAACCCACTTTGCATGATGAACATGGCCCGTGGGCCTCCATTGAAGACCTCAGCTGCGGGGGGAGTGGGGAGGCCGCACCTGCAGGCGGGGCAGGACCGGGCCAGAGGAGGAGCAGCTGGCTGGGTTGGGCTCACCAGCCCCGGAGCCCAATCCCGGTGCTCTGGTCCTCGCCTCTGCGCCTCCCACTGGTTCCCACTCCCACTTCTGGTCCTTTCCCTCACCACCACTCGGCCACTAGATGGCACCACAAGCCGAGGATCTCACAGCAGACAGAGCAAACCCGGCTCCCAAGTCCCTGAACCCCAGCATACCTGGTAACCTCGCTGCCGTGGGTCACCCTGGGGACTTCTTGGCTTTTTCTCTTCTCTTCGAGTTTTTATTAAGTCAAAAAATCCCTTTATGTCAGCTTCCTTCTGTCCTCCAGGCCAGTGCTGCCCAATAGAAATATAATGCAAGCCACGTTTTAAATTTTCTAGTAGCCATATTAAAAAAAGAAAAGAGACACAGGTGACATTAATTTTAATAATGTTTTATGTAGCCCAGTATATCCAAAATATTATCATTTCAGTATGCGATCTATATACAGTGTATTAAAGAGATATTTTACATTCTTTTTTCTCGTACTAAGTGTTTGAAATCTAGTATATGTTTTATACTTACAGCACATCTCAGTGTGGATGAGCTACATTTCAGGCGATTAGTAGTCACATTTGGCTGGAGGCTATGGAATTGGGCTGGGCAGCGGTAGGTCCACAGGGCCTGAGTCCGTCCCCCCAAGAATCAGCTCCCAGGTTGTAACATGGAATTCTGTCCAAGCTGGACACGGACTTAGAGTCTAGGGGTCTCAGGCACACAACCTGCCACCCTCTGCAGGAGGTCTCTTATTTAAAATGGCATTAGCCACTCTCTTGAAGTGAGAGAGTGGCATGGACATATATACACTACCAAATGTAAAATAGATAGCTAGTGGGAAGCAGCAGCGTAGCACAGGGAGATGAGCTGGGTGCTTTGTGACCACCTAGAGAGGTGGGATAGGGAAGGTGGGAGGGAGACGCAAGAGGGAGGAGATATGGGGATGTATGTATATGTATAGCTGATTCACTTTGTTCTACAGCAGAAACTAATACACCATTGTAAAGCAATTATACTCCAATAAAGATGTTAAAAAATAAATAAATAAAATGGCATTAGCACATTTCTGGAAGTTCCTGGGCACAAGAGCCCAGCTCACTCCCTCTGCCCCATCCCTGGCCTGGGGGAGCCCTCCTCCCATCCCTTTGTGGCCAGCTCTCCACTCCCTGCCGGTCACACTCTGCCTCCTTTGCCTTGTCACGGCCCTTGTTGGAAGCAGCATTTCTGAAGCCAGCTTGATACACAACCCAAAGATATTTCTTTCCACTAAAATGGCTCATCTTGCTCCAAACCAGCCCCTGGACTTGGACCAGGGATTGATATCTGATTGGGATACAGTTTGAGATGACTCTGGGCCTCACTTTTCTAATCTGTGATATCAAAGGATTTGAACTCCACAACCTCTGAGACCCCTTCTCACCTCTAACTTCCCACCCCCAACCCCCATGACCTATGCCCTCCTCCAAACCACACACAGACACACACACACACACACCCTGGTGGTTCTAGGTCACCTTATAAAACAATGTAAGGAGAGAGATCGGGGACATAGAAAGAGATGCAGAGAATAGAGAAGGTGGCAGAAACGGAGGGAGGAGACATGAGAGAACAAAGAGACAGAGGACAGGCAGCCAGAACCGAGGCCCTTCAGAGCCGGCATCTGCCCTAAGGAGCTCCTGAAACAGGATCTTTGCTGGCTTTTTAAAAGCACCTTAGAAAAGCTCTAATGGCCATGAGATGGGGCCAACACTCCTCCTTAATAGCCCCTCTGCCCCACCCCTTGGTGAGCTGCTCATACACCCATTCAGAGGGTCCAGGCAGAATCCAGGGGCCACACTAGTACTAGACCCTCCCGGAGCTAGGAGCCAGGCTCTGGCCTGGACGCCTCTGGGCGTTGGAGGTCAGGGTCGAGGTGGGATGCAGTAGGTCCAGGGGCCAGCGTTTCCCAACAGATAGGAGAAGCGGAAGCCCCCTCCAGTAGAGGAGCTGCAGAGGGCTCAGTCTCCCGTGACAGTTGAAGACACACCCATTTTGACCCACTCTGTCTTTCTTCCCCATCCAGAGCCCCCAGCCCAGAAGAGCAGGTCCTGGGTCAGTAGTGGAAGCCAGAGGCTGGCCCAAGTCCCCCTGGGCTGGGCTGGGCAGGGCTGAGCTGGGCTGGGCTGGGGCAGAGGCAGAATGCTGCTGGGTGGTTCTCTGGGGAGAGGGGAATTGAAAAGCATCTCTGAGGAGGGCAGGGAGGGAGGGAGGCTGGGTGATGTACACACACACACACACACACCCTCCCTGACTTAGCCAAAGCCTCACTCGGGAGAAGAGCAGTCTTCTCTCTGCTCTTGGAGCTGCTTTCTGTTGCTTCCCCGCCCATCTGTGCTGTCAGCGGCATCAGCAAAGTTGGCCTCAAACTTGAATGGAACTGAAGGCTCCAGCTTCCCGGAGCTCCATGGGGCAGTAGGCCGGCCTGAGCCTCTGAACTCAGCTGGCCCGGAGAAGCTGACCCTCCCAGCCCCCAGCTGGCCCTTGCTCTCCTGGGTGACACGTCTGCCCCTGACCTGTAGGCCCTGAGTCTGGGCTGAGGAATGGTGTGCTGAGGTCCCTCTGGAGCCCCTCGTCCCGGCCTGGAGCTGGAGCAGCCCAAGGCCCAGGCCAGCATGGCCCACCCCGGGCAGCCTCAGTTTTCCCCGGCGCAGGAGCCAGGCACCGTCTCACTCCTGGACCTGCCGGAGATGGAGAAACTCCTCACCAAGGTCGGGGGCCAGGATGACAAGGCCCTGAAGCTGTCCAAGTCCCCCTCGGGGGCTCTGGACCTGGAGCAGGGCTGCCACAGTCTGCCCTTCAAGGTGGTATCCGAGGGGCACCGGGAGGCCTCGCTCCCCCAGGCATCCTCCCGGGCCAGCTCGAGGCGGGCATCCTCCATTGCCACCACCTCCTATACCCAGGACAGAGAAGTTCCCAAAGATTACCTCCTCCTTGCCATCACCTCCTGCTTCTGCCCCATCTGGCCCCTCAACCTCATCCCCCTCATCTTTTCCATTATGGTAAGTGCTGCTCTTCGTTCCAGGGCAGGGGCTGGGCCTGGGGTCAGCAGCCATGCTTCCCTGCGGGCACCAGTCTCCCTGCCTGGGAGGCAGAGAAAAGAGCTGGGTGCCGGGGGCTTGGGGGAAGGCTCCCCTTCTCAGCTGGTCTATTACTCCCCCTTGGAGAGGGGCCCAGGGGCCTGGAGAGCTTCTGTTCGCTGTCCTCCTTCATCTCTGCTTCTGGACATCACAGCTTGACTTTGCACACATCCCTGCTGGGAGGGGGATTCCAGAGAGCCACCTGGAGCTAAATTCCGCACAGAAATACAGCTAAGTTGGGGGTCTTGCCTTTGCAGGGGTCGGGGGCATTGTCCCAAGGAGTCATTCCTGAGTGGGGCTGTGAATCAGCAGAGCTTGCAGCCGGCATGGGGTCCCAGGGCCCCATGTTCTCAGGAGGGGAGCCAGGCACCCCCCCCTGGTGTTCCGTCAGCCTCTGGCAGCTCTGGTTTCCAAGAGCAGGCGGTGGCTTCCCTGCCATGGACTGAGGGCCCCGGGGCCCGGCTCCCCCAGGGCTGCTCCTCTGGGGGGAACTTCTCGCTGGGGCCCTCTGGGCCTCGCCTTTGCACCGATTTCAGCATCTGTCTTCAGGGCGGGGGGTCTGGGCCAAGGGTGGGAACACACGTGTGTCAGAGGGCATGGCTGGCCTGGCCAGGGAGGGGCATGGGGGCTAGTCCTTGCTTCCCACACACTCGTGCTCTAGGGTTTTGAGTAAATTACCTTAGATCATCTCCAATCCAAGTCATCTGGATAGAGCTACTTACAGAGGAGGCACAGAAAATGTTGGTAGATGTTGGCAAGTGCTTTTGTGGTCCAGGAGATTGTGAGAGAGAGACGCAGAGAGGGGCTGGCAGGGAATGACTTTCAGAATGAGGTTAGGAGCAGGGGACAGTACACTGAGAAGGGAGACACTGTCTGCTTCCCTCTGGAGTGACTCCCTTGCTGAGTCATCCATCGTCGGGCCCCCAGGAGCTGTGGTCATTCCCGCTGCCCCGCTGTCCTCTGAGAAACCCCTGATTTCCTCGTACGTCTCTATCCACTTCACCGAGGCCCAGTCTCCAGCCACGGGGGCCTTCCCCAACCCCCAGCAAATCCAGCACCACCTGCCAGGGCTTTAGGGGATGCTGGCAGGGACCTGGCGTGGGCAGAAGAGCCAGGGCTGGGCCAGGCCTTTGAGGAACTTCCTGTGCTGCTCGCTGCTCTTGGAGGCAGCTGGGGGCAGAGCCGGGCCACAGGGGTGCAGCCAGTGGTTGTGGGCAGGGCCAACCTCTTGGTTACAGGGAGAAGCCCCAGGAGGAGAGACAGGCTTTGCGGAGGGAATCCACACAAGGACCCAGGAGAAAACGTTCGCTAGAATCCATCTCCTGCTGGGGGTGGCAGGGTGTGAGCTGGGTAGGAGCTGCCTTTGTCAAGGGAAACCCGGGCCCAAGGCTGTGAGACCACCGAACCCACCCCCAGTGCATTTCTACATCCTTCTCAGGTTCTTGAGTCAGGTCTGATGGTCACCGGGCCTGGGGCAGGGAATACAGTGCTAAACCAGATGCCATCACCAATTCCCACGAGCCTCCTGTCCAGTGGGGAGAAACTTGTAAACAGATCCTTACAACACATTGCAAGAAGCACCCATGCTAGACAAAACCACAAGATATTCTGTGGCCTCGGGCAAGTCACTCAAACATCTCTTCTCCTCAGTATTCCCATCTGCAAAATGGGTGTCAGCGTAACACCTGAATTATAGAGTTGTGTGAGGGTGAAATGAGATGAGCCATACAAAGTGCTAAAGCACCCAGCACATAGGAAGTGCTATTACGTGATGGTAGTAATTAGGCGAGTGTCTCCCTGGGGGAGATGGGAAGCCATCACCAGTTTGTTGGGTTTTTTTTTTTGTTTTTTTTTTGGCCGCACCACACAACATATGGGACCCTAGTTCCCTGACCAGGGATCGAACTTGTGCCCCCTGCACTGGAAGCACGAGTCTTAACCACTGGACCACCAGGGAAGTCCTGTTTGTTGTTTTACTTAGAGCTTTGAAATATAATTCACATATCATACAGTTCACCCATCTGAAGTGTACAATTCAATGATTTTTAGTATATTCACAGACAAGCGCAACTATAACCACAGTCAATTTTAGAACATTTTCCTCACCTCCAAAAGAAACCCAGTGCCTTTTTTCTTCCCCATTCCTCCCAAACCTGAGCAATCACTCATCTTCTTTCTGTCTTCATGGTTTTGCCTCTTCTGGACATTTTATAAGCAGACATACTCCGTTTTATTGTGCTTTGCCGCTATTGCATTTTTTGCAAATTGAAGGTTTGTGGCAACCCTGCATCGAGCAAGTCGATCGGCGCCTTTTTTTTTTCCAACAGCATTTGCTCACTTTGTGTCTCTGGGTCACATTTTGTTAATTCTCGAAATATGTCAAACGTTTTCATTATTATTATATTTGTCATGGTGACCTGTGATCAGTGATCTTTGATGTTACTAATGCAAAAAGATCACAACTTGCTGAGCAATGATGATTAGCATTTTTTAGCAATAAAGTATTTAAAAATTAAGGTATGTACATTGCTTTTTAAGATACAGTGTTATTGCACACTTATTAGACTACAGTAAGGTATAATCGTAACTTTTATATACACTGGGAATCCAAAACATTTGTGTGAGTCGCTTTTTTGTGATATTCACTTTTCTAGTTCATAGGACACTCCCATGCCCTGGGGAGGGAGGGGTCAGTTATTTATCTAGAGCTGAAATACTTGGTGCCACTCAAACAGCAGCAGGGGTGAAGGAGAGACAGAGAGTGTGGAAAGAGAGTTAAGTCTCCATGCTGGTGTCTCCAGGTCCTGGCAACAGACTTCAGAGCTCCTCATCTGAAGTCTTCCCACTTGTTACCAAGTGAAGGATCAAGCCCTTGACCCCAGGGGAGAAGGAGACCCACATCCCTGACAGCCTGGCTAGGGCTCACTGTCTGCAGAGCATGTCCTAGTATGAGGCTGACAGAGTCTAGCTAATTGTCCCCATTTACCAGATGAGGCAACCGAGGCATGTAAAACAGTGTCTTGCCCATGGTCACACAACTGGCAAGAGGCACATCAGCTGGATACTGAATCCAGTGTTCTCTTCATGGCCCCACCCTGTATCTACCTCTGGGGCAAGGATGGTGTGTCCTTCCCAGGAAAGGCAAACCTTTTAGGCATTTATGCAGGAAGGGAATAATCTACTTCCTTCCCTCTTTTTCTCCCCCACCTCCCAGTAGCCTCCTCTCCACCACCCACTCACTCCATCAGTGGAAGACTAATGGACCAGCAGTGTCCTTCCCACTGTGGCTCTGACAGGGGCCTGCTGGGACCAGTGCTGGGATCAGGGGCTCTACCTCAGGAGCTGTGATCACAGGTGTCCAGGCCCAGGCCTGCTCAGCACCGCAGCTTCCTGTGAGCTTCCTGGGGTGGCCAAGGCAAGGTTGGCTTCATCCATTTTACCTCTGGGTCAGGATGAGAAATGGCCACGCTTCCCGATCCAGCAAGATCTCCTGTCAATGAGGGATGCTGGGCCCCAGGCAGTGGGCCTTCAGTTGTTAATAAAAGAAGCATCAGATAGACTTGGGTGTGCATCCCATCTCTATCCCTTTTAAGTCACATGACCATGTCCAAATCATTCAACCTCCTTCCTTAGCTCCAGTTTCCCCATCTATAAAATGTGTAATAAAACCACCTACTTCATAGGGCTGTTGGGAGGATTAAATGAACTAATAATGTGTGTGCCAAAGCCTGGAACATAGTAAATGCTTAATAAATGGAAGTGGTTGCTATTATTCTTAATACTAAATGAAAGTGCAATGTCAGAGGACAGGGCAAACCCCCAGTGAACAGGCATTTCTGGCTTTTAGCAATTTGGATATAACGGAGTCTCACCCCTCATTACAGCCTTGGGAAAGGTAGGCAGCCCTGTCTGTAGTTTTGGTTGCGGCCTCTGAGCAGTCCCTTCTCTGTAGGTTGTTCCTACAGCATGTGGGAACGACGCAGAGATCCAGAGTGGCTTCAACGCTTCCTTACTTAGGCATTTTCAACAACTTAATTATTTAACTGATGTGTTGCAGGCTCATTTTCATTCATTTATGATTTATCCATTCACTCAACAAGAGTGATAAGCCCTGACCAGGGCTGACGGTCAGCTGGCATGTAGGCATATGGCTTAAGATACTGACGTCTTTTTTTCTCTTTTTTTGGCCATAACTTGTGGCTTGTGGGATCTTAGTTCCCCAATCAGCGATCGAACCTGGGCCCTTGCAGTGAGAGCACGGAGTCCTAACCACTAGACCACCAGGGAAGCCTCCTGACATACTTCTGAATAAGTTGGTAAACAGCTACGGTCTCAAGCCCCTAAATCTTCCCAATCCCTCCCATCCACCACTGCAGCTGTCCTGACTCCTTCCCCAGGATCCTCCACCATCCCTCCCCTCTCTCCAGCAACAGGGGGGTTAAACTGTAGTCAGGGCATTTCAGAAACAATTGTATCTATGCAGAGAGAGTGCTGTGAAGCACATGGAGAAGCACATCCTTTTGCCTTGACCCGCTGGTAGATGCTTGATCTCTGTGGAAGGGCTAATAACTGATCAGCCCTGGCACAGCTTGTCAGTTCTCCTGAGATCTGCTGGGCCTTGGCCTGAGCCTCATGGGTGGAGGAAGCTCGTTCCTGAGAAGTTCTGTTGCCACCCTCCCCTGGCTGGTGTCAGCCTCTAGCCGCTCTCATCAGCATCCTCCTCACCCTATCCTCTCCCCAACCCCGCCTTATCCTTTCCCCACACTCAAACGTTTTTCAATGTCTTTCCTCACCGATCTATTAACCTGAATTCATTTTCTCACTCACCATTCCCACAGCCATTGCAATCACAAATGATCTATTAATTCAGTCATTACAACCACTACTGCAGTTATTATTAGTGTGCCTTCAACTTGAGCCATTTGGTATAAGAGGAAGATGATGTCACTAATGGGGATGGAGAGCAGCTGGTAATTTACTCATAAAAAGAAATGAAGGGTTTTCTTCCATCCCTGGAAACAAGGGATGGATCTTTCATTTGGTAACTAATGGTGGGGGGGGGTACTTCAGAAATGAGTGCCAGCTAGCAGTGGACAACTTCTCATGTAAAATTAGGGCTCTCTTCTTAGAGGCAGTTACTATCCCTCCTTTCTACAGATTGGAAAACTAAAATTTACGGAACAGTTGTGAGGTTGACATTGCATAGCGTGTATAAAGTGTCTGACACAACAAAGCAGCCACAGTCAGGTCTGCCCTGTTCCTTGCAGCCATTCCCACTGTGTCTCCTTCAACGGTGTCCCTCGGGCTTGAAGGAACATGCATGACCGGGGTGCATGGATTGATGGCTCTGCGGATAAATAAGCGAGATGGGGCTCAGTAGAACTGAAAAAAATTCTCTCTCCCTCTCGCCTTTCTTCCTCACCTCTCATACCCAAGAAACTACCTGTGTGCCTCTCTCCATGGCCCTGAATCATTACTGCACAGACTTTTTCTGGAAAGTCGGGGGCAGGACTCATCTTAAACCCTCTGCCCCTCCCCCTGATGCTATATTTACAGCTGAGAATGAGTCCTGGATAATGATTCAAGGTAACCCCAGGATTTCTGAAGCTGAAATTCCTGGAAATCCCAGAAGTCTTTCTGTATGTTGCTTCCTCTTCCCCCCAGTGTTGCCTTAGTGTTGATGTCCTGAGTTTGGTGACCTGAGCTGGCCATCCATTAGAGCATTTTATCCTCTACCACTCCTATGAGGCAGGGATTGTTATTAGGCCATTTTACAGATGAGGAGATGGAGCTGGAATATAGAACACCAGGCAGGCGTGGTGAGGGAAGCAACTGGAGAAATGGAGAAAGGCCAGATCAAGAAGGGCCCCAACTGTCACAAAATGGACTCTGGATTTTGTCCTGTAGGCACTGGGGAGCCTACAATGGGGTGAGACAAATAGAGGATTTCTTCAAGACAGGAGAGAAAAAGATTCAGTCAAGAAGGAGAGGGTGAAAAGACCAAGGAGTGATTGGTGCCCCAATGTCCCTGGGCAGCAGAGAGAGGCTGAGGTCTAGACTTGAGCTTGTATAGTTCCTGGCACAAGGTAAATGTTCAAATAATGCTAGGGATTATGACCATTCCAGTGGGGGTGGAGGAATCTCAGTGGGCTTCACAGAGGAGGTGGCATTGGAGCCAGCTGTTGAAAGATAGAGAGGATTTGGACTTGGGGTGTTATGGGGGATCAGGAATGTGGGCGGGAGAAATAGCACGAGCAAAGGCAAGTGGAAGTCGGTGCTCATACCCTGAGCAGTCCAGATCGGCTAGACCCAGAGGTTGTGGAAGAGAATGGCAGAGGGTAAAACCAGGAAATGCAAAGCAAACCTGAGTTTGGACTCTATTCTGCAGACAGTGGGGGGCCGTGGAAGATGCTGGACAAGAGTGATTGCCTCAGCCATCATCATCTCTCTGAGCTTTTGCCTCAGCTCCTGGCTCTCCTCTGATCCCCCACTACGGTCAGTGGGGTCTTTAGGAAAACCTGCATCCAATCATACTATCCTCTGCCCCCAGCCTTCCATCTTCACTGGCTCTCACTGTTCTGGGATAAGGGCCGACCTCCTTCCTGTATGGGCAGAGCCCTACCTGGCCTGGCCCTGCCCACCTCTGCAGCCTCCTCTTCCTCACTGTCTCAGCCCCGGCTGCACTGGCCTTTGTCAAGTTCCCGCCTACTTCCTTCAGTCAATAACGATTTATTGAACATCTACATATTTGCCACGTAGGGACTCCCTCTGGGCCTTTGCACATGCTGTTCTCTCTGTGCAGAACACTCTTCTTCCATTTGAAAAATAATCTATTTAATTCGTACTCATCTTTCATATCTCAATCCAGATGTCCTCCCTTCAGGATGTGTTCCCTGACTCTCCCCTTTCATAAACTCTCATAGTACCAGGTACCTCGCCTTTGGAACACTACCCACACTTGCAATTTTGCTTTTATTTGTGTGGTCACAATGGAGGCCAGCCTCCCCCCAAGGCTGTAAGCTCCACGAGCATAAGAACTGGGGCGCTCTTGCACACTGCTGCGTCCCATGGTCTTCGCACCACGCCTGGCATGAATATCTGTAGGGTGAAATGGTGGTGTGGGGAGTAGAATGGAGAGGAAAAGAGCTTGGAGCCAGGGGGAACTTCAGGAGGCTCTTGTCATGGCTTGAGTGAGAAGTGGCACCTGGAACTAGGGCAAGTGCCGTGAAGCTAGAGAGGAGAGCTGCAATGGAATTGACTAGGAGAGGAAACTCATTAGTAGAGTGGGATGGGAGGGGAGTTAGGACTGAGTGGGAGGACTCCAGGCTGTTGCCAATAATTGGGGCTTGAGCACGTGGAAGGAGGAGCGCGAGGCAAGGAGCAGATCTGGGAAGTAGGAAGCTGTGGTTTGGGGCAAAGTGAGTGAGGTCACACTGGGGGGGGCAGCTGGCCCTGGCCTGGAAGGAGCTTGGCACAGGGAACCACGGGGTGGAGGTGGGGAATCAGAATTCTGAGAGATGAAGACAGGACCCAGGGGATGGGGGGTGCCCCAATGAAGAGAATAGAGGGGGAAGTGTCGCTTCTGTGAACTTCAGCTTCTTTAAAAGTGGGCAACACTGCCAACCTCATAGAATGATTCTGAGGCTGAATGAGATCATTTAGGCATAGTCATCAGTAAGCTGCCTGGCACAAAGTCAGGGCTCAATAAATCTTCGTCATCATCGTTACCATCATCATCAAGGTACTTGATGGTTCCATGCTGAACTCAGGAGCCTCCAATAATCAGAACATAAAATAACCAAATAAATGGCCTGAGGTCTTGTAAGTAGTCACACCTTTAGTAGACTCCTGCCTGTGCCTGTTCTATCAATACAAGTTCAAGTTCTAGAGCTGGAGGAATCTGGAGGTCACAGGCCAGTCCCGGGCAGTGGTGAGGGGGCCTCCATGGAGAAGCTTGGGACACACCTCCTACTGATTCCCCCCGGACCCCTCATGATCCTCTCTGTCTCTATGTCCTCTGTCCATCCCCATCCTCACCCAACCTGGTTTCACCCAATTAAATAGGGCCAAGAGAAGCCGAGCTCACTGAGAAGGAGTGAAATATCAGATAGGGCCCCCGTGAAGCCATACATGGCTCCACCCCAGCCCCAGCCTTCCTGGTTCAAACCTAAAATGCCTTGCCTTTCTGGTGTGATCTGGGAAGCAGACTTGGTTGAACAAGGATGTGGTTCCTGGGTGGGATATAGGGAGAGAGAGGACCAGTGATTTCCTTCCTTTTATGGCAAGAGGGGGCTCACAGAGGAAAAGAGGCAGGTATGTCAGGCCATAGAAAAAGCCACAGGGGCTGCCTTAGTGCAGCTACAGGAATGAGCCTTGGGCTGGGGTCCGCAGGGGCCTGGCTTATCTCTCCTGCCAGCTCAGCATGGCCTGGGCCTGGTCCACGCTCCCAGGCCCTCGGTCCCCACTATACCACCCTGCCCGTCACTGTCCTGAGATAACGCCCTGCAGTGCTTGGTCGTGCTTCCAGCTGTCCCCAGCCAGCGAGGGGCAGGCTTAGTTACGGGTCTCCTCAAGAGGTCTGGCCACTTCTCCTGAAGGAGCCCCCTGCCTCTCCCCTGTGGGGGCTGCTGGAGTGTGGGCTGCAGTGGGGACCGGGTGTGTTCCGGAGGCTCAGCAAGGGGCCCCCTCCCAGGCTGCCAAGGACAGCCTTCCCGAGGTCTCTGCCACCTTCTCTCTGCAGTCTCGAAGTAGCGTGCAGCAGGGAGACCTGGACGGGGCCCAGAGGCTGGGCCGCCTCGCCGGGATGCTCAGTGTCACCTTCATCATCATGGGGGTCGTCATCATCATCGTGGCCGTGACTGTCAACTTTGCAGGTGAGGCCCAGCCGCACTCCAGCTTACTCGGTGTGAGGACTGTGGAAGGCCGTGGCCCAGCCCCCTGGGACAGGGGAGGTGGTGGGGAGAAGGGTGAGAGCACGTGTGGGCCGCAGCCTCTTCCTCTCACTCAAGGACAGCAACCCAGTCCCCTGCAGGGACTGGCTGAGTGGGCTTGGCTTTCTGACTTTCTAATGCCTGGAGGATAGATCACTAGCAAAGGGTGTGGGAAGAGCACGTGCCCAGGAGTCAGAGGCCACGAGCTCTAGTCTCAGCCCTGATGGTCCTGCGTCCTGCACCAGGGTCTGCCTGGGTTGAGTCTCGGCGTTTTCACGTCGAAAGTGGTCGGAAGAAGCCTCCAGCACAGAGGCTTTTGCGAGCATCACCTGAGATGACGCATGTGACTCTGCTTGGCAAACTGGGGGCCAGCCAGACAGCACCCCTGATGAGACAGCCAGGACCTACTGGAAGTAAACCATGCACGTGCTGGAAGTCAGGAAGCAACACTTTTGTGAGCGCCCAAAGGTGGCCCAGGGAAGTTATCCAAGCAGGGCGGCCCTTTTCAAAGGTGCCGCTCAGCTGCTCACAAAGCTCAGGCAGCTTTGAGAATTTCTGGGCTATGCAGGTCAGTATTGTCCATTTCCCTCCCGTCACACACTCACATTGGGAGCCTCCAAGCGTCTCTGCCCCTTTGGTGATCAACATAAGCTGTTCCGCTAAAGACCTTGCCCCTCAATGTGTGCTCCATGGACAGCAGCCGTGGCTGCTGACACCAGGAAAGGGTTGGAAATACAGAATCTCAGGCCCCACCCAGACCCACTGAATCGGAATCTGCATTTTAATAAGATTCCCAGCCCAATCGTTATAGTTTGGGAGGCACTGTTCTGGAATATAGAGTTTTCAACTTGGGGCAGAAAGCCTGGGCTTCAGCCGTGGGGTCATGGGGAACCTTGGCCTCGTAGGAGAGGGAAGAGTTCAGGTTTGTAATCAGTCTGCCTGGGTTCAAGATGCAGGTCCTCCACTTCATCTGTCTGAGCGGAAACATGTTCCATAATCTCTGAGTTGACAGGTGTGCAGGTGCCTGAGAAGCAGGACCCCGCTGGCCCAGGGTATGAGCCTCAGTGTCACCTTCTGACGTCTCAGTCTTTGTCCTGCTGCTGCTTGTCACCTTAGCCGTGACTCTTTCAATGGCAAGTGACAACCACTGAGCTCAAATTGGCAAAGGGGACTGTTTAGTTTTCACTAAAATATTCAAGCAGCGATGGTTCTAGCCTCAGGGGTCCACGTGCCCACCTCCAAACCAATCACCGAGGCCCCGGTCCTCTCCTTGGCAGGAGTTCACTTCCACCAGGAGCCCCAAACCAACTCAACTCACCCCTGTTACCATTTCCCACTAGGAAACAAAAACTCAAATCCTCAACAAAGGGACCGGAAGACCCTATGTTCTGAGCTCTGTTCTGCCATACCTGTTCTTTTCTTTACAGTTCAGAAGAAATAGAACTAACTAGGGGGCTGTGCTAGCAGAAGCAGGCCCCCGCCCGCTGGAAAGCTCCGCACCCACATGCCCCATGTACCTCGGGAGACAGGATGGTAACTGCCAGGTGCCCACCTGCCCCCCAGCTCCAAAAGCACAAACTTGGAGGGAAACCCCCAAGTCACCCCATTGCCAGCCCACATCAAATGGGAAAGCAAGAGGAAAAAAGGAAGGAAGGAAATGAAATTGACTGTGAAACCAGTGAATACTGTGGTTTAATCTCAGGGGCACGTCCCGGCATTTTAACCCCAGGGTTCTGGCTGGTTTCTCATCCCCATGATTTCCTGGGACCTGCCAAGCAGCACATACTGCCAGAGGGAGAAGAAACCAGCCCCATAAACAAGACTACAGCGGGGAGAGAGGTAGCACAGTCCCTGCGTGTCTGATGACCAGGAGAAAAGACGCGGGCCTTTATTATCTTTTGTATTTTTCTTGAGGCAGGATAAAAAAGATTTTGCATGCCTTGTGCCACATGCCTGCTGCGACCCCAGCCAGCACCCTGAGCTCGGAGGCCAAGCTTCTGCTCAGCACATGCCCTGGAACCCCTCGGACACACAGGAGGTGCAGCTGCTCTGGAAAGAGGCAACAGCCAGACTTCAATCCTACATCCATCGCAGGGTGGAGGCACCGAGAGGAATGTTGGTGGAGACACAAACGGGGACAGCATGACCCACAGACCTCTTCCCAAACATTTCAGCCTCAGGAGCGTCTCGGCTGAGAAGTCTGGTGTCAGAGCATCTGCCAGGCTGACGCAGTCCGCCTCTAGTCCCTACCTGGGCTGTAGCCTGGGGCACCAACCAAGAACTCCCGGGGCCTGACCTTGCCTCCAGGACAGCCGGTGAAAAGGAACCCAGGCCTGAGCTCTCATCCTGACAGGCCCTCCCTGGCTGTCTGGGCCACAAACTCGGAGTTTCATGCAGAGGGGCTCAGGGTCCCCACGCAGAGTGGCTCAGGTGGGGCCTGGGCTCCCAGCTCCCAGCCCAGCTGCATCTGATGCTCTGTGCCTCACCCTGTGCCCCTGGCCAACCACAAACAGCAAAGGCTTTCCCTGGAGCAGGCTTAGGGACCACCCCTGGGGGAAATTCCCATGGGCTCCCAGGTCATCAGGGGTGTTTGTGCCTTCTGCAGGGGCGTGGGCCAGAGTTTTTATGAAGGTTTGTTGTTCATGGGGTCTAGAGAGTTTCAAGATAGAGGGAAGAGCTTGGCTGAAGGGTCCCATCTTTGGGGACCCAGGCTTAGGAACACATCCACATGCCCAGAATCAGGGGCCCGGACACCATGGCCTTTGTCTCAGGACCTAATGGGACACCTGGAAGGAGTTAAGCAGGGCCCCTCAGATTTCTCCCTGGTCTTTCTTGCTCCCACGTCCCCTGTTGGCTTCAGCCCCCAAACCCTTGCAGAAGGATGCTCCAGGCCTTCCCACCCTGGGAGGCCCTGCCTAGCGGCTAGGGTTCCAGGAGGTTGGGAGGGCAGGTTCTCAGGGCCCTAAGTTGGCCAAGAATGTGTCCTCTGTGCCTGCTCAGGACCCTCATGCCTCCTTTCAGGGTCCCTGCCCGTCTCTCCCGCCCTCCTCAGAGGCTCCTGAGGAGGGAGCATGTCAGCACAGAGGCGCTGTCTGCCGGGAGGGGCTCTGGGTCCTGGGTGCAGCCCCAAGCCTTCTAGGAGGGCCTGTATGAACGAGGGGAGGGTTCAGGGCCCAGGGGCATGGGCAGATCCCACTAGGGCTGGCGTTCCTGTGTCAGTCACCCACCCAGGGAATAAACTCCAACCTCTCCCGACCCTAAAGGAGGGACCAGCTGGATTTGCTTTATGGGACCTTTGAGGCCAAAATAGAAATGCCCGTGTTTGTCGGGGGGAGGAAGGGGATAAGCCCAGAGTATACGTGTCACTTTCAAGGTCAGGTCAGGCCAGGGGAGTCATGATGAGGTCTATGAATCTGACATTCACCGGCCCCCACCCTGGAAGGAGGGGTCATGAGCCAGCTGTCTTCCGGCAGGCCCCAGGGGTCCCCAGCTTTAGCACCCCAGGGAGAAGAGAGCAGTGAACCAGACTGTTTAGGCGTGGTCTTGTGGGAAAATGATGGCAGAGGTGGGACTGTGGCCTCTGTGCGCCCTGGGACCGTCACGCACACCCAGACCTGCCCCCCCATCTACAGTCACACCCACAAAAACAGGCCCTGCCACGCACTCACTCCCACAGACGCACACACTGGCTCCTACTCCAAACCCAGGAGAGTGGAGAAAGAGAGAAGCCGCAGCAGACCGCTGCAAAAGCAGGTACGGCAGGAGCAGCCTTCCATGCAGGCGAGAACGACTTGAGAGTTTCTAGTCATACTAAGGATGTAGCTCAGAGGCCTCAAGAGACTGGCCCTTCCAGCAGAGAGGAGCCCAGGGCCAGAGGATGGGGAACCCTTCAGAGGTAAGGCTGGGAGGGAGGGTTCCTGCTGCCTCCCACCCACAGGCCTCCTGACACCCCCAGGCCTCGTTGAACATGAAGGGACAGTGGTCCTGCCATCCCAGCGCCTTCGTGGGTCCAGTACTGGCTGCATGAACACAGTGGTCCCCTGGCTTGGGGCACTGACCCAGCCCCTCCCCGGGCCCCCTAGGGAACAGCAAGCACCACCCCCTGACCACCACCGGCCCCCACTCACCAGTTCTCTCCTCTGTATTTCTCGGCATGGAAAGAAATAAAGCTGACCATCCACGCCCACCGAGGGTCTGTTTGTGCCGCTGGGTTCAAAGGGTTCCAAACAACTTGGGGGGCACTGGGGAGCCTGGCCATCCAGGGGCTCCATGGCCACCATGAAGCATTCCCCTGGGCGAGCCATTTGTTCTCACCCAGCCTCAGTTTCTCTGGTAAGCAATGCTGGTCTTCCCTTGGTCGTTCCTTCTGCCTCTGAACAAAGACCTCAGGCATTGAAGAGGAGGGCAGGAGGCTGTGCTGGACATCTTACAAACCTTGGTAAATCCACACGGCCATCCGAGGGGGCCGCTAGTGTTATCCCGGGGTTCAGATTAGTAAACCGAGGCTCAGAGAGGTTCAGACACTGGGCCTGGGTCACACCGTGCTTGGCATGCAGAAGGTACTGAAGAAATGTTGGTGAACTGACCATATCCCTAGTTCTGGCCCCAAAGTTGGCTTCTTGCCGCCGTGCTTTGCTGCCTGGAGAGCAAAGCCCTATGTAAGGAAGGTGAGAGTTAGTTGTGTGTATGTGGGGCAGGGGAAGGGTGGGAGGAGGGAATCTATTTACAAGGCTGTAGGATGAAGCAGGCAGGGATGGCTTGATTGCTTGACGGTGGAAGGTGGCAAGGGCTTTAGGAGGGGGGTGTGGGCAGAGCCACTGGGCTGGGCAGCCAGAAGGAAGGGAAGGAATTGTCATGTGGCCACAATGAGCTGCCCACACCAAGGGCAAGAGGCTGGGGGAAGGGCATAGGACTGGGGTGGGGCAGGAAAGCAGGGAGAGTCCCAGGACCCAAGAGGCAGCCCAGCAGAGTAGACCAGGGGGTGGGAGTTCGGGCCAGCCACTTATTAGCTGCATCTCCTTGGGGAAATTCCTTCCAGCCAGACTAGGGGTCAGGGGAGTGCTTCTCATGTGCCATGTGCTGGGCTCCATGTTTTGTGCAAATTATCTCATTTAATCCTCACATCACCCCCATGAGGTGTGTCATCCCATTTTCCTAAGAAAAAAACAAAGCTGAGAGAGGCCCAGTGACTTGCCCAAGGTCACAGAGTCAGGAACCCGTGAAGTAGGACAGTCCCAGAAGCTTTGGTGACAGGAGTCTCCTCCCTCACCTTAAAAAGTTTGTGAGCTATTCCAAGGGAGTTGGCCATTTTGACGCCCTTTTCCTGCACTGCCCGGCATGTGATGGTCACATTTCTCTGCAGCTCTTTGTTTCAGTGCTGCATGTGACCTTTTCAAAGGTATTTTGAGCACCACCTGGGGAGTCCCAATTAAGATGAAATGCCACCAGTGAAATGCTACCAATTTAATAACACTCAGGTATCCGGACGCCTTCTCTACACATGGGCACTGCCAGTAACAATCACACCACTTTACTGCCTGGCTTGGTGATCTGGAAGTTTTTTGGCATAATTTTTCAGACACAACCCAGTTTTAGAAACTTTAAAACGGGGCATAGGGGGACATGTGTCTGAGATTAAGCAAGGGAGAAGCTGCAGCTTCCACAATGCAGAAAGCCTCAAATCACAGATGGCTGCGCCCTCTCTCTACCTGGACTCCCCACCTGTGAATGGTGTAGTGAGCCTCTCTGCACACCCACAGGGCTGGCGGAGACCCAGTGGCGCGTCCTGGTGAACGTGAGGGCTGGATACACGCCGGGAATGCCAATAACAATTTCCCAAGGCACAGCCAGGAGAGCACCCCAGAATCTGGGAGGTGCTGGGCACCCCAGGCTGGCCCTTGAGACTCTGCTCCCCTCCATCGCCAGCCCTACCTGCCTCTCCCTGACTCAGGACAGGAGACCACCCCGCGTGCCCAGGAGGTCTCTGGCCCAGGCCTCAAACCTTCACTCCTTGGCTGTGTCAACTTGAGCAACCCTGGCCTCTGTCTGGGCCTCAGTCTCCAGGTAAAGGAGTGAGCTGTGCGGGTCAAGAGCGGCTTGTCAATCCTTCCTGGCGGCACGTCGTTGGAATCACCTGGGAGCTTGGGCCATGCTGGCGCCTGGCTGCCACTCCTAGTGAATCAGGTTTAAGTGGTCTGGGGTGTGGCCTAAGCTTCCAGATTTTTTAAAGATTTCCAGGTGATCCCAATGGTCATTTGAAGTTGGGAGCTATGGGGCTGGGCCCTCGAGACTTACTACTCAGCATTAACAGGCGTCGCCAGGAGCGGTCAGAAATGCAGAAGCTCAGGCCACACCCCGACCCAGAATCTCTGCCCTTTCACAAGATCCCCAGTGGTTCCTGTGCACTGAAGTTGGGGACGCTCTGGGCCAGACACCTGAAGCCGAGTCAAGTGGGCCAACTTGCGGCAGTCTCCCCTTAGGCCGTACCTTCTGCGGGGGCGGGTCTTTTATCTCCCCTCTAAAAATAGTAATTGTTTTCCTTTCTTTTTCGGCTACTCCGCGCGGCTTGTGGGATCTTAGTTCCCCGACCAGGGATTGGACCGGGCCCTCGGCAGTGAGAGCACGGAGTCCTAACTACTGGACCGCCAGTGAAGTCCCATTCTCCTTTCTTTCTTACAACAAGGGTCTATTGAAACAAATGGAGAAAATCTAGGCAATACTGAGAAGCAAAGAGAAGGTCATTAAGAGAAACCCCAAATAAGTTGGGGGGCTCTCATAGCAGAAAAATTCTTCACCCTGTTTCCCAGAGTGTTTGTGAAACTGAGTCCCCCTTTAACGGAGTTCCCTTAACGAGTTTATGATTGATCTCTCTCTCCAAAACTTTCTTCCCTTTCTTGTTCCCTCTGACCCCAACCCTGAGCGAACTGAACATTAATCAACCAGAATCAGATGACTCAGACTGCTGTTGTGGATATCAACACCAATGTACTAGAATTGCTGTTATAGATCTCGTCATTAACCTGCAAATTCAGGTCATTTCTCTAGGGCAAGATGAGCTAACAGACCCCCCCCCCCGAGCCACAGACCACCTCTCCTGGGAATCGTAAACCAGAGACATCCTGACTCCTGAAACTATGATTAAGAAATGTCACAAGACAATGATTAATCCCAGCCAGTTTGTTATTCCCTTTAAAAGAAACAAACAAACTGCTAACTCAAAGACCAAGTTGGAGTGGATCTGAGGCCTGTCTCCCACTCCCTTGCTGGGTGCTCTGTAATAAACCTTTACTTTGCTGCAAACTCCTGCTGTCAGAGTCTGGCTTTCTGTGCTGTGGGCACACCAGCCCTTTGCCCCGTTACATTTGCCTGTGAGGCTGCAGCGCGCAGAAGCTGGCCTGTGTGGGTGTGGGTGTGGGTGGTGAGTGTGCCCCCAAAGCACAAATCCCTAGGAAGCCAGGACCTTCTCCCCTCTCCCAGCCTGTCACCCCTCACCCCACCCCATGCGCCAGCTAGAACCTGCATGGGGCTGGCGGAGGCAAGCAGGTGTTTTAAAGCTGCTTGGATGGAAAGTTCTACTTGCAGTCAAAATTAACACCCTGGTTCTCTTGGGTCTCCATCCCCCAGCCTCTAGGCCCTGGAGGAGGCGTGACGAAGGGACCTTGAGAAGCTGTGATGCCTCTGGCACCCCTGTCCTCTGGCAGAAATTCCTATTCCCAGGGTTGGCCCAGGTACATGTGGTTCCCCTGTACTGATGGCCCAACGGGCCCACTGCAGGCAGAGGAGGTACGGAAATTGTAAAAGGCCTCCCCTTCCTGGCTGTGTCTGTAGCCCACTCCCAGACTGGAGCCCTGAGGACAGCTGGATTTCTGAGGCCCGGGCACAGCTGCCTTTCCCCACTGGCCTGCCCACACCGCCCCACTGCGACAGGGCTGCCGCGGGTCCCTCCCTGGAGCCGGGGGACAGAGCTGGTCAGCTAGGAGCTGGGCCCTGCCAGGGTTTCTGCCTCCTGCATTATTGATCTGCTGCCTGGCCATGGACGTGAATAATTCATCCGAGCAGGAAGCCTGATGATCGCAAACGCTAGGCGTCTGGGCTCCTCCCCTCCTCGAGCTCTGGGTTTACTCCGCTCTGCTTAATGTGCTTCTAGGAAGGCCCCTGCTGATTCTCCAGTTTCTCCTCCTGCCAACAGGGCAGGCTTAGAAAGACCTCGAAGGTTTGGGGTGGCAACGAACCCAGCTGCCCACAGTTCCAGGAGCAGAGCGTCCATCCCCACCATGCTCTGGTCACCGGGGACTCGAGGCACACGGCCTGAGCCCTTTAGCCCCTCTGATTAGGAGGATGAGTCCTGTGCGGGAAGGCCTAACACCATCCCGACCCGCAGCACCTGCTTAGTAAACACGAGTCATTATTGCTGTTGAGGCCATCTGTCATAAAAGGTGGATTCTTTGCTGCCGAGGTCTTGGTGGAAGGCTGAGGGCCCCAGCTGGGAAGGAGGTGAGCGCTGGATGATGGATGAGCATGCTTGGGGTGGGGGGCGCTCAGCGCACAGGGGTGTGGGACCCCCGGACGTGGGTGCCCGGGAGCGGGGCTGGCTGTGCGGGGCAGGGGGTGGTGGTTGTGGGCGGTATCGAAAGACTGACTCAGAATCCCTCCAGTGATTTTCCCTCTGACTGAACTTTTCCAAACCACAGTGTCGGGGGCTTCAAATCCCCCAGGGAGAGGCAGGGGGGACTGCACGTGTTGGAGTCGGCCCGTCCCCTGATGCTGGGGCTTTCGCGCCGAGTTCTGTTTGACAGTTCCACTTAACACGTATTTAGTAAGGGTGATGTCAGTGTACAGTCTCAGGCCAAACTCAGGTGTGCAAGAAATGTTTGCTTTTTTTCTTTATAATTCAGTTTAATCTCTCTTTTGTCTCCATTCTGCCTAGTGGCAGAAAACATAAGCCCAGTCATTTCAGAGTTCCTTCCCCTTTCCCTGGGGATGACAGCAGGCCGGGGTGTCCAGGACACAGGTGGCAACAATCTGGTCCTCGGTGTCACCTAGAGGCATCCCCATTATGTCACCCTCAGTCCCTGCAGATGGCTGCTGAGTCAACCTTCAATGTGCCGAAAATATTTACTATCTGGCCTCTTACAGAAAAAGTTTGCCTATCTCTGATTCAGAAGGATTTCTCCAAATGTTCTATTTATGATTTCTCCACCCTGGGCTATAAGGAAAAGTGTCAAGTCTGACAGTAGATGGCAAATACTCTTTCAAAGCAAGAAAAAAGCAATTTCATACTCTTCAGCAACTGCTACTAAAAACGAACTGCAAACAGTAAGCATGATAATAATAATGCTGGTTTCCATGTTGGTCATGTCAGCTCTTTGCAGGCCACGTGGTCTCTGTTGCAACTCCTTAACTCTGCTGTTGCAGCACAAAGGAGCCATAGACAATACACAAAGGAGTATGGCTGTGCTCCAATAAACCTTTGTTTACAAAAACATGGGGAGCTCGGGAATTGGCCCATCGGTTGTAGTTTGCTAACCCTGCTCTAAACCCACTCAATATATTAGTTTCTGTGGCAAGAACAGGCTAGCTTTTCACTAAACCCATTTTCCTTTGAATCTTGGGCACCTAGCTACATTTCCCAGCTTCCCTTGCTGTTAGATGTGGCCATGGGACTAGGTTTTGGCCAAGTGAATGTGAAAGGATGTGATGTGTTTCATTTCCAGGCCTGGCCCTTAAAAACCTCCCCCAGAATCCTCCAGCTCTCCCATCTGCCAGCTGATACCAACTCCCAGGACAGCCTTGGAAGCCGCTCATTGAAGACAGCAGAGATGCTGTCACCCTGGGCCCCTGGATGACTACGTGGAGCAGAGCCCCCTCCCCAATCCCAAGCTACAGACTGGACTTATACGTGTTATGCCACCTAAGATTTCAGGGTTTATCTGTGACTAATTCAATTTCCTTCCTTTTTTCTACCCATTTTACAGATGGGAAAATAAGGTGAGCTAATTTAAGATGTGAAATATCAAGGTATTGGCTAAGTAATTTAAGTAAAGTAACATCAAGTTATAGTTCATTCGCTGAACAAATATTTGTTGGCCTACTATGTGCCAGACACTGTGCTGAGTGTTGGATATACTATGCTGAACAAAACCAACTGGGTGCCTACCCTCAAGGATTTTATAGCCTAGTGTCTGGAGAGATTAAACAAATGAATACATAATCACAATCTGTGATGGGTGGTAGAAAGTGTCTATGAAAGTACGTGATGGAGGGAACTAACACATGATGGAATCGGGGAAGCGCTCCCTAATGAAATGACATTTACACCGAGTCCTGA
The DNA here is from genome assembly GCF_965194805.1 of Balaenoptera borealis. Lineage (NCBI taxonomy): Eukaryota > Metazoa > Chordata > Mammalia > Artiodactyla > Balaenopteridae > Balaenoptera > Balaenoptera borealis. Next base: position 46,924,801 of record NC_138879.1, on the reverse strand, counting down.
AGGAGTTGCCCAGGTGTGGAAGTGGGGAGGGTACTGAGGCAGAGCCAGGCCAATGGCTGGCATGGGCCAAGGTCCAGGTGGGAAAGTGCTGGGCTTATCACATGGCAATATTAGGAAGGCCAGTTAGTGCACCTGGCTCCTGGCCCATCGGTGATTAATCCCTTATTGTAGGTAGATTAATGACAGTGCTGGGGCTGACTGATTGTTCATTTCCCACGATAAACACCATTTAAAGAAGAACGAATGAAAAGTCAGATCATCAGTATCTAAACTGGAAGCAAACATGGACTGTAATTCAGTCCAATCCAAAAGCTCTTACTGCAAAATCCCAAGTGCCAGGCCATGCGTGGGAATCAGGGGCAGGGAGAGGAGACGGGAAATGCAGTCCCCATGTCCAGGAGCTCTGGGGGCCTCCAGGGAGGTGTGGGAAGCGCGCCAGATGCTGGAGACACAGTGACCACACAACAGGGAGACAGGGAGGCTGAAGGCAACATGCCTCGGCCCTGTGGTCGAGAAGGGGTCTCCACAGAAAAGGGCTCTGTCGTCAAATAGATCCCGAAAACACTGAGTTAAATAAAGCTAAATACAGTCGCTTGACTGTGACACTCCTCAGAGCCTTTAACACATCAACGTGCAACATGAATCTGTGAGAGAGGGTAGGGACATGGTATTTCCTAAATTTAATGCACCACCAAGCCCTTTCTTTGAGGTGCATTTTCTTGCAAACCTACTGTAGATTTGCTAAGCCAAGCATTTCCCTATGTTATTAAAGACTCTTTGTAAACATCTTTTTTAGTGGCTGTATAATAGGTATAAACCATCACTCATGTATTTACCTATCTTTTCTCCCATTGCGGGGCATGTAGGTATTCAGATTTTCTCTCTCCAATTTTTTCCCCTGCCTATAATTTAAAAACAGGGCTTAAGCACTAGGGGAGGAAATTCTGAAGGTGCTCCAGGAGCAGCTCTTGCTACTCGGGCCTCACTGGGTTCTGTTGCTCTCAGGAACCAGGGAGAAGAGCAATGCCTGGGGCTGACTCGTCGCCATGGCAACCTCAGGGTCAGGAAGAGGGAAGATGCTGGCTGGTGGGACTACACAAGGAAGCTCCCAGGGTCTGGTGGCTGGGACCCTGGAGCCCTGAGGCTGACCAGATCTGACTGTTGGGGGACCCACCCCCCCGGGAATGATGGATGGGTCTCGAAACTGCTTTTACTTTCTTCATGGCTCCTGGCAGCGCCAGGCTACCAGCCAGAAGCCTCCTTCTCCACGTGAATTTGCCTGCTGGGGCAAAGTGGGAGGCAGAGGTCAGGAGCTGGGAAAGTGGGTGGCTGGGAGTAGATTAGCCCACATTCCTGCCTTCTCACTGGATGGAGAATTTTCCTGTACACATTTCTTAACCGGGTTTGAATTCTAGGATCCTCAAGGAAGTTTTAACAAGGATCCCCTTGTGCACAGTTGCCTGTCAGGGGAAGAGGTTTCTGGGTGAGAGGAGACTTGGTCTCCTTGGGACTGTCCCAGGAATGCAGTGGGCAGGAGGGCAGTGGTGCAAGCACCAGTGTCCCAGAGGCCTCTGTCTGCTGCTGCAATGCTCGCCTGACTCTCAGGCCCCTCAGATGTAGTCAACAACCCTCCTCCATGAGAACTTTCTGTGCTCCCCGGCCCATGCAATATGCATTCTTTAAACTTTTTTTAAACATAAAAACTATACAAGTAATAGACACCACACGGATATCAGCAGTCACACATGGGGTGGGGGGCGGCACTGGGGCAGTGATCAAGTTTTTATTCCATATACCTCGTATCCATGGAATCTTACAGCAAGCGTTTATATCTGTATTACTTGGACAATTTAAAATTTAATTTAAAAAATCTTCCCCATAATCCATTAGCTGAAGCGATCAATGTGAATATCTGAGTATATTTCTTCCAGGCTTTTAAAAAGGAATTTGTTTTTAATATACAGCGAGTCGCTTTATAATAAAAGGGCTCATCTAAGTGCTCTTAGCATTGTAGCTGGACTTTGCAGCACTTTTAATTAACAGGCCCCTTCCATTCCCTCAAGCCCACCTCCTTACACGTGCCAGTCTCAGCACTACAAAACGGGCGCCACGGGGGCAGGATGGAGTGGGTGCTGTCAGAGAGGCTGGAAGCCCCCAGAAGCTCTTCCCCTCCTTGGACTGACCGACTGGCCAGATGGGTCTCCAGAAAAGCTCTGTCCATCATCCGTCAGCATGGCCTCCAGGACCCCCCCAGGGCTCACTTCTGACCTTTGCTTTGGAGTCAGTGCTTGCCCTTGGTCCTTGCCCTAGAACTGGATGCTTCTGTCTGGCTTTTGTCTGGAGTTTCCTCTCAGCCCCAGCCCCAGGCCTCCTGGCTGGAACCCTGCCCTCCCATGACCCCAGCTGGAGACAGATGCCCCTGGTACCTCCTTCTGCTCCTGAAGTCGGAGCTCCTTTCACTTTGCTCACCTTTCTGAGGGGCTGTAGTTGTAGCACTCCGTCCATTTAAGGGACAACTCGGATGCTGGGAAGTCTACTGTAGTGGGATTAAACCTGGATGGAAAAATGGGCCTGTGTGATTTTTCTCTTTTACCCCTCAAACCAGACCTCACAGGCCTCCCCAAACCCATCCATCTGTTGGGAAGCTGAGGGAGGTCCCAGGTCAGGCGTCCTCTGGCTCTTGGCCGGGAGAGACACTCTAGAGCCTCAGGACATTCCCCAGAGAGGGGGACCCACAGTTCCAGGCAGGCCAGGCTGCCCTCCCAGAGGAACCAAGCGCGATGAACTCATGTTTTGATCACGGCCCGTGGGAGCTGCTCTTGCGCTGGTTGAACAGGCAGGAGGTAAACAGGCACCAAGGAGACCGGCTCCTGCTCCCTGTGCAGCGGGTCGCATTGCAAACGCAACATAATGACGACAGGGTAGAAAGTGGGGGACACAGAGGGAAAATCTCTCACCAGCCACCTCCCCCCACTTTTCCACTGTCCGGTGTGTACACTCTCCCTCCTGGGTGACTTCCCCTAGAGTGTGGAGTGGTTTTTTCCTTCCTTAATTTCATTCTGATTACAAAATTAATACAACTTCATTGTGGCAAACTTGGAAAATGCAAAAAGTGTAACAAACAAAACAAAAATGTCTCCAGATTGCGTCCGTCAGCTCCTCTCTTTCACACTAAGCAGCCTTATTTTTAGCATCTCACTTCACCATCACCTGAATTCATTTTATTGACTTGTTTGCTTGTTTACTATTTCTCTCCCACCACAACCTTAATTTTATCCTTTTTTTTTTTTTTGGCCACGCCATCCAGCTTGCGGGATCTTAGCTCCCCAACCAGGGATTGAACCCAGGCCCTTGGCAGTGAAAGCACCGAGTCCTAACCACTGGACCACCAGGGAATCCCCAATGCCTTTTTTTTTTTTAATAAATTAATTTTATTTATTTTTATTTTTGGCTGTGTTGGGTCTTCATTGCTGCGCGCGGGCTTTCTCTAGTTGCGGCGAGCAGGAGCTACTCTTTGTTGCGGGGCGCGGGGTTCTCATTGCGGTGGCTTCTCTTGTTGCGGAGCATGGGCTCTAGGTGCGCGGGCTTCAGTTGTTGCAGCATGTGTGCTCAGTAGTTGTGGCTTGCGGGCTCTAGAGCTCAGGCTCAGTAGTTGTGGCGCATGGGCTTAGTTGCTCCGCGGCATGTGGGATCTTCCCAGACCAGGGCTCAAACCCCTGTCCCCTGCATTGGCAGGTAGATTCTCAACCACTGCACCACCAGGGAAGCCCCTCCACTTTTTTTTTAAGTGTCTGCTGTTGGGTTTTCGCTTGCTTGGTTGTGTGTACACAGTGTATACAAGTTGAGTTATACAGAAACCCAAGAAAGAGTCTGTCTTAAGTCTGCCTTGTACACAGTTAATGCCCAGGAAAGGGCCGGGCACATAGTAGGTGCTTTATTGCATGTTAGATGAATGAATGAATTCAGAGTGATGTGTATGTTTTCAGTTAGTTGTGATGACCCAGTTCATGCTATTTTGTATACTGATCTCTTCATGTTCTTCATGCCAGTCGGGGTGGCATTGGGGAGGGAGGGCTGGTGCCTCTGGGCCCAGGCTTAGGTCCAGGCAGGACAGGGAAAGGCACAGAGAAGGTGGTCTAATGATGTTGATGTCAGAGTCCCATGTCTGCCCCGTGTGGGGACTATATCTCATAACTCTTTGGGGTTGTTTGTACAGAAATCTGAGAACTGAACTTGCTCAAGGCTTCAGAGCTGGTCAGCAGTGGAGTTAGACTTGGAACTCCAGATACAATAATAAAAGCTTCATCTTTTAGAAAAAAAAATCAAATCAGAAATATGGGTTACATATAAAAGAGGCTTTTAATTAAAATGAAGCTCTGAAGCCCATCTCAGGGACCCAGATGTCCTTTTCATCTGGACACTGTTAAATCAAAAACCTTAGTCTCTGCTGATAAGAAAATGTGTTTCACAAGATTGAATTCGACAAAGAGGTTTGGTTAGCTGATTAATTAACCGAGACAAAGTTCTCACAGGAATTTCAATTGGGTGACCCTGGTCTTGTTCAACACAGGAAGATAGACTCTCTTGCTGTTAGATTGGTTTAATGTATGAGTTTGCCTTTATCCATCTGAAATGTAAAGCTCTATGTTTGTAAAATATATTTTAGATAATTGTGAAAAAATTGTGGTTCAGGCAGGAGATGGTAATAGTTCAACTGTTATATATTCATATATATATTTACAGTTGAATATATACCAACTGTATATATTCATCACTTCAAATGAAATACATCAATTGCACTTGCTAATTAAAAATAAATCAGGGGGGCGCAGTGGTTAAGAATCCGCCTGCCAATGCAGGGGACATGGGTTTGATCCCTGCTCCGGGAAGATCCCACATGCCATGGAGCAACTAAGCCCGTGAGCCACAATTACTGAGCTGGCACGCCACAATTACTGAAGCCCATGCACTATAGGGCCTGCCTGCTGCAACTGCTGAGACCGTGTCCTGCAAGTACTGAAGCCCATGCGCCTAGAGCTCGTGCTCCGCAACAAGAGAAGCCACCACAATGAGAAGCCCGCGCACCACAACGAAGAGTAGCCCCCACTTGCTGCAACTAGAGAAAAGCCCGCGTGCAGCAATGAAGAACCAATGCAGCCAAAAATAAATAAATAAAATAAATTTATAAAAAAAAAAAGTGAAAAGACAAGCCACAGAATGGGAGGGTATGTTTGCAATATACTCATCCAATAATGGCAAATTTAATTGGAAAAAGATTCAATGAATACATGTGCAAAAACTTGACGGACACTATACAAAGGGTATCTCCTCAATAGTGACTGAGCATATAAAAATGTTCAACCTCATCAGGCATCAGGGAATGCAAGTTCAGACTGGCAACACCAAGGTGAGAATGTGGAGGAACTGGAATATTCATACGTTGCTGGTGGGAATGGAAACTGGCACATTCACCTTGGAACACTGTTTGACGGTGTATGGTAAAACTGAGTGTATGCACAACCTAGAATCCAAAAAATACTACCCCTAGGGATATAGAAACAACAGAAAAGTGCACATATGTGTCCCCAAACCCACGTTCAAGAATGTTCAGAGCAGCACAATTTGTGATAGTTCCAAACTTAAAATAATTATCCACCTACAATAGAACAGCTAAATAGAATGTAGATATTCATACAATGGAATACTCTAGAGCAGTGGTAGACATTTGTGTGCATCAGAATCACCTGGAGGGCTTGTTAAACTACTGGTTGCTGGGCTCCACCTGCCTGTCCTCTGGCCCCACAGAGAACACAGCTCACATTTCCTCTTCCCCTTAGCTGTCCTTATCAGAGTTGAAGATGGCTCCCGGCCCCACCTTGAATGTTCTCTCCTTCCCTGTATCAGCAAAAGAGGGGACTCGGGAGGCATAAGAGGCCTGGTTTCTGACCATTAGTGCATACACAAAAATCTCTCTTCTGTCAGGTCAGCTCTGAACCCCTGCCTTTGTTGATATACTTGTGAGCATTTCCTCACATAATCCTGACAACATACTTAGAGCATAATTTTGACATGATTATGGCAGCCATCTTTATCTCCATTTTATAGAGAAGGAATTGATCATTAGCTGGATTAACTGCAGGGTCATGCTGCTAGGCAAAAGTAGAGATGAGATTCAAACCCGTATCCTCTGACTCTGGATTAATGCTCCCTCCTCCATAGCTGGCTGCATCCCCAGAATCCCAGGCACGCTCCTCCCTCTTCTCCATCCATCTGGGTACCATCAAGTTCCAGGTCTAAGGCGAGGCCCTCTTTCTCCAGGAAACAAGTACTGTGACTCAAAGCAAGATGCTTCTGCCTGATATGAATATAGTATTGTTTAGCTACATAATGTGCTTTTGGGCATTAAAAGTTCAGCCCCGAAAGAGCTCGTTTAGGCTGTGTCTGCTGAGTCTGTGGCTAATTGGCTGTCTGGGGAGGTGGATGCAGCTGCAGCGAAATGCTGATCTTCCAGCCTAATCACTTGGAGTGAGCTGGGAGACCATTTCCTCCATGTAGCAGCAGTTTTCAAACAGCTGCTATGACTTTGGCAGAGCCCAATAGGAAGCAGGGACTCCTCAAGAGCAGCCTGTGACCTGAAGAGATTCAGCACCCAGGCCAGTGATTCCAGCCCCACTGGAAGACAAGAAGCCATAAAGCAGAGGTTCTCAGCCCTGGCTGCAAGCTGAAATCACCTAGAGAGCTTATAAAAAATTCCCATGTCTGGGCTCCACCCAGTGCAATTGGATTGAAACTTCTTGGGGGTAGAACTGGAATATATATATATTTAAACCGCTCTTTCCCAGGTGATTCTAATATGCAGCAAGGATTGAGAATGATCATAGTAATGAATCAACAAATAGGAGGCGGAGTGTTCCAAAGCATGGACCATGAGACAGGGTTTTAAAAGGACCCTTTCAGGGATTTCCCTGGCTGTCCAGCGGTTAAGACTTCGCCTTCCAATGCAGAGGGTACAGGTTCGATCCCTGGTTGGGGAGGTAAGATCCCACATGCCTCGTGGCCAAAAGAACAAAACATAAAACAGAAGCAATATTGTAACAAATTCAATAAAGACTTTAAAAACAGTCCACATCAAAAAAAAAAAAAAAATCTAAAAAATAAAAGGAACCTTTCAGGGGAGGTCATTTAGTACCCCTCCCTCACCAACCCTGCTTCCATAAAACCATTCCTGGTCTGCTCTAAGTGGGTGAGTGCTACTCTCTCCACTCTGGCACCGTCCTCCTTGGGCTCCCTTCTTCTTATATCGACAACAAATAGCCTAGACCTTTCTTCATGGCAAACTGGAGAGCTCAACTGGGTCCAATTAAAAAAAAAAAAAAAGCAAACAAATACATACACACACACACCCAGAAAGAAACGATGAGGCTGCAGACATAACAGTAGTCTGGGAGTTGGCAGAATGTATCCTGCTTTTAAGATTTTTAAAAAGAAAAACCAAGTGTTGCTCAGTTATTTATAATGGGATAAAAATGGGAAACCACTTTATAGTTAAAAAAATAGTGTTATAGCCATACAATTAAACAATCAGAAGTTGGGCATCTGCATAATGAAATTCAGTGCAGCCATTGCAAAGAATGCTGCATATGAAAATTTAATGACACGGGAGGCTGTGTATGCTGTATTACATGAAAAAAACCTGTTCACAAGATAATATGTACCAGAGGATCCCAATTTAAAAATATATGCATGTTTAAGTGTTCAGATATTTAAAAAATGAAAAACATTCCAAGGGTTAACAGCCATTATCACAGAATGTTGGGGAAATAGGTAGTTTTTATTTCTATTTTTCTAGTTGATCCTTATTTCTATAATAAACACACATCAATTTTGTCAGAAAAAAAGTAATAAAAAAGCTTAGATGCTGAGCCAGTGAATTGATCCATAAAATTTTGCCATTTTCAACAGAGGGATGCACAGAGTTTTAGGCTGAAACAGAGTTTCACAGCATAATCAATGACATTCAAATAATGACAACAATATAGATCCTTCCCTGGAATAAAGAACTCCTTTAAGGCAAATGTCCACATTTCCTTGGAGTCAAATGTTAACCTGATAGAATGCAGCCCCGACTAGGAGACAGAATTTAATTTATGTGAAATTTTTATGAACTAATTAGTGGGTTGGATCAAAGGGCAGGACCAGAATAGTCACAAAGAGGTCTCAGAAAACAAAGCGTTTCTTGTCAATTCACTACTGCTTTCTTAAAAGGACGTGAACTTGGATGAGGCACTTACTTACCCAGGGTCTGCGAAACAACACCTACAAGCCTAAGTCACGTCCCAAGGTGGGAAGCAGGGCTGGAAGCAGAAAGCAGGCTGTGAAAAGGAAAATTTTACCAAATCATTTACCACAGACAGGCTGGGAAAGCCACTCTTGGCTTCTCTTTCCATAGGTCACCTTCTGCAGGGAAGAGGGAGGAAATTAAAAAGCTGGAACAGTATTCACTTAAATATAAATACCAAGTCGGCTTGATGGGGTCTTAGAGGAGCCATAGCCCAGACATCACCACCGTAAATGATTAAATACGAAACACTGTAAAATGCTCAGTGTCTCATTAATAGTTCAGAGCTCTAGTTTCCTACCAGTGCGGAGTTTCTGAAGTGCTCTTGGCTGAATAGAACAGTCTCCATCCGTCCATTAAAAAACATGCTTTCAATACTGCCCTTTTTCAGAGCAACCTACTTCTCTTTTTAAAATATAATTTAGGGACTTCTCTGGTGGCGCAGTGGTTAAGAATCCACGTGCCAATGCAGGGGACACGGGTTCGATCCCTGGTCCGGGAAGATCCCACAGGCCACGGAGCAACTAAGCCCATGCGCCACAACTACTGAGCCGGCGCTCTAGAGCCCGCGAGCCACAACTACTGAAGCCCACACGCCTAGAGCCCGTGCTCTGCAACAGGAGAAGCCACCACAATGAGAAGCCCATGCACCGCAATGAAGAGTAGCCCCTGCTCGCCACAACTAGAGAAAGCCTGTGCACAGCAACGAAGACCCAACACAGCCAAACAAACAAACAAATAAATAAATAAAATATAATTTAAACAAAAAATGCGGTATATGGAGGGTGAGACATTGAGTCCTTCTCATCTGTGCCCTCCAGTCTGCTCATTCTCTTTCCCAGAGGCAACTGCTCATACCATCTTCTTGACTATCTTCCCTCAAATTCTGCACATAAAATAAACAACCCATAAAAATAGGGAAAAATCTGAACAGACATTTCACCAAAAAAGATACACAGGTGACAGATAAACACCTGAAAGATGCTCAACATCATTAGTTATTAGGGAAATGCAAGTTAAAACCACAATGAGACATCACTACACACCTATGAGAACGGCTAAAACATAAAGGCCTTGTACCAAGTGTTGGTGAGGATGTGGATGAACTGGAGCTCTCAGACTGAACTGTAAAATGGTACACTTTGGAAAACCATTTGACAGTTACTTAAAAAAAGAATGATCTATTGGTACACTCACCAACATGGATAAATCTCAAAATAATTATGTTAAGTGAAAGACGCCAGACCCATACCAAAAGAGTACATATTGTATGATGCCACTTACATAAAACTTTAGAAAGTGCAAACTAATTGATAGTGACAGAAAGCAGAGCAGTGGTTGCTTGGGGAACCACCCAGGGAAGGGGTTGGAGGAAGGGATTTACAAAGGGGCACAGGAAACTATTGGGGATGATGGATACGTTCATTGTCTTGATTAGGGTGATCAAATTTTTTAAACATATGGAGTTTATTATATGCCAGTTATACCCAATAAAGCTGTTTTAAGAAAACCCATATGTATGTGTCTGTGACACACGCATATCATTTCCCCACTTAACATATCCTGGAGATCATTCCATGTCAGTACATAGCAAGTTACCTTTTCTTTTTAACAGCGGAATAGTATTCCATGGTATAGATTTACAGAATTTATTTAGCCATCCTTCTTCTGATGGACATTTAGGTTACTTACTATGTTTCTTTTACAGTCAATGCTGCCATGAACATCTTTATATATACACCCTTTTGCACCTGTAGGATAAGTTCTTAGAAGTGGACTTGCTTATTAGTCAAAGGTTTAATGTACGATTTTGAAAGACAGTATGAAATGGCCCCACTTCTCTCACAGGCTCAAGTCCTGCCTTGTTCTGAAATGGAAGGGATGGTCCTCACACGGATTAAGGAAAGTGCCACGCAGATTTCTGAGATCCACAAAGTGGGATTTCCTTGGCAGTTACGCTCCTATGAGCTGATAGCGCAGTCCTGATTTGCAATCACTCTTTGGTTCCAAGCTTTCTTTGGCAACAGGATTGTCTTGCAACAGTTGTGGGAAATCAGGTACCCCGTGCCAAGGTGCCTAATTTATCTGATTGAACCCAGGGAAAGGAACCTGAAGGGCTGGGCTGCTGTAAAGCAGTGAGGCGGCAGTTAGTGGGGAAGCCATAGCATCTGACGACATTCATTTCCAGCGTTACAGCCACTGCACTTTGATGCAGGGCAACCAGATCCTTCCATTTATCTTTCTTTCTCTCCTTCTCTTTCTCAATAATTACTGAGCACCTACTATGTTGATCGATAGGGATTGTGGGATCACAGAGGAAAACAGGAGGCACAGAGGAGGCGAAGGTCAGAAAGTCTTCCCAGAGGAAAGACCATTTAAGTGGAAAATCGAGGTGAAATTCACACAACATAAAATTAATCATTTTAAAGTGTACAGTTCAGTGGCATTTAGAACATTCACATCATTGTGCAAACATCACCTCTATGTAGTTCCCATTTTGTCACCCCAAAAGGAAACACCATACCCATTAAGCAGTTACTTCCCATAAACAGGGTTTAGAAACAAGGAGGAAGCATTGCGCAGGCAGGCTTGGAAAGGAGCTCATTCCAAAAGAGGAACTTTACAAAGGCCTTGGGACATCAAGTCACTTGGGATGGTGCAAATGTGTATGTTGGAGGGGTGAAGAAGTGATGAGATGAGGCAGGAAGGAAAGGCTAGGGGGACAGGGAAGATCACATGTGCCACCTTTGTCCCGGAAGCAGCTCACGTTAGTCAAATAAGGAGGAATCGGTGGTTCCGGAACCCATTTGAGTAATCTTCATGCCTGGGGGGATACTGTCAACTTTAATACGAATTCAGTTTGAGCCAGGGTTTCTCAACCTTGGCACCACTGACATTTTGGGGCCTGATAATTCTTTGCTGTCCTTTGCACTGTAAATTTTTTTAGCAGCACCTCTGGCCTCTACCCACTACCGGTAGCATCTGCCCTACTCCACCCCAGCCCAGTTAAGACAACCAAAGATGTCTCCAGACATTGCTAAATGCCCCCTGGGGGAGTGGCATTATCATTTCCTTAACATATCCTGGATATCATTCCATATCAGTATATAGCAAGTTACCTTTCTTTTTAACAGCTGAATAGTATTCCAGGGTATAGATTTACACAATTTATTTAGCCATCCTTCTTCTGATGGACATTTAGGTTACTTACCATCTTTCTTTTACAGTCAATGCTGCCATGAACATCTTTATATATACATCTCCCAAATATATATACGTATTTATATACACAGAAAAAATGTTTTTTTCTTTGTGTGTAAATCTCTCCAAGTTGAGACCACTGGAAGAACTCTGACCCCATATTCCACCATTCGAAGGAGTGGGCAAACCACACGGTGCTGTGAGAGGCACCCCTCCCGGCTGTACGGAGAGCAGGACACGACACAACACAGAGCAGCACCATCTCTGGGAACTGGTCAAACACAAGCAAATTAGCATTAAAACTTTGTGGCGTTTTTTAAATTCCTTCCTCCATTTATTCAACAACCACTTAATGCCTACTACGTGCCAGGGAGGCTGAACCCCCTGGCCCAGGAGCTCCTTGGCAAAGATCCCTGTGTCCAAGGGTGACACAGAAGCAGAGCAGCTGGTGGCTTCAAGGACGACTACATGCACTCAGGTGGCAAGCGTATCAGTGGGGTCCGGTGCGGATTAGAGTACCTGCCCCAAATGTTCCGGACTGTGAAAGACTCTTGGGAGCTTTGCACAGCCCGAGAGGCAAAGGGAAGGAGATTCAATTATGAGCAGGATTATTATTATTTTTTTGCTAAGCCCAGTAGGACGGGGGCTCTGAGTCAGATTTAATTGAACTTAGTCCTGTGACAGTTTCTGCATAAGGTTCATAAACATGATATTAAGATGAACAGACCACTGCCCTGGCTCTCCAGGGACTTGCAGCCTCATGGAAAACTCTCTGCCTCCACATTAGTTCTTGAGAACATTCTGAGGAATTTTGTCCCATTGTTCTCCTTGATCTCTACAACTGCATAAAGTTACTAGAGTCCATTTTGCAGATAAGAAAACTGAACTTAAGAGTGGTTTAGTGACTTGCCCTTGGCCTAAAAGGATCAGATCCAGTGCCAGGATACAGCCAGAAACTCCAAGCCTCGTTCTTTCCATTGCACCAGGCGGCTCTGCTCATTCACGAGAGATGAGGAAACTCTGGTTAGGCAAAGGGCAGCAGATGGCTATCAGGAGTACTCTGATCTCTTGGGCTTGTTTCTCTATCTGTAAAAGGAGAATACTGCCTCACTAAGTGAACAGGATTTTTTATGTGTGATGTATGTATGCACGCAGGTATGTACGTACGAAGCGAAGTGCTGGGTGTACATTCCACGTGTGAATGTGCTATAACACACTGGCAGAGATAGAAGGAAGCTGCCGAATATTCTTTTTTTTTTTAAAATTAATTAATTAGGCTGCGTTGCATTGTAGTTGCAGCATGAGGGATCTTTGTGGCGGCATGCGGGATCTTTTTGTTGCAGTGTATGGCTGTTCGTTGTGGCACGCGGGCTTCTCTCTGGTTGTGGTGCACGGGCTCCAGGGCGCACGGGCTCCAGAGTGTGCAGGCTCACTAGTTGCAGCGTGTGGGCTTAGTTGCCCCACTGCATGTGGGATCTTAGTTCCCAACCAGGGATCGAACCTGCGTCCCCTGCATTGGAAGGTGGATTCTTTACCACTGGACCACCAGGGAAGGCCGTGCCAAATATTCTTGAACAGAGTGATGAGAGATTAGAAGTTGTTTAGGAAGATAAACTAGGCAGCTAAGTGCAGAGCGGGTAGAGGGGTTAGATGGGAGACAGTGCACACAGCCCAGAGGGCAGCTGCTGTGTGCAGTTTGCCACAGGGAGAACTAATTGAGAACTGATTCCAGGGCGAAAACCCCCCAAATGCCATATTATCAGCATGTTATCCTTAATGAGAGGGAGAACTGTAAAAAAAAGCAAGTGCCACATTCGTTTAGGGATAACTTGGCACTTTGGGGGAAATAATTATGGTTAAACCATACTTTTTCGGCACTGAGTTAAAAGTAGCTACCAACCATATTTGCCTGCTCTCTCTCAAACTGTAAGCAATTTCATCAGTAAGAGACTAATTGAATGTTTGAGAGTATCTAAAAGAAATGTACTAATTAAGACAAAGTGACTGTTTCCTAAGAGCTTTATATCTCAAAGGAGAGAAAATGAATACCACAGATCGGGATAACAAATTAGAAGCCAATTTTACAAGGGTGAGGAGAACATTGTCAATGATCTCTGGGATTCCTCTAAGCAAAAAGTTACAACAAACTTTCAGCTCCCTGTCTTCTTAGCTTTTAAGTGTCTTCGGAGAGTTAGAAATAAAGAGCTTTGCAAGCTGATCAGCTCTGCCAAGGTGAGAAATCTTAGTTGAGTGGAGCGGAAGGCATCAGGCTGAAGTGCATTCCTCTTTGGTCCAACTCAGCCAGCAAATCTCTATCTTTGGAAGGAGAAATACACTTGTTTTTCTCATGGCTCTGGCTTTATAGAAACAATAGAAAATGTCCCGATAGCAAACACCTTCAGTGAGATTCCCTGGCCGCCTTTGTTTTTGGGTTTTTTGTTTTTTAAATTCTAGGCGTCTCTGGTAGCAGACAAGGCACGTTGGGGCAGAGCCTCGGATCCTAAGGAAAGGCCAGGTTAGGTAGGAGCTGGCAGCCCGTCAAAGCCATGCCACCTGAAGGGAAATGTACCACGACATGGTCTGGGTGGCACTGACTGAGGATCTGTGCTGAGATGCCTTGTCAGGCTTGGCCTCAGCCATCTCTAGGAAGACCTCCAAGGTTCTAAACTAGAAGAAACGGGCAGGAAGTTTGGTCCAAATTAAACCCATTTTAAAAAAAAATTTCCTACGTCAATGCATTATTTCTCTTAAAGAAATAGTGATTTACAAATGAGAACTCTTTATTAAGCACTTGGCTAGTAGCTAGCATTCCTTGAAAATAATCAAGCCACAGGGCTTTAAATATTCTAAATGTATTGCCTCTAAAATCAGGCAAAATTGGTGGTTCTTCTATAGCTTCTTTCCTAATCATGCAGCATGAGTTAAAATATATTTTGTGGAACTAGGATAATAAGGTTTGGCACCAAAGAGCCCTCAAGATTCAAATCCTCATTTAACTGTTCACTCTGATTTTGAGCAAATTAGTCCTCTGCACTAGTTTGTTGATCTGTAAAAAGGTCAAGATCCCAAGGAAGAGGTGGCTTTAGGGGCCATGTGAGTGAATGGGAGGGAAAAGCTGGGGGTGGCCCACAAAGGAAGAACAGCGTGGTCAGATAAAAAGGATGAACGGGCAGTGGGGAATCATTACCAATGGGGACAGGGTTTCCTTTTGGGATGACGAAAATGTTCTAAAGTTAGACAGTGGTGCTGGTTGCACAACTAACATACTAAAATCCATTGGTACACTTTTAAAGGGTGAATTTTGTGAATTGAATTATATCTCAATTATACTGTTATTTTAAAAAATATTTATTATTAATTATTTTGGTTGCACCGGGTCTTAGTTGCGGCACGTGCAATCTTCGTTGCGGCATGTTTAATTGCGGCATGCGGACTCTTAGTTGCGGCATGCATGTGGGATCTAGTTCCCCGACCAGGGATCAAACCCGGGACCCCTGCATTGGGAGCGCAGAGTCTTACCTACTTGACAACCAGGGCAAGTCCCTATGCTGTTATTTTTTTAAAAGGATGCAGAATACATGAATGAGAACATTTGGAGAGGTAATGGGAAGTGAGGGATTTTCAAACTCTTTTGGGGGGTGGGGGTCCTCAGATCTATACAATTAAATGTCATTATTTAGGGAGGGCAAGCACTTGTTTTTATTGCTAAATTCTACAATTTTACATTTCCATCATACTTCCTGAAGTTTCATTTTGATAAGAGATTCTCCTTCACTTCTTGGGCTAAATTATTAGTGGAATATTCCTATGATGTTTTTGAATGATAGGTGATAGCTTTTCCGTGCCTGTACTGTTTCACCCTGGGTTTTAGGACACCATGAGAAATACTTATTAATACCAAAGATTTCATAATACTACCCCAAACTGCCTTGATGGCACTATTCCAATACAAACAACAGACACACCATTCATATTTCTAATTTATTATTAAATTACATAACAAAGCTTCTATACAGTCAGAAAATGCACATTTAGATGAGAACAAAAAATTAAGTACAAATACAATAAACCTGGTTCCAAGAAGCCATTTTAAAAGCAAAAAATTAGAAAGTGCATTTGGAATAGATTTTTTAAAACCTGTATTGGCATTTTTCATGAGGAAACATCCTCCATCATGGTAAAGTGTGATTGGAATTGATTTCCCTCCCTAAGAGCTAATAGGATAGGAATAGATGCAAATACTTTGATACTAAAGTAATACTTTTGATACTTTGTACTAGGCACAAAGAAAATGAGAAAGATCCCTTAGGACATGGCTCAGCTGTCTCAGCTTCTTATCCAATAAACATCCTCAAGAGTGACTTGTTCCTCATTTTCTTTTGCCCTATAAAACTTACGGGTATGCAGATTTATAAAGGAGTAACAAGATTAGTTTATAAAGATCATGATGAAAAGCTCTATATCTTTTTGGAGACCAGGCTAAACAACCCCTACCCCAAAAGGAGAATAGAACACAATCATTTCAATTCCCAGTAGAATCCATTTACTCTTTACATTTGCCACAAAATTCAGTGTAACACTAGACATGGCCATTTATCCTCAATAGCTTAATATTGCAAGTTAGAAAATGCAGTCAATTTCCAAGAAATCATATCTGGCTAGTGATCAAACATGAGGTATTAGAAAACTAAAAAGGCTAGTCCAGTTCTTTAAAGTCCTTTTCCTCAGGTTGAGATCATTAACAATGAAATAGAAAATTAATGGTGGGAATGCAAGTCCAAGGTGCCTCAATTCCATAGAGGCCAAAAGTCATTGCATCAGAAAGCTCCATAAGTACATTTTTCTATTCAGATGTATTCAGCGTCCAACAGGAAAGAACTAAAATCAATATTAATTGGTTCCAGATGCAAAAAGTGCCCTCATGATGACTCCTCTCATTACTCATCTCCACTCTCAGGATTGTACTCCCATGTCTGATCTGAGTACTGGGCAGTATGGAAAAAGGCATTCTCTATAAAAGTGAATTTTGGTAAGCAGGAGAAAGGAATAATGGAGAAGAAAAGCCCATATTTTTCTAACATTAGAAAAATATGGGTGAGCAATGCTGCAAATTACAGGGACTCCTTCAGCATCGTTAATAATAACAGTAAGAAGAATATAGAAATAGCCAGGAGATATCAACTGAAGCACTTGAATATCTGGGCTTGAACTTGAGTAATAAATTCATTAAGCATTTCAAACTAAAGTTATCAGCGCACAGTAAAACAAACTCTCATTAGTATACCTTTTGGAATTTTCTGCCCTTTTTGTTGCCATGGTTTTTCATACTTTTAAAGTGAAATGGAAAGTTTTGAGTGGTTATTAAAAAGATCCCAAAAGGAAAGATCCATCATATAAGACAATGGCTGAGAGAGAATAACTTCCTCTAAGAGGTAACATTTGGGACAAGGAATAGAAAATTCCTTGGACCCGGCTCTGTCTGGCTCTAATAAGCAATTTACTGTTGGCCCCTGAGCCTAGTAACTGGTTTGTAAGGACAGCAAAAAAGTTAAGAAAACCAAGATGCTTAAAAAAAAAGGCTAAATGGCATGAAACTGAAAGAGTTCAAATCAGCTATCATGGGATCCAAAATAAGCCTCTACTTGTAAATGGCACATTTCTATCCTTGCTCTAGGGCCTCCTGCAAAAGAAGGAACCATAAAGGATAGAGGAGCACAGCCCTAGCGCTCTATGTTTGGCCCTGGGTTACCTCACTATGGGCTACAGCACTGGGAGGTTAGTCAGACCTACCTGACACCAACATCTACACCACGCTTTTTCAACTTCCTCAGAAGAACTAGTTTATTTTCATAAAGAAAATAATCAACATAATTCTATTACTTCATTTAAGCGCAACCCTAATGGAAAGGCTTACCAGCCATCAAAAGTGTTTGTTTGCTCAGCTGCAGCAAAAGCTAGATTAGCTTGGGTCCTAGTTTTAGTCTCACACCATCACCCGTTAATGAACACACCAAACAGTCAGACCAGTAAAAAAGACTGGTAGTATAATTAAATAAATAACTTTATTTATGATACTTCAGATTTTCTAAATGCCGACTATACAGCAACCAAAGTCCCATAAATTCTAGCTGAGGCACAACCACTGATCAAGACCCTTTGAAAAATCAAAGATAATAAAGTGTCAGGGGAGAGAAGTTTTGTTCTCCCAACAGAGAATTTAATAAATGAACTTATTTCTCTGATCTTTTAAGGTTCACACTGGGAAAACTTAAACTTTCTTTTAAGGGCATCCCCAATCAACTGACTGATCAATCAACCCATATTTAGAAAAATAAACCCCGTAGTTAAAAAAAATGTATCAAACACTCTTCATACCCAGAACATAATAAAACTTTGACACCAGAATGAAAAACCTCTCGGTTTCTGCACCAGACCAGAGGTTAGTCTACCCATCACCCTGTAATCAAATTCATCTGAATATCACCATCAACACTCTGTGACGTAGTTAAGAACTACATGCTAATATCCTTTTATTCCCCACAGCACGGTCTTAAGCCAACACTATAAATACCATAGTAAATTCCAAAGGTGAAGAGTAGCCTTCTTTCTTGGTGAGGAATACAGCTGTTGGAAGTCTTCGGCCTATTTGTAGTAGTTCAGTTAGAGAAGTAAAAGATTTACAGAAACTGAGAAATGGTTAAACTTGAAAAGAATTCTGGTGGGTGGTTTAAAATTTTGTCACTGTCCAGGGTGGTAACAGAAGACAGGTGCAGATAGAGAGAGATTCTGTTATATGCACCTTCAATAATAAAGCCATTCTCTGGATGTTTGAAAAAGCTTAAGAGATTTGGAATGAATAGGTTTTCACAGAACACAGAATTCCTGGTACATCAGACAGTGGTTCTTAAACTTTTGCTCATAAATGTGGAACGCTTACAAATGGAATTATCTGATGATGACCCCTCACTCAGTGTCTTTTTACATGTGGCCTGTTAAAGAGATCTCACTGAAAACCAAGCATTCCCCTCACTCAGTTGCCGGTGTTAATCCTGACATGATGAAGAACAGTTGCAATGACAGACATTGGCTTTTTGTCATGGTAGAACTGAGATTTCGTTTTCTTACAGTAGTAAATATTAACCCAATGGAAGAGATTAACAAAAAACAAAAAACAGTGACTGACCAAAAAAAAAGCCTGTCATTCTTGATGTTTTTCCAGGAATACAGTTAACCCCAGTGTGTGCACGATTAAAAAATAAAATAAAGAAAAAAGCTTTTTTGCAGTACGTGTCTTCTATTTCAGACAATCTCAACTGTGTTTCTGAAGGTGGTCTGTGAGCATCTCAAAGATTCTTTGAAAAATGTAATTTTTCTTGAATACCAAAAGAGATGGGGACAAAGAGTAGAAATTTATAGCACAGATTATCAAGAAATGACTTGTGATTTCTCATCATGAGTGTAAAATAAAAGGACAAAAACTATTTTTATTCACAACCCCCATCTGGTGGCTGAAAGGAAAGCAGTCTTTGGATATAGAGAAACCTGGTTTTCTGAAGAATCCAGCTGTAAGACCGGGCTTGTCATCAGCCTTCAACACTTTCACCGAGGCACGGAAACTGTGTTTCTGATGGGTTTACTTACCTCTTCGGGAGACAAAAGCAACTGAAAACATTTATTATTTTTTTTAAACTAAAAACAGAAGGAAATGTGTGTTAGAAAAGATAGCACAGAAAACCTGTGACTTCAGCTCAACCTGACCATGTCACAGAGTCCATCACTATCAGTCTTGAATTAATCCTGCCGGTCAGGCTAATTATCAGGCCAGTCAACTTCTCCTTCCTACTTTTTCTGATTCCGGATCAGGGTGTGAAAGTGGTGGTTGTCAAGAGTCCCTGGAGATGTCTCATCAATGGAAAGCATACAGCAGCAATAGGATGGTACAGACACCAATAACACCACCCAGGATGAGTGAGTCTCGCCGCTTCCTAAGGTTGACCCTCTGGATAAGGCTGTTCACAGCAGGAAAACGATCTTTGGGAAATCTTTATTAAGGTCATATTTGGAAGAAGCCTCTTTAGTGAAAACTCACAGGAGTCACAAAAACAGAGATCAGTGGAGTCCAGAAAAGATAAATGATGAGAAGAAATAGAGGGGAAGAAAGTCACACTGAGGGAGCTGCAGCAAACACAAATGCCCTACTGCTCAAGGGCAAATTCAAGTCTCCCAGTACGCTGCAGTACACAAGAACCATGAAAAGAAAAAAATTCATAGCGAGAGAAGAAACAATGATGACTGCTACCATGTACTGAGGGATTACCATCAGGGTGGGAGCCCGTGTGGTCGGGAGAGAGGAACCCTGCAGGGCACGGAGGTACAGGTGCAGCCAGCTACCACCACCACTATCCTGAGGTTCCTGTCTTTCTTTTTTTTCCTTCTCTTTCTCTCTCTTTCTTAAACCCCTTTTCTCAGGAGACTGGGAAGTTTTGCCAGAAAGGTTTTGAGGAGTATGTGATCTTCTCCCCACGGTATAAGCCCCCTTGGATTCAGGTAACTGGTGGGAACAAACTCTAAGTGTCTCTATGGTCAAGCACTGGTTAATTATTTAAAATTTTAAATTTACTTTGCAGCAGTAGGCAGGATACCGTAAGAAAGTGGGTTAAACTGCTCTGGCTGTCCTATTTGGGGAACATAAAAAAAGGAAATATAGGAAATTTTCAATTTTAGGAGTTTTATAGCAGTCACAACTGTATTTTACTTAGTATTGTAAAGTATCTTCATATCTTACTTGTTGGTATGTTGTAATCAAAGCACATGCTTCTGCATCCTACATTGTTTTGCATTTCTAGCACTGGTTGCTGACTACACACCTGCAGGTGCATCCTCTTTGTTAATAGAGGTATTGTATCAAGGTCAAGAAAAGCAACAACAAAATCACCTAGGTTACTAGAGAGCTGGAATGATCCCTACTCCCGGTGAATCCTCACTGCATTTTCCTGTAAATAAATGACTCTCAGCAGGGACTGTATTGTGTATTTATATACTCTACATACTGTATGCAGAGGTTATGTTTTTTTCTAATCTTGAATTTTCCTGTGCCTACTGAAGAGAACTTTACACACTGTAGGCATTAATGTGTTTTTCAAACTAATTAATGAAAAAAAGGGGACAATTTGCAGAAACAATTTTTAAAATGCAGAACAGAAAGCATGAAGTAATGTGCAAAAACTTATACAGTGTAAGGTACAAATCTCATTTAAAGCAAATGCTTCATCTTTTCTTGCTTGGTAAAAGAAGGGTCAACAATCCCGTGAGAGAAAGTAAGGAAACTTTTGACATTAGGAAACCCTGTCTATAGGGGACATATTTCTATCTAGTTTATTACATTTAGGGGAACCACCGCCTTCCTTCTATAATAATCTAATTCAGTTCATGTAACAGGGTGGGGCTGACCTTGTCCTCTGCCATCAGGTGAACATACACACTCACGACTGGCCAGAGAGAATATTCCCTCCCCTTGGGCAAATAGCTGGGTTAGGAATAGCTTGAGGTAACTCAAGCTAGGGCAACCACAGTCCTCTTGGGACATGTGCCAGAGCTGTCAGAAAATACGCCCTTTTTCCATGAGAATTTTTGAACTGGTAGGAGGTGACTCTTGTAGCCCTCTCTATCAGCACGAGGAGAAATCTGCCTGAGAATGAGGCCAACACACAAGAAAACAGAAATAAGAGATGGAGTAGGGGAACAGAGAGGAAAGGCAGATTCTTGACAATAAAATCTGAGCCCCTGCATCCAGCCATACCTTAAGCCAAATTCTACCCCTGAATTTTACAGATATATGAACAAATTAATTCCCTCCTTTTCCTCCTTAAGTCAGTATGAATTAGGTTTCTATTACTATCTCTCTATGGAGTCCTGACTAACTCACACCCATTTTATTTGATTTTTTTAAACATAATTTTGGGAATGATTCTAATTTATGGTACTGATAAAATGAGATAATGTATATAACAGTATTCTGTTAACTGTAGAGCCCTATATAAAATATAAATGATTTCGGAGGTGTGGTTTTATACTTAGGGTGACAAAGCAAGAACAAAATTCACCAAAAACTGGAAAATACCAACAGGCTTCAGGATATTCCTTTCCTTAGGCAAATACGGTATCAAACTAAAAGTGACCTTAAATTATCTAGGACCAGAAGATACTCAACTTTTGAAAGTTAAAGGTCCTTTCCCCCTTAGTAATTGGGGGAGGAAACTTTTTTCTCTAAAAGGCTTGACTTCTCAGAGTAAACAAAATGTTTTAGCTTAGCAGGCGTATCAGTTTCCCTGCTGGGTTTCTCAGAAGTATCAGTAATACTACTTTAAATTGGGAAACTGAAGAATTAAAAAGGCAGAGGTCACAATAAACAAGCAGCAAATCTATCCTAGAGTTTAGCTTGTGCAAAATGAAACGACGCCATCAGCAGTTACAACTTATTTACATGTATGGCTGTCTACTTCCCTCCTTTTCTAAGCATGTGCCACTGACTTATTCTCCAAACTGAAAAAAGAAAGAAGAAAAAGCACATAATTTATGACGTTTAGGTAAAAATTGTGTACACTGTGGAGTTCTAACATGGATTCAAGAGCTTTTAAAATATAAAATAATTCTGTGAATTTGAAAATTCACATAATTTTTTTCTAGATCTACTAGTATTAACCCTCTGGTGTGCAATCTTTCAGATATGGCATTAAACAGTATGATCTTTCAGGAATGCAGGGCATATCATAACACAGAATTACTGATGGCCTCTCCTGTTACTGATGATGGCAACCTGTCCAGAAGAGGGGGAGAGTGGTGAAGCACATACACAGATTCTTTTCCCCAAAAAAACCCCAGATTTCAAGCTTTCAAAAAGGATACTAGCCAAAGTGTTCATTTTGCTCTGAATTGACTTCAACATTCCTCTCTGTGAAGTCATATTTTCTTTTGTTGCCATAGCAATGCTGCAAGGGAGGAAGAGAGAAGCTCATTAAACTGATGTTTCAGATGATCCTGCATGCATCCATCATACCCTTAAAAGTGAACAGAAAACTAAGGTGAGCACATCACCTTTGAAAACCACTGGGCAGGAACATGGAAAAAAAAAAAAAAAAATCACCTCCCAAGTCATCTTCCCATTGTCCTTTTTCTGAATGACCACTTCATCCCCAATGCTATCCTCTGATATTTTTTTGGACAAGGCAGTGGACTGTTTCCTGTGGGTTGTTTTTTTTCCTTCAAAGTAACATATGAAATAAGACAACTGACAAATCACACATTACAAAAGCTTCTTAAAATGGTTTTAAAAGGGTCCAGGTACTAAAATATCCTTAATCAGGAAAAACCCTTGAGAGGGAAGTAGGGAATTACAATTATAAAAATAGAACCAAAGGTGCAACATATCACAAAATATTTATATACAACCAGCCCTTAACTTATGGAAAGATTATGTTCCAGGGCTTCCCTGGTGGTGCAGTGATTGAGAATCTGCCTGCCAATGCAGAGGACACGGGTTCGATCCCTGGTCCGGGAAGATCCCACATGCCGCGGAGCAACTAAGCCCGCGAGCCACAACTACTGAGCTTGCGTGCCGCAACTACTGAAGCCCGCACGCCTAGAGCCCGTGATCCACAACAAGAGAAGCCACCGCAATGAGAAGCCCACGCACCGCAACGAAGAGTAGCCCCTGCTCACCGCAACTAGAGAAAGACCACGCGCAGCAACGAAGACCCAACTCAGCCAAAAAATAAATAAATAAAATAAATAAATTTATTAAAAAAAAAAATTATGTTCCAAAACTCTATTTGAGAACCAACCAAGTAGATTTTAGGACACACATGCAACATTAAGCTGGTTTCCAAGCCAGGTGACAAAGGTCACAGATTCATTAAGCAAATGACAAAGAAGGGAAGTCACTTTTTCACTTTGTAGAGTACAGTTTCTTTCATGTAACTACTTTGATGTGCTTTTTAAAGAAATCTCAGTTAATATCTTTTTGCTATCACTGCCAGGATTATTAACTTTCAATAGTCTTATCTTCTTGGACATTAGTATCCTAGAGGGCAGGGTCAGTATACATTTTGATATATAACACACAGGGGAGCGTTTTAGATACTGACATTATAAAAAGCAGTAGGAAATAGGAAGTTCTTCAGTAATTCTGAAAATACGTGAAACATTAAAAAAACCGAAAAGCAACAGAAATGAAGATATCCTGGGAAGATGGTAGAGCACAAATTCTTGACCTTATCTCTGGCCCAATTTCCTCTATGGAAGAATACAAGACAAAGGCAGACATGCCGGGGAGGGTCCATCTGAGGTCCCAAGTTCTCTTGAGATCTCGAGGGAAGAAAGCCAGGGAGGGCTACACTCTCTCAATCAAGGGAAGAACCAAATGGCAGGGAAGACTATATTTTTCTTCAAGCCTGGGGCAAAGACCTAGGTTTCACTGCATTCTGAGAAGCCCAGGCAGTGGAAGGTAAGGGTCTGCATGTGCAGGGGCTGCAGTGATGAACTGAACTGCTCTCAGTCCCTACAGCTGCAAAAGGACTGCTACACACAGCCAGAGAGACCTATAAGCAGACAGCTGACATCTACAAGCTGGTGTGACAACGAGCCCCTAAGAGGGAAAACTGCCGGGCCATCTACTGCCACCTGTATGTACCTGCTTTAGGGTCTCTAATAGCCTGACCTACCAGAGGGCTAACTGAACACATTTTTGGACAGGCCAAGACCAGGTATGCTACTGGAGGAAAATGCTAGAGGGAGTACTTGGAGCAAATGGCAAATGAATCAAAACTGGAATTTCAAGATCTGAGAAGGCAAAGAAGAAACAAAAGTGTGTAGGGAGATATATACAAGGATAAGCATTGTTTGGAATAGTGAAAGACAAATGAAAAAATATTCCCCACCACCACCCCCTCCCCCCAAAACCTGGTAACAACATTGGAATGGTTTAGTAGATTATGGTATACCTGTACTATGAAAATAATATTTGCTTATTAAAAGAATGAGTCAGAATTATTTCCATTAACCTGGAGGGATGTTTATGATATACTGAATGATTTAAGTGAGCCACAGAATGTGTATAGTATTAGTCCTTTTTTATTTTAAGGAACACTCAAAACATCTTTGTGTATGTTTGTATGACAGTGAGAAAGGTATTAGAAAGATACATAACTGTCAGTTAATACAAGTTACTTCAGGGGGTAGGAATGGAGGGGCACCACCAGGAGACAAACTTTTTCTTTATACATTTTAGAATTATTTAAATTGTTATAGTAAGAACACTGTACTTTTATAATACATAAACATCTAATAAAGAAAATCAAAAAGAAAATTAGAGGAACTCCACCTGAGTGATTAAGAAATGTTAATAACATTACTAGCACCAAATCCCCTACTGTTATTCACCTCAGTATCACTATGAGTCAAGTAATGATTTATAAAGGTTTTCCCAGATCCTAGAAAATCTAAAGAATTGAAGGGATCAGGTATATCGGAAGACAGAATGAAAATTTGTGGTAATTTGTAAAAGGAGTTGTCAGACCCCTAAATTACCTGCTCCAAACCATGCAGGCAGGTGACTGACCTCAGTTCAGCAGAAAATCCAACCAAGAAGAGACCTACAGATACTGACATTTTAAAGCCCCCAATAAAACAGTCAGGCCCCTTCCCGATCACCCACGGTGAAGGCTCCCACTCAACAAATCCTACCACCCACGCACACAGAATGAGCATCCAATCACTAGATTTGGAGCCTCACCCTTAAATATGAACAAAGAGCCAAGGTTCACTAGGCATTTGAGGAGAGCCTCTAACATAAAAGGCAGAGATCCAAACAAACCAACCAGCAAACAGAAGAGTGATTCTGAGGAAACAGAGGCAATAAAGGAGGCTCATGAAACTCTAAAATCAAATTATATTTAATGCCCTCCGAGAGATAAAATATCACATTCATGAAACATACAAACATAAACGTACGTGTGTGTGTGTGTGTGTGTGTGTGGCTCTATCCCTTTAGAGAGCTCGTGTAAATTACAAAAAGGAGAATGGAAATAAAAACGTAACAGAAGCGTTAGAAGGAAAAATTGAGTAAACTTTCCAGAAAGTAGGAAAAAAAAAAAAAATGCAAGACAGAGAAAAGGTAAGAAAGGCTCAAGAAAAGGCAGGGAAGTAAGAGGTACAAACTATTAGGTATAAAATAAGCTACAAGGATATATTGCCCAACACAGGGAATATAGCCAATATCTTATAATAACTAATAAATGGAGTAAAACCTTTAAAAATTGTGAATCACTATATTGTACATGCATATCTTATATAGTATTGTATAGCAACTATACTTCAATAAAAAAATAAGTTAAAAAAAAAGGGGGGACACTTCCCTGGCGGTCCAGTGGTTAAGACTCCGCACTGCCACTGCAGGAGGCGCAGGTTCGGTCCCCTGTTAGGGAGCTAAGATCCCACATGCCACATGGCGCGGCCTTACAAAAATAAAAAGGAACTAGGAAAAATGCATGTTGTGGTTCTACCATTCAGGAGTTGGTTACAGTAGGGCAGCTCCCTAGACCATTATGGACTTCCACTGCCCAAGGTTATCCTTGGTCAAGAATAGGAACCCCATTTCCAGTGTCCATAACCAGTGTTCTACAAGCAACCACCCTTCCCTTTACAGGGATTAACACTTACCCATATGGCCCTCTCACAACCTACTGATTTAAGTCATGGACAAGTTAGGTGACTGCACATACTAACCTGCTATGGTTAATATCATTCCACTTTTTCTAAATGCCCAACTACACATGTGTCTGCCTGTATCTATGAATATGTTCATATTTTTTATTATTTTTAAATAGATATGAAGAGAGACATAGAGAAAAATATGGAAGAATACATACCAAATTATTAACCAATCTAGTGGCTGTGTTTTAGGTGAATTCTTTTTTTTCCCGTTTTATTTAGGTATATTTGACAAATATAAAGTGTATATTAAAAAAAAAAAGGATCAAGAAGAAGGAGGGAAGAAAACGATAAACATAAGAAAATTTCTCAGATCTGAAGATAAGTTTCCAGACTGTAAGAGCCCACCAAATGCCTAGTTCAATGGACTAAAAAAGATGCATATCAAGCTCATATGGTGAGATTAAAAACAAGCAAAAACATAAGGGAAAAGGGATGATCTTAAAAGCTTCCAGAGGAAAAAAAATGCTTATCAAATACAAAGGACCAGAAATTTTAATTGGCATTGGACTTAAAAAGCAGCACTGGAAACAATGCTTTCAAAAATTTCAAAATTATTTTCAACCTAGAATTCTATATCTTAGCTAAACAATGAATCAAGAATACGGGTAGAATAAAGACTTTTTTCGACGTGTAAAGTCCAAAAATTTTACCTCCTATTCTTTCTGAGGAAGCTACTAAAGAACATGGTCCAACGTAATGAGGGAATAAACTAAGAAAGTCGAAGACTTTTTTTTTAGAAATAAGTGATCCAATAAAGGAGGTCATTTTAGGATAATGGTGAAAGGACATCCCAGGACCAGTACAGTGAATGCACCAGGTCTAGAGCAAAACCAGTCAAGATTAGAGCAGAAAGAGGTGGGCAATGTCAACTTTATAACACACTGAATTTTAGATCCACAAAGTAAAAAGATCACAAGAATAAGAGTCAAACTAACAACATCCTTTGCACCATTAGTTCTTATTCATAATTTTTCAGGCTAAGTGTATATCTATGATAGAATATGATACATTTAAAATGTGGTTGTTTTATAATAGATTTACTTTACCAGGTATTTTTAAATAGGTATTATGGCCTTGTAAAAAGTTACAATTCAAACCTGGGCTGAGATATCTGAGGCCAATCTCTGAATCATATAAGCCTCTGTTTTCTTAAACTGGGACTATCACCATCTCCTATGCACTCTGACTCAGAAGTAGATAGGGAAAATTAAAAAATAATTTCTGCAAAGCACTTTGTGTTCCTTGGAGAACGGATATTATCATCATACATTATGTTATTATCTTGTTGAATATGCATGATTTCCAGTACCACACAAAGTATATCGAGACTTACTTTCCCATCTTATTCCATCATCTGGAGTCAAGCTGAGTGAATCTAGGCTGTTGTTATTTCAAGGGTCAAATATGCAGAGGCAAAACATAAGCTCCAAATAATGTATAATGCTTTTAAAATGATAAATTATTGATGTGTTTACTGGAACTTCAACATTCTCACCTGTTCTGTGAACTAAACTCAGACACTTATTTTTTCAACAACAGACAATACTAGTTATACATTTAAAGCTTAAGAATACATTTACAAATATTAAAAATATCCGTTCTTTTCAATAAACTGGTGTCAGCTTATATTCAGTTGTGTACATATTCTAAAAATACAGCTCTAAAAGGAAAAGGTAAAATTTTACATGTAGAATATGTAAAAATAATTATTTGACACAAATTCTATATTATCCATAAGTAATCATAACTAGTTTTATATACAATAAAATTTCACTTGTGACACCTATCATATTTTGAAACAAAGTGAAATAGTGAAATAAAAGGTCTTTTAATCACATGGTTTTTTGCTTTTTAACTAGCAAAATAATTATATCAGTGACTTGATAGTTCTCAAATGTTCCTATCCTATGAGGTACTCCAAATTTTTATACTCATATCACCTGCCCTTAAAAAGGCCAGCTTGGAATCGAAAAGCTTAAGGCAGCCTGGTGCTAGAAGATAAGGTATAAAGGAAGAAATAAAAGGAAGAAAAAAAAGAAAAAGGGTTATAAGGAAACCTTAAGTAAAGAATCCTTTGCAAAATGTGACCCAACTTTATGTGCTGATGAAAGGAAAGGAGTCACAAGGGAGATATTTCAGTTGATAATTAGGCAATTTTGTGAAAACGTTGGTCAGATGGAAGACCCAGTGCATGCAATTCAAACAAAATTCCAAGATGTGATAACTGCGTATTATTATAAAAGATAATTTATTAAGATTATTAAATAATGATAGGATCCATTTAATAAAATGAGAAGCCATGAGTCCATTTCAACATAAATATTTAGGATATGAACACTGAAATATTTAGAGGTAAAGAGGCAACATGTCTGCAACTTATTTTCAAGTAGTTCAGAAAAAAAATTGCAAAAAAGCAAATGTGGCAAAATGATAACATTTGGGGAATCTAGGTAAAAGGTATAAGGAAATTCTTTGTACCATTGGAACTTATTCTGAAATCCGAAATGAAATCAAAATAAAAAGTTAAAAAAAAAAAGTGTAAATAATACAGCTGCCATTTTCAAATTACCTAGTATCAGCCAGGCATTGTATTAGGCATTTTACTCATATTATCTTTAATTTTCAAAACAATCTTCTAGAGTAGGTATTATCATCAATCCCATGTTTTTAAACACATAAGAAAATGAAGATTCCAAGAAACTTATCCAAGACAGAGATCTAATTAAGTAGCACAGCCAGGTTTCAAACCAAATAACACTCCAAAGCTTGTCCTCTTTCTATAAGGTAGTAAATATAGTAGTGGTTTAGATAGAGCTCTTATTCTATAGTTAGAGACTCAGATTTGAGGATTTGAATCCTCAATACTATTTGTTAGTCATGTGACCATGGGCAAATTACCTACCTTAACTTCTTTTTTGTTTTGGAGATAGTATCTAGTGATCAGTGCCTATCTCATGAGTTATTGAGGAGATTAAATAACATACAGCATGTAAAACACTTGAACACAATACCAAAGCCTATGGTAAGAATACAAATGTTTGTTGTTTTTCCCATGTACTTCGTTCTACCTTTCCTGAAAAACAGTGCTGTAGACATTGCTGAATTTTAATGAAAATGAAACTGTGATTAAAAATCTTCCAACAAACAAAAGTCCAGGACCAGCTGGCTTCACAGGTGAATTCTATCAAACGTTTAGAGAAGAGCTAACACCCATCCTTCTCAAACTCTTCCAAAAAATTGCAGAGGAAGGAACACTCCCAAACTCATTCTATGAGGCCACCATCACCCTGATACCAAAACCAGACAAAGACACTACAAAAAAAAAGAAATTACAGACCAATATCACTGATGAATATAGATGCAAAAATCCTCAACAAAATACTAGCAAACAGAATCCAACAACACATTAAAAGGATCATACACCACGATCAAGTGGGATTTATCCCAGGGATGCAAGGATTCTTCAATATATGCAAATCAATCAATGTGATACACCTTATTAACAAATTGAAGAAGAAAAACCATATGATCATCTCAATAGATGCAGAAAAAGCTTTTGACAAAATTCAACACCCATTTCTGATAAAAACTCTCCAGAAAGTGGGCAGAGAGGGAACCTACCTCAACATAATAAAGGCCATATATGACAAACCGACAGCAAACATCATTCTCAATGGTGAAAAACGGAAAGCATTTCCTCTAAGATCAGGAACGAGACAAGGATGTCCACTCTCACCACTATTATTCAACATAGTTCTGGAAGTCTTAGCCACGGCAATCAGAGAAGAAAAAGAAATAAAAGGAATACAAATTGGAAAAGAAGAAGTAAAACTGTCACTGTTTGCAGATGACATGATACTATACATAGAGAATCCTAAAACTGCCACCAGAAAACTGCTAGAGCTAATTAATGAATATGGTAAAGTTGCAGGATACAAAATTAATGCACAGAAATCTCTTGCATTCCTATACACTAATGATGAAAAATCTGAAAGAGAAATTATGGAAACACTCCCATTTACCATTGCAACAAAAAGAATAAAATACCTAGGAATAAACCTACCTAGGGAGACAAAAGACCTGTATGCAGAAAACTATAAGACACTGATGAAAGAAATTAAAGATGATACCAACAGATGGAGAGATATACCATGTTCTTGGATTGGAAGAATCAACATTGTGAAAATGAGTATACTACCCAAAGCAATCTACAGATTCAATGCAATCCCTATCAAATTACCAATGGCATTTTTTACAGAGCTAGAACAAATCATCTTAAAATTTGTATGGAGACACAAAAGACCCCAAATAACCAAAGCAGTCTTGAGGGAAAAAAATGGAGCTGGAGGAATCAGACTCCCTGACTTCAGACTATACTACAAAGCTACAGTAATCAAGACAATATGGTACTGGCACAAAAACAGAAACATAGATCAATGGAACAAGATAGAAAGCCCAGAGATTAACCCACGCACCTATGGTCAACTAATCTATGACAAAGGAAGCAAAGATATACAATGGAGAAAAGACAGTCTCTTCAATAAGTGGTGCTGGGAAAACTGGACAGCTACATGTAAAAGAATGAAATTAGAATACTCCCTAACACCATACACAAAAATAAACTCAAAATGGATTAGAGACCTAAATATAAGACTGGACACTATAAAACTCTTAGAGGAAAACACAGGAAGAACACTCTTTGACATAAATCACAGCAAGATCTTTTTTGATCCACCTCCTAGAGTAATGGAAGTAAAAACAAAAATAAACAAGTGGGACCTAATGAAACTTCAAAGCTTTTGCACAGCAAAGGAAACCATAAACAAGACGAAAAGACAACCCTCAGAATGGGAGAAAATATTTGCAAATGAATCAACGGACAAAGGATTAATCTCCAAAATATATAAACAGCTCATTCAGCTCAATATTAAAGAAACAAACACCCCAATCCAAAAATGGGCAGAAGACCTAAATAGACATTTCTCCAAAGAAGACATACAGACGGCCACGAAGCACATGAAAAGATGCTCAACATCACTAATTATTAGAGAAATGCAAATCAAAACTACAATGAGGTATCACCTCACTCCTGTTAGAATGGGCATCATCAGAAAATCTACAAACAATAAATGCTGGAGAGGGTGTGGAGAAAAGGGAAACCTCTTGCACTGTTGGTGGGAATGTAAATTGATACAGCCACTGTGGAGAACAATATGGAGGTTCCTTAAAAAACTAAAAATAGAATTACCATATGACCCAGCAATCCCACTACTGGGCATATACCCAGAGAAAACCGTAATTCAAAAAGACACATGCACCCGAATGTTCACTGCAGCACTATTTACAATAGCCAGGTCATGGAAGCAACCTAAATGCCCATCAACAGACGAATGGATAAAGAAGTTGTGGTACATATATACAATGGAATATTACTCAGCCATAAAAAGGAACGAAATTGAGTCATTTGTTGAGACGTGGATGGATCTAGAGACTGTCATACAGAGTGAAGTAAGTCAGAAAGAGAAAAACAAATATCGTATATTAATGCATGTATGTGGAACCTAGAAAAATGGTACAGATGAGCCAGTTTGCAGGGCAGAAGTTGAGACACAGATGTAGAGAATGGACATATGGACACCAAGGGGGGAAAACTGCGGTGAGGTGGGGATGGTGGTGTGCTGAATTGGGCGATTGGGATTGACATGTATACACTGATGTGTATAAAACTGATGACTAATAAGAACCTGCAGTATAAAAAAACAAACAAACAAAACAACTAATACTAAACTTTCATTGGGTTATTTGTATGGAAATATGTTAATATAAATGTTTCAGACATTACATGAAATTTCTAAAAATCTTATATTTGTATTTGTATGGAAATATGTATGGAAATATGTTAATATAAATGTTTCAGACATTACATGAAATTTCTAAAAATCTTATATGTTCTGGTATAATGTTATAAGTCATAATCCTAGTTATTACTTTAAAATGTATATCTCAGAAATAACTAATTTTCTTGTCAACTGCATTATTATGAACTTTCATCAAATCTTTAACCGTGGTCATTTTTAAGTCTTTTGTCATTTACAGACAGTTCTGGGTGTACTCTGATGATTTTGCAAATATGTTCCTATAAAAGGGTTTCATCTTCAAGAAATTCATGGAAAAGACTCTGACAAGTACAGGTTTCTGGTAACTGACTGTACTGCTGAACTGAATGAATAAGCATTTTCAGAACTCTAATGAAAAACTGATGAACTCATAAAAGTGCTAACAAAAGATCAAGATGGAAAAAAAATTAATTACATGGGACTGAGTGAACTGATGAGGATGAGTATAATTTTTGTGACTTTCTGTCTGAATTAAAAAAAAAAAAATCCCACAAGGACTCAGAGGCAAAGAATATACAAATCAATTTTCACTGCAAAGTAAAGGAGCTGTTACAGTGGAGGATTACTGGACTGAATGTCAATATTATGACATAGTATGAGTGTGTTTCATGTTTGGTAATTGCAATCATTGTTGCTTTTGTTATGGTCATCCATGTACAATGCTTGGTGTCAGTCTATCTCTTGTAAAAATAAAATACAGTGTGTGTGTGTGAAAAAAAAAAAAAAAGTTATGATATCAGAAAAGAAATGTGGGTTAGACATGGTGGTAGAGAGTTTTTGGCATATAGATTGTGATTGAAGCCATCAAAATGGTAGAGATTTTTGAGGGAGAATATGCGAAAATGTAGGAGCTCTGGGATATCTGATCTTAAAGCATTCTGTAGAGAAGGTAGGACATTTGTAAGAAGCAGATAGGAATGTCTACAGAATTTATGAGAAATCCAAGAAAATTTGAGCCCATTGAGACCAAATAAAGAGGTGTCATCCACAGTATTAACTATTTATGAGTTTGATATAATGGTAAAACAATACTGTCATTGTTCATCAACTCATAGAGAATCATATGTGTTTTCCAAATGTACATAAAATACTAGATGGGAATGCATAAACATAATACAAAAATTTTTAATCCCAAAAAAAAAAAAAAAAAAGAACGGAGACCGTTCCTAGTTAACTTACTTTTTTACTGTCTTAAAATAGGTACTTAAAAATTCACCAAACCTAGAGAATTAAGCAGTTCAAACCAACATATTTCCCTTACCTTAAGCAAGAAACTACTTTAATGTTATTACAGATAATACTAATTACTACAGATTTTCTATAACTTCTGTAACAGAAACCAAGTCTACAAAAATGGTATACATAAGACATTTAACAAATCACATGTTCAAGACTGTTTTCATTAAAAAGTAAGAATAAAAAGACAGAGGCTGAAAATACTGAGTATGAATTAATCAGAAAAATTAACCTAGGTAAAACAGCTCAATTCTACTAATTCTGGAAACAAATGTTTTAGGCTTCAAATGTATCTTACAAGGGAAAGTCACAGTAAAAATACATAACCATGTAATGAAATTCTCATCTTTAATGAGGATGAACTGACTTTAACTCTAGTTATAGAATTAACTTTATCTGTTCATTTATATGCAAACAAACAAAAACAAAACATTTTTCCTACCTTATTGTCTCTTCTATTAGACGATCTGAGCTGCAAACAAAAAGAAAATTTGAATTCTGGAATTATTAAACGCACATTTAAAACTTGCACTTAATTTTTCTACATTTTACAGATAGATTACTCTTCCAACCATTTATGTAAAAAGAGCACCCAGACTTCTGAAAGCGTCTGGAGAAAATTCTGGACTCTGAAATTAATTAATCCACATATACAGTTTTCATCTTACTTTTATTTGTTGGCTTAAATCTATTTCTTCCACAGAGATACTTGATTATTAAAGTCAGAACAGTTTTAATGACAGCACAAATAAATAGAACTTCTTCTTTAGTTTAGATAGCTCCAAGTTGTCACCATTGTCTATTCAAAACTTAAGAATTACAACCAACTTGTTGAGACAGGATAGGCAAATATAGTTCTAATGCCTATAAGTAGTAATTATTTATATCTTAAAGTTCCTTCCTTTTTTGAAAAACAAAATCAAATCTCAGCTTGCCACACTTTAGAATTCAAGAATCTGAATAGGGACTTCCCTGTGGCGCAGTGGTTAAGAATCCGCCTGCCAATGCAGGGGACATGGGTTCGATCCCTGGTCCGGGAAGATCTCACATGCCGCGGAGCAACTAAGCCCGTGTGCCACAACTACTGAGCCCGTGTGCCACAACTACTGAAGCCCGCGCACCTAGAGCCCGTGCTCCGCAACAAGAGAAGCCACCACAATGAGAAGCCTGCGCACCGCAATGAAGAGTAGCCCCCGCTTGCCGCAACTAGAGAAAGCCCGTGCACAGCAACAATGACCCAATGCAGCCAAAAATAGATAAATGACCCCTCACTTGTTTAAAAAAAAAAAAAGGAACCTGAATAAAGACACCAATGCACCTTTGATCTGTAAAATATTTGCCTTTATGCATCACACACTGGAAAAAGAAACCCACCAAAAATCCATTTTAGGGAGGAATTTACAGGTAGCTAAATTTGGTAAAGGGGCAGCTTTATAGCAGAAAGTAGGAAAACAAACTCCCAGACATCTGTATCCATTTGGTACAGTGCATGGAACACAGTAGGGACTCAAATACTTGTATATTTTTTCCAACTACCTCTTTCCAAAAGGATTTCTAAGTTCATTCTATAAATTAATAAATTGAGGTTTTATTATAAAGTAGTGGACCAGGAAATCTAAGTTACTGCAATGAATTAGGGAACAAAGATGAACTTTAAAAATGTCATAAATATCTTATATAAATGCTATGATTAAGAATTTCAAAAATTACAAAGACGGTGGAGGGATTAAGAGCCAGACTATGTGGCTTTCTGAATGTTGACTGTATCACCTATTAGCTGAATAAACTCCATTCATTAAAAGCATCCTGGATAGTGTGGATACAATTCAGCAACAAAGTGGCTCCATAAAGACAGCATAATCCAGTAAAAATTGAATTTAAAATTACTTTCCTTTGGGGTATATAATATATAATCAAGTGGAATTATCCTTCTTAAACAAGTACTTCATAATAGCCCAGAGGCATTCCAAAGAGTCATCTAGAGTCTATATTAAGCAACAAGTTTCTGTTTCTTTCAAGACCAATTTAAACTAGCTGAAAACAATGAGCTAAATTTCATCACCAATTATTGTACCAAGGAATCACTAAAGCCACATTTAGATAATAATTCTCTGTTTAAAAAATAACTCATTTCCCTAAATACACAAACAGCAAATGACACAAATTTCAAGCACATATTTTAAAGTAGTTTTAACCAACAAAATGTAAGAACTTGGGAAAACCACTTAGGTAACAACTAATTAGAATCTTCTTTTAAAAGAGTAGGTGAATAAGTAAATAATAAACAAGTAAGCAAGTAAGAAAACAAACAAGCAAGTGCATAACAAATAAAATTTTAAAACTGATCCCTTTGCAAACTGCAAAAAAATCTGATGAGGTTGTCACCAACCAATGAGATAATTTACATCAAGCACTGTGGTGATGCAGTCTTTCACTTACAGTTAACCAGAGAGACCTGTGTCTTATTCATTTCTATATAATATCTTCTAAGACATGTTAACAATACAGTTAAGCTGCAGTAGGATACAAAAAGCTGTTTAAGCGCTAACAAAGTGTTATTTTACAGATAACATTTGGAAAATACCGAAAAACAAAGATGAATGTAGAAATCATTTGTAACCACTCTTCCATTAACACTGATATTGTGGCATATTTGTTTCTTGTCTGGGTAGGCCAAGGAGTATCTCTACTTGCTTTTTTCATGGTTTATTTAGCAGACAAATTTTGTTTTATAATCCCATGAAGTTACCTAGAGACAAAAAAGTTAAGCACCTGACAGACTCTGCCCAGTTCAGTCAGGGAGAGAAAAAAGAGAAAGATAAAAGCTAAATTATTAACAGTGAAATCAGAAAGTCACATTTTCTATTTTAAAAACATCAGTAGACTTTTTAGAACAGTTTTAGGTTTGCAGAAATATTCAGCAAGAAGTACAGGGAGCGCATATACCCATTTTCCCCCAACTATTATTAACATCTTTAGTGTGGTACATGGGTTACAACTGATGAACCAATATTGATACATTATTAACTAAAGTTCATAGTTTATATTAGGGTTTACTCTTTGCAGCTGTACAGGTCTATGGGTTTTACAAATGCATAATGTCATATATCCACCATTACAGTATCATACAAAGTAGTTTCACAGCCCTAAATATCCCCTATTCTCCACTTATTCATTCTTCCTCCTCTTCCCCCCCTGAACCCCTGACAACAGCTGATCTTTCTACTGTCTACAGTTCTGACCTTTCCTGAATGTCATGTAGTTGGAATTATACAGTATGAAGTCTTTCCAGACTGGCTTCTTTTATACATTTAAGGTTCCTCCATATCTTTTGGGGGCTTGATAGCTTGTTTCTTGTATCACTGAATAATATTCCATTGAATGGATGTACCTACAGGTTGCTTATCCATTCACTTATTGAAGGACATCTTGGTTGCTTCCAACTTCTGCCAATTATGAGTAAAGCCGCTATAAACATTCATGTGCAGGTTTTTATTTAGACATATTTTCAATTTGTTTAGGTAAATACCTAGGACTGTGACTGCTAGATCATATGGTAAGACTATTTAGTTTTTAAGAAAAACTGCCAAACTGGCTTCCAAAGTGGCTGTATCACTTTATATTCCCACCAGCAATGAGAATTCCTGTTGCTCCACATCCTTGCTAGCATTTGGTGGTGTCAATGTTTTGGATTTTAGCCATTCTAATAGGTACATGGTGGTATCCAGTTGTTTTAATTTGCAATTCCCTAATGACATATGATGTTGAGCACTTTTAATATGGTTCTTTGCCAGCTGCATACCTTCTCAGATGAAGTGTCTGTCAGACCTTCTGCCCACTTTTTAACTGTTGAGTTTTAAGAGTTCTTTGTATATTTTGGATAATAGTCCTTTCTCAGATATGTGTTTTGCAAATATTTTTTTCCAGTCTGTAGCTGTCTTTTCATTCTCTTGATAGTGTCTTTGGAAGAGCAGAGGTTTTTCATTTTAATGAAGTCGATCTTATCAACTTTTTCTTTCATGGATGGTGTTTTTGGCATTGTATCTAAAAACTCACTGCCAAGCCCAATGTTACCTAGATTTTCTCCTATGTTATAAAACTTCTATAAGTTTTGTATTTTATATTTAGGTCTATGATCTGTTTTGAGTTATTTTGGGGAAAGATATAAGGTCAGTGTCTATATTCATTTTTTTGCATGTGGATGCCCAGTTGTTCTAACACCACTTGTTCAAAAGACTATCCTTCCTCCACAGACTTGCCTTTGCTCTTCTGTCAAAGATCATTTGACTATATTTGTGTGTCTATTTCTGGGCTCTCTATTCTGTTGCACTGATCTATCTGTCTGTTCTTTCACCAATACCACACTGTCTTGATTACAAACAATATACAATAGGAAGTCAAGTTTAAATGGGGAGACAGTTTTTGTTCCTCTTTTTCCCCCTGAAAGTATTTTAATAAACATTTTTGTGCAAAAAAAATATATTTTTTTAACGTCAACAAACTTGTTTAACTACAGCAGAAACAAAAAGCCTAAGAGAAAATGTGAGGAATCACAGTTTCCATTTGTTGTTCTTCAGATAAATGGTACATAAGGATTGAAATCCTAAAAATCTACCTGAATTATAAAGAATATGAAATATTAAGGAAGCATTTTCTAATTTGTTTCTGAAACCTCTAAAAAATTAACTTGTATATCAATATAAACTAATCTGCTTATGTAAATAAAAATGGAAATATACTTTTCATTGTATGTATATGTTTTTCTCTCTCACATACTTATAACTCAGAAAACAATTCTCTCATAAATATAATCACAGAAATTCAATAGTATCAGCAATCATGACATCCATGAAACTATAAAGAATAAAATGGCTAGTTGCTTTCTCTTACACCCTACAACCTGAGTTTTATTAGTCAAGGCTCAAGCACTTGACTATATGAACTCAGCTCATGGAGTTGTCATAAGGCTCAAAAGCGATAGTGTAAACAAAAGTATTGTGTAAATTGTATAAGCCTACAGATACATGGCTGATGTAGATCAAGGCACTTTCATGCCTCATAGTCTCTCTTCTTCTGCATCCCCTCTTCTTCTGCATCCCCTTTCCTGATTTTCAACATAAATTGCTTTCATTTCAAAGTCCAGTTCAGAAGTCATATCCTTTGGGAAGCCTTTCCCATTCTATCTATACATCGGGCAGAACTAATACTTCTTTATACTATAATGTGTTTTCATAGCTCCTTGCTCTTCATCAATTCCTTCAAGATTATAACAAGCATTTAAGATATATCAGACATCATACTATGCACTGGAGGAAAAATATTTTAAATTTGTAAAGCTTATGAAGTTTTTCACATATGTTATCTCATATATTTTAAAAAATATAATATTTTGGGGACTTCCCTGGCGGTCCAGTGGTTAAGACTTCACCTTCCAATGCAGGGGGTGTGGGTTTGATCCCTGGTCAGGGAGCTAAGATCCCACAGGCCTCGTGGCCAAAAAACCAAAACATAAGACAGAAGCAGTATTTTAACAAATTCAATAAAGACTTTAAAAATAGTCCACATCAAAAAAAAATCTTTAAAGAAAAATAATATTTTTTAAAGTATATGAGATACTTTTAAAAATATAATATTTCACAGGATATCCTAATTATATGTTTATTATTTCTCTAACTAGAATGAGTTCCCAAAGGGTAGAGACTGAGTCTAATTTATCTTAAATTCCCTAGAGTCTAGTACAGTATCTAGCACACAGAAGACATTCATTAAATGCTTGATAAATGAATGAATAAGTAAGTAAATGAGACACTTGTTGGATCAATAAAATATCAATGAGAGTTAACACTGAAATAATCCTTATAAATTTCCACAGAGGACAAGGAGGATATAAATGTTATATTATACAAACACATCTGGGCAGAGAAAATTCCTCACTATTGCAGAGCACCTCCAACTCAAGTTTTACTGTTTAACAAAGCCACAGACCAACTGAAGGTGAATTTGATTTCACTATAGCTCCAAGTGAAAAAGAGTTCTGTATAAAAGCTCCTAACAAGAACATTCTGCTTTGTTAAACTAGACATTTACCACATGAATATAAAAATTAAAAAAATGCTGCTCAGGGTAATGTTAATTTGCTTTGTCATCTATTTCAATATGGCAGACAACTGTACCACCTGAAACAATGGAGCTTTGATATGTAATTTTAAAATACCCCATGAGTGGAATGACAGATGCATAATGAAATAAATGCTACCGGTTCTCACAGGCTAAAAACTCAACACTCCATTACACAAATGACTCCTCATATAAGGGATATATCTCAAAGATCTTTGCAGATTCCCAAGTTTATGGCTACTACTACTACATATAGTTTCTTCCAAAAATTTATGTAAGATCACTGCTTTCTTAGGATCACTTTACCTTTACCTTTATAATTGTGTTTTCTCCTTGGAGTAATGTTTCACAAAGAAACAAAGTATATGTGTGTATATAAATCATTTCATAGTAGCTACCAAGTAAATAACAATAAGCAGCAAATGTGAAGTTGGAAGTTAGGCTGAAGTGTAAATGTTGCCCAGAAAGGTCAGATGTACTCATTAAGTGACTTCCTCAACACCAGCTCCATAACATTCAAGTCTGTATTTCAACAAAATCATATATCGTGAACTTTAGGGTTCATAAATAGTTAAGAAAGCTAACGTTAATCTTGAATGCCAAGAGTCTGCTATATTGTTCCATTCACAGATGTTATAATCTGACCATTATTTAATTGACTTGTATGGTATTTATTAAATAATATACATAAACTATGTATACCAAAAACTTTTGGGAGAAAACCACTCCATCAAAAGGTCACTAAATTACGGTGACCATGTATCTCATATTTTTCAAATATGGTCATGGTCTGTTAATACATTAGAAATGCATTTCATCAAGACTATTCTGGCATCAAAAGTATTTCAAATTTTATTTAAGAAAGGTAAACTGACAGTGCATACAAAAGGTTTCCTCCTTCAGTATTTTCTTTTCTTACTCTTATAACCCCCGTTACGTTCTGCCTTATACAGAAATGCCTCACAGTTTACAAAGCCTTTTTACATGCATTAGCTCAGCAACTCTGTGAAGTAGATACCATAAAAATCATCTTGGAGAGGCAGTGCAGTATAGCAGAAACAACACAAACAGAGGACGTAGGTTTAAATCTCAGCTTTTACTAGCCATGTGACCTCAGGGAAATTTAACTAAAATCATGAAACAAACAAAAAGTGAAACGATTTTTAATGTTTTAAAAATGCCTACCTAAAATATTTCTGCAACCACAACATTGGAGCACCCAAATGACAAGGCTGGTGAATTTAAAAATTCAAAAAAATCAAGTCTAAACATAGCCTAAGACATAAGAAAAGTTGTCAGCAGGTAAGTCTCCACCTGAGAATATTCTTTACTCATTCATGGACATATTTATACTGAAGTGTACAACTATAATACAAATATGTGTGCCATCTCAGATAACTCAATCATATCTGCTAAACGTTAATGGATTGAAAACAAAACAAATTCTCAACTAAATAATGTAACTGATCCTGTTTAAGTGTAATTTGCTTTGTACAACAGTCCCATATTTGAAAAGTTATATGAAACAAATTCTTTAGATTTTTAGAGTGCTTTTAATTTTGTAAAATGCCTTAAATCTTAAGTCATTCTTCCTCAAAATCATCTAACATAAGGGAACAGCTACTATCCCATTTTAAAGATGGAAAAAACAGAGAAAGGCCAAGTCACTTGCTTTTCAGAGAAGTGAAAAGTCACTGGTCTTTCAATTCTCATTAGCATTACACCATGCTGGCTCCCTAATACAAGAAAAAACAAAGATTTAAAGAAGTAAATCACAGAGAAGGCAGTGTGATGTGGGACAAATATGGAAATAGGTTAGGAAATGTGGGTTTAGTAAGAGCTATACTATTAAATAGTTATGAGATCTTGTCCTCTCTGAATCTTGTTTCCTCATCTGTAAATAAGAGAGATGCTTGCCAGGCTTCTATTATATACCACATAAAAATTTGATTTTTAAAAGGTATTTCATGGAGAATTCATCTTGCAAAGCAAAAAAAATCACATCAATAATATCCCCTTCAGTTCTCAAAATCAGATTTCATATATACATAGCACTGGAACCAATACCTTGTACATAGTATGTATTCAATAAATATTTGAGGAATAAGTATATGAATGAAACAGATTTTCTACATTGGGGCACACATGTATATACACATATGTATATGAAACCAAAATTAATACATCTTCTACTTACATCCATTTATTCAAACAAGTAAATATTAAGTGTTTATGATATAACAGGAACTGGGCACCCAACACACTGCCAAGAACTAGACAAACTAGGCCCTACCCTCATGAAGCCTAAGAAGAGTCAGATAATTAAAAAAATAAACAAAAATAACAAATTATTACAGATTCTCATAAATGCTATGAAGGAAACAAAAAAAGTACTTTGTTAAATAATAATAAGGGAGAGTCTATTTCAGACAAGATAGTTAGAAAAGGCCTCTTTGAAGAGGTGACAAGTGAGCTTAGACCATAAAGATGTCAAGGAATAAGGTATATGAAAAGCTAAGAGAAGAGTATTTTAGGCAGATAAAACAAAATATAAGAACAAAGAAGCAAGAAAGGAAAAGCCTTGATATCTTTGGGAAAGGAAATGAATAAAAACCAGTCAGGCTGGTATCTAATAAGTAGAGGGAGAGAGTGATACAGATGAAGGGATGGAAAGAGATAAAATAGGTAGTATGTTGGTCATGTAGGGCCTTATAGACCCATAAATAGTTCGTAATTCATTGGTAGGGGATGGAGGGAGGAATGAAATATTAAAGTAAAAGTCCACTTCGATAACTATCACTAGAAAAAAGGATTTTGCTTAACTATACTATTTCTACGTCTATGGCTTAGAGTACAGAAGAGAGTGTAGTAAACCCAAATTGAAGTGACTAAGTTGGCTGATAACTTCCCTGGAGCCCTGTATATGCCACATTCTCTTTCTTCTGATAACAAACTTTCCAGTCCATTGGCCACAAGGATGGATGTGTGACAGGCCGGGCCAATCACAATCACCTATCACTCTCTGGCCCAGGAATAAATGAAACAGAGCCATAGTCTTACATCTACAAAAGAAACTGAATTTGTAATTTAAATATCTTGCCACAAAGAAAACTCTAGGCTAAGATGGATTCAATAGTAAATTCTATCAAATATTTAAGGAAGAAACAACACCAAGCCTGCGCAAACTCTTTCAGCAAACAGAAAGAACTCATTTTAATGGTGCCAGTCTTACCCTTCCACTAAAACCAGGTAAAAACACTTCAAAGAAAAGAAAACTAAAGATATTCTTCACAAGCATAATGTAAAGATCCTTAAAATAAATCCAGCAATACATAAAAGTGATAATAAATATATCATAATAAAGGGGGGTTATTCTAGGAATCAAGATTGGTTTAATGTTTGAAAATAATCAATGTAATTCACTATACTACAAAAAAGGAAAAAAATCTGATCAGTTCAACAGACTAAAAGATATGAAAAAATTCAACCCCATTCAAGATAAAAACTTTTAGCAAGGGCTTCCCTGGTGGCGCAGCGGTTGAGAATCTGCCTGCTAATGCAGGGGACACGGGTTCGAGCCCTGGTCTGGGAAGATCCCACATGCCACGGAGCAACTAGGCCCGTGAGCCACAATTACTGAGCCTGCGTGTCTGGAGCCTGTGCTCCGCAACAAGAGAGGCCGCGATAGTGAGAGGCCCGCGCACCGCAATGAAGAGTGGCCCCCACTTGCAGCAACTGGAGAAAGCCCTCGCACAGAAACGAAGACCCAACACAGCCATAAATAAAAATAAATAAATAATTAATTAATTTAAAAAAAAACACAAAACTTTTAGCAAGAGAGAGCCTAGGGACTTCCCTGGTGGCGCAGTGGTTAAGAATCCACC
This sequence comes from Balaenoptera borealis, assembly GCF_965194805.1. Lineage (NCBI taxonomy): Eukaryota > Metazoa > Chordata > Mammalia > Artiodactyla > Balaenopteridae > Balaenoptera > Balaenoptera borealis. The sequence goes on along the minus strand of NC_138879.1, from coordinate 46,881,359 downwards.
TGCCAATGCAGGGGACACGGGTATGAGCCCGGGTCCGGGAAGATCCCACATGCCACGGAGCAACTAAGCCCACGTGCCGCAACTACTGAGCCTGCGCTCTAGAGCTCGCGAGCCACAACTACGGACGCCTGCGTTCCTAGAGCCCGTGCTTCGCAACAAGAGAAGCCACTGTAATGAGAAGCCTGCGCATCTCAATGAAGAGTAGCCCCCGCTCGCCGCAACTAGAGAAAGCCCGTGCACAGCAACAAGACCCAACACAGCCATAAATAAATAAATTAATTAATAAAAAAAAAAAGAGAGCCTAGAAGGAATGACACTTCGATAGCAATAAGCATATCTAGCACCCAGATCTTAGTTTCTGAACCACTCTCCAATAAGAGGAACCAAGGTTGTTTGGAGAAGTGGTTCGTTCTAGAGCCAAGGCAGGGAAAATACAAGATGAGCCACAAACACTGTCGTGCCAGATAGTACAGGAAGTGCTCAAAAAAAGGATGGGGCATGTCAAATGACAGAAGCTAATTTGCAGGAGCTCCCAATGGCCAAAGGTGAAACAGTTTGAAGAACAAAATAATGATAGTGCTGGATTATAACCCAGAGTATAAAATAAGACTATGAGTCTACACTGGTAATAAACAGTACCATACAGTAAAGTACACAAAAGCACACCACTTGTAGAGGATGCACGCACATGACAATGTACATGAGACACGTGAACTAACTTACGTGATTGGACATGCGAACGCAGGTTCGCGTCCTTGAAAGTTCACAACTTGAAGGTTCGTATGTAGGGGACTTACTTATTGTTTCAGCACCATTTGTTGGAAATATTCTCCTTTCCCCCACTGAATTATGTTGGCACCTTTTGTTGGGAATTAATTGACCATATGTTAGTTGGTTTATTTCTGAACCCTGTTCTGTTCCATTAACCTATATAGGTCCATCTTATGCCAGTAGCTTACTGTTTTGATTATTATAGCTTTATAGTAAGTCTTGAATTGAGATAGTGCAAGTACTCTAACTTTGTTTGTATTTCCCGAATTTTTGGGCTCTTCCAGGTCCTTTGCATTTCCATATAAATTTTACAGTCAGATTGTAAAAAAAAATATGCTGGGAATTTAAATAAGATTACATTGAATCTATGGAACAATTTGGGGAGAATTGCCTCTTAACAGTAGCAAATCTTCCAATCCAGAAACATGGTATGTTTTCCATTTATTTAGGTCTCCTTTAATTTCTCTCAGCATTTTATGGTTTTCAGCATAAAGGTCTTGCACAAATTATATTCAGTTTACTTTAAAATGTTTCCTATTTGGGGATGTGTTGTAAATGGAATTAAAAATTTTTAATTTTCTAATTGTTTTTGCTAGTATAGCAATAGAATTTATAATTATATATAACCTTTCATCCTGTGACCTTGCTAAATTTACTTACTAATTTAATAGCTTCTAGATAAATCCTTTGGGATTTTCTATTTATGTAATCTTATCTGACAAAAATAGTTTTATTTCTTCCTTTCCAATCTGTATTCCTTTTATCCCTTTCCTCCCTTATTGCACTTGCTACGACCTCCAATACAATGCTGTAAAATGTGGTTAGTGCAAACATTCTTGCCTTGTTTTATATTTTAGAGAGAAAGCATTCATCCTTAAGTTTGATATTAACAGTTTTTGTACATGCCTTTAATCACGTTGAGGAAGAACCTTTTCCTTCCTATTTTGCTTATAGTTGTTTTTCTGTTGGTTGGGTTTTTTAGCTTTTTAGTTTGAAATAATTTTAGACTTAGAGAAAAATTGCAAAAAATAGTACAGAGGATTCTCGTACACCCTTCACTCTGCTTTCCTATGTTAATGTCTTACATAACCCTAGTACAATTATCAAAATCAGTGAATTTAACATTAGTACAATAATATTAACTAAACTACAGACTTTATTCACCAATTTTTCTACTAACGTCCTTTTTTTTTTTTAACATCTTTATTGGAGTATAATTGCTTTACAATGGTGTGTTAGTTTCTGCTTTATAACAAAGTGAATCAGCTATACATATACATATATCCCCATATCTCTTCCCTCTTGCATCTCCCTCCCTCCCACCCTCCCCATCCCACCCCTCTAGGTGGTCACAAAGCACCAAGCTGATCTCCCTGTGCTATGCGGCTGCTTCCCACTAGCTAGCTATTTTATGTTTGGTAGTGTATATATGTCCATGCCACTCTCTCACTTTATCCCAGCTTACCCTTCCCCCTCCCCATATCCTCAAGTCCATTCTCTAGTAGGTCTGCATCTTTATTCCCGTCTCACCCCTAGGTTCTTCTGACCTTTTTCTTTCTTTTTTTTCTTTTTAGATTCCATATATATGTGTCAGCATAACGTTCCTTTTTATGATGCAATTCAAGATCCTGTATTACATTTAGTTGTCATGTCTCCTAAGTCTCCTTCAGTCTGTGACAAAATGGCCTAACCTTAATTTGTCATGAGAAATATCAGACAAACCCAAGTTGAGGGACATTCTACAAAAATAACTGACTAGTATTTTAAAGTGTTATGGTCATGACCTTATGCAGTTTTAGCAAGAATACCATACAGTGATGTCAGGCCCTTGAAGCATCATATCAGGCTGTATATCATGTCAATATGTCTTATTACTGATGTTAACCTAGATTGCTTAGTTAAGGTGGTGTCTGCCAGGTTTCTCCACTGTAAAATTACTATATTTCCCATTGTAATTAATTAACATTGGGGAAGATGCTTTGAGAGTATGCAGGTACCCTGTTTCTCCTCAAAATTCCCACTAAATTTTAGCATCCATTTAGTGACTCTTTCTTTCCCAATTATTACTGTGCTGTTTACCTACTGATTTTCTATTTCTATCAGTCCTTGTACATTTATTAATTGGAATTCTATAAGAAAGAATATTAGGAGCTTTAATATTCATATTCATAGCAGCTTTATTTGTAACAGCCCCAAATTGAAAACAACCCAAATATCCATCAATGGGTTAATGGATAAACAAATTGTGGTATAGCATCATAAAATGGAAAGTACTCAGTTATAGAAAGGAACTGACTACTGATATAAAAAACATATAGATGAATCTTAGAAACACTACGACCTCTCAGTTCATCCCTCCACTGTTTTCTCTTGCTCCCTATGAGGCTGCCCTTTCAGGGGCATGAGTAAGGCCTGTAACCTGGGAGAGGGTTTGTAGACAGGCAACAAATGAATGATATTTCTAATATATCCACATTGATCATTTATCAGGAATGATATAGATTTTTTTTTAAAAAAAGATATGATCATAAGGTTCAAGTTTCATCTTTTCCCAAAACCTTTTCTTATGTCTATTTTAGTGAATACCTACTCATCCTTCAAGACTCAAATCAAATGCTTTATTTCTATAAAGCCCTTTCAGAAGCTTTAGAGTTAATCATTCCCTTTAATGTGATACTATAGTGGTATGCACAAACGTCTCCATACATTAAACTTAATTACGATGCACTTTAATTACCTGTTAACATTTCTCTTCTGCCCCCCCCACTCCCATCCTAGTGGAGCTCATTAAAAACAGGGCAGAACGTCACTAGGCTTTATCTCTTCTCTATCTCCAACACCCAGTACGATGCTTTCCACATTGCAGATGCTCAACAAATGCTTGGTAAAATAATGAAAATTGAATATATATATACCACATCTTCTTTAACCATTCATCTATTGATGGGCACTTAGGTTGTTTCCATATGTGAGCTATTGTAAATAATGCTGCAATAAACAGAGGGGTGCATCTATCTTTTTGAATTAGTGTTTTCATATTCTTTGGATAAATACCCAGAAATGGAATTGCAGGATCATATGGTAGTTCTACTCTTAATTTTTTGAGGAATTTCCATTCTGTTTTCCATAGTGGCTGTACCAATTTACATTCCCACCAACAGTGTACGAGGGCTCCCTCTTCTACATATCCTTACCAACACGTGTTATTTCTTGCCTTTTTTATAATAGCGATTCTAATAGGTATGAGGTAATATCTCAATGGATAAAGAAGATGTGGTATATATATATACAACGGAATAATACTATTCAGCCATAAAAAAGATGAAATATTGCCATTTGTGACAACATGGGTGGACTTTGAGGGTATTATGCTAAGTGAAATAAGTCAGATGGAGAAAGACAAATACCATATGATTTCACTCATATGTGGAATATAAAAAACGCAAACAACAACAAAAAACCAAAATAAATGAACAAACCAAACAAAACCAAACACATAGATACAGAGAACAGAGTAGAGGTTACCATAGGGGAAGGGAAGGGGAAGGTAAAATGCGTAAAGGGGATCAACTGTGTGGTGGCAAATGTGAACTAAATTTTTGGTGGTAAGTAAGCTGTAGCATATACAGAAGTAGAAATATAATGTTGTACACACAAAACTTCATTATATAATGTTATAGACCAATGTTACCTCAATAAACAACAATAACAACAAAAACTGATACAAAAAAATTATATGTGCATTCAGATAAATGCAAAGAAACAGATGAAATGCAACTGGAATTTGAAAACTCCCATCTAAAAATGAAGCTTAGGAATAAATAAACCACTTATTATACTAATGAAAATCCAATGAGCAATAAATGAAGAGAATGATTAAAAAACACACTCTGAGCTTTAATAGATAATCAGGGTTAGCTGATAGTTATTTATTCCTACATACCATTTTGGCCCTGAAGGGCCCCAGAGGGCTGGAATCTCTGTCACCTAGCTCTAGGTACACAATTCTAGTTACTAGTCTACTTTTCTGTTCTAATGCTGCTATGGGCAAGAAAGGCTCAATGTAATTTGAGAACTGGTCTACTACATGTCAGGCACTGTACTAGGTAAAAACTTTACACATTATCTCTAATTTTAAGTGTTTTAACACTGTGCAAAGTAAGAATTCAATTTTCCCCATTTAAGACAGTAGAGAGTCAGAGGGTTTAAGGCCCTTGCCCCCAAATATACAGTTCACACCAGGATTTAAACTCTCATCTGTTTGGCTTCAAAACCCATTCTCTATCTATTATACCAATTTAAGGAATAAATCCATTAAGGCATCTTCGTCAAGATAAAAGTGGCAAGTTAGTAAGAGGAAAAACTAAAATGTCTATTTGTATGTCCTTATGATGTGATCCAACCAAATAAAATGATAGTTTAGGAACTGACATATTACGTAATATTTTAAATATTTTGACTACTTTGAAATCCTGCCAAAGGTCTGTTTAAAATGTCAAGAATTTTTAAGGTGATGTGCTTAATATAACCAGTTTGCAATTCCAGTTGTAATCACGCCATTCCCACAAATCAGAGTACTTCCATGAAAACAAACAGAGCCTCTAAGTATGGATGAAATTCCTCAGCTTACCTTCTTAGCTGGGTCTATATAATTTCAGAATTTGCTCCTCTTTCTTCAACTCTCTCATTAATTTTATTATTCTTGGCAGTATAAAAATCTCACCAGTTGCTTTTCCTATAAATTTCTGAATGAAAATTTCAATTTCTCTTTGCTAGGTCTTCTTTATAGCTGCCATCTCTGGGGAGGAGGAATTGTTATGATGCATGTCAAGGACAAATAACTGGGCTAATGTGAGAGGGGAGATGACAAATAAGTTTCACCTGGTGGATTAGCTCTAATTAATTTCTGCCTGGAGAACACTGTGTAAAGGATTCTGAGGCTACATCAGAAGGCAGCCAGGAAGGAACAGAGTAATAAGAAAGGCAAGTGGAGAACCAGTAAATTTCAGTGTTACAGTGGCCTAGGTTTCCAAGGAGGGAACAGATTAAGAGTATCAAGTGAGGCAGAGCAGTCAAACAATATTAGATTTGGCCTTCAGGAGCTCATTGATGTCCCCAGTGACAACATGCTCAGTAGACTGTGAGGGAAGAAGTCAATAGGCTAAGGAGGAAATGAGTACTGACACAGAGACAGCAAGTGTATTTATAAACTAGAGAGAGCCAGTATAGAAGATGACTGAAGAGTAAAATAGCTGAGGTAGCAGGTAAGGACAGAGATAAAAGCCAGATGGATGTATTCAGCCTTCCCAGTAAAAAAACTCGTCCTCTAAAAACTACAGGAAAAGAAGGGTATTCCTGTATGTGAATTTGTACTAAGGAGAAAGAACCTTAAAATTTCAATGAAGTAGGAGTTAAGGACCTCTCTTTTAGGTGGAGGGACCAGAAAGTCAAGAAGGGGAATGAGACATTTTGGTAAAGTTCTTTTTTTTTTTGGCCGTGCTGTGGCATGTGGGATCTTAGTTCTCCGACCAGGGATTGAACCCGCACCCCCTGCATTGGAAGTGCAGAGTCCTAACCACTGGACCGCCAGGGAAGTCCTGGTAAATTTCTTGAAAAGAATGAGAGAGACAACTAAACTGAGTCAAGCAAGCAAAAGGTACTGGGCAATGCTGAATACTCAGACGAGGTTGGAAATAATGAATCTAAAACAAAGTTAATCTGTATATTGGGTGCTTTCTCTTTAACCCTTAGATAGAGGAGTAGAACAGTAGACTGTGGATCGGGTTGGCATTTTGCTAGGGTACAGAAAAAGAGAGGAGCACAGAAAAGGCCAAATGTTGGGAATATTTCAGTTGATCAACTATGAGATCCAAGCTAGCGAGGGTAGGAGAGGTTAAAGGTAAGAAGAAAAATATAAAAGAGAAGCTAGTGACGCTGCAGATAGGCTTGGAAGAATAAAATGTGTTGGTCAGAGTGAAATGTTAGAGTTGAAGATTTTTGAAGTGGTACAATCACAGATGAGAAGATGGAGGCAGCAGCCTTGGTAAAAGGTGGCTAATTTTCACGTGGAGGTGATGATCGCTGGCAGTAAAGAAGTCCAGCAAGAGGCTAGGCTCTTTCTATTTGTGTACACTTATCTCCTAATCCAAGTTTCTCACCACTACTCTGAAATTTGTCAACTTCATTAAGGTAAATGTGGAAGACATGTTTTATTCAAAATGACAAAACTCTTCTAAAGAAAAAGCTGTAAAAACAGCAATAATACAATCAGTCCCACACCCTTTAAAAATAAATAAGGAGAGAAAAGATCATACAGGCAAAAGTTCTTTAGAGGGGAAAAAAAAAAAGAACTTTGAAATACAAAACTAACTCAGATACTCCTTTCAAAAAGGAGCAATGAAAGAGAACAAACATATAAAGGAAGTTAATCTAAACAGCAACCAAATAGCTCACAGGAATGCATCCACAGTCCAGCAAAAAACAAACAGCTACAAGCCTGACACTCATTCAAAGCCAGCATTCTCTTCTGACATACTGAGAATCAGGGTAAGACAAGTTAAAAAAAAAGCTAGGGACTTCCCTGGTGGTGCAGTGGATAAGAATCCGCCTGCCAATGCAGGGGACAAGGGTTCGATCCCTGGTCAGGGAAGATCCCACATGCCGCGGAGCAACTAAACCCGTGCGCCACAACTACTAAGCCTGCGCTCTAGAGCCCACGAGCCACAACTACTGAGCCTGCACACCACAACTACTGAAGCCTGAGCACGTAGAGCCCGTGCTCTCCAACAAAAGAAGCCACTGCAATGAGAAGCCGGCACACCGCAATGAAGAGTAGCCCCCACTCGCTGCCAACTAGAGAAAGCCCACGCGAAGCAACGAAGACCCAACGCAGCCAAAAATAAATAAAATTAAATCTTAAAAAAAAAACACAAAAAACAATGAAAGCTAGCTTATCCACCAAATAGGAAGAGAAATTACTATCTTCTGTAAGATAAACTGCTACAAGCTAACAACATTTATTTTTAGACAAAAAGAATATTAAGAAGAGCTTTAAAAACAATTCATTACAAAGTCAGTTTTTTTTAATAAAGTTTACCATTCATTTATAAAAATTGCTTTACTCTTTTTCAAGGCAAAAATATGGACTTTTGAAGCAAGTTGTAGAAATTTACATTAACATGAAAAAATATTTTATGAAGAACCAAATAAAAATGTAAATATGCTTTTTGCCATGAAAAGTATGACCCTACTGCACAAAATCAAATGAGCTGAGTTACTGAGTAGTTTAAAAAAAACACCTTTCTTCATGAAAGATCAAACTAAAAAGTACCCTAACAGCAAATCTGGCCTCTTCATTGCAAATGGTCTTGCTGCAATACATAATCTCTTGCTGTCCATTTCACTTTTAGGTTAATTTAACTATTACTTCTTCTTCTTCTTTTTTTTTTTAAATTTTTTTGTCCACTCCATGGGCTTGTGGGATCTTAGTTCCCGGACCAGGGATCAAACCTGGGCCCATGGCTGTGAAAGCTCACGTCTTAACCACTGGACCACCTATGCTTCTTCTGCTTGGCTGTTTAACCTATGTTTTCTCTAATGAAAATATATTTCTTATTTAAAAAAAAAATCTATTGCCTGAGAATTTTTGCCTATCTTCATGGCATGAGTTAGAAAAAAATCAAGTAACTGTTCCTGAGAGCACTGGTAGAATATGCTACTAATGGGACTCTAAAGTAGCAAAACTTTAGAGGGAATTTTGACAATACTATATCAAAAGCTTTAAAAATGAATATATTTTTTAGTCCTGCAATGCCAATTCTAGGAATTTATCATAAGGAAATAATTATGGATACATGCAAAGACTTCAGTATGTACAATAATAAAAACTAGAAATAATCCAAAAGGCCAACACTCATTAGGTTACATGAATTATGGTTTATCTGTATTATAGGATATGTACACTATTAAAAGTTAAAAGAACTATTCAAAAACAAACAAAAAAAATTGTCAAATAACATGGGAAAAGGCTCAAAATCTACTGATGAGTAAAAAATGGTATAGCATCTATACTGATAAGTGTTTCAACTTGTCTTTTCTGTGTTGCTGAATTATTATTCATACTTTCTAAAATGAGTACTATAAAAAGTACATATAGCTCTTATGTTAAAAAGTTATTCTAAAAAAATTCTTCCTCAAAGCACTTAGCAAATGAAAGAGAGACAACATTGAAAAAAAGAGAGAAACTTTTTCATATCATTACTTTGTATATATGTTAGTCCATAATTTTATATTATTTTATTACTTAACAAGTATTTGTAATTTACACAAAATATTGATTTTTCTAAAACATATTTGGAAGCTCTGTTTTAATACTGAGAGCAATGACTAAACTCTTGTTATTGAGATTAAGCTTTAGTGTTAACAATTCCCCTCATTTATCAGCTCACGTTCCACTCAACTTCATCCTGCCTCAGTTTCTCTCTGTATGGAGTGAGCACATACTAACTTCTCACAAGAATGCTGAAAGGAATATATGTAAAGTATATCATACATAAAATCACCTGAGAAACAAAATGGTAAAAACCTTTTGATTGGCTTCCCTGGTGGCGCAGTGGTTGAGAATCTGCCTGCCAATGCAGGCGACACGGGTTCAAGCCCTGGTCTGGGAAGATCCCACATGCCGCAGAGCAACTAGGCCCGTGAGCCACAACTACTGAGCTTGCGCGTCTGGAGCCTGTGCTCCGCAACAAGAGAGGCCGCGACAGTGAGAGGCCGCGCGCACCGCGATGAAGAGTGGCCCCCGCTTGCCACAACTAGAGAAAGCCCTCGCACAGAAACGAAGACCCAACACAGCCAAAAATAAATAAATAAATAAATAAATAAAATTTAAAAAAAAAACAAAAAAAGTAAATTGAAGTTGAGTTCTTTAAAAAAAACAAAAAACAAAAAAAACTCCTTTTGATTGCCAATCTTCTTATCGTTCTTATAACCCTAAACAAATTACTTAAGCTGTGTGCCCCTGAACTATTATATTTATTTTCCTGTAAAATGGACAATATTAAACTCCTGAAGGGTTTTCTTTGAATTACTAAAATGAATGCAAAACTAAAATTTTCATATAAAATTTATAATAAACAATGTGTTCTGAAATAATGAAATAAAGAATATCAATTTATATAATAACTCTGGTATACTCTTTTCAGCATCAAATCATCCTTAAAGTAATTAAACTATTGCATTTCTGTTTAACTTCTTTTGGGGTTGATAAATATAAAAATGTTAATGCAAGCTAATATTTATTTTTATGCTACTTGAGTATCTTATTCCTTAAATTACTCTGTACCCCAAGAATATATTAATATAGTTTTGGATATAACGCAAAATTCTTTTTATGGTGGTCTCTATCAAATACAAAAAGAACTACCAAAGCTATAAATAACTATAAACTAAACATACTCTAGGAAAGGCTGCCCCCTTGTGCCAATCAATAATATTTAATATATTAAGAAATAACAACTTTCTGACACTAGAAGCACTCAGACTTCTACTAAAAAGGTCTTGATCTTTCCATGTTCTGATTTCAACAGCTCATATTTAAAGTGGTAATCTTTAAAGAAAAACAAATTGAACAGTACTTTAAGCTCATATGGACATGACTAATTTATGACATTCAGCAGCAAATATCAACATAATTCATATCATTTAACTATCATGGATATTAGCTGCTCAAGTGCTTAGAGGCTGAGCTCAGAGAGAGAAGTAATTTTCTGATCCTTAAGTTCTATAACAAAATACAAAGAAAATAATTAAAGAAACCAGTGTATTTCAGAAGAAAAATAGATAAAGCAGGGATAGAGTATGGTGGCTTGTTTTTATATATATGTGTATATATATATATATATATATATATATATATATATATATATATATATATATATATGTGTGTGTGTGTGTGTATATATACATATATATATATATCTCTCTCGTTCATCCAAGATTTTAGGTATTTTCTTCTGAGTTCTTGGAAGATAAGATATTTTCTTCCAATTTGATGTATGGCCAATTACCCTTTGTAAAGCTTCTTGACATATATAAGTGGTATCAGGCCATTCAAACGTAAGTCAGTATCAATATTATTACTATTATTATTACTAGTAATGTATAGTAGTGGACAAAGTATTAGAGCAATAGACTTGCTAAAGAAAACAAACATTAAGGCAATAAAAGACATATTACGGGTAACAAATAAGTAATGAATGCATATTTTGTATATCTGATAGCATCATATCGTTCCTAATTATGGTCAGAACAGGTGCAATTCTATTTCTACCCAATAGGATCATTAGAAGAATTAAATGAATTAGCATTGATAAAGCACTTACTATAATAAACACCATAAAATGTTTGCTATACATGTAAATAAATAAGTAGGTACTATATAGTATGCATTTTTTCAATAATACCTACTTTCGAAGGTGGTCATGTTCTTTCAAAAATAGTTCAGTTCTTCTGTTGTTTACTCCAGACCCACTTTTATATGACCTAGAACAAAAATAAAGAAAACTTAAGAACATTTTTGGTACATGTTATAAAAAAGGATTAAATGATTGACTCAAGTAATATCCAAAGTGGACAAATTGAGCCTCTCCATAGTTTTGAATAAACAATTAAAATGTATAATCCTTTTCATTTCCTTCTAAAAATAGCATCTATCATAAATGGATAAATATGAATGGCTCTCTAACTTAGGCCTAAGTTTATTATTTTTCACCAAAATAATCCAACATTCTTAAACAAAAATCTTACTTTTTCCTTTTTTTGATTTTATATACATTTATTAATAACTCTTCTAAAAGTGTTTATTTTGTATCATTTGCCAAAAATTCCAACTCACTAAAGTACATGAAAAGAGAATATACATTCATTCGTTTATTCATTAACTCAGCAAATATTTATTCAACATTTGTGAGGTACCAGACATTACAATAGTAAAACATGCTACCTAGCCACAAGTTGGTCATAGACAGTTTAGAGAGGTACATAAATTATATAATTGTAATTCAGTGTAATAGGAACTATTATAATAGTTACATACAAAAGAAGAGAGTAGTCATTTCTATAGGGCAGGAGGTAGATTAGAGAGACTGTGAGAAATACAGAAACATTCTTAAAGAGAGAAAATCCTTAAAGGGTACCCTGTAGAACGAGTGATAATTTAGTTATAAAAAGTGGAAGATTATTCCAGGAAGGAAGCAGAGCGTGTGCAGCATCATGAGGTGTGGAAGAACAGTGTCTTCAGAAAACTTTGCATTGTCCATCTTGAAGAGTAAGGTTTGGGAGGATACTGTAAAAGATGAGGAAAGCAGAGGCCTTTAAAGCCATTACTTTTCCTTTCTTTGTCTATTATCTCCTATATCTTTATTTTCCCCAAGTGGGAATAATACTTTGTTGGGGTTTTTTTTGTTTTTTGTTTTTTTGATTTTTGGCCGCATTGGGTCTTCGTTGCTGCGCACGGGCTTTCTCTAACTGCAGTGAGCGGGGGCTACTCTTTGTTGCGGTGCTCGGGCTCTAGATGCATGGGCTTCAGTAGTTATGGCACGCAGGCTCAGTAGTTGTGGCTCTCGGGCTTGGCTGCTCCGCTGCATGTGGGATCTTCCCGGACCAGGGCTCGAACCCGTGTCCCCTGAATCGGCAGGCAGATTCTTAACCACTGCACCACCGGGTAAGTCCGCGAATAATACTTTGGATTGATTACTACACAGCACATGGGGTGGGGAAGGTATTGAAATGGAATGTTTCCCTTCACAACGATACATGCAGTCCATCAACTGAAGCCTAAGGAACACAAAAAGGAAGCTAAAGATCTGCCAGTTGTGGCATACTTAAGGATTTCTATCCTGGTCTTAAGTTCATTACAATTTACTAGAAAACGCTTTGTATCATTACTATCAACACTTACACGTTTCAGTTTTTACTTACAAAGTATCAAGAACAAAATAAAAAATTTAAGTAACTGCACATACACTGCAGGAAGACAAAAGAGGGTCATGCTGCTAAAAGTGAACCACTGGCTGAGAGTAGGGCTGATGTGCAAAGTGCTGTGGGGAAGAAAACACCAGGAAAAGCAGCATGATATAACCAAGAACACATTGGACTTGAAAGACTGATGACTAGCCAGTTAACCTTAGATAACTCTTAATACCTAGTTTTATAAAATGGGACTAATAATTTATATCTATACCAAAAGATTATATGAAGCCAAAAAAGAGAGAATATATGAAATAGCAGTGTATAATTGTAGAAAAAATTCTTAAATGTCAGTTATTACTACTATATCTCATTTCACTAATCATGTTCTGCCATGTATTGTATTAATTTGAGTATGTGCCTTACTCCCCTCTAGCATCTAGAGGGCCATGTTGATCTTTCCATTTCTGCCTTCTACTGTGACTGACATATTATCTTACTCATGGTTGGTAATCAGGAAATAGTTTAGTAAATGGATGAACATGTTTCTTTTATGATCATCTTTTAGAAAACAAGTTATTACATTGGAACGTAGTCTAGCAATTCCCACAAATTGCGTGGTAGTTAAAAGCCTACACATTAAAGGCTGTCCGCTACACTGATTCTCAGCGCATTCTTTAAAATACCTATGTAAATAGACTATACAGAAATTAGACACAAGACTTATATGTGCCAGATAACTAAAATATTCCAAAATTCCTAATATGGCAAAAATGTTTCATTTTTTTCACTCCTATATGTTGTACAAAGTACCTATGACTAAATATAAGAAACATAGATAAAACAGAGACAAACAATAAAAATTAATTTTCCAAGATAATTTCTGGAGGTAGAAACACAACTGGTGACTGGATAATCCTGGTTTAGAGTTTTGGACAAAAATTTTGCATGGGATGAATATTAAATGATCTCTCCTGCAAAACTGTCTTACTGTTACAACAAAATAAAGGAACTCTAAGAAAATGTTTACCAGAGTACACATGATATATATCAGTTCATGATATGGTAGTACATATCACAGTTCATGAAACATAAGTATCATACTTATGAAACCTTGTACCATAAGCTTATCACAAGTGAGACAATGATAGGCATCAACAGATGGTCCCAAAGTGGAAAGTCTGCAGCTTTAATTAGATGCCCAATGGATTTAACCCTGTCAGTCATGTACAGCTGCGAAAAACATTTTGAAAATGTGTATAAAATGCTAGAATATATTATTAAAGGTGAGGTAAAGGAATGGAAGAAAAGAATACATTTTTTAAATTATGGGTTAAGAGCAGCATAAAAATGTTGGGAGTCTTTAAATAATTTGACTAAAGTTATGAATCTGTATAAAATCCGGAAAAAACAGATTTCAGATTCCAGGGAAGTAAAGGCTACTTTGATAGCTACCTAAGTACTGATGTGTAATTGTTGGGGCAAGGGAGAGGGTAGGGGGATAGACGGTAATCAGGAAGGGAAACACAGACAGCTTCAGTTATTGGTAACGTTATAATGCTTAAGGTGGGTGGTAGGAGATCAGAGAAAAACTCACAAAGACATCATCTAAACTGGACTTTGAATTAAGACAGGAAAGTCAAGGTTGGCAGGAGCCAATGATAAAACTAGGGGAAACCAGAGATAAGACCAGCAAAGTAGATTAGGACTATACTGGAGCAGCAATGTTTAAAGAACAGTGAAATGGGAATCAGAAACCTTGAAATCTAAACCATGGTTTCTGCTACTCAATTTGGTGCTAATCATGGATATACTCTAAATCTGATTCTGAATAAACATCCTACAAAAAAATATAAAAGGTAACTTACTCAATATCCTTTCGTACTGATCCCATGAGATTCTCCCTTTCCCGTATTGCCACAAAGTTTGCTTTGGTTTTATGGAATTCATGTGTATAATCCTGCAATCAATCAACATCTAGAATCAACACTAGCTAATTATAAATTTTCATCTTATTGAGCCAGCTATATATTGTTATATTACAAATTTCTGCCCAGAAAACTGCTATTTAAGAAATCAAATTGCCAAGAGGTAAAAATAACATTATAATCACTTTCCTGAAGACTGACCAACTTCTTTCAAATGAAAACAATTTGGAGCTAGGGTAATAGTGCCACTAAATCACTATCCTTTGTATCCCCTAGTACCTTGTCTTATGGGGCACAATTGCAAGGAAAAAATAATTTTCAGATAACATGACTTCAAATAGCCTAAGATAAAACTTAAGAGGCTCCTTCTACCATCAGTGCACCCAATGGGGCTTATTTTCAAATTTCACCTTTTTGGAACTCCTGCAGAAATTTAATTCCTAAACTAATCAAAGGAAGAACAGAAGTAAGAGAGTTGTAAAGAATAAAATAATTTTAAAATATTTTCCTTTCTTTTTCTACCATATTTTTAAGTTCTTAAGGAGTATTCATTACTTTTAAAAATTCGGATCAGTATATAAAAAAGATAAAAAACATAATGCCACCTCCCAGAGAGCCCTTTAAAAACAAAAATAATACATGAACATGGGGTACCATGAACTGAAAGAGCACCAAAAAGAACAGAAGTAAAAACCATCTTGCTCCACAGTTCTTAATATTATGATTACTTTCTTTCAGTTTCTTTCAGGAAATATGTTTTTGTATATACAAGTTTATTATTTCTTTCATTTATGCTAAAGAAATCATACTATATTCTGCTGCAACCTTGTTATTTGTAGTTCATAAAGTATCAAGTAATCCTTCCATATCAGCAAACTGAAATCTACATTCTTTTTAATATTTAATATTTAATTTTTAAATTGACTATAGTACTTTAATAAATTCTCTACTGATAAACATTTTAGTTGCCTTTTTTTTTTGCTGTTAAAAAAATGCTTCAATAAACATTCTTGTGTATATATTTTATTGAACTAAATGTATTTAAAGGGTAAATGCCTAGCAGAATAACTGGGTCAAAGAATCTTACATGAAAATTTTGATAGTGTTAAAATGCCTTCTAGAAAGACTACACCAACTTACATGCCCAGCAAATGGATGAGTGCCCATTTTTCTACACCCTTGCCAACAATGGGTTACAAATGCTTCAATATTTGCTAACCTGACAGGTGAAAAATCATATCTCATTTTTTTTTTCCATATCTCATTTTGATTTCTATATTTTCATTTGGGAATGTGGCTGACCATCTTTTTATGATTTTGGCCACTCATTTTCTGTAAACAAGTTCATATCCTTTGCCCATTTTTCTACTGGGTTGCTTTTTTCTCATTTCTATTATCTCTGTATATTAAGCAAATTAGTCATTTATTATAGTTTCTGGTATCAGGTCTTGCTTAGGAAAGTCCTTTACTACCCCAAAATGTACAATTTCACCCACGCTTTATTCTGAAATTTTATTGTTTCTTTTTCTACATATAAATCTTTGATCCATTTGGAATTTACTCTGGATAGGAGGAATGAGATAGAAATTGAGGGTTTTTTCCCCTCAAATAATTAGCGAATTGTTACAGCTCTATTTATTTTATAATCCCTCTTTTCTCCATTGATTCAAAATAGCACCTTTATCAGAAAGTAAATTTTCATGCATATTTGAGTCTATATATGAACTCTACTCTATTGGTCTACTTTTTATCCAGAATCAAACTGTTTTAATTATTCTAGCTTCTTAACAGGTTTTAACAGGTGGCAGAATTAGGCATCCTTTACTACTTATCTTCATTTTCACATGGGTTTTTTTCTTGGTTATTCTTATATGACTATAATTCCAAATAAACTTTGGTGTCATTTTGCTGTTTTTAAAAAAATGAAACAAACAAAAACCCCTGTTATTTCCACTGGGATAACATTCAATATATAGGCTGATTTAGAGAGAAATCTTCCCATCCAAAAGCAGAGTAAATCTTCTTTTATGTTCCTCAGTAGAGTTTTATACATATAAATCCTATACATTCTTATTAAATTATACATAAAATTTTTTATAGTTTCTTCCATTGTACTTTCTAACAGATTATTGTTTGTGTGTAGGAAAACTACTTGCTTTTATATATTAAGTTTATAAGTCATCAACTTACTGAATGTTTCCAATTTTTTTTTTATTTTTCTTCGTTTGTATTAGCTATATAATCTTATCATTGCCACAGAATACAGATTTTATCTCCCTTTTCAGTATTTATATCTTGTTCTTTTTACTGTGTAATTGAACAACCAAGAACTTCTAAACAATGTTAAACATCTGTGGGGACTGTGGGTATCCTTGTCTTGCTTTTTTTTTAAAAAATAAATTTATTTATCTACTTTTGGTTGTGTTGGGTCTTCGTTGCTGTGCATGGGCTTCCTCCAGTTGCCGCGAGCGGGGGCTACTCTTTGTTGCAGTGTGCAGGCTTCTCATTGAGGTGGCTTCTCTTGTTGCAGAGCACGGGCTCTAGGTGCACGGGCTTCAGTAGTTGTGGCATGCAGGCTCAGTAGTTGCGGCTCACGGGCTTAGCTGCTCCACAGCATGCAGGATCTTCCTGGACCAGGGATTGAACCCATGTCCCCTGCACTGGCACAAGGATCCTTAACCACTGAGCCACCAGGGAAGTCCCTCCTTGTTTTTTTTTTCAGTGGGAAAGCTTTTAGTGCTTTATTATTAAGCATTATGACAGATTTTAATCTGATGTACACATTTTTGCATTAGGTAAATAAAGTATCCTTCTAGTCCTATTTTTAACAAGTTTTAAAAATTAGAAATGGTTGAATTTTTTCAATATTAAAAAATTTGGGGACTTCCCTGGTGGTGCAGTGGTTAAGAATCCACCTGCCAATGCAGGGGACACAGGTTCGAGCCCTGGTCCAGGAAAATCCCACATGCCGCGGAGCAACTAAGCCCGTGTGCCACAGCTACTGAGGCTGCACTCTAGAGCCCGTGAGCCACAACTACTGAGCCTACGTGCCACAACTACTGAAGCCCGTGTGCCTAGAGCCCATGCTCCGCAACAAGAGAAGCCACTGCAATGAGAAGCCTGCACACTGCAACGAAGAGTAGCCCCTGTTCGCCGCAACTAGAGAAAGCCCGCGTGCAGCAACGAAAACCCAACGCAGCCAAAAAAAAAAAAAAAAAAAAATTTGCCTTCCTATTTGTACCACTATATTTTTAACACCTCCCATGTAAATCTTTAAAAGTTTTTTCATTTTATTGGTATACTTTTAATATTTTTCTCAAACAATACACTAAATATAGCAAATTACTTCTCTTCCATGTTATCTTCAAAGCCTGACGAAAGTATACTCTAAACCACCATATGACTGCTTATGCATGACCACTGGCTATTTCACTGTTTCAGCTAGCTAGCAAGATCTCCCACAGTAGAAGTATACTTACCTACTGATGAATATTATTCAATTTTACCAGGCAAAAGCAAGAGCTGCTAACCATTTTCAGAATTTTATGATATCAAGGAAAAAGAAAAGTAAAACAGGACAAACTTCTATAGCACGGCATTTATCCTCTTCGAAGATTTTTCCCTTTGTTCCCCTACATACACGTGAACACATTCTATTCATAGAGTAAAAAAACCCCTAAAACTTCCTGTAATAACATAAAAATCTCAAGCCCAATGTACTACCTGCAATATGTCTCTATGTCGCTGCAATGTATGCATCAATGCCGCATTCAAGGAGGGGACACCGGCACTGTTGGTATATTCTGCCATTTTATCATTTACTCCTGTAAGCTAAAACAGAAAAAAAAAAAAAAAAAGAAAGAAAGAAAAAGAAAACCAATAAAAATATTTTAGAAAGCACTGTAAAGAGATAAAAGTAAATTATATGCCTATATTCCTTTCTGGCTAACAGCAAAAAACAAAAACAAGAAGACAGCAGGCAAGGATTCAGTATTTCCCCAAAATAATCCATAAAGGCTAAAATAACATCCATAGGACCTGGGAATGGCTGTCATCAAAATTCAAGTGGCCTGGGGAGGCACACATCTTGAATGAAAGGGTGATTTCAATAAATATGTCTGCATTAATATAATCTAGTACCATATCTAACAGGTACACGGTTATTAGCAAAACAGCCATTTAACAGAAGGTACTTACCCTTGCCAAAAGCTGTTCAATCTCAATCGCCATAGTTTCAAACATTCTGTCTTGGCTTGATCCATTTAAAAGGGGTGTTGTGTCAGAGCTAAAGAGAAGTTCAAATAAAGAGTATCTATTACTTAAACCTAATCCTTTAAAATATACTGAAAATAATAAGGTAATTATTCTTAAAGAAGCCAAGTGGAACCCCTGAGACATTCTTTTTGTTTCATAAGAAGTTATAATTTTTATAGAAGTTTTTCTATAAAGATCACATATCCTAAATATTAAATTCAGTATAAAATATAATTGAATGTAAGACTGTCCCAAGCTTTAATACATCCAATCTTAATAATGCAAAGAAATTCTAAATTCTTGTTTACTGTTTCCCAAATGAAAGTAACTTAAGCTATGGCAGTGTCCAATTAAATGCTGAATCTAAAGGAACAAATTATGTGAAATAAAACTGCAGACCTATGTAGTACAGCATCTAAGAGGAGCCATAAAATGTATTGCAGATTATGTTAGCTCTGTGAGGAATAACCTTTAAAATTTTTACCTCAATTATGGTTCCTGAGACCTTAATTTAAGTTCTCTCTTCCTTCTATGACTCTTTCCAAGAAGAAATAAAATTGAGATTTAAACAATCCACAGATTGGATAAATAGTTATCAAATAATCAGGAACTGGCTTTAAGTCTAATACAGATAGCCACGTCCAGCAGGGAAGTTTTAATACCAATCCTTTACATTTCCACTTATATTACGTAATTGTTTCTGTTTTGCTTTGCAAAAATGTATTTAACTGTCTTCTGAAATCTGAATAGTCAATCCTAACTTTTTACAAGTGAAACTATGTTTGACAAATTCAAATTCTAAAACCACATGTCTTGAAAGTTTCATTTGTCTCTTCTGAAAAACCATTAACCTTCATTAGGTCCCAAGTGGTATATACTATATATGAGCAGCTGCAGCTCAATACTGATCTTAGTAATACCGAACACAGATAAATACCAGGAAATGACTATGCTCTCCAACCTTACTGAACACTTTTTCTTGCCCTGTGAGAGTTGCTTGGGTGCAGTAAATGAAAAGATTAAATAACCAGTTTAATGGTAAATTTACCTTGGCTCTTTCCCTTTTCCACATACACATCTACAGCAATAGTAACAAGCAGTGAAATAGCCAATAAGGAGGATTTTTATTTTAGGATGTTTAACTAGGTCCAAATTTTTATTTCTTTAAAATTTTTAATTTATTTGCCTTAAAATAACTCATTCTTGATCATGTGTCAGAGCCAACCCAAGGTTCTGCGCTTATCTCTTAGAACATGCCCATGTGAAATGCTCTATATACTACTAATACAGATCCTCCCCTACGAGAAATACGAAAAAGAACAATGGGCCAATAACATAAGCTCCATCAGGAGGAAAACTGCCTATGTCTTGCTCACAGATATATGCCTATCACTGAGAATAGTGCTTGGCACACGGTAGATGCTCTTTAGATACTTGTTGAATGAACGAGGAGGCAATCTCTACATTCACCATTCTCAGGGAGGTATGAGTCCAGGGAAAAGGTCAAAAACATACTCTCCACAATACTAAGATTCAGTTAAATTTAATTCATTTTATATGTACATGGTGATTCATAGACCATAAAGTTCTCAAAATACAAAAAGTAAAAAAATTACTCCTGAAAGAAACTTCTGGTCATCACTGAGTTTATTCATTATGATGTGCTTTCAACCTGGGCAACAAACAAAACACTTTAGAATGCACATTGGATCTTGGTCCTCATGGCTCTAGGTTTCTCATTAAAAGGGACAGTGAGGCTGAAGTAATTCCACAAACTCATTTCCAATTTGTTGTAGAATTTCTGAGGGAATGTTTTTGAATAGTTTCCCCTTTAAAGGAGTCATAAAAGTACAGGCATACCTTAGAGATATTGTGGGTTTAGTTCCAGACCACCACAATAAAGCAAGTATCTCGATAAAGTGAGTCACACTAATTTTTTGGTTTCCCAGTGCATATAAAAGTTATGTTTACAATTTACTGTAATCTATTAGGTCTGCAATAGTATTATTCTAAAAAACCAATGTACATATCTTAATTTAAAAATACTTTATAGCTAAAAAATGCTAACCATCATCTGAGCCTTCAGTGAGTAATCTTTTTGCTGGTGGAGGGTCCTGCCCTGATGTTGATGGCTGCTGACTGATCAGGGTCCTAAAGGCTGGGGCAGCTGGGGCAATTTTAAAAAACAAGATAACACTGAAGTTGCTGAATTGATGGACTCTTCCTTTCGTGAACGATTTCTCTGCGGCAGGCAATGCTGTTTGATAGCATTTTACCCACAGTAGAACTTCTTTCAAAATTGGAGTCAATCCTCTCAAACCCTGCTGCTGCTTTATCAACTAAGTTAATGTAATATTCTAAATTCTTTGTTGTCATTTCAACAATCTTCATAGCATCTTCACTGGAAGTAGATTCCATCTCAAGAAACCATTCACTTTTAAGAAATTTATATATCTACAGGAAACAACTCCTCATCTGTGCAAGTTTTATCATGAGACTGCAGCAATTCAGTCACATCTTCAGGCTTCACTTCTAATTCTAGTTCTCTTGCTATTTCCACCACATTTGTAGTTATTTCCTCCACTTAAGTCTTGAACCTCTCAAAGTCACCCATGAGGTTTGGAATCAACTTCTTCCAAATTCCTGTTAATGTTGTTATTTTGACCTCGTCCCATGAATCATGAATGTTCTTAATGGCATCTAGAATGGTGAATCCTTTCCAGAAGGTTTTCAACTGATTTTGCCCAGATCCATCAGAAGAATCGCTATCTACGGAAGCCATAGAAATGTATTTCTTAAATAATAAGACTTGAAAGTTGAAATTACTCCTTGATCCATGGGCTACAGAATGGGCATTGTGTTAGCAGGCATGAAAATAACATTAATCTCATTGTGCATCTCCATCAGAGCTCTTGGGTGCAATGTCAATGTGCAGTCATACTTTGAAAGGAATCTTTTTTCCTGAGAGTAGGTCTCATCAATGGGCTGAAAATATTCAGTAAACCATGTTGTAAACAGATGTGCTGACATCCAGGCTTTGTTTTTCCATTTATAGAGCACAGGCAGAGTAGATTTAGCATAATTCTTAAGGGCCCTAGGATTTTTGGAATGGTAAATGAGCACTGGCTTCAACTTAAAGTCACCAGCTGCATTAGCCCCTAACAAGAGAGTCAGCCTGTCCTTTGAAGCTTTGAGGCATCAACTTCTAACTATGAAAGTCCTACATGGCATCTTCCTCCAACAGAAGGCTGTTCTGTCTACACTGAAAATGTGCTATTTGGTGTAGCCACCTTCATTAATTACCTTAGCTGGATCTCCTGGATTACTTGCTACAGCTTCTATATCAGCACTTGCTGCTTCACCTTGCTCTTTTATGTTATGGAGGTGGCCTCCTTCCGTGAATCTCTTGGATCAACCTCAACTAGTTTCAAACTTTTCTTCTGCACCTTCCTCACCTCTCTCAGCCTTCACAGAATTGAAGAGTTAGGGCCTTGCTCTGGATTAGGCCCTGGCTTAAGGGAATGTTGTGGCTGGTTTGACCTTTTATTCAGACCACTCAAACTTTCTCCATATCCGCAATAAGGCTTTTCACTCTCTTATCATTCGTGTGTTCACTGGAGTAGCACTTTTTAATTTCTTTCAAGAACTTTTCCTTTGCATTCAGAACTCGGTTGCTTAGCACAACAGGCCTAGCTTTCAACTTATCTCGACTTTCAATATGCCTTTCTTACCAAGCTTAATCATTTCCAGCTTTTGATTTAAAGTGAGAGACGTGCAACTCTTCCTTTCACTTGAACACTTAGAGGTCACTGTAGTTATTAATTGGTCTAATTTCAATATTGTTGTGTCTCAGGGAATAGGGAGGCCTGAGGAGAGGGAAAGAGATGGGGGAAGGACCTGTCCACGGAGGAATCAGAACACACACGTTTATCAATTAACTTTGCCATCTTATACGGGTGTAGTCTGTGGTGCCCCAAAACAATTACAAAGTAACATCAAAGATCACTGATCACAGATTACCATAAGAAATATATCCTAATAATGAAAAAGTCTGAAATGTTGCGAGAATTACCGAATGTGACACTGATACACGAAGTGAGCAAATGCTGTTGGAAAGATGGCACCAACAGACTTCTAAACACAGGGCTGAAACCTTCAATTTGTAAAAAAAAATGCAGTATCTGTGAAGCACGCAGAGCAAAGTGCAATAAAACAAGGTATGTCTGAATTAAGATCATGATACACAGAGAACACAGGAAAAGCATCATGTAATCGTATCTCTTAACAGTTTGGAGTTTTAAAATTGTATACTCACTGGCATAGTCAAATGGGAGACTTAAATTCAGGAAAAATGCTTTCTAGTGATAAAATAAGTTGACTCATAGAAAAGAACATTCCTCATTCTCTTTACCTGCTAAATAAAGGCAAGCCGAAAGCAATGCATTGCAATCAAAGCTATGTGACATGCCAACAGCTTACCTTTAGCTCCTAAAGTCAGTATGTTGGCCCTGCTATCTTTAATTCTTTAATCATGTGACCTTGTAAAAAGAAGCAACACTGGCTATAGTACTGAAATAAGTCTTTTGTTGGAAGGTACATAGAAAGGTTTGGAGCATGGGCTCAGGATACAGAAAGATCTGGTTTCAAATCAAAGCTCAGTTTTTATTGTTTTTATTATTACTAGCTGAAAAAATATCCCACCCACCACCAATCCTCAAGAAAGTATGTAAAATAAGTAAAAATGTTCCCAGCAGCCTTTATATAAAGCTCTTAAAAACAGTACCTGAGGCAATGATGAACACTCTTGTGTTTAAAATTATTAAAATAAGCAAAAATTAGAAACAACATTCATCTACAGAATAAACTGATACAAGCATACAATGTAATACTATATGCAGCAAATGAATATACTAGAGCTAAACGTATCCATAGCTTAATCTCAAAAATAATGTCACACAAAAAAGCAAGTTGCAAAATAACTATTATGAATTGTTCAGGAACACAAATATATACGTAGTAAAAATATATGGAGATTACCCGGAGGGAGAAAATGGGATGCCATCAGGGGCTTCAACTGAATTGGTAATGATTATTTCTTAAAGTGGGAGATAGGCACATGGGGATCCATTATATTATTCTTTACATCTTCCTAAGTGTCTTAAATATTTCCTAATATTTTTTGTAACAAAGTGGATGGCCTAAAGTGAGTTTCAAAGATAAGAATACATTTAAATATGTTCAAGATAGTAGTATACCAGTTTCTCAAAAAAGAACCAAAATTTAAAAGAGCTTCGACCATTAACAGTGAGGATACACACTGCATTAGATTAACTCTAAAACACCAGAATAGCAGTAGGTATACTTTGCATTTGAGTAGTCTCTCAGATCCATTTAGCAATCAGAAAATATAAGAAATACAATGTGGGCAAAGCAACATTTCCTTATACCGGCTTATTTCTGATGCAAACTCACTCTTAAGCCTTAGCATTTTCCTCCTGATAACAACACAGTCCTTGCCTAAGGATCCCAAACAAATGTTCACCTCAAGAATTAAGAAGAATTTTTATAAATAACTAAAAAAAAAAAGGCAAAAACAAAAAATAAAATACCAAAAATTCACCAACAGACCAAGTTACAGTTATATATTTTACTTTATTTTTTTAATGCTTTAAAAACATGATATAGTTTAAGGCATAATAGAGAGAATCTGGTAGTACCTATACCTGTCGCGTCTTCCATCTCGGGCACTGCTGTGACTGTAACTTGTACATAGTTTACTGAAGGAAACTAGTTTCAGGTCAAGTTCATTTTCCAGCTGTCGAGCCTGTTTCCTGAGATCTTTAACAAAATTACAAAAGCAAATAATTAGACACAAAAAATCCATCAGTAGATATAAAAATCACAAAACTTTTCTGAAGAAAACAAACTATGCAAATGATCATATATCTAGAGTCTCCCTTAAAGAAAAGTATTAAAAGAAGCAAACCAAACACCCAGGAAAGCAAATTGTCACTTATTTAAACTTCAGATGAGGCAAAAAGGGGAGAAACAGTGGGAAATGCAAATTTTCAGCTTTATCCCAAAGACAGCTAGACAACAAATGCTGTTCTAACATCCCTGAAATTATTTCTATAGCAATAATTAAAATTTTTCATTTTAATTCAGGGGAAAACAGAAGAGAATACAAATCACAAAGGAACTGAGTATGGTTTATGACAAGCATTATATAAATTTACCAGCTAACTTTATAAGAAAGAAACCATCATTGTTTTGACAAGGGTTTTCCTATCTCTTTATGTTCCAAAGCTTTATTAAGTTTATGGAATTCTTAACAGTACAGTGAGTAAGTGCTTGACTGTAAAGAAAAAAATCACTGACATATATTTAAAAAACTGTCTTTCAATAAGCTTACTGAAAGATATTTGGAGAGGATGAGTTTGACAGTAAACGATGTGCTACCGACAAGATCAAATATAAGTAAAACAGAAATAAGAGTGTAAGTTTTTAAAGAACAGAAGCAAACAAGCATGCAGAGAAATTGGTATAATGGTTTGGCATCTAAGGTGGTTTAGTGAGAGGAAACCCATATCTAGATGTGAATACTCTCATTCACGGTGAAGTAGAGGTCAAAATAAAAGGGCTGAAATACAGAGGGCATAGTATAAAGATCTCATCTTTCAGGAATAAGAATATGAAACATTATTTCAATATACTTATCAGCAACCAGAAGTAGGAAGCAGCATGCAGGTAATACAGGGGAGCACATTTTCCCAGAGACCAAACCTCAACTAGAATCTCAGCTCAGCCTAAAGTTCTGAAGTTCTGAGAACTGGCTCTGATTTATTCACAATCTACTTAACCTATGAATCTCTGCTTTTCGTTTTTTAAACCCTTACCTTCAGGGTTTTCCTATGCATTACTAATCATGTGTTTAAGGCACCTGGCACAGAGTAGGCTGTCAATAATAAGTTGCTATAATTATTATAGCACGACGCTTCAAAAAAGTATAGCCTAATGACTAATGTTCAAGATACTTCTACATAATTTTAAAATATTTTCTAGCAAGCACACACATTTCAAATAACCGTTTTAATACATGTTTTAAACTATAAGCATGCTTCTCTGTAATTAGTAACTGTCTTCTATAGTAGAAAACATCAAGTAAAAGCATTTTGAAAGTATGACAAGCAAGTATGGATGACCTTAGAATTAAGTATTTTATACCAAGTGGCTGATAGTGACAATACTGCTATTTGTGGTGGGTTCCAGAGGCTTTGGGGGGTAGCAAGAGGAAACAGGTTAAAAGGGAAAAGGGATTCGGAGAGTAGTTTCTATTTTTCAGTAAAGCAAAGAGACAACTGAAAGAAAAAGGTCAGCCTTCTCTGATCTCTGCTTATCATCATGGTCCAGGAATGAGTTTTACATGAGCCCATTTTATCAAACCATATTTTCAGGAATTAAATAAACTTGCTTGTCAAGTTACAACATGGTTTTTTGGTAGAAGAGGTAAAGCAAATGCAATAATTACAATTCACACTGGTTCTCTCAACTTTCTCGTTTTAACAAAACCGATTTCCAGAGCAGAGGGTAAAGTTATTTCCTCTGCCTTCAAACGCGACTCCACACCCAATCCTCGAAGTCCCAGCCTGAAGGTGCCAAGGGGACCCAACAGGAGGGAGACATTCCGCTCACACAACTTCCCTCGATGGACCGGACTGACAAGTTTCTCCTTTCTCTTTTCCTACTCAATTCCCCAACAGTGACCTCAACTCTAAGGCGCTGACACCTCCAGTCTCCTGGACTCGGCATATTCTCGCTCAACACTCGTTTCCTCCCAGAGTTCACACCCAACCCCCTTCGTCCGAGTTCCGCTACCACCTCAACCCAGCTCTCCTCCGGCGACTCAAACCCTCTTCCTCTCGGTCCCGGCTCAGCCCTCTCTGCCCAACCCCTGCCCCAGGTCCCGCTGCCGCTCAGGTCAGTCCCCTCCCCAGACCGCACGGTCTCTACAGCCCCCAGGCCCGGCGGCTCGCACTAGACCAGCCCTGCCCGTCAACTCGGCCGCTCCGGAAGCCAGGCTCTTCCCCCTGCTGCCTCCGCCAAGACCCGTCCTCGCTCAGCCCTTCTGCCCCTCGGCGAGACGCACACGGAAGTCTCCCCTCACCTTCCCAGTAATTGCTGGTTCCTGCCGCCATCTTTGTTGTCCAACGTCAGTCGGGATAGGAGAGTAGAGGCGATGCGAGCCAGAGAGTCATTTCCATGCCTTCTTCCGCTTGGCGCCAGGGCCGATGGGATGCGTGAGCTTCCAAAGACACCGCCACCTGGCGGTCAATTCATCATTTTACACCTTTTGAGCAGCGAGACTGACAACTTCAGGTTTAGCACCTGACACTCCCTGAACATCTGCCTTTCTGGTGTTGGTATCCGCTCTCCGCGCCCTAAACCTACATCATCGCCCTCAGCTGGGCTTATCCCCTCTCCAACAGGGACCTCCCAGGCTGAGAAGAAAGTTAACCTTAGACGCAACTACCTGTTTCCTTCACCTTCTCTCAAATGTGTATCTTCAGCCAGCCTCTTTCTCTTCTCCAAGCCAGAGGCTCTTTTCTTTCCAAGACCAACCCCTTCATGCTACCTCCGCCTGTGCTCAATTATCCCACATCTTTGATATATGTGCTCTTCTCCACTGGCCGCCTTTTCCTCTGTCTACGGTAGAATCCCAGCCCTCTTTCCTCCCCAGCCGCCAAATCTAAAAAGTGTGTGCTAACTGCTTCCATGTGTCTCATCCTGACCCCTCAACCTGTTAAAATCAGCTGTCAAAACTCACTCTTTATAGATACATAAATTATCACAGTTTGCTCGTGTCCACATTTTACCAGTTCTCGTGAAATGCAGAAATCTTACCTCTTGTAAAGGTTTTAAAATCACACCTGGGGCTTCCCTGGTGGCGCAGTGGTTAAGAATCAGCCTGCCAATGCAGGGGAAACAGGTTCAATCCCTGGCCTGGGGAGATCCCACGTGCCGCGGAGCAACTAAGCCCGTGCACCACAGCTACTGAGCCTGCGCTCTAGAGCCCGTGCGCCACAGCAAGAGAAGCCACCGCAGTGAGAAGCCTGCGCACCGCAACGAAGAGTAGCCCCTGCTCACCGCAACTGGAGAAAGCCCGCGCACAGCAACGAAGACCCAACGCAGCGAAAAAAAAAAAAAATCACACCTGTCCCTTTACTCACTACCATATATAATTGTCTTTAATATTTCCTCTACATTCATTGAGAACCACATCATTATCTGATGTGTTATAATCTTTGCTTCAACTGTCAAACATAACTTACAGAGTTTAAAAGGAGAAGGAAAACCTGTGTTTACCCATTTTTTACTCTTCCCATTTTTCTTCCTTCCTGATGTTCCAAGATTCCTTCGTTTATCATTTTCTTTCTGTTTCAAGAACTTCCTTTAGCCATTTGTTAGAAGAGTAGGGCAGCTGGAGACAAATTCTATTTGTGTTTCTTCATCTGAAATGTCTTGAATTTCCCCTTCGTTCCTGAAAAATATTGTTGCCATATTAGGAATCTGGGGTTGACAATTTCTTTTTTTCAGCACTTGAAAAATGTGCCAATTCCTTCCTGCTTCCACAATTTCTGATGAGAAATTGGCTGTTATTTGAATCGTTTTTCCACTATAGCTAAGGTAGTTCTCTCTCTCTGCTTTAAAGACTTTTTCATTTTCTTTAATTTTCAGAAGATTGATTATGCTGTGTCTTAGTGTAGATTTTTTGGTTTTATCCTGTTTGAGATGTGTTCAACTTTTTGAACCTTAGGTTTATGTCTTTTGACACATTTGGGAAATTTTCAGCCATAAGTTCTTCTAATACTTTTTCTGCCCCATCCTCTTATTCTTCTTCTTCTGGGACTCCGATGATGTGAATGCTAAATATTTTATTATAGTCCTGCATATCCCCGAGGCACTACTCATTTTTTTCAGTCTATTTTCTGTTTCTCAGATTGGGTAATTTCTACTATTCTGTCTTCAAGTTCACGGACAGGCATGTCTTTCCTCTGTCCCCTCCATTTTGCTGTTGAGCCCATTCACTGAGTTTTTTTTTTTTTTTTTAATTATTGTATTTTTCAGATCTAAAATTTCCATTTGGTTCCTCATTATATCTTAAATTTATTTGCTGAGACTTTGTATTTCTTTGCTGAGGCTCTTTTTATCATTTGTTCTAAGATTATTTGTAATTGCTCATTGAAATATTTTTATTATATCTTTGTCAGATAATTTCAATGTCTGTGTCATTTTGATGTTGGCATCTTTTGTCTTTTTTCATTCAAATTGAAAATTTCTGGGGTCTTGGTATGCTGAGTGATTTTAAAAATTGTATCCTGGATATTTTAGGTATTATAAGACTCTGGATCTTATTTAGAACCTCTGTTTAAGCAGAACTCCTCTGACACTGTGCTGGTGGGAAAGGTGGGGAACTGCCGTGTTACTACCAGGTGGGAGTGAAAATTCAGGCTCTTCCTTGACCCCAGGTGAGGAGGGCGACTTGTTACTGCTTCTCATGTGCCCCCCACTGACACCATGGAAGGGGTCCTCATTACCACTGAGTGATAGTGAAAGTCCTGGTTCCCCACGTGGCCCTTTTTGATACCACCCAGGCAATGGGGAAGAGTGCTTCATTACACACAGGTGAAAGTGGAGTCTAGGCTCCCCATTCAGCCTTTGCTGGCAGAGGGTAGAGATGGGCCTTGGTTTTTTTCTGTAGCAATTGGCTGGAGTAGTACAATTGTTATGTAAAACTATTCTGTCCTGGTAGGTTGCCCCTTTCCTGGTCCTTTGGCTAGAGAAGTCTTTTCTTAGGGCTTTTTTGTCTGCACCCTTTGGCATTTCTGGGTTGCCAGCTTCTCCAGCATCCGTTATGGGTTATATGAGGCAACATCTATTATGGGATATATGAGGCAAAAAGAAAACCAGGGAACTCACCACAGTGTCTTTCCTTCGATGCTGGAGGTCCCTTGGAGGTTCCTTGGAGGTTCCTAGCTGGTCTGCCTTCTTCTCTCCACCTTTCTGAGTCTTTGTTTTATATATAATGCATGACGTTTTTTGCTGTGCTTAGTGGGAGGAATAGAAGAGAAATACATCTAGTCCATTTTGTCGAGAAGTGAAAGCCTCCGTCTAATTTTTAATAGATTTCAATTATCTGCTAAAATTATTCATCTTGCCTTATACTTTCTTGAATTTATTCCTTGCCATTGTTTTAAAGTTTCTGATTGATAACTGAAAAAAATCTGTAACTCCCGTGGGACTGTTTCTATTTTTTTCTTGATCTTTCATCATTTGAGCTGTGACAATAAAAGTAACTTTTAACTGGATGCTATATGTTATAGATTAAAATTTGTAGTAATCATTTGAGGCTCTAGATGGTATCTTGCTCCAGACACAGTTTGCTGCTTCTTGCAGGCAGTTCAAGTAGGGGCAGATCAGCTTACTCCAGTATGGGATGGGACTAATACCAAGTGGGATTCTACGTAAAAATTGGTCTGTTTTTGACTAGCCCTTACTTCTAATGTGTAGCCATTCAAGTGTCCTAACTTAAAGTTGACCGGTGCCCACTGCCTTGATAGGTGCTGAATTCATATTTCCTGCCACACAGTGGTACTACCTAAAGCTTCTGCATGGTTCTCTGCCTCTTGCCTGGCCTCTCTGCTACTAGGCATCTCTAAACTCTTAGTCACCACTTATGAATCAACCAATAACGTAAGGTGAAAACTTCATTATTTTCATCCCTGAATTCCCTTTGCTAGGATCTTGACCCCTAAGTCCTTGTTACTTTAGTAACTCTCCAATCCTTCAACAGGTTTTTTGGTTGTTGTTTTAAAATCCAAGCTTTTCTAATTATTCTTGATGGGAAGGTCTTTCTGTTTTAATCCACCCATAACTGGAAGTAAAGCTAAGTTATGTTATTATTTCTAACTTACCTGTAGATTATTTTGTATTTTTCACATGCACAATCATATCTACAAATAATGACAAATTTGTTTCTTCCTTATCAATATTCATATCTGTTACTGATATTTCCATGCTTCATGGCTGAGATCTCTTCTGTCCATATAGTAAAGTTCACATGCTTTAGTGGGGTTTTTGTTGGTTTGTTTTGGTGATAGGGAGGGGTCATAAGTGTTCCAATTTTGCAATTTTCATTTATCTTGCAGGACTGTAAATTTTCCTTTTTCTTTCCTCTCTCATCACCTAATTGTCAAAAGGTACATCTCCTTTTTCACTTTTTTTCTGTATTTCGGAGATTGCCCACTTAGATTACACCAGCCCCTTTAAATTGTGCTCACTTTGAAGCCCCTTCTCTATGGTTTGTGCTCTGATCTGCTTGCACATATTTTTTAGAGCATTCAGACTTATGGTGCGCTTAGTCTTTTTGGCAGTAGTTTTACACTAACTTTAGGCCCATTTGCTGGCATCCTTCTCTCTTTCTTGAAGTTCATCTCCCTCTGCCTTCTCTCCACAAAGCCTTGCTCTAAGGTGGGATTGGGGCAGGCATGTGAAAGTATATGCAGAGATTTGGTGATTTTTCTTTTTATTGTTAGTTTGAAGTTTCAAAATTGTCTGGCTTCAAGTTACACTGAGGTTTTTGTATAGATTTACTTTTTCCTTCTTGTTTTATTGCCTTATTTTACAATGAAATATTGGGAGATGGGGAGCTTAGGTTGCCACCAATGTTTTTAGCTACCTGGACGTTTACCTTCATTCTTTTTTTTTTTTTTTAATTTTTTGGCCGCACCATGCAGCACGTGGGATCTTAATTCCCCGACCAGGGATCGAACCCGTGCCCCCGGCAGTGGAAGCCTGGAGCCCTAACCACTGGACTGCTAGGGAAGGCCCTCACCTTCATTCTTGAAAGATGTGTTCAATAGAGAATTCTATGTTGGAAGCTAATGTCTTCCCTGGCACTTCCAAAGTTTAATTTCACTGTACTGGTTTCCTTTGTGGGGAGTGATTCTAATCTCAGTCTAATTGCTAATTCTTTGAAGTTAATTTCTTTTCCTTCTGACTGCTTTACATTTTTTTTCTCTTTGTCTTTGATGCTCAGCAGTCTCACCAATGTGTCTAAGTGTGGATGTTTACTTTGTCTGTCTTGGATGGAGTTTCATCTACAGATACCATTTATCAATTTTGGAAAATTCTCCGTCGTTGTCTCTTAGTTTCCTATGCTTCATTCTTTCTCCTCTTTCCCTCTAGAACAAATTATCAAACATGCATTAGTCATATTTTTACCCCTCTCCTTCCTATTTTCTACCATTTTATCTCGGCTGCAGAGGAGAGAATCTATAGATCTGCCTTCTAGTTTCTGTTTCTCTGTGTCCAAACTGCCATTGCAACTATCCATTTTAGTTTCTGTACTTTCATTTCTAGAAGTTCTATTATTTTACCTGTGATAGTCTCAGGTTTATCTTTTATTTCTTTGAAAACAGTAAGTTTATTTGCTTTACAGTGTTTGATAATGTCATCATCTGAAGCTGGTGAACTTTTTCTGCTTTTTTTACTGGTGGTGTTTGATTCCTCTACATGCTTAGTTATCTTTGTCCATGTTTGGTCATCGCTCTTGAAAAATAGTGAGATCTCCAAATCTAGGATGGAGATACCTTCCACTAGAGAAGATCTGAGTTGAACTAGAAGTAGTCCCATGTGGCTTGACACCTGGACTACCCAGGCTCTACATACCTGACTAGGTTCTAGACATCGTGTTCCCTCCTATGCCCACTCCTTTTCAAATGTGTTCCATTCAAGTCCTGCTGAATAGCAAACTGTACAATCCTTTCTCTTCTGCCCTCCCAACACCCACATCCTCCAAATAAAAGTCCAGCAGCCAATTCTATATTATCTTCCCAACTTTTCTGGAAATCTAAATCTTCTAAATTATTTTTAAAATCTAGCAGTCATCCAATTCAGCTATTACCATAATATGCCCATTCCCCATCTATCCCATTCCCTAACTATCTTCAGGATCAATTTTTCTGGGCACCTGCCATCTTTCAAACACCAAATCAGAAGTCGGTTGATCTTGAAAAACTCTAATAGGAATCATACAAAAATAAGTGATGATAATACTTATAAATATTGCAATAACTGCAAATACTCGAAATTAGTAGTGGTTCAGATCTAGCAATCTAGACCTTCCCTGTGATTCTTTCACTTTGGCTCAACCTCAGTGACAATCACAGAATATAATCCATGTTAAAACAATTTCTATTTAATCCATAATCTCTTTCTACATGTTGTATCTTAAATTTCTCCTCCTACTACTTTTATTTTCCACCTACAGCTCTGACTGTATCAAAATCTCTTCATACGGCTTCTAATTGAATCAATAAACTGTCTTAGCTGAACTTGAGGCATCCATCTCTATATACTCCCACTTCCAATTATCACATTTTTCAATCTAATCAAGCTTCTCACCCTTCTGCTTTCAAGATTTTTCCAGGCTGGCCTCTAAACTTGAACGACTTTCTACTCTAATTCTTGCTTGCCTCGTTCACATTTGTTTACACAGTAATAGGGAATAGGATTCCAGGCACAATGCCAAATAACATGCTTGCTTTTAACATTCTACTGATTAATGTAGGTGGAAATTGTGATACTAAAGTTAAAATTTGGCTTTATAGGCTGATTTCATTGCTTTTGGATTGGGAGTAATGGTGTATTTATCTGAGGTTTGTAAACAGCATAGCATCAGTTGGCATTCTAACTGCAAGTGAGAGTAAGAGATGAAGACCTACATGATAGCATTTATTCATAACTGAGTAGTGCATTAGCATTGAGCATTCATGTTTACTTTGCTGAGAACCATCAGCTTCTAGAAATCTGAAAAACCGAACATAATCGGTAGGTTACTATTTATAACACAAACCAAAAGTTTCTTGATTGAGTTATGAGAAAACTCCAGACAAAAATTCAGGAAAATATTTCAAACGTTGGGGGAAAAAGAGCCATCATTATGGTTCATATTTCTCGCAGCAGTTAAGTAAGGCTGTTTTCACTGAATAAGCATAAATATAATCTAATTTTATTTAAAAACAAATATGAAGCATTTGGCACAATTTAAAACTTTACTGCCGTGCTATAGACAATTTATGGAACCACATAATGGAAACTTTTATTTTTAGTATTCATGTCTAGGGATTTCTTCTAAATTTAAAAGGCCACCTGTAAACAGATCTTTGTTCATATATTTGATAAAATAACTTTCTTTCACAGGGATCAGAAAACAGCAAATGATGCTGGTTACCATGGTAATTCAATTCTGAGTCAAATATTATGTTGGGCCCTTTGCTAACATTATTTTGCTTAATTCCCGCTATAATCCTTTCAGGTATTATTCCTTAACCAGTAGAGAAACTAAGACTCAGAGAATGTTAAGAAGCTTATACAAAACTAAGTCACATAGGAAGCAAGAGAAGAGCCAAGAGTCAGTCTGAGATTGGTTCAACTCCAAAGTACATGCTCAGATCTCTACGCTGTACTTCCTCTATAGCAGACTTTCTTTTCAGAGGAACCAGTCACTATAGAAGTACAGCTTATTCCCATTTCTATTTTTCTGGTCTGGAGTATGAATTCCTTGTCAGCAGAGCCCATGTTTTTTATATAACTTTGTTTTCCCAATTCCTATTAGAGCAGCAGTATCAACAAGTTATTGCTAAATGAAAAGGGGATATTAAATTCATTGCCACTGTGCCTAAAAGTGCCAGGACACATTACTCTAACTCGGCTCATCTGTAAAAAGAAACAAATTTTAAACAAACAACCTTGAAATGGGTACATAAACCTTTCAATGGCCACTTTTATTATGCTCATTGTGGAATGACTGGACACATATCTATCTAGCTGAGCTGTGGCTACTATGTAATTATTCCAGAAACATAGTTTTATTTTAAGTCAATTCATGAAGACAGAAACACTCTGCAGCTAACAACCTGTATTCCTTGCCTGGGACTATTTTTCCCCTCATATAGGTAGAAAAACTAAATCCATAACTTTCGAATTGGAACAGTAACTTTTTCTGGTCTATTGCTTTTGAAAAAAGATTATGAGACAAAACACAAAGAAAGACAAACATCATAAAATAACTTTTATACAGGATTAGTAGATCTGTTTACATATAAAAAACAGAAAGGCCCTCATTACAGTTAGATTTCACATAAATTACACAGATTGACTTTTTAAAACTACTATTCAACTTTGTTTAAAGTCCCTTTTAAAAATTTCATTTTGAAGGCACAGTGCATGAAAATGAACCAAAGACTGAAGCACTTGAGATGACTGAGTTTTGGGCACCTCATATAAATAGCTATAGATTGTTGTGGAGCTGGGGAATGTCACTCTGAAAAAATGGGGAGGTGAAAAGTTGATTTTTAATCTGTGTGTAAAAAAATACCATTATGGCATACCTCCAGAAAGTCTGCAGCATGGCCAGCATAGAAGGTAGCTAGTATACTCATGTTATGCCAGTTGTAAAAGCCATAATCATACATATTTATATAATTTATATCCAAATGCCTCAAAATGGTAGCCTATTTTCAAATTTCACAATAGATTCTGCCAAATGGAAATCAACTAGGATAATATTCTGAAAGTCAAGTGGAATATTAATGAATTATTGCTAAGAATAGGAGGATCGGATGTTGGGAAACATTTCTTCATGAACTGGAAATCCAAGTTCAGCTGACATTAATCAAGGGCTCTAATCACCCCCCCAAAATCTGCTTTAATTAAAGCAAATCAGAAACCAAATACTTATCAAAAATTTGCTATATAGAAGATCATTGAACACCAACCATAGTGGACTTTTTTGTAGTAACATTAAAGTTGCTACTGTTAAGAACAATTCCACCAGAGAACCATAACATAGGGCACTATTACAGCATTCATAGCCAAGAAGCTTTTAATACAGCAGGGACAAAACCTGGCACAAATGCACTTCAGGCCACAAGAAAATAAAATGATTTACTGCCGAGAATAAATGGAAATAGAAGAACAGGTCCTGGTTACTGAGTAACCTGGTGTTAGCTCAGAAACACAATAAGCTCAGGCATAAGCACTACCTTTTATTTATTTGTCAACTCATAATTAGTTTTAAGTTCAATATTCATTAATTCAGCAAATCCCATTCAGGTGAAAGTTACCAAAGATTAACCAATCAATCATACTGGGTCAAATATACATTACGTTTCCTTTCTGGAGGATGACAAAGTCCCAAAGCACATCCCCTCCAAAGAGAATTGCAAGCATTCCTCAACTGGATGGGATCCCAACTACTACTCAAATGTTCAGCAAAGTACATCAAAACTAAAGGGTCTTTCCTTCTGAAATTAACTTGAGTTCATCTTATTGAACTGCATAATCAGTACAAGTGCATTTACATAGGCAGACACTTTGAACATTACCTACTCAATCACTTTGCTTTTATTAAGGAGCTGGGAGGGAAGAAGGCTTACAAACTGATCACCAGGACAAAAAAAAAAAAAGCCTTGTGAGTAAAGAAAGGCACAACTCAGGCTTGGGCAAATTTCTTAATACTGTGATACTTACTTGCCTCCATGACTCCAAGGAAATGGAAAGTCTCTAGGAGAAATACTGAAGAAATGCATTCCCCATGCCATATGGCTTCAACGCCTTAAGCAGTTGATGTGGTCTAATATTAGATTAGATCCACAAATAAAAGACAAAGCAGGGCAGAGAACACAGTCTTAGTAGTCATTATCCTGTACATTCATGTTAACAGGTAACACAGGCTGAGAAGGCCTTGTTTTCCAGAGCAATGCATTATTTAGAAATTCATTAGAGATTCAAGATTCATCGCAGAATTTGGTTTCCCTTTCAGGACAAATTATTAAAAGAACTATTTGTACGTTCATCTCTAAAAATAGTTTACACATGCTTAAAAGGCATGGACTCCAGCCACTGTGATGTACAGTGAAAGACATGTTTAAGACAGAGATGAATTTAAAAGGCATCCTCTAGTGAAGACCAATGCTAATAAAGTAAAGGCTGTCATGCCAACTTTGTTTCATTTCTACCTGCAATGTCCCAAGCAGAGCCAGCCACTCATAGGCCCTTTGTTGGTTTTCTGACTTTGCACTCAAAAATAAAGCTGCAAAGAGCAATACCACCACATCATCCCCTTAAGGAAAATGCAGAGCATTATTAGAAGAAATTAAATCATGTATATTTCATTAAGTATTAGCACCCCACAAACTCTGTTCTGTGTACGTGGTGGGCTAAGAGTGGGGTGGCAAGGGCTCAAAATTTCGAGTTGTTAATAACAGGATTAATACCAGAATGGCTTAACCTGGACCCACCCAAATTAGATCACAGATACTCATTAATAAATGTCATGACTTCATTATTCCTGCTAAACCAAATCTCTGTTTATGAAGCCACTTTGGGTACATTTCTCACAATACTTGGTTGAATGACCTAGATGGGTGGTAAACCACTCCACATGAAGGCTTTGGGATGATAGATACATTAATGGATATAGAATACAACTTGAAAAGATGAGAGCAAGTTTTTTGATCCCCTGATTTAGTACAAGTTCAGCAGCAACTTGGCCATTAAAACATTCAAAGGTATTAAACCATTAGATCATTGGTAAGACACATACTTACAAAAAGCATCATTTCCATTGAATAGTATGATATGACAGACACAATAAAACGCAAATCTTTTAGGCCTTTGCAGTAACCCCACTGGCACTGAAGATAACACTTTCTCACTACAGTGTTACTTTTTTTTTTTTTTTTTTTAATGGAGGGAGCCATATTTAAGTGCTTCCAACTGAACTTTTAACACAATTGGTTGATCAAGAAGAGACTGTCAAATGAAACACTGGACAAAGAACCCAATCACACGCAGAGGCCTTTACGAATAAGGTTGGCCAAGCTATTTCAATAACAGGATGCTATGATAGGGCGCTGGCTTGGGCTAACAGGAAGTGTAGATACTCTGCGTTCAAATGTAGGTTAAGAATGTGCAAGTAGGTCTCTTCCACGCCTCCAGGTATTTTCAGTAGAATTCAGATCTTGTCGATTGCCAAGTCATCTGAAAACCCTAAGTGTACAACATAGAAAAAGGTTCAAATTTAGGAAATAGTAAAGAATTAGGCATTCCTAGAATAAACTAGTGCTTCACAGATAAAAGCAACAGCACCTGTGGGTTTTTACCAAGTTAAAAGATAGGCAGCACGGGTTTTAGCTTTTGCTAGATCTCCCTCTCGGCTCTACGCAAATGGACACTGAGATCTTTTACAACAGTCAACAAGTTCTCCCTTAAAATGGGGATGTTTACAACTTTGCTAAACCTTACACAAGAGGTAGTGAAATCCTGCTTAGAGCACAGCCCACCAGTTCTGATCTAGCCTTGGAACAGGTAGAAAGCCAAATACAGAAGCCCGTTTAATCATTTCCTAATGTTACATAAGTTTCAAAATCAATTCAGCCTCCATTAAACCTGAATAATAAGAGAAACTCCAGCTATTTAATAACTAGAGAAAAGTACTCCTCAATAGGTTGAAAAAACCTCGAGTTTTTAAAGCTTTATGTCAGATTCTGACTGCTGTCCCTGCCTTAATGTTTCTGGATTCTTTTGGCCATTTAAAATAAAGAGAAAAAGCTAAAGCCACTAGTAAACACCTGGTGTGCAAAATACAACATCCACTAGTTGGCTTTCTTCAGTTATAGCATAAGCTCCAAACAGCTCAGCTTAAATTAAGAAGAAAAACAAAGTGGCTGTCCCATCTCTGCATAAATAGAAAGCAGATTTTTTTTTTAAGGTAAGAGTACTTTAAGGAGGGGAAGTTCAAAACTGCCAGCCAAATTCACAGAGAATACAAATTTAGCAAGTTAACTTCCCAAAGCTCTTTGAAGAAGCAAGATAGTCTCTCTTCTTAATGCGGTGTCTCCCAAAAGGAACTGTAACTTTGCTTGGTACTTATGCTGGGAGAGATGCAAGGTGTGTGTTTCAATGTTTGCTGGAATATAACGTTTCCTCTTCAGTGTCTGTTTCATCCTGGAACTCATGGCTTAAGAGAGACTTCTTGGAGCCAGTTGACATCATGCGAATTTCATCTTCATATTCATCATGATGCTGCCTGAGCCGATGAAAGCCATCCTTGTGTCTGTTAGACTTGATTGAGCAGATGCACCAAATAATGCAAGCTGTTAGGATCAATGCCGACATGGTGGCACCTGTCAACCAAAACCATCACGTGAGTGGTGTTCTAGTTGAAGAATATAAATAAGCAGCTGCTTACGATAGCACTTTTTATATTATGCCCTTCATTTATTTTATTTTTATTTCATTCACTTAAAAACAACCTTTTTTATTACAGAAGTAGTACATGTATCATGTGCAAAATTAGAAAAATACAGATAAGCAAAATACTAAAAACCCAAACCCCAAACTCCACTTCACATCTCCATTACCCTGAGGTCATTTTTAACAACCCTAGGGCATATTTTTTCTGGATTTTCCTTCACGTGTGTGTATGTACACCTATATTTTTTCTCTTACCATAATGAAATCAAACTGTGTCTACTGTTGTGTAACCTGCTTTTCATCAATCAATGACTTCCACTTTTCCTTTCCGGTAAATTTTCATCTCATCCCAAATCCCTCATTTATTTAAAATATTTTTACATAAGGTTATCAGAATAACAGTCTAAGTAACAGAAAATAATACAAATAAAATCATAATAAAAATTAAGTTCATGGGACTTCCCTGGTGGTCCAGTAGTTAAGACTCCAGGCTCCCAGTGCAGGGGCCCATGGTCAGGGAACTAGATCCTGCATGCATGCCACAACTAAAGATCCCACATGCCGCAACTAAAGATCCCACATGCGACAACGAAGATTCTGAGTGCCGCAACTAAGACCTGGCGCAGCCAAATATTAAAAAAAAAATTAAGTTCACAACAGCAAATGGGTGGCAGAGCCAGATTTAAACTGAATCCCAGCTCCTATGTTTCTAAGCACTTAGTGATTTACACTTTATCAAGTTAAGAACTCTACCGTAGTTTCATCTTCAAGGAATTCATGGAAAAGACTCTGACAAGTACAGGTTTCTGGCAACTGATTGTACTGCTGAACTGAATGAATAAGCATTTTCAGAACTCTAATGAAAAACTGATGAACTCATAAAAGTGCTAACAAAAGATCAAGATGAAAAAAAATTAATTACATGGGACTGAGTGAACTGATGAGGATGAGTATAATTTTTGTGACTTTCTGTTTGAATTAAAAAAAAAAATCCCACAAGGACTCAGAGGCAAAGAATATACAAATCAATTTTCACTACAAAGTAAAGGAGCTGTTACAGTGGAGGATTACTGGACTGAATGTCTATATTATGACAGTATGAGTGTGTTTCGTGTTTGGTAATTGCAATCATTGTTGCTTTTGTTGTGGTCATCCATTTACAATGCTTGGTGTCAGTCTATTTATCTCTTGTAAAAATAAAATACAGTGTGTGTGTGTGAAAAAAAAAATGCAGGTTGATGACAATAATGACAAAAAATACTAAAAAGGAGCATAAGAAAATAAAAATAATTTTAGTTATTGGACTCAGTTCTTTATAGGTTTATTGAATTGCTTTATCTTATTGAAATTCATTAGAGAGTTTGTGGTGGAATATATTTTTACTTTAAGTGAAATTATTCTCTTAGATAAATATTCTGTTTTTTCTAATATCCTATCTTCAGCACTTTTAAACTTCAGAGTAAAAAATTTTCATGT
This sequence comes from Balaenoptera borealis, assembly GCF_965194805.1. Taxonomy (NCBI): domain Eukaryota; kingdom Metazoa; phylum Chordata; class Mammalia; order Artiodactyla; family Balaenopteridae; genus Balaenoptera; species Balaenoptera borealis. Next base: position 46,840,644 of record NC_138879.1, on the reverse strand, counting down.
CGCTAAAAAAAAAAAAAAAAAAAAGAACTCTACCGTAAACACCCCATAACAGGCTCTATGATTTGACCATGTTTCCAATATACCACTCTCTCTCAACTAAGGATCTCTCCCCAACACACCCTGTAATAAAACTTGGTTATTTTGCATCAGGTCCAAGTTGTACCTAGAAATGGACCAAGGTTCTCTGTGTCAAAAGATACAGTACAGCAGAGTATTTATTATTTTACGACATTTTTTCTTTCTAAACTTTCAGTGATTCAAGTAATGGCACACATTAAGCCTGGAGAAAACAAATATTCCCTCCTTCCAGGATCATGGAAAAAATAGAACTAATATAAGTCAAAGTCCAAGGGACTTATGATCTTCGTATAAAGCAAATCATTCATTCAATCAACAACTCTTCATTAAGACCCACTACATGCCAACCCATGGTTCTAGGCACTGGGGGGCAGATGAAATCCCTGCCCTCTCAGAGTTTATGTTTTAGTGGGAGAGATCGAATACCGACCAATAGATGACTAATACAAAATGTAACGGCAGGGAGTGATAAGTGCTTTAACAGAAACAAGTGGCGGTGAGATAGTGACAGGGGTACTATTTTAGCTAGGGTGATCAGGGAAGGCCTCTCTGTGGAGGTGACATTTGAGTACAGACCTGAAAATGTGATGGGGCAATCCATGAGAACATATGAGAAAATAGTGTTCCAGGAAAATCATGTTTAGATAGGAGACGTTAGAAGAAAAGTGATTAGTTTCAGGTGATTATGGAGGTGATCCACTCTCAAATTGAAATGTCAGGATTGGTTTTAACTTCAACTACTGAAAATTTAAATTTTTTTACCTGATACAGTTACCACAAGCTCCCTTGGCAAACCAAATATCCGGTTATCTGTGTCAAAGACTATTACCACAGAACTGGCTGCATCATGATGCACAAAGACCTAGGAAGATAAAGTGCCAGAATTAGGAAAAAGTTTACCTAAGGTATATTGTATCCCCGCTATATTCCTAGGGCCTTTATAGCAAACCAAGGAGACGGTTCATTGTCATCTAAAGTACACAAAATGCCACAAAAATTTCCCTTTTGTTGCTAAAGGATAGAAAGATAACAAGATATCATAATCAAGAGGTGGTCACATTTTTCTTTATTCCCCACAAGCTTTCTAACAAGAGTTTCAAATTAAATATAAGTATTATTAATAATAAAAATTTACATGAGACCACTCAAGTTGAGTTTCTTACCTGGGAATGTTGTTGCTGATACCCATCGGCAATGGCATTGATGTTATGGACACCTGGGGCTAACAGTACATGGAAATAACCTCCCTCTTTTGTGTGTACCTTTATTCCTTCATTGAGCACAATGACTGCTTTAGAGATTGGTTTTCCAGTCTTATCTTTAACAAATCCATGAACTCCCTTGTGAACCTTAAAAAAATAAATGTTTAAGATATAAATTTATGTTTTCATAATGCCAGATATTCTAGAGGCCATAACTTGAGGCCTGACAAAAACAAACAAAACAACAAAACCCTCCATAAGTCTAGCTTATTCGTCCCTCCCCACTGACTCTGACCTTGTTTGCTACTCATTCACTGCTTCAGAGGCACAGAGATGGAAATAAGGGGAGAGAGGCCTCTGATAGAGTCAAAGCCTAAAGTGTTCGAACCCAAATCTTCCGACGTCTCGAATGTTTTACTTCCCACCACAGGACACTGTATCGAGTAACTCCGTGTGATATTCAAATGGAAGAGCCTGCAGCATCTCACAGGGTTAAATTACCTCAATATACATCAGATAGGTGAACTCATGGCACCTATTTAGGCAATAAAAAAAGAACAAAACTCTCCTTTCTACATACATTTAAAATAATACAAAATTTTGGTAAAAGATTAAGAAAATATTTTGATAAAGGTTTTCATTGACCATATTCCTGGGAGTTCGCTTCTAGTTAAAAGGGAAAGACTCACCTCCACCAACATGCTAAGAAGAGATTTTTTATTTTCTGCCCACAACGAAGGGAGTTGTGCTGCACTAGGAAAGTAGCAGCAGCTTGTGTATACTGTGATTTCCGGACAGTGGCCATAGGTAACACTATAATCCTGGAATATAAGATTCAAAAACAAATGTAGGAAAATTAATAAGTAAAAGTAAGAATGAGGCTGTGTAACATGACAAATGGAATGAATGGAATAAAAAGAAAAGCTGGGTGATGTAAACAAAGAATCTGTAAAGCATTTTACAGCAAATATAAATAAACCACTTGGTATTATAGCCAGTCACAAACATGGCCACTCCTAAGAGAGTTCTTAAGACCAGGGACTATGTCTAATTCATTTTTATATCTCCAGTGCTTCCTACAGTGACTGGCAGTAGAGGGGTTCTTATTAGGGTTTGTTGAATAAATGAATAAGTACATGCAGAGGGCCAGCTTCCCTCTAAACCCTGGAACTTCACAGCTGTTACTGCTGTTTTGGAGTTCTTAGAGGTAAAAGCACAAGTATTTGCTCTCTGATACCCTCAACCTGCAGGCTCGAGCCTACCATACAGCAATATAGCAATTATTTAGGTAGGAACTACTTGCGTGGACAGGTTCCAAAATCTAACTTACTACTTTTTCCCCCCAAACCCGTTCTTCTTCCTAATTCAGTTAATGACAGTAACTCATTTTCTCACACAGGTATGAAATATTTTGTCTTTGACTTCAATTTCTTGCCATCATCCAGAATTTGGCAAATCCTGTGAATTCCACTTCTACAATATCTCTGGAACTTCATCCCTTGATTCCATTCCCATTGCCGCTACTCTAATCTAGGCCCTCAGTAGTTCTCGTCTAGGCTATTCTAAACACAGTCTCTCCTTCCTCCAAACCATCTTAACCCACTGTTAAAAGATTTCCATAGAATAGCTCAGATCATGTCACCATATCCCTGCTCAAAACCTTTCATGGCTTCCCATTCCTTACTAAAACAAAGCATTCAAAGCCTCAAACTCTCTTTCCATTCTTGTCTTCTGCTGCTCTCCATTACACCCCATATTCTAACTAATGTAGACTGATTCTTTAAAAAAAAAAAATTTATTTTATATTGGAGTATAGCCAATTAACAACATTGTGTTAGTTTCAGGTGTACAGCAGAGTGATTCAGTTATATGTAGACACGTATCTATTCTTTTTCAAATTCTTTTCCCATTTAGGTTATTACAGAGTATTGAGCAGAGTTCCCTATGCTATACAGTAGGTCCTTGTTGGTATAGCAGTGTGTACATATTAGACTGCTTCTTGACCTCTGCCCATACTGCTTCCTCTTTACGGATGTCTTGGTTCACCATCTCTGCATCCCTAATGCCATCTCATCTATGAAAAGAAGGCTACATCACTAACTAGGTGTAACCTTTTCTGTCTTTAATTTCTCATGGCACATTGAGATCTCTTCTAGATCACAGTGATTAATTCTGTAACATAGTTATTTGTATAATGGGCCACAGAATATTCTCTATCTTTCATATAGAAAAGCGCCTCACGCATAGCAAGTTCTTAATAAATAAAGGAGGGAAGGCAGGCAGAGAAGGGAATGAAGTCAATTTTCTGGTTGCACGTGTGAACGGAATGATGAGCTAACCACCCATCTGCTAACAACTCCTGACTAATTTGAAATGGATGGACAACAAATGAAAATGCTCTCAGAAAGAAATTAAAGAAGACATTAAATGGAAAGACGTGTTGTATTCTTGGATAGCAAGACAATACTGTTGAGATGTCAAAACAACCCAAAGTGATTTATAGATTCAACACAACCCCTAACAAAATTCCAACAGCCTTTTTGCAGAAAAAGAAAGGCCAATCCCAAAATTCAAGTGAGACTGGAAGGACCCTTGAATAGCCAAAACAATCTTGGAAAATAACAAAGTTGAAGAACTCACAGTTCCCAATTCAAAACTTAGTACAAAGCTACAGTGTTCAAAACAGTGGTCCTAGAATAAGAATAGACATATAGGGGTTTCCCTGGTGGCACAGTGGTTGAGCATCCGCCTGCCAACGCAGGGGACACGGGTTCAAGCCCTGGTCCGGGAGGATCCCACGTGCCGCAGAGCAACTAAGCCCGTGCGCCACAACTACTGAAGCCCGCGTGCCCAGAGCCCCTGCTCTGCAACAAGAGAAGCCACCGCAGTGAGAAGCCTACCTGCTTATGAGAAAGCCCGCGGGCAGCAAGGAAGACCCAACGCAGCCAAAAAGAAAAAAAAGAAAAAAAAAAAAGAATAGACATATAGACCAATAGTATAGAATTGAGAATCCAGAAATAAACCCATACATCTATGGTCAATTGACTTTTGACAAGGATGGCAAGACTATTCAATGGAGGAAAGAATAGTCTTTTCAACAAATGGTGCTGGGACAACTGGACTTCCATATGCAAACAGATGAAGTTGAACTCCTACTTCATATCATATACAAAAATCAACTCTGAATATATCAATGACCTAAATATGAGAGCTAAGTCCATAAAATTCTTAGAAGAAAACATAGGGGTAAATCTTTATGACCTAGCATTTGGCAATGAATTCTTAGATATGACAATAAAGCATGAGCAACAAAAGAAAAAAACAAATTTGGCTTCATCTAAATTAAAACTTTTGTGCATCAGAAGTTTTCTTGACATTATCAAGAAAGTAAAAAGACAACTTACAGAAGAGGAGAAACTATTGGCAAATCAAATATCTGGTAAGGGTTTAGTATCCAAAATATATAAAGAATTCTTATAACTCAACAACAAAAAGACAAAAACCCCAACTTTAAAATGGGCAATGGATTTGAATAGACATTTTTCCAAAGAAAACATACAAATGGCCAATGGGCAAATGAAAAGATGCTCAACATCATTAGTCATCAGGGAAATGCAAATCAAAACTAAAGTGAGATACCACTTCACACCTACTATGATGGCTATAATTTAAAAAATGGAAAATAAATGTTGGCGAGGATGTGGAGAAACTGGAACCTTTATACATTGCTGATAAGAATGTAAAATGGTTCAGCTGCTGTGGAAGTTTGGTGGTTCCTCAAAAGTTAAACAGAGAATTACAATATGACAAGCAAATCCACTTCTAGGTATATACTCAAAAGAATTGAAAACAGGGGCTTAAACAGATACTTGTACACAAATGTTCACTGCAGCATTATTTTCAAGAGCCAAAAGGTGGAAACATCTGTCCATCAAAAGATGAACTGATAAACAAAATGTGATCTACACATACAATAGAATATTATTTAGCCATAAAAAGGAATGGAGTAGGTGATGTATGCTTCAGAATGGATGAACCCAGAAGGCATTATGCTAAGTGAAAAAAGCTGGACACAAAGAAAATATTGTACAATTCCACTTATATGAAATATCCAGAATAGGCAAATACATAGAGACAGAGAGTAGATTAGAAGTTACCAGGGGCTGGGAGAAGAGGAGAATGGGGAGTTACTGCTTTGGGGCACAGAGTTTCTGTTTGGGGTAATGAAAGTTTTGAAAATAGATATGGTGATAGCTGCACGACATTGTTAATGTAATTAAAATATCACTGAAATTATAATTAAAAATGGTTAAAATGGCAAAAAAAACTGCTGTCAGAGGTTAGTTAATTTAAGGGCTATCATGTCAAGGAAGCCACAAAGCAGATGCCATTCACTTTACTATATCAGAAAAGTCACCTATTCTTTCACTCAATGTCCAATACGTATTTATAATTCCATTCTCACCGTATTCTAGAAAGCATACCTTCATGCTGCCCAGGTGACTGTGCCATTCTGCTCCACGCATTACTCCTCCTGGAATATTCTCATCTATAAAAGCATTGAGAGATGTAGGATCAGCAAGATCATAAGGCCAGTCCTCATCCTCTCCCAAAACAGCAACAACAATAATAAAGGGTAGGGAAAATACCTACCTGATTTATTTGGGCAACTGGGCTGACCCATATGCATCGATGGATGATTATTTGCATAAAGAGATGCCAAATGCTTTAGAGTCTCTTTGTTTTCCACTACAAAAAGAAAAATACAGAAGTTAGCGGAGAAATTGAAAAGATTTTTCTCCAAGTTCAACTTCATGGACACAAAAGTCATATTCCTTTCCTTCTAGTAAATCTTGTACCTCACTGAAGTTTATTGAGGAGTTATTATAATTAAGCACACAGTTCTGTTCACCCCAAGATAATCTGACCAAGAAGATAAGCATCTTCCTTATATTAAAAGGCACTAACGGCGAGTTTAACAAGTTATCACACTAAAATACAAACCTATTTTGGTATGTTTTACTACATTTGGGGGCGACTGTGGCCTAATTACAATATTCCTTGTAAGCTGCATTGAAAGCAACACAAATTATCTCCATATACAATGGCCTCAGAGAGATTCAACAGGCAACTGTTTAACTCACCACAAGGTGCAACCAGTCAGTCAAGGTTTAAAGCAGGAGAGGGCAATTCTGTATTGTTAATGTTTGGTTACATCATATGGATTTCTTGGGGTGGGCATTGTGCCTTATTCACTTTTGTATTTCCAATGTCTAGAGACATAATAATTGTTCCATAAATGTTTATGGAGTAAAGATTGAGCAGATGTGACAAGATGGCTACACTGAATAAAGCTAGGCCATCATGGCTACACTGAATAAAGCTAGGCTCCCTCCTCCTCCAAGTAACTGAACTGTTGATGTATGTACAGTCTTCTTAGGTTGTTTATTCATGCAGTGTGCTCAAATGCTCACCATTTAAAAAATTTTTAGAAGGGATATTACCTAATTGAAATTTCCTATTTAAGCTTAAATAGTATATATGTAAAGTGACATTCTACATACCTGTTTGTACTGGCTTGTCATATGGGTATGTGACCAGCACTGAACCACCATCTAAAGCAACAGAAAGACTGAAGTCCTGTTTCTGAATCAAATTTTCAATGATGGCTTTAGTTTCAGGTTGGGAGGCATTATCTAAAAAATAGAAATGTCAAACATAAAATATCAAGTTTTAAAATTTTAGTATGAGCAGCTAAGAAAATATTCCCTACCTAAGCACAGTCAAAAGGCTAACTTACAAAATCTGTAGATAAATACTTTATTACTCCATAAGCCACTCCCTCAAGCAAGAAAGATACATCCTAGGAGGTAGGTTATTTTGAGTTTTACACACTTTAGGATAACGTTGAAAGGTTAATGACTCTAACCAAGTTTAAGAAAATTCTTACTGGAAACAAAAAGGGATGGACATATCCTCTTTTAAAAAATAATAACCCGTCCTTGAAAGAAAATAAGATTTTCAGAAATCAGGGTATTTTCTGAAGCATTGTTTGCAAGAGCAAAAAATTAAAAAGAAACTAAATGTCCATCAGAAGGGAAACTGTTGAATAAACTAGAGTACTACCATATATTCATAGCATAAGATGCCATTAATAAGAATGTTAGAGATCTATGAGTATTGAAATAGATGTCAATGATATATCCAATAAAAAAGTTGCAGAACAATATGTATAGCTGATGATCCTATTTAAGTAAATAAGAAACAGGCCCCTTCAAATCAATACACACATACATCGTGTGTGTGTGTACGCGTGTGTACACTCATATATAAGAGAGTAGAGAGAAAGAATATACATCTCTGTATGACTATGATGAAAACCTCCCCCCCAATATTATTGATTGAATTTCTAAGAAAAAAACTTGAATTACTTTTGCAAATGAAAAACAAGAAAAATTTGAAAAGTTTTCTAGATGTCTCCATTTATATTGTACATCCTAGACAAGAAAGCACCCCTTACTCATCTATAAAATAGGATCAACCAATCTCCTAGCAAAGAGAAATAAAATTATCTACAAAGTACTTTAATGACCTAAATATTGGTCTTACTTGTGAAGTCTGTATCCAGGTCTTTGCCACGAGCATTTGTCTGTCCTATCTTTGAAGTACAGTCTTTCTCTTGTGCTCTCTCTCGCCCATCTGGATTTAGAGAAGGTACAATCACAATTCTAGTCCTGTCGACCAACTAAAACAGAAACAGAAATCAATGAGTTTATTAGCTCTATGTGGAATCAAAAGGTACCCTCCCATGCTTCAAACAGAAAGTCTTTATTGCTTGTTTTAAACACAGATTTAAAAGGCAGAACTGAAAAATAAATAAAATTCTCTCTTGCTCCAAAAAAATTAAAAAAGAAACAAAAAACTGCACAACTACTGTTCCCAGAGACCTCCCAATAACTTACAACAGGGTCAGAAACCACTGTCTGTAGGCTAAACCCAGCCTGCTGCTTGCTATTGTAAATAAAGTTTTATTGACACACAGCCTTGCCCATTCACATGACTGTTTTTGTTCTGCAGTGGCAGAGTTGAGTAGTTGCAACACACAACATCTGACCCACAAAGTCCAAAATATATACTATATGGCCCTTTATAGAAAAAGTTTGCTGACCACTGGCTTAGGTCAATAATAACTGACCAATAAATAAAAATAATACAAATACAATAAACACAATAATATTGTATTCATAATATTGTACTTCCAGATTAAAAACTGGAACATATAATGTGACAAATATCAATGTATGTCTGGAAACATTGAGACAGAAGAGTTGAAATCAGCATATCAAAAAAAAAAATGAGGTAGGATATTTGTCTTACCCATAATTTCTCCCTCAGATGAGCCATATCCAGAGGTGTTAATACCTACATTTATGGCATGAATTTCTGATATAATTCATCCTACATATTTCTAATAGTAAATCAGAATAAGTGATCCCTGGTTTATTTATTCTAGTAAAATTGTCAATAGCTTGAAAATATATTTGCAATCCTTTAATTCATTTATTCTGGAATCTCTGAGGGAGATTTTTTTCCTATATGCTTGGGCTTAACCATATGTCTCTGGGTATATGTATATTTTCTTGAACTCTCCAGACAATTCTGGCACTTAGCTCAAAACAAATGGCAATCTAAAGTGATCTAAGCCTAATTAGACCAGTGAGGCAAATTCTCATAAACTAGGAGTTTAGAAATTCCTGGCAGATATTTTACCTGGGGTATATAGTCTCTTATAACCTTAAGATCAGTAGGTAGTAACTCTGGCCAAATGTAAGAATAACCTAAGGAGCTTTTAAAGAAATATTGATGCTTCTGGGGATGGAGCCCAGGCATTGGTGTTTGTAAAAGCTTCCCAGATGTTTTCAATGTATAGCCAGGGTAGAGAACCACTGTCCTAGGTAATCTCCCTTTTAAAAAAGAACAACAACAAAAATCTTTGAAATACTCCTGCAACTCACATGAAGAAGTCAATGGGATCTGCTCTGCTGAAAATGGTAAAATAATTTTTGATCAAGTCTGGTTTAAGTTCATCTCACCTAATCCCACATCATGGGATCCTAATCATGACATCAATTCTTTCCAAATTTCTTTCAGGGGAGGCAATAGGGTAAAACAGAACAGCACAGGCTTTAGAGTGAGACATGCTTGGGTTTAAATCCCTGCTTTACCACTTAGTAGCTGTGTGACCACCTGTAAGTTACCAAATATCTCTGCCTCAGTTTTCACATCTATAAAATGAAGCTAACATAATTGCAGGGTTGAGGATTAAATTATGATGTATGTAAAGTACCTAGCACATAGTAGGTATTAAACAAATACTAGTTCGTTTCCCCTTTCCTAAGTTCTATATAGACAGTGCCAATTAGTGAGTGTTGTAGACAGACACTCTTTCCTTCCTTTCCCTAAGACAACACAGAAACTAGGTTGCTTAATCATACATAACCAGCTTCTGGATCAACATTCTATTCTATAGTCATGGGCGACTAAAGTAGGCACTGCCATATCACTTTTTCTAAAATCTCTTAGCATCCAAGGTGTCCAATAATTTCATCTTTATTACATGAAAAAATACCCGATTTCTCTTCTACCTCATTTTTCAATATAGTATCCTAGTTATAAATAACTGGCAATGGAAGTCCCTCTAATTAGAATATACATCACTTTGAGTAAAGATTGGAAGGGTAACATAAAGGAATAGAGGACTGAATGCAAATCTTTATTATTTTTTTCCTCTATGGCTCTTAATATATACAAAGAAATATAATAGAAAGACACTATTAACAATGACTATATACCAAGGTCCATTTTTAAAGAGTAAAGTTTATAATGACCTTAAAAGTACCTTTGTATAAAATCTAACAGGAAATTAAATTAAAAAAAAAAAGGTGCCTTGATATCAGTGTATCACTGAGCTTTTTCCTTTTAAAGCATGTCAAAACAGGCTATTTTCTTACTTGGGTAACAGCTGGGTTCTTTTTGTAGTTTAGGCAGAGAAATTCTGCCAGAGCCAAAAGAAGTTCAGTTCCAACTGGAGCATTTCCATGGATACCAGCAACAAAACGAATCTTTGGTTCTTCAGGCTCAGATACATTGGGCTTATTGGAGATTTCAAGGGACCAAATGTGACGATATTCAGCACTCTGTCCCAAACTTTCAAAAACCAGAAACAAAAAGTCAGCAAGTAATCAAGTATTATGTTAATGCTGCCTTACAGATTTTAAAAAAACAAATGAGAACAAAATTTGAAAAGTCTTAAAAAGTCTTTAAAGAGTAACTCGTTATGTCAGAATACTTTAAGAAAATTAGGTTCCCTTAATCAAAGAAAGTCAAATAGATGGGAGATACTATCAGATTTAGGAAAGATTATGATTTAGTTCAACATTCCTCCAAATTGTCATTCTCCTATCATCTTCATAATATTTACCCAATCTTCTATAATCTATACTACTCTTTAGTTAATACATGTCTTTTTTTTTTTTGGCTGTGCCGCCTAGCATGTGGGATCCTAGTTCCCCGACAAGGGATCGAACCCGCGGCCCCTGCACTGGAAGCATGGAGTCTTAACCACTGGACCTCCACGGAAGTCCCTAGTTAACATATGTCTTTTAAGTTAACTCACTTAAATTTTTATTATGGAAATATTTAAATATACAGAAATGCAGAGCACCTTACTTTTAAAATCTAAATTAATTTACACAAATAAGACATTTTATACTTTAAATGAAGTACCAAGATTACAGCAAAACTAATTTAAAAGGCCTGTTTTCTTTGATATAAAGGGAGATTTACAAGAGTTAGATAGAAAAAAAATATTGGCATTAAATTGAGGATTAATAGAATAGACAAAGTACCGCTTTCTCACAATGGTATTTAATAATACTTAGCAACCGTTGGAGGACCACCTAAAACTGCCTTGTGTCCCACCACTGGCAGGTGTTGCATATTTGCTGGGGAAATATTTAACTAAGAAGTGCCTGTTTAATTGAAAGGTTAAAAAAAAAAAAACTTAAATGAACTAAGTAAATGGATAGCAAAATAATGTCCAATTTTTTGTTTTAAAATAAGAAAGTCTGTAACGTCTATATGGCACTAACATGGACAGTATTAAAACCTGACCTGGGCAGAAATGTTCAAGAGTCAGTTGCAGAAGAGAGGTAATTGGTATTGCCAAAGTAAATATCAGTCTTTGCAATTACAGACATTATAAACCAGTATTTGAGAAAGTAAATTTACTGGTAAAATTAAAAGAACCAATGAAGGAAAAAAAGTGAAAAAGTGAAAGGCTAGTTAATGTTCATTAGGTTTGTAGTAGAGAACTGTAAGTTCAGGGCAAAATGTAAAGTAAAGGCCCTAAAATAGGCAAATAATAGGAATCAACAAATCAAGGAAATAGTTTTGAGACAGTGAAAGTGAAGCAGAGAAGCCTAACAAGTGAAGGTAAAAGTTGTCTCAGCCATCAGTTTTACATAAGCCAGTACTGCATGTTTTCCCAGAACCCTCAATCACATATGTCCCTAAGGCTTCAGGGAACCATGACTCTGAGTAGAGACTAAAGCACAGAAAATGACAGCCAACCAGGCTTCATTTTCTAATTTGAAGAAAAGGTTAAACATGATCCCTGACAAGTGAGCTCATAGTTCCAAATTTGTCCCTGCCCCCAGCAAAATGAAACAAACTAAATAATATTTAGTCAGAATGTGAATCTGCAGCTGAGAAGGAGAAAGGGTTTTGAAATCAAAGTAATCATTAGAAAGAATGATTTTACATTTTCTGGAGGCAAAGGCCACACATTGCTAAACTAGCAAGTAATTCTGCTCCAATGTTTCTCATAAAAGTTTCCAAGATTCATTGTTAGAAAGATCTCCAAGCAAACATCTGTTTCAAAATAAGTGAAATCCAACTCTCTACACATTCAGCTCCCAAATATCTCTAAATAGATTACAAGAACCATTTAATGTGGCTTATGCTAAATGTAACCTCTTTAAAATGAAGAAAGAAGGAAGGAAGGAAGGAAGGAAGGGAGGGAGGGAGGGAGGGAGGGAGAGAGGAAGGAAGGAAGGAAGAAAGAGGGAGGGAAGGAGAAAGGGAGAAAGAAAGAGGAAAACAAGGCAGCAAGAAGGTGACACTTACTTGGTAAGATTTGTAATATGTGGATAGTTCATCACAAGTCCTCTCAGAAACTCTGATAAGTCCTTGTATGAATGGTATCGATAAAGAGCCAGATTTGAGGAGGAGCGTAACATGAAGGCTTCCAAACCATTCTCAGCTGAAAGGTCTTTAATTAAAGTTTCAAACTCTTTAGTAGTCGGATCGCTGGCACCCTCATTGTTGGTGCTGTCCCCCTTGCCTTTCTTTGATTCATTGTTTGAATCTGTTGAAGATCGAACAAGTGTGAAGTTGACCTGAACAGCACCTTCACTGTTTACGGTCACATTCTTGGTAACTGGATTATACCTGCAATAAAGGAGACAGATCAGAGCCACGCTTCTGCAGCTGGAGTACCCAAACCCTGGGAAAACAGAGGTGTGCAGATGATATGTGAATCCTTGAGATAAATGTGGTGCATCTCCCTAAAGGGTCAAATTGTTAACTTTGTGATAATTTAAGATTTGTTTTAAACATTAACGAAGACCATACAAGGGTAGACTATAAAACATAAATGAGTTTTTAAGATTAAATATATGACTTCAAAAGAAAGCTCATGCTTGCAGTGTATACTCCCATATTTCCTGGAATCTGAGTTCACTTGTCTGTCATCAGGGAGTATGGTGGAAAAAGTTTGAGAAGTACTAACTTAGGACATTCTCTGCCAAACGCATCATTCTTGCCCCATTTTTCAGATACCTTGATGCTTTGTTTTTTCCAATACTATGCCAAAACTGAAAAAAACCAGAATAGACTTCTTTACTCCTTAAAGTTCTAACCCATTCATTTACAGACCACTTGATATTTGAAAAACATTTTTTAAAAAAAGGTAACAATAACTTTAAATGTTTCCATGTATTTACCCTTACTTCAATGAGTGTTCAAACTAACTCTTCAGAAATAAGAGAGCTAGTAGGGGGAGGGGAAAATATTCTGTGGGAACACCTACATGTATCAAATATAAAAAAGAAAACTACAAGAGGATAAAAATGATAAGTTTCGACTAAAAAGTAAGGTGGCTCCAGTTCTAAGGTATTTGTAAAGGAGGAGGAACATAAGGAATGTTAAGTTTTTTCCAAGGGAAAAGGTCATAAGTTAATTTTTTCTTTTCAAGTAAATATATCTTTGTGGTGAGAAAAACTGTAAAAAATATGAAAATGGCTTTTCTCAGAGAATTAGCAGTAAGTAAGAAAATCTCACTCATGCGAGAAGGCAAAGGTACAATAATAAAAAATAAGTGTCTGTGAAAGAGTTTTAAAAGGGTACAAATGTAAAGTGGTGGTATTTTGGGGACAACATGACTAGAAGTATGCAGAAGTCTTTTTTTCCCTACTAACAAGTACTTCCCAGAACTGTTACCTATAGTGAAGGACATCAGTCACTATGGCTTTACATCTGGACAGGGGAAGGTGACCTGAGAGGATGAAGGTAAAAGAGGGTACTGTTCAAAGTGAATAATTTCACAGATTTCTTACATCTGATGGTTCATGTACTCACTGTGCCACCAGAGAAGAGTCAAATGTGTAACCAGCTCTAAACCTCTCAGCGTTAAACTCAAGGTTGCTTAGCCTCTACAGAGCTTTCTGGCAATAATCTTTCAGAATGGAACTATGCTTGTTTCATCTCCAAGCACTCAATTACAAAGCATTCAGTAACTCACCCTCGAGCAGATGCTGTGATTTTATAAGTTCCTGGAACCAACAGACGCCAGTAATCTCCAGTTTTGTAAGTAGTTACTGGGTGATTAATTTCAGCAACACTAATGGTGGCATTTAATATACCTCTGCCATCTGTGGCATCTAGGACGAATCCTTTGACACCCTGATGAACCTGGATAAAGCACAAGAACACCCAGATTTTACTGATAAAGATCATCATCTAATTATTTTGGGAGTTCACATCCAAAATAACAGATTGTTAAATAATGTAAACATGTAGAACAAATAGGAATTCAGGGGCTCAGAGTAAAGCTAAATGCAACCGCCCATTAAACAAAATATTTCAGTTTCTGAAAGGCTAGTTTTTCATAAGTTAGATTTGTCTTTATCTTCCTATCAGCTACAGAAAGACATTTTGAGGACAAGTGGAGGAAATTTGAACATGGATTAGGTATTAGGTAGTATAGGGAGTTACTGTTAATTTTCTTAGGTGAGATAATAGCAATTGGAGAAGTCAGGTAGGAGAATTAACCTTATTTTTAGAAGATGTATTCCGAAATACTTTGGGATAAATATCATAACACCTGCAATTTATACTGAAATAGTTCAACAAAAGTGTGTGTGTGTTTATATATATATAAAATACAAATGCAGCAAAGTATAAAAATTGTTAAACCTAGGTAAAGGAATAGTAGTATTTATTGTTAGTCTTATAATTTTTCCTGATGTTTACAAATTTTCAGAATAAAATGTTCTAAAAAATTAGTATGCAAACTCACAGCCATTATGCCACTCTACTCAGCAAAGTACTGGCACAAAGTATTAGTCAGATTATCCTAATAATTTTAACCACTATCAGCATATTTCTTATAGTCTTTACCTATCAGCCACAATGCACATCCAAACAAAAGGAAATTAATCGTTTCACAGTAAACCAATGGCAAAAAAAAAAAAAAAAATTTTACCCCATAGCCCATCTTTATCACTTGACAAATTCTTAGGCATGTACCCAATCTATAGTAGCCTTTTATAAAGACAAGGGTAAAAAGTGACCACTAACCATTAAGTGCAAAACATCATCACTATATTGTTTAATCATTTTTAACTCTTCTCCACGCATATAAATAAACTCATTTACATCCATGAATTTTCTAGATAAATATACGAAAACATGAATAGGTCAAACTGGAATTCAAATGAGGTGTATTCTAAAATCAATGCATGAAAACCACATGTACACACAAAAATCTTCTTGCTCTTGGGAGAAATTTCATACGTCACTCCAGAATTGTCACCTGTTTCAGAAACTGGATTAGAGATCTTCGATTCTGTTCCCAAAATTTTGGCAGATCTTTCTCAAATGGGTATTTCACACAACCAAGTTCAATAGTCACTTCAAAGCAGTTTGTTTGTAAATAGTTCCAGTCCTGCATACCACCTGAAGGATAAAAATTTTAAATCAGTTACTCTGAAGAAGTTCTAACTAGCTCAGATCCCAAATTGTAAGCAACATTCCTAGTAAAAAGCCAAATTCATCTTTTATCAGCATGGCTGAAAACCAATAATGCATTCATTTGAGAGCTCTCTGATGCCTGTGGTACAGGTAAAACATCTGTACTTTCATGTTCAGGAAGAATTCAAGTGTAGTTCACACTCTTCTTCTTAGCACATCTAAAGTTCTTTGTAATAGCCAGCGGTAAAATATAACACTTTCATGAAGTTTCAGTACATTATTTTACTCAAAAGTCAAAGTGCACCAAATATTAAAAATAGTTGAAATGGTAATTTGAATGTTTTAAACTATTTATACAATATTTTTAAAAGAATGATTCTTTCTCAAAATTAAAAAATCAGTAACAAGCAGTACCATCCAGGGGGACAGAAAATCCATCAAGTTATACGGCCTTAATATAAAAGAATGTTTTACCTGGGACATTGTACCAACTGGCTCCATTTGTTATTCCATGAGGAAAATATTCATTAGGGTACATATTCTTGCAAGGTCTACCTTGAAACATCTGGGAATTTTCCTGAAAAAAAGAAAAAAAAGAATCTTTACTTGTATTTGTTTGTATCTGCATCAAAAAACATGGGAAGGATAAAGAAAGATAGGAAGAGTGGTTACCAATAGGGTATATGTGGGGGTGGATGGAGTCATGGGAAGCAGTGACTTACTACCTACTTTTTAATATCAAAACTAAACAGTTTATGCTCTGTAAAAAAAAAAAGTGAAGACTTCATTTATTACTTGTAATTACAAGTAATATAAAAATCCAACCCAACCTCTCTCAAAAACAAAAACAACGCTGTTCATATTCGTACTTTCATTTCATGATCTCAAGAAGCTTAAAGTCCAAAAGAGGTAATTCACACATAATGGAAAGTAAGCATCTTTCTCTGACTTCTTGGGGACTAAGGTGGCCCCTCTGTGCTTTGACTGCACTCTGTACAATTATTTTATCCTGTTAAAACTGGTTGCACCTCTTTTCCCCCTAAAGACAATACACTACTCCTTGAAACAGTTTGTGTCTTTGTGTCCTCGGCATCCAGCAGTGTCTACATAGCACGTGTGCAATTGCTTGTTCCATGGAGAGTAAGAAAAACTGCCATAGAAGCACAAATAAACACTATTGGAAGCTAGAGGAGAGAAAGATTATTTCTGACTAGAGTGGCAGGGGAATTTTCCTGAAGAAATTAAGCTTTGAAAGATGGTCAAAACTTCATTTCTCTCTTTTGTAAATAGAAAAAGAAAAAAAGTACAGAAAAGTGTAAAGAGAAAAGTAATTTCTCACTTTCCCATCACTGAGAATTAACCATTTAACTTTAAAATATACAAAACAACCCCCTTTCGTAAACTTAACATACCAATTACAGGCTTATGATCCCACCACTCTGTTATCAAATGAAAGCTATTGTTTTAGGTTACTGGAATATTTGTGTATATGCTCTTTTACTCTCTGGTTTTTCCACTAAACACTTGCACACATCTTCTATGTCTCTATATCCTTATCTCCATTTCCATCAATATCTATCCATTTGATTATAAATTATATAGATGTACTACTGTACTAATTGATATAGTATGTATATTACAAACCTGCATTAAAAAAAACATTTTAAAAACAGAACTTCTAATATATTCTTCCTACATCTTAACGGATCATCTAGTATAAATCCCACTCTAGACACCACAGTTCTAGGCAATTGCTGTTAACATTTTGACTTTTTTCTCAGAGCAATAAGGAACTTGTGAAGATTTCTGATGGAAGGGTGATATATGATATATTCATGGCTCTAGGAAGTTTATTCTGATAATAATGTGAAAAAATGGACCAAAGCCAGGGAGACTCATCAGAGTACTACTGAAATAATCCAACTGAGAGATAATGAGCATCTGAAAAGTTGTGACAGATTGGTTTTACCATGTGTATTTTACCATCTTCTTTAATTCTCACTACTCTACTTTGATAATTTTTTTAAAAAAAAACTAATTAAAAATTTTAAAGCAAACAGTTTGACAACTTAAAGAAGACAGGGGGTGAGGATGTAGGTGTCCAGTCTCAGTCCATATATAAAGAGTCTAAAATATATACCAAGATAGTAAATGATTCTCTTCTTTTTGCTTGGCTATCGTCTCTAATCTTTTTATAATAACTTTCATTATATGAAACAACTTTTTGAAGAGGCATTTACATAGTGGTGACAGCTAAAGCAACTGGGTGCAATTGCCAAGACAGTAAAAATGGCTAAGGACAGAATATGGAGGGGGGGGGGAAAGTAAAAGAGAGAGGTTGAGCCACTGAAAGAGAAAAAAGGAAGCAAAGCTCTCTGCTATATAATGTAACAGAGATCAAGGGGAGAAGACAAGAGCGTTAGACTTCAGAGGTCAAGAACATTTAAAAAAAATAGACTTCTGGTAACCTTTGAGGGGTCACTTCCAGGTAAAACAATGTAGGCAGAAGACAGATGACAAGAAACTGAGGCATGAGAGAACAATAAGGAAGTGGAGATAAGCAGAGACTATTCATTTTTCTTATTCTTTTCTTTTGACTTCTTTTGAACTAATTTTAGAGTTGCAGAAAAGTTGCAAAAATAGTACAGAGTTTTATATACCTTTGATCCAGCTTTCCCTGATGTTAGCATCTTATATAACCATAGCACAATTATCAAAACAAGGAAATTAACACTGGCATGTTACTATTAACTAAATAACCTATATTTTATTCAAATATCACCAGTCTTCCACTAATGCCTCCTTGAAATTTTCTCTTCACTTACTATGTCACACTGTATAGCTCCATTTTTTCACTTTCACTTAATTGAATTCATTGAATTTCATTATACTTAAAATATAATAAAAGTTATTGTAGAAAGATTAGAAAATTGAGGCAAGCCAAAAGAAAAAAATATAAACCTAGAGATCACCAATCATTTAATATTTTGGCATATAACTTTTGACGTTTTTTTAGCCTACATATGAATTGAGCATGGATACCCCACCCCTGAGTCTTCTCTAGGTTCTCAAAATCTGCTTTATTGAAATATAATTCACACACCACACAACTCACGCATTTGAAGTATACAACTCAATGGTCCTTGGTATATTCACTCAGTTGTGTGACCATCACCACAGTAAATTTTAGGACATTTTCATGACCCCCAAATAAACCTGTACCCATCAGCACTCCCCATTTCCTCCCAACCTCTTCCCTGCCCCTCCCTACATCCCAAGCCCAAGGCAATTACCAGTCTATTTTCTGTCTCTATGGATTTGCCTATTCTGGACATTTCATATAAATGGAATCACACAATATGTAGTCTCTTGTGACTGGCTGCTTTCACCTAGCATGTTTTCAAGGGTCATCTAAGTTGTAGTTTGTATCAGTACTTTATTTTTTTTATGACTGAATAGTATTCCATTGCATGGATATATCACATTTTGTTTATCCACTTATCACTTGATGGACATGTGGGTTGTGTCCATTTTGGCTATTATGGATAATGCTGCTACGAACATTTGTGTACAAGTTTTGTGTG
This sequence comes from Balaenoptera borealis, assembly GCF_965194805.1. Classification (NCBI taxonomy): domain Eukaryota; kingdom Metazoa; phylum Chordata; class Mammalia; order Artiodactyla; family Balaenopteridae; genus Balaenoptera; species Balaenoptera borealis. The sequence goes on along the minus strand of NC_138879.1, from coordinate 46,821,467 downwards.
GACTATGTTTTCATTTCTCTTGGGCATATACTTAGGAGTGGGATTGTCAGGACATATGATAATTCTATATTTAACATTTTGAGGAACCGCAAGATTGTTTTCCAAAGCAGTTGTACCATTTTACATTCGCACCAGCAATGCACAAGGGTTCCAATTTCTCCACATCCTTACCAACCCTTGTTATTTTCTTTTTTTTTTTTTTTAAACTATAGCCATCCTAGTGGGTAAAAAGTAGTATCTCATTGTTGTTTTGATTTGCATTTCCCTGATGGCTAATGATACTGAGCACCTTTTTGTGAGCTTGTCGGTCATTTGTATATTTCTTTGGAGAAATGTGTATTCAGATTCTTTGCCCATTTTTCAATTGGATTGTCTTTTTATTATTTAGTTGTAAGAGTTCATTATATATTTTAGATATGGATCCTTATCAGATATATGGTATTCTCCTATGCTGTGGGTTGTCTTTTTACTTCCTTGATTATTATCTGTTATATTTTGAATGATTTCTCCTCCAAAAGATATGTTGAAGTCCTAACCCCCAAAATCTCATAATGTGACTGTATTTAATTACAGAGGTAATCAAGTTAAAATGAGGTAATTACGGTGGGCCCTAATCCAATATGACTGGTATCTTTATAAAAAGGGAAAATTTGGACACAGACAACAGGGAGAATGCCATGTGAAGACAGAGGACTGGGATAATCCATCTAGAAACCAGTGAATGGCAAAGACTGCCAGAAAAACACCAGAAGCTAGGAATAGGCAAGGAAGGATTCCCTTCCAGGTTTCAAGGGAGCATGGCCCTGCCAACGTCTTGATTTTGGACTTCTAGACTCTAGAACTGTGAGACGAAAAATTGTTACAGTAGTTCTAGGAAACTAACACAGTATCCTTTGCAGCAAAAAAGTATTAAAGTTTGTTGATGTCCAGTATGTCTTTTTTCTGTCACTTGTGCTTTTGATGTCACATCTAGGAAAACATTGTCTAACCCAAGGTCACAAAAATTTATTTCTATATTTTTTCCTAAAAGTCTTACAGTTTACATTTAGGTCTATGATCCATTTTGAGATAATTTTGGGGTATTATATCAGGAAGAGGTCCAAATTTATTCTTTTGCATGTGAATATCCAGTTTTCCATAACCATTTAGTGAAAAGATTTTTCTATCCCCATTGAATTGTCTTGGTGCCCTTGTTGAAAAATCAATTGACCATAAATGTAAGAGTTTATGTCTGGACTATCAATTTTATTTCTTTGATGTGTATATGTCCATCTTTTTTTTTTTAACATTTTTATTGGAGTATAATTGATTGCTCTACAATGGTGTGTTAGTTTCTGCTTTATAACAAAATGAATCACCATACATATACATATATCCCCATATCTCCTCCCTCCCACCCTCCCTATCCCATCCCTCTAGGTGGTCACAAAGCACCGAGCTGATCTCCCTGTGCTATGCAGCTGCTTCCCACTAGCTATCGATTTTACATTTGGTAGTGTATATATGTCCATGCCACTCTCTCACTTCGTTCCAGCTTACCTTTCCCCCTTCCCGTGTCCTCAAGTCCATTCTCTACGTCTGCATCTTTATTCCTGTCCTGCCCCTAGGTTCTTCAGAACCATTTTTTTTTTTTAAGATTCCATATATTTGTGTTAGCATGTGGTATTTGCTTTTCTCTTTCTGACTTACTTCACTCTGTATGACAGACTCTAGGTCCATCCACCTCACTACAAATAACTCAGTTTCGTTTCTTTTTATGGCTGAGTAATATTCCATTGTATATATGTGCCATGTATATGTCCATCTTTATTCCCGTATCACAGTGTCTTAATTACCACAGTCTTGTAGTAAGTTTGAAATTGGGAGATGTGAGGTCTTTAGCCCTTACAATTTATTCTTCATTTTTAGAGATAATTTTCTTTTTCTTCCATTACTTTCCTGAGTTCTATCAACTCTCCTTCATTTCTTCCTGTTTCTTTTTTCATTCCTGTTTTAATTTTTTAAATATCTGAGCCTATGTGGTTTTTCATATTCTCAGTGTGTGTTTGGGTATAGTCAATCTGCCTGGAGTGTAAACTTATAGTTTTCTTCTGCTTCTTGATTGTTTTTTGGTAGTGGTAAGGTTTCCTCAGGTGATATGTGTGAAATTTCATTTCCTGATTTTTTCTGCAATGGTTCTTCATGGTTTTTTTTTACCTCTTGTTCATTTTTATTATACTGAGCTGTTTCACATGATTCCTAGTTAATGGTGCCCTTTTTCTGTCAGTCTAGCAGTCAAGGTATTTTAATGTGGTTTTTTTTTTGTTTGCTTATTTGCCTTGGTATAAGGGTGGAGCTCTGAGTCCTCTGATTTTATGGTTCTCTTCTGTCTTGGACAACCCTACATTTCCCCCCTTTTCTCTTTCCCCTTCACTATCTAATTGTCAAAGGGCACTTCTTCATTTCTTTTTGCTTTTCTTCTCCCCCAGAAGCTATGAGTTTGGAAGATTTTCCTTTAAATCCAGCTGTCCTTTTAAATTGTGCCTATCCCTTTAAGTACACCAGATCCTTTAATTTGCATGTACTTTGAAACCCCTTCCCTATATTCCAGTGCTTTCATCTGCCCAGTTACTATCTTAGTATTTTCAGATTTAGGTTTCAGACGTAGCGTGTTTTCAATGTTTGGTGGTCCTTCCAAATCACCTTTATGCCTGCCGTTCCTTAAACCCCCCTCTTTTGTCTTCACAGATTTTCTTGGTCTGCTTTTCCTTACCATGAAGCCTTGTGGCAGGGGAAAGGTGGCTGGGTGCACAATAGATCATGATAGATCACAGTCAAGAGAAAGGAGCCTGGAGTAAAGATTGAGGAATTTAATTGGCACCTTCCCATTTACAACAGAAGAAACAAAGACAAAGAGGAGGCAGGGTGCTGTGGGATCAAGAAATGAAGAAGAGAGATCAGCCAAGATGGTGGAGTAGAAAGACCCTGAGCTCACCTCCTCTCACGAGCACACCAAACTCACAACTATTTGCAGAACAACCATCAGTGAAAAAGACCGAAACCTATCAGAAAAGATCTTCTACAACTAAAGACATAAAGAAGGAACCGCAATGAGATGGGTTGTGGACCATCTTGGACTCGTGATATAGTCAAGTCCCATATCCGTGGGTGGGCGGCCCACAGACTGGAGAATAATTATATTGCAGAGGTTTTCCCACAGGAGTGAGAGTTCTGAATCCCCATCTCGCTCCCCAGCCCGGGGTCCTGCATAGGGAAGATGAGCCTCTAGAGTATCTGGCTCTAAAGGCCAGTGAGGCTTAATTTCAAGAGTCCCACAGGACTGGGGGAAACAGAAACTTCACTCTTAAAGGGCACACACAAAATCTCACACGCTCTGGGAGCCAGGACGAAAGCAGTAATTTGATAGGAGCCTGGGTCAGACCTACCTGCTGATCTTGGAAAGTGTCTTGGGGAGGCGGAGGGCGGCTGCAGCTCACCCTAAGGACACAGACACTGGTGGCAGCCATTTTGGGGACCTCCTTCCACTGCATGGACGCTGGTGCTGGCAGGCACCCCTGTGGAATCCTCCCTCTGGCTAATTAATGGCAATACCTGGCCCCCACCCAACAACCAACCTGTAGGTGCCAATGCTGGGATGTCTCAGGCCAAGTAACTAACCTGGCAGAGACACAGCCCTATGCATCAACAGACAGGCTGCCAGAAGATCTCCTGAGCCCACAGTTGCCTCTGGAAACAGCCCTGCCCACCAGAGGGCCCAGGACCCAGCTCCACTCACCAGTGGGAAGGCACCAGTCCCAGACTCCCCTGGGCCCTGACCCTGCCCTCCAGGAAGCCCACTGTAGCCTGTGGACCAGCTTCACCCACCAGGGGGCAAACACCAGACATGAGAAAACTGCAATCATCAACAGATGAATGGATAAATAAGCTGTGATACACACACACACACACACACACACACACACACACACACACAGAGCGGATTACTACTCAGCCATAAAAAAGAATGAAATTTTGCCACTTGCAACAACATGGTTGGACTTGGTGGGCATTATGCTAAGTGAAATAAGTCATATAGAGAAAGACAAATACTGTATGATATCACTTATATGTGGAATCTAAAAAACACAACAAATTAGTGAATATACCAAAAAAGAAACAGACTCACAGATATAGAGAACAAACTAGTGATTACCAGTGGGGAGAGGGAAGGGGGGAGGGACAATGTAGGAGTAGGGGATTAAGAGGTACAAACTGTTATGTATAAAATAAGCTACAAGGATATATTGTATAACACAGGGAATATAGCCAATATTTTATAATGACTACAAATGGAGTATAAACCTTAAAATTGTGAATCACCATATTATATACCTGTAACTTATATAATATTATACATCAAATATACTTCAATTTAAAAAAATTAGGAGGAAAAAAAGAAATGCAGAATATGGGTAAAACACAAATAAACAATAATTGAGAAGACAGAATCAGAATGAACGCACATCAGATTATTCACAGTTCCACTTTAGTTCAAGGCAAAGTGATCCACTGAGAATAAGACAAACAAAGCTGGGATTAGAAGGCTCAGGTAGAAGATGAAGGCTCAGAATCACCATAGTGGGAAATGAGCCAGGGAGTCAAGTAGCAAAATGTGAAATATTGCCAGGTAGAACTGAGGGCTCAGCTGAGGTTAGAGAGCACTGCATATACATAGTATAGTCAATTGCCATGACTGTGACTTTTCTGGGATGTAGAAGAGAGATGATTGTAATTAGTAAGCGTTGGACATTGGCAAGGCAGGTATGTCAAAAGGGTATAAAAGATCCTAAGGTGTAGGTGAGTGCATCACTGAAAGGTATGTCCATAGGTGTAGGCTGGGTAGAAAGGAAATCAAATCAAAAGGGTTAAAGGTCAAAGAAATATAAAAAGAGGCTAAGGAATGAGAAGTTACAAAGAGGATGAAAAGTGGAACTGTAATAATGGACAGAATGTGATGGGGATATGTGTATAATCTGATCACTTAGTTTTTATTTTGATGATTGGAGGATATCTCATTTTTGTTTTATTATTTCATGTACATCCCTCTAAAATGGCATGCCCAAACAGAAGACAACTACACTTTAAGGTGAAATAATAGATGTACTCCCCTATTAGAAACTCTGAACAATCTCACAAGATCCCCTTGTAGAGAATGAGGGAGTGGGAAAAATAGAATGACAGAAAGGTGTGATTAGAGAGCACAGAGCTGCAGTAATAATCTTCATTTATCTATGACCAATAAAGTCACAGACTGAGTCAGTAGTAAGACCAAAAACTGAAACTAACAAGCCCAGTTCTCAAGCCTCAACTTTTAACATGCTTTCTAAGAACAACTTTTAAACTAAAATTTCACACATACACACACACACAGATATAACATTTCTGATTATGAAAGTAATGTGTGTTCATTATAGGAAGTTTAGAAAATACAGAAATTTCTACTTGCTCCTTTGCAATATGTTACTACTAGGCTCTTAAATACCTTAGACCAGGGGTCCCCAACCCCCAGGCTGCGGACTGGTACCAGTCCCTGGCCTGTTAGGAACGGGGCCACACAGCAGGAGGTGAGCGGCCACCAAGTGAGCAAAGCTTCATCTGCCGCTCCCCATCACTCGCGTTACTGCCTAAACCACCCCCAACTCCCCACCCCTGTCCGTGGAAAAACTGTCTTCCCCGAAACTGGTCCCTGGTGCCACGAAGGTTGGAGACTGCTTCCTTAGACTATAGGTTGGCAATTTTTTTCTGTAAAGGGTCAGATAGTAAAAACTTTTGGCTTTACAGGCTCTAAAGTGTCTGTTGCAATGACTCAACCCTGCCCTCCGCATCTATTGAGATGATTGCAGCGTTTTTCTTCTTTAGTCTGTTAATATGGTGAATTACACTGACTTATTTTCAAATGTTAAACAAGAAAGCAGCAATGGACAATATTTTAAAGAATGGATGTGCTGTATGTCAATAAAACTTTATTTACAAGAACAGGTGGTAGGCTGGATTTAGTCCCAGAGCTATAACTTGTGAACCCCACCTTAGACTACTTTACGAGGTTTATATTTAGTACTTCTCAAATGAAATAAACTAGCAGTTTGTTTAATTTATTATGTTCCAGGGACTGTGCTAAAAGCTATGGATGAAAAGACATTACCTGAACTTCATGGCTAATGGGGAAACACATGCAGTATGTTTAAAAGTGAGGTGGGAAACAGAGGAGAAAAAGAGGTAAGGTTGTCTGAAAGGAATCATGGAAGGCTTAACAGAGAAGAAAGCACTTGACCTGAGTCTTATAGGACTTTGTTTTAACGCATTTTTTAAATGAAAAATGAATTTTTATAGCATTTTATGTTTAAGCACAAGCCTACCTTGGAATAAGAAAGTGCTATTTGTTGAAATACAGCATCATCTGGTGATTTACTATATGTGGCAAGCCCTTGTTCATCATCATCAAAAGGGTAGTTAACCACCAAAGAACCTATGAGGGAAATGAGCAAAATGTATTGTGTTATTTCTTTCAAGATGGAGCATTAACACAAAGTAAGCTTTTCACAATACTGCCAGAGACAGGAAACCAGTACAATTTTCCAAGGTTAATTTCCTCAGTAGAAATGAAGAAGTTGCTAATTTCCTCAATAGAAAATCAAAGTGGATAAATAAAATATTAAATAGCTATGCATGACACTTAAAGGCTGTCTTAACTGGAAAGGTCTTGGGAGTTTGCCTGAACTTACAGGCATACTTTACATGTTAGAACTGAAACCAGAAGTATACAGGCTTAATTTAAACAATTTTACTTTTATAATATTTAGGATCAGAAAAATTGAGCAAAATTTGGTACTTTTTCACTAAAATTCAGACATTTATAAGGTCATGTCATGGAATTTTAAACTAAGAAAGGACCCTTGAAGTCCGATTAACCCACCCTCTTCATTTTGCAGATGTGGAATCTAAAATGGAGAGGCTAAACAACAAATGTATGGATAGTAGAGCCAGTCCTGACCTTCATTCAGAAAAAAATGGTAAAAATTCCTCTTATGCTCATATTATAAATTAGTCAACTGGAGTTATATCATATGGCTTTTCATGACCTAAAATACAGAGAGTGATGTTTTAAAACATATATAAAGGATATCAACTCCCTTCATGCTCCCCATAGGACATAAAGCAATTAGGGTGCTTCTCAGGCAGGAGCCCTGAGCCCACCCCCCCACCATAGGATCAAATCCCTTATTTTCCTATCAGTCACATCATTTTCATTTGTCCATGTGCCCATTTATTCTGCCTTGATTAGGCCACTCATCTTTGCCTTTTTTGTCATGCCACTTCCTGGGCATGGAAGTGAAAGAACAAAATTCAACTTGAATCCAGATGAAGTAATCCTGTGGTAACAAATACCAGCAAACATTCATATATTTTAAAAAATTTTTCTTTAAGAAACAAGTATAAAGAACTATGCTCATTTTATTCCCCAAAATAGTTCTAACAAGATAAGTGTACTTCAACACCTGTTCTTAGACAAATCAGTCCAAAAAAATTTAATTTCACCCTGGATCCATGACTCATGCCTAAAAATTACAACAGAAAAAAGTCAACTTCTACTTAATATTGTCTTTCAAATGGCTAATTTTCTAAGGCCAAAAAAAAGTCATAAAAGACTTACAATACTCCTACAAAAGTTTATTTAAAAAATAATTAGTATTGGGACTTCCCTGGTGGCGCAGTGGTTGGGAATCCACCTGCCAATGCAGGGGACAAGGGTTCAAGCCCTGGTCTGGGAGGATCCCACATGCCGTGGAGCGACTGGGCCCGTGAGCCACAACTGCTGAGCCTGCGCTCTGGAGCCCATGCTCCTAGAGCCTGGCTCAGCAACAGGAGAGGCCACCACAATGAGAGTCCCACGCACCACAACAAGGGGTGGCCCCCGCTCGCCACAACTAGAGAGGGCCCGTGCGCAGCAACGAAGATCCAACGCAGCCAAGAATGAATGAATAAATAAATAAATAATAAATTAAAAAAAAAATTAGTATCAACACAAAGAGCATGAGCTATTTTAAAAAAGATAAATCTGACTTCATCAATATTAAAAACTTTTGTGCATCAAAGGACATTATTAAGAAAATTAAAATAAACCTATAGAATGGGAGAAAATATTTGCAAGTCAGCAATTTGATAAGGGTCTAGAATCCAGACTATATAAAGAAGTCCTGCAACTCAACAAAAAGATGAAAAACCCAATTAACAATGGGCAAAAGACTTGAACAGATATTTCTCCAAATAAGATATACAAATGGCCAACAAGCACACAAAAAGATGCTCAGCATCATTAGCCATCAGGGAAATGCAAATCTAAATTTCAGGGGGATATCACCTTTCACCCACTAAAATAGCTATAATCAAAAAAAAAAAAAATTAACAAGGTAAGGATGTGGAAAAACTGGAACCCTCATACATTGCTGGTGGGAATATAAAATGGTTCTGCTACTGTGGAACAGTTTGGCAGTTCATCAAAAAGCTAAACATGGAATTACCATATGATGGTATTTCCATCAAAAAGCCAAGATAACCCAAAAGAATTGAAAACAGGGACTCAGATATTGTCTGCCAATGTTCAGAGTGGTATTATTCATAATAGTAAAAAGTAAAAATAACCCAAATGTCCATCAACAGATAAATAGATAAACAAATTGTGGTATATACATACAATGGAAAATTATTCAGTCATAAAAAGAAATAAAGTACTAACATATGCTACAATATGAATGAACCTTGAAAACACTATGCTAAGTGAAAGAAGACAGACACAAAAGGTCATATATTATATGATTTCATTTCTATGAAATATCCAAAACAGGCAAATTCATAGAGACAGAACACAGATTGGTGGTTACCAGGGCTTGAGGGGCATGGGGAATAGAAAGCAACTGCTTAATGGGTAAGGGGTTTCCTTTTGGGGAGGTGAAAATGTTTTGGAACAAGATAGAGATGGTGGTTGCACAGCATTGTGAATGCACTAAATGTCACTGAATTATTTACCTTAACATGGTTAGTGTTGTATGAATTTCACCTAAATAAAATATTAATATCAAAAATTACAAAAAGAAATATTACTTTTCTCTATATTCTTTCAAAATCCTTCTAAATTGTTAAGTTGGCAGCAAAGAATTCCTCTGTTAAATTTCTTTGCCAAGATTTCAAAACTCATTTAAAGATTTTAAGATGAGAAAGCAAAATACGTCATGGAAAGAAACATATCTACGTGATTGAAGATGTATCCCCCACCATGCCAAGGTCTTGATACCACATGTAAACATCTGTCAATTATTTTCACTGGAATGTAACTAATATTAAGTTTTCAGATTTAGCCAACATGATGTGATGTATTTTTTGCAGAATATTTTTAAAAGCTCAAAATAAAAAATATTTTCTGTCAAACATGGTATACAATTAATAAAGTAAGAAAAAAGCCAAAAAAATTATTTTGCTAACGAGGCTGCAACTTCATAATTCCTGTTTGGGTCTTTGAGAATCGTCCATGATTACCAATTATAGAAGTATTTTCTCCTACTATTAGCAAGCTTTCAAAGTCATTTTTGGAGAATCTCAATTTACTTCTTAAATACAAATATCCATCAGTGTGTACTGTCATTTCTAAAATGGCAGGTTAATCTATATGCCATCAAATCTTGACTGTGATACTTCCTTGGATAATCCAACAAATGTGGACACTAAATTTCTTACCTATTGCCCCTGGTGTTAATACCTTCACTCTTTTTTTTTTTTAATTTATTGAGATATAATTCATATACCATATAATCCATCCACTTGAAGTATATAATTCACTGTTGCTTAGTATATTCACAGGGTTGTACAACCATCACTACTTCCTAATTACAGAACATTTCATTACTGAAAATAAAAAACAACCCATACCCATTAGCAGTCACTCCCCATTCTCTCCCACCACTATCCTCTACAGCTTGAGGCAACTGCTAATCTATTTTCTATCTCTATGGATTTGCCTATTTCTGCACATTTCATAAAAAATGTAATCATACAATATATGGTTTCTTATGACTGGCTTCTATCACCTACCATGCTTTCAAGACTCATCTATGCTGTAGCATACATCAGTCCTTCATTCCTTTTCACAGCCAAATAACATTCAATTGTATACCACATTTTATTTATCTGATTGTTAGTCGGTGGACATTTGGGTTATTTATTCTTCCTGGTTATTAGGAATAGTGCTACTATGAACGTCCACATACCAGTTTACATGTAGACATGTGTTTTCAGGTCTCTACGGTACTGACACTTATTCCCACAACCCTAGTTGGACATTGTGATGATTTTTTGTTGTTGTTGTTGTTTATTTATTTATTTTTGGCTGCGCTGGGTCCTTGTTGCAGCATACAGGCTTTCTCTAGCTGTGGCATGCGGCGGGGCCTACTCTTCATTGCGGTGCCCAGGCTTCTTGTTGTGGTGGCTTCTCTTGTTGCAGAGCACGGGCTCTTGGCACGTGGGCTTCAGTTGTTGTGGCATCTGGGCTCAGTAGTTGTGGCTCACAGGCTCTAGAGCACTTAGCTGCTCCGTGGCAGGTGGGCCCTTCCCAGGCCAGGGCTCGAGCCCGTGTCCTCTGTGTTGGCAGGTGGATTCTTAACCACTGAGCCACCAGGGAAGCCTCATTGTGATCATTTTTAATCTTGACCTCTCATCCTATTCAACTAAGTTACTGCTGAATTATATGGAGGTGTATAAGCTCAGATACTACATGAGAATGAGGTCATTGTGCTACAGTTAATACACAGCAGATAAAAGATAAGAGAATGTCAAAATCTAAACCTACATAAAAGGGCATATTAAACTTTAGGGAGAAATAGGACTAAACATTTGGATCTGTTAGTGTTTAATTTTTATAAATGACAAAGAACATGTTACCAAATTCCCAGTGAGAGGGATAAATATAAAACATTTGTGAGGGATAAATATAAAACACTTGAAGAACTAAGTGAGAAAGAAATGGAGGGAGGGAGAAGGAGGAAAAGGGAAGGAGAGGTGGAGGGTGAGAGACAGAGAAAGAGAGGGAGGCAGGGTAGATGGCAGGAGGGAGAATGGAGGAGTACTGGGAGAGGGGAGGGGTGGGGGAGGAACGGGGAAAACAGCCAGGAAACTGGCTTAAAAAGTAATGAGAAAAGACATTTACTGTTGTCTGCCATAAAAGCAATAACAGGCTTAAGACAGCCTAAGACTATAAACAGATAAACTTTCACCAGGATTTTCAAATGCTCTCAACAAGAATTAATTAGTGGAATATCAAGTTGCTATTACCTCCATGCAGGTTTGCTGACAGCACAAATGGATAGGCCTTCATCCAGCTCATTACAGCAATAGTTTCTGGTTGGGTAGGATCTGTGATCTGAATGAACTGATCTGGGAAATTTCGGTTCAGGTCAAAGTTGTTGCTGTTGTTTCTGCCGACTACACTTACTGAATCTCCTGTATGATAAAAGATTCAAATTTAAGCCATGTTTCATTTATATTTTAATCCAATACATACTACTTCAGCTATCTTAACTCAAAGGTAAATGTGCACACATCAGGCTTCACTATAATCAAACACACTATGATTGAAACCGCGTAGGACCCTGTGGGGCCTTCCCAGGTTAAAAAAGCCCCTCTGTATCCCGTATTTCTTGTTTGTAGAAAAAAGGCTTTAGTCTCCTAGGCCTTCCCTAAGTTCCAAAGAGCAGGCATAAGCAGTTACTAATTAGGGAAGTGAGGAAATTCAGAAGTAAATGAAAAGCAGTTAAGCAAGAAAAGTAATGACAACAATTCAGGATTAAAAACAAGAGTCCTAGTTCTTACTCAAGGGATATACATAACAATCTAACATGTATCCTTGAGTTGTTCTGCAGGATGTAAGACCCCGACCCAGTAGGGGAAGGTGACTATGTGCTGAGCATAAGCATGTAGACCCCAGACTGGTTGGAACCAGAAGCCTGATGATTAAGATTCCCGAAACATCACCCTGTTACCTCCACACCACCAATCAATCAGAAGAAAGTCATGCACCCTGTACCCTCACCCCAAATGTTGCCTTTAAAAATCCTTCCCTGAAAGCCATTGAGAAGTTCGGGTATTTTGAGCATGAGCTGCCCATTCTCCTTGTTTAGTGCCTGCAGATAAATCCTGTACTTTCCTTCACCACAACCTCATATCAGTAAATTGGCTTTGCTCTGCAGCAGGTGAGAGGATCCAAGTTCAGTTGGGTAACGTGATTAAAACACACATCATTTTTACATTGTACATTTAAAAAAATGTATCTCTTCTAGATCTTTTGAATAGAAAGGTAAAACCATTATCCTTTCATTTCTGCCTCTGGTCATACTTTGAGGGGAAAAACTCCAACCATACGAAGTATATTAAAATATTGCTCATCTGTCAATAACCCACATACAGTGACATGATCACAATGTTGAGTGGGCATGACTGGCATGAGGGGGACTCTATTGTACTGGTATACAGGTCACTAAAACAATGTAAATAAACAGACCAGATGAAAAGAAAAAAGTTGCAGTATGCTTACATTAAAGTGATAACAAAAAGGTAAAGTTAGTCAAGAACATAGTTGGAAGGGAGGAGGAGAAAGGGTTCAACTTAAGCTTATTCCATTTTACTATGGGATGAGAGCCCTATTATTGTCATTATAATGAGAAAATGAATGCAAGTGAATGAAGAAAACCTACTAGAGGGCTCACTAGTAGTAAGTAGTTCCATCTTTCAGAAAGGTCTCAAGGGAGGAATGTGGAAGGGATTTGTGAGGCTGACAGAGAATAAGGTCCTTAGGGAAAGAATCTAAATAATATATATAAGGATTAACCTGGTCATTCACTAATCGATTCTCTCAGTGTTCAGTCAGTGAGGGTAATAAACCACGTGGCTGCATATTCATATTGTGGTATCTTTTCTACTCACTGGTATCACTGCCTGGAAGGAATCACAGGTTGGGAAAAGATGGATTCTCACTCTCCTAGTGTTCTGCATAATGTGGCCCATGTAAGAAAGTTGCTCTCCCTGCCCTTACTATAATGCCCTAGGAAAGATGGGCTAGCCCAGAGGAGGCAGAGGAATGGGAAGTCAATAACTTAGCAGGTTTAGATTATACATGCATGGGGAGTAGAAATGGCAGTCAAAACAGAGTCACTGGCTTAAAAAATATTTGGTTTGAGTTTTCATTTATGAGATAAAGTTCCCAATACAATAATTTAACAAAAATTACTGTTAAAATGGAACAATTTGTAAAAATCTTACATTATTTTAGTAAATAAGAGCCATTACCAAAGTAGAGAACTTCATTAAATATAAACTTGATGACATAATTGTTGAATGAACTAGCCTATCTTACAAGAATACAAAAGCTAGAACCAATGATAAATTATAAGAATAAAAATAGGAAGAAATTTCAGGGAAACAACCAGTTCAAATTCTTTTCTATCCCCAAATAATTATGCCATATAATAATCAAAAAGGTTAAGCACTAATAGACAGCTATTCTTTACCTTCCTGGGCCTTTTCATACCCATCAGGATTCATGGATGGCATAAGGTGAATTCTAGTGTTAAGAACCAAATCTGTTACATCGGGATCTGTTCCAAAGTTCTTACAAAGGTATTCGATGAGGTTCAGTAACAGTTCTCTTCCAACCACTTCATTGCCATGCATATTTCCAATGTACTTAAATTCTGGTTCACCTGAAAATAAAGTAATTACATGGAAGACGTTTTTTCCTCTTCATTAATCCTAGACTCTCTCTACTTTTTCCCCAACACATACAAAGACCCTGAACCAAAGATTTAAGATATATTTTGGCAAAAGAAACAGGAAAAAGCCTCATATAAAGCAGTCCTTACTAATATATACGTCTGAGCAAGCTCAAAGCATATATACGTATGTGTGTGTGTGTGTATATATATATATATATATATATATATATATATATATACACACACATACATATATATGCCATATTATATGAAAATAAAAGTACTATTAGCAGAAAGAATCTAATTATGCAGTATGTTAAACTTTGTGCATAATATGGATTATCAAATGGATTTTCTTCTTTTCTAGGAAAAAATTGGTTACGTTTTCTTTGATCCAGTTATACATACAATAGGTGACCTTTCTAGATGAAGCAAAGCAATATAGCACATAGCTCTGAGAAGCAATCTGAAATTATGTGTGAAACTACACCAATTACCTGGTTCATGGACACCTGGATTATCAGATATCTCCATTACATAAAGTTCTCTTGACTCTACCGATTTTCCCAATGAATAAAGCCGGGTGATGTTAGGATATTCATTGGCAAACCTTCTCAAGAAGATTTCCATATCAGGAAAGTGGTGGTGGTGAAAGTCCTGTGGCTGAACTGGCTGGTGGGAGGACTGTGTTCCAAGAGGACTATTAGATATAGCAACTGTGCTAGCAGTTACTACAACCTCAGTTGTGTCAGGGACTACTGAAGCCACAGTTGGCCGAAGGGGAAAATTCACCTTTGTGGCTGGTCCTTCTTTCACTATTATGTTATTAACAGTCAGTGGCATATACCTGAAAAGAAAAGTTTGAAAAAGTAGATGACTTGGAGTTAAATTGAAACAGACAATGCTTTAACATTATAAAAGTACATTATAAAAGTACAATAGCCTTTTCATACTCTTGCGCTTAGGCTATCGAAAGTCATATCAAATAAAGATAAATGTGTAAATTCAAGACTTTTAGCGTATTATCTCACAAAGAATTCCAGATTAAGTCTTTAAAGAATTATTTATCTTACCATCCTTTCATTCCACACATTAGAATGCTTATAAAAAATTACATTCAAAGGAGAGAATACGATGAAAAATGAAGGTCGTTAATCCATTGTAACCATTGCTACAATACTCAAAGTAGGGATAAATGATCCAATTCTTTGCAGTGCTTTATCAGACTGACATTCCAACTACTTTACCAAATGGGAAAGTTCAAAATTAAAGGTAATTTATTTGCTAAAGGTAAATCCTTAGCAAAATGAGCTTCCAGAAATATTTCCAGAGGAGGTGGGGAACCACTCATGTCATGTATTAGAAAGCTGATGGTGAGACAGCTCTTCAAAATGTCTTTCATAGAGCCCTGAGTTTCTTCTACCTTGGTATTCAATTAGCCTTGCGGCAATGCTTTACACAGCTGACCATCAAGCTTTTTTTTTTTTTTTTAAATTTTATTTATTTATTTATGGCTGTGTTGGGTCTTCATTTCTGTGTGAGGGCTTTCTGTAGTTGCGGCAAGTGGGGGCCACTCTTCATCGCGGTGCGCGGGCCTCTCACTACCGCGGCCTCTCTTGTTGTGGAGCACAGGCTCCAGACGCGCAGGCTCAGCAATTGTGGCTCACGGGCCTAGTTGCTCCGCGGCATGTGCGATCTTCCCAGACCAGGGCTCGAACCCGTGACCCCTGCATTGGCAGGCAGATTCTCAACCACTGTGCCACCAGGGAAGCCCCATCAAGCTTTTAAAACTGTCCTTCCTCCCAATTTTACAACGATGCTTCATATCCAGTTGTATTGATAATGTGACAAAAGATCCACCATAGTATTTTCTCATTATAAAGGGGGAAAAAATCAGAAAACAAGGAAAAATAAAAGCCAGATACAGTAAATAAGATCTCCAAGAGTATACTTCTCTTCTTAGATATAAACGGAAACTTGACATTTTAAGAGTCTAGTTTAAATTCTTACCCAGTTAAAACTGCTGTAATGTTATAAGTTCCAGGAACAAGTAATCGGTGGAAATCACCAAATCTTCCTGTTGTGATATTATGATTAATACCAGCTACTGAGATGGTTGCATTCTCTAAGCCAGCTCCTGTTACTGAATCTTTAACAAATCCTTTAACTCCAATGTGGACCTAAAAAAACAGGAATCAAAGTAGACTGCTCAGAGACAGTCAGTTTGGAAGGCAAGAGAAAATAACCTCCCTGCATTGATGCTAGAATTTTTAAAAAATAAGGTTACTCCTCTAGCTCCCTGAAATATTTTTCAATCCCTCCAAGTTAAAATAAAATACAGACCAAAAAAATTAAATCCTTAAACTTAACTCATCTGAAATCTAGACTGGTAAAATGCTTTTGAAATTCCTTCTCCTCAAAGCCAGACTTCTGCTTTTATCAACAAGATATAAGTAATCATTTCTGATATATCCAATAGTATATTAGTCTGCCTGATATTTAAATTAAACTTATGTCCATGGTTCATATAATGGTAAAGGTTCTCTAGCAAATATGATCGAATGGCATTGTAAGAATCTGGTACTACAAATTTTGCTAATTATTTCAGGTTGTAAAAGTGTTGTAAGACAGTCAAAAGAAGCCCTCCAGAGGAAAAGAGCTGGGGGGAAGGATAACAGAGGCATGGCTAGAATATGTTCTAATAGATTCTAATATAATCATTTCTAAATATAATCTACAATCTTAAATAATAAAAACAAAAATAAAGGGTATCTAGAATAAACTGTTGTTCATATACACAAATTTCTCCCTTACTTAATCAATTATTACCATACGCCAACCTTCCATTCAGCTTTTACCTTTTCAATCAATGTGATCAAAGACTCACGATTGTTCTCCCATTCTTGTTGAAGCTGCGAAGCTGGTGGGTACTTGCAACAAGACAGTTCTAATGTGATTTCAAAACAGTTGGCCCATAGATAATTGTAATCTTGCATGCCACCTGAAACATGAAGGAAAAAATAAGTTTATTCTCAGAATTCTACTCTCAAAAAGACCATAGAAATTAAATCAGCCATCTCTGCATGTATAAATTTTCTTTTCATTAAATTGTTTGAAATTGGAGAAGGCTCTTGAATTATAGAGGACACTAACAAGGAAGGCGAAAGGAATACACCTTGGAAAGGAATATACATGAAGGAAATACATTTGACTGATAGGATAAACAGTTATAAAGAGCATGAATATAATAGTTAATAACAATGGCAATAATGATAACCACTCTACATTTGAGTGTTTACTATATGCCAGCTCTGTTCTATGACCTTTATGTGTATTAACATTTAATCTTTACAAAAACTTTTTGAGGTAGGTATTGCTATTTCACCCATTTTACAGATGTGAGAAGTAAGGCACAGAGAGGTGAAGATTTTTGACAAAATGAACATGAAGAATACTCATGATCTTAAAGTTATAAAGGGTATTCACAGCAAAGCATTATTAAGGGCTTACTATTCTAACTGTACTCCCTGTATCACAAAGGTGACAAGAAGGGTCTGGATCAAAGTGGTAGAGTAGAAAGATCCTGAGCTCAACTCCTCATATAGGCACACTAAAATTACAACTACTTACAGAACAACTACCTCTGAAACAGCCTGAAGAATAACAGAAAAGATTTTCCACAGCTAAAGATATAAGGAAGGAGCCACAATAAAATGGGGTGGGTGGGTGGAGATGCAGTCTAGTCAGGGCCCACACCCCTGGTGCAACGACGCACAAGCAGGAGGAATATCACAACTGTGACAGTCATCCCTGAGGAGCATGGAGTCCAAGACCAACATTGAGCTCCCTAGCCCAGGGTCCTGAATTAGGAAGACAAGCCTCCAAAATGTCTGGCTTAAAAGCCAGTGGGGCTTATGTTCAGGAGTACCAGAGAGCTGTAGGAAACCAAGACTCTGCTCATAAGGGTGCATGCAAAAATACACTCGCTCCAAGTCCCAGCACAGAGGCAACAGTTTGAAAGGCACCTGAATCAGACACACTTGCTGATATTGGATAGCCCCCAGGAGAGGCAGGAGGCAGCTGGGACTCCCCCTGGGGACTGAGATGCTGGCAGCAGCCATTTTTGTGATCTCATTCTATCATGCTGACACCAGCACTGACAGGCATCATTCTGGAATCCTCTTTCGAGCCTATTAGAGCCAGGGGCCAGCCTCACCCACTAGCATGCCCACAGTGGTCAAACAATGCTGAGCATCACAGTCAGTCATGCCGGGGCCTGCCCTGACCATCAATGTGCCCAAGCAGTTGGCCCTGCCACAACAGAAAGGCACAAGCAGCCCTCATAGGGAACACCCCTGAAGTGTCTGCCCAGAGGGGAACAAGCTGCTCAGCCCATAGGACATCTCCAACATAAAGTCACTTCTCCAAGATCAGAAGACATAACAGACCTATTTAATACAAAGAAAATCAACACAGAAAATTAGGCAAAATGAAGAGACAGAGGAATGTGCTCCAAATGAAACAATAAGACAAAACCTCAGAAAAAGACCTAAATGAAATGGAGATAAGCAACCTACCTGATAAAGAGTTAAAGGTAATGATCATAAAGATGCTCACTGAACACAGGAGAAGAATGGATGAACACAGTGAAAACTTCAACAAAGAGCTAGAAAATATAAAACAGACCAATTAGGGCTAAAGAATACAGTAACTAAAATGAAAAATAGGACTTCCCTGGTGGCGCAGTGGTTAAGAATCTGCCTGCCAATTCAGGGGACATGAGTTCGATCCCTGGTCCGGGAAGATCTCACATGCCGAGAAGCAACTAAGCCTGTGCTCCACAACTACTGAGCCTGCGCTCTAGAGCTTGCATGCTGCAACTACTGAGCTGTGTGCTGCAACTACTGAAGCCCGTGCACCTAGAGCCTGTGCTCTGCAACAAAAGAAACCACCGCAATGAGAAGCCTGTGCACCGCAACGCAGAGTAGTCCCCACTCGCCACAACTAGAGGAAGCCCGCGTGCAGCAACGAAGACCCAATGCAGCCAAAAATAAATAAAATTTAAAATAAATAAATAAATAAGTAAATAGAAAGGGACACATGAATTTTTTTTTTAAAATAAAAATAAAATGAAAGATACACTAGAGGAAATCAACAGTAGATTTGATGATACAGGATAATGTATCAGTGATCTGTAAGACAAAGTAGTAAAAATTACCCAAGCTGAACAGGAAAAAAAAAATGAGGATAGTTTAAGTGACTTCTGGGACAACATCAAGCATATTAACATTTGCGTTATAGGGTCCCAGAAAGAGAAGAAAGATAAAAAAGAGAAGAGAACTTATTTGAAGAAATAGTAGCTGAAAACTTCCCTAACCCATGGAACAAAACAGACATCCAGTTCCAGGAAGCACAGAGAGTCCCAAACAAGATGAACACAAAGAGGTACACACCAAGACACATATTTAAAATGTCAAAAATTAAATATAAAGAGACTCATAAAAGTATCAAGAGAAAAACAACTAGTTACATTTAAGGAAACTCCCATAAGACTATCAGCTAACTTTTCAACAGAAGCTTAGCAGGCCACAAGGGAATGGCATGATATACTCAAAGTGCTGAAAAAAAAAAATACAACCAAGAATACTCTACGCAGCAAGATTATCATTCAGAATTGAAGGAGAGATAGAGAGTTCGACAGACAAACAAAAGCTAAAGGAGTCCATCACCAATAAACCAGCCCTTCAAGAAATGTTAAAGGGACTTCTCCAAGCAGAAAAGGCCACAACTAGAAGTAAGAAAATGAATAAAGAAAAAATCTCAATGGCAAAGACAAACATATAGTAAAAGGTAGTGGATCAACCACTTATAACTCTAGTAGAAAGGTTAAAAGACAAAAGTAGTAAAATCATCTATATCTACAATAAATAGTTAAGGGATACACAAAATAAAAAGATATAAAATATGCATCAAAACATAAAACGTGGTGTAGGGGTGGGGGGAGTAAAAATGTAGGGCTTTTAGAATCCCTTCAAACTTAAGAGATCATCATAAAATAGACAGCTATACACAAAGGTCATTATACATGAACCTCAAGGTAACCACAAACCAAAAACCGTTAAGAGATACACAAAAAATAAAGAGAAAGGAATCCAAACATAACACTAAAAATAGTCATCAAATCACAAGGGAAGAGAGACAAGAGAAGGAAGGAACAAAGAACAACTACAAAAAAACCCAGAAAAACAATTAACAAAATGGCAATAAGTATATACCTATCAATTATTACTTTAAATGTAAATGGACTAAATGCTCCAATCAAAAGACACAGGATGGCTGAATGGATAAAAACATATGACCCATATAAGAGACTTACTTCAAATCTAAAGACACACACAGACTGAAAGTAAAGAGATGGAAAAAGATATTCCACTCAAATGGAAATGAAAAGAAAGCTGAGGTAGGAATACTTATATCAGACAAAATAAACTTTACAACAAAGACTGTAACAAGAGACAAAAAAGGGAATGTCATAATGATAAAGGGATCAAGCCAACAAGAGCACATAACACTTGTATATATCTGTATGTCCGACACAGGAGAACTTAAATACATATAGATAGCAAATATTAACAGACATACAAAGAGAAAGACAGAACACAATAGTAGTAGGGAACTTTAACATATTTTCATAAATAGATAGATCATCCAAACAGAAAAATCAATAAGGAAATACTGGCCTTAAACAACACATCAGACCAGTTTGACTTAATAAATATATACAGAATAGTCCATCCAAAAACAGCAGAATATACATTCTTTTCAAGTGCACATAGAACATTCTCCAAAATAGATGACATGCTAGGCCACAAAACAAGTCTCAATAAATTTAAGAAAACTGAAATCATATTAAGCATTCTTTTCTGATCACAATAATTAGAAATCAGTTACAATAAGAAAAATGGGAAAAACACAACCATGTGGAGGCTAAACAACATGCAACTAAACAACCAATGGGTCAATGAAGAAATCAAAGAGGAAATAAATAAATACCTTGACACAAATAAAAAAGAGATGGCCCAAATAAATAAAATCAGAAATGAAAGAGAAGTTACAACCGACACCACAGAAATACAAAGGATCATAAGAGATTACCATGAAAAATTCTATGCCAACAAACTGGACAACCTAGCAGAAATGGATAAATTCCTAGAAACATACAATCTTCCAAGACTGAATCAGGAAGAAATAGAAAATATGAACAGACTGATTACCAATAATAAAATTGAATCAGTAATCAAAAAACTCCCAACAAACAAAAGTCCAGGGCCAGACAGCTTCACAGCTGAATTCTACCAAACATTTAAAAAAGAGTTAATACTTATCCTCCTCACACTATTCCAAAAAGTTGAAGAGGAAGAATCACTACCAAATTTGTTCTACAAGGCCAGCATTACCCTGGTACCAAAACCAGAAAAAGACACTACAGAAAAAGAATATATTCCTGATGTACACAGATGCAAAAATCTTCATTTCTTACAACAGATGAACCTACATCAACACATCATTACTACCCAAAGTCCATAGTTTACATTAGGGTTCATTCTCGGTGTTGTATATGCTATGAGTTTTGACAAATGTATAATGACATGTTTCCCCATTATAGTATCATACACAGTGGTTTCACTGCCCTAAAAATCCTCTATGCTCCACCTATACATCCCGTCCTCCTCCCTAACCCCTGGCAACCACTGATCTTTTTACTATCTCCATATTGCTTTGCCTCTTCCAGAGTGTCATATAGTTGGAATCATATAGTATGTAGCCTTTCCAGATTGGTTTCTTTCATTTAGTAATAGGTATTCAAGGTTGCTTTGCGTCTATTTTTTTTTTTTTTTTTTTGGCTGCGCAGCTTGCGGGATCTTAGCTCCCTGACCAGTGATCGAAACTGGGCCCCCTGCAGTGGACGTGTGGAGTCCTAACCACTGGACTGCCAGGGAATTCCCTCCTCCATGTCTTTTCATGGCTTGATAGCTCATTTCCTTTTAGTGCTGAATAATATGCCTTTGTCTGGATGTACCACAGTTTATTTTACCCATTCACCTACTGAAGAATATCTTGGTTGCTTCCAAGTTTTGATAATTATGAATAAAGTTTACTATAAACATCTATGTGCAGGTTTTTGTGAGAACATAAGTTTTCAACTCCTTTGGTTAAATACCAAGGAGAAAAATTGCTGGGTTGTATGATTAGAGTATGTTTAGTTTTGTAAGAAACCACCAGACTATCTTCCAAAATGGCTGTACCATTTTGCATTCCCACCAATAATGAATGAGAGTTCCTGTTGTTCTACATCTTCACAAGCATTTGCTGTTGTCAGGGTTCTGGATTTTGGTCTTTCTGATAGGTGTGTAGTGGTAACTTGTTTTTTTTTTTTTGAAGTGCTGCCATCTTTTTTAATTTATTTATTTTTATGGCTGTGTTGGGTCTTCGTTTCTGTGCGATGGCTTTCTCCAGCTGTGGCAAGCGGGGGGCCACTCTTCACTGCAGTGCGCGGGCCTCTCACTATCGCGGCCTCTCGCTGCGGAGCATGGGCTCCAGACGCGCAGGCTCAGCAATTGTGGCTCACGGGCCCAGCCGCTCCGCGGCATGTGGGATCTTCCTAGACCCGGGTTCGAACCCGTGTCCCCTGCATTGGCAGGCAGACTCTCAACCACTGCGCCACCAGGGAAGCCCAGGTAACTTGTTTTAATTTGCATTTCCCTGATGACATATGACATGGAGCATATTTTCATGTTTATTTGCCATCTGTCTATCTTTGTTGGTGAGATGTCTGTTAAGGTCTTTGGCCCATTTTTTAATGCAGTTGTTGTTTTCTTAGTATTGAGTCTTAAGAGTTTTTTATATATTTTGGATAACAGTCCTTTATCAGATGTGATTGCCTTCTTTTTTAGGCTGAATAATATTCCTTTGTATGTATATACCAAATTTTCTTTATCCATTCATCTGTCAATGAATATTTAGGTTGCTTCTTGGCAATTGTGACTAACACTGCAATGAACATGGGTGTACAAATATCTTTTCAAGATCCTGTTTTCAATTCTGTTGTACTTACACCCAGAAGTGGGTTTGTTGAATCATATGGTAATTCTATTTTTAACTTTTTGAGGAAGCTCCATACTGTTTTCCATAGCAACTGCACTATTTTATATTCCTACCAACTGTGCAAAGTTGTGCAACTGCACTATTTTATATTCCTACCAACTGTGCAAACTCCACATCCCCATCAACACCTGCTATTTTGGTATTTTTGATAGTGGTCATCCTAAGAGGTATAAGGTGATATCTCATTGTGGTTTTGATTTGCTTTTCCCTGATCATTAATGATATTAAGCATCTTTTCATATGTCTGTTGGCCATTTATATGTTTTTTGAAGAAACGTCTATTCAAGTCCTTTGTCCGTTTGTTAATCAGATTACTTGTTTTTTGTTGAGTTGTAGGAGTTCTTTATATATTCTGAATATTAACCCCTTATGGGGTTAATATTTGGTTTGATATATGGTATGCAAATATTTTCAGTAGGCTGCCTTTTCACTCTGTTGATTGTCTCCCTTGCTGCACAGAACATTGGAGGGTTTTGAGCAGAGGTGTGATATAATCTGAACAGCCTTTTTAAAAGATCATTCTGACTGCTGAATGAAAAATGACTATAGGGAAACAAAAAGGAAAGCAGGAAGATGAATTAGAAGAGAATGATGGATTTGGCTAGGTTGCTGGTAATGGAGATAAAGCAGAGAGATTTGGATGTAGAAAGGACTTGTTTAAAAGGAATCAAGGATGGTGTCTAGATTTTTGGCTTGAGAAACTAGGGAGACAGTGTTATTAGTGTCATTAACTGAGAGGATGAAGGAGAACAAAGGAAACAGATATGGCATGCCTAAGGCTCTGTCTTTGATCCTCTTCTCTTTCTTCACTTATGCCCTTGGTGTCTCATGCAGCCCCATGGGGTTTAAATATTATCTATCGGCTGACAACTCTCAAATTTCTATGTCCAGCCTACACCTCTTTCCCAGAATCCAGACTTGTCCATCCAACTGCCTACTCAATATCTCTACTTGGATATCACAAACCTAACATATTCTCATCTTCCCTAAACCAGTCTCTCCCATGATGGTCAATGGCACTAGAAGAATTTAGTTGCTCAGGCCCAAAGCCCTGGAGTCACATCCCACATCTAAAGCATCAGGAAATCGTGCTAGTTCTAACTTCAAAATATATCCAGAATCCCAAGATTTCTCCTCACCTCTACTGCTGCTGCCCTAATACAAGCCACAATCGTTTCTCCACCTGGATTTCTGCAATCACTCTTAATGGGTCTCCCTGTTCCTGCCCTAGCCGTTCTATGTTCTTTTCTCAACAGAGGTGCCAGAGAAATTCCGCTAAAATGTAAGTCGGATGTTATTCCCCTATACAATGACTCTCTATTTCACTCAGACTAAGAGCCAAAGCCTAAGCCTCTGCATGATTTGTCCACCACCACTCCCCTTCCCTCTGTAACCTCCTTTTATACTCTCCCCATCACTGGCTGTGCACCAGCCACACTGGCTTCCCCGCTGTTCACTGGATACACTAGGTACCTCCTGACTTTGGGTCTTTGTTCTAGCTGTTTCCTTTGCCTGGTATGCTCTTCCCCCAGATATCTCTACTTGACTAACTCCCTCCCCTCACCTTCAGCTCTTTGCTCCAATTTCAACTTGACAATTAGGCTCACCTTGATCTCCCCACTTAAAGTTGCTACTTACTTCTCCCCATCGCTGTCCCCAAGCCCATCTCACCAGCACTCTCACCCTTTTCTACTTTTTTCTTTTTTTTCTACAGTACCTAACAATTTACCTATTATGTTCCTTATTTAGTGCCTGTTCCTCCTCGCTAGATTATAAGCAACACAAGGGCAGAATATTTGTTATGCTCATTGATGGATATTCCAAGCACAAGAACAGTACCAGGCACATCGTATTCCTTCAGTAAATATTTGTTGAAGGAATGAAAGTAAGTAGGCTGGGTCAGTGGGAGATTAAGACTTCTGTTTTGAATGCATTAAATTTGAGATTCCCATTGACCATCCATGTGGAGATGTCAAATAGACTTTGTCTTCGTAAAATATATGTGCAGGTTTACCACTACCACAAGCCCAGTAACTTTGTCTTAACCTTTTTTCTTAGAAGGCAAGCTATCCATCTTTTGGTTTTCTCTTATCTTCCAGCATCTTGGCACTTACTTTGGGTCTGGAAGAAAAATGGTGAGATGCTGATTTTCACATCCCTACCAGTCATATTTAGTCATTAAGTGACGTAAGTCACCTTCAGTCATTGTTGACCTCTGATCATCTTTGGTAACTCTGACTCACATGTACACATACATATGTTATTCATTGTATATCATATTTATTAATCTCCAATATTTACTACTGTATTGGTCACAGTACAATGGTCATTGTAAGTCATTAAACCAAGATTATAGGGATTTATAAATAGGAGACATATTTCCATTCAGAGTTTAGAGTCTTGGTGAGGAAAAGAAACACAGAACACATACAAATAATTTCAGAGCAATACAAATGTGAACTAATCTATTTTTCTGCATATGTAAAACTTAATAGAAAAAAAATCTTCCCGTCTAAGGAAAAAAAAAACTTAATAGCTGAATTAAATTGCAAACACAGTCAACTCGTGCTTTAATTATGCCAGAATGCAGTGAAGTAGACTACTTATAACACTATAATCACCAGGCTTGAGTCCTAGCATTCTTTTGTCTACCTCTTAATTGTGTTACTTCAGCAGTAATTTAAGAAATACTAGCTAACAGCAACAAGAAGACAAAGCTTACAGTCATATTTTAGAGTGTTATCTAATCATCTTTTTAGATGTAACTTTAATAGGACTGTAACTAGCCAGCTCCAATCAATAACACATACAAACATATGCCCAGGGTAAGGGTGGGGAGGAAGGACAGAAATCTTTTAAAAATAAGACCTAGTTCTCAGAGAAGAAACTACATTCAGTGGCCTCTGGTCCTACAGATCACATTTTATATAAATAGTGATTTTGTAACATATAACTCTACGAACAATCTAAAACTAAAGGTCTGATTCATGATGACAAATCTCTTTTTGTAGATTCTATAGATTTGGGGAAATATTACAGTGAATAGTGTACCTAACTGTAACACATCTTCATAGAATTAATATTAACTTTACCATGTGGAACCTAGTGGAGATATATAATAGAATATTAATGAAATCTTGACATATGTTTCCCAAATTTTCCTTTGATAAGACACTACCCAACAGAAAGTCATGTAAAATGACGTTGGAAATAAAAGGATGACTGTGTAAAAACAATACAAAATGTCTTTCCTATACTTCAGCAATAATCAGAAAATGTAACAGAAGAAAGATGCCAGCAACAAAACCCACAACATGTATAGGATTAAATGTAATAAAATGCATAATATAAATCAACGTTATAAAATTTTACTAAGGGATGTAAATTTCATGCTTCCAGACAGGAGGCTTATAACAATATCAAATTTCCCCGAAATTAATTTACAAGCATCATGCAGAAAAATAGATATTTATTGGAACTGGACAAAATGATCTGGAATTTGGAAAAATAAATGGGTGAAAATATCCAAGAAAACATTAAAAAATTAAAATGATAATAGAGACTTGCATTGCCAGATATTACAATGTATTATAAAACCATATTTACTAAAGCAGTGCAATTAAGATGTCAAAATAAATAAACCAGCAGAACAAAATAGAAAGCACAATAACAGAAACAAAAGCATTTGGGATATAATTAAAGACATTTAAAACCAACGGGGAGGGCTTCCCTGGTGGTGCAGTGGTTAAGAATCTGCCTGCCAACGCAGGGGACACGGGTTCAAGCCCTGGTCCAGGAGGATCCCACATGCCATGGAGCAACTAAGCCCATGTGCCACAACTACTGAAGCCTGCACGCCTGGAGCCTGTGCTCTGCAACAAGAGAGGCCACCGCAATGAGAATCCTGTGTACCGCAACAAAGAGTAGCCCGCGCTCGCCCCAAAGAGAGAAGGCCTGCACACAGCAAGGAAGACCCAATGCAGCCAAAAATAAATAAAATAAATAAAATTAAAAAAAAAAAAAAAAAACCCAACGGGGAAAGAATTAGTAACTGTTACATGGATAACTGGTTAACTGTGTGACAAAAGTATAGGTGAGATTTACCTCAGATCATACCAAATAAAGGCTTAAGTCCACATGGAACATGATGTAAAAATGTAGCCATAAACAAAATCAGAAGCCAACTAGTATTTTTATACTCTCAGGATGAGGAAAGCCTTTCTAAGTATGACAGCAAAGTAGTATAAAGCCATAAATGATAGATTTAACTACCTAAAAACTGTAAACTATCTGTTGATCAAAAAACTGCCTTAGGGCTTCCCTGGTGGCGCAGTGGTTAAGAATCTGCCTGCCAATGCAGGGAACATGGGTTCGAGCCCTGGTCTGGGAAGATCCCACATGCCATGGAGCAACTAAGCCCGTGAGCCACAACTACTGAGCCTGCGCGTCTGGAGCCTGTGCTGCGCAACAAGAGAGGCCGCGACGGTAAGAGGCCCGCGCACCGCAATGAAGAGTGGCCCCCACTCGCCGCAACTGGAGAAAGCCCTCGCACAGAAACGAAGACCCAACACAGTCAAAAATAAAAAAAAAAAAAAAAAAAAAAAAAACGCCTTAAAAAGGTAAAAAAAAAGACTGAAAAAAAAACCCCAGATAAAAATAAAGGCATATAGAATATTGCTGGGTAACAATTTAGCAATATGTTTATAAAATCTTTAAAATAGGCATGACCTTAACACAGAAATTCATTTTCCAGGAATTTATTCTAAGATAACAGCTACAGCGATAAGGACTATAGTGTTTAACTTGAAGGAGAATAAAACAGGGAACAACCTGAAGGTCCAAAAATGGTGGACCAGTTTAGTAAATATGATATAAAATGGGCTACTATGCAATAATTTAAAATGTTACAGACACACACTTATGGTCATGATATTGACCATGTAATAATAAAAAAGGTTATAAAACAGCATATACAAGATACATCTTTTTGTAGGATACTTTAAATTTTATTCTTCTTTGAAGCCTACA
Source organism: Balaenoptera borealis (assembly GCF_965194805.1). Lineage (NCBI taxonomy): Eukaryota > Metazoa > Chordata > Mammalia > Artiodactyla > Balaenopteridae > Balaenoptera > Balaenoptera borealis. The sequence continues at coordinate 46,793,481 of NC_138879.1, read as the reverse complement.
GAGTTTCTCAGTTCCCCTTTACCCAAGTATGAAGTAACCGATCCAAAACAACTTTGACAATCTCTCTGATCTACATGCTGCTTTACAGCTTTTTTTAAAACTTAGGTTTATTGTGGTATAATTTATACACTGTAATCCCTTTTAAATGTACAGTGCAATGTGTACAGTCATATAACCACTTCCACAATCAAGATACAGAACATTTGCATCACCCCAGAAAGTTCCCTCCCCTCTGCTCCCAGGCCCTGGGCAACCACTAATCTAATTTCTTTCCCTATATTTTTGCCTTCTCCAGAATTTCATATAAATGAAGTCATACAATGTATAGTCTTTTGTATCAGGCTTCTTGCACTTAGCCTAACACTTTTGATATTCATTCATATTGTTATATATACAAATTCTCCTTTTTATTATTATATAGTCCATTGTATGGATATAGTACAATTTGTTTATCCATTCACTATGTGGCAGGTATTTGACTTGGTTTCGGCTTTTGGCGATTATGAATAAAACTGTGCCTAAGTCTTAGTGTCAACATATTTTTTCATGTCTTTTGGGTAAATACCTAGGAGAAGCATGGTTGCATCATGTGGTAAGTGTAAATTTAACTTCATAAGAAACTGTCAAACTGTTTTCCAAAGTGGCTGTACCATTTCACACTCCCCCCATCAAGGTATGAATGTTCCAATTGCTCTGCAACCTTAACTAACAAGCTGCTCAAGCAACTGGTCAGCCTTTTTTAATTTTAAGCATCCTGGTGGGTGTATAGTGGTATCTCATTGTGGTTTCAATCTGTATTTCCCTGACAACTAATGACAGTTGACACCCTATGATGTCTTTATTCATGATCTATTTTGGGAGACCTTGGAAGCCAGAGATTATGAGACTGCAGACAGGAGAGAGCTCAAAAAAGGGATTCTATGAAGTTTTTTATGAACTCCTGGGCTCAACTCTGAACTGCACATGTAAGGGTCTGACCCTAAACAACATACTAAAAGCATTGGGAATTGATCTACAGAACAGACCACTGACCAGGTCTCAGACTGCTCCCTGGGTGGTGCTCACATAAGACAGATCCAAACAGGCAGTGTAAAGGCTTTGAAAACTGAACTGACATTGGAATCACAGCCTACAAAAGGTGAGTCAAAACTCACAACTGAACAAGTCTGACAGTGGGTCATTCACTGTCAGAACAAATAAACAAAAAGTTACCATTTTTCTAGGGTTTAAACAAGGCTCAGATTTTATAACCTAAGATTCAAAATGTTCAGAATATAATCCGAAATTATTTGACATTTAAGGAACTAGTCAAATGTCAACAACTTGCAAGGAAAAAATAATCAATACACACCAACCCCAAGATTACCCAGATGTTGGAATTATCAGACTAACCTTAAAGTAATTATTATAGCCATGCTTTAAGGAAGTAAGATTAAACATTCTTGAAATGAAATAAAAGAAACAAACAGAAGGTGTAAAAAAGAACAAAATAGAAAGTTCATAAGTAAAAAATATAACCAAAAATTTTAAGTTTACTGGATGAGTTCAACAGAAGAATGGAAGTGACAGAGATAAAGAGGGTTAACTTGAAGATAAATAGAAATTACCTAATTTGAATACAGAGGAAAAAAAAAAGAACCGAGTTTTAGGGACATACCAAAAAGTCTAATATTCTTGCCACTGGAGACTCAAAAGGAGAGGGAAAAGAGTGCTATGCTGAAAAAAAAAAAGTGTTGAAGAAATAATTGCTGAAAACTTCCCAAATTTGGCAAAAGACATAAACTTGTATTTCAAAAAGCTCAGCAAATCTCAAATAGGATAAACTCAAAGAAATTCATGCCTAGATCCTTCATAGTCAAACTACTGAAATACAAAGACAAAGGAAAAAATCTTGAAAGTAGTCAGAGAAAAATGATACATTTATATAGGGAAACAATTTAAATGACTGTGAATTTCTCATCAGAAGCCATGAAGGCCAGAAGGCAATGGCACAAAACAATTTAAAAAAAAAAAGAAAAAGAATAGTCAACCCAGAACCTAGAGTTTTATATTCAGGGAAAATATCCTTCAGGAACAAAGGCAGAAATAGATATTCTCGGTGAAGGAAAGCAAAAATGATCCACCACAAGCCGACATGCTTTAAAAGAAATGTTAAAGAAAGTTCTTCAGGTAGAAGAGAAATGATAGCAGAGAAAAACTTGGAACTTCAGGAATGAAAAAAGTATGTATATCAAAATATTTCAAAAATATGTATATCAGTATACATATTTCAAAAATATGTATATCAGTTGAAAGCAAAAATCATAACACTGGTGGGGGTTTTAAGGTACATATATAAAAAATATACATATAATAAAACTGCTGCATAAAGTGGGGGAGGGTAAAGGGTGTGGTGGTAAGATGTGTACGTTCTTCTTGAGGTGGTAAAATACTACTTCTAGGTAGAACTGTCAAAAGTTAAGTATGTATATTGTAATTCCCAGAGCAACTACCAAAACAAACTTTATGAAGAGATATAGTTAAAATACTACAGTTAAAATGATATGATAAACATCCAAACAATACAACAGAAGGCAGGAAAGAGGAAACAATGGAATAAAAAACAGAGGGACAAACAGAAAAATAATAAAAAGGTAGACCTTAAACCAAACACATCAACAATTATATTCAATATAAATGGTGCAAATGCACCAACTAAAAGAAATTGTCAAATTGAATTAAAAAACAAGTCCCAACCACAATATATGCTCACTTTAAATATAATGGTATAGTAAGTTAAAAGAATGGAAAAAATATACCATGCAAACACAAATCAAATATTAATATCATATAAAGTAGAATTCAGAGCAAGGAAAAGTGCCAGGTATAAAGAGGGATAGTACATAATGTTAAAAGAGTCAATTCACCAAGACAATATAACAATCCTAAATGTGGCACCTAACAAAAGAACTTCAAAACACATGAAACAAAAACTGATAGTACTAAAAGAAGAAATGAATAAATCCACAATTATAGTTGCAGACTTCAGTAGTCCTCTCTCAGTAATCAACAGAAAAAGTAGACAGACCATATCCTGGGCCATAAAGCAAAGATAAAAGATTTAAAAGAACTGAAATTATACAAAGTATGTTCTTTGACATGATGGAATTACATAGAAATCAATAACAGAAAGATGCACACAAAATATCCTTCTCTCAATGAAATCTCATAAAAATAAAGCACATTTCCTCTGAGTCTATAATAACGAGCCAGTCCCAGAAGGCAATTAGTGAGCCATGATATACACCTTAATCTACCTCTTTCGAAACTCACAGGAGTCAATCAATGTCAGAAGAGTAGCAAACTGGGCTTCCCTGGTGGCACAGTGGTTGAGAATCTGCCTGCCAATGCAGGGAACACGGGTTCGAGTCCTGGTCTGGGAAGATCCCACATGCCTCGGAGCAACTAGGCCCGTGAGCCACAACTACTGAGCCTGTGTATCCGGAGCTTGTGCTCCGCAACCAGAGAGGCCGCGACAGTGAGAGGCCGCGCACTGCGATGAAGAATGGCCCCCACTCGCCGCAACTAGAGAAAGCCCACACACAGAAACGAAAACCCAACACAGCCAAAAATAAATAAATAAATAAAATTAAAAAAAAAAAAAAAAAAGAAACAATTCTTTAAAAAAAAAAAAAAAAGAAGAGTGGCAAACTAACTTTTAGTTTGCAAGACAAAAATGATAAAGCTATCCTAACTTCAGAATATCAAAAAGTCTTTATTCACCAACTTCAAGTTTTAGTTTAAAAACTACTTTTAAAAATCATCTAAAAAACTGGAAACAAATGGGGATATTAACTGAGTTATGAATAATTTAAGAATTTTTTTCAAGATGCCACAAATAGGCGTTATTTGCCATCTGTGTTAAACTTCACATTATTTTTCCAATACTAAATGTCAAAGACTGTATAATAAGTAATCTTAGCTAAGTAGCTGGTCCAGATCCGTTGTCTTGATTTTTTCCTTAACAGAAAACCTACTTATGCAAAGCTAGAGCTAGAGTTCACTGTCACAGAGAACACTGATCTGCAGATAGGCCTGACATTTCTGACAGCTGCAGCTACTACCAGATTCAGTTAATACATTTGTTTATCTTTTTAAGCTGATATGTTATGTGGCTCAACATAGACTAAAGGATAAAATGTCTGATTTCAGAACATTATCCAGTCAAAGAAAATTTTAATTTTGGGAGTGAAACATTCACCATAGGCATACCTCAAAGCAATAAAGCACTTTATTAACAGTATAAAGGATCTGCTATTTATCCTACTCATTAACAATCATAAATAATCAAGCCTCTAAAATCCATTAGTCTCTTACTGGGCTATCTAAACCAATGACCTTCAAACTTTTTTATTCATAGGAAAATAATCTTGAAAAATTATGCAACACTTCACACATTTTAAAGTTGGTACCTAAAAGTTTTGATTTTAAATTTAAATAGTAACAATGTCATTTATTGCATAATGTAAATTTTTATTTTTTAAATAAAGCCTTTACATTGTTATTTTAGGTGGATTCAAATAAATAAAAATACTACAGAGATTTGATTCCTAGAATCATCTTTTAAAACTTGCATGAACACTCTTCTTCAACAGGAGGAATTTTATAGCTTTCTTTTGTAAAAGAAACTTGAACTTTTGTTTCCATTCCACTTGCTCCACAGATTGTTATTCAAATGGGACATACTTTTTTTTTTTAATAGATCTTTATTGGAGTATAATTGCTTTGCAATACTGTGTTAGTTTCTGTAGCACAACAATGCGAATCAGCCATATGAATACACGTGTCCCCATATCCCCTCCCTCTTGAGCCTCCCTCCCATCCTCCCTAGCCCACCCCTCTAGGTCATTGCAAAGCACCAAGCCGATCTCCCTGTGCTATGCTGCTGCTTCAAATGGGATATACTTTTATGCTTGAAAGTCCTTCATTGATCATCCTATAATACTTCAATCTATAATAATATGTATGTATGCATATTTAAATTTCTCTTAATTTCTAATGACATTAATGCCCTATTAAATTTTTGTTTTCTAGATTGAATTATTGGGACTTCCCTGGCAATCCAGTGGTTAAGACTTCGCCTTCCAATGCAGGGGGTATGGGTTTGATACCTGGTCGGGGAGCTAACTAAGATCTCACGTGCCCCGAGGCCAAAAAACCAAAACATAAAACAGAATCAATACTGTAACAAATTCAATACAGACTTTAAAAATGGTTCACATCAAAAAAAATCTTTATAGATTGAAGTATTACAATAACTACTGGTATACAATTTATCAATAAAGGCATAGTTTTATTATCAATTTCAATAAATAATAAACCTAACAGGTAATAATTACTGAAAATATATCTTTTCATGAGACGTTTCAGTGATGCTTTTATGATACCATTAAAGTAATCACCAAATTGTCCCTTTTGTTTTTGGCGCACTTTGTAAAACTCTGAGTTAACGTATCATAGTGTGATTCAGGCATGGAAGATCTGGAAATTTATTTCCTTAAAGTTATCCAAACTAACTGGTCTCTTCCTCCTCCCCATACATACTCAGCTTGAAAACCACTGATTTAGACTATTTCCTCTACTCCCAAGGGAAACTGGCAAAGAAAGACAAAAGGTATATATTTTGTTTTTAAGCCTACCTACCAATCTAATTTTTCTATACTCAGAAAATATTGAATGCAATGTATTGTGAAAGCTATGATGTTTTCATTCCTTTACCAATATTAAAGAATAAGACTAAAAGTGTAATCACTAGGAATCTGTCCAGCACTACAACAAATTGTGATCAATACTAATTGTTATGGGTGGCTAAATCTTCTGATCAAAGGATCTATTCATACCCATTCAACTCCTTCAATCCATGTGTCTCACAACTAATCTTCATATGCTTGAAGATACTCAATTCATCTTTATGATGGAACCAATCCCTATTACTGTTTTCACTAGAGAGATCTAGCTTTAAGGAGGTAAAGGGTATTTAAATAAATTCAACCATTCATTCAAAGATGGTGCACTAACAACTCACTCTTATGCCTCATGCAGAAAGCCAATGGAAAAAAAATATAACCAATGCTACAATGTTAAGACTTGAACATAGCAAGTTGTTTTTTTTAACTTGCCTCAGTATGCCAACTATAAAGTATCAAACTGTGTGACACAAGAACCCCATAAACCTTTTACAGAAAAAAAAATGCAATGTATTATTTTCATTAGGAAAAGCATTTTAGAATGCAGGAATATAGATAGGCAATTTCTATTCTATATTTAAATTTGGAGCTTACTGTTATTTCTTTAATAAAACTACTTCAAGCTGGGATGAAGTGAGAGAGTGGCATGGACATATATACACTACCAAATGTAAAATAGATAGCTAGTGGGAAGCAGCTGCATAGCACAGGGAGATCAGCTCGGTGCTCTGTGACCACCTAGAGGGGTGGGATAGGGAGGGTGGGAAGGAGACGCAAGAGGGAGGAGATATGGGGATATATGTATACGTATAGCTGATTTACTTTGTTATAGCAGAAACTACCACACCACTGTAAAGCAATTATATTCCAATAAAGATGTTAAAAAAAAAAAGAATGTGGTGGAATAAAATTAAAAAAAAAAAAAACTTCAAGTGATAGTGAAAAGTTCTCACAACTTTGACTTTTGTGAACAATTTATTTATAGATAAGTGGGTTATTAAATGATAATTTTGCACTCCTTGAGATATTTTTAAAAGTTAATGAGCATGATGGTCATAAAAATTTTTAAGTGGAAGATCTGCATTAAATGAACGGAAAAAACAGAGACTGCCCTTGAAAGAATTTTTCCCATATTCCTGGTCTTTAAATTCAAGTTTGCTTTCACCAAATATTAACTGAACTTGGTCTTCATATTCTGAACAACTTATCTTATGAAAATCTATTTCCTTCACCACTCCCACTGAATATATATTTGCTAATGATATGATTCTACAAAGTTAAACTACATTACACAGTCCTGCATCTGTTTTCAGTTTTGTCTAACTTGGTCAACACTCCCTCTCACGCAGGTCTTTGAATTGTATTTTCCTTTGGTTTTTTTTGTTGTTGTTGTTGTTTTTAAGTACTTTCCTATTTTCTACCACCTGTATTTAAAAAAAAAAAAAAAAAAAAAAAGCACATCTAATTTTTAGACTTTGGATCTGAAGATTTAGGGGCCATATCCTAAAACAGTGTTTGGTTCTCAACCTTGATGAAAGTCTACTATTACAGTACAAAATACACAAGCACACTGATCCTAAAGGTTAGATTTTTATATGAGGCTATACTTCAGTTTACTAAAACAAACAAACTTATGACTCAAGCAGAAGAAAAAATTCTGTTTGAGTATCATTTTAAGTTTTTGCTTTCCTTTTAAATGAGGTGGCACTCAGGTAAAAGAGAGAGAGAGAGAAAGGAAGAAAGATCCAACTAGCTCCTTAATGTACAAGATCAGATAAAACCAAAAGCCCTTTATTAATGCACATTTGATTATCAATAGTATTCTTAAAATATGAACAGGCTGAGAATATCTAAACTGTTGGCATTCCTTAAAGAAAACATCCCAGTACAAAATGCCAGAAGTACATTCACTTTGGAGATGAAAGTGGAGATGAAAAAGCACCCATCTGTTCATATATATATATATATATTTTTTTTTTTTTTTTTCCCTAGTTGAATTTCTGGCTCCAAGCAATTAAATGATGCTAGGAAACAATATCAATTCAACTTTCAAAATCAGGCACACTGCCATATGCTTTCCACATATCTCATAATGCCTAAATCTCTTTATAATCTTGACCTCTTTCCCAAGCTCCAGAGACTATCTCCCAACTGTACATCAAGTATTTATAACTAGTACATCCAGTACCACCTCACCTCCAATTTTCACTCTTCTCACATCTAAAGAGAAAACACACACACACAAACACACACACACACACACCCCTTCCAATTAGTTTTTTCCCATTTCCATTATCATTCTTACTTATCCAGGCTCAAAATCTCCAAGTTATATCTTTAAGTCTTTCTTTGCCTTGACACTCTGTTCTACTATCTAACTGATGGTCAATTCTGCAACTCTTCTTGCACAATTTCTTATATATCTCATACTCCCTTTTCATTCCCATGGCATCCCTCTAGATAAAGCCCATATCTCCAAGAAAAGACCTTACTCCAAATAACCGTAAAAACCTCCCTAGTCTCACTTCCTGTAGGACCCTTTCCCTCCCAATACATTTTGTATAAAGATAACTACATAATGCATAGCACCACACTGTCCTTATCAAAGAATTCACACTCTAGCAGGAGACACAAAAAACTAACAACATAAGTAGATAAGCATTACACTGATGTTAAACAAAATGTTCTAGGAAGTTAAGAGTGACAGTTACTACAGGGGAGGTTTCAGAGAAGGTTACAGCTGAACTGGAAAAAAGCATTCCAGACAGAGAATAGCCCAGTATGTGAAGGTTCACATTTTGCAGGAAGGACAAGTCATTCAGTGGTAGGTGAAAAGTAGGAGAGAAGGCTCCTAGAAATGTAGGCTTGAGTCAGACTGTGAAAAGTTTAGACTTGCTCCAATTAAAATGTGAAACAAGCAAAGATATAAGAACGCTTTAAGTTTCAGTGTGTTTGCTAGTTTGCTTTTAATATGTAATTTTTAAAACAAAAATTAACACAAGCACTAATAGAACTAGACACATCTACCTTAAGTGTGACCAATGGTAAATCACTTATCATATACACTTTGGATTAGTAAACAGACTCTGCAGGAAAATTAGATATGAGGACAGTATTTTGTACATGTTCATTAGGTCAGATTGGTTTATGTTATTTAAATCCTCTGTGTCCTTACTGATATTTTTGTCTTTATGATCTAACAATTACTGAGAAAGGCATGTTTAAAATCTCCTACTGTATTTATGGATTTGTCTATTTCTTAATATCAGATATTATATTTCTTCAGTTCTGTACCATCCATTTGATTCTTTTTTATTTTATATAGATTCCAATTTCCTGGTGTCATAAGAATTAGGACATAATGCCCTATTTAATGACACAGAAAATGCTGCACAAGAATAAGCTTTTCAGTCCATTTTTTGGACCAAATCTAACCTTTCATGCTGTTCAAAACAGTTTGGTAATTATTTTCCCCGGGCTCTTTCCTTTCTGTCAGCAATCTGCTTAAAGCCAAACATACCTCAGTATTCAGAGCACATTAGTGCTGCTCAGTCTGACCTCCACTTTATGCAGAGAATGGCTGCCCACATGATCAAAGGAGTTTAAAGTCGCACAAAAAAACCTGAATTAGTTACAGATATGTTATCTGGTCACATTTCATTGCTCTCTTCTCTTTCTAGGTGGTTACTTGCCCTTTTAAAAATTTCTGTAAGTTGAAAGAGGGCAATTCTTAAAAGTTGACTGAAACTACAATCCAGTTTCATTAGGTTTGCTTTGGAATAAACGTATTAAACTATCAGATGATTTTTATAATGTCTTCAAAACCATGAAGAAAGAAAATAATAAAGAATGGTAAACAAAAGGCATACAAATCAGCACACTGTGGTTAAAAAAAAAAAAATAGAAGAAGGCCTGCCCCGTGAATAAGTTCAGCTTAGGCTCTCACAATAACAGGCTTTAGCAGAGGAGCACGACTGTTCGCAGGCCTTATTAGGACAGTCATTCCCTAGATGGATCCTGAGGTTTGAGAGACATGTTGAGAGAAGCAAGGCCACCCACGTAGGCAGCTAGATATGCTGAATCAACCCTGGCAATGAAGGTGAAGGTGGTGGGGGTCAAATTACCTCACATCCCCCACTACTAATACACTATCTGATCCCCGAGAGCAGGAATTGTTTCTGTTTTGCTCACACTGTACCCCATCACTTAATAGTGTATGGGATGTGGCAGGTGCTCAGTAAATATTTGCTAGGTTAATAAATGACTCCGCACCAGTTATTTCTTCTCTAAGGCCTTGATTGCCTATAAAGCAAAAGGGTTGGACTAGATCAACATATTCATTTTCAGCTCTAAAAGTCTATACTTCTTTGAGTCAGAATTTCTAAATGCATCACATAAGTGTCGGTCAAGTTACTCCAGGACATCCGGGTCTGAATATATGCCTAGTCACAAGGTTTCACAACATCTTATCGCAGTCCAGTATAAGACAAACGATGAATTTACCCTGTTGAAACTACTGAAACTTAATACTTATGTTTCATGGGTGCACATATATGTTGAAACTTATGAAATTGTACACTTTAAATGTGTCCAGTTTATTGTATGTCCATTATACCTTGATAAAGCTATTAAAACACACACACAAAAGAAACTACTGAAACTGCTCAATATTGTTAAGGCAGTAAGAGATATAAGCTACCTATTGTAGAAATAAAATGTGCCTGACCATCCAGCTAAAACAGGAGAGAAGTAGATGCTCATAAAAACAATAATAATGGCAAGAGCAAAATTTAGCTCCTTTAGATGTCTGAAGACTCAGAAAAACCCGTTGCCTGGCATAACCAAATAATCTTACTGTGAAGGAAGCACACTTACTTTTTAAATAGTATAACATATATTTACCTTCCGTAATCATCTGTCAATTAGAAACTACTTTCTAACCTTTTACAACTTTCTCCAAAAATGAAAATTTAATTATTTTTTAGTCCATTATTTTAGATAGTATCTCAAATAATGAAGCAACTTGACTACATCACAAAACCACTAGTTCATGAAAGCAGGTTTTATTAAATATACTTGCTAAAGGGAATTCCCTGGTGATCCAGTGGCTAAAACTCTGTGCTTTCACTGCGGACGGTGTAAGGTCAATCCCTGGTCGGGGAACTAAGATCCCACAAAAAAAAAAAAAAAAAAAAGAAAGAAAGAAAAAAAAAGAAATATATTTGCTAAAGATTGAAATTAGATTAAACATTAAAGTACGTCCCTTATCTTTAAAATTTTTTAATGGTTTTCAAACCACCTCTAATTGTTCTGGGCTGAAAGTCTGGCTTCTAAATATTTCAAAGCCCTTTCTAAATAGTTCAAATCACTAGTTATATATAAGAAACATTGGTAGAAACTATACGGGAATAAGAAGACTCTAGAAAGTATCAAGTCCTCAAACTTAGCACTCAATTTGGGTACACTTGGCTTGACATAAAAAGTCAAAGAGTTATTCAAATATTTATATGAAGGCACATCAAGAGAAACGTCGTAACATACTTTATAATGTGACTAACTGCCAATAAAAAGGTAAGGGGAAACCTAAGGCATTCACCGTGAGCAGATTCTAAGAAGAGAAAAAAGTTTATACTGATGACCTTTCCATAGATTGACTTGTTCCTTCTGATTACTCTTAATTAAATTGTCTAAGCCTGTTCATAAATATGAAAAAGTCATTATTCAAAGGATACCAAAAGTTTAAAAAGAACAATAGCTGTTTTTATAACATTTAAAAGAAAAGGTAAACAATTCAAGCTTACTTTAACATAAACATAGCATTCCATGAGAAATTGCTGGTGGATATGTAAAGTAGTACAGCCACTGTGTAAAAAGCTAAATACAGAATTACCATATGACCCAGCAATTCCACTCCTGAGTATTTGAAAAGATTTGAAAACAAGGGCTCAAGTAGATACTTGTACACCAACATTCATATCAGCATTATTCACAGTAGCCAAAAGGTGGAAACAATGGATGACTGGATAAATGAAATGTAATATATACATACAATGGAATACTTCTCAGCCATAAAAAGAAATGAAGTTCTGATACATGCTGCAAAATGGATGAACTCTGAAAACGTTATGCTAAGTGAAATGAGCCAGATGTAGAAGGACAAATATGTTAACTCCAGTTATATGAAATATCTAGAATAGGCAAATTCACAGAGATAAAAAGGAGATTAGAAGTTACCAGTGGCTGGGGGGGGCAGGTGGGAAATGAGTGGGGAATAGGGAGTTTTTGCTTAATGGTTACAGAGTTTCTATCTGGTATTTTTAAAGTTTTGTAAGTAGACGGTAATTAATACCACTTAATTCTACATTTAAAAATGGTTAAAATGTCAAATTTTATGATATATATTTTTTTTTCAACCACAATTTTTAAAAAACAGCATTCCACAATCATCCCACATATTAAAATACAAAGGGAAAATGTGCCTTTATGTAAAATGGAGAGAAGTGGTGGTCATCACATTAACCAAGCTGTCCAACTTGGCCACTTGCAGCCTGACTTTATGTGTCTCCTGATGTGATTGATATAATGATCTTGCTGGAAATTTTGACCTGATAATCTTATCAGGAAGAAAGCAGCAAATCTAGAATATGGGATGTTCTGTAGGACAACTGGCCTGGACACTTCAGAAGTTTCACCATCATTAAGAAAAGAGACTGTTGACATGACTCTTCTAGATGGGGGAAACTAAAAAAACACAAGAGCCAAATGCAATGCTGGAGCCTTGACTGCATCTGATCTGGAAGAAAAGGAGCTATAAGAGCTATTTGGGGGATAACAGAGGAATTTTGAGTTATGAACAGCATGTGCGATGATAGTACTGAATTACTGTTGATTTCTCAGTTACAATAATGGTACATGGGTTATACAAGAGAATGTCCTTGTACTTAGGAAATACATACTTGGGAGGTATTTACAGGTGAAGTGTCATGAAATCTGCAACCTACTTTTGGATCATTTGGCAAAAGAGTGTGTGTGTGTGTGTGTGTGTGTGTGCGTGTGCGTGTGCGTGTGCGTGCACATGCACATGAGAAGGGTTAGGAGGGGGAACATCTGGGGTAAGATAACAGCTGGTGAATTTAAATGAAGGATATACAGGTGTTCGTGTAGTTTTCTTTCAATTTTACTGTGGGTTTGAAATTTTCAAAATTAAAAAAAAAAAAGATTAAAAAATCAGAATTCAGACTTCCCCAGTGGTCCAGTGGTTAAGACTCTGCGTTTCCAATGCAGGGGGCGCAGGTTTGATCCCTGGTCAGGGAACTAAGATCCCACATGCTGTGCAGTGTGGCCAAAAAAAAAAAAATCAGAATTTCTCGAAATTTCCTCTTTCCACCAGAGTATACTTAGGAATGCTAAATGAACATGGGGGAAAATATAGCAAATTCAAGGCTTTACATACCTTCCACATCATACCAATGTGCACCATTTGTGATCCCATCTTTGAAAGTCTCATCTTCATCTCCAGGACAATGAGGGGCACCAGTTTTCATTATGGGGTGGTTTGAAGCATAGGCTTTTGCCAAGTATTTAAATACTTCATCATCTGAGGTTTTGCTATAGATTCCAGTAGCCTTATGTTCTGGAGAATCATCAAAAGGATAGCTTGCTACCACCGAGCCACCATGCAGATTTCCAGAAAGCACAAACCTTTGAAAACACAACCAAATCACATATCACTTTTTAAAGGGCACAGAAAACATGTATTTTAAAATTCTACATCTTTCATAAATGAACTTAGATATTCCTCTTGACACGTAGAAGACAACTCTGTCAGCTGTTAAAACAGACCAACAACAATAAAAAAAGAAAATGGAAAGAAAGTATTATTAACTCAATAAATTTCAAACAGTTTTTACAGTCCAAGTTAACTTCAAATAACTTTAAATAATTTCCCCATCACTGAAAAAAATAGCTGAATAACACAGTGTAAATTAATGTTTCAGGAGACGTCTTATTCAGGGAACTGTAAAATCATGTATTAACGGGCTTTCCTGGTGGCGCAGTGGTTGAGAATCTGCCTGCCAATGCAGGGGACACGGGTTCGAGCCCTGGTCTGGGAAGATCCCACATGCCACGGAGCAACTGGGCCGTGAGCCACAATTACTGAGCCTGCGCGTCTGGAGCCTGTGCTCCACAACAAGAGAGGCCGTGATGGTGAGAGGCCCGCGCACCGCGATGAAGAGTGGTCCCCACTTGCCATAACTAGAGAAAGCCCTCGCACAGAAACGAAGACCCAATACAGTCATAAATAAATAAAAAGAACGTGAATTTCTTAAAAAAAAAAAATTGATAAAAAAAAAAAATCATGTATTAAGTTGAACAATATGAACTTGCCACTATTCAACCATGTTTTGACCTACAAAAATGACAATTTCATAGAGTTCAATCTAATTCTTGTACTTCATATTGTGTTAATTTCATAGAAAGCGTGGCTGGCATAAATAAATATTTGTTGAATATACGAGTTAGGTTAATAAGTTTCATGCTTTTTATATTACTGTCCACAGAGAATTTTTAAGATAGGGAGTCTAATTTAAAACAGGATGTGCTTTGCCTCATTCCATTTTCACAGTACACTAAATTCACATTTTCAGGAGAGAAGCCGTAGTTGAGAAAATTCAGGGGGGGGAAAGACCTGAGCTGCTTTCAGATAAAAACAATACAGCACATTGCATCACTGTAAAAGCAGCTCTCTTTCTAGGTGCAAGGTTCCTGGTTGGACCATTAAAAAATAAACTGACATGGAGACAAGGCTGTTTCTATAAAAGAAACATTTTAAACTTCTTGCATTTTTACTGATACTTCTAAGCGAACCCATTTACAATTTGGTCAAATTTATAGATATAGAAATACTGAAGAATGCCTTTTACGGTAAAAGGTAAAGGCAAAAACATGCCGAAGTCCTATTTATACATTTTTCACTCAGGTAACAGTTCAAACCATTACTATGAGTGGAGATTAAACACTTTTCTCTTTGCACTCAAAATTATGATTTTTTGCTTCTGCCTTTTTGTGTCTGAAATAAACTGACCTACAGTAATTCTAAAGGGGGTTGATTTATAACATTTCTTTCTACATGTCTGAAAGAAAATTAAGCCTATGATATGTTTAATTTGAAATGTTAAGTATGATCAGTACCTCCCAGAGGAGGTCAAACAATGAAAATTACTTGTAACACAGAATCTATTCATCAGAAGACAGAATTTAGCTGATAAAGACAGTGATTAAACACCAGAATAGACTATGAAAGAAGACTAGTTTTATATAATTAAAATTAGCACAGTTCTAGATACCAGAGGGGAATGCCATTTGGTATAGTGGCAATAGCACAGGCTTTAAAACCAGGCAAATATGGGTAAGAACATTTGGTTTTGCAGACATGTCACTCACTAGTAACATGATCAGGAGAAGTTGTTGCCTCTAAATCCACTGAACCCCAGTTTCTCTCTCATCTGTAAAATGGGGATTAATGCTACCTGCCTCCCAGGATTGTTACAAGAATTAAATAAGATAATACATGTACAATTATCTTCCAGCACAATGACTGCTTTATAGCACCTGCTCAACGAATGTTCATTCCTTTGGAGACATCTAGCATCCTGCTTAGGGAATCACTGCCTTACAGACTATCATTCTACTCACCACTTCCAATGCTACAATGTTACAGAAACAAAAACTAAGCATCTATTCTAACTCCAATTTACCCATCCCTCCTCCATAGCAAGTTATTAACAATTTACTTTTTGGTTTCTATGCCTAAAATAATTTAAGTACTTCCCCACCACCACCCCACTCTGACTTTGGGAAAGTTACAAGAAGGCTGGCCCAGTTTAGACAATCAACTGAGCAACAAATTTTCTTGAGTGTCAACTGTAAGCCAAATGTTCTAGGCACTAAGGAATGTATCAGTGAAGAAACATACAAAAAAATGCCCTCATGGCATTCATAGTCTAGTGGGGAAAAAAAAAAAAGGATAAGTGAATATTCTAAATAAGTGAAGCATGTTACTTTATACATGTTCAATTAAAATTTTAAATTCCAAGATTCTCTAATAAATGCTGTTTTTCACTTTGTTTGACATTTCTTCTAACACTTCTCAGAAATACTGTTAAAATGGCCTAACCAAACACTTTTAGAACAATGAAATATTTGCAATCTACTTGAGTGATAAAATTAAATTATTAGATTTTCCTTACTCTACTCACATAGTTTTAAAAGCACCAATGCCACTCCGGTAAGGGTGATTTCAAAAGAAAGTGATATCTATTATAGTGGTTGTAAGATTATTTTCTTTTAGTCTTTGTCAAACCAACTTTGTATATCGATCCAATTTTATTTGAAGGGTATTTTATGGTTTCCAATCAAATCAATTCTCTTAAGTGTTTCTCACACTTGACTTCAATATCATGTATCATTCCTTGCATAAGATTTAAAGTAGCTGGTAAATATATCATAAAAATTATAAACAAGAGTCTGTAGATATTAAAAAGTCAATCTCCGGGCTTCCCTGGTGGCGCGGTGGTTGAGAATCTGCCTGCCGATGCAGGGGACACGGGTTCGAGCCCTGGTCTGGGAGGATCCCACATGCCGCGGAGCAGCTGGGCCCGTGAGCCACAACTACTGAGCCTGCGCGTCTGGAGCCTGTGCTCCGCAACAAGAGAGGCCGCGATAGTGAAGGGCCCGCGCACCGCGATGAAGAGTGGCCCCCGCTCATCACAACTGGAGAAAGCCCTTGCGCAGAAACAAAGACCCAACACAGCCATAAAATAAAATAAATTAATTAATTTAAAAAAAAAAAGTCAATCTCCAAGTTAACTTTATTATGGTCCCCAGAGAACCCTGTAAATAACTTTAAAAAATTAAGAAAACTTGATGTCTGATAAACTAAATTCTAAAGGTTTCAGGAAATTGTAGCTATACACCTACCCCAACAACATGATAATGCTTATCACAGACACACCCAAAAAATCATTTATATGCTAATCTCCTATTAAAGTCTAAGCAGGTATATTTAATTAAAGAACTGTGCCAAAAATATGAGGGTGAAGTAAACTATAAAATCTTTATTTTAATGATGGAGTTAAAATCTTGTATATTTTCTTAAGCAGATGAGTCAGTTATCAGTAGTACAAAATCACGGATTGGATGAAGTGTAAAGTGAAACAAAGAAAATAAACTCCACTTTCCCAAGCAGGAGGAAATGAGTCTTAAATTGTTACCTATCCAAAACAACAACAAAAATCTATTTCTAATACAGCTGGGTGAATAGGATATCAAGAAATTATTCAAATGATTTATTTCACAAAATACATTGAAAAAGGTAATTTCCCTGTACAGATGGATGTCTGTGGTTTTAGAATTTCCTATCCATAAAGCTGACTCTATATATTTAGGAATCAATCTCAAATCGTGTATGTGCTTGTTTTTTTTACTTTATTCACATATCAACGTCCCTTGTTACTGATTAATCATTAAATAATATGCATCTTGAGTTATTTATGATTGAGGATGGAAGGATGTACTTTTCACCCTATACACTCACCTACTTTCCCTTCTGATTAGTTACATTTGAAAAGAGGGCGGATATGATTAGGGTAGTCCATAGCCGTAAAATAGAGCCACTTTCTTTGTAATACCAACTGACACAGATGAGCTTTTAAAATCTTCACAAGCTCCTATCATTGAACTAGCCAGCCCAGACTATAACTTTAATCATTAAATACTGGTGATATGAAAGAGTTATCCAAAGAGCACATTTTTGGTCCTAGATTTAAAGTTTAAAGCTTTCAGTATAGTCTCAAGGTGACTTGCACCAAGACAAAGATCATTTTTATTTTTGGTCACAGCAGAAGTAATACTGAATAGAAAAATCTACTCACAGAATTTACATCCCTGCAAAGGTCATGATGGGGCTTTTTAAACGTGTCCTTTAAGCAATGCAAACAGTGAATTTGATATATCATCTCAGAAAGGCCCTGGCCATCACAGCTTCTGACAATAGGCTGTACGTTAAAGTTACACTTCTTATGTAAATGTTCAGAGGCCCTGACACCATTATCTTTATTTTTTTATTTTTTATTTTATTTAAATTTATTTATTTATTTTTGGCTGCGTTGGGTCTTCATTGTTACACTTGGGCTTTCTCTAGTTGCGGCGAGCCAGAGCTACTCTTCGTTGCAGTGCACAGGCTTCTCATTGCAGTGGCTTCTCTTTTTGTGGAGCCCGGGCTCTAGGCGCGCGTGCTTCAGAAGTTGTGGCACGCGGGCTCAGCAGTCGTGGCTTGCGGGCTTAGTTGCTCTGCGACATGTGGAATCTTCCCGGACCAGGGCTCCAACCCGCGTCCCCTGCATTTGCAGGCAGATTCTTAACCACTGCGCCACCAACACCATTATCTTTAAAGGAAAAATCTTCCCAGAAAGCGTATGTGAAATTAATACCTACAGGGGATCTCAGAAGGAGTAAAGTGAAAGGTAGGAGATAAAAAGAATCTAGAATTGTCATAATGGCCATGAATTTTTCAAGGTCTGCTATATATGCTGAACCTTGTAGAAGAGATGATTCCAAGTCCTACAGGGAAACTTCTTTGTTCATTATTGCTTGTATCTTATCTGTCACTCAGATATCTTCTTCAAATCAGGATGGAAAGATTAATTGCTTCACAAGCCTTCTGAGGACACAAAAATGGGGATATGCTGGGAAAGCCGATGCTTGACAAAAGGAAGAGGTGCACGGTCACCTCAGATATTATTCCATCTGGAATAAGTTCCTTCTTCCTTTATTCCTCTCCTCCACTTTTTTGCTGAAAATCCTACCCATCTCTCAAGACTCAGTTCAAGTTCTACCTTCTCCACAGAGATGACCCATGTTATTGCAGCCCACGCACATTTTGCCAGTAGGAACAATTCCTGTAAGGTTTAACTGGGTACATAAACACACCATATATATATTTATAATATTTTCTTGTTATACACCAATTTCTTCAGGTCCTCGTGCTTCTTTTAAGTTTTTACATCTCACAGAGCGGTTACTAACACTTAAGGTGTCTATTAAGTGTGACAATTAGTCATTTGGCCCTGGCCCACTAATAATGTGCACAAGTGGCAGCAGAAACCCTTCAGAGTCTAAAATGAAGCTGCTTATAGATGAAGGTTCCAGATCTGTACAAGTTCTCCAACCAGCCATATCTGTATGTTCCATAGCTGAGTCAGAGGTAAAGACTGGAAGAGAACCAGTTTCTGTTAAATAACCAAGAAGAAGACCCCGGGAGTGTCATCTGCCATTTCTAGGCTACAGTCTCCCTCCATGCCTGTTAAGAGCACTGACTAAATGCGTGAGTTGAAGTCCCAGCTACAGAACAGGGATGTTAATGCTGTCTGTCTCATCAGGTTGTGGCCAACATAAACTGAGATCATGCAGTCCACAGAAAGGGCTTAGCACAGTGCCTGTAGTAATAAGATAATCGCAATCTTGTCAGTTTATGTATAAAATAAGTGAGCTGACCTAGGTCATCCTTAATGTCTGTTCCGTCGCTCATATTCTACGATCCTGTGAGAACAGGGGCCAGAATGCTAGAAAAGAGTCTCCCCTCCAGCCAAACAGCGCTCTCCGCATCCTTTGAACAAATGACAGCCTCTAGGCAGCGCTTCTCGGACAATTAGCGGGACAGGAGGCTAAGCGGCCTGGGCCCTGTCCCCGTTACGGGGTGTCGCTCTCCGCCCTCACTATCCCCGTCCCTTAGGCCTGAGAGCACCGTTGGAGCGCTTACTGAGTGCCGGACCCAGCCTCTGCTCTGGAGGCTCACTTGGATGGGGAGGGTGGCGGGGGGGGGGGGGGGGGAGGAGGCGGCGGTGGAGGGAGGACGACACTCACTTGTTCCTGCGGATCCACTCGATCAGGGCGCGCACCTCGGGCACGTCGTCCAGGGACGGGGGCTCACCGGTGCTGAACTGGTCCGGGAAGCTGCGGTTGAGGTCGCGGCCACGGCTGTTGTCGCGGCCGCTGGCCCCGGGAGGGCCGCTGTCGCTGAAGCCGCAGTCGCCCTCACGGGCGCGTTCGAAGCCGTCGGGGTTGAGGCTGGGCAGCACGTACACGTCCGTGGTGTTGAGCAGGCGGACCAGGCGCAGGTCCCCGCGGCGGTAGCCAGCCGCCAGCTCCCGCGCCAGGTAGATGAGCACCTGGCGCGAGACGGTCTCGTCGCCGTGCATGTTGCCCACCAGCTTCACCTGCGGCCGGCCGGGCAGGAGCGGCCCCGCCGCGTCGGGCCCCGTGTCGCCGTCAGAAGGCGGCGGCCCCAGGCCGGCCGTGAGGCGCAGCACCCACAGCGGCCGGCCCTCCACCGAGCTGCCGATGCTGAAGAGGCGGGCCAGGCCTGGGGGCCCCGCGGCCGCCGCCCCCCTCAGCGCCAAGCCCAGCTCCTCTTCGTGGTAGTAGCGGTCGAACTGGCCCTTGACCGCCTCGGCGCCCGCGCTCGTCGTCGTCGTCGTCGCCTCCGCCTTCTTGATGTGCGCTGCCCGGGCTGGGCTCCGCAGCAGCAGCAGCAACAGCAGACACAGCAGCAGCGGGACGCGCCCTGGCCGCCAGGGCGGCCGCGCGTCCCAGCCTCTCGCCATCTTCCAGCAGCGCTGCAAACCCGGACTCCGTTCCCGCGGCTCCGCGCTCCGGGAGGCCTTGGCCAGCCGGATCCCCTCAGCTCCTAGCAACCCCATCCCGCCCTCCGGGCCGCAGCCAATCGCGGGCGGCTCTGCTGTGGCGTCACGCCGAGGGGCGGGGCTGTCCTTAAAGCAGCCGATTCCCTCTAGGCGTGCCTTCCTCCTCTCGGGGAAGAGTTTGGTCACTCTCTTCATCGGTCTAGGTTCCTGTCGCTCCCTTTCCCTCCTCCCCGTTTCCCTTCTGCGTTTGCTCCGCTTCTCCTCTACTCCCTCAGTCTCTTCTTTGTGGCTTACCGCTTAAATTCTCACCCCTTTCTCTCTGAGTACTCTCACTAGCTTCCTTCCCATCTTTGTTGCAGCTTTTCCTAGCGGCGCTTTAACGCTTGGAACCGAGAATTGAAAGAATCAAAAGGTTCGAAGGAATCAAAGGACTCGAAAAAATCCAAAGGTTCTAAAGAATCTACCTTGGAAGAGCCAAAAGACGCCTCAGCCCTTTGCACCTTGCACCCCTTCCATCGGAGTTGGTCTCCCAGCGCCCCGGCAGCGGTTGAAGAGACTGGGACGCTTGGAGTGGCAGAGGGCTCACTACCTCATTTCAGTTTTTAGTGTCTACGTTGAAAGAAGGTGTCTCCTTTATGTACAGTGGAAATCTGCTATGTAGTAGGCTCCCTTTGTGTTGATGGATATATTTACTTGGTGTTACCCCAGTTTATTTCACTGCCATTGGTTCCTGTGTGTGCTGGTCTCAGCCCTGTAGGCAGATTTCATTTCATGATTCACTTGCCCACCTCTCACACCTCTCCTGAGCGAGATACTTGTTTAACTGTGGCCTTAGAATAACATTTGAAAAGCAGCAGGTATGACATTTCTGGAGACACTTGCTTGGTGAGTATAATTCCGGAATGCCTCAAAGCTGACAAATACCCTGTTTTATCATCTGGAGAAGAGGCCTTTAAACTGGTCTTTAAAGTAGGCTTAAATCACTTTAGCTTGAAGAAACACAAAACCTCACAATCCTTTTATCAAGTGTGAAATTCTACACAACAAAGAGCATAATTGCAATAACTGTTCTGGTTCCTTCTTTCAGAGCCAGGCGATTCAAGTCTCCTTCCTTGAACTATGATTGAACCCTAATATGAATAGTAAAGAGTTCATTCATTTATCAGATTTTTACTGAGCAACTATTGTGTGCTAGAGCTATGTGCTGGTAAGCAATTCACTCTGCTTAGTTAGAGGTTGGATGCAGTTTGTGATAAGTGGTACAATATGGATATGGGGGCCCAGGTGAGGGAAACCTCATTCAACCCAAGGAGGAGTAAGAGAGAAAGAGAGAAACTAGGGGAGGAAGGGAGGTATTCTGGACAGAAGGAAGAGCAAGCACCGAAGGCTTGAGAGCAAATACTGCACATTTTGGGAACTGCATGCAGAGCAGGATTGTGAAGGAGCTCACAGGTATGGAGGACACAAGCCAGAGAAGCAGGACCAGAGCCCAAAGAGCCTCACAAGCCAGGCTCTGGGGAGCACTTGATCTGTAAGACCACGGAGAGCCACTGATGGATTTTAAGCTAGTTTAGAAAAATCCCTCTGACAGTAACGTGGAGAATGGAGTGGAAGGCCTAAGACTCGAGACCGAGAACCCTGTAAGGAAGATATAATCCGAGAAGACATGAGGCTCTGAACCCTCAAGGACAGTGCCAGTGGAGGTAGAAAGAAGGAAATGGATTTGAAAGAACTTTAGGAGAGAAAGTGGACAGGATCTGGTGACAGAGAGAGACAGAGGGTTGTAGGCTGACTTCAAGTTATAGCCAAAGCAACTTGCAGGTGTTCACTGAGGTGTAGGACAGGAGAAAGCACGGGCTTAGGTGAAGATGATGACTTTAGCACAGTCACTCTGGTCCTGTGAGCTCCTCTTCTCCTCCCTGCCTGTTTGGTTTAGTGCGCCTTTTACACAGCAGCTGCAACTCATCAGAAACAAAGCTCCAACTCTGTACAGAGACCACTCCCCCCCTTCCCCCCACCCACCCCGGAGTACTTAATCATTACACTGTGCAATTTTAGAATAATCCAAATCAAAGAAGCCCCAGGGGACACGTTAACCTCTAATCAAATATTTCCTTTTCTACCATTTTCACTCTCCTTTGAAGCCTCTTCCTGCCAACTCACTCCTGCAGCCTCACCTAGTGAGGCGATAAATAAACGTGTGAAGGCAGTGAAATAATGTGATGTAACTTGAGCCACCGCCCTCCCAGGAATCCCTGGGCCTCCTGCCTTGTGCTTGTAGCCTCTTTTGGGTCTGGAGTCTCCATCCTAAGCAGGTACCCCATGCTGGTGGTTAGAAGTGAAACCCAAAGCTCCCAACCCCGTCACTGCTCACTGGAGGGGAAAACTCCAACTAAATAACTCCAGCTGCCCCTGAGAAATCTTAACCTTGTGACAGGTGTCCCTTTTCTCCTTCCCACAAGGAAAGTCTTGGCCTCACAAGTGAGGGAACTTGGGGAAAGGCTTCCGGTTCACAGAAGCAGAGTGGTAATGACCTGGATTTTTGAAAACAGGGCAGAGCTTTTGAATGGCTTGCCTGACTTCAGCAACCACTTTTTCTAAAAAGACTCGTAGGTAATTGAAGCACACCATAGATCATGAACCTGTAAATGTCACACTGTCTGGCAGAAACACCCACAGACTGACACATACAAATTGGCAAATGTTTGTGGAGCACCCATCTAGTGAAAGATCTGCTGTGCTGGGTGCAGGAGGATTGGAAGATGAGTGAAGGATTGTCCTCTCCTAGGAGGCCAGAGTCTAGTGAGGGAGATATAACATAGACAGGACAGAATATTCCCATGAGGCCAGTGCTATGTAACAGGCACTGTGCTAAACCCTTTACGTTGGTTGATGCATTTAATCTTCACAACAATCCTGAGATAGGTACTATTATCTTTCCCGTTTCAAAGATAAATAAATATACTGAGGCACCAGATCTCACAGCTGGCAAGCCACAGATCCAGGACTCAAACTCAGGGAGTCTGGCTTCAGAGTCTGTGTGTTTATGATAAAACTGCTTCTTTGTAGTGAACTAAAACAAAACAAAATGAAACAAAACCAAAAAACAAAAAAAAACCTTCTGTGGGAACACAGAGGAAAAAGCAACTAATTGTGATGAGGAGTCAGAGAAAACTTCATCAATACTGTTAGATCATGAACTGAATTCAAATCCTAGATCAGCCATTTTCTAGCTGTTTTAACTTGGGGAAGTTATTTCATTTTTTCTGAGAATTAAATGAGATGATACATGTATAATATTTAATGTAATACTTGATACATGGCATATAAGAGATTTTCAGAAATCATCATTATTTTTATTTGCTTAATAAGAAGAATTCTCAAACAGGAAAAAAAAAAAAATGGAGAAAAGAACACTCCAGGCAGTGGGACCAGTGAGGATAGAGGGACAGAAGCATGCAGTAATGGTGGCTGGAATATAAGATGTGTTGGGAGGAGCAGCTGGATCCATAGCTATGAAGGTAGGATGGTGCCAGATGATGAAAAGCCTTAAATATTATGCTAAGGGGGTTTTGCTTTATTCCACAGCAAATGAAAAACTTACAGAGCTGTTTATGAAGGGAGCGGTGTGGATCATATCCGTGCTTTAGCAACAGAATTCCAGGAGCTGTGTGGGGCAGACTTAAAAGCAGTTGCCAGGAATTCCCTAGTGGTCCAGTGGTTAGGACTCCACACTTTCACTGCTCAGGGCGCAGGTTCGATCCCTGGTCGGGGAACTAAGATTCTGCCAGCCGCGTGGCATGGCAAAAAAAAAAAAAACAAAAAAACGCAGTTGCCATCCAGACAAGAGCTGATTCTGGCAAGGTTAGTGAGGACAGAAAAGAGAAGATAAATTAGAATGATATTTGGGTTATTGGATTGACAAGATGTAGCAACTGCTTGGATAAGAGGGAAGAAGAAGTAAAAGATGACTTCACGACTAGTGAGGATGACCAGATTAGATGGCCTTGCCAGTATCCAAGACAAGGAAGGCAGGAGAAAAATCTCTTTGAGATGAGGACTACATTGAATTGAGCATTGGATTTAGCAATGCAGAGGTTACTGATGACTTTTTTTTTTTTTTACTTTTTGGATGGAAACTGCACCCCTGCAGTGGAAGCACGGAGTCTTAACCACTGGACCGCCAGGGACGTCCCTTTACTGATGACCTTTATGAGAGCAGTTACCGTGGAATGGTGCAGGGAAAACCTGAATGGAGTGGGTTCAAGAGAGACTAGAAGGTAATGAAGTGGAGTTGGTGAAATAACTCTTTTGAGGAGTCTATAAAGGAGAGTAGAAAAATGGGACAATGCTGAATGGGGATGGAAGGCCAAGAGAGTTTTGGGGGCTTTGGGTTTTTTTCTTAAGATGGGAGAAACTACAGATTGTTTATATACTGATGGGAATGATCTAGTAAAGAGGGAAACTTTAATGATGCATTAGAGAGGAGGGAGAATTGCTGGAGCCAAGACTTCGAGAGGGCATAGGATCTAATACACCACTGGAGGCTTGGTCTTAAGTAGGAGCACAGACACTTCACCTGTAGTCACAAGTGGAAAGGCAGAATGTATGGGCATAAGTACAATTAAGTGGGTATGTGACATGTTGGGAGCTGGTGGTTATTCTCTGCTGATTGCTTTTGTTTTCTTAATGAAATGGAATGTTGTAGCCATCAGCTGAGAGTAAGGATGTTGTAGTGGTATTGGAGATTTGAGGAAAGAGAGAAAGATGTGAAATAATTATCTCAAAGAGTGGGAGAGAGAAATGGAGAGTAATAGTTTTCAGCCGTTGACACTTAATAGGGACCAGCAGTTTTTTAACATGTCATCTGGACCTGCTAATGGGACATGGAACAGAAGGGTTTGTTGGCTTGTTTTGGTTTTTACAGAGTTTGGTCTTACTTCCTCAGAGTCCTTATCTTTCCAGGCCAAAGAGAAATGAAAGATGTTTATTGAAATCACTTTCAAAAATTGCCCATGGTTAGGTAGGCCCATTCTATTTTAATTTTAGTCAGGCCTGATTCTAGGGCATAGACATGCTGCTGCCCAAACCTGAGGCCATGACAATGATTTTGATCAGTATTTCAAAAAAACTCACTATTTGCCAGCACCAAATGGACAGCAGTTCTATTCTCACGAGGCAAAGAAGGAGGGAAGCAGGTATCAGTTACTTTCGGTTGTACATATCAGAAAACCTGACTCATACTAGTTTGAATAATAAATGAAATGTATTGGCTCATATCACTGAGAAGTCCAAAGGAGAAGTCTGGATTCAGGCATAGCTTTATCCTGTGGCTAAATGGTTACCAGGCACCTGCTTTCTTCTTTTCCCTTGACGTTGCCTTCTACAATGTTCACTTTATTCTAAGTCTGACTCCCTTTGTGGTCCCAAGAGGGCTGCCAGAACGTCCTAAAGCCACATGCCAGAAGGTCCTAAAGCCACATGCTTTCTTTTCATACTCAGCAACAGAGAATGCCCTTGTACTATCGATTTTGCTGAGTTACACTCATATTGGATCAGCTTAGGTCATATGCCTAACCCTGAACCAATCACTATGGCCAGGGAGATGGAGTATGCTGATTGGCTTGGCTTAGGATGTGAACTCCATTGCTGGGGCTGGGGGTGGAATCTGATTCCCAAGAATTACATGGTTCCCCAAATGGAAATTAGGGCCTATGGCAAGGCAGAAGGGGGGATGGAAGCTGGGGAGACAGCCGGTCAATACCAACCTGCTTCACCAACCAAGTGAAAGCAGCAGAATGTTTTATTCACTCAACATTTATGAGGCATATCTGTGTGCCCTGGCCGGGGATGGGGGTGGGGGCATGTGAAAGAAGAAAAAAGGGAGAAGGAAGAGGAAGTGCTGTAACACAGTGAAATAAGTAACAGTATGTACAAAGTGCTGATAACTGAGCCCCGCACAGGGCTTTAGAGTTTACAATCTGCAGTTTGTCTCACTAATCCTCACAATTTGGAAAAGGAATATTTGTCCTTATTTTTGGCTGTCCAGTATCTGAACCCCTTCCCCTCATTTGGGGGACCCTCCATCTTAGGGGTCTCTGTGGAGGGCAGGGTCTCCTACTATGCAGGCTGAAAATGCCTCCTGGAACATGGGCTCGTAGCCTCGGTTTGGTCAAGCAGATGAACCTGTGACGGACTTTGAACTGGGAGCCAGTGACACAAAGAAGCAGAGACTGTGGATAACTCTTTTTGGCTGTGGTGGGTGAGGGTGGCAGCAACGTACAATTTCTGGGGTGACAGAGGAAACAGGAAGAACATCCAGTTCCCAGTGCCAGTGGTGGTAGGGGGACAAGCTGCAGCAGTTGGTACCTGGTGATAGTAGCAGCAAATTCCGCTGCTCGTTTTGGAGCATTGTTCTATCTGTGTATAACCTCTGATTTTCCAACGCTTCCAGCAATTCTGCGAGCCAACCAATATCCTTTCAATAAACCTGTTTTTAATCAGAATCAGTTTCTGAGGCTGCAATTTATTGAAATACAACCCTTTGAGGTCAGTATTATCATTATCATCCTCATTTTTCAGGTGAGAATACAGGCTCTGAGAGATTAAGTAACTTGTACCTAGGACCACACTATCTTCCAACTTCAAACGCATACTTTTTTCACCATATGTGTCACTCACAGGTAAAGGAGAAACAGAAAGACTCTTTCATTCCCAAAATAGTCCCTTTCTCTCCCCATCTGTCTAGTACCCGAGGTATCACTAGAGAGAGGTTCCTCTGAGTCTGAAAGGCTTTTCCCTCAATTAAAAGGCAAACACTCCAGGGATCTTGAGGTCTTGTCAGCTGACACCAGGATGGACTTGTTTAACAGCTGCTTAAGAGTAAGGGCCCATGAGAGTGGGATACAGATGGGTGGGGCAGGAGAGGGAGAAAAACACTAAAAGAGGAGGAATAGGGTTTCCATGTGACTGGGACTAAAAACAGAACTTGCCCTCACATTTCTAAGGAGGATCTTTGGCTTCTCTACTTAGCCCACCGGGGTAAAGAGTGGAGATGTCAGTAGGGGAAGCCCCAGGGGAGACTAGATTGCTTCATACTGATGGTTCTCAACCCTGCTCAGAATCACCTTGGGAGCTTTTTGAAAATACAAATGTGGGGGGGAATGGGAGTGGCTGCTTTATGTATACGGGGTTTCCTTTTGGGCAATGAAAAAATTGTGGAACTAGATAAAGCTGCTGGTTGTACAATATTGTGAATGTACTTAAATGCCATTGAAATGTACACTTTACAATGGTTATTTTTATGTTATGTGAGCTAAAATTTAAAAAAAAAAACACAAAAAACTAGTACCCTGAATTCCCTGAGAGGAGGGAGGTAATAAAGAGCATGTATGAGGGTGGACGAGTTTCAGAGAGAAAAGGAAGACTGGAGGAAGTTCCTGAGAAGTGTGAGACTTTAGGAGAGACATACCTTTAAAATAACTTCAGTGAAGACTTACCATGCTTTCCAGGAATCGGATTTGGATTTCCTTTGGATGTGACCATGCTGAGACAGGGCTGAGTAGAGCTTAGTCTTACTTGGGTTATAACTTATACCTATTGTATAAGTCTGCCCAAGGCTGGTCCTAGATTCTAGCAACAAATTCAAATGGGACCAAGTGCTCTCTTGCCCAGACATAGTCAGGTATGCCCCGATCCAAAGACATCTTCCAATAAAAACAGCAATAAACTAGGACTGTGCGCTCTTGCATAAAGGCCCCAGAGCACAACTCACACCTCCCAACCAGAAAAATATTGTTACCAGGGATGCTCTGGCAGTCAGCAATTGCAGCCTCTAATTTTGATGAAAATACTTGCCGAGACTGGATTGGCACAAATAAAGCACATTCACACCCAGCCAGCTGGACTCTATCTCAAGAGTACAAGATGAAGAAGTTCCAGAAGGTGAAGAGATTGATACTATTTATGGGAACAATCTGCAGTCATCTCTCTGTTACAGGTCTGGGTGAAAACGGTGTAAGGGAATGATAGCAGTTACAAGGAGAAAGCAGTTACTGAAATGCTGCAAGCCCGCAGAAAAGCCAAGGCTCCCCAGGAGACCCTGAGTGCCAGGGACACAGAACAAAGCAGTGGGTTTGCAAAATGAGCCTTATAAGAAGGAATTACTAGCTCATATGCTCAATAGAGAAGGGAAACACTTTATGCAGAAAGGAAAGAATGACAATGAAACCAGATAAAACAGGCGGAACTGATGCAACCAAAGACAAGACAGCATAGATGGCAATTACAGCAAATGTCTAGGGACACCAGAGCAGATGTTCCTGTCAGGTTCTCTAATGCTGCTTCCCAATGCCACCCTACCCCCAACTCCCATCTTTGCTCCTTACCCAGCACTTCATTCTACTCTACAAGTCTTCCATCCATTTATTAATTCATGCAATAGAACTTGACTAAGCACAGTCTCTGTGCCAGATCCAGTACAAGGCTCTGGACATAGAAGTAAGGAAAACACAATTAAGGGCAGATTAAGAAGAGTCTCAGCGCCTTAAGAACTAAAGAATTATGGTATCCCATTCCCAAAATAAAACTCAAATTAAAATTTTATTTTTCAAAATGACACAAACCTTATATATATTCTAGAATCAAAATAGCTTCCTTCTAGATTTGAGGATTAGAAAGTTCAGATTACATTAAAGATGAATGTTTCTCTCATTTTGATGTTCCTGCTTTGCCGGTGCCTTAAGGGGTAACCTAGCTCTGGGCCTTTTCCCAGCCCTTAAAAAGCTCTCAAGAGGGAGGATGGTGCTTGCCTTTCTGGCTACAATGGCTGCTCTTCTCTTTCCCAATTTCTGGTAACCACCATGGTTGTTAATGAGTGGAAGGAGAATAGGATGGCAACACGGGGAGGAATTAATATGCTGGAAAAAGGGCCAGCTTTCTTGATGACAAAAATCGCACAAAATCATTTGGGCTCTCACATCAGGACACTGAATGAACTTTTAGTAGTTGTGCTTCAAGATGTGCCGAAGGTTTTGAGAGGAGGAACACCAAGATATCAGAGGGATGAAATGACTTCCATCTTAATGATAAACTAAATCATTTCATACTTTTAACACTATCTAAACATATAAAAATTGGGAGGTTATATGACCCAAATCATAAAGCTATGTCTTCAGCAAAAGTGGCCTTGTCCATCATATCCTTGAACACTAGAATTAGAGATCACTTCTTATAACCGACCTCAGGGACCATTGGAATCCAGTGGCTAAAGTCTGGGAATAATGTTAAACCAGGCAGGACTTGAAGAATGGCAGGTCCACAGAAAAGCAGTATAGGTATGGGTCAAGACCAGGGAGGAAAAGAGAGTTCCTGAGATGGCTTCCAATAGCTAAAATAATGAGGCTTGGAACCTGAGAACTGTAAAGAAAGAAAGTTTCCAAAGTTATAAGCTGGGGACTCCCCTGGTGGTGCAGTGGAATCTGCCTGCCAATGCAGGGGACAAGAGTTCAATCCCCGGTCCGGGAAGATCCCACATGCCGCGGAGCAACTAAGCCCACGCACCACAATTACTGAGACTGTGCTCTAGAGCCCGCGAGCCACAACTACTGAGCCCAAGTGCCACAACTACTGAAGCCCACGCACCTGGAGCCCGTGCTCCGCAACAAGAATAGCCACCACAATGAGAAGCCCGCGCACCACAATGAAGAGTAGCCCCCGCTCGCCGCAACTAGAGAAAGCCCATGTACAGCAACAAAGACCCAGTGCAGCCATAAATAAATAAATAAATTTATTTATTTAAAAAAAAAAGCTGGACAGTGGAAGAGGAGTAAAAAGCCAATGATTTACTGTGTAGAGTTGGGTTCTAAAGGCAAGATTAAATAATCAAAGGAGAATATGAAAGAGAGAATGTCAACATATTAGCAAGGTATGGCAGGCCTGCTAGGAAGCCTAGATGGGATTTTGGCTACTGGGCCCAATAGAATGTTGCTTACGTGGCACTTCTCTTCCAGTTCCTAAGTTCACCTGAGAGGCCATACAAGCCAGAACCTAAATGGAATTGGTTCACAGATGGTTAGTATGCCCATAGCTGAGAGATGTGCAACAAATTAAGTGAGATTAGAAGTGTCTAGACTACACTCTTGTGCATATATCCAGGGAAAACTCTAATTCAAAAAATATACATGCAAAAAAAAAAAAAAGGTACATGCACCGCACTGTTCATAGCAGCATTACTTACAACAGCCAAAACATGGAAGCAACATAAATGTCCATCGACAGACAAGTGGATAAAGAAGATGTGGTACATATATACAATGGAATACTACTCAGCCATAAAAAAGAATGAACTAATGCCATTTGCAGCAACATGATGGACCTAGAGATTATCATACTAAGTGAAGTAAGTTAGAAAGAGAAAGAGAAACATCATATAACATCACTTATATGTGGAATCTAAAATATGATGCAAATGAACTTATTTACAAAACAGAAACAGACTCACAGACATAGAAAACAAATTTATGGTTACCAAAGGGGAAAAGGGGTGGGGGAGGGATAAACTGGGAGTTTGGGATTACCAGACACAAACTACTGTATATAAAATACATAAACAGCAAGGTCCTCTTTTTAAAAAAGAGTATTGAAAAAAGTTGTACAGGGACTATGATTGTCTCCTTTTTATTTTGCCAGGTAAGACACAAAAAAAACAACAAACAACCCGCCATCTACTATTACCTGCATTTCACAAAAGGAGGGATATTTTTGAAGGTAAAAAAAATGGAAGAAGGACATAGTCTCACGATAAAGAACAGTTCTTTACCCCAAAATGACTTTGGACATGTTCTCCCATGTTATTCTTACTCTTCTTATTTCATTATAGATTAATTTTTAAAAAAAAAATTCCCATATCAGCAGCTGTTTGGAGACCAGAGTTTGGAACTGCTACCACTAGTTACTACAAAGTGGGGGCTGATGGCACCAAAAGCAGTGATAAAAAGCCGGAGCCCACCGAACCATTATTTGACCCAATATGACATTTCTGGTGTCCTGAAACCG
The DNA here is from genome assembly GCF_965194805.1 of Balaenoptera borealis. Lineage (NCBI taxonomy): Eukaryota > Metazoa > Chordata > Mammalia > Artiodactyla > Balaenopteridae > Balaenoptera > Balaenoptera borealis. Next base: position 46,761,998 of record NC_138879.1, on the reverse strand, counting down.
TGTTTTCATTCACGTGTGGAGACTATCACACAAAAATATCCCAGAGACAGCTTCTGAAAGACTGAAGATCAGAGAGACCGCTTCACCAGAGGATGACAGTGAGGGCTGGGGACACAATGTTCTTCTCACCCTGACACCCTGAGAAAGCACACTTGTGACTTTCCTGCATCTATGTTCTAATTTGTCTGCCTTATATAGGGCGCCTGCTTAGCGTGCAAAAGCTCTTGCAGCTGCAGCTTCACAGAAGCCAGGAAGTGAAGCAACCCAAAGTTGACACAGCCAGGAAGGCTGAGTCTGCGTGGGTAGTGGCAAGGTGAGAAGAAAATGCAGTAAGTGTGAAACCACAAGGAAATTCAGAGCTGGTTCCAAGGTTCAACCTTTGCAGTGAGTGGCGTCCCAGAAAATTCTGGGTGCCTGAACGCTGACTAAGTTTCATGTGCCCGTTTAGGAAAGAGGTGAACAGGCATTGCAAAGTGAGGTGGTCCAGGAATTTTCAGGGTCTATATGCATTCTACTGACTTCACATTCTTTAAGTAGCATTAAAATATTCTATTAAATTAGCACAACAAAATTCTTAGTGATACACCCAGAATGATTTATGTATTATGAAAGCAAGATACAGTTGAAAGGAATCGGTGTCGTGTGATTTAATATGATAATCCCAGCATTTGTAGACATATAGTACATCAAATAAGACTTTAAATATATTTTGTATGTTGTTTCCTCCCAGGTAAGTAGCTGCAATATCAGAAAAAAAATCTGATGTGTTAAGACACATTTTAAAAAATAACATACTTTCAGAAAAATCATAAATAAGAACAAAAACTTTTTTATGTCCCTCCAGTGGGGATTCCCTTTCATCCTGCTCAAGCTCTCAAACCCTATGCCAGTTTGTGCACCCATAGGACTGCTCCCCTCCACCCTCCTTGGGCTCTGATACCCTCACCAGGTCACCCCTATGCACGGATATTTTCCTCAACTGGCTCAGACTCTAAACCCTGCTCTGAGTCACCACCATCACCACCGCTCCATGAGGACACCATTCTCACCTTGCACAGGCTCCAGCTCCTTGCATTCCACCACAGGCACCCTACTCAGATTCGGACACCCGCCCTGTGCTGAGTTGCCCCCCTGAGGGGATGCTCTCCTTGCTCCACTCAGGCTCTGACACCCCATACTGGGTTGCACCATTGCATGGATGTCCTCCTCACTTTGCTTGCCAGCTTATCTTCCTTGTTCAAACCTGTAGGTCATATTTTGCAAGATCTGTAATTGTTTTGACTTATTTCTAGATTTACATAGATTCGACTTCACGACAAGTCTTGTTATATCCTATTTTCCCCATTCCCTAGTTTTCCGTTCTGAAATGTCTTAATTGGCTGGATTTTATCATCAGGTAGCTTTTTTTTTTTTTTTTAATTTGTTTTTGGCTGCATTGGGTTTTCATTGCTGCATGCGGGCTTTCTCTAGTTGCGGCGAGCAGGGGCTACTCTTCGTTGCGGTGCGCGGGCTTCTCATTGCGGTGGCTTCTCTTGTTACGGAGCACAGGCTCTAGGCCCGTGGGCTTCGGTAGTTGTGGCACGCGGGCTTAGCAGTTGTGGCTCGCGGGCTCTAGAGCGCAGGCTCAGTAGTTGTGGCGCAAGGGCTTAGCTGCTCCACGGCATGTGGGATCTTCCCGGACCAGGGTTCGAACCTGTGTCCCCTGCGTGGGCAGGCAGATTCTTAACCACTGCACCACCAGGGAAGTCCCCAACTTTTTCAAAAAGTATTTGTATGTGACTTACCTGACCCAAGCTGTAGCATATTTGAGACTATTTGTTGGTTTCCTTCATACACAGAAATTTGACTGGGTATACAATTCTTGGGTCACCTCATTTCTCCTTAGGACTTTGTAAACATTGCTCTATCATCTTCTAGTGAGGATCATTGCTGTAAGTGTGAACCCAGATTTACCTCTTCCTATTACAAGTGGCTTGTGTTTTTTTGCCTAGATATACATAGGATTATTCATTTAATTCATGAGTTTAGTCATTTCATGTGGCCATGTCATATTTCTATGCTTCTGTGTTAATTTTTCCGACAACACAGTGTATCCTTTAAATTTGTGGATTCTGTTCTTCATTTCAGGAAAGTATACTTTTCTCTTTGAATACTTTTATTCTCCATTTGCTGTGCTCTCTACCTCAGGGACACCAAATATATTTATATAGTGGATTTCTCTTGTCACTTATCATTGTATATCATTTCTATAACTGCAAAATTCTATGTAGTTGTAAAGTGTCTTAGCTCAGGTTTCTACAACAAAATAACATAGACTGGGTAGCTCATAAACAACAGAAAATTGTTTCTCACAGTTCTAGAGGCTGGGACATCCAAGATCAAGGCACCAGCAGATTTAGTGTTTGGTGAGGGCTCACTTCCTGGTTCATAGATGGCCATCTTCTCACTGTATCTTCACATGGCCAAAGGGGCAAGAGAACTCTCTGGAGTCTCTTTTGTATGGGCACTAATCCCATTCATGAGGGCTCCACTCTCATGACCTAATCACCTCCCAAAGACTCCACCTCCTAATACCATCATATTGAGGGTTAGGATTTCAACATATGAATTTTGGGAGGACACAAACATTTAGTCCAGAACATAAGGATCATAATTATTGTTGCAAATGTGATCCAAATATGGGAATTTTACTGTTCTTTCTCAGTTCAGGTCTCAGATACTAAAAACTTTGTGAATGACCTTTAGTGCGTGTTTGAGTGTGTGTGTACACATTTGAGCATGTATGTACTTTTCTTATGAAACAGTAAAAAAAATCAAACATATGCTACATGTGTGCCACTGTTTACAACAATATTGAAGGGGAGAAAATAATGTTTATTTAGGAACAGACATACCACAAGGTCTAGGCTTGATCAGCATGTGAATGCGTGATAATGATGTAGCAGGCTGAGATAAAAGATAACACAGTAGTCAGCTTGTTTTCCAAGAACTACAGTGACCAAGCAATACTTAGAACTAATTTTTAGTTAACATTAAATAATGCTTCAAAACTGTACAAGGCAAAGACATAAGCACTTTACACGTGTTAACTCATTCGATGCTCAAAATAACTATACAAAACAAATATTATTAGACCATCATTCAATAAAGAGATCAAGCCTCAGAAGAGTTAAATAAATCTCCAGAGTTGCCTCACTGCTAAATGGTACAGTGCGTTTGGAACCAGAGTTTCCCAAAGCAGTGTTTCCACATTAATCCTCTCTCTCTCCCATCTTCTGCTATAGTGGGAAGTCCTGAAGGAAAAAAAGAGATGTGTGTGCCTCTAAAGGGTATTCATATTTTAAGAAGTCAAATCTGTTGGTTCCCACAAATGCATATTATCTTTACAGCAATATATGTCAGAATTGTAAAACATATGGACTGTAAAACTTCTCTAAAAAGTCATTTTTAGTCATTGTCACCTGGTCTTTTTTCAACTGTTCCTTAGATCCTTTCAGTTAATGTTCCAAAAGGCACTCAAGTTCAACATATTTAAAGGGAAATCCATTGTTTTACTCCCAAGAACTTTTTCTTCCTCCCAGTTTATTCACTGACACCTCCCTCTCCCTTGCTTTCTATGTACCATTAGTCGTCAAAACTTATTGCTCCTGTCTTTTCATTCCCTCATTTTCTTTTTCTTTTTTTAAAATACTTACTTATTTATTTTGGCTGTGCTGGGTCTCAGCTGAGGCACGTGGGATCTTTGTTGCAGCATATTTAGTTGAGGCATGAGGGATCTTTAGTTGCAGCATGCGAACTCTTTTAGTTGTGGCATGCACGTGGGATCTAATTCCCCGACCAGGGATCAAACCCAGGCCCCCTGTATTGGGAGCACAGAGTCTAACCCACTGGACCACCAGGGAGCTCCCCTCATTCCCTCATTTTCTTGAATCTGTTCCTTTCCATTCAAAATGTCACCACTCTAATTTAGCCTCTGCCCTGACCTGGAATGTTGCATTGTTCGAGGGCTTGATTAATCTCCTGTCCTGTCATCCTTCTGCCCTCTCTCTACTTTTATCTCATACACAGGTTCAGACCTGTCTTTCTAAGCAGTGGTCTTCAAAACCTTTTGAAAGCACACTCTACCAATAAAAATGCTTGAGCATGAATTCCTACTATATTTATTTATTTCTAACTAATGTACACATATGACCAAACATACATGTAGTTTGTAAAATGTACAGAAAAATAGAAAGTAAAAGGAAATAGAGAGGAAATGAATACTTTAAATTTTTATTTGCTTTCTTAAAGGTACAAAATCATTTTTGTTCTCCCTATAATTGAATAAATGTCACTGTGTTTTTAAATTATTGGTTAATAATTTGTGATGCAGAGATTCACAAGTATGTTTCTAACTTCACTGTCTTTTGAAAATAGGTTTTACTTGTCATCATAGCCGAAGAAGATATTCACAAAGTTACATAGTACCAAATGCACCAAAAATGCATTACTGAATCCTATTATTCATTTTCATCCACCAATTATGCAAAGTTTTTTTTTTTTACAATTAATCTTTTATTTAATTATTTATGGCTGCACTGGGTCTTCGTTGCTGCGTGCGGGCTTTCTCTAGTTGCAGCGAGCAGGGGCTACTCTTTATTGCGGTGCATGGGCTTCTCGTGGTGGCTTCCCTTGTTGCGGAGCATGGGCTCTAGGTGCGTGGGCTTCAGTAGTTGTGGCTCGCGGTTCTAGAGCGCAGGCTCAGTAATTGTGGTGCATGGGCTTTGTTGCTCCGCAGCATGTGGGATCTCCCCGGACCAGGACTCCAACCGGTGTCCCCTGCATTGGCAGGCGGATTCTTAACCACTGCACCACGAGGGAAGTCCCATCAAAGAGTTATTCTTGCAAGCTCATTGAAAGATATTTTAAGTCTATATCTGGAATATTAATAGGTTAGAAGATTGTTTCCAAATTTTTTTAAGCATGCAAACATAAATTTTTCATAGGCAATGATACAGTTGTATTAATTTCAGGAATAAAATAATAATGGAAACATTTCTAAGCATTTTAAGTAAAATGCTCTCTCAATAAAAAGTGTTTATTTGCAAAAGCAATTACTTTTTCATTCATTGTTAACACCATCTTTTCCTTAAAGGTACTGGTTAAATAAATGTATTTATTATTTGAATATCTGCTAGGTAGCACAGTATTGAAAGTCACTTGTCATAACAGAAAAGGTCCGGAATTTTGGAACACCAGTCTTTTTGTAAGAGAATAAGTAATTCATCTTTAAATTGACAATTCTTTTAACTCCTTTAACCTCAAGTGACCTGTGAACCTGTTTGATTCAATTGATTTTTACTGTTGCTCCCCATCTCATTATAATATTATAAAAGTTCTACCACTTAAAAATTTCAGGGGTTTGTTTTTGTTTTTATGAAAATGCTCTTAACAATGACACCCTAGAGCACACAAATTCCTCGCAGGAGATTTCTCTTACCATTATGACACAACTTGTGTACAGACAAGTGTGGCTACCAGCATGAATCGATACATTAGATATCAGTAAAGTTTAATTTTTTTAAAGAAAAATAAATAGAAATTGTAATATTTTTTCTGTATCCTAAGGCAGCATCTAATGTACACTCAGGAAAGAGCACAGGTACCCCCTTTGGAGGCCACTGTAGTAAAACATTGCTCTGACCCTGTCCCTCTCCTGCCAGGAGGTCAACGTCAGCAATGCACTGTTTGGCCTGAGCCAGTCTTTCTACTGGGCACAGTCTGACCTTAGCAACTTAGTTGCCAGTTATGGTTTTCTCGCCTTGTGTCCTTATTCGTCAATGCTTGGGTTTGAGTCCCGGATTTAAAATAAATAGATGATAGATAGATAGACAGACAGGTAAATAGATAAAGTAATAACAACAACAATAATAGCAAATACTACAGAGCTTACTCCTTGCCTAGTATTGTTCTGCGTGCTTAACATACATTTATGTAATCCTCGTAATCTCTAAAATAATATTATTATCCCCATTTTACAGAAGATAAAACTGAGACACAGAGATTATACAACTTCCCCAAAGTCACTGACTAGTAAATGGTAGAGGTGGGTGGGTTGGAGTCTAGGCAGTTTAACTCCAGAGCCTGTGCTTATAGCACTTCATTGTTCTGCCCTGTCTCATGCCAACTTGTCATGGCTAATTGTAACAGGGGTGGAGAGGCATTGCTAAGTCAGACAGCTTTCAGCCAATATCATGGCCAATCCCAAGTTCAATATGAGGCAGTGTTGCTTCTGAGTGGATCAGATACTCAAGTTCAGAAACACTGGCACTGGTTGGGGGTTGAAATATGAAAAAAGACTGGGAGCCAGAAATGGTTCAAAAGCTAGAGTGAAAAACAGAGACTGTGGTTGAGTCCAAGGAAAAGGATCTGGTTGCCAAGGAATAGAGTGACAGAGAAATACGAACAATAGCCACCCGTTGTTCATGCTTACTATGTCCCAAACACTGTCTTATTCTCCTTATGTTCATTGTCCCTTTAACTCTTACAGTGGCCCTGTAAAGAAGGTACTGTTATGCCTTCAATTTCTAGACAAAGAAACTGAGGCTTAGAAAAACGAAGCCATTTTCCTAAGCCCCATGGCTAAACTAAGTGGCTCAGCCAGGATTTGAACCTAGGTATGTCTGAATTACGTATGCTAAAGGATGGTTTGGTGTGGAGGAGTGCTCCAACCACTGTCTCTCCATAATTTCTATTAGTTTGCCCAAAGCTACCTCAAATACCTCAAATCACAGTGCACCATATTTCCAAAATTTAAAAAAGGATTAGTAGTAGATTGGTTCAAGATGGCTGAGTAGAAGGACGTGCTCTCACTCCCTCTTGCGAGAACACCAGAATCACAACTAACTGCTGAACAATCATCAACAGGAAGACACTGGAACTCACCAAAAAAGATACCCCACATCCAAAGACAAAGGAGAAGCCACAAAGAGATGGTAGGAGGGGCACAATCACAACAAAATCACATCCCATAACTGCTGAGTGGGTGACTCACAAACTGGAGAACACTTACACCAGAGAAGTCCACCCATTGGAGTGAAGGTTCTGAGCCGCATGTAAGGCTTCTGAACCTGGGGGTCCGGCCACCGGAGGAGGAATTCCTAGAGAATCAGACTTTGAAGTCTAGCGGGATGTGATTGCAGAACTTCAACGGGACTGGGGGAAACAGAGACTCCACTCTTGGAGGGCACACACAAAGTACTGTGCACATCGGGACCCAGGGGAAGGAGCAGTGACCCCACAGGAGACTGAACCAGACCTACCTGCTAATGTTGGAGGGTCTCCTGCAGAGGCAGGGCATGGCTCTATCTCACGGTGAGGAAAGGACACTGGCAGCAGAAGAACTGGGAAGTACTCCTTGGCGTGAGCCCTCCCAGAGTCTGCCATTAGCCCCACCAAAGAGCCCAGGTAGGCTCCAGTGTTGGGCCACCTCAGGCCAAACAACCAACAGGGAGGGAACCCAGCCCCACCCATCAGCAGACAAGCGGATTAAAGTTTTACTGAACTCTGCCCACCAGAGCAACAGCCAGCTCTACCCACCACCAGTCCCACCCATCAGGAAACTTGCACAAGCTTCTTAGATAGTCTCATCCACCAAAGGGCAGACAGCAGAAGCAAGAACTACAATCCTGCAGCCTGTGGAACAAAAACCACATTCACAGAAAGATAGACAAGATGAAAAGGCAGAGGGCTATGTACCAGATGAAGGAACAAGATAAAACCCAGAAAAACAACTAAATGAAGTGGAGATAGGCAACCTTCCAGAAAAAGAATTCAGAATAATGATAGTGAAGATGATCCAGGACCTCAGAAGAAGAATGGAGGCAAAGATCGAAAGGATGCAAGAAATGTTCAATAAAGATCTAGAAGAATTAAAGAACAAACAAACAGAGATGAACAATACAATAACTGAAATGAAAAATACACTAGAAGGAATCAATAGCAGAAAAACTGAGGCAGAAGAACAGATTAGTGACCTGGAAGACAGAATGGTGGAATTCACTGCTGCGGAACAGAATAAAGAAAAAAGAATAAAAAGAAATGAAGACAGCCTAAGAGACCTCTGAGACAACATTAAATGTAACAACATTCACATTATAGGGGTCCCAGGAGGAGAAGAGGGAGAGAAAGGACCCGAGAAAATATTTGGAGAGATTATAGTAAAAAACTTCCCTAACATGGGAAAGGAAATAGCCACCCAAGTCCAGGAAGCACAGAGAGTCCCATACAGGATAAACCTAAGGAGAAACATGCCAAGACACATAGTAATCAAATTGGCAAAAATTAAAGACAAAGAAAAATTATTGAAAGCAGCAAGGGAAAAATGACAAATAACATACAAGGGAACTCCCATAAGGTTAACAGCTGATTTCTCAGCAGAAACTCTACAAGCCAGAGGGAGTGGCATGATATACTTAAAGTGATGAAAGGGAAGAATCTACAACCAAGATTACTCTACCTGGCAAGGATCTCATTCAGATTCGATGGAGAAATCAAAAGCTTTACAGACAAGCAAAAGCTAAGAGAATTCAGCACCACCAAACCAGCTCTACAACAAATGCTAAGGGAACTTCTCTAAGTGGGAAACACAAGAGAAGAAAAGGACCTACAAAACCAAACCCAAAACAATTAAGAAAATGGTCATAGGAACATACATATTGACAATTACCTTAAACGTGAAGGATTAAAGGCTCCAACCAAAAGACACAGGCTCACTGAATGGATACAAAAACAAGACCCATATATATGCTGTCTACAAGAGACCCACTTCAGACCTAGGGACACATACAGGCTGAAAGTGAGGGGATGGAAAAAGATATTCCATGCGAATGGAAATCAAAGGAAGCTGGAGTAGCAATACTCATATCAGAAAAAAATAGACTTTAAAATAAAGAATGTTACAAGAGACAAGGAAGGACACTACATAATGATCAAAGGATCAATCCAAGAAGAAGATATAACAATTATAAATATATATGCACCCAACATAGGAGCACCTCAATACATAAGGCAACTGCTAACAGCTATAAAAGAGGAAATCGACAGGAACACAATAATAGTGGGGGATTTTAATATCTCACTTACACCAATGGACAGATCATCCAAACAGTATATTAATAAGGAAACACAAGCTTTAAATGACACAATAGACCAGATAGATTTAATTGATATTTATAAGACATTCCATCCAAAAACCACAGATTACACTTTCTTCTCAAGTGCGCACAGAAAATTCTCCAAGATAGATCACATCTTGGGTCACAAATCAAGCCTCAGTAAATTTAAGAAAATTGAAATCATATCAAGCATCTTTTCTGACCACAACGTTATGAGATTAGAAATCAATTACAGGGAAAAAAAACATAAAAAACACAAACACATGGAGGCTAAACAATACGTTACTAAATAACCAAGAGATCACTGAAGAAATCAAAGAGGAAATCAAAAAATACCTAGAGACAAATGACAATGAAAACACGACAATCCAAAACCTATAGGATGCAGCAAAAGCAGTTCTAAGAGGGAAGTTTATAGCTGTACAAACCTAACTCAAGAAACAAGAAAAATCGCAAATAAACAATCTAACCTTACACCTAAAGGAACTAGAGAAAGAACAAACAAAACCCAAAGTTAGCAGAAGGAAAGAAATCATCAATATCAGAGCAGAAATAAATGAAATAGAAACAAAGAAAACAATAGCAAAGATCAATAAAACTAAAAGCTGGTTCTTTGAGAAGATAAACAAAACTGATAAACCATTAGTCAGACTCATCAAGAAAAAGAGGGAGAGGACTCAATTCAATAAAATTAGAAGTGAAAAAGAAGTTACAACAGACACTGCAGAAATACAAAGCATCCTAAGAGACTACCACAAGCAACTCTATGCCAATAAAATGGACAACCTGGAAGAAACGGACAAATTCTTAGAGAGGTATAACCTTCCAAGACTGAACCAGGAAGAAATAGAAAATGTGAACAAACCAATCACAAGTAATGAAAATGAAACTGTGATTAAAAATCTTCCAACAAACAAAAGTCCGGGACCAGATGGCTTCACAGGTGAATTCTATCAAACATTTAGAGAAGAGCTAACACCCGTCCTTCTCAAACTCTTCCAAACAATTGCAGAGGAAGGAACACTCCCAAACTCATTCTATGAGGCCACCATCACCTTGATGTCAAAACCAGACAAAGATACTACAAAAAAAGAAAATTACAGACCAATATCACTGATGAATATAGATGCAAAAATCCTCCACAAAATACTAGCAAACAGAATCCAACAACACATTAAAAGGATCATACACCATGATCAAGTGGGATTTATCCCAGGGATGCAAGGATTCTTCAATATACACAAATCAATCAGTGTGACACACCATATTAACAAACTGAAGAATAAAAACCATAAGATCATCTCAATAGATGGAGAAAAAGCTTTTGACAAAATTCAACACCCATTTATGATAAAAACTCTCCAGAAAGTGGGCATAGAGGGAACCTACCTCAACATAATAAAGGCCATATATGACAAACCGACAGCAAACATCATTCTCAATGGTGAAAAACGGAAAGCATTTCCCCTAAGATCAGGAACAAGACAAGGATGTCCCCTCTCACCACTATTATTCAACATAGTTCTGGAAGTCCTAGCCACGGCAATCAGAGAAGAAAAAGAAATAAAAGGAATACAAATTGGAAAAGAAGAAGTAAAACTGTCACTGTTTGCAGATGACATGATACTATACATAGAGAATCCTAAAGATGCCACCAGAAAACTACTAGAGCTAATCAATGAATTTGGTAAAGTAGCAGGATACAAAATTAGTGCACAGAAATCTCTTGCATTCCTATGACACAAGAAAAAAATAGGTAAATTAGACTTATTCAAAATTTTTAAAATTTGTGCTTCAAAGGGCAGTATCAAGAAAGTGAAAAGGCACCCTTCATTTCTTGGCAGGGATGGGGCTTGCGGTCCTGGTCCCCGTAATGCAGGGAGTAGAGGGAAAGAGGTAAGGCTCTGGCCCCCTTGGCATCATGTCTTCGGTACCGGCGGCTTCTAGTCTGCCGGTTCTATCCTCAAGAGCCAGGACACGGGGGAAAAAAGAAACAGAAAAAATATAAATAAATACATAAAAATAAATGAATAAAAAAGAAAGTGAAAAGACAACCCACAAAGTATTTGCAAATCATATATCTGATAAGGAATTTGTATTTAGGATATATAAAGAATCTAACAGCTCAAAAATAAGAAGAAAAATAACTCAGTGAAAATTTGGCAAAAGACTTGAATAGACATTTTTTCAAAGAACAAGTGCAAATGGCCAATAAGAACATGAAAATATGCTCAGTATTATTACTCATTAGGGCAATGCAAATGAAAACCACAATGAAATTGCTAAAAGGTACCGAGTTTCTTTTGGAGATGCTGAAAATGTTCCAAAACTGATTGTAGTGATGGTTGCACAACTGTGAATGTACTAAAACCCATGGAATTGTACACTTTAAATGGGTGAATTGTATGCAGGTGAATTATATCTTAATAAAGCCATCACCGAAAACCCACAATGAGATGCCACTTTACACCTACTAGGATGACTAAAATAGAAAAGACAGACAATAACAAACGATGACAAGTATATCAAAACATTGCAACACTCATACGTGGCTGGTGGGTTCATAAAATGATGCAGTCACTTTGAAAGTTCCTCAAAGTGTTAAACATAGAGTTACCATATGACCCAGCAATTCCCCTCCTCGGTATATACCCAAGAGAAATGGAAACATAGTCCACACAAAAACCTGTACGTGAATATTCATAGAAGCATTATTCACAATAGCTAAAAAGTGGAAACAATCTAATTGTGCATGAACTGATGAATGAATAAGCAAAATGTGGTATATCCATACAATGGAATAATATTTGACCATCAAAAGAAATGAAGTCCTGTTACATGCTACACCACAGATGAATTTTGAAACCATCATGCTAAGTAAAAGAGGTCAGACATAAAAGACCACATATTGTGTGATTACATTTATAAGAAATGTCCAGAATAAGGAAATCCATAGAGACAGAATGTAGATTAGTGGTTTTCAGGGACTGGAGGGAAGGGGGAAATAGGCAGTGACTACTAAGAGGCACAGGGTATTTTTTGGAGTGATGAAAATATCCTAAAATTAGATAGTGGTGGTTGCACAACACTATGAATATTCTGAAAACCACTGAATTGCACACTTTAAAAGGGCAAATTTTATGTGAACTATATATCAATAAACCTATTATTAAAGTTTTTTTAAACAAATCATTAATATGGTAATGTGATACCATAAATCAGAGTAGCATTATAAAGTCAAATAGTGAACAGGACTCTAGTGAAAATATAGAGTATGATTCTGTGTGTTATAGAATAAGCATCTGAAAATACGATTAAATTGCACAAGTAAGCAAAAGATAACAGTGCAAATAGTAAAAGGGATGATGAGTATCTGAAAATTGGATATTACTGGGCTAGCAAGTTATTCATCTCTATTCCTCAGTATATTATTTATTATGAACTTGTTCATATATGAGCATAAAGCTACCCTTGATTTTTTATTGTAATTTTCAAACAAAAGTGACCTGCCTAGTAAAGAAATAATATTTTTCTAGAATAAGAACACAACAATAGGGCTTCCCTCGTGGCGCAGTGGTTGAGGGTCTGCCTGCCAGTGCAGGGGACACGGGTTCGAGCCCTGGTCTGGGAAGATCCCACATGCCACGGGGCAACTGGGCCCGTGAGCCACAGTTACTGAGCCTGCGCGTCTGGAGCCTGTGCTCCGCAACAAGAGAGGCCACGACAGTGAGAGGCCCGCGCACCGCGATGAAGAGTAGCCCCCGCTTGCCGCAACTACAGAAAGCCCTCGCACAGAAACGAAGACCCAACACAGCCAAAAATAAATAAATAAATTAATTAATTAAAAAGAAAGAAAAAAAAGAAAGAGGAGCGTGAAGCATCTTCGTTTAAAAAAAAAAAAAGAACAAAACAATACTTTGCAAATTGAAGAATTTTGTTTCTAAAGGCAGACAGAAAATATCAAAACTATAGCAACGTCATTGCTATAGTAATGAAATCTACCCTTCTTCAGCAAAATAAGGCTGTAAATCATTCTATTGCCAAATAGGTATAAATCCAATTACAAAGCTAATGACACATTTTATGCTTGAAGAGATAGTGAACAAAAGTCCTTTATAAAGTCTAGGCAATTGCAAAAATCCAATGGCATACAATGTGAAAGAGCAATTACTATCATGTGGGCATCCTGTAAGCTATTTCCCATTGCATAGGAAGGAAATGGCTGATATGCTATGTACAAATCAGCCCTTGACATACGTGTGCTACATATATGAGGGGAAAATGCTCCATGACATTTAATTCTATTTATCACTACAGATGCATGCTATGGGAGAAGAAATTTTTCATCTACAAAAATTATTTTCTGAGAAAATATATGTTGGAGTCGGTACTGATGGAAACCTGGCCATATGTTAAGCAAAGAAAGGTTGCACTTGAATGCCAATCTTCTGCTTCATTCCTAGAGAATGATTAGCAGACAACATGCACCCTGACCTTGAATCAAGGATGAAGGAAAGAGTGAAGATCGCAAATATGCTCAGGTCACAACCACTGAGTGAATGTCTTTTTAGTGAGAAGAAACAAGATACTGATTTTCTAAGTGGAGACATGTTGTCTGCTGAAGAAAGTCACTCCCACACATTTTTTTAAATAAAGGAAGGGATTTTTGGTATTTTTTTGTGACACTCATAATGCCTGCAGAGACATTTCTCTATTTTCAAGTAGATTATCTCGGCTCTGTGTTCACAGTCTTGCATGGCCTGAACCTGTCACTTCAAGATGGATATAGCAACAAGTTTTAAGTTGAAAATAAACCAGCAGCATTTCTTAAGAAGATATAAACAAGCTGAATTAATTATTTATTGCTACATAACAACTTATCCCCAAACTCAGCAGTATAAAACAACAAACATTTATGATCTCACAGTTTCTGTGGGGCAAGAATCTGGGTGCAGGTTAGCTGGGTGCCTCTGGCTCAGGGTTCCTCGCAAGGCAGTGGTCAAGCTATTGGCTGGAGCTGCAGTTGTCTCAAGGCTCGACTGGAGAAGGATCCATTTCCAAGCTCACTTGGGCGGCTGTTGGCAGGACTCAGTCATCCCTGGCTGTTGGCTGGAGATGGCAGTTCGTCCACTGCCACGTGCCCCTCCACCCACCCCGAGGCCATCTCACAACATGGCAGCTGGCTTCCCTCAGAGTAAGTAAGAGAGTAGGAGAAGGCCAGCAAGACGGAAGCCACAGTCTTTTTGTAACCTAATCTCAGAAGTGACATCCATCCCTTCTGCCCTAATCTATTTGTTAGAAATGAGTCAGTAGGTCCTGCCCATGCACAAGGAGAGGAGATTACACACAGGTATGGAGACCAGGAGGTAGGGATCATGAGGGCCCTCTCAGAGGCTGCCTGCCACAGTATCCATATACTTCGTGGGTGTGGTTTTACTTGGACCAGGTGTCACACAATTCACCAGGTCTTGGTCAGTGAAGCTCTCTACTCCTCCATTTGGCATGGGCTGAATTCTCAGTGTTCTGTGATCCAGGAGGCCAAAACTTGACCAGCCACGTCAGTTGCTGAAGATGGGTGTAAGGTCTAAATCAAAACCTCATTTAGAAGTCCAGTGTCTGTGGGTACACGTGTATTATAGAGCTGGTGGGTATTCCCCCGCCCCCTTCAGCTGGCATGGCTGTTTGGTGGGAGAGGTCTAAACCTATTGTTCTTCCTTCCCATGGCAGGGATAAAGGTTGTCTTCAGTTAGCATGCCATTTCAGCTGGGATACATTGAGAAATGGATTCATCCTAGTTCCTCAGATAGAGTTGGTCTGACCTGACTGAAACAGCAATAGAGTGGGTTTGACCTGAGAGGATTCTCCATCGTTATGGATTGGGAGTAGGCTTTCAAACTTTAGGCATTTTTTGTTTCGGCCATTCAACCCAAATAAGAGTGGCTTGAATTAGGGCAGTGAGTCTTTTATTGATCTGCTTTACCAGGGATGAGTGACTGTTGGTCATCCTCCAATTTCCATTTTCCTCTTTGTCCTTAGAAACAAAATCTCAATTATTAGCTGGGCACATGGCTGCCAGGAGAAAGGACAACAATGGTCAGTTTTCTTGCAGTCAGATGTGGTCATGTGACTGTGTTCTGGCCAATGAAATATAAGCATAGTTGGTATAAGCAATATAAGTAGATGGTGTGAGCAATGTTTTTTTTTTTTTTAAAGATTTATTTATTTATTTATTTATGGCTGTGTTGGGTCTTCGTTTCTGTGCGAGGGATTTCTCCAGTTGCGGCAAGTGGGGGCCACTCTTCATCGTGGTGCGCGGGCCTCTCACTATTGCGGCCTCTCTTGTTGCGGAGCACAGGCTCCAGACGCGCAGGCTCAGTAGTTGTGGCTCACGGGCCTAGTTGCTCCGCGGCATGTGGGATCCTCCCAGACCAGGGCTCGAACCCGTGTCCCCTGCACTGGCAGGCAGATTCTCAACCACTGCGCCACCAGGGAAGCCCAGTGTGAGCAATTTTGAGGAAGTGGCCCTACAGGAAAGCAGTATACCCTTCTATAGCCTTTTTCCTTTATGTTAGCTAGAATATGCATGTAATGACTGAAACTCTAGCAGTCATATCGAGTTAACCTTGGGACTAGAAGGTATGCAGGATGAAACAACATGAAAGAAGGACACTCTGGCAGACCACTTCAATCCTGGGATGACTATCTTTGGATTTCTTATATGTGAAAGAGAAATAAAGTTGCATTTTTGTTTGAGCCATGTCTTGATTTTTCTGTTACTCTGAACTGAATCTAATTCTAACTACAGATGTGGCTTTGTCCCAGTGCAGATCCTAAATGTATGCAATTCACATCTAGTCTTGCTATGACCTGAGCTGCCCCACTACTTCCTATTTCTCTTCTAGCGGGCAGGTATTGTTTCTAAGTATAGGGCAAAAAGTTACAGCAAACGTTGCCAGGTTCCCACTGGTAATGGGTGAGGACCTAGGATGGGCTGACTGGCTGTATCCAGATTATGGGGCAATCTGCAGTGAGATGTACCTGTTGAACCGCAGGGGTGGGGCTACATCAGGGCAGGGGCTAGTCCTTGGGGTTCTCTTCAGGTAGCAGGACTAGCAGGAGGTTGTGGGACCCTGAGCTCTCCTGCCATCTGCCGTGGGTGCTACCTAAGTCCAAAGGCCTGACAGGTTTACGATCTGTAGGTCAAGTCCCTGTCTAACTCAGATATGCAGAGCCAGCAGGTACCTTTAAGAACAAGGGGTGGGAGTTGCCAGGGACAAGGAAGTACAGATAAAAGATAAGCAAAACTGTCTTCTGAAAGTAGGCAGGGAATAGACACAAACAAAAAACCCATATCAAGCACCAACGTGCACAGTGTTTGCGATGCCAGCCAGAGGGCCCTGGGAAACAAAGGCCATGTCTGTTTTCCTTTCACGGCCTCTGCTCTACGGTATCAATGACCTTCTCTAGTGAAACCCACACCCAGGCTTATGCCAGGGCTATGCTCAGCTCCCACTCTCCTTTTCACGGCATACCAAGAAATAACTTGTCTCAGGGCACACACAGGGGATGTTTCTGGGGCATTTTGTGCCGATGAGAGCAGTGGAGAATCCAAGGTATCCACCAGTTGCTTAGGCTCAAAGTATTCCTATTGTAAAATGCAAGTCCAGCCTTGTGGAAAGAGCAGGAATTCACCTTAAGGAACAGGAGAGTTTCAGCAAATTTATAACCTACTGTCAAAATTCTGGACCATGCACATTTTTCTGAATGCTTCTGGACTAAATTTAACTTTAGTTTGATAAACTTACTCCATTATCTTCAGACTGTTCTATCTTGGTATACACTGGCCCAAGAATGCCTCTTGTTCAAAATCCATTACCAGCGCCAATTATTTTAAAATACATTTCCCAAAATCAGGCAAAGGGACCTTCACTGGTCCAGAAGGGGTCAGTGTGGGAGGCTCAGTGTGGAATACAAAGTGTTTGGGTCCTCAAGTCTGGCAGACCTGCGCTGAGATCAAGACTCTCACACTGGAGTCCAAAGATACTATCTGTAGTTGTGGAACAAGAAATGAAGGAGTACATCCATTACTTAGAGTTGCAAGATGACCAGCTGAAGAACTAAAAGTATTGATAAAACCTAACCGGGAAGCAGTTTGGGAGATGAAAGGGAGATGCTGTTAGTGCACTAGAGCCTTTTCTCTCACAGCAGGAGGTCAATTGATAAATCAAGAAATGATATTCCTGCACTGTTGGTGGAAATGAAAATTGGTGTGGTCACTATGGAAAGCAGTATGAAGGTTCCTTAAAAAACTAAAAATCAAGTTATCATATGATCCTGGAATCCCACTCCTGGGCTTATATCCAGAGAAAACTCTAATTTAAAAAGATACATGCAGCCTAGTGTTTACAGCAGCACTCTTTACAATAGCCAAGACATGGAAGCGACATAGATGTCCATTGACAGATGAATGGATAAAGAAGATGTGGTATATATATGTGTGTGTGCATATATATGTATATATATGTGGTATATATATATACAGTATATATATATATATACATATGGTGTGTGTGTATATATATATATAGTGGAATATTACTCAGCCATAAAAAAGAATGAAATAGTGCCATTTGCAGCAACATGGATGGACCTAGAGATTATCATACTAAGTGAAGTAAGTCAAATAGAGAAAGACAAATATCATATGATATCACTTATATGTGGAATCTAACATATGATACAAATGAACTTATTTACAAAACAGAAACAGACTCACAGACATAGAAAAGTAACTTATGGTTACCAAAGGGGAAAAGGGGGGGGTGGGATAAGTTAGGAGTTTGGGATTGGCAGATGCAAGCTACTGTGTATAAAATAGACAAACAATAAGATCCTACCATATAGCACAGGGTACTATATTCAATATCTTATAATAAACTGCAGCGGAAAAGAATTTTAAAAAAGAAATAATGATATTTTTTCAACACATGTTTATGATGTGCCAACCACTGTTCTAGGTATCAAGGATACAAACATAAAATACTAAACTAAAAAATGCCACTGTACTCATTATTCTACTAATAAGCCTATTGGTTAAAGATGGAGACATTAAGATGACTACCAGAAGAAACAGTAAAAGTCTGAAAAGAGTTCCTTTGGGGAGAGGATTTAGGATATGTATATACACACACTTTCTTAGATATAAAAAATTTTAAATTATCAACAAAATATTCTACTACCTACTAGCTATATATCCTTGAATAGATTAAATCCCCTAGGCCTCTGTTCTTTTGTCCGGAAATTGGGAATAATGACTATTTATTACAGGAGTACCTGGCATAAAGTAGGCATAAAAATGTCAGTCCCTCCCCTATGCCTCCAATGTAATATTTTGTAGCTCGAGGTCTTCAGGCTGAGAAGTGACATCCGTTCTTGGGTTTGACTGGCCTGAGCAAGTCACATGACTTTTCTTTGCCTGCTTCTGTCCATCTGACACAAAGCTGCTCATCTCAAATTTCTCTGAGTGCTACAAGAACGGGATGTACACTGGTGAAAACTGAGCATTGTGAAAGAACACTGACCAAGTATTAACATGGTTTCCATTTGGATGATACTGTGCAGATATTCGTGTCATGTTTACTGCTCACTTATGGATAGCTAAGGTAAATCCACTATCCTGACCAGTATTATTGCCTCAGAACTTTCACAATTGGCTACTTTAATCCCTGAGGCACTGAGGGCCTCATGATGTAAGGGAGAGAACAATTGTGAATGAGAGAGAGAGAGAGAGAGAGATCACTGTGTGAGATCAGGATGTAATTAGTAGAAAAACACTAAAGATGTCGGCACGACAGAGCAAGGAGGATTGCTGACATCCAAGCTGGCCGTAAAGGGGAAAGTGTACATATATGGTCCTCTGTGTGTCTACACATATACAAATACGCAGGGGGATGTGTCTGCAGGTTCTGTGATGTGTCAGTGGGTGGGGTGGGGCAGGAGAGGGAGAGTAGGTTGGGGGTGGGGTGCAGGCAGCAATGTGCTGGTAAAGGTCTAACAGCCCGTCCTGGAGAGGAGAGCCCTGATTTGTAACGGGTGCCAATTTCAATGGTGTAAATGCTCCCAATGAGGCCAATTTCAATGTACAAAGTTAAGTCACTGAATGCAGAGTTGAGAAGAAAAGCGCAGAGGCAGCTCTTACTAGTTGGTACTAGCAGTTCCACCACGTTGCTGGCTGCAGGTTTCCAGCACCATTCTCTTTCAGAAACAGAAACAACTCCTTACACTCATCTGCTTCTAAATTTGTGGATATTGCTTTAACTTTTATTCCAAAATCCAATCCATAAGTCCCAAACAGAATTGTTCATTCAACCCTGGTTGATTATTTAATCCTTTGTAAACTTCATGGCTTATCCCGGCTCACAGGAATCCTGGAACCAGAGTTTTGTTTGGTTGGTTTTTTCCTCCGAAATCTACACAATGGTTGGCAAGACCATTTGTTTATTCAGAAAGCAGCCAACAGGATGCTACAGGCTTGTTAGTTCACCTAAAGATTTGGCAAACTTCTACGGGTCAAGGAAAGCTCTGAGCAGGCAAGAGGGAGCCCCCTCACTTCTGGTGCCCTCACAGTTACAATTCTTTGGAAATTAAGTTGCTGTCTGGTTCATTGGCACATGTATGAATCTCTTCCTCATCCCACAGAAAACTCTGGTTAGTCTCCAGGGACTTTGAAACTCTCCCCCACCTCCTTCCTCCCTGAAATCCTGTATCCTGGAGCCAGACAGGGCTAGATCCAAGCCCTACGGGGCCTAATGTTTATATACTCAGGGGTCTTCTTTAAGGAAAAGAATTACAAATATAATTACAAATATAAAGCTACTGAGGTCAGGGCCTTTAGGATGAGCCTGTGCAAATGAGGGTCTCCAGCAGAAGCATCATTAGCTTCCAGTAAATATGCCCCTGGAGCCAGACTACACTCAGAAGGAAATTGGATGTTTGCCAGGTGTTGGTGAGTGGTGGAATGTCCTGCATCTTTTTTTCCTTTTGTTTGAGGAGGAAGCTCCAGACCCCTGCTTCTGTTTAAAACTCTGCCTTCGAGCCTGACACTGGAAGACATTATCCAGTTTCTTCTTAGGAAGCCATTTCATTCTGCATCATTCCTGCTGTATCACATGGCTACTTCCCCACTGCTTGATACAGAATACGCCAGTTATGCCTGTAACAGGCAGAGATCTGCCCCATTTGTCCAAGGAAATATCTTCTCTAACCCCCAGCAAAGTCTAACTTCAGAATCACTGTGGATAAGAAGGGACCTCTAGTGGTCAATCTCAGAGGTCACATCACTGCAACCTTCTCCTACCTATCCTCTGAAAGGTGTTCTGACCTGTCAGCTCTGGGTTGCCAGTCTAAGAAGTGGAGGAAGGAAAATATAGGATAGATAAGAGGAATTTTGCATTTTGATATAGGTAGGTTGTGGAGGGTAAGATGGCTTCCACCGCATGGCATGTAGAAGATGTAGTGGATGTTTTTCCGTATACTTGCACTCAAAATCTACTCATCTCTTAGCATGATTGGACCCAGTGCTGTGCCAGGGAATGAAGGGATATAGAGGAAGCAGAAATGTGATTTCAGCCCAAAGTAATAGATGTTCTGCATTTTGAAAGCAGAACGTAGTACTGTGAAAGAGTATGTTTTATTTTTTTATTTTATTTTTAAAAAGTTTTTTGGCTTCGTTGGGTCTTTGTTGCTGCACGCGGGCTTTCTAGTTGTGCCGAGCGGGGGCTGCTCTTCGTTGCACTGCAAGGGCTTCTCATTGCGGTGGCTTCTCTTGCAGCGGAGCACGGACTCTAGGTGCGTGGACTTCAGAAGTTGCAGCACGCAGGCTCAGCAGTTGTGGCTCGCGGGCTTAGTTGCTCCGTGGCATGTGGGCTTCCCCGACCAGGGATCAAACCCATATCCCCTGCAATGGCAGGTGGATTCTTAAGCACTGCGCCAGGGATGTCCAGGGAAGCAGGGAAGTCCCTGAAAGAGTATATTTTAATATTTTATTAAAATCTTGACTCTTGAGAGGCTAATTGAAAAAGCAGAGACGACCTCCCCAGAAAAATACCCACACGTGCTCGCACACGCACACATGTTTTTGCCTAAAATTCAGGGATTTTACTGACACTCTAAAATTCATCCCTAGTGGTTCAAGAAGCCAAGTTAAGAAACTCTGAAGTAAGGCATTTGGAAAAGGTTACAGTGTGGCAGCGAGGAATCCTGAATGGATTCTAACCCTGTGTCACTTTGAACAAGTCGCTTTACGTCTCTGAACTTCACTTCCTTACCTATTAAAAAACAGGAGGATTAGACAGAAGTAGAGTTGCCAGATAAAAGACAGAACACCTAGTTAAATCTGAATTTCACATAAATATAGGTTTTTTTTAGTATAAGTATATTCCAAATATTGGCTTTGTCATAAATTAACAGATAGTAGGCGCACAGGACATAGTTATACTAAAAAATTATGTGTTACTTATCTGAAATTCACAGTTAAAGGGTGTCTTGTATTTTTATTTGCTAAATCTGGCAACCCTAGACAGGTGGCCTTTCAGGTCTTGATTTAAGGTCTAGGATTTTTGGGGATGAAGGAATCCTAATGGAGGATGGGAAGTTAGAGGATCATTAATTACTGTTTACAAGCTGGAAATTCTGAAGTTCCATGACCAATTTTAAGCAGTTTAGTTGATACTCTGTCGGATTCTAGATGGAAAGGCACCACACTGGGTCCCTGCATTGCTCAAAGAACCACTCTGTCTTTGCAAGGCTGTGACTACCAGATTTCTAATTTTTCTTTTACATTAAAACCCTCAGTTGTATTTCCAGTGACCTGGCCAGATGACCCTGATGGCCTGTGACCCTCCACCCATTTGCTGAGCTGCTGCCTCTGTCACATCAAGCTTGGTGATAGCAGATGTGAAGGCTGCAGCTCAAAGGCCTTTGGGGATGGCACTTGTCAGCAGTCAGCTGTGCTGCCCATCGGGTCTTTCCTCCTGGTTGTGTTTCCCTCCCTGTTCTTTATTCTCACACAGCAGGAAGTACTGTGAGGTCTGTGCACCAGCAGAGTCATTTTCCCACGGGGCAGCCCTGGGTACACATTCTCTTCCGGGGCAGAGCACCCAATTTACCTCCGAGTAGCCATCCTCCCCATCTTCCCCCCCTCCCTCCCTTCCTTTTTTCCTTCCTTCCTTCCCTCCTTCCTTCCTTTCACTACTGTTTCTTGAGTACCCACCATGCACTAGGCACTGTGCTCGGCACTTACCCTGAGCTGAGGGGCTTCTACCTTCATCACCCTCATCAATACTTAGTCCCATAGTCCACGGTTCTCAAAATGAGACCCCTGAACCACCATGTCAGTCACCTGGGAGTTTGTTAAAGATGAGATTCCTGATGCAGGAAAGGTGCCCAGAGACTCCCCAGGTGCTTCTTGGGCTCACTTAAATCAGATGGCCATGGCTGCCAGTTCTTGGACCCCCTCCTCTGCCCAGAAGTACATGGGCCTGATGTGAAGCAGACTGTTTCTACTCCCAGGAATTTCTACATTTGAGGCTGCCTGTCTTCTCTCCCTCTGGGCCTGAGCCACTTGTGGAGGACGTGGAGTGTTGGACTCTGTTAATACTCCAACCAGCCAAACTACTTAGGCTTAATGGTTAACTACTGGGCTTAACTACTTATGACGAAATGGTTTCCTCTCTCTGTCGGTCCTAGGAAAGAGGAATGTTCCAGGGACAACTTATATGGTCTTGGACAAGTCACGTCACTTCTTTGACTCTCCAGAAGGGGCGCCATGATAACGTTTTTTTAATCTGAAAATGCACTCTAACCGGCTCCTAATCATTGTTACCCCTCTAGAATGTAAGATGCTTGAAGACCGGGAGCTTTGTTTTGCTCATCTTTGTATCCCCCAGGGTACCAACCTAATGTTGTGGAGTTAAGGGAGCACCATTCGTTTTATAGACATCATCCATTGTATAGTTATTAAAACAGTTCTCCACAGATGGCAGGAGAGTGACTTGAAAAGCCAAGTCTTACTAATTCATGACGAAGATACCATCTTGGTTTGGATGGGACTGGCAATCCCATTGCTTAGAGTACTCAGCACATAGCAGACACTCAATAAATACTAAATACTTTTCCTCAACATTTTATTTATGAAAATGTCAAACATACAGAAGAGTTGAAAGAATAGTACAATGAATATCTATAGATCACTACCTAGACTCTAGATTCAGTAAATGTTAACATTTTGCTGTATTTGCTTTGTGAGTGTGTTTATTTATTTTTGCTGAATCATTTGAAAGTTAGTTGCAATCATTGTGACACTTAAATATTTCAGCAGGCGTCTCTTAAGAATGAAGACATTCTCCTATATAACAACAATACCATTATCACACCTAAGAGTAATTAACCGTTATTTCCTAACCACCTAACACCCACTTGTAGAAGTTGGTGTTGGTGCCCTACTCACACCCCCTTGGCCTGCCTAGAGGTCACCTGCAAACAATTCCCGTAGAGCCAATGACTTCCTGAGTGTCTGCCTGGACATTCACAGCCAGACCAAGAGAGTGAACTCTGCCTTCACATGGTGGGCTGGAAGTGCCGGGGAGTCAACACCCCAAGAGTGTCCCTTAACCAATGATGGAGGGAAGTTGGTAGATAGATACTCAAGCTTCCTTCCCCCGCATGAGTTGATGCTGAGGTGTGTTCCACAGAGCTTGTCAAAGGGTCCACAGCAACAGTCGCCCATAGTAACCTGTTCATTAACACATCCTTTATTAGCTTTCCTTCCTTCCCTATCTCACTTCCTTACTGTGCTTCCTGAGATCACCTTTAAATAAACTACTTGCATGCAAAGTTTTATCTTCAGGTCTGCTTTGGAGGGACCCAGAACCAAGACATCAATCCTCTGCTAAGTTCATTTTAAAATGAGAGCAAGGGCTTCCCTGGTGGCACAGTGGTTAAGAATCCACCTGCCAATGCAGGGGACACGGGTTCGAGCCCTGGTCCGGGAAGATCCCACATGCCGCAGAGCAACTAAGCCCGTGTGTCACAACTACTGAGCCTGCGCTCTAGAGCCCGCGAGCCACAACTACTGAGCCCGTGTGCCACAACTACTGAAGCCTGCATGCCTAGAGCCCGTGCTCCACAACAAGAAAAGCCACCGCAATGAGAAGCCTGCGCACTGCAACGAAGAGTAGCCCCCGCTAGCTACAACTAGAGAAAGCCCGCACGCAGCAACGAAGACCCAACACAGCCAAAAATAAATAAATAAAATAAATAAATAAATGTAAAAAAATTTTAAATGATAGCAAAACACAGTGCCCTTAGATCCATGCAGAAGCAAACTCAAAACTTGCTTAGATGGTGCTTGCAACCCAGTCAACAGGAAATGCTCTTAGTTATGATTCTTACTGGAACAATGCTATAGTGAGGCTGTGTTTATTTATTATGCCCTGCCCAGCCTATATTAATAATAATAATAGCTACCGCTTAATAAGAGCTTACTGTGTGGCTGCTTCACATGCTTTATTTCATTTAATCCTCAAGTGACCTTGTAGAGAGGGCACTATTATTATTCCCATTGTATTGATGAAGAACCTAAGGCCGCTAGAAGTAAAATAACTTTATGAAGTCATACAGCTAGCAAGCAGCAGATCTCTGGTGTTCTTAACCAATGTATTAAAATGTACAGATGACCATAAATATTTTTTATTCTACTCTTGTATGAATGGGAACAATAGTACTTGCCAGATAAAATTCATGTTGCAACACCACCATAAACATATATTTTTAAAAATTTCTTTTATCAAAGTGTAGTTGACTTACAATGTGTTAATTTCTGCTATACAGCAAAGTGATTCAGTTATACATATATATACATTCTTTTTCATATTCTTTTCCATTATGGTTTATCACAGGATATTGTACATAGTTCCCTGTGCTATACAGTATGACTGTGTTGTTTATCCATTCTATATATAATTACATCTACTAACCCCAAACTCCCAGTCCATCCCTCTGCCTCTCTCCTCCCGCTTGGCAACCACAGTCTCTTCTCTATCTCTGTGAGTTTGTTTCTGTTTCGTAGATAAGTTCATTTGTGTCATATTTTAGATTCCATATATAAGTGATATCATAAACATATGTATTTTTAACCAATTAAAAATGTTATCTTCATTATTCAACATAGTTTTGGAAGTTCTAGCCACGGCAATCAGAGAAGAAAAAGAAATAAAAGGAATACAAATTGGAAAAGAAGAAGTAAAACTGTCACTGTTTGCAGATGACATGATACTATACATAGAGAATCCTAAAGATGCCACCAGAAAAACTACTAGAGCTAATCAATGAATTTGGTAAAGTTGCAGGATACAAAATTAATGCACAGAAATCTCTTGCATTCCTATACACTAATGATGAAAAATCTGAAGAAGAAATTAAGGAAACACTCCCATTTACCATTGCAACGAAAAGAATAAAATACCTAGGATTAACCTACCTAAGACAAAAGACCTGTATGCAGAAAAGTATAAGACACTGATGAAAGAAATTAAAGATGATACCAACAGATGGAGAGATATACCATGTTCTTGGATTGGAAGAATCAATATTGTGAAAATGACTCTACTACCCAAAGCAATCTACAGATTCAATGCAATCCCTATCAAATTACCAATGGCATTTTTTACAGAACTAGAACAAAAAATCTTAAAATTTGTATGGAGACACAAAAGACCCCAAATAACCAAAGCAGTCTTGAGGGATAAAAATGGAGCTGGAGGAATCAGACTCCTTGACTTCAGACTATACTACAAAGCCACAGTAATCAAGACAATATGGTACTGGCACAAAAGCAGAAACATAGATCAATGGAACAAGATAGAAAGCCCAGAGGTAAATCCACACACCTATGGTCAACTAATCTATGACAAAGGAGGCAAAGATATACAATGGAGAAAAGACAGTCTTTTCAATAAGTGGTGCTGGGAAAACTGGACAGCTACATGTAAAAGAATGAAATTAGAACACTCCCTAACACCATAAACTCAAAGTGGATTAGAGACCTAAATGTAAGACCGGACACTATAGAACTCTTAGAGGAAAACATAGCAAGAACACTCTTTGACATAAATCACAGCAAGCTCTTTTTTGATCCACCTCCTAGAGTAATGGAAACAAAAACAAAAATAAACAAATGGGACCTAATTAAACTTAAAAGCATTTGCACAGCAAAGGAAACCATAAACAAGATGAGAAGACAACCCTCACAATGGGAGAAAATATTTGCAAACAAATCAACGGACAAAGGATTAATCTCCAAAATACATAAACAGCTCATGCAGCTCAATATTAAAAAAACAAACAACCCAATCAAAAAATGGGCAGAAGACCTAAATAGACATTTCTCCAAAGAAGACATACAGATGGCCAAGAAGCACATGAAAAGCTGCTCAACATCACTAATTATAAGAGAAATGCAAATGAAAAGTACAATGAGGTATCACCTCACACCAGTTAGAATGAGCTTCATCAGAAAATCTACAAACAGCAAATGCTGGAGAGGGTGTGGAGAAAAGGGAACCCTCTTGAACTGTTGGTGGCAATGTAAACTGATACAGCCACGATGGAGAACAGTATGGAGGTTCCTTAAAAAACTAAAAATAGAATTGTCATATAACCCAGCAATCCCACTACTGGGCATATACCCAGAGAAAACCACAATTCAAAAAGATACATGCACCCCAATGTTCATTGCAGCACTATTTACAATAGCCAGGTCATGGAAGCAACCTAAATGCCCATCGACAGATAAATGGATAAAGAAGATGTGGTACATATATACAATAGAATATTACTCAGCCATAAAAAGGAGGGAAATTGAGTCATTTGTTGAGACGTGGATGGATCTAGAGACGGTCATACAGAGTGAAGTAAGTCTGAAAGAGAAAAACAAATACCGTATTTTAACGCATATATGTGGAACTTAGAAAAATGGTACAGATGAACCAGTTTGCAGGGCAGAAATTGATGCACAGATGTAGAGAACAAACGTATGGACACCAAGGGGGGAAAGCCACGGGGGTTGCGGGGGTGATGAATTGGGAGATTGGGATTGGCATGTATACACTGATGTGTATAAAATTGATGACTAATAAGAAACTGCTGTATAAAAAATAAATAAATAATAAAAAAATAAAAATGTTTTCTTCAAATTGCTAATTCTTGAAAGTGTAAAGCAAGGATTCCCAGTCAGTTGAGAGCCTCAAAGGGATAAACTTTCCCCTGCCATGCCTGTCTTAGCACAGCTTATATACTATGCTTGGGTTGCCAGTGGTAAGTAATATTTTTCCAGCATTATTTAAGTTGTGTGGAATCTTCCAGTGTTTCAGCTGCTGTGAAAATCAGACTCCCCTCAGACTTGCCCCATCACAATTCTCAGGCTGTCAAATTATCAAGCACAGCCATCTAACTTGAGCATGACAACTCTCAGTGAGATGTGCTACAATTTTTGCACAAGGTCAGGCTTTCTTGGAAGAATTACATCCTTGTTAGTAATACCTGGCCCCACCCAATAACTTAAGTACACAGAAAAACTTGGATCTTAGGAAGATGCCTTTCCCAATTACTGTCTTCTCTAAGAATCCACAAAGAGAAACAGACTTTGAACCCAATGTATCTTTTTTACTTGACCCTACTGTCATAAAGTGTTCAAATTCAAGTATTATAAAGATGGTAAAAGGAAAAGGATTCAGGATTCCCAGACGGAGGAACGATTGGCCACAAAAGTCAGCTTTCAGAGCTCAGTGGGTAAGTGGTAAGACTTTGTCTTGTATAGAAAGTAGGGAGTCATGAAAATTAAAAACAAGTCAAGTGAGAGAAATTCATTTTGAAAAGTTGTTGTCTTAATGGGGTGGAAGAGAAAGGGAGACAGCAATCATCCTCCTTAATAGGGTAGGGTGAAGTCTGCTAAGAAGGCCACACTCTCACTGTTTACTAAGCACCTACAGTGGATAGTGCTTGAGAAAACCCTATTAATGACCAAATTCTGAAATCATCACTGTTAACAGTGCTGTATTGGAAATCTTATTGACAAAATTTTTAAATTATAGAAGAATCAATATTATTTCTAATAGCGTCTTACTGAAAGATTGATGAAGACTTGCCAGCCAGAAAGAGTGAGCCTGGCAGGAATGAAACTTGCTCCTGGCAGGTCAGGCCTGGGATGGGGAGGAGCAGAGCCAACCCCCAAAAGTCATAGGTATGTTCCAGCTCTTGAAGATTAATATTTGTGTTAAGAGGACAAAACTCCAAGTTGTTGAGGTCTTTGGATTGGACAGGGACGGGAAGGGATTAACAGCAGTTTCTTTAAGGAAGATAATATTCACCTAGGCAGCAGCATGGTGAAGAACGTTGCTTTAGGAGTCCTGGGTTAGAATCGTCACCCTGACATTTACAGATTATGTAATTTGACATTTGGTCAAATTATATAATCTCTCAAAACCTTTACAAATGACCTCAAGAAGCTTGTTAGGGGCTTAACTGAGATCGAAATAATGTATGTAAAGGGTTTAGCACACTGCCTGTTGCTTAGAAAACATTCCATATGTGTTTCTACTGTATTTATAGTGATAACTCCTGAAAGGAAGTAATAAATACATGTTTCTCCCTGATGGAAGCAGGGAATATCTTTGGGAGAGAAATGGCAGCAGGAAAAGCGCAGAAGAAGGGAGAAAAGAGGCCTTTGTTATTTATTCTTTTTAACCCATACTGGGTCAAGGGGGAAGAGTGTTATGAGGGAGTAGAGGCCAGGGGGAAAGCAGAGATTAATGTGGTTTAAAGCTTGAGGCTGGGACTTCACTGGTGGTCCAGTGGTAAAGAATCTGCCTTACAATGCAGAGAACGTGGGTTCAGTCCTTGGTCAGGGAACTAAGATCCCACATGTCGCGGGGCAACTAAGCCTGAGTGCCACAACTAGAGAGAAGCCCACGCACCACAACAAAGATCCCGTGCGCTGCAACTAAGACCCGACACACAGCCAAAAATAAATAAAATAAATAAATAATAAATAAATCTTAAGAAAAAAAACAAAACTAGAGGCCACGTTCGAATTGAGTCTTTTCTAAGGTGCAAACCATTTGAATCTATGGGATTTGGAACAGTTTCAAAAACCCTCTATTAACAGAGAGCAACTTTATGAAAAATGACCCAAGAGAGGCTTTCAAGACAAAAATTACTTTGTTCAGCAGAGGCTACCTGAGCAGAAAGGAAATTTCACTTTTCCTACTGTTAAAATGACATTCTATCAATGTCTCTGGGGAAGACTGGTTTCACCTTCCCGGGGGGCTGCTCTGTAGCTGCCCTCTATTTTATGGCCTATTTCCTTGTGGTTTCGTGTTTTGCTGTCTTTTAAAAAACCCCTAATACTAGAAGTACTTTGAACTTAGTAATCAGACAAGATTGTTTAATTAAAAACTAGAAATAGTACCATTATAACTGGGATGACTCATCTGGGACTTTATTTTAAGTATATAATAGACAAGAGGAAGGTTCATAAGCTCAGTGTAGACCAAAGTGCAGAATCAAATGCGCTCTTTTTCCCCAGCAGATCAGACTTAAATTCATTAAACATGGCATGGAAGACCAGCAACCTAATGCAAATGTACAGATTTCTTCTCTTAGCGATTTTATTTCTGCCACATGAGATGACAAGTAAGTTAATACTTTTGGGCCTCTTTTTAAATAAAGAAAATTTCAGATTATAAAATGATTGGGGGCTTTGGGAAATTACAAAATCCAAACTGGAATGATTATACAGTTGGTATGGTTCAGAGTACAGAAGTCAGATAAAATACTGAAAAATTAAGTGGAAAAATATTTTTATGGTTCTAATATTATAAGACAGGGTGAAGTATTTTATTCTCTCCAGAGCCACAGCCAGAATTTTCCTACATTTTAATGTATTTCATTACTAATCATATCTAAAATAAACCTCTGCTCTTTATTTGAGCATACAACATACACGAAAATCTTTTCTGCGTTTGCTCCCCACCCCAACCTGGAAATACCTTTTTCCTTCTTGATTTAAAAAGTGATAAGCTGTCATTGTAATATAAGTTAGGAAATATATAAAAGAATAAAGAAAAGTAAAAATCCCCCCAAATCCCATCATCAAGAGATAACCACTCAACGTTTTGATGTATATTCTTCCAGGTTTTAAAAAAATGCTAGGCAGCAATCACCAGTAGTTCATGCTTTTTAAAGGAAAAGTTAATGCATTTACAGAATATATTAACAAATGATATATAGGGGGCCAGTTTGTGGCAGCTAAAGTCATTTTTAAGCTTTGTTACTTGCTTCTAAATGAGGAAAGTACAAGCTGAAATTTAGGTATGTTACAATGGATTTCTAAAAATCAGAGGTAAAAATTAACTGCTATATATCCTGATCATCCACCCCACAACAACAACTTTACCACACAAACCACAGATGTTTAAACATCTTATTTTACTACACTGTCAGTATAATAGTGAAACATCAGATATACAAAACCAAATTTGTCTATAATCCCATCATCTAATCAAAAATGTTTTCAAATTAGCTTTTGCCCATATGCATATTCAATTTTGATATATTTATAGGAATTGTTAGAGATGTACTTTACATTCTGCCTATTCACCTAATATTATGTCTTAAATATTTTTCCATTTTGCTCTTTCTTTCTCCTTTGTATTTCCCCACTCCCATCCCCTTACTATGCTATTTCCAAGCACTTGAAATAAACAATTTAGATCTGGTAACTATTTCGCCACCATTTTCTCTATTTTTTATCAATCCTAGTCAATATATAGATAGGATTTTCCCAAGATTTGTCCATACATATATATGTATACGTATATATATGTATATGCGTGTGTGTGTGTGTATACATGGGGTAATTCCATACATATTGTTTTCTAACCCAGTGGTTCTCAAACTTCTCTGCATACTAGAATCGCCTGGGAGCTTCTTTAAAACCCCAGTGCCCAGGTTACACTAATATTAATTAGTCAGAACGTCTGGGGGTGGGAGCCAGGCATCAGTACGTTTTTGAAGATCCCCAGATGATTCCAATGTGCAGCAAAATTTGGTAACCATCATTTTTTAACCTTTTCCTTTTTTAAATTAATAAGCCTTTTCGATCTTTTCCTTGTAAAATCACATAGCTCAATATGACTATTTTTAATCATTGCAGAGCATTTCATTGTACTGATGTAATATATTTAACCAATTCTCTAATTATGGTCTAATTAGATTGTTCTGGTCATTTAGATTGTTCACTCTATCTTAATAGTTTCTTCCTGCACTCCCAGGTTCTGTTTTAACTGTGAATGGTAAAACTGAAAACTATATTCTGGACACTGAGCCTGGCCTCGAAGAATCTCTGAACTGTGCTGTTCAAAACCATACCAGAGAAGAAGAACTTCTCTGGTACCGCGAAGATGGGATAGTGGATTTGAAATCTGGAAACAAAATCAACTCAAGCTCTGTCTGTGTCACTTCCATCAGTGAAAATGACGACGGTATCACCTTTACCTGCAAGCTAAGGAGGAATCAGTCGACGTCCATCTCAGTGGTGCTGAATGTCACTTGTGAGTGAGGGGAAAGAAACTGCTAGTTAGTCTGTGTTGTATGTACTACACTAAGTGGTAGATGAACTCTGGGTCTAAAGAGTATGTGTATTTTAACATTTGCTTGATACTGCCCAATTGCCCTATTTATGATCCCACAACAACGCATGAGGGTGCCTGTTTCCCACACCCTCATGAGCCTGAGTATCCTCAAGCTCTAAGAATCTGCCAGCCTGACTTGAAATTTTATTTTCATTTTCTAAATCAGGAATGAGGGTGTTCACCTTTTCGTAAATGCATTCGCTTTTCATGGTTCTTGTCTGCAAAATGCTTGCTCATGTCCTTTACCCATTTTTCTATTGGGTTATTTGCCTTTTTCTTATTGATTTGTATAAGTGCTTTGTACATTAAGGAAATTAGCCTTTTGTCATTTTGAATGATAAGTATTTCGTCTATTTATTTTTGACATTTTAAAATAGTTCTTTTTTTGGCCATATTGAAATTTTAAATGTTTGTGTATTTAAAATTACCAATCTTTTCTTTCTTACCAAGTTTTTCTAGCTTTTGTGTTCTACTTAGAAAGATATTCATTGGGAATCTTTTAACATCACCTTAAACCCTCAAAGGTGAAGCTCTTTGATATTTGGGTTCCAGGTACTGGTAACCCATTGGTGGAACTATCTGAGGTTAGTCATCCTCTGAATGAGTCTATGGAGGTGATCATGTAGGTGGTTTGGGTGGAAAACTGGTTCTACCTGAGGGGGGTGTGGGTAGTGTGGTGAGGGGTGATGTGAGTAAGGGTGATAATATGGTGTGGTCTGGTAGAAAGAGCTCTGGACTTGGAACCTAGTAATAAAATGTCAAAGCCATTTGATCCCATGAGCTCAGCAAACTTTTCTTTGAAAAATTGATGCCATTGTTCTTGAGATAAAAGGGTGGGAAAAATGTCAAGGAATCCAGTGCTGGAATCTGCCGGCATCCTGCAGCTTGAGCTTCCAGAGTGAATCATTTACATGTTTCTGGGCAAAGGAGCTTTGTTTTTTATTTCCTATGAATTGATAAAATGTGATTTTTAACAAGCTATCTCTTGGCAACTTTGTTAGAATCCAAGACTATCAGCATACCTTGGAGCTTTTGTAATCCTTATAAAATGACAGACGAGGAAACTGAGGCCCAGAATGAAGGCCCTAATTATCACATCTGGAGCTGAGAACAGAACACAAATCCCCAGGCTCCTAATCTAGTGCTCTTTCCATTGTACCTTCTTAAGAGAGACACAGTAGAAATGCCGATAATATGATTCAGTGGCTTAAAAAAATGATTTTCAGTTTTCCAGCCTGATTCTACGTTTAATATTATCATCGTTGCACATATATAGAAAAAAAACCAATTGGTCAGTGATTCACAGTGACAATAACTGACACAAACTCATCAATCAATAAATCAAGATAAGGTCATAAAGTGACAAGAATATCATGTACAATCTTGAGAAGTATTATGGATTATTGTTATAAATTGCAGACCAAGAACTCAATGGAAGCTTGATAATACACTATTTGGAGGAGGGTGTGCAGAAACTTTTTTTTTTTTTTTTTAATTTATTTTTTTGGCTGTGTTGGGTCTTCGTTGCTGTGCACGGGCTTTCTCTAGTTGCGGCGAGTGGGGGCTACTCTTCGTTGCGGTGCGCGGGCTTCTCATTGCGGTGGCTTCTCTTGTTGCGGCGCAAGGGCCCTAGGCGTGCAGGCTTCAGTAGTTGTGGCACGCGGACTCAGTAGTTGTGGCTTGCAGGCTCTAGAGCGCAGGCTCAGTAGTCGTGGCGCACGGGCTTAGTTGCTCCGCGGCATGTGGGATCTTCCCGGACCAGGGATCGAACCCGTGTCCCCTGCATTGGCAGGCGGATTCTCAACCACTGCGCCACTGGGGAAGCCCCAGAAACTTCTTTTATACGTTGTTGCTGAAAGTATAAATTGAGACCACCTCTTTTGCAATATCTATCAAAATTTAAAGTGCACCTACCCTATGACCCAGCGTTTCTGCTTTGAGATGTTAACCTCAGAGAAATATATGCACATATGCATAAAGAGACATATACAAGGATTTTTTTTGACTTTTCCTTTTAGATTTTATTCAAATATTTGCTGAATATCTGGTCACATTTTTCTCCTTGCTTTTGCTTTTAGTCTTTAGATTATAGCCACTACACAGGGTTCTGTCCTGAGCCCATTCTTTTTTTTACAAGGATGTTTATTGAAGCACTGTTTAGCATTTTAAAATGAAAATAACCTGATGCCCATCAAAATAAAATAAGTAAAGAGTCAGATATTATACTATAGCACTCTAAAAGCAATGAGCTGGAATTCTGTGGTTCAACATGAATATATCTCAAAGCATGCAATTGTTGAGAGAGTGAAGTCTTTTATGTAAACACTTCTCACCCTCCTAGAACAATACAATATATTTCCTATGGGTATATCATATGTATTTTTAAAATACTATTAAAAAAAAGAAGATCTGCAACTATTTACATCAAACTCATAGCACTGGGTGTCTCTGGGGAGTCAGGAAGTGACCAGGATGGAGTCAAGGAGGACCGTAACTTTATCTGAAATGTACTGATACTTTTAAAAGGGAATGCTCATATAGAGCCAATATGCTTAAAAATTAATTTTAAATAGTTAAATAAAAAGGAACAACTATCTGAATACCATATAACATTCTTGTTGGACATGGATACAGAATTCAAACACATTGCAAAGAGCAATAAAATGTCATTCTTCTGAGAGAGCTATTAATAGCACAGCCTACTCAGGGTCTAATTATTCAGTGTGCAGATTATACAAGCTCCTTTTTTCCCTCCTTCTCTGCATCTATCTCTTTCCTACTGCCCACTTTTCATGCATTTTATTACTCTTCTGTACCTTGGCCAAAAAAATGCAAGGAGCATGGAGAAGAGGGGAGAGTCAGCTCAATCATTTCTCCCCCTAGATGTTGGAAAACCCTGGTGGTAGTAAGGGTTGGAATTATTTGGTGAAGATAAATGTGTTTGACAATCTATGGGTCTACAGATGTCCTTATCATGAAGGGAATAAGAAGTTGCTCACACAGAAGGTTGAGAGGGACTCGAGGTTATGCTCTTCTTCCATGGATGCCAGAGTTGCCACAATTGGAGTGCCTTCTGAGAGAAGGACATTATTTCTAGAAGATCATTGAGGAAATGCAAATATGCATTGGTAAATCTCTGGCCAGGGCAAGTATGAGTATTCTTCCATGTGTTACAAATTGTCTACTTAATACAGATTCATTATTATATACATTTGTTTCATGGTTTGTCTTCCCCACCACATTAAAAGTGCTATTAAGTTTGAAAATGGGTGTATGTTATTTACCATTGTATCCCTGGTTCCTAGCCCAGTGCTTGTCATACAGTAGGTACTCAATAAATTTTTGTCAAATAAATGAATGACTACATGAGATAGACTGAAGGGACATGTTGAACACTGGCAATAAACTATTGCTTATCTGCTAATTAAACTTAAATGCTTGCATCTTGCAGTTCCTCCTCTCCTAAGTGGCAACGACTTCCAAACAGCTGAGGAAGGCAGTGATGTGAAGTTGGTTTGCAATGTGAAATCCAACCCCCAGGCTCAAATGATGTGGTACAAAAACAGTGGCGTCTTGAATTTAGAGAAAAACCATCACCAACTCCAACAGACAAGTGAGTATCTTCAACTGTCAATCACCAAAGTCAAGAAATCTGACAACGGAACCTACAGCTGTATTGCAAATTCACTTATGGAAACGAAGACCAAGGACTTTCACCTTATTGTCAAAGGTAACTCTCTTGTTTATTTACTGAAATATAGTTGATTTACCATATTATGTTAGTTTCAGGTGTACAGCATAGTGATTTAATATTTTTATAGATTATACTCCCTTTCACATTATTACAAAACAATGGCTATATTTCCCTGTGTTGTACAATATATCCTTGTTACTTATACACAGAGTTTGTGTCTCATAATCCTATAGCCCTATCTTGCCCTTCCCTCCTTCCCTCTCCTCACTGGTATCCACTAGTTTGTTTTCTATATCTGTGAGTCTGTTTCTGTTTTGTTTTATACATTCATTTATTTTTTTTTTTGCACATATAATTGATAACATACAGTATTTGTCTTTCTCTGTCAAATCGACAGAGAGCTTAATACTTTTGAGGTCCATCCACAAAGGTAACTCTCTTTTTAAGTAATATCTAGCATAGTACAAAACTCAGAGAGATGCTCAGTAAATATTTTTTGTGACAACGAATGACGATGACAATTATGATTAGTAGCTAGGATTTTCTTTGGAGAATTATCTCGATCCAAGGAATTCTAGTTATTTCTTTTAGGGGAATTATTCCCATTCCATATAGGATACTGCTTTTTGAGCAAAGGTCCTTTTCTAGAATCAAGTAGTAGAAGACAGTTCTGGTTGGCTTTTATGGAGGAGTATTTCCATGAATTTTCCTGGGCAACAAGGTTTGTAGGAACTGGACTTTTTTTTTTTAATTTGGCTGCGTTGGGTCTTCATTGCTGCGCGCGGGCTTTCTCTAGCTGCGGCGAGCGGGGGCTACTCTTCGTTGCGGTGCGTGGGCTTCTCATTGCGGTCGCTTCTCTTGTTGCAGAGCAAGGGTCCTAGGCGCGCAGGCTTCAGTAGTTGTGGCACGCGGACTCAGTAGTTGTGGCTTGCAGGCTCTAGAGCACAGGCTCAGTAGTCGTGGCGCACGGGATTAGTTGCTCCGCGGCATGTGGGATCTTCCCGGACTGGGGTTGGAACCCATGTTCCCTGCATGGGCAGGCGGATTCTTAACCACTGAGCCACCCGGGAAATCCGGAACTGGACTTTTGAGTTAACAGCTTAGTGACAAACAGAAGAGAAGTCATAAACACATAGAGGAAAAATATACTGACTAGATAAGAAAATAGATCTATAAAATCACTCCTAACTCTGAAATTGTAACCTATAGGCTAATCAGAAAAGGGAGTGGGGGAGAATGGGGGAAACAGCTTCTTTCTCTTGGCTTCATGCTTCTTCTACCCAGGTTTATGATCTCTGCAATAACAAGGAACAAAAGAAGCTCCAAGTGTCTTTCCCTCCTCTTATTTCTCACTCATATAGAAAGAGGAAGGCGAGATACCTGGAGTGGCAGATGCAGATAATGCTCACGCACACATTTCCTGGTCTGGGGCCAGGATGCTAGAAGCAGCCAAACAAGCTGAGGCTCCTATATCTTGTTAGAACATCATTCACTTTGTCATTGGCCTCTCTGTGCCACTCATTGCCTTTCTTGCCAGTCCTCAGGAAGCCAATTGAACCCCAGCCAGAAGCGCTGGACATACGACCATGGGGCTTCTTATTACGGTATCGATAGAGTGGCTGGTGGGTAGGAAGGGCTGCCAGTTGAATGCCCATCACTGTGATTACTGGTGCGTTCAGTAATTTGTCTTGCAGAACAGTGACAGTATGCCCAGGCGCTACTTGCTTTAAAAACCAAACCCACAAACTCTTGGTTAAGAAGGAATCATAATTGCTCTATGTCACATTAAGCATACAGCTTGGGCTTCCCCGGTGGCGCAGTGGTTGAGAATCTGCCTGCCAATGCAGGGGACACGGGTTCGAGTCCTGGTCTGGGAAGATGCCACATGCCGCGGAGCAACTAAGCCCGTGAGCCACAACTACTGAGCCTGCGCGTCTGGAGCCTGTGCTCCGCAACAAAAGAGGCCGCGATAGTGAGAGGCCCGTGCACCGCAATGAAGAGTGGCCCCCGCTTGCCACAACTAGAGAAAGCCCTCACACAGAAACGAAGACCCAACACAACCAAAAATAAATAAATAAATAAATAACATTAAAAAAAAAAAAAAACAGCTTGTGTGGCAAGCAGGATGCCAGCTTGGCAAATTAGCTTTCAGGTGGGCAGAATCCTGTTTTGGGTTGAGCTCTTCCAAACCAACTGGTTTTTCTCATTTCTTCCTGCGTTATTACTTGCCTGGCTATTGGCTGCCTTAGGAGCATAAGCACTCCGGTGCTGGTGCTCAGGCTAAATGCCAGGTTTGCCATGAGCTCTCCCAGCTTCACGGCTCAGTGGGGTAGTTTCTAAATGAGGCCGTGCAAAGTGAGAAATGACAACACGGATCTCTTCTTGAGCACAAGATTTTAGCCACGTGTTGAGATTATTTTACCATAATGAATATGGGCTGGGATGGGTTGGGGGGAAATACCAGATCTGGTTATAAGTAAGAGAGTAAAAGGAAGAGATGCAGTTACACTTTCCAAACTCACTTTCAACAGAAACTTGGAATCCAAAGTGAGCCAGCGGGTCAGGCAGTTTATTTCAGTTTGTTTATGGAGTGAAAGCTGTCACGTGTGGCTTCATTTTATTCAGCTTGGTAAAAATATTCTGATCTATGACTGAGTTCTGATTTTTTCCCCCAACTGTACCACCTTTGCCTCTTCTTCATTTTGACATCTTTCCTTGGCACTGTAAGTTCATGGGGTCCCCAGTAAGAGGTGCTTTGGTGTGTCCCAGGGCTGGTTATTACAGAGTCAGTGTTTACAAGAAGTCCCAGGGACTTCCCTGGTGGTCCAGTGGCTAAGACTCTGCACTGTCAATGCAGGGGGCCCGGGTTCAATCCCTGGTCAGGCAACTAGATCCCACATGCTGCAACTAAAGATCCCGCATGCCGCAACTAAGACCCAGTGCAGCCAAATAAATAAATAATAAAAAAAAAAAAAGAAATCCCATTGAGCAGAGCTTCTCCAGAGGGTTGGTGCCACCCATACCCTCATGAAAATAATTTTTAGCAACAGCTAAAAGAGAGCAAAAGTAAAGGATGCTTAATCTACTCCCTAAAATTATCCTGAGCTGGACACATAATGGAGAAGAAAACAGTTAAAAGGTAAATAGTTAGTGTGTCATACAATTATGGAGGGATAAACCCCATTTCATAATCTTGAGGCATATAGGGCTTGGGCTTTGAAATTAGATTAATCAAAAGTCTTCTCTTCCCCTTCTCTCTTCCTTTCACCTTTCATATACTATCTCATAACACTTTGTCCTTTACAACACTATCTCAGTCTGCAGTAGTTTTTTTTTTTTAATGTCAGTCTCTCCCACTAGAATATGAGCTCCTCAGAGACAGGAGCCTTCCATGCCTGTCCTATTTTTTCAGGGCTAAGAACAGCACCTAACACACAGTAGTCATTTAGCAAAAATCTATTGATTTCATTCACTCTACAAACTCAATTATACAATAAATAGCACACTCTTTATTTCCTATAAATTCCAAAAATTTTATCTTAGCCATGATTGGAGCCCCTTTCCCTCCTAGGGCGGCATCAGAATCCAGGAGCTTAGACAGAGTCATTTAAATACCTTTGTTGACCTTAGCACTATTACTTTTGTAAGTTTCACCCCATATAAAATATATTAAAATGAAGTATTGAGGATACTTTTTGGCTGTAAAAATTTGAAAGGGTATTTAAAACTTGCATACATTTTGAATTTTTCTATAAATAAGTTATTAATTTGGTTCTTAAGTTTTAAATGTTATTATTATTATTTAACAGTTGGGTGATAGTCGACACAAAGTTACATTTTATAGATGCTTAAACATTTATGAATTTTGATTAACTTTGCCACTTTATTTTCATATTTTGGAGCCAATACTTTTTTTTTTCCGGTCTCAAATATTTTCATAGGCTCTTGGAAAGCTTACAAGCACAGGGACTGCACCTGTAGTACAAAATGGCTCTGAGCTTACCTGGTGTTCATAAAACAAGGGAATGGGCTTTCACTTCTAGGTGGCTGGTGTCTTCCTAGCCCAAGTTAGAAGTAGA
This sequence comes from Balaenoptera borealis, assembly GCF_965194805.1. Classification (NCBI taxonomy): domain Eukaryota; kingdom Metazoa; phylum Chordata; class Mammalia; order Artiodactyla; family Balaenopteridae; genus Balaenoptera; species Balaenoptera borealis. Next base: position 46,722,322 of record NC_138879.1, on the reverse strand, counting down.
CTCTCTGTTCTTCCATATCATTTAGAGAAAGATGAAAATCTTTGCCAGGGTTGGGAAGGCTGATGCTTAGCGTTCTACTTTCCTAGGGGCACTAAGCAGCCACCCTGTATAATGTCTTGTCACCTACTTGGGGCACTATCACAGCACAGCTACAAGGGTCCCACTGTTCCTCCCTCCTTAGTCCAGCGGCTTCCTCACCTTTTCTCTTCTTGCTCTTAAAACCTTCCTCTCTCTCTTTCTCCCTCGAGGATACCTCCCAACATCTTTCAGGCTTTTCGAATGGCAGGAAAAAACATTGATTTCAGCCTACTTCTGCTTTCTGCATGGCAAAAATTATGGATCAAGCACAAAATGATCTGACTTTGGGGAGTTATTCATATTACAGTAAATTATCCTTCCAAGAAGGAATGGATTCAAAGCCTGTCTCTGCTAGTTACTAGTTCTGTGACTTTGGACAAGTAAACTCAAAGCCCCTGGTTCCTCGCCTATAAAAACAAATGATAATAATACTCTTCGGGATTGTTTGGAGAATTTTAATTAAGAGGAAAAATGTTAAGTGCAAGGCACCGTGGCTGGGACATACTAGAAGTACATAAATTAGAAGCATATAAATGTTAACTTTCTCGTTTCCTGTGTTTTATGCTTCCAACAGATAAAGCTTCATCTGTACCAGTAGAACCCATTATTGCTGCATGTATTGTGGTCTTTCTGACCATGTTATTTGGACTGATTGCCAGAAGAAAAAGAATAATGAAGGTATCTAAGTATTCTAAGCTAAAAAGTCATCTAAATAAAGGCAGAGAACTGGCTATATAAGTGACTATAGAATTAGGAAACATACTTGAACAATCTGGTCTCTCTACCATGAGATCTAAAATGGAAGTTGCTCAAGGGAATAAAAATTGTACATCTATTATGAGTACAGCTTTACGAAGAATAGAGTAGAAGAATAGAAGTTCATATGGACAAGACCTGAATGAAAATAGCTGTGGTGTTAGAAGTAGGTGCTGATTTTTCTTCCTTTTAAATTTCTCTTTATTGTTGCTATGGTTCCTTTGGTACAATAAATAAATAAATAAATATAGAGGCACATCTGCTCTGGATTCAGAGATCTGTGTGAAAAAGATGGCACTTACTGCTCACCTCTGGAGTACAGGCACATGCCCTGGCTGTGGTGGGCTGGAGTTTGAATTGTTGAATGGTTAACCTTGTTGGTTAGCATGATGCAGAGGACCTGCATGCATAGGTTAATGCTATTCATTTGACTCCACCAGTTAATCCAGTGCCAAAGGCAGGCAAACGTGGCAGAAAGCCTCTAAGGAAAGGCCAGTGTGCAATTACATTTTCTTAGGTTAAATAAAAATGATTAATGTGGTCAAAGAAATAAGACCTAGACCAGTGCAGAGGTGGCTGTATTCCCAGCCACCTTTGTATTGGTATGTATTTTTCTACATAGACGATTAACAGACATGTGGGTTTCCTGTCCCTTGAGCCACCTTGATGCATTCAAAATGTTTATCCATGGGCCTTAGCAAAACAGGCAAATTCATTGCCCTTGTCATGTTTGCTTTTAGCTCTGCATAAAGGATAAAGATCTTCAAAGCAGAACAGCTCTGTAAGTACTCTGGGCTGGGGTTAATGATTTTCCATAAGCAGATGGGTAGCAGTCAGTGGTGTGCATCATAAAGCCCATCCTGGGCAAACTCCTCCTGAGATGGAAGGTGCTAGAAGGTGAAGTGGTTCCGAGGAGAATGGAGGGTGGAGGAGAATCTGCCTCCACTTTAGAGGAAGACAGGTGAGGCTAGGTTGGAAGGTTGCTTAGAACTGACAACACCTTTGGTCTTGAGCCTACTCTTTCTTTAAGCAATTTCAGGCTAATGCTTGTGCAACTGCCTTTTATTGCCACACAATGTAAATGTCTGAGAGAGCTTACCCTGGGGGAAGCCACTGCTGCATTCTCCTTCACAACCAGGTCAGAAGCCACATTCCTCATTCTAAATACCACCTTCTCTTTGGAGCTTGCTTCAGACTGTTGGCTCCAGCATACCTGAAGTGGGCAGTGGCTAAAAAGGACAGAGGCATTCTTTCCAAGAGTATGAATTTTGTTTCGATTTTTTTCCTTAGTGTTGTGATCACCATTATAATTAATTTCTTGATTCATTTCAGATGAAAAAGCCAAGATGACATCTAATACAGCAAGAGTTTTGCATCAGGACCTCCTTGATTTATGTAGTCCCATCTGTATTTATTGCTATTATTAAATTCATTCCTGTCAAATTGTCAGAGGTTATGAAGTGTTTCATTAAGCACTTAGCAGCAGTTGTTATGACTAATTTAATATACTTGCAAGAACACTTTCAGGAAGAAAGCTGTAAAGATTGAAAGATAAGATTTTTAAAGTCTTCTCCTTGAAGGATATGTTAATTAATTGAAATTTGTCCTGAAAAGATTGGTAACCATTCACATTTAGTGTGTATTCTTCTAGGTAGGAGATTAACAGACATTTGGGTTTCACAAATCAGTACACTACCAAAAAAAAAAACTGGGGGATGGGGCAACATAGAGGGATCAATTTCTAAAGTTGCCAAGGAAACACATAAGTAATATCAATTATATCTACCTTCACTGTCATTTCAAAAAAGAAATGTTCTAGGACTGAAAAAGGAAGGATATAATCTCAGAATATAAGGTATTCCTTTAAATGGAAAAAATTCAGTATTATAAAAAACAACATATGTCCTTATTTTTCTCATCTTATTGTGGTTGACAGTCACAAACTTTGTGAGTTTTGTGTGGTGATGAAGATGAAAACGTCAGGGGACAGGGGATAGCATGTTTGTTTCCTAGTATCCTTTGTTCTTTTTGCATAGCCATTTGCATAGATCCAGCGATAATATGAATCAGCCTGTACTCTTCTCATATACCTCACTTTAAAATTGCAGCTCTCTTATTATTTATTGCTGACTTTCCCCACTTCCATTCTTTCTTCATTTTTTTCCCTGTAAGAGTCTCTGCTTCAGTTTCCCACACAACTGGGTTGGGTTATAGGGAGAGGCAGCCTTGGCCAGAAGCACCCTTGATTGTCTCTGCTGTGCTCTCACTGTATCTTAGAAAAAATTTTTTTGTCTAATGTTGCAGGAGCTAAATGCGCCACAGCGAAAGAGAAAGAGAGAGAGCTGCTGTCAGACAGGTGGTTAAAATCCCTTTATTGCCTTAGAAGCAAAGAGAAGAAATGAGCAGAATGTATTAAATCTTAACAGTCTTTTGTTTCTAAGAAGGACAGACACATCCTCCTGTTAGGCTCCTCTTTGCTTCCTTGGAAACGTCAGCATGAAATGGAGAGAGACCATTAAAAACTGTGGTTCACAGATTTCTCTGTCTTCTTGGAGGCCCTAGTAGGTTTTGTGGGGAAGCCTTCAGATCATGTCCCTCATTCAGGGTTTCTCAAATTAGAATTTGGAAGCCCTGTGAAAATGCTGTAAGGATAAGGTAGGAGGATTGTGAAAATCTGAAAGGTTAGACAATTAAGTGGAACCCTGGAAACGAGAAATTAAAAAATGGTGGGGTGGGATAGTTTAAAGTGGAAGAGGAAACAGAAAAACTTAACATATTTAATTGGACTTGGAAACAGGAGATCTGAGTTCCAGTCTTGGCTGTGTTACCTTGGGCAAGCGCTTTTCCCCCTCTTGGGCCTTTGGAAAATAAGGAGGTTGGATTAAGAGGAGGATTAAGATTCATTTTCATTTTAGCGTGAAAATTCTGTGATCCTCAGAAGATCCCCACATAGTTCAGTTAAATGTCTAAAGGAGTTGGCAAGAAAGACTGTAAATGTAATACCTTTGCCCCACCTAGCAGAGTAATGAATCATCTTTGTTCTAGGACACATAAATATCCTTGAGAATTACAGGTCATCAGGAAAGAGTTTCTTCACCCTTGTTAAATACAATGACCTTGTACGTTAGCACAGAGAAGCAACCTTAACTAGTTTTAACAGAGCACAGTCATATTATAAATAGTCGTTGCCTCTCATTTTGCCTTACAGTTTTGAAACAGAGTCTGTACTTAAACTATGTCTATTATTTAAAATTAGAAGTTAGCCTAGAGCCTGTCTTAGAAAGATGTGAAATTCCAGGACTCAAAAGAAACCCCATATGTAAATCAACTATACTTCAATTAAAAAATAATAAAATTAAAAAAATAAAGAAACCCCATAACCTTTCCCCAATGTTTTCTCTACCTACTGTGAGGTACGTGGAATTCCAACATACCCTCATCTGGTTTTGACCCTTTGGACTACAAATACCAGTGGAGAAGTGACAGAAAAATCCAGTTGCTCCCTTCTCAACCTTCCTATCAATAAGGACAACTTTCATAAGTATTATTTTTCTCCTTCTAGGGCCCCATATTTTGAAAGAACTGGTCTATCAAACAAATTTTATTTATTAAATAAGAGTCATCTGTTTTCCCAATTTAAAAAACATTTATCAATGATACCTACTTGTCAGTCTAAGTTTCTTTTATGACAATACAATCACCCACTTGACGTAATTCCATTTAAAAGAAAATAAATCTCGTACTATAGTTAACCTGTGCAGTTTTTTAGAGGTTAGCAATATAATCATTGCAATCAGGCTTTTTGAATCATTGAAAATAGCTTACAACTATTACCAAATAGTTCACCAACTTTACGCCTGTCATCACCATGATCATGACTACTTTCCTGAACCTATTAGCCAGGGGTCACAAAGTCAAATTCTTACAGGGGTCAAGCAGATCAATGAGTGAAGCAGGCTAGATGTACAACAATAGGGAGTGGTGGGGACTGTGGCAAATAGCATATCTATGTCTAAAAGGGAGCTAGTAGTTACCACTGGGGACAGATCTTCTGATTCTGTAAGAGAAGTCAGAAATCTGGATTTTTATGTGTCGGTCTCCTAATTTAAAAAAACTTAAAAAAAATCTTGTATATCTAGGAGTAGAAGAATCTTCTCACCCCAATATGTGTCATTCTCTGTTAGGTAAGTTACAACCTGGTGTTGACTTGGGCTTTCATTGTTTCATGGAGATTTTTGTGAAACAGCTCTTGTAATTTTCACTCATAGCCTACTATCTCCCAAAGCTCAAGCATGATCATGATGAACCAAATCAGAGGACAGTTAGTTCTGCAGGAATACCTCAGAGATATTGCGGATACATTGCAATAAAGCAAACATCTCAAAAAAGTGGGTAACAAATTTTTTTGGTTTCCCGGTGCATATAAAAGTTAGGTTTACACTTCACTGTAGTCTATTAAATGTGCAATAGCATTATGTCTAAAAACGATGTACATACCTTAATTTAAATATACTTTACTGCCGGGACTTCCCTGGCAGTCCAGTGGTTACGACTCCGGGCTGCCAATGCAGTGGGTGCGCGTTCGATCCCTGGTTGGGGGAAATAAGATTCCCACATGCTGCGGGGTGCAGCAGAGAAAAAAAAAACAAAACTTTATTGCTGAAAAATGCTAACTATCATCTGAGGCTTCAGTGAGTTGTATGTAATCTTTTTGCTGGTGAAGGGTCCTGCCTCAATGTCCTTGGCTGCTGACTGATCAAGATGGTTGCTGCTGAAAGTTTGGAGTGGCTGTAGCCATTTCTTAAAATAAGGCAGTAATGAACAATGAAGTGTGCCACATCAATTGATTCTTCCTTTCACGAATGACTTCTCTGTAGCAGGCAATGCTGTTTGATAGCATTTTACCTGCAGTAGAACTTCTTTCAAAATTGGAGTCAATCCTCTCAAACCCTGCTGCTGCTTTATTAACTAAGTTTATGTAATATTCTAAATCCTTTCTTGTCATTTCAACAATCTTCACAGTATCTTCACCAGGAGTAGATTCCATCTCAAGAAACCACTTTCTTTGCTCATCCATAAGAAGCAACTCCTCACCCATGAAAGTTTTATCATGAGATTGCAGCAATTCATCACATCTTCAGGCTCCACTTCTAATTCTAGTTCTCTTGCTATTTCCACCACATCTGCAGTTACTTTGTCCACTGAAGTCTTGATCCCCTCAGTCATCCATGAGGGCTGGAATCAACTTCTTCCAAATTCCCGTTAATGTTGATATTTTGACCTCTTCCCATGAATCATGAATGCTCTTAGTGGCATCTAGAATGGTGACTACTTTCCAGAAGGTTTTCAATTGACTTTGCCCAGATCCATCAGAGGAATTACTATCGATGGCAGCTATAGCCTTATGAAATGTATTTCTTAAATAATAAGATTTGAAAGTTGAAATTACTCCTTGATCCATGGGCTGCAGAGTGGATGTTGTGTTAGCAGGCATGAAAACAACATTAATCTCATTGTATATCTCCATTAGAGCTCTTGGTGACCAGGTGCATTGTCAATGAGCATTGTCAATATTTTGAAAGGAATCTTTTTTTCTGAGCCATAGATCTCAACAGTGGGCTTCGAATACTCAGTAAACTATGTTGTAAACAGATGTGCTGTCATCCAAGCTTTGTCGTTCCATTTATAGAGCACAGGTTTTCAACAGGTACCAAAAAACTGGAAAGCATTTCAGATAAGATGTTAATGGCACAAAGATAGGTACATGCCTCAGTGAGACAGATTGACCCTCATACTAGCTAAATAATGAGAGCAATACTCTGTAGGACTGTGATTTTCTGAAGTAAAGATTATCTGTTTCTCAATTCTATGTGTATAATACTCTCCTGGTGCTAGCTTTGACAGGCGAATTTTGAAATGTTGGCCCCAGTAATGACTGTGCTAGTTCATAATCTTCATTAGATTATGAGTATAATCCCCAAAAGTGTTAGAAATATTTCCAAGCAGTTTCTGATCTTTATTCTGTATTTCTGGGCATTTGTAATATGGTATTCTACTGATTTATATATATATATATATATTTTTTTTTTTTAACTAAAGTTTATGTTTAGATTATGATTTAGCATAATTCTTAAGGGCCCTAGGATTTTTGGAATGGTAAGAGAGCATATGGCTTCAGCTTAAAGTCATCAGCTGCATTGGCCCCTAACAAGAGAGTCAGCCTGTCCTTTGAAGCTTTGAAGCCAGGCATTGACTTCTGTTCTCTGGCTATGGCATCTCCTTCCAATATAAGACTGTTTTGTCAACATTGAAAATCTATTGTTTAGTGTAGCCCCCTTCATTAATTATCTTAGCTGGATCTCCTGGATAACTTGCTGCAGCTTCTATATCGGCACTTGCTGCTTCACCTTGCACTTTGATGTTACGGAGATGGCTTCTTTCCTTAAACCTCATGAACCAACCTCTGCTAGCTTCAAACTTTTCTTCTGCAGCTTCCTCACCTCTCTCAGCCTTCATAGAATTGAAGACAGTTAGGGCCTTGCTCTGGATTAGGCTTTGACTTAAGGGAATGTCGTGGCTGGTTTGAGCTTATATCCAGACCACTCAAACTTTCTCCATTATCAGTAATAAGGCTGTTTTGCTTTCTTATTATATGTGTGTTCACTGGAGTAGCACTTTTCACTTCCTTCAAGAACTTTTCCTTTGCACTCACAGCTTGGTTGTTTGGCACAAGAGGGCTAGCTTCCAGCCTATCTTGGCTTTTGACATGCCTTCCTCGTTAAACTTAAAATAAGAGACATGCGCCTCTCCCTTCATTCGAATACTTCGAGGCCACTGTAGGGTTATTAATTGGCCTAATTTCAATACTGTTGTGTCTCGGGGAATAGGGACACCTGAGGAGAGAGAGAAACGGGAACAGCTGGTCGATGGGGTAGTCAGGACACACTCAACACTTATCCATTGTTTGCTGTCTCATATGGGCACAGTTTGTGGCACCCCAAAACAATTACAAAAGTAACATCAAAGATCACTGATAACAGATCACCATAACAAATATAATAATAATGAAAAAGTTTGAAATATTGTGAGAATTACCAAAATGTGACACAGAGACACAAAGTATGCAAATGCTGTTGGGAAAATGGCACCAATAGACTTGCTCGATGCAGGGTTGCCACAAACCTTCAATTTGTAAAAATCGCAATATCTGTGACGCTCAATAAAGCAAAGTGCAATAAAACAAAGTATGCCGGAGCTGTGCTGAGGACTTTACCTGCATTACTTGATCCTGTGAATGACCCTATAAAGTAGTCATGATTGTCCCAACTTTGATGACGAGGACACTTGGGCTCAGAATGCTTAACTAAGTTATAGAGAGTGACTAAGCTGGAATTCATACCAAGCTGATCCAAAGCCTGGGGACTAGAGTAGGAGAGAAGCTATCACAGAAGGGGCAAAAGTTGAATAATAAAGACAAACCACCTCTCTCATAATTTCCTGTTGTTGCAATAACCCTAACAGGTAGGTGTTGGAATCCCCATTTTACAGATGAGGAAACTGAGGATTAGAGAAACAAAATAACATGCTCAAACTCACACAACTAGCAGGAGGTGTAGTTGGGATTTGAACCCAAGGCAGTTTGACCCCACAGTCCATGCTCCTTTCTCTACACTGCACTATCTTGGAGCCTAAGGATTAGGATAAAGCTACCAGAAAGCGATTGAGAACATCTTACTGCTTTAGGAGTTTGGGGGTTGTAGCAGAGATATTCATCATTCACTGAATATCCTGGTGCTCTTCACATTTCCCTGCTCGCTTGCCATTAACTAGACCATGTGACTAGTTCTAGTCAACGGGCTATGGATAGAATTAATGGTGTCACTTTCAGACAAAACAAAGCAGAATGGATGCATATTCTTTCACTTCTTTCTTCCTCTGACATGGCAATTGGGGAGAACATCTGTTAGTCTGGGATTCTGAATAACGTTGTGGAACAGAGCTACCTGCTCACATGTAAGTGAGAAATAGACCCTTGTGTTAAACCACTATTCTTTAGGGTTAATTTGTTACTGCAGCATAACTTAGCCTATCCTGACTAACGCAGGTATTTTCATTGGCATAATTCAAATACTCACAAAACTTTCATTATAATAAGAATTCAGGGGAAAGTTTAATCTAGTTTAATGAAATAATGCTTAATTTCAAGGGCAAGTTCATAATAATCCCCATCCCTCCCACCAGGGACATATAAAATGCTGAATAACCTGCAGTAAAATCATAACTTTCCCTTTGAGTAGACTTACATCTATTGACAACACATCTTTAAGGAAATAGGGCAGCAGTAGTGCAGCTAGAAAAAAATTAATTCATTTGTTTCATTTTATTAAAAAAGACAAATTATACTTAATCTCATGCCAGCAACTATAGAAAATAAAATCTATAAGTTAATGACAAATTCCTTAACACTCATATAATCTTTTTTCAAGAGCCTATCTCTGCAACATCAAGGTTGTTGTATAGCAAACATCATGGGTAGTTTTTGTGTATGTAATACTGGAAAACATGAAGGACACTACTGTGAATTCCCAAAAACCTGCACTCTCAGAGGATTGTGTACATATTAAGAAAAAATTGGAGATCTGGTGTTCCTGCCAACAGATTCCTAAAGTGTTGCTGTGGAAACTCATGAATTATTTGTCTTTATTTCTTTGGGCAATCTTGGTAGTAACAATAGTGTCAGCCTCTGTTTAAATTATAGGTATTGGGCTTCCCTGGTGGCGCAGTGGTTGAGAGTCTGCCTGCCAATGCAGGGGACACGGGTTCGGGCCCTGGTCTGGGAGGATCCCACGTGCCGCGGAGCAACTGGGCCCGTGGCCCACAACTGCTGAGCCTGCGCGTTTGGAGCCTGTGCTCCGCAACAAGAGAGGCTGCAATAATGAGGGGCCGGCACACCGCGGTGAAGAGTGGCCCCCACTTGCCGCAGCTGGAGAAAGCCCTCGCACAGAGACGAGGACCCAGCACAGCCAGAAATAAATAAATAAATAAATAATAAAAATAAAGGAATACCTTTAAAAAAAAAAGTAAAATAAATACCCTTTAAAAAAAAAATTATAGGTATTAACAGCAATCTCTTACATTTTCATGTTACCTTATAATTTATAAAACATTTTACACATGTCTTGTTTGATCCTCACAGCCACTCTCTGAGACAGGTAGTGATGTCATTATTTATGATGTACAACTGGAGATACCAAAGTTCAGAAAGGTTAAGTGATCTGTCCAAGGTCACACAGCTTGTATGAAGAGTCACTCTTCCCATCACCTGACTTTTGGCTGTAGGTGAGTACTATAATTGCTCTCAGTTTTGTACAGGATAATCATTCAGCCCTTTTGCCTTTTGGGTAATCACTGTATGCCAGTAAGAATTGAGATAGGAGATGAGAAATTAAACTAACACACGTAATTTTTAGAACTTCTCAAAATTGAGTTCTCTGAGTTACCTGAAGTATAGTGACATCACATAGCAATAGTTATACTCCGATAAGCACTTACCTTATATTGTACTATGCTAAGCACCTTATATATAACTTACTTAATCTTTATAACAATCACATAAGAAGGGTCCTATTTTTATCACACCCATTTTACAGGGGAGGAAGACTGAGGCACAGAGAATTTAAGTCACACGTCCTGGGTCACACAGCTTGTTAGTGGCTGAATAAGAATTTAGACCAAGGTTGTATGGCTCCTGGGTCTTTAACCATTATACAAAATTGCCTCTTACATTAATAACTAACTTATATAGTACTTCCTACATGGCAGGAACAAACATATATAAACTCATTTAATCCCTATAAGCGACACATTTAACATTTGAATTCAAATCGAAATTAGATTTAGGAGATAGGGAGGAAAAAGAGGATGGGTAAAAAAGGAGGGGTGCAGAGAGAGAGACAGACAGACAGACAAGAAGAACAACTTAAAAGTGCCTGCAATGAGACCTGCCATTCAGCTGAAAGAACATGTGCCCTGAAGTGAGCATGAGATGAGGAGGAGAATCAGCTCCCCTGGCCAGTCCCAGTTAGTTCCCTCCTGGCTCTCAAAGTGTGAGCATCTCATGTGCTGAGGATGAATCTAGTGCTCACAGATTTGCCAACTACTTCATTTGGTTCTCAACTGAAGAAACAGCAATCTCTCCCCATACTGGAATAGAAACCTGCCCTCCAGTGCTTATTAAGAGGAGGTGTTTGGGTCTCTGAAGTGATACTTTCCCAAAGAATTTCCAAGGATAGTGTTGACTATAGTCTATTTTTGCCTGACTTTGGAACTTTCTCTCTGAGTAAGCTGCAACCCACTTGTATCACTGAACATGAACCGGGTCAAAGGGAGTAGCTGGATTCCTATAACTGTAACGCAACTCTGCTGCATATATTCAACATTGCTCATGGAAAAGATTCAGCTACCAGATGTACATGAAGCTACCACATGTACGAACAGAAAAACAGGTCTCTTCTCCTGGCTCAGCCGCTAATGAGCTGCTCAGCTCAAGGGTGTCACATAATCTTTCAGAGACTCTGAACTAAGGGACTATACCAAAAGACAATCTCTAAGATCCTGCGAGCCCTCATATTATATGACTGACATTAAAAAAAAAAATTTAATGGTAACAAAACTTAGGAAGTCTTACTACCTCCTTGTGTGTCGTTCTGCAAACTGTATGTTCCTCTTGCAACAGATTCTCATTCCAAAACAGGTCATTTTTCACTCCAGCTGTCATTTGTAGGCAGTTTATAGGCAGCTCAAGGGCATCATTTAAAACATTGCACTAAAGAGGATATAGACTTTGCTGTCGATAAAGAATCATAGCCTTGAATTCCTGAATTTTATAGTTATGGTACTCATAAAAGTGTTTAATAACAAACTTGGCTCACTTGGAAATCACCAGTCTAAAGGACTTTGCCCCAATTTGACATGTGGATCATATTTGTTTTTAAGAAAATATTTAACGATTTATTAACAATTTCATATTTCTGCTTAAGATTTCTGCACAACCTCTTTCAATCACTCTAAATGTAGGCATAATGTGTTTTATGATTCTACAATGCTATTAAGCATCTATTAAGCTATTAAGGCTTCTATCATTGATCCTTGTTTGTCATGATGAGTGGTCATCATGATTTTCTACCTATATTAGACCAACTAAAATGGGCCAATGCGAAAACTTAACAGCTGCATATGTATGGGCCCAAGAAAAACTTCCTGATTATGTTCCATTTGTCAAAGCCTAGAGTAAAAGCACCCATAAAACTAAACCATCCACAAATGGAATATCCACAATGGTTACTTCATCGCAAATTGAAAAATGACACACAACGCTCAGCAATTTATAAATCTGCAAGTTTATTATTTAAACTGACATGTCTCAAATACTTGTTTCAAAATTCTTTCACTTACATTGTATCTTTTGATCCTTAGGCTTAGGGAGCCTGAACTCTTAGTCTCTGGAATCAGACTACCTAGGTATATATCCAAGCTCTACCACTTTACTAGCTGTGTGGTGATAGGCAAGTTACCTAACCTCTCTGTTCCTGCATTCCCTCATCTATAAAATGAGGATAGAAATAGAATCTACCTCCTGACTTATGGTTACTATGAGGATTAAATGAGATGAGACATGTACACTGTAAGACTCACTAAGCACTCACTGAATTTTAGCTATTATAGCTACTATCCCACTTTTCAGAAGAGGAAACTGAGCCTCAGATTAAATGATTTTTTACACCTATAAACAGGAGTTGGGAATTAAAAACAATGTCTAATGAACTTCAAACCTTGGCCTCTTAACTCCACATTGCTTTTCTTATTTAACAGAAGAAACCAGGCTTTCTAACAGAGAGCTTTTAAGGAACATATTCTTTTCTTTTTTTAGTCCTAAAAAGAGAGGACAAGTTTTTCATCTACTTTCAGGGTGAGATGCATATTATCTTTTTTTCGTTTTTCATTTGCCCTGTGAATGTGTTCAGTTTTACTTTTTTTTTATTTTTTAAAAAATTTTATTTATTTATTTATTTATTTATGGCTGTGTTGGGTCTTCGTTTCTGTGCGAGGGCTTTCTCTAGTTGTGGCAAGCGGGGGCCGCTCTTCATCGCGGTGCGCGGGCGTCTCACTATCGCGGCCTCTCTTGTTGCGGAGCACAGGCTCCAGATGCGCAGGCTCAGCAGTTGTGGCACACGGGCCCAGTCGCTCCGCGGCATGTGGGATCTTCCCAGACCAGTGCTCGAACCCGTGTCCCCTGCATTGGCAGGCAGATTCTCAACCACTACGCCACCAGGGAAGCCCCAGTTTTACTTTTATCTGGTGAATTATTCTTGGAACAAGGAAGAAAGAAAATTAAATGAAAGAAAAATAAAATGAGATGCACAAATGGGAATCTGATGAGAAAATATAAAGAATGTGCATTAGGAAAGGTGGATTTGAGTCACCACCTCCTTCGTGTTAACTTTATTTCTCAGATTTTTATACTTTGTCTCAAGAAGCACCTCTGAAAAGAGTACAAGAATGTCATAATTATTACACTTAAATATTTGCTTAAGATAGCAAAGAATGTAGTTCATGAACAAAAGAAGAAATAAAGAAAGCTCTGGTTTTGTTCATTGCACCATTAAGGAAAACCAGTCTAACAGCATTCCTAAAAGGAAACCGGGATCTATAGTCTCCACTGATGTTTATTATTTTCTCTCAAGTCCAATTTCTCCTTTTTCATCTCTATCATTTTCTCTTCCATGTGCCTTTCTTTTCCTTTCATACTCATCTCAATCTTTCTGTGATTCTACAATTTAGGTTTTGGTGATCACAGGTGATCATTTTCTAAAAATGATTAGTTCAAAGAGAAGCATTTTCAGAGTAGCCCAGCTAGGGCCTCCTTATGGCTAGATCTTCACAGTGTTATATCAGTTCCTTATTTTGTTGTTGTTCACAAGGATCTGGCAAAAGGAAAGAAAAACAGGGGCAATTTCCCTGCATCTTCCAGAATACGGTTTTAACCCCCAATGGGCACAATTGGCTCTCCGCGTTTGGCCCCTGCCTTCTCGCTCTTTAGTTCCAACTATGCTCAGTGTCTACAGTTTCCAGACAGAGACTTGCTGCCTTAAATTCTTCTTAAAAGCCATTACCTCCAAATAGAATGCCTTTCCTCAATCATTATCATTTAACAAACCCCTAATTGTTCCAAATTCAAATCATCTCTCCTCTCTTCCAAGGAGCTCTCCCTAAAGCTCCCGGTCTGACTTACATATTCTTCTTTCATGCTTCTTTCATGTACACCATGCAAACCTCTACCAGAGCATAATGGTTAGGGTTAGGATTGGGGTTAGGGTGATTCACCTCCAAAACATATCCCATTTTCATCCACTTCCTTTCATCTCCACTGCTGCCCTCTTGATCTCGGTCACCAGTCACCTTTTGCCTGGACAATTATAGTCTCCTAACAGGTCTCCAGCCTACATTCCCATCTCCCTTCAGTCTCTCATTTACACTGCAGCTAGAGTGACCTTTTTAAGAAGAAATATTTCATATATACAAAAATATAGATAACGTATGAAATCAGGTGTAACAAATAAGATGAAACCCATGTACCCACCACCAGTTTACGAAACACAATATTGCCAATGCCTTTGAAGCTGGCTGTGTCTCTTTCCCAAAGGCAAACACTACCTTAAATTTGATGTTTAATATTCCCTTGTTTTCTTTTTTTAACATCTTCATTGGATTATAATTGCTTTACATTGTTGTGTTAGTTGCTGCTGTATAACAAAGTGAATCAGCTATACATATACGTATATCCCCATATCTCCTCTCTCTTGCATCTCCCTCCCACCCTCCCTATCCCACCCCTCTAGGTGGTCACAAAGCTCCGAGCTGATCTCCCTGTGCTATGCAGCTGCTTCCCACTAGCTATCTATTTTACATTTGATAGTGTATATATGTCCATGCCACTCTCTCACTTCTTCCCAGCTTACCCTTCCCCCTCCTCGTGTCCTCAAGTCCATTCTCTACATCTGCATCTTTATTCCTGTCCTGCCCTTAGGTTCTTCAGAACTTTTTTTTTAGATTCCATACATCTGTGTTAGCATACGGTATTTGTTTTTCTCTTTTTGACTTACTTCACTCTGTATGACAGACTCTGGGTCCATCCACCTCACTACAAATAACTCAATTTCGTTTCTTTTTATGGCTGAGTAATATTCCATTGCATATATGTGCCACATCTTCTTTATCCATTCATCTGTCGATGGACACTTTAGGTTGCTTCCAGGTCCTGGCTATTGTAAATAGAGCTGCAATGAACATTGTGGTACATGACTCTTTTTGAATTATGGTTTTCTCAGGGTATATGCCCAGTAGTGGGATTGCTGAGTCATATGGTAGTTCTATTTTTAGTTTTTTTGTTTTTTTTTTAATTTTATTTATTTATTTATTTATTTATGGCTGTGTTGGGTCTTCGTTTCTCTGCAAGGGCTCTCTCTAGTTGCAGCAAGCTGGGGCCACTCTTCATCGCGGTGCGCGGGCCTCTCACTATCGCGGCCTCTCTTGTTGCGGAGCACACGCTCCAGACGCGCAGCCTCAGTAGTTGTGGCTCACGGGCCCAGTCGCTCCGCGGCATGTGGGATCCTCCCAGACCAGGGCTCGAACCCGTGTCCCCCGCATTGGCAGGCAGACTCCCAACCACTGCGCCACCAGGGAAGCCCTATTTTTAGTTTTTTAACCTCCATACTGTTCTCCATAGTGCCTGTATCAACTTACACTCCCACCAACAGTGCAAGAGGGTTCCCTTTTCTTCACACCCTCTCCATCATTTATTGTTTGTAGATTTTTTGATGATGGCCATTCTGACCAGTGTGAGGTGATACCTCATTGTAGGTGTTTTTTTTTTTTTTTTTTTTAAATTTATTTATGGCTGTGTTGGGTCTTCGTTTCTGTGCGAGGGCTTTCTCTAGTTGTGGCAAGCGGGGGCCACTCTTCATCGCGGTGCGCGGGCCTCTCACCATCGCGGCCTCTCTTGTTGCGGAGCACAGGCTCCAGACGCGCAGGCTCAGCAATTGTGGCTCACGGGCCTAGTCGCTCCGCGGCATGTGGGATCTTCGCAGACCAGGGCTCGAACCCGTGTCCCCTGCATTGGCAGGCAGATTCTCAACCACTGCGCCACCAGGGAAGCCCTCATTGTAGTTTTGATGTGCATTTCTCTAATGATTAGTGATGTTGAGCCTCCTTTCATGTGTTTGTTGGCAGTCTGTATAGTTTCTTTAGAGAAATATCTATTTAGGTCATCTGCCCATTTTTGGATTGGGTTGTTTGTTTTTTTGATATTGAGCTGCATGAGCTGCTTGTATATTCCCTTGTTTTAAAAACAAATTCTTTTACCATGTATGTCTGTATGTCTAAACAATACATTATGTAATTTTGTTTCTTGTTGAACTTTTAAAAAGTGGTTGTGTCATTTGCTTTGCAATTTGCTCTGTGCACTCAACATTATGTTTCTGAAATTCACCCACGTTGATTTTCATCTTCTCTGTAATAGTCCAGTGTATGAATATGTCACAATTCACAATTCACACAGACTCCTGTTGATGAACTATTGGGTTTTTTCCAGGTTCTATGCAATCACCAGCAATGCTCACATAAACAGTCATGACTGTGACGCCTAGGGCACATATGCAAGAATTTCTCCAGGGCAGGGCTGTCCAATGGAACTTACTGTGATGATGAAAGAGTTCTGTATCTATGCTCTCCAATATAGTAGCCTGAGCACTTGGAATGTGACTACTACTATTGAGAAAGTAGATTTTTAACTTTAATCTTAATGAATAAATTTAAATAGCCACAAGTGGCTAGTGGCTACCATACTGGACAGTGTAGTTTTCGAATACAAACCCAGGAATAAAGTTTCTGGGCTATAGGGTACTTGCATCTTCAACTTTACAAATATTGACAAATGTTTTCCAACTTGGTAATATTATTTATATCTCCTCAAGCAGTATGTAAGAATTGCCAATATTACTTTTTAATACCTGCCTTTAAAATTTTTGCCTATCAAGAGATAACGTGGCATCTTATTAAAATTTTATTGTGCATTTCCAACATTACTGTTGCCATTCATTCTTCCTTTTGTGTGAAATGCCTGTTTAGGTCTTTTTTCCATTTTTTATTGGGTTTTTTGTCTTTTTCCTACTGATGCTTAGGAGTTCTCTACATATTTTTAGTATTATTTTTTAATTTGCCTTGACACTGGATCTGTTTATCTAGGGAAGCCCCATAGAAGCAATAGGCAGAAGGCATATCTGCAACGGCAGGTGATGCCACTCACTGAATTTATATGGATTTTCTTTTCTAAAATTGTGGATTCATGCTAGAATTCTGCTTCTTGTAGCTTTGTTCCATGAGATGTCACAGGGCTCAACAGTATCTTTTCTGGATGGAGTTAGAGGGTAGTTCTGAACAATCCTACTCTTAGGGAAACGTCTTCCTGGCTCGGTCATCTGGGGCAGACCCATTGGAAAACCAGCTTTCCTCTGCTCTTCGTCTCCGTGCCCAAACAGGGGCTGAGTGTATGGGTGTGAGTTGCTGGGTGGGAAACTGATACTAAGGGTGACACCCTAGCAATGAGGGCAGAGCAGGAGACCTGGCAAAGTGATGATGATAGGAATTTCTGGGCATGGGGTGGGGAAATGTAGTCATTGGCATGAAAAGGGTAGCAGTAGCTGTAAAACTGGCCCTTCCACCTTCTCCAGTGATTCCATCCCTCCTCTTTTCCAGTGCTTATATTCTAGTAATTGTACCTTCTCTGCCACATATTTAATCTCTCATCTGTACTGGTTCCTGCCTTTCACCCTCCAGGTAGACGTCAGTTTTCCTTTTCTCCCAAAAGACTTTCCCTGGTATTTCCTTCCCTCTCAGCTTACTGCAATGTGGTGGCTTCTGCCCACCCCAACATTCACTGAAGCTGTCCTCTCTGAGGTCGCCTCTGATGTAGTTACTAAACTTTTCTGGAGCTTTCAGGCCTATTCACCATCTTCTCCTCGCCTTCCTGGGATTCCAGGTCATAACTCTATGGGTCTTCTCCCTCTCTCACTGCTCTTTCTGTGATTCACTGCTGGCTTCTCTGTCTTTACCCATTCTTTAATGTCACTATTTCCAGAGTTAATGGTACCCACTTATGGCATCCTTGTAACAAGCATTAAAAGGTGTACCATAATCTGATTGGGCACAGCCCTGGGCCAGGGCGTGTGGCTTCAGGTCCCATTCACCCCACTCAGCCTGGTACCCTTGTGCCATTAACACCCTGCACAACAGCATGCAGCTGCCCAGGGTACAATTCTTGGTGCTCATCTTTTTTTGCTTTATTCTCTTTCCCTGTGCAACCTTGTTGACTTTCATGGTTTGAAGACCTATGTAATTCTAGACATCTTTTAATCATCCTCCTGGACTTCTTTTCCTGGGTGTCCTCTGGGCATCCCAAACTTGCCAAGGCCCAAACTAATTTCATTATCCACTCACTTGCATATTCCCAAACATATCCATTTTTCTGTATTCCTTCTCTAAGTTAATGACACCACCATGCATTCACTCATCAAGTGAAAACTTCCAGATTATCTGTGCTTCCTCCTTTTCCACAGTTTAAAGCTTCTGTCATCCCCCAAGTGCACTGCTGGATTAGCCTTCTAACTAGTTTCCCTAGGTCCAGAATCTCTCCCCTCCAAATCACTCTCCCCACTGCTCTTACATTTCTTTCTTTACATAGAAATGAGCATATTGTTCCTTTGTTCAAAAACCTACATTGGCTTCTAGTTAACCATAAAATAAAGTCCAGATACTCAGGCATGGCATACAAAAGCCTTCATATTCTGGCCCAAATCTACCTTTCCAGTCCTACACTTTGACCCTGATCTTAACACCTTCCCTGATCTTAACCACATCAGACTATGATGCACAGTTTCTTGAACATAATTTTGCCACATGCTTTAATGCCCCAGTGCCTTTGCTGGTGCCTTGCATGCCCTTCCTCTGTGTTTTGCCTTGTGAAACCCCATCATCCACTCTTTAAGACTATGCTCACTGTGACCCCTTTTTTCAGGCACCACTGGTCCAATTAACAGCTCCTTCCTCACTGCTTTTACATCTCTATTGTTATGCTAATACAGATTCTCCAAAAGTTATTTTGCATCTTTTTCACTACATTGTGTGTTTCTTAAGGGCAAGTTTAAGCTTGTTGGTCTCCATATCATCAGCAGTTTGTCCAGTGACTGTACATGGTAGATATTGAATAAAATTTTTTGAGTTGAATTGGGCAGGATGCTTGAACATCATTTTGTGAAAGGACCAATGATTTCTTTCAGCATAATTTTCAACCTGTTCCTTTTCTTCAGACATCAGAAGAATCTCAGAATGGGACAGCTGATGGGCCCTGTTGGAGACAGTTGCTATGTCATATCCCCAAACTTTGGCTAGGTCTCTCTAAGGACACAGAGACTGTGATTTCTCAAATGACTGATCGGTGTCTGAGTATGGTTTTTCCCCAGATATTAGAGTTCCTTAGAATCAGAGATTATTTTCAATCTAGGACCTAGATGCTAGGTTCCACAGAAGACTCTCACTGCTCTGAGTAGCAGAGTCAGGCTTTTCAGTGGTAGACAGATCTATCTGGATTTGTTTCATCACCTTTGGGTCCCATCCCAACATCTCACTAAGGTTTGAGATTTTAGAGCACGAAAAACAACATAAAAAGGCTTCACTATCTCAAAACCTTGTTAAACCTCTCAGTTATCCTGAAAGCCTGGGGAGGAGGGCCCGCTCATTTGAAGGTTTTGTAGAGGGCTGGACAAGCAGTATCGATGCATCAGACTGACTTCTGTCACTTTCCTTAGCTAGGTAGGAGATACTCACTGACTCCATGAAGCCCAGAATTCCTCGAAATGAGCAATTGTATGTTTTTTATGTTGTTGGTTTTTTTTGGCTGCTTTGGGTTTTTTGGCTGTGCGCAGGCTTTCCCTAGTTGTCGCGAGTGGGGGGGGCTACTCTTCCACGCAGTGCGTGGGCTTCTCATTGTGGTGGCTTCTCTTGTTGTGGACCACGGGCTCTAGGCACGCAGGCTTCAGTAGTTGCAGCATGCGGGCTCAGTACTTGCGGTTCGCATGGGCTTAGTTGCTCCGCGTCATGTGGGATCTTCCCGGACCAGGGATCGAACCTATGTCTCCTGCATGGGCAGGCAGATTCTTAACCACAGCGCCACCAGGGAAGTCCCAGCAATTGTATGTTTGTAGAACCCTGGTAGCAACTGAGTGGGTAGGAAAGAGCTTGATTCCAATTTCCCCTCAACACAAAAACACTACCATTGAAAGTGCAGTGACTGGTCAGCGAAGGATGCCTATTGGAAGAGCCTCTGGGTTCATTTATGAAACGAGGCAACCCATCCTAAGCCCAGTGCTTAATTATGCGGTCCCTGAGCCCGTCCTACCGCCTTGGAGCCCCCTTTTGGCCTCTGAAAAGGCTTCATGGGGCCAATTTCACAATGCTAGGGTATTCGGTCTCCAGGCCCAGCATGGAACCCCTCGAGTTCCACGCTCTGGGCTGACCTTATCCCAGGAGGGCGCCCCGGTGGTCAGGAAGCGTAATCACGGCTGCCTGTAGACTCCGGCGCCGCGTGGGCGGACGCCGGGCAGCGCGGATGGAGAGCGTGGGCCTGAGCCGAGGGGGACCCGCCCGGGGCGGGGGCGCGGGCGGCTGCAGCGCGTCAGCGACCCGCCCCCTCGGCCCTCCCACGGGCGGGGCCAGCCCCGATGGCGCTGACTCAGCAACGCGTGTGGGGAGTTTTGTCCCTCCGCGGACCCCGTTTCTCTCAGTCCTCCGCCCCCGCTGAGCCGGCTTCCTTTTTCCGGCGGTCGGGGTGCGAGAGACAGGTCGGGCAGCTTAGGCAGCGAACGGCTGTGCAGCCCCGGGTCTTGCCTGAGGACCCCGAAACTACCGTTCCCCCGCCGGGCAGCGTGGGCGCCATGAACGACGCGGGTGAGGCGCCGCTCTTCCCCGCCAAGGGTAAGCCGGGGGGGCGCGGGTGGCCTCTGGGGACTCAGCTGCGCCCCGGAGGCCCGGCGGCGGGGAAGGGCCGGGGCCGGGACCCGGGGCGATGGTGAGGGTGGAGCTTTCTGGGTGGGCTGGAGCGGCCCGGAGGGAGGCAGCATCGTGGGCGAGGACGCCGGTGAAGGGCTTCTCCGCTGCTATGGTCACCTCGGGATGCTCTTACCAAGTTAGAGCCCGAGTGTGGGAGTCCCGGATCAGCCCTTCTCAGCCTCTTTTTGATGTTATAATCAATCCTGTTTGGTCTTTTAGCAGGACTGAATTCGGAGAAGGTAGCTGCTCTGCTTCAGAAACTGAATTCCGATCCTCAGTTCGTACTGGCCCAGAATGTCGGCACCACCCACGACCTCCTGGACATCTGTCTGAAGAGGGCCACGGTCCAGGGTGTTCAGCATGTGTTCCAGCACGCCGTGCATCCTGAAGGCAAGCCCGTCACCAGCCAGAAGAGCTCAGGTGAGGTCTTCAAACTTCTTGCGCACTTTCCTTGACTTTCTTGACAGCGTCCCATTGTGGTGTCTTACCTAAGAATGGCCTTAGGGGAGAAGACGTTTGGATAGAAAGAAGTTGTAGTAAATTTTTAGAGAACAGGCGCCAAGTACAGGCAGGTCCAAGAAGGTTACTTTGTGACTTGTTTTGGTGCTCTGTGGTTCGTTAGTATATTTGATTTGAGCACTAAAATGACTGACTAACCCATGGTCATCTGTTTGAATGTAATTCACGATATTCTGTCCTGAAGTTATGTGACTGCAGCCCCATGTCTTGGAGATATATATTCTTGGTACGAAACAGATCATGTAAAAAGGTTCATGCCCTAGAGGACACCTCCACGTTGCCCTGAAGGCCATGTACAAATGTATGGGATGGAAAAGACACAATGTAATTGCATCAAAATGTCATCAAATGTTATTTTTAAGTGTACCTTTTGGTTGCAATTTGAACACATGTGCTAATGGGCTAAGTTACCACCAGTAGACTAGTTTGTAATACAGAAAAATACTCATTTCTCATGCCTTGCTGGTCAAGAGCTCTTGTTTTGCTATCTGCTATCTAGCACCACTAGAAAACAGAAAAACAGCTACAGTGAAAGATGGGTTATCCAGGAATCTAAATAAGGACATTCTCGTGGCAGAATTGTACTAAAAGGACTTTTTAAAGTCTATCCATTTTAAAACTACTCCCAGTCTATTTATTTTGGCAGAAAGCAGATCAGTGCTTGCTTAAAGCCAGTCAGAACTCAAAGTGTACATTTATAACATGGATGTATTTTATTGTATGTAAATTATACCTCAGTAAAGTTCATTTGTAAATTTTAAGAAAAAATTACGATCTTGCAATAATTAATGTTTTGCCACAGTAGCAAGTGCTTGGGGTGGTGTGGCCTGTCACGCTACAAATTATCCAGTTAGATCCAGTTAGTAATGTTATTAGTGGTCCTACATGGTTTAGATTGCAGTGCCCTTTTAGGGAAAAGCCTGGAAATGTTCATCTGGAACAGGTCATGTCTTATATATCCTGTAGTGTCACTTTTATTTGCAAAAGGTACAAATAGCACATGAGCTATGTAGGTTATTTTCCTGCAGTTTTCACATTAACAGTTCATCCAGATTTCCTCACTAGAAAATAATAGTGTGCATATGAGAGAGGTGGCATACAGATAAAACCAAGGTAAAGATGAGCTATACTAAGTCATTAGTGACTTTTTTTTAAATTTTTATTTATTTTATTTATTTTTGGCTGCGTTGGGTCTTCATTGCTGTGCGCGGGCTGTTCTCTAGTTGAGGTGAATGGGGGCTACTCTCCATTGCGGTGCGCAGGCTTCTCATTGCGGTGGCTTCTCTTGTTGCGGAGCACGGACTCTATGCATGCGGGCTTCAGTAGTTGTGGTACTCGGGCTCAGTAGTTGTGACTCGCAGGCTGTAGAGCGCAGGCTCAGTAGTTGTGGTGCACGGGCTTAGTTGCCCCGAGGCATTTGGGATCTTCCTGGACCAGGGCTCGAACTCGTGTCCCCTTGCATTGGCAGGTGGATTCTTAACCACTGTGCCACCAGGGAAGCCCCATTAGTGACTTTTGAAAAACACTGTGTGTAGTTACTTATTTTTAATTATTTTTTCTTCTTGTAAGATTACTGTTGTTCAATGTAGAATATTTGCAAAATACCGATGAGTAAGTATTCTGTCAGGTCTTTATCCTGTGTGTGTGTGTGTTTAATATGCGTGATACCTTACATATTGTTAGGTAACCTACCTACCTTTTTCACTTACCAATATATTGTGAACATATTTTCATATTAGTAAAAAAGTTATGCCCAGATAAAAGTCAAGGTTTTTCCCCTCTGAATCTTCCTTAGAAAAGAGTTACCCTATGTGTGAGGCTTTACAAAGACTTTGATAATGAGCATTGTCAGTTAATTTAATTTGAAGTAAAGTACATTTTGGCAAAGACATTAATTACTCTGAAATGACCTTGATCCATGCTAGTTTGGGATGCTTATGGAGATCATTTGATTGAATCAGTTTTTTTAAAAAGCAGAAAATTTGAATGCAGTATTTTTCTAGGACATGACCTCACGTGGAAATGTTGGATATCCTTGTAAATAGACCTCTAAAGATCACTTAAGATGAAGTACAGAAGTACAGAAGATGGTGACATTGTGGAGTTTGTGATTATCCACTTACAGGACAAATGACAAATACGATTATATGGTTGAGTGGTGGCATAACATTTTTTAGGGACAGCATTATGCATGGATTCAAAGCATTGCTGTGACTCAAACACAGTAGATGGAAGAAAGATGATGTGTTCTGTTTGAAAGAGTGGATCTAATAATGGTAAAGGCACTGATGCCAAGATGCACGTGAAAAGTGTGGATCAGTGTGAAAATGACGTGTGAAAGTGGAAAAAACAATGCTTCTACATCAATTTGTTATATTAATATGATTTTAAATATCTAAATATTAAAGCTACTAAATTAAATATTATAGGCAGACAGTTACTATTTCATCTATTTTTTAAGTGTTTATATAATCCAGTTAACTAAATAACTTAAAAAAAAATTCTCATTGGGGGCATGGGGATTGACTTATGTTAGAGTCATCTTATATTGAAGCATATACTATATATTCCACATTAAAGGGTAGAGAATTTTTAAAGGTTTTGCCATATATTGCCAGATTGCCTTCAGATATTTTTTTACCCATTTAGATTCCTATCCAGGGTGTATAATAATGCTGTTTCCCCACTTCCTTGCCAATATTGGGCATTATTAATTGAAAAATAATGTTTCTCCATTTAACAGGTGTCTTATGATGAACTTTAAAAAAATGTTTCTTGCTATTTGTATCTTTTTTGACTATTAAATTAGCTGTTCATGATCTTTGCTCATGTTTCTCTACCAGTATTTCTTTTTCTAATGTAATTTTCTTAGGTGATTTATAATTGATTCTTTATGTGATACGTAAAGAGATTTTTTTTGTATGTTAAGGATATAAACCTTTGCATATATATTGCAGATAGTAAGTACTACCTTTCTTGTTTTTGTTTTTGTATCTTTCTGCTCTTTCTGATTTGGTCTTAAATTGTCCAAGATCTTGTCATGGACTCACTGTTGGGAAATACAGTTGGAACAATGTAAGCTATGTAAACATTCATCATAATTTCTTGATTTGCTTTCTTTTTTCAGGGCGATGCTGGATCTTTTCTTGTCTGAATGTTATGAGACTTCCATTCATGAGAAAATTAAATATTGAAGAATTTGAATTTAGTCAATCTTACCTCTTTTTCTGGGACAAGGTATGGGACTGATCTTGAAATACTCTTTTTGTTTCAATATCAACCTTGGTAGGGACTATCTCTTCGTTTCTTGCTTTTCTAGTTATAGTCTGCCTTCCATTATAGATGGGACAGCATTTATTCTGATTTCCAAAGAATCAAAAGTTGACTCTTTTCAAAGGCAGAACTACTTTTGGTTGGTAGGTGGCTACTTTTTGCAATGAAATAATAAGTCTGATGACTCACCTTACTACTTCCTTGTTTCTTTCTTATTTAAAATTTTTTATTTCGTTTTCAGTGATTTCCCCTTTTAGCATCTTTATGTAGATTATTTGTATTTCTAGGACCTAATTCCCTTTCTCCAGGTAATACTTGTCTGAAAAAGAGTAAATAATTTTATTCCAGTTTTTTATCTTTAAAGTGTATGTTATATGTGTCCGTTAGATCTTTATTGATTGAAGGCTCTAAATATCAGATTTTTCTGTTTCAGAATAAAGCAGTGCCTTGTTTTGGATAAACTATTACAATGTGTACACACAGATAAAGGAAAACACTTCAGACATTCTCATGAAGCCAGATACTGCTTTTTTTTTTTTTTTTTTTTTTTTCCCACACCACGTGACATGTGGGATCTTAGTTCCCCGACCAGGGATCGAACCCGTGCTCCCTGCAGTGGAAGTGCGGAGTCTTAACCACTGGACCCCCAGGGAAGCCCCAGAGATACTGCTATGTAATTACCAACTTTAGTTTAAAAATACCTACTCTGTTGGGTCTGCAGTAGTTCCGGGACTCGTATTCTGTTGATAATGCCAATAAAGATATTAGCTCTCTTCTCCTTTAATTTTATTTAATTTCTCTTACTCTAGGTCGAACGCTGTTATTTCTTCTTAAATGCTTTTGTGGACACAGCCCAGAAAAAGGAGCCTGAGGATGGTAGGCTGGTGCAGTATTTGCTTACAAATCCTGCAAATGATGGAGGACAATGGGATATGCTTGTCAATATTGTTGGTAAGAGCCTTCCTCTACTGAAACTGAAACCCAGCATGATCAAGCAAGGCTCTGTAGTTAGGCATAGGCCATTTCTTTGGTGGTTAAGTACAGAGTAGAATTGGTCCCCAGAGGGGTATACAGTTAGCTCCAGGAACCTTTATCTCACACTCTTACCTATTAAGTACCTTTCTTAAATTAGAGGTAAGGAGATAGGTACTGTGAAGGTTGAGTTAGAGGAGAAAAGGTTGTATTAAGTAGAACTAACTTTCTATGAAAAAGTTTATCTCTTATCCATTGATGTAATCAAGAAACGCATTGAAACTGCAGCTGTTTGAAAATGTCCTCATTCAAAAAATTGTCTTTTGGAGAAACTTCATCATGCTGAATACCTTACAAAGTGTGTTAGATTAAAAAGAACAGAATTAATTCAAGATAGATGGATAAATAGGCAGATTAAATGACCTGTTTAATAATATTGTAAGGTCATTAAGTTTTCTGAGTTAGACTAGGAAAATATGGCCTATTTTTAAAAGCAATAGCTATTTTTGCCAGGGTTCCTGACACTGGAGTATACGTTTACTTTATTGAACATTAAAATTTGTTTTCTTTTAGAAAAATATGGTGTTATCCCTAAGAAGTGCTTCCCTGAATCTTATACAACAGAGGCAACCAAAAGGATGAATGATATTCTGAATCACAAGGTACAGCATATGGAGCAGGGTGGGATTGCATGTCGTATACTTACCTTAAAACTCCTAACTGATTTTCCAGGGACATTCCTGGGCATTTCAGTATACACAGTCTGTGTACAAGATAGCTACTCAGTGTCTATCCAAGGCAATGTAGCCTCATATTAACTTTAAAAATAATTGAGATTAGGGTGTTTTTTTTCCTTCTCTTTAAAAATCTCCCACTTTTATTTCCGTTGATTTTAATATTTTCTTATGGGTACTGAGGAAAGAAAGTCCCATTCTCAGCCACCAGCATGCTAACTTGGTTCTCGTGGAGGTGGACTGGGGCAGCATTATGTTTTAGTAAAACCAAAAAGAACTCTTCGGAAGACTTCCTCAAAGAGTATGCAGAGCTCTGCGGCTTCTCCAAACTATATCAGTGTAGTTTATCCATTCACTTAACATTTGATGTAGTCACTGAACTGCTTTTTATTGCCTCAGTTGTCTTAATGAATCATCCTCTCTTCTCTGCATAACCCCTTTTCCCAAGGAGGATTGTGAATCCTACAGGGATGCTGCTCTGCCAGCCAGACATCTTTTTTAAGAACTGGGAGTTGCCAGAATCTGCTGTCTTGATCTATGAGGCTAAAATTGGATTTGTCATCCCTGGGAGAAAGACTACATTTTAAAATAAACTGTAAATGTGTTTCCTCAATATTAGAAGTAGGTTATTTTCCACCCAGGAAACTGGGGAATATTATCCACAGGCTAAAAGGTCATTAATAGTATAGCACTGGATTCCATTTCAGGTGGGAGCAAGATTCTCTTTAGCACAGTGGTTAGGTTTATGACTCACCTTTATCTTTGGCATCTCTCAAAATTGAAAACAAAAATGAAAAGTATATTGGGGGTTGGCATAGCCATGTTCATAATGATTTTACAGAGAAGAAATGGACAACCAGTAAAATTGTAAATTAAAATCTATTAGAGTGACTTAGTGGCATAATCAGCTTGTCTCTTGCTTTTTCCGAGGGTGATGGCATTATGGAATTACATGTTTTCCCCATCCCCAGACATGTATCACAGAGGGTCCCATCAGTTGCAGAGCAGGAGCAGTTCCATCTAGTATTTTTGGGGAATGATCCATGTCTTTTCTCCTTATGGAGAGCGTTTTTAGCTCTGTGCTTAAGTGGACTGGTTGGGGAAAAATGCATTTGCTTTTATGAACTTTGCCCGGGGTCTTGGCTGAGTTATACTTCAAATCAGAGCTAGCACTGGTCTGTTAGGCTCATTTATAGTTGAATTTGGGTAACTGAATAAGTTTCTGTCATAGATGAGAGAATTCTGTCTACGACTAAGGAACCTGGTACACAGCGGCGCAACCAAAGGAGAAATCTCAGCCACACAGGATGCCATGATGGAGGAGGTAATAACAATTATTTGGAATTTTTGTGACCCTTCTAAAGAACTCTCAGAATATTCCTATCTGTTACATTGATTGGGAAACGTGGTCATTGTAGTTAATGTTGAATTGAATTGAAAATTATTTTAGGGACTTGCCCTGGTGGTCCAGTGGGTAAGACCCTGAGCTCCCAATGTAGGGGACCTGGGTTCAAGCCCTGGTCAGGGAACTAGATCCCAGATGCATGCCGCAACTAAGTAGTCTGCGTGCCGCAACTAGGTATCCTGTATGCCACAACTAAGACCTGGTGCAGCCAAAATAAATAAATAAATAAATATTTTTTTTAAAAAAAGGGCTTCCCTGGTGGCGCAGTGGTTAAGAATCTGCCTGCCAATGCAGGGGACACGGGTTTGAGCCCTAGTCTGGGAAGATCCCACATGCCGCGGAGCAGCTAAGCCCGTGTGCCACAACTACTGAACCTATGCTCTAGAGCCTGCGAGCCACAACTACTGAGCCCGCATGCCACAACTACTGAAGCCCGCGTGCCTAGAGCCCGTGCTCCGCAACAAGAGAAGCCACCGCAATGAGAAGCCCATGCACTGCAACAGAGAGTAGCCCCCGCTTGCCCCAACTAGAGAAAGCTCGCGTGCAGCAACGAAGACCCAATGCAGCCAAAAATAAATAAATAAAAAATAAATTAAAGTATAGAATCTTTAAAAAATAAAAGAAAGAAAATTACTTATTTTACAGCTGAAAAGGCTGAGGTATAAACTTTGCAGTTTAGTATGGGACTTGTACTTATATCTTCTATTTCCCAATTTATTATTCTATAATTCACTCTTTTATTCATTTCATAAATATTGAATACGTGCTATGAGTTTGCTACTGGGAATACAAAGATGAGAAAGACATGGTCTCTATTTTCAAGGAGCTCAATCTCTTGGTAAAAGAAACACATGAATAATTATAATAAATCCTATGCTAGAGATGTGTTATAAAGGATTTGGTGGTCACAGAGGAGGGAGTGACTAATTCAGTGAACTGAAGGTTTCATGCGGAAGATATTGGAACCAGCACTTGAAAGAGCAGTAAAGATGTACCAGATGGGTAACTGGGAAAACCATTCCAGACAACAGGAATCGCATGTACAGTGGCATGAACAAAGGTGGAATCTTCAGAGAACAGGGTAGCTGAAACATAACATTTTGTGATTGTGTTTGGTAGTAAATTAAGCTAGAAAGGCAGAGCTGTGAGGGATCTTAGGTAGATGCCAGGTCTTTTGGTTTTATTCTGTAGGAATAAAGATGAGAAGCTATCGTTGGTTATAACAGTTAAAATAATGTATGTGAAAACATTTTGGAAAACTTAAAAAGCATTAAACAAATATAAGGCAGTAATATTTATTATCAAGGCAGTTAAAAATCTTTATTATTAAATACTATTCATAATCCAGATGAATATGTATAAAACTGTGAAATCACTTGGAGAAAAGTACAAACATTTCCCTTTTTCATCTAGTGGGCCCATTACTAGGAATCACTCAACTAACAGTCCTTTCAAGACTGTTTGTATGGAATTAAGATGGCCTAAATTTTTTCACTGCAGTGCACAACTTTAATGCTTTACTCGTGTTTTCCTTTGAATTTTAGAGAGGCAGCATAGTGTAGTCGAGAGCATGGTCTCTGGAGTCAGGCTATCTAATCTTCTCATTTAACAGCCATGTGACCTGAGACAGGTTCCTGAAGCTCTGAAGTCTCAGTTTGTTCAAGTGTAACATGTCTAGCTTGATACAAATATTCATTTCTTAAATATTGTTCAGTGGATGAACACAGAGGTTTCATTTTGCTAGATACATTTAAATTATCTCACATTTACCTCTTTCTTTACTCCTTAAGTGTTCTTTGTTAAGAGAGGTATCTGATTGTAGTAGAAGAAAATAGGTTTTGGAGTAGGACATGGGTTTCAGTTCCGGCTCTATCACTTAACGGCTCTGTGATCTTGGATAAAATACTTAACCTGTCTGAGATTCCATTTGGGGTTTAAAATATATTTCTCATTGGATTTTTGTGGGGATCAAATAAGGAATTAAGTATAAGAGTATAAGGCATAGTGCCTGGTACATAGCAGTGGTCCAATAAATGTTAGTTTTCTTCCCTTCCTCCTTGGAATGATCTCTCCTGTTGAGGCCATATCTCCTGCATAATTTGCCTTTATTTATGATTTTAGTAAGATGGTGGGGTGTAGTAAGGATGAAGGTTCTATAAAGAGTTATGGAAACGGGCTCAGATAATACTTACTGCAAATCACAAGCATTCTGTTGGCTTAAGATGTTTGCTTTAATGATCTTTTAAATGATATGTCTAAAATCCATGTTTTGACTCTGGGATTAGCTGATAAGAATTAGGGCAGGTTCACTTCCCTGGCGGGCCAGTGGTTAAGACTCTGTGCTTCCAGTGCAGGGGGCGCGGGTTCGATCCCTTGTTGGGGAACTAGGATCCCACATGTGGTGTGGTGCGGCCAAAAGAGAAAAAAAAAAAGAATTAGGGCAGGTATATTTCACATATCTTTTCTCTCCTGTTCCTAACCTTGGAAAAATAGTACAACACCACCTTACCAAGTCCTAAGTATGGATGTTTTATAAATAGGGTTGTTTACTTAATGATTCTAGGTAAGCTGTTGACTACAGAATTCTGTGTGGTATAGGTCTTTAGATTTTTACAATCCCCTAGATAACTCTTTATTTAACCTGACTCTTATGTAATGAAGAGCCTAGCTCTGGTTTTAAAGCCACAAATTAGTACCTATGTTTTGCCTAGCCTTGTAGGCACATCAAAATGATGACTTATCAGCCATGAAGCTCAGATAGCTTTGAATGAAATGTATTTATGCTAAAGGCATTCTTTCTAAGAGAAGAGAAAGGCAGGTTGTTTGTTGTGATGACAGACAAGGCAGATCTGGAACCGTGTAGTCACTTCTGTTGTAGTGTTTTCTTAGTGTGTCTACTCTCTTTTAGCCTCCAGATTCCCTTAGGATTATTAAATGTATTCTCTACCAAAACTCTGTCTGTTAAAAAACAAAACATAAAACAAAGACCAGAAACAATATTTATCAGTGCCATAGGAAGAGACAGGGAGTCATTATGATTTACTCAGGAAATTCTATAGCAGTGGCTCTCAGGTCTTAAAAACAATATATGGGCTTAGGCTTGCTTCAGACCTAAGGTCAAGGTCATTTTCCTTGAGATTAGGGCCTAGTTATCTTTCTTTGGGAGGTATACCCATTTATTTTATTTT
The DNA here is from genome assembly GCF_965194805.1 of Balaenoptera borealis. NCBI lineage: Eukaryota > Metazoa > Chordata > Mammalia > Artiodactyla > Balaenopteridae > Balaenoptera > Balaenoptera borealis. The sequence goes on along the minus strand of NC_138879.1, from coordinate 46,691,237 downwards.
TTCAACTGAACAATTAACTTCTTAGTTTGAAACATAGAACATTTGAATTACATTTGCTAATCATTCTACCCTGTTGCACATTAGAGGCTTTTGAGTGTTACACCAGGAGCATGAATAATGCTTGTGCTTTTAAACTTTATAAATATAAGAAATTACGTACTAACTAACACAGGGAAGGATGACATAGAAAGTCCTTGTGAGCCAAAGGTTATCACTGCTAACACTCTGGTGCATTTTCTTCCATATTTTTTTCATTTAAGATCATATAAAAATAGCTTTAAAAAGGGATCCTATACACTGTTTTATAACTTGGTTTTTTCATTTTCTTTGTCTTTCTCTAAAGCCTATAGTTTCTTTTAATACAATTTTTAAAGGTTACTTTCCATTTACAGTTATTATAAGATATTGGCTATATCCCCCATGTTGTACAATACATCCTTGAGCTTGTCTTACATCCATTAGTTTGTACCTCCCACTCCCCTGTCCCTATATTGCCCCTCCCCCTCCACACTGGTAACCACTTGTTTGTTCTCTGTATCTGTGAGTCTGTTTCTTTTTTGTTATATTCACTAGTTTGTTGTATCTTTTAGATTCCACATGTAAGTGATATCATACAGTATTTTTCTGTCTGACATTTCACTTAGCATAAATATCAAAAATAGAAGAAGATATACAGTGAGAAGTCTTCTCACCCTATTCTCCATCCTTCCAATTACCATGTACCCCCAAATTAGTTTTATTAGTTTTTGTTATTAGTTTTAGCTGTTAGTCATCCTTCCAGAGATTTTTTTTTAAAAAAAACATAATAGAAATAGGATTTTTGAGTCAGGGAGAATAGACATTTGTAACTTTGATATATAATGCCAAATTAACCTCTTTGGAGGGTCTATCAATTTACGCTCTCATCAGCAATATCTGACAGAACCTGTTTCCCTTTAGATTTATCAAGGCAGTGCATTTATCAAACAATCGGATCCTTACCGATCTGATAAGGTACACAGTTGACAGGTAAACAGTCTGATAGTTAAACTATCTCATTGTAGTTTTAATTTATATTTTCTTACTTTGAGTGGGGCTAAGGATCTTTTCTGTGAACTGTCTATTCTTATCCTTTCCTTGTTTTTTTTCTTGGTCTTTTATCAATTTTAGGTATTCCTTACATGTTACAGAAATTAGCCCATTGTGATATGAGATGCAAAATTTTTTTCTTAGTTTGTTGCTTATCTGTGATATGCTTTTTTTTTTGCTATGCAGAATTTTTTACTTATATATAGTCAAATTTGAAATTTTTTGTGGTTTTTAATTAGAAAAGCTTTTCTCGAATTATAAAAGAATTCGTCCATTTTTCTTCCAGTACTTACAGAGTTTTGATTTTTGTGTTTGAATCTCTGATCCATTTAGAATTTATCCTGGCATAGGGTATGAGATATGGATCTAACTTTTTTCCTCTCAAGGCTGCCCAGTTGACCCACATCTTTTCAAATAGTCCATCCTCTCCCTACCCCTTAATTTGAGATGCCATCTATCAGTTCTAAAATCTCCAGGCATGCAATTCTGTTCTTTTAGTGTGTTTATTCATCTGCCAGTAACTCTGTATTTTAGTTACTGAAGCTATTTATAGTGTTTTCGTGTTTGTAGAGTTAGCCCCATCTCATTGTTCCCTTATTGTTTTCGTGGTGAATTTTGTTTTGGCATTTGTCGAGTTGTGGCATCTATACCATTAAAAGCTTCTCAGGTGATTCTCATTTAAGAGCCACTGCTGCTAAGAAGTAACATTTTCTAATATGGTCTTCTCTTTTGGATTCTGGAAGAGGAAAGGAATTATTATTTTGATAGTCGTAGAGGACATTTCTGACACTGAAGAGGGGACTAACCTTTCCCTTGAGGTTCTTGAAGGAAATAGATTATGTTCACAAATTGCATTTCCCTTTTGAAGTAAAGCTGCACTTCAGGAGATTAAGTTAGTTAAATAGGTGAAACTGGAAGGAAGAGAGGTAGGAAGACCAGTTAGAAGCTGCAGCAGTCCAGGTGGTACTAATTTGGCCTGAACGAGGATAGTGATGATAGAAATGGAAAGGAGAGAAATGTGAGATATCTCAGAGGAAAAATCTGTAGCACTTGGCAACTTATCTGCCAAGGATTCATCATTACAAATAACTTTAAGGTTTTAAGCCTGGCAACTGGGAGAATGCTGCTATGGGTCACACACGTCAGTAAGAGAAGCTCTTTTCAGAGGCCACCGTGAAGAGGAGAAATATTGACTTCAGAGTGCCTAGTCCCAAGGCACTGTCCAGTTGGAAATAGGTTTCAAGCATATGGAAATCATTCCAAAGTTCAGGAAAGAGAATGATCTAGAAAAGTGATAGTGATGCTAGTACAGGTGGCTGAAGCCTTGCAAATTATTGGAATTCCTGAGGGAGAATGGAAGGATAGAATAGGTCTGAGTAAAGAATTCTGGAAAATAATCTGTTTCCATAAAACTTCTATTTCTATAAAAGTGAGTGCCAGAACTGTGTGATGTAGGTGCTGATCATCAGTGTCAGATGCTGCAGACAGGCCAGAGACTCTGAGGACTGAGGAAAGGCTGCCGATTCCTGAGTAGGGGTGTGTGGAATGGAGAAGGGAAGGAGCTAGGTGGAGAGGAGTCAGACCATGGCACGGAGAGAAAGGGAGTTTCAAGAAGCTCGGCAGTGCAGAGGAGAGAAGTTGATACGCATTTATTCCATAAGTATTTATTGAATACTACTAAATATTAAGCATGTTCTAAGCACTGTGGGTGCAGTGATGACTGAAACAGACCTGGTCCCTGCTCACATGGATTTTACATACTAGTGGAGGGAGACAGACGATACACAAGTAAATAAACAATCTGATGTGATATGTACTCTGAGGAACGTAGAATGCGGTGATTGATAGGGTGGCTAAGAAAGGCCTTTCCAGGGAGTTCCCTGGCAGTCCAGTGTTAGGGCTTGGCTTTTACAGCTGTGGCCCCGGGGTTCAATCTCTGGTCAGGGAACTAAGATCCTGCAAGCTGTGGCACAGCCAAAAAAAAAAAAAAGGCCTTTCTGAGGTCAAATATGAGCTGAGATATGAATAGCAGGAAGAATCCATCCATTCAGAGATCTGGACATAGAGCATAGCAGGCTGAGGAGACAGTGGGTGCAAAAGCCCTAAGACAGGAGGAAGCTTGGTATTTTTGAGGAACAGAAAGAAGGCAGTGTGACTCGAGCTTGGAAAGAGAGTGGGAATGGCTGGAATAGATCTCAGAGGAAATGAGAACCGGCTAATATAGCGCCTGTGAGCCATGGTAAGGATATTGCATTTTATTCTAAGTGAGCTAGGCACCGGGGAATTTAAGCTGAGGAGTGACATGGTTTAATTTTTGTTTTAAAAATATGCCACTCTGGCTGTTTTGAGAATGGATGGTAAAACAGTGGGAGAGGAAGTAGGGAGACCAGTTAGGAGGCTCTTGTGGTTGTGTAGATGAGATATCATAGTGGTTCCGACCAGATTGATGAGAGTGAGGGTTAAGAGAAATGAATACATTTGGGGGTGTATCTTGGAAGTGAAGCTGTCAGGACTTGCTGATGTGGAGGACAAGGAAGAGGGAAGAATTGGAGTGATGTATGGTACCTGAAGTGGGAGGGGTTACAAGTAGGGGAGAGGGCTTTTCGGCAGTGATGAGGAAACCTGTGTGTGGTAAGGGATAGCAGATGCGAATGAGAGAAGCAATAATTGAAGAAGCAAGGTTTTGGAGGAGAGAAAGAATAAATGTGCTCTAAAGTAGTGCTTTCAAACTTTAATGTACAGTCAAATCCCCTGGGGATCTTGTTAAAGTGCAGATTGATTCAGTAGGTCTGGGTGGGACTGGAGAGTCCGAATTTCTATTTCTTTGATTCAACCACCACTCTAGAAGGAGTCTCAAGATGATCATTTGACTCTTATCATCTGTATGACCTCATTTACCTTAGCATCACAGAAGGGCACATGCCCTTTAAGTGTACCTCTTTATGTCTTTCCCTGCCTGAAAATATATTTGGTGCCCCCAGAAAGTATCTCCTTCTCTGCCTGCTTTTGCAGGCACAGGTAAGATTTTTGTTTTTAAAACAGATCCTTGCCTTTCTTTCATTCCCCACCAGAAAGCAGTAGAGAGCTGTCTTCTCTCTCCTTTCTCTGCATTATCAGCAGTCACTAAGGTCTCTACTCCTTCCCTCTTGTAACTGGTTCATTTACCCTTAGCACTGAACTTTCTTCAAAGTTCAGCTATATTCTTTGACCACTTTTGTGTCCTGCGGTCATTCTACTCTGTGATCAATAGGTCATTTTACCTATGAGCCTAATTTCTCCATCAGTGAAACTAAAAAGTCAGAGTAGGTGATTTCTTAATGGCACTGTAGCTTTGCCTTTTTATAACAATAGAAGTAAGTAATATTTCTACAGTGGTTTAGACTTTACTAGGCAATACAGTATTGCAAATACAAATGAAGATTCTAATATTCTGTCACTTCTGCAGTGGTTCCAAGCACTGAAATCTTTTAGCTTTACCAGTTTTGCTCCATTACAAGTAGCTTGGTTGTTACCATTGCTACCTTCCCATTCTAACATTTCTAATTATTACAGTTTCCTCCATTCTGCGTCTGCCTGTAGCTGGCTTTCAACTCTCACCCTTCTAAGTATTCATGACTGACGCTCAACTATTGCATCCTGCCTTCCTCCTCTCACTTGATGTCTGTCTCCCAGTTTAGCCATGGGTATAGGAATTGACTCCATCCCACATCATTTGTCTTTAAATTGGGGTCCCCACATTCTTTCCCTATGTCCTGTATTTCATGCTTTCTGTGTCCTTTTTCTTTTTTCCATTCCCTTTCCTGGTTCTGTTATTCACCAGTATTCAGTGCTGCATAATGACTTGTGTTCAGTGTCCAGTATCTTTTTTTGTCCTGAATACCAAGTGCATCTTGTGAGAAGCAGGTGACACTCCCAAGTTGCTCACCAGAGAGCAGACTCAGATATCCACAGCTCACTGCCAGCTTTATACTTTGGGAACCGGGAATATTATTTCAGAACAGCAGAGTCTCTTATCAAGAAATGTAGTGTCAGGGGCCCTGGAGACTATACTTTGGAGAGTTTTAAAAAATTAGAGCTTGTTTAACTATTGTTAGTTGACTTGCAGCCAAATATTCCTTCCAAAGTGTTATAAACTGACTTGAATCTGAATGGCTTTGGATAATTATAGTCATAGTAAACAAAGCAACATGTCTCAAATTACAGTTTTACTAAAATCCAAGAGAAAGAGATGTCACCCTTATCCTCATTCATGCCTTATGTGTATCTTTGATAAAAATTTAGATTTATAAATCATATGCAGTAGGGCATAAGTATTTGTATTCCAAAAAGATTAATCATAGAATTCATTTAGATAACTAAAATGTAGGTTTCCTTTAATGCATTTTTGGGGAGAAGGAAGGAATGATTTAACACTTTTTACTTTAGATAGGGAGTCAAATGCATAATGAGGTATATGTAAATTATAGTGTAAAACACTCATTTATATTTAGAATGTGTTTAAAAGTAAACAGAAATTCACTTAGTTGTCTTAAATCTTCATTAGGCCTAGCCCTAGCCTCATTTTTTTTGGCCAGAGCCTAACTGAACTGGATAAACCACCCTTGGATGACTGAGAATTAATCAGAATGACCCCATATAAAATGTTCATACACATGTGACAACGATTACTAGTTAAAAATACACATCATTTAAGTCTATAAAACCTTCCTTATTTAAACATGTTCTGATTATATACTTTCATTGTCATTGTCTTTAGTTACCAGTGGCAGTGTCCTCATGAAGAAAGGTGCCAATTGTGGCCTTGGTGCTGAGCAAATACAAAATGACTCTCTGGTCCTTATGAATCCCAAACATAGCTCATTAATCCATGGCTAGATTAGCTCAATTACAGTTGCTGATGTGATGCCCTGCTGCTGCTTTTCTGTACTAGAAACCAACCTGGGAATGATACAACATTAAAAGAGAGGTGGTTTAAGGAGCAGCTGTTCAGGCTCGTAAAACACAAAGTAAATCCTAGTAAAGGAAGATTCTCTCTTGGGAAACAAAACATAAAATGAAAGGCAAACATAACTTCATCTGTAGGTTAATCTGTTTCTGTTAAGATGGTAGAGTCAGGCTCTGTCTTCCAAAATAACACATGAATTAAGAGTCTTTTTATCCTTAATTATAGGCCTAATGTCATAGGCAGACCTATGTCTAGTTTTCTAGCTTTGGTTCAGAGAATAAGTTTGAGCCTTGGTATCAGGTTCCAGTCTGTCTCAGGGCTTTTTGAGGCCTAGAATGAATGCACTGGAGATGATGAAGAGAAATAAATACAATTTCAGCGGCTGATGATGACATATGGATGCCGACTTAGAATTGGGGGATCTTGGACGTGTGTTCCCTAAAGCCAGATAGGGACTGGGGTATCTAATGAATTTACCTAAAGGTCAGTCTGGAGAAGTCCTGGCTGCTCAAAACAACTACTAATGTACAGCTAAGGGGTATCAAAAACTAAGCTCCTTAAGTGGTCTTTCTGGCTGAAAGTGGTGGGGTTGGGCGTATTAAGAAATCAGGCTGTCATAGATCATTCTCTGGTGATTCTTTCCAGAGCAGAGGCAGGAGCTGACATTTCTGAAGGGAGTGGAGGGTAAAGTGAGGGAAGAGGGTGAGGTCTATCAGGTTAAGGACAACAGAGTTCTCCAGAGTTGGGGTCCAAGGAGAGGAGGGGAAGGAAGGTTTATTTCTTACAGGCTATAGCTTTGTTTTATTCTCTAAGCCTTCCCTTTTGTTCTGCATTTAGGGTCTGCCCAGTTTGAACTCCTAAATTTAAGTTTTACACCAGTCACTGGAGAAGAACTTCAATTTAAGAAAACTGTTTTTAATGTGGTTCTTCTAGTGTTTGTTGGGATACGTCTAGGGTCTGGTTTCTGTCCCTGGTAGATTAAGTCTAGCAGGGGAGACAGTAGAGAAACATAACTGACACTATGGAATCAAATGTTAATTTTTCTAGCTCACACTAACTTCTCCCTTCTCTGAATACTTCTGACATAAAAATTTAATTAGTGAAAACTTTCTGGAAAAGGGTCATCCAGCACTGAGTTTTGGTTTTGTTTTTTTTTTTTTTATTTTAGTTTTTTGGCTGTGCCACATGGCTTGCGGGGTCTTAGTCCTCTGACCAGGGATTGAACTCGGGCCCTCGGCAGTGAAAGTGTGGAGTCTTAACCACTGAACCGCCAGGGAATTCCCTGCACTGAGTTTTATAGCGTGGGAGTAGGATTGGGTTTTGAGGAACAGAAGAGACAGTCAAGTTATGAAGGTGACAACGAGCTGAGTGCGTGAGTGGACAGTAAGGAGAGACAGAGACAGGCCCGACGGGTGAGCAGGCTCCGTGATGGGAAGTACGGTTGGGTGACGTCACGGAGAGCCTTTAACATCCAACCGTGCTCATCAGAGACATGCAAGCGAAAACCACATTGGGGGTACCATTACTTACCCACCAAAATGGCTAAGATTAAAAATACAGTGCCAGGTTTGGCAAGAATGTATTGTTAGAACAACTGGAACTCTCTTCCTTTGCTGGAGAGTATGTAAATTCCTTCAAGCCCCTGGAAAACGGTCTGGATAAAAATATTCTTAGCTGCTTTATAAATAACCCTACACTGAAAACAACTCACATGTCCACCAACACGAGTGAATAAATTATAATATATTTACACAGCAGTAAAGACAAATTAGTGATACCCACAGCACCATGAGTGAATCTTACAGGCATTATGTCAACAAAGGTTGCCCTACACAGCAGAGTATATGCTGTGTGATTCCATTTATATGAAATTAAAGAACAGGCAAAACTAATCAGTGGTTATATAAGTCAAAATGATGCTTACCTTGGGGAAGGTGTGGTTATTGACTGGAAGGGAGCTAGGGAACCTTTGGAACCCTGGAAATATTCTGTATATTTATTTGAATGGTGGTTACATGGGTGTATACCTATGTAAAAAATTGAACCGAGCTGTATGTGTAAGATTAGTGCACTTTGCATACCTTTTGAATGTATGTTATGCCGAAGTAAAAAAAGAAGACAAATAGATCAGGTCATGGAGTTTAGATTTGTTATGGGAGGTAATAGGAAAGCATTATTGAATCTTCAACAAGGAAGTGACTTGAAGAAAGGGTGGTACTTCTGAAATTATTCATCCTGTGGTGGAGAGTGGAATAGTGTTCACATTAGTTATCATATCTAGGTCAGATATAGTGCTAGATGCTATAGGAGATACAAAATATCCATGACCTGGTCCTTATCCTTGAGAAGTTTATGACCTTTTGTAAGAGACAGGTTATAGGAAACCCAGAAAGTTACAGTAAACGATAAATGCTTAATTCATGGTGTTATAGAAATAGTGCTGAGGTCAGACCTGGGTTCAAATCCTAATTTTGTGATTTATAGGCTTTAAGACTTCAGTCAAGCTATTTATTTCCCTGAACCTTGGTTTCCTTATCTGTAAAATATGAATAATACCTACCATTTTTTTTTGAGAGGATTGAGAGATATGATATTTAAAGATTGTAGTACAGCACAGAAAACAGTCAATAAATGTTCCCTTTTTTGTTTTAAACCCTGTACCAATGGAGCAATACTTTTTTTTTTTTTTTTGGACAGTGTGTGACATCAGTTTAGACCATGGTTCTGCCAGTTACTAGCTATGTGATCTTAAGTAGGTTACTTATTTTCTTTGAGTCTCAATCTCTTTGGGGGGAAAAAAAGAAAAAGGGGAAATTATGCCTTGAGAGAGTTCTGTGAGAATTAAGTTAACCTAGCAGATATATAGTATCTAGCACAAAATAGTCACACTTAATAAATACAGGGTCCATTTCTTTTGACTGTATTGGAGTATATCAATACAAATGTATGGAGCAAATAATACAGGTAATAAGATTGGATTAGGGTGGTGCCTGGGGTGGAGAAAGAAGAAGCGGATTGTAGTGTGTATTTTTTAAAAGATAAAAACAAATTTGATACAGAAGAGGAAGGTATGTCTCTATATTTCTATTTTTGTCTTTCTATAAGATGAAAATAATATAAAATATTGAAATATCCTTGGATTGTAATAATGCTAATTGAAGGTTTTATGACATCATTGGAAAGTATGTTAAGGTCTCACAACCCAAAAAATGGTACCTTACTACTAAATTTAGTCTTGTTCTAATAATAATTTTAATAGACATTGTCATCTAAGCTCCACCAAAAAGTTAATGACTTTTCTGTGAGTAGAGACCCCTGTCACAATCAAAGCCAAACCTAGAAGCATAAAGGGAAGGAAATCCATTTATAAAATGTATGCAATTATTTGTCACTTGAAATATAATCAGCAGAGCAGCAACCCAGGTCTTGTTGTGTATCAGTGGTGAGTGATTTCTTGGCTAAGGAAGTTTAACTTGCAGGGCAAATACTAAGCACTAAATATTAACATTTCAGAATTGTATTGTTCACAGTGTTTATTTAAGAACTCAGAAGTTGGCTGATATCAAATCCTGGACATCAACCTTCCAATTTTTGGAGCAATATTAGATTTCCTGTGAAATTTCTGGCTTGAATTTAGCCACTGATTCCTTGTGTTTCCCAAGCTAGAAGAAAATGAAGAGGTAAAAAATACTGCTTCCCCCTAGCCATCGCTTATCTGTCCTCCTTTTTTCCAGATATTCAGAGTGGTGTGTATCTGTTTGGGTAATCCACCAGAGACGTTTACCTGGGAGTATCGAGACAAAGATAAAAACTATCAGAAGATTGGCCCCATAACACCCTTGAAGTTTTACAAGGAACATGTCAAGCCACTCTTCAATATGGAAGATAAGGTTGGAGACTGGCACTGGCAGCCACTGGCTGTTTACTTTCAAATGCCTGTTGACTACAAGAAAGAATACACGATTCCTGGGTTACCATGCATGCTCATCAGACTAGACACTAAACAAAATGTTTCCTCCTTCCTCTGAGGTATTTTATGAACCAATTCAGTTGGTCATATTAGGATCCCCAGTGCTCCTCTTCAGAGACTTTTCTAACTATGGGCCAGCAGTCAGTTTAATTCCCATATGCTCCCCTGATTTGGGCCCTGAGTCATTCTCAGTTGCGAAGACAATAAAAGTATATTGGGTGTTTCTTACCATGGGTTCAGAGCATCACTCTACTGTGGGCCCCTCTTGGGACTCTCTTGCGGAAGGGAGCAGTGTCCCATCCTAGTTTTTCCCGCTCACTTCAGGGCTTCTCCACCTGCCTAGCAAGATGACTAGCGCCCCTTCTTCATTGGCATCTTGACCATCTTAAAAGCACGTGGCGTTTTTTTATGATGGAGTCCCAACTCAGTTGTGGTACTGCCAGATGTTGAGCCTTTCTGGTAACTTGAGAGCAGAGGTCTTGTAGTGATGGACTCGTGAATCGCCATCTTGCCATACTCAGTGCACACAATTCTGCAGAATTAGTTTTGGGGTGATTCCCGCCAGTAGGAAAAACAGGTTGATGCAACTCCCAAATGTGTCCCTTATACTAATTAGGATATACAGGGACCTCTCTCACATGACCTTGCCACCTTTTGTTTCTCAGTTATTTAACAATGTGTAATGCTTGTTCTTGTAGGCAGAGGTGCTAAGCTTGATACAAATATATGAACTTAAAGGAGAGGTCTGTATCTTGCTTGACACTCCTGGTTTTATGTTCTAATCAACATGTTCTTGATCTCAATAGATTTGTTTAGTGAATGACCCTCGGCCCCACCATAAGTACAGCAGGCTTTACACGGTGGACTACTTAAGCAACATGGTTGGAGGGAGGAAAACTCTATATAACAACCAGCCCATTGACTTATTGAAAAAGGTGGTTGCTGCCTCCATCAAAGATGGAGAGGTTGGTATTGTTTCTTTGTCTTCTGCATAGGGGTTAAAACCTTTTCTTCCCACTTCTTTGGTGTAATAGGAAGAACTTATGTTGACTTCTTTCATCTTCTTTCCTCTATTTCTAGGCTGTATGGTTTGGCTGTGATGTTGGAAAGCACTTCAATGGCAAGTTGGGCCTCAGTGACATGAATGTGTGAGTGCAAGAAATTTAAAATAGAAAATCATTTGTGGGTTGTGACTGTTGGAGTGCACTCTTGGTACGAAGTGACTCAGCTCAGGTTCACTCAAAGATTAAGGCTGGCCTGAGGGTGGGTCTCTTTCTTTCTATTTTGTAGAATTTGAGGATTCGTAGCAGAAACTCCACATATTTATATGCTCTAACCTGGGAAGTCAAGATCATACTTCATATCTGAGTTGAAATTGTTGGACGTTCCTAAAAAGTCATCCTACATGAGAAAGACACTTAAAAAAAATTTTTTTTGTTTAAAAAAAAAAAACAATGTAACACTCAAAGTAGTATTGTAAAAGATATAATCAATGTGATGCCAAGTATTTGATACCAAGTATTTATCAAAGATACCACATACTTTTTGTCTTTTTTTTTGGTACAATAATTACTTTTTAAAAGACAAGGGACTTCCATGGGTGGTCCAGTGGCCAAGACTCCATGCTCCCAATGCAGGGGGCCCGGGTTCAATCCCTGGTCAGGGAACTAGATCCCACATGCTGCAGCTAAGAGTTCACATGATGCAACTAAAAGATCCCACATGCTGCAACTAAAGATCCTGCATGCGGCAATGAAGATCCTGTGTGCCGCAACTAAGACCCGGTGCAGCCAAATAAATAAATAAATATTTTTTTTAAAAAAGGCAACTTAAAAGTTGGATTACTGGGACTTCCCTAGTGGCAAAGTGGTTAAGAATCTGCCTGCCAATGCCAGGTACACAGGTTCGATCCCTGGTCCGGGAAGATCCCACATGCCACAGAGCAACTAAGCCCGTGCACCACAACTGCTGAAGCCCACGTGCCTAGAGCCCGTGCTCCGCAACAAGAGAAGCCACTGCAATGAAAAGCCCGCGCACCACAATGAAGAGTAGCCCCCAGCTCGCCGCAACTAGACAAAGCCTGCACGCAGCAATGAAAACCCAACGCAGCCAAAAAAAAAAAAGAAAGTTGGATTACGAAAGTTATAAAAATAATAGTAATTGATTACTGTGTAAATCTGCTCAGTGCGTTTGGGGATATAATGAAAGGTTTTCCAGATCTCTTGTTTGCTATTTGAGCCTTCTTAACTACTTCTATTACTTTGATACCTTATGTATTTTGTCTTTATGACAACTAGGACTAATATGCATACACACTTTAAAGCATTCCTCCTGGTTGTTTATGACAATGAAGATTCATTTGTGAACTGAATCATTCAAATTCCTTGACTTAAAATATATCACTTTAGCATTACTTGTAAGTAATTATTACTTGTAGGAAATTGAGTAAATATCTTGACAGTTAACAACAGGACAAAGGAAATCTGCTAAAAGAATTCATGAAGTTTTTTAAACTTTGAAAATATTCTCCAATATTTTGACACTATTTATTTAAATTTCACAGTTAGCAGTGGTCTAAATGAATTCAGAAACTGAGTGTTTCTCCCGGCTCAAAAGAGACCATTTTTGAAAGAAATTACTTCAGAAACTTTTAAGTTTTCTTGCCAAAATGACAGTGTAAGCTTATCTTGTCAGCTTTCTGATTTGGGGAATTTATGTTTAATAACTTCATATTTTTCTGAGTACTCTTGTGACACAGAGAGAATGGAATCCCATTGAGAGACTAAATTTTGCACGTACCACGTTCTCTAAAGAGCTACAGCCCAGATATATCTGGAGCTGCAAAGCCCCTTCAGGTTCTTCTATGATCCTTTTACAACCAGAAGCCAATTATCCCCCATGATTGTACTCTCTATATTCTGTGCTATTGTTCTCTTTTACAGCTATGACCATGAGTTAGTGTTTGGTGTCTCCATGAAGAACATGAATAAAGCTGAGAGGCTGACTTTCGGTGAGTCACTTATGACCCACGCCATGACCTTCACTGCTGTCTCGGAAAAGGTATGACCCTCAGCGTGCCCACTCCAGTGTTTGCATAGGTGGATCTACATGCTCCTGCAGACCATTTAATCCAGCAGAGCTTCTTCATAGTGTATATGATTTCTGTTAAAAGTTAGCGAGACATTGTACCTGCCTCACTTGGGGTTTGGCTGGATGCTCAGAAGTAATAAAAATAGAAACTTTCCAGGAGGAGCAGAATTTGTGCCAGCAGGGAGTAAGGAGGTAACTGCTTTTCTGTAACTTTGGAAATTCTTGGTGTGAAAAGAGGTCAGCAAGGGAACTTGGGAGAGGATAACTTCAGTTTAATAAGGAATTAAAATGTGCCCTGAAAGTGTTCATATCTTGATGACTTATGTTCAGACTCACCTTCCTTTCATTTGTCATTCAGATTCTTCTGCAGTAAAATGTCAATAACAATAATTTGTAGACTCCATGCCCATTACTGGATTTATGCAGAGCTTCAGGAAATTGAATGTAAAAAGTATGTTGAATTTCCTATGAAATACTCTGACTAGTAATATCACTGTTTCTAAGACACAGTGTTGGAAACAACAACTGCAGTTTTATTTCACAAATAAGCCTCCTTATTTCTAGGCTGTAGAATAGATATTTACTCCTGTGCTCAGGGGTCATAAAGAAGAGAAGACTTCAGAATACTTTAGTTCTTTACCACTGCAAGCAAAAGTGTTCTTTTCCTAGCCTAATTGGAAAGAAAGTCACAGAATAACTACCTTGACCTTAGAAGCAAAATATTAGAAGGAACTTCTCGTAAAATACTGTAAGTAATGAAATAAAATTCTATAGTAAATAAACTAGAATAAAATACTACTAAAATACTTAGAATAAAATATTAAGTTGTTCATATTTATGTTTAGACCTCCTATATTGTAAAATTCAGTGGATTTATTACTAAAGCTCCTTAAAGTTAAACTTTTAAACTATTCAGAGGATTATTAAAAGGGAAAACAAACTAAAAACCTTGTAATTTCCAAGAGAGTTTTGGGTTTTATCATTTTCCATCTCTATTATAGAGTATTCCTGTTTTTCAGAAATAAAAATCATACATACTCCATGTCGTTTTCTCTGGAACTTCCATTCTTTCACTGGCATGGTTTATTAATATGCTTTTTTTTCCCCTCTGGGAAATGGAGCTACATTACCTGTAAATATTATAAAGCAGAATCGATACTATCATAACTGGAATTTTATATTGAGATTTTTCTCTTCCTTCCACTTTGAGTTTTTGACCACTACAAAACTAGTTTGCACTGCATTTGAATGATAATGCAGAGATAAATGCTAGTAAGTATTCTGGGATATTCTTTCTTGTTTCTGGTTTCTTGGAATCCCTCTGAGGGAGGTCCAGATATTATTCTATATTTGTAGATGACATGGCTTGATCTAGGTCATGCAGGAATTCATTGGCAAAGGAAAGAAGAGGAAACATTTTCAAACTTACTATAATAAATGACTTTAGGTGATATAGATTCTAACAGTTATATTTAAAAGGAAAGTAAAGATGGACTATAATGCAGGGAGTAGAAAACCAAAACATTTAATAAGCTAGCCCCAGAATGTATAGTTTATTGATGTGGTTTTAAAGGTACCTGGGGCTAAGATTAAGGGGTAGGTAGTACAGATAAGGGTGTTTGAAACTTGTGGGTTTGATTGTTGGCTATTTCTGAGACTGAAAATTACTGAGATTCAAGAAAACTGTCAGGAGTAAAATCAAATCCCATGTAGATGAGACTCATGCAGTTTTATGCAGGTGGGAGTTGACAGATGAAATCATTAGGAGATAATTCAGGAGCCAGCTCTCTTCTCATGCTACAGAGATTTAAGTTGTTTTGACATCAGCTAATGCCCTGGGTAAACATGAGAGAGAACAGTCTTTTCCCAAGTGCAGCCTTCTTATCCCTCTCTGCGTCACTGTAAGAAAGACTGTAAATGAAGGTTATCAGGATGAGTATCGTTGTCCCTTTAAGAAGATGAAAATTGAGCTTATTTTATTAATGAAGATAGAAGGAGAACGGAACTGCCTGGGTTTTGTTTTGTGAAAATAGTGTTTGGTTTGCCATTCAATCTCTATTGTATTAAATTCAATATTTGTGTAACTGAATCAATAAAAGAACACATTGGAGAGTGTCATTACTCGGTTCCCCTAAGAAAGAAAAGTAGGCTGTATTGATGAGAATGTGTTTGTTTTCTTTTTTAAACTCTTGACTAGGTCTTAGAATCATTTCTAAAATAAATACAGTGGGGTACCTTTGCAATGAATGCTGACTAATTAAAAGCAAGAGTCTCTGGCTTCAGATGGTGTTCACTGCTTTCAGTAATTTAATATTTTGTTTTTCTTAGCCAAGAGGCATTTTAATGTGCTTATTTTCTGTATACAATAGAATGTAAAGGAGAAAATAGTATTTATCGCTTTGCTGGGTTTATTGCATTTTCACCCCAAGAGATTCAAACTCCACTTCTATTAGAGTATCCCTTTGGTTATAGTGGAAGATATACGGCCCTGGTCATGTATATCATTGCTGTATAGCGAAGGCTCTTTCTTCTGAGTGGCTGAATAAGAGCTGAAATTACATGACACCTCATCAGGACGGATCTAGTTTCAGACTACACACTGTCATCCACTCTTTTGCAGGATGATCAGGAGGGTGCTTTCGTGAAATGGAGAGTGGAAAATTCGTGGGGTGAGGACCACGGCCATAAAGGTAAGCTTAATCTGGTAATACGAACTCAGAGTGACTAGGTCTGCTCTACTCTCTGCCTCCTAATGGGAAGAAAAAGCTGCCCTAGTGTGGATCATTTTTATTTTTCAGTAATTGGTCCCATTAGCTAGATTATTAGCTAGACTATTCTGGAGAAAAATCTGAGGATCTAGTTTGCCCCCAGGATCCCTACGACCAGCATGGTAGGCCTGAACTCCCTGGTTGGCTCTGAGATCAGTATGTGCTGGCATTTGTTCCAAACTGTGCTGACCCTAGTAGACCTCTTTGTACCAGAATCACTTGGCCCGTAAGAAGTTTGCCCTTTGCCAGGACACTTGCTGTATGGAGTTTGGTGCATTTTCGTTTACTGCACTAACTCTCTAGAAAATCAGAAGCTTTCTAGTGGGAGAATGGGATTGGCAAGAAACTTTAGGCATGTATTGGAGACTCATGAGAAGTTGTGAAGTCTAAAGAGGAAAAGAATGCCATGGTTACCATTTAGATGGTTTTATTCTGACAATCAAAACGCAGGCAGAAGTCATAAGTAAATTATAGTAATTAGGCTTAAAGAAAAACCACAGGTAATATATGAATTGTAGAAAAATAAAAACTACAGATAAGCCAAAAGAGGGGGAAAAAAATCTCTAATAATCCTGCTACCCAGCGATCACCATTGATTAACTGTTTAGGGTATATTCTTGCAAATCTTAGAGACCATATTTCTTAAGACTGTTTTTCATAGTAGATTTAGTAGATAAAAGCCTTTTAAGGTGTTGTTATGCTTTAATTTTTAGAGTTTCAGACCAAAAAGTGGCAACTACCAGAGAATATTATGCATGTCAGCATGTATTTGCGTGTGTGTTATGTGCTGGTCACATCTTGTAGCAGCTGTTTCCCAGAGTCCATATTTCTTACTTTTAGCCAGTAGATTCTGGCTAGGAAGGACACATTAACCGCAGCTCTCTAGACTAGTTAGAAGACTGGAAGGAAATAGGTAGGGAATCCAGTGAGATTACCCAGACACTTGGAATCAAACTTCAGCTATCTCACCCAAGCAGCAATCAGCCAGAAATTTTCTTTAAAAAAAGTAAAACAAAATGAAAGAAAAAAAAGAAAAAGAAAATAGCGATCTCAGCAACTCTTTACCTGTTGCTTCCCTCTTTGTTTAAGTGATTTTCCAGCTAAGTTCTTTAGAGCTCTAAGATTTCCAAGGGTAAAAGGTGGAGGTTTGGAAGTGAGCAGATGGGGCTTCAGTCGTTTATATTTGAAAACTACTGTCTTAGAAGAGCCTTGACAAGACTTGAGTATGCTGCAGTTGAGTGGCACAGGCTAGTAGGTGATGGCCAACACCTAGAGGCCATTTAATGTGTCATTCCAAGTCTTTTCATCTCCCCATGAAATGATCATTGGTGGATTTTGGCTAACTGTCCCTGGGATCTGCTGTGAAACTCAGCAGCTCAGTGATTATATGTAAACGAATATTAATGCTGTTGGTACGTATCTGCTCATCATCAGGTAGTTGCATGTCCCCCATCTGTGATTTCTGTTATTGTTCTGTGATTATGGGGCACTTGCTAAATTAACTGTTATGAATTAAAGTGCAACATATTTTTTAATTGGTGATTTCTTATAAGATAAATTCATTTTAAGACACAAAAACATTGGGATCAGGTAGAGGTGGGTATAAGGAAACTAGCAAAAAGATTAAAAACAAACAACTCAGAATTCAGTTATATCCCTTAAGTTGATGGTGGTTAAGAAGTGGATGCAAAGGAAAAGCTTGTCTTGAATTGGAAGGATTTGGTATTTGTAACATTTTAAAACATAAGCTATTGTTTCAGATGAAACTCTGTAGCTTCTGTTTCATTTTTGGTCTTATTTGGTCCCTGTAAATGGTTTGTTATTGTAAAGATTAGTGTCTAGAAAAAGGACTAAATTTATGGTTTGTTTAGACCAGCCTGGACCCCTTGGCTTGTTTCTGAGATATTTTTCTATCTATAACAGTCACTGAGTTTGTAGATAGTAGTGATACCCATTTAAGAGAGGATAAACACTTGTAAAGTCAGGCAAAAGCTCTGTGTTCTGTGTAGTGTGAGTTATTGTCTTTCTTACTTTGAACCTAAATACCTACTCTTAAAGAGGATTCTAGGCCACTTTGCTAATTTTTTTCCATTCAACTGTACCTCTTTACTCCTAACGCAATAAAAGTTTTGCTTCTGCTGACTTACTCATTCTATTATCATGTTGAGAGAGCTGGGGTCTTTTTTTTTTTTTAAGTTCAAAGGTTATAGCTTATTGTACTATAACACATTAACCAGTTTTGCTTCCAACCCAGAAGTCTAACATTTAATTATTTACAGAATTATATGAATTTTATAATTTATGTTATAAAGCACACATAATTATATCACACACACACACATTTTCAAATGTCCTTTGGCTCTTTGAACTGATTGTGTTATCTTACTGGTTCACTCTTGTAGTGAGTTGAATAAAATCTTTAACACGTGTTTATTTTACATTTGCATTATATCACCATTTTACTTCTTAAAATTTACTTTAATGACAGTGATACTCCCTTCTTGGTTTTTTTTTTTTTTTTAACATCTTTATTGGAGTATCATTGCTTTACAATGGTGTGTTAGTTTCTGCTTTATAACAAAGTGAATCAGCTGTACATAAACATATATCCCCATATCTCCTCCCTCTTGTGTCTCCCTCCCACCCTCCTTATCCCACCCCTCTAGGTGGTCACAAAGCCCTGAGCTGATCTCCCTGTGCTATGCGGCTGCTTCCCACTAGCTAGCTGTTTTGCATTTGGTAGTGTATAGATGTCCATGCCACTCTCTCACTTCATCCCAAGAGCTGGGGTCTTGATCCCTGTGGTCTGCCTATAATCCTTCCTAGCGAAACCTGCAGCTGTCTAGTTAAGACTAAACTAACTTTTTTGTTGTTCTCGAATAACTGAAATGCCTGAGATTATACAGAGTAAAGCATTTCAGTAGAGAGCCAAAAGATAAATTGTACTGAGTGGGGGTAGCGAATAGTTCATTCAAAGCCAAAATAAATTATTCTCATGTGTTTCTTGGTAATGTTCTTTCTGACTTAACAGGAAGGAAGGAAAGAAAACATGATCTAATTTAATTGGCACACTTGGCCTGACCTTAGGAGAATACGTAGTGTGCTATTATGCTGGCGAGGTGTGTTTACCCCAGCAGGGCCCTCCCGTCTGTCATCCTGGTGGGCATTGGCTGCCATGTGTGAGACAGAACCTCTTTTGTGCTCTTTCAGGAGACAGGACAACCTTAAACAGCATTGCTAGGATTTTGTTTCTGTAGATAACATTGTTAACAGTTTGTTACTGTTCTCTATGGGGTTTCTGCTTGTTAAGATTGATGGTTTCTCAAAAAGCAATGTTGATAATACTACAAGCTGGAGGTGAACAGAGCAGAGATACCTGGGCAGGCTGCCTTTTCCCTCTGCCCAGTTCTGGCTTTGGTCTTTCCCATTGGTCATGAGACTACTAATTAAATCAGATAACCTGACTGTTTCCCAAAGGGGACAAATATTAGACACATAAAGGGAGACACATAAAGGGAGAAATTAATTCTTATCTTATTGAAGCCATTGGGTTACTTCATATTGGTGAGGTATTCTAGTATTCTAGAATTCTGGTATTCTTAGTCAGATGGACTGAAAATTGGATACATATCTAGGATGGTGTACAACCAACATGGCTTTCTTTTCTCCCCTGCTTCTTGAAGTACTTGACTGTGTGTTTATGGATCATATTAGAAATGGATTTCATAGTTGAATGAGGGAACAGACCTTGGGACTTGTTACATTGTCTTTCATTTTGAAAAGCTGATAGGCTTGTTAGAATCAAGTAGTTTGTAAAATGTTTAAGAATTTAAAATAGGGGTGATAACCTTTGGTGCTTCTTACTCTTGGTCAGAAATTCATCTGAGAAGAGCATAATCTTTAAGCCAAAGTGACCTACAGGTCATCTCACTAAAAACTGGTAGAGCCAGAATTATAATTCAGTCTGACATTAGAGCCTGTTTTTTTAACCACTAAACTGTGCTTCCTCCAAGCTTCTCTGTTCTAGTAACATCTAGTCTACTCATGGACATACCAGATCAATTTATGATCTTGGTGACCAGAAACTAGTGGCTACGGGGACATAAAACTTGAATAAAGTATCTGGAGATGAGTAAATGTCTGCTGTCAGGAGAAAGGGCTCTTAGAGCACTGTTTATGTCTGGGAATCTGAATAAGGAGGGGAGGATGGAGCAACTCGTGAGTGGTTTGTGTCCAGAGTTAGCACATTGTGAGTTGGGCAAGTGAAAAACTGTATGTAACCACCAAAAATTTCCCAGGATTATTTTGTCCATGCCGCTTTATAACATGGTCTTTGTTTTTGTTTCTGTTTTTTTTTAACTTTTTATCATGGACAATTTCAAGCATATATAAACAGAATAGTATTAAGAAGTCCCCATAGCCCAGCTTCAATAGTGATCAACATTCTGCCATGCATATAACAAAAGTGTTGATACTCAATAAATTAAACTCTTGGATGGTCTCCCTAATGAACCAGTCTTATTATGGAACTTCTTTTTATGATTGGTTCACTTAGTCATGAGATGATATTCCAGTTCTAAAGTCTGATACATCAGAGCTCTGAAGGTAGAATTATCATAACATAGTTCTTAATGCTTGTAGTCTAGTTTCTTAATATGCTAAATAATACAACTTTTTAGTAAGGTTAGGAGGAATATTATTTTCTAACTCTGCAATGGTCATTGAAGGAAAATCTTTATCTTTTAAAAATTTGTTTCTCTACATTTTCATTTCGAACCAAGATTAGTTTTCATTTTTCAAATTGCTTTTGTGCCTGTCAACTTCAACTTTGAAGTTGTTTTTAACTCACATTCTTCATCTTTCCTTACAAATAAGCCTTTCTGTTCCTGATTTCATTTTAGTAAAATTTCCACACTTCCTCATAAAAGGGAGTCTCTTGATGATTTCAGTTAAAGAGGCTTTGGCATGTTAGAGATTAATCTGGAAAGAAATTTATGTGGCTGATTCACATTACATCTGGACTTCTGCTGCTTTCTAAAAACCAAAAGTATAGCCTTTAAATTGCCTCACCATGTGATTTTGGAAACAGTATGTCCAAAGCTAGGCACAAAATTCATCATATCCTTCATATAATGTTATATGGTGGAACCAGGAGAGACAGTTACTACTTTCTTGATTATAGATCCTGGGCAGTAATTTGTCTCCTTATGGTTTCACATTTCTCTATCAGTAACAACGGATAATGACTACTTCCTTATGAGGTCCTATAGTTTATATATAGCCATCAAACTGTATACTGTTATATAACTCTAAAAAGTTCAATGAATATTCTATATTTCTGTCAGAGGTACTCAGGACATAGAGTTCATAACATCTTGCTTCATAAGAATTCAACATTTGCTAATGTATTTGTATTTTTTTCCCCCACGGCATCATGTAGAGTAACTCAGGATATGAACACCCATGTTTGATGTGAAAAAATGAAAACATGCTGAGAGGTTTTGACTTGTTCAGGTTGCACAGTGTCAGAGAGAGAATTGGAATTCAGATTTCTTAATGTGACACAGGCAGCTTCCCTGAAAATGTATATTACCTATGAAAGATAACCAGTTACTTGCAGATCAGTTTGAGATTTAGTGGATTTCTAGCACAGATAATATAAATTATAGACAATATTGAGCTGAACTTGCAGAAATAAGAGAAAATTATATGAGCTAAAAGTGGATGCTTCTGATTTCCTGTAAAAGAGCAAGATACAAATTTGTTTTGTCACCTCAGGGTTTTCATGTCTCTCCAGGCTTGGGAAAAGCACTGCTACTATCAAATTCGGGTATCTGAGTTCTTTCAGAGGGACTTCTCATCCTCCATCTTCATTAACCAATGAGCCTGCATGACTCAAGCTAAAAAATAGTTCATGTGAGTGGAACAGAGGAAGACTGACGGTTGCTTCCTTATCAAAGTGTGTGACTAGCAGAGGGCTACCATTTGTGAGAGGGGGACAAACTATGGAACAGAGGCTCCTCCTAACCTGCAAGCAGGCATTGGTTTCAGGGAGAAATCTCTTCACATTTAATATAGATTTGTGTGTGTGTATTTGCTTTCTCCTCTAGAGAGGATCTGTCATTTTCACCAGATTGTGTCCCAGGTGTGTTTGCGTTGCTTTGAGGAGGATAGAGGTTAAGCACAGAACCTGGCACCAGATGCCTGGGAACACATCCTGGCAGTCCCTCCTATTGGCTGTGTAGCCTTGGTCATGGTATTTAACCTTTATAAGCCTTAGTTTTCTGATCTGTAAAATGGGGTTAATAATTGTACCTACCTCATAGGGTTGTTGTGAGAACTGTGCCAGGCATATAAGAAGTGCATGAAAATATTAGCTATTGTTGTTACTGTTGTTAATGTTATCTGTAGGCAGGTGAGAGCAGGAGAGCGAGAACATAAGGCTCCTTAATCCTTCCCTCTGGGAGAGGGCTGTCTTAACTTGCCCATGGTTCTAGCGTCAGGTCTCTAAGAATTCAAGACCCTCGTGTGACCGCTGGACTACATACCGGTTTACTGGATGGATGACTCGTCATGCGGGCTTAGTTGCATGAGGGAAAGCAGTGGAGGCGAATAAACCTAGTGCCCAGAAGAACCCATCGGCAATAACATCACCTCACATTTATTGATGGGATGCAGGGAACCGTGCACAGACCATGGTGGAACGAATGTCTCTGACCCTCAGAGGAATTTATACTTATTCACCTGGGACATGGAAGGGGATTTGAAGAGGGCTGTGATGGGACAAAAGTGGCATTCATGGTGTGCTCCTCAGACTGTAAGATATAGGATAAGTAGACCAAGAAAAGCAGGAGAAGGGATGATTTCTCCAGGAAGGCAGATGACAGCAGAAGTGGAGGAACCGGGCAGAGCCCCCTCAGTGGGGAGACAGTAGAAAGACATTGAAGCTGAAGTTATTGAAATGGGTGAGGGGTCAGGGAGAAGTCATGGAACTGGGTGATGTCAGGGAGAACTTGGTGGTAAACAGTGCTGCAGCAGGGCAGCCAGAAAATGAGTCAGTGGGAGAGGCTTCGGGATTGGACTTTAAGGCAGGTTTTGGAAACTTTAGGAGGGGTGAGTGAGGGTAGAAGCCCAACTGTGCTATTAATGCCACATCAGGAACATTTTGTACTTGATTCTTTCAAATGCTAGGTACAGGGAGTGGGGAGGCCAGGAATTGAGCTGGGATCATTGAGGCTGTAAATCTTGTTCTGTATGGTGTTTGCAATTTATTATAAGAGCAATTTATTATAAAAACAAATTGCTTTACCAAAAGTAAATAAATAAATAAATAAATATTTTTTTTAAAGACCCTTTAAAAAAAACAACAAGAAAAATTGCTTTTATAAGTGCAAAATAATAAAGGGGGTAAACTACAAGAGAGATGGTGAGTGATTGGAACAGGGAAGGCTCCTTAGTGATTCTTCAAAGGTGAGCAGAGGGCTTCCCTGGTGGCGCAGTGGTTGAGAATCTGCCTGCCAATGCAGGGGACACGGGTTCGAGCCCTGGTCTGGGAAGATCCCACATGCTGCGGAGCAACTGGGCCCGTGAGCCACAGTTACTGAGCCTGCGCGTCTGGAGCCTGTGCTCCGCAACAAGAGAGGCCGCGATAGAGGCCCGCGCACCGCGATGAAGAGTGGCCCCCACTTGCCACAACTAGAGAAAGCCCTCACACAGAAACGAAGACCCAACACAGCCATAAATAAATAAATAAATAAATAAAGACTTTCTCTCTATTCACTGTCTTTAAAAAAAAAAAAATAATAATAATATTTAAAAAAAAAAAAAAAGGTGAGCAGAGTTTTAGAAAGACGTTAGGGTTGTGGCTCTTTTGGGAAGCGAAGTGGAAGGCCAAGAAAAGGGGAGCTGAGAAGCGTAGCTCTTGACCTGTGAAGCATGCTTCAGGCCAGTCCGAGGCCTGGGGCCAAGAAATAATGTGGCCTGCCATCAGTGGAGCTTTTGAGGAATGATCAGAAAGCAGGCTTTGCCTGAAACAAATAGGAGTAATGATGTTTGGGGTTAGAGAGAAGTCATTGAGTTTTGGTGAGGAAACAAACCCTTGGATGACACCTAAAGTTGTGTTTCCTCCTCTTGTCCAACATCAGAGATCCTGGCAGGATTTTGTGTGATCTTGTACTTGCCTGGATCATGCTTACCGTCCAGGGAAACAAAAAAATCAGACTGGTTGGTGTGCTGCCTTCTCTCCTCAGCCCAGAGGTGGACAGGCTTCTTCTGGACTCCTTAGCAGAGGGACTTCCTCAGGAAGTGTGCACTTCTGCAGACTGAACTTTGTTGTGGTTTGATGGTTTAAAAAAAATGCAACCCACAAACCAAAACAACCCTCTTTCCCAACCACATTTTCCACTCTGCCTTCTTACCAGGGAAACACAATCTTCTGTAGCCTTTGTTTCTGAAAGAGGCTACAGGTAATATCCAGCTGTAAGAGTATCCCTTCTCTTATCAGCAAAAGGTTCAGGAACCTGAACCACAGACCAGACGTTTGTGTTTTACTCTGGAGGAAAAAGAAGCTTCTCCTCAGATCAGTGTCCAGATATCTGTCTCATAAGTAGTGGGTTTGTTTCTTTTTGAAAAACGTCCAGCCCATCCTGTTCTCCAGCCTTCTAAATAAATGCACTTAGAACACATGACATCTCTTTGATTTAAAGATACAAAATACCTCATAAATGGACCCTGCAAAACCTGGGCTCATGGCTCTGGATGTGGGGTGTGTGAGCGGAAGGAACCCGGTTCTAGACAGTGCCTAGATGAGGAGCTAGATAAAGCAGTTACCTGTTGACCAAGGTCATAACTGCCTGCCACTCTCTTTGCCCCCCTGAGTGCGGAAGCTGAGCCCCATGGAAAAGACCGAATTTGAAGTTAAGACCTGGATTTGAGTTAGGGCTTTACTTACTTACTGGCTATGTGACTTTAAACAGCTCATACCAACCCCGCCTGCCTCGTAGTGTTGCTGTGAGGATTAAAATCAAAACAAGGATAGTGGATGTAAAATTGCATTTTGAAGTCTAAGCTCCCTACAGATCCCTGTGTGTGTTTTTTATTTTGCTTTCTAAGGTATAATTCTTTTAATAAATAATAAAATTACATTGTTCCAAAATCAAAATACAAAAAAGTATATAAAGGGGAATCTTGTTTCCATCTCTGTCACTCTCTACTCCTTTCACCTCCCCTTCTTTCAGTTTCCCATTTCTGTTGTATCCTTCCAGTGTATTTTAGTGCAGCAAAGGTAGCATACCTTATGCCCCACTCTGCATCTTGCTCTCACTTCACTTAACAGCATGTCTTTGAGGCCTGTCAGTACGTTTTCACATCAGTACAGCTTCATTATCTTCCATTGTCTGGATGTACCATACTTTATTTAGCCAGTTCCCTTACTAATGGAACTTGGGTCATTTCCAGGCTTTTGCTATTACAAACTATATTGCAGTGAGTTAATATCATACAATGATTAGAACAGTGCCTGACAATACTAAGAGCTGAATAAATATTAACTGTTATTGTGCCTGAATAAACATGTATTGTCTGCATGTAAGTACTGTTTTGTCTGTAGGATGAAGTTCCAGAAATGGCCTTGCTTAGTGAAGAGGGTAAATGCATTTGAATTTTTTCTAGGTTGCCAAATTCCATTCCATAGGGATTGTGTCTTTTTGTACATTTGCAGCATACTCTGTACAAATGTAAGGCATGCTTTACACAGTGGGTAACCAACAGAAGTGGTTGACAGATTGTCACTACTTACTTACCTGTTAAAATTGTGTATGTTCATAGCTGGGGACTAGACTGTGCCGAGGCCTTACTGAGTGGTGGATTTTTCACTGAGATTGTGTTTCTTATGTTTTCTTACCACTAACCCTACTTTTCTCTCTTATTTATTTATTTTTTTAATATAGTAGCAGGAAAATGTTTGTAAGCATAACAAAAAAGTTAGAAGTCATAAAGGAAAAGATTGATAAATTTGACTTCATAAAATAAAAAAAATTTTAGTATACTAGAAAACACATCATCAACTAAATTAGAAGGCAAATTGCATAATAGGAAAAAAAGTTTGCAATCATTATAGTATATTAATATAGAGAGCACTATTACTGATCACTGTGAAAATGACAAACATACCAGTTAAAATTAGGCAGAGGTCCGAAACAGACTCTTTATAAAAGAAAACTGTGAATAGCAAGCACACACAGGCAAAAGTTCAAATTGGACCCAAAAATAAAGTTGTAATTATATATACCAAGTATTGATGAGGATATAAGGAAATTAGATAGATAATTAAGGATGTACACAGAGGTTTAATTACAAAAATGTTTATAGCAGTGTTGTTTCTAAGCCTAAAAAAACAATCCAGATTCCAACCGTAGGGGATTGATTAAGTACATTTTGGTTTTATTCATACAAATTCAGCTTAAAAATTAAGATGTAGATAGGTGTCTTTTTTTATCAATGTGAAAAGAGCAATATTGGAAAACAGCATGTGTGGTACTCTAGTAATAGAGCACGATGATGTCTCATTTTTATTAAATGTACAGAGTATATGTAGAAACTTTTATCAGAGGATGATAAATCTGAATAGGGCTTAACCCAAGGTGGTGGGGTTGTAGGCAGTTTTAAAATTTATATTCATCTTCTTACCATCCACCTCTTCCTTCTGCCCCTCTTCCTTCTTTTTTCTCATCTTCCTCCTCCTCCTGTGTTTCCAGAATTTTTTATAATGGGCATTAATTATATGGGTAATCGTTAAGGAATCAAAAAGCAATATAACATTTCAGAATTTTGAGGGGAAAATCACCTACCCAGTGATATAAAATTATCATTTTGCTTTTTTTTTTTTTTCATGTTTTCTCCCCCTGTGTATCTGGATTTTTAACATAGTTATATAGGATATGCCATTTTTATATACTTGTTTTTATACCCGTGTTTTATATACATGTTACTATGTAGTCTTTGCAACTTCATCTTAAATGACTGATTAATGTTGGGTGAAGTGGTTTCTCACTATTTATTAGGAAGTTTGAAATACAAGACAAGTGTCAGTAAAGCCTTTGCTTTCCTTTCTGGGAGCCTTTCTTCAGCCTTGAGTTATCAGCATCAGGTGAAAGATTGGCAGTGACTTAATGAGGCTTCAGTCGTCTGGCTTCCTTAGGTCTGTGCTGCCAGACAGATCCATCGCAGCAGAGCTGATAACTTGATTTTGTCATACCTTTTTTTAAAATAGCAAAAAAATATATATATATATATATATTTTTTTTTTAACCACAAATAGTTTGTTAGTGAGGTGAAATACTTCATAGAACAAAGCAAAAAATATATCTAATTCGTAAATGATAATATATTTATCACTTTAATTTAGTTTGAGAGGTTTAAAACTTAGATCTTTAGCAGGATTTCAGAAAACTGTTTTCTTAGGGTAAAGTTCTTCTTTCCCTTAAACGAACCCATCCGAAACTCTTCTGTGTCTGAGTGAATTTGGCCTAACCGGCCTAGAGCTGTATCCACAGACACTTTTTCCCCTTACAGGCCGATACTGCCCTTTCTCTTAACAAATACAGAAACATTGCCAGTGTCTTTGAGGGACTGTTCACTTATTTTATTTCTTCCTCATAGCATGTAAACAAGACATTAAAGTTTGAACAAAATTTAATTTAGTTCCTAAAGCTGACTTTCTTTATCCATTTATCTGTTTCCCTGAATGCCTTGTTCCCTGAACCTCGAGATCCTTGGAGCAGATTTTTTGTTTTCCTTTTTTTTTTCTTTTTTCCTTTTTCCTTTGAGGAACACCAGTTTCTAATGGCCAGAGTACATAAGTACATAAGGGCTAGAAGCTGCAACTCTCCTCAAATCAAAATGGCCTCTTTCATCCTGCCTTACTGCTCCTCTGCACAGCCCTCACTTGGGTTTTAGACACACTGATCCTAATCTTCTCATTCAAACTCCAAGACACGCAGTATCAACAGCTACAGCGGCCACAAGTTCATTACCTACGCAGGGCGCAGGTACTCGGCAGCCACCTAGACTGTGCGGTTCCTGTGGGCCCCCAAAGAACTCATATCCTGAAGAGAGAGACTAATCAAGGCAGGCCCTCTTGGCAGGGACACTGAAAGGGTGGATTGCAATTGATAGGAGTTTTAATTTGTAAGGACTTACTCTTATCTCCTGCTTTTGGAACAAGATGGTGTAGATGTACTTATTGTCCATTTTCTCTGGGCATTCTTTGAAGACTCATTTGATTGTGTGATGATAGTATTGTCATAAGGATACAGAACTTTATTACATGAATCTGCCTCTATCCTTCACCTGCCTCACTGCCCCGAGCTCCTCTGAGGATTTATTCAGCGTGCATTAGGGTGAGGGGGAGGATGCCTAATGTCTCAAATGGTGTAGCGTTTAGTAGCCTGGTCTCCTGCCCACGAGAACTCTTAGACAAGGCAGATGCTGACTTTCTCAGGAAGCACGCACTTACATTTCTTGCAGCAAGGAATGGTACTGGTTGGCCCTTCGGCCAACCAAGCTTTGGCTGCTAGAACTTAGTGGCAGTAATGTAGGTGATGGTAGGGGCCAGGGACTTTGGAATGGCACGGGCTACAGCGTTTGTCTGTGTTCTTCTTCCCTCAATCTCCTGTTGAGAAAGGAACACTGGATCGTGAGGGGATGAGAGCCCTCGCACACTTGCGCGGACATTTTCTGGTGAGGGTAAACGTGCGGTGCCGCATCAGGACGAGCTGTCTGACTGCTGCCGCAGGAGCAGAATTGGGCGTAGATGAGCTCCCCAGGGCAGCTGTGTTTTCAAGTTAAATAATGTCCTCTGTCACACCATTTAGCTTACAAAATTAGACTTAACCGTCATGATGCCTTTTAATTATTTAAATCAGTCTTGCTTTTAGAGCAGCGGTTCTCAGAGTGTGGTCTGAGGACCCCTGCCAGGTCCCTGGGACCCTTTTAGGGCATCTACAAGGTCTTCCTTCTCCGACAACGTATCTGTGTGAGGCCAGATTTGCTTCATCTACTTCATCCAAAACAACAGATTGCACACAGAAGCAGGTACAAGAATTCAGCTATCTTCTGAATTGTAAAGTAATGCCACTTTCCTAACTAAAATTTATTTTGTTTTGAAATATATAATTATTTTTCCTAAAAATATATTATTAATATTCACGTTTTTTAATTCTTATTTTTAAATGCACCAATATTTTTAACTTTCTGTTTTAATTTTTACTATGGTAAATATCAGTAAGTATAACCCACATAAACAACTTGTTAGGGTCCTCAATAGTTTTAAGTGTACAGTCTTGATCCTGGGGCCAGGAATTTTGAGAACCAACGTACTAGAAGATCACCTTAGGAGAAATACTTACCTCCTCTCCCTTCCTCTTGGTCCTGTGTAGTGGGAAATGATATAGCATAGACCTAGATTTGCACAGACACTTTCAGAGAAAAATTGCTCAAGTGTCTAGTATACAGCAGGTGCCAGATATGATATGATGATGATGATGATGAAGAGGAAGATTGCTAGTTCCTGTGAGTCCTTGCGTGTGTAGGTGCACACAGTACCCCTGTGTAGGTACACAGTTTTGTCCTCTGTGCTCTTTCCATGGCCCATCCTTGTTTTAAATACACACTCTTTCATCTCTTGCTTTAATTTTGCTCTTTGTATTAGCAGTGGCTCAGGTGAAGCATTTTCCCCCCTGTTTCAGTTTGTTGGCCGTGTGATCCTGAAGAGGAATTTGTGTTGTCCTAGTGGAGCCTGAGATACAATCTCCCTGAGGGGAAGAGGCAGGTGTCTAGGATAGGTACCTGATGACGCCACACTTTTTCTCAGCTAAGCTCTCAGCCTGGGGTGTTAGTACAGCTGAGCCCCTCTACAGTCCTGCCACTGGAGAGATCCATAAATCCCAGGGCCTTTGTGAGGAATATACGTCGAGCAACTGTCTCGTCTTCAGTTCTGCCTGATCCTCACCACAGATTTCCTCCTAAGAAAGCAGCGACTCACCCAGTATCATCTGGAAATAAGTGGCTACCTGGGAATGATGGTCAGGCCCCATCAGGACTCCCTCAATGGCTTAGCTGGTTGTTGTAGGAATTTATGGTAGAGAGGAAGGAGAGACAGCAGCCACGGATGCTGAGAAGGTGGGTAGGGTAAGAATCGAAGTGGTATGCGTGCCCTTCTCACCCTAGAGATTAACCCCCTATGTATGTATGGCTGTATGAGCAAGAAACATTTCCACCTACCTTTAGGGTCATTGACTCACCTTCAGGAAGGCAGCCTGGGCAGTGGAATAGCAGGATCTGGTAGCAGCCTTAGGTCCAAGGCCCAGCCCTGAACTTCTGACCTGGGTACATCACTTAGTTACTCTGAGCCCCAGTTTTCTAATTGGTAAAAATATAGCCATCCTGTCCTGTCTGCTTCACAGGGTTGCTAATAAGACTTAATCAGATTAAGTGAGGTTATAGATGGGAAAGCTGAAAAACATGTACAAATGTTAGTTTTGTAAGAGACTTTCTTAGAGTGCCAGTAAGGCTTCTGCTCTTTGCCCCTCACCTTCCGGACTCATGAGGCTTCTCTTCTTTCCTCCAGGCTACCTGTGCATGACGGATGAGTGGTTCTCTGAATACGTCTACGAAGTGGTGGTAGACAGGAAGCACATCCCTGAAGGGGTGCTGGCTGTGCTGGAGCAGGAGCCCATTGTCCTGCCAGCCTGGGACCCCATGGGTGCTTTGGCCGAGTGACGTTGCCTCCAGCTTTTCCTCCTCCCGTGGGACCTGAAGTAGCTGCAAAGGACAGATCCGGGGACTGAAGCCAGAGTTACACAGGTGACTGTGTGTTCCCACGGGACACAGTCAGACTCTTGGATTTCTCCTCCAGGAACCTCTTTGGGAAAGTGTGCTTTATGCTGAAACAAAATACTCTCTAAAGAAAAAAAAGGGAAAGATCAGCTCATACTATCGACTCTCCTCATCTCCAGCAGCTCAGGATCTCTTAGCATTTTAATCAGATGTAATTGTTTGTCTTCAGTCTGTCTCACCAGTCTGGTTCAGTGTCTGTTTTATGAGGCAGGAGAGGATGAGCAGTTATGGTGTGTGGAGAGAAAGCGGACTTAGTGCTCCTTGTTCCTAGAGTAGAGCGGGGGGAGGGCGCCCTGATACTCGAGCTCTCAAAGCTGCATGCTGCCTGACAGTAACACTGTCCCTCCTAGGTGGCAGTCACTGAATTCGGATTTTTCAAGGTAATTTCATGTGCCTCTAATAGCCCAGGATTGGGAGGTTGATCAAAACTGACATGATTCCTTCCTGTTGTTCTGAACTGTGGGGGAACACAGCTCTACTTGAGTCATGGTTAAGTAGAGGGTTGGAGAAAGTAGGTGAGAGAACAACCAAAACCTTATCATGATCTGAATTATAATCATTAGAGGGAGCTCTCGCCAAATGGTTTAACTTCTGCCTCTGGGTTTGGGAGTTGGGTGGGCATAAAAAGGGGATATCCATTCTTTCTGACAACTAGATGGTGCTGAGACGCTTTTGAATAAAACACTTTGCTAAATGAGAGTATGTTGGCTTATTTGATCTAAGAAGTGTGTGTTTGTTTAGCTACGAAGGAAAGCAACCAGGTGACTTGTGTTCTTGACAGTGAAGAAACAGCAAGATGGTTCAGGGCTGCCCTGCTTTAGGTTCTCTGTGGGATGTATGATCCTTCCCAGCCTGTGCTGATCTTCACTGGCTTCTGCAGAGGGCTTCCAGGCACCATATTTAGGAGGGCTTGTGCCCCTGCCACTTAACCATTCTTTCTCCAAGATCCAGGGTCTCTACAAGGGTGGGAAGTAAGGCTCTGCTAGGTCCAGCCTTAGAATGGGCTGAAGAGTATGTATTTTACTAAGACTGGGCCTTTCTTTCATTGAAAGCAAATAAATACAGCACCCTAATCAACATTTCCATCAGTGCCTGAGTCCCTACCTTTCGGGCTCTCCAAGAACCTTCTCAGTTCTAGCATGGAATATTGTTTGTCATAGCACTTTCCAAGATAACATTAGTTAAAGGCTCAAGCATTAATCAGTGTTTACAATATTCTAATAATCCTGTTCCAAGCAGGATAAATCCATTTCTAGACATATCATGATGAAACCCCAGAACAGATCTTAAAAGCATCCAGGAAGAAAATACAGATTGCCTCCAAAGAAAAGACAGTTAGATTGACAGCTAACTTCTCATCAGCAACTATATATGACAGCAGACAGTGAAAGGTACCTTCAAAGTACAATTAGAAATTAACCATGAACCTAGAATTCTATAATGAGTGAAACTGTGTTTCAAGAACTAGGGTGGGGAGGGGGGAAACAAGGGTGAAATAAGACATTTTCAGTCAAAAACTGTTGCCCAAGCAGAACAATAGTGATCTAATATAGAAGGTCTGAAATTCAACAAAAGAATGTAGAATCAAAGTGATAAACACGTGCACCATCTAAACAAGAAGTGACTGTGGGTAGTCTTACAGGGTTCAAAAAAAGATAAAACCAAAATACATGAAAATAGATAATGAGGGAGATGATTGGAATAAAATAAACATACTCTGAAGTCCTCATGTCACTGAGGAAGAAGATAAGTATATTGATTAAAATAAAACAAGATGGGGGAAAGAAAAGAAAACACAGGACAAATACTATATCCCAATAAGATAGAAATCTAAATGTGTCGATAATTACAACGTCTATAAATGGGTTAAATGTTTCAGAAAAAAGACAAATTGTCACATGGGATTTTTAAAAGAAATTCAGCCATAAGTTGATTATAAGAGATATCAGTACCTAGGATAAAAAAGGATAGAAGAGATATATCAGGCAGGTACTAACCAAAATAAATTTGGTATAGCTATCTTAATAACCAGTAAAATTATGGCCACTCAGACTAATTCTGGGATATGTTTTTCACAGCCTCCCTGGAATTGTACAGCACAGTGGCTCTGGTAATAGGCTTTAAAACTAAAAGCATTACTAAGGATAGAATCAGTACATAATTATATGCTCACTTGATTCTCCAGAAAAATTGAAGGATTCTAAATTAGTATTCACCTAATAACCTCAAAATATATAAAACAGAAACTGATGGCTACATGGAAAAACAAATAACCCAATATCATAATGGAAGATTTTAACACTTCTCAATTATTGATCAAGCAACCAAAAAAATCAGGTGAAGATTTAAGCATTTAATAAGTTTGATATAATAGACATCTAGTATCCTACCGCATCTAACAACTGCTAATGCTTTTTTTTTATTTTTTTGGCCATGCCACATGGCATGTGGGATCTCTCATTCATCCCCGACCAGGGATTGAACCCATGCCGCCCTGCAGTGGAAGCACAGAGTCTTAACCACTGGACCACGAGAGAAGTCCTTACTGATTCTGTTTTGAGCACACATGGAACTTCTGCAAAAATTGAGCAGATGCTGGGCAATAGAGTCAATCTCAACAAATTTCAATGGATTGTTACCATGCAGGCCACACTCAAACCACAATGCAATCAAGTTAGAAACCAAAAATTAAAAGATAACTAATAAAGCTATAAAAACTAAAGAAAAGGGCTTCCCAGGTAGTGCAGTGGTTGAGAATCTGCCTGCCAATGCAGGGGACACGGGTTCGAGCCCTGGTCTGGGAAGATCCCACATGCCGCGGAGCAACTGGGCCCGTGAGCCACAACTACTGAGCCTGCACGTCTGGAGCCTGTGCTCTGCAACAAGAGAGGCCGCGACAGTGAGGCCCGCGCACTGCGACAAAGAGTGGCCCCCGCTCGCCACAACTAGAGAAAGCCCTCGCACAGAAACGAAGACCCAACACAGCAAAAATTAATTAATTAATTTAAAAAAAACTAAAAAATGATAACTAATAACTAATTAAAAGGAAATTTAACCTGAACAATAATAAAAATACATATCAAAATGAGATACAGATAAAATAGTACTTAGATTTTATAGAGTTAAAAGTTTATTAGAATGTAAGGAAGCCTAAAAATTGAGTTTAGCATCTATTTCAAGAAATCAGAAGTACAAAAAAACCTGAAGAAAGTAGAAGGAAATAGGAAAGATATGTGCAGAAATTAAACATAGGATCAACATTCCCATAAGTGGTTCTTTCAATTTTTTGGCTTTCTTTTTTTCATTTTATTTTTTTATTGAAGTATAGTTGATTTACAATGTTGTGCTGATTTCTGCCGTACAGCAAAGTGACTCAGTTATATGTATATATACATTCTTTTTTAATATTCTTTTCCATTATGGTTTATCGCAGGAGATTGGATATAGTTCCCTATGCTATACAGTAGGACGTTGCTGTTTGTCCATTCTAAATGTAATAGTTTGCATCTACTAACCCTGAACTTCCAGTCCATCCCTCCCCCTCTCCCCTCCCCCTTGGCAACCACAAGTCTGTTCTCTATGTGAGTCTGTTTTTGTTTTGTAGATAGGTTCATTTGTGCCATATTTTAGATTCCACATATAAGTGATATCATATGGTATTTGTCTTTCTCTTTCTGACTTATTTCACTTAGTATGATAATCTCTAGGTGCATCCATGTTGCTACAAATGGCATTGTTTCATTCTTTTTTATGGCTGAGTACTATGCCATTGTATATATGTACCACATCTTCTTTATTCATTCATCTGTTGGACATTTAGGTTGTTTCCATGTCTTGGCTATTGTGAATAGTGCTGCTATGAACACAGGGGTGCATGTATCTTTTTGAATATAGTTTTGTCCAGGTATATGCCCAGGAGTGGGATTGCTGGATCATATGGTAGTTCTATTTTCAGTTTTCTGAGGAACCTCCATACTGTTTTCCATAGTGGCTGCACCAACTTACATTTCCACCAACAGTGTAGGAGGGTTCCCTTTTCTCCACACCCTCTCCAGCATTCGTTATTTGTAGACTTTTTAATGATGGCCATTCTGACCGGTGTGAAGTGGTACCTCATTGTAGTTTTGATTTGCATTTCTCTAATAATTAGTGATGTTGAGCACCTTTTCATGTGCCTAGGGCCATCTGTATGTCTTCTTCAGAGAAATGTCTTCTGCCCATTTTTCGATTGGGTTGTTTTGTTGTTGTTGAGTTGTATGAGCTGTTTATATATTTCGGAGATTAAGCCCTTGTCAGTTGCATCATTTGCAAATGTTTTCTCCCATTCTGTAGGTTGTCTTTTCATTTTGTTTATGGTTTCCTTTGCTGTGCAAAAGCTTGTAAGCTTGGTTAGGTCCCATTTGTTTATTTTTGTTTTTATTTCTATTGCCTTGGGAGACTGACTTAAAACACTGGTACGATTTATGTCAGAGAATGTTTTGCCTATGCTCTCTTCTAGGAGTTTAATGGTGTCATGTCTTATGGTTAAGTCTTTAAGCCATTTTGAGTTCATTTTTGTGCATCGTGTGAGGGTGTGTTCTAATTTCATTGATTTACATGCAGCTGTCCAACTTTCCCAGCACCACTTGCTGAAGAGACTGTCTTTTTCCCATTTTATATTAGAAGTAGTTCTCTTAAAAAAAAAATTAAGCAAATCAACATATTTGGCAAGACTGATCCCAAAAAAGTACATACACAGACACAAAAGAAATTGAAAGGAGCATACTATTATACTGCAGATATTTGAAAAATAGAAGATACCCTTAATGTTGTCAAAAGTGACAGTAAAAGGGATTTGTTTGGAAGACATAAATCCCCAAACCCCGGGAAGAAGGGAAAGAAGAAACAAACTGAAGAGCAGATTGAGACATTGAAAGATTTAGCGGAACTGAAGAAGTTGAATCCTGAGCCAGTGGTGGAGACAGCTAGTGATAAGCAAACCAATCTATAATTGCATAATCCCCCCAAAGCTCAGATATGGTAGCACCAGAGAGCGTTACTCTGGGAATTGGGAGTAAAAAGAGGGTTACTGAATGTCTGTTATAGATTCCCTCCCTGCTTTGGGTAGCTAGGTGACTGCCCCTCCCCCTCTCAGCAGCAGCCAATTGAAGATTTATTCTCCGTAGAGAAAAATAGTTTACGGCCTAGAGGTCAGAAACTGAGTTGAGGATGAAAGTACCTTAAGGGGTTCTGTGTCCTCAGTCACACTAGGCTCCCAGGACCTTAGTGCGCAGGAGATTGGAAGCGTTCTCTGGGGAACCTTGATTAGATTAAGAGGAAAGATGTAAAGAACTATTTTATGGCATAAAGAATTATTTTATGAGGCTGCCATAACCCTGACAAAGATAGTAAAAGAAAAAAATACGTGCAAATCTCCCCCATAAACAGATGCAAAATTCCTAATCAAATATTACTAACCAAATCCAACAATATATAAAAAAGATAATCTTCATAACCAAATATTTAATAAAAGCTATTTTCCAAGTAAAATTAGGATCCTATGTAGAGAAACAAAGAATGGCGGGTATGTCTTCTCTGCTGAAGATTAAAGGAAATGGGCCAGAGTTTTAGCCAGACATCTGAATTGGAAGAACTTTCTAACTTTTGGGTGAGCTCGGAAAGGAGAAGGTATGAATTGTCTTCCCCTGTAACTCTTTGAATGACACTCTCACCTCTGGAAGTTCCTTGCCAGCCCCAGGATTCCTCCTGAGACATGTAGAGTCATGCTGACCCTACACATCCAAGAAGCCAGGACCTGATAATGAGACATTTCTCCAGGATGTGGTTCTGGATCCATCTGTGTGCTCTGGCTTGTCATCAAAGGGTAGCTGAATTCTTATTTGCTGTTGGCAGTGCCAGGGCACTTGCACTTTAATTCCCATTTCTCCGGCCGTGTGGCATGGGTGAGCCTTGTTGCTGACTACGCCATAGTCATTGGTTAAGTTGGATTTTTCCTTTTAAGTAATATCAGATGAGCATTCCCATAGTTAGGACAACTTGTTCAGAACCAGTCTTGCTTCTCATGAAGATGACTATTCTTCCTTGGGGTCTGTGACACAATTTGATTGAAAACTAGGAATCAGTTGGCCAGAGTTGTTTTGTTTTGCTTTGTTTTCCTTTTCAAAATCCAAGCCCTTTACACATTACCACAAAGGGAAAGAAAGAGAGGGAGGGAATGTCTGATTCATAGAAGCTGCAGTTACTTGGGAACAGGATTGTGTGAAGATGGGAAGCCCTTCTGCACTATTTTTATTTATTTATTTATTTATTTATTTATTTATTTATTTATTTATTTATTTTGGGGTGTGTTGGGTCTTCGTTTCTGTGCGAGGGCTTTCTCTAGTTGTGGCAAGCGGGGGCCACTCTTCATTGCGGTGCGCGGGCCTCTCACTATCGCGGCCTCTCTTGTTGTGGAGCACAGGCTCCAGAAGCGCAGGCTCAGTAATTGTGGCTCGCGGGCCCAGTTGCTCCGCGGCATGTGGGATCTTCCCAGACCAGGGCTCGAACCCGTGTCCCCTGCATTGGCAGGCAGATTCTCAACCGCTGCGCCACCAGGGAAGCCCCTGCACTCGTCTTTCTTGGTACGGTTTGAATGCTCCCTGCTGTCTCTCTCTTGCTTACTCCTGTAGAAAAACTCTAGTAGCTCCTCTTGAAGTGGATGGAATGGGCTCTGGAACCATCTCTCAGGCTATCCTAAGACAGTTTTTTGTTTTATTTTTTTAAATTATCTGCTTTGCAGAAGAATGGAGCAGCTGAGGCAGGGTAGGTACACGGTGGAAAGTACCAGAGTGTGCTCTCGCCTGGGAGGGTCCTTATAGGTTATCTCGTCCACACTGCCCCAAGATGGATAAGGAACCCTTTAAATTCTCCTTGAACACATTCAGTGACAGGAGCGCACAGCCTCCTCCCCTGTGGCCCTGACCCGCCTCTCCAGACTCAGCTGCCTCCCTTCCCTTCTGTTCCAACCAACCGCCCTCCGCCCGCTTTGTCCCTCAGACACACCAAACTCCTTCCCACCTCCTAACTGTTCCCTCTTCCTAAAGCTCCTCCCTCAGCCTAAAGACTGGCCTCTTATGGTTCAGGTCATGGCTCGAAGGTCAAGGCCATCCTGGTCACCTTATCTAAGTAGCCAGCTGCCCCCTCCCCACTGCGTCTACCACCTCCATACCTGTCTTTCTCTATACCGTAAGTGGGATCTATTTCCTTCACTTCTAGCACTTTCTGAAATTCTTGTTTATTTATACGTTTACTTCCATTTTCCCCAAAGTCGATGATACTCCCTGTCAGCTCCCCAAGGGCAGGGCCTTTGTCTTGCTTGCCACTGCCTTCACAAGCCCGGTTCATGGTAAATACGGTTGGCTGACTGATTGAAAATGCCCTAAATTCTGACAGCTATACTCAATTAAAAGTTTACACATAGGGACTTCCCTGGTGTCAGTGGTTAAGAATCTGCCTGCCAACGCAGGGGACACGGGTTCGAGCCCTGGTCCGGGAAGATCCCACATGCCACAGAGCAACTAAGCCTGTGCGCCACAACTACTGAGCCTGCGCTCTACAGCCCGCGAGCCACAACTACTGAGACCGTGTGCCACAACTACTGAAGCCCGCGTGCCTAGAGCTCGTGCTCTGCAACAAGAGAAGCCACCGCAGTGAGAAGCCTGCGCACCGCAACGAAGAGTAGCCCCCGCTCACCGCAACTAGAGAAAAGCCCTCGTGCAGCAACGAAGACCCAACGCAGCCAAAGGAAAAAAAAAAAGTTTATACATAGATCCGAAGTGGGCTTCCCGATAACTTGCTGAGTAGGGACAATTAGAATGAGAACAAAGCCCCCGTGGATCTTCATATTTCAGTGCTTAACAGAAAGGTCTAGCTTTCCTGGTGACTGGCATAAGGGGAGTAGAAGAGAGGGGGAAACTCTCAAAAGTTTACTCCACTTTTTTCACTGCTTGCACGTTTCTTGCTTCAAATCAGCCCAGCAGAGTGAGAATCCCAGCAACTTTGGACTCAGGCAGACGGCTTGGCTGAGCTGCTTGGAGCCGTGTAAGCAGGGACAAGTCACCAAACCTCTCTGAGCCTCAGTCTCCATACCATCTTTATTGAAAAGCATTTTGAAATGTATTAAATAGGAAAAGTCACAGCTTGAAAAGGAGACCTATATTTTAAATAACACTTACAGGAAAATATAGCCAAAGGGTTGAAAAGACTGCATATTACCCATACGTGGTAGGAAAAGAACAAAAGAGGCTGCAGATAATGTGCCTGGGAGATAGAGGCTCAGTGAGTGGGAGCCGTTGGTAATAACCAGTTCTCACAGAGCTTCTCCAGTGTGTCCATTGTGTGAGGCCCTCTGGGGCTTAAAGCAATTCCCTGCTCTCCAGAAACGTGCCATGTAGTTGGGAAAATAAGATGTATATACACGAGCCGGTTGCAAAAGTAGATGACTTGTCTGAAGTTTTCCAGTAAATATCATAATAGTTAGGAAAGGGCTTGAAGTTGGAGAAGGAAAAGAAAAACTGACCGGTTTTAAACTAACTTCTGACCACAGTGACCACAGACATCAAGGATGAGGGTGATCAGTTTTCCAAGAAGAGACTAAGGGAAAATCTCCCTGTATGCAGAGGCCCAAGTTATCTTGAAGTTCCTGGAGGAGAAGAGCTAAAGAGAGGGTGAGTGTTTTGTAATCTTGAGCAGGCCAAGAAAGCGGGGAGTGGGGCGGAGGGGAGAGGAATGACTTCAGGGGCTGGAAGCAGAGGACTTGGGTTCTAAAAATAGCCCTGTCCCTCTTGATCGGATCCTGAGCAAAGCCCTGGATGTCACCTCTTGGCTCACAGCATCCTTGTTAGAAAATTAGAGAAAATATTTGCCTCCTTCCTAAGGGAACAAAAGAAAATTACAGTGGTCCTGAGTAATTTGGCCCCGTTTAGGAAGGAAACATGTGTGCACTGCGTGAAGTGGAGCTGAGAATCTTCCAGGCTTTTCCCTTGCTTTGCCACAAGCTTGGGGCCCTTACAACATCTTCCTGTGTTCTTTCTTTCCCCTCTCTTTTTTTCTTTCTTTCTTCCTTCCTTCCTTTTTTTTTTTCTTTAAACTTTTATAAATGTTTTAAAATGTTGCTTTTCTGAAAAGGTTTTATAAAAATATTACCTACACATGGCAAATAATTAAGTAGTACAGAAGGGAATGCAGTGAAAAAGCAGGGTTCCCTTCTACTTTTAATGTCCCTTCCCTCCAAGGCACTTGTGATTCCCAGTTTCTTCTACATACTTAAAGCGATTTCAATACGCAGAGAAAACCGCCTCACTCCTTTCACTGCTGGCTGTTTCTCCATTGTCAGATATGCCACGGTTTACTCACCAGTCCCAAGGGCACTGGTTCTTAGGACACTTTAAGTCTGCTAAGAGTGAAAGGCATTTTCCTAGTTGTTCATTGCCAGTTCTTGTTTATGGGGCCTGCTGTGTGCAGACACAGTGCTGGGTGTTGAGACGTGGAGAGAGGCAGAGCCCCTTCCCTTGGGAACTCAGAGCCTAGCGGAGGAGGTGGGCATTTAGGAGACATCTGAGGGCTCTCACAGGTCTGTGCGTGCACAGGGCTGGGGTCCCGCCCTGGTACTCTGTGCTTCTCCCAGCTGCGACTTCTCAGCCAAGGTGGAAGGTAAAAACAGCTGCCCTCCAGAATGTGGCCCTAGCTAAGGTGTTTAGAGTCAGGGGAGGGAATCCTGTAGCAAGGAAGTAAAAACCAAAAACCTTAGTTCAAAAATATCATAGAAAGAGCATGGGGAAGTCACAATACCTGTTAAATCTGGGGGAACAGGGTTTGTTTAGCAAAGGCAGTAGGCTCATAAGGAATGGGAGAGAGGGGGCCAGGAAAAGGTGACCAAAGACACAAGTCATCTACTTCCAAATGTTTTCTGCCTTCCTCGGGGCAATTCCTCTCCCACACCCCCTGCATGTCATGTTCCTGGCACTCCTGAAAGGGCTTTTCATCTCCTCCCCTTGGCCTTGCTTCATCTGGATCAGAGACAGCCTCCCACGGGGGGCTCCTACGTAGATCTCTGTGGGCATGAGCCCAGGGTTCACAGTGGCAGCGAATCCTGCCCTGGAGGTGCTGTACCCCTCGCATGGTTGACCGTGGACCCCATCACCAAAACTATGCCACGTCCCAGGAGAAACAAGGGGGTCCTGTGAGACACTCTAAAGACTGGAGTACTGAGAAAGAGCCCACAAGAAGGGGTGGGTGGGCCTTGTCTTCCATGATTGTGATTTACACCGTGTGTCCCAGTCTGGCTCCACAGGGGAACAGTTGCTGGGCCTTGAGACGCGCAGGAAGTGGGTCTCCTTGGCGGCGGTGTCTGTGTGTGGTGAGGGAGAGACAGCTGGGGAGAGGATGGAAATACTTAAACGTGCTCTTTACCTGTCAAAGCGAGACTGTTTATTCTGCAGCCTCATAGCAGACCGGAGGCCCCGCTATTTCTGATCTAGAGCTAGTGGAACAAAGAGAAAGTACTGCTGAACCATGATCGCCCAGGTTCACGGCATCATTGACAGATGCACCGTTTTCCCCAGACACCAGCCGCCGAGCCCCACAGGTTCTGCTTTGGTGTCTGACTCCCGTCTCTTCCCTGTGTGTGCTGGGGCCTGCCTGCCTCACACCTGCTTCACACCTGCACTCACGGTCTAAGGAACCCGTCTGCTTCCTCTAGGCCATGTCAGTCCTCCCCGGGAACATTGCTTTCGTCAACGCCTCTCCCGCTCAGGGCTCCCAAATGCCTTCCATGCTCAGCACAGCCCTTCTCCCTGACCCCCAAGGGCAGAGGGTGTGTCCTCCTCGGGACCTGGCGTGGAGCAGGTGCTCAGTCGTGAAGGAGCTTTGATGGAGGCAGACAGCTGGGAAGGGTACAGGGCTGCCCTCTCTTGGGCAGTGGATGATGTCTGTCCACTCAGCCCGATCGGGAGGCGAGGAAGGGCGGTCGAGGCAGCCCCCACCCCCCGGCAGTGGGACCAGGTGCCGGAACTAAGGAGCTCCACCAGGGAGGGAGTCCGGATGCTGGAGAAAGACAGGGCAGATGTGGCAACGAGCATGGGAAGCAAGACAGGGAAGACTTCGCTTTGGGAGGAGAGAGGCTGGATTTGTTGAGGGGAAGGCGGGCAGCTGAGGCCAACTGGTCTCTGTGGGATGACACCCACAGGGACAAGAAGAAGCGAAAGCACGTGTGTAGAGAGGATGGACCGTGTGCAATAGATCTGTGTGGACTGCGCCAGGGAGGCAGTGAGCAACAGGGAAAGGTCCAGTCTGGGTAAGCCCCATGTCTTTTTCTGATAGCACCCCTCAGCCAGGGAGCGAGTGGGGAGAAGACTGGCCTGGGGCGGCCCAAGGCCGAGGAGGGAGGGTGGGTGGGGTCTCCCTCGGGTGGAGAGGGCCCTGAGGTTACTGCACACACCAGCCCCTTCCCTCCCTGCAGCTGGGCGGTGCCCGCCATCCTTGTGATCCCTATTTTACACACGAAGGAGCTGAAGGCCGCACCGGCTGAGATGAAGGGATTCACCTTGGGTGGGAACAAACCCCCACGGACAGCACAGGGGCAGAGCTGGGATTTAACCCAGGTCCGCGGAAGTCCCACTCTCTAGGCCAGCACCCCCCCCCCCCAAAACAGCAGTTCTGAGAGGGGCCGGGGTGGCTGGGCAGGAATGGGTATTAGGTCCTCGAAAGAAGGCCAGGAGTGTTCAACAGGTTCATGAGACTCTGGAATGGTGTTAAAAAGTCATGTTGAGGGGACTTCCCTGGCGGTCCAGTGGTTAAGGCTTCGCCTTCCGCTGCGGGGGGTGCGGGTTCGATCCCTGGTCGGGGAGCTAAGATCCCACATGCTGCATGGCCGAAAAACCAAAACATAAAACAGAAGCAATATTGTAACAAATTCAATAAAGACTTTAAAAATGGTCCACATCAAAAAAAAAAAAATCTAAAAAAAAAAAGTCACGTTGACCCAATGTGGAGGACAGACTGGGTGGAGAGACAAGAGCCTTAGCCAAGGGCTGGAGTCACCCACTGCCCCCAGTCCCCTCCTCAGAACCACACCTTACACTTGTGTAGTCCCTGTTCACACAGTGCTCACACATTGTGTTCATCTGAAGGGAGGCGCTGCCTAATGTGGACCCTGTCACCCCGGGATTTGGCCACGGGATGAAATGCGCAAGATTGACCGGGAATCGCCAGCCAGCTCACCAGAGCAGCCCGGCGCTTTCTGAAGCCCGTCCCGCTTTCCTTGCAATCGCCACCCTGACGTCTAGGTGGCGCCAAAACCTCAAACTGATTCCTCCCAGGTTGGGGCACCGCCCACGCCCGGGAACGGAGTCGTTCCAACTCAGTCCCTGCAGACTACAGCTCAACTCAGCTGGCTGCCAGCTCAGCTTTCTGGGTTCCGTTCCGTCCAAGTACAGGGGGCTGCAAACTTGCAATTGTTGTTTCTGTTCTGCCTTCTACTTGGCTGGGACCCTGCCCTCCTCTAGGGAG
Organism: Balaenoptera borealis; assembly: GCF_965194805.1. Lineage (NCBI taxonomy): Eukaryota > Metazoa > Chordata > Mammalia > Artiodactyla > Balaenopteridae > Balaenoptera > Balaenoptera borealis. The sequence continues at coordinate 46,647,955 of NC_138879.1, read as the reverse complement.
AAGTAGGTTGGTCAGCCCTCACCCTCCCATCTCAGCTTCAGGGACATCCCAGAGCAAGTACTGCATCTGTTCTTTTCAAATGTAAAAAATAATTTTACTGAAAATATAATAACATTAAGTTCACTTTTAAACTTAATTTTAAAAAAATTATCGAAGCAATGTATTCACATGGTTCAACACAATAGGCTCCTGTTGACCCTCTTCAGATAATTAAAATATTGTTAACAATGCACCCACTCGCGCAGCACCACAGGCATATACTACGTTTTCCAGATCACCACCCACTGTTTTGATACTGCTTTTAACTGTAGCTGGTTAACAAAACGGGAAAGAATACTTCATTCCTTCATTCCTTCTGCAAGTATTTACTGTGAGCCATTAGGCTGGGCTTTATTGGAGTCACCGGGGAGGGCGAGGAATTAAACAAGGTCCCTTCTGGCTGAGCTCACCTCCCAGCGGCAGAGCCGGACGGAGAGCCGGGGGCTAAGTCCCAGGAAGGAAAATAGGGCAGGATGCGGGGTGAGGGTGATGGGAGGGGGTTGTCAGTGGTCAAGAGAGATCCTTCTGAGAAAGTGACATTGAGCCGAAAACTAAATAAAATTTTGGGAGCAATTTGCTGGGGGAGGAACTACACCTGTGGGTTGTGGAGCAGCTCCTCCCCCGCAAGCTTAACGAGCACGAGGGTCAGGATTCTTAGCTCCTCTCGGCCTGCTGCCCGCCCCTCACCGCCCCCGGCTCCCTCTCTTCCCAGGGCGCTGCCCCTTCCGGGGAGCGAGTGTGTGAGTGCGCGCGTGTGTGTGTGTCAGTGTGTGTGTTGGGGCGAAGGGGTCCTTCCCCTCCCCGGGCCCCGGCTCCCCCTCCACTCCCACCCCCAGCGGCCCCTCCCCGGTGAGCGCGCCCACACCCCCATCCCCCATCCTTCCCCCTCCCCAGGAGGAACGCAGAGCCGCAGCCGCGGGGAAACGTAAAGTTTCTGCGGCTCAAAAGTGACGCACAAATTCTTTAAGAGCTCTTTGGCGGCGGATATCTAGAGATCAGACCATGTGAGGGGCCGAGAGTACAAATACGGCCGCGCGGGCGCCGGCGCCGGCACAGGCAGCGGCGCCCCGGTGCCTCGAGGGCGCGAGGGTCGCCCGCCTCGGAAGCCCCGGACCGGCCTCCGCGAACTCCCAGCAGGTGGGTCCGCTTTCCTTACGGCTTCTAATGCCCACTTCTCTCCCAAACTTCATCCCGCCCGGCCTCTCCGGGCACCGGCGCGGGGGCTCTGGGCAGGGTGGGCGCGCGCGGAATCGGCCGCGGGGACAAGGGGACGCGGGCGGGCGACCGGCTTGGAGCGCTCCTTCGTCCCCGGCTGCCCGGCTTCGGGTGGCCCAGTAGCCCAGGAAAGCCCTTCAGGACGGTCCTGCGGTCGGGAGGAAAAGTTGCTTTACTTTCAGCCCATGGCTTCTGTGTGCTCTTCACTGACGGCCATCGCGTGCAGGGGGCTGTGTGCAGGCGTCTCTGGGGGGAGAGTCCTGGTGGACGCAAATGCCCAAATACCTCGAGAAATCTCTGAATGACACCTAAGTGGGACGAGTCTCCGTGCGCTTGGGTAGCTTTCCTTGGCAGAGCCGATGCATGCTCAGTCATTCAGAATTTATGTGAAACCCAAAACTCCAGCGAGCTGTTTTACGTGGTTGAAGTGTGTAACCATCAGTTGCCTGAAAAATGTGTACGTTCAAATTTGCTTTTGAAAAGGCTCTCTGGAGCTAAAGAACACTAAGAAGCACATTTCTTTTTGCCCTGGGTCTTCTGAATAATGAATTTCTTTTTCAGTTGGGGTTCTAAAGAATTTCAGAGGGGTGGAATTTCTAAGAGTCGGACATTACAAAGGCTTGTGTGTATGTATTTTTATGATCAATTTTGTCCAGAAAAATGAACCAGGTCAATGGATTATTTATGAGCCTGCTAGCTCTCATCAGAGTAAGACAAGATCAAATATTTAATGTGTTTTGCCTTCAGTTACATAGGAAAAATGTCTAAGAAAGCAACATTGGGATTTGTGTTTAATGAAGTGGAGGGCGCCATGGCACATGGCTGTTTGGGTTTGGGGAGTGGAGGGAAACACACAGCTTTGACTCTGTCCCGTTGCTTGCTTTTGTGTGAAGCCACTGGTGCTCAAAGGTTCAGATTTTCCTACCGCAGACTCGGGTTGGGGTGGCCACTTCCAGCGTGGATGAGATGCAGGTTCTTATGGGGTTTGTGCAAGCTGTTTTGGGCACGGGTTCTCCTTTTTTTTCACTGAACCTGAGTAAGAGCAGGTTGCAACTGCTTCACAATTAATCAAAAGTCCCCTCAACACTCAGGTGATCCATCTAGGACATTTCAGAGATGTGACACCAGCACAGATATTCAAACCCATCTCTTTTAGTCTCCTTGCTTAAAAATATTTATACTAGGGGTGGGCGGTGGGGACGGGATAACATTGCAGTTTTAATGGAATCAGCAAAACCTCAGAAATTCCTCTTTGGGGAATTCTTAGAGTTGTCTGAGCATTTTGATGAAACTCGGAGAGGCATGTCAAAGAGTCACAAATGGGTGAGGTGACCGTGGAATGGGGTGCTTGGCTGGAGGGGGTTGTCTCTTATGGCAGGCTTGCAGAAACATCCTGGATGTGTCCCCCTCCAAAGAGAAATGCAGGTAATTCCAGACATTAAGCCAGTAAATGGCAGTTCTTCTCCTTCATACTCCTCGAATGGTATAATTTGGGAGAACAAAGGCAGGGTTGCCTGAAGAAGTTTTATTTTAATTTGGCTTAATGAATCAACAGGATATGGTCATGACTTGACTTTTTAAATAAAGATGCCTGGATGGCCAGAGGGAAAATTATGCAGTCATGTTTCTGTCAGTTTAAGAAGGTACCTCAGACCTTAATTATTCCCCGTCACAGATCAGCTCCTCTGGGTCTCGAGGTCCTCAGCTCTAAGTGAGGGGTGGGGGGCCCTGCCTAACATGATGTCCGCGTCCCCTCCACTCACTCTGTGACTGTGAGCCTAGCCTCTCTGCTTTAAGCAAACACGAGTTGAAATGATGGTGCAAAATGCCTGGGGGCCAGGACTCTCTACCCAGATGTTTCCGTCAGATTAGGGTCCTCTGGGGACCCCCGGCTTTCCCTCTAAGGCAGAGGCTTTGCTCACTGACATGCACAAGTTAAGTCCTGCACCTCAACCCTGTCCAGCTGACAGGAGCCTGAGTTCCTAGACTCCTCGAATCCCCTTTGCAAACTGCCCGGGGTGTGGGGCAGGAGAAGCAGCCCCCAGCCTGTAGAGATTTGGGCTGGGCTGGTTTTCTTTGCAGTCACTGAGCTGTTGCCAGTGGGCTGCACTCCACTGAGGTTGGTGTTGTTCCACCGGACAGGCTTGGGAGTGGAGTCAAAGGTCTGATAAAGCGTCCCGTTTCTCCGTTCCTCAGGCAAGTGATGCCGACTCACCTGCTCCTGTGGGGAATCCCATTTCTGGGCTTAACCGGGCCAAATAGCACCCTAAGGAAAGGGAACTGCCATCTTTCTAGGAGGGAAAGATGGAAAATAGACCCAGGTGGAAAATAGATGAAACGTAGCATTTTAAAGAACCCTGGCATAAATGACTTACCCTGGTCAGAGGGTGACCTGCTTTTCTAGGGTGGGCACGAGGCCCAACGTCGGCCAGCACAGCCCCCCATTTCTAGGTAGAGCTGACGAACTGACAGCTCTACCTGTCAGTAGAACTGACAGCTCTACCTGTCAGTAGAACTGAATCAGCGAACTGACGTGGGTCCACATGCAGAAATGATCTCTGAGTAAAGGCTCTGTGCAGGGGGCACTTCCTCCTGCCTGACCTTTGTCAGCTGTCAGCACCTGGAAAGATGAAGGCTCACTTACTGAACATCAACATTTTTGTAAACCACGTGTTTTCCCAGCCGGGTGTCTAATGGGGTGACGAAACGAGTGGAGATAAGGCCTGTGTGGGCAGAGGAAGTCCGGCTGCCTTATTTTGCTCTTTCCTTTGGCTCCCCTGGAACCTGGCAGCAGCTCCCTTGCTGCCACCCCAGCCCGGGACCAAGGGCACTTGATAGTGGGTATGTAAGCCCTAGGCTTTCTAAAAGCCAGGACAGGATAGTTCTCCATTAACCCCCAAAACTCCTGGACTGCAGAGTGAGGGATGAACCCCAGCGACGTGGAGACACGGAGGTGGTGTCCCAGGGCCAGCTCGACTGCCAGGGTCCCCAGGCACTGGCAAGTGGCATGGGGAAGGTCTCCTGGAATCCTGAGGTCCAGTTCTTCGTGTCATTATTTGAGGTAGGAAGGGAAGAGGTAGGGGCTGTGACGAGGCCGGTGGCAGACGTGGGAGAGCCACCTGTGTGCCCTGGGCGAATCCAGAGCTGGAGCCTGGTAGGTGGGCTCAGTGAGAGGGAGCCAGTCAGCGGGCCTTTGCCTTCTCGTGTTATCGTGTGGTCTTTCGGGGCATATTCAAGGAAAAAGAAGATGGTATTTCCTTTGCTATGGAGCTGCTGCACGAAAATAAGATAAACTGATTTTTTTCCCTCTAACTAAGGGATTCCCTAGAATTAGGGAAGGGTAGAGCTGGAAGGGGCCTCTCTGGGGAGCTGCTCCGAGTCCTCCGTGGCTTGTTGAAGTTCCCCCACGGCCCCGAGTTCCAGGCCAGGCCTCGAACTTGAGTCTCCTGCGCATCTGTTTTTTTCTCTCCGCTGGGTGTGTTGTTTTAAACGCTAAATTAGCTGGCTCTTTTCCTTGTTTCAGAGGAGAGGAGCTGGGGCAGGAAGGAAAGGGGAGGGAAGAGACGGGGAGAGAGGAGATATGCTATTCCAGGCAGCAGGGAGGTTTGACTGACTGGAGGGGTTTCCCAGCTCGTCCGAGGGCTAGAATTATTTTTCTCCCCCCAATTTTTATTTTATGATTTAAAAAAAAATTTTATTGGAGTATAGTTGACTTACAATGTTGTGTTAGTTTCAGGTGTACAGCAAAGTGAGTCAGTTATACATACACATATATCCAGTCTTTTGTTTTTAGATTCTTTTCCCATGTAGGCCATTACAGAGTATTGAGTAGAGTTCCCTGTGCTCTACCTTAGGTCCTTATTAGTTATCTCTTTTATATATAGTAGTGTGTATATGTCAATCCCAATCTCCCAATTTATCCCTCCCTCCTTTACCCCCTGGTAATCATAAGTTTTTGTTTTTTTTATAACATCTTTATTGGAGTATAATTGCTTTACAGTGTTGTATTAGTTTCTGCTGTGTAACAATGTGAATCGCTATATATATACATATAACCCCATATCCCCTCCCTCTTGCATCTCCCTCCCACCCTCCCTATCCCACCCCTCGACCATACCACCCTGAACGTGCCCAATCCCATCTCCCCCCAGGTTTTTGTTTGTTTGTTTGTTTTTGGGGTTTTTTTGTTTGTTTTTTTTTTCCCCCCCAGTTTTTAATTTTGAAATATTTCAACTGAAAAGTTGGCGAAGTGGCCCAGCGAAGCTTCACCAGTTGTTAACATTTTGCCACATTTGGGCCTGAGCTTTCTCTCTAATTAGACACATATCTAATTTTTACACATGTTAACATATCTATAACTTGATACATTATGTATAATATGATATAACTAATGTAATAATGATACTATATATATATGTACATATATATAATTTTGTTGTTGAACCTGTGAGAATTTGCAGATATCCAAATACTTCACCCCTGGATACTTTAGCTCATGTCTCCTAAGAACAGGGACATCCTCCTACATGACCAGAGCCCCATAATTATCACATTTGGAAAACTTAACATTGATAAAATATTTTATAAAATATACAGCCCATATTCAGATTTCCCTCACTATCTCAGTGATGTCCGTTTTAGCTCAGAGGGTTACGTTTTGAGACCATCAGATCCTAGGGATGGGAAGTTACCTTGTGCCCTCATGTCAGTGCATCTGAGAACTAGATCAATTCTGTGTAATGATGAACTGATTTTTCATGAATGTTCCCGAACCATGTGGGTGTGACACATTGTAAAGCACATTTCAGAACTTGACCTAAGAGCATAGGCACCTTTGAGCAACGTTACCCAAGTCACAAACAGCTTGTGGCTGCAGAGGTGGCCCCCATCCCCCGCCCTACTCCGCTGCTGGACCCCATCTCTCCCCTCATTTAGTTCTCCCCCTCCCTGCCCCACCCAGAGAAATGGGCCTGGTTCCCCCTTCCTTTCCTCTTCACTCACATTGTATCTAATTCCACTTGGAGTCCCTTTCTCCTCCCCTTCTCGTCCCTTTCTCCTCCCCTTCTCTCTTCAACCAGCTGCCACTGGTAAATCTGCCCTCATTTCATAACACCCTCTCCCTGGGGCTGGTTTTCTCTCTCTCCCGTCTCTCCCTCTCTTGGCTTCCGTTGTGGGTCTAATCATGTCCGTTTCACACAGAAGTAGTCTTAGTAATATACCTGTGTTAAGGAAAAGAAAAATCTGTGTTTAGAAATGCTCCCATGTTTTTTTAAATCTTGATTTCTATTTATTGCATAAATTGCATTATAACAATAAAAGAGTATTTAGAAGGTGTAAGTGATACTCCTTGTTCTTTTTTTTCTTTCTTTTTTTAAAGGAAACTAACTTTTTTTTAATGATTTTTTTTTTTAATTTATTTTTTGGCTGCGTTGGGTCTTCGTTGCTGTGCAGGCTTTCTCTAGTTGTGGGGAGCAGGGGCAACTCTACTCTTCCTTGCGGTGCGCGGGCTTCTCATTGCGGTGGCTTCTCCTGTTGCAGAGCACAGGCTCTAGGCACACGGGCTTCAGTAGTTGTGGCACATGGGCTCAGTAGTTGTGGCACACGGACTTAGTTGCTCCACGGCATGTGGTATCTTCCCAGACCAGGTTTCAAACCCTTGTCCCCTGCATTGGCAGGCGGATTCTTAACTACTGCACCACCAGGGAAGCCCGGTACTCCTCATTCTGCCTAATCTAACACATCACCTGTTCGAGTTTCCCAAGCCTATTTCCTGGCCTTGTCCATGTTGAAACAGAGTGAAGGCAGTTTTGTTTTCTGCAAAAAGTTGTAAATTGTGTAGTTAAATGTAATAAGGGATCTGTGTCCTCAACTTCTAAAGGCACCTCCACAGATTCTATACACAAGCCTCTCTACCTCCTTATCCTTCTCTCCTTAAATTTAGTTTTCCTCAGGAACCAGGAAGAATGTTAAAATAAACAACTTCTAATCAGTTTAATTGTCACCTCCCACCGCCTTTTGTAGTACTTAACAATGCTGTGTTCTACAGCTTGCATGTTAGGTGTTTTTGTATTTTAAGGTTAAACTAGGATTTTGTAAACTAGGTTAGGAAGTTAACCACCACTTACAACATTTCTTTCTGTAGGTAGAAAATATATTGCAAGTTCCAAACAAACAACTCACAAATGAATGTTTGGAACACAGACCTTTGACAGGCATGCCTGCTGGTACTTGTTTCAAAGTCTAAAAGCACAACCTGGGCTCTACTTTAATCCTAGACATGTCAGTCTTTTGCAATCCAGAGTTCATTAAAATTATTGTTGTGACAGTCCTCCCTCGGCCCCCGAGATGCACAGCAGATCTTCCTAATGGGTGAGGAGGGAGGAGGGGCAGCCCCCTGAGATTGGGACCCCGGGAAGAAAGAGTAGAGCCTCACCTGAGGCTTACACCTGCCAGCATGGCAGCTGTGGTTCCCTGGGTCCCGTGCCCAGGAAACCTGAAATAGACCCTCTGTGCTGGGAGCTGTGCAGTGCACACACCGGTCAGCAAGTATTTGAGTACAGAATGTATGAGCCATGGCCCCTGCTTCCAGGGGGATGCAAATCAACTAGACATAAAAGGATAACTAATGATACTTGAAAATCAGTGAGGAATGACAAATGAGTAGAGAGAGATCATCTTGGGCTGGGGTGGTGAGAGAAAGCTACATGGCGGGGGTGGATAGAAACTTAAGCCATGCCTGGAGGATGCAGGATGATTAGAGGGAGAGAAGGGGCAGGGTGGAGATGTACTGGGCATGCTCAGTGGCCCACCTGCCCCTAGTAACCTGGGGTACTTGTTAACAATGCAGCACCCACATGGATCTCTTTATTAGAATCTCCGAGAGAGCAGCCCAGGAATCTGCTGTTTACAAGTTTCCCAGTGACTCCAAGCCACTGATTGAGAGGAACAAGCAAGAACCAGTGAGGGCCCATGGAAGGGGATGGAGGCTGTAGCTTCTGGCTCAAGTGGCCCACTTGTGCTGTGGGCTACGAATCACTTAGCCTTGTGGGCCCCAGTTTCTCGGACTGGGGTGAGGAGTAGAAAAGCAGAATGGGTTGCATATATGTGGTGGCTTAGTGGCCATCAACTCACTGTCATTTATTGATGCTTTCCATGTGCTAGACAATGAGTTAAGTGTTTGTCATACGTTTATTTAATTTCCACAACCACCTTTAGGAAGCAGGAATTTTAAGGGTCTGCTGTCACACATGGGGAAAGGGAAGCTCAGAGAGGTTAAGCAACCTGCCCAAAGTCACACAGCCAGTAAGTGATGGGTCTGGGGTTCCAGTGCAGATCTGTGCAACAGGAGAGCCACGGATTGTGGACACACAAGGACTGTTAAAAATGATGCCTCAGGAAGGTAGTTAGTCTAGGTTTTCCTGTTCATGTTCACTACAGCAGGGCTATTTATGCCTATCTATGCCAGATCCACTTCTTTTTATTAAAGTCAAAATAAATAATCCATTGTACTTTTGCCCAGCCTCTGGAGTGATCTCAACCCCAGCACAAATGGCTAATCCTCTAAATTTTACACCCTGTGTGGTGAGAAGCTCGAAGCTATCCTCCTCCAGGGAAAGTTCTGGATGGAGACCCTTTTCCTTTCTCATGGTAACTGGCCCAAATGGCCCTGAGGATTATAGCCTATTTAATTCCTCTCCAAAAAATTAAACTGTCTCATACAAGGCACTCTTTGGATAAGGAGATGGCTGTGATAGTGGAGTTCATTTCTGTCCCTTACGTCCAAAAAACAAGGAGATTTTCTCTACTCTCTCTGTTCAGATCATGAAGTCTCTATTTTGTTTGAAAGGCGAGTAGGAGTCCCATGGCTTATGACCCTCAGAGAACTCAACGGTCCCTTCAACAGGTACAAATACAAGCCACCATTTTTGCACTGTGAAGACATGAGCCAGAAGCAGCGAAAATCCAGGGTCCTGTGACAGAAGCTGTGCAATAGCAACAAAAGGAAGACCTTTAAAACCCAAGGGCAACTTGGAAGCTAAAAATGCAAGGTATCTGAACATGCTGCGTCAAGTCAGCGGAAATCTTGGTTTACAACAGGTTGTGTGGCAGCACTTGGAAGCAGCACCAGCCTCTCCCTTGTTCTGCATGCTGGTGTTTTCCTCCCAGTCATATTTTGGCCTTGTACCATAAACTTCATGAAGGCAGGACTGAGCCTGCCTTGTCTGCAAGAGCCTAGCACATAGTAGGCAGACAGTATGTGTCTGCTGAATTAGTGCCAATCCGTGGCAGAGGGCCAGGTTCAGTGTTTACTGCATTACAGGCACCAGGACTCTGTAACTCCTATCATCCTTGGTGTCTTGGGAACTTTAGACTCCCTCTGAATAGAGAGTGCCAATTACCACTTGGGTATATGACCTATAATTAATCTTATCTCAGTGGTAAACCCATAATTCATGTTGGTTTTGGGGGGGGTTTGTTTTTTGGTTTTTGTGGGGTTTTTTTTGAAAATGAAAATTGAGTGTCCTGAGAAATGAACTCACTTTGATATGGACACATGAAGTCAAAGTACAAAATGTCTATAGTGTTTCTGCTTAGGATGTGCTGAGGCATCAAACAGACAAGAGGGTCACGGGCATTTCCAAAGGGCTGGGTGGTTTCATGACTAATCACTGTAATTACATGCTTGTTCAGATACTGGTTCCCCTGGCTACAGAGACCAAGTTTGTGCAAAGAGGAATGGAGATTTGATCAGGAGAAGTTTAAGTAGAAACAGTCCTTTTTACTGGGGGGTGGGGGGGAGATGGAGTGAATTAGCCCACTCCCTGGACTAATACGAGCATTCTGTCAAGTGCATCACTGCTCGGCCCCTCGTGTGCGGACCCCTGGGGGATGAGCCTCCTGCGTGTCAAGCTGTCATCCTACCATGGAGCTGGGTGACGTGCATGGCCCCACCCACAGCTGGTCACCTGCTCAGCCCAGGAAAATGGCATACATTCAAGGTGCACAGGGAGGCTTCTGGGGCTGTTTCTGGCCACGGAGAAACTCAAGTCTGCATGGAAGAGGACACAGCTGTAATAGTGGACTCATTTGCAGTCTCTCTACCCAGCAGGATAAAAATACCTTTTAAAAAAGAAAGCTTTCAAGACAACATTCTTAGAAAGCAACCTTCTTAACATCTCTTCCTTCTATATTCCTGGGCCAGCTTGCTCTCAACTATTGCTATCTGCTGGTCTCAGTAGGAAAAGTTGGTCAGTGCTCTGTAGAATCAGGAAAATGGGAAAGGAGTCTGGATCCACAGGCAGCATCCTGCAGGCAGAAGGGAACCCAGGCCCGGCCATCTGCTCCTGGATGACAGATTAGTCTTTGGGAGGAGCTTTCTTCTAATAGGCAGAGGAGTGATTTGAAGAAAAGGAGACGTGCATCTCCTGCCTGTTCGGTGGCTTCGTGTGGCTGTAACTTATCTATTTGTACCCCGGGTTCTATGATTGGGGCAGGAGCCCAATAAGAGAAACCCAGAAAGCACAGCTGGATGGAGAGAGACCAGCCTCAGGGGAGAGGCAACCTGAAGTCATGATTGGGCTAAAGGACCCTCTGAACAGGTTTTCTTATGACTTGGGCTATTTCAGCTGTTGATGATTTTTTTTTTTTTTTTAATGCTGAGGGATATTTTAGGAAACAAGACCTTTTGTAATGCTCAGCAAAAATAGTCTGGTGTATTATTCTTCTAGGAGTTGCTTATAACAATTGCCGAGAAATCAAGATCAAATACCTTGGGGGCTGAACCTCTGAGAACCCTGAAGAACATACATTGCCCAACCAAAGTTCACCAGCCCACACACATTTTTCAACTTCCTGCAGAGTGCCCCAAGGGAGGAAGTAAATGAAATCTAGAAAAATTCACACGACTCTTGCAGCAGGAGGGTGACGGAGCCACTGTATGGCTAAACGTTTATTCCCCCGCCAATGTATTCTTCAGAGATAGGTGATGTTTCCCTTCTAGAGACTGTGGTGGACATGCCAGAGAAAGGGTGGGTGATACAGTTGCTCTTTGAGCTTCAATTTAAATGAGAGGAAAGCTGCAGTATTAAAGATGGGAAGATGTTCCTACAGAAAATTTTGGGTAAAATTTTGAAGGTGGAAAAAGAAAGACCAGGGAAGGGGGCCCTCGGTCACAGGCAGGGTCTGTCAGCTGGGTGCCGTCTGACCATCCGCACGTGGTAAAGCTCTGTTTCTGCCATCTGGTCTGCAAGTTCTTCACTGTTTAATGTGGAAAACATGCCATTGATATAGGCTGGAGGGAAGTACAGAGGCCTTCTTCAAACAACACAACCAGAGACTGCCAAGTTCAGGTTTAATTTAGCTGTGTATTTAAATATATTGACAACTCATCTCTCTCAAAAACAAAAACAGAAACACCTTAAAATAAAAATCCCTTAGCCTGGGCTTCCCTGGTGGCGCAGCGGTTGAGAATCTGCCTGCTAATGCCGGGGACGCGGGTTCGAGCCCTGGTCTGGGAAGATCCCACATGCCGCGGAGCAACTAGGCCCGTGAGCCACAACTACTGAGCCTGCGCGTCTGGAGCCTGTGCTCCGCAACAAGAGAGGCCGCAATAGTGAGAGGCCCGCGCACCACAATGAAGAGTGGCCCCCGCTTGCCGCAACTAGAGGAAGCCCTCGCACAGAAACGAAGACCCAACACAGCCAAAAATAAATAAGTAAATTAATTAATTAAAAATGCAACTGCAGGAAAAAAAAAACTTAAAAAAAAAAAAAATCCCTTAGCCTAGTAAATGGTACCTTATGGTGGATGAGAGGATGTGTGGTTATTTTAAAAGTCCGTCAAGTCTAGTTGAGGTCTCAGGGAACGGGTGGGGGCAGGGAAGGCTGGACAGCAGCATAAAGATAAGCAGAACAGGTTTTTATCTAGATCACTCTGTCAGAAATTCATATCCTTCTATGGGTCATGTTTGCCTCCTTGAACCCGGGATAGGGTCGGGGGCGGGGGCCAGTTAGATAGGGTGGAACCCAGGACACCTACCCCACCCCGTTAACACGCACACACACACACCCTCGCTACATAGAGATGGTTTCTCTCTTGTTGCTGTGATATTTTTGGCATCAATCAATCCCTTTAAAATGTTTATTTTCTACTTTACAGAAAGAAACTACCCAGTAAACATGAAACTCTAATTAGTTGCATCCCCTGTGTTCATTTCTGATCCTTGCCAATATTTATGTGCATAGTCATCAGTGTGAATCTACATACTTTGTGTTCTAATTTTTCACTCACTACATTTTTGTCCCCACATTTCCACACGTGGATAGTTAAGTTGTAGTCATCGAAAGCCCCACCAGGGTAGGAGACATACACTCACATTTTTTATGAGCTACCAGTTCCTAGCCAGCCTCCTACTGTTGGATTTGGAGGATTAGTATCAGATCTTTGCAGTTATGAAGAGCAGTAGCAGTATCCCTGGACATCTTTTCCTAGAAAGGTATAATGTGATTTGAGCTAAGCAGAAACAAAGTTCAAGCCCAGAAGAATGAAGTTAGCTAGAAGGTCCTGGCTCCTTACTACTTTATAACAGGCCATAGGTTTAAAGTCCGAAAGGGCTCGGATTTCTACCCCATGTTTGACATCTCAGGGAGCTGAGCTGACTTCCCTGTACCCTGGCCCACAGCAGTGACATGAAGGCACGGCAGCCCTGAGGCATGTGGGGGCAGAGACACCAGTCACACTGGTATGTGTAACCTCCACGCTCTTCTCTCTGGCTCTTCCAGCGTGGATGAGAGGTGACCCTGCCTGCCCACTGTTGCAGAACACAAGTGGATTAGCCTCAGGAGTTGCTGGGGAGTGGCAAGAAGAATGAATGGTGAGCAGCAGTGACATTTAAGGCTCAGTGGGACTTGCAGAGGCATGATGGGAATGCAGAAAGGCAAGGCACAGACGGACTGGACACAGCTGGAGGCAGCTAGAATCTGCCCAAAGGTTTCTCAGAGCTGGGCTCCAGCAAGAGTGAAAAAGTCTACAGCTAAGGAGCTAGGGGTGCCTCACAAAGGGTGGCCTCTTCATCTCTTTCCTATGCTCTCTTCCTTTTTAAGTTACACCTATAGTTTATATAAAATATACTTTGAGTGTTCAGTTTAAATGATGGAGAGGACTGTCCTTATCTATTTGCAGCCAGAAACTGCTTCTTTGTTACTCTTTTCCCAGCACAGCATCCAAGACAAAGTAAGTGCTCTGCGAAACTGTTGAAGTGAAGCTTTGTTCTTCCTGAGTCCACTGGTAAACTCCAGGGTGGGATTCCAGTCCCTCAAATTGAGGTCAATACTTTGCTCTTAATAGAGCCTAGGCAAAACCTTGGTTATTTGCTATTTTTGTTGTCCTGTTGTTGTTTTTTCCTTTTCAATTACTTGGTTGTGATTTGATACCTTGCATAGGATGAAAAATGTAGTTGATTTTACTTTACTTTAAAACTTTTTTGATAGGCAAGAAGCAGATTTATTAATATCCTTTTGTAAAGAGTTTACAGAAAATGGATCATGGAAGGATGGTCACGTCCCAGGTCTCGGATGAGTTCCTGGGACAGGCCAGCCAAGTGAGGGTCCTTGGCTTCGTGCGGGAAAGAATTCAAGAGCAAGCCATAGTAAAGTGAAAGCAGGTTTATTGACCACAGGCAGAATGCGATCCGTCTCAGAAGGCGAGTGGCCGTAGTTGATTTTTTTTTTTTTTTTTTTTTTGCGGCCATAGTTGATTTTATTGACTCTCATATAGCAAACAGGGTGTCTCACATTTAACAGATGCCTTCATAATCCCATTAACTAATGTAATTCAAGATGTATGATGAGTTACCAAAGACAAGTAAAATGCCTAATTCTGTTTTCCTTTCTCTGTGTGCCTTTCCAACAGAGCTCTCAACCCCACTGATATCAAGTGCTGAGGAGACTCATAGATCCGAGCACCAAGGATTCAGTTCGGTCCTCGGCACATGGGTGTCAGCATCATCTACTAGCCAGTAGGATGGAGACCACACCCTTAAATTCCCAGGAGCTATCAGCGTATAAGGATGGAGAAGATTGTCAAGGAAATGGTGTTCTACAGAAGGGTGTCCCTGCCCCTGGGGATAAGGCAGAGTCCGGCCAAATCTCGAATGGGTACTCAGCGGTTCCAAGCCCCAGTGCAGGAGACGACACTCAGCATTCCATCCCGGCTGCCACCACCGCCCTAGTGGCTGAGGTTCATCCAGGGGAACGGGAGACCTGGGGCAAGAAGATGGATTTCCTCCTCTCCGTCATTGGCTACGCTGTGGACCTGGGCAATGTCTGGCGCTTTCCCTACATCTGTTACCAGAATGGAGGGGGTCAGTATCATGGGCTGCAAGCAAAGGCTGTGACCCAGGGGTGGTCTGTAGATCCTCTTGGGAGGCCAGAGGATAAATCATGTCTTTTCTGTCTTGTTTAACTGATAATGCATCTGGGAACATGGTTGCTTAGACTTTCAAACTAGTCTAAAAGACAAATCTCCAGTAAGCCAAAACTTTAAGTCAGCATGTCTGCGGCTCTCTGGGTCATGAAGTTGAATGAAAGCTCTCCTGAACCTGACCTCACCAGATTTTCAGCATCATTAATGCTTCATCTGTGGAAGAGCCCCCTTCTCATCCCTGCATTATACAAGCCCTGCTCTCCTCCAAGTGAGACGTGGGGGAATGAGCATCAGCACTATGCTGAGTTCTTTCAGTCCTGCCGGCTGGTTCTGCTCAGAAGAGTCCAGAGAGCTTAGATCTGTGGAAGGAAGAATTGGGAAGTGGCTCCACGTTCCCAGACCCTGCTGGGTCTTTGGACCTGTGTGAGGGCAGAGACGGCATCAGCTCAAGTCCACAGTCTTAAGTTACAATCTGGGCGTGATCCGTAGCTGAACCCAGCCACGTTAATGCCAGCCCCAAACCATATATGGATATGCCTTATAGCTCCTACAAGAGTGTTAGATTCTTGAGGCCAGAGACGATTTCTTATTCCTCCTACTATCCCTAATGCCTACAGAGCAGTTTATTTGCAGATTATCAAAAATAGTAGCTGATTGTAGGCATAGATATGGGAGCCCCAGAGAGTAGAGCAGGGTGGAGGAGTGGGTAGGTATGGGGCCTCTGTTTTGACAATGGACTTGCTATCAGAATAGGAAAAGGACCAGAAGTGGGAGTCAAATCAGTTTGTTTGTTTATTTATTTATTTATAAAATTTATTTGGGTGCACCAGATCTTAGTTGCGGCATGTGGGCTCCTTAGTTGCAGCTCATGGGCTCCTTAGTTGTGGCTCACAGGTTCCTTAGTTGCGGCACGCATGTGGGATCTAGTTCCCTGACCAGGGATCGAATCTGCACCCCCTGCATTGGGAGCTTGGAGTCTTAACCACTGCGCCACCAGGGGAGTCCCAGTCATTTATTTTGACAGGAGCTCTGGCAACAGATTTAGGAGGGCAACTAAAATGAGGTTTGAGGGATAATTCGTTTGTGTCCCCCTCATTTCCTCCATGACCTGACACAGAGTTGCCTGGATTTGCTGCATCTTTTAAGGACCTGGGTCCATTCAGCTGCAAAGGCTATTCCAAGAGGGTGGGGGGTGGAGGGAGTGCTGGGAAGCCCAGCGCTCCTGGCCTGGGAGGAGCAGAAGTTGGAATCATCTTATCTCCAGCTTGGGAGGACCCGCCTGTAGCCTGAGCATTATATAAGGGGTTGGGTCACCGGTGATGTTTCCCCTACACTCATTCCCTACTGTAAAGCCAGTCAAGCAAACCCTTTGGACAAATGTCATCATGAGAACACAACATGGTTATTATTCTCAAGCCAGATTTACCCAGTGTGATTGTAAGTTAGATGAAACCTTTCTGAGTTGCACAGATTTCAGATTTCTAGGTTCAGAACACTTTATGGGAGGGAAAGTTGTCAGGGAAAAATCACAGCCGGCTCACCCTTTGGGCTGAAACTCAGGCTGCAGGTGAGCAATCCCCAGCATGGTGTACCCAAATTCTGCCTCAGCCACAAGAGCCAGGAGACACCAGCATCTCCAGTGATGCAGCAGTTCTGCACTTTCTCATTCTGTAGCAAACTACCTGCAAATTTCAGCCATACCTGCAAATCTGCCTCAGGAGGGAGCATTCTGGCTCCGTGGAGTTATGGAAATATAACCAAACATCAGTAGTCAAGTGTCTAGAGCCAGGGATACAGATGAACAAAGATACTAATTCAGTGATTTGCAGTAGTCAACAGACTATTGCAGCTGTTGTACAGGTTGTCACAGGAGATCTGTTCCAAGGGTCCCAAATGCTGGTCCATGTACTGGTTGCATCAGAATCACCTGGAGAGCTTAAAATAATCTTTGTTATACTTATACCTGAAGCTTCTGCTTCAGGAGGTCAGGGTGGGTGTGTGTTTTTAAGCTTACCAGTGATTATGATGAGTGGCTGGGTCTGGGAACCTCAGTTCTTCTCAACCCCGTCAGTTTCTAGTGGAAGAAAAAGAGGCCCAGAGAGAAGGGTCCTCCAGGCAGTTAGAAGTGGAACTGGTCCTAGGGCCTCTTCTGTTGACTCCCAGACCCAGTTTCCTTTCCACGTACTCTCTGCCTCCTCCCAAACCTCACTTCACTGTGGAGCTCTGTCTACTACTACTTTTGGCAAAGGACTAAGACCAGGGGAGCACCGTGTGAGGTCACTCAGGACAGGGTGGCTTCATGACTCTGGAGCATCAGATGGCTCTGTGTGTCCAGATCAGTTGGGCTGTCCTGGGTCAGATGTGGGCAGGGAGTGAAACTGTCTTTCATCTGCCTCAGGGGCATTCCTCCTACCCTACACTATCATGGCCGTTTTCGGGGGGATCCCGCTCTTCTACATGGAGCTCGCACTGGGCCAGTACCACCGAAATGGATGCATTTCGATATGGAGGAAAATCTGCCCAATTTTCAAAGGTAACGGAAAGGCTTGGGTGGGTGAGTGGGTCCTCCAAGGAAGTGATGATTTCTATCAATGGGTCGAGCTGGGGACCTTCTTCTGGATTCAGTTAGGCCTTAGGTATCCCTGGGAGATAACTTGAGTAGTTAAGGTTTTGACTGCTCAAGCAGTATGAGATTGTTAAAAGTAAAATAGAATAAATGGCAATTAAAAGTAAACTAAATAGAAAAAGCATTAATAGCACATGTACACATTTTCTAAAACATGTAACCTTGCAAATACAAATAAGGAATCTACCATATTGCCACTTTTCCACTGTCTCCTGGAGTCTTTGGAGGATGAAATGAATGGCAGCCCCACCTTTACCCCTCACCTGGGCTGCAGTGCCTCCTATGCCCTGCTTAGCTGCTGGGCTGCCCTTGAAACTTGGCCTCCCTCACCCTCTCTCTCCCAGGGATCGGTTACGCCATCTGCATCATTGCCTTTTACATCGCCTCCTACTACAACACCATCATGGCCTGGGCGCTCTACTACCTCATCTCCTCTTTTGCGGCCCAGCTGCCCTGGACCAGCTGTAAGAACTCCTGGAACACTGGCAACTGCACTAACTACTTCTCCGAGGACAACATCACCTGGACACTCCATTCAACATCCCCTGCAGAAGAATTTTATACGTAAGTGCATGTAAGTGAGGGGGTGGCCTATTCGGGGCAGGCCACACCCCTGGGCTTTGGCTTCTTAGGAGGGAGGTGGGAGCCAGGGGCTCTTTACCTCTTGGCTGATGGATTTCTGAGAGATGAAGCTATCGGGGAGGGGGAGTAAACGTGAGTGAGGGAGTTGGGAGACTACCTTGAGTGCTCCACAGTCTGGGCCTCTGCGCCGTCCCCCTCTTTTCTGTTGTGCCCAGGCCAGTCCCTACCTTCACATTCCAAAATGATTCCCCTGCATCAAAACTGCCTTTCTTCCTGGGCCCTCCTTGCAGCCAGCTGTCATGTAAGCAAAGCCTCCCACTACTTCAATAGTTTGAAACTACGCAAAGAGTTTCTGGTTTCATGTATTCACTTAATACGTGGGATCTACCCTTTGGAAGAAGATGCCTGGAGTAGGTAGTTTTCTTTAATGCTGGAATTTCAGGCAATAGCAGCCCAAAGGGAGCTGTTTTGGGGTGGGGAAGGGACCCACTGCCCACACATACAAATCCTCATGCACCCAGAAGCCAGTCATGTTAGTCATTCGTTGGATCCCAGCCTAGGAAGGAGACCTGGAAGTCTGCTTTTGGGCCGAGCGCTCTTCCCAGGGTTGGTCGGCTTGACTGCCCTGTTCTCTCCTTCAGGATGGGCAGAGCCCCTCCCAGCTCTTCCCGAGGCTTGCTGACCACTTGATCCTTGCAGTGCTGTGTCCGTTTTTTTCTCTTGGCATCCTCCCAGAGGTATCACACACAGTATGCTCAGGTAACTGTTCAGACCACGTCACCGGCCCTTCTTTCTCATTCACTCAGGCGCCACGTCCTGCAGATCCACCGGTCAAAGGGGCTCCAGGACCTGGGGGGCATCAGCTGGCAGCTTGCCCTCTGCATCATGCTGATCTTCACTATTATCTACTTTAGCATCTGGAAAGGTGTCAAAACATCTGGCAAGGTGAGGAGGACTCTGGCTGCTGATCCAGGCCTACCAAGGGGCCTTGGAGGATCTAACTCAGAATTCAGTGGCCTGGATAGCCAGAGACAGGGGGACATGTTTTCCTTTACACCAAACACATTCCATGATTTTCAGTCTCTCGTCACCAAATCGGTTAGAAAATTCTAGAAATGGGTCAATCCCAAGAACCATTATATGATTTTTAAAAAATTCCTTTAACATGCTGGTAGTGTCATAACTAATAATAGTGGCAATAATTTACTGAAAACCCATCATGGACCATGTACAGTGTTTTGTATACACTGGCTACTTTGTCTCCTGCTAGGTATTTTCCCCATCTTACAGATGGGGAGTGGGTTTAGAGGTAGTTAGTACCAGCAAGCAGGGAATCAGATCCCTGTATGATTTTAAAGGCTGTGATCTTTCTGCCACCCTGCCTCCTAAAATTACAGAAAAAAAAGAGGTGGATCTTCTTTCTTGGAGGTTTTCAAGAATAAGACACCAGCATTCATGTGGTGATAACCTATGTTTCCTTCCTTACAGGTGGTTTGGGTGACAGCCACCTTCCCTTACATCATCCTTTCGATCCTGCTGGTGAGGGGGGCCACCCTCCCCGGAGCCTGGAGGGGAGTTCTCTTCTATTTGAAACCCAACTGGCAGAAACTCCTGGAGACAGGGGTAAGATAATGAGGAAAGCAGTGTGCACCTGTCTGTCTTTTTACTAACTGAAGCTAGTCCTCCGAATAGGACAGTAGGAACAACTGAAATTTGGGTTCAGCGGCAAGTCTGCAGTGATGCTTTAAACCAGAAATACA
The DNA here is from genome assembly GCF_965194805.1 of Balaenoptera borealis. NCBI lineage: Eukaryota > Metazoa > Chordata > Mammalia > Artiodactyla > Balaenopteridae > Balaenoptera > Balaenoptera borealis. Next base: position 46,628,311 of record NC_138879.1, on the reverse strand, counting down.
AGCATGAAAAGTACAGTTGAGGCCACTGCGTTGGTTTATGTCTAAGTGATAGGAAGAGAACTCACATTTGTTTGCACTTGGTATGTGGCCAGCCCTGGAAGGAGCCCTGAGAAGCCTGTTTTTTGCCTCTGCATGTAGCCACATGGAGGCATGAGGGCGCTGGCCCCACTGGTGCTCAGCGATGGCCTGGGTCTCAGCCCTGGCCCTTACCTCTGCTGTGTTGCAGGTGTGGGTGGATGCGGCCGCCCAGATCTTCTTCTCTCTCGGTCCTGGCTTTGGGGTCCTGCTGGCTTTTGCGAGCTACAACAAATTCAACAACAACTGTTACCAGTGAGTATCTGGGGCCCCCCAAGCAAAGCTTGAAAGTGGAGTGAGTGTAAGTCAGCTGGTCTGGAGGAAAGCAATCAAACCGATGGCCTCAAACCTGGCCAGGCTTAGGCCACGTTGACACTCTGACCCTCAGGGGTGCCACAGGTGCCTGACCACTCACCCAGACCATAGCCTCACCCAGGCCACTCGGGTTGAGAGAGGCTCAAGGCCACTTCCGTTTTGTGAGATTCTCTATATGTCAGGAAAAATTAAGAAATTCCAAAGCAGGTTTACAAAAATCACAACATACATCCAATGTTTAGATTTGACCTGTTAATGTATTTAACAACAAAAATTGTGATAATTTATTTATGTATATATACACAAAAAGAATAATGATTGAACTACTTTGACCAACATAGAATGCCATAATTTTTATGTCAAAATCTCATTTCAGAAATGTGACAAAACAGGGAGCATGGCGCCAATTATGATTTAAATATCACTCCTCATCTTTAGAGTTAACTTTGTCTTAATATTCTATCACAGATGGCAATGTCCAGCAGTCTGACTGTGCTATTCGTAAGATAATTATAGAATTATCTTTAAAAAAAAAAAAGGAATTTACATGCACCCTAAGCAATGTGGCCTTGCATTGGGACACCAGCCTAAAGTTGTATGATGAGGTCCTCTTTTAAAAGTGTCAGGATCTTTGTGGCACTCTTATAACCTCATTTACACATAATGTCAAAAGTCTAAATCTGAGATCTTCACAAATGTAAGGCCAAGGCCTCCTCCTGGCCCCCGCTGCAACTCAGGCCCTGCTTCAGAGCAAGCCTTGTTTGAAATCCAGAGGTCTGTGCTGTGCTGGTTTACAACAAAATCATCTCTTAAAACCACCCCTGACTGCTGTTCTCCCCATGCCATGCGTGGTGATAACAGCAGCTTGTGCTTCAAGGTAATGCAACCCGTCTGAGAGGCTGGGCCCTGGGAGGAGGGGAGGAGACACACGGACAGGCTTGAAGTCCCTGTGAGCTCAGCCCACTCACCCTTGTCACAGCTGGAGACAGATGCTCCTTAGATTCCTGAATTGGAAATGTCTCAGGCCCCTTGGGTTTTCTGCTCCAGAGACGCCTTGGTGACCAGTGTGGTGAATTGCATGACGAGCTTCGTTTCAGGATTTGTCATCTTCACAGTGCTGGGGTATATGGCTGAGATGAGGAACGAAGATGTGTCTGAGGTGGCCAAAGATGCAGGTAGGACCTCGGGTTTTGTTTGGGTTCCTGGCTCCCACTGAATTGCTTTGCTGCTCTTTGGATCTTTACAAATATCTAACTTTTGCATTATTTCTAAATGTTCCTCTTAAAATTCTCAAAGGTTTTAGAGAAACTTACTGCCTTGGAAATTTCAACCCTTTCCATGGTGGTAATGGGGCTGGAAGTCCGCTGGCCTAGAGCCCGTGCTCCGCAGCAAGAGAAGCCACTGCAATGAGAAGCCTGCTCGCTGCAACTAGAGAAAGTCCGCTCACAGCAACGACGACCCAACACAGCCTAAATAAATAAATAGATAGATAGCAATTCCTATTTAAAAAAAACAAAACAGAACAAAAAAAGTGTGTTTGGGTCCTGTGATGGGTCCAAGTCTAGTAAGCAAATGATTACTAATCCTTTGCAGAAAAATTAGATGTAGATGATATAGCACTCTACTGTACTGTAAGGTTTCATGGAAAAAGAGTGACAGACGTTGAAGAAGAGGTTATGGGATCTTGTGGATGGAGTCCCAGGGCTTTCTTGCAAACATACATCTGTCTTTAGCCCGACACGGTGCTCTGATGAACTCCATGCCCCAAACTAAGGGCGGCCTATCTAGTCCATGAGAGGTTGAAGACATGTCCCTCATACTATCAAAAAGGACTTCAAAATAGCTGGAGGTCTTTATTCCGAGGCCTCTATGATTCTTCTGAAATCAGTATAACATTTCCTACTGTTCCGGAGCTAAAGAGAGAGCTAAACGCTGTGAGACTTCAGAGATGTATCAATCCTCATGTTGAAAAAAAAAAAAAAACACTGAATTATTATATAGTGGACACTCTAATTCATGTGCTCAGCTTTGCTAGTCTTGAGGTCTCAGGTTTGTTTCGTTTCTCCATGTTGGTTGAGGGTGCACACTCTTCAAGGTGGATACTGTTCCCTTCCTGCCTCCCAGGATGTCCAGGTAGGATGGTGTGGGGTGTGAGGAAGCATTTGGTACATGTCCAACCCTGATTCACATGTAAGGTTTTGTGACAGGAATTGTAATTGTTGGTGTAGCCAAGTTTCTCCTGAGACATCTTTGTAGGGCAGGCCTCAGCGACCACCTCCTCCTCTTTCCCGCTCTGTCTCAGGCCCCAGCCTGCTCTTCATCACATATGCGGAAGCCATAGCCAACATGCCGGCATCCACGTTCTTTGCCATCATCTTCTTCCTGATGTTAATCACACTGGGCTTGGACAGCACGGTAAGTGAATGGGGAGAGAAATCCAGCTCTCGGGAGGAGGGAGAAGGGGGGGAGGAGGAGGGGAAGGAAGCTACCCATTCCTTCCCATCCTGGCCACCCCAGGCCATGTTGGCTGCTCCCTCTTGGTGCTCCCTCAGCCCCTGTTCACTTGGGTGCTTACTGCCCTCTAGTACATTAGAGGCATTAATGGGATGAGGGTAAAGTGCCAGGCACAGGCCAAGAGCTCAGCATATGTGAACTGTTGTGCACTGACTGTGCACTGTCCCTTGACCAGACTGGCAGCACCTGGAGGCCAGGGCAAGGTCACACTTGTGTCTCAGTGCCCTGCAGCCCAGCATTCATATCATTAGTGTGGAATGAGTCTCAGCTTTGAGTTGGCGTTTCTGGTGCAACCAAAGTCTCCCCGAGAGACCTCATGTAAAGAAGTCCTGTCCATGTGCTATACTTTCTTTCCTTGATGTCCTTAGGAATGGGTTCTAAATGACGGGGTAAAACGGAGATATGTTTCCAGTGAGGGCCGGTGAGTAGGGGGAACTGGTCACGATCAGCTTGACAGGTCACTTGGCAATCTAACCCCTCCCTTCTGTTCACTGTCCTAGAGGTAGCAGATTTGTCCCAAAGTCTACACAGTGACCATTTGTGTGCCCCTCTCAGTTTGCAGGCTTGGAGGGGGTGATCACAGCCGTGCTGGATGAGTTTCCACACATCTGGTCCAAGCGCCGGGAGTGGTTTGTGCTCAGCGTGGTCATTACCTGCTTCTTTGGATCCCTGATCACCCTGACTTTTGTGAGTACCACAACCCTAAACTTAGAGTGAGCCTCCCCTAGGGCAACAGAATGTTACAAGAAGCTGTTCCTTTCCATCCTACATGATGCCCTGGCTTTGGGGCCAAAGGGAGAGAAGTTGTCACTGCTGTTAAAAAGTTAGTCATCAAGGAGAAGAAGAAAAGTTGTTTCTAGTGGCATCTGTCTAAAGAATCTGGGCGTGGTATCTGGAGGCTCAGCATTTTACAGCAAATCCAACTAGATTTAAGGCTTGACAGACTATCTGGAGGAAAACTAAGATGTGCCTTTTCAGTCTATTTCCAGTCCTTAGGGCTGCTTTCATAGGAATAGTGCCCTGATGTCCTGATATGCTGAACATCTGGAGGCTGGCATCTCATATTTGTAATGTCACTTCGTCTCCTCCAGAGAATTTGTAATGGTAAAGAATTTAGACCTTCTCCAGTGATATGATTTTTTTTTTTGGGGGGTAGCTAAGGCAAATACTGTCAAACTGTAAATCAGGCATCAGATAGTACCCATAGGCATTGTAGGCGTGTATCCTTCTGACTCAAGGCAGATTTTGTAGATAAACATCTTCAAGCCGTGACCCCAATGGCTCTGGAGCTTCAGCAGGGTTGTGGGGCCCTGAGTAGGACCCAAGGGATTTGTGAGTTAGGACAGAGGCAAAACCATGACCACTGGGCCCGGTGTGTCTGGTATTGTAGATTTTCTGGGGTAGAATACACAGTAGGTATTCAGTAAATTGAAGAAAGTTGAAAACAGATCCAGAGGCGCTTTTGAGTTTGTCTCTTAAAGCTTAGTGGGGAGTGGAAACAAGACGAGAGTGACCTGTAGGGCGGGAAGAGGTGTGTCTGATGGGATGAAATCTTGCCCACCTGCCAAGGCCAGTCCAAGAAGTAGGCTCTGGGACACTTATGTTAGATCCAAGGTGAGAATTTTCCAGAATTATCCTAAGTTAAGAAGTTCTTTTTGCTCCTGTCGTAAAGAGGAGGCAGTGCCTCAGAGGGCCTTTAACCAGGTTTGTGGTCTCATTTCCAGGGAGGGGCCTACGTGGTGAAGCTGCTGGAGGAGTTTGCCACGGGACCCGCAGTGCTCACTGTTGCCCTGATAGAAGCAATTGCTGTGTGTTGGTTCTATGGTAAGATGCTCCCTTCCACTAGCCACGATCCTTCCTACACCAGCCCATGTAGCCACCAGAATACAGAAGGGCTGATGTCGTCAGGGAAAAGCAGGCCGGTGTACAAGACGTCACCTCCTGCATCCCTTCTTCAAAAACAGGTCATCACTTCCTCCACACTCTATGCAACAGATTGCCTGCACTCCTGGGAGGACGTTTTTTTCTTCTGAGTTTATATGTTTACCCAGTGGAGACAGGCTGAAGTGGTTCCCTATAGCTCATCCACAGTGGTTGCTTAAGATCCCGACAGGCTCTAAGAATTGGACAGACAACAAAGAACTAGTGCACAGTGAATGCATTTGCAGAGTGTACAATATTCTGCTGTTACATAGAGTGGCCCCACTTTAAATTTCACAAACGAGCACTCCCTCCAGAGCCCTGAGACAGAGTTTAGGAGCTTATCTTCTAGGGAAGAGGCAAGAATGTTCCTGTTTGTTTGGATTATCTGTCTTGGTAAAGCCTCCAATTTACACTGCACCCCCCCCCCCCCGCCCCCCTGATCGTGGGATGGAATCTGATAAGGGTGAAACCACCAGGAGCGGAGAGAGAGAGAGCTGACACAGGTTCATGGGCAGGGATCCCAAGAGCCCCTGGGCGAGGATGAGGAGGGCACAGGCAATGGAAATGAAGAAAACCAAGTTCAGAGATGCCTTTCTTCATCTTTAAAATCAAGACGTGATGATTTCATTCTGAAAATATTTTCCTAGTTTCTATGATAGCAGAACAGCTTTAACATGTGTGTCATTGCACATAATATAAAGGGGGGGGCCCACATTTTGAGTTGCATGTGAGCCCTTTTTTTTTTTTTTTGAAAGAAGTCCTCCCCACCTCCTCAGCACTTCGGAGGACCAAGTTCAAGGTGTGTGATGTTACAGACCTGCTGGGCACTTTCAGGGAAGCAACTGCAGAGCACCCTTCCTTCCCCTTGTCGATTTCTCCCCCGAGTCCTCACTTCCATGCCAGTTACTTTGTAGAGAAGAACCTTGATCTTGATCTGACATATGAATGAGCAATAGTGTGGTTAAAATTTTCTCTTGAAAGTTTCCAGCATATGGTCAGAGTCAGTCTCTGTTAAGTGAGTTCACCATTTTTAGACAAAATTCCACTTCCTTTTCTACAGTAATGATAAAATCAGATATATGCTGAAACCCTAGAAAGGCAGTGTGGGCACCAAGAGGGGGCTTTAGGTCCCTCCCCAGATGTCCACCAATCCTCCCACTCTGTGTAGAAAGAGCTTTGCTTACTGTAACGTGCATTTTTGTGACAAGTCCCCCATCTCACTTTCAGACCAGATTGGTGCCCCCGAGCCCCTCCTTTGGAGAAACTCCAGAGCTGCTACTCTCTCTGAGAGTCAAGGGATAGGAGGACAGTCTAGTTCCTCTCTCAGTCAGTCAGTCTCGTTCTCTTTCGGATGATTTTAGGCATCAATCAGTTCTGCAGTGATGTGAAGGAAATGCTTGGCTTCAGCCCTGGATGGTTTTGGAGGATCTGCTGGGTAGCCATCAGCCCTCTGTTTCTCCTGGTGAGTTGTCATTTCCCTTCTCCTTCTTGCCCTGGAGAAAGATTCACCCTCAAACAAACACTCATAAAAAAATAAATTTTATCGAAGTGTAACATATATATACAGAAAAGTGTGCAAATCATAAGTGTACATCTCAGTGAAATTCTATAAATTGAGCACCATTTTGTAGCTAAAACCATACCAAGAAACAAACACATGACCAGTACTTCACAAGCCCCTCTTGTGCCCCCTCCCAGTCACTGTGCCCCCATAGTTAACCACTCTTCTGGTTTCTGTCATTATTTCATCCCTCCCCTGCTCCGTGATAATGACACATAACGTTCATTGAGCAGTAAGTGCCAGGCCAGACTTTACGCTAAACTTAACACCCATTGCTGTTTCAACTGTCACAACAATTCTATTAAGTAGAGTTCTAGTTCCCCATTTCACAGTTTCAGAGAAATTGAGGCTTAGGGTCCAAGGTCACATGACAAGAACTGTTCAAGGCCGGGGAAGTATTTACTGTGCTGCTCATGAAGGACCTAACAAGGGTCCTAGTAATTCTGTATTCATTTTCTTAAAGACCACCCCCACCCCCCACCAGGTTTCTCAGGTGTAGATCTGAGTCAAAAGTAGAATCCATTCATTGTAGAATGAGAGAGCTCAGCTCCAAGGGTTGCCTGTTTGCCAGGACGTGTTCAGTGCTGACTCCATCCTTGCTGCGTGTGCCCCTACGTCCCTCCTGGTACCCGTCTGAAGGAGATGTTTGCCCAAAGATGGATAAGCACCCTGCTAACATCCCAAGTGCACTGTGAGGTAGCCTGGGGTAAAGTGACTCTGTGCACATCACCAGGGATTACTCTCAGTTCTTTCATTTATCTGTAACTTGATTTGGGGTGGGGGGAGCTTTTTGATCTTTTAGAGCCAGAGACTGTTCCTTCAGTCCAGCTCCAGCTTATTAGGATATCTGGACCATCCATTTCATCTTACGACATGTATGCAGCTGTGCCTTCCTCTTCTTTCAAAACAACCCTTTTTGCATTCTATTTTGACTTTCTCGGGATAGTTCTTTATTTTTTGTGCTTTTCTGTACCTGCATATCTCTATGTTAACCTATAAGATGGACAGTGTGCTCATTCTTGCCTCCATAATGCTGCACGTGTCTCTCTCTACCCCAGAATCCCTCCTTGACTTCCATTCCCCGGACCCTGGAGGTTTCCAGAACCAAAGCCAACCTTTGCCCCAAGCAGCAGATACTCTCAGGGCCTGGGGGCTCTGGTGTGTGCTGTGCGCTCCAGTGTTCCTCTACATCTCGGCCTGGTAGTTCCTTATTACCTTGTCAGCTCACTGTTGCTTTTTGGTAAATTTAAAACAATGTATTTTTAAATCCAGAAATTTTAGTTGTTTTCAGTGAGAGGGTTGGTCTGGATCACTAGTCTGCCATTACTAGAAGCAGAAGTCCTGACATAAATGGGTTATTATATTGTTACCAGTGCTTCTTGATAATCTACTTAAATCTTTTCATTTGTTTTTCAAAGGAAGGAGAGATATTGGATTAGTTCCCTGAGGGAAGAAGCCATGTTTGTTTGTTTGTCTACTTTCATATTCTCCACACAGGGAGGGAATGATGTTCAGGGCTGAGACTCAGGAAAGGCAAGCAAGGCACTCATCCTGGACGTAAAATTTCCGGGGGTACCAAAAAAACTCAGTAGTCAAGATAAATACTACTTTTTTTTTTTTTGGCTGCATCGCGCAGCTTGTGGGATCTTAGTTCCCTGACCAGGGATCGAACCCTTGCTCCCTGCAGTGGAAGCATGGAGTCTTAACCACTGGACTACCAGGGAAGTCCCGATAAATACTATTTTTATGCAGTAGTTTTTAAAAATCAAAATTAATGCAAAAAAAAAATCCCTGATGAACAAAATACCAACGTTTTAAATAAACACAGGATCCAACCATATACTTGCATGTCTCACTTCACTCACCTTGCCCTAAGCTGGCCCTGTCAGAGCTTGTCTTTTTAAAGTATTGCACTAAAATATTATATTATTATTATTTCTTGATTACTGAAATTTTGACATCCTCTTAAATGTTGTGCCCAAGGTGAATGTCTCATATGCCTTACCCGAGTCCTGGCCCCAGGCTTTTAGTAGTTTCATTTCTGTGGTTGTCTGGCAAACTGGGTGAACTCTTGGTGTACAGCCAATGAGTTTCCGTGCCCAGCAAAACCCAGGTACAGATCTGGGTTCAGGGACATGACATAATTCCTGTGATGTTCACTCTACTCACTTCCTCTAAAGGCAAGTGCTCCAGGGCCCAATTAAGAGGAGGCAAATCTGTCTTCCACTTCTGGGTTTACTTAACAGATCCCCTGCTGTGGGCTGGGCTTTTTAAAGCTGCTTTAGGTAAACAACGAGTAGCTTACTAAAAATATTCTTTTTCACTGAAGCCAAGTTATAAAGAAGAAAAATATCGTATATGAGCAAGAGGAAGTGGGGATGTGCGAGGGGGTGTCTGGAGCAATACTTAGTGGCCACAATGAGAGCTTGAGACCTCCCTGAACTGCATTAGGTTTCACACACCTGACATCAAGATGAGACGAGTTACAGCAGGGATGGCTCCTAACCAGACCCCACCTTTCCCTGTTTCAAAATTACCTTTCTTAGTAGCCGGGTCTGGGGCTGAGGAGAGTCTGTCCAGAGAAAGGTTTGCGATTGGCTGGGCTCCTGTTTTGAAAGCTTCCTCCTGGACTTAGGATAACACTGTTCTGAAGATGAATGTGTGTTTAACAATTTCCCATTTTATTATCTGAAGAGAAAGAAAAAAAAGATATAAATAGATGTTTAAGCCCACAAATAATTTACATTACTGTCTTCTTTATGACTATGAAATAATAAGATAAAATTAAATCAAGAGCAATAACGATTTCAGCACAGCGGTTACTAGGCAAAAACTGGTATTTACGCTGTCTCTGGAAACCAAACTGAAATAAGAAAACTCATAAACCGAGTGTTGGGAGCACACCATGGAATTTTTCTTGGTCGGAATCTTCACTGAATTTTCACGTAAAAAGTGTACTGAGCTGCTTTTTCCTTCCATTATTCCTTTCATTACAAGGGCCTGTGGCAGGCAGTCATTTATTGTCAAGATGCCTCACGGCAGAGCCATCCTTGTTGAAATCCCAGTTCTTAGCCTGGGGTTAATGCAAGGAAAGGGGGGAGAAGGAGAACTTACCTAGGACCCTGAGTCTTCTCCAGGTCTTGAGAACCTTATTATGTCTCCTGGACCTAGGTGCCTTCCATCTTACCAAAAACAATCACCGCAGAGAAACGCAGGAGGAAATGAAAACAAAGCAGAAAGAAATATGAAGCCCTAGGACTGGCAGGAGCTGTGGAGAGGTCTCCCAGTTTATTCCTCCACTGTCTCACAAATCGGGGCCTAAACCACTCCTGATGGATGCCAGTCTCTTCTCCTTTGCCCTGAAAGGGGCGCTGTAACCCCCCTAAATAACCTTCTGAGGCCTTGGCATCCCCACTGTAGGGGCTGAGGTGGGGGGTAGGGAGGAAAATCAAGATAAGCCCCTAACGGCTTCATTGTTGGCAGCTGAGGCACAGAAATTAGCGACTTCTTTGTGTCAGAGTTCAGTCTAGGATATATAACACTTAGGCAATTTCCTGAAAGTGTCTTAGCTTTAGTGTTCAGTGTTTGTGGTATCCAGACTGTCTCTGTGTGGATATCGTGAAGATTTTTTAATGTTTCTTGGAATTTCTGTTTTAGTTCATCATTTGCAGTTTTTTGATGAGCCCACCACAGCTACGACTTTTTCAGTATAATTATCCTCAGTGGAGCATCATCCTGGGTTACTGCATAGGAACCTCATCTTTCATCTGCATCCCGATGTATATAACTTATCGGCTGATCATCACTCCAGGGACACTTAAGGAGGTATGTGCTAGTGTGTGTGTGTGTTCAGATTGGTAACTGTTTGTGGAGAAAAGGGTTCTCTTCTTATGCTCTATTCAAAGGATATAAGTCCACCACAAGAATTCACCAGGAGGCTCTTAGTCTTATATAATTATATAACTATACCATCGTGTAGCCTCTAATAGCTGCCACTGTCACCTTAAGGCATCTCCCATAAGCCTCAAGTACAAAGGTGAAAGAGTGAGCTGGCCATTTGGATGCACCATAGCACACAGCTTGGTGTATAGCATTCTAAACATATCAGAAAACTGCTTTGCCTCCTGCATGGCATTGGGCATGGACATCAGATCAGTGGTGTCTGGAGCAATAACGCAAATTTGATTCAAGTGGATTTAAATTAAATCCACTTGGTTTAAGTGGAGATTATGATGGAAAATGTCTGTGGTCATTTTCTAACAGCAGTGTGACAAGGGCCGTTTTGAAAATCATCACTAAATAAGGGTGTTGCAACAATATCGTAGTTTTAGTTCGTCACTGGAGTGAAAAAAAAAGTTGCCATTTTAGCAAGATTCATGTCAGTAAATGAATAATGTGCTGTAAAAATTTCAATAACAGAATCTTACAATTTGTATAAGATTGTATATATTTTAAAGCATCTTCATGTAGACTATTTTATTTTGTTATCAAAATACTTTGTGAGGTGGATGGGCAGGTATCATTAGCAGACAAAGATACTGAGTCTGGGAATAATGCTGCTCATAGTTTCCTTATTTCAGTGACTTGTCCAGGGATACACAGTACAGGGAGGCTCAGAATCCAAGTCTTCTGGTTTTTGGTCCAATGCTCTTTCATGTTTAGGTGCAGCTTCTCTTTTGTGTCCTCAGGGTACTAATAGTTTGCTAATGTAGAAATTGGCTCTAGAGGTTAGGGAGAGATGAGTTGCCCCTTTTCATCCTGTACTGCCAGAGTTAGTGTTTAGGCTACCAGGATTCCCAGCAATGTTACAATTGAAAATGCTTGGGTCATTACTTGTTTGGTTGTGTTTCTTGCCATAGTAAGGTTACTGTGGCAGTAGAGCCTGAAGGAGTGGCCACTTATAAGTCTGTGGGTGGGTGCTTTTGTAGGAGACAAGCTCAAAGGTGAAGAGTGGTATTTGGGGGAAAGCTAGAGGGACTGTGCTCTATAATGACGTGAGAGCATAGGTGGGCTAGTCTATGGGCTCTTAGAAGCAAAATTTAAGTATCAGATCATCACACTCATCTTCCTAAAACATTTCACAAGAAACATGAAGCAAGAGAACATGAGGCCATTAAACAAACATCATCTCTTTTCTAAGAACTGAGATTGCTTCTTTTTCCAAACAGAAAGACTGAATTCTAGGTGAACAGAATTAGTAATTCTGCAAGGAGTTACTAATTTCCTACACCCAAAACAGTCCTATCACAACCTCATTCCTCCCAAAGGGGCTTGGACTCTGGTGTTGCCTGAAATACTCGCTCAGACCAGAGTCATTGTACTTGCTCCTTCAGGTTGTCCTTTATGGCAGTCATGATAGTCCACTGGCCCAGCTGACTCAAACCCAGAGGCCAAGGTCAGGGGTGGGAACTCTAGTTAGGTTAATAAATTTCAGTATTCTTTGGTCACAGACTGTACCTCAAGTCTTGATCATCTTTCTTGCAAATTCCCCCTGTTGGCCACAAGGAAATGCTACCCAAAGGTGTATAATTAACAGAGCTCAGATCCATTAGTAGTAGAGGTAAGGCCGATTGCAGGGTCATGTTTGTCATAGGCCACCAGATGGGAAACAGTGGGTTACCAGGAAGCATCATGATATAGCTGGTCAAGGGGGCCTAGGAGGGAAAAGACTATGGCAAGTCATTTACCTGCTCTGGGCCTTAGTTTCTTCATCTTTAAAATGTGCTCACTGAATTGGATTAACATTTCCAAAGTATGTTTTAAGGAGTAGTAGTAGTTCCGTGGGATATCAATAAGTGTTACTGCTGGGGGAAAAAGGTTACGTGGTCAAATAATTTTGGAGAATGCTGGATTAAGGCAAGGTAAATAGGTCTCTTTACTACAGGATTTCTCAAAAGCCTTAACATGCCTATGTGCATGCTTAATTTCTGAGAAGAATAAAGCATGCCATGTTTTTGCCAAGCACCCCAAGGGACTAAAATTTTTTTGTGAATACCAGACTTGACGGTCTGTAACATTCTATCTATGAGGGAGAGAGAACTCATATAAAATTTTGGTATGGTTAAAAAGAAAAAAAAAAGGTAAAATTCTTAACTCTTCTGGGCCCTAGCCATATACAAGGCTACAGTTTGTGGAGTGAGCCACCACTTGCTCACCTGTGATTTGGAGGCTATCATGTGCATCTGCAACCTGGAAGTCTCAAGGTTGGAGTCATCAACTGGATTAGGTCACTGCCCCCAGAAGCCCCTAGTAATCTGCACAAAGACACTGGGAAGATGGTCCCTAATAAGTTAGCATTCATGAAGATGGCAACAGTGATCCATTGCTTAGATGACTGCCTTGCAGAAGGCCAGGGACTGGCAAATTTTGAGAGCAATAGTAATGTGGCAACTGGAATGCTGCTGAAATACGGAAGACGAAGGTGGACCTGGCATTTTGGGAGATCAGCAGCCAGAAGGGCAGGAGAATGGGCAGGTGGGGGTAGGGCACAAAAGCCAAATGTTCTACTTTACAGTGTTGTTCACTGTGGGTCTTGCCTCTACCCTACATCTGACTGCTCTTCTCTCTCTGCACAGCAGAGCTCCACTGAAGACTAGTTAGAGTGATGTGTCCAGTTCCCAATTAGCAAGGCCTAATTCTCCTTAAGCAGTTATGGGTTACAGATTCATCTATGGGAAAGGATGGTTTGTGAAATTTTGCTTTCTATGACTTGACATGTCCAGGTAGTTGATGAGCACTGCAGCAACTCGTTTTCAAATGGATTTCCAGTGTGAGATTTTAGTTCTTGAATATTAAGGTCATTAGGAACACAACATGTACAATTTTGTGAACTTCATTACCTATGAGAATGGGAACTTTTAAAATTCCATAGGCCCTGCTCCCTAAAGAAGAATCAACCCCCAGAACCAGGAAATAAAAATGACTGAAGGGGACTACATACTTTTTCAATCCAAAATAAAAAGGATAAGTAGCAGAGCTTCACCTAAAATCAATAAATCAAAATATGCTTTCAGATCCAATTTTGCCTTGCTCACCATATGTACAGACTTTTGGCATCAAAGATTTTACTGAGCAACTTACTTACTTAACAAAGATTTTTTTCTAAACTTCTGCAGTGCTCCCCACATCCCTGAGCTGCTTCGTGTCACTGATGCTAAGTACTTTTGGCATCAAAGATTTTACTGAGCAACTTACTTACTTAACAAAGATTTTTTTCTAAACTTCTGCAGTGCTCCCCACATCCCTGAGCTGCTTCGTGTCACTGATGCTAAGTTTTGCAAGGCAGGCTGTATATCTCATACCCAAGCCCAAGCATATTTCAGATCTGTCCCAAAGCTTCTGAGGACCTCAGCTGTTTCTAAAGTAAAAATTCTCAGCCTTTTCCCTGTGCTAAGTTCTACGTCAACATGAGATTGCTTTAGGAATGATGATTTAAATGGGCACATCTTTTAAAATTTAATTATGTAATAATTTGCACCCTTGTATGAACTAACCAGTGCTCCTTTACAGGTAAATTCATTAAATCAGTAACATCCTGGCTGTTACAGTGGCTGATGGCACTGTGCACTGTGCCTGTAGCATGTATGCGGGCACAAGGAGCATGGCTGAGGTGGGGGGAGCCAGAATCCAGAGCTCATTCTGCTCCCCAAGCCCTGTGGGCCACATGAAGCCTCCTCTGACAAGAGAAAAGGATGCCCTTTCCCAGGCCATCAAAGGCATGTTACAGGCCAGCAGAGGTTCTATTGAAGGTCCATCATTTCTCCCATTAGTGTTATGATGACTTTCTTAATTAGTTTACAGATGCTTATATAGTTCCTGAATATGCCATTTTTACACATATTTGAGAATAAATTGCGGATTCCTTTCTTAAGGAAAGTCAGTAAGACTATTCCAATTTACTATTAAATGCCATTTAAATGCTACTTAACCTTTGTTTTAATATTAATATTGAAAAAAATTTTAAACTGTTAAATTATAAGAATATTTATAACATCATGTTTTCTTCCTAACAGCGTCTTATTAAAGGTATCACTCCAGAAACACCGACAGAAATTCCCTGTGGGGATATCCACTTGAATGCTGTGTAAAACATCAATGAAAGGAAAATGGCTTCCCAACAAGCTCTTCCTCCAGTTCTGACAAGTCACACCTTGCCTTCTCCCTCTAAGTCAATGAGTTGCCAGCTAAGCCTGCCGATGGAAGGGCCTTCTTCATAGAGACACAGTCCCAAAAGACTATGGTGCCCAGACTCTTATGGCCTCTAGCCACTTCTTTCTGTGAAATCTCCCAGACATGTTATCATGTTAGACTCTGTGATGCAGCTGAAGTGGACTGCTTTGGATGTGTGAGGGTGTGTATGGAGGTGATGAAAACCACCATGTCGTCAGTTAGGATTAGGTTTAGGATCAAGTCTGTGAAAGTCTCCTGTATCATTCCTTGTTACGATCATCAGTATCTAACATCGTTTGCTTCCAAAGGTTTCACTGTTCATGAATGCATAAACCATTTAGGAGAAAACAGGGATACTGTCTAGCTAGCCATATATTTCCTGAGTAGCATAGAATTCTATAGCTGGAATCTACTAGAACCCTGTAACCTGTGTGCTGCTCTGGAGTCAGGAGAGGAAGATGTAAGAAGCTAAGCTGAAAAATAATGTGTACGTGTGAGCATGTGTGCCTGTGTATACTGTTGTTCCAGTGTATCCCTATCTCTATTCTAATACTTTGGGCCCGTTACAAACTATATGAATTTCCTCTAGTTTTTCTTACATTAACAAATTCCACCTACTGAAATTTGTATGTATGTTATTATTTGAAGGGTATAATTACTACAACATGCTCTGCCACCTGCTCCTTTTCCAATGACACTACTTTAGCCCATACATCTTCCTTTATGGGCCATGCTTTAGTATTTCCTGCACTTCACTGCCATCTTCCTGTCTCTCTCTGCTAAACATTCAGGATAATGTTCCACAGGCAAATCTGGCCTATTTCATTAGTCACTGTGGCTTGGCTATGAACTACTTTGAAGATGAATATTGATAAATGCATCTTCAGTGTTCAGTTGACTATCTGGTTTAAGCTGTCTACTTCAAATGACTCCGTTTAACCATTAAGGTTACTTGGCTTTGTAAAGAGTGGATAAATCAAATTTTCACAGGGTGTAGAGATCTGGTACCCTGACCTAAACCAAGGTCATCCTCAACCCAAAAGTAATTGGAGAGTCTGGGTTAGCCTTAAATGCACCTCCTCCCAACCCCTTGACCCTTCCTGGTTGGCTACCAGGATAGTGAGCCCTCCAGATAATATTCAAGACTGAGTCTAAGTAAGCCTGATTGGAAAAGGGTCAGTTAAGTGAATAACCTTACACGCCACATAAAACCCTTAATACAGATCAAGTATATTTGACCTTCAGTGGCTTGGGACTCTCAGATGCATAGGTAGAGAAGCAAATTTTACCTTGTAGTGTGAGATTTCCTTACCAAAATCTTAAAGGGAGTAAAGCCTAGTCAATGATAAAAGGACTCAATGATCTGGCCCCATATCACATCAGTCCTCTGTATAAATCTAACTTAATCCTAACAACCTTATAGAAAGAAGATCCATATAGCAGAGGCCTAGTTTAATCTAATTATAGAGCTTCCTCCCTTGGCTTCCTTTCCCCAACACTATTCCCTGGCCATCTTCCTGTATTCCCCCTACATTCTTCTATTTCTGATTCTTTGCTTTTCCCAGCAGAATATTTTCCTCATAGATGTTAGCTGCCGAGAAGTTTCCCAAAATATTAGAGGAAAAGAGAGGGGGATTTTAAAATGACTGTTAACTGACCTACCTTCATTATCTTCACTCTTTCATTCCTTCCTGCTACCTCATGTCCATTCCCTTTGCTTTCTAGCATGCTGAAAGGAGAGAAGTTATATAAGTGGCAGCGTATTCGGTGGTAAATAGCTTTGCAAATTTAAGAACTTGCTTTATAAATATATTCAGATATGTATTCCCCCCATCCCACACACACATGCATTTTCCAAAGATACCATTTTTTAAAAAGCACTTTTTCAAACAAAGTTTTGTCAAGCCAGGTGTTATACAGGTGTTTTGAAAAGTTTTCAAATGTCACTAGACAGAAAAAATCCAAAATCTCTCCCCAGCATAGTTTGCATTTACTTGACCCCTATTTATCAATACTACCGTGGATTTTTTTTTTAAGGAAAACTTGAGTTGGTAAATGGACTTTAATCTTTTAAAGACCTTTTACATCTAATGTAGCATTTACATAAAAGTAAAAAATAAAAATGGACTGAATTGTAAAGTTATTTAAGTACTGAAGTTAATTTTTTTTCTGTGATTTTATTAGTGAGAAATACCTGAGAAATAGGCAAGACACAAGCAAAGGCATGGAGGCAGTTCAGTTGATTGAGGTTGTTCCTATATGTTGACATGTAATGGAGTCCGAAGAATTCATCTTTATTCCAAAAAACTTGCAACCCATTTAAAACTTATTCCATTTGTTGTGTGGAATGCATATGACTTGTAACCTAAATTCATTGCCCTGGCTGCCCCATGTAGAGATGGATGCAAAGACCCCAACAAACCCAAAGTCAATGTATTAGCTCCAAAATCAAACAATGACAATCAAATCAAATAATAAATCTCAAATCAAGGCAAAAAGTTATTCTTGAGATGAGTCACTCTCTCACTGTCCCTGCTTTTTACGAAACTTGTTAATTTGGTGCTACCAATCTCAATATTTAAGTGTAAATATGAATTTCCATTTAACTCACCCACCCCACCCTGACCCCTTAAAAGGGAGATTATTCTCCTAGAATTAGAACCATATTCTTTTGATAATTAGGAAAGGCTGACCTGATACATTGCATCTGTTGTATAACTGATTTGGAGGTCACTGTCAAGCAAAGCTTAAAACCATGGAATGCAGTGGCTTAACTGTGCTGTTCTTACGCATTTTAGACAATGCTTAGCTACCCAGTGGTACAATCCACACTTGGTTCCTTTCATAGCGTGTTTCTTTGCTCATAAATCAACACCTGGTGCTTAAGATATCATTAAATAAGGCAGTATTCAGAAGGCATTTTCTACCCTCCCTTTTTTCTTTTATTGTCAGAGATGGGTGGGGAAGTGAAATAGTAGATTCCTCAGAGAGACTATACTACAATCTGTCATCCCCATAAAGCAATAAAAGCAAAATAGTCCTATGCTAAGTGGAAGAAGTTGTATACTTTAAAGTCATCATTATTACACAAAAGGCTCTAAATTAGGAAGGGGAACTTAGAAAATGCTTGCTTGAGAAGTATGTTAGAGATTGAAATTTATAAATCCAAATATGGAAAAAAACCCATTAAGACAGGGAATATTCTTACACTGTGGAAAGCTTTCCTGGTCCACTTGAAACATTCTGAATTCTTTTCTTCAATATCAGAGATAAGTCAGTGATATTTATTAAAATTTGTCACGTTCAGTTCCATGGAAGGACTATTTTAAAAGCTCTAAATCTTTTTTTCTTACTTTTTATAGTATCACCTTTTCCCCTCATTGCTTAACTGTCTCTAAATTTCAATGATAGAACAATATTTTAAAGTTCAGATAACTACATTTAGAGGCAGAAACAAACCTAATTTCTCTACTCTTCTTGGGATCTGGAATTTTCTAAAGGAAGGTGAGCTTAAGTTTTATTTCCTCTCCTAGAATGAAATAATGCCCCTCTCAATTGTTTAGTAGGCATTTACCACAATGGAAAAGATGGAATCTTAAATATGTCTTTCCTTTTGTTACATACAGTTGGAATCCATTCAGTACTGTTTCTGCATTAGGTGTTTCAAAACAAATCATCTTTTCAGGAGAAGTCTTTATTTTTTGGAAATAATTCACAGTATATTTCAATTGGAATTTCAGGTTGTATTTCTCTTACCAACACATCATAAAATTCACACCAAATTGCTCTACCACCTATGCAAGTTTTTCCCTTAAGCTATCAAAAAGAGATTATTTCTTTGGCCAAATCTAATTTGGAACCAGTGTGCATTGGTGGAGCATGTCATCAGAAGAAAGTTTTACGTCTGCTGAACTAAGAAGAACCTTATCATTTAGGAGAGAGAAAAGATGATTTCAGTCCTTCAGTTCTACAACTGAAGACTACAATTATAGTAGATAATTTATTTCTAACAATTTGTAAACACTGACAGTCCAAACAACAAATATTTAGGAAGGAGCAGCTAGCCCATCTCTATGCTAAAATACCTAAATTTCCATAAATAAATAAGAACATTTGCTGTTTTTTTAAAAAAACCTATTTGATTCTTACTCAAACTCTAATATGATAAGTGTACCTTATCTTAAAACTTGATACATGAAAAATGCAAAGTTTAAAGGATAAAATTAGGGACTTTACATAAGAATTTGCAGTTATTTCTCCAGTGGCATTTCAAATATGATTTGATTTACAAAAAACATTTTCAGGATACTTTGTGTGTTGAACATATCAATGAGGTGCTTCAAAGTATGGATTATATAGTTAGTTGAATTATATAAATGGTATTTCTTTTTCCTCATCTTTCCTTTCTTCTTCCACATTATTTAGAGCTAAGAATAAATAAATTTCTTCCACTATTCACCTGTCAACAGTGGTAATATGAAATTTTCCATTAAACATTATTTTTTACATGAAACATGTTTATTTTTAAACTTTAGTGACAGAATTAAAACCTGTTTTATTTATACAAAATAGGAGTCCCCTCTTTAAGATGCATGAAATGCCCATGTATACATTTATGCAGTTTAGTCATAAATGTTCCAAACTATATTTTAAGATATCAGTAAATGCCTTTTGTTGTGAACTATTACTGTAATAACTCTTAACATCATGATGAATAGATTCTGTCTCATTAAAAAACAAAACAGAATAAAACCAAAAAAACCTTTCCAAACTCTTAAGGTTAAAAGAAAAATCTTAACTGTATATTGTCAAAACATTTACACATCCCCCAAAACATCACTGCATGTGGGACTTCCCTGGTGGCACAGTGGTTAAGACTCCATGCTCCCAATGCAGGGGGCCTGGGTTCAATCCCTGGTCTGGGAACTAGATCCCACATGCATGCCACAACTAAGAGTTCCATATCACAACTAAGGCACCGGCGAGCCACAACTAAGGAGCCTGCCTGCTGCAAAAAAGGAGCCCACCTGCCACAACTAAGACCAGACGCAACCAAATAAATAAATATAAAACCATTGCATGTGATTTGCAAATACTTAGCATCAAAAGTACCTAGAGTTAGAGATATTAAATTTCAGTAAAGCTAAATAAATTATTACAATTTTTGCAATTTGTGCAGAGCTTCAGTTTATAATGTGCTTTCACATAGATCATCTCATTGGATCATCAGAACTCTGGGTGACATGGCTGACAGGTGTTACTTCCCCCATTCTGCAGATAAGGAGCCTGAGGCTCAGAGAGGTCAGCTGATTTGCCCAGGTTCACACAGCTGGAAAGTTCTAGAACAGGCCTTATACCTAGGTTTTCTGATTGCAGGCCAAACATTACTTGCATGTCTTTCTTTAAAATCATCACCCATATAAAACTCTTAAAGAGAGCATAGGCAAAACATTCTCTGACATAAATCATGCCAATGTTTTCTTAGGTCAGTCTCCCAAGGCAATAGAAATAAAAACAAAAATAAACAAATGGGACCTAATCAAACTTACAAGCTTTTGCACAGCAAAGGAAACCATAAACAAAATGAAAAGACAACCTACAGAATGGGAGAAAACATTTGCAAATGATGCAACTGACAAGGGCTTAATCTCCGAAATATATAAACAGCTCATACAACTCAACAACAAAACAAACAACCCAATTGAAAAATTGGCAGAAGACCTAAATAGACATTTCTCCGAAGAAGACTTACAGATGGCCCTAGGCACATGAAAAGGTGCTCAACATCACTAATTATTAGAGAAATGCAAATCAAAACTACAATGAGGTACCACTTCACACCGGTCAGAATGGCCATCATTAAAAAGTCTACAAATAACAAATGCTGGAGAGGGTGTAGAGAAAAGGGAACCCTCCTACTCTGTTGATGGGAATGTAAGTTGGTGCAGCCACTATGGAAAACAGTATGGAGGTTCCTCAGAAAACTAAAAATAGAACTACCATATGATCCAGCAATCCCACTCCATATGATCCAGCAATCCCACTCCTGGGCATACATATCTGGACAAAACTATAATTAGAAAAGATACATGCACCCTTATGTTCATAGCAGCACTATTCACAAGTAGCCAAATGTCCATCAACAGATGAATGGATAAAGAAGATGTGGTACATATATATAATGGAATAGTACTAAGCCATAAAAAAGAATGCCATTTGCAGCAACACGGATGCAACCAGAGATTATCATACTAAGTGAAATAAGTCAGAAAGACAAATACCATATGATATCACTTACATGTGGAATCTAAAATATGACACAAACGAACCTATCTACAAAACAGAAACAGACTCACAGACATAGAGAACAGACTTGTGGTTGCCAAGGGGAAGGGGAGAGGGGGAAGGATGGACTGGGAGTTTGGGGTTAGTAGATGCAAACTATTCCATTTAGAATGGACAAACAGCAAGGTCCTACTGTATAGCACAGGGAACGATATCCAATCTCCTGGGATAAACCATAATGGAAAAGAATATTAAAAAAAAATAATGTAGGGACTTCCCTGGTGGTGCAGTGGTTAAGAATCTGCCTGCCAATGCAGGGGACACGGGTTCGAGCCCTGGTCTGGGAAGATCTCACATGCTGCGGAACAAATAAGCCCGTGTGCCACAACTACTGAGCCTGCGCTCTAAAGCCCATGAGCCACAACTACTGAAGCCCACAAGCCTAGAGCCCGTGCTCCGCAACAGGAGAAGCCACCGAATGAGAAGCCCGCACATGGCAACGAAGAGTATCCCCCACCCGCCGCAACTAGAGAAAGCCCACATGCAGCAGTGAAGACCCAACACAGCCAAAAATAAATAAATTAAAAAAAAAGAATGTATATATAACTGAGTCACTTTGCTGTACAGCAGAAACACAACATTGTAAATCCATTAAAAAAAGTCTTAACTAAAAACATCATCCATAGAAGCCAAAATACAGATGCTAAATTCAAAAAGGAAAATCATGAAGGATGTGTTTCCAACAAACAAGGACATTCTCCTACATAACCACAATAGGACCATCAAAATCAGGAAAGTAGCATTGATACATTACTGCCATCTAATCTCAGACACCATTCAATGATGTCCTTTTACCAAAAGGATCCAGTCTAGAACCACACGTTCATGTCTCTTTTGTCTCCCTCAGTCTGCAACAGTTTTCCAGACTTTCCTTGCTTCATGAACTTGACACTTTCGAATATTACAAGCTAGTTATTCTGTAGAATTTCTCTCAATTTGATTTGATAATTGACTCATGATTAGATTCAAGCTAATATACATTTTTGGCAGAAATATCACAGGAATGTTGTGTTCTCAGCACATTCTATCACATCGAGTATGATTCAATTTTTGTCCCCATACTGGTGATATTAACTTCAATCACTTCATTAAGGTGGTATCTGCCAGACTTTCTACCAAGTAAAGTTTCTTTTGTTTTTGTAATTAATATTTTGTAGGGGGTTTACTCTGAGACTGTGCGAATACAGTTCCTCATCTAACTTTCATTTTTTATGGATTCTTATTTTATTCAATGGATTATAATCAATTATTATTAATTTTGATGCTCAAATGGTTCCATATTTAGCCAGTGAGAATCCTTTCAAGCTGGCTCCAGTATCCTTTGACATGTCCCCATCATTCCTGGAACACTCACTTCCTTACCTTCTGGAGTAAGATGTTACAGTATCATCTTGTACTTTCTCTGCCACAGCCATTTCTCCAAGAAGTCCTGGTTTCTTTTAGTGAAGAATATATTTAGAACCCAAGATCTAGGTGCCAAGTATGCTCATTGGAGTGTCACTGATCCTGTCTTCTCACATGTGTGCACAAAAACACACATTTTCATCTATTATTATTTCTCTATCTTGAAAACTATGTGAGTTTATACCAGTAACTCCAGTTCCAAACCAACATTACAAAGTTCATTCTAATTTTCTCTCTTCATGTTTATAACCCCTTCTAGGGCAGTGAGAAACCTGGCTCCCATTATAACAAATATATTTACTTTTGATCAATATCCCTGAAGGTAAGCAATATTCCATTGCTGCTGTCACTGCCATCTACATAGCCCTTTTTACCCCATTCAGGTTCTGACACCTCATGCTGGGACTGTCCCTGTACAAACGCCCTTCTCACCCTGCTCAAGCTGACATCCCTTGTTGGGCAGTCACCATCACCACCCACTGCACAGATGCCCCCCCCTCCACCACTTGGGCTCAGATATCCTGAATGGACCTCCTTTCTGCATGGATTACCCCTCACATTCATTTGGGCTGCTCCTTCACGATGCTCTTCACTGTGTTTTAGTGACACCCAGCTCTGGGTCATGATAGCTTTACCTTGCTCAGCCCCACTTAATGGCTTCTGGACTGAATTGTTAGGGAAGGGATGGTGAAAAAGGAAGAGGACCGGTTTACATTCATTAATTTTTACAATTATAGCCTAAGAAAGCCATAGTCTTTTCTTAAGGGGCGGAGAGAGGAATGGGATTAGCAGTATAGGGGGATGGGCAAAGCTTGGACAAAGCATCTTCCAAGACAGAAACTTCAGTATTACAGTGTATCTCTAAACTCTTTTTCCAAAACCTTTCCTGCTTAGTATTCCTTTGATTCTTAAGGCTTTGTCTTCTTAACACAATTAAGAAGAATCTAGCACATATGGTACATAGCCCCCAATTTGCTGAATACATGAAAATAATGCAAACTTCATGTCATTTGTCTGGCCTAGTTTCCCTCCATAGTAAGTATGGCTCATGTCATACATTTTACCAAAAGCAAAAAAACTTTTCTGCACCTGTGTTAAGAGCAACCAGATAGGATTGAGAAGACAAGCTCAAGTCCTTTCTCATCCACTACCAAGCTAAGGAACCTTATTTAAGTCACTCAACTTTACTGGCCCCATCTCCTCATGGGTAATAATATACATATATACACACAATATATATACATATGATATATATACACACTAGTATTTACTGTGTGCTAACATCAGGCACAGCATTACGTACATTGTTTCAAGCAATCCTCATATCAGTCTTATGAAAGAGACCCTTTTATTATCCTCATATTACAAATAAGGAAAAAATAAAGTTCAGAGAACTTAGATAATTTGTCCAAGATTATGCAGCAAGTGGTGGACCCAAGATTTCCAAGTCTCAGCTATTAAACCTGATGTCATACCATCTTAAAAACATTTTAAATTCGAGGAGTTATAGATGATTTCCAAGTTCATTCTTGTTTTAAAATTCTAATTTTAAGAAATACTTAACAGATATTAAAGTAAATGAAGTTAAAACAATGAAGTAAAAACTCTTCTAAATGTTCACTCATGCCAGCTATTATAGTAGGTACTGGGCATACAAAGTTGAGATCAGATCTTTGCCTTCAAACAACTAACATACAATCATTATACCATAATGCTGTGATAGTATTACCCACAGAATTAAAAGGAAACAGAGGTGTGGCTGAAACAAAGAAAGGTATTATAAGAGGTTTTCTGGAGGCAATCACACTTCAGTTTTAAAAATAAGGAGTTAGGCAAAAACATGACTTTCCAGGCAAAGCGATTAGTATGTGAGAAGGCACGGTTACCTTGAAACAGCACTGCGTAACTGGTACGATTGGAACAGGAGTAAACAAGGGGAGGGAGAAGGAAAATTAAAGACACTGAATCACAGGAACAGCTGTTTACCTATTCAGAAAATTTCTTTTAAGTACATTATTTTAGACCTCATATATTTAAAAGAACACGTATCTAGCAACAAATATAATGAACCCCTTATTTATACTGGTCCCAATAATTCGTTATCCAAGAACTGCTGCCCTGTGCATAAGCCATTTGACTAATCAACATCTACATATTCTTCCTATAGAAATGACTAAGATTAACCAGCATGGCCAACATTCCTCCATTCATATATTAAAAACCTTAAATTACAAAAATGTTTACTGTGAGATATCTTATGCATACAGAATAATATATAAAACATATTTACAATTGATAGAGTGAATAGCCAAGTAACTACCACCCAGGTCAAAAAACTATTTCCAGCATCTAGAACCCATGTGTACGCTCCCATATCACAAATGGTATCTTGACTTTTGTAATTATTTCCTTGTTTTTCTTTAGTTTTACCACCTACCCATGTGTCTCTATACAGTTTTGCCTGTTTTATAAAAACTATATAAATTACTTTTTGTTTCTTACAACACTGAAATTCATCCTAGTTATACCTCTAGTATATTCATTTCACTGTATTGTGCATATATACACACTAGATTAATTTACTACTGATGGACATTTAGATTATTTCCAGTTTGATGGAAACACTATTATGAATATTCCTGATGCATCTGTGTAAGACAAATGTGCAGCATCAGTGTTACTAGGTAAAGCCAAATTGTTTTCCAAAAAGATCCTACCAGTTTATCTGCCACTAGTAGCATATGACTTACTTTTTGCTCCATATCTCACCAACACTTGGTATTGTAAGTCTCTACACATTTTTGCCATTCCTGGTGGATGTATAATGGTATTCATTGTAGTACTAATTTGAACAAATTTTTATTCACTGCTGAGTCTACCTCATATCCATATGGAAAAAAATCTTAATCTCTATATTATACCACACACAAAAATTCATTGCAGGTGCATGGTACATCTAAATGTGAAAAGAAGACAATAATGCTTCTAGAAGAGTGTTGTCCAGAACTTTCTGCAATGACAGAAATGTTCTATAAAGCTTCATTTCCCTCTATGGCAGCTCCTAGCTTCATACGGTTATTGAGCACTTCAAATATGTCTAGTGCAACTAAGGAACTGAATTTTAAATTTAACTTTTGATTAAGGTGAACTTTATCAAAATTAAAGATTTCTGTTCGCTAAAAATACCTTATGAGAGAGTGAAAAGGCAAGCCATACTGAGGTAGAAGTTACTTGCAAAGACAACTCCTATCCATATAGAGAATCAGTACAGGTCATGAAGAAAAAGGAAGATAGTCCTACTCACCCACTTCAAAACAAAAATAGGCAGGACTTCCCTGGTGGCACAGTGGTTAAGAATCCGCCTGCCAATGCAGGGGACACGGGTTCAAGCCCTGGTCCGGGAAGATCCCACAGGCCGCAGAGCAACTAAGTCCGTGCGCCACAACTACTGAGCCTGCGCTCTAGATCCCTCATGCCACAACTACTGAAGCCCACGCATAGAGCCCATGCTCTGCAACGAGAAGCCACTGCAATGAGAAGCCTGTGCACCACAACGAAGAGTAGCCCCTGCTCGCCGCAGCTAGAGAAAGCCTACACGCAGCAACAAAGACCCAGCGCAGCCAAAAATAAATAAATAAAATTTAAAAACAATAGGCAAAAGAAACAGATTCTTCAAAAATGAGATATCAAAATGCTAATAAATATGAAAGTCATCAGGGAACCCCAAAATAAAACCATGAGATACCATCACACCCACCAGAACGGCTCAAATTAAAAGACAAAAAGACAAAGGTTAAACAATTACAAGTGTAAGCAAGAATGTGAAGCAACTGTAACTCTCATACATTGGAGTTTATTTTGGAAAACTGACGTTACCTATTATTATGAACATATACTTACCCTATGGATCAGCAATTCCATTCCTAGGACCTAAGCAATCAATATATATATATGTACATACTAGAAGACAAATGTAAGAATGTTCCTAGAAGCATTATTCACAATAACCCCCAAATGGAAATAACTCAATGGCCATCAACAGTAGATGGATAAATATTATACAATCAAGAAAACAAGCAAAATTAATCTATGGTGTTAAAAGTAAAGGCAGGGAGTAGGCTGGGAAATGGTTTGAGGGGAGCTTCTGTGGGGCAGGTAATGGTCTCTTTTTGAATTGGGTATGTTCACTGTGTAAATCCATTAAACTATGTACTCATGATATATGTACTATTCTTTATGTTTGTTATACTACAATTTTTAAAAGCTTACTAAGAATATTCTGGCGATTTTTGGCACAGACTTATCAGAGGTGGAACCTTTTTGTGTCAAATAGGGCTTTTTTGGTAGAAATCTAAATCCAATTGGCCCAAGAGAAAAATACTGGTTTAAATATTGAAATATGATCTACTAGAGCCAAAGCTTCAAAAGCAATCATCAGGTCTTTGTCCTTCTCACCTCTCATTTCTGTTTTCTTTTGTGTGGGCTTTATTCTGTCAGGCAGTCAGGCACTCATTTTCCCATGTAACTCTGGAATTACTTCATCTTCACAGTCCAGAATTCTACTGGAAAACATCACTTTAAGTTATGACAAGTCTCAGAATTGGCCTATCTTGAGTCACATACCTTCCTGGAGCTCTTTCAGCCCCATTTGAAACACTGGACTAAGAGTAGTGAAGGGTACTTTCCCAAGGCACTATTCTCAGAAATGGGGGAGTGAATGCCAAAGAGGCAAAAACATCTCTACATCTGGGGAAGGAGAGAGAAGAAACCCTTAATTTGCAGTTTCTCCCTGAGTTATGTCAAACTTGGTTAATAAAAGTATTATGTAACAGAGCTATCACATGATCCAGCAATCCCACTCCTGGGTATATATCCAGGAAAAACCAAAAACTCTACTTGGAAAAGATACATGCACCCCAATGTTCATAACACTATTTACAATAGCCAAGACATGGAAACAACTCAAGTGCCCATCAACAGGCTGGCTTAAGAAGATGTGGTATATATACACAGTGGAATATTACTCAGCCATAAAAAAGAATAAAATATTGCCATTTGCAGCAACATGGGTGGACCAAGAAAAGAACATGCTTAGTGAAGTCAGAGAAAGACAAATACTGTATGACTTATATGTAGACTCTAAAAAATAATTCAAATTAATCTACATACAAAACAGAAAGACTCACAGACCTGGAAAACAAGCTTATGGTTTCCAAAGGGGAGAGGGAGGAAAGGAGGGACAAGAGTATGGGATTAACAGATACAAACTACTGTACATAAAATAAATAAGCAACAAGGCTTTACTATATAGCACAGGGAATTATATTCAGTATCTTCTAATAACCTATAATAGAATCTAAAAAAAGAAAAACTGAATCACTATGCTATATACCTGAAACACAATAATGTAAATCAATTACACTTAAATAATTTTGTTTTTTAAATATGTAACTTTTCCTATCTAAACCATCCATGCTGCTTTAAGTCTCTGAATTACTGGGAGAGGGAAATCAACAGTTTCTTATCAGATCTCTCCACCTCCAGTCTCTTTCTCCTAGGCTTTATCTTGCATACTATAGTCAAATGAAATCTTCCCAATTTAT
This sequence comes from Balaenoptera borealis, assembly GCF_965194805.1. Lineage (NCBI taxonomy): Eukaryota > Metazoa > Chordata > Mammalia > Artiodactyla > Balaenopteridae > Balaenoptera > Balaenoptera borealis. The sequence goes on along the minus strand of NC_138879.1, from coordinate 46,600,402 downwards.
GGCTTTAGTACGACAACCCTAACAAAGGAATCCAATTCTCTACCAAAGTTGAAGATTTTTAGCCTGTCACTCATGGTCTTCCATGATCTCACCCTAACTCTTTCACAGTTACATTATACTACACCCCTCTGTGTAAACAAAGTCAGTGCTTTTGAAGTGTTTGTCACTGTCACTGATATATTTTCAAGTATTAGGGTGTAACCGATATTTAATGTGTCAGTCAAGAGATAGAGACATGAGCTTTCTTGCTACTTTTCCTTTCTGGTTTAAAAAGTATAACAAAATGATTTATGAATGCTAAATTTGATCTTTTATATATATTTTCTTAAAGACAATATTCTTACTAAACTATGTTTATCCTTCTAAAATAAGACAATGTGGTAACTCTTCATGAAGTATGAGATAAAAATAGCACTTTCTTAATGGGAAGACTGTTAAGAGAACTGTTTTCTCTGTATGATTCATCCTTTTCACATGAATAAATTATTTACAGTTTATAACTTCAAATGGTTAAGTTTCAAAGAATACAGAAATTTTAGTTTTATTTTGATATATAAATAGAAACTCTAATAAGATGTACTATATTTTTTAGAGTATATTAAACAAGACATGTTCATAAATAGGCCACCTGGATCTTTAGGTAATTTCTTTAGGCTGAGTATCTCCATCTTTTCACCCTCAGCTAAAACTGATTTATACACATAACCAATTTACTAACCTGCTAGGGTTCCAGAATTAAAGTGATTTTTAATTAAAAAAAAGAGAAATTACGGCATGACATGAATGACATTATTTTTAAAATAAAATATAAGCATCAATTAAACATACAAATATATCACTATTTTAATTTTCATTTAAGTGAGTATGTTGTGGGCTAAAAAGCTTAGACAAGATGTGTGATCTGGGGCTTCCCTGGTGGCGCAGTGGTTGAGAATCTGCCTGCCAATGCAGGGGACACGGGTTCGAGCCCTGGTCTGGGAAGATCCCACATGCCGCGGAGCAACTAGGCCCGTGAGCCACAATTACTGAGCCTGCGCATCTGGATCCTGCACTCCACAGCAAGAGAGGACACGATAGTGAGAGGCCCGCGCACCGCGATGAAGAGTGGCCCCCGCTTGCCACAACTAGAGAAAGCCCTCGCACAGAAACGAAGACCCAACACAGCCATAAATAAAATAAATAAATAAATAATTTTAAAAAAAAAAAATGTGTGATCTGTATTTTACACTTTAATACAAATTTTAGAACATAAAGTAAAACAATATTCTCTGTTCAAATCCACATATTTTAATCTGAAACATGACATTTATAAAACAAACAGCTCCTGCAACAAAAGCAACATAGAAGAGTTATTTAAATTATTTTTTAATGGTTGTAGTGAAGCCAATTTTCCTCATTAAGTACCTACAGGGATTCAGCACTCTCTTTAGGTTGCTTGAATACAACCAAGAATGTGGTATTGATAAGTAAATATTATATATTTAGTTAAACATTCAAGATAAAAGGATTGACTTCTGACTTAAATCTAAACCAAAAATGAATTTTGAAAATATATTTTAAAATACCCTCCCAACCACTGTTAACACACTCCTTTATGTGTTCACTCAACATTTGCCAGGAATTATAATTTTCTGTGCTTCCACAGGTCTTCCTATTGGGGCAGTTATCAATCATCTTCTTTCTCAATATATGTCTTTGCATTAACCCGTGCCATTTGCCGGGCCAAGTATCTGTCTCTCGCTGACATTACAGTTTCTTCGTTGCTCCTCTTTGCAAACTTGTTCACTGTCTCGTGTGGCCTCTCTTGTTCTTTGCCAGTCCCTTGGCATTCCTCTGTGATTCTGTGTTTTGCTCCCAGTGATGTGTCAGAACTAGAGGGTTTCTCTGGGTTTCTTTCTTTGTCCTTTTCCATGTTTCTCATTTTATTGGCTCTTTCCTGGTTAAAGAACCTATCCTTTGCCCTTTCTTGATTTCTTTCTGAAGATTGAACACTTACTTCTCGTTTTTCTCTATCTCTGTATTTATCACTGTTTTCATATCTTTCTTTCCTTGCTTTCATATGCTCTTCCTTTTCTTTGCTTTTCTCTTCTTTGCTTTTCTCTTCCTTCTCTCCTCCTTTCTCAATGTGTCGGTCATAATCATTTCGTTGTCTGTCTCTTTCTTGTTCTCTTGACGGGTATTTCTCCCTGTCTTTCTCCCTTTTCCATTCCCTATCACTTCTTTCTCTCTGGTCTCTTCCCCTCAGTCTATCTTCTTGTTCATGCCTCTTCCAGTGTGAATCTCTGTAACTGGCCTCTCTGTGCCTATGGGAATCCTTCTTTTCTTTTTGGTAATCACGGTCAGCGTAATAGTTGTCCTCCCTGGATTGTCTCTCTTGGTGCTGATCTTCTCTTTTCTCATGTCCTCTTGACTTGGAACTTTTTGTGTGGTATTTGGTACCATGCTCTCTTTCTTCACTAGATGACCGTGAGTGGGTATGACTCCTGTGGTGCCTGGAGTCATTTTTTAAGGTCTCTGTGCCCTTTTCCCTTCTGCAGTTCACTTTATTATCTTCTTCCATTTCATCATCCTCACTGATCTTAGCATCAAAGTCACTGTCTGCATCTGGGTTTTCCTCTACTTTCACAACAGTTTGGCGAATGCAGTTCTCATGAGGTGTTCTGTTTTCTGAACTTACTTCATCAGAATATCCCTTTGATTTCTCTTCTTTTATCCCAGACCTTAAGAAAAATAATGTAACAGAAAATGATACATTATCAATTATAGTAAATAAATGAAGTGTTCATATAAAGCTCATCAGTACTTAAGTCAATACACCTACACTATATAAACCTTCTGATTATCCCAAATTCGAAAAGGTGCTGCTGTCTATTTACCTTGTAAACATCTGCAAACTAGTATTTTCTAACCATTCCGAATATTTTCAATATTGGTAGAAATGAAAAAGTAAAAATCAGCCCTTCTGTATGGACCACTAGAACCTTCAGGCAGGGGTCTGTGCAAGGTCTTCATTTTTGCCAAGCACAGACAAAGAATAATTGGGAAAAGATATATTCTGAATATAAGTACTAGTTTACAACATGAGGTTCAAGTTGTGGTTTTGTTGGATTTTTACTTTATTTTTAAAAATATTTAAAAATAGTCCTGGAAGAAGATGAAGATAAATTTTTTCACAGCAAAATGGTGACAAAACCTAATTCTAAATATCACTAAATTATCCCTCTCATGACTGAAAAGGCACCAGCATCCTGCTCTACCCCTTGGCATCTTTTACAACAAAATGGAAATATGTGAATCAATCCAGCTATTACGATCAGTTACATTAACACTGTTTACATCACCTACATTTTCCCAGCCAATAAGCATGGTTAATTTATTTACATTACACATTTATTCTCACTAATCACTTACTCACCAAACAAAGCAACAACTATGGTTCTCTAGCAATTGCTGGCAAAAGTGTCTTGGCTAAAGGACTCACTAATAGTTAGGAATTCTATTATTAGACTCTGGGAATTGCAACTACTCTATGACATTATGGAGTTTCACAGGTGGCCTCACAACATTCCAGATGAAACTCTAATTTTTCATTCAAAAATTTCAGTCTTCAAATATGCTTTCTGAGACTCACAATTCTCACCAATTTTACAATCAAAACCTAGTAGTTGGGGTGTAATCCCTTCTCTTCATCCTTAATTCCATTCTCCTGCATCTCCTCCTTCCCTAGCAACAAAGACTCAGACCCTCTTATCTGAATGTTTCTATTCCAAAAAATGATTTCCTTAGATACAAGTTTAAGACAAATTTTACCTTCAGCTATATACTTACACCATAATCATTTCACCATCCCTATAATATTTTATAATTTTATTCAAAAATCCTCCAATCCTTACTTTCTAGACCAGTACTAATAGAAATGTCTACAGAAATGGGGAATTCCCTGACGGTCCAGTGGTTAGGACTCAGCGCTTTCACTGCCGGGGCCCAGGTTCAATCCCTGGTTGGGGAACTAAGATCCCACAGGCTGTGCAGCATGGCCAGAAAAAAAAAATGTCTACAGAAATAGTAATGTCTATATATCTGTGCTGTCCAATATGGTACCCACTAGCCAAATGTGGCAATGGAGTACTTGAAATGTGACTGTTGTGACCAAAATTTTAGATTTAATATAATTTAAATTTAAACAGCTACAGGTAACTAGTGGCTACATATTGGATATGCATTTCTAAGCCCTTGATTATGTGAATCTTATGTTTTATGGAGGCTAGGTCCTATTTATGAAAAAAATATACTTCTCTTTTTGGGAGGAGATATGGGGATATATGTATATGTATAGCTGATTCACTTTGTTATAAAGCAGAAACTAACACACCATTGTAAAGCAATTATACTCCAATAAACATGTTAAAAAATATATATATACACTTCTCTTTTTATATACTATCTGAACATGCGTGTAGAATTACTATAAAATAAAAATAAACTTGAACTAAACGTTTTTTAATTAAAAAACTGTAAATCCCTAGTTATTCATTCAATTAGGACAGGTTTGGCTAACAACACAATATGCAATACTGCAATCCTCTACTTCCAGAGAGTTAAAATGATCCCACAATCACAAATCATGAACAGTATCTTTCTTCTACATATTCCATATGCCACATCTCACCTGGCTTCACGAAAGCTGCATGTAGGTACTTCCTCCTCACCAACTGCTTGATTTAATAGGTGCCTATAAAATCCACTGAGATCGCTCTGCTTGGTTACATCCAAACATGCTAAGAGAATGAAAGCAAAAGTGAGAATAATATATTCAAAAAGGCAAAATGCAGTTCAGTTTCACAGGCATAGAGTATGTAACACAGCGTATGAACTAGTTTCCAGATCTATATAGCCTTCAGGCCAAATTCGGCCTGCTGCCTGCTTTTGTAAATAGATTTTTATTGGAATGTAGCTCTGTCTATTTACTATCTGGTCCTGAGTGGTGCTCTAGATGAACACATAGTACATGCTTAGACCAAGCCTTATACTTTTGGTTTTCTTCCACTTAAAGTTGATAAGCATTTGCCAATTAAGCTATTTGTAAGTACACATTTTACTTAGACCTTGAGAAACGACCAGGAGTAGAAAGCAATGAAGTAAAGCTCTAAGGTATTCTTTGGCCTCTGCACATCTTTGTTCTTTCTTGAATTAATGTTATTCTTTTTGTAAATGCCCAGTTAATGCTTGGGCAATGTTACTCTAGTTTTCTCATCCCAGGAAACATAACTAGGATTTCAATCTCCGTTTATACTGCTTTTGACAAATGCCATGCTTTCCATGCCTTGTAATCGATGTTTTTACATTTGAAATCATTTTCTAAGGCAATGACTTGTGATAATCATAGTTTTAAGCAACAAAGTGAGATGTAATTGAAAAGTTCAGTAGAAGTAATAGTTACTAAGAGTGCAACTGTGTTTTTAGTTAAAATCTCCTGTTTTATAATATACATAACATCATATATCTTGTACCCTGTATTCATATACATAAATTATGACAACATTATAATCTAAAAGTTCAGTGACGAGCAAGTGGCTAACCACAGGGCAGAACTCTCCTGTTTGTTTCCTTCTACTCCTCTCCCTCTTCCATTTCACCTTCAAGTGCAGCAGCCCTCTTTTCTCTTTCTTCCTCTTCAGCTCTCTCTTGCAGTTTTTTCTTATAAGCAGATGTTACAAATGCCTCTTTATCATCAAATTCTCCCTTTTCCATTTCTCGTTCTCTTTGTATTTTCTTTTCCATTCTTTTTTCCTGTTCCTTTTTTCTAATCTCAACTGCTTTTAGTAAGTTGTGAATGTACTTGGGCTAGGGGGAAAAAAGTAAGATTATTTAGGAAAGAGTCAAAGGTAATTAACTGCTAATATTCTATTTTTATCATGAATTTATTACTATAGAAATTCATTAAGATAGAAATCCAAATAAATAGGACTGTCAACTTCTCAAAATTCAATATAAATTTACTAGCAAGATAATAAAATTCTTTTCAATAGAAATTTAAGTATAAAAACAAAAAATTATTCAAAATGGCATTTTTAAAAAATCTCAAACTAAATAGGTCATTTTCCCACTGTTTTTCTCTCCCTTTTTACAAAATGGTATTGTCTTACTTCTTCAACAGATACGTGAATAGGAAGGCTTCTAATTTTTCACATTAGTTGAAATACAATCATTTAAAATAGCAGCTTTAATATCATTTTACAGCACCACTTTATCTGTAGATACTGTAAGATGTAAAGATCCTTAAATACCAGTCTGTGCTTTGTGAAAGAATAAGAGTGATAGAAAATTTGAACTTATTTCAATCTCCACACCCTAACTTGTTTTTTCAAACTAAAAATACGACCATGTTACACACAGATGATTCAGTTACCAGCTAGGAAGCAATAAAAAATTATAAGACACCAAACATGAACAGGAGAAGAAGCAGTACAAAGACTTCCTTAGGAAAAACTTTCAAAAAATAATCTGCAAAAGTTTTAAAGCAAAAAAACAAAATTTATAAAATTGTTAGATAATTCTCTTGCTCCTGTTAGGATACGAAATATATAGTTTCCTAGGTTCTCAACCAAATCCATACTATCTGGAACTAGGGGCTCTTCACACTTCAAATACCTAAAAGCTGTTTCTCAGATCATTCTCATGTTGAAATAAGCGTAAGATACAAAATGCAGGTCAAGGTCAAAGAAACTTTGTATTTTCAGCTACAAACCTTTCGGTCTTTTCCCAAAAGCAATTTTGGATTACTTTCTTCCTTTTTTTTCTGCATTTCATCATAAATACTGTCATATTCATATACAGTAGAATCTTCTGCAAGGGCTTTCTGGATTTCCAGTTTGGTCTTTAAAGAAAACATTGAACATGTTTCAAAAATATGAGCCAACTAATAGATACTACAAAAAGTCTAAGTAATTCTTTTGAGACAGGATCATAAATCAGAAATATATCATAAAAATTGTATCAATCACATTTTAAACTTAAAGCACTTAGAACAGAACCTGACAGAGAGTTAAGTGTTCAGTAAACATTATTATCTATTCACTTGTACATAAACAGAATTATCTACAAAAGGACCAGGGTATGACTTAGAAACACCTAACCTTAATTTTGAGATGCCTATATTACATATTAAACTTTCCTATCATTTTTACTTGTGTTACCAAATAAAATGTTCAAGTTTCAAATGGTAGGAAATAATTTTTTTTTTTTGGTAATTGAAAAATACTTTATTTTTAGAGATGTCACCTTCAGAATTTAAAATAAGCAGTATATTCACTACAGAAATTACAATACAGGTAGTTAAAAAAAATTTGTCTGTGATATGTTTTTCATAAAAATATTTTAATAGGGACTTCCCTACTGGCACAGTGGTTAAGAATCCGCCTGCCAATGCAGGGAACACAGGTTCAATCCCTGGTCCAGGAAGATCCCACATGCCACGGAGCAACTAAGCCCGTGTGCCACAACTACTGAGCCTGCACTCTAGAGCCTGTGCACCACAACTACTGAAGTCCACACGCCCTAGAGCCCACGCGCCACAACTACTGAGCCCACGTGCCTCAACTACTGAAGCCCGCACACTCTAGGGCTCACGTGCCACAACTACGGAGCCCGCGTGCTGCTACTACTGAAGCCCACGCCTAGAGCCCGTGCTCTGCAACAAGAGAAGCCACCACAGTGAGAAGCCTATGCATTGCAACAAAGAGTAGCCCCCACTTGCCGCAACTAGAGAAAGCCCGTGCACAGCAATGAAAAAGACCCAACGCAGCCAAAAAAAATTTAATAATAATAATAATTATAAGGAAATATTTATTTTCATTGAAGTATAACTTACATTATGATTTGACATTTGTATACATTGTGAAATGATCACCACAGTAACTCTAGTTACCATCTGTCACTATACAAAGTTACCAAAAATTTTCCCCTCGTGATAAAAACTTCTAAGATTTACTTCCTTAGCAATTTTCAAATCTGCATACAATATTACTGACTATAGTCACCATGCTGTACATTACATCGCCATGACTTATTTACTTTATAACTTGAATTTTGTATTTTTTTCTCTTTTTTAAATACATTTATTTATTTATTTTTGGCTGCGTTGGGTCCTTGTTGCTGCGCAGGCTTTCTCTAGTTGCAGCGAGTGGGGGCCACTCCCCGCTGCAGTGCACAGGCTTCTCACTGCGGTGGCTTCTCCCGTTGCGGAGCATGGGCTCCAGGTGCGTGGGCCTCAGCAGTTGTGGCTCGCGGGCTCCAGAGCACAAGCCCAGTAGTTGTGATGCATGGGCTTAGCTGCTCTGTGGCATGTGGGATCTTCCTGGACCAGGGCTCGAACCCATGTCCCCTGCATTGGCAGGCGGACTCCCAACCACTGCACCACCAGGGAAGCCCCGAATTTTGTATTTCTTGATCCCCTTCATTGATTTCACCAACCCCCCCATCCCCCTCCCCTCTGGCAACCATAAATCTTTTCTCTATGAGTTTTGTTTTGTTTGATCATTTTGTTTTTTAGAGTCCACATATAAGTGAAATCATATGGTATTTGTCTTTCTCTGACTTATTTCACTTATTAGCACGATATCCTCAAGGTCCATCCATGTTGTTGCAAATGGCAAGATTTCTTTTTTTTTTAATGGCTGAGTAATATTCCATTTGTGTGGCATGGAATACTTTATCCATTCACCCGTCAATGGACCCTTAGGTTGTTACCATATCCTGGCCATTATAAATAATGCTGCAATGAACACAGGGGTGCATGTATCTTTTTGAATTAATATTTTCATTTTCTTTGGATAAATACACAGAGGTGGAATTGCTGGATCATATGGTAGCTCTATTTTTAATTTTTGAGGACCCTCGACACCATCTTCCAAACTGGCTGTACCAATTTACATTCCCACCAACAGTGCATGAGGGTTCCCTTTTCTCCACATCTTTGCCAACACCTGTTATATGTTGTCTTTTTGGTAAGTCATTCTGACAGGTGTGATGTGATATCTCATTGTGGTTTTGATTATTATTTCCCTGATGATTAGTGCTGTTGAACATCTTTTCAAGTGCCTGTTGGCCATCTGTATGTCTTCTCTGGAAAAATGTCTACTTAGATCCTCTGCCCAATTTTTTTTCTTAAATTAATTTTTATTGGAGTATAGTTGATTTACATTGCGTTAGTTTCTGCTATACAGCAAAGTTTATCAGCTATACATGTATCTGCCCATTTTTAATTGGATTGTTTTTTGTTTTTGAGCTGTATGAGTTCTTTATGTATTTTGGATATCAACCCTTTATCAGATATATGACTTGCAAGCATCTTCTCATGTTCAGTAGGATGCCTTTTTATTTTGTTGATGGTTTCCTTCACTGTGCAGAGCTTTTTAGTTCGACGTAGTTCCATTTGTTTATTTTTGCTTTTGTGCTCATTGCCTTTGGAGTCAGATCAAAAAAATATCACCAAGAATGATGTCAAGAAACTTACCACCTATGTTTTCTTCTGGAAGTTTTATGGTTTCAGGTCTTACATTCAAGTCTTTAATCAATTTTGAGTTAATTTTTGTGCATGCTGTACACTAGTGGTCCAGTTTCATTCTGTCACATGTGGCTGTCCAGTGTTCCCAATACTATGTGTTGAAGAGACTGTCCTTTCCCCATTGTACATTCTTCCCTCCTTTATCATAAATTGATTGACTATATATGCATGGGTTTATTTATGGGCTCTCTATTCTGTCCCATGACCTATGTGTCTGTTTTTATGCCAATACCATATTGTTTTGATTACTATAGCTTTGCAATATAGTTTGAAATCAGGGAGTGTGACACCTCTTGTTTTGTTGTTCTTTCTCCAGATTGCTTTGGCTAGTCGAAATCTTCATGGTTCCACACAAATTTTAGGATGGATTGTTCCATTTCTATGAAAAATGCCCTTGGAATTTTGAAAGGGAATGCACTAAATCAGTACACTGCTTTGGGTAATATGAACATTTAATCAAAATTAAGTCTTCCAATTCATGAGCATGGAATCTTTCCATTTATTTTTGTCTTCTTCAATTTCTTTCATCAATGTTTTATGGTTTGCCATGTACAGGTCTTTCACTTCCTTGGCTAAATTTATTCCTAGAATTTTATTCTCTTTGCTGCAACTGTAAATGAGATTGTTTTCATAATTTTTATTTTTGATAGTTCATTGATAGTATATAAAAACAACAGATTTCTGTATATTAATTTTGTATCCTGCAACTTTACTGAACTCATTTATTAATTCTAACAGTTTTTTTTGGCAGAGTCTTTATAGTTTTCCATATATAAAATCATGTTATTTGCAAATATTAATAGTTTTACTTCTTCCTTTCCAATTTGGATGACTTTTATTTCTTTTTCTTGCCTAACTGCTGTGGCTAGGACTTCCAATACTATGTTGAATAGAAGTGGCAAGAGTGGGCATCCTTGTCTTCTTCCTGATTTTAAGGGAAAAGGTTTCAGCTTTTCACCATTAAGTATGATGCTAGTGGTTGGCTTGTCATATATGGACTTTACTATGTTGAGGTATGCTCCATGCATATCCACTTTGTTGAGAGTTTTCATCATAAATGTAATGTTGCATTTCAACAAATGCTTTTTCTGCATCTATTGAGATAATCATTGATTTCTGTCCTTCATTTTATTAATGTGGTGTATTACATTGATTTGTGGGTGTTAAACTATCCTGATATCCTTGGAATAAATCCCACTTGATTATGACATATGCTCCTTTTAATGTATTATTGAATTTAGTTTGCTAATATTCTGTTGAGGATTTTTGCATCTATGTTTATCAGGGATATTGGTCCATAATTTTCTTTTCTTGTGGGGTCCTTGACTGGTTTTGGTATCAGAATAATGCTGCTCCATAAAATAAGTTTGGAAGAGTTCCCTCCTCTTTTTTTAAAAATTTTATTATGCAGTCTCTGCAGAGACTGTCAAAAATTGCCAGTGCCGACAATATTTCAAGTCATCATGGAAAGGTATGGGGAAAAGTTTTCAATTAGCAATAATCACACCTCGGATAAACCTCATTGGCTGTGATACTGCCACTGTACAAGGCCCCCCTCTTCTGTTTTCTAGAAGAGTTTGAGAAGGATTGGTATTAAATCTTCTTTAAATATTTGGTAGAATTCACCAGTGAAGCCTGGTCCTGGACTTTTGTTTCTTGGGAGTTGATTACTGGTTGAACTCCTTACTAGTAATCAGTCTATTCAGATTTTCTATTTTCCCATGATTCAGTCTTGGAAGATTGTATGTTTCTAGGAATTTATCCATTTCTTCTAGGTTGTCCAATTTGTTGGCATATAATTATTCATTTTCTCTTAAGATTCTCTGTATTTCTTTGGTATCAGTTGTAATTTCTCCTCTTTCATTTCTGATTTTATTTATTTGAGCCCTTTTTCTTAGTGAGCCTAACTAAAGGTCTGTCAATTTTATCTCTTCAAAGAACCAGCTCTTCAGTTCACTGATCTTTTCTATTGTCTTTTTAGTGCCTACTTTTTTTTTTTTAATAAATTTTTATTATTTATTTATTTATTTATTTATGGCTGTGTTGGGTCTTCATTGCTGCACGTAGGCTTTCTCTAGTTGCGGTGAGCGGGGGCTACTCTTCGTTGCAGTGCGTGGGCTTCTCATTGCGGTGGCTTCTCTTGTTGCGGAGCATGGGCTCTAGGCACGCGGGCTTCAATAGTTGTGGCTCACGGGCTCTAGAGCGCAGGGTCAGTAGTTGTGGCGCACGGGCTCAGTTGCTCCGCAGCATGTGGGATCTTCCTGGACCAGGGCTCAAACCCGTGTCCCCTGCATTGGCAGGTGGATTCTTAACCACTGCACCACCAGGAAAGTCCCTTAGTGCCTATTTCTGCTCTAATTTTTACTATTGCCTTCCTTCCGCTAACTTTGGGCTTCATTTGTTCTTTTCTAGTTCTTTTAGATTTCAGATTTTTGTTTCTTGAGGCAGGCCTGTATTGCTTTAAACACCCATCTCAGAACTGTTTTTGCTGTATCCCACAGATTTTGGTATGCTGTATTTCCACTGTCTTTTGTCTCAAGGTATTTTTTATTTCTCCTTTGATATCTTCATTGCCCTATTGGTTGCTCAGTAGCATGTTGTTTAATCTCCACATATTTGTGATTTTTTTCCAGTTTTCTCCTTATAATTTCTAGTTTCATACCACTGTGGTTGGAATGATGCTTGATATGATTTCAATCTTTTTAAATTGATTAAGACTTGTGTTGTGGCCTAGCATATGTTCTATCCTAGAGAATGGTCCATGAGCACTTGGGAAGAATGTGTATTCTGTTGCTTTTGGATGGAATATTCTGTACCTATCTATTAAGTCCATCCAGTCTAATGTGTCATTTAAGGCCAATGTTTCCTTATTGATTTTCTGTTTGGATGATCTACCCATTGATATAAGTGGGGTACTAAAGTCCCCTGCTATTATTGTATTGCTGTCAATTTCTCCCTTTAGGTCTGTTAATGTTTGCTTTATATATTTTGGTGCTCCTATGTTGGGTGCACAAAAATGTACAAGTGTTATATCTTTTGTTGGACTGATCCCTATATCATTATGCAATGCCCATCTTTGTCTTTTATTAAAGTCTCTGTTTTAAAGTATATTTTGTCTGATATTACTATCCCCACCTTTCTTTTAGTTTCCATTTGCATGAAATATCTTTTCCCATCCCTTCACTTTCAGTCTGTGTGTCCCTACATCTGAGGTAAGTCTCTTGTATACAGTATATAGATGAGTCTTGTTTTTTTACCCATTCAGCCATTCTACGTCTTTTGATTGGAGAATTTGGTCCATTTACCTTTAAAGTAATTATTGATATGTATGTACTTATTGCCATCTTGCTAATTGTTTTCTGGCTGTTTGTAGGTCCTCTCTGGGGAAATACTTTAATGTTCCTCCTCCTGCTTTCAGGCCATCAAAATCTTATCTAGAGTTTCAGGCCAGCTCACCCCCTACCTCTTAAACGAGGCCATCTCTGAGGGCTTTTACCCGCAATGAGGTCTTTCTTTTGAAGTCTGATGGCACATTCTGTACTGCAATATATAGTTCCTAAGAATACTCCTGATGTTATTACTTTCTAATTATTTCACAAATCTTGGCCTCTTGTCCCAACTTGTAAGTTCCTGAGGTACAAAGAGTACACATTTTAACTTCTTCTTGAATTGGTACATTGCCTAATGCAATGTGGAACATAAAAGTGATCCTTTTAAGTGATAGGGTGATAGTATAAATTATTCAAAGAACTGACCTGATATTCTCAGGTTTTTACATGTCAACAATTAGACTGGAATGATGTACATGCCAAATTAAAAACTTCTTTTCTGGAATATTGCTTAAGATATTAAAAAATAATTATTTTTTTAAACATTTCAACATTTACTTTAACCTCAGAGCAACAATGATTCTCCTGCCTACATGGTGAATTAGCACTGCTACTCCTTCTCCAAAACCAACCTGGAAAACTCAGACGAGGAAAACATGGAATCCAAGAAATCATCACCATCACACCAACAAAAAGCAAGGGAAACAGGACACTAAATTGTTTTAAATTGATAACTTGCTTTTTTGTACATTTGGAGAGCGGCAAGAGGGCATGTGTGTAGATATAGGGTACTGTTAATTAACCTAAGTCCCAAAATATATAAAGTAAAAACTGAACAGAAATCTAAGGAAAAACAGACAAGTCCAAAACTATAATAGGGGATTTTAACATATGCCTCTCAGTAATTAAGAGACCAAAAAAATTAGAATGAATATATATGGATTCACACAACTGGCCAAAAAAAACCATTTAGAATATTTTTTCAATCATCAAAGGAATATTTATTCAAAACTACTGGACCACACAGTTAATCTCAACACATTTTTTAAAGACATGAAACAATACAATGCATCATCCTGGAACACAAAGAAATCATGTTAAAAATCAATAACAAAAAGGAAACAAAAAACCCCTATATGTTTAAAAATTAAGTTCTAAATAACCCACAGATCAAAGAAGAAATCGTAACAGAAATTAGAAAATATTTTGAACTGAATAAGAAGTACTACTTACCAAAAATTTGTGAGATAAGCACAGCTATACCAGTGCTTAGAGGAAAATGTATAGCTTTAAACACATTAGAAAAGAGAAAGGGCTTTTGAAAACAGCTATGCACTCATTTCAAAAGTAAGAAAAATAACAAAATAAACCCAAAGAAAGCAGAATGTAGAAAACACTAATTTGTCAGGACAGAAAGTAATGAAGTAGAAACAAACTTATCCCACTAAATCTTGGGACTGTCAGACTTTTATATCTTTTTCAATCTGGATAATTACAGTGGAAGAAAAGGAAAATCACAGGCCAATCTCACCGATGATTAAAGAAAAAAAAAAACTCCTTAACACTTAAAACAAATATCCTTAATGAAATTTTAGTAAACCAAATGCAATGGAACATAAAAAGAATACTCTATACCTATGTTGTGTTTATATCATTTACGTGAAGTGATCATTACTGATTTTCTAAAGTTAAATTGATCTTTACTGGTATGAATATAGTTCAGTCATGACTTTCAAAAAATAAAACACAACAACAAACAAAACCTCAAACCAAGACCAGAAAAGAACTTCCTTAGCTTGAAAACAGATATCTACCAAAGACCTACAGGAAATATTATTTTAATGATGACATATTAAAAGTTTTTCCAGTGAAATAGGGAATAAGATAATAACGTTGACAACATCAGTTCTGTGCACCTGATGGCCAGATAAAAAAACTGATGGGAGAGGAGAAGAGGGGAGAAAAGGGAAGGGGAGAAAAGAAAATAAAAGAAAAAAAAAAAAGAGAAAAGAAAAGAAGGACTTCCCTGGTGGCACAGTGGTTGGGAGTCCGCCTGCTGATGCAGGGGACATGGGTTCGAGCCCTGGTCCAGGAGGATCCCACATGCCGCGGAGCAACTAAGCCCATGCGCCACAACTACTGAGCCTGTGCGCCACAACTGCTACTGAGGTGTGCCACGGCTACTGAGGCCCACGCTCCCGGAGCCTGTGCTCCACGATGGGAGAGGCTACTGCAGTGATAGGCCTGCGCATTGCGGTGGGGGGTGCCCTCGTTTGCTGCAGCTGGAGAAAGCCTGTGCACAGCAGCGGAGACCCAACGCAGCCAAAAATAAATAAATAAAAAATAAAAAAAAATTAAAAAAAGGAAAGAAAAGAAAAGAACAAAGGTCTAACAGATAAAGTACCCATTTCTAAGAGTATTTTCTCTTAGATTTAGTAAATGCAATCAAGGTGGTATTCTTCATGATAAAAGTTAGTTTGAGATTAAAGCAGAAGACAAGAGTTGAATCATTCTAGTGGGGAAAATAAGGTGAAAGGTAGTATAGCAGCAGCAGGCAGGTGAGAGGTAGAAGAGCTGTAGCAGCATCCCCAATTTCCAGGCAAATTATGAAAAAGTCCCACTATCAGAAAAAGTGGATTTGAACAAGCCAGAGTTAAGAATAAAATTAGATTTGGGACTTATGCTTTAAGTGAATAAGAAAAGGCAACACAGGGACTTCCCTGGTGGCACAGTGGTTGGGACTCCATGCTCCCAGTGCAGGGGGTGGCGCTGGTTCGATCCCTGGTCAGGGAGCTAGATCCCACATGCATGTTGCAACTAAGGAGCCGGGTCAATCAAATTAATTAATTAATTAAAAAAAAAAAAGGCAGCAAAAAATGTGAAAAGAACACTAGAAAACAAGATACCTACATGACTTGGAGAAGTCACCAGACTCTCTAGAACTAATTCTCTCATCCATATAGTAAAGAAACTGAACTTGATGGTCTCTCTAAAATTCTGAGCTCTAAAATTCTAATTCAAAGCACTCCAACACTTATGCTAAAGAATCAAAGTTTTTAATGTTATGTGTATATTAAATCATTTTGAGGCTGCTAAGTTACATGTTATATCTCATATGACACTAAGATATTATCTTAAAGTAACTAAAAACATAATTCTGTGCCCATTCCCCAAGGAGGCAGTAAAACACAGTGGCTAAAAGCTTGGGCTCTGCAATTTCACTGCCTGGGTTTGAACACAACTTGACCATTTACTAACTACGAGATCTCATCAAAGTCACATAAATCTTTTTTGCCTTCATTTCCTCAACTACAAAATAGAGATTATAAGAGCAATTATCCTAAAATAGGACTGCTGTAAGAATTAAAGATAACTCTTAGAAAGGAGTTGCTATAATGTCTGGCTCATAGAAAGTGCTTAACAAATTTATCCTTATGCAGGATTCTAGATACACAAGGGAAAAACAGGTGCCAAAAATTAAAGAAAATGTGGAGGAAAAGGAATTAAAATTGAAAAGAAAGGTACTTTGCCATTGTTTAATTTCATTATTTTCTACTGCAGCTATATCTAAAATACACTGGTACAGTAGGAGAAAAATTACTAAACCTCCAGGCCTAGTTCTGTAATGAGCTGCGTGATCATGAGGGGTAACATCCTTTTGAAGTTTCAAACTTCTTTATCAGGCCCATGGGCAGGTTTGTGAGAATTTTAAAAAGATAATGTATGTATAAAAGTACTTGGAAATACTATACAGTGTACATAAATATAAGGTGCTAGCAAGTCTACCAAAAATCACCTGATATTCCCCTTCCTTGCTAGATGAGTTTGAAATAATTATAAAACTGTAAAATCACTTTGGTTGGGGCTTCCCTGGTGGCGCAGTGGTTGAGAATCTGCCTGCCAAGGCAGGGGACATGGGTTCGAGTCCTGGCCAGGGAAGATCCCACATGCCGTGGAGCAACTAAGCCTGTGTGCCACAGCTACTGAGCCTGCGCTCTAGAGCCCACAAGTCATAACTACTGAGCCCACGTGCCACAACTACTGAAGCCCACATGCCTAGAGCCCGTGCTCCACAACAAGAGAAGCCACCACAATGAGAAGCCTGCGCACCACAACGAAGAGTAGCCCCCGCTTGCCACAACCAGAGAAAGCCCGTACACAAAGACCCAACGCAGCCAAAAAATAACTAACTAAATAAATAAATAAACAAATTTATTTTAAAAAAAAATCATTTTGGTTGATCTTTTGTTTTTTTTTTTAGCAAGTAAACTCATTAGCAGGAATTATTAAACCATGTAATCCATCGTCAGACTAAGTCATCTGAAAGCAGAAATGGGTTTAATCTACAGCATAGCAATAAGGAGCTAATTCTTCCCTGTGTTTTGCTCCTTTAAAATTTATACAAGAAATCTGAAATCTATGTAAATCAAGAAACATCTTATACATTTTCAGAAAACAAGTGTCAAGATAAAATTTTTCCTTATACACCCTTATTCTTTTTAGTCTCAGGTACCTAGACACCAAAACTGACACTTTAAAATGTGAGCTGAACTACTTACTTCACCAGATGCATTTAATTCACCCTTCTACCTTACCTGTTTCATTGCTTGCTTCTTAGCAGCTTCTCTCTGAAGGCTTTCACTCACGGAGGTCTATAAAACAGGAAAATGCTGTCACTGTTTCAACCAATTTACAACTTCTTTTCCAGTATTCTGGTTGGCAACGAGTCCCTTACTTATGGTTAAAAATAGAAAGATAATATTATGAATTAAATTAACATTTTCAAGGTCTTCACCCTAAACTTTAGGAAACGAATGAATCTTCATTATAAATCATCAGGGTGTAAGAGAAAATAAAATGGTACAGGACAAGATGAGGTAACATGGGTTTTCAGTTCCAGCTTCACCACTAAGTTGTTAAACTTCTATGGATTTCAATTTGCTTTGTGTACATATGTGAATGTGCGCGTGTTGAGTGTGGGAAAATTGGTCCCTTCCAATACTAAAATGGTATGATTCCCAGCAACAAAAAGCACATTATTTTAATATTCACCACTGAATATAGTATATCAAACTCTTAGTACATGCTGAAGGCTCAGGGACAGCCAGGACTATCTGTCGTTATTATCATTCAATAAATATGTACTGAAAAGCATACCATAACAGGCATTGTTCTAGCTCCTGAAGACAGCAGAAAAACAAGAACAGTCTCTGTGCTTGAGAGATAAATGGTCTGAAAGGGAAGACAAATAACTAAAAGAGATAATCACAATATAAATGTGATAGGCAATATAACAAAGGGATAAAAAAAGGGCTGCAGGAGAACAGAGCAGGAGACTAAATGTATAAGGAATCAAGAAAGCCTTCCCAAAAGAGATATGACATTAGACCTCAATCAAAAGGAATTTCAGAGAAGACAAGAAGAGTACAGAAAGTAGTAACCACATGGGCAAAAGTAAAGACTTGCAGCTAAGAAAAGAAATATAATTAGAATACTTAGGAAAAACTGTTCCCTTAAAAGTATAAGGCCTTGTAAATATACTAACCAACAATGAAATGTACACACTAAAGGGGTGCATTTTATGGTGTGTAAATTATACCTTAAAAAAAAAGACTACTAATGAATTATAGTTCTCTAGCCTATTGACATTTGCTATTTCCAGCTGTATAGTATCAACTGGTGCATCCTTTGTTTTCCATGGCAACAAACAGAACAAAATAAACCTATTTCTAGTTTTCTATGACCATGCAGATGAATAAAGTTAACACACAAAAGCCAGACAATAATAACAGAATACTTACTTAATAAATTAAAAGAAGTGTACAGGCAGAGACTAAGTTTTACTTTAGGTGACAGTAAATTGACTCCAACTAGAGGAAGAGATGTTGATAACAAAAATAATAATAGTAGCTAACATCTATAGAGCCAGGTGCTATTATGCTAAGTTTATTACTTGTGTATTACATGTATTACTCATTTAATTCAAATGTCCCTGTTATGTAATATGACACATTTTTCACTCATTAGAATATAAATTTTAAACATGAAAATATTAAATATTATAGTAAGTATATCTCATGAAATTCTAATGCATTTTGTTTGTTTGTTTTTTCACAGCTTGTGGGATTTTAGTTCCCTGAGCAGGGATCAAGCCCGGGCCCCACCAGTGGAAGCACCAAGTCCTAACCACTGGCCCACCAGCGAATTCCCTCCAATGCATTTTTATGTCTCAGTCTTTCTAATTAGTGTATACTAAATATATTTTTCTTGATCATTGAGTCAGTAATGTCCTCAGGATTGACTAAAAGAGTAAATCCCCAAATGCTGGACTTTTACTTATTTTTATTACTTTTTCCCACCTCTCCTCCAGTCAGTCACAGTTCACAGGCTGTTACTTTCAAACTGGTTGCTTCAACCTGAACTACTGAACTTGAAAAAACAAAACACAAGTCTATGACTTTTTAGACTTTTATATAATGTAGAATAAGCAGACTGGGAAGGGCCTTCCAATGTAAAGTATATATACTTTGAAATATCTCAAGAGACTTTGTTTTCATGCTTATAGCTGTTTAGAAGGATGAAGTCTGACCTTTGAAAAACATCAGTTGTTATTACTTACGGGGTTGATAACATATGGAGAGAGTAATTTTACAGATCCTATCCACCAACTTATATCCCTGGAATTCCAAGAGCATCAGTGGATAAAGAGGTAATTCTGAACCTACGCTGAAAAACTCAGGGAGGACTGTCTCCTTTTGAAGTTCATGTCTCAGTTTTCTAGCTAAAGGAACTCTAACAATGATTATTAGTGGTGATGGCTAAAATGTTAACAACCTGTTTAAATACATATACACAAAAAACTAAAAATGAAAATAGTAGCAATAAAACTTTTGCTTCAGTAATAGTGATCCTATATAAAAATCAGTAAATGTATTAAATGACATTTTAATCTTTATCTTCTACATAACAAACATAAGAAACTGTAGTCTAGATTCATACTGGAGACAAAATAACTGGTAAAATTAAACACAAGAGCAATAAGATTTTATATTTTAAAGGTCAAGTCTTTCTAAGTTTTAAGAGATATCCTTAAATTAAAATACCAATACAAATGTTAAGACAACTTTTAATTTAGTCTGGTTTCCATGAAAAAGGATATGCAAGAGAAGAAAAAAATGAGAAAAGCAGGTTGTCCTGCATAAGTCAGGGAAGGTTTCACCTTATTGAACTCAGCAAGAAACAGATTTCATACATGTGCCCTATGAATAAAACAAAACTAAAATATGTAATAACTGCCAACATGTCAGCCTCTAACTTTAGAGTTCCTATACTGCATGGCATAAGGGGGAAGTACAGAATAACGGTCAAAAGTGTAGGCTCAGGAATATGACTGACTTTCAAACTATTCCCTCTCTCTTACTAGCTGTATTATTTCAGATATGTTACTCATCTATATAATAGTACCTATCTCACTAGGTTGTTTTGAGGATTAAATGAGATAACACGTAAAAAGTACTTGACAAGTATGTGGCTTATGCAAGTGCTCAGTAAAGGTTAGCTATCATTACTACCATTATTATTACTATGCTCGTATTTAAGAACATTTTGGGCTGAAGAAATGTTTATATTTAAACAAATTAAAATTAAGTTATGTGAAAACAGTAGTTATAAGTTTTTTTCCCTTGGAGTATTACAGTTAAACCAAAGTGTTCACCAGAAAAGCATGTACACTATGTTCCACTTTATAGTATATTTATCAGTGTGTTTAATAAACATAAGATTGGCTTACTTGAAGTTGGACAATATGATTCAATTTGCATCTACTGAAATAGAAGAGTCTATCCTGTTGTATATTTAAAAGGCTGTACATGTTTTCTTTTGTGTGTTAAGATTCCTTAAGGTTTCATACTGAGTACACCAAAACACAGGAAAATAGAGGATGCAAACATTTGAATCCTTTACTAGCCATGGGAGCTATGGCAGAGCTAGAAATGGGTTTTCTAGAACTAAGAGTGGTTTTACAAGCAACTATAAATGAAAATACATTGCCCCAAAGCATGAGATTAGAAAGAACTCTTCTTTTTGAGAGAGTCCTCTGTTGTGCTGCTGTAATAATCATTGGATGATGGGAGGTGATAGCAAGGAATGACCAAATGAATGGACATCCTCCTTTAATAACTGCCCGGTTTGGGGTGGGAGTTCTTGTTAAAGAAGTATATTTTTTTAAACTTTATTTTGAAGTAATTATAAATTCACTGGAAGTTGCAAAGAAATGTACAAGAAGGTCCTTCACCCAGCACCCCCCCGCAATGTGAGCATTTTGCATAACGAGTAAAATACCAACACCAGGAAACAGACTTTGATATAAACCACAAAGCTTATTCAGATTTCACCAGTTTTACATGCAAAATCTGTGTATGTGTATAGCTCTATGCTATTTTATGACATGTATAGATAGTTTCGTGTAACTGTCACCACAATCAAGATACTTAACTGTAACATCACCACAATATTCCTTAGTGCTACCCTTTTATAGCCATACCCACCTCTCCTCCCCTCCCCACCCCCATCCTTAATCACTGGCAACCACTAATCTGTTCTCTATCTCTATAATTATGTTACTTCAAGAATGTAACATGTTAAATAAATGGAATCATTTTGAGACTAGCTTTTTTCACTCAGCATTATTTTAAAGGAATGTATTTTGCTTAGTACAGATATTACAAAACACTTCAGTTCTTGCCACAAAATATTCTAGCCTGCAAGTGACCTAAGGAAATATAGCTGTTAAAAACTGATGATGGGGGCTTCCCTGGTGGCACAGTGGTTAAGAATCCACCTGCCAATGAAGGGGACACGGGTTTGATCCCTCGTCCGGGAAGATCCCACATGCTGCGGAGCAACTAAGCCTGTGCGCCACAACTACTGAGCCTGTGCTCTAGAGCCCGCGAGCTGCAGCTACTGAGCCCACGTGCCACAACTACTGAAGCCCGCACGCCTAGAGCCCGTGCTCCGCAACAAGAGAAGCCACCGCAACGAAGAGCAGCCCCTGCTTGCCGCAAATGGAGAAAGCCCACGCACAGTAACGAAGACCCAATGCAGCCAAAGATAAATAAATATTTAAAAAAAACACAAAAAACAAACTGATGATGGAGGCTGAATATGACCAAACCACAATACTGTCATTAACTGATTAGTTTCCAAATTAGCAGGTAGGCAATTATCTTAATTCTATGTCTGAAGACTTCACAGAGCAATAAGAGTATTCATTAATGGTGCCTTCTAATAAAACCACAAATTATCATCAGTTTTAAATTTAGGAAGACAAAGGGGCTTTATCTTAAATTTTAAAAAAATTCAATTTATAAATTGGGTCAAATACAAACTTTTTTTTGAGGAGGAGTCACACACAGCATGCGGGATCTTAGCCTGCGTCCCCTGCAGTGGAAGTACGGAGTCTTAACCACTGGACCACCAGAGAAGTCCTGAAATGTAAACATTTTGACTGTCCTAAAAGCACAAAAACTACTGTATTACACTGGTGTTTCAAAATGTTTAGGTTCTCTACCAAAAATCTCAGGGAAATACCCTTTAAAAAACCTGTAGTAGCTCCCTGAAAATGTTTGAACTTAATTGAACAAACATGTTCAGAGAACCCAGTATGTGTATAGCACTAAAAGTGGAGGAGGAGCCATATTTGGTCAACATCTTAATTTTTTATGTCTAATCTAAGAGTTGGTACACTTACATTAGCTTTAATTCCAAATAAGAAATGAACATGAAGAAAAAGAATATAAAAACCTGGTCCATTTTATATATACAACAATTCTTTCTCTCTCTACACACACACACACACACACTATTATAAAGGGTAAAGATGCGATCATCAAGTATAAGCTCCATGATTGCAGAATTAAGGAGAACACTGCAACTGGATTTTCTTAGTCTTTATTACCTCCATTGTTCTTGTAGAGAATAAAAACTATTTACTAGTGTTTTGTTTCATTAAATTGCAGTCAGATATGACATGACTAAAAGGTAGACTGTTTTAAAAATCTTTCCAGTTAGCTCAGATAAATGGAAGAGAAAGCACATGGTTGTGCAGCACCTTTCTTCCACCACTACTGGGTTGCCTCCTGGGCTGTGGTAACAATCAGAAGAGAAATGGATCTGTATTTATTACTGGAACTCCTTCATCAATACACAAAATATAGTTTAATGACACTGGGGAAAAATTACAGATACTGGACCATTATTTATATTATTAAATTATCTTTCTCCAGTCATAAATTCTTTTTAATTAAATGAAAATTCAGAAAAGGGTTGATTTTTTTTTTTTTTACAGAAACTAATCTGTTATTCCATAACTAATAAACCACAAAGGGAAAAAAAAAATTACCTATGGGCTTCTTTCTGAAAAAAGAGGTTTACCTATCTACTTATCCAAAACAGATCTCAGTTAAAGAAAAAACAGTTCAAGAATCAATCCTTCCTTGGGCTTCCTTGGTGGCGCAGTAATTAAGAATCTGCCTGCCAATGCAAGGGACACAGGTGTGTGCCCTCTCCCGGGAAGATACCACATGCTGCGGAGCAACTAAGCCCGTATGCCACAACTACTGAGCCTGAGCTCTAGAGCCCGCAAGCCATAACTACTGAGCCCACGTGCCACAACTACTGAAGCCTGCGCACCTAGAGCCCATGATCCGCAACAAGAGAGGCCACGACAGAAGTCCGCGCACCACAACGAAGAGTAGCCCCCCCTCACCGCAACTAGAGAAAGCCCGCGCATAGCAACGAAGACCCAACACAGCCAAAAAGAATAAAAATAATTAATTTATTTATTAAAAAAATCAATCCTTCCTTAAATGGCTTATGGCTACAATCTTCTGTTGTGCTCTTAGAACTTAGAAATGAAAAATTCCTGTTCTTTTTCTTTAAACCTAGCAACAGATCATTTATTAAAGGTCTTACAACTCAGTAATCTGTATTATGGGCTTTATTTGTCCACATTCACATGACTCTTTTAAGTACAAAGCCTGTTTAAGAGTTGTGAAAAATACAGAAAATTTTTATTATATAAACTCAGACAGAAAAAGATGTGGCTCTGAACAGAAAATTTCGAAATGAGAAAATATAAATGACCATTAACTATATGAAAAAATGTTCAGGGCTTCCCTGGTGGCGCAGTGGTTGAGAATCTGCCTGCCAATGCAGGCGACACGGGTTCGAGCCCTGGTCTGGGAAGATCCCACATGCCGCGGAGCAACTGGGCCCGTGAGCCACAACTACTGAGCCTGCGCGTCTGGAGCCTGTGCTCCACAAGAGAGGCCGCGATAGTGAGAGGCCCGCGCATCGCGATGAAGAGTGGCCCCCGCTTGCCGTGACTAGAGAAAGCCCTTGCACAGAAACGAAGACCCAACACAGCCAAAAATAAATAATAAATAAATAATAAATAAATAATAAATTAATTTTTTTAAAAAAGTTCAATCTTACCAATAACTAAAAAGATGAAAATGAAAATACTAACTTTAATCACTTATCAAATTGGTAAAGATTTTTTAAATGATATCATCCAATACTGGCAAGGTAATGAACAAAGATATACTCCTGCATTGTGAAAATGTGAAATAGTTTCAATTTAGCAAAATGTATCAAGAGAGCCTGAAAAATATCCATTTCTTCTGATCCAGTAATTCCACTTACAGTTTATTCTAAGGACATAAAAAAAGATGCACAAAAAGATTTAGGTACTATGATAGTCACTGTGTTATATAATGGGATATCTAGTCACATTAGTGAAAAACTTTGAACAAAATAAGACTGGTTAAATAAGTGTATACTCTTCAACAGAAAGTTTTGTAGCCAATTGAAAATCTGTTTTCAGCAACATTTAATGGTATGGGGAAACTTTAAGGCTACATGCATACTAGTCCTTCCTTGTTCACTACTCAAGAAGCCACCAGATAATCATTCCCTCTCATACTATGGCCACACTGCTTCTTGCGTATTTTACCTTGACTCAAACCTCCCCATATCCTCATCCTCTCTGATGTACTTCTCTTTCACTTCGACTAAAAACTGGCTTTTCCCTAAAGACATCTTTCATTTGAGGCTGCTCATCGCTCATATACCCTGTACTTCAGATTAGGAGGCTGTGTCTCCTCCTGATTCTAGTCTCATACACTGTAGGTAAAAATCCCTGTTCCTTTGAAGCTCATGCTATATGATATATGACTATGTTACCCTTACCCCTCTCTTCTCTCAATTCATGAACCCTTTATTACTTACTATCTCTGACATCTTGAGCTCAGTCTTCCTCTCTCGTGCCATCACCCTGGCATGCCATCATCATCCCAGATAATGCATACAACAAACACTAACCTTGTTTTCCTCATCTCCACTTACGTTTTAAAGGTTTTTAAGTCTCCCTTTTAGTCATATCATATCTGTCTGACTGTAGTTTAATGACTGTTTCCTCTCTACTTCAGCCACCCTCTCTCACGGTCACTCTTGTTACTACCTGCAACTGCCCCAGCTCTGAAATTATAAACTTGTGCAACCCACCTGATAACCACCACTACTCTTCTAACTATATTCCACTGAACATAAGATGTGCATTATTTCACATTTTAACATTGCTGAAATCCGAATACACCTTACAATCAGTGGCATCACTGAATTACTGTCAAACCAGAGGTATTCTTAATACTTTAGTTGATACTACTGCTTGCATCTGTGAATATTAAAAGTATCAGCATCAAAACTTGTAGAATGAGCATCATTGAATGCTGCTGTAGCATTTCTTAAAATTATGCAATTTTGTGGAGATAATTTACTTTTGACTCCCACTTGGGATTATTACTTAACATGCCTACTTCACCACCTCCAAACACCCTCCTTATAAACGTCAAGTTTGATGTCAGAGAGAATGATATAGTGTGGAAAAACATTGTCTGAGTGAAAAAGTGAGTCCAAAAAATACTATATATGAAAAAGTTTTAAGAATTCCTTAACCAATTAATTTCGCTTATATTTTGTTTTATGTATGTATAAGAGTAACCTAAATTAAAAAATTTGTATCTAATTTAGACTAAAAGAAGCCTTTCAATATTGTATCGTGCACTAAATATATAATTAAAATTCTAAGTGACAGGAAAGACTGTCATATTTAATCGACAGTGTTCTTTTTTTCTTAGTGGTACATAAAATAACAGTGCAACCTACAATGTTTTCGATTCAATGAAATACAGTAGCTCTCTTGATCATTTATTTCCACCGTATCCTTTCTTTTATCCTA
This sequence comes from Balaenoptera borealis, assembly GCF_965194805.1. NCBI lineage: Eukaryota > Metazoa > Chordata > Mammalia > Artiodactyla > Balaenopteridae > Balaenoptera > Balaenoptera borealis. The sequence continues at coordinate 46,574,211 of NC_138879.1, read as the reverse complement.
TGGATGCCCCTAATCCCTTGATTCTTCTATTTTCTATTAGAATCTTTATAGTAGTAAATCTTCAACTACTCTTGCCAACAATCTTAACTCCTTTGCTATACTGTCTACCTTCTGCTACTCATTTGACAAACCCAAGTCCTGAATCAATCCAACCATCTGCTGTCTATATTAGGCCTGTCAAGCACTTCCGTAAAATGTAATTTCTTAGTTTCTAATTGTAATTGGGCCCTAATGCTACCTACGAATTCTTCTTTTTCATTAGTCAAGTCTATCTTCTTTCTCTACCAGCTATATCCAGGCCTCCTCTCTTCTTAAACCTCCTAGTCTTTGTCAACTCCCTGTACACACATTACCTAAGATTACTGCCACCTTTCAAAACTATTATGAAAAATTATTTTGCACAAAAAAGTACAAAAAATAACACCTATGAATTCATTATCCAGCCTAACAAACAGAACATTATCAGCACACCTGAAGTCCCTATATATCCTTCCCTAATCCCATCTCCTACCCTTTCCACCCTGAATTTTGTTTACAGTCTCCTTGATTTTTTTTTTAATAGTTTTGCTACATAGATATTGAAGGGGCTCAGGACATGCTACCCCAAAATATGCTGCTTTGGCATATTGATTATTTTGAGTTAAAGACACCTGAAAAACAGCAGATGCAAGGACACTCTGACCTTCCTTTTTCTTCCTAAAAGCAGGAGATAAAATTCCCATGTGAAAGGTGCCTTCCCTGTACTAGGAGTTAGAAAAATTCTTATCACCAGAGATAGGGAGTCAAAGCCAGGAGAAATCTATACAAACAGACATTGTTAGAATAACTCTATCTTTCTTTAGTCTCCCCCAAATTTTACTTTTCCACAATTGCTACTCTTTGTTAACCTACTATACAAGCACTTAGGCCTACTCACTTCTTTGGGTTTTCATTTTTCTTGTGAGGGCTCCCATATATGTGTAAAAGAACTTCATATGCTTTTCTCCTGCTCATCTGTCTTTACGTCAGCCCCAGCCAGAGTCTCTAGTAGAATGAAGGAGTTATCTTACCTCCTTCTACAATATACCTCTCCAAATGATGTTTTACTTTACAGAAACTGAACTTGTATCCATTCCTCTGCTGATGAACATTTATTTGCGTTTCGTTTTTGTTTTTGCAAACAAAGAAGCTATGAACATTGTTGTGCATGTGTCCTGATACACATGTGTAACCATTTAGGAGAACTGCTACACTGTAGGAGATATATCTTCAATGTCACTAAATACTGACAAATTATTCTCCAAAGTAGTCTAACCAATTCACACTCCCACCTACCGTGTATAAATTCCCACTACTCTATCCTTGTGAACATTTTATATTGTGGAACATTTTATTCTCTAGGCAATTTTATGGGCATAAAATGATTTTGTTTTGCATTTCCCTTATTATTGAGGCTGAATTATATATTCATATAATTTATATATTTTTCATATATTTTTTAGTCATATTCATGTCTTTTGTACATTTTTCTATTTGGGTTCTCTTGTTTTCTTAATGATTTGTTGGAGTTCTTGGTATACTCTGGACAATAATCTTTTCTTATTTTTATGGTTGCAAATATCTTTCCCCTATGGCTTGTGTTTTCCCTTTTTAAATGACACCTATGATATTGGCATCTTTGAAGAGAAACATCATATAGGAACTCCTATAACTCCCTCTCACAAAACCTAAAAACCTTGTGTGTCAGGACCCATGCTCAAATCTCTCCTATATGAAAACAAAGATTCCCTTCCCCCTGACCCCACTGTCCCTATAGCCACCGTAAGAATACTGGCATCCCATAAGAGCCAAAGTGGTCTACCCTTGTTGCCTCTATCCACATACATTCCTCAACCCCAGCGCAACCTGGCCTCTGCCCCTACCACTCCACTGAAATCGTTCTAAAACCTTTGTTGTTAAACCTAATCCATAGTTTTGATATTTATCTTATTTGACCTCTCAGAAGTATCTGACCTAGTTGATCCTGGCCTTGCTTTAAACTCCCTCAAGCTCATTTGTTATTCGTTCCTCTCTCTCTTTTTATGCTCCATTCTTTTTTTTTTAATTGAGGTAACATTGGTTTATAACATTATACATGTATTGTATATGTAAATACAACATTCTATTTAGACTTCTGTATACACTACAGTGTTTATGATCCATTCTTAATTAACTACTTTCATTCTCTTGAACACACCATGTCCTCTTTCAACTTCAGGACTTTGTGTATCTAACTCCCTCTGCTTGGATAAGTGACTTATCCTTCTAGTCTTGGCCTCCTTCAGGAAATCCTCCCTGACTCAAAGAATGTGTTAGATATTTGTACCCTCCTAGGTACATCTATATCTTCTCATTTTACTTATCATTCTATACTGAAGTTGTCATTTTACTTAGCTGTACCCCCTATTGACTAAAAGTTTCATAAGGACAGGGACATTGTCCATCTTTAAACACTTCTGTAACTTCACAAACTGGCAACATGACCGGCACATAAGTATTTGATAAATAAGTAAGTGTTCAATTTATGGTTGTATTTTCCACTACTATCACATTTTCTATGTGTGATATTACAAGCTTTAAAAATTTGCTCAGCCTCTGATCCAGCAATTCTACTTCAAGAATTCATCCCTAAGAAATAATCTCAAATGTGTACAAGAATGCCTTGTGGGATAATGGAATTTGTAAAATCAAAAAGCTGGTAACCACTCTAAGATTCAACAACAGAATGGTTAAATTATGGTTTATTCATATAACGGAATGTGATATGACCATCTAAAATGATACTGCACATCTATTTAGTATTTAAAATATATATACATATTCTTCAACCAAGAAGCGTCATTATGGAAATATGTCATTGAAATAAAAGCACCAGAGTATTAAAAAAAAAAATTGAAATGTCCAACAATAAGAAAACCGCTGAATAAATTATGGTCCAAATATACTATAAAATATTATGGAGCTGCTGTCCAAAAGTGTACAGTGGTTACTTCTGAGTGATGGGATTAAACAGTACTTTTAATTTTTCTTTCATACTTTTCTGTATTTTCTAATTGGTCTATAATGACTACGTATTTTTATATAACAAGAAGTTATTCTGATTTATTAAGTAAACAGAAGTTATTCTAATTTATTAATTAACAAAAGCATCTTTAAGAGCCTACTCAGAACTGAAAGTTAATTATGCTTAGTATCTTGACCAGTTTTGCAGAATAGGAAGTGCCATCTGCCTTTGTGTGGTCAAAATTTCTAATTCCACACCTTCAGCCAGTTAGTATTTAATGTTGGTTAGGTCACTCTATGCCCAACACCAAGAAAGAGTTGAGAATATACTCTACCTTTTAAAGAACTGACCGTTTAGTTAAGGAAACAATTAAACAACTAATACTTTTATACAACTAAAGAGCAATCAATACCAACCTAATGGTATTTATTCATTCATTTAAATATTTATGGAGCATATGCCATGTGCAAGGCACTATTTAAGGTGTTGGAGGAAAAATTATAAACAAAAACCCCTGCCCTCAATGAGCTTATAAGGGAACAGACAATAAACAGACAGACAAAATTTATGTCAGATATGTTGCGTTCTATGCAGAAAAATAAATCAAAGAAGAGTAGAGGCAGGAGTGGACTGAATCTGAAATAGGATCTTCGAGGAAGGTCTCAATGAGAACGTACCATTTGAACCAAGACCAGTAAAAGATGAGAAAACAAGTCACAATGAGATCTGGAGAAGAGCTTTTCAGGCACAGAGAATAGGCAAGAACATACCAGATATGTCCAAGGAGGAAGGCAAGGATGGAACAGTGAGTGAAGAAACAAACTCTAAGTATTAGAGTTCAGGGAAAGGAAAATCATGGTCTGAGAGAATCAAAGAATCATCTATGGAGGAAGAAGGATGAGGCCAAATTTAGAAAGATGGATAACAGTGAAAAAAGATTGTGGGGACTTCTCTGGTGGTCCAGTGGTTGAGAATCCGCCTTCCAATGCAGGGGATGCGGGTTCGATCCCTGGTTGGGGAACTAAGATTCCACATGCCATACGGCAACTAAGCCCGTGCGCTCTAGAGCCTGTGCATCACAACTAGAGAGCCCGCGAGCCACAATGAAAGATCCCGCATGCCACAACAAAGATCCTGCATGCTGCAACTAAGACTCAATGCAGCCAAACAAACAAATAAATAAATAAATAGATTGTATTATATAGAGGAAACCCCAGTAGGAAATACAATGACATAAACACGGCAATAAAGAATGTACAGATCAGGAATTCCCTGGTGGTCCAGTCATTAGGACTCTGAGCTTCCACTGCCTGGGCCCAGGTTCAAACTCTGGTCAGGGAACTAAGATCCTGCAAGATGGGTGGCATGCCAAAAAACAAAACAAAACAAAACAAAACAAAAAAACCCAAGGATGCAGAAATCAATATGATTATAGCAAATGACTTCTATTTGGGTGTTAAGAACTAAAGTTGGACTAAGACCATGTTATGAAAACAGCTGGAACTCTGAAAGTGATACAAAGACAAAAAAGAATTATTAGAGTTTTTTTTAAGCTAATGAAAAAGTAATTTAGAAAAATGATCTGGAATCAATGCCATATGGTTAATAAGGAGACTCAGGGCACAGGGTTTACAAGACTACAGTAGGTGGGAATGGACAGAAAGGGTAAATCTAGGCAATATTCTAAAAGAAAAAGAACTTGGAAACAGATAGAAGGAATGTAGAAAATGGAAACAAACATGGTATTAAAGTTTCTAAGCTAGGAGACTGCAGAAATAGTGATGAGAAGTGGAATGATATGTATGTTACAGAAAGATCATTTCATCCAGAGCTGTTTTTAAAATGGTTTTAAATTAAACAAAAAATTATATTCCCTATCCAAAAGATATGAATTATATTTTTTGAAGTATTATTATAATAGTTTGCCCGTTGACAACTCACATCTCACATAAAGGACACGATCCTCATAATTTTACCTCCTTAAAAATACCTTATTGCATCATAAATGGAGAATTTTCTGGTTTGTTCTACATTTTTTTCTAATATCTAAACATATAAGGTTCTGAACAGGCAAAGAACCTAAAAGTGCATTCATTTGAAACAATTCCTTAAGAAAGCAAATTTCAAATCAGTGGGAAAATGATAGACTATTTAATAAATGGTGTGGAGACAACTATCCAGCCTTTTGAAAAAAAAAAAACAACAACAAAAAACAATTAAAACTGATACCTTCCTCACACCTCATTCCTTATAACAAACATCAAAATACACTCCAGGTGTTATTAAACATTTAAATGCAAACACAAGTTGCAAAACATTAAGAAGAGAATAAAATTTTACTCAAAGGTAAAACAACAGTATGTCTGTACAAAGGAGGCAGAACAATTATAATTCTCATATACCAATAGTGGAAATGTAAAATGGTACAACAACTTTGGAAAAGAATTTAGCAATTTCTTTTTTCTTTTTTTTTTTTTTGGCCACGCTGCACAGCATGTGGGATCTTAGTTCCCCTACCAGGGATCGAACCCGTGCCCCCCCACAGTGGAAGCACAGCCTCTTAACCACTGGACTGCCAGGGAAGTCCCCAGAATTTAGCAGTTTCTTAAAAAGTTACACCTACCATGTGACCATTTCATGCCTAGGTTTTACCCAAGAGAAATGAAAGCATAACTCTATACAGACTTGTACACAAATGTTCATAGCCATTTTACCTGTAATAGCCAAAAACTGGAAACAATCCAAATGATCAACAGTGAATAAACAAACAAGTTGTAGTATATTCATACAAAGGAATACTACTCAGCAAGAAAAAAGGAACAGACTACTGAAACACAATGTGAGTTAATCTCAAAACAGTTATGCTGAAAGAAGCCAGACACCCCTCACCCCCATCCAAAGTACACAGTGCATGATTCCATTTATATAAATTTTACAAAATGAAAACTATAGTGATACAAAGCAGATCAGTAGCTGCCTGGGGGTTGGTGTGTGTGAGAAGGGGCAGAAAGGAGAAATTACAAAGGGGCATGGGGAAACTTTTGAGTGCGATAGATGCTCACTGTCTTTGTTGCAGAGCAGTTTCAAGGTATAAACTTAGGTCAAAACTTAGCAAATTGTATACTTTAAATAAGTGCATGTATATGTCAATTATTCCTCAATAAAGGTATTTTTTTAAAGTAAAATAATGTCAGGCCATATGCTGAAAACTGTGGACTATTTACCTCTGGCGGGTAATTTTAAATAGAAAAAATGATATAACAATAATTTTAAAATAAAATGAGCTGTGGTTATCACGACTCATCTACTGGGGAGGAGGAAGAGATGATTTGAACCAGTGACAGGGTTGACAGGTGTTTTACAAAACCAGATGCAAAGAAGCCTCAATGAATTAACCTCAGGAAGAAGAGAAGTGAGGGCATATTTAGAAACCAAAGCCAAGAATCAAAATATGCCAAGCCAAGTACATATGAGGACAGGTGCAGAGAAAATTCAGAGGCAGGAATCTGGTAGCAAAGGCAAATTATGATGCAACAGATGAACAGACTGACAGAGACAAACTAAAGAGCACAGTCCAAGTATATAAAGCAAATCATTCCTGGAATGCATAAACAAACTATGGTTTAAGGCTGACTTTAAGAACAGAAAGCAGGCAGCAAAAACAGGTGAAGCTAGAGAGTGGTTAGAGTCAAGTACACTGCAGAATAAACAAAAGAAGCAAAGCTATGCACGAGAATAGGAGCTCACACAAAATTCTTCTCAAAGTAAGGCTGGACGCTCCATTTGGCTTTTATTCCTGGTGGCTCAACGAGAAATGGCCCTAATTCTAACAAAACACCCTTAATAGTTTCTGAAATTTTAAATTCTCCCAGAAGTGAAGATATTTTAGTTTTAACTTGTATTGTCCATAAATTCACTTTCATAATGTACAATAAAAAGCTCCTTGAGAGCAGAGATTGTCCTGTTCAGCCTTTTATTTACTAACAGGAGTTCAGTATTTTCTACACATCAGATGCTCAAATAATGATGGTTAAAAGTGTTGAACAAGAAAACCATTAAAATATATACATATTATTTTTATTGAAATCTCCATTATCTACTTTCTGAATTACCACTTAATAATATTCCTAAACCAGTCTCCTTCCATTGCACAGGCCCTCCCTATGTTCTTTACCACTGCCAACAGAATATGTGATCCCTAAATACAAAACTAGTAAAAAAATAAATAAATAAACACTCATGAAATCAAAAGCCACATATATAAAATTTTTAGAATTAGTCATACTCAGCTTTCAATTCTTGGTAAGAAATTAAGACAGGCTCTCTTTCTCTGAAGATGTTCTACAGGTGAGAGAGGTTGGACACGAGAAAAAATATAAAAGCTGTGGCGAAAAAAATGCCTGGGGAAAAAAAAGCTGACTTGTCTGGACAGAGGGAGGGCAGAGTAGCAAACCACAGTTAAAGAGGATAGGGCATACAACTTAGGGGTTGGATGATGGAAAGCTTTTCAGAAATGTTCTTTGTCTCCCCAGAGGCAAAAAAAGCAACTGTTCTGAGGTAATGTCAGAGCAGCACCCCAATCTTTGAACTTCCATGGGAGTCTGTTCTCAAATAAAGAGCAACTCTGATGTAGTTACTGGGAAGTGCCCTGAGGGATATGGTTACTTGGTGGATACAGCAAAGGGAAGCCTAGGATTAACATCATAGGCTCTCTGTCCTGAGGTTCTTCTTCCTTTCTCCGGACCTTACCATTCCTCCCAAACATATTACCATCAAAATTAATGTGGCTGATAATCCCAATGGAAAATATGTTCATGAAAGAAAAATAATAATCCAGCATTGGAGAAGTATAAGGATTATAAAAATCTTTCTGAAGATTAAAAAAAGGACAAAAGAACTGAATGATATACATTAAAAAGAACCAGATTAATGAACCAGACAGAATATAAATTTTAAATGACCATAATACATATCCTCAGAAATAAGAGAGAGAACACTGGCAACATGAAGCAGAATAACAGTTTTTAAAAAGAAACAATTTGAAATAATGTATATAGAAAATACAGTTAAAATAAAAATATTAAGAGATGGGTGAATGGATTAAAAGATATGGCTCTAAAATGTTTTAGTGAGCTAGAATTATTAGGCTGAGAAATGCTCCTGGAACATATGAAGAAGGGATAAGGAGATTTTTTTAAAAAGATACAGAGATATGAGAGATAGAAGTATCAACATTCATAAAAATTAAAGACAAAGAAGACATATAAACAGATTGAAAGAAACATCTGAATGACTGAGGCTTTTCAAGAATTAAAGGAAAAAAAGTCAAACTGAACAGATTGTGAATGCCAAAGAGAAGAGAAAATAAATAAAAAACATATACATACACAACACCTTGATACATTATAATGAAATTTAAGACAATCAAAGACAAAGGAAAATTCTAAAAGCTTCTAACAAGAAAGAATAGGTCACCTATAAAGGAATAAGATCAGAATGACCTCAGACACCTCATCAGCCACACAAGATTTAAGAATAAGTAATTCTTAAAATTACTGGGTGGAGTAATTTTAAAGTGTTGATGGAAAAAACTTCAAACCAAAAAGTTTATATCCAGATAAACTAGCATCAAAAGCAAAGATATTTTAAGCACACAAAGTCTCAGAAGATTTGCCACATAAAGGCTCTCTCTGAAAATACGCATTAAAGGAACTATTCCCAATAAAAATGATATTGTGAGATTAAGTAAAACTTAATATTATCTTTAAAAATGAGCAAAAAGATAACCAAAATGATCCAGAACTAAAGATCTAGAGCAGCTCTACACAACAGAACTTTCTGAAATAATTCAAATGTTCTATACTTGTTGCCCAATATGGTACCTACTAGTCACATGTGGCTATTGTGCATGTGGAATGTAACTAGAGTGACAGAATTTTAAACTTAAATTTTATTTAAGTTTAAAATTAAAAGTTTCTATGACTAGTGGCTACCATATTAGCACAGATCTAGAGTAGGAGTCAGCAAATTTTCTCTTTAAGGCCCAGATGGTGAATATTTTAGACTTGTGGCAATGTGGCCTCTGTTGCAACTGTTTGCAACATGCAAACAGTTTTGTGTGACTGTTTCACAGAAGCAGTCACAGACAACAAATAAGTAAATGGCAAGGCTGTGTTCAAATAAAACTTTACTCAGGAACAGTCAGAAGTATTTCATTTAAAATACAGACAAGAAAGAATGCCCATTGAGGTAGTCTAACATACTACTGGAAGACTTGGCTAATATAATAAAACAGAGGGGAAAAAAGCATAAGGATTAGAAGAGATAAAGCAGACGGTATAGACAAATTATTACAGTAAATGAGTTCAGAAAGACTGCCAGATACAAAATCAATTTACAAAATCAACAGCATTGCTCTACACCGGAACAGTCAACTGGAAAATATACTTGAAAATAAGGTACCATTCACAATAGCTACAAAAACTATGAAGTATCTAGGAATAAACCTGAAGATAAGGTACAGAACATTAATGAGATAAAAAATTACTTCATTAAAAAGTCTAAATGAATGGAGAAGTACACATTTATGGGTAGTTCCTAAAGACTAAACTATAAATCCAAGGCAATTCCAATACAAATTGGAGTTTTAATTTTTAAGGAATTTTACAAATTCTAAACTGTCTAAAAACAGTTTAATCAAGTTTGTTAGAGAGGTGTAAAATAAAGGACTCAGCTTACTAGATAGTAAGATTTAGTACTAAGCCATAATAATTTAAAAAAAACTGTAATAAAATGAGAGATAAGCAGCAGATTCATGAATATATGGGAACTTGACATGATAAAGATGACCCACAAATCAGGAGGTAAAGCACACACTGTCTATAGATGGTACTGAGAGAACTGGTCCATTTTAAGAAAAATAATGTTGGATCCCTACCTCACAACATATATAAAGAGTGAATTCAAGATGGATTAAAGACCTATATATAAAAAGTATTATATATCTAAAAGATAGGAGAATATCTTGGTAGCCTAGCCTCAGGGTGGTGAAGAGCTTGTTAAACAAGACCTCTTAAGCACAAACCATATAGGAATAATTAATTTGACTATATTAAAGAGAGAGAATTTATGCTCTATAAAGGACACTATATTATAGTCAACTTTAAGTTACAATAACAAATTAGCTCTCAAATACTGCTAATTAAGTTTCTCTCTAGATTATTGTTCCACCAAGGGGACAGTTCAGTTTGGCAAGACAGCTCTCTGTTCCATATGGTCATTCAGAAACCCAGGCTCTTTCCAGCTATCACAAGGGTATAGAGAAAGCTGGGTCATGGCCTGAAATAATAAACCTATCCATATTCCAACTTACGACAAGGTAGAAAAGAAGTCCACATTGAGGTAAGAGTGCACATAATACTTTTGTCCATGTTTGATTGGCAAAATTAGTCATGCGGTCTCAATTAGCTAATGATAAAGTAGAAAACACAACCCCTAACTGAGCAGCTATGTGCCCAGCTTAAACTCTGTCACTGCATTAGGGAAGGATAGATTTATGTGTATTATTAGCAATCCTCACCATAGGGACCACAAAAAAAGTAACAGACTGAGAGATTTTGCGAGATTTTCAATGTCTAAAACCAACAACGGATTACTATCCAAATTACATATCATGAAGAAAGATAGGAAATACAATAGAAAGGAGGGTAGTGGATATGAATGAGAAATTTACAGAAAAGAAAGAAGAAATGTCTAGTAATTAACAATCAATGAAGTGCAAAGTAAAACAATGAAGAATGGGAAAAATTATTAAGTGTTAACAAGATGAAGAAATAGAGACCACCAATGGAATGCAAATTGGTATAGTCATTCCAGAAAGCAATTTGCCAGTACTTAGTGAAATAATGTATCTATATACTCTCTGATCCAGAAATCCAAAGAAACCCTTTGGTTTCTATTTGGCTTTTACTGGGACATGTACAAGAATGTTTTTTATAGTGCTGTGATACGGAACTGAGGATAACTTAAATGTTTATCTCTGGGGGAATGGGATAAAATATGGTGCATGTAATATGCTATAGTTAGAATCAACTAGCTATATACAATATAATGCAGTATTAATTGAAAAAAATGAGATCTGTAATACAGTGAAGTTCATATATATATAAAATATACACACTCGGGAGCTCCCTGGTGGTCTAGTGGTTAGGATTCTGGGCTTTCACTGTCATGGCCCGGATTAAATCCCTGGTCAGGGAACTGAGGGCGTGGCCAAAAAAAAAAAATACACACTCAAAACAACACAATACAAAAGCATACACACATATTCAAGCATATATATCAAACATATCACAGTATGTTTAAAAGGGAATGGGAGAGAGGATGAAGAGGAAAACTGATAAATAAAATAAGAGTCTTGTGCAGGCTGATAATGTGAGTGTGCCCTGAAATGAGAAGTATGACTAACAATTCTCTGATTGTTTAAAAAAAAAGCACATTACCACATGCTTAACAGTTCTTTCCTTGTGAGAGATGTCACAGTTCCAGAAAGACATACACACACGTGCACCAACAACACAAAGATGAATATGTCAGGAAGGATGCTGTTCTGAAATAACAATCTTATCTGTTTCATGTGACAATTTCTCTGTGATGACAAGACACAGCAAAGTGGGAGAAGCATAAAAGTTGTGTAAAAAAGAGCGTAATTTTGGACTGCTCATAAGGAAAAGAACACAGTTCTTTAATATCCACATATAGTGACAGATAAGGATTACAGGAAAAAAAAAACTCAGAACATGATTCTTGATATCTTATGTTGCACAGTCAAAAAGAGTGGTAGAAAAACATTTATAAGATTTAGTAAAAACATTTATTATAATAACACCTCTTCCAATTATTGCTTAATTCACCAATAAAAGGAAAACTACATTTTATTCCACTTATTTCCCAAAGGAACATCATTAACCATGTTGGTAATAACCAGCACGCTTATAATCAATAGTTGATGGTCTTGTAATCCTCCCCACAGGCCAAATTTTAATGAAATACATTTGGTAATGTATTTTTTTCAAAAGACAAGCAACAGTTTGGCACCTAATATGTAATCATAATGACCAAGTCAGGTGTGCAGTAAACCCCAGTACAGACTTTATTAGAGTTCAGTTATAAATACACAATCTCTTGACATTGAAGATGTAGTTCTTACAGATAAAGCCCAAAGGCAGGAAATGAATCTCCTCCCAAATGCTGCTTCTTATCTTTAAAGTAACCTCAAATTATTACTAAACTAATAAAGTAATTTTGTTTCAGAAAGTGATCTGATCTATTTTATTTTCAGCTTTTGATAAATCCAAGAATGAGATGGGGGATTATTGCTTTCTGTCTGACTACACACACTGAAACACAACATGAAAATAAAGGAAAAACTTTTTTTAACGTTTTTTTATGGTGAAGCTAGACTAGGCAATATCAAAGCCTGTCAGTGTATGAGAAAGATGTGTATGGTTTTAGAAAACAGAAAGCTAATTTTGTTATTTAACAGCAAATTTAGAAGTAAGGCTTTTACCATCATCTAATTAGAAATTGTCAGTTAAAAATGATGACTAAAAAGGGTGCAATAAGATTGTATAGAAACCAAATAAAACAATAATAATGCAAAAATATAATTATGGTTATTACTGCCTTCTTCATAGAAAATTTTTCTAATATAATGGTTCTTAGCTAATGGCCACAGCCCAAAATGAAGATCAAGATTCTATTAAAAAGTCACAAAAAAGCCAGGCTACCAAATACAGTCTAATACAAAGTGCAATGGAGACAGCACAAGTAACTTTCAGATGACTAATGATTAATGATGACAGTTACTCTACACAAAGAAGATATCATTTTTATTGTAGCAATATAGCTACCATTTATTATACTTCTATTCTGTGCCACGCACTGTACTAGGCACTTAAGGTACCTCTAATCCTTAAAATAAATGTTTAGATATTATAGAGATTTTCTTTAATGTGGAACTAAAACTAAAAAGATTAAACAATCTGCTCAAGATCTCAGAGCTAGGAAAGCAATGCAAAGTTTCTGGTTTAAGTTGGCAAATTAATACATGCTGCGCTCCAATAAAGACGTTAAAAAAAAAAAAAAACACGCTGCAGCCTCCTCCTCTTCCAAACCCTTAGAATGACAGAAAAGAAATCCACAATTATGCTGGAAAACAAGAAAGGGTGCTTTCAATAGACTGGAAACTTGAGGAAGATAGAAGACTAGAAACCAAACTGCCCAGAGGCTGAATGCTAGAAAAGATGGGAATGGATCCAAGGGCACTACATGTTCTGAGGTAAGGGATACAAAGAGCAGAAGAAAACAAAGATAAATTAACTGGGGTTTTTGCATTAGAAGCAGCAATGCAGGTGATCCTTACATGCTACCTTTCTTGGAAAAGGTAAATAAAAAGATTCACTTCTGCCCTTAATTGAGAATAGTGAACGTAGGAGCTTGAGTTAGCCTGGTGAAATTTTTATAATACCAAGGATAAAGAGAAAAATCCTAACACCTAAGAAGGAAGCTGGGAGTGAAAATTACTTACAAAGAATCAGACTGACATCAGGTGCCTCCATTTGGAAATAGTGGATATAAAAGGAAAACAAAGTGTTATTTTAAAGTTCTGAAGGAAAGTAATTTTGAACTTGGAATTCTGTATGTAGCCAAACTATCTTTCAAGAGTGAAGGCAAAATAAAGACATCTGGAGATCTGCAAGGATTCAAAGATTATCACCCCCAGATACTCTCTAAAAGAATTACTTGAGAAAATACTAATGGAAGTACAAACAAAGAAGCAGGATGCAGAAATCAACAATGCATGTACTGTTAAAAAAATACATGCAGGGCTTCCCTGGTGGCGCAGTGGTTGAGAATCTGCCTGCCAATGCAGGGGACACGGGTTCGTGCCCTGGTCTGGGAAGATCCCACATGCCGCGGAGCAACTAGGCCCGTGAGCCACAGCTACTGAGCCTGCGCGTCTGGAGCTTGTGCTCCTCAACAAGAGAGGCCGCGACAGTGAGAGGCCCGCGCACCGCGATGAAGAGTGGCCCCCACTTGCCACAACTAGAGAGAGCCCTCGCACAGAAACGAAGACCCAATACAGCCATAAATAAATAAATAAATAAATTTAAAAATAATAATAATAATAATTAAAAAAAAAATACATGCAACTAAAATCTCAAATGTAATCAGCATAAGGTAACAGAGAAAGAGGAAAAAAGAGAAAAATGGAAGGAAGTAAAAAATTGCTGGGCTTCCCTGGTGGCACAGTGGTTAAGAATCTGCCTGCCAATGCAGGGGACACAGGTTCGAGCCCTGGTCTGGGAAGATCCCACATGCTGCGGACCAACTAAGACCATGCACCACAACTACTGAGCCTGTGCTCTAGAGCCTGCGTGCCACAACTACTGAGCCCGCATGCCACAACTACTGAAGCCCGCGTGCCTAGAGCCCATGCTCCGCAACAAGAGAAGCCACCGCAGTGAAAAGGCAGTGCACCGCAATGAAGAGTAGCCCCCGCTTGGACTTCCCCGGTGGCACAGTGGTTAAGAATCCGCCTGCCAATGCAGGGGACATGGATTCGATCCCTGGTCTGAGAGGATCCCACATGCCGTGGAGCACTAAGCCCGTGTGCCACAACTACTGAGCCTGAGCTCTAGAGCCCGAGAGCCACAACTACTGAGCCCATGTGCCACAACTACTGAAGCCCATGTGCCTAGAGCCCATGTTCCCCAACAACAGAAGCCACCGCAATGAGAAGCCCGCGCACCGCAATGAAGAGTAGCGCCCACTTGCCGCAACTAGAGAAAGCCTGTGCACAGCAACGAAGACCCAATGCAGCCAAAAATAAAATAAATTAAATAAATTAAAAACAAATTGCTAAGGTTCTTGACTTGTCCAAGAGAGGATGTGAATATTCTGTTCTAAACACCATTAGAATAATTTAAGTTTAATTACTGTGCTGAAATTTTAAGGGTAAACATTAAAATAACAGAATGTAAAGCTCCCAAAGAGAAGGGTAAAATGGAACCACCACCATCACCACAGCAACAAAAACTTAATCCAACAAACAGAAGAAAAAACAAGAAATATATAAGATTAATAAGAAAGCATGGTAAACAAGAGATATAAAATGACAGGAGTAAGTCCAAACATCATAATCACCTATTTACACGACAAGAACAAAACACAGCTATATCCAAGAGATACAAAAAAAGGTAACGAATGGATGAATTCAATAAAGCTGAAAATAAAGAGATGAAGAGAGACATAGCATGAACACGCTAAAAAAAACCCAGCAAAATTAACTTAAAGAAATCTTAAATCAAGGCAAAAACGAAACAACCCATGGAGATATTAATGAATCTTTACATAATTAACATAGTTCCAAACATATAAAAATAAAATTTATTTAAAAAGAGAAATCAACAAACTGTAACCATAGGGGAAAACTACCATACCATACTCAGAGAAAAATCAAATAGATACCAAGTGAGAAAGGGTATAGACTTGAACAATTCAGTTAAGTTTGGACAGAGAATGTAAACTCATTCCTGGGCCAGAGAGATGCAGCCTACAGTAATCAACAGCGACTGGTAAAAACTACAGCTAACCAAAGAGTACAAGCCCCACCTAAAGGCAGTCACATTTAAAAAATTTTAAAGACTGTCATGACAGACAGCCAACTTGCTTGTGTCTATTAAATAAATGAATGCACAAATGTACATACAAACATGAATATATATTCATATATATGTACATAAATGTTTATTATAGTACAAGTATATGTAGTACTTTAAAGAAAACAGAAAAAATTTTCACTTCAAATATACATGGATCAGCCACAAAATCTGCATTGAGCCACTAAGAAAATGTCAAGAAATTACAAAAAGCAGAAGTCACATGGACCATGCTCACAGGCAAAATGCACTAGGATTAATAATAGCAAATGGGAAGGAAAGACCAGACACCTGGAAATTAAAAACACAATTCTAAATGATTCTTTCATTAAAAAAAGAGAATCAAAACAAAAATTATGAACTACTTTTTAAAAAATATACAATGAGGTAGGCAAATAACAAAGCCTATGGCATGCAAAGCAGGACTATGGAAAAATTTACAGTCATTAATAAATTTCTTAGGAAACAAAAAAGATGTTCAACTGAAGAATGTAAGAGAGAACAGACTAAGAACAAAGAAAGATTATATGGAAATAACAGAGAACAAAGTAATAAAATAGAAAACTAAAAGATAGTTGGATGACCAATAATCAAAAAGCTAATGCTTTGAAAAGGTAATATAATAGGTAAACTTTTGCCAGGTATGATCAAGAAAAAAAGGAGAGAAATAGCAAACAACATCAGGGAAGAAAAAGAGACATAATTACAAATGCAGAAGAGATTTTTAGAAAGCATTTTAACTATTATTAAAATGCTCTACAAATATAATTTGAATCTCTAGAAAAATGAATGACTACTTAGGAAAATAGAAATAACCAAAATTAGCTGAAAATGTAGAAATTGGAACAGATTTACAAAAGGAAGAAATTGAAATAGTCAATGACCAAATGCAAAATATCACTGTGCATTTTAGAATATTTTAAAGGAACATATTTTCTCTGTTAAATGTTCTAAAGCAGAGGCTCTAAGATGTTTTGGTCTCAGGAAACTTTTACACTCAAAATTATTTAGGACCCAAAGAGCTTTTGTTTATATGAGTTATACCTATCAATATTTACCACATTAGAAAGTAAAACAGAAAATTTTAAATACTTATTTCATTGAAAAACAGCAATAAACTCATTTCATACTAACCACAGTCTTATGAAAAAAAACTGTACTTTACCAAAAAAATTTAGTAAGAAGAGTGGCGGTGTTCTGTATTTTTGCAAGTCTATTTAGCAGAAGACTGTTGGGTTTTCTCATACTGCTCTGTGTTCAATTTGTTGCAATTCACATGTACTGCAGTATCTAGGAAACTCCACTGTACATTTGTAAGAAAATGAGAGTAAAAAAGGCAAACAACGTCTTAGTATTATGATGAAAATAGTTTTGACTTTGCAGACCTCATGAAAGGATCTTGAGGACATCTAGGGGCCTCTATATTACAACTGGAGAGCCACTGCTCTAGAAAAGAAAAAAAAGATGTAAAGCTACACCAACACCAGGTAAGAACAGAACAAGAAAACTAGGTCAGTGTGACTTAAGAGCAAATACTTACCTTATAACATACACAAAAATTAACTAAAAATGTATCAAAGACCTGTACCTAAGAGTTGAGACTCTTGGAAGAAAACAGGGGAAAAGCTTCATGACACTGGATTTGGCAATGATTTACTGGATATGACACCAAAAGCACAGACAACAAAAGAAAATGTGATAAACTGGGCTTCAACAAAATTAAAAATTTTTGTGTATCAAAGGACACTATCAACAGAGTGAGAAAGCAACCCATGGAATAGAAGAAAATATTCACAAGTCATATATCTGATAAGGGATTGATAACCAGAATAAACTCCTACAACTTAACAACAAAAAAAAACCCCCGAACTACCCAATTTAATAATGGGCAAAGGACTTGAACAGACATTTCTCTAAAATAGATCTACAAATGACCAATAAGCATATGAAAAGATGCTCAACAACATCCGTTATCAGGGAAATGCAATCAAAAACACAATGAGATATTACTTTACTACCATGAGAATAGCTATTATCAAAAAAATAGTCAATAACTATTGAAAGGATTGGAAAGGATGTGGAGAAACTGGAACCACTGTTCATTGCTGGCAGAAATGTAAAATGGTACAGCCACTGTGGAAAACAATATGGTGGTTCTTCAAAAACACAGAATTACCATATGATCCAACAGTCCTGCTTGGGTATATACTCAAAAGAAGTGAAAGCAGGGAGTCAAAAGATACTTGTACACAAATGTCATAGTGGCATTACTCACAATAGTCAAAAGCTGGAAAAAACCCAAGTGTCCATGACAGATGAATGGATAAGCAAAATGTGTTATATACATACAATGGAATGTTATGCAGCCTTAAAAAGGAAGGAAATTCTGACGTGCTACAGCATGGATGAACCTTGAGGACATTATGCTAAGTGAAATAAGCTGGTCACAAAAAGACAAATACTGTATGATTCCACTTATATGTGGTAAGAAGAGTAGTCAAATTCATAAAAGTGCAATGGTGGTTTCCAGGAGCTATGGGGAGGAGGAAATGCCTAATAAAAATTTCTGGCAATCCAGAGTTACTGACCAACTTTCACTAATTTATCCTGCATTAAGAAACATGAAAATCTCATGGCTTACAACACAAGGTTTATTTCTTGCTCATACTACCTATCTGCAACATGTTGTTCATATGGCAAAGGGAAAAAAAAAGCAATGGCTAAATCAGGATATAGCTTATCACTTCCATTCACATTCCACACTCCTCGAAACAAGTCTCATGAATAAGCCTAGTATCAAGGGGCAGGAAGTATACTCTCCCAAAGGGAGAGGCATCTGATGGGAGGACTCTATAGAGATAGACCCAGTAGAGAGGGTTGCCCAATAATTGTAAGTAAGACTTGGGGATGATAAATCTACAACAAAGGGCAACTCCCTTAATTTGAAAAAAGGTATTTACCATGAACCTAGAGCAAAAATAACTATTGCTATATATCAGCAATAAATGCTTAGAAAATGTAATAAATGTAACAATAAATTTAAAAGATCCCAACCAAGCATATGAGCTATGAAGCCAATTAACTACGTCATCTTAGGCAAACTCTGCTTGTTTCTTCAACTGTGAAATGAAGATAATGACAACCTATTTCACTGATTCTAAAACAAATTTTTCACTTTAACCTCTCAGAAACTGATGACTTCTTGAAAGAACAGCTGTCACCCAGAAAGCAATAATAATGCATCAGTAGTATATGAACACTTTCCAGTGTCACTTTCTGGTAACATCAAGAAAGCATCAATATCTAAGTACATTACATTTGATAAAATACAGTAATATTTAATATTACTGTGATGTTTACATGAGCTAATTCATATTAAACACTTAGAGCAGTACTTAACATATAGCAAGTTCTCAATAAATATTAGTTTTTTTATTCTTTGTCCCACTGTATTTATCAAAACAGATTATGATGCTAGAGTAATCGAAATAAAATGGCATTGGAGCAGGATTAGAGAAAGAAATCAATGGAACAGAATAAACAGTCCAGGGAAAGAGACCTGCATATTTATGGGAATTTAATACATAATAAATGAATCATTTTATATCAGCGAGGAAGGCACATAATGGTAGTTCTCATCCTATCATACTCAATACCCCTCTTTTATAGGAAGTCTTTGTAAATACTCCTTATCCATACTGAAAGAAAATGAATAGATAATATAAACGTCTACACACAATTCTTAAAAGTTATACATACACACACCCATTTCTTCTTTCTAACCCAGTTTTGGATACACACATACATCCTTACAGAAGTAAAAAAATAAAGGGAAATTAATTTATAGGAGAATAATATATACTATATTTCAATATATAAATGCATAACCACATTAGAAGACAGTAAGTTGTCAAATGCTTCTAACAGGCAGAATCACTGTAATCACCATTAATGCTACAGATACAAATGCTGACTGTAGAACTGGTGACTCAAATACCACAAGTGACACTGGGGACAGTGACCTGATTTTCTTAAATGGCGAACTCTTGGTAAAGTTCTAAACAGAATAGGATACAATCTTCACTTAATCTATAAGACAGTCAAAAATAGGGGAAAATTTAGCCACATAAAAATAATACTTTTTAAAAGTATTTAAAGTTTTATTTTATTTTTGGGAATTCCCTGGTGGCCCAGTGGTTAGGACTCCGTGCTTCCACTGCAGGGGGCCCAGGTTCAATCCCTGGTCAGGGAATTAGGATCCCACAAGCTGTGTGGTGCAGCCAAAACAAAAAACAAAACAAAACAAAACTTTTATTTAATAAAAACAGAATGTGCAGGGACTTCCCTGGCAGTCCAGTGGTTAAGACTCTGTGCTTCCAATGCAGGGGGTGCGGGTTCAATCCCTGATTAGGGAACTATGATCCCACATACTGCGCAGTGAGGGTCAACCCCCACCCCCCCAACCAAAAAAAAAAAAATGTGCAAAACATATGTTGTGTTTATGTGTAAAAAGAACTCAGGTCCAAGGCTCATAAAATTATAGCTTTTCATCTGTACACATGTTCAGAGGGATTTCACCTATATGAATGGGGGTAATGAGAGGAAGAATATTTACAATTCCTGGCCCACATCAAATTGTTGTCAATATACTCTCACTCAATAACTGTGATAAGTAAAAGCCACTCCATAAGTTTCTTTTTTTAATTTTTTTTTTTTTAACTTTGGGTTTATTTATTTATTTTTATGGCTGTGTTGGGTCTTTGTTTCTGTGTGAGGGCTTTCTCTAGTTGCGGCAAGTGGGGGCCATTCTTCATCGCGGTGCGCGGGCCTCTCACTATCGCGGCCTCTCTTGTTGCGGAGCACAGGCTCCAGACGCGCAGGCTCAGTAATTGTGGCTCACGGGCCCAGTTGCTCCGCGGCATGTGGGATCTTCCCAGACCAGGGCTCGAACCCGTATTCTCTGCATTGGCAGGCAGATTCTCAACCACTGCGCCACCAGGGAAGCCCCGTAAGTTTCTTAATGCCTCTCTTGAAGTGCCGAAAACCCCTGGAATAAGACTGTTCAAAAAAAAACCTGAACAACTAGATATCCATTTTGTTGAAAATTAATAGACCCATCTCCTCAAAACATTCCTAAATCACTGGAAGGCAGAGTTGTGTAATTTCACATGATAAAAACTACATCTCAACATAAGCTTGTGTTCCTTTTCCAACTAGTAAACAAGTTGACTCTGAAGTCTCTAGCTCTGCCCAATTCCTCAACTAACCCTTTTTCCATTGCTCTCTCAAACTTTTAAAACTCCATTACAAACAAACTGCCTCTCAGAGGCAGTACATTATCATGTTTAAAAGCATGGACTCTGGTAACAGCCAGATCTTCTGGGGTCAAAAACTAGCTCTATTACCTAAGTACTCTGTGTGTGATATAGATTAATTAACTTCTTGACACCTCAGATTCCTTAGCATAAAATCTCCCCTTTACCTTCAGCTTCTTCCATTTTAAACATGTACAAAACATCTTCATCCTAAGAAAACAAAAACAAAAAGGAAATTTCCACCAACTCTACCATTATTCCTTCTATCAACTCCGTCTCCTCTCTTCCTGGTCAAACTCTTTCAAAATAAGACCATGAATTAAATCAAAGAAGTTAATGATCACATAATAGAACAATAAAAGGGATGGAAAGGGAGACTGAAGAACTAAGAAAATACACCAAGGACTAAAACAACACCACTAGAGCCAACAAATAAATTAGAAACAGCAAAAAAACAGAAAAGATGTAACTGAAATACTGACAAAGGTTTAAGATGATCATCTTTGATGCAGAGAAAAAGACAAAGATTGAGTAATTCCTCCAAATATCTGTTTAACTCTCTCATCTTACCCCACTCTACTTTTTCTTGGTCCTTGTCATCTTCTAATTTAACATGTAATTTACTAATCTGTTAGGTTAACTATTTATCACCTCTCCTCCTCCCACTAGAATGTAAGCTCCAGAAAGGCAGTGGCTTTGTTTTGTTTCACTGGCACAGAGCAGGGAATCACTAAATAGTTGAATGAACTAATGAACGCATGATGATATGGAAGACAAAGATGATCCTCCAAAAAGATAAAAGATAAAAACCAAATGAATCAGAAAAAGTACTGACATGATGACGATAAATTTCTATGAAATGAAGGAATAGTTAAATATTTAGGTAAAAAACAACAATGTATTCCAGAAAAAGTAATTCAAAATGATTTGCACCAAAACACACTGAACTTAAAGGATATAAAGAAAATACTCACCAGCTGTCCAAGCCAATAAAAAAGTAAGTCATCAAAAGTGGGATAAAATAACTACAGTATTTTACTTCCTTATAAAAATACTCAGTGCCAGGGAAAATAACTACAGTCTACAAAGTTTTGAAATAAATTGTTATTCTAGAAATTCTACAACCATTCAGATAGATTATTTAGGTGACAAAAGCAACAGGAAATCAATCATCCCTTAACAATTAAGAATTTAGGAAATAATGCCCCTATAAGCACATGTTGAAACACTATGGGACAATGAAATTAAGCTGAAGACCTCAGAAATGGAAAGCACCAGTAAAAGGACTAGTAGAGTGCACTGAATTAAATTAAATAAAAAAACAAGGAATACAAAATACAGGAATACAAAAATGATTTAACTTCAAAACATTAACGTAAACTCACATTGATGCTAAAAAATTAAAATTTATGGGGCTTCCCTGGTGGCGCAGTGGTTGAGAATCTGCCTGCTAATGCAGGGGACACGGGTTCGAGCCCTGGTCTGGGAAGATCCCACATGCCATGGAGCGACTAAGCCCGTGAGCCACAACTACTGAGCCTGCGCGTCTGGAGCCTGTGCTCCGCAACAAGAGAGGCCGCAACGGTGAGAGGCCCGCGCACCGCAATGAAGAGTGGCCCCCGCTCGCCGCAACTGGAGAAAGCCCTCGCACAGAAACGAAGACCCAACACAGTCAAAAATAAATATAAATAAATAAATAAATAGAAATAAAAAAAAAAACCATTTATGATAAAAATTCGTAGTAAACTAGAAATAGTAGCTAAAATGTAAAGCGAACATCACACTTGAGAAATTTTATAAGCAATTTCCATTAAAGTCAGGAATGTAACAAAGTTTCTATCACTGCCCCTCTCTCTATATTGTAGTTTTCAGACAGCATAATAAGACACACTCATAATCACACCAAAAAATAAGAAATATGAGGTAAAAGAATTGAAAAGAGACAAAATTATCCTTATTTACAGACACTATGTCTACAAAGGAAATTCAAAAGAATCATCAGGTAAACTATTAGAACTATATAGGTACTAGAATTAAATCAACAATAACAAAAAATCAGAAGCTTTTACACATACTAGTAATAATAAATTAGAAAAAATCCCCTTATACGATAACAAGGGCTACAAGGTACCTAGAAATAAATCCAACAAAAGGTGGGTGTGACCCTCATGGAAGAAACGATAAAACTGTACTAAAGGACATATAAAACACCTGAACAAATTAAGAAATATGCTATCTTTATATATGAAAAGAGTGAAATACTAAAATATCAATTATCTTCTAAACTAAACTATAAATTCAATGCAATTCCAATCAAAATCCCTAGTTTTATTATGAAACTGAAGGTGACACTAAAACACACTTAAATGACTTAAGGCAATTTTAAAGAATAAGATAGAGCACTACAGTAGAGAACAGGCTGAACAGAACAGCAAGACAATGAATGACTCTGCAGATCAAAAATGAAGATTTTGGTCTTTAAGAGCAATGGGAAGTCAACAGCGATTTTAAAACAAGTAAGATGACTTTATCAAAAGTGTGCAAAAATGTATTGGAGAGGCCCAAAAGACAACCTGGGATGTCACTGAAAATGGTGGTATGGACCTAACAGAAATTCTCTTCTCCAAAACAGCATAAAAATACTGGCAAAAAAGGTCAGAATCAGCTTTTTTAGAACTCTGGAAATTAACCAAAGGCTTACAGTAGCCCAGGGAGCATTTATTCAAGAACAACTGAACCTTGGTAAGAACTTTGTGGTGTTTTAACTTGCCCTATTTCCATCATCCCCTCCCTAGTGCCATGGTAGCCTAAAAACAAGAGACCACAATCATAGTACAGTAGAAAAATCAGCAGTCTGGCAGCCATTGCAAAGGGCAGATGAGGTTCCTTGAAAACCTCATCCCAGAGAATTACTGGACCTGTCTGGTGGTTCCCTGGAAGACACCACTCACAAGGCTGTCTTTACCTGACTTAACAGAGTTGCTGATGTAAAACAGCCTTTTCCCTTGGGGTATCTGTCAAAAACAATCAAAGACAACTGTTGAACCTCAGGGTGGCCTGAGGCAGTGGGTAACAGTTTTAACAGTTGGGGAAAACAACCCGTTAACCAAAAAGCTTAAAAAGAAGAAAAGCAGAGGAACAGAATGTCCATATGGGCTTGAAATCTCCAAAATATTCCTAGGGATCATGAAGATCACATGCATACACAGACAGACCTTTGAGCATGATCAGGAAAGACCTAAGAAGGTCCTAAACTCTCAAGACAGATCTTGAGGACTGACATCGGGCTCTGCACAAGCAAGAAGTGAAGGATAAGGCAAAGTTGTAAAATGCCTGGCTATATGTTGAAGGCATACCCCAACATGCACACAGAGTCCCTTGGCAGATTTGTGACTTATTAGTTACAGGTGTTTAAGGAAGTCTCTGTCAGCTCATTAGCTGACCACTAAGCTAACCAAGCAGACTTCAGTGGCCACACACAACAATGAATACAGACTTTAAGAATTACTTCAGGGAATTCCCTGGCAGTCCAGTGGTTGAGACTCGGCACTTTCACTGCCGTGGGCCCAGATTCAATCCCTGGTCCAGGAACTAAGATCCCACAAGCCACGTGGTGTATCCAAAAAAACCAAAACCCAAAACAAAAACAATTAGCTCAGAAAAGTCACTAAGCAAAAAACAACAACCAAAAAAACCCAGCAAAAACAACCAACCTTGGGAAGAGGGGAAGCTCTGATTTCCACAGTTGCCATTTCTATTATTTTAAATGTTCAGTTTTCAACCCCAATTTATGAGACATACAAAGAAACAAGAAAGTACGGTCCACACACAGAATAAACACATTCAATGAACTAAAGGAAACTGTCTAAAAAACTAAAGAAAAGTATGAGAATATCTCACCAAATTGAGAATACCAATAAAAAGAATTTACCAAAAAAAAACCTCAGGAGTTGAAAATACAACAATGTGCATTATATCTCAGACAAAGGAGATTTTTAAAAAATAATTCACCCATGTGCCAACATAAGTAAATCTGGCTAAACAGATTTAACCAGAGATTCACAAAGCAACTTTACATCTATGAGGGCACATGATTAATACCACCATTTCTTTCCTAGAAAAGAACAAAAATTCCTACTTCATCTCATCTTCATAATCTGGATGATCTCAGCCACTTCAGTAACGCTCTTATCCTACTGGCATAAGAAGAACAGAATCCTCTTGCTGTCGCTCCCACTCCTCACAAAATTCTATCATTTAATGTTGTCCTTTGCTCTCTTCTTGCATTTTCTTACATATCCATTTCACTCACGGATAGCAGGTTAAGGGATGAATTTTTAGCAAAGCTACACAATTACTTAAAATCTCTCACTGCTTATACTGCTATTAGATATATTCAGTATCATGAATCTCTAGGAATTCAGTTTAGTAGCATATGATAAAAGCGTAAAAAATTCTTAGCCATCATTAAAATAACCCAAATTCCTGCCATTTTCACAAATAATATGCTTTGTCATGTCTATATAAAACTGTCATTTTATTCAAACTATACCAGACTATCTCCAGAGAAAGAGGAAATTATGAGACTGATAACTGATGAAAAACTGCAACTGAAACACTTCCTTGATTCAGATGTACTATAA
Organism: Balaenoptera borealis; assembly: GCF_965194805.1. NCBI lineage: Eukaryota > Metazoa > Chordata > Mammalia > Artiodactyla > Balaenopteridae > Balaenoptera > Balaenoptera borealis. The sequence continues at coordinate 46,548,509 of NC_138879.1, read as the reverse complement.
TGTTCAGAGAGATTAAAATTTTTAACTTTTTCTTACCATTAGCAAGCCAAACAGGCTTCCAATGAAAAAAAGATTCATTGTAGGAAAAACAGACTTATGAAGACTACTTCAGTTATTCAAGAAAGTGTTTTTATTTTTTTTTAGCTGGGGGAACTATTTATTTATTTATTTATTGGCCACACAGCATGTGGGATCTTAGTTCCCCAACCAGGGATCGAACACACACCCCTTGCATTGGGAGCATGGAGTCTTAACCACTGGACTACCAGGGAAGTCCCAAGAAAGTGTTTTTAAAAGACTGGAGTTGGGACTTCCCTGGTGGTGCAGTCGTTAAGAATCCACCTGCCAATGCAGGGGACACAGGTTTGAGCCCTGGTCCAGAAGATCCCACATGCTGTGGAGCAACTAAGCCCATAAGCCCGTGAACCACAACTACTGAGCCTGCACTCTAGAGCCCGCGAGCCACAACTACTGAGCCCACGTGCCACAACTACTGAAGCCCATGCGCCTAGAGCCCATGCTCTGCCACAAGAGAAGCCACTGCAATGAGAAGCCCACGCACTGCAACCAAGAGTAGCCCCTGCTCGCCGCAACTAGAGAAAGCCCACATGCAGCAACAAAGACCCAACTCAGCCAAAAAATAAATTAAATAAAAGATAAAAGACTGGAGTTAAAGTGGTGAAAGATTAAGAAATAGGAATAACCCTCCCAGACTGCAAACAATACTACAAAGCTACAGTGATCAAAACAGTGTGTTATTGGCACAAACACAGACATATGGATCAACGGAACAGAATAGAGAGCTCAGAAATAAACGCACACACCTACAGTCAATTAATCTTCAACAAAGGAGGCAAGAATATAAAATGGGAAAAAGACAGTCTCTTCAGTAAACAGTGCTGGGAAAGTTGGACAGCTGCATGTAAATCAATGAAGTTAGAACACACCCTCACACCATGCACAAAAATAAACTCGAAATGGCTTAAAGACTTCAACACAAGATATGACACCATAAAGCTCCTAGAAGAAATCATAAGCAAAACATTCTCTGACATAAATCATACCAACGTTTTCTTAGGTCAGTCTCCCAAGGCAATAGAAATAAAAACAAAAATAAACAAATGGGACCTAATCAAACTTACAAGCTTTTGCACAGCAAAGGAAACCATAAGCAAAACGAAAAGGCAACCTACAGGATGGGAGAAAACATTTGCAAATGATGCAACTGACAAGGGCTTAATCTCCAAAATATATAAACAGCTCATACAACTCAACAACAACAACAAAACAAACAACCCAACTGAAAAATCAGCAGAAGACCTAAATAGACATTTCTCCGAAGGAGACTTACAGATGGCCCTAGGCACATGAAAAGGTGCTCAACATCACTAATTATTAGAGAAATGCAAATCAAAACTACAATGAGGTACCACTTCATACCAGTCAGAATGGCCATCATTAAAAAATCTACAAATAACAAGTGCTGGAGAGGCTATGGAGAAAAGGGGACCCTCCTACTCTGTTGGTGGGAATGTAAGTTGGTACAGCCACTATGGAAAACAGTATGGAAGTTCCTCAGAAAACTAAAAATAGAACTACCATATGATCCAGCAATCCCACTCCTGGGCATATATATCTGGACAATACTATAATTAGAAAAGATACATGCACCCCTATGTTCATAGCAGCACTATTCACAAACAGCCAAATGTCCATCAACAGGTGAATGGATAAAGAAGATGTGGTACATATATAAAATGGAATATTACTCAGCCATAAAAAAGAATGAAATAATGCCATTTGCAGCAACACAGATAGACCTAGAGATTATCATACTAAGCAAAGTAAGTCAGAAAGAGAAAGACAAATACCATATGATATCACTTATATGTGGAATCTAAAATACGATACAAATCAACATATCTACAAAACAAAAACAGGAACTTCCCTGCTGGTCCAGTGGTTAAGACTCCGCACTCCCAATGCAGGGGGCCCGGGTTCAATCCCTGGTCAGGGAACTAGATCGCACATGCTGCAACTAAACATCCCGTATACAGAAATGAAGATCCCACTTGCTGCAACTAAGACCCGGCACAGCCAAATAATTAAATAAATAATAAATATTTTAAAACAAAAACAAAAACAGACTCACAGATATAGAGAACAGACTTGTGGTTGCTGGGGGGTGGGGGGGGGAGGGAAGGAATGGGAGTTCGGATTAGCAGAGGAAAACTATTATATATAGGATGGATAAACAACAAGGTCCTTCTGTAGGGCACAGGAAACTATATTCAATCCTGTGACAAACCAATGAAAAAGAATATATATATGTGTGTAACTGAGTCACTTTGCTGTACAGAAGAAATTAACACAACACTGTAAATCAACTATACTTCAATAAAATTTAAAAAAAAAAAGAAATAGTAAAAGCAATGAAAATATACCATGAAATCCAGTAATTTGCAAATGTTTCTAATTTGGGGGATATACAATTACAGTCATGTATTTTTTAAAGCACTGACTTCCTTCTGTTCTTCAAAAATTATAACAATGAAACAAATACAATTTTGAAAAAAAGAAAAAAGCTCATACTGTCACCAAAAAAACCCAAACCAATTCTCTTATATTTTCCATTTATATACCCATATAGTTTTGTACAACCATATATACATATTCAATTTTGTATTCTGCTTATTTCATCTTCTTTCATGCTTTTAAATAGTTCCAGTACTCTCTCTCATTATGACTTCTATCAGATTAAATGTGTTATTTCCTTTTATATTTTAATATGATTTGAAAGCTAAGTATCTTACAGGAAATTCTTAAAGTTCACCGTAAATTTTTCTTAAAAATTATTTTTCAATTATAAAAACTATTGTGGAAAATTTAGAAAATACAGAAAAGCATAAAAAACAAAATAACCACTCATAAGTCCACCAAAGACAACTACCATTAATATTCTGAAATGCTCTCTTTACTCTTTTTTCCTTTCATTTTATTTTATAACAATTCTGTAATATACACTGCACCTCACTTTACTTAGCCATGCTTTCACTGTTGAAAGTTGGACTGGTTCTAAGTTTTTACTATCATAAACAACCCTGAAATAAAGACTTCTGAATACCTATAAATCTTGAATGCAAACTTCTGACAACTTCCTCAGGAGAGAATTTTAGAAGGGAAAATTCTGGCACAGCCTCTGTCTTCTGATTGATACAGTGGGTTAAATATACTTGATTCTTAAAGGATTGATACAAATTGCAAAACTGCCTTCCAAAAAGGGGCAATGATTTACAAGAACAAAATTTTGAATTTCAGAATTTCCCATTTCACCAAAACCTTGCCATTATCATTTTTTAAAGTATTTTTTAACATAGTAAAAAAAAAAATGGCAGCTTACTGTTGCCCTAATTTACATTTCTTAGATATACTAAGATTACATATTTTTAATGTTTATTAGATATTTCCATTTCTTCTATATTTCTCTATGTGTTTTCCTTAGTTTTCTGCTGGGGTTTTAATGTTTTTCTTATAGTTTTTGTAACTGTTCTATAGTTTATGAAGATGAAAGCTTAACCTATAAAAGAACTATACCATGGCTTCTGAGTACTCAAAGTGCAATTATCATCATCCACCATTTATCTAACATATTTGATATATACACAAAAAACTAAATTAATGAACTTAAGCTATCTATTTTAACTTAATATTCTCTTTAAAGAGATCAAGGAGTTTTGCATCTTTATCCAACAGCGACAATTCTCAGGTCGTATGGATCGTACCTCTTCATGGCATATGAATTATACTACAAAACTGGATCTCACAAGATTATTATTATCTAGAAATGAGCATTTCAATTGCCAAGACTAAAAGAAAAATTCATTATGTTCTGCAAAATGAGCAAGCATTTATCACGGAGAAATATCTAAAAGGAAGTTCCATGTTTGTCATGCAACATCTATTTTAGTCACTAGCCACTTTATAACACTTGTGAAATACTGGTTGTCACACGTACTTTGGATAATTGTATACATCATGGGTCAGCAAGTTACAGCCAAATCTCAGCCATCCCCACTTTTGTAAATAAAGTTTTATTAGAACACATTTATTAGTCATGCTCATTCATTTACATATTATCTAATGGCTGCTTTCACACTAGGAGATCAAAGTTGACTACTTAGCTTGCAAAGCCTAAAACGTCTACTATCTGGCTCTTTACAATATAGACAGCTAAAACATCTGAGTAAATGATTTTACTCATTCTTGGAAGCCAGCACAAACATTCGGATCCTAACTCATGGAGCTCATACTCTAGTACAGTGAAAGACTTGTATGCAAATAACTTATAATACAAGGTATAAAAAGCTAAGTGCTCTAAGAAAGGTAAAGAGTGTCAGAAAAAGAAAGAGTCTTTCCAGTGGGGAAAATCTTGAAGGAAGCAACTTTTGCACTGGGTTTTAAAGGATGGCTATAATTTGGACATATAGGATGGAGAGACTTCCAGTGTGAAGAAAAGTAGAGTTGTGAAAGAAAACAAACATTAACAGTGTACTTTGCATGGAGAAGCACAGTTAGGAGAAAATGCTAATAAGTCCTTTGAAGCCAAAGCACAGGGAAGGCTTTCAATGTCAGAATGAGCAGTTTAGATTTTAAATACAATTAGGTTCAAGAGTAAGGAAGTTAACAGTGATTAGAACTGTGCTTTAGGAAGATCAATCTATCAGCAGTATTTGAAATGAATTTGAGGACAGAGCGGTGATAAGGAAATTGTTACAAAGCTATAATAATCCATGACAGAAGTAATGAAGGTGGTGGCAATGGGACTGGAAAGAGAGGAGGGACTGGACAAAAATGAAACAAACACACTACTATCTTAGCAAAACCACTCAAACACTTATTATCAGACAGCAGCATTTGGATATAATATAAACCTTACTCATATGGGGTAAAAACTCTTCATCTCTTCTACCTCTGAACAAAATGATAATTGTTTCTATTTAGTTCTGATAATTTCAAAAAGATGGGACTATTTAAACAATAATTTAAAGTGCTGGACTACCACTTTCTCCCATTTTTAAACTAACTCGGATAAAAACACACATTGAAACAGAATTCGTTTGCTAGGGCTCCCTCTGCTTGACCACTGGAATAAAAGTCTGATCTTAAATTTGGGCTCTTAGTTGCTTCTGCTGAATTCCTGAAAATAAGAATAGTTGGATTTGCTTCAGAAGCTCCTCGCCAGGTTTATCAAATGCCCTCCTCAGGAGGGGAAACATAAAATATCTTTCTCTGTATTTTCCTAAACACCAATAATTTTATTGTTTCTTAACTGATTAATTTTTTTTTAATTATTTATTTATTTATGGCTGTGTTTGGTCTTCGTTTCTGTGCGAGGGCTTTCTCTAGTTGTGGCAGGCGGGAGCCACTCTTCATCGCGGTGCACCGGCCTCTCACTATCGCGGCCTCTCTTGTTGCGAAGCACAGGCTCCAAACGCGCAGGCTCAGCAATTGTGGGTCACGGGCCTAATCGCTCCGCGGCATGTGGGATCTTCCCAGACCAGGGCTTGAACCCGTGTCCCTTGCATTGGCAGGCAGATTCTCAACCACTGCGCCACCAGGGAAGCCCTTAACTGATTAATTTTTAAAGAGAGTTTTAGATTCACTGACATAGAGAAGAGACTTGTGGTTATCAAGGGGGAGGCGGGTGGGAGAGGAATGGATTGGGAGTTTGGGATTAGCAAATGCAAACTATGATATACAGAATGGATAAACAACAAGGTCCTACTGTATAGCACAGGAAACTATATTCAATATCCTGTGATAAGCCATAATGGAAAAGAATATGAAAAAGAATGTGTGTGTGTGTGTGTGTGTGTGTGTATATATATATATATATATATATATATATATATATATAAACTGAGTCACTTTGCTGTGCAGCAGAAATTAACACAACATTGTAAATTAACTATATTTCAATAAAATAAATTTTTAAAAAAGAAGAGTTTTATATTCAAAGCTCACAAACATTTAAATAATATACAAGGATAAGCTGGAATTCACCAGACTGATGTTTTATAGGTAAGGAAATTATTGTAAAGACCGGTTTTCCCTCACAATAAATATTGGGTTGGCCAAAAAGTTTGTTCGGAACTTTTGGGCCAACCCAGTGCTTAAATCCAAAAAAAAAAAAAAAAAAAAAGACCGGTTTTATATTCTCTGCTCATTAAGAACTGCAGCTCCCTGTCAGTTGGCTTCTGGCTGGGTTCTACCAACAGAATACAAAAACAGTATATTGGAGGGTAGGAGAAAGGGAGAAGACGAGGTATTTCTCCCTGCCTTTCTCTCTACCTAAGACTGAATCTCCCAGTGGCTACAACTCCTTTTGGAAAAGTCCAGTTCCCACCAAGTAACCCTAGCCCCTGGCCTCCAGGCCCAACTCCTACCTGTATCACTCCATTTATCACTTCTTGCCTTTTACTACTGCTAATCTCTGGGTTGCTTCACCATCTCTTATAGCTTCTCAAGTCTTCCATCACCCATGTAACCAATTATCTGCATTAAAGTCTCTCTATGTAAAAGGAAGGAGGGTGGGAGGGAGGGAGGGAAGAGCAAAATGGCCCTAGGCCTTTCTTTTCTGACTCTAGTGTACCCACCGTCCAGCTTCCACTAGCCTCATTTCACAATGGAAAAGAAACAGCAATCACAGCAGTAAACTTTCTAGATCACTTGTATAAACCCATCCTTCTCAAACTGGAGTATATGTTGCTTTGCATTACATGGGTATGCCAGGATGATTTATGTGAAACTACAAGATAACCATGTCATATTTTTCTGTTGTGTCTACAGTGATTTTAAAAAATTATTTGTATATTAAAACAAACCACAAGGGTAGTGTCAATTCAACAGGGAAGAGCCTTCAACAAATGGTGTTGGGACAACTGGATATCCATCCACATGCAAAGAGTGAAACTGAACCCCCATCTCATAGCCGTATACATAAATTAACTCAAAATGGATCATAGATGTAATTTTAGAACTAAAACTACAAAATTCTTAGAAGAAAACATATGCGTAAATCTTTATGACCCTGGATTAAGCAATGGTTTCTTAGGTATGACACCAAAGCAGTAGCAACCTAAGAAAAAAAATATATTGGACTTTCTCAAAATTGAACTTTTGTACTTCAAAGGACATTATCAAGAAAGTGAAAAGATAATTCACAGAATGGGAGAAAATATTTACAAATTACATCTAATAAGTGACTTGTATCTAGAATATATAAAGGAATCTTACAACTCATAACAAAATGACAACCCAATTAAAAACTAGGCAAATGATATGAACAGACGTTTCTCTAAAGATGATACATAAATGGCCAATATCTTTGGTCATAAGTAAAATGCAAATCAAAACCACAATGAGATAGTTGTCTGGGGCATAATGTGGGGAAGCAAACTAACTGCAAAGGGGTGTGAAAGAACTTTCAGGGAAGAAAGAAATATTCTACAATACATCTTGACTGGGGCGTATGTATTTGTCAAAAGTCACCAACCTGTACACTTAAAATCCATGAGTTTTATATTCAAATTATATGTAAATTATCAACTTTTTAAAAAGTAAGCCATCTAGAGTCTATTTCTTCAACAGAAGAAAAGAAGCAAAGGATCAAATATGTTCAATTACCTAACTATGCTATTATACAATTAGCAAAAACTGAAAGAGAAGTGATTTTTTCTGCCAGAGCAAAGGAAGTACGAAATTGATACAAAGATCTTTTAGAAATACAGAAAATGACTGAAGTATTAAATAAGCACACACTTGGGGGTTTTATAAACTGCTGTAAACTGGGGATTCATAGGAAAACACTGTTTTGGCTGCTAAAACATAAAATGTTCATATTAGATGTCATTATCATCAATGCTAACTTTATACACTACCATATTACAACTGAATAATTACACTTAGCAGACACTGAGTAACCACAAAAGTAGTCTCATAAGAAACTACTTTGCTAATAAAAATTTCTAGGAAACTGGTGACATCTTAATAGCTTATTTCCAGGGATCTTTACAGCAACAGTTTTGTTATATATCAGTATTATTGTCTGAAATTACTCTGTATAACTGCTTAAAAATAACTGAAGTTCATAGCCTTGGGAAAAAAAATCTTAGATTATCCATGTATCACCTACAAAAAAAAAAAAAAGTAGAGCTTTCTTCTTTATTCTTTTTGATAATTCTGTAAATTATAATGCTACAGATACACTGTATTAACAAATATCTAAAGCAAGCAAAGACATAAAATTCACAAGTTCAATTAAAAAAAAAATTTCCAACAATGCAGTAGAAAAACATAGTTTCCCTTACCTCATCATCATCATCAGAATCATTCCCAAACACTGAAGGTTTTTGCAAAACAGGGTGCAACTGCTGTGCTTTCTTTGGCAAAGTAAGCCCATACCTGCATATTTTTTTTTGAAATAGAAATTACACCATTATATCTAAATGTTAAACAATAATACATCCACTACCTCTTCCAGATGAAGCTACCAAGTCAAAACATGTCATATAACCTATGAACATATAACACTGGTTCTGATTTTCAACTATCTAAAAGTTCTAATATGCGCTAAGATTTTATAATTATTACTCTTAGTGATTATTTGTGGGCCAAAATCAAAATACCATTTTAATCAAAGAAGGGAAGTGAATGAAGAGTTCAGAAATGTTTTAGATGGTGAAATGATAGCAAGGTTTTAAAAAGAACATGTTAGTGGAAAGCTCAGTTGATGTCCACTAAAAATAAAAACGCTCTAAATTATCGTTGTGATCTAACGAGTCAAGAAAATACTTTTTTTTCTCCTACTGGGTACACAATTTTAAGGAAGTTATTGGATAAAGGTTAATGTCACCCATGAAAAATTTTTAAAAGATTACATTAACTGAGAAACCCAAGTAGCCACGGGGCAAATTGCCATTACACTTTATTAAGCACACTTGCTTTGTCTTGGAGCACCTGAAAGAACCATCCCATCAGATCCAACTCATTTAGTTTCTCACGTTTTGGCCTTTAAGACGCAGAAATCACGGGAAGCCGCATCACAAGCGAGGATTATACATCAAAGATAAAACTTCCAAGAACATATAACATTTGTCTCTTTTGTGGCAACGTATACCCCAATTCCCTATATGCCTACCCTTTTCTGTGACTTCTCAGCACAACGTTCCTAAACCGAGAAGGGAGGGCGGTAATCAGAACTTGACCTGCCAAGTAGAACAAGGCCCTCTAAGAAAGCCAGGAATTGTCTCTCTTCTCATTGCCCCTGAAAGCATCCAACCGGGGAGAAACTCAAGCGCGGGGTAGGAAGCAAGACTGAGGGGCCTCAGACCGAGCTTTTGGAAAATAGAAAAGTCTCGCTCTCTGCCCCTCAGCCTAACTTCCTTTATTTCCTCACAAGTTTCTCCCTCAAACTTCGGGCTTCCATCCTGGAAAATGTGGGGGGGGATGGGAATATATGTTCCTCAGGATTTCTCGCTTTCCCCCATCTCTATCCCTGACGACACAGCCCCTTCACTTCCAGCGCACTTCTACTGCTCGGCCAAAGACACAGTCGCCGTGGTGTCTCGCTCCCCAGCCTAACCCTAACTCCCAGGTCACTCACTGCCTGCCCGGAATCGCCATCTTGCTCCCGTCTCCGCTGAACGTGGCCGACGCCGACGTGACGCTGACGCAGACGCTGACGTCGAACGTGAGCTCTCGCGCGGGTTTGGGCGGCCTAGAACCCGCCTACCGGCTGGGTTCGCGTTTTGTGTTGCTTCCGCACTGCTGGGAGTCTGATGTTTGGCTTTGGGCGTTGTTTTGCAAACCGACAGACTGCCTCGAAATCAGTGGGAAGAAAGGAATGGCAAAATTTTAGGCCAGAGGTTCGCAGAGAGTGGTCCTGGGACCAGCAGAATTGGCATCACCCAGGAATTTGTTAGAAATGCAAACTTTCCGGCTCTGTTCCACATCTACGGAATCAGAAACTCTGGGACGGGGCCCAGAAATCTGAATATTAACGAGCCCTCCAGGTAATTCTGATACTCAAGTTTGAAAACCACTGCCCTAGGCTATCGATTTCTCCCCACCACCACCCCCGAGGTACTCAGTGTGAATATACCTGGCTCAGGGTAATTTGGCAGAAGATGAAAATCTATACGCTAAGTATCTCATTATAGGACAGAAATGATTAATAAAATACCGTGGTACCACTGGGTATAGAAAGTAAAATTATATATGATACTTTTTTTAAAATGCTAGTCGCATTTCACCTGTGGACCCACTTATTCTCGGCCCCTTCCAAACTAGTAACAGCAAAGAGATCTTTCGAATTACCGACAGAAGAATGTTAAAATCTCCAGCTGTAATTGTGGATTTGTGTATTTCTCTTTTTACTCCTGTCATGTTTTGTTTCATGTATTTTGAAGTTTTGTTATTAGATATATAAACATGTAGGATTGTTATGTCCTCTTACATTGACCCCTATACCATTAAGAAATGATCCTCTTTATTTTTTTATTTATTTTTATCTACTTTATCTGATATTAATATAACCAGCATTGTTAGCATAGTGTATCTTTTCCCATCCTTTTACTTTTAACCTATTTTAATTAGTTTGTGTCTTTATATGTAAAGTGGTTCTCTTGTTGATAGCATATAGTTGGGTCTTGCTTTTTTATCCAGTCTGGCAATTTCTTCCTTTTAACGTGGGTATTTAGAACATTTTCATTAAAGCAGTTATTAGTATAGTTGCAATTTGTTTTCTCTTTTTCCTATCTGTTCTTTGTACTCCCCCCTCCACCTTCCCCTGCCCTTTTGAATTAATCAATAAATTTTTATGACTCTGCTTCAGATTTTTATGCTTCAACTTCTTTGTTGGCTTATTGGCCATACTTCGCTTTTTTTTTTTTTTAAGGTTTTGCTTTAGGGTTTCTGGTACACATCTGTAACTTATCACAGTCTACCTTAAAGTAAGAATAAAGCACTTTCTGTATAGTATAAAAACTTTATGAAAGTATAGTTCCATTTTCCCTCTCTGAGACTTTGTGCTATATTTGTCACACATTTTACTTCTACCTATGTTATAAATGCACAATAAATTATCATTTTTGCTTTAAACAGTCAATTATCTTTTAAAAATATTTTTAAATAAGAAAAATGTTATGTTTATCCACATATTTACCATTTCTCGTGGCTGCGTATCTTTGTGAAGATCCAGATTTCTTTTTTTTTTTGCTTTTTAGCAGGAAGGGGTGGGGTAGTGGGAGGAGGAATTGGATGGTCAAAGGGTACAAACTTCCAGTTATAAGATAAAGTATTAGGATGTAATGTACAACATGATTAATAAAGTTGACATTGCTGTATGTTATATATGAAAGTTGTTAAGAGGGTAAATCCTAAGAGTTCTCATCACAAGGAAAAATATTTTTTCTTTTTCTTTTGTATCTATATGAAATGATGGATGTTCACTAAATTTACTGTAATCATTTCGTGATGTATGTAAGTCAAATTATTATGCTGTACACCATAAACTTATACAGTGCTGTATGTTAATTATATCTTAATAAAACTGGAAGAAATAAAGTTGAAAGAAAACGCAAAAGAATCCACAGGCACACGTTCTATTAGCTGTCAGAACGATGACATCATCACACATCATGAAGCCTCTGGAAAGTTCAACTGCACACTGGTGTGAGGATGAGTGAAAAAGGCAAATGATGTCATAATATTGTTAGAAATATAGTTTTGACCTGGAAAATCCCAAAAGTGTTTTAGGGACCTTGGGAGTCCACAGACCACATTTTGAGATCCACTCTTCTAAATGAATTAATGCTGAGATATATTATTAAAGGAATTATATAGCTTTTCATACAGGAATATGCTGAATGTCTTTTTTTCCCCCAAAGTGATTAGGGTAAGGCTAGATAGAAGCCAAATATGAAATCTGCTTGGGGCACAGTGAAATAAGAGGGAAAAAATATATATACATATATAGATACATATATTGGTTTCTGCCCCAGATTCCCGATACAGAGCTCCTAACCTTTGTGATTTCCTGAGTAATTAGAGCACTAACAGCAACTGTTGTTTTGATACTTGGTCTTTGACCCTAGTTCCTGGTTCCCTGGGTGATAGGGGTTATTTTGTTCCAATGAGGTAACTCTTGGTGGGCTTCTGGATAGCATCAGCTTGGGGGCTAGTCACCAGAGAGACCACACTATAATTAGAAGCTTGGAACTTTCTACCCCACCTCCCATCCTCCGGGAAGAAGAGAGAGGTTTTAAACCAAATTAATGATCCATCATGCCTACATAATGAAGCCTCCATAAACAACCCAAAAGTATGGAATTCTAAGAGCTTCCAGGTTGGTGAACATATCCACCTGCCCAGAGGGTGGTACTCCCCAACTTCGTGAGGACAGAAGCGCCCTTCCTGACCTTACCTATGTATCTCTATCTGGTTGTTTATATGTATACTTTATCATATCCCTTATATAATAAATAGGTCAATGTAAAAAGAAAAGAAAAATATTATGTTTATTCACATATTTACCATTTCCAGTGTCTCCATATCTTTGTGTAGAACCAGATTTCTATTTAGTATAAACATCTTTTTTTTAAACAGCTTTATTGAGACATTATTCACATACGATGCAATTCACCCGTTTAAAGCATACAATTCAGGACTTCCCTGGCGGTCCAGTGGTTAAGACTCCACGCTTCCACTGCAGGGGGCATGGGTTCAATACCTGGTACCGGAACTAAGATCCCTGTACGCCATGCCATGCAGCCAAAAAAAAAATTAAAACAAAACAAAACCGTACAATTCAATGGTTTTTAATATATTCAGAGAGTTGTGCTCCCATCATCACAAGCAATTTTAGGATACTTTCAATACCCAGAAAAAAAAACATGTACCCATTAGTCACTCCCATTTACCACCCCCGCAACAGTAGGCAACCAGTAATCTACTTCTGTTCTCTATGGACCTGCAGTCCTATTAGTTTTTGCTGTGTGTATTTTGGAACTATGTTGTTAGGTGTGTAACTATTTAAGATTTTTGTGTCTTCTTAATTAATTGACCCTTTTTTCATTATGGAATGACCTTCTTTATCACAGTAATATTCTTTGCTCTGAAATCTACTTTGTCTGATATCTTTATAGTCACTCCAGCCACTCCAAAAGTTTTCTTTTGACATGAACGCCAGGGAAAGCAAAAAGATGTTCAGGAAAGGAAAATAATTGTAACTTACTAAATAGCTAAGCCCTAAATAGCATACATGATCATGATAATGCAAACACTGAATATCCAGCTATTCTGATCTAAATTACTATGTAATTATATTGGGAAGAAGGAAGGAGTGGGAAATTGTATGTGTTTGTTTGTGTGTGGATGCACACACTGGGGAAGGAGCTAAATCTTTGTATTGCATACTGGGAGGTTAATAAGTATTGCCTAATTCAGGAAAAAACAAAAGAAGTAGCCACACAGCGTGTTATTTTGCAATATGGAGGCACATGTCAAAACTACAGCCAGAATAGGGGTTGGCAAACTTTTTAAGCAAAGGGTTAGATAGTAAATATTTAGGCTTTATGGGTCATAAGTCTCTGTGGCAGCTACTCAGCTCTGCCCAGTGGTATGAAAGCAGTCATAGACAATATGGGCATGGCTTTTCCAATAAAACTTTATCATGACAGGCAACTAGCCAGATTTAGCTTGTGGGCTGTTTTTAACTCCTGAGATAACAGAACTGAAAGTAGGTGACTCAGAAACAAGGAAAATAGGGGTGAGGTTGAGCTGGGAAATGCTCTGGTCTTGATAGACCTTGTATGACAGAAGGACTCTTTAAACTATGAGCATGTGTTACTTTGCTTAAAATTAAAAGAATCGATAAAGGGTAAAAATAAAGCCTCCTGCCTGGGCTGTCTGCCTCTTACTTATGGAGACTGGATGGGGAATTAGTTACGCAAAGTTATCCAGCTCGATATCCTATATAATGCAAGCTTCTGTATTCTCCCATTGCCTTTAAGCTCAGGCAGTAGGTTGAGGAGAGGTAAAATATGGTTAATGACTAGGAGATGGAACACCCACCAAGAGGAATTACAATGCCTACAGAGAAAGACATAGGCAATATTTAATTAATTGATCTTGCCTGCTGAGAAGTCTTTATAGTAAGGTCATGGAAGGGAGAGTAGGAACATAGAGTTGAGGATGTAGGGTGGGGTTAGGTGGGAGTGGCATTGCATAAAACCTTACAGAAGAGGAATGAAAATTCCCTAAATTACCTGCAGAGGGTCTTCTGAGTCCGTAGATTGGGGATGTCTGTGGAAGTTAAGGGCAGCTGGTTGCCTGATCACATTTAGATTATGCAGGAATGGGAAGTCAGTCACAAAAGACCACATAATGTATGATTCCTTTTATATAAAATATCCAGAACAGGCAAACCCATAGAGAAAGCAAGGTTAGTAGTTCCCTAGGGCTGGGGTGGGGAAAAATGGGGAGTGATTGCTAATAGGTATGGAGTTTTTATGGGGGTGATGAAAATGTTCTGAAATTGATTGTTGTAAATGGTTGCACAATTTTGTGAATATACTAAAAAGCATTTTCATTAAGTATGTGAATTGTATAATATATGTGTTATATTTCAATAAAGCTGTTAAAAGAGCCAATAGGAGCTTTTCTGAGATTCCAATATCATTGTCTTGAAATCTTACATTGTTTCTGGACCATGGAAAGCTATAATTATAAAGGAAAGTGGTCTGGATGGTCTACACCATGCAGTGTCATTGTTACCTATAAACTATGGAGAAAGAGCTAATAAAAAATCCAATTAATCAAGTCTAAGCTTCTGAAGTATATGTAAATACAAATAAATCAATAAATCTATTGAGTCAAATAAATAGGTTTAAATATAAACCTACATCTAAATTTTTGTCAAGTATACATAACATCCTCTTCACTAAAAGAGTAAACTCCTGGTGTTAAGGGATAGGATTTTACTTGAACGATAGTTAGATAAATTCAACCCTGTTGGTTGCTTCATTTTAAAGTAGTTTCCAAAAGACTAATAGCATAGTCTTTAGCCTAGTAAAGTCTGGAAAGTGTTGGTGAGATGTCTGGAATGCTGGCAAGAGCAATAAAACAGAAATTAGGACGTGTGGGTGCCTCTTACTAGCTATCGTGACCTAAATAACTCACTCTTTGAGCCTATTTCCTTGGTTATAAAATGGGCATAGTATCGTAATATCGAGACTGCCACCTTACACGTTATGAGGAGGATCAAATGAGCTAGTATGTGAAAATGCTGATACTTCAAAAAAGTTAAAATGCCATGCAAGTGTGTGATAATTTATCATTAACCTGGATGCCATTTAGTTAACTCCCATGATAATGGTTAAACAGGTGGCAGTCTGCAAAAATTTCCCCTCCTTGCTGCCTAAAATGCCATTTGTATTCACAGTGGACTCTTTATAAGCTTGATCTGAAGCCATCACGATATGTGGCTATCAGTTTAATATCTTCAAGAACATTGTTCCTAGAAATGTTGCTGCAAATGCCCTGAAAAGACCACTTCCAAATATGAAACAGGCTTTTAGGTTAAAACTGGGCATGCGATCATCCAAGAGATGAGGACTGGTAATAACACTGCCATCTTATCAGAAAAGGTTAAAAAGGGACCTCCAATCTCAAAATATAAGATGTTTGGAACACATCACATTTTGTCAACCAAATAAAGAAAATGAAGTTTAATTTCCCAAAATTTTATTAAAAATGGACTCTGTCATCAGATATCTTATTGCAAAGATGAAATCTCACAAAAGAGCAGTAAAGTTTGCTGTAGTAAGAAGCTTTAAATAAATATAAATTCTTTTTGCAGTTCTTGAACTAGAGAGGATTTTGTTATTTAAAAAAAGTGTTTTCTTTTTTCCGTAAGTCATGGACAAACATTTTCCCAGAATTTCTATTCATTGAAATAACTTTTAAGTTGTTAAGGTAAGTAGGGGTGGGGGGTGGAGATGGGGATGGGGAGGAAGTGGTGCTCATATAAGTCTTTCAAAAATTAAAAAAACAATTCCCAGTCCATCTCTTAAAATCTTTATTACTTGGTGCTCTTTTGATGTAAAAACTGCCAGTTTTTCTAAATCCTCAGTCTTTCTTCACTTGTACCTTAAAAAAATTAAAATAACTCTGCCCAACGAACCATAATAGTCCCATGCCAGATACAATGCTAAAACTAAAAGGAAACTTTAAAATATATTCTATAACATACATTTGGTTGTAGCTACCTTAACTGGATATTTTTTAGATCAAATTTCTCCTTAGGTAGCACTTTTGGTTTTATAAAGCGCTGAGATAAATGTCTAGGAGAAGAATATGTTTATGTGGCACTCCTCTCCAAATGAAAATATTTTATAGTTAACAAAACTGAACATGACAAAAATACCCTAAATACAGTAGCAATTCCATTAGCATTTCCCTAGCAAGCTTCCCCCTGGCATTTTTGCATACACATAGGAGTTAGTCTTGGATGGCAATGGGGGTGAAATGGCACTATTTATTTTTTTGTTCAGCTTCATAAGAGCTGAACAGATGTGTGCCCAGTGGTATAAGTATTCGATAGCAGTATTACCAAATTTCCATACTTCAATTCGAGAATGATCTGCACCAAGAAAAAAAAAAAGTGTGAATAGTTTTGTACTTTTATTACTAAAATATATTTTAATACTAAAATATAAAATATAAATTATGACAAAAGTTCATTAGATATATTTTGAGTCAAAACCATAGCAGAATCTTGTTTAAATATGTAATTACAGGAAAATGGATAAATAAATTTCCTTATATTCATATAATGGAATACTACACAGCATTTAACAATTAAAGAACTAGAGCTACATATATCATTGTGGATAAATCTCAAAAACATACTGTTGAGAACAATAAGTTGTAGAATAGTATGTTCTTTTGGATATAGTTAAAAACAATTTTAAAACCTGAAAAATAATATTATATTGTTTATGGATTCATAGGCATGTAGTAAAAGTAAGAAATCATGATGAAACTGATAAACACCAAATTCATAATAATATTAGCTCTAGGGAGGAAGAGAAGAGAATGGGGTCAGGGAGGGGTATACAAAGTCTCAACTGTTCCTATAATGTTTTCTTTCTTTAAGAAAGTCTGACTCAACCACGCATAATGTTAAGGTTGGATATAGAATATGGCTCCATAATGACTACACAGGTGTTAGTCTCTAACTTCTGTGTTTGAAATATTTCCTAATTAAAAACTATTTTTAAACATAAAATCACTGCACACCAAAACATTTCATTTGTTAGACTGCTAACTATTAAGCTGCCATTCGTAAAAGTTACTTTTTCCCAGGAGTCAGTCAGTGACTAATATTCAGATAGAATGGTCCAATGGAAAGAGAATATACTTTAAAGTTGAAAGGATCTGAGTTCTAATCTTGGCTGTACCCCAACTAGTTTTGTGACCTTGAAAAAAGTCACTTAATTGCTCTGAGCCTGTTTCTTCTTCCAAAAAACAGAGATAACTCAGAATTGCTATGAGGATTAATGAGAAAAGATATGCAAAACTCTGTCACAGAGTAGTTGCTCAAAAAAATGTTAATTACCTTCCTTCTTTCAGGTGCCTTCTACCCTCAGGTCTATGTTTTACTCATTTTTGTTACTTCTAGTGTCTAATACAGTTCCTAACCCAATAAATGTTTGCTGATTTGAGTTGAATCAAACTATTAAATGATACTTATAATTGAATAAGAGGTTTTAAATGTTGTCTTCTATACAGTAGCTCATTAACAACACTGACAATTATGTCACTTATGGATATCTATTAGGATGACAAAACAGAACATATATTGTTTCCCTATCTTCTATCAACATGAAGGAACAAATTTCCCTGAATTTGGCTTAGACTTTCTATAGTTTTGAAGGCATCACTACCACAAAAGGTACAATGTGGGACAGGAAAGGCACATAAAATATGGAAAACATACTCGTCTCATTTTTATTTGAAGCTCACTTTAAAACACGTGGGTACAATTTTCTAAAATTCTGTTTTAACACACACACGCACACACACAGAGGTACGGTCTTCTCTCAGTTGTAGGTGTTTAATAAATGTTGATTGAAACAACATTAAATTGTGGAATAATTAAGTTAGGTTTTTCAAATACTAAGTCTTTTCAGTAACATTAGTGACAATTATGAATAAAAATTAAAACAGATGCTGGTCATGAGAGCACATTAAAAATACCTGATTCATATCACATTATGGGTAATACTAGACCAATAACATGCATACTTAAAATATTGAGATGCATTTGTTATAATTGATCCTTTTTTGTATTAATTAGCTTCCTGGAAGCTTTAAAAGTTAATGCTATAGGCTGCAAAGATTACTTTGATTATCATAATGTTCCAATGTTATGAATCTAAATTAAATAAAAGTTCACTCTAGAACACTCCTAAAACCAGTCCTAACTAATTTTCTGAGATATAACAGCTCTGCTACTCCCCACAGCCTTTATTCTGCCTTTTCCAGATCCCCATTAACAGCCCTGTTGCATTGACGCCTGCCAGTGTTCTTATCCGACATCCAAATGATCAGACCCCTATCTGCAGCCATTATTAAGCTAATCAGCCATCTCCATGGTGATTCAAGGATATGAGGATGGGGAGCGAGGTCGCTCCCTTTCACAAGCCCCTGTTGCTTATTTCCTGTTCTACTATTACCGAGGACAGAAGCTCCGAACCTGTCTGGGTGGAGGTTCCTGTTTCCCTGCCCCGTTTCAATGAGAGATTGATGCCTTAACAACTGGCTCTAATGATTTCTCTAATGAAGCCTCCATCGGTCAGCTGGGTTCCCAGTAACAACGGTTGAGTGTTACTGCCCTCTTGTGGTGGATAGACGCCAGATCGCTGCAGTTCAGCAGAGCTCCAATGCGCATAGATTTAGTAATTCTTCCTTTGTAAAGGATATAGTAAATTATTTGAATATATCTGAGTTTAAAAACTTGCTGGGTCAAACTTTGAATCTCTGTTTATGAACCTATTAATTCAGAAATATTTTATGGTATTTTTGTAGGGTCTAGCTTAATCAAACTTTTAATTACATAGGGAATTCATTCTGCTGAAAACATTGGGGTATTATAGGATATTTATAATTAAAAATCCATTTATGGATCTCTGCTTTAACACTGGATTAAGGTAAATCCTTTGGGAATGATAGACAATTAGAAAGATGTGCGAAGCAAAAAAGAATGAAGTTCTTAAGCTTCAAGTCCAAAAGTTAAAGCGTAACTGCTTCAACTAAAAACTAACCCAAGATCAGCAAGCAGTGTATCTTTTTTTAAAATTTTTGGTTGCATTGGGTCTTTGTTGCTGCATGCGGGCTTTCTCTAGTTGTGGCGAGCGGGGACTACTCTTCGTTGCGGTGCGCGGGTTTCTCACTGCAGTGGCTTCTCTTGTTGCAGAGCACGGGCTCTAGGCGCGCAGGCTTCAGTAGTTGTGGCATGTGGGCTCAGTAGTTGTGGCTCGCGAGCTCTACAGCACAGGCTCAGTCGTTGTGGCGCACGGGCTTAGTTGCTCTGCAGCCTGTGGGATCTTCCTGGAGCAGGGCTCAAACCCGTGTCCCCTGAATTGGCAGGTGGATTCTTAACCACTGCGCCACCAGGGAAGTCCCTTTACTGTTTATTTAAATTAAATTATTTTAAAACACTTTTAAACAAAAAATAGAAACTCGCTGTTGATGTGATAAAACCATTACAAATAAAAGTTGAATGATATTTTTCTTGTATTCCAATGGCACAGGTATCAGTTGTTTGCTCCTTTTTGTTTGGAGCTTAGTGTGGGAAGCCTACAGGGGTCTTTGCGTTCAGTAAACACACTCATACTCTCCCTGTTTTCACTCTGGTACTCTCCCTCTCAGTTGTGTCTGATGTCCCCCAGTCCAGAGACCTTCTAGGTTACCCTCTCTGAGGAATAAATTTCTAGGGTTGGGGAGGGAAGGTTGCCCAGTGGCGTGACGTAGAGAAGATGAGATACAGAGACCAAAATGCTAAACCAGAAAGATGAGAAACAACAGGGAGAAGAAAACTTCAAAAAATACTTACCATTAATACTCTCAGTGAGATAAGACATTGCATTCATGAAATATGAACAAGATGTTGTAGAAAGCAAATATTTAGAGAACAAGAGCAACAAAAGCTCTCAAACATTAAAATGCGCAGAAACAAAAATTCAATAGGATTAAAAGTTGAGAGAATGTCTCAGAAAGTTAAACAAAAAGACAAAAAGATGGAAAATAGGACAGAAAATACAGGGATTTTTGAGGCTGAATCTAGGAGATCCCATGTCTGAATAATAGGAGGAGTTCCAAAGAGGGAACACAGAAAAGGGAGGGTAGGGCCTCCACTAACCTCTAGGTCATTTTTGTGTAAATAAGAAAAAGACACCTACCATGGATGAATATACTCTATAAGCACACGGCTTGCTGAGCAGAAAAAGGTGTATGATCTACTGTATAGCACAGGGAACTCTGCTCAATGTTATGTGGCAGCCTGGATGGGGGAGAGTCTGGGGGAGAATGGATACATGTATATGTATGGTTGAGTCGCCTTGCTGTGCACCTGAAACTATCACAACACTGTTAATCGGCTATACTCCAATATAAAATTAAAAGTTAAAAAAAAAAAAAAGAAAGAAAAAGGTGTGAGGAAAGAGATACCCCTCCTCCAAGCAGATGTAGCCTTAAGCTGAAGCACACAGTTTAGTGAATGGAATTCTGGTTAGATTTCAGCCCCCACCATCCTCAGCAGGGCACATTTGTGCAGTGCACAGACTGCACAGCCGTAAGTAGCAGCCTTGATGCCATGAAGGAAATCATCAGGACTTAAGGACCTGTGTTTCACAATTGAAAAGGCCCAGTGAGTGCTCAGATCAATGGATGAAAACAGACCCACATCAAGACATAGCATTATGAAATTTCACAGTCTTGGAGATAAAGGAGTAATTCTATAGCTTCTGGAGAGAAACAAAACAAAACATGCACAGAATCAGAAAGTTACATGCGCAGAATCAGAAAGGCTTCAGACTTCTTTTCAACAGCAAGCTTGGAAGTTTCCAAGTTTCTTCTAACAATGGAGCCATTTCCTCAAGAAGTTAACCATAGAGTTTCCATATGACCCAGCAATTCCACTCCTAGTTATGTATCAAGAGAACTGAAAACATATACTCACACAAAAACTTGTAAACAAATACTCATAGCAGTATTATTTATAATAGCCAAAAAGTAGAAACAACCCACATGTCCATCGACTGATAAATGGATAAATAAAATGTGGTATATCCTTATAATAGACTATTATTCAGCTATAAGAAAGTAATGAAGTACTGGTACATGCTTGGACATAGATGAACCTTGAAACATTATGCTAAGTGAAAGAAGTCACATACAAAAGCCACCTATTGTATGATTCCATTTATATGAAATGTCCAGAATAGGCAAATCTATAGAGACTGAAAGTAGATTAGTGGTTGCCAAGGGCTGGGGTGGGGAGGGGCAAAGGAGAGTGACTGCTAATGGGTACCAGGTTTCTTCCTAAAGTGATGAAAATGTTCTAAAATTAGATAGTGGTGATGATTGCACAACCTGGTGAACATACTAAAAACCACTAAATGGTATACTTTAAAAGAGTGAAATCTGTGGTATGTGAATTATATCTCAATTTCTAAAAAAAGACAATGGGGGACTTCTCTGGTGGCACAGTGGTTAAGAATCTGCTGGCCATTGCAGGGGACATGGGTTCGAGCCCTGGTCCGGGAAGATGCCACATGCCTCGGAGCAACTAAACCTGTGCACCACAACTACTGAGCCCGCGTGCCACAACTACTCAAGCCCGCGTGCCTAGAGCCCATGCTCCGCGACAAGAGAAGCCACCGCAGTGAGAAGCCCATGCACTGCAATGAAGAGTAGCCCCCGCTCACTGCAACTAGAGAAAGCCCGCGCGCAGCAACGAAGACCCAACGCAGCTAAAAAAAAAAAAAAAAAAAAGACAATGGGGCAATGTCTTTAAAATTACACTTCTTAGCAAACTGCAAATCAAATGTGACAGTTGAATAAAAACATCTTCAGACATGAAAAGTCTCAAAAAATTTACCATTCATGCACTAGTGCTCAGGAAACTACTAGAGATATGCTACCTCAAAACATGGGAGTAGATCGAGGAAGAATGAACCAAGAGAATGGCAAAGTAAATGCCTCTGACGGCAGCAAAATGAATTTCAGGAAGGCAGCTAAGGAGCAGATCTGGGGTGGGGGAAGGCCCCAGATTCAAAGAAAATTAAGATCTCTAGAAAGGATGGCTTCACGAAAAAAAGAAATTGAAACCAACAAAAATTACCTGGTAAAACTGACTTTTTGGGAAATTAAAAATATGGAGAGACAAATGGAAGGGGTGAGAATAATTATGAAGTACAAAGAAAACTAAGCAATTTAAAAAATAAAAGGCAATTATTTACTTCAGGAAAAACAAAAAGTGAAAAAGGAATGATCAAAATATGCTACAATGCTCAGCTGTGGATATCTGAATAGGCAAAATCATGTAAACATTGCATTTTGATTTAACTCCAAATTGCAATACAATTTCATTGAGAGGGCAGGGTAAGAAAATTGTGGTATAACAGAACTAAACTTTCATCTATAAGAAGAAAATCATTTGACAAGGCTTAAATTAATGACTCAAAAGATAGCAATAGTGCATAATATTAGAAATATAGAAAATTTGAAAACAACAGAAGAAGCAGTCAAAAGAGTCAAAAAGAATTGCATGGTGAGAGGAACTGGGGAAAAGAGAGGAAAGGGATGGGCTAGTGACTTCTTTGTTAGAAGGCTTTTAGTTCTATTTGACCTTTTAAAGTACTTTAATAAAAAGTATGATATAATTTTTATAATCCTTTTGGGATAAAAGATTGTTTTAACATCCACTGAAATGAAAAAAATGAGTGACAAAGGAACTTGAAAAATATGTTTGCCTTAAATAGAAAAATGTTCTCATTAAACTGATTTTCAACAGCCTTTATCAGATATCAAAGCAATGGGATGTTATCCTGACAAATAAAACCATTTTTCACATAATTCAATAACTACTATTGGAAAACTTCAAAATTTAAAATCAAAAGGAGTGATAAGGAACGAAAGAAAATAGCTAATTTAATTTTTCTCTTTCTTTTTCCCCCAGATGACTTGAAACTGGAAGGGAAATGCATGGGAAATGGGCAAGCATCTAGGCCCCAGGTCTTTACCAAATTCCAAAATAGTTCCTGAACAGTGTGTGAGTACTTGTCTCATATCTTAACTAAAAGGGCCCTTCAAGCGGTTCTTTTCAGGACAAGGGAATCTATTCTAGAACGGAATGGATGTTTCTACCTCTAGAGCCTGAAATTCGTGAGCAACTCATAAATATCACACTCTAGGCTCCCTCTTAAACCCAGATCTAACTGTGATAGCAGCTCTTTTCCGACAAGTAGGAACAAGTCTTGGAAGAGACCACTATCCAAGAATACTAGGTTTGAAAAGGTGGTAGGGAACTGTAACCAAATTCAAGCCAAATTAATAGGACAAAACAATTTTCTTGGTTTCTTGTCCATTTCGTTCTGACTCATTTAAAAGAACCTGGCACATTTGCAGATTCAGTTCAGTGCTGTATTCGTATTTGCTACTTCTGGATGGTTGGCAGAATCCTGTCTGATCTTTAGCTGTGCAGTGGGAGGTGAAGGAGAGAGTCTTGCCCCACTTCGGGAATGGAGAGAGATGGAGAACAGCACGCAGTAGAGCCACCACGGTGGTGGCAATAGCAATTAGGGAAAGATCTCCCGGGGAAAGGTGAATCTTGAGGACAGAAGTTAATCAGGGCTGTGAGTCCAGCAGTCCTGCCCCCTGATGGTAGAGCATCTCCCTCCATTGTCATTCTTGGAGGATCATGGTGGTATTTTATGGAGGAAGCTGGTGAGTTTCTTTATAGATGGTGATAGCACTGAGGCTGTGGCTGCTTTGGAAGAGGAGCCCTGGGGCTCTCGCAGGAAAAGTGGAGGGCCTGGGGAACTCCTGCTGAGACCAGTGTCTGTGAACCTATAGACGCTTGGATTTAGGTGTGGGGCGGAAGTATGGCTACTTGCAGAAACACAGTTTCTAGACAGCAAAGTGATTCTGGTCACACTTGGAATGGGAGATAGCCCTTCTTACCTCTAGGTCTGAGAACATTTCCTGGTAGAAAACGTCTGTCCAAACCCACTGGGAAGGGGACATGGGACAGAAAAGCCAGGAGGCGGGCATCAGAGGTACAAAATGGAGTGAGGAGAACAGATTCATTACAAGGTGGTCAGGTCACGGGTCTTCAGGTAGAGAAGGCTAACTACGTGAGTACTTTAGGCAGAGTAACAGAGGGTAGCAGGCTTTTGATGCACTATGCACAGCTGTCCAGGAGTGGTCACTGGAGTCAGTGGGTCCCCCACAGGGAAGTATGTCAGCAACATTCACATGCAATGGCATAGTCTTGGGAAGCCAAGCCTGCTGAACAAAGCTGCCTAGCGCTCCTTCAAAGATGACTGTCTCAATATAAAGGTGGGACACAGCTGCCTGGAATTCCACCAGAATATAAAATAACCCTTTCTAGAAATGCAAATCAAAACCACGATGAGATATCACAACACAACTGTTAGAATGGCTATTACCAAAATGAAAAACAAACAAACAAAAAAACCCCAAGAAATAACAAGTGCTGGCCAGGATGTGGAGAAAAGAGAACTCTTATGCACAGTTGGTAGGAATGTAAATTGGTGCAGTCACTATGGAAAACAATATGAAGTTTTCTCAAAACATTATAAATAGAACTACCATATGATCCAGCAATTCCATTTTTGGGTATATATCTGAAGGAAATGAAATCACTATCTTGAAGAGATATCTGCACCCCTCACGTTCACTGCAGTGTTACTTACAATAACCAAGACGTGGGAACAACCTAGGTGTTCACTGACAGATGAATGAATAATGAAAATGTGATATATACATATAGTGGAATATTGTTCAGTCATAAAAAATAAGGAAATCCTTCCATTTGCAACAACATGGATGAAACTTCAGGGCATTAGGCTAAGTGAAATGAGTCAGACAAAGACAAATACCGTATGATCTCGCTAGAGCTAGGATGAAGTGGAGTGAGAGTTGGAAGCAGAAGCCCTAAAAAAGTGTGGGCACATCACCAGCCCTGACTCTGTCTTCTTGGCAAAATCATCAGTTTGGAAGGTTTGGTGAGTTAGGAGCTATGCCAAAAGTCCCTCCCCATCCTGGGCAGAACCTATAGGTATTGGTGGCATTTCATGCTGGGTGGAGTCATTGAGTAGGGGCCTTACTTACTTCTAGAAGAAGGCTCAGATAAACTTGGGCAGCAGAGTGCCCTGCCAGAAGACTCCTCTTTTTCTGGCACAAGCAGAAAGGTGCCCCAAGAGTTCTCTTTCCTTTCCCCAAATGAGGAGCTTAGAATTTCCTGATACAATTGCATCTGAAGGAGAGAGGGTTGGTACCTGGGTGGTCTATGAACTTTCTTGATTGCTTCAGAGACTGTGGTAATGCTAAAGGTTTGGTGGTCGTGGTAGGGGAACCTAGGGGATATTAGCTTCTGGCTGAATCCAGCTCTGTTAACCACAATTGGAATTCCTGGCACCTGAGGACACTTTTGGAAAAGAAAGTGGTGGGGAGCATTGGAGATCAAGGCTGCTTAGGAATCAGCTAACACAGTCCGAAGTGGGGGCAAGCAAAGGAAACAGAAATTTGCATGTTTTCCTGAAACAAAAGAGCTATATATGACAACAGGAGGTAGTTCTGATAGGCAAATCGGAGGTGAGCCTGAAGAAACTCCCTTGAAGCATTGGTACAATGCCATGGACGATGCCTTTATTAAGGGCTGAGAGCCAATTCCTGAACATGCCTTCAAGGTGGAGAGGGGAGGGGCCCGTTCCTCATCCCTAGCTCATATCTGACAGAGGGACTGGACACTGGGGGGTACCTGAGTCCTTGCCCAAGAAGGGGAGCATCAGCCTGAAGGGACACAAGTGGCAGCAGGGTCTGGCTCTAGGCCAAGGGGCTGGCAGGTTGGATGGGGACCAAAGTGGAGTAGGGACTCAGGGAGAATATCAATTAGACAAATGGGTCACACATGGGGCAGTGCCAGGCCCATGGCAGGGACTAAATCTACTCCAAAGGGAAGAGCAGCAACTAGGCACTGACATAGAAAACATTTCTTCTAGAGTTTTAAGTCCTCAGTGAACAGTGAACAAGTATAGACCAAGTACAGTGATACAAATATATAGTGAACACGTATTTGTTTTTGTTCTTGCTGCCATTACTGTTTTCCTTAAACAGCACCTTAGAAGTGATAACTGCAACACCTGTGAATGCAGAGGTTCTGTGAATCAGTTCATGGCCCTGAGCGCACACAGAGACCTTCCAAACAGGAATTCTAATCTTTACTCACACCACTCTCGGTCCACATGAATTCATGTTAACTTTTATGTGGATCTCGTGTCTAGCACTCCCGAACTTCTGGGAGTATCTCTCCTTCCTAAGCCAGAAGATCTCTCTCTCTCATCCACCCGTCCTCGCTCACTGCTTTGTGCTTCCACTGTGCTACGTGCTTCCACTGCCACAGACAGCCTGAAGAGTGTGGCTGTCTTCCTCTGAGTTGCCTTTTCCTTTCTCTTGTCCTAGGAGTCTGATTCCAAGCCTCTCTGCCTACTATAGGTGTCACAGAAGTCCAGAAACCCTTGTGACTTGGTCCAGAGTCTCCAAAGAGAATGGGGGAGAGATGGATAGGCTTAGTGAAGAGATTTCTACAGAGCCATTTTTCCAATTAATGATTAGTTTTTTAAATGAGTTTAAAAAAAAAAGAGCCAAATTTTTAAGTTCACTCTTTACTGTTCCATTCATATAAATGGCCTCAGGGGGATTCCCTGGCCATCCAGTGGTTAGGACTCTGTGCTTCCACTGCCGAGGGCCTAGGTTCGATCCCTGGTCAGGGAACTAAGATCCCACAAGCCAAGCAGCAAAAAACAAAACAAAACTGGCCTCAGGTCTCTGGTGGGGTAATATACACACATAGAGAAATGTGTGCTTGTATATGTATATTTACCCTTATATGTGACCAGTTCTCTGTGGTCAAAGAGTTCATCACCTTTTCCAACCTGGGAGCCTCACTGCTTTGATTCCTGCTGATGCTCCTCCTCCAAAAAGTCTACATTACTAGTCTATAAAGACTCATGATCTATTATTTTCTTCGGTTCTTCATGGAAACTAAAGATAATAGCTGCCTTTTTGCTTAACATACTTGTCTCCTAGTCTCACTGCAGCCCCTATTTGCTTTTGTTTTTTAGCGAATTATGAACATGTAGTCAATAAGTGGGAGACAAGAGGTGCTTCTGAATTCTCATATGTGTGGCATAGACAGTCACTTTGGGGATTGCAGTAGATTATAGACAATGCCCCTCCTTTTAGAAGACTATAATCAGAACTATTTTCCTCTAAAAATTGAATGTATGAGCCACTTGCTTTATTCTAATAAAAGTCTCTGGATTGCAACTGTGTTTTGTTGCTGTTGGTATAGATTTAGACCATAATTAAGTGGAAATTTACCTCTGATATATTCATCAATGAGCTTTAAATTGACCTTCAGTTTCCTAGCAGTTGGATCAAAGTCACAAATATGCTCGACTAAGTATTGGTTAACGTACTGTGAACAAAGAACAAAAGTTATGGAATCATCAACAAGTGGAAGTAGAGTGCCCAATTCATCAGTTTACATAATTCCATTTATATACACTTTAAAACAGGCAAAACCAGTCTATGGTGTTAGAAGTCAGGATTCTGGTTACC
Organism: Balaenoptera borealis; assembly: GCF_965194805.1. Classification (NCBI taxonomy): domain Eukaryota; kingdom Metazoa; phylum Chordata; class Mammalia; order Artiodactyla; family Balaenopteridae; genus Balaenoptera; species Balaenoptera borealis. Next base: position 46,520,516 of record NC_138879.1, on the reverse strand, counting down.
CCGAGGTGAGTGTGCGTGTGTGTGTGTGTGTGTGAGAAGCTGGTGATGGGAGAGGGTACAAAGGAAGGCTTTGGGGATGCCACTAATGTTCTGTTTCTTGATCTAGGTGCCTGTTACAAATGTTCATTGTGTAAAAATTCTTGCCTTTGTATACTTAGGATTTGTGCAATTATGATTTGTATATCTAAACGTGTGTAGGATATTTTTCAATAAAGTGTACTTAAAAAAAAACTTACCAGTTTACACTGATCCCAATTTCCTAAGTCACTTGATAATTCCAATTCTGGGTGAAAGAACAAGATAATCCCTTTTAGGATGTCTTGTACTAGTTTTATGTTGGCTTCCAACTCCTGGGACTGGCTGTCTGGTGATTTCGGCTCTGCCAGAGGATCATAATCATAGAGCAACAGTGACACAAAGTCCATGGAGGTAAGCAGCCGGAGGCACTGTTGTAGCTCTTTCAGCATGACTCGGAAGAAGAGAATGCCTGCCCGCTGGACTTCTCCCACATTTTCAATTTCTGGAATAATAGAGTGACATCCCACATTGTTGTTCAGTACACACACTACTTTTTAATAGGATTCTGAACATAATATAGTAAAACTTTTTTTTTGTCTTCAGGAAAAAGAAGATCATATCCTATGGTTTTAAACAATCAGTTTCTCTAGTCACGAAATCAAAAGGCAAAAATGGAATTACACCTGGTGAAGTTCACAGGAAGAGGCTTTGAGGAAATGTGAAAACTTTTTTGGAGTTAGATCTTGGTTTGAATACCTACTTTCCCCCTTATTGGTTCTGCTGTCTCTCTGAGCCTCCTTTTCATTTTCTGTGAGAATAGAGCTGATCCCTACTTCCCTGTTGAGCTGTGGGAATTACAGGAGATGGTATATGTAAAAGTGCTTAGCCCCAGGTCTTACACATAGTGGATGCTCAAAAAACATGAATTTTCTTTTCTTTTTTCTTCTTCTCCCACACTGTGTAGTGGCTAGAAACCTTTCAGCTTTACCCCACCAGAGTGTTACTCTACCAATTCTGGTCATTCCATTCTAGGCAGCCAAAGGTTTCCATGCTTCCTTCTTCCCTCCTTTCTGCCCAAACTGATTTTGTGCGAAGGTAGCCTAGTGGATGTGGAAACGTAAGGACAGGGGCCTGTTCTTGGCTGTGCACTAGCTTGCTATTGGACTTTTATTTTGACGGGCCTTAGCTTCTTTATCTGTAAAATGAGATGTTCCGATGAGTTAGTGCTGTGTAATGTAGTGAAAAGAGCACCCAAACTGGGGTGCAAATCCAGACTTCACCACTTGTTAACTATGTGATTTGGTGCAAGTTGTTTCTCTGAACTTTACTTTCCTCATCTGTAAAATGAAATAATCACCATTCACCTCATAGAGTTATGGTAAGGACTAATTGAAATAACATATTTAAAGTGCTTGACACATGATGTGACATTTAATATTGGGCTGGCCAAAAGGGTCATTCGGGTTTTTCCGTAAGATGTTACAGAAAAACCCAAACGACCTTTATGGCCAACCCAATAAATGCTACTTGTATATTGCCTTTATGAGTCCTTCCAGTTCTAAAACCATGACTCTAGCCAAGAAAACGTGATTCCTTACCCTTTGCTATAATTTATAGCCCATATGCATCAGCCCAAGACTGCAAGAAGGAAATCCTTCCATGTGGAAAGATCTATATATTGCAACAGTTCATTTTAGAAAATGCATCCTACATTGCATTGTCTGTGATTTCCCCAAAACTTTTTAAATCCATGAATTCAGATGGTCGCCACATGCACAATACCTAAGATATAGTTTTTCTTTATTTCTCCAGATAATTCGCCCAGTATTTCATTGCAGGCAACTTGGATCACCTTCGTCATTTTCTGTAGATCTTTAAATTCTCGATACAACAACATCTTACTCCTGCCAATGTTAACATCGAGAACTCCCAAAGCTTCTCCTGTTCTCTCACGAAGTGGAACTACTATGTGGTTTTCTCCACAGACAGAGGCCAAAACAACTTCTGAACTGTCTGTACACTTAAAGAGGAAATCTCTGAAACCAAAACCAAATAAGCATAACAATATAAAACAACAGCCTGTTTGTAACATTCCACCCAAACATACTGAATCATCTTCTCTTGTGCCTACTACACTCCAACCGCACCAGCCCTTGTTGCTGTTTCGTCTGCCTGGACCACTCCACCCCTTGAGTTCACAGGGGTCTCTCCCTCAGCTCCTCACAGAGAAGCCCTCCCAGACCCCACAATCTAAAATAGCTGCACCTGAGTCTCGCTCCACCCTAATACTCTGCCTTATTGTTTTTACTATATACTTATCCTTATCTGAGGGTATTTGTTTTTTGTTTAAATATTGTCCAGTGAGTATTGGTTGAATGCCTGAAGGAACAATGAGCGTGTTAGGTCAGGTGTCCTAGAAGCAGAGCCTGAGAAAGGGATGCTCTGTGCAAATGATTTACTGAGGGAGTGCTCTCAGGAGAAACCTGTAAGGGTCTGAGAAAAGCAGGATAGGCAAGGGGGAGGAGCTAAGCAAGAATGTGATTTCAGGTGAACTCTAGCCCCAGTCTGATCCCAAGGGGAGCTATGGAAGGCAAATTGTGCCCAGACTCTGCTCCACCTTGAGGCAGGGGAGAGGCCTTTTGTCAGTCATTAGAGCTCTAAGCTGCTTGGGTTGTGTGTGGAGAGGGTGTTTACAGAACTCTTAGGCACCTCCTGGTGAGAGGTTCCCATTGCTCAAGGGCACTCCTCCAGAGAAAGTTACAGTGTGAGTCATTAGCAGTAGGACCTGGCCCCTGGCAGAAGGTACATAGGGATCTGGGCAGGGCACCTGCTTCAGTGAGGGACCTGCGGTTTTTATAGAAATGTAGTGGCTCCTTTTTTCTCTAGTGAGGCATCTCTTTTTATCTCTTTCCCTCTTTCCCCATCTACATGGTATTGAGTGTATCTTTTTTTTTTTTTGGCCGAACTTTGGCACGCGGAACTTCCTTAACCAGGGATCAAACCCCCGCCCCCTGCAGTGGAAGCGCAGAGTCTTAACCACTGGACCATCAGGGAAGTCCTTACATGATACTGAGATGTCATTCCTTTGAGGTATTTGTAAAAATGTTGGTGCTTTGCATAGCCTCAAAAAGCACGTTTAGGGAATTCCCTCGTGGTCCAGTGGTTAGGACACCCGTGCTTCCACTGCAGGGGACAGGGGTTAGATCCTGGGTCGGGGAACTAAGATTCCATATGCCGCAGGGCATGGCCAAAAAAAAAAAAAGCACACATAGTTCATAACAACAATCCTATGATGATAGGGAAGGTTATGTCCTTCTTTTGCTATTCCTACCCCTTGCTGCAGCTGAGCCATCACTTTGTGTCTCTCTTTCTTTTTTTTTTTTTAAATTTTATTTATTTATTTATTTATGGCTGTGTTGGGTCTTTGTTTCTGTGCGAGGGCTTTCTCCAGTTGCGGCAAGCGGGGGCCACTCTTCATCGCGGTGCGCGGGCCTCTCACTATCATGGCCTCTCTTGTTGCAGAGCACAGGCTCCAGACGCACAGGCTCAGCAATTGTGGCTCACGGGCCTAGTCGCTCCGCGACATGTGGGATCTTCCCAGGCCAGGGCTCAAACCCGTGTCCCCTGCATTGGCAGGCAGACTCTCAACCACTGCGCCACCAGGGAAGCCCCCATCACTTTGCGTCTTTATGATAACCATAGTAATGATGCATCATGCTAAGCTTTCTTGGTCAACAGGGTTCCTCAAAAAGCACCTGCTCTAAGTTACACACAGGAATCCGAGGTTATAAGTCTGGGTGTTACAAGGACTCCTGTAAAACTCTTGACCAGCACAAGGAATAACTATATGGAAAAGAGCTTAAAACTGAATGAACATTCTGGTATGAGGCCAAACTAAAATTGAATTAACATAGGTACTTAAATGTCAAATTAGCCTACTAGTCTGAGATAGGTTACCGCCTATTCAACTATGCTGACCCTCTAAGAAGCAGTGGTCCCCTTTTGCAAAAGATGTATTCTAGTTAAGATCTGTTTTGCATCTGTCCACAGTTTAATAGCCTTTGCGTTCCACAGGTGAGAGGTATTCAAGGTTATCTAGAACTGGGGGCTTATTAAAGGCAACATTCTTTGCCTCCTCCCCATCTTTGCCCCAGACTGTCTTCTTTAAATAAAAAATACAAGTCCACAGGCTAGCTAACATTAAGAGGATGAGCTCTGATTAAGTGATGTGGGTGTATTTTTCATAACCATGGTGGGTTTTTGTTAATTCCATGTTTACAGGACAATTATAGAAAATAAAACACTAAATTGAAATCTGTTTTAAAAAGGACTTGAGGGGGAAAGGACCCAGGCAGACAAAGGTTTGCAGTAATTTTTCTTTAAAACCCAATCAGAATGAGAGCCAGTGTATATTAATAAGAGGCAGAAGCTGGCAGTCGAACAAAACAGACCATGAGGTATGTCTCATACCTGAAGATGCAAGTCTTCCTAAAGATGATAGGGGGATTCCTGTGGACTTCTGTTAGACCCAGGTGCCCTGTGACCATCATATTTCGTAAAACATAGTCCGAATCCTTGAAAAGAGGCAGAGATATCATTAGAGAGAGGAGTACTTAGACTTCATACTCTCTTTTTTTAAAAATATTTATTTATTTGTTTTTGGCTGCGTCAGGGTCTTAGTTGTGGTGCATGGGTGGCGTGCGAGCTCTTCGTTGTGGCGTGCCGGCTTCTCTCTAGTTGTGGCCCGTGGGGTCAGTAACTGCGGTGCACCAGCTTAGTTGCCCCGAGGCATGTGGGATCTTAGTACCCCGACCAGGGATCAAACTCCTGTCCCCTGCATTGGAAGGCAGATTCTTAACCACTGGACCACCAGGGACGTCCCCTAGACTTCATACTCTCATTAAGACTTTTGGGGACAAATAAATAGAAAAAAAATTAGAAAAGCTCAGGTAATAGAAAATGTTTTTCAAATTATAGGTCAAGGTCAATATAATTTTGAGCCACAATGGTGCCAAACACTTGGGCCTCAAGGTTTGGGTCTCAGAATTTTTTTTTCCTATCCTCACTCATTCTATTGGTCATCCCATCCAGTCTCACGGTTTTTGTTTTGTTTTGGGTTGTTTTGGTAAAATATACACAGCATAATATTATCATTTTATCCATTCATAAGTGTGCAATTCAGGCTTGGACAGGCTGTACTGGTCTCTACGTGGCTGTGACCCCACCCAGACCCTGGCTGCTGAGTGGTCCTCCTCTCCCCGTCAGGAGATGGTCTCCACCTCCATAAGATGAACTTGGGTCAGATGGATAGTGACCCTTGTGGTCTTGTCCACAGCATTACAATTCTGAAACTACACGCCCCTTCAGCCGTGCTTCTTGCTGACTGCTATAGGTGATGTTAACCTTCTTCATGGGCCCTACGTGCTATTCCTCTGAGGGCTCCAACAAAGTGCTTAGACACTGGCCAAATGGAATGCTCCCCAGACCCCACACACTATGGCCCCACTGTGTCTGTGGACTATGGGACCTGGTGGTCTGCCCCCTATACCGAGAGGTTCTCACCGCCGCCCGCCCAACACATACACACCAGGTGGTCTGCCCCAGTTCAGAAGGCACTTGAAGGCTCCCACCCCCACCCCACCCCAGGAGCAGCACCCACAACTAGGCATTCTCCACCTCCTTGGCCTGGTCACCCCATCAGAGAGCTCTGTGATTCTGCCCTCTTTAGCCAAGGCCTCGTCAGCTTGATCCAGCCACTGAAGGAGGGAAGCGGGGACCTGGAGGGAAGGAAGGAAAAGAAGCCAAAAAAGGAAGGGGAGAGGCACCTGTGGGACGGCCAGGTAAAGGACTGGAAGACAATCAAGGTGTTGCCACCACCTGATCAGGCACCGTGCAGAATAGTTTAGCCTCTTGAAAGGAAGACCCCTTTCCATCCATTCTTATCACATGAAAAATCCTAACCTTAACATTAAGTGTAAAGAAGCAAAGCAAACATTCATCAAAAACTCATCACATTGTAGATAGGGAGCCTTTTTTGTTCTTTTTTTGATTGGTGTGATATAAGGTGTCCTTCCAAAACAGGGGTGCCTCATCCCTTCCCAGTTCACCCATATGATTCTGGTGGGGTCTGCCAGTTACTGTAAATTTCCCACCCTGGCCAGGAGGGGCATATCTCAGGATAGATCAAAACGAGTTTTCTTTCTTGGGTTTTTCCAAATTAGAACAGGAAAGCAAAATTCTTTTTTAGTTACTAAGCATCAGGCTTGCCCTGTAGAAAAAAACCTGTCTTTAGCCAGAAGGGCAAAGCCAAAGTGCAGAGGGAAACAAACGTGAGAACTGGGAAGAGAAATAACATGAGAGAGTCCAGATGGTCATCCCGAAAGCCAGCCTGACTCCTGCCCTTTCTTCATTTGGTTACCTGAGTTAATCAATCCCCCCCCCTTGCCTAAGGCAGTTTGATGGATTTCTGCCACTCACAACCAAGGATCTTGAGTTGGGGTCATAGCGTAATAGCTAACTGAATATGCTTTAAAATACGAGCAAGACAATAGTATCTAGAAACTCTGTTAACCTGGGGAGGTCTAACACTGCCCAGCCTTGCCTACCTTCGCTGGGCTAGGCTCAATGAAGTATGTAGTGATGGCAGTGATGCTGGATGTGATGTTGTAGAGCCAGCTGATGCCAGTGATCACGATATGCAGGATGTGCTCTCGGCTGTGGACGTAGTGATAGGCAGTACTGAAAACATTGGCAACTCCCTGTAGAGACAGAAAATTTAAATTGCCTTTTCTATTTAAAACACCAAAATAATTAGTAATGCATCAATTGGATTATCTTTTTAATTGATAATCTACTTCCTACAAATTATTCATCAGTTCTCAAAAGGCAGTGTTCCAGATTCTACTGTGAAAAAAGGATCACAATGAAATCAAAAGTAAGGAGAGATCTACCATAAGATCAACCAAACTTACTGTGTTTCCTGACAATCATCCAGTGAAATCTGTGATATGTGCTATCAGAAAATAGTGTCAGAAGAACAAGATAAACTTTGAAATCAGAAAAAAAGGTTTAAAAGCCAAGAACTGATGCCAGCCTTGGACAGATGGGTAAGAGCCGCCCTGATCTGATGCAATATTAATGTCTGCATCTTTACAAGGCTACTGTCATCAGATCAGCAAGCAGTACAGGTGTGCTGGGTTCCAAGGCCTGCAACACGCTAGAGTACACCATCTTCTTAGATACATAAAGAGAGCCTGTTCCACAGAGAAGGGACGGGAAGTCCTTAGAACCCATCTGTGGTCTTCTTGTCAAGAAACTCTAGGAACCAAAAATTCTTCAAAAATATCTGCATTTTATATTAGGACCCAAGGCATCTAAGGGTAACCCAGGAGCCTTTACCTCCAAGGGCTAGAGAGTCAATTTGGAATTCACTTTGACATATTCTCTAATAAGACCATATATAGTTCACCTACTGATAACTCCATACTCTTCCATTTTGCTTCTTAATATCTTCACATGATTCTTACGTCTGATGAGAATGAACCTTATTATTAAAAAAGATGTCCAGGGAAAAAGATTCTACCACTTTCCTCAGTTGTACATCCAGTAAATGAGAGGAGAAAAATTTAAATAATGGTAAATAAACATCAAGAGCATACAGGGGAACAAATGACAGCAACTTCCTGATTGCTGCTATGTCCCAGTCCATTGCCTCCATAAAGGTTTTCAATCTTCCTTCACTGAAATTTCTATTCATAAAATTAAATTTAAATGCTTGTAGAAGTGGTCCAGTTATTTTATAGTCTTAAAAGTGCCTCTCCTTTTTGAGATCTAATATGAAAACACGAATACTCGAGAAACATTTAGGCTTTTCCTTCATTCTTTATCCTCAAAAATTATAACACTGAAATAAGAACTATGGGAAGGCATATCATATTTAGAACCACTTGTGGAAAGAGCAAAGGATTTCAAGGTACCACTATTAATAAAACATTAATATGTCCCTTCTAAAAGTTCATTCCTACTTTTTGGGTTTTAGTTAGTAGTCTAATAGCTGGATTTCAGTTCTATAGCAGAAAATGCTGTTCCTATGATTAATGCAATCAGACACATATTAACAATCTTCCCAGACAGGCTGAGACATAGATGGGCAACTGAGGCTGAGTCCTTCCATGTGTAATGGGAAGCCTCTCCAAAAACTGATACAAGTATGATGACACTATCTGTATACATAGCTTCACTCTCATCTGGTTTCAGGTTTCGCTTTTTAAAAAGTATAGAAGGAGAGGCCACCCTACCATAGATCTTGAAGAATTTTTCTGTGCCTTACCTGATAGAATTTGATCTCATGGGGTAGGAAGATGTTTATTTTCTGGGGATCTCTTAAGGTGTCAACAGCCAAGACCCCAAAGATCCTCATATATGCATCCTGAAGAGGCAGAGCCAGGAATGACCCATTTTGATCGTTCTTCTTGCGGGAATGGTTCCAGAAGAAGATGTTCCCATGGTTCTGAACTTGGGGGACGTGTACTGGCTTCCCTTCATCCACTACTGTAAAGCTGAGAAATAGGAATATGAGGATGGGAGAAAGGCAACAGGAGGGGGCTTTAGATTAAACCATGCAGGAAACTAGATCCAACCATTCATAATCATTAGTATTATATATCAGAGAAGTGGGCTCAGATAAAATTGCCAGTTAGGAGAGTCTGACTTGAGAGAAAGATTTAAAAAATAAGCTTAATGGTGTGTATATAGAAGAAGAAAGATGTTGCTTGGAAAAAAATGAGGATGGATGAGCCAGATACAGTCAGATTAGGGGGACACGATGGAAAGGGCAAGGAATTAATAGTGATTACATTGTCATAATGGTTGCAATATCCAGCTGCATTTGATGTGGGACTCTAAATGTTGTTGGGGAAAGACTGCTACAAAGGAAAATAATATCAATAAAAGTTGACATAGAGTGCTTACACTATGACAGGCAAAAAAAAAAAAAAAAGCTTCGATCATAACAGAGAAAACATATATAAAAAGGATGCAGGAGACATAACTTACAGAGTAGGCAGAAATAATTGAACTGAAACTGTGAAGCAGAGTCCCTACATGGCAGATTAATGCCTAAGAGTGAACTCTAGAAACAACCAGGTGAAACCATCCAAGACTGGAAACACGTCACCTCCTGCTCTAGAAAGTTTGGTGATCTGAGGCATTTCTCTCTTGGGCAGCTAACTAGGATTTCAATGCTAGTTTACTTCACAAAAGGAATTATTTTTTTTAGAAGGGTGAAACCAACCTCTTCAAGATATTCTTACCTGATCCCCTTCATGTCCCTGTAGAGCACTCTGTTCAGTACAAATGGAGCATCGTCTAAAGTACAAGCTATATTCCTCAATAGAACATTCCCTCTATCAGGCAGTAGTAGGTTTTCTTCTAATAGGGAAATGTGAGCACTGATCTTCTTATTTCCATGGGCTTCAGCATCCTATGGCAAAATGTTTCCGACCATTTATTTGCCAATAGCCAAAGAGCTATTCTCTTAATCATGTCTCCCTTCATTAGCCAGTTTGTGTATCTGAACCCAATAATTTAATTTTCCTGAATAAATGATGCAGATATTACCATTCATAGGCAGTGGGGAAAAAGCTGACACCACAGGTGTTCCTGAAACCTGAGTTTTACTGACTGGAATAGATTTACACAATGTCAATCAGACTAGTTTACTTTAAAAAAAAAAATCTGCCAGGTCTACTTAAATTTAGAGGTTTAAAACTTGGATCCCTTTGAACCATACTCATGTTGTATGGGCTTCAGTTAAAAGTACTTATTCCAGAGAGCTGGGGCAAGAAGATGACTTCATTTCATTCCTATTTCTTAACCATCTACTATGATGTGAATATGGGAAAAAATGCTCTCAAGAAATTCTTAACATTGTTTGGCTATGACGTTTGATTTACATCATTTCAGGAAAGGATTACTTGGGGATGCAGATTGCAGACTTTACTCAACTACTATTTCTAATTAAAATAACTGAGAATTCTCTGTACCTAAAATATTATAACAATATTATATGTTAACACATATATTAAATATGCCCATAAATTGGGGACATGAGAGACACTTTCTCTGATATTTGTCTCCTCTTTCTATGTACTTGGGTTTGCTCTTTGTGCTTTTCTTTTCCCTTCTGCCTTGATTCCTCCTTTTCTACATAGAAGATCAACAGGCTAACTAACAAAGATGTATTAAGATGTATTAAGATGTATCTCAGGGTGGGCTTCCCTGGTGGCACAGTGGTTAAGAACCTGCCTGCCAATGCAGGGCACATGGGTTCAAGCCCTGGTCTGGGAAGATCCCACATGCCACAGACCAACTAAGCCGGTGCGCCACAACTACTGAGCCTGCGCTCTAGAGCCTGCGAGCCACAACTACTGAGCCCATGTGCCACAACTACTGAAGCCCCTGCGCCTAGAGCCCATGCTCTGCAACAAGAGAAGCCACCGCAATGAGAAGCCCGCGCACCACAACAGAGTAAACCCCGCTCGCCGCAACTAGAGAAAGCCCACACACAGCAATGAGACCCAACACAGTCAAAAATAAATAAAATAATTAAAAAAAAAAAAGATGTATCTTAGGGTACTGCAGATCTCTGAAGCAAGTTGGAGCAATACATCTTTTTCTTGATTGGTCTCCTGTTGCTGGTCACATCATTTCCAACTACATTGGAAAATTCAGCCATTCAGGAGATGATTCCCATAATCAAGTGCTGCTATTTAGCTGAGATGAACGACATAGTTTCCCTGGATCAATGGAAGCTGTGATATATGTAGAAGACAGCCATGCTGTTTCTGCCTGGAAAGAGCAGCAAGCTGGGAGTGTCTGAGGTGGCAGCAGAGCTGTGGACAGTGGTCCATCCAGGTCATGTATTTTAAGTGACAGGATTCTGTAATAGTCTCAGATTGTTTCTAGGCAGTGCTATGAAATATAGTGTCATGTTGGATTCTACTTTATAATGACTTTATGATTTAAATTGTTCCTTTTAAAACTGACTCCCAGGAGGCTTCCCTGGTGGTGCAGTGGTTGAGAGTCTGCCTGCCAATGCAGGGGACACAGGTTCGAGCCCTGGTCTAGGAAGATCCCACACGCCGCGGAGCAACTGGGCCCGTGAGCCACAACTACTGAGCCTGCGCGTCTGGAGCCTGTGCTCCGCAACAAGAGAGGCCGTGATAGTGAGAGGCCCGCGCACCGCGATGAAGAGTGGCCCCCGCTTGCCGCAACTAGAGAAAGCCCTTGCACAGAAACGAAGACCCAACACAGCTAAAAATAAATAAATAAATAAATAATAAAAACAATAAAGGAATTCCTTAAAAAAAAAAAAATGACTCCCGAAACATCATGCAAGGGAAATGTAGCTTGAACTGCATGTACATCTCCTCACGGTTATTTTTTTTTTTTAACATCTTTCTTGGAGTGTAATTGCTTTACAATGCTGTGTTAGTTTCTGCTGTATAGCAAAGTGAATCAGCTATATGTATACATATATCCCCATATCCCCTCCCTCTTGCGTCTCCCTCCCACCCTCCCTATCCCACCCCTCTAGGTGGTCACAAAGCATCGAGTTGATCTCCCTGTGCTATGCAGCTGCTTCCCACTAGCTATCTATTTTACATTTGGTAGTGTATATATGTCAATGCTACTCTCTTACTTTGTCCCAGCTTACCCTTCCCCCTCCCCGTGTCCTCAAGTCCATTCTCTACGTCTGCGTGTTTATTCCTGTCCTGCCCCTAGGTTCATCAGAACCATTTTTTTTTTTTTTTTAGATTCTATATATATGTGTTAGCATACAGTATTTGTTTTTCTCTTTCTGACTTACTTCACTTTGTATGACAGACTCTAGGTCCATCCACCTCACTACAAGTAACTCAATTTCGTTACTTTTTATGGCTGAGTAATATTCCATTGCATATATGTGCCACATCTTCTTTATCCATTCATCTGTCGATGGACACTTAGGTTGCTTCCATGTCCTGGCTATTGTAAATAGTGCTGCAATGAACATTCCTGATGGCTATTTTTTTTTTTTTAAATCTCCTTTTAGCGGTTATTTTTTAATGTCACTTTATTGTCTGTTCTAGGCTTATCTGACTTTTTTTATTTTTTTTATTTTTTTTAATTTTTTATCTGACTTTTGGCACAATGAAATTAGGAATCCCAAGACATAATTTTATTTCTTATACCTTTCCTCTCTGCTTGCCAACTTGCAATCATTCCAGTTGCATCTTTACTAGGCTTTGGGTCATTGTAAAGTATTGGAATGAATAAAACATCTATAGCAGCAATTTCTCAAGAGAATTTAGTGTGTTCCTCCTTTGTAACCATTGCACATCACCTACTGTAAGGAAATTTTTTCTCTTATATATCATTTTAGAAAACACACCTGGGTGAGGGCCTTAAAGGTCTCCGCGTACACTGGCTCCAAGGATACTCCACTTGTCTCTGCAGCACGTTGGATTTGGTGCAGCCACTTTTGTCTGGCACAATTTCTCAGACTCTCAACATGGCTCCTTTCTAAAGTATTCATCAGAAACTCCACAACGCTTTCCAGAACTTGATCTTCATTGCCCCTCAGTTCAGATACAACCAATTCTATGTATTTCTGAAACTGTTTGGAAGACAACCTCACTTCGTGACCAGGGTGTGGCTTTGGAAATTGGATGTGTAGTTTAGCTAAAAGACATAAATACAAAACCAAGAACTAATCAAAAGTTCATTCATCTGTGGGGGAAATTTTCATTCTCCTCTCTTACAGCAAATTGAAGCCTCTGACAACTGCTTCCCATGGAAAACCAGGCATATCAAAGGCACCTCAAGCCCAATGGAACATCTTACAGTGACTTCCTATACTGAACTCAAGATGACTCTTATGTCATCTGTTATTGTTTTGTTTTAATTCTACCACTCAGCCAGGTGAAACCTTATAACATCATCCTTAGGTCCCTTAAATTCTAGAATCCATCATGTCCAACTCCTTCATTTTACCCATGTGGACACCTGACTCTATAGAGGTTCAGTAACTTGCCCATGGTCATGTGACCATTTAGTGAAAGATCCAGTATTGGAACCCAGCTCTCCTGACCATTGTGTAGTATCTTTTCCTCTGTGGAACATAGTTCTCTGTTATGAAGTTTTCCCATCCTGTAAGTGGAAACCACCTCATTATGCCTTTTGAAACTTCATTAAGTAAATTGTCTTCGGAGGCAGTCTAAGACAAGTAGTGTAGTATAATGTACAGTTTGCAGAAGACATAGTTAATGAAGAACACATGACAGTTGATAAACTTAGGTACCTTTGAAGATCAACGTATTGGTTACGTTCATTTCTGAAAAGGTTGAAGACCTTAACTAACTCTGATTGCTCTTTCCCTTATGTACTACATACTTTAAGAATTTGAAATCTGTTATGCCAAAGTAATCAGATAAATCCTTAAACCCAGTGAAGAGCAAAATCATTTATACTGGGATCTAAGCAAATGAAGGAGAGAACTTATTACATTAGAATAAGATTTTTAGTAGCTTTTGATTGAGAAGAATTGATCAGAAGAGAAAAATATAATATAGGAGAAGAAAAAGTCATTAAGGAGAATAAGAAGTTAAGTAACTTCAGGGGAAACTTTCAAGCCATTCAGACTTGAGAGGTGAGTCAGACCTTGTAGAAGCAGAAAGATAAAACAAGAAGGGAAAATAGGCAGAACTGTGGAGTGGTTTGGATTCTTTTAACCCCAAGAGCATGGGTAGCCAGACACACAGAAGGAATCTAACTATGTACAGTTAAGGTCTTGGACAAAGCACTCTACAACAGTTCAACTCCTGATTGCTCTGACATTTTCTATATTCCCACCAGCAATGCACAAGGGTTCCAATTTCCCCATATCCTTGCAAACACTGTTATTTTCCATTTTAAAAATTATAGTCATACTACATGAGCAACAAAAGCAAAAATAAATTAGCGGGGCTACATCAAACTAAAAACCTTCTGCACAGCAGAAGTAGCAACAAAATGAACACCTACAGTATGGGAGAAAATATTTGCAAATCATATATCTGATAAGGGGTTAATATCCAAAATACATAAGGAACTCATACAACTCAATAGAAACAAAAAATCTGATTGAAAAATGGGCAGAGGAACTGAATAGATACTTTTCCAAAGAAGACATGCAAATGACCAAAGGTGCATGAAAAGATGCTCAAACATCATTAATCATCAGGGAAATGCAAATCAAAACCACAATGAGATATCACATCACACTTGTTAGAATGACTGTCATCAAAAAGACAAGAGATAACAAGTGTTGGTAAGGATGTGAAGAAAAGGGAACCCTTGTGGACTGTTGGTGGGAATGTAAATTGGTATAGTTACTGTGGAAAACAGTGTGGAGGTTCCTCAAGAAATTAAAAATAGAACTACCAAATGATCCAGGAATTCTACTTCTGGATATATATCTGAAAGAAATAAAATCACTGTCTCGAAGAGATATCTGCATCTCATGTTCATTGCAGAATTATTCACAATAGCCAAGATATGGAAACAACCTAAGTGTTTGTCAACGAATTAATGGATAAAGAATCATGGAGTGTGTGTGTGTGTGTATATATATATATGACATACGAATTATATATATATGTATGTATATATGTGAATGACACATATACCATGGAACATTACTGAGCCATGAGAAAGAAGGAAATCCTGTCATTTGCAACAACATGGATGGACCTTGAGGGCTTTATGCTAAGAGAAATAAGTCAGACAAAGACAAATACTGTATGATCTCACTTATATGTGGAATCTAAAAAAGCCAAACTCACAGAAACAGAGTGTAGAATGGTAGTTGCCAGGGGCTGGGGGTGGGGGAAATGGGGAGATGGTGGTCAAAGCGTACAAACTTTCATTATAAGAAAAGTTCTGGGATTCTAACGTACAGCATGGTGATTATAGTTAATACTGCATTGTATACTTGAAAGTTTCTAAGGGAGTAGATCTTAAATGTTCTCATCACAAAAAAAGAAATGGTATTGTGTGAGGTGATGGAAGTATTAACTAAGCTACTGTGGTAATCATTTCATAATACATGTGCATCAAATCAATACATCGTACATCTTAAACTTACACAATGTTACATGTCAATTATATCTCAATAAAGCTCAAAAAAAATTATAGCCACACTAGTAAGTGTGAAGTGGTATCTCACGGTTTTAGACCAACCAGTGTTTTAACTGTATATATGCCACAATACCGGGAAACTTGAAGCCAAGTTGTTACCACAACTTAAGAAAATTACATTTTTACCTTTCTTCATAGATTCCTTTTCCATTCCCTCCTTGTATGTGTACAAGAGTTCATCAACTTCATTCAGATCCAGGAAGCCTGAGCCATCACAGTCCCACTTCTGAAAGAGGGCATTTAGGAGAAGTCCCCGTCGGACTTGGGAAGCATTTTGTCTAGCCTAGGATACAAACAGGATAACAAAGCACAGAAGATACACTGTATTGTGCTAGCTGGCATCTTATGCTTATTCCCCCCAAAGTGCAGCATTTTTTATAGAAACAGCTTTACTTTGGGACTAAGCATAAATATGAATGGTAAAATGAAGCATTTAATTTTTTATTATTTAAAAATATTTTTTAATTAAAAATTTTTTTTTAAATGAAGCATTTAATTTTAATTCTTTAAATATCATTTCTTTGTTTCACCTCTAAGCCAAAAAGCAGGCATTCTCTGCATTGAACTAAAACACATTAATTTAGGAAGGGGACTCACTCCTTGAGAATCTTTGATTCATTCCTTTCTACTCCCTTACTAGTTGTTTAAGAATGTGATAAAACATGGGGTGCTCTGCCTGGCTTCTTGATGGAATATGTTTTGTAGTAAAGGGGGTTGGATGGCAGTGTTCAAACAACAAAAAAATGACTGTGTTCAAAAATTCTTTTTTATATTTAACATTGACCTAACTTGATATTAATTTTATTTACCATTTAGACTTTTTTACTAGATTATGTCAACTAGATAGTAATTTAATTTCGTTGCTAAAAGAAAGTGAACATATACCATTTGATTAAATGGGGGGAATAGCAGTTGAGGAGGCAAAAGGAATATCAACTCTAGATTAGGTTGAGAAGACTCATAAGACTGATAAGTTTACTGAATATGCCTGGTGAACCTGATTTATGTATTTCATATAAGAGTACCTAAGTTGTTTATATCAGCTAATGTGTTTGCATTTATCAGCTAGGTAAGTAGTAATTTCTTAAGAAATATGTACTACCTTGGTGCACATGAATAAAAATATATATTCAAGCCACAATTGTACCCCTATGTATGTGCATTTGCAAATGCACTCACACAGCAGACAGTGCACACACACACACGCACACACACACACATGTACACACACACACACATCTTTGCATATACACATTTCTGCTCCTCGGAATCTGCTCTTCCAGCTTCAGAGGAGCAAAAACACAGCTGTAAAATAAACCATCACTTGCCATCAGCAATCATGTTCTTATTAGGGGAATGAGTTCTCTGGAGTGTGATCTTAGAATATTTGACATTAAAATGAAGTATTTAATGGCCATGCTCGTTGAACTAAAGTGATAGGTTTGGTTGTAAGTTACTTAAGAAGAGCTAGACTAGGAGCAACTGAGATTGATAGATTTATTTATAATAGTGACCTCACTTGTTTTATTGATAAATAATATTACTCACCTCTTCTAAGCCACTCATTTTCTCTTCTTTTGTTTCAACAAAGCCCTTCTTAAAAAAGGAGGTGAGGGCTTCGCTGACACTCAAGGGGGCATCTTCACCAACAAATGTCTCCAGGAGTTGCACAAACTGGAGCAGATTGAAGGAAACTCCATTGAAGGCACTCCTACCTTTTATTTCCTTGTAAGACTGAATATTTCTGATAATCGAGTGTAGGTCTATCAGGAAGAAACATACATCAAACAGTGAAGTGAACAATTTTATCAAAGTTCTGGAAAATATACAAGTACTTATTGTAATGGACATCTGCTCCTTTTTCTCCTGTCAGGAATTCATGCTCCCTTCATGAGTTCAGCACCCTCCTTTTTTGATTTAGGAAAACATCTCTCCCCCATTGTCAGTTTAGATGTATCAGGTAGTTCTGAGCTTCCTCCACCCTTGCTTCAAGGATGGCCATGTGATATAGGTCCGGCCAGTGATTCACATATGACAGCAATGGAATCCACTATAGGCCAATGAGGATTAGCCCCAGAACTCTTGGGGCAACTATTGGGGCAGAATCACTCTTCTTGTACTCTGATTCCTGAACTAGTAGGATGTAGGCTTAGAGATGCTCTCATGGACATCTCTGCCACAATACAGAGAAAACTGAAACTGAAAGTTACACAGAGAAGAACAGGGCTGAGAGGCAAAGAGACACTGTCCTGCTGCTATTATTGAGCTCTTGGATTCAGTTGTGCCTGAAGCCAGCTGCAGTCTGGACTCACTAGTTAAATAAGTCTGTAAATACCACCACTACCACCTCTCCCCACAAGAGTCTTGACTAATATATTTACCTTGAAGCTCAGTGTTATAACATGAAGCATATTTCATAAAAAAGCCCTGTGATTTATGTTTGATTTATTAACTAATTCAATCATTCATGCCCTTATGCTTTCCATATGAGATTTGATGTGACTTAAAAAGGATCACCCACACAACTGTTAAAATGGTAAAGCAAAACTGAGATAAAGAAGTAAGACCAGGAGAAGAGGAACATGAATTAGCAGGCAACAAGAGCTTACTCAATGCCATGCAATTTCACCAAATATTTGGAGGATAGAAATTTGTCATTTGATCCATGCTTAAATGAGAAAAAGATTACAGATAGGTAGAAAATATCTTGATCTTATAAGTTCTACTACTTGTTGATGAAAGATAAAATGATAAAATCGTACTTGTTGGAATAATTGTTGTTAAAAACATGGTTTACTGAGACCTAATATCTACTCTTTATTGTCTCTGTTGAGTAGATCTTCCTTTGTTAAGTCTTCAAAAACAAGACAGATCCTCACCTACCTCACATATTTGGATGTGGAACTACCAGGGAGAGGAATAGCTGGAATGATTTCTATTTTTCTAATATCTAACATCTGATTCCCTTTGTATACCTTGATGATAGCTTCAAAGTGGTTTCAGGGCCATTTAACAGTAAAAAGAAAAAAAAATTGTATACGGTTGGCTCTCTGTAGCCGCAGGTTCTGCATCTGTGGATTCAACTGTGGATCAAAAATATTCAGAAAAAAAATTTCCAGAAAGTTCCAAAAAAGCAAAACTTGAATTTGCAACATGCTGGCAACCATTTACATAGCATTCGCATTGTATTTACAACTGTTTACATAGCATTTACATTGTATTAGGTATTATACGTAATCTAGAGATGATTTAAGGTATATGGGAAGATGTGCACTGGTTATATGCAAATACTATTCCATTTTACATAAGGGACTTTAGCATCCCTGAATATTGGTATTCATGGGGGGAACTTTGGGGGGTGGTTTCCGTGGAACAATCCCCTGCAGATACTGAGGGACAACTGTATTAATGCATATGTTTTAAAGAGCATTCATCAATAGCACTGCATGTACACTACCACCTAAAACAGTCATCTTGAATATGTTTAGATCCATCAGCTCAGGGACACAATAATGCAAGTATCACTCTGCCATTGTGCCTTGGCTAAGTCCAGTCCTTATCATCGTGTACGACAGTAAATTAAGTTCATCAATTAGAGTGCCATCTGTTCTCCCTGGTTTTGTTGTTAACATGTACCTGTGAACCTGGAGTTACCATAGATTAAGTTTGCCTGTTCCTCCTCTTCACATTTGGCATACTTCGTGTTCCAGTTACAAGTCAAAAGTTCACCTATAAAATACATGTTCCATAATATAGCCAACGTAACTTCACTTTCATAATGGTTTTGCTCTAGAGTATGAATGAAAGGAGGATTAAATGAGGAGTTACCTGACCATGATTTTCCTTCTATTTTTTGGGACTTGGGTTCACAGGATTTGTCTTTCTGAACTTCCTTTTTTTCAGTTTCTAAGAGGTACAAAAGAAAATGCCTATGAATTGGACATTATATATTCTATTATATATTCTAAAGTTAATAAATGAGAGAAGTGCCTTGCATATAGAACACAAAAACTTTCTTTCAGGTCTTTCCTATATATGCTATATCATAATGGTATCACTTAATAACTTTAGTTGTTGGGAGCAGCTCTGTGACAAAGGCTATTTGTTGTACCCAAATTTGGCCATGCAAATTAAGGGCTATATTTCCTAGCCTCTCTGGCAGCTAGGTGTCACTATATGCCTAAATTCCGACCAATGAACTGTGACGGGAAATGATGTAATACCTATCCTTTCTCCTCACCTGGTGGTCAGAATGTGGACATGGTGGTGAGCTATCCTGGGCCATGTGGTTGGAGGAGACACAAGACAGAAAGAGCCTGAGCCTCTGCTGATTTCATGGGGCTGAGCTGTCATATAAATTTTTACTTTTACATGAGAAACAAGGAAACTCCTGTCTTGTTTAGACATTGTTATTTTGTTTTGCTTTTGTTTGTTTTTTTAGACACTGTTATTTTGGATCACTGTTGCAGATAGTCAAAATTAAGTCCTCACTAATAATACATCTGACTGAATAGTAACTTCATTAACTTTTTAAGCTGTATCCCTACTATGCAGGGAGAGCCAGAAATTAGTAGCCTTGTTTCATGGAGAAATAAATATAATGCTGAAAAAAATGAAAGATTTAAAATTAGTTAATGTTAGTGTAGAATCTAGAACATAGGTTACCCATCTCTTAGGAGTTTTAAATAAGAATTTTCTTTGGGACTGTAGAACTATAGAATTAAAAAATTATGCTTAACTGAGGTCTTAAGTGGCTTTGAGATTGGTTCTCTAAAAGATTAGAATTCTTCAACAAAAAGAGCGTAAATTGGCATAGGCAATTCAGAGGAAAAGTCTTCTTCAGCATAAATATTTGAAATGCGGGGTGCTTTCAGTCTTAAATATGACCTCCAGAAACTCTTATATACAACTGGAAAAAGTGAGATACTTTTAAAGTTTGAAATAAAAGAAATTTATTTCTTTTATTTTGATATCAGACACCACATTTAAAATAAAAGGGTTTCTACTGCCTTTTCAGAGGTCCAATGAAAATTTCTACATGTAATATTACCAGATTTCTTCCTTACAAATGGGCTTCTAGTGTAAAAGGAATTCTAGGTAAATTGATAATAGAGACTTTCTGGTTTGCATGTAATTGATTACTCAAGGTCTAGACTCATGTTGAGTAGCAAAATATATCTGAAGATTGCATGACCTCATATGTCAGGAAGAGATCCTAACTGAAATGAATATTTCCTGAAAGGACTTTAAAAAACACTCTACAAAACAAGGAGCTGATGTAGAAGAACTATATTACTGCCTGAAAGATGACCTTTTCTGCTTGATACCGAAATTTTCTCTTGCAGTTCAGGACTCATGAATAGTTGCTCGTCATAGATTTGCCCCTGAGTCCTTTCTTCCTGTGGAGGGATTTCAGTGTACTCAAAGGAAATAGCCTCCCTAGATTTTTCACTTTCTCTTAAGATACTACCTTTTCTTGATTGTGAAGTTGAGTCTATATCCTCTTGTTTTTCTGGAATTGTCTCTGTGGGTGGTTGTCGTTCTGCAGTTGACCCTCTGTGTGGTCCTTGTTCTACTACTGACTCTCTGCGTGCTCCTTGTTCTGCAACTGACCCTCTGGGTCGTCCTTGATCTAATAGGGATTCTCTGCGTGCTTCCTGTTCTGCAGTTGACCCTCTGGGGTGTCCTTGATCTAAGAGTGACTCTCTGTGTGATTCCTGTTCTGCAATTGACCCTCTGTGTGGTCCCTGTTCTAATACTGACTCTCTATGTGTTCCCTGTTCCTCAGGTGACCCTCTGTGTGATCCTTGTCCTGTTGTTGACTCTTCATGTTGTCCTTGTGCCGTTACTGATTCTCTGTAAAGTCCTTGCTCTGCAGCTGGTTCAGTGTGGATTCCTGGTGGTACTCCTTGTTCTATTATTGACTCATTATGTGGTCTTTGTTCTATTATTAATTCTCTACTTGATCCTTGTTCTGGAGTTGAACCTGTGTAGGTTCCTCGTTTTGCTACTGATTCTTTGTTCGGTTCTTGTTCTCCAGTTGACTCTTTGTCTTGTTCTTGTTCGTTGGTTGAAATTCTGTTTGGTTCTTGGTTTGCAGTTGTCCCTCTCTGCTGTTCTGGTGGGCTTTGTGGTAGTGTTGATTTTCTATGTTTATCATGTTTATGTTGATCTTCTGGATTTGCTAATAATTTACTTTGGCTCTTGCTAGCATGTTTTTCAGAAAGTAATGTATTCATCTCTAAGAGTACTTTGTCAAAGTCTTCATAAATGTGCTTCTGATTATCCATGTCTCCCCAGAACTCAGGCAAGTCTATCTCTCCAAATTCAACAAACGGCCCTAACACAGAAAACAAAACATTTACCTAAACAGTTGATCTTATAGTGTAGAATCAGAGCTAGTAAATTAATGTAAAAGAGCAATGGGCTGTGATGACCTAGATGGGTGGGATGGGAGGGGTGTGAGGGAGGACCAAGAGGGAGGGGATATATGTATACATATAGCTGATTCCCTTCATTGTGCAGCAGAAGCTAATACAACATTGTAAAGCAATTATACTCCAATTAAAAAAAAATCTATATGGGAAAAAAATCCGAAAAAGAATGGATGTATGTATATGTATAACTGAATCACTTTGCTGTACACCTGAAACTAACACAACATTGTAAATCAACTATACTCTATTATAAAATAAAAATTTAAAAAAAGCAATCAGCACAGTGACTGTAACATAGACCTATTGCTTTAAATAAATATCAGTTACCTTTCCCAGCAACTCAATAAAAAACAAAAAGGTATCTAAAGGAACATAAAAGATGCTCACTACTGTAAATTAGAAATAATCCCTTCCTAAAAGGTATGGTTTTGGAAATGAACATGATTCTTCTTTTGCTACTAGGAGAGTTGCTTAGACTTGTAAGGCAAATAGAATTTATCCTCTACTCTTGGTCCTCCCACAATAAGCATAGCATAGGGCTGAGGAAAGCGACAAATGTCTTTCACCTCATATACCTTTTCAGTATCTGCAATACCAAAATAAAAGCAAAGCTCTGTGACAATCTTTCACTGAGCTGTATTTTTCCAATATTCATTTTCTCTCCCTTCCCTCTTCCCTCTCTTTCTTCTTCATTCCTCAATTCTTTTTCTCCACAACTTATGTGGACACCTGGTTCAGAATTCTAGGGAAAGATTGGATAGCACTCATGAGAATCCCACTGTTAAACAACAACAACAACAACAAAACAACCTTGATATCCAGGACTACAGAAAATGGGACTCATGCCACAAGACTGTACCCCTTCCTCCCAAAACAGTTAGTATTTAAGTTCTAAAACTGCGATTCCCACAATTTTCAGGATACTCTATGTACACTATCCATAGATATTTAAGTATCCAAGTAATAAATTTTCACACAAGTAAAATATTCACTTTCTTTGGAAAACTCATCCATTCAAAGACCTCCTCTTTAAAAAATAAAAATATAACCCACAATCCTTTTGTTTTGGGAGTAATATAAAAAAGATATTTTACTGTATAAGTACAGTAGAGGTGTACAAGTAAAAGTGCTTGAGAGAGAGAGGTGTGGCCAAGAGGCCAGATTAGGAAGACCACGAGGTCACCTCCTTCCTTGGGCACACCAAATTTACAACTATTTACAGAGCAACTATCCACGAAAGCAGAAAAGATTTTCCGCAACTAAAGACATAAAGAAGGAACCACTATGAGACAGGCAGGAGGGGCAGAGATGTGGTATAATCAAGACCCACACCCCTGGGTAGGTGACCCACAAACAAGAGGATAATTACAATTGCAGAGGTTCTCTGCAAGGAGCAAGGGGTCTAACTCCCACATCAGGATCCTAGACTGGAGGTCCTGTCCCAGAACATCTGGCTTTGAAGGGCAGCAGGGCCCTTAAAGACTGGTACCTGGAAACTATAAGACATTGATGAAAGAAATTGAAGATGACACAAATGGAAAGATACACTGTGCTCATGGACTAAAAGAATCAATATTGTTAAAATGACTATATTACCCAAGGCAATCTACAGATTCAGTGCAATCTCTATCAAAACACCAATGGCATTTTTCACAGAACTAGGACAAATAATTCTGAAATTTTTATAGAAACACAAAAGACCCTGAATAGCCAAAACAATCTTGAGAAAGAAGAAGCTGGAGCTATCGCACACCCTGATTTCAAAATATATTATAGGGAATTCCCTGAGGCTTGGTGGTTAGGACTTTGCACTTTCACTGCCAAGGGCACGAGTTCAATCCCTGGGCAGGGAACTAAGATCCCACAAGTCATGAAGTGTGGCCAAGAAAAGAAAAAATCCAAACAAACAAACAAACAAAAGCTATGGTAATCAAAACAGTATGGTACTGGCACAAAACTGGCATGTAGATCAATGGAACAGAATGGAGAGACCAGAAATGAACCCACACTTATATCGTCAATTAATCTACAACAAAGAAGGCAAGAGTATACAATGGGGAAAGACAGTCTCTTCAATAAATGGTGTTGGGAAAACTGGACAGCTACATGCAAAAGAATCAAGCTGAATTACTTTCTCACACCATGTACAAAAATAAAATCAAAATGGATTAAAGACTTAAATGTAAGACCTGAATCCATTAAACTCCTAGAAGAAAACATTGGCAGTAGGCTCTTTGACATCTGCCTTAGTGATGTATTTTTGGATATGTCTCCTTAGGCAAGGGAAATGAAAGCAAAAATAAACAATGGAACAGCATCAAACTAAAAAGCTTTGGCACAGCAAAGGAAACTATCAACAAAACAAAAAGACAGCCTAATGAATGGGGGAAGATATTTATAAATGATATATCTGCTAAAGGGTTAATATCCAAAATGAAGAAGACATACAAACCAACATCAAAAAAACAACCTGATTAAAAAATGGACAGAGGACCCGAATTGACTTTTTTCCCAGAGAAGATGTACAGTTGGCCTACAGATACATGAAAGATGCTCAACATCACACTAATCATCAGGAAAATGCAAATCAAAACCACAATGAGATACCACCTCACACCTGTCAGAATGGCTATCATCAAAAAGACAACAAATAATAAGTGCTGGCAAAGATAAGGAGAAAAGGGAACCCTTGTGCACTGTTGGTGGTATTGTAAATTGATGCAGCCACTATGGAAAACAGTATGGAGATTCCTCAAAAAATTAAAAGTAGAACTGCCATATGACCCAGAGAACAAATGGTGGTTGCCAGAAGGGTTTGAGGTGTGGGTGAAACAGGTGAAGCGAATTAAAAGGTACAAACCTCCAGTTATATAATAAATAAGTCACAGGGATGTAATATACAGCATAAGGAATACAGTCAATCATATTGTGTTAAGTTTGTAGGGGGATAGATTGTTACTAGACTCATCACGGTGATTATTTCCTAATACATGAAAATGTCAAATCATTATGTAGTACATTTGAAACTAACATAATATTGTACATCAACTATATTTCAATAAAAAATGCTTGGGAGAAGGAAACATTTTTCTTAGAAACTTTAGAATTCTAAGTTGGACATTAAAACTGGAATTACCACTACCAACTTAATTTCCAAAACATTCAGATTGTCACTAAAGCACCCCTTCATTTGAATGAATTTAAAATTGAATTCTAGCTGAGTTCTGACTTAACAACTTTTAGTATTACACCATAGTGAAAAACACATCTAGTTGTGATGAAGACTGAATTTTGTGTGGAATGAACAACTCGACAGAGCTATCATGATCTAAGGGAGATGTTATATGAAGGGATTCCATGGGGATAGAATGACCTTGTATTATCATTTCGGTGTACTGCATCACTCCAGCTTGAGCATGCTCCCTCTGGGTGGCACTTACATTGTCTTGGGTTTCGGAGTAAACCTCTGAGCACTTTTGAACTTTGGTCATAGAATGTTTCCAGTAAAGCCAATGTCCTCTGCCGATCCAAAAACCCTACCTAAGCAGAAAGTTGGCAATTAGTTGTTACAGGAGATTTGAAATTTTTATGTAGATGGAATACTGAAGATTTTATCATTACCACCAGCACCGTAATCACGTAAGTAAAAGCTGCAGAGTCAAAATCAGGAAAGTTATATCTTGCCTTTAAGCTTGCACTCTACTTCTCCTTTCTGTGACACTTAGTAGCCGCATAAATATTTGTTGTTACTTAACTGCTAAAACCAATACATGATGTTCAGTTCTTATCTAATCTGACCTGAGTATGACATTCGGAACAATTAATTGCTCCCTACTTGTTCTTTATTTGCATTGTTTTTATTTTAGGAAAAATTTCAATTAGAGAAAAATATAGAAAATGATAAAACTGACACTTGTGTTCCCAACACTCAGAAATTATGTTTGTTAACATTTTATGTATGTACTTTAAATACTGATATAATAACACGTTCCCTTGCTTTTATTTACTCAACATTGAGATCTGATTCATGTATTTAAGGAAATATATTTTATTTCTTTAATTGATGTATGGTATTCTATAATATGAAAACATCTTAATTTTTAAAAACACCCCTCTGTGGATGAGCATTTAGATTATTTCCAGTATTTTGATACCAAAATAATGTTGCAGTAGATATGCTTATATACATCTCTTTGTATACATATGTAAACATTTCCTTAGGGTAAATAAACAGAAGTATAATTAACAGATTGTGTATAATGTGCATTTTCAACTTTAGTAGTTATTGCCAAATAGCTCTACAAAACACCTATACCAATTTACATTCTCACCAGCACTGAATGAGGATATAATTTCTCCATATCCATGCCAATATTTGATATTGTTAGAGTTTATAATCTGATGGATAAAAAATGGTATCTAATTATTTTAATTTGCATTTCCCTGATTATTAGTGAGATTAAATATATTATATTTTCATATGTTTATTATGTACTTGGGTTTCCTGATCAATGAATGGCTTTTTTTTTTTTAAGATTTTTTTGATGTGGACCATTTTTAAAGTCTTTATTGATTTTGTTACAGTCTTGCTTCTGTTTTATGTTTTGTTTTTTTGGCCACGAGGCATGTGGGATCTTAGCTCCCTGACCAGTGATTGAACCCGCACCTCCTGCATTGGAAGGGAAAGTCTTAACCACTGGACCGCCAGGGAAGCCCCCCAGTGAATGGCTTTTTCTTGTCCTTTCCCATTTTTTCAGTTGGCATGAGTAGTCTGTTTCTTATTAACTTATAAATTTTTGATAATGATTATTCTGTTATCTATATAGCAAATAGTCTTTCTCAGTTTATCTCTTATCAGTTATCAGTTAATCTCTTATTAACTTAACTTTTGGTGAGTTTAGCCATATCAATGTTCTAAATTTTGAAGTAGTCAAATGCATCAATCATTTCCTCTATGGTTTGTGCTTACTTGCTGTATTCTTTAGGAAGTATTACCTATACTGAGGTCAAAAGGCATGCTCTAGGGCTTCCCTGGTGGCACAGTGGTTGAGAATCTGCCTGCCAATGAAGGGGACACGGGTTCGAGCTCTGGTCTGGGAAGATCCCACGTGCCGCAGAGCAACTAGGCCCGTGAGCCACAATTACTGAGCCTGCGTGTCTGGAGCCTGTGCTCCCCAACAAGAGAGGCCGCGATGGTGAGAGGCCCGCGCACCGCGATGAAGAGTGGCCCCCACTTGCCGCAAGTAGAGAAAGCCCTCGCACAAAAACGAAGACCCAACACAGCCATAAATAAATAAATAAATAAATAAAAACATCGCCAATGTTATTAAAAAAAAAAAAGAATAATGCTAAAAAAAAAAAAAAAAGGTATGCTCTATATCTGCTTCTAAAGCTTTAAAAATTTTGTTTTCCACATCTAGGTCTCTGATCAGATGGAACTTATTTTTCCTCATTAAGGAGACTGAAATCTAATTTTATTTTTTTTCCAATATGGAAGCCAATCATCCCAATATCGTTTATTGATTAGTCCCTTCCCACTAGTTTACATCCATGTTATACACTAAATTCCCACATTCTCATGGGTCTGATGCCAGGTTCAATATTCTGTTAATATAACTTTATTTTTGTAAATCAGGAAAATTCTCCCCAACTTGTTCTTCTTTTTAGAACTGTTTTTGCTATATTTGGACCTTCATTTTTCCATACAATTTTTAAAAACTAAAGCTTTGAAAAATAACGTACAGAAAAGTACACAAATAATAAGTGCATGGTTTTATGAATTATCACAGTATAAACATACACATGAGCTGTTTCTCAAAGGAGAATAGTTAACTTTGGTAGAAGGCATGGTTTTGCTCCAAAACTTGAGGGATCTACATTGTGATTCTACTATTGCAACTTGCGATAGCTTTCTAATTTGCCCTGTTCATTTCAAATACTGTAGGATCTTCTAGGCGATAAGGCACAAGATAAAGAAGAGGCTTTGTAATGCAGCCTAGAAAGCCTACAAGACCTTTTCTTGCTCTGGGACCCCCTTTGCCAGCTGATGGCTCAGTTAACACAAAAGAGCAGCACAGATTGATACAAATGTGGTAAAGGTTGTTCCTAAA
Source organism: Balaenoptera borealis (assembly GCF_965194805.1). Lineage (NCBI taxonomy): Eukaryota > Metazoa > Chordata > Mammalia > Artiodactyla > Balaenopteridae > Balaenoptera > Balaenoptera borealis. Next base: position 46,492,732 of record NC_138879.1, on the reverse strand, counting down.
ATGTAAAAAGGTCCAATAAGTATTATGCTTCTTTCTTAGTGGTAGGTGGCACAGGATATAGCAATTTGCCTCATATTTGAAACAGATATCCTGTCATGCTACCAACTACTAGAAGCTAAAAATTTTACCAACGTAGAAAACACTGAATTTTTATGGTTTTTATCTTCCACCCTCTGACACACATGGAGCTTACCAAGGCATCTAATGCTTCTTCCAGCTCATCCAGTCCAATCACCACAGTGGAAATCATCAAGGTGGTGAACCTGTATGATGTTCTATGTTATGTCAACACAGTCAATGTCTCTGCATACTAAATTATGATAGAAAGAAAAAGAGCTGCCTTAGCCCTATGCCAAGGCAGTGAAAGGATACTGCTGTTCCTAACAGGTGAAATCAAGCTTCTTTTGTTGGTCCTTGCAAACTGCTCTAGAGAAAATAGTAGTTGCCAGATCAGCTGTCGTGAATGATGGATCTGTGTCAGTTTGGTCCAATAAATGTTCCACATCTTGGATTCCATATATATGTGTTAGCACACATATACATGGAATCTAAGAAAAAAAAAAAAAGGTCATGAAGAACCTAGTGGCAAGACGGGAATAAAGACACAGACCTACTAGAGGATGGACTTGAGGATATGGGGAGGGGGAAGGGTAAGATGTGACAAAGAGAGAGAGTGGCATGGACATATATACACTACCAAATGTAAAATAGATAGCTAGTGGGAAGCAACCGCATAGCACAGGGAGATCAGCTCTGTGCTTTGTGACCGACCACCTAGAGGTGTGGGATAGGGAGGGCGGGAGGGAGGGAGATGCAAGAGGGAAGAGATATGGGAACATATGTATATGTATAACTGATTCACTTTGTTATAAAGCAGAAACTAACACACCATTGTAAAGCAATTATACTCTAATAAAGATGTTAAAAAAAAAAGGTTCCACATCTTGAATAGCAGCTGCAAATGGTGTTAGTGTAATCTACAAATATTCTTCAAGATCTACCTACCTTCTGCATAGGCAAAACAGAAGAACTAGATAAGAATGTAATAAGAATGTTATTTTCTGAATCCTTCATATCACTAATATATTTTCATACCTAATCTCTGTGGAATTGTGTTTCTTTTTTAATTTGTTTTTGTTATCCGTTTGTTTTTTACCATTTTGGCAGGCAGAGAAAGTTCACCATGATAGCCTTCAGCCCCTAATTTGTAAGAATTCTGCTAGTTGCTCTACATGTCTATTCCAGTTGTACATTCAAGAACCAGAAATAAATATAGCTAGGTCCCGCAGATTAACTGGGTCTATGATATAACCTTGGACCAAAACAGCATTTATCACCTGACATCCATAAGCCCTAACTTTAACCAGTGGTCCACTGGGGCACTTTGGGATACCAGGGATTAGTGTTAACTTGGAGTCTGGTAATCTCTGAAAGTCTGGTGGAATATTTCCCTCTTTCCAATGCATATTCACCCTAGTAAAGGGCTACATGTCCTTTGAGGAAGGCTTGAAGTAAAATCTACAGTATATGCTTGTAGCAGTCATGTAGAATTCTTCCTCAAGAGAGCCAGCCTCCACTTCAACCAAAGCCTTCTGGGTGTATCAACTGCTTGTCTGGGAACTGGATAAGAAGACAAAACTCTCCATTGTGGTGTCTCAGCTCATGTTTCTGGCCCCATAGTTAGAGCTTTTCTGTAAATAGTTCTAGTAATAATTTAGTAGATATCCTACCTATGTAATTCCTAAGAAAATCATGATCACTACAGAAAATCCATGAGTCAAAACATTCATATGGCCACTTTAATTTCTGCTGTTCATTATGGTAATTCCAATCATATGTTCAGGAACTAGGTAAAAAACCACAGTATGAGTCCTAGACAAATAAGGCCTATTATAATATGGCCTTTAACCTTGGACATTAAGTCAAAATACCATTTATCTATGATATTAACTTTGACCAGTAGACTCTATCTCTGGCAGTTAAATGCCACTTGTCTTCTAGGAATCCCATCAGTTCCTTGAAACCAGAAAGCTCATTTCAATGCCACTAACTCCTACCATCATTCCCAACCTACAGAGGACAGCTACCAAGGAGCTTTTTAGGGATGTTAGTGCTCCTGTCATTAATGGATTTCTCAGGGATTGTCATCTGGGCACTCTTGGGGAATAGGATGAAGGTGAATATGGGTAGGCTACCTATAAGAAATCAACTACGTCAATTTTACAAGCCTTTGGATTTATTCCTTTATAGCATGCCATGAAGGCTCTGGCATCTCAATCTCATTGAATGTAGGCTGTATTTGAGTCAAGGTTATAGTTAATCTACCAAGAAAACTGTTAAAACCATTTCCAAGATACTAAAAATATTACTGCTTAGCAAATCTTCTAAGTATAATGATATTGATAAATCTGGGCTAATCCAAAGTTATATCCATCCTCCTAAGTCTAAAAGTTTTATAATCAGGAATTCTCTGGCGGTCCAGTGGTTAGGACTTTACCTTCCACTGCAGGGGGCACAGGTTTGATCCCTGGTTGGGAACCAAGATCCCACATGCCACGTGACGTGGCCAAAAAAAATTTTTTATAATCAATTCCCACACATGTTCCCCAAGTTTCTGCTGCTATGAATTAGCAAAAACTTGCTATTCTCCTGGAATACTAACAATCACCTTTCTCTACAGATTTGACTAGTCCTCGTGAGGCATGCTGAGATCTGACTTTTGGGTCTAAAGGCAATGGATGATACACAGGTGGGCCTTAAGGAAAATAGCTAATTGCCCCAAGTGAAGTTATAGGTTCTGTAAGGAAAGAAAAGCTTATATTCTCAAAAAAAGGAGAGAAGGGATTGATTTTGCTGCCAAGGGAGTCTTTAGGGAGGTTCGTAGCACAAGTCTCAGCTTCCATCCAAATGTAACCATTCCAAGTCTCAGGATCCCTCTATTTTCCAAGCAATGTGCTGACTTTCACACGAGAGACTTATGAATTTGGCTTATGTTTTCATTCTGTCCCATTAAACTTGGGGGCTGATTTTTTTTTAACCTATATCTGCTCTGAAGCTACAAGAAATAGAGATTCCTTTAGAGTCATCATGGACATTTTCTTTTGTGACTGAAACTTGAGCCGAGCATTTAAAGCCCTGAGCTTGTCTTTTACTTTCTATAACCTCTCCAATGCAGTGAGATGAAGCTCAACCACCGACAGCCCTTGTAGTCAGCACTATTACAATTATGATAAAATGCAGCAGCCACTTGGTCTCTTAAAGCCCAAGGAACTTCATCCCAAGCAACCATAAGTGATCATTTAAAATTTTTTTCATTGAGGAATAATAAGTATGCAATAAAGGGTATACATCTTAAGTGTTTAGCACAATAAATGTTTACCTATCTACTGTGTAAACATTACTCAGATAAAGATATAGAACATTTTTATCATCACTAGAAGGCTCCTTCATGGTTTCTGTTAGTCAATAATTCTCCCAAAGGTAGTTATTATTCTGATATTTATCACTATAGATTAGTTTATCTGTTATTGAATTTCATATAATCGGAGTTATATGACCTTTTGTGTCTTTCTTTGTTCAACATTTTATCTGTGAATGTTATTCATGTTTCATTTGACTGTAATTCTTGTTTCATTGCTACACAATATTCTACTGTATGAATATATATATGAAAATTTATTTAATCATTTTATTGTTGATGTACATTTGTATTGTTTTTAGTTTTTGACTATTATGAACACTTTTTGGATTTTTTGGTCAATTTCAATGAAGCATAATTTACATCCAGGAAAATGCATCAATTTAAAGTGTACAGTTCAGGGACTTCCCTGGCGGTCCAGTGGTTAAGACTTCGCCTTCCAATGCAGGGGATGCAGATTGGATCCCTGGTCGGGGAGCAAGGTCCCACATGCCTCACGGCCAAAAAACCAAAATACAGAACAGAAGCAATAATGTAACAAATTCAATAAAGACTTTTAAAACGGTCCACGTCAAAAAAATCTTTAAAAACAGTGTACAGTTTAATGAGTTTTGATAGTGTATATACCCAAGTAACTACCACCACAATGAAGAGAAAGAACATTTTCATGAAACCAAAAGTTCTCTTGTGCCACTTTGCAATCAGTCCCCTCTACTCATGGCCCCAGAAAACTACCAATCTGCTTTCTACTGTTGTAGATTAGTTTTCTGTGTTTTAGATTTTCATATAATTAAATCATGTAGTGTGTTCTCTTCTGTGACTGCCTTCTTTCACTTAGCATAATATTTTTAAAATTCCTCAACGTTATTATATATATCAGTAGTTCATTCTCTTTCATTGATGAGTAGTAATTCCACTGTGTGGCTATACTACCGTGTGTTTATCCACAAGTTATGGACATCTGGGTTGTTTCCAGTTTCGAGCTGTTACGAATGAGGCTGTTAAGAACATTAAATATAAGTCTTTGGGTATACATATGTTCAGATTTCTCTCATTCCATTTTATTTCTCCTAGGTAAATATCTCGGAGTGGAATTGCTGGTTGATGGGTCATATGGTAAGTATATGTTTAACTTTTTAAGAAACCACCAAACTGGGAATTCCCTGGCAGTCCAATGGTTAGGACTCCGTGCTTTCACTGCCCAGGGCACGGGTTCAATCCCTCGTTGGGGAACTAAAATCCTGCAAGCTGTGCGGTGTGGCCAAAAAAAAAAAAGAAAGAAACCACCAAACTGTTTTCCAAAGTGGTTGTTCCATTTCTATCAGCAATGTATGAGAATTCTGGTTGCTCTACATCTTTACCAACACTTGGTATTGTCAGGCCTTTTAATTTTAGCTACTCTAGTGGGTGTAATTTTTATCTCATAGTGGTTTTAATTTGCATTTCTCTATGACTATTGACATTGAACATATCTGCATGTGCTTACTGGACATACATATATCTTCTTTCCTGAAAGTTAAAAAAAAAAAACCCATGGCATTTTGATTAGATTGTTTCATTAAGTTGTAGGAGTCCTCTATACACTCTGGACACACAACTTTTGTCATTAAATCTATTGCAAATATTTTATCCCAGTCTATAGCTGTCTTTTCATTTCCTCAATAGTGTCTTTCAGAGAACAGAATTTTAAATTTGGTGAAGTCCATTTTATCAAATATTCCTTTAAGGTTCTCTTCTGGAAGTTTGTGATTTTACCTTAAACATTTAGGTCTAAAGGCAATTTCAAGCTTATTTTTATGTTTGGTGTGAGGTAAAGCTTGGAGTACAACTCGCCCCCCCACCCCAAAGTCGGTAGCCAGTTTTTCCAGCACCATGTGTTGAAAAGATTATCCTAGGAACCTCTGTTGAAAATCAACTGACCATGTACATGTGGTTACATTTCTTACTATTTGGTTCCACTGATCTATTTGTCTATTCTCACGCCAATACCGTGCTGTTTTGATTTCTGTAGATATATATTAAATCCTTAAATCAGCTAGTGTAAATTTTCCAACTTTGTTCTTTTTCAAAATTATTTTGGCTACTCTGCATCCTTTGAAATTCATGAACGTTTTAAAATCAGTCTTGTCAATTTCTATAATTAAGCTTACTAGGATTTGGATCAGAATTGTGTTGAATTTATAGATCAATTTGGGAACTGACTAAACATAGTGAGTCTTTTGATTCATGAGTATGGTCTCTGAGAGAAATGAGGACTGGTCTCTTCAATGAATTAGGTTTTTTATTTCTCTCAGTAATGTTCGGTAGTTTTCAGTCTATGGGTATTGTATATACTTTGTTTAATTTATCTGTATTTCATGTATGTGATTTAGGTATTTAAAATTTTCATTTTCCAATTGCTCATTGCTAGTATATAGACATACAATTGATCTGTATGTATTGACCTTACGTCCTGAAGCCTTACTAAATTCATGTATATGTTCTAGTGAATTCAATTTTTATATTCCTTAGGATTTTCTACATAGAAGATCATGTAATCTTCACTAAAGAGGATTTCTTTTTCTTTTCATGCCTACTTCACTGGCTAGTACCTCCACTACAATGTTAAATAAAAGGGGTGAGGGTGGACATCCTTGCCTTGTCCCTGATATAAGGAAGAAATCATTAATTTTTTCACCATTAAGTATAACTGTAGGCTTTCCATAGATGCTCCTTATCATTTTGAAAAAAATTCTATTTCTAGTTTGATGAGAGGTTTTTAAAAAAAATCATGAATGTGTGTTGAATTTTGTCAGATGGCCATATAGTTTTTCTTTTTTTAGTCTCTTAATATGGTTAATTGCCTTGAAGGAATTTTGAATATTAAACCAATCTTACATCCCTGGATTACACTCCACTTGATCTTAATATATTACCTTTATAATATATTGCTGAGCTAATTTGCTAAAATTAACTTAAAGATTTTTGTATCTGGTTCATGGAAGATATTAGCCTACAGGTTTTTTTTTTTTTTTCTTGAGATAGTTTCGTCTGGCTTTTATATCAGAATAATGATGGTCACATAAAATGAGTTGGAAAATGTTCTCGCTTCTATTTTCTGGAAGACTTTGTGTGGGTCTGGAATTATTCCTTCCTTAAATGTTTGCTAGGATTCAGCAGTAAAGCCGTCTTGGCCTGGAGTTTTGTTTGTGGAAAGGTTTTTAATGACATTAATTTCTTTATACATATGAGAGTATCTAGGTTTTCTATTTCCTTTTGAGTCAGACTTGGTAATTTGTGTCTTCCAGAGAATTTGTCCACTCGATCTAAGTGGCAAATTTATTGGCATAAAGTTGTTCATAATGTTCCCTCATTGTCTTTTTATTTTTTATTTTATTAAAAAAACTTTTTTTTAAAAAATATTTTTGGGCCATGCCACACAGCATGAGAGATATTAGTTCTCCGACCAGGGACTGAATCCATACCTCCTGCAGTGGAAGGGCGGAGTCTTCTTATTTATTTTCTTCCTTCCTTCCTTCCTTTCCTTCCTTCCTTCCTTCCTTCCTTCCTCTCTCCCTTCCTTCCTTCCTCCCTCCTTCCCTGCCTTCCTTCCTTCCTTTCTCCCTCCCTCCTTTCCTTCCTTTTTTTGTTGGCTGCGTCCAGTCTTAGTTGAGGCACGCGGGATCTTTGCCGCATGCGGGCTTCTCTCTAGTTGTGGCGCAGGGTCTTCTAATTGTGGCATGCAGGTTTTCTCTCCCTAGTTGTGGTGCATGGACTCCAGAGCGCGTGGGCTCTGTAGTTTCCAGCACATGGGCTCTCTCGTTGAGGCACGCAAGCTCAGTAGTTGTGGCGCGGGCTTACTTGCCCCGTGGCATGTGGGATCCCAGCTCCCCGAATACCAGGGATTGAACCCGCATCCCCTGCATTGGAAGGCGGATTCTTTACCATTGGACCACCAGGGAAGCCCTGGAAGGGTGGAATCTTAACCACTGGACTGCCAGGAAAGTCCCCCCCCCATTGTCTTTTTAATGTCTGTGGGCTCTGTAGTGCTCTTTCTTTCCTGATATCAGTAATTTGTTTCTTCTCTTTTTTCTTTGATCACTCTACCTAGAGGTTTATCAATTATATTAATCTTTTCAAAGAGCCAGCTTTTGTTTTGATTTTCACAATTGTATTTTGTTTTTTATTTCATTGATTTTTGCCGATTTCTGTATCATTTCTTCCTTTTTATTGACTTTGCCTTTATTGGGTTTTGCTTTTCTTTTTCTAGCTTTATAAGATGGAAGCTTAGATCACTGATTTTAGACTGCTCTTGTTTTTTTAATTTTATTTTTTTAATTGGAGTATAATTGCTTTACAATGTTGTGTTAGTTTCTGCTGTACAAGGAAGTGAATCAGCTTTATGTATACATATATCCCCTCCCTCTTGGACCTCCCACCCCCACCCACTCCACCCATCTAGGTCATCACAGAGCACCGAGCTGAGCTCCCTGTGCTACACCGCAGGTTCCCACTAGCTATCTATTTTACACATAGTAGTGTATTTATGTCAAATCTAATCTCCAAGTTCATTGCACCCTCCCCTCCCTGACTGTGTCTACATGTCCATTCTCTACATCTGCGTCTCTATTGCTGCCCTGGAAATAGGTTCAACTGTACTATTTTTCTAGGTTCCACATATATGTACTAATATACGATATTTGTTCTTCTCTTTCTGACATACTTCACTCTGTATGAAAGACTCTAGGTCCATCTATAAATGACCCAATTTCGTTCCTTTTTATGGGTGAGTAATATTCCATTGTATATATGTACCACATCTTCTTTATACATTCCTCTGCTGATGGACATTTAGGTGTTTCCATGACCTGTCTATTGTAAATAGTACTGCAATGAACAATGGGGTACATGTGTCTTTTTTGAATTATGGTTTTCTCAGGGTATATGCCCAGTCGTGGGATTGCTGGGTCATATGGTAGTTCTATTTTTAGTTTTTTAAGGAACCTCCATACTGTTCTCCATAGTGGCTGTATCAATTTACATTCCCACCAACAGTGTAAGCGGGTTCCCTTTTCTTCACTCCCTCTCCAGCATTTATTGTTTGTAGATTATTTTTAATTTATTTTATTTTTATTTATTTATTTATTTGGCTGCGTTGGGTCTTCACTGCTGCGTGCCGGCTTTCCCTAGTTGTGGCAAGGGGGGGCTACTCTTTGTTGTGGTGTGCAGGCTTCTCATTGCGGTGGCTTCTCTTGTTGCAGAGCACAGGCTCTAGGCGCGTGGGCTTCAGTAGTCGTGGTGTGTGCGCTCAGTAGTTGTGGCTCGTGGGCTCTAGAGTGCAGGCTCAGTAGCTGTGGCGCATGGGCTTAGTTGCTCTGCAGCATGTGGGATCTTCCTAGACCAGGGCTCAAACCTGTGTCCCCTGCATTGGCAGGTGGATTCTTAACCACTGTGCCACCAGGGAAACCCTGTTTGTAGATCTTTTGATGATGGCCATTCTGACTGGTGTGAGATGATACCTCATTGTAGTTTTGATTTGCAAATCTCTAATAATTAGTGATGTTGAGCATCTTTTCATATGCCTCTTGGCCACGTGTATGTCTTCTTTGGAGAAATGTCTATTTAGGTCTTCTGCCCATTTATTTATTTATTTATTTATTTATTTTTGGCTGTGTTGGGTCTTCGTTGCTGCGTGCGGGCTTTCTCTAGTTGGGGCAACGGGGGCTACTCTTCCACACAGTGCGTGGGCTTCTCATTGCAGTGGCTTCTCTTGTTGCAGAGCATGGGCTCTAGGCACGCGGGCTTCAGTAGTTATGGCACATGGGCTCAGTAGTTGTGGCTCGCGGGCTCTAGAGCGCAGGCTCAGTAGCTGTTGCACACTGGCTTAGTTGCTCCGAGGCATGTGGGATCTTCTCGGACCAGGGATTGAACCCCTGTCCTCTCACTGGCAGGCGGATTCTTAACCACTGTGCCTCCAGGGAAGTCCCTTCCGCCCACTTTTTGATTGGCTTGTTGTTTTTGTTTTTTTGTTTTTTAAAAATTATTTATTTATTTATTTTTGGTTGTGTTGGGTCTTTGTTTCTGTGCGAGGGCTTTCTCTAGTTGTGGCAAGCGGGGGCCACTCTTCATCGCGGTGCGCGGGCCTCTCACTATCGCGGCCTCTCTTGTTGCGGAGAACAGGCTCCAGATGCGCAGGCTCAGTAATTGTGGCTCACGGGCCTAGTTGCTCCGTGGCATGTGGGACCTTCCCGGACCAGGGCTTGAACCCGTGTACCCTTCATTGGCAGGCAGATTCTCAACCACTGTGCCACCACGGAAGCCCTGGGTTGTTGTTTTTTTGATATTGAGCTGCATGAACAGTTTGGAGATTAATTCTTTGTCCGTTGCTTTGTTTGCAAATATTTTCTCACATTCTGAGGGTTGTCTTTTTGTCTTGTTTATGGTTTCCTTTGCTGTGCAAAAGCTTTAAGTTTAATTAGGTCCCATTTGTTTATTTTAGACTGATCTTATTTTCTTATATAAGCACTCAAAGCTATAAATTTCTAAGCACTTCTTTAGTGGCATTTCTCTAATTTTATTACATTGTGTTTTAGTTATCAGTTTCAAATATTTCCTAATTTCTCCTGTGATTTTTTTTTTTTCCTCATGGGTTATTTAGAAGTGTTTCTAAATATTTGGGGATTTTCCAACTATCTTTCTGTTATTGATTTCTAACTTAATTCTGCTGTAGTCAAAGAGCGTACACAGTGTGATTTCAATTCTTTTAAATTTATCGAGATCTGTTTCATGGTATAGCATGTGATCATCTTTGTGAATGTTTCAAGTGCAATTGAAAAGTATGTTTTTCTGCAGTTGTTGAGTTGAAATGTTCTATAACACTCAAAGTCAAGTTGGTTGACAGCATTTTTGAAGTATTTTGTATCCTCGCTGATTTTCTGTCTATTTGTTCTATCAACTGCTAAGAAAGTAGTGTTTAATTCTCCAATTGTAATTGCAGTTCTGTCATTTTTTGCTTGAAACTCTATTAGGTGTATAGACAATTAGAATTATTATGTCTTCTTATCAAATTGACCCCTTTATCATTATACTATAGCCCTCTTAATCCTTGGTAATACTCCTGTTCTGAAGGCTCCTTTGTCTTATACTAATGTAGCCAAAAGATATATCTTTTTCCATACCTTTACTTTTAAACTATTTGTATCTTTATATTGGTCTTATCCAGCCTGACAATCTCTGTCTTTAGACTGGTGTGTTTAGCCCATATTCATTTAAATAATTATCACTATGGTTAGCTTTAAATAGACCATCTTGCTACCTGGGTTTTCGTTTGTTTTTGTCCCATTTCTTCTTCCTTCTTTCTTCTTCTTCTTCTCCTTCTCCTTCTCCTTCTTCTTCTCCTTCCCCTTCTTCTTCTCCTCCTCCTCCCCCTCCTTCTCCTTCTTCCTCTTCCTCTTTCTCTCCTCCTTATTTTTTTTGCTTCTTTTACTGCCTTTTTTAAAAATAAATTTATTTATTTATTTATTTTTGGCTGTGTTGGGTCTTCGTTGCTGCGCGTGGGCTTTCTCTAGTTGAGGAGAGCGGGGGCTACTCTTCGTTGTGGTGCACGGGCTTCTTGTTGCGGTGGCAGAGCAGGGGCTCTAGGCGTGCGGGCTTTAGTAGTTCTGGCACACAGCCTCAGTAATTTTGGCTTTCAGGCTCAATAGTTGTGGCACACAGGCTTAGTTGCTCCATGGCACGTGGGATCTTCCCGGACCAGGGCTCGAACCCGTGTCTCCTGCATTGGCAGGCAAATTCTTAACCACTGCACCACCAGGGAAGTCCCGTTCCTGCCTTCTTTTGATTATATTTTAATATTCCATGTTATTGCCACAATTGGTTTAATAGCTATGCCTCTCTTTTTTCTAGTAATTGCTATAAAATTTAACATTATGCATCTTTATCTTATCACAGTCTACTTTCAAATAATATTATATACTTTATGCCTAATGTAAGAAACTTATTTCTATTTTCTCCCATCCATTATTTTTGCTATTGTTGTCATACATTTCACTTCTACATATATTATAAACTTCACAATACATTATTAGTTTTGCTTCAAAGAGTAAATGATCATTTAAATAACATTTTAAATGAGGAGAAAAGTCTTTTATAACCACTCAGGCATTTTCTTTTTCTCTCTCTTTCTGCTTCGGTTTGGATAGTTTCTATTGCTATGTCCTTATGTTTACTAATATTTTCTTCTTCAGTGTCTAATTTCATGCTAATCTTATGTAGTAAAGTCTTAATTTCACATATATATATATTTTTTATCTCTAGGGGTTCAATTTGGAACATGGCTGGTTGAAACAAGAAGCTAGTGGATGGCACTGTGGATTCAAGATCCTGGTTAACACTTAAAAGATCATTGCTCCTCACTCAACAAAGCATGGCTCCATATATATATACATATATATATATATATATGTATATATATATATAAAATATATATATATGTATTTTTAAAATTAATTTATCTATTATTGGCTGCATTGGGTCTTAATTGCTGCGCGCGGGCTTCTCATTGCGGTGGCTTCTCTTGTTGCGAAGCACGGGCTCTAGGTGCGTGGACTTCAGTAGTTGTGGCTCACTAGTTTCAGTAGTTGTGGCTCACGGGCTCTGGAGCACAGGCTCAGTAGTTGTGGCACACGGGCTTAGTTGCTCTGCAGCATGTGGGATCTTCCCAGACCAGGGTTCGAACCAGTGTCCCCTGAATTGGCAGGCAGATTCTTAACCACTGTGCTACCAGGGAAGCCCCAATATATATTTTTAATAGCATCCTCTGACTAAGAACTAGTATTGCTTTTTTTTTTTAATGCTGTACCTAATTCTGAAAACTTCAACTGAATAAATATCTCAGAGGAGACATTCTGCCTTTAAGGACCACTCTGAATGGTGGATCCTGAGCCTCATTCCAGTTAACTACGTGTCTTGTTATAAACATTTCTCTAGGCTCATGTAGCTATAGATATACAAACATGTGTACCTATGTATATGTACCCATATGGTTTATGTCCTTGTTTGCTTTACAAAAATGGGATTTTATTACATACATTTCTCCATCTTTTACTTTTTTCACTCATTAATAATGTATAAAAATCCTCCAAGTCAGCTGGTGTAGATCTATTCAGTTTGTATAAAGGCTGCATGATATTCCAAGATGTAGATGTACCATCATTTAAAAAACATTTCCTTACAGATAAACATTCCCTTTATCTCTCCCTCTCTCTCTCTTTCATGTGTAAGCAGTGCCATAGGAATCATCCTTGTACATGTATTTTCTATCTACTGGTGCTTTTATTTCTTTGGGATAAAAATTTCAGGAATGGGATCACTTGGTTGAAGGATGTGTGTATTTTTTATTTAAATAGGTATATCCAGATTGCTTTACAAAGATACTATACTATTAAATTTTCACCAGGAATGTTTGAGAAAATACTTTTCCTCTATCCCTACCAGCAATAGGTATTATCATTTTGTTTTATTTATTTATTTTTCGGTATTGTCATTTTAAAATGTTTTTGCTCATCTGTTGAGTATGCAGTGATTCTACATATTCTATGTTCATATCCTTTGCCCATTTTTCTTTGGGGGCTTACATAGTGTCCTACCATCAAATAAAGGGGCAATTAGTTCAGTGCCAGTAGTACTTGTTGATTCTGACCACATGGAGTTCATCCCACTGAATCATTTGGAAGTGGGCCTTTTTTTTTTTTTTTGGTGTTTTTTGTTAATGCCCATGGTTCTCCTTGTCCCAACTTCAAGTGTTAGACACTTTCTGGGGGTATTTCCAGAACTTTTACTGTCATCTTCTCTGCACACCCACCCCCTTTATACACAGGTATTTAGGAACACTCATTATCTTTCCTCTAGCCACAGGAGTGGGACTACCCTCAGGCTCATCCACCTAGACCCCTCCTTCTGTAGTGGCTAACCTTCCTCTTTAGTGCCATGTTGCATTCAGGACTTCTCAATGAAGCTTGCAGTCTCTGAGCTACACCCAGGAAATGATGCATAAGCCCTGGTGTTCTTAAATTTCTCCTCAACCTACTTGGAATTTCTAAGTGTCTACAATGTTGCCTTCAACACACAACCCTGGTTGGGGTATAAGAGTGTAATATCAGATATTAACTCTGACTTAGGGATCCAGGCAACCCCTAAGCAGTAGTCACATCCCCTCCAACCTCCTTCTCCCATCAGCTGGTCACAACTTCCCACTGACAGAAGAAGTGCTTTGATGTCATATTTTGCATTCTTCTTCACTCTATGATTCTCCATTCTTTCTCAAGATCCCAGAATTTTCAATTGAAAGTAGAGGATTTTGAACTCTTGTCTCAGCTCCTCATTGAAAATATTCAGAAACTCAATTAACTTCTTTACTCTAGACTGTATCTACCTTCCTTCAAAGATCAGCACATAACTACTGTTTGAATGATGGGAAGAAAAGCAAAAAGCATAAGCAAACCTGAGTTATTTTTCTAAATATTATCCCACTGTGTGGGATATCCCACTATGTGAGGTAATGTTTTGTACTACACATGAGTTGGTATTAAATTGGCCAACAGAGGATAGTTGTTCTCCAGGCATTTGTCAGGGAGTAAAATCTTGACCCATGTTACCCAATATTTATTATTAGCTCTGTTAAAAGAAACAATTTTCAAGGATTGCCTGAAAGACACATAGACATTTCAGATTTTATAAAATATATTCCTGACTTAAGCCAAATTAGCAGGTATCTGAGAACCTAGACTGTAATGCATTGGCTCCTTTAAGAACTGCTTTTTCTGAATTGCAGTCAGGTGTGGTATCATTTACCTACATGTAAGGTGGTTTTAAGAAACTGTTCCAGGCTTCCCTGGTGGTGCAGTGGTTAAGAATCCACCTGCCAATGCAGGGGACACAGGTTCGAGCCCTGGTCTGGGAAGATACCACATGCTGCGGAGCACCTAAGCCTGTGTGCCACAACTACTGAGCCTGCGCTCTAGAGCCGCAAGCCACAACTACTGAGCCCTCGTGCCACAACTACTGAAGCCCATGTGCCTAGAGCCCATGCTCCACAACAAGCCACCGCAATGAGAAGCCTACACACTGCAACGAAGAGTAGCCCCCACTCACTGCAACTAGAGAAAGCCCGCATGCAGCAACGAAGACCCAACGCAGCCATAAATAAATAAATAAATATATTAAAAAAAAAAAAGAAACTGTTCTAATAAAGTCGTTTTTTCACTTATTATAAGTCCAGCATAAAGATGTTCACTTCATCACATAGGGCCCCTTTAATGGGTACTTTCAGAAGAAACTCCTGACTATACTTTTTATCCCAAATTTCTGCACTTCTTCTTAGCTCCAGTTTATATTTATCTTAAAAGCATTGTCAATAGTGTGTTTCGTCATGTTTCCCTTTCACATTCACTACTAGGAAGATTAGATTCAGACCTGTAGACAACCAGAGCAAATATTTAGGTCATTCTGGTATGCATTTTGGGCTTTGTTCCCAGCTTCACTTAGTATCCTGCCTCTTATTTTTTTCTTCTTTCATCCTACTTTTAATCTATGTTATTTTGTTGCATTTTATCTATTCTTATAAGCTTCCTTAAATCTTTTCAGGAACATGGGGATACAAACAAATAAATATAAGGTTCATAAACAAATATATTTCAGTAAAGTTTGTATCTACTTTTGCAAATCCATTTGGTATCCTGGCACACTAGTGCCTTCCCGAATCCTATTTCTAGAAATACTTTTTGATATAAATGTTTCTTGTTTTTAAGAAGCAGAATAAAATGTGGTAGGCTTTCTATTCCCAGCAGCTCTTTTCTATAGGAAGCCACCAGCAAAGAGAGTAAGCAAAAACAATTCTAAGCAACCCATTCTTAAGAATGGGAAAGAAACTTACGGACAAGTTATAAATCATGAAATACAGTGCCACTCGAGAGGTAACCTGTGGTGAGAAAGGTAGAAATTGAGAATAGCATCTAGAATGTTATAGCAGCTTGAGAAAGTGATAATAAATCAGATTTGAATCTGATAATAAAACGTGAATTGTATTTTGTATGTCCTTTTTCCCTCCTAGTAATCCATTTTCATTACTAGTCCACAACAGGTTGGATATTAAAAACATCACCACCACCAACAACAACCTAAAAACGGGTCCTTCATAACAAATAGTTTGAGAAGCACTGCTTTAAGGGTCTTACCTTACCTTCCCACAGTCACAATGCAAGAAGAGTTCAGCAAACATCTGTCTCCGCATGTCAGTTTTTATAACCTCCCTGAATTCATCTGCACAGTGGCAAAGGTGCTTAAGGAGCTCCTCAAACATTTCACTTTTAAAGCCTGCAGTGTGAGAAGAGATGAACTGTGGAGAAAAAGAGGATAAATGATTGATTTAAAACTGTGTTCTTTACTTGGATTTTTTCCAAGGATTCAGTTGATGTGCATGAAATTATTGACTGCAATTTTTTCCATATCATTTGCTTGTCACTTAGATAAAGTATTTTCATGTTAGTGTCATTATACAAGGCTATGCTGCAGAGAGAGGTGATCAATACAGTCCCCAACACCATATACAAGCGGGACTAGATATTTTTGGAACAATTTCCCTCTAGATCACATCAGTTTTATACGGGAGCAGTTTTAACCTCACAGTATGAAATAGCAGCAGTCATAAAATGTGGCCTATAAATGAATAGCTCTAAAAATTGAATGTAGTTTTTCTTTTGATGTAGGGGATATAAGAGCATGTGTTTTCCAAGACTGGCTACATTTAATTATTGGAGTAAAGGGATGGGAGAGTGGGTGGTTTTTTATCTTTTGATTTTGCAATAAAGTATCCTTTGTCCATGATTTGATTTATCTTTTGAAAGTCTAGAATCTGAAAACACCTATGCTCTTGGGCTATTCCTCTTGAGCCCTGTTGAATAGATTCCCAGAAGTGGGATTGCTTGCTTAGAAGGTAAACGCATCTGTATTTTTGGTAGGTTTTGACATCAGGCTTGTACCCTTGTGCACTCCCACAACTAATGTATGAGTGGCTGTTTCTCTTCAGCCTCATCATCAGTGTGTATTGCTTTCCACATTTCTGCTAATTTGATAGGTCAGGAACATTACAATCTTGATCTACATCTGACTGTAAGTATCTTGTGATAGAGAGCAGTGTATCAACCACTGGAAGAGTTTCTGAGTGGACTCCTCTTTAAGTGTTAGCCTACCTCACAAGTCAATGATTTCTTCCTCTGCCCCAAGCACAGTGGCAGTCAAATTTGTACTGAATGACCCTGCTTCCATAGCTAGAAATGATTGGGCCATGGGAGGATACTTATCCTAAACAAACTCATTCAGATTCTCTATACTGCGAATTGAGAATTAGGACTGGGGAATGGCCAACTGATCTCTGAGAGGGGCTGGACCTGTGAATGTAAACTTAAGATTTGTTGGGAGGCCAGATTTCTCCATGTGAACTAAGGATGCAGAATAGTCTGTACACAGAGACAGATGAAACAAAAAGCAGAGAGAAAAGAGTCTTGATGTTCTCCAACTCCCTATTCTAGTCTCTTCCTGAAGCCAGAACAAATTCCTGCCTTTGGTTTCTGCACATTGCATTTTCAGCTATGTTAGCTCAGGTTGGTTTCTGTTTCTTACAATTAAAGAATAACAGCTAATACAGTTTGTTTGAAATGGAACATTTTGTTGGCATATTTCATTGACATAATCTTTGAAATGAAGGTTATAGTCGATATTTCACTTCCTCATTAATATCATATAGGCAAATTTAGGATGTATTATGTAAGAGCTATATTAGGCTTGAATCCATGCTAATGAATCATAAACCATCATTCAACTGGCTTAGAGATCAAAAGAGGAAAATTTAAAGCACAGCAAAGGAGCTTTTCTAAATACTTCATTTCCTTAACTGCCTAAACCACC
The DNA here is from genome assembly GCF_965194805.1 of Balaenoptera borealis. NCBI lineage: Eukaryota > Metazoa > Chordata > Mammalia > Artiodactyla > Balaenopteridae > Balaenoptera > Balaenoptera borealis. The sequence continues at coordinate 46,475,373 of NC_138879.1, read as the reverse complement.
TAATTGTCATTTTTCTTGATGGATTAATGAGCACAATTAAGTTCTTTTCTGTTACTTGGGAAGCAGAATAGTATACAGTTAATACCTCACATTTTGTCTGGGGTCAAATCCCAGTTCTCATATTTACTGGCTGAGTAACCTTGGATGAGTCACTGGACTTCTCAGTTCCTTAATTTGTTCCCTAATAGCTACCACAGTCGCTATCTCACTGGGTCATGGAGAGGACCCTGTATATGTACAGAGTATAGGTATTTCACGCAATAAGTTCTCTGCAGCCATCGCTCTTGTCTCCTTTTGAGCTAGGTAAGAAATTGATCAAGAAGGTTTTCTTTATAAAATAAAAGTCCTCTCAGCTGACATACGTATTTTAGAAGGAAAAACTCAATGACATCAGTGGTTCTCAAAGTGTGGTCCCTTGAGAGCTTGTTAGAAATGCAAATTTGGGGACCCTACTCCAAACCTACTGAATCAGAAACTCTGGAGTGAGACCTAGAATCTGTTTTTAGAAGCCCTCTGGGTGATTCTTATGCTCAAACTCACTTAAGTTTGAATTAGATGGTCTAAGGCAACTGGTCCTAATTATACCAGTATTCTAAGATCCTATTGTTCAATCCTTAATGACTTTTTGCTTGAATAGTAGGTACTTTTCTAAATTACTGATAAGGTAGAATTACCGAATAATTGACATTTTCTGGCAATATTGTGGCTCAGTGCTCTAATGCTGAAATAAAAATTACTGATTCATGAAAAGATTCATCTTGTTTTGTATTAAGCTTTTGGGAATTGACCTCAAAGCCATATGAATTTTCTGGCTGTGGGAATGCTATTAAATCAAGAATTAGTTTAAGGGGCTTCCCTGGTGGCGCAGCGGTTAAGAATCTGCCTGCCAATGCAGGGGACACGGGTTCGAGCCCTGGTCTGGGAAGATCCCACATGCCACGGAGCAGCTAGGCCCGTGAGCCACAATTACTGAGCCTGCGTGTCTGGAGCCTGTGCTCCACAACAGGAGAGGCCGCGATAGTGAGAGGCCCGCGCACCGCGATGAAGAGTGGGCCCCGCTTGCCACAACTAGAGAAGGCCCTCGCACAGAAACGAAGACCCAACACAGCCATAAGATTAAATAATAATAATAATAATAATAATAAAGATGGAAAGCTGTCTTTAAAAAAAAAAAAAAGAATTAGTTTAACTGTTTCTCCAAGAGACATTTAACATTCCAGATTTATAGCCTATGGCTTTTCTGAGTGAGCATGTTCTGTAAGCATGGGCTATATGACATGAAAGAAAACCAGATGCCAACTGAACTACAAATCAAATTCCAAATAGAACAATTATAGCAGTTGGCCAGTATCTCTTGTAAAAACAGAAAAAATGAAAACATATGGTAGCTTTTGTGTTTTCACATCCTCCCAAGGAATGAGTCAATTAATATCCATAAGTCCTGAAATAATTGCTTAGATGAATTTAAGAATATGATTAGCTACTAATATCCTTCAGTTTAATCACTTTGTGAGCTGTTAAACATTTGAACTGAACTTAATCAAGTTGTCTGTGTGTGCTGGATCCCAACGTAATGAATTCTAGGATTTTCCTTTCTGACAGGAAAATCAAAATGTTGAGAATGCAGTAAATGTCACACTTAACAGGTTGGTAGCTACTGTTAGATTCTACAGCCTTGGGATTCACACTTATTTAATTATAGACATACTGGAAGATTGATGAAGTGGGTGATCTGAGAGCAGTAGGAAGAAAACTATGTTTGGAAACTATCTACGTTAGGTATTAACTTCCAAATTGTGTTTGGAAGCCTTGGTAGTAAATAACGTTTTCAGAAATGTCTGCAAGCAAGAACTATAGAATATTGAAATACACATATTATATTTGCTATCTATCATTGAAGAAGTGATATGTTCATATAGCATTTGGCAGAAAATTAGCTTTCCAGTCTCAGACAGGGAACTTTTAAAAACAATTAATGCTAATTATATATTCAACAAAGCAGCAAAATGTTCTGATCTTTAAAAACTTTGCTTAACAAATGAATTGAACAAAGGCCTCATTTAATATCCAATAATACTAAAAGTGACAGACTGAAACACACAGTCTAACCCATACTGGTGAAAGGTGGCTTAGGCAATGTTATGGGTTGAGTGGTGTGCCCCCAAAATTCATGTGTTGAAGGCCTAACCCCCAGTACCTCAGAATGTGACCGTATGTTGAGATAGGGTCTTTAAAGAGGTAATTAAATTAAAATGAGGTGACTAGGGTGGGCCTTCATCTGACTAGTACCCTTTAAAAAAGAGGAAATTTTGGGACTTCCCTGGAGGGAAGCCCACTGTTTAAGACTCCGTGCTTCCACTGCTGGGGGCACAGTTTCAATCCCTGGTCGGGGAACTAAGATCCTGCGTGCCCCACGGTGCAGCCAAAAAAAATTTTTTTAGAAAAGAGGAAATTTGTACACAGGCATTTACAGAGGGGAAGACCACGTGAAGGTACAAGGAGAAGATGGCCATCTACAAGCCAAGGAGAGAGAGACCCTCAGAAGAAACCAACCCTGCCAATTTCTTGTCTTGGACTTCTAGCTTCCAGAACTGAGAAATTAAATTTCTGATGTTTAAGTCACCCAGTCTATGGTACTTTGTTATGGCAGCCCTAGCAAACTAATACAAACAATAAGGAATTGCTGATCAGACAGTTCCTTGATTTGTGTGTTTCTTACAGTTGAAGACGACCTGGGAAGACACACACCAACTTGGAGGATAGTTTACCATAGGCTCTCCCATTTCCCTGGCTTAAAATTCCCTTGTTTCCTCCTAAGGTCTCCTCAGGTAGTTTCACAACATATTGCTGCCTCTACCTCCCCCAGAGCCATCATTCTTCCATCTTCTGTCCTTCTCTGCCATAGCTCAAAGCACATGAAAAACAAAATGAGCAAAACAAAACAAACAAAATTACAAAATACAGTTGAACTAGAGAGAATAGAAAGCCACTCAGATGCATACCATTTCAAGGAAAATGCACAGCCTGGACTTAGTAGAATATGTTAAAGTACAATCTTTGGGTACAGCTGATGAAGCCTCTCTATTTAAAGTTTAAACTTTGAGCTGTGTCAGTTTGAAGGCCTCAGACTGTCTGATTGATATAAAACAACTGAGCATAAGGAAGTGACCGTCTCAAAGCAGACCACTTTGGAGCAAGAACAAAGAATCCCAAAAAAGGGTCTAGGCAGAGGCCTGACCCTTATTTACACCTGGCCAAGGGATACACTGGTTCCTCAGTGTGGCAGAATCAAAACTTAACATCTGAATCCCACTGTATAGTAAATTGCAGTTTTGAATATAATTATTCTTAAGCCCATTTTATAATTCAGGTGTAGACCTCAGATTGCTTGAAGCCTATGTCTACTGAAGGATGCTGCTGGGAAACTGACCCTCAACCTTAGCCAGGTCCACAGTAAACAGGAAGGTGTTGGGTTGTTTTCACTTGTCCTTGGTGAGCAGGTAGATACGTGGCCAGAGTTTCCACAATGATCAGGTGGGAGATAAGGACAAAGAAAAGCAAACTCCTCAATTAGGGTGACCAACTGCCTCACTTTGCCTGGAACTTTCCTGGTTTAGCACTGAAAGTCCCATATACTGAGAAACCCCTCAGTCCCAGGCAAACCAGGATGGTTTGAAACCCTCTACTCTGATTCATGCCAATAGTCTAATCCCTGCGGGGAACTCTAGGGATCCTCTGGAAGCATGCTGTGTTGTATCCTGCTTTATATAACAAACTTTCTCTGTAAGTATCTGTAAACGAAACTTTGCAGCTGTTGTGTCTGTGGCATCTTTCCATCTCCAATCCACTGGGACAAACATAAAGCAAACTATATAGAGAGTTATTATTCTGTGGTATGCATTCACCCATTCTTGATCCTTCTGTTGTATTTAGATAATTACAAGATAAAGAACACCTAAACGTTTGTTACAAATAACTGGGAATGGTGAACACAAATGACAATCTGAGTCAAGATTCTGGTGCCTAGAGTGAGCAGAACTGATAAGTAGGCCACACACTCCTACAGAATAGTTCTTTAAAAGGATTCACTCTTGTCTGAGAAATCTATACTTAGTATTACTTTGAGGCAACAGTTGCAGCGGTCCCCAACCTTTTTGGCACCAGGGACCGGTTTTGTGGAAGACCATTTTTCCACGGCGGGGGGGTTGGGGGGAGGTTGGTTCAGGGAGTAATACAAGCGATGTGGAGCAGCCGATGAAGCTTCCCTGGCTCGCCGGCTGCTCACCTCCTGCTGTGTGGCCTGGGGGTTGGGGACCCCTGGTTTAGGGGACTAACTGTGAAACTGCATCAGGGAAAGAACATCCATCAGTCAAGGGCCGATTGCTAGTATCAGTAGAAATAGAAGTGTGTCTATCTCTGGACCCCAGAGGTGGGAAAGGATGATCTGCATTGATGAGAGGACAGCCTCCTTCAGCTCCTCACTGTGGGGTCTTCGGAGGCTCTCTTCTACCTGAGGCCATCCTTACCCTTTACTCCATGAACCTTGTCATACTAAAGGTCTTGTATATAGTCATCACCAATGGATTAGAAATAAGGAAGTTCCTTTCCCTGGTAGTGCATGGTGATGCCCTCTTCTTCAGGTAGCACTTTCCCCCACAGAAATAGTTACTTAATGATTATTAAGAACTCCATTTCAGGAACTTTGAAAACAAGGACTCTGGCCACTATATAAAATATTACTTCTATTTGGAAAATGGGTTTCAAGTTCCAAACAACCAATCAACCTACAGAAACTTTTTTTGGAGAGGGGCATACAGCCATTTGTGGGACTATTATCAAAAAAAATTATGGGCACTTTTTGACAGCTCAAGGTAATCTTTGCCTTAAAATGTACCAAGAAAAATTTAGACATACTTATCTTTCAGACTTCTCTTAAAACAGATTATTAGGAAATTCTTTACCAAAACAAAGGGAATTCATGGAGTTCAAAAAGTCTAGGAAATTAAAAAAGAACCCTCCTACCTAAAAAGTTAACTACATTTTCTATAAACACATTAGTGATGTTCAGATAAAGCAAGTATACTTGAAATGGTTTTCTTCTGTTGATAAACAAATTAACCACTCAGATAGGGAAATGAAAGGGTAGATCTTCTGTAAGATTGAAATCTGGGAACTTCAGGAAGGAGCTGCCTATCAGCACCTGCTTACTCCTAGCCTGAACACAAGACAATGCGATTAGTTTTGCTAATGGGAGCCCACTGAAATCTAAGGGTTAAGACTTGTGTTCCTTTTCAAACTTGTATAGAGAACACAATATCTACTTGAACAACTCAGCCCCAGCATTAAAATGATACTAATGGTAAGTTTTGTCTCCTAGAAGGAGTTGTCTTTTGGGAACCAGAGTGTTCTGAGAATTTAAAACAAGCCTGACACTCTCCCGAAACATATTTCTTATATGTCTAAATATTTAGCTTATAATCAAAACAAAACAATCTCAAATAAACTAGCACATTTTACATTTAAAATTGTTCCTGTCAATATATAAATGTTTAAAGCATTGTTCTTAATGTTTAAGAGCATTAAACATAAAGTAAGGAGATACAAGGTGGAGATACATGGCAAGTGGAAGAAATTTAACACTCATGAACACCAGATGAGTTTCCTACATCAAACCTGGTCCACTGAAGTCTCATTTTTCTTTTACTATGCATCCCTCAGCAATATAATAATATAATAATATAATTCATAATGTTTTGCACCTGTTCATTGCTTTCTAATTGTCTTTTTGTGGTGTCTGTCCTTAATTTGCTTATATTTTGATCCTTCCATTCCCTGTATCCTACTCTGGTTTTATCCAGTGTATGTTTGCATGCATCTACACACACACACACACACACACACACACACACACACACACACACACACGGACATAAATGCCTGCATATAGCCATAGGCATACTCCCATACAGAAATGCAGTAATGCATTATTTGGTCCTTAAGGGTAAGAAGTACAACTCTAATTTTGACATCTTTCCTAGCACAGAGAATAAACAGTCAGTATATACTTAATGACTAAGAGACTAGAAGTAAATATTCTAAAATAGTTACTCTAGATCTTCATTTACTGCAATAAAACAGATGAAAAGAGAGAGAGGTAAAAGTCAACAAAAAGATCATCATCTATTCATTTAACCACCAAAAAACAGACATGCTAGGAAAATGATGTGCATGTGGAAGCATCTGTGACCATTCAATCTCTCCATTTGTCTTTTTCTCTATATTAATTATTACTCAGTGACTCCACTTTCTCCAAACATGCTCCAACCTGAATGCTAATTACACTGCTCATTAAAACAATTAGAGGGCAACTGCATGGCATAGTATCTCCACTGAGTGGCACCTGTGTGTAATAGCTTGACTTTAAACCCAACATTTATAATTTGATTTTCTTCCAGTTTCAGGGAGTGATGACAAAATAACCGTAAAGCACATCTCTTTAGAAGCAAGTATTCCATCTGTGCTGTACACATGAACCTTATAAACCAATGTTACCTCATAAAAAATAAATATAAAAAAATGCAAGTGTTCTCAACACTACTTCTATGTCAGATGTCATGTCTCAATGATTTATTGATCAGATCATTAAACATTTTCTATAAATATTTCTATACAAGAAATACTTTCTTGGTTTCTGTTGACATAACAGCTCTTCGCTCTAATGAAAGTACCTGAAGATATGCTGTTTGCATTTCAGGAAGAGAAGTTGGGAAATGTCAGAAAAACAATTATTAATAGCCCAAACCACCCATTAAAACAAAAATTTATTTATATACACACATACATATATATATATATATATATACATCTACAAAGGTATTATGTAGAATGCTAATGAGTTTGTATTAAGTATGTATATATATCACCCTTACCCACTTTCTCCTTTAATTGTATGGATTTACTCACATATATACATATGCACACAAATAGATAAATATCATATATGGATATATACATATATGTATTCATATACGATATGTGTGTATGTATATATGTATTAGGTATATGTACATATTTGAATTAATTAAAACGAATGAAGGGAGAAAAGTAAAACTGACAGAGTTCACAACATTCAATACCAGAAAATAATTGAGCAATGTCCATAATGTTTTGAAGTGAAAAGAAAATGTGACCCAAATACAGTATACCCATCCAACATATAGCTTTAGAGGCAATATGCAGGCATTTTCAACATAAAAGAAGTCAGAAAATATAGCACCCTTGAGACCTTCCTGAAAAAACTTTACAATAAATTTAGCTAATTAAGAGATGAAGCAAAATAAGTAACTCAGGAATAGCAAAGCCACTGTAAAAGAACAGGAAGTGAACCTCAAATCCAGTTGAATATTAGACTAAGATTAATCAATTATGGGAACTATAGTTATAGAAGAGAAAGTAAATGATATAAATCTGGATAAAATAAAAATTATAAAATAACTAAACTTGGGAGACATAACAAGAAAAAAGATAGGAACACATGAGGAAATATTAAACAACTTCATCTTTTATAGTGGGGTGTCAACTGTTATTTCTATAATTGAAATATGTGATTTTAAAAAAATGACTGCAAGCTTTTCTGATTTTTATCATATTATCTTTTCTTGGAATGATTTTAGAATAATTTTTGTGAAGATATGTTCAATTTCAATAATTCCCTTACTTTTACTTCAGTTTCTCTTTCTTCTGTTGGAATTAAGTACAATTAAAATTTTTTATTTAAAGTAATTAAAAATTTTAACAGAATTTATGATCATCTACGTTGCTATATATTCCTCTACCTACTGAGACATAAAATATAAAGCTGTTTTAAATGATGTTCACCTAAGGGTAACAATGGTTATTTCTGGGTAAGAAACTTATGATAATTTTTAAATCCCCATCTTTGTACTTTTATGAGTTGTCTGAATTCTTATTTTGGTCATGATAATTTTTACAAAGCCAAATAATTTTTCCTTAGAAAAATATTCCATGGTGTTAACAAGAATTAATCCTAGGTTATGGGAATATATACATTGTTATTCTATTTTTATATTTATCTGTGTTTTTAAAATTCTTCACCCCACTGCATTTTTTAAGACTACAATTTTGGGGGACTTCCCTGGCGGTCCAGTGGTAAAGAATCCGCCTTCCAATGCAGGGGACGTGGGTTTGATCCCTGGTCAGGGAACTAAGATCCCACATGCTGCAGGGCAACTAAGCCTGCACGCCACAACTACTGAACTCGTGCGGCTCAACTAGAGAGCCCACGTGCCACAAACTACACAGCCCATGCGCTCTGGTGTCCGCGCACCACAACTAGAGAAGAGAAAACCCTCACGCCACAACTAGAGAGAAGACCACACACCGCAACGAAGAGCCCGCCTGCCGCAACGACAGATCCCGCATGCTTCACCGAAGATCCCATGTGCCACAACTAAGACCTGACGCAGCCATAAAAATAAAAAAATTTTTTTAAAAAGACTACAATTTCTCATCTGAGTAAACATTTAGTAGCATTCCATAAAGTCAGATGTAAGATTTTGACCTAAGAATTACTAAATAATTTTTAAATTTTCAAATAATTGGGCTTACATAATTTTAAAATTTGTTTATTTTCCAGTTTTATTACGTAACGATAAGAGAATATAACATGTCACATTTCTAGTTTTTGAAACTTATATAAAGTTCTCTTGGTGGTCTATTTATGATAAATTTTGATCAATATTCCATGAAAACTGGATCACGGTCACTATAGGGATTGAAGTTCTATACGTACTTATATAATGTCTTATTGATAATATAATAGGTTCTTTATATCCTTATTTATTTTTTGCCTTTTTGACTTATCAAATACTTCAAAAACAGTTTTGCTACTTCATGCCACATACAAAAATGAACTCAAAGGATCAGATATTTAAATAGACATATATGTAAGAGTTAAAACTCTAAAACTTAGGAGCTTATCTTTATGACCCTGAATTAGGCAACAGTTTCTTGGATATGACACGAAAAGCAAAAGCAAAAACAACAACAAAAAACTGACAAATTGGACTTCATCAAAACTAAAACTTTTGGGAATTCCCTGGCCGTCCAGTGGTGAGGACTCCGCCCTTTCACTGCTAAGGGGGCGGGTTTGATCCCTGGTCAGGGAACTAGTATCCTGCAAGCCAAGTTAAAAACAACACCAACAACAAAAAAAACTTTTCTGCTTTGAAGGACATCATCGAGAAAATGAAAAATAACCCACAGAATAGGAGAAAATATTTGTGAATATAGATTTGACCAGGGATTGTATCTAGAATAAAGAACTCTTATAACCCAATAATAAAAAGACAAATAACCCAATTAAAAAATGGTCAAAGGATGTAAGTAGACGTTTCTCCAAAAAGATATGCAAGTGGCCCATAAGCACATGAAAAGATGCTCGGTATCATTTTAGCCATCAGAGAAATCCATTTCAAAACCGCAGTGAGCTACCACTTCATGCCCACAAGGATGGCTATAATTAAAAAAACAAAACAATGAAACAAAACCAAAAAACAAAGAGTAACCAGTGTTGACAAGGATGTGGAGCAACTAGAACCCTTATTCACTGTGGGAATGTAAAATGGTGCAGCCACTGTGGAAAGCAGTCTGGCAGTTCCTTAAAAGGGTAAACATAGAGTTATCATATGAACCAGCAATTCCACTCCTAGGTATACAGTATACCTAAGAGAACTGAGACACATGTTCACACAAAAACATATACACAAATGTTTGTAGCAGTGTTATTTATTATATAATAATCAAAAAGTGAAAACAGCTCAACTGATGGATAGATAAATAAAATGTGGTATGTCCATATAAAGGAATATTATTCAGCAATAAAAGGAAATGAAGTATTGAAACATGTTACAACTTCACAATATTATGCTTAGTGAAAGAAACCAGTAACAAAACACCACATATCACATGAATCCACTCATGTGAAATTTCCAGAATAGGCAAAGCTGTAAGAGACAGAAAAGAGATCAGTGGTTGCCTAGGGCTGGAGGTTTAGAGGGAAATGGAAAATGACTAGCTTAATGGGTATGGGGTTTCTTTTTGGGGTGATGAAGATGTTCTAAAATGGATTGTTTTAATGGTTACAACTCTGTAAAAGTACTAACAACCATTAAATTATATACTTTAAATAAGTGAATTATAAGGTATGTGTAGGAGGCTGAATAACGGCCCTTAAAGAAATCAGGTCCCAATCCCTGGAACCTGTAAATATTACCTTATATGGGAAAAAAGTCTTTGTGGCCCTGATTAAGTTAAGATATTTGGGATGAGGAGATTATCCTGGATTATTTGGATGGGCTCTAAGTGCAATCACATGTATGCTTATAAGAGGGAGATTTTTCAGACAGAAGAGGAAAAGGCAATGTGACCACAGAGGCAGAGACTGGTGATGTAGCCACAAGTCAAGAAACGCAAGGAGCTACCATAAGCTGGAAGAGGAAATTCTCCATTAGACCCTCCAGAGTGAGTGCAGCCCTGCTGACACCTTAATTTTGGCTCAGTGATAACGATTTTGGGTTTCTGGCCTCCAGAGCTGTGAGAGAACAAATTTTTGCTTTTGTTTTTTAAGCCACCAAATTTGTAATAATTTTTTATAGCAGCCATAGGAAATAAATATAGTATATGTATTATCTCAATAAAGGTATTTCCAAAAAAAGTTTTAATATCTCCACAATTATTGTGAATTTTTATTCATGTATTGTTGTAATGTATGTTTCTTTTATATATTCTATTAAAATGTTCTGAAACCCATAAAGCTTAAGAGTATCCAACTGTCTTTATTAACTTTTTTAAAAATTAATTAATTTATTTATTTTGGCTGTGTTGGGTCTTTGTTGCTGTGCGCGGGCTTTCTCTAATTGCGGCAAGCGGGGGCTACTCTTCATTGCAGTGCGCGGGCTTCTCATTGCGGTGGCTTCTCTTGCTGCAGAGCACGGGCTCTAGGTGCGTGGGCTTCAGTAGTTGCAGCATGTGGGCTCAGTAGGTGTGGCTCACGGGCTCTAGAGCGCAGGCTCAGTAGTTGTGGCGCACGGGCTTAGTTGCTCCACGGCATGCGGGATCTTCCCAGACCAGGGATCGAACCCGTATTCTCTGCACTGGCAGGCGGATTCTCAACCACTGCGCCACCAGGGAAGCCCCTTTATTAACTTTAAATTTTACAAATATAAAATTTTAACATTTGCAAATATAAAAAATTCTTGGTTCCATGAAATGATTTTTAATCTTGAAATTTGCTCAGTTTTATTTGATTGCTTATTTTCATTAATTTGATATTCCTTTAAAAATTCTCTTAATTTCATCTTTCTTGTCATCTTATATTAGGTGATTTGCTTATAAAGTGCATATAGCATTTTTTTTCAATTATCGAAAACCACCAATCATAAGAGACTATTGATTTAAGAACAGATTTTGGAAAAAAACCCCAGATTTTAGGGGTTGGAGAAGAGAGGAAAAAATATTATTTCACTAATGTACACATTGACTGTAAGATGCATCTTTTTTAAAAAAATCACTTTACTGAGGTATGATTAACATGTAAAAAGCTGTACATATTTAATATATACAATTCAATGAGTTTGGGAATAAGTATATACCCGTGAAATCATCATCACCAAGATCATAGACATATCCATCACCTGTAAGATGCATCTTGCTTTCAGAAGTGCAAAAAGAAAACTGTTCATCTTAGAATTGGGGAAATAACAATGGTTTGGATTTTTTAAAAAGAGGTCTCCAATCACGTAGAAGAATGGGAGAAGTTATATTTTAACATGACATTGCTAGAGAAGACTTCTCTCTCTGAAATTGGGAAGAACTTGTAGTTCATTTTTATATTACTCTAATAATAGTTCTCTTAATTAAAAATATTTACTTTGGTGATGTTATTTTGGCAATTTACAGTTAAAACAAGGTCTCTGGAATAAATTTATTCTCAATCGAACAAGGATAAGAAGTCGTACCATGATTTATCTTTTCATTTCAGTCTGGCAAATTAAATTGGCTTTCCCAAGAAATGTGAAAAGACAATGAAAGGGTGACAGCTTTGTCAATAGCAGGCAAGGTAACAAGAGACAACATGGAACTAAAATTTTCTCACCACTTCTAATTTATATGGGAAAAATTGAAAATATTTTTACTGAAAATTGTGATCTGTTTTTGCAACTGAATTTGTTAAAGTAAAAAGAAAGCCTCTTTTCCATCCATCTGATTTTGATTTATCTGATACCAACAGGAAAATGGTCCATGTTGGTCATAGAGAATCCTCTTCTTTCTGGCAAAACTGCATTTACATGGGCACTAAAAAATTTCAGAATCATGTACCAAAATGGTCATTGCAGCTCTATTTACAGTAGCCAGGACATGGAAGCAACGTAAGTGTCCATCATCGGATGAATGGATAAAGAAGATGTGGCACATATATACAATGGAATATTACTCAGCCATAAAAAGAAATGAAATGGAGGTATCTGTAATGAGGTGGATGGAGTTAGAGTCTGTCATACAGAGTGAAGTAAGTCAGAAAGAGAAAAACAAATACAGTATGCTAACACATATATATGGAATCTAAGGAAAAAAAAAAAAAAGGCCATGAAGAACCTAGTGGCAAGACGGGAATAAAGACACAGACCTACTAGAGAATGGACTTGAGGATATGGGGAGGGGGAGGGGTGAGATGTGACAGGGTGAGAGAGTGGCATGGACATATATACACTACCAAATGTAAAATAGATAGCTAGTGGGAAGCAACCGCAGAGCACAGGGAGATCAGCTCGGTGCTTTGTGACCACCTAGAGGGGTGGGAGGGAGGGAGATGCAAGAGGGAAGAGATGTGGGAACATATGTATATGTATAACTGATTCACTTTGTTATAAAGCAGAAACGAACACACCATTGTAAAGCAATTATACTTCAATAAAGATGTTTAAAAAAAATCATAAAATTGTAAACTTAAAATTAAGTGAATTTGGGGGTATGTAAATCATAACTCAATAAAGCCATTAAAAAAAAATTTCAGTCATTCAAATTTTGTAAAATACTCTACTTTTTTCCATTGGAAAGAAGGAAAGTAATGATGTAGAAGAAATTTCATTTGGAAAATCAGCTACTTGTAAAAGAAAGGTTTATGTAATAAGTAGAGTGATAGGTATGTTTGGCTAGTCATTTTATGGGAAAATGAAGTCAGACTCTCACTTCATTATTTACCAAAATAATTTTCAAATTAATTTTACAGAGCAAAAAGAGCTAGAAAAAATGGGTGAATATTTAGCTGATCATGGGAAGGAGAGAAACCTCTAAGCACAGGAGCAATGGAAAAGACCTCAAAAAATCAATAGATTTATTTATAAAAAAAAAAACATTTTTGGAAGTTAGAAAACACATTAAAATTTTTTAAACAATTGGAAAAACTTGAAAAATACATGTAATTTACAGTCATAAATGGTAATGTCTTTAGTACATAAAGAGCATTTACAATTCCACAAGAAAAAATAAACATCAATAGGTAAGATGGGCAAAGGATGTGAACAGATAATTCACAGAAGAAAAAAATTTTAATTGCACAGAAAAATGTTTAACCTCATTAGTAATCAAAAAGATAAAAGTTAAAAAACAAAATGCCATTAAATTGCAGAGGTTTCTTATACGCAATAATGCCCACTATTGGTGAGAATATGGTGCTTTGAAAGCTCTCACATATTGCTAATGGGAGAACAAATCAGTATAATCAAAAGCGCAATTGGACAATAGATACCCAAATCCTTCCAATGTTTATTCTTTGACCTAGTAATTCTTTCTGGGAACCTATTCTAAGGATATTACTGTGTCTTAGCTCGGGCTGCCATGACAAAATACCATAGACTGGGTGGCTTAAACAGCAGAAATTTATTTACTCACAGTTCTGCAGGCTGATAAGTCCAAAATCAAGGTGCCAACAGGGTTGGTGTCTGGTGAAGGCTCTCTTCTTGGGTTTCAAATGGCTGCCTTCTTGCTGTGTCTTCACAAGTCCTTTCCTTAGTGCATGCATGTAGAAAGAGAGAGAGGTCTCTCTCTTTCTCTTCTTGTAAGGTCATCAATCCTATCGGATTTGAACTCCACCTTTATGACTTCATTTAACCTTAATTACCTCTGTTAGCCCTATCTCCTACAAAAAAATCACATTGGGAAGGTTAGGAATCCAACATGTGAATTTGCAGGGGGCATAATTCAGTCCACATCAAGCTGTAAACAAAAGTTTATATGCAGATATTAATCCTATCATATTTATAGTGAATAATGAGAAATGTCCAACAATAAATAAATGATTAAATAAATTATAATAATTATAATGTTTCCATTAAAATGAATTATGGATTAAAATTTTTTTCTTCTTTATACTTTTTATTTTTAATTTTCTAAACTGAATATTACTTTCTTACTGAGATATAATTCACATATCATAAAATTCATATAGTATTACTTTTATATTTTAAAAAATAAGAAAATTTTCTAAATTGCCCTATTTTAGGGAAACTAGTATAAGACAAAAAGGCAAGTAGCATCTAGAATCAGTGTCTTGCAAAGAAAATTAAGTTACATTTATTACTACATTAAAGTGATAAAGCCTTGACTTTTTCTAAACCATTTTAATACTATAGTTTATTCTTCTGCATATTTTTCTTTGAGTAACTTTTCTCATTTGCACTCACAAGATTTTATTGGGTTGGCCAAAAAGTTCATTTGGGTTATGGAAAAACTTGAAAGAACTTTTTGACCAATCCAATAATTTATGGAGATGGCTGACTGTTGGCATGGGGAAGCTAATGTCAGTGACAGAAGATTTTTTTTTATTATTTACAGTTTCCAAGAGAAGGGAGCATGTCATGCCATGCAAAGCCACAGAGGGAGCACCAGGTTTGGGTCTGGAGGCAGAAGCAGGAGTAAGTGGAAAGCCTGGGCCAGAGCCGTTATTGAAGTTTCCTCAGGAAAGGCAAGGCAGGGCAGAGTAAACAGTTTAGGATTGGCTAGTTTGAATAATCTCAGCAGGCCTTGGGGTACAGGGGCAGTCCCTAGTTATCTGGTATCTGGCCCTGGGTTGATTTAGTGCAGGGGAAATATTGGTTTGGTGAGTGAGATTTAAATAAGGAGGTGGTTCAGAGTATGTGCTCTGGACCACAGAGGACATATAAACAACTTTGGCCATTAGTTTGGCCCTGTGACTAATGGATGCCAAATAGACAAATACAGAATATAAGAAAACAGAACATAATTGAGACAGGCTTGACAAATACTTATCTGTATGATAATTATTTCAAGGATTCCAGAAATCCTTCATACAGAACCTTGAAATTGTATATAGTGCATAGTCACACCTTCCATAGAGCCAGGGTATAAGAGAGGAGGAGAAAGGTACCTTGACTCTGGGACTCAGAGAAAAACAAGGGGAATTAGAGGAGAGACATGAAAAAATATAAAAGCAGGCTATAGAAGACTTAGGACCCTGGTACTATTAAATTGCTTCTTTTGCTTATTCCACTACAGTAGAATCATACTTTCTCAGGTGTAATTTTATGTAGACTTCTAAGCCAAACTGCCTGAATACAAATTTCCCTAGCTCCACTAATTGTGAGACCGTGTACAAGTTACTTACCTTTTCTGTACCTCAGTGTCTTCATCTATAAAAGTAGGAATAAGGATTGCTGAGATTACCTGAGTTAATATATGGATAGCTTTGGACAGCACCTGGCCCATAGGAAATGCTTTGTAAGTTTGAAACCTCATTATTATTTGTAGAACCAGATTTCACTGACTATAAGAAGCTGGTTTTTCTTGGCCCTACCTGAAGGTGTCAGTGGAAGTTTTTCACACACATCATGAGTACCACTGACTGAAAGAAGTTGCAACATGCCTTTGATTATAAGATGTAACCTAATTTCAGAGGGGTTAAAATATTTTGAAGTGTACATCTTACAATCGATAAAATAAGTTTTTATGCTTTCATTTAATTTAAGTAAATGTATGTGTGACATCCACCAAAAGAC
The DNA here is from genome assembly GCF_965194805.1 of Balaenoptera borealis. NCBI lineage: Eukaryota > Metazoa > Chordata > Mammalia > Artiodactyla > Balaenopteridae > Balaenoptera > Balaenoptera borealis. Next base: position 46,459,279 of record NC_138879.1, on the reverse strand, counting down.
AACTGAAACTGGCAAAATAATTTGATTTAAATAATGAATAATGTAACTTACTTCTATAAATTCCATTTTGTTCAGTCTTGGTTCCAGTGAGTCAGCAATATCCAATTGTTGGCAGCATGCTTTTAATTATGGAACAAAGGTTATTTGATAGTTTGGTTGTGATACATTCATATTTTATATTCATATTATAGTACTCCAAAAGAACATAAAATTCTTAATGTCCATCAATATTTATAATAGAGTAAATGATATATAGTTGGGTAACATTACAATTACTACAAAATTATTATTTTTCCTGGCTTCTATTTAACTAAGCAACTCCAACACTAAAAAGAACATGCCTACATTTTTAATGACCATGTCAAGATAAAGCAGAAATAAATAGGCACATCAATAGTATAAAAGACTGCAAAAATATCTGTGTTGGTTTATGCTAGTATTTATGCTAGAAGGTCCTAAAACACAACACTTCCACAAACTTTCCTTTTAAATACTTAATTTTGTCTTTAATATTTTAAAAATTAAATAAATAATATATGAATATATTCTTTTGGTAAAAGACTCAAATAATACAAAAATATAAACAGCAAAACTTGAAATAAAGACTTTTTTAAACCTCCATTTGATTATGACAATTACATGATCCTTATTGACCTTACCAGGACACATAAATTGTATGAAAGCTCATGATAAAAGAATTAATACACTGGTTTCCTCTCCTACTTCTAAGAGTAACTCTCCCTGCCTATTATGGGCTGGTACATAAAAACATTTTTTTTTTGAATTTTTGTATTTTATTTTATTTATTTTTTTATACAGCAGGTTCTTATTAGTTATCCATTTTATACATATTAGTGTATACATGTCAATCCCAATCTCCCAGTTCATCACACCACCACCCCAACCCCCACCACTTCCCCCCTTGGAGTCCATACGTTTGTTCTCTACATCTGTGTTGCAATTTCTGCCCTGCAAACCGGTTCATCTGTACCATTTTTCTAGGTTCCACATATATGTGTTAATATACAATATGTGTTTTTCTCCTTCTGACTTACTTCACTCTGTATGACAGTCTCTAGATTCATCCACGTCTCTACAAATGACCCAATTTCGTTCCTTTTTATGGCTGAGTAATATTCCATTGTATATATGTACCACATCTTCTTTATCCATTTATCCGTCGGTGAGCATTTAGGTTGCTTCCATGTCCTGGCTATTGTAAATAGAGCTGCAATGAACAGTGGGGTCCATGTGTCTTTTTGAATTATGATTTCTCTGGGTATATGCCCAGTAGTGGGATTGCTGGGTCATATGGTAATTCTATTTTTAGTTTTTTAAGGAACCTGCATACTGTTTTTTAAGGATACTCCATAGTGGCTGTATCAATTTACATTCCCACCAAAAGTGCAAGAGGGTTCCCTTTTCTCCACACCCTCTCCAGCATTTGTTTGTAGATTTTCTGATGATGCCCATTCTAACTGGTGAGAGGTGATACCTCATTGCAGTTTTGATTTGCATTTCTCTAATGATTAGTGATGTTGAGCATTCTTTCATGTGTTTGTTGGCAGTCTGTATATCTTCTTTAGAGAAATGTCTATTTAGGTCTTCTGCCCATTTTTGCATTGGGTTGGTTTTTTTAATATTGAGCTGCATGAGCTGTTTATATATTTTAGAGATTAATCCTTTGTCCGTTGATTCGTTGGCAAATATTTTCTCCCATTCTGAGGGTTGTCTTTTCGTCTGGTTTGTAGTTTCCTTTGCTTTGCAAATGCTTTTAAGTTTAATTAGGTCCCATTTGTTTATTTTATTTATTTTTTAAAATTTTATTTATTTATTTATTTATTTTTGGCTGCATTGAGTCTTCGTTGCTGTGCGCGGGCTTTCTCTAGTTGCGGCGAGCGGGGGCTACTCTTCGTTGCGGTGCGCAGATTTCTCATTGCAGTGGCTTCTCTCATTGTGGAGCACGGGCTCTAGGTGCGCGGGCTTCAGTAGTTGCGGCACGAGGGCTCAGTAGTTGTGGCTCACGGGCTCTAGAGCACAGGCTCAGTAGTTGTGGCACACGAGTTTAGTTGCTCCACGGCATGTGGGATCTTCCCAGACCAGGGATCAAACCCGTGTCCCCTGCATTGGCAGGCGGATTCTCAACCACTGTGCCACTGGGGAAGCCCCCATTATTTTTGTTTACTCTTGTTTTTATTTCCATTACTCTAGGAGGTGGATCAAAAAAGATCTTGCTGTGATTTATGTCAAAGAGTGTTCTTCCTATGTTTTCCTCTAAGAGTTTTATAGTGTCTGGTCTTACATTTAGGTCTCGAATCCATTTTGAGTTTAATTTTGTGTATGGTGTTAGGGAGTGTTCTAATTTCATTCTTTTACATGTAGCTGTCCAGTTTTCCCAGCAACACTTATTGAAGAGACTGTCTTTTCTCCATTGTATATCCTTGCCTCCTTAAAAAGATTCTTTAGTCAAACTCCTAATTTTTGTTAATGATTTATTATGAGATACCAGTTATTGTCATAAGAGGACTGTATAAACTTTAGTATAAGTTTACACATGAGATGCTCTTATCCCCATCCCAGACTTTCCCCCAAGCTCCAGAAGATTACGCAAGCCAGACTGTTTTCTACCAGTAACCGTTGTTATTAAATGTATGCGTCTCTCCCTTAGCTGCACTTTGAGCAACTTAAGGTCAGGATACATGTCTTAGTCCTCTTTGCATCCTCTACCCCATCACAGTATCCGGAACTGAGTGCTCAATAAATACTGAATGAATAAATGGTACAGAAAATAAATACTATATGGTATAGGAAGTGAGAGGAGAAGCAATCACTGTCAACTAAAGTGGTCTGGAATTTCTCTAATTTTATCACAGTCTCAAATAGAGCTCTCTTAACTCATTCTTTCTGTACCCACAACAAAAACTAAATGAATAATAGAAGTTATTGCAAAGATTTTCTGAAAGAGGAGTTAAGGCTGTGCTGTGAAGAATTATAGTTTTTAGATAAGCTGTGAACAGGTAGAAGGAGAAAAGGTTATCAGCAAGGCCTAAATCACGTTTGGGGACCAGTGATAGGGAACACAGGAAGCATATTTTATTTTTAAAAGTGAGGGACTTCCCTGGCTGTCCAGTGGTTAAGACTTCGCCTTCCAATGTAAGGGGTGCGGGTTCAATCCCTGATTGGGGAGCTAAGATCCCACATGCCTCGTGGCCAAAAAACCAAAACATAAAGCAGAAGCAATATTGTAACAAATTCAATAAAGACTTTAAAAATGGTCCACATCAAAAAAAAATCTTAAAAAAAAAAGGTGAGAACAGATTTCAGACAATCTATCCTTATTGTAATAAAGTGGTCAAAAAATCAATTAAAAAAATCAATTGGATATAAATTATATAAATCTCAGAACCCAAACTCTAGTTCTTTATTCAACAAGTCAGATTTTTTTGCTTAATCTCCTGTAAAGAAACTTTTCTGAAAACAAAATCAACAAAACCTGTGGTTCTCCATAGGTATGGTACTGTCTCTTTCTCCCCTCAGTGAACATGGTGGAAATTCATAGATGAGTTTTTGTTGCTCTGATGATGGGGAGCGGGGGTAGGGGCAGAACTCCTGCAATTCCTCCACAATAAAGACTTTCCCCCTCCTGCCAGACATTCAAGTAGGTGAAGAATTTGCTTAGAATAATTTTGAGTCTGGAATCTAATAATTCTGTTTTACATATAAACACAGACATATTTTTGCTGTTGAATTTTTCAAGAACGTAACTGCTATGAAAATTTGAAAGAGAATTGTACTTTGCTTCATTTTGGAACTTTGCCAAGAGTTGTTCACCATTTTACAAAATTATATAATTGAAGGTAATATCATAAATTGTATCTGAACTCCAACATAACATACCTGTGTTAGTCTGCATTTGTAGCTTTCCTGTTCATGGGGATTCTACATGTATATAAAAATCCATTCATTTTGCTCTTATTTCAAAATGCCAAATACAAAGAGTATGACTGATTGGATATAATTTTACTTTTCTTATGTCTAAACATTCATTATAAATAGGTACAAATGTCTGACTATTCCATATGTCTTTTAGCGAAGTTGTAACTAAGCATTTATATATTGAAATACAGCACATTTAATTTTCTTATGTCTTTACTTGTATTTCTCCTTCATATCACAGTTATGACATTATATCTTTCTTTTAAAATTCTGTGTATGTAAGCAATATTTTCTAGGAATTTGATAGGATAATAAAGGGTTATTACAAAATAGTTGTAATAAAATGGGGCACTCAACTAAAAGAATTAAAAATCACTGATTGCATCTCTGCTTTTCTACATTCTCCAACTGAAAAGAGCAAAAGAGCTTGACTACATGACTCTTCATCTTTATTCAGCATCCCTCCACCCTCAAAAAAAAGGAGAGAGAGAAATATAAACACTGCAGTAACAGGCAGGCTTACCAAGCTGGAAATCTGGATTTTGAAAAAATTCATGAAGAACATTCTGAATCTGCAAATCAAAGAAAAGAAACCATATACTACTTTTCAATTAGTATATATTAAGTATTTTAGACTAAAAGCCATCTGTAGTCTTTTAATTTAAGTCCTAGGTAATTCTTCTAACCCAGGGACAGAAATAGCAATAATTAACATTTAGTTTATAGCAGATTTCAAAGTATATAAAATGCTTTTGCATATATTTCCTCACTGATTTTCAACCTTTTTGTGTGAGAACTAGGATGCTGAGCAGATCCCATTTGCCCCCTCCAGGGAAATTTCTAACAACACTCAGACATTGGGCATGATGGAGCTAAGGCAACTTTGGCAACCAGCTTGGCAATCCAAAGAGTCCTCTATAATTCCTCATTCTTCAATGACTGAAAACAAAATTTCAGAGCTCTTCTTGGTCCATTTTTAATTTTTATTTATTATTTTATTATTTTTATTTTTAAAATTTATTTATTTATTTTTGGCTGCATTGCGTCTTCGTTGTGGTGCGCAGGCTTCTCATTGCGGTGGCTTCTCTTGTTGTGGAGCACGGGCTCTAGGTGCAAGAGCTTCAGTAGTTGTGGCATGTGGGCTCAGCAGTTGTGGCTCACGGGGTCTAGAGTGCAGGCTCAGTAGCTGTGGCGCACGGGCTTAGTTGCTCCGCAGCATGTGGGATCTTCCTGGACCAGGGCTCGAACCAACGTCCCCTGCATTGGCAGGCGGTTTCTTAACCACTGTGCCACCAGGGAAGTTCCTTTGTCCATTTTTTAAAAATAAGACTTTATTTTTCAGGGCAGTTTTAGGTTCACAGCAAAATTGACCAGAAAGTACAGAGAGTTTCCATAGACTCCCTGCCCCCCACCACCACATACATACCTTTCCTCCACTACCAACATCCCCCATCACAATGGTACATTTGTTACCATCAATGAACCTACATTAGAAACTCATAACCCAAAGTCCATAGTTTACATTAGTGTTATACATTCTATGGGTTTTGAAAATTATATGATATGTATCCGTCATTATGGTATTGTACAGAATTGCTTCACCACCCTAAAACTCCTCTGTGCTCTGCCTATTCATCCTTATTTCCCCTCCTCACTTCTGGAAACCAATGATCTTTTTACCGTCTCCATAATTTTACGTTTTCTGGAAAGTCATAGAGTTAGAATCATACAGTATATAGCCTTTTCAGATTGGCTTCTTTCACTTAGTTATATTCATTTAAGGTTCTTCCATGTCTTTTCATGGCTTGATAGCTCATTTCTTTTTAGCACAGAATAATATTCCACTATCTGGATGTACCACATTTATTTATTATTCACCCACTGAAGGACATCTTGGTTGCTTCCAAGTTTTGTTAATTGTTAATTATACTGTAAACATCCATGTGTAGGCTTTCGTGTGGACATAAATTTTCAACTCCTTTGGGTAAATACAAAGGACCATCTACCATGGCTTGATTGTATGGTAAGAGTATGTTTAGTTTTATAAGAGACTGCCAAACTGTATTCCAAAGTGACCATACCTTTTTGTATTTTACCAACAATGAATGAGAGTTTCTGTTGCTGCACATCTTTGCTAGCATTTAGTGTTGTCAATGTTCTGGACTTTGGCCATTCTGATAGGTGTGTAGTGGTGTCTCATTGCTGTTCTAATTTGCATTTCCCTGATGACATATGTGGAACACCTTTTCATATGCTTATTTGTCACCTGTATATCTTTGGTGAAGTGTCTGTTCAGGTCTTTTACCCATTCTAAAATCTGTTATTTGTTTTCCTATTGTTGATTTTAAGAGTTATTTGTATATTATTGTCCTTTATCAGATATGTCTTTTGCAAATATTTTCTTCCAGTCTGTGGCTTGTCTTCCTTGGTCTATTTTTAGCAACTGGAAATATGCTTGGTATTGTATCTAACCAATAATTATTCTCACATCTATATACACCTAAGAGAACATATATAACTCTTAGAGTACAGTTATTTTTCAGAGCTAAAGACATGGTCTTTTAGGGAATTCCTTGGCGGTCTGGTGGTTAGGACTCTGCGCTCTCACTGCCGAGGGCCTGGGTTTGATCCTTGGTCAGGGAACTAAAATCCCACAAGCCACGTGGCACGGCCTCCCCCCCAAAAAAGGATATGGTCTTTTAGTCCACAGAAGTAATTAGTCACACACATACAAAAAACAAACAAAAGCTATGTCTGTCTGTAATGAAGTGTTTGTGAAATTCAGCCAGAGTCAGTATTTTGGAAATCTACCTAGAATTTTCTTTTTAATGTTCAAGAGAAAATTGGAGAAATTGACTTTCATGGGCTAGACTTACATCAGCAGGACCAAAAATTTAGAGGGAGGCTTCTATCACTCTGCTCAGTATCTAGCAATCACCCTCTTATCACCCATTCCACCTACCCTTCACAGATACCCTCTTCCTTACCACTATCATAGGAATCATTCCTTTGGGGTCTAGAATCCACTCATTGAACTGTTCCTGCAGAGCCTGTTTCCATGTGTTGGCCACCTTGGCTTTGACTTTGTTCATGCATTCTCTTTGCTCTCGTTTCTGTTTAATATTCTCCTTCATCTTGGATACTCTGAAGGATGTAGAAACAGAAGAAATGTTGAGTTGAGACCACTGGATTTGACTCAGATTGCTCAAATGGCAGAATACAGGAGTTCAGAGCCTCATTTGAACTTTGGATCTGTCTTTTTCCATGAAATTTTCCTTCATTCAAGCCTGTAGGGATCCCTCCTTCCCCCAGCACATACTGAATTTGGCATTAATGATAAGCTGCCTTCTACTATTATTTGACTTTTTATAGAGGTAGGCCTTATTTTACTCAACTAAATACTGTACTTAAGAAGCACTAAGAATAGCTCTAGAAGCTGCCACATATAAAAGCAAGGTTGAACGCACTAAAGCCTCAAAGTGGTGGGCCTCTTTTTTCCCTGGACACATAAATCATCTTGGAAGGACTCTGATTCCAAGTCTAGGGTGAAAGCCTGGAAACTGCATTTATAACAAGCATCTCAGGTAATTCTGATGCCTTGGACCAAACTTCTGATTTCTGCCTAGGAAAATTTATTGCCAATTTCCTTTATCCGGCCGGAGTCAAATACTTTTGACAGCCCCTGAGCATAATAGTTAACTTGTACTCAGACAGAGTTGCATCACCCAGGTTGAAAATGGGGGAAGAATGTGATTTTAGTCATTCCTACTAGGACTTCAAAACCCCCAAACTGGGGCTTCCTTGGTGGCGCAGTGGTTGAGAATCTGCCTGCTAATGCAGGGGACACGGGTTCGAGCCCTGGTCTGGGAAGATCCCACATGCCGCGGAGCAACTAGGCCCATGAGCCACAACTACTGAGCCTGCGCGTCTGGAGCCTGTGCTCCGCAACAAGAGAGGCTGCGATAGTGAGTGGCCCCCGCTTGCCGCAACTGGAGAAAGCCCTAGCACAGAAACGAAGACCCAACATAGCAAACAATCAGCTAATCAATAAATAAATCTTAAAAAAAAAAACAAAAAACCCCAAACTGGTTTTCACTGAAACACCAAAATGGTTCAGAATAATAAAAATAGCTGCTGGTTTCAAATACAATTTTCAAGTAATGCTTGAGTCAGGTCTTCATCTTTCAAAGAAGAGAGACTAGGGCAATCTGACAGATTTGGAAATGCAAAAGAATTCTCAGTAAGAACTGGTAAACTGGAGAACTACAATAATCCAAAAGAAACAACTAAAATCTAAATCATTACTTTATGCCCATATAAGGCCTTCAAAATTCTCTAAGAAAAGAAGCCTTCAAAAATAAACTTTGAAGTCTGAAAACAAAAATAGGCAAGTTGTTAAATAGTGCAGAAGGGCTTGTTTCTGAACTGCTGTAAGATTAATTAGCATTTTAAAGGATGTGCTAAGTTCCTCTAATGCGACTACTAACTAGCCAACCCTCCACCACTTATCTCAGAAACCCCAGTCTATTCTTGGCTGGGTCTTCTTCTGCTCTTCCCCTACTTTCTCCCCCTGCTGCTTTATCTTTCTCCCTCTCTCCCTCTCTCTCTATCCTCCTCTCCCCTTTCCCCTGTCTCTATACAGCACTCTCCTCAACTTCTGTCTTTTCTGCATGATTCTCTGTTCTGTGTCTGCGTCCTTCTTCTAGCTTTTTCTCATTATTCACTCATTCACACTCACTCACTAAGTCAGTTACTTATTCACTCATTACACAAACATTTATCAAGCACCTACTATGGATTCTGCCATTATAAAGCTTAGGGTCCACTGCAGAACAGATAAGTAAGTGATATTGTGTAATAAGTATTCGGTGTCTCCAGATTCTCATGTGTATTAATCAACACAGATTAACAAAATTGAGTTTCTGTCCTATTTCCATCTGCCTGAAAAGCCTTCCTCCCTCTCTTTGTTTGACTAGATCCTCCACGTCCTTTAGGTCTCAGTTCAGACATCATTTCCTCCCTCTTATTAATGCCCACATTGAGAAACAAAACTTAGTTTTGTGCTTCAGGGCTACTGCACATGAGACTCCAAATATAACCCAGACGGATTTTTAATTTACTAGGTAACTCATTGAGGGACTGAATAAAATTTCTCTTTTGTGGTCTGCATTATCTCAAGAGGATATCTAAATTAATCAACAGAATTCCATAGCATCCAAAACTCATAACTTTGGGTAGTGTAGGGTAGACATAATCTGTAAGCAGATTCTAAGTATAAATCCACATTTAAGGAGACCGGAAAGAAAAAAAACCTGCAGTGTGGTAAAATGCAAAAATTATCACAGATTCTTCCCATTCCTGTATGCATGTCTGTTTGTATGCAGTGTAACTTTGCAGCTTTTCCCATTATGAGCTGGAGTCTATTTCTGCATCTCTTGTGTCTGTCTGTGGCCATGTGACTTGCTTTGGCCGATGGGTCATTAGCAAACATGATGGAAGCAGAAAGTTGAAAAGTGCTATAAATTATATCACAATAAAACTGGAAGAAAAAGTGCTTAAACATTGGGGTTTTCTCTTTTTTATTGAACTTAAGAGCACCTCTACCACCACCTTGGAAATAAGCCTTGGCTAGCCTGCTGGATGATGATCCAGTTACCTCCATTGCTTTTACCAACAGTCAGTCAACTAACAGACAAATGACTAAGACTATCATTGCCATTTTACCGCAATGTATGAGTGAGTCCGACTGATACCATGTTGATCAGAGATGAGCCATGAGCTCAGTCCAAAATCATGAGTAAATAAATGATTGTTTATTTAAGCCACTGAGTTTTGAGGTATTTTGTTATGCAGCAAAAGCTAACTAACAAAACAGTTTTGCCATCTTAACAAGTGTTTTGAGCTCTTTTAAAGAAAAGTGCAGTGTAAATCTAACTGATTAAAGAATAGAAGTAAAAATGCTTCTTTACCCTAATTGTGACAATCCAAATCCTATCCATCCATCCAAGCTGTGTTAGGAAAATCTTCCACTCAGAGTATTTGCCTAGATTATATCAAAACTGAATGTTGGGGCTTCCCTGGTGGCGCAGTGGTTGAGAATCCGCCTGCCAATGCAGGGGACGTGGGTTCGAGCCCTGGTCTAGGAAGATCCCACATGCCGCGGAGCAACTCGGCCCGTGAGCCACAACTGCTGAGCCTGCGCGTCTGGAGCCTGTGCTCCACAACAAGAGAGGCCGCGACAGTGAGAGGCCCGCGCACCGCGATGCAGAGTGGCCCCCGCACCGCGATGAAGAGTGGTCCCCGCTTGCCACAACTAGAGAAAGCCCTCGCACAGAAACGAAGACCCAACAAAGCCATACATACATACATACATAAATAAAAAGAATATAAGCAGAGAAGAATAGCATTAAAATAAATAAATAAATAAATAAATAAATAAATAAAATTAAAAAAAAAAACTGAATGTTGTATTTCATAAAAACTGGTTCTAACCAGCTTAAGGGGGTAATGGACCATGAACTTTGAGTGACCCCAGTACACCAGACCATTACTAGACCTAAGGGAAGACTTTTTCTCGACTGCTAAACAATAGAACTTGTTTTAATCAATCATGTACAAACCTATGGACTCACTCTGTCCTATATACAGTGTGATCGTCTTCAGTTGTTATAAGTATAACCACTATAAAGCTCCCTTCCTAACACTTAAAAACTCCAGAATTTTCCCCCTCAGCAAACTAGTCAGTGAATTCTTCACTGGTGTAGATTCCTTTGCCTGGCAAGTTAATAAACTCAGCTTTTGTTTGTTTGTTTGTTTTTAAGCTCTGATGGTCTTAGTTTCACCAAGCTAAATTGGACTTCTTGCCATTCTTGGAGCATGTCCATATTATTCCCGTGATGAGTATTCCTATAAAAATACGTATATGATATGTGTCTACTTAATTATTGTACTTAACCCATTTTCTTCTGTTTATTCAATATACAGCTTATTATGAAATGAAGTTCCTGACATAAGGTTCAATGACTTAAGAAAAATCTAAGTTACTGGTTAATCCATGATACTTGAACAGCTAAATAATTAGGCTTATTTGGAATTTTATAAAATGATGAAGAACATTTATTATAGCCTCCTACTCAAGTACAGATGATTAATCATAGAGATTTCAAAATTAAATACTCAATTACTCCAAATTAAGACATATCTCAAAATAATCTTATGTATCTAAAAAAAAAAAACAAGAAAACTTTCATCATTCTAAGCCAGATTAGAATATGTCAGTTAATTTATTTAACAAATATTTATTGAGCATTACTTACACGACACAGTGTTAAATGCTGGGGATTCAATGGTGAATATGACAGATGTAGTTCCTGCTCACATTACAGCAGGAGAAGCAACCATTACAATTGTGATAAGTTCAATGAAGAAGAAACACAGGATGCAATGAGAGAGCCTATAAGGGAAGATCCCAACCCAAATTCATGACGAAGTGGTATTTGAGCTGAACTCTGAAGGACTGGTAGGATAAGATAAAGAGGAAGGGGAACAGACCAATCACAAGCACTGAAATTGAAACTGTGATTAACAATCTTCCAACAAACAAAAGCCCAGGACCAGATGGCTTCACAGGCGAATTCTATCAAACATTTAGAGAAGAGCTAACACCTATCCTTCTCAAACTCTTCCAAAATATTGCAGAGAGAGGAACACTCCCCAACTCATTCTACGAGGCCACCATCACCCTGATACCAAAACCAGACAAAGATGTCACAAAGAAAGAAAACTACAGGCCAATATCACTGATGAACATAGATGCAAAAATCCTCAACAAAATACTAGCAAACAGAATCCAACAGCACATTAAAAGGATTATACATCATGATCAAGTGGGGTTTATTCCAGGAATGCAAGGATTCTTCAATATACGCAAATCAATCAACGTGATACATCATATTAACAAATTGAAGGAGAAAAACCATATGATCATCTCAATAGATGCAGAGAAAGCTTTCGACAAAATTCAACACCCATTTATGATAAAAGCCCTGCAGAAAGTAGGCATAGAGGGAACTTTCCTCAACATAATAAAGGCCATATATGACAAACCCACAGCCAACATTGTCCTCAATGATGAAAAACTGAAACCATTTCCACTAAGATCAGGAACAAGACAAGGTTGCCCACTCTCACCACTATTATTCAACATAGTTTTGGAAGTGTTAGCCACAGCAATCAGAGAAGAAAAAGAAATAAAAGGAATCCAAATCGGAAAAGAAGAAGTAAAGCTGTCACTGTTTGCAGATGACATGATACTATACATAGAGAATCCTAAAACTGCCACCAGAAAACTACTAGAGCTAATCAATGAATTTGGTAAAGTAGCAGGATACAAAATTAATGCACAGAAATCTCTTGCATTCCTATATACTAATGATGAAAAATCTGAAAGTGAAATTAAGAAAACACTCCCGTTTACCATTGCAACAAAAAGAATAAAATATCTAGGAATAAACCTACCTAAGGAGACAAAAGACCTGTATGCAGAAAATTATAGGACACTGATGAAAGAAATTAAAGATGATACAAATAGATGGAGAGATATACCATGTTCTTGGATTGGAAGAATCAACATTGTGAAAATGACTCTACTACCCAAAGCAATCTACAGATTCAATGCAATCCCTATCAAACTACCACAGGCATTTTTCACAGAACTAGAACAAAAAATTTCACAATTTTTATGGAGACACAAAAGACCCCGAATAGCCAAAGCAATCTTGAGAATGAAAAATGGAGCTGGAGGAATCAGGCTCCCTGACTTCAGACTATATTACAAAGCTACAGTAATCAAGACAGTTTGGTACTGGCACAAAAACAGAAATATAGATCAATGGAACAGGATAGAAAGCCCAGAGATAAACACATACACATATGGTCACCTTATCTTTGATAAAGGAGGCAAGCATATACAGTGGAGAAAAGACAGCCTCTTCAATAAGTGGTGCTGGGAAAATTGGACAGGTACATGTAAAAGTATGAAATTAGAACACTCCCTGACACCATACACAAAAATAAACTCAAAATGGATTAAAGACCTAAGTGTAAAGCCAGACACTATGAAACTCTTAGAGGAAAACATAGGCAGAACACTCTATGACATAAATCACAGCAAGATCCTTTTTGACCCAGCTCCTAGAGAAATGGAAATAAAAACACAAATAAACAAATGGGACCTAATGAAACTTAAAAGCTTTTGCACAGCAAAGGAAACCATAAACAAGACCAAAAGACAACTCTCAGAATGGGAGAAAATATTTGCAAATGAAGCAACTGACAAAGGATTAATCTCCAAGATTTACAAGCAGCTCATGCAGCTCAATAACAAAAAAACAAACAACCCAATCCGAAAATGGGCAGAAGACCTAAATAGACATTTCTCCAAAGAAGATATACAGATGGCCAACAGACACATGAAACAATGCTCAACATCATTAATCATTAGAGAAATGCAAATCAAAACTACAGTGAGGTATCATCTCACACCGGTCAGAATGGCCATCATCAAAAAATCTAGAAACAATAAATGCTGGAGAGGGTGTGGAGAAGAGGGAACACTCTTGCACTGTTGGTGGGAATGTAAATTGATACAGCCACTATGGAGAACAGTATGGAGGTTCCTTAAAAAACTAAAAATAGAACTACCATACGACCTAGCAATCCCACTACTGGGCATATACCCTGAGAAAACCATAATTCAAAAAGAGTCATGTACCAAAATGTTCATTGCAGCTCTATTTACAATAGCCAGGACATGGAAGCAACCTAAGTGTCCATCATTGGATGAATGGATAAAGAAGATGTGGCACATATATACAATGAAATATTACTCAGCCATAAAAAGAAATGAAATGGAGATATTTGTAATGAGGTGGATAGAGTTAGAGTCTGTCATACAGAGTGAAGTAAGTCAGAAAGAGAAAAACAAATACAGTATGCTAACACATATATATGGAATCTAAGGAAAAAAAAAAAAAAAAGGTCATGAAGAACCTAGTGGCAAGATGGGAATAAAGACACAGACCTACTAAAGAATGGACTTGAGGATATGGGGAGGGGGAGGGGTGAGATGTGACAGGGTGAGAGAGTGTCATGGACATATATACACTACCAAATGTAAAATAGATAGCTAGTGGGAAGCAGCCGCATAGCACAGGGAGATCAGCTCAGTGCTTTGTGACCGCCTTGGGGGGTGGGATGGGGAGGGTGGGAGGGAGGGAGATGCAGGAGGGAGGAGATATGGGAACGTGTGTATATGTGTAGCTGATTCACTTTGTTATAAAGCAGAAACTAACACACCATTGTGAAGCAATTATACTTCAATAAAGATGTTTAAAAAAAAAAAAAAAAAAAAGGAAGGGGAAGAAGTAATGACATGTGAAAAGATCCTGAAGTGGAAAGAAGCATAGTATGTTTGAAGAACTGAAAGAAATCCTATATGCCTTGGGTATAGCGTGTGAGAATGAGAGAGGTGGGAGCCCGGGCTAGAAAGAAAGTCAGAGACCAGGTCATACAAGAAAGTTTGTATAGGCCTAGTTAAGGATTTTGGTTTTTATCCTAAGAATAAAGGGATACCATTGAAAGGCTTCACACTGGAGAAAAATGTGAAAACGTTAAACTTTAAAAAAATCTTCAGATACAGGTAAACGATAGAGTGGAAGAGGGCAAAATGGATGTAAACATAACAATTAGGAGACTATTGCAATATTGCAGGTGACAGATGATGGTAGCTTAGACTAGGGTGACAGCAGTGGGGAGGGTCAGAAATGAATAGATTTGAAAGAAGGAGGTAAAATCAGCAGGATTTAATGATTGACTGGAAGTGATCAATGAGGAAGCAGAAAGTGTCAAGGTTAATCCCTCTGGTTTTGGCTTAAAAATCTGGATGGATGATCAATTAAGACAATGACTTGTTGAAACTGAGATGCTCGGGAAACATCCAAGTGCAGATACTGAATAGATAGTTACATGCGTTGTAATGAGGGCACTCAGGGATGGATTATGGAGTGATAGGAGAACTATGCCTTAAGGAACCTTAATATTTGAAGATCAGGTAGCAAAGAATGAACCAGCAAAGGATACTGAGAAGGATTAAACAGAGGTAGAGGGAAAACTAGTAAAAAATGATATCATGGAAGGAAGGGAAACAGTATTTCAAGGAGGAAATGGCCAACATAATTGAACACTGCTAAGAGGTCAAGTAAGATGAGGACTGCAAACTTGCCACTGGGCCTAGAAGCAGAGAAAATGTTGTCGTATTGGTAAGTGACATTTATTGAAGAGAGCCTGGAACAAAGACCAGATGGAACAGGTTGATAAAAGTGTATGAAGTAGGGAAAGTGCTATGTGGACAACTATTTTGATAAATTTAGCTATGTTTTAGTCATATTTCCTCAACTAGAGTGTATAAGCTCCTCATGACAAGAACCAAATTTTGTATTTTTTTTTTCGTATGGCTCAACATTAAGCACTGAGTAATTATGCCATAAATACTGATTGACTGTGAAGACTCCTCAATAAATTTAAGTTATTAATTCATTCATCTAACAAATATTTATTGAGGCCCAATTCATGCCAAATACTTCGCTCAGTGTTAGAAATATAGATATGATAGAAAATGGCATGCAATATAGTGTGCAATATGATAGAAAATAGTGTGCAATAGTGTACTTCTCTGCAGTAGTGTGAAATTCTAACATTAATAATCTTTCTCTATACTTCCTTTTTAATGTTTAATTTAAAAAATATATATACAGTAAAATTAACCTTTCTTGGTGCATAGTTGTATAAATTTCAACACATGTACAAATATGTGTAACCATCGCCATAATCAAGCTATCAAAAGTTTGTAATCTTATTTTAAGAGCAAATATTTTTCATTATCAATTCACAATAAGGCAGTAGTGACATAGAATATGCATTCTCAAGAATTGGAGGGATCAAGAATCAGAGGGAAAAGATGCTAAAAGAAAAGAAAATATGAAGAAAAACAAAATGACACAAACCTACCCTCCTTATCAGTTTTGCAAATTTACATGTAAGAATTATAGTCCACTTCAATTCTATACCTGTCTTACAGGAACCCTGAGGGAAAGCAATAAAAGTATACTGCATATGTAAAACTTACAAATAGCGGTGATATTTTATTTTTTAGGTAAGTGGCTACCACTATATAAATTGTTCCAAATCAGTAAGGAGTGTCTTCTCTATCTATCGTACTTAGACACCAAACAAAGATGAATCCCTTTTTGTCCAGGGAAGTAGGCAGATGAAAAATTTTCAGATCAGGTTGAGTCAAACAGACACTTTAACATTATCACCAGAAGATAAAGTCTTGACAAACCAAACAAAAATATTATGTGTCCTTTTTCTTGAGCATAAGTAAGGAAAACTCTCATTCCTAAAATGAATGGACTTCTCCAAAGCTCTCTAATGGACTGAGAACAACACAAACAATGATATAGTTCAGAGAATTTAAAAGCAGGACTGTTTTTGCTAAGATTGCTGGGTATCCAAGCTTTAAGTTAATAGACATTGTGCTGCTGTAAAGCATCCCTAGGATTTCTGAATATTCTACAAATGCCTGAAACTGTCTTGTGTTGACATATGGATCTTGGATTTTTGCCAGAGGAAGATGAAACCCTAATTCTGATAATCTCAGCAAAGAAAGCATCTTTAAATACTTTAACTCTTTCATGATATTCCTAACAACTTTAAGACAACATTGACTGATACAGAATAAGATGAGCAAATGGAAAGATAACCATTCTCATATAGAAACACTTGTCATTATTAAGGATGTTGATTTTCCCTAAGATAATGAATAAATTTAATCTTATTTCAATAAAAATTCCTATAACGTTTCTTTTGGTGTTCTCTCTCCCCCCCCCCTTTTTTTTTCAGGTAGATGAATCAATCCTAAAGCTCATATTGAAAAGTAAACACACAAGAATAGACAGTAATGATTAGAAAAGAAGAACAAATATAGACTATTCAGTAATTGTTATTGGGCTAACTATGTAGCCATTTGGAAAAGGAATAAGTTGGATACATATTTTAAATCTTACACTAGGATAAATTCTAAATGGATCAATACTTTAAATTAAAATTAAAATAATTCCAGAAGAAAACATGGGACAATTCTTTTAACATCTTGAAATAAAATGTAACAATGACTCAAAGCCCAGAAGCCATAAAATAAAAGTAAATAAATCTGACCACATAGAAATAAAAAATCCTCTACATGACACAAGATAAATGACAGGTGAAAAACAGAGGAAAATATTTGTAACTTATTCACATCCTTTGGATAAAAGGAAGAAAATTAAGAATGTATATTTGCATTTGCTTATGTATGCACTAAGAAATTTCGGAAAGGTCCACTGAAAACTAAGAACAGTAGCTATTTATAGCAGAGGTGGAGCACTGCGTGGATGGAGGATAAGAATGGGAGAGAAAGTTTTCACCGTATAACACTTTATACGTTTCAGCTTTTGAACCAGGTGAACATATTACCTATCTGAAAAGTTAAATTTTAAAAAGTCCTTCCTCTCATATAGCTTACTTTCCAAAGCAAGAAGACAAATAATAAACAAATAAATATACACTTGGGATCCTAGTGAGATAACTAAATTCATGAGTACAAGGAACTTACTTAATATACCTTGTTAGTCTTCACAGTGCCTCATAAATAGTGAAGCACATAGTAGTAGCTCAATAAATACTTTTTGAAGAACTATAAAATTACTTTAAGTCCTATTTGTATGATTATATTATTGTTCTACTTGCTTTTCAACATAAGGAGCTAGATCATCAACTGAAAATACAACAAACTGTACCTGTTGTAAGTAGTGTTCGGAACGTATATCTTCAGGTCTTCTGTGATATTTCTCATCACCCTCTGATAACCAGACATTCCTGAGTCTTTGATATAATTAGGGTTGTTTCTCATTAAGTATTCCCCCAAATAGTTAATTGGATCAAACTTGGTTGGAATATCAACTTCTGCCAAAAGCTTCTTCTTTTCCACTTGCATTAACATTTTTTCCATTCCAGGAACTAAGGTGGGTAGAAGTTTGTCGAGCAAATATGCACGAGTGTTCAGTGTCATGTTTTCAGTATTAAACCACTCTTTGGCCAAATTATCCCTGGGGAGTTTTTCTTCAGCCTTTTTTTCTAGTTCCTTCTTCAGATTTTCCTTATCTATGATTTTCTGCTGCATTGTCTGGGCTCTTGCCTGCAGTCTTTCAAAAAGATTTTTCTTCCATGACTGTTCTAGCTTCAAACTCTGTGTAGTTTGATCTAAATTGAAAATCACTTTTGCAGGTTTTCTGAATACAGTATTCTTTGAGATTCTAGAGTCCTTTATTGAACAAGTTGAGATTTTTGGCTGCTCCTCCAGGTTTAATTCTGAGGGGACAAAAATTGAAATGTAAGAAATATTAGAAGTAGATTTTAATCTATGTTACTTTAGAATATTATTAGAAAATTATTTTACCTCCATTTACATGGTATATTCAAACACAGCTAAAAGTAACAGAAAATCAGACAGCAGTGACTTTAACCATAAGGACATTTACTGTTTTCTTAATCAGAAGCCATTCAACAGCTCAGTGTTTTTATTAAGTACCTAGCATGTTTCTATTGTTCTTTATTCATTTTTTGTGCTTGTATCTCAGGATCACAAGATAGCTATTGCAGCTCCAGGCATCACATCTTTACAGGAGAAAAGGATTGAGAATGAAGGAGCTTTCTCTTCTTGAGGTGCTGTTTTATTATTCAAGAAGAGAAGATCCCAGACTCCTCACTCTAAGACTTTCCTTTACATTTCATTGGCCCTAATTAGGTTACATGCCCACCCTAGGCCAATAGCTGGTAAAGGTAAAAGGGTTATTGAGAATAGTTTTGATCAATCATAATTTATTCCTTGGTCAGGGTTTAGACCAAATTTGGTCAGGGTTTAGACCAAATTCTCTGATATCAAGTGATTTCCATCTGCTACAAAATTGAAGTTCCATTGGCAGACAAAAGGTGGGAAAATGTCTGCTGAGTAGGCAGTGAAGAGAGTCTACCAGACATGTATGTGTATTGGGTTGGCCAAAAAGTTCGTTTGGGGTTTTCCATAAGGTGTTACAGAAAAACCCAAATGAATCTTTTGGCCAACCCAATAAATATATTTCTTCCCACTCTCATATTTCCAACTTCTTCCATGTTGGAGATTTTAGACCAAGATAGTGGACTGAGGTCAGGACCTACATGCCCTCCCTACCAAAATCTCTAGAAATGATAGAAAAGGGTGTGTGTGTGTTTGTGTGTGTGTGTTTTAATATAAACATAAGAATGCTAACAACCAGTAGAAACTAACATAACATTGTAAGGCAATTATACTCCAATAAAAATTAATTTTAAAAAAAGGACTTCTCTGGTGGTCCAGTGGGTAAGACTCTGCGCTCCCAATGCAAGGGGCCTGGGTTTGATTCCTGGTTGGGCAACTAGATCCCACATGCATGCCACAACTAAGAGTCCTCATGTCGCAATGAAGATCCTGGATGCCACTACTAAGGCGGCACAGCCAAAAAAAAAAAAAAAAAAGAATGCTAACAATCAGTCATGAAGAGGGCCTTCAGAAACTTTGAGGGTCTCTGAAAAATGTAAGGTCGATGGGATTAGATTGATTAAAGAAACTATAAGACTAAAAAGATCCAGAAGATGACTGTGAAATTTGGGAGCAGCTCTGAGGCACCCTAAGTTTAAAGGATGTAGATATGGATAGCAGGGGAATGACTGACCTTTTTGTGTATCTTCATCCCCATTTGAGCTAATCATCAGGCACCAGAGGCATTCACCCTTGAACTGGGACAAGGGGATTCGGGCAAGAGAGGCAGGATAATGCCTCCACACACAGAGAAAATGAATTGCTGACAGACTTCACTGTCTGCACATCTTACCCCTCCTCCACAATCTGCGTATCTTACCCCTCCTCCACAATCACTGGCAGCAGGCTACAGAAAACAGAAACGTCATCCAGAGAAAAGCAAACAGGGATTCCCAAATGCAAATGTAAGCACACACGTAAGGATCACCAAATATTTAACGAAAACTATCTCCATGACTAAACAAATGCAATGATTAATACTATCCAAGGAAGCACCATTAATAGAACAAATATAAGGAGTTCTAAAAGAGCTGTAATTAATATCCTCACAGCAGAGAAATTAGAGGAAATTAAAAATATAGTTATATTATTTTTAAAAATTACAAGAGCTTGGAAACCTAGTGCTCAGATCTTGGCTTCTTTCTTTTTTTTTAATAGGATTGAAATTTTTAATTTACTTATTTATTTATTTTTGGTTGCATTGGGTCTTCGTTGCTGCATGCAGGCTTTCCCTATTTGCGGCAAGCAGGGGCTGCTCTTCGTTGCGGTGCGCAGGCTTCTCATTGTGGTGGCTTCTCTTGTTGCGGAGCATGGGCTCTAAAGTGCAGGCTCAGTAGTTGTGGCGCTCCGGCTTAGTTGCTCCACGGCATGTGGGATCTTCCCGAACCAGGGCTCGAACCTGTGCCCCCTTCATTGGCAGGCGGATTCTTAACCACTGTGCCACCAGGGAAGTCCCCAGACCTTGGTTTCTAATATCATTCTCCAATTTAAAAGAATCAGGACTCATTGAAAAAATGGCTGATTCTAGGACTGGGGCAAGAAATATTCAAGATGAGCCTGGAGCAGAAATATACCCATAAATATATGACCAATTGACTTTTGCCAAGGGTGCGAAGATCATTCAATGGGGAGAAAATTATCTCTTCAGCAAATGGTGCTGTAAAAAATGGGTATCCATATGCAAAAAAATGAAGTTGGACCCATACTTCATGCCATAAACAAAAATCCAGCTCTAACAGATGTATACTGAATATTCCACCCAACAACAGTAGAATACACATTCTGCTCAAGTGCACATGGGACATCCTCCAGGATAGACTATATGTTAGGCCACAAAACAAATCCTAATAGATTTAAAAATATAAATATCATACAAAGTGTCTTCTTTGAAGATATAGGAGAAATCTGTGGGATTAAAAAACACACTTTTAATCAACCAATGGGTTAAAGGAGAAATCACAAGGGAAATTAGAACATACTTAGAGATGAATGAAAATGGAAACACACTATACCAAAACTTATGGGATGCAGTGAAAGCAATGCTCAGAGGGAAATTTATAGCTGTTAAGTGACTACATTAAAAAAGAAGAAAAATCTCAAATCAATAATCTAAGTTTACACCTCAAGGACTAGAAAAAGAAGAGTAAAATAAACCTAAAACTAACAGAAGGAAGGAAATAATAAAGATTAGAGTGGAGATAAACAAAATAGAGACTATAAAAACAGCAGAGAAAATCAATGAAACCGAAAGTTGGTTATTTGAAAAGATCAACATAATTGACAAATTGCTAGACTGGCAAAGAGAAAAAGAGTGAAGACACAAAAAAACTAATATAGGAAATGAAAGTGGGAACATTACCACCAATCTCACATAGATAAAAAGGATAACCTAGAATAAATGGACAAAAAATACATAAAAAGTATCTAAACTGACTCAAAAAGAAATAGAAAATCTTAACAGACCCATAACAAGTAAAGAGATTAAATTAGTAATCAAAACCCTCACAAGAAAGAAAAGTCCTGGACCAGATGGCTTCACCAGTGAATTTAATCAAACATTTAAAGAATTAAAACCTATCCTTACAACACTCCTCCCCCCAAATTGAAGAGGACATAACAGTTTCTAACTCATTCTATGAGGCCAGCATAGATATGATACCAAAGCCAGATAAGGACACCACATGAAAAGAAAATTTCAGACTACTATTCCTTATGAATATAGATGTAAATCTTCAACAGAATATTAGCAAATCATGACAATATTCTCCTGTTATCTTCTAAAATTACTTACTGTTTTATCACTCACATTTATATCTACAATACATGTAGAATTTATTTGCATGTGTGGGGTGAGGTAGGACTCAAAAATACATATTTTCCATTTTGGCATCATTACTGAAAACACCTCCTGTTTTCAATACAGGACTTTCAACTGGACTCTATTTCATTGGCTTATTTGTCTATCCTTATGTCAATGTCCTACCGTCCTAATTTCTGTAACCTAATTATAAATGTTGATATTTAGTAATATAAATCCCCCAGCTTTGTTGTTCTTCAAGATTTCCTTGGCTTTTCTGGGTCTTTTGCATTTCTACATAAATTTTAGAATCAAATTATTTTATATACACACAGACACATATACAGAACCCTGCACAAATTTTTGCTAGAATTACACTGCATCTAGAGGTCAGTCGAGGGAGCACTACTTTCTTAACAATATTAAGTCTTCTAATTCATGAATAAGGTATATTTTTTCATTTATTTAGGACTTCTTTAATTTCTTTTAACAATGTTTTATAGTTTCAGTGTACAGGTTTTGTTCATTTTTGGTTAGATTTATTTTGAGATATTTAGTGCTTTTTATGCCATTAAAACTGTATTTTAAAATTTTCATTTTCTAATTGTTTGTTGTTAACATATAATAGAAATATAATTAGGTTCCCAGGACCTAGCTAGTTCAGGCTCTGAACAATAAGCTCTCAGATGTTTTTTTCTACAGCCACGATTGCTGAGGTGATTGGAATGAAAAACTTAGTAAGAATCTTAAGGTTTTTTCTGGTATGGCCATGGAGGTGAAGTAGTTCCAGGTCTTTCAAATATTATCTACTAGTCAATTTGCTTCTCTCCACTGAAAAAATATTAATGTCCAACTGAACCACGATAGGATTAGGGCCATACACTGTTAAAGTTCTTTGCCTCTATTACTTCGTGGATTCAGGAGAAAAGAAGAAATAGATATGTAAATTATTTTGATACTCATTATTTTTTTAAAGATTTTTTTTTTAATGTGGACCACTTTTAAAGTCTTTATTGAATTTGTTACAATACTGCTTCTGTTTTACGTTTTGGTTTTTTGGCCACGAGGCATTTGGGATCTTAGCTCTGCATTGGAAGGCGAAGTCCTAACCACTGGGTGGCCAGGGAAGTCCCCATACTCATTGTTTTTAACATAACCAGAAAGCAGTTATTGAGCCATGCTTCAATCATTAATAACTCTCAATAAATAGTACTAGTGCAATAAAAGGGTAAGAGACCAGAACCTCCACAACTTAGAGCAGTGTTTTTTTTAATTTTATTTATTACGAAATATTTAAGACCTGTAAGTATAATGACGATATAAGTAGCCATATAGCTACTCTTAGCTTAAGAAAAAAATTACCTGTATATTAAAGCCTCTCAAATACCCCTACTTTGATAGAAACACTATTCGGAATTTCACATTTATCATTTTTCTGCATTTGTATATATTATATATAAGCAATATAATATTGTTCTTGTTTTTCATTTCTATAAAAATGATTTCATATCATGTGTATTCTGTGACCTTTTAAATACTTAATATTACGTTTATGAAATTCATCTATATTGATAACTGCAGCTCCAGTGTGTTCGTTTTTCACTGCTTCATAATATTTCATTATATGACTGCATTGCAATGTATTTATTCATTCTCATTTTGGGGGAGGCTATCCATAAATATTTTAAAATTCTTTTTATTTATTAAAATTTCTTTCTTAGCTTTGAGAGTACTCTGAAGAATACTTTTAAATTCTACCTACAGGTGGAGCTTCAAGATGGCGGAAGAGTAAGATGCCGAGATCACCTTCCTCCCCACAAATACATCAGAAATACATCTACATGTGGAACAACTCCTACAGAACACCCACTGAACGCTGGCAGAAGACCTCAGACCTCCCAAAAGGCAAGAAACTCCCCACGTACCTGGGTAGGGTAAAAGAAAAAAGAAAAAACAGACTAAGAATACGGACAGGACCTGCACCAGTGGGAGGGAGCTGTGAAGGAGGAAAAGTTTCCACACACTAGGAAGGCCCTTCGCGGGCAGAGACTGCGAGTGGAGGAGCGGGGGAGCTTCGGAGCCACGGAGGAGAGTGCAGCCACAGGGGTGCGGAGGGCAAAGCGGAGAGATTCCCGCACGGAGGATCGGTGCCGACCAGCACTCACCAGCCCGAGAGGCTTGTTTGCTCACCTGCCGGGGCGGGCGGGGACTGGGAGCTGAGGCAGGGGCTGGGAGCTGAGGCTCGGGCTTCGGTCGGATCGCAGGGAGAGGACTGGGGTTGGCTGCGTGAACACAGCCTGAAGGGGGCTAGTGCGCCACAGCTAGCCGGGAGGGAGTCCGGGAAAAAGTCTGGAGCTGCCGAAGAGACAAGAGACTTTTTCTTGCCTCTTTGTTTCCTGGTGCGCGAGGAGAGGGGATCCAGAGCGCCGCTTAAAGGAGCTCCAGAGACGGGCGCGAGCCGCGGCTATCAGCGCGGACCCCAGAGACGGGCATGGGACGCTAAGGCTGCTGCTGCAGCCACCAAGAAGCCTGTGTGCAAGAACAGGTCACTATCCACACTGCCCCTCCCGGGAGCCTGTGCAGCCCGCCACTGCCAGGGTCCCGTGATCCAGGGACAACTTCCCCGGGAGAACACATGGCACACCTCAGGCTGCTGCAATGTCATGCTGGCCTCTGCCGCCGCAGGCTCGCCTCACATCCGTACCCCTCCCTCCCCCCGGCTGGAGCGAGCCAGAGCCCCCGAAGCAGCTGCTCCTTTAACCCCGTCCTGTCTGAGCGGAGAACAGACAACCTCAGGCAACCTACACGCAGAGGTGGGTCCAAATCCAAAGCTGAACCCCGGGAGCTGTGCGAACAAAGAAGAGAAAGGGAAATCTCTCCCAGCAGCCTCAGGAACAGCGGATTAAATCTCCACAATCAACTTGATGTACCCTGCATCTGTGGAATACCTGAATAGACAACGAATCATCCCAAATTGAGGAGGTGGACTTTGGGAGCAACGATATATATATTTTTTCCCCTTTTTCTCTTTTTGTGAGTGTGTATGTGTATGCTTCTGTGTGTGATTTTGTCTGTATAGCTTTGCTTTTACCATTTGTCCTAGGGTTCTGTCTGTCCGTTTTTTTTTTTTTTTAATTACTTAAAAAATTTTTTTTTTCTTAATACTTATTTTTTATTTTTTATTTTAATAACTTTATTTTATTTTACTTTATTTTATTTTATCTTCTTCCTTCTTTCTTTCTTTCTTTTTTTTCTCCCTTTTATTCTGAGCCATGTGGAGCACAGGCTCTTGGTGCTCCAGCCAGGCGTCAGGGTTGTGCCACTGAGGTGGGAGAGCCAAGTTCAGGACACTGGTCCACAAGAGACCTCCCAGCTCCACGTAATATCAAATGGCGAAAATCTCCCAGAGATCTCCATCTCAACGCCAAGACCCAGCTTCACTCAATGACCAGCAGGCTACAGTGCAGGACACCCTATGCCAAACAACTAGCAAGACAGGAACACAACCCCACCCATTAGCAGAGAGGCTGCCTAAAATCATAATAAGGCCACAGACACCCCAAAACACACCACCAGATGTGGACTTGCCCACCAGAAAGACAAGATCCAGCCTCATCCACCAGAACACAGGCACTAGTCCCCTCCACCAGGAAGCCTACACAACCCACTGAACCAACCTTAGCCACTGGGGACAGACAACAAAAACAGTGGAAACTACGAACCTGCAGCCTGCAAAAAGGAGACCCCAAACATAGTAAGTTAAGCAAAATGAGAAGACTGAGAAACACACAGCAGATGAAGGAGTAAGGCAAAAACCCACCAGACCTAACAAATGAAGAGGAAATAGGCAGTCTACCTGAAAAAGAATTCAGAATAATGATAGTAAAGATGATCCAAAATCTTGGAAATAGAATGGAGAAAATACAAGGAACGTTTTACAAGGACCTAGAAGAACTAAAGAGCAAACAAACACAGATGAACAACACAATAACTGAAATTTAAAATTCTCTAGAAGGGATCAATAGCAGAATAACTGAGGCAGAAGAACGGATAAGTGACCTGGAAGATAAAATAGTGGAAATAACTACTGCAGAGCAGAATAAAGAAAAAAGAATGAAAAGGATAGAGGACAGTCTCAGAGACCTCTGGGACAACATTAAACGCACCAACATTCGAATTATAGGGGTCCCAGAAGAAGAAGAGAAAAAGAAAGGGACTGAGAAAATATTTGAAGAGATTATAGTTGAAAACTTCCCTAATATGGGAAAGGAAATAGTTAATCAAGTCCAGGAAGCACAGAGAGTCTCACGCAGGATAAATCCAAGGAGAAACATGCCAAGACACATATTAATCAAACTATCAAAAATTAAATACAAAGAACAAATATTAAAAGCAGCAAGGGAAAAGCAACAAATAACATACAAGGGAATCCCCATAAGGTTAACAGCTGATCTTTCAGCACAAACTCTGAAAGCCAGAAGGGAATGGCAGGACATATTTCAAGTGATGAAAGGGAAAAACCTACAACCAAGATTACTCTACCCAGCAAGGATCTCATTCAGATTTGACGGAGATATTAAAAGCTTTTACAGACAAGCAAAGGCTAAGAGAATTCAGCACCATCAAACCAGCTTTACAACAAATGCTAAAGGAACTTCTCTAGGCAGGAAACACAAGAGAAGGAAAAGACCTACAATAATAAACCCAAAACAATTAAGAAAATGGTAATAGGAACATACATATCGATAATTACCTTAAATGTAAATGGATTAAATGCTCCAACCAAAAGACATAGACTGGCTGAATGGATACAAAAACAAGACCTGTATATATGCTGTCTACAAGAGACCCACTTCAGACCTAGGGACACATACAGACTGAAAGTGAGGGGATGGAAAAAGATATTCCATGCAAATGGAAATCAAAAGAAAGCTGGAGTGGCAATTCTCGTATTAGACAAAATAGACTTTAAAACAAAGATTATTACAAGAGACAAGGAAGGACACTACATCATGATCAAGGGATCAATCCAAGAAGAAGATATAACAATTGTAAATATTTAGGCACCCAACATAGGAGCACCTCAATACATAAGGCAAATACTAACAGCCATAAAAGGGGAAATCGACAGTAACACAATAATAGTAGGGGACTTTAACACCCCACTTTCACCAATGGACAGATCATCCAAAATGAAAATAAATAAGGAAACACAAGCTTTAAATGATACATTAAACAAGATGGACTTAATTGATATTTACAGGACATTCCATCCAAAAACAACAGAATACACATTCTTCTCAAGTGCTCATGGAACATTCTCCAGGATAGATCATATCTTGGGTCACAAATCAAGCCTTGGTAAATTTAAGAAAATTGAAATCATATCAAGTATCTTTTCCGACCACAATACTATGAGACTAGATATCAATTACAGGAAAAAAATCTGTAATAAATACAAACACATGGAGGCTAAACAACACACTACTTAATAACCAAGACATCAGTGAAGAAATCAAAGAGGAAATCAAAAAATACCTAGAAACAAATGACAATGAAAACATGACGACCCAAAACCTATGGGATGCAGCAAAAGCAGTTCTAAGATGGAAGTTTTTAGCTATACAAGCCTACCTTAAGAAACAAGAAACATCTCAAATAAACAACCTAACCCTACACCTAAAGCAATTAGAGAAAGAAGAACAAAAAAATCCCAAAGTTAGCAGAAGGAAAGAAATCATAAAGATCAGATCAGAAATAAATGAAAAAGAAATAAAGAAAATGATAGCAAAGATCAATAAAACTAAAAGCTGGTTCTTTGAGAAGATAAACAAAATTGATAAACCATTAGCCAGACTCATCAAGAAAAAAAGGGAGAAGATTCAAATCAATAGAATTAGAAATGAAAAAGGAGAAGTAACAACGGACACTGCAGAAATACAAAGGATCATGAGAGATTACTACAAGCAACTCTATGACAATAAAATGGACACCCTGGAAGAAATGGACACATTCTTAGAAAGGCACAACCTTCTGAGACTGAACCAGCAAGAAATAGAAAATATGAACAGACCAATCACAAGCACTGAAATTGAAACTGTGATTAAAAATCTTCCAACAAACAAAAGCCCAGGACCAGATGGCTTCACAGGAGAAGTCTATCAAACATTTAGAGAAGAGTTAACACCTATCCTTCTCAAACTCTTCCAAAATACAGCAGAGGGAGGAACACTCCCAAACTCATTCTATGAGGCCACCATCACTCTGATACCAAAACCAGACAAAGATGTCACAAAGAAAGAAAACTACAGGCCAATATCACTGATAAACATAGATGCAAAAATCCTCAACAAAATACTAGCAAACAGAATCCAACAGCACATTAAAAGGATCATACATTATGATCAAATGGGGTTTATCCCAGGAATGCAAGGATTCTTCAATATACGCAAATCAATCAACGTGATACACCATATTAACAAATTGAAGGAGAAAAACCATATGATCATCTCAATAGATGCAGAGAAAGCTTTTGAGAAAATTCAACACCCATTTATGATAAAAACCCTCCAGAAAGTAGGCATAGATGGACCTTTCCTCAACATAATAAAGGCCATATATGACAAACCCACAGCCAACATCATCCTCAATGGTGAAAAACTGAAACCATTTCCACTAAGATCAGGAACAAGACAAGGTTGCCCACTCTCACCACTATTATTCAACAGAGCTTTGGAAGTTTTAGCCGCAGCAATCAGAGAAGAAAAAGAAATAAAAGGAATCCAAATTGGAAAAGAAGAAGTAAAGCTGTCACTGTTTGCAGATGACATGATACCATACATAGAGAATCCTAAAGATGCTAACAGAAAACTACTAGACCTAATCAATGAATGTGGTAAAGTAGCAGGATACAAAATTAATGCACAGAAATCTCTTGCATTCTTATACACTAAAGATGAAAAATCTGAAAGTGAAATTAAGAAAACACTCCCATTTACCATTGCAACAAAAAGAATAAAATATCTAGGAATAAACCTACCTAAGGAGACAAAAGACCTGTATGCAGAAAATTATAAGACACTGATGAAAGAAATTAAAGATGATACAAATAGATGGAGAGACATACCATGTTCTTGGATTGGAAGAATCAACATTGTGAAAGTGACTCTACTACCCAAAGCAATCTACAAATTCAGTGCAATCCCTATCAAACTACACTGGCATTTTTCACAGAACTAGAACAAAAAAGTTCACAATTTGTATGGAAACACAAAACACTCCGAATAGCCAAAGCAATCTTGTGAAAGAAAAATGGAGCTGGAGGAATCAGGCTCCCTGACTTCAGACTATACTACAAAGCTACAGTAATCAAGACAGTATGGTACTGGCACAAAAACAGAAATATAGATCAATGGAATAGGATAGAAAGCCCAGAGATAAACCCACGCACCTATGGTCACCTTATCTTTGATAAAGGAGGCAAGAATATACAGTGGAGAAAAGACAGCCTCTTCAATAAGTGGTGCTGAGAAAACTGGACAGCTACATGTAAAAGAATGAAATTAGAACACTCCCTAACACCATATACAAAAATAAACTCAAAATGGATTAAAGACTTCAATGTAAGGCCAGACACCATCAAACTCTTAGAGGAAAACATAGGCAGAACACTCTATGACATAAATCACAGCAAGATCCTTTCTGACCCACCTCCTAAGGAAATGGAGATAAAAACAGAAATAAACAAGTGGGACCTAATGAAACTTAAAAGCTTTTGCACAGCAAAGGAAACCATAAACAAGACGAAAAGACAACCCTCAGAATGGGAGAAAATATTTACAAATGAAGCAACTGACAAAGGATTAATCTCCAAAACATACAAGCAACTCATGCAGCTCAATATCAAAAAAACAAACAACCCAATCCAAAAATGGGCAGAAGACCTAAATAGACATTTCTCCAAAGAAGATATACAATTGCCAACAAACACATGAAAGAATGCTCAACATCATTAATCATTAGAGAAATGAAAATCAAAATTACAATGAGATATCATCTCACACTGGTCAGCATGGCCATGATCAAAAAATCTACAAACAATAAATGCTGGAGAGGGTGTGGAGAAAAGAGAACCCTCTTGCACTGTCGGTGGGAATGTAAATTGATACAGCCACTATGGAGAACAGTATGGAGGTTCCTTAAAAAACTAAAAATAGAACTACCATACGACCCAGCAATCCCACGACTGGGCATATACCCTGAGAAAACCATAATTCAAAAAGAGTCATGTACCAAAATGTTCATTGCAGCTCTATTTACAATAGCCAGGACATGGAAGCAACCTAAGTGTCCATCAAAGATGAATGGATAAAGAAGATGTGGCACATATATACAATGGAATATTTCTCAGCCATAAAAAGGCACAAAACTGAGTTATTTGTAGTGAGGTGGATGGACCTAGAGACTGTCATACAGAGTGAAGTAAGTCAGAAAGAGAAAAACAAATACCGTACGGTAACACACATATATATATGGAATCTAAAAAAAAAAAAAGAAAGAAAGAAAATGGTCAGAAGAACCTAGGGGCAAGACGGGAATAAAGATGCAGACCTACTAGAGAACGGACTTGAGGATATGGGGAGGGGGAAGGGTAAGCTGAGACAAAGTGACAAAGTGGTATGGACATATATACACTACCAAATGTAAAACAGATAGCTAGTGGGAAGCAGCCGCATAGCACAGGGAGATCAGCTCGGTGCTTTGTGACCACCTAGAGGGGTGGGATAGGGAGGGTGGGAGGGAGGGAGATGCAAGAGGGAAGAGATATGGGGACATATGTATATGTATAACTGATTCACTTTGTTATAAAGCAGAAACTAACACACCATTGTAAAGCAATTATACTCTAATAAAGATGTTAAAAAAAAAATTCTACCTACATAGTATCCATCTTTCTAACCAGGAAAAAAATTAAGTGGTTTATTTTTAAAAGCACTTGAAAAGCCAACATTTCATTTAAAGAATGTCTTAAGTCCAATAGTGGATAGTATTTATGAACATCCCTCCCAAGTTTTGATTTCCTCCTTGGCTTATTCATATATGGGGGAAATGAGGAGGGTAGTATAATGCTCTCCCTTACCTCTCAGTTGGATTTGTAAACAAGTTAACCTCTTTTTTTGTGGGGTGGGCGGGTAGTGTTTCCATTCTGTTTTGTCACAATGCTCATTAATATACAATACTTTTACTTCTATTTTAAATACGTGTGATAGAGACCAATTTTTTTTGTTTAAGTCTGCAGGTTCTAATGTACTCTCTTTGCTTTTAACCTCTCCAGCATAACCCAAGGCAGATATTCCTCCTCCTGCTTTAAGGGGAGTGCTACAGATTTATAGCAACTTAATATCTAGCCATCTGCATGGCTCATTAGTAAACTCACACATGAACTAGGGCATTGTCTTATCTTTGCTGCAGCCTGCTAGTGCTCCTCTAGTGTGCTTGGCTATTATAGGTTGCTAGGCAATAATCCTCGTGCTTGCATTGTCCCCACCGATATGCAGAATGGAAGTAGATATGTGTTTGGTTACAGCTCTGGTCAAACACTTCTGTCTTAGAGCCATAAAACCAAGAAAAGAAAAGGAGGCACAGCAATAGCAGGGTCAATACATCAGAATTCTGAACAAGCCTATCTGTAGCTGTCTTTTGATTGGGTGATCTCTGAATTCATAAATTACAGCACTGCCCCAAGGGAAAATTAAGAGGTTTAATTGAATATAATTTCAAATAGGTACTGGGTTTTTTAGCAGGTCTATGCTTGGACATTCCTAAATCTTTTACAGATAGATAGATTCATTTACATATTCACTCAATAAATAATTATTGATGTCATAGTGCCAGGCACTATGCTAAGCACTGAAATTCTTTTTCAGGATTGTCTTCCTAAACTCTCGCGGAATTAAGAGCCTTTCACATTCTTTCCCAATATGCACACCTTCACCCCTGTATCAATCCACCTTCTAACATACAAAGTCCTGTTCAGGCACTATGGGCACAAATGCTTTCAACCAAATAAGTAGGAACACAAAAGAATTCCTGGGGCTTCCCTGGTGGCGCAGTGGTTGAGAGTCTGCCTGCCAATGCAGGGGACACGGGTTCGAGCCCTGGTCTGGGAAGATACCACATGCCACGGAGCAGCTGGGCCCGTGAGCCACAACTACTGAGCCTGCGCGTCTGGAGCCTGTGCCCCGCAACGGGAGGGGCCGCGATAGTGAAAGGCCCGCGCACCGCGATGAAGAGCGGTCCCCGCACCGCGATGAACAATGGCCCCCACTTGCCGCAACTAGAGAAAGCCCTCACACGAACCGAAGACCCAGCACAGCCAAAAATAAATAAATAAATAAATAAAGTAGCTATTAAAAAAAAAAAAAAGAATTCCTTATTCATATTTTGAAAGGTCCAATCTTATAAGTGACTTTTATCATTTCCTGCACTTAGTGCATGGCCCACTGCTGGGCACGGCCTCAGTACAACCCTATTTAAGGACATAAATAGGAATGAATTATAACCCACATTATAATAAGCTTTAACAGACTCTTTCTTCACAGAAGGCATATAACATTACAGGGACTGGCTGCTGATTAAACTGGTGAAAATTGACGCAGCAGGGCTACTTAACAGATGTGTGATGTTCCCTTTAAACACAGGTCCTGTCTGAAACTCAGCTGTCTTGGTCTTGCCAGAATTTCTTACCATTTGTACATAATGTAGAATAACTACTATGAAAGGAGGAGGAAAAGAAGCACTATTAAACACTATTGTAATTAAAATTCAATAGCTATAGGAAAAGGCATTTTCCTACAAAACGTTTTTAAACTTAGGGCTGTGTAATAAGAATAAAACTGAGCAAATTAATAAAAAAGAAATAAGATTTCTCAAAACACAAGTTAAGCTCATATCCTAAAAAATACAATAACCAGGGAAACAAATGAGGAATTCACATGGTACATTTAACCACAATATTTTCTATGCAAAGATATGTATTTGAGTGTATTCTGGGAGCTGCCTGGCAAGATAACATCCTTTTAATTTTGACAAGTATATAACAAGGATAACGACACATCCTTTGACATGTTGAGACTAAAATAACAGTTCCTTTTCCCACTTCTTACACACACACACACACAAACACACACACGTATTTACAAAGGGAGATTTAGAAATGTTAGGATTAACAGTGACTGATCACTGAATAAATAAGTACATTGCATTGCATTTGATATCGCAACAAGCAACTGCAATGTTTTCAGTATATATCATAAACTGGGATGAATAGACTTAAACAAACAAAACACATTTCCCTCTACCATACATTGAAAAGTGATAACAAATTGAAAGTACAAGAACAGAAAAGACCATAAACTCTTTTTTTAAAATTTATTTATTTTTGGCTGTGTTGGGTCTTCGTTTCTGTGCGAAGGTCCTCTCCAGCTGCGGCGAGCGGGGGCCACTCTTCATCGCGGTGCGTGGGCCTCTCACTGTCGCGGCTTCTCTTGTGGCGGAGCACAGGCTCCAGACGCGCAGGCTCAGTAGCTGTGGCTCATGGGCTTAGCCGCTCCGCGGCATGTGGGATCCTCCCAGACCAGGGCTCGAACCCGTGTCCCCTGCATTGGCAGGCAGACTCCCAACCACTGTGCCACCAGGGAAGCCCCAAGACCATAAACTCTTGATCGATATGTTTTCTAGAGAGGCAATAAATTACATGTTGGAATATATGTGTGAAGATTTGTAGGTGCAAATTTGGCCATAAACTGGTGAAAGTGAACACCTAATTAAATTTACAGCAAATTACCTAGATCGCGATTCTGTTTGGCATGTTTAAAACACAAGAGTTCATTTATAAACCTGGCCCAAGTGAGTATGGTAAAGGCAAAGTGTATTTATGGGGTGGTGGTGAAGGGTGGGAGTGAGGAGGAAGTAAAATCAAGAAACTGGTGGTATATACAGTGGAATACTCAGCTATAAAAAGAAACGAAATTGAGTTATTTGTAGTGAGGTGGATGGACCTAGAGTCTGTCATACAGAGTGAAGTCAGAAAGAGAAAAATAAATACCATATGCTAACACACATATATAGAATCTAAAAAAAAATGGTTCTGATGAACCTAGTGGCAGGACAGGAATAAAGACGCAGACGTAGAGAATGGACTTGAGGACACAGGGCAGGGAGGGGAAGCTGGGACGAAGTGAGAGAGTAGCAATGACATATATACACTACCAAATGTAAACCAGATAGCTAGTAGGAAGCAGCTGCATAGGACAGGGAGATCAGCTCGGTGTTTTGTGACCACCTAGAGGGGTGGGATAGGGAGGGTGGGAGGGAGGCTCAAGAGGGAGGGGATATGGGGATATATGCATATATATAGCTGATTCACTTTGTTATACAGCAGAAACTAACACAACATTGTAAAGCAATTATACTCCAAGAAAGATGTAAACAAAAAAAAAAAATGTTGACAATGCAAAAAAAAAAAAGAAAAAGAAACTGGTGGTAGGGGGCAGGTAGGGAGGGACTTGCCAAGAAACTTTTTAGAAGTTAGTGAAGCTGTGAAAACAGTACTAAGTTTATAATAAAGGCAAAATAAATGCTGAAAAGTTTGGTTCTTAATGTGTATGTATTATATAATATTTACTAATAAGAAGGAATAGTAAATAATACTTATAATTAGTTTAAAAGACAGAGAAACACTTTGGAGAAAAGTAAGCAACTACAAGTTATAACTAGCAATTTATAGTTTAGAAAATGCTTTAAAAATTATTATTGGGACTTCCCTAGTGGCGCAGTGGCTAAGAATCCGCCTGCCAATGCAGAGGACATGGGCTCGAGCCCTGGTCCGGGAAGATCCCACATGCGGCGGAGCAACTAAGCCCGTGCGCCACAACTACTGAGCCTACGCTCTGGAGCCCGCGAGCCACAACTACTGAGCCCACGTGCCACAACTACTGAAGCCCGCGCGCCTAGAGCCCGTGCCCTGCAACAAGAGAAGCCACCGCAATGAAAAGCCCGCCTGCCACAACAAAGAGTAGCCCCCGCTCACCGCAACTAGAGAAAGCCCGCGCGCAGCGATGAAGACCTAACGCAGCCAAAAATAAATAAATAAAATAAATAAATTTATTAAAAAAAAAATTATTATAGTTCAGCCCAGCATATACTAAACACTCAACAGTTGTAAACTAAATTGAAAATAATTTCAATTAACTAAAATATAAGTTGAAATTGTTAAATTTTAAATATTGTGAAAATTTTCTGTCATACAGGATTTCACTAAGTATCTAAAATTAGAAGAACCGTAGTGAAAGGCATGAATGTCTTGCCCAGTTATTTGTTGCCTTTTGATCATATAAATTTTCAACCTGCATAATTATGTGGGATTTGGGTTAAGGATTGGGCTGGAAGTCAAATAGAATAAATGTGTTGTCAAGTACAGAGGTAAAAAGAAGAAATAGAAAAACAACAGGCAGGTTGAATCACTAGGGTTCTTCATTTTATTTTTGTATTAAAGGGTTGTCTGCCATGTGTCAGTCAGCTCTCTTAGCTAAATTTTCTCTTTAAGTACAAGATGAATAGTTATAAACTTGCCTCAAAGTATCAATAGAAGATGACGGGGATATATTTTAAACTATTTCCCAAACTGCATTTAAAATATCCCTGGGATTATATCTTTAAAAGGCAAAATCTTGAGGAATCCATTCCCAACTAAAATTTAGTAATAGTTTTACATTCTATTGTGTAGCAGAAAGCCTAGTTCTCTACCTTGGGATTTGACTTTATTTGCTGCTGTTCCTGCCACATTGCTGCAGGTGCCTAATGCCGAACTGTCTGGTATACTCCGTGAACTCTGAAAGGAGAAAAGAAATAC
This sequence comes from Balaenoptera borealis, assembly GCF_965194805.1. Lineage (NCBI taxonomy): Eukaryota > Metazoa > Chordata > Mammalia > Artiodactyla > Balaenopteridae > Balaenoptera > Balaenoptera borealis. The sequence goes on along the minus strand of NC_138879.1, from coordinate 46,423,423 downwards.
CAATTAAAAAGTGAAATGCTTTTCATCAAAGTTGCATCAACTCTCCCAATTAAAGAATGCACATAAATCCCTTTTAAAAATCACCAAACATTCCTCCCTAATTTTGCTAGGATTTAATGCTATATATTAGAAGCAAAGCAGTAATCACGGTCTATTTACTGCATTTACAAGATAAAGTGCATTGGCTCAGAATGTCATCACATCTTCCTATTGCTAAGAAAGTAATATGCTAAGAATATTATTCCAGATGTACATTAATCCTTGAATTATATAATACTTTCTAGAAACATAATTTGAGACCACAACACAGTGAAATCGGACATTTGAAATTGCTGCTGTTTTCTTTTACTATTAGAATCACCTTCCACATTTGTGGTGGAAAGAAAAACATTTTCACCTTAATTAAAGAAAGTAAAGGTTAGTTTTATGAATAAATGGTGACAAAATACCTTTTTGTACTCATGTTGATGTACTTTTAAAAGGATGATAATAGAATACTTTAAGACTCACATTAGTCAACTTAATGGTGAATCCATATAACTATTTTCACTTGCCTCCCCTTTTCTATAAAATATTTTTCCTCACTGAAGTCTTCTATTTATTTAAACACAAAATTACTTAAATGATTAACATGGAGATTACATTTTCAGAATGATAGTGAAGTTCCCCTAAAAACTGGTGGTTATTGTACTCAGGGTAACAGTTCTGATTTTAGAAAGTAAACTTTATTTACTTATAATTCATAATAGCTCTTCACAAATAACTTACCTGTCAATGGAAGTTTTCTGCAACGGACTCAAATGAGTCAGCTTAGTGACCAACAAGGGTTTGTTTTTTCCCATTTGCCATTTTATCTTTTTGAATACCCACATCTTTTCCTTTTTCTTCTTTGTAAGAAAATTAGTTTCTCCAGTTTACTCTCAAGCATTAACATCTGATTACTCATGAAAACTCTACCTTAATAGGCTCTTTTACTTCAGTTGCTTCCTGGTTCCTTTCTTTGTCTTCTTTTCCATTTTCCTGAAGTGGAAATAGTGTTAGTAAATGGTACCCAACAGGAGCCGGAAATAAAACTAACATTTTATAGTCTAGTGTAGCAAGCTTTTTATGTAAAAAAATTCACATAATGAGTAAACATCAACCAAATAAAATCACATAAAGTAGCTGTATTAGCAAACTCAAACAGTAACAGACTTGTTAGGTATAAAGAATACAAAGCAACTGGAAGCAGGCCACTGTGACTCAACTATTAGTTGACCTCATTTTTGTCAAAACTTGATGCAGAAAAATTCAACTAAAAAGAGAAATAATTCAATGACAGAATATGATATTGCATCTCAATTTTCCCAAAAATGTTGAATCTCAAATCCTCTCATGGCTAAATGGTTAGAAACTTATGAAGACCAGGTACCTGAGCAGGTTTGGGTTCCTCTTGAGATGTCGACTCACTCATCTGGACCATTAAAAGATACCACCAAATGGTAAGGAAAAGTATTACCAGACCACTATTAATAACAAAAAGAGAGAAAGAAAATATTAACAAACAGAAATACTCTGGAAGATCAAAATCTGCACCCCCCACCTCATCCCACCATTCTACTGAATGATAATAAGTTCTCAACTGCTAAACTTTTCAAACTGTACTACTGTTATTACTGTGGTTACTGATCAAAGCTCGATTAGTGCTAGGCTAGGGTTCAGGGAGACAGGAAAAGTCACCACAGTAATCATCACCATTAGCATTTAAAAAAACAGCAACAGTAATGCAACTGAATTTTTAAAACATTATCATCATCCTCATTAGTTTTTGAAATTACAAAGTGAGGTGAAATGAAACTTTGATTGCTACCTAATTCAAGTGAGAAAGACAGACATTAGAATAATCACCTTGCTAAAAAGTATTTTTGGAGGGGGGAGTTCTGAGAGGAATGAGATTTATCTGGTTTATTTATTCATGCTAAGGAATAAAAATGGATAATTACCACATCCCCTACTTCAATTGCAAATGACTATAGATTCAGTCACAGATGATCAAAATCACTGTTGTGTCAAAAATCATTTAAGACTTTGTGTATATTTAAGACTTTGTGTATATTTAAGCTAGGTGCTATGTAAAAAGTAATGCATTTTATATACATGGCCTCTGCCACTACGGCAGTTACAAACTAGGGACTTCCTAATTTGAAATGGTATTATTTACAATGTGCTAGAGTATTCACTTTTCTTTTTATCAACATATGTTCTGCTTGAATAAACCAAAAGTACTGCCTTTGCAGACAACAGCTTCCAACACAAAAATGGCTGCCTCAAAGCCTTTTTGAAGCAATTCATAAATAATAAATAATATACAATAGATTTCTTTGATAGGTCTTAATTGTACATTTTCACAGACTGCTTTTTTTGCTTCTGGTGTCCATCTCCTGAAATTGCTAAAAAGCTTCCTCCCATTTCTTTTAGATTTATTTTTATTTATTTATTTATTTATTTAGGCTGTGCTGGGTCTCAGTTGCAGCACATGGGATCTTTGCTGCGGCACGTGGTATCTTCGGTGCGGCCCGCGGAATCTTATTCAGGGCAGGCATGCAGGATCTAGTTCCCCACCAGGGATTGAACCCAGGCCCCCTGCATTGGGAGCGCAGAGTCTTACCCACTGGACCACCAGGGAAGTCCCACCATTTCTTTTAAAATTTGTTCTGTTTGGATGCACCCAGATAAATTCAACTCAGTAAACCTTTACTGGGTGCCTTCTATATGCAGGCAGACTTTGGGGTTAAAAAGATGGATAAGACCTGCTTTTGAAGAGTTCCTAGTTTATTGAGAGATAAAGGGATAAACAGATGCAATTCCATCTGTACGTGCAAAAGCAGAGGAACATACAAAATATTAAGGAACACGGAGGAAGGGCAATTAATTTTCTCAGGGAGGTCAGGGAAGATTTCACAGAAAAACAGATTTCCAAGCTAGATTTAAAGTGACTAGTAAGACTTTTTGTGTGTGTAAAGGAGGGGGGAAAGAGTATTTGAGGCAGAAGGAACATTATACGCTGGAGTACTAAAGTTCAAAAAGTGTTTGAAGCATTCATAGCAGAGCATAGTTATATAATAGAAAGTGGTGGAAGATGAGGCTAAAAAGGTAAATTTTTCACAATAAATCAAGGAGTTTGGATTTTATTTTGTGCTTTTTAAGCATAGGACAAGATGTAATGAAATCGGTGTTTTTAAAAAGTTGACTCTGCCGGCAAAGACTGGAAGTGTGAAAGACTGGGGAAAGATAGAATGAAGGTAAATTTTGTACCTTAAATGTTGCACCTGAGATGAATGCCCCTGACTGTAGTCTACTTCCCTACTCCCTTACCATTGTTTCCACCCAAATAAACTTGCACTCAACTCCTTGGACCAGGGTCTGTTCTGAGGGAACCCAAACTATTTAAAACAGATAGAATGATCACGACTGGGGGCATAATTAGATCTAAGGAGTGAAAGAGGAGTAGTTAAGGCTCACTGAGTGTTTTTTAATATTTAGAAGGCTGAATGGATGATGATGCCATTAAGTGAAATAAGGAAAGGAGAGAAAAACAAACCATTAGAAATGTTAGGTTTGAGGAATGATATGAGTTTGAGTTTGGAGGTATTACATTTAAGACATCTGCTTGATAGCATTTTTTAAAATATTTATTTATTTGCCTGTGTCTGGTCTTAGTTGCGGCATGCAGGATCTTTAGTTGCGGCATTCGAACTCTTAGTTGTGGCATGTGGGATCTAGTTCCCTGACCAGGGATCGAACCCAGGCCCCCTGCATTGGGAGCGTGGAGTCTTAGCCACTGGACCACCAGGGAAATCCCAATAGCATCTTGATTAGTAAGACTGTCAGTCATATGTGAAACAGTAGCCAATTATCCTTGAGGAAGGAGTTTCCCAGTATGAGAGAAATCATACATCATTCTGATTTCTCAAACTCATAGAGGATAAGAAATGTCATTTACCTGGATTTCTTGTGAGTCTTGAACCCCTGGGTATTGATAGAAAGATACATTTGTAGGAGGATGCTAGTGGGGCTCACCCAAAAATAGCTAAGAGAAGAAAAAAAAAGGCTGAAAATAAACCCTTGTTGATGAACACTTAAAAGTAGGGCTAAGAAAGAAGAGCTAGTGAAAGATACTGATAACTGCTGAGAATGGCAGGAGACTCCTGCAGCTGTGCACCTGCACACTGCTGGCCTGACTCCGACTGCCAGCCGCTACAGCCGTGCACATGCCCACAGCAAGCCCCTATGGCCCCACAAGTGTACACCAACAGCCAAGGCCCCCCATAGCTGCTGGAGGGCCTGGATTCAATGCGGACACCTGTCACTGGCTTGCATGGCTCTGCTCACCTGCAGTTAACCCTACAGTTGTGTACCTGCAAGACACCAGCCTCAACTCCTGTCACTGGCCACCACTGCCCAGCATGTGCTTTCAGCTAGCCCCACTGTCACTCAAGGACACACTGACAGCCAGGGCCACTGCAGCTGCTTGTGCACCCCCAGTTGGCCCCAGCCCCTGCCACTGTGCCCCTGCAGCCAGCCCCCACAACTAGCCCTGCAGCCAAGCCTGTGCATACCACTGGCTCCAGACACCACCACTGCCTGGCCCGATCCCTAGCCACTGGACTGGAGGTACTGTTAAAGACTCCAACAGCCCTTGAAGCCACTGTGGACTGCCTACAGCTCTCACCAAAGATTATGCAGTTGTTGACGTCATGGACCCCAGCTGCTGAGCCGACAAGACATCACGTCCCTCCCCCTCATTCAGAGATGTTACATGCCCTCACACTTTGCACCCTGCACCACTAGACCTAGGGTCACAGCATGTTCCAGCACGTGCCTGCCCACAGATGAAAGTCTTTCCATACCAAAGTCAGTCAATAAAGTCTGAAAGAGGTAACTGCTTCTTCAAATGCACAGACACCTACAAAAACTACAGGGATCACAAAACATCGGAGAAACGTGACACTACCAAAGGAACACAGTAAACTTCCAGTAATGGGAGGTGGAGATTCACAAATTGCTTGACAAAGAATTCAAAATAATTGTTCTAAAGATGCTCAGAGAGCTACAAGAGAACACAGGTAAACAATTTAATGAAATAAGGGAAACGATACAAGAATGAAATGATAAGTTCCACAAAGAGAAAACAAAAAAAGAGAACCAAACAGAAATTTTGGAGCTGAAGAATACAATGACTGAAATGAATAATTCAATAGAGAGATTCAATACAAGACTAAACGAAGCAGAAGAAAGAATTGGTAAACTCAAACACATCATTTGAAAATATTCAGCTGGTGGAGAACAAAAGAAAAAAATGAAGGGGAATGAAGAAAGCCTATGGGACTTATAGGACACCATTAAGAGAAACAATTTATACAATATGAGAGTCTAAGGAAGGGGAGAAAGGGGCAGAAAACTTTTTGAAAAATTATGTCTGACCTATACCACCAGCCTGCCATAAAAATACAGTGGTGTAAGTTTGACCTCTCCAATTAACTGCTGTTGTCTCAACTTCTCCAAGTGATTAGAAAATCTCGTATTTCCATCTTCAAGTCTCCTTCCTGGTCCATTAACTTTCTTCTTATTATATACTAAATGTTTGTAAGTGCAACCTCCACCATGCCCCCACAAATTAATATGTAGAATCCTTAACAGCCCCCCCCAAATAATGTCTGAGAACTTCACAAATCTGAAGAGAGATTTGGACATCCAAGTTCATGAAGCTCATAGGTCTGCAAACAAATTCAACTCAAAGAGATCTTCTCCAAGACACATTGTAATAAAACTGTAAAAATCAAAGACAAAGAGAAAATCTTGAAAGAAGCAATAGAAAAGAACTTTGCCACTTACAAAGGAACCCCATAAGACTATCAGAGGATTTCTCAGCAGAAACCTTACAGGCCAGGAGAGAGTAGGATGACATATTCAAAGTGCTGAAAGGAAAAAAAACCCCCAAAAACCTGTCAACCAAGAATATTCTATCTGGCAAAGTTATCCTCAGAAATGAAAGAGAGAGGGACTTCCCTGGCGGTCCAGTGGTTAGGACTTTGCCTTCCAATGCAGGGGATGGGGGTTCGATCCCTGGTCGGGGAGCTAAGATCCCACATGTCCCGTGACCAAAAAACCAAAACATAAAACAGAAGGAATATTGTAACAAATTCAATAAAGACTTTAAAAAAAGTGGTCCACATCAAAAAAATCTTTTAAAAATTTAAATAAATAAATAAAAAGAAATGAAAGAGAGAGAAAATCTTTCCCAGACCAATAAAAGCTGAGGGGAGCTCACTCCCGCCAGAACTGTCTTCCAAGAAATGCTAAAAGGTGTTCTTCAAGCTGAAATGAAAGGACACTAATTAGTAATATGAAAACACACTGGTAAGTATAACTATACAGTCAAATTCAGAATATTCCAATACTGTAATATGGTGGTGTGTTAATCACTTACCTCTAGAATAAAGGTTAAAGGACACAAGTATTAAAAATAACTATAGCTTTACAAACACTAATTTGTTATTGGATATCCAATATAAAAAGATGTAAACTGTGGCGTCAAAAATATAAGATGGGGGGAGGATATAAAAAGGTAGAGTTTTTGTATGTGATCGAAGCTAAGTTGTCATCAGTTTAAAATAAACCATTGTATCTATAAGGTGTTTTATGTAAGCCTCATGGTAACCACAAAGCAATAACCTATAGTAGATGCACAAAAGAGAAAGAGAATGGAATCAAAGCATACCACTGCAGAAAATCATCAATTCACAAAGGAAGGCAGCAAGACAGGAAGAAAGAAACAAAGGAATTACAAAACAGCCAGAAAACAATAAGATGACATTTAATTAAATGTTGATTAATAAAAGTCCTCACCTATCAATAAAATGGATTAAATTCTCCATCTAAATGCATAGAGTGGCTGGATGGATAAAAAACCAAGACCCAACTATATGCTGCTTATAAGAGACTCACATCAGCTTTAAGGATACACATAGGCTCAAAGTGAAGGGATGGAAAAAGATATTCCAGGCAAGCGAAAACCGAAAGAGAGCAGAGATAGCTATACTTACATCAGACAAAATAGACTTTAAGCCATAAAACTATAATAAGAGACAAAGGAAGTCATCATTTAATGATAAAAGAGTCAATTAATCAAGAATTATGGGTTGCAGAATTACAATATTAATTGAATTCAAATTCCAGCCAAGTTATTCATCTCAAAATTGGGGCACTGATTGGGAAGGAATACCCTGAAATTTGGAATGGGGACATTTAGTTGGACTAGGAGACTGCTAATCTCAAACTTCTGAGTCACTTTGAGCCTTTTTTTGACAGTGAAAGCAGTTTGTCCTCTTGTATTTGTGAAGACTATCCTCTTAATTGAAAATTTTGTAATAATCTCATTTGGGCAACTGCCTTGCAAGAGGATGCCCATTTTCCTCAAGACTCACCACAACCACCTCTTACTTATAGTAGATTCATAACTCAAATCAGGTCTTTTTATTTTCTCATTAAACTTTGTTTCAATGGGTCTCAAAATTCTGTGACAGATTTTTGGTCAAGTTGTTTCCATAAAAAAGTACTGATTTTAAAAGCTAACTTAAAATTGCCACACATACCACATAACCCAGCAATCCCACTCCTGGGTATATACCACCTGGAGAAAATAATAATTCAAAAAGATACATGCACCGCAATGTTCATTGCAGCACTATTTACAATAGCCAGGACGTGGAAGCAACTAAATGTCCATCAACAAAGGAATGGATAAAGAAGATGTGGTACATATATACAATGGAATATTACTCAGCTATAAAAAAGAACAAAGTAATGCCATTTGCAGCAACATGGATGGACCTAGAGATTGTCATACTAAGTGAAGTAAGTCAGACACAGAAAGACAAATATCATATGATATCACTTATATGTGGAATCTAAAAAAAAGGGTACAAATGAACTTGTTTACAAAACAGAAGTAGAGTCACAGATGTAGAAAACAAATTTATGGTTACCAGGGAATGGGGGTGGGGAGGGATAAATTGGGAGATTGGGATTGACATATACACACCACTATATATAAAATTGATAACTAACAAGAACCTGCTGTATAGCACAGAGAACTCTACTCAATACTCTGTAATGGCCTACATGGGAAAAGAATCTAAAAAAAAAAAGAGTGGATATAGGTATATGTGTAACTGATTCACTGTGCTGTACACCTGAAACTAACACAACATTGTAAATCAACTATACTCCAATAAAAATTAAAAAATAAAAAATAAAATAAAATAAAGGAAAAACTGTCACACATAAAACAAATGGTGGACGAAATATTCTCCTTTCCTTCTGAAGGTTTTGTGATGCAGTCTTTTACTATTAAATGGCCAACTGAAGCGAACAGTCCTGAGACCGTTCTTCCACCACTGATTAAGACTGGGGTGGCAGGTACTGGGGATAACATTCATGTAGCCTTCTGAGCTTTCCGGGGCAGACTTGATAACCTTGCCAGCTGTAGCTGCCTTCTTGCCCACTTTTTTTTTTTTTGTCCACTACTTTGATGACACCCACAGCAATCGTCTGTCTCATGTCGCGAATAGCAAAATGACCCAGAGGAGGATAGTCAGAGAAGCTCTCAACACACATGGGCTTGCCAGGAACTATATCAATGATGGCAGCATCACCGGATTTCAAGAATTTGGGGCCATCTTCCAGCTTTTTCCCGGAACGATGATCTATTTTCTTCAGGTCAGCAAACTTGCAAGCAATGTGAGCTGTGTGACAATCCAGCACAGGTGCATATTCAACACTGATAAGGCCTGGTTGGTTCAAGATAATCACCTGAGCTGTGAAGCCCACTGCTTCCATCGGTGGGTCATTTTTGCTGTCACCAGCCACACTGCCACGACGAACATCTTTGACAGACACGTTCTTGACACTGAAGCCCATATTGACCCCAGGAAGGGCTTCACTCAAAGCTTCATGGTGCATTTCAATAGATTTCACTTCAGTTTTAACGTTGACCGGAGCAAAGGTGACCACCATGCCCGGTTTGAGAACACCAGTCTCCACTCAACCCACAGTGACAATACCAATACCACCAATTTTGTAGACATACTGGAGGGGCACATGCAAGGGCCTGTCAGTCGGACATGCTGGTGGCAGGATGCAATCCAGAGCTTCAAGCAGCATGGTTCCACTGGCATTGTCATTTTTATGGGTGACTTTCTATCCCTTGAACCAAAGCAGGTTAGCACTTGGCTCCAGCATGGTGCCACCATTCCACCCAGAAACTGGCACAAGTGCTACTGCGTCAGGGTTGTAGCCAACTTTCTGAATGTAGATGCTGACTTCCTTAACAATTTCCTCTCAGCTCTTCTGGCTGCAGGGTGGCTCAGTGGAATCCATTTTGTTAATGCCAGCAATTAGTTCTTTCACACCCAGAGTATAAGCCAGAAGAGCATACTCACGGGTCTGCCCATTCGTGGAGATACTGGCTTCAAATTCACCAGTGCCAGCAGCATCAATCAGAACAGCACAATCAGCCTGAGATGCGCCTGTAATCACGTTTTTGATAAAGTCTCTGTGTCCTGGGGCATCAATTATGGTCACATAGTACTTGCTGGTCTCGAATTTCCACAGGGAGATATCAATGGTGATAGCATACTCACATTCAGCTTTCAGTTTGTCCAAGATCCAGGCATACTTGAAGGAGCTCTTTCCCATCTCAGCAGCCTCCTTCTTGAACTTTTCGATGGTTCTTTTGCCAATCCCACCACATTTATAGATCAGATGGCCAGTAGTGGTAGACTTGCCCAGATCTACATGTCCACAGTGATGTTGATGTGAGGCTTCTCCTTTCCCATTGTGGCTTAGATTTAGCGGTGGTTTTCATGACACCTGTGTCCTGGTGGCAAACCCACTGCGAAAAAAGCTAAAATCAGATCTTAAAATGCTCCAGCAGGGCAAATACAAAGTCTAACCAAGTGGGAATAGATTTTATGGCAAAATATTTTCATTATTTTCTTGTTTAGTGGCAGAAGCCCAGGGAACATACATGAGTATATTATAAGGGAGTTAAAGGAAGGAGCACAAAATATAATACTGGGTTGGCTGGAATTTATTGATATGGGTACCTGTATCAGAAATTAAGGATTTAATGTATTAGCACCTACAGCTGGAAGTGACACTATTTACTTGGTAAGTTCACTGAAACTTGGACTCCATAGTGGCCTATGTTTAATTAAGTGGAGATACTGGAACTTCCCTGGATAATGTAAGAGGAATCCAAAGTCTTAGGGATATGGGAATGTTGGAGTAGATTTATCACATATTGACTTGCATATCCACTCCCCACAAGTATATTCTCCAAGAGAACTTGGGGGGTGTCCCTTTACTAAAGCACTGAAAAATACATTAGTGAGTGGGAGTACTTATATCCTTGAAAAGCTCTATGTTGGCTTTCTTCTGTAGGCAAGGCATGATGGCATGACCCATTTCAGGCAGCAGAAGCCAGATGTCAGTGTTTATCCACCGAAGACAAGGCGGGCACATTTACCATAAAGAGAAGTAGAGATACAGTGGTAATCAGATTTTTTTTGACATTCAGCTAAATGATTATGGTGGTCCTAGGATTAAAATAGATGGGCAGCCTAATAAAGTACTGATCATCTACACATAATATTTAAAAATCTATATATGGTAGCCAAAAATATGACTTTAGTCACCATAGTGGAGAGTTCTGACCTCTCTCACCCAGTTTCCAGAGCTGAGCCTCTTAATTGAAAGGACAGGCTGGATCCCCTTAAAGAAGGATTCTGCTGCACTGCCATAGCGTATACTGAAAATCTTCCTCCAAGTCTTCTCCACAGAGACCTTAGGCCATTTCCTAAAATGACTGTGTAATGAGGAAAAAAATTAATATTAGGTATTTCAGGGACTTCTAAGCATTGGCATTAATTGGTGTTAATTTCTGGGGACCCAAATGCATTCCACCAGTTTAAGTGGGGCCTGTATTGGACAGGTGAGAGATGGAGTCTTAACTGGTTTGTGTTTTGCTTTTTAAAATAAATTTATTTATTTATTTTTGGCTGCGTTGGGTCTTCGTTGCTGCGCACAGGTTTTCTCTAGTTGTGAGCGGGGGCTACTCTTCCTTGTGGTGCGCAGGCTTCTCGTTGCGGAGCACGGACTCTAGGTGCGCCGGCTTCAGTAGTTGTGGTGCACGGGCTGAGATGCTCCCCGGCATGTGGGATCTTCCTGGACCAGGGATCGAACCCATGTCCCCTGCATTGGCAGGCAGATTCTTAACCACTGCGCCACCAAGGAAATCCCCTTAACTCAAGTTTGAATCACAGTGGGCAGAGTAGGCCCATAGAACCACTCTGCGGTGATTTCACCAGCTCCTGGATGTATAATTAGAATAGATACCTGGTAACTGGCAGAATTTCCATATTGGTTCTTTGATCCTGGAATAAGGACAATGAAGAGCCAAGCTGAAGCCCTTGGGAACCCCCCTCCCACCTCCCCCATACACCAGAAGAGTAAACAAAAATTATTGCTTCCTTGGGATGGCAGAATGGGGGATTACATAGATTAGTGACACCAATAAAGATTTAAAAGAAGCAGGAGTGATGAAATCTATCTCACGCCAATTTAATTTACCTGTTAGGCCTGTGAAGAAGGCAGATGGATCTTGGAGAATGAGTGTGGGTGATTATAAATTTAATAAGGTGATGCCTCCAATTGCAGCTGCTCTTCCATATGTAGTAACTTTACTGGAGCAAATCAACACAGCCCCTGCCACTTGGTATGCAGCTAGTGATCCAACAAATGCTTATTTCTCCATACAAATTGGCAAGAAACACCAGAAGCAATTTGCTTTTACTTGGCAGGGTCAACAATATAACTTCACAGTCTTGCCCCATGGCTACACCAATTTTCCTGCTCTCTGCCATAACATAGTCCACAGAGATATTGAGCATCTTCACCTTCCAATCAGCATTAAGTTGGTCCAGTACATTGATGACATTATGCTGATTGGATCTGGGGAGCGAAAGGAGTGAGGTCTTTAACTGTCTTCATGAAATATATGCAAAACCAGAGGATGGAAGATAAATTCCACTTCTGGTATCAATTTCTACATCAGCCAAGTGCCAGTTATTAAATTATTTTCTCAGCTCCAAATTCACCCTTTTGTACTTTTCTTCCATGCTGGAGCTGGAGTATGAAAACCACATTTCTTTGCCTTGCCAGCTGGCTCTGTTAAGCTCTGCTAATTGGGGGCATCAGATGGAGACCACAAGCCTGAGGAAGGACAAGAGACTTGTTCCTTCCTGTCTACCTCATGACTGCTTCCTGTGGTGTTCTGGTTCCAGTGTGCTTCACTCCAGCTATGCTTCTTTAACCTGGCAGCAGCAGCTGAATCCAGTTTGCAGTTTTTCTACAGTTTTGTAGTTTTCATTGACATCAGCCAGCCAGTGTTCCTGCTGCAGAGGTCTGGGCCCCAGACTGCTGGGTCCCATGGAGCCCCCCATCTAAGCTCAGAGACACCAACGGCAGCCAGGCAGTGTCTTCTTCTCAGAGACCTGAGTTTCAGCTCTGTGGGGTCACTCCTCCAAGTCTGTAATTTTTTCCCTTTAGTTCCTTTGTTTAGGTTGTTTTTCAGCCCTACAGGTAATAACAGTTGCTACCTCTGTCACACGTTAGACTTCTCTTTTCAGTTTTTCAGTCACCTACTTAACTTCATACCTAGTTAACAATTCTTGTTAAATTATCTGTTTAAATAACTGGTGTGAATTTTATCTCCTATCTGGACACTGACTATCAATAAAGTTAGTATAAGATTATTAAAATTTAAGAAAAATTACAACCAGGTAGAGGCAATACATGACTCAATCATACTCCACTCACTCTTAGCTATTTTATATTCTATCTCTATATATTTCTACTTGTTTTATTATTTGTAACTAGTCATTTCAAATGTAAGGGGTTGGATTATTAAGAATGATTTCCACCCCCCCCCCATTTTAACAAGCTTAGCTATACAGTCTTTTAAATGACACACTTCATTTGGTCTGTGATCAATGAGTTACAGACGTACTGCAAGATAGTTATCTATTCAGCCCTAGGAGTGGCCTGAAAGGACTATGGTGGTTGGTGCCTCTATATAATTCACCCCTGGCCAGAAGCAGTTTGACTTAAGGATTCTCAAAGAGTAACCCAAAGAATCAGAGTCTGATGACCCATCCTAGTGCGCCCCATGGTCCCACAGGAGGCAAGCACAATGGAGGACTTGGTTTATTAAAGCAAGTATCCTCTAATAAAGAAGCAAAGCCAAGGAATGTTCTATCTCCAAGACATCACTTTCAGAGGCCAGTTGCGGTGTGTATTGCTGCTTATCATAAACATTGAACCTTGGAGCTGCTGGAGGAGTGCATGCTCCAGGCACTCAAGGAGCAGGACTCAGAGCCTAAGGTGTAGCCAGGAAAGTCTGCCAGATACTCCTCATGGACTCAGCCCCTAATCTCTCTTCATATATATTGAATTCTTCCCTTTGTTTATTGCTGATGTGCCCTTTTAGTTACATCCAAGTTAGCTGCAGAATTATTGCTCTCGTAACACAGTCCTACCCTGCAAATTGGAGTTTTGTCATTACTTTGTAAAATATACTTAATATGAAAAAGTTTGAGTGGATTCTAAATCCAGTCATGCTATCATATTACCACATTACATTTTCTAGTGGGAAAAAAGTAAGAGCTACTAGAGTCACACATAATTTATACTTGCAAATTTTGAATAGTTGTGAAAATTATTTTAAATTTATCATCTACTTGTATGAACTAAATTCTCATCAATAATGACTACTAATTGATCACTGTTAAACTGTCTTGTTCAGAAATTACATGCAGTCATTTCGGTCATAAAACCCTACATAGGAAATGTCATATTTATAGAGGCAATCTCGGGTTTTTCATTAAATTTTTGAGAGGCTTTATTTGGAAGCTTATACAAATTCAATATTTAATATCACCCTTAAATATGTTTGTTATTTTTCTCACTATAATTATAAAAAGAAAATAAGTTTTTTCACCAAGCCCCATATTGTTGCCTCCAAATCCCCTCTAATTTATCCCAGTGTGCTGAACAATATCATTTCTATGGATGTCATGATATGAAAAAAGGTTGAGAAGCATTGCTTTAACCTTTAAACCAGGATTCTTAACCTGGGGCCCCTTAATGGATTTCAGTGTGTGTGTGAAATATGTAAATGTATCTTTCTGGAGAGATGGCCAACAGTTTTCATCAGGTTCTCAAAGCTTAAGAACCAGCTGATCTCAGAAATTTCAAAAGCTCCCTTATAATTTCACCTTGAAGAAGTGATAATACAAGTTAAGGGTTAAATGAACTCCAATGGCACAAGGAGGCCTCCATTAACACAGGTGGGAAGAAGAAAGGTGCTCTAAATAGAGCTAGGAGAACTTTTCTCTTTGGGAATCCTGCTCTTGGCCTCTCTCTTCTCGTATTCAGCTAGCGTATTATGACACCTCTTCCCTCAGATCACCAGAAGACCAAGTAGGAAGCAGGGTGGAGCCCAGGAAAGAATGGGTATAAACGGCGCAGAGAGCATAGACTGCAAATGCTCACATGTGATCCAGATCAGTTCACAACATGGCTATACTGGGATCTGTAGGCAAAGCCTGAAATCCAATATCATAAAGCATACATTTATTTGCCCAGACCTTCTCTGTGTTTCTAAAGCACTTTGTACATATCTAGACTTCTCATATATATGTGTGTGTATGTGTGTGTGTGTGTGTGTGTGTGTACTTCTGGGGCCTAGCAGAGGCGACTGAAGCAACAGTACCACTAAACCTTATTGTAATTATTTGATGAGCTTTTTCCTGCTAACAAGCTATGAGGGGTAGATAGACTTTTGTTTTTAAAACAGTGACTAGTGTATAATACACCCTCGGTATTTTCTCAATTAATTGTGAATAAATCAATGAACATGCACCAACAATTTCCAAATCTTAGTTTCCTTAAAAGGTATATGCCAGGAAGAGATATTTCTCCTGTAAATAAATTAACTTTCTGTTACAAGCCTTATGTGAATTTGGGTACCTTACAATCCCAATTTTGACCAGGATTTTATCACCTCAGATGTGATGAATAATGATGTTCTATACCTACATACAAATGAGACATGTCTTGACCACTAATCTACTTCTCCTACTGTTAAGAAAAGGCATGGAATCATGTATTTTTCATTCCTTTTTATTACCTTTCTGCTTGATGCTATTTTCTACACATGGGATACACTCAGCAAGAGCTCACTGAACTTGGAACAAACTTATGAGAATAATAAAGTTATCTTCATTACATATGGGGCTTTACAGTTTATATTGCACTTTACATTTTTTCTCATTTGATCACAGGAATCCTGTGAGTTAGAGCTCCGTTGCAGAAATGAAGAAATTAAAGCTCAAAAAGTTTAAGCCATTTGCTCAAGGTTTTACAGAGCTGGAACTAGAAGCCAGGTCGCTGACTCCTAGGGTGGTGCTCTTTCCCACTGTAGGATTATCTTACACTGTAAGATTATCATCTTCCAAAAGAATTTAAGATTATGTTGCTACATAAAAGTAGATAATCAGTGTTGCTGTCCCTGCGTCAGTAAGAAAATTAACATATAAATACATTACTAAGACCTATTGATTTGAATAATACTTTTTTCTAGAATGATACTTTGGTTTATAAATCACGTTTCATTTATTTGCCTTCATTCAGCTTTCAGCTATGTATAATTCTTGCCTACGCATATAGCTTCCTGTTTGATCTCCTAAGCTTTGGTTCAAAGTTCTTACTTCTGAACTTTGTCTTCTCTTTTCCTGTTTACTAAGTAGCTCTGGGAAAAACACAGTCAGATTGTTTCATCTGTGAACCATACATCTTTGTTTAATTTTGTCTCGCAGGCACTCTTGACCACCACCAGGGGGCAAAAGCCTACCAGCTGGCTTCTCTGCAGTACATTCTACATAGGACTGTACAGTACAGGGACCCTCAGTGTCTGATTCTTGATGGAACCTCCCTGCTAATTATTTCAACCACAGGGCCCCAAGGAGAGAACAAAGGCTCAGCACAGAGGGCTCTAGTGGCACTTAACCATAAAGCGGCCAGAAAGAGCTCACGACAGCTCTGTCAGTTTAAAAGAAGCAATAAGATCCAAGAGAGTTTGAGTGATAAGGCGGTGGGTTAATAACTGCAAACTCCTGAATGTGTGTGTTTTACAGCTTTGATATGTATGGTAGTATTTACCAGCACATTCACTCAAATTGAGAAACAGCTTTGTCAACTTTCTTGCCCTGTGTAATCAATCAGTGGCATTTGCATAGTGCGATTCCCCCCCACCTTCAATCTTGATTTTTCATTACATTCTTGGCTTACGTTCAGCTGACGATTTACCTTTTAGAAAACGATTTCTTTAAAATATTTAATCAGCATTCCGCATATGTCTATGAAATAATGAAATCTAAAGACGAAGGAGAGGAAAGCCCTAGGAGCAAATCCTGTTTAGCCAAGAGAACTTCTTGCCAGCAGGAAGCAAGTGGGAGGTAAATAGCAGGTTGGACCCTTCCAACTCCGTGAGCCCAGCTTTCTCGGCCTCCCAGGCTCGCTCGGCCTCTCTGCACCTCACGAATAATGAATGAGTCCTAAGGCAGGGGCCAGGATAATAGAGGAAGCACGAGGGTACCATAAAGACTCCCGGGGTATAAAATTACAAATCTTTCTTACTTTCAAAGTCTCATCCTAAAACATAGATTCGGAGACGGAAGGGTGGGAAAGCTCAGAAAAAGCCTCCCCGAGAGCCGGGTCAAAGGGAGGGTCTCTAGCCCAGTAAGCCCCATCCACGCTCAGAGAAAGCGTTTGAAACCCCGCGGCGCCCTTTTCCAACTGGAAACGTTTGCCTCAGGATTTTTACCTCAGTTTCTTCTCACGAAGGTGGGTTAAGCTGTGCGCCCCACCTCAGAAAATGGTCGTCCCTTAGGAGTGGGGGCTCCAGCGACCCTCAGCTCCGAGACCCCGCCCCCCAACCCACTCCACAGCCCCCGGCGCAGCCAAACTGCGTGATTCCAGAGCCAAGGAGGAAACGCGGGAGGGCGCGGCAGCCCTTGGCGCACGCACCCGGCCGGCTTCCGGCAACTCAAGGGTTACGGCCAGGCGGCGGCGCGCGCCGAGGGGAGAGGCGGTTGCTGACAGGTGGCGCCTGCGCACTGGGAGCGCTCATTGTGCCCCGCAGCTGCCGAATCGCTCGCTCGCCCGCCCGCCCGCCAGCCGCCAGTTCAGCGCGTCAGTCTGCGAGAGTCCGGTGGTGGGTGCGGAGCCTGCTGCCGTTCGCGCGGTCTCCTCCTCCTCATCCTCATCCCCGCCCCCCTCATCCCCACCCCACACCCCTTGCCTCATCCCGGCTCCGTCACCCTCCCGCCCCCCACACTCAGGACAAGAATGCCCTGCCCGGAACAGCCCAGCAGCGCCTAGATGGCTTTGGTCACGGTCCAGCGGTCGCCTACCCCCAGCACTACCTCCAGCCCCTGCGCCTCGGTGAGTCTTTCCCGGCAGCCGCTCTGCTCGCTTCTGTCACTGCGGCTCCGCTTTGCCTCAGCGGGTCCCGCCGAGCGCCACTGCGCACGCGCCGCGCCGCTTCCCAGGCCTGGGCACTCGGCTGCCGCGAACCCCCCACCCCCCCATCTTAAAGACGAGCTGCAGGAACTACAGAACGTTGATTTGTGCCCCCATCACTCTGAGCACCTAGCGCCTCACAGTCCTCGCCCCGACCCCCCCCCTGTGGCATGCCTTCCTCTGGCTTGAGCACTTCCTTTCGGGAATGAGTCATTCTTGCTTTTCACCCTCCCCCTTCCTTTACCCTCTGTTGCTCTGCTGCAGGGAGAGGACCCTGGGACTCCTGCGTTGCCCCATACACACACCCACATCCTCTTACCCGCACCCATTTCAGGGACCCGTTCCGTATTCGCACACTGCACGCCCTTCTCCGGGTGTCTTTCTTCACCCTGGTCACTCGCTGTCTTTTTGTGCCCTGTCCGTTGGGCTTCACTGGAGGGCTGAACGGTAGTTACTCCTTGGTTTCTCCCCTCCTCCCCTCCCCCAGAGGGTGGCCTTGGTCTCTGCTCTTTGGATCTCTTACCTCTGCGAGGTCCCGAAGCATCTGGCGCTGCTTGATGACCAGTGCCAATTCATTTACATCTCACAGACATTTATGCCTTACACTCATTGCTCATGATCGTTCTTGTTCTTGGGTCGTGTTTGTATGGCTCGTTACTTCAGATGCCTGTGCCAGTGAAGCGTGCTTCCAGAAGGAAAATACCCAGTAACCAGCCTTTTCCTGCTGGGCCCTTCTTTGCCTTCGCCCCACCCCCACTCCTTTACGCTCCATTCTTTTAGGCTTTTTTTTTTTCCTGAAAATATTTATTTTTTTAAATAAAATATTGTACCAGTTGGGGGAAATGGGATCTTAAAAAAAAAACTAGATGTTTTAGAGGGAATAAGTGGAATGAATATATGAGAAATTGGAAAAACCATTTTGAACTTCCTTCAGAACAGTAATTTAAAAAACTGTGTTGGCGGATGTAGTGGTTTCAACTTGCAAAAACGTATTCAGTAAACGCTGTACTACCTTCCACTGTAAAAATTCGGGTTACTCTTCATATGTATATGTTAACTGAGGTGTGTGTGAGTGTTGACATCTTGAAAATGTGCTGGTTTGTAATTTTAACATAGTTTCCTGAATTTCAAAATTTTGTTGTGTAGAGTGGTGGTTTCTTTTTTCCTGAGCTAGCTTTTGCACTTTGTGTGACCAAATTGGCAGCTGTATCCTAATTCTAGAAGTGATTATACTTCAAAGGTTACCTTACCTTGTGTTGTTTCCAGAGAGCAGAACTAGCTAGGATTCTTGGATAGAAGTTCAGGGAGGCAGATTTCCAATCATTCTAAGGAGGAATTTTGTAACAGTGGGGTGGACTGCCTTGCAAAATAGTGAGTGCCCATTGCTGAAAGGTTCAAGCAAAGGCTGAAGGGCCTTTTGCCTAGGAGGTGGTAAAAAGGCTCTTTCCAACTCTGAAGATTATGTGAGTTGAGAATAACTGCACTTGAAAGCTAGTGAAATATTTAAGGGTCCTCTGAAGACAAGTATCATAGGGGTGGAAATTTAATATACTTTATTCTTATATGTGGTATTTTATGCTAGTTTTTGGAAAGTCACTAACATACCATCAGACCATCTTAATTCACCCCACCAGTAAACCTTTGGAAGAAAGTGGTTACCACGCCAGATTTTGGCTGAGAAAGCAACTGAAGGTTAATTGAGTCATGTCAGCAAACCAGGAACCAATATTATATTGACATGATTTTCCCTGGGCATTGTTGGAAGCAGTTTATGCTGTAATAATAATATATGTGTATCACGTTATCATACTAATTTTCTTGAGGTGAATGATTAGTAGTACCATATCTACTTGATGTGACTTAATTAGCCAACACTTGGTTATTTTAGAATCTGGAGGTATGTTAATAGGCACTTTTGACATAGGTAATTAAATTGATCATGTGATAAGCTCAGTTGTTGAGCTAAATGACTGGTATTTCTACATCTACTTGCTGTAGTAACCTGGGTATTTCAGTTTATATGTGGCCTGGGGAGCAAAGGAATCCTGGGACGTGTGTGTGTGTGTGTGTATGTGTGTGTGTGTGTGTGTAACAGTCAGCATTGTTAGCATGACTATGACCCAGTTACCTTTCCCTTTAAATTGTTTTCCTATTCCACTTTATCCAGAGCTTTTTCAGCTGAGTTGTCTCATGGTCCTTGTGTTCCAGTATTTGACTGCTTTCCGACTTGAATATATTTGCTGTTGCATCTCTTGCTGCATGAATAAGTTGAGTTGTTTGTTTTAAAAGAGAGCAGAAAGAATCTACAGAACCATGAAAGGAGAGATTTAATTTTGTGAGGCTGGAAATTTAGGGTTTTTTAATTAATCATTTTAAGCATTCTGTTACGCTTTTCCACTGTAGGAGGTAAGACATTTTAATACCGTCAGCTCTTCAGTGTTCTTTCATTAGAGATTAAACAAATCTATTGATCATCTACTGGGTGTGAATGACTATTATAGTACCAAGATGTATAAGATATTGACCCTATCTATCAGGGTCAATAATCTTGGGAGGGAGGGGGTGAGGGAAGGGACAGGGACTAGAGGAGGAACAAACGTGAGAGAGTAGAAAAGGAGAGTGAGGGGAATGCTACTGTATGTACATGAACAGCCAGTTTGTAAATGGCCATATGTATTGTCTGAATTCAAATTAAGATAAATTCACTAATGGCAGTAGTAGTAATAACAATATGTAACATGTAAGTGCCTTACATGGATTAACTTATTTACTCCTCACAGTATGCCCAAGGGAAATTGCTATTATCCCCATCTTACTGATGAAACTGAGGCAAAGAGCTATTAAGGAATGTACCCAGTGACACTCAGCTGTTGAAGATGTAATTGAAACACAGATGTGTCTAACTTTAGAATCTTCCATCTTTTTCCTTCCTGTTAATCAAAGAGAAGTATACATAGTTAGGTGGCTCTTGAACTAGGCCTTGAAGGATAGGTTGAAGGATAGGCTGAGATAGAAGCTGGGAAGTAGAGAGTATTCCAGGTGGAAAGAAGCTATATACACCAAGACTTAGAGACAGGAACGTACAAGGCATATCTGAAGGACTTAAATAGACCAGTTTGAGGAAGGATTTGTTTCGAAGAGTAGTCATAGATAAAGGTGGGGAGGCAGCTAGGGCTGCAAAGGGACTGCTGAGCTTAGGAATTTGAACTTGATAGAGAAGGTAATGGAGAGTTCTCAGAGGTTTTTGAGCAGATATGATCACAGTGGTGTTTTAAGAAAACTGATCTAGCAGCTGTGGGCCAGAGGGAGTTGAGAGGGAGAGAGGGCATGAGTGGAGCAGGTTAGAGGCTGTTACAGTAGCCCAGGTGTGACATAATAAAGACATGAACTGGGAATGTGAAAGAAGGGAAGGAAAAGGACAGATGCAAGGGATTGTGGAGAAGATGCAAAGGACCTGGGATTGATTGGATATAGGGGAGGAGGAATCAGAGATGCCAACTCTTGGAATATATTCTTCTAGATGTTTCTAACTAATTGGGGGCAATTTAGGAATTATCTCTTACCTTCTATCTTTCTGGTATGAATTTTCTGAATGGATACCTATATTGATCCAGGATTATATAAATACAATGAAATACCATAAAAATCTTTTACTTTTGTAAAAGTGCTTTATGCTTTTCAGAGTGTTTTGTGTTCATGGTCTAATTTAATTCTAGAATAGCCTCATAAGTTACGCAGGACAAATACCAAGGTTAAAAGGCTTGCTGAAGATTGCAAAACTGTTTGGTATAAGATCCTGCAGTAGAACTAAGTTCCTTGGCTCCTGGTCCACGGAGTGATAAGAGAGACAGCATATTAGTTTCTGATCCTGAGAACTTGACTGCCAATAGAGAAAAGGAATCAAGACTTGAGATGCAATCAAGAACTCACACTGTCTTTTGAGTTCGTTTATATATTGTCTGTTTTGACTTTCTGTCTTAACTGTCTAGAACAGAATCATCCAAGTCTTGTACAAATCATTTTTCGGTGGTACCCTTATTTGAAGCCTATTATCTCTTGGTTTACATAGAAATCTTATAAACTTGAATATTTAGTTTCCATACTCTTAGAAGATTACCAGCAGCAAAATAGGAATGGAAAGGGGCAGGTGCTACTAAAGGCAGGCTCCTTAAAGTTCTGGGAAATAGTAGTTGAATGGTTTTACAGCAAGGGAGGAGGAAGAAAACCTATAAATAGCTGACCCAAGGAAAAAATTTAGCAGTTAGGGACTACTTAATGTAAGGACAAATACCCCTCTAAAACCCAATACTCCTTCAGAGCAACTATTATGTGGTTATAGTGATGACCCCAAATCATCATAAGAAGGCTTAATCTTGTTTTGTCTTGGTTTAAGCAGTCGGAATTGAGTGAAGTGTATTTTCAGATAGAGATGCATCCAAGTTTCACCAAAGTCTTGATGTTTAAGATGCACATTTTAATTAATTGGGCAATTCATATATATATATATATATATATAATTTATATATAAACAAATGGGGATGTAGGATAAATAGATATTATTGAATTATATATATTCAAATATGACCACACCTCTCTCCCTAGGCAGAGAAAATAAAGCCATAGCAAATATGAAATTGATTTATATAAAGTATATACTTAAAAGTGATGCTTTTTAATTTTTTTGAAGACTGCTTTAGAAACTTTCTTGAACTGTAGAAATAATACATGCCAGTTGTAGGAAATTTGGAAAATATGGAAAAGCACAGAAAAGAGAATAAAAGATATGTGCCATACATCTGAGCTTGTATTTTTACATAGCTGAAATGCTGCTGTATGTATAATTTTGTATGCTTTTTAAAAAAGTTTTATATATATCATAGATGTATTGCCAAATCACTTAAATGGCTGCGTTGAGTAGTTATAACTCATTCTAACCATTCCGTTATTGGTGAATATCTCGGGTTTTTTCTAACTTTTTTTCTATTATAAATTACATTGCAGTGACCATCATTGTGCATAAATATTTGACTGCATTTTGGAACATTTATTAAGATTTCAAGAAATACAATTACTGGATCATAGAGTATATACAATTTTAAGTTTCCTGTTACATAGTTATACTTCCTAGGACAGTTGTTCGCAGTTAACATTTATTCCAACCAACATAGTGTAAGAATGCTCAATTCTCTTAGCCTTATTAACACTTAGCCTTATTCTCATTTTATTGTTAATCATTGGTAATTTTTGAAGATAAACAGTAGTACCTAGTTGGCTTGATATGTATTTTATTATTAGACAAGTTGAATATTTTTTAGATGTTTATTAGGCATTTTTGTTAACTTTTTAAAAAGATAATTTTATTGAAGTATAGACTACAGGCCCTAAAATAAACCTGTTTTAATAAGTGTTCAATTCAGTGTTTTTTTATAAACTTACAGAGTTGTTCAACCTTCACTATAATCCTGTATTTCTATTTTATGAGCTATTTATTCTTTTCAATCTGTGTATTCTCTTGATACGTTATGAATATTACCCCTTTATTTATTAAAACTGTTTGCTTTTTAATTGTTTGTATTACCGTTAGAATAAAGTCTACACTCCAGAGTTTTGCTAGCAAGACTTTTACTAAGGCAGCTTTGCTTACCTCTTCAGCCTTGTCTCTGCCCAAGTCCCTGCCTTGCACACTGCTCAGTCACGCTGACATGCCATGCTCCCTTTGATCTCTAGGCTTTTGCACATGCTGTTCCCTTTACCTGGAACACCTTCCCTTCATCTCTTTACCTGACTAATTCCTGCTCATCCTTCAGGTCTCAGCTTAAATGTCACTTCTTCTGGGAAGCTTCCCTGACTCCACTCCCAGACTATGGTAGGTGCTCCTTCTGTGCACAACATAGCACCCTATACTTATCCGTCGTGGCTCTTATCTCTTTATTGTACTTGACTGTTTGATTGCTTATCTCCCCAACTAACCTTTAAGCCAAGGACTAGGTCTACTTACATATTTTTGTATCACCAGGGTCAAAAATATTGGACTGTGGATCAATGGATGGATCGATGGATATAGTCGTATTTAGCAGTTTTTTCCATTTTGAGTTCTTCCATTGTTTTTAAAGACTGATTTGTTTCTAGAAGCCCAAAAAATATGACCACCCTTAAGACTTTTTAAAAATTTTTATTTATTTATTTATTGGCTGCATTGGGTCTTCGTTGCTGTGCGTGGGCTTTCTCTAGTTGGGGCGAGTGGGGGCCACTTTTTGTTGTGGGCTTCTCATTGCGGTGGCTTCTCTGTTGCGGAGCATGGGCCCTAGAGCGCCTGGGCTTCAGTAGTTGTGGCGCACAGGCTCAGTAGTTGTGGCTTGCAGGCTTTAGAGCACAGGCTCAGTAGTTGTGGCTTGCAGGCTTTAGAGCACAGGCTCAGTAGTTGTGGCGCATGGGCTTAGTTGCTCCGCGGCATGTGGGCTCTTCCCGGACCAGGGCTCGAACCCATGTCCCCTGCATTGACAGGCAGATTCTTAACCCCTGCTCCACCAGGGAAGTCCCTACCCTTAAGACTTTTGATAAATATTGCTAAATTGTCCTCCATAAAAGTTGAATCAAATTTTGTTGACGAGCTGTGTATAAAAATGTCTGCTTCATTGTACCCTCATCGGCCCTGAATAGTGTCATCATTTGTTTTCTTTATCATGATAAGAGCTCTTGTTTACTGAACATTTACTGTGTGCCAAACACTGTGCTAAGTACCTTACGTGCATTATACTGTTTAATTTTTACATCACTCCTGTGGTTTAGTTATTATTATCTCAATTTACAAAGAAAATTGAGGCTCAAGGAAGTAAAATGAATTGCCCAAGATTATAGGTCTGGTGTCTGACCCCAGAACTCTCTTCAACACTAGTATTTTATTATTGTTTTGAGTTGCCTTTTTTTTTTTTTTTTTTTCAAGATTTATTTATTGATTTATTGATTGATTGATTGCTATGTTGGGTCTTCGTTTCTGTGCTAGGGCTTTCTCTAGTTGCGGCGAGCGGGGGCCACTCTTCATCGCGGTGCGCGGGCCTCTCACTGTCGCGGCCTCTCTTGTTGCAGCGCACAGGCTCCAGACACGCAGGCTCAGTAGTTGTGGCTCACGGGCCTAGTTGCTCCGTGGCATGTGGGATCTTCCCAGACCAGGGCTCGAACCCGTGTCCCCTGCATTAGCAGGCAGATTCTCAACAACTGCGCCACCAGGGAAGCCCGCCTTTTTTTTTTTAAGTCAGAGGTTAAACATTTTTCAAATACTTACCATTGTTTATTTTATAGTCCCTGTTTTTTAAGTCATTCATGTGATGAGCCCAGCTTTCATCATGGAGTTATTTTTGCCATATTGATTTGTAAATATTCTTTATATACTTATAATATTAACCTTTTTCTGTTATGTTGCACATTTTGCCTTGGTTTTCATTTGCCATTCTGTTTTATTTGTTTTTTATTCATTTTGATGTACAGACATTAAAAAATTTTAATGCTGTCATTTCAGAGTCTGTGTGTGTGTGTGTGTGTGTGTTTCCATTGTTTTTCTACTTAGTTCAATTTTCCATCAATAGAGTAGAGAAATATTCACTGATATTTTCTTAAGTTGTTTTATAGATTATTTTTATACTTAATTTTACTGCATGGTGTGAGGTAAATATTAAATTAATTTTGTTCCAAATAGTTAACTTGTCCCAGTTCATTTTATGAAACAATCACTCCTTTTTTCTAATTCCACCTCTGGGAAATACTACATTAGGGTATAAGCTAGAGTGTGTTCCAGTGAAGTTCCATTGCTCTTCCCACAGGATTTTAGTTAGTTTAGCACGTATTATTTAGTATTCATTAAATTGTGTGCACAGTGACTTCCCTGGTGGCGCAGTGGTTAGGAGTACACCTGCCAGCACAGGGGACGCGGGTTCGATCCCTGGTCCGGGAAGATCCCGCATGCTGTGGAGCAACTAAGCCCATGCACCGTAACTACTGAGCCTGCGCTCTAAAGCCCACGAGCCACAACTACTGAAGCCTGTGCACCTAGAGCCCATGCTCTGCAACAAGAGAAGCCACCGCAGTGAGAAGCCCACGTACTGCAATGAAGAGTAAGCCCCGCTCGCTGCAACTAGAGAAAGCCCGTGCACAGCAACGAAGACCCAACGCAGCCAAAAATAAATAAATTTATAAAAAAAAAAAGTTGTGTGGACAGAAAATAAACTTAAACTAGATTAGATTTTAAAATTTGACTGGTGTCTGGAAAGTCCAGAGGAAGAGCAGTTCTTTGGTACTTAAAATGTGTCTTCAAGTCTCTTGTCCTTTCTATCTGGCTTTAGTGAGTGGGAGCAGATTCTAGATTATGCCCTGTCTGAAAAAGGCACCATGCAGAGCCCACACTGCCTTCCTGTGTATCACCGTTGCATATCGTTCCAGGTTCCAGCAGCTTAGAGCTTTGTAGTTTTTCCATTAAATGCCTGCTGTCGTGTTGGCTACACAGTGCCTAGCCCATAGTAGGCATTCTCATGTCCATGTGTTTCATTTATTTGTTCATTCATTCAAGAAACCTAGCTGTAGTAGGGAAACTATTTCAAAAAAAAAAAAAACCAAGCAGTTTGATTATTGATACGACTCTACCCAATTTGAAATATGCCAGAGGTCAGGTGTACATGGGAGGTGAGACCTAAGGAATCTTGTTAATCAGCAAATAGGTACTGAGTGCTGTTTTGTGCAGGTAATGCCATCCATTCTCTTACTCTGGTTCTCAGCACTGTGTCTTTTTCAGATACATTTACAAACTGCCCTGCATTTTCTTGTGCAGCTGAGCAGTATAGCTGCTGTTAACAGTGCCCCTCATTTTCCTGTTTGTCAAGAGAAAGTCAGGTGAGGTGATCTTGGCTCCAAAATGTAATGAAAGTCCCATGGTTCCCTTGATTTTCTGAAAGTGAAATAATTTCACTTACTTGGTGGGAGAGGATATGCTTAGAAAGAAATGGGCAGAAGTAATGTACTGTGTTGCAGCCTAGATTTTTTGGAGCTGTTTGATTCTTTTTTTTTTTTTTTTTGAAGTAATTTAGTACCTTTTTTGTATCCTGTGCTATACTTGATTCTGAAGGTATCTATTTCTTTACTTATTCATGCCAGGACTGGGGACCCAGCAGCCAGTTAGTCCCTGACCTCAGGAAGCTTAGAGTATAGTGGAAAGATTGGTATTAAATAAGTAATTATATTACAGTGTAGTAATTACAATTGATGTATAAGCCTTGAGGAAGAGAAAGAAGGCCAGCAAGGACTTCTGAGTTGAGCCTTAACGAGTGAGTGGAGTTGACCAGCAATTAGAGGGTGAGTAGCAGGAGGGAGGCAGGCATTTCTAAGCATGAACTTAAGGCACAGGGCCAGAAATGGCACGTGTGTGCTGGAAACCACAAGCAGTACAGTGTTGATGCTGTCTAAAGTGCAGAAAATGGGGCTGGAGAAGCAAAGATAACTTCTTTTGAACTGTAACACGTGTGCCCTTACTTTGGCTTTCCTTTAAAGTGAATTTGTTGAAATTTGTGATATGAGCAAGAAACCTTAAAGTATAACTGCATAGCTACCATTTTTCAAGTGTTTGCTGTGCTGTAGACACTGGATTCAGCATTAACAGGCATCACAACAATGATTTGAAGAAGTACTATAATTGTTCCCATTTTACAGATGAAGAAACTGATTTTTCGGAGAGGTGTCTAGACTCCCCCAGCTAGGAGTGGCAGAGCCGGGACTTAAACTTTGGTTGTCACACTCAGAGACCAACTACTAGACTAAATTACCTTCTAGGTGTTAGAATTAGTCTCAGTGTCTAGGTGCTGTTTGATTTCTTCTTCTTTTTTTCTTTTTTGGACCATTTTGCTTCCTGTTTGTCCTCCTTTAGTTTAAGTCACTGCAATTTGAGTCATTTTGCTGCTTATGCCTTGGTACTTGATAAACTCAGTTCAGCAGAAGTTTGTTGAGAACCTTCTCAAGCACTATGGGATGATATAAGGCATTATCCTTGCCTTAGAATTTAAAAGTCTAGTAGGGGAAGGCAGCTATAAGCTAAGCATGAATTAAAACAAAACAAAACAAACCCTAGTATGGTGAGGGCAATAGGAGAGGCACAAACCAAGTGTGAACATGGGAAGAAGATACCAATTCTGTAGGGCATGCTGGACAGGAAATGTTTAACAGATCAATTGGAAAAGTTGGAGGAGCAAAAGATTTTTGCAGCTAAGAAAATGAAAGATATGTTTATTATTTCTAAATATTAATCTCTTCCAGTTCCATTCACAATTAGAAGCCAGTTTTCTCTACAGGGTGATTATTGTAAGATATTGTTGTCTAAGGCATGGTAGCCAGATACTGAAGCTTCTATCTTTGAAAAATGTGTGTTTGTAGATATTACCTTGCCCCTTGCCTGTTCTTCCTCTCCCACCTCTATACTTTCCCCCACTTAAAGAAAAACAACGACAACCTCTTTTTTACTGCTTCATATAGGTGAATGTATGAAATTATATTTATTGAACTTTAAGGGAAGACATTTCTGTGCAAGTTAATTATTAGAGCAATGATTTTCCAGTTGTTGCTTCAGACAGTTTTATAAAAAGAGCAACAATTTGGGAGAGCCCTTTTTTCACATTTATGATATTTAGCGCATCTCAGGCAGGAATTAAAGTAAACCACAGGTTAGCAACTCATAACACATTATCTTAGTCTATTAGGAAAGCTCATTGATTCTTTGGGGTTTAAGAAAGTGATTGTGGTTTAGAATAAAAATAGTATTTGCCAGTGATTCTAATATAAATCACATGGGAGTGGGGAATCCCTAAAAGTATTTTCATTTCTCTTCTTAGGCCTTCAGAAATGCCTGTAGCAACATGAAGCAGTCTAGCATAGTGGTAAAGAGTGTAAGGTCTGGAAACAGCCTGCCTGAATCTGAACCCTGCCTTTACAACTTACTAGACTTAGACAACTCACTTAACTGTTCTATGCTTCAGTTTGCCCATCTGTAAAATAGGGGTAATAATAGTACTTCTTTCACAGAAATAAGCATTAAATGAGAGAATGCCTTAGCATCATGCCTGGCACCAAATAAGCATGCGCTCATGAAGTATTAGTCATTTTTATAATGATGGTGATTTAGAGTTGCTATTTGGTTATTAAGCAATTTTTCGTTATAACACAGATTTGGTGGGGAGGATATTTGTTTTATGGCGGTATAATTCAAATGAATAGCCTATTTCAAGGGTTAGTTTCTCGTTACCTTTTTTCTTTCTTTTGTATTTTTTTAACTCAATAATAGCTGTATTTTAAAAATTGGGGAATCTCAGCTCTAGATGCCAATCTCCATGACAAAGTATGTTGTGTTTGATTTTGTAATGACCCTGGAGCACCATACAGAATAATAATGTAACTGTAATCTTTAAAAAAATTTTTCACTTGAGAGCTTATCAGTTTTCTAGGCCATGCTTAGCAGCATTTTTTTTTTTAATTTATTTATTTTATTTTTGGCTGCACTGGGTCTACGTTGCTGCGCGCGGGCTTTCTCTAGTAGCGGTGAGCGGGGCTACTCTTCGTTGTGGTGTGCGGGCTTCTCATTGCGGTGGCTTCTCGTTGTGGAGCACGGGCTCTAGGTGTGCGGGA
Source organism: Balaenoptera borealis (assembly GCF_965194805.1). Taxonomy (NCBI): domain Eukaryota; kingdom Metazoa; phylum Chordata; class Mammalia; order Artiodactyla; family Balaenopteridae; genus Balaenoptera; species Balaenoptera borealis. Next base: position 46,394,083 of record NC_138879.1, on the reverse strand, counting down.
TTCAGTAGTTGTGGCACACAGGCTCAGTAGTTGTGGCTCGCAGGCTCTAGAGCACAGGCTTAGTAGTTGTGGCGCACGGGCTTAGTTGCTCCGCGGCATGTGGGATCTTCCCAGACCAGGGTGCAAACCCGTGTCCCCTGCATTGGCAGGCGGATTCTTAACCACTGTGCTACCAGGCAAGTCCAGCAGCATATTAATCTGTTGAATGTTTGGCTATATGGTAGCCACTGTAAGTGGTCACCTTAGTTTGTATCATAGACTGAATATGTTGGTGTTTTTAATGATCGAGGTTATGACTCATGTAGCAAAATAGAACAGAAATTGACAGATTTTTTTTTAACATCTTTATGGGAGTATAATTGCTTTACAATGGTGTGTTAGTTTCTGCTTTATAACAAAGTTAATCAGTTATGCATATACATATATCCCCATATCTCCTCCCTCTTGCGTCTCCCTCTCTCCCACCCTCCCTATCCCACCCCTCTAGGTGGTCACAAAACACCGAGCTGATCTCCCTGTGCTATGCGGCTGCTTCCCACTAGCTATCTAGTTTACGTTTGGTAGTGTATATATGTCCATGCCACTCTCTCACTTTGTCCCAGCTTACCCTTCCCCCTCCCTGTATCCTCAAGTCCATTCTCTAGTAGGTCTGCGTCTTTATTCCCGTCTTGACCCTAGGTTCTTCATGACCATTTTTTGTTGTTGTTTTTTAGATTCCATATATATGTGTTAGCATACGGTATTTGTTTTTCTCTTTCTGACTTACTTCACTCTGCATGACAGGCTCTAGGTCCATCCACCTCACTATAAATAACTCAATTTCATTTCTTTTTATGGCTGAGTAATATTCCATTGTATATATGTACCATGTCTTCTTTATCCATTCATCTGTTGATGGACACTTAGGTTGCTTCCATGTCCTGGCTATTGTAAATAGATATTTTTTAAATATGGAGACTCTGAGGACATTGAATGTATTTATGGGTTTAAATATATCTTTGTATAAGGAAACAATAGGTGAAAAGAATGATCTGTCTAATCCAGCTATACCAAGCAGTTGACAGTAGAAATTGAATGCAGCTTTTTGAAGATGCATTTCTAAAGCAACTGGATGAACTCACATATGATATAACAAGAGAGCTTTGGTTCAGACTTTGGTTGCACTTTGATTACAGTTTTTATTATTGAACCTGTCAGAAAATAGAGACAACCTATTTCTTCTTAGAGTACTGAAAAAAATTGCATTAAGATTTCTATAAGCACAATATTTTGATTTGCCTTTTTGATCTGTCTATACAAGCTTCAGCTTTCTCAACTCAGCATTTTTATGCTGATTCTGTGGTTTCCAATTAAACTTCAAAGGAAATTGTGCTGGCTGTAAAGGAAGTCTGGTTAGGCAAGGTGTGGCTGAAAAATCCAGGAACTCCTCCACTTGCCTACAAAACATTCTTGCGGGATATAGAATCTTGAAAATTAAATATAGGGCTCTTAGGAGAAAGAAAATATGCTTAGGCGATTTCCATTTAAGCACCATTTTTTGTAGGATTTTAATCTATAAGATTAAAAAAAGAAAATTTGGGGCTTCCCTGGTGGCGCAGTGGTTGAGAATCTGCCTGCCAGTGCAGGGGACACGGGTTCGAGCCCTGGTCTGGGAAGATCCCACATGCCGCGGAGCAACTAGGCTCGTGAGCCACAATTACTGAGCCTGCGCGTCTGGAGCCTGTGCTCCGCAACAAGAGAGGCCGCGGTAGTGAGAGGCCCGCGCACCGCGATGAAGAGTGGCCCCCACTTGCCGCAACTAGAGAAAGCCCTCGCGCAGAAACGAAGACCCAACACAGCCATAAATAAATAAATAAATAAAATGAATAAACCCAAAGTTTAAAAAAAAGAAAAAAGAAAATTTTATTAAACAAAACCATGAGAAGTCTTCTTGTGTTCTTAAAATTGTCTTATAGAAGACTAGTTGTGGCGCAAAGTGAAAAAGTTTAAAGGCCCAAGGCTGATTGGAACCTCTCTGTTTCATGAGCTTGTTTAGAGTGCCAGTACATGGAAAGTTAGAAAGAGAGGTATTGCTCACCAAATTAGTGGTTGGTTTGTTTCCAGTTGTCTTTTCAGGTGAGTCATGGCACTTAGAGGAAGATAGTGTTTTAACAGGTCCCAGGCTCATGTTTTTGTTTTGTTTTGTTTTTTCCCATAGATTTTTTTTTCACTTTATTGAATGGCATTCACTTGCAAACATTTATTAAGTTCCTACTGTGCATAAGACTTTATATCATTTAAGCTTCTAGTACAGTGTACTCTTTTTAAAACAGATTGCCTTACCTTGAACGTGTGATCTAGAAAATTGGATGATTGAGGTTCTGGGTTTTATTCTTTCTTCTTATATGCTGAAATCTCCCATTTGATTTTGTACTTTTAAATTTTGTATTCTATTTGTGGCTCACATTTCTGAAATAACTGTAATAGTGATTCTCTAATTAGAAATAACTTTTCTGCAATAGTTGTGTGGACTCCAAAGTGAAACCTTATAGTGTAGAATGGGATCACATGTGGTCCTAATTCAAAGACAAGGAAAGAACTTATTGAAATGGACAGTTGCCTTTGGAAGATATTCAAATATACAAAAGTGTTATTTGAAACTGTATGGGTCAATAGTTTAGAAAATGCCTTATAAGATAATTATCTCTTGACCCCCTCCCTAAAATTAGGAAGTTCTCTTTTCTCATTTCCTTTTTGCCTACTTCACTTGATTTATTATTGACTTTCTAAAATACCATTCTGGAAATTGAGAGCAGAATTCTTCAAGATCAGTAGCCAATGTGACAGTGATATTGAAATAATGAATTTTTTTTTAATCCTGCTAAAACTTTCTTGATTATATCCCTCAGAAGAAAAGTATTCTGTACACTGACCCTGAGTATACTTTTCTTCCCTGCCAAATCCAGACCCCAAAGGACAGTTTCCCTCTCTGGCTAACTTAATAATGATTTTCTGTCTTAAATTCTTGTTCTTAAGGAAGCAGGCTGTATTGTAGCATAGTGGTTAAATTGACTTTAAGTTCTAGAGCCAGATTCTGGAGGTAAAATCCCAGCTCTCCCACTTACTAGGTGTAGACCTTGGGAAAATAACCTTTCTAAGCTTCAGTTTCCTTACATTATAGGATTTTTGTTGGCTTTCATGAAATAACTAAATGAAAGCTTAACACAATGTCTAGGACTATAGCATAGTGAGTGTTCGGTAGCTGCTAGTGATTACTAATGTTAAGTAGATTTAATTCTTTGCTTTTTGCACATTATTACATAATAGTATTTAATTTTTAAAGATTAATATGATTATATGATTTGGAAGCTTGGCTTCCAAAGCGAATTTATTATAGGTGATATATTTGGGTCTTTACTGAATTGTGTCAAATATGTATTACTTTCACATGGGTCACTTCATGAGAAGCTGTACACCCTGGATTGAGATTAGCACAACCATCCTTGTAATGGTAATGAAGTGATATGTAATGAAGTGCACTTGAAGATAGTGAAAACTGTAGTTTGTGGTTATCTACAGCTACCCTTAAAGCTATTAAAATTCTTTTTAGATAAAGATGCAGTGACCTTTTGCACTAAGCATATGAGTCCAAAAGTTAATGCTCAGTGAGCACACATGAGTGATATTTAAAATAATTCAGCCATTCATTTATATTATTTGTCCAAAGAATTGACAAAGAATAGTCTTCTGACAGTTGAGATGTGTGTCATTTCTCAAAACTGCTTCTAGTGAAAGTCTCCATTATTTAGCTATCCTAAATGACAGCCTTTTTGAAATGTCCCCCAACATCATCCGTCACCTGTGACATTTGAGTTTTTGTAAAATTCTGACTTAATAGTTTTGGACATCAGAACCCTAAACCTTTTACCAGTAATGTACAGTGGTGGTGCAAGCTCCCCTTATTGTTAAGATTACTGAATCACAACCCAGTCTCTTGTTTGGGGAATTTGGATGCAGTGATTTTTATATTTCCTTGCTACTTCTATGAAACAAATCCAGCAGGTTTCTTGGACCTTTGATGACTGTTGAAATCTTGGGGTTTATTCATAAATATTGCTTCCTAGGGTTTCACAGAGTTCCAGAACTAGAAAATTGACTATTCTAACTCCTGTTAAATAGTTTCTAGTTTGGTTCTAGTGATAAAGTTCAGAATAACTCATCTTTTGGGCAGTTTCAGGAGAGTTTTTGCTATAGTAAAAGCTCTGTACTACATCTTTAGTAGGAATTGATTGGAGGTTTTCTGCAATGCTAGGCATTCAAGTAGGCACCTGGGTTCTAGGCTAGACCTACTGAGAGGTATAATACAGAAGGTCACACATTTAAATGTGGCGGTGGGATTATGCAGGTGACCAAAATTAATGAAATTAGCCAAATGGGGCTTGTGGTAAGTTGGAGACTTTAAGCTGTATTGTCAGGGGCTGCCAGTTGTGACCAAGTGAGAGTGCAGACCCAGTGTTGTGGGAAAAGTCTTCTATTTCAAGAAACACTAGTAATGCAGACTGTTACGTGAAATCTCTTGATTCTTAAATGTTGGCAACTGAATTGTCTGGGAATGATTTTTTGGCTACGAGTAACAAAAGACCGTTTAAAACATAAGAATATTTTTGGCTTGTCTAGCAGGAAATCCAAAGACATATAGTTCAGGACTAACTCATTCAGCAGCTTAACAATACCATAAGGATCCAAGCTCTTTATGTCTTTATGTTCTACCATTGATAGTATGTTGGATTCCCATTTTTATACTTGTCTCCACATAAAAGATGTCTGTTGTAGCCCCAGGCAGTACATCCATGTTTGATGCAAGAAGGGGTGAAAGGTACAGTGCCAGCAATTAGCTTTACTTTTAATTAGGAAAGCAAAAGTTTTCCTGGAAACCAACCCCATTTCTAGCTGACTTCTCTTTAAGTCTCTGGCCAGAATTTAGGTTACATGGTTATCTCTAGCTGCAAGAGAGCCTGGGAAGTGCAGTTATATGACTTTCCATCTTAATCATTGAGTGGCAACAAGGGAGAAATATGTTTGGAATGTCTGTTGTCAAACTTTATCTATCATAACAACTAATGAAATTTAAAGAAATGTATCTTGAGAGCTAAACAGAACACATCCGTGGCACAGATTTGTCTTGTGGGCCACTGGTTTGTGGACACATTATCACAGTCCCCCCCCCCCGCCCTAGTTTAGTACTCTACTACTTGTTATGGCTTCTATCAGTTAGTTATTTTATTAGGTTTCCAGGGTAACCTAGTCGAAAAGAGATATCTTTTCATAATGCAGAAAGAATGTTGAAATTAGAAAGCTTGCATTTGGGGCTTCCCTGGTGGCGCAGTGGTTAAGAATCCGCCTGCCAATGCAGGGAACATGGGTTGGAGCCCTGGTCCGGGAAGATCCCACATGCCACAGGGCAGCTAAGCCTGAGTGCCACAACTACTGAGCCTGCACTCTAGAGCCCGAGAGCCACAACTACTGAGCCCATATGCCACAACTACTGAAGCCCGTGTGCCTAGAGCCCATGCTCTGCAACAAGAGAAGCCACCGCAATGAGAAGCCCGCGCACCGCAACCAAGAGTAGACCCCGCTTGCCGCAACTAGAGAAAGCCCACGCCCAGCAACAGAGACCCAAAGCAGCCAAAAATAAATAAATAAATTTATTTTTTAAAAAAAGAAAGCTTGCATTTAAGTCCTGTTATAAAGACTTGTTAACAGTGTAATATTGGACAAGTTTGCTTAAACTTTCTGTGCCTCTCATTCTTCATCTGGAAAATGGGCATATAATATTGCAGTATAGCATAGTGGTTAAGTGCAGAGGCTGTGGAATCAGAAAGACCTAAGTTGGATCCTATCTCTGCCAAGCAAGTTGCACAATCTCTCTGCTTGTTAATTCTTCTGTAAAATGAGGTTAATATTTGTACTTATTTCACAGATTCTTTATGAAGACCAAATGAGAGACAGTGAAGTCCCACCTTAGCCGGGTTTGAAAGTTAACATATAGGAAAAAATCAAATTATAGTCAAAATTACCCTTGAAAAAAATCTCTTAAATCACACATAAAGAACAATATTCATGGTTTGGGCATACAACTCTGTAACTGAGACTGTCTGAGGGGACACAGTTTCTCCCATCTCATGCTCATTTTGTTGCATGCACTTTTTTTTTTTAATTAATTAATTAATTAATTTATGGCTGCGTTGGGTCTTCGTTGCAGCGCATGGGCTTTCTCTGGTTGCGGCAAGCGGAATCTACTCTTCTTTGTGGTGCACGGGCTTCTCATTGCAGTGGCTTCTCTTGTTGCGGTGCACGTGCTCTAGGCACGTGGGCTTCAGTAGTTGTGACACGTGGGCTCAGTAGTTGTGGCTCTCGGGCTCTAGAGCGCAGGCTCAGTAGTCGTGGCACTCGGGCTTCGTTGCTCCACGGCATGTGGGATCTTCCCGGACAAGGGATCTAACCCGTGTCCCCTGCATTGGCAGGCAGATTCTCAACCACTGGGCTACCAGAGAAGCCCCTGCATGAACTTGTTGAATGTAATGGCATGTAAAGTCATGTGAGCTATAACATAACTTATATTTTCATTCATATTTATTCTCTTATGAGCACATGTAATCAAATTAGCATAAATTAAATGTGTATTTGATGCAACTCGAGAGTTATTATTTGTGAGATGCTTAGCATAGAACCTGGCCCTTTTAAGCCTTCAATAAATGGTAGCTATTGCTGTTAGCATAGGTATAACATGTGCTGTTTTAGGATGAAGAAATTGAAGTTGTCCAGGGCTTAGCTTGACTCCTATGTGCAACATGGACCAGTGATGATTCTTTTTTCCTGCCACACCAGCCAAAATTTATGACAGATGAGTGTAGCCAAGGGAATAATGTCACTATTTTAGGGGTTAAGATGAGGGTTATGAATTGTATTTCAAGGGAAAACTCTAACATTACTGCCTCCAAATTTATAAGCCAAAATTAACATGATCCCCCAAAATATGCTAATTCTTTCTTTTTTGTTGTTCAAGTTGGATGTATGTCATTTACACAGAAGAATATTTTGATTTTTTTTAATGCAAAAAATTTTTTGCTTGCTTTTAAATTTATGATGTAAAGGTTTTTAAAAGACAAAGTGATATTAAGTGGAATGCAAGATGTCAGGAAGCCCTAATGATAAAATTCATCTGGGAAGTCAGTCATCAAGGATGTTAATCGTATTCAAGTAAAGCTACACTGAACCCTAAACAGTTACAGGTGATCTGTATTACAGCATTGACACATATGTCTGACAAGATCTTATACCACTGACAAAAAGTGCTTATTGTATATATAATGATACCATAATCTTTGTACACTTACTTTCTGAATAACATGCAGTTGTTGCTTAGAATACTTTGGGACTTCAGTTGCTTGGGTCAGATTGTGGTGCTTCAAATATAATTAATCACATAAAGAGTAAGGCATAAATATAGCTTAAGAAATTGCCATGTAGGAAGACAAATAGACCCCCCTTTTCTCAGAGGAAGTACTTATTTTGCAGGTTACTATGGGCAAGGATGCAACCTCTGAATGTTTTTCTTGAGGATCCAGAATTTAAAAGTAAGAATAACAGTGATAGAAAGTAAAACTCTAAGATCAATAAAATGCTTTTGTTCAAGTGCTGTCAGGTATATTCTACTGGAAGTAAAGTTGTCTAAATTTGTACCTTATCACTCGTTGCATGGTATAGAGTTGTCTTGTTTTTAAACGAAGGAGGAAAATCTTGTTTTAAAGTGACTCATGTAGTGATGTAGTATGTTAGTAATGGGGTGGGTGTTTCTTTACTCAATATGAGAACTAGTAATAACAGATACTGACAATTTTCCCATAGAATTTAACTCATATGGGGAATTCTCAGGAATCTGTACAGGTAGGTACCTGGTTCCAGAAGTTTAATAGTAAGAATCATTAAATATCACTGCTATATGACCATGGGAATTTGTGTGGCATTTACAATATATGAGTTATAATTAGCTTATACTTTTAAGACTTCAAATATATAACAGTCTCTTATCCGTGATTATTTTTCTCCTTATGTCCTTTGAGACCCATTCATTTTCGATCGGATGATTTATCCATTTAGAGTTAATTAAATTCAGCTACTGAGTCTTATTTTATGGTGTTTCTTTTCTTTTCTTTTCTTTTTTAATCTTACTGTAGTTATGGAACTAGGTCTAATAGAGACTTGATTTTTGTATCTTTATAGCTGTGCAGGTATTGCCATGATACCGGGAAATACTGTTTGCTAGTAAAAGGGGGAGAAGTATGGATAACTGGAAAGATACTTAGACATTTCTTTTCCTACATACAGAGATTTGGAGATGTTTTAAATTTCCTATAAGAGAAGTTGTATTGAAACGTAAGTTATTTTTACAATAAGGAAGAGTATAGTTTTTAATAATAAATCTTCTAAAGCTAAGAGAGGTTTGGAGAAACTCTTGATGAAAAACTTAGGGAATGGATTGAAACGTAATTAAGATTTTGGCAGGGTTGATGCACTTTGACTCTGATTGCTAGTCTTATCTTGGAGAGAATTAGAGAGTTTTTAAAAGCAAGAAAATGTTTAAGGCAGATGTTGATGAAGAGTAGCCAATTTGGCTCTGGACTTTAAGTTTTTTCTTTATTTATTTGGAAGATTTCAGTTAAGGAGTTCCAGGATTTGAGTAATAAGCTTAATTCTTTTAAAAAATATGAAAGAGCTTATACATTCAAAAGACTGTTGTCTAGTCCCCAAGGGAAATGGACAATGTACTTGTGCAAATGATGCAACTTTGCTTAGTATCTTTGGAGCTCCTTTTTTGGCATTGCCTTCAGTTCTTTTAAGTATCTCCAAAGGTAGCAAATCTTCCTTTGAAGGTGAATTTGATTCTTGGAAATAGCCAAAAATAACTTGTATCCATATCTGATGAATATTAATTAACCAATCTAAAACAGCTTAGTTGAGTGTCTTTCATATTTCAGGCCCTAAGGGTGCAAGAATGTTTAAAATAATCAGTCCCTGCCTTCAGAGTTGTGGGGCAAGAGTTGGTACATAACCCTGGGGCAGATGGCACATCCAAAGACTGTTTAAGGGATTTGGCAGGGAGATGCATGGCAGAGAAGTGGACTCTAAAGCCCTACTTACAAAATTAATAATTTTAGTAAAAGAAAGGAAATGAAGATAGGCCTGTCTATAAGTAAGTGAGATAAATTTTTGTGAGTCATGAACTGGCTTAAACACAGTTTCCAAGCAGATATTCCAAAAATATTTCCAATAGTGGGATATCATAGAACCTCTTAAGATGACCATTTAAAAAGAACACTCATTGTGTTGGTTAAAAAATAAACTTTCATTAGTTTATTTTTTTGGAGGCTTAAATTGAATTCTCTATTTTTACCTTAAGAGATATTCTCAAAAAGTATTCAACATGTAAATTTAACATAGAGTTTGTCCATTGTTTCCTACCTCTCCTAGATGCCTCTCCCCACCTAAGGCTAAAGAAGACAGTCTCCTTTCACAGCAAATGTGAGGGGGAGAGAGGGAGAAAGAGGTAGTAAAACTGAAGAATATTTTGAGCTGATCCATCTCAGAGACAGAGTAGTTAAAATTAGATACTTTTTCCCCCCCTCAAAATGTTAAAGATGTTAAATGACAGAAATAAACTTCAGAGCAAAAAACCCAAATTATTGAGATTGGTTTTAGGGGAACAGGAAATGAATGATAGATAAAGTGACCTTATAATTTATTCCAAACCAGGATGATAATGGGAATGAAAGGAGTGCTAGTGGTCATTTCACTGTGTGGCAGATGTTAACTAGGAAGTGCGAACTGGGACATATGGCCACTCTATGATAGAACTGGAATTTATCTTGATATTTATTGGGTTAGTGTTTACTGAGGGGGAAAATATTTTATTTGGAATTTGTTCCCATTAATATTCTTTTGAAATCACCTCACATAAGTTAGTCATTTCTTCCTTTGTTTTCTTTTAGAAATTTTATACATCTACATATATTTATAGCATTATATTGGGGTTATTTGTTTAAGGGTCAGCCTCTCTCATTAGACTGAGGTCAGGCACTTTTCTTGCTCTTTTTTGTAACCCTCTTAGTGTCGGAATGTAATAAATATATGTCAGTGAAGGAATGTTGATCTCATTTAACTACAGATTTCCTCATTACTAAAATAAGACAATTCTGGGGCTGATAATTTTACCTAAGCATATTGGATGGATTGCTTGTATTTCATAACATTAAATAGGTTGAGGATGAATATTTAAATTTATAGGCTGTGTTTTACATTTGTTACAGAGAAAATTTAAAGGATAAGAATGAGATAACGAACTCATGAAAAAGACCATTTGGAATTAACCATCAATAAAGTGGGTAGGAGTAGGGTTGAATTGACTTTATGCACAAGATAGAATGTGCAAAGACATGACAGTATGATCATTTGTAGAAATACACATGATATGATTTGTTTGGAGTGGGGAGTGTATGTCAGGATGGGGCATGGAGAGAGATGAAACTAAAGAGGACATATTATGAAGAGGCTTCTGTAATACATTAGCAGGTTGAATTTTATCCTGAAAACCATGAGGAAATATTGAAGAATTTTAAGAGGAGGAGTGATGTGATCAGATTTCGTGCTTTTGAAAGTTAGCCATCAGAAAATGTATTGGAGGGAAGCCAAGTCTACTTAGTTACTAAATTGGTAGGCAGAGGGAAGGATGGTAATTGAAAAGGAAGAGTCTAGAGTATGGCTTCAGCGTTTCAGGTTTGGGCAGCTGGGTGGAGAGAGTAGTGCTGTTCACCCAGCTAGGGTGTGCAGGGGTCAGTTTAGATGGTAGGGTGGGAGGTGAGTATCTTGAGTTTAAGGTATATATGAAACAACTAAGGGAAAGTCCCAAGTTGGATAAATCCATCTGCTGCTCAGCAAGAAGATCTAGGCTGGAGACAGAGAAAATGATTGTGACCATTTACTGAGCTTCTGCTTAAAGGTGTAAATGTGTGAATACACTGTGGTAAATACTTTATATACATCATGCATTTAGTCCTTATGAATTAGTTATCATTATTCCCATTTTATAGATTATGAAACCAAGATCCATGGTTGCACAAGTCAGTAAGTGTCAGAGTCACTTGTTGACTTTAGAGTTGGGTTGAAACCATGAGGGTAAATGAGGTCACTTACGGTGAATGTATAAGGTGAGATAAGTGGAGGACTAAGGCATGAGATGAGTGAAGCACTAAAAGTGAACTTTTGAGAAGCTTAGACATTTGAGAGGCTAGTGGAGGAAGAAGATCCTGCAGATAAGACTGAAAAAGAACATCAAGAGCAATGTTACCCAAAACATGTTCCTCCATTTGTCATATGAGATAGTTCTTTAAAAGGGAGGGGGGTTCCTGAATCAAGTAAGTTTGGGATGTAAGTTTGACTCTACAAATGCTGACCCCATCTTGTAGAGTCACAATGCACGTCAGTATTGATGTGAGAAATATGAGAAATCCTGTAGTAGAGAAACCTGTTTAACTTAATACCATATTTCCCAAATCTATTTGATCATGAACCCTTCTCCCGCTTTTTTGTGTACATTCCATTGACATCCCAGAACTGAAGAATCCAACTGAGTGTGGCATCACAGACTCTAAGCAAAGAGGGAGTTTCAGGAAGGAACTGGTCACTGTTGGATCAGATGTCTCAGATTACTCAACGGAGCCAAGAGTAGAAAGTCCGTTGACTTTGGCAATTAGGAGGGCACCAGTGACCTATGTGAGAGCAGCAGATACCGTGGAGTAAGTGGTCAGAAGACAGTTGTGTTGCAGCTGTCTAGAAGATAAATGAGTGGTGAGGAAGGGGAGGTAGCAAGTAGAGGCTGTTCTTACCAAAACCTTGCCTCTGAAGGAAAGAAGAAAGTAACTAGAAGAGAGTGTGGGTGAAAGAAGGGCTCTTTTGTGTTATTTGGAAGAGACTTGAGAATATTTTTCTTATGAAGGGAAGGAGTCCTTTGGCAAGAAGAGGGTCAATATATGGTAAGGAAGAGAGGATGATTCATGGAGCAAGATTCTGGAGGACATGGGAAGAGAAGTTTCCAGAAGATGGAGAGATTAGCTTTGGAGGAATGGGAAGTTTTACACTGAGCTCTAATACAGTAATGTCCTTAGCAGCTTCTTTTCCAAGTAAGGTTGTATTTCAATGTCTACTTTTTATTGTCTTGCTGAGTCTTCTTATTGTCACAGAGTTGGCTGTCACTTTCTACTGTCATAGTGTCTTCTAGTAGTTCTTTACTTCTAATTTGCTGCTTCATATCTGCTTCCAACTAGAAAACCAGGAAATAAGCTGTTCAGGTTTGAATAGGAAGCAAGAGTAAATAAACTGAAGGTCTAGAAAGCATGTTGCGCCCCACCCCCAAGGGATGGAGTTCATAAGCTTTGGGACGCGTCTCTTCTGTACTTAGAATCCCCCTTATTTTAGGTGAGGTGGTGGAAGGGAGTTGCTTTGGAATTTCTACATTTTCCAGATGAAATGCCAAGTAAGGAACTTCTAGAAGTTTTTAATTTATATATATTTTCTATTGAAAATGTCTACTAGTACTTCATTTCTCTACTTTTTTAAATTCCAAAAGCCATTCCTTCATTTTAAAAAACTATATATTGCTCATACAAAATCTCTTCAGTTTAAAGATGGTTTTTAACTAGAGTGTAGTAAAGTAATGGGATGACAGGACATAAGGTTCTGAATTATAACCATTAAAATGTGCAAGAGTAAATATTCTCCAGTTAGTAGTACCAGGTATTTGTGGTGTGGTCTATACTGAGGCCTTTTGATTTAAGTGGGTCATTATATAAGGATGTAGTCCTGCTCTGTGCTTTTATGGCTATTTATGATTCTTTCTCTAGAGCTAGCTAGCCCTTTTGTTCAAATGAGAAATCTGGAAATTATGCAGTTACTTCTGGACTGCTTTTCAAAAGTTTGGAGGCTATTTTTTCCCCTTTTTCTGTTAACTAGGGTATATGTTCAGCATTTTAGAATTTATTTAGAAATGTAGATTAAATCTGGTGGGTTTCATACAGATAGCATAGTACAGGGAAGTGTTTGTATTAAATGTGTTTGCTATCCATCTGCACTAGACACATGTGGGTACATAGCAAAGCAGATTCATGGGCCTCATCTCTGTCCTACCAAATCTCTCTTGATGGAGTTCAGGACTGTGTATTGTTAACAGGCTCTTGGGTGATCCTGCGAGGCACTAAACATATGAACACTACTGGTGCAGGGGATCCAGCCTGTGATTAAGTCTGACCTATCCTGGTTCTTCCACTGAGTGTTGGCAAAAGTATCCATGGTTAGAACCTAAATCAGATGAGTATGCGTCCAGGTGCTTTTCATGGGATGATATATATATTTTTTTAAGGTATCCATTTTATTATTATTATTATACTTTATTTTATTGTTTTGGCCACACAGCTTGTGGGATCTTAGTTCCCCGAACAGGGATCAAACACGGGCCCTCGGCAGTGAAAGTGCGAAGTCCTAACCACTGGACCACCAGGGAATTCCCGGGATGATCTTTTAAAATGTTTTTCAGACTTATTATTTTTTAACAGCTTTATTGACATAGAATTCATACTCTTCAGTTAACATATTTAAAGTGTTCAGTGGTTTTTGGTATAGTCCCTGATTTGTGTACCTATCACCACAGTCAATTTTTTAAACATTTTTATCACCTCAGAAAGAAACCTCTTACCCTTTGGTTATCACCATCCTATTTCCCCTGGACCCTAAGCAATCAGTAATCAACTTTCTGTCTATAGATTTCCCTATTCTGGACTTTAATATGTATGGAATCATACAATATGTTGTCTTTTGTGACTGGCTTCTTTCACTTACCATAATATTTTCAAGCTTCATCCATATTGTGGCCTGTATCAGTATTTCACTCTTTTTTAGAGCAGGATAATATTTCACTATATTGGACTTCCCTGGTGGCGCAGTGGTTAAGAATCCACCTGCCAACGCAGGGGACACGGGTTCAAGCCCCCTGCCTGGGAAGATCCCACATGCCGTGGAGCAACTAAGCCCGTGTGCCACAACTACTGAGCCCACGTGCCACAACTACTGAAGCCTGCACGCCTAGAGCCGGTGCTACGCAACAAGAGAAGCCACTGCAATGAGAAGCCTGCGCACCGCAACGAAGGGTAGCCCCCGCTCACCACAACTAGAGAAAGCCCGCGCGCAGCAACGAAGACCCAGCACAGCCAATAAATAAATAAATAAATAAATTTTTAAAAAATTACAAAGCTGAAAATTCTTTCTTTCTTTCCTAAAATTAATATCTAGCAATAGCATCCCCTAACTTCCAGTGCAGAAGACCATTTAAAAATAGGTCTATTCCCTGTTCTGTGATGTCCAGAAAGTTTCTTCTCTCCAAAGAGACAGAAATAAGAATAACCAACATTTCCTGAGCATTTACTCTCTGCCAGGCACTGTTCTGAGCTCTTTGTAGGTATGATCCCAGCAACCTTCTGAGGATAGGTGCTCTTATCATCTCCATTTAACAGATGAGAAAATTGAGTAACAGATAAGGGGTAGAACAGGATTAGAATCCAGGTAGTCTGACTTCAGATCCCACTGTCTTAACAGCTCCTGCCGAAGATTGGCCTGCTTTATCCTTCCTGTCTTAAACTCTAATCTTGAATTCCATATGTCATTTTTGGTGGGTCTAGGAAAGAGGATCTAGGAAATACACCTGAAGTGCCCTGGGGTTTATTGGGTTTTTTTTCCTCCTAAAACTCAATCTTATCCTCCATTAATCCTCATTAAACAGTTCCATAATGATAATATCCTAAATGTAAAAGATCCCCACATGTGCTCCAAGACATTTTTTTATGCTATTAAATGTATTCTATGGTAACAGTTTGCTTTTATAACATTAATTAATTACTAATCCTGGGTATTATATTGTTACCAAAATATCGTCCATAGGAATATTATCAAATAAAACAGGTGTCCCTGGGACTTCCATGGTGGCATAGTGGTTAAGAATCTGCCTGCCAATGCAGGGGACAGGGGTTCGAGCCCTGGTCCGGGAAGATCCTACATGCCGCGGAGCAGCTAAGACCATGCACCACAACTACTACTGAGCCTGCGCTCTAGAGCCCGCCAGCCACAACTACTGAAGACCATGCACCTAGAGCTCGTGCTCTGCAACAAGAGAAGCCACTGCACCACAACGAAGAGTAGCCCCCGCTCGCCACAACTAGAAAAAGCCTGCGTGCAGCAATGAAGACCCAACACAGCCAAAAATAAATAAATAACTTTATTAAATAAAATAAATAAAACAGGTGGCCCCAAAGTAACACAAGCTGCATGACCTGGAAGAAGTAACATTGCCATGGTAGGAGAGCCATTCATCTGACTTTGCTACCATCTAACTCTGCGACCCTAGCCAGTCTCTTCATCTGTCTGACCCTAGTTTTCTCATGCAAGAAATAAGAGTTGAAGTTCTAAGGTCCTGTTCAGTTTTAGCATTCAAAGATACTATATACTCTTGGTAAAGTGTCTTTGGAACCATGAAATATAATTTGAACGAGTACTTTAATTGGGTTTTGTTCCTTGCGTTTTATGGTAATTATTGGCAGGCATGCAGAACAGGCTGAGAGATAATTCTGTTAACTGACCTGTGGATCCTTGGAGTAGAAACCTCTGTTCCTGCACAGGAAATGTGATTTACATGCTATGTTTTGGATATGTATTTTTAGTTGGTCTTAGTGTTCTATTAAGGATCTGCCCAGAGACTGTTCAAGGCTTAAATATATTATCTAATGAGTTAATATATTACTGACTAAAATTAGATTTTTAAAAACTTGTTTTTAAAATAATTCTTAAAAATGGACCTTTTGGTATGAATAGAGGTAAGAATAGGAAGGGAGATGGGGGTTGAAGGATAATTTAGGATCCAGATTTAGTTTTGTCCTGGGAAACTGACAGTGGTTTCTAGAATATGCTTCCTTGGTTATTTTTAGTATACTGTAACCAATAAACTCTTAGTAATAATAGTAGCTACCACTTATAGAGTGCCCACTGTGCATGGCAGCATTTTGACAAGAAATCTGGAAGACCTGTATGAGCCCTACTGAAGGATATAAAAGAAAACCTGAGTAAGTAAAGATCTATGCATGTTCCTTGAAGAGAAGACTTAATATTGCAGAGATGCCATTTCTACCCCGATTAATTTACAGCTTCAGTGCAATCCCAGTCAGAATCCCAACAGGCTTTCTCTTAGAACTTGATTCTAAAAATCATGTGGAAGAGACATGCTCAAGAATAGCAAGATACTTTTAAGTAAGAGAGTGAGAGATGTGCCATAGCAGATAGCAAAATATATTATAAACCATTACTAAAGCAGTATAAATTAATGGAACAGATACAGATCTATGTGTATATATAGGGACTTACTACATGATAGAAATAATGTTTCAAATCAGTGGTGATAGGAAGAATGACAACTGGAGTTGGTAATTAGCTTTCCAAATGGAAAAAAGTAAAATTAGAGCTCCACATTAGATCAAACTCAAAAATAAATCCTAGATGGATTACAGGCCTAAACCTTTTTTAAATATATAAAGTTATTAGAGGAAAAATATAGGAAAGTATGTTTATGTTTCCTTGAGAAAGAAAAAAATCATAAGTAGGTGACAAAACACAAAACCCTATAAAAAGATTAATAAATTTGACTATCAAAATATAAATTTTAATAAAATAAGACACATAATTACATTAGAAAACAAGCAATAATTGAGAAGTATTCATAATATACATAGCAAATGCTTTGTACTCCTGATACATAAAGAACTCCTAAAAATAATACAAAACATACCTAATAGTAAAAAACAAATTCATAGAAGAGGGAATAAAAATGACTCATAAGAAAATATGTTCATTAGTAATTAGAGAAATTTAAAAATAAGATAAAAATTTTCACCCATTGCGTTAGCAAAATTATTTAATGTGATAATATCTGCTATGATGAGGGGATAGGGAAAGAAGTATTGTCATAAACTATTTGTGGACATACAATTTGGTACAGCCACTTTGGCGGGCAATTTGATGTAGTATCTGTTAAAATTTAAAATACCTGTACCTTATGACTCAGCAGTTCCCTTTCTTGTTATCTACCCTAGGAAAAACATTCTTACATGTAACACAAGCATGAGCTGCAAGAATGATTGTTGTAGCATTGTCTGTAATAGCAAAACAAGACAAAATAAAACCAAAGAACCTAAATATTCATTCATAGGGGAATGCTTAAACTCAGGAACACTATGTAGTGCTTAAGAAGAATGGGATAAACCTATGTGTACTAACAGGGAAAGATCTTCCAAATAACATTGAATAAAGAAAGCAAGTTGCAGAACAGTAAATACAATATAATACTACTTATGTAAAATAAAACATTTCTGTTGTATAAACATACACACGTACACATATCTAAAAATCTGGCTAGGGACTTCCCTCGTGGTCCAGTGGGTAAGACTCCATGATCCCAATGTAGGGGGCCCGGGTTCCATCCCTTGTCGTGGGGAACTAGATCCCGCATGCATGCCACAACTAAGAGTTTGCATGCTGCAACTAAGAGTTTGTATGCCGCAACAAAGATCCTGCGTGCCGCAACTAAGACCCAGGCAGCCTAAATAAATAAATAAATAAATATTTTTAAAATAATAAAAAAAAATCTGGCTCATAGGTGCACTTACCTTGGGAGGAGACTGAGCCTGGGCTTTTTCTAAAGGGAAAGTTGGAATTTTTCTAAAGTGTAGTTGGAATTTTTTAAACAGTGTATTCTTGTCTCATTTGTTTAATTTAAAATAAACTTAATTTAAAAAATTATGGTGATAGGAAATTTTGATTTAAAAAAGCATATTTGAAAACACTTCTACAGTGTGGAATCATTTTTACTTAATAAAACACTTTTTAAAAATTAACTTCTTTTTGGCCACGTCAGGTCTTAGTTGTGGCACGAGAGATCTTTTCATTGCGGCGTGTGGGCTTTTCGCTGTGGCGCCTGGGCTTCTCTCTACTTGTGGCCCGCGGGCTTCTCTCTAGTTAAGGCGTGTCGTGCAGGTTCAGTAGTTGCAGCACGTGGACTTAGTTGCCCAGAGGCATGTGGGATCTTAGTTCCCTGACCAGGGATCGAACCCACGTCCCCTGCACTGGAAGTCGGATTCTTAACCACTGGACCACCAGGGAAGTCCCCAATAAAATACTTTTATATGTGTGTAACTAGAAGGTAGTACATAAAAACATTGAACCTCCCTGGATGGTAGAATCATGGGTAGTTTTTAATACTTGATGTATTCTATATGCTTTTATATTTTTAATGTTTTTCTTTCACAGTGAACAACACATTTTTATAACAGAAGCAATTTTCTAAAGAGAAAACAAAGAGGCCTTCTGATGAAGGTTGAAACCTCTTTTAAAAATTCACTTGAATCATGATATTTAAGTTTTTGTGAAAATTACTCTTAATCAAATCTAACATTTACTGATGTGAGTTTAAGTTTGGAGGGTGGTAGTAACCCATATATAAACATGGGCTTTCTTCTTCAGGAAGCTGTAGAATTAGACTTAATCCACTTCAGTACTTTGAAAGACATTGTTACATTTCCTCTTAATGAATTCCAGTTTCCTATCAGCAATTTTAACAGGTCAAGTGGGGGTACTTCATGGATTGTTTTTGAAAATGTGGTCACTGGAAATTCCCAGAGAGTCTTCCTTCCTTGTTTATCGTTGTATTAGAGTGTGAGATGCCTTTTTTTTTTTGCAGTAGATTCTTAAAGATGGAGAATGATAATAATTTTACTTATTTTCTTATTCATAAGTTCCATCTCCTTCAGAGAATGCATATGCTTCTAAAGACAAGTGAGAATTGTTTTTCCTCCTGACACCAACCAACTTTCTGATTCTCTGAGGACACTAGCTAGGTGTCAATTCAATTCTGACACTAACTACCCAGAGTTAGCATCAGACTCCAGAAGTTTAAGGGCTTAGTCCCACAGGACTGTCCTTACTTCAGACACCAGTCTCAAGTATCAGGTCCCCAGATTACTCACACTTCTGTCCAACTTGGCTACAAAGTCAGGGATTCCCACAACCCCTCTCCTCAGGTTCAGTAATTTGCTAGAATGACTCATAGAACTCAGGAAAGCACCTTACTTGCTGTTACCGGTTTATTGTAAAGGATACAACTCAGAAATAGGCAAAAGGAAGAGATGCATAGGGCAAGCTGTGGGGGAAGGGGCATGGAGCTTCCATGACCTCTCCAGGTGTTTCACCCTCCCAGCACCTTGATGTGTTCACCAACCTGAAAGCTCTCTGAACCCTGTCGTTTAGGGGGTTTTTATGGAGATTTCATCACCTAAGCATGATTGATTAAATCATTGGCTATTGATGATTAACTCAGTCTCCATCCCCTCTCCTCTTCCTAGTGTTTGGGGGGTAGGGCTGAAATTTCCAAGCTTCTAATTAAGGCTTGGTCTTTCTCGCCACTAGTTCCCATCCTGAAGCTATTTAGAGACCCAGTAAGAATCACCTCATTAGAACAAAAGATGCTCCCATCGCCCTTGCCACTCAGGAAATCACAAGGGTTTTAGGCTCTGTGCCTGGAACCAGGGACAAAGACCAGATATCTTTCTGTGATACCATGGCAGCAAAACTCAGTCTTTGGTTAATAGGATTTGGGAGCTAAGTGTCAGCTTGGTAGAATAAAGGCAGTTTCGTGGTGGACCTTCTTTCATAATTCCATAAAGGTTGAGTAAGGCTTGATGAAGAAAGGGGAAGAACAACAAAGGCATGGAAGCCAAAGACATGGAGATAAGTGCAGAAAATTTCAATATTCTAGAAAATAAAGCACTTGATGGGAGAGAGAGGGAGATGCTAGCTTAGAGAGCTAAGTAGACAAGAGCCAAGTCCTGCAGGGCCTTGTGTGCCTTGGTAAGAATTTTGGACTTAAACTTTAGCCTTTAATTCTCAAGCTTTAGATTGTATCACAGTCACTTGGGAAGCATGTAAAATTGCAGATTGGCCTAGGAATATGCATTTTTATAAGCATCCTTAGGTAACTCTGACACAGGAAACGCTGCTTTTGGCAATGAAGAACATAAAGGGCTTTATTCACAGAAGCAAAGTCAGAACTGCGACTTAGAGTAGATCGTTGCAGTAGCCGAGTCCTAGAACTAAACACAAGGGCCCAAACTAAGGCAATTGTGGTTGGGATAGAAAGGATGAGACAGATTAGAGAAAAATATAAAAAGTCAAGTGGTGTAGGGGCTTGATGATGGATTGTGAGAGGTGAGGCAGAAAAAGAAGCCTAAGTTGACTCTTGAAGATTTTCAGCTTGGTTGGGCTGAGTAGGTGACGGATTCCATTAACAAAGGTACAAGAAGCAAAACTTCTGTGGGAAGAAGATGAGTTCAGTTGTAGACATGTTGAGTGTGTAATCCTGTAGAACATCTAAGCAGATATGTTCCCATTAGGCAGTAGGATATCCAAGAGGACTGGCAATGAAAATTTGGAAGTAATTAGTTTGTAGGCTTTTGTTGAAACTCAGAGATGAGATCACTGAAGGAATGCCCATGGAGATAGATGCCAAGGGTAGGATCCCGGGAGCCCTCATGTTTAAGGGGTAAAAGTAGAAAATAAATATCTGACAGAGACTGAGAAGGAACAACTGGAAAGCAGTTTGCGGAAGACCAGTAGAGAGTGGTGTCACAGATGCCAAAAGAGAGTTTTAGGAAGGAGTGAATGGTCCAGTTCTGTCAAAGGCAGCTGAGAAATCCAGTAAGACCAAGAAAAGTGCTCTGACTGGAGACCGCCAGTGACTTTGGCTAGAGTAGTTTCAGTGGAGAGGTGGGACAGAGAAACCTGATTGTAGTAGGTAGAAGAGGAAATTGATCAAGTGGAAACAGTGCATATAAAATACTCCTTTCCAGAAGTGCTGCTGTGAATGCAAGGAGAAAAAGAATGGTAGGATCAGATGAAGATACGTCTTGTTTTTGTTTTTAAAGTATGAGATAGACTTGAAAATGTTTATATGTTGAGGGAAATGAGCCAAAGTGTTGTGAGCAGGGGAAGATATAGAAGATAAAAGTGAGGGAGGGGATAATTGATGGGGTCCAAGTCTCAGGGGAAGGGGGGGCATCCAGAACCCTGAATAAGGAGTTAGTGTGGACCAGGAAAAGAGCTACCTCATCTTCTGTGATTTAAATATCTATTTCCTCTTATGGTTGAATCTTACTATATAGGATGACATTTCTCATTCTTTTACTCCCATTAGAACTTAAAATATATCCAACTTGTGGTTTTATCAATCTGTCTGTACATAGATAAAAATTCCTACAAATAACCAATATTTAGATAATATAGTATGTCATATATAATTAGGTTAATACTAATCTGTTGCCTTGACTTCTGTACAGATTAGCAAAAACCTTTCTGAAACGTGGTAGGAAAATGTCTATTCTCTTTCTTTTTATATTCTTCCTTTCTTTTCACAGTCATTCAACACATACTGGACACCCAAAAAAATGGCAACTCATATAGGATTTGGAGAATGTTTGAATTACAGGCCTATAGCCTAAAATATAAAAGGTAGTCATCATTCAGGGTTTACATTCCTTGAACTTACTAACTCTAAAAATGAATACCAAACTGTTTTTAATAGGTGTCTTTTGTTATACAAGAATTCAACTTGTCACTAGAAAAAAGAATTTAATTTGGCCATTAAGAAAAAAATTGTCATTAATGATAACTTGGTAGACTTCCAGCTTGAAGAATGTTTATTAAAAAGCAAGTATTGTAAAGTTCTATGTGAGAATAGAATGCTACATTGAGTATATTATGAGGGGGGAAAAAGTCCTGGCTTGTTCAGTCTCTAGCATCTTAAGGGCAGTTATGAATCCTTGATGATTCAAATTTGTTGTATTCATTTGATGGTGATGATAGTAGGAGGAAAGAAAAATGGCATGGCAAGATAGATTTACTAGAAAAAAGGCAAAGAACTTTTTAAAGAATTTTGGTGGGACTTCCCTGGTGGCACAGTGGTTGAGAATCCGCCTGCCAATGCAGGGGACACGGGTTTGCGCCCTGGTCCGGGAGGATCCCACATGCCGTGGAGCAGCTAGGCCCGTGCGCCACAACTACTGCGCCTGCACTCTAGAGCCCGCGAGCCACAACTGCTGAGCCCGCGTGCTGCAACTACTGAAGCCCGCGTGCCTGGAGCCCATGCTCCGCAACAAGAGAAGCCACTGCAATGAGAAGCCCACGCGCTGCAACCAAGAGTAGCCCCCGCTCGCCGCAACTAGAGAAAGCCCGCACACAGCAACAAAGACCCAACACAGCCAAAAATAAATAATGGATAAATAAATAAATTTGTTAAAAAAAAAAAAGAACTTTGGTAAGCGTGCCACATTACTTTCCAGAAAAGTATATTAGTTTGCACTTCTACTAGTAACGACAGTGAGTGTGCCCCAAACATCAGTTTCCAAAAATTAAAAATTATATTCTCATTTTAGGAAAAGTTAAGAAACTTGTCATTGTATAGCTATTCAGGTGACAAAGTTGATAGCTGTGTACCAACCTACTGTATGTCCCAGAATCCTCTAGCCATTGAATTCGATAACCAAACTACTTCCTATACATCTTTTTTTTTTTTTTTTTATAAATTTATTTTATTTATTTATTTTTGGCTGTGTTGGGTTTTCGTTGCTGCACGCGGGCTTTCTCTAGTTGCGGCAAGCAGGGGCTACTCATTGTTGCAGTGCGTGGGCTTCTCATTGCGGTGGCTTCTCTCGTTGTGGAGCACGGGCTCTAGGCACGTGGGCTTCAATAGTTGCGGCACGCGGGCTCAGTAGTTGTGGCTCACGGGCTCTAGAGCACAGGCTTAGTAGTTGTGGCGCACGGGCTTAGTTGCTCCGCGGCATGTGGGATCTTCCCGGACCAGGGCTCGAACCCTTGTCCCCTGCGTTGGCAGGCGGATTCTTAACCACTGCGCCACCAGGGAAGCCCAACTTCCTATACATCTTAAGGAGCCAATTTTGCAGTCTGTTTCTCAATGGATATATTTAATGTTTTTTTTTCTCCTTGAAGCCTTTAAAAGTTTGAGTTCATTTTATAGTTTTTAGGGAATTTTCAAGTTCTAATTTCATCTCCCAGGTGTACTTTACATAATTATTTTGTTATTAACAAAAAATTGGGAAAGTGGCTGCTACAGATGGTTTACAATTCCCTGATTCCATTTAATATAAGGATTTTATTTCTGTTTTTCATTTAAAAACCATCCTACTATTTTTTGGTGGCCAGTTGACAAACTTATAGCTACTGTAGCTAAAGTTTGGGATATCTTCAGCACTTCACATATGTGTAGATGTTGGTAGTGTATTATTAAATTCTGGTTTCTAGTCTTTAGGGTTTTTTTGGTTTTTTAAAAATCTTTAGCCATTAAACACTTTGTACATCTTACATTCCATTTGTGATAATTGTTTATACATTTGTATTTGAAGACATTAATCACAACCTGGAATATAAAATAGGCACATAGATACTACTCTATTTTTTAGACCCCCTATACCTAGTGTGAAATATACTCGAGTGCAATATGTTCACTTTTAGTTTCATATAAATATTTTTGTGAAAAGAAGGAATTGAGCTATAGATGAATTGTTGTGGGATATGCTGTTTGGTCCTGTGGGCTCAAGGCTTAATAAAAAGACCCCTTCTGTGTTTCCATACAAATTTTAGAATTATTTGTTCTAGTTCTGTGAAAAATGCCATTGGTACTTTGATAGGGATTGTGTTGAACCTGTACATTGCCTGGGGTAGTATGGCCATTTAAACAATATTAATTCTTCCAATTCATGAACACAGTATATCTTACTACCATACTATTCAAGGTAATCTACAGATTTAGTGCAATCCCTATCAAAATACCAGTGGGCATTTTTAACAGATCTAGAACAAATAATTATAAAATCTGTATGAAGACACAGACCAGGAATAACCAAAACAATCTTGAGAAAGAAGAACAAACCTGGAAGTATCATGCTCCCTGATTTAAAACTATACTATACAGCTACAGTAATCAAAAACAGACACAGATCAATGGAACAGAATAGCGAGCCCAGAAATGAACCCACACTTACACGGGCAATTAATCTACAACAAAGGAGACAAGAATATACAATGGGGAGAAGACAGCCTTTTCAATAAATGGTGTTGGGAAAAAACAGCTACGTGCAAAATAATCAAACTGGACTACTCATACCATGCACAAAAATAAATTCAAAATGGATTAAAGATTTAAATATAGGACCTGAAACCATAAAACTTCGAGAAGAAAACATAGGCGTACTCTCTTTGACATTGGTCTTGGTAATATTTTTTTTTGGATATGTCTCCTCGGGACGGGGAAAACAAAGCAAAAATAAACAAATGGGACTACATCAAACTAAAAAGCTTTTGCACAGTGAAGGAAGCTATCAACAAAATAAAAAGGCCACCTACTGAATGGGAGAAGATATTTGCAAATGATATATCTGATAAGGGTTAATATCTAAAATATACAAGAGCTCATACAACTCAATGTCAAAAAACCCAAACAACTGGATTAAAAAAAATGGACAGATCTGAATAGACATTTTTCCGAAGAAGACATACAGATGTCCAACAGGCACATGAAAAGATGCTCAACATTACTAATCATCAAGGAAATGCAAATCAAAATCACAATGAGATATCACCTCACACCTGTCAGAATGGCTGTTATCAAAAAGACAACACTTAACAGGTGTTGGCAAGGCTGTGGAGAAAAGGGAACCCTTGTGCATTGTTGGTGGGAATGTAAATTGGTGCAGCCACTGTGGAAAACAGTATGAAGATTCCTCAGAAAATTAAAAATAGAACTACCATAGGATCCAGCAATTCCACTCCTGGGTATTTATCCGAAGAAAACAAAAACACTAATTCAAAAAGATACATGTAAAAAAAAAAAATACATGCACCACCGTGTTCATTGCAGCATTATTTACAGTAGCCAAGATACGGAAGCAACCCATCAATAGATGAATGGATAAAGAAGATGTGGAATATATATACAATGGAATATTTCTCTACCATAAAAAATAATGAAATCTTGCCATTTGCTACAACATGGGTGGACCTAGAGAGTATTATGCTAAGTGAAATAAGTCAGACAGAAAGACAAATACTGTATGGTTTCACTTACATGTGGAATCTAAAAAACAAACAAATGAACAAACATAACAAAACAGTTATAGATACAGAGAACAAAAAGGTTGTTACCAGAGGAGAGGGGGATGGGGGAAGAAAGAAATAGGTGAGGGAGATTAAGAGGTGCAAACTTCCAGTTGCAAAATAAATGAGTCACAGGTATGAAATGTACAGTGTGGGGAATATAGTCAATAACTAAGTAATATCTTTGTATGGTGACATAGCATAGACTCAACATGGTGATCATTTTGAAATGTATAGAAAAAAGTCACTATCTTGTATAACAGGAACTAACATAGTGTCGTAGATCAACTCTGCTTCAAAAACATACAAACAAACTCACAGGAAAAGAGGTAAGATTTGTGGTTACCAGAGGCGGAGAGTGGGGAGAAGGGGAATTGGATGAAAGCAGTCAAAAGGTACCACAAACTTCCAGTTACAAGTTAAATAAGTACTAGGGATGTAATGTACAACATGATAAATATAATTAACACTGCTGTATGTTACATATGAAAGTTGTTAAGAGAGTAAAGCCTAGGAGTTCTCATCACACAAAAATTTCTTTTTCTATTTCCTTAATTTTGTATCTATATGAGATGGTGGATGTTTACTGAACTTATTGTGAAACTGTTTCATGATGTATGTAAGTCAAATCATCATGCTGTACACCTTAAACTTATACAGTGCTGTATGTATATGTGAATAAAACTGGAAGGAAAAAAAAAAAGACCTCTGAACTGAATCCTCGGGTCTAGCCCTAGCTCTGTCACTAGTTAGCTTTGTAACCTTGAGCATATCACTTATCTCTGTGTTTTCATAAAATGTCCTACACAAAGAATATAATTTATATCAAAGTATTGTTTCAAGTATGAGGTAATATTACTAGGGAAAAGAAAAAAAACTTGGTATTTGAGATTTGGGATGGTAGGGAAATAACTTCCTTGATTAAATTCAGTGTGTACTGTTAGAGAAGGCAGCACAGAGAAAATTGGTCAGAATTCATTCTACCGGAGCCAGGCAGGTAGCATGAATATGTGAATTGGGACTATCTAAGACTTAGGGAATAGATGGAGTCTGTAACAAATCTCTGTGTGTCTCTTGTTTAAAAATTCAGATTAATAAAAAAAATACCATGGGGGCTATACTGAACAATTCTGTAGGCAGGATTCTTCCTGCAAGTCCTGGTTTTCAACCTCTGGTTTAAAGGAAAGAATGCTGGACCAGAAATGGAAGTCCTAGGTCTGCCATTAACTAGCTGGACAATCTTGGGCAGGTCATTAGATCTCCCTCAGCTTTAGTTCCCTCATCTGTGTAAGCTGAGCTAAATCCATCTGTAACAACCCTTCCAGTTTCTGAGAATTACTTTCTTTTATGTTAAGACGCTTATATTCTGATGGCAGCAAACTAATTCACCTGAGTGTATTTTCTATCTCACTATTACCCCTCCTAGGCAGTTGCTGTGTCTTACTTCTGTTGTTAGCCTAATAAGGGTTAAGACACAGATCCAAGGAAGCCAAACAATTCTGTGATACTTTGCGGAATTATCTTAGGTTTATTTATTAGGTCGGCTTGGCTCAAGAAACTAACTATGGCTGATGTAAAACTTATTAAGGAGAAACCAGGAAAGAAAATGTAATGTGTAAAATGATTTTCTGTCTTAAAATTCAGGAAAAGAAACTTCCTCTGAGAATATTACTCCTTTGTAAGTATTAATTACTCCTCACAAAATCCCAGGCAAGGAGGAGGTAGTATTAGCTCCATTTTATAGTTTAGAAGTGGGAAGTATCTCAACATTATGAGCTAAGTGGGCTGAGTTAATAGCAAAATCATGGACTCCAGGGTGAAGCCTGGATTCCATTTAACCTCCTTATGGTATTCAACCTGCTGCCTCCACCCAGTCAGAATACACAAGTACACTCTCCTCACGTTTCCATATGTCCACATCTTTTCTGTGTGTCAAGGTCCAGTTTAAACACCCCTCCTCTACAAAGCCCTCCCTAATGCTTGAGCAGAAAGTAAGCTTTCCTTTCTACCTTGTAATTATTTTTTCCTTCTAGTACTGAAGACTACTTAAGAGTGCAATCCACATTTGATTCATCCTTATGTACCATTCAGCAGAGTGTCCCATGTAATAGGCACTCAATGATGTTTGATGGCCAGCTGGTGAGATGGATAATGGACAGATAGATGAATGAATGAATGACTAGAAGACTTTTTTTAAAAAATTTATTTAATTTATTTATTTTTGGCTGTGTTGGGTCTTCGTTGCTGGGCGTGGGCTTTCTCTAGTTGCAGCGAGCGGGGGCTACTCTTCGTTGCGGTGCACAAGCCTCTCATTGCGGTGGCTTCTCCCGTTGTGGAGCACGGGCTCTAGGCGCGCGGGCTTCAGTAGTTGTGGCGTGTGGGCGTTAGAGTGCAGGCTCAGTAGTTGTGGCACACGGGCTTAGTTGCTCCGCGGCATGTGGGATCTTCCCGGACCAGGGATCGAACCCGTGTCCCCTGCATTGGCAGGCAGATTCTTAACCACTGTGCCACCAGGAAAGCCCTAGAAGTCTTTTTTTTCCTAGCAGCATGTGCATAACTATGTTAAGTGTGGCCTTGTACTTGGTTTGCATTTTATTTTTTTATTTGATTCTTAACAAATTATTTTATAACATTAAGTTTTTAAAAACAGCCTTAGTCTTTCTAACATTCTAATTCTCTTACATCTTTAGGTGTCAAAATTTAGAATTCCAACATTATATTTATGGCATTGCTTTTACCAGCTTAATTTTCATGAGCCTTGGCTGGGACTTGGAAACAATGCATCTTGTTTTGATGACTTTCTGATGGGCCAGAGGCCTCAAATGGATGTCACATGCTGTTTGAGCAGATCTAACAAAGAAAAAGACACAGTTGATCCCTCTTTGTTTCAAGGAACCTCCCTCTCTCCCCCTCCGTCCTTCCCTCCCCCCGCCCCCCCCCACGTTAGGTTTATTTTGATTCTGGAAATATTCTCGAGCTTTAAGGATAAGTTATAGTTTCCTATCTTATATCTACTTAATCACAGTAACATCTAGTAGATACTCAATTAATATTGGAGTGAATGAAAAAATGAACAGCAGAAAGCATTGTAGCAAAGTGGAAATAGCATGAGCCTCTGAGTAAGAAAAACCTAGTTTGAATACTGATTCTATCTCTTATTTTCATCTTGGATAAATTACTTGACTGAGTCCCTGTACTCTTATCTGTAATATGGAGATGATGATACTTAAGATTTTTGATACTCTTGTTTTAAAATATTTGTCAACATACATTCTGATTTTTTGTTTGGAAAATATGGTCATCATATTTTAGTTCTTAGACTTTTCACCATGGAATTTTAAAACGATATACTCCTGGACACATTTTAAAAAATAAAATGTACAGACATGAGATTTAGAGGAAATTAATGTAATTTAGTCACCAATTTGTATAATTATGAAAAATAATAACACCAAATGCTATGTTTTTAAAGATTTCCTATGATTCACATCAGAAAATCAGCGAGTCTTGAACCAGACTTTTTCAGTTGTTCACTTGCTGCTTTGAGCTTATTTTTCTGCCTATTCATAATTTATGTAGCTTATGCCTATTCTTAATTATGTAGATAATTAATAATTTGAGATCATGAGTATCATACTGCACCATTAGAGTTTACTAGTTACAATCATAGTGTAATGTATTTAGTAGGATATGGCTAGATTTTTATCTCATATTTTCCATATGCCTTCACTGATACTTATGACTAGTAATGCATTATTTAATATGGAATATCTACTATAGTAGAAATCTGGAAGAAATTTTAAATACTGCCATACTACCAAACAGGTAGTATGGTAGTATTTGCCACCCAGATTCTCTTGATCTTCTCATTGTTTTCATACATTTCTCCAATTGCTTTTAAAATATCTTCATTCATTGATTTATTAATTCTAAAAATATATATTGAACACTACTATGTGTCACATACTGTGCTAGGCAATAAGCACATACTGTTCTAGGCAATTATGTATACATTGATGAATAAAGCAGACATAGTTCCTTCTCTCATGAAGCTTATTCTATATAGTAGTGAAGATAGAATTAAGCATGTACACAAATTTGTAATTAAAAATTGTGATGGTTCTCTGACTGAAACAACAGGGAGCAGTGCTTAAATTGGAGATTAGGAAAGGCCTCCCTGAAGAAGTCATACTTAGTGAGGAGGGGCCCGCCATAAGAAAATAAGGAAAAGAGTAGTGTAAGCAAAGAGAATAGCGTGTTCAAAGGCCCTGAGGTGGAGAGAGTTTGGCATATTTGAGAATTCGAAGGAAGGCCAGTGTTTCTAGATCAACGTGCCATGAGACAGAATAAAAAAAACTAGAGAAGTAGGCAGGGGCCCTCCTTCTGTGCTCCATATCACCATGTTAAGAGAGCACTATCTCTAGTTGTTCCTATACCCACCTAACCTTATGTAAATATTATTAAACTTTTTTGCTGGGGGAGGGAGCTTTGGCTTTTCTTTTTTTAATGTAGGCTCTAGGCATAGGAATACACACTGATTTTTATTGTTGCTATTGTATTGTTTCTTGGATGGGAGCCAAGCCTTCATGCTAATGTTGTACTGCGCCGTTATGTCCAGTGGGTACTAATAGTCACCAATTCCTTTTGTGAGATGCTAAAACAAACGTAAATCTCTAAACTCTCAGTTTTCTAGAATCAGAGCCAGAATTAGTCTAAAACAAACATGTACATAATTCAAAAGAAATTGTTTTATCCTTCTATCACTTTGAAAACCAGAAAGCAAGCATGTCTAATGGACCACTGCTTTTCATCACTGTTTTTCTGTTTTTAAAAAATGAATCAGACTTATTAA
This sequence comes from Balaenoptera borealis, assembly GCF_965194805.1. NCBI lineage: Eukaryota > Metazoa > Chordata > Mammalia > Artiodactyla > Balaenopteridae > Balaenoptera > Balaenoptera borealis. The sequence continues at coordinate 46,363,887 of NC_138879.1, read as the reverse complement.
AAGATTTGGCTGAAATAAGAGTCTCCCTATGTTTTACTAAGGTATTCATTTCAATGTGCTATAATTTAACTATTTACCTGTTGTTGGATATTTGAGTTGCAATGTGTATAATTCTATGGGGAATATTTTGTGCATAAATCTTTTAAAAAAATTTTTTATTGGAGTATAGTTGATTTACAATGTTGTGTTACTTTCTGCTTTATAGCGAAGTGAATCAGTTATACATGTACGTATATCCACTCTTTTTAAGATTCTTTTCCCATATATGTCATTACAGAGTATTGAGTAGAGTTCCCTGTGCTATACAGTAGGTCCTTATTACTTATCTATTTTATATATAGTAGTGTGTATATGTCAATCCCAATCTCCCAATTTATCCCTCCCCCGCTTCCCCCCAGTAACCATAAGATTGTTTTCTACATCTGTGACTTTATTTGTTTTTTAAATTTTTTATTTTTTATTTTTTTACGTAAATCTTTATATACATCTCAGATTATTTCTTTAAGATAAATTCTGGAATTTCCTCAGTCGAAGATAATGAACATCTTCAAGATTTTTTTGATACAATATCAGATTACTTTTCAGAAAAATTTTACTATTTTATACTCACAGCCATTGGCATGTGAGATTTCCTCTTTCTCTTTTCCTTAATAGCTTTGGAAACATTTATAGTCTCTTATCTTTGCCAGTCTGAAGGATGAAAATTGTATCTTGTTTTATTTTGCATTTTTGATTAACTAATGAAGTAGGACATGTTTATGTTCTGATTTTTTTAAAAAAATCAAATGCATCAGAAAGCACTTATGTAGATAGGATAATATACGTTTATTCCACATGGGTATAAAAAGGATTTGCTTACAAATGGCTGCAAGAGAGTATATTTTCAAATCTTATTATCTTCAGAGACTAGATGTAAACTTTCAAGCTCTAGCCAGTGTTCAATAGGATATTAACATTGTGAATCCAGTGTCCCAGAACATAAATTTGACAGTTCTCTGAAAACACTGGAACACAGATGGAAAATTCAACAGCCCTTCTTCATTGACTTGCTTATGATCTACCAATGAGCAAAATGCAGCAAGACTGCCAGCTGCTCTGCATCTGCAAACATTTGTGCAGAACTAATTTTAATAGCAGATGATGGAAATTTTAAAAAAAAATGCAGCCTCCCCTCTGAGAAAGTCAGACCTATCCCGTGACTTCTCAGATGCCCCATAACCTTGTTAGCCAGAGTTTCATTCCTAAAATTCCATATATTACTTCCCTTCCTTCTCATGTGAGAAGTTTTAGAAATGCTTAAGGGAATCTCACAACTTCAGAAAGTCTTGATACTCCTTTAGTTGCCACCCTATGATGTTGTCATATTTAGAAGACTCTGTGTACAATTAGAGTTCACCCATGAAAGATTCTATTTTGACCTTTGAAGATACCCAGACTTCACTTGTCTTATATCCATTGTAAGAAAGCCTGCTTCTTCATATTGTATTGAGGTAAAAATTACAGGTGATGAAAAGAAACTTTAAAACTATTTTTTTAATCAAATGGATGATGAAGGAGTGGTAATTCCAGTAGGAATTTGACGAATCAGTGTCTGAATGATGCCACGTACAGGTTTTGGGTTTATTGTATCAGTATTTCAGGTCTCCAGAAGAACTCACACAGGCCCAGATGGGTGCCTCTGTGACACTTGTCAGTATCTTCATTCAAATGTCAGAGTTTAGTCAAATCTGTTTTTTTTTTCTTGGACTTGCTTACTGCTGAAAAACTAAGTAAATTCTTTCATTATTATTATTTGATTTTTAAGTTTACTTTTTAATTTAATTTTTTAAACTAGATAATGTATTCACAAGATTCAGAATTCAAGAAGTTATGAAATGGTATATAGTGAAGAGTCTTCCTACTTCTGTCCCCCAGCCATTCACTCCTCTTCTTAACATACAACTAGTGTTATTAATTTTCTGTGTCTCTAGAAGTACTCTGTGTATAGACAAGCAAGTGTGTGTGTGTGCGCGCGCGTGCCTTTCCCCTTTTTTATACTAATGGTACCATACCATCTACAATATTCTGTACCTTGCTTTTTTTCACATAGTCTAGCTTAGAAATACTCCATATTAGTACATAAAAAGCTCCCTTGTTTTTATTATTTCTAGATAGGATTCCATTGCATAGATGTACTTTAATTTCCAGTCTCCAGGCTTTTGTTTTTATAATAAATGCTGCAATGAATAACATTAGAAAAATGTCATTTCACATAATTATAATAAATTTCTAGAAATCATGTTGCTGGGCCAAAGGGAAGGTATAGTTTTATTTTCAACAGGTATAAAGCTAGAATGTGACCCAAGGGTTCAACCTTAAAAACCAAACCTGGAAAGAAACAGAGGTCATAGTTAACTGACCAGAGATTCTGATCTGTATCACTAAATGAGATAGCTTTGAAATATTTTTCTTTATGTAAGTAAAAAAGGCAATGAAAATACTAAATGATTACTTTCAGTAATGATTACTTTTCAGTGGTGGCCAAAAACTCTAATTCAGCACTTTAAATTACTTCCTTATTACCACAGATAGTTCAAGGCAATTACATAATTCTAAGAAAGTTCACTTATTCAACTTGCTACCATCCTAAATACTGCTTTGCAGTTTAAAAAAAATTAATGATCGACATTTTAAATAGCATCATGGTTTTAAACTCATTCACAATACACTAGGTATAAACATTTATTGAGTTCCTAGTCTTTGAAGACATTGTCCTTGCCCTCAATATAGTAATATAAACTATATTAGTAGTTTATAATCTGGGCAAAAATTCAGAAAGGATTCTTTTCATTCTTTAATGTTACGTATCATGATCTGTACTTTATCTATTTCTTTATTTTCCCGTCAATAAATGGGACACATGGCTGGCATCTTTTCATGTGCTTATATGCAGTCTGTATCTTTTCTTGGTGAAGGGTCTGTTCAAATATTTTGCCTATTTTTTATTAAGATATTTGTCTTTATATATTGTGTTTACAAGCACTTTGTCAGACATATTTCGCATATATTTCTCCCCAGTCTGTAGATTACTTTTTGTTTTCTTAAGTGTGTCTTTCAAAGAGCATAAGGTTTTACAAACTTTTTCTTTTACGGTTAGTGCTTTTTGTGTAGTTAAGAAATCTTTGCCTAACCCAGTGCTGCAAAGATTTTCTCCTATATGTTCTTGTAGAAGTTACACCTATGTTTTGGTAACCATGTATAGTTGTCACAACTTGCTTTCCCAGTTGAGGAAATTAGGCTCAGAGAAGTTAAAACAATTTGCCCAAGGTCATTTAGTCATTAGTTGTCATTATGTCTAATTCTAAATTCTGTGTTTTTCTCGCTCTACAAGTTTGTGCATATTATGTGAGACTATATATATAGGAAGATCATAAACCATGCTGGTCTGATATATCCTAAGGGTAATCATTTAGTTTGTCAGTTCCCAAGACCTTGCCTTCTCTCATTTCCTGCTGGGATCTACCATTTGTTTAGCACATCAATCAGAGGGCAAGCAAGGGAGAAATTGTTAAATTTACTAATCAAATGTTATTTTCTTAGTGTCTCATAAAAGATATTGTCTAACTACTTAGATTCAGTCCAAATTTTGATTTATGGACCACAGTGTTAATAATGTAAGAATGCATATTGAATAGTCAGCCAACAAATATTTATTGAGTGCTTATTATAAATGCCAGGCATTATGTGTAGCTGCTGGGTATATAGAATGAATGAATTAGGTACACTTGATCTTTTTCCTCATGAAACTTATAGTCTAGAGCAGCAGTCCCCCATCTTTTTGGCACCAGGGACGAGTTTCGTGGAAGACAGTTTTTCCACGGATGGGGTGTGGGGGGCTGGTTCAGGTGGTAATGGGGAGCAGCAGATAAAGCTTCTCTTGCTCGCCCCGCGGCTCACCTCCTGCTGTGCGGCGGGTTCCTAACAGGCCGAGGACGCTACCACAGCCTGGGGGTTGGGGACCCCTGGAAAGGAGTAGCTTTCAAATTCTTATGACTGAGATTCACAGTAATAAATACATTTTACATTATGACCTGGTATGCTTGTGTAGGTGTTCTTGTATACATATCTAAAACAAGTTTCATGAAACAGTTTTTCCTTTTCCTTCATGCAGTGTACTCTGATATTTTCTATTCTAGTTAGTTTAAAAAAAAAAAGTATGTTGCTACAAACCACTAAATTGATTTCATAAGCTGCTCATGGGTCTCTCAGCCTGCAGTTTGAAAAAAAATGAATAGAAGCTGGTTTATGACTGTGTTTTGGGAAGACTTACAGACTGTGGTTTGTTGCCAAGGGGCTTGCTGGGAGAACATGAATATAGTGTTTGCTTCTTGAGATTCCCAGCTGCCCTTTGGTCAAGTGGGACAGTAAGTATAACTATACTTTCCCCCTAAACACACCAAAACTTACAAAATTTCAAAGCAAGTGCTTACTTCCTTTGTAAGATTCTGAAGTGCTGGAAATGACAATGCTTCTCTACTTGTTCACAAAATTATGAGACCCATTACAGATTTAGGAATAAGTGGGAAATAACTAGCTAAGGAAATTTGTCACTCAAACTCTAATGCTAAAACATACACAGAAACCTGAAAAGCTGTTTCAGTAAGAAAATTAAAAAGTTTCTTTCTTCATTGATTGTTTGGAATTGAGGAAACTGGGTATCCTGAGTGGTATTACTTGGCTGGATGTAAATTATGAACAGTCCTCAGAGAAGGGAGTTTTATAGACCCTAACCACAAGTGACCTTTTTATCAAAATATAAAACTGTTTCTTATCTTTTAAGCAGACAATTCAGAACTTCAGAACATGAGAGGGGTCTATCTATTTATCTCAGTTTGCAGTTATTTGAGGATTAGAGAAGAAAGGATGTTGCTTCAGAAATTTGAAATTAGAGACTTTTAATCAGAGGAAGTTTTATTCTGTGACATTTTTTAGTCTGATTTCTACTCAAAATGGACCTAAAAGTTGAGTTTTTGGTAGTGGAGATTTTTGTTTTTTAACTCCCAATGGGAGTGTAACACTATAGCAGGGTGCTTTTTTACTTTGAATCTTTCTAACCACCTTCCTTTGACAAATCCACATGAGCTACTTAACATTGATTTGAGGACTTACAGAAAATATGGTCCAGATTTAAAGTTTCTGGAGGGTGTAAGTTTCCATTGCATTTCCTGATGGGCTGGTCCCCTTTCTAATGGAATTATTTTATTGTGGCAAAGGGGTGATAGTAAATTATTGTATTTTAAACAATAATTTTCTAAGATGCACGTGATTTAAATACCAACCAAGAATACCAGTGTTCTCATACAAATATTTGTTCTCCATCTAGACAGTGGGAATAGTGAGAATAACAAAATGGGCTTAGGACAGTTCCCAAGTCTAAGGCTTCTTAGGTTTTTGTTTGTTTTGTTTTGTTTCTCCAGTTAGAAGAAACTAGTGTATTTAGAAAGAAATTCCTTGGTTATGAGAAACAGAGACCATCATCTTTAGAGGATATGTTAACATGAGAACTAAGATCTTTCTCTACGTGGAATGAACATTTTCCTTCAGAGAAGTTATCCTCCTGGGAGGGGATTTTCTGCTGGAATATCCCTATTTCTGACAATCCTGACCAGGCTCAGACAACTCTGGCTGTCAGAACCTGACTGATGTCTGTGAGACATGGCACTCTTCACTTTGCTTTGCTCAGGGTCCCTGCATGGGTCTGGAGTTCTTCCTTGTGCTGACTGATGTCCCATACAAGAAGTCCATGCATAAGCTCCAGTTTTTCTCTAGGATCAGGATAGTGGCTATCATAAATTCCTGTGCTTTAGTATCTATCCCTGCTGCTCATGTAAAGAGCTCTGGTTTCAGCTGGCCCTGGGCTCTGTGCAGAGATTGACATGGACTTTGATTTCTACACAGGATCTTCCTGCACTTTGCCTCTGTTCTTGAGAAAAAGCCACTCTCAAAAACAAGTCATCCTTTTCTGCAAGTTTCTTTTCAGAGGAACTTCCTTCTGTGGCAGTTATCAGCGGGTCTTGTTCACAAGGGTCTCTAACGCCCTGGCCTAGGCAGGGTAACTCTTCCCTTGTGAGTTCTCCAATCCTGCATTCGTCCTTGATATTCTCCTCCTTTGAGTCTCTAGTCTAGTATCCTTGCTTCTGTCAGTTGGTGCAAAATCCTTGTCCTGGCTCTTCCCTTTGGCCTGAAGCTTAGGGACCCAAGGTGTTTCCCTTTGGCCTCCATAAGGACACACAGCACCTGGAAAGCTGCCATGGCCCCATTGGAAATACTCTGGAGATGGGACTCTGAGACCTTAGAAGCCAACCTATCTGAATTAAGGAGCACTGCAAGGGGACAGCCCTGTGACTGGTACTGGAGCCCTACCTCAAATTTGAGCTTTGACTCGCCAGCAATCTCCTCTTTAAAGCATGGTTGGCTTGGATTTGGGGCAACCAGCATTCTTGGTTGTAGGAGACACTGCTTTGTTGCTGGAGCCCATAGATCACTTCAGCTTTTGGGAGTTTCTCACAATGGCTCTTATGATGTCTTCCAATTGTGGTTTAGGAGATAAGACCCCCTTGGTATTGACCATCGCCCTGGAATCTCTGGCCCTTGAAGCAATTTCTGAATTGATCTCTAAAATCCTTTTCCTAAAGTGGAAACTAAACTTAGAGAAGTGCCCTCTTTTATGGGTTCTTCTCTCCAGGTTCTCTTGCTCCTCTCACTCTGGGGCATTGCTGTTTTATGTCTGGAATCTCTTGAGACACTTCCACTCTCATCTCTTTGCTCGTTTCCTTACGTTGCTCAACTTGTAGTCAGCTCTGCGCTATTAGCCCTCCACAAAGTCCAAAGTCCCACTTTTCCAGATTACTTTTTATGATGCAGGATGAGAGAGGCTGAAAAGTCCGTCTTTTTTTCTCCTCACTGAGGGGAGTGGGGAGGATTTCACAGGCCCATGACCAGTATTTGATAGGGATCCTTCTCGGAATTCTCTGGTGGAAACTGAATTTTATGTGATCACTTTGTCTCTGACCTGCGTGAGTTTTCCCCAAGGAGCTTGGCAATCTCACTATGGTGTCAGCCTCTGAAATATAGGTGACTAAGGAGAAAAAGACTAGGACAGATTTTGTAATTGGGCTTCTCTCACCTTTAAATAGCTTTATGAATTCAAGGATCTTGAGGGGCAGGCCCTACCTCTGCCATACCCAAAGCTGAATGTGATTTTTTTTAGCGCATGTTGAGCGTTTGGATCAGGAAAGGAGAGCTCTGGAATGGTATTCAAGTGAGGTTCCCCTTGGATAGTTTGAACTGTTGGTGTAACTATTTCTCCAGAGAGAATTTCTTTGAAAGATTATAACCTGAGGTTTACAACCTTTCAGCTCCTTCTGGGCAGCTTCTCTCATCATAGTCCAGTTTATCAATTGAAATGCAAAAATGACCTTTCTGCCATGTGAAGAGATCTTGTGGTCAGAATTTATATAGGAAATTAATTACAAATACAAAACCATCACTCACTTTACTCCCAGTTCAGCCTGTTAGTTTTTAATTTTAGGTATCTCTAGCCTTCCTTGCTGATCAGCCTAGATTCCTCCTCCAGGACTAGAGCTAAATCTTTTAGTTCTCTTATTTATTGCAGAAGGAATCAAGCTCTTTACTTACTGGAAAATAGGCCTAATCCTCGGTTCTCAGTAAAAAACTGTTCTTTTCACAATCGTCTGAAACCTGACTTGGTAATGTCTCATGATTCTATCTCAGTAACAGCAATCTTTCTTTCCTGGCACACATCCCCAGACAATTGTCCAAGGGAGGCTTTTCTCTCCTTTCTTACTCAGTGTCTTCTTCAGATTCCTCTTGTTTCCTGAATTCTCCTACTTTCTCTAAAATAGCCTTCTCTTTGCTCTTCAAACCTGTGTTCCCCAAAGGAATAAAGAGCTTCACCTCTCTGCACACTCTACAGAAGCATGCAGTGGTCATATTACACGGCATACACATTAGCATCTCTAAAACCTAATTCACTTTCATAGCCCAGGTTCCAAATCAAGCTACACAAAAAAGTTTTAAAGGTGTTTGTGTTTGTGTGTGTGTGGGAGGGGGGAGTTGGGGGTGATTAATGGTTGTGTTTAAACCACAGATAGCGCTCATACATTGGTCTGAGGCGGGAAATAAAGAATTAGAATTCTAAGGCGTTAAAGGCCATAAGACAATACGTAGAATGATTTACAAATAAATGGGGTCAACAAGAATTGTATGCTTTCAGCAGATGTATAGTTAAGCTTTCTGTATCTCCTTGTTTTGCTAGCTTGCTCTCAGCTCATGAAGTTGACAGAATTGTTTTTTTTTTTTTTAACTCCTACACAGAACAGGAGGGAAGTAAGCAGCTAACTAGTTAATAGCAGAAGCCTAACCGAAAATGGAAAATAATAGAATATTTGGTTTGCCTAAATTGAGACAAACCCGTCTCTCTGTAGATTACATATCAATTTTGAGCCACTTAATTATCAACTAGAGACATAAATCCAAAAGTTTTCTGTTTTCTTTTGTATCTTGAGATTCCAGATCTTGAAGTTCTGAGTTGCTGCAGCTATTTTTTAAAATTAATTAATTAATTTATTTATTTATTTTTGGCTGTGTTGGGTCTTTGTTGCTGTGCATGGGCTTTCTCTAGTTGTGGCGAACAGGGGCTACTCTTCGTTGCAGTGCGCAGGCTTCTCATTGCGGGGGCTTCTCTTGTGGAGCATGGGCTCTAGGCGCACAGGCTTCAGTAGTTGTGGCATGTGGGCTCAGTAGTTATGGCTCGCGGGCTCTAGAGCTCAGGCTCAGTAGTTGTGGCTCACGGGCTTAGTCGCTCTGGGGCATGTGGGATCTTCCTGGACCAGGGCTCGAACCCGTGTCCCCTGCATTGGCAGGCGGATTCTTAACCACTGTGCCACCAGGGAAGTCCATGCAGCAGCTATTTTACTCTCATTCTTTCTGTGGGCTTTCAGCGAAGGTTGAGCATCTACCACCAGCTTCTTTGCTTTTCTCTGTGTTTATGGACTTATTACTCGTTTATTAATTTGTTCTTACTTCTGTGGATGATTACTTTTCAGAATCCATCATGGTACCTAGCTTAGTTACCTTATATACGCATTCATTAAATACAGGTGGTGCCCCTTTATGTAAGTTGAATAACCTGTGCATATGAATAACTGCTTTTATATCTCACTGGCCACTTTTCATTACTCACTACTTTCCTTTTGTTGGTTTTGCTATCAGGAGTTAGTTTTGGAGTGATACGATTCCATCATTCTGGTTCTAAAGCAGTGATATATGTGCTATGTACAGATGCAAATACTTTAGTCCAGTGGCTCTCAAACTTTAACTTATAGTTAATATATTTAATGTACATCAGAATCACTTGGAGGGCTTGTTAAAAATACATTTCTAGGCCCTAACCCCAGATTTCCTAATTTGATAGATCTAGAATGGAGCCTAAGACTTTGCATTTCTAACCAGTTCATAAGTGAGGCCGCGGCTGGTGGTCTGGGCACCGTACTTTGAGAATCACTGCTTCTTCCAAAATAGGAATTTTTCTCCTATTTCAGAAACATGCCCTTGTAGGACAGATGGTTATATCAGAAAAAGAGAAGAGAAAAGAAACCAAACCTCATGGAGATCATGGGATTTGGTGCACTTTTTAAAAAATATTTTCAGATTATCTCTGTGTGAGGGTGTGAATTTGCTGGTACAAGTAATGTGGCATTTGTTTAGGATCTGAAATACTATCACAAGTGAATATTCAAAGAATTAAAAGCAAAACCTCTAAATCTATAAAATATCCATACGTCAAATCATTATGTTGTATACCTTAAACTAATACAATGTTATATGTCAGTTATATCTCAATAAAACCGCAGGGAGATAAAACTATGATCCGTACAACGATTAGAGACAGTTCTAGGCAGTATTCTCATTAGCCTGAGTTGAATTGTGTGCTCTAGGCCAGGGATTGACAAACTTTTTCTGTTAAAAGCCTGACAGGGGCTTCCCTGGTGGCGCAGTGGTTGAGAGTCTGCCTGCCAATGCAGGGGACACAGGTTCGAGCCCTGGTCTGGGAAGATCCCACATGCCGCGGAGCAACTGGGCCCGTGAGCCATAATTACTGAGCCTGCGCGTCTGGAGCCTGTGTTCTGCAACAAGAGAGGCCGCGATAGTGAGAGGCCCGCGCACTGCGATGAAGAGTGGCCCCCACTTGCCACAACTAGAGAAAGCCCTCGCACAGAAACGAAGACCCAACACAGCCATAAATAAATTAAAAAAAAAAAAAAAAAGCCTGACAGTAAATATTTTAGGCTCTGCCAGCCTTAAATGGTCTGTGTTGCATATTCTTCTTTGCCTTTTCTTTAGAAAACAAAACAAAACAACCATTTAAAAGTGTGAAAACCATTCTTAGCTTGCTGGCCATATGAAAGCAGGCTGTTGATGGCTAACCCCTGCCAAGGCCAGTGAGGCTGAAGTCATCATTTTGAAGCTTCCTGAAATTCTGGGATTTGAGTGGTGCTTTGAAGGATGGCTAAAATTTAGATTGAGAGATTATATTCCTTCTGAAAGGAGAAGTGAGTAGAGGAACAAGCCTGTGATGCTTACCATAAAAGAGTTGTGAATTACATACAGAGTGTAGAGAGCAGCAGTACCTTTGCAGATGCAATGGACTAACTGCAAGCCAGAGTCAGGGAGTCCTGTGGCATGAATACCTGGACAGTCTCAGCCACTGACAAGCCAAGCTGCTAAGTAGCTCTGAGAAATTGAAGATGCTCTTTTGGCTTAAAGCCTCCATGTTGACTTGGAGCCCAGGGGAGGCAGTGTCTCATGTAACAATTGGCTCTTCAATAGGAGCTGTTGCTACTATGACTAATTAATGGACAAACATCATGTGTTTAGCGTAGTGAAGACTCTTGGTCTCTTAACCAAAACTATACACAAAGATTATAACTCATCTTAATTTGTGTTATTGTTATTGGCAACAAGGAAGAATTGTAACAACTAATGCTGTCACTTACTCATTCATTGAACATATACTGAATGCTTACTCTGTGCCAGACTCTAGAGATACAACTTGAGAAGCTCACCATCTAGAGAGAGAAACAATATATATAGAAATAATTACGGCAGTGTGAGGTAAGCATTAGAAAATATATGTGCAGGGAACTATGGATGCTTAGAAGAAGGAATCACCAATTCGTTCTGATTTAATCTGTCAAGTTGACCCAGTCTAATTATTACTGGCCATAGATTATATCCTTAATACTAACCAGTTATCTTGCAGATCTGTACCATTGATTATAAAGAGGCCTGTGTAAAATACTGTGGTTGGATCAAATCCAATTCATCATCTGGAAAAAGCTATTTCAAACATCCTGCTGTTGCTACTAAGTTTTTAGGATCCTCTTTAAGTGTAAAATATATAGCTCTAGCGTTGCTTGGTCCCTTAATTTTGTGCTTCCCACTGTACTGGTGTGAATATTGGGTTCTAAAACACAATTGTTTTCCCCAGTAAAACTTGCAGAAAAGAAGATTCTGTGGTAGGCAGAAGAATAATGGCTCCCCCAATAGAGTCCTCATCTGTGAACCTGTGAAGATATTATGTTACATGGTAAAGGGGAAATTAAGGTTGGATGAAATTCAGGTTGTTAATCAGATGACTTTAAAATGGGCAGATTATCCTGGATTATCTGAGTAGGGGACAGTGTCATTATAAGGATCTTTAAAAGTCAAAGACGGAGACAGAGAAGAGGTCAGACTGATAAGAGAACGACTCAACCCACTTTTGCTAACTTTAAAGATGGAGGAAGGGGGTCACAAGCCAAGAAATTCAGGTGGCCTCTAGATGCTGGAAGAGGCAAGGAAATGGATTCTCTCTGTATTCGTTTGCTAGGGCTGCCATAACAAGTACTGTAGACTGGTGGCCTAAACAACAGAAATTTATTTTCTCACAGTTCTGGAGGCTGGAAGTCAGAGATCAAGGTGTTGGCAGGGTTGATTTTTTTCTGAGACCTCTCTCCTTAGCTTGTAGATGTCTGTCTTCTCCCTATGTCTTCACATGATCTTTCCTCTGTGTGTATCTGTGTCCTGATCTTCTCTTATAAGGATACCAGTCGTACTGGATGAAGTCCCACCCTAATAACTTCATTTTAATTTAATTACCTCATCTCCAGATGTAGTCACATTATGAGATACTAGGGATTAGGACTTAAACATATAAATTTGGGGTTTGGGGGGGACCACAGTTCAACCCATAATACTCCGCTAGAGCCTCCAGAAGGAACATGGGTCTGCCACCACTTTGATTTTAGGACTCCTGACCTCCAGAACTGTAAGATAATAAATTTATGTTGTTTAAGCCATCAAGTTTGTGATAATTCGATATAGCAAATGAGAAAACAAATACAAGTAACCTGAATCTACCAATAGGAGACTGATGAACTGTATTGTGGAAAATGTATGCAATGGGATATCATGCAGTGATCAAAAATCATGAAGTAAATGTCCATCGATGGATGAGTGGATAAACAAAATGCAGTATATACATACAGTGGAATATTATTCAGCCTTAAAAGGGAAGGAAGGACTTCCCTGGTGGCTCGGTGGTTAAGAATCCGCCTGCCAGTGCAGGGGACATGGGTTTGATCCCTGGTCCGGGAAGATCCCACATGCCGTGGAGCAACTAAGCCCGTGTGCCACAACTACTGAGCCTGCATTTTAGAGCCCACGAGCCACGACTGCTGAAGCCCATGTGCCCTAGAGCCCACACACCACAACTACTGAGCCCACGCACTGCAACTACAGAAGCCCACGTGCCTAGAGCCTGTGCTCTGCAACAAGAGAAGCCACCACAGTGAGAAGCCTGTGCACCACAACAAAGAGTAGCCCCTGCTTGCCGCAACTAGAGAAAGCCTGCACGCAGCAACAAAGACCCAACATAGCCATAAATAAATAAATAAATAAATGGGAAGGAAATTCTGATACATGCTACAACGTGTATGACCATTGAGGACATTATGCTAAGTGAAATAAACCAGTCACAAAAAGACAAATACTATATGATTCTACTTATATACTTATATGAGGCATCTAGAGTCATCAAACTCATAGAAACAAAGTAGAATAATGGTTACCAGGGGCTAATGAAGGAGAAATGAAGAATTTTGTTGTTGTTGTTAATTTTTTTTTAATTTAATTTTATTTATTTTTTTAACTTAATTTTATTTTTTTATACAGCAGGTTCTTATTAGTCATCCATTTTATACACACCAGTGTATACATGTCAATCCCAGTCTCCCAACTCATCCCACCACCACCACCCGCCCCCGCCACTTTCCCCCTTGGTGTCCATACGTTTGTTCTCTACATCTGTGTCTCAATTTCTGCCCTGCAAACCGGCTCATCTGTACCGTTTTTCTAGGTTCCACATATATGCGTTAATATGCGATATTTGTTTTTCTCTTTCTGACTTACTTCACTCTGTATGACAGTCTCTAGATTCATCCATGTCTCTACAAATGACCCAGTTTCGTTCCTTTTTATGGCTGGGTAATATTCCGTTGTATATATGTACCACATCTTCTTTATCCATTTGTCTGTCAATGGGCATTTAGGTTGCTTCCATGACCTGGCTGTTGTAAATAGTGCTGCAATGAACATTGGGGTGCATGTGTCTTTTTGAATTATGGTTTTCTCAGGGTATATGCCCAGTAGTGGGATTGCTGGGTCATATGGTAATTCTATTTTTAGTTTTTTAAGGAACCTCCATGCTGTTCTCCATAGTGGCTGTATCAATTTACATTCCCACCAACAGTGCAAGAGGGTTCCCTTTTCTCCACACCCTCTCCAGCATTTGTTGTTTGTAGATTTTCTGATGATGCCCATTCTAACTGGTGTGAGGTGATACCTCATTGTAGTTTTGATTTGCATTTCTCTAATAATTAGTGATGTTGAGCAGCTTTTCATGTGCTTCTTGGCCATCTGTATGTCCTCTTTGGAGAAATGTCTATTTAGTCTTCTGCCCATTTTTTAATTGGGTTGTTTGTGTTTTTAATATTGAGCTGCATGAACTGTTTATATATTTTGGAGATTAATCCTTTGTCCGTTGATTCGTTTGCAAATATTTTCTCCCATTCTGAGGGTTGTCTTTTTATCTTGTTTGTAGTTTCCTTTGCTTTGTAAAAGCTTTGAAGTTTCATTAGGTCCCATTTGTTTATTTTTGTTTTCATTTCCATTACTCTAGGAGGTGCATCAAAAAAGATCTTGCTGTGATTTATGTCAAAGAGTGTTCTTCCTATGTTTTCCTCTAAGACTTTTATAGTGTCCGGTGTTACATTTAGGTCTCTAATCCATTTTGAGTTTATTTTTGTGTATAGTGTTAGTGAGTGTTCTAATTTCATTCTTTTACATGTAGCTGTCCAGTTTTCCCAGCACCACTTATTGAAGAGAAGACTGTCTTTTCTCCATTGTATATCCTTGCCTCTTTTGTCATCGATTAGTTGACCATAGGTGCGTGGGTTTATCTCTGGGCTTTCTATCCTGTTCCATTGATCTATGTTTCTGTTTTTGTGCCAGTACCATATTGTCTTGATTACTGTAGCTTTGTAGTATAGTCTGAAGTCAAGGCGTCTGATTCCTCCAGCTCTGTTTTTTTCCCTCAAGACTGCTTTGGCTATTCGGGGTCTTTTGTGTCTCCATACAAATTTTACGATTTTTTGTTCTAGTTCTGTAAAAAATGCCATTGGTAATTTGATAGGGATTGCATTGAATCTGTAGATTGCTTTGGGTAGTAGAGTCATTTTCACAATATTGATTCTTCCAATCCAAGAACATGGTATATCTCTCCATCTGTTGGTATCATCTTTAATTTCTTTCAACAGTGTCTTATAGTTTTCTGCATATAGGTCTTTTGTCTCCCTAGGTAGGTTTATTCCTAGGTATTTTATTCTTTTTGTTGTAATGGTAAATGGGAGTGTTTCCTTAATTTCTCTTTCAGATTTTTCATCATTAGTGTATAGGAATGCAAGAGATTTCTGTGCATTAATTTTGTATCCTGCAACTTTACCAAATTCATTGATTAGCTCTAGTAGTTTTCTGGTGGCATCTTTAGGATTCTCTATGTATAGTATCATGTCATCTGCAAACAGTGACAGTTTTACTTCTTCTAAGGAAATGAAGAATTTTTTTTTAATGGGTGTAGTGTTTTAGTTTTGCAAGATGAAAAAGTTCCAGAGATTGGTTGAACAACAACGTGAATATGCTTAACACTAATGAACTCTACACTTGAAAATGTTTAAGATGGTAAATTTTATGTTATTTTACCACAATTTTAAAAATTTTAAACAAAGATTCGTTAAAAAGGCAGCAACAGAAAAATAGGTGCAGTGTGTTTCCATTGTATATTTTAGAGAAAGGATATATACACATGTAATGCTTGTATGTGTACAGTATATCTCTGAAAAGATATCCCAAGAAACTAGCATAGTGACTACTTCTGGGAATGGGGTTGTAGAGAACTAGGAGGTGTGGGGGACAGTGATGGGAGGAAAATAAATACTCTCTGACACCTTCTGAATCTTGTTTACCACGTACATATTGAAATAATGTTTTTTACTAAGTTCGCAGATACAGACAACAGGTTGGTAGTTGCCGGAGGCAGAGAGTGGGCAGAATGGGTGAGGGAGTCAAAAGGTGCAAACTTCTAAAATAGATAAGTCATGGGAATGTAATTTTTTAAAAAGAAAGAAAAGAAAGAATGGTTTTAAATGTGTAACTTGGGGTTAGGGACTGCAGAGAGAGTTTTCTCAGCTGGGTCATCCTTAGGCTATGAAGTTGCTTTGTTCAATCCAGTTACACGTAAGTGTCAGGATAAATAAGACCTACTTCTTGTCTTGACCTTTAAAGGTTAAAAGCTCTTAGTCCCAAAGTGGTCATCAGACTTTAGGGTACACACGTATTTTATTGTTTGATGTCCAAAGTATATTTTCAGAGTCTCTAGTTCTTTAAGAACAACTGCAGGGACTTCCCTGGTGGCGCAGTGGTTAAGAATCCGCCTGCCGATGCAGGGGACATGGGTTTGAGCCCTGGTCCGGGAAGATCCCACATGCTGCGGAGCAACTAAGCCGTGCTGCAACTACTGAGCCTGCACTCTAGAGCCCATGAGCCACAACTACTGAGCCCACGTGCTGCAACTACTGAAACCTGTGCGCCTAGAGCCCATGCTCCGCAACAAGAGAAGGCACCGCAATGAGAAGCCCGTGCACCACAATGAAGAGTAGCCCCTGCTCTCCACAACTAGAGAAAGCCCTCGCGCAGCAACGAAGACCCAACGCAGCCAAAAAAAAGAGAAAAGAAGGAACAACTGCGATCTCTTCACTTAATTAGAACCCCTAAAAGAGTTGGGGGGAGAAAAGATGCAGGAAAAAAGGAAAGATAGAAATGTAATAATAGTTAATGTTTTCTACTTCTTCAAATCACATAACCTGTAACAAAAATAGAATAAAAGAGACAACAGTAGGAATAGGTTTTGACTCTTTTGGGATTATTTTTTAAGACTTCTGCTTGCAGATTGTTAGGTAACTGCACAAGTTAGATTTTAACACTCTTCAAAACATCCTCCGTAGTACATGAGGCTTTACGTCATAAGTTCCATATAAAGATTGCAACATTTTATTACTATAATTGTTGCTCAGAAGCTGTTCTGGATTGAAACTTCTTGTTATATACGGATGTGTTTTCCTAACCAACAATCTTAGCCCCTGTTTTTCTCCAAATGATACTTGACCAAAGGGGCATATTTCCACAGAGCCATATTCTTATCTTTGTGGTTTTTGCATCTCCATAAAAACTAAAAAGTCTTTTTGGAACCTGTTCAGTTATCTTTCCCTTTTTGTTTGGAGTTTTACTATAGCTAATCCAGGACCAAGTGAAGTGCTTAGTACACAGTAGGGATACAATAAATGGTAATGAATAACTCATTGTGAGCTCAATACTTTAGGGTTATGTAGGGAATACAAAATTGTCTAGATTTAGAAGTGAAACACTTATAATTTTCTATTATAGAAGCAAAATTTCCCTAGATGGCAAAATTTTCTTTGAAAGAGAATTTAGCCCAAATGTGTAAGTCTTTTACATTTAGGGAGGAGATTATTATTATAGTAATATTACTATTATAGTATTACCAACATGAGTAGCTAAGTTATGCTAAGTGTTTTTCTTAGATTATCTCTCATACAATTTTTCCAGTGACCCTATTAGATAGATGCTATTGTTGTGCCCATTTTTATGGATGAGGAAATTGAGCTCAGAGAGATTAAGTAATGTGTTCAACACCACATGACTAGTAAGTGGCAGAACCAGGATATGAACTCAATTTAGTTTAGTTAAGATTTGGGCTTGGTACTTCCAGTGCAAGAATATTAGTTTGACTTTATTGTCTTAAAAATTCCTACTAAAAATGGTCAAAGGGTTATTTAAAAAGGAAGGAAGGGGCTTCCCTGGTGGCGCAGTGGTTGAGAATCTGCCTGCTAATGCAGGGACCACGGGTTCGAGCCCTGGTCTGGGAAGATCCCACATGCCGTGGAGCAACTGGGCCCGTGAGCCACAACAACTGGCAGACGTGAGCCTGCGCGTCTGGAGCCTGTGCTCCGAAACAAGAGAGGCCGCGATAGTGAGAGGCCCGCGCACCGCGATGAAGAGTGGCCCCCGCTCGCCGCAACTAGAGAAAGCCCTCGCACAGAAAGGAAGACCCAACACAGCCAAAAATAAATAAATAAGCAAATGGGTTTAAAAATAAATAAATAAATAACAATAATAAAAAGGAAGGAAGGAAGGAGGGAGGGAAAAAAAAGGAAGAGAAAGAAGGGAAAAGAATTGATATCTGCACTACAAACTAGGCATGATCACTGTCCTCATGTTAGAAGAAACACTGGAGGATTTTGTACAACATGAAATTCAGGCAAGACCAGGTTGAGGCAAGGGCCTACCAACCTGAGAAGTACTAGATATAAACTAAACTCACCTAGGGAGTGAGTTTAAGGAAACATCTTTTGTTCCTAGCTTACTAAAAATGTTTGAAACTAAAAATGACTGTTAATTTTATCAGTATCTTTTACTATCTATTAGATAATCATTTATTTTTTTCTTAATTACATGCTAAATTATATTAATAGAGTTCCTAAGCATTCATTCTCAGAATAAATCCTTTATAATGTCAACAAAAATAATCAATAAACAGTCTGTAATAGGAATAAAAAAGAGTTTTATGCGAACCAAACTGAGGACTATAGCCCAAGAGACAGCCTCTCAGATAACCCTGAAGAACTGCTCTGGAGGAGCATGGTTTTTAGCACAGTTTTATATCTTGTCAGAACAAAGAACATCAGACAAGTCAGAGATACATTTCTTCAAGGTTTAAAAAAAAAAACCAGATCAGCATGTACACAGCAAATCAATATGGCCTTGGCACCTGGGAAGGAACTTTTATCATCGAAGGAGTACCAGCATTGGCGTCCCAGGAAGGGAGGCATTTAATCTTTATTTTTAACATGGACATTCCTTACTTCTGGTAAATGCACCTTTTTTTTAAGTGATTAAAGCAGATGTACAATGTATGTTTGATAGGCCACAAAAGGCTTATAAAATTAGCATAAAATTCAAGTTAAATCATGTACAAGCTAGAATGACGTCCCCATAACTCAGTATGTGAAAGTTCCTTCTATGAATAGTCATAAGCAAGACAGTTCAATCTGCAGAACCCAGAAACAACTCAGGAATTGGAATTACCAAGTACCTCAGAAAGCAGAGGAAAGAAATAGAAATATTGTCTTCCTTTAGGATTCTTAGGATTTAATTTAGAATTAAATACGTTGGTTGCAAGTAAATACTTGTTCCACGAACCAATTATTTTTAATGCTACCAGCACACTTAAATTGATACCTTGTATCTTAATGAATTGAATTTCAATTAATAAGTATGCAGTAAAGTCTTAAAATAACTTTAGGAATGCAAGTGTCATTATAGGACCTCTTTTTTTAATTGAAATATAGTTGATTTACAATATTATATTAGCTTCAGATGTACAGCATAGTGATTCAGTATTTTTATAGATTATACTCCCTTTAAAGTTATTACAAAATAATGGCTATAATTTCCCTATGTTGCACAGTATATCCTTGTTGCTTATCTACTTTATACATAGTAGTTTGTATCTCTTAATCCCATACCCCTATCTTGCTCCTCCTCCTTCCCTTCCTCTGGTATCTACTAGTTTGTTTTCTATATCTGTGAGTCTGTTTCTGTTTTGTTATATACATTTGTTTTATTTTTTAGACTCCACATATAAGTGATTACATACCATATTTGTCTTTCTCTGTCTGACTTATTTTACTAAGCATAATACACTCCATGTCTATCCATGTTGTTGCAAATGGCAGAATTTCATTCTTTTTTATGGCCGAGTAATATTCCATTTTATATAAAAGAATCTCTTTCTTGAAATGTCATTTTGAAAGAGCTCATGTAAACATGCTGAAGTATATACAAGAATGAAAACTTAAAAATCTTAATTAGTATAATTTGGATTAATTAATGTGTACTTTTTTCAGTTTATGTACACCTTGACAATGACAAGCCATTTTTGATATGCTTAATATTATCTATGTTATCATTTTGTTGTGATATGGGAATTTGGGAGAACTGAAAGCAGCTTTGATCTCTACCTTATTCCTTCAGGTATTTTGTTTGTTATTTATTAAGCCTTTAGCTTTTCTAATATTAGAAGTATTCACATATTTTGCAGACTGATTTTTTTCTTTTTGAAAAGACAAAGGAGTGTAAATATTCTTATTTTTTCCTCCTCCAAAATGCAAGGGAGTAAGGAATAAAGAGACTTTGCATTTGCAGGACCTAAAAATGATTTTAAATATTTAGTTGTTTCTGTTTATTTTCTGAAAGAGGAAGAGGGAGGAGAAATGGAATATGAGACCTGGTTGTAAGGACAAAAACCAAAAGTAGGCAAAGGATCAGGGTAGGAAAAAAGTAAGAAGGAAGTTAACCACGAGAAGGCAGTTAGGAGAAGTAGGAACTCTGAACTTTACTTTGTTTATTTGCACTCTAAAACTCAGTCTCTGCAGGTATTCTGTGAGTTGAAACACAGTCTCAGTTTTGAAAATACAAAATATGAGTCAACCATGCTAACCATAAAGTAGTTGTATGTGATTAAGTTTCAGCCACTGGTAGTGAGAAGTTTTTTGTTTAATAGCTTTATTGAGATGTAATTGATAAACAAAAACTTGACGTAGTTAATGTATACAGTTTGATGAGTTTGGACAAATGCGTACACCCATGAAACCATCATTAAAATAAAGGTAAATAAACATATCTATTACCTCCAAAAGTTTCCTTGTGCCCCTTAGGGGTTTTGTTGTGGTTGTTTGTTTTGCGGTAAGAACATTTAACATGAGATCTACCCTCTTAACAAAAAATTTTAACGCACAGTATTGTTAACAGTAGGCCCCATGTTGTACAGCAGATCTCTAAAACGTAATCATTTGCATAACTGAAACTTTATACCCTTTAAACAACTCCCCTTTTCCTCCTTCCCCTCAAACCCCTGGCAACCACCATTCTACTCTGTGCTACTGTGAGTTGGATTATTTTAGATACCTCAAATAAGTGGAATAATGCATATTTGTCCTTCTGTGACTGGCATATTTCACTGATCATAATGTCCTCCAGGCTCATCCATGTTGTCACATATGGCAGGATTTCCTCCTTTTTTTAAGGCTGAATAATATCCCATTGTAGGTATATACCACATTTTCTTTACCCATCTGTCTGTCAATAGACATTTGGGTTGTTTCCATATCTTGGTTATTGTGAATAATGCTGCAGTGCACATGGGAGTGCAGATGTCTCTTCGAGATCCTGATTTCAATTCCTTTGGATTTATACCCAGAAGTGGGTTTGGTGGATCATATGGTAGTGTGAAGTTTTGATGGCATAAGTTTATATATCTCTATGTAGGAATAACTCAGTTTCCAGCAGCTGTTACCCAAACAGCAAACATTTGAAGGAACTTAATGGGTCAGAGTTGGAGCTTTTTCTCTTCTCTTTTTTGTGTTGCTGTTAGTCATAAGGGAAAAATACTCTTGTGTTACCAGCTCAATGTTTCACTCCTTTGTCTCATTTTTCTTGTCTGTCTTCCAGACAGATTTTGAAAAAGAGATTGGAGAGTGGAAGAAATGTTTTAAATTGTTTTCTGGCATCTGTCAGTAGGACTTGGGTAGGGCATGTTTCTTGGCTCTTCTTATAAACATTTGTTAGCAGAGGGCTAATGAGGCCAGGCTGGTAGTTAGATCCCTTAATCATGTGTTATGTTACATTCTAAAGCCTGTCTCCAAACAGTCATCAAATATAGACCTTTGAATATGAGGGTAAGTGAACACAAACCTACCCCATTCTGGAAAAAGTGCAGAGTACATACTCTGAAGGTTTAGTAGCACCATCTTTACAGAAAAAGGACATCCCATTGCCCAAATTGGAAACCACGAAAAATGCTTCTGCTACTCAAATATTCCTCAATTTTCCTAACCAATCACCTTGTTGGCTTTATTCTCTTCAAAACAGCCGTTACTAATCAGAATTGCACCTTCTCACCTGTGGGCTAACACTGACACAGTGATTTCTGCTGGCCTTTTCCCTTATGCTTATGGCCCCGTTATCTGGATCTCTGAAATGATCTTGTTTGTATTACAGAGCTCTCATTTGGAAGACAGTGAATCCGCAGCGTTACTTTGCTGTGAATGTGAAGAATCAGAAATCTTTAGTGATTCCAATGTACGTAGGTATTTGTCTTTATACAGCCTTTGGTGATTCAAGTGAGAGCTTTTTGAGTAAATTTGGCTCTTAAATGCATCTGAGATAATGCCTATTATTTTATCTATTTGGCCTCACTCAGCCAAATAGCCTGGGAAGGCAAATAAGTGACTTGGAATGAGTGTATGTATAAATAGTATGGTATATTTGTATGCGTAATAATCTCCATTCAAAGCATATCTCTCAAAGTAGATAAATGTTGCACCCTGAAACCTTGAATCTCCTTCACTAAGGAATATGATTGTTTTTGTGGGTTTTTCACATTTTTTTTTATGGCCTTTTGCCTGTGACAACTGCTTGGTATTGGTGCTGCCACTGGACCTTTATTCCCCACATACAAAGACCTAACATATCCTGGCTGTTGATAATGTTAAGCCAAAGAAATGTTATAAATCCTAGACTAGAGAGTCAGCCAGATCATCTCAAATGCAGAACTATCTCACTACATTTCATGAGGTGTTATAAATTGTATTGATCTCATCTGACCCCCAGCAGAGTTGCTTAATTATTGCAAATTACCCACAGAATCAGGCTGAAGTTAGAGAATGACTTAAATTAACTACGTATCGCTTCCAATAGGATAACTGCCTTTGCTAGCCATGGCTAAAACTAAGTTCTACAAACCTTGATGATAAAATCTGAGTTCTGTCTATTCCAGAATGCTTATTGTGCATAGTAGGTATTCTATAAATATCGCTGAAGTTTCATCAATGGAAACTCTCTCTTGAATGAAGCTGTGCCTCTCAAGTATATCACCATAGTACTGCCTGCTTTTAAACTGTCTTTACTTCACCTTCATGGCACAGTGAAGGTGATCACTATTTTAAGACCTCATTCAACCGTTATGTTGATTTATCTGGTTGCACTTCATTCAGCATTGACTAAGAGTCTGAAATGGCATGAAGTCAGTTATTGTGACTCACTAATAGCTGGAGTGGTGCTCACTTCCCTAGTACTTGAAAACATTAACTGATGAATTCATATGAACACTCATTTATTATCAACATTTTTCAGATGACAGACTGAGGGTGGAAATGCTATATTCTTTGCCCAACGTTGTGTGATAATCAGGGGCAGCGCTGACATCAGGTCTCAGCTGACAGCCATCAGTGAGCTCATTATCAGCAGGCAGCATCTTCAGTGATGGAATGTGTACCAGTCTCCTTATATATAGTGCCTTACAAGATTTATCCTGTTCAGTCTGCAGTGGAGTCTTCTAGACTTGGACTGGCTTATTGTTTTGGCTGATTTTGTCTTACAGAGGTCAGTGCATGGCAGTCCACATAAAGAATATTTTTATGAAGTTGGACATGTGGGGAAAAGACTCTAGTTTTAATAGTTTTCTCTCTTAGAAAAAATTAGATGGGTATATATATTTGCAGATTACTCAGGATTGCTTGATTTTATTGCCAGAACTTTCATTCATTTAAGTCAGGTTTGTTGTCTTTTCTTCTTCAAGAGGCAAAAGTGGTTACATGTATTTGGCTGGCTTTACCTATAAAGGTACTGGATCTTCCTCCTGTTTTGTGTGCTCAAGAAGTGTTTTCCACACTTTTTTTTTTCTTTTCTCACCTTCCCATTCCCACCCCAACATCAAAGGAGATTGAAAAGCTCCTTCCCAATTTGAAGGCTTAAACTTGAAAACAAAATTTTTTGCAGAGCAAACTGACTGAAATGCCCACTTCGAATTTTTTTTCAAAGGAAGCGGTACGGGATCTTGATAACTATTTGAGATAGAAGTTAACTGTCGTAATGAAGAGTAGAAGATAAAGAACTTTTTCAATAAACCTTGGAATAACAGAAATGTGAACTTTGGTTAGCTATATTCATTCCTTCACTTATGCACGCACTCATTCATTCACCAAGCATTGATTGACTCTCATGTACAAATTACCAGGCCCAAGGCGGTGGGAGTTAGGCCCAAAATATCAAATCTACCCTAAGAGCAAACATCCAGCTATAAGGTAAATAAGGTCTGAGGCTCTAATGTAAAACATGGCGACTGTAGTTAACATTGTATTTTATAATTGAAATTGCTAAAAGAGCAGAACTTAAATGTTCTCACCAAAAAAAAAAAAAAAAGATAAACATATGAGGTGACTGACGTGTTAGTTAACCAGTTGGGGGAATCATTTCACAATGTATTCATATATCAAATCGCCATGATGTACACTTTAAATATCTTACAATTTTACTTGTCAGTTTTACCCCAATAAAGCTGAAATTAAAATTACTCTAGGAGAATGTATAATCTACTCTTCAACAGATTAGTTTTATGGATATTCATGGAAATGCAGTACATGGGGAGAAGAGAAGAAATCTGTGGGTGAGTGGAAAGAAATTTGGCTGGAGGCAAAGAAGGGATGGCTCTCTCTGGAAGAGGGCTGGCTGCCTTACATCTCCTGGGGCTTTCCCGGAAGAGAGGCGAGGAATGTAGAGAGACCTCTGCCCCTTCTCTAGTCCCACTCAGCCTCTAGGGAACCAGATAAAGGGTAGAAGCAGAAGAAGCTATTTGCTCCCTCTGCTATGCACAGGGTTGTTGGAGGTCTCCATAATGGGAAGAGGGACTGCCTGCCCTAGAGCAGGGTGACCGTGTGACTGGAAGAGGTCACAGAGGAAGAAGACACTGGTCCTAGCGCAGGAGTTTCACTTTGGCTCCAGATAAGAAAGAATGTAGGCAGTGACTAGAGCAGGTTCCGTTACTAGTGGCTGCAGCAGCTACTGAGACTCCTGAGGGTTCTCTTCAAATTTCCCATCCCCATACCTACTGCTATCCTGCCTTAAAGGAGGAAGAGCTCTGCCTGAACTGGGATTCCCATTATGGTGATTGTGCGGTTCAGCTAGAAACAACTGGATTCATTACCATTGTAGGGTTATTTCTTCCCTAGCCTGTAGGTCAGGAAAATGCTTGTTGTGTTACTTTGTCTCCTAAGAATACAACTTAATTCTTTCTCTCCTTTCTCTCCTCTTCTGACCCCACCCCTACCCTACCAAGCAGGAAGAAGGATGGATATAGGTGGTCATATCATTTTTATGGTCTATTTCGCTCCTTTGCTTGGATATTATATCCTTGTAGGGAATGCATTTTCCCTCTGTGCAATCAAAACAGATTTTATGTTTGAATAGCCCAGTGAAAGGGAGAGGTATTATTAGCCTTCTGTTATTAAAACAAGAAAAAAAAAGGAAAGCTACCCTCTAGAACTGAATGTGGAGAAGGCAGATGAAAAGAAAGGAAAATCTAAAATGTAAAAACTATTTGGTTTAGAATACTTTACATTTTTAAACTTTAGGTTTGCATTCTCTTATAGGGCAGGAC
This sequence comes from Balaenoptera borealis, assembly GCF_965194805.1. NCBI lineage: Eukaryota > Metazoa > Chordata > Mammalia > Artiodactyla > Balaenopteridae > Balaenoptera > Balaenoptera borealis. Next base: position 46,338,656 of record NC_138879.1, on the reverse strand, counting down.
AGGTGTCTCAGAATAGATGGCAACTTCAGTGGGGGTTTTCATTTGTAGTGGGGTAGGAGAATGGCTTTGGGAGAGAGAGACTGTATGACGTGGCTAATACTAAGTTCAAGACGAAGGATTTAAGAATTTTTAAAAGTTATTAGCATTAAGATAAGCCCTGGTTCAAAATAGTCGCCAACCTATGGATTGAAGATAGAAGGAGCTTTAATCTTCAGGATTCTTTGGAAGCATCCTGTTTTTCTTGTGTGTTTTAAGTTTTAGAATATGGTGTATGGAATGATCAAAACAATGAATGATTTGTTGGCTTAGAAAGTAAAACTACACTTAGAAGGGGAGAACCGCTATTGTCAGGAAATCTACTTTTGTAAATCTCTAGAGATTGTAAGCACAAGCAAGATGCTTGTGGGTGAACCTACAGATACAATGATAACCAACTGGTTGGATGGAAGGTGGTGATGGTATGTGGGCCAACGAGCATATGCATCTGGTCATTTCTGATGATTTGTATTTACCCTCTTCCTTTCAGCTCTCTCTCCCTTTCAGCTCTCTCTCCCTTTCAGCTCTCTGTACTGTGTTTTTTATTTCTTTTTTCAGACTCCCTTGCAGAGACACCATTTCACTAGCCAATGAACACAAATGTAAAAAGAATTTAAAAAGGAAAATTCGTTGCTAAGGAGATGTGGGTTTTATTACGAGTTTCAAATGGCCATTTAGCCAACAGCGAACAGCTGTCCAACCAGAGTTCAGGATGATTTGAATTGTTTCTGCCTCACCTCTGCTGCATAGTAAAGAGATTGCTGATTAGGGCACCTGGTCGGAAAAGAGGTTAAAAGTGTTGCTAGTGGCAGAAACATAGTTTTACCATGAACAGTATTCCTATTTTTTCCTTTGGAGGGAGTCTGATCCAAATGATAACACTGGTAGAAAGCCTCCTATGATGTTAAAATTATGTTACTTTGTTCCAGAATAAAGCATAGCTCGACTATTTTATCCTAGAATAACAAATGAGAAACAGTTTTCAACTTTTCTTTTTTTAAAGTCTTACCCTCTTAAGTGATTTATTTGAAGAGAAATGAGGTTTGTAGTAATCTTGGGTACAAAGTCTACTTTAAAAATTAGCTTTATAATTTAACTCAGTGGCTCTCATCATGGCTGCACGTTAGAATCACCTGGTGACCTTTTAAAATAATTTAATAACAGGGTCTCACCTCAGTCCAGTTAAACCAGGATCTCTGTGAGTGGGACCCAGGTATTAGTATTTTTTAAATGCTCCCAGGATTATTCTAATGTGAATCAAGGGTTCAGAACCACTGTTTTAACTCCAGCTATGCTAATTATTTTTTACCTCCAAATCAGAGCTCCAATCTGCAACATTTGTAACATCTGTTTACATACATGAAGAGAGAATAAAATATGAGATTGATTAGAATAATGAGCTGACTGTATGCATTTACTACCTCAGGTACAATGCAATTAACTTTTATTCAGTGAAATTCCTTGGCTAGGCTTCTGTTAAAAGAGGAGCAAGATACTGAAATTAGGTAAGTCAAATCCTCAGTAAACCTGTGTCAATGAAGGGTAAAGTTTTCCATGAGGTTATTAAGACTTACACTTCCTGTGTCAACACAGCTAGGAGCTGGCATAGAAAAGAATCAAAGAGCACTTTTATACTTTGTGTATTATAACTTTATTAAAATAAAATATACATACAGAAAAGTGCACTTATTTTGTACTTTTATTTATATCGTAAATTTTCACAAACTGAAGTTTTCACAAACACACATCAAGAAACTCTGTAACCTGGACCTAGATCAAGAAATGGAATATTACTACTCCCCTCCACCAGTTCCCCCTTCCTCCAACACCCCCTCCTTGCTTCCTTCCAATCACTACTCACCCTCTGGCTATCACCCCCCAGAGATAACTACTCTCCTGACTTCTTGACCATATGATTTTGATGTGGGCATGAGGCTATGCCCTTTAGATGACCTCTCTGACCTCCAGAATCAGGAGTAAGCATCATGTAATATTTAAAGAGCTCAGGTTCAAGGTTTTGACAGCCTGAGTCAAAGTCCCAGCTCATAGTAAGTCACACTGGCTGTGTGACTCCACTTCTCTAAGCCTTACTTCCCCCATCTGTAAAACAGGGGTAACAATAGGACCTGTCTCATAGAGTTGTTAGAATTAAATGAGATAATTTATGGGTCTGGCACATTACCTGTGCTGAGAGCAGAGGCAGATATAGGATTCCCTGATGTCATCATGTCTTCAGCAGAGTCAGGACAACGCCACTGTGGTCCGTGGGCACAATTTAGTTCATAGTCTAGCTCTGGAGAGAAGGAGGAGGAAAAAGTGGGCATCCTGACCGTCTTTCCTTTTCCTCACCATCCTTGATTTGGCCTGTGGCATGACTAACTTGTGGCAACTTCTAAAATATGTTATTTAAATTCATAAAGTGATTACTTGAAAGGTCAGAAACGTCTTCATATGCATCTTTATATTTGCCACAGCACCTAGCACAATGATTTACAAGTTGCACGTAGTGTCGTGCCTTGGCTAAAGGAATCTGAAAATGATGCTTCCTGCACATCTTGCTTTCCTGTGCTGGATTTGTATTGGTCTGATTTCTGTTCCTTTTGACCAGAGACATATTTTTGAGACATCTAGCACAAGAACATACAGAATGTAGCAGTTAAACAATTGCAGGCAGAAACCAAGAACTTGGCCTAATTTATAAAATCAACCAAATAAAAGCTCTAACTAGCTGAGTTATTCTGCTTCCATGATCTGAGGTCAGGCCTGCTCAGGTATATTTTCCCCTTATTTTGGTTTAGGAGAACAAGCAAAACAGGAGATGGCAGGACTTGTAGGTTTTTCATTAATAAAATAGTACAGACTTTTTTTTAAAGATTATAGTTTGGAAATAATTTACCCTTTGGAAGGTTAGCAAGATAATTTATTGAGCACTTACTATTTGCCAGATGTGTTAAGTGATTTTCATACAATTTAGTCTTAAATCCAAGTCTTTGAGGTTAAGTACTTTTAGTATTTCCCATTTAAAGCTGAGGAAACAGAGACTTGCCTAACGTATGTGACAGTGCTGACATTGAGAGCCAAGTCTGCCTGACACTCCCTGCTTGAGCCCTTAACCTTATGCTGGATTGCCTTTACCCTTGAATAGAATATTGTTATTCTCATGCGAGGAGATCAGGAGCAAATGGCATAGTGGGTCTCAAGCTCTGGCTTTGCAGCAGAATAATCTGTGGAGCTTTTCAAAAATATAGACACTCAAATCTCACTTTAGGAAGTTCCTAATTCAGTGGGTCTTGGATGAGCTCAACATTTTTATTCTTTACAAAGCTCCATACGTGTTTCTTCGTGCAGCCAGAGTTAAGAATAGTGGTTCATAGAAGTTCCCTAGAGAGGAATTATAAGATTACAGATTTGGGGGCTTTTGAAGACTGAATTTGGAATATTGTAGAGACACATTGTTGTTAGAAGTGTAGAGAAGGAGGAGGTAGCTTAATAACAATCAAGTTTCATGTTTCAGGAGGTAAGATCGTATTTATCACTGGAAATTGGATATATCACTGGGGTATTTTATAGAAGGATTGATTCTCCATTCTTTCTATGAATTTCTAGAGTGCTGCCACTTTTGTGCTCAAGCAGTCTTTCTCAACCCTAGTTTGCTCTCCCAGGTAATCTGTTTTCTCAGTGCTGGGGGTGAAGTCCTGGTGAAGTCGTGATTTCAGAGCTATTAGGCAAGAACTGCTAACCTTGGAGAGAGCAGTGGATGGCCCTGATTAAGACAGATGTCATGGGAGAGTTGTAAACTGGACAAATTCTTAATCTCAATGGATCCTGTCTTCTGAGTTCCTCCTAATGCCTTTTGTTTATGTTTTTGTAATCTCACAGTGTGCTTTGGCGGTAGGGAAGGGGTAGTAATTCTTCCTTTCACTTTACAATTAAGAAAGTTGAGTTACAATTTCAAAGGCCGTGACTTTCTGAGAACTATAAATGAAATAATGGCTAACATTTGTTGAGCACTAACCATGTGCCTGGCTCTATCCTAAATGTTTTTACATTCATTATCTCATATTACATCTCTGATGTGAGTAGTGTTATTTATCCGTGTTTTAGAGATAAGAAAACTGAGCTCATTTATTCTACAATTACTTGAGTCTACTCTCTGGCAGTCACCGTGCTGGGAAATGAGTATTCAGTGATGAACAAGTCAGACCCTGTACTTGTGGAACTTACAGTCCATTGGGGAAGACACATAATAAAAAACAAATAAGAATTCAGTTACAAAATGTGATAGTGCTATGAAAAATACAAATGGGGAAATAATAATAAAGAATAACAAGGCAGAATTGCCATTTAGATAAAGGATAATCAAGAAGAGCCTCTCTAACATGGTGATGTTTTAGTTCAAGACAGTTAAGGAGTTTGCTTAGCATCACATCTAGTAAGTGGTGAAATTCCAGTCTGATTCCTAAAGCTCTACTCACCATGCATGCTGCCTGTTAGACATGTTCTTGGAATCTACCCCAGGTTTGTGACTCTCCTCTCTGGTCTGACCAGCATTCATACCGTGACACTGTACCAGATTTCCAGAAGGGCATCATAAATAAAGAAATTATAACAATAAGATAATTTTTTAGAAAGAAACTTGCTTCCTACAATGCTTCTTTAAAAAGAGCCCTAGGAGGCAGCATAGAGAAAGGGGAGCAAACAGGGTGGCCAATAGTATATGAATTTCAGCAATTGATAGACACAAAGAAGCTGAAAATCTCTGCTGTAAATGCACTAGGTGCATTTGCATGAGGAAATGCCCTCTTCACACGCATGGGCTGGGGTGGATGTTCCACTTTGGATCAACATCCTATTTCCTGTCCTTACTTGAACTTAATTTGAAGGCCCTGATCTAGGAACCAAGCAGAAGACTGCTCATGGAAGATGCTGACTAAGAAGTGTTAGATGGTACCTAGAACCTCAAGGTGCTTGGAAAGAATGTAGGAGGAAGGGAAACTGCTCTTGGGAAGGGAAAGGACAGAGCGGAACAGTGAAATACAGTCTTGAATTTAAATGCTGCAGTCTTCTTCTGACTCTATTGCAATGCTTGATTTGCCAAGTTACTGTCTTAGGGTTTTCCAACAGAGGCCTCTGCATTGCCCTTTGCTCCAGAAGAATTTGTTCACTTGCTCTTTTTCCTCCCAGGAAATAACAACAATTCTTTTTTTTTTTTTTAATTTTTTTTTTTTAATGGGCAAAGGATCTGAATAGACATTTCTCCAAAGAAGACTTTTTTTTTTTTTTTAATTTTTGGCTGCGTTGGTCTTTGTTGCTGTGCGCGGGCTTTCTCTAGTTGCGGTGAGCGGGGGCCACTCTTCGTTGCGGTGCACAGGCTTCTCGTTGCGGTGGCTTCTCTTGTTGCGGAGCACGGGCTCTAGGCATGCAGGCTTCAGTAGTTGCAGCATGCGGGCTCAGTAGTTGTGGCACAAGGGCTTAGTTGCTCTGCGGCATGTGGGATCTTCCCGGACCAGGGCTCAAACCCATGTCCCCTGCATTAGCAGGTGGATTCTTAACCACTGTGCCACCAGGGAAGTCCCAATAACAACAATTCTTAGGCTGGTCAGAGTCTGTAGAAGTGTGATGCAAGTTGTTAGATTCTGGATTATAAGCCTAACTGTTTAGATGTAAAGAGTGCCTAGTGTAAATTTCTGCTTGGAAAAGATTTGTGTGTGATATTCATATATACATCTTACTTGATGATTGTATTGGTGAAGATTATAAATTGACTAGATCCTTGCAATCTTGACAGTTTAGTCAAAAGTTATAACAGCATTCAAAGTCTTTGACCCAGAAATCTAATTCTTGAAAATTTCCTCTGAGGAAATTATTTAAAAAGAAAAGTATATGTACTAACATATTAGTGAATATGTTTAGTAATAGGAGAGAGGAGATGGTTAAGTAAACTATGGTAATATTAACTCAATGAAGCCATTAAAATGAAAAACATGAAAACTATTGATATATAGTTCTATGAGAAATTATATATGAAATGTTAAGTGAAAAAGTAAATAAATGGAAAAATTAAGTTGCATCTCTACCTCACTCTTATGACAAAATAAATAACAGATAGATCAGAGAATTAAATTTAGAAAAATTGATATTACAAGTTAGAACATACAGGAGAAACTTTTTTTATAATCTTGGAGCCGGAAAGCCTTTATTAAAAATATGACACGAAACTCAGAAATCATAAAAGAAAACATTGATTAATTCAAATACATAACGTCAAAAATTCTACATTAAAGATCCTGTAAACAAAGTCAAAGACAAACAACATGTTGAGAGAAAGATTTTCAACACATGACAAAGATCTAATTTCTAAAATACATAATGTGTTCTATAATTTTTTTTAAAGCTCAGAAACATAATAGAATGATGTGCAAAAGAAATTAACAGACTTTCACAGAAAAAGATATATAAATGGCTCTTCAACATATGAAAAGATATTCAGTAGTTCTCATAACCAATACCATTTTTTACCTCTAAAATTGGCAAAGATCAAAAAAGTTTGATAATTGCATTGTGTTGGCAGGATCACAGGGGAAGCAGCTTTGCTATTTATTTTTGGTGGGGTGTAAATTAGAATAACCGCTACTGAGGACAATTTAGAAATATCTGTCAAAATTCTGAATGCCCATAACATTTGCTTCAGAAATTTCACTAGTAGAAACTTATCCTCCAGAAATATTCCTATATGTGTAAAAATTCATATATTCAGAGATATTCATTGCAACATCATTTATAATAGAAAAAATTAGAAATATCCTAGATGTCCATCAAAGGGTTTCCATATGAACCAATATGAAATTATCTCCTATTGTGAAAAGACAACACCACCAAGATGCAAAGCATTGTGTGTATCATTTGTGTAAAACAAACAAAAAACCCAAAAACAAAATAGTAGATGGAAAAGAATATGTTTAGATCCTTAAATACACTTAGATTGTATCTGGTAATATACATAAAAATTAAAAAGAGCAATTCCCTTTAAGGAGAAGAACTTGTTGGCTGGGAAGCAGATGTAAGGTAGAGACTTATTATTTAATATATATCATATTGTCCTTTTTTAAATTAAAAAAATTTTTTATTGGAGTATATTGACATAGAATATTAGTGTGAGGTGTACAACATAGTGATTCAATATTTTTATACATTCTGCACTATACAAAGTTATACTGACTGTATTCCCTGTGCTGTACATTATATCCCCATGACTTATTTTATAACCGGTAGTTTGTACCTTTTAATCCTCTTCACCTATTCCACCCCTCTCCTAACTCTCCTCCCCTCTGGCAACCACTAGTTTGTTCTCTGTGTCTATGAGTCTGTTTCTGTTTTGTTATATTTGTTCATGTGCTTTGTTTTTCAGAGTCCATATATAAGTGAAATCACATGGTGTTTGTCTTTCTCTGTCTGACTTATTTCACTTATTATTAGCACAATACCCTCTAGGTCCATCCACGTTTTCACAAATGGCAAACTTTCAGATTCAATGCAATCCCTATCCAAATACCATGGCATTTTTCACAGAACTGGAACAAATAATCCTAAAATTAGTATGGAACTACAAAAAAACCCCAAATAGCCAAGGCAATCTTAAGAAAGAAGAACAAAGCTGGAGGTATCATGCACCCTGACTTCAAACTATACTACAAAGCTATAGTAATCAAAACAGTATCATACTGGCACACAAAAAAAACAGACACATAGATCAAGGGAACAGAATAGAGAGCCCAGAAATAAACCGATGCACATGGTCAATTAATCTATGACAAAGGAGGCAAGAATATACAATAGGGAAAAACAATGTCTTCAATAAGTGGTGTTGGGAGCACTAGACAGCTACATGTAAAATAATGAAACTAGACCATTTTCTTACACCATATATAAAAATAAACTCAAAATAGATTAAAGACTTAAATGTAAGACCTGAAACCATGAAACTCCTAGAAGAAAACATAGGCAATATGCTCTTTGACATTGGTCTTAGCAATATATTTTTGGATCTGTCTGCTCAAGCCTGGGCAACAAAACCAAAATTAAACAAATGGGACCACATCAAACTAAAAAGCTTTTGCACAGTGAAGGAAATCATCAACAAAATGAAAAGGCCGCCTACTGAATGGGAGAAGATATTTGCAAATGATATGTCCAATTAGGGGTTAATATCCAAAATATGTCCCGAACTCAGGAACTGATTAGTGTATAGCTCATATCTGTAGAAGTGTTCAGTGGTCTTTGGGTGGAGGGTGTGTGTGTAAACAAAAATTCTAAATTTTTTGTTACTTAACTGCTTTTTTCCTCCTCAAGGAGCTTCTTTAACATAGCAGACCCTCACTGGAGCCATTTTTAGATAGATGCCTTAAAGGTGAGCTACAGAGCAGCCAGTACTGTATTAAGCAATTCTAGCCCTCAGAATTTATGGTCCTTCCTGTTATGAGCTACATATAACAAGTAAATACAAATTAAAATCCACTGGAATATTAATCCATGTGATGGTGCTATGTCCTAATAATTTAAATTCTACCATGCAAAGTTAGGCCCAGTTCTTGTGATCAGCTCCATCTCTCATTAAGTCATAAGCACTACTGCTTCATTTTCTTCCCCATTATTGGTTTCCACTGATCTGGTACCGTGCCTCCATTTTGAACTATTTTGCACTATCCTGAGCTATTTAAACCACCAAAAGCACAGCAGAACTGGCCTTGGTATTTCCTTCACTGGCTATCGTGACACTTCCCTGCCTGGCCCCTATGCCTTAAGGGCATGACCTTAGTTTCCATGTTTTGTGTGTATGGTTACCTTTCACTTAGTTATTCTTTCAACAAATATGTACAGAGTACATCTGATGTGCTAGACACTGTGATGGTTGTTGGGGATATACAGTGGTACATACAGCAAACGTGGCTCCTCCCTTGGAAATTTACATTCTCGTAGAGAAAGGTGGCATTAAACAGCTAATTTAGCTAGTGAATTTTAAAATTTTGATTGTGATAGATTCTGAAAAGAGGAAAGCACACCATACTGTGAGAATACGGCAAGCCGGGACCTGACCTGCTTAAGGTTAGTGGTCAAGGGAGGGCTTCCTTGGAGAACTGGTGTTTTGAGTTGTGCTCTGAAAGATGAGTCAGAGTCAACCAGAGAAAAGTTGGGTGGACAGAATGGGGAAGAAAATACTTAGACGTCAGGAAACTTATTCAAGGAACCAAAAAAAGGTCAGTGAGGTTGGAACATAGAAAATAAGGGAGGAAATAACACAAGATGATGCTGGCGAGGTCAGCACAGGCTAGATGGTACAGAGTCTTGTAAAGTAAATTAAGAAGCTTAGTCTTTATTCCTCAGACAAGAAAAAGCCATTGAAGAGTTTTCAGCTGGGGGCATGAATAGGGTACCGTTTAAAAAGGTCTACCTGGCTTTACTATGAAGAATGGACTTCCAATTAATTTATTTATTTATTTATTTATTTATGCATGCATGCATGCCATAGACAGTTGGGGCACTGTTTTTTTGTGATTTGATTTGGTTAACTCATTCGTTGGGCAATGGCGCTCTTAATAAGAGGGAAGTTGACAGAAAGGCAGTATGGTGGTGAAGAGTGTGTGACCCTGGATAAGTTACTTTCCTTCTCTAAGTCTCAATTTCTTCATCCAAAGAATGGAGATAATAAATAGTATATCTGCCTCATGGGGTATTGTGAAAATTGAATGAGATAATATCTGCAAAACACTTAGATTAAGGCCTGGCACATTGTAAGCCTCTAATAAATGTTAGCCACTGTTACAGTCTAATAATCTCATGAAGGGTTTAGCTGCTGCTCTGAGAACCACCCATTCTTGGTGGTCCATGGAGTAGCTTTCCATCCAGAGGTCACGTGTGGGCTTGTCTAGCCACCACCACTGGACTGTAGGAATCTAGCCTAGTCAGCTGGTAGAGAAACATCATGTATAAGGTTTAATTTCACAAATGTCACTTGGAGATGGAAATGAAAGCTGAGGAATGGTAGCTTGCTTTAACCCTAGCTATGGTTTTGCTTTGAAGCTGGCGTTTGAGAGGCTTCCAGCACTTGCAGGAAATCAATAGAATGTAGTCGTTGCTTGGAAACGGCTGTATCTCTTTGTTTCCCGCAATACTAGATAACTAATGTCTGTAATTATACTGCTGAGCAAAGCTTCAGGTTGATCAAGGTTAATTGTTGACAGTATTTGAAATGTTAATAATGTCTACTCTAAAACTACTTTTCCAAAATAGATTGTTCCAGCTTCACAAAAGGTTTAAATTCCACTGATTTCTTCATTCAGTGAGATGTAATTCTAGGCCTGGAAACTGGGATCTTCCAATTTAATGTTTTCTAAGAAATTAGTACACAGAAAATGTGTTTTTTCTTCTGCTTTAAAGTTTGCCACATCACATGCTTATAGAAATTCTCACTGCCTGACTTTTGTTATTGTTAGCCTGTTCTCTAAAATTATACATTTCTGCCTTTGATTTGTTTTGTGGAACTAGGGAGAGGGGCTAAAGCATGCCATTTTTATGTAAGAGTCCTGGGGAGTTTGGGTAGGTGGGAATCTATTCTAAAAGTTTGCAGTGGATTCAGACTTCCTGGAAAGTCTTTTGTGTTTAAATTTGTCTTCTGTCTTGAGAATATAAGAGGGCAGAATTTTAAAGGGAGTTTTGCTGCCAAGTGCTACCAAGGGAAAAATTTAAAGTTTCTTATGTAGTCAATGAGAGTTCCCTGCAATCAAGTTTACTTACTGAATTTGTCAGAGATTTCCTGTGGTGAGATGGTTCACAGATGGTGGATAATTCCATTTTTAAAATAAAAGTGAGCTTTGTGTTTTGTTCTTTCTCTTGTCTAACATGATGTCTCCACCTGCAGAGCTGCCTTTTCTGTCACTCAGTGCTCTAATGGAAGACCCAAAAGTATTAGCTAAATTGTTCTGGCAGCGGAGAGAGTGTTAGGTAAGGAAGGACTTGGCCAAAAATAGGGCTTTCCCTAGCTGTTGCAGGAAGATAAACAGAGGTTCTACCATATGTAACTACCTTCTTTTAAATGATTAACTAATGTGTTATGTAGCATACTGCTAAAACCTAAAGTTGTGTGGGCTTATGTTGATGTAAAAAAATGTTCACATATAGATGCTATAGCAATGTTGGTTTTTTAATGTACTCATTCATTCTGTTTTTCTTTTTCTTTCATTGTTTTGTGTTTTTCCTGCCCAGCTTCAAGAAGCTATATTGAGGAGTGTACCAAGTCATAGTGTGTGTTACCTGGAACTTCCTGGGAACTGAATATTTTATTCCTCTAGAAATTTGTTTACTGAAATTTTAGAAGACTGACAATGTAGGAAAACCAAGTTTATTTTATGTGTTGACTATTATTTAAAATAGGAAAAGGAACTTAATCCTTGCTCCTCTTCATCAACCACTTAGCATGTAGTATACACTATTCTAGTTGCTTAAGGTACATCTGTGAACAAAACCAGAAAGCACTGCCCTGTAAAGCTTGTAGTTTGATGCCTGTTACCATTTCACCTTCTGCCTCTGCCAAGGGAAGTGCTAGGTTCAAATCTAGCTGACTATGACTACGTGTTGTCGCTGATCTTGGGAAGTCACTCTTTGACCCTCTTACTTGTAAGCCTAGTAATCGTGTTGTCATGTTATCATTCATTTGGGTTTCTCAATAGTCATCCCTTGCATTGGTTCTGTAAGATGAAATTTCCTTGTTAATTGCTTGGGTTTGTACTCGGAGGAACTTTATGCAAAATGAAGAAATTTTGTCCCAGGATTTACCTATATATGTTCCCTAATGTGTTTTTACAGCTGATCTGGCTTAACATCACCAACAATTTGTACTATGTGAACCAAGACCACATGAGTTTATGTTTGTAGAATTTAATCTCACACATGTCATCAGAGTTGAGGGGAATGAGGTAGGAAATGAAATAACAGAGTTCTCTGGGTAGATAGCTGCTACATTTTTGGTATGGTCTTCTTTCATTTTGGGAGCTTATCTGCTCTATTCCATGTGATTCTGGTGGGGCTGACAATCACTTGGCCCTGCTTTTCTACCACTGGGATGGTCATATGCCCATAGACCCATGTCAGGCTGGTCAAAGTATCCCTTTTCCTTGGATACCATGATTGATCCAGGGTAGCACATGACCCAAGCTGGACCAGTCAGGGTCATGTTGAGAGATATATGGATGCTTGGAGTAAAAAGTTTAAGTTCTTTTTTCTGGACTCTCTGATTAAGAGGATGATATATGCTTGGTGTGGTTGGTGGTCATCTAACTACCACCTTGAGATAGTCTGCCTAAGAATAGGAAGCAAGTAGAGTCCAAAGAGAGAGGAGAAAGTAGAGACCTAATAACATCATTGCATTTTTTTAATCCCTCTTGGATTTACCAGTTACATGAACCACTACCTTTTGTGTTTTTCTTAACTCACATTGCTTCTTGTATAATACGGTATCCTAATCCTTATTGTAGTAGTCATTTGTGTTTGCCAATATTTCTGGTCCTCCTTATTCCAGATAATGGTAGGATTACAATTCCTTGGGAGTTGGGCATGATCATGTGACTGCTTTGGCAAATGAAATATGTGACTTTTGTCTCTTCCAGATGGATGGATGCCTTTAAGTCTGAAGGGCTGATGCATGACTCATTATATTCAGTTCTCCCTGCCATAGTGACTAGTCATGTTCCAGATGAGAGAGGGTAACATGGAGCAGAATCTCCAGCAACCTAAGACAGACATATAGCATAAATGAGAAACTTATTATTTTAAGCCACTAAGATTTCAATGCTGTAGGTTATTGTAGCCCATCTAAATGATACTTGTTTGGAATATATATATATATTTTTTTTTTTTTTTTTTTTTGTTTATTTATTATTATGGCTGTGTTGGGTCTTCATTTCTGCACAAGGGCTTTCTCTAGTTACGGCGAGTGGGGGCCACTCTTCATCGCGGTGCGCGGGCCTCTCACTATCGCGGCCTTTCGTTGCGGAGCACAAGCTCCAGACGCGCAGGCTCAGTAATTGCGGCTCACGGGCCCGGTTGCTCCGCGGCACGTGGGATCTTCCCAGACCAGGGCTCGAACCCGTGTCGCCTGCATTGGCAGGCGGATTCTCAACCACTGCACCACCAGGGAAGCCCTGGAATATATTTTTATATATTAAAATTTTCTAAGTAATTCAAGTGAAAAAATCTTTTAATATGCCATCTAGAAATACTAATGTCCGCAGGATGAGATTATTAAAATATTTAGTATGCATAGTTACTGCAGTTAAGTATTAAGCTGCAAGGCTAGAAGCAAACAGCAGTGCTTCTTGGTTTACCATACAGGAACTAAATCTGCTTTTAGGGCTGTGACCTCTGACCAAATTATAGTTGCCTTGTTTCATATGATGTGGCAGGACAAAGTCTATAATGACGGGTGTTTAAAACTCAGACACTATGTAAACACTCTAGCCTTACCCATGAGAATTTCTCTTACGTGGCCAGGACAAGGATAGCATCTCCGTAACCAGGCCTTGCTATCTGAAAATAGAGAAACCAGACAGGTAGGAGGAAATGGTTTAAGGACAGATTGAACAAAAGCCTGATTTGCAGCCATGTAGTATCAGTATGGAAGCATTGAAATTAATAGAGCCTTTGGCAGATAACCATAAGGAAGGTGCCTGCACTCTACAAAATGAGTGTGTGATACAGGCAGCAATGAGCTCTGTGGACCTGAACACCCTCTTTAACCGTGTCTCTTTGAGGCTATGGCATTTGTTCAAAACATCCTGTCTTCTCCTCCCTCCACTGTCCTGGACTTCAAAGGCAGATATATAAAATTTTTTTCACTGAAATTTTAGGGAACATTTTGCTTTAAAAATATATTTGTGTGTGTAAATTATTGTAATCTTCAATATCTGTGCTGGACTTTTCCAGCTTGCGTGAGGGGCAACATATTCTCATGGGCAAAGCACGATAGTGATCTATCATTTTAACCTGTTGGTGCTTTAATTTTTCTACCTGTAAAGTAGAAATTAAAAATTGGAAACAAATAAATAAATAAAATGGAAATAAAATTTTTTTCTTCTCTTACCTCTCCTTGGTGCACATGGGAAAATGTGGTTGATAATATATTTGTCAGGAATCTTGGTTGAGAGTAACAGAAACTGGCTTAAATAGAAAAATAAAGGTTATTTGTTGTTTCATGTAACAGCCAATCAGAGGGTACCATCCCCCTGCTGGAGGTTGGCTTAAGAATGAGCATGTATCCAGTTCAGATGAGAGAAGATGTCGGGGGAGGTTGGGGAGGAAGCTACTGGGACAGTTTTCCTTGTACTTAAGAGACATAGGGGAAGAGCTGTTTTCTTCAGCTGACTGATGTTAGGTATGTATGTGATGGACCTTGAATGTGGCAGTAATCTTGGGACCATATTATCCTAAGAGCAGTGCTGAAACAATCAGGATGGCAGAGCAGAAAGATAAGGAAAATTTCATTCTTGATAAAGTTCATCTACTGAATTAATCAAGATGATACTTTTCTGTATTGTTTAAGCCTTTTTTTTTTGGCTGCGTTGGGTCTTCGTTGCTGCGCGAGGGCTTTCTCTAGCTGTGGAGAGCGGGGGCTACTCTTCGTTGTGGTGCACGGGCTTCTTCTTATTGCGGTGGCTTCTCTTGTTGCAGAGCACGGGCTCTAGGCACGCAGGCTTCAGTAGTTGTGGCACTCGGGCTCAGTAGTTGTGGCGCACGGGCTTTGTTGCTCCACGGCATGCGGGATCTTCCCGGACCAGAGCTCGAACCCATGTCCCCTCCATTGGCAGGCGGATTCTTAACCACTGTGCCACCAGGGAAGTCCCTTAAGCCACTTTTTGATGGATTTTTTTTTTCTATTACTTGAGATTGGAAAACATCCTGAGTAATAAGTAGAGATATTGTGGGTTCCTCAGAGAGAAGAGAAGCTCTTGGAGGGCTACATAGTCCCACTGGACCTATTATAGTGCCTCATATGTATATAGTTGAAGTTGAATAAATATGTGTTAGATAAATGTGGTTGTCTTTATTTGTATTTATAACTGAAGCACTGAAAGGTAAAACACCCTTCTTCTCCTTCTCTAACAATTCAATCCAATAGCCATTAGATAGGACTAAGCATGGTAGGTATCTTCAGGTGGGCACTGAGGCCCAGTGTGGGTGGGATATTGGAGCCCAAGCGAGGTGAGGGGGCATCAACATGAGGGAGGTGCCCTGGAGCTGGTTGTTTGAGCCTGTGTGTATGGTAAGCAGGGAGTCGCTGTGGGAAGCCAGAGGGGCGGCCCAGTATGGGGGTGGTAGAGCCTGAGGAATGTGAGGAAGGCATATACAGAGAGTCATTGGCCCAGTGCAAGGTGTCAGATTCTTAGTAAGGTGAGGAAAGTACCTGCTTAGACTGCTCTGGAAACTCTACTGTGATTTTGTAATCATATGTGTTCAAAATGCACCTCTTTTCATTTTTTAATGAAAATGTCATGAAGTTAACATTCCTAATGCCCCGTTTTAAAATATGAAACTATTGCTTATTTTAATATATCACACGAAATGTCCTAAAGACCTGTATGTTTGATTAAAGCAACTTCACCTTCCCAAGTCAGCTTATTTTTTATAATGCATAAATTTTATTAATTATAATCTGCATTTCATCTGTATAGAAAATATTTTTCATTTTAGTTTTCAGTGGAGGAGAACTAAAGTATTTAATTTTTTCACAATGGTTCTATGGCACTTTTTAAAAGTTTCAGAGGAAGCCTGATAGAAATAGTCCTTTGAGGGAAAAAGATCAAGCTTACTCATGTCCCAAACTCTTTGATTCTGTAAGCAGAAATTTCAGCTCACCATTAATACCAACATAACAGCACAATATGATTGCAATCACTTTGCAAATGTGATTAGCTATTCAAGATTAGCCCGTTTTATTAGTGGTAAGCATGG
Organism: Balaenoptera borealis; assembly: GCF_965194805.1. NCBI lineage: Eukaryota > Metazoa > Chordata > Mammalia > Artiodactyla > Balaenopteridae > Balaenoptera > Balaenoptera borealis. Next base: position 46,322,621 of record NC_138879.1, on the reverse strand, counting down.
CCAACCTAGATCCCACTGTGATCGTCAGTCAGAATTAGAGCCAGGTTGATTTTCGCAAAGCCAAGAGCTATACATTGTACATTAAAATGTGCTTTTATGGGAATGAGGATTGGAAGAAACCAGGATCAGTAGAGAGGAAAGTAAAAGAGTACCTGGCTCATACGAAGTTTTTCTTCAATGATTATATGACATCATTTTAACAAAAGCTTTCATATCTAGAAATATATACCACTTAAAATTTGCTGAATTTAATGAGATTGAGGAAGTGCAGCACTTTATGTTAACTAGTTGCCAGTCTCAGGTGACTGAGCTGGTAGATCGCATATCACTGGAGATGCTGAACGATTAGGCTAGTGTACAGGGAGGTAGCAGCGTTTTTTAAGAGGGCCTCGGTGATTCTGGTTCTGTGATTATATTAAGTGTGGCCTTTGCCCTTAGCTACAAATTTGACCCAGGTTATTATTTAGCTCTTGTTTCCAGTCTCTTATCATCATGAATTCCAAGGCTTATTAGGTATAACACATTTAGATATTCTTTTGGTTATTATTGGCGTGGTTGACTGGTTAGTTTTTGTTTTTCCAATTCTTTTTTTCTATATAGTGGATCACAATTTTCCCCCTCCATGGTTTTTCATTATTTTGAAGACCAGTTTACTCATTTTTCCTTTCCTTACCTAGAAACTTTTTTTTTATAATTTATTTGTTCCAATGACTCACTCATTCAATAAATATTTTTAGAGTATCTAAAAAAGTGCTTTACTCTTAATAAATCAGGATAAGATGTGATTACATGTAATTATAATTCAAGGAAGAAGAGAAATACGAGAATAAAGAACAGGACTTTTAGGAAAGGAGAGCGCATACCCAGTTGAGGAAGATCAGAGACTTCAGGATTTTTCGTGATTTTTCCTCCTAAGAAGCAGGAACCAAGTCTTTGATGAAAGAGAGTCAAAGCGTAATATGTTTTTGACTGAGGCATTTCCATGGGACATGGTGCAAAGAATAATTTGAAATGGTTTGGAATTCTGAATGGACTCTTTCAGATGCTTGTAGGTGGTACAGAAGAAAAGTGAAAGTGCTGGAGTTCTCATGGTTGATGGTTTCCCTAAGTAACAAAGGCAAAAATTGCTGCACAGTCCAAGGACCCCTGGGAAGAGAGAGGTGGCAAGGGGCTGAGTTTAATCTAAACTGAATTTCATAAGAATTAAAACCTTTTTTAATTTTAATTTTTATTTATTTATTTATTTTTACTAGTTTTCCAATAGGCTTCCTTATAATTTGAAATCTAAAGTCTACATTAATGGCCTCTGGTTGAGGTAGTCTCCAGGGCAGCCTTATATCAGAAAATCAGTAGAAATGTTTTATTTAAATTTGTTTTATTCAGTAAACCAGTGATGAGGAATGAAAGGAACTTTGAGGAATAACTTCTAGAAGGGAGTTAGGATTTTTACTGCAGACAGCATAATTTCTGGGACCTGGGGCATGCTGTCAGTGTGTATGTGTGGTAAATACCGGTGGTACTATTTTATCTCCCAGCTATTGGTAGTTGCAGTTTTAGTTATGCTTATGTGATTGTTTGATTGCTTCCTTTATCAAACTGAAAACATGACATGAAAGCATTTTGTTTGCCATCTCAATTCACTTTATTAGGTTGAGAGGTTTTTTTTTTAAATCTACAGCACACTTTATAGCTACTATTTTATTCTGTAGTTTCAGTTGACTCTGTTCAAGTTATATGAAATAGCAGTGTGTAATGTTTCATTTTACCAACACTTAGTAGCCTTGGTTATTCTTTTCATGGGGTGTTCAAGACATTGTTTATCAGGAAAGTTATGGTTCTAGGAAATTAGGCAAGTAATAAATATTTCCTGGTAGTTGCTCAGAGGTATTTACTGACCAGGATATTGTCTGTGGAATGCCTTTTTATACTTACCTTTGCTTACAGGAATTGCATTTTTATGGAATTATTGGTGCCTTTTATTGGTTCTTTGAATTTACACATTCAGCTAACTCCCTATCGGGTCTGTACTAGTTTCTCAAGAAGAAATATTTAACCAATGAAAATGAGGATAGATACTTTCATAGTTAAGCTTATTTATGTTAGAATCTATAAATAGGGAGGGGGCTTCCTGTCAGGTACTGTATACTCATCTTGCCTTTTATTGTTTACCTTTTTTTCTCCCTTCCCTAGTTCTATTCAGTTTTGGGGGGAAAATCTAGATCGAAGAGTACATTACTAATAGATAACATAGGATAATTAGCAAAATAATCTGACTATATCATTATAGGCTTCCTGTAGTTACTTGTCAGATTCTAATGACCTTAAGCATCACTGGTGAGTTGTATTCTGAACTCCCTGAGGATGGCAGAAGAAAAGTATTGCATTGAAAAGTTGGTTATAACAGTTTCTTCTGTCTTAGACTGTTAATTGGTGAGAGGGTGGCAGGGGGAAATGCATCAGTATTTTCCCAAAGTTTAGAGCATAAATATTTTCTTATCTCAAGATATAAAAGTAAAAAGAAGACCAATGAGAGAACTTGAGGTTTGTGAAAAATGAAAGGGAATAGTAGATAGGAAGGAGCCTTAGGGAAGTAAAAGTGAGGTTGCAGGAGAAAAGGAGACATGTGGATGTGGTTAAAGAAAAATAATAGATACTTAAAAGAGGCAGTAACTGAGAAGCTTCTGAGGTGGGTTAGATAGTCTATAAATTGACAACACATGATGCTGATTTTCAACTGTTGGAGGGAAATTCAGATGATTGCGTGCTTCTCATAAGATTTTACCTTTCTCATGAAGGTATTCATGAAGTTTTAGTTAGACTAATATTAGTGGGGGAGGTGCTGTCTTGTTACACGTTAGTTGGTGGGTTGTCAAGGTAAATGGTGACTGTGACTGTACTTAAAATCTTCCTGCATTAAGTTGCCAATTACTTTTTTCTCTGTCATTTATTTCCATTAATAAAGAAAAGCAAGGAGTGTTTTAACTGTGGAAGACTTAATAATTGGTTTCTTTATGATGTTCAGTGTGTTAGCAAGGGTCACTAGCTAGGCCTAACCTATATTAGGAATTAGATCGTACTCTGATTTATAACTTCATATTTTTTCCTTCATTTCAATACCTATGTTTCACTTCAAGTAAGTTTGGAGGCTTTGGGTTTGTTTGTTTGTTTGTTTAAGTGCTGAATCGGCTTTTTCTGAACTTTTGTTTTTTTTGTCTTTTGTTTATGGAAGCCAAATAAAGTTAATGACATGCCTGTAGTCTTAGGGATTAGACCAAGGAGTCATAAGCACCCGATCTTCTCTTCGTATTTATTAACTACCATACCCCCCCCCCAAATTTAAATTCTATCTTAATTTTTCAATATTAGGCACAAGCTTAACTTCAGAGTTACATACAGCAGTCCTCTGCAGGGCTCCTCAAACCTTTCCACCAGAAATTGCTCTAACAGCAGAACAGTGTGAATGCAGAACCCCTGGCAGTGTGGATATATAAAGTTTAAAGGAGCTTATTACAAGGCTGAAATGTATTTGAGTTCTTATGATTTACTTTAAATTTCATGCACATTTTTATGTATCTGTATCTCTGTTACTATAAAAATATTACTTTGCATCAAGTAAAATTGATACTGTCGGAATATGCCTCAGTCTAGAGGCATCAGGGAAAGCCTCAGGAGAAAGGGACACCTAAGCTACAATCTGAAGGATGAGTAGAAGAAGTAGGCAAGCAAAGACGAGAATGAAGTGTACCAGGCAGAGAGAAGAATATGGCAAAGTCTAAGAGATAAGATGGCCTAGCTGGTTGGAAATACTGTAAGAATTTTAGAATAGCAAAATTCACCTGCAGTTTAAGTACCTGATATCTGAAACTAAATTGTCATTTTCCAAGGGAAAAGAAAATTCTTGTGATATGAGCACTGGTCAGCATTGGTCAAAACTACATACAGCTAATGGCAGAAAGTCAACCTACTAAATAGAAAATTGCCCTTGCACCTTTAATGAGAGACATTTTGTAAGAGAGAAAAACAGAAAAAGTGTTTATAGTACTTTGCAGATCTATTTTAGCATCTAAATGTGTGATGGAATTCTCAGTCCTTTTATTTAGATGTTAATATTGATGCTGTGTCCCAGTTAGTGAGACCTGAGGGACTTCCGCCAACACCCCTATGTGACAGCTCCTCAGCCTACTAAGACAAATGCACATAGAAGAACCTCTGTCTGGTGACTTCACCTTACTCTGACTTTAAAGGGTTGAGTCCTTAGGACCAAGCATCTCCCCAGTTGACCAAAAGGAGAACCCAGATTGAAATCATGGTCCAGGTGGTATACACATTGTTAGGCTGTGTCTTGAGTGGTGGTTAGGATGTGCCTGAGATGGGTGGGGAAGATTGAGGTAAATTAGCCAGTGATGAGTGCTGCTGTTGGCATTCCAAGGTATGCTTGTCATGTATAAGCACATGTGTCTGTCAGCCAAGCCAGATTCCCAAAGTATAACTTTTCCACCAGTCCATTTTGCAATTAAGACACATTTTATACCACATAAAGCTAACCTGTGAAAGATTTATCTGCTAGCTAAAGGCTCTTTCCAGGGTTGAAGGCACTGAAAATGGTCTTTAAGCAACAATGTATGGTGTTTACTCTTAGTGTTAGTTTTCTGTGGATGCACTGTTTCTCCAGTTCCATCACAGTGTAACCTTTGACTTGTCTGCCCTCTAGTGGAGATATGTGGTTAAATTAACCAGTGTCTCCCGGCTTTAGGAAAAATACCTAAGTTTTCTCAATTGGCTTTCCAAATTTTAGCCTCTGTTTCCTTAAAGAATTTTTTATTACCACCAAAGAAACATATTTATAATTTTATTCTACTTTCTAAGATTCTGATAAATCCCCTCCCTGGCTTCCCCCTAGGATCAGGTCTAGACCCCTGCCCTCTGCAACTTATCTTTGCAGCTTACCTCAAGGCAAGCCCTGGGTTTCAACTCAACTGGTCAGTTCACCACCACCCCAGTGTGTCAGACATATTCCCACTGTCCTTTCCTTTTTGTTCATGTCTCAAATGCTCTGTCAGCCTCTGTGCCTCTTCAGATCTTCCTGTTCCTTCAAGACTGGATTCATAGCTCTCTTGTTCCTGTGAACACTGTACCCACAGTGTTCTCACTTCTGAACTCCTATGCAATATACTTCCTGTGCCATAAATTTACACTGTATTTGTTGGATCAACTTTTCAAATATAACAGCCTTATCTCTTCAGGCAGATAAGCTCCTTGAGCATAGTACTATCTCATATTTCTTTGTGTCTCTGATGGACTCTAGCAGCTCTAAATGAATATGTTGATTATTTATTTGCCATTCAAAGATATTGAGCATCCTGCCTCTATCTTTTCCCCTGTTGATGGCTGAAAAGCTAATTGTCTAGATTTAAATATAAATATTAACAAAATAGCAATGCATTTCCCCCTAATCAAAACTGACAGCAGTACATCTGTTTTAAATATTCTATTTTCTTTTTGGTCAGAACCAGTGACGGTATTTATCAACTCCTTAGTTTGAAAATGACTGGAAATTTGAAAATAATCATGCTGTTAGTTTAGTAACATTTGGTAAGTAATCAGTGTTGCTTCATTACCCTTCTGCATGTGTTCTTTGACCTTATTTCTGAATAATGTTTCAACTTAAACTTTGGTTGATCATAGTCTAATTCTTTATATCCATAAACAATTCAGAGATTTAATATTAAAAGAGTCTTAATACATGGATTTTACTTAGCCTCCCCCAGGTGTTATCAATGCTTTTTATAGTTTATAATTCCTTGTGGAGGAATGCTAATCATGTATAGCAGAGGACCAGTAATAAAACCAGAAGCCAAGCTAAGCAAGTGGGGTGTAGCTAGCAGGACACACAAGCAAGAGAACAGATTATAGAGGCACTATCTCCAAGGTGAAGCTAAGATCAGAGTCAAGAATTTTAAACCAAAGGTTAGAGAACAGTAAAGATGTTGCCATAGGTAGAGGTGATATTCAGGATATTTAGCAATATGGCACAGCTATCAACCAATCAGAATAGGCAGGAGTAAGACCTGGAGGTCCTCTACTCTGCCAGGCATTAACCTGATTGTTGCTGGATCGTGAAACATTCAGAGGGGCTCTAGGCAACCACTATTTACCATTCACTATTTCAGTGTGTAAACAATTAGTACAGTTGTACCACCATGTCCTGGCTGAACATAAGACCATATGTCCATATTGAGGCCTCAGGCTACCATGAAGGAAATGGACCAAGTGTGAGGTCTTGAGAGAGTGGGATGTGGAATTTCACTTTAATAGAAGGAAACAGAATCTGGACAGGGAGATAAAGACAAGGTCTTAGGCCCCTATTGGTGTACCTGGAGTATTCCTTTAAGCAAGGGGAGCAGTTTGTTCCAGGAGAAGGTATATTCACCCTTCCCAGACAGAGTCCTGACTGCTCCTTACTCTTAGGTTACTTTGAGCAAATTATCTCACTTTCATGAGGCAGTTTCTTCAGCTGAAAAATAAGTATTAATCATACCTGTGCTGCATTTATCCTAGGTTGCCTCAAATGAGATAATAGTCATGAAAAGACTTTAAATTATGGAGCGGCACACAGGCAGAGTCTTATTATCTTATGATGGATGCTGCTTGCTCTCTACCCCATGTTTAAGCACTCAGTTTGGATTGACAAACCAAGGATTTGACCAATAATTGAATGGAGATGAGGCACATGATATACTGAGTTAACCTAAGGTGTATTCCTAATTTTGCCACTTACTGGTTACCGTACCTTGGGCAATACTTATTAATTAATCTAATATCTACTGAGCATCTTCTGTATGACTGCCACTATACAAACATAGTCCTGCTCTTACAGAGCTTACTGTCTAGGAAGGGAGACGTAAGAGCTTTCTGGAGAGCTGAGTTCCCATCGTCACTGATCTCCCTGGCACCTAGCACAGTTATCTGGAGGAGGAGTAGCTCTGTGTACTCTGAGCTTTTTGATGTTTTTCCAGACCTTTAAGACAAATGTTTTCAATCTTAACTGCTTGTCAGTTATCAGGAGCTTTTAAAATGTGCAGATCCTTGGGCCCCACACCTCATGGTGTGCTGGTAAATGTTCAAAAACCTGTTTTCTGGGTAAGGGCTGCTTTGTAGCATTTGCTGATTTCCCTGGTAAATACTCCTAGCATGGCCAATTTCAGGCTACCAATGTGAGTCTCATAAGATCCCTAAAAATCTAGCAATTGGCTCTAGCACACCACTGGCTTCACCTCAGAGCTAAAGAATAAAAGCCTGTAGGCATGAGGCCTGGAGATTTTTGTTATTAAAAAGGTTTTGAATGGAGCCAGAGTTAAGAACCAGTGACCTATGAAGTTTCCATATTGCATGCTTGTCGGATGTGACAGATTCAGACTCGTTGCTTTTTAAAACCAAGTAGCCTCAAGGAGTTGGATCTCTGTGATAGAAAAGACAGTCCAACAACTCTCTAATTATGGCAAGTGGGTAGGTTAAGTCACATATATTAAATAAAATGTTTAAGTGGAATAAGGATTGTAAACAAAAGGCATCCAATAACAGCTCTACACCCAGAGCTCAGGTTTTCTAGTGGGCAGTGACTGGACTGTGATACCCCTTAAACTAGCTGTTGACCAAAGACTTGGTGTTCTTCGGAAACAGTTGTTGAAGTCACATTCTAATCAAGCTGGTTTTCTCATCACTGAGGAAGTACCTCATTAACCATTCCAACGGTGTTTCATACATATTTGTATTTGAAAGGAATTCAAAGGAAACACTTGAGAAATAGTAGGTGTCTCACAGAAGTTGTCTATTGCTTGAAATCATGGGCAAGAAAGTTTATTTAGGGCTTCTTAAACCCTGTCATGAGAGCATGGTGTGGCTTTGATGTCGGTAATAAGTATTGCACTGTATTCTGGCTTCCTTATTTTACTTTAATGCATGTTATATCTCTCTAAAATATGACTAGATTGACTCTCTGTTTTGGTTCCTAATACCAGCAAGTACTGTACACCTCAATTTAAGCTAGACTTTAAACCAAAGTCAAATTATGTTGGGACTGCTGATTTGATGGCGTCTGACCTTCTTACAGACCAGCTTCTCAGATGTGAGTGCCCAGGTTATTCATTCTGGTCCTGGACAGTAGAGTGTGTGTGTGACCACACTTGCAGGTCCTTTCTGATCTTCAGCCTTCCAAATGGGAGGACACTTCATTGTAGGCACCAGCCTGTAGAAGTATCCCTATGGCCTTCAGGGCATCTTGTACTGACATAAGAATCATCTTCTTTATTCTTTACTCTCCTGGATATCTCTATGGCCCTAGTCTTTAGAAGTTCTACTTCGTTAACTATCTTTAACAGCCTTTTTCCTGTCCTGTTCATTTTGCCTACATACTTAATAGCTGGTCACCAAAACTGGTAGAGTTGATTAAAGATGGCTGCAGATTCTTTGCTATTTCTCCCACTGAGAGATAGTGTCTAATTCCCCTCCCCTTGAATCTGGGCTAGACTTCTTTAATACACCAACAGAGCATGGCAGAAGTGACACTGTGCCAGCTCTGAGCCTAGCCTTTTGGAGTTCTAAGCCCCCATGCGAAAAGACCAACCCTGAGCCCACAATGGACTTTGAGAAGGCCCAATCCATAGACGTTCTAGTTGACTTTCCAGTTGAGCCCAGCTTTCCAGTTTTCCAGGCTAAGACGTCAGACATGTGAGTAAAGCTGCCTGGACCCTGACTACTAGCCCATCTTCTAGCTAAATACCACCTGAGTAGCACTGACTGACCTTTAGCAATGCCATGTGGAGCAGAAGAATTGCCTAGCTAAGCACTGCTTGAATTTCTGACCCATGAAATCATGCAATATAATAAATTAGTAGTTTGTTATTAAGCAATGGATAACCCAAACTGCTGGTTCCATCCCCATCGTCTTTGTCTCTTGTTTCTAGGAGAGAATCTAAGCCTTCTCTTACCAGTAACCAAGTGGCAAAATGGTGCCTTTACTTCCTCCTCAAGCCTGTGTTCTTCACGTTTGCTTCTTCCAAAAGCCAGAAGCAGGGCTTTTCTGATTTCGAAGCTCACGTCCATTCTTAGGAAGACTACCAGGTTACTTTATCCTGTCTGACAGACACCTCCCAGTATTAATTTTCTCCCAGGGGCAGAAGTGACTGATGGATAATCTGAAGTCCAGTTAATGGATAATCCACAACCACTTTTTGTGATCATAGGACTGTTATCTTAGTATTCCTACCTTTATGGGCTCATAACATCAATATTACTTGATAGCCTTAACCCGCAATACCCGTACCTTTGCTCCAGCAATTCACAGCTGCTCACCATTCCCTAAATGTCCAGACTCTTACTCCTCTTTCTGTTCCTTTTGCCAACCCTTCTGCCTGAAATACTCTTTCCTCCTATTTTCCATCCAACACAAACCCACTAATTCAAGCCCAGCCTGAAAATTAACTTCTGTGAAGCATATCCAAGCCCCACAGTTAGTCATTTCCTCCTCTGTTGTTTCTATAGCATTTTGAATATCCTCTGCTATAAGCCAAATGACATATCATTATATTATGGAACTGTCTCCCCTAATACAATGTGAACTATCCAAGGATAAGGGCAGTTTTGCTTAATTTTAATTCCTGGTGCCTAGTACCTAACACATAATAGGTAGTCAATTAGTGTTGAATGAGTGAAAGAATATATAAATGAGAGCAAGTGAATGATTCTGTCTGTTTAACCAAAGGGAAAACCTAAGCTGTTACTTCCAGATCTTCGTCACAGGCTAACTCCTGAGCAACAAAAACTATTCTTTTAACCGGCTAAGGAGAAAACATAACTGGCATAGTCCTCACTAGCTGAGAATGCACAGCCAATTAGCTCCAAGTGTTCACATGGTTTTAGTTCACTGCTCTAATCACGCATTCATTCAACTCTTTATCGAGTTCCATCTGCACATAGGGCATTGTGCTAAACACAGAGTGAGATGCAAAGGGAAAATAAGGCAGATTACAGTCTGATAATGGAACATAAAACAAGAACCCAGTGGTAACCCAGAAACAGATCTCGGTAGTGCCACAGGAAACATGCACAGTGACCGTCAGGTTTGGAGGGAGGCAGACAGCCTATCAGTAAAGTGATAGAAGAGATACCATGAACTACTGGCTTTTGAAACCAGCTTTGAATGCTAGGGAAGGATATAGGAGAGGGGAGAGGGGCCTTCCAGGATGATGAAACAGCACAGACAAAGGAAGTTAATAGGTGCTTTTGAAAACTGATGAATGAGTCCACTTGGATTGGAGTGTATGGAAAGTGTAAAGAATCTTGCAACAATAAAGCTTGGGAAATTATTGCTTAACACCTACCTAGCCTGGTGTTTTTCAAGGCTGGCAGCACTTCCAGCCTACTTCTCAGCAAATATGACTTGGATGCGTATGTTTTTTCCAAACATCTTTTACTTAGTTACCTACTTTTATGCTCAGGTATTAAGTAGATTAATAAGAATACATTAATTTTTCAATTCATACTTAATGGTTCCCAAATACCCTAAAATTATGTATTTTATTTTTTAATTGAAGTATAGTTGATTTACAATATTGTATTAGTTTCAGGTGTACCACATTAGTGATTCAATATTTTTATAGATTATACTTCATTTAAAGTTATTACAAAATAATGGCTATATTTCCCTGTGCTGTATAATATATCCTTTTTACTTATTATACATAGTAGTTTGTATCTCTCAATCCCATACCCCTATCTTACCCACCCCCTTCCCCCACCTCCACTGGTAACCACCAGTTTGTTCTCTATATCTATGAGTGTGTTTCTGTTTTGTAACAAACATTTGTTTATTTTATTTTTTAGATTCTACATATAAGTGATAACATAGAATATTTGTCTTTCTGTAACTTATTTCGCTGAGCATAATACCCTCTAGGTTCATCCATGTTGTTGCAAATGGCAGAATTTCATTCTTTTTTATGGCTGAGTAATATTCCATTATATATATATGTATGTATGTATATATATGCCACATCTTCTTTATCCATTCATCTGTTGATGGGCACTTAGGTTGCTTCCATATCTTGGCTATTGTAAATAATGCTGCTATGAACATTGGGGTGCATGTGTCTTTTTGAGTCAGTGTTTTCTGAATATCCTAAAATTAAATGCACATTCAGAATCTCACACCATATTGTTTATAGGTCAAATTTTTCATAAGAACATCAAGAAGAAATTATATTCTTTAAATAAAAACTACTTAACGATAGGACTCTGGAATATTTTTAAAAAGTCAACAAACATGTATTTAATCATTTAATTAGTTTTCCTTATACATCAGAAATTATTCTATTTACTAAGAAGAAACTAATGTTTATCTCTACACTTTTCTCCTTGTGATTTCTAATGTTCTGAGCATGTTGATTACTTGCATGTCTTTTTTCTTTTTTCTTTTTTTTTTTTTTTTTAACTAACAATATGTGAAGTTACTTGACAAGGTAGGTGGTTATATATGGTGTGGTGTATGCACTTGTTACAATAAAATGGTAAGCATTCTCCCTTTAGCTACCATTTAAATGCCATTATTCAAGATAACTGTATTATCTGGTAATTAATCTTGCTGAATAAGCAATGTTGTATCTTTGGGTTTTGGGCAGTGAATTCCATTGAAATAAGCATAATCAACACTTTCTTCATTAAAAAAAAAATCCACTTTACCTTAGGCCTACAATGCCTTGACATACTCAGTTTTTTTTGTTTTTGTTTTTGTTTTTTAAGTCTCTTTTTCCAAGTAAGATGAAAGGGAAGCAAATCATTCATTGGCCTGACTCTTGTAATGTTAATCTAAGAAAGAAAGAAAAAAGTCATTTGGGGTATTAAGTAGATTATAAATGTGCTTGTGTTAGAAACACTTCTCTGACTTGCTTTTTTTGTGTGCCAAAGGAATTTCCACTCCTTTGGCACTATTTTAAAGTGTAGAAGTCATAGAAGAAAGGTGACAAAGGATATTACTTTATTATAAGCCATGAGAAAAGTTATGCTTTTTTCTGCAGTTCCCTTCCTAACCACTGTCCCGGGGTATAGGTACCAAATGCAGATTCTTAGTTAAGAGGCAGCTGGTTATAGCAGAAATGTAGACCTGAGCTCAAATCATGACTCCACGTGGCATTTATTGGCATTGTGACCTTTAGCAAGCTGCACGGGGTTGTAGTGCACGTTAAATAAAATAACATATAAAGTACCTGGCCCATAGTCGTGTTAAATAGATGTTAGTTCACCTCTGTAGATGTAACTGTTTTTAGCTGTTTGTGGCCTCTAAGGAAACATCAAGGGTATTTTTGCTTTTTATTTCTCATCGCAATTCTCATAGGTAGAAAAATCTACCAAAAAAGCTGAAAATAATTTGAATTATCCCTTTTGGTCAGCTCGTTTTATGTATGAGGGAAAGGATATTAAGTTAGTAATAGCCCATAAACATCTAAAAGGGTACTCAACCTTAGTAGCAGTCAAGGCACAGCAAATTAAGACCATGGTGAGATACATACAACACTAGATTGGCAAAAAAGAAAAAGAAAACATCTGATGATTTTAAGTGTTGGCTAGGATTTAGAACAAGTGAAACTCTCACTCCTTCCTGGTGAGAGTATAGATAGGCACAACTACTTTAGGAAATAATTTGGCACTACCTGGTAAACTTGTACCTTTAGTTATTCTGTGACCCTGCATTTCTACTCCTAGGTGTACGTATATCCCATTGACACTCTTGTGCATGTAGACCAAAAGACATTGCAAGGAAGTTATAGCAGCATGGTTGATGTCACCAAAAACTGGAACAGTCCAATCTATCTGAGTAGAATGGGTAAACTTTGGTATATTCCTAAAATGCAGTCTTTTACCCCAGCAAAAAAATGAATGAACTGTAGCTATAGGTAATAAGTGGATGAATCTTATTAACATAATATTTAGTTTTTAAAAAACATATTGGTGTAAAAATAAAATACAGTGTGTGTGTGTGAAAAAAAATTTAAAAATAAAAAAATAATAAACATATTGGGAAGACTGCATAAGTGTAATACAATTTTTAAAGCCCCCAGACAATCAAAACTAAATAATATATTGTTTAACAATATAGACATCATGGAATTTTTTTAATAGTGGAATAAAAAATAATGCAAAGAACCAATATGTAAATTAAAATGAAATTCTAAAAAATATTCAAATAATACAAAATAAGGCAGAAAAGGAGAAACAGAGGTATAAAGGTATAGGGGACAAACAGAAAATAAATAGATTTGGTTCTACCATGTTACTAACTATATCAGTAATTACATTAAATGTTAATGGAGACAAAGTGAGAGAGTGGCATGGACATATATACACTACCAAACGTAAAATAGATAGCTAGTGGGAAGCAACCGCATAGCACAGGGAGATCAGCTCGGTGCTTTGTGACCACCTAGAGGGGTGGGATGGGGAGGGTGGGAGGGAGGGAGATGCAAGAGGGGAGAGATATGGGAACATATGTATATGTATAACTGATTCACTTTGTTATAAAGCAGAAACTAACACACCATTGTAAAGCAATTATACTCCAATAAAGATGTTTAAAAAAAATGTTAATGGACTAACCACTACAATTAAAAGGCAAAGATTGTCAAAATGGGTAAAATAAAGCAAGATCCAACTACATTCTGTCTATAAAAGACATTCTGTAAATTATAAAGAGATTGAAAAATATACCTTGCAAACAGTGAGCATAAGTCTGGAGTAGCTATGTTAATATTAGATAAAGTAGATTTCAAGATAAAATGTCTTACTAGAAGATAAAGGTATCCTGAAAAATAAGAATCAAGTTAAAGGATTTATATTTCCTTCAAAACTTACTATGAGCTATAGTAATAAAGATATAGTACTGGCATAAAGAATGACAAGTAGATCAATGGAACAGAATAAAGAACCCAGAAGTAGACCTCACTTACACTGTCATTTGATTTTTTACAAGGAGCCAAGTTATCCAATGGAGAAAGGAAAGTCTTTTCAATAAATGTGCTTGAAAACTCGAAATCGATAGGGGAAAAAAAAAAGAGCCTCCACCCCATCTCACACCACATACAAATATTTATTCAGGATAGATCATAGACCTTATACATAAAACCATAAAGGTTTTAATAAGAAAATATTATAGAGTATCTTTGTGACTAAAGGGTAGGCAAAGGTTTCTGAAGACATAGAAAACAGTAACTATAGGAGAAAAAAATTTCCAATTAGACTTCAATTACAACTCTCACACATTGTTGATAAGCGTGTAAAGTGGTATAAGCACTTTGGAAGCTCCATGACCTAAAAAAAACCAAAAGCACATGTCCACCAAAAAAATGGCAAAGAATGCTCATGTAAAAGTTTTATTCATAATAGACAAAAACTCAAACATCCTGGGTATATATATCAATAGGAGATGAATAAACAAACTGTGGTATATTCATACAATGGAATCCTCAGGGGTAAAAAGAAATGAACTCCTTTTACATACAATAACATAGATGAATCTCAAAAACATTATGCTGAGTGAAAGAAGCCACACACAAAAGAGTACATACTATATGATTCTATTTATGTGAACAGGGAAACCATTTAAATGGAGTCATATGCTATATACTAATTTTTGATGGAAAAGAATTGTGGTGGAAGAAAAGTAAGAACAGTGGCTGCCTCTAGGTTGTGGGTGGTGCCAGATGTTAAATGAGAGAAATTTCTGAGCTGGTAGAAATGTTGCATTTCTTGATAAAAGTTTGAGTTACACAGATACATACATTTGTCAAAACTCATTGAATGGTGCACTTAAGATTTGTGCATTTATTTCATTGTATATACATTTTACCTTAAAAGAAAAAAAAGAACTGTAATACCGAATTCTAATTATGTGCATTTAAGGGCAAGTACACTGTAAACTACTTTGAAATGCAACAGAAGAATAAGATGGATTGATCAGTGAGGCAGAAAGATGAATAGAGAAGTGATAACGCAATTATAAAAAATGTTACTGGTAGAATCCAGACGGTGGATACACAGGTTCACTATAAGATGTTTCAACTTTTCTGTATGTATGAAATTTTTTATAGTAGAATGAAAGCAAGAAAATTATAAACTTAAAATTCAAGATAGTGGGACTTCCCTGGTGGTCCAGTGGTTAAGACTCTGCGCTCCCAATGCAGGGGGCCCGGGTTCAATCCCTGGTCAGGGAACTAGATCCCGCATGCCACAACTAAAGATCCTGCATGCCGCAACATAAGATCCCGCACGGGGCAACGAAGATCCCACGTGCAGCAACTAAGACCCAGTGCAGCCAAATAAATAAAAAATTAAATATTTTTTTAAAAATTCAAGATAGTACTCACATCCTGGGAGAAGGATAAGAATGGGAGATAGGAAATAAGCACACAGGTAAATGCAAAGGTATTGGTACTATTCTAGCTTTTAAGTAGAATGTTGTTCACAGGTATTCATTTTATTATTGTGCCTCATAGTTTACATATATTTTAAATATATCTATTGTCATATAATTTTTCATACAATTAAAAAATGAGAAGAATACATCAGAAGTAGAGATCTGTTAACCACTGATAACAATAATGAAGCATTATTTGTTAAATGAGATTCCAGGAAATCATTTCTATTTATTACAGTTCCCTTGGGCTCCAAAATGTAACATTTATCTTTGCTTATGAGTCTTCTCATTTTCATTCTTGCAAACTTTCCAGGTTCTGACTATTGACTCTAGAGACGATCGGTTCTTTTCATTTTAGCACCATTCTTTTCACTTCCTAAAGGGCATACTTCTGAACCTAAAACTTCCCCTGTCGGCAGAGTGTAATATACCATGACAGCTCCCCTGTCCTCCCTCTGAGGGTAGGATCTTTGCTGTCTTCTTCCCTTTGTGCAAGATAATGGGCATACCTGAAATCAATAATGAAAATAAAATGGGAATAAAAGTTATAGAGCTGGCCGTGGCTGCCCAGGAATGGAGGTAGAATGATGTAGAGGTGAATGGGGATGGTTCCATAAACTCAGAAAAGTAGGTGACTTATCGGCAGACAGTACACGTATTGTTTGAGATTGTTTTTCTCCTCCTATTTTTGTGTTTGCCAAATAGGGCAAAAGTGACCAGAGTGCAAATATAAAATGTCAGAGAGCAAACTTAAAGAAAAAGTTAGCACCTCAACATCATTAATTCTCTCATCTTTTCTCACTTTTCCTTCATGTTGCTATTCGTGTCTCCATGAAGATCTGTATAGTATCTTAACATATAATAATTCCTAACCTAGGTTAGGGAGAGGTGAATGATATGCTTTTTCAATGTGTTGGGAGACAGTATTTTATCAGTTTTAATTCTAGCTTTACTACATGAGTTTCCTTTAGCAACTTAACTTCTTTCCTTTCTGTGAATTTCAGTTTCTGTAAAATATTCATATTTCATTGAGCCTAAATTGCCGTAAGTATAACACCCTCAGTTATTTTATGTGCCACTAAAAAAAAATAAATATTGCAATTAAACTATGATTCAGTGCTTTTTAGTCACATTGATTGTAAATTTATCCCAATTTATGTGTATGTGTCAGAATCAGTGAAACTAGGGTACCGTCAACCTTCTGAGTTTATAAGGAATAAGTTGGACAATGTACTTAAAGTGTTGAGCAAGGCACCTGGCATGTTATAAATACTCAATAAGTAGTAGCCATTAAGGTGATGGTGATGTGATCATGAGCACTTTGCAAAATGGTGTTCATTGTTTAGATTGTTCTTTGGGGATCAGAATCATTAATAGATCATCTTGATGAGATTTGTTGGTGAAAGTCAGAATGCCCACTCATTTTAATTTTAAGTAACATAACAGTAACATAGCATCTTCATTTGGTTTTCAGAGGTAATTCTTTTAATCATGAGCACTTTGTTATTAAAAAAAATTTGTAGACTATTGTGAAAGTTTCCTCCAGGAATAAATTATGTTGATATATATCAACTCCCTGGGTTGGTTGAAGTCACTTTTTATGGAGAGAATTTAGTTTAAGTACACAGCATCAATGAGATATTCCTACATGTAAAGCTTAGTAAAATTACATTGTTGGTATTATGATATGAGACCTCAGGTTTTAAATTATTTTTTTTCTCATTTTCCTGTCTATACAGGAGGCAGACAGTGGGGAGGAGGAATGCCGATCACAGCCCAGGAGGTATGTTTGTTCATTACATCCTATAGTATTTCTGTAGTTAGTGTGTTTTCTCTAATTCTTTTTCAGTCTTGTCAGATTAGTTTATCCTTGTTTTCCAAGATGCTTAGTTGGTCTCTCAAAATGGAATTACTTTAAGAATCCAGTTACTGGGCTTCCCTGGTGGCACAGTGGTTGAGAATCTGCCTGCCAATGCAGGGGACACGGGTTCGAGCCCTGGGAAGATTCCATATGCCGTGGAGCAGCTGGGCCCGTGAGCCACAATTACTGAGCCTGCGCGTCTGGAGCCTGTGCTCCGCAACAAGAGAGGCCACGATAGTGAGAGGCCCGCGCACCGCGATGAAGAGTGGCCCCCGCTTGCCGCAACTAGAGAAAGCCCTCGCACAGAAACGAAGACCCAACACAGCCATAAATAAATAAATAAATAAATACTTAAAAAAAAAAAAAAGAATCCAGTTACTGGGACTTCCCTGGTGGCACAGTGGTTGAGAATCTGCCTGCCAATGCAGGGGACATGGGTTTGAGCCCTGGTCCGGGAAGATCCCACATGCCATGGAGCAACTAAGCCCGTGCGCCACAACTACTGAGCCTGCGCTCTAGAGCCTGTGAGCCGCGTGCTGCAACTACTGAAGCCCACGTGCCTAGAGCCGGTGCTCTGCAGCAAGAGAATGCACCACAATGAGAAGCCCGCGCACTGCAACAAGGAGTAGCCCCCGCTCACCACAACTAGAGAAAGCCCATGCCCAGCAACGAAGACCCAACGCAGCCAAAAAAAAAAAAAAAAAAAATTAAGAATCCAGTTACTGACTCAGAAAGATTTTAAATGGTAGACTGCATCATGTTGTGCACCTGAAACTAAGATAATGTTGTACGTCAGTTATACCTCAATAAATAAAGTAACTAATTACTTTAATTAAGTGGTAGATTTCTCTTTTTTTAATGCAGAAAGGCCAGTATTGGCCCAGCTTTAGACCCAAGTCTCTAGAACTGTCTTGGGTAATAAAAAAGCAAATTTTCCTTACCTTTTAGGAAAATGTCAACTAAGGAACATTTCAGCCTTCGGTTTTATACTTATTTTTGTCATTCATTTTGATAGGTTTTGGCAATTTTTACAGATTGGTTAATATTTCACTTCCTCAATACAAAGAATATACTAAGTAACTTACCCAATCTTTTAAAATACAATGAAATTTTTTTTTTCCCTCTCATGGAATGTGGGCATGTTATAAGGATACCAATACCTGCTGCCATTAAAAGAAAAAAATTATGAGAGACATCTAGGACATATATAATAACATTTCTGTTATCTTCTTTAAAATTTTTTATGGTAGTATTAAAGATTCAATAGTTCAGAATTCACTGAAATCCTTAAAACTTTGAAAGTCTATAATAACAATGTCAATGTTGTATGCAACAAACTATATTATATGGTATTTTAATTTCTCAAGATTGCATGGAATTCAACTTTCCTGTTATAAACATTATTATACTGTGACACAATAGGGTACATCTTTTGTAAGAAATAAGTGCCTTTTAAAAATATTTGTTTAAATATCTGTGAAATAAAATGTTTTTTTTTAATCAACTCCCTCCCACAAGAAATAGTCCTGGTAAGTTCTAGATGGTCATTTAAATGCTACCAAATTTGTGTCCTCTGAACTCAATCACAAGAGCTATTCTAGATGATACTGAGAACGGATACAATAAACGTGTTCATTGTAGAGAAGCTGGCTAAAGGGCGTGCTTCCTTAATGATAAATTATCGTGTATTTGTTGATGTATATATACCTCACTTGTGTAAACCACAACTTAATATAAAAATAGTTCCTTTTCATCAGTAACTGAGGTTATTGGCAATATTTTTCCTGCCTTATCACAAAAATTTAGGCTTAAAGCTTAATTTCTCACTGTCTCTTAGGGAAGATCTGACAGTGAAGTGTCATTCTTTTGCATAGGACTAAGGGACAGAAACCTAGAAGAAATTTTAGCTCATTGTTTACCAGAGACATCATAACCTTATTCCCATTAGAATGAAAAAGGATTCCAAAGGATTCTTAAATTTTCTATTAGGCCAGATTTAAAGATCTCTGGGTTAATTTCTTTATGCATCTACTGGGATAATTGTCCCCCAAAATTACATAATGATGAGGCAATGCAAGTCTATTTTCTTATTCACAGCACTGAATTGTCAAGCCATTAAGAACCATAAAAACAGTATATCATTGAAACTAATACCAATTCCAGGTAATAAAAAAAGATGTTGCATTAATCTCTTATTTTAACCAAATATCATTTATTGGGAAAGTCATAAGTTAAAAGTAATCTTTTAGTATAATTAGCTCAAACTATGCTGCCTTTAAAAACCAATGTTCACAGGCAAAAACAATAACAAAAATAGATAAATTAGACTGCATCAAAATGTAAAATTTCTGTGCATCAAAGAACACAACAAAAGAGTGAAAAGGCAACCCACAGAATGGGAGAAGATATTTGCAAATCATGTAGCTAATAAGGGATTAATATCCAGAATATAAAAAGAACTCTTTTACAACTCAGCAAGAAAAAAACAAACAACCTGTCTTAATCAGCTTGGGCTCCTATAACAAAATACCATAGATTGAGTGGCTTAAATTTCAGACATTTGTTTCTCACGGTTCTGGAAGCTAGTAGTCCAAGATCAATGTTGCTGGCAGATTTGCTTCCTGATGAGAACCCTCTTCCTGGCTTGTAGACAGCTGCTTTCTTGCTGAGTCCTCACATGGCTGTAAGAGAGAGGGTGCTCTGCTCTCTTCCTCTTCTTGAATGTACACTAATCCTATCATGTTGGCCACACCCTCATGACATCATCTAACCCTAATTTCCTCCCAAAGGCTCCTATCTCCAAATATCATCACATTGGAGGTTGGCTTCAGCATACAGATTTGGGGGGCACATAAACATTTAGTCCATAACATTCCACCCATGCCCCCCAAAATTCATCTCCTTCTCACATACAAAATATATTCATCACATCCCAACAGCCCCAAAGGTCTTAACTCATTCTAGCATCGACTCTAAAGTCCAAAGTCTTATCTAAATATCATCTAAATAAGATATGGGTGAGACCTGAGGCAAAATTCCTCTCCAGCTATGAACCTGTGGAATCAGATTAATTATACACTTTAAAATACAATGGTAGGACAGGCATAGGCTAGACATTCCCATTCCAAAAGGGAGAAATAGAAAGGAAAGAAAAGATGACAGGGCCCAAGTAAGTCCAAAACTTAGTGAGACAAATCCCATTAGATCTTAAGCCTCAAGAATAATCCTCTTTGGTTTGATACTGTGCCTTCTAAACCCAGTGGGGAAGTAGTCCTGCCTTCAGGACTCACTGGAGTAGTGGTGTCATTTCCAGGGATCACCTGAGCAGCCCTGCACTTCTGGCTCCCTTGGAGTACCACCCATGCAGTGTTCTGCAAGGGCCCACCTGCCTGGCACCTTTGAAACGGACGTGGAGGCAGCCTTGCCTGTCAGCCCTCGCACTCTCGGCGTGTGGTGGGAGTAGCAGCCTTGACGATCTCTGAATCTTTTTGGGGTACCCTTCCCCTTTCTTGGAGAATGTTCATGTTCACAGCCTCCCTTCATTCTGTCTCATTTTCTGTTTCTGATCTTCAGTGAGATTCCATGGGATGTTACAATGATGGAAGAATTGGCTGCTCTTTACAAAAAAAAAAGAGTAATCTAGTAACAAGCACGCTAAAATTAAGAATTCAAAGAGGTAATGAATTGAGTGTGAATATTGCTAGAAACCAAAATTAGTAAGTTAGAAACTAAACTTCACAGAATTAAAAAGTGAAAATTAAAACATGTTTTAACCATTGTGTTAGCAAAGATTTAGATTATTAGTATCCAAAAAAATAGCATTTTCTGCCTTATAAATTGGTACAACCTTTTTAGAATGTAAGTTAGCAGTATCAATTAAAATTCAAAATATTCTGGATTTGGACCCAGAACTTCCACTTTTAGAAGTTAATCCAGAACAAAGAGATGGACCCAAGAGTATTTGTTGCAACATTTTTTCTAAACTTGGAAACATCCCAAATGTTGATTAATAAAGAAATAACTAACCAATATTTCTATTGTGTATAGTACTCAAAATATTTAATAAATGTTAATGTGTGGGAAAAAATTAGAAATTACCATATGATCCAGCAATTCCCTTTCTGAGTATATACTCAAAATAACTAAAAGCAGGGTCTTGAGAAATTTGTGCACCCATGTTCATAGCAACATTATTAGCCAAAGGGTAGAAGCAACCCAAGTATCCATAGACAGATAAATGGATAAACAAAATGTAATATATACGTATAATGGAATATTATTCAGGCTTAAAAAAGTAGGAAATCCTGCAATTTATGATGAACCTTGAGGACATTATGCCAAGTGAAAAAAGGCAGTCCCAGAAGGATACATATTGTATTATTCCACTTATATGAGGTACCTACTGTAGTCGAATTCTCAGAAATGGGAAGTAGAATGTTGGTTGCCAGGGGATAGGGGAGGATGGATAGGGAGTTATTTAATGGGTACAGAATTTCATTTTTGGAAGAGAAAAAAGTTCTAGAGATGGATGGTAGTGATAGTTGAACAACGAACAACAGTGTGAATTACTTCATGCCTTGTACACTTAAAAATAGTTATTTAAGAGGGCAAATTTTATGTTATATGTATTTTACTATAATTAAAAAACAAATGATCTACTCATGTCACACCAGCTCCTTTTTATGATATCTAACTCTGGCACTGCTTTGTCGTTCCCAGGAGATAAGCATAAAAAAATAATAATTGTAGAGCTAAAAATCAGGTTGTGTATTATTACCTTTTTGATAAAAATATAAATGGATGAAATTCAGTTCCAGTCTTGTCCTTTTTTTTTCTTTATAAATTTATTTATTTATTTTTGGCTGCGTTGGGTCTTAGTTGCTGCGCACAGGCTTTCTCTAGTTGTAGCGAGTGGGGGCTACTCTTCGTTGCGGTGTGCGGGCTTCTCATTGTGGTGGCTTCTCTTGTTGCAGAGTATGGGCTCTAGGCATGTGGGCTTCAGTAGTTGTGGCACGTGGCCTCAGTAGTTGTGGCTCACGGGCTCTAGAGCACAGGCTCAGTAGTTGTGGCTCACAGGCTTAGTTGCTCCGTGGCATGTGGGATCTTCCTGGACCAGGGCTTGAACCCATGTCCCCTGCATTGGCAGGCGGATTCTTAACCACTGTGCCACCAGGGAAGTCCCTCCAGTCTTTTCTTTTGCATATTTATGAACTGATAGCTTTTCGTCTTCTTGTGTCATAACCCACTTTGCTGACTTGGGAACAGCCAGGAAGGTAACTATAAAATGAAACCATATAACACACCAATATTCAACCATTTTGATTTATAAATGGCTATCTCATATGAGTCAACCTAATAAAATTGCAAGATAATAAATAAAAGTGAGCAAAAGAAAGATGCCATTGAAATAAATCTTGAAATTCCAAGACATCTTTTTTAAGGTGACTAGTTGTGGAAGGAAACAAAGTACCTTAGATCTAAACTTGGAAAATATTTTAATTATAGTAGAATTCTCCCATTTCTGTATATATCAACTCTAAGCTAAGAATTGTATAAAGTAAAGAGAAAAGGAATAACCTTTAGGAATTTGTCTTTTGGGTCAGCAATTTATAGTATTGTACAATAATATAGTTTCAAACATCTCAAAGAAATCCCAGCCACCCCCCGTACTACTTTTTTTAGGCAAATGAATGTTTAAGCCACTCAGGATGGTTTTTATGTTTTCTCCCCTCAACTCAAGCAACATGTATAATATTTGTTACTTTTTTTAGTTACTCTGAATGTGTAGTTATTTTTCATGTTTAGCCCTAAACCTCTCCTGTTTCTAAACGTAATTTCTTCCTCTTCAGTTTTTCATAGACATAAAGAATTACTTACCATCTACTGAAAAAGTTCTGCACCTTTGAAAACGTGTTATTTTCTCTTAAGTACTTCAAACCTAACAATGAAAGTTTTGTTGCAGGTGGGGAAGAGAGAGAGCAAGCAGTGTGGGCCAGAGGAGTATCAGAAAATATCCTGGGAAGAGTTGGGTCTTGAACGAATGGGATTAGATAGGAGAACAGAAGAAGAGCATTCCAAATATAGGAGGATGGGGAGAGTGGGAGGATATCCCCAGAAGTCTGGAAGTAGGTGCTAATGTGTTCCAGGGACAATAAGAAGACAATTGTCTATATCTTAAGAGCAGAGGAGTTTTGATTTGATAGATCTTTGTCTAGAAGAATGGCATGAATGCCAGAAAAGAGTCTGCCAGTGTTATGCAGTATGAGAGGAGGCAGGAAAATGACTCAGGAAGCTGTTGCAGGCAAATGGCTAGAGGTGGGCAATCACTTCCAACTGACAGCAGCATGAGGACAGGGACTGTGTCTTTTATCTCAGTAGCCACAGCAATTAGCCTGTAGTTGCCACTCAGTAAATGCTTGTTGAATGAATGAATGAATGAAAGAGAATAGAATATTGGTTGATATCTTTACTAGAAATGATATAGTTGAAAAAGAGAACTTCTGTGAACACATATGAAGAGTTCACCTTTGAACATGTGAGGCAACAGGGCAGTAGTCAAGTGGAAACAGCTTGAAGACGGCTGAAAGAAAACATGGAATCAGGGCATGTCTTTGTGTAAGATATAATTTCACAATGGTACTGTGTTACTAATGCATTCATTTTGTGGCCAACTCTTTCTTCCAGATCTCTATTTGGTACCTTGTGAAGTTCTCTTTCTCTTGCATTTGCTCTGTTTATTTTTTTAGTTTTGAGATATGACTTCATTTAATTTCAGCCTATTTAGTGAAATAATTTTTGTATGGATTTAAATATCATAATGACAGTAAATACTACATTGCCCATCTTTAGGCTGTGGAAGGAAAACAGATGTACTTCTACCTGAGTATATGTTCTAGTTAAAGAATTTGTTAACCTAGAGAATAAGAGTATTCTACTTAAAATTTAAAAAAAGGTGGTAAAGAGGAAAAGTCTGCTGTAAAAATGAACTGATAATTTATCCTCATATGTATATTTTTTAATTTTGAAGGAGTCTCATAGAAAAATTGCTGATACAGTACAAGGAACTTTTTTTTCTGAGCCATTTGATAGTAAGATGCCCCCCTCACCTCACTTTTCTATTTTAAGAAACAGAATGATGATATTAATATTTCATGGAGAAGGCTTTTATTGAACTTATAGCAGAATATGTGTGTGTATGTGATTGATTGATTTACAAAAGTAGAGCTTTCCATGTATTTAAAAACCGTCTCTAACTGATGATAGTGAAGCTCCTCATCTTTTGCTTTTGGCCCTCCTGAAGTCTGAATCTCCACCTCCCACCATATGGGTTACTATTCTGATCCAGAGAACTTTCAGCTATTTATAAATATTTTGATGTGGCCACCAGGGGATGTAGTGAGCTAGCCTCTCATCTTCTTGAGTTCTGCCACTGTATGGAGTAGCCCCTTTAAATTGGTAAGTGCACACTTTGAAAGGTTCTTTTCCTAGCCACTCAACAAGAGTAAGAATTTTCACTTCCCTGAAGTACTCTGTGTTTCTGAAGAATGTATTCACAGATTCTATTTTATATTTATCTGACATGTTCTGCTTCTGGTAGCTACGATAGGCATTTCTCTTAAATCTGACTTGAAAAGCAAACTAATTATTGCAGCCATAATGAAATTAGGTATATCTTTTAAAGCTAGGTAAATAATTTTACTTGGTTTTTTTCTTTTAATAATTTTACTTTTTCCCCCCCAGATGTTATTCTTCAGGGTATTAAAAAAAAAAAAAAAAAAGAGAAAACAATTTCCCCTCAATTCTTGACTTTGCCAAAGTAAGTTTTTGAAAAGTTGTTTTCTTATAGTATAAAACTCCAGAGACTAATAAAGTGTCAAATACCTATTACTGCTGGGAGAGGATTCTGGGAAGATAGTGGAGTAGGAAGCACCAGGAATCTGGCTCTCCACCTCGACAACAAATTGCACTGGCAGAATCTGTCTGACGTAACTATTTTGGAACTCTGGAGTCTGTTGAAGGCCTGCAACTACTAGGGGAAGAACTGGAGGGTAAATTGTGGTCAATTTCAGCTTTTAGCTCTTAGTAGCTATCCATCCCTCCCCCTCAGCCACATGGTAGGCAGCTGTGCACATGTTCCTGGTGTAGCTTGCACACGGCTCATATAAGATGGGGTGGGCAAAAAAGACCCTGTCCTCCAGATATCACGGATCTGTGATCTGATAACTGAGTGCCACTTACGATCATAGAGGTGCAGACAAAGGGGCAGGCAGCCAGTGTTGCTGCATCTTCCCCCTTTGTTGCAAGCCCCTCTCCCTCATGCTGAAGTGACATCCAGGGATTTAAAGGGCTAGCACCCTTTTTTTCTCCCCCTTCACTTTTTGCCTTTCCACCTTTTGGGAGTCAGACATTAAAGAGAGGACTTAAAAAACAGCTCATATAGGGGGAAAATTAGAATGTGTCCACATATGCCTAGGGAAGGGCTCAGAAAAGACCTGAGAAGACCTTAAGCTTACATCTCAGACTGATCCTTGGCACAGAGATGGCCTACAGCAATCAAAAAAACAAAAACAATAACAAAAAAATAGTAAACCCTGGGGAAGGTGGAGAATCTGATTTCCAAAGTTACCACATTATTAGATTCAAATGTCCAGTGTTCAACAAAAAAATCACAAGGCATACAAAAAACAGTAAAGTATGACCCATTCAAAAGAAAAAAATAGCAGAAACTGTCCCTGAAAAAGACCTAATGGCAGATATACTATACAAAGACTTTAAAACAACCATCTTAAAGATGTTCAAAGAACTAAAGGAAAATGTGGAGGAAGTTATGAAAATGATGTGTGAACAAAATGGAAATGTCAATAAGGAGATAGAAAATCTAAAAAGAAACCAAAAAAGAGCTTCTGGAGCTGAAAATTACAGTAAAATTAAAAATTCGCTGGATGGATTCAGAGGCAGATTTGAGCAGGCAAGAGAAAAGATCATCAAACTTGAAGATAGGACAATGGAAATTATCAAGTCTGAGGAATAGAAAGAAAAAGGACTGAATAAAAGCAAGCAGAACTTAAGGGACTTATGGGACATCATCAAGAGGACCAACATACATATCATGGGAGACCCGGAAGGATGAGAGAGAAAGAGCCAGAGCAAATATTACAAGAAATAATGGCTAAAAACTTCCCAAATGTGGGTGTTCCCTGGTGGCCTAGTGGTTAGGATTCCAGGCTCTCACTGCGGTGGCCCAGTTTCAATCCCTGGTTCGGGAACTGAGATCCTGCAAGCCACGTGGCACAGCCAAAAATCAACAACAACAACAAAAAAAACCTTCCCAAATTTGTTGAAAGACACAGTATAAATATCCAAGAAGCTCAACAAACTCCAAGTAAGATGAACTCAAAGAGACCCACACTGAGACACATTATAATAAAACTTTCAAAAGACAAAGACACAGAAAGAATCTTGAAAGCATCAAGAAAGAAGTGCTTCATCACATACAAGGGATCCCCAAGAAGAATATCAGCAGATTTCTCATCAGAAATCTGGAGGCCAGAAGTTTTCTTATCAGAAACTTTGGAGGCCAAAAGAGAATGGGCCAATATATTCAAAGTTCTAAAAGAAGAAAACGGTCAACCAAGAATCCTATATCTGGCAAAACTGCCCTTCAAAAGGGAAAGAGAAGTTAAGATATTCCAAATAAATAAAAGCTGAGGGAGTTTATGACCACTAGACCTGCCCTACAGGAAATGCCCAAGGGCTTCCTGTAAGGTAAAATGAAAGGACGTCAGATAGTAACTCAAAGCCATATGGAGATATAAAGATTTCAGTAAAGGTAAATACATGAGCAATTATAAAAGCTAGTATTATTGTATCCTTGGTTTGTAACTGCACTTTTTATTTTCTGCGTGATTTAAGAGACTAATACATTTAAACTAAAAAACCCCCAATGATTAGTGTAAAAGCTAGTGTTTCTGTAACTCTGGTTTATAACTCCAAATCTTGTTTTATACATAATTTAAGAGACTAATGCATTTAAAAGAATTATTAGTTTATGTTTTGGGACACCATGAATAATGGTGTTGTGACATCAGAAACTGAAAGGAGTGGAGACAGAGCTGTAAAGGAACAGAGTTTTTGTATGTTATTGAAGCTAAGCTGGTATAAGTTGAATTCAGAGTGTTAAAACTTTAGGTTGTTAAGTGTAATCCTATGATAACCACAAAGAAATTAGCTATAGAACATACACAAAAGGAAATGAGAAAGGAATTTAAACATTTCGCTACAAAAACTCAACAAAACACAAAAGAAGACAGTAATACGGGGAAATAAGGGACAAAAAAAGCTTTAAGGCATGTGTAAAATAAATAGCACAATGAGAGAAGCAAGTCCTTTCTTATCAGTAATTACTTTAAGTGTAAATGAGTCCATGAAACTCTTCAAACAAAAGACAGAGATTGGCATAAGGGATAAAAAATACATGACCCAACTACAAGAGACTCACTTGAGATCCAAAGACACAATCAGGTTGAAAGTAAAAGGATGGAAAAAGGTATTCTATGCAAATAGTAACCAGAAGAGAGCAGGGGTGACTGTACTAATTATCAGATAAAGTAGACTTCAAATCAGAAATGTTACAAGAGACAAAGAGGGATGTTCTGTATTAACAAAAGATTTGGTGCAGCAAGAAAATATAACAGTTATAAACATTTATGCACTTAATGACAAACCATCAAAATGTATGAAGCAAAAACAGAATTGAAGGGAGAAATAGACAGTTCTATAATAATAGTTGGAGACTTCATTACCACACTGAAAATAATGTATAGAACAATCAGACAAAAGATAAGTAAGGAAATAGAAGACTTAACACAATAAACCAACTAGATCTAACAGACATATACAGAACACTACCCAACAACAGTAGAATACACATTCTTCTCAAGTGCACATGGGACATTTTCCAAGATGGACCATATGTTAGGCCGCAGATTAAGTCTCAATAGATTTTAAAAGATAGATCTCATACAGAGTGTCTTCTAAGATCACAATGGAATGCAGTTAGAAATCAGTAACAAAAGGAAAACAGGAAAATTATGGAAATTAAACAACACACTTTTAAACAACCAGTGCATCAAAGAAGAAATTACAAGGGAAATTAGAAAATACTTAAGAGTCAAATGAAAACAACACAGCATACCAAAATTTACAGGACACACACAGGAAGAGCAGTGCTAAGGGGGAAATTTATAGCTAAAAATTTTTACATTGAAAAGTAAGAAGGATCTCAAATCAACAAACCAACCTTACACCTAAAGGAACTAGGAAAAGAAGAACAAACCAAACCCAAAGCTAACAGAACGAAGGAAATAATAAAGATTAGAGCAGAGATAAATGAAGTACAGACTAGAAAATCAGTAGAGATAATCGATGAAACAGAAAGTTCGTTCTTCAAAAAGATTAACAAAACTGACAAATTCTGGTGCTAGGTGGACTAAGAATAAATGAGAGAAGACTAAAATTACTAAAATCAGGACTTCCCTGGCAGTGCAGAGGTTAAGACTCCACGCTTCCAATGCAGGGGACGCGGGTTCTATCCCTGGTCAGGGAACTAAGATCCCACATGCCACGCGGCCAAAAAATAAAATTAAAAAAAAACTTACTGGGGCTTCCCTGGTGGTGCAGTGGTTAAGAATCCACCTGCCAATGCAGGGGACACGGGTTTGAGCCCTGGTCCGGAAAGATCCCACATGCCGCGGAGCAACTAAGCCCATGCGCCACAACTACTGAGCCTGCGCTCTAGAGCCCGCGAGCCACAACTACTGAAGCCCATGCACCTAAAGCCTGTGCTCTGCAACAAGAGAAGCCACCACAATGAGAAGCCTGCTCACTGCAACAAAGAGTAGCCCCCGCTCACTGCAACTAGAGAAAGCCTGTGTGCAGCAACAAAGACCCAGCGCAGCCAAAAATTAATTAATTAATTTAATTTAATTATTTTAAAAATTTACTAAAATCAGCAATAAAAGTGGGAACATTATTACTGATTCTACAGAAATAAAAAGGATTATAAAAGTGTACTATGAACAATTGTACACCAACAGATTGGATAATCTAGATGAAATGGACAAATTCCTAGGTTGTCCTTAAATAAAATTGATACTTTAAAAAATGTATTAAGGAATAATTGACAAATATACAACAACATTTTATAGGTAAAGCTTGAGTCTTCAAACAGGAAGGTTAAAAATGTAAAATTATGCCTCGAGCAAAATAAAAAGTTCTCAGTAATTAACAATTATTTATGTATTAACTACTAAAACCAAGGAGACATTTCCCTATAAGAACTAGATAGTGCTGTAAGTTATAAGATCTAACAATTAAATAACTGATAATAGCAATGAATTTTTAATTTTAACCACAATCCAATATGTTTCTGTACCTTTTTGAGTTAAAAGAAAACGTCTACTTTCAGTAATCGCAAAGTGCTATGCAAATATTCTTTTTTAAGTTTATCCTTTTAAAAAGACGTTGTCAGTGAGCTGCAAGAGAGAGAGAAAGCCACAGGTACTACCATCATCTCCAGTGCTCTGTATGTGGGTACAATACCTCCATGGCACCCACATGACAATCCAGATGTACTTTTTCAGCTATGTGTGTTGCAACTTCTTGCATCAGTCTGTCCATCCCATCAAGGTCCAAAAAGCCCAGGCCAAAGACCCCAACCCAGGCCTCAGAGATTTTGAAGCCAATGTCATAAGGCTGCTGGACAAAACAATTATTGGTTTTCCAATGGAAGTAAACCAAATTAGTGCGCCCTTTTATTATCAACTAGGCCTTTTTATGGTGAGTTAATAGAACACAACTACAGTGCCCATCGCAGTAGAGGCTGTTACCTCCAAAGCCTTCTTTGCTTGGCTCTTTATGACCACAGCCCTGTGTGGAAACAGTTTGAGATTGATGAGTGAATCCTTTGAACTAAAGACTATGCAATGGGGATGCCTCCTAGAGGTGGCGAAGTATTTTTCTCATGTCTTATAAGGAAGGTCTTGAGACCTATTCAGCTCACAGATCCTAGATAAATCAAAAGTATTAGAGGGCTACTCCATAGATGTATAACCTTCAATGACTAACCAAATTGTGGCACTTGAGGGAGCACCTTCAACATTTTCTTTCTTTATTTATGCAGACCATGTGAAAGGGGCCAATCCTGGGAAGGCTCTGGGCTTGGGGCTATCACTTTTTGCCAAGACCACCAAAAGAACCTTCCTGAGTGCTGAACTGGTCTTCAACCTTCAGGGCCGGGGGCAGCAGTGCTCCAGTGGATCTTGGCAGAAACTATGCCAACCAAGCTGCTGCTGGAAGGAGTCTAAACAGGCAAATGTGTAGATTCTACTAACTATAGCCTGATCCTAGAGGCTGCTCGTGCTCCAAAGTCCTGCTAGCCCTGCTGTCTTCCCCTTACCATAGTTTTTGAGGCATTTGAAGAGTTTTTTCCAGATTATGTTTAAAATTTTAAAAGAAAGCCATGTTGTGAAGAACTCAAGGGCAGAGATAAAGTATTGATGACTTGTTTTGGCATTGGCTTTACTAATTCAGCAAGACCATCAAGTGGTATTATCTCAGGATAAGGCCCTACCTACAGAAAAAACAGTGCAGCCAAGGAAACCCAGGGAATGAGTTTGAATGCATACATCCAGGACAGGAGAGCTACTATATTAAGGATTTTCTTTTCTTTTCATCATCAACAACAACAACGAATCAGAACATACAAATAAAAGACAACTATATATCCAAAAAAAAAAGAAAATAGTTTCACTCACTCATGAAAAAGTGTACTTGCTGTTAATCCTACTTTAAAACTGTGTTGAATTTTGCAAGTCTGTTGTATATATAATTTGGTGAATAAAATTAACGTTGAAAAGTTCATAGTAATTTTCTCTAAGGAAGGACTTCATCATTTTTCACACTCTTGTTTGTCTCCCCTCATATGCCGTCGGCTCCCATGCATGCCTTGGTTTTACATTCCCAAGATCCAGGCCGAGCCCTGGCAACCAGTAGGCATGCATTACCTAATTGTTAAATTACTGAGCAAATGAATGATAAATATATGAGTTGAAGCTAGGGAAGCTTGATAAAAAAATCCATCTTGTGGCTTTAAAAGTAATTCATGGCTGGATGATTAACTTTCTGTAGTGCTGGTACCTTCTCCAAAAATGATTTTCCCAAATGAATAAAAGGTGTAATTAATTTCATTTTTTTAAAAAGTAGCCTACAAAAAAGAATCAAAGATTTGCTCATCCTTTTCCCTACTTCTCTACACTCCCACTGCAGTTCCCAAAATCAGAATCTACCTTCCTCCAGAAAATTTTCAGGAAACTTTAAAAAATTAATAAAGTTAATATACTTCCTTTCTTGTTCACTACAAGTTATTTGTTTTGGATGAAAGGATAAGAGGCTATTAGGAAAGGTTTATTCTGAACACTTAATATCAGAACTGCTGAGTTCAGTATAAGGTCAAGTTTTTATTTTCTTCTCTCCTTCTGATATTCTTGTGCTTATGGGTTTAAACAGTATGAACTGTAGGAACTCCTGAAATTCATGATTTTTCTTACCCTGAAGTATATCTACATATACATATGTATGTGTTTGTACACACACAGGGTATACACACACACAAGTACATATTTCAGAGTAAGAAAAATTATATATATATGTATTTATGTATCACCTGTATGTGTTTGTGTTAAACATATTTTAAAGGAAATAAACACTACAGAAAGATTTCCTATTATAACTCAAATGAACTCTCAAATTGCCGCCATCATCAAATTCCATATCACTTCAACATTCATATTTAATTATCTCAGAAGATGATGAGTAAAGCGTTTATTAGAACTGATGTGTTGAATATTAGTATTATTTGTAGACTATTAGTCTTTAGAAAAGATAGTTCAAAATGCTTGCTATATTTTCATCAGGTGATTAGAGAACAAGATTTCTGAAAAACAAAAGATTTCCCAAGTAAAAGTGAAAACTTACCCCAGCGCAGCATCTGTTTTTCAAACTGTAATCTAAAAGGAAATATATATAAATGTATATAAATTATAAGCATCAAACATTTTTTATTATACCTGTGTAATGGCAGAGAATTGGACTACATTATTTTTTCTATCATCATTATAATAATATTTCTATGGATAAAAATTCACTTCTGTTTGAGCCTTCCTGTCTATCTGTAAAATGAGGATAGCATCTGCCCATCTATCCTATAGGATTGTTGAAAATGCAAATAGAATTGT
Source organism: Balaenoptera borealis (assembly GCF_965194805.1). Taxonomy (NCBI): domain Eukaryota; kingdom Metazoa; phylum Chordata; class Mammalia; order Artiodactyla; family Balaenopteridae; genus Balaenoptera; species Balaenoptera borealis. The sequence goes on along the minus strand of NC_138879.1, from coordinate 46,290,004 downwards.
TTATAGGAAAGCTTAAATGAATATTAAGCACCAAGTATTAAGGGCAAGATATAAAGTGATGTACTTTCACTAGTATTTTCTTATTTCTGTTCCATTTTAATTTCACAAACTCACAGCCTAATTTCTCTAACTCTGTACTATGACTGACACCATTTACATCATATAATATTAAGATCATTTACTGAGGAAAAGCAAGAAGAGAAATTGTCACACTTCATATACCAATAAAGTTCTTATTTAGTACAAGCCTAGTATTGAATTAGAAATGGGAGCTTCCCATCTCTGAGTCAGTAAGTCAAATCTGATTCAACCTGGATGATTACCTAAAGTCACAGCCATTGGATGCTATTTGTAAAACCCTGTTTAAAGGTACTGATCATCTTGCTTCATTCATCAATGAATATTTATTGAGCACAGACTCATCTGCTTCTCTGACTCACTGCTATTCCACCATCCTGAGGCAAAAAAATTGTATTAATAAACATAACTGGCAGACTATTCTGGTATTAATTATTCACTGAGAATTTCCCCAAGCCAAGGACCCATTTGGAGGAAGAAGAAAGGACCTGTTATGGATTACCTAAACCAACCCTAAAACAGCTATTCTGCCAATACACCAAACAAAAGGTCAGGAAATTTAGAAACTATTTAAAACACATAATTGGTTATGAGCCACCTTTGCTTGTAATAATCCTTACTCTTCAGTGGAAAAATTCTCACCTCATGCTCTAACGGAACTCTCTGCTTCCCTTTCACAGCACTTCCAACACTGTTGTTACACATTACTTGTTGTCTGTTCTTGCCACTTAAACTGAGTGAGAGCAAAGACAATATCTTGTTCATGATTGTATCCTTAAATTCTGGCACATAGATGGTACTCATTAGTTTTCTGTAGAAGGAATGAATAAAGAACCATACTTTCCACCCATTTTCAGGCTTTGGAAAAAGATACTTAGGCTCTTTGAGCCCATTTCCTCAACTCTATAACAGAAACAAGGATTTGAGATATAAAGGTTAAGTGCCTATCACAATAATAGGCACTCAACAAGTGGTAACTATTATTATTATTATTACTAATATTCCTTTTTATTATTATAAACTGAGCTCTTCTAAAAGTAGGATCATAATTTTATGTCCATAATAAACAAGTAAATCTTTACAGTATTTCAGAAACCTTCAGAATCACTATAGCCTAGTTCTTCATCCCCCCTTAAAAAAAAAATAAAAAAGGCAGTTGATACATTAAGGTTTTCAACTAAATTTAAATATAACTGGCAGGCCAATGTTTTTTTGTTTGTTTTGTTTTGCAAAACTATTCCTCTTAACAGCTGGAACATGTAATCAATGAAATCACTTTTAGTGTTCAACTGAGTTAAATGGTGATTGTCTTAGGTAGATTGGTATGTGAATTCTACAGAATACCAAATGACTTAATTTTAAGAAAACCAAACTCTAAGCTTTCTGTTAAAAGGATGATCTATAACATATATACGTTACATACACACTCTCTCTCACACACACACACACACACACACACACGTTGCTGCTGTGTCTTTAGCCACATAAAATATTTATAATTGATACCCTCTGGGACCGGAAAATACAGGCCATGTAGAATATAGGAAAGGCATATTTGGGAAGATTACAAATAATTACATTAAAAATATGATGCCAATAAGAAGTTCACGTGTGTTACTGTTTTTAAGTTGGAGATTTTACCTGTGATTGAAAAGAAGAAATGGTTCTTATTTTTTAAAAAATAACCTGCTGGCCAGAAGTTACATATGAAATTCCAAGTCCCTTAACTGTGTGCGATAAGGTAACTATGCAGGAGCTCAATTTTTAGAATACCAGATTCCACCACGTAAAGCTCATTAACTGAATTACCCCCTAATCTCTCCTCACTCTAGGCTTTTGTTTATTTTTTACATACTGTAATTTATTTGGGGGTATTTTAAACTCTTAATGCCATGTAGCAGAAAATAAGCCTATGCAGATCTCTTTAGATGTCAAGCATATGTTGAGAATGAGAAATTAAATTATCCTTAACACACACACACACACACACACACACACACACAATTACATTTCTCTGCCATTCTAGAAATTTCTGGAAAATAACTTCTGAGCCAACTTGATACGGATCTTTAAGGTTCAAGTATGTGAACACATTTTTGGAAGGTTTTTAATCTGCAAAGCATTCTAATGGTCTTATTAGCATCTATACCTTTGGTAAAAATATTCCTGTTTCATGGAATTTAGACTCTTTAAATATTGTATCCTTTACCAAGATTTATTGTGACTATTATTTAATCTTTTAATTTGTCATAGGGTTAAATACAATGTTTTACCTCTCTCTGTTGGCTTGTTTCCCTCATCTTATAAACACGGTCAGGTCTTTATCAGACTAAAAGAAATTAAAATATAATTTTAAAATACCATCCCATAACCTTGTTTTCACCTCAAACTACAAGTTTATTTTGATTTCTTGAAAGGACAGTCTGTATTTACTGCCTCCTTTGTCAACTCACATTCACTGTTTAACCCATGAAATCTGACTTTTTTTTCCTTCCACTACTCAAACGGCTGTTCTTGTTAAGATTGCCAGTGAATAATTTTTGATCCCCATCTTAAATGACACTATTGACCATTCTTCTCTGCAGTTCTCACCTCCTTTGGCTTTCTAATCGTCATTCTTTGCTGGTTCTCCTTATACACTCTGCCCATAGTATCCCAGTTGGTTTCACCAGCAATTCTTACCCTGTTCATCTCTTTTCTTTTTCTTTTTTTAACATCTTTATTGGAGTATAATTGCTTTACAATCGTGTGTTAGTATCTGCTTTATAACAAAGTGAATCAGCTATACATATACATATATCCCCATATCTCCTCCCTCTTGCGTCTCCCTCCCACCCTCCCTATCCCACCCCTCTAGGTGGTCACAAAGCACGAGCTGATCTCCCTGTGCTATGTGGCTGCTTCCCACTAGCTATCTATTTTACATTTGGTAGTGTATATATGTCCATGCCACTCTCTCACTTCGTACCAGCTTACCCTTCCCACTCCCCGTGTCCTCAAGTCCATTCTCTGCATCTGCGTCTTTGTCTTTATTCCTGTCCTGACCCTAGGTTCTTCAGAACCATTTTTTTTTTTTTTTTGATTCCATATATATGTGTTAGCATACGGTATTTGTTTTTCTCTTTCTGACTTACTTCACTCTGTATGACAGACTCTAGGTCCATCCGCCTCACTACAAATAACTCAATTTCATTTCTTTTTATGGCTGGGTAATATTCCATTGTATATATGTGCCACATCTTCTTTATCCATTCATCTGTCGATGGACACTTAGGTTGCTTTCATGTCCTGGCTATTGTAAATAGAGCTGCAATGAACATTGTGGTACATGGCTCTTTTTGAATTATGATTTTCTCAGGGTATATGCCCAGTAGTGGGATTGCTGGGTGGTATGGTAGTTCTATTTTTAGTTTTTTAAGGAACCTCCATGCTGTCCTCCATAGTGGCTGTATCAATTTACATTCCCACCAACAGTGCCAGAGGGTTCCCTTTTCTCCACACCCTCTCCAGCATTTATTGTTTGTAGATTTTTTGGTGATGGCCATTCTGACTGGTGTGAGGTGATACCTCATTGTAGTTTTGATTTGCATTTCTCTAATGATCAGTGATATTGAGCATCCTTTCATGTGTTTGTTGGCAATCTGTATATCTTCTTTGGAGAAATGTCTATTTAGGTCTCCTGCCCATTTTTGGATTGGATTAGTTTTTTTTTTTGATACTGAGCTGCATGAGCTGCTTGTAAATTTTGGAGATTAATCCTTTGTCAATTGCTTCATCTGCAAATATTTTCTCCCATTCTGAGGGTTGTCTTTTCATCTTATTGATGGTTTCCTTTGCTGTGCAAAAGCTTTTAAGTTTCATTAGGTCCCATTTGTTTATTTTTGTTTTTGTTTCCATTTCTCTAGGAGGTGGGTCAGAAAGGATCTTGCTGTGATTTATGTCATAGAGTGTTCTGCCTATATTTTCCTCTAAGAGTTTGATAGTCTCTGGCCTTACACTGAGGTCTTTAATCCATTTTGAGTTTATTTTTGTATATGGTGTTAGGGAGTGTTCTAATTTCATTCTTTTACATGTAGCTGTCCAGTTTTCCCAGCACCAATTATTATTTTTTTTTTTTAAATAAATTTATTTATTTATTTATTTTTGGCTGTGTTGGGTCTTTGTTTCTGTGCAAGGACTTTCTCAAGTTGTGGCAAGCGGGGGCCACTCTTCATCGCGGTGCGCGGGCCTCTCACTGTCGCGGCCTCTCGTTGCGGAGCACAGGCTCCAGACGCGCAGGCTCAGTAGTTGTGGCTCACGGGCCTTGTTGCTCCGTGGCATGTGGGATCTTCCCAGACCAGGGCTCGAACCCGTGTCCCCTGCATTGGCAGGCAGACTCTCAACCACTGCACCACCAGGGAAGCCCCCAGCACCAATTATTGAAGAGGCTTCAACAGCAATTTTTAAAGTAACTCTCCTCTTTTTAGGTTTTTCAAAGGCATCCGACTTTATTTTCATAGAAATAAATTATTTTTGTATTCATATGTAATTGGTTTACATAATGTTTCATTAAATTACATAATTATGATTGCAATAGGAACCAACAGGGTTTTTTTTGGGGGGGGAGGGATTTGTTTCTGTCACTTTTTTTTTTTAACATCTTTATTGGAGTATAATTGCTTTACAATGGTGTGTTAGTTTCTGCTGTATAACAAAGTGAATCAGCTATACATAAACATATATCCCCATATCTCCTCCCTGTTGCATCTCCCTCCCACCCTCCCTATCCCACCCCTCTAGGTGGACACAAAGCCCCAAGCTGATCTCCCTGTGCTATGTGGCTGCTTCCCACTAGCTATCTATTTTACATTTGGTAGTATATATATGTCCATGCCACTCTCTCACTTTGTCCTAGCTTACCCTTCCCCCTTCCCGTGTCCTCAAGTCCATTCTTTACGTCGGAACCAACAGTTCTTAAAACAAATACAAATATTCTTGACGAGCATCCAACTTGTAAAAGCAGAAGTGAACAGGCATACTAGAGAGGAGTAACCTGTTAGGCACGAGCATCTCTGCTACTATGGTAGGATGCTTTACAGAGAGAATGGAGACTCTCAGTTACTCCAGGAAATTCCTTAAAAGTGAACGCTGGTTAGCAGTTCTCATAAAATTGCCGTGATGATGAAATGAGATATCATTCATTTACATAGTTTGGCATGATGCTTAGCACGCAGTAAATGCTCAATAAATTATTTACTATTACTAAGAACATTTATAACCCACTATAACCTTTACAGAAGACATCTTGAATAAAAGCATTAACCAGAAAGCTTTGGGTAGTGATGAGAGGAGGGGAGGAATAGGTTTTTCAAGTTAAGTGAACAACATCTGCAAATGCAAACCTGTAAAAAGCATGCTGTTCAGGGAGGAGCATTGGGTAGTTTGGTGGACTGAGGGCCACTTTTTTCACATATCTCATCTGTCTCCCCTGCTTTACAGGGAGCTGTTTAGTATATAATTATATATTCTCATACTTCTTTGAATATCTCACACTAACATGGTACCTGACAAAATTGGCATTCACTGTTTTGGTATGCCTCTGTTTACCCATCTGTAAAATATAAACAATAAGTATCGTATATGTCCAAACATAAATTAACATTTAGGACTGTAAAAGCCCTATTTTGAAGGTTCAGCATAAGAAATGTAATATTCTGCTTCCTAGGGTTCCTTTTTTTATTATCACAGAATTTTCCCTAGATTCTTAGTACTTATCATTCCAGTACTTACTATGCCCATGTAAAAGAGTAAGCAGAAATTTTTTCGTAGTTAATGCTTCAGTTTCACTGACTAAAGCTCTCTTTCCCTTGAGATTTTGTAAAAAACAGGGTTCTTAGGGGAAAACATGGCTACCCCTTATGGGGTTTTTTTGATGCAGAGCAAAATTTGAACTCCCTTCAGAGATGTGAACTTAATGTTTGATGGAATACATCCATCATTCAAGCCGTATCACTCTATATAGTCCGATATCAATATTGGTCTTTGGAGAAGGGGTGGCTGTGCAGCATTAAGATGCCTTTAAACAGGGATTATATCTTTACAAAGAACACTTATAGCCCACAAAGACAGGTATTTGTGTGCTTTTCTTTCTTTCTTTCTTTCTTTATTTTTGTCTGTGTTGGGTCTTCGTTTCTGTGCGAGGGCTCTCTGTAGTTGCGGCGAGTGGGGGCCACTCTTCATCGCGGTGCGTGGGCCTCTCACTACCGCGGCCTCTCCTGTTGCGGAGCACAAGCTCCAGACGCGCAGGCTCAGTAATTGTGGCTCACGGGCCTAGTTGCTCTGCGGCATGTGGGATCTTCCCAGACCAGGGCTCGAACCCGTGTTCCCTGCATTAGCAGGCAGATTCTCAACCACTGCGCCACCAGGGAAGCCTGCTTTTCTTTTTTTTAAGTGACGAAATTTCTTCTTGAAAGAATTAACCTTTTTTTTTATAGATTTATTTATTTTTCGCTGTGTGTCTTCGTTGCTGCACGTGGGCTTTCTCTAGTTGCAGCTAGTGGGGGCTACTCTTTGTTCTGGTACGCGGGCTTCTCATTGTGATGACTTCTCTTGTTGCAGAGCACGGGCTCTAGGCGTGCGGGCTTTAGTAGTTGTGGCACGTGGGCTTCAGTAGTTGTGGCTTGCAGGCTCTAGAGCGCAGGCTCAGTAGTTGTGGCACACGGGCTTAGTTGCTCCACGACATGTGCATCTTCCCAGACCAGGGCTCGAACCCGTGTCCTCTGCATTGGCAGGCAGATCCTCAACCACTGCACCGCCAGGTAAGCCCATGAAAGAATTAACCTTTAAATGTGTATTTAGGTGCCACTTTGGATTACATTCAGCTGTAAGAGTTTCAGAGTGGGGCGGTGGGGGGGGTTATGTTTTTATTACCGTTTAATTAACTGTAACATCATATTTAATCATCCACTTCTCTTCCAGTAATATCTAGAATAAATTACACCTGGTAATATTATAAGAAGAAAATAACTCTTTAACTGTAATTCATTCATCGTTAGCTAAATCTGTCACTAGGCTCACACACAAAGCCCAAAATTTATTTTCTGTAATATAAAAAGGACTATGATTATAAGTAGTGTTCAGCAATCAGTAAATTTCACTGACTTTATTTTTTTTTTTTTTTACAATCACTTTTGTTATTTATTTATTTATTTATCCATTTATTTATGGCTGTGTTGGGTCTTCGTCTCTGTGCGAGGGCCTTCTCCAGTTGCGGCAAGTGGGGGCCACTCTTCATCGCGGCGCGCGGGCCTCTCACCATCGCGGCCTCTCTTGCTGTGGAGCACAGGCTCCAGATGCTCAGGCTCAGTAATTGTGGCTCACGGGCGCAGTTGCTCCGTGGCATGTGGGATCTTCCCAGACCAGGGCGCGAACCCGTGTCCCCTGCATTAGCAGGCAGATTCTCAACCACTGCGCCACCAGGGAAGCCCCTCACTGACTTTATTTTTGACAATCATTTATCATATCTTTTTATTTGCTCAGTTTTCAAAAGTCAACTTGTACGTATTTTAAATTTTAATTTAAAATGTTAATTAAATTTAATTTTAATAAGTACACAATTTTTCTTAAAAATTTTTTGTTAAGAATTGTGTTGATGCAACAATATCTCACATTGCCCAAAATGGAATTGCTGTTTTTAACCCAACATAATCCTTTTCCTTGAAGAACCTTCCTTTTGGAAAGCAGTATGCTGTAATTAAAACAGTCTTCATTAAGCTTAGTTTCCTCTGAATATGTTACTTTACCTATAAAATTATGAAAATATCGACCCCAAAGAGTAATTACTATTAAATTAGGCCACTTAAGGTAAAGTACTTTACAAACAAATGATAAATAGTATAATTTCTGATAATGTCATTTTTTAAATGCCACTAAAACAAAAAGATTTTTAGTTCATTGTTCTCAGTTATATGAAAAGAGCACTGGTATTGAAGTTAGGAGGCCTATGTTTGTATTGGTTGCATGACTTGACACAAGTAGATTCATTCTTTGAGACTCCGTTTCCTCTTCCTTAAAAAAAAAATTAGTGTGCTTATTGTCAGGCAAAAATAATATACAAATATGAAAATACCTGAAACAGTAGGCAAAGTACTATTGTGTAATATTATATCACAGTGGTATTTATTTTACCAGTAGTGAATGTCTTTTGTACTAGTTCTTCTCAAGATCAACTTGTAGCAGAGCATTTTCCTGAGATAAGTTCATTTAGAAGGTTTGTGAGAAGGACTATAAAAATCTTTTAAAAACATTTAAAAGTATTGCTCTTCTGATTTTTTAATACACTCATTTTATTAGGTGTGCTTATCAACCATAAACAGTTTTCCATTTGGGGGCTTAAATCATGGTGAGAAAGGGATTACAAACAAATCATTTTATGAACTCTCCAGAAAAGGATGGAAAGGTCAAAGCTGAAATTGCTGCTTTACAAGATGTGGCTCTGTGAAGATAAATCTTAGAAGAACTGGTCTTTTCTCTTTTTGTTTGTTACATACCATAAAGTAAGAGCTTAAACAGTAATTAGACTATCAAGCCTAATTATTGTTTTCTGTAAGTATACTAGATCCTTAAGCATCTGAAACCAGTTGATGTCCTTCCTCACTGAGATTTTTAGACAAAATGTGAACTAGAGATTTTGGGGGGGGGGGGTTTCCTAATATTTTATTATTAAAAAGATATGTAGGGCTTCCCTGGTGGCGTGGTTAAGAATCCACCTGCCAGTGCAGGAGACATGGGTTCGAGCCCTGGTCCAGGAAGATCCCACATGCCGCGGAGCAACTAAGCCTGTGTGCCACAACTATTGAGCCTGCACTCTAGAGCCCGTGAGCCTCAACTACTGAAGCCCACACTCCTAGAGCCCATGCTCCGCAACAAGAGAAGCCACAGCAATGAGAAGCCCGCGCACGGCAACGAAGAGTAGCCCCCGCTCGCTGCAACTAGAGAAAGCCCGCACACAGCAATGAAGACCCAACACAGCCAAAAATAAATAAATAAATAAATAAAATAAAAGGAAAAAAAAATGTAAACATGCAAGCAAGTTGAAAGAAGTATACAGTAAACAGTCAAATACACATACCCCCTAGATTCACAATTAACATTTTGCTATATTGGCTTTATCATATACCTACTCATCTATCCATCCCTGGACTAGAAGTTTTTAAGCAGGAAAACGTTTTTATTTACTCTCTTATGTGTATTTTATATAGCAACCTTAAGAAAAAATTTTTTGAAAGTTCAATGCTTATAAGCTGTAATTTTCTGAGTTTTATATTAAAGAAAAATATTCCACATGCATAATATAAACACATGAATGGAAAGATGAACACCAAATTCAGGAGAGTAGTTACGTGCATAGAGGAAGGGGAAAGTGCTCATAGAGAAGTTCACAGGGGGCTTCAACTGTAATGTTTTAAAATCTGAAGAGTAAAATGTTAGAACGTGATCCTGCTGTCTACTGAGTATCTGGCTGTGTGTTATCCTCTCTGTTCTTTGCTGTATGTTTGAAATATTTCACAATTAAACATTAAGAGAAAGAGTTGCTACCTAGTCTTCTTTTCCCCTGGCAAAGTATTTTTCATTTCACTTAAGATCCGTTGTCCAGTTGACCTTCCAGCTGAGGTGGATTGAATAGAATCGAGCAATACCATATCTCTTCTCAGTTAGTTGATGTACTAGCTGAAGAATGATACAGAGTACCCCCTTTCTACTGAGAACTGAAGAGTATAACTTTTGCATCCTTCTTGATTTTTGCCTAACCGAGGCAGGGAACAGAAAAAAAAAACCAAAAACTTCCTGTATTATATTTAAATTCCTTGAAGATATTTGAAGGTTGTTGAAAAGTACAAAATTGTGTATAACTGTGTAGTTTTGCATGTTCACCTGATTTCAGAGAAGAAAGACATGGAAAGTGAAATATGGCCAGGGAAGCTGATACATGAAAGCTTGGAGAGATAATGATGCTGCTCAGCCAGGGCCTGGAAACTTGATCAGTCTAAACAAACTGCATAGTACTAAATTGCTTGTGAAAGGGCTGAATCAATCCTGCTGCGATTTGAACTTTTGGCTCCTGAAAGTCTAGAGCAGTCTTGAAAATAAAAATAAAACCCTTACATACTGGATTGTGTTCCAGGCCCTCTGCTGTATTCTCTGTATGAAGGAGGCATCTACCCAAAGAGCAAGAGGCAGCAGAAAGATGAGACAATGAAAAGGAGTCCTAGGGATTTCTCCCCGTATCAGGAGCTCCCAGGGAGAGAGACCCTCTGTCATTAACATATTGATTCCTTCAGGGAATATTTATCTAGAGCCCTAAGCAGAATATAGTGGGGTGTGGGGTAAAGGATCAACCAACCAGAATATATTTAATGCTTATGACTTGCCCAGCACTGTGCTAGGCTCTATGAAGTCCACAAAAGAGAGTTACTGTACGTGATTTGCTTCAGCAGAGAGATAAATTATGTGGCATATGTGACATAAAATAGAGAATAAGACCTTGAATAACAATACAGATTATAATGCTAAAGGAGGGACTTCCCTGGTGGCACAGTGGTTAAGAATCTGCCTGCCAATGCAGGGGACACAGGTTCGAGCCCTGGTCCAGGAAGATCCCACGTGCCGCAGATCAACTAAGCCCGTGCACCACAACTACTGAGCCTGCACTGTAGAGCCTGCGAGCCACAACTACTGAAGACCACATGCATAGAGCCCGTGCTCCACAGCAAGAGAAGCCACCACAATGAGAAGCCCACGCACCACAACGAACAGTAGCCCCTAATCACCGCAACCGGAGAAAGCCCGCACGCAGCAACGAAGACCCAATGCAGCCAAAAATAAATAAATAAATAAATTTATTATTTTTTTTAAAATAAATAAATTCTAAAGGCATTAGAAAAGAGTCATAGCGTACTATAAACCAGGAATTGATCATTGGACTTAATCAGAAGGCCTCAGTTCAAATCCTATCTCTGACACTTGCTATGTAAACTTGGGCAGGTCCCTTAATTTTTGAGCCTCAATTTCCACACCAATAAAATGAAGCTGATAATCCCAGCTAGCTCTATTTACCTATACACAGGATTTCAGTAAGAATCAAGTGAGGATGTATGTGAAAACACTGTAGAGTTTTTAATTAATGAAAGAGCTGAGAATTGAACCAGGCCTTGAAAATATGTTGTACATGGATAACCTGTATAAAAATGGTCTCAGAGAAGGAATAATTTGAACAGAGAGGAGAGGGAGACTCAGATATAGGAGGACAGGATAGAAACCACCTAATTATGGCAAGGATTTGTTTTGGGAGAATGGGTAAAAAATAGTTACACTGATTGTGTTGGCGAAGAGATGGAGTTGAGAATAATATGCCATAATGGCTGGATTACAGTAGGATTTAAATTATGGAGGATCTGGGACTTCCCTGGTGGTGCAGTGGTTAAGAATCCACCTGCCAATGCAGGGGACACGGGTTCGAGCCCTGGTCCGGGAAGATCCCACATGCCGCGGAGCAACTAAGCCTGTGCGCCACAACTACTGAGCCCACATGCCACAACTACTGAAGCCAGTGCGCCTAGAGCCCATGCTTCGCAACAAGAGAAGCCACAGCAATGAGAAGCCCGCGCACCGCAATGAAGAGTAGCCCCCACTCGCCACAGCTAGAGAAAGCCCACACACGGTAACAAAGACCCAACGCAGACAAAAATAAATTAAAGGAATAAATAAATAAATTATGGAGGATCTGAAGGCCAGGAGAAGAGCTTGGACTTGATCTGAAAGGGAACAAGGAACTATTTGGGGGTTTTAAGTAGGGAATTATTATAAAAGGGTTTAACTCATTTTGATAATCAGTATCTAAAGTGCCTGGCCTTAAGGTGTTCAGGATTAGTCCAATTGTATTCAGTTAATCTGTCAATAGTATGTTGACAGATTGAATTGCACACATCTCAGCTTAGGTAAATGGATCTGAGACTGGATGAATTGGACACACCTTAGCCTAGAGTCTAGGCTTCTTATCACCTAGACATTAGTCTGGTTCATCTTTTCCTTAACTGTAGCAAGGAATGATAATACCTGCCCAGCTAGTAGGTTTATTTAAAACATCAAATGAGATGATGATCCCATGATTATCCACAAATACATTAAATGCCTCCTTCATGTAAGATGCTGTGTAAAAAAAAACTAGGGAAACAAAAAAATGTTTAGATATAAGTGCTTTGAAAAATGTCTTGGGATGAATAGGAGTTTGAAATACAGAGTTCTGAGGGATCTGGTAGCAAGAGGATGGTATACAACAGCCAGAAGATCATCTTACTGCTATATTTAGCACTGGGTTAGGTCCCTATTATTGTCAGGACCTGCTAGCTATAGCTAGGATCAAGTAGAGGAAAAAACACCAGGTGCAGGAAGGTAGGTATTTAAGGTCCGCAGGAGTTCTTCCTGTTGGCAGTAGACCTCTTCAGACTTAACGTGTTCGGTAGTGAACCTACATAATCATGCAGACAATGTAGAAGACTGATTAACAAAACAGGTTCTGGAGCCAGAATAACTGGCTGAGTTTGAAATACTACTGTATTACCTCAGGCAAATCATTTAACCTCTCTGAGCCTCGTAAAGATAATAATAGAATCATAGGGTTGTTTGTGAGAATTGAGATACTGCATGTAAACTCTTAATAGAGGATCTGGTACACAGTGAGTGTCAGCTCAATAAATATCAGTTATTGTTTTTACTTTCAAGACCTTCTCAGCTCCTCTAGATTCCGTATTATGTTACTCCCAAATTTATTTCCCATTTTTCTGTCTCTGTCTCACCCCATTTCAGGACATTGATAGTATTAGGCCACATTTGGCTCATTCACCTATAATGTCTTCTACATCATTAGCATCAAACAAGATCTTAAAACATCTTCTGAATTAAAAATTATCTTCAAAATAGTTTTTGTACTATATTTTTTACAGTCTAAGTAATTCTTTTAAATTAATTGTCTATAATATAGTTCTTCATATTTTTCTTTATAATTTAGTATATTTCTCTAGTTTCCTTAAGCATGTTTTACTTTTCTAATATTATACACATATACGTACGCATATGTACGTATATATACATATATTGATATATATATATATTTTTTTTAATGCAGTATGTAAAAGATGTGTAGAAGAGAATCTTGGGCCCTGAGTTAATTTAATAGATCACAGTGTGGGAGGAGACACAAAGATTCCAGTGGAAAACAGAAAACTAAACCCTTTAGGAAGGCAATTTGATAATGTCTGCCGATTCCTAAGATGTTTAAAATATTTTAACTAACTGCCAATTCCACCTCTAGGTATCCATCCAACAAATATATTCACATGAATGCCCAAAGATTGTGTGAAAGCATGTTCATAGTGATACTGTATATAATAGTAAAGACTGGAAACAATTTAAATGTTCATCAGTAGAGGACTATTTAAATAAATTATATATAATTGCAAAATAGAATACTATGCACTCCTTTAAAAGAATGAGGTATATCTTTATAAACATGGAAAAGTGTCCAAGATATAGTGATAAGTGTGTGGGGAACACAAAGCAGAATAATATGCATAATATAATTATGGCTTGTGTGCATGTGTGTTTCTTAAAGAGCAGCTACAATATATTAATGTTTGCTTATGCAAGGAAAATTTCTGGAAGTATTAACAGTCATCCCTGGGAGTAGGATGATGGGGATGAGAAGAGTGACTTTTACTTTATCCTTCTGAATACTAAAAAAAAGTTTTTGAGCATGTGTTTAAAAAATTTTTTTTAATGTTTAAAGAGATTGTGAGTATTAAATGGTTAAATGTTTTGTAAGGTGTGTTGGATGTGAAAAGTGATCTATAAATGCCTGTTGTTTTTACTAAACAATAGAGTGTGAGGCTTTTGTAACCTGAAGAAAGCAGCATTTCGGCATCTCTTCCTACTAGAGCATATGGTTAAGACTATGGGGGATGAGTGCCTTAGATCTGCCTCTCATGGAGTTGATAGGCAGATCTTTTCGGTATTCCCCATTGCTCTTATGGTGGAAAGTTCCATAGAAAGGATTGGAAGGGCTCAGTGACATTGTTTAATCCAGTGTTTAAAACTATTGTCAGATATTCTTTTAAATAAAACTATTAGCCTCATGGTGATTGCAAAACTTGATCACTTTTAAGAGCCTTTGTTTACAGAGTTTAGTGTATTGTATTGAACGAAGAGTGCCTTTGACTAAGTGTAGCAAGATACCTCTAGGTACTGTCTGGGCAACAAGTTTAAAAATTAGGGGTATTATCTTGAGAGTTTTATCCTAGCATTTTACAGATTAACAGGAGACAGACTGTTGTGCTACTCTAGGTAACAGGCTTTTTGCTTTGTAACTCTTTAAAGTGTTGGTTTTCTCCCTTTTGACCCTCAGGAGATTAATTTACTATTTATTTCTCTAGATCAAGCCCCTTAGAGAAAACATAAAAATGCAAATAGGTCTTCTGATTGGTATAATCATTCTTTCTTATGACTAGGTATTTAAAAAATAAAGTTATATAAGTTAATACTATTATTTCAAAGCTTAAAAAAAAAGAAAGCAAAATCCCAGTAAGCACTGCAGATCTCATGTTACTACAAGATGGCAATATATAATTAACTGCCTGGTAAACAATAATAGTAAAGACTTCCTGAATGAAATGGTGGTATATAGGGGAAGTTTATTTGTATTTTAATTTTCATTCATTGATTAACTTCTCATCCCAAATACAAACAAATACAATGCTTTCTGTTATTGGAAGCTGATTGGCCAATTTATGGACGGTAATAATACAAAAATTTAGTGCTGTCCTGTTTACAAACACTTGTGTCTGTGTATCTTAGTAAACCTGGGAGGTAAGCATTACCATCCCACTTTAAGATTAAAAGAACCAGGGCTGGAACAGTAAGTTCTGCCTGTGGACAAAGTAGCTAGAGTCTAGAACTTTCTGATATCAGATTCATTGCCGTTTTAATGTTGCCCACTTTAGCTGTTTTTCAGGTTGGTGGAAAAGAGCATAGAGGATTATCTCTAGTCCAACATTTTCATTTTCTCAGTGAATAAACTAAAACGCACAGTGGACTTTACCTGAAGGTTGCCAGACTGACTTCAGAGTCCCCTTGCTCCCCCCACACACGCACACACACGCTTTCTGAACAACCTAAAGAAAAGCACATAGGTCTTTTACCTCAGAGAAACACTCAAAGGATAAGATACACGGAAGAGTTAGAAAAGCAGAAACATTTTAATAAAAATGTAAAAATGTATTATAGTCCTGCACTCTGATCTAAGATTCTTTATTGAACGCTCCAACTCTCTGATTTTATTCCTGAAGGGCAATCTCCTCAACCTTTCCCTTAGCTCTCTTAAGCTTACAGAGCCATTAAGGCCAAAAAGTAGATTTTTGTGCCAGGCACTCTTTTCAGTGCTTTATATGTGTTAATTTAATTAATCCTCCCAATAACTTCATAAATTAGGTACTAATATTGAGCCCTAGGTTAAGTAGCTATTTAAAGTTCATAGCTAATGGTGGCACTAGGATTCAAACTCAGCCGATTAATTCCAAGGCCAGAGTTTGTTGGGTTTTTTTTATAAACTTGAAAAAAAATTATTTTTAAAGTTCTTTTTTTAATAAATTTATTTATTTATATTTATTTTTGGCTGTGTTGGCTCTTTGTTGCTGCGTGCAGGCTTTCTGTAGCTCCAGTGAGCAGGGGCTACTCTTCTTTGAGGTGCGCAGGCTTCTCACTGTGGTGGCTTCTCTTGTTGCGGAGTATGGGCTCTGTAGGCGCACGGGCTTCAGTAGTTGTGGCTCATGGGCTCTAGAGCCTGCGCAGGTTCAGTAGTTGTGGCGCATGGGCTTAGTTGCTCCACAACATGTGGGATCTTCCCGGACCAGAGATCGAATCCGTGTCCCCTGCATTGGCAGGCGGATTCTTAACCACTGTGCCACCAGGGAAGTCCAGCCAGAGTTTTTAACTGTTGGGCTGTACTGCTTTGAACTAAATGACTACATTAAGTGGATTAAATCCATTTTTCAGGATCTCCAGATTGGATGAAATTTCTTTCCTAAGGTTCCCGACTCTCCCAAAAACAGATCTTGGGATATTTCCTTAGGGTTTTATTATCCCATTTTACAGATGAAGTTAAGTGACTTGGCCAAAATCTTAGATTATTAAATGACTGTGTTAGAACTAAATTTAGGTCCTCTGGTTTCTAGCCCACAGTTTTTGATACTATAACATTGTCACCTTTTAGCTCCTTAGCTATTGTCCGTTCAAGTGATCCACCCATGTTGAAATTTTGTTACAGCAACAAAAGCATGTTCACATCCTTCACATTTCACCTTTGGACCTGTCCTGGAGTACAGTTAGGTCAGTATGCAAGTCTCTGGTTTTATACAGTTTTACAGTGTTTATACCTTATGGAGGGACACATGGAAACATAGTAATGGAAGTATCTTATAGATACAAGAGACATCTATTACTTTAAAATTTTTTTAATGCTATTAATATATGACTCTACAAAAAATTTAATTTGGTCATAGCTAATGCTGTCAAGAGCCAAATTAACATTTTAGAATATTCATATTTCTGACCCTTGAAATAGTCAGCAAATGACATGACAAAATTCATTTCAAATCTACTGAATTCAAGCAACAGTATAAAGAAATGCAGCGATTTTTCTTCAGGGCCTTTGTGCAGATTTTTTTTTTTAGAGACAGCCCCTTCTGACTTCATGTGGAGTAGAAAACTAGCTTAGTTTATTTCATGCTGCTCAATTTAATTTGGAATCATTTTTGAATTCCTAGATGCTTGGGTACAGAGAACTTGCTCCCTAGAGCCTTGTTTCCTGACACTGGAGAGTAAAGGATTAAATTGAGCTGAAACTAAATTGATTGACATTTTGACACTCTGCAGATTGTGAAAAGAAACGGAATTTGTTCAACTTTTTGAAACAGTAGTAGAAAGAACTATTTCCTTAAAGGTACCTCAGTCTGCAGAGATGATTTTTTTTTTTTTTCCTTAAAAACCAAGAGGCATGTTCTAGCACTTTCCCAATTTTCTATATTACAGTTCAAAATGAGAATTTAACTTTGAAAAGCTTTTGAAAAGGCCTCGATGGGGGTGTTAAAATAGTCTCCTTTTGTTGAATGGGCATTGACAGAAGTCTTTTGAGGAGAAACAAAGGACTATGCACTTATGGGGTGTCACTATAGGAACCTATTTATAAAAGACAAGTATACATATTTATGAAATCTTTATCTCTATCGTTTTTAAATGCCAGAGATATTAAGTGTTGCACTGAGTAAGATACATTTCCTGCTGAGTTCTTTTTCCGGCAGATACAAATGATTACCATGACATAATCTTTTCCTAAACGGCGTCATTTATGTGTTGACTTCAATAAAATCTTATCACTGCTGTGTCATAAAAGGAACTGGACTCACCTTAACAGTGCTGTTCCAAACAGCCTGCTATGGTTTTTTTGTTTTTTGTTTTTTTTTAAAAATCACTGCAGGAGGCTGTAATAAATTACAGCCTGGAAGAAGTTTCAAACTGGCAAGTTTGCCAGATATTTAAAGCAATTTATTTTGGGGTGTATCAGCAGATTTTTTCTTACACTGCCATTTGGGTGCCTGCTGACATAGCCTGAATAAATCTTTCAAAATTTTTCCTTCCTAGAGATGGATGAAGATGATGATGCACTGGACTCCAAAGTCCAGACCTTTCATTAACTCTTCACTTGCCAACTAGTTCCTTCCTAATTTAGATATCTATTTCTGGCATGAGTTTGCAATATTTCCAGTCCCTCAGTGCCTTGGCAACAACTTTGTTTTATGGAAGGATCAACTAACAAAAGAGGGACTCTGGTTGTAGACATAGAATTTATAGTTTAGATTATTTCATTACTAGTATTTTGAAAATTGCCAAACTTCCCAATAGGAAAAGAAGTTTGAAATTTTATATAAAACAAAGACTTATTTCTTTTTGATTCTAGCATATGCTGAGTAGTAAAGTGAGGTCTTCCTAGTTATAGTCTCTTTTATAATTCTAATTTCTCTTATATTTTTTTCTCATGATCTCTTATGATAGTGAAGTCGCTTTTTTTTAAATTATTAATTTTTGGCTCTGGAATTCCTAAAGCAACTTATATCGATGTATATTTTAGTCAAGTATTCATAAAAGCTAAAAATACTGATGCCCAAAAATACTTGTTCTGATGAGGCAGTAAGGACAAGAGATAAGGGAGCTAACTTTTTTTTTAAATTAATTTATTTATTTTTGGCTGCATTGGGTCTTCGTTGCTGCGCACGGGCTTTCTCTAGTTGCAGAGAGCGGGGGCTATTCTTCGTTGCGGTGCGCGGGCTTCTCATTACGGGGGCTTCTCTTGTGGAGCACAGGCCCTAGGCACGTGGGCTTCAGTAGTTGTAGCACGTAGGCTCAATAGTTGTGGCTCGCGGGCTCTAGAGCGCAGGTTCAGTAGTTGTGGCGCACGGGCTTAGTTGCTCCGCGGCATGTGGGATCTTTCCGGACCAGGGCTCGAACCCGTGTTCCCTGCATTGGCAGGCAGATTCTTAACCACTGCACCACCAGGGAAACCCAGGAAGCTAACTTCCACTGAGTGCCTGCAGGGGGCCAGTCCCTTTTGTAAGCCACTACACATAGCATAGTGTGTAGGTGAGAGAGAAAAGAGATTCTCTTTTTACAGATCTGGTCCCTGTTCAGGTGAAAGGCACTGCTCAGCGAGTTGTTAAGGAAAATCATAAAGCATCAGGGAATAGGGTTTGGTGGGGAAAGCCCTAGATCAGGAGTTATAAAACGGGAGTTCCTATCTAAGTTCCTATCTAAGTCACTTACAAATAAGATCATCTGGCTAGACCCTCAGTGTTTCCACATCGGTACAGTGAGGATATAATCTCTAGCCCGTCTTCCTCTCTAGATCATTTGGCACAGTAGTTCTCAACCAGGCTGCGCAATGGGATTACCAGGGGAGCTTTGAAAAATACTGACTTCTAGATCCCAACCTTAAGAGATTCCGATTTGATTTGTCTAGGGTGCAACCGGGCATTGGGATTTTTTTAAATCTCCACAGGTGGATTCATATGTGCAGTTAAGGCTGGGAATCCTTGGTTTGGAGGATGGTTAGTAAATTTATTTACAAGCATTAGCAGATGTTATCGACAGTGTAGATAGACCTTTTTTCCCCACCACAGCTTCAACTATAAAAAAAAAAAAATCCAGTTTATCTCAGCATTTTCCTAGCCCGTAGCACATAGGAAGCCGTTGATAAACATTTATTGCATTTGCGAGTGTACAGCCTTTTAAAGTTTTAAGGTCATTTGAAAAATGGGGTTTGTTTGAGGTTCATGCATAAAGCCGATTAAGAGGCAGGACCTTTCTGTTGAAACATTCCAATGAAATGCGAGCCTTCCTGGCCTACCCCCCGGCTCCCTTCACTCCTTCACCCAAGCCGAGGTGGCTTGGGGCCGACCCTTGTTCCCCAGGCTCCGACGCCGACAGCGGATCCGGCGGGTGCTAAGAGCTCCGGGGCGGGGCGCCCGCGGGGCCGACCCTCTCTGGTCTCAGGACCCTCCCCTCGGCGCGCTCAGCCCCGCCCCGCCCCGCCCCGCCCCGCCCCGGACGCGAGTTGGGGCGGGCTGCTGGAGGCGCCCGGCCGCCGGGACTCCACAGCCGAGCCCCAGGGCTACGGCAGCTGCTTCTGCGCGACCCGGCGGGCCCACTTCTGCCGCCGGGAGTCCGCGCTGTCCGCGCCTCCAGTCCGGCGGAGCCCAAAGCGAGCGCCTTGTGCCGGAGCCGGGCGGGGGCCGGGATGCGGAGCTGTGCGCCTTGAGCCGGCCCCATGACCCTGAGCACGTTGGCCCGCGAGAGGAAGGCGCCCCCCGCCTGCACCTGGAGCCTCAGTGGCCCCGACATGATCCCCTACTTCTCTGCCAACGCGGTCATCTCGCAGAACGCCATCAACCAGCTGTGAGTGCGCCACGCGCCCTCCCACCCTCTGTGAACGCTCGGAAAGTTTGCTTTTCAGCAGCCGCTTTCCCCCGGCAGTTGGGAGCAAGCAAGGGCGAAATCGCATCCTGCTTGCTTGCAGGTCTCGGGGCGTCTGGGGGCATAGTGGGGTGGAGGGGAAGGGTAATTCTTGGAGGGAGAAAGTGTCCTGGGGGTGAGGAGGCGGACAGAAGAATCCTTTGGGAGAATTTCTGGTAAACTTTGAGAGAATCTCAAAGTGAGGTCGCCCCAGGGAAATTGTCTGTGATAACTGAGTGACAGCCGTATGGCTTTCGGGAGACTTGGGCTGAAGGGCGGTCAGTAGCTCTGAACCGCCGGCCGGAAAAGCTAGCACTCCCTTGCGGGTCCTGCTGGTGCTCAAGCTACCGTGTTTGTTGTTTTGTTTTCTTGTTTCATATAAGTTTGCTTGTGACCATAGGTTTCTGTTACAAGCCGTGCACACGAAGAAAGGCAGTTCATTCTTAACACCCGCTGGCTGTAGTCTGAAATTATTTCATAAAACTGGATTTTAGTAGTTTGGCTCTTTTTCTTTTTGTCTCCGCCTGTAGTAGTACGTGCTAACAACCCAAGCCTGTATGCACACCTTCAATCGCCAAAGTGCACGATTCATTTGCATCTTTGAATCTTAACTGTTTTCAAAGTCTCTAGAGTTGTTCCTCCCTTCCATTGTGGTTTAGCTATTTCTGAGAACTGTGTGCTCAAGCTTGTGGTTAATCTCATCTCACAGTTAGGGCGAAGTAGAGGAACTCTCATCTCACAGTTAAAAAGGGCGAAGTAGAGGAACTCCCATCTATTCAAGTTGCATCCTTAAACTAGTTGAGTGATTTAGGGTTACTTTTAGATAGCAGCAGTTTGGTCTTTGTAGTGTATTAGCACTCATTCGGAGTAGCTTCAAGGAGAGTCATCTACTGAGGTTTTCCCAGACTCCTGGCACTTGAGCAACTTCTCTCTCTTTCCCTCCCAGGTCAACCCTAAAGAACTTTTTAGTTTCATGTCCAACAATAGAAACTTTCCATTATCCCTTATTAAAGGTCCCAAGAATAGCATGTAAAGTGATTTATAGATAATCTTAAAGCTAATTTATTATTTTAACTAACTGTTTTGCTCTCTTACCAAATCAAATTTGCATTTCAAGTTTTTTCCTTTGTGTTGATTCATGGTGGCGCACCGAAAAAACAATATCCCCCCGCAGTATTGTGGTTTTACTGTTCTGTATTATAAACTCTAAAGAATTAAATCAACTGTTTACTTGTATTTTCCCTTTTTTTAAAAAAAAAAAAAAAGGACAATTGGAGTGAATAATCTGAAAGTGGATAACCAATCTCAAAATAAGTGTTAACAATACTTTTAAAAAGGTAATGGAAGCAACCCACGTGTCCATTACCTTAAAAAGGAAGGAAATTCTGATATATGCTACAACATGGATGAACTTTGAAGACATCATGCTAAGTGAAATAAGCCAGTGACAAAGTACAAATATTGTTATAATTCCACTTATGTGAGGGACCTTAGAGTAGTCTGGTTGCTAGGGGTTGGAGGAGGGGAATGAGATGTTTGTGTTTAATAGGTACAGAATTTCATTTGAGGATGAAGAAAAAGTTATGGGGATGGATGGTGGTGATGGTTGCACAACAATGTGAATGTATTTATTGGCACTGAACTGTACACTTAAAAATGGTTAAATGGCAAATTTTATATATATTTAATTACAGTTTAAGAAAAAGGTTAAACAAAACTTAAAAGGCAGAGCTTCTAAGCTTTGTGGGGGAAAGGGGTTTTGAATCTTGCTTCCTAGTATGGTCAAGCAAGTACAGATTTCTTTTCCTACTAATTAGTGACTTTGGGTAAGTCATTTGAGTTCAATTTCTTAAACTGTAAAATGAGGATACGGTGGTTCCTACCCCAGAGGATCGTAAACGATTATATGTGTGGTAACAATTTACAAGCTGTAAACCCCTGCCCAGGAAAATGGGTTAATTGAAATTAAACAAAAACTAATAGCTGCCATTTATTGACCACTTGGCACTGTGCTAAGTTTAATGTGTATTATTATCTCATTTAATCATCACAGCCACCCTATGAACTAATTTATTCTGTTTACAGATAATGTAGCTAAGGCTTAGAGAAGTTAAGTAATTACTCAAGACCATATAGCTCGTAAATGACAAAACTGTCCTTAGAATCCAGATGTTTCCTAGGCCAGTGCTCTTAACCACTAGAAAAATGATCTTCTGTCTTAGTAGTTGCAAGGTCACTTTTGAGACTCACGTCTTAGGAGTTATCTTTATGTGCTGACATCTTCAACTTAGTAGTGAAAACATTTGCTACACGAAGAGTTTTGCTGCTAAGGTAGGCAGTCTTTTAAAGAATTTGCAGAATATTTCTCTTTTCCTTTTTGTCTCTCTTTTACCACTTTTTTTTTTCTTAAGAGAGTTTTGCTAATATTCACTTCTTCTAAAGTGTATTTATTAGTATTGCTTTAGCCATTATTTTTATTTTACATTTATAGTGTTGCCCAGTTCATCATCATTTAAAAATCTTTAGGGGCTTCCCTAGTGGCACAGTGGTTAAGAATCCGCCTGCCAATGCAGGGGACACGGGTTCAAGCCCTGGTCTGGGAAGGTCCCACATGCCGCAGAGCAACTGAGTCCGTGCGCCACAACTACTGAGCCTGCGCTCTAGAGCCCGCGAGCCACAACTACTGAAGCCCGTGCCCCTAGAGCCCGTGCTCCGCGACAAGAGAAGCCACCGCAGTGAGAAGCCTGTGCACCCCAGCGAAGAGTAGTCCCCGCTCGCCACAACTAGAGAAAGCCCGCGCACAGCAGCAAAGACCCAACACAGCCAAAAAAAGAAAAAAAATCTTTAAAGATCATTCTGAATAAAACCCTAAATTTTGTTAACTTACACACATTTTTGGCACCTAATGCAGAAGTTCTTAATTTGGGGTCTATGGTTACTGAAACCATGAATTGGCCTTAGAAGCTTAATGAACTCCTTGAGATCATATGAAAAAGTTGGGTAAATATATTTTTAAAAATCATATTCTCAAAGTAATGTGATCTTATAAAAGGTTAAGAATCTCCTTCCTGGGACTTCACTGGTGGTCCAGTGGTTGAGACGCCATGCTCCCAATGGAGGGGGCCCAGGTTCCATCCCTGGTCAGAGAGCTAGATCCTGCACGCCCCAACTAAAAGATCTCGCATGCCGCAACTAAGACCCGGCACAGCCAAATAAACAAACAAATAAATAAATATTTTTTAAAAAAATCTCCTTCCTAAAGGGAAGTATTGTTTCTAAGGCCTGATACAGTAAAAACTTAACTGGTGTGAGCGTTTCCCTGTGGTGCCAGATATGTAAATAGCAGTGATGAATGGGAGCAACTAAAAGATTAAGATTTAAGGTCCTTAAGTGAAGACTGAATTTTAAGTGTATGTTTGGGGGAAGGGGTACCTTGACACCTGAGTACTCTTAGCCCAGTGGTTCTCTTGTCATTGCTGAGGACCCACTCATAAGAGCTTTTTTTCCTTTTCTCATTTGCTGCCTCAGATTTGCTCTGGGTTTAGAAACCAAGTAAACCATGTAACAAATCCCATGAGAACTGTGTCAGAGTAAAAAGACCACAGTGAGATCTTAGGGGCTTCCCTATGGAGAAAGTTAATGACCTTTAGAGTAGGGCCTTTGGATACCTATTTTGGTGATTTCACAGGCTCTTTCGAATTTCTTGACTTTTAACTGTGTGTATATACATATAGGTGAAATTAGAGAATAGCTTGGGTATTACTGTATTTTATTGGGAATTATATCATCATTATTAGATTAAGGTCTCCCCTTACCATTGTGTAAAACTCACCAAATATAGTGTTATTTCTTATGTATTCAGAGAAGAACATTAAGAAGTGATTGAATTAACTCCAGAAACAAAGAATAGTTACTGTCATAAGTGTTAATCCTACTAGAAAAATATATGTGCGCAACCCAAGCATCATCTGATCAAACTTCAAGAGTCTTGGATCAGACTGCTCAAATGATCATGAAAAGTTCCATACCCTTTAAGAATCTACACATGCTTTTAAATAAAACAAAAATCTGAACTTCTGAAAATATGGGAGCCTATGTTATTTTTTTTAAACCTATGTTATTTTTAGAGAGCCAGCCTTCAATCTCTGAGAAGTGAAGTTGCTAAGCAAGGGGCCAAGGCTTTTCTAATGTTATTGTTATATGCCAAACAAATAGCTTATCGACAAATAGGTGACTATTTTTGTGTCCTGAAAAGTTCAGGGGAGGATCAAGAATTAGTAGATAAAATGCTGGCAAAGGCTATCATTAAAGCAGTGTTCCCATTATGAAAACCGCTGATCAAAGGTCTTGGAACTTAAAAAAAAAAAAAAAAAAGTCTTGGAACTTAGAAGCTTGAGACATTGCTTGATTTGTTAATGAGGTTACCTTGAGCTTTTTATCCTTGACCCAAAATACTTGTATTTATTTACTTAGTTACATATATGAGTTTGACTTCCTAGCTTCACATCAGTGCTTTCTGAAGCTCAAGCTCAGCAACAGAGGAGCATATTGAGATGATTATCCAAAATGTACCTTTTCATGAAATTGAAAGGTGCTTTATTTTTTGTGTTTATTAGTGGTAGTACGAATGCTCTTTCAGTTCTGCTGTATAGTTATGCAAGTGATTTCACATGTGCTCATCTCTGAACTTAAGCTTGCATCAGGATCACCTAGATGGCTTATTGAAACACAGACTGCTGCCTACACCCCCAGAGTTTCTGATTCTGTAGGTCTGGGGTGAGACTAGAGAATTTAAATTTCTAACAAGTTCCTAGAGGATGCTGATGACGCTGATCCAGGGACCACAGTTTGGAAACCACTACCTTAAAGTATTCCTGTGAGGCAGATTGGGCAAGTCATTATCCACATTTTGCAGAGTAAATAAACTAAAAAATCAAAATGGTGAAGTGATTGCCACAGGGATTACATGATTTGCTATTGGTAGAACTGAAACTAGAACCAGCATTTCCTGTCTCCAAATCTAGAGCTCTTAATGATGCTGCACTCAAAGTCCTGATGCTTTGTATATATGTGGGAACATTTCTTTAGATAAAATTCTGGCAGTGGAATTTCTGCGTCTGATGGTATGTACCTGTTAAAATTTCGATACATGCTGCCAAAATGCTTTGCAATTTGCTTTGCCAATTTGCTCTTACCAGCTATAAGTAAGAGTATATCTTACTTATATACTTACATAGGTATCTTCACCAAACCTGGTAATATTAGTGATATTAGATAGCTGTTAATTTTTTACTGAGCTCTTACTGTGTGCCAGGCATTGTTTTGCGTACTATGCATATTATCTCATTCTCTGTTCTTAACAGCTTTGATTTAGGTGTATCCTCAGTTACACATGAGAGGCACAGAGATGTTAAGTAATTTGTCTAAGGTAATACAGCCAGGATGCAAACACAGACAGTCTCACTCCAGGACCCCTGCTCTTAAACACTCCTCTGTTTGCACTTCCCTTACTACTGAAGAACTTTAGGATCCTTTTGTATTTTTATTGGTCTTGCTCATTTTTCTTCTGTAATTTGCATGTTTGTACTTTAACCATTTTTCTATTGGTAGTTTTTTTCATTTTCATGTAGTACTCTGTATATTCTGAATATATTTAAAAAATACTTTGCCCAGCCTATTGCTTGTCTTTTAATTTTGCATCTTGTATAAAAGTTTTTAATTTTTTTTCTTTTTTTAATTTATTGGCTGTGTTGGATCTTCATTGCTGTGCACGGGCTTTCTCTAGTTGTGGTGAGCGGGGGCCTACTCTTTGTTGCCGTGCGCGGGCTTCCCATTGCGGTGGCTTCTCTTATTGTGGAGCATGGGCTCTAGGCATGAGGGCCTCAGTAGTTGTGGCTGGCGGGCTCTAGAGCGCAGGCTCAGTAGTTGTGGCACACGGGCTTAGTTGCTCCGCGGCATGTGGGAACTTCCCGGACCAGGGCTTGAACCTGTGTCCCCTGCATTGGCAGGCGGATTCTTAACCACTGTGCCACCAGGGAAGTCACAAAAGTTTTTAATTTTTATGTAGTAAAATCTGTCAGTATTTTCTCTTACGATTTCAGTTTTGCATCTGGCTTTTAAAAACCCCTTCCCACCCACTCCCAGGATTATAAATACTCTTTTGTATTTTTCTAGTATGTCTACACTTTAAAAATATTTCACTCTTTAAAACTGTAATTTATCTTCACAGACATACCTTGGAGATAATGCGGGTTCAGTTTCAGACTACCACAATAAAGTGAATGTGACAATAAAATGAGTTACACGAATTTTTTGCTTTCCCCATGCATATAAAAGTTACGTTTACACTGTAGTCTGTAAAGTGTGCAGTAGCATTGTGTCTAAAAAAAACAGTCTGCTTACCTTAATTTTAAAATGCTTTATTGCTAAAAAATGCTAACCCTCATCTGAGCCTTCAGCAAGT
Organism: Balaenoptera borealis; assembly: GCF_965194805.1. Lineage (NCBI taxonomy): Eukaryota > Metazoa > Chordata > Mammalia > Artiodactyla > Balaenopteridae > Balaenoptera > Balaenoptera borealis. The sequence continues at coordinate 46,263,372 of NC_138879.1, read as the reverse complement.
CTTGATCTTTTTGGTGGTGGAGGGTTTGAAATATTGCAAGAAATACCAAAAGGTAACACAGAGACATGAAGTGAGCAAATGCTGTTGAAAAAATGGCACCAGTAGACTTGCTCTACTCAGGGTTGCCACAAACCTTAAAAAAACCTTAAAAAAAAATATGCAGTATCTGTGAAGCGCAATAAAGAGAAGCACAACAAAACAAGGTATGCCTGTATTTATTGTGTGAGGTCGAGCTTTAACTTTACCTTTTTTCCAAATGGACAGTCATTTATTCCAATACCATTTATTTAGCTCATTCTCACTTCACTGATTTGAAATGCTATTCGTATTATATATTAAGTCCTATTGACATGTTTTCTTTCATACACCAATACCACATTTTTACTTAATGTAGATTTAGTGGACATTTTGATATCTTGTATCACAAGGCCTACCTCAGTGTATGTGTTTTTTAAATATCTTAGCTACTCTTGCTTATTTTCCAGGTAAGTCTCAGAAACAGATGGTCAATTTCTACTTTTAAAAACCCTATTGGGATTTTGATTTAAATTGTACTGAACTAGGTTTAGGAAGAATTAACAGCTTTATAAAATGAGCCTACTCGATGAGGAATGCGGTATGTGTGTCTGTTTATCCACTGTTTTTAAAATGTCCTTCATTTAAATTTTACACTTTTCCTCATACAGTAGTTACACATTTCTTATTAGGTATATTCATGGGTGTTTTATAAAGTTTTTGTTGCTCTTGTGAATGAGCTCTTCTTTCCCATGATGTTTTCTAATTAGTCCCTGTAGGTGTGTAGTAAAATTGCTTTTTATAGTATTTGCTTTTGTATCAGACCACCTTGCTAAACTCTCGGTCCTAATGTCTAATAGATATTTTAGTTGATTTTCTTGACTTCTCTGGGTGGATGATTATATCATCTGTAAATGGGTTTTCTCTAAGTGTAACTCTTCATCGCTTTGCCTTAGGCTTTAGTGTAGTGTTAAAGAGGAGCCATGCTGGTGGTCTTATCTTGTTTTCCATTGTAAAAGGGATGCTTTTTATGTTTTCTAAATAGATGTATTGTGTGCTGTAGGTTCCAGCATAGATCACTTACCAAGTTGAAGATATTTCCTACTATTCCCAATTTCAAATATTTTTAAATTAGATATAGTTATTGAATTTTATTACGTGTTTTTTGGACATCTGTTGGAAGAATAATATTTCCCCCCTTTCCTGGGAATGCAGTGACACGCTGAGTTGCAAAAGTTGAATTGTCCTTTCACGCTGTTTGCATTATTTGTTAACATATTGCTGGAATTGTTTTACTAATATTTTAAGATTTTTTCATTCAAATATTTGTTGAATCTTTGGTGCTCCCTTTGTCCAGCTTACATATGATTTGTTGAATGATTTAGGTGTAGTCTTCCATCTTTTTCTAGCTCTAAAACAGTTCTTTAGCAGAAATACTGTACTTTAAAAGCCTAGAACCAAGAAGTCCTACTCCAAATGTTATAATTTTATGAAATTGTTTTGCCTTTCAAATTCTTAAATTTCCTTGTTCTATTGAATAAGTGTGTTTATCGTCCATGATACTTTTAAAATCTAGATTTGTCCTCTGCAGAAATGGATGAACATAATTATAATAATTGATAATTCAGTGATTGAAGCCGGGCATTCATTTATGATTTAAGAGCTTTTTTTCTCTCGTTGGTGGGTAAAGAGACTAATAATAATATTTTTAAAAGGCATGAGATGTCTCTTTGATTTTAAATCAGTACTGTTTTTGTGCTTGTTTCTGATCCTTGAATAGGTAATATAGCCTTAAAAGGTAGAATGTTATTTAAAAGGTGCTCAAATAAGTTTACATCAAGTGAATTAATCTTCTAGGTGTTATGGCCTTCAAATATGAAGGAGAAGTTAATTGTCAGAGTAAAAGGTACATTTGTGTTTTCATTAGCAGTGATAACTTTGTGTGGCTTTATCTGCACTTGTGCTGCTTTGAAGTCAGTAGAGCAGTAATTGGCTTGGAACAGAGAGGAAAAAAGCTGTCAAATTTGGCCTTACTGGAAACCAGTTAACTGAAGAGTAACTCTGCATAACGAAGATGAACAGGAATGGCGAGGTTGTGTTGCACTCAAGGCAAGATTTCTTTGATAAATCTGATTGAATTTTTTTTTCTAAATTACTGTTCTTCGGATTGTGTGCTCACCTGTAATCACTCCTGAAATTGGGCAATTTCTTTAGACTTACACTGAGAAACCACTGCCCAAAGCCAAATAATTAAGGATGTTGTCATTCTCTGGCTCCAAGAGCTGTTGGACCTTGGAGTAATGGAGGGGCTAAACTACAGATCCTCTTGCTCCCTCTCTTCTTGGGTTTCTCCAGTAAATGTGAATCTTCTTAATTACCGTGTGCAAAATTGCCTTGGGGCTAAAGAACAGTGGTGTAGATGCTATCACATAATGTTTCTGAATTTCTAAGGTGAAAGCAAAAAAATAATAATAATCAGTATCTTAACTACTTTCAGATAGAGTTAGAGTTAGCTTTGCATTGTTAGAATTATACAGGATGTTGCTTCCACTAACATAATTAGATTTAACTTGAAGAAATGTGCTAAAAACATCAAGGCCTTTTTAGGTGTTCCTGTGATTTGGAAAGGATGCAGCAGATGATTTATAAATAGATTGCTAGTACTGCACACCAAAGGGCACATTTGGGCTCACTTCCTTTTTGCAGGTTGTGCAAATTGGGCAACTCTTGTTTTTTGGGTTAATCTGTTTTTAGAGGGGTGTGACCCTTCTTTTAGTAACCTGAGGGATTTGGCATTAGTTATATGTCTGTTAAAGCCACAGAATCCAGAGGCTTGTATTCCTCTCAAATAAAGAGAAACTTCAGTGTTAGCCTGTACTAGAGTGGGTTTTTTTTTAATTGTAAGTTCAGTTTTCCAGATGTAGAAGACATAGAATTATTTGATTTTTTTTTTTTTTTTTTTGATGATGAGCTAAATGGTTCAAATTGTTGCTATGTTTTGGGGAGAATAATATCTGCCTCATTTCAGGGGACTGTGGAGATCAAATGAGATAGTTAATAAGAAAGAACAATAACATTTTCAGTTAACGATTATGTTACTTTTGTCATTTGTACTTAATGTTTATTGACAAAGATTCACGTGGATATTCATGATCCGTAACAAGACATTTCAAGCCCTGAGAATTCTAATTGTGGACCTCATATCGCTTGTCTTCTGTGGTGTCTGTATTCTTAAAACTTCATGCCACAGATAGGCAGGCCTGTTTACAACCCAAGACGCCTCAGTACCTCAACAAAAGGCTGATCAGGTTTATGAGCTTAGTACCTCAACAAAAGGCTGATCAGGTTTATGAGCTTAGCATCTTATCTGTGCATCTCATCTCTGTTGTTCTTTGAATTCTGTGTAATAAAAGCCAGTTGATCTTCATAAGGAATAAATTGAATGAGAGTATTTATGATTTTTCTTCACTGATTTTAAATAAGTATCACTTATAACAGAGAGCTCTTAAGAGAGATGTCATATCTTTGGGACTCTCCTCTGTCCCAGGTACCTTTAAATTACTGTGTTTCTCCTAAAATATACCCAATTCTCATGAACACCAAAAAATTTTAACTTCCTATTATTTTATCATCTTTATTTTGGGGGGGAAATTTAGTTTGAGAAGTTGGGACATCTATCGGAGAATGTGAATTCTCAGTGTAAATTTTTCTTCCTAGGAGGGGAATGAAATAGATTTAGACGATGTGTGAAGCTCAACTTTTTGGACGTCCCTTTGACCAGATTTGGTATAGATCATTCTATCAACCCCACACCTGTCATGCTCATTCCTCCCCAGTAAAATCTCACACTCAATTCTTAAAGTATCCCATTCATTAAATACTCTATTTAGAAATTCTTAAAAGGTGTCTTGGGTCACATATTCATTATCTTACTTGTCATTTGTTCTTGTGGCTGATAGTAATAGTCTGGTGTTTGGAATGACACAGACCTGAGTTCCAATCAGTTTCACCACCTGTAAGCTCTTTGACCTTCAGTATGTTCAACATATCATAAAACCACCATGAGCCTTGGTTTCCTTATCAATAAAATGGAACTTATAGTGTCTATTAATATTAATGTAGTTCATTTAAGTTAATTAAATGTAATATTTATAAAGTACTGCAAATAGTATGCACTCAGTAAATGGTAGCTAATATTTTTGCTCTTTTGACATGAGCCAAAGTATAGGAGAAAGAATTAGAGTGGTACGCCAGCCTGGTGGTAAAAATTCCATCATATGCATAATTGTCATGGGAGTTACAAAGAAATACAAGACATGGTTCTTGCAGTCAGAATGCTCAGTCTGTTGAGAGATATAAGACAGATCAATAAAAGGATAAATAAGAACACAATTTAGCACATGCTAAGTGGCAGACGAATGGTGCAGTTGGTGCTTTAGGTATTCAGAGGACAAAAAGTTATTGTGAATGAGCCTTTATGGTAGGATTTGAGCTGGAATGCTGACCTTTATTTCTGGTCCTCTTAAATGTCTTGATCTGTATAAGCAGAGGTAAAGGGTACTTGAGTGGTGAGAGAAAAGGAAGACTAATATGGCAGATGTCATGGCCGTATTACAGATGGTTTTCAGTGAATGACTGCTATTAATCATTTGTGGTAAGAAGGAGAATCCAGAAATACTTTTGTATAGACTGATAATGTTCTTTAGAAAATAGGTATGAGCATATTTGGGATATATCATGTGGGCAGAATTTTAATCGCGTTTTTATCAAGTACCCACTGACTACACAGCACAGTAACCAGCATTTGCAGGCTTTACATAGCTTATTTAGGAAGGCTGCCAATTTTACAAGGCTGTTGTTGAATTAGTACCAGTGGTTGGTAGCGCAGTGTGAAATCCCCATAGGCAGCATAAGAACAGAAATCATTAAACTATCTGCTAGTGGCTTTATGGTTAAAAGAAAGAAAGGAAGGAGGGAAGGAGGGAGGAAAGAAAGAAACATTCAAGTAATCCAAAGCAAAACCTCATTCCCTGCTTTCTCCAGGTGCATAGCTCTAGATATTGTTACATCAGCACCGTGTGGTAGGCAAGGTGGTTCCCATGGCACAGAGGGCTTGTAATATTTCCAGTGGAGTGAGCTGTAAGGGGAAGGGTGTGCTGATTTTGTTCTTAACGGCTTGGCTACCAGTTTAATGGCCTGGTTGTCAATTAATGGCTCATCTTATTTAGAGTTGTATAAGCAATGTACAGCTCCTTAGTTTAAGCAGACATGGAAACCATCCTAGTGGACAGGGGGATCTTTTACACATATGTAAGTAAGCCTATAATTATATATCAATAAAGACCAAGAACTATATAAATGCCCAAATGATAGCTTAACAATATTGATTCAAAGAAGAGTTACTGCAGCTACTAAAAATTTAGCAGATTGTGCCTTATTATACTCTCCTGCACTGAGAGAAATGCCAAACTGAAACTGTATTTATTTCCATTTAGTGATTCTAACTAAATGAATTTAAACCCAGTGTAATTTTTTTTCAGAGTTAAAGAAAAACTAAAGATTGTAGACTGGCTAGTTATCATCTCTCTAACTTAAAGATTGAAAGCCATTGTTATTTTAATCATACTTTATTACTTACCTCCTTGGAAATATACTTGAGTATATCCATTGAGAACCTACCTTAGTCCTGGCTGTTCATGAGTTGGGGCCTGTTCACTTTTGTGTCTCGCCTGTGGTCAGTCTCAGTTATCTTGGTAGTCCGCCGCTATGCTCACACTGCTAGAATTCTTTCTTGCCATTTTACACACTTGGAGAAGTTCTCAGCAAGGCCATATGCCCCGTTTGTCAGAAAATGATAGTGTCGTAAGAATGTTTATTATGCTTCTTAAAGAAATGATAACATCTAGTTTCTTCCTCAACTAAAATCAAAATCAACCAATAAATATGGAATATCAGTGCTCCTCTTTATGGCAGTCTTACAAATCCATTTGAGGAAATTTTTCAAATGGAGAATCTCTTTTGCTTTAAAAAGCCTGTCTACCTTATACACAGTAAAGTTGATAATATCTCATTCTTTACCACCCACTCAGCTTAAAAGTGAACGTGTCCTGGGTGAGCGATTTTTTTTTTTTTTTTTTAATGGAACTGGTCTTACTGGTACTTAAAATCAACAAAGCAAAAAGTATTGGTTATTTTTTAATATTGCAGATAATGCGTGTTTATTATAGAAAAAACAGAAAACACTGAGGCATTCCTCCTCTCCCCCAAAAGCATTATCCTTACTCTTTTTTTTTTTTCTTTAAAAATAATTTATTAGTTTTGGATCACAAAATATAGGGAAGACACAAGGGCAATGCCTGTGACCCCTTGGGCCGTACTTCCCTTCCATAAACACCTTTTAAAACCCCAGACTCGTGCTGCCCAAGCATTCTCTCACATCCTAACAGCTGCAGAGTATAGTACCTGACCATGTGGGAAGCTTAGACTCCCCGTAGGCGACGTGAGTGGCCCTTCCAATTAGGTCTTCCAGCTCACTTTTGCCAGTATTGCAACAGCACGGGTTGTTCAAACTGTCCATGTCCTAAAACTCTCATGAATGAATAGTTCACAGGCAAATTCTGCCTGCACAGCCCTTACAACTGTCTACGCTTTTAAAAAAGCCTTTCTTAAACAGCAGTGGCTAAGGCCCCTTCGCTATACCCAGTCTTCTAAGTCCCAGGCTGCCTGTGGCACCTGGATGGCAGCCCCTGGGGGTCCCCCACATCCTAGGGTGGTGATGGAGGAAGGGCAGGCCAGGCCAAGCATGAAGAAGAAACGGTCAATTTTATTGGGCTCAGACTAAGAATCCATGGGTCTTGAGGACCTCTGTGAATTGGTCGATTTTCTTCTCTATGTTCTTTTCAGCCTGCTTCCGTAGCCTCATGAGCTGCTTCTTTTTGCGGTAGTGGATCTTGGCCTTCTCCTTTCTCTTCTCCTCCAGTGTAGCCGTTACTGCCTGGTACTTGCAGCCAGCCTCATGAGCCAGGCGCCCTAGGTAGGCAAACTTCCGTGTAGGCTTCAGACGCACAACCTTGAGGGTGGCAGGAACCACCACCCGCTGTTTCTTGTCATAGGGCGGCGGGATCCCATCAAACACCTTGAGGCGGTCCCGAGCGGCCTGGCCTCGCTTGGTCCTGTGGGGCAGCATGCCTCGCACTGTCCGCCAGAAGATGCGGCTGGGGGCTCGGAAGTGGTAGGGGCCACGGGAGGGGTTGGTGTTCATCCGCTTGCGGAGGAATGCCAGGTACTTCAACTTGTTTCTATAGAAATTGCCAGAAATGTTGATGCCCTCACAGCGCACAACCACCACCTTTCGACCCAGAAGCACCTGCTTAGCCACGATGGCCGCCAGGCGGCCCCGGAGATGGCCTCGGCCATCGAGAACCAGGACCTGCCCCTCCGCCATCTTCGGCAGCCGCCTGGGAAAGCTATCCTTATTCTTATCTCCCAAATATATTTACTGTTAGTACCATCCAGGCATTTCTATGTATGTGTATACTTTTATTTATTTATTTATTTATTTATTTTATGTATGTATATACTTTTAAAAATGGGATTGTCCTCTATCGTTTGCTTTGTACTCTGTTTTTCTTTTTTTTTTTTCACTTAGCATATTGGGAACATCCTGTCATTGTCCTCAAATGAGTTTCTTTCATATCCTTTTTGAGAGTTGTTTGTTTTCCATAGAACTGAATTCTGTCTGCCCTGTTGCTGCACATTTTGATTGTGCTCAGTTTTTTGCAGTTATAAACAAAGCCTCACTGAATGAATATCCTTGTGCCTAAATCTTTACACATGTCCCTGAAGGAAATACCCTAAAACTCATTTCTGGGATTGCTAGACCAAAGGGTATACATATTTCTAGAGTTTTTGATATAGATTGCCAGTTTGCTCACCAGAAATGTTGTACCAGTCTACACTCCCACCAACAATTTTAGTAATTCATTTTCATAGTGCTGGTAAAATAATAAAAAATAAAATCAAGGTAGATACAATTTTATCCTTCAATTCATCTGAACCAGTTGGAGACCCAGAAAAGTTGATCCTTATTTGTCTTTCCTATCAGGAATTGCTTTCATACCGAAGCACTAATGGAAAATTTGTAAGCTATTTGAGTAGAACTTATGGAAAGATGAAATAATAGTGCATTGATAAGATGAAGAAATTAATTATCCCGAGATGGTGTTGAATATATCTGTAGTGTTTGTGAATTTAGGTTTGCTCCCCATGTTTTTATTTTATTCTAAAATCATCACCATTTTTGACTTAGAGATTTCTGAGCCAAAAGATAACTGACACTTACCTAGGGTCCTGCAGCAAATTAACCTTGAACATTTCATTGTTTTCTGTTTAGGAAGTGTTAAGCATCATTGAGATTTCTCAAAGTTCTATCTTATTAAGGATACTGAAATTTTAAACGATGATCATATACCTTAGTTTGTTAATGCTTGTAACTATACTTACAAAGTTAGAATTTCCTCATCTTGTTTATAGGAAGCAGTGGGTATATTTCTCAAAGTTGAGGAGGTGAACTTTTTAGGGAACAAGCCGTTTAAAATCTTGAAAAAAAGTTTTCATCTTTGAGGTTATTTCAATATTGAATATAGGAGAAAGGAGAAGAGTGTATGTATTTCTCTTTTTTTAAATAAATTTATTTATTTATTTTATTTTTGGCTGCGTTGGGTCTTTGTTGCTGTGTGCGGGCTTTCTCTAGCTGTGGCGAGCAGGGGCTACTCTCGGTTGCCGTGCGCGGGCTTCTCATTGTGGTGGCTTGTCTTGTTGTGGAGCACAGGCTCTTGTTGTGTCTCACGGGCTTCAGCAGTTGTGGCGTGTAGGCTCAGTAGTTGTGGCTCACAGGCTTAGTTGCTCCGCGGCACTTGAGATCTTCCCAGACCAGGCTCAAACCCGTGTCCCCTGCATTGGCAGGCGGACTCTTAACCATTGCGCCACCAGAAATACACCAGAAATACATACATACATATTTCTTAAAGCTCTTAAAGAGTCTTACTTTGAATGTCCCTGAAGATCTAAATAGTACTCAGAGGGGCTTCTGGCAGACTTAAAGAAAAAAGATGGGAAGGAGAAAGGAATGTTAGAATGCAGGCCACATTTGCATGCTGGATTCAGTAGTATTGGTTGCCTGCCTCTGTCCAAAACCGAACTCCTTCCTTACTGAAGGTGTGTGTTTAAATCACAGGCGGAGAAAGTTTTGGGGTGAAGTTTCACTTTTTTGTAGTGGCAGCAGTCCTGGACATGCTGCTGAAACACAGAGGATGAGTTCAGCACCTTCTCTACAGATGGTATCTCTGCCCACAGCTCATCTCTTTTACATAGCAAGCCTTTGTTCTCTGGAGAGTGGACCTCTGTGGGTTGGCCAGTCCAACTACTGTCGGAGACTGAAGGTGACTGATACGGAGTCCAAAGGTCAAAATGGACCAATGTGGGGTGGGTCTGGCTTTAAGGGGGAAAAGTATCTTTTTGGCCTGCAGCCATCAAAAATTGAATTTGCTGCACGGGAAATGTTCAGTTCATCAGCTTCAGCCTTTCAGAAGAAAAAGCCACCAGCTGTCTCTCAGTCCACAGGAGCAGGAAAGAAACAAAACATTATTTAAAGGGTGTGCTTTAATTGAACTGGATTGTGTTAGGGCTTTCACTTCAGAGATGATTTCTGTGGCACTGTCACTCTGCTCTGCGTACTGTAAGGTAGCAGATATTAAATCAAAAACTGAAGGTAATCCATAATCACTGGGGTCTTTTGTTGGGTTTCAGAATGAAACGTCAGTTAGGTTAGATTCAGGTACTTCATTTGCTGACATCACCGTTTGGCCTTTTATTAGGACGTGATAGACCACAAAAATGGGAAAGGCAAATAATATTTGCATTTCTAATTTGGTCTACTGCTTTTAAATTAAATTGGCTTTTACTAAGTATTTTGTTAACTTCAGAATTTAGGTACTACAAATATGTGATCACCAACCTGATTAAAAGTCTACTTGTTAGTGATTGTCCTTTAAGTTAGTAGTGGTCCTTGTATGCAGTCATTAAGATTGTAAGCTATTATCCTGTCCTCTAGCCTAGTGGAAAGATTGCAAGCAGGACTAGCTACATAATTTGCAGGGCCCAGTACCTAATGAAAATGTGGGCCCCCCTGTTTGAAAAGCATTAAGAATTTCAAGACAGCAACAGCAGAGCATTGAACCAAATGCAAGCCCCTTTCAAGCACCGACCTTGTGCAGCTGCACAGATCGCACATCCATGAAGTGGGCCCTGACCTTGGGATATGAAATTAAATATAGACTTGGGACTTCCCTGGCGGTCCAGTGGCTAAGACTTCCCCTTCCAATCCAGGGGGTGCGGGTTCGATCCCTGGTCTGGGCGCTAAGATCCCACATGCCTCTTGGCCAAAAAAAAAACAGAACATAAAACAGAAGCAATATTGTAACATATTCAATAAAGACTTTAAAAATGGTCCACATCAAAAACTTAAAAAAAGAAAAAAAGAAATCAGATATACTCAATGTTGATCAGAACTTTGCTACTTATTCTACTTGCTGCTTATTCTTTGCTACTTATTTGTGTCTATTTGAACCTCTGTTTTCTCTTTCCATTCTGTATCTTCCTTTTCTGTCTTTTCATGTTCTGTTCCATCCTGTCACCAAAGTTGGAGAACTTGCAGCAAGAATTGGGAGTATGTATACTTCTGCCCATAGTTCATGTGAGCACATTCTGGAATAATATTTCCTTCCATTTGGCTGGTGGAACAAACAAGGTTAGGATTTTCTTTAAGGAAAGGTAATTAATTGATTTAACTAAAAATACATATTCTGTGTCAAAGTTTAAAAAGTGCTTTCACAATTAACGTAACATTTAGTTCAAACAATTACACTTTTGAGGTAGCATTTCCCCCCACATTTTATACATAACAAAAGTAAGCCTCAGAGAGGTTAAGAGATTTTCTCAAGGTCAGCCAGCTGGTAAGTGAGGTTCAAGTCCATCCCTTGCAATGCTGTACTTTCTCACTACTTCATTCTGCCTCTACAGTTCTGCAAGACCGAAGATTAGGTGACAGAATAACTTGCTTTCTTAAGATTGATCTGTTTTACAGAATTTTCTGCCGATTTTCCAAGAATAACTGCTGGGATAGAATCATTAATATTTGCAACAAGTTTTTACTTCTGTTATTTCCTATAACCCTTGCAAATAACCCTTTGTAGTAATATTTTAGCATCATTTTAAAGGAAAGAGATTGACGTTCAAAGAGATTAAATGACTTATTCAGGTTATATAATTAATAAATGTAAGAGCGGTGACTAAAATCCAAGTCCTCTTTATATCTCATGCTTTTTTACTACGCTATATTTGCCTCCAATTAATTTTGTATCTCCACTTAGTAAATACCTGTTCATTCATGTATTGATCACCTACAATGTTCTAGGCACTGGCAATGATCCAAAAAGACCAACTCTCAGCTCTTAGAACTTACATTCCAGAATGTAAATAAACTATTGTAAATAATCAGCTGGTGATATGGCTATAAAGAAAAAATAAAGCAGGACAAAAAAGATGGAAAGTAACCTGGGAGAAGGAGTGCTATTTTAGAGAAAATGGTCAGGAAACTGATAAATTTTTTGAGCCACAAACTGAAGTATAGACATTTGGTATAAATGTATAAATCAATTTTTTAGGTATGACAATCTAAACAATATGAGGCCACTGCATTTACGGACATAATAACAGTAGATAAGGATTGTTGGGGCTTCCCTGGTGGCGCAGTGGTTAAGAATTCGCCTGCCGATGCAGGGGGCACGGGTTCGAGCCCTGGTCTGGGAAGATCCCGCATGCCGCGGAGCAACTAAGCCCATGCACCACAACTACTGAGCCCGAGTGCCGCAACTACTGAAGCCCACGCGCCTAGAGCCCGTGCTCCACAACAAGAGAAGCCACTGCAATGAGAAGACCACGCCCCGCAACAAAAAGTAGCCCCCGCTCGCCACAACTAGAGAAAGCCCCGCGCGCAGCAACAAAGACCCAACGCAGACAAAAATAAATTAATTTTTTTAAAAAAATAGATAAGGATTGTTAACTTACATAAACATTAGCCTTTACAGTAACACTTATACCTTGCATTTAATCTCCTCTCCCATGTAGCATGGATTATAAAATCATAAGCTCAAAAAAGCTCTAAATCTAGTCATTTCCTTCATGCTAAATCACTACCACATAAAGCAGTGTTTAATGTATTGGCGATCTTGGATTTTTCACACTGTTAGAATATAAGTACAGTAATGGCATGCTACATGAAATGGCATGCTCTGGGTAGCTATTAAAAAATTCTGGAGTATCCAGCAGGTTTAGGAAATGTAAAACCTCATTTGCTGGTCAGATTTGACTTTAATGAATTTCAAAATCTTGTCCAAAATCCTTTATTGTACTGAAATTCTGTTATATCTTGTACTTCAGGGCTTCAGTAAGTGAACTTTCACCTAATGCTTGGGAATCTTTGTGATATAAGCAAGTTTATTATAGAGGGATTTCCAGAAATGAGGAGAGGAGGCAGTGTTATGGGGCAGGTAAGGGGGCCTTTTCATAGGATTTGCCTTTTGTGTGCTTTAGAATGGCAAGAGTCCAAAGTATTAATAGAAGACCCTTAGAAAGCCCCAGGCCTTATCTGTTCCTCTGGTTTCAAAGTTAAATCCAAGCACCAATCATTCAGTGTTTACCTCTTGTTAAAGCTGAGTTGTTGTCTGCTAAAAGATGAGGTGGGGGGGAGGGGGTCGGAGGACTGTTAATTCCCAGTTGCTCATAGTCTCCTGAGGGCAACTACAAGGTTCCTTTAATCCAGAGTTTTAAACTATGTTCATGAATACAATGAAATGATATGCAAAGGTGGGTGTATATATTTTTAGTACATTTATTTTTCTGCAGGAAAAAGCCGTAACTTTCATCAAATTCTCAAAGGAATGTAATGCCCTTCCCCTCACCCCAAATTAAGAACCTGGAATAGACTATTTTAGGCATTTGACTTAGAAATTAAGTAAGGTGTTTTTAAGCTGTTTGACCTTCCCAGTGAGATTCATTTATCCATTTTTAAGCAATCACTCATGATTTCCCCACAATGAAAGATTTTGAACTACCATTTTGTCTCTATTGAGAAGGATTATGCAGCCTTGTGAGTTCTCTCTCTCTCTAATAACCTTGGAGTAGATATTCCAAGAATGGTATTTGCTTTGCTAAAGAAGACTTGGAATATTACTGTAAAGCCTGAATGTTTGTGTTCCTCAGCAAATAGTCACAACCTGTGTGGTGAGTGAAAAGAGAAGCAGTATTGGGGTAAAGTATTTCTGGTGCTTTGAACTATATCCAGGAAGGCAGAAATAACTTAAAGTTGTTATTTGAAGTAAAAGTCGTGAGAAGAATTAGGAGAATTTCTAAATACATTTAAGCCAGATTCTTATTAAATTATAAAGAGCTTGTTGAGAAGTTTGGGGACGACTGCCCTGGGCTTAGATATTTAGTGGAATGAGTGTGCTATTTAATGTGTTGTGCACTGAGAGTCAAAGTATTCTCCAACCCATTAAACCATTCTTTGCTATTCAAGACCAGTTTCTGCAGCCTACAGCGTATAGTTACAAATTTTTAGAAGTGTGAGCAATTAAGTTTTATGTGCCATTTTTGCTTTCTTGCCATCTCACATAATTCATTTATTTAGGCCTTAATCCAGTGCATATTTGGCAAAAAAAAAAATCTGCGTTTCGCATATAAAGCTGTGAGAAAACTCAGACCAGTTTATCTCTCTTAGAAATTAAACACCCTTTAAAAAAGCTTATTTATTTACATCCTAGAATTTTGTCCTACAAGAGGATTCAGTTTTTCAGTGTCAACTGAGAATATTTAGATGTAGTTATTTTTCATTAAGTAGGATTTTAATGCAGAGGAAACAGAGAATGGAGTTTTTTTCAGAATTCACACTATTTAAAATATTTTTCTATGTTGCTTTTAGTTTAGAAGTAAATATTGGAAAATGAATATACAAGTACTGTATAAGCTGTATGTGTAGTTGTTTTCTCTTTGCTGACTGTTTGTTAAATATGTCACTGTAGAAATGTTAAAATATATAGGAAGAGAAAAAACAACATTCAAAATGTTGCCTTTTTAGCATTAACCATTAATCTGAAAAAAATGCCTCTTCAGTGACACTGAAAAAAACTGGGAAAACATCCAACATCTGCTTATCTTTCCTGCAGTGGAAATGTTCATAATTGCAATGTGCAGTTTCCTTTGAATGAAGATAAACAGATTTCTATTTGTTATACTTATGTTTCAGAAGTATGTTTACTGAATTCTTTAAATGTATTTAATTTTTTTCACCTCACAGTTGGGGAGGTACCAAAAACATCTGATTGTTATTGGGGTTTTCTTAGCTTTCTCTTGAGGGCAATTGTGTTTTTCTTTAAGATATTTTCCTCAGACTTTTTCTTTTGACCCCAGGTTTAGGGGCCCATTACAGAATATATCCACCCAAGCAGGTTCCTCCATTACCTGCATTGCCATGTCCCTGACTCAGTTCAACACAGTCTTTATTATAAAATCCATGTTCCATAAGCTTTTTAAAATACATAAGTCAATTTTGTCCCCATTTGGTTCTTCCTTTGCTGGATGATGGATCCAAGAGGCTGTCAGCTGGACACTGCTAGAGGACTCTACCAGTCTGACCCTGGTGTTTTTGACATAGTGGGGATTCCCGAGTTGAAAACCCATTTGTTCCAGTTCCCAGGAGATCAAACGGCTGAATATTTTACCCTGTTGACCTAGGCAGCTCTTTGGCTAAGGCATGGTGAGCAATCCTGGCGAGCGAGTTATCTAAATGATATTCACTGCTTTGCTTTAGTCATGACTGTGCTGGAGTTATGTATGGTAGAGATTGTTCTATGCATACTAGAGATTATACATCTGTTCACAGTGAGATAAAATTGAGCATTGGTTGTTCTATTGGTTGCCAAGGAATGCATCAATATAGGTTTTCTTTCTTAGTGTCTTTCCCCCTCAGCTGAGGTAATAACCCCACCATTCTGACCCTAAGCCTAGGACTGAGTCTCCTATCTTTAGAGGGGTATGCATACCTTGTCTAAATATAGCGAGGTGTGGACTTGGCTAATGTGGAAAAAGACAGTAGAATGACCTTAGCTGGTCTTCATTACTAGTGTTACAATTATATTTAAAGAAATAAGGACACTATTTTAGTTCTGCTTATATGTAGAGATGCTTTTTTCCAGCTGCTCCTTGGGTTAAAAGGTTTTATGCGCTAAACCAAAAAATTGTTTTAAAAGCTAAAGTGAATCACTTCAGAAAGAAGCCAGGAGTTCATTCCATATGAAAACATGCCCATGGGACTTCTTGGTGGCGCAGTGGTTAAGAATCCGCCTGCCAATGCAGGGGACACGGGTTCAAGCCCTGGTCCGAGAAGATCCCACATGCCGCGGAACAACTAAGCCCGTGTGCCACAACTACTGAGCCTGTGCTCTAGAGCCTGCGATCCACAACTACTGAGCCTGCGTGCTGCAACTACTGAAGCCCACAAGCCTAGAGCCGGTGCTCTGCAACAAGAGAAGCCACCACAGTGAGAAGCCCGCGCACCGCAACGAAGAGGAGCCCCCACTCACCGCAACCAGAGCAAGCCCGCACGCAGCAACGAAGACCCAACGCAGTCAAAAATATAATAAATAAATAAATTAATTAATTAAATTTATTTTTTAAAAAATATGCCTGGGGGTGGTTTCTTTTTCTATTTCATTGACCAACAGTTAACATTTATTCAGAATTTAAAAGGTAAAGCCTAAGCTTCATGTACTTTAGGATAATAACTTGTATTTATATAATTCTGGTACTTGATACTTTTTAGAAAGCTTGCACAAACTTTTGTCAACTAAGAAGAAAGGATATTTTATCCCTAAGCATGTGAGACAGGATAGATAGAACTAATCCTGTTTTACAAATGGAGAAACTCAGAGGTAGAATGGCTTTCTAGAGGACCAAGTGAATCAGTAATATGGCCAATTCGGGTGACTCCAGTACACCACCTTTTTAGCTCAGGCAGGCAACTTGTACCCTCTTTTATGAGTGTAAAACGACTCAAGCAGCCGTTTCATCCTTTTCTTTTTTAATTGATCAACACTGGAGTGGGGGAGGGATGGGATTCCATTTGCAGAAAAATTTTCCAGTGGAATCAGGAATCCAGTGGACAGATTAACCGTTTGGTTACTGAGCAGAAACCTGTAGGATTTAACATCACATTTGCAGAGGCATCCAGCTCACTGTGACATAACCCTTTAGGGGCATTCTTTGAGAGTTACCTCTTCTGCTGTGAAAAACCTAGTTGGTATTTTTGACTGTTTAATACTATAGGAATATGGTGATCTCATCTTGAACTAATGGAATAATTTTAAGGTTCCTAGTGGTAATCTCCTAAAATCACAAACTTAAGAGTTTATAATGTTGAATGAGGAAATTGAGGTCCGATTGTCTCAGGCCATATTATACAATTCATTGGTGACAGAGCAAGAACTCTAGGTCACCTGACTGTCAGTTCCATGCTTTTTCCTCTCTACCTTTACATGTTTCCCTGCAGCAGGTGAGATACTAACCTTCTGTTTGTAAATAGAGAATCTGCCTAAAGTGCTAAAACTGACTCAAAGGCACCAAACCATATGTAAAGTGAAATTAGAAAACCCTGGTCCGGCTTCCCTGGTGGCGCAGTGGTTGAGAATCTGCCTGCCAATGCAGGGGACACGGGTTCGAGCCCTGGTCCGGAAAGATCCCACATGCCGTGGAGCAACTAGGCCCGTGAGCCACAACTACTGAGCCTGCGCTTCTGGAGCCTGTGCTCCGCAACAAGAGAGGCCACGACAGTGAGAGGCCCGCACACCACGATGAAGAGCGGCCCCCGCTCGCCACAACTAGAGAAAGCCCTCGCACAGAAACGAAGACCCAACACACCCAAAAATAAATAAATCAATAAATAAATTTATTAAAAAAAAAAGCCCTGGTCAGCTGAGTCCTGGCCAGGTGTGCCCCTACTGTCTTCCCCAAGACAACGAAGAAAGGTTTGATACAGCCACCTCATCACATTTTTAATCATCTTTCACTCTAGCATCTTATTTAGTGTTATGAACCCACTTAACAGAAGAGAAATAAGAAGCAAAGTTAGTTGGCTTTTATAACGTGGCAACTTTACTGTGATTTAAGTATATTCCCCAGGTTATTCCGGTCCTTTCCTCTGGATATCCTGTGGTTAATGTTTAATATAAATTCTTTCTAAGTTCTCCAGAGCTATGTTTTACACAACCACAGATTTTAGAGTTGGGGAAATTAATTATCTATGAGAACTGCCTTCTCATAGATAGTCTTTAATAATGGGTGGCTTAATTTAGCTGAGAGCCAAAGAGATTAGCATTACCAGCTCAGCAGTTCTTCACTGATGTCCTATTCTAATGTAATACAGATAAATGTGTAAAATTCACTTGCCTTCTTTTGATTGAAGTTGGCCTCAGGTTTCTGGTTCATTTTTTGCTTGTTATTATGTGCAGACAATTAACCTTGCTTTCTTTACGATTGGTTTAAAATGGTGGTTTCACAACTTAGCTGCACTATCTTCCGTTTAAGTTGAGCCCTGACTGTATCATCTGTATACTGTCATATCCGTTGAGTAGGGGATTAGGAAGGAGGGAAGTCCTTTGTGTAAAAGTATTCTCTTCAGCTGTTCTTCCTTGATGCTGGAAGTTTGGTGCCTGGCAGGAAATGATTTAGACATGTGTGATAACAAAGTGACGACGTGAGGAAGAATTGCCTGTAAGTTTCCCTGGCTTGTGCAGGATGATTGGCTGTCAGCTGGCAGATAGGTTAAGGCAAATTTGATCTCCAAATCTGAGGATTAGTGAAGTAAAACTTAAGAGAAAGTTGAGGTGGTGAAAAAAACCTATTTTGAGAAAAGTTTGGACAGAAGCAGGTGGTATGAAAGTTAATGTCCATGTCAATAAGACTTCTTTTTTGACCCTCTCGCGTGAGAGTCTGTAAAGCATTGGGATTTGTTAAAGGAAAAGATCTGTCTGAAGAGTCAGGAGGTGCAAAGAAAAAGACATTCTTTGATTGCAAGGAATTGACACATATCAAAGCTTTCTCTCTCAGATTTTTTCTTAGAATTTGAATTTCTTTACAGAGTAAATTTTCCATCGGTACCAGAAAGTAAACTAGACGAATATCCCTAAGATATCCATCTTCTCTTCATTCCCATTAGCTCAGATAAGACTACCCTTCTCTCCTTCTTGCCTGAAACACTAAAGTAACATCTGTCTCCCTATTTCTAAGTCTCAACCCCTTCCAATCCATTCTCCATACTGTAGTTAGAGGAAGCTTTCTAGAAATGGAAACTATGGATCTCTGTTATCCTCAGGGTAAAGTCCAAATTCTTTGGCAAGTAATATAAGACCCTTCAGATCTATGACCTGCTTACCTCTCCCCATGTTTACTTTGACCCTTCCTCTTAACTCTTTCACCATATAGTAAGATTATAGGGGCTTCCCTGGTGGTCCAGTGAGTAAGACTCCACACTCTCGAATGCAGGGGGCCCAGGTTCCATCCCTGGTCGAGGAACTAGATCCTGCATGCATGCCGCAACTAAGAGTCCGCACGCTGCAACTAAGAAGCCTACGTGCCGCAACTAAGACCCGGCACAGCCAAAATAAATAAATAAATAAATAAATATTTAAAAAAAAAGATTATATTAGCAGGTTGGGTAGCTTTAGCCAAACAAATTTATATAAATACAGATTATCAGCTCCACTGTCAAGTTAGCAGTAAGGGGAGCTCATATAGGACCTAGAAGAGGCTACTATGCTTGAACAAGAAGTCTCTAAAATCTTTTGTAGTAAACTCACTCAGAAGGCAGATGTAGGACAGTAACCCACACAGCACACCCAACTTCTCAGAAAAGGGAAGTTCAAGAAAGGATAACAAATAAAAACTTTGTAAGAACTTTGCAAGTAAGTTGAAAGTTCTTCTGTGAATAGAAGTTCCCCACTTGCATCAGGCATGATTGAAGGCTGCAAAGAACAAGTAAGGCAGGCTCTCCCTGTGATGTGTGTTGCAGACCTCAGGGCTCACACACCCTATGTACACACAAACACCAGAGAAGAGGTTTTACAGTGAGTGACTTTCATACTTTATTATCCTTCGAAATGTGCTTGAGTCTTCAGCATTGTTTCTGTTGTCATTTTCAGATCACATTTATTAAATACTCTGTACATGGTGTTAGAGCGGGCACTATATAAAGCAGTGTCAACGGACTCTCCTTTCAGTGCCTCACACACAAAGAAGCAAACAATACAGACCTAGGAAGATTCATCTCATTAAACAGAAGTAAAGTTTAACATACAGCAAAGCAAGGCGGTGGAACAAGTGTATTATCTTTGCTTTTACATGAATTTTTCTGTACATGATAAACATTTTTATTTGAAATTGAAGCAAGAAGGGAGGAGTAGGGAAGCTTGCTTCCCACTCAGATTTTTATACAGTAGGTTGTGCCCTATCTCTTCTACCACAGAGAGATAGCCTCTCTCTGCAAAGAGCTGAGTGGTGCTGCTGACAAAGAACCTCAATCACTTGAGTGGAGACATATGGGCAGCTTGAGTCCTCCTTGTTTGAGTAGCAGACATTGCTGATGGCAAAGCATTTTGGGCAGAGAGGTGGCTCATAAATGAGGAACTTCATCTAAGAAACTGTGGGTTTCTCAGCCCTAAGGGTACTAATTGTTGGTTTCTTCACAGCTCACTTTCTCTCAGGCCCCACCCGTCACTTCAGAGAACTTGTTGACGACAGCTTTACTTTCTCAAGTCTTGTACAAAGGCAGATGTCTCTGAAAATGCAGCTTACGCAAAACATCTGTGTGCATGACTCTGTTCCCACGGTGTGTTTTCCTGTACTGCTCCCCCCCCCCCTTTTTTGGGTTCTTTTTTAAAATTGAAAACACAGTATAACCATCATTAAAAAGAAATTTGCAAAAAGAGAAAAAAATCACCCACAATGCCTCCATCCTTACTAATAGCCATTTCCACTCCTGCCGTATTACCTTCCTATTCTTTACATGCATAGCTTTTTGTCTGGTTATGTCCTTTTTCTTAAGCCGAATTTCAGATACTTTGTCATTCAGCCACTTCCCTTTTTTTCCCCCTGATCCTGGCATCATCTTTTGGTTTTCGGTCTTGAGTTACTGAAAGGGCATTACAGCTTATCAGCATTTTGTCAGTGAGTCCCCTTTCTCTTATTTTCCTTTCCTAGATCCAAGTATTCTAGTGTTTAGAGTATGGCTGAGATCCAACCTTTATTTTTAAAAGTAAGACACATATATGTGCAGGATTTTTAATTTTCTTAACGTTTAAAAACTGGTGTTTTAAATTATATTGACTTTCAAGGCACATTGCTGTGCCCATCCCAGGGAAGCCTCATTTAGGAAGAAACATATCTACAAACTAGAAATATTGATTTGCTGCATTAAATATATTTATTAAAATGTTGATAAGCATGTAAAAATGGAACTAGAATATATATTCTTTACCCTGATAGATGAGAGGAAAGGAAATATACAAGAAAAGTAAAAGCTAAGTAAATAGAAGAAACAGATTAGTCCATATATCAATATTTATCATAAATATAAATAAACATTTCAACTCACACAGCCCTCCAAAAAGAAAAAAAATATGCACTTTTAAGAATACCTTCAGCCACCTTCCTTTTAGACTTCCTGTGGTCCCCTGTGCTTAGGTATTTAAAGGGTAGACCTCTATGGTGTGTAGGGTCCCCTGATGACTAAGGAAGTCTGCAAGACTTACATACAGCCTTGCTATCTGTCTATTGCCATGTGAGAAGGTAAAAGATCCTCCTCAGGGTTGCAACTTTCCTTCCAATCATTGTGCAAAAAAATCTGCCTTTGGCAGTTAAAAATCATTTCCTTTTGTTCCTTATGTTTTCCTGTGTCCTGAGTTTCCACTTGGAGTAGTTTTAGGACCTAGCTCAACCAGTACCTAAAAACATTTAGGTGGAAGTTGTAAGATTGTTCCTACACTGGAGCAAATATGTGATGATTTACCATTTTTCCCTCCACCACATTTAAACACATAGGAAAATTTTTATTTACTCTTGAATCATTTTGATTTTAATATTTTCCTCTTTTTCCAAATCCTAACTAAAATGTTTGGAATTCTCATTGCTTCATATTGCACACTAGAGTATTGCAAAATACTACTGTGTGATCTCTTTGTCCCTAGCCCTCTGATTTCTTATGAATACTATCTGGAAAATAGGGAAGAAAGTGCTGTGGGTCATTGCTTCTGCATAAGTTTATCTAAAAATGTGAATTTAGTGAATTTGAAAAATTAACTATTAAACATTAAATCAGGCATCAGGAAAGCTCAATAAATTAAATTTGCAAGGAAAAGTGGAGTAACTTTTTCATCTGTATTGGTGGTACAATTCTGTGATGATTCTGTAAGGGGGAAGACAGTAGGAAACAAGGAACATCAGGTCGATTAAAAAATGTGAGCTGATTAAGACCAGAGACTGACTGCCATTTGCTTTTCTCTTTTCCCTTTTCTTTGACAGCTCCTTAAATTGTCCTTTGAACTTTGCCTTTTGCTGTTTGTTTTTTTCTCTTCCTTCTCATCCTCTTCCTCCTCTTGCTCCTTCATCATCATCATCATCATCATCATCATCATCGCTAGTATTACTATTTTACAAAAGTTAACTACTTTTTTAAGTGTCAGAACCTAAGCACTGGCAACAGTGTTCTTCCTAGATTTCATTGTGCATCAGTGTGCGGCTGAGAGGATCTGTAATGTGCATTAAGACAGTTACAAATATAAGGATTTTGCCCAAGGACTTTTTTTTTTTTTTTTTTAACATCATGTGTGTGTTTTTTTGTTTTATTTATTTATTTATTTATTTATTTTTGGCTGTGTTGGGTCTTCGTTTCTGTGCGAGGGCTTTCTCTAGTTGCGGCAAGTGGGGGCCACTCTTCATCGCGGTGCGCTGGCCTCTCACTATCGCGGCCTCTCTTGTTGTGAAGCACAGGCTCCGGACGTGCAGGCTCAGTAGTTGTGGCTCATGGGCCTAGTTGCTCCGCGGCATGTGGGATCTTCCCAGACCAGGGCTCGAACCCGTGTCCCCTGCATTGGCAGGCAGATTCTCAACCACTGCGCCACCAGGGAAGCCCGCCCAAGGACTTTTAAAAAGTCAGACAGTGCAGTGGATAGTAAAGAAGACCAGCGAGTAGATTTAAAAAAGAGTCAACATACTTTGCCATGCCTTTCTCTATTCCTCTTGGTTTGATAGTTCGAGAATTAGTATCTTTGAGAGACTTTTAAGAGTGCCTGTTGGCAAATTATTTCATTTTCTTAGCCTAGTAAGGTAGAGAACAACTATAGAAGAACTGGTTAGGCAAGGAAAATTGATAGACTAATGTTCTACAGACTGGGTTAAATTTTTGTGGCCAGTGAATTTTGAGAATTACTTGTAAGACTGCGGTAAAGTAGTACTGAACTAACTCAATTTAAAACCAAAACCAAAACATAAAACCTTGGTTATCTGATGATTTGAGAATTCTTTCTTAGAACCCTATCGGTACTCTAGTAGGTAGGTTACAGTGAGACTGCATTGTACAAAACAGGCAAAGAACTCAAGACTACTAAAGCCATGGAGTGGAGTTTCAAAGCACAAAACAAAACAGCATAATTTGGAAATAGGCCAAAATTTGATCCCTGCTTTGTCATGCTGATTGTGTAATTGGTAAGCTTAGGGAAGTTACCCTCAAAACCTTTGTTTCTTCATCTGTGAAATGGGAAGAATAACTTCCGTTCACGGAGTTGTTGCGAGAGAGTGATTGTAAAGCACCAGGCACCGTGCCTGACACAGGGTGGGTACTCAGTAAATGATAGTTACAGCATCTTTAAGTTTACTTCATAGTGCTCAGAGCCAGCACCTAACCACTTCCACCACCATCACACAACTCCCGGAGAGAACGTTTTGATGGACATGCCATAGTACCCGATTCCAGGTTTTCACAAAAAAAGTTTGTGAAGTTAATGGCAGAGTTGTTGCCATTATTATCAACAAACAATAGCTATTCAGTAGACAGCTGACTGTACAGGTCTGGGGCTTTGGTGATAAATCTGAGCTAGAGAACCAATTTGGGAGGCGAGATAGTCAGGCCTCAATGATCGTTCCCAATGATTCTTTTTTTTTTTTTTTCCCAATGATTCTTGCCTCCCACTATTTACATCCCTGTGTAGTTCCCTCCTGCATTAAATAGGGCTGACCTATGTAACTAATAGGATATTGCAGAAATTATGGTGTGTCACTTCCAAGGTTAAGTCATGAAATACCACACTTCTGCCTTGTTCCCCCTGGGATCACTTACTCAGGGGAAAGACAGCTGCCATGTCATAAGGTTAGTCAAGCAGACCATTGCATGGCAGAGAACTGAGGCCTCCTATCAATAGCCATGTAAGGGAGCAATCTTGGAAGCAAAGCAGATCTTCCCAGCCCCAGTCTAGGCTTTAGATTACTTCATTCTCATAAGAGACCCTGAGCCGGAACCACCAGCTGGCCTGCTCCTGGACTCTTAACCCACAGAAACTGTATGAGATAATAAATGATTTTGTTGCTTTAGGCTTCCAAGTTTTAGGGTAATTTGTTATCTATCAGTAGATAACTAGTCAGGAGTCATCCTTTATCCTTTATAGGACAGGGTGGCCATGAAAGTGAATGAGGGCATCCAAAAGAGTATATATAGAGCAAGAAGAAGAATGACAAGGAAATGATAGAAGACAACATATTTAAGAGGTTGGCAAAAGAATAGGAGCCCACAAATGAAAATGTGAAGGAATAGAAGCATAGGAGGAATACAAAGAAAGTGAGAATATTACAAGGTCATCAACGATATCAAATGGTCAAGAAAGATTAGGTCTGAAAAATGCCCATTGGATTTGACTAACCAAAGAAAATCTCAACTACAGTGCCTTGGAAGCCAGATTACAAATGAAGTGGAGATACTGAGACCTGTGCCACTTGCCCTTCCCTATCTCTTTGATTTTATCTTCTACCACACGTCTTTGGCTCACTACACTTCAGTGCTGTTGACCTCCTTGCTATTTCCCACACCAGCCAAGTACACTTCAGAGCCTTTGCATTTGCTGCTCCCTCTACTTTTAATGTTCTTTTCCCAAACCGCCACACAGCTCCCTCCCTTACTTCCTACAGATCTCTGCTCAAACGTCATCAGAGAGACTTTCCCTGGGCATACCTTTTTTTTTTTTGAATTTTTGAATTTTATTTATTTTTTTATACAGCAGGTTCTTATTAGTCATCAATTTTATACACATCAGTGTATACATGTCAATCCCAATCGCCCAATTCATCACACCACCACCCCCACCCCCCAGCCGCTTTCCCCCCTTGGTGTCCATATGTTTGTTCTCTACATCTGTGTCTCAATTTCTACCCTGCAAACCGGTTCATCTGTACCATTTTTCTAGGTTCCACATATATCCCTGGGCATACCTTATAACACAAATACATACAGCAGTGCTCACTGTTACTCCGCTGTGTTTTTCTCTGTAGCACTTACCATCATGTGATATCTAAAGGGGCAGCCACTGTGCAGCTCTGGCCAGTTTTTGCTAGGCGTGAATGTGGACATATGTGTTCAGATTTTCTCATCTTTCAAGAGAAGCTGGAAATTCTGATTTTTAAGTACATTTAGTTGTAAATGAGTTTCAGAGCACTGTGAAGGTCAGACAATCTGTCTGGTGTAAGAGCAGTGAACAGGGTAGGGTAGGGTATCTGGCAGAGGATCTCGAGCTGGGATGCTTAGAGAAGTACCAAGTGGAATCCAAGTGGATTCAGTGTCTTAGACGCTAAGAGGAGAGATTCTCAAAAAGGAGAAAAGGATTTGCTAGTGCCCATCAAGGCTCCAGGTGCTAAATGAAAAACAGAAATTGGTGTCAAGCTAAGACTGAAGGATCTTTGTCCTTTGGATCTATCACTTGGGAAATCCCTGGCAAACTTAGGATGGGGAGGAGTTTCAGAGGTGGGACAGAAGCAAGATGGCAGCAGAGAAAAATGACTGGCAAGGGAAGAAAATGGAGACAGCAAGTATAGACTTGCTGTAATAAAGAAGAGAACTTAGAAGGGGACACAAGATCAAGCAAGGGTTTTGTTTTAAGGATGTGAAAGAACAGAGTTGAGCATGTTTCTGGGCTGAGGAGAAGCGGTCACTAGAGAGAGGGGTGACTAATTGGTAAAACTAGGATACAAGGGAATGGGGTCAAGGACACAGGTGAAAGGGTTGACTTTTGACAGCTGGATGCATCATTCTCTCAGATTGGAGAAAGGCGATAAGTCCGCAGGTGAGGGAAAGTATCAATAATTGGGAGAAATCACACCAGCTAGCCTCCATTTCTTGATGGTGTAGAAGACCAGGTTAAGTGGAGAGGTGAAGGAAACAGGAGTTGTGATGGGACTTGAGAGCGAGGAGGGTTTGGAGCAGGTAGGCATGGAAATGGTGGGGGGCTGTCTGGAGGTGTTAACTGCCCAGCTGAGTCAACTCAGTGTTGTTGCTGTCATCTCTGACATCTCTGTCACTGAGACCATGGATGTGCGCCAGCATCCAGAGGCATGGTTTCATAATCTCCTTAAACATTGGGCTACCTTTCGTTTATTCAATATATATTTATTGCACATGCACTTAGTGTCAGGTACTATGCTAGACGTTAGAGAGATAACATTAAACGAGGCAGTTGTTCCCGCTCAAGGAGCTTGCTGCTCATACAGAAAATTATAAATAAGTCATCAAAAAATACTATAATTTTAAGCTGTAGTAAGTATTATGAAGGGAATTCAGAAACAAAGAGAACAGATTGCAGGGAAACCAGTTAGGAAATAGGACATGGGACTAGGTTGGTTAGGGAAGGAAGAAAAGCCAAAAAGAGGTAGATGGCTTGGGAAAAAATTGAGAAATCGGGCTTCCCTGGTGGCACAGTGGTTGAGAATCTGCCTGCCAATGCAGGGGACACGGGTTCGAGCCCTGGTCTGGGAAGATCCCACATGCCGCGGAGCAACTAGGCCCGTGAGCCACAATTACTGAGCCTGCGCGTCTGGAGCCTGTGCTCCGCAAAAAGAGAGGCCGCGATAATGAGAGGCCAGCGCACCGCGATGAAGAGTGGCCCCCACTTGCCGCAACTAGAGAAAGCCCTCACACAGAAACGAAGACCCAACACAGCCATAAATAAATAAATAAATAAACCCAAAGTTTAAAAAAAAATGATGTAACACTCAAGATTTCAGCTTAAAAAAAAAAAATTGAGAAATAAAGGGGCTGGAGTCTCAACCAGGTTGAAGAGAGAGTGAACACATGAAGGTCACAAGAGAGGGGGTTGTAGTCAGAAAGTGGGAGTTTGGCTTCTGAAATCAAGTCCATCAAAATCTGATGCCTTCAAAAGGGACTCTGGGAATTAGAAGTCTAAATGGAGTCCAGGTGAAGGTGTTTGAAAATCAAGAGGACAAGAAATTTGGGAACAAGCTGTTGGACGTTCATCTCTATGAATGATGGAATCCGTTAAGATTGTAGTAGGAATCAGGGTGAAAAGAGAGGAGATTGAGGAAAATGAGTAAATTAAAACTAGTGACAAGGATGTCAGAAGGTGACAGCAACAAAGAATAGAAGGTGCCCTGAGCCTCATAAGAGGCTTTGTGTAAAGGTGAAAGAGAAATGGTCTGAAAGCAGGGGTTGATGTTTTGGCCAAGTGCTTAAAAGCCCGACTTAACATTCCTTCTGCAGGTGTGTTTAAAATACCTGGAAAGGCATTTGTTGAATCATGCAAATGAAATAGTATTTCAAATGCTGAACAGTTTTTCTTAGTTAATCTCCTTTTGTTTTTTATTTAATCCCACCAACTATTTAAAATTTGGTGCTAAGTAATGTTGGTCATGTCTCTTGGTGATCAGTACATCCAGCATTTTAAATACTGAGAAAGAACTGTTTAGGTCATTTAGTCTTTGGTTCAGACAGCTTTTAGGCTTTACCTTTTTGAAAGAAAAGTATTTAAGTCTAGAGTTTTGGGCCACAGGACTGAGAAGCTTTATTAATTCAGCCTGTAAAGGAAATGGGCTCCTTTGAGCTGAGGTGGTTTCTCCCCTCCTTGGAGGAGGACCTTCTTGAAAACAAAACTCCCCAGCACTGTCAGTCATCAGGAGGACTAGGGTCAGTTGTGTTAGGAAGTGCCTGAAACCAACTCCTTTCGTAGGCACCTAGGGGTTTGTTTTTTTTTTTGGTGGTGGTAGGTGGGGGGGAGGGGGGAATATTTGTTTTTATTTCTCTGAGGAGGGGTGGGTGGAATATTGGCAGATCGATGTTGGAGATGAGGCTGAGACTTGGTAGAGTGGCTGCAAAGGGACAGAGATTAGAATGTGGCAGTAGTGTCATGAGGAGTTCTGGTCTCCGAATCTTAGCTCAAACTCAGAAGTGTTTGGGGGCCAGACTGCTCAGTGTAATTCCAGGGGTGGTGGCCGCCTGGAGGAGCTGGAGAGAGTGGCTGCTCTTCTCGAAGGTATTCAAAAATTAAAATGATTTTACATCTGTGCTGGTCTCACAGAATGTGCTGAATTAGGCCCGCCTACTACCAGTTGGAGCCATGACCTAGACCCTCTCTGAGGGCCCTCCAGCTCTGACCTTACATTATTTGGTAGTACTTCAAAACTCCAAACCAAAATCTAAACACTTTAAATCCCTGACAGGAGGTCAAGTGTGTATGTGACCAGACAGCATCTAGAAAGAAGCACCTTTGGTCTGAGAGAAGACTGCAGAGGAACCAAGGGCTGGTCAGGCATCCACTTCTTTTCCCATGTAGGCTTTCTTGCCCTCCTGCATAGGCCTCATGGTCCTCCTTACTTCTTGTTTTTGGCATCTAGTTTTTGATATTTTTCTAAAGCAATGTTTAATATCCAACAAACATACTAAAGGAAAAAGAAAAAAGAAGCAACTTTAAGAAACAGCATGAAAGTATTTGCCTCATGGGAGTATGTCTAAATATTTCCCTATCTAGACCTGAACTTTGTTTTCAGGATACCATGAAAAATAGAACAAATATCACACCAGGCTTTGCCATGAAATCCTGCCTTTGTTCTCTTTAGATGAACTAACCAGATGTGTTTTTAACTTCTAATTGCTTCAAATTATTAAGTCAGCAAATATGTCCTGTTATGGTAACCGCTAACTTAAGATAAAGGGTTAAAGCGCCGCCCTGGGTTTCCGATGACATGGGCCTTAGTCTATGCTCCACTGCTATCTAGCTGTGTGACTTGGGGCAAGTCATTCACATCTCTGAACTTCAGTTAATGTATCAGATTCTTTGTCGCAAGCTCAGAAATGAATTTTAACAATCTTAAGCAAAATATTTCTTAGAAGGATGTCAGAGCTTACCTAATGGATGGGAGACTAGAAGACCAAACGTAGAGAACAGGCAGGAGCAAAGGGCATTCAGGGAAAGCCCAGGAGCAGGAGTAGACTGTTCTATACCTTGCTACTCTCCCCACTGTGAATGTGACCATCCCCCATTCTCCCTACTCACTTGGGTCACTTGCCTGAGATTCAGGAGAGAGTTTCCAACTGGCCAGGCCTAAACCACATGCCAGCTTCCTGCAAGGCCCCTTGCAGTTCCAGAGTTGGAGGGTCACCGTGACCAGGCACATTTGGGGGATTCCCCAAAAGGAGACTAGGGTGAAATTAGAAAGGAGAGCTCTATTGCTGGACAGCCAGAAACCACAAATGTCAACTCAGATGTGCCCCCATCTATAGAAATTGGAAGGTTGAATTGTATGGCCAGTGGTAAAATTATTGATCCTAGATTGTGTTTCTATCTGGACATTTCTAAGATGCACATGTTTGAGGCAAAAATGGGATAGTTACAAGATCTTATCAGTAAATGAACATTCAAAAGGAATATTCTGGGGTTTTTTTCCCCTACAATTTATGGTCTGTAGGGAAAGGACCGGGAAGATTAGTCCTGATGGAATTTGTCCCTCAGCCTTGAACAGACAGACCTTTTTTTTTTCTTCTTAGATTGTAGAAAAGTAGGAAAGGGGGGAAAATAGCTGCATCTGAAGGTAGTTGTGCTGGGCATTGTGCAACAGAGTTTAAGAGGAAGATTAGCTGGAACTAAAATGGTCTGGTGGTTGTAGTTAATGAATAAGAACTGCCTTAAGCTCTTATCCACTTTGCCAATAACTGGTTTACTAATGTACCCCAGCCTCTGCTTGTCTGCTGATAGAGAAAAAATCCCGCTGCCTGCATTCATAGGCATGTATCTGGGAGTTTATGTCCTGGGTGCAGAGAGGGTTCCAGGTATCCATTGCCATTCCAACACTGTCACTTGAACGTATGGCCTGCACGTTGGAGATGGGGTTGGGGATTGTTTAATTACAGAGAATAGTGCATACAATATTTGGGTTTGGATTTTCTCCCTTTAGGTTTACAGAATCAAACTTTTCTCACTACCTGAAGTGTGCTTTTGACTTTTGTAGCCATGTTTCATCCATCAAGGCACAGTGACTTTGTCCTTCCTGTTTTTTGGATTTAGCCAAACTTTTTCAGTAGGTACTAGTATTGATAGCTCTGTAGTCCTTTGGCCTCTGGTCTGATATTTGAAACTTTTTATTATGAACTTACCTTTCTGTGGGATGTGGTCACACTGAGTGGGAACATGAATTCCTTTCCACCTAATGAAATTGACAGAGCTGCCCTAGTACCTTGAATCTGAAATTAAACAACTAAATAAGCAGAGAAAGCTTATCAGGAAAGGGAGAGTGTTGTTAGGAGAGTGGAATGTATTTGCAAGTTTCCCATAACTGAATATTCTTCAAGATAAAAATATAACAGTTCAGATTATGTGTATTTGAATTTTACATAAATGCTAAACTAACTAGCTTACCTTGTGCAGTTACATTTTGTGCCATCAACATTACACAATAATTTACCTATGAATTTTGGCTTCAAGCAGAAATGCCAAACAAACTCAAGAGTTTGGCATTAGAAACATTATAAACATGAAAATCTACTTTCTTCATTTTAATGTTAAAGTAAAAGCATTACACCCACTTTATGAAACTTGATTTCCCATAGTGAATAATTCATTTCATCTCGTGTGTTACATGTAAAGCAGAAGAATGTCTGTCAAACTAACATGTAGCAGTTTGGCCAGGTGTGTCATTGCTTTGTTTTGCTTCCTTGGCCTTCCTGCTGGTCATGGATGACCACCCTGGCCACATTCCTCAAAGGTTATTCTAACCTCAGAACAGTTAAGTATTTTCTTCACTTAGTTGACATTTTCCTCTACACTTTGCCTGAGAAGAAACTGCCAGTTAACAAATTTCATGCTTTGCAAAGTGCCTTTGATTGGGAGGGATTGGCACAGAGTGCTTCCCCAAATTATTTAAAACACAGTACTCTTTCCTCTATTTTTGAGACTAAAATGCTACTATCATTCCCAGTTCTTTTCTCTACTGTCCAGCCCATCTGGATTCATCTCTCAGCCAGATGTTCTTCGTTCCCCTCAGTAAAGTCTTTCTGTTCATGGCCTTGATAGGGGGAACAAAAAAGGAATGAGAAGAGTTGAGATCTGAATGGATTTCAGTCCTTTTCTTTCACTTCTGTATCTACTTTTAAACTCTGTGCTGTTGAAAAGTTCTGTAGGGAAGACATTGCGTTTCATCTTACATAAACTATATCATAAAACTAGAACAGCATAGGGGCTTCCCTGGTGGCGCAGTGGTTAGGAATCCGCCTGCCAATGCAGGGGACACGGGTTCGTGCCCCGGGCCGGGAAGATCCCACATGCCGCGCAGCGGCTAGGCCCGTGAGCCACAACTACTGAGCCTGCGCGTCTGGAGCCTGTGCTCCGCAACGGGAGAGGCCGCGACAGTGAGAGGCCCGCGCACCGCGATGAAGAGTGGCCCCCACTTGCCACAACTGGAGAAAGCCCTCGCACAGAAACGAAGACCCAACACAGCCAAAAATAAATAAATAAATAAATAAATTTATAAAAAAACAAAAAAACTAGAACAGCATAATAAGAGAGTGATTCAGAGCATGGGCTTTCAAGTCAGAACTTGGTTTGAATCCTTGCTCAGAGGATTGCTAGCTAGCTGTATGATCTTGGGCAGATAATTTACCATCTCTGAGCCCCTCAGTCTCTTATGTGTAAACTGGGGGTAAAAAATAGTACCTACTTTATAAGATTGTTGTGAAGGTTAAATGAAATAATGTAAAGTGCTTAGCTCAGTGCCTGGCATACAGTTGGCATCTACTCAAGTTAGCTGTTATTAGCTCAGTTCATACATCAAACTAGGGATGACTTTCCATTTGTTGAGCAAGTGATCTTACGGCAAGAGAAGAGATGTTCTTCAGACGTATTCTGATAAAAACTGGAGAATGTCACTGTCACTGTGTTAGAAAGATGATCCTTGTCATTTTCTCATCAAGCAGCTAATTACTCTCCATCTTTAGATTTGGAGAATGTTCTTTATCTTGTGTTTTCCTTAATATGGGGGTTCTTAAGTCCTTTGAGGTTTGTGTTTAACTTGGACATCTGTAATCACATACAGATGGCTCCATAGAATTTACTGGAACATTCCTTTTCCTGGGCCAGGCTCTAGATAACTGGTCAGTTCAGAAAACATGTAAAAGTTTTCATCTGCCTTTCTAGATTTTAAATTAGAGACCAACTCTGTGTTGATTGAATCTTTAGCCAGATGCTTCAGAAAGACAAATATTTACATAAATGTCTCACTATTCTAGCAAGATATACTAAGCCTTTACCTTACACTGAAGTACATGTGATTAAATATACATATTATTTTCTTCATATGCAAATAAAGCATTTAATTTTCAAGTTGAAATTGATCCTCCTAAACTCTGGTGGTTTCGAATTTTATTTTTTCACTTCCATGCCACCATGTTGCCATCCCATCTTTGATAGCATTTATAGAACTTTGACTTTTTTTCAGTGATGAAAAGGGTTTTTTGTAATCAGCTACACTTTCATTCCTGGTCCCCTTGTGATCAACAGTTTATGCCACTTTTGTGATAACTGGGGAGTCATAATCTGGGACTACAGAATAAAGAGGATTGATCGTACCATCCAGAATGTGTCTGCTATGACTCTCTGGGGGCCTAGATCGCACCTACTAGGGCAGTCTCCTGGCCCAGCTGGACCTGCTGTGCATTTTGTTGTATCAGAAAAGTTTATTGAGATTTGTATAAATGACTCAAATAGAACGGCATCTTTTCCCTTATACCAATTATGACTTTGACTCCTGGTTTTTCTTTTATAATCAGAAATTTTCCAGGTAGCTTTGAGTTAACCAAGGGCCCTTGTCCTCCACCCCAGTCCTCCCCTTGTGAAAGCACTACATACATTTTAAAGAACACACTTAAGAAATATGCTTTAAAGCATAAGCAACAAATGTATCTAAGAACAATATTCCAGAACTCTAAAAACCAGGAAGTTGGTGTGTTTGTCAAAGAGAAACTACTTTTGTCTCACAAAAAGAATGACTGAAATAAGCTCTCGACAAATATCCTTCTTTAGTAGATGTAGAGACCACTTTGTGTACTGGAAACCAAAGTGCCCATAGCTGTAACTTGCCTGCTGATAGGTAGACTATTTAGCCTTTATTTTTAAAATATTTTCATTTAGTAAAACAGACAGTTGCTGTGTTGGCAGAAGTGTGAATGTCATTTCCTGTCTGTGGTGTACCCCACTCATCCTGTCGCTCAGACATTTTGTTTTAGGTTGTTCCCGTAATGTGAGTGAAACAGAGTGACCCACAGCAGGGTGACATGCGCATACCACGAATGTAACAAGAGACAAGACTTGTGCAACAGACCACAAGAGTGCAATGCTTTATTTAAAGATGAAAACAAAACAAAACAAAACAAAGGCAACCAGCACGCAGAATTTTAAAGCGGCCTCTGTGGAGTCTCGTGTTTGTTTTTAGAAGACATGTCCCAGTCTATTTGGCAAGTTACCTTAAAGGTATATCAGCTTCATGCCACATGATTAAACGGTAAAATTGAATCAAGGACTGACAACTGTTATAGAGATGATTTAATTTCATTTAATCGATTAATTTATCATCAGACATTTGTATTTTACAGCCCAGTAATCTGCCACATATATTGAATTCTGTAATCATTACTTTTTACCTGTGAGATTACAGAATTTCTATTTTCTTGTCCTAAATTACAATTCCTGTTTCAGGGATGGGTCAGATAAAAGAGTATGGGGGGAAAAAGCCCCTGGGATGAATTCATTTATCCATCAAATATCTGTCAAGCACCTAATATGTGCTTGGCACTATTTCCAGTGTTGAAGATACAACAGTGCTGAGCAAAATAAAGTCTTATTCTTCATGGAGCTTATATTCTATCATAGGGAGATGACCACAATCAAGTATACAAGTGAATAAATATAATTTTAGCTTATGATAAATATCCTGAAGGAAGCAAAACAGGACAACAGGATAGAGTATGATTGGGATGGGGGGCGAGGTGATGATATTGGAGCTGTGACTTAAATAGTGACAGGCCAGGAGAAAAGTGTCCCAAGTAGAAAACAAAGAGTACAAAGGCCCTGAGAAGGGGCCTGAAATATAGAAGAAACAGAAAGAAGGCTAGTGCAACCAGATCATAGTAAACAAAAGGGGAGATGGTATAAGACCAGAGAAATAACTTCTTATCAGCTGTTACAGGGCCTTCAGGTCCCAGCTAAGGACTTCAGGTTTTATTTATACATAAAAAGGGAGGCTGTTGGTGGGTTTTAAGCAGGAAAGTGACATTATATGATATTTATCTGTATATTTTAAAGCACTCTGGTTGCTGTTTGGTAATAGCAACTGTTATAATAATAGCAATAGTTGCTGTTTGATAGTAGTGATACAGAAATACTTGCAGACAGACCAGTTTAGAGGCTTTTTGCTGATATAATGTCTGGGGTTAGTTTCACTTCAGGGACAGGGCGAAAGAGGTAAAGATATAGAAAAAGCAGAATTGCCCGTGAATTGAAGCTGAAATGTATGAGAACGTGGGGGGCTCATGTATTATTACCTCTACTTTTTTGTATATGTCTGAAATTTTCTGTAATAAAACACTTAACAGAAAACTTTTTAACGGTAGTCTAAGTGAAAAACAGTGGTACCCTGGACCATTGTCAGAGTAGTAATGGAGCTACATGGGCAGATTCAAGATGTATTTGAAAGTAAATCTCATAGGTCTTGTTGAATGGATTAGATATATATTGTTGGAAATAGAGAAACCAAGGATGACTGTTATATGTTTGTACCAAACAACTTGGGTGGATGAGGCTAGGGAACAGGTTTGCAGGGGACTCAAGAGATTAGTTTTGGCAATGTAAATTTGAAATACCAATTAGTTTTCCAAGTGGAAATGTTGAGTAGGCAGCACAGTGTAATTTACAATACATTAGCTAACACTGAATGGCGTACTCGCAAGCAATCTTGGAATCCTTCATTATGTGTTTCTAAACTTTGCCATTAATGATTTAGAAGTTCTATCCTTTTCGGATTCTGTGGATAACATTGAAAGGCTTAGTCTGTCGATATGAAATAATTTAGATACAATTTCTGTTTTCTGTGCATATCCACTAGTAATTGTATTTTGAATAGCTTCTATCCTGAGCAGTAGTTCCCCACCTCTGTTGAGCTGTCATTCACATGAAGGATGTTAACATGGAGGGCAAACTCCATGGGTTGACCATACTTCCTGTGCACTACTCCTTTTCAATGCATATGGAAATGGAAGTTTGTGAAAGTAAAATTTTGAGTAACGCTTTAGTGTGATGTGTGTATATTTTAAATATAAGTCTGTTATGCAAACTTTGGATCTATTATTAGTAGCTAAGTATTGTAACATATTTCACGTCTGATTAGAATGCTGTTGAAACACCATTATTGACAACCACAGATCTATTAGTTATTGACAACCATAGATCTATTAGTTATTGATAACCATAGATCTATTAGTTATTGATAACCATAGATCTGTTAGCTCTGTTAGTTGTTAAACTAATATTTATTAAGGGCACCACTCTAAGAAGCTTCTTATTCTTATTGATTCCTCACAACAACCTCAATTTATTTATTAATCCCTGTTTTATAGATAAAGAAACTTAGGCCCCCTAAAATTCACTCAAGTAAGAAGTAGTAGAGCTAGGATTCAAACCCAGGCAGTCTGGTTCCAGAGCCTTTACCCTTATATTTCCAAAGCCTTCACTCTTAACTGCTACCATGTAATGTATATAGAATATTGTAAGTTTTGTTTCAGAAAAATTATAGTAGACAAGACTGTGTGAGTAACCAGAGTCTCTCTTTTTTTTTTTAATTGAAGTATAGTCGATTTACAATGTTGTGTTAGTTTCTGTTGTACAGGAAAGTGATTCAGTTATACATATATATATGTGTGTGTGTATGTGTGTGTGTGTGTGTGTGTGTATATATATATATATATATATACACACACACACATACATACATATTCGTTTTCATATTCTTTTCCATCATGGTTTATTACAGGATATGGAATATAGTTCCCTGTGCTATACAGTAGGACCTTGTTGTTTATCAGAGGCTCTTTTGATTTTATTTTTACTTCATCCCATGAGGTTGGAACTTTAGAAAAGGGAAGAGAAAATAATCCCAAAGTCGGTCTTCATCTTACTCTTTGATTTTCTTCCTTAAATTACTTGTTTATTTATTTATT
The DNA here is from genome assembly GCF_965194805.1 of Balaenoptera borealis. Lineage (NCBI taxonomy): Eukaryota > Metazoa > Chordata > Mammalia > Artiodactyla > Balaenopteridae > Balaenoptera > Balaenoptera borealis. The sequence continues at coordinate 46,227,443 of NC_138879.1, read as the reverse complement.
TATTTTTACTTTTTCCTTATAGCATCAGCGAGAGCTTTCTAACTGTCAAAGGTGCTGCCCTTTTTCTACCACGGGGAAATGGCTCATCCACACCAAGAATCAGCCACCGACGCAATAAGCATGCAGGTAAAGCTCCACATATGCCATTCCTTTTCTTGGTTTCTTTGCCTTTTGTTTTGTTCTAAAAGACTGACTACCTCATTGCCATTTCTTCAACAGTTCTGTAATAGTGAAAGAAAGCATTGTACTATGCTGTAATCACTTTTCTTTCGCTCTCATAGACCATATTTCTGGCACTTAGCAGAATACCTTATACACGAAGTAGATGTTCAATAAATTTTTGTTGGAAAAATAATCAGGTACAAAAATACGCTAATGAAGTCTTATGTGACATCTCAATTAAGGTTTTGGTAATCAGCTAAAAGATGTTCAGATGTTTCTTCAGACTCTATGCAAAATCAATTAACCAAAGATGACTTTTTTTTTCTGTCTGCTCTCTAGTGATGTTATGAGGAGACTAATATGGTATATTACTAATATAAATAAATTCAGTAGCACTATTGTGTTAACAAGAGTTATCATATCACATATTAAAATACCAGTTCTTAAATACCAGAGTCTATTTCTTGATTGTATTCACGCTAAAAAGACTGGAAATTTAATTCAGAGGACTTTTATAGAAACAAGGAATCATCAAATAAATGTTCACTTAGAGATAAGTATAATACTCTGATTTTGAAATAACCCACTAATATTCTGCACCCAGTACCAATGTGAGGCTTGTTTCCCCACACATCCAAGCAATTCTCAGACACCAGCTGGGTGTCCTGCAATTCAACTCAATTCTGACACTATCTCCTTGGAGATAGTGTCAGATTCCACAGGTTAAGGGCTCAGTTGTATAAGGCTGCCCCCCTTACCCCCCACTTCAGGTGCCAGTCACAACAAGTCCGGGTTGTCTGTAGATTGGAAGTTCCAATGACCCCTTCCTTGGGTTTGTTTAATTTGCTAGAGCAGCTCACAGAACTCAGAGAAACATTTTACTTATTGGATTACTGGCTTATTATAAAAGGATGTAACTCAGGAACAGCCAGATGGAAGAGATGCGTAGGGCAAGGTATGTGGGAAGGGGCATGGAGCTTCTGTGCCCTCTCTGAGTGTATGCCCTCCCCAAATCTCCATGTGTTCACCAATCTGGAAGCACTCTGAGCCCTGCCCTTTTGGGTTTTTGTGGAGGGTTCATTACACTGGCATGATTAATTCAATTGTTGGCTATTGGTGATCCATTGAACTTCCAGCCCCTCTCCCCTGCGCAGATAAGGAAGTTCCAACCCTCTAATCACATGGTTGGTTCCCCTGGCAACCAGCCCCCATCCCTAGGTGCTTTCATAGAGTCAAGTCATTAATAGAACAAAAGACACCTTCTTTGCTCCACATCACTTAAGAAATTCCAATGACCACTGTAAAGCAATTATACTCCAATAAAGATGTTAAAAAAAAAGAAAGAAAGAAAGAAAGAAATTCCAATGATTTTAAGAGCTCTGTGCCAGGAACTGGACAAAGACCAAATATATATATTTTTTATTATAAATCACTGTATCACACCCACTAACAGTAGTGTACACATTTAATATTTCCATATGTTAGACTTCTCTAAAGTCAGGTGCATTGTGGTGATGAGGTTAAGAAAGAATCGAAGAAAGTTTGTCTAGAGAAAGAGGTCTCCAGGTATAGCATATCCACAGTTTAAAGGAAGATAATCAGCCTTATGCCTCTCTTCTAACAGCAAGCCTAACTTGTGTCATTTTGGGGGGAAAAAAAAAAGTCAGTTGTCCTGAGGACACCAATTAGAGAAATCCCAATCAGTGCTATACAAAGAGTGTTTGCTTATTGTCCAAAATGTGCCATTTTGATGACGTGTGATGTCCAGGAGTGGAAGAAATTGGAATTACTAAGAAGAGAACAAAGAAGACTGTAAACCTTGAGTGTGTAGGTCAGAGGTGAAAGCCAGAAGTACTGGGTCCCATTGAGCCAGTAGTGGGTTTAACTCCAGTGCAGGTAATCTTAGCTATTTTAGTGGCTGCCCTGCTTCTTGTTTGGACCTTCATCTAGTTCCAAATGTAGCAGCTCAGAATTATAATCCATCTCATTGGACAGTATTATCCTACTACCAAAACTCTCCAGCCATGGAAAATTTTTAAAAGGGGCAGGTGAAAAAACTCTTTGGAAAATTAACTTTGTACTGCATTTTCTAAAACCCTTCCTCTTCAATGCCAACCACCAGAGTCAAGGGGGAAACTCCTCCCCACCCCCACCAAAACTTGAATGCACAGAGGAAGTAGACCCAGCTGAGCTTTGTGTTTCTGTTTGGTGTGGATATTTATCACAGTAAAAAGAAGACAAAATATTGGTTTAAATCCAGCTTGTCTGACTAAGATGTTAGGCAAATTGCTCTGTGGCATGTAATAGTAAGTGGGGTCAGTGGCTTTTAAAGCTCCTGGCCCTGGTTGGTCTTTTTCTTTGGTCAGACTTCCACACTCAGCTGCCACCCAGGTTTCTACTTGACCTTGTTCACTTAGCTTTCTCCATACCAAAAAGAAAAGCAGATTTAACACAAGATGAATGGACTTTACTTGTGATCCAGACCAGAGCAGATGAGGCAGTGTGAGTATAAATGCAGCTCACAGAGCCATACCTTCACTTAAGCTGGAGCTCCCTTGGCTGAGCCCGCAGTAACTGAAAGATGATGGCAGAATTGTGAGCAGATCAAGGGCTTACTCTGTCTAATTGTACTTTCTTATGCATATTTCTTGAACGAATGAGTTAGAATTTTATCTGGGCTTCATTAAAAATATCCAAGTACTTTTTTGTAACCAAAAAGTGATATTATAAGTGAATGTCTGCTAACATTTTAAAGAGAAACAACCAAAAGTCTTTAAAATCAAACTGAAGTCTAAAACTTGGCTACCAGCAGTGAAGTCTATGAAAACAAAATGTAGGAAAAGGATCTTAATGGTATGGGTATATTGCCTCTATTAGTCTCTGTGAAGGACAGTTTCCCAAGAGGAAATACCTCATGGCAGTACTTTTCACCACTAGCAAACCTGAGCTTCCACATACCCAGCTCACGTAAGAAGCCCTACTGTAGGGGTAGGGCTCCCTGACTTTTGTCGGACCTTCTAAGAAGGTCCAGCTAGATCTTTGGGCCAGTAGTGCTTGGAGTGGAGTCTTAGGGCTGCTGTTTGCCCAGAAATGTTTCTCCTCTAGAAGTTCTCCATCCTGAAAATTCTTTCTTCAGGTTATTTGTCCTGACAGAACAAAAGGAAACTTAATTTTTCAAAAGCCTGAGCTGCTTACCTCAATTGTAACTGTAGTCATTCTTCATTGTTTAAACCTAACACTTTGTCTCCCCACGCTGATTCTTTTATTTTTAACAGCTTTATTGAGACATAAATACCATATTATTCACCCAATTTACCCATTTAAAGTGTACAGTCAGTGATTTTTTTTTTTTAGTATATTCACAGAGTTGTGTAGCCATTACCGCAATCTAATTTTAGAACATTTTCATCACCCCAAAAAGCAACCCAGTACCCATTAGCAGTCACTCCCTGTATCCCCCACCCTCCCTCCTAGCCCTAAACAATCACTAATCTACTTTCTGTCTCTATAGATTTGCCTATTCTGGGTGTTCCATGTAAGTGGAACCATATAAACAATCTTTTGAGACAGGCACCTTTCACTTGAGACATGGCCCCTTTCAAGGCTCACCCATGTTATAGTATGTAACAGTACTTTATTCCTTTTTATGATTGAATAATATTCCAGTGTATGGATATACCACATTTTATTTATCCATTCATCAGTTAATAGACGATTGAGTTTTTTCCATTTGGGGGCTAATATGAATAATGCTGCTATGAACATTTGTGTACAGGTCTTTTGTGTGGACATATGTTTTCATTTCTCTTGGATTTGTACTGTGAACCCACACTGGTTCTTGCACATGAGACTTAGATTCTGTCTCTGGGTTTGAAGTATAGTAGAATGGCCAAACATAATGACTCTTAATTTTGAAAGTTGAAAGATTCTGCAATAATGGAATTGGTCAGAAGCCAGCAGTAAAATGAGGGGGAGAAAAAGGCAAGAAAACTATTCTTTAAGGTTAGGACTCCACACTTTCACTGCCAGGGGCCCTGGATTCAATCCCTGGTCAAAGAACTAAGATCCCACAAGCCACAAGGGACAAACACACTTGTTTGCCAACCTACTTCTTTTTTCTTCCTGTCTCTCTCTACTTCTTGAACATATCAGCATTTCATCTCATCATTAACAGCTGTGAAGTTATGTGGATGAAAATCATGTATGTAGATTCCAAGACCAATGTGAGAACAGGTTACGGTGGCATCCATGATTATGCAGCTACATTACTCACTTTAGACTCTTGAAAAAGGGTTGGGCAGGAATGAAGTTTTTTTGTTCTCTGATTGTTATCGTTTATGACAGCACATTATCTAATTATCTACTAGCCAAAGCTTCCGATTTTCTAGTACAGAACAGGGAAATTGAGGAAATCTATAATAGTTTAATACAAAGAAATTTAACTTAGTTTTATAGAATGTATAAAAGCAAGTGAGGATTGAAATAATGATTGGCCATTATTTATTTATTTATTTATTTTATTTTTGGCTGTGTTGGGTCCTTGTTGCTGCGCGTGGGCTTTCTCTAGTTGGCGGTGAGCAGGCACTGCTCTTCGTTGCGGTTCGAGGGCTTCTCATTGCAGTGGCTTCTCTTGTTGTGGAGCACGGGCTCTAGGTGTGCGGGCTTCAGTAGTTGTGGTGCACGGGCCTAGTTGCTCTGCGGCATGTGGGATCTTCCCGGACCAGGGCTCGACCCCATGTCCCCTGCATTGGCAGGCTGATTCTTAACCACTGCGCCACCAGGGAAGTCCCTGATTGACCATTTTAAAGCACCTAATAATATGTTCACTAGAATATATATCCCTTGAGATCTGCAGTATTTAATAAGTAAAGTGTCTTTTTAATATCAGCTACTGATGTGGAAATCATTTTTAACTGTTGACATTATTCTAGGGGGGAATCTAAAATTCTTCTTAGATTAAGTGCAACTGAATATCACAATTACAGAGATAAGAATGGCAAAATGGTTAGCTTTTTAAAAGTTAGAGATAATTCTAACACTGTATACCATACATCCCAATTTCAAGATTCCCTTGATTCCACCTTCAGTGGGCCTGAAAGCACAGCCAGTGCTTTCTCTGCCCAACACATTGCACCATCGCTCTCATCAACATCAATCATGGTACAAAACTGACTGGTTTCAAGTGCAGCTTTCATAGGACAAACACGAAGCAAATTTTAATGTAGTGTAGACTTAAAAGTGAATGTATAGAGATCCAGTCTACCATTCATATTAAGACACTCACTCAATTTCTGTGTCTAATTAGAATCCCTCAGTGAACCAGAACTTTCTTTTACACAAGTTATTAGGGTAGAAGGAATCCTCTCTGTTAACATTACAATGGAGAATAATTATCCTTTGTTTTGTAAATTTCACCAGGTGATCTCCAACAGCATCTCCAAGCAATGTTCATATTACTCCGCCCAGAAGACAACATCAGGCTGGTAAGTTAGAGGTATTATTATAACTTTCTTCCTCAAAAGACTGTCTAAGATAGCAAACATTAAACAGTCATTTTTATGTCCCAGCATAAAAACTGTGTGGAATAGAAAAGAAGAATGACATGTCCCCATCATCAAAGAGCTTAGAATGTAACTGGGGATATGAGTTAATCTGAAATGATGTGAAATAATTTGGTTCAAGACTTGATGAGCACCAGTTTGTAAGTTACTGACCATAACACCAATTAAAATTCAGAAAAAAGAAACTGGGCCACTTAACCTAGTTGAGGAAGGTTTTATATAGACAGTAGAGCTTAAGCTGGGTCTTGAAAGATGATGAGATTGGCAGAAGGAAAGAAGACAGTCATTCTAGATGAGGGCATGACTGAAGCAAAAGCACACATAAGAGGGACAGGGAGAGAGTAAAGTGGCCAAAGGTTTATGCTGGACTCAGAGTCAGGAGACCTGGGCTTAGAGACAACCATGTGATGTTGGACAAATCATTTTGTCTGTCTGTGCCTGCTTCCTTATCTCTTTCCTACCTCTCACAGTTGAGAGAATCAAACGGACACTAAAGCATATCAAAGAGTATAAAATGCTGCCTAAGTATGGGGACTGTTGTTAATACAGGGAAGTTAAGATACCAAAAGACAAGGCAGGCAAATAGGGACTTAATGCTCCAAACTAGAGGTCTCAATCTGGCAGTCCACAGGCCAGAGATATGTTTTGTTTGGACCACACAGTGGTTTTTGTTGCTGTTGTCGTTGTTTTAAATCTGAGCCAGAATTTTAAAGCTGGATGATTTCACATAGAAATCCAGACTTGGGGCTTTTCTTCAAAAATCAAGAATTCTGGCAACACTGGGATCTTATTCTTACATGGCAAAACTTGGCTAGACTTGGTAGGGGGAGGGCATAAGTGTGGCCTGGGTTCTTAATTTACTGTAATTTGTACGTATTCTGTTGTCTCCTGCACACTAAAGCCAAGTGTCACCATTTGTCATCATTCCTTCACTGTTGCCTTATAGTAAAACATCTAATAAAAGTAGGAAAGTAAAAATGGGATGCGTATGATTCTTTGTGGAAAGCGAAAAGTATTTCTACCCATTTAATCTTCACGTGGACTACTCCACTCATTTACATTCCCTATCTGACCCCCTGATATTTAATACCTTTAGTACCTCTACCTCTTCAGTAATCTGTAGTGAAGCATTAGAGGTTTTTGAGCCAAGAAGTTACATGGGACAGCTACAGTATTTTTTTTTTTTTAAGCATCTGTATTGGAGTATAATTGCTTTACAATGGTGTGTTAGTTTCTGCTGTATAACAAAGTGAATCAGCTATATATATACATATATCCCCATATCTCCTCCCTCTTGCGTCTCCCTCCCACCCTCCCTATCCCACACCTCTAGGTGGATGCAAAACACCAAGCTGATCTCCCTGTGCTATGTGGCTGCTTCCCACTAGCTATCTATTTTACATTTGGTAGTGTATGTATGTACATGCCACTCTCTCACTTCGTCCCAGCTTACCCTTCCCCCTCCCCGTGTCCTCAGGTCCATTCTCTACGTCTGCGTCTTTATTCCTGTCCTGCACCTAGGTTCTTCAGAACCATTTTTTTTTTTTTTTTAGATTCCATATATACGTGTTAGCATATGGTATTTGTTTTTCTCTTTCTGACTTACTTCACTCTGTATGACAGACTCTAGGTCCATCCACCTCACTACAAATAACTCAATTTCGTTTCTTTTTATGGCTGAGTAATATTCCATTGTATATATGTGCCACATCTTCTTTATCCATTCATCTGTCGATGGACACTTAGGTTGCTTTCATGTCCTGGCTATTGTAAACAGAGCTGCAATGAACATTGTGGTACATGACTCTTTTTGAATTATGATTTTCTCAGGGTATATGCCCAGTAGTGGGATTGCTGGGTGGTATGGTAGTTCTATTTTTAGTTTTTTAAGGAACCTCCATGCTGTTCTCCATAGTGGCTGTATCAATTTACATTCCCACCAACAGTGCAAGAGGGTTCCCTTTTCTCCACACCCTCTCCAGCATTTATTGTTTGTAGATTTTTTAATGATGGCCATTCTGACTGGTGTGAGGTGATACCTCATTGTAGTTTTTTTTTTTTTTTTTTTTAAAGAACATTTTTTTTTTAGAAATTCACGTTCTTATTGATTGATTGATTGATTGATTGCTGTGTTGGGTCTTTGTTTCTGTGCGAGGGCTTTCTCTAGTTGTGGCAAGCGGGGACCACTCTTCATCGCATTGCGCAGGCCTCTCACTATCGCGGCCTCTCTTGGTGCGGAGCACAGGCTCCAGACGCGCAGGCTCAGTAATTGTGGCTCATGGGCCCAGTTGCTCCGTGGCATGTGGGATCTTCCCAGACCAGGGCTCGAACCCGTGTCCCCTGCATTGGCAGGCAGATTCTCAACCACTGCGCCACCAGGGAAGCCCCTCATTGTAGTTTTGATTTGCATATTTCTCTAATGATTAGTGATGTTGAGCATCCTTTCATGTGTTTGTTGGCAATCTGTATATCTTCTTTGGAGAAATGTCTATTTAGGTCTTCTGCCCATTTTTGGATTGGGTTGTTTGTTTTTTTGATATTGAGCTGTGTGAGCTGCTTGTATATTTTGGATTAATCCTTTGTCAGTTGCTTCGTTTGCAAATATTTTCTCCCATTCTGAGGGTTGTCTTTTCGTCTTGTTGATGGTTTCCTTTGCTGTGCAAAAGCTTTTAAGTTTCATTAGGTCCCATTTGTTTAATTTTGTTTTTCTTTCCATTTCTCTAGGAGGCAGGTCAAAAAGGATCTTGCTGTGATTTATGTCACAGAGTGTTCTGCCTGTGTTTTCCTCTAAGAGTTTTATAGTGTCTGGCCTTACATTTAGGTCTCTAATCCATTTTGAGTTTATTTTTGTGTACAGTGTTAGGGAGTATTCTAATTTCATTCTTTTACATGTAGCTGTCCAGTTTTCCCAGCACCACTTATTGAAGAGGCTGTCTTTTCTCCATTGTATTCTCTTGCCTCCTTTATCAAAGATAAGGTGACCATATGTGCGTGGGTTTATCTCTGGGCTTTCTATCCTGTTCCATTGATCTACGTTTCTGTTTTTGTGCCAGTACCATACTGTCTTGATTACTGTAGCTTTGTAGTATAGTCTGAGGTCAGGGAGCCTGATTCCTCCAGCTCCGTTTTTCTTTATCAAGATTGCTTTGGCTATTCAGGGTCTTTTGTGTTTCCATACAAATTGTGGAATTTTTTTTCTAGTTCTGTGAAAAATGCCATTGGTAGTTTGATAGGGATTGCAGTGAATCTGTAGATTGCTTTGGGTAGTAGAGTCATTTTCACAATGTTGATTCTTCCAATCCAAAAACATGGTATATCTCTCCATCTGTTAGTATCATCTTTAATTTCTTTCATCAGTGTCTTATAGTTTCCTGCATACAGGTCTTTTGTCTCTTTAGGTAGGTTTATTCCTAGATATTTTATTCTTTTTGTTGCAGTGGTAAATGGGAGTGTTTCCTTAATTTCTCTTTCAGATTTTTCATCATTAGTGAACAGGAATGCAAGAGATTTCTGTGCGTTAATTTTGTATCCTGTTTCTTTACCAAATTCACTGATTAGCTCTAGTAGTTTTCTGGTAGCATCTTTAGGATTCTCTATGTATAGTATCATGTCATCTGCAAACAGTGACAGCTTTACTTCTTCTTTTCTGATTTGGATTCCTTTTATGTCTTTTTCTTCTCTGATTGCTGTGGCTAAAACTTCCAAAACTATGTTGCATAATAGTGGTGCGAGTGGGCAACCTTGTCTTGTTCCTGATCTTAGTGGAAATGGTTTCAGTTTTTCACCATGGAGAACAGTGTTGGCTGTGGGTTTGTCATATGTGGCCTTTATTATGTTGAGGTAAGTTCCCTCTATGCCTACTTTCTGGAAAGTTTTTATCATAAATGGGTGTTGAATTTTGTCAAAAGCTTTTTCTGTATCTATTGAGATGATCATATGGTTTTTCTCCTTCGGTTTGTTAATATGGTGTATCACATTGATTGATTTGCCTATATTGAAGAATCCTTGCGTTCCTGGGATAAACCCCAGTTGATCATGGTGTATGATCCTTTTAATGTGCTGCTAGATTCTGTTTGCTAGTATTTTGTTGAGGATTTTTGCATCTATGTTCATCAGTGATGTTGGCCTGTAGTTTTCTTTTTTTGTGACATCTTTGTCTGGTTTTGGTATCAGGGTGATAGTGGCCTCATAGAATGAGTTTAGGAGTGTTCCTCCCTCTGCTATATTTTGGAAGAGTTTGAGAAGGATAGGTGTTAGCTCTTCTCTAAATGTTTGGTAGAATTTGCCTGTGAAGCCATCTGGTCCTGGGCTTTTGTTTGTTAGAAGATTTTTCTCACAGTTTCAATTTCAGTGCTTATGATTGGTCTGTTTATATTTTCTATTTCTTCCTGGTTCAGCCTTGGAAGGTTGTGCTTTTCTAAGAATTTGTCCATTTTATTGGCATAGAGTTGCTTGTGGTAATCTCTCATGATCCTTTGTATTTCTGCAGTGTCAGTTGTTACTTCTCCTTTTTCATTTCTAATTCTATTGATTTGAGTCTTCTCCCTTTTTTTCTTGATGAGTCTGGCTAATGGTTTATCAATTTTGTTTATCTTCTCAAAGAACCAGCTTTTAGTTTTATTGATCTTGGCTATCGTTTCCTTCATTTCTTTTTCATTTATTTCTGATCTGATCTTTATGATTTCTTTCCTTCTGCTAACTTTGGGGGTTTTTTGTTCTTCTATCTCTAATTGCTTTAGGTGTAAGGTTAGGTTGTTTATTTGAGATGTTTCTTCTTTCTTGAGGTAGGATTGTATTGCTATAAACGTCCCTCTTAGAACTGCTTTTGCTGCATCCCATAGGTTTTGGGTCGTCATGTTTTCATTGTCATTTGTTTCTAGGTATTTTTTGATTTCCTCTTTGATTTCTTCAGTGATCTCTTGGTTATTTAGTAGTGTATTGTTTAGCCTCCATGTGTTCGTATTTTTTACAGATTTTTTCCTGTATCTAGTCTCATAGTGTTGTGGTCGGGAAAGATACTTGATATGATTTCAATTTTCTTAAATTTACCAGGGCTTGATTTTGACTCAAGATATGATCTATCCTGGAGAATGTTCCATGAGCACTTGACAGCTACAGTATTTAAGAAAGATTCCTCAGAAGCTAATACAGAATAGAGGGGAGGAGGCAGCCAACTTAAATCAGGAAGCCTGCTGGGTAGTTATTGCAGTAATCCAGGTGCGTGGTGACGAGTCCTTCTGGGCTAAGGTGATAACTTGGAAATTGAACTTAATGTATCTGTGGAAATCCAAATAGCCGATCTCTGCTTTGTGTCTGGGAAGAGAGATAATGAGTAGAATACATGAATGATTGGAAAGTTGATGATCAGCCCTCTGAACTGTATGGTAATTACACTGATCATTCTGTGTTTAGATTCTGTCATTTTTTCTCCTGAATGCTGCCTCTGTAACCTTCTTGACATGGCCACTAATTTTTGTTGAGAAACTCACTTTGAAATTTAAAGGAATTGAAATAAGAAATCCCTCCATAATTATTTTATATCCTAATCCTAATGTAGCATTATACTTACATAAATCTTGTCTATATTTCTTGATATACTTCTATCTTAAACACTTCTTTTTAAGTGAAAAAAGTGGGGTCCAGTTCTTACAGCATTAGTATTTTAAAGCAGTGATGCTCAAACTTTAGAGTACATCAGAATCACCTCCAGAGCTTTGTTAAACTGACATTTGCTGGACTCCACCTGAAGAGTTTGATTTGGGGAGCGGGAGGCAGTGATAATTTACATTTTTAACAAGTTTTCAAGTGATGCTGATGGTGCTGGTCCAGGAGTCACACTTTGAGAACAACCCCTCTCAAACCCATAATAATGGTCATTTGCATATATTAGAAATAGAGATAGAAATTTGTGGCTAGTTTCCAAAAATTATGTGCTTTGGTAGAGCTAAAGCTGAGGTCTATCACTCAATTTATCTCTTTCTCATTAATAAAATTCCAGAGTTTGGATTGCACCTCTGAATGTTAAAATAATTTCAACCACAAGAGACTTGTGAAAGCATAAGGGAGCAGTTACGAAGGCAGAATTGGCAATTAAATTTTTTCTTTCCTGCTAAAGTATGCAGCTTCAGCTCCTTTACATTTATAAAATATAAATTCAAAAAATGTAACTGACGCCTTTGAATTAATTCAGAGTTCAAGCAACAAGCCATTTTACAGCAGTTGTTTTGAATTGTTACAAACACATAGTCATTATGTTTCAGATTATTGAGTGAGTCATCTTCAAGAAAATGAGTGAATACATTGTGTGACTTTGGACAAATTAGCACTTTTCTAACTGAAAGGAGCATTTGTAGACTCAAAGCAAAGCCTTTTGTTTTGAGTTAAATTTGAAATGCTGAAACTCTCATTCTGGGGATTGTGCATAAGGTTAAAAGTTTGATAGTTAACTGAAATTCCTGCTTTTATTTTTTTTAATAACCCAACAACAAATAAAGGCACTAAATCCCACATTTTGCTTTAGCATTGAAAATAGGACTAAACTAATTTTTCCTCCAAGGAAGCTCTACATTGTAAATACAATCTTAAGCGTTAACTTTAGTACTTAGGAAAACCATAGCTGAAAAAATGAAGGCAGTGGTTTTACAGTACTCTTGCACATTATCAAAGACCCATTTAATTAAAAAAAAAAAAAAAGACTGGGAAATTAAGAGCTTTCCTAACATTTAAAGTAACTTCAGCTAGTGTTTTTAACTAGCAGTGAGGTGCTGACAAGGTACTAGGAGTTGTTTTTGAGTAATTTGCAGGAGAATTTAAGAAAATTGAGTTTTTTGGTTTTGTTTTTTTTCCCAAAAAGAAAAAGGGGTTAATTTTTTTTTTTTTAATCAGACAGTACAGAAAGGCGTAAAGGCAAAGTAAAAATCACTTTGTATCCTATACTCCAAGAAAACCATTCTTACTCTTTGGATGAGTATCCTTCTAATCTTAAGTGTACGTGTAAGAGTATGTGTCTGATTCTCTGCGATCTGCTCTTACTGAACTGGGTCAGTGATGAAAACAGCCAAATCTGAGCATCAGAAAACCTTGCAGTCTACCTAATGCATGATCTCTGTAGTACTGAGAAGCAAAAGTATAAAGTAATTTAAAACATAAGTATGGGCTTATGTACTTACAAGGTGACGGTGGATCACTGAAGACTTGTCAGTGGTTGAATGAGATTGGGGGGAGGGGCAGTGTGTGTATGAAAGGCTAATCAGTTCTGAGCCATGATGAAAAGATTTTACTACTGACCTTTATAACAATTAAGGTTTCTGTACTTGATCTGAGCTCAGAAATGAAAGAACAAAAAAAGTATGTGTCATGACAGAGTGCCTTTTTTATCTTTTTTTTTTTTTTAACAAACAGGTGAAAATCTAAATGTTGTTTTATAACCTGCTTTTGTCAAACTTTCCTGTGGGTATCTTTCTATGTCAGTAAATAAATCTGTTTTTAATGCCTGCACAGATATAAGTCATTGGGTTTGCAGGGGTTTTTTGTTTTTTGTTTTTTGTTTTTTTTGGCCGCACCCTGCGGCATGAGGGATCTTAGTTCCCCGACCCGCGCCCTCTGCATTGGAAGGGCAGAGTCTTAACCCCTGGACCTCCAGGGAAGTCCTCCCATAGGGTCTTTTTTTAAAGAATTTCATAGAGATTTTAAAAAATAATAAAATCCAGAGACTCCCTCAAGCTCTGTTTCTTTTGAAGACAGTGTTCTTTAGTTCATTAGTGTCACATCTGAAGTCTATTTTAATTTTAGGTATTAACTTTGTTCTTTTGGCTAGAATTTAATATTTGCATACTTTTGAAACCTTTCTTTCTTGATGGATTGCGTGAGCTGCCTGTCTAACGTTGGGACTTTATAATGTGGCTTCCCTCAGGATACACACTGCATGTAGGGGCATGATGTAAGATTCTTGTTGGAAATAGATTAAAGACAAAGGTGCAATGTAAACTTAAGGAGGAGTATTTCCTGATGCTGGATGATGCTGAGCAGAAGTTGTTGTATTGGTTTGTGAACTGCTTATAATCAGATTAAGCATTTAAACAAGGGAAGTTTTAACATTCTTTGATAAGATGAGCTTTGAAAATGAGATGGGGCTTCCCTGGTGGCGCAGTGGTTGAGAATCTGCCTGCCAATGCAAGGGACACGGGTTCGAGCCCTGGTCTGGGAAGATCCCACATGCCGCGGAGCAGCTGGGCCCGTGAGCCACAACTACTGAGCCTGCGTGTCTGGAGCCTGTGCTCCGCAAAGAGAGGCCACGACAGTGAGAGGCCCGCGCACCGCGATGAAGGGTGGCCCCCGCTCGCCGCAACTAGAGAAAGCCCTCGCACAGAAACGAAGACCCAACACAGCCAAAAATAAATACATAAATAAATAAATTTATAAAAAAAAAAAAAAAAGAAAATGAGATGACTTCTCAGACCTAGGATTGCTGGATCCAGTTCTCCTGAAACTTGTACTATTCCAAATTTAGCAATAAATGGACTTTCTTGGAATAATTTTCTCAGTTGCTATTGCTGCCACGTTTTAAAATCCAAAACGTTGGGACTTCCCTGGTGGCACAGTGGTTAAGAATCTACCTGACAATACAGGAGACACAGGTTCGAGCCCTGGTCTAGGAAGATCCCACATGCCATGGAGCAACTAAGCCCGTGTGCCACAACTACTGAGCCTGCACTCTAGAGCCCACGAGCCACAACTACTGAGCCCGTGCTCCACAACAAGAGAAGCCACCACAATGAGGAGCCCGTGCACCACAACGAAGAGTAGCCCCCGCCCGCCACAACTAGGGAAAGCCCGCGAGCAGCAACGAAGACCCAACGCAGCCATAGATAGATAGATAGATAAGAAAAATATTTTTTTTTAATCCAAAATGTTGAGGAGATATGGAGATATATGTTTATGTATAGCTGATTCACTTTGTTATAAAGCAGAAACTAACACACCATTGTAAAGCAATTATACTCCAATAAAGACTTTAAAAAAAAATCCAAAATGTTATTTTATTTGGGGGATTAGAGTAAACTTCAGTAGTATCCTTTTCAATGAGAACTTTAATCAAATGTATCTGAATTGTTGCCTTATTTGTCATCTATTCCATGTGAGTTCTGGAAACTGAGGAAACATTGGAATTCCTGCCAATTCTAATTAATATTAGGGTACTATGTGCAAACTGCCATTTTAAACTATATTTCTCTGATTGACTTAATGAATCAAATTAGATTATTAGATTTTGTCAATCTCCCCAACACAGGAGTGAAATAGACCTCAAACCAGGGTGGGTATTAGTTTTTTCTCTATGCTGTGGCTCTTAAATTTTTATTTATTTCCTTAATCTAGAATCTTGAAGCTTAAAGGGAATTTCGAAGCCTCAGGTCTGTCTCCTGGCATTGCAAAAAAAATTTTTTATAAAAAATTTGATTTTGGGCTTCCCTGGTGGCACAGTGGTTAATAATCCGCCTCCCGATGCAGGGGACACGGGTTCAAGTCCTGGTCCGGGAAGATCCCACATGCCATGGAGCAGCTAAGCCCATGTGCCACAACTACTGAAGCCCGTGTGCCTAGAGTCCGTGCTCCACAACAAGAAAAGCCACTGCAATAAGAAGCCCATGCACAGCAACAAAGAGTAGCCCCCGCTCACTGCAACTAGAGAAAGCCCGTGCGCAGCAACAAAGACCCAACGCAGCCAAAAATAAATAAATAAAATAAATAAATTTAAAAACAAAATTTGATCTTGTCCTTCTAATTAGGATGTAGGTGTTAAGTTAATGTCATGGCTTCTCACCCCCTGATTAAAGCTCCACTTCCGTTTAGTAAAAGTTTAGTAATAACTGCAGGTGCTATCTAGAGGTCCATGATCAAATCCCAAGACTCTAAGTGCTATTCTTCCATCTAAGAAGCTTAAAATGGAATGAATCTGTGATGTTCATGGAACATAAAAGTCAGCAATACAGCTCTCTACCTGGTACATGGAGTTAGTATGGTGGGAATTACATTCTTGGTATATCAGCTCTATCAGCTCTTTATTAGAGACAAGCTTAATGTAGTTACTTCAGGTGTTTGTGCTTACAAGTAGCTTTTCCTAGGAGTATCAGAATAGAGGTGAAAAGATAGCCAGGAGAGACTCACCTCTGCCTTTCTAAGTGGGTCATTTGATGTCTCTTTTTTTTCTTTGCCTGGCCACTTTTGGAATAGTGACAGAACGAAGGAGGAGACTCCAAGAAGAGTAGCACTGAAAGAATTCCAAATAGAAATTTCTATCAAATTTGTGACAAATTTCTTGAGCCAGGTGATAGGATTGGAACAGTTTCTCTTCTGAGATAAGGAATGGGGGTGGGAGAGTATGTTATACAGAGGATACTGCCTCCAGTGCACATCTTCCTGGCTTTTTATTAACAGAAAAAAAGAAGAGTAGTCTAGACTCTGCAGTCTGTGAGGGCAGGAACCATATCTCTCTCTTCCACCATTGAATCCTCATGGCTGCTCTGATGATATACACTGTAGATACAGAGTAAATAATTGAATGAATGTTGACTAGTAGCCATTTTACTTTATTTTTAAGGTTTATAAAGTATCTTTTTGAGCCTTCTTATTAAGAAAATTCCCAAACATATAAAGTAGAAAATATGTCTGCATGAACCCGTTACCCAACTTTAATAACCATCAACATTTTGCCAGATTTCTTTCATTTATCTCCCCCTTTTATTCTTTCTTTTCTGGAACCTTTTTAAAACCACTTTATTGAGGTACGATTGACATACAAAAAGTTGTACATATTTAATATATACAACTTGATGAGTTTGGAGATAAGTATGTACCTGTGAAACCGTTACCACAGTCTATGTCACAGACATATTCATCACCTCTAAAAGTTTCCTCCAACCCTCCCTCCCTCCGTATGATGATGACAATGATGGTGAACTTAATAGAAGATCTACCCTCTTAGCAAATTTTTTTAATAGACTGCATTTTTTAGAACAGTTTTATGTTCACAGTAAAATTGAGCAGAAGGTACAGAGACTTGCCACGTACCCTCTATTCCCACTCAAGCATAGCCTCCCCCATTATCACGATCTCCCACAAGAGCTGGACATTTGTCACAACTGATGGACCTACGTTGACACATCATTATTACTCAAAGTCCATAGTTACATTAGGGTTCACTCTTGGGTGCTATACATTTTATGGGTTTTGACAAATGTGTAATGACACGTTATCTACCACTTGAGTATCATACAGAGTAATTTCACTGCCCTAAAAATCCTTGGTGCTCCCCTTACCCCTGGCAACTACTGATCTTTTTATTGACTCCATAGTTTTGCCTTTTCCAGAATGTCATAGAGTTGGAATCATACTATCGACCTAGCCTCTTCACATTGGCTTCTTTCACTTAGTAATATGCCTGTAAGATTCCTCCATGTCTTTTCATGGCTTGATAGCTCATTTCTTTTTAGTCCATTATCTGGATATACCACAGTTTATCCATTCACCTACTGAAGAATATCTTGTTGCTTCCCATTGTTGGAAGATTTTAAAGTAAAACTTGGGCTTCATGTCATCTCACTCCAGATATTTAAGAAAAAGGCATAACCACAATGCCATTATCACACTAACAGTAAATCCTTAATATCATCTAAGACCATGTGCATATTTGAATTTTCTGAAGGACCTTTTAAAATATCATAATTTTGACAAAACTAATATAAACTTCTGATATTTGAAACTAAAGAAGAAAATCTTGTAGTGTATAATCTGTAAGAATGCAATAGAGCATATTCCTCTTAGATATTAAACTTTGCTTCCTATTATAATTGTTTGCGGGACATGGATCTGTGAGTCAGGTGCTCACATTCATATACCTCACATTCCACTCTTAGATCATTAGAACATGCCCCGTTAATCGTTATTGTTATAAATTATCCTAATAGCAAACATTTATTGAGCATTTAGTATATGCCAAGCACTGTACTTTACATGCATTATTTCATATGATTCTTACAACCCAATGGAATAGGTATTATTATATTTCCCTCCAATTAACTTACTGAAGTTTTCATAGTTAATACATGAACTGGGATTTGAATTTAGGTCTCCTAATTACTGGCTCTTCTCTCTCCTTGAGTATGCTTTAAAATGGTGATGTAAAAAGGGTTGAATGATCTAAAATTGATCTTCTAAATTTCTTAATTTCTTTATTGTCTATTAACCTCCAGGCTGTAAGACTAGAAAGTACTTACCAGAATCGAACACGCTATATGGTAGTGGTTTCAACTAATGGTAGACAAGACACTGAAGAAAGCATCGTCCTAGGAATGGATTTCTCCTCTAATGACAGGTATGGTACCACAGAAGGGAGAATGAGAAAACCTCTTTTTAAACAACCCACTCCAGTTACCTTTTGAGTTATCACAAAAACATCTTATGCAGTTCTAATCTAAAAGTTCAGTGCGTAAAACTAGAGAACATCAAAAGTATCTTAGTCACACAATCTTGAGAGACAAAAATGTTTAGTGAATGTCTTTGGTTGTGTGTTCCTAATTTACCACTATTCCTTACCTTCTTCCTCTCATCTTTAGGTGGTAATGATATAAAGCAAATGGTTTAAATTTCTATCTCCAAGGGGGGAAAAAAACTGGCTTTTCTTTGCAGTCCACTTTATTTTAAGCAGTAACGATTCATTTGGTGGTTCTCGGGCACACACCCTTTGTGATAGTGTACCAGTGGGTTCTGGGTTCAAAGAGAGCCCACTTTAATTCCAGTCTCTTATATCCATGGCCTTGCACCTTGCTTTTGTCAAATGTTACACTTGCTTTTTTCTTCTTCTGAGTTAAAAAAAGGCAGGGGGGATGATTGTTTAAACTCAAAACGGAACCTTTTATAATCATTTACCTTTGGCTTTAGCAGCACTATACATCCTAAGATTAAAGGTACCATGTATCACCTGGCTTTTTTGTGCCACTAAGGTTTGTTGCTTTCCATTTTATTTTCCCATTTTTTCTGGAGAAACCTTGGGAAGACTGTGGAATGTGGCTGCTAAGCAGACCTTTGCACTGTAGATAATAAGCCTCAGGAAATCCTGCCAGATAGCTCAAAGCATTGACTTCCTGGTTCAGGACTAGAATGCGATGGTGGAGTAGCTAGGGGTGTGACCCAGGCCTGGGAGAATTTAGCCGCAAAGAGAAGAGGAGACTAAGAGTGATTCTCATTGTCCTGATGTTGGAAGGAAAAAAAAATCACATTGTCACCAGAAAGATTCCCAAACTAGTGTTTACCTGAGCTTGTACATAGCAGTCAACCTGAAAATGATATGTGGGTTCACCAGGATCACAAGGCCAGAATTGTTACCTTGTATACCACTTACAGCCTTTAATCGTACGCTCTGAAATTACACAGGCTTGTAAACCACATTTAGGAAGCTTTTTCTCCTGCATGGTTTTAACCTCTGGTGTTAGCTAAGCAACACAGATCTTTCAATAAGCATTTATCCTGTAAGAATACCTACCTTGCCTACATTCATTAGTACTTTAAGACCTCTGATTTGGATTTTTATGTCTCTAGATCTGTGCTGTCCAGTATAATAGCCACTACTCACATTGTAACTACTTAAATAAATAAAAATTAAATAAAATTAAAATTTCAGTTCCTCAGCCACAGCTAGCCACATTTCAAGTACTCTAGCTACATGTGGCTTGTGGCTTCCCTGTTGGGCAGTACACTTACAGAACATTTCCATCATTGCAGAAGGATCAGGTGGACAAGTGCTGCTCTCCATCTTATTTCCTTTGTTTGGTTCTCCCTGACTACTCCTTTGGAAAGCCCATAAAACAGGAACTGGAGCTGCATGGAAATGTCATTTGAGTCTTACCCTAGAGAGAGAAGGCGACAACTTCAGATTCTCCTGACCCAGAGTGTGGGAAATCAGATGTCTAATCTTATCTCTCTTTCACTTTGTCCTAAACGTTCCCAGAAATCATAAAGAATGCTTATTAATGTGGGTGCTCAGTAATTTATCCTCGGTAAACTGCATCTGTCTTTGGTAATAGTCCTGCCTGAATCGTATCTGACTAACAGAAAATTTTCATTTATGGAAGATAAAATGTGGTAAGAAGAGCTATAGAAACTAGTTTTCATTCTACTTGGTAAATTTGATATTATGAATTCCCCTACACCCTCTGTCTGAATGAGCTTGGACAGTAAGAAAATTGCTGCCCACTTCAGAATACTGTTGCTCAAGTAATCTAGTGTCATTTCTATCTCAGTTGCTGTTTGAAGGAATCTGTATCATTTTGTATCTGAGAATATAAAAAGTTAGTGTTTCAAAACGGTATTAAACCAAAGTGGAACCCAGATTGTTTATGACATGCTCATCCCAAGTAATTCTCAAGATATATTACAGCCAGTTTATTTAGCCTATTTATAAGTTCTTTGAGTATTATGTTATATTTTAAGTAATAAATTTTTAAATAAAAACTATAACCTTGGTTTCCAAATTGCATTTGGTATATATGTCAAGTTATAAAGTAATAGAGTTTTATGGTATTATTTTATAATTTTTCTTCATACCCCCAACACCTTGAAATGTCTGGTACATAGCGGCACTCAATAAATAATTTTTTAATGGAATGAGTATCTATTAAAATAAGTAACTATACTTTAATGGAGAAAATTTCATGAGACTCAAGATAAACTAGATAAAAATACTAGGTGTGCCTAATTCAGGCCTCTTTCCTGTCATGTGAAAAAGCTACTTCTTAATGTAAAAAAGCATTCTGACCTGAATACAAGCAGAAAATGTGATGTTTGGTTCCTGCATATCATTGTCACTTGTCTAAAGGTTAACTGGTGTCTGGTCACAAGCTCATAGATCACACTCTTTTGGACCTTTGGTATCTTCTGTAGTTACTTAATTTCTCGATTTGTCACTAAGCTATAAATCCTTCATGTTTATACTCAAATTATACTTGCTGCTAGGACCTAGCTAAGCATTCACTTAAGGAAAAAAAAAAAACTACTCTAAAAATAACTCGCTCAACCTTGGGAAGCCATTTTCAAAACAGGTTTTCCTTGTACTCACCTCATCTAGTCAACAAAAACAGTGGTGGAGCAGTCTTCCTCCCTCCAGGGCCTGGCTTGATAGCTGTTCAGGAGTTCAGGCCCAAGGTTACAATGTGCCTAAGCTGTTGGCAATCTTGATTTGAATCTCCTGAACTCTGGAATCACTAGTGGATGAGTAACACAGGCCAGCAAGTGCAGTGCAGAGCCTTAGATACAGCCCAGCTAGGGAATGGCCTTTGTTAGCCCTGCAGTGACTCCAGCAGCAGTGGGAGTTCAGTATTCCCCATGTTGTTTTTAATGCATTTTTCATAATGTCCCCCACCCTGCCCTGCCAAAATCACTTTCCATTGTGTCAGAGCACCCACCACAGATTCATATTCAACATTTGTTTTACATGACAATACATTCATATGTATTGTTTCACTTTAAATATTTTAAATTTTTATGATAATCCTGTGAAGCTTAGGTTTCATTACCTATATTTTAAGATGAAGAAATTAAGGCTGTGAGAGGTTAAATAACTTGTCAAAAGGAATTGAAATGCTGAAGGAGATCGAATCCAGATCTTTTGATATAGTATAACTGCTCAACTGCTCAAGTGGTAGTTGTTATTGTGTTTTAGGCACTGTTGTACACATTTTTTTTTGGTGTGTTATCTAATTTAACCTTCAAAACAGTCCAATAAAGAAAGTGGTTTTATCCGAGTTTTACAGATGAGGAAACTGGAGCACAACGCAATTAAATAATTTGCCTAAAATTATACAGTTAATGCAGAATCCAGATTCCAAAGCCCCTCTGACTCCAGAGCCTATGCTCTTAACCATACTTCGCTGTTCCACCTCC
The DNA here is from genome assembly GCF_965194805.1 of Balaenoptera borealis. Taxonomy (NCBI): domain Eukaryota; kingdom Metazoa; phylum Chordata; class Mammalia; order Artiodactyla; family Balaenopteridae; genus Balaenoptera; species Balaenoptera borealis. The sequence goes on along the minus strand of NC_138879.1, from coordinate 46,205,787 downwards.
TACATCTGGTGTTCTTTCTACTATACCATGCTGCTTTTCTAGATACATTGGAAGGGGGAGGGTGTAGGAGCCTTTGGGAGACTGGATGGAGGGGAAAATGGTTTATGGCAGCCTTAAGGAGAGAAAGTGGCAGAGTTCTAAGGTAGATTATAGTTGTCCAGAGAAGTGGTGTGATAGAGACACAATTGGGAGTCCATGGCTTCCCATCCCAACCTGTTCCATTAACTTAAAGCTAGTTTCCTCCCTGGGACAGGGTGTGATTTAAATAATATTTTAATATACCATACTAGAGCTACCCTTTTTTTGGTTGTTGACATTCCGCTTCACTCTGCATTTCAGCAGTGCTGTTTCAGTGCACAGCCACCAAGCACTGTTTTATTTATTTAAGTTGTAATGTGTCTGTTTTGTCTCTCTAACTTGATTACAAGCCATTAACAATTACTTTTCCCTTTTAGACTATTGAGTATGTTCTTATTTAATAAATCTATGTAAACCTCAGGATTAGAATTGAGCAAATCACATATTCAGAGGTCTTCAGTAACTAGGAGTAGTTCTTGGCATTAGAAATCATTCTGAGTTGAATTGGGTGCTGTGAACTTGGGCTGAGACCTGCCAATCGCAAGTCAGCGATCACCTGGACTTTTTTAGACAGTGGCCATGTGCAAGACAGCAGTAAAGGAAGCTCAGTCAATAAGTTCTCTATGTTTAATACATAGAGACCTAACTAACACCTGTTTAAAACAGCTCCTGGGCACATATGTTGGGTTACTAGTAATATGATAGAAATTTCTGCACTTATGTCAGAACTTAGAGCTTAGGGACTTATCCTTTGTAGTGAAAGAGTTAATAAACAGCTGCTTCCTAAAGTAACAGGAAGTAACTTATGGACTATTTCTTGTCTTGCAGTAGCACTTGTACCATGGGCTTAGTCCTGCCTCTCTGGAGTGACACCCTAATTCATTTGGATGGTGATGGGTAAGAGCTTTCCCTTTTTTATTCTCCAACAGAAAGCCAAGGGGTGGGGTTCCATCTTAGTGCCCATTCATTCAGCTGAATGGGAGGCCCATTGTGCCCAACTGAACTGTCATGTCAGCAGCTCAGTGAGTCCTTTTAAACTCCTGTTTTGTAAAGTAGAGTAAAATTACAACTTGCCAGAGCCTCTCACTTCTACTCCTTTAGACCGACTATGGTAAGAATCCAAACAAAGAAGAACTAGTTTGTTGGCTCACTCTTTAATCTGAGCATGTGGGACTGTTGCAGTGCTCTCCCAGAGGATGATATGTTCTGTTTCAAATAACCTCTTGCTGCCTCTGCCAGCTGTCAGCCTACAGTATAACCCATTCCTGTGCCAGTTCTTTCCAGCGACCCCCCCCCACCCCCACCTACTGGTGTTTTTAGAATGTGTCCTCAAGAGACGCAAGATGTTTGCTCCAGTTTATAAAACCAGGGTCAGGTTTGCTAAGAACCCACAAGACTTCCAAATAGAAACATACAGCAGAACAGTTTGTCCATAGCTACAGCTGGGAAGCAGTATGTAATTCCCTGACTCCAATGTGGGAGTCCATTCATTTTGCTTGGTAGATAAAATCAGACAATTCGTTGAAGCTTTTCAGTCAAGTCCCATACTCCAGTTAACTTCTACACAAAGTGCCTGATGATACCTTCTACTGAGCCAGCAATTGCTAGCCTGGGAAACAGCCTTGAAAACTCACAACTGAAATAACCTACTCTCATTTATGGATTTTTGTCTCATTCTGTTTTCCTTAGCGGGTTCAGCGTATCAACAGATAACAGAGTTCACATATTCAAACCTGTGTCTGTGCAGGCAATGTGGTAAGAGGACTTTTAATATCTCTGTGAAAGTTTTTTTAACGTTATTGGAACAATATTTTGTGAGAAGTAGTATTTGAAATGATACAGTTCTTTACGAGAATGCTCTGTCATCTGTTTGTGTGTATAGGATTTTGTGTGATCTGTCTGTGTGGCCATCATAGTTAAAGATGACTTAGAAGTTCAGTTTTCAAATTATCACAATGGAAGGCCTTCAGTGTTGGTGAACAAGTGAAACTCAGAGGTGCTCTTAGACTCTGGAAGACACTTAATGGATCAAATAGCCAGTTGGAACTGAGTTTTATGGGGACACATTGACTGAGTTAGTAGCAGTCTAGAGCCGAGTCTAGAACATTCATGACTATGCATTAACTTCCCCTTTCTTCAGGTAATCAGGGATATCACTGATGGAGTTATATTATACATCGATAAGTTTCCATCTAATTGCTGGCAACTGTTTGTGAGACTATTTATATAATGCAAATAAAGCCTAGAAAAAACATTGTAGTTGTTAATAACCATCAGCTGGTGTACTGACACTTTTGGGTTACTTACTATATATGTCAGACATTGAGCCTAGTGCTTTACATGGAATACATCTAATCATCACACCAACTCCCTAAAATAGTATTATTAGCTCCTTCTTATGGGTGAGAAAACCAAAGTTTGGAGAGGTTATATAACTGGCCTAAGAGTATCTCTTACATTTAGACAGAATAGATTCTTATTCTCTTGTTCTAGATTATCTAGAAAAATGATCCAGTATAAGCAGGGAATGATGTGACTCTTAAGATTCAGAGTCATCCCCCAGTCAGCGATTTGAATTTCAGTTCCTCATTCAGTTGCCTGTTCTATAGTGGAAGTCCCCATGAGTAGAATGGGCAGAATGCAAGCCAAACAAGAAATAAAGGAGCCTGAAAAAGACTCCAGGGAGATAACTTACCCCTGAATAACAGGATTGATAGGCTTGAAGTGGGTGCGGTCCTAAAAGAGAGTCAACTGAACAATTAAATCTTATTTCATGCAGTAATTGAGGTAGGGCAGAGTTTCAGGTTATGTGTTTAGACCAATTTTTAGATTTAGGGCATATTTCACAGATAAATTTCTCATAGAAAACTTATGACCTCTTTTGACTAAGGGTCCATTAAAAGCAACTGACCTATACCAGGTAAAACCCATAAGTCCCATAAATGCAGTGTTTTCAGTTATATTTTGGGGAGGAGTACAAAGCAGTCTTAATTCTTAAGGATTCAAGTAATTCAAGCTTTGATGTTCTAAAGTAGACTGACTAGTCCTAGCTCTGTTGGCTTATTGCAGAATAAACTTTTTTTGGTGTACCGCATGAGGAGTAGTGAACTGAAAGTCACAAAAAAAAGAAAAGAAAAAGATGATGTATGGATCAAAGCAGCATTTAGACCAGGTGTTTCCTTCACAGGAAAGTAGTTACTGCAACCTCGCTCTCTTGTATGCAGCTGAAGTATGAGCTGGTTATGCCTTGAGTGTGTTTTAGGACACTTGCACCAGACACTTGTGGCATATGCTTTTAAAGCATGTGTTTCCTGGATGAAGAAAACATGCATCGAATATCCTGTACATTGCATTAAGCTGGCTTTTACCTCTGAATCTGTGTAAGAAACTGAAATTTGCTGAGAATTCTGAGAATTTGGCTTACTTTAAGTAAAAGGAGGCATTTTAAAAGATTCTGCAACTTTGTTCTTACGGGAAAATCTGTTTCCCTACTAAAAATGGACTGGCATGTTTTTCTCATGAAATTGGTCATGATTTTATTTTTTAATTTACGTTATACGGGGTTGACAAGGACTCAAGGAACAGCATTGTCATAGACTTACTTGTGGGAAAATAAACTGGAACAACCTTTCTGGAGAATGATTTGCCAGCTTTCTATACCATTTTGTATATCCTTGGACATAGTAATTCTACTTCTAAGAATTTATCCTAAGGTAATAATCAAGGGTGTGTGCAAATTTTTAACTATAAGAATGTTTGTCAGTGTTCTAATAGTAGCAAAAAATGGAAAGCAATTTAAATGGCTAAAATAATAGGAATCAGTTAAATTATGGTGCATCCATGTTTCTAAATATTATGCAACCATTAAAAATTATCTAGTTGAAGAATATTTATTGACCTGGAAAGATGTTGATGACAAGGTGTATAGTAAAAGAACAAGTTAAATGGTATGCAGAATATGACCATCTTTATTTTAGATCTCTGCAGAGACCAACAGTGGTTATTTCTGGGCAGTCAGATTATAGGATATTTCTGCCGTTTACCTGAGGTCCCTAAATTTTCTAAAATGAGCGTGATCACATTTGTTATGAAAGAAAAAAAACAATAAAAAGGCATTTTTAAGAAAAAGATGGGAATAGATTGGCCACAGAGTTCTCGCATACTATCCTTTTCCCTTAGGAGAGAGACATTAGTTTATAGCTAATAAGACATTTCATTCAACAAATTTTAACTGTGCTCCAACTTTGAACTAGAAGGCATTCTTTTTTGTTTTTTTTTTAAAGAAGGCCTTCTTTTAGGCACTTGAGACAAATCAGTAAACAAAAACATAGAAAGATGCCTGCTCTTGTATAACTCTTCCTGGCATTTCTGGCTTTAGTTCTCCCAAGTATATCACCAAAAAGGTACTTTTCAGTTTTGTTTACCCTTCTTGAGTTCCTGAGTTCAGAGTCAGAGATTTAATTAGTCTCAGTATAACCAGAGCTGTTCTTAGAAAGTAGCTCAAGTGTATGAATAAATGGTTTAAAAAGACTAGGAGACTAAGGTAGCAAGAATGACAGATGTCATTAGATCAGTACATCCTGGACATTAAAGGACTTGTCCTCAAGGCTTAGGAACATCTGTCTATGTGATCGTTGTGGAACCTCTAAGAGTCATAGGGAATACATGCCCTGACGTGACTCTGTGCCAAGAGAAACAAATGTTTGTGTAGTAAATGAAGTAGATCTTTAGTTCTCTAGCGACAGTAGCCACAGCGTGGTTCCAACTACAGGATTGTGAGCTCCATAGGTACTCAGACCTGTTTTTCACTGGTAGCTTGTCAGTTCTCCTGCTCCCCTCTAACCCCTGCCTTAATAATGCATCATATCTTTCAGCAAGAAATGTCTAGTTGATTGCTATGAAGAGATAATGTAGTATGATCAGAATCAGAGAATCTTGAATTCCAAGGAAAAGATTCTCCAGAGGCCCAACTCTATAGGATTTAAAAATTGGAAGAGTTTGGGGAGCACATGGATTATTGGCCTTTTGGTATCCCCACAGTTCTCCAGTGCTCATTTCCCAGCATATCTTTCAGGTCTGCATTACAGAGTCTACACAAGGCTTGTGAAGTCGCCAGAATGCATAACTACTACCCTGGCAGCCTGTTTCTCACCTGGGTGAGTTATTATGAGAGCCATATCAACTCAGATCAATCCTCAGTCAATGAATGGAATGCTATGCAGGATGTGCAGTCCCACCGGCCTGACTCTCCAGCTCTTTTCACAGACATGTAAGTCATCTTGCTGAGGATCATGGAAGTCCTCTCTGTTGTGTTCTCGGGGGTCAGAACCAGCATGTTCCTCCCTAATCTCTCCTCTTAGGGAATTAACCTTACCAGTGATATTAGTCATTGTCTGCACTACACATCTGCCACGCAAAGAAACCTGTCCTTTCTGTTGTGTGCAAAGGCCTGAGGAGTTTCACTCCTGGGCACAGTGGAGTCTCCATAGTTAAGAACTGCAATACCATAAAACCCCATTAATTCAGATTCCACTAATTTGAAATTTGAGTTTAAAGGAGTTAGGCTGAAGTCCGACTTTCCATTATCTTAAAAGAAGCATTTCCTAAGCAAATTAATGACATAGAGAAGCTTTTAGAGGGATGTTGCTAATACTCAAGAAAACAAGATGTTTCCAGTCAATTTAGAATACCTACGTTGTTATGCTAATTTTTAACTGATTTCTGTTCAAATTTTTTAAAATATATATTGTAATTTCTGTCTTACTCAGCCCCACATTTGCCTTGTTAGGTCTGTAACATTTTTATTAAATCTCCCTGCTGTACTGCAAATTGGATAGCCTAAGGTGGAGCTGATGTTTATTGCCTTTTTAGGTCTATGTGTTGAAACTTATGTGACTATTTTGGAAATTTTTTCACACTTAGTTCCTGCTTTGGAAATTAATCAGGATGTTTATTTTGCTCTGAATTGATCTTTCTGCACTTCCAAGGTGTTCTACATCTGGGAAAGAAGAGTAGCTACTTGCTAAATGGTCCTACAAACCTTCACCTTCAGATTCCTAAAGTGATACCAAAACAATTCATGATTCTTTTTTTAAAGGCTTAATTTAGATAATAAATGCTTTTTACTAGAAAAGGTGAAATTTCCAAGAATTGTGTGAATGGAACAGTCAAAAAAAAACAGTGAAAGCTTTTTTGTATAGGGTATTATTGGTACAAGGACCAGTTAGTACTGGTAGCTTTAGTCCTTTCAAGATTGCACAGTAACTGGGGCTTCCCTGGTGGCGCAGCGGTTCGGAATATGCCTGCCAGTGCAGGGGACACGGGTTCAAGCCCTGGTCCGGGAAGATCCCACGTGCCGTGGAGCAACTAAGCCCATTCGCCACAACTACTGAGCCTGCGCTCTAGAGCCCGTGAGCCACAACTACTGAAGCCTGCGCGCCTAGAGCCCGTGAAAAGCCATCGCAATGAGAAGCCCGCACACTGCAACGAAGAGTAGCCCCCAATCACGCAACTAGAGAAAGCCCGCGCGCAGCAACGAAGACCCAGCGCAGCAATAAATAAATAAATAAACAAATAAATAAATAAGATTCCACAGTAACTAAAAAGATAAGGATAGTATGTATGGCTTTCAGAATCGTGGGCAGTGTTATTGATTTCATGCTTTATGACTGGTTGATGGGTATTGGAGAAATGGATGTCTCATCTGGTTCATAAATGGACATTTTGAATCAGACTTTTCATTTTTCCTGATTTTATTAGAGAGGATTTGGAAATTACAGCACAAAAAGGAAAGAAAATGAAATTGCCCATAATCTCTCTCTATCCCTGAGCAAAAAAAATAATAATAATAATGTAAAATGTAGTCCCCGGCACATGGTAAAGGCTCATTAAATGTTAATTCTTACTAGGTACAATATAACCACAATTTAAGATATATTTAATAAACAAATGTCTATCTGTCTATAGAAAAAGAGACTGAGAGTTGTAGGTGAGAGTATTAATACTGACAGGGGGATTTTCAGTGATTTTTATTTTCTTTGTGTATATATGTATTTTCCAGATTTTTCTCTAGTGAAATCAAGGGAGAAAGTATGTTTGTGTTGTAATGCCTTTTCCATTCCCTCTTCTTCCCTAAGTTGACTAGAAAAGCCTAAAAAATAATGCTGAGGATACAGAGGAGAATGTATGCCAAAATGGACTTAAGTGCTCTACTGTGAATAAAGTTTATATTTTGAAATCCAAGGAAGGTAGAGCAGGGAACATAGGTGTATGGTGCCTCCAGTGTACGTCAGATGTTATGCCAGGCGCTTCATACATGGTATCTCATTTAATTCTCATAAAAACCTCATGAGGCAGATAGTATTACTGTTTGCATTTTATAGAAAAGGAAACAGAGGTTCAGCAAAGGGAAGGTATTTGTTCAAGGTCATACCACTAGTAAGTAGCAGGGCTGGGATTAAAACCCAGGTATGTCTGCTCCCAAACCACTCTGGCCCAACAAGTGTGAAAGATTGGGAGAAAGTCTGCTAAACTAGGGAATCGAACCGATGCACACAGGTGCTAAAATTTGTTTTTTACCAATATTTATTTTTAGTACAAGACTGAAATGTATAACTTTCTACCATTAGCTATGTCTAGGAAAAATGGTGGGGAGCATGGTTAAGAATGTTAATCCTAGTCAAGACAGGGATGCTTTGGCCGATTGACAGGGAATTGGCAGAGGCGTTAGCTATACTCTGCAGGGTTCGTGAGAAACTAAGAGTCCAAGTAGTGGGGAGCCCCAAGGTTGTGGGGTCAGAGCATCCATCTTTGGAGATTACACTGAAGCTATTTTTGCAGCCAGTGATAAGGCCGTAGGCAGCAAGGGCAGGCAGGATGCCTGAAGGCTTAGTCCATTTCCATCTCCAAATAAGGAAGTGTACAGGGCAGATACCTCTCTCAAGTAGGTAGGAGGGAAAGATGAGACAGAAAGTGCTCTCTGTTAGCCTCACTCAAATTCTGCATAATATGAAATAGTGCTTTTAGAGAGAAGCATCTAGTTATGTTGAACCAGTATCTTTCCAGTAATTGGAGAATCAGCTTCCTAGTTTGATTTCATAGTAAAGTTCCAAGGGAAATTTTTGTTTTTAAGAGAGTCAGAAGACTAAGGGAAGCAACATAATCTTGCAGGTAGAGTGTTAGGCTGGACGGAGAGTTCTGGGTCTCCTGCCAGTGAAAGTGACGGTTGGCATGTCATTTAACCTTTTAGCTGTTTATTTCCTTTATCTGTAAAAGGGGGATAATAATTTCACAGAGATATTGGTGAGAGCTTTTGTGAAAAAGAAAACATTTTGGATGGAGTACTCCAGGTAGCTAATTCTTAAAATCCATTTTGGAAGAGAATTTGCTTCATTGAAGAAGGCAGAAATCACTCTTCTCTCTTTCGCATTTTTCTAGAACTGTAGCAATAAATGGTCAGCATTGGGTGGCATTTTTAAGCTACAGAAGACCCAGTTCCATAGTAGGTCACACCACTGGTCTTCCCAGCTTGGTATTCTAGCTCAGCAAGTGGTACTCAGGGGTACTTGATGGGAAATGGTCCTCCATTAAAGTATTACACTCAGTATAGCCTATTTGTCTTGTACTCCTTCTTGGATCTGTATATGTGAATATATTTATGGGCTTTTAGACATGTACAATCTCTTCAAGTAATAATTTGTACATGTTTATATTCTGTACATTCTGAAAAGAAACTTTTTAAAGTATAATTTTCTTTCTCCCATGCCTCCAGAATATAAATTTAAGGGTAACAAAGGGAAGGCCTGCCAGTTTGGAAACATAATCAGATGGCACATTCATTAACTTGGTCAAATTCCTGCCTAAGAAAAATCACCATCTCTCTCTTCTCAGACCAACTGAACGTGAGCGAACAGAAAGGCTAATTAAAACCAAATTAAGGGAGATTATGATGCAGAAGGATTTGGAGAATATCACATCCAAAGAGGTAAGAGACCTTGAGTCCCCATTGTTCCAAGGCTAGAGGTAGAATAATAATAGGAGTGGGGCTAGAAATGGTGAGTGATTGAAAGTCCAGAGGGACTTTTCAGAGATTAGTACAAAGTGTCATCTCTGTTTCAGATACGAACTGAATTGGAAATGCAAATGGTGTGCAACTTGCGAGAATTCAAGGAATTTATAGATAATGAAATGATAGTGATCCTTGGTCAGATGGATAGCCCTACACAGATATTTGAGCACGTGTTCTTGGTAAGTCTTAGGGCCACTTTAAAGCGGTGTGCTGGGGCTAGTCCATACCAACTCATGGGGGTGGGGGCGATTATCAAATTTTATCATATTTAGAAAAACTGTAACTTACATTAAAAACAAAGGTCATAAATACTCAAACCTCATCACTTCCTATATTTTACTACATTTTACTATTATCTGTGCTGTTAAGGTTATTTACATCTGTTGTATGGTGGAAATGTTATATAATGGTGTGCTTCTGCTCATCTCTTCCCAATTCCTCAGTGACATCAATTGACTATGGTGGGAAAATTTACACCGAGGAAATTGGCAAATGCTACAGATCAGGCCTTTCTTACCCATGGGTTGTTAAAGATCTCATCTGTCCTATATAATAGAGCCACAAAGCAGACCAGTCCACAGTAGTTTTATACAGTGTATCCAAAAAGAATGATCCTTTTTGAGGCCACTCTTTTAAATCTGCTAAATGGGTCTAAGATCTGATATATCTGAACAGAGCAGAAAACTACTTATATACAAAGACTATTGGACTTTTAAGACATTTGGAACCTTGTAGCTACATTTTTAGTCCCTCAATTACTTTTTTTTTTTTTTAATTTTATTTATTTATTTATTTATTTATTTATTCATTTATTTATGGCTGTGTTGGGTCTTTGTTTCTGTGCGAGGGCTTTCTCTAGTTGCGGCAAGTGGGGGCCACTCTTCATCGCGGTGCGCGGGCCTCTCACCATCGCGGCCTCTCTTGTTGTGGAGCACAGGCTCCAGACGCGCAGGCTCAGCAATTGTGGCTCACGGGCCTAGTCGCTCCGCGGCATGTGGGATCTTCCCAGACCAGGGCTCGAACCCGTGTCCCCTGCATTGGCAGGCAGATTCTCAACCACTGCGCCACCAGGGAAGCCCCTCAATTACTTTTTGATTACCAAATCTTCAGTGACTTAAAATTGTTCTTCATGGTACCTGAACATTCAGTGGCTTGTAATTAGCCCAAGGAGATCTCTCTGACAGATGGATTAGGAAAGCTTATAAAATCCTAAGACCTATTTATCTCCCAAATGTTAAAGAGTTCTAGTTTTCATCTGTACATGGTAATGGGAACAAGGATAACAAGGATAATTGAAGTCAGTGGGGAACACCAAAACCTCACTTTTATTTCCAATTCCCACATACTTTGACTAAAAATGCTAACAAGGAACTAAATCGATTGGTTTGAATTTCACTTCCTTTCTCTGGTAAGGACATTTGTGAAGTGATTAGAAGCTGGGAAACAGGAGAGAAGAGGAATAAATATGCACAGGAACTGACTAAACTGCATCATCTCACCCTGAATATAAGAGTTTATTTCACCAAGCAGTCAGACTTCATGCCATTGAAGGCTTGTGCCCTGAATTAACTTGTTGACACTTTGGAGTATGTATGCTTGTCAAGTGATTCATGGTGGTGTTTAGCTATGAAATTACTCATGAAAAGCTGTGAGCTGGGAGGGGAACTTCTTTTCTTTACTTTAACTTGACCAATGTGTGTTGCCATTTCTCGATGTAGATCATACGGCAAAACTGTCATTGACCTTTCCATTTGTATAGCACCTGGCTTTGTTGTCTTTTGTGTGTAATTCCATGAGGGTTCACATATTCCCTGCTCTTGTATCCTTGGAAATAATTTTTGTGTTGTGCATAGAAAACTTATGAGTCACTCATTCAAATGGACCCTGCCCCCAACTGTCTCCATGTAACAGGACTAATTTTTATGAAGGGCAAGTGCCTGTAGCCAAAAATAACTCGTTTGAAAGTGACCAAAGCTATAAACTTGCAAGTTGCTTTCCCATTGAGCTTAGATCTTAATACCTCAAAGGACGTAGACATGACGAATATCAAGTTCAGTCACTATCTAACTGTTTAATTTCAGACATGCTTCCCTGTGTCTCTCATGCCACCCACTCAAAAACTACCTTCTCCTTACCCCTTCCTCAAATGGTACTATTTTAGGACATATAAATTTTAATAGTACTCTGAGCAGAAAGAACAATCCAGTTCTCCCCAAATTAGTCACTAATCAACTAGAAATGCATTTGAGTATTTGTATCACTAAATTCATCCTATTATTTCATGATTATTGGTGTAGTCTTCTGTCTTGGGTTTTTCTCTTATTACAAAAATAATTCATGTTCATTATAGAAAATTTAGACAACTTCAGAAGACAATAAATGACATTTAATCAACACCAAGAGAGATAAGCACTATTATCTTTCATTATATAATATTGCCTTCTAGTTCTTTTTTACTTTTTTAATATGTATCTATATACATATTTTTGAAAAAAGGAAAATGTATTCAGCTTCAGATATAATTCTGTTTTCTCGAGAATGGACATGTTCTTTGCATTGTGAATATTTTTCTCATTTGGGAAAAAAACTTTCAAACTGGAGAATCCTGAAATTTAACTCTTATCCAACAAAATAAGTACATGAACAGGTTGTCTAAACATCTTATTGTATTTCTTCCGTGATGGCTTCTTCCCTTTGTTTATACCACCATATCCTGTGTCCAGACCCCTATCTCTTCTCCAGTGAGTCTGTGCTCTGCTGGCTTTCCCAGCAGTTGACACAGAAAAAGAGGTTTTATCCAAACTGTAAGTGGTGTTGTTAATTTTCTGCAAAGTCATTTCATCTGTGCGTAGCTGCCATGCCTGGAGCGCAAGCAGATTGTGTGAAGGGATGCAGCAGGATTTCTCCCCTCCCTTTGGAAGAATGCTTGGCTTAGTAGTGCACTGCACAGAGATGTTTATTTGGAAAGGTGTCCAGCTGATATGGAGAAGAAAAGTATAGAGCGTAGTTTAAAGAAAGTCTGCAGTCAGAAGCCAGGATTGATTGGTTGGAAGCCAGGGTATTTCCAGAAAAAGCAGTTCTTCCACACCCTTAAGAGTGTACTACTTCTCTGAGCTGGAAGCCTTTGCCAACCAAATCTCGTATCAGCAGCTCTCCTGGAGGCTGTCCGGTTTGGCTGAGAAAATGCTAGATGTGAACAGAGAGCCTTTGCAGAAAGGCAGGCAGCATTCTTAGTTAAACTAGGGAAACACAGTAATATTGGACAGGCAACCAGTAATGTTGTTTGTGAATGAGAAAGAAGTCAGAATTTTACTGCTGATTGTTATCTTTTTCAAGATTTGACATTACAAATCCTTTTAAAATAGAGTTTTGGTTTCAAAGAAAAATTAAGTCTCATATTCATGATTTTTGCCCCTCAACTGGAGATGTGTAGCATAAACTTTTTAGAAGAAAAAGTTATCGATCCTGTGCCTGGCTGCCACAGTAAAGTGACTCACAGCATTGAGGCTGTAGGTATGGTATGATAAAGATTTGGACAGGGATACCAATCCTTGAAGATTATGTCGAGTTGTATGATCTTCGCAGAACCCCCAGTACAGTCGTCCTTCTTTGCCATAAATGTGCTCTCCTCTTCTATTTTGCTTGGAACTTTTGGACCCCAACAAGGTTCTTTCCTAAGGATAACATTTTTTTTTTTTTTTTTACTTCAGGCAGTTTTAGTTTTCATCCCAATTTGGAACTTACAGAATTCTTCCCTTTTTTTTGGGAGGTGGGGGTGAAGTATAGCCGATTAACAATGTTGTGATAGTTTCAGGTGCACAGCAAAGCAACTCAGCCATACATATACATGTATCCATTCTCCCCCAGACTCCTACATAACTTTGAGCAGAGTTAGGCCCCTGTGCTATACAGTAGGTCCTTGTTGGGTATCCACCTTAAATATAGCAGTGCATACATGTTGATCCCAAACTCCCTAACTATCCTTTCCCCGCACCCTTCCCCCCTGGTAACCATAAGTTCATTCTCTAAGTCTATGAGTCTGTTTCTGTTTTGTAAATGAGTTCATTTGTATCATTTCTTTTTAGATTCTGCATATAAGGGATATCATATATTTCTCTTTCTCTTTCTGACTTACTTCACTCAGTATGACAATCTCTGGGTCCATCCATGTTGCTGCAAATGGCATTATTTCATCCTTTTAATGGCTGAATAATATTCCATTGTATATATGAACCATATCTTCTTTATCCATTCCTCTGTCAATGGACATTTAGGTTGCTTCCATGTCTTGGCTATTGTAAACAGTGCTGCAGTGAACACTGGGATGCATTTACTAAGGATAACATTTTAAAAGAAATCAGTCACTTCAGTCTTTGGGCCAGAGTACAGTGTAGGTGAGCCAGAGTGAAAGGTGGAAGTGAACTTATTTAAAAACTGTAGGAGCGGGACTTCCCTGGTGGCGCAGTGGTTAGGAATCTGCCTGCCAATGCAGGGGACATGGGTTCGATCCCTGGTCCGGGAAGATCCCACGTGCTACGGAGCAACTAAATCGGTGCGCCACAACTACTGAGCCTGCGTGCCACAACTACTGAAGCCCACGTGCCTAGAGCCCGTGCTCCTCAACAAGAGAAGCCACTGCAATGAGAAGCCTGCCCACTGCAACGAAGAGTAGCCCCCACTCGCCGCAACTAGAGAAAGCCCGTGCGCAGCAACGAAGACCCATCGCAGCCAAAAATAAATAAATTTTTAAAAAAATGTATTACAGTATAGTTTCAAGATTTCATTTTATACGTCCATACAATTAAAATATGCTTTGCATAATTACATAGAACTTACCAAAAACCCCCATGGAATTATGTCACTGCCTGAGAAGCATGGAGGAAAAAAAAAAAGAGATTGAGTCTGTTGAGGACCCCAAGGGGGCTAATATGCATGGCATTTGTCTTGAGAACAGAAAAGTAATTACACCATGTTGATTCCAGTTCTTTCAGGTTGAACCTGAAACAGCCCTAAGCAGAGCCCAAGTCACTTTATATGGGCTTCACTGAGTCAGTAGCTGATGCGTTTAATTTACTTTGTTTCTGGATATGTGTCATTTCAGATTGTCAGTTTGAAGTTCTCTGGACAGGTAGATGAAAACCGTGGACTTTTACCATCACATCAGGGTTATTTCCATCTAGCTGTACAGAATTCCGCAGAGGATTTAGATTTCTAAATTAAGGAGTGAGGTGGTCACATTTCCCTGGCTCCAATTTAGCCACTCAACCCTTATTGCTTGGCTTCTGTCTCCTTGAAAGTCCTTTTTTTTTTTTTTTGTAATAATTCTTACCTCTTTCTTTGGTATGGGAGCCAGTTTTCTAAGTTTGAGCACAGTCTTCAGAACCTCTTATATTTTTTTTAAAGCAAGTCAGGTGAGCCCTGGTCTGTAGAAAAGATCAGTCATCCATCACTTACTGACTATTTTCCTAAATGTAGTTCAGCACAGCATCCTTGAGATCTCCTAGTTCGATGGCCAAATTACAGATCACTTGTAATACGAAGATAGTGCTTACATAACACTTGACAATTTTCAGAGTGCTTCATTTACTTATCTCATTTGATGATTTATTCAACAAGCATTTGTTGATCCTCTTTGTTGTGCCTGGCATGAGGCTAGATATTTGTGCAGTCTGATCTAATTCCATAAGGAGGGAGTGATGACCATATCAAGATAGATACTCATAGAAGGCCAGTGGAATAAGGTTACAAAGGTGACCTCTGGATTAGACAATTAGAGGTCATTAGCAAGAGTGATGAGGGCAGAAACCACAGTGCTGTGGGTTGAGATACATGGGAAATGAGGAATTTTAGAAAGTGAGTATTAGATTGTATTTCTATGAATCTTGGCCATGAAAGGAAAAGGAAAAGGACAGTGTCCAGAGGAGGATTTAGGATGGAGAGAGGGTTTTCCATTTTAATATGAAAGAAATGGGAGGGGGGGGTGGGAGATGTTGGCTTATAAACAATAGAAACTTATTACAGTTCTGGAGAGGCTGGAAGTCTTGAGACTAGTGTGCCCGCATGGTCGGGTGAGGGCGCTCTTCCAGGTCACAGACTTCTCTTTGTATTCTTACATGGCGAAAGGAATGGGGAGAAACTTTATATTTGTAGTTTGAGGGGAACCTATCCATTAGATTCCTAGGACTAGGATGGGAGGAGTGTTTCATTTTACAGATAAGGAAAGTGAAGACAGAGAGGTTAAGCAGTTTGCCCAAGGTCCCCCAGTCAGAGGGGGAGTTGGGACTTGAACCTGAGTCTTCTAAAGCTAAATTCCGCTTAATGCATTATTCTGAAATAGATAAATTCTTATTTTTAAATGTTTGCCTTTTCAAAAGACATGAACAGATAGCTCAAAGACAGAAAATGGACCTGAAACATTGAAGAGTTGCTCACTTTTACGCTTAACAGAAATGCAAATTAAAATTACACTGAGATAACATTTCATGCCTATCAGTTTGGAAAAGATTCAAAAGCTTAACCACACATTTTGTTGGCAAGGCTATGGGGAAAGTGGCACTGTGATGTGGAGTGGGTCTGAGGATATATTGTAAAGTGAAGAAAGCAAAGAACAAAAAAAGCATATGTAGTAAAGTACTTTTGTGTAAGTCAGAGTGGTAAGTATATATTTGCTTATTTTTTTTCAAAATACAACATAGGTAGAATAAGCCACAAACTAATAAAAAACGGTTACCCATGGGGATTGAGGAGATGGGGGTGGGAGTGAGACTTCAAGTTTACTTTTTAATAAACTTTTGACTTTCAATATTATAAAAGTCTTGTATATTCAAAAAAATGGAAAACATGGAAGAAAAAACACACTCTAAAACTGAATATAAACAGGAGCAAATGAACTGAAATATATATCAAATTGATAACCTCACAGAAAGAAATTAATTCAAATAACTTAAGCATAATACTCTAATTGTACCCCTTAGTGGGATATAATAAGGAAAAAAAAAGAAATGCAAAGAAAATTTGAACTTAATATTTTTGTTATTGGTTTTGGTATTGGTGTAATAATGTTAAAACTATTTTGTAAGTAGAGTAAATGAGTTGTTGGGAACCAAAGTTCTCACCGTGGAGTAAGGAGATATAAACAGTGTGGGAGAGTCAAGAAAGAAAGGAAGAACCTTGTGGTGTTGAATTAATTTCAGTTGAAGGTACCAGTATAAACTCAGTATTTTTTTAGAAATATTTCCTAGATCTGACCACTGAAAAGTTTTAGAAACAATGACACCCAGTAGTTAGGAGCATACCTAATTAATGCCCAGATCTTGGTTACAAAATATCATTCTTCACTAAAAGAAACCAGGGCTTCTTGGGGAACTGGCTGACTGTACTCACAAAGTGAATCCGGAACAACGTTTTGTACCACAAAGCATGGATGCGCTCAAAGACTAATGGAATCATATCAAAAGGAACCTGTTTGAAGAGATTCCCACTGGCCAAATTCTGGACAATCTGCATGTCCAGAAAAAAAGATGGTAATGGATTATAACATTCTAAATACAAAAAGAATTCAAGAGTCCATAGTGACACTTCAGTAAAGGGTGTGATGATTGATTAGGTGAGACTCTTTTACAGAAGAATGCCAGCTAACTTGCAGAAGGAATGATGGAATTAGAAAATTACCGTTTTGTAACCTCCAGTAGAATAATTCATTTGGGCAAGATCGGCAATTGATGCTGAAATCATAGGGCAAAAAGATTATTTTGGCTTTCACACGGCTTCAAAGATTACTATAGACTACTAATTAATTTCAAAGGAACCTTTACAATAGAGGGATGTGGCAGACACAAAGGTATCTACCAAGAATTCAAACTCAGTCTGACATAATGGGACAAACTGACATTATGTGCCTCATGATTTGATGCAGTATGAAGTACACAATATCTCCCTTGTAATATTCTTTTTTTATATAAATTTATTTATTTTATTTATTTATTTTTGGCTGTGTTGGGTCTTCGTTGCTGTGCGCGGGCTTTTTCTAGTTGCGGTGAGCGGGGGCTACTCTTCGTTGTGGTGCACGGGCTTCTCATTGTGGTGGCTTCTCTTGTTACAGAGCACGGGCTCTAGGGCACATGGGCTTCAGCAGTCGTGGCACGCAGGCTCTAGAGCGCAGGCTCAGTAGTTGTGGCGCACAGACTTAGTTGCTCCGCGGCATGTGGGATCTTCCCAGACCAGGGCTTGAACCCGTGTCCCCTGCGTTGGCAGGCGGATTCTTAAGCACTGCGCCGCCAGGGAAGCCCTCCCTTGTCATATTCTTGCCAGGAGTGTTTGACCTGAATCTAATCATCAGGAAACAATCAGATAAATCCAGGTTGTGGGGAGCTCTCCAGTATTACAGACCTGCAGTCTACAAAAATGTCAATATCATGAAAGACAAAAAGTAAAGGCACAGGGGTGGACTGTTCTAGATTAAAGACATGGCAACTAAATGCACAGTATGATTCTTGATTGAATGAATATAAAGGACATTTTGAGGGCAATTTTTAAAATTCACATATAGATGATGTATTAGATTATTATTGTATTAATGTTATCTTTCTTGGTTGCAAAAATGGAATTATATAGGAGAATATTCTTGTTCTTAGATGATACATGATCAAGTACTGAAGTGTCATGATGCTCAAGTTACTTAAATGGTTCAGATAAAAAAAAATATGATGTATATCGAAAGAAAGGGAAGGAGAGCAAGAAAGCAAATATGGCAAAATATTAACAATTGATGTATCTTGCAGATAATCTATAGAAACATTTTCCTTTAAATTTTGCACATCATGTTTCCCTCATTTGTTTGACTATTTCACTCTCTCCCCCTACAGACATACACACACACCGTACCATCCCAACTTCTTAGATGCAACATAATGCACTAGAAAAAGTGTGGGTTTTAAAATGAAATCCAGTTTTAATTCATAATAATGCCACTCTGTTCATTTAAGAATACCTGCCAGGTGCCAGGCACTGTGCAGGAGTTTCCATAGAGAACAAGAGACCTGGTTGCTGCCCTCAAGAAGCTTGTATTATAGTGGAGGAGAAAGGTAGTAAATAAGCACATAAATAAATATACAAGTAAAAATAGTGATGCATGCTACTGATAAAATAGACTACTATAAACAAGAGTGACAGACGACATTTAACTTAGATTGGAGAGTGGTCAAAGAAACCTTTCCAGCAATGTGATCTTGAGCAAATATTATCTGAATTCTATAAGGGTTGGTTTTCATATCTCTAAAAAATGAAGGTAACTTTCTTACTCTATCATTTGTGGAAACTGAATATGATAGCATATAAAGTACCTGGCACATAGAGAGGAAACTTGGTAGATGTTATTGGCCTTCTTTTTAGAAACTCTGTTTCTTCCCTCACAGGGCTCCTTTTCAAGTATTGTATTTGGTTCATTGGCTAATACTCTCTAACCTTGTCTTTTTGGTTCCACAGGGCTCGGAATGGAATGCCTCTAACTTAGAGGATTTACAGAACCGAGGGTAAGCACACAGAGCAATTGCTGACACCCCCATGTCGCAGAAATCACTGTTATATCTTTACATTTTCCCGTCAGAGAGGTGTCAGTGAGTAACTTTAAGCTTAAGAGTTGCTTCCAGTTGATTCTTACTGGGTGTAATTTAATAAAAATTAAAATGGCTCTTCTCCCACTGTTTCATCCCCCCACCTCTGAAGAAAGATCAACTGTTTCAGTGGAAGGGCTTTCAGAAACAAGTGTGCAAGCCTTTCATGCTGTTTAAAACCAAATCTAATTATTGACTCCCTTTTTTTTTTTTTTTTTAAGAGCAGTTTAAGGTTCACAGCAAAATTGAGGGGAAGGTACAGAGAATTCCCATATACTCCCTGCCCCACACATGCATAGTCTCCCCCATTCTCAACATCCCCACCGGAGAGGTACATTTTTTACAACTGATGAACCTACATTGACACCTCGTAATCATCTGAAGTCCATAGTTCATGTTACAGTTCACTCTTAGTGCTGTACGTTCTATGGCTTTGGACAAATGTATAATGACCATGTGTCCATCACAATGGCATCATACAGAGTATTTTCAGTGCCCTAAAAATCCTCTGTGCTCTGTCCATTTATTCCCCACCCCTACCCCCTGGCAACCACTGATCTTTTTACTGTCTCTCTAGACCTTGGTTCCTATTTTTATGTAAGAGTACACAGAACTGCATATGCTGGGTTCACAGGTCTTTATTAAACATTTATTGAGCAACTTCTGTAGGCCAAGCACAGTGCTAGATGCTAGGGATCCAAAGAAAAATAAGACTCAGTTCCTATCCTTTTATAGTAAGGTGCACGAAGACTAAGTAGGTTATAAATATAAAAGAGACAGTGTAAAATTGAACAAGAAGACTGACCTTGTAGTAAGAAATGTGTTCCTAAGCGTCATGGTTATGAGTTTGATTGAAGCAACTGAGACCACAGTGAACATTCAGCAAGCAAAAAGCTGCCATTCTTCCCTTTTCACTTCTTAGCTAATGCCTAAATCTTTCATTGAACTCGGCCTTAGGAGGTCAGATCATTCCAGTAAGAGAAGAGAAAATCATGTCTGGAAATTGGCCATTCTAACTCTTCATTTTGGACAGAGATAAGACCTCCTGAGACTCAAGAGATAGTGATGACTCCCTGACTGGTTTCTGGCTGCCTGTTTTCTCAGCTACAAGTCAGCCTTCTGGTTATCTTTAACATGATTAGATGCATACTTCCTACTTTTCCCTCAGAAGAAAGGAAGCCAAGTGATTATACAAAGAGTTCTTGTGGCGGGGGGGGGGGGGGGGGGGGGATGGAAATCTGGTTACTTAATATTAAGGTATGAAAATAAATAGAACTTGGAAAATTTAAGTTGATAAGGATTGAATCAGAAGTTCTTGAAAGCAGAGACCATATCTTAGTTTTGTGTGACACATACCTAGCTCAGAGCCTTATATCAAAAGGGTGCCCGGTAAATGTGAAGGAATGATAGAAAAATTGACAGAATGTGACCTGCAGGAAACTAGCACCTGATACAGTGTTTAATATGAAATCTGAGATTTGATAGAGCACTGCCTGCCAAATGCATTAAAATCACTTCATGCATATATTCACTTTGACTTTTGACTTATATCCCCAGCTGGAGATGAGACCTATTTATCTCATTTACTACTTACAATGCTAAATTTATAGAACACAGAAAAAAGACAAGAATGGTTAGATGCTCAGACATCTACTTAGATCTTATTTCTTAAATTCACTGGTGCTTAAACTTTAATGGATGAAGGATTTCCCAGGTGGCACAGTGGTTAAGAATCCACCTGCCAATGCAGGGGACACGGGTTCGAGCCCTGGTCCAGGAAGATCCCACCTGCTGTGGAGCAACTAAACTAAGCCCGTGCACCACAACTACTGAGCCTGCGCTCTAGAGCCCACAAGCCACAACTGCTGAACCCGCGTGCCACGACTACTGAAACCCTCGCGCCTAGAGCCCATGCTCCGCAACGAGAAGCCACTGTAATGAGACGCCCTTGCACCACAACGAAGAGTATCCCCCGCTCCCTGCAACTAGAGAAAGCCCGTGCGCAGCAACGAAGACCCAACACAGCCAAAAATAAATAAATAAAAATTAAATAAATTTATTAAAAAAAAAAACTTCAATGGATCAAGAATTATAGTTCAGGGATCTGTACACAAAACATGTATATTGCCCCCTGTGGATGATTTAAGGGATTTTTCAAGTGTAATTTTGACAATAAGGCCATTTTCTCCCAATCCACTGACTTTAGAACTCCAAGTAAAATGCTATTCCTTACAAAGCATTGTAAGGAATAGCTTACAATGAAGTGTAAGAATGACAAAGAAGTTGCAGGGAGTGCCATTTCCAATTGGTAGTGGCTGACTAGACTTCTGTAATGAAAAAGATTGGGAAACCCTGTCCTGCTATAATCCATTACTGAAGTATGGGATTGGGGATGGGAAGGTTGTTCATTTTTATTTTAAATGAAATAAGAGGAAGTGTGCTTGCCTTTTTTTCTGACAGTTTTGAGATATAATTCACATATATCGTTCACCCTTTTAAAATGTGTACTTCAGTGGTTTTTAGTCTATTCACAGAGCTGTGCAACAATCAATTCAGAACATTTTTTTCCAACCCAAAAGGAAAGCCTGTACCCTTTAGCAGTCACCCCCATTTCCCTTCCTCCCTTCAGCTCCTAGAAACTACTAGCCTACTTTCTGTCTCTATAGATTTGCCTATTCTGGACATTTCATTTATATGAAATTATACAATATGTAGTCTTTTAAGCATGGTTTATTTCACTTAACATTGTATTTTCAAGGTTTATCAATGTTGTACTATGTATTAGTACTTCATTCCTTTTTATTGCCAAATAATATTCCATTATATGGAGATATATATACACATCACATTTTATTTGCCCATTCATCATTTGATGGGCCTTTGGGTTGTTTCCACTTTTTGGCTATTATGAATACTCTTACGACCATTCATGTGTGAATCTTTGGGTGGACATATTTTGTCATTTTCTCTTCAGTTTATGCCTAGGAGAGGACTTATGGGGTCATATGGTGGTAACCTTTTGGGGAACTGCTGGAGTGTTTTCCACAGGTGCATGTTGCTTGCTTTTTCTTAATTTTTTTTTTTTTTTTTTTTGGCCGCACCGCACGGCATGTGGGATCCTAGTTCCCCGACCAGGGAATCGAACCCTTGCCCCCTGCAGTGGAAGCACCGAGTCTTAACCACTGGACCACCAGGGAAGCCCAGCTTGCTTTTTAAATTAAAAAGAAAAAATCCTTTCTAGTAATGGACTTTGATGCTAAGTTAAAACAGATTCAAACCGTGTCCCAGAAAAATTTTGGTTGCTTGACCTTAACCACAGAATTGGTTAGCTTGGCTCTCCCTTTTTGTAGTCATTTCTCTGACTTCAGTGATTGGGTTTGTAGAACCCCACGTGTGCTTCTGAGAAGGAAGCAGCTTCTACAGAGGGAAATGAGTGAGTCTGCGCTGTGTTGTTGGAGTTGACAACAGTGATGTCTAAGTCCACACAGCACTGAGAAAAGATAATCCTTTGGCAGATTAAACCAAAGCATTTATTGAGATTGCACAGTGAGAGAGATAGCAAAAGAAATTTTTGATACAGAAACCATTTTCTGCAAGCCTGGGAGAACTCTCAGACACATCTGCTGCCATAGCAGCCAGGAATGCAGCCTAGAGAGTTAAGAGAGCTTTGAGTCCAACTTTCCTCTGACCCTCCCAGCCTGGCCTCACTTGCCTTCATGTAGTTTAAGGAGAGTAATAGAGCAAAACCTGACAACCTGGCATTTAGAAAGATAGGAGGGAATGTTTCCTTCTATTTTTGTTTTCTTAAGGTACACGTTAATAGTCTGATTTAATACAGATGACTTCCAAAAAATAAATTTTGTTGCTGGTAATTTTAGTGACTGCAGAGAAATTGTCAGATCATGGGCCTCAAGTTGATTCTTTGGAGTAAAATGCAAGGCATATTTTCAAAAGACTCTGAAAGATGAGATTGTATAACTAAACACAAACTGAAAATGGAATATAGATGTTGAACTTGGTAGACAGCTTTTCTCTCAGTAACTCCCTAGTACCCAGGTATGCCCAGGACCCTGTTATACAATTTCTGTATTAAATAAGGATAGCCTCTTAGGGTTTTTTTTTTTTTTTTTTTAGCTTTCTTCAATATTTTAGTATTTAATTTCAGCCTCAGGAATAAACAAGTTTGTTTTTTATTTATTTTTATTTTTGGCTGCGTTGGGTCTTCGTTGCTGTGCACAGGCTTTCTCTAGTTGTGGTGAGCAGGGGCTACTCTTGGTTGTGGTGCGTGGGCTTCTCATTGTGGTGGCTTCTCTTGTTGTGGAGCACGGGCTTTAGGCATGTGGGCTTCAGTAGTTGCAGCACTCGGGCTCAGTAGTTGTGGCTTGTGGGCTCTAGAGCGCAGGCTCAGTAGTTGTGGCGCATGAGCTTATTTGCTTCGCGGCATGCGGGACCTTCCCAGACCAGGGCTCGAACCCGTGTCCCCTGCATTGGCAGGTGGGTTCTTAACCACTGTGCCACCAGGGAAGCCCAGGAGTAAGCAAGTTTTAAATAAGAAAAACAGTGCTGGGAATTGGATTTCGCCTGAGTAGCAGGGCTCATATTCTCCGTTGGTTTCCTCACAGGGTGCGATATATCTTGAATGTCACTCGAGAGATAGATAACTTCTTCCCAGGAGTCTTTGAGTATCACAACATTCGGGTATATGATGAAGAGGCAACGGATCTCCTGGCTTACTGGAATGACACTTATAAATTCATCTCTAAAGCAAAGTGAGTAATGGTCCCACACACACGTTCTGACCCCTCTTCCTTGTGCACCACACATGGTTGGGGTCTGAAAGCTGTAGATAACTTACTGATGATACTCAGAGGAAAGGAAGTAAAGAAAAAAAAGGAGACTGAGATCTCTTAATACTAGGAAAAAGATGACTAGTGACTTAATACTTTTGCTTTAAGTACATGAAGCCCCTGGAAGATGATCTCATGTTGGCTATTTCCGTTGAGCACAAAATTAGAGAAAATAAACTCAAGCTGCAGTGAAAGAAATAGAAATGAGAGAAGGAAGAAATTCTGAAATAGAGAAGAAATTCTGAATGAGAGAAGGAAGAATTCTTAAATTACCAATGGGGACACTTGGAAGTTATAGAATAGAAATTATTCCAGACAGGTGGAACACTTCATCCTGCTCTCTGGAGACAAGGAGAGAAACAGTAGGCTTTGGAAATCTTTTCCCATTCTTTTACTTTACTTTTATGATACTCTAAATAGTGAAATTTTTCTCTGGCCCTTCTGTTGTTGTCTTCCTTAAATTAATTGGTCCTTTTAGTGAAACAATTCCATAGTATTAATTTAGTGTTTAGTATTAGTATTAATATATCAACACTGATTTTTTAAGTCCCTGGGGATTTCTTTGCCAGTCCTATTTATCCCTTCAATAGAAAAAACCATCAGTAAGCATGTTGGCCACATTCCCTCCGCAGGTGGGGTGACACTCAGAGCCTCCCTGGCAGATGAGAGAGAAAAGACCCAGGCCCTCAGCAGTGAAAGCGTGGAGTCCTAACCACTGGACCGCCAGGGAATTCCCACTTCTGTTTTTAAAGTCCTCCTTCAAGAATGATACCACACCTCACTTAAGGACCTTCATGGTCAGGAAATGCTTCCTCTTAGGTGTCCTGAATCCCCATACTCCAGCTCTGAGCCCATTCTCTCAGTCTCTAACCAGTACCTGAAAGACTCTTTTATACTGTTGAAGCTTCTGCCACTCATGGCATGCTTCCTATGTGCCATGTACTTTACACATATTCTCTCCTCTACGTTCCAAAACCCAGAGAGGCATATGCTGTCTTCCTTCTGTACAGAAGAGGACAGACTGCAGAGATGAGGTTCAGAGATATTAACTAACTAGTGGTTGAGACAGGACTTGAACCTAAGATCATGTCTCATTTCAGTCCATCAAATATATGGGAATAGTCTAGTTCCTAGTTCCTAAAGACTAGGCAAGTTGTCAGGGTTACAGCCAAAGAGGCTAGAGATCAAGGCGAGGCCCCAGTCCTAGTGAAGAGAAAGACTTGATTTCAGCAGGGCTGGGGTTAGAGGGAGATATGTGAGGCACCCACATTACATTTACTGAGAGGCACGTACTCTCCATGTCCTGCAAATATAGGTCAGCGTCTCAGAGTGAGTGCCTCCCCTTAAGTGGCACCCTGGGCATCTCATGTGTTTCACCCTAATCAGGGCCCTGGCAGTCCAGTGGTTAGGACTCCACACTTTCAGGGCCACTCTACCTACACGTGGGTGAGTTTAGGATTCCTAATGTGATGCTGGGCTTAATCTGGACAATCTAGCACTTGAAGTGAGGGGGTGGGGTGGGCACTGAACCTGAAAGGTGAAATTGGGCTAGGTGAGAACTAACTGCAGATCCTTCATTACCTGAGTTAGAAGCCATCCACTGAAAAAGCCCAGTTCAAAATGAAGAAATGTTTTCATAGGAGTGGATTTCATAATTGTATTTTTCTTAAGATTGTCCAAGTTTGAGCACCTTCCGTTCCTGCAGGCATAGACCTGAAATTCGATGTATTAAAGTTGTCAGAGCTTGATGGGAGAATATAGAGCACATGTCTGAACTTCCATCTGAGTCACTGTGACTTGGCTTGCCAACTGTAGTCTAAGTGAAAACTCTGTGGTGCCATAAGCAAAACAAACATGTCCTAGTCACTTGGGATCACCTAAGCATACAGAGACACATAGTGCACCAACCGTAGGACACTAAAATTTTACCTTTCTTTTGAGACTGTTTCAGTTATTCCAGACCATTCTCTCCATTCCCATAGCTTATCTGGCTGGCCCTCTCATTTTGGCACTTAACCTTATGCCTCCTTGCATTGGTGCTTAACTCATTCATGTGTGTCTGTCTCCAGCAGAAGGATTATAAGCTTCTGGAAGGAAGCTTGTCTCCTGTAATACAGTGAGTGAGTGGATGAATAGATTTCCCCTGTTAGCTGACATGTACATTTTTTAATTTATTGGAATAACCACTTGGGAGGGATTCCAGCCCACGTACACTAGTGATAAGAGTAACTGTTCTTTTTTCCAGATTTTAAAATGTTGTTCCTACTTACAACTGACAGATCTAATCAGGAGATCCATAAGTTTGTTCATACATTTAGCAAATATTTGAAGGCTTACTCTGGGCCAGACTCTGTGTTATTAGCAGAATTAGCATAGCTGAGTAATGCTCAGATCCAAGGTAATGAGCTCTGGCATAAGACTGAGGAGTTTTGTTTGTTTGTTTGTTAGTGTCACTTTATGGTGACTTTGTTTTCTCTTTCTTCCACCCCGTAAAAAAACACAAAGACAGCTAGTTATTCATTCCACCCTCCTTGCTGAGAAAGCCATGTGGTGCATCACATGGTCCCATCCAGCTCCACGGGTTATATAGCCAGTCCCTAGACAGAACACGGGTGGTGGTGTTGTAAAAAGTAATATCCAGGGCTACATCTGTGTAAAGAGGAGAGTTAGTTTCATTTGGTTTGTGCTTTCCTCCCGGGACAGAACTCTTTCTGGAACTGAAACTGGAAGCAACTCACATTTGGGTAAATTAGATGAATCACTGCCACACCTGTAATTCAATAGCGTGCCAGCCGTCAACATGCCCCTGGGGCTGAGAGGACTGGCCTCCAGCCACACACAAAATGGGGTCCAGTCTCTAAATAGAAAATTTTCCTTCTGTGCTCTGTGACCAACTGTCGTTGCAATTACCATTTTGAATTTTAATTGTCTACTTCTCCCAATGAGTCCTACCCTTTAGGGAAAAACTGTTACTTATTTTTGCATCCCAGACCTTGCACATTATCTTAAACATGGTAAATGCCTGATAAATGTTTGCTGAATGAACTAGAGAGGCTTAATATTAACACTGAATATCGTTTGAGTGCACCAGAATTGCCCCACACATTTGATTAGAGGTGCACACTAGTGCACTAAGGTGGGGTGAATTGCAAAGCAAGAAAATGGAAAGGCCAGACAGGAGACGTGGACACATTCAGAACCTAGCTTTTAAAGTGTACTCACTATTGTGTTTTCCTCCTTACCTCAATCCCCCAAACTAGGAAACACGGATCTAAATGCCTTGTGCACTGCAAAATGGGGGTGAGTCGCTCAGCCTCCACTGTGATTGCCTATGCGATGAAGGAGTATGGCTGGAATCTGGACCGAGCCTATGACTACGTGAAGGAAAGACGAACAGTGACCAAGCCCAACCCCAGCTTCATGAGACAGCTGGAAGAGTACCAGGGGATCTTGCTGGCAAGGTGAGTCCTTAATTGACTTTCTCAGATTTTCCCTCCTTTATGCTCCCCGGGGCGCAGTGAAATGTCCTTCTCTGCAGCTAGTTCTCACCTAATTTAAGTGTGTGATAGGATTTGAAAATTGAAACCTCTATCCATCTAGTTTTTTAAAATTAAGTACCAGTATTTAAGATTAGTATGGAAGATTAGGCATTTAATCTAAACTAAAGACATTAAACTAAAGGGTGGAAATACTGCTCCCTTATTTCAGATCTCAATTAGGTGCAGATTTTAATAAATACTTCTCAACATCTTCTAAGGCCAGATGCAGCTGCCTTATCAAAATGGGTACTGATTGCTCCCAGGGTAGTGCTAGCTGAAATTCTTAGAAATTTTTTGGCCCTTTTTTTTTTTTTTTTTTTCCAGTGCTTGGTTTCACTGAACCTTCAACAGTAATTCTGGTCATGTGACAAATCTGTAGAATTGGGATATATATAACCCATTTGATGTATGAAGGGGCTTCCCAGAAATAGCTCTCTTGTTTTCTTTTTTAAGATCTTTTCATCTGATTTTATATATATATGTTTTGCAGAAATGCAGAAAATTACAAAGGGAGAAATCATTTAGAAACTCAATAACCACAGACAGCAGTTGACATTATCTTACCTATTTCTCCAGGTCTTACTCTTATCACATATATTGATGGATTTTTTTTTTTTTTTTTTCCACAAAACCTGTTCTTCAGCCTTACTTCTTCACCCAGTATTAGGTCTTTTTTTTTTTTTTTTTTTTTTTTTAACTGTAGCAGCGTTTATTGAGCACTTACACTGCACTTAACTGCCACTGTTCCTTTTTTTCCCCTAGCTTTATTGAGATACAATTGATGCACAACATTGCATAAGTTTAAGGTGTCCAATGTATTGATTTCATACATTTACATATTGCAAACTGATTAACACTGTAGCATTAGCTAACACCTCCATCCCCTGACATAACTGCCGTTTCTTTTTTGTCGTAAGACTATTTAAGATCTCTCTTAGCAACATTCAAGTATATGATTCAGTATTATTAGCTATAATTGCCATGCTGTACATTAAATCCCCAGAACTTTATAATCTCATAACTGGAAATTTGTACCCTTTGACCAACATCTCCCCATTTCCCTCAACAACCCCACCCACCCCCTGGTAACCAGCACTCTACTCTGTTTCTCCGAGTTTGGCATTTTTAGATTCCATGTATAAGAGATACCGTACAGTATTTGTCTTTCTCTGTCTACCCAGTACTAGGTCTTGAACGTCTTCCTGTATCAATAAGAACTGGCTGTTTCAACAATAATTTGGTAATTGGTTATAAAATGAGTAATTTCACTACGTTATTTTTATTACCCCTTTGGTGGTGAAAGCCACCTTCAGCTGATCTCAGGGAAAAGATTCAGTTTACTCTCTTAGTAAACTGAATTCAAGGACCAACTTCCTGAGATGCCACATGCTGTAGTTCCGTGGAGTGCTATATTTCGCTTTGTTTTTCCATGTAGGCACAGTCTAGGTGGTTTTGTCAGGGTGAAGGCACTGCTGCCTAGAAGCAGTCGGGGCTGATGCCAGAGTTTGACTCCAGTGAGTCTCATGACTTGGTCTCGACTCTTGAATCTGGGCTGTGTTTCCCCTGAACAAAATGGTAAATAGCCTTCCAGCCTAACCAGGCAAAGGGACCACCCTCCCACCGCCGAAGTATTGTGAAAATGTGGCCACATAGCATAGCATTACGGTTTCCACTAAAAAACCCCTCCCATTTACTCAGTACTTGGCATGATTTCATCTGAGCCATTCTCTTAGGAGGCTGGGAGGATACTGAAGTCTCCTCCACTTAAAAAGAATTTATAGGTCTTTGGGGCCAGATTTTGATGACATTTTTAGATTACATCAGAAGGTAGGACAGAGCAGTTCTTTTTGGCACAAGAAAGAGGCATCTGAGGGTTGGATGAGACACAAATACTGTATATTCCCAGACACACACATGACGGATATTAGGCAGTGTCCTCACGTGACCCGTTGAGAGGAAGGATACTGTGTGTCCTGCCAATTTCAGTATTTATTCTGGAATCCCAGGCAAGCTGTTGGGTTGGGGTGGTTTTTTTTGTTTTTTCTTTTAGCGTATGTAGTTTTTCTTAGATGTTAAAGGTATTTCAGAAAAATCTTAGATGAGGATAAGAAGGGCAACATACACCCACAAGTCACCCTGCCTCTTCCCTTTCCCTTTGGGTTCCATCCTGCCTTCCTGGTCTTGATTCACGGAGGGAGGGGCAAGCCCTGGGGAGTGAGAAAACCACAGAATTTGAGTCAGTAGATGTGGTTTCCGTTCCTGGTTCACCCCCTTGCTGCAACTTTGAGAAGTTAATTCACAGTTCTGATCCTCACCTGACCCCATCTATAAAATGAAAATCAGGAGACCTAGCTCACAGGGTTATTGTAAATAAAAGTGTGTATAATGTATATTATGTACTCTTAAGGGTTATTCAGATATGGTTCTCATCAAGCCCCTCCTGCAAGGCTACCCAGAGAACACACGTGCATGTGCCATTCTGTTCCTCCAGCCACTGACTGCCTCCCGCCACCAACAGACGCACTAACTGTGTTAGAAACTGGAAGGGAAGTGTCCTGGAATTTTCTGTATTGTGATGTTTCCTGAATTTTAAAAACTAAAATCTAGTGCTGGGGGTGTCACTTAGGCTGCTTTCAGCTGCAAGTAATAGAATATCTTCATCAACTGGGATTTCAGCAAGAAGCAGCACACTCAGATTATATGGGGAAGACTTTATAAAGGGACTGTTTACAAAGGTGTAGGACTGTAGTGGAATCAAGGAACTTATATCAGCAGAGCTGTTTGGTAATAGCTCCTGGGCCCAGAGAGGGATGGCGCAGTTACTACAACCTGGAAGGAGACTCCTGGAGAAAAGGCACCTTCAGAGAGGAGCAGTAGCCTTCAGTCAGGGGACACAGCCAGCCAGAGTGGCCCTGTGGGGAAGGAGCTACAGGACTAGAGGTCTGCCTTCACTCTCCTCCCTCCAGTCTCCTGCTGGGGCTCCCCATTAGCCAAACCCTGTGGAAGTCCGAAGACAAGGGGACCAGTGGAGGTGGTTCATACGTCAGTCTCCAGGGCAGAGAGCGGGGCAGAAAGGCTGAAGAGTGGATCTGCAGGAGCCAGCACCCAGCTATAGGTAGTTAAAAAGTTGGACCATTTACCTTCTTTTATAGCAAGAAGCACCAAAGTAGACTGTAATGGGCTCAGGGATGTAATCAGGGACTTTGGTGCTCTCATCTTCCTGATCTACTTTCTGTTCTCCCTTCCTTAGTTAATAGCTTGGTCCTTGAATTTGCCTCATGATTGCCAGATATCTGCCACATTTCTAGGCATCTACATGTAAATTCCACAGCGTCTGGCTGAAAGAATGGGCATTTCAATTAGAGGAGAAGACTTTTCCCAGAAGCTCCCCAATAGACTGCCACCCACCCACCCCACCCCCACAGGACCACTGACCAGGACTGGGTCATATTCTTAAAACTAATCACTGGGTAGGAAAATAGAATTTCCTGGACTGGTTAAAACAAATTCACATTCACTCTCTGGTGCTAGGGAAGTGCCACATTCCCTGAAACTGTGGGGCAGTGAACAGTCAAACCAAATCAGGCCTCTGCCAGTAAGGAAAAAGAGTGGGCGTGCCTCTTGGGTATATAGCTGTTAGGGTCTGCAATCTATGATGTGTTGTCAAGAAACAGCACATGTAGGCTACCTGCCAGACTGACTGCCGAGTAGATTGGGCCTCGCAGACTCTTGCCAGCCCTAGAGTATTGCTCCAGGGTCTGTCTGCTTAGAAGAGCAAAGAATGAGAAGCCCCAGATTCCTGTGACGGTCTGAAGCTCTGTCAAGCCTTGCAGCTTAAGTCACCAAGAGAGGAAGGTCCTTGGGAAAATCCCACTCATTGTATTTGCAAAGAAATTCCATTTCCTCTTCAGGTGCTTAGATACCTTGTATTTCATATCTTCTCCCAGAAAGCACATGGTGGTTTTCCCAAAGAGATAGAGCTCTGATCCTGGCATTGTCAAGCACTGTTGGTTGTCCAGAGTGGCACTGGGTGCTTAACTTGAGGTGGCAGCCCTCTGTTTGAGGGTATTAGCTTGGTACTTTGACCTCTTGGTAGAAGAGAAGTTTAACAAAGTGATTCTAGGCCCCTGTAGTGATTTATGAATTGGTTACAGTCTCTTAATCAGAATGTGAGAGGGTAGACCAAACAGTGACAGCCCCTCTGAAATACAAGGGACTTTTTGCATCTTTTAGTAGGTCTTTAAGCCTGAGGGAGGCTAATATTTAATAGTCTCCTTTAGACCTAAAAGTGAGGGTATCATAAAGGCACTGATACTGTTCATATCTAATTTTATTTTTTCTGTTTTTATAGCTGGGGGATGGGAGTGAGGGCAGGAGGAGGGGTGTGTGTGTGTGTGTGTGTGTGTGTGTGTGTGTGTGTGTGTGTGTGTGTGTGTGTTGAAACCCTCCATTAAACTACCAGCAACCCTGTTTGTTATTCTGGAGTTGGATCATTTAGATATCTGGCAGATTTATGTTCCATTAGACAAGTTCAGATTTCGTGCATCTGCGAGCTGGACCATGTGTCTGAGATATTAGGTTCCAGTGTATAAGGGGCAAGGAAGAAAAACTGGGTGGTGGCCAGGGAGAGTTCATGACACATGTCCTCATAGATGTTAGTTTTGATTCTTTGAATGTCCCTGTCACCAGGGCCAGAGGAGACAGAGCTGTCTTTCACCCTGGCTTTGCTGGTGAAGACATTGAAGTCTAGTTAGCTGGTACACAATGGTCAGCCAGCAGCAGGAGGGAACCCGAGAATGAGAGGACATGGATTCCTGGTCAGGTGACAGCCAATCACAAGTAAGGTTTAAAGGATTTCTTAACAGCTTTTCAGTGAAATAATCTTAAAGTATTTAGGACCATGCACAGCGCAGAAAATGCTCAATTGTTGATGCTTTTTCTCTTCCTTCTCCTCTTCTCTACAGGCTGCCTAATGCCCTAAGAAGTAACCATAAATAGTCTGATTTTACTACAACTGATATTCCATTTTTAGCAGTATTTTCCTCTATGTAATTTTCTCAGAGTTGGTACTTTACCAAACATAGAACAATAAGAAAGAAAGTGGAGGCAAGAGAATGGGACATCATATGCATCCTGTCATTTAGCTTTCCTTCTTGCTCATTTACTAAGTAAAAGGCCAAATTCTTACCCAGAATGGCCCAGTCATCTCATGTGTGTCAGTGTGTTTATGTGAATCCAAATTCAGGTCAGAGGCCACTCAAGGAGGACAAGAACCTGAGACTTGGTTGCATCATCCAGGCCACAAACCAACTCTGAAGTTCTTTTTGGCACTGGCTGCCTACCTGGAATAGGTCGGGGGAGTCAGCTGAATATAAACATAAACAGTTTAAAACAACAAATATGATCTAATGTCTTACACCTATTCCTACCAGTGACGGAGCCTTAGAATAAACTGGCTTGAGAAAAGGCTTCATTGGGAGACAGTTTGGTGTTACCAAGTAAAACTAACGATGCACATATGCCTTGTGACCCACCTTTTTCCCCCTCCTATATTTAACACCTTTGTGAAACCAAAGTGTGCACCAGGCACAAGAATGTCCATGGCAGTGTTGTTCATAATAGCTAAAACTGCTTATCAACAGGGCGGATGAATGATAAATTGTGGCATATTCACTACACTCTATGAAATTACAGCTACACACATCGATGAGTCTTAAAACATGTTAGGCATAAAAAGTAGAAGAATACATACAGTATGATTTCATTTATGTAAAATTCAAAACATGCAAACTAAGCTATATATTGTTAGAACAAAACATGCGATGACACAATAAGGAAAAGGGAGGGAATGATAAGCACAAAATTCAGGTGATTGGTTACTAACGCCTGCACTGGGAGGAGAAGGGGGAATCAGGAAGGGCCACATGGAATAGCAGTGCTTCACGTGCTGTGGTAATGAGTATCACGACTATGGTAGAGAGCCGCCTACTACTCTCCCTGCAGGTTTTACTGCAAAAATGAAAAAGGAAGCAGAATCAGACTTATTTTTGGATTGGGATTTTTCTTTCTCCTTTACAAGAGGTGTCAGTTTAATTCCAGAGCCCTGACCCAATATTTTCTGATGAATATCTTCCCCAAGAAGAGAAGGAAATCCCTGCTGGGTAAAGCAGCTATGATGTCAGCTACTTTCTCTGAGACTTGCACTGTTGGTGCCTATTAGCATAACATCAGTCTCTCGTTCCCTCTCAATTTATTAGTGATTTACAGGCAGTTTTTTAAAAACATACTTTGGAGGGTTCTCGGAATCCTGAAAATTTCCCGTCTGCCTGTTGTCTGATGAGATAAGCTGTTCTTTACTATTAGGGTGAGAACAGCTACTCCCTGAGATATCTTCCCAGTGATTTGCATCACAGGACTTGTCCTGCCTTGGTGGGTGGTGGCTGAGAGGACTTGGTGCAGGTTTGAACCTCCTCATGATAGGTGAGGGACAGAAATTGGAGAACACAGTCCTATTTAGGTCAGGAAACAGGGTGTCTAGACAAAAAAGAAGAAGCTTTAAGGGGAGCACATTGGCACCCGTTGGTCACAAAGTACAGTTCGGGCCCACCTATCCCACCAGTCAGCTTGCCCCTCCCCACAGCCACTCACTCATTTGGGGTGTGTGACACGTTGTCTCCTCCTAGGGGTGGCTGGAGCTCGTGCAGCTTGGAAAGGGGGAAAACCCCACCTTACACCCAGCTACTTGATTATAGCTTGTCTTCATAAACAAATTGACCTGCGCCCTACCCAGAAAAGCCCCCTTCTGCTGGGCAGGCCTGAGTCAGAGAGAGCCCCACCCAAGCAGCAGGCAGGCAGGGGAGCTGAGAGCAGGTGCAGAGTTGAGCACAAACAGGGGTTCACATTAGTGCAGGCGTGTGACTCGGCAGAGATTCACAGGCAGCCAAGGCAGGTATGGCCCTGAGCCCAGGGTAAGTTGTTCTGGGCTGTTTCCATTCCACCCTGCGGCGAGGTAGCTCTTCATCAGCTTGTAAGTCATGGAAACCATACCCCCAAATGCCACATTTAGCGACCTGTTCTCTGGGCAGGTGATCCTGCCCAGCCACAGGGCCACCTTTCTCTTTTTCATTGGAGCTTTGAGAACTGTCCTTCCTTGTTAGAGTGTGGTTTGAAATGAGATCTCATCAGACCTTCTCTCCATAAAATCAGCCAAAGGATGGATGTGTGCATATAGTCTTTTGGCCCACCTGCTTTTCCAGGGGTCACTTTAGCTTGATGGTTTTTATCCACAGATCCTTATGAAAGGGCCTGTACTTTACGCTTATCCTCTTCCGTTCTGTTACCAACCTTTTTCTCCAGATTTACTAGCCTCATCTTTGCTTTCTCTTTTTTTTTGGCTGCGCTGCATGTCTTGCAGGATCTTAGTTCCCAAACCAGGGATTAAACCCGGGGCCATGGCAGTGAAAGCACTAAGCCCTAACCACTGGAACGCCAGGGAACTCCCTCATCCTTGCTTTCTAATTCAAGAAAGATTACCACGCTCCTCACACTTCCACATCAGTGATTAATCCTATATCAGCTCTTTATCCCAACTATGAGAACTTATAATGGGCTCCAATTGATTATTTCTCTTTGTATTACTTGGATGCTGTTTTATTTTTTTTTCCCCCAGTTATTAATATTAATCAGGCTCATTTTTTTAATTCAAAAATTATAGACGTACTACAGAGTGTAGAATGTAAAGCCCTCCCCAAAAGTAAAAGCCCTGCCTTCCTTGAAAGAAACACTGTTACCAGTTTGGTGATGTTCCTCTAGATATTTTCCTATACTTATACTAGTATGGGAACTGACTATTCCAAGTGTGTTCAACATGCTTTTCACTTAATAGTGTACCTTGAACATCATTCCACTAAAATACTTGACTGGTTTTTTTTTTAACTTTTTAAAAAATATTTATTTATTTATTTTGTCTGCACTGGGTCTTAGTTGTGGCACACGGGATCTTTTAGCTGCGGCATGAGGACACTCTTAGTTGCGGCATGTGGGATCTAATTCCCCGACCAGGGATCGAACTCGGGCCGCCTGCATTGGGAGTGCGGAGTCTTACCCGCTGGATCACCAGGGAAGTCCCCTTGACTGTTTTTAATAGCCTCATATAAGTGTATGGACTCTAATTTAAATAAATTTTTTTTGGTGTTGCGGTATTACAGTAAACATCCTTTTATATGTATAGCTTTGTGCACTTATGCAGTAGTATTTCTCCAAGTAAAAATTTTAAAGGGAGAGTTGCTGTTTAAAGGGTTAGATTTTGAGAGCTATTGCCGGATTTCATTCTTTAAAATTCTACAGTTCACACTCCTATCAACTGTGTGTTATGAGAGGGCGGCTAGTTTGACCAAACCATCATCAACACTGGCTGTTAACAACTATCTTAGCTCTTATAAGTCTGATAGTAAAAAGTCAGATCTCATATTCATTTGTTTTTGTTGTTATTTTGCTTTGTTTTTGTTGTCTGCTATTAGTGAAATTGAGCCTCTTTTCAACTGTTGATTACCTACTTCCATTGGGCATTAACAAAGCATCTTGCAGGTTAAGATTTAAGTTTATCTGGGAGCGGTTTCCTGGGAGGGTATTGATTGTTTTCACAAACCAGAGTAAGGCGTTTCCTATGTATGTCCTCCACAGCAAACAGCGGCATAACAAGCTCTGGCGATCTCATTCAGATAGTGACCTCTCGGACCACCACGAACCCATCTGCAAAGCAGGACTAGAACTCAACAAGAAGGAGATCACCACCTCAGCAGACCAGATTGCCGAGGTGAAGACCATGGAGAGTCACCCACCCATACCTCCCGTCTTCGTGGACCATGTCGTCCCACAGGATGAAAATCAGAAAGGCCTGTGTACCAAAGAAAGAATGATCTGCTTGGAGTTTACTTCTAGGGAATTTCATGCCGGACAGATTGAAGATGAATTAAACCTAAATGACATCAATGGATGCTCATCAGGGTGTTGTCTCAATGAATCAAAATTCCCTCTTGACAACTGCCATGCATCCAAAGCCTTAATCCAACCTGGACAGGACCCAGAAATGGCCAACAAGTTCCCAGACTTAACAGTGGAAGATTTGGAGACAGACGCACTGAAAGCAGACATGAACGTCCACTTACTGCCCATGGAAGAATTGACATCCCGCCTGAAAGATCTCCCCATGTCCCCTGATGCTGACTCACCGAGCCCCCAACCCAGTTGCCAGGCTGAAGTCTCAGATTTCAGTACAGATCGCATTGACTTTTTTAGCGCGCTAGAAAAGTTTGTAGAGCTTTCCCAAGAAACCCGGTCCCGATCTTTTTCTCACTCAAGGATGGAGGAACTGGGTGGAGGAAGGAGCGAGAGCTGTCGACTGTCAGTGGTCGAAGTAGCCCCTTCCGAAGCGACAGCTGATGACCAGAGAAGCAGCTCTCTGAGTAATACTCCCCATGCATCTGAAGAATCTTCAATAGATGAGGAACAGTCAAAGGTAAAAACTGTCTTTATAGTTCTATGCCTAATGAAGTTCTCTTTAATGACAAAATATTTGGGACTCTGCTATGTTCACTCTATTTTTGATGTTGCTAAAGATTTAGGAAGGCGATGTGAGAGAGACAGTCTGGCGTGAAAATTTAGGGTTTAAATATTTTTCTAAATCAGTTGCCTTTCAAGGAATTTATCTTTGCAGGCTTTTGGTGTCATTGGAAGCACTTCTGAGAGGGGATGAGGGAAGAAGGGATTAGCCAAAACAAATGTCCTGCCTGACCAAGGAGAGGGTCCCCTCTGGACCTCCGCAGTTCAGATCAAATCTCACCAACAGTGAGGTGCCAGGGACTGATCTGTTACCTGAGTGAGACGTGTGTCTCTCTGAGAGGATGGATTTGTTTGGGAAATTCTTTCTGCCTCAGAAAATTCAAAGACTAGACGTGTGTTAATAGTTGTTGGAGTAGCAACTGATTCCCATGCTGAGTTCTTGCTATTAATAATGTCTCTGAATGGTTCCTCATTGCAGACGCTGTGGTATTCAAGAATTGAGGGATGGTTTGGGGAAATGATTTGAGAGCAGACAGAATCCCAAGATTCGTCTCAGTGGCATGAGTTCTCATGAGCCATCTCAGACCAGGGAAAGAATTACTATATATCATCAACTCTAAGACTCACACTTATTCTCATTTTGACTTTTGAAATTGGGTTGCATCTTAAAAACAATGGTATCTTATGTCAGTATAATACAATAATTGGGAAGCAAGTGGGGACAGATTTACTCTAACATAAATGAAGTCATTTCACGATTTCAGTGGAGCTGACTAGATTCTTGACATCTCCTGATTGCTGTCTACTTATATTTACCACCTCGTTCACTCCTCATCTGTTCTCTCTCTTCTTAACTACCCCAGGGCAGTTGTTGCCTCTGCTTCTGTCTTCCCTCCCCAAAAGCTATGCCTCTATTTCGTTTCTACCGGGAAAATCAGAATGCCTGAGCTCTCCTTTGGACTAATGGATGTAGTGGCTCTGACAGAAATAGCTTTTCTGCAAAGTTCTGGTCATATGAGCACTCTCTCCACAGCCTATGCACACACTGGGCCCGCTGTGGCTTCTCTCCCAGCCTTGGCAAGTTTGCCTCTGCCTGATGTCCCAGCAGATTTCTCCCAAAGGCATAACTGATCTTGTTAGTTTGTACTAGCTCTGACTCTTTTTGAAGGAGAAAGACAAGAACAATTCCTAGGGAAATACTGTACCTTGAAGGTTTATAAAAATGTTAACAAAGTAGATTGATGGTCATAATGATGTTGCTTTAAGAGATGTCCAAGGACCATTTCTAAATTTTGAAATTCTTATTTTTTTACAGTAGGACTTGATT
Organism: Balaenoptera borealis; assembly: GCF_965194805.1. Lineage (NCBI taxonomy): Eukaryota > Metazoa > Chordata > Mammalia > Artiodactyla > Balaenopteridae > Balaenoptera > Balaenoptera borealis. Next base: position 46,167,757 of record NC_138879.1, on the reverse strand, counting down.
TTGCATTGGCCAGTTTTCTTTGGCCTTGTTCTAAATCCATCTGGGAATATGTAACTGGTGGAACACTAAAATGTCAGATTCGCAGTTTCTAAGTTTGCTCAGGCACGTGGCTGCATAAGCCAAGGAAGAAGCCATGTGAAACATAGGAACTGTGCAGTCAGATATAGAGTGCCCCCATGTGCTGGGATGCGGCTGCTGGGAGGAGCAGTGGGAGGATGTGGACAAAAGCTGTCAAGACAAAGGACAGAAGAGAGCAGTGAGTCTCCAAATCAGATATCCAGCTTCCTCTAACACTGGGCATATTTAAGGTGGCCACTGAGCCCTTCAATGGAACTCCTCCCCTTGAACCAAGTTAGGATCAAACTGGAAGGGGATAGGCTAGAGAGGAAAGGTTTCATTTACCCCAGTATGGCCTAAATCCTGAAGGCTCATGGTCTTAGGAAAATAAGGATTATAGGAGCCTCCAAGGCTACTTGCTGTTTACTTTTGGAGCAAGATACTGCATTAGAATCCTATTTGAGTCAACAGAACAAAAGTTTAGTAGACAGTGACACAACCTATGACTAATTTTGTATCTCTGCCTTTGATGAATCTGGTTTTTTCTTGTACAACAAAAACAGAATACAACCCCAGGCAGAGGACGGTCCCAGGCACTCCATGATTTGTGTCCTCAGAGAGCCAGAAGGTTCTCCTGGATCAGAGGATTAGTAAGCAAAAACTCTGGCATTTTCAATTAGATTACAGTTTGCCATAACCATCTCACTGTTTTCTCTTCTTAGGCAATCTCAGAACTGGTCAGCCCAGACATCTTCATGCAGTCTCACTCAGAAAATGCAATTTCAGTCAAAGAAATCGTCACTGAGATTGAATCCATCAGTCAAGGAGTTGGACAGATTCAAGTGAAAGGCGACATCCTATCCATTCCATGCCATACACCAAAGAAGCACATCGTCCATGAGCTGCCCCTTGAGAGGGTCCAAGCCGCAGAGAACAAACCTGGAAATCTGGAGCAGAGTGAAGGTTCCTGCACAGCCCAGCCTGAACTAGCCAAAGACTCAGGGAAGTGGGAGCCAGAAGGGTGCCCAGTGGCACACTCATCCACCACAGAGTTGGAAGAAGAGGAACCAGCTGAGGGGGAACAAGAGCTCTGGGGCCCAGGGATGCCCCCGGGTGCCAAGTGGTACCCCGGGTCCGTGAGGCGAGCCACCTTGGAGTTTGAGGAGCGCTTGCGGCAGGAGCAAGAGCACCACGGTGCTGCCGCTGCTTGTACTTCGTCGTCCACTCGTAAGAATTCCAAGAATGATTCTTCTTCTGTGGCAGATCTAGCACCAAAAGGGAAGAGTGATGAAGCCACCCTAGAACATTCATTTGTCCCCAAGGAACCAGAGATGAGCAAGGGCAAAGGGAAATGCAGTGGGTCTGAGGCTGGCTCCCTACCCCATTCTGAGCAGCATGCCATCGTTCCAGCACCCGAGCTGCTGGAGTCTCACCCGTTGCCAGCTCCTCAGAAGTGCCCAGGGTCAGGTCCCAGAACACAGCAGGAAGGAGTCCTGAAGGAGCAGAGGACTTCGGTCTCATGCCAGGGACCTGAGACACCAGCAGTCCCTCTGCCTCTTCCCAAGAAGATAGAAATCATTGAATACACCCACACAGTCACGACACCCGATCACGGGCCAGAGGGGGAAACAGCCACCGGTGAAAAGAGTGGGGAGCAGGGACTGAGGAAAGTGAAAGTGGAGGAGTCCATCACTGTCCTCTGTGCACTGGATGAAAATCTGAACCGGACACTGAGCCCCGACCAGGCTTCTCTGCACCCCAGAGCGCTACCTCTGCCTCATTCTTCCTCTCCCGAGCATGAGCACGGCAGGCCCGCCCACCCAGCCCCCACCCTGAGCAGCCCTGAAGACTGGGGCAACAGCCCAGCAGCTGCCCTGGAGACAGCAGCACCTTTTGTCCGTCACTCAACCCACGTACTTGGTGCCAGCTTGGCTTACCTGCATCCCCAGGCGGTGGTTCACCTGGAAGGCTTCACAGGGCAAAGCAGCACCACAGACAATGAGCCCTCTGCAGAGAGGGGCAGCTGGGAAGAAAGTCAGGAGGGCCCCCTCTCCAGGGGCAGTGAAGTGCCATATCAGGGCTCCCAGTTAAGTAGCGAAGACCTGTGTTTAATTAGCAAACTCGGTGACAGTGTTGGGGAGCAACAAGAAAAACTGGACCCATCACCTGTAGCCTGTCAGCTCCCACACAGCTCTAGTAGTGACGGTATAAAGGGTCTCAGTCATAGCCCCAGTGGGGTGAAGGAGGGCGCTAAAGAAATCGAGTCCCAAGCGATTTCTCAGGTAGGGCTCCCCAAACCATCGCAAATGAGGCGTTCAGCTTCCCTCGCCAAGTTAGGTTACTTGGACCTCTGTAAAGACTGTTTACCGGAGAGGGGGCCTGTCTGCTCTGAGTCCCCTCATCTCAAACTGCTTCAGCCCTTCATCAGAACGGGCTCGGGAATGGAGGCCCAGGAGCCCCCAGAAAACCCAGATGCTCCCCAGAACCTAGAGCCCACCAAGTATTTCATAGAGCAACTCAAAACAACAGAGTGTATCGCACAGAGCAAGCCAGTGCAGAGGCCCCTTGTACAGTATGCCAAAGAATTTGGTTCCAGTCAGCAGTGTTTGCTCCCCAGGGCAGGCCCTGAATTGACTAGTTCTGAAGGAGGCCTTCCTTTGGTACAGACCCAGGGACTGCAGGGTGCAGGCCCAGCTCCAGGGCTGGCTGTAGTGCCCCGTCAGCAGCACGGCAGAACTCACCCCCTAAGGAGACTGAGAAAAGCAAATGATAAAAAACGGACAACCAACCCCTTCTATAATACCATGTGATTCTGAGCCTATACCTGTGACTTTCTGAAAGAAATGTTTGTAAAAGGGGCAGGTGTAATATGTAAGGAACATGCACTTTATGGTTAATTTTATAATATTTTGGTCATTTTACTGTTCCTGGCGCATGCAGGGTTTGGTTTATTTCCTCTGTGTGTGTGAGAGAGAGAGAGAGTTTGATTTGGACGGCAAGACCATTTTATCATTTTTTATTTTTGGAAAATGCAAACCTCAAAAAATACTCATTTTCAAAGAACACCTTTATCAAAGGCAAGTTGCTGTTTTTCAATCTACTGCCACCTGCTCCTCATTTTGCCCCCCGAGGGAAGGCATGCTTGCTTGATTGAGGAAGGAAGCAGATGGGGAAGGTGGGGTTGAAGCTGGAAATTGGAAATGCTGCCCCAGGCCTGTGTGATGATGGTTAGGTCTCCAGACCTGATGCATTGGATTCACTGAAGGGGGCAGCCCAACGTCAGCATGCTCTCAGACTTGGTCTCCAGCCCCAGCCCCAGCCCCTTGGAGTTCCCGAAATGGGCAGGTTCTGCTTTGCTTTCAAAGAGGGTCTTCCACAATTCATTTCTCCTGGTCTCCAGAGTGTATCATTACAAAAAGGCATGATAATGGCTGGCTTTGTAAACTTATCAAGCAAATACTTTTTTACCCCAAGCAAATAATTTTATTAAATTTAAAATGAACTCCAAAGGAAATCCAAGAGGTCCTCTCTAGAGGAAAGCAGAAGAGGAGGAGGTGAAATTGGGGGTGGAGAGGCCACCACCGCCCAGTATCTTCCAGGTGGATGGGCTCCACACAGGTGGTCATCCTACCCCACCCCCCCCATGCCCTGGAAATGTGCCCTGCAGCATTCTCCCAACTAAATCACAATAGGGACAAGTTTGAAAAACAGCAATTAAAAGTCAGTGTGTTCTTGTAAAATGAATACATATGTAGGGTTTTAACCCTTTCGTTACTTGAATAATTCTGTGGGCCTTCTAAGTTTAATGGCCATATTTTTTCCAGTTTATTTTCCTCCCTCATGCTGTTTCTCCCAGTGCTGCCTATTTTTTTTAATTTTGTAGGTATTTGAATTGTTACATTACATATGTATAACCTCCATTGAATGCAATGTTTTCTTTTTAATATTATCACTGTTAACACTTGACGTAAGTTTTTTTTTTTCCTTTTCCTGGAAGATTTGTCATTTCTCTAGTTTATACACAGTACTTATGTACATAATGTTGTCACTTTCTTACATTGTTTTGTTGTTAATGTTGTATGTTGTAGGGTCTTTTTGATTTATCCATTTTAAGAAATAGTAAAGCTGCAACTGGAAAACATACGGACACCACAGAAATAAGACTGATGGGTGTATGTAGGAATCTGCAGAGCATATATTGATGGTGGTTTTTTTTTAAATGGAGACTTCTAATCACCAGCTCCTGCCAAATTCTGCGTTAGTAACTTCCTCCTCAGAGAAACCCCTAAAGGCTCCCATTAGATCACAGTTTGACTGAAGGCTGATTTCTCTTTGAGACTGAAATCCCAGAATGTTGTTTGCCACTAGCTGAACCAGAGCCAGGGAGTATATGTGAGTGTTACTGCTGCCCAGGGTGGAAGCTCCTAATGGATTAGGCTGAAGGGCTGCAGGGAGGCCTCGGCCAAGGGCAGGCACCCTTAATGACCGCGTTTAGGATGCTGTTGCTTTGCTGCTGTTGTGGAGGTCCGTGACACAGGAGCACCTGCCGTAAACAAGCCTGTTTCAGCTTCTCACAGAAAACATATTTAGCTTGGAATGGAACACCCACTGCAGCTCATCAAAACTGAAGAGGTTTGCAGATTTGCTTCCTGTTTGCTTTGGTGGTTGTCCACATTGCTGAGAGGTTGACCGAGCACAGACCTAAGATTCAGGTTTTGGGTTCATCACAGTACTGAGAGGAAAAAACAGATGCACAGACTGTCAAGGTGATGTCAGAGGCCAGAGTTCGATGAGGACAGGTGGTACGGTGACCCAAAGGAGAGAGCAAAGGTGGACTGAGGCCACTCGTAGGTGTTCAAGAGGAGCTGTGAATCCAGTTGCCGGGTGGAGGTCTGACATCAGACCCGGTTGGGTCTGACATCACTGCCAGGAGGCAGATTGGAAAGAAACCTGCTCTAAGTGTTTTTATGGTGTAGTAATGATATGTGCCTGTGCTGTCCCTAAATAGTTTCCTTAAATGTTCAAATGTGTCATCCACACAGCTTTGTGACTCCAGGATATTTAATGTGTTGTAAAATGTTTTACTAGGTGGCACGTTCCAGTGTGAGGAGGCTTGCGGGACAGGGTTATGAATTTCCAGGGCTCATCCATCTAAACTGCCCTTTCTTGTTGAGGCAGTTCCATCACCAATATGTTGGCGAAAGGACAGGAAACTGTGGCAGGGGTGGGAAGAGGAGGCTTTGCATGGAGGTTAAGAGAGTAGTGTCCACTCAGTTAATCCCTTGAGATGGTGACATCCCTCATATTAAGAAGTACACACAGGGTCGACAGTATTGCACTGTTCTCTCTTCTCCCGGCCACTGTGTTTAATGCTCACTCTCACTGCATTAAAGAACAACAAAGATTGGGAGTGGGGAAACCTCAAACGCTGTGAAGAAAAACAAAACCTTTTTTTTTTTTAAAGAGTAGAGGAGGTCTTGCTCTGCCTTTTTTTTTTTTAATAATTATACTTTTTATCATTTAATTTACCTGCCTAAATAAACATTCGCTATATAAGGTCTGTAATTCAACCATGCCATAGGGTTTTGCCAGCCCTCAGACTCCCAAAACTGAGTGTTCTTGTGCTATTTATGTAGCTGAGCACTGTCCGGGGGAAGTACATGATGGCCTATCAAGAACTTTCTAAACTTTATTCTCTTCAAACGGATAATCTCAGGTGGCCTATTTCCCTTTCCTGTTCATGGAAAAGCCAGACCCGAAACAGCAGGTCTGGTAGATTGACAGAGATGAGTAGGAAAAGTTTGGACCTCTCGCTCAGTGCCTCTCTTTATTTTGAAAACCACCATAGTCTGACTCAAAATTATTCTAGAGGGGTGTACGTGTGTGTGTGTGTGTGTGTGTGTAAAAAGTAACACTGTGGTGCATGGGGTAAAAGCCCCAGGAGCACACAGATTTTGAGCTGTAATCTGGATGGTTACCTGGTCAGTAGGAAGGAGAGAAACCCCTTTTTTGATTTTAGAAACACTTAGGAGTAGTTTGTACTATAGCAGATACACAGTACCGTAGTGTAGTAATACTCATCTCTCCTCATTTTGGTTGCCTTTCAGATTCCGAATGTTTAGGATCATTCCTAACATCTCAGCCTCTTCAGGCTCTTTATCTAGCATTTTCCTGGTTCTGTACCTTTATCCCAACTGGTATTTCCTCTTTCTCATTTTGGGAGCTACCAAGAGCCCCAAGGACAGCCTGAGGATGACAGCCCAGGCTCTGAGGTCCCCTCCTGCTAAAGGGCCCCAGACAGATGCTCTTGGATAGATCTGAAGCTTCTGAGACATAGCAGCTCACAGAAATCTTCATTTGGTCCATCTGAGGATTTCAGTTCTGAAGTGATCTAGCCATGTTTGGTAAAGATGTTTTTGTGGGAATTGTTTCTCTCTCTCTCTCTCTTTTTTTTTTTTTTTTTTTTTAAGAAAGCATTATGCAAAAAGGGTCTCTTTCAAGGGCATTTAAAATTTTTAAAATAAAGCCATTCTTTGGCTTTTTTGAACTGTTTGTGGATATTTTGTTTACATTGTGAATATTAAAACGTGCATCATCTTGATGGCCGCTCAGATTCCTCCTTCTCCAGGCACCCAGCCCTGGCCATCCTGTGAGTCCTCACACTGAGCAAGGTCAGCCTTATGGTCAGCCCCCATGGGTAAGTGGGGAAAACCTGGAGCTGACTTCCATCTGTGTCTTGCACTCCCATCCAACACTCTGTATGGAAATATTCATAATTTCCTCAGTGATGGTGTGTCTTATAGTGATGGTTGTAATGGTGAATGGCTAGTGTCGTTTTTGTCTAATTTTGTTTTGCTTTTTGATGGTAGATGAGATGAAATTTTAGCTATTTCAGCACCAATCCAACTTAAAAACATCTTGGATTTGTTTTCCCTTCCAAACTAAAAGATTAAGGTATGTATTAGGCATAAATGTATTTGCTGCCGCGACTCATCCGACGGCTATATCAGGAAAAAGCCTCCTGCCACCAAAGCAGGAAGCTGCACACTCCTAACCCTTCTCCAGGGCTTGGGGTCCCTTGATGCCATGGAGAGCTATTGCAAGGTGCTTCTGTACTTTTCTGGCCTGGAAGTGGAGGGTGCCTGCGCCTGGCTCCTGCTATGAAAAGAGAACCAGCCTCATTTTCTCAGTGCCCCAGAGATCTGGGACAGGATTTCTAAACTGGAATCATCCCTCATCGGCTTGAAGATGTCCCAAGGGGTGTATGACTAGTGCTGCCATCTGTGTCCTCACAGCAACACTGGTGGCAGCATCCTATGCACACATGGAGAGCTAATACCCAGGGCTTAACTCAAGCTGATGACCCAGTCTGGAAGCTGGGTAGCTGGCCCTGAAATGTTTCCCAATCAGTAAATCCACAGGGAACTGTTTGGTTTTTATGTTTTATTGGAATTTGGTTTGCTTGGCATAGCTTAAGGTGCCTTTTCTTTCTTTCTTTCTACTTTAATTTTGTAGGACTTGTTCTAAATGTAGAAAACAAGTCCAAAAGACTCTCCCACTGACTGTTACCTTTGCCCCAGGCCACCCCAAACTTTTATGCTCACATTTTATTAAAGCAGGTGCTCCGTGGAATCTCTGGGACCTTTTTGAGGCATTTGAAGCAGAATATAAAGAGTGGTCTCATCTCCTTCCTTAATCTTCCTGGTGGTTGGGATGTTCCACTTGTATCATAGGTTTTTTTATTACTGATGTGCTCCGCTGTTTTTAAATGTGAACTTGTGCGCAAATGTGCAGATTCAATGTTCTTGTTACAGATTGAATAAATTTTTATTTTGAAGATGAAACGTGTACTTGATCAACTGCAACAAAAGGGGGTTGCTGAGAAGGTGGAGGGATTGGAAGAGAACACTGATGGTAAACATGATGCAATTCTCATTGATTGATCTCCCTCCCTTATGAGAGAACTGAGCTCTGGGAAAAAATATAACTTTCTACCTCTCACAAAATAAAGACTGGATGGAAAATGAGATCACTAAAGATTATTTCAGACAGTGTGGCTCCAATCAAGTGACCACGCTGGGAACTTGCCTGGTCAAAGAGGCTCTTGCCAAAGCCACCACCTGAATGTTAGGAGAATGAATAAGCAAAGAGACCAAAATTCCGCCACCATCTGTGGTACAAAGTGTTCTGGGACAGCTGCCGTGACGTGCCCCAGCAGAGACTGGATTTCTTGGGTAGGTGACTTCTCTGGACATTAGCAAGATAGAGTTCACAAGCTTTCGGCACAGGGCACCTCAGCTCACTGAAAGGTTTCTAGAAACAGGACATGACTTTGCAAAGAAGTAAAAGATTTAACCCTCTCCCATCATTAGAAGAGAAGAGAAGCACTTGATGTCAGTGGTAGAGGAAGAGAGATGGGGCCAAAGAGCAGTTCCCTAAAACGGGCGCGAGGGGGCGGTGCGGATTCCCTGGCGGTCCAGTGGTTAGGACTCCGTGCTTTCACTGCCGAGGGCAGGGGTTCAATCCCTGGTCAGGGAACTAAGATCCCGCAAGCCCTGAGGCATGGCCAAAACCAAAAACAAACAAACAAAAACAGGCTGGGGGGGAGGGGTCTCCACTTCTCCCACCCCTCCACAGAGCCATCATGAGATATTTAGTGGTGCCATTCATCACATATAAAGCAGCCCTACTATCTAGGGAAAGCTCAGTTTCCAGAGAAAACACTGCCTTGAACTAAAATTAAGTCAGCCTGCTTCAGTCTGAATCGTCCATATCAAATGAGGTGGGCACACCACTGGTCTCTGGCTGGAGTGCCAGAGTGCACGATGGTGAAGGCAAGGTCATTTCACAAAATATTCTAGGGGTGCCTGGAGTCCCTGACCCTGATCAGTCATGGCTTTCTAGCCAAAGCAAATGGACTAAATCATGTCTAAGTTGCCAGGCCACCTCTTCCAGAAAATGGCTTTATGAAAGATGAAGTCTATGCCTTTCTTTTATGGATTGCTATTCAGATTAACAGTTCAAATGGATAACAGCAAGGGAAAGCACCAAGTCCAAGTAGCTTCTTCCACTGATTGGTTCTTTGTGCCTTGGCTCCACCTACTCCCAGCTCTGCCAGGCCTTGGCAGCCAGAAGAAGCCTAGAGGGCAGGGCTGAGCCATGCCAGCTCTAAACAACACCTGTAAGTTCCTGCTCTTGTACCTGGAGAGCAACCCCCACACACACACCCAGGTGATGGAACTGAAGGCAGAATGGATTGAAGGATTTCTGCTTCTGGGCTTCCCTGGTGGCGCAGTGGTTAAGAAACCACCTGCCAATGCAGGGGACACGGGTTCGAGCCCTGGTCCGGGAAGATCCCACATACCGCGGAACAACTAAGCCCATGCGCCACAACTACTGAGCCTGCGCTCTAGAGCCCGCGAGCCACAACTATTGAAGCCCGCATGCCTAGAGCCCGTGCTCTGCAACAAGAGAAGCCACCGCAATGAGAAGCCCACGCACCACACACGTGCAGCAACAAAGACCCAACACAGCCAAACATGGACGGAAGGAAGGAAGGGAGGGAGGGAGTGAGGGAGGGAAAGAAAGGATTCCTGCTTCCTAGTCCCAGACCCTTACCTCTAGAATGGAGTACCCGGCTCTCTTTAAAGAGGAGAAAAGGAGATGGGAGAAGAAAAAATGCCGTTTCAGGGTAGGAGACAGCATGTCAAATCCCTTCTCTGCCAACAAGTGGTGCAGAGTTGAAAAGCACCTGACCCAGCCCTTTTCAGTTTACAGCCCAAAGAGCTGAAAAAATAGGGTGACTGAGCAACGGCTGAAACTCCAGTTTTGTAATTAGTATAGGCATCCTTTCCTCTGTGCCACAAGCATATCTCTCAGTATCAGCACTTGTGAGATAAGGTGGCCTTCAGGGAGAGACAAAAAGGCATGGTGCTGAAAAGCTGGACACAGACACCAGACCTCTTGGGTAAGAATCTCAGCTGTACTACCTACCAGTTGAGTGATGCAAAAGCTATTTAACCTTTTTGTGCCTCAGTTTCCTCACCTGTAAAATAGGGGTAATAATAGTACCCATCTCAGAAGACTATTTTCAGAATGGAATTAATATGTGTAAAGCCCTTAGTACAGTGTCTAGCTATTGTTATTAAGGAGCTACTGAGTCACTCAGGTCTTTTCCTCCTAATCATGTGCCTGGAATCTTCAGGTAAAAGGGAGATTCCTCATCTACCCTCATGCCCTCCCCACCAATGCCATAATTATTTCTGGGGCACCTGTAACAGTTTCTGGTTCTGATCCCCACAAGCCACTGAATACTTGGACTCTTCCTGAGAAACAAGCCTTGTGAGGGCCTTTGAGGTTCCCACCACCTTCCCTCCCTTTACCCCCAGTGCTAATCTTTACCCTCTGGAAGGCTGTGTTCCATTGATTTCCAGGTGTGTCCTGGAGAGTGAGAAGTAATAACCGGTCCCCTGCTTCTCTCCAGGGCCTTATGATCCAAAGGAAGAAATCCAGGCAGTGGGTGAGCACTGGAAAGACAGCAGCTACAGGGACTAGTTGTTCTTCACTGGCTGCATTTTGATCAGGTTTCTTTTTATCTCCTCCTTAACCCTGGTCAATACTCAGATCCGCGGGTCTTGAAGGGAGTGGGAGGGGGCAGGGGCTTCCCTGGAACACAGTCGGGCACCAATTCAAACAAGGCCCTCAAGACTTTAGGAGTCAGGCTGAGTGTCTAAAAGACCTGGGCCAGGGCTTCCCTGGTGGTGCAGCGGTTAAGAATCCACCTGCCAATGCAGGGGACATGGGTTTGAGCCCCGGTCTGGGAAGATCCCACATGCCTCGCGTCCACTAGAGAAAGCCCACCCAACGAAGACCCAATGTAGCCAAAAATAATAATAAAATAAATAATAAATTTATTTAAAAAAAAAAAAAAAGACCCGTGCCAGCCACTTTCCCTTGAACCTGGTGTTCACTTTTTATTCTCCCACACCCCTACCACCGGTTTTTAGGCTGCTTTGTGCCCTGTTCGGTGGAATCCTCTCTAACGGCGTTAAGTGCCTAGTACAGTGACAGTGGTCGCTATTGCTATTAATAGTAACATTCACAGGCCCCTGTCGGGTACCCTCACAGCTGCCCTGGGCCAGCCTAGGCCCTCATCCAAGGGCCCCCAGAGCATCTTCCGGGACCTGTACTCAGGGGTGTCTGGACGTGCAGTCCCACAGCCCCGGCCCGCCGGTATGGTCTAAATTGGGAGTGTGATTGCAGCAGGAATGCAGCGTGAAGGCATCTGATCTTGCTCGGCAGCCGGCTCTGAGGGGAGAGCGCCCCCTCGTAGGCTCCCTCTCTCAGCGCCCAGCTCTGGGTCCGGGAACCTGGGCCTCCTCAGCCCACCCGCTAGGCGCGGAGCGCGGAGGAGCGCGCACATCCGGCGCACACACGCAACATTACTTTTGACGCTTCTCGAAGGCCCGCGGACTGGCCGGGCAGAGTCTGCAGCGCTCGACTTTCCCGCCGCTGGAGAGGGCGGGGCCTCTGTGACCCCGCCCCTGCCCTAGGCCCGCCTCCGCAGGTTGATGGCAGCGGCAGCTGGGACTGCAGCGACGCCCGGCCCCGAGAGTCGCAGGCAGCGGCCGGAGCGCGCAGCCGAACGCCCGGGCCCCAGACGCCGCGGACACCCGGAGAGGCAGTTCCGGTGCCCTGACGCCTCCCTTGGTCCCCAGCGCAGCCCCAACCCCCTCCGCAGAGAAGTCGCAGCGTGAGCGCCCCTCGGCCGGCTCAGGACCAGGTACCCACCCCCCCCACCGCCGCCACCGCAGCCAGTGAAGCGGGCGGGGTGTCTGGAGGGGACAGAAGTCTGCTCCCCCTCCCCCCCACCCGCCGCCAAATTCGGTCCCGGGCGGGGCGGACTTGGTGTCTATATTTGGCCGAACAGCGGCCCGCCCGCCCGCAGGGCGCAGACACCTCGTCTCGCAAGAACGCAGTGCCGGGGCAGGAGGCCGGAGAAGGGTGCGGGGAGGCTGGGCCTCAGGCCGGGAGCCGCAGAAGCGTCTTGAAGGGCACAGGGATGCCCGGGGCTGGGGAGGGGCTGGAGTCAGTCGCTGGGGCTTTGGAAGAGCTCGGTGTGTCCCCTGGGGAAGAGCTTAGCGCAAGCCCCAAGCGGGAGAAAAGGCACCTCGCACTCCCCACTCCACTCCTGATAATCTGGCTCTGAGCCGGGAGGAGGGGGGTCGAGGACCCCACCCCCAAGAGAATTTAGTAGGAGAGAGGACCCAGAGGAGAAGTGGGGCTGAAGTATGGCCGGCAAAAGCCAGAACACAGTGGTGAGGGCCTCTTAGAGAAGCCAGTGCAGAGAGAAGTGGGAGGAGGAGAGATCCACCTTACACTGTGTCCCCCCGTACCCCACCCCCCCGCCAACAGCATGGGAGGAAACTGATGAAAACAGTAGCAGGAAGAACTCAGGTGAGCTAACAGGAGGAACTTCTCCTTGGCAAATTTTTAGAAAAAGGCAAAACCCCATCCACCTAAACTATGCCACAGACGCTGAGTTTAGGATCTTGAGGGGCTGCAGTCCTAGCCCCACAAATGGCCTTAAGCCAAAGCCTCTGATTCTGGACGAGGTGCCTCTGGGAGATAAACCACTTCCGTGAAGAGATGCTCATCCAAGGCTGGCAGCGGGAGGGCAGCCTGGCATTGAGGCTCCTTCCAAAACCACTTCAACTTCCAGGAAGCTTTCAGGCCCAGTCAGGCTCCACTGTCCCCCAAGCCTGGCTCTCTAAGGAGAAGTCAGGCCCCAAATCCTAGCCCCTCGAACTAAGCAAAGAACTTTCCCATACATCACCTTGAAGAAAACTCCCTGCTTCTAGGACCAGACTCTATATTAATTTATAGCTGACTCTTGGTTAGATAACCCTTCTCACTTGCCACTCCCCCAACTCTTCCTCCCTCCCTCCCACAGCTACGGGACTAAGGACCAAAATTTGGGCACCGAGATCCTCCATCTCTGCCCCCAGCTATGAGCCGGCGAGTGGTTCGGCAGAGCAAGTTCCGCCATGTGTTTGGACAGGCGGCAAAGGCTGACCAGGCCTACGAGGACATCCGTGTGTCCAAGGTCACATGGGACAGCTCCTTCTGTGCCGTCAACCCCAAATTCCTGGCCATTATTGTGGAAGCTGGAGGTGGAGGTGCCTTCATCGTGCTGCCTCTGGCCAAGGTGAGGGATGAGGGGAAGGAAGCAGGTGGAGGACACTGTCTGTGACTCCTGGGGACTCCTGATAGCAGCCTGTGTTCTCACCTAGTTCCATTCCTCAGTCAGGAGGGCAGTCTATGTGGACTGACTGCTCCCTGTTCCCCAATCACTCAGGGACCAGTTGGGAGGCTCTGTCACCCCTCCTAGAACAGCAGCATCACATCGGCCCCCACCTACTCACAGCCCATCCCTTCTCCATGCAGCACCCTGTTCCCAGCAGGGACCAGGAGCGGGTGATGGATAGTTGGGAAGCAGTGGAGACAGAACCTGGCCAGATTCTGTTCCTATCTCTCCTGATGCCACACCCCTTATGTTTTTGGTGTCAGGATCTTTGTACGCAGCTCAGGGTGACCCTTGGATTAAAACACACCCCGGAGCAGCACACTGAAGACAGGGTCAGGCTCTATCCAAAGAGTTCTTGGCCACCTCCCCCATTCTGGATCTTGCAGTGAGGTAGAATGAGAGCAAAGGGCCGGGGGACATGACATATAAGGCCAGAGCCCCCTCTACTCCAGGGATGGGGGCCAGGCAATGACCAACACCTTTAGTGAGTAGCCTCAAGCCCCTCAGCAATCTCTACCCACAGGATGGCCACTCCAAGGCATGACCTTGACCTGGATTCCGGCTCCTACACCTTGTTAGGGGAGGCCCCACAGGTGGCAAGGTCAGGATGAGGCCTGGCAATAGCCAGTGACTCACTCCAGCACAATGCAGACACCATCCAAGGACATCATCCCCTGGGCTCAAATTTCAGCTGGAGCCACCTCCTCCCCCAGTACAAGTGCCATTCCAATGCCATACAGCCACCCCTCTCCCCTACCGCCTGGTCTGGGTTGATGCCAGCCCCTGCAAAGGCCTCAGAGCCCCCACAAACATACCATAAAGATTAAAAATAGATGAGCCCCAGCTCAGGTTGGGAGATGGCAGGCACAAGGAATGCCTGCTGCTTATGGTTCCAAGGTAAAGCCATTGACAAGGGGGAGATCTGCCAACTGCGGCTAGGAAAGGGCTGTCAAGCACTGCATTGCATCTTACCTTACCTTGACCTATTCCACCAGGGGCTTCCCATAGACATTTCAGTTGGGGGAACAGGCCCAAGAACAGTCTCCTCCAAGCAGATGTTTTTAGAAGAGCACTGGACTAAGAAATCAAGTCTTGGCTCTACCAGTATCTTGCTGTGTGTCCTTGGTTAAGTTATCTTACGTCTCTTGTGTCTGATTCCTTGATATTAAATGACTTCAACTCTGTCTTCCGTGAAGTAGAGGAAGTAGGCCGGATGGGGTTGGAAGAGCAGAAAGGAGGTGGGTGCTGCAAAGAGAAAACAGATAATAGAGAATTGAGCTGTAAACAGATCCACTCCCCACCCCCTGAAAACACACAGGACAGTGGCCCCACATCTCCCTCTCTGACCCCTGCAGACAGGTCGAGTGGATAAGAACTACCCACTGGTCACTGGACACACTGCCCCTGTGCTGGACATCGACTGGTGCCCACACAATGACAACGTCATCGCCAGTGCCTCAGACGACACCACCATCATGGTAGGAGCCAGGTGGATGCTGCTGGGCTGTTGGGCAGGGGAAGCAGGGAGGGCTGCCTCACCTGTGCTGTGGAAGGTGGTGAGGGAGGTGCTGAGTTCCAGGGCCCTGCCCTGTCCAGCTCCCAGGCTATTTTTAGCTACATGCCCACCCCCTCCCAGGATGAACTGCTTAGGACTAATTTTAGCCATGGCTACCTTGGGGCCTGAAGAGCAGGGGGGCAGTGCTCTGAAGTCTCCCTGCTCGTGTGAGTAGGGAGGTCTCTGGAAAGCTGACAGTGCCACCTCCTGGCTCCCAGCTGCTTCTGCCCCATGTGGGCACCATCACATCTTGTCCTGCACTTGACCCTGGGGAAGGGGGGTGGGGGAAGTAAGGGAAGAGCAGAGTGACAAAGTGGGCTCCTCATCCCACCTACCCTATGCCTTTTCCTTCTATCTAGGTGTGGCAGATTCCAGACTATACCCCTATGCGCAACATTACAGAACCCATCCTCACACTCGAGGGCCACTCCAAACGTGTGGGCATCCTCTCCTGGCACCCCACTGCCCGGAACGTCCTGCTCAGTGCAGGTCTGGGGGCCTAGGGAGGGGTCCCTACCATAGATTGGGGGGTGTGGGGAGTGGCAAAGGCAGGGCCAGGTGACGGTGCCTGGCCATTCTGGGCAGGTGGTGACAATGTGATCATCATCTGGAACGTGGGCACTGGGGAGGTGCTTCTGAGTCTAGACGACATACACCCGGACGTCATCCACAGCGTGTGCTGGAACAGCAACGGGAGGCTGCTAGCCACCACCTGCAAGGACAAGACCCTGCGCATCATCGACCCCCGCAAGGGCCAGGTGGTGGCGGTGAGTGCCTAGCCTGGCCACGTCCCAACCCCTACCCCAGGAAGCAGCTGTCAGGCCTCTGTACCCACAACCCCCTGAGCCCCTCATCCCAGCTCTCACCTCCACCTCAACCCCAGACACCAGCCCTGCCCCGCCGTGTCTGCAACCACAGCCCCTGCCCTAAGTAAGCCCCCAGCCCGCAATTCTCAGCCCCGCTCCTGTTCCCTCCCCTCCCCTGCATCTCAGAAGCTCAGAGGAGGGCTGCTCGATTTGTGACTGAGGAGGGGAGAAGCTGCAAACTCTACCCTCCCACCAGACCTGCATGAACCGAACCTGCGCCCCCGGACCCCTCTCCTCCCAGCCGGCACCCAGCGCCATCTTCCGGCGCCTGAGCCTGACACTGGCTCGCGGGCAGGCCCCTTTCCAACCTAGCTGACCCGCTGGGCGGGGGACTGGAGGCAACCCTCGCGCGTTGCTTGTCCCAGCTGGGTGCCCTGGGAGGGCGGCGGCACCTGCCTCACCAGCCTCAACCTAAGGCGGGGCGCTGGATGCGCGGGGCACGTGCACGTCTGCGCGGAGTGCGCGCGGCGAGCGCGGCGGGAGCGGAGCGGGGCGGGGCGGCGGGCACTCTAACCCACTAACCCCGCGAGCAGGAGCGAGCCCGGCCTCACGAGGGCGCCCGCCCGCTGCGGGCCGTCTTCACCGCAGACGGGAAGCTACTCAGCACCGGCTTCAGCAGGATGAGTGAGCGGCAACTCGCGCTCTGGGACCCGGTAGGCCAGGCCGCGCCGGGCGCACGCGCTCGCTCCTTCGCTGGGTCAGCTGGGAGCGCTCTCCCAGACCGTGGCCCGCGCCCAAGATAGCTGAAGCGGAGCGGGGAGCTCCCGTCTGGGAAGCGCCTCTCTGCTCCCCTGGGAAGCCCGCAGGCATCCCCTGCTCTGAGGGCGCTTAAGGGCTCAGAATCTGCAGAGAGAGGCACGCGCCCCGCGCTCTCCAGGCCTGGGGCCAGCCAGGAGACCCCAGGAAACTGAATATTTAGGACCCCTTTTGTTTCCGCCCCCCACACCCAAGTCAGCAAGTTGGTTGCCCGCCCCTCCAGGCTCCTCAGGGCAGGCAGCTGGGTGACGCCTCTCCCTGTCTCCCCCTCCCCCCAGGAGAGGTTTGCGGCCCACGAGGGAATGAGGCCCATGCGGGCCATCTTCACGCGCCAGGGTCATATCTTCACCACGGGCTTCACCCGCATGAGCCAGCGAGAGCTGGGCCTGTGGGACCCGGTAACGCAGCTGGACGCTTGGGGTGTGTGCCCCGGGGACTGGCATCACGGGAGAGGGGCCAGGCGCCCCCCACCCGCAGGGCATGCCCACCTGGACAGGGCTGGAGGCTGCTGCCCTCTTTGCAGCGCCTGCCATCCTCACACCAACCCCTCTGCCCAGTTTTGCTGCGTCGCCTGAAGAAGCCCACGCTGGCGCCCCCGCCTGGTGATGCCGAGTCCCTGGGGGTGGTTTGCGGTGACTGCATGCGGCGGCGCAGGGGGTATAGGTGCGGGGGACCGAGAGTGGTGTCCAGGGGTGGGGTCTGCAGCTCTCTTCACCAGAGTTGCCTTGGGAATGCGTGGGCTTTGGGGAGGGCACGAAGCGTAAAGGAGCTTCAGGGCATCCATAGTGGCACGGCGGGCGGGACAGGGCTGGTCACGCCTCCTGTGCTCGGGCAGAACAACTTCGAGGAGCCAGTGGCACTGCAGGAGATGGACACAAGCAACGGGGTCCTACTGCCCTTCTACGATCCCGACTCCAGCATCGTCTACCTGTGTGGCAAGGTGCTCGCGGCCGGGAGGGGAGAAGAGGGGGCTGGGCCGAGATATCGGGGGCCCGCCCAGCATATCTCCGAACCGACTGGTTTTGCAGGGCGACAGCAGCATTCGGTACTTTGAGATTACCGAGGAGCCACCTTTCGTGCATTACCTGAACACGTTCAGCAGCAAGGAGCCGCAGAGGGGCATGGGGTTCATGCCCAAGCGGGGACTGGATGTCAGCAAGTGCGAGATTGCACGGTCAGCAGCCTTGCCCTTCCCGCTCACCTACCTGCCTCTGTTCCCACGTCCCATCCGGGAAGACACGGGGGCTTCCCCAATAGTGTAGTCTCTGGAAAATAGTGGGTTTTCAGGGGTGGGGGGTGTCATATGGGCTTGTTTCCAGTGCCAGCCCCAACGCTACAGGCTTGACATTCTCTGAACTTAAGTTTCTTCATCTCTTAATGATGATAAACACCCCATCAGAGGGTGTTTAAAGTGCAATGCATGGTAGGCGCTCAGCAAGTGTTGGCCTCTAACCCCTTGGTCCCGGGCAAAAGTTAAGGGAGTGGGAGCCTGAGCGGGTACCGATCCCCGCTCCCTTATAGGTTCTACAAGTTGCACGAAAGAAAGTGTGAACCCATCATCATGACTGTGCCCCGCAAGGTGAGTGGCCGGGAGAGGGGTTGGGCAGGGCTCCGAGGCGGAAAGGAGCGGAGCAGGCCTGGCACCCTGCTCGTTCTCGTGTCCCCCTACCCCTGCAGTCAGACCTGTTCCAAGACGACCTTTACCCAGATACGCCGGGCCCCGAACCCGCCCTAGAAGCGGATGAATGGCTATCTGGCCAGGACGCCGAACCCGTGCTCATCTCGTTGAGGGACGGTTACATGCCCCCCAAGCACCGCGAGCTGCGGGTCACCAAGCGCAACATCCTGGACGTGCGCCCGCCCCCCGGCCCCCGCCGCAGCCAGTCAGCCAGCGACGCCCCCTTGTCGGTAAGGTCCCGCCCTGCTCCACCCAAGCCCAATCTTCACATCCCCCTGCCGCCCGCCGCCCAACGCCGCCTCTTCCGTCCTCTGCGTCCAACAGCAGCACACCCTGGAGACGCTGCTGGAGGAGATCAAGGCCCTGCGCGAGCAGGTGCAGGCCCAGGAGCAGCGCATCACGTCTTTGGAGAACATGCTGTGCGAGCTGGTGGACGGCACGGACTAGCGCAGTGCGCCGGGGAAGCTCCAAGCCGGGAGGGCAAAGTGGGGCGGAGCGCAAGCACTCCCGCGCCGCCCCGGCTTTGGGTCCTCCGGACCCCGCCTCTCTGGGCCTGGGCCGGGACTGGGGAGGGAACTCCGCCCCTCGCGGGAGTCCTGGACAAATGAAGCGCTGCGGACACTCGCGTCCGTCTGGCGCCTGCCGGGCTGTGTGCCTCGTACAGGACTCAGCAGGAGCTGGCCTTGGAAGGAAGGCCCAGGGTGACGGGGGCCTAACAGTGGTGCTGCACGGCAGGCAGTGTCCCCTTTGTTTCCCTTCCCGCCCAGGGCAGGGAAAGTGCTTAGTATTAGCGCAATGCTTGGGGATGTTGGGGAGCTTGGGCTTCACCTCAAAGGGGTAGCGATTCGACGGGTCTCCCCAGACTGGCTGGGGAAAATTACAACGCTTCTCCCTCTAATCAGCTCACTTGACTCCACCACCCTGAGTGGTAAACTGAACGGGCGTCACCCCAGTTCTACGGACATACACAAACGTTGGCTGTACAGCCGGACCCACGGGCTACACCCAGCAGTCTATGGCAGAGGGCTCTCTTCCTTCTCTCCATCTGCAGGGGAGAGGACGGCTTCCTCGCGGCACTCCCGCAGGAGAACCAACCAGAGAACTGGCATGAGGAAGCAAGTTCACACCTCCCCTCTCCCAGACACACACACACACACACACACACACACACACACACTCACACACACACACACTGCCCCCAGCCCTCTGCTGTGGCCTTGACTCTAGGAGGAAAACAAGACGTACTGAATGAAACATTTTACCAAGTGCTCAGTCTGTGCCTCCTGCATGGGTGGGGATGCTAGACCCCCCAGCCTCTGTTAAGTGCCACCACCAGACTCCTGGGGGCCCTGACAAATGCAACGCTCGGCTCAGGACCCACCAGACATCCTCTTACTTCAGAGCCCTCCCCACGCAGGTTCAGAAGGAACCCTCAACCCGCAGATGGGCGTTCTTCCCCAGTAAAGGCAGGTAGGAAAAGCCTTGGGTTTGAAGCCTCTTTTATTTGTGCCTCAGAATCAGTCTGGTGCCCCTGGCATCAGGGAAGAGGGTGAGAGGAACAGCTTCCCTTTGTTGTTTTCTTCCATCGCTTTCGTGTCCCTTCTGAGCCTCACTGGCTGAGCCAGGAAGGCCAGTCCGAGAGAACCCAGACAAGGGTGTGCAGTGGGCCCCTGCCCCTGGCGGGGTCTGTGCTTCTCTGGGTGGTGGGGTGGGGCAGGGGAGAGCCGGGGGTTAGCACCATTGGATGAAGGGTTTCGGAGTCAGCCCCTGGGTGGGGGGAAAGTAGGATGCACAACCACAGAGGGCTAGCAGCAGCTGGTGGGAAGGGATGGATGGTGGTGCCAGGGCCCTGGGCGACCCCTGTGTCCAGTCTGGTGTTTGCCCCACGCCCACTGTGCCCCCCCCATTCGCCAAGACACCACGAGGGAGCCAGGCCTTGCCCAGACCTGGGGCCACCTTGGGCACCCTCCCTGATCACAAAAACGTGCCTTGGGGATGGGGACTCCAACCTCTGGTCACCCAAAGAGAAGCTGGGACCACCCTGAGACCCGGGAGGGGTGTGGGGGCTGGGGGAGCCGGGCACCCCGCTAAGTGCACTTGACGCTGAAATGCCGGGGTGGGGGAGGAGCTGGGCCCTTGACGTGCTGGTTTGTGTCTAAGACGAAGCAGCCACACAGCACGTGGGGAGCTCAGCTGCCCCCCAGGGGTGAAGAGCGGAGATGCAAAGGCTTCACGGGCAGTGTCCTGGAGTGCGGTCAGTGAGCAGAAAGGAGGACTGGCCAGAAGGAGCAAGGGATGGGGATAGTGCTCCTCTAAGGACCGTCTCCCCCTCAAACGGCCTGGCTCCGCCCTTGGACCGGTCAGAGCCCAGGGGAGTGGGGTGGGGTCAGGATACAGCAAAGCAGGGGAGCCGGGCCGTGCCAGCTGCCTCCAGGAAGGTACCCCACGGCTGGGCCGAACCCCTCCCCATCTGGTGCCGGGTGCACCGCTACGCCCCCGAGGCGGCGGTTCGGGTCTCCAGACTCAGCTAGGCGAGCGCGCAGGACGGGCGACTCTCGCTCCGGGGCAGGTCCCGCGGGGAGTGGCCAAGGGGCCCGGCAGAGGGCGCTACTGCTCAGTCAGAGAGAGCCGCAGGATGCGCTCCAGCTCCTCCTCCTCCTGGCGCGCGCGCCGCCGCCGCTCCTCCTGCTCCTGCGCAGACAGCTCCATGGCCAGCCGCAGCTGCTCATCGTAGCTCCGGAACACGTGGCCGCCTTGGCCTGGGCGTGGGCTGGGCCGAGGGCTGGGGACCGACGCCAGGCCCGCGGGGGTTGTGGACTGGCGCTGCGGCGTGGGCGGAGCGCTCCTGGAGGCAGGTAAGATACGTCGAGGGCTCCGGGCATCTGCCCGTGTGCAGGGCGGAGACGGTGTGGAGGCCCCGAGACAGCGCAGGCCTCAACACCCTCCAGTGGAGGCGATGAGTCCCGCATCACCTCCCTGGCTCCCTCCCACCCGGTAGGAGCTGATTCCAGCTACTACGAAGCCCATCCTCCCAGTCTTCTAGAACCCCAGCCCCGACATTCTGTCTGGTGAGGGTCTGTGAAGGCTCTAAGGCCGCGTTTGGAGTACTGCTCACCCACCCCTGAGTCAGGAACGGGTGGTGGTGGTAGACGCCATCTTGAAACCAGTAGGGTCCCTGATGACGGTACCACGGTTCCTCTGGGCCAAGAGGGGTTGCTCATGCGGCAGTGTCCATACGCACCGTGACAGGGCCCTGGTGTTCTCTGTGCACGTGTATGGGAGGTGGGGGAATAGGCGTCTCCAAACCCTCTCAGGACGGGCGGGCACTGACCTGTCCTGTCGGCGACCCTCGTAGGACATGGGGTGAGTGCCCGGTTTGCTGTTCGTTAGCGCCTCCCAGATGGTGACCTGGGCGGAGGCGGGGGTGAGCCAGTTAGCTGTGGCGGCACCGCAGTCCAGTGGCCCCGTGCGGCCGCGGGGACGCACCTGGTCATACTCACTGCCCGCCTCAAGCAGGCTCTGCTGGATGGCGAACTGCAGCAGGTCGTCATCGTCGTCGCGGGTGGTGGCCTCTCGCTGGCCGCCCAGCACGCTGTAGCCGCGTGGGGCCTCGAACAACGTGGGGGAGATCTCGCAGCCGCGGCACGAGGCTGGGGGCGCCGGGCTGTGGGTCAGAGTGGACCAGACCTCCCCTCCCGGCCACTCCCGGGGAAGTACTTGGTGGGGAGGGGAAGTGAGGGCGGGCTCAGGGCAGGACAGGGTCTCACTCGTGGAACTGGAGCTGCTGACACTGGAGGAGTCACTGCCTGGGGAAGGGGTCTCGCTGCTGGGGCTGCCTCGCACCAACGGCACCGGCTCATCGCAGCCATTGAGGTTCCCGAAGGTGATGCGGGCATTGAGGATGTGGAAAATCGGGATTTCTGAGGATGCAGAAACCATCAGGCGCCACCACCCACTCCCTCACACCTTAGGTACCTACTCTTTACCTCCTCTAAGCCCCATCCTCCCAATAGCTGCTCAAAGGAAATGGGGGTGGAGCCTCACCAATCTTGACAGGGAATCCCGGAGGCAGGCGCAGGGTAATGAAATCCCGGAGCTTGGCGAAAAGTGCATTGCTGACGGCCATGAGGTCAATGATGGGGGCCACCTGCTCACACAGGGACAGGGGATGCTCCTCACACAGCCACAGTTTGGCCTTGAACCTGCGCCCCAGATCCCAAGGGGTGAGGGACATTGTAGAAGCCATGGCCTCCCAGCCCTGCCCACCCTTCCCCAGCACCACCATGGGGCCTCACTTCTGTGTCTTGGTGGTCAGTTCCATGGGTCGGCCCATGTCACGGTTGCCAAGCTCAAAGTTGGGATTGAAGTACTCTTCTGCGGTGATGGCAGTGGGGTTGGCTTGGCTCAGAGTCTGAGTGATCAGGGTCTGTACCACACAGGGAGGGGCTTATGAGCCCTTCTCAGTCCCTGAGGCCAGGCCAGCCACTTGGTATTACAAGCCCCGGATCTGTCCCCCCGCCATTGGAGCTGACAGGGCCTTGGGCATTGTGGAAAGAAAGGAAGTCCCCACAGGGTGCCTCCCAGACCTCCTCCTGATCCCCATCCACACCCTTCCACAGAGGGGTACCCCTCGCACACACTCACCCCATTTTGGGGGCCCCCATGCTGCTCAGCAATTCCCAGGAAGGACTGCAGAGGTGTCTTACAGCCTGCAAGAAATATGGCATTTCAGAGGACACTGCAGTCCTCAGAAGTGACAGCACCCAAGACCCAGGGAGGAGGCTGGTCCCTGGGGGGAGGGAGGATTGCTCACCCACACCACACACCCAGGCACCTTCACCTGAAGGTGACTGAGGACTCCAAGGGGCAGGGGCAGGACCACCATAAGCACAGCTGGAATAAAAGTAGGCCTGGGGCTCAGGAGAAACTTCCAAAAGTGTTTTGGGGTATGCATGTGTATGTTTTCCTTCAGGTGCTTCCATATTAACTTCATTTTGTTCTCTTGTGAGGTGGGAATTATGTCTATCCACTTCAGACAGACTAACTGGTGCCCAGAGAGTCAGTTGTAGTATCAGTGGGCACAGAGAATCAGTGGCAGGGCCCCTGTCCTTCTGCCTAGGGTATGTCCCACTAGACTAGAATGGCCAACAAACAGCGTACATGACATTCCCCCCTGCCCCCAAATCCAATGCAGATATTAGTAATCAGTTGAGCCCGTTGAGCCCAAATGTTGCCTTAGAATCTTAACAGCACTCTAGGCAACCACTACCAATCACTAGGATTTGGCACTTGAATTGAAACCTATTTGCCTGAATAAACTATCCTGGCTCTTGCTAGGATGTCAGAGGAAATACTGATGGAGGCTCTTGAGTGGGGCTGGTTCCTCCCCCCACCCCCATCCACCTCTGCCTCATTACCTTTGACCTTGCCCTTGTGCTGTTCTGAAAGATGCTCTGTCCGTGTCCGGGTGATGAGCTCCACATTGGATGCCCCATATACCTGGGGACAGATGAGGAAAGGACTCACAGACAGCTTTGGTACCCCTACCCTGCCCCTAAGGGCATTATGAACACTTCCTACAAGGAACGGTCAGGGGAGGGGGGTGCTGTCAGTTCCAATCTCCAGGCCTTTGGGCAAGTAATTATATGAAGTTATTCATTCAGTTCTCTTATTCATTCAACAAACATTTTTGTGAGGAGCCTTTATAAGCCAGGCACTGAGGCAGCCATCAGGGATACAGCGGTGAACAAGCATGGCCAGACATGATCCTTGCCCTCTTGAGGCTCACAATCAAGAAGACGATGGACAGTAATAACACAGTGTGATACATGCTCTAATGGGGAGAGCACAGGACTGTGGGAACAAAAAACAGAGGCCATAACCCAGCCTATGAACCAGGGAAGGCTTCCAGGAGGAAACAACAACGACACAGAAACTTGCATTGGTTAGACCCTTCACCACATGGCCCCACATGGGTGATATGGGGGTCCCAGAGTGACTGCTGGGGGTCCCCCACAACAGTCTTCTTAGGGGTAAAGTCCTGGCTTTGGAGTCAGCCAGCTGGGTCTGAAGGTTGGCTCTGGGCAACCTTGTACTGGCCACTTAGTCACTCCAAGCCCCTGCTTCCTCATCATAAAATGGGCCAGTACCCTACTTCATAGAGTTGTTGTAAAGATTAAATGGGAAACTGTGGAAAGGGCTCGATAAACATCTGTAAAATGGGAATAATAATAGCATCTACCCGAAAGGGTTGTCGTGAGGATTAAATGAGTGTGTGTGTGTGAGACATACACACATATATATATAGACGTGTGTGCATGTGTACATAGACACACATACATACATACAAGTACATACATTTAAAATGTCAGAACAGAGCCTTGAACATGAACATAATATTAGGTGCTCAATAAATGCTGGCCATTCTCGTCAGTTGCCTCTTAGTCTCATGACCTTCCCTCCACGCTGCATTGCCTCTGCACCTCCAAGGCTGAGAAAGCATGGTCAGGAAACCCCTGCCCAGCTCGCTGTAGGCAAGAGTGTGGTGGGTCTGGCACCCGGGAGCTATGACCTCACCTTGGCTTCATACCCATTCACCATCTCGGTCTTCTCGCTGCGCCAGCCCAGGATGCCGGTCTTGTTCCTAGGGAAGCAGAGTGGTCTAGGTGAGGGGGCGTCCACCAGGCTGGCTCCAGGCTTCCAATGTCATTCCCACTTACCTCTCAAAGGAGATGTTCTTGGTGTCGAGCTGCGTGGTGACGACGGGTGCGGTGAGCCGGCTCAGCACCTGCTCCTCGGTGGGCTGGGCAGCAGCCAGCAGTAGCTCACGGTCCTGCCCGGCCAGAGCCAGGGTCTCTGTGTACACCACCCGGCGGTCGTGGTCAATCTCCATGACCACGGCGCTCGTGTCTGCCAGCCGCAGAATAGCACAGGGGGTCAGGGGTCTCAGGGGGCTGTCCCCAGCCTCCCCACCCTGCCCCATCTCCCGCCTGCCTGACCTTGGCCCCTGAAGACAAAGCTGCGGTTCCCTCGCTGCCACGTCATGTGGTCAAAGCCCAGAAGTGTGGTGTCTACCCGAAGGTTCTGCCCACTCTTCCACACTTTGTAGGTGTCACTGGGGCAGATCTTGGACACCAGGGGCACTAGGTTGAAGAGAAGGTCAGAGGTGGCTTCAGTTTGTCTGGCCCACCACCCTCAGCCACCTCAGAGCATGGGGGTCAGGAGTGTGGCTGGGAAAGGGTAAGGGAACCGGTGGGAGAGCAGCCCCTGCTCCAGTTCCCCCCCACAAATGTAGACCACAGTCACTCAGAAATGAACAACCTGAGGCTGGGGACAGGCATGACTCAGCCACCACCAAGTCCCTAGTATCCACCATTTAATTCACTCACTCAACCTTTCATCTAGTCTTCCAACAAATATTTATTAAACACCTACTATGTGCCAGGCACTGGGGATACAACATTGAACAAGACGGGACCCCTGCCCTCTTGGAGCTCACCTTCTAGTAAGGGGTGACAGGTAACAAACAAATGAGCCAGTCATTACAAAGTGAAGGAAATAATAATGGAATCAATCGAGGCATGGTGGAAAGGCCTCAGGAAGAGGTAGCAATGAGCTGAGAGCTAAGAGGTGAGAAGGAGCCATGGGAGAGTGATGGGAAGAGTGCTCTAGGCAGGGAAGCAGCAAGTGCAGAAGCCCTGAGGTGGGAGAGTGCCCAGAGAGGCCCCCGTCAGCCCCTCTTACCCCAGCTAGTGAACTCCCATTTCATCTCCACGTAGAAGTCCTGGGCCTGGAGGATGAAGAGGAGAGTGGCTAAGCCTGTGCTAGAGATAGCGTTCAAAGACCGTGGTGGGGAGGCTGAGAGGCTGGCCCTCACCTTGCGCAGCTTCTCCAGGAGCACAGGGATGCCTGCCAGCCGCTTCACCACCCGCTGGTAGTCCCGGTACCGCAGCACCAGCTGCACCAGCTCCAGGTCCCGGGTACTCACAGCTTCCTGAAGCACTGGGGGTGGGGTGTGGGCAAGAGGCAATGTCACAGGGCAGGATCCTGCCTAGGGCTCCCTTCAGCCAATCAGAGGTGAGGATATGATGCCGGGAGACCCAGGCTGTGGGGTAGCGGTGAGTAGGGGTGCCCACCTGTCCAGCCGCTGCGATTCTCCCTGCCCACATCTGCGCCGTGTGCCAGGAGCACGCGGGCACACTCGAGGTGCCCCAGGGTGGTGGCCAAGTGCAGGGGAGTGCGCCCACGGGGATCCAGCTGCTCGATGTCCACCTGGAAGAGGTGAAGAGGTCGCCCTGGTCACTTCTGAGGTAGCCCATCTAAGCCTGACAGCCTCTAGGCAGGCAGCAACCACCTAGCTGTCCTGTCCTGCCCATCTCAGAAGGCAATGGAAAAAATAGACACAATGAGCTGGGGTCAGGTGAGGGGAAAGGGGCTTGCAGGAGAGGGCAGGAAGTAACTCTGAGAAAGGGAAGGACTTCCTTTCCTGTCCACCTAGGTGCCCTGACTGGGTTCACTCTTCCAAGGCCCAGTGGTCTGCCTGTGAAGAGTAAGCCTGGGGCCGAAGTGTGGTCTAGAAAGACTCTTGGCCAGGGAGGGCACCTGAGACAGGACCTATCCTAGGGGTCCAAGACCACACCTTCAGGAAGGGCCACCAATTTAGATCATTGACATTATCCCTGAGAGGTTTAGCAAACAGTTGCAGTAATACATTGATAAGAATGAAAGAATATGTTCATGGTACAACTTCAAACCCATGTCCTGTGCCTATGGGACACTATGTATTAACATTTTTTATAAATACTCTTATTATTTTGTGAATAACACGATTATATGACATGAGATTTTTGTTGCGTGATAAAAGCATATGTTTGTTAAACATAAATATTTAGATATATTTCAGGAGACTAGGACTTCTGCTTAAATATGTGAACTGACCACGTGTATGTAACTCCTTTTCTCCTCCCCAAACTTGATTAAAATGCCAGGAACAGGCTTCTACTCCAATATGATGCGATAACTGAAATTACCCTCCCAACAAACAAAGAAAACTATTGCTTCAAAATATATGAAATAATTGTTTTCAGACATTAGGCAACAATTAGTCCAGGACTGTGATCCCTGAAGTAAGAGAAACAAACAAGGTGGGCTCTATGATTGCCTAAGTTTCTACTTAGAGGAATATTCCAGACAGCAATTCAGGTAGGGGAATCCCCAGCAGAGCATGGTAGTCTTGCTGAGGAGTTAAGGAGACAGAGATAGGAGTTCAGGGAGGCTGAGGTAGCTAGAAGTTGCAGGGCAGAGTTCCAGGAAGAAGTGACCTATGTAAAAAAAAAAAAAAAAAAACTCCAGAAATCTGCATATAGTCCCCTTTGAGTCTTCGCTGAATACTAAACTTCACATGTGTAGAGTGAAACTCAACAAAACCAGGCAGAAAAGGAACAATAGGCTGGTAAATTCTCAGAGCTCACCCATGGCAGGGAGACATTCAAGCTCCAACCTGCTAGAGTAGAGAGTTCTTGTTGATTACCCAGGGTATTCAAGAGACCCAAGAAGGGTTATATCTTAGGAGTAGGAATCCTATCCCAAGAGAAAAGGCTCACCCAGACCTAATCTAATAAAGATTAAAAATAAGCTCAAAAGGATCAAACTGATTTGCAAGTAACTTAACTTAGGCTGCCAGAACAAAGTCTAACACTCTCTAAAGGAAGACAACAATATCCCGATGCTTAACATCACAACATTTACAATGTCCAACATCCAGTTAAAAATGACTAGACATGCATAGAAGTAGGAAAATATAAAACCCATAATCAGGAGAAAAATCATTTAATAGAAACATATTCAGAAACAATAAAGATGAATGGCTCAATATGCTCAAAAGTTTAAAGAAAAACAACATTCACAGGGAAAGAAATGGGAGATAAAAAGTACAATATCTGAAATGAAATTTTCACTGGATAGAATTAACAGTAGACTAGACACTACAGAATAAAAAGAAAATCAGTGAATTTAAAGATACAGCAACAGAACTGTACAAACTGAAGAACAGAAGAGAAAAAAAGTATCGAAAAACATTCAAACAGCCTCAGCAATCTGTGAGACACTATAAGGCATTCTAACATATGTATAATTGCAGTCCCACAGGATAGGATAAGGAAGTGGAAGAATAACACAAATTTAAAGAAATAGCCAAAAAATTTCCAAATTTGGTTTAAAAAAAACTACTGTAGTAAGTTGAATGGTGGTGCCCCCACAAAATATATGTCTACATCCTAACTGCCAGAACCTGTGAATGTGACCTTATTTGGAAAAAGGGTCTTTGCAGATATAATTAAGTTAAGGATCTTAAAATGAGATCGGCCTGAATTATCCAGGTAGGCCCTAAATCCGGTTTATAAAACACACACACAGAGAAGTTCCATGTGAAGATGCAGGCAGAGACTGAAGTTATGCAACCACAAGCCAAGGAATGCTTGGAGCCGCCAGAAGCTTGAAGAGACAAGGAAGGATTCTCCCCTAGAGACTTTGGAAGGAGTGGAGCTGATACCTTGAACCTGGACTTCTAAAATGATGAGAGAATAAATTTTTGTTGTTTTAACCCACCCAGTCTGTGGTAATTTGTTGCGGAAACTAATACAATGATAAATCCACAGAACCAAGGAACTCAATGAATACCAAGGAACTCAATGAATCCCAAGGAAGAAAAACACCAAAAAAACCTACGCCAAGGCCCATCATAATCAAATGCTGAAAACTAATGATAAAAAGAAAATCTTAAAAGCATTTTAAAAAAATTTTTATCGGAGTATAGTTGATTTACAGTGTTGTGGAAAGCATTTTGAGAATTGAGACACGCTATGTATGTAAGGACAAATATAGGAAATACTACATACTTTTCGTCAGTAACTATGCAAGCTAGAAGACAACAGAATGAAATCTTTGAAGTGCTGGGGAAAAAATTGTCAACCTAGAATCCTATATCCTGTGAAAAATATACTTCAAAAATGAAATGGGGGAATAAAGACTTTTATGGACAAACAAGAGCTAAGAGAATTTATCACCAGAAGACATGCAAGAAATGTTAAATGAAGTTATTCAAGTGGAAGGAAAATGATACCAGATGGAAACTTAGATCTATACAAAGGAATGAAGATTCCCTCAAAAGGTAAATGTGTGATGGACTTCCCTCGTGGCGCAGTGGTTAAGACTCTGCGCTCCCAATGCAGGGGGCCCAGCTTCGATCCCTGGTCAGGGAGCTAGATCCCACATGCATGCTGCAACTAAGAGTTCTCATGCTGCAACTAAGGAACCCGCCACCTGCCACAACTAAGACCCGGCACAACCACATTAAAAAAATAAAGAAAAGTAAATGTGTGAGTAAGTATAAGAATGCCAATAAAATATTTAAAACCCACAAGAAAGTGGCTGGGGCATCACAATTGACTTAAGGGAACAGAAGGTACTAGAACCCAAGCATTCACAGAGGGAAACCCCAGTGATTAGCAAGCTGGATTCCCCCCTTAGCACCCCTGACAGGTGCAGAACATGCAGGCAGTGGGAACAGCAGAGGTGGGAGAAAGGCTCAGGACTGAATACAGGGGGGTCTGGTTAAAATTCAGAACCCCCTCCCCAATCTTGTAAAGCTGGGAGATGCCCCCCTTCC
This sequence comes from Balaenoptera borealis, assembly GCF_965194805.1. NCBI lineage: Eukaryota > Metazoa > Chordata > Mammalia > Artiodactyla > Balaenopteridae > Balaenoptera > Balaenoptera borealis. The sequence goes on along the minus strand of NC_138879.1, from coordinate 46,137,874 downwards.
TCTCCACAGGATGCCAGGGGTTTATTCTTTATAGAAATTGAGCTTCAGATGCACTGAACTCGGACATTGGTCTGAGGATGAGGTCATGGGACTGAAAACTGGTGAACAGTGAAAGCCCAGTCCCTTCCCTGCCTCAAGTCCTGAACCACTGGCAGCCAGACTGCACATAACACTGCCCCATCCTACCCCTAGCAGGAGACTGGAGAATTCCTTCTTGCAGAAACTAGAGGCACCACAGACCTCTGGGTACAGAAATTTGGGGATCCCAACAATAAGCAGGCCAGTCATCTTAGAGCAGCACCCGTTCGTTAATAAGCTCCACACCCCCATCCTTAAATATGCCCCAAGAGCCGAGGGTGAGTGGACACTTGAGGAAAGCTGCCAACATGAAAGATACCAAAACATGCAAATAGATGCTAAAAACCCAGAGGAAACAACTGTCAATGCAGGAAACAGATGAAAAAAAAATTTGGCCGGGGGGGACAGTAATTTACACCCTGAGAAAAATATGAAAAGGAAATTGAATTCATGAAACAAAATGGGACATTCTGACCTGTGACTTCTTTCCCTTGCTTTCTTTATGCCAGCCATACCTGGACAGCTTCACCTGCCCCAGTTCTCCCATCACAGTAAACAGCACCTCAGTTCACTCCCTTTCCAGGTAAGAAACATTGGGACTGTTTTTATCTCTTCTTTTTCTCTCACCTTCCATATCTAATCCATCAGTAAAATTTGACCTTACAGGCTCTACCTTCAAAATAGATCCAAAGTCATCTTAGTTTTCACCACCTTCAGGCTACCCTCCTGGTCGTGGCCACCCCATCTGTCACCTAATTCCGCCCACTCTTCTCTTGGTTCCTTAGGTCTATTCTTCACAGGGCCCATCATAGGTGCTGTCATCCTGTGAAATATTCCTCAGGTCCTGACGCCCCTTAGCTCAAAATCTCTCCATGGCTTCCCATCCAGTTGAGAAAAGAATCCTGGACGTCTCTTTGAACTCACATGCTCTCCCATCTCTCCAAGCTCCACTCCTGCATATCAGCCTTCTCCGGAACCATCTTCTCCTGGGTACCAGTAGCCACAAAGCTGCTTCTCTCACTTCATTCAGGCCACTGCTCAAATGTCACCTCCTTAGAAAGGCTGGTCCTGACAACCCATCTCAAATGTCAGTTGCTATTTATCTATCTGTTGTCCCTTATCCTGCTCTAGTTCTCTCCCAACATTAAATTGCTTATTTATTTTTTCATTGTCTCCCTCTCCTAGACTGTTAAGCCCCACAAAGGGACCGTCTGTCTTGTTCAGTGCTACATCCCCAGTCTCTGGACAGCATCTGGCACATAACTGGTGCTTAATAAATATTTATTAAACAAATGCATAGATGACTTTTTAAGGGACATGGGGAAGGAAGGCAAGGCAGTGAAGTGTAAAATTGATTAACCAGTAAATACTTGTAGAGGTATATTGCTTATAATTATGGAGGCAAATAACCAGAACAGCCTAAAGAGTTCAAAGTGGTTGCCTCTGAGAGGAGTGGGGAAGTAGTGAGGACTGCTACCTTCTAGCAACAGTTAAATATTTTAAACATGAGTGGGAACTCCTTTGTCAAAAATGAAACATTTAAAATAATTCAGATTATTTATATAATTTTTATAACCCTTGTTGGCATTTCTTCATTTTTAAATATACTGGGAGCCTCAAAAAAAACCCAAAACTGTGCCTGGCCCCTGTGAGCGGCCCCCCTGCTGCTCCTCTACATGAGCTCCCCAGAGGGGAGGGGAGCCTCTTACGGGTTGAGCTGGGCCCCTCAGGGTCTGACCTGGGTGGGGTCCTGAGTCCTGGGGTGGGAGTGATGCAGGATCCATAGACCCTGAGCTGGCTGGGTCATGGGGGGTGTCAGGAGGAGGCCTTCCCATGGGGCCGCAGCCCAGCCACCCACGCCTCCCACCGGCCCCGCCCCAGATGCTGCTGCTGCTAACAAGGCCCCAGGGAGCCAGCAGGGCCCGGTCCCCGGGCTCCAGATGCCGCCTGCCTCCTTCCCCCTCAGGTGCCTCCGCTCCAGGCTCCACAGAGAGGCTGGCACCGCCTGCCAGGCAGGGGTGCCCTCCCTACCCCCACTCCACAGGAGCTCTCCCGACAGCCCTCCCCAGGGTCCCCAAGGCACCGCTGTCTTCCAGGGCCAACATCAGCCCTGCATACTGTCAGCCGAGCCCCAACGAAGTTCCCCCTCACCCGTCCAAAGCTGGGCCTGCAGGGGAAGAGGCACCTTGCCGGGGGCCCAGGTGGGAGAATTCATTAATTTCCTCGGCAAAGGCCTGCTGCTATTTAATTGCTGGAATGGAAAGGTTTCCAATGAAACCCAATAGCCAGCCCTCCCCACCAAGAGAACGGAAACTCTGCACCCCAGCTGGCCTCAGCTGGAGCCAAAAGCAGGGGTCTTTTGAGCTTAGGAGCTGGGGCTCCCTGGGCAGAGTCTCCCTGCTTCCACTCAGGCACCTGCCTGCACACACACACACACACACACACACACACACACACACACACACTCGTACAGGTACCATAAGGACACACACTCTTACTCCTGCATCCACACTCATTGTACATGTGCACCCCTAAGTGTACAAGCACATGTGTGCCCAGCTGCCCTCCGGCCTGCAGGCCTCTACTCATGTAACACATGTATTTGCCAGCACATTTGCACATGCACACTCCTTGAACCCACATGCACTAGCAGGGTATTTTTCAAAGTTGTTTAGCATTAGCAGAGTCCTTTTGTTAGGTGAAATCTTATAAGAACATACCAGATGTATAGACTAAACACAGGTGCTGGAGAAGTAAGGTGAGGGGCCCAGAGCCTGGGGCCCCTTGCCTCCTCAGCCTGCGTCTCCTTTCCTTGCCCCGCTCCATCCCCCAGCCCCAGGGAAGACAGCCAGAGTCTGGTATGGCCACTGCTCCTCTGCTCTCCCACCAGGCAGGCCTGAGCTCACTCAATGGGGGGAGGGAGGCAAGATGCTTCCCCAAGTGGAGTTGGGCCAGTGGGGGTGGCACCTGCTGACTCCCCCTCCACCCACCCCCTCCGCCCACCCCTCCATCCACCCCTCCACCCTGCCCCCTCCGCCCACCCCTCCGCCCACCTCTCCACCCACCCCCGCCACCCGCCCGTCCACCTAAGCCCTCCACCCACCCCCCTCTATCCTGCCCCACACAGCCCCTCCCCCTCATCCCAGACACATTGATTTTTGGTTTCTAGGGTCTGTGGCTCCCTCTCCTGAGCTTCCCAACTCATCAGCTGTGGTGACAGCCCATACCCAGGACTGCCTACTTTGCGAGGAGAAGGGATCACAGGTGCTCCTGGACACAACAGGTACTTTGGGTGAGGCAGCCTCTGTCTGAGTATCCAGGGGCCCCACCATCCCATCTCACCTGCCTCTAGGTCAGAAGGATGAACCGGGGAAAGCAGGAAGGAGGACCATGGTGGAGGCAGCCGCCGGAAGAAAAAATGTTTCTCTAGGACCACAGTCCAGCCCCCTCCAGAGTGCCTGTTGCCTGGGAAGAATCCTGCTCTCCTTGGCCCTCCCACAGGGAGCTATTCAGTCTAACTTCCACCTCCCACCCCCAGGGAACACCAGGGACGCGTGACTCCAGAACCAAGGCCATGCCCGGCTGTCTGGACCTCAGGCCTCGTGCCGGCCAAGGGGGAACTGGCACATCCCCTACCCTACAACCCCCTGCCCCCTCCCAACCTGGTAGAGCAGGTGTGTGGCAGGAAGCAGGGCACCCAGCAACCATTGTATTGCTGGGTATTGGCTAGGGGTGATCATGGACCCTTCCCTTCACCAAAAAACACCCGCTGAGCACCTCCCATCTCCCCACCACTCCCTGCTTCCAGACCCCATGAACCTGCTCAGAAGCCTGCCGTGCCATCCCCCTCCTCCTTGGCCAGCATTGCCAAGCCTGCCCACGGGAGGGCTTCTGCAGGGCTTTCTTGGAGTGAAGAAGAGGCAGCTATGACAAGTGAAGACCAGGGAAACCGAGCTGCTGTGTGTTTGAGGAAAACCCAGCTGTTTTCTGTGACAGTGGGTGCCAGAAGGACCAGAGATCAGGGACCCCCAGATGAGCTGCCTGGGGTCTATAGTGTTTCATTATGATGTTAAGTGGCTGCCCCCAGACCCATCACCTGCAGGAAATGGCTGGGGTGGGCGTCCTCAGTTCTCCCTGGGAGTCTGAGGCCCTGGGGACTGAGCAGTGCACATCTGGATGCAAGCATCACCCTGGGTCAGTCCTGGAGTCGAAATACAGCCAGGGGGCTCTCCCACCCAGACTGACTGGCATTCCCCTTCTTGGCACCCCTGATTCCTTTAGGGTTGAAGAAGGGTTTAATCTCAACCAATGCCCTATATTCCCCCTGGCCTGGATCAGGGCAGGCAGTATCCGTTTCAGGAAGACAAAAACTCACCAGGGTGAGGGGATGAGTGGGTGGGGATGGGGTGAACCTGGTCCCTGGTTTCTGTGGCAGCCTGAGGGGAGCAAAGAGGAACACACTCAGTGGTCCAAACCACCCCTACCTGCAGCGGGTTCCAGTGCTCCCCATCCAGCCTCACCCCAGGAAGATGACTGCTGACCTGAGGACTGTCAATCAGACAGGGCTGGGTGAAAAAGCCTTTTCTTCTAAGGCATTCTGCCTCTCTCCAATCTCTGCAAGAAAAGGACCACCCACCCCTTGGGCAAGGGAGTGTGATTGAGGTGTTCTGGACATTCAACCACTAGCCTTCTGCCTAACAATTCTTTGACCAACCATCAACCATCCCATTGGGAAGTTCCTCTAAGATCATACTTAAATCCCTCCAGCTGTAACCTCTATCAGAGGCTTGTCTTCTCTTGCCCTCAAGGGGAGGAAAGCAGAGAAGAGCCAGAAGAGGCTGGACTGTTTTAGCACCCTGCACATCACACTGTACTTCCCTGTTCACACTTGCTTCACCAGAACGGGGTTTCCTGGAGGGCATGGGCTGTGCCTGGTTTGTTCATCTTTGTCCCGCAGGATCCACCACTCTGACCTTGCTTCCTTTACCAGTGGCTGCAAACCACTTCCTTTATGATGGATAAACAGAGATGTGGTCTGAGGAGCAACCTGGAGCATCCTTGTGGAAGCAGAGGTAGAATGGAAGTGGACACCCCGACCAGAGATGGAGGCTCAGGTCACCCCAACACTTCCTGGGACTGCTATGCAGAGCTGGGTGCTGCACTGGTCCGAGGGCTCAGTGGTGGAATTCAGAGACACACTCTGACCCTCACTTCGCTCACCATCTGGGGATGTCCTGCTCTCCACCTCATTCTTCCCTTGGAAGCAGACAGCTCCTCAAACTGAACTTCCTGTGACTCAGGAAGTGGCCCTCAAAAGGCATATTCCCAAAGGGGCAACGCCTTAGCAAACCACTCCCAGCCCATGGCCCCAGGATCTCAGATCTAGGCCAAGTCTGCAGGCCTCAACTGGAGACAAACCAGGGCAGGCTGGGCCCAGCTCTCGCTCCTGCCTCCCCAACCTGGAGGGTTAGTCGTCCGTGCCACGTGTGCCTACCTACGCCTGAAGGCCAAGGGCAGAGTTGGGAACTACCTGTGACCTGTGCCTGCCTGCCTGTCTGCCTTGGTCCTAAAGAACGGCCAGGAGACCCCATCCCTTACCTTATCTTCTTGGAGGCCACCGCCCAGCCAAAGCTGGCTGACCCACCCATTCTCAATGACTAGAGGAACCTGGTAGCCTGCTCTGTGTGCAAAACCTCAAATCCTGCCAGGGGCCAAAGGGCCCCTCGCTTCCTCAGCGCCTAGAAGCCAGGCCCCAGCACCAGAGGGCAGGAGAGCGCCTTTCAGCACCTGGACAAGGCCCTTCAGGGCTAAACCCAAGAGGGTCTCCCTCTTTACTCCCCATTCCTGAGCCGGGTCTGAGGGATCCAGGGGCTCTGCCCAGTCTGAGCAAACAGATAAGCGCTCATCGTGAGGGTAGAGGGCACTGGGTGGGGCTGGAATGTCTGGGAGTGTCACAGCCTCTTTGATCCTTGACCCGTGACCCCCTCCCTACGCAGGCCTTGCCCACCTCCGCACACTCACGCGGGAGGTGTTGCTGCCGAGCTGAGTGGGGCGGACTCTCCTACCGCGTGGAACACAGATGGAGCCGGCAGCCCCTCCCCGCAGCCCTCACTGCCCCGGCGGAGGAGGGGCACGGCGTCCCCTACCCCAATCTGGGAGGGTCCGGAGCACGTGTGGGCCGCCAGTCCGGGCCGGAGGGAAGCGGGCGGGGGCCGCTCCCATCACCCTCTCCGGGTCAACAGCACAAAAGCGGCGGCTGCGAACAAAGAAGCGCTGCAAACTCGCCAGGGGGGCGGGACAGCCCGCGCCGCGCCCCCTCCCCAAGCCGGGCGGGCGTGCCCGGCCATGGGGTCCTCGCGGCGCCCCGACGGCGCTCTTACCTGGCCGGCGCGGACCTCCTTCTCCAGCTCGCGGTGGCGGTTGTGCCACACGAGGTAGTGCAGCGGGTACTTGCCCTCGGGCCCCTTCCTGGCGGAGGCGTTGGCGGGGATCATCGCCCGCTCCTCATGCCGGGGCCGCGGCGCCCGGCCCGGGAGGAGGGACCGCGCCAGAGCCAGGGCCCGGAGCCGCGGGGCGGGGGGCCAGCGCTGCCTGCTCGCAGGGCTGCGGCTCGGGCATGTGCTAGCGGCGCCGGCGGGCGGGGGTGGCGCGCCCGGAACGGTGCGGGCGGCGCGGGCCGCGGGCGTCCTCGCGAGGCGGCGGGCGGCGCGGAAAGGCCCCCACCCGCCCGGAGAGGGCGCGGGCACTCGGCGGCGCGGCGCGGACTCGCGCCTCGCCTCCCACACCCCCGCGTACAAAGACGCTGCTCGGCCGAGGGGGCAGGCGCCCGCAGCAGGCGCGGGGGCGCACGGGGCGAGGGCCCCAGGGACGCCGCCGCCGCAGGGACGCGCGCCCGCAGCTGCATAGCCCGGCCCTCAGCCCGAGCGGTCGGCTAGGGATGCAGGGATGCGGGGGAGAGAGGAGGGGGACGTGGGTGTCCTGGGCAGTGCTTGTTATAACTCGGCCCCGCGGCATCATGGGGCTTGTAGTCCGCCTCGTGGAACTGGGGGTGGCGAGTGGCCGGAGAGGGTCCCGCAGTGGCCCCCTGATTCATTGAGAGAGTGGGGAGGGAGTCAGGCCTGGCTGGAACGGAGGCAGTGTCCTGACGCCAGTTGGACTGGGGCGCACCGCCACCCGCTGGCATTTTGCCTTTTGCTGGGGAAGGAGGGGGTTACAGGCCTTGCTCAAGCCTTAGGGGTCGCGGGAAGGTGTGGCCTTCAGGATTGAGTTTGGGTCCTAGTGGAACGTGAGCAGGATCCAGATTCCAAGAAGAGTGACTGATGGGAGGAATCCTGAGAAAGGTGCGGGGCGTTAGTGCCAAGGGTCACTGGAGCAACCAGGAATCTGGCACCTGAAATACTGCGTAGGAGTCTTCCCTGCCTTCTTTTAAAATTAAACTCCATCTTCCACATTTGACGTTAGAAAGAGAATGTCTATTAAGGCTGGGAGAGCAGACCCCTCCCGCCATACGCTGTCCTCTGCAAGGACCAGAGTGAGGCTGGGCAGAGACAGCAGCAGGTGGCAGCTCCCCACCTCCACCCCATGTGGTACCCTCTGGAGAGGAAGTGACTGATTCCAGAGACTAACTCCTTCCTGAATAACCCCAGGGCAGAGAGGTCTTTCCAGAAGGGTGCCTGCAGATGCCGCGATAAAAGTGGAATTGCCCTCTGGGGCAGCCTATTGCAAGGGCTGGTAGGACCTGGAGTGGATAGGGACTGGGGTGTCTGAGAGAACCTGAGTGAATTCCTCCTTACTATCTGCCTGACCTTAAGCAGATTGCTTAAATTTTCTGGCTTCTCGGACCACTCACCTCTAAAATGTGACACTAAATACTACCTCCTCGGGTGAGCTAAGGATAGTGACTGCCCTGGAAATGGCGCATCCCTCCCCCAACCAGGCGGACTGGGACAGGTGGGGGGACCAGGCACAGTGCCTTCTTGACCCCACCTTATAACAAGACAGGAATAAGGGATTCCATACCAGCCCTACTTAGAACAATCCAGGAAGCATTTTTGTGGGAGGTGCTAGCAAAAGCTTGCAAACTCTCCGAGCCTCTCTCAGGTTTCTTTGTGTGGTCTTCTGTCCTACCTCCTCCACACCCTGCAGTGCCAGGCCCCGGCGGGAAAGGATGAGGGAGGAGTGGACCGCCTCGCCCCTTTCTCTAGGCTGGGAGGATCCAGCTGGCGTCTCCCGCAGCCGGAGACCGCTGCCCACCTCCACCACGAGGGGTCAGCAGAGTGTCGTGGCTGCTGCCAGAGTTGGGGAGGGGGCTGGAGCGGGGAAGGGACGGCTAGGAGTGGCCGGGAGAATGCCTGTACATTTCCTCATTAAATTGTTTTTAGAGTCTTTTTGCGATTCCTCTTTAACTGTCCTGCTTCCTGAGGTGGCGAAGTCTCCAAAGGGAAATTCTGAAACCCTTTTATCCCTAACCCCAGGCCCAGAAGCTCGTCTGTGGCGGGGCTGGGGGCTTCGGGAACAAAGTTTGGAGAGTGGATCCGTGCTTCGGCCACTCCCAGGTAGTCCCAGGGCCAACCAGGAGATGGGGCTAGCGGGGTGGGGGGAACGGGGTGACTTAACCTTCCTCCCCTGAAAAGGCTTGGAGCTTAAGGAGGCGGGGAGCTCAGCCTGGATTGTGGGGGGGGGGGGGGGCCTATCCTCTGGGCAGCCGGAGTTTCTCTTTTTGCCAAGCGGCCCTGGACTCTAAACCCAGGTCGCTTTTCCTCCGGCCTGCGCGCTCCAGCTGCCACGTGCTCGAGACGCGCCCACACAGCAGAGAAACAAAGACAGCCAAGCAATGGGGCTGCCAGCAGCCGCCTCGACTTCTAATAAATGAAATTCCATAGCTGGGGGTCGATCGGGGGTGAACGGGCGGCCACAGTTCGTGGGCTATGCGCCCGGTAAGAGCGGCCAGGCCGCTCCTCCCATCGCCAGGGATGGGGCCACGAAGCCCACGGACGGGCTCCTCGGTGGAGTGCAGCACAGGGCGGCAGGTGGTGTCCTCCCTCCCCCCGCCCCCGCCCCCCCCCCCCCCCCCCCGCGAGGTATCTTTGCTCGCAGAAACCCTGCCAGATGAGCTGCTGGCTATGGGGGGAGGGGATGCCTGCAAGAAGATTTTTTTTTAAGGTGTGATTATAAATATACCTCGTGGATCGCAATCTCAAACAAACTTGTCAATCTGGGCTGCAACGAAAGGCGATGGAGGCAGCTTTGCATATATTTCGGGTGGTGTGACTCATGAACATTACTTGTCTCCCCCAGGGAAGCAGCCTGCCACCCACAAGTCACTGCTGCTCTGGAACCGCTGGGATAAAATCAACCAACTCCCGCACCCCTGCCCAAGGACTCCCCTCCTGCTCCCTTGTTACACAGCAGGACTACATGCCGCTGGGGAACCCTCCCCTAATCTGGGGAACCGTCCCTTAATCGTGTCACCACTGACCGGGCCCTTGGGCCTGGGCCTGGGCACCCCTGCCCTCTTCCCACAAACAGAGTTCTGGCCTTTTGCTGCTGCAGGGATGGGGGTTGGGTGCACGTGGGGCACACGTGTATGGGGGAGCATGGTCAGTCCAGGGGTGCACCCACGTGCGGCCTGCGCCTTCTCTCCCTGTCCAACCCCCCCCCCACCTCCAGTGAGTCTCAGTGTGAAGTCCAGGAAGAAAGGCCACCACAAAAAAGGTCCCTATATGTTATATGCACACGCCCTGGACACACACACCCCTGGTGGCTTAGAAACACCGTTGACATATACAAGACCGATGTGAAGTGGATATTACTGCACACAGGCACAGTGGTCACTCCTCAGGAGGTCTTCAAAAAAAATTGCCCAGATTCTTTCCTCTCTGGATGAAAGCATGGAGGAGGAATAGATGTCTTTTTAGCCCGGTGGCAGGGGATACACTGCATGACCTCTGGCTCCTGGGCGCCCATATTGCTGGCGGTGTGCGCAGTCAGCAAGAGTGTGACCACACATACACCTGGACACACAGAGGCGGACTCATGGGGGACCAGGATGCACAACTCACCCCAAACAGAGACAGGTACCCTGAACCACAGCGGGTACCCTGAACCACAGCCCCTTGATGAGGAAGGGGACCCCGGGCCTCCAGCTCCTTACTCTCTTCTCTGATCCCCAGGGTTCACTGTCCCCGGAAATTAAGGGGATGGGGCTGTGAGGCAAACTCACACCGTCTGGGGACAGGGGTACACCGGAGCCGAGGCCTGGGCCTTAGGAGGCACTGCCGGCTCTGGCCTGGCGGCGGCCGTGGCCCCTTTAAACGCCCCCGCCCCTTCCCGCCCGCGCTCTCGGCTTCCTTTCTCCGGGAGGCGCGGCAGGCAGGGCCTGGCGGCGGGGCGGGTGTGCAGTCTGCCCCTCCCCCGGTGGGCCGGGCCTGCGCTGCTTCCTGCAGGAGCGGCCGGGAGCCGCGCAGGGGGCGGAGAGAGCGAGCGGCGAGCGGCGGTGGGGCGGCGCGGGGCGGTGCGGGGCGGAGGGCGCCCGAGGGCGAGCGGGCGGGCGGGCACGGCGGGTTCCGGGCCAGCCCCGGGGGCGGACGGTTGGCCGGGCTCGCGGAGCCTAGCCGAGGCCTTGCCGGAGCTGGGCCGGGCTGCAGGGGCCGTCGCCGCCCGGGCCCGCCGCCCGCGCCCCCCACGCTGGCCCAGAGGGCTGCGGCCGCGTCGCCGCTGAGGATGTCCCGGAAGGGGCCGCGAGCGGAGGTGTGTGCGGACTGCAGCGCCCCGGGTAAGCGGGTCCGGGTCGGGGGCGGGACCGCTCACCGAGGCGCCGCCGGGCGGGCGCCGGGGCCTGGCGGGAGCGCCTTGCGGGGCCGGAGGGCGGGGCGGGGCCGGGCCGGGGGCTGCGGCCTCCGGCCTCCGGTCTCGGCCCCCGCCCGGGCCACTGCGGAGCCGCGTCCTTGGCGGGAGGGACGCCTGGGGGGGCCGCTGTTTCCTCGCGTCCGTGGACCGGCGAGGAAGGACATTCCCAGCGCCGCCTCCCACCCCTCAGTATGAGGGAGGAGGGCAGCTGGCTGCCCCCGCTTCCATCTCAGTATCCAAACGGAAGCGCCAGCCTGGGGTGGCAGGAGGGCTGTGGCAGAGGCCGGCCGAGTTTAGGAGGTGGGGGCGAGTGTGGTTTTGTGTCATCTCAGTGCCACCCCCGCGTCTTGCACCTGCTGCTCGCATGGTCTGCGCGCCCGCTGGGGTGGCGGAGGGCAAGGGGCAGGGAGCTGGGCAGATGGGCCAGGGGGGCCTGGGTACTGTTTCCTCGGGATCAGGTGAGGGGGTGGCTACTCCTAGGAATCCCTGCCCCGGGTTCCCAAGGCTCCTCGCAGGGCCTGGTGTTCAGGGCCACCGCGAGCCTGGGCATCTTCCCTTGAGGCGTCCCCAGGCCTGGTGACTGGGAGCAACGAGACAGCTTTTACTGGGTTCCAGTAAGGCCTACTTGGAAGGTGGGCTTGGCGTTACCCCAGCCTGGGCACAGACCCCTCCCCATCCCCTAGCCCAGTTTGGCCAGAAATGGGTAGGGAGCAGTGCCGAGGGGTGCCTAGATTCCTGGGATCCACCTGGCTTCCTGGCCTGCCTCCTGGCTGTATTTACCATGGTGTTTCCCTTCTCCTTCCCAGCAGAGTCAGGTCCAGGCTGATGTGAACCCCCCCTGACCTACTGAGGAAGTGAGGATCAGTGACCCAGAGAGGCTGCTCCCTTCTGATGCGGGAGGACACTGCCAGTGATGGGGCTCAGCAGCTGGCCTGGGGAAAGGAAAGCCCTGGCCCTTGACCGTCTTCTTTTTAGAAAAGGCGCCATCTCCCTGGGAGACCTCGGGGGAGGATGGGGTTGTCTGTGAACCTCTGGGCACAAAATAAGTGTGAGAGTGTGGGGTGCTGTTTTGTGGGCCCGTAACTTCCAGCCACCCTTTGGACAGAACCAGGACCCCAACAGGGAACTGTGGGTGCCTGGCAGAGGCACGGTGGTCTGGGTGGTTTTGACCCTGAGGCCTCCTCTCAGGGCATGTCATGGTCTAGAGGGCCTTGAAGAAACTTATGGGGGCGGGCGAAGGGAGGAGAGAAGCGGTGTCCTTACCCCTGATTAGTTAGAAACTCTCTCTTTACCCCAGCTGCAGGCAGGTCTGGGGATGGAAGGGCTAGGAGGAGAGCTTGCCTTCTGTATGTCTGTCCAAGGCTGTTCTGCACCTCTGCTGGGCAGACGTAGCAGTGGGGGGAGGGCAAGTAGGACTGGGAGGGGGTTGCTTAGCAGACACTTTATCAGGGAAGCCTGGATTTTGGTGTTGTCTTTGTTTCCAGCTTACTCTGTGACTCATGGCAAGACTTTCCTCACTCTGGGTCTCAGTTTCCTCAACTCTGAGGCAAAGAAGTTGGAGTAGAAATGGTTTTTGAGGACTGTTCCATCTCCAAGTCTGTGGTCCTGATTCTGGGCCAGGGGGACGCTGGGCAGCATTAGCAAGGCAGTTGTCCTTTCTCTGCTGCATTTGACTGTTTGGCTGGAAGCCTCTGGATGTCCAGTGGGCATGGGCAGGAGTGGTGTGTATCTGTTGTGTTGGGGTGCCCAGCTCCTACCCCCAGTCCTCATCCCACAGAGCCATTTGTGCCCCCCTGGAATCTCCTTTTCCCCTGATCCAGAATACAGATCAGGAAGAGGCAGGTGGTGAGGTCAGGATGGTGAGGTGTGCGGGGTGCTGATGAAGTCTTGCTCATCCCCCCACCCCAGCACCTAGCATGGTGTCTGGCACATCGCAGGCATTCTTCAAGTGTCTGGATGCTTCTCAGGACCCCAGCTGACTCTTTGGGGCTACCCCACACCCCGACCCTATGATGCATGGAGTGGCATTTTCAGTCTGGGACCTGTAGCAGCCCAGGTAAGAGGCTTGAGGGAAACCAGCAGTTTGGAGCCCAGGCCCAGAGCCACCTCCTTGGTGTGTGCTTCCTACCCAAAGTCGTAGGCTTCTCACTGTGACAAGAGCCCTGCAGTCCCAGCCCTAGGAGTGGGGTCGTGGCCTTTTTGTGGTTGGTTAATTTGCAGGGTCATGGAGGTGAAAGGTAAGATGCAGCCTGACCCCAAAGGGCCCTGTCCTCCCTCTGATCGCAGGCCTGGGCACACGGGACAAGTGTGAGTATGCTGTGAGACGGCTGGGCATAGCATGGCTGCTCTGGCAGCTGGTGCCACCTCATTAGGCACCGTCTGTGTCCCTGCCTGCCTTGGGAATCCAGGAGAGGGCCAGGGGTCGGGGAACCCTGGAGAATGTGTTTCCTGCCCCTCCACTCACCCTGCCACACAGTCCCGGCTTCTCTCTCAAGGGCCTGCTCCTCACGCCACAGGCCTTCAGGCAGCCTTCCCGCTTTGGCAGCCCCAGGCACAGGCGTGAAGACCTCAAGATGCCCATCCTACAGGCACCTTGAGTGAGCAAGGCTGGCCACCAGCTAGGGACATTTGGGAAACTGCAGGCTCATTTGTCTTCATAATATAGATTGTGGGGCAGGGTGAGTGATGGGCTTCTTCTTTTACTGAGGTATAACTCATGTACAGCAAAGTGCCTCTTCCTTATTGTTCAGCCTGATAAGTTTTTACTTGTGTATATACTTGTGTAACCACAACTCCGATCAAGAGCTAGAGCATTCCTATTACTCTATAGGGCTTTCTTGTGTCAACGCCCCCCAAAGGCAACCGCCATTCTGACCTCTATCCCCATGAATTACTCTTGCCTGCTTTCAAGACGGTGGGCTTCTCCCTCTTGTCTAGTGAGGATCTGGTCCCTAGATCAGAAGAGGCTGGCTCCGGGCCCTAGAGGTCACCAGTGGCCTTGGTTAGTGACATGTATTCACCTTAATAGAGGTCTCCATGGGGTTGGTGCTGGTTAACATTATCCCAGGACCCCTCCTGCCACTTGCTCACACATACCAGACGCCCCCCACCCCACGACTGAGGCAGAAGCCCAGGGGGAAGGTTGGCAGGATACTGAGGAGGAGACCACATCCCCTAACCCTTATGCCCCCTATCCCTTCTGCCCTGAGTTTGGTCCTGGAAGCCTTTTTGGGGGCAAGGGTCCCTTAACCTTAAATTACAGTAGCCATTTGACTTTCAGAAACCCTTCCTAGCCCTTTGGCTTAGGAACTGGCCTAGGTGGGCCTTGGGGGCTCCTGCTTGGGTAGGCCCAGGCCCCTTGGGCATAGGGAGTAGGTAGTAAGGTGACCCATCTGTGTCATCCAGAACTGAGCTGGCACCAGTGTGCCCCAGACCAGGACAGTGTCCCCTGCCCACCCTTCCTATTTCAGGTCACCGTGGAAGAGAGGGAGAACCCCTCCCCCAGGCTGGGAGAGTGCCGAGCAGAGCCTTGGACCCCTTTTCCCAGATCCTGGTCACTGCCTCATTCAGGGGCTCACCATGTCTGGTCTGGATATCTGGATATCTGGCCAGCCTTCCCAGGTCTGGCTTCTCCGGTAGGGCCATGGGCTTGGGGTGGAGGCCTTAGAGCTGCCCATTTATGATCCTGGCCTGGGCGGCTCCCTACTGACAGGAAACCCCACCATTTCAACAAGAGGAATTTAGGCTGCGTCATTTCCAGCTTCCTGCCTGGGCTGGCGGAGGTAGCTGGCAGGCAGACCCCTGACCCAGTGGTGTTTGGGAGTGGGGGGGAAGGAGCTTTCCATGCCTGGGGGGGGGGGCCTCACCGTTTGGGTAAAGCCAACACTAAAGTTTGCTCTAGGGCTCCCCCTCTTGGCACAGATGGCAGGTCCCTTCCTCGTGGGCCCCTCAGCCTCCGAGGAAGGTGTATGGCGGGTACCTCCTGCATCCCTCTGCCCTGTTTTGGGGGGATCCCTAAAGAAGTCCAGACCCAAAGAACTGAGCCCTCCCCCTTTCACTTCCTGTTTCCATGCCATGGAGGGGACACTCACCACGGCAGAGCTCAGGCTGTATCCTGACTCGGTTTCCTCACAATTCTCTGGCGAACACTGGCAGAAGTCCTTGCAGGGAAGGGTCTGAGAATTGCCTTCTGGTTGGAGAGGCTCTCATTACCCCAAGCCTGTCCCCTCCCCTAGTGGGGGCCACTCTGGACAACGTGAGCACTAGGGGTGAGGCAGGGAGCCAGTCCCCACCCCCTCACCCCCCGCCAGGACAGGGCTTCCTGAGACAGGCCGGGGGCCTGGGCAGAGCCCAGTGTCCTTCGAGAGACTCCCTGCCCCCACTCTCCAGTGGCACACAATGGCTGCTTTCTCCCCCGTGACCTTTCCGCAGCCTGAGCTGTATGCAGCTGTCTCCTCCCCCTCTCCCAAGGGGCCTGGGATGGGTGGCATCTCCCCTGCCCTGGAGAAGGACCCCAGGAGTTCCCATCCTGCTCTGGTCCCCCTTCTTGCTTCTAAAGTTCACTTCTCCCCAAGGAGTGGAGAGTGGCTCCCATGGCCCTTGCCCACTTGGGGCTGCAACAGCAGCTGGTGTGGACATGGCATGGTCTCTGGCGTCTAAATGCCTGGGTTCACATCCCAGCAGTCCCACTCATTAGCTGTGTGCCTTTGAGTAAGCACCCTAACCTCTCTGAGACGCTGCTTCCTCATTGGTAAAGCAGGGGTAGCATTTCCCACCTTGCCTGACAGTCATTAGAGGTACCATACTTATGGCACCCAACTGTACACAGTGGGTACTCAGTCAGTGTTAGTTCCTTTGCTCCCTCCATCTCCCTTAAGAGGGGCTCCAGCTCACCCCATCACTGTTGGTTGTCAGGAGACTCGGTCATGAAAAGGGCTCTTACCTGCCAGGATGAGGACAGAGGCGGGAGCCCCCAGAGGGGTGTGATGGGTCAGGCAGGTGAGCCATTGGTTCTAAAAGAAGCCTGAGTGTAGGAGAAATGTGGCACTGACCCGGACACAGGAGTGCCTAGAGATGTGTGGCATGCAGTCCTTGGGGACTCCTGCCTCCCTGGGGCAGGGCTAGGGTCTCAGCCTTGTTCCCTGGGGAAAGGCTGTGGAACTGGTCGCAGTGGCTGCAGGACAGGAAGCTGTGCCCGCCGAGTAGGCCCTGGGGACCACACCTCCCCAGAGGGGCAAAGACATGTAGGAAAGGGCTTGGCTCTGATGGGAGTCCCTCCCACCTCCAGAGCTCAGCGTCCTCATCGCTGGTCCAGCTCCCAGAGCCTTGGGGGACTGAGTGAGCAAATGTGCGTGGAGTTCTAAGCGTAGTGCGGGCCCAGGGCCGTGTTCAGGAGGCCTCGCCGGTGTCTGGCTGTGGCTGACCCTTCCCCCCACCCCGGCAGACCCCGGCTGGGCCTCCATCAGCAGGGGTGTGCTGGTGTGTGACGAGTGCTGCAGCGTGCACCGGAGCCTGGGACGCCACATCTCCATCGTCAAGCACCTTCGCCACAGCGCCTGGCCCCCCACTCTGCTGCAGGTAAGGGCTGTGCCGGGCAGTTCTTCCCCGCGGCGTGTGCTGAGCGCCAGCACGTTTCCCCCCGCACCCACATACACAGCTGTCTGGATCCCGCAGCTTCCGGGGGCAGCACCCACCCAGGGCGGAACCCAATCCTGACCCTCTCCACCCGGGCGCCGGCCCACGCGGAGAGGAAGCTTCCAGGACGGGAGTCACACAGACCTGGGCTCTCACCCCAGCTCTGCCACCTAGTAGCTCGGCCACATAGTGTTGAGCTTAACATCTCAGAGCCTTGGTGTGCCCACCATGTCACCCTAAGTGCTAAGCAGGACCCACATCCTTGGCTGGGATGGCCTGACTGGGTAGGGGTGCAGCGGTGCCGGGCACACAGTAGGCCTGTTAGTACTGTGTCCAGCCTGGTGCTCGGAGGTGTTCCCCAGCGCGCAGTGGGCATTCTCACTCTGGCACTTCTTCCTTACAGATGGTGCACACACTCGCCAGCAACGGGGCCAACTCCATCTGGGAGCATTCCCTGCTGGACCCCGCGCAGGTGCAGAGCGGCCGGCGCAAAGCCAACCCCCAAGACAAAGTCCAGTGAGTCGGGCTCGAGGGCTGGTGGCTGAGGTTGTGCGCTCAGGGGCAGGAGCCTGGGAGGTGGCTGGGTGACTGGCCTCCCCCGCTCTGCTCCCCATTTCCCCCTGTGTGCTCCATGTAGCCCCATCAAGTCAGAGTTCATCAGAGCCAAGTACCAGATGCTGGCTTTTGTGCACAAGCTGCCCTGCCGGGACGACGACGGAGTCACCGCCAAGGACCTCAGCAAGGTTTGTGGGGCCCCACAGCGGAGGGCTGGGCCTCTCCTCTCCTCACCCACAGTGCCATCACCACTGAGCCCTAGGCCCCCAAGGCAGCCAGGTCAGGCAAGCATGGTGGGCACGGTGGAGGGACGAGATTGCGTGGTCAGGCCACTTGTGAATAAGGCCCCTCCGCTCCCAAGTGGACACACGAGGCTAAAATTCTTCAGCTGCCACCCGAAAGGCAGAAAACTCTGGGCAGTTTCTGAGCCTCCCAGAGCCTTGGTTTCCTCATCTGTAAAATGGGAAAGAAATAGCATCTACCACAGAGTTAACAGCTGTTATAAGCAGAGCACGCTGCACGTGGTAGGTGGTGACTGACTGCAGCTGTGATTAATGGGCATGAACTCCTAGTGGGAAGCCCTCTGCCCCACCAACAGCCTAACTTCAGCTGGGCCCCTTGGAGCTCGTAGGAGTCCCAGGCAGGCCTGGACTAGGTGCCGCTGGAGGTGGGAGGGGCCCCCCACACACCCGTTTGTGGCACACTCTGCTCCTCACAGCAACTCCACTCGAGCGTGCGGACGGGAAACCTGGAGACGTGTCTGCGCCTGCTGTCCCTGGGTGCCCAGGCCAACTTCTTCCACCCAGAGAAGGGCACCACACCGCTGCATGTGGCTGCCAAGGCAGGGCAGACGCTGCAGGCCGAGCTTCTCGTAGTGTACGGGGCTGACCCTGGCTCCCCTGATGTTAACGGCCGCACACCCATTGACTATGCCAGGTGAGGGTCTGCTGAAGGGTGAGGCTCGGGTGGGTGTGGGGAGCGGGCTGCGGCTGTAGGGCTGAGCCATGCCCCCTCCCCACAGGCAGGCGGGGCACCATGAGCTGGCGGAAAGGCTAGTCGAGTGCCAGTATGAGCTCACTGACCGGCTGGCCTTCTATCTCTGTGGACGCAAGCCGGGTGAGCAGAGTGTGGGGCGGGCTTGGCTGGGCCAGGCAGGTGGGACCCAGACACACCCCAGCAGCAGGTGCCATGGTGACAAAGCCGGCTGGGGAACAACGTTGCTAGGCAACTGGCTCCTGTGAAATTGCTGCAGGCTCTGGGCTGCAGCGTGTTGGGGTAGGGAGTGGGGGTGGGCGTAACTTCCAGCCAGTTCCCAGGGCTCTTGGGGGTGGCCTGCCCTCCTCCCTTCCCCTGTCATTTCTGGGTGCCAAGCCCTGCTCATGGCAGTGAGGTGGGCTCCCAGCTGCTAAGGCCACCCAGCACCAGTGACTTGGCATTTTTATTTTTATTCAGATCACAGGAATGGGCATTACATCATCCCGCAGATGGCGGACAGGTGAGTGCCCACCTGATGCCCCTTCCCAGAGGTGGCTGGATGCCCTGTGGGTGCCTGACCCCCAGAGCTGCCCCCACCCCCGAACTCTTCAGCTTTAGGGGCCTGGGACCCCCGCCCCCACTCCCCTTCGGGGGCTGGAGGCACAAGCATATCGCAGTCCTGTCCTCACTCCCTAATGCTGGGCCCCAAGGCAGGTAAGAAATGTTGACTCAGCACACAGCCAGCACAGCCTAACCCCCATGGCTGTCAAGCACGTGGGGTTTGAGTACAAGAAACGGCCCCCCTAGGAGCACGGATCACTGAGTTCTGTTCCCAGTGGCACTGACCCCAACTGTAAAATCTTTAGACAAATTTTTGCTCTTCAGTGAAAAGGTGGTGGGCCCCGGGAGTTTGACTAACTTTGGGATTCTGCCAGGCCTCTGTGGTGTGCTCAGAAATTGGGCAGGGGCTGCGGGCCCAAGGCCAGTAGAGGTGTTTCTGCCTCTTATCCAAGAGGCCCCAGGAGCCCAGGCTGGGTTGGGGACGCTCACCCAGCTCACAAGATGGATGCTAGCGCCACCTGGTGGCTGCCCGCGATGGCCAAGCTGTGCCTGCTGGCCTGGATCTGGAGAGGAGGCTCCTTCCCTCTCTAGAAGCCAGTGTGGCCAGATGGGGATGGTCAGACCTGGGCACCTCGGATCCCTGAACGCCCAGATCTTCTCTCTTCTGAGACCCCAAGACTCCCCGCTACTTTTCTGGTCTGATTTTGCCTGGTGTGTCTGCCTGCTTGCGTGTGTATTGTAAACGTGTTCTCAATGAAATGTTAACTGACCACCTTCCCAGTGCCAGCTGTTCTTGGCACTGGACCCAGAGGTAACTCAGGCGTGATCCCTACCCTTAAGGAGGTCACAGCCAAGAGGGGAGGCACCCTAGTCAGTTGTAGTCCATTGTGGGGAGTGCAGCAAGAGAGGCAAAGGCATAGACGTCAGAAATGCTGCGCCAGGAACTGCAGGCAGACTGTGTAGCTGAAGCATGTGAGAGGCAGGGAATCCCAGGAGCAAGACTGGAAGAGAGACGGGGCAAGAGAGTGGCTGGTCCTGAGCCCCGACAAGAGCTGAGACCACCCCAAGAGCAGAGAGGTTCCAACACGGATGTGTGGAGTCTGCTCTGCCACTTACTGGCTGTGTGGCTTCAGGCAGGCTCCTTAACCTCTCTGAGCCTTAGTTACTGCTCCTGGAAATAAGGGTGACTGTACCTATCTTTCTGGGCTTCTGAGAGGATTAGATAAGAGAGTGCATGCAAAGCATTTAGCGTTTTTATTTCGTTTATTTTTTTGGCCTCACCGCGTGGCTTGCGGGATCTTAGTTCCCCAACCTGGGCCCCCAGCAGTGAAAGCACCGAGTCCTAACCACTGGACCGCCAGGGAATTCCCTAGCATATTTTTAAGTGAGCTTTTTGTTGAAGTGTTCCATACATAACCTGTTACTATTGAAAAGTTCCTAAGGCCAGGGGTAGCGCAGCCAGATGTGTCAAGAATACTTTGGCTTCTGGGTGAATAAAGGGTTGCAGGGGCAAGACTGGAAGTGGGAAGATGGATGAAGAAATGTTGCAAAAGACCAGGCAGGAGGATGGAATGGCAGAACCTGGGGAAAGCCTGGCTAGGGCTTGAGGGTGAGGGAGGTTGCAGGTGACTCCCGGGAGCTGCCGCTGGTGCTGGGCAAGTGGGTCACTGAGAGGAGGAGCGAGCCGGCCGAGGAGCGGGCTGGGGGGAAGATGAGTTGGGTTTGGTACACTTTGGGTCTGGCATGTGCACGGAGATGGGTCTGAGCTTGACGTGGGAAGGCGTTTGCTGCCCTGCTCCTGGGTAATTGCTGCCTCTGTCCTGTTCTTCCCTCTGCTGCCTTCCTCTGGACTTAGATCGCGGCAAAAGTGCATGTCTCAGAGGTATATGGTGCCTGCTCGGGAACAGGCTCTGGAGGTTGGGTGGGGCAGGGAGGCACTTTGGTGTGCAGCACCTGGGGTGTCGTCTCCCTGGGATCCCTGCATGTTTGGGAGGTCACTGGCAGGGGCCTGGCCACCGCTCATGTCTGGCCTCTCCCCTCTTCCCCATTCCCCTCTCCCTCCGTCATCCACAGCCTAGACCTGTCCGAGTTGGCCAAAGCTGCCAAGAAGAAGCTGCAGGCGGTGAGTCTACTCAGACAGGCCCCTAAGGCTTGGAGCTGCCCTCCATCTCTGACCCGCCTCCGTCCCTGCGATGGCGCCCCCTTTCTCTGACCTGGTGCCCTTTTCCAAGTCTTGGACCTGCCCCTCCCTCTAGTCTCCTCAGTCACCTGTCCTCCACCTCCACACCCCTCACCTTTGACCCTGGCTCTGCCCTCCTAAGGCTCCCAGGGCGCGTGGCACATCTCTAGCTACCTGGGCACTAACCAGTCTGCTCTGGTCTCCCTCTGCCTCTCCCACCTCGGAGCTTGGCAGACAGACCCCTACCCCAGTTGCCAGTTCTGAGACTGGGGGGAGGGCTGCGGCACAGGGGACACACAAGTGGTTTTCAACATCTTATAAGATCCCGGTGAGCTGGCTTGGTTGGCACTGGGGGGCCAGTTGATCTGACAAAGCCTGGGTCCCCGTCTCCGCCTCCAGCTCAGCAACCGGCTTTTTGAGGAACTTGCCATGGACGTGTATGACGAGGTGGATCGAAGAGAAAATGACGCTGGTGAGCCGGGAGGGGATCAAAGCCTTGGGCGGAGGGAACAGAGCACCTGCCTGCTGGGGAGGGGCTGGGACCTGGTGTGGCTCTGGGGTCCTTTTCCTGGGACTAGGAAGAGGTACCGGGGGCTGGTCTGCTCGGCAGGCCTGCACGTAAGCCCTGGCCAGCTGTGAGCCCAGCCAGGCAGGCAGCCTGCTCCTCCCCGCAGCCCCCGGGACTGGGGCTCCTCTGCTCTGGCTGCCTCCCGCTCTGGCTCTCTCCCCAGCCCCACTCCGCCCCCTACATCCCTTCTTCCTGGCCACAGCCAGATTCCAGCCCAAACTCCCGGTTGGGGCTGGCGGGAGGGAGTCGCCTCTTTCTGTTTGTCAGTCCCCAACCAGCCTCGCCCGGCCTCGCTCTGACCCAGCCTTACTTCCCCTGTCCAAAGACCACCCCTTTCTTGAACACCAACACTCGGTGGGCATGGGGAGGAGCTCGGAAGGCTGTGCTCCTTGCTTTCCCACCTCCACCCCGTGGGCCTGGTCCCCGCGGACCATCCGCTCCCTGCCCCTCCCCCCCCAGTGTGGCTGGCGACCCAAAACCACAGCACCCTGGTGACGGAGCGCAGTGCCGTACCCTTCCTGCCCGTTAACCCTGAATACTCAGCCACGCGGAATCAGGTGAGTGGGCTGGACGGGGGTGGGGGGGGGGCCTGGGGCGATGAGCTCCCCTCCTGGGGTCACCAGCTCCGTGGGTCCTGCCCTTCCTGGCAGGCTGCTGTCCAGGCCGAGCCTTCCCCACTCCTGGCCCCGCTGGCTCTGGGATCTGGGGAGGGGAGGAGGCTGCTTTTTGGAGCACTTAGTGAGCAGCCCCTGGGGGGGTTCCAGCCTCTTCCTGAGAGCTCCCCTAGGCACCCCAAATCTGTGTCATTCCCCACCCCCTGCCCTGGCCCGGCCAGCTGGGCTGGCACATTTTAGCTGTGGTTAAGTCAACTGTCGGGACAGCCTGGCTGCTTTGTCCCCATCCCCGTGTGTCAGCCGTAAGGGCCTCCTCACGCCAGCCCGGCCCTTTCTGCCTCCCAGGGGCGACAGAAGTTGGCCCGCTTTAATGCTCGAGAGTTTGCCACCTTGATCATCGACATTCTCAGTGAGGCCAAGCGGAGACAGCAGGGCAAGAGCCTGAGCAGCCCCACAGGTGGGAAGGGTGTGGATGGGGGCGTGGTGGTGGGCACTGTTCCAGGATATTCTCTCTCATGGCTCCCTTCTGGGGGTGGCATGACAGATGGGCCGTGTGAGCCCTGAGTGACAGGCCTGTGCCCTCAGACAACCTCGAGCTGTCTGTGCGGAGCCAGAGTGACCTGGACGACCAGCACGACTACGACAGCGTGGCCTCGGACGAGGACACAGACCAGGAACCCCTGCGCAGCGCCGGTGCCACCCGGAACAACCGTGCTCGGGTCTGAGCGCTGCCCCTCCCCACGCCTCCACCAAGGCCCTGCTCCATCCTCTCATAGCTCGGGGCCTCGGGGACAAGGGGGCTGACTGTCTCACGTCTCCTTCTGCAGAGCATGGACTCCTCAGACCTGTCGGACGGGGCCGTGACACTGCAGGAGTACCTGGAGCTCAAGAAGGCCCTGGCCGCCTCCGAGGCAAAGGTGCAGCAGCTCATGAAAGTCAACAGCAGCTTGAGTGATGAGCTCCGGAGGCTGCAGCGGGAGGTGAGGATGGGGGCCTGCCAGGGCCCCAGTGCAGGGAGGAGTTACCCCCTCCTGGAGGTGGTGGTGCTGCCTGGACCCTCCGGAGTGTCTTGACGCCATTCTCACTCTCAGATCCACAAGCTGCAGGCCGAGAACTTGCAGATCCGGCAGCCGCCGGGGCCAGTGCCCTCAGCCCCACTCCCCAGCGAACGAGCGGAGCACGCGCCCATGGGGCCTGGCGGGAGCACCCACCGCAGGGACCGCCAGGCCTTCTCCATGTATGAACCGGGCTCTGCCCTGAAGCCCTTTGGAGGCCCACCTGGGGATGAACTCACCACCCGGCTCCAGCCTTTCCACAGCACCGTGAGCTGCCTACGGGCCTCGGGGTGGGGGGTGGAGACAGGGTTGGGGCCACTGCAGGGCCCTCCATGACGCCCACTGTGCCACCCCCAGGAGCTGGAGGATGACGCCATCTATTCAGTGCACGTCCCTGCTGGCCTTTACCGGGTAAGCAGGGCCTGGGGGAGGTGGGTCCGTTCCCACAAATAGGTTGTGAGCCCCAGCGGGTGCCAGGCTCTATGCTGGACGCTGGGCACAGGGATGGCTAGACACACACGGTCCCAGCCTCACTGCAGGGAAGCCGCAAGGTGGGTGGTGGGGAGGAGGAGACTGACTCCAGCCCCGCCTGGGTTTCAGGTCCGGAAGGGGGTGTCGGCCTCAGCTGTGCCCTTCACTCCCTCCTCCCCACTGCTGTCGTGCTCCCAGGAAGGAAGCCGCCACACGGTAATGTGCATCCCCAGGGCCCGAGGGATGGGCTGAATGAGATGTGTGCTTGGGAGGTGATGGGCGGCGGGGGGGGGGGGAGCGGGTGTGGTGTCTGTGAACGTGCACCTTACCTGCCACCCCTTCCCTGTACCCCTCCAGAGCAAGCTTTCCCGCCATGGCAGCGGCGCAGACAGTGACTATGAGAACACGCAAAGTGGGGACCCGCTGCTGGGGTGAGGCCCCTGGGGGAGGGGGGTGAGTGGCCCCTGAGCGTCTGTCAGGGTGTAGGCAAGCGGCCTCACGGTTGGAATGCCTCCCTCTCTCCTCTCTAACCCCAGCCTGGAAGGGAAGAGGTTTCTAGAGCTGGGCAAGGAAGAGGACTTCCACCCGGAGTTGGAAAGCCTGGATGGAGACCTTGACCCTGGGCTTCCCAGCACAGAGGATGTCATCCTGAAGACGGAGCAGGTCACCAAGAACATTCAGGAATTATTGCGGGCTGCCCAGGAATTCAAGCATGACAGGTATGGAGGTGGGCAGAGGCTCGTATGGGCTTCTGGGGTGTTGCAGATGGCAAGAGAGGGACCAGTGTTCCACTGTCCCTGGGAACCTTCCCTGAGAGCCCTCCTCCTAATTTACCCTCCCTTCTCCCCATAGCTTTGTGCCCTGCTCAGAAAAGATCCATTTGGCTGTGACTGAGATGGCCTCTCTCTTCCCAAAGGTACAGGGGCCAGAGAGGGGAGCAGGACTGGGCGGCGCCTCAGGGTGGGACAGGGCCTCAGGGCGGGGCAGGTGTAGAGAATCTGACGACTGCCTGAGTGGAGACATGGACACACTGGGCCATATCATAGCTCGTGGTTTGAAATCCAAGGCCCAACTAACTACCTCCGCCCTCCCTCCCTCCCTCCAGAGGCCAGCCCTGGAGCCAGTGCGCAGCTCCCTGCGGTTGCTCAACGCCAGCGCCTACCGGCTGCAGAGCGAGTGCCGGAAGACAGTGCCCCCGGAGCCTGGCGCCCCTGTGGACTTCCAGCTGCTGACTCAGCAGGTGATCCAGTGCGCCTACGACATCGCCAAGGCTGCCAAGCAGCTGGTCACCATCACCACCCGAGAGAAGAAGCAGTGACCACTCTCCCTGCACCCTCACCCGCACCCTGGGACCTCACTGGCCATGGGAGCTGGGCCACTCCAGACACTAATCCCCACCCCAACAGAGCCGCTGGCACAAGTGCCCTTAGTGCTGCCACTCTCACCTGGCAGCCAGGTGCCCTGGTGCCCGTCCCCCTTGAGCCCCCAAGGATGGGGAGATGAGGTGGCAGGAGCTTCTGTCCCCTACATTCCATGCACCTCTCCCTGTACATAGCATCCCCTCCCCCTCTAGTGTGCCGGGGCCTGCAAGGTGTCACTCCCAGCCCCTTGCCCTCTGGGGCACCCTCAGCAAAGGGTCGGGTGGGGACACTCCAAATGGGGTGGTTCCCTTACATGCACCCCACCCCCATGAGCCAGTCCAGCCCTATTGGGGGCTGAGCGGGGGCATCCCCCCTTGTACATAATACCTGTGGATGTCCCCACCCTGTAGCCACCAGCCCCCTGCTGCTCTCCTTCAATGCCAAACGGCCCCAGCCTAGGGCACAGGCCCCAACCTGTGTTCCTGGGGTCCCCAGCAGCAAACAAACACTGGAAAAGTCTTTTTTCTCTCTCTCTCCTCTCTCCCACCCCTTAATTTTAACGTTGTGGTAACTGAGTGTCCCTGCGTGCCTGCGTGTGAGTGTGCGGGGCGGCAGTGCCGTTCCGGAGGCCTGGCCCATCGGGAGTTTTGTGAGGGGTGAGGGGACCAGAGCAGTGGGACCCGTGTTGGGCATTGGCCCCTCTCCCCCATCCTGGGGCCAGGGACTGCCGGGGTAACCAGCTGGGGTCCTGCCCTCTGCCTCCCCTCATTGTTCCCCCCACTCATACCCTTTCTCTATGAACGTAAAAGGAAAACCACTTGGCTCCATCTCTCTTCCCCTCCCTTGTGGAGGGGGATTGTGCTGGCTGGGGCAGAGAACTGAGCACCTGAGCCTGGGGCTGGCTCCCCGGGGTCCCTGACTCAGCTGAGAGCCCCCTCCCTGTAACCTCTGAGAAGCCAGTGCCTGCGGTGTCTGGGTCCCTGGAGCCTGGGCTGCAGCCTGGGAAGGCTGAGAGGCAGATGGCAGCGCCCACCAGCTCCTCTCCCCGTCCCACCTCTGTCCCAGGGGCCAGGCTCTACCTGTGTGGTGGTGGTGGGCTGACTGTCAAGATGTGTGTCATGTACATTTGTATCAAAAATAAATAAGTGACCATGTGCCCTTTCTGATGCTTAGGGAACTGTGGGAGGGATTGGGGAGGTGGCAGACCTGAAACGGAGAAAGACCAACCTGGCAAAAGTAGGAAGCAAGTGAAGACCACGACTCTTCCAGCCCCTGTACTTGAGGGAAGGGAAGCCCCTGTCATCTCTTAGAGGAGTCCTGGAAATAACAATGTTTCAGTAAATACCACCACCATCCCCACCACCTGCTCACCCCTGGTGGTGGGAGGGGTCTATCACGCTACTAAACCCCAGTGTCTGAGGCCAGGTGGGCAAGAGGAGACAGGCCAGCACGTGCCCAACTTGATACTGTAAACCCCCTACCTCAGACACGACCTAAATGGCCTAGGACAGTGCCCTGGGTGGGAGTCTGTCTGTGTGGCAGATGCACAAGCTTAACTCCAGGCTCTACTAAAATAATTTAATAAGAAAAACGGAGTTTTTGCAACGGAGGCTGAGACAGCTCCTTTTTCTCTCCTCCCTCTCCCCCTCCCCATCCCTCCCAGCAAACCACACACTAAGGACCAGCCCTTTTGCAGCGCTTAGGCAGGACTGCGCCATCTGGCCACCAGGGGGCGGCCCTGCGCGCGGTCCACGTGGCGGAGGTCGCAGCCTCCCGGCGGGAGGAGGAGCCAGACCTGCCACAGTGGCAGGCCTGGGGCAGGTCACTCGGAGCTGTCCCCATCCGGGCCGCTGTCCGGCGTGGGTGGGAGGAGGGGTCTCCGGCGGGAGCGCTTGACCCGGCGAGGGGGCATCAGCAGCCTCCGCTTCAGCACCGCTATGGGCAGGGTGGGGAGCAGTCAAGGGCAGGGAAGCCATGGGGAGGGGAGCGGGGCGGGGCAGGTGAGGAGGGGAACTTCTCACCAGCCACTGTGTCCTGGCTGTCCACTGTGGGCTCCCAGTAGATGCTCTCCCCACGCCTGAAGTTTCGGTGCAGCCGCGTGCAGAGCGTGGCCAGGGTGAGCAGCACCAACAGAAAGGTCAGGGCCATGGCAGCCCAGGCGGCCTCCTCCGTGCGCGGGGTGGGGCCCCGGGCTGCCCGCGGAGGCGCTGCTGCCCGAGCGGCCGGGGAAGCCTGACTTGGACAGGCACAGACCCCTGGGCTGCTTTGCCCTTTGGGCACCTGAGCCTCTAGCCTGGAACTGACATTGCTTCCAGGCCCCCCAAGCAGCAGTGGGCCGGTGGGCACAGATGGGGCATTATCCCTTGCACCCTGGGGTCCCAACATAGGCTGCTTGGCCTCCATGCTCCGTGGGGAAACAGAGCGGAACCTCAGGGCTGAGGGGGTGGGCTGGAGACCAAGGGCAGCCCGCAGTCCACGCCTCTTGGCACCACTAGGAAAGAGCTGCGTAGGCCCTCTAGATGCCACCTCTACGCCTGGGGGCCTCCAGCTCCGCAGTGTAAAGGCCAAAGCCGGGGCCTAAGAGGAGAAGAGACAGCAGTCACCCTTTCCCTGCCCAGATTACCCAATGACACCACCACCCTGGGCCACCAACCCAAAGACCATCAAGCCCGGCCAGCACCCCTCACCTGCACGCACCCTCTCCGGCACAGCCTCCCTCTGCCCGGTGCTGGCACCAAGGGATAGGGCCCAGAAAAACTGTCAGAGCGAAACCATGCTTTCTCCTTCTTTTGCTTCCGCCGCCTCCTCCTCTTCAGCCAGTGGGCAGCCCAGGCTGGCTCTACCCATGCCATCTCCAGTGCCACCCCCCATGCTGCCAGTACCAGGGGCTATGAAAGGAGGTAACTGTTAGAGCTAAGACAAAGATGGGGAGCAAGCAAGAGGAGGCCCTGAATTCCCCTTGCCCTGCACGTGGGGCTGCAGCCTCTGCCAGTGCCAGACAACCACCTTTCAGCAACCACTTACCCGATCCTGGGTGAGGCTGGAGTCAGGGGCCAGTAAGGGCTGGGCCACGCAAATGTGGGCCAGGAAGGCAAACTGGAGCTTCAGCCAGGGGTGGGCACAGGGATGGTAGAGGAAGCTGACATCCTCAGCCTGGAGGAAAGGCATGGAGACATCAAGCCAAATCCCTCCCTAAGAATCCCAAGTTCTCCCATCCTGGGGAGCCAACTTAAAGGGACTCCCAGGATGGCCAGATGACCCTTCCACCTTCAGGGCTCAGGAAAGGACAAAGGGCCCTAGATACTGGCGTGCACCCCCTCTTGCCTCTGAGCATTACTTTCATCCCTCCTCTCCACGCACTGCCACCCCTCAAAGCTCACAACTTCTGTGACAGCATGCGTGGTTAACCCTGCCAGACCCAGACCACACTCTTTAGCTATATTTCTCTAGACCTGCCACGGTGGCTCTACAGGTTCCCAGTCTAGACTGTAAGCACTCCCCAAATAGAGACCAGCTCTTCTATGTATTGACCCATCTATATATTCAATCTCATCTCCCCAACGCATCCAAATACAGGGCACAAAGGCAGCAGGTGCACAATCTCAGGATGGAAACACTTCATCAATTATTAATTATTCTTTGATTGAGCTGACCTGACGCTCAGCACTTGTGCCAGATGCTGTAGGAGATGCCAAAAGAGAACTCCTGGACTCCGCTTGCAGGGAATGCAAAGGAAACTCAGGGGAACAGAACTAACGCAAATGAAAGAGCAAACTAAGAAAACTCAAAGTGATTAGTTGTTAAATTACAAGAGATAGATTATAAGCATTACACAAATTTGGAGAAGGTGATGAATAAATAAGGGCTGATATGATCAGGCAAGGTCTCAAGAGAGAGCTGACTCCTATGCTGGGCTTTGAAGATGGATGGGGATGGATGGCAGGAGGGCAGGGAGCTGCCCCCTTCAAGTCAGGATACGCCAGGTGTTGAGGGGAATAAGCAGGTGAAAAAGTACAGCGGTGTGAATAAGCCTCGAACTCATATGTGTGGTGAGCAGACCAACAAGACGAGAGGAACCAAAGATGTGGGGAGGTTGGACGAGGTTTACTTAACGAGGTAGAGCCTGAAAAACTAGACAGGGGAGTATGGCCATGATAAGGTGAGAAATAAGGAGCCACTGGTTTCTGAACAGTGGAATGAAAGGGTTGTTTGGGAAAAGGAATCAGGTAGGTGGCATGAGCTCTTTTGGCCTGGAGCTATTACAAGGATCAAAAAAAAAGATATTTCAGAAGGAAAACCAAAGGGACAGAGAAGCTATCCAACCACTGGCAATGAAAATAGGCAGCCGCACAAGGTCAACCCACAGTTTGGTTGGTAACCTGAGGTACACACACTCCTTACAGCTTCCTATTTTCCAAAGTGCTGTCCCACACTATTTGTTAACTCCTCATGGGGAGGGACGTTACTAATAACCTCTCCTACAGAAAAATGAGGCCCAGAGAAGTCAGGAGACTTCCAAAGTCACACAGCAGAGCTGGAGCACAGGTTGTTTTTTCCTACTACCCTCAGAGTTTCCCTTGCAGCCTCCTGCCCACACAGCCAGCTACTCAGCAGGATTCCTGACAAGCACTGCAGAGGACCAAGGCCTGTGGCTCACTGTCCGGGGACTAAGAACGTTGCCTCTTACTGGGGGGAGTGATAAAGAATGGAGCTGGTGAGCAGAAAAGGTGGAGAAAGCCTGCGAGGAGCTCGCTGTTTACAGTGCAGACACTGAGGATGCCTCCTGCTTGTACTTACCTGCCGTGGACTCACCCGTGTGTAGGTCACTCTTGGCGACACCTATACAGGGGGAGAGAAGAGAGCTTAGAGCCCCCGGGGGACTCTGGGGGGGTGGGGGGTGGAGAGAGGACAGCAGGCCCGTGACGTTACGTTGGAATGGAGACGTTGGTGACTTGAGGGCCGGAGGAACCGGCAGAGGTGCTCAGAGGGTGGCTGTGGAGGGTGCCGCGAGGCCAGGGCGGGACTGGGCTGCCCCTTCACACTCCTCTCTCCCACCGCCCTCCAGGCACCCACCTGTGGGGGCAGAGGCCACAGGCCCTCGGGACAACGGGCTCCCGCCTCCTCAGCCGGCTCAGCCACCACCTGTGGGTTCAAGGCGCAGAAGAGCTGGGGCGTTTGGCCTCGGCGCGGGCTCTGCCCTCTCCCTCCCAGGCCCAGCCCTCCAAGGGGAGAACTCCTAGTCTCCTCTCCGCGCGCCACTCCTTCCAGCACGAACTTTTGGCAAAGCGCTTTGAGATCCCGGGCCGAAGGCTTCTCGGGAGCGGGTCGCCTTACCTCACTGGGACCCAGGAGCCCCGCCAGGGCCGCCAGGAGCAACAGTTGGGGCGGAGGCGGAGGAGGCGCCATCCCGGCCCGCCCCAGCACTGCCCGCAGCCCAGCAAGCCAGGGAGCGCGCGCCGCCTGGCCCTGCCCCCGCGCACCCACGCCGCCCGCGTGCCCACGTAGACCCCGGGCTCGCGCGCGCCGTCCCGCCCCGACCCCAGACCGCGCGCCGCGACTCCCCAGGCTCGCGCGCCCCTCGCCTCGCCTCGCCTCGCCCCGCCCCCGCAGCTCCGGCCCACTCCCGCCGGGTCCCCGCCCCGCCCCAGTGCCCGCCCACAGCCCGGGACAGTGCGCGCAAGCGTCCTCAACCCCAAGGCGGAAAAGTTCGGAAGCCGGTCTCCTACGCGCCGCACACCGAGGCAGGCGGGACCACCTCCTTCGCCCGGGCACTCGTCTCAGCGGGTCTCCGCGGCCTGCCGGGCGCAGCTGCAGCTCCTGGGTGGAATCTTGGAGCGGGGAGGAGGGCGGGAATTGGTATTCCACTGTGAACTGGGTGGCCCAGGAGGGGAGACGGGTCCGCTCCTTCGGCAAACCCGCTTCAGACTTATCAGTGTGACCTGCATCTAGAAGAGGGACAGAAGCCTGAAGTCCGAGCTGCAGAAGGAAGAGGGTCCCCACTCTAGAGCTACACCTTCATGCCATCCCACTCTTGCCCTCGCAAATAGCGCCCGAACCCGGAGGAGTCTCCGAGGGTCTCAGGCCTCCACGTTCCCCAGACCCAGAAGTCCCAGGAAGCTGGAGTCGGGCTGGGGGCTGCTTTCTTGCCCACGTCCTCCTCCGCTTTCGTAATTAGCCCAGCGGGGACCAGCAGATGCCCAAGGAGACTTTGGTCACCGTGAGGTGGAGTCACAGGCCTCGCCCCCAGCAGGGAGCGCTGGCCAGACGTCACCTGCAGCGGGTGCCCGCTCTGCCGCCCTCTCCCCGGTGCCCTTCTCCTTGGCCCGGCTCAGGATTTTGAGGAAAGACGGGAAAGTGGGTGGAGGGTGAGAGTTGAAATGCCCAGCCCAAAACTTTGAAATAGAGCAAGACCGTCTCCCACATAGCTGTGACTTGCAAGGGGTATTTCTTACCCTTCCCCCATTCCCCGGTAATTGCCAGTTATTGAGCTGATGAAGGGACTGCCATCTATCCCCTGCCACGGCCGGGTCGCGGGGTGATAGGCATCCCCCTCCAAGGGCACCTGAGTGCGTCTTTTCCTCCAGCTTATTCTCGGAGGTTTGGGGCTGTTTCTTTTGGGAAGTCCTTCCTGGGGAGCGGTGTTGAGGATTTCCTCTACCTGAAGCCAGGTTCCAGGGGAGCCCCACGCTCCCGGGCGGATCGGCACAGCGCACTAATGCAGGCAAGGGAACGAGCATTCCCCGGCACTCCAGCCTCCCGCTGCTAACCCGCGGTCGGGACACGACGCCGGCCCTGGCCCTCGCTGGCCCTGAGCCGGACCCCCGCCCGGCCGGGTTATTGCGCAGTTGCGGGTGCCCGCGGGGCCGAGACAAACACCGAGGTCAGAGAGCACAGCCGAGCCCGGCGACGGAGGTGCGGGTGGTGGCTCCGGCTGCACTGCGGCCACCCCGCGGAAGCCCAGGAGCCCGCGCCGGGAGCTGCGGTTTATTCACTTCTCCCTTTTGCTACTTCTCAACAGCGGCCCCTGAGGGCGCAGCGACGCAGGTCTCCCAGGTAGCTGCACACCCTACACACCACGCGGGACGGAGGGGCGGGGGCAGAAGATTCTGAGACTCATCCCCGTCCCCCAAGCCTCGGTCTCCAAGTCTCCCCACTTCTCCGCCCCCCACACCCCACTCCTCGGCTTGTTGCCCTCCCCACTCCCTTCCGCCTCGCCGGCGCGTCCTCGCTCCCTCCCCGTGGCCTCCGCTCCTTTCACCTCGTGCTCCTGCTTGTCGCAATCACTGTACAAAGGGCCGTGGGCGGGAGTAGGGGGCGGGTGAGGGGAGCCTGGACCGAACTGGCTGCCTCTGCGGGGCCGCGGCCAATCCGGAGTGCACCCCCTCCCTCCCCGCGGGAGGGCCCTGGGCAGCCGCCGCGGCCCGGCGGAGCCGCGGCCAGAGCGGGGAGCTCGCCAAGGGGACGTCCCCGCCGCTGCTGCCCGCCGGGGGCTCTCCGGCCTCGCCATGCCGCCGTGGGGCGCCGCCCTCGCCCTGCTCCTGGCCGCGTTCGCCCTGCTTGGCCTGCTCGCCGCGCTGCTGCGGCGCCCCGGGAGGCGCGCCGTCGGAGCGAGGACCCTGCCGGGGGCGCAGGGCCAAGACCACGAGGAGGAGGTGGACGGCGCAGGCCCCGCGGACCAGTTCAGCGACGGGCGTGAGCCTCTGCCCGGCGGGTGCAGGCTCATCTGTAAGCCGTCGGCGCTGGCCCAGTGCCTGCTGCGCGCCTTGCGACGCTCGACAGCGCTGGAGCCGGGCCCGCGCTCCTGGCTCTCCGGGCCCCACCTGCAGACCCTCTGCCATTTCGTGCTGCCGGTGGGGCCGGGGTCCGATCTGGCCCGGGAGTACCTGCAGTTGGCGGACGACGGGCTGGTGGCCCTGGACTGGGTCGTGGGACCTTGCGCCCGGGGCCGCCGGGTCACCAATGCCGGAGGCCTCCCGGCGGTGCTGCTGGTGATCCCCAATGCCTGGGGACGCCTCACCCGCAACGTGCTCGGCCTCTGCTTGCTGGCCCTGGAGCGCGGCTACTACCCGGTCATCTTCCACCGTCGCGGCCACCACGGCTGCCCACTGGTCAGCCCCCGGCTGCAGCCTTTCGGGGACCCGTCTGATCTCAAAGAGGCCATCACTTACATCCGCTTCCGACACCCCGCAGCCCCGCTGTTCGCGGTGAGCGAGGGCTCGGGCTCGGCGCTGCTGCTGTCCTACCTGGGCGAGTGTGGCTCCTCCAGCTACATGACCGGTGCAGCCTGCATCTCGCCGGTGCTATGCTGCCGCGAGTGGTTTGAGGCCGGCCTGCCCTGGCCCTACGAGCGGGGCTTTCTGCTCCACCAGAAGATCGCCCTCAGCAGGTGGGTAGCCCTCAGAGGCTGCAGATGAGCAATGGGGGAATAGAGGTTTGGGGCTGAGAAACGGCTCTGTCTGGTTTTGAATCAAACAGGTTTAGAGCAATTTGGGCAAAGTTCTCCTCACATACTTCCTGAAGCGTCCAAACCCTCTAGTCTGGACAGAATCAGGGAAGCAGGTTTAAAAGCCACAGATGGACTCAGCATCATTAGCTAGAGCAGGGACTCCTGACCTGGGGCCGCTGGCCTCACCTCGGCCCCACCGTGTCCTAGCAACCTGAGCACCTGCCCCACCCGCCGCAAGAGGCAGCACCTGACACGTACATCGCTTAGTCCATAACTTGTCAAATCAGCAAAGAGGGCTCTGGAAGCAATTGTGACTGGTTATCTGTCCAGAATGTTTCCTCTGAGCCTGGAGGTGACAGGAAGCAGAAATTTGGTGGTATTTGATTTATTAAAATTCTTTAGACCTGACAGATGTTTTGCATATTCCCAGGTATATACTCAATATTTAATGCAAAAATTTTAAGAGTATTTAAACATTTTTTTTTAATCTCCAAAAAGAAAAGAATCTACCACCAGGGTGACAGGGGAGAATTTTCCACTGAGAAGGCCTGAGTGACATTCCCACAGCAAATAACCAGGCCTCTGCTTACACTGTTGTTTTCCTAGGAGATGGAAGAAAGAGGTCAAAGACATGATGGCAGCAGTGTGGTGTGGCAGAAAGACCTGGGATGTGGGGTCAGACCCACTTGGGTTCAAATCCTGAATTTCCAGCAAGTTAGCTAACCCCTTTGAGCCTCACTTCCCTCTTCAGTTAAATGGAGTTTATAATAACCACTTCCCAAGGTGGTTATAAGCATGAAATAAGATAACGAAAGTAAGGGGCATGGCACCAATACATGGTGACAATTGTGATTTCTCTTTCTTTCCTTGCCCTATCTTGCCTCCTGTTCTAAGAAGGTCAACCCTGAGCTCAGCAACAGCCCATGTGCTACCATGGCAACCCAGAGCCGCTGGAACAGTCCAGGGGCAAGGTACTCTCACATGGCTTAACTGCCGGTTTCCATCCCCAAATGACCACCCTCAGTGCTGACCCTGGGCACCAGCTGGAGGATAAGGTAAGGGAAGTGGAGAGGAAACCTGGGCCTTTAGGAACTGCCCTGCCAATGGAATTTTGGGATTGCCAACTTGGGGCAAGCCTCTTTGAATGTTTGCAGGAAACACCTATCCAAATTCAGCTGGCTAAGACTGAACTAACCCAAATAAAGGACTGAGCTGCCCATCCTGGCCTCCTGGTCAGGGTGCCAGGCCCTCTCCAGGGAAGTGGAAACAGCAAAGATGTCCCTCTTTCCCAGAGCAGTTGCTCTCAGGCTCCCATTTGGGACCTCACCCAATTAATTACACTCCCAGTCACTTCCTCCGCCACTCAGCCCTCTCTAGGAATACCTGCCCCACTGATCAAGGACACACTCATTTGTCATCAGCTGGATAGCATATTATCTTTTAAAAAAGCAAACAAACTAATACAACTTAAAGTAAAATGTTAATGTTGGGGGATGTCACTTGCTGGTTTGGATAGTCTAAGCCACTGAGTTCTTCCAAGAGAGGTTCAGGAGGTGACAGTTCATAGCAGGTTGCCTACAGAGGGTCAGAAGATGAGGTCTGGAGGAGAGCTGTTGCAATAACTCAGCAGCTGTAAAGTCAAATGCTGCCCCGGGGCTGGGGAGGTAATGCCATGAATGACTGTCCTGGTAGAAACTGTAACACAGGAAGGAGGGAGGAAATACCCTGATTGTTGCCATGCCAGCCCATGTCGCCAGATCTCCCCATTTCCCTCGAGAAGCCAGATAGCTGCATTTTATGTGAAATCTCCTGATTTTAAATGATGGCAATGACATGGAAGTTTTTAAATATATTATATGGCCAAAGAAAGCCTCTGTGGTCAGAATCTGGCCTGTGGGCTGCCACTCTGTAACTTCTGCTGTCAATTTATTTTCCAGTTCTTTCCTCTCTTTCCTTCCTTCCCCATTCAACTTCTTTCTGCCAGGTATGCCACAGCCCTGGAGGACACAGTGGATACTGGAAAACTTTTCAGGAGCCGCTCCCTGCGAGAGTTTGAAGAGACCCTCTTCTGCCACACCAAGAGCTTCCCCATCAGCTGGGACACCTACTGGGACCACAACGACCCCCTCCGGGATGTGGATGAGGCAGCCGTACCTGTGCTATGCATCTGTAGTGCCGATGATCCTGTGTGCGGGCCCCCAAACCACTTTCTGCCAACTGAACTCTTTCACAGCAACCCCTACTTCTTCCTCCTGCTCAGCCGTCACGGAGGCCACTGTGGCTTCCTGCGCCAGGAGCCCTTGCCAGCCTGGAGCCACGAGGTCATCTTGGAGTACTTCCGGGCCTTGACTGAGTTCTTCCGAACGGAAGAGAGGATGAAAGGGCTGAGCAGGCGCCGAGCTTCATTCCTAGGGGGCCGGCGTCGCTGGGGAACCCTGCCAAAGCGGGAGGTCTCTCCCTCTTCCAACCTGGAAGAGATCTTTAGCTGGAAGAGATCGTATACAAGGTGAGACCTGACCCAAGAACCCGCCAGCCCTGCGAGGAAGAACAGAGCTGGGCACGGCTGAGTCCTGAAAAGGCAGTGAGGACTGAATGGGACAGGCAGCTTCAGCTCTTTGCCCCTGATTCAGCCCCTTCTCTCTTAAACTGGTCTGTGCAAAGAGATGGAACTTCCAGCAAGCTAGCGTTCATTTGCCCCTGAGCAGAACTCCTGCCCAGGCCCTGCTCTACAGATGCCAACTCATCCTGGTTCAGCAGCTGGGCATTCCCCGTCACTGTCCCCTGTCACCGACTTCATAAGCCAAAGAATATCTCCATGTATGTCCCTGGACTCAAGAGAAAATGCTCGCTCACAGCAAAGATACAGAGGAGATGAGTTTTGTGAGCCATTGGGCAGGTCTGTGCCACATAAATAATCAGCTCTGTGACGCTGGTTCTCAAGCTGGAGCCACTTGATGTAGGGAGGACAGGATGTTTGTGTCTCGATGCCACTTCCCTCGTTTTTTTCTGCGGCTGTGGCGCTCTGCTGACTTCACGTGGTGACAGACGTGGAAGCGGCTCACAGAGCCAACGCGTCTTGCGTTGAGTGTGAGATAGGCCCATAGGCAGTAAGTGCTGTGCTGAGACTGGGTTGGGGAGGGCAACCAGCTAGAAAGCGTGAACGCCTGCGTCTGGAACACCAAGGGCCAGTCTTTTGGTTGAGTTCTGCAAGTCCTGACTGGGAGTGGGGCTGATCTGGGGCTTCAGCCTAGGACCTCAAGACTCACTAGAGAGATCCCAAGGATGATTTTAGGAAGAGGAAATCCTCGCAGGGTCTGCTTGGCCATGGCTCAAGGAGCCAGGCTCTCAGACATTCTAGCTGCTCCCTCCAGTACCATTTCGGGGGATTACTCCAGAGAGTTCTAGCGAGAGGTGTTTTTCTCCTGAGATGTGGGCTTTCTCTAAGTGGTAAAAGTATAAACCTCATATCTTAGGTGTTTTTTTGGTTAGTTGCCCTCTTTTCTGACACTACTACTAGCCTTTCCCTCTCCAGACCCTGGAGGGACATCTGGGACCAGAGAAAGCAAACAAAATTTCCAAGAGATTGGCTAGAGCTGACTCAGTGATTTATGAATATTTCACATTACCATGCTTTTTCTGCTCAGTTATTCAAAAGGCCATCCATGTAGATGCAGGAAAAGCTTCCTCCTGGATCTGACCACTCAGTGACTGATAGGCTCTTTGGTTTTATGAGGACTAATGCTTAAGATCAGAGTAAAATAAGGCATTGTACAGATTGACCCACACCTTGGTTTGGATTAGGCCATTAAGCAATACAATAGGACATCCAGTTCCTCCCAGAAAAGCTTTGCCCTGAAGTTTTAATTGGTCATCAAGAAAGAAGGCACCTGTTTTGACAGGAAGCTCCATACTGGCCTCACAAATAGCAAAGCAATTTGAAGAAGGAGAGATGTTTACCAAAAGCCATATCCTAAGGCTTGGTATGAGGAATTTCTGGGGCCATGATTTTA
This sequence comes from Balaenoptera borealis, assembly GCF_965194805.1. NCBI lineage: Eukaryota > Metazoa > Chordata > Mammalia > Artiodactyla > Balaenopteridae > Balaenoptera > Balaenoptera borealis. The sequence goes on along the minus strand of NC_138879.1, from coordinate 46,100,519 downwards.
GGTTTGGATAATTTTAGCCCATCCTTGTTCCTCTGGATCAAATAAGAAGAAACTCTGAACTATCCAAGAATCTAAACTGAAATGCAGACAACATTCAATTGTCTAAGGCACATTATCCTGTCATGAAAAAATTCCCTCCCTCCTTCCCCACTTCTTGTTCCTCCTCCTCTGTGTTCCTCATCTAACATTCTCTCACCATTTCTGAGCAGGAGAGATAATAAGGAAGTGAACCCTAAAGAAGCTGTTGTACTTCTGGTTAACGCCTTGGTATAAGGCTTGGCAAAGAAGAATTACTGACATCTGGCCAGCCCCCTCCCCCAGCATCTGGTACAGTGGGGATTTCAGTTTATTAGGTCTTGCAGTCCCATATGCAGGACCTTATAATCATTCAGAACTCACTGCAAAATGGGGAGCAGTCCAGTGGTTTTTAACCACCCCCCACCCTCACTCCCCAGGATTAAAGGGCCCCTAAGGGCTAAAATCCAGATTGTTTCTCTAGCCCAGATACCACGGGACTCTGGTTAAGATAATAGGTTTTGGAGAAATCATGGTTCCTTTTTTACAGGAAAGCCGGCTTGTGGGGTGGGGTGGGGTGGGGGAGGATATATATATATATATATATATTTTTTTTTTTTCCAGTTATAGTCTTAAAGCTCTGTGAACAGCAGAACAGCCCTTGTCCCTTGGATCCCCTTGGATCCACAGCCCTAATGACCTAAACCCTAAAGTATTTCTCCTCCATGCCCCTGTGCCAGAGGTACTCATAGCCATTCTCAGGAAGCTACCTCTCTCTCATCTTCTCATTACCATTTGGTGACATCACTGCTTTTCAAGCCATTTTTGCCAAGAAAGCGTAGTTCCTGTTCAAGCAGGTTTGGGCGACCCTGTCCTTCAGTCTAACGACGAAGGAATCACCCAAATTGGCTCTGCTTTGGTTAATAGCTAATTATATGAAACCAGATGGAGGAACCCCAGGCACACATTCTGAGAGAATGCATGGCCCTAAAAACAAAGTGACAGGGCTTCCCTGGTGGTGCAGTGGTTGGGAGTCTGCCTGCTAATGCAGGGGACATGGGTTCGAGCCCTGGTCTGGGAAGATCCCACGTGCCATGGAGCAATTAGGCCTGTGAGCCACAACTACTGAGCCTGCGCGTCTGGAGCCTGTGCTCCGAAACAAGAGAGGCCGCGATAGTGAGAGGCCCGCGCACCGCGATGAAGAGTGGCCCCCGCTTGCCACAACTAGAGAAAGCCCTCGCACAGAAACGAAGACCCAACACAGCCAAAAATAAATAAATAAAATTTTAAAAAAACCAAAGTGACAAATTATGAGTTTGGGGAAGCAAGAAACAAACAACAAAACAAACAAAACCCAAAGAAGTACCACTGAGTTGGTAGTTTTCCAGGTAGCAAGTCTTTGGCAATCCTCTCAGGTCTCATTCACTTGCTTGCCTCCCTTTTGGTCTCTTCATTATTTATAAACACCTTCAAATGGTAAAGGGGGAGAAGAAAACACAACCCAATTACAATAAAGGAGGCATAATCTCAGACCTGAGTTATCTGTCTCCACCCACTGGATCAGAATGCAGGAAGCAGACAACTGCTTCTCAAGGTTTCCTTGAGTCCTACTAAGTTCTGACCTCTGATACCAAAGACTGTGCTAAGCTATAACTTAATTCTCTTAAAGATTTAGTATTTTATGTATTTATGCATAGGTTTCCAAGGTGGCTTGGCCAGAGATGACAATAATAAAAAAACATAGCACCGAATCCTCATTTTGAGATGTCATCTCTGTTTTGAGTGAAGATATCCTTGCTAAGACTTGAGTACTGTTAGAAAAGAGGTCTTGACACAGGAAGTGTCATCTTAGCTTTATATATATAACCTCAAAACCACCCCAGAGTCAGAAGTTCCTCTGTACTCATCTTCCACCCAGACCGCAGGATCCTTTGTCAGTCAGTCACCCTTAGTAATGCCATGGTTTCTTCCTTTAGAAATGAACTTTAGTATAAAGTTCCCTCCCTGATTAAACAGGCAGATATACTTGGCCACATTGGCAGAACTTGCCAATGATACCAATGATTCAATGATACCAATGATACCAATGATCCTACAGCCAAGCCACAAAAGATGGCATCAGAAACTGTTTTCACTAGTTATGACAGTTTGTAGAGTTAAGATTAAGAAGCTATACCTAGGGAGTGTCTGAGTGCCCAGGGATGGAATGAATGCCTTAGGAAGCAGCAGGTCCCACATCATTGGTGGTATACACAAGCTAGACTGCTCCTAGGCACGTATCATGGAGGGGACATGTGCTGAGAAATAAGGGTGGCCTACATTAGATATAAGGTCTCTTCTCATCCGAGAGTTGGTGACTGGAAATAATGCTAACGAGCTCAGTTGTAACGACTTCTGGTTGGTTTATGGGCTTGAGGATCAGACCACAGACCTGATCCAAATTCTGGGAGTTGGGATATGACATAAAGATTTTAATGAAAATAACCCTACCAAAGTGACCAGAGGATGTTTTAAGACATCTAATAATTATGCTCTGAAGTATCCAGGAAGAGCTAAAAGTTTAGAGGAAAAGTAGAATTTCATTAAAACAAACAATAAAAGATATTAACACTTAAAAAACAAATGTCTCTGGCTCCTCCAGCCTTCCTGTGTAATAAGGTATCTTGCTCTAGTGTCTATCACTAGTGAGACTGAAGAAAAAATCCTCTCAGCTTGTTTGCCTCTGAATAATAAATTGCAGTCTCCCTGCAACAATGGAATGTCATTCTTTTTTAAATCTCCACAAACAAATGTGCTGTTTGTCTTCTTAAGTCCTCTATGTACTGAGCTGTGCTTACCTACCTGTGGAGTTAACGGAGCCTCACTGCACATTCTCCATTTGCTGGTTGTTGCTTCACTTCTATAGATCTAGGTTTGTGTCCCCTAACACTAACCAGCAGAACCTCTGTTTAATCAACAACCAGCCCTCCTGCTCTGGGCTAATAATTTCCCAGCAGGCTCAAAATTCCCTGATCATCAGTGGTACCTACATAGAGATATTTTCCAGTGGGCAATTAGTAATTTGTGTGTTGGATAGAGCACTGAAATAGTTTGGAGGTGTGGGTTCTAGTTTCTACTTCATTTGTGACTCATATGACTTTGGGCAAGTTATGAGTTGTTCCATATGAAAAGACTGAGACTGTGAATAGGCCTTAATTAAGGTCTGTTAGGCTATAATGAAATAGTAAAAGCAGATGGATCCCATTCTTCAAGCCCATTTAATTCCTCAACCAGAGCTCAAAGACCTCTATAATGAGGTGGCATCTGCTTTCAGATCAGAGTCTATATTCTAATTCTTGTAAGGCCAAGGATTTCCAGTTATTAATTCCACTGCAAAGTTGGGAAGGGCCTGGAAGAGCAGCACCTTTGAGGCTTACAAACTGGGTGCTGGCTTGCCCAATTGAGGACAAACTCTCCCCACCCTCTTCCCAAACACACACACACACATGCTCTCTCTCTCTCTGATAACCATGTTATGGCTAACAGGTTATACACTGGTTCATTTGTTCCAGCCAAAAACCATCTGCTTTCCTGTTTCTTGTAAGTGATGGTCAGAAAGGATGTGACTTTTAAGATCTCAGTTAGTAGTGATGGGGCTAAAGACCAGAACCCAAACCACTGGTCTTTATGCCATACTTTGCCTTTTCCTAGTCAATCACTGGCTGAGATGACAGCAAATAACGCTCACTTTGAACTCCATAATGTAAAGGACGTTAACAAAAGGAGAAAGAATTTGTCTTCAGAGCTGCTGCACAACTCTTGTGGCGGAGCCAACATGAATCTATAAACGGCACCCCTAAAGTTGTTTACTACATAGCCTGCAATAAACGACACCCTCAGCAGCCTTGTCTCCCTCTTATCCGTAAGAACAAGTATCTGAAAGTATAATTAAAGTCACTAATTGCCTAGTACATATATAGGAAAACCCTGGTTTGGCAGCTGGCATCACTGATAGCACTAACTTATAACCCTGGGGCTGTGGAGCTAGCCAACCACTGTGGTGATTTTTTAATTTATGTTAAAATTTCTTCTATAAAAAAAAAATTTCTTTTATAGTCAGGTAGGATAGGCTTTAAACCCTAAGCATAACTCAGAGCATCTTTGATGTGTTTAGTCAATGACAGCATTTGTTTTGGGTTGCTGACATGGTAGAAGCACCTAACTCTCCTTCCACTGTAGTTTGAACAGCTCAATTGTGGGGATAAAGCAGAAAGAAATCTTGTTTTTTAAACCCCCTTTTAGCTCAACCAAATTTAAGGTGGGATGTTGGGAAATGCTGGAGATAGAACACCTGGAATCAAATCTTGGCTCTGCCACGTAGTTGTTTGACCCAGGCAAATTAAACACTACATAAATGCTAATTAATCTCAAAATAGCTCAGCATCAACATTCTAGGAGTTTAGAAGCTATGTTTAAAAGTGCCATTTTTGGGCTTCCCTGGTGGCGCAGTGGTTGGGAGTCCGCCTGCCAATGCAGGGGGCGCGGGTTCGGGCCCTGGTCTGGGAGGATCCCACGTGCCGCGGAGCGACTGGACCCGTGAGCCACAACTACTGAGCCTGCGCGTCTGGAGCCTGTGCTCCGCAACAGGAGAGGTCGCGATAGTGAGAGGCCCGCGCACCGCGATGAAGAGTGGCCCCCGCTCGCCGCAACTGGAGAGGGCCCTCGCACAGAAACGAGGGCCCAGCACAGCCAGAAATAAATAAATAAATTTAAAAAAAAAAAAAAAAGTGCCATTTTTCTGATAGTCCTCTATTCAATAAAGTAGGTAATCTCAACTATACTTTTTAAAATGACACACTTAAAACTATTTTCTAATAGAAAAAAACATATAAACCCCAGCCCAAGAAACTCCTTCCCTCCAAATTAAGCCTTCTGACAAAGTCATTTTAACAGGACTGGATTAGATACTCTACCCCATTCAGGGCTAAAATGTGATGATTTTCAAATCTGGGAAGACGAACCCAGGCGAAACCACCTTGTGAAGCTTTGTACAAGGTCCAAGAACTGCATACATCTATGTGTCCATGTGTCTGGGAGGAACTGTAGTTACACAGACCACAACATATGCCTACATAAAACTTAAGAACCTGCAACAAGCCATTAGAACCTAAAGTAGAATCATTGCACATCCACAGCACAGTAGGCCACTTCACTGGGCACACAGAATTCGAGGCAATTAGTCTAGAGGGTTTTAGTCTACACTAGGGAGCTCATTCTTACCCATATCTTACTCATTTTTGTAACCCCCAACATCCAGCACAGTGCCTGAGATTCAGTAATTATCCAGTAAATAGTCACTGAACAAATATACTTTATGGGAATACAATTACTTAAAAAAACCGAGCAGACACTCTGTGTACTAAAATTACTTTATTACAGTTGATTTTTTTTAAACATTTCCTTTGCTATGATACAAAGGATACTTACAAACAAAATATTACATATGACCTTGTTTTCGCTCTTATGTTCTGACAACTTGGTAACAGCTTTAAATGCACAATCTATACAATTAATACAGGTTATATATGAACTATAAGGTATGTTGAACCAGAAGAATACTGACAATATACTGTACAATAAGCCTTACCAATTAGTGCTGCGGACCATTTCTACCAAAAGGAAAATGCACATCTGTACAGTCACCTTTACCAGCTGGTGCTGACAGTGAGGGAGAGGCTTCTTCCCCATTGCAACCCTTGATAAGCCTCCACTGTGGGTGTCTGTTTGGTCCGAAAATTAAGAGGACTGTGTATATTTAAAATTAGTCATCGGTAAACTGGCAGAACATCACTTTCAACATGATAATCTCTTGCCAAAAAAATCAGTCCTAGTTTTAAAAGACCACAGGTCCTTTGTCCACCATGAAAACCCTACAGGCTCAAGGGCTTTAGGAGATGAGAAGATGAAGGCTGCCAAAAAAGGAGGCAAGAAACCAAGCCAAAATCTAGGTCTTGCAAAATCATCATTTTTTTTCCCTTCACCAAAGGGAACTAGAAATGTACAAATTCATTGATGAACCTCAATGATAACATATCAGTTAGCTGATAACCCTCATTTTATCTGGACCCCTGACTTGTGGGAATAACTGAAAGAGATTGTGAATAATATATACTACTTTTAGAAAAGAACCTCTTGCTTAGTTAAAATATTCCCTTTAGCCACCAAAGCTGGTCCTGGGCTATTACAGGTGTGCATTCATCTCTCAATGGTCTACTCAGAAATGATAAGGTTACAGCTTTTTTTCTTTTCTTTTTTCTTTTTTTTAAATAAAAAAGCAATTGACTGAAGCATTTTTCTTTTTTTAGGTAAATAGCAAAAATAAAAATAAAAACCAACCCTGGCATTTGCACAAATAATGCAAATGGAGCGATATGGCCTTTAAGGTAATGGGTTAGTAGAAAGGAAGAGAGAAGTGAAGAAAATCCAGAGAAAATGATGTACTGATTTTTCTTTTTAAAAATTTCTACAATACATGTGCAAAAAAATCATGCTGGTTGAGGAAAACAAAAGTAAATGAGTATATAAAACTAAAATCATAAATAATATGTTTGGATGACTGGTAAAAGCAGAAACCAACCTGGGTTACAAAAAGGATTATACATTCAAGATGCTCTTAAACCCAGTGGGATAACTTATGTTAAAACTGTGTTAATAGTTACGTTAAAAATCTCAAGTTTGTTTTTAAATCTTCACAATACAAGCAAAGCTGTTTTAAAATATACACTATACATATTTCTCATAGTCTCTCCAACCTCATTAATGCGCATTAGGCTATCTTTTTCATATACTAAAACAAGGGGGTTTTGAAAGCTAAAATGCTCAGAGTAACTCATCCATTATTTAAATGTTTAAGTTTTAAATGGGTTAAAATTTTTAGCAGACTTACATAAATAGGATTTAGCAACACAAGTGTTAATGAAAAAAACTCTAAAGCATTTACAAATTATCAGGTTGAAATAGTCTCGGGAACTTATGTGCACTATACTTCAAAATGTTATTTACATCAGACCATCACTTTTGTAAAAATTTCCCTAAAAGATAAAAAACAAAATAAATTTGGAGAATTAACCCATTCTAACCCAGCAGAGAAGGATCATAAAAGGAGAGGTAAAACAATAACAAAATTATCTCTTAATAGAAACCCCACATATCCCTCTCTACTTGGATTTTGTCCTATGAAACCACCTGCAATTCCTAATAGGCTCATTTATCAAGTGGCAAGATAATGTGGTAAAATACCTTGTCAGATAGATTACTGGCCTCGAGTGGACTTCCTAAAAAAATTTTCCTACCTGTGTCTCCTGCTTGGATTATTTTAGGACACGTGTATGTAATTAATTGGAGGGGCACTCTAAGTAGGCACAACTCCCATTTAATGTGGAATAAAAGGTCTGACATAAAATGCTGTTGGGGAGAAGGGTTGGTGGTTTCTTTGATATTATGAAATGCAAGAAAGCACATTTGGAATGGGCACCAAAAAAGAGCTTTCTGGCAACATACCAGGGGCAGCCAACATCTTAATAAACTAAATATACTTGTCTATGACCAAAAAAGGGTTAGAAGGGTTCCAATATTTCCCCCCAGGTTAGTTTGATATGTGTCCAATAGTCACATGGCCAGCTGGAATCTGCAAACATTAAGCAGTTCCATCCTTTTAAATCACATAATTCATTCCATGACCATGTGTAATTTATAGAAACAATAATGTTCATGCTGAGGCAATGTATTTGAGGGCTCAGAAAAAGCAAAATGTGCCACTGCGAGAAACCTGTTCCCATACAACTGGTCTTCATGCTTTCAAGTGGCCCAAATATACCCTTGATGCTAAGCCAAGCCATGCAAAAGCAAAGAGTACACACTTTTCATTAACACTGGTATCTCATTTCTAAACTTCACTGACCTCAGAGTTGCCAAAGAAACATGAGTAATGAAGGCATACAAATGAAGGTTCATGGATTTTAAAAAATGCAATTCCCTCATCTATGTTTACCAGCTTTTAATACCTTAGGCTACAAGGCATATCAAGGGATAATGACAAAGGAATACATGTAATTCTGGAAATAGGAAAATGCTCCAGAAATGGGATCAATGTGCCAGTAATAAGCATAGTTCATTTCATTTGAAAATTCAGCAAGAGAGCCCAATAAACAATTCCAAGCCATAATGTTATCACCTGCATAATTTACATAAACATTAAAACCCTTGCACTTTATAGACAAAACACACTTCTGTAAACATGGCCACTGGGGGAGGGAGGTTCCCTACCTCATTCATGACTGAGGACATGTAATCATTGTATTAAATAAAATGACTTTGCTTCAAAAGATTTTAAACCTGACCAATGGTTGAGCTTAATTTCTCCCTGTTTAACAACACTGAAGCATTAATTCTAAAAATGTCACCTAGGATGGTTTCAGGGTTAGATGCTAGGACCACAACTGGCAACGACAGCAACTCCTCTCTAGCTGGCACAGACTTATAAACTTTAGTACAAAAACAAAAAAATACAGAAACTAGGTCAATTTGTTAGCTACATATTTACAGATAATTACATGATTTCTTCACTCACAATTGCTAAAAACTATGAGTGAAAAGGAAACTGTGCAGGTTGAATTACCCGTAATTTAGGGGGAATTCTGGGGTATCAAGATACCCTTTTCATTCATTCACAAGTCTCATCTTCTCTCTGCTTTTTCATGGCAAACTACCTACAGATATCCAGATTAGTATATCCATTGTGCATCCTGTTTCAGAGAGGATTAACCTTTTCCTCTATTTAAAGAAGACTCTCTTGTACATTGAAAAACAAAACAAACCCAACACAATCAAACAGATACACACACACACACACACACACACATACACACACACAAGCTCTGAAACTTCAAAAAGTTCTGATTGCTGGGTAACAGTTAACAGTGATGGTGACATAGTAAATGGCTCCCCAGTTTTAATTCTCTGCCTTTTTCTTTAAAGGATATCTATTTTGGGGTGGGTGAGAGAGAAGTGCAAGTTTAAGAAACCCACAACAGGCAGATAAGGTGCATGCTAATTTACATATTTCTTATGATCTGAAGACCACCATTAGGCCAAATAGATTCTCTTCCCTTGCATGAGTGAAATTTTGGAAATCTGAATATAAACAAGGGAGGAATTAGTTAATGTGACTTTAAAGGGGGCTACCAGAATTCAGTAGAAAATATAAATGCACAATAAAGGAAGAGTTCTCAGCTTCACTTTCTTTTTCTAGACAGTGTTTAATAAAACTTCTTTACAAATTAAGTCACTTCCAATGTAGACTTACTGTAGTGATTTAATAAAAGTGCAGACAACATAACCAGACACACAGCAAAATAGACTTCAATCAGTAGTCCTTGCATACAAGAGGCAAGTCTGCTAAGTGTACAGCACACTCTTCATCCTTTAAGGAATCTGAGGATGGAAAATTTCCAGTTCTTAACAACTAAGAGTAAGTGACTGCCTTTTAATAGGCAATGCTACAACCTGGTTGGGGGGCACTATCATGATAGATGAGGGAAAACAGAGAATTTGTTTCTCTTTAATAAGGATTTGTATTTTGGTAAGCAGCTCCAAGATGACAGGCCAAGTTTTAGATTTGTTCCTTAGAGAAAGCAGTTTTCTAAGAAATAAGAGCCTCCTCTTCCATCATTATAGGAGATTCACACTTATACACCTTAAATATATTATTTTCTGACTGGAATATACACTAGACACTTCACATTGTGAGCATGGAACAAAACGCAGGGCCATATAAACTTCTTAGGAAAGGGTTGCAGTGTTGGGCCAAATCTGTGCTTGAAAAGTAGTGCCTCCGAAGGGGTGGAAGGTGCATGAAGAACTTACTATTAGCAAGCAAGAAGAGGCAGCTAAAAGGAGAAATCCCCTGCCAATACCAAATCCTTCTCTCCCAGTGGCCATTTCCTGTTGATTTTATAGTTTAGGAGAACCTTAGATGCTTTAGCAGTAATTCCTTTCTTGGATGTTTTGGTCCTTAGCAAAATTTATAATTATTATTATTAATGGAGTAAAAAGGGCAAGAGGATCAATGGCACCACTACTAAGAAATATGTATGGAGTGCACATGAAGATTACGTGACTTATTGGTTCTTTTTATCTTTGCAGAGGAATCACCACCAGTGTTTTTAGTTTCCATGGTTCATTTCTCTCTGCATCACCTATCTTTCATTGCATCACGACACAAACTCACAGAAACACTAACTGGCTCCTTCCCCAGCACTATTTTACTGCATTGCAACTTATGGTTCCACATTTTACTTAACTTTCTTTCCACCCACTCAAGTGCTAAGAGGGGATTAAAATAGAAAAAATTGCATCTAATGACCACCTTCTCATAAATATCAACCCAGAGTACTCACTGTTAAGAAACACATGCATTCTTGCCTTAACTGAGGACTAAAATAATGAAACAAAATAACAGAACCTTAAGTGCCCTGATGGAAATGTACAGTATGAATTATATTCATCAATCTATACACACATATAGACACTCATATGTATATACAATATATACATACAAATGATAATAGCTATACCAAAAATGTGCATATTTAACACAGTTTTTAAAAGCCAGTAGATTATGGTATAATACAATTTATTTCCACTAGTGAATGGCACAAATGGAGAAATGCAAAGGAGGTGTTTCAAGTACAATAAAGTCATTTTTCACAGGTGAAAATAAACAGTATTATTCCAGTGTCCAACACAATGTATTCTATAAAAGTTTAAAATGCCAGACATTTAGTTAAAGAAGTAGAAAGCTACTAAAGTCTGCCTTATGGTCTGAAAAAGACACTCATAGCGTTTTCAATTTTTGAAAAGGGGGTGAGGAAAAATAGGTGGGAGTGGGAGAGAGTCAAGGACAGTTTCTTTAGTGTACTGAATGGTGTTTACCTGATGTCTTGGCAGCTGAAAATCATGACTATGCTAAAAAGTTCAACTTACCAATAATAAATCCTTGGCCTAGAGTACCAAGCATATTATATCTGTGGGTGTGGCTTCAAATGCAGGACTACTCATCTCTAGGCACAGAAATGACTAAAAAGAATGGCAGCTCTCAATAAGACTAATAAAAACGTATTTTCCAACTAACTTTATCTATATAATGAAAATACTTTCAGATACTTTAATTCGGGGTTAGAGCTGACTTTAACAAGGGGAAAAATATGTGCAAAAGGAAGGGAACCCCATTAGGAACAATATATTTCAAGGTATGAGGTTTTGCATTTTTCTAATGCTAACTTAAAAAAGGGAGAGACAGTGAACACAGGAAACTTTTACTGCCAAGCTCTGGATACCAGACATAGCGTTTACGACTTTCTGATATGCTGGACAAATATCGCATACTTTTTATTTTCTTAAACACATATATATCAAGTGAACACCAACAATGGGGAAGAGGTAGTAGTAATTTGATCAAATGTTGACGTCTGTACACTGATTCAGAAAGTGCCTGCTTCTTTCTTCAGAATCTCTCAAAACCTTTCAAATTTTCCTGCTACAAGCTTTACTCTTTGATAATTCCTACCATGTATGATATTCCTCAGAAGTTAGATCTTGCAAACACACACAAATCAATTAAGTTGAACCATTTTTGCAAACTATATATATTTTAATTAAAATGAACTTAATGGAATAATCCAGGTATAGTCATGACCTACATGTAAAACTGGTTGCCACACAATTAAATCAGATACAAAGACCTACTGGATAGACATCTGGAGTCAGTATTCAATCACAATTTTACAAGTACATAGGATCTGCATGAACTCAATAACTCAATCTGACTAATTTAAGTCCACAAGTGGACTTTAACATGTATTATTGGTAGTATTTTTTATTTTAAAGAGTTTTGTATGTAAAACTGAGCTGTACTCCTATTCCACCCCTCCAGTAGTACAGAGGGGCCAGATCTAATAAGAAGTTTTTTTAAAGGTATCAAATTCATTATATTTTTGGACATTAATTCTAAAGCTCTCTCCTATCATTTTCCTCCAAATAGGTAAATATCTCAATTTGTTTGAAATACTGTATAATAGGTGAATGCAAAATGATAGAAAATTAAAAGCTCCTTTCATTAGACAGACAAGAAGTACATGTCACGTTCACCTAAAAACTGGTGATCTCAAGCATGGCCAAGAGGACAATGTACCGGAGTGCTACCTGAAACACTGCCTAAAACTGTGTGTGAATTCTACTGTGATCTTGGTTTTTAAAAGATTTACAGTAAAATATTAATTTTTCTTCTAGTTACCTTTAAATGAATGCCAGAAACTCCTAAAGGGGAGGATTCATAGAGATTAGACTGACATACCTGGGGAAGACTTAAATTTTGTTGAGAAAGCCAATATTTCAACAATTATAGATTACTGCTTGGTCATCAGCCTGGTCTAGGTGAAGAGTATCATTGAGAGGGACTCAGAAAATTCTACCTTGGAGTCCTCTATTACGAAAAGCAGGATCCAGAGTCAGCAGCAAGGGTTCTTCAAGACAAGGGAGGGGTCAAGACAACTTGTAAGAAACTCTGATTTATCACTGAAAAGGAAGTTTTTTTCCTTCAAGTCATACTCACAGCTTCCTACCCACCTTCGACTCAATTTCCACACTAGCAGTGGAATACCAAGTAACATCTAACTTTCAGCATTGGGTTGATCCTTCATTGCAAAACTAAACAGAACAGAACAGAACAAAACAAAACAAAACACGCCCCTCTGTGGGAAAAAAAAAAAGTTAGCGTTTGTCAAGAGATTCCCTGACCACTATAACTTACTTTACTTTTTTTTTCTTTAATTTGCCAAACTTGCTAGTTCCTTTTCAGTAGTACTTTAGCACTGAGGCTAGAGACTTCTGGAAGTGGTGTTTCCTGTTGTGTGATGTTAACATGATGCCAAATGGTCACTAAGTCTCAAGGAACTAGAAGTTTGTAAAGTATTGCAGCAACAAAAACAGCAATTTAAAAAAAAAAAAAAAAAAAAAAGAGGACCTGCACATGCAGCAAAATCTACAGTGGTGATGAGCATTAGTCAGCAGCTGGTAAAGTCATTGGCTCAGTGACTCCTGGTTCACTATGGCAACTAAGCATTTAAATAACTGGCTATTCTACTTGTAAACAGGAAATCCCATAAGCCAAAAGGGGTAATCAAATTATGTCTATGTAGTGTGGTGAGAATTCCAATAGATGGCAGTTTGCAAATATGGCATCATTCAAAACCCTCTGGCATTTGATTTGTATTGGCTATATGTCTTTGTTTTTGTACAAAGTAAAAGTACTGTTTGGGGTCTTGGGAGTTATAGAGCTTAGCTAGGATGAGATATCACAGTATAAGCAACAAAACGTCAGGATATAGAGGCTTAATCTCCTCACTATGCTGCTGAACATACCCACCATATGAACTTTCAGGGGCCTCTCTCACCCTTCTGGTCTTCCCCTTTAAAGGCTCACAGGTTTGTTGATGCAATTCCCACACAACTTGTGATCTCCTTACACCTCCATCTCACCATGCCACAAAAAAGGCACAATTGAATGGACAAAAAAAAAAAAAAAAAAAAATCACTGACAAATCTATGCAGCATTCAGAAAAAGAACTAAATTGTTTTCTACTCTCTGAAAAAGTCAATGGAACCCTTTAGTGTTCATGGATTTCCACGTTCTTTTTCACTCCAAATGAGGCTGAGAAGTCAGACCAATTTAATAAAGAAAATACATTGGTGAGGGGACACAGATGTGTTTCCATAATAACTTGTTTCAGCATATGCTGCCTGCTGTGAGTGGCTTATAAGAATTTGGGGTATGGAGAAAGGCTTTAGATTTTTTCACAACCTTCTTAGGATATAACTGCCCCAAAGTGATGACTCAAGACACACTGCTGCATTCTATTTTTGCAGTGTTCAGAAAATACCCCCTAACTAGCCAATTTCTTGTAACCACATGCTTGAGATATATATATATGTGTGTGTGTGTGTGTGTGTGTATGTGTGTGTGTGTGTAGGTATATGTATACACACATACATATCAATTCCCCTTTTCAAAATTTCTCCAAAAGTTAAAAAACAAAAACAAAAAAACAAAACCCGGCAGCCAAATACTATGACATCTCAATTAGTAAACACAAAACAGAACGCTTTACAAAAATGAATAAAATATACCATATGCACTCAGCTTCCACACTGTAGTACCCAAGTGAGGAGGCTGCTGTGACGATGTCTGTAGGCAGTTTCTTTTGGCAGACAGCTCCAGCGGAATTGCCACTCTCAATTATTAAGTTATGTATAAGACATGTGTGACCCATTGGATATTTGTGAAGTGACACTCGTGCTTCTGCTCATGCCCTGCTCCGTCCGTCCCCCAGAAGCTGTCCGCCTTAGAGCCTGAGGGCTATTGCGGACTCCCATACTGCTACCTCGAGGTACCCCTTGCATTGGCCCTGAGGGGTGACCCCACGGCTGGGGTCCACCTTGCATTGGATGGCCCCAAGCCTGTGGTGGGCCACCCATGGGATGACCCCAGTGAGGTCCTGGACCCCCAGTAGGATTGTGAGACCAACCAGAAGCTCCCGGGTAGCTGTGGCTGAATGCCTCAGGGGAGAGATTAGAAAGGACCATGTTACTAAAACCTAGTCTCATGCTTTCAGAGTCAAAGGCTTCAATTTCTCTGGCTTGACGCTCCAGCAGGCTTCGTATTCGTTCTGTGCGTTCATTCTGCAAAGCCAACATTTCTTCTTCAATCTGATGGGGGTTAGGAGGAGAGAAGCAAAAAGAAGGCTGATTTATTTTTTAAAATCTACAAACTAAGGAAGTGATAATTACTCAGCTTTGAAGTGAATCATAACAAAGTTCCCTCTGGCTATTTTATGGATGTGCATTCAAAAATCAAAGAGATGTACTGTAGAAATAATCCATAATTTATATTTCTAAAATGTGTAAAATCAAGTTCTTAAAAGCAAAGGCAATAACCTCTACTAAAATAATAAATCAAGGCAATTATCATCAATGGCTACTAAATCATTAGGTAAAACACTGAATAAAAAAAAAAGTGGGTGAAGGGAAACTAGCTTCATCAGACACACCAAAATCTCACTCTAATAAAATAAATGTGGGGGACTTCCCTGGTGGTGAAGTGGTTAAGAATCCACCTGCCAATGCGGGGGACATGGGTTTGATCCTTGGTCCAGGAAGATCCCACATGCCGCGGAGCAACTAAGCCCGTGCACCACAACAGCTGAGCCTGCACTCTAGAGCCCCAAAGCCACAACTACTGAGCCTACGTGCCACAACTACCGAAGCCTGCGCGCCTAGAGCCCGTGCTCCGAAACAAGAGAAGCCACCGTAATGAGAAGCCCACGCACCATAACAAAGAGTAGCCCCCGCTTGCCGCAACTAGAGAAAGCCTGCACACAGCAACGAAGACCCAACGCAGCCAAAACTAAATAAATAATTAAATTAATAAGATTAAAAAATAAAATAAATGTGGTATTGGTGTAGGGACAGACTAGTGAAATAGAAATAGAATAAAGATCTCAATTTGTAGGTTTTTAAAGCAGGACAAAAGCATTAATTAATTAATTAATTAATTAAATGGGGGGAAAGATGGATTCTTAAACAAATGACACAGGCACAACTGGCCAACCATCTGGAAGGAAATAAAAATGAAACCCCATCTTACACCACATTCCAGATAGACCAAAGCCTTAAGTGAAAAGCAAACAAACAAAAACTAAAATTTTCATTAAAAAGTTAGTTTCTATATACCTAGAAATTAGTGGTTGGGTAGCCATCATAATCAGTTCTGGAAAACTAGAAGGTATTACAAATAAATGTAGTTGACTATACATATATTTTTTAAAATGTAAAATACTTCATAATAAAGTCAAGAGACAATGAAAAAAAAGTTGATGGAGAACTTTTTTATGACTGATCAAATTGATAATTGCCTAACCCCACTGATCAATATTCATATCACTTAAAAGGGGGACAGCTAGACATTATGTATCTCTTGACGTGATGCAAAAGGAAGTACACAGTAACCCTCATGAAAATTCCTTGCAAAAATTAAAAACTGAAACTAAATACAATCATGCCTCTGTATCTAATTACCAGTTTATATAGGAAATATGAAGTAAAAAAGAGAATACATTAAATGACACCATGAGGACGCAATCAGCCAAATCCAGATTTTGAGAATTCCTACAGAACAAATGATCCAATCCAAATGGGGGAAAAAAAAAAGTGTAGGGGAGAGGGGCCTATTATAGACTAATTAACTTAAAAGACAATTAACCAAAGCAATGTCTGGACCTTGTTTGGGCCCCAATCCAAATAATCCAACTTAAAGAAGACATTTCTGAGATAAAAGGAGAAATTTAGGCATGGACTGAGTATGAGGTAATACTTAAATTTTATTACCAATTTTGTTAAATATTATGATGGACTTATGATTATATTAAAGTAAAAATGTATTTATCTATATTTAGGAGTGAAATGATGCTATGCTAGAATTTGCTTTAAAATATCCCAGACAGGAGGCAGAGGCAAGGCGCCGAGGGAAAGATGGAAGACTACCAGGCTACCAAAGAGACTGCTTTTGTTGTTGATGAAGTGAGCAACATTGTAAAAGAGGCCATAGAAAGAGCCATCGGTGGCAATGCCTATCAGCACAGCAAAGTGAATCAGTGGACCACAAATGTAGTGGAGCAAACCCTAAGCCAACTCACCAAGCTGGGGAAACCATTTAAATACATTGTGACCCGTGTAATCATGCAGAAGAACAGAGCGGGATTACACACGGCAAGTTCCTGCTTCTGGGACAGCTCTACTGATGGGAGCTGCACTGTGCGATGGGAGAACAAGACCATGTACTACACTGTCAGCACCTTCGGACTGTCCATTTGACCATCTCGTCCAGACTGTGATTTTCTCCTTTTGTCCCAACGTTTCTCTACCATCTTCTAACCACCAGCCGTCTAGTCAGTGATCACCTGTCTCACTCTCTTTAAGTGTGTTTTTGTGGCACTCTCAAAATGTACAGAAAAAAACCAAATAACCACACTGTTCTGTGACCTGCACACCCTAAGTCAGAGGAATCATCACTGAAGGTAGTCAGGAGCCTGTCCTGACACTTGTCTTAACTTTGAATGTTTCTTTTCAAAGGTGCTAAAAGCAGAAATCTGCTAAGTGTGAAACTTTCTCTACTCTCTGAAATGACTGAAATACACTAATTTTCCATACTTTGTACTTTTGTTAGAATAATACATTATTCCAATTAAAAAAAAAAATATCCCAGACAGTCTTTCCCCCAAGTGTGTGTGTGTGTGTGTGTGTGTGTGTGTGTGTGTGTGTGTGTGTGTGTGTGTGTGTAGCAGGGGGAATAGATAAGAGAAAATTAGCAAAATACTGGTAACTGTTGAAGCTGGGTGATGAGTACTTGGAATTTCATTGTACTAATTCTTCCTACTTTTGTATATGTTTGAAAATTTCCATGAAAAAAAGTTTTTAAAAGATAGGAAAAAAGAGAATTTGTAAAGGAGCATTAAATAATCATGTTTCAAGATATTTGAGAACTTAAGCCAATAGTCATATATATATATATATATATATATTGCTATCTGTAGAAATCTAGCTCAATAAATGTTTCCTTTCTATGTGTCATTTTTAAGTGCCCTTAAAAAAAACACAGTTTAGCATGGGAAACACATGCAAATAAAAATTACAATAGAATATGATAAGATGTAATAATAGATTTATAAAGTATAGCAGAAATACTAAGGGACGGAGTGATTCACTCTACAGGAGAAGGAGACTAGGGCAAAGAAGTCTTCTTAGAGGAGGTGGCAGAGACTGGATTCTGAAGGAAGAATACAAGTTTACCAGGAAGACAAGCGGAGGGGAAAATATTTTCAGCAGAGAGAACATGTGCAAAGACATGGACAAATGGTAAAAATAAGAAGTGTTCGGAGAATTACAGATCGGCCAGATGGACTCCAGTGAGAAGAGTTTGAAAATTATCGAAAGTTCTAAATACTAGTGTTACAAAGATTTAGAGAGGGCCATTCATTTGAAGATTGAAGGAGAACTTAGATTAAACATGAATGCTTCCTGTGAGGGAAAGACATCAAATTGTTAACTGTGGTGACTTCTGAGTGGAAGGATTAAGGACATTTCTGTTTCTCTATATTTGCCAGGTTTTAAAAAATGATTGTGTATTTATAAAATAATTTTCCCACTCTTTTAATATCTATATATAAAATACCCAATTCTTTGGAATTAAACTTATTTATCTCTAAGGATTCAGAGAACTTCAAATTTTTAAAGTATTTTATATGTAAAAAAATTTTAAATCCATTTACTTAAAAGCACTTATTTTAATTTTTTTTTAACATCTTTATTAAAGTATAATTGCCTTACAAAAAAGCACTTATTTTAATTTGAAGGATCTAATAAATGATGGGAAAGCACTTAGCATGTAACTGATCTGAATTCCTTGCATATAATCTGAAGGAAACTCATGATAAAAATATTAAACACATTAATGCTTATGAACCTTTTATCCAGTAAGTATTGCTTCAATTTTGTTTGCTGATTAGTTTTGCCATTCAAGAAACTCAGAACATTTTTCAATTAAACAAAAATAAAACCTAAGATTTGTGATAGGTTACATTAATCCCCATTTCTTTTAAAACATGTTATTTATTACTGCAAATTAAAAAGGTGGTTTCACTGGGTAGATAAAAGTTACCATACTTAAGACTTTTGAGAGGCTCTCCCAACCTGTCTTCTTTGAAATCAAATGATATTTTTGTGTGAATATTTTCAGTTCCACAAAGAAAGATCCTGTAAGATGTTCCAGTCGTCAATTCTCACTTAAAAACTACCAACCATGTTTGTTGATACTAAGTGAAATACTGAAAGAAAATTAATTGAAATGATAAAACTAAAAAAATGAAAACATTTATACTTTTGGAAATACTGCCACTTTTCATGCACATATAAAATTCACACGGAATCAACTAGGCGCCAATAAAAAATAAAAAATTTAAAAAATTCATAGGGAATTTAACATTTATAGTTATGTTGTCATTTTGCTGAAAATATTAATGTAAATGAAATATGAGAAAAGTCATAAAAGGACCTTATGTGAGTCAAGTGAGGCTTACTTTTACTTTGTTGGTGCCTCAACCTACAGGAACAACTCTTGGTTCATTTCGGGATTAAAGCAAACTTCAAAGAGAACTATTCATCATGAAACAAGTAATATTCACTCTGGTTCCACCTCTATTTATTCTCAGATTACTGTTTCTCATCTGTACAACCAGTAAGTGCCAAGTGCAGAAAATACAGCAGTTAAGATTTTTCAAAGTTTCTGTAGAGAGGATACCTGGGGTTTGGTAGCTTCCAACTGACCCCAAACTGCTTTACATGCATGTCACTTGAAATGTAAATATTAGCCCTAGTAGCAACTCAAAGCACTATAGATTCATCACCCTACTGTTCCTTTATTATTTGTCATACCAAATAATCTTATGTATTTTCCCTTATCAAAGTAATATAAACCGCATTAAAAAAGTAAAATAGAGGGAATTCCCTGGCAGTCCACTGGTTAGGACTCTGTGCTTCCACTGCAGGGGGCATAGGTTCGTCCCTGGTCAGGGAACTAAGATCCTGCATGCCGTGTGGTATAGTCCCCCGCAAAAAGTAAAACAGAAAAACAAACCATTCTATCATGTTAATATAGCCACTACTAGCATTACTTCAATTCACTTTAAGTGTGATTGGTCTTTATTTTATTCAACACATCATAAGCATTTTTCTATATTAATACTGTCTTTGTAGCCATCATTTAAATGGTTGAATAAGATTTTATTAAGTGGCTTGGCCATAATTACTTAATTATATCTCTATCTTAGACGGTTATGTATTTTAAACCATTATAAACTATGCTATAATTACCATATTTAGCATCTTGTTTTTCCTATATTTGGATTTCCTTAGAATAAATTCTCAAACACTTAACATTTCCAAAGTACAATATATACTTCCAGAGGGAAGAGATATGGGGACATATGTATATGTATAACTGATTCACTTTGTTATAAAGCAGAAACTAACACACCATTGTAAAGCAATTATACTCCAATAAAGATGTTAAATATATATATATATACACTTCCAAATTGCTTTGCAAAATGCATTAACAATATATGAGAGTGCCACTGCACCTTCACCAATGTGTATCAGTTTTATGCCCATATTTTACTAGGCTCTGTAGAACATACAGGCTTGGTTCATATAGTGAAATAAGATTGTACCTAAGACACTAATCAGCACTAACTCTGAACCACTAGGTGGAGCTAAAAATACAAATACACAGTCCTATCCCAGTATCCTTGGGGGAAGGGTTCCAGGACCGTTCCTCAGATACCAAAATCTGAGGATGCTCAAGTCCCTTATCTAAAATAGTGTATTATTTGCATATAAGCCACACAGATACTCTCATACTTTAAATCACCTCTAGATTACTTACAATACTCTATACAATGTAAATGCTCTGTAACTAGTTGCTGGGGGCGTGTGGCAAATGACAGTTTTGCTTTTTGGAACTTTCTGGAATTTTCTTTCCCCCGAATACTTTCAATCAGAGGTTAGTTGAATCCATGGATGCAGAACCCACAGGTATGAGAGGGCTGACTGTAAATAGTACTAATATTTCTCTCACAACACTATAGGGAGTTTTCATTTTAGTGTTAATTTTTTGAAGCATAAGAGACAGACTTTAGGTTGAATTTTAATACGCAAGTTGGAATCAGACAGATTTATGAAATCTGTACAAGGGACAAACTAGATTTTTCTCAAAATTTATATGTGTTTATATCTTTCCCATCTTGAATGAGAAACATAAGTGAGATAATTTTTAGAGGCAAGTACCTCTTGAAGAAGCCAGTAATGAGAGCTATGCCAGAAAAAGAGTAACATCTTATTTAAGTGGGTTTTTTAAGAATGTATTTTTTAATTTAATAAGGCGTTCTATTTTTATCACAAGAACTGCAGGAAACAGAGGAAAATCTATGGAGCAATGGTCTAGAAACCATGACAACTTTTATTAAGTTAGCCAAGTACTAACATACAAAGGATCAATGGAGCTAAGACTATCACCTGTTGGGAACTTATGGCTCAGGAATTCTGGAACATAGCTCTGAATCCTAGATACAATTATATCCTACTACTTCTCATGGCAAAACTTTCTTCTTATCTTTCAAAATCTAAAAATCTTCTGTCCATCAGTCTTTCCCCAAAATACACACACACACACACACACACACACACAGCTATAATACCTTAAAGGATAGAAAGGAAATGAATCTGGGGATTTTAGTTCTATTCTCTAATATATCTGACAAAGAATAAGTGAAAAAAAGAGAGAAAGAAAGAAAAAAAGATACATCTAGAAGTAACATTTTCAGCTTGTGTAGAACTGGCTTTACCTTCTGTCCCCTAGTACTCTTCCACCAATCTGTATAGTTCCAGGCCCAGGATAGAAGAGTAAAGTATATATTCCAGATCTTTTGCCCCTGCCTCTCTCAGGCAATTACTAAAGTTCTTTTTCTTCACTATCCAAGTTTTTCTCCAATCTCTTTAGGTAGAGCTAGGTACACAAAAAAAGTGAGGAACATGGAGCCAGAGCTACTCTCTCATAATTCAACTGTCTTCACATAACACCATATCCTTCCTCTAGCAATTACTACTTAACTATATTCCTCTGATGTTTAGAATTCATTAATTATAAGGTTCATTACTGAAATAATAATTTTAAAGAAAAACACTACCAAAACTAGAATTAAGGAAATATGGTATGGTGAAAACAATCTAACGCCACCTCTGTTAATATGAAAATGTATTTGTAAAATGTTTCTGATGAAGGCAAATACTAGCACAATTAACTTCCTTCTATTATCTATACCTTTTGTTCTAAGAGCGCCCTGCGGAGGGAGACCCTCTGTTCAAGTTCCCGAAGCTCTCGATCATGTTGTGCCTCAGCTTGCATCTTGATTTTGCTCTGATATGCATTTAACAGCTCCAGTTCCTGCTGCAGCTGCATCTTTAAAACCTGGCACTCTGCTTCCTGTGCTTCATCCAAACGCAGCTGAAAGAGAGGAAAAAACCCAGATATATCCTACTGTGAGCTATTTATCCATGACCTATGGAAAGGTGGTGTGAGAAAAGACAGACAACTCTTTTGTAGGATACACAATTGTTCTCTCTTGTATCTTGGAGTAAACATCTCTGAAAAAGGAAGGCACAATAACCAGTGATGGTAATATGAAGATAAAAGCTATCATAATCTATTAGGAGGATGCCTGAATAATCATATTTTTCTTAAGAAAAATCTAGAATCTGACTAGGTGATGTAAGACTCTAAATCTCTTCTCTGCAATGGAAATAACTAGAGAACAGGGACCAGCAAACTATAGCCTACAGACCAAATGTGGACAGCTGCCTGTTTTAATTAATTACTTTGATAGTCCACTAGTTAAGAATGGCTTTTACATTTTATTTATTTATTTTTTTTTAGAAATTCACGTTCTTTTATTTATTTATTTATTTATTTATGACTGTGTTGAGTCTTCGTTTCTGTGCGAGGGCTTTCTCTAGTTGCAGCAAGTGGGGACCACTCTTCATCGCGGTGCGCGGGCCTCTCACCATCGCGGCCTCTCTTGTTGCGGAGCACAGGCTCCAGACGCGCAGGCTCAGTAATTGTGGCTCACGGGCCCAGTTGCTCCGTGGCATGTGGGATCTTCCCAGACCAGGGCTCGAACCCGTGTCCCCTGCATTGGCAGGCAGATTCTCAACCACTGCGCCACCAGGGAAGCCCGGCTTTTACATTTTAAATGGCTATATAAGTACCCACATAATTATCCTCAATTTTGTACCACGGACTACAAAACCTAAAATATTTACTATCTGACCCTTTAAGAAAAAGTTTGCAAAACTTATATAGAAAATATTTTGTATTTGCCTTCACTAAAATGTGACCATTTGGATTCCCAATACAGTACTACTTTTTGCTCACTGCTTAACAAAGCTGCTGCTCTAATCCTCCTATACCGTTGGGATATGTGCTGAACACCTGAGAGGCACTGGCAGAGCGCCTATTTAGAACCTCATGACTAAATGTATCAATGAGAATTCTATATAAATCATGCCTACCTCCAAGCAATGCAGAGAACAGGAAAAATACAGATAACCACCACTATCTCTCAGGCTGTAGGAGAGCTATCACTTCCGACCAGTATTTTAATTGCTGGGATTTCATTCAGGTGGTGGGATGAAAGGGGCACTAAATTTGTTTTGCTTAAATAAAACGAACTCACAGCTTGGGTGGACAGCATTTCATTAATGCTGTGGTCATACTGTTCAGCCAAGATGGCTAACTTCCGGGTCTGCTCCTCCTTGAGCCGTTTCAGAACAGCTTTGTGCTCACTCTTTGGTGTAGTCTCCAGTAGGTGATTTCTTAATGCTTTGTACTGTCTGGTCTGGATTTTGCAGGTGTCCTGAAACTGCTTTTTTATTTGGAGTTCTTTAGACTGGGAAGGAAAAAAAAGATGTATATAATTTTTAACATATGGCATTTGTTATACCTTATGCTTATATGAAAATAAAGGCTACTAGGAGACAAGGAGATGAAAAACAAAAAGGTCAGACCATAAGGTTGCAGGTATAGTACTTTTCCACTTGGTTATTAGGTCAAACCATTACGTTCTATGGATTTTGGTAACAAAAGCTCTAATTTAAAACATTAGAATATCAAAAACCTTACTTTTTTCATAGGACTTAAGGTAATACTCATTATTTTACTAGTACATTTAGTTACAAGTAAGTTTTTTTTTTATAGATTTTTTTGATGTGGACCATTTTTAAAGTCTATTGAATTTGTTACAATATTGCTTCCGTTTTATGTTTTGGTATTTTGGCCGTGAGGCATGTGGGATCTTAGCTCCCGACCAGGGTCTGAACCTGCACCCCCCTGCAATGGAAGGCAAAGTCTTAACCACTGGACCGCCATGGAAGTCCCAGTGGCACCACTCTTAAATACTGTCCTTGGTTAACAAAATTCTTCCAAGTTAGCCAGGAATGGGACAATGACATTTAGACATTCTCTTCTACCTCTGTATAACAGTCTCTATTCTTTTAAAAGTTTTTATTTTTAAAATATTGTGCCAAGAAAACTGTAATCATTCCACATCACTAGCCTAATGAGGGGAAAAAAAAAGCTCCTTGAAAAAATTTTTTTCTATAAGAAGAGTAATACTTGTACCAAGAATAAACTATATCCCTCAATGTTTGACTCAAGTGAAAGCAAGATGAATGTAAGTTACAGTTGTTTCTACTCATTTAACACTGACAAAACATCATCTGGATGCCAGACGAAGAAACAACAGAGCAGGCGTATATCCAACCCATTCCATAGACATAGTACCCCAAACCCCCCACCCCAAATCCTAGTCAAATTACGTAAGTGCTAAAACTGAAGTCCCCCTACCTCCCTTTAAAGTCCTGGAAAAAGTTGGAAGAGGTAACCATTACTTAGGTAAATAAAAATGGGATAACTTGGTATTAAAATCAAGTCAGTTTTGTTCAAATTGAGTAAGTAGATAGAAATACGTAACTAAGAGGAACATGATGGTTTTCTTCCCTAGTAAAGTAACAGAACAATCTCTTTTATGGAAAATCTTGAGCTCATCTGTCATCAGAAGGAGACATTCTATTCTAAATCTGACTATAACTGTGAAACATTATTTTTTGCCTCACTTTTTGTATAGTATCTGTGAAGATTACACTAGTATTTACAAGCTTTCAAACTGAAAAGGCAACAACAAAAAACAGAAAGGAATGGTTAAACATCAAACAACTCTATGCCAAGCCCTACAGAAATGCAGTCATATCAAATTTATGGTATGACGATAGAAAACTAACAAGCTTTCAGTTTGGTTTACTCTGGGTGCTGCTGACTTTAAAACAGTCATTAATTTCACAGACATGTTATTTAACTAATCTTTTGGTGGGAAATTATCTATTCTATAGCCGAAAGAGTATATACCTCTCCCCTACAGAGACAAAATAAATTTGAAAAATCATTATGAATTCCAATTTTCTAAGCAATGACTAATGAAGATTATGTGAGTAGTCAACATAAGCTACTCTGTAAATGATGTTAATCAGCTGTTCGGAAAACAAAGTGAAATTTTACTCAGGTTCACAAGGAAAGGGTAAAAACAACTTTGCTTCTATACTTTTGTTAAAGACAGCTTGTTTGAATGGAGTTGAGTGGGAATCAAGAGATACCATTGGGTGTGGTGTAGCTTCTAGATTTTGACACAGATTACCCCTGTGAATGAATTTCACTTCACTCCAGGACAGTTATTCAGATAAGGGGGTAGGGTTTTAAAAGAAAATACTATGGGACCTGGGCCTTACTGGATGTAAATAAAAGTTTAAAATGCGAAATCATGTACAGATTATTTGAGGTACTACTATTGATGAGTCTATATCGTGACTGGTTTTTGTTTTTATTAAGATACATATGATTACGCTCTTTCAAATATTTATTACAAGTTATAAAATTGAAAATTTTCTTTGAATTGTTAACTCTGGTTAAATTTGGTGGCAGGGGCTGGACAAGGTGGCCAGAGGGACAAGGAGAGATGGAAACCTTTACCTTTATAATACTTTGGTGTCTTTTGAATTTCATACCATGTGAATGAATTCCTCTATACAAAGAAAATATAAGACTTAAAGTTCTTTGGTATTATATATATCACCAACACTTGTCTTTCCTTATTTGTTTGGGGGAGGGCATATAACAACTTGCTCCACTCTGACATGCTAATTAAAAAATACATACCCCAACTACCACGCCATGGTCTCACCTACACTACCAAACACATAAAGAAAATAAGCAGAATGGGAGTAACACTGTGGTGATTCCACTATTCCTCTTAAGATAAGCACAGACGATGAAGGGAGAGGGGGTAAAAAGGCATTTTTTTTCATTCACTGGCTTCTGTACTGACTAGGAACTTACTGTCTTTTTTGGATACATATCACACTAAGAGCAAATAAGATTCCCAAACTGTATTACTTGGAACAATAAAGAGAAGCCAACAGGTTAGTTAGCATGTTGACATGTAGACTGTAATGTCAGCATTGGACATTTGGGTACATTAAAATAAGAATTTTGATTCTTATTTATGCATTTCCCACAGTTAAAATTTTTTCCGTACTCTACTGAGAAATACATGAGCAAAAGTCCGTAGCTACAGACACTCCATGTTAAAACTAATTAAACATGCTTAAAATGAAAAGAAAAAAGTTTATTCAATTTCTTTATGACAGACTTCTGTCTTAGACTTTTACTGCTTATATGGATGCCTTTTATCCCTCTTCCTCTTTGTCAAGAAGCTTAGGCTAAAGGTACCTTCAGACTCTTAGGCTGTTGTCGAACCTCCATGACATGCTTTCGCCTTAGTTCTCGTTCTCTTCGTTTATTATATTCCAGCTGGTTAGTGAGCTCAGTTTGATGCTGCAATCTGATCAACTCACAGCGCATCTTCTGAATTGTGTTGAGGTGGCGGAACTCCAGTTCTTGCATGGACTCATGCTGTCGCAGCAGCATGGCGTGCTCTAAGTCCTTTTGAGTCTGTCTTTTATTTAACTCCTAATCCATAACACAAAAGACAAAGGTATAATTTATTGCTGTACAATGCCAGGAAAAAAATTCCTAAGAAATAGATTAACCAGGAAGTAGATGTAATCCTCAGATTCAATAATGACTGCATAGTAAATATCAGATTTTATGACCTTTACTGCAGTAAATGGGCAATTAGTAGCACCAATTTCCTTATTCTATTCATTTACTATTCATTAATACTATTTTATGCAATAAGCTTAAGACATATCAAATCTATCTCAGTAGGCTTAATGTCCTTCCTTCTTTCTTTTCTTTCTTTATTGTTTCCCAATTTTATATTTGAAGAGCACTCCTAAGCCATTCTTTGAATTTCTTCAGAGTATCCTATTCAGTTCTATTATAGGCAGTATACCCAGCACAGTATAGTGGATAAGAACATGGATCTGCCTCTGCTACCTATGAGCCCTAAGTCCTTGGGTTAATTGTTTAAACTCTCTGTGCTTCAGTTTCATCACTTTTCAAATGAAGATAATAATATAGCTATTTCATAGATTTAATGTGAGGATGAAGTGAGTTCATAAATGGAAAGTTCTCAGAACAATACCTCGCACATGCTGCTCAATAAATGTTCTAATTCTTTTTTTTTTCAGATTAAAAACAAGTGTAAAACACACACACACACACACACACACACACATACACACACACATACAGAAGTCAAACCTACCCCCTTTGCCCCTGCAAACCCTTTCTCCAGAGGCCAACAGTTTGGTGCAAATGCTTCCCAACCTTCCCCATGCTTATCGTGAAACATCTATTACACAAAAACATACAGTTTTAAAAACTGAATAACATACATTATAGGTATGTAATGTGCTTTCTTCACCTAACAACATAATGGATATATACCCAGATCAGATCAGTATATACAGATCTTTTTTTCTTTTCAAGTTTCATAGTAAGCTTCTGCTTTGTAATACCATAATTTTCCATTTTTTGCTTGATAAAGAAATTTTCATTAAATGTTTATGCATGATGCATCATATAATCATGTTATTATTTCTGTAGGATAGAGTTCTAGAAGTGGATTTGATAGATAAAAGCATATCTATCAATATATCAGTATCAATTTATATTCTTACCAACAATGCACATTTCCCAATGCCACTACTAGGATTTAATGTTGCTAGTCTTTTAAACTGTTCTTATTTAATTGATGCAACTGTTTTAATTTGAATTTCTTTAATTATTAGTGAATTTGAACAATTATGCTATACTTGAAGTTTATTTTAAGCCACTCTTGGAAATAGATTAATCTGTGCTCACAGGTATCACTGATAGTGAGAATATTTGTTTTCACTGGCATAAGAGTTTCTACATTTGCCCAATTAATAATTACATGATTATAAAAAATGTGTTAAATGATAACACATACTTCATGGCACCCATTTCAGTTCAAAAGGTATAAAGTATCCAATAATTTTATGGTACTTAAAAATGAACACCTCTCTCATTCATAGATTTAATATGTATTTAATAAATATTTATTGAATACCTACTATGGGCCAGACACTAGGGGGATATAAAGACCTGAACAAAACCAGTGACTTCATAAAATTTCCATTCTAGGCAGGACGAGAAACTTCCCCCCAAAAAGTGTGTACGTGTAAGAGAGAGAAGTGACAGAAGAACATTTAAAGAAGAAGAAGGATTTGGACATTAGAGAAGGCATTTCTGAGGCGGTGGTATCTGAGGAGAGACATGAAGGGAGGAAGCAAGCCATGTAGATAATCTAGGGAAGAAGAATTCAGGCTGAGGGAGGTACAAGTGCAAAGACCCTGAGTCTGGGAAGTGACAAACATACTTTCAGGAAATATTCTCGTTTCAAACGTACCTCCCTGACAAGGTCCTGTTCTAAGTTATGGCGCCCAAGTAACATTCTTCTCTTGAAGCGACGGCATTCCAGCTCTAGGTATTGTCTCTGACGCCGTAGAAGATTAGCCTCTTCTTCTGCTTGGAAATGCTGTATATTCTCCTTCTGCTTTGAAAGCCACTCCTGTTTTTCTTTTTTGGGGGTGCTCTGATTTTCATTCAGCTCCTGGCAACATAAAAAAAAACTCAGTTCAAAATACATAAAAATTAATTGCATGAATATATCATCTGGTATTTGGTACATTTAAATAAAAGTACTTAATCTGTGTCCTTTCCAATGCTCAAGGCAGGGCAATGACCTTAAGGAGAAAGGTAATATTTTCCTTTTCTTGAGTTAACTGGTGAAGTAGGACAGGAAAAGAGAAACGTATGCTAGAAAACATGCATACCTTTTAGTTTTACACAGCTACATTTATGATGGTTCCTAGCTTTAAAAGCACACAATAGTGGTAAATGAAGTAAAACACATCATTCTTTAAGTGCTTCCCAAGAAGAGACATAAGGCAGTGCTTTCAGGTAAAAATCATTTATATGAATTAATATTAGGGAAAAAATACATCTAATGTGTCACTTTTTGGTTTCTGACATTCTAAATATTAAATTTTTGGCAAAATTATGGATAGACTCAGTATAAAAGAATTAGAAATTAAATGGAAAATCAACAAAACCATGGGAGAATAGAAACCCTCTTTATGAATGGTATTTAACTAAACAAATCAAAATCAGTGCTTTTCTATAGCATTTAAAATATTACCTTCCACGGTCCTGTGGACACAGGATGGGGGGGAAGGGGAGAGTAGGAAGAACTGGGATATTAGGATTGACATATATACACTACCATGCGTAAAATAGACAGCTAGTGGGAACATGCTATAAAGCACAGGAAACTCAGCTCGGTGCTCTGTGAAAACCTAGATGGGAGAGATGGGGGTTGCTGAGATGGTGGGGCGGGGGTGGGAGGGAGTTCCAAGAGGGAGGGGATGTAGGTATACATATAACTGATTCACTTCATTGTACAGCAGAAACTAACACAACATTGTAAAGCAATTATACTCCAATAAAAAAATAATAAAAGTGAAAATAAAATATTACCTTACATGTGGTATATATATACAATGGAATACTACTCATCCATAAAAAAGAATGAAATAATGCCTTTTGCAGCAACATGGATGGACCCAGAGATATCATACTAAGCAAAGTAAGTCAAAAAGAGAAAGACAAATACTATATGATATCACTTATATATGGAATCTAAAATATGACACAAATGAACATATCTACGAACAGAAACAGACTCACAGGTATAGAGAACAGACTTGCCGGTGGTGGTGGGGAGGGAATGACTGGGAGTTTGGGATTAGCAGATGCAAACTATTACATATAGGATGGACAAACAACAAGGCCCTACTGCATACCACAGGGAACCATATTCAATATCTTATGATAAACCATAATGGAAAAGAATATGAAAAAGAATATACATATGTAGAACTGAGTCACTTTGCTGTACAGCAGAAATTAACACAACATTGTAAATCAACTATACTTCAAAATATATATATATATTATCTTACAAACTACCTAAATGAAAATGCATTTATATTGGACCAGATGAGAACACTGACAATGCACTCAACGAGGCAAACTCTAGGATGATAATTAATACTAATATATCTTCAACCTAAAAAGCAACAATGTTGCACAGTATATAAATAAGCCATCTTTCCTAGGTATAAGATAATTTTTCAAAGACTACTAACCTTAAGGTCCTTCCCCTGGTTTTCAAGAAAGAGATCAATTCTTTATAACTTTAGTTCATAAGATATACAAACACATTTAAAAAAATTTAGTAGTTCTAAACTTAAGGGTATATGTGTACACACACTATGGGAAGAGAAAGGGCACATAAATAATCACCTGGGTATACTTTTCAAAATCTTTTGCCAGGGAACTTCTCCACTAAGATTCTAGTATATCCCTTCCTCTATGCTAAAAATCATTGTTTTAAATGAACTCACACACATAAATACACACTAATTTGGCTTCTAAAAGAAAACGAATTTATTGGCTGGACTACCTGTTATATGCCTAAAGGATTACCTAAAGCAATGCACCCATAAAGCTAAAATCTCATTTCACTGGGAAACGGATCTGTAAAACTGCATTTTGTTGGATATTTATTTACAGTTGGGGACCTATTTACAGTCTTTTCAAACCCAATGTGCCAATATAGAGTTTGGCTTTTGTATTACAGTCACGGGAATATATTACAGGTTATACCCTTTAGAGTTAGAAAAATCTTTTCAATGAAGCTCAGTTGGCAGGGTATATACAGCAAGATTTTGTGCCAACAATATGTCCATAATAACATTTAAGTAAATGACTATAAATTCCTACACAAACAAAAGCATTACTAGCAAAGAGATTACTATTATTTTATCAAGACCAATTAATTTATCAGTGCCCTAATAATTAATTACATGGACTAAAAATTTCAATCAGTCTGTAAAAGGGGGTCTAAATTGAGACATATCATTTCTCTCTCCTGACTACTATCCTGTATAGTTAACCCCTTTCAGAAATTGCCTTGGAACAATCAAGGCGTTCTTCAAAGTCAGACTACATCTGCTTTTAAAAGAAGTTCAAAAATGCAGCACATGGAGAGCAAATAAATATGAAATCGTGGAATCATAAATAAATAATCATCACGTTTTGCTATTAAAGAAAATGTGATGAGCAAATATGCCTCTTATCCTTACTCTATGAACAAATTATTGTAATCTTCTGAGCCAAAAGTAAGAAGGTACGGTCTACTTTTTTTTTTTTAAATAAATTTATTTATTTATTTATTTATTTTTGCCTGCGTTGGGTCTTCGTTGCCATGCACAGGCTTTCTCTAGTTGTGGCGAGCAGGGGCTACTCTTTGTTGCGGTACATGGGTTTCTCATTGCGGTGGCTTCTCCTTGCAGAGCACGGGCTCTAGGCGCGTGGGCTTCAGTAGTTGTGGCTCACGGGCTCTAGAGCGCAGGCTCAGTAATTGTGGCACACAGGCTTAGCTGACGGCATGTGGGATCTTCCCGGAGTAAGGCTCGAACCTGTGTCCCCTGCACTGGCAGGTGTATTCTTAACTATGCGCCACCAGGGAAGCCTGGTATGGTCTACTTTTAAAAAAAGAAATGTGTGGCTTCCTTTCACAGCTCAAGTATTTTTGGGGCGGGGGCTCCCTTCCTCCCCAAAGTAGCGGGGGCTGGGGCAGGAAAGGGATGCGGCAGGTGACAATGAGGGCCTGGCCTACCCCTCCCTCCCAGCTGCCCCCACCCTGCCAGTGCCCCACCTCTGCATTGTGGCTCCCCTGTAACCTCCTTTAATCTCATCTGTCTCAAGGGGAGCTCTGTCTGTCCATGTTATTTATTGCTACCCCTGCCTGGTCTCCTGCCCCCACACCTGGCCCCAGGGCCTCTACGGAGGGACATGAAATAAATGCCCTGAAGCCAAATACCCATCTAGATCCTGATGATTTCGGACCCGTCCTTGGGGAGCCTGTCACCCGCCTCCTTGCCCTTTCCTGGGTCCTCAGGGATTCTAGCCCTGAGCCCAGGCCAGCCGCCCTTAAGTTGCTTCCACGTTGATCACAGCTCAAGTATTTTATTTCTAGTGAGTCAGTTATTTAGTAAGTGCATATGAAAGCTATTATAAATAAAATAATTTATATTTTTAGGAGATGATTCTTTTTAGATCCTACTCAATTGAAGATCTCTGTTGAAGAGTAACTGATTAAAATCAATGCCTTCATTCAAACTGGTAAACATTTAGTGGCCACAAACAACAAAAGAAGAATTTATCCTAATGGTTCTATGAGTCTATCAACATCAATAGATAAAATCAATAAGTAGAAAACTGGCTTGAAAAATTTTATAAAATAGATACCTCCTTAAGCTGTTCTTTTCGAAGTTTATATTCTCTTTTCTGGGACTCCAAAAAGCTGTTTAGTTCTTTCTTCTGTTGGGCCTGAATATGTTGCTGAAATTTTTTCTCTTCATTGGCCATCACTTTAGCCTATGGGAAATTTAAAAAATGGATCAAATTAGTTAAGTAGATTCAAAGCAACAGTTTAATATATACCACTAAGGATATTTTTTCCCTTAAGAACATAAAATCAGTATAAGCATTACCAATACCAATTACATAGCATCTTATTATTTGAATTTCAGAGAACCAGTAAAATGGAACTCATCTTTAATATGTTGATCTTTTACAGAATCAAAACGTTTTCACCTTTTTAAAAATTTAACAATATGTCCTCCCCCAAGAAAATAAAATATATATTTATCCACAAATATAATTAAGTCATAACCTTTTATCTAGATTGATTTGTATATTAAATAATGTAATATACTCCTCTTCAAATTAAACCCTGACCTTTAACTTATATATTAAGTAATATGAAAATGTTAAATATTAGATACATATCATACTGTTTTATTTCTGATTATATAGGCAATGCATATTCATTGTAGATCATTTAGGAAATACAGAAAAACACAAAAAAATCTTGTATGATTTTACCACCCAGAGATAACCAATATAAACATTTTGGTGCACACCCTCCCTACTTACTTCTATGCATACATACATTTTAAATAAATCTGTAATCATATTGCACATCCTATTTCATGATTTGCTTTTCTAAATATGTTAGTATCTACCTCTTTCCGAGTTATTAAAAATACTATCCAATGCCCAACAGGATTCTAAATATCTATACATTCTTTCATCAAATTATTTCAAAAGCAAATAATTATTTACTCTGTAAATTATTTTCCCAAATTCTCTATTATGAGAGGGTAGTTCTTCTATTTTGGGGGGAAAGGCTGAACAGGGTAACTATAATAAATAATGCCTCAATGTGGACAAGCCAGACACATTTCTAGATATTGTGTGAATTTACAGAGAACCTTACATTTTACCTGACAAATGTGACTATCAAAATAAAATTTAACTGATGGGACATCAAAAACATTAGAAGAGGGGCTTCCCTGGTGGCGCAGTGGTTGAGAATCTGCCTGCCAATGCAGGGGACACGGGTTCGAGCCCTGGTCTGGGATGATCCCACATGCCGCGGAGCAACTGGGCCCGTGAGCCACAAGTACTGAGCCTGCGTGTCTGGAGCCTGTGCTCCGCAACAAGAGAGGCCACGACAGTGAGAGGCCCGCGCACAGCAATGAAGAGTGGCCCCCGCTCGCCACAACTAGAGAAAGTTCTCGCACAGAAACGAAGACCCAACACAGCCAAAAGTAAAAATTAATTAATTAATTAATTAATTAAAAATATATCTATATATATATTTAAAAAAAAAGAAAAAAAGAATCGGCCTTCCAATGCAGGGGACACGGGTTCGAGCCCTGGTCTGGGAAGATCCCACATGCCGCAGAGCAACGAAGCCTGTGTGCCACAACCACTGAGCCTGAGCTCTAGAGCCTGTGAGCCACAACTACTGAGCCTGTGTGCCACAACTACTGAAACCCGCATGCCTAGAGCCCGTGCTCTGCAACAAGAGAAGCCACCGCAATGAGAAGCGCGTACACTGCAACAAAGAGTAGCCCCCACTCGCTGCAATTAGAGAAAGCCTGCGCGCAGCAATGAAGACCCAATGCAGCCAAAAATAAATAAATAAATAAATATTTTTTAAAAAAACCAAACCCACAAATGGGCTAAATCTTAATCTGAACCTCTTTTATTATCTCTAACATTCTCTGTAATCTTCAATTATTCTGATATTAAAATGCTGCTATAAATTTAAGATAGGTCTCCAAAAATCACAGAGAATCATGAATGATTTTTCGAGACCTAAATCACCTATTGATAGGTGATTAACAAACTCCTCAGATAATCAGGGTACCTAGGGCCTAGAATGGTTGCATGATTTACCCACTGTGATACTATAAAACTATCAGTGTCAGGAAATAATCCCACATCTGTTGGTTCCCAGACTCAGTACCTGATATTATACAAGTTATATAAATGTTTCTTCCTTTCCCCAACTGATTTGCTTGGTTCTGGGGAAGATATATCCTAACATCAAAATGCCATCTTGGTTAATTCTGAGATGGTTACAATCTAGAGTAAATAAATTAGTAATACTGAATCAGCCACCTCTTTTTCCATGGCAGCCTGATGTTTCTTGATAAGTTTCTCCATTTCTGCAGCAAAATTGTTACGTTGTGTTTCAAGATCTTTGTCTAATCTGAGGCGATGTTCATCCATCTCAGCCTTTAACTTATTTTCCAGAGTCATCAGCTGCTTTTGATGTTGCCGCCTCATTCTCTTGTAGCCAGACATTTGTTCTCTAAGCTCAGAGTCCTGCTCATGTTCTTGCATTTGCCTTGTAACCTAGACACACAAACAATGGAGAGAAAAGAATAAAATTAAGCAAAACATTTTTATTTCAGAAGCATTTTAGACCACTCTACTATTGAGCCAAGTAGACAATCACTGTAAGAGATTCCAGTGAGCAGTTTCCAATTAAATTTCCAGGTGGTCTCCTAAAGAAATAGACACGCTGGTTCTAAAGTTTATATTGGAATGTAAAGGACCTACAATAGCCAAAACAATCTTGAGGGAAAAAAAGTTGGAAGACACACATTTCAGTAATCCAAACAATGTGGAATTGGTGGAAGAACAGGCTGAATAGATCAAAGGAACAGAATAAAATCTAGAAATAGACCCAAATATATTTAGTCAATTGATTTTCCACCAAAAAGTCAATTCAAAGAGGAAAAAATGTGTTATCATCAAATTCTGCTCACGCAACTGGTTCTCTGTATATAAAAGCAAAAGCAAAAATCTTGACTTCTGTATCACTCTATATACAAAAATTAATTTGAGAATCATTTGACATAAACACGATATCCAGAATTATAAAGTAGGAAAAAAACCAAAATATCTTCATGACCATAGCACAGGCAAATATTTCTTGGGCAGGACACAAAAAGCACTGACTATAAAGACAAAAATGTATAAACTGAATTTTTTAATTGAGGTAAAATTCACATAATATAAAATTAATCATTTTAAAGTGAACAACCCAGCAGCATTTAGTATATTCACAATGTTAGGCAACCACCACCTCTATCTACTTAAAAGACAGTTTTACCACCTCAGAAGAAAACCCTGTACCTGTTATGCAGCTGCTCCCCATTCTCCCCTTTTGGTAACCACCAATCTGTTTTCTGTCTCTAAGGATTTATCTACTTTGGATACTTCATATAAATAGAGTCATATAATATGTGACCTTTTGTGTCTGGCTTCTTTAATTTAGCATGTTTTCAAGGTTCATCCATGTTGTATAGCATGTATCAGTATTTCATTCCTTTTTATAGCTAAATAATATTCCACTGTTTGCATATATCATAATTTGTTTATACATTCATCCACTGGTGAATATTAATATCTGTGTTGTTTCCACTTTTTGGGTATTGTGAATAGTGCTGCTGTGAACATGTGTGTAGTGTACTTGTTTGAGTAACTGTTTTCAATTCTTTTGGGTATATACCTAGTAGTAGAACAGCTGGGTCATGTGGTAAATCTATGTTTACGTTTTTGAGGCATCATCAACTGTTTTCCACAGCAGCTGAACCACTTTACATTCCTTCCAGCAATATACAGGAGTTCCAATTTCTCTGCACTCCCTCCAACACTTGTTATTTTGTTTTTTCTTTTCTTTTCCTTTTTAAAAAAGATATCTGTACCTTCCTATTCACTGCAGCATTATTATTATTTTTTAAAATTTATTTATTTATTTATTTATGGCTGCGTTGGGTCTTCGTTGCTGCACGCAGGCTTTCTCTAGTTGCAGCAAGTGGGAGCTACTCTTTCTTGCAGTGCACAGGCTTCTCACTGCAGTGGCTTCTCTTGTTGCGGAGCATGGGCTCTAGGCACGCGGGCTTAAGTAGTTGCAGCACGCAGGCTCAGTAGTTATGGCTCACGGGCTCTGGAGCACAGGCTCAGTAGTTGTGGCGCACGGGCTTAGTTGCTCCGCAGCATGTGGGATCTCCCCGGACCAGGGCTCGAACCCATGTCCCCTGCATTTGCAGGCGGATTCTTAACCACTGTGCCACCAGGGAAGGCCCTCTGTTTTTAAAAAATAGCCATCCTAGTGGATGTGAGGTGGTACCTCTTTGTGGTTTTGATTTGCATTTCCCAAATGACTAATGATGTTGAGCACTTTTCATGTGCTTGTTAGCCATTTGTATATATTCTTTGCAGAAATGTTTATTCAAGTCCTTTACCTATGTTTTAATTTGGTTGTTTAAATTGGAATTTAAAACTAAAAAAATTTTAACCTCTCATCAAGACAACAGTAAGAAAAAGACTAGGTAAACCACAGATGAAGAAAAAACATTTACAAGATATATATGAGATATAATACTTGTAACCAGACTATATAAAGAACTCGTACAAATCAATATTATAATGTGAACATCTGAATAAGAAACCAGGCAAAAGAGTTGAAGAGACACTTCACTAAAGAAGAAATATGAACAGACAATAAGCACATGAAAAGGTGCTTATTACAGTGACATCTTTAGTCACAGGAAAATGCAAAAAACAAACAAAAAAATCCACTATGAGATTCCATTTCACACCCACTACAATGGCTAAAAAAAGTGACAACACCAAATGTTGGAGAGGATACAGACCAACTGGAACTCTTACACATTGCTGATAGGCATGTGAAATGGTACAACCATTTTGGAAAACTGACAGAGGAAGTTAAACATATATATACCCCATGACTCAGCAATTCTACTCTTAGGTATTTACCAAAAAGAAATTAACACATAATGTTCACATAAAGGCTTGTATAAGAATGTTTATAACAATCTTATGCATAATAGCCCCAAACAGGAATCAAACCAAGTGTTCCTCAATAGAAGAATGGATTAAAATATTGTGGTATATTCACACAATGAAAATATATTTACAGTAATAAAAAAGAATGAACTTTGATGAACACAATATAGATGAATCTCAAAAACATTAAGCTGAGCAAAATAAGCCAGACACAAAAGAGTACATTCTGTGTGATTCCACCGATATAAAAATCCAAAAACAGAACTAACAACAGTGAAGAAACAAAGTGGTGGTCATGAGAGTGGAGAGTTGACTAAAGAGGGGTATGAGGAAACTTTCTGGAACGACAATAAATTTTAATTTTTTTTTTTTTTTTAGTCGATGGTTAACATAATGTGTACCACTAAAAATACTTCAAATTGAATACCTAAGATCTACGCATTTTATTGTATGAAAAAAATCCAAGGCATAAGTCAGACTGAGTTATGGTACGTGGTAATCATATTGAATAATATAGCTACTCATATCTTTGCACACAAATATACCTACTCTCTGAATGTTTTACTTGAAATAAATGGACTTACTAGGTTTAAGGATATGGATCTTAAGTTTTCTAAAACTTTTTTTTTTTTTTAATTTATTTATTTTTGGCTGTGTTGGGTCTTCATTTCTGCATACAGGCTTTCTCTAGTTGTGGTGTGCGGGGCTACTCTTTGTTGCGATACGAGAGCTTCTCATTGCGGTGGCTTCTCTTGTTGCGGAGCACGGGCTCTAGGCACCCTGGCTTCAGTAGTTGCAGCACGCGGCCTTCAGTAGTTGCAGCATGCAGGCTCAGTAGTTGTGGCTCACGGGCTCTAGAGCACAGGCTCAGTAGTTGTGGCGCAAGGGCTTAGTTGCTCCACGGCATGTGGGATCTTCCCGGACCAGGGCTCGAACCGTGTCCCCTGCATTGGCAGGCGGATTCTCAACCACTGCGCCACCAGGGAAGCCCTAAAGCCATAACTTTTTAAGACTGTCCTTACGGAACTCCCTTGCGGTCCAGTGGTTAGGACTCCTGGTTGGAGAATTAACATCCCGCAAGCCATGCAGTGCAGCACAACTAACTAACTAACTAACTAACTAACTAACTAACTAACTAACTAACTAATTAACTGACTAAATAAATAAATAGTGTCCTTAATTAATTTGAGGGAGCCAAAATTTGGGACAGAAGGCTTGCTTGGGAAACACTTAATATGTGCCCAGTCACAAAGATGTTTTCCCACAAGCTGGCCCCTGTCCAGGTATTTATTAAAATAGTCATGAAAAAATTAAGCAATCATTGTTTGCTACTTGCTCTGTTCAAAGAATTATTTACATGTTGTAGAATAGTAGGAATGACTTGACTTATGGTAGGGGATGGTGTTCTTGACCTTAGACATCATTCAGATTCATGGGCCACAGCATGGGATTTATAACATCTGCTATGTAGTTGATAATTCAGGTAACTCCCATATATTTTTTTCTTTCTGTCATATTTTCTAATAACCTATTTTCCCTTTGATATCTTAATATATTTTCTTTCTATCCCTAGTAAGTATTCTTTATCATGTTTTGGTCCTACATATCTGACTGATTAGGGTTATGAGTACCCCAGTATAACAACATCCTTGTAATGAACAAATAATCCATTTTTATTATTTGGGAAATCAGAAGAACTACATTTTGAATATATCAAATTGGACTACTTGCTATTTCCCAAACATCCCCCCCCCGCTCATTTTGGTCAATTCTTAGGTGGAAATTACATTTTTCCTCTCCCCCGTGCCTAAAACCAACTAATTATTAAAGGCTCAGATGATTTATTTTATAAATACCCCCTTTATGCCCCGATTCAAAGGTAATCTGAATTCCTATTTAGTACCTTTTAGCCCTCTTAAGCTAATTCAATATATTCTAATATATTACTTATTTGTGCACACATCTCTCAGAGTGCTTTGTATAATATCTTTCTCATAAGAGGTAGTTAAATGTTGAATAAATGTTTTGCAAAATAAACCCCGAATAAATAAAAAAGAGATAATTATACTTGAGTATAGATAGGTGCCAATGTCCAACATGAAAAATATATTTCTAATTTGCAGTAGAACATACCAGTGATGCCGTCCGTATAGTAGCAAAGTGTTCTCGATTACGGTAGTGTGATTTATGACGAGATACTTGGGGTGGAGATTGTGGATCTGATGCCCTTGTTCTAGGATCTCCCTCTTCTCTGTAATTTTCTTCCTCCTAGGCAAAGAAACAGACATTACTATCTGAGGAGAACACAGTTCACGTGAACTTTCAAGAAAGTTAAAGGTTAAACACAACTTGATCAATAAATCTCAAGGACATAATTTTAAAAAGCAAAAACAAAAAATGGGAACGCTGACATTTTATTTTCAACACAATTTGAATCAGGAGACATTATTTCCTCAGTGTATGAAATAGCACACAGATTCAGGATAAGGAAATGTATATGGCTAGAGTTATTAATATTCATTAAATGCAAAATTAAAAAGCTTTAACATAACTTAAAAACAAAGATAATAAAGCATGCAGCCAGTATTTTAAACAGCAGTAATAAAGTAAATTACTCTAAGGCTCTTGGGTTTTAGAAGTAATAATATAGCTTAAAAAGATCTTTATAATACTTCTGCCATTTGTCCAAGTAAACAAAAAATAGTTATACAAATTTTTAGAACTTATGTCTTTCTTGACATATACCTTAGTTCATTAACTGAAGAGGAAGTCAACTAGCAACCAACTAATTGTGGGAATAATCTTTTTACAGCTAATCCTCTTACCTAAGAATATAAAAATTAAACATGATTTTTCCCTAAATAACACTACTACTTAACTAAATCATTCTTGAAAACTGTGTGTTAAAACATTTGTAATATAAATTTTTCCATTTTAACCATTTTTACGTATACAATTCAGTGGCGTCAATTATATTTTCAATGCTGTGCCACCATCCTCACTATTTCCCAAACTTTTTCATCACCCCAAATGGAAATTCTGTATCCATTAGCAAAAATTCTCCATTTCATCCTCCAGTCAGCCCCTGGTAACCTCTAATCCACTTTCTGTCTCTATGAATTTGTCTATTCTAGATAGTTCATATAAGTGGAATTATACATTATTTGTCCTTTTACATCTGATGTATATCATTTAGCATAATGTTTTCAAGGTTCACTAATGTTGTAGCATGTATCAGAATTTCATTCCTTTTTACAGCTGAAAAATATTCATCATTATGTATATACCATGGTATTCTTTATCCATTTATCTGTTGAGGAACACTTGTACTGGTTCCACCTTTTAGCTATTATTCCTAATAACTTTCTAGGTAACACTGCAAGCTGTGAAGTTTAAAAGGAAGCATTCCTATTAACTGCTAAAAGGAGTTATCTGATCTTCAAATATTTTCAAGAAAATTTAAAATCTTGCATTTGAAAGTATGAAGACTAATATACTAAACACCGGTATTTCCTAAACCCAGAATTTATATTTTTCCATAATTACACTAAGTTTTATCTTAAAGATGTAAACATTATGGATAATGCAAAAGTCACTTTTGGTCACCACCCATCCTACCCCATTCTCCCACTCTTCAAAGGTAACCGTTATATTATAATGAATTTCATGAGTAAACCTACTATTTTTTTTTATCTACTATTTTTAAATACTTTATTTTCCATCTAAGTAACTTCAAATAATACATTATATATAGTATTCCTGTATTTCTTCTTCTAAGATTTTTAAAAATATTTTTTGTATTCTCAAAACATTAGTTTCCCAAATGCAGACATTACATTGGGAATTAACAAGCCTATTGCCATTCTAAAATAAGTTACCTAAAATTGTTCCAAACTTCTGAAACAGCAAAGAAAAAAAAAAAAATCTCGAAGGGGATTAGGAACCAAGATGGCGCAGTAGAAGGACGCGCTCTCCCTCCCTCTTGCAAGAACACCAGAATCACAACTAACTGCTGGACAATCATCGACAGGAAGACACTGGAACCCACCAAAAAAAGATACCCCACATCCAAAGACAAAGGAGAAGCCACAATGAGACGGTAGAAGGGGTGCAATCACAGTAAAATCAAATGCCATAACTGCTGGGTGGGTGACTCACAGACTGGAGAACACTTATACCACAGAAGTCCACCCACTGGAGTGAAGGTTCTGAGCCCCATGTCAGGTTCCCAACCTGGGGGTCCGGCAACGGGAGGAGGAATTCCTAGAGAATCAGACTTTGAAGGCTAGTGGGATTTGACTGCAGGACTTCGACAGGACTGGGGGAAACAGAGACTCCACTCTTGGAGGGCACACACAAAGCAGTGTGCGCATCAGGACCCAGGGGAAGGAGAAGTGACCCCAGGGGAGAATGAACCAGACCTACCTGCTAGTGTTGGCGGGTCTCCTGCACAGGCGGGGGGTGGCACTGTTTCACCGTGGGGACAAGGACACTGGCAGCGGAAGTTCTGGGAAGTACTCCTTTGCATGAGCCCTCCCAGAGTCCGCCATTAGCCCCACCAAAAAGCCCAGGTAGGCTCCAGTGTTGGGTTGCCTCAGGCCAAACAACCAACAGGGAGGGAACCCAGCCCCACCCATCAGCAGTCAAGCAGATTAAAAGTTTTACTGAGCTCTGCCCACCACAGCAACAGTCAGCTCTACCCACCACCAGTCCCTCCCATCAGGAAACTTGCACAAGCTTCTTAGATAGCCTCATCCAACAGAGGGCAGACAGCAGAAGCAAGAAGAACTACAATCCTGCAGCCTGTGGAACAAAAACCACATTCACAGAAAGATAGACAAGATGAAAAGGCAGAGGGCTATGTACCAGATGAAGGAACAAGATAAAACCCCAGAAAAACAACTAAATGAAGTGGAGATAGGCAACCTTCCAGAAAAAGAATTCAGAATAAGGATAGTGAAGATGATCCAGGACCTCGGAAAAAGAATGGAGGCAAAGATCGAGAAGATGCAAGAAATGTTTAACAAAGACCTAGAAGAATTAAAGAACAAACAAACAGAGATGAACAATACAATAACTGAAATGAAAACTACACTAGAAGGAATCAATAGCAGAATAACTGAGGCAGAAGAACAGATAAGTGACCTGGAAGACAGAACAGTGGAATTCACTGCTGCGGAACAGAATAAAGAAAAAAGAATGAAAAGAAATGAAGACAGCCTAAGAGACTTCTGGGACAACATTAAACGCAACAACGTTTGCATTATAGGGGTCCCAGAAGGAGAAGAGAGAGAGAAAGGACCCGAGAAAATATTTGAAGACATTATAGTCGAAAACTTCCCTAACATGGGAAAGGAAATAGCCAGCCACCCAAGTCCAGGAAGCGCAGAGAGTCCCATACAGGATAAACCCAAGGAGAAACACGCCGAGACACAAGTAATCAAACTGGCAAAAATTAAAGACAAAGAAAAATTATTGAAAGCAGCAAGGGAAAAACGACAAATAACATACAAGGGAACTCCCATAAGGTTAACAGCTGATTTCTCAGCAGAAACTCTACAAGCCAGAAGGGAGTGGCATGATATACTTAAAGTGATGAAAGGGAAGAACCTACAACCAAGATTACTCTACCCGGCAAGGATCTCATTCAGATTCGATGGAGAAATCAAAAGCTTTACAGACAAGCAAAAGCTAAGGGAATTCAGCACCACCAAACCAGCTCTACAACAAATGCTAAAGGAACTTCTCTAAGGGGGAACACAAGAGAAGAAAAGGACCTACAAAAACAAACCTAAAACAATTAAGAAAATGGTCATAGGAACATACATATCGATAATTACCTTAAACGTGAATGGATTAAAGGCTCCAACCAAAAGACACAGGCTCGCTGAATGGATACAAAAACAAGACCAATCTATATGCTGTCTACAAGAGACCCACTTCAGACCTAGGGACACATACAGACTGAAAGGGAGGGGATGGAAAAAGATATTCCATGCAAATGGAAATCAAAAGAAAGCTGGACTAGCAATACTCATATCAGATAAAATAGACTTTAAAATAAAGAATGTTACAAGACACAAGGAAGGACACTACATAATGATCAAGGGATCAATCCAAGAAGAAGATATAACAATTATAAATATATATGCACCCAACATAGGAGAACCTCAATACATAAGGCAACTGCTAACAGCTATAAAAGAGGAAATCGACAGTAACACAACAATAGTGGGGGACTTTAACACCTCATTTACACCAATGGACAGATCATCCAAAATGAAAATAAATAAGGAAACAGAAGCTTTAAATGACACAACAGACCAGATAGGTTTAATTGATATTTATAGGACATTCCATCCAGAAACAGCAGATTACATATTCTTCTCAAGTGCGCACGGAACATTCTCCAGGTTAGATCACATCTTGGGTCACAAATCAAGCCACAATAAATTTAAGAAAATTGAAATCATATCAAGCATCTTTTCTGACCACAACGCTATGAGATTAGAAATGAATTACAGGGAAAAAAACGTAAAAAACACAAACACATGGACACTAAACAATACGTTACTAAATAACCAAGAGATCACTGAAGAAATCAAAGAGGAAATCAAAAAATACTTAGAGACAAATGACAATGAAAACACGATGACCCAAAACCTAAGGGATGCAGCAAAAGCAGTTCTAAGAGGGAAGTTTATAGCTATACAAGCCTACCTAAAGAAACAAGAAAAATCTCAAATAAACAATCTAACCTTACACCTAAAGGAACTAGACAAAGAAGAACAAACAAAACCCAAAGTTAGCAGAAGGAAAGAAATCATAAAGATCAGAGAAGAAATAAATGAAATAGAAACAAAACAATAACAAGGATCAATAAAACTAAAAGCTGGTTCTTTGAGAAGATAAACAAAATTGATAAACCATTAGCCAGAATCATCAAGAAAAAGAGGGAGAGGACTCAAATCAATAAAATTAGAAATGAAAAAGGAGAAGTTACAACAGACACCACAGAAATACAAAGCATCCTAAGAGACTACTACAAGCAACTTTATGCCAATAAAATGGACAACTGGAAGAAATGGACAAATTCTTAGAAAGGTATAACCTTCCAAGACTGAACCAGGAAGAAACAGAAAATATGAACAGAACAATCACAAGTAATGAAATTGAAACTGTGATTAAAAATCTTCCAACAAACAAAAGTCCAGGACCAGACGGCTTCACAGGTGAATTCTATCAAACATTTAGAGAAGAGCTAACACCCACCCTTCTCAAACTCTTCCAAAAAACTGCAGAGGGAGGAACACTACCAAACTCATTCTATGAGGCCA
The DNA here is from genome assembly GCF_965194805.1 of Balaenoptera borealis. NCBI lineage: Eukaryota > Metazoa > Chordata > Mammalia > Artiodactyla > Balaenopteridae > Balaenoptera > Balaenoptera borealis. The sequence goes on along the minus strand of NC_138879.1, from coordinate 46,055,624 downwards.
CATCACCCTGATACCAAAACCAGACAAAGATACTACAAAAAAAGAAAATTACAGACCAATATCACTGATGAATATAGATGCAAAAATCCTCAGCAAAATACTAGCAAACAGAATCCAACAACACATTAAAAGGATCATATACCATGATCAAGTGGGATTTATCCCAGGGATGCAAGGATTCTTCAATATACGCAAATCAATCAATGTGATACACCATATTAACAAATTGAAGAAGAAAAACCATATGATCATCTCAATAGATGCAGAAAGAGCTTTTGACAATATTCAACACCCGTTTATGATAAAAACTCTCCAAGAAGTGGGCATAGAGAGAACCTACCTCAACATAATAAAGGCCATATATGACAAACCCACAGCAAACATCATTCTCAATGGTGAAAAAATGAAAGCATTTCCTCTAAGATCAGGAACGAGACAAGGATGTCCACACTCATCACTATCATTCAACATAGTTTTGGAAGTCCTAGCCACGGCAATCAGAGAAGAAAAAGAAATAAAAGGAATACAAATTGGAAAAGAAGAAGTAAAACTGTCACTGTTTGCAGATGGCATGACACTTTACATAGAGAATCCTAAAGATGCCACCAGAAAACTACTAGAGCTAATCAATGAATTTGGTAAGGTTGCAGGATACAAAATTAATGCACAGAAATCTCTTGCATTCCTATACACTAATGATGAAAAATCTGAAAGAGAAATTAAGGAAACACTCTCATTTACCATTGCAACAAAAAGAATAAAATATCTAGGAATAAACCTACCTAGGGAGACAAAAGACCTGTATGCAGAAAACTATAAGACACTGATGAAAGAAATTAAAGATGATACCAACAGATGGAGAGATATACCATGTTCTTGGATTGGAAGAATCAATATTGTGAACATGACTATACTACCCAAAGCAATCTACAGATTCAATGCAATCCCTATAAAATTACCAATGGCATTTTTTACGGAATTAGAACCAAAACTCTTAAAATGTGTATGGAGACACAAAAGACCCCAAATAGCCAAAGCAGTCTTGAGGGAAAAAAATGGAGCAGGAGGAATCAGACTCCCTGACTTCAGACTATACTACAAAGCTACAGTAATCAAGACAATATGGTACTGGCACAAAAACAGAAACATAGATCAATGGAACAAGGTAGAAAGCCCAGAGATAAACCCATGCACTTATGGTCAACTAATCTATGACAAAGGAGGCAAGGATGTACAATGGAGAAAAGACAGCCTCTTCAATAAGTGGTGCTGGGAAAACTGGACAGCTACATGTAAAAGAATGAAATTAGAACACTCCCTAACACCATACACAAAAATAAACTCAAAGTGGATTAGAGACCTAAATGTAAGACCGGACACTATAAAACTCTTAGAGGAAAACATAGGAAGAACACTCTTTGACATAAATCACAGCAAGATCTTTTTTGATCCACCTCCTAGAGTAATGGAAATAAAAACAAAAGTAAACAAATGGGACCTAATGAAACTTAAAAGCTTTTGCACAGCAAAGGAAACTATAAACAAGACGAAAAGACAACCCTCAGAATGGGAGAAAATATTTGCAAATGAATCAATGGACAAAGGATTAATCTCCAAAATATATAAACAGCTCATGCAGCTCAATATTAAAGAAACAAACAATCCAATCCAAAAATGGGCAGAAGATCTAAATAGACATTTCTCCAAAGAAGACATACAGATATGGCCAAGAAGCACATGAAAAGCTGCTCAACATCACTAATTATTAGAGAAATGCAAATCAAAACTACAATGAGGTATCACCTCACACCAGTTAGAATGGGCATCATCAGAAAATCGACAAACAACAAATGCTGGAGAGGGTGTGGAGAAAAAGGAACCCTCTTGCACTGTTGGTGGGAATGTAAATTGATACAGCCACTATGGAGAACAGTATGCAGGTTCCTTAAAAAAGTAAAAATAGAATTACTATATGATCCAGCAATCCCACTACTGGGTATATACCCAGAGAAAACCATAATTCAAAAAGATACATGCACCCCAATGTTCACTGCAGCACTATTTACAATAGCCAGGTCATGGAAGCAACCTAAATGCACATCAACATATGAACGGATAAAGAAGATGTGGTACATATATAAAATGGAATATTACTCAACCATAAAAATGAATGAAATTGGGTCATCTGTTGAGACGTGGATGGATCTAGAGACTGTCATACAGAGTGAAGTAAGTCAGAAAGAGAAAAACAAATATCGTATATTAACACATGAACGTGGAACCTAGAAAAATGGTACAGATGAATCGGTTTGCAAGGCAGAAGTTGAGACACAGATGTAGAGAACAAACGTATGGACACCAAGGGGGGAAAGCCGTGGTGGGGTGGGGATGGTGGTGTGCTGAACTGGGCGATTGGGATTGACATGTATACACTGATGTGTATAAAATTGATGACTAATAAGAATCTGCTGTATAAAAAAATAAATAAAATAAAATTCAAAAATTCAAAAAAAAAAAATCTCCTCTTAAACTAATCAGATGAAGAAAATTATTTACCGAAGTAGAAATTTTTTTTCACTGAAATCCAAATACTCACAGGTTTTAAATGGATGACAGAACTATTAGACATCACTGTGTGGTCTCCCTCCATCATGTCTAGCTCACTCTTGTCATCCGAGGCATCTGGAAGACTGTTAACACTACTGCTTTGGCTACTGGCACTGATGGACATACTGGGAATAGACTGATTACTTCCAACACTATTCACTGTTCCTGTCCGTCCAACACCATGATCTTGTTCCTAAGGAAAAAGAGCATTAGGTTCAAATATCTGTATCTCTTTCGATTTCTTGAATACAAGCACCAAGCACACTGCTTGGCACACAGTCTTTAGAAAGTCAGAGGCCTATCATGAGACATTCCCTTTATTTGGTGAGACCAGGAAGTTAACCAACTGCTAATAGAAAAATAAACAAATAAAAATGACCAACAGGTAAATAACAAAAAGCAAACCAACTGTGTGAAAAAGGCAGTTTACCAGTTTTGGGTTATTTCCAAAGTACAGCATTTTCTCTAAATTGTTTGACACTTTTTGAAATCCATTTTTACCAGACATCTCATGGGGTATATACAGAGATTCTGCTCATTTCTTAATGATTCCCATGGTTAAAAGAAGCCCTAACCATGGGAATTCCATGTCAGTCCAGTGGTTAGGACTCTGTGCTTCCAAAAAACAAAAAACAAGCCCTAACCTTTAAAAAAAAAAATCCTAGAAACAACTCCTTTTAGTTGTTATTTTTTTGTTGAAGGCTTTTGAAGTGTATTTTTCTTTCTACTTAAAATATAGTCTCTAGCCTATCCTTCTACCACCAAATAATTTAATTCCTATTTTTCTGTAAATTAAAAATTATGTATTACATATATATGTAGTCACAATCACAAGAATGTTTTTCTGAAGTAACCAGGCAAGCCATGGTATCTGGGTACCAACATTACAATAGTCTTACCATACCAAAATTCTATAAGGTATGCAGAATTTAATAAATATGAACACATGGTATATATAGAGGAACTTTTCTTTTATCTCTAGCCTAACAGAGATGCTGTTATAGATTAAACTACATTAGAATCTTATTAATTTCACAACTTTACTTTACCACAACTTTATTTCATATATCTAAAATAACCGAAAACAATTTTCGAAAGACTATCAAAAGAACTAAAAAACAAAACAAAAATACCCAAAACTGTAGGTTAAGAAAATCTTGCATTTTATAGTTCATTAATTATGTAGCACTATTAAAAAGAAAAGTAACTAACTGCTGCTCCTAGTTTCAGAATGCAAAGTGATCTCTCTCACTGGACAACAGAAAAAACAAATCAAAGCTCTGGAATTCTGACAGATGCAAAGAAGAAAACTGAAAATATTTACAGTAAAAAAGATAACTTTATATGTATATTTCCATGTGAGAAAGTTCTGTAACATATCCATTGCAAATTTATATTTCCATTCTCCTTAAAAGGCAACAGGGAAAGAACTTGACCTTAAGAGTGACAGCTATTTGAATTTGAACCCATATGGCTCTACGTACAGTGAGTTAACCACTGACCCTTGCTTTTACTCATTTGTAAAATGAGTATTTTAGAACTGCATAGATGGAATGAAAGTATGCAGAACTGAAAAGAAGTGTCCCTGGAAGAATGCTTGGTAACTTTCTAATGACTTGTGAGTGAGTACTGTCAACTTCCAGAGTCTATAGTTTCAAATACTTTCAAAAGCATGTCCCACACAATTGGACAATCAGGCAAAAAAAAGGGTTCAGTGGCCAAGAAATTTGAGAGGGACTAGATTAAACAAAGTTGAACCGGTTTCTTTAATACAAGAGTTCTCAGAGCTTTACTATGTATGCCAATGTGCACTATGAAGGGACTGGATTTAAAGAACACAAAACCCTTTTTTCCCACCTGGGATCTTACAGGACCAGTGTTAAGAAAACACAACCTGGGCTTCCCTGGTGGCGCAGTGGTTGAGAATCTGCCTGCCAATGCAGGGGACACGGGTTCGAGCCCTGGTCTGGGAAGATCCCACATGCTGCGGAGCAACTAGGCCCGTGAGCCACAATTACTGAGCCTGCGCGTCTGGAGCCTGTGCTCCGCAACAAGAAAGGCCGCGACAGTGAGAGGCCCGCGCACCGCGATGAAGAGTGGACCCCACTTGCCGCAACCGGAGAAAGCCCTCGCACAGAAACGAAGACCCAACACAGTCAAAACTAAATAAATAAATAAATTAAAAAAAAAAAAAAAAAAGAAAACACAACCTGAGAACCACTGATGTAAGAGATTCGTGATGTAAAAGACAAGTTGCAAAAGTAAAGAAGCCAATGAAGAGAGCTCAATATTTGCATCATTTCTAAATTATTACCTCTTCTTCTTCCTGTGCTTCTACTGCTGGTCCATTATGTGCCTCCTGGAAAAGGAGTTTCTTCATCTTTCGATACTGCAGATTGTCCAGCTCCCTTACTGCATCCTTTGTCCTCTGAATAAGATCTATTAACACTGTTTCAGGGCGCTCCCGAAGAACAAACATGTGCTGGATAAGAGAATGTAAAAGTCAAGTTGAAATCTGTATATTTTTCAATTAGTACAAATGTACCCCTTCTTAGACCCTAGAGATACTATCCTGAATAATCATGATAATGCATAAAATCTATAGCTATTGAATTCTATTACATTTCTGACATCTTATACTTACAAAATTGTCATTTACATATATTCACTCTCTGCCTACAGAACTACCCCTGTACATTTTATAAAAACTTTGCACATCATACTTTTGTTGGTCAACTGAAAATGCAGAGTTGAAATGATAAAAAGGTTTAATTAAACACTAAGAAGTAAGTTCAATTAGAGCCCTAAACAAAGGCTAAAGGTTTACATATTCTTATAACTGATGATTTCACAGAAAAGGCACGTCAGTTCTGAGTTTTATTAGGTTTCAACAGAAATGCATTTACTGACGGTGAATTACTTAATATAAACCTGGATATTACGGGTTTCTTTATATGTTGCATAAACAGTACTCTTCATAAAACACTACCAGTTGATTAAAAGCCATTATATTATTAGTGATTTTTACCACTAACGTTTAATAAAGCTTAACGTTATCAAATAAATAAAAGTAGAAAGAACAATTCCAACTTTAGAATATCACTGCTACATTTTGATACCTTTCTTTTCAGAAATTTTCTATGTATAGACTTTTGTTTTGTAGATACAGTTAGTATATAGATTGCAGAAAGATACTTTCTGTCCTTGAGTTCATGAGATACCCTTGAATTTTTGTAACACTTTTACGTTCTTTGTTAGCCAAATTTATTTCTTCTCTATGCAGAGTCCTAACTATATCATATTTGATTCTACTTTCACTATCATAAGTATTGTTATTTCAAACTCATAAACATGATGCCTACAGAATATTTCATCAAATCTTTATGCCAAAATTATTTAACCATTACCTTAATTCTGGATAGTTATTTCCAACTTTTAATTCTGAGATAAACAGCTTCATGCATAAAAAAAACCTTTTTTCTATTAATTTTTTTCTTTATGATGGATTGTGAAAGAAATGTCATTAGGCCAAAGGGAAAAGAAGCACTTGATAGATATTTCCTATCGTTTCCAATAAGGCTGTGCCAATACACACTATGGACCAGGTAAATGAATACTATATACAGACTTGGGACCTAATCACCAAATACCAAATACCTAGGCCTGGTGGGTTGTCTTATACCCAAAGAGCTTCTTTCACCTATATTATACAAGTGTAAGAAGCAAATCACATTCTTCCTTCTTCCTGAGCCTTAGTTTGGTATGTACCACTATTTACAATATTCAGTCTTCTTACCCAAAAATAATATATCTTAGAAATATTTCTAAGTTTGACAGTTTTCTACATATAGATCTTGCTTATTTTTCACTAACATAATTCCTAGCTTTACTAAACCTTTTGTTGCTATTGTGAATACCAATTTATTCAAGCTTTCATTTCTGACAGTATGAGTGAGCTTACTGCCTAAAATTCCCCAAGCATTACTGAAACTTTATACTGCTCTTCTACATGTTGAAGTTGCAAATAATACTATCGAATATATATAAGATCCTTCCAATTTCTTTGTATCTTTAATTGATGTGTGTTGGTGAAAATAAACTGAATCCCTTTGAAATTCTAAAACATTCATATAAAAATAGGCTACTTAAATTTTAGAGTGAAAAATCAACAAGATTTCTTAGGGTCACAAAGAGAATCAAATCTACTTACTATTGCTTTATGTAGATGTTTTAAGAATTATATTAAGTTCGACAATACTGTTACTGCTATTAATAAGATAGTCAACTGCCAAATGAAATAAATAAATTTTTGAGAACAGGAAGCATATACCAATCATTTATTTAAATTAGGCAATGGAAGTTAGTGAAAACTGGGCTTCCCTGGTGGCGCAGTGGTTGAGAATCTGCCTGCCGATGCAGGGGACACGGGTTCGAGCCCTGGTCTGGGAAGATCCCACATGCCACGGAGCAACTACGCCCGTGAGCCACAACTACTGAGCCTGCGCGTCTGGAGCCTGTGCTCCGCAACAAGAGAGGCCACGACAGTGAGAGGCCCGCACACCGCGATGAAGAGTGGCCCCCACTTGCCGCAACTAGAGAAAGCCCTCGCACAGAAACGAAGACCCAACACAGCCAAAAATAAATATTAAAAAAAAAAAAAAAAGAAAGTTAGTGAAAACTGAATAGAATTTACATGATTTAAAAAATATTTTCATTGCTAAGTTAGAAAAATGTATTTCCAAAAAAGATAAATGATATCCATTTTAACAGTTTCTTTTAAAATCTCTTTTCTCCCACAATATTTATGTAAATATATTACATGTCATTTCTTTCTTTCATATTATTTTAATACAGGACAGAAAAATACATAAAGTATGGTAGATATAAAAATTAGATCTAAAGTTAAACTATGCTTTACCAACTTTGAAATATGATATTGTTCCACATGAATTAAAATTTGTAATTATAACTCATGAATATATTATTGCACATATAAAAATTTAGCCATTTGGTACTATTTTGGATATTTAACTATATCCAAAATAACTATCCAGACACAGTAAAAGCAATTAATCAATTTTCAAAAAATAAATGAAAAAATTTAGGATCTAAGAAGAGTCTCAAGAGAGAACAGTATACAAAATTAGCATTTTAATTAAAAACTAGTAGAGAATACTTAATACTGATTCAGAATCAAAGAAAAATAAAACACATTCTTAAATAATTTCTTAGGGGTAGAAAACAGTATAACTGAACTGACCTTTAAAAGTTCCTCTGATGTAGGGCGATCTTGAGGAATTTTCTGGAGGCAAGAATCTACAAAGTTGCGAAAATAATCAGACCTATTGTAAAGGAAAGTATCAAGTGAACATATTGCTATTTCCTTTAAAAACACATCCACAAAACAAGGCATGTGCCTATTGATAGGAGGGGGGATGGAAAAGAAATGATAAAAAAAGGAGATACTATTTACATTTCATATATATCTATGAAAAGTTATCTAAAGCAACCAATGAATCTTCACCATTTTCCAAAGATAAATTTGCACAGATTATTTTAAAATCCTGCTCCCACATTTAAAATATCATAACTCATTCTATATTGAGGGAAAATTAGAAAAGCCAATATTTTCCTTTTGGCATTCAAATCTAAGATAACTTTATTTTTTTTTCCTTTCTATAAGCCATCTTTCTTTCTTCTTTGCCCCTTGGATCATCTTCTGTATAGCGTGATTCAGAATATCACTCCATTTGCTTTGAAGGGAGCATTTTGTATACCTAAGTATTTGGTGTCCTAGAGCAAATGGATAAAACTTCCATTAAATCCAGAAAACCAATTGAGATATTTTTTAAAAACATCAGAAGTCTGTAACACATTATTATTATATAGTGTTACTGATGAGAGTTCAATGAGTAAGCCAGTAATAATTTCTCCATCGATGTTTGTCTCAATATTCAAATAAGACCTTAAGTTCCTTATAAGCAAAAAAGGAACTCTTTTTTGAATCCCCAACATATCGAACACAGTGTGAAGACAGTCTGTGTTCAACATATTTATTACTTATACGTACCATAATAGTAAAGTCTGAGCCAAAAGATTCCTTCTATGTATATCTATAAAAGTACTAAGAACTATGAATGTGTGTTAATTAATCCTTAAAAAATAAAGTATTGCTAACTTATGCATCTACCTTTTTTAAAATATTTATTAAATATGCTACATATACCCCTGGAATTTTTCAAATGCTAGATACACCTGAGGAATTAATTTCCCAGTAAAATCTTCTATCTCTGATAAAAATCCTGGTTTTCTAAAACTGTCAATCAGTTCTCCATAAACTTTTTTACATGAATGAATGTAATTTTATCACATCAAGGAAGCACTAGAAGAAAAAAAAACATTAAGCAGTCTGAATAACAAATGTCATAATAACAATTAGAATGATTCCAAAGTTATGAATTATCTGGAAATTCTGATAAATCAAACCACTTTACCTATGTCTTATACTATATAAATTATAAACCATTCTCCAACTGAACTTCACTACAGGTTGTGGCAATCTATATTTTAGTTATAAAATATTATGTTTAAATCATGCTATTTATTATATAATCAGGGTTATGTATGTTCCTAAAGTTCAAAAAACTAAATATAATTTTTTTGTGAAAAGCAAATACTTTTTTGCTTCTGTGTGGCATCATCTATCCTTTGTTTCTGAACTAAGTTATATATATGCTAAGAAGGCAGACATAATAAAGGATAAACATGATAGAACCTATTTTAATATCTTTGCAGGTAATACATTTTACCTAACTGAAATGAAATCACTTTGATAACATTATGAAAAAGCATTTAATTTATACAATGTCGAGTAATATATCTCTTAGCAATACTCACCATTCATTAGACTGTAGTGTAGGGGATTCATTTTGGGCTATGTGATATAAGGCACTCATTGCATTCATATTAAATAAAGGAGGCTTCCTTTCCGCTGTAAAAGAAAGAAAACTTTCCTGTTAAAATATGTGCCTGTTATACAGGGACATACAAGTATTGTTAAAGTTTTTTTGTTTTTGTTTTTGTTTTAAATAATTTTAAACTTAGCAAAAAAAATTTCAAGTAGAGTTCAAAGAACTTTTTCAAGTGAGTCAATGTACAGTAAATTGCTGCCATGATGCCCCACCATTCCTAAATACTTTAGTGTATATTTCCTGAAACATATTCTCATAATACTAAAAAACCATAACACATCCATTAAACTGACCATTAATACTAATACATGACTATCATCTAAATCCTCAAACCCCATTCAAGTTTCAATCAAGTGTCCAAATAATGTCCTCTGTAGCAAAAGTGTCCTTTGGTCATTTGCATCCTTCAAGGAAACTATTTTATCTAACTTGTTAAATTTATTAACAAAGTTGTTCATAGTATTTCCTTATAATTCATTCATTCATTCATTCATTCATTCCTTCTTTCCTTCCTCCTTCCCTCCCTTCCTCCCTCCCTCCTTTCTTTTCTTTATTTTTTGGCTGCGTTGGGTCTTAGTTGCGTCACGGGGGCGGGGGTCTTCGTTAAAGCGTGAGGGATCTTTCATTGCGGCACGGGCTCTTTGTTGTGGTGTGCAGGCTTCTCTCTAGTTGTGGCATTTGGGTTTTCTCTCTCTAGTTGTGGTGTGCGGGGGCTCTGCAGTTGGTGGCACGCGGCCTCTCTCATTGAGGTGTGTGAGCTCAGTAGTTGTCGCGCATGGGTTTTAGTTGCCCCCACGGCATGTGGGATCATCGAACACGCATCCCCTGCACTGGAAGGCGGATTCTTTACCACTGGACCACCAGGGAAGTCCCTATAATTTTTTTAATACCTGTAAAATCTGTAGTGATGTCACCTCTTATTCCTGATATTGTGTCTTCTCTCTTCTTTTCCTGATCAATTTGGCTAGCGGTTTATCAATTTTATTAATTTTCTCAAAGAACTAGTTTTTGGTTTCATTGATTTTGTCTACTGCTTCTCTGCTTTCTATTTAACTGATTTCTGCTTTGATATTTTATTCTCTTTCTTCTGCTTATTTTGGGTTGAATTTCCTCTTCTTTTTCCAGTCTCTTAAGGTGAGTTGAAGTCATGACCTTGATAATTTTGAAGTATAAAAGACTCTTGAATATCCCTCAATTTGGGTTGGTCCTAATAATTAAATTTGGGTTATACAACTTTGGCAGGAATATCACAGAAGTAAATGTTATATTTTTCTAATTTATTCTATGAGATGATGTATGATTACAAATGGTTCCATTATTGATGGTGTTCACTTCGATCACTTACGGTGGTGTCTACCAGGCTTCTTCACAGTAGTTTCTCTTTTTGTCTTTGTAATTAATAAGTATTTTGTGAGAAGGTACTTATATAAATATCCTGTTTTTCATAAAACTTTCATTTTATTCTTTAATTTATTGTATGGACTTGCAGATTTCTATTTATTTAATAAGTTATAACGTGCTATTATCATTTATTTTGATGTTCAAACTGCCTCACATTTGAGCAGTAAGAACCTTTTTATGATGGCTTCTATTTTTTTCACATGGCCCCATCACTCCTTGATCCTTCCTTGCTTTCTGGCACACTAAGATGTTCCAGGAGCATCTTGTACTTTCCCTACTCCAAGGAACTATGGCAATAGATGTACTCACTGCTACTGAGGTGTCACTGTTCTTAGATCCTCTCAGTGGATAGAGTTAGGGAACACATACATGCACATTAAACATCTATATTTGTTTATTGAAAACTGAGTTCACCATAATATCACAAATCCAATCCAATACCACAGTATTTATTCCAGCTTATCCTCTTTCCATGATTTGTAATACCCCTCTCTGACAATGAAAAACCTCACTCTCATTATCTTTAATATATTTTCTTATTTGATAAATTTCCCCTGTATGTAACCAGCTGATTTTTGTGTATGATATAAGACAGTGGTCCATTTTCTTTTCTTTTCTTTTTTTGGCCATGCCATGCGGCTTGCAGGATCTTACTTCCCCGACCAGGAAATTGAACCCGTGCCATGGCAGTGAAAGTGCTGAGTCCTAACCACTGGACCCACCAGGGAATTCCTGATACTGGTCCATTTTCACTCTTTGCATGTGGTATTCCAGTTTTCCCAACACCATTTACTGAAGAGACTGTCCTTTCCCCATAGTCTATACTTGACTTGTTGCTGTAAATTAATTAACCATATATGCATGGGTTTATTTCTGGGCTCTCTATCCTGTTCCATTCATCTATGTGTTTGTCTTATGCCAATATCATACTGTTTTGATTACCAAAGTTTTCTAATATAGTTCAAAACAGAAGTATGATGCCTCCAGCTTTCTTCTTCTTTCCCAAGATTGCTTTTGCTATTCAGGGTCTTCTGTGGTTCCATACAAAGCTTAGGACTGTTCGTTTTATTTCTGTGAAAAACGTCATTGGAATTTTGATGGAGATGGCACCGAATCTGTAGATTGCATTGGATAATATGGACATTTTAACAATATTCATTCTTCTAATCCATGAGCACGAAATATCTTCCCATTTATTTGTGTCCTTTTCAATTTCTCTCATCAAAGTCTTATAGTTTTCAGTTTACAGGTCTTTAACCTTCTCAGTTAAATTTATTCTTAGGTATTTTATTCTTTTTGATATGATTGTAAATGGGGTTGTTCTCTTAATTTCTCTTTCTTATAGTTTGTTATTAGTGTACAGAAATACAACTGATTTTTGTATACTGATTTTGTACCCTGCAACTTCACTGAACTTGTTTATTAGTTCTAACAGTTTGCTGGTGGAATCTTCAGGGTTTTCTGTATATAATACCATGTCATCTTCAAATAGTGACAGTTTTACTTCTTCCTTTCTGATTTGGATGTCTTTTATTTCTTCTTCTTGCCTATCTGGATTTCCAATACTATGTTGAATAAAAGTGGCAAGAGTGGGCATCCTTTTCTTGTTCCCGATCTCAGAGGAAAATATCTTAGCTTTTCGCTGTTGAGTATGATGTTAGCTTTGAGCTTGCCATATATGGTCTTTATTATGTTGAGGTATGTTCCCTCTATACCCACTTTGTTGAGAATTTTTATCATAAATGGATGCTGAATTCCATCAAAAGCTTTTTCTGCATCCACTGAGATCATCATATGATTTTTATCCTTCATTTTGTTAATGTGATGTACCACACTGATTGATTTGTGCATTTTGAACCATCCTTGCATCCTTGGAATAAATACCACTTGATCATGGTGTATGATCCTTTTACTGTATTGTTGAAAACTGTTTGCTACTACTTTGTTGAGGATTTTTGCATCTATGTTCATCAGGAATATTGGCCTGTAATTTTCTTTTCTTATAGTGTCCTTGTCTGGTTTTGGTATCAGGGTAATGCTGACCTTGTAAAATAAGTTTGGTAGTGTTTCCTCCTCTTCTGTTTTTTGGAAGATTTTGAGAATGACTGGTATTAATTCTTCTTTAAATGTTTGGTAGAATTCACCAGTGAAGCCATTGGGTCCTGGACTTCTGTTTGTTGGGAGGTTTTTGGTTACTGATTCAATCTCCTTACTAGTAATCAGTCTGTTTAGATTTTCTGTTTCTTCATGATTCAGTCTTGGTACGTTGTATATTTCCAGGAATTTATCCATTTCTGTTAGGTTGCTCAATTTGTTGATGTATAACTACTGTTCATAGTAGTTTCTTGTGATTCTTTAGTATTTCTGTGTTATCAGAGATAATGTCTCCTTCATCTCTTATTTTATTTGAGTTCTCTTTCTTTTATGAAAAGTCTATCTAAAGATTTGTCTATTTTGTTTATCTTTTTAAAAAACACAGCTCTTAGTTTCACTGTTCTTTTCTATTGTCTTTTTAGTCTCTATTTCACTTATTTCTGCTCTAATCTTTATTTCCTTCCTTCTACTAACTTAGGGCTTAGCTTGTTCTTTTACTAATTCCTTGAGGTGTAAAGTTAGGTTGTTTATTTGAGATTGTTCTTGTTTCTTAAAGTAGGCATTTATCACTATGAGCTTCCCTCTTAGAACTGCCTTTTTTTTATCATTCAAAAAAATTTTTATTGGAGTATAGTTGATTTACAATGTTGTGTTAGTTTGAAGTGTAGAGCAAAGTGAATTTGTTATACATATACCTATATCCACTCTCTCTCGTTTTTTTTTTTTTAGATTCTTTTCCCATATAGGCCATTGCAGATTATTGAGTAGAGTTCCTTATGCTATACAGCAGGTTCTCATTAGCTAACTAGAACTGCTTTTGCTGCATCCCATGTTTGTTTGGTTTTTTTTTTTGAAATCCCATTTATTACTTTGATTTTCCATTGTCCCTTAGTTTTTTTGGGGGGGCTGCATCAGGTCTTAGTTGCAGCATGTGGGATCTTCGTTGCAGCGCACGGGCATCTCTCTAGTTGCGGCGGTGTGCGGGCTTCTCTCTAGTTGTGGCGTGCGGGTTTTCTCTCTCTAGTTGTGGTGCGTGGGCTCCAGAGCGTGTGGGCTCTGTAGTTTGCAGCACACGGGCTCTTTCATTGAGGCACGTGAGCTCAGTAGTTGTGGTGTGAGGGCTTAGTTGCCCTGAGGCATGTGGAATCTTAGTTCCCTGACCAGGGATCAAACTGGCATCCCCTGCAACTGGAAGGAGGGTTCTTCACCACTGGACCACCAGGGAAGTCCCTGCTGCATCCCATATGTTTTAGTATGTTGTATTTCTATTTTCATTTGTCGAGATATTTTTTGATTTCTTCTTTGACCCACTGAGTGCTCAGTACCATCTTGTTTACTCTCCATGTATCTGTGAATATTCCAGTTTTCTCCTTATAATTGATTTCAAGTTTCAAACGACTGTGGTTGGAAAGGAAGTTTGATGTGATTTTAATAATTTAAAAAAAAAATTTTTTTTTTTTAAATTTTTTGGCTGCGTTGGGTCTTCATTGCTGCGTGTGGGCTTTTCTCTCTAGTTGCGGCGAGCGGGGGCTACTCTTCATTGTGGTGTGCGGGCTTCTCACTGCGGTGGCTTCTCTTGTTGCGGAGCACAGGCTCTAGGCGCACGGGCTTCAGCAGTTGTGGCAGGCGGGCTCAGTAGTTGTGGCTCACGGGCTCTAGAACACAGGCTCAGTAGTTGTGGCGCATGGGCTTAGTTGCTCCGCAGCATGTGGGATCTTCCTGCTCAGGGATCTTACCCACGTCCCCTGCATTGGAAAGTGGATTCTTTACCACTGGACCACCAGGGAAGTCCCAGGTATTTTCATTTGTCTTGAGATATTTTTTGATTTTTTCTTTGACCCATTGAGTGTTCACTACTGTTTTGTTTAATCTCCATATATCTGTGAATGTTCCAGTTTTCTTCTTATTTCAAGTTTCATACGATTGTGGTTGGGAAAGAAGTTTGATGTGATTTTAATCTTCTTAAATTTATTAAGACTTGTTTTGTGGCCTAACAGAAGATCTATCCTGGAGAACATTCCCTGTGCACTTAAGAAATATGTGTATTCTGTTGCTTTGAGATGAAATGTTCTGTGTGTGTCTGTTAAGTCCATTTGGTTTAATGTGTCATTTAAGGCCAATGTTGCATATTGACTTTTTGTCTGTGATCTAGTCACTGATGAACACGGGGTATTAAAGTCCCCTACTATAATTGTATTGCTGTTGATTTCTCCCTTTAGGTCTGTTTATATTGTTTTATATATTTAGGTGATCTTATGTTGGGTGCATAAATATTTACAAAAGGTATATCCTCTTGCTGAACTGACTTCTTTAATCATTATGTAATGCCCTTCTTTGTCTTTTATTACAGTCTTTGTTTTAAAGTCTATTTTGTCTGATAAAACTATAGCTACCCTAGCTTTCTTTTGGTTTCCATTTATATGGAATATCTTTTTCCATTCCTTTCAGTCTCTATGTGTCCTTATATCTGAAGTGACTCTCTTGTAGGCAACATACAGATGGGTTTTGTTTTTTTATCCATTTAGTCATCCCATTTCTTTTGATTGGAGAATTCAGTTCACTTACAATTAAAGTAATTATTGATAAATATATGTACTCATTGCCATTTTGTTAATAGGTTTCTGGCTGTTTTGTAATTCCTTTGTTCCTTTCTTCTTCTCTCACTCTCTTACTTTGTGAATTGATGACTATCTTTAGTGTTACGTTTGGATTCCTTTCTCTATATCTTTTGTGTATCTACTATAGGTTTTGCTTTGTGATTGATACGAAGCTTACAAAATATATAAAACAACATATTTATAATAGTCTATTTTAAGTTGATAACAACTTAAGTTTAAAAAAAGCTCTACATTTTTACTCCCCACCCCCATGTTTTATCTTTCATTTGTTGGTTTTGATTTATGGGTTTTTTTGGTAGAAATTAGAACTTTATCATAAACATTTCCAGAATATAAACTGATTTTGTATCAAGACTTTTTGAAATGTTTAAAACTGTATGTAACTTAAGCTTATTATAATGTATGTCATTTTCCACTTTCCAATCTAGAAAATATACTGCAAGTTAGATCTAATGAAGGGAAAAAAAGAATCAATCTAAACTGCTTCACAGAGAAAACTAATGAATATAAAAACACCCACCCCAAACTAACACCCAATCAAGAAACAGATTCTATAAAGCCTATTAATCCTCCAATTTAAAATAAATGACCTCCCAAGGGAAAAATACTTCCACCATCACAGCAATTTGACGAATAAAAGCAGAGCCACCCTCATTAAGGGAAATTACATTATGTATAAGAAAAATGTAGTAATAATTTTAGAAGAGAGGAAAAGTAATTTCCATTTTGGAGAGCAAGCACACTAAATGTCTTCTGTTCACTTAGCCTTTGTACCTGTTCACATGAAAAGAGCGATATGAACATGGACATCATAAAACCAAGCTCCTTAACTATTTTTTCAGTTTAACCTCAGGAGAACCAATGCAAGAGCTTCAAAATCCAAGGACAGACTGGTCCCAAAGCATCTCCTCTTCTGTCCTTTCTTTCCCTTGTTCCTTTTTCTCTTTTCTACACTTATGTTCCTCTTTCTTAGAGGCTACACCTCAGCTTTTTTTCTCCTTTCGGTTCTTAAGCTTTTCTGTACTGACTCTGACTGTTTCCACCTCTGTTTTGTTTCTTTGGATGCTCTTGTGTTTGTCTAAATCTATTTCCTCATAAGCTTTCTTCCTCTTATGCTTGGGCCACTCCTCCTCTGGTTTTTCCCAGCCTTCCTCTGGGTGTCTTTTTCTCTTCTGATGTATCTGTTTATAACTAGCTTGATGGGCACTGGTACCGTTTTCTGAGGAGAGGTGTCTGTAAACTCCAGATTTTACACTGTATGAGCTACAGTTTTACTCTTGTTGACTGAAGTTCAGGGATACTGGTTTTCCTGAGAAACAGTCCCTGGTGAATTGACAGTAGTTCAGGGAGTCCAGTCTCAGCCTGCTGTCATGAGCTGGTAGTCACTGAGGTAACTGCTTCTCCACTGCTTGTGAAATATTGCATGGTCTTCAGTAGGTCTGGACGGGTTCATAAGGGAGTCTTTGATCAAACATTCTACACCTGGGTCTAGAATCAACCTCTTCTTTGTATCCACAGGTTTCCAAAAAATCCTCTCTCATCTTTCTGAAACAAGTTTTTGGCTCTAAGCCTCTGGTTTTCTGCACTTTGATATAATCTTCAAGTTCATCTTGGAAAGAGTCAGATGTCTTCTTTGAATCCTTCATTAGGTTGACAAGGGATTCTGCTTATCAGGTTGAGAACTTGGTGGAGAAATTTGATCATATTCACCCATTAATTGCTTCAGTTTTTTAGCATGAACTTTCCCCAAACAGTGAGACTGTGCAACAACTGAGGAGCTAAAAACCATGATGCAGAGATTAAAAAATCTATTTTTGTCCAATACTTCACTCCCATTCACCTCATAATGTGAAATCCATTGTGATTCAAATTATGGCACTATTCCTTACAAGTCTTTTACAAAAGGTATCTGTAAAAAGTTCATTCTTTGCTCACTCAATGTGGTATCTTCTCTGAGGCAGGGGTGGCCGTCTACAACTACCGTCCCCCTCCCCGCCAACGCCAGCTGGTGGATAGGCCGAGGTGGAGGAGGCAGAGAGGCAGGGACAACCGCTGCCTCTGTCGCCACTGAGCAAGCGTGGTGGGAGCAGGAGGCGGAGACCGGACTTCCTGAGAGGAAGTCGCCACCACCACCAGCGGCTGACTGGACAGCACCACCGCACTGCCACCATAGCTGCAAGGTGCGCCACTGATTTATGTTTCTGATGTCACAATTTACATCTTTCTATCCTGTGTATCCATTAACAAATTACTGTAGTTATATTTATTTTGATTTATTTTCCTTTTACTCCTTTTAAAGTTCTGAAATTTTACATCCTCAATATATACTTTTATAATCAGAAAAAAGTGGTAAATTTATTTTTATAGACACGACTGTACAATCATTCCTGAAAACAACAAACTAGGGATCTTTTCCATCAGATTAACTGTAATCAAACAGATAAACTCACCTATGAAAAATCCTTCACTTTAAGATTTCTTGGTCATAAGACATAACCAAGCTACGAGAAAATAGTTTGCTTTAATTCACTATCTTTAACTATTTTAAAGTAAAAGCATGTAACAGATTTAGTTCCCAAGACTACAAATCTAATTTGCATGCCTATAGACCTGTACTGTCTAACAGGGTACCCCCTAGCCACATGTGTCTATTTATATGTAAACTTATTTAAATGACATACAATTTTAAGGGACTTCCCTGGTGGTCCAGTGGTTAAGACTCAGTGCTCCCAATGCAGGGGGCCAGTGTTTGATCCCTGGTCAGGAAACTAGTTTCCGCATGCCAGAACTGAGATACTGCATGCCACAACTAAAGATACCGCATGCCACAACTAAAGATACCGCATGCCACAACTAAAGATTCTGCGTGCCGCAACGAAGATCCCGCACGCGGAAACAAGGATCCTGCATGCCACAACTAAGACCCAGCACAACCAAATAAATAAATAAATATTAAAAGAAAAAAAAAAAGAAAAATACAATTTTAAGGTCAGTTCCTCAGTTACATTAGCCACATTTCAAGTGCTCAAAAGGCATGCAGACACAGAACATTTCTACCAATGCAGACAGTTTTATTTGTTTGTGCTCCTCTAGACCTTTCCCTTGGAACCCAAAGCAGGCTTAAAATATAGTTCCTGAACTTAGAACAACTTCATAATTCGAAACATTTGTAAGTAAAAATTTTAAAAGTGATTATGAAAAACTATTTATAAAAGTTGAAGATGCCTAATGTATGCCTAAAACGCTAAGAATTTCTTTAAGACATCTCACTCATTTGAAATTATCCAAAGGCAGTCACATCTTCTGAAGTTGCTTTATTATAAGCATAAAAACTCTCACTGTGAAGTAATTCTATCTTATGAACTATAATAAAAAGAAGCTAGAAAAGTCTGGAAAAAAGAGACCATTTCACAGAAACTGCAGAGTTTAGAGAGATTTCTTTCTGAGCAGTACAATTAGCCAATGAATACTTTCTAATCAGATAAACATTAAAATATATCATTGATATCTAACAGGACCATTAATGCAATTTCGCTATCACCAAGGCGCACATATATGCATCAGCCAGCATAAGAGTGTAAAAATAACCCATGGGCAGAATATATTAACCAGCTTTTTTACATTTAAACCCAGGTTTCTTAAGGAAGTAATTAGGATCTACCAGTAGGAAGAAGAATCAAGAGAAAAAGAATTTAAGACACTTAAGGATACTTTCAAATGGAAGAAACATTTTGCAAACCTCAAACTGAGATGAAGAGATCAGAGGAGAATGGCATTATGGTAATCGCCAAATCTCTGTTTACTGCTGTTATCAAACTTTAAAATAAATATGATTTGTCAAAATTACACATGGATTTTTACTTTAATGTGTTGTTTTCAATCCTTGGTCACTCCTAGAATGGTTCAATTAAATACTCTTATTTTTAAATAAAGTTTAATGGAATGTTCTTATAAGAAGGAAAAAAAGAAAAGGATATTGGGCTTGTGGGGGGAAGCCTGGGGAATCAAGAGCAAGAAGATGGCCATCATCTTCAGTTACAGTGACAGTTCAATTACCCACCTGGCTCACTTACATTGGGAATGTTAGTAAAGTTATGGTGGTCCGCTGCTTTAAGCATAGTTCCATTTATGGGCAACAGAATAAAATGTGTGCATAAAATCAAACTACTACAGTATGCATGCAGCCTGACAGCTAATTCTCAAATCTAACGCAAAGTAATAAGTATCCTAGGTAAAGGTAAGTAACTCATAAATGCTTTAGAGACCATCTATAGATGGTAAATCTAGTAATCACATATATATTCCAAGTGTTTAACAAATACTCATTAATAATAAGACATAGATACCTCAAACTTAATTAATACTATAGTGGAAATTATTTTAGACCTAATTTAACAGAGCAAATACAACATACCTAAGCTAATATATATAAAAATTACCAGATAACCAAAATGAAAATTATGTAATAAACATACTGCTCCCCTTAGTAACCAACATAAAAAATAAAAAGCTGTAATTTGGTATAGAAATTGAGGTAAAACTTTGATCAAAATTTACTACATAGTAATAAAGAACATGCTTACCTAGTTCAATACACGTTATACCAAGAGACCATACATCTACTTTTCCATCATACTGTCCTTCATCCATGGCTAAAATTACTTCTGGGGCCATCCTAAAAAATAAAATGTCATTTAAATTAAAGTTAGAAAAAAGTATGCTATTCTTTTAAAATGTAATGACTATCTATATGGAGAACACCTGGTGTGAATTCCAGGCAATATATCTGGACATTAAGAATTTTTATAATATGAAATAAATGTATTACAGGTTGTGAGGTAAATATTTACCTTTGCATATATAGTGTGACTCATTCTCACCATGTGTCATGATCATGTAACAGCATCCTAAAGGAAGGATGCCCTAGAGCAGGACTGTATTCTGCATCTGTTCAAGTCTGCAAATTCTAATACTGTATAGCCTTTTAGGCCAGTGATTCTCAAACATTTTGGTCTCAGGATCCCATCTAATTTTTGCTTGAAAGATGGAATTTTACCAATGGCATTGAATACCATCAGTTGTTTCCCTTGAAATGACAAACTCACTCCATTTATTTCAGAAAGTACCTATCACAATATCCAACGCTGAATAACCATAGCTTGTCAGTCTTTCTTTCAAATTAGAATAGTGTCCCATGACAAAAGTGGCTAGGGCAGCTCACAGCTAAAACAATCACAAAATTATCAACTTTATAACCAACCAACAACAGGTGTCTTGGTAATAAAATGAAATGCAGGACTTCCCTGGCAGTCCAGTGGTTAAGACTCCACGCTTCCATTCATTGCAGGGGGGGTGGCAGGTTTGATCCCTGGTTGGGGAGATCCCACATGCCACTCAGCACAGCCAAAAAAACACAAAAAACAAAACAAAACCCCCCCAAAAAAGCCTACAAAAAATGAAACACTAATTCATGTCTTCAACTAGAGTCTGTGGTTCTTGATGATACTTTACCTTATACTTCATATGTATTTGGTATTAAGCACAGATAGGTACTTAGAACAGTTGCTGACTGCTTCAATAAGATTATTACCAGGTATCCCTGTGTGTGTGCACACGTGCATTTGTGTAAAGACATATAAATATGAACCTAGTTCCTGTGCTCCAAATACACTATATACAAATTAACCAATATGTTTACTTTATTATAAACTTTCAATTGTCAATGTGTTCTTTAAGATGCTGAAGGAAGTTTGAGAAATTATCAAGTTAAGAAAAGTTAAACAAGTAATCTGTTTTTTTATTGCAGAACTTTCGAGGGCCTTTTTAATATCTAATATTCATCATTAATATCTAAAGAGGGGAAGCACTGAGAAATATTATTCACTCACAGAACCCTTTTTTACTGGGGGGACTCTATCTAAACTAGGGTTTTACATAGAAATTTTTGGTCATCTAGAGCAGTGGTCTTCAAATTTTTAATTCATTTATTTACCTTCAATGAATTTATAAAAACTATGTATCCCTTGCACACTTTTGAGTTGATATGTAAATTTTATAAATTTAATAGTTGCAAAGGATATAATGCATAGTGTATGTATGTATATTGTGTATGTGCTTTAAAGATATTAAAAACTTGGAGTTGCAGAATTAGTTCATTCAATTTATTAAAAACACTGCCCTATAATCTAGTTAGCAAAATCAGTCTTCATGGTCATATCAGTCAAATCAAAATCACCTTCTACCAGAAAAAAGTCTGAATTCAATGCAAATAACATGTTAATGTGTCCCCACAACAACCATGTCAGTTATGAATTCTACACTAGAAGAAGAGAAGAGAAGGAAGATAACCGGGGAGAAAGAAAAAGCAAACGGTAAAAGGAACGGAAGGGAGATGACTGGAAAGGTACAAGGACTTGCCAAGAGTTTTGTCCTGACTCTTCAATATATCTGACAGATGCTACATCTTCTCAAATTGTTCCTCTGGTGTTGCTTTGAGGTTTTTACACCCCAGAGCAATGCATCACTGTAATATTCAGGGTGGGTTAGAAGCCTTTCTTTTATGAGGCAGGAGAAGGGAGATTTGAAAGGCAGGTGAGAAAGATGATGTAGTGGGCCTAAGACACAGCTCTCAGCATACACAGAGAAAGAGAATACATTTGAAAGTTGAAGATCTGGAAAATTATTCCCTTCAAACTTGCTGACATGAATAACGAATTATTTATGGATAAAATTAGATGATGTCCAGAATGTTTCAAAATAACTGAGGGGAGAGGAAGAAAGGGAGAGGTGAGTGCATAGGGCAGGACTAGCCATGGGGATAAAGTTGCTGGGCTGAATGAATGATATGTAGGGTTCATTATACTTTTGTCTAGTGTTATGTATATTTGAAATTCTCCATAATAACAAATAAAAACAAAAAACCCCAGAGAACTCCAAGTCCACTACCAGTCTTTAGGTACTCCTAGTCTGAAGATCAATGATATATAGTAAATATAAATCTAAAGAAAACACACACATTTCCACTTAGCATTTCTATCTTTTCCCCACTTGAATTTTTATTGAATGTTTCCACTCCCACACCCAATATATGATGCAGATAATCATAGGAAGGAAAATGTAGGGGGGACAAATTTTAAAAATGGGGGGCGTAAGGGGAGCACTCCCAATCTATATTTGAAACTAACTATAATGCTTAAAGTTAAAATGTCCAAAATAACATTATATTTTCAGGAAAAAGACATCTTAAAAACACACAACCACACACAATATCAATTATGAAGATCAAATCCAGATAAGATTATTCTTACCAATATGGCGTTCCCACAAAAGAATTGGCAGGAGATGCCATGGAAGCGGATCCAAAGTCAGCAAGTTTCACCTGGCCTGGCTCTGTCAGAAGGATATTTCCTGCTTTGATATCTCTGGGTTTAAGGAACACAGAAAATTACTTCTCTTTCCTTCACTGGGTTGTGTAAAAAAATGATAAAAATCAAATAAAAATTTGTAAAACAGAGAAGGAGAAATCAAAATAATTAAGTCCTAGGATAATCTCTCAATTGGGATGAGAATTAAGATCCAAATTAGAATACAAGAAATACAGAATTCATATATAGTAACAACTTTGTAAAAGAGAAGGCAAAATAGCAGTAAAAACAAGACAGAAAATCAGGTAATTAAAGTGTATAGTCTACATTTGAGGTCCTGTTTATTGGTACAAATAATGGTTTTAAAAATTAAATTTAAATAGCGGACCACTCCTTCACAATTTTAAGATTTCTGAGTAACCTACTTAATGTAAAAAAAAAAAAAAAAAAAAGAATTTCATGCCCCCAATTTTTAAAAAAGGATTATTCATATCATTTCCACCCTTAGGATATGAAATGAAAACAAACATATGGATAATGTAATATCCATGATCCCAGAAAATTATGGATATTTATAAAATGGGACTGTATGTCCAACGGACACCATAACATACACTTAACCTTTCAAAAACAGAAAAACTAAGTTCCCAAGCACTTGTCAATTCTTACTATTGTAATGGACATAACACTAAATTAATCTGTTTTCCTTCCATTTGTTTTTTAAAAATGAAGAGGCACTTTAGGGAATTCCCTGGCAGCGCTTTTACTGCCTTGGGCCTGGGTTCAATCCCTGGTCAGGGAACTAAGATCCCACAAGCTGTGTGGTGCGAAGACCTTAGGTTATAATTCTAAATCTTCTATTCACTTACTTACTAGTATGTAAATTTCTCTTGGACCTTACAATCCTCATCTTAAAAAAGAAAAAATCATATTAACTCACAATTGACTCTACTATATAGTTTAACATGTATTGCCTGATTCACACATATAATAAAAAAATGCTAATTTCCTTCTAAAACAGGTAAAACCAATACCAATGCTAAAAATGCATTATAGAATGGCTTAATCTTACTATTCATTATCAAGGATCATCAAGGATTAATACTCAGAGCGTAAAAAGTATTAAGTATCTTTTATTTATCCATATCATGGAATCAATGGAATAAATCTGGCATTATCAGTTACCAGGAAGACAGAAGATCTAGGTTTAGTTCTAGTCTAAATGCACCTGGCTTTGTAAACTTTGGGAAATTAGTCACAAATTGGGGCATCAGTTTCTTCACTGGTAAAATGAAAAAAGGAAGACTATATAATCCCTAATGTCTTTTCTATTCCCCAAATTAAATGATTCTACAATTAATTTCAATTAAATGTGCACAAATCTATAAAGTGCACATACAGGCATACCTAAGAGATACTACAGGTTTGATTCCAGACTACCCTAACAAACAGAATACACAATAAAGCAAGTCATATGAATCTTTTGGTTTCTCAGTGCATATAAAAGTTATGTTTACACTATACTGTAGGCTACTAAGTGTGCAGTAGCATTATCTCTAAAAAAACAATGTACATACCTTAATTTTAAAATATTTTACTGCTAATAAATGGCAAAACAATCATAATGGTAACATCAAAGATCAATGATCACAGATCACCATAACGAATAAAATGATGAAAAAGTTTGAAATACTGTGAGAATTACCAAAATGTGACAGAAACACAAAGTGAGCAAATGCTGTTGGAAAAACGGCACCTAGAGTCCTGCTTGACACAGGGTTGCCACAAACCTTAAATTTGTAAAAAACGAGGTATCTGTGAAGTGCAATAAAGCAAAGCATAACAAAATGAGGTACGCCTGAACTTCGGAAAATCCAGCAACATGTGTAGACAAAGATAAAAATTATCCTAAACAAAGAGATCAAGTGTACTAGTACGTACTTTTCAACATGGACAATCTAAAAAACCTGAGTTTATAAGAAATGGTTTTACTTGGCTATAACCAACAAAACTTTCAGGGTTAATAAGTTAATAATGTAACAAGCCATTTGCTTGTTAATATATAATAATTTTCAAAGTGCTTACCTATGGATCATGGTATGAGAATGTAAGTAGGCTAATCCCTGGAGAGCACCATGTGTAATCGCTGCTATTTCCACTTCTTGTAATGGCTTTTTGTGAACTTAAAATAAAAAAGTTATTTGAAAATATTTATTATAAAGAACATTTTTGTTTAAAAATACATACCTAATATATAGGGCAATTTTTAAAAACTAACATTTAGCAAGACGGGATTTCCTTCCAAAGATAATAAAATAATGCTATTGAACTTTACAACTAGTATACAGTTGTGCCTAGCTGTTAAAGTATATAGTCCACAGCCAATTTTCCTCTAAGTTAGCAACATTAAGCAATTATTTGGTGATTACAAAAACAAAAGTAATAAAAGTTCTCCCTTTATTCTAATATCTTCATTCTGAACAGAAGGAACAGATCAAGTTGAATGACAAAGAATCCAAAAAAACTTAAGTCAAAATGAGAGAAAAATCACCTTTTTTATGCTATTACGTAACATTTAATGAGGATAGTGCATACTATGCAGAGAATATAGAAAGGTTACGATTTTTATTCTTTCTGGGAAATTTGTACATTATTTAAGAAACCTCTTATTGAATACTCATTTTATTTTGCTAATACTATTTTTTCTTAATGATTAAAGGAAACCTACCTTCTAGTAAATCTGAAGCAGATCCTAAACAATATTCCATTACAAGCTACATGGGAAGAAAAATTATATAAGCATTAAAAAGATTCTACTTGAGATAAAATAAATTCATCAAGGAGATCAAGAAGACAGTTTGAAGTAAAACAAACCCTAGTCACCATTTACCTTAAAAAATGAGTATTTATGTATCTAGTAATTTATTAAGTGCATATGTAAAGATAAGCTAATGATACATTAATCTTTTACAATACCAACATATAATCATTTGTATAAGATGTGTATTTCATATATAACTACTACTAAAATTATAAAGGAATATACATATTCTGTTACTATTAATCTATAGTACTAAAGCAATACTTTAGTAATTGCTAGGAAGCAAAAAACTGTCCTTTGGAACTATATATACAAAGCTTAGGTTACAGTTAAAGCAAACACAGAGCACCTTCTATGTGCCAGATATTATATATATATTAAAGCTAATTAAGGGACTTCCCTGGTGGTGCAGTGGTTGGGACTCCGCGCTCCCAATGCAGGGGGCCTGGGTTCGATCCCTGGTCAGGGAACTAGATCCCACATGCATGCAGCAGCTAAGAGTTCACATGCCACAACTAAGGAGCCTGCCAGCCACAACTGAGGAGCCCGTGAGCCACAACTAAGGAGCCCACCTGCCAAAACTAAGACCCAGTGCCACCAAATAAATAAATATTAAAAAAAAAACCTAATTTAATCCTCACAACCACCTTATGAGGTAGGCCCTATTACTATCCTTATTTTACAAATGGAGAAACATGAGAGACAGAGAGGTAATCTCCCCAATGTCACTGTTTTTTCTTTAACCACAGCCTTGTATTTAGGAGTACCGCCATCACCACCAAAATTAAACTGGATAAAAATGCACCAAACATTACAAATCTAGGTTTAGGATACTAAAATGATAATTAGCTGTGACTTATTAATTATGCAAAATAAGGGATCATTCCCATTTAAAGAAAATTTAGCCTCTCTCTTAAAAGATACAGTTATGCCCACAATGCTACGGTATTACTACCGCGTCACCTCAGCGGTAACAACGGGGCAAAATTAATCACCACTTCTTATAACAAAGTGTCTCAATTCTCTAGCGTTAGTATTATTCAGCCAAGGAATCATAATCAGTTCAAATTTCACCAGGACTCATCAGGACTTCACCAAGATCTTTGTAGTTAAATAGATTACAATATGTTTATGTCAAAGATAGGCTAGATTTCATCCTCAAGTAACAGGATTGCTTTCACAATGTTTGATAAACCATTTGAAGAATGATACTACTAAAAAATGTCAGAGAACGTTTTACCATGTACCATGTAATATATTATTAAAAAGATTCTACTTGAGATAAAATAAATTCACCAAGGAGATCAAGAAGAGTGTTTGAAGTAAAACAAACCCTAGTCACCATTTACCTTAAAAAATGAGTACAAAAAATGTACATAAATGTCAGCTAAATCTCTGCAGTAAACTCGCAAAACATACATTCCCTCTCCTGCCTAGGAGTTCTAGGAAAAGCTGCTCTCCCTCTCAGAATGAACTAACATTTCAAGGTGTTTCTGCATGGGATTACACAACCATTTTGAGACATTCTTGAAATAATTAACTCTAAACAGAAACCAACTAAAATTACAGCAAGGGGGAAGCATATACCTACCCATGCTGTGTGCTCACGTAAATAGCAGCCTTTGTATTCTATACTGTTGGGATGTTTTATTCTTTGTAGAAACTTGACTTCCTTAATAATATCCTGCCATTTCTATGGGGAGAAAAAAAACGAATGAAGGAAAAAATTATGAACAGCTGCTTTTCCTGAGAAAGTTATATAAGAAAAAAAAGTAATCAGATTAAGAAGGGTTATTGAGAACATTAAACTTCATTTGTAATATGTAAATATCAAAATAATAAATTAAAAAGTTATGTTCATATAGTTTATAACTCAATTACATAATTTATAAAATTATTTCATTCATGGTAGGACAAATTTTAGTTTGGTAAAACTTATCATCAATGAGTCTTATTAAAATTTTACAACCACACACCAAACATGCCGATGAAAACTATATACCATATTTAGTGATTTTTCTTCAAAAGTTCATCTTCCCTTCTTATTTGCAGCTTTTTGATGTATAATTACATACCATAAAGTTCATCTATTGTGTTTTTGGCTTATGTGTTCTACCAAACGTTAAGGTTTTGTTTGCTTTTTAAATTCAAACGAAGATTTAAACCCGTAAGTGCACACTTCCTAAAATAAAATGCTAGAGAACAATTAGTTATTATATGGGAAAGTTCACAGAAAAAAAAAAAACAGTATGAAAACATTTCCCTACATATTTTACTAAGAGCATTCCTCAATGACACCTACCAGGAAATACAGATAAACCTTCAGCCATAAGCTACTCCATGACAACCTTAGACACTTAGGCCATGTCCTAAACATAGTTACTCTTAAGAAGCAACCAGAGAACTCTAAAAATACTGGTTACCGTGTCTACACCCAGAGACTCTAGAGGCTTAGCAGCTGTGGGGTGAGAATGAGGAATCTATTTTTTGTTCTTGTTTTAGTTTTTTCAACCTTTACCACTGACTTGGGCCATATTTCTAAAAGCAGGGAAACTGGCATAATAGGAAACTTTAAAAAATGTTTTGTACTAGAATGTAAGATCCACATATCACCGATGTTATTTCACAAGCCCTCAACAAAATACAGCAAAATATGTTCACAGTGTTTTATATAAAATGTATAAGATATAAGATGTTAAACTCAGAAAATGTTTCATGGCCTTTAAATTTCAAGTTTGAATGATATTTGAAACTTTCAAAACAAAACAAAACCCTGCATTTTTCAATGTAAAAAAATTTCATGAAAGACGTTAATATTAGCTGTGAAAAGATGATGCCCTAAATGAAACTTTTTGTTCTAGGTGTGACTAATCGAACAGACACAGTACAAGTTTGCCTATGAAAGCCAGCTCTGAAGTTGTGCTACAGAATAGAATATAAATGAGAGTAATCCTGTAAGAAACTGAGTTTTTTAGGTATCAAAATGATGGAACAGTGATATAATCATAACAGTGTTATCATATTCATAGTATGATCGTTACAAAAACAAGATTTATCATAAAATAAAGAGATTCCAAAAAAGTAGAAAACCAAAGTCTTTAAAAGTTAAAGACTGATCCAGCAATTCCAACTCTGGGCATACACCTAAAGTACTGAGACTAAGGACTCAATAACCAAGAGACAGTAGGAACCTAAGCATCCACTGACAGATGAATGGATGGATAAATAAAATGTAGTGTTTTACACACACACACACACACACACACACACACAGAGAGGAATATTAGCCTTAAGAAGGATGGAAATTCTGACACATACCACAACATGGATGAACTCTGAGGACATTATGTAAAGTGAAATAAGCCAGTCACAAAAGGACAAATACTGCATGATTTCACTTACATGAGATACTTAAAGTAGTCAAATTCATAAAGACAGAAAATAGAGGAGTGATATCCAAGGGCTGAGGGGAGGAGGGAGTGGGGAGTTATTGTTTAATGGGTAAAGAATTGCAGTTTTTCAAGATGAAAAGAGTCCTGGAGATGAATGGTGGTGATGGATGCAAAACAATGTGAATGTCCTTAAAGCCACTGAAGTACATACTTGAAAATGGTTATGATGGTAAATTTGTTATGTGTATTTTACCACAATTAAAAATAATTACATTGAAAAATTAAAGACTGACAGATCCTAGTTTTTAACAGTAGATTATATTTCATAAAATAAATTTATGCAATTAAACAAAATAAATATACTAAAAAAAACTACTCACAATATTAGTGAACTAAAGTATACTCAGTGTAGTATCAATAATTGTATTTAAAAAAATTTTTCAGACTAGATATATATTGTCTGCTGATTAAAGTTTGCTTAAATCAGCCCTTAATGTCTGAATCATTAAAAAAATTACATCCAATATAATTTACTGTTAAATGCATCTTATTCTAGTTTACTCTTTTAGAAACTGATAAGCCTTCTATGATAAAGATAAAGTAATACATTACACCACAGTTAAAAAATTAAAAGCAGGGGGACAGGTGGGCTTTTGGAATGCCAGTAATATGCTGTTTATGGCTCTAGGTACAAGTTAAACGGGTACACTCAGTTTGTGAAAGAAAATACACTGAGATATATTCTTAATATTCGTATACTTTTAGGTATGCTACACTTTTTTGAAAAAATTCCCAGCTACCCTCAATTAAAAACAGTATGTCTTTTTCTAACATGTCAAGAAGAATATAAATATTTCACCTACCTCAGTGGACTGCTTTCCACTATAAGACATTTTCTTGATAGCCACCACTTCATTGGTGCGCACATCTCGTGCCTAAAAAAACAAAGAAAGAACTATTGTAAAAATTAACAGATTAAATCTGGGCAATAATTTATTTGAGAAAAAAGCATTTATGAGCTACCATGTCAAAAGGAGCATCAAAACTGCCTTTAAAGAACATTAAAAACAAAAAAAAACCCAATAACCATATAGTGAAACTTATCAAATCATCCAGGAACTGGTACTTTGGAAAGAAATATAAAGCAGGGTTTATCTTTGAGAGATCTAGTTAAGAGGAAAACCCAGAAATTTGAATAGCACTGTAACAGAGAGACAAAACAAGACTAGTATATACAAGCCCATGCTAATCAATTTTGAAATCTCAATGAAATGGACAATTTTCTGGAAGGAATAAATTACTAAAACTGATCTAAAGAAGAAAATGTAAGTAAAACAAACAATGGTGGCAGACTGAAAAGAACACCAATGAATTGTCTTTAAAATACTCTTGAGTGGGGAATTCCCTGGCAGTCCAGTGGTGAGGACCCCGGCTTTCACTGCTGAGGGCACGGGTTCAATCCCTGGTCAGGGAACTAAGATTCCGCAAGCCGCAAAAAAACAAAACAAAACGTAGGGACTTCCCCAGTGGTCCAGTGGCTCTGAGCTCCCAGTGCAGGGGGCCTGGGTTTGATCCTTGGTCGGGGAACTAGATCCCACATGCCGCAACTAAGAGTTCACATGCTGCAACTAAAGATCTTGCATGCCACAACTAAAGATCCCACATGCTGCAATGAAGATCCCACACACAGCAACAAAGATCTCACTTGCCACACGAAAACGCAATGCAGCCCAATAAACAAATATTAAACAAACAAATAAACAAATATAAAATACTCTTCAGTGGGAAATAGTTTTACCAGGTGAACTTTCCAGGATATAAGGGGGGGAAAAAAGGAAAGCTAGCCCATTAATTTTAAGAAGGCAGTATAACCCAATAACTAAAACCTCACAAACAGCACAAAATAGCAAGTTAGGTATCAATTTCACTTGTAAATATAGACAAGAAAACTCTAAATAAAAATTTTAAAATATTATAGAGCATTAAAATAATTTTTAATTTGGATAAAATACACTAATATATATAATTTTTCATTTGGATAAAATTACAGAAATGAAAAAGATTCTAATACTAGAAAAAAAATCTCATAATTTACCACAATTTTTAAAAGTTAAAGGGGGAACAAACAAACAAATAAACACACACACACACACATATATACTTATAAATGCTCAATAAATCCTGAAAATGCAGAAGTGCCCAACTCTAAATGTATTCAATTGCAAAGAAGGCCAAACTCTTAGGAAACACAAATTAGAAAGGTAATTCCTTAACATGATAAATCACCTCTATTGTAAACTACTGCTAATCAGGCTTAAGACTGCTAAAATGCTATCACAATTATTACTTAACATTGTTGAGGTAATTCTGAAAAAAGGTAATAAAAATGTAACAGAACCACAACAGTTAACTAGAAAAGCCAAACTTCCATGTGTTAAAAAAATGATTATATATTAAGAAGGCACATGAGACTAGCTGCAAAATATTTAACTGGGTTCACTAAAAGTGTCAGAACCACCTCAAATCATCTGTTGGAAGAACTCATCTTCAATTCAGATTTTTAATGAGTTCCCAAAGATAAAATGTTCTAAATTAGATTATGGTGATGGCTGCAAAACTCTATATTTACTGACAATCATTGAAATGTAGGCATAAAATTGGTGAACTTATGGTATGTAATTTATACTTTAAAACTTGTTAAAAAAGACAGCACATATGTAAATTTTATCTCAATAGAGTGGCTTGGGGAAAAAAAAAAAAGACAGTTAAGTGGGCCCTGGGAAACTTAATCACATTCCAATTTCAATTACCAGTGTACTGGTTAGGAAACTGGCACCACTTATTGTAATGGGTGAAGCGGATCTATCCACAGACGTCCTGCTTGAATATAAATTTATTTTTCCAAAATGTTCTCTGCTTATCTATCTATGAACCTCTTTATTTTAATCATGTCTAAACAGCTATACTGCGCTCTTTTATAAGAGCTGAGATATAATTTACATGCCATACAATTCACCCATTTTAATGTGTACAATTCAGTGGCATTTCGAACATTCACAGATATATGCAACCATCATTACGGTCAATTTTAGGACTTTCATCACCTCAAAAAGAAACTCCAAATTGTTCATTTAGAAATGGTCAAACGGGGGGCTTCCCTGGTGGCGCAGTGGTTGAGAATCTGCCTGCCAATGCAGGGGACACGGGTTCGAGCCCTGGTCTGGGAAGATCCCGCATGCCACGGAGCAACTGGGCCCGTGAGCCACAATTACTGAGCCTGCGCGTCTGGAGCCTGTGCTCCGCAACAAGAGAGGCCGCGACAGTGAGAGGCCCGCGCACCGCGATGAAGAGTGGCCCCCGCTTGCCACAACTAGAGAAAGCCCTCGCACAGAAACGAAGACCCAACACAGCCAGAAATAAATAAATAAATAAATAAATAAATAAATAAATAAATAGAAATGGTCAAACGGTAAATTTTATGTGTATTTTACAATAAAATTCTTTTCTTCATTAAAAAAAAAAAACCCATTCGGCCCTAAGCAACAACTAATCTACTTTTCCGTGTCTCTAGAGACTTGACCATACTGGACATTTCATATAAATGGAACTATGTAATATGTGGTCTTTTGTGACTGGCTTTTTTCAAGATTCATGACTAATGATTTAATCTTTTCATGTGCTCCTTAGCCATCTGTACATCTTTCTTTGAGAAATGTCAATTCAGATCCTTTGCTCATTTTTAAATTGGGTTGTCTTTTGATTGAGTTATAAGAGTTCTTTACATATTCTAGGCACAAGTCCCTTATCAGATATATGATTTACAAATTTTTTTCTCCTATTCTGTAGGTTGTCTTTTCACTACTTTGAAGCACAGAAGTTTTTATTTTTGATTAAGGTCAATTTATTTTTTTCTTTTATTGCTCATGCTTTTGGTGTCACATCTGAGAATGCTCTGCCAAAACTAAAGACATGCAGATTTACCCCTATGTTTTCTTCTAAGAGTTTTATAGTTTTAACTGTGACATTGAGGTTTTGATCCATTTTGAGTTAATTCTTCTATAGTATGAGGTAAGGACCTAATTTCACTGTTTTGCATTAAACAGCTACACTCTTAATTGGCCTAAGACAAAGCTTAATTTAAAAGTGGGTACACTAAATGCAAGGAAGTATCCTGGATTAGATTCTAGAACAGAGAAGAAACAGTGGAAAAACTGGCAAAATTTAGTACACAGAATATAGTACATAGTTTAGTTACTAGTATCCTATCAATGTTGATTTCTTAGTTTTGATAAATGTACCATGATTATGTAACATATTAACATTAGGGGAACTAGATGAAGAATATAGGGGAAAACACTGTACTAACTGTGAAATCTGCAAATCTATTATTTTAAAATACTAAATTAAACTAAAACGTGACTATTAAAATCCAAATGTACTAGTAATGATGATTAAAATTAAATGACCAAGTTAAAAGGAGATACGACTTTTGCTTATTCATGTTTTTAAAAAGCAAAAAGTAAAAATATTTAATGTTCACAAACATGTTTTTCCCTCCCTTCAGGAACACATATTGTGCTTACTTAGTCACCTCTAATCTAGAACAATTCCATAACCCCTCTTTGTCTTTCATGATACTGACATTTTTGAAGAATACACAGTGGTATTTTAGAGAATGTAACTAAATTTGTGCTTGTCTGACATTTCTTCAAGATTAGATTCTGATTATACACCCCTGGCAAGAATATTATAAGAGTGATATTGTGTCCTTCCCAGGGTATCATATCTGGAGGTATACAATGTGTTCACTCCTCATTGGTGTTACCAATTTTCATCACCCACTAAAGGTGTTGTCTGTGTTTTTCCAATGTGTATAGTTAAAGTTACTGTTTCCTACCTTGTATCTAACAAGGGATCTGTGGAGAGATACTTTAAAACCACGAAAACATCCTGCTCATCAAAATTTTCCCTTAGATTTAGCAAACATTGAAGATAATAGCCCAAAACAATCTTCACTATGATGATTACAGAATGCTCATTTCCTCCCCCCGCCTCTACCATTCCCTTCACATTTATCAGTCAGGCATTCTATTATAAGGAAAAGACCCCCCTTTTCATCCATACATCCATCATCTATCATGGAAATTATGAAGTCCTATTTTATTAAATGGGTTATAATCCATTACTATCTTTATACTGATGTTCAAATTGTTCCAGATTTGGCCAGTGGGAGCCCCTCCAAGCTGGCTCCAATGTCTTTTTGACAGGCTCCATTTTTTTTTTTTTTTCTTTCTTTGAAGCACTTTTTAACTTTCTGGCACAAGGTCTTCTAAGGCTTATCATTTATGTTCCCTGCCCCCGCAACAAAATGAGACATCCCTCCAATAAGTTCTTGTTCCTTTTAGTTAGGAATTAAATTCAAGATCTGAGTGCTAAGTGTGCTCGTTACTACTGGGTGTCATTACAAATACAATCTTGCAGCAGATGGAGCTAGGAGATGCACACACACATATATGAGATATAATTATTTCATATTAACACTGTTAATTCCTCTCCAATCAATCCCACAGGGTTCTTCCTTACCTTTCCCACTTCCGTATTTCTTTCCATATTTTCAGTTAGGATCCTGACCCCAAACAACATCAACATTATTCATTACTCAGTCCTTCTTCTTTTTTTTTTTTTGCCACACCACGTGGCTTGCAGGATTTTAGTTCCCCGACCAGGGATTGAGCCCCAGCCACGGCAGTGAAAACACCCAGTCCTAACCACTGGACCACCAAGGAATTCCCGCTCAATCCTTTAACATATAGTTTCAGATCCATCACACCCATACAAATATGAAAGAAGTCTATTAAGAAGGGTTCAAGATTTGCCTACAGTTTCCCTCTCCCAACCAGACTGAGAGTATACAGTTAAAATACTATGTACAAAAGTTACTCATATTAGTTCTATTTTTCCCCTCAATGTAGTTATGTCTGAAATACAGTTGGGTTCATTGTTCCTGTTTGCCTTTGATGTCAGTGACAACCCTCCCCCCATACATATTAATTTTAATTTTTAAGTATATAAAGTATTTATTATCCAAAGAGGTATATTCAAACAAAAATCATTCCATCCTCTATCTCTTCATATCCATTCCTACAACTATCACCATTTTATATGTTGAACTGTTGGTTGTATAATTTATCTAATTTCATCAAACTATATATTTAATATCTGTATATTTATTATATATGAATTAAACTAAATAAAATCAATTAAAAAAAATCCTACCAGCATATTGAATGGCTATTTTTCAGGGATTTTCTCAATGGGGTTCTTTTATTGAGCCCATTTCTAAGATTCTATGTATATTTTTCCTTTTTCTATATTTCTCTATATTAGTGTATTTGGAGAGGAAAGGTATAAGCATAAACTCAGACAAAACTGTAAAATAGAAAAAGGGTTGTTTCTAAAATATCTATATCCTGGGTCCCTCTTCTCTATTTTGTGTCCAATCCAGAAATTAAACAAAAGTGAGCAACATGAAACACACACATACACATGTGTACACAAAATTCTACAAGTTATATACCTAAATGTTAACAGTAGCTGTCCGTGGGTAGTGAAATTATAGATGGAGTTTTTATTATTTTTGTCTCCAATTTATAATTGGGGTATAAACCAAAAGCTCAAATTGTTAAGAATTTGAACCATATATTCTCAAGAGAAATAATATTTTATTATTAATAAATTACTAAATTTATTAATTTATTAATAAATTGTAGTTTCATTCCTAAGGTGCCCATAAAAAAAGACTAAACCCATAATACTGCCAAAATATTAAACATCTGTATAACACTTGCTGTTTGAGGGGGAAAAAAAACAATTTTTATACAAAGAAGAAATAAATGAGTGGCATTTTCCCCTATAGATTAAGAAAGGAATACTTAGAGATGTTTTATGACTTCAGAATAGTATATCACTGGCTCAATCTTAAAGTTACAGTTTTTAAAATAATAAAACATATTCCTTTACCAATTTTATTTCCTGGAAATTTTAATTTCTAAAGTGTATATTATTTTTCTGAAGTAAAAAAAAAAAAAGAGTCAACAGAAACTTACATCCTCCCCACTTTTTGGGAAAAAGTCCCTTTCTGGTTACTAGTGAGTTAAAAAAATTTTTTTTCTTTGAAATTATTTTAGACTTAGGGAACGGTGCAAATATAGTACAGAGAGTTACCATATACCTTTCACCCAGCTTTTGCCTAATGTTAATATCTTGCATAATAAAATTATCAAAACTAAGAAATTAACACTGGTAAAATTATTAACTACTAACTAAACTACAGGCTTTATTTGAATTTCACCAATTTTTTCACTAATAACTTTTGTTTTTCTTTCTCTGCATTGGGTCTTCATTGCTGTGCACGGGCTTTCTCTAGTTGTGGCGAGTGGGGGCTACCCTTCATTGCGGTGTGCGGGCTTCTCATTGTGGTGGCTTCTCTTGTTGTGGAGCACGGGCTTCAGCAGTTGCGGCGCGTGGGCTCAGTCGTTGCGGCGCACGGGCTCTAGGGCGTGCAGGCTCAGTAGTTGTGGTGCACGGGCTTAGTTGCTCCACGGCATGTGGAATCTTCCCGGACCAGGGATTGAACCCGTGTACCCTGCACTGGCAGGCAGATTCTTAACCACTGCGTCACCAGGGAAGTCCACTAATAACCTTTCTCTATTCTGGGATCCTATATTGCAAAAATATTTGGTTATCATGTTGCCTTTCTTTCCTCCAAATTTGCAAAAGTTCTTAAATCTTTCCTTGTATTTCATGTCTTTGACACTTTTGAAGAGTACAGGTTATTTTGTATAATGTTCCTTAACTTGAGTTTACCTGATATTTCCTCATAATTATATTGTTTATGGATTTTTAAATGAGAATGCCACAGGAATGATGTGTCCTTCTTAGTGTCATGTCAGAAAGGAGATAAATGATGTCGACGTTTCTGGTGATACTAACCTTGATCACTTGGTTAAGGCAGTCTCTGCCAGGTATATGCCTTGATTTTTCCATTTTAATTAATAAATATCTTTGGGGCTATACTTGAGATTATGCATATATCCTGTTTCATCTCAAACTTTAACCTACTAATTTTAGCATCTACTAATGGAACTTGGCTGCAACAATTATTTCCCTTAGTCCTTCTACATTTAATAAAAGATATTTTTAACCTTTATAAATATGTGTATATCTGTGTGTGCATGAGAGAGAGAGAGAGAGAGAGAGAGAGAGAGAGAGAGAGAGAGAGTGTGAGGAGTTCCTACTGATACCTCCAATTCCAATCCAACATACAACAGGGTTATTTCTAGCCTTCCTCATTTCCTTACTCCTAACTTCTTTCTTGGACATTAAGAAAACTGCTTCTCGAGATAAGGACGGCAGAAGAGAAGGACGTGGAGCACACCTCCTCCCACAAATACATCAAAAATACATCTACATGTGGAAGAATTCTCACAGAATACCTACTGAACACTGGCAGAAGATCTAATACAACTAAAGCTGCAAGAGCACCACGTAACAGAGTAGAATGAAGGAAAAAAAAAAAAAAGGAATCAGGATGGGACCTGTGCCCCTGGGAGGGAGCTATGAAAGAGGAAGGTTCCCTCAGTCTGGGAACCGCTTTCACTGGTTGGGAGATCAGCTGGGACAGATAAGGAGCTTCACAGGCTCAGAGGAGAGTGCAGCAACCAGACTGTGGGAGGCAGAACAGAGAGAAACCAGCACAGATGGTCCTGGCCACCTTGCTGCACTTCCCAGACCGAGATGCACATCTGCTAGTGCGTGCAGGGGCTGAGTGCTGCAACTTGGGCTTCAGTGGACAGACCTGGGGAAAGGGCTGGGGTTGGCTGTGTGGAGATAGCCGGAAGGAGCTGGAGGGTGCTCTGGGCTGCAACCGGGGGTGTGCACAGGAAAGAGCCTGGGGAAAGGGCTGGGGTTGGCTGTGTGGAGACAGCCGGAAGGAGCTGGAGGGTGCTCTGGGCTGCAACCGGGGGTGTGCGCAGGATAGAGCCTGGGGCCACAACAGAAGCCACATAGTTAAGCACACATGTAAAGGGAGGGGCGGGGCCCCATCATAGCAGCCTCATTCTCCAAGAGCTCACCTGAGCTCACAGTCAATGTGGCTCCACCTCTACCACCTCTGTGCTGGTGGGCTGTCCACATGCAGAAGTGGGGCTGAAATCTGAGCCTACCCTCAGGGGCTGTGAGACTGGTGGATTTACACGGCTACTGGCAGCTTTGTAAGCTCTGTGCCTGCGGGACATCCCAGTGGATTACTGTTGCTCCCAAGGCTGGGGTGGTCCGGCGTTAGCAGCTACAGGCTTTGCGGGCACAGGCATGCAGAGGCAGGGCCAGGATCTGGGCTGATTCTGTAGCCCCCGTGGAACGTCCAGGTGCCTGACTTCAGTAGATCTGCCCTACTGGCTTTGTGAGCACAGAGCCTGAGGGATATCCAGGCTGACTGCCTGCATTCCTTGACTGAGGCAGGGCCGAAGGTAGTGCCAACAACAGTGTACTTTGTGAGTGCACATAGCGTGACACGCAACACCACAGAGTGCACTTCCTGGTGGACAGCTCCTGTAGAGGAATACTCAGTGGCTCCTCTCCCAGCAGAGGTGCTCCAGTACCACCTACCTCACATCACAGCTCAGAAACCGATCTGGAGGCTTCTACTACAACAACTGGGGAGCAGACCTTACCCCCGAAAGGGCTGTGACAATTATAGAGCAAACAGGCGGCCGCACTCAACATCCAGTGCAGGTTATCTGCTCACCACAACACCAATCACACCTCCTATCAAGAGGAAAAAAGCCACCACACACTGAAGAAAGACGTGGCAGGCATCCATATTAAAAACAGTCCTTGCACCAAAAATATCAGACTCACACAGGCTACACAAGGATGCTCCCACATAAAAACAGCCCTTCAAGACCACAGTAGATAAGGGTTTCTCCTAAATGCACAGAGTCAGAGAAATATAAGTAAAATAAAGAAGCAGAGGAACCACTCCCAATTAAAAGAACAAGAAAAATCTCCTGAAAGAACAAGCAATAAAACAGACCTCTCAGGACTTCCCTGGTGGCACAATGGTTAAGAATCTGCCTGCCAATGCAGGGGACATGGGTTCAAGCCCTGGTCCAGGAAGATCCCACATGCCACGGAGCAACTAAGCCCGTGCACAACTACTGAGCCTGCGCTCTAGAGCCCACAAGCCACAACTACTGAGCCTGTGTGCCACAACTACTGAAGCACGCGCGTCTAGAGCCCATGCTCCACAACGAGAAGGCACTGCAATGAGAAGCCCGCGCACTGCAACGAAGAGTAGCCCCCACTCGCCACAACTAGAGAAAGCCCGCGCACAGCAAAGAAGACCCAACACAGCCAAATAAGTAAGTAAATTAATTAATTAATTAAATTAAAAAACAAAAACAAAAACAGACCTCTCCAGTCTATGAGATCCTGAGTTTAAAAAGGAAGTAATAAAAATACTGAAGGAATTAAGAAAGCTATTGATAAAAATGCCAACCACTGTAACAAGGAATTAGAAACTATAAAGAGGAGCCAATTAAAATTAGAAAACTCATTTGCTGAGACGAAAGCTGAGCTAAAGGCAAAGAAGAGCAATCAAAAGAATGAATAAGTGATCTAGAAGATAGAATAATGGAAATCATCCAATCAGAACAGCAGACAGAAGACAAATGAAAAAAAAAAGAAAGCAATATGTTAGACCTATGGGATAATACAATGTGAGCCAATCTACACATAATAGGGATCCCAGAAGGAGAAAAAAGAGAAATGGGGATCGAAAATGTACTTGAAGAAATTGTGACTGAAAACTTCCCAAACCTAAAGTAAGAAACAGATATCCAGGTACGGGAAGCACAGAGGATCCAAAACAAGATGAACCCCAAAAGACCTACACCAAGATATATTATAATTAAAATGGCAAAAGTTAAAGAAAGGATTCTAAAGGCAGCAAAAGAAAAACAAAGAGTTAGCTACAAGGGAACCCCCATATCTATCAGCTGATGTCTCTACAGAAAAGCTATAGGCAAGAAATACTCAAAACCCTGAAAGGGAAAAACCTGCAAACTAGGATACTCTACCCATCAAGATTATAATTTAGAATAGAAGGAGAAATCAACAATTTCTCAGACAAGCAAAAACTAAAAGAATACAGCAATACTAAACCTATCCTAAAAGAAAAATTGAAAGGTCTTCTCTAAATAGAAAAGAAGAATCTATAGGAAAGAGAAAAATCACAATTGGAAAGTATTTCATTTGAATAAACCAAAACATAGATTAAAAAAAACAAAAAATAAAACCGTTTTGTAAAAGTGATGATAACTACAATGAACAGCAAAAGGATAACAACGGTGTAAAAGAGGACATCAAAATCATTAAATGTGGGGGAGGGGAGGAAGAAAATGCAGATTTTTTTTTTTAAGAACGTGTTTTAGCCTATATGGCTACCAGCTAAAGCAAGTAGATATAGTATTGGCTTAACATACTTGAAAAACAGGGTAAGCACAAATAAAAAGCAAACAGTAGATTCACAAACACCAAAAAGAAGAGAACTCAAGCATGACAGAAAAGAACACCATCAAACCACAAAAGGAAAAACAAAGAGAAAAAGAAACAAAGAAGAAATACAAAATCAACTGGAAAACAAGGTTTAAAATGACAATTAATATGTCTATCTATCAATAATTACCTTAAATATCAATGGATTAAATGCTCCAATCAAAAGACATAGGGCAGATTGGATAATAAAACAAGAGCCTACAATATGCTGCCTACAGGAGACCTACTTTAGAGCAAAGAACACACACAGATTGAACGTGAGGGGATGGGGACTTCCCTGGCAGTCCTGTGGTTAAGACTCTGAGCTTCCACTGCAGGGGGCACGGGTTCGATACCTGGTCGGGGAACTAAGATCCCGCGTACTGTGTGGCCAAAAAAAACAAAAAAACAACAACAACAGAACGAATACCAGTGTATCCACCACCAGCTTAAGAAATAAAGGCTAACTTTAAAAGAAAAAAAAATAGAAAGTGAGGGGATGGAAAAAGATATTTCATGCAAATGGAAATGTTAAGAAAGCACGGATAGCAATACTCATATCAGACAAAACAGACTTTAAACAAAGGCCATAAAGATAAAGAAGGACACTATATAATGATAAAAATATCAATACAGAGAGAGTATATTACACTTGTTAACATATATGCACCCAATATAGGAGCACCTAAATACATAAAACAAATACAGACATAAAGGGAGAAACTGACTGGAATACAATAATAGCAGGAGACTTTAACACCCCACTGACATCAATGGACAGATCTTCCAGACAGAATCAATAAGGCAACAGAGATCCTGGATGACACAACAGAACAAACAGAATTAATAGATATTTTCAGGACATTACATCCAAAAAACCTCAGAATACATATTCTTTTCAAGCTCACATGGAACATTTTCTAGGATAGACCACACACAAGGACACAAGACAAGCCTCAACAAATTTAAGAGGACAGAAATTATTTCAAGCATCTATTCTGACCACAACAGAATGAAACTCGAAATCAGCCACAGAAAGAGAAATGTGAAAAAAATGATTACATGCAGACTAAGCAACATGCTACTAAAAAACAAAGGGTCAATGATGAAATCAAAGAGGAAATTAAAAAATAACTTGAGACAAATGACAATGAAAACACAACCATACAAAATCTATGGGATGCAGCAAAAGCAGTCCTAAGAGAAGTTCAAGGCGATACTGGCCTTCCTCAAAAAACAAGAAAAGTCTCAAATAAAGAACCTAATCTACCACCTAAAAGAATTAGAAAAAGAAGAACAAACAACACCTAAAGAAGGAAGGAAATAATAAAGATCAGAGAGAAAATAAATAAAACAGAGATTTTAAAGTCTAGGAAAAAAAAAATCAATAAAACCAAAAGCTGTTTTTTTAAAAAGGGTAATCAAAATCGACAAACTTCTGGCCAGGTTCACCAAGAAGAAAAGTGAGAGGACCCAAATAAACAAAATAAGAAATGAGAGAGGAGAAATAACAACAGATACCACAGAAATACAAAAAAAAAAAAAAAAAAGAGAGAGAGAATATTATGAGCAATTATATGCCAACAAATTGGACAACATGGAAGAAATGGACAAGTTTCTAGAAACATATGGCACACCAAAACTGAATCGAGAAGAAACAGATAATTTGAATAGACTGCTCACTAGAAGTGAAATAGAATCTGTAACATAAAAAAAAAAATCTCCCTGCAAACAGAAGTCATGGACCAGATGTCTTCACTGGGGAATTCTACCAAACATACAAAGCAGAAGTTATACCAATCCTTCTCAAACTCTTCCAAAAGACTGATTAGGAGGGAACACACTAATAGTCATTCTGTGAAGCCACCATCAACCTGATACCAAAACCAGACAAAGACACTACCAAAAAAGAAAATTACAGGCTAACATCTTCGATGAACATAGATGCAAACATTCTCAACAAAATTTCAGCAAACCAAATTCGACAACACATAAAAAAGACCACACACCATGATCAAGTTGGATTCATCCCAGGGTCACAAGAATGGTTCAACATCCATTTTTGGGAACTTGGTCTACCACAAAGACACTGGGGCTGACAAGCACCTTTTGGGAGTCTTCCCTCCAGCTTATTAGTGCCTAGGACTTATCCACACACCAGCCAGGCAGCTCTACTCCTGGTTCCCCCACCGCCAGCCAACCAACAGACCAGCACCAGCCCTGGGACACCTCCAACA
Organism: Balaenoptera borealis; assembly: GCF_965194805.1. Classification (NCBI taxonomy): domain Eukaryota; kingdom Metazoa; phylum Chordata; class Mammalia; order Artiodactyla; family Balaenopteridae; genus Balaenoptera; species Balaenoptera borealis. The sequence goes on along the minus strand of NC_138879.1, from coordinate 46,012,524 downwards.
AGCAAGCCAGCACCAGTCCCGGGACTCCCTGGGCTGCACAGCCAGCTGTACCAAGATCCAGCTCCGGCCCACCAGCATCAGGCAGCTTCCACACAAGGCAAGGACTGGCAACCAACTGGGCTGGAAATCAGCCCCGCCTACTACTGCACCTATAGTAGTTGGCCCCAGCACTACAGAAGAGTCTGCTCAGACAAAATAGGGGGCACCCCTAGATCATACAGCTCTGGTGACCAGAGGGGAGTGTACTGCTGAGCCCAATAGGATATCTTCTACATAAAGCACTCCTCCAAGATTGGGAAACATAATCAACCTACCTAATACATACAAATAAACACAGTGAATTAGGCAAAATGAGGCAACAAAGGAATATGGTCCACATGAAGGAACAAGATAAAACCCTAGAAGAACTAAGTGAAATGGAAGTAGGCAATTTACCCAATAAAGAGTTCAAGGTAATGATCTTAAAGATGCTCAACACTTGGGAGAAAAATGGATGAACACAGTGAAAAGTTTAACAAAGAGTTAGAAAACATAACGAAGAACCTAGCTGAAGAATACAATAACTGAAACAAAAAATAGACTAAAAGGAATCAACAGTAGATTAGATGATACAGAGGAATGGATCAGCAAACTGGAATACAGAGTAGTGGAAATCACCAAAGCTAAACAGAAAAAAAGAATTAAAAAAAAGGGGGGGGGGACAGTTTAAGAGACCTCTGGGGTAACAGCAAGCTTACTAACATTTGTATTATAGGGGTCCCAGAAGGAAAAGAGAGAGAGAAAGGGACAGAGAACATATATGAAGACATAATAGCTGAAAACCTCCCTAACCTGGAGAACAGATGCAGGTCCAGGAAGCAGAGAGTGTCCCAAAGAAAATAAACACAAAGCGGTCCACACCAAGACACATTCTAATTAAAATGGTAAAAATTAAAGGTAAACAGAGAATCTTAAAAGCAGCAAGGGAAAAGCAACTAGCTATGTATAAGCAAACTCCGTACAAGCAAACTCCTACCAGACTGTCAGCTGACTTTTCAGCAGAAATTTTGCAGTGCAGAACGGAGTGGCACCATATATTTAAAGTAATAAAAGGAAAGAACCTACAAATAAGAATACTCTATCCAGCAAGAATATAATTCAGATTTGAAAGAGAGACAAAGCATTTTAGAGACAAGCAAAACCTAAGAGTTGAGCACCATTAAACTGGCTTTACAAGAAATGTTATGGGGACTTTTCTAAGTGGAAAAGACCACAACTATAAATAGAAAAATTATGAATGTAAAAATCTCATTGGTAAAGGCAAACATACTGTAAAGCTAGATCAGTTACTTATAAAAGCTAGTAGGAAGGTTAAAAAACAAAGGTAGTAAAATCATCTATATCCTCAATAAGTAATTAAGGGATACAAAAAAGAAAAGGATGTAAAATATGATATCAAAAACACTGAATGTGGGGAGGAGGGGAATACAAATGCAGGGTTGTTAGAATGCATTCAAACTTAAGAGATCATCAATTTAAAATAATCATTCAGGGGACTTCCCTGGTGGTGCAGTGGTCAAGAATCTACCTGCCAATGCAGGGGACATGGGTTCGATCCCTGGTTCAGGAAGATCCCACATGCAACAGAGCAACTAAGCCTGTGCGCCCCAACTGCTAAGCCCACGTGCCCTAGAGCCTGCGCACTGCAACTACTGAGCCCACGTGCTGCAACTACTGAAGCCCGCGCGCCTAGAGCCCGTGCTCTGCAACAAGAGAAGCCACCGCAATGAGAAGCCCACGCACCACAATGAAGAGTAGTCCCCGCTCGCTGAAACTAGAGAGAAAGCCCGCATGCAGCAATGAAGACGCAACGCAGCCAAAAAATAATAAGTAAGATAAAATAATCATTCATATATAAATATTATTATTATATTATTATCAAGCATCTTTCCCAACCACAACAGTATCAGACTAGAAATCAATTACAGGAAAAAAACTGCAAAAACACAAACACATGGAAGCTAAACTATATGATATTAAACACTAAGTAATCAGTGGGTTACTGAAAAAATAAAAAAATACCTGGAGACGAATGAAAATGGAAATACAATGAACCAAAAGCTATGGGACATAACAAAAGCAGTTCTAAGAGGGAAGTTTATAGCAATACAAGCCCACCTCGAGAAACAGGAAAAATCTCAAATAAACAACCTATCCTTAAATGTAAAGGAACTAGAAAAAGAAGAACAAACAAAATCCAAAGTTAGTAGAATGAAAAAATTATAAAGATCAGAGCAGAAATAATTAAAGGCTAAAAATACAACATAAAAAATCAATGAAAATAAGAGGTGGTTCTTCAAAAAGATAAACAAAATTGATAAACTTTTAGCCAGATTCATTAAGAAAAAAAGAGAGGGCCCAAATAAATAAAATCAGAAATGAAAGAGAAGTTACAACTGACATCACAGACTACAAATGTATTACAAATGAGATTACTATGAACAATTATACACCAATAAAATGGACAACCTAGAAGAAATAAATAAATTCCTAGAAACATACAATCTCCCAAGAATGAATCAGGAAGAAACAGAAAATAGGAAGAGACCGATTACCAGTAATGAACTGTATCAGTAATCAAAAAACTCCCAAGAAACAAAGTCCAGGACCAGATGGCTTCACAGGTGAATTCAACCAAACATTTAAAGAAGAGTTAACACCTATCCTTCTCAAACTATTCCAAAAAGCTGAAGAGGAAGAAATGCTTCTGAACTTATTCTACAAGGCCAGCAAGATTTACAAAAATCAACATCCATTTATGATAAAAACTCTCAACAAAGTGGGTATAGAGGGAATATACCTTAACATATTAAAGGGCATATATGACAAACCTGAAGCCAACATTATACACAATGGTGAAAAGCTGAAAGCCTTTCTTCTAAGATCAGGAACAAGACAAGGATGACTACTCTTGTAACTTTTATTCAACATAGTACTGAAAGTCCTAGCTAGAGCAATTAGGAAGGAAAAGGAAATAAAAGGCATCTAAATTGGAAAGGAGGAAGCAAAATTATCACTTTTTGCAGATGGCCTGATACTATATACAAAAAAATCCTAAGGATGCCACCAAAAAGCTATTAGAACTCAACAGTGATTTCAGTAAAGTTGCAGGATACAAAATTAATGTACAGAAGTCTCTTGGGTTTCTATACAAATAACAACTATCAAAAAAAGAAAGAAATTAAGAAAACAATACCATTTACAATTACATCAAAAAAAAAACCTAGGAATAATTCTGACCAAGGAGGTAAAAGACTTGTTCTCTGAAAACTATAAGACATTGATAAAAGAAATTGAAGATTACACAAACAAATGGAAGGATGTATTTACTCATGGATTGGAGAAATTCGTATTGTTAAAAATGCCCATACTACTCAGGGCAACCTACAGATTCAATGCAATCCCTATCAAAATACCAATGGCATTTTTCACAGAACTAGAACAAATTATTCTAAAATTTGTAAGGAAACATAAAACCCCAAATAGCTAAAACAATACTAAGAAAGAAGAACAAAGCTGATCGTATCATGCTCCCTGATTTCAAACTATACCACAGTGCTACAGTTACCAAAACACTATGATACTGGCACAAGACAGACACACAGATCAATAAGAGAGAACAGAGAGCCCAGAACTAACCCACATTTATATGGTTAATTAATCCATGACAAAGGAAGCAAGAACACACAATGGGGAAAAGACAACCTCTTCAATAAATGGTGTTGGGAAAACTAGAAAGCTACATGCAGAAGAATCAAATTGGACTACTCTCTCACACCATATACAAAAATAAACTCAAAATGGATTAAAACTCCTAGAAGAAAACATAGGTAGTACACACTTTGAAATCAGTCTTAGGAATATTTTTTCAGATATGTCTTCTCAGGCAAGGGAAACAAAGCAAAAAATAAACAAATGAGACTACATGAAACTAAAAAGCTTTGCACAGGGAAGGAAACTGTCAACAAAATGAAAAGGCAGCCTACTGAATGGGAGAAGATATTTGCAGATGATATATGTGATAAGGGGTTAATATTCAAATTATACAAAGAAATCATACAACTCAACATCAAAACAAATAACCCAATTAAAAAATGGGTAGAGGGCCTGAATAGAAATTTTCCCAAAGAAGTCATAAAGGTGGCCAACAGATACATCAGGGAAATGCAAATCAAAAGCACAGTAAGATATCACCTCACACCTGTCAGAATGGCTATTAAACAGACAACAAATAACAAGTGTTGATGAGGATGTAGAGAAAAGGGAACCCTCGTGCACTATTGCTGGGGATGTACACTGGTGCAGCCACTATGGAAAACAGTATGGAGCTTCCTCAAAAATTAAAAATAGAACTACTAGACAATACAGCAATTCCACTTCTGTGTATTTTTCCGCAGAAAACAAAAACACTAATTTGAAAAGATTATACGCACCCCCATGTTCACTGCAGTTTTATTTACAATAGCCAAGATATGGAAGCAACCTAAGTATCCAATGGATAAAGAAGACATGCTGCATATATACATACACACATATATATAATGGTGTGTGTCTGTGTGTGTGTGTGTGTATAAATAAAATGGAGTATTACTAAGCCATTAAAAAGGAGTAAAATCTTGCCATTTGTGAAACCATGGATGGACCCAGGGGATATTATGCTAAGTAAAATAAGTCAGACAGAGAAAGACAAATATATGATTTCACTTACATGTGGAATCTAAAAAACAAAACAAACAAACAAAATGGAAACAGACTCATAGATACAGGGAAGGTACAGGTGGTTTGCCAGAGGGGATGGGGGTGAGGGGATGAGTGAAACAGGTGAGGGAGATTAAGAGGTACAAACTTTCAGTTAGAAACTAAGTGAGTCATAGGGATGAAATGTACAGCATGAAGAATACAGGCAATGATACTGTAATAACTTTGTATGGTGACAGATGGTAACTAGATTTATCATGGTAACCATTTTGTAACATATAGAAATATCAAATCACTATGTTGTGCACTTGGAACTAACATAGTATTGCAGGTCCATTATAATTCAAAAAATAAAAAAATTAAAATACTATTTAGAACAGAATTAAATGAGCTATGAGTAATTAAATAAGAGCACAATACTACATGTTATCTCTTCTCACCATCTGAAAGTAAAAGAATAAAGGTAAAACTGGCTACAGGCCTAAGGACAAACTTCATGCTGTAAAGAGCAAAAAAAGACAATATATACAACCAATCATTTTGTTACAGACCAGGAAACTGTGAATATCCATTTGGGAGCTATTTTAATGAATTAATAAGAATGTTCTGAAATCACCATATCAATTAATTATATGTAAACTGTCTTTCTATAATTCTTTTCTTAAAAATAAATTTATTTATTTATTTTTGGCTGCACTGGGTCTTCGTTGCTGCACGCGGGCTTTTCTCTAGTTGTGGCAAGCAGGGGTTACTCTTCGTTGTGGTGCACAGGCTTATTGCTGTGGCTTCCCTTGTTGTGGAGCACAGGCTCTAGGTGCACGGGCTTCAGTAGTTGTGGCTCACGGGTTCTAGAGCACAGGCTCCGTAGTTGTGGTGCACGGGCTTAGTTGCTCCATGGCATGTGGGATCGTCCTGGACCAGGTCTCGAACCCCTGTCTCCTGCATTGGCAGGAGGATTCTTAACCACTGCGCCACCAAGGAAGCCCTTCTTTTTTATATTTATATCTTTTTTCTTAAAACATTAAACAATTTGCTGTACCACTGAAAATATAAAGCTTGCCAAGCCCCTAAAAGAATACAGATTAATAAAATCTTACACTAGGAAATAAGAGGTAAATATTACATCTCAGTTTTTAAAATAAAGAAAAAAACTTTTACAAAGTAAATAAATGACTTCACTGGGATCATACATGGTCTGCCACATTTGTTAGGAAGCTTGGTTCCAAAGCCAGTGTTCTATGGCCCATCTACAGACATCATGTTGGTTCTATGTAAGGTACTGAAAACTAAAAGAGAACGTTTATCTTCCTGGCAATCTAGAGATAGTGGTCCTTATGGATATCTGACTCTTTGGTTTGGTTTCAAACACTTATTATGATGCCAGTCCTTGATTAGCTTGTCTGAAGACAGCCAGAATACCTGGCTCAATTGAAGTATTCTTAAATTTAAGGTGACCCCTACTGTCAATTGATGAAAATTCAGACCTATATTTTAAGAACTATTTTTAGTCACCTAAAAAAATTTGATGAGAAGGTCCTTCCTGTATATACTCTATAGAAAGACACTGCACATTTAGCCCTGTCATGAGGCTGGGGCGAGAGAGCACATAAAATCAGAAGCACACTTTTAAGTGTGCACACTCACATATGCAACACACACATACACACACTGCCACATGGGTTTATCTAATACTACAAAATATGAAGGTTAGTGACCTAGAAATAGAATGACAGCAAAATTAGTCAATTGTGAGCTACAAACTATGCTCATCTATATGGTACATGTTTCCCAGACATCAAGACAATTAACAGAAAACACCTGCTCTGAGCAGTTGCCCCTGACTCCTCTAAGCTGCCATGCAATGGTTCCTCAAGTGGTCCTAACCAGAACCTAGGTTTCTTTACTTTATATACATATATATATACATTTTTTGGGGGGGCTGCGCCATGTCTTAGTTGCAGCATGTGGGATCTTTTAGTTGTGGCATGCACACTTCCTAGCTGCAGCACGCATGTGGGATCTAGTTCCCCGACCAGGGATCAAACCCGGGCCCCCTGCGTTGGGAGCGTGGAGATCAAGATATTAAACATTTTAGGCCTTGTGGGCCAAATACATTTCTTCTTTTTCTGTTGCATACTCTTCCTTTTGTTTTTCCAAATGTAAAAATCATTCTTAGTTTGAAAGTTAAATGAAAATAGTTCACAGGCTGGACCATGAGCTATATAGCATGGCACCTACTATAGATAAATCCTTGGTTAACATTTTGCCACATTTGCTTTGAAACTCTTTATCTAAAAATATATACTGTTATCATTACGTTATCATTCTTTTATTATTGAATAGGACTTGAGATAAATTCCTATCGTTGGTTCCAAAGAACTTCATATATTTCCTGAGAACAAGAACATTCTCTTGAAAAACAATAGATCAAATTTAGGAAATTTAGCATTGATATAATACTATTATACAGTGCATATATAGTCCATATTCAAATTTCACCAATTATCTCAATGTTCTTTATAGGAATTTTTTCCCAATCCAGGATCACCCATTGTGTTTAACCACCAGGTCTCTCCTAAGCCAGCTCCTGATATCTAGCTTAGACCAATTAGCTTTTGTTGCCCCTCCTATACTTAACTCTGGGACTATGAGACTTTCTCTCCCAACCAAAGCTCTCTGAAATAATCCAGCCTGGGTAGGACAAACCCAGAAATACTGCACAAGGAGGTCCAAGCACTAGAGAATCTCTCCCTGCCCACCACTACCCCATCCCCAGTAAGTAATTCTCTTCCGTGAGTGAGGCACCACAGTGTCCACCCTCTTATCTTGTCAGAAAACAAGTTCTTTTGATTCTATCAATTTAAGCTTTAAATTCACTGCCACTATCTAGTTTGAGCTCTCAGCATTTCTTTCCAATTATAAAATCTTCATAATCAGCCTCCCTTCTTTGATCTTTGACACTTGCCAATCTCTCTTCTACACTGCTACAAAAATAAACTTTCTATGTCATAAATGGAAATATAATATTTCTGTTGCACTTCAGTGTTCCCTCAAGACTTCAGAATAAAGCCTACATTTTTTAGTATTTAGTGGAGGAGGCTCCCTTCAGGAGCCCTTGCTTGTCTTTCCTTTTTACCTTTCTCTGATCCCATCCTTAGTTCTCATTACAACCTTAATTCAAAACACACCCACTTCAGTTCTGGATTTTGGATAATGCAATTTTATAGTTTTATTTAAAATTTTAAAATCATTGATAATTTGCTAATATGTGATTTAATTCAGTCCCTTTAACGAAAGGAAAAGGACAATAACATTCCTCACTGGATAGATCATATGGGCAGGTCTGAAGAAGACAGAAAACCTACTGAAATTCTCTACTTTTCAATATCAATGAAAGACCAATTGCTCCAAAAACACATATCTTGGGCTTCCCTGGTGGCACAGTGGTTAAGAATCCTCCTGCCAATGCAGGGGACACAGGTTTGAGCCCTGGTCTGGGAAGATCCCACATGCCGTGGAGCAACTAAGCCCATGCACCACAACTACTGAGCCTGCACTCTAGAGACCACAAGCCACAACTACTGAGCCCACACGTCACAACTACGGAAGCCCGCGCGCCTAGAGCCTGTGCTCCACAACAAGAGAAGCCACTGCAATAAGAAGCCCACGCATCGCAACGAAGAGTAGCTCCCGCTCACCGCAACTAGAGAAAGCCCGTGCGTAGCAACGAAGACCCAATGCAGCCAAAAATAAATAAACAAGTAAATAAATAAATAAATAAAAATTAAAAACTAAGAACACATATCTTTAGAGTAGGATATATGAAAAGTCTACGCAAGTACAAATAATATCAAACATAAATCAAGGGAAATTTCACCACTAATTTTTGCCATGTTTCTGTTAGACTGTCCCAAAAGCCCAAACAAGAATCAAAGCAGTCAGTGTATGTAAAACAATTGTATGAAACTACTGGAGAGCAACAAACGTAGGCAAAGCTTTCAAGACTAGAAGCCTTGAGAGAAGAACAGTATCCAATGTGAGCAATAAATTTACTCCAGCTTCATCCCTGAACTTGTGGTATAACAGGAAAACAAGAGTCCAAGGAGGAAGCTAGGCTGAGGAGAGAGGCCAGAGATAGGAGCTTCCAAAGCACCTGGAACTTAAAAAGCACAATCGTGGTTTAAGAAGATGTGGTATATACATGATGGAATACTACTCAGCCACAAAAAAGAGTGAAATATTGCCATTTGCAACAGCATGAATGATGTAGAAAATAGCATACAAAGTCAAGTCAGACAGAAAAAGATAAATATTATATGGTATCACTTATATGTGAAATCTAAAAAATAATACAAATAAATCTACATACAAAACAGAAACAAACTCACAGACATAGAAAACAAACTTTTGGTTACCAAAAGGGAAAGCGAGGGGGGAAGGGATAAATTAGGAGTGTGGGATTAATACATACCAACTACTATACCTAAAATAGATAAGCAACAAGGATTTACTGTATAGCACAGGGAACTATATTCAATATCTTACAATAACTTGCAATGAAAAATAATCTGAAATATATATAACTGAATCACTCTGCTATACACCTGAAACTAACATAATATTGTAAATCAACAATATTTCAGTGTTTTTAAAGGTTAATACATTGGAAAAAAAGGCATAATCACAGAAGAGGGAGCTGAAAAGAAGCAGCTCGAAAATCTGCAAATTCTCCTGAAGTAAACAGTCAACTACTAAGTATATACTGCCTAAGACTCCCAGAAACCCAAAAGAAAACAGCAGTTGGAAGACTAAAGAGATAAGCAGAGCTTTCAGAAGACAAAAAGTGCTGGAGAGAAGGAGGTTGGAATTCAAACCCCACCAAACTGCTTGAGCTTTTTTTTTAAATAAATTTATTTATTTATTTATTTAATTTATTTTGGCTGTGTTGGGTCTTCGTTGCTGCGCACGGGCTTTCTCTAGTTGCAGCGAGTGGGGGCTACTCTTCGTTGCAGTGTGCAGGCTTCTCATTGCAGTGGCTTCTCTTGTGGAGCACGGGCTCTAGGCGTGTGGGCTTCAGTAATTGTGGCTCGCGGGCTCTAGAGCACAGGCTCAGTAGTTGTGGTGCACCGGCTTAGTTGCTCTGCGGCACGTGGGATCTTCCCAGCCCAGGGCTCAAACCCGTGTCCCCTGCAGTGGCAGGCGGATTCTTAATCACTGCGCCACCAGGGAAGCCCTGCTTGAGCTTTGATAAACACCCTAGACAGTCAGTTGGGATTCTAGAAGAGCCATGGTTTAAGAGTAAGGGCAAAGGCCTAGTAATAAGGGCAAAACTGACATCAACTAGCCCTAATAAAGCCTAAAACCAAGCCTCAAGGTGATTCAACACTATACTATCAGCTTACCAAAAGAAACCACAACTGTCTTTGAAGAAAAGTAGAACCATCCAAAACATCTACAAATTCTCCTCTACAAAGAAGAGTAACCAATCACAAATTGTAAGGCATGCTAAAAAGCAGACCAAATACTGAAAAGGAAAAAACTGGAAATATAAATAGGCCCAATGGGGACTCAAATACTGGAGTTACTGACAGTCTTAAAAAAAAAGGGGGGGGGGTACTTCCCTGTTGGTCCAGTGGCTAAGGCTCCAAGTTCCCAATGCAGGGGGCCTAGGTTTGATCCCTGGTCATGGAACTAGATCCCACAGGCTGCAACTAAGAATTTGCATGCCACAACTAAAGATCCCACATGCCGCGACTAAAGATTCCGCATGCCACAACTAAAAGATCCTGCACACCACAACTAAAAGATCTCGCATGCTGCAACTAAATAAATAAATAAATAAAGATCCCTCATGCCTCAATGAAGATCCCACACACTGCAACTAAGACCCAGAGCAGCCAAATAAATAAATAAAATATTAAAAAAAAAAGGGGGGAATCAAATGGACATTTTAGAAGTAAAATATATGAGAAAAACTTCACAAAACACAGGAGAAAGAGCTGAAATACTGTACAGTTTTTACATTGTTTGAGAAGTGGTAAAAGGGCTCATTTAAGTTAACTATAGTAAGTCAAGAATATATAGTATAATCTCTAGGGTAACAATTAATAATAAAGGACTGTATAACCAAAAGATTAATGTGAGAAAAAAATATATTAATCGTATCTTCTAAACTGCTGTAATCTGATGCTTTGACAGCTAGGGCCTTGCTAACAGGAAGAGACTACACTCCCAGAGCTAGCTAATTCCTAGAGAGAAAAAACAAGCACTTCTTTCATATACAAACCACAAATCCAAAGCCTGTATCTCCAATGACTTCACACTATGGGCCCCTACACCATATTCTAATCACCACAGGGCCGAGAACCAGACAACTAGGGACATCCCCTCTACCCACAGCCTGCTGAAATTAAAGTAGTTAATCCAAAACTTGCTTACCCTGCTTCACTTGTTTATTCCCACAGAAACCACAATAAAGGCTCTTGCCCATGCTTTTTCCCTTGCTTTCTCACTTATACCAGTGTTTCCCCAAGTGGCCCTCTCTGGCATGGCATGCCCTCTTCTCTTGGAATCTGTGAGTATAATAAACTATCTTTTCTTTTTTTTTTTTAAGACTTATTATTTTATTTATTTTTGGCTACATCGGGTCTTAGTTGTGCAGCACTCAGGCTTCCCTCTAGTTGTGGTGCGCAGGCTTAGTTGCCCCATGGCATGTGGGATCTTAGTTCCCTGACTAGGGATCGAACCCCTGTCCCCTGCATTGAAAGGGGGATTCTTTACCACTGGACCATCAGGGAAATCCCTAAACTATCTTTTCAATGGCAGTTGTTAACTGATCTTTGGTCTTTCCATACCTGAATTAAAACCTATATTTTAAAACAAAAGAACAATAAACACTTGATTAATTCAAAAGATAGCAAGAATGAGGAATAAAGAAAGAACAGATAGGACAAACAAAAATCAAATAGGAAAACAGACTTATGCCCAACTATGTTAGTAATAGCATCAAATATAGATGGGCAAAACACTCCAATTAAAACAAAGATGAGATAGAGAAAAAGCTCCTTGACATTGATCTTGGCAGCAATTTTCTGGATATGACACCCAAAGCACAAACAACAAAAGCAAAATTAAGTAAGTGGGACTGCATCAAATTAAAAAGCTTCTGCACAGCAAAAGAAACAATCAACAAAATGGAAGGGTAATCTATGGAATGGGAGAAAATATCTGCAAATCATGTATCTGATAAGGGGTTAATATCCAAAATATATACAGAACTCATAAAACTCAATAGCAAAAAACAAACAAAAACAAAAAACCAACCTAATTAAAATACAGGCAGAGGACCTGAATAGACATTTTTTCAAAGAAGACGTATGTCAACAGGTACATGAAAATATCACTAATCATTAGGGAAATGCAAATCAAAACCACAATGATATGTCACCTTACACCTGTCAGAATGGCTATTATGAAAAAGACAAGTGATAACAAGTGTTGGCAAGAGTGTGCAGTGGCCATAAACTGGTATGGCCACTATGGAAAACAGTATGGAGGCTCCTCAAAAAATTAAAAATAGAACTACCATATGATCCAGCAATCCTACTTCTGGATATATACCCAAATGAATGGGAATTGCAATTTGAAGAGATATCTGCACCTCCATGTTCATCACAGCATTATTCACAATAGTCAAGACATGGAAACAACCATATCTTGAAGTGTCCATCAAAGGAGGAATGGATTAAGAAGATGCAGTGTGTGCCCATACAAACAACAGAATATTATTCAGCCATGAAAAAGAAGAAAATTCTGCTGTTCGCAACAACCTGGATGAAACGTGAGGGCGTCATGCTATGTGAAATAAGTAAGACAGAGAAAGACAAATACTGTTTATTATCACTTATATGTGGAATCTAAAAAAGCTGAACTCAGAGAAACAGAGAATAGAGTGATGGTTACCAGGGGTTGGGGGTAGGGAAGATAATGATCAAAGGGTACAAGTTATAAGATTAACAAATTCTGGGAATCTAATGTACAACATGGGGATTACAACTAATAATACTTTATTATATACATGAAAGCTGCTAAAAGAGTAGATCATAAATGTTCTCACTACAAAAAGGAAATGGTAATTATGTGACGGGATGGAGGTGTTAGCTAATGATATAGTAGTAATCATTTTGCAATATATAAATGTATCAAATCAACACGCTGTACACCTTAAACTTACACAATGTTATATGTCAATTATATCACAATAAAAGTGGAAAAAAATTCGTGGAGGAAAAAACAACAAAGATGAGAAATACTTTAGAATAAAGTTCCAGAAATAATAAATGAAAAGGAAAAAGAAATACACTACATAAGCATTAGCCAAAGAAAGCTATCATTAATATCAAAGTAGATTTTAAAGCAAGAAATACTAAGAAAGGTAAAGAGTGGAATTTTAATGATAATGGGACAATTCAACAAGATACAATAATCCTAAATTTGTACATTCCCAGTAACATAGGTCAGAAATGTATAAAGTAAAACAAGATACAGCTAAAAAGCAAAATAGATAAATCCACTATCAGTGGAGATTTTTAAATACTGATAGAACACACAGACCAAAAACAAACTAGTAAAATCAGAAAGGACCCAAAAGATCTGAAGAATATAACCAACAAATGTTACCTACTTGACATACATAGATAATCACACCCAATCAACTGCAGAATATATATAATTTTCCAGTGCACATACTAGAAGAAAATATTCACAAAACATATATTGATTGACCAAGTATCCTGGAAATTCTACAAACTCAATTTAAAAAGAAAGCCCAATTTTCAAAAAATGGGCAAAATATTTGAACAGATACTTCCAAAGATACGTGAATGATCATTAAGTCTATGAAAAAGAGCTCAACATCATCAATCAGCAGGGAAACGTACATTAAAACCTAACTGAAATACAATTACACACCCACCAGAATAACTCAAATTAAAATGACTGTCAATATCTAATGCTGGCAAGGATATGGAGCAAAAAGAATTCTCATACACTGCAGATGGGAATGTAAACTTTCTACTTAGTGAAAAAGTCTGGCAATTGGCATAGAACTAAACATACACCTGCCCTATGATCCAACAACTCCAACAAATCTTAGGTATTTACTTAAAAGAAATGAAAGATTGGGTCCACAAAAAGACTTGTAAGTCAAAAGACTTTAAATCAAAAAAGGTTATAAAAAACAAAGAAGGACATTATTTATTAATAAAGGTTCACTACAGCAAGAAGGTATAACAATTATAAACATTTACACACCTATGGACAGATAAGTAAGTATATACAGTTCTACAATAATAGTTGGAGACTTCAATAACCCACTCATAATAAAGGAGAGGACAACCAGACAGAAGATAAGCAGGGAAATAGAGGACTTAACACAATAAACCAACTAGATCTAACAGAATATGCATTCTATACACAACAATAGAATACAGTCTTCTCAAGTGCACATGGGACATTTTTCAGGACAGACCATATGTTATGCCAAAAATCAAGTCTCAGTAGATTTTAAAAGATAGATATCATACAAAGTATCTTCTCTGACCTCAATGGGATAAAGTCAGAAATCAATAATGAAGATGGAAAAATGGAAAATTCACAAAATTGTAAAAATTAAACAGCACACTTTTAAACAACCAATGTATCAAAGAAGAAGTCACAAGGCATATTAGAAATACTGAGAGCTGAATTAATACAAAAATACAACATACCAAAACTTATGGAACCAAGTGAAAGAAGTGCTCAGGAGGAAATTTATAGCTATAAACACATTAAAAAAACAAGAAAGATCTCAAATTAACAACCTAACTTTACAACTTAAAAGCCAGAAAAAGAAAAACAAACTGAACTCAAAGCTAGCAGAAGGAAGGAAATAATAAAGATTAAAGCAGAGATAAGTGAAAGAATCAAAAAATAGAGAAAATCATTGAAATCAAAAGTTGGTTCTTCAAAAAGATCAACAAAATTGATAAACCTTTACCTACACAGACTAAGAAAAAAGAGAAGACCCAAATTACTACAATTAGAAATGGAAGTGGGAACATTACTACTGATTCTACAGAAATAAAAAGCATTATAAGAGTACTATGCAAACAAATTAGACAAAATGGGCAAACTCCTAAAAACAAAACCTACCAAGACTAAAGGATGAAAAAATAGAAAACCTGAATAGTATTACTTATTATTATTATTACTTACTATAACTAGTAAAGAGATTGAATAAGTCATCAAAAATTTCCCAAAAAAGAAAAGCCCTTAAATGAGAAAACAACCTGATTAAAAAATTGAGCCGAAGACCTTAACAGAGGTCTATATATCAGGTATATATCTGTATATATCAAAGAATATATACAGGTGGCAAATAAGCATTTGTAAAGATGGTCCACATCATATATTATCAGGGAAATGGAAATAACAATGAGATAACGCTACACACTAATTAGAACGGCCAAAATCTGGAACACTGATAGCACCAAAGGTTGGTGAGGATGTGGAACAACAGGAACTCTCATTCACTGCTGGTAGGAATGCAAAATGGAACAGCCACTTCAGAACATAGTTTGGCAGTTTCTTACAAAATTAAACATACTCTTACTTATCCAGCAATAGCACTTGGTATTTGCTTAAAGGAATTGAAAACTTACGTCTACACAAAAACCTGCACACAGAGCTTTTTTCAGGGCAGTGAAAATACTCTATATGATACTATAATGATACTTGTCATTATACATTTGTCCAAACCCAAAGAATGTACAAGACTAAGAATGAACCCTGATATAAACTATGATGAGTATGCTACGTCAATGTAGGTTCATCAGAACATGGTTCATTGAACAGTACAAAACATTGCTAAACAAAATTAAATAAGACCTAAATAAATGTTTAGAAAGACATGCTGCGTTCATGGATTGTAAGACTTAATATCGTTAAGATGCCAATACTACCAAACATGATCTACAGATTTAAACAATCCCTATCAAAATTCCAACAGGCTTTTTCACAGAAATGGAAAAGCTAGTCTTTAAATTCATATGGAATTGGGAGGGGTCCCAAATAGCCAAAACTGTCCTTAAAGAGAATAATAAAGTTATTCCTGATCTCAAACTCACTACAAAGCTACAGTAATCAAAACATGCTAGTAAAAAAAAAAATAAAAATGCTAGTATGCTAGTGTGGTACTAGCATAAAGACAAATGGAATAGAACAGAGAGTTCAGAAATAAATGTATACAATATGGCCAAGTGATTTGACAAGGATGTCAAGACAATTCAGTGGGGAACAACAGTCTCTTCAACAGATAGTACTGGGACAACTGGATTTCCATATGCAAAAAATGAAGTTGGACCTCCACCTCACAACATATACAAAAATTAACTCAAAATGGATCAATTACCTAAATAGAAGAGTTAAGACCATAAAACTCTTAGAAGAAAACACAGGGGTAAATCTTTATGACCTTGGATTTGGCTATGAATTCTTAGACATGATAGCAAAAGCATGAGCAACAAAAGAAAAAATAGATAAACTGGATTTCATTCAAAGTTTAAACTTTTGTATATCAAATGACATTATCAAGAAAGAGAAAAGATAAACTACAGAATGCGAGAAAATATTTTCAAATCATGTATCCAATAATTTAATATTCAAAATACATGAAGAACCCTTACGACTCAACAACAAAGAGACAAAAAAACCAACTTTTAAAACGGGCAAAAGACTTGAACAGACATTTCTCCAAAGAAGATACACAAATGGCCAATAGGCACATGAAAAAATGCTCGACATATGTCATTAGGGAAATGCAAATCAAAACTACAAGATACTACTGCAGACCTAGTAGGATGGCTAAAATCAAAATAACAGACAATAATAGGCATTTTCAAGGACATGGAGTAATTGGAACACTGGTACACTGCTGATGGGAATGGAAATGAAGCAGCCACTCTGGTGCAGTTTGACAGTTCCTCAAAAAGTTAAACATAGAATTACTATGTAATTCAGTATTTTCACTTCTAGGTACATACCAAAATTTGAAAACAGGGACTCAAACAGATACTTGTGCACCAATGTTCACTGTAGCATTTATTCACAATAGGCAAAAGGTAGACACAATCGAGTGCCCATCAACAGATGAATGGATAAACAAACCATGGTATATACAAATGGAATATTATTCAGCTATAAAAAGGAATGAAGTACTGATACATGCTACAACATCAAAGACCCACCAAGTGATTATGCTACACATTATGCTAAGTGAAATTAGCTATACATGAAAGTACAAATATTGTATGATTCCACTTATATGAAATATCTAGACTAGGCAAATTCATAGAGACAAAAGGTAGATTAGAGGTTACCACCGGCTGGGCAGAGGGGGAAATGAGGAGTTATTGCTAATAGATACAGAGCTTCTGTTTGGGGTGATGAAAAAGTTTTGAAAATAGATAGTGGTAATAATGGTTGTAAACATTGTGAGTATAATTAATGCCACAAATTGTACACTTAAAAATGGTTAAAATGGCAAATCTGGTGTTTTCTGGGTTTTTTTAAGTACAAAATACACACATACGGGGCTTCCCTGGTGGCACAGCGGTTGAGAATCTGCCTGCCAATGCAGGGGACACGGGTTCGGGCCCTGGTCTGGGAAGATCCCACATGCCGCGGAGCAACTAGGCCCATGAGCCACAATTACTGAGCCTGTGCGTCTGGAGCCTGTGCTCTGCAACAAGAGAGGCCGTGATAGTGAGAGGCCCGCGCACCGCGATGAAGAGTGGCCCCCGCTTGCCGCAACTAGAGAAAGCCCTCGCACAGAAACGAAGACCCAACACAGCCAAAAATAAATTAATTAATTAAAAAAAACAAAAAACAAACAAAAAAAAAACACACATACGCACACAAGAAAAAAAAACTTTGGTACATAGCCTTCTGCCAAATAATAATCCTAGATTTCCACAAAACTAAAACTCACTCCGTATGGAACTTTACAGAAGTCAGTGTTCTGCAATATTTAATTCTATAGCAATGCAAGTCATGTGACTCCTAAAAACAGTGTGCTAAAAATTCTAAACACTAAGTCAAAGCAAAATAATATTCGTTTCCATTTTTTCAATAATCCAAGAAACTCAATAAATAAAGCTATTTTCATATTATACACACACACACACATATGCAAGTGACTATAAAATGGACTATGGCCTCTGTCTGTCTCTTTATGTTATTGTTTTTCATTTTGCCAGGACTGGATTTTGAGTAAATCCTGGTCACTGACATTAAGCCTTTAACACTTACAAAATACACTGCTCCAAAGCTTCCATGGCCAATTTCTCTGAGATCTGTGAAGAGCTTCTCTGGATCTTCTTTGAAGAAGAGCTCTGCAATTTCAGGGTCCTTCAGGCTGCCCGCACGGTTAGTTGATGGCATCCTGCTGGGCAATCAGCTGTCTGATTCTAATTTTATATTGCTATCCCAATCCTTGGTTCATCTGTATGAATGAAGCCACGCTGGCATAAACTATTGTAGAGAAATAAGAAAAGAAAAAAGTCAGGAAAACCAAAAGGTGCTAAGAATAATTAGTATAAGATCATTTTCTGATAGCATATATAAAATTCTCTCAGGCCTAGAATTTCACTGAGAAGGAAGTGTGATCTACTAGTGCAGTAGTTCCTAAATCTGGCTCATCATCACAATCACCTGTGGTGCTTAAAAAAATGAGTCCTACTATATACACAGGGTAAGTTTTACCATACATATACTTTCAAATATTAAATAAATCTTTATATCTTGGAAGGCTTATCTAATCCTTATCTAATTCTGAGGTAGTGAGCCCATTGGCAGACAAGATAATAGAACACACAGACCATTAAAAAAACATGCATGATAATTTAAGATGTACCCGTAATAGGTTTCTAACAACAGGAAGATTCCCATCTATTAATGATTTTCAAATATAAGAAAATACACAAAGAATTTAACTCAGTTAGCTGTCTTTCTTTTCCTTTCAGATACCGTATGCCAGTGTTCAATCAACTCTAACACAAACATTCCAAAGAAAAATGCAGTGGGAGAAAGTAATGAATTTAATGAAGACAACTGCTTCCCCTGTAAACCTGACTCACATTAAAATATGGCCTTTATCAAATCTGCTTCATTAGATAAGTAGACATTACAGATAACCAATAAATTCCCTGGTGGTTCTGCTATCAGTTCCTCTATATCAGATACCCAATTTAAAAAATGGCTGTCATTACTGAGAAACTTCAGAACCTAGGTTCTGGAATGTTACTACCTGGATATGAATCCTGGCAACACTATTTATAAGCTGTGAACTTGAATAGCCTTATTTTCCTAATCTGTAAAGCGAAAATAATATCCTACCTAATACAGTGGTTCTGAAGGTTAAATGAGTTAATAAATACAAGCATAGACTAGTACTCAGGCATAGTAAGCACTATATTAAATGTCAGCTATTTTAACCTAAATAAATTCACCAATCAAAAAAAAAGAAAACCCTCCAAAATGTATTTCATTTGCCTCCTAATTGATTTCATTAGACTCTAGTCAATTCTCCCCCACTTCACACAACTTTTAAGCAGGTAACTACTGGTCTCATTTTTAGTGAAGTCAGCTGAACCAATTTTAATTCTTGGTAGAAAACTTCTTTGTAACTACATAAAACATATTTACATGTCTTTTGTACCTCCTTAAATTAACACTCCACTGCAATAAAAACATTTAAATTATTAATTTGTATTTCATTTCTAACACACTTTCTAGGCTGCCCCATATACATTTACCAATTTTCCTGCTCTGCAAGTTCCCTGCAAAGTGTTTCAATTATAGTTCTAAGAATATGTGATCGTAGAAGATTGAACTAAATTCCATAAAAAGTATTATTATTCAATTAATCCACCTGTTTTTAAAAAACCTGCAGTGTTACTTAAGACTTATTTAAGAACTCTGAATGATCAAGTTATAGTACCTTTATTACAAGAATTATTTTACATTAAAATTCTCTAACCAGTTCCAGGATTTGCATATTCCTATCTGCCTAACGAATTCCCACTCAAAATCTTTCAAGATTTAGATTAAATGTAATGTTTAAAATTTTAACTAGACAGGTAGGCACAATGTGTCTCATTCATCTTTATATTACCTGTCTACATCCTACACCATACCTCCGACAGTTAATATTACATAAATATTTGTTGAACTAAAAGAATACTTAATTCTTCTTTAACACCCCTTAAAATGATTTCGCTTCCACAAATATTTACCAAATAGTATACATGAGAGTATGATATACGAAATATTAAAGTTAATAGTAGAGAAACAGAGTAAATTCATAAGGACAGCACCCTCCAGAAAATCAGAGAAAAAAGAAATGAAGGAACTGGAAAATCTGCTGTACCAAATACCAAAAGATAATACAAATCTATTGCTATCAGTAGAATGTTAAAATAAGACAAGTAAATCATTAATCTAAAAGAGTCCAGAAACAAACCCATGTATGTGTATCTCGGAATTTAGCATACAATTAAAGGAGAAGAAATAAATTTTGTTAAGAAAACTAAGAACCCATTCGGAAAAAATTATAAAAATTATATAATGATATCCCTATCACATACCTTATATAACCATTACTGCTAAATGGCTTAAACAAACCTCTCAAATCAATGAGGAAAAAAAAGTATTTGATAAAAGTAAGTGTTGTTGGGAGACCCCAATAGCTATTTGGAAAAAAATAAAATAACACCTGTTCCTCAAACTAAATATCAGAATTACATATGGGTCAGAAATGCAAAAATTAGAAAAATGAAACTATATAAGTACTAGTAGGAAATGTAAGTTCCTCTGTAATCAGGGAATGAAGAAACTTTCCTAACTATGATCCAAATCCAGAACAATAAGGAAAAAGACTGATATATTTAACAGGATAAAAAAAAAAAACTTCGGAGGAGGGGCCATGGAAAAAGACACTCCAGACAAAAAGGACAAATGATAAACTTGGAAAAAAAATGTTTGAAACTTACGTTTACAAAGGGTTAGTATTCCTAATATGTAAAGAATTTCAAAAAAACAAGACAATAACCTGACATTCTTACATTCTTAATATGTAGTTTCTAAAAACAGCACACACACCCCCCCCCCAAGAAAACACCACCACCACCACCACCAACCCGGAGGAGATATGGGTAGTTCACAGAAAAGAAAAAAAAAAAAAAAAAAGAAAGAAACAACCATGAAATCTATGAAAATACGTTCAACATCACTCAAAGTATAAGAAATACAAATTAAAACTATCCTAAGATTTCATTTTGTACCTATGAGAATGACAAAAATTCACCACACACTGGTGGTGGGGTGGAAGAGAAATATGCACTCTCATATAGTAGCAGTGGTAATGCAAAAACAGTACAAAACCTGTGGAGAAAAATCTAGCAAAATCAAATATGCACTTACCATTTCACACAAAAATCCCACTTAAAGAATCCAGATCAAAAATACTTATACAAAATATAAGAAATGATAAATGTACACAGTGAGCAACTAGGGGAATCCCCTGGCAGTCCAGTGCTTAGGACTCCTCGCTTCCAACTGCAGGGGGCCCAGGTTTAATCTCTGGTCAGGGAACTAAGACCCCATAAGCCATGCAGATGTCCAAAAAAATAAAAAGATCAAAAAAAACAAAGTGAAGAACTGGAACTCATTACATTGTGGATGGGAATTTTAAATGATACAACCATTCTGGAAAACTGTTTAACAGATGCTTATCAAGTTAAATAAACATTTATTATGTGATGGAACAGTTCCTTAACTAGTTATCACTTACTCAAAAGTAATGAAAACAAAAGGCACACAAAAAGACTTATACACAGCAGCTTTATTCATAATAGCCCAAAACTGCATATAATACAAACGTCTATCAACAAATATATGTATAATAAAATTGTGATATATTCTCACAATGAAATTCTTTTCACAGCAATAAAAAGGAATAAAACTACTGATCCATGCAGCAACCCAGGTGAATTTCAAAAGCATTATGCTCCAGCAAAAAAAGCCAGAAACCAAACAGTAAAAACTGTATGATTCTCCTGAAAAATTCTCAAATAGGCAAAACTAGTATTGCGACAGAGTCACGGTTGTTTGGGGCCAGTTGGGGAAAGAAAAGGGGAACTGACCACAAAAGGGCTCACAAGGACTTTCTGGGGTAATAGAATCTTCTATTAGACTGCAGCAGTGAATTACTCTTGTCAAAACTCCAACTATATTAAAATAGATGCCTTTATGTATATTATACCTCAATTAAAGTAATAACTTTAAAAAATTAAATAAATGTCTTAAAATCTAAGATAAATATATGTAGGGACTTCCCTGGTGGTCCAGTGGTTAACACTCCACACTCGCAAGGCCGAGGGCCCGGGTTCGATCCTTGGTCAGAAACTAAAATCCCACATACTGCAAGTAGAAAAGCCCGCGTGCCGCAACGAAGACCCAGCACAGCCAAAAATTAATTAACTAATTTTAAAGATATATATATATATGTGTATATAAAAAATATATAAATATATGTGTATATATACGTATTTTTATATATATAAAAGATATATATATAGCAAATTTATAAACAAGGTATGGAAGGATGTGTATTAAAATGTTATTATTCTCTCTGATAAAGTAGGGCTGTGAAGAGCATTACTTGTTAACCTAGACATCTATATTACCTGAATTTTTATAGCAACCACTTTCAAAATTTAAAAAAATTTTAAATTTGAGAAAAATAAAATAGAATATTTTTTAGACTAGAAGAATACATACTCCAACTAGAGAGAACATCCAAAAGGCTATTAGTACTTTAACTTACAAAAGACTAATGCATTAAAAAAATCTGTATATCAAAAAATTGAGTTGAACGCAAAAACTGAAACATCCGGAGCACACAAAATTAAGCGTCATTATTATTCCTTAAAGATAGAGATATCATCCAAATCACTGAGCAAATACCTAATCCACCAAAATATAAATGGCCAAAGGATATATATCAACATGCCATAAACAGGCAATACAAATGACTGGGGAGAGAAGTCAAAACTTGAAGAATAATGGGTATGGCCATGAGTTTTCTGATTCCATTTTCCTCCTTTATCTCCTGTCTCTGACAGAAAAGTGTGGCCTCAGTTACAAAACTATGTTCAGTGTGCTGACAAGAAAACAAAGAAATTCTCCCCCTGTCCAAAGGACCAGGAAAAGGGAACCCTGTGATCTGGAGATTGTGGGGGGAAATGCCTTCTTTTGGTCTTTTCTTTTTTCTCTCCTCAGCCATAGAATTGCACTGCCCCAGCAATAGAAAAACCCAATGAGAAAACCAATCTCTCCAGCCAGAAAAACTGGGAAAACAGGCTCTCTGTCATCCAAAAAGTATTAGGGGAATTCCCATTATTTTTTTTCCTCCTCTCTCTTCTTTCCCCACTTCACTTAAGGGCAGCCCCAGTTATGGAGAACTGTACAATGCAGAGGTCTAAAAGCTCTGAGAGAAAACTGTCTTTCTGGAACTGGGAAAAAGGCCACTGGAAACTGAAGAGTATGGGGGAAATCATGGAGAGGAGAGAGCTGGAAAAGAGATCCCCTAATTCTGTGTATAAACCAATACAAATAATGATTTACCTTTGTGTAAAACAGACTCAAAGAGGTGCAGCAAAGGCTACGCTAAAGAGAACTAATCTATGATATAAACCACTGCCCAAGTCCCAGACTATCACTGAGAGGCACAATGCAGGGCAAATCCAAAGAGCACAACAAAGGCTTTGTAAACAGAACTGATATTAGAGCCACCACCCACAGAAAGTGAGACAACTTGCCATCTAAACTGGTAGGTGTCTGCTAAAACAAACAAACAAATCAACACTCTCCAGAGGATAGTAACAGAATCAGAAATGACAATACTCAAAATGTCCAAGACAAGGGAAAAGAGGAGCAACAGATGCTTATTCTGAGATGACGCATGTTGGAATTATCACATAAAGACTTTTTTTTTGGCTGCGTTGGGTCTTCGTTGCTGTGCTCGCGCTTTCTCTAGTTGCAGCGAGTGGGGGTTACTCTTTGTTGCGGTGCATGGGCTTCTCATTCTGGTGGCTTCTCTTGTTGTGGAGCCCAGGCTCTGGCTATGTGGGCTTCAGTAGTTGTAGCAATGTGGGCTCAGTAGTTGTGGTGCATGGCCTTTAGGGCACGTGGGCTTCAGTAGTTGTGTGCGGGCTCAGTAGTTGTGGCTGGCAGGCTCTAGAGCGCAGCCTCAGTAGTTGTGGCACACGGGCTTAGCTGCTCTGCAGCATGTGGGATCTTCCTGGACATGGGCTCGAACCCACATCCCCTGCATTGGCAGGCGGATTCTTAACCACTGCGCCACCAGGGAAATCCCCACATAAAGACGTTAAAGCGGCTATTATAATCATAATAAATGAGGTGATGGTTAACACTCTTGAAACAACTGAAAAGACAAATTCTCAGAAGAGAAAGAGAAACTATAAAAAAAAGAACCTCATGGGAAATTCAGAACTGAAAAATACAGTATCAGAAATTTAAAAAAAAAATCATTGCATGGGGTCAACCACAGAACATAGATGATAGAGGAAAGAGTCAGTAAACTTGGAGAGAGAGCAAATGATATTATCTAAATTGAGGAAAAGAAAAAATGACTGAATGAAATGAATGGAGCCTTAGTGACTCACAGGACAATATCAAATTGTCTAAGTTTCACATCACTGGCATTCATATAAGGAGAGGAAAAATAAATTGGCAGAGAAAAAAAACTTTCTTGGTAATGGCAGAAAACGTCCCAGATTTGACAAAAGATATAAATTTAGAGATTCAAGAAGCTCAGTAAACCCCAAACAGGAAAAATTCAAAGAAAATCAGGCCTAGACACATCATAATCAAAATGTTAAAAAACAAAAATAAACAAAAATTTGAATGACCACAGATTTTCATAAAAAACAATGAAGTCCACAGAAAGTAGAATAATAGCTTTTAAAAGTGATAAAAGGAAAGAACTGCCAACCCAGAACAGAATCCTTTATCTACCTTCTTTAGGAATGAAAGCCAAAAAAGAGAGAGAGAGAGATTGAGATTCTTACCTAAGGGAAAACTAAGAGAATCCGTTCCCAGCAGATCTGCTCTAAAAGAAATGCAAAATATTAAATAAAAGAAATCTAGAGTGGCTATATTAATATCAGACAAAACAGACTTCAGAACTAGGAAAATCCCAAGGGATAAGGAAGGACATTACATAATGATAGGATTCCACTATCAAATCCTAAATTTGTATTCACCTGACTGACAAAAGAGCTGCAAATAAAATGAAGCAAAATTGATACAATTGAAAAGAGAAGTAAGACAAGTCTATAATTATACTGGGAGACTCCAACACTCCTCTCAGAAATTTAAAGAAAAAGTAGTCTGAAAACACACAGAACAACACTGTAGAACACCACTACCAATCAACCTGACCTAATGACATTTCCAGAATACTACACCTGACAGAATATACATTCTTTTCAAGTGCATATATGATAATCCCACAGAGAGATCATATTCTGAGCCATAAAACATATCTTAAGTGTGAAAATTTTCAATTCATATAAAATAAGTAATCTGACCATAGTGTAATTAAGCTTAAAATCAGTAACAGAAAGATAACTTAAAAAAAAAAATTTATTTTGAGATGTCTCATGTTGGAATTATCACATAAAGACTTTTTTTTTTTCCAAGTAACCCATGGTTCAATAAAGAAGTTTCAAGGAAAATTAGAAAAGAATGAGTTGAGTGAAAATAAAAATACAACATAAAACTTGTAGGATACAGCTAATGCAGTGTTTACATAGAAACACTGATTCTGTATTGGAAAAACAAGACAGATCTCAAACCAATAATCTAAGCCTCCATCTTAAGGATCTAGAAAGAGAAAAGTAAATAAAACCAAAAATAAATGAAAGGAAGTAACACTAAAGAAGAGAGTAGAAATCAATGAAATTAGAAAACAAAAAGCCAATAGAGAAAAATCAATAAAACCAAAAGCTGGGGCTTCCCTGGTGGCGCAGTGGTTGAGA
This sequence comes from Balaenoptera borealis, assembly GCF_965194805.1. Taxonomy (NCBI): domain Eukaryota; kingdom Metazoa; phylum Chordata; class Mammalia; order Artiodactyla; family Balaenopteridae; genus Balaenoptera; species Balaenoptera borealis. The sequence goes on along the minus strand of NC_138879.1, from coordinate 45,986,626 downwards.
ATCTGCCTGCCAATGCAGGGGACACAGGTTCGAGCCCTGGTCTGGGAAGATCCCACATGCCGCGGAGCAACTGGGCCCGTGAGCCACAACTACTGAGCCTGCACGTCTGGAGCCTGTGCTCCACAACAAGAGAGGCCGCGATAGTAAGAGGCCCACGCACCGCAATGAAGAGTGGCCTCCGCTCGCCGCAACTAAAGAAAGCCCTCGCACACAAACGAAGACCCAACACAGCCAAAAATAAATAAATAAATTTATAAAACCAAAAGCTGGTTTTTGGTGTGTGGGTTGGGGGGACAGGACAGCGGGATCAATAACACTGAAACCTCTGCCCAACTAACCAAGGAAAACAAGAACAGAATCAAATTATCAAAAACAGAAATCAAAGGGGGGAATATTACCATAGACCCTATGACATTAAAAGGGATAAGGAAATACAATGAACAGCTCTAAGCTGATAAATTTGATAACACAGATGAAGTACTTGACAGATATAAACTACCAAAACTCAATCAAGAAGAAATAATCAAGAATAGGTAAGAATAGACATATGTATATAAAGAAGTTAAATTCAAATATTTTCACATAGAAAACTCCAGTCCATTGAAACTAGACAGTTTCATTGTCAAATTCTATCAAACATTAAAAGAATAATACCAATTCTACATAACCTCTTCAAATTATAAGAGAGAACATTCCCAATTAATCTTATGAGGCCACAATTACCCTATCAATACCAGACAAGAACATTAGAAAAAAAAAAAGGGAAAATTTCTGACTAATATCCTTCATGAAGATAATAGCTAAAATCCTCAACAAAAGATTAGCAAATCACAGCAACATGGATGCAACTCGAGATTATCATACTAAGCGAAGTTAAGTCAGAAAGAGAAAGACAAATACCATATGGTATCATTTATATGTGGAATCTAAAAGATGACACACACACACAAAAATAAATAAATAAATAAATAAATAAAATAAAAGATGACACAGGGACTTCCCTGGTGGTCCAGTGGTTTATTAGACTCTGCGCTCCCAATACAGGGGGTCTGGGTTTGATCCCTGGTCAGGGAACTAGATCCCGCATGCCACAACAAAGATTCTGCATACTGCAACTAAGACCCAGTGCAGCCAAATAAATAAATATTTTTTTAAAAAATAACTAAAAAATAAAAGATGACACAAATGAACCTATCTATGAAAAAGGAACAGAATCAGGGACAGAGAAAATAGACCGGTGGTTGCCAAGGGGGAGGGGGGTGGGAGAGGGTTGCATTGGGAGTTTGGGATTAGCATATGCAAACTGATATACATAGAATGGATAAACAACAAGGTCCTACTGTATAGCACAGGGAACTATATTCAATATCCTGTGATAAACCATAATGGAAAAGAATATGAAAAAGAATGTATATATATGTATAACTGAGTCACTTTGCTGTACAGCAGTAATTAACACAACATTGTAATTCAACTATACTTCAATAAAATATGTTTTTAAATTAGCAAATCAAATCCAGAAATATATAAAAATGATACTACATCACAACTAAGTAGCATTTATCCCAGAAATGCAAGGCTGATTCAGCAGTCAAAAATTAACATAATTCTCCCATTCTAAACAGACTAAAGAAGAAAAAACACAGGATCATATCAACAGAGGCAGAAAAAGGATTTCACAAATTCAACATCCATTCATGGCAAATACTCTCAAAAAACTAGGGATAGAAGGAAACAGCATTAACCTGGTTAATGCTATCTACAAAAAACCTACAACTAACACCATACTTAATGATTAAAGATGGAAAGTTTTCCCCTAAAGATACAGGGAAAGCAAGGTAAGAATCTCCACTATAATCACTCCTATTCAACATCACACTAGAAGTTTTATAAGTAAAGAAAAAGAAAGAAAAGGAATACATAACAGAAAGGAAGGAAAAAACCATCTCTAGTTGCAGACATTATTGTATACACAAAAAAACCCCAAGGAACATACAAAACAGCAAAGGAAGAAAATGGAATATTTAGATATAAGTCTAAAATATTTGAGTAGAATTTATATAGTAAGAACAATAAAACCCTGATGAAATAAATCAAAGTTGACTAAACAGATGTACCACGTTCATGAACTGAATGATTCAATATTGTTATAAGGTCAATCCTCCCCAAACTGATTTAAAAATTCGACGATTCATAGATTCAAAACAATCTCAATCAAAATCCAACAGAATTTTTTTGTACATATCAAAAAACTGATTGTAAAATGTTCATAAAAAGGCAAAGAATCGGGCTTCCCTGGTGGCACAGTGGTTGAGAATCTGCCTGCTAATGCAGGGGACACGGGTTTGAGCCCTGGTCTAGGAAGATCCCACATGCCGCAGAGCAACTGGGCCCGTGAGTCACAATTGCTGAGCCTGCAGGTCTGGAGCCTGTGCTCCGCAACAGGAAAGGCCACGATGGTGAGAGGCCCCCGCTTGCCACAACTAGAGAAAGCCCTCACAAAGAAACGAAGACCCAACACAGCCATAAATAAATAGATAAAATTTAAAACACAACAGAGCCAAAAAAAAAAAAAAAAAGGCAAAGAATCCAAATCAGTCAAGACAATTTTTTTTTAATGTATTTATTTATTTATTTTTGGCTGGGTTGGGTCTTCGTTGCTGCATGTGGGCTTCTCTCTAGTTGTGGCGAGCGGGGGCTACTCTTTTTTGCGGTGCACGGGCTTCTCACTGCGGTGGCTTCTCGTTGCGGAGCATGGGCTCTAGGTGTGCGGACTTCAGTAGTTGCGGCGTGTGGGCTCAGTAGTTGTGGCTCTCGGGCTCTAGCGCGCAGGCTCAATAGTTGTGGCGCACGGGCTTAGTTGCTCCGTGGCATGTGGGATCTTCCCAGACCAGGGATCAAACCCGCGTCCCCTGCACTGGCAGGCGGATGCTTAACCACTGCGCCACCAGGAAAGTCCCTGGTCAACTGATTTTTGACAAAGGTACAACAGAGAAAAAAGATTACCTTTTTTGAAAAATGGTGTCATAGCAACTGGACATCCATATGTATAAAAATGAACTCTGACTCATACCTCACACCTTACAGAAAAATTAAGTCCAAACATGGTTCATTTATCTCAATGTTAAAAAGTTAACGCTACAAAACGTTTAGAAGAAATCACAGGAGAAAATCTTTGTAACCTTAGGTTAGTTAAAGAGTTCTTAGATTTGACACCAGAAGTATAATCTATAAAAGTCAAAACTGATCATTTGGACTTCATCAAAATCAAAAACTTTTACTCTCGCAAAGGACACTTTTAAAAGAAAAGAATGAAGTCAAGCCAAAGACTGGGAAACATTATTTCAAGTCACATATCTCAAAATAGATAAAATATATAAATATACAAAGAACTCTCAAAACTCAATAATGGAGTAGAGACATGCATACTTGAATGATAAAACTATAAAGAAACTCCCAGATGTTGTCACTATAAAAGTCATGATAGTGGTTACTTTAGGGGAAAGGGGGAGTTGTGATTGGGAAGAGACACATGGAGGAACTTCTGGAATGGCTGGCAAAGTTCTATTTCTTGCCTTAGATACGGGATTTCATTTACAATAGTTCATTAAACAAATTCATTTGTTTTGTGAATTTTCTATATCTGTGTTTGATTTTACTCCCCCAAAACTTAGCTACTGATAGCCTACTGTTGAACAGAAGCCTTACTGATAACATAAAGTCAATTAACACATACTTTGTATGTTGTATATATTATACACTATATTCTTACAATGAAGTAAGCTAGAGAAAAGGAAATGTTATTAAGAAAATCATGAGGAAGAGAAAATACATTGACAGTACATACATGTATTTACTGAAAAAATCTGCATAGAAGTGGACCCGTGCAGTTCAAGTCCATGTTGTTTGAGACTCAACTGTAGTTTTTGCAAAGAGGGCGATACAACAAAATCATATGGATTATTTTTACGTAATTATGGCTGGTATTCTGAAAAACATTCACAAGTCTATAGCTTTCTTACGTTCCAAATTGTGAACAATAATCATATGTTTGATTTCTACAACCAGGAAAAAAGATTAAAAAATCCAACAACATTTGTGTATGTTCTTTGGATTGTTAGAAGACAGAAGAGATGAACATAAAATGTATAAAAAGTGAGAACACCAATAAAGTTAGAAATCCCTGAAATTTTCTATACATCCTCAAATTTCCAAAAGTAAAGTACTTTATTATAAAAATCAGCACCATCCTGGTTGCCCTGTACCCATGCAGAACATCGCTACAATAGAGTCATCAATGTAAAGCTGACAAAGCTACTTGATTTGAATCTTGTCCATTTTTAAAAGCTGTTATGAAAAACTAGGAAAAGAAAACAGCACAGAGGAACTTTCACAGCAACCCTAATCATAAACTCCATAATTTCTGCTGAACGTGAATATTAGGTACATGAATACCCAAAGTACAGGACTAATACAGCTTGATAAACTACAGATCAGGCTTAAAAGATATAAATATTTGTAAAAAGTTCTTAAAGGTACTATGAGACTGCATATACAATCTTCTTCAAAAAAACCCAAGAAACAGGCTATTAGGTTACATTTTAAAGATACCTAATCTGTCCTTCGGGGAAAATATCATTATTGTAACTCACCATATCCTTCCTACTAAAAGAGAACAGTAAAAGACATTAACAATCCTATAAACAGCAAATGAGATCTAATTTGTTTCTGGTTCCACAAAAACAGACCAGAGAAGCATATCATTTATTAGGCTACTGAGGGCTGAATGTAAAAGATACACAATTTTTGTAGGTGATACCATTTTATTCAATCCTAAAACAAAGATCGCTAAGAAAGCTGATGAAACTAGAATAAAAACCCAATATACTTTAAAATCTCAGACCCAAATAGGATTTTCAGAACTAAGTAACAGCTCCACATTTGCAAACCACAGTCAAATAATTGACAATAACATCAGTCAAGCCACAGAAAGAAGATGGGGGAAGGGTGCTGATAATCACAGCATATTCAGTATTACTTGAGGAATGCTCCTTGGAGGAATGGTGATGATGTCATAGTATTCCATCTTTTAAGAATCTTCAGATTTTCACAAAAAGGACATTGTTGGTCTTAAGCAACTGCTTCAATACCATAACGCCCTTTTCCCTACATGTTACTCAGAGGGTTCAGGCTTAGAAACCAGCCAACTTAGTCAAACGTTCAATTACTTTAAAGAAAGAAAAATTGTCTCTTTACACAGAATCGGCAGAGACAGATTACACTGTCTACTATGTCTTCCCTCAAAAGAAACACACATATACACAAATCACTTTACCAATAACTGAAAAATGTCATCAGTAAGATAACTTTGACATTACAGGAACTCACGTCAGCCTTAATTGACACAGAACTGATTTGTTGCCTGGTGCTTCAACCTACTTACAAATATTATACATTATAATTACAAAAGTTTAGGGTTGGAAGAAATTAAGAGAGTATTTGGTTTCAAAAGGTCACATGCCTTTTCTCAAAATCACAGGGCAAATTAGTGGTGGGAAATACAGAATCAATTACCTGAACCACTGTTACTACTTCAAACTGAAATGAAGAGAAAGGTGAAAAGCAAAAACAATATTGTTAAAGAAGTTACTTGGTTGTTGGGTAGGAGAGAATGCATGGGGCAGTATTATGAATATTGTTTAATTTTAAGCATTGATAAAGATATGAAGATACAATTTTTTTTTACAAAACAAGATATAGGTGTGTAAGTAATATGTGACCATTTATATAAAAATACGAAAATATATCTGTATACACACAGGTAATCTATGGAGGGATTCATCAGAAATAGGGGTGTTTAGGAGACTTTTTTTTCCTATGAATCCTTTCTACCTTTCAGGTTTTTATTCCCCAAATGCATGTATTATTTTTCTTTTAATTTTAAAGAGAGATACAGGTAATATTCTTTTCAAGAAAGCCCTTAATGGGGACTTCCCTGGTGGTCCAGTGGTAAAGAATCCGCCTTGCAATGCAGGGGACGCGGGTTCGATCCCTGGTCAGGGAACTAAGATTCCACATGCCACGGGCAACTAAGCCTGAGCGCCACAACTACTGAGCTTGCGCACCTCAACCAGAGCCCATATGCTGCAAACTACAGAGCCCACGTGCTCCGGAGCCCACACGCCCCAACTACAGAGCCCACACGCCCTGGAGTCTGCGACAGAGAAGAGAAGAGAAAAAACAACTAGAGAAGAGGAAAAAAAACCCCATGCCACAACTAGAGAGGAGCCTGCGTGCCGCAACAAAATATCCCAAATGCCTCAAAAAAAATAAAAAAACAAAAAACCCATGTGCGGCAACTAAGACCCGATGCAGCCAAAAATAAATAAAATAAACAAATTTTAAAAATTTATTTAAAAAAAAAGTCCTTACTTACACAACCTTATTAGTTACTCCAATCAGCCTAACCATGTGAAACTTTTGTGCACCTTTCATATCTTACATGTAATAAGCACTTAAAATCTTTATAATTAGGATTAGGGAGGGACTTCCCTGGTGGTCCAGTAGCTAAGACTCTGTGCTCCCAATGCAGGGGGCCCAGGTTTGATCCCTGGTCAGGGAACTAGTTCCCACATGCCTCAACTAAAGATCCCACATGCTGCAACTAAAGATCCCACTCGCAACTAAGACCTGGCAGAGCCAAATAAATAAATAAATATTTTTTTTTAAAAAAACATCACAATAAAAGAAAATTACAGACCAATATCCCTTATAAGTACAGATACAAAAATTTTCAACAAGATATACCATGAGCAAATGAGATTTATTCTAGGAATGCCAGGGTAGTATAACATATGAAAATAAATCAGTGTAACATACCATATTAATAAGATGAAAGAAAAAACAATCATCTGAACAGAAGCAGAAAAAGCATTTGACAAAATCCAACACCCTTTCATGATAAAAACACTCAACAAACTAGGAAAAGAATGGAATTTCCTCAACCCACAGGTATCATGATACTTAATGGTAAAAGACTGAAAACTTTCCCCCTAAAATCAGGAACAAGACAAGGATGTGGCTCTCAATACTTCTATTCAACATTGTACGGGAAGTTCAAGTCAGGGCTTGACAAGAAAAAGAAATAAATGGCATCTAGACTGAAAAAGAAGTAAAATTATCTCTTTTCACAAATGACATAATCTTATACATAGAAAATCCTAAAGAATCCACAAAAAACTATTAGAATAAATGAGTTCAGCAAAGTTTCAGGATATATCAATACACAAATATCAGTTGTACTTCTATACACTAGCAATGAATATTCTGAAAATGAACTTAACAATTCCATTTATAATGTCACTAAAATAAAACAAATATTAATAATAATATATTTTAAAAGTACTTAGGAATAAATTTAACCAAAGTGCAAGACTTAGAAAATGACAAAACATTGTTAAAAGAAATTAAAGACCTAAATAAATGGAACAACATCATGTGTTCATGGATTGGAACACATAAAATGGTAATACCACCTAAAATAATATATAGCTTCAAAGTAATCCCTAACAGTTTCCAAGCTGTCATTTTGCAGAAATGAACAAGTTCTTTCTAATATTCATGTGTAACTGCAAGTAACACAGAGCAACCAAAACAATCTTTAAAAATTTAGAACAAAACTGGAAGACTCGCCCTGCCCAATTTCAAAGCACACGACAAAGCTACAGTAATCAAGACAGTGTGGAACTGGCGTAAGGATAGGCATATATACCAACAGAAAAGAACTGAGAGTCCATATTTACAGTCAAATGTATGGGACAATAAACCCATACATATATGGTCAAATGATTTTCAGCAAAGGTGTCAAGACCATTCAGTGGGAAAAGAAGTCTTTTCAACAAAAGTTGGTGAGACAACTGGATATCCACATGCAAAAAAGTATGAATTTGGACCTCTTCTTCACACCATATATAAAATTTAAATCCAAATGGACCAAAAAGGCAAAAGCTAAAACGATAAAACCCTTAGAAGGAAACATGGGTGACAACCTGAAAGACCCTGGATTAGGCAACAGTTTTTCAGATATGATTCCAAAAGCACACACAAAGAAAAAATAGATAAAATGGACTTCATCAAAATTTAAAAACTTTTGTGCATCAATGGACACCTATCAAGAAGGTAAAAAGACAACCCACACAATGGGGGAAAATATTTGCAAGCAACATATTTGATAAGGGTCTAGTATCCAGAACATATAAAGAACTCTTGGGACTTCGCTGGTGGTGCAGTGGTTAAGATTCCGCACTCCCATGCGGGTTCTAAGGAACCCGCATGCCACAACTAAGACCCAGCGAAACCAAATAAATAAATAAATATTTTTAAAAAGAACTGTTAACTGGGTTAATCCAATTAAATAACCCAATTAAAAATGGGCAAAGAATTTGAACAGACATTTCTCCAAAGAAGATACACAAATGGTCAATAAGCATATGAAAAAATTCTCGGGGCTTCCCTGGTGGCACAGTGGTTGAGAATCTGCCTGCCAATGCAGGGGACACAGGTTCGAGCCCTGGTCTGGGAAGATCCCACATGCCACAGAGCAACTGGGCCCGTGAGCCACAACTACTGAGCCTGCGCCTCTGGAGCCTGTGCTCCGCAACAAGAGAGGCCGCGATAGTGAGAGGCCCGCGCACCGCAATGAAGAGTGGCCCCTGCTCGCCGCAACTAGAGAAAGCCCTTGCACAGAAACGAAGACCCAACACAGCTAAAAATAATAAATTAATTAATTAAAAAAAAAATTCTCAACACCATTATTAATTACAAATCAAAACTACAATGAGATACCATACCATGCCCACTAGAATGGCTATAATCAAAGAGGCAGAAAATAACAGGTGTTGTGGAGGATGTGAAGAAATTGCAACCTTCACACATTGCTGGTAGGAATGCTAAATGGTACAGCCACTGTGGAAAAGTCTGGCAGTTCAAAAAGCCAAACACAGAATTACCATATGACCCCACAATTCCACTCAGCAAATCCATCCTGCATTTCCCACCCAGGATAATGGCATGGCTATTCCTTGTGTCTCCGAGGTCAGAAAACTAGATGTGACCTAAAAAGAAATGAAATTGAGTTGTTTGTAGTGAGGTGGATGGACCTAGAGTCTGTCATACGGAGTGAAGTGGGTCAGAGGGAGAAGAACAGGTACCATATGCTGACACATATATATGAAATCTAAAAAAAAAAAAAAAAAGTTATGAAGAACCTAGGGGCAGGACAGGAATAGAGATGCAGATGTGGCGAGTGGACTTGAGGACATGGGGAGGGGGAGGGGTGGGCTGCGACGAAGTGAAGGAGTGGCGTGGACTTGTGTATACTGCCACATGTAGAATGGATGGCTGCTGGGAGGCAGCCGCATGGCACAGGGAGATCAGCTTGGTGCTTTGTGACCACCTAGAGGGGTGGGATGGGGAGGGTGGGAGGGAGGAGATATGGGGATGTGTGTATGTGTACAGCTGATTCACTTTGTTGTAAGGCAGAAACTGGCGCACCATTGTAAAGCAATTACACTCCAATAAAGATGTTTTAAAAAAAACCCAAAAAACTAGATGTGACCTTTTAATTTTTTTCCCTTCCTCTTTTTCTCCTCTAACATCAAGCTAATAAACTGGTAAACCCAACAGACTTGAATCTCCTCTATTCACTGTGGGTGGCCTAGTTCAGGCCTTAATCATATCTCACCTAGACTAATGCAATACCTCCTATCTGGACTGTTTGTAGTTTCATTCTCTCCAATTCATCTTTCTTATTGTTTCTCTAATTTTTTCATTAATATATATAAGCACAAACTAAGGCAGGAAATTCTTTTTTTTGGCCATGCTGGGCAGCATGTGGGATCTTAGCTGCCTGACCAGGGATCAAACCCATGCCCCCTTGCAGTGGAAGTGCAGATTCCTAACCACTGGACCACCAGGGGATTCCCAGGAAATTCTTAAGAAAAGTCACAAAATTATTGCTCACTTTTTTATTAAATTCAAATAATACCATAACACTTACAGAATAAAGTTCAAACAGTATATAAAGCATTCAAGAACTCCACAATCTGGCCGAATCCTTCCTTTCCAGTCTTTTCTCTTAGTGTATCTATCCCTTAATCATAGCAATGTCCAGCAAAAGCCTCCATGACACCTGAAATACTGTCTACATTCTTAACCAACCTATCCTACTATTTCAAATACAGCTTCAGAGCTTCAATTTGAAATCAGTGATTCCTTTCTCTTTACTATATAAATTTTCATTTTGTATCTCTATTTTAATACATATTTTTAATGTCGTTGTTTACATGCCTTATATTCCGAGGCGGTATCATAAGTTTCTGGAGCTCCTGCATACGTAGAGCCTAACAGTTTCACACAGCCAATCAAAAAAAAAACAGTTTGTTGAATGACTATTTAAATACCCTATCATTTCATTTATTTCTAAGACTCTATGCAAGTTTAGGTAAGGGTAGATTATTTTTAAACTCATTCCAATTATAAAAGCAGATAATTCATTTTTTTTACAAATAAAAATAATTTTATTAAGCATATACAGTTATTTCCATGTACATTTCAAAATAACTTCAAATCTATCTGCTTCCTACATATTACCCATCTTACTTCTGGTGTCTGCCCCCTATTGGGTGAGGCTGGTCTAGAAGCTTGTGCAGACTTCTTGGTGGGAGGGGCCAGTGTCTGCCTATTGGTGGGTGGAGCTGGGTCTAGGCCCTCTGGTGGGCAGGGCCATGTCAAGGCCCGTGTCTAGAGGTGGCTGTGGGCTCAGGAAGTCTTCAGGCAGCCTGTCTGCTGAAGGGTGGGGTTGTGTTCCCACCCTGTTGGTTGTTTGGCCTGAGGCATCCTGGCACTGGACCCTACATGCTGCTGGGTGGGGCCAGGTCTTGGTGCTAATGACCCAAGCAAGATGTCTGCCTCAAGCAAGAGTTCACAGATGAACACTACCTGATATCTCTGCCACCAGCGTCCATGTCCCAGGGTGAGACACAGCCACCTCCTACCTCCCCAGGAGATCCTCCAAGACCAGCTGGTAGGTCTGGCTCCTAGGAAGTCACTACTTTTGCCCTGGGTCCTGGTGTGCACCCTCCAAGAGTGGAGTCTGTGTTTCCTCCAGTCCTACTGAGCTCCTGTAATCAAGCCCTGCTGGCCTTCAAAGCCAAATGCTCTGGGGGCTCCTTCTCCCGATGCTGGACGCTTAGGATTGGGAGCCTGATGTGAGGCTTAGAGCTCTCGCTCCTATGGGAGAACTTCTGCAATATAATTATTCTCCATTTTGTGGGTCGCCCAATCAGGTGGTATGGGATTTGATTATATCGCAAGTGCACCCCTCCTACCAGCTGTCTCACTGTGGTTTCTTCTTAATGTCTTTGGATGTAGAATACCTTTTTGGTAGGTTCCGGTCTTTTTTATTGATGGTTTGTTCAGCAGTTAGTTGTGATTTTGGTGTGCTCGTGAGAGGAGGTGAGCTCAAGGTCCTTCTACTCCACCATCTTGTTTCTCACCCCTACATATTACCCAGCTTAATTGCTTGAATTACACTAAGCATGTACTCTAAGACAAAATTTTTCTCTAAGTTAAAATTTAAATTTAAATCCGTGATTACTTTCCCAAGATCAAATCTACCATTAAATTGTTTTGCTTACAAATACAGTCATGTCTCAAGGAATTACACTAATGTAAAATCTATATAATAGAATTTGCATAATTAATTTTGCAAAGGAGGGAATAGTGACTCAAATACTGTATCCTACTTTGTACAGTCAGTTCTGCTATAACATTTATTTTGAAAACAACTGTAGTACAATGTGAATTATGCATTTACTTATGTGCAATTTCATCCCTGAGAAACACGAGATGAGTGCAGCAAACTGCACCCAGCTGAACCAAGTCTATTAACTGTGTTTTCTTATTTTCTGTATTTTCAATGTTCTGGTCCTCTCAGGGCCAATCAATTCTTAGAGACAGCAAACAACTAACCTGAGATCATATCTTTCATATGTAAACCAATCAATCCAAAATCCATACTTCCAACTACCTCCTTTACCTAGCTCTTACACTCCAGGCCAATATTCCCCTGCCCTAATCACTCCAGAGCCAGGTACCAGACCCTTAGGACAGCCCCTATAGCTCAGAGACCACTGAATTATTAAAAGTAGCCAATCCTAAAACTGCTTAACCTGCCTCGCCCATTTCCTCCCACAGAAACCACAATAAAGGTTCTTGCCATATTTTCCTCCTGCTCCCTCTGCCTCCTGACCAACCTGGTGCTTCCCTGTGTGGCCCTAGATGGCTTGGTGTCCCACCTCCTCTCGGGAACTGAAACAAACTATCTTTTCAATGCAATCATCTTCTGAACTGTTGGTCTCATCATACCTGAAAAACAGTAAAACCTACATTTTAAAACACCAAGCCATATAAGAATACACAAAACATACACACACACCTTAAACATATATTAGCTACCTCAGTTCCCTGCATGTATTATGCAAACCCAACCACATCTGGTGTTAAAATTTTCTATCCCATTTTAGATAACCCGTCTTTGGTCACTTCACAATAACTCCCACTAAATCAACTTCCACAACAAACTTAAGGTCTCTTTCAGTAAGTTCTGTATTTATTGTAATATTTATGTATTTATTAATCATTTAATATGTGTAAAACTATACTGTTTTTATTAGGTTCCTATCTTTTTTTATGTGACACTAATTTTTTTGAGTGTTGTGCTCCTAGCCCCATTTTTCCCATAAGCCCCGTAGTTTTCACTACATAATTTAGCATAACATGGTGATTTTTTAGGAACACACATGTTGTGTTATAGCAGAACTGACCATATTTGTATCTGAGGTTCAGTATTATTTTCTAAGAGATATAATGACTCTGTAAACTGTATTTTCTTTCTAATAATATTGCAAATTCCTTAATCATAAGATACCAATTATATAGTTCTCTGGGATATATCAATAAATATTAATTTGCTACTTAACCCAAATAACTGTTCTAAATACCTTCTAATAGGGTTCACTGACATATAATTTATGTTCAGTAAGATCCACCCATTTTAAAGGTACAGTTCTGATACATGTATATACAGTCTTGATATCACCACCACAATCAAGAATATTTCCATCACCCCCAAAAAGTTCCCAATACCCTTGATCCAATTTTTGTCACTATAGTTTTGTCTTTTCTAGAACTTCTTATAAATGGAATCATACAGCCTTTGGTGGCTGGCTTTTTTCATTTAGTATAATGCCTTTCAGATTCATCGACGTTATTGCTGAGTAGCATTCAAGTGTATGGATATAATACAATTTGTTTATCCATTCATCAGTTGATGTTCACTTGAGTTTTTCCATTTTTTGGCTAATATGAATAAAGCAGTTATGACTATTATTTGTACGTGTCTTTTGTTAGCACATGTGTTTGCATTTATCTTAGGTAAATTCCTAGGATAGGGATTGCTGGTAAACACACATTTAACTTTCTGAGTACAAACTGGCCACAACATTTTGATTTCCCACCAGCAATATATGTTGTTAACATCCTCACCAACACTTGGAGTTTGTTGGTCAGTCTCTTTTCATTTTAAGATGAACTAAATAAACATTCTTTACTTTTCCATATAATTAATCTGATAAACTACTGAAATTAATTAGATGTCAAAGACTGCTAAAATGTCATCAAAGATACAAAAATTAATCAACCTACAATAATTTAAAACTTAACCCTACTCCAAGGTTACAGAAATAGAATTTGGAACTGAAAGAAACCATGGAAGTAAAGCCTATACTTTTAGCTGAGGAAACAAAGACAAGAAGTAAAATTACTCAGACAATAATAATAGGGACTTCCCTGGTGCTCCAGTGGTTAAGACTCTGCGCTCCCGATACAGGGGGCCCAGGTTTGATCCCTTGTCAGGGAACCAGATCCCGCATGCCACAACTAAAGAGCCTGCATGCTGCAATAAAGATCCCGTGTGCCACAACTAAGACCTGGCACAGCCAAATAAATAAATAAATATTTTAAAAAAGAATGTATGAGAAATAAGAATGTACACTGATTCACATTTCTGGAAAGCAATGCAGGAAAAGGTATCAAGAACCTGCAACGAAGACCCAACACAGCACACACACACACAAAAAGAACCTTAAAAATATTCCTTTGACTCAATTCTACCTCTGGGAATTAAAGAAATAATCATAACAAATATGTTCATAACACCATTTAATGATCTAAAGGTCTATCACTAGAGAGGTGACTAAATGAATCCATTTGATGAACTTCTTTAAAGCCATTTAAAAATTTTCATTTTCCAAGAATATTAATGGCATGGGGATGTTGCCACAATAAAAGCTTTAATAACAGGCTGACTATATTGTATAAATGCAATTTTGAAAAAAAATGAGTAATGTTTATTATTGTCCCTTAAGCACTATACTAAGTATATTACATCCATTATTTAATTTATCCTCTTAAAGGCACTAAGTAGCTCCTAGGTAGAGATATTATGAAAATTAAGATTTTACATATAATATACTTAGCAAAGTACCTGGCACAAAGCAAAGAATAATGTTTACTTTTATTATTCCCACATTAAAGATGTGAAACTCAAGACTCAGAGAAATTAAGTGATTTGCTAAAATCTCACAGCTAATACGTGGTAGAACAGAAATCTTAACTCAGGAGGTTTAATTCTAGAATCCCCATTCTTAACTACTACTCTATATACTGCCTACACATTTAAGATACAGAGAAGCAATAGTAAAGGAAAAATACACAGTGATATTTCTAGGTGGTAAAAAATCAGGTTTTTATCTTCCAAATGGTCTACATCTATACATGAATTACTTTTAAAAAATATATATTTATTTATTTATTTTTGGCTGCGTTGGGTCTTTGTTACTGTGCACAGGCTTTCTCTAGCTGTGGCGAGCGGGGGCCACTCTTCATTGCGATGTGCTGGCTTCTCATTGCAGTGGCTTCTCTTGTTGAGGAGCATGGGCTCTAGGCGCGTGGGCTTCCGTAGTTGTGGCTTGCGGGCTCTAGAGCGCAGGCTCAGTAGTTGTGCCACACGGGCTTAGTTGCTCCACAGCATGTGGGATCTTCCCAGACCAGGGCTCAAACCCACGTCCCCTGCATTGGCAGGTGGATTCTTAACCACTGCGCCACCAGGGAAGTCCCTATACATGAATTACTTTTAAAACTACTTTTTTTCCAGAGAACTTTAAAATATCAGTAACACAAATGTCAGTATTACAATACCTAGAAGTTTAAAAATCTGCAACAAAAGCTTAGTCTTGTTAGTTCAGTATCACAACACTTTCAAAAGTGGCAATATATTTTCTGATAAAGAGGAACCACTGATCTAAGCTCAACAATAAAAATCTAACAACTTGAGAATAGTTTTGTTTTTTTTTGAGAATAGTTTTTAACTTATTTAAGAACTATTAATCAGACCTCTTCTGTTTTTCAAGAAAATTTTAAAATAATTAAAATACCCAATATGCCCAAATGTATAAAGCAAAACTCTGGTGATTTATCAGCTCATCATCAAATGTGATGGGGAAATAAAGAAAAAACACTTCCCTTCCGGTATAGCTATTCCCATTGCAGATCTACAGTAATTTGGGTAATTGTAGTTTAGATAAGCCAGGAATAGTTCCTTTGTTACCAAAAGGAAGGAAATATTTAACTTCAATATTCAAAACAGATTACTTCTACATTGTTATTTTAGACTTAGATTAGCCCTTTGTGCCTTCTTTTCACTAGTCTTTCTCCAGGATTTATTCTTGGTTCTGTCATCCTCCAAAGGAGAACTGTCCTAATATACTTGCCTTGTGGCCTTCTAGACTGCAGAATCTTTTCACATTCTTTTATTAGCTCTAATGATTAAGAGTCAAACTCTATTTACTTTCTTTTTTATTACCAGTAACTCAAGAGATTACAACTGTGATGAAGCCCTGAAAAAGTTATGTTATTAGGAACAAAAGAATGGGCAAGCTTATTTATTTACTACATAAAAAGTTCAAAGGTACTATTAACACCATGTGTTTGACATCTCCACTTGAATATCTCAAAGGCACTTCTAACTCAACATAATCTTATCTCTCAAACCAATCTTCTTTCTGTGTGTCATATATAAAATAAAATGAACCAATCTAATGTACCCAATTGGGCAATTCAGAAACCTAAGAGTTATTTTTTGACACTTCCCTTTCCTTCACTCATAACCCAATCCATCACCATGTCTTGTAGTTTTGTCCTTTTATATCTTTCTTAAATCAGTCCACTTTCCTCCATCTCCACAATCACCTACTTATTCTCTCCAGGCTATTACTTTACCTTACCCGGCTACTTATAACAAACTCCTAAAGGGTGCCACTGCATCCACTCTCAGCCCCCCTCCAATTCATTTCGTCTATTACAACCAGAATGACCTTTCAGAACGCAAATCTGATTATGCCATTCCCTCTCTTTAAGTGCTCGATGCCTTTACACTTAACTTTGGTTCAAATAAAAATCCTTACCATGACATTCAAGAAACTGAATGGTCTGACACTACCTACCTCTTTAGCCTCATCTCCTTCCTGTGCTCTGACGACATGAGCCTCTCAGTTTATCACTATGCTCCTCTTTCTACAGAGCTCTGAACACACAGTGACTAAAAACACAGGTTCTGAAATCATATTATTTAAGTCCTAAAACTGGATCTGCCAACATACTTACTGTCAGCAGTTAACTTGTTGGGCAAGTAACTTAATCTCTCTGACCTCAGCTTTCCCATCTCTAAAATAGGGGAAATGATAATACCTATGTCATGGGGGTTTTGTGAGGGTTAAATGAAATATGTGCAGAAAACACAGTGCTCAAAATTATTAAGTACACTTCATGCCAAACTCCTCTCCATTTCAATTTCTGGTTGTCATCTCCACTGGGAAACTTTTCCCAACCCAGTTCTTCTTCCAGGCAAAATTAATTGATTTTCTCTGTGTGTGATACTTCCATTAAATTTGCTTATACTCAATTAGCACTTACATCATCTCACTGTACTGAATTATTTGTTTACATATCTATCTCACCTAACCACTAGGTGAGTTCCTTAAAGGAAGAAGCTACCTTATTTATCTTTGAATCTTACATACCTACAAGTGTCTCTCATAGGGCTTCCCTGGTGGTGCAGGGGTTAAGAATCCGCCTGCCAAGGCAGGGGACACAGGTTCGAGCCCTGGTCCGGGAAGACCCCACATGCCGCAGAGCAACTAAGCCCGTGTGCCACAACTACTGGGCCTGAGCTCTAGAGCCCACGTGCCACAACTACTGAAGCCTGTGCACCTAGAGCCCGTGCTCCGCAACAAGAGAAGTCACAACAATGAGAAGCCTGTGCACCACAACGAAGAGGAGCCCGCTTGCCGCAACTAGAGAAAGCCTGCGCACAGCAACAAAGCCCACATGCGACCAAAAATAAATAAATTTATTAAAAAAAAAAAAAAAAAGACATACTATGCAAACACTGTTAAGAGTACCAGGGTAGCCTTAGGTATACACCCAAAAGAACTGAAAGCAGGGACTCAAAGATACACATACCAATGTTCGAAACAGCATTATTCACAATAGCCAAAAGGTGGAAACAACCCAAATGTCTATCAACAGATGAACAGATAAACATGTGATATATACATACAATGAAATATAATTCAGGCTTTTAAAAAGGAATGAAATTCTGAGACATACAACAACATGAATCAGCCATGAAAACATTATGCTAAGTGAAATAAGCCAAACACAAAAGGACAAATACTGTGTGATTCAATTTATATGAGGTACCTAGAATACGCAAATTCATAGAGACAAAAAGTAGAATAGAGATTATCAGAGGCTGGGGGAGGGGGAATGGGAATTATTTTTTAATAGATACATAGCTTCTGTTTGGGATGATAAAGTTCTGGATACGAATAGTGGCTATGGTTGCACAACATTGTGAGTGTACTTAATGCTACTGAATTGTACACTTAAAAATGGTTAAAATGGTACATTTTGTGTTATGCATATGTTAACACAATTTTCAAAAAATGTTTAAAGATTGCTGGAGTAGCCATATTACCAAAGGACCTTCCAGAAAAGGAAAGTTACCAAAGAAAAAAAGGGATATTTCACAATGAGAAAAGGACAATTCATCAAGGATATACAACAATCCTAAATGGGTATGCACCTAATAACAAAGGTTCAAAATACATGAAGCAAAACTGAAAAGAAAAATAGAGAAATGAATAATTATAGTTGACATTTCAACATTCCTCTCTATAATTGAGAGAACAAGTACAGAAAAGCAACAGGTGTACAGAAACTTAACACTCAAAATAATTTGACCTAATTCACATTTAAAAACCACACGATCAATAAATGCAGAATACATATTCTTCTTAAGCTTTATGGACCATTAACCAATCTAGACTATACACTGGGCCATAAAACAAGTTTCAGTAAATGTAAAAGAATTAAATTCATACAAAGTGTGTTCTCTGACCACACAGAATTAAATTAAAAATTAAATTAGGAACATTGCTGCATATTTGTGTATTAAACAACATATTTCTAAATGACACGATTGATCAAAGAGCAGGACACAAGGGAAATTAGAAAATATTCTGAACTGAATAAAAGTGAAAACATGATATATCAAACTCTGTGGTTCACAGCCAAAGAAGTCCTTAAAGGGAAATTTTATAACATTAAATCCTTATATTAGAAAACGAGAGGGGACTTCCCTGGAAGTCCAGTGGTTAAGATCCCTCACTGCCAATGCAGAGGATGTGGGTTTGATCCCTGGTCAGGGAACTAAGATCCCACGTGCTGTGCAGTACAGCCAAAATATAAAAGAAAAAAAAAGAGGAAAAAAGAAAGATTTGAAATCAGTAACATAAGCTTCCAACTTAAGAAACAAACAAGAAAAGAGCAAATTAAACACAAGCATAAAGAAGGTAATAACAGGGGTTTCCCTGGTGGCGCAGTGGTTAAGAATCCACCTGCCAATGCAGGAGATACGGGTTCAAGCCCTGGTCTGGGAAGATCCCACATGCCGCGGAGCAACTAAGCCTGTGCGCCACAACTACTGAAGCCCGTGCGCCACAACTACTGAAGCCCGCGCGCCTAAAGCCCGTGCTCAAGAAGAGAACAGAGAAGCCAACACAATGAGAAGCCCGCACGCTGCAACGAAGAGAAGAGTAGCCCCTACTCTCTGCAACTAGAGAAAGCCTGTGAGCAGCAACAAAGACCCAACTCAGCCAAAAATAAATACATTAAAAAAAAAAATTTTGTGACCTTAGTTTATGGAAAAATTTCTTAGATATAAAATCAAAAGCACAACCCATAAAAGAAATTGATAAAGTAGACTTCATCAAAATTGAAAACTTCTTCTCTTTAAAAGATACTGTTAAGAAAACAAAAAACCAAGCCACAGACTGAGAGATAATACTGGCAAAACATGTATCTACCTAATAAAAGGCTTATATACAAATAAATAAAGAATTCATAACTAAATAATAACAAACAATCATAACTAAATAATAACAAACAGCCCAATTTTAAAATGGAGATGGGCAAATAATTTGAACAGACACTTAGCTGAAGAAAAGTAGAGATGGCACGTAAGCACATGAAGAGACATCAAGGAAATGCAAACCAAAATCACATGAATCTCCTCCCCATTTAAGGGATGGGCTAGACTTAGTGACTCACTTCCCAAAAATAGAGTAGGGAAAGGGAAAATTAGTAACTTTACAGTGGTGAAACCTGGCAAACACTACATTACCCAAGGGAGGAAGGCTAACATCATCAGTGTTGTCATGTGGCTATCTTGTACCTCCTGATATGACGTGATAAGAAAGGCACTACAGGGACATCCCTGGCGGTCTAGTGGTTAAGACTCCGTGCTTCTACTGCACGGGGTGTGGTTCGATAAGATCCCACATGCCACGCAAGGCCAAAAAAAAAGCGCTACACCTCTACAGTATTCTTCCCCAAAACCCATAATTTCAGGCTAATCATGAGAAAAACATCAGACAAACCTAGACTGGCGGACATTCTTCCAAACAAGAAGGACATAAAGGACTGAGAGAAACTATCATATTCCAGAGGAGACTGACAGAAAGAGAACATTAATGGAAAAACTGGTGAAATCCAAATAAAGTCTGTGAGTTAATAAGTAATATACTCATGTCAGTTTCTTTCTTTCTTTCTTTTTTTTAATTGAGGTATAGTTGATTTACAATGTTGTGTTACTTCACGGTGTACACCAAAGTGATTCAGTTATACATATATATACATATTCTTTCCCATTATGGTTTATTACAGGATATTGAATATAGTTCCCTGCGCTATACAGTAAGACCTTGTTGTTTCATGTCAGTTTTCTTAGTTTTGACAAAAGTACTATTAAACACACGGTCTCAGGATATTTATTAATTATAAAGGGGAAAATCACAGTAGAGAAATGCAACAGATACCACCTTAAGCAAAAAAACCACGTTAACATCAACAGTAGAACATACCAACATCATGTATCATATCCCTGATATGATGCACTGAGAAGGCCACAGTACACTCTGCAATATTCTTAGCAAAAACATATCCTCAGTCTAATCATGAGAAAACACCAAAGAAGCCCCAAATTTTTGTTAGTGTTGTAACGTATTTTAATTCAATGTGTGTATTTTATTTTATTTTTTTAATTTTTTGGCCGTGCCACGCAGCATGTGGGATCTTAGTTCCCTGACCAGGGATCAAACCTGTGCCCCCTGCAATGGAAGCATGGAGTCTTAACCACAGGACCACCAGAGAAGTCCCCAAAGAAGCCCAAATTGAGAGGCATTTTAAAAGTAACTGACCAGTACTCATTAAACATGGCAAGGTTAAAAAAAAAAGTGTCAAGGTCATGAATGACAAGGAAAGACTGAGGTTCCACCAACAGACTGGAGGAGAACAAGGACTTACAACAAACTGTAGAGTGAAGTCCTGAAACAGAAAAGGGTTATTAGCGAAAAAATGTAAAATTCAAAGGAGGGCTGAGGTTAAGATCACAGGATTATAACAATGTTGATTTCCTTGTCTTGGTAATTATTTTATAGTTATGAAAGATTAGGGGAAGCTAGATGAAGGGCATACCTGAACACTCTACTAACTTTGTAACTTTTCTGTAAGCCAAAAATTATTATAAAAATTTTAAAAGTACATTACATGTCAATTATATCTCAATAAAACTGAGAAAAAAATTATAAAAAATTCCTGGCCATCATCAAAATATCTACAAACAATAAATGCTGGAGAGGGTGTGGAGAAAAGGGAACCCTCCTACACCATTGGTGGGAATGTAAATTGGTACAACCATTAGGGAGAACGGTATGGACGTTCCTTAAAAAACTAAATACAAAACTACCATATGATCCAGCAATCCCACTCCTGGGCATATATCCAGAGAAAACCATAATTCGAAAAGATACATGCACTCCAATGTTCACTGCAGCACTATTTACAATAGCCAAGACATGGACGCAACCTAAATGTCCATCGACAGAGCAGTGGATAAAGAAGATGTGGTACATATATACAACAGAATATTACGCAGCCGTAACAAAGAACAAAATAATGCCATTTGCAGCAACATGGGTGGACCCAGAGACTGTCATACTGAGTGAAGTATAAGTCAGATAGAGAAAGACAAATATCATATGATATCGCTTATATGTGGAATCTAAGAATGGTACAAATGAACTTATTTACAAAACAGAAACAGAGTCACAGATGTAGAAAACAAACTTATGGTTACCAGGGGGGAAGGGGGGGGGGAATAAACAGGGAGATTGGGATTGACATATACACACTACTACATATAAAATAGATAACTAATAAGGACCTATTATAGCAAAGGTAACTCTACTCAATACTCTGTAATGGCCTATATGGGAAAAGAATCTAAAGAAGAGTGGATATATGTATATGCATAACTGATTCACTCTGCTGTACACCTGAAACTAACACAACATTGTAAATCAACTATATTCCAATAAAAATTAAAAAAAAAAAAGAATTCCTGACTCTTTAGTAAAATCACCAAACTTACAAGCCCTTACCCAATAGCTATGCATCAAAATGATATTCCAGCATTTACTTTGATTTTTATAATTAATCCTATGGAAGGAATATTAAATTTTCACAATACTTATTCCTTTGCAGTTAATGAATTTTTATGGTATGCCAGAATATTAGCAAATTGAGAGATGCATTTTATTCTAAGCAATTATTCTAATACTTCTTTAAGTAAAAGGACGATTACCAAAAAAGAGGGGCAAAATATCCTTTAAAATATGTAAAACTTTAGGGGGAGAAATGTCAGTTTTGACCATACATTAAAAGATATAATTATCTTAGCAAATCATTAACAGTAAGGTATAATAATCCTCCAAGTACCAATATCCAAATATATACAATAATTCATGTGGGAAGAGGAACTTGACGTAGATAAAGCATTCTTATTTATCAAGCTTGAACCAACTTGCTTTCATTTGACATAACTAGACAATATCAAAACCAACCAGTAGGGCTTCCCTGGTGGTGCAGTGCTTAAGAATCCTCCTGCCAATGCAGGGGACACGGGTTCAAGCCCTGGTCTGGGAAGATCCCACATGCCGCGGAGCAACTAAGCCCGTGTGCCACAACTACTGAGCCCGCAAGCCACAACTACTGAAGCCTGAGCTCTAAAGCCCACGAGCCACAACTACTGAGCCCGCCTGCCACAACTGCTGAAGCCTGCACACCTAGAGCCTGCGCTCCACAACAAGAGAAGCCACCACAATGAGAAGCCCGCATACCCCAACGAAGAGCAGCCCCCACTCGCTGCAACTAGAGAAACCCCACACGCAGCAACAAAGAGCCAACACAGCCAAAAATAAATAAATAAATAACTTAATTAAAAAAAAAAAACAAAACCAACCAGTAAACCAAATTCATTCAATATTTACTAGGCCGCTACCAAGTCCCAGGCCCTGTCCTAGATGTGGGAATTCAGAAATGATTAAGTGGGAAGGCAAATATACGAACAACTAAAATTTCACTTAACAAATATTTATTAAATAATAGAAGACAAGTAAAAGATCACCCTACTTTGAAGAAGCGTGCCCCTTTTAGAAAATCAATGAGTTCAAATCTGCCTCTCTAATGTACCAAACCAGGTACTGAATTTAATTCCAAAGAGGGAGACTAAAATCTCGAATCATTTTTTAACATTTTACTCAACATAGTTTTTTTTCAGCTTTTTTTTTAAACTGAAGTTTAGTTGACTAAACATACAAAAAACACGACAAAAGAACAAAAGGAAATTTTTGGAGGTGATGGATACTATGATTGTGGTGACGGTATCACAGGTGTATGCTTGTCCAAATTCATCAAAATGTATACACTAAATATGTGAAATTATTTATATATCAATTACACCTCAATAAAGCTAAAAAAATAGTGAATATCATGGATACTTTCAGTGTATTTTACTACAGCACTTATCTTAGTATCCTACCTTTATTTTCACCTGCTTATTTTTATTGTCTATTCAATGTATTATATGTTTTTATGTTAGTCACCTGAAATCAAGTAATTTGATATGCATAACTTCAAATGTTGTGCTTTTTTCCATGCACAAAATCAAGCGAACATCTTTCAATGCCAAGTCAGAGGACAATATTCAAATATTTGAAGTGAGAAAAGCCCCCAAATTACTTTATCTGCATTAAAATTTATAATTGTACATAATGTTAGAAGGGGTTTTAAACTCAAAGTTTAAACTAGTCTCACCACATCTCCTTTTAATTACCCATAGTATGTTGTATTTGTACCAGTTTGGCACTTAATTATACAGTAACACCAAATATTTTACATCTTCAAAAATTTTTCTTGGTAACTAAAATCTTCTTCTTTGAGAATCAAAAGTTTATTTTATATTTGTCCAAAGAAGATATGCAAAAGGCCAATAAGCAAATGAAAAGATGTTCAACATCATTAGCCACTAAGGAAATGGAAATCAAAAGCAAAAGAGGTAGCATTTCATACCCATGAGGATGGCTTATCATTAAAAAAACTTTAATGAAAAATAACAACTATTGGAATGGATGTGGAGAAAGTGGAACCCCTGTGCATTCAGCCACTGTGGAAAACAGTTTGCAGTTCCTCAAAGTTAAACAGAGAATTACTGTATGACCCAGCAATTTCACTCCTAGGTATATACCCATGAGAACTGAAAACAGGTACTTAAAGAAGTACACGTATACACATGTTCACAGCAGCACTATTCACAACAGCCAAAACGTAAAAACAGCCCAAATGTCCATTAACAGATGAAAGGATAAATTGTGTATACAATTCTGTATACAACAGAATATTACTCACCCATAAAAAGGAATGAAGTACTAAATGTGGATGAACCTCCAAAACATTATGTTAGTGAAAGAAGTCAGATACATACGTTCTATGATTCAATTTATATGAAATACCGAGAATAGGTAAATCTACAGAGACAGAACACAGACTGGTGGTTATCAGGAGCAGGAAAAGGGGAGAAGAGGGAGCAACTACTTAATGTGTAAATGGTTTGCTTCTGGGGTAAGTAAAATACTCTGGAACTCAGAAAGAGGTGGTAGCTGCACAATACTGTGAGTGTACTAAATGCCACTTAATTGCTCGCTCGAAAATTATTAATTTAATGTTATGTGAATTTCATCTCAATTTTTTAAAAGTCTGTTTTAACCATCTGGGGCAGAAATATTTCCTAACTGTATTAGAATCTTCCATACAGTCTTGTTTCCCTTCTTTTAAAGAAAAGCACACTGAACATAATTAATATTTTCCTGTTGACTCAGGATCATCACTGTGAATAACAATGACTATATGAGTAAGCGTCACCCCTCTTACATCTTAATTATCTCTGAGCCTCAGTTGTCTCATCTGTGAAATGTCATAGTTTGACTAGATCACAGGATATTTAACAGTTTTAGAGCCACAGATACCTGTGAAAATCCAATTAAGCTACAGATTATCACCATAAAAAAATGCACGTGTGCACATACATACATGGCAAATTACATAGAATCTCAGGAAGTTCACAGACCTACTGAACTCACAAAGGCAATTTCCATGGGTTCAGCATTAAGGAGGGGGTAAGGATAACCTAATTAGATTATTTCTATGATCCTTTCAGTTCTAAATTTCACATTCTACTGCAGTCTAATACACTGGAATAGCCTCAAGATCTACATAGGTTCATGAAGATGTGCTTTTTACTTTGCGTAGTTTTATAAATAGTTGTCCTAGTTCACTGTCAAGCTGTCTACTACGACTGCTAGTTGCTATCCAACACTTAGGAGAACTTAAACTTTAAAAATTCAATTAGATTCTCATCAACAATTAGTCCTATGTATACTATGTTAGGCATCATAAGGGAGGAACAGAAAATAACCACTGTCTCACTAAAGTTAAGACAATCAAGTAATTACAAAAAAGGAGAATATCTCATTAAGTACTAAACTGGGATACTGATAATGAGCCAAAAGGTACTTAGATAAGAACAAGGACAGGGCTTCCCTGGTGGCGCAGTGGTTGAGAATCTGCCTGCCAATGCAGGGGACACGGGTTCGAGCCCTGGTCTGGGAGGATCCCACATGCCGCGGAGCAACTGGGCCCATGAGCCACAACTACTGAGCCTGCGCGTCTGGAGCTTGTGCTCCACAACAAGAGAGGCCGCGACAGTGAGAGGCCCGCGCACTGCGATGAAGAGTGGCTCCCACTCGCCACAACTAGAGAAAGCCCTCGCACAGAAACAAAGACCCAACACAGCCAATAAATAAATAGTTTTTTTAAAAAAGATATAATCAGCAAAACTTAAAAAAAAAACAAAAAACAAGGACAGGGAAAATTCCCTAGCAGTCCAGTGGTTAGGATTCTGCGCTTCCACCACAGGGGGCACAGGTTCGATCCCTGACCCAGAAACTAAGATACCACATGCTGTGTGGTGGGGACAAAAAAAAAGAACAAGGACAGTATAAGCTGGAACAGCTGGGGACAATTTCATGGAAGAACACTTGAATGGACAGGGAGAAAAGGGCAGATGTGATCAGAAGGGCACTCAAGGGACATCATGAACACAGGCAGAGCAGGTGTAATAAAATCTGTGTGCTGAGCAGTAATGGGAAATAAGACTGCAAAGATATGGATGGGCCAATCACAGATAAGCTTAAAATTAAACAATTATTTGCACCAACAAGAAAATAAAGACAACCTACAGAACAGGACAAAAATATTTGCAGGCTTCCCTGGTGGCGCAGTGGTTAAGAATCCGCCTGCCAGTGCAGGGGACACGGGTTCGAACCCTGGTCCGGGAGGATCCCACATGTCACAGGGCAACTGGGCCTGTGCGCCACAACTACTAAGCCTGTGCTCTAGAGCCCGCGAGCCACAACTACTGAGCCCGTGCACCTGGAGCCCATGCTCCGCGACAAGAGAAGCCACCGCAATGAGAAGCCCACGTACCGCAACAAAGAGTAGCCCCGGCTCGCCGCAACTGGAGAAAGCCGTGTACAGCAACAAAGAACCAAAGTAGCCAAAAATAAATAAA
The DNA here is from genome assembly GCF_965194805.1 of Balaenoptera borealis. Classification (NCBI taxonomy): domain Eukaryota; kingdom Metazoa; phylum Chordata; class Mammalia; order Artiodactyla; family Balaenopteridae; genus Balaenoptera; species Balaenoptera borealis. The sequence continues at coordinate 45,959,919 of NC_138879.1, read as the reverse complement.
TAAAATAAATAAATTTATATTAAAAAATTTTGCAAATCATATATCTGATAAGGGGTTAATATCCAAAATATATTTTTAAAAACTCATATAACTCAAGAGCAAAAGGGGTTCATCTTCAAGGAATTCATAGAAAAGACTCTGACAAGTACAGGTTTCTGGTAACTGTACTGCTGAACTGAATGAATAAGCATTTTCAGAACTCTAATGAAAAACTGATGAACTCATAAAAGTGCTAACAAAAGATCAAGATGAAAAAAAATTAATTACATGGGACTGAGTGAACTGAAAAAAAAAAAACAAAACATACAATCCAATTTAAACATGGGCAGAGGATATGAATAGACATATTTCCAAAGAAGACATACAGATGGCCAACAGGTTAATTGCTCAATTAACCTGTTGCAGCAGCTTTTAACCTGTTGGTTAATTGCTTTAACCAACAGGTTAAAAGCTGCTCAACATCACTAATCATCAGGGAAATGGAAATCAAAACCACAATGAAATATCACCTCACATCTGTTAAAATGGCTATTACCCAAATGAAATGTGTTGGCAAGGATGTGGAGAAAAGGGAACCCTTGCACACTGTTAGTAGGAATGTAAATTGAGGCAGCCTATGGAAAACAGTACAGAGGTTCTAAAAAATTAAAAATAGAACTACCATATGATCCAGCAATTCCACTTCTGGGTATTTATCTGAAGAAAATGAAAATACTAAAAGATATATGCATCTCCATGTTCACTGCAACATTATTTACAATAGCCAAGATAACGGAAACAACCTAAGTGTCCATCAATGAATGAATGGATAAAGAAAATGTGCAATACATACATACACACATATATAAAATGGAGTATTATTCAGCCATAAAAAGAGAAGAAAATCCTGCCATTTGCAACAACAGGGATGGACCCTAAGTGAAATAAGTCAGACAGAGAAAGACAAATACCATGTGATCTCACTTATATGTGGAATCGGGGTGGGAGGGGGGAGCTCTAGATACAGATAACAGATTGGCAGTTGCGAGAGGCAGGGGCTGCAGGTGGATAAAATGGGTGAAGTGGATCAAAAGGTACAAACTTCCAGTTATAAAACAAATGTCATAGGTATGTAATGTACAGCAGGGTGACTGTAGTTAATAATACTGTACTGCATACTTGAAAGTTGCTAAGAGAGTGGATGTTAAAAGTTTTCATTACAAGAAAAACGATCTGTAACTATGTATGGTGACAACTGTTAACTAGAGTTATTGCAGTGATGATTTCACAATACATACAGCTATCAAATCATGTTGTACACCTGATACTAGTACGTCAATTATACCTCAATTTAAAAAAGGACAGAGACTTCCCTGGTGGTCCAGTGGTTAAGAATCTGCCTTCCAATGCAGGGGATGCGAGTTCGATCCCTGGTCAGGGAACTAAGATCCCACATGCTACGGGGCAACTAAGCCCACGTACCACAACTACTGAGTCCGCGCACCACAACTAGAGAGCCTGCTCGCCACGACAAAAGATCCCGCCTGCCACAACTAAGACCCGACACAGCCAAATAAATAAACATTTTTAAAAATAAATGAAAAATTAAAAAGGACATATTTGCAAAAATAATCTATAGTAAAGAAGTCAAAACAGATGTGGGAGGAGTGATTACTGAAGGGAAAGAGACAAGAGGGAAGCTTCTGTAATGTTAGAAATTTTATAGCTTAGTCTGAGTGGTAGATACATTTGTAAAATTTAATTTGTGCACTTTACTGTTTGTATATTTTACCACAATTGAAAAAAAGGACACACAAATAGTTGCCAAATAATACAGCAGCTTTATAGCTTTGAACAGGTAGGCAAAGAGTGGTGTGTTAGGAGATAAATCTTACAGTAATATGTAAGAGGAACTGAAATGGGAGAGAAAAAGACAGCCTTTTAAGTAACTTAGAATTAAGATAATCATACTAGCTAACACTTATAGGATACAACATGCCAGGTACTGTTCTAAGAGCTTTACATATAATAATGCATCTAATCTTCTTAACAACGCTATGTGAAAGGTATTATTATTATCCCCATTTTACCGATGATGAAGCCAAGGCCCGGGTTAAGTAGTCACATAATGAGAATATCCGTGAAAAAACCCTTTCTTTTTCACCACTCACACTACATATATACCCATGAATATACAACAAAACAAAAATCAAAACAAACTAAAAAATGGCAATCTCAACCTACCAACAAAAACAGGGACTAAAACAGTGCTTTACCAGGGATGGAGAGCATTCAGCAGCCACATCCCTTTTCCCCATCCTGTAACTTCAATGTCAGTACCATCCTCTCACCAATTTCAGTCAGCATTTCCACCTGACTATAAACCTCACTCAGCAAGGACTCCATTTGCATAATCACCCTTCTATCCCTTACTCCTAAAATAAGGCTTCAAAAAAAAAAAAGAAGCTTCTCACAACACTGTTAAAGATCCCTGGAAAAGAGAACAAAGGGTTAAACATATTTCAAAGGAAGAAACCCCATGACTTCACAATCTGTTGGATGAATATAGGTGAGGAAAGAGATTAAAAGAATCAAAACAATCCCAGTTTCTAGCTGCAAGACTTTAGAAAGGTTATTAACAGAAATAAAAATAAATGTCCATAAAAGACTTGTACACAAATATTCATAGCAGTTTTACTCATAAAAGTCAAAAACTGGAAAAGATTCAAATATCAATCAACAAGTGAATTAATAAATTATGGTATATCCAAACTCAGGAATATTACTAAGGAACAGAAGAAATGAACTGCTGATACATGCAACAAAATGGATAAATATCACAGACATTACGCCAAGAGAAAGAAGCCAAGCACAAAAACACATATTGTGTGATTCCATTTCTACGAAACTCTAGGAAAGACAAATCTAATTCATAGTAACAGAAATCACATCACTGGCTGCCTAAGAATAAGAGTGGAGTGAGACTGATTGCTAGGGAATTTTCAGATGAAATAATAATGTTCTACGTCTTCACTAGGTTGATGGTTACAGTCACTGATCTCTACGCTAAAAATGTGTGAATTTTACTGCAAGTAAATTATACCTTGGTAAAGCAAGCTGACTTTAAAAAAAAGTGTTATTAGCATTGAAACAGGTGGGTAAACAGGGGAACCTTTTGCGAAAGGGAATGAAAAAGATGAGTTCATTTTAGATGTGTTGAATCTGATGTGCCTATAGATACCCAAGAAGTACAAGACATCTCAGATAGGCAGCTGGGTATATAGGATGGGGATGGGAGAGGCACTGGAAAGAGGAGAGAGAGAAAGAGGACCAGAGAGATAAAGAAAAGTATCAAGTGCTGAGACATCTACAGTTAGGGGCAGTCAGAAAGAAGAAAGAGTAAAATAAAATTTTTAAGAAGGAAGGAGATGATAAATAGTGTTAAGTATTACAAAGAAGCAGAGGGCATAAAGGACCACACATGAATTTATTCTTGCGAATTCTAAACCTGTCTTTTATGAACATTTTTTTTTCTAACACTTAACACAGTGTTTTGCAAACAGAGAGAGAGTCTCCCTCTCTGAGAGTCAAAGTCCTGCTCCCTGAAAATCTACCTAATAAACAAATTGATGTTTTAGGCACTTGAGATATTAAAAAAGAAAACAGGGTCAGGAGGACTGACGTCACAAGTAGATTTATGCTCTTAGAAACTTTTTTTCATATGTTTTTGGACACACTAAATGACTAAGAGAATACTAATAACATTTATATATCCTATATTAGCTATGCACACCATACAGTTAATTTGCTAACTATGTATTTTTCTTTCTTCTCTTTTTTTTTTTTGGCCGCGACTCGTGGCACGTGGGATCTTAGTTCCCCGAGCAGGGATGGAACCCACGCCCCCTGCAGTGGAACCTCAGAATCTTAACCACTGGACAGCAAGGAAAGTCCCATCTTTTTGTACCTTCTGAATTTTACATCATGTATTCTTATAACTTATTCTAAATAATTTAACTTTCTTCCATTATTTGAGGACTTTTTGATTTTTAAGGCAAAAGTTGATTTTCCAAAGGCCAACCATGGTCCCAGGATGCAAGGACAGCTTGGATGATGGAAATGTTTTGACTAACTTATTTTTCACAGACCTTGCCCACTACAGAGAGCTTTAGCTCTGCCCATTAACTTCACGTCGAAGTACTGTCAGCCTCTCAAAAACAAGCCCTTTCCTTCCGACGGAGGTAAGAAGACAGTTTTACAGATGAGATTTACTTGTTTCCTTTAATCTTTCCTAAGGTTTTCTTACAAAAATCCCTACTCCTGACTCAGCCTTCTACTTGACTTTTCTATTCCCAACAGCCAGACTCCCTCTTATTCTAATTACCAACATCCCCATGACTAGCAATTCACATACATGAAAGGAAATTCTCACTAAGAAAGGGGAGTAATAGAGAGATAAATCACATACACTAGAATTTCATGTACAAAGAACTGACGAAAGTTTCTCACACTCAGAAAATTAGAGAACAGGTTAAGTAGAGCGACAGAGGCAGAAATCAGACAGAAGGCGGTAAAAAACAGAATAAATGAATAACAAACAGCAGCTTCTAATCTGTGAAACTTTAAAATGCAATTAAATAGTCTACACTTGTGAAATTTCAGAAAAATCTTGGAGGAAAAAATGTTATTTACAAGAACAATACCACTGTTAATTCATTTAAGCCTAATTAACAATAAGTTGAATTAACAATATTTGATTGATTATTCAATCAAAGAGATTTTGGGTTTTTTTCCCTCCCTCTACCCTACTGCCAAGAAGGTTCTACTCAACCAAATAGAGTACAACTAGCTCAGGCTTTACATACACTCCTGGTCCCACCACTTACTGGCTATGTGATCTTAAGTTATTTAACCTCATGAGCATCAGTTTCCCCTCTATAAAATGCAACTGCCATCTACCTTCCAGGGATGTTGTAAAAAATTGAAATAAAAAATATATCTTAAAATACATATCTTGAATAGTACCTGGCACACAGTAAATGCTCAATAAATGGTGGCTCTTGTTACTACTAAAATTCTTACCATAAATTTCAACATTATTCACTTTTTAAATGACTAAATAAGCTGTAAATCAAAACGACATATATTTACCATAGCTGAAGTATTTCACTTCTCCCCTTGAGGACATACTGCACTTTCTTACCCTCTCTGTGAAATCTCTTAAGACCATACGACTTGCTTTGGCCAATGAACAATAAGCCAAAACGACATGACCCTCTTCCAGGTAGACACTTTAAGAGCCAATGAGTTATTAGCAACCATCTCCTTCCCAATGCCACGGAGATCATGGAACCATGTGATGGAGCCTCCATCAGTCTGAGACCTTACATAGTGAGAACACACAGAATCCCCCACAAACCCACACTATGCATCCATCATTCAAGCAAAAAATGTCTGTCCTGTTAAAAGCCACTGAAATCTTTGAACTGCTTGTTACCACTAGATAACCTGGTCTCTCCTGACTGATACACAACCAAAGCCAAAATCATTCTTTTCCTTGTTCTCTTGAAAAATAGTCATTCTCAACATATCCTGGCCCCTACCTCTAGTAAACCCCTGACTCCATCAATATTTCCACCTTAGTCTCTCTAAAATCCATCATGTCAGCTCTACTCCTTATTTAGACTTCTCTAGTAACCTTATAACCAAACTCCCTACATGTAATTTTTGCCCATCTATTCTCCACAACTCCAGAGTAATCTTTTTAAAACACAAATCTGATCATACCACACCCCTGCTTTTATATGATTTTCACATCAAATAGGAGCACAGCAAAAATGGCCCTTCAAGAAATGTAAGAGATGCTCGAAATGTTCCATATGTTGTTGTGCACAGTGGCTACATGAGTATATACAGCTGCAAAAATTCAACAAGCTTACACTTAATATTTATACACTTTGCTGCATTAATTATGCCTCAATTAAACAGTTAAAAAGACATGGCCCCTAGAGGGCAGACAGCAGAAGCAAGAAGAACTACAATCCTGCAGCCTGTGGAACAAAAACCACATTCACAGAAAGATAGACAAGATGAAAAGGCAGAGGGCTATGTACCAGATGAAGGAACAAGATAAAACCCCAGAAAAACAACTAAATGAAGTGGAGATAGGCAACCTTCCAGAAAAAGAATTCAGAATAAGGATAGTGAAGATGATCCAGGACCTCGGAAAAAGAATGGAGGCAAAGATCGAGAAGATGCAAGAAATGTTTAACAAAGACCTAGAAGAATTAAAGAACAAACAAACAGAGATGAACAATACAATAACTGAAATGAAAACTACACTAGAAGGAATCAATAGCAGAATAACTGAGGCAGAAGAACAGATAAGTGACCTGGAAGACAGAACGGTGGAATTCACTGCTGCGGAACAGAATAAAGAAAAAAGAATGAAAAGAAATGAAGACAGCCTAAGAGACTTCTGGGACAACATTAAACGCAACAACGTTTGCATTATAGGGGTCCCAGAAGGAGAAGAGAGAGAGAAAGGACCCGAGAAAATATTTGAAGACATTATAGTCGAAAACTTCCCTAACATGGGAAAGGAAATAGCCAGCCACCCAAGTCCAGGAAGCGCAGAGAGTCCCATACAGGATAAACCCAAGGAGAAACACGCCGAGACACAAGTAATCAAACTGGCAAAAATTAAAGACAAAGAAAAATTATTGAAAGCAGCAAGGGAAAAACGACAAATAACATACAAGGGAACTCCCATAAGGTTAACAGCTGATTTCTCAGCAGAAACTCTACAAGCCAGAAGGGAGTGGCATGATATACTTAAAGTGATGAAAGGGAAGAACCTACAACCAAGATTACTCTACCCGGCAAGGATCTCATTCAGATTCGATGGAGAAATCAAAAGCTTTACAGACAAGCAAAAGCTAAGGGAATTCAGCACCACCAAACCAGCTCTACAACAAATGCTAAAGGAACTTCTCTAAGGGGGAACACAAGAGAAGAAAAGGACCTACAAAAACAAACCTAAAACAATTAAGAAAATGGTCATAGGAACATACATATCGATAATTACCTTAAACGTGAATGGATTAAAGGCTCCAACCAAAAGACACAGGCTCGCTGAATGGATACAAAAACAAGACCAATCTATATGCTGTCTACAAGAGACCCACTTCAGACCTAGGGACACATACAGACTGAAAGGGAGGGGATGGAAAAAGATATTCCATGCAAATGGAAATCAAAAGAAAGCTGGACTAGCAATACTCATATCAGATAAAATAGACTTTAAAATAAAGAATGTTACAAGACACAAGGAAGGACACTACATAATGATCAAGGGATCAATCCAAGAAGAAGATATAACAATTATAAATATATATGCACCCAACATAGGAGAACCTCAATACATAAGGCAACTGCTAACAGCTATAAAAGAGGAAATCGACAGTAACACAACAATAGTGGGGGACTTTAACACCTCATTTACACCAATGGACAGATCATCCAAAATGAAAATAAATAAGGAAACAGAAGCTTTAAATGACACAACAGACCAGATAGGTTTAATTGATATTTATAGGACATTCCATCCAGAAACAGCAGATTACACATTCTTCTCAAGTGCGCACGGAACATTCTCCAGGATAGATCACATCTTGGGTCACAAATCAAGCCACAATAAATTTAAGAAAATTGAAATCATATCAAGCATCTTTTCTGACCACAACGCTATGAGATTAGAAATGAATTACAGGGAAAAAAACGTAAAAAACACAAACACATGGACACTAAACAATACGTTACTAAATAACCAAGAGATCACTGAAGAAATCAAAGAGGAAATCAAAAAATACCTAGAGACAAATGACAATGAAAACACGATAACCCAAAACCTAAGGGATGCAGCAAAAGCAGTTCTAAGAGGGAAGTTTATAGCTATACAAGCCTACCTAAAGAAACAAGAAAAATCTCAAATAAACAATCTAACCTTACACCTACAGGAACTAGAGAAAGAAGAACAAACAAAACCCAAAGTTAGCAGAAGGAAAGAAATTATAAAGATCAGAGCAGAAATAAATGAAATAGAAACAAAGAAAACAATAGCAATGATCAATAACACTAAAAGCTGGTTCTCTGAGAAGATAAACAAAATTGATAAACCATTAGCAAGACTCATCAAGAAAAAGAGGGAGAAGACTCAAATCAATAAAATTAGAAATGAAAAAGGAGAAGTTACAACAGGCACCACAGAAATACAAAGCATCCTAGGACACTACAACAAGCAACTCTATGCCAATAAAATGGACAACCTGGAAGAAATGGACAAATTCTTAGAAAGGTATAAACTTCCAAGACTGAACCAGGAAGAAATAGAAAATATGGACAGAGTAGGAGCAAGATGGCGGAAGAGTAAGGCGCGGAGATCACCTTCCTTCCCACAGATACAGTAGAAATACATCTACACGTGGAACTGCTCCTACAGAACACCCACTGAACGCTGGCAGAAGACGTCAGACCTCCCAAAAGCTGTGTGGATGAAAGGCTCTTGGTGCTCCAGCCAGGCATCAGGGCTGTGCCTCTGAGGTGGGAGAGCCAACTTCAGGACACTGGTCCACAAGAGACCTCCCAGCTCCACATAATACCAAACGGTGAAAATCTCTCAGAGATCTCCATCTCAACATCAAGACCCAGCTTCACTCAACGACCAGCAAGCTACAGTGCTGGACACCCTATGCCAAACAACTAGCAAGACAGGAACACAGCCCCATCCATTAGCAGAGAGGCTGCCTAAAATCATAAGGCCACAGACACCCCAGAACACACCACCAGACGTGGACATGCCCACGAGAAAGACAAGATCCAACCTCACTCACCAGAACACAGGCACTACTCCCCTCCACCAGGAAGCCTACACAACCCACTGAACCAACCTTAGCCACTGGGGACAGATACCAAAAACAACGGGAACTACGAACCTGCAGCCTGTGAAAAGGAGACCCCAAACACAGTAAGATAAGCAAAATGAGAAGACAAAAAAACACACAGCAGGTGAAGGAGCAGGGTCAAAACACACCAGACCTAACAAATGAAGAGGAAATAGGCAGTCTACCTGAAAAAGAATTCAGAATAATGATAGTAAAGATGATCCAAAATCTTGGAAATAGAATAGACAAAATGCAAGAAACATTTAACAAGGACGTAGAAGAACTAAAGAGGAACCAAGCAACGATGAAAAACACAATAAATGAAATTAAAAATACTCTAGACGGGATCAATAGCAGAATAACTGAGGCAGAAGAATGGATAAGTGACCTGGAAGATAAAATAGTGGAAATAACTACTGCAGAGCAGAATAAAGAAAAAAGAATGAAAAGAACTGAGGACAGTCTCAGAGACCTCTGGGACAACATTAAACGCACCAACATTCGAATTATAGGGGTCCCAGAAGAAGAAGAGAAAAAGAAAGGGACTGAGAAAATATTTGAAGAGATTACAGTTAAAAACTTCCCTAATATGGGAAAGGAAATAGTTAATCAAGTCCTGGAAGCACAGAGAGTCCCATACAGGATAAATCCAAGGAGAAACATGCCAAGACACATATTAATCAAACTATCAAAAATTAAATATAAAGAAAACATATTAAAAGCAGCAAGGGAAAAACAACAAATAACACACAAGGGAATCCCCATAAGGTTAACAGCTGATCTTTCAGCAGAAACTCTGCAAGCCAGAAGGGAGTGGCAGGATATACTTAAAGTCATGAAGGAGAAAAACCTACAACCAAGGTTACTCTACCCAGCAAGGATCTCATTCAGATTTGATGGAGAAATTAAAACCTTTACAAACAAGCAAAAGCTGAGAGAGTTCAGCACCACCAAACCAGCTTTATAACAAATGCTAAAGGAACTTCTCTAGGCAAGAAACACAAGAGAAGGAAAACACCTACAATAACAAACCCAAAACATTTAAGAAAATGGGAATAGGAACATACATATCGATAATTACCTTAAATGTAAATGGATTAAATGCTCCCACCAAAAGACATAGACTGGCTGAATGGATACAAAAACAAGACCCATATATATGCTGTCTACAAGAGACCCACTTCAGACCTAGAGACACATACAGACTGAAAGTGAGGGGATGGAAAAAGATATTCCATGCAAATGGAAATCAAAAGAAAGCTGGAGTAGCAATTCTCTTATCAGACAAAATAGACTTTAAAATAAAGACTATTACAAGAGACAAAGAAGGACACTATATAATGATCAAGGGATTGATCCAAGAGGAAGGTATAACAATTGTAAATATTTATGCACCCAACATAGGAGCACCTCAATACATAAGGCAAATACTAACAGCCATAAAAGGGGAAATCGACAGTAACACAGTAATAGTAGGGGACTTTAACACCCCACTTTCACCAATGGACAGATCATCCAAAATGAAAATAAATAAGGAAACACAAGCTTTAAATGATACATTAAACAAGATGGACTTAATTGATATTTATAGGACATTCCACCCAAAAACAACAGAATACACATTTCTCTCAAGTGCTCATGGAACATTCTCCAGGATAGATCATATCTTGGGTCACAAATCAAGCCTTGGTAAATTTAAGAAAATTGAAATCGTATCAAGTATCTTTTCTGACCACAACGCTATGAGACGAGATATCAATTACAGGAAAAGATCTGTAAAAAATACAAACACATGGAGGCTACACAATACACTACTTAATAACGAAGTGATCACTGAAGAAATCAAAGGGGAAATCAAAAAATACCTAGAAACAAATGACAATGGAGACACGACGACCCAAAACCTATGGGATGCAGCAAAAGCAGTTCTAAGAGAGAAGTTTATAGCAATACAAGCCTACATCAAGAAACAGGAAACATCTCGAATAAACAACCTAACCTTGCACCTAAAGCAATTAGAGAAAGAAGAGCAAAATAACCCCAAAGCTAGCAGAAGGAAAGAAATCATAAAGATCAGATCAGAAATAAATGAAAAAGAAATGAAGGAAACAATAGCAAAAATCAATGAAACTAAAAGCTGGTTCTTCGAGAAGATAAACAAAATTGATAAACCATTAGCCAGACTCATCAAGAGGAAAAGGGAGAAGACTCAAATCAGTAGAATTAGAAATGAAAAAGGAGAAGTAACCACTGACACTGCAGAAATACAAACGATCATGAGAGATTACTACAAGCAACTCTATGCCAATAAAATGGACAACTTGGAAGAATTGGACAGATTCTTAGAAATGCACAACCTACCGAGACTGAACCAGGAAGAAATAGAAAATATGAACAGACCAATCAAAAGCACTGAAATTGAAACTGTGATTAACAATCTTCCAACAAACAAAAGCCCAGGACCAGATGGCTTCACTGGCGAATTCTATCAAACATTTAGAGAAGAGCTAACACCTATCCTTCTCTAACTCTTCCAAAATATTGCAGAGGAAGGAACACTCCCCAACTCATTCTACGAGGCCACCATCACCCTGATACCAAAACCAGACAAAGATGTCACAAAGAAAGAAAACTACAGGCCAATATCACTGATGAACATAGATGCAAAAATCCTCAACAAAATACTAGCAAACAGAATCCAACAGCACATTAAAAGGATTATACATCATGATCAAGTGGGGTTTATTCCAGGAATGCAAGGATTCTTCAATATACGCAAATCAATCAACGTGATACATCATATTAACAAATTGAAGGAGAAAAACCATATGATCATCTCAATAGATGCAGAGAAAGCTTTCGACAAAATTCAACACCGATTTATGATAAAAGCCCTGCAGAAAGTAGGCATAGAGGGAACTTTCCTCAACATAATAAAGGCCATATATGACAAACCCACAGCCAACATTGTCCTCAATGGTGAAAAACTGAAACCATTTCCACTAAGATCAGGAAAAAGACAAGGCTGCCCACTCTCACCACTATTATTCAACATAGTTTTGGAAGTCCTAGCCACAGCAATCAGAGAAGAAAAAGAAATAAAAGGAATCCAAATCGGAAAAGAAGAAGTAAAGCTGTCACTGTTTGCAGATGACATGATACTATACATAGAGAATCCTAAAGATGCTACCAGAAAACTACTAGAGCTAATCAATGAATTTGGTAAAGTAGCAGGATACAAAATTAATGCACAGAAATCTCTTGCATTCCTATATACTAATGATGAAAAATCTGAAAGTGAAATTAAGAAAACACTCCCATTTACCACTGCAACAAAAAGAATAAAATATCTAGGAATAAACCTACCTAAGGAGACAAAAGACCTGTATGCAGAAAATTATAGGACACTGATGAAAGAAATTAAAGATGATACAAATAGATGGAGAGATATACCATGTTCCTGGATTGGAAGAATCAACATTGTGAAAATGACTCTACTACCCAAAGCAATCTACAGATTCATTGCAATCCCTATCAAACTACCACAGGCATTTTTCACAGAACTAGAACAAAAAATTTCACAATTTGTATGGAGACACAAAAGACCCCGAATAGCCAAAGCAATCTTGAGAATGAAAAATGGAGCTGGAGGAATCAGGCTCCCTGACTTCAGACTATATTACAAAGCTACAGTAATCAATACAGTATGGTACTGGCACAAAAACAGAAATATAGATCAATGGAACAAGACACAAAGCCCAGAGATAAACCCATGCACATATGGTCACCTTATCTTTGATAAAGGAGGCAAGCATATACAGTGGAGAAAAGACAGTCTCTTCAATAAGTGGTGCTGGGAAAACTGGACAGGTACATGTAAAAGTATGAAATTAGAACACTCCCTGACACCATACACAAAAATAAACTCAAAATGGATTAAAGACCTAAGTGTAAAGCCAGACACTATCAAACTCTTAGAGGAAAACATAGGCAGATCACTCTATGACATAAATCACAGCAAGATCCTTTTTGACCCAGCTCCTAGAGAAATGGAAATAAAAACACAAATAAACAAATGGGACCTAATGAAACTTAAAAGCTTTTGCACAGCAAAGGAAACCATAAACAAGACCAAAAGACAACCCTCAGAATGGGAGAAAATATTTGCAAATGAAGCAACTGACAAAGGATTAATCTCCAAGATTTACAAGCAGCTCATGCAGCTCAATAACAAAAAAAACAAACAACCCAATCCAAAAATGGACAGAAGACCTAAATAGACATTTCTCCAAAGAAGATATCAGATGGCCAACAGACACATGAAAGAATGCTCAACATCCTTAATCATTAGAGAAATGCAAATCAAAACTACAATGAGGTATCATCTCCCACCGGTCAGAATGGCCATCATCAAAAAATCTAGAAACAATAAATGCTGGAGAGGGTGTGGAGAAAAGGGAACACTCTTGCACTGTTGGTGGGAATGTAAATTGATACAGCCACTATGGAGAACAGTATGGAGGTTCCTTGCAGCTCTATTTACAATAGCCAGGACATGGAAGCAACCAAAGTGTCCATCATCGGATGAATGGATAAAGAAGATGTGGCACATATATACAATGGAATTATTACTCAGCCATAAAAAGAAATGAAATGGAGGTATTTGTAATGAGGTGGATGGAGTTAGAGTCTGTCATACAGAGTGAAGTAAGTCAGAAAGAGAAAAACAAATACAGTATGCTAACACATACATATGGAATCTAAGGAAAAAAAAAAAAAAAGGTCATGAAGAACCTAGTGGCAAGATGGGAATGAAGACACAGACCTACTAAAGAATGGACTTGAGGATATGGGGAGGGGGAGGGGTGAGATGTGACAGGGTGAGAGAGTGTCATGGACATATATACACACCGAATGTAAAATAGATAGCTAGTGGGAAGCAGCCGCCTAGCACAGGGAGATCAGCTCGGTGCTTTGTGACCACCTAGAGGGGTGGGATAGGGAGGGTGGGAGGGAGGGAGATGCAAGAGGGAAGAGATATGGGAACATATGTATATGTATAACTGATTCACTTTGTTTTAAAGCAGAAACTAACACACCAATGTAAAGCAATTATACTTCAATAAAGATGTTTAAAAAATAAATAAATAAATAAAATAAATTTAAAAAAAAAAGAAAAAAAAGAAAATATGGACAAATCACAAGTAATGAAATTCAAACTGTGATTAAAAATCTTCCAACAGGGGCTTCCCTGGTGGCGCAGTGGTTGAGAGTCTGCCTGCTGATGCAGGGGACACGGGTTCGAGCCCTGGTCTGGGAAGATCCCACATGCCGCGGAGTGGCTGGGCCTGTGAGCCACAACTGCTGAGACTGCGCGTCTGGAGCCTGTGCTCCGCAACAAGAGAGGCCGCGATAGTGAGAGGCCAGCGCACCTCGATGAAGAGTGGCCCCCGCTTGCCACAACTAGAGAAAGCCCTCGCACAGAAACGAGGACCCAACACAGCCAAAAATAAATAAATAATTAATTAATTAATTTAAAAAAAAATCTTCCAACAAACCAAAGTCCAGGACCAGATGGTTTCACAGATGAATTCTATCAAACATTTAGAGAAGAGCTAACACATCCTTCTCAAACTCTTCCAAAAAACTGCGGAGGGAGGAACACTACCAAACTCATTCTATGAGGCCACATCACCCTGATACCAAAACCAGACAAAGATACTCCAAAAAAGAAAATTACAGACCAATATCACTGATGAATATAGATGCAAAAATCCTCAACAAAATACTAGCAAACAGAATCCAACAACACATTAAAAGGATCATACACCATGATCAAGTGGGATTTATCCCAAAGATGCAAGGATTCTTCAATATATGCAAATCAATCAATGTGATACACCACATTTACAAATTGAAGAAGAAAAACCATATGATCATCTCAATACATGCAGGAAAAGCTTTTGACAAAATTCAACACCCATTTATGATAAAAACTCTCCAGAAAGTGGGCATAGAGGGAACCTGCCTCAACATAATAAAGGCCATATACGACAAACCCACAGCAAACATCATTCTCAATGGTGAAAAACTGAAAGCATTTCCTCTAAGATCAGGAACAAGACAAGGATGTCCACTCTCACCACTATTATTCAACATAGTTTTGGAAGTCCTAGCCACGGCAATCAGAGAAGAAAAAGAAATAAAAGGAATACAAATTGGAAAAGAAGAAGTAAAACTTCCACTGTTTGCAGATGACATGATACTATACATAGAGAATCCTAAAGATGCTACCAGAAAACTACTAGAGCTAATCAATGAATTTGGTAAAGTTGCAGGATACAAAATTAATGCACAGAAATCTCCTGCATTCCTATACACTAATGATGAAAAATCTGAAACAGAAATTAAGGAAACACTCCCATTTACCATTTCAACAAAAAGAATAAAATACCTAGGAACAAACCTACCTAGGGAGACAAAAGACCTGTATGCAGAAAACTATAAGACACTGATGAAAATAATTAACGATGATACCAACAGATGGAGAGATATACCATGTTCTTGGATTGGAAGAATCAATACTGTGAAAATGACTATACTACCCAAAGCAACCTATAGATTCAATGCAATCCCTATCAAATTACCAATGGCATTTTTTACAGAAATAGAACAAAAAATCTTAAAATTTGTATGGAGACACAAAAACCCCAAATAGCCAAAGCGGTCTTGAGGGAAAAAAACGGAGCTGGAGGAATCAGACTCCTTAACTTCAGACTATACTACAAAGCTACAGTAATCAAGACAATATGGTACTGGCACAAAAACAGAAATATAGATCAATGGAACAAGACACAAAGCCCAGAGATAAACCCACACATCTATGGTCAACTAATCTATAACAAAGGAGGCAAGGATATACAATGGAGAAAAGACAGCCTCTTCAATAAGTGGTGCTGGGAAAACTGGACAGCTACATGTAAAAGAATGAAATTAGAACACTCCCTAACACCATACACAAAAATAAACTCAAAGTGGATTAGAGACCTAAATGTAAGACCGGACACTATAAAACTCTTAGAGGAAAACATAGGAAGAACACTCTTTGACATAAATCACAGCAAGATCTTTTTTGATCCACCTCCTAGAGTAATGGAAATAAAAACAAAAGTAAACAAATGGGACCTAATGAAACTTAAAAGCTTTTGCACAGCAAAGGAAACCATAAACAAGATGAAAAGACAACCCTCAGAATGGGAGAAAATATTTACAAACAAATCAACGGACAAAGGATTAATCTCCAAAATATATAAACGGCTCATGCAGCTCAATATTAAAGAGACAAACAACCCAATCCAAAAATGGGCAGAAGACCTAAATAGACATTTCTCCAAAGACGACATACGGATGGCCAAGAAGCACATGAAAAGCTGCTCAACATCACTAATTATTAGAGAAATGCAAATCAAAACTACAATGAGGTATCACCTCACACCAGTTAGAATGGGCATCATTAGAAAATCTACAAACAACAAATGCTGGAGAGGGTGTGGAGAAAAGGGAAACCGCTCGCACTTTTGGTGGGAATGTAAATTGATACAGTCACTATGGAGAACAGTATGGAGGTTCCTTAAAATACTAAAAATTGAATTACCATATGATCCAGCAATCCCACTCTTGGGCACACAGCCAGAGAAAACTATAATTCAAAAAGACACATGCACCCCAATGTTCACTGCAGCACTATTTACAACTGCCAGGTCATGGAAGCAACCTAAATGCCCATTGACAGATGAATGGATAAAGAAGATGTGGTACATATATACAATGGAATATTACTCAGCCATAAAGAAGAACCAAATTGGGTCATTTGTAGAGACGTGGATGGATCTAGAGACTGTCATACAGAGTGAAATAAGTCAGAAAGAGAAAAATATCGTATATTAACACATATATGTGGAACCTAGGAAAATGGTATAGATGAACCGGTTTGCAGGGCAGAAATTGAGACACAGATGTAGAGAACGTACGTATGGACACCAAGGGGGGAAAGCGGTGGGGGGGTGGGGGTGGGGGGGTGATGAACTGGGCGATTGGGATTGACATGTACACACTGATGTGTATAAAACTGATGACTAATAAGGATCTGCTGTATAAAAAAATAAATAAAATTAAATTTAAAAAAGATATGGCCCCAAAGTAGTTTTTCAGCTTCATTTTACTGAATTTCCATCCCAAACCACGTAAATAGCCTATAGCCACAAACTATTACTTATTACATTCTTAGACATTGATCTTTCATGCTCTCAGGTATATAATTCCCTTTCCATTCCTACTTTTCTTCAAGGCCCATATAAAACTGCACTCCCTTAGGGGTCATTCCACCTAAACATCCCTTGACTTTACTTCACTTGTCTGATGACAGCTCTTTGTACCTTAGTATTCACTACACCAGTGAGTCTCAATAAGAGGTGATTTTACTCCCCAGGGGACTTTTGGCAATGTCTGGAGACATTTTTAATTGTCACAACTGGGGAGAGGGAGTGCTTCTGGCATCTAATGGGTAAAGGCCAGGGATGCTTCAAAATACCTTATAATACACAGCACAAATCCGCACAACAATGAATTATCCTACCTAAAATGTCAGTACTGCCATGTTTGAGAAACTTTGCTTTGCATTATTGTATGATGTATTTATTTGCAAGTCCACATCCCTGCTAAACTGAAAAAACAGGAGATTAAATCGAACTCATTTCTGTATCCCAGCACAGTATCTAGGAAATAGCAGTCAAAAATGTATAATAAATAGATGTGTCATCACTGAACCTATTTTGATAAGCACAGTGCCTAGAATGCAGCACTCAAAAGATACATGATAAGTACATGTGTTATTACTGAATCTTATTTTGATACTAAAGCTATGTAGCATACTGGTTAAACTGGTAGTCTTTAAATTCAAATTCCATAAATCACTATTTTGATTTGGTGTTTTCATAGTACATACCAACAGGTCATAAATTATAACCTATGTATCTCAAAGTGTTAAACTGAAATTGATTTCTATATTAAGCTTAAACCAAATATGAGTAAACCAAATAGCTTAATGACTATGCTTCAAAAGGATTTAACAAAGAACACTTTTTCAAAAAAAAAAAATGTTTTAATCTCATATCACAATGCCACCTGAATGAGATAAAGTAGAATAATAGATACTAAAATTTGGGATACCATTTCACCTAATATTAATCCAATATAATTCATGTGAAAAAAACAGAATGGTGGTGTATCTTAATATATTAATTGTCAAAAACAATTAGACAGTTTTTATATTATTTAATAAACATTTCGTACCTCAAAAGCAGAACCATTATATTGTTAATGACTGGATTCATCACCTCAAAGATAATCATAAAACGCATTTTCGATGTTTGCTTACTGTATCTATTTCACCATTCCTCCCCTAATATATTTCATGCCATCTCCAGGAAGGTTGAAAGAAAATGCGTATTTACAAGGCTCTTAAATTAACCAGATGCCTTGTTAAACTTAGTTGTTTAGAGTAGACAGACTGTAAATGTTAGGAGACTAAGTCTCCAACTTAAATTTTTGAGAGAATGATATATTATTAATACATCTACATTTCAAATCTGATAAATAAAAATGAAAGTTCTTTATTTGATTCCTATCTAAGGTTCTCAAAACATTTAACTTCCGACATAGGTTCATTCTTGTTGACTGAAAATAAAATTGCAAAAAAATCACATTTGGTCTTCCTTAAAGACACAAAATCTAATTCACTTCTGATACTGAAACTACTAAATGCAAAAAGAAAACAAAAAACAAAATTTAAAAAGCCTACCACCCTTATCATTTATTTGATTATTAAATAATAAACAACACCTATTTCATATGTATTCAACCAGAGAAAGAAAAAAATTCATTTGGTAACAATGCATTATTTAGGATTTTGGTATAACATCATTTACTACAGGAATAAACTCTCTTGTGAAACTTATTCTTCTAATTTATCAAATTATCTAATACATATTACAAAAACAAAATTCGTGTATCAATATTTTTGTTTTCCCCTAAAACCATGCTATTCTTGAGTAGTGGACCTCTCCAACCAATTTACCATACATTTGTATGCATATGCATAATCAGTTCAATCAAAATGTCACATAAAAGAAAGAAAGAAATATCCAAATTCTATACTTTCTGTTGCTAGCATTCAAGTTTCTCTACTACAGAACATTTCTTTCCTAAATAGAAAATTTTCACATCTTTTCCTTAAAATCTTTTTACTCTTGATTTAAGTTTTATGGCATTATTTCATAGAACTGAACTTTCACACATAATACACAAAAATATTTTGTATCTAAAGATAAAAGGATCTTTTCATTACGGTATTTTCAAATTACTTGTGCTTTTCTGGGTAATGGAAAAATTATCATCACTAACAAGCACATATGTCAAAGTAAAGGATCTGAAAGTGAGCACATCATACTGTGCCCCCAGGACTCAGAACCCTTGAATTGTAAGAAACAAAACCAAGTGAAATACTGTACTCCTATAATGTGATGTTCCCTATAAAAAACATCACAATCATCACCTACCATTTACACAGCATGAGCTTACTTAAATGCAGTATATTAAATACTGTAACACATACTATACAGAGTGCAACAGTGAAGAGTAAAGTTTCCTTAGCAAGTACCATTATAGGTTAATAAGTAATTTTAGTCTTTACAATCAAAGATATGGATGCTTTTGGCAAAGAGACAAGCTTTTCCAATTTTGAGTGACACTAAATTCCCAAGTGTAAAAAAGGAAAAACCTTGACCTTGTTTAGTAATGCTGTTCATCAACTTTTTCTAAAACCTTTCTCAGCTTCAGTGGAAATAAACTGGAAAAAATCAATCCAAAATACAAACTAGAGACTCGTAACTACCACCATAAGTGAACTAAAAACATCAACCAATGGGGCTTCCCTGGTGGCGCAGTGGTTGAGAATCTGCCTGCCAATGCAGGGGACACGGGTTCGAGCCCTGGTCTGGGAA
Source organism: Balaenoptera borealis (assembly GCF_965194805.1). Taxonomy (NCBI): domain Eukaryota; kingdom Metazoa; phylum Chordata; class Mammalia; order Artiodactyla; family Balaenopteridae; genus Balaenoptera; species Balaenoptera borealis. The sequence goes on along the minus strand of NC_138879.1, from coordinate 45,939,938 downwards.
GATCCCACATGCTGCGGAGCAACTAAGCCCGTGTGCCACAACTACTGAGCCTGTGCGTCTGGAGCCTGTGCTCCGCAACAAGAGAGGCCGCGATAGTGAGAGGCCAGCGCACCTCGATGAAGAGTGGCCCCCGCTTGCCACAACTAGAGAAAGCCCTCGCACAGAAACGAAGACCCAACACAGCCAAAAATAAATTAATTAATTAATTTAAAATAATAATAATAATAATAATACTCCCTCACTAAAAAAAAAAAAAAAAAAGCCTGCATGGGTCCTGATAAGTTGAGAGAGACCATCTGAGACTCATTCCCTCACTCTGTTCTTAAAAAAAAAAAAAAAAAAAAAGCACACTGAAATTTTTAAAATATACTTAATATACTTATTTAATACATTTAAAAAGCCACATAATAAACCTTATTAAAATATATATTGCAATTAATAGTTTAAAATTAAATCTACATATGACTCAAATAAAAATAAAAGATATTTTCTTATTATGTTCCAAATAAAGTTTTCTTTTTTTAAAATAAATTCTGCAATTCATGAGAAATTGCCCTCACATACATAGACGTGGCATTAGAGCATGTGATAACATGCTCCCCAATATAAAAACCTCAGAAGTTATCATCATACCCAAAACTGCTGGTATCCTGCCCAGGACCTATCAGTACCCCACAAGCTTTGAGACCTAGGAAAGGTAAATATGTGCAACATAACTAACAAATAGACTAGAGACTAGAATCAGGAGAGACTGAAAGGAGAATTGTTGAAAGAAAAAGAAAAAACAAGCATATTCATACTTCAGAAATATGCGGTTAGAAGTAAAAAGCATGAGTTCAAAAAGAAACTTCAAAAAAATTTATCTGTGTACCCAGAACACATATAAATAAAGCCCAAAAAAGTTTCCCATTACAATGCTCACCCTTACTTACACAACACACTCTAGTATTCCCCATTATTTTTTATTTAAAAAAATTGGTGTTGTGACCCAGTAAATTGAATTGACAAGTCACTAATGGGTCACAACCTAAAGTTTGAAAAGCACTGGCTTAGAGGAACTGACAACCACAGGAAGATCCTTGCTTTCCTCTGAATATCTAGTTTGAGAAAACTATTTAGGAAGTGGAAAAAGTGAGAAGACAGAATTCCTCCAGGGCAGGGACCAAACCCTATTGGCACATAATCATCACAACGTTTGCAGAATTAATATATTGTGGAATATAAAGCACTTTCAAGATGAGACATATCTACAAAACATACCTAAAAAAAAGGCTTAGGAGAACATGAGTACTTTGGATTCCCTCAAAGCCAGGGATGGTGAAAAGAGTTCCAGGAAGTAGAAGTATGATACCAAAAGACTTAAATAAACAAACGAAGTACCAAAGGGGAAGGAAATTTTGTTCTTTAGGACAGGTTTTACATCCAGCAAAGGAAAAAGAAAATCTTTCATAGAACTACATAGTAGTCCATTGCGGATACAAAAAAGTTTGTAAGCTACCCTTGGTTAGAAATTCGAACCATTTCTTTAAAAAATATACGTTGAGCTCCAAATGTATAAATCCAACTTCAAATCTAAATTATGGAATGTAATTCATTCTTAAATATTAGACTCATTATCTTCATTTGTAAACATTTATTAAGTGGCTAATATGTGACAGCCAACAACTTACTGGGTGCTTACTATGTATCAAGCAATACGTTAAGTACTTAACAAGGATTATCCCATTTAAACCTAGCAACCTTATAAAGTAGGCATTATTTTCATTTTATAGACAGGGAAAGTGAGGCTTAAAAATGTTACATAAAGAAGTTACACAGCTAATAAATGGTAAAATTAAGATACATTAAGTGACAGTTGTATTACTGGTGGCTGCAGATCCGAATATTTTGTTCCATTCCAGTATTTGTTGATGTTTTTCTCAGAAACTAAACTTTGCATGTCTTTCTAAATGAAGTAATTCATCTACTTCTGAATCTGCACAACACTATCATATTGAATAATTTTATCAAAAAGAAAAATCAGCCCCTTCTCAGCTTTAAAGATAAGTTAGAGGCCAATTAAATGTAGTTATGCTTATATAACAAGGTCACTGCTACTGGCATTTTTAACAGGCTATATATTAATTACGCAAAGTACCTAGTAACCTGTACTTTTATTAACTTTATTTACATGCCATGTAAATTTTTTATATTGTGAAAAACCTTTCCACCTTTTATGGGCCGCTTAATTTTGTCACTAGGTAGGAAAATGCAGCCTTAAACTGTATTTCAGAACAAAAGTCTGCTTCTAGCACAAACAGAAGAGACTGATATAGAAATAATTGTTACCAAATGTTGAAAGAACATTCCAATTGAAAGTAATTGTTTCTAGCCCCTCCACACAACATTTAAATTCATGTGCATTTTTTAAGAAGGTATGAAACACTTCAATGATATTAAATATCAATTTTTATCATTAAAATTAAAATATTTTAATCCAATATAATGGAATGAATAGAGGTTTGTATCTTTTACACTTACATTTTTAGAATCTGAAATCTTGAAGAATATAAAAAAATAATACAGCCATGAACAAGTACAGAAACCTAAAGGCAGACGAACATACGCTGGCACTCTGTTTAATGGAACAATCTCAATTTTATGCAAGACTTAACTACAGAATTGACACTTTTTAGAAGAGATGCATTCATATATGATCCTGAACTGAACAGCAGCCCTTAACTTATACATACAAAAAAGCTCCTAATTTCTAAAAGGTTAAATCAGTATGAGTACAATTATTACAACAGACTACTGATAACCAAAAAGATACACAGAGGAGAAATAAAATGATTTTAATATACAGAGCGGTCAAATGAAAAACACAGAATTTATTTCCAGGTAATTCGAATAACAGATTAATCTCAAATCTAATCTCAATGCCAACAGTTGGCCCCCTAGATAATTTCTGGATTTACTAAGTATTCATATCTACTAAGTACCAGCAAATTCTTAAAATAAATTACACTTTTTATGGTTAGTTAAAGAGTATTCAGTCCTAGTATTCTGTAGGTAATCAGTTTCTTTCTTACTAGTGGGATGGCATCATAGCATGGGACCAAATATCATGTATATACCTTTATATAAAGAAAACTTGTGTTATATTAACATGGTCAGTTAACTGCCACATCTACAGTTCTCCCAAAATATATATTACAGAAAATACAATAATTATTTTCTATTCAGTTCACTCATACTTTTGGTCCTGTATATTGATGTATTTCTTTAAAACCTCTCAGTTTAAATCTGTTTGAGAAACTATCCTTTAATTTGGAAGGAAATTTAGTTACTGTCAAGATAATCCTAGACTATACAAAGCCTTTAAACCCAATTGATTCTTAGAAATTCTTCCATCTATAAAACATGAGAATTATAACCAAATTAACAAATCAGATATCAGAATGCCAAAAATTAAGTCACTAAGAGGGAATTCAGAGAATCAGTTGTGAAAGAACAGGAAGTGATGTACACTGCCATTTTGTAGATAACTATTTAGAAACCCAAGAGGTACCATATAATCTGGAATCAATTAACTCAGACTAACAGCTCTTAGTTTCTCTTTCTGACAGTGGCATCAGAACTCACCTGCAATAACCTGCAGACAGTTTTTCCTTAATAATGAATTTATCTAATTGGTCATGAACATAGTTTTACCACCTTTAACAGAATTCCTACCAGCTATTGAAAAGGGTTTCTTCATAGTTGTTCTAAAGAGTACCTCTTAGTGCTAGCATGTTGATATATAGCAAGTAGTTTACCTATATCCAGTGTACATCCTTAATTTTTGTAGCCCTTATTGATAAATCCCCTCTGCCTGCACCTTTCCAAGACAAAAACAGTCACTTTTTACTGAGCAGTATGCTTGGGTTTATACATGCTAGTATATATGAATTAATTATCAACAAGCCATAACACAGGAATTAGACTTTACCTCACAATTTGCCAAAGAGGGGAAAACCACACACCACAACATGCAGCTTTGTGCCATGAAATAAAGATTCAAATGAGAAGTGCTGTTTAAGTTAAAATGAGTTCAGATAAAAATCAAAAGAGAATAAAGAAAATAAGGAGAATTCCATTTGCTCAGGAAAAATAATAAAAACTGATTTAACATACCATTAATGTGTCTCCCTCTATCAAAATCATGAAATAACATGACAGAAACTAAATTAATGCTTAACACTACTACTACTAACATCTTTAAATACCTGTCTTAAAAACAGGTTTCAAAATGCAACAAACACACCAAAAAAGCTCTGATGGACAATGTAATATGCAGATGGCATTTGGAAGTATTTAAAAACAAGTCACCCGCTAAGTAAAGCTTAAACACCAAATACAACTTGCTAGTAAAATGTCAAGACATGATCTCTGTAGTCATCTTCATCACTGTGTATAAAAGTTATTTAATTATATGAATATTCATGTACGGAACATTTTGAAATCATTTCATCAGTAACTCTAAATACTTAAAAGAAAAAAGTATCAACTGCAGATCTCAAGACTACTCTTTGGTCACAAGAACTTGGCAACACACTTCCAGAATGTTAATTTTTTTAAAATTTATTTCTACTCTACTAAACAAAACCAACAAGTACTACTGTAAACCAGATAAGATAATTTGTTTTAAATAAATATGACATGAAGCAAAAGAAGTGGAAAAACGACTTACTGACTACAGAATATAGATCCTATCACAGTATCATTAGGCAAATTAACCTTTATTAATTTTTATTACATTAAGAAACAAGGCATTTGCAACAGAAAGATTTGTAACCTAATCATTTTTGGAAAATTCCGATTTCAATGTATACAAAATAGTATTAACCCTAAAAATTCACAGCTCAGGGAGAAGGAATGTCCATCAGACAGCCTGTCTGTATACAATAATCTTTAATAATTCTTCAAGAACTACAAAAGTCATAGGAAGAAAAAAAAAAGAGGGAAATGAGGGAGTACAAAATTATTTTATTTTAATCCTAATGAAAACCCAATATGCTCACACACAAAAAAAGTCAACCCACTGTTTTTAAAAGAGACATCAAAACTGTTCTAACATGGCAGGGTCTCTCTTGAGAGGCCGTATCCCACCAACAGTAACAGACATACTTCCCAGGGACAGATCTCAGGGGAAGAGTATTAAACCAGTACAGTTATCGATTTAAAACCAAAGGAAAAGGGGTAACCTTTCTAAGGAAAGCGCCATTACTTCCCTCTCTTGCTCCCCCTCCCTTCAGTGTCTACACAGGCCTGTGTATGAAGAAACTGCCTTGGACTTCTGCAGCACTGCAGTAGACTAAAGGATGGGGAAGGGTAGGGGGAGAGAAACGCTTCCATCACCCCTAGAGAAGAGGGGTATAGATTTCCCGAGCGGGGAGGGAGGGTGGGAATCCACCCAGTAGACTACCCAGAGCAGTCTCCCTTCCCAAGAATTCACAGACACTACAAAGGAGGAGAGGGAGGAGCAGAGGAATCAGAAAGGAAAGGGACCTCGCGCCTTTAAATCGAGGTGCACATCAACCCAGTCTCCCTAGGAGGGCCACACCTTCCTCGAGACATCCTCTTCTACCACCCCTTCCGGTAACCCTCAGGAAAGAGGAATGTAATTGCTCTTGCCCCTCAAAACGGGAGGGCGCCCAGCTCACCAGCTTCTTCACCCCACCCACAGAATCACAGACCCTCCTTGTCTCCCTCCCCCACCCCACCCCCACAGCCCTTCTTCCGCGCAGCGGCCAAAGTGGGCCGAATTTCCCCGCCCCCTCCATGTCTCCCTTTCCCAAGGCAGAGGTGCCCTTACCCTTTCGCCGACAGGTCTGGGGCGGAGTAGGCAGCTGCAGCCCCCTGCAGCGCTTGAGTAGCCGCTACACTGGAGGGCGAGGAGTGAGGAGGAGGAGGGGGCCAGGCGACAGACCGCCGCCCCCCCCCCCGGAGCCCCAGCAAGCCGCCCAGCCCAAGCTCTGCGACAAGGGGCGGCGGGTTGGGGGGGGGGCGAAGGGACGACCGGGGTCGAGGAGGCGCCCTCAGCGCTTGGACTCAGCTAAGATGGCGCGGGGAAGTGCCGGGAGCCGCCGCCGCCGCCTCGGGGAACCGGCCCGGGCCTCGGCCGCCTCCCGTCCTCACACAGCCGAGGCCCTCTCGGTCCCCCGCCGCCGCCCCTCGGCGGGCGGGCCCACGCACAGCCCTCAGCCACCACCACCCCTGGGAAGGGGGCGCTCACAAAGGGAAGAGAGGCCCCGGGCCGGCCGGCCGGCGGGGCGGGGTCCCCAGGGGCTGGAGGCCTCAGAGGTTCGCGGGTGCCTCGCGCTCTCGGCCCGCGAAGGGCGCAGGCAAGCAGGACCCCTCCTCTCTCCTTAGGCAGGCGGCGGCACCGACTCACTCTCTTTGCCACCCTCCCTCTCTCTCTCCGAGCCCTGAAGCCACAGAGCCCGGCCGCTGCCCAGATTCCCCCCCCTTCCCAGACACCACTCCCCTCCTCCCGACAGTCATCCCCGTCTCCAATCTCGCGAGATTTCCCGCCTGACAGGCTCGACCCTGCGCGAGACAAGACGGCGTACGCGTGCACGCCCTCACGGGAGCGCGCGAGCGCTTACACTGGGCGGAGTCTCCCTAGTGGCCCAGAGTTCCATTCTTTCTGTCCCGCCCGGGCTCGCTCACCTGGCGGAGCCCTTCTGCTACGTGGGCGTCAGGTGCATTCATTTCACCCTGAAATCTAAGAAAGAAGAGCTTATCTGCTCTCCTCCTCCTTTGCTTTTCCCACTCCCAAAATATCCGTACCCCCCCCCCATAACCCTGCGAATGAGAAGCTTGCCCTGACATGTTGAATAGCCCCCTTCTTACACACCTTACTTCAACCCCTCCGTGGAACTCAGAGGTAAGCTGGTCAGCGTAATCAGTATATAATTGAGTTTTTCAGATTCTAAACGTTTATAATAATTTTTGGAACGGTAACAAGAGTTGGAAATACCGAGCTAAACCAGCCTATAGTTAGCGATGGTAGGAAAGGGACAAATTCTTGAAAAGTTTTTGTGGACTGAGTAGGTTGAGTAACAAGAGCAGTAAACAAACTAAAGAGTTCTAAAGGAAGAGGTAGTGCTTCTCATTTTTTTTAATGAAAAACATTTTTTTTTAGGGGAAAACCCCTTCAGTGGGCCACAAAGAGAGAAATTTTATTCAAGAACCAAAAGGTATGCCTAAGGTGCAGTCATAAAAAGTCTTGGTTCTTCAATCAATAAAACTGAGATGAATAGATCTGTTGTGTGGGACTTGTGAGTGAAAATGTACACCAGAACAGTTGTTGGAAGTTACAGTAAACTAGGAGAGTACATTGGCTGTGATCAGAAAAAACAAGTTCTCTGCTTCAGCCGGATGTACATGTAATTTGTTCTAAATGTTCCCTCTCCTAGTAAGGGTCCTTGCTTTGCAAGTCAGTCAGTCATTACTCTTTTCACCTATATCGTCAACCATTCTCAAATGGCAACTTCCCCTCAGCATTAAAAACAACAACAAAAAAAAAAACAAAATTAAAAAAACAAGCCCTAGTTTCTCCTTCTCTGAGGGGAAAAGAAAAATTATGATCTTCACCTCTCCTGTCCTTCACAGACAAAGTGTTGGAAAAGTTGTCTATCATCCCACCTCCACAGAAAATTAAGAATTTGATCTCGCCAAGGTCAAGAGTGTCCTCCTAGTTATGTCTAGTGGAGTATTCATTTTAATCCCTTCCTTCTTGACATCTACAATTCTTGACACAGTTGATACTCCTTCCATCTTGAAACTTGTGTTCCTCTTTGGCTTTTCAGCACCACTCAAAACCAGTTTATCTTGTACCTTACTGTCCCTGAAGCCCCTCTTCCTCCACCCACTCCTTAAATGATGCCCCTCCAGTCCCGATCCCATCTTCTGAAAGTGTTACAGCAAGAATGTTCTGGTTACTTCATATATTTGGGAATGGAAAGAGATTCATGCTTTACCATAGTATTTGTTCTTAATTTTTTTATAGAAAATTTCACACATACAAAAAAAGGAGTCAGATAGAATAGTAAACCATGTGTCTATCATCCAGCTTCAGCTGTTATCACACTTTATCAATCTTGTTTCACCTATTCTCCCACAACCTTTCCCCTCACCCCATGTACTTTTAAGTAAATCTCTAATAAACCATCATAACATTTCGCCTGTAAATATGCACTTTAATACGTATCTCTAACAAATACTTTTGTTGTAACATAACCGTGATTTCATTATCACACCTTTACAATACTTCCTTAATATTATTTAATACCCAATCCATGTTCAGTTTTTCCCAATAGTTTCCAAAATATCTTTTCATAGCACATTTATCTGAATCAGGGTCTGAACAAATTCTCCACTTTGCATTTGATTGATAGATATGTCTCTTAAGTCTCTTTTCATGTTCCCCTTCCTTTTTTCTTCCTTCCTTGCTTTTTTCCTTTCTTTTTTGTATGTAGTTTGTTGAAGAAATCAGATTATATATCCTAAGAATTTTCCATATTCTGGACTTGGCCAGTTGCCTCCTCATGATGTCATTTCACATTTGCTTCAATTATTATATTTCTTATAAACTGGTAGTTAAATCTAAAGATTTGATGTTGTATGTGTGGTGTTTTTATAGTATTTTGTATCTGCCACTACCTCGTTCTGACACTCACCTCCACCTCTACCACAAATTGTAGTTCCCCCCGCCCCGTTTCCTCAGCACATGGGGCATCTTAAGAGATTCTGGCTGTCTCATTATTATTATTATTATTATTCCAGATCTGTGCCTATGATCTGATGCAAATAGGCCTCCCTCCTCAAATTCTTCAAATTTCACACACACACACCTACACATGGGCTTATCCTAATGTCAAATTTGTTCAACAGGAAAGTACTGTTAGTAGATACTGCAAAACATATCAGTTATTTAATTTTTAGAATTTATCAAAAAAAAGAAATTTACACTCATCGATGGTAGGGAAATAAGTCAATGCTTAGAATGGTTGCAGATATTGCGCTTTCTGTGGATTTAACTCCTGAACACTTCTTGGATTGGTCTCGTTCTTCATCCCCATTGCCTCTGCTGTGGTGGTTCATACCTCAGTTTCTCACCTGAGGTACTGTAATTGCCTTCCAACTACTCTCCTTGCCACCCCTCAGGATGCCCCATTCTCTGTCCTGAGCTAAATGGTTTTATTCTTCCTAAAATGCAATTTCTAAAAGCTGAATGTCTCATTTCTCTGCTTAAAACTCTTGCATGACTCCCCAAAGGCTTCCAAATTAAATCCAAACAAAACCCCTGCATACCTCTCTAGCCTTAGGCTATTCCTACCATCCTGATATTATTCACTCTTCTGCTAACTGCTAATATGCTTCAAGTGTCACCTCCCTGAGAGGCCGTCTCATATCTCAACTAGGTATTCTTTTGAGCCTATAAATTGGGGTCAAAAAGCTGTGGGAGATGAATGGGTACCAACCATGATTTGACCTTGACAGAAAAGTTACCCAAGCAGTGACAAAACCAAGAATAAGCTCTTTCCAAACACTGTCTCATTTAATCCTCACAACAAACTTGTGATGTACTATTATTATTACCTCCATTTTATAGGTAAGGACACCAGGGTTTAGAGAGCTTATGTTACTTGCCCAAAATCAAAATAATAAGTAAGTGGTGAGCTAGAATTTGAACCCAGTTGTGAATGAATCCAAAGCATACTCTCTTTCCACCATATTATACTCTTGGTACCACCAACCGAGGACAGCTTGATGCCATGTACACATTTCTAGTGTGTAAGAGATGCCTGACTGTGTAATGTCAGTGTATTTGTTGTTGCACATGTATCTGTGTGAGAAAAGATAGCTTGTCAATGTGTGGTGGGTACACTGACTGATATGATATCTAGCTAATGAAACTATCTGTTCAGTATTGTCACTCATTAAAAGACCAAGTCATGTTCAACTCAGTTTAACAAATACTTGTTGAATTTGTTGACAGCTTGAAGTCTGGTGGTCATACCTCATTCAGACGTGGCTACAAAAGGCTGCCTGATAGAAGCATGGTTTCACAGGCTGCAAAGTAACACTCATCATATACAGAGTTGGTTCTTGAGCTCTTCATTCCCGTATTAATCGGGTTCATTTTGTGAACCTTTTACAAATGCCACATTTAAAAATGCCCTGCATGTGGAGGCAGCAGATTATTCTGTTTTAACGCACAGAAATAGACAAATGCTGGGCCAAGGTCCCCTAAGGATGGTAGAATACAATTCAGTTCAAGAAAGTCCTGTCCTACGAATGGATAAAGAAGATGTGGCACATATATACAATGGAATATTACTCAGCCATAAAAAGAAATGAAATGGAGGTATTTGTAATGAGGTGGATGGAGTTAGAGTCTGTCATACAGAGTGAAGTAAGTCAGAAAGAGAAAAACAAATACAGTATGCTAACACATATATACGGAATCTAAGGGAAAAAAAAAAGGCCATGAAGAACCTAGTGGCAAGACGGGAATAAAGACACAGACCTACTAGAGAATGGACTTGAGGATATGGGGAGGGGGTGGGGTGAGATGTGACAGGGTAAGAGAGTGTCATGGACATATATACACTACCAAATGTAAAATAGATAGCTAGTGGGAAGCAGCCGCATAGCACAGGGAGATCAGCTCGGTGCTTTGTGACCACCTAGAGGGGTGGGATGGGGAGGGTGGGAGGGAGGGAGATGCAAGAGGGAAGAGAAATGGGAACATATTGTATATGTATAACTGATTCACTTTGTTATAAAGCAGAAGCTAACACACTATTGTAAGGCAATTATACTTCAATAAAGATGTTAAAAAAAAAAAAAAAAAAAAGAAAGTCCTGTCCTAGAAACCTTTCGGTCTCAGGTATCTATCAGATAAGCATCTGCAGCAAGCCATGAATAAATTAAAGCAGCTGCACCAGAGTCTAAAAGAAAGCCAGCCCTGAAGATATCAGGCAGTTGGATGTGAAGGTAGTAGAGCCGTAGTTAAAAACATTGACTGTGGAGTCCCACCTCCATCTCTTACTCCTGTCAGTGAGTATGTTACTTTGTGCCAGTTTCATAACCAGGCTGGGTGTTGCTTTCCTTATCTGTAAAATGGGGTTAACATTACCTTCCTTACAGGGTTATGTGAGGATTTAAATAAGATACCATGTAAAGTGCCTAACCCATGGGAAATGTTTTAAAGTGTTAGCTGATATTGTGCATGTGTCAGGAGGTAAATATTCATCGCACTGCTCTGACACTACCCTCTGGCAGGCACCCATGATCAGTGCATCATGACTGTCTGGGACATCTGTGAATGTGGCAAGGGTTGGGCAGCATGTCTGTGGACTGAGAGGTTTTTGGAATGTATCTTCTGGACCAATTGGTGATTTTGTCATGCCCTTGTTTTTGGCTGACATCTGCCACAATTGAAAACACAAATTCCTACCAGAGTTCTGATACGTAGGATATGAAACAAACAGCTGGCAATCAAAACTTAAAATAAGTTGTTATTTTATTCGCCTAGGATTGTCTTTGGGCCTCCTCTTTAGCCTTCTCTTTGCTAGGTAGTAATATGATACTGGTAAGAAGTCTTTGGTTGAAAGTGACAACTGAAATCACCTTACAGGGGAAAAAAAAAAAGGAAGTTTATTAAACCCTGTAACTGAAAAGTCCAGTGCTTCAGGAATTAAAAGAATTTTGTCAGGTGTTTGCCTCATTTTGTTTCCCGTTTTCAGTCTCTCCACACACCATACCCAGCTCCCAGTTGCTTGGCTATTTTTCTCCATAGATTGGATTTTGTTATAAGGTTGACTGTGTTTTTATTGGAGGGGGGAATGCAACTGAGGGTCCGGGTGCTTCCCACTGCTGTCATCTAGTTTAATATACCCCAACACTGAATGCTGCCACTAATACTGTCCATACACAGGAAACGAATCAAGGGCATTTCTAATATTGGTTTTAACCAGATGCTTCCTTTGCTGATATGACACTGTATTATGATCACTAGTGACAGGAGCCCTGTCCCAAAATTTAGGTTTATACAACCACTTAATCTCGCCTGCTATGTGGCCTTTCCTGCATAACCTGCTCTCTCTCACCTGTTGCCCAAAACCCCCGAACAGGGGACAGAGGTCTAGTCTAGTGATCAAATGGTACCATATAAATGGTTATCATGAAACTCATCCTTTATTTCTCCTCTTCACAAATGTTCTCAACACGAAAATATAACAATATTGTAAATGCAGACATTGAAGTCATTTGGGACTTTGTGAGGACGAGCAGATCAGAATTTGGGGCATATGGACCAGAGACAGTGTTTCCACGAGAGGTGCAAACAGGCTTCACATAGATCATATTAGATGAACTTCCATCTTATTAGTTTATTCATGTAGCAGAGGCATGGATGCTGGACTGAGGCAGGGGGCAGAGTGGAATGGGAGGAATGGCCACAGAAGTCCAGATTTACAGTTCATCCCAGTTTAGTGACCCTAAAGGCAAAGGAAAGCTTCTCACTCTCACCTAACAGTATATAATATCCAAAGGAACATCTTTGAGCGGCCCAAATTGGACCCTGTGTTATATCCCCTTCTCTGGGCTAGTCATTTCACCAAGGGGTGAGACATTTTGATTGCCCTAGCTAGGATTGTGTGTCCACTCTGTGGCAAGAGGCTCAGAGTAACAGCTCCACAAAACTACACAGAGTGATGGAGAGGAAATTCCTTAAAGGAATGTAGGGTACTTTCTGCCAGAAGATGAGGGAGAAATTCTGGACAGACAAAAACAACAGATGTTCACTACAAGAAGAATAGAACTGCTGGCGAGGCCAAATGATATGGTTTTGTGGGGATGCTAGCTAGAGTACAATATATTGGCACTTGCTGTGGCCAGGTAAAAGAAAGCAACCATCGCCTGGACACAATAGAACTTTCATATCTATGACCTCTTTTGATCTTCACCATAACTCTGAGAAATGGGCAGGGCACACTTATTTTACAGAATGCACTTTTGAGGGTCAAGCAACACAGAGAAGCACAGTGGAAAACACATGGTTCACATGACAAGGCCAGGTATCTGGTATGTAGGTATCTGGTATGTACGTCAGTTTGGGAGGCAGGTGCCTTCCCAGACATTCTTAGAACGTTAGACAATTCTGAAAGTATCTGGCATGTGCAGGAACCCAGAAAATGCCCAGCATCCAGGTACATAGTGCCAAGGTGACTGCAGCTTCCTGGGAACTCTAGCACACATATGCATCTTTTCTTAGATTTCTCTATCACATTAATATTTATAGTTGCTATCCTTCCACATACTCCAGGATAACAGCCTTCATTCACTCATTTTACTTCCATCTCCCACATCTAACCCAATTTCTGACACATAGACAACCCACAATAAGTGTTTATGGAATAATGAATTGAAGCAATAATGAATAGCAAGCATTATTGAATGTCAGTTATGTGCATTATGCTAGGCTCTATGGATATAGAGATGAATAAGATACAATTCCTATTCTTGAGATCACAGCCTGATGGAAAAGGCCAACAAATAAACAGTCCTAAGTCATTTAGGACTCTTTGGCTGTAAGTGACATAGACCCAAAGTAGTTTAAGAAAAAAATGGGAATATTTTGGCTCATACAAGCTAAAAAGTCCACAGTTCGGGCTGGCTTCAGGCAGAGTTAGTTTAGGGCTTAAATGCTCTGGTTTCATCTCTAGGACTTCCACCATGTTATCTTTGGTCTGGGGGCTTCCCAGCAAGAAACATCAGCAATTCCAGTCCTTACATCCTTTCAAGGTAACAGACTGTAGTGGTTCAGAGTGAGAGCTGGTTTGACACCTGGCCTCACCACATACCGGCTATGAGAATTTCAACAAGTTAATCGAAACACTCTGTGCCTCAGTTCCACCATTTGAAAAAGTGGAATAATAACTGTACTTACCCCATATAGTTATTGTGAGGGCTAAAGAAAATAAATTGTGTTCAGAACTCTCCCTGGCACGGGATAAGCACTTAATAAGTGTTAACTATTTCATTATTTTTGTTATCATTATTGTCATCAAATTTCAGGAAAAAAATAAGAGAATTTCTTTCCCCAAATTGCCAGAGAAAGTTTTGTTGCCTCTCATTGGCTCTATCTGGATCATGTGCCCATCCCTGAGCCAGGCACTGGGGAATGTCATACACTGCACACAATGGGGGCTTAGGCCTGATAAACGTGCTCCATCTCTGGAATGCAACGTCACAAGAACCACATAGACTATGAATAGAGGACAGGCTTGTTCCCAGCAATTGAGGTGGATGCTAGGCAGCAAAAACAAGAGACGAGCAGCACAATAGGCTTGATGGTACAGTCTGGCCAGTGCTGGGATCAAGGTAAATAATGCGAGCCCATCTGAGGAGCTTCTGGGAAGAACTGATTTCTTTTAATCGACTACCTAGGTCCCCTAATCCAAAAGGGACTGTGGTAAAACATACATAACAAAATTTACCACTTTAACCATTTGAAAATATACAGTTCAGTGGCACTAAGTACATTCACGTTGTTGTACAACCATCGCCACTATCCATCTCCAGGATTTTTTTCGTCTTCCAAAACTGAAACTCTGATCAGCTATACTCCAATATAAAATAAAGAGTGAAAAAAATTTTTTTAAAAACTGAAATTCTGTATTCTATACCTATCAAACAACAACCTCCACCGTCCTGCTCCCCGCTCCTACCACCGGTAATCTCTAGTCTACTTTCTATCACTGAATCTGATGACCCCAGGTACCTCATATAAGTGGAATCACATAGTGTTTGTCTTTCTGTGACTGTCTTATTTTACTTAGCATAATGTCTTCAAGTTTCATTCATGTTGTAGCATGTGTCAGAATTTCATTCCTTTTTAAGGCTGAATAATATTCCATGTATGTATGTATCAAATTTTTTTAGGCATTCATCTGTTAATGGACATTTGGGTTGTTTCCACCTTTTGGCTATTGGGAATAATGCTGCTATGAACATGGTGTACAAATATCTGAGTCCCTGCTTTCAATTGTTTGGGTGTACAGGGGTTGAGCTTTTTTTGGGGGGGGGGGTTGAGCTTTTTAAGAACAAAAGAAAAAGCAACTTTATTAACTGATTTTTTTCCTCTCTTTTTGATAGACTATGTCAAATTCCCAAACTCCCATGCCGCCTCTGACTTGGACCACTCCCACTCTATTGCCCAATCATATGCCCTTACTGCTGAGGATATACATGAATACAGAGGTTTCCCCCATCACCACCATGGGACCCAAGAGTCTGCTTTGGAATTGGATAATGCACTGAGAGAGCTAGCCTTCCACTCACATCAGACTCTTTGAATGATAGGAGGAGCTTAGGATTTGAGAAACTTTGCTTTCCAGGGAGGGAACATGCCAGCTGCGAAAAGCCCACAGGTGTAAACTGTCAGATGGTGACTGCCTGTGAAACCTGTCAAGATTCCTGACAGCTCATCTGAGAACCTAATTACCAGTTACAAAGAGAGACAGGAAAAACGTGTTGTCAGAGAGCGCCTCGTCAGAGAGAATGAGGTACGGTGTCCTGGCCTCGTCATCAGCCTTCTTGTTTCAAATAGAGCAAAGCACATTAGTATAATTGACATTACACATGTTTATTATCGGGAACAAAGGGACCATGTCAAACCACAGCCCTGTATCAGCTGAGTCTTTGGTAATCACATAAATTGAACAGTGGCATTTGACCTGATTGTACAAACACTTCTGGTATTCTCAGTGCCAAGGATAATACCAAACCATACTTAACTTTTCCCCTGGAATTTACACAAACTTCAACCAATCCTCCTCCTTTCCTGAACTGAAGAGGAGCAGTGATCCTTTGTTCTGGTGAAGCTTAGAGAGGGATAAAAACTTACCTAATCAGCAACCCAGCATCTTATCTTCCAAGGAAAATAAATTAATATCAACCACACTGCAGCAGCAACATGAGGAAACCAGCAATCTTTACCAAGAATCTTTAAATTGGGGGAAAGCAACATTAGCGTATTCACATGCTAGTTTTTACAAAGTCTTGGTCCTCTAGTCTTGCAAAAACACTCACACACACTTCCCATTCGCCTTTCTTTCTTCAGTTGCAGCACCTGAGCATGGATGCTAACTTTCTCAATGGGAAAAATTTTCTTCAGATTCTTGAAAATCAGGGACCTCCTATTTATTGCAACAGGAGACCGGAGGAAAGAGTTAACATTTACTGGGCACATCTATTATGTCCCAGATACTATGTTTTACCTCTGTCTAATTTAATCTATAAATCAACTGGCAAAGTAGATACTATTATACACATCTTCAGATGCCATATCTGCAGCTCAGAGAGGTTAGGTAAATTGCCCAAGATGACGCAGCTAGTAAATGACAGAGCAGATTTTTTTAATGTATTTATTTATTTCCTAGGACAGTGCTTAGAACCCACTTTCTGGCTCCAAAGCCTGTTCTCTTTGTAATGCATTATGCTGCCTCAGTAGAAGAAACTAAAGGGATTCCCAAGAGATAAAACTGATAAATGCATTTCTAGTGCATTTAATTTTCTTATACATGTATGGATTACAATTGCCTGATTAAATAGAAGACATTCAACAAAATACTCCATCAGGTTCAAAGATGCTACAGAGAATAGAGAACTGGGAGGGAAAAGAAGTAGATGAGAAGAAAGAAGGACCAGGAAGGGAAAATGCCTGGGAAATGTAATGGGTAGCAGGAGGTTAAGGTTGTTCTCAGATCCAAGATCCTAAGACCCAAGGAACCAAGCAAAAGCTGATACTCCTTTTTTGCTTCATTCACCATTTATTTCCTCTTCTCCTATAAAAGGATTAGCAGGATGGGCTCAGTGGGAAAGGAGGCCCCTGTGGGATCCTGTTACCAGCCATCTGTGTTCTGTTCTTTACTTTTGAACAAGACAGCTCCAAAACTCTGAACTGGAGAGGGAGTTGGAGCTGCATACAGATCAGCAGAGCTGTTGCTAACAGCTCTGACGCCTGCAGAATGACTCAACCCTCTGTGCCTGGCAGAGTCAGCTGTGGTCCCCTGGAGCCTCCTACTCTTGGGAGAAAATCAGAGATGTGGGAAAGTGGCTTGGGGAAAAGATCCAGAACCTGCATCTTGAGTAGGAATTCAGGCTGGAAGGATAGGTAGGGGCATCTTCATTTAAGAGTACCTGCTGATGATGGGGGAGGGAGTAAAGGTGACGGTGAGGGAAGCACAGTTCTCTATACATTTTAGCTGCTCTGCAAAAGGAATATACTCTCTGGAGGATGGCAGTCAGCAAAAGCCATATGGCTGTGTCACCAGGAATTCAGCCCAAACACAAATCGCACTCACTTCCTGGGGAAATTTTACTCAGGTATAGGCATCTCCTGCCATTCCCTCACTTTCTGGGGAACCTAAAGACTCTTCCTGTTCTTACACAGCACCATTACTATTTAAGAACATGCTCATGCTGAACAGTTGCTACTGTCAGACCTCTCCCCTGGTAACTCACTCAGATCTCTGAGATATAGGCATTTAGGAGGAAGTTACTTGTGTATCTCGCCAGGAGGCATCTGGATTTACCCTATACCAATACATACACACCCTACTCCACTACCACCCCAAACAACACCAGGCCTCCTCAAAGAGTTTTCCTTTCAATTGGCTCCTTACCACTCATCAATATATAGCCCCCGAAGTTCGGCTTCCTGTTGTCATGGTAACTCAAAAGAAATGGTTGAAGCTGCCAATATGCAAGAGAGTCCCTAAACTCAGACTCCTTTAAAAACAATAGCATAATGTGGAATCACCACTCTATCCACCCTCCTCACAACACCAAATACACACTCTCAATTGTAGGTTTTATAGACAGACTCAGTTCTTGGAATAGCTGAGAAAATGGCTGTTTTGCCCCAAATGAAAGGTTTCCATATTCTAATACAATTCTTTCTTTAGACACTAGCCTAGAAATCTGACCAACCTACCAAGTATTAACATCTCTAAAGGTCCATGGAGTTTACAAAATACATCCATATGTGCCCTTTACTTATACTTCATTTTTTTCTGTGCCTGTAGGAAGAATCTGGGCATTTGGTATTTCAGGGCTAGGACTGCTGGCTAGTTTCCCACAAAGGGTAGGGGACTTCTGATGTCCTCATATAATACATGTGAAAGTTCTTTGTACCCTGTAGAAGAGTGTTCAAATATTCATTTTTAACTACTCTTCCATGCCCACATTCCCCTTTAGTTCAAAGCTATATTGCATAGGACTCTGGTGCCAAAATTCCTGGTATGAATTCCTTCTCTACTGTTTACTTTGCACTTTTGGCAAGGCTTTCTCTGTGCTTCACTTTCCCCATCTGTGAAATGGGGAAGATAATAGTACCCTGTTCAATATACACACTACTATATATAAAATAGATAACGATAAGGACCTACTGTATAGCACGGGGAACTCTACTCAATACTCTGTAATGGCCTGTATGGGAAAAGAATCTAAAAAAGAGTGGATATATGTATATGTATAACTGATTCACTTTGCTGTACACCTGAAACTAACACAACATTGTAAATCAACTATACTCCAATAAAGATTATTTTAAAAAAGAACTTCTATCAAATGACAGTCAGAAAAAGTAGGAGAAACTAAAATTACCAATATATGCTAAAAGTTCTGGCTACGGTTTGCTAAAGCAAAGGATTGAGAGTGTGGTTTTAAAAAATAAATCCTTGGGAATTCCCTGGTGATCCAGTGGTTAGGACTCCACGCTTCCACTGCAGGGGGCACGGGTTTGATCCCTGGTCAGGAGCTAAGATCCCGCATGCCACACACCATAGCCAAAAATAAATAAATAAAAAATAAATCCTCAATATTATTTATAGAAAAAATAGTACCCTGTTCAGAGGGCTTCCATGAGGATTAAATAAATTAAAATATGTAAAGTACTTTGATCAGTACCTGGTTTTATATATCAACTATGCCTCTGGACAGAGTATGTTGCTGAGAAACACAGACAGACAAATTACCCTGACCTCAAAGAGTTCAAAGGCTGATATCCATATGATACAGATAGAAAAACCAATAATTACAGGTAATGTGACAAGTACTTCTCTGAATGGAGAGACAGAAGAGACAAGAGGGCCAGAAATTCAGCCTTGAAGGTTGTCTGGGTTTTCCTAAAACAGAAATGGCTTATTAGTTAGGCACTCTGGGTTGCAAAGGACAACTCACCCCATTTAGCTCAATAATGTTATTTTAAAGATATATGTCACAAGAAACCCAGGAAAACTAACAGCCCAGAAGAGCAAGAGACAGCATCTTAGGAATTTTCATCCTGATGCTAAGGATGCTAATGACTATTAGCACGACTTAGCTATCCTCCAGGCAGGACCTCTTTTCCAACTGGTTCCTTATTCTTCGCTTTGTATTTATGTTCTCTAATTTATAGTTTCTATATCCTCACAGCTCTAGCTTGCCTTGACCCCTCATGACTCTGAGTTTATCTCATGACTTTTCTTTATATGTCATTTTAGCTCTTGTTCCTGTCATTAATAGCCACATTCTCGGGCTTCCCTGGTGGCACAGTGGTTAAGAATCTGCCTGCCAATGCAGGGGACGTGGGTTCGAGCCCTGGTCCAGGAAGATCCCACATGCCACAGAGCAACTAAGCCCGTGTGCCGCAACTACCGAGCCTGCGCTCCAGAGCCCACGAGCCACAACTCCTGAAGCCCACGTGCCACAACTACTGAAGCCCACGCGCCTAGAGCCCGTGCTCCTCAACAAGAGAAGCCACCGCAATGAGAAGCCCGCACACTGAAACAAAGAGTAGCCCCCGCTCACTACAACTAGAGAAAGCCCGCACGCAGCCAAAAATAAATAAATAAATAAATAAATAAATTTATTTATTTATTTTAAAAAATAACCACATTCTCTCCTTTCTCTAACTCATTTTTAGAGAGTAAGAGAGAATCTGATTGACCTAGTCCTTTTTTGGTGCCAGGTATGTTGTAAGTTGCTGGCCAGGTTCTGGATTGTCCACTATTGCATCAGGTGCCAATTCTGGTCTAGTCAGCTAAGGCAAAAGTACCTCCATGAACTCTACATGAACTGTGGCTACCTAGGGCTGCCTCTTCAACAGTGGCTGTAGGTGGGGAATTTTCCCTTGGAAAGGAAATATGGATGTAGCGGTCATGAAGTTCTGTTTAGAACAGAAAGAAGAAATAACATAACAAAGAGCATGGGAAAGAGAAGTGCAGTGGGTGTAGAGTTGGTTCAAGACATTTATTTACTGAGGCATTGCTAAACGTCAGTCACTGTGCCAGGAGTGGATAACAAATGCCGTGATAAATGGTATATAGGGCGCTATGGGAACCCATTGCAGGGTCACCTGAACCAGACAGGGAGTGTCAAGAAAGCCTTCTTAGAGGAAGTAAACTCTACACTGGGACCAGAAAGCGGAATAGGGGCACTTCCCTGGTGGTCCAGTGGTTAAGACTCCACGCTCCCAATGCAGGGGGCCCAGGTTTGATCCCTGGTCGGGGAACTAGATCCCGCATGCGTGTGGCAACTAAGACCCAGCGCAGCCAAAATAAATAAATAAATAAATATTTTAAAAATAATAAAAAAGAAGAAAGAGGAATAGGAATAAAAAGGAGCATAGCACATTCCAGGATCTGAAAGTAGCTTAATGAGGCTGCCAGAAATGAGAGGGAATAATAAGAGACAGGCAGGGACTACATCACTCAGGACCTAATAATTGTAATTACCATTTATTGAACACAGAACTGAACACTATGCTAAGCATTTTATATACATGAATTGGCTTATTTAATCCTCCCAATAACCCTATGAGGTAAGAATAATTATTGTTCACATTTTTTAGATGAGGAAACCAGGATTCAGTGAGATTTAATAATTTTCTTATGATCACTTAACTAGCAAGTGCCCAAACTGCTAAATTATACTTACTTTATGGGCCATATTAAGGATTATTGTCTTTATTTTAAGAGCAGTGGGGAAGCCATGGAGGGATTTTAAGCAAATTTGCATTTCAGAAAGATTGCTCTGGTTGCAGAGTATAAAACGGGTTACAGGGAATAAAGGGGGGACACAGGGAGACCCTTTGAGTTCCTATTGCAGACCAGGTGAGAGATAGTAGTAAGTTGGACAAGACGGTAACAGTGACATGGATTTATTACTCTGATCAATACATATTTAATAAGCTCCTACTATGAGTGCTAGGCACCAAGGATATAAAGATGAACAAGGCAGATGGGGTCCTGCCTCACAGAGTTTATCTGGGATAGAATAGACAGGAATTAGTGGAGTTGGATGTGAGAGTGATGGAAAAGAGAGGGTCTGGGATGATTTACTGGCTTGTGATTGGCTCCAGCACCCTCACCCTTTCCACCTCACTACTCCCTCTAAGGTTGTGTATGTTCAGGTGGGGAACAGCGAGTTAACTGATAAAGTTAGGAAGGAAGACCAAGGATAATTAGGAAAGAGTTTTGTATGCCATTCTCATCAGCTCAGACTTTACTCTGGAGACTTTAGGGAGCCGTTGAAAACGTGTCATCAGGGAAATGGTTTGACCAGATATACATGTTAGCAAGACCAAGATTTATCCTTTCTGAAACTTAGAATTCCTCCAGGGCTGTATACCCAGTTTGAAAGGGTGATGAAGCTCAAATCTTCTTTTCATATTCTGTCCTCTAGTGGCAAGAGGAAAATTAGCAAGTTCTAGCTCCACAGGTTTATAAGGAGCAGCCAGCTTTGATTTGCCCTGAATGTCACAGCTCCTGTATCTCTGAGCAAGTTCTGTTGCTCCGTCTTCAGCAAAGACCATCCATTTATTCCAGGATTCCCCCAGTTCCATGGACACAGCTCTGTCTCCCGTTTTAGAAAGCCCTCTTCTGAGAACTCTCACCAGCCTGGTTCCCAACCTCCCATCCCCACCTCCACACTCTTCCTCTCTTCAGCGCCCTTGCAATGCAGATCTGGCAGTGGGCTGCCCTAAGGAGGCTGCAAAAGCTAGCACTGCTGCCCTCAAGTGGAGACCTAGGGAAGTGCGCATTGCATTTTTCCTGGAACCACTCCCTCTCGGAAAGTCAATTCTTTAAACTTGGTATCTTATTGAGCCTCCGTTTCATTTGCATCCGAGTTATAAAAAAACAGTGCCCCCTTCTACTCTAGGACTCAAACTTAAGGAAGCAATGTGGAGGAGGAAAAAGCAGGAGCTCCTCCCTTCCATGAATTCAGCATCGTCATCATCACCATTACCAGTAACAGACTTGGAAAACAACTTATCAAAGGCTTGAAAACAGAGAGTAGGGCAGATATAGGGTAGCCTCGTCAAAGATATCTCCTGCTTTCCTTGAAAAGAGTTGTTGTCTTTCTCTCAAACCTTAATCCTTGTCCTTTTGTCCCAGAGTCCCCACGCTTCTAAAATGGAGTTCTGATAATGCCCATCATAATGAAAGAGTCACATCCAAGTGTATGGATCTTGGAAATAAATACTGGAATGGCTTCTCAAAACTCCGGATTGATTTATGCCCTCTGGCAACGTTCCTTTGGCATCCTCACCAACGCTAATGAACTTGGGCCACAGTCTCCTCCACTCATTGACTCAGCACTTAGTGGCAATGTGACCCTTTAAGTCTCATCTCAGCTAAGACAGCTCCTCTACCTGCTAAAAGGGTGATTTTGTGAATTAAACACTGATGCTGTTTTTCTGATTTAGCACATACACACCACCCACAGGCAATTTATTCCAGAATTTCTTTTAAAGCCAGAGGCTTTAAGATTTCTGACCAACAGATCCCTCCCCCATTCAGGCCCTCTATTCACCCAGGAATTTGAGATGGAAATAGTACTGCTGGCTAGAGTAGAGTCGCATACCAGTGCTGCTGAGAGCTGAGTGGCCGTTGCCATGGGGGCGAGAGTGTTTGTATAGAACTGCCTATACAAGGTGGTAGGCTTGAGGGTTGCTTAGCTTCGGAGGATTCTAGAACTGAGCCAGCTCCCTTATTTTACAGATGAGGAAATTGAGGCCCATAGAGTCAGTTCAATGACTTATTTAGGGTCCTAAGGCAAGTTAGAGACAGAGTTGTGCTCTTTGCAATATTATATCACCTTTTTCCTGAAAACACTCATGCTGGTTGAGTAGGTGCTCCTCCACTCATTTCCACTAATGCCACTGTGCTGTTCCAGCACCACCAGTTTCAGACAGAAGTGCCAGGAAATGTGGGACTGGCAACAATGAGCATGTAAATATCCTTGCATATGTTTGCATTAAATTACATGTGCACACCTGTGGGTGACTGAGCTAACTAGGTATTCGTATAGCTCTATGATTCCTGGAATTCCTCAAACCTCAGTTTCTTCATGAGTGAAATGCAGATAAGAAATAGTACCTATCTCAAAGGATTAAATGAGATAAGGTATTTAAAGTACCTAAGCACAGTAGCTGGCATATATTAAGTGTTGGATATTATGTTGTTTCTATTATGTTTTTCTGTAATGGAACATGTCAGGGATTGCCTTTAAGGCACTGGGTTAAATGCTTTAATTTTTTCATTTAATTTTCACAATAACGCTTTGAAGTAGGTTCTTTCATTTTCTATATAGCACTGATGAGAAAACTAGGCCTAGAGAGGTTGAGTAACTTGCATAAAGTCACAGGGCTAGGAAGTGGCCGAGTAAGAATCAAAACCAGGTCTATCTAATGTTAATGCCCTCAATTTTAATAATTAGGTTATAGTAACTCTCCTATAGAAAAGTAGAAAATCACCTGGTCTATTCTAGTGTCTTTGAGTTTGTTTCCTAGAACTCTAAATCCAGATACTTTAGATACATATTACAAGTGGAATGGGCTGGCTCATCCACATAAATATATTTTAATTAAACCCACTGAAACTGTAAGCAAAGAACTTGCTTTCACTCCCCTTTAATTACAGTTCTTTATAGAGACCCTACTTAGCCATTTTGTACAAGAGACAATTTCCCAATGACTGAATGCCGTTTTATTCAATATTCTATTGTTTTAAAAACTCCTAGTTGGTCCTGGCAAGACCTATGTAAAAAACACCAACCTAATTGAAATCGTGTCCCCAAATGCTTGAGATCCTGCTTATCTAGTAGGCTGTCTATTCTTAAAAATCTCTTTGGGCGTAAGAGATAGAAATTAAACATCTTTCTTTAACAGATATTCTCCCATTCTTACTAAAATTATCAACTTTAAGATCTTCCAGAGTCTAACTCAAATTTCTCTTGTGGTCACACCATTCAGTTTATGTCAGATCAATTCCAATCAGAACTTAGTTGTTCTTGGCTGTTCCCTTTTCCTTCTCTCTCTTTTCTCCCTCAGTGGTTTCATCCACTCCTATATCTTCAACTACCCTTGCTAGAGAATTACCACATCAATCCTATTCATTCAATAAATATTAATTAACTGCTTGCTATTGTTAGCGTAAGTTTGTGCGCCTGACACACAGTGAGGCCAAACAAACTGAAACGTCGGAGTTTGAAGCAGAGAAAGGTTTATTGCAGGGCCATGCAAGGAGACGGGTGGCTCATGCCCTAAAAAGCCCTGAGCTGCCAGAAGGGTTTCGGCAAAGCATTTTTTTTTAAAATATTAATTTATTTATTTAGCTGCGCCGTGTGTTAGTTGCAGCACGGGGGGCTTTTAGCTGCAGCATGTGGGATCTAGTTCCCTGATCAGGGATCGAACCCAGGCCCCCTGCACTGGGCGTGTGGAGTCCCAGCCACTGGACCACCAGGGAAGTCCCTCGGCAAAGCAATTTTAAAAAACAGGTGAGGGAGGGAGGTCACAGGGTATGTGCTCAGCTCATGCACAATTCTCTGATTGGTTGATGGTGAGGTAACAGGGCAGTGTCACAGGTGTTAACATTATCAGTCCTTAGGCTCCAGGAGGCCTGGGCCTATGTGCTCATGGTCATCAAATAGTTAACATCTTCCATTTGGTGGGGGTTTTTCACACCTGTAAAACAACTCAGGAAATGTACCTCAGATACTATTATCTAGGTACTTCAGAGAGGAGCTAAAGCAGAGGATATGGGGGAGAGGCCCGTCCCGGGAAGGACCCTGTCCTGTAGGGTCCTGCTCGGTTACATGATGTGCTACAACCTGGATCTTACTGGTCTAGTCCAGTTTGTGGAACATCTTCAACAGGATAATGTGAGGTATTTGACAGCCCTGTAAAAGTAGCTCTGGGCAAAAAAATACCTTGGCTTCTCTGTACTGCAGTCTAAGCATTACCTCTCTGACCCTTCTTATCCTTACATTAGCTGTCCACAGTCTGTGGAATTCTCTATACTGACTCTACAAATCTCCTTATCGCAGTTCCACTTGGAGCTATGCTAGAAATAACTAATATATATCGCCCCAAAGTCAACAAAACCTGAACCTACATCATCAACTTCTTCACCAAATCACTCTGTGCTCTTAATTTCCTTCAGGATTTCATTTGACAGAAGCATTAGTCCTCCAAAAATTTCTCGAGGCCTCCTGATTGCTCTGACACAATCCACTCCCCTTTTAGTAACTAATGTTGAAACACAAATCCAGTCATGTTACTCCCCTGCTTAAAACTAGTCTACAAATTCCTATTGCTCTAAGAATATAATTCAAATTCCTTACCAGGGCCTAGAAGAAACCCTGAATGATTTGGCCTCTACCCAGCTATCTATTCTAACTTCATGCCACTCTCTCCTGCTGTGCTCCAGCCACACTGGCCTTCTTTCAATTCCTAGAACAGGCAAAACTCTCTCTTGACACAAGCTTTGGCAAAAGCTCTCTTCCCTCTGCTCTTGTCATGTTCTATTTCTTATCCTTTGAGTCTTGGTCCGAGGCTATTCCCCTTCTCCAACCTGGCCTTTATCCCTAACCATTCCTTTACATGATACCATTTGTTTCTTCATAAGGTTTATCTCAACAATAATGTTATATATTTTTAGAATACACCTATTGGTTCTCTGCCTCCCCTCCTAGATTGGAGGCTCCATGAGGGCAGGGACCATGTCCACCTAGTTCATCAATGCATATCCTGCATTTAGCAGATTGCCTGGCACATAGTAAGTGCTCAGAAATGGTAACTGCTACCTTCATTCCTAGTGAACTCCCTTTCTCATTCTGTAAAATGGCTGTTTCAAAGCTTTACTACTCTCTTTAAACTACATCTTCCAATCTCTATCTCCTCTAAAATCTAACCAGAAATTACCATCCTATTCTCATTTTCTATAATTTCCTTAAATGCCCTACATTTGAGTGACACTGGACCACTCAACATTCCATCACATTTCAGCCCATTGTTCACATTATTTATCTGCCAGAAATACCCTCTCTACCCACTCCCGTCCTTTGTTATCATTTGTCCTTAAAGCCCAGTGCTAATGGCATACTCCCTCTCCAGTTTTCCCTAATAGCCTATAATTAACTGCTCCCTTATGAGCATTCTCAAACCTTTCACAATATTTTTACATAAAAGTTTCTACTTTTTATCTGTGTTATTTGTGTGGGTCTCTTACCCTGGAGGGTGAATTCTTTAGGAATAAAGTATTTGTTTTCTTCTTTAAATCCCCACCACCCAGCACAGCTCTGGGTATACAGTCAATATATAGTAATCAAATTAATAAATCCAGGGACTTCCCTGGCTGTCCAGTGGTTAAGATTCTGTGCTTCCACTGCAGGAGGTGTGGGTTTGATCTCTGGTCGGGGAACTAAGCCTGCGTGCCGCACGGTAAATCAATCAATCAATCAATCTGGAACAGAACATCTCTACAAGAAATTCAAAGCTTGCCCCAGAAACTAGTAATAAGAGACCTGATAGGACTCTGTGAAAAAGTAAGTGCTGTGTTAACCATGCTTCAGATACATGTTTTCTTCAGAAGCCACAGAAATAATCAAAGAAGTATCTCTTTGGATTTTCTTCCTATATGGAAAAACAAAGAAATCCAGGAATGACGTGAAAATTGGGTGAATCAGGGCTCCTTGGGCTTTATGAATTTGGGTACTCATTACTTAGGAAAAATGTGAATGCTACCTCTTTCTAACTCTCCTTTATTCTATAATGAAGAACTGGGCCTACCTCCAGATATTCTGACTTAATTGGTCTAGCATATAGGCAATGATATTTTTTAAAAGCTCCCTAGATGATTAATGTGCAGTCAAGATGGAGAACCAATTCCTAGAATGGTGTTATGGACTGAATGTTTGTATCCCCCTCAAAATTCATATGTTGAAGCCCTAACTTCCAATGTGATGATATTTGGAAGTGGGACCTTTAGGAGGTAATTAGGTTTAGATAAAGTTTTGAGGGTGGGGCCCCCATGGTGGGATTAGTGTCTTTATAAGAAGAAGAAGAGACCAGAGTTTTTCCCTTAACCTCCCTGTAAGAATACAGCAAGAAGGCGGTAATCTGCAAGCCAGGAAGAGAGTCCTCACTGCAAATGTGACCATGCTGACAGCCTGATCTTGGACTTCCCAGCCTCCAGTACTATGAGAAATCAATGTCTGTTGTTTAAGCCACCCAGTATACATACCTTGTTATAACAGTCCAAGCTGGCTAAGAAAATTGATAATCCACTGGTCTTTCACATAGATGTACTGCTGAGCAGTGATTCAACAAATAATCACAGGACTTCCCTGGTGGTGCAGTGGTTAAGAATCCTCCTGCCAATGCAGGGCACACGGGTTAGATCCCTGGTCTGGGAAGACCCCACATGCCGTGGAGCAACTAAGCCCTTGTGCCACGTCTACTGAGCCTACGCACGGCAACTACTGAGGCCATGCGCCTCAACTACTGAAGCTGGTGCACTCTAGGGCCCACGTGCTGCAACTACTGAAGCCTGGGCACCTAGAGCTCATGCTCCACAACAAGAGAAGCCACCACAATGAGAAACCCGTGCACCACACAAAGAATAGCCCCCTCTCGCTGCAACTAGAGAAAGCCCGCATGCAGCAACCAACACCCAACACAGCCAAAAATAAATAAAATTTAAAAAAAATAATCACAATCATTATCATAAAAAGCACTTTGGAACACTGCCTGGCACATAGAAAATGCTCAATAAATGTTTGCTATTAGTATTAGCAACATCATCACCATCATCAAGCAGATAACCAGGGGTTGTTACATACTTTACTTCCTTTAACTTTCAATAAAGAATGAAAGGCAGATTATTTTTCTGATAAAGAGATTAAGATTTAGGAGATTTAAGTGGTTTGACCGAGGTTTCAGAGTCAGGACTGAAATTATGTCTTTACACCAGGTTAATGGCTGGAGAAACAGCTTCCTGTTTAGAGTTATTCAGAATAACAATTCCCAAGACGAATATTACTATTCAGTATTTATGTTTACTTTGTTTCCTTGGCCATCATCCACTTTTTTAAAAATAAATTTATTCATTTATTATTTATTTTTGGCTCCTTTGGGTCTTCGTTGCGCGCGGGCTTTCTCTAGTTGCGGAGAGCAGGGGCTACTCTTCATTGCAGTGCGTGGGCTTCTCATAACATTGGTTTCTCTTGTTGCGGAGCACAGGCTAGGCATGCGGACTTCAGTAGTTGTGGCTTTGGGGCTCTAGAGTGCAGGCTCAGTAGTTGCGGCACATGGGCTTAGTTGCTCCGCGGCCTGTGGGATCTTCCCAGACCAGAGCTAGAAGCCGCGTCCCCTGCATTGGCAGGTGGATTCTTAACCACTGCGCCACCAGGGAAGTCCCATCATCCACTTCTGTTTTCCAGATTAAGTCCTCCAAGAAAGGCTTAAATAACAGTCAGTATGGGCTAAAACCAAACACAAGTGGGCAGAATTTTTGGACCTAAAAACCTAATGGTTTCACTTTGGAACAATTAACTTTATTTACAATTCAGAGCCTCCAGCTCTTAGGCTATCCTCCAGGACTGAAGAGCTCAGATTGCTAAAGATGGCCTTTTTCTAGAGGTTCATTTGTTATCTAGTACTCATGCCCTTGTACCCTTGTTAATTTCTACGACTGTTCAATTCCTAAAAACTCAGAGGATAATGCCCGGAAATGAGTCCAGAGAGGGATAAGGTGAAGAGAATTGCTGTTGTTAACATTATTCCAATATCCCTAGGAACTCAGGTCAATCCAGGACAATTTTGTGCCCTGATTATTTAACTGAGTCCAAAATTGGATATGGTTTTTTGACAGTCTGACTTCCTTGAGGTGAGAGAAAAACCCAGAGATGGGCCAGATTCCTACCAGGAAGCCCCACATTTCACTTGGCTAATATTCTTTCTTAAAGAACCAAATCAAAGTCATCTCTTTTGTGACACATTTTCCTCTGTGGTCCCACATTGGAACTACCTTTATTATAACACTTAACATTGTATTAGAATTATTTGATTACCTATCACTTCCCTTCATCTTGCTATGAACAAATAGAAGGATCTTACTTATCTCTAGTATCTGTCTAACAATGGCAATTACACAGTTGCTGATACATTGGAGGTGCTCAATAAATGATAGTTAAACAAACCGATGCATAAATAGATAGTAGGCTTTTGGGTGTCATTTAAGCCTGAAGTGATGACACAACTGCAGAAGATGTACTTTTGCATTATTTGGGTCTGTATCTGTGCCTTGTACCAGATGATTAACTAGATGATGAACTTTATTGTGCTCTATTCGACTTGGTATCTTCCATATCAATTTTCAAGAAATATATGTTGAGGATCTGTTCTGCTCAGAAATTGAGTAGAATTCACATGTTTTAACTGGGGCAAAGTCCATGCATAAACTTAATAAACATTTTTTGGATTTTTGCTGTATGCAAAATATGATGGGAGGGACTTCCCTGGTGGTCCAGTGGGTAAGACTCCACGCTCCCAAAGCAGGGAGCCTGGGTTCGATCCCTGGTCAGGGAACTAGATCCCGCATACATGCCACAACTGAGTTCTCCTGCCACAACTAAGAGTTCGCATGCTACAACTAAAGATCTTGCATGCTGCAACGAAGATCCTGAGTGCTGCAACTAAGACCCAGCACAGCCTAAATTAAAAAAAAAAAAAAAATGGATGGAAGATAGGATGTATAAAAGGTTGGGCCAGGATTAGTCCTATAGGGGATGCAAATCTAGAACTAGATTTTTAAAAATTGTAAATTTGGGATCATAAAATAACAGGGCGCTTTAGGTTATAGGAAGACTATCAAAAGCAGAGAGGCAAGAATGAGTATGGCATATTTGGGAGGCATTAACTTTGTAGTCATGGGTTCTCACCAAAGAAGATATATGAATGGCTAACAAGTGCAGGAAAAGATACTCAACATTATTAGTCATTAAGGAAATGCCAATTAAAACCACAATGAGATGCCACTTCACATCCACCAGGATGGTTATAATCCAAAAGACTGACAATGCCAAGTGTTGATGAGGATATGGAGAAATTGGAAACTTCATACATCATTGGTGGGAATATAAAATGACACAGCCACTTTGGAAGATTTTGAGAGTTTCTTAAAATGTTCAACATAAACTTACTCTGAGTCAGAAATTTCATTCTGAAGAACTACCCAAAAGAAATGACCATATACGTGTCCACTCAGAAATTTGTACGTAAATGTCATAACGGCATTATTCATAATAGCCCCAAGGTGGAAATCACCTAAATGTACATCAGCTGGTGATGGTTTATGATAGCCATCATAAACCATCCATCCAACAGATATTGTTCAGCAATAAGAAGGAATGAACTACTGACACACTATGCAACATGGATGAACTTCAAAAACATCATGCTAAGTGAAAAAAGCCAGACACAAAATGTTCCACTTAAATGCAATGTAGGATTCCATTTACATGTGTTCCACAAAGGGCAACTCTATAGAGACAGCTGATGAGTAGTTGTCTGGAGCTAGGAGTAGGAGCAGGAATTGACTGCAAATGACCGCAAGGGAGCTTTCTGGGGTTAGGGAGATATTCCAAAACCAGATTGTGGCAGTGGTCATACAACTCTATAAATTTACTAAAAATCATAGAATTGTATATTTACAATAGGTTAATTTCATGATATGTAAATTATACCTCAGTAGACCTGTGTGGGGGGGTGGTGGAAGGTTTAAATCAAATCCTGGCTCTATTACTATCTAGCTATGAGACTTGGACAAGTTATTTTAGCTCCGCAAACTTCTATTTTTTTCATCTGTAAAATAGGGATGATAAAAATAGTACTGTAGCTACCCAATGAAGACTAAGTAAGGTCATTCAGTAAAGCACATAGCACATAGTAATTACCCAGTGAATGTTAGTTCTTGTTATTATTAGTGTTATCAGAAGATGGTGAGGAGATCTGCCTGATAGGATGAGCACATGGCCCATATAGGGAGCATGAGCACTGCGGTGCAGTAAGTCAGGTGGGACTAGATGGTGGAGACTGAGTTATTTGTATTTATTTTCAAAAGGTGCATGGAGATTTAGCGGGAAGAGATCTCAAGTCCCAAGAAGGAAGAGGATTAACTCTGGGGCTTTTCAGGAGATAAAACAAAGAAGCAGATGGTAATAAAAACACAGATGAAAACTGAAGATAGGCAAATAAAGAGGGAAAAAAAGATAAGAAGTGATCACTAATTGGATGAGTAGAGCATTATTGAGAACCCTTTACTATAATAAATTAGACTTGCTTACAGGTAAAAAATTTAAGTTTATTTACTCATGTAGTCACTCATTCATTCATTCAACAAAATGTACAAATCAGACATAATAAGAGTACCTCCCAGGCTTCCCTGGTGGTGCAGTGGTTAAGAATCCGCCTGCCAATGCAGGGGACACGGGTTCAAGCCCTGGTCTGGGAAGATCCCACATGCCACAGAGCAACTAAGCCCATGCACCACAACTACTGAGCCTGTGCTCTAGAGCCCGTGAGGCACAACTACTGAAGCCAGAGAGCCACAACTACTGAAGCCCACGTCCCTAGAGCCCATGCTCCGCAACAAGAGAAGCCACCACAATGAGAAACCCGCACCCAGCAACGAAGACCCAATGCAGCCAGAAATAAATAAATAAATTTATTGGAAAAAAAAAAAAAAAAGAAGAGTACCTACCAGGGTTGTCATGAATTAAATTGGTTAATTCTTGTAAAGCATGGTTCATAAAGATTTTTGTATATCATATTAGGAAATGGAATTGGATTTGAGCTTCAAGAGTTGTTTTCAAACTGTTAATATTAAGACTGTAGATAACTGGCAGCTCAGAACTGTTGTACTCCAATTTCTTATCAGAAAAATATTCTAGAACTCACTGCCATTCCATACTTTTCAATAGCTTAACTGAGGGACTTCCCTGGTGGTGCAGTGGTTAAGAATCCACCTGCCAATGCAGAAGACACAGGTTCGAGCCCTGGTCTGGGAAGATCCCACATGCCGCGAAGCAACTAAGCTAGTGCGCCACAACTACTGAGCCTGTGTGCCACAACTACTGAAGACCGCGTGCCTAGAGCCCATGCTCCGCAACAAGAGAAGCCACTGCAATGAGAAGCCCGCGCACCGCAACGAAGAGTAGCCCCCACTCACTGCAACTAGAGAAAGCCCGTGCGCAGCAATGAAGATCCAATGCAACCAAAAATATACAATAATAAATAAATTTATTTAAAAAAATCTTAACTGAGAAAAATAATCTTTGTGGAGAATATGCAATCAGTTCATCCATTCCTTTCTAAAAGTCTGAAGTTCTTAACCATTTTGAGGTCTTGGACCTCTTTGTAGTTTAATGAAAGTTCTAGAGCAGCAGTTCTCAGACCAAAAAGTCCTAAAAATTAATGAGCTTTTGTTTATGTTGGTTATATCTATCAATAATTACTGTATTAGAAATTAAAGAAATAATTATTTCATTTTAAAATAGATGTAAACTTATTAGTAAATGTTAACATAAATAATATATTTTTATGACAAGTACCTATATTTTCCAAAAAATGTAATAAGAAGACTGTCAATGTTTTACATTTTTACAAATTTCATTAATGTCTTCTCTAGCTAGATTCCCATATATACATGCACATTGTCTGTTACAATATATTGTTTTAGGTGAAGTATATGAAGAATATTGGACCTCACACAGCTATGTAGCTGGAAAAAGGAGACTTACTTTAATAGCCTTTTCAGATAATTGTGGTTATTTTTTTGATATTGTATGGAAATTCAACAAGTAGTCATTTCTTTTCTTTTTTCTTTTTTTAATGGCTGTGTTGGGTCTTCGTTTCTGTGCAAGGGCTTTCTCTAGTTGTGGCAAGCGGGGGCCACTCTTCATCGTGGTGCGTGGGCCTCTCACTATCGCGGCCTCTCTTGTTGCGGAGCACAGGCTCCAGACGCGCAGGCTCAGTAATTGTGGCTTACGGGCCCAGCTGCTCCGTGGCATGTGGGATCCTCCCAGACCAGGGCTCGAACCCGTGTCCCCTGCATTGGCAGGCAGATTCTCAACCACTGCGCCACCAGGGAAGCCCAAGTAGTCATTTCTTAAAGGTTACTTGCAGTGTAGAATCTGAAACCATATCAATGAACTTTTTGTTCTCTGTTTCATTAAAATCCATTGGTCTTTCTTGCTCATTGAATGGATCTTTTAACCATGTATGACTTAATATGCACTGGTCATTTGAAAATATTGGTTCACTGAGCTATGCAGATCTTCCAACTGTTGACACATTTTATTGTACAATATTTTAAAAAACACATTTATCATCATCAGAAAAGTCTTTAAAGTACTGGGAAGCTGTTGAGCTCATGGTGGTAAAAACAAGTTTCCCAAAATCCTAATTTTTGTTTGAAAACTCAAATTTTATCAATGGCAAGGAATCCCGTCAGTTATTTTCCTTGACACGCAGGCTCACTTTGTTCATTTTTCAGAAAATTTCAGCCAAATTCACAAGTCTGAATAGCCAGAGTTGGTCTGTTAGTCATTCTTCCAAGGAAAAATGGTAGTCAATGAGAAAAGCAGCCAGCTCAGATCACAACTCAATGAATCACATAAATGTTTTTCCTCAAGACAGCCATCGATCCTTCTTACACATGCAGCACAAAAGTGCTTCATGCACACTTCCCATTTTGTCATACAAAATAAAGACACATGTACCGAGGGGTCAAGATTTAATAAAATTCATAATTTTTACTGCTTCGTCATTTATTCTTAAGTAAAACTGCACTTTTTAAAAAAATTGCAAGCAGATGGAAGTAAAGAATACAATGAATACTAGTACGGTTGGTGCTACCCACCTTGATCTGTGCTAAGGCACCAGCAGCTTTACTCACCACTGTTTTGCCACCTTGATCTGTGCTAAGGCACCAGCAGCTTTACTCACCACTGTTTTGGCACCGTTAGTGCAAATGCCAACGTAGTGAGAAAGGCAAATAATATCTTGGTTTTGTTATGCAAATAAGCCATTCTCTCCACCTTAAGCATCCCCAGATCACACTTTGAATATTACTGCTCTAGAGCCTTACTACCGAAAGTATGTTCTGAAGATCAGCAGCAGTAGAAGTTTTTTAGAAATGCAGAATCATTGTAAATCAACTATACTTCAATAAAATGAGTTAAAAAAAAAAAAAGAAATGCAGAAGTTCAGGCCTAACCCCGGATATACTGAATCAGTATCTGCATTTTCACAAAATCGTTAGGTGTTCTGTATTCACAGCAACCTTGCACATTAGAATCACCTGGTGAGCTTTTAAAACATAGCCATGTGCAGGCTCCTCAAGGTCAATCAAATCAGGATATCCAAAGTTCCCGCCATTAGTTTTAAAGCTCCCTAGGTGACTCTAATGTGCAGTTAAGCTTAAGAACTACTGCTCTAAACTTTTTCCCAGGAAAATGCATTTACTCCTGGACATAATTTTTTTTCTTAAGACTTTACCTTTTAAGAGCAGTTTTAGGTTCACAGCAAAATTGAGAGTAAGATACAGAGATTTCCCATATACTCCATGCCCCACACATGCATAGCCTCCCCCATTGTCAACATTCCCCATCATAGTGGTACATTTGTTGCAACTGCCGAATCTACCTTGACATGTCATAATCCCTCAAAGTGACACAATAGTTTTGCATACAATTTCAGAGAATTTAAATACTCTAAATGTTGTCCATGAACCTTAGATTAAGAACTTTCACACGGGATCCCTTAAATAAAAGAAGCATAGATTCAATAAAACCAGGAGAGTTGCTTATCTTCTGGGCATCATCATCATCATCATCCTTTGCCTTTACTGAACTGTACGTGGCTGTAATGTTCTCAGCCTTTATTATAGGCACTATAAGAAATAGCCCTTCAAAATTTATCTCCATGCTTACTATAAGGAGGATGCTGTTGGAGGTGACATTGTTCACAAGATTTGCAGTCAGAGAAAGCACAGCAGAAATTTATGTCAAGTTTTTTTTTTTTTTGAATTTTTGAATTTTATTTTATTTACTTTTTTATACAGCAGGTTCTTATTAGTCATCCATTTTATACACATCAGTGTATACATGTCAATCCCAATCGCCCAATTCATCACACCACCATCCCCACTCCCGCACGGCTTTCCTCCCTTGGTGTCCATATGTTTGTTCTCTACATCTGTGTCTCAACTTCTGCCCTGCAAACTGGTTCATCTGTACCATTTTTCTAGGTTCCACATACATGCATTAATATATGATATTTGTTTTTCTCTTTCTGACTTACTTCACTCTGTATGACAGTCTCTAGATCCATCCACGTCTCAACAAATGACCCAATTTCATTCCTTTTTATGGTTGAGTAATATTCCATTTTATATATGTACCACAACTTCTTTATCCATTCATCTGTCAATGGGCTATGTCAAGTTTTATCTCCAGGAAAGGTGGTGATTTCCCTAAGTAACCAGACTGTTTTTGCCTATGAACAGTGCAAATATTGTTGCAACTGATCACATTCTCATCTTTTTTTCAGGTTGCCAGGGAGCTTAAAATCAAAATTGTTTTTTGCCCTTATTAGCAACTGTATATAAAACTTCATGATATGCACTTTTTGAGATTTCCTCACTCTTGACTCCATTTTCCTACCCTTATAGTCCCTTTGCTTTACCTTTCTTATATGGAATATATTTTGTCTTGCTATTTGTTTTTGCAACTTACTAAGCCACCTTAAGGTTTTGTTGTTGTTGTTGTTGTTTTGCCGTATTGTGCAACTTGCGGGATCTTAGTTCCCCGACTAGGGATTGAACCTGGGGTCATGGCAGTGAAAGTACCGAGTCCTGACCACTGGACCACCAGGGAAGTCCAAGGTCTTGTTTGCAAGAAGAAAAACTATAGATGAATGAATGAATGAACAAATGAGTTCAATTAAAATCAGGCAATTCCTTGAAGCCCCATCCTTGAACCTTCATTAAAAACAGACAGTCATTTTTCTTTCTTTCTTTTTTTAAAAAATATTTATTTATTTGTTTGGCTGTGTTGGGTCTTAGCTGTGGCAGGCGGGATCTTCGTTGCCGCCTACGGGATCTTTGTTGTGGCATGCGGGATCTTTAGTTGCAGCTTGTGGGATCTAGCTCCCTGACCAGGGATCAACCCCTGGCCCCCTGCATTGGGAGTGCGGAGTCTTAGCCACTGGACCATCAGGGAAGTCCCTACTCATTTTTCTTAGATGGGCTTTTAGATAAGATACTCTAAATATATTTGGTAGTCATAAAGTAAATATTTATTAAGGATCTACTGTCTGTCAGGCTCTAGGCTGGGCAGGTCATCAGGAAGGGAAGGAGCCCACTTTTATTTTTTAATAGAAAAGTTGACTATGAAGAAAGGGAGCAAACAAGTCCTCCAAGTGAGCCTAGAAAAAAGTTATTGATGGCTTTAAAAGTTTTATATTCTTTGACCCAGTAATTCCACTTCTGAAAATTATCCTAAGAAAATAATTTAACAGAAGAATAAAAAAATATATGTGTGAACATGCATTATCTTGATAATAGTAAAAGTAAGTTTTTAAGTAAGCGTGTTAGGTGAGCAATAGTAACAGCTACTCCTTAGAGAGGTGTGATGATTAAATGAGATAATGCATGAAAATTACTTAGTGTAGTGCAAGGTACAAAGTAAATGTTTAATAAAAGGTGGCTGTCATGTACAGTCAACTAATATTTGACAAGGACCCAAAAACACTCAATGAGGAAAGGATAGTCACTTCAGTAAATGGTGTTGAGAAAACTGGATATTCACATGCAAAAGAATGAATTTGGACTCCTATCTCACACCAGTCACAAAAATTAACTCGACATGGAATAAAGACTAAAATGTAAGATCTGAAACCTTAAAACTCCTAGAAAAAAACATGGGGAAAAATGTCCTTGACGGTGGTCTTGGTAATAATTTTTTGGATATGACATCAAAAGCACAAGCAACAAAAGCAAAAATAAACAAGTGACACTATATTTGTAGAGGGACTACATCAAAAACAAAGCTTCTGCACAGCCAAAGAAACAATCAACAAAATGAAGAGGCAACTTACAGAACGGGAGAAAATATTTGCAAACCATATATCAAATAAGGGGTTAATACTGAATACTTAAAATACATAAGGAACATGTAAAACTCAGTAGCAAAGACCCAAAAGATCCAATTTAAAAAGGGGCAGAGAACATGAATAGATATTTTACCAAAGAAGACATACAAATGGCTAACAAATACAGGAAAAAATGCTCACCATCACTAATATCAGAAAAATGCAAATCAAAACCACAATGAGATGTCACCTCACACCTCTTACAATGACTATTATCAAAAAGAAAAGAAATAACAAGTATTGGCAAAGATATGGTGAAAAGGGAACCCAAGTGCAGTACTGGTGGAAATGTAAATTGGTACAGCCACTATAGAAAATGGTATGGAGGTTCTTCAAAAAATTAAAAATAGAACTACCATATGATCCAGCAATCCCACTTCTGGGTATTCATCCAAAGGAAATGAAATCACTATCTTGTATCTGCACTCGCATGTTCATTGCAGCATTATTCACAACAGCCAAGACATGGAAACAACCTAAATATCCACTGATGGAAGAATGGATAAAGAAAATGTGATATATATTATATATATATATAAATATATATTATATTTATATATATATACACACACACACAAAATGGAATATTATTCAGCTATAGAAAGAGAAGAAAATGCTGCAGTTTGCAACAACATAGATGGACCTTGAGGGCATTATGCTAAGTGAAAAGTTCAGACAGAGAGACAAATACTGTATGATCTCACTTACATGTGAAATCTAAAAAAGCTGAGCTCATAGAAATAGAGAGTACATTGGTGGCTGCCAGGGGCTGGGTGGTGGGGGAAATGAGTGAAGGTGGTCAAAGGGTACAAACTTCCAGTTATAAGAGGAATAATTTCTGGGGATCTAACGTACAGCATGTACTGTCTAACAATACTGTATTGTATACTTGAATGTGGCTGAGAGAGTAAATCTTACGTGTTCTCACTGTAACAACAACAACAAAATGGTAATTATGTGAAGTGAAGGATGTGTTAACTAACCCTATTGTGGTAAACATCTTGCAAAACATACCCGTATCAAATCATCACAAAGTATCAACTTACACAATGTTATATGTCAGTTACATCTCAATAAACCTGGAAAAAAGGGGTGGCTGCTATGAATGCTAGGAAGCAATCTCACCAACCCTCCATCCTTACACTTAGACCTGAACACTTGAAAAGCTGCCTTAGGAAGGCAGGAGAACCATCCTTACACTTAGACCTGAACACTTGAAAAGCTGCCTTAGGAAGGCAGGAGAACCATCCTTACACTTAGACCTGAACACTTGAAAAGCTCCCTTAGGAAGGCAGGAGAACCATCCTTACACTTAGACCTGAACACTTGAAAAGCTGCCTTAGGAAGGCAGGAGAACCATCCTTACACTTAGACCTGAACACTTGAAAAGCTGCCTTAGGAAGGCAGGAGAACCATCCTTACACTTAGACCTGAACACTTGAAAAGCTGCCTTAGGAAGGCAGGAGAACCATCCTTACACTTAGACCTGTACACTTGAAAAGCTGCCTTAGGAAGGCAGGAGAACCATCCTTACACTTAGACCTGAACACTTGAAAAGCTGCCTTAGGAAGGCAGGAGAACCATCCTTACACTTAGACCTGTACACTTGAAAAGCTGCCTTAGGAAGGCAGGAGAACCATCCTTACACTTAGACCTGAACACTTGAAAAGCTGCCTTAGAAAGGCAGGAGAACCATCCTTACACTTAGACCTGTACACTTGAAAAGCTGCCTTAGGAAGGCAGGAGAACCATCCTTACACTTGGACCTGAACACTTGAAAAGCTGCCTTAGGAAGGCAGGAGAACCATCCTTACACTTAGACCTGTACACTTGAAAAGCTGCCTTAGGAAGGCAGGAGAACCATCCTTACACTTAGACCTGAACACTTGAAAAGCTGCCTTAGGAAGGCAGGAGAACCATCCTTACACTTAGACCTGAACACTTGAAAAGCTGCCTTAGGAAGGCAGGAGAACCATCCTTACACTTAGACCTGTACACTTGAAAAGCTGCCTTAGGAAGGCAGGAGAACCATCCTTACACTTAGACCTGAACACTTGAAAAGCTGCCTTAGGAAGGCAGGAGAACCATCCTTACACTTAGACCTGTACACTTGAAAAGCTGCCTTAGGAAGGCAGGAGAACCATCCTTACACTTGGACCTGAACACTTGAAAAGCTGCCTTAGGAAGGCAGGAGAACCATCCTTACACTTGGACCTGAACACTTGAAAAGCTGCCTTAGGAAGGCAGGAGAACCATCCTTACACTTAGACCTGTACACTTGAAAAGCTGACTTAGGAAGGCAGGAGAACCATCCTTACACTTAGACCTGAACACTTGAAAAGCTGCCTTAGGAAGGCAGGAGAACCATCCTTACACTTAGACCTGTACACTTGAAAAGCTGCCTTAGGAAGGCAGGAGAACCATCCTTACACTTAGACCTGTACACTTGAAAAGCTGCCTTAGGAAGGCAGGAGAACCATCCTTACACTTAGACCTGAACACTTGAAAAGCTGCCTTAGGAAGGCAGGAGAACCATCCTTACACTTAGACCTGAACACTTGAAAAGCTGCCTTAGGAAGGCAGGAGAACCATCCTTACACTTAGACCTGAACACTTGAAAAGCTGCCTTAGGAAGGCAGGAGAACCATCCTTACACTTAGACCTGAACACTTGAAAAGCTGCCTTAGGAAGGCAGGAGAACCATCCTTACACTTAGACCTGAACACTTGAAAAGCTGCCTTAGGAAGGCAGGAGAACCATCCTTACACTTAGACCTGTACACTTGAAAAGCTGCCTTAGGAAGGCAGGAGAACCATCCTTACACTTAGACCTGTACACTTGAAAAGCTGCCTTAGGAAGGCAGGAGAACCATCCTTACACTTAGACCTGTACACTTGAAAAGCTGCCTTAGGAAGGCAGGAGAACCATCCTTACACTTAGACCTGTACACTTGAAAAGCTGCCTTAGGAAGGCAGGAGAACCATCCTTACACTTAGACCTGTACACTTGAAAAGCTGCCTTAGGAAGGCAGGAGAACCATCCTTACACTTAGACCTGTACACTTGAAAAGCTGCCTTAGGAAGGCAGGAGAACCATCCTTACACTTAGACCTGTACACTTGAAAAGCTGCCTTAGGAAGGCAGGAGAACCATCCTTACACTTAGACCTGTACACTTGAAAAGCTGCCTTAGGAAGGCAGGAGAACCATCCTTACACTTAGACCTGTACACTTGAAAAGCTGCCTTAGGAAGGCAGGAGAACCATCCTTACACTTAGACCTGTACACTTGAAAAGCTGCCTTAGGAAGGCAGGAGAACCATCCTTACACTTAGACCTGTACACTTGAAAAGCTGCCTTAGGAAGGCAGGAGAACCATCCTTACACTTAGACCTGTACAC
Organism: Balaenoptera borealis; assembly: GCF_965194805.1. Taxonomy (NCBI): domain Eukaryota; kingdom Metazoa; phylum Chordata; class Mammalia; order Artiodactyla; family Balaenopteridae; genus Balaenoptera; species Balaenoptera borealis. The sequence goes on along the minus strand of NC_138879.1, from coordinate 45,898,961 downwards.
TTGAAAAGCTGCCTTAGGAAGGCAGGAGAACCATCCTTACACTTAGACCTGTACACTTGAAAAGCTGCCTTAGGAAGGCAGGAGAACCATCCTTACACTTAGACCTGTACACTTGAAAAGCTGCCTTAGGAAGGCAGGAGAACCATCCTTACACTTAGACCTGAACACTTGAAAAGCTGCCTTAGGAAGGCAGGAGAACCATACCAAACCTCTGCTTCCCCATCTCTCCAGCGGGTCCCTACCACCTCAATTCCCCAACTTTCATATATTCATTATCTTAGTGGTAGAACCAACAATACCTGCAGATAGATTTCTTGGGAGATACAAGGTCAGAGAAAGAAAAGATTCAAGAATGACTCAGGGGGGCCTTCCCTGGTGGCACAGTGGTTGAGAATCTGCCTGCCAATGCAGGAGACACGGGTTCGAGCCGTGGTCTGGGAAGATCCCACATGCCGTGGAGCAACTAGGGCTGTGAGCCACAACTACTGAGCCTGCACGTCTGGAGCCTGTGCTCCGCAACAAGAGAGGCCACGACAGTGAGAGGCACGCGCACCGCGATGAAGAGTGGGCCCCGCTCGCCACAACTAGAGAAAGCCCTCGCACAGAAACGAAGACCCAACACAGCCAAAAAAAAAGAATGACTCAGGGGACTTCACTGGTGTTCCAGTGGTAAAGAATCTGCCTTCCAATGCAGGGGACGTGGGTTCGAGCTCTGGTCAGCGAACTAAGATCCCACATGCAGTGGGGCAACTAAGCCCGCATGCCCCAACTACTGGGCTTGAGCGCCCTGGAGCCCGTGTGCCACAACCAGAGAGAGAAAACCCGCACACCACAACTAGAGAGAAGCCCGCGCACCACAACGAAGACCCCGAGTGCTGCAACTAAGACCCGACGCAGCCAAAAATTAATAAAAATAATAATAAAGAAAAAAAAAATGACTCAGGCTTTTCGTAACTGAGTGAATGGTAGTGTCACTTATGAAGAAGGGGAAAGCTAAGGGAAGATGGGTTTTGTAAGAAAATCAAGACTGATAGAGAGGAAAAGAGGGTTCAGGATCAAATCTCAAGAAGTAACAGCGGGCTTCCCTGGTGGCGCAGTGGTTAAGAATCTGCCTGCCAATGCAGGGGACACAGATTCGATCCCTGGCCCAGGAAGATCCCACATGCAGCGGAGCAACTAAGCCTGTGCACCGCAACTACTAAGCCTGAGCTCTAGAGCCCGTGAGCCACAAGTACTGAAGCCCGCACACCACAGCTACTGAATCCCGTGTGCCTAGAGCCTGTGCTCTACAACAAGAGAAGCCACGACAATGAGAAACCCGCGCACCACAAGGAAGAGTAGCCCCCACTCGCCGCAACTAGAGAAAGCCCGCTCAAAGCAACGAAGACCCAACACAGCCAAAAATAAATAAATAAATAAAATTTATTTTTAAAAAAAGAAGAAGTAACAGTGTGCTAGGTATTTGTTGTGGTTTTAAAATATATCCACAAAATCTTTGACACTCCTCTCTTCAAGAGATTGAGCTTAATCCCATTCTCCTTGAGTGTGGACTGGACTTAGTGACTCACTTCTAATGAATGGACTACAACAGAAGTTATGGTGTTTGACTTTGGAGATAGGTCATAAAAGGCATCACAGCTTTCTCTGATCACTCATTCTGGAGAAGCAGCTGCCACGTTGTGAAGTGGCACACACTCACAACAGCCCCGTGGAGAAGTTCACGTGTCTGGGAACTGAGGCCCTCTGCTATCAGCCATACGAATGAGCCCTCTTGGAAGCAGATCCTACAGCCTTCAGAGGACCACAGCCCTCACTGACATCATGATCTCAACTTCATAAGAGACCCTGAGCCAGCTAAGCAACTCACTTCCATATTTCTGACCCCTAGAAACTGTGAAATAACAAATTACTGTTGTTTTCAACAATTAAATTTTGGGATAGTTTGTTGTACAACAAAAATAATTAATAAAATACTTTTCCTACATTTTTTCTCTATTTTTACAGCACTCTAGGTAAGTGGTATTATTTACACCCATTTTACTAAAGAGAGAATCGAGGTTCAAAAACATTAAGTGATTTGTCCAGAAGACTCTTAGCTAGTAATTTTTGGAACAGATAGTAATTTATGGAACTAGAATATGAACTCAATCTAGCAACAAACCCTCATGTTTTCTGTGTGGTGTGTTTGTGTGTGTATGTGTGTGTGTGTGTGTGTGTGTGTGTGTGTGCGCGTTTTCAGTTCCTTTTCCTTCACCCTCTCTTCTTTCCCTCTACCCTCTCTTCTTTGTGCAATTTCAACCCTCCCTCTGTGAATGACCCCAAATCTTCATATTTCATTTCTCTCCTGAATTCTAGTCTTATGTCTTAACCTGTTCCAGACTAGAAACACTGGCTCCTCATTTAGCACCCCCAAGTCTGTCCCAAGAAAAAGTTCATCCTTCTGACTTCCCTTTTTCCGTTCAATGACAACATGATTCTAGTACCCTTACTCAAAACTCCAATATCATTGCTTTTTCTTTAACTTTTTAAAAACTGTATTAATGGTACCTGCCTATTCCTGAAAACGTGGAAAGCAATAAATTTTTAAAATTCAAAATTATCTATAAACAATAGTATGATAACCATAAATAACAAACTTGAAATAAGTCATGAAATTATTACATCCATACAGTGGAATATCATGCAACAGTTTAAAATTTTTAAAAAGAGGAGCAAAATTAAAATTTTATGTTACAGATAAAAGTCAGTTTTTTAAACTATCTGTAATACTTGCAGGGAAATCCTCTTTTCCAGAGATGTAGGCAGAAAAATAAAATAAATGGTTATTAACAAAAAAAGAAATGGGTGTATTCTCTTCATGCTCACAGACTTGCTTCTCTTACATTCTTTAGCTTGGAGAATGGCAGTACCATCCACCCAGCTGCCGAAGCCAGAAACTTGAAAGTTATCTTCAAGTACTCCCCCTCTTTCACTGCTGCAGTCGATAGGCAACTTCTCCCATAGCTCTTTGTTTTCTTCCATACCTCAACAGATTCTTTGTGCCTCTTGCCTAGGCAACCACAATATCATTGCAGATCTCCAGGATTTAAGAATCTTCCTCTTCCAAACCATCTTCCACGTTACCATCACAGGTATCAACCATGGACCCAAATAATAAAAAGTAATTTTCTGCTGTTTGCTTCTAAGACCTACAGGAGAAAGTTTAACTGTATAACAGATTCTGAAAATGCCATGTCTTTACTTACGCATGGTATAACTGGTTTTTTTCTTCTTTGCCTGGAAAATTCCATTTCATCTTTTAACACAGCTCAAATGTCACTTCCTCTCTGGCTCTGCCAGCATTACTCTATCCTCTGTGCTTCCAAAAGCACTTTGCATATACCTTTTTTTTTTTTTTTAAGATTTTCTTTTTTTTTTTTTTTTTGGTGTGGACCATTTTTAAAGTTTTTATTGAATTTGTTACAATATTGTTTCTGTTTTATGTTTTGGTTTTTTGGCCACAAGGCATGTGGGATCTTAGCTCCCTGACCAGGGATCAAACCTGCACCCCCTGCATTGGAAGGCAAAGTCTTAACCACCAGGGAAGTCCCTGCATATACCTCTTTAATGACATATTATGTTATACTACCCAGCTGAACGATGCTTATTTAAGACTTATCTGTATCTCACTTTTTATTTTACTTATTTATTTACTTTTAAAAATATTTTTTTATTTTGGGTTGTTGCATTGGTGATCTGATAGACTGAGTTGACTCCTGGAATTTGTAGTGGTCTGAAGTGCTGAATGATGGTGAGAACTAAAAATGGTGTAGCCACTGTGGAAAACAGTTTGGCAGTTCCTCAAAAAGTTAAGCTTAATTATCATATGATCCAGCAAGAAGAAAAAAATTCCTCTTTTAGGTGTATACCCAAAAGTATTGAAAGCAAAGACTCTAATAGATATTTGTACACCCATGTTCATAGCAGCATTATTCACAATAGCCAAATAGTGGAAACAACCCAAATTTCCATTAACAGATGAATGGATAAACAAAATGTGGTATATACATACTGTGGAATATTATTCAGCCTTAAAAAAGGATGAAATTCTGATACATGCTGCAACATAGATGAACTTGAAGACCTTATGCTAAATGACATAAGCCAGTCACAAAAGGACAAATCTGTATGATTCCACTTACATGAGGTAACGAAGGTAGGCAAATTCACAGAGACAGAAAGTATAACAGAGGTTCCTAGATGCTAGGGGGAGCAGAGAAAGGAGTTATTGTTTAAGGTGTACAGAGTTTCAGTTTGGGATGATGAAAAAGTTCTGGAAATGGATATTGGTGATGGTTCTACAACATTGTGAGTGTGCTTAATTCCACTGAATTTTGTACATAAAATGCTTAAAATGGCAGATTTTGTGTTGTGTATATTTTACTTGCACACACACAAAATTTTTTAAAATTAGCACAGAGTTAAAAAAAAAAACCTGCCATCTTCAGTAGATGTGTCAATCATTGTCTTCTCACTTGAATCCCATCTTTAGTGAACTTGTTCTTCCCATGTCCCCTAGAAGAGAGGGTAACCTGAAGCAAACTAGACCAATCAGATTCCCTCTCTCAGGAATTTGGAATTGAGAAGCTGAGAGACCAAGGCAATTAGCAGGTGGTAGGTGCTTGAATGAAAAGGTACTGTAGAGGCTAGGCCACAGCAGATCAAAACCATGTGAGGGCTAAAGTTTGGTGGATGTACAGAAACTCATCTGCAGAGAAAATGGAGACAATAGACCAACCATTACTATGAGAGGTGGAGCAAGGAGCCCAGATTACCACTCCATAGGTTGTCTTGCTCTAGCTGGTAGTATTTAGTTTTAAGTGATAGCATTTGTCTTATACTTCTTTGATATCATAAATCTGTTCAGTATCTTCATTACCATTGTTATTACCCCAGACTAAAGCCTCATCATCTTTCACCTGGATTGTTCCAATAGTCTGCTCATTAGTCTCCTTGCTTCAACTCTTGCCCAATCCATTTGCCACTTTACAGCAAGCTTTAGAAACAAATTAGATCATGCTACATCTCAGCTTAAAATCCTTAATGGCCTCTATTGCGTTAAAATGAAAACTGAGCTTCCTTATATGACTTCAAGCAACTATATGATTGGGCCCTTGCCTCCCTCTCCAATCACATCATATATCACTCCCCTCCACATGAATAATCTTCATATCTATAGTCTATTTGTGTGTGTGTGTGTGTGTGCGTGTGTGTTCTGTAATGTACTTTCCTACCTGGAATACACTTCACTAGTTTTGAAGGTTTATTTATGTCTTGTCTTTCAGGTTTCAGCTCATGTCACAAGTTCAAAGAGGTAGTACTTTAATACAGTGGTTGTCAACTGGGGGTGATTTTGCCCCCCAGAGATTTGGCAATGTTTAGAGACATTTTTGATTATCACAACTGGAGGGGTTTGTTACTGGCATCTAGTGGATAGAGGCCAGAAATGCTACTAAACAACCTAGTATACACAGGACAGCCCCCTGCAAGAAAGAATTATCCATTCCAAAATGACAATAGTGCAGAGGTTGAGAAACCCTACAAACAGCACTTTAAATAACACCCTATTTAAAGTGACTCTATTTCATTGCCCTGTTTATTTCCTTCACAGCACTTATCATAACCTGAATTTACCTTTTTTTTGGCTGTGCCATGCGGCATGCAGGATCTTAGGTCCTCAACCAGGGATCGAACCCGTGCCCCCTGCAGTGGAAGTGCGGAGTCTAACCACTGGACCGCCAGGGAAGTCCCTGAATTTATCTTTTTGTTTGCTTGTGTGTTAATTCTCTGCATGTCCCATTAAAACATAAGCTTCATTAAGTCAAGATCCTCATTTGCCTTATTCACTGCTGACTGAATGAATGAATTTCATGCACATGTAACTACTCAATATACTTTCCCCACTATTTAAAGTTTTATTTTACAAATTAATCTAATTCATTTCCAAAAGCGTCTACTTTTATTCATTACTTCAACCATTATTTTTTTGAGCACCAGCTATGTGCCAAGCAATGAGCTAGGTACTGGGTAAGTAATAGGGAACGAGACATGGCCCTTGGTCTTAAAAAGCTTATAAGTCAAGGGTTTTTTGGGGAGGGATACATGTAAGTAAAAAGGCCATTTATAGTTTGGGATGCTATAGGGAATCAAAGAGAATATATGTTCTCTGCTCTCAGGGGCTTAATCTCTTCTGGGGGGAAGGCGAGGTGGATGAAAGATGTACACAAACAACTACAAATACCAGAAAGGAACACAAATAAGAAAAGCAAGAAATGTACTAGCTATGGAAATCAGAGAAGGCTTTGTGGAAGAGGTGTTATTTGATTTGAGACATATAGGAAGAGAGACGTGAGTTTGATAAAATAGAAGGAGGAAATTGAGAGAAGGGGAAAGGGCATTCCAGGCAGAGAGATGGGAAGAGCCAAGGCACAGAAGTGTGTGTGCCAGGAACACGTAGATGTGTTTGGCTAAAGCACGGGAGACCAGTGACAGCTTAAGCTGGAAAGGGAGACTGGGTCCAAACTGGGCCAGCTGAATATGAATACAAACGACCCAAATCTTGCCCACATTTCCTATAATTTGGGGCAGCATTTCCCCCATGCACACTGGGAAAGGGAAGCTTAGAGAAATCTGGTGACTCACAAGTCATTAGTAGACCTTCATTGTTTCGACTGTCAGGATTTGGGGGAAGTTTCTGGCTTACCATACCTCCATGATGACACTCATGGAGGGACAGAGTTTCTGTATAATATGGACACTTCCCATCTCAGTGTATGAACAAACAAGGTGTTACCAGATTTTATTTGGTGGGGGGGAGTAAAAAGTCTCAAAAAGGAATACTTAACCTTTTCATTCCAAGGTATGATAGGAATGAGTGTACACTAATGAAGGGAGAATAAGGAAACAGGAGGGGAACCAAATAACGGAAAGAATAGGTCAGTTTGTTTGAGAAACAAGCTATGCTGAAGTATTTATTTGCAAAATTCCAGTTGCCATAGCAATTGGATGCTGCTCTTTCCTCTGTTCCTCCTTTTATCCTTTGCATGGCCTTTAAAGAAGTCATTTCCTAGGCAGATGTAGTCCTTGCCGTTTATCTTAAAGAAGATTTTGGAACATTTCTTTCCACCTGCTTTTCCTTTTCCTTTTTTTTTTGCAGTCAAAATCCAGCCACTCATCTGGGAAGAACCGGATGGTGCTGGCCATTTCAGGAGCAGGATCTTAGGATCAGAGGAGCATAACCAAGCCAGATCCTAGTGGAAATGCCCAGCTGTTTCTTTCTGTAGCATTTCAGCATATACATAAGTGATAAGTATAGGGATTAAGTAAAATGGCTTAAAAAAAAACAACCCTGGGGCTTCCCTGGCGGCACAGTGGTTGGGAACCCACCTGCCAAGGCAGGGGACACGGGTTCGAGCCCTGGTCCGGGAAGATCCCACATGCCATGGAGCAACTAAGCCCGTGCACCACAACTACTGAGCCTGCGCGTCTGGAGCCTGTGCTCTGCAACAAGAGAGGCCACGATAGTGAGAGGCCCGTGCACCGCAACGAAGAATAGCCCCCGCTCTCTGCAACTAGAGAAAGCCCGTGCGCAGCAACGAAGACCCAACGGAGCCAAAAATAAATAAATTAAAAAAAAAAACAACCCTAAAACAGCTTGCAGGTTACAGACAACATAGTCAAAATTCTCTAAAACTCAAAGTCAGAATTACTCCCTATTGGGAGGGAACAATAATGATTATGAGTATCACACTATCTTATCTCACTGGATCCTCACAGCAACACTATGAGCCAATCATAGCTAATATTTACTGAGTGCTTACTTTGTACCACAGACTCTTCACATCTAAGCTCTCACTACAACCTTTGTTGCAGATAATTATCCTTATTTCAAAATTGAGAAAAGAACATAGATTTAACAATTACTGAACATACAGTTGACCCTTGAACAACACGTTTGAACTGTGTAGGTCCACGCATACATGGATTTTTTTCAATAGTAAATAATACCGTACTACACAATATGATCTGCAGTTGACTGAATCCCCGGATGCAGAACTGTGGATAGGGAGCACCAACTGTAGATTATACATGGATTTTCCACTACATGAAGGGTCAGTCCCCGTAATCCCCATGTTGTTCAGTGGTCATCTTACTATGTGCCAAGGCACTGTGCTAAGTCCTTGAAATGCATTTTCCCAGGACAAAACTCTGAAGTGGGTCTCTATTTTACTGAGGATAAAGAATGTTAAATAGCTTGCCTAAGTATACATATCAAAGAAGAGAAAGAAGCAAGAGTCAAAGCTTGGTTTTCTTATTCCAAAGCTCATGAGTTTGCGCACTCCAAAAATAGAAATAAAAGTTCAGAGAGTTTAAGAGACTTGCTCAATGTTACGCAGCCAGCAAATCACAGACTGATAATCTGAATCCAGGTTTGCCTGATTCCAGAATTAAAATGTTGACTTTTGCAGTAAGAAAAATAATGGAAAAATAATTTAGTTCTCTGATTTGAAGCTAATTCTGAAAGCAGAGCAATCTAACTGGGTTTTATTTCATTGTACTCTTTGAATATATTTCCCTTAGAAGTTAGTTTGTAAATCGATAGCCAGACTTTTCGGTATTTGACTACTAAACTGTAGACTTATAGGGCAAATGTTTTCTATTCTAAAGGTGTTTACACCCTATTTAAGGGAACTAGACATTTAAAAAGAGGAGAAGGAAGGGAGAAGAGGAGGGAGGCAGACAGGCAGATAGGAAGGGAAGAAGGAAGTGAGGGATTAAAAATAATAAATAATAGCATGTGAGGTGAGATAGATAGATGAAATATTTACTTTTATCTTTAACTTCTGGAGTTAGTTAAGAAGGATTTTTACTACTTACATTTTGTAGGTGAGACCAGGATGGATTTTGCCAACAAATGGTGAATGTTCAAACTCGGTGCTTTTTAAACTTTAGTGAACAGATGAATCACCTGGGGGATCTTGTTAAATGCAGATTCTGATTCAGAACATCTAGGGTGGGGACTGAGATTCTGTATTTCTGACAGGATCCCAGAAGATGCTGATGCAGCTGGTTGTGGATCATACTTTGAGTATCAAGGCTCTAACTTAAGAGATGTGATTTATTTTAACTTAAAAATTATGAACATAAATATTTAGAAGGAAAAATCCTAATTCACATTAGACTCTAAGTATTGATATTTACCCTATTATTTAAAGATCGTAGTGAAGGTCTGCTTCCTCCAAAATATAATCTCCATTGGCCTGACCCAACATCCAACATTTCTCACTCTTATAGTTCTCCTTTGGGTTAGAGTACTGTCTCTTAATAGGTAAATATATGGCTTGCCTGCTTTCCCAACTGCCTTCTTGCCTGCCTTCCTGCCCTTCTGACATCCTCTCCTTCTGAATATTCAATCCAAAAGCCATTATGGGGGGGGGGGGCAAGCAAGATAGGTGTCCACAAGGAAGGGGGGTGAAGAGCAGTGGCAACTGGGTGCAGGTTGTTGATGTATGAGTGGGAAGAAGAGAATGTTTGCCTGAGGAGGGGCCATCATGGATTTGGGCAATTAGTCACTTTGGAGAATATGGGGGGAATTGACTCAATGAGTAAATATTGAGGATATTTTACTATGGGAATTACAAATATGGAAGGGGAGAAAACTAGAAAGTCCCTCTAATGTTATATTAGAATTGAACTTATCGGGCTTCCCTGGTGGCGCAGTGGTTGAGAGTCTGCCTGCCAGTGCAGGGGACACGGGTTCGAGCCCTGGTCTGGGAAGATCCCACATGCCGCGGAACAACTGGGCCCGTGAGCCACAACTGCTGACCCTGCGCGTCTGGAGCCTGTGCCCTGCAACGGGAGAGGCCGCGATAGTGAAAGGCCCGCGCACCGCGATGAAGAGTGGCCCCCGCTTGCCGCAACTAGAGAAAGCCCTCGCACGAAACGAAGACCCAACACAGCCATAAATAGATTAAAAAAAAAAAAAAAAAAAAGAATTGAACTTATCGGTGTGAACTCATGGTTTAAAATACAGAGAGAGACATAAAAACAAATATAGATATAAATGTACACATGCATATACATATAATACATATATAGGTACACAATATTATACATTGTATACAACATATATGTGTACATAATTTATATTTATATTTACATATAGATATAGATATAGATATCCATTAGCTTAGAGGGCCTTAGAGCAGCAACAATCCAATAGCAATGAGTACACAAGTGCCCATATCTTGGTTGCTAAATAGTACTCTCTGTTAAATGATATCAGGGATGCTGGGAGAAATAGCTTATTCCAAGCTATTTGGAATATGGAAAGCACAAGATAAGCTTGGAACATCTTTTTGTACAGAAAAAATAAGGTAGTGTTCAAAGAATGATGAGGGTACATCAAAAGGATACAGAACCCTCAAGGGGGCTAAATCTGGGACAATTTGGGTATCAAAATAAATGATGATAGTAATGGATTATATAAACAGCAATGCATAAGTCTACATTGATATAAATAAACAAATGAAAACCAATGGGAAGACTAGAAAGATCTTCTTTACACTTGAACACTAATACATGTAGAAAGAATACTGGAATTAGAAAATCACCATTTGGCAACCTGTAGTAATAGTTAATTAAACCAAGAAACATCGTGGATACTAAAGTTAGTGGGTGAAAATTTGATGAGGAACAGGATATTTACATAGTCTCAAAATACCTCCTTACAAAATACTTAGTTACACAGTGAAAAAGAGTAACTTTGGAATGGAGAAACCTGGCAAATATCACATTAACCAAGTGATCAAAGTAATCATCAGCAGCAATGGGACAAACTGAAATTGTGTACCACCTGATAGGACGCAATGAGAAAAACACAGTATCACTTTTGTGATAATTCTGCCAAAAATGCATTACCTGAATCTAATCATTAGGAAACATGAGAGTAACCCAAATTGAGGGATATTCTACAAAATAATTGGTCTGTAGTCTTCAGAAGTGTAAGGTATTGAAAGTCAAGGAAAGATTGAGGAACTACTATTCCAGATTGAAGGTCACAACTACACAACATAAGATCTTGGATTGAATTGTATACCTACAAAGGACATTATTGGGACAATGGCTGAAAATGGAACAGATTCTGAGTATTAGGTGGTGGTCACATATCAGTTTTTTTATAAATTTATTTATTTATTTATTTTTTGACTGCCTTGGGTCTTCGTTGCTGTGCGCAGGCTTTCTCTAGTTGCGGCGTGTGGGCTTCTCATTGCAGTGGCTTCTCTTGTTGCGGAGCACGGGCTCTAGGCACACAGACTTCAGTAATTGTGGCTCACGGGTTCTAGAGCACAGGCTCAGTAGTTGTGTTGCATGGGCTTAGTTGCTCTGCAGCATGTGGGATCTTCCCAGATCAGGGCTCGAACCCATGTCCCCTGCATTGGCAGGTGGATTCTTAACCACTGCACCACCAGGGAAGCCCCACATATCAGTTTTGATGGTTGTATTGCGGTCACATAGGAAAATATCCATGTTTGTAGGAACTACACTCTGAAGTATTTCTGGATAATGGGTCATCATGTTGGCAATTTTTACCCAAATGGATTGGGGTTGGGGAGGAGTTATTTGTATTATTCTTGCCCCCCCCCCGGCAAAGTAAACCTATAATGTTGAAGAAGTGACTCATTACAGAGCTCCATTATCAACGGCATCTATCATGGGTATAGGATATTAGTATTAGCCAATTGGTATCATAACATCAAATAATAGCTATTTAGCAGTGTGGTAGACCCTGTTCGTTGCCTACCCAACTGTTGTCCCCTTTTCCCATTCTTGCTTTCTAACAGAACCCCAGTTTTATTAAGATATGGATATCTGGGTCCTTCCTATCTCCAGGATGTGAATTTTTATTGATCTAAGCCAATTATGGCTTAGGCATGAGCGTGTAATGTAATTCTAATTAATGATATATGAAAGCAGGTCTTCTGGGTGAGGGGGGACCTTTGGAGGAATATTTTTCACGTGAGTGTCTTATTATTAAAAAGAAAAACCATTAAATTTCTAGAAACATCATGTTAAGCTTCATGTGTGAGCTAAATAAGTGATCAGTTCACTATCTTCTTCCATGAGCTCAAATTCCATCCAAATTTGTGGAAATAGGGTACATGTTAGTTTGTCTAGGCAGAGGGCAATTTCTCTTAGGAGAACTAGATCTGTCTTAGAAAATCAGTGAGCTAAAAATTTCTCTTGGCAGACTTTCTCAATTAGGCTGCTTTTGATTACAGGTAACAGAAAACTCCAGCTCAAATTATTTAAATAAGGAAAATGTATTATCTCACCTAATAGGAAAGAGATAGAGTAGTTACTAGGATGGTTAATTTAGCAGCAAATAACATTATCAAGGATGTAGGGTTTTGGGTTTTTTTCCCTAACTTTCTGCTCTTCAGTGTGTTGGCTTTTGTCCTCGGGCTTATCTCCTCATGGCTGCAAGATGGCTTCTGCAGTTCCAGGGGACCACATGTAGACATAACCATATAAAGTGGTCTATTTAATGCCACGTTTTGTGCATTTTTGCACTTTCTGTTGGTGATTTTACTACTTAATATGGCCCCCAAGCTTACTGCTAAAGTGTTGTCTATTGTTCCTAGGTGCAAGAAGGCTGCCATGAAGAAGAGATGGAGAAAATAAACATTAGATAAGCTTCATTCAGGCATGAGTTATAAGGCTGTTGGCCATGAGTTCAACGTTAAGGAATCGACAATATATAATAAATATGGTGTCTTTAAACAGAAACACACATAAAACAAGGTTATGTATTGATCAGTTGATGAAAATATTATAACCAGAGGTTTGTAGGAACTTAACCTTGTGTTTCCCTTAGGAGCAATGGTTTGATAGTCATTAATTCAGTGCCTGTGGCCACTTTATAGAATATAACTACCAAAAATAATGAGAATTGATTGTGTCTCATAGGGTTGTTATAGCAGGGCTTAACTGAAAACTATTGCATGCAAGTGTTCAGCATTGTGCCCAGCACAAGGGACTTAGGACCAGTGCAGGGTTGGGGTGGGGGTGAGACTCTGGATGTATTATTGTCAGTTTGACTCTGACACTTATCTAAGTACCACATGGTTCAAAGCAGGAGTATATCTGAGTGAAACACATGTAGATTTAGAGACTTCACAATGAAGCTCTGAGGCTAAGTCACTGGATTCCCCTCGAGAAAGCTTCAGACAGACCATTTTCTTGCAAATAACAGTTTACTTTCACAAAAATAGATGACCTAGCTCATGATCATAATTAGCCTTCTGGAATTAAATGACAATTGCAAATGAGTGAATATAGTTCTCTCTTTTCACTTTCCTAAACCGGCGGGTAGCTCCTACTCTTTTTCCTCAGAATGTGCATTTTAATAGTAAAAAGGCCACATTTTGTCAATTATTACATTACACATATGATTATGTAACATCATAAAAAGGGCAAGTATTTTACAGATGAAATATAATGAAATTTCACAGAGGTTCAAGAAGGAACTCCGTAATTCTCATTTCAAAGATGCTGAAAAAAGGCCCAGACATCAGGTTAAACAGCTAAGTGACAGATGTGATTAAGACCTGTGCTGCTGCCACCTGTGCATTGTCTCATTGCATTGTGCTCTGTTCTCACAGGGATGAGGAAAAGTGGAAGCTAGACATGTCTTTCCATAGGAGATTGCACTGGTCTTGCAATTACTCCTAAGGCTTCAAGCTTTTTTCTGCCTCATGGCATTTGCATATGCCACTTTTCCTTCCTAGAATACTCTTCACCATTCTTCCCCTAACTCTTACTCATATTTTGACTGAAATGTCACTTACTCAGAGAGGTCATGTCTGACCACTCCCTTCTCCTACCCTAAAATATCCCTTCCCCCAATTCTCTTTCAAAACATTCTGAACTTTCCTCCATAGCACTCATCACAATTTGCAACTGCACATCTATTAGTGTATGTATTTGTCTATCTTTTCCACTAGGCTCTCAGCCCTATGCAAGCAGAAACCTCACCTGTTTTGTTCTCCACTGTAAACCCAGTGCCTAGCACAGTGCTGCATGCATAATAGGCTCCTAAATAAATATTAACTGAAAGAATAAATGAATGAATGAAGTGTTGTTTATCACATACTACTCTGGTAAAAGATAGCTGAGGTGGAAATGGATGTTACTAACAATACTTAAAAGATTGGTGTTTGGTTTCATCATCCTGTACTCCCCACAACCTCTACCCTCAGCATCAAGGAGCATTTGTCTAAAACATCCAGTCTCCTAGTGCCAGACCTAGACACTCTAAATTTGGAGACTGGTTTCTGGAACAGATACATGTACTAGGACTGATTCAATTTGTAGAATTTTAGGCTTAAAAGTTATTACTGAAATAAGGTTTGATTTCATATTATTTTGGAGTAACTCCAGGCATTCACCATTCAATGTGAATAATTCAATATTATTCTGGAGTAACTCCAAGGCATTCACCACTCAGAGGAAAAGACATTTGTTTTGTTTTGCTAACACTGAACCCAAGCTATATGAAAGACACTGCTGTATTTATAGATAATTTTGTGCCTTTTAGGTATCTAAGAATGGATATTGCTTTTGGACAGGTATAATATATTTTTCTATCTGTATTGCTATCCTACAAAATTTTACTATGTATTTTAATTTTAATTAATCTTTTTAATAATTGTATAAGCAAGCATATTCTTTGTAGAAATTTTGGAAAATGCAGAAAAGCATGGGGGAGAAACAAAAAGTATAAAGAAACAAACAAAAAAATCACTCAAAATTCCACCACCTAGAGATAACCATAGTTTTTTTTTTTTTAATTAATTAATTAATTAATTTATTTATTTTTGGCTGCATTGGGTCTTCATTGCTGCACGCTGGCTTTCTCTAGTTGCGGTGAGTGGGGTCTACTCTTCGTTGCGATGCGTGGGCTTCTCATTGCAGTGGCTTCTCTTGTTGCAGGGCATGGGCTCTAGGCACACGGACTTCAGTAGTTGTGGCACATGGGCTCAGTAGTTGTGGCTCGCGTGCTCCATAGAGCAGGCTCAGTGGATGTGGCGCAAGGGCTTAGTTGCTCCGCGGCATGTGGGATCTTCCCGGACCGGAGCTCGAACCCGTGTCCCCTGCATTGGCAAGCGGATTCTTAACCACTGCGCCACCAGGGAAGTCCCACCATAGTTGTTTTTAATTGAAGTACAGTTGATTTACAAAGTTGTGTTAGTTTTAGAGATAACCGTTGTTAAAACTTCCATATAGTTTTTCTTGGCCCTATTTCTATGTGCATGTGTGCGTAGGCACACATCTATATTGTATATATTATACACAACGCATATATACACATGTTACATATGTATATTTGCGTATATAATATGTATATGTAATATGTATGTATAATATATATTCTATGTGTATATACACATATATATTATATATAAATAATATACGCACATATATAATAGTTATCATTTACTGGGTATGCCAGATATCTTGATTACCTGTTTATATAGTTTTTCTCTTATAATCCTTTCAATAGTTCTATAAGAAGATACTATCATTCTCACTTTACAGATGAGCAAATTGAGGCTGAGAGTATTCATTTGTTTGCCTGAGGTCATTAGTAAATGGTAGATCTGAGACACAAATCTAGATCCAATTCTAAAGTCTATCATCTCAACCATTATGACTGCCGGTACATTTCCATGTCTTAAATCAAACTGGAATTACTATAAAGATAATTTTGATTCTGCTTTTTTACTTTTTATTATATTGTCTATATAATATTTCACTATCCTCTACTAACGTAATTTTAATGGCTCTATGATATTCCATAAGATTATTGAAATAATCAATGAATGAATGAAATATTGTTTCTCACACACTGCTCTGGTAAAGAATGGATTGCTTAGATGCTCTGATGTTTCAGACTCTTTCTGTCATCTTATTTTCTTAATTCTTTTCACATTCTGAAATGATGTTCTCTTTTTCTTGTCTCTTACTATATGAACTATGTATTCTTTGCTTTTCAAATCCTGTGTCATGCTTTGGAAGGTATACATCCTGTTTTTATTCTAAAAATGTTCACCTTTAGATTAAAGAAAAACACCTTATTTTCAATATCACAATGAAATAATATCTCTTCATTTCTCTTGTGCAAGATGGTGTGTTTAGCACACTATTTCTTTTTTTTTTTTAATTGGGGTATAGCTGTTTTATAATGTTGTGTTAGTTTCTACTGTACAGAGAAGTGAAGTAGAGTTCCCTGTGCTACACAGCAGGTTCTCATTAGTTACCTATTTTTTTTTTTTTTTTTTTAGTTATCTATTTTATACATATTATGTCAATCCCAATCTCCCAATTCATCCCACCTCCCCTTCCCCCCTTGGTATCCATTTGTTTGTTCTCTACATCTGTGTCTCTGTTTCTGCCTTGCAAACCGGTTCATCTGTACCATTTTTCTAGATTCCACATATATGTGTTAATATACCATATTTGTTTTTCTCTCTTTGTGGCTTACTTCATTCTGTATGACAGTCTCTAGGTCCATCCACATCTCTGTAAATGACCCAATTTCGTTCCTTTTTATGGCTGAGTAATATTCCATTGTATATATGTACCACAACTTCTTTATCCATTCATCTGTCGATGGGCATTTAGGTTGCTTCCATGACCTGGCTATTGTAAATAGTGCTGCAATGAATGTTGGGGTGCATGTGTCTTTTTGAATTATGGTTTTCTCTGGGTATATGCCCAGTAGTGGGATTGCTGGGTCATATGGTAATTCTATTTTTAGTTTTTTAAGGAACCTCCATACTGTTATCCATAGTGGCTGTATCAATTTACATTCCCACCAACAGTATAAGAGGGTTCCCTTCTCTCCACACCCTCTCCAGCATTTATTGTTTGTAGATTTTTTTGATGATGCCCATTCTAACTGGTGTGAGGTGATACCTCACTGTAGTTTTGATTTGCATTTCTCTAATAATTGTGATGTTGAGCATCTTTTCATGTGCCTCTTGGCCATCTGAATGTCTTCTTTGGAGAAATGTCTATTTAGGTCTTCCACCCATTTTCTGATTGGGTTGTTTGTTTTTTTGATGTTGAGCTGCATGAGCTGTTTGAATATTTTGGAGATTAATCCTTTGTCCATTGATTCGTTTGCAAATATTTTGTCCCATTTTGAGGGTTGTCTTCGTCTTGTTTATGGTTTCCTTTGCTGTAGCACACTATTTCTCCTCATTCTTTACCTCCCACTCCCCACATCCTCTCAGCTTGGTTTTTGTTCATGCAATTTGGCCTTTTCTACCTTGATTATCCCTCTTGGAAAGATAAATTTCTTTTTCTACATTATGTATTTTCTCTTATGAGAGTTATTTTAGACAGTTAAGTTCTTTTATGCATAAATTTTTATGATCTGACTTTCTTCTTCCTCACTCTTTTTTTTTGGCTGTGCCACACGGCATATAAGATCATAGTTCTCCGACCAGGGAATCGAACCCTCTCCCCCTACAGTGGAAGCATGGAGTCTCAACCACTGGACCACCAGGGAAGTCCCTTCTTCCCTATTCTTGACTTCTCATTCAGCAGTACATGTTTGAGAAGTTTTTTCTTTCAGGGCAGATAACCTGGGTAGTGTCATTTTTGAGCCCTTTGTATCTCAGTACTTATTTATGAGGCCTTCACAATTTCATGACAACTTTGCTGAGTGTAGAATTCTTAAATTATAAACATTTACTCTCAGAATTCTGCAGGATATACTTTACTGACTTGTGTCGTAGAGTGCTGAATTCTGAGGCCAGTTTGAGTTTAGTTCCTTTGGAGATAATCTGTTCCCTCCCACTCCCCTGCCTGGATTCTTGAAGGCTTTTTGCTTTATCCCAGAAATATTAAAAAATGTCACCTGGCTAGTCTAGGTGTTGATTTCTTTTCATTCATTTTGCCAGCAGGCTTAAGTATTAGGAAAATTATTTAATTATTGTTTCTATTCCTATTCTGTTTCCGCCTTCTGAGATTCCTAATGTATTCAGTCAATTTATTCAACAACTATTCTATGCTAGGCACTAATTTAGGTACTGGGGATACATCATTAGGGAACATAAATGCTTACATTTTTGTTGATTGGATCTTCTGACTCTGCTCTCTATACCACCCACATTTGTTCTGATTTTTAAAGGAAACCTCATCCTTTGAGCTGCAGCATATTTTCATAGTCCTATGGGTTTTTTCCGTTTGCTCATCTTAACATAGAGAGGTCTATATGTGTCCAGCTTTGGTTAATATTTAAGTAGGAATGGCAGGGGGTTCTGTCAGAGATTGAAGTGGGTCTGAGTGTGTGCCCTGACTAGCTCCCCGTCTGCCTTCATCTAGCCTTCGACCTTGAGTAAGGGGATGCTCATGGAATTCTATTGGGGTGATAATATATTTTACAGAAGCGGAATATTGAACTGACCCTTCCTCCTAACTGAGCCCTTTTACATTTTAACTAGAAGACATCCCTCCAAGTTTCTGGCATATGGAAGGTTTTTCCTCTATTTTTATTCCTTTGATCTTTTCTATGTGAATTTAGAATGAGGCAATTTAGAAGCCTGTCCTCACAAAGCCATTTTTATTTAAAAATGGCAAAGTAATATTTTTTTCTCTATTTAAGAAGGTTAGAAAAAAATGCTCAAGACTCATAATTATATGTAGTTTTGAAATTTTTCATAAAGGGTCTCAAACCCCTTGGGAAACTACATGGTCTAGAGAGAGTTGCGAGAATGGAGTCTGACTGTGATATGTAATTTCATTGTGGCTTTGAACAAACTATTTGAACTTCAGGTTCTCTAATCTCAGATCTTCTTACGTCATACCATGACAGGGAAAGAACCAGAAAAAATAAGTGTGGAACCTCTTTGAACTGTTCAAAGATAGAAACTAAGGAAATCTGAGGACTTTTTGTTGTTGTTTGAATGCTATTATAGCTTTGAGCACTTTCAAGCTAGCCTAAAGAGTGTCTGCTTGAGGCATAACAAATGAGGTCTGGTTGTTGGGAAGCCCAGGTATGCAATGCAGTTCTGAAGTGTAGCCAAGAAGCGACACTGCTTTGGACATGTCGTGTGGTGTAAGATGCAAGAGTGTGTTAACAGTGGACCCATTTTCCTGTTAGGTCAAATTACTGTGCCCAGCTTATCTGAAATTAGTTTGCTTCTCCTCTTCATGGAAATGAAGGCCTCTGGGTGGGTGAATCATGCCTTAATAAACAACTTTTGTACTTCTGGCCAGCACAGGCAGCAGATGTTGTCTATCTTTGTGAGATGACTTGGAAGTGTGCAAAAAAGAAACATCTGTATGGTTATTTCGGAAGCTTAAAGAAAATATCTTACTGCCTCAGGGCCAAATTTTCCAGGTTCTATCCCTTCCTACTATTAATCTTTCCTGTATTTTATGATTCAATTTCTTTTTGAAATTCCTAAAAGATTCAATATTAAATTTCCCTAATCGTGGGAAAAAATATTGTCTATATTAAGATCCATGACACTGCAGCTGTTTCAGCACTGTGGAGATAAATAGCTCTCTATATCACTGGTCTCAGACAAGTGACTTTTTTTTCAGTAATGGACATGAAATGGAGAATAAGAATTTTTCCCTTTTGAGCAACGTAGTACTAATGCATCATACTTATAACACATAGACCAAAACAGATTAGGGTACCTTAATTTAGTCAACAACTGATTAATCACCTGCTGTATTTATGGGCAACACACTGCACTAGGGGCTAGATATACGTTAGTGAACAAGACACAGTTCCTGCCCTCATGTAGCCTCAAATCTAGTGGAGAAGACTAATCAAATATATTAATTGGGATAAGGTGCTATGAAGGAAATGTGTAGGATACAATAAATGCAAATAAGAGTAGGAGAGGAGATGATCAATTATATGAAAACAAATTGGACAACCTAGAAGAAATGGACAAGTTTCTAGAAACTTGCAGCCCACCAAGATTTCTTCTGAATCAAGAAGAAATAGATAATTTGAACAGACCAGTCACTAGAAGTGAAATAGAATCTGTAATTTTAAAACTCCCTGCAAACAAAAGTCCAAGACCAGATGGCTTCACTGGGGAATTCTGCCAAACATACAAAGAACTTATACCAGTCCTTATTAAACTCTTCCAAAAGATTGAAGAGGAGAGTACCTTCCCAAAGTCATTCTATGAAGCCACCATCACCCTGATACCAAAATCAGACAAAGAAATTATCAAAAAAGAAAATTACAGACCAATATCTTTGATGAATATAGATGCAAAAATTCTCAACAAAATATTAGCAAACCACCAAGGTAAAGGGGGTTTTGGGGAGGGATGGACTGGAAGTTAGGAGTTAGTAGATGCAAACTATTACATATAGAATGGAAAAACAACAAGGTCCTACTGTATAGCACAGGAAACTATATTCAATATCCCGGGATAAATCACAATGGAAAAGAATGTATATATGTGTATAACTGAGTCAGTTTGCTGTACAGCAGAAATTAACATAACGTAAATCAACTATACTTCAATAAAAAATAAGTTTAAAAAATATTAGCAAACCGAATCCAACAACACATAAAAAAGATCATACACCACGATCAAGTTGGATTCATCCCAGGATCACAAGGATGGTTCAACATACGCAAATCAATCAATGTGATACACCACATCAACAAAAGAAAAGACAAAAACCACATGATCATCTCAACAGATGCAGAAAAAGCATTTGATAAAATTCAACATCCATTCATGATAAAAACTCTTACCAAAGTGGGTATAGAGGGCACATATCTCAACATAATAAAAGCCATGTTGTGACAAACCCGCAGCCAACATAATACTCAACAGCGGAAAGGTGAAAGCTTTCCCACTAACATCTGGAACAGGGATGCCCACTCTCATCTTTTCTATTCAACATAGTATTAGAAGTCCTAGCCACAGCAATCAGACAAGAAAAAGAAATAAAAGCTATCCAAATTGAAAGAGAAGAGGTAAAATTGTCATTATATGCAGATGACATGATACTATATATAGAAAACCCTGAAGACTCCACAGAAAAACTCCTAGAACTGGTAAACAAATACATCAAGGTAGGAAGATACAAGATTAACATACAGAAATTGGCTGCATTTCTTTATACTAAGAAGGAAATATCAGAAAAAAAAAATCTCTTTTAAAATCGCATTAAAAAAAAACACACAAAAAAAACTTAGGAATAAACCTGACCAAAGAGGTGAAAGGCTTATATGCTGATAACTATAAAACATTGATAAAGAAGACTGAAGATGATTCAGAGAAATGGAAAGACATTTTATGCTCTTGGATTGGAAGAATTAATATGTTTAAATGGCCATACTACCCAAAGCAATCTATAAATTTAATGCATCCCTATCAAACTACCCATGACATTTTTTACAGAACTAGAATAAATAATCCTAAAATTTATATGGAACCATAAAAGGCCCACAATTGCCAAAGCAATCCTGAGGAAAAAGAACAAAGCTGGAGGCATAACTCTCCCAGACTTCAGACAATACTACAAAGCTACAGTAATCAAAGCAGTGTGGTATTGGCACAAAACAGACATATGGATCAATGGAACAGAATAGAGAGCCCAGAAATAAACCCACACACCTACAGTCAATTAATCTTCGACAAAGGAGACAAGAATATACAATGGAGAAAAGACAGTCTCTTCAGCAAGTGGTGTTGGGAAAACTGGACAGCTGCATGTAAAACAATGAAATTGGAACACATCCTCACACGACACACAGAGATAAATTCAAAATGGCTTAAAGACTTAAATATAAGACAGGACACCATAAAACTCCTAGAAGAGGGCTTCCCTGGTGGCGCAGTGGTTAAGAATCCGCCTGACAATGCAGGGGACACGGGTTCAAGCCCTGGTCCAGGAAGATCCCACATGTCGTGAAGCAACTAAGCCCGTGTGCCACAACTACTGAGCCTGCGCTCCAGAGCCCATGAGTCACAACTACTGAGCCCACATGCTACAACTACTGAAGCCTGTGCGCCTAGAGCCTGAGCTCCGCAACAAGAGAAGCCACCTCAATGAGAACCCCCCCCCCACCTCAACGAAGAGTAGCCCCCGCTCGCTGCAACTAGAGAAAGCCCGCGCGCAGCAATGAAGACCCAATGCAGCCAAAAATAAATAAATAAATAATAAATAAATTTATTTAAAAAAAACACAAACAAACAAAAAACTCCTAGAAGAGAACATAGGCAAACCATTCTCTGACATTAATTGTACCAATGTTTTCTTAGGTCAGTCTACCAAGGCAATAGAAATAAAAGTTAAAATAAACAAATGGGACCTAATCAAACTTATAAGCTTTTGCACAGCAAAGGAAACCATAAACAAAATGAAAAGACAACCTATGGACTGGAAGAAAATATTTGCAAGTGATGTGACTGACAAGGGCATAACTTCCAAAATATATAAACAGCTCATGCGACTCAATAAAAAAACAAAAACAAACAAACAACCCAATCAAAAAATGGGCAGAAGACTTAAATAGACATTTCTCCAAAGAAGACATACAGATGGGCAATAGTCACATGGAAAGATGCTCAACATCACTAATTATTAGAGAAATGCATATCAAACCTACAATGAGGTACCACTTCATACCAGTCATAATGGCCATCATTAAGAAGTCTACAAATAAATGCTGGAGAGGGTGTGGAGAAAAGGGAACCCTCCTACACTGCTAAATGGAATGTAAATTGGTGCAGCCACTACGGAAAACAGTATGGAGTTTCCTTAAAAAACTAAAAATAGAGTTGCCATATGATCCTGCAATCCTACTCGTAGGCATATATCTGGAGAAAACTCTAATTCAACAAGATACATGCACCCCAGTGTTCATAGCAGCACTATTTACAATAGCCAAGACACAGAAGCAACCTAAATGTCCATCGACAGATGAATGGATAAAGAAGTGGCATATATATACAATGGAATATTAGTCATAAAAAAGAATGAAATAATGTCATTTGCAGCAACATGGATGGACCTAGAGATTATCATACTAAGTGAAGTGAGTCAGACAAAGACAAATATCCTATGACATCACTTATATGTGGAATCTAAAATATGACACAAATGAACTTATTTACAAAACAGAAACAGACTTACAGACTTAGAAAACAAACTTATGGTTACCAAAGAGGAAAGGGGGGGAAGGGATAAATTAGGACTTCAGGATTAGCAGATACAAACTACTATATATAAAATAAACAACAAGGCCCTATTGTATAGCACAGGGAACTATATTCAATATCTTGTAATAAACCATAATGGAAAAGAATATGAAAAAGAATCACTTTTTCTGTACACCAGAAACTAACATTGTAAATTAACTATACTTCGATCTTTAAAAAAAAGAGTAGAAGTGGAGAGATCTACTTACTACATAGGGCAGGGAGGAAAAGAGTCTTTGAAGTGACACATTAAGTTTTAAAATGAGAAGCACCCTGCTTTGGAAAGAGCCGGGGAGAAGCATTACAGCAGAAGAAACAGAATGTGCTAAGGCTCGACTTGTACAGAGAACTGAAAGATACTGTGAATGGTTGTAACACAATGGTTGAGAGGGTGACATGAAATGAGTTTGGAGAGGAATGCCATGAAAGTAGAGAGACCAATAGCTTAGACTAGGAGGTAGTGGAGATGTAAAGAAGTCATCACAATTTGCATATATTTGTGGGTACAGCTGATAGGACTTGTGAATGAAATAATTGTGGGGGATGAGAGAAAGAGAGGGGTCCAAGAAGACTCCCAGGTTTCTGGATTAAGCCACTGGTGAATAGTAGTGTCATTGCAGACTGAGAAGATGAGAGAGTAAGAGGTTAGAAGAAAAACCAGTTTTGCTTTTGGGTATGATAAATCTGAAATGCCTGTGATGTATCTAAGATAGAACAAGTAGGCAACTGAGAGTCTGGAGCTCAGAGGAGAGGACTGGGGACATATATTAGAAATAACACTGTAGGGATAATATTTTATTTAATTTATTATTTTATAAATTTATTTATTTACTAATTATTTATTTTTGGCTGTGTTGGGTCTTTGTTGCTGTGTGCCGGCCTTCTTCAGCTGCAGTGAGCAGGGGCCTCTCCCGTTGCGGAGCATGGGCTCTAGGCGTGCAGGCTCAGCAGTTGTGGCACATGGGCTTAGTTGCTCCGCGGCATGTGGGATCTCCCCGGACCAGGGATCGAACCCATGTCCCCTGCATTGGCAGGCGGATTCTCAACCACTGCGCCACCAGGGAAGTCCTGGGATAATATTTTAGACTTGGAGATGGGTGAGATCTCCTAGGAAGACAGAGTAAAGGGAGAAGAAAGGAGAGCTGAAGACTGAGCATGGAGAACTAGCCAGGTGAATAGTAGTACCACTAAAAGAAATGCTGAAGGAAATTAAGAGGAGCATATGGTTAGGAGAGGAAATTGATGATTTATCTTTGGAACTTGCTAAGTTTAAGGTACAGACTAGACTCGTGTCATTTCTAGTGTGATGCCTGGCAAAATGTATAGGTCCCCCTTCACAATGTTAATGCCATACTTATATTTTATTTTGTGATGAAGTCTTACGACATCTCTGTGAATTTTCAGGATAAAACATTCATGGTCATGTCCGAGTTGGAGTTTGGATCAGGAGAAACAATTCTACTAAGATCCATGACACTGCAGCTGTTTCTGAATTATGGAGATAAATGGTTCTCTATGTCACCAGTCCTAAACAACAAGTGGCTATTTCTTTTTGGGTAATGGACATGAGATGAAGAAAGACAAGTTTGTTCAATGTTGAGCCAATGTGCTTTACTGGTAGCACACAAGCTGAGAATGCAATGAAAATACACGTATTTTGAACATGTGCCAGGCCCTGTGCTAGGTTCTGGGGATAACTCAGAGAACAAGATAGACAAGACTTGCACCTTACAAACAAGAAAAGGAGATGGGAAAAAATTAACCTACAAATAAAATAACTGCAAAGTGTGGCAAGTGCTATGAAAGAAACAAACAGATACAGGAAATAAGTGGGAGGGGTGGTATGGCACTTTGGGTCTAGAAAGGGTCTTTAGGGAAATTTTCCTTGGGTAAGTGACATTTATTTAAGTTGATTCCTGAAGGATGAGGGGTCAGTCATACCAAGATTAGGGGATGTGGCTGGCTATTGATGAAACACCAAATTGTTTTTTGCAGAATCTGACTGTGAAAAGTTAAGCCAGGCTGAATAGCTCATATTGGAATATTCAGTATGGGCACACTGAGAGCGGGGGAAGGTGTTGGAAGTGGTCTGCCCCCCTGGGGAGTATTTTATCATTGCCTTTGTTTAAAATTGCCTGCATAGGGTGATAATAAAAAGTGGACTGACATTTAGCCAATTTTACTATTATTTAAAAATTCTTTGCAGACAACGGCCCTGTCGTGGGCTGAATGATGGCCCTCAAAAAGATATGTCCATATCCCAATCACTGGAACCTGTGACTATTACCTTATACAGTAAAAGTGTAAATATTAACTTATGTGAAAAGATGTAACTAAGGATTTTGAGAGTGTGTATCAGATTATCTTTCTGTAAGCTGTAAGTAGATATTAGACTGAGACGTTAAGTTACCCAGTTCTTGAGGTAAATAGGTATATGCTTTAATAGAGCTATCACGGTAGAATTTGATGCTGTGTTGGGAGAAATGTTTCTTACATCCAAGTTTGCTTACAGCCAAGTAACTTAACACAAGTTAAGTTAACCTGACTAGCCACGTAGGTGTTTTATATTGCCATTCCTATTGCATAAGGAGGCCTTGTGGTAGTTCAGGTGGGCCCTCTCAAGGCAGGACTACAATCCTGGGCCTGGTCACAAGCTTAGGTTCATATACTTATCAGCATTAGGAAGACTGAATCACACTAGCCAAACTCACAAGGCTGGCAAGTGACAAAGTTCAAGTGTTTAAAAATACTTATTAATTTAATAAATGATGAACTTATGTGTGTTGATTAGTGTACTCTCCTTATAAACAAGTCATATATAATGTGAGATTATATTCAGAATGTAGCTAGGTGATGACATATGAGCAAGTAGAAGAAGTTTAATAAATGGTTTTATACCTGCAGTAGGCAGGCTCTAAGATAACCTTCAATGATCCCTTTAATGAAAGTATAGTATTCATACCCTCCTGTGATCTCCTCCCCTTGTGTGTAGGTGTGTATTCACTTTTAACAAATAGAATGTAGCAGAAAACGATGGGATTTCACTTCTGAGATCAGGTTACAAAAAGATGTGGCTTCATCTTGAGAGCTCCCTCTTGTTCTATTGCTCACTCTGAGGAAAGACAATTGCTATGTTGTGGGCTGCCCTATAGAGAGGCCTCTTGCTAATGACCAATGAGGAACTGAGGTCTTCACTCCAACATCTCACCAGCAACTGAGTCCCACCATCGACCACATGAGTGATCTTGGAAGCGGATGCTCGCCAGAGGCACCCAGGTATGCAGCACCTGGATCCCTAACCCTCAGAGGCTGTGAGATAGTAAATGTTTGTTGTTTTAAGCAGTAAGGTTTGGGGTAAATTGTTACACAGCAATAATAACTAACACAGCAGCAATCATATAACTTTTGAAATACTAATTTAAAAACACTAAAAGACAATAAGGAGGGAAATAAAATTGAATAAAAACTACAACAGTAGTTTCCATGGTTATACTATTTATTTTAATAGCTTCTTAGGCATTCTAATCACACTGACTAGATTCCCTAGTAGTGGTTAATTTCATCCAGTTTATGTTGAGTCTTACTAGTTTTATTCCCAGGGAGTGACATTTTATCTAAAATCTAGATGCATCTAACTATGGACTCCAACAAACTGAGTATTATACACACTGACAACTAAATATTTATTGATTCATTCATACATAAATTCATTTTGTCTACTGGAGACTCAGAAAGGAATCCAAAACGGCATACTGATTCTGTTGGTCATTTTTTTTTTTTTTTTGGACTAATGTTCACAGGAGAGTTAGATGTTGAATTCATTCATTTTTTTAAAATACTTTTTTTAAACAAAAGGAATAAATGTTAAATGTACAACAACGAAAAAATAGAGAAGCAAAAAAGAAGAAAGTGAAAGTCAACTTTGAACCTGCAACTGAGAGAGGACTGCTACTGAATGCACTATTGATTTTAGTTGACAGCAGTTGCCTATTCTATTTTTTTTAAACATCACAAATAAGACTTTTTATTGTCACCATTAAATGTCTGAATTTTAAACAGATTCTTGGACTGGTGACTCATATCCATAAGCTCATTCAACTTTAGCATTCAACTCATCCCCAGCAGCTTTTCCAAAACTACTACCTTCACAATGAAGCTCCATTAGTTTACCCAATTCAAATTTTTGCTTCTTAGGATTTTTACTCTTCTAACAAAGACATCAGAGAGAGGATAAAAAGATTGGCAAAGCCTTTTCTATGTCTTTCCCAGTGCTGTCTGGAATCAATTTATTGACCATTTTTTTCAAGTTATTTGTCTGCACCTCTTGGGTCATGATTCCTATCATCTTCTTCTGGATTTCTGACTATTGTGTTTTTTAGTAAAATCAACACAGAATTAGACGAAGCAAGTAACCATTGGTAGTCTTGACATCAGCATGAGATTGGATCATGGCCTGCCATTTTTTGACCATTCTGGAGCACAGTTTATCACAGGTGCGATCCATGCCATGGAAGTTGGTCAGGCAGTTTTTGCCCTGAACATCCTCAGTAATTAGCTTGGATTTTCTAAATGCAACTTCATTATTCTGCAGATCAGCAAGGCTCACTTTAAAAACACAACCCTTGAGGCCATCAGAGGCAATTTTGATTCCTTGAGTTTTCCTGACTAGTGTTTTTCCAATGTTCCATATAATGAACATAGCTGGTACTTTCACATCATACCAATCTTTCATAGAGAATGGATTAACCGCTTTCTTCTTGGCAACCTTTTTGCCACTTTTCGTAAGCACTTGTTCTTGCCCACTGCCATGGTGCTGCTCAGAGGGCCAAAAGGGCTATTTGCTTATTTTTTTAAAAATTGGGAAAATATTCAATTCTTGGTTAACTTGCTAATTGATTTTTCTGAAACTCAGTTTCCTTAATGAAATATCATATCTGAAATTTTAACTTTATATATTAATATTTAATAATTTAGTATCACTAATATTTAATATCTAGTACCACTTACTAATATTATAAACACTATACCCAACAACTTTATTTACATTATCTAATTTGACTTTCACTATACCTTGTGAGTTAGGCACTAATATTACTTCTACTTTTCAGATAAGTAAACTAAGGCTTAGAGAGGTTAAATAATTTGCTCACACAGGGTCACAAAGCTAAGCAGTTTCAGAATAGAGATTCCATCCCAGTTCTGTCTGACTACAAAATTTATACTCATACCACTCTGCTATAGTTTCTCCCTCAAACTTGTTCCCATAATACTTTTCATAAAAGAAAAATGTCATTTAAAAAACTTTCATATTTAGAAAAGACGTCATATTCGTTATTAAAAGACTAACCTAATTTACCCATACCTCCGTTCAATTCCTTTGAAAGTTTTTTGAAGATAGTGTCTCAAGACAAAAATATTAAGATCTAAAGGAAATATACATGAATAAAATTCTTTCCCTGCCAAAATAAAACAGTGGATGTTACCAGTGATTTGCCTCGTTTGAAACTGGAACTATCATCAGAGAGCCAATTTCCATTTATATAAAACTACATAATTCTGTTTCTGATTATAATTTCTGTAAAGTTATAGTCAACTGTTACAGTTGAAAAGCTAGATTTTTATCAGCTACACTTTTGCTGCTGTAGAGTCTATTATAATGAAATAAAGGAGTAATATGGAAAGAGAGCAGTGATAGTGATTAAGGAATGTCAGAGTAGGAAGAAATTTGGAGGCTACTTTGCCCATTCTCCATATTTTAGAGAGGAGAAAACTGAGGTCCAGAGAATTAAATATCTCTGTATCTCTTAAGCTGTCATAGTAGACAAAGTGTAAGAGTACAGGTGTGTGAAAAGTGACTTTCATCTGATAATTAAGACAGTGTTGCAAATGTATCCACCCAAGTTCTAAAACTCTATCAACAAGAGAAACAGATTTTTAAAAAACCCCAAATAACAAAAAGCATAAGACCTGGTACATAAAAAGTACCTAATAAATATTTGCGAATGAACAAATGAATAAAAAGATTTTATTGCTTTCATTTTCAAGTTCCCTCACAATCCCTGAATTCATATTTAATATGCAATCATAATGTATACATATAGTTTATTATTTTGCTTTTTGCCCTTGAGTTATAGCATAACATTTTTCCGTGTTATAAAATGACCAGAACCTTTTAAAGTACCTATTGAAGTTACAACACTTCTGAGTCAGATTCCCAAATAACTGTTAAAAATGACTATTAACAGGGGTGAATCCAGGTTTTGCAGGGAGGCCCTCATTAAGGAAAAAGTACAAAAATATGTTACTTTAAAAAAATTTTTACAAAACAATGAAAAAATATCTATCTCTTTCAAGAGACCATTTCTAGGGCCTCCAGGGCTTGGAGGGGCCTGTGCATTGAGTGGCCCTGAATCTTCATTAGCTTCATAGTACGTATGCCTCTGTTGGTAACCAGATACCACCTTCATGGTGGTTATGATACAGCTTGAATGTTTTTTCGAGGTTTACTAAAATTTTAGAAATGTACATCATACTTTGACAGTGTTAGAAATTCTTTCTATCCAGCTGACCTGGAATCTACTTCAGGCCCCACCATAAACTTGGTGGCTTTTAAATTATAAGCAAGTTTCTTAACTTCTTCAGGTCTCAAATTCCTCATCTGTAGAATGGGCTTAATATCTATCTCAAAGAATTGCAAATGAAAACAAAGATAAAATAGTTAGTACAGGGCTTCCCTGGTGGTGCAGTGGTTAAGAATCTGCCTGCCAATGCAGGGGACACGGGTTCGAGCCCTGGTCTGGGAAGATCCCACATGCCGCGGAGCAACTAAGCCCGTGAGCCACAACTACTGAGCCTGCGCGTCTGGAGCCTGTGCTCCACAACAAGAGAGGCCACGACAGTGAGAGGCCCGCGCACCGCGATGAAGAGTGGCCCCCGCTCACCGCAACTGGAGAAAGCCCTCGCACAGAAACGAAGACCCAACACAGCCAAAAATAAATATAAATAAATAAATACATTTATAAAAAAAAAATAGTTGGTACAGTTCCTGACACATCATAAATGCTCCATAAAGATTAGGTATTAGGATTACAGTGATAGTTAAAACATTAGCCTACCTTATATGGGAACCTCCTGTCTCTCCATTACAACTTCGTACATTGACTGTAGGTAAAATATGGTGTAAAATGAGTTTTAAGGATTGTGCAGATTCAATTTTTTATTATTTTAATTTTTAAAAATAATGTTATTATGAAAAGTAGTAACTACATAACAGAACATTTGGAAAATAGAGAAAAGAAAAAAAATAGCACCCATAATTTCTCCAGACTTATGCTATATTTTCTTGTTGTGTTTTTTTCCTTAATGCAGGCTTCATTTAAAATATAAAAACGCTTGAAATACGTAGACCCAATTATTCTCTTTTTTTTAAATTTAATTATTTATTTGGCTGCGCTGGGTCTTAGCTGCGGCACGTGGGATCTTTAGTTGTGGCACGCAAACTCTTAGTTGTGGCATGTGGAATCTAGTTCCCTGACCAGGGATCGACCCCAGGGCCCCTGCATTGAGAGCACAGAGTCTTAGCCACTGGACCACCAGGGAAGTCCCCCAATTATTCTCTTTTCAAGGGGGGTTGGTATTATGGCATTATTATTTTCAAATACATGGCAAATCTCAAAATATGTTTTACATAAAACTATTTGAGAAAAATCAGGAGGAAGAAAAGGTACACATTCTACTGTTG
The DNA here is from genome assembly GCF_965194805.1 of Balaenoptera borealis. NCBI lineage: Eukaryota > Metazoa > Chordata > Mammalia > Artiodactyla > Balaenopteridae > Balaenoptera > Balaenoptera borealis. The sequence continues at coordinate 45,867,920 of NC_138879.1, read as the reverse complement.
TCTTTCCATAGCTATTCCCACAAGCCGCGCGGCGCGGCCGAAATAAATATATAAGTAAATAAAGATTCATGTTTTTATAAGGTTATGATCTTACTGTACATAGAATTTGATAGTCTGCATTTTTTTCCTACATTATATCACAAGTCTTTCTCCATACTACTACATACTACTACAGCGACATTCATAGTAACTAGAGCATCTGAGAGCAAGGCTTAGTTTCCTAAACTTCATATGACTGTGTGTGAAGTAACTAAGGCAGGCCAAGGTGTGAAAAGTCAGAAACTCAGAGTGAGTGCTTTTGGTTTGCCTGCAACTATAAGGTGGAAAATGTAGAAAGAGAAGTTATGACTCAGGGATTCTTGATTTTCAACCAAACGTCCAAGTCAGCAAAAGAATATAAAGCCCTATCCACATAATCCTAAATTCCATAAACACTTTTATTTCTTTAATAGATGGGAAAGTGGTGCAATATTATTCAACAGCAAGGACTTATTTGTCACAACATGTTATTATTAGGGTTTTAGCTCTCAAAATGGGGTAAATTTACTCCCCCACCACCCAAAGGGGTCTTTCTTTAAAATTCCGCAAGGCAACGCAAATCCTCACTATAAAGAACAAGTCAAGTCTGGACATGGTTGTCTGAATTCAGTGACATTTGCTCTTGGAAAAAGACTTTTATCTTTTAATTATGCTTTTGTGCTGATATTCATTGATTTCAAAGTACAAACTTTTTCTTTTAAGCTTCTTGTTCCTTTAACATTGTCCTGCTGTAGGAATTCAAGCCACATTTAAAAATTGTAAAATATACACTGAGGAAGTAATCCACATGTCCATTGCTGAATGAATGGAAAAACAAAATGTGGCATATGCATACAATGGAATATTATTCAGCCTTAAAAAGGAAGGAAATTCTGATATTGATACATACCACAGCATGGATGAACCTTGAAGATATTACGCTAAGTGAAATAAGCCACACACAAAAGGACAAATATTGTATGATTCCACTTATATATATGAGGTATCATAGAGATAGAAAATAAAATAACGGTTACCAGGGCATGGGGGGAGGAAGGAACAGGGAGCTATTGTTTAATGGGTGCAGAGTTTCAGTTTCTGATGATGAAAGTTCTGAAGATGGACAGTGGTGATGGTTGCATAACAGTGTGAGTGTGCTTACTGACACTGGACTGCATACTTAAAAAGGAGTAAAATAGTAAATCTTATGTATTTTATGGTAAAATTTCAAAAATCCAGTGTATAACATACATTGAGAAAAATGTATTATACATACATACATATTCAGTTTAAGAAATAATTATACAGCAAACATATGTGTAATCACCAACTAGGTCAAGAAATAAAATATTATCAGAGTGCACCCCTGTGCCCCCGTCACAACCGTTTTCTTCCTTCCTGAGTAACCACTGTCCTGACTAAACATTTAAAAATCAGGCTGTGATGTGATAGTGCAGGATAAGTTAAATCAATGTTACAAAATGCAACAGAATATTTCTTTAAATTCCAATATTTTCCATATATGCAAAAAATTTTTTTAAACTTAACTTTTAAAGTGCTCTTTCACCCTCTTTCTCTCTTGAAACTCTTCACATTCTAAAACCCTTCTTAGTTCCACAGTTGACCTCACCTGCAGAGTTAAAACAAAACAAAACAAAACAAAAAAACCTACTTCAGTGTAGATTTTAGATTTTCATTCCTCCCACTCTCCCTTGCCTCCAACTACAAAGAAACAATGATTTAAACCCTTTGTGCCCTTTTAGAAAATTACACAGATACCCCATTGTGGAATCCTATAATCCCTTCGTGGAAAGGAAGAGATTAGCATATGAATACAAAGCAAAATGAATCCAGAATACAAAATGATCTACTGGATTGCGAAGCTCTTGTATTTTTAAAAATATTTATTTCCTCTTTTTGTATTGCCCCTTTAGTGGTCTCAGGGTTAAGGGAATTGAGCTTCCCCTCTGGTTACCCGGAAAAGGATTTAGAAAAAAAAAAAAAAAAAAAGCCAATAGATTCTAGGAGATGCAAAACCAACAGATGGCTCCCAGAGCCAGTGGAACCGCCAGTGGAATCTGCTGCCCTCAACATGAGCTAGCTTGCGGGCGAGAAGTGTAGAAAGTGCTGTTCGCAGACTGCGCAGTGAAGGAGAGAAAGCGACAGAAGAGAGAGCCATAGTGCTGACGTTGAAGGCCCGGCCCTGTGAGGTTGCATAGGGTAAGTGGCGTTGGCCAGCAGGCAGTGGCTAAGGGGAAGGAAAGAGGATTTGGGCTAGGGGCGGGGCCAGAGGCGCAGCGTGGCTCCTGATTGCTGGGGTGCGGCTGCCAATCTCGCAGAATCGCTCGGTTAACCAGTGCGCTTGCGAGACGCGCTCAGATATACTGAGTGAGCCCTGAGAAGCAGTCTCAGATCCTGACGGTGCAGCAGCCCGCAGCCTCAGCCAGAGAGTCTCAGCCGCTTTCAATGGAGGAGAAGCCCAGCCAGCCACAGTCTCAGCACCATCACAACCACCACCATCCGCACCATCACCCCCAGCAGCAACAGCAGCAGCAGTCGCACCACCACCACCATTATTATTTCTACAACCACAGCCACAACCACCATCACCACCACCATCACCAGCAGCCTCACCAATACCTGCAGCATGGAGCCGAGGGCAGCCCCAAGGCCCAGCCAAAGCCGTTGAAACATGAGCAGAAACACGCCCTCCAGCAGCACCAGGAAACGCCGAAGAAGAAAACAGGTCCGGGAGGGAGGACGAGTGGGGGAAGGGGGATGGAGGTGGGGGGTAGGGGAGATGGGGGTGGGGCTGGATCGGGGAAGCGCGGACGGGGTCAGGGTGTGTGTGCGTGTGTGTCTCTGTCCTGCGGGTCTGGGGAAGCCCCCTTTCATTCTCCGAAAGCTCGGGCTGGGCCCCGGGGTTTGCAGCGCCCTCTTCTCCTCAGCATGGGAGAGGCCCAACCAGGCCAGTGTGACCTTCCCGGCCCGGACTGGAGGGAGACCCGGAGGGTCGGCCTTGGAAGTCTAGCCTTATATTCCTTTCTCGTTTACCTTCTTGCGGCCCCGGAGGGACCCTAATTTGGGGACCCTGAGTTGGGGGTGAACCTCGCCCCCCCAGGAAAGTCCTTCGGGTGTAACTCAGGAAGGCCTAGCGAATTCCGACTCGGGTGGCGTCGCGAGACCCTTTTGCATACGGCGATGAGAGGGTAGGGGGGCAGAGTTGAGGAAGTGTCCTTCCTCACCCGCCACCCCAAGCCCACCTGTGGCCTTGGGGTTCCCCGTCTGGAGGGGCGGTTGGGACCCCTCGTCTCTCGGGTCATTTCCACCCCTAGACGCCCCTTCCGGGCACCGCACCTCGCAGTCTGTCCCCGCGGCTCCTCCCGAGGCCGGCGCCCCGGGCCCGCTCCCCCCAGAGCCGGCGCGGCTGGAATGTTCTCTCCTCCTCGCGGGGCCGCTTCCTGTCCGCCATGTTGGAAGCCGATTCCTGTCACCGACTCCGGCCCACTGAAGAGCGGAGGGGGAAGAGTATCGAGGGGCGCACGGCGCTGCCGAGCCGGGTGGCTGGGGATCCCCCCCGGCGTCACCTCGTTTCCCGCACTGCGGGGGCGCCGCCGCCCCCGGCCCACGGCCGCCCCTCCCCCCGTCGCCGGCCGGGTTGTGTAACCCGGTGGCGGCCGCGCGGCCCCGGGCGGGTCCCTGGGGTGAGGGGCGGGGGCGGTTGGGGTGGGGGAGGGAAGCGGCCACGAGGGGAGCGGCCTGCGCCGGGCCCCGCGTGCTGGCGGCCGCGTTTCCCGCTCCCGGGTGCGGCGGGAGGCGCGGGCGGTCGGGGTGGGGAGCCGGCCTCGAAGCGGAGCCGAGGGAGAAGGAGGCCGCGGGCGGCGGCCGCGAGCGCTCCTGGGGCAGGAGGGCTTGTGGGGGGGGCGGGAGGGATACATTTTGGGTAGAGGCGGTGCCTGAAGACCGGGTGGGGTACCCAGCGGGAACCAGGCTCCCCGGTCACGAGTTTTTCTGCCACAGGAACCTCGTCTCCTGCCAGGTTCGCTCACGACTCCGCCTCTCAGGCTTTCACTTGGGCCCTTTCCTTCTAGCAGCTCATTTTTACAAAAAAAAAAAAAGCTTGTTCTATCTCTTTCCAACCACCCCAACATTTATTTTCTAGGCTTGGGCAGTGGTTTTGAGGAGAGAGATTAGAAAAATGTTTGATTGAATGGTGGAGAGGGCGACGTTTTTTTGACCCCTTTTTCTTGCCATTAAGGGTGAACCGAGGTGGCTCATCCATGAGGTTAGTGCACTACCATCTTGCCTAGGACGAGACTTTTTTTCCATGTTAAAAAGGAAAGGTGTTTTCCGATTTTAAAACCGATATGGATCCCCAAACTCTTCTTTTTAACAAATGTTAAATTGAGAGCAAAAATCATTTTAGAAAACATTTGAAAAGAAGTGAAGTTAAAAGTTTATAACCACGCAGATTAAAAAAAATAATGGTTCTTTATAAATTGAAACGGTAGGAGAATGAATGTTAAATCCTGCGTGTCACATTTGATATAAGCAGTTACTGAGAGCTGGAGAAAAACTGCTTTTCAATTGCATATTTAATAGTACTTGAAGACTGAAATTGGAATGTCAGATGTTCCATTTTGGGGGATGGTAGGGACTGATGGTGTGCAGTAGAAATGAACATTAAATTTGTTGAGTGTTTAATCCTAAGGATTTGGAACAGTTTAAAAACTTAGAAACTATGTAACACTAGATCTTTTTAACGTTAGGTTTTTTTCAACTTCAGGTGAAAAAATCTTACTATGGTTACTTGGACTATAAGGCAGTATTACAGCTCAGAGTGGAAAATTCGGTTTTGTCTGTCAGGTATTAATATACTCCTGCAGGACTCCTCTCTACTTATGGGGGCAGCCCCTGAACCATTCAAGGTGGCATCCTTCAAATTATAATATTTTGTCTTATCCTGAAAGGGAATAAATAGGGGAAACTGAGTTAAGCAGTTCTGAGAGAATGTAAACAGTTTGGGGTGAGCAGCTTTTCTTGTGTGGCCCGGTCACGCCACTGTTGCTTCAGCATGCATAGTGCTAATTTATTAAGAAAACTTGTGAGGATTTTTGCAATGTGTCTGTAACGTGTCGAGGTGGGCTTTTATGGCCCATTACCCATAAACCTGTAAAGAGTAACAGTTTTTCTTTATCCAGAAGAGGGCGCAAGAGAGGGACAAATGCAAATTCATTCGGTAATTTCAGATACTAATCCAAAAGCTAGATTTATCAGGACTCCAGTTCTGCTGAGTCCTTTAGAAGTAGGGTTAGATGCTTTAGCATGGCAACCCTAAATAATAAAAGCACTTGGAGACTTTTGATTTCTCTCAGTAATTCTATAGTGTTTACGTTTTCTTTCAATACCTAAATTTTTAAAAGAAAATGTCTCTCCGGCAGACTTTTTGCAACCAACAAAGTTGCCATGGGAAAATTTTTATATGGTTAAATGAGAAATATTTTTTGTCGTTAAAACTTGGGGGGCGGAAGTATAGTGGCTTCTGGGTGGTTTTTAAATTGGTGATTTCTGATATCAGAGCCACTAAATAGGAAAAATTATTCTAGTTAATTTTAAAGTCTTGGCTTTGGTCCAACTTAGTTTGGACTTTGGATTATTTATTTATTTTTGTGTTTAAGACTGCTTATGTTTGAGATCTGAAAGGTTATGACTAATTGGCCCAAGGGTACAAGCCTTTGTTTTAGCCTGTTAGTATGTTAAATGGTATATATAGTTCTCATTGGTCTAGAGTTGTGCACCGGTAAACTTGTATCTGTTAAAAATGTTGAGAGTCTCTGTCGAAATTTCTGCTTTTCTGGAGAAAAATAAGAACCTTTTAGAAAACATCCTAAGCAGTGATCTCTGCTGTTTCATAGAATTTTTCCACCAAAAGTTTGATTTGATTGGCTATCATAGCTTTTTTAGCCAACCAAAAAATAAAATGTACCTCTACAGAAGTTAAGAACTTTTACAAAATATATTCTCTCATGGAAGAAGTTCTGTGCCACTGTATCTCAAGAATGATTATGCCTTAAGTATGTTTTCTTAAGTTATTTCCTGAAAGTTAATATAATTTGCTCATTTCTCTGATGTGGAGTGACTTAAAATTATAGTAAACCATGTTGTTAATCTTCTCAGTGTGTTCTGTTCCACATCAAGTTCTTTTAAAACAGTGGTTCTCAGGCCTTAGAAAAAATTTTAGTGTCCCTTATACTCTTAAAGTATACAAAGAGCTTTTGATGTGGATTATGTCTATTGATATTTACCATATTGGAAATTAAAACAAAATTCAAAACAAGAATATACAAGCTCATGTGCCTTTTAGCCTTGACAGGCTAAAGGCCCAAGAGAATGAATGAGAGTGACAAATTATTTATTATTTATTCCTGTTGGAATACTAAATACTATTGGATTTCCCCCCCCCACCCCCTGAAAAGCTGCCTTAAATGAGTGTGAGTGTGTGTGTGTACCCATCCTTCTCTTTTATCATGTATCTGTTTCTAATGACTTGACCTCAAGATGCTTTAGGGAACATTTCACAGTAAGGTAGATAACTAGTACCGCTATTTTACTAGTAAGGAAGTGAGAAAAGTTGTTGACCGGCTGAATCACCTATAGTAATAAACTGATTATGGTGACTGAAGTTCTTAAATTAAACTTGAATACCATAACACTTTTTAAATTAGATACCTTTCATTGTAGTTTTGTTAGTATCTTCTTGCTGAATCGTTTGGTTAGGCAGTATGACATAGTGATAGGAAACCATGTTCCAGACAGACTGGAGTTCAGCTTTCCAGTTCTTCCACTTTGTGACTTGGGCAAGTCACTTAATTTCTCTGAGAGTCTGTTTACCCAAATATAAAATGAAGAAAATATATCTTATAAGAGTTAGTACATAGGTGTTTGGGTTTCATACAATAGCAGTATGATTTAATGTCTGGGAAGTGTCAATGAATTTAAGACCACTTTTGAAAAAGTTCACAAGTGTTAGATTTTTGTTTGACAATGCAATAGGAACTGCTTGTGGTGACCACCAGCCATTTATGGTTTCATGGAAGTGGAATCTTTAATTTTGTTGTAATACTTAGATTTACTGTGTCAGTATAACTTGATTTTGCCCAGAAGGTAGCTCTGTTCTTAACTGTAAAAAAATTTTATTTACGAATTTGTTTATATTTAAATTATTTATTTATTTATTTAGGCTGCGCTGGGTCTTCATTGCAGCGCGCAGGGTTTAGTTATGGTATGTGGGATCTTAGGTCCCCCACCAGGGGTTGAACCTGGGCCCCTTGCATTGGGAGCATGGAGTCTTAACCCCTGGACCACCAGGGAAGTCCCTATAAAGGAAATTTTATAACAGCCTTGTGAGAATGATGGGAAGGTTGATCCTGTTAGGTGAGAGATATTATGCTTAAGAAGTCATCTTCTTTCTGACCTTGGACTCTGGTTTGATACCAGGTCAGTTCTGTCCCTTGTTTAGTAGACTTCCTAATCTGTGAAATGGGACTAACAAGTGTTTTCTCATAGAGTTATGAAACAATAACATAAAGCTGAAGTCATAGTATAGTGTCTAGTATGTTGTAAATGAATAGTTGTTAAGTGTTATGTACATATTGTAATTTTTTAACCTTTTTTTTTTCCTAGGCTATGGTGAACTAAATGGTAATGCTGGAGAAAGAGAAATATCTTTAAAGAACCTGGGTTCTGATGAAGCCACCAACCCTATTTCCAGGGTCCTCAATGGCAACCAACAAGTTGTAGACACTAATCTGAAGCAGACTGTAAAGTCCATCACCTTTGGGAAAGCAGGAATTAAAACCAGGAATTTCATTCAGAAAAACAGTATGGACAAAAAGAATGGGAAGTCTTATGAAAATAAATCTGGAGAGAACCAATCTGTAGACAAGACTGATACTGTAGCAATTCCAAATGGTGTTGTAACAAATAATTCTGGCTATATTGCTAATGGTTATATGGGCAAAGGAGCAGATAATGATGGTAGTGGATCTGAGAGCGGATATACCACTCCTAAAAAAAGGAAAGCTAGGCGCAATAGTGCCAAGGGTTGTGAAAACCTTAATTTAGTGCAGGACAAAATAATGCAACAAGAGACCAATGTCCCAACCTTAAAACAGGGACTTGAAACTTTCAAGCCTGACTACAGTGAACAAAAGGGAAATCGAGTAGATGGTTCAAAGCCCATTTGGAAGTATGAAACTGGGCCTGGAGGAACAAGTCGAGGAAAACCTGCTGTGGGTGATATGCTGAGGAAAAGCTCTGATATTAAGCCTGGTGTGAGCAGCAAAAAGTTTGATGATCGGCCCAAAGGAAAGCATACTTCTGCTGTTGCCTCCAAAGAGGACTCGTGGACCCTATTTAAACCACCCCCAGTTTTTCCAGTGGACAATAGCAGTGCTAAAATAGTTCCTAAAATAAGTTATGCAAGCAAAGTTAAGGAAAACCTCAACAAAACTGTACAGAACTCTTCCGTGTCACCATCTTCATCTTCATCCTCTTCGTCATCTACTGGGGAAACTCAGACCCAATCTTCAAGTCGATTATCCCAGGTCCCTATGTCAGCGCTGAAATCTGTTACTTCGGCCAGCTTCTCTAATGGGCCAGTTTTAGCAGGGACTGATGCAAGTGTGTATTCTCCTGGGGGTCAGCCACTGCTAACTACTGCTGCTAATACTCTAACACCCATCTCTTCTGGGACTGATTCAGTTCTCCAAGACATGAGTCTGACTTCAGCAGCTGTTGAACAAATCAAGTCCAGCCTTTTTATCTACCCTTCAAATATGCAAACTGTGCTGTTGAGCACAGCACAAGTGGATCTACCCTCTCAGACAGATCAGCAAAACCTGGGGGATATCTTCCAGAATCAGTGGGGTTTATCATTTATCAATGAGCCCAGTGCTGGCCCTGAGACTGTTATTGGGAAATCATCAGATCATAAAGTGATGGAGGTGACATTTCAAGGGGAATATCCTGCCACTTTGGTTTCACAGGGTGCTGAAATAATCCCCTCAGGAACTGAGCATCCTGTGTTTCCCAAGGCTTATGAGCTGGAAAAACGGACTAGTCCTCAAGTTCTGGGTAGCATTCTAAAATCTGGGACTACTAGTGAGAGTGGAGCCTTATCCTTGGAACCCAGTCATATAGGTGACCTGCAAAAAGCAGACACCAGTAGTCAAGGTGCTTTAGTGTTTCTCTCAAAGGACTATGAGATAGAAAATCAAAATCCTCTGGCGTCTCCTACGAACACTTTGTTAGGCTCCGCCAAAGAACAGAGATACCAGAGAGGCCTAGAAAGGAATGATAGCTGGGGTTCTTTTGACCTGAGGGCTGCTATTGTATATCACACTAAAGGTAACTTATTTGTTTCCTATATGAAGGTTCTTACTGGTCATTTTAATATACATTTATTGGCTGTTGTATTAAGTGAAATTTGGAAGCTACTATGAGATTCTTTAAGAATTCCAGAGCTTAGTTGAGAATAACAATGTTGATAAGCAGCTGATATCAAACTCTAATTCAGGGTCTTTGAAAACAGTATGGTTAAAGTTTAGAAGGAATGTTCACTTTTCCAACTTAAAAACGTTTCTTTTTATATAGACAAGGATAGTTGACCTCCTGCCTTTTGTTCAAGGAATATTAAATGTTTTCTTTGAACAGGTGTTGCCTCTCCTTTGCTTTTTATATCATATGCTACTTTATTAGTGAGCTCACTTGTTTGTTCTAATTTGCTTAAAATGAGTAGGAGCAGTGTTTTGGAGGAGGAGTCCAAAAAGGTGGAGTGTCAACTAATTTTTTCTCTTATAAGAAGGAATAACGGGTGCTAAAAGGTAACTAGAAAATAATCAAACTACAATGGCAGGTACAATCATCATTGTAGGGACCAGGCTCTTGGGAGTCTGCACCTGTCACAGCCCCAAAGCCCATATTAAAAAAGAACCAGGTATCTTTCAAGCTCCATGTTAATAACTTTCTTAGGATATGGCTTATTTGTGTCTTAAGGAAAAATTTGCTATTTGGCATAACTAATTTAAATCCTTAAAACAATGTTTTTTTGGTTTGTTTGTTTCTGCAGTATTTTTGTAGCCGTTTTTTTAAATTTATTTTTTATTGAAGTATAGTTGAATTACAGTGTTGTATTAATTACTGCTGTACAGCAAAGTGACTCAGTTATACATATATACATTCTTTTTCATATTCTTTTCCATTGTGGCTTATCACAGGATATTGAGTATAGTTCCCTGTGCTGTACAGTAGGACCTTGTTGTTTATCCATTCTATATATACCAGTTTGCATATGCTAATCCCAAACTCCCACTTAAAACAATGTTTTTTGTTTCATGAATGATGTTTACAAATGATGTTACAAGTACCTCTGTGCTTTGGAGAACAGCGGTTTTCAGTTTTCCTTCTCTACCTCCCCCACCTCCCCTAACAGAAATCCATACCCCATGCATGCATGCACACATCTAATATATACTGCACAGTCCCATTTTTAACAGTAGCTCATTTAGGCAATGATTTGCAACTGCAGGGAAGAGACAGCATATCAGATAATAGGGATAAAGTAATTACCATATTCTCCCTGGAAGAATCACTGCCTCATAGATGAATAGTAAAGCTATTTATGTGACTTCTAAGCAAATTACCTAGCCTCCATACTTTTCTTTAGCTGCAGATTGTAAGACATTTAGTAAAATAAACAGATATCCTTTTAAATTTTTCTTCCTTTAAAAAATAGGAGTAAATAGTAGAGTTGCCTTCTGGGAGTTTAGGAGTAGAAATCCTGGCAGATAAAATTACCTGTTTTCACTTTTCTCCAGCACTGCTCTTCGGAAGTGAATATGCGTTAACCAAGAGCTGGATGTTTTTAGGAAAGTTAGGGTAAAAAAGAAATACTTAGTTTCTTAAGATATTGGTTAATTATAAGTTAAATTCTGCCAGGGGAGTTGGGTGTTTTTGATATTTTCTGTGCCATCTGCCCTCCAGAGACCACTGTACTTGGAAAATCTTTACCAAAGTATTTTATACTGGTGGTGGTTGTGTGAGCTTGAGAAGATAATCTGGTTGTGTTATGTTCTCCCACAACCTGGAAAAATTCTGGGACAAGTTGTTCCATTGGGAGCTTGGTTGTTGGTATTATGTATGATGTTTATTATGGAGAAATGCAGGCCTTTTTAAATGGGAGTATTAACTCCTGTTTATTCTTAGATATTCTGTGTATGCACTTGTCCTATAGATAGGCTAACTAAATATGAAATCCATGGTATTTAGATAAGCTAAATACCCCTACATGGATGCAGTTGTACTTACTTTTGCTGATGTAACTGAAAGATTTGCTTTAGTAAAGTGCATCAGTTTGAGTTTTGTAATTGGACATTATTGAGATGAAATTGGTATTGATTTTTTTTTTTTTTCTCCCTAGAACAAACAGGTAATATTCAGTTCAGTTAGGTCCCAAAGTGGCAGGTTCTTTGAATTCCTACCAAATCCATTAGGTCACTAATTTTTCTTTTATTTGAATTTGTTTTGGTCACAACCTTTTGAAGATATGAAGATCTTTTTCTTAAACGAAGACTTGCCCTTTTTTCAAGTTTTCTAAAATTCTAAAAGAGGCAATAATCAGTGGGGCTTATTGGACTATCCTTTAAAAGAGCACTTGTATTATTTTCTTGATCCTTTAGTATGATCTTTAAATGTTCAAAAGTAACCTATTACTAAGTAAGTTGAATGAAGTTAGACTTAGAATTGGAAGTTCTGTGCATACTTCCTAACTTCAAAAATAAGCCCTTCAGCAACTTTATTTGGAAATAGTAGGTAGGAGGGTGCGTTATGTCAGTTCAACAGGAATGGCACATTTTTTAGATTAAATATTAATTACCTGTGGTCTTAAATATTAGTTACTGCAGATTTTAAAAATCTGAATGTTTAGTTGAGGGGTGTGAAATGAAGATACAGTGAGGCATAAAAAAGGAATTGATGGGAATTCTTGTTCTTGGGATTTTTCTTATAGCTTTTGATATAAATATGCTACTAACTTTTCTTAAGAAATAAGACTGTTAATCTTTGTGGTTTTGGGGGGAATATTGTACCATGACATAGCAGTACCAGTGTTTAAGTTAAGAGGTAGGTCCTCTTTTCCTATTTATCTCAAGTGACACTTGAATTAAAACTTTAAAGTGATAATTTTTTAATTGATTATGAAAAATTTAAGTATATGTAAGTATATTTATGTATATTTTAAAATGGAGCCAAATAATACAGTGAACCCCAATGTGCCCATCATCCAGCTTGAACGTTTAGAAAACATCGTCATTCTTATTTCATCTACCCACCTTCACACTCTTAGGAGTTTTTAAAAGCAAATTCCAAGTATCAGCGTTTTACTCGTTGATACTTTGAGTATGTTAGAGTGATGGCTTTTAATGCACATACCCAAGACATAACCATTGCCACCTTCAAAGTAATTACTCAGAATGCTTAGTTAGTGGAACTCTCTGATTTGTTGTCAAAGGCTTAGAATACTGGATCCTAACTTTCTGAGGTGATATCTTTAGTTTTGAAATGGTCTAAAGTCATTTGAAGCCAAGAAGTAACATTGATTGGCGTGAGTTGTGTGGTTAATGTGTTAATTTAAACCAGTTAATTTATCTTGCCTGGCTAATACTGCACTAAAGGATATTAAGCATTCAAAATGCTGACGTTTTGGAGTATTCATTAAATAATTTGATTTGATAAAATTTACCCAGCACATAGAGATGCAGGGGAGATAAATAGTGTAAGATTTAATTTTTGATGGTTGGGGTGAGTCAAAATGAAAGCTGTCTAGTATAATAAAATATTCCTGAGGCAGCTCTAGGCTATTGCATGAAATTTAAAAAATTTGTTTCTGTATTACCTCCACAGGTGGCAGGTTATTGGCATAAGTGGTTTGATCCACTCAAGTTGGGTCCTGGATTGAAAAAAAATTTTAACTCACTGGGTGGTTCTAATTGCCGACTAGGATTGGGACTCTAGGTCTATAGAGAACTTTCCTCAGCTTAATTCTTTTTTTTTCTTTTCTGTCACAGTTTTCTGTACTACTAAGGAGTTGTGCAATAATTCGTTTGTTTTCCTCTTAATGTTGTACCTACCATAGGCCTAGTTGTGGAAGACTTGCTTTCACAGGGTGAGTCTTTTCCTTTAAAGAACTTCAGTAGAGGGGAAAACAATACACAAGTTTTAAGGCAAGGATTTTAAATGTCATAAGAAGGATAAAAATAAGAGATTTTAGTTGGGAGAGAGTTTCTTAATGGAGTAAATGTAGGAAGAGTAAATGCAGGGTATGTTTTCCTGGAGGCAGTGGCATTTAAACTGGATTTTGATGGATGGGGGTAAGATTTTTGACTTAATGGAAATACAGAGAACAGAAAGATAAAGAACAGAAAAGTTGGAAAACAAGTAAAGTAGGAAGATATCCACTTTGGATGTGGTGAGGGGATATAAAAGAGAAGGAAGGTAAATTGCTGCCAGATCATGGAGGTTTTTAATTTCCATCTGGAGGCAGGGGGAGCCACTGAATATCAGGGAGATAGGCTGGTAGAATGGAAGTAATTTAAACTGACAAAAGATAGGGGTTTTAATGCTATTCCTAATTCCTGTGTACTTGGGCAAATCATTTATCATTTTTAAGCCTGGGTTTTCTAATTTTATAAAATAAGTATATCAGCCTTTGTTTTGTGTTACCAGATTGTACTCAACTGCTGTAAAAACTGGGTTGGTATTAAACAATTGACTTGTAGATCTGTGTTCAGGTAGATTAATGTGGCACCAATTTGTAGGGTAGATTAGAAGCCATTTTTCTGGTGACTAGAAGTAAAAGATCAGGCAGACTCTTGGAATAGTCCCGGCAGAGAAATAACAAAGATTTCCCCTTTGTATTTGCAGTCATGTGAATGTATTATTTATCCAAAAATGAACAAACACTTACTTTTTAAAAGTTTTTAGATTGGGTATGGGCAAGAGGGAACTGATAAATATTTCTACATCTGCAGGATATGGGAAACAGGATTTTTTTTTAATTTTATGTATTTTTTTATACAGCAGGTTCTTATTATTTTATACATATTAGCGTATATGTGTCAATCCCAGTCTCCCAAGGGAAACAGGATATTGAGGAGGCAAGTTATGGTTAATTAAATTGATCCATAAAACTGATGGGAACTATACATACAGTTTATACATTTGTTCACAAAAAGATCTGAATATTAAATTTTCTCCTGTTAACACAGTGCTTAATAAGCCTTTTCACTGTATTGCATTTGCTCCATAATTGTGCCATGAAAGCTATCTTTCTAATAATCTTATTAACAGGTACCTGCAGATTTGAGTTTGGTTTCAGTCCTAGCTGAATATCCTATATTTGGGAAGAGTCCTTTTTCCCCCTCTCTGTAATATGGGACATATAGGAGTGTATGTGACAAGTAATTCTTAATAATTGTGTAAGATCCTTTTTTCCCAGTGACTTTCCATTTTAACAGCCATACCGGGTACTTGATTTCTCATTAATTCTGCTTTATGAGTACAGTAATTACTTTGCTACTAATCTGGAAGGTAACTTGTAAGGAATTTAATAGAAGCTAAAATTTAACCCCTAGATTTCATTAGCTGAAGTCCTGAGGGAGAGGGAAGTAATCACCCATGCTATAAAAGCAGAAATTGTCTATTACTGTCATAGTAGTAGCAGTTTCATTCTAAGCAACTTGAATTTGATATTTTACCTTTAAAAGTAATCCGGAATAGAATAAGTGCTCCAAGTTTCTATTGTGTGTATTTAGAGGTTGTCCAGACAATTCTGTTGTCTGTTGGTGTCGCTCCAAATTGGGAATGTAGGATTGAGATTGATACACTGAAGAGTTCATTAAGCATCTACTGAAAAGGTGGTGGCTTAACAACTACCTTAATCAACTATACTTGAAAATGTACAGTATTTCTTTATGGGTATAGTCAAAATGAAAAGAAAAAGAAAAGGGTGGGGAGAAATTTCTGACAGGCAAACGAATAATAGGCAGGTAGGTACAGTGACTGGTTGAGAAGGAGGGAGTCAGGATAGCAAAACACAGTGTTGGGATAGCCAGAAATCATCAAAAGACAGGTAAATCTGAAGTAGAGAAAAAACAGAATTTAAATTTATGCCACCACCCTTGCAGAATTTTACAGAATTTGATCTAAAATGTCTTAATAAGGGGTTGGAAGGCATGATTACTGATAAATTGATCTGGGGGTTCTCATTTGTGGGAATCAGCTTGCTTTGCCTTATATATGATTTATTTTCTTTTTGGGGGGAGTCATTACATGCTTCTTAAAATGTTTAAATGTTTTTAAATGATTTTTTTTTAAATGTTCTGTTAAACTGGGACAGTAGTATCTTTCAATTTTAAAGGCAAACAGTTAAGCTTTTACTTAGCTTTAACCCTCTTCAGTCTTTTTCTTTGAAGGATTTTAGAATTAGAAGATTAATCTATTTGGTTGAACCATATGAAATTGCTGTTTTTGTAGGTCAAAACAGGTTGAATAATAGCAGTTTCAAATGGGTCTACCTAAAACTACTTTTCTATATTATTACTTCCTTGACTGATCTATGAGTAGTATTCTGTTCAAATCAGTAGTTATTTATTTATTATGTCAAGCACTGTGTGTGGTGATAAGCAGATGAAAAGAGAGTGTTCATGTTATTAAGGAACTCAGTCTGATGGGGAAACATATGGAAAGAAATTTATTACTAGTGTGATTACTCTATAGAAAAATGCATTTAGAATATAGAGAAACCGCTAAGGTGGGTGGGTGGGGTCAGGGGATGAGGGTAGTCAGGATTCAAAAAAGAAGTGAACGTTGGCTTATTTATTGTAGAAGGAGAGTCAGAATATTTTAGGTGGAAGTGAAATAGTGTTTGAAGATTGCCAGTTATTCAGTTTGTTTCAAGGAAGGTGAATGATGCAAGTTAAATCTTTAACTTAGTCATTGAATTTATTTATTAATGTATCAGCCACTGTGTCAAATGCTAGAAATAAATTTATTTTTCATTTTATTTTTTATTTTTGGCTGTGTTGGGTCTTTGTTGCTGCGCGCGGGCTTTCTCTAGTTGCAGAGAGCAGGGGCTTCTCTTTGTCGCGGTGCGCGGGCTTCTCATTGCGGTGGCTTCTCTTGTTGCGGAGCACGGGCTCTAGGCGCGCGGGCTTCAGTAGTTGTGGCACGTGGGCCAGTAGTTGTGGCTCGCGGGCTCTACAGCGCAGGGTCAGTAGTTGTGGCACATGGGCTTAGTTGCTCCGTGGCATGTGGGATCTTCCCGGACCAGGGCTTGAACCTGCGTCCCCTGCATTGGCAGGCAGATTCTTAACCACTGTGTCACCAAGGAAGCCCTAGAAATAAATTTTATATGAAACGTACACAGAACCAATCTCCATGTAGGCAAGTGGGAATCCATTGAAATGTTTTGAGCAGTGTGGTCACTTTCAGATTTGTATTTTTAAAGGAAGAGAATTATAATAACCATGGTGTAGAAAATAGAAAGTGAGGCTCAGTTAACTGCATAAGAGAGCAGTTAAAAGACAACTTCAGAAATGTGCATAGGATACCACTGCTTGAACCAGGGCAGTGGCACTGGGCTAGAGAAAAGGGGCTAGGTAACTAGAAAGTTACAAATGTCTTAATTTTGGGTAAGAGTTGCAGTAGTTGAACACTCCCTCCCTGCATTCTCTAGTTTCCATTTCCTTAACTCTACCCACTCTTCCTACTTCCTGTATGTTTGATATAACCTTCCTGGTATCATTCTCTTTTTCTCAAATGTTGGTGCTCCTTCAGTCCCCTTTTCATGCTTTTGAACTCTTGGGTAATCTCATCTAATTCTATTGCTGTGAATTAAGCTTAAGATTTCTTCAGCTGCTTTTATGCTGAGTTCAGACCACGTATATTCAGTTCAACATCACTCCAATTCTGTGTTTGTAAAACTGAATTCATTTTTTTCCCAAAACCTAGTGTTTCTTTCTTGCCTTACCTCTCAGTGAATTAACATACAATACAACCCTTGTTGTTAGGTTTATATGGATCCTCTCTAACATCTCCATTCTTTTCTATCTCTGATACAACTGTCCTAAATTCTTTACTTCTGCAGTAACATTTACTGGGCTCTTTTTCTGTATTGTCATTTCATCCATTCTCTTCAGCTGCCTTGAGGAATCATTCCTAATATTTAGTTAATAACCTCATATTTCTTCAGTAGCTTCCCTTCACCGATGTAATTAAATAATAAACTTTTCTTTATGAATGCTTTGTGCTCTTTCCCCAAAATAGCAAAAAGGCATTTTTCTTTGTCTAAATCTTTCCTTCTTGGTGACTTTCAGCTTTGTTCCCTGAATAGTGTTGTTCTTTGTCTAAATCTTTTCCTCTTAGTGACTTACTAAATTACCTGTGACTGCTAAAGCCTGGGTCAGGAAACTTGTTTTATAAAGGACCAGATAGAAAATATTTTAGGCTTTGTGAGCCAGAGTCTCTGTTACTTGGTTCAGCCTTGTACACAAAAGCAGTGGGCGTGGCTCTATTCCAGTAAAACTTTATTTGCAAAAACAAGTGGTATGTAGAACCCAGTTGGCTGACTGCTTTAAATTAGTACACCTTGTTTAAAACCATCAAGCTTTGTTTGTGCTGATGCTTCTTCTACCTAGAAAAGCTACCTACCTACTCTACTAAGCTCACAGAGGCAGAGCATTTCTTTCTGTTTTTGCATCTATATCCCTATCCCCTAAGCAGTGCTTTTTAATCCACTTGGAACTTGTAGGTAATTGGACATTTACTACAGGAAGCCTTGAGATAGGGAACTACATAGAAGGTAGTCTGCTTTAGAAAATTGAATGTTACATTTTCTTCATTTGAGTGGCATTACTAAATATTTGAATTTTTAAAATTTTGATACAGTAAAATTTCAAATTTGGGTGGTGGTGGTCTAAATGATAGAATCGTGACAAAATTGCCTACCAAGTTTGGCCCTGTGGCCGTTTCTCAGTAACTGTTTGCATAATTGGATGATGTGATTCCTGTTTTAAAAGAACTGGGAAGTTAGACGTGTGTGTGTGAGTGCATGCGTGTAGAAGAGGGCAGTGTTAAAAGTAAAAAGATTAATGTTATGCTATGTTATGATTCTGTATAGTTGAAGGTGCCTTCAGTAGGCTTCTTTATACTTGTTCAGCTTCTCTTGTGATAAAGTTAAACAGAAACTCAGTTCATATTTAACGTCTGAATCCAAACGTTTGTAACCTAAAAGAGGGCAAAATGTCATTCACTTCTTTCCCATGTATTCTCTGTCACTAGCTTCTTGTTAGTCTTTTTAGAGTGGTTGAAGCATGGCATATAATCCTGCAAACAATATTTGATTTATTTCCCCTTCTTTTTCATCTTAACTTGGAGTTTCATGGAAACATTAAATTCTAATCAAGGAAATCAAGTTGCTACTAGTTATAGAAGTAATTGATATTAAATAGCAGGAAGGGGAATTGTGTTCATTTCTCAGTACAACACTGCAGATAATGCTGATTTCCTGGCTGGAAGCTAGGCTGGCCCATGACTAATTTTTTAGCTAGGTCAGCATCCCTTTTCCCTCCTCAGAAGTCATAGTCAAATTCACTACTCCAGAGCCCGTATTTGAGGGTAATAAAATTTTCTTGCCAGAAATAATTTAAAATCATTAGAGTAGAATGTAAAGCTGAATGTCCTAGTTGAAGCTAAGGAAATGTCTTCAGTCCACTGAAGAAATGGGATGGTTGCAAATAGTTATTTTTGTCTTTATTCTAAATGTGTGTGTTTACTCTGCTTTAAAAGTACAATAGTGTGCTGCTACTGTGACTCTTGAATGTAGTGCCCTCCCCCTGCCAAAAAAAGGGTGGGGCAGCGACAGGTTGAGGTTTTGGCCGGGAAGAAAAAGGAAAATGTTATAGCATAGGCGGGCTATAACAATGAAAAGTTCTATTGTTCTTTTCTTTTCTCAACATAAAACTAAATATAGATTTATCTTTGCATTAAGCAAACTTTAAATAATGAGCATCAAGTAATCTGTGTATACAGAACTCAGGAATTTATCTGTTGCAAAATGTGAGATTTCTGTACTTTAAAAGGGGGAAAGGTGGTCGGATTAATTTTTTCTGTAGTGAGATCAACCAAGGAAAGGCTTATCTTTAGACTTCTTAAAGTAAGCCATTCTGAGATCCAGAAGTTTGTAGATAACAGCTCTAATGACTATTGCAGCTACTCCTAATTGTTTAAAACTAATGGGATTAGAGATTATATTGAAGTGATAGATACATGAGTGCCATGACTGGAATTCCTTTCCTGATATATCTTCTTTTTTTTCCCAGATTAGACTGGTTGCAATTCTCTCTCCTTAGACCTCCTAGGAGATGGGAATTTTCCTGCCAATCTTTAGATGGGCATCTGCTCAGCAATTTAAATGCCATAGCATCCATCTAAGCTCCTGGACCAAGTGGCAACCAGTGCATTATTCCCAGTCTTTGTTTAATCAGGGAATTGCTGTGATACCTTGAATGGGATTTTATCTGGATAATTCTTTGATCATTTTGAATAATTAACCCATTACTCCAAACATCGAATTCTGACAAATTTTCAAAAAAATCTTAGCAGGTTTTTTAGAAGTGAGTTTGATGGGGTGGGGGCAGGGAGAATGTGATTCTACCATTCCCTGACCCCATCCATTCACATAAAATAAAAAGTAATAATTTTAGATCTAGACACTTAACTTTCTTTTAGCCCTGGGGAGCTATTATGTTGTACCTTAACTATAACCCATGTTCAGATATATCTGATCTTAATGAGCTCCAGTTTTATTTTTCCTTAACTATAATTGGTTGCTGATAAATTATAGAATACAATTACAGACAGTCCAGTTATACAGAATAAAAATCGCCTTTTTGTCCTTTCAAAATGGTGGTTATAGGGCCGTGGAAGAGCACTTATTCTCATTGTTAGTTATAGGTCATTCCTATTACTAAGTAGTTTTTGTTTACATTAATCTCCTTTCAAGGAACAATTCTTAGGTTCTAGTGGTGTAATAGTCGTCTACTGTCTTATTCCTCAAGACTTCAAATATCCCTTCTGTGAAGCTTTTTCTTATGCTTCCAGGTAGAGTTTTTCTTGCCCTCTCTCTGTATGTCACTACAGTTTGTTCATGTACATACTTCCCTTATTCTAAGATACTAAAATAGGCACATTGTAAATAATCACATTTGAATGTAATTGGAACAGATAAGGGTTGTGTGTTATTAATAAATAGGTATGGATTGACATTTTGACCTTATGGGTTAAGAAGGGTAGGTTGGGTTTGTAGGAGGGAACTACTTACCTATAACAGAGTTAAGTAAAATTTTAATAAGGCATTTTAAGTGTCAAGCTTAATTAAATTTGATGAATGCTTCATTCAAAAGACGTCGGCACCTTGTTGAAGGATGATGGGTTGACAAAAAATACTTGTTTTTTTTTTTTTTTTTTTAATTAATTAATTAATTTATTTTTGGCTGTGTTGGGTCTTCGTTTCTGTACGAGGGCTTTCTCTAGTTGCGGCGAGCGGGGGCCACTCTTCATCGCGGTGCGCAGGCCTCTCACTATCGCGGCCTCGCTTGTTGCGGAGCACGGGCTC
Source organism: Balaenoptera borealis (assembly GCF_965194805.1). NCBI lineage: Eukaryota > Metazoa > Chordata > Mammalia > Artiodactyla > Balaenopteridae > Balaenoptera > Balaenoptera borealis. The sequence continues at coordinate 45,847,171 of NC_138879.1, read as the reverse complement.
CAGATGCGCAGGCTCAGTAGTTGTGGCTCACGGGCCTAGTTGCTCCGCGGCATGTGGGATCTTCCCAGACCAGGGCTCGAACCCGTGTCCCCCGCATTGTCAGGCAGATTCTCAACCACTGCGCCACCAGGGAAGCCCTACTTGGTGTTTTTTAATAACAATGAGCTATTACCAAAAAAATCATCTTTTCTATAGCATGCATGTGCATATCTTTACTATTTGTGCAGACAGAATTGTTCTCTTGGCAGTTTGATTTCAGGTAATAATTGATTTTCTGTAATCAACATTTAAGGCCATCTCAATGACACTCTGAAGAATTAAAGGAAAATATGAGTATTTTGTCTGGGTTTCATAGAACCCAGCCCTACCTCCACCCAGCAATAATCCGTCTAGGTTTTTTAGGTTTAAAGTGAAAAGCATAGCTTTAAACTTTGCTCTACAAAACTTGGTGTATAAAAGTAATCCTTTTTTTTCTTCTTTGCAGAAATGGAATCTGTTTGGAATTTGCAGAAACAAGGTAAGAATGGTTAGGTTACCTAAAATGTCCTTATGGCCAGTCTTTATCTGTATTTGTGTGATAGACAAAGGGTAGCCTAAGAACTGAAATTCATAGTTCAGAAAAATATTAGCTGTTTTAAAAACCTTATTTGGGCTGTATATTCTCTGAAAAGAAGGTTAGAAATCTACAGAATAGCAGATTAGCTTCCTTCACTCCCATAAACAAGATGTGAGTAGCAGGAGGGCAGAGGGACTGGATAATCCACATCTGGATAATTTGGAATTTTCAAAAAACTGAAAATTGCTTATCTTAATTATTGAGTGCTTTCTTTCCAAATACAATAAAATATGTTAGTTGTGGGATACCTGAAATAAGTGAGTATTGGTTTGGAGAGTCAGTCACTAATAGATTTTGGCTTTCAGAGCCCTGTAAAGCCCACTTACAGGGCTGGATCCCACTTGCCATCCACCTTGCTAGTTAAAATAAGTGAATTTCAGATGAATGTGAAAGTCCTAGAATTTCAGAACTTGAAGGCATGAGAAATTCTGTTTTCTTACTACAAATTAGGAAACTGAGGCACAGAGAGGTTACTATATAAACTAGAAAGTGTCCGGACTAGAAAGTAAGATTCCCTGATTTTCCAGCATTGCTTCTTCTTCCATCCTCTCTCTTATTCTTAGGCCAGGTCTTTTTTGTCTAACACAGCCATGACCTGAAAATAACTAGCAAGCTCTTAAATTATTTTGAATTGCTTTCTGTGTACCTTCTTATTCAAACACAAATTTAAAACATGGACTAGAAAATATACCCTGCAGAAGTAGACCTACCTGTTTTTTACTCTAAAATGGTTATTAACTATTAAGAATTGAGCATTGCCTTCCTGGCAAGCTGCTAATGGATGTCCCTTGGAGTTCTGGAAAGGATATTGTTTCGGAACTAAGATTGATTCTTAGCCTCAGGTGAGCTTGAATTCTTCGATATTATTTTCAGGCCTTTATACTTTTCTGTTAGGTTGACAAGTTTTATTTTTATTAAAGCATGTGTACTTCAAAAAGTTCTTAGGGTAGATAGACGTAGTATGTAATAAAAACATTGCTCTCCAGAAGAGGGGGGCATACAGATAAATAATGGGAATTTAAAATAACACTGGAGTCTTTGCCCAGGCACATTATGACTGTTTTATACTTGAACCTAGGATATCCACAGGTTTTTGCTGTTGCTGAGAATAAAGTCTGGTGGTGCTATGGGAAATTAGAGGGAAGAAATAAGTCATAATTAGGACTGAACTGGTAGTTTTGCTTTAATTTAACCTGAAGTTTTTGGTGTTAGGTGTTTCTTGAACAGTTCCTTAATAGACAATCCACATTGCTTAAATAAATTTTGACTTCATTTTGCTGAGAAGAACAAAAGAAAATCTAAGTGTCTACTTTAGTATTGGATTATTGATGACTTAACCTTTGTCTGCTTTTTTTCAAATGTGCTACTTTTATAATCAGGAGAAGCACATTGTCCTGGTTAACTGAACTCAACCCTCTTAACCTGTAGGCGTTGAGGCCCTCACTGGCTCGAGGACCTTTATGCTGGGAATCCATTGAGGTGGATTTATTTGGGTGAAAAAAAGTGGGTCACACGTGTGTTGATACAAAGAGGAAATGGTCTTTAAATTGTGTTTTCATAAAAGGAGTTTACATGATGATGGTTATTTGGGATTTGTTTTTTGAACATGGGCATTTAGGGATTTCAGACCTTGTTTTTATTTATGTGTTTATTTTTTAAACTTCCCTCCAGATCCCAAAAGGATAATCACTTACAATGAAGCCATGGATAGTCCAGATCAATGAAGGACCAGACTGCCTATTTGTAACCTTTCTGCAGCATTAGAGCCACCGTTCATGGGGGACACAAGGCTTTTATGCTCCTAGATCTTCAACGCAGCAGAGGAACCATAAGTAGAATCACAGGATAATATATACAAATATATATATATATATACATATATATATATAGTTATTTAAAAAAAGGCACCTGAAAGTAATTAGACTTCTTAAGGAATCAAATTTATTTCAAGAGACTACACATGGTTATTTAATCTCTGGTACTGAATAGTTTTTTTTCTTTTTTCTTTTGTTAGTTTTCGTTTTTAAGTGTGAATGCAAGTGATTAATGAATATGGACTTATTAACAAGCGTGGTTCTAAAGTTCCTGCTGTCATCAACTTGGGCAACAAATGACCCACTGGAAAGGCAAATCCACTTAAAAGATCTCTGTATCTTGTTCTGTGACTAAAGTGATACACTAATCACGGGGAACCCAGAATGATTCAACATTTTCCCCCACTCCTCCCTTGATCTTTTGGTTATACTATGAGCCCTGCGAGAATGCTGGATAAAATGCCTTGAAGTTTGCAGGGGTGTATTTTTTTAGCGAATATGATTTGCATGTCTTGCCAGGAGTTAAGCAGCCTCTGTGGGTTGTTGGGGAAATATTTTCTTTCTTTCCTTTTATTTTTTTGTGGGGTGGGGATAGGGGAGGGCATTGAAGTTCTACAGTTCTGGAATAGTTGGTGGTACATAGTTCACTTGGCTTTGGTTACATATTGGACTTTAATAAGTAAAGAATCCATGAGTGTCATTTAAAGAAAAGTTACAGAACAAACAATTGGCTTTAGATATTTAATATGGAAAAATACTCCTGTGCCCATATTTTAATGTAATTGTGTAAGTGGGAGCAAAAATATATTCTGCTTTTCAACTGTAGGTGCTCCAGACTTGCTCTCTGTCACTAACACTAAATGTGCTGTTTTTCTTGTTTTTCATCAAACATCTGAAGAGAAACTTCTGTACCTTTCTGTAAATTCTATTTTAATTTCTCAAGGGGGAAGAAAAAAGTCCATGAAAACTATGAAACTTCATGTTTTTAGCCAGTGAGGAGGTAATAAACCCTGCCTATAGAAGGTGTGTCCATTCAGGCTATACTTCTGAGCTTATTAGCTTCTAATTATATCTTAATAAATATATTTTAATACTAGAGCAAATGGGTTTTTTAAAGAAAATAATGTGAAATTCTGGAAATTTTCTTTTGGGCAGAGAAGAGCATTAGCCCTGTCTTATCATCACATTACCATCCTGTTGCACTGCAGCTTGTATATAGCATGCTAAAATAAATTTTTTTGTGTGTGCAGAAACTAAGGGTCCAATTTAAGATTGGGTGGTGTTAGTGGCATAAAAACAAGTTCTCTGGCCTGACATAGCATTGCGTCACACACACACAGAAATTAGTATATCCATGTATGTCAAATACAGGTTAAAATAGCAGGGCATTTATATAGAGAGATGTAGTCTTCTAATAACAGTAGACTGGATCCCCAGGGGTATTTGGGGAGAGAGTAACTACTTTTGCTCAACCCTTTTGCTTAAGAAATGTCCAGTTTTGAGCGACCGTAGTATGGATGAGTTTTCTTGTTTTGTTGATTATTTGAGGCTTTTAACAAGTAGTTTGTGAAAGAAGCTGTTGGACTCAGCATAGAGTAGAGAAAATATCTTTATAGTCTGGATTTCTGCCCTGCTTAGATTTTAAAAGTATAAGCATGGATTGCCAATTCCACTTGATGTAAACAAAACTTTTATACATAATATATATATATAATAACTTATTGTATCAGTCCAGGTTCAGAAACTTGTGGTAGGCCAGTTCCAGATAGTTTCATTTCACCTGTAAACTGTATCACTTTTACAGATATTGTAATTTTCAAATGTATAATATGTTTACAGATGTGCCCTGCATTTAGTCTGCCTTGTTCTATTTTGATTTTTGTTGAGTCTCCTGCCTGCTTGCCAAAAGCTAGGATGCTTCAGGCCCATGTACAATTGAAAGTAGAGGCATCCTTGAGCTTTAAAGCATTGAACAAACTGGAAAATGCATCATACCACATACTGAAGTGAAAGAAGTCTGTGTTTTTGTGTTTTTTTTTTTTAATAAAAATTTTCAAAAGGTTAAAAAAAAAAAAGATACAAGGTTGATTAAAGGAAAAAAAAAGGCTCCAGTTTGTTTTACAGGTTTTAAAGTTCTGCTGTGTGTTCAATTGCCTTGTGTAACCACTTGTCGCCTTAGGGCCAGATTCTCTCCCTCTCCCCTTGTCACCCTCCTTTTTTTAAACATCCATTTTGCTTACCTGGAATTTGAAAGCTCTTCTGTGTCACAACTCACAAGAAACTTTCTGGGTTTGTGATATACAGAGGTTGAATGAATACATATTTTAAAAGGAAACAAAAAAACAGCCCGCATCTGAATTTTTAATTTAGAAGCAACACTTACTTGAAAATATCTTTTGAAAGTTGTCATTGCTTTCCTACTTCCCTTCCATATCCCTCAGGCCTCCATGTTTAGAGAAGCCAAAAAGAGAATGTACCCCATCTCTGTGTTCGTCCAAAGGTTTTTGAGTCTCACTTCTAAATGAAACAATGCAACATTTCACTTTGATTTCCCCACTGAAATTTCCTTGATTATATGGTTAGAGGTATAGAGTTAGGGATGTCTCTTAACCTTCTGGAACCCTAGTGCCCCATCATATTAACTGTCAGTATTTTGGGGGCATTGGGTTAATGGACTTACTTGCCTAGGTACAAGCAGGACTTTGAGACATGTCTCCTTTGTGCTGTTTGGTAACACTTAACTCTACTTGTCGCAATCTTTCTTAGGTCCTTACACAATTCCTTACAGAGCACTTATTAAAAAAAAAAAATCTTAAGAGTTGATGTTTTCTGATTATTTTGTGTAAGCTTCAGCTGTGATTAATTTAGCACATTTAAATAACATTGATGTGTTATTGTTCGGTATAAAGAATTTTTCTTCAACTCAGAGTATTAGTACTGTAGCATAAACCAAATACAGTCTAGAGGGGGTTTTTAACATCCCTCCATTATAAAGACTGAAAAGGTGTGTGTCTGTGTGTGTGTGTGTTGAGTGCTTGTGTGTGTGAGAGAGAAGGAGATATTAAAAATTAGTAAATGAATGTGTGTAAGACATTATATTAGTATTCAGAGAATGAACTTGTATTTATTTTGTGCCATTTGTTTTCATTACACAGAATAATAAAGTCAGGTGGTTTTAATCCTTAAAAGGGTAGTATTTGAAAAATGGCACTAAGAATGAAATCATGACCTATTTTTTTAATAGCTATGAAGATACTAATTAAGGGTGAAGATTTCTTTTTTAAATCTGTCTTGATTGTAGGTGTCTGTGTCACATACCACTCTCTTGTAGATGTCTTGAATAATTCCCCTTCCCCACAAAAGACAGGGTGTATTTATCTTTCTCTTCATTCACCCCACTTTGCTGAACTGAAGTTAATTCCATAGCCTTTCCTCTGACTTCAGTAATAATGAGCTTTCACATACAGTGTATTTACAGCATCTGTAGTTAGCCCTTCCTCCTCCTCTACTTTCTAGGAGGGGATAGACAATAACTAGGAATTTGTTAATGGCAGTTTGTTTTTCCTTGAAGTAAATGGCTGGAGAGGTTTAGAATTTTGCTGTTTTCCTTAATCATCTGCTTACCCTAATCATCACAGAATCTGCAAAAATTTTATAAAGGAAAAAAAGTGCTGCATTGTTTTTTCAAATAACAGTTTCTAGGGAAAATATGACAAACCTCAATGAGTGTTGTGCACAGTACAAAATGTGTTTCTTTCACAAAACATTACATAGCAGTGGTAGTTGCGTGCTTGGTTGTTTGGCTTGTTGCTAACCCAGTTGGAGGCATCTAATAGTTTATTTTTTGCTGTAAACTTTTTTAGTGAAATTGTATGTCATGTACCAAATGGCCACAGTCAAGGAAATTTAGAAGAGGACTTTGATTTTAAATTCCTCTAAATAAGGAGGAAGTCATTCTTTCAAGGCTTTCTTCCTCAAGTTCTAGAAACAGATTAAAAGTCCACACTTTCCGAGGATTATGAGAATAGTTATGCCACTGAACCATATCCTCAAATAACACATGATCCCTCTTGTATACCTGTGCTAACTGTGTAAAACAGACACTGTAGTGGGACAAATATATATTATGATCAGGTCTGTTAATGCTGCACCAGTTGTAGATTCTGATCAGGCAGTGTCTTTTAATGGTCCTACCCATAATTTTACTGTTGAATTTTTAAAAGAAAGGGTAGAATTTGCTCAGCTTTTTTCCCCAAAAAATGGTGATATTTGTTTAAAGGGGAGGGGCAGAGGATAAGACTAGAAGAATAATAGCTGCTTTATGTTTGCAGAGATGCATTAGGTTATCATTAGTTCTTAATATTGATGTTATTTTCATTAATGTAATTAATTGACAGAGCACCAGGATTCTTTTATAGTGAGAAAGATGGGCTTCTGCTTTAAGTATCTTAAAATGTTTCTTTTTAAATATACATCAATCTGTTCAGATATGTGAGAACCAGGACCACCCTGGGTTGGTTTAAAGAATGATGAATCATTGGCTTCACTCAAAAGCAAAATTTCACTTCACTCAGAATTTACCGAGTTTTAAATTAAATTTCACACCATTTTGCTACTCAAGAAGGGTCTTACGAATAAATAGTTGTCTACACAGTAAAAACACCCAGTGAAGCATGAATGGTATGTTGCTTTTGCATTACTGGGAGTGTCAAATAGCAGTTATGGGCTAGAAACCTATGGAACAGCCATCCTCACATGTGGGTCTGCTGATTCAGACTTCCCTATTTGTCCATAAGATTTTGTTTATGTCCAGAGTTCTAAAGCCATTTTATAGTACTGCAGTATCCCTTTTCTACAGCCTTATTAAAATAGCTACAGACATTTATTTTCCGGTTCAGTTTCACTTTGATTGCATATCAAAATTTTACTCTGTAGACCAATAAAACCAACTTGAGGTAAATTGCAGAGCTTTCCATAAATCCTTTTCTCCTCAGGTGCTAAACAAAGGCTCCAAAAATGGATATTGCTTTAGTAATGTCTGCTTTATTCTTAAATATTTCTTTTGCTAGGTGTAAAGATTTGGTGTTAACAAAAGTGGTTTAATATGTAAATATGAATGAATGCCTTTAGTTTGCCCCTGTTTGTCTGTTTCCTTTATCCTCCGTGGAGGAGGATCCTTTCATGATATTGAATACATTTCATTAGGTATTGTTGCATTTTTAGGATGAGAATACAACTATTTTCTGTCTTGGATTAATCCTGCTGCTGCTATGAGAAACTGAAAAATCAAGAATGTGATGCACTTTTTACATTACTATATACCACACCTTTATAGGTTGCTTTGATACATTTCCTGTAGCACAGCCACTAACAAAAGTGAATGAATTTAAAAATTCTCTTTGGGAGGGGATCAGTACAAATTATTTATGGTATTGGCCTATGAAGGACATTAACTTAGGAAAATACAAATTCTGTTAGTATTACACATTTTGGCCTTAAAATGTCTTCTACTACTGAAAATCTTTTAAATCTTAATTTTGCTTCTGTTATTCCCTCTGCCTCAAAAAGAGGAGTTGGGAAGAATGGCTTAAAGGAAGTATCATTGGTTTGTTGCTGATCTTTTAGAAAGAAAACAATTGTCTACTATATATACTGGGAGCTTATTTTTGTTTGTATACAGAGGAGAAATAATGTTGCCCCAAGCCAATCCGATTTAGTTTAATCAAATCAATCAAAACCAACTATTCTGCTTCTCTAGCGTATTTTTACTTAGGAAAGATAAACTTTTGCTACTTGACAAGAGGAAAAGTCATTTCTCAAGCACATACTCAAACTTGAAGGAGATTGAACCCAATATGATGGAGGAAAAACACCAAATGGGGTGGAAGAATGTGAGAGAGAGATGTGGTCCAAAGCTATCTGATTATATTTTGATGTTGCCAATATTGCAAAGCCAAAATTTTAATTTGCTTATTTAATATATTTGTTGGCCAGAGATCTATTTTTATATCAATGTGCCTTGCATGTATATTAAAAAAAAAAAATTGGAAAGGCCATGTTACAATGCCTGAGATAGTTGATGGTTCTTACCACCTCACTAATTTTTATGCAGTATGAAATGCTCATTCTATCGCCCAACTGGTGCTCTCTGTTTAAAGTTACAGATCTCGTCACAAACTGGAACTATTTTATAAACTGGGAAGTGATTTGATTTACTTTTTTGGTTGTTTCTTTTTTTTTTTTTTCCTTAGTCTGTTAGTGGCTGTTCTGTAGTGGGAAATAGTAAAAGGATTCTTCACTTCCTTTCCCTCCCCGCTCAGCACCTTCAAGTAATGTGATGACACCATTTCTTGTGTGCTTTGAAAAAAGTTTCAGCTTGCTGTTTCCTTTAGTGTTAGAAAAAGCATTGTTTGCAAAATCTAGGGAGATAATGGAGTCCACTTTCATTTGGAATTCTATGTGAGCTATGATCCAAGTTATTGGCTCTTTCCAACTTTCAAATTTTTTATTGTTAAAGCACCTTGCTTAGAAAATTTTAAATATTTATGTCTGCAACAATTGTCTCAAAATAATGAACTGTGCAATTCTGTCATTAAAAAAAAAAAAAAAAAAAAAAGATCTGAACTCTCCCTACTGTGACTTGTTAGTTTCTCTGTATTTCCTGCCAGTGTAAATGTGAAAAGCTTTGCTTGCATTACGTTTTAGAAATGCATTTTGCACACTCGAATTTTGCCGAAGCTCCATGAAAAGGTTAGATCTAAGTAGATGAATAAAGCTATGCACATGTTTTGAAAGTTTAATTTGTGTGTCATTACCAAAAGTGACCTATCCTTATTACTTTGCTGCTCTTAGCTTTACCATGTTTAGAAACATGGCTCAAAGTTAGAGTTCTGGGCTAGCTCATCAGTGGAACTAGAAGAGAGGAAAATTGGCACCTATTTTAATAACATAGGTTTAAAATGAGAGCTTGACTCATGTCTACTAAAGGGCTTTTTTTTTAAACAGGGCAGTTTTATCAGCTTTACAAACTGTTGGATACTCTTCAATGAAATTTTCGTTTATTTGATCAAATAGAAATGGGAAGTAATTGAAACTGAAGTGAAGGAAGGACCTTTGCCACATGGAGTTCTGTGACAATTCTATGTTAAACCTCTAAACCTGGTTTAAAGGTAGGATAGCCTTTTTACCTTTGCTTTAACATAAATTTGGTTTACTGAATGACTGACTTGAGATAAGAATCATTCAGTTGTTTAAAGATCAAAGCACAGGTTAAAGATGATGTGTATCTTTTTAAAACTGCCCAAGCTGATTAGAACAAGTTAGAAACTGAGCTGATTTGGTTTAATTGCTGCAGTCTGCATGTACTAAATAGCTTTACTTCACATGTATGTGTACTTAAAGGTTGTGTAGATGTACTGGCCAGGTTTTGTCAAATCATCTTCTAAAAGATTGTTTTATATTCTCTTCTGGACCTTTGTAGAAGAGGCTAATATGTTTCAGTAGAGATAATACTAATGGTATTTTCCCCTTGCTCCTAGATATAAAAGAAATATTTCTGTTTTATAGCTTTTTCCTATGTATAGAAGAATATTACTTCTCTATCATCAAGTGTGCTCTTAATGTATGTTGTCGTCTTTGAAAACACAGCAAAACCCTTCTGTACCTTCACTGAAAGTGACAGTTAAAATCTAAGTCTACTAGTCAAGATGTGAAAGGTGGCCCATAATGCATGGCCTTAAAAGGCATGAATGCAGGAGTATAGCATCATCTTTGATGGCTATGGCTACTCCTCAGCATCTGTCAGTAGTTCACATGTTCAGTCTTAGAACGTTATTGGAGGAGCAAAGTAATTTCTGTGTCTTGTGTGCATCAGCACTTAGGAGCTGAGTTACCTCTTAATCTGGGGGAAAGGACAATTAATGGGCTACAATTAGGTTAGAGGATTTTTTCCCTTCCATCTCCCGATTTAAAAAATGTTTTTTTTCAGTGTTTGTTTTGCCCAGTCAGAATGATAGGCCTTTTCTAGATACAAGAACAGTGGCCAGAAATTTACCCTTTTGCTAAATGCTTAGGTATTTGCCATAGCTGTTTCTGATGTCATGGATTCTGAGGAAGCGTCAGTTACGTGATGATCTTCCTTTATTGGTGTCTTACTTCATGTTCAGTGTTTTAAAAATACAAATTACAAACACTCTACATCCATACCCAGATTTACTTATTTTATCAGAAAAAAAACTTGAGAAATTTGTAGATCAAATTAAGAGACAATAAGTGTACATTGTTGAATAAAAAATTTTAAAGTTTCTGAGGTGTTTGTGTTATCATCTTTTGTGTGCTTTAATTCAAAAAAACTACTGAAAACTAAGTTATCATTACATTGATAATATTTTTTTCAAAGTGTCAAATGTACAAATAATTTAAGTCTTAAATATAGCATGGTCATAGGTCATGGTTTTTTTTCTAATCATACAGGTTATTAAGGTACTTAAGAATTGGCATGTGTATGGAAAAATCGGTTGTGAGAGCAGCTATCCTGCCTTTTGTCATGACATTGAGCCTTATGTTCTTCCAGTTGAAGTAAGAAACCGAAATTGAGCTAAGCAATTAAGCAATATGGCAATGCATATTTGAGAAGCTTCCTAAGTTTGTTTAGCATTGATTTGTCACAAGTGAAAAAAAGCAGTGCTAACATCAACATTAGAGTCAGGGTTAGAAAAGATGAAAAAACATTTACCAAAAGTGTGTCTGTCACTATATACACTGATACATTTGGGTTATATGCTTTCATGTTCTTTGAAATAGGGAATCATTGTCCTTGGCCAGGTAAGTGACTTGCAAGGACACAAAAGGGAACTTGGGGTTTTATTGAAGCTTGTCTTTTAAGATTCTCAGCCATGTAAATGTGATTTCTATAAAGCATGGTAGTTAATTCAGTCTACAAAGTTGTAGGGTTTTTTTTAATGACATTTATTGTGGATTTCAGCAGCTAACATTTGGAAGCAATATCTGAGCAGAACATAAAATTCATTCTAGATTGCTTAGCAAGGTCTCATGCTTGGGAAATTGTTACTTGGAGCTTTTAATCCACTACTGTTGGATACGGCGAATTGATTGAATCTGGGAAGTCTGGGCATGAGAACCCCACTCTCTCCAGTGTTTATAGTCTCCTCCGTGATGGTCACATTCCAAGATATACTGATAACCACGGTATCCAGGATACTGGTAGCAAACCCAGCTAGAAAAGCCAAAGCAGATTGGATTATTAAAACTAGTTAGGAACCTGGTCAAGACCCCCAAACCTGAGCCTCTTTCCTCAACACAATGATATGGAAGGCTTTTAGGCTTAGAAAACAAGAGCCATCCTAAATACGCCAGGCACCATTTGTGAGCAGATACCTACAGCCAGCTGAAAATTAACCTTGATTATGAAAAAAGGTATGAGAGTAGTCAACCTAAATCCTTCCATAGAGGAATGTCTGGGGGAGGAAAAACTGAGATGCACTCACGCTCCACATTGTATCTTCATGGAACCAACTTCCTTGTTGGGCCAACCCATGGCTTGCAAGGAGGGGTAGTCATCACAGATTTCCCATTGGCGTCCAATAAAGTTTTCTTTCTCAAAGATGGTAATCTTAGACTCCTTATGATTCTGTAATGCAGAAAAAAATTTTTTTTTAAGTTTAGTACCAGTGTTAAGGCTGTCATTGTAATTCTTTACCACATTTATCAAACTCAAAACTCTCCTGGTTTACAGGAGGAAGTACATGATCGTTAATTGTAAAAATATTTCAGGCAATACAGAGATTTTAAAAATTGGGTAATCCTGTTTAATCCAATTTAATACAATAACATTTAAGTTTTTTTTTTTTAAAGGTCTTTTATTTATTTTTGGCTGCGTTGGTTCTTCGTTGCTGCGCGCCGGCTTTCTCTAGTTGCGGCGAGTGGGGGCTACCCTTCGTTGCGGTGCACGGGCTTCTCATTGCAGTGGCTTCTCGTTGCGGAGCACAGGCTCTAGGCACGCGGGCTTCAGTAGTGTGGCACGTGGGCTCAGTAGTTGTGGCACGTGGGCTCAGTAGTTGTGGCTTGCGGGCTGTAGAGCGCAGGCTCAGTAGTAGTGGCGCACGGGCTTAGTTGCTCCGCGGCATGTGGGGTCTTCCTGGACCAGGGCTCGAACCCATGTCCCCTGCATTGGCAGGTGGATTCTTAACCACTGCGCCACCAGGGAAGTCCCAATACCATAACATTTAAAATGTACAAATAACTGATATACTTTGGAACAACGAAAGACCAATGAAAGAAAATTATGACAGCAGGAAAAATATTTGAAACACATAGGCAACCAAAGGATTAATTGTAATGTGGAAAAGATCCCACAAATTGATAGGAAAAGTAAGTCCATGTGTGCCTAAGTGTTTGTGTGTGTGCATGGCATTGGAAACAATGTAAATGTCCAGTAGGGGATATGAAGACTACACAAGCATTAAGAAGGCAGAGACTAACCTTTATGAAGTTCAGAAGCAGGCAAAACTAGCCTTAGTGATAGCAAGTGGAAAGGAGCAATTGATTGGAAAGGGACACAAGGTAATTTTATGGGGCAATGGAATTGTTCTCTATCTGATTAGGGTGTTGGTTATGTGGGTGTACATGTTTTTCAAAACTCATAAGAATATACACTTAGGATTTGTGCATTTTACTATGTGTAAATTATATCAATACATTAGAGGGAAAAAATCAGAGTTAAAGTGAGATGAAAACATCCAGATAGGGAAATACCTTTTAGTTCTAGAGCTGTTTAGTTTACCATTTCCACTACTTGAATTTTGGTAGAACTTTAAACTAAGATGAGATCATTAACAGCTAAAATCATGAGAAAATCACATGATATAGACGAACATTTGAAAAGGTTTTAGCCTAGCCTTACTCCCAATGTAGGGATCATTTTTCAACACACTCCTCAAGGTCATCCTGCTTCTGCTTGAATTCTCCAAAAGACTAAAAGCATCCCATTCTGATGCATGATTGAATAATGCTTAGTGTTAGAAACAAGAAAGTTAGGAATCAAAGATAAGAGGTGCTGGAGCTCTTGCCTACTTCTTCAGTCATCCCACTGTACTAAAGGGTTACTTCAGCATTTCCCTGTTTCTAGGTAAAATGCTACACAGATTGAAATTTAACTGGCCCAGGATTTACTTTTATTACATGGTAAGTGCTCTCACTAATTATCCTATTGCACTTTTGAAGATCTGGGCTCCTGAGTATCCGCTTCCTGCCACCTATAAGAAGCCCTTACTTTTAGGTTAATAAAAATACCATCTAGGAGAGAAAAAAAGCAAATGGTAAACTTAGAAACTAAGGGAGCAGTGTTTTTCTTTTCTCTTTATACTTTTATCCTTCCTGCCACATTTCAGCATAACTGATGGGAAATAACCTAAATGTCAGTCCATGTGCACCCTCTCTTATCCATCCCCCACATGCACAGAAATGAAAATTTCAGGGACTCACAGCTGAACAGATGGGGCGGAAGGACATGAGGCGCTCAATGTGGTAGGCATTACTCCCGCTCCAGGCATCCCAGCGAGGGTACTCTCCTCTCTCCAGGACAAACTGTTGCCCGCAGAAGCTGGTATGCTCATAACCAATCCAGCTGCCGAAGACAAGTAATGGTGTTTGTTCATGGTGTTCAGGGCTTACATGGCCTCATGGAGAAGGCATCTTTTGTTTTAGATGTTAACAGTGGGGTAAAATATCCAATTAAAGCCATACAAAGTAATACTTTTATCATGAGAGGTGGAGAATGAGCTGGCAGCTGCACTATGTGGGTTTGTAAATATATTTGTTTTGGGATTATCCACTGAAGAGGTGTACTTCACTGGCCTGAGTAATGAGTACTGGCAAAGTCAGTCTAAAATTATATTTCCTTTCGAAGTTACCTTATTCTCTACTTGGAGCTCCAGGTTCAGGATCTAGTGACTGACTATTGCTTTGGCTCCAGCCAAACCTATTGACTTCTTTCTAAGGAAGCAAAGGGATGAACAGGCAGCTGATGAATGACTAGTCTCTTGTTTCCTTGTCACTTTGTAGGTTCTTCTGCATACCTATATATACCTATACCTTATTTATTAAAACACCTCAGATTGATTTTTCACAACCAGGTCTCGGTTACTGATGACACCTTAAATAATTTTACTTTCAGGGTTGAAGAGCTCAATTTTGGGGGTGAGCAACTTGTGGAAGCCTATCTACATGCACGGCCAGTTCTGCCTAGGCCAAAGTAGAGTCCTTGCCTTTGTGTTTTCAGGCTGATGATCAAGGCCTCAACTAACCTGCCAAGAGTAAGAAGACAAAACAAGAGAGGGTCTTCCTTGCCAAGGAGATTAACCACCACCAAGAAACTCCTGGAAGACTACCTAGGAACTAATATGACTCTCTGGAGTTGAGTTCCGTTTTACATAGAGAAATTAGCTAACAGTGTCTGCTCTGGGACATGAAGGAGGGAAGTTAGCTGTGAAGCTGTAGCTTGATAGTTTCCTCTCTGTTTTCTGTAGGAAAGAAAAACTCAAGGGGCTTGTGGCTATTCTGAGGGAATCCCAGGCAGAAGCCTATGGGCTCCAGAAGCACAGAACTGATTACCATCACTGCCCCACCCCATGGTATATATTTCTTTAATCCCCCCCAAATCTAATACCAAGCCACTAAGAACCTCATGTTCCTTCCAGCTTTGAGTTACTAAATTACGCATGTAGTGACTTTCTTTTTTTTTGCGATTACTTAAGTATGGAGGCTTCTCTCCCAGAAATGATTAGAGTTTGGGGGAACATCTTTCTTCCCTGATCTCCACCTTTATAGTCACATGTCTGAAGGGACCAGAAATAAGGGGCCTGATGTTCTGCGGAGGTCTATACTCACGCGCCACATTCCACCTTGAGAGACCGGACATTGTCAAAACTGCGCTCAGAGACATTTGGGCAGGAGCTGGTGAACTCCATTCTCTTGCCCTGGAAGTTCTCCTGGTCATAGATGGTTATCTGAAATGGGATTAAAATGGGAAAACAGAGCGAGAAAGTGGTACATCAGGAAGAAGAGAGGCCCAGGCCAACATCTTAACCTGTGTTTGGCCCTATGTTTTCCATCACTAGCTGCAGCCCAGGAGGCCTGATGAGGTCTCTTCTAGTGTAGACTGGGTTAAGAAAGGGTTTGAGCTAATAGCACTGGTTGGCGGTGTTCACATGCCCAGTCGGGATGAGGCGTGGGGATTGGTTTCTGATAGGAATTGTCCTCCAGGGATGATAGCTGGCCTAGTGGACATACCAATGATTTGTGGACTCTTACTCCACCATGCTTCCTGCTTAAGTGTGGCCCAGAAGCCAGGAATCTGGGAGACCCAGGGGCTCCCTGTGAATTATTTCTTAGCTTCTCCAGACACATCTGCTATAGAAACCTAAAGAGTAAAGGGAGAGTTGTGATAAACCCCTTTCATACCTTGAACTAGAACTTGGCTCTTGAACCTGGCTAGAGGACAACTCCCAAAGCTGTGAACAGGACTCAAGAGTTGACCCAGTGAGGAAGGTAAGGGTGTTGAGGGAAACTGGCTGAGGATCAGCCACTTCAGGCAGTGGTTACAACCAACCTCACGTTGGGAGTCAGGAGACCATAGTCCAATCATTTATTTGGGATCTGGTGGCAAATCTGTCCTCATTTCTGGGCCCTCAGTTTTTCCATGTCATAATCCACTTGGGCTGCTCTATTTTAAGATGATTTTAGCAGTGTGGAGGAAAATTGACCTAGAAAACTAGGTATCATTTCCCACCCATCATGGGCTTCCGGGGTCATCCTTCTTCTGTCCAAATGGGGCACCCTGAGAGAACCTTCCTGAGACAGCATCTGGATTTTGGGTGAACACTTCCCCTACAAACTGGTGTTTTATTGGTCGGTCACTGTCCCATGGAAAAGCACAGTTCTGGGGCCTGCTCTGAGGTGGTATTATACCCCCTGCCCTGATGGAGTCCTCAATTTTCCACGTGATGGGGATGGGCTTACCTTCCATGGCCCCACAGACCCCGGCATGGGGTTAGTTTGAGCCATCTTGGTGGTTGGAAGGGATTCTGGAAGACAGAACACACACCAATGACATGGCCTCTGGGGTGAGGGAAGAGGAGCACAGGCGAAAGTAAAAGAGGCTTGAAGTCCAGTAAACAGACTTTGGTTGGGATGCTGGCTGTGCCTCTCACTGGCTGAGCCTCAGTTGTTTTCCATCGGTAAAACTTCTATGTGCAGAGTTATTGTAAGGATTAGAAGCAATAACGCAGGTAGAGCACTGAACAGATGCCATGACCACTTGATAAACGTGGCTCTCGTCCTCTTGCCTGCCTCCAGGCACCCACTGCCAGTGGCAGCATCGCCTCAGTCTTACATACCCCAATATAAACCCCTTGGCAACCATCTAGTCCAGACCCTTCATGTTACCAGTGGGTGGTCTCACTGTCACCTGGCTCCTCACAGCCCTCAAACTGACCAGCTGTGCACAGCCATGCACCGTTCCCTCCCTACTTCTCTGCCTTCTAGACCTACCCAGCCTTGGTCTTGCCTCCTGAGACTTTGCTGCTTTCCCCAGCCTATGGTGACTTGCTTTCTTTCCTCATTTCCAGCACTCATCACAGTACTGATCTGTGTTCCTATTGAATATGTCCTGGGTGAACATCTCCATGGCAGGGCCTGGGTCTCCAGAGTGACTGATGTAGCACCATGCTGAGCCCATGTTGGGGTGGTGAGTGTTTGAGGAGGGGGACAGGCGGCATTGAAAGACTTATCGAAGGGAAGTGAGGAAGAAAAGAGGATGATAATAATAGCTAACACGTGGGCTTCCCTGGTGGCGCAGTGGTTGAGAGTCTGCCTGCCAATGCAGGGGACACGGGTTTGAGCCCTGGTCTGGGAGGATCCCACATGCCGCGGAGCGGCTGGGCCCGTGCGCCACGGCTGCTGGGCCTGTGCTCTGGAGCCCGTGAGTCACAACTACTGAGCCCGCGTGCTGCAACTGCTGAAGCCCACGCGCCTGAAGCCCGTGCTGTGCAGCAGGGGGGACCACTGCAGTGAGAGGCCCGCGCACTGTGGCGGAGAGTGGCCCCCGCTCATCACGACTAGAGGGGGCCCATGCGCAGCAACGAGGACCCAACACAGCCAGAAATAAATAAATAAAATAAATAAATTTATTAAAAAAAAAAATAGCTAACACTTAACAATGGCCCACCCTATGCCAGGCCCTGTCCTATATGCTTTACATGCATTAATGCATTTAATCTTCACAATGAGCCTATGAGGGAAGCACTATCATTATCCCCATTTTACAGATGAGGAGGCTCATAGAGGTGAGGTAGATAGAAAAGATGATAGGAAGAGTAAAGGAGGAAAGGACGGGGGAGAGGGCAAGGAGGGAGGGAAGAAAGAAGACAGGCAGGTGTACATCAGTTTTCTTAACTCAGAACAGCCATTCATGGCTTTTCCCTCTGGCTGGTATTGGCCCAGGGACTGATGCATATAAACTCTGTGGCGTAACTTTCCATTCTGAACCTCTGAACAAGCATTTCCTAGCTCTTGCCCCCCTACCTTCTCCCTATGCCCCAGGAGCCTGTCATTTCTTGGGGCCCCATGCCCCCTCCCAGCCATGGTTGCTAGGGTAGTGGTTATTGTCATGTAAGTGACTCCTCTTGGGGTGGCAAGAGAAGACTACCTCCCCCAGAGTTCCCTAATCTTCTCCAGCCATCTTCAGAGGCTCTGACCACAAGGCAGGAAGACGGGGTCCTCCTTCTGGGCATGTCTCTGCAGAGGAAGGAAAGGAAGGACCAGAGCGCCCCTCAGGGCCTTACTCACCCAGCTCCTGCTGCACAGTCTGGGTCTCCATCTGGTGCCACTTCCTCTATGGCCCTGCTCTTTATAGCCCTGCGGCTGATGCCCTCCGGCGCTGTCAGCACTCTGCTTTCCCTCTGCTTTTGTTCCTCGTGATCCCAGAGCTTTGGTGGCTCAGCCTGCTGGGCGGGCATCCCTCAGGGCTTTGTTTAAACCTGGGATACAGAAATCCAGAGAGGCCCTGCTGCCGTGGGCGAGGCTGGCTGTGCAGGCCTTGGCTGCTGTGGACTTGCTCTCAGAGCAGCTGGGAGGTGAGGACAGGTCTCTGCGTGCGTCCTTGTCCCCTGCTCTTCTCCAGATTCCTTTCCTCTCGCCACCCCAGGACCTTCTAAGACCCCGTGTCGTGACAAACACATCAAGATGCACCTCCCTTCTCATACAGGATATACATTTTGGTTGTTGTTGTTTAAAAATGCAAAGGATTATTACAATTCTGAACTCTGTTTTTAAAAAAATGGTTCAGTGTGTGCTTGGAAATCTTTATTATACCATATTTATATGTATAACTATGTTAGAGTTGAATTCAGTTATGGTCAGCTAGTAGACATGACTCTCTCTGTAGCTATGTTATTAAATATTCATTTTAATTTTGCAGCTTTCTTTTTCAAATTTGGAGCCAATAAATCTTTTGAGGTTTTTAAAAAATATATTGTTTTAGGCCCTTAGCAGTCTCACAGGCCCAAGGTACCCTAACAGGTAAAATGATTTCTCCCTGGAATTTCAGGGCTGTTGGTGAGAATAGTGTGTGGTAATTGGGGGCCTCCCCAGGAGCCCTGAAAGGGAGGATGTGTTGTTCAAGCATCATAGCTACTGTGAGAAGGAGGAGGGTGCCATGGGTGGGGAGGCTCTGAGCCTGGCGGATGTGAGTTCAGATCCCAACTCCCCCTGGGTGGGTGACTGGGCAAGTTATTCAGCTTCTCTCAACCCCAAAAAAGGAGATACTATCTGCCTGACATATCGTAGGTTTATTATTACATATTATCCTACTCTCTTTCTGTTGACAGATCCTGTAGAAAATCTCATAGCAGCTTGGAGAGAGGAAGAAACTTTTCCTAGTAAAGTTCTCCCAATCCCTCTGCTAATCTCTCTGGCCTGTAACTCAGGTTTGTCTGAGCCGCCTTTTCTCAGAACCAAAAATCCAGGGGCTAGTTCTGGTATACACACAAGTATTTGCAGGTCAGGCAGAACATTCCAAATCTACTGGTCTGATGATAAGCATGATGTGCCACCCTAGGACGTTTCTGCTGCTTGATTAACTGATGGCGTCTGGATCGATGGCTGGCGAGAACAGAGTCGCCTTGGGGATCGTGGCCGGCTGGTGGCTGTGCAAGGGCTTAAGGCACCAGTTGTCCATGCTGGTGATTCTTCCTCAACTTTCCTTTACTTTCTCCTCAGAACTGGGGTCTTGGGAAAACACTTATTTGTTCATTTGTTCATTCATTCATTCCTTAACCCCTGGACTGGCTTAGGTACCCCCACCAAGTGCTCTCATGGCACCCTGTACTTACTGATGATTGCATGGATCACACTTAGAAATTGCTTTAGAAACTAGAAATATTGGGCTCCAAGGAGGGAAACTGGGCACTTGGGGTTCGGGTATAGGACAAAACTTTTCGTAGTATATTTTTCTGTACTTTTTGAGTTTTGAACAATGTGGACATATTTCTATCAAAACAAAGTTATTTTTGAAGATAAAGAAACTGATTGCTTAATTATCTGCTTCTCCTGCTAGACGCCATCCTCTATGATGGCCGGGGCTCAGTTTTGTTCATTGTTATATCTTTGGCTCTGGGCAAAACTCTTAGCTCAGTAAATATGTTTTGAATGAATGAACGACATCCAATGATGGGGTTTTGTGACTCTGGGGGCAGAGGTGAAACTGACGTAGTCCTCCCCACCCTAGCCACAACCGACCTGCTTGTGTTGTGTTTGTGCTTCATACATGCTCAACATCTCAATTTGGGAGCTTTACACACTACTGAAGTGTTAGAACCATGCTGGCTGATTGAGCCAATTTTTAATTTTTGCAGAAAAGTGGGGCTTTTACGTTTGATTGAAAAGCCCAAACCCATGAACAAAACCACTGTAAGGGGGAAGATCAAGGTCACTGTGCAAACAATTTACAAATATCCATCCAATTTTCCTGGGGTCATAAACATCCCCAGCCTGTCCTCTATCCTCTTTCCTCAATTACCGTAAGTCCGAGGAAGCCAGAGAAGGAGTACCAAATCTCCAGTGCTACCATCATGCTTTCCAAATAGCACCTCAATATGTTTTTTTAAAAATATTTATTTATTTATTTGGCTGTGCTGGGTCTTAGTTGCGGCACATGGGATTGTTGCCGCGTGTGGGCTCCTTTAGTTGCGGCATGCGGGATCTTTTTTTTAAAATAAATTTATTTATTTTTATTTATTTATTTTTGGCTGCCTTGGGTCTGCGTTGCTGCACGCGGGCTTTCTCTAGTTGTGGCGAGCGGGGGCTACTCTTCGTTGTGGTGCTCGGGCTTCTCCTTGCAGTGGCTTCTCTTGTTGCGGAGCACGGGCTCTAGGCTCCTGGGCTTCAGTAGTTGTGGCACGCGGGCTTAGTAGTTGTGGCTCTCGGGCTCTAGAGCGCAGGCTCAGTAGTTGTGGCGCACGGGTTTAGTTGCTCCGTGGCATGTGGGATCTTCCCGGACCAGGGCTCCAACCTGCGTCCCCTGCATTGGCAGGCAGATTCTTAACCACTGCGCCACCAGGGAAGCCCTGGGATCATCTTAGTTGCGGCATGCATGTGGGATCTAGTTCCCCGACCAGGGATCGAACCCGGGCCCCTTGCATTGGGAGCGTGGTGTCTTAGCCACTGGACCACCAGGGAAGTCCCCTCAATATGGTTTTTAACCAAGTTCTACAGGATTCCCCCCCTGACATTGTTTGGAACTACTGCTTCACCTGCCCCATGATGGTTATGGCCTCAGAGCTCCAACTCCCTCTGCTGTCCCTTTCCAGGAAAGTCAGGGCAGAGCCACTCCAGGAGTGGGAACCAAGAGAGCAACCAGCTTGTATTCCCTTCTCCCAAGCTGGGTTTGGGTCTCTCCTCTTCATCCTTAATAACAATAACTACAGTGTACACAGCATTTACTGTGAACCAGACACTACCTCCTTTATTCTCAAAACAACCCCATGAAGTAGATCATTATGATACCCATTTTACCAATGACTTAACTGAACATCTGAGGGGCCAAGTTCTGGGCCAGGGAACCCAACAGGGACTTGAATGCACGTCTCTCTAATTCGAAAGCACAGAGTTTTTCCTCCTGGCAACCCTGCCTCTCTGGCGTAAAGTCGGATGATAATACCTACCTGACCCACGGCTCTCAGATGAAGGGAAATGAAGGTGTTTAGGGCAGCCTTTGGGACCCAGTACCATCAATAAATGGTAACTATATTATAGCTTGTTCCAAGTCAGATACTATCTTGTGCCAGATTCTCATAGAGATGAGTGGGAACAAGCAACAAAGTTTTAGAAACATTTATCAGATAAGAAATATTGTCTTTTTGAATTTCAAAAAGACCACATTCATTCCGTTTTTTGTTTTTTTTTTTTTCCAATAGTTTTCTCTATTCCATTTTAACAGCACATTCTGTCAGTCTGATCTTCTGCAGGGCATTGATCTATGGGGGACAGGGATTGCGAAGTCTGTTCTCAGTCCACACACTCATCACATGAACAGGTGGGGCAACTGTCTACCCAGTGGGATGGGCTTTTAGATGTGGAGGTGATGACAGACGTTGAGGAGAATGAGACAATCCCCAAACGTAATGTGGTCGATTTGAACCTTGGGTTCCCCAGCACTAAGGCTACATGCCGATCATGGTAGATGCTCAGAAGAACTTTATGGATGGCTTGGACACCCTGGCCTTGTCTCTGGGCTCAGGGAGCCTCACAGGATGAGGCCCAGGGTGAGAGGGGTGAGGTCATGGGGCCAGGGCAGCCCCTGGACTCAGCACTTTTTGGCAAGAGCATAATGAGGCTGACCAGGCGGCTGAGCAGCACTTCTGTTGTTTGGGAATAAGCAGGATGAGTACAAAGCAAAGGGCCCAGTCAGCGTTCAGCCAGCACTTACCTCCCCCATGAGGGGCTGCTTCGGGGGAACCTTTTTTGCCCTAGTCCTTGCTACACCTTTAAACAAGTAGGAGAGCCAGGGCCTGGCTGGGCCTGAGAAGGCGCAAGCACTAGGAGAGAACTTGGGAGGCCTCTCAAGCCTCTGGTTCTTTCTGAGCTCTTTCTGTGTTCATCGATCCCTTTGCTTCCAGGCATAAACGGATGCCCGCTTGCCAGCTGGGGAGCGCTGTTGTCCTAAGGGCCCAGGCTCCTAGCCTGCTTCTTCTGTGTGTAACTAGCTGGAGGGCATCTCAATTCCATTCAGTCTTACTGAATTTCTCAATACTGCAGGTTGTCATTTCCTCTCAACTGGAGCCGCATGAAACTATTAGAAAAATAGGAACGAAGATGGGACTTTCCTATTGGGTGGCACTCAGCCCATTCTCTCAACTACAGCCAAGTAGTTCAACTCTGTGTCTCATTTAGGGCGGCCAGATTTAGCAGATAGAAATATAGGACACCCAGGTCAATTCGAATTCCAGATAACCAATTAATATTTTGAAGTATAAATAGGTCCTAAACATTTTTTATCCTAAAAAATTATTTGTTGTTTATCTGAAATTCAAACTGAACGGGGTGTCCTGCTTTTGATCTACCGACACCGGTCTCCGTCCACCT
The DNA here is from genome assembly GCF_965194805.1 of Balaenoptera borealis. NCBI lineage: Eukaryota > Metazoa > Chordata > Mammalia > Artiodactyla > Balaenopteridae > Balaenoptera > Balaenoptera borealis. The sequence goes on along the minus strand of NC_138879.1, from coordinate 45,824,083 downwards.
TTGTCTGGATCCAGAGGTGATACCCCTCTGCCAATCTGCTTCTCTGTTGTCCTTTGGAGAAGACAGTGTAAAAAAGTCACCATCCTCATGATCACTTCCCTGGCATACCCCGTCCCACCAGCCACCCTACAACATCCTTTGATAGAGTGGAGAACGGGAGAGAATCTATACGTTTTTAAGTGTTTTCCCAAATGTTAATCTTATTTAATCCTCCCAAGTAACCCTGAAAGATATGCTTAGTTAACCCCATTTTACAGTAGAAAAATCAGACTCAGAGAGCTTATGTTACTTGCCCAAGGTCACAATGCTGGGAAGTGGCAGAATCAGATTTCAAACTCGATTCTCTTTGGTTCCAAAATCTATATTCTTTACCATGTTGTTTATAGGAATCCCTTACCCTTCATTTGTTTGAACAGCATGACTCATAGAGAGTAGCCATAAAAGCACATTTATTTTCATCTCCTCTACCTCATTATGTTTTTCCATTGGGGCTAATTTCTTTCCCTTGACCTGGATGTAAACTTGGGCAGTCCCAAGACTTTTTGTGGCCATTTTTAGGTAATAAAAAGTTGGATGTACTTTAAATCATAAAAGACAGTCTCAATTTAAAGTGAGAATGTTCAATCCACTATAGTAACCAAAACGTCAATCTCCATTCAAAGGTGTCTTCTCCTTGCTACCCCAGATAGGACCTGCGTTAGGCAGAAAGCCTGAGCCCAGGTTAAGGGCACTCTTTTTTCTTTCTCCTGCTTACTCACTGGTTTCTGATCCTTCTAGGATTGGAGGGAATAGGAGAAGAAGGAGAGCAGAACATTCCTTACTTGATGGTCCTGTGATAAGATGGCTTCACACTCTGTGCCCAGCAAATCTTCAAAACTGCCCGTCTTGTGGGCACTTACTGGTTCTTGGGAGACGCCCACCTCCTCCCTGCCGCCACCACCACCTGCAGTAACCTTGACCCAGGTCTGTGCATCTCCACTCTGGCTATTGTTCCTTCTACAGCCCCTAGGCCCCTGGTGGTCTACGTCTAGCTTTACTCTGCTGAGGACCCATCAGTCCTTCAGGAGTTCTGCTGGACTAAATCTGCTCCAGCCCCATCCCAGTTCCTTCTGAGGCATGACCCACGCCATGCCTCAGGAAACACTACATGTACTTTACCACAGCAAATTCTAGAATGTAGGCTGATTCTTACTTAGCCTCCTCTGCTTTGCCTCATCCCTCAGCAACTGCCCAGCTCAACTTCTGACCTTTAGATTTCTAACTGCAGGGACACATAACAGGCTTTCTAAGTGGAGACCCTGGAGCCTTCACTTAAGGTGAAGCTCTTTCACTCCTTCCCTGAAGGATGATGGGGTTCACAGCACAGCTTCTCAAAAAACTCTCTCCATAGTCTGTCTCTAGTCTCTCCAACTGTACAGCCTCGGTGTCAGAAGGAAGTGTTAAGAGCCATCAAATCAGTTCTCAAACACCTCCTTTGAAATTTCTGCATAGTGTTCTGTCACATAACTCACTTTGGTTTCTTTTTTTTTTTTAAGATTTTTTTTTTTTTAAGGTGGACCATTTTTAAAGTCTTTATTGAATTTTGTTACAATATTGCTTCTGTTTTATGTTTTGGTTTTTTGGCTGTGAGGCATATGGGATCTTATCTCCCCCCAACCAGGGATCGAAACCACACCCCCTGCATTGGAAGGTGAAGTCCTAACCACTAGACTGCCAGGGAAGTCCCCTCACTTTGGTTTCTAACATCTAATGTCTCAGCCAAAACGTCCATGTTCACATCCTGTAACATGGGTGTGTTACTTCACTGCTCTCTTCATACTGCTCACCCACCTGTGCTCCCTTTACCCCCAGCAGGAGAACTTACATCCTGTTTCATCAGGCATGGATTCCCCCAACTTCCTGCCCCTGGAACCTACAGAACCTGCAGCACTATCTATTTCCACACCCACCCTGACCTCTTCACCTCCAGTCCCAGATGTTCACCACTTCTTGTCCTGGATAACATACCATTCTGTCTTCTTAGGAATTTTATTTAATCGATTAGCCCTCTCTTGTCTAGTATTTTAAAAAATAATGTCTATATTTTATTACAAAAGTATATGTAACTGAAGAAGTCATATATTAACTGTACAATAAATATTTTTTACAAACCCAGGAGCCCTGCTTTTCAAAGGTTACCATTTCAACTCTTTTAGCTTTTCCTTTGGTATTCATTGATTTTTAGACATTATATACTGATTTCTTATCTTGGCAGACAGGATTTTAGCTCTCTTCCCCTCCCCACCGTCCTATAGATCCATTACAAATTTTGCTTAAATCCGTATTCAGTGAATTAGTTTCTATGACTTTGGAAATATCATCTACTACTGGACCAAGTAATGCATGATAACATTTCTTTTCTTGAACCGTGTTTTGTTTTCCCTGGAGTTAAACAGTCCCTAGTTTTGTCATAGGTTCAGTTTTCTTGCATCTTCATGAAATACCTCTTAATACAATGTCCTACATGCTCAACCTATCAGAACCTCCTATTGGCTGTGTCTTTTCCCCTTGGAGACTTCCATCTAGAAGCCTCTGTTCTCATGCTCCAGACTGAAGAAGTTTCTGTCTATGCTACTGCATAGGTATTGCCCAGAGACCTCTCTTGGCTGACATCCTGGGAGCTCCCTAGTCAGTGCTCCAGGGTTGAATCCGTGTCCTCTTTCATAGTTTACCCTCTTGTGTTAGTAAAACACATTCTCTAACCGTGTCCTGAGAAATGGCACATGAACATAAAATTTTTAAGGTCAAAATATCTAAAAATGTATTTTTGTATGGTCACATTTGATTGAAGGTTTGGCTGGGTGTAGAGCGCTAGTACCCTACAAATTGGGAAGGTGGTTCCCCTTTGTCTTCTACGTGCAATGTTGCTATTGAGACGTATAATGCCATTTTGATTCCTCATCCTTTATATGAGACATTTTTTCATTCTTTCTAGAAGTTTTTTTTTTTTTTTAATTCCCAGTGATCTGAATTTCCTGAGGCTGTGCCTTGGTAAAATCTTTTTTTCCCTTTATTTCTGTGGGCATTTAGTAGACTCTTTCAACTTTCAGAAAAGATAGGTCCTTCAATTCTCTGAAATGTTCCTGTATTACTTCTTTGATCATTTTCTCACCTCTGTTTAATGTATTTCTTTTTCTGCAGCTATTATTCGTTGGACGTTGGACCTCATGAACTGATACTCTAGTTTTTTATATATTCCTATCCTATTTTTATGTCTCTTTGTCTTTTTGTTCTGACATCTAAGAGATTTCCTTGATCTTAGCTTTTAATCCTATATTAGTGTCCTACTGCTGCTATAGCAAATTACTAGCCCAAACATAGTGACTTAAACAACACAAACGTACGATCCTACAGTTCTGGAGGCAGAACTGCACTCCTTCTGGAGGCTCGCAGGGAGAATCTCTTTCTTTGCCTTTTCCAGCTTCTAGAGGCTGGTTGCCTGCATTTCTTGGCTGATGGCCCCTTCCTTCAAGCCAACAGCATGCCTTCTTCGAATCTCTCTCTGTGTGACAGTGGTCTTCCTGCCTGCCTCCCTCAAAAGGACCCTTGTGATTATATACCCAGATAATCCAGCATAATCTCCCCCATCTCAAGTTCCTTAATCATATCTGCAAAGTCCCTTTGCCATGTAAGATCATTTTCACAAGCTGTGGAGATTAGGATGTGGACGTATCTTTGGAGGACCATTATTCTGTCTACCACAAACTTTTTACCAAACTTGTTATTTTAACTATCACATTGTTAATGTCCAAGAGTCCAGTTTTGTTTTCTGATTGTTTCATTTTTAAAGCATCCCATTCTTGTTTCATAGATGCAGCATTTTCTTTTATCTCCCTGTGGATATTTTTGCTTCTTTGAAGTTTCTTCATCTCCCTACATTATCTCTATTCTCTTCAGGTTCCTTTACTTTTGTTTGTTTATTACTACTATTATCTTATGTTGGAGACTTTTCCTACATGTGTCATGATCTGTGGATGTCCTTTCTTATTGAAGAAAAAGTGCACTGGGAAAAACTGATTGGAAAGTCTGGATGGCTGGGTGAACACTGTCAGCTGTAGATTTCATTATATGACAAAAGGTGGTCAGCCAGCTTTTTTGGTTGGGAATTATTAAGAATCAGTCACTGTAGGTGTTTTGCTTGGGTTGGTTCCATTTGCCCTCCTGGAAGTCATACTGCACTCTTTGTGTCGTTGTGCACAGCCCAAACACAGGGACTGTCAAATTACGCTCCACCTCCTTCAAGGCTCCTGTTCACTTTTTGTTTTAAAGATCTGATTGGAAGTTACATATGTGTGCTGGTTTCATCAGTGATGGAGTTTGTTTCTGTTTTTTGGTCTCCATGTCATGTTCCTGTAATTTTTAACCCTCCCTCCTACTGACTCTTTTTCCTCAGCCTATAAACATGCTTAAGCCTCCCTCGTCTGAAAACAAAACCCCAACCTACCCCCTCCAACACTCTGCTTCCCCTTCTGGACGTCACCTATTCTCTCTCTGCCTTCATAACCACAGGCCTTAAAAAAAAAGTAACTATTTCAACTTCCTCACCTCCCTCTCTGTCTTCAAAAACAGCAATCTTATTTCTGTCCTTGCCTTTCTTCCAAAACTGCTTTGGCAAGGGAGACCAGTGATTTCCATATTGCCACATCCGACGGACCCTTTTTTCTCTCTCTCTGCAATATTTGACTCATTGAACATGTCCTTCTTTAGAAACACTCTTTTCCCTTGACCTCCGTCTGAGCGATCGCTCTCTGCTGCTTCTCAATCTTCTCAGTCTCTTCCTTTTCCTCTTCCTGCTCCTTCTAGGTCAGTCTTCCTGAGTCTGTTCTTGGCCTCCTTTTCTTCTCGTTCTAGACTCTCCTTAGATAATCTCATCTACTCCCAAGACTTCAACAACCACTTTATGCTGATAACCCTCAGAGCTATATTTCAAATTCAGATATCTCTCTGTGTATTCGTTTCCTAGGGCTACTGTACAAATAACCACAAACTTGGCTTAAAACAACAGAAATTTATTGTCTCACAGTTCCAGAGGCCAGAAGTTTTAATCATGGTGTCAGCAGAGTTGGTTCCTTCTGGCGGCTCTGCGACAGAAACTGTCCCACGCCTCTCGTAACTTCCAGTAGTTGCCGGCAATTCTCAGCCTTCCTTGGCTTGTAGATGCATCACTCCAGTCTCTGCCTTCATCTTCACATGCTGTTCTCCCCATGTGTCTCTCTGTGTCTTCACATGGATTTCTGATGACACCAATCATTGGATTTGGGGTCCACTCTAATCCGGTATGACCACATCTAAGTTCACCTAATTTCATCTGCAATGGCTGTATTCCCAAATAAGGTCACATTCTGAGGTTCTAGGTGGACATGAATTTTGGGGAGACACTGTTCACTCTTCAACTCCAGTGTTGAGTATTCAGCTTCCTCCTGGACATCTGCAGTTAGATGGCTTCCAACAGACTCCTCAAACCCAACAGAGCCAAGCTGTTCAGATGATCTCCACTGTCACTCCCACCCCTCAACCTGATCTTCCTCTGATTTTCGCTGTCTCAGAGATGGTGTCACCATCCGCCTAGTTATCCAAGCCAGAAACTGAGATCGATCTTGACTCCTCTCTCTTTCTCACCATCCTATCCAACCTTTGGCTGAATCTTGCTAATTCTACCTCCTTAATAGTTCTATATGTCCCCAGTTCTGCAACCCCATTTATTAGTTATTATAAGCTTGGCTGCAAGTAACAGAAAACCTAATGCAAACTGGCTTAGACACTAAGAAAATTATTTAGTTCATTTAACAGACAGTAATGCAGTAAGGGGACTTCCCTGGTGGCTCAGTGGTTAAAAATCCGCCAGCCAGTGTAGGGGACACGGGTTCAAGCCCTGGTCTGGGAAGATCCCACATGCCGCGGAGCAACTAAGCTCATGCGCCACAACTACTGAGCCTGTGTGCCACAACTACTGAAGCCTGTGCTCCTCAACAAGAGAAGCCACCGCAATGAGAAGCCCACACACCACAACAAAGAGTAGCCCCGGCTCACCGCAACTAGAGAAAGCCCGCTCACAGCAGCAAAGACCCAACACAGCCAAAAATAAAAATATATATAAATAAATAAATAAAATTAAAAAAAAATAATAATAATGCAATAAGGTAAGCTGCAGGCTTGGTTGATCCAGTGATGTTTCAATGACCTGGGTTGTTTTTTTTAAAAACGTATTTATTTATTTATTTTTGGCTGCATTGGGTCTTCGTTGCTGTGCGCAGGTTTTCTCTAGTTGTGGCAAGTGGGGGCTACTCTTTGTTGCAGTGCTTGGGCTTTTCATTGCGGTGGCTTCTCTTGTTGCGGAGCACGGGCTCTAGGCACACGGGCTTCAGTAGCTGTGGCACGCAGGCTCAGTAATTGTGGCTCGCAGGCTCAGTAGTTGTGGTGCCTGGGCTTAGTTGCTCCACGGCACGTGGGGTCTTCCCAGACCAGGGCTCAAACCCATGTCCCCTGCATTGGCAGGTGGATTCTTAACCACTGCACCACCAGGGAAGCCCATGACCTGGGTTTTTTTTTCCATCTTTATTCTACTGACTTCAGTGTTGGCTTCATCGTAAGCCTGGTTGCTTTCATGATTGTTGGATGTTTCCCAGTAGCAATTGGGGTCATGTGTTTCATTTTTCCCATCCATCAGGAGAGAGTGGCTTCCTGTGACATGCTAAAGAGTAAGGAAGAACTTTCCCAGTAGACTTCAATATCCAAAACTTGTGCCTTACTGGCTAGAATTAACAAGAGTGAACATTTTGTCATATTTACTTCAGGTCTTTTTAAAAAAATAAATGTTACAGATAAAATTGAAGATTCCTTTGTACTTCCCTCAGTCTTATTCCCCTCAATCCCACCTCAGAAGCAACCACTATTCTGAACTTAGTACATGTTTATAAAAACAGATGTGTAATTTTTTGTTTTGTAAAAAAAAGTACATAATGTACATGTAAAATGTATACACATAAATGTACATAACACATATAAATTCTGAAAATCCCTTTCTTCCTTCAACATTATATTTTTGAAATCTGTCCATATTGATACATGTAGATCATGTTCACTCATTTTATGGACTATATAATATTCCATACTATGAATATACTGCAATTTACAATCTTAATTTGTGTCTTTTTTTATCATGATTTCTGTGCATTTCCCCCTTCACGCCTGCCTTCTGACTGAGTTTTTAAATTATCTATTTTTCCTCCACTGGTTTGAAAAGTGTACATTCTGTTTCTTTTATTTTTTATTTATTTTTTTATTTTTTTTAATTTTTATTTATTTATTTATTTATGGCTGTGCTGGGTCTTCGTTTCTGTACGAGGGCTTTCTCTAGTTGTGGCGAGTGGGGGCCACTCTTCATCGCGGTGCGCGGGCCTCTCACTAGCGCGGCCTCTCTTGTTGCGGAGCACAGGCTCCAGACGCGCAGGCTCAGTAATTGTGGCTCACGGGCCTAGTTGCTCCGTGGCATGTGGGATCTTCCCAGACCAGGGCTCGAACCCGTGTCCCCTGCATTGGCAGGCAGGTTCTCAACCACTGTGCCACCAGGGAAGCCCCTGTTTCTTTTATTTTAATAATTACACAATCTTAAATATGTCCAGTTTCTCTATCCTTCTGAACAAGATGAAAATCTTAACTGTGAACTTTCTATTCCCATCTTGTATATTACTATTTAGTTCTTTATTTCACTTTTTTTTAGTAATAAACGCTTACTTAGATTTGCCAATTAACTCTTTATCATTCCTTCTGGCGTTTCACTCCTTCTGCATTTTCTTCCTTGTTACTAAAGTAATTATTTAATAGTTCTTTCAGCAAATTTCTATAAGTAATAAACTTTCTTAATTTTTGTATGTCTGAAAACAACTTATTTCACCCTTACTTTATATGTAAGTACAGCTGGGAATAAAATACTTGACTGACAGTTATTTCCCCCAAGCACTTTAATAATATTATGTCATTGTCTTCTGGAAACTTCAGCAATGATGGGAAATCCACTATCCATTTGATTATTGTTCTGATGTAGGTAATCTGTTCTCTTTAGCAGCATTTAAGATTTTTCTGTTTATCTTTGATGCTCTGCAATTTCATAGGAGGTGTTAGATATGGACTTTTAAAAAAATTATATTTTGTGCTTCTTCAGTTGGCAAACTCACATCTTCAGTTCAGGAAATGTCTCCACTCTTACCTGTTTGTATACTTCCTCTCTTTTCCACTATTGTTATTTTCCCCCCTCTGAACTCCTATTTGGAGCTTCTCGTCCTATACACCATGTCTTGTATTCTCTCTTTCTTCTTTGCTTTTTTTTTTTTGAAGAAGGGCTGTATACTTCCTTCTTCCCTTCCTACTTTCTTTTCTTTTTTAAATATTTATTTATTTATTTTTTGGCTGTGGCCGGTCTTAGTTGCAGCACAAGGGATCTTTTGTTGCGGCTCACGGGCTTCTGTCTAGTTGCGGCGCGCAGGCTCCAGAGCACGTGGGCTCCGTAGTTGCGGCATGCAGACTCTCTAGTTGTGGTGCGTGGGCTTAGTTGCCCCGCGGCATGTGGGATCTTAGTTCCCCGACCAGGGATGGAACCGGTGTCGCCTGTGTTGCAAGATGGATTCTTAACCACTGTATCACCAGGGAAGTCCCCTCTTTCTTATTTTCTATCTCTTTATCTTTCTGTACCACATCCTGAGTGATTTCCTCATATTTGTCTTCCATTCACTAATTCACTCTATAGCAGGATCTAGTTAACTGTTTAATCTCTCTATTAAATTCTGTTTAATAAACCAAAACGTCCTCATGTTTTTTTATTTCTAGAATTTCTTTTTTTTAATTAATTTATTTTATTTTATTTTATTTATTTTATTTTTGGCTGCGTTGGGTCTTCATTGCTGCATGCAGGCTTTTCTCTGGTTGTGGTGAGGGGGGGCTACTCTTTGTTGTGGTGCGCGGGCTTCTCATTGCGGTGGCTTCTCTTGTTGTGGAGCACAGGCCCTAGGCGCGCGGGCTTCAGTAGTTGTGGCACGCAGGCTCAGTAGTTGTGGCTTGTGGGCTCTAGAGCGCAGGCTCAGTAGTTGTGGTGCATGGGCTTAGTTGCTCCATGGCATGTGGGATCTTCCCGGACCAGGGCTCAAACCCGTGTCCCCTGCATTGGCAGACAGATTCTTAACCACTGCGCCACCAGGGAAGCCCTTATTTCTAGAATTTCTATTTGGTCTTTTTCAAACCCACCTTTTGCCCCACAATATCTCACTTACATGGATTTTACTTCTCCCTTTATGTATTTGGACATTTTAGAGATATTTATTTTAAATTAGCTTTCATGTTTCATGAATGGAAACATTTTTCAGATTGTTCTTTTACCTGTAAATCCAGGGGTATAAATTTTCTCGATCATCACATCTGCCATCTCTCTAACATGATAGTTTCTTCTGTATTTATTTGTTTCTTCAGGGATCAGTGCTTTTCTCATTCTCTAGGTTTTGGAGGATTCCTGTAGGAGTTAGTTTGTCTTTCTCTATGCTAGTACTCTATGAGTTTCACTATTTCCAGACCAATGTTTGCTAATTTCTTGGAACTGGGGCTCTCAAACAGCAAATCTAGCATATGCCCAGGTGCTAGTTTTGTGGTTGGTACCATGTCAGAGTCTGATTTTTCCACTTACAGACTCCAGGCAGTTACCAAGCTCTCTTGCTGTGTTCCATGGCCCAGTGGTGCAGTTTTTCTAGAACCTGTTTTATCTATAAGAAAGCCTTTTTGTTCTTGGCTCTGAGCAGGAAACCTGGTTCCAGCTCATGGGGCCTGAGGCCTCATCTCCCATTCTTAGAGGGGCATTAAATTCTTGATTCTGATACCCTCTAGGACTCTAGGCTTCTGCTTGTGATAAGTGAGGTCTGAGTATATTCTGTGACTGGTCATGAGGGACCTATCAAGAGTTTATTAGATAAACTTTTTATTGAAATCTAGCATACTTATAGAAAAATGCACAAATCATGAGTGAACAGTCTGATGAGTTTTTATAAAGTGCACACACTTGTATAACATCCACACAGATCAACTAGTGGCAGCCTTGCGGAAGCCTCCTCACACCCCATCCGGGCACAACAGCACTCTGCTCTGAAAGGTAACTACTATTCCAATTCCCAACAGCATTAGATTCATTTTGACCATTTTGTACATTATTTATTTGTTTGTTTGTTTGTTTTTGCTGCTCCGTGTGGCTTGTGGGATCTTAGTTCCCCAACCAGGGATCAAACCTGTGCCCCCTGCTATGGAAGCGCTGAATCCTAACCACTGGACCACCAGGGAATTCCCCATTTTGTACTTTATATACGTGGAACCGTACGGTACCTCTTCTTTAGTGTCTGGCTTCTTTTTTTCAACATCATGTCTGTGAGACTCTCCCATGTCATTGTGTTTATGCCTAGTTTGTTCATTCTCATTGCTGTATGGTATTCTATTCTATGAAAATACCAGTTTTTAAATCCTTTGTACTATGGATAGAGACTTGGGTAGTTCCCACTTTGGGACTATTATAAATAGTATTGCTGTGAACATACTTATATATGTTTTTGGTTAAGATCTGTAAGCATTGCTTTTGGGAAGATACCTAGGTGTGGAATTGCTGGGTCATACACACGCTCAGTTTTAGCAGACATCGTCAAACAATTTTCCAACGTTGTTGTACTAATTTACACTCCCACCAACAGTGTGGAGCAGTTTTCACATCTGTGGGCACATATTAGAGGATTCGGCACTAGAGTAGATCTCTTTCCTCAATTACATGGGATTGAGAATTACTACCGCTCCTTTTCAAAGAGAATAAATCAAGATTGATATCAGAAGCCCTGGTTTATCTCTTTTATACTTTATGATATATAACTACAAAGTATATCAAAAACACTAGAGTTTGTCAAGCTTCTACCATGTGCCAGACACTGTTCCAGGAAGCCGTTTCCTCCTTGTCACAGCCCTATGAGGTAGGCATTATTATTGCTTCATGTTTTAGGTGAGGCAGCTGCAACTCAGGAAGATGAAAGAACTGTCCCAGGACCCCAGAGCCTGAAGCAGCAGAGCTGCAGCAGCCTAACTCCGAAGCCTGGCCTCTTCACTCTGAACGGCGAATACGCTCCTGCATCCTCCTACCAGAGTGTGGGCTCAGCTTTTTTCAAAAACCTCTTTTGCACCTCCCTGAAGACCTAAAATACAGAGCCATATACTGTCAGATAGGACTACCTGGAGCAGATGAAATTTGCCCAACTGCAGCTAGAAATCCATGCCTTTGTATCGGCAGGTGAAAACAAGTGAGCGCACCGTGAAGAATTCTGCTCCCAGAAATCTTACTTCTGTCAAGTGTACCATGAGTTACACTGGCTCAGTGCTGGCACATAGTGGCACCTCAGGAACATTGGCTGAACAGAACTGTAGAAAAATCCACATTTGTGATGCTGACCGGGGCCCCCTTGGCTACAGCTCCTGGCCTCTAATCTTTGACCACCAGGGGGCACACTTCTGTCCCTAGAGCACCCTCATTCTCCCAAAGCCAGTTCCCTGGGGAAGAGAGGGGTGTGTCAGAAAACTCTGAATTTAGAAAACGGATACAAGAGAATTGGGTTTTTCCGGGTGTGGTCCAAGGACCACCAAATCATAATCACCTAGAGTGCATGGTTAAAATGCAGGCTCCAGCTTATTCACCCTAGACCCATAGAATTAGACTTTCCAGGGGTAGAACTTAGAAATTGTACCTTAAGCAAGGTCACCAGGTGATTTTTTTTTTCACGCACATAGCTCTGTGTTCAGACTACCCGTGTTCAAATATTGACTTTTTCACGTGTTAACTGGGTGACTTTGAGCAAGTCAATTAACCTGAGACTCAATATTATCATAAAAGGGGATCATAAAAACAGACTTAACTCTTAGAGTTGCTGTGAGTAATAAATGAGACAATTCATGTAGAGAGCTTAGCATGGTGCCGGGCAGTGTCTTAGCACTTATAAAGCTTAAAATATCATTACTGGGGCTTCCCTGGTGGCTCAGTGGTTAAGAATCCGCCTGCCAATGCAGAGGACACGGGTTCGAGCCCTGGTCCGGGAAGATCCCACATGCCGCGGAGCAACTAAGCCCGTGTGCCACAACTACTGAGCCTGTGCTCTAGAGCCTGCGAGCCACAACTACCGAGCCCATGTGCCACAACTACTGAAGCCCGCGCGCCTAGAGCCCGTGCTCCGCAACCAGAGAAGCCACCGCAGTAAGAAGCCTGAGCACAGCAACCAAGAGTAGCCCCCGCTCACTGCAACTAGAGAAAGCCCGCACAGCAACGAAGACCCAATGCAGCCAAAAATAAATAAAATAAATTAAAAAAAAAAAAGAAAGCCCGCGCGCAGCAACAAAGACCCAATGAAGCGAAAAATTAATTAATTAATTAATTAATTTAAAAATATATCATTATTATTGAATTATATTAGGAGGGAGTGCGGTGAGGGGGCAAGAGCACAGTGGATGAGGCCTGGAAGAAGTCTGGGATATCTGCTTCCAGTGTAGGCTTTGCTGCTCTCACCAGCTGTGTGTCCTTAGGCAAGTCACTTAACTTCCCTGGGCCTCAGTTTCTGCACAAATAAAATGAGAAAGTGGTACTAACTGGTCTGTGAGATCCCTTCCAGTGCTGATGTTTTGTGAAAATTTCACAGAGTTTGAGGATCCTCGTAAACACACCCACACACACACACACACCACCTATACCGCCCCTGTGTGGTTCCTACAGCCTCTGTGTGATTGTATCACATCAGATTACATTGCTCATTCTCTTCCCTGCTTTTTGTGAGGAGGGCAGAGCCCATGTCTTCTTCATCCTGGAGCCTCAGAGCCTGGCACATGGCCTACCACCTAGCTCCTGTGCAATAAATATCAGTTATACTGAGAAAGTAGGAATATAAAGTGTGACACAAATGTGAGGAATTAGGATAATTTTTAATCCTAGTTGGTCTTTAAGAAAACAGCTGTTGGGGTAGGATTAGGCCAAGAATGGCTGGAGGAGCCTGAAGGCCAAGGTGGGATTCAGGTGTGAGTACTGAGTGGACAGAGAACTGGGTGCAGGGATTGGTTAGAAGGAAGAACAGCAGGACTCGGGGAGCTTACAATGCAATTCACCTAGCACCCTCCTCCTGAAGGTGACCTTCTTTTCGTTGTTGCTGTCGATTTGGTTTTTTTTTGTGAGAAGCAGGACTGGGGTCAGTGTCTAGCGTGATAGCCTGCAAGTCGTAGACCTTGAAATATTTCAAATATTTCACTAAGAATCATGGCCCAGGAGAGCTAGAAGGAAAGAGAAGTCAGAAACAATCCTCTCATTTTTACAACAAAGCAGAAAACTATGAGCCAGGAAGGCAGAGCCCCTTCTCAAGATGACACATCAGGTCGTAGTGGAGACGGGCGTGTGAGTCTACCAACTTCCATGCCAGGGCCTTGCTCTGGACCCTGCTTCCTCCAACACTTCTAAACGAACAATGAACGCACACAGGTGGGAATGTTTCTGAATGTGTGCTCATGTCTTTACTGGTCTTCGGGTTCGTCCAACTCTGTGTGTCCAGCTGCCTCCTGCATGACTCCGCCTGGATGGCCTCCAGGCATTTGAAATGCAGATAGCCCAAACTGAGTTCATTACCTTCCCCGAGTCTTCTACCTCCCTTTCCTGTTTTCTCTTTCAGCAAACAATGCCACTGTTTATTATTCTATTACTCAGATTAGAAACCTGGATGCCACTCTTTTTTTTTTTTTTTTGGCTGCACCCCACGGCTTACAGGATCTCAGTTCCCCCAGCAGGGATTGAACCCGGGCCCTCAGCAGTGAAAGCCTGGAATTCTAACCACTAGGCCACCAGGGAACTCCCATGGGTGCCACTCTTGACTCCTGCTTCTCCCTCACCCATCATCACCAAGGCCTGGCAGTCCCACCTCCTGCTCTCTCTTCATTTCATCCCCCTGAAGCTGCTGACGCTTCAGTCCGGGAACTCATCATTTCCAGGCACCATGCAGACTCCTAACCAGTGTCACTTCTCTCCACTTGATCTCCAGACCCCAGCAGTCTAAAGCATCACCTGCTGTCTGTTTGTAAAATATGAACCTGTGAAAATATTTACTGAGGTTCTGTGCTTGGTGATAAGTGAATGATGATGAACAAGACAGAGATGGTCCAAGAGATGAGCAGAGCAAGGATGATATGGACAAATAAATGGGTAATTACAATGGGTTATGGAAAGTGTTATGACGGGGGAAGTATGGAGTGAGATAAGAGCTTTGGAGAAAGACAGCTGCTGAGCTTGGTTTGTTGAATGACTAAATGTGAGTAAATGAATACTCCTAATCCTGTGAGATTTCAGATCTGCCCACACCCCCACCCTCCGTGTCTTGTGCATATTGTGAATATGTCTGTGTATATATGTGTGTCTGTTGGGGTTGGATTCAGCTGTGAGTGAGAGAGAGCCAAAATAACAGTGGTTTAAACAAGATAGAAGTTTCTATTTTCTCTGACTTCAAGTCCAGACCTAGTGGTCCAGGGCTGGTGGTGTGTTTTTAAAACAAGGTTGCAAATTCTTTGACTCTCCTCCCATTGAGAAGTGCAGGTCTATGACCCTTCTCCTCAACTCTGGGTGGACTTGTGACTTCTTTGACCAATAGCATAGGCAGAGGTGATGTCAAGTGACTTCCAAGGCTTGGTAGTGAAAGGCCATGGAGTGTCTGTCTTGATCATTGAAACACTTTCTCTTGGAGCCCTGAGCTGCCACGTAAGAAGTCCAACTCTCGCGAGGCCATCATGCTCGAGAGACCACACGCGGGTGCTCCAGTTGACTGTCCCAGCTGAGCCTTTCACCAAAAGCTGCCCCTGCCAAGATGCTAGACATGTGAGTGAAGCTGACTTGGACATTCCAAGCCAACCCATGCACCGGCTGAATACCACCAGGTGACCTCAGTCAGTGGCACAAGGGGCAAGAAAATCACCCAGCTGAGCCCTGCCTGGAAGTTGCACTTACACTTCCATGGACATCCATTGACCAGAATATAGTCATATGGCCACCCTTCCTGAAAAGAAGGCTGGGAAATGAGGTCTTTATTCTGGGTAGATATTGCCTAGCTATTAATAAAAAGTTCTATCACTATAGAAGAAAAGGAATCTCATATTAGGGTAAGATCAACAGTCTGTCACTCTGTGTGTGTGTGTGTGTGTGTGTGTGTGTGTGTGTGTGTGTGTGTGTGTATGTGTGTGTGTATCCAAGGAGCAGCTGGACCTGGAACATGCAGCTCTGGTCCCAGCCTGACCCCTCACCTCCCAGGGCCAGACTGCTGGCACCTGCTTCATCTGACACCACTTCCGGTACCCACATTCTGGGTGGATGAGGGGACCCTGGATTAGTGCAGTGATTTCTCAGCATCCTCCAGACAAGAGGGAAGACAGGCTGGAGGTGGGTCCAGCCTGGAACCCCAGGCAATGCTTCTGAGTCTGGCCTGGGGAGCCCATTGCCAGGTGAGCCGAGGACTTACAGTCTGGTCTTTTGGTCCTTGGGAGTAACCTCCTTCCCAGCCAACTTCCTGCTTCTGCAGGTGAAACCAGTTCACGCCAAAGTTCCATTACATCCTCACCTGAGGAGGTGCCCGACTTGCTTGTATACAATATTTCTCGATGCTGGTGAGTGGGCAGTCTGAGTGATATTGGTCAGCCAACTACTGAGTCTTTACGATGCATCTAGACAGTGTGGCCCAGTGGTTGCTGCACAGTCTCTGGAGTCGGAAAACTGGGTGAGAACCGGGCTCCACACGTACAGGTTGTAAGATCTTGAGGCAGAGCTCTCAGAGGGTCAGTTTCCTCATGTGTAAAATGGGGATAATAAGAACTGCCTCACAGAATTTTTATGAGAATTAAATGGAGTAATATAGATATAGCAGTTATCATAGTGCCTGGCCCATAAAAAAGCCTCAACATATATTAGTTATTATTATTATTATTATTATTATTATTATTATTATTATTACTGCTACTACTAGTACTAAGCCCTGAAAGGCTATATCTCTGCCCCCAAGGAAAGGGGAATTGGGAGAAAGAATAGTAAGTTTGTACAAAATTACTGATGTAAAATTTTTTGAGATCTTACCCATTTTTTCTCCTTCCTGTTGGGATTTTTAACATCTCATCCCCACCACTTCCTGCTTTTCAAGGAGCTGGGTCATCCTGTGCTCATCGCCTCAGAGGATGACGCCTCAGAAATAAAGTTGCTTTCCGGCCTCCCTCTCCAGAAATCTAGTCTTCAGGGGAATAGAGAGACCTCTGAGTAGAGACTGAATATTTGAGTAAAATATCATATGTGAAAGCCGGATGGGGTGTTTGAGAGGAGTGGGGCTCCTTTCAGAAACTGGAGAAGCTTCCTCCAGGCTAAGGGGGGAAGAGACAGAGGGGAAAGGTTGACTCTGTAGGTGGCCATGAGTCCTAGCAAGAGGGATCCTGTGGTGTACTGGGGCTGGAGCCGGGGGCAGCAAAAAGGAAATGGCGGTCTGGGGAGGTGGGGCAGATGGGAACTTGGCTGCCAAGACCCTGGACCCTCAAGCCTGGCATGGACATAACAAAGAAAGCCAGGAGACAAGAAATAAAGGGCATCTCAGCCGTAACCCAGTGTGCGACAACCAATGGCCCGGTTCTACCCATCAGTTGACATAGAGGCAGATGACATAGAGGGCTGAGTGCTTGCACACTTGCCTTGGGACACCTTGACAAAATCCTGGTGCAGAGGGAGGGGAACCTAAAATGGCCTGGGATTAAACTAAACTCTATGGTTTAATACAGATATAAAGTTCACATCTATTTCTTATACCCTGCAGTAGAGAACAGAGTCATTCCTGCTATGCTGTGTCAAGTACTTTATAGTTTATGACAGGAATCTGTGGCGTTGGAGTCACATAGACCTGGGTTTGAATTCTAGCTGAGTGATCCCAGCTAAATTACCTAACGTCTCTGGTCTTCTGTTTCCTCTGCTACAACGTAGGGATCCTAATCTTAACCTCACAGGGTCGGAGAAAAGATATGAATGAGGTAAGGAATGTGATGTTCCTGAGTCTGGCCCTGGCCATCCAATATTTGTTGGTTCTGTTATACAAATGAGGACCAGAGAGGTGGAGTGAGTTGCCCCAAGTCACACAGGAAGTGATAGAGCCTGGGGCCCCTGATTTCAGACTCAGATGCCAAGAGACATCAGGAAGGCCAGACAAACTGGGAAGTCTTTCTGGGGAAGAGGGCTTTCTCCTGGGGAGGCACTCCTAAACATCATCCCCAAGCTTCCCCGGGCCCCTCCACCAAGCTGGGAGAAAAGAGCTTCACTGGTAGGAACTTCCACCTTGGGAACAGAACAGCCCTAGCTCGTGATTCGTTCCTGTCAGTGCCAGCCAAGCACTCCTGGGAGCCAGGTGGTTTCCAAGCCGGGCCTCACCTGCACCTCTGCATGGGTGACTACGTCAGGGTGTCCATACCTGTGGAGGGAATTTCCTGAACCCGGCAGGCCATGGCCACAGCTTGGTCCTGAACGCTGGAGGGTGGGGGGATACTCGTGGCTTCAGTTGTGCCGAGTGTGTAGGATTCTGAACACGAAGAACACCCACTGTGGGTCTCAGCTTTGGTGGCACCCTTTTCTGAGTTTTCCTCCTGCAAGCCCCCCACAGCTTGGGGACAAACAGCCCATGTTCTGCATGTTTCCTGGTCTGCAGCATCCCGGAGCAGGCAGAAGATTTCTTTCAGCCTCCACCTCTCAGCAACATCTACTCCCTTCCAGGTAAGAGAGCTGTGGGCCTGGCTCTAGGGGTCTCCAGAAGCCAGAGCCATAATAAGGATTTAGCATTGACTACAGGAATATCTTGCTGATAGAAGGAGGAGAAGGCTCCAGGGCAGCCCCTGTCTATGGCACAGGTTCAATGGCATTTGTTTAAATCTGGGATCAGAGAGATACACAGGTATTTCTCCTGTGCCCTACTTGCTCTAACTCATGTTTCTCTCTCCTTTGGGAGGCTGCATGGTACAAAGAGCACAGGCTTTGGAGGCAGCAGACCTAGATTGAAATCCTGGCTCTGCCATTCAGTTTTCTCATCTGCGAAATAGGGATAATCGCGTTCATCTCAATTAGCTGTTGGAGGACTTTGATACGAGCATATGTGAGGAGGCTGGCATGAAGCAGGTGGTTCCTGGAAGGAAGGTGGATTCTGAGAGATTTTCTGTTGGGGAACTCCTGGGTGCCCACCCTGGGACCATGTGGCACAAAGAATTGGGGAGAAACAGAAGAGAAAGTAACTGCCTTCTTAGCCCAGAAACTTTACAGTAAGAGTGGCAAACAGATGCCAACAGGGATATGCTGGTAAACATTTAAAAACTGGCTCCCTGGAAAGATGTGTACAAACACATAAGGTTATTAAAATGTTTTATTTGTATAGAGAATGTGTAGCACACAATTTAGAAATAATAACAAAATATACAATACTCTTTATGGTCAATTCCATTTAGCCAATTCATTCCCACAAAATGCTTTCATTGAATTTTTTTTTTTTAACATCTTTATTGGAGTATAATTGCTTTACAATGGTGTGTTAGTTTCTGCTTTATAACAAAGTGAATCAGTTATACATATACCTATGTTCCCATATCTCTTCCCTCTTGCATCTCCCACCCTCCCACCCTCCCTAGCTTTCATCGATTTTTGAGGGCCGCTTGTATCAGTAATCAGCCTTAGGTTACAACTGATAAACAGGTGTACTTTTGACGTGAATGTTAGTTGATATTTTTGTTGAAGTTAAGGCATCAGATGAAAGTGAAACAATAAAGTTTTTTTTTTGTCTGAACTTCACTTGTTAGTCAATGACTGAGCAACTTCCTTGCTGAATTGCATGGTAGTTTTCAAATACTGAAAGACTAGTTCCTCAAATTTTTGTGCTAATCATAATGTAACAGCTACAGATGCGACACACTAAGTTTATTGATGTTATTAATATTTTCTCCATCAATATCTTAAGTCTAGGGAATTTCCTGGCGGTCCAGTGATTAGGACTCGGAGCTTTCACTGCCGGGGGCCTGGGTTCAATCCCTGGTTGGGGAACTAAGATCCCACAATACCTTGCGGCATGGCCAAAAAAAACCCCAAAAAACTTAAGTTTAGACAATCAGCAGCACAATGAATCAAGCCCTGTTTTGTGGTGTTTGCCGATTTCCATGGTGGAAATACTCCTATTGTGGCCAGTTTCATGCTTCCAATGTGACAAAACTGAACACAGTGTTGGGAAGAGATGCAGTAACACACCAGTATATAATATTTCCACCATATAGGCACAACAGATGTAAATAACCTCAAGAGCATAGATAATAGTAAAATGTATTAGTAAAATAGTAAACATAATAGTAAAAATAGTAATTAGGAAGTTGAGTTTTGTTTTCAATTTAATATACTTAATTGTAAGTTTATATAATTTAATTTTTTTACAGTGGCTCAACAACTGACTCTAGAATTGATTCTGGAATTTGACAATCAACTCTTGTGAGCGGGTACCAGCCAGCTCCAGCACACCACTGCACAGGAGATCAGATGGGTCCTGTAAGTAGGAGAAGCCGGGTGAGTGTGGCTGAGGGAAATTGGACAGCACCCCCTACCCTAAACAGAAAACCACTAAGCAGGTCCCGCCAGCTATTGACCATGGTATGTAGTATTGCTAGATCACCCAATGTTTCAAAAGAAGCCAGAAATGTGGATTTTTATGTGAACCTCTTGACTTAAAAAAAATTGGCTACAAATCAAGACATTTTTGAAAACACAGTGCTAGCCAATCAAAACACATTTATGTGCAGAATTCAGCCTGTGAGCTTCCATTTGTGACCTCTGCCTTCACATGTGCCTCATGGGCTGTCCTGTTGGGGACCCAGTGAGCAGGGCTGGGGTGAGAATGAGGTGAGGGAGGCAGTAGCCTCAGGCACAAAATTTAAGGAATGCTAAAAACCTCACTAATCAAGATAAAGAATATTTTACTGGAATATTTTCAAAAACTTAAATTGATGCAAAAAAAAAAAAATCCATGTTGAACAAAATAATGTTTTCTATACAGAAAAGATCAGTAACGGTATTGTGCCAGGCCACATGGGGGCCTGAGGCAAAAGAAAGAATCTGTACTACTGATTTGGAACTAGAGGAGCTTAAGAACCCTGCCAGCAGTGCCCCTCTCTGGCCCTGTGTTCTAGGGCTTTGGGGCTGGCAGAGATACTCTAAGATATGGACCTGGAAACCCTTCCAGGCCTTGGTTCTTCTTGCAGGCCTCTATGATCTGTGTGGCTCCAAGGAAGACCCAGAGAAGTCTACCCAGCGGTGTCCCCCAACCCCCCGAAGATCTGAGTTCAGAGGAGGAGCTGGACACACTGGAGGTGGAACTGATTTGCATGATAAGGCCTGTAGCTGCTGAAAACCTGGGGATTCACTACTCTTGACTCTGCAGGGTCCTTGTTACGTGACCTTGGCTGGCTGGCTGGGGCATCACAATTTCCTATGATACGGGGCCTTTGCTCTACTCCCTGACTTCTAGCCTGTCACAGCATCTTGTTTACCCCTCTTGGAGTTTTTCCTTTTGGATCTTAGAATCTAAAAGTCAACTTTTTCATCCTCTGCCTCCAAGCAGGAAAACACTTTGCTTAGCCTAGACCAGTGGTTCTCAATTTTGTTCCCCATGGGACATTGGCAATGAAGACATTTTTGATTGTCATGACTGGATGTGGAAGGGGGGTTGCTACTGGCATCTAGTGAATAGAGGCCAGAGATGTTGCTAAACCTCCCTCAATGCACACGACAGTCCTCTATAATGGAGAATTATCAGGTCCAAAATGTCAATGTGCTAAGGTTGAAGCTGAGGTTGAGAAACCTGGGCCTGCACAGATAGATCTCTGCCCTATTTTCAAAGTTCTCCTGAGAGACTGTGTTCTCGTCCATTGTATTAAGGCCCTGGCAACCAGAAACTTCAACCCTCATTCACTCATGTTGACAACTTGTCTTTTTGAAAGTTAAGGGGAATAGAGAGGGGTTCCAGGGGCAGCTCCAGGATTCTGTTTAGGAGGGGACTAGGGAAGACAATCAAGTCAGCTGTGAAGGCTGGGGTCCTGTCTTGCCCCTGAGTTTGCACAGTAAGCATGCTGCTGCTGCTCTATTTAGATTGTACTCGCATTTGGGAGGCTGAAAGAGAGGGCTGATGGTGATAAGGGCTGTCAATACCCCCCCCCCAAACTATGCCTTGGCAATGTTTTCAGTAATTCCTAGGATTAGAAGCTACAGACATGTAAAGTTAGATAAGATTTTTGCAATGTGAGGCCTTAAAGAGGATCCACCTGGCAAGAATGGGGGCTGTAAGACCTGTCTCTTCCAAATCCTGGCGTGGTGACAAAAAGTTATACGTGACCCCGGAACCTGGAGGAGAAACAATCTAAGTTATGAATAGTCTGCTGTGGCATGTTGAGAAAAACATGCCTGGTGCCATGTAAGTCTGAAAAAAAAAATGCCCAGGACGGTTGGAAGGTTCAAAAGCCCATTAGTGAGGGACATTTCTGCGGAAGCCTAATCGCTGTGTACGTGTGCAGACTGTCTTGGTTAATTTGGGGTTGTGCTGGGGAGAAACTTGGAGAGTTGCTGCTTCCATCCTTTCTTCCTCAATGTCCTTTTCTCTGCCAGTTTGTTCTCCTTGTCCTTGTCAGGCAGCAAGTGGCATTATCAGGCACAGATGGAACTGGAGTTCTTGCTGTGGGCCAGAAATAGTTATGCAAATATCTGGCTGCTGGGGCTTTATATTTATTCACCCCTACCCTTCCCTCCCTATTCCTTCCCCCACCTCAACTCCTTCCTTAAAGCTTGTGATTTCTGTGTCCACAGGTACCCAGACTGGGGTTCCTGGGGTCTTCTCACTTCCTAGAGGGACAGCTCCTGGCGGAAGAGAGGATTCTCCTCAAATGCCTTGAGGCTGCAGCCCAGCACCCCAGCCTGAGGTCACACAGAGTCTTGACCATCAACCTTGCCCACGTGGCACTGTGGGCCTTTATGGGGTTGGCCTTCCTGCTGGGGCAATACTCTCTGTTTGGGTTTGATGTTCCATGCTTGTTTCATTACCACTCCTATCCTTGTCCCCCTAATACTGACTGCTTTGTGTCCAGGGCCGCAGAGAAGGTGATCTTTCTGAATTTCATATTTGGGGTGGGAGTGGGATTCTTTCTGCTGAACCTGGTGGAGCTGTAGTACTGGGGCAGGGTCTTCCCCTGCCAGCCCCTCTCTGTGGCCTGTGCCAGCTGCTGCCACTTATGGGGTGGCCTGCCCATCCTCCCCTGCTCCATTCTGATGAGACAGTCCTGGGCTCCAGGTGCCCTTCTGCCTGGAGGTGTAGGCCGGGTCAGTGCAGGCCCCAGCGCAGCACGCCTCAGGCTCCCTGCCTGATGGTGAGAGGCAACCGGCTCAAGGTAGCAGCAGAGACCTGAGGTCTGACTGGGCAACGCCACCCGGCAAAAAACCCTGCCATCGCCATCACTCTCCTGCTTTATCCTTGAGGTTGGGGAATCCTGCTTCCTCTTGAAAGCATTACCTCAACAGATGTAGGGTAGCAAAGTGATTAAGAGCAAGGCTTCTGGAACCAGACTGTCTGGGTCCAAATCCCAGCTCTGGACTTCCCTGGTGGTTCAGTGGGTAAGATTCTGCACTCCCAATGCAGGGGGCCTGGGTTCGATCCCTGGTCGGGGAACCAGATCCCACATGCCGCAAGTAAGACCTGGCGCAGCCTAAGTAAATAAATAAATAAATATTAAAAAAAAAAAAACTAAAAACAAATCCCAGCTCTGCCATTTAGCAGCTGTACAGCCTTGGACAAGTTGCTTAACCTCTCTGTGCCTCAGTTCCTTTACCTGAAAAAAATGGGAATAATAATAAACCCTACCTCCTAAGAATGTTGTGAGGATAAGACGAGTTTATATATGTAAAGTACTCACCAATAGTAGCTGGTCACAATAAACATAAGCCATTGTATTTGTGTGTGTGTGTATATTTCTTTTTCTTTTTTTAACGTCTTTATTGGAGTATAATTGCTTTACAACGGTGTGTTAGTTTCTGCTGTATAACAAAGTGAATCAGCTATACATATACATATATCCCCATATCCCCTCCCTCTTGCGTCTCCCTCCCACCCTCCCTATCCCATAGCCATTGTATGAACTTTAGCTATCTGGAGGGCTGCTTTTGCCTTGCTGCCTGGCCCATGGAGAGTTGTGGAATCAGTCGCCAGCTCCTCCCTCACTTGCTCCTATGGCTGCTGGTAGCAGAGTCCCCACACAAATCCTCCGTCCTAGTCTCTCCTGCCCAGTCCCCTCCTTCCAGTCCCCACATCACCTCCCTGGCTCAGACTTGCCTGCACTGCTACTGCCGAACCTGCCAGCACCTTCCTGCCTGCACTGTCCCCTCCCTCCCTTCTAACCTGCACCTGCCTCCCGCTCAGCTCTCCACTTGAATTAACCACTTGAAGCTCCTCAGCCTGGCATCCAGCATCTTCCACGAGCCAGTCCAGACCTCGCTAACCACTCTTTCCCATTCCAGCCACAGTAGGAGCTATGCCCGGACCTTCACCAGCTTCTTCCCACCCTTTGCTACAGTCCCTCCTGGGGAGGTCTGCCTTGGTTGGCTTCAGGGCCAAACTAACTGGGTTTAAATCCTGTTCTGCCACTCACTGGCTGTGTGACCTTGGCCAAACTGCTTGGGGTTTTGAGGCTCAGTTTCCTTCTGTATAAAAAGAGAATAATACCCACTTCACAGGGTTGTTATGAAGTGCCAGGTGCACAATGTTCCTCAAAAGTGCTGTTACCATCTAAATTCTACTATTATAGGCTCATATCCTAGCCTCTTTCTGTGAAGCCTTCCTTGACCCCTCCTCTGATCTGTTCCTCCTCTGAACCTCCAGGACGATTCCACTCGATAATTAGTCATGCATGTTGTGACTCCCCTTGACTGTGACCTTCAGCAGTTATTTACATCCATCCTGCTGTGTAACTTTGCACGTGTCTCTGACTGGTCTTTGCACCTCAGTCGCAGGCGGGGCAGAGATGCTGAGCTTTGCAGGAAGAGGACACACAGTCCTGCTCTTAACTTAGCGCTTTGCATGGAATAGGGGCTCGACTCATCTATGCTGATTTCATTTAGTGTTGATATCTTCAGACCAGAATTAGGAGTGGCCAGAAAGGGCTTCGCCTGAGGCATGTCAGCAAACCAGAGGAGATGGACATTCCCGTCTCCTTCTACAACTTGGGGCAATTTTAACAATCCTTTAACAGCTAAGAAAGTTCTTTCCAACGTCTAATTGGAGTCCTGCTTGCTGCAGTGGAAGCTATTCTCCTTGGGCCTCAGGCTATTGGTGTCTAGATCCTGAGTAGCAGGGAACCAATTGCATTTTGGGTTATGCTAATAAGCTTGGATTCTATTCCTTAGGCCAGAGTTCAGCAAACTGTAGTCTCTGGGCCAAATCTGGCCCACCATATATATTTTTTTTCTTTAATAAATTTATTTATTTTATTTATTTGTTTTTGGCTGTGTTGGGTCTTCGTTGCTGCTTGCGGGCTTTCTCTAGTTGCAGCGAGCTGGGGTTACTCTTCGTTGCGGTGCGCGGGCTTCTCATTGTGGTGGCTTCTCTTGTTGCAGATCACGGGCTCTAGGCGCATGGGCTTCAGTAGTTGCGGCACATGGGCTCAGTAGTTGTGGCTCGTGGGCTCTAGAGCACAGGCTCAGTAGTTGTAGCGCATGGGCTTAGTTGCTCCACGGCATGTGGGATCTTCCCAGACCAGGGCTCGAACCTGTGTCTCCTGCATTGTCAGGTGGATTCTTAACTACTGCGCCACCAGGGAAGCCCCCACCATCAGTTTTAATAAATAAATTTTTATTGGAACACAGCCATGCTCATTCGTTTGTGTATTGTCTATGGCTACTTTTGTGCTACAGTCGTAGAAATGAGTAGTTGAGACACATGCAAAGCCTAAAATATTTACTATCAGATGCTTTACAAGATCTCCCAAGGAGGGGGTGTGGGATCCTAAGAGCAGAAGGTGGAGGAAGAAATCCTAGGAAGCACCAACACTGAAGGGCAAACAGAGGAAATAGGTCCAGCAAAGAGATTTAGAAGAAGAGGTTCCAGGGGCCAAGCTGAGAAGAAAAGGCAGGTCAAATAGGCAGTAGTCAGCAAGCCTGAGAGGCAGTCCCTAGCATTAGCAATTGGTAGGTCATGGCTTGGGTGACCAACTTGTCCTATTTTGCTTGGAACTTTCTGTTTTAGCACTGAAAATCCCACATCCTGGGAATGCCCTCAGTGTTGGCACTGACAGGTGGTGACTCTACTGCTGTCCTCACCAAGAATGATGTCAAGAAAAGTTTAGCTTGCAAAGTGACTAACTTCCGGAGACATTATTTTCCCAGTGAGCTGATAAACCTATGTCCTAGCTGGATCCTCTTTGAATCACTCCAAGCATAATAGCAACATGAAGCCCTCTCTTTGTATAGCCCTTGACCATTATGTAACCTCATTCCATCCTTACACAACCCTGTGAGGTAGGAGTTCATAGCCCTAATTTTATAAGAGTGGAAACTGAGAGGTTAAGTGATTTGACTAAGCTCTCATGACAAGTAAGTAGCAAAGAGAGGCTCAACTTCAAGCCTTATATCTCCAGAAGCACATGCCCCAGCTGCCTCCACAGCTCTGCTTGTGTATGTTTATAGTCTAGGATGCTGGGCTTGAGGCTGTTGCGACTGTGGCTCATTGTAGAGTCAGGCAGAGCCCGTGAGATTCTTGGGAGCATGGAAGGAGTCCCACAACTATGTGCAGGTCAGTACAGAAGGAGTAAGGCTGCAGGTTCAGACAAAGGCCGACATATAAACTGAAGCCATCAAAGTTTTGTAAGAGGGGCCATATTCTATGCAATAGCTGGGCACTTTTTATTTTTTGGCTGCACTGTGTGACTTGCAGGATCTTAGTTTCCTGACCAGGGATTGAACGTGGGCCCCAGTAGTGAAAGCACCAAGTCCTAACCCCTGGACTGCCAGGGAATTCCCAATAGCTAGGCTATTAAAGATATTTTTTTTATTGTGGTAAAATATGCATAACATAACATTTACCATTTTTACCATTTTAACCATTAAGTGTACAATTCAGTGGCATTAAGTACATTCACAATGTTGTACAACCATCACTGCTATCCATTTCCATTACTTTTTCATCATCCCCAACAGAAACTCTGTACCCATTAAAGAATAACTCCCCATTTCCTCCTCCCCCTAGATGCTGGTAATCTCTATTCTACTTTCTGCCTCTATGAGTTTGCATATTCTAGGTACCTCATGTAACTGGAATCATACAGCATTTGTCCTTCTGTAACCGGCTTCTTTCACTTAGCGTAACGTCCTCAAGGTTCAGTCACACTGTAGCATGTGTCAGAGTTTCCTTCCTTTTTATGGCTGAATAATATTCTTTTGTATAAATGCTACATTTTGTTTTTTCATTCATCTGTTGCTGGATGGGCTCTTTTCATATTCTTATACTTCTAATAAAGATAATCATATATTTCTGATGTTTTTAAGTGTCATTTTAGAGACAACAAGATACTATATGCCTCCTGAAGAAAGAAGACCATGCCACCTATGAAGTATCCTTCCCCCCAAAATAAAACTCAAATTTGCTCAAGCCTCTAGATCTATTTACCAATTTATAGGAAATACAGAGGCCAGAGTATCATATTAAACTACCCCATGGGGATGCAATCAACAAAGTCCAGATTGTGGAAAATCTGTAGGATAAATGACCTAGTTTCTCCCACAAATGAGTTGTGAGGGAAAAAAGGAAGAGATAGAAGAGAAACCTGTAGGTTAAAAGATACTTAAAAGTCACATCCTGCAAATATTCTTGCTATTCTGATTTTATAATAATCAGAGCAGGCTAAGAATTTGCTACACTAAGACCATGCATGTGTCCCCAGACCTAGTTCTTTCCCTAGGTCTGTTTTTATAAATGCTGGTGATAAATCAAGCCTGATTTATATAATGCATCTTATGTGGGAAATGTCTGTGACTCTAGGTATCTGATCAACCTCGAGAAATTATAGCACAACTATTGTAATAACTTTTGAAGATAACCCTTGCTAATTTGATGATTACCAGTTGCCATTAAATGAATTGTAAAAAAAAAAAAAGTCAACTAACTGCAACATGTGAATCTTGATTCAAACAAACAAGCAATTAAAAAAAAAACTTTATGGAGATAATTGGAAATTTGAACATTTATGATTTGATGATATTAGGGAATTATTATTAAAAAACTTCAGGTGTGACAATGGTATGTGGTGTTGTTTAAAAAATAATCCTTATCTTTTAGACATACACACCAAAATGTTTTCAGATGAAGTGATATGATATCTGGGATTTGTTTTAAAGTTACAGTTATAGGAGGGAGTATAGTTGAAACAAGTTTTCCAGGAGTTGATTGAAGCTGTGTGATGGGTACTCAGGGGTTTGTTATATTATTTCGTTTATTTTGTCTGTGTTTGAAATTTCCCAAGTTAAACTTTTTTATGTCATTTCAGAGACATGCTCCTTTTTTTGGGCTGATACTTGGCAGGTACTCTCTTCGAAGAATTTAGCTTCAAGTTTCCTAGAGAGGGAAACTTGCACCCACACTGCACCCACACTGCAAGTGTCTATGTAAAGAAATAAAGGATCTTCGGCTAATGCATTTTGAGGAACAATATTCAACATGTGCTCTTGTCACCTGAACATCACTTGCTATCACACAGATATGCAATTCCGTGGGCTTTACAAAAAACTGGCTTGCTTATTTGAGATCCTTTCTGGAGTGTCATATTGTGGTAGCTTACTGTGTGACGAGTATCATCAAGCTTTACCTGTGCCATTACTTCTAAGCCTCACAATAACTCTATGACTTACACATTATTA
Organism: Balaenoptera borealis; assembly: GCF_965194805.1. NCBI lineage: Eukaryota > Metazoa > Chordata > Mammalia > Artiodactyla > Balaenopteridae > Balaenoptera > Balaenoptera borealis. The sequence goes on along the minus strand of NC_138879.1, from coordinate 45,796,035 downwards.
TCGGCCTCCATTTTACAGATAAGGAGAGTCAGAGAGATTAATAAGGGCTAACATTTATTAACCACTTACTACCTGTCAAGTACTAGGCTAATTGCTTTAAATGAATTTGCTTGTTTTATCCTCTCACACTCTTATGAGGTAGGCACTATTATTATCCCCATTTTATAGATGGGGCAATTGAGGCTTAGAGAGGCTAAGGAACTTGCCAGCAGCTGATAGACCACGTGTCCTCTCAAGTCATGTGGCCCCAAAGCCCATGCTCTTTCCACTCTGCCCAGGACACAGCCCAGCAGAGTGACACAGAGCAAGCATTCCGGGCTCTGCTATTTGTTAGCCGTGTGGCCTTGGGCAAATTATTTCATCTTCCTCAGCCTGGTTTCTAATCTGCAAAATGGGGATAAGAACATCACCTCCTGGGCTTCCCTGGTGGTGCAGTGATTGAGAATCTGCCTGCCAATGCAGGGGACACGGGTTCGAGCCCTGGTCTGGGAAGATTCCACATGCCGCGGAGCAACTAAGCCCATGAGCCACAACTACTGAGCCTGCGCGTCTGGAGCCTGTGCTCCGCAACGGGAGAGGCCGCAACAGTGAGAGGCCCGTGCACCACGATGAAGAGTGGCCCCCGCTCTCCGCAACTGGAGAAAGCCCTCGCACAGAAACGAAGGCCCAACACAGCCAAAAATAAATAAATAAATAAATAAATAAATTTATTAAAAAAAAAAAAAGAACATCACCTCCCTAATAGGGTGAGGATGAGGACTAAATGGGACAATGCCGGCCAAGGGGTTAGCTTAACGCTGACCCATAGTGAAGGCTCAATTGCTGTAAGGGATATTAATTATTACCAGGTTTCTCCCTTAGGGGCTTCTCGACTCGAGTCAGATTGCTTTAGGAGCGTAGGAATTTTCTGGAAAAACTGGCGTTTCCGTGGTCATCTGGGCTATTTTATGTGGACACTGCTGTGACGTTTTTCTTTGAGGGGTGGATGGGGCTTTACTTTTACTTTTACTTAGAGCCAGGGCAGGGATTATTCTGACCTTTGAGAAGGAAAAGATTAAAAAACAAGTGATCATGAGCCAGAGTCACTGTGGACGTTGCTCTGGTGTTTCATTCTTGCCGGGTTTCTGAAATTGGTTCCTGGTTCAGGCTAGAGGAGCTCTTAGGAACACCGTGTGCTACCCCGAGTGCCCTGATGTGGACGCACATAAATAACACAGATGTTAATATGTCTATTCATTCATTGCCATGGTACAGGGGAAAGAACATGGGCTTTGAGTCTTGGGGACCTCAGTTTGAATCCTCACTCTGGCCCTTGCAGGCTGTGTTTCCATAGCTGTGAGTTGGGAAAGTTATGAAAACAAAGCTAACAGTTATAGAATGCTTACTGTATGCTGGGAACTGTTCTTTTTACATATTAACTCATTGAATTGTTAAAAAGTTAATAAACGTTATTTTCTAAAGCAATATTAGGTTCATAGCAAAACTGAGCTAAAAGTACAGTTTCCACATACCCTCTTCACCCTCCCCACCACCAGCCTTCCCCACTATGAACATCCCACACCAAAGTGGTGTATTTGTTACACCTGATGAACCTACATTGACATATCATCATCACCCAAAGTCTGCAGTTTACATTAGGGTTCACTCTTGGTGTTGTACATTCTGTGGTTTTGGATAAATGTATAACGACATGCATCCATCATTGTAGTATCATACAGAGTAGTTTCACTGCCCTAAAAATCCTCTGTGCTCCGCCTATTCATCCTTCCCTTAGCCCAATCCTGACAACAGCTGATCTTTTTATTGTCTCCATAGTTTTACCTTTTCCAGGATGTCACAGAGTTGGAATCATATAGCCTTGTCAGACTGATTTCTTCCACTTAGTAATAAGCATTTATTTCCTGCATGTCTTTTCATGGCTTGATAGCTGGTTTCTGAATAATAATCCATTGTCTGGATGTACCACAGTTTAACCATTCAGGTACTGAAGGACATCTTGGTTGCTTATAAGTTTTAGCAATTATAAATAAAGCTGTTATATCCGTGTGCAGGTTTTTGTATGGATATAAGTTTTCAACTCCATTGGGTAAAGAACAAGGAGAACAATTTCTGGGTCATATGGGAAGAGTGTGTTTAGTTGTATAAGAAACTGCCAAACTGCATCATCAGAAAATCCACAAACAACAAATGCTGGAGAGGGTGTGGAGAAAAGGGAACCCTTCTTGCACTGTTGGTGGGAATGTAAATTGATACAGCCACTATGGAAAACAGTATGGAGGTTCCTTAAAAAACTAGAAATAGAACTACCATATGACCCAGCAATCCCACTACTGGGCATATACCCAGAGAAAACCATAATTCAAAAAGACACATGCACCCCAATGTTCATTGCAGCACTATTTACAATAGCCAGGACATGGAAGCAACCTAAATGCCCATCGGCAGGCGAATGGATAAAGAAGTTGTGGTACATATATACAACGGAATATTACTCAGCCTTAAAAAGGAACGAAATTGGGTCATTTGTAGAGATGTGGATGGACCTAGAGACTGTCATACAGAGTGAAGTAAGTCAGAAAGAGAAAAACAAATATCGTATATTAACGCATGTATGTGGAATCTAGAAAAATTGTACAGATGAACCGGTTTGCAGGGCAGAGAGTGAGACACAGATGTAGAGAACAAACGTATGGACACCAAGGGGGGAAAGCGGGGGTGGGGGGGGGTGGCGGTGGGATGAACTTGGAGATTGGGATTGACATGTACACACTAATATGTATAACACAGATAACTAATAAGAACCTGCTGTATAAAAAATAAGTAAATAAAGTTAAAAGAAAAACCCAAAACTGCCAAGCTGTCTTCCACAGTGGCTGTGCCATTGTGCGTTCCCACCAGCAACGAATGAGCGTTCCTGTTGCCCCACATTCCCACCAGCATTTGGTGTTGTCAGTGTTCTGGAGTTTGGCCTTTCTATTAGGTGTGTAATAGTACCTCGTTGTTTTAATTTGCAATTCTCTATGACACGTGATGTAGAGTATTTTTTCAAATGCTTATTTGCCATCTGTGTATCTTCTTTGGTGAAGTGACTGTTCAGGTCTTTGGCCCATTTTTAAATCAGATTATTTTCTTATTGATGCGTTTTAAGTGTTCTTTGTTTATTTTGGATAACAGTTCTTTATTAGACGTGTCTTTTGCAAATATTTTCTCCCAGTCTGTGGCCTGTCGTCTCGTTCTCTTGACATTGTCTTTTATGGAGCAGAAGTTTTTAATTTTAATGAAGTCCAGCTTACCAGTTCTTTCTTTCATAAACGTCCTTGGTGTTGTATGCAAAAAATCATTGCTGTAGCCAAGGTCATCTAGGTTTCCTCCTATGGTATCGTCTAGCAGTTTTGTGTATTTGTCTTTTACATTTAGGTCTATGAGTCATTTTAATTTTTGTGAAGGGTGTAAGGTCTGTGTTTAGACTCTCTCTTTTTGCCTGTGGATGTCCAGCTGTTCCAGCAACATTTGTTGAAAACACTAAACTCATTTGATTTTCAAAATAAACTTTGAGGCAGGCATTATTAGCCCACTTTTTCAGATAAAGAAACTGAGGCACAGAGAGGTCTTGTAAGTCACCCAGAGTAACACAGCTAGACTTGACCGAGCTGGAATTTGAACCCAGGCAACCTGGCTCCCGAGTCCATGCACTCAATCCCTATCTATAAAAATTATGTCTCCCTTGGGGACTTCAGTGGTGGTCCAATGGTTAAGACTTCGCCTTCCAATGCAGGGGTGTGGGTTTGATCCAAGGTCGGGGGGCTAAGATCCTACATGCCTCGTGGCCAAAAAACCAAAAAATATAAAACAGAAGCAATATTGTAACAAATTCAATAAAGGCTTTAAAAATGGTCCACATCAAAAAAATCTTTAAAAAAAATGTCTCCCTCATACGTTTGTTGTGAGGAATAGAGACAGTGTCTAGTACACAGTAGCTGCTCAGAAAGCAATAGTGATCGTCATTGTCCTACTTAGCTTCCAAGGTTCCGCTCAAATGTCATGTCCTCAGAGCAGCTTTCTTTCATTCCTCCAGCCAAATAAGCCATCCACTATAGCGTCATCTCATCATCCAAGGGATGACAGCGTGGTGAATCCCACTGCAGTCAAAGTTCACTACCAGACCCCGCCCTTACCATGTGAGTTCCCTGGAGAGAGGCTCCAGGTCTGAAAGCTCTATGTCCCTCAGAGTGTGCTGCACTTGGCACTTAGCAGTATCTCAGTAAAAGTGTGTTGCATTGAGTTTGGGTTACATGCTATTCCTTTATCCAAAATGCACATTCTGGGTTTGGTCTATTCCTCAGGATCTCTCAGTTCTTACTCAGCTCTTAGCTCCTGAGCCCCCTTGCTTGAACCTTCCCTGGTCTGTCAGGTTGGGCCACCCCTACCAGAAGTTCCTGGTTGGGCTGTTTATGGAGGCAGCTGCCCTTGTCTGCTGCACCCTTTTTCCTGCACCACCCGACTCAGTTTCTTCCATGTTCTGGGGTACCTCCCTTCAGTATGGACACTGCCCGTAGAAATGCCCACCTCTCTCTCTCAGCTCAAGGCATAGCACCTATCTTGGAGGTCTGGTCTCTAAATGTCTCTGGCCTCTTCCAGAAAGTCTAAAATTCCTTCTCAATGGGTAGAGCAGCTCACCCGATATTGATAGGACATGAGGACCCAGGGGCAGACCTCATTCCAAAGAGCTTCTGAAAGCTCTTATTCTTGGCATTGCTGGACTCCTTTGGGGAGTGAGTGCCACTTATGGGTATGACTCCTGGGCCTTGGCTCATCCCTTAGGCAGCTCCACCTGATGCAGGGCTCTCTCAGGCCAAGCCACCAGGAGGCTGTGTCCACCTTGGGGAGTACATTCTTCCAGTGCCACCTTGGGCATGGCTGGCAGTGCCTGCTTTGGACTAGGCCATCTGGCATCCTCCAGCAGCACCCTATGTCTGTCTCTGCAGAGCCACCCTGGGACGATGTGGCCCGCGAGGCTCAGTTGTCCTCTCTGGACAGCACTGCCCTGGGCAGCACCCTCTTGGACACAGCCAGCAGAGTCCACCAGTGCCTGCCGCGGACAGAGCCTGTTCTATACATTCAGCATGACGCCGGGGCCTGCCCTGGGCACGCTCAGCAGCCCCCAATGCCCAGTGCAGACAGGACCTCCAGGCACGGCCTCTCGGACCCGGACCGAGGCCTCCAGGGCAGCTCCCGGTGCCCGCCTGGCCCGCTCTGGAGGAGCGCCCAGGCGCTGCCAGGAAGGCCGGCCGTTTATCCCCGGAGCCGCCAGCAGGGAGCTCCCTTTCGGCTCGGCTCGTGCGGCCGCGGGGGGCGGCGCTGCGCTGCGCCGTGCTGCGCTCCTGCCCGGACCGGGCCGGGGCCGCTGGATGCTGCTTCTCCGCTCCTGCTGCCTGCCGGGCGGGCTCCGGCGGCCGGTGAGTGCGGGGCGGCGGGGGTGGCCGCTCGTTAGCGGGCCGGGCCCGGGGTGGGGGTGGGGGGGCGGCGGGGCGGGCTCGGGCCGGGAAGGCGGGCGGGCGGCGGGGCCCGCCGGCTCCTCCTCCTCCCCTGTCCCCTGGAAGCGGCGGCCCGGACTCCCGGCTCCGGTCCCTAGCCGTGCCGCGCAGCTCGGCGCCAGGGACGCGGGGCCGACCGGGAGGGGGGCGGGAGGGCGAGCTCCGGCCTCTTTTGCCATCTCGAGGGGCGCGGGGAGGCCGGACAGGGTGGCCAGTTTGGGGGGGGGCGGTTCGGGGCTCGGGGGAGCCCAGGTGGCCCCGAGCTGCGGAGTGGAGGCTGCAACCCGGGGGGTAGGGGGCTTCTCGAGGCCAGGCCCAGGCCCCCCAGACAGACTGACGGACCGAGGCTCTGAGGAAGGCAGCGGGGAAGGCGAGCACCTCCACCGAGCCCTTTATCCCTCCCAGCGGCCTTCACCCTTTCACTGCCAGGCCGACACCGGACTCCTCTCAAAGGAGCAGCTGCCAGACAGCTGGCAAAACAATGGAGACCCTGCTTCCCTGGGCCCCCTACCCTTGGGACAGAAGACGGGGGGCGGGTGGGTGAACGATAGGCTTTGGGGATTAGGGCGTGCCAGCTGTCCCCTGCGAATGGCTGCTCACCTCACCTCTCCCTGCCAAGGGGTGGGGTGCGTGTGGGAAGGTTGGACTGCCTGCCCCAGGCCTCTGGGAGAGACTGCCCTCATGCCCCGCCCTGCGAACCTGTCATGCCAGTTGCTTCGCCAATGGGAAGGGGAGATGGTAAGGTTCGCTGCCCCCCACCCCCTTGTTGGGGGTGCCGCTGGTACCAAGCCTGGTGAGGAGTGGGTCCTGTTCCTGGCTGAGATAAGGCCTGCAGGGACACACCGCACACTGGAGCTTTGTTTGGGGGTAGGGGTGCAGTGGGGGATGGGGGTGTCACCCTGTTGCAAGGCACGTGTGTCCTGCTGATTAGTTGGAAAGGCTGCCGGCCAGAATGAGCTGACGGGGAGGGTGAGGATGGGGGAGGCTGCCAGTTCGTTTTTTAAGCGGTACTCCTTTTGCCTGGTCCCTTGGCCAATGGGGCATGTGTTTGGCAGTGTCCTTATGGTTTGTGTTTGTGTAGGGAGGCCTGCGATGGTGCTTCCTGGGAAGAGCTTTCCTGCCTAGGGCCTTCCTGCCCTCAGATGGTCCCCCCAAATTATGGAATTGGATTCCCTCCCCTCTTCACCTTGCCAATGATTTATGTAGGTTCGTTTTGTCTTTTGGAGTGCCTAGCATGTCTGTGGCTGAGGAGGCCTAGTAAATTCCCCTGTGAAGAGCGAACGGTGCCGAGTGTGTATGCCCTGCGGCCATGCTGGAAGGGACGGAAGGTTGTCCAGGTGATTAAGAGCAAGAACACCTTAGCAAGACATTGAACCTAGAGGTTCAAGCTGCCTTTCCATGTGCTTACCAGGTCTGGAGCCCTTTTCTTGGACAGGTTGGTATCCTGTTGTCATGGCAATGGAGTTGGCCTTGCCTCATGTTCCCCACCCTATTAACTCCGGGGCTACTTTCTAGTTGGAGATATTGAAAGTTGCTCTCTTGAGGTCTCTGGTTTCCGGACAGACCTCACTGGCTCTTTGTCAGTGGCCTGCCACCTCCCCAGCTTCCCCTCTGTCCTTTTGTGATGAGGACTTTCCAGGAAACATCCTCCTGGTTGCTGGACATGACTGGTTATATATAACTTCGGGTGGAGGTGTGCTTGTACATTTGGGGTTGGGAACATTGGAGATGGGGCCTCAATTCCAGGAAGATGATGGGGGAATCTATTGTGTCGGGGGGTTAGGGGAATGAGAAGTGTCACAGGTGGGAGTGGAGGGTGGGTGAGGAAGGGGTAGAATGCTGATGGTCACTTCCTGTGGGAGCTTTGAGCTTTGAACAGTTGATGACCTGGCACCTGGCAGCTCTGAATATCTAGTTTGTTTACTCCTGTCTCCTGGCCTGGCTCAGGTGCCAGGGTGTGTGCCCGAGGGCTTGCTCTCATGATCCAGGCTCTCCTCAGAAACCTTCAGGTGGATTGTGCCCTTCCTGACTCCTGCCTGGTCCTCAGCCTCACTGCCTGGCAGTCTGGACAGCCAGCCTGTTGCCTGGAGCCCGCTTCACTGGCCTAGCTTGAGGCTGCTCATTGAGGGGTGCATGTGTCTTCAGAAGCTGGGCCTGAAAACCCCAGGGTCCCCCAGTGGCAGGTACCTGAAGGTGGACTGGGAGGGGCAGAAGTGGGGTTTGTGTGAAAGGGAGAATCCACCCTCTTGGGTGGAGCAGGGAGTTGTTGGAACTCAGGAAGGCTTGATCCAGACTTGCTGTGTCACAGGTCTCCAGGGCAGCAGGGCTGTTCTTACTCCTTCTCAACCAGAGGTCTGTCCCCAGCCAGACCTCCCTCACCTGGAGTGGATACCACAGACTGGAGCCAGAGCATCCACGTGAGCAGGGTCCTGTTGGTGGCCCTGAGCCCCAGGCCTTGTCCTAGGCCTCTCCTGGGTGTGGTGGGTGAAGCTGAGGGGCTCTGGCCTGATATAGTTTAAAGGTTTGAGGGGTTGGGAGGGCTCAGCCCACCCTGTGCTATGATTAACAGGTTTCCCCAGGACTTGGGTTGGGGGCTTGATGGAGCTTTTAAGTTCTGCTTTGGGTCAGGCCCCGGGGTTCTTTAAGATCTTCTCACTGCACCTCACCCCCCATTACCATTTTCTGAGGCAGCCTGAATTAGAGGGTGGGGTGGTGCAGTAGTGGGAACTGGATTGGCAAGGGTGGGGAGCAGACTTGGAAACCCCCGCACCCTCTGCCCCTCACTTTCCTGCCCTTTCTCTTGAGGTAGGAATTGTGTGACTTGTAAATTATCCACATTCCCTTGACATTTCAAATAGTTTACAGTCGGGCAGCAGTTTAAATTGTGGACTGATGATTTTACAGGGCCCAGGGCCCTTTCTCACAGCCAGGTACTTTATAGTCACTTACAAGGAATTATTTTTGTTATTCTCTAGTATTCAGAGATGTTGGATAATGGGCTGTAGGTCACACAGCAAATCAGAGGGAGAGCGGGATTAGAACCTCAAGTTTGTGGTTGAGCAGAATACCTCTTCAGCGAAGGCCAAGTCTGAAGTCTCAGGACCATGGAGATTTTAGAGTTGAAATAGCTGAGGTCTAGAGAGAGGACGGGACTTGCTCAAGGTCACACAGGAGGTGGGGTGTTGGGGTGTTAGCTGAGCTAAGCGCCCAGCGGGCTGTGGCAGGCCCCGCGGGGGGCCAAGGAGGTGCATCTGGAAGAGCCGCCGGGGACCTGGCCGGGCTGCTGGCACGTCTCCCGCTCTCGTTTCTCCCGGGGCCTGCGGGATTGTTGCGTTCCAGGGGAGACGGTATCGCAGCGGAGGCGCCGCGGGGCTGTGTCTGCGCCGGCCCGGCTGCCTGGAGGTGCCGAGGGCCGAGGGTTCCCGGCGCTGCGGCGGGCAGGGCAGGGCAGGGAGCCGGCGGCCGGGCGGCCGGGCCGGCTGATGTCATGTGAGAAGCGTGCAGACGGAGTGAGTGAGCACACCTGGAGCCAGAGAAGCTCCATGTGACCTGGCAGTGAGTCATGGGCCGCGGCGGGGCTCAGCAGGACCGCCGGCAAGAAGCTCCACGGCGGCGGCGACAGGCGTCACCCTGCGCTGCCCGGGCCGGGCGAGCCCCCCTGGGCCACTCGTGCAATTCCTCGGTCCGGGCGGGCGCCCCATCAAGGCCTCGGGGCGGTAGGAAACGGCCGCTCAGGGAGGTCAGAGGCCAAGGGAGAGAGGCCGGCTCTCTTGGGAAAGTATTTCCTTTGTATTTATTTATGAGTGTGGTCGAGGGTGGGAGGACTGGCCGTTTTAAGTATACACCCACAGCAGCCAAGTCTGGGCGCCCTTGTCTTGGGATTCTAACGTTATAGTTTCCACTTCCTGGGGTTTCTACTTTGCCAGCTGCAGGGTGACCCATTTAAATCTGTCCCCACTTAAAGCCACAAGACACTAGTGAGATCTATTTTAACCAAGTCCCCCAAGTCACTGAAACATTTTCAAAGCATGAGGTGGCCAGCTTTGAACTTGCCGTTGCAAACCCGTTTACAGCTTTAATGCCAAAGGGATTGCTTATTACTTTGTCACACCTTCCTTTTTTCTTCTTTGATCTTTAAAATCACAAAAGTAACATGCTAAAAAAAGGTTTTATCTGTAGCAAGTCTACGAAGTAGAAAGCTGAAGTGTTACCCCTCTTTGCCACTATTCCACAGAGAAAAATCACTGATATATTTGTGTAATGGATCTTTCCAGACTATTTTTTAAAAGCTTGTTATGAATATTTTATATATTATGTATTTATAGTTTAATACTTATATGTTATATAAATAGAATTTTATATAAATTTTCTTTCTGTGGGAAATAAAGGGCATGAAGAAAAGTAGAAGAAAAATTATACATAATCCCACTATCTAAAGCCCCCAGGCTTAAGTGTACACACACACACACCCCTACCAGCTAAATATTCTCACTGTCAATAAATTTTAAAATGTAGACAAAACACAAGTCTGCTTTGACCCTTCCAAAATCCTTGTCTCTTCCCCAGAGCATACATTTTTCTATGCATATGCAAATATTATACATAATGTGCATGTATATATATGTACACATATATGTAGTTTAAAAAATTTTAGTAAAAATTGTATACTATCTGGCAACTTTCTTTTTTCACTTAACAATATAGTATAGAATCTTTCCAGGTCAGTATACACAAATCTACCTCATTCTTTTTTTTTTTTTTTTTTTTAAAGATTGATTGATTGATTGATTGCTATGTTGGGTCTTCGTTTCTGTGCTAGGGCTTTCTCTAGCTGCGGCAAGTGGGGGCCACTCTTCATCGCAGCGCGCGGGCCTCTCACTATCGCGGCCTCTCCTGTTGCGGAGCACAGGCTCCAGACGCGCAGGCTCAGCAGTTGTGGTTCACGGGCCCAGTTGCTCCGCGGCATGTGGGATCTTCCCAGACCAGGGCTCGAACCCGTGTCCCCTGCATTAGCAGGCAGATTCTCAACCACTGCGCCACCAGGGAAGCCCTACCTCATTCTTTTAAATAACTGCTAAGTTCTATAATTTAGCCACTCCCCTAGTGATGAACATTTATAGAGACAGAATTTTGCTATTATGAAATAGCAAAGATTAGCCATGTTTATTGTGCTGCAAAGATTAGCTATGTTTATTGTGTGAATATATCTATAGATGTCCTATAAATGGAATGGCCCCGTCAAAGAATATGTACCTTTAAATATTTTCATAGATACCACACACTTGCCCTCCTTTTATCAACTTATATTCCCAGCAACACATTTGGGACACCCTGCTTCTCATCCTCTAATTGATTGATGTTAGCGTGGTAGTTTTTACTAAACTGCTAAGTGAACGCAGTATACCTCTGTTTTATTTCACACAGCTGTGACTGTTACTCAGGCTGAATACCTGTTCGTGTTTGTTGGCCATTTGTATTTCTGCATCTATGAATTGCCTGTCCTTATCTTGGCAGTAGTTATATGGGGCCTCTGGACTCGAGCCAGTGTGATCCAGCTTGGCTGTGTGCTAACTGGATTGCCTTCACTTCTTTGGGCTTTACTTTCCATATACAAAGGTTCTGTCCAGCATTAAGATTGTATGTCTAGACTTATTTTAGTCATATGTGTGCTGATAGTCATTTGTGTACTTTATTATCCTCTCTACCATCCCATTAAGATGGCATGAATGTGCCTTGCTACCACTGGGTTCCATTCTTGAGGACTTAGTCTGGTCTAGACATTATATGAAGGGCATATATACATATTTCATTTAATTCCCATGCCTTATGTGGTAGGTACTATTATTTCCATTAAAGAAAATGGGAAAATAGAGGCACAGAGGCCTTAAGTGACTTGCCCAAGATTGCATCGCTGTTAACCCGAATTTGTTTTCAGCTTTGTTACCTGACATCTGAAGCCTAAACTCTTTCATGGGTTTTATTTTTTTTTTTTTTTTTTTTTTTTTTTTTTTTTTTTTTTTTTAGTTCTGACTTTGACAACCTGTGTCAGCAAAGACCAATCTTTATAGCTACTTTATTTATTTATTTATCTATTTTTAGCTGTGTTGGGTCTTCGGTTCGTGCGAGGGCTTTCTCCAGTTACGGCAAGTGGGGGCCACTCTTCATCGCGGTGCGGGGACCGCTCTTCATCGCGGTGCGGGGACCGCTCTTCATCGCGTTGCGCGGGCCTTTCACCATCGCGGCCCCTCCCGTTGCGGGGCACAGGCTCCAGACGCGCAGGCTCAGCAGTTGTGGCTCACGGGCCCAGCCGCTCCGCGGCACGTGGGATCCTCCCAGACCAGGGCCCGAACCCGTGTCCCCTGCATTAGCAGGCAGATTCTCAACCACTGCGCCACCAGGGAAGCCCCATGGGTTTTATTTATCTTTATATCCCCTGCATTTAGTAGGTGCTTGATAAATACATACTTTTCCCAACATTTTATCACAAGGCTCTGCAAACATTTAGAAAAGTTAGAGTTTTACAGTGAACACCCCATCTCCTAGACTCTACAGTGAACACTTTACTATCCTTGTTTATCACATCTTTATCCCTTGATCCAACCCTCAAGGCATCTTATATTTTTGATGCATCTCAGAGTAAATTGCAGACACCAATATACGTTGCCCCCAATACGTTAGCATACATATCATTAACTAAAGTTCGATATTTGTTTACCGTTCTTTTCTTCTTTTGAGTGAATATTTCATACAATAAAATGCACTAATCTTATGTGCACTATTTGATGACAATTGACAAAATGTATACATCTGTCAACCCAAACCCTTATCAAGATATGTAACATGAACATTACCCCGGAAAGTTCCCTCATGCCCTTTCTCAGGTAATCCCCACTCCCACTTCCCAGAGGTAACCACTGTTGATTTTTTTTCACCATGGGTTACTTTTGCCTGTACTAGAAATTCATATAAAAAGTACCATACCAGTATGTCCAAGTCTTCTTTTACAGTCACTTGACAGATGTTTTTGAGATTCATCCCTATTGTGTGTATCAGTAGTAGTTTCCTTTTTATTGCTGAGTAGTATTCCATGATATGAATATGTAAATTGTTTCTCCTGTTGATGAATTGATAGTTGCATACTTGAATTGAAAGGTCCTTGCCCTCAAAATGCTTTCTGTCTTAAAGTAATAAAGCAGCTGAGTTGACTGATTCAGTGGTACTTTGCTTTGATTTGGGGGATAGTAGGGTCAAGATGATTTAGGTACATACCCTAATTTACACACAGACCTTCCCTCCACTTAAAGTTAGGAAAGGCCTCCTGGAGTAGGGTGAGGGGTGAAAGGCAGAGAAGGAGGTCAGAAAAACTGTAAGGTTACCTTCAGTGGGAGGGGTAAGAGACGAAGGAGAGGCAGGTAGAAACTGCAGCCTGGAATGGGAGTGGGGAGGTAGTGATTGCTGCTGGAGACTTTGGACCTAAGGACAGGAGATGCGGGAAAGTCCAAGGTCCACAGGAAGTTGACAGAGCCCAGGTCTCTGGCGAATTGGGCTCTGAGATGCATAGGAGCAGCTGCAGCTATACTGCAGGTCTGACCCTGGAGGGGGAGTTTGCAGGTAGCTCTAGACATGTGGCACAGGAGAGAACCCAGGCCACAGCCAGGCCTGGCAATTGTAGGGACAACAGTGGGGAAGGGGTACCTTGTGAGCTGTGTAGATAACAGTGGCAGGACAGGGCTGATGAGGGAAGGGCTGAAATGGACTTAGTCTCCAAAGGCCTCAGGGTTGGGATGAGAGGGGTGACTTTGGCAGAAAGTTAATAAATAACCTATGTCCACAAGAGAAATATTTGGAATTTTATAGCTAGAAGAGACCTAGATCATTTAGTCCAACCTTGAGCAAAGTGACAGGCTCAAGGTCCCCTAGCGATTTGTTGGCAGATCCAGGCCTAGATACCAGATCTTCTAACATTTCCTGCCAGCACTATCCCCCTGTGCTGCTGCTGTGACTGTCTGTTGTTTCTGCCTGATGCAATGACAGTGAGGGACAAGCTTTTGCCAAGACAGCCCAAAGATTCTAGAATTCTGGGGGCTGTTTTCCGTTGATACTGCTCAGATGTCTAGTCCCCAGCAAAGAGCCAGCACTGGGTAAGGATTGCAGAGTGAGAATTGGAGACCATAAAAGGTGTCTTGGTGGGATAGCATTGTAGGCAGTTTGGTTCTCTGTGGTTGGGCTGAGGCTGAGATATTGGTTAGTTCCCTCCAAGTCCCCAAGGTGGGTTTCTTTCTTCATTTCCCTCACATGTCCCCCTGGAGCCAACTTCTAAACTAGCCTTTTAAGAGAGTGCAGGTAGTGATGGGTGAGAGGTAAGGTGAGCAGTGACCAACCAAAGATCCTGCATCCTAGCATATGGTAGGTCTGTCCATACCCCCATCAGCGTTCAGGAGGAGAGGGAGAGACCCCCTATATTAAAGTAGAGCCCTGAAGAGAGGATGCCTGTTGCCGGGCACTCCTTCACCCTGAATCAGTCCAGGCTCAGCTAGCCGAGGCTGTCCCTGGCTTTGCACTTCTTGGGCCCTAGATTTCCTGTCTTCCCGCTCCCAGGTACTGTGCTTGGAACATTAAGAACTAAAAAGTTCAGAGGGAACTTTGTTTTACCAGGTAGGAACGGAGGTCAGAGGGGGAGAGGGGTGCCTGCTAGGTCCACAGGGAGCCAGTGACTGGGCCAGATCTCCCACCTCTTTGGATATGCTCTATAACTCAAGAGTTCTCTAGAACTGCACCGCCCAATCCAATAGCCGCAAGCACAAGGCTGTTGAATACTTGAAATGTGTTTTGTCTGAATTGAGATGTGCTCTAAGTGTTAAATGTGCACTGGATTTCGAAGACTTAATACGAAAAGAGAATGTAAAATATCTCAATATTTTTTACATAGGTTACATGTTGAGATGACAATATTTTAGATATCTACATTAAATAAAGTATATTGTCTTTTTGTTTTTGCTTTTTTTATAAATTTATTTATTTTATTTATATATTTTTGGCCGTATTGGGTCTCCGTTGCTGCACGCGGGCTTTTTCTAGTTGTGGCGAGAGGGGGCTACTCTTTGTTGCGGTGCACGGGCTTCTCATTGCAGTGGCTTCTCTCGTTGTGGAGCACGGGCTCTAGGCACACGAGCTTCAGTAGTTGTGGCACACGGGCTCAGTAGTTGTGGCTCGTGGGCTCTAGAGCGCAGTCTCAGGAGTTGTGGCGCACGGGCTTAGTTGCTCCGCGGCATGTGGGATCTTCCCGGACCAGGGCTTGAACCCGTGTCCCCTGCATTGGCAGGCGGATTCTTAACCACTGCGCCACCAGGGAAGCCCAATAAAGTATAGTGTTAAAGTTAATTTTAACCGTTTCTTTTTACCTTTTTTAATATGGCTGCTAGAAAATTTACAATTCCATACATGACTTGAATTATATTTCTTGTGGACAGCGCTGCTCTAGAAAGGATACTCTGATCTCTCAGGGGCCACATGGGTCAGGGTGCTGGGCAGGGGGAAAGCAGTTAGCCAGTACCCCGGGGCCCTTGGGCGCTTCTGGCCTTGATGCCTTCCTAGGCATTGTACCTGGGTTGGGGGTCCTTCTCAGTAGAATTGGGGGGCCTGGAAGGCCCTGCTTGGTTGTGGCAGTGGGGTACACAGAGAGGAAAGGCCTCTCCAGGGCTTGGCAAGAGCTCGCTGCTGCAAGGGGTAAGCTTGTAGGTCTTGTGTCTAGAACTCAGAGTGGGAGGCCTTCATGGAGAAAGAAAAAAGTACATTTAATTTCTAATTAGGTGGTACAGCCTCCTTCTTGTTCCCTGCTGGTTAGAACAAGGAAGGCTCTCTCAACTCCACCCCACCAGGTTTTTCTCCATCCTGTCCCCAGATGGGTGTGCCTAGGGGTGGGAGTAGGTTGGCGCCCTAGGCCATAAGCCCTGGAGCTGGGGTTTTCTCTCAGGCTGCCACGACTTTCTTCCTGAGGCTATATTTAGATGTTGGTCTGGGGAAAAGGATGTGAGTTTTTCAGGATCCTGTTTATCCAGCAGACCCCACGCCCACCCCCACCTTGCAGCTGTCTGTCCTCTATTCAGTCTGGAACTTCCCCTTACCTCCCTCCCTGCTTCACTTTGGGCACCCAGGCCCTAGAAAGAAAACAACATTTGCCGTTGAATCCTGCGGTCACCGCCTACTAGCTGTGTGACAACTAACATACACTTAATTTTCTGAGCCCTGTTTTCTCATTTGTAAAGTCGAGATAATGATACCTACCTTGCAGGGATGCTGTGAGGTTCAAATGAGATAGTGTGTGTAAAGTGCCTGGCATTATGCCTGGCGAGTGGCAGTCATTAAATAAGTGTTGGTTCTTTGAGATCTTCTGTCAGGCAGTGGCTAAGGCTGCTGCTCTAGGGATAGCAGGTTTAGGAAAGAGCCCAGTAGCATGTGATGCCTATTGCCTTAATGGACATTGGCTATGGGGAGGTGATGGTGCACAGAGTCCATTTCCTTTTTCCTTTGTGATTGAATCTTTTTTTTAATATTTATTTATCTATCTATTTTATTTTTGGCTGTGTTGGGTCTTAGTTGTGTCATGTGGGCTCAGTAGTTGCGGCACACGGGCTTAGTTGCCCTGCAGCATGTGTGATCTTAGTTCACCGACAGAACCCGTGTCCCCTGCATTGGAAGGTGGATTCTATTTTTTTTAATTTTTAAAAAAAATTTATTTATTTAATTTATTTAATTTTGGCTGTGTTGGGTCTTCGTTGCTGTGCGCGGGCTTTTCTTCTCTAGTTGCGGTGAGCGCGGGCTACTCTTCGTTGTGGTGCGTGGGCTTCTCATTGCAGTGGCTTCTCTTTTTTTTTTTTAATATTTTTATTTACTTATTTGGTTGCGCCTGGTCTTAGTTGTGGCAGGCAGGCTCCTTTGTTGCGGCTCGCGCAGTGGCTTCTCTTGTTGTGGAGCACGGGCTCTAGGCGTGCGGGCTTCAGTAGTTGTGGCTCGCGGGCTCTAGAGCGCAGGCTCAGTCGTTGTGGCGCACGGGCTTAGTTGCTCCGTGGCATGTGAGATCTTCCCAGACCAGGGCTCGAACCCGTGTCCCCTGCATTGGCAGGTGGATTCTTAACCACTGGACCACCAGGGAAGTCCCTTGCGTTTGAATCTTAAGTCAGGTCCCAAATTGGCTTGATGGCATCCTCTAACCAGGAGGTTAGATCTCCCAGATGCCACCACCATGCACACCTAAGCCTGGGTCTTTCAGGGATTACAGGAAACGACAGACTTTGGAGTCTGGGCTTTTATAAACTGATCTAAACCTCGTTTCCATATTTGTAAAATGGGGATAATGACAGACCTACCCGTAGCAGTGTTGTGAGGATTACCTTAATTGAGACAGTACTGTTTAAAACAGAACACCTGGCACATAACTGGCACTCAGTGAGGGAAAGCTGTGCTCATCAGTTGGCCGTGTCGGGATTGGAGACACAGAAAGAGGCTCTGCTCGAATAACCTTTCTCTCTGTTTCTGTTTGCAGCAGCAAGGTGGGGCACAAAGGCCCTGTGCTGAGCACCCGTAATCCTCTGGGGGTGCCACCCCTAAAAACAGCACCCCACCATGTTTAACCTAATGAAGAAAGACAAGGACAAGGATGGCACGCGGAAGGAGAAGAAGGAGAAAAAGGAGAAGAAGGAGCGGATGTCAGCAGCGGAGCTGCGAAGCCTGGAAGAGATGAGCCTGAGGCGTGGCTTCTTCAACCTGAACCGCTCCTCCAAGCGTGACTCGAAGACACGCTTGGAAATCTCCAACCCCATCCCCATCAAGGTGGCCAGCGGCTCCGACCTGCACCTGACTGACATCGACTCCGACAGCAACAGGGGCAGTGTCATCCTGGACTCGGGCCACCTGAGCACAGCCAGCTCCAGCGATGACCTCAAGGGTGAGGAAGGCAGCTTACGGGGCTCGGTGCTGCAGCGGGCAGCCAAGTTCGGCTCCCTGGCCAAGCAGAACTCGCAGATGATTGTCAAGCGCTTCTCCTTCTCCCAGCGCAGCCGGGATGAGAGCGCCTCAGAAACCTCCACCCCCTCAGAGCACTCTGCCGCCCCGTCTCCACAGGTGGAGGTGAGGACCCTAGAGGGACAGCTGATGCAGCATCCCGGCGCAGGCATCCCTCGACCAGGACCTCGGTCCCGAGCCCCTGAGCTGGTGACTAAAAGGTTCCCGGCTGACCTGCGCTTGCCCCCCGTGGTGCCCCCGCTACCCCCTGCCCTCCGGGAACTGGAACTGCAGCGACGGCCCACGGGGGACTTTGGCTTCTCCCTGCGACGCACAACCATGCTGGATCGGGGCCCCGAGGGTCAGGTCTATCGGAGGGTGGTTCACTTCGCTGAGCCCGGCGCGGGCACCAAGGACCTGGCGCTGGGGCTGGTGCCAGGTGATCGTCTGGTGGAGATTAATGGGCACAACGTGGAGAGCAAGTCCAGGGATGAGATTGTGGAGATGATCCGGCAGTCTGGGGACAGCGTGCGGCTCAAGGTGCAGCCCATCCCGGAGCTCAGCGAGCTGAGTCGGAGCTGGCTGCAGAGCGGCGAGGGACCCCGCAGGGAGCCAGCCCATGTGAGTGTCTGCCTGGGCAGCCGGGGGTAAGCAGGAACTGGGGATGTTGGCATCTCCTGCGACTATACCTGGGTGGATGATGGGGGTACCCAAGAGCTACCGTCAGAGCCTAGTGAGTGTGTGACTGGTGAAGCCGTGCCACTCCTTGGGCTCCGGGACAACTTACCTGGCCTGTGGGGAGGAGTGACCTCAGAAGGTGTGATACACAGCGATACAAGCTTTATGATACCCTGGTGGGCTAATATGTCCTGAGCCCTCAATTGGGGCATGGGGGCTAACATGTGCCACTTCCAGATATGAGAGACACTCTGGGCTACTACTAGTCCAGACTGGTATCTGGACTAAAATATAGGATTTCCATTATTTAGATATTGGAGGTGAAAAAAGATAAATTATTTTAAATCAGGGCTCACATTTGGTAGCTCCTGGGGAGATGACCTCAGGCCTCCCTGAGTGACTGAGGAGCTGAATACCAGGTAAGGTTGCAGAGATAATCAGTGGCCAGATCATGGAAGACCTTGTAAATAATGGTAGGAGTTCAGATTTTATCCCAGTGACCATTGTAGGGTGTTTAGCAGGGGAGTGACTGGATCTGATTTATAAAGATCACTCGGGCTCCAAGAGTCTTTATTATCTCTTGGAAGAAGAAAAAGCGCGGCCCTGGAAAGGCAAAAGGGATCAAGCCTACAGAGATAGTATGACCTGACTATCCCTGAGATCCCAGCTCTTATCCTGCCCACACAAAACAGCAGTGGAAAGGGGTGACATAGGAGCAGAAGAGATTGAGATTAGGTGTATGAGCAGGTCTCTAAGGGGATGGAGATCTCTAACCCCAGGGGACTTCTGATAGGGTGGCTGCATATCCGTTTGGAATGTTCTGCCTAGAGACAGTCCAGGAGGGACGAGCTGGCCTCTAGCCATCCCTTTCTCCTGGCTGTGGGTTTTAGGATCGTTCGGATCTGGTCCCTGCAGCCTGACCACCGCATAGCCTGGCCAGGACCTTTCAGCACTAAGTGACCGGCCAGATGTGTCAAAGTCAGAAGTGGGAGGAAATGCTAAGGAAGCAAGCAGAGTCCTGGTCCTAGCTTTCTCCTGGGGAGGGGAAGTGGAAGCTCAGATGGCTGTTCAGCCTGGCAGCATCTCGGGCCAGGGGGGCCTGGGAGCGGCAGGGTTAGGCTCTGGCAGGAAGCACTGGAGTTGGGTTCCCGACCTTCCTTTACCCTGGGGCTGGTGGAGTCAGGCAGCTTTGCTAGTCAGGAAAGGGTAGTGAGTGGAAGAGGGCCTGTCGTGGAATCCGGGGGAGGACCTGGACTCATTTATTCCGGAAACACACATCAGGCACCTACTATGTGTTAGCCATCAGGCTAGACTGAACTCAGGGAACTGCAACTTAGAGGGAGTATTCTTTATTTCAGAACCAAAAATCATACCATGTTGCCATGTCTGCTTTCTACCAGGCTAACATTGCTTTTAACAGATGGAACTGTCTTCTTCTTAAAGAATGAATCTCCCCTGGGGGATTGTTGCCAGCTCCCTGTTGAACCACAGCACAGGCCTCTGTGGGGCCCTGGGCCTGGCATCTCAGATGCTGTTTAGTTTTGTCTTTATAGCACAGGGATCAGCCTGGTATCTCATATTTCCCAGCCACTCTCCCTTCCCAGCTAGCTGCTGCTACCTCATCCCTGGGGAAGTGGATGGCTTAGCTTTGGAGGCCCTGGTGGATTCCACATTACAGCAGGTATCCCTGAAATGCTGGCTTGTTCTCATCCCTGTGGGGCAAACCCAGCTGGTGCCCAGAGGACGTCTTCGTCCACCTGAGGGATCGGGCAGGGGACGTAGTAGAAAGCCCCGTCCTCATGAGTCTCCTAGAGCCCTCCGACAGGTTAAGAGAAGCCCTGTATCTTTTCCCACCTGCGTAGGTGGTGGGGACTCAGGCTACAGCAGAGGGGAGTGGAGTGAGCCCAGCATTCCAGCTTCCTGGGACAGACCCTGGAGCTGGTGTGGGAGTGCTACAGCCTCTTCTGCAGCTCTCATCCTCTATCTCCTCCTCTTCCTCCCACTCCTACTCCTGCTCCTTTTCTTGGCAGCAGTTCTAATCCCAGTTCCATGCCAAGAAAAGAGTCTTCCCGCCTCCTCCAGGCTGCTGGGTGGGGTACCCTGACAACTCCAGCCCCACGGGTACAGCTCCTGGCGGCCACCCTGCCCATCAGGCCATCCATCAACTGTGTCCACACGTTGCCTGTCCCCAGGGAGCTCTGAGGGAGCTGGCTAGCCATCTGTTCTCTTTCCGCACACAGATGGGGGCCAGGCCCCATGGCTTTTTCCATGGCCTCTTCAGAAGGCCCCAGGGAGAGACAGCCCCTTGGGTTTCCTTCTCACATGGTGTGTGTCCAGAATGCTTGGCTCACACCTTCTTCATGTATCCCTGTAGCTGCTAGACAGGGTTCCACTGGGAGCAGGGGTGAGCTACGGTAGTAAGATAGACTTGGGGCCTGATAGGAACCACTCAGCTGGCCTGAGAGAAGCAACTCTTCTGCGTCTTTTCTTCCGCTCACCTATCTATTAAACAAACATTTGTTGAGCACTTTCTGTGTGCTAGGTCCTGGGGTCCAGCAGTGAGCAGCACATAACCCCAGCCCCAAGGAACTCATAGTGTGGTGGGAGGGATGGTCAAGTGGCAGACAAGGACAATG
This sequence comes from Balaenoptera borealis, assembly GCF_965194805.1. Taxonomy (NCBI): domain Eukaryota; kingdom Metazoa; phylum Chordata; class Mammalia; order Artiodactyla; family Balaenopteridae; genus Balaenoptera; species Balaenoptera borealis. Next base: position 45,775,187 of record NC_138879.1, on the reverse strand, counting down.
CTATTTGAGAAGCTCAGTGACAGGGGACACGGCCCTAGGGAGCACAGAAGAGGGACTTTTAGTACAGCCTTGGGAATGAGTCAGGGAGGACTGACATCTGGGTAGGAGATGAGTGTCAGGGAGGCAAGAGGAGGAAGAGGAAGCCTGTAAGACACATGTCAAGGTCTAGAGGTTGGAGAGAATGACACATCTGGGGAATAAGACTGGGTGATAGTGTGGAGACATTATTGAGAGAAGCAGCAGGAGACGCAAGCAAGCAGGGGCAGGTCATGAAGGCCCTTGTGAGTCACGCTAGGGAATGTGAACTTTAACCCAAGGGCAATGAAGCAATTTAATTAGGGAGTGATGGGAACAGGTTTTCGAAAATCTCTGACTGCTTATGGAGAATGCTTTCAGGTGTAGCAAGGATAGCTGTGGGGAGAATAGTGAGGGAGCTGTTGTAATCTCAGTAGGATGGATGGAGGCCTGAACTTGGGTAGAAGCAGTGGAGGTGGAGAGATGTATCAGACGGGAGCAACTGAGGTAGGCTCTGTAGTCTTTTTTTTTTTTTTTTAATTTTTATTTATTTATTTATTATTTTTGGCTGTGTTGGGTCTTCGTTTCTGTGCGAGGGCTTTCTCTAGTTGCGGCGAGTGGGGGCCACTCTTCATCGCGGTGCGCGGGCCTCTCACTGTCGCGGCCTCTCTTGTTGCGGAGCACAAGCTCCAGACGCGCAGGCTCAGTAGTTGTGGCTCACGGGCCCAGTTGCTCCGCAGCATGTGGGATCTTCCCAGACCAGGGCTCGAACCCGTGTCCCCTGCATTGGCAGGCAGACTCTCAACCACTGCGCCACCAGGGAAGCCCCGACTGTTGTCTTTTTTATTTCAGTTTTTTTTTAATTAAAATATAGTTGATTTACAATGTTGTGTTACTTTCTGGTGTACAGCAAAGTGATTCAGATTTATATATGTATATAAAATATGTTTTTTTTTCAGATTCTTTTCCATTATAGTTCATTACAAGATATTGAATATAGTTCCTTGTGCTATATAGTAGGACCTTGTTGTTTATCTATTTTATATATAGTAGTTTGTATCTGCTAATCCCAAACTCCTAATTTATCCTTCTCCCTCCCTTTCTCCTTTGGTAACCATAAGTTTGTTTTCTATGTCTGTGAATCTATTTCTGTTCTTTTTAAAAAATTAATTAATTAATTAATTAATTATTATTATTTTTTTTTTTTTTGGCTGTGTTGGGTCTTTGTTGTTGCGCACGGGCTTTCTCTAGTTGTGGCGAGCGGGGGCTACTCTTCGTTGTGGTGTGCCAGCTTCTCATTGAGGTGGCTTCTCTTGTGGAGCATGGGCTCTAGGTGCACGGGCTTCAGTAGTTGTGGCACATGGGCTCTGTAGTTGTGGCTCACGGGCGCTACAGCACAGGCTCAGTAGTTGTGGTACACAGCTTAGTTGCTCCGCGGCATGTGAGATCTTCCCAGACCAGGGCTCGAACCCGTGTCCCCTGCATTGGCAGATTCTTAACCACTGTGCCACCAGGGAAGTCCCAGTTTCTGTTCTGTAAATAAGTTCATTTGTATCATTTTTTTATATTCCACATATAAGTGATAGCATAGGATATTTGTCTTTCTCTGACTTACTTCACTTAGTATGATAATCTCTGGGTCCATCCATGTTGCTGCAAATGGCATTATTTCATTCTTTTTTATGGCTGAGTAATATTCCATTGTGTATATATACCACATCTTCTTTATCCATTCATCTGTCCAGGTCTTGGCTATTGCAAATACTGCTGCTATGAACATTGGGGTGCATTGTAGTCTTGTTGATTGGTTGGTGTGGGAGAAGGAAGAGAAGAGGGGTCAAGCGTGACTGCCAGGTTTAGGAGAAGATGCTACATTCTTTCCTTGGCTCCTCAGGGAAAATGTTCTAGGGACATCTGTTTTGGGATCAATTACCCTTAAGTTTTCTAAAGGCAAAGAGTTCCTTGAGTTGGCGAGATTGAGGCAGGTGTTGGTAACGATGAGGATCTTAAAACCCCAGTTGGTTCAGAATTCCTTCCTCCAGGTCCATGAGTCTGAGTGGGAAAGTCAATAACCATTAAGAAGGGGTAGAAGCCTGGCCGGGACTAGGACCTGGGAGAGGGGAGAGAGGTCCCTTCTGTTTGTATCCTCAGTGGGCCCTTCACGGGGGACAAATGTGTTGTCTGGAAATGTAAGATGTTTCTGCTGAGCTCAGAAAAGCCCAGCTGGCTAAACCCTGGCCGATGTGGTTGTCCCTCTGCCACCAAGAGCCAGAGGAGCTGGCCTGCATGGGAGCCGTACCTAGAAAGCACTGCTCCCCTGAGCTTCTGAGGATGTGGTGGGAGGGGAGAGATGGGGGTTTAAAGGAAGGCCTACCACTCCCTCCCAGTCAAGGCTAGTTTCCTGAGCTGTCAGGCATTTGCCCGAGATCCGTGGTACACTTTCTTCTGTTGGACCTTGGGGTTTGTACTCAAAGGCTATAGGGGGCTTCCCTGGTGGCGCAGTGGTTAAGAATCCACCTGCCAATTCAGGGGACATGGTTTCGAGCCCTGGTCCGGGAAGATGCCACATGCCGCGGAGCAACTAAGCCCGTGCGCCACGACTACTGAGCCTGCACTCTAGAGCCTGCGAGCCACAACAACTGAAGCCCGCACACCTAGAGCCTGTGCTCCGCAACAAGAGAAGCCCCCACTGGACGCAACTAGAGAAAGGCTGTGCCTAGCAACAAAGACCCAACTCAGCCGTAAATAAATAAATAGATAAATAAACAAACAAACAAAGGCTATAGGGCTGTCAGGTTCCTTAAGAGGTCGTCGTGTCCATCTAAACCACATCCACACTCCAGAATTGGGAAGAGAGCATGTTATAGTGTAAAGAGCGTAGACTTTGGAGTCAGAAAGACCTGTGTTTGAGTTTTACTAAAGTTACCAAACTTTGTGAGCCTCAGTTTACTCACTCCCTTAAACACTGAATGAAGTGTGCTTAAGAACCGGCACTGTACCAGGCACAGGGGGATTAAATAAATAAAATACAATCTTTCCTTGAGGAAGCATAGACCTAAGTGAAGAAATGCAACCAAGCACCATAACTGCTATCACAGAGGTCTGCACAGCTATGCAATGGGGTGAGAAAGAGGAAGTGGCCAGTTGTGCTAGGGAGAAAAGGGGTGGCCATTAGGAGAGGCCTCTGAGGCGAAGTGACCCGTGACCTCTATAAACCGGCTCTATTCTATCCTCCCAGAATTGAGAGGACTAAATCAGAGAAGGATGCACACCCAACTAACTACAGTTTTCTCTCAGAAAGAGAATAAGATTGGAGCTCAAGGGAGACTTGTTTTTTATTCTGTATACCATGCTTTGTGGGCCTTTATTTAAGATAAACATGTTTGTGTATTAGATGATGTCACTTATATAGACTTTAGCCGGTAGTAAATGCTTAGGAAGATTAGTACCCTTCCCTCTGCCCAGTCTCTAATGCCATCCAAGAAAGGTAATTTTGCAGCCTCTTTAATTAATCCGTCCTAGTGCTCTCCCATTCTTGCCCCTGGTGAGGTTTTCTTTCCAACGGGACGCCTAACGCTTTTGTCCAAACTCTTTCTCTGTAGCTCTGTCAAAAACAGCCAGCTGGCGGGAAAGATGGGACGCTGGATGCTCTCTTTCTTTTTCCAGCTTTTTTTCAGGGTTGCCTGCATCTGGGAGAAGGCAGGGGCCCCCTTGCTGCAGTGGAAGGCCCTAGTCCCCTGGGCGGAAACGGTATGAGCCTCACCAACCTTGTCCCCAGGGTCCCTGGGTGCTGTCAGGAGTGGGGCCTGCAAGATTCCAAGGGGAGACTTGAAATTGTGCTGCTTCCAGGCCTTGCCAGGCCAGCTTCTGGGCAGTGGGCTTCCCACTGGCTTCTGGTGGTGGAGAAGTTGGGTACTGCCTGAGTTCAGGGTTCTAGAATTCTCTGTTCCTAATGTTACTCCAGGAATTTTTTACTTCATTTTGCGCCAAAGCTTCTGGCACCTCTGGCATCAGAGTCTCACCATGTGAGAGCCCTGGTTTGGGGGCTCAGAGTGGAACCCAAACTATGTCGTTTTGGTAATGAGAGGCGGGTGGGTAGGTGTCAAGGGTGTGAGAACTGGTGGGTGAAAGGTCTTTGGGAGCATTTTGGGGGGTTGTCTGTCCTGGATTAGTGGGGTACATGGGACCAGCAGGATAGTGTGGTAGACTAGGTCACTTCTATTCTGCTAGGTCTCCCTTTTGTCTTCAGAGGACCATTCTGCTTTTTTCCCAGTGAGATGCTAGATGAACTACAGTCCCAGAGTGCCCTGGCCACCCAGCCCGTGGGTGGTGGGCACAGTGCCCAGGCCGCACTGGACTGGGTGTGGGTACATGTCATGGTCATCGGTTGTTTGTGCAGGCACAGCTTGGAGTCCTGGTGCAGGGCAGAGCCTTGATTGAGGTAGCCTGCTCCGGCCCCTTCCAGCCCTGGCCAGAACTCCTCTGGCCCATCCTGACTCTCCCTGGCCACCTTGTCCTCCTCTCCCTTCTAATCTCTCTTATTTACATTGAAGTGGTTCTGGAAAATACCAGATATGCAAACACCCAGACTGGGGGTGGGTGAGGAGTGGGGTGAAGGGGGGCATGTGTGGCGGGTGGGAACACAAGTATTTTAAAAATGCTGCAAATCTCTACAGCATTTCCCAGAAACCACAAGCACGCGTTCTGCCTGCCAGCAGGGCTCCCGCCACCCCGCTACACTAAGCTGCTGGATTCTCCTCACTGGAGCCTGGGGTGGAGAGCAGCATCGTGGGGCGGAGACTGGTGACCAGTTGGGGTGAGGGCTCCCCTGCTGCCTGGGCAGGCTGCCTGGCGCCTCCTTTGTCCGTCCGGGCAGCGGGTACGGATGTGCCCCAGGCATCTGCAGCACTGTGGGTGCCCACCGTGCCAGACAGGCACTGCCAAGGAATGGAGTCTTCATGGCCCCCCACCTCTTGCTGTGCAGTTTGGGGGGGGCCCAGCCAACCCTAGAGTCCCGCGTGGTGCTTGGCAGCAGCTTCCGTTCTGTGAAATACAGGGGACAGTGTCAGCAAAGCTGATTTTTTCAGTTGTTGGCTCTAGTTTGGTTGGGAAACTATTTCCTTAGGCCTGGGTCACCACTCTGGCTCCCTTAATCTCCCGCCATATGTTCCTCAGAATCAGGGCATGGCTTTCTGCCCCAGCCTGGCTCAGCCCGGCCACTTTGCACAAACTCTGGGGCAGGGAAGAACGTGGGGTGTTTGCCCAGTGTTCTGTATGGCACCCAGTACAGTGCATAGCGTGTACGTGTTCCCTAAGTGGTATTTAATTGATCCGGTAAAGATTCAGCCGAACAGAAATGCCTTGAGGGAAGGGCATGAAAAATAGGAGCAAGAACAAAGATCATGGCTAGCGTTCACTCTGCTTTCATTAGACACTGTTCTAGATGTTTCACACATATTAACTCATTAAATTTTCCCAGCAACCCTTTGAAGTAGGTATTATAATAATCTCTGTTTGGCAGATGAGGAAACTGGTTTACAGAGAGGTTAAGGTTAAGGTTAAGTTGCCTACGGTTTCACGTTTATTAAGTGACTGGTCAGGATTTGAACTCAAGGTATCAGCTTCCTGCCCTTCACTATGGATAGGAGAGATAGATATCTATATATCCATATAGATAGCTATATAGGGCAGGGGAAGGCAGTCTCTGGATATCCTTATACGTCCACTGCCCAGCCCAGGCCTGGGCCTTCTGGTTCCCGCTGCCCTGTCACGAGAAGCCTCTTCTCCAGAAGGAAAGGGGAAGCAGCAGTGACTGGCCCCTCGCACTCTGTGGATGGCATGCTGCAGAATGGTGTGACTGTTGCTCTCAGTCTCTCCAGAGGATTAGCCAGAGGAAGTGAGCCCAAGTGGCAGCAGGCGGGATGTAATCTTGTGGGAGCTGGGAGAGGTACTGGAAAGGCGGCTGAGGGAAGCCGCAGGAAGACAAGTGGCATCTGTCTTGTCAGCCTTCGGGTGTGGTCCCCCGAGGTGGGGGAGGGTTGTGCTTTTGCCCCTCGTCCATCTCCCCTGCTAGATCCTGGAGGCCAGGCACGTTGCCCCCTCACCTTTTTGGCCCTTACTGACATGCTGGTACTGACCTCTGTAGCATTTGGGGTAGCAAGATCCCCGGAATGTCCCCTCTGACCAAGAACATGTCCTCTTCTGTTGCACAGGGGTGAATGTGTTCTCTCCTAGTGGGCACTGTGGGACGAGGGTGAGGAGCGCGGCCTGGCAGAGTGCCTGGCAGGTGGTGGGTGGGCAACGCAGAGCTCTCACTGGCTTCTACCATCCGGTCTCTGCTGTTCCTTTTGTCTGTCCTGCTTTTCCCTGCCCACTCTCATGTCCTCATACATACGGGCCCCGGTTTGAATATCGTTTCCTGAGGGAAGCCTTCCCTGGTCCTCTCAGACCATGTCAGGTCTGCACCTCCTCCTTCTCCTTTGTAGCTTTCATCAAGACTGTAATTAATTCGTTATCTTCTTATTTCTGCCGTACTGGAGCACCTGAGAGCAGTGGATATTTGTTGAAGGAAAGAAGATGGTTCTCTAGTCAGGAACTGGTTTCCCATTCTCTGTGTCCGGGTTCCCTTGTTTAGCTCAGTTTGGGTTCCTAGAACCCTCCCCGCTGACTGTCCTTGGTGACTTGTCTGCAGTGTGTTAGGACTTTGTTTCTTGTGTGCCTGGACCCTCGGCATCCCTCACACGAGTGGAGGGGAGATGGGCTCTAGACAGCCAGGAGCAGGGGCCTGGGGAGGAGGGTCCCTGGGACAGCCTGCCAAAGAAGGCACCAGGCATGGGTGAGAAGCAGATTCAGGGTCACATGGGGTCACACAGTGTCGGCCCAGGGGACCTTGGAGGAATGTGCCTGTCTTACTGGCTGCAGGTCTCTGAGGGGGTGGAATGTGGCCTGACAGGGCTCAGGGCGCCTTCTTTCCTTCTGCTTTCCCTGGGCTGCCTGTGTGCTGGAATGTCGGTAGGCTGGGAATTTTCACAGCAAGGATTTTTCCCAGTCAGAGCGACAGATTCCAGCTGGAGCCTGGGGACAGCTCCCGCAGGGGCAGGGGCTGCCGGAGAGGGCGGGGGCAGATGTGGGGCAGCCCCAGCTGCTCTGCTCTTGGGGCCTGGACTCGGTTCCCATCCTCTCTGGGAAATGCAAACATCTGTCTCCCCATTGGGCCAGGCCAGGGGGAGCCTGGGCTTCTGGAGCTGCGGGGCTCAGGAGAGGCAGTGGGAGGCCTTGGGGACCAGAGACTCAACCTCAGTGAGGCGAGAACGTGGCTGGCCGTATCCCACAGGGCCTCACTTCCTCCAGACGGTAAGTGCGTCAGGAAGGGGTGCTGCCTCAGATTCCATCCTCAGGTGGGGCTGTGCCTACCAGACCCAGGTTCTTGGGCCTGTAGGGGCCACCCAGCCTTGGCAGGAGGTAGCATCGCTGAGTTTGTCACCTGTATCCGTCCTCCACTCTGTGGGCCACACAGCACCTCCAGGGCCTGGTTCCCTCTCTTAGTGACCTTTCCAGCCCCTGTGCCCTCTGCCCTCTGAGCTCCATTCTGCTGGCTCCTCCCTCCAATTCCCATTTCTGCAAGGAGCTGACTCACTTCCTCCCTCCCTGCCCAACTTCTCTCACTGCTGGGCCCTAGGACAAGCGGGTACCCACAGGGAGGGAGGTTTCTCACAGGGCACTTTCTGGGCTCCCTTCTCTGGCAGCAGGACTGTGAGGCTGCCCCGGCTCTGGGCAGAAGAGGGCTGCAGGTGGGGTGGGCTGGGGAGGGGCGTGGCTCTGGGCTGCAGGGACCAGGTGCCAGTGTCCCCCAAGCCTTGGCACACTCGAGGCAGGATGTCAGGAAACCTTGAGGAGCACCTGCTCCCTGTCACCCTGTGGGCTTGGTTCTGTGGAAGAGAAAGGCTGAAGATGTCATCACTGTGATCTGGGAGCCTGTGCTTTCTCTAGAACAGAAGACATCTGCGAAAAGATAGATCTCAGCCCGGAGTGGCGTGGGCTGGAGGCCAAGCGGTGACGGCACTGTCAGGCAGCATGAGACGGTCATGACTCTGTGACACCCAGTTTCATGCCCAGCGCCATCCCATCAAGGGGAAAGTGTCTGGAGAGTCCGGTGGAGCCTTCCGGGGACAAGGCGAGGGGAGGGGTCTGATACAATGTCCTTGTTCCCGCTGGCGGCCTGCATCCTGTCCCTGCCCACCCCCAGGTCCCTCATCCGTGGGCTGGTTTGGTTGTGGAGCCACCTGCAGAAGCACCGGCTTCAGAGCAGTGAAAGGTTTCCTCCCTGGGTGGGCTGGCATCTTCTGTCTCACCTGGAGCGGTCCAGGCTGTGAGAGCCTGTGTGCCTGGCACTTCAGGCACAGGGGACCCAGCCTGTGCTGGGCCTGGCACAGCCTTGCATCCTCCTCTGCAGGCGGCCTAGGTTACCTAAAGGACACAGGCACAGGGTAAGTCTGAGGCCCCACTCACTTGGCCATGCATCAAGATCAATAGAGGCGAGAAGGAAACTGGGCGCACCGCCTGAGAAACCTGGGGGTACGGCTGTGGGCTGTCTGCCTGGAATCAAGTGGCCAGCAAAATCCTTATTCCCCTTAGGACTTGGCTTTGCCTGGAGGAGCCCCCATTTCTCTGGCAGCCTGCAGTGATCCTGATTCTGGCTTCAGGATTTCTGGACAATGACAGGAGTCTTTTGTTTAGATGAGGTTGGGGGCGGCAGGTGGGAATGAGGCCTAGGCTTGGAGAAGGTGAGGGGTACCAGCCTGAACACCTTGCTTGGTAAAAGGCCCTCACCTTCCGTCGTGGGAGGTGAACCACCCTGCCTAGTCACACGGATGCCTGTCTGCATTCCTCTCCCAGGGCTTCTTTATTGTTTCCTGCCCCCACCCATCATTTCTTGGCCCTGACCTGGGGAGAAGAACCAGGCTCTGTGACGGGACACCCAGCTTGGAAATGGCTTGGCACACGTACACACACACACACACACACACAGCAGAATTTAGTCTGGGTTGTCCTTTTCACCCAGACCCTTCCAAAGCATTTCTGCCATCAGCTTCCAGCCCTTCTAACCAGCCCTCACCTTCTCTGTGCAGAGGAAGGCTGGCCACAAACCAGAGGACTTGGTTTCTGGGGCAGAAGAAGGCACAGCTTTCCTGTTTTTTATCGGGACCCTGGGTTCCCCACCCAGCCCCTGTGTCTTCCTTAGATCACTGGTTTTTTTGGGGGGCCGTGCCATGCAGCATGTGGAACTTCCCCGACCAGGGATCAAATCCGTGCCCCCTGCATTGGAAGCGCGGAGTCTTGACCACTGGACCACCAGGGAAGTCCAGACCGCTGGTTCTGAGGTCTCTCTCTGTGCCTCTGAAAGAGGAGCCCCTGCTATAAAGAGTCCCCCATCTTCCCTCCCCACCCATTCTCTTCAAAATCCCCAAACTGCAGCTCTTATTGTTGCTGTAGAACCAGATGCTTGGCAAATATGAAGTTGGATGGGAAGGCTGGTTTTGGCTGTACAAACTACTTTCAGCTCATTTGGGGGAGGAGAAGGAAGAGGAAGCCAGCATAGGCAGAAGGGCCCACAAATCAGGAGCTGTGTATGACTGTGTATGTGTTGTTGATCCACTGGTATGTACTGGGCATGGCACAGACTCTGGAGCCGGACTGCCTGGGTTTGAATCCTGGCTCTGCTGCTGCCTTGCTGGGTGACCGTGGGCAGGTTGATTTCTCTGTGCCTCATTTTCCTCATCTGTAAAATAAGAATACTAGTACTTTCCTTGTGAGGCTGTTTTGAGGATTAATGAATCAACACATGTAAATCACTTAGAATAGTGTCATTGTCATCATCACTGATCTGTCTCTGATGGCTGAGAAGCACTTGGTGCCTGGGAGCTTGATGGGTCATCTGCCCCCAGGAATGCCACAGCCTGTTAACGACTCAGCTCAGCTCATGGAGGGTGGGGTGGGCTTTACTCTTCTCCTTAGGATGGTGCTTTTGCCCAAAGCGCCTTCCAGGTGGAGATAGGGAAATAAGGCCCAGACTGGTCCCCGAGCTTACTCAGGGCCACGTGGTAGCCTCAGAGTGGGATTGCTTTGCCCTGGACATCCAGTCAAATCTGTTTGATGCCAGTTTTCAAAACTGTGCTACTTTGCCTGTGATTTCCTTCAGTCAAATTCTTGGCTGATACCAATACCTTTTGATAACCAGACTTCTTTCCTATTTGTTTTCTAGTTGAGCAAACGAACTCTTTTTTGTGGTCTCTTTACAACTCACTGTGTTTCCTCGCACCTGTGTTGCCTCTGACAGCCCATGTGGATTAGGGCTAAGCAAGAATCGAGGCACAGAACAGAGAGGCAGCCCTGACCTGCCAGTTCCCGGGTCTGTTCTCTGCTCCCTCCCTCACACATATGAGCTTGCCCAGAGCTCCCACCTTGGATTTTCTAGCTACTGTATCAAAACCTTTCAAATTAAGTGCCGGCGGTAGAATGTGATAGCAGTTGGATCCGTGCCCTGGTCCCTCCTTCCTCCTGGAGGAGCTTGATTGAGCCTCTCTAGCAAGGTGAGCATGCCCCGGAGTCCTTTCTCCACCACGTCCTCCTTCCCCTCTTCCTCATTTGCTTTATCCATCTGGCATCACCAGGAGGTGTCCGGTTATGGTCCCCACTACCCTATGGCAGAACTCCTAACATTCTGTTCAGTACAAGGCTTCATTGCCTTATTTGCTCTTCAAAGTTCAGGGTTCTGCTGGTACTTCTCTTTCTGGGAGCACTAACATCAGATGAGTCCAGCAGCGGGTGATGTGGGGAAGCCCTCAGGCCACTGCATTCCAGATGTCTTACCCATGCATGGTCCAGAGACTCTGCAGAAACAAGGAATGATTGTGTGCACTGAGGGGCTTTCTCCCAGGCCTGGGATGCCTTGGGGTGGGGGCTGGCTTCCATTCAGCCTTGCCTTTTCAGCCCTTCTGCATCTGGCTTCTGCTCCCAGGCTGGGGGTTACATTGTGGCTACCGTCCCCTCCCCCACTTCTTTCTGAGGCCTGGGGGTCAAGACACGGCACATGGGGACAGGAGTCTAAGCAGACTCTGGGGCAGGGGTGGGAGAGAGCAGCAGGTGGTCAGGGACAACACCCGAAGGAGTCTTTGGCAAGGATGACAAGGACAAGCTGAAAGTGGGATCCTCTGGACCAGACCTGTCCAGTAGAAAGTTCTGCAAAGTGATACATGTTCGATAGTCTGTGCTTTCCAACTTGGTAGCCATTAGCCATACGTGGCTATTAAGTACTTGAAATGTGGCCAGTGTGACTGAGGAACTGAATTTTAAATTTTATTTCATTTTTAATTTAATCAGAAGCATTCCCTTGTTTCAATTTAAATAGCCACACTTAGCTAGTGGCTACTGTATTGAACAGTGCAGCTCTAGACAGCTCATTGAGAAAGAAATGGTGGGGTGCTCTTGAACCTTGTCTCGTCTTGCCGTCCCCCTGGTGAGGCTGGGAGGGTGGTGTTTTCTCTTCCTCTCAGGAAGGAAGGCTTGTCCTCTCGGGCAATTTCTACACTTCACCAACTCAGGAATCCTGATGCCCCAGCGCCAACGGGTCCCTGGCCGTGTGCCACCACTACTGGGGCAGTGCTTCCCCACCTCGCCAGGCATGTTTTCTGCCCAGCCTGGTAATGCACAGGTGCTCACATGCCCCAGTGGATTTGGCCAGGGCTGTTAATGCAGAGGTGGGGGGTTGGTAGGAAAAGTGGAAGCTTTTGCTTCTTCCTTCCTGCTTCTATGGAGATTGGGTCTGTGCTTTATTTTGACTTCAAAGAGTGCTAGAAACAAGCCCAACAGGGGCCTCCAGAGGTGAACACACAGATCCTCAAACATTTATTGAATATCCAGTGTTTGGAGGACACTGAGGCTTATCTAAAGGAGTGTCTCTGACTTTGAGAATAAATAGCACAGCCTCGAACTCACACCCCGGGAGGCCGTACTGATATTTTATTTAAATTGGTGTGGCTGACCCTTAAACTGGGTTTCCTTTTTTTATCCTCTGGAAACAGAGAAGAGTTGTCGTTTATGTGAAAAAGAGAAGAACAATTCTTCATTATGCTTATTCTCTCCTGTCTGCCAGAGGGGGTGGGGATGGGAATATCACGCGTGGTGCATTTAGTAGACTCAGAAGTGCCCCAAGTCTTGGTGGGATTTGGGGCAGGAGGGTGGAGGATGTTGGAAAGCCATCCTCAAGGTTGGCCCTTGGCTTTGGGCCTTGTGGGAGCTTGGCAAGCAGAGGCAGTTTGGAAGTCCCCAGGGGCCATGAGGAAATCCCCAGCAGCTGAGAGTCCTCAGGGAGCAGCAGGCCTACTGGAGCCACCAGTCAGGTGGTCCGTCCCCGCAGGCAGCCGGGACCTGACTTCGAGGGGATGGTCTCCTGGTCTTCTCAGAGAGGACAAGCCCAGACTTCCCTGCTTGGGCTCTGTGCCCACGAGATGGTGTGGTGTCAACAGGCTCTGAGCAAACCTTTGGGTGTGCCAAGGCAGGGGCTGGGGGAGCCCAAAGCCTCAGTGACCACCTCTGGGGCAGTGATCTGGGGCTGGCCACTCCGAGCCCACTGACCCTCCTGGATTGCTTGTCCCAGACCTCTCCCCACCACACAGGCTCACGGCATCCCTGGAGTCTTCTGTTTACTCATGCAGTCATCCATTCATCCATTTTATTCCATCGATAAGCATTTACTGAGTGCCTGCTATACATAGGGACTGTTTTGGGCTGTGGGGATGGAGCAGTGATGAAAGCAAAGTCTGCGCCGAGCTCATCTTTGCCTCTTCTGGACGTATCCCTCCAGGGTAAAGGGAGAGGCCATCTTGCCGCTTCTGCCCCCTCAGCCTCCAGCTCCCAGGGGGCGCCTCTTGGGGGCGGGACCGGGAGGGCGACCCCAAGGAGGTGCGATCCCGCGGCCTGGGCGCTGCCTGGCCCTTGAGAAGGGGGCGGCCGCCCTCTGCCGGGCTCTAGTGGCACTACAGGGCGGGTGCACACCGGGCCTCCAGGCGCATGTGCCAGCCGGGCCCCGCCCCCGACTCCGCCCCTGCGCTGGCGGCGGGGCCGTTGGGGTCAGGAAGCGTAGGCCTCAGGGGTTGGGGGCGGGGCCGGGGGCTGACTCGGCCGCAACCCAGCGAGGCAGCTCCTGGGCAGGGATGTCTGGGTCCATCCCTGCGCGTACACCTTTGGTCTCGGAGGGTTTCCTCTCAGACCTCCTTCCCCTCCCTGCGGCCACCCCTAGGCTTCAAGAGGGTCTGTTCCCTTCCTTTGGGATCCACTGGTTATTGATGCCCAGTAAAATTTCAGAAAAAAACCTTGGTATCTCAAAGGGTACCATTCACTGTCTACTGACACACTTACACTGTTATTTTATAGGAGAGAAGACATTTCTTACACACCAAAAAAAAAAAAAAAAAAAAAGTAATAAAGGATAATCATTGCCAACAGAGGGAAGGCACAGGTGCTGAGAAACCTTTGAACTGACCATCCCGAAGAATGCATCTGTCTGGTGGTGGGGAGTCTCCAGGAAGCATAAATGCTCCAGGCTCTCCCCAGCCCTGAGAGCATAGTGCTGGAAACAAGACTTCCCCCAACTTCCTTAAATAAAGAGTTCTATTAGTGACACTTTATACATTGCAAATTAGTCATAACACAAGCACTACATAATTAGTATCCATTTATGGAGACAGTGTTTATAGCCCACCCCCCCCTTTTCTTTTAAGAGTTTTGATTTAAAGGGGAACTAGAAAGACAAATGGGGTCAGAGGAGTATTCTTTAATTAAAATGCTAATTAGAACCTCAGTCTCAATGTTTTACAAACTACCTCCCTCTAAACCAGCCTCAAGAAGTTCACAGTCTAGTGGTAAGGGGATGAAACAAACAAAAAACAAAAAACCCCACAACAGGCATTGTGCTTCCCCACAGTGTTCACCGTGAGGTATTACACATCATCATTAGTTGCAAGAGTAAACGACTTACTCCTCACAGCCTCCTGTCTAGCCTGCTCCCAGCTCTGCTTAACCACTTTGCCTGACCCAGTGCCCGAAACAGAGCCAAGGCCCTTTCACTCACCCAACACTACCAACGTGGGAGAGCAGAGTAGTTGAAGTTGTTACTCAATCTGGATATCCCTTTGTTCCCCATTCTTTTCTGCCTGGCTAATTGCACATGTACCTTTCAGATCAGTTAGTTAAATCCAATGGATATTTATTGAACACCTACTATGTGCCTGGTTCTGGGGAGTAGGATGGTATCTAAAGGAAGTAGGAAATCGTCCCTGTTCTCCAGGGGGAGAAGGCTTAAGCACATGACACAAATAGATTACCATCAAAACATCAGTTTAGTCATGGCATATACTCATTAAACTTCAATAAATTCAATTACAGTTCCCCTCTCCCGCAATCCGAAAGTAGAGCGTTCCTATGAAACCTTTTGGAAGCTGAAATGGCGTAAAGTAAAGAAGCAATGACCTTAAGGCACATTTTGCTAATGGATGCATTTTTAAAAATCGAGATAAAGCACACATACAGATTCACTTCAAAGCTTTGATGGTTTGATGCTGAGATGCTGAGTGTAGTTCCTGGGGAAGGAGCTTGGCAGTGCTACCCGGCCTGTGTTCTGCCTCTATAACGCTTGCTGCAAAACAAACACTGGACACTATTTTTGTTCTTAGCATTTTTTTGTAAAAGCGAAAATCCTCTTCAGATTTCTTTTGCTTATCGGAAACAGGTACTAATGTATGCCTTTCGTAAAAGCCAAGTGGCATAAAACAAACCTTCAAAAAATGGAGGATACCTGTATGTGGTTGTGTAGGAAACTATATATTACTGTAGTCTGAAATTGTAACCATTGTATTTTGTATACTTTTACTCAATGCTGTACATGACTGTATACATTATGCTTTCAGATATATAGAATGGTATATACAAACCCATGTGTACTATACTTTGTGAGCAAGTTTAGGGATTTTTAAGAGTAATTTTGACTATATTCTATTTCTGCCTTACCTGCTGACTTTAGAATCTAATCCCACATGGTATGTGACTCCCCTGTATGTAATAGAGCACCGTGTTGAGTATACTCAAGAACCACCATGCATATGTGCTGATGTTTAGGTATAGACAGTGAACACTGTGGTTTTTAATAATAATTTAATCACTACTGACAATTTGCTAGGCCTAATGCTAGGTGCTTTCCATGTACTTCTTTTTTTTTTAATAAATTTATTTATTTTATTTATTTATTTTTGGTTGTGTTGGGTCTTCGTTACTGCACTTGGGCTTTCTCTAGTTGCGGCGAGTGGGGGCTACTGTTCGTTGCGGTGCGCGGGCTTCTTATTGCAGTGTCTCTCTTGCCGCCGAGCACAGGCTTTAGGCACCCAGGCTCAGTAGTTGTGGCTCTCAGGCTCTAGAATGCAGGCTCAGTAGTTGTGGCACACGGGCTTAGTTGCTCCGTGGCATGTGGGATCTTCCTGGACCAGGGCTCGAACCCGTGTCCCCTGCATTGGCAGGTGGATTCTTAACCACTGTGCCACCAGGGAAGTCCCACTATTTTTTTTTTTTTTAATTCTCACGACAACCCCATAAGGTAAGTGTACTATTATAAGGCAAAAAGTGGAAAGTCTAAAAAATCGAGTAACTTTCCCTTAGGTCAGACTGCAAGAAAGAGGCCGAGCTGGGATTCAGACTTTGCACTCTGTTACCACGCAGGTCTTGGGTTTTGGGAAAGGCTTCATGAAGGAGGTGGAACTCAAGATGGACTTTGAGAAATGGGGAAGGTGGAGGGGCTGGTGGAGAAGCTTTCATAAGTAAAGGCTCTGTGGGAGATGAGGGCAGGGAGCCGTGGGATGATCTACCTGAGAGAGTGAGAGCCTGGAGTGCTGGGGAGAGGGCGAGGGTGAGAGGAAGTTGAGGGTGAAGTGCTGAGGAGGGCCCAGATTGTGGCTGTCCTTAGAGGGAGGCTGAGGTGCCTGGAGGTGGTCCGGCTGCCCTTGGGAGTGACCGCGTGGCCCCCAGAGCCATAGGGCAGGCTTAAGGACCAGGTCCTGAGACAGCACTGAGCTTTGAGCAGCAGAGGGACTAATGGTGATTATGTGTGAAGCTGAGTGGGTTGCCAGGGCCCCAGTTTCCCCCTCTGAATGAAGAGGTTTCCCTTTTCACTAAGGGAAGTGAAACTGCCCTGAGATGGTCTCCGTCAGTAACACCAAGCATCTCAGAGACAGAATGGACAGGATCTAGTCATCTGAGTAGAAACTCGGAACGGACGGGCCCACGGTTACTACTAGTAAGTCAGACAAGACTGTGCAGATGAAGTGACACTCGGTCACCCAGAAATCATCTTCCAGGGCACTGCCGAATGGCAGGTGAGCCTCGAAGGCCCTCAAGCAGCCAACGTAGAGAACACTGAGTCTGCGTGTGAAAACCCAGGCCTTTCACTCACAGGAGAGGCTGTGTGTTCGCTGACATCCCATTTGTTCTGCTCTGGACTCTTCTATCAGGCTTGGTTATCTGGCTTTACAGCCTTTGGCAGAAACAGCATATTAGAAGGAGGTGAGACTGCTCAAGACAGGCATGCTGACAGGCAGAGTGACAGCCGATGGTCTGGCAGGGGTAGGGGACAAAAGAACTAAACCGCAGATACACAGACACAAAGGGCGTCTGGCCTTGCTAACATGGGGGTAGCCCGAGGCTTCAGGTTGACTGCGGTGCCGAGACGGGGCTGGTGCCCTTGGAGAGTGGTTTGGGGTGTTGGTGGGGCAGAAGCCAGGCTGTAAGTCAGGAGCTCAGAGTTTAAGATGTTAGAGATGAGTTCAGAGTATTTTACCAAAGAAAGTTAGAGAGTCTATAAAATGTTTGTTATTTTTATGATTGGAAATAGTAATAGAATTTAGAAACCTACTTAAAATAGAAAGTATTTTGTCCCTTAAAGGGGGTAGGCTTCAGTCACCTGAAAATTTTGCTTGTGGTGCCTCTCCCCCACCCCAATGATCACAGATAGATAATAATTGTTAAAACTTATTGAAAACATATGGGCTGGACCCTGTTCTTAGGACTTTGCAAGTACTAATTCATTTAATCCCTACAATAACCCTATGTAGTAGGCACTATTATTTCCCCCATTTTATAGGTGAAGAAATGGAAGCACAGAGTTAAGTCGTGTAGTTTACTGCATGGAAGAGCCACTATTGAATCAGGCAGTCTGGCTCTGGAGGCCTCACTAACTTAACCACAGTACAGTGTGAATAATTCCTTTAAAGCAGTGGTTCTCAGAATCACCCAGAGAGGGCTGGTAAAAACATAAATGCTGGGTTTCTGATTCAGTAGGTCTGGGGTGGGGCCCTAGAATTTATATTTCTAACAAGTTCCTAGGTGATGCTGGTCCTGCTGGTCTGGAGACCACATTTTGAAAACCAAAGCCCTTTCACTGACTGAGACTTCACCAATTTCATGCTAAGAGAGTCAGTGCAGCATAATCCTCATTTTGCAGATGAGGGCAATCTAAGTCACCTGCCCATGGTCACACAGCTAAGTCATTCATTCCTTCATTCACTGACTCTCTCATTGATATAACAAATGGGCACCTCTGCACTAGGCTTTATGTTGACCTTCCAGTCAAGCAGCTCTCGGCTGTGGCTGTATGTAAGAATCACGGGGGGAGCTTTTAAAATTCCCAGTGCCCGAGCCGCCCTCCCAGACCAATTAAATCAGAAACTAGGGGGAAGAGGTGGGATCCAGGCATCAGTATTTTTAAAGTCCCACTGGGGATTTCAGTGTGCCACTGAGGCAAGTGGCACCACTGTGTCAAGAAAGCACTGGAGGTACGAAGACCTGTGACATGGCACGTGCCCCGAAGGGCCAGACCACCTCCCCGGGAAGACACACCACTCCCTAGAAAGCAGAATCACGAGCCCAGCGTCCTAACGGCTTGTACAGCGAGTGGCAGTAGGAGCCGGAGCTGGGCTTTGGTCCTCTTGGGCAGTGCTTAGCAACCTCTTCGCAGAGAAAGTAATACTGTTTACAGGACCCACTGGGCTCACAGGACCGGCCAGGGTGACAGGCCTGGGGTCTCCAGACACCCTGTTGGGCACTGGTTAGGAGACAGCTCTGCTCTGGCTTCTCAGCACCCCCGCCCTCCCCTCCCCCTCCCCCTCCCCCGCCCTTTTTCTTTCTGGAGAGGAAGAGGGAGGCAACGACTGTTTCCTTTTTTGCTGCAGAGCTGACAGCTTCTGAGACAGCTTCAAAAGACCTGTCTTTTGGCTCCTTCCCACCTGCGCCCAGCTCCCATTTCAGCCTCACTGGTGTCCCCAGCCCTGGTCTGGGCACCCTGTGGTGCTAACTGAAGAGCCAGGCCAGGTTTCTCTTCGTGAGGAACGCTGGCCTCTCACTGGCAGCCCTCGCTCATCCGCCAGACACCCAAGATTTCCTCTCTGCTTGGCCGAGGCCCACCCACCACGCCCCACCTACCCCACCTACCCCACCCTCCTCTGTGCCTGCGCAGTCACTGGCTGTGTGTGGGAGAGGGATGTCTACGCAGAGCGTGAATTGATCCTATGCACGTCCCCGGTGTATTTATTACAGGGAGGCGGCCACAGTGGGCCTCAGACTGATCGTGTGGGTCGCTGCTCCTGCTGGACTTTGCAGGATGGCTGTGTTTGCGCACAGTGGGCAGTGGGCCCTGTGTGTTGTATTGGATGTGACGTTAGTGGTTGTCTTGGCCTCTGCCGCAGTAATTAGATGGCTGGGGTGAGCCTATGATTTGTGTGTTCTCAGGAACACTGTGCTGTGATCGAGTGTTCATGCGTGCTGGGGTGTGTGTGTGTACACGTGAACGCGCATGTGCCTGTTTTGACCCTGGCCTGTGGGGCTGGGGGGCTGCAGGTCTCAAATTCCTCTGCTATTTTTAGGGGCCATATCAGCTCAGCTGTCGGGAGCCTGGGTGTGTGTCAGTCGGAAAGTCTCACCCTCCCCGTCCCTTGCCCCTAACCCTCCAACACTGCCTGCCCCCCACCCCACGTCCTCACTCCAGGAGCCTCCTTCTCCTCTTCCACGCGTGCTGTATCACCCTCTCCTCCCGGCATACCTGGTACCCGCAGTCCTCCAGGCCACTCACTCTCTCACTCTCTCCCACTGGCTCTGGCCAGGGTTGGGCAGCTCTGGACGGGAGGGGCCTGGAGAGAGGGAGGGGAACAGGGGCGGGGCTGCTGCCAGTGCTATTTTGAGCTGCTAACGGAGCAGCATCGGAGAGGAGACTCCTTGCTCTGGCCTGCTGCAGGCCAGGCTATGCGGGTGAGTGTCCCTCTGACCCCCCACCCCGGAAATGTCCCAGGCTCCTCATGCTGTTTCCTCATTTAGGAAAGGAGGGGACTTTTTGTTATTTCCCTCGAGGTGGCTGAAGTAGGTGGGGAGGGAGGCGTGAGGCTGCCTTGGTGGGGAGAGAATTATCCATCCCCGCAGCCTCTACCTCTCAGAGGCGAGGGGCAGGGCTTGCTGGGCCTGACTCATGACTTTGGAGGTCTTGTCCCTGCTTTGCGTTGCCAGCATGGCCCTCCACCCCCTCTTCCCCTGGTGGACAAGAGAGAGGGGCTTAAGAGGGGTGGCTTTTGGAGTTGTCAGGGATCCCCCTTTCATTGTCCCCGAGAGTGGACTTAGCATGGGCTCCTCCATTTCTGTGGATCGGACACTCGGAAGGGCCACAGATGGCATCTTGGGGAGTAAGTTCCTTAAAAAAGCAAGTGAGGAGAGACACAGCGGCCTCCCAGTCTGTTCCGTTCCCCCACGCCGCCCCTCCCGGCCACCAAGGGTAAGGTTTTCAGTTGTGTCAGCAGTTGGCAGAGAGTATGGGCTGGCCTGGTGCGGAGGTGTATCAGGAGCCTGAGATGTGCCTAGGAGCATTTGTATCTCCCTGTGCCCAAGGACTGCCCCGCTCCAGCCACAAAACTGGCACCAGCGCCGACATGTGTGGGCGGGCTGGGGGTGGGGCCCGAGAGACTTCTCACCCTGAGAGTGGGTGCTTCCTGGTAGAGCTTATAACTCACCCCGCCTTGGGCCTCCAGGTCCCGGCATCAGGTCACAGACTTGGGGCCATGCACGCCGATGGCCAGGCAGTTGGCAAAGTGCCCTGCAGAGGGGCAGTGAGTATCCCCAGAGAAGGGGGTGCCTCCAGCAGGTCTGGCCGTTGGAGGAGGAAGCCCGGGCCTCTGCAACTGCAGTGGCAGCAGGAAGCCATCCCAGCGCACCTGCTTCCTCCAGGCTGGCCTGGCCGACAGTGGCCGCGCGCTTGGCTACTTTCTGTTCCGCCCTGGGTGGGGGGAGGGCTCTCGCTGGAGGCTGGACCAAAGAGGCCAGGGTGTCCCTGCCAAGCTCTTCTCCCCTTTCTCCTCTGGCAGCATGGCCTTTAGGCCAGTCCCTGCAGAGCCCCCCCATTCCTCCCAAGCGGCTCTGTATAAAGCTTATTCCAGTCATGGGTGGGTGGAGGGGTAGGCCATCTCTGGAAACCCCAGCTTTCTACCCAAACTGTTGCTCTGGCAGGTGATGTCATGGAAGGACAATGGCACAGGCGAACCAAGGGAGGTGGGGGCAGGGCTTCCTTCCATCCCCTAACATGAGCCTCTGAGGTTCTTGCTGGAGGACAGACCTGGGCATAAGTCCCAATCAGCCACTCGCTGCTATGAGACCTTGGGCAGGTCATTTCTAAGCCTCCTTTTGCTCATTTGTAAAGTAGGAATCATACTAGTATCTACTTCAGAGGGATGTTGTGAGGATTAAAGGAGATAATGCATGTAAAGCGTTCAGCACGGTACCTGGCACTTAGTACATGCTCAAGAAAGGCTAACTGTTCTTACTGTTATTTCTTCCCTGCACCTTCATCCTCCTCCACATCCTTAGATTAGTCGGTACTAGGCTAGGACTGGCAGGGAGAGGGTCAAGTGGGAGCTCCCCTCTGTGTTCAAATGGGAAAGGAGAGAGAGGAGGATGCCATGAGAAGCCCGGAGCGTGTGTGCGAGTTGGTAGAGAGAAGAGCTGCCACGTTCCCTTGGCCACAGGCAGCAGGATCTTCCCTTCCCCTAGGCAGTCTTTCTCAGGGTGTCCACTGCCCTCGGGGGCTTGCAGTGGGTGGACATCTGGCATGGATGTCCGCGACACATTTGTCCAGGCTGAGCACTCCATGCCTGAGGGGTGCCTGGTGGGTGGAACGATCCCCCTGGGGGCATTTGTGCACCTGTACCCTCCTGTGAGGGGCACAGAGGATGATAAGTGAAGGGTGGATGGTCCTTGCTCATGATGCAGAGGGTAAAACCCAGCCTGACCCAGCCCCCTGAGCCTTGGAAGCCTTTGGGGCTGAGGGTAGATGGGTCCCTCAGCACATTTCTTGGATTTCTCCTCTTTGAGAACAAATGCTTTTAGCTATTATCTCCTCTGCTTTTTCTTTTTTATTGACTGTTTAGCCATCTTTATAATAGAAATAAATAGTAAGTAACAAATACATAACAAAATAAATACCAAATGTCTCTATTGTGTCCAGTTTGCACAATTTACAACATTGTTACGATCACTGTTTGCTTTCTATTTAGGTGCTAGTTTTTTTTTGAATGATGTTCTTTTAGGAGGAGTTTTCCATATGGTTACATTGTCCACATATTTGTTAGTTTAAATGGCAACACAACAGTGTATTGTACTGAAGTAACATAGTTTACCTAACCCCTCCCTAACTCTAGGGAGTTAATTATTTCCAATTTAGGGCTATTATAGACAGTGCATTTTTGTATTGGTCTGTGGAGGTTTTCTTTCTCTTCCTTTCTTTAAGTCAGCTCGTACATTCCTGAAGATGGGACAGCCAGGCCAGAGGATGATGCATTTCATGGCTATTGTTGGCTCCAGGAAGAGCTACTAAGCAATTTCAGAGTGTCCTGCCCTCCCTTCATCCCCATGGCAATTGGGTTTACTATCTACTTATTGTTGCTAAATTTAGAGATTATACCTCCCTTGTTTTCCCCACGTCCCTGGGAATCAGGATCGACAAGTCTTATTCTCCATAGTTTACAGCTGACAGAAGAGACCAGATGGGAATAAGAGGTTTGTACAGAGAACCCCCATTGCAGGACCGTGAGGCAGCAAACATTTATTTAGTGCCCACAGTATGATGAGTAAAACAGAGTCCTGCCTGTGAGGAAATCACAGTCCGGGGAGTGTTGTAGACACACAAACATCCCCCCAAGATCCATCCTGGGTGTGAATCCCACTGCTGCCACTTACCAGCTGGGGGGCTCTCAGCAAGGTACGCGCCTTCTCGGTTTTCTTACCTAGAAAGTGGGTTTTTGTGAGGATTGGAGGAGGAGACAGCGTAAAGCGCCTACCACTGTGCCAGATACCACAGTGAGTGTTTGGTGAGCATTGGTTTCTCTTCCCTTCCCCGAAGAGAAGAGGCCAGAAGTGCCAGAGAGGGAGGAGGTGGTCAGAGCCTCAGAGAATGGCAGGGTCGTGGTCCCTTTGCAAGTCCAGAAACTCAGTTTGGGCACGTTGAATGCTAGTAAGCTCCACACTATCAATCCATGCCGTGGTTGGACCCAGACCTCCTGAACCTCAACGCTGACGCAGATCTTAACCAGAGTTGGCTACTAAGGATGACTCAGCCCCTCTGACCCTGCCTAACATAGCAGAAAAGGTGGGCCTCTGAGGGAGCAGCACAGGCTTGCAGTCAGAGCCACTTGGGTTCAAATCCCAGCTCCATCACTTACCAGCTTTGTGACTTAATCTCTTTCTGAGTCTTTCTCCTCATCAGTAAAGTGGAAATAATAATAATTCTCATGTCATGAGGCTGTCATAAGATTTTCATATGAAAATATGTGTTAAATATTTTTACAGGGCCCATCTCATTGTAGGTGTTCCATACTCAGTAATTAATATTGCTGGAAATGTCTGAACTCTCCAGAGATGGAACAGGTCAGGGAAGAGAGGCTTTGGCTCCCAAGCACCCTTGCTCCACAGAACCATAAGTTCTCAGCTCTGGAGGTGACTGTACCAGAGATACGGCCACCATCTTTGGGACTGTGTTCCTTACCTGTTCTGTATTGGATAAAGATAGGTTATTCCTGATCCTAAGCAAATCTTAGTTAAAATCTAGTGATAAGGAAGAGAGGAGAAAGATCCAGGCAATTTTGCACAGAAGCCACAGAGAGAATTTCCTCCAGGGAAAAACCCACATTTGCGTTCAGAGAAATGCTCATCAGGAACAGCTGATGCAGAGGAACAGGCCCAGGTGTAAATGACCTGGTGTCCTTATAGCCTGAGGCTGATGGGCTCCTCTCTGTACACACAGGAGAACTGGAGCAGGACATCAAAGAACGAATGAGTTAATTAAACAAACAAACAAACTTAAAGTCTAGCATGAACTGGATAATAGGATAGAAACATCAACAAAGCAAATTTAAAGTAATTCACTGAAAACAAACATTCTCTGTTTTTTCGCTATTAATTCAGGATAAGTAAGAATAAGAATGAACCAGTTTTTTAACTCCACTGACTTGAACGGATTCTTGAGATGAAGCCTTTCACTGAGCTGAGGCCAATTCTGCCTGTTGAATTTCAAGAGGACCCGCTCTAGTTTCTAACCACCAGACGGGGCAGCTGTGCAGTTCTCCAGGCCTCTTGCCCCTGGCAGGTGCTGGTGAGTTGCAGGTAAAAGGCAAAGCCACAGGAGTCCTAGAGCAGCTTCCTTAATCCCCTCCTGGCTCCCAGGCCCGCAGCGTTGGTTCACTGAATTAAGGGCTTGCATGCCTCTCCCCACCCAGCCTCCTAGGGTGCCAGAGCTGGAAAGGACTTTAGCCATTTCCTGGACTAGTCCATCCCCTAATTCCACAGAGAGGCCCAGAGAGGTGAAGCGGCTTATTCAAGGGCACACAGCTTCCAAGGGCTGTGTCGATGTTCTGTACCCTACCTTGCCTTCTCTTTTCTCTAGTATTTTATTCCTTACTGCTTCTCTGACCTTTTGAGCTTTGGAATCCTTCCCCCTCCACTTCATCCCTCCTTTCCCCTGTGGCCCACAGTCTTTGTCCCGGCAGGTCCTGGCCTTTAGGAAGACTCCAAGTCCCTGAGAGACCCTGCCCCCCATTTCTTCTCTGGCCCAGAGTGCAGGCTACTTTCGGCACCATGGCCTTTTCATCAAGGTTCGCCTTCTGGGAGCAAAAGGAAAGTTGTATTTCAAAACTCTTTATGCTTTTCTTATGTGCTTGGCATGGTGTGTGCAGGCAGGAGACTGGCTTGTGGGAACGGGAGCTTTGGAAGCTAGAGACGGGTTGGGGCATGTGTGTGTACTTGGGGGCCGAGGAGAATGACCAGGGGGGTCCATGAACTCACTCTTCTGTCTGGATGGGCTCCTGTGCTGAGTCACGTTCCTCCCCTGAGCTCCACCTCTGGTGAGCTGAGCTGCCTTTTGTCCCACTGGTGCCCCTCCAAGTTAACCCTTCACACCCTTCCCACTGCTGCTGCTCTGACTCACCCCTGGGAATGTGAGCTGCTATGCAGGGGCCGCTGGGAATGGCTTTGGCTCTGAGGCCTCAGAACTGGGTCTCCCCGAGTCTGGGGGCTGTGATGGGTAGGGGGAGAGGAGCCAAGAGAGGGGAACCAGGCCAGTTGGCCACCTGGGGCCAGAGGGTGATTCAGGCTGCAGACCTGGGCGTGCCTTTGTGCTGTGTACAGTCCCCAGCTGGGCAATGACCTACAACAGACAGAAGCCTTCGGGTGGGGGAGGGGCAGTGAGTCAGCCTCAGGCTAAATCCAGAGCTGAGCTCAGAGCTAGGTCTAGTGTCCCAGACATTTTAGGGGGCAGCCGCTGTTTCCCTCAATGCCTCACCACTGGGGAAAGACCCTTGAGGTCCCAAGCTTGAGCCACTGGAAGGAGGACAGATTTGGAGCTGCTGAAGGACACGGAGTGGACTTGGAATCTGGGCCATCCCTGAGCCCGAGCTAACAGCACTGCGTGCAGTAATGAGCGTGTCTGGGTGTGAACACTTGCTGTCCCTCTAACCTGTATGTCTGGGAGCTAATGCACGGTGTGATGGGGCAAGGGGAGTGGGCAGTGATGGGCATTTGTAGGGGCAGCAGGTGCAGACCTAGACTCTCCCACTCCTCTTCCTTACCTCTCCATCAGCCCCTCCCTTCCTTTTCTCTGCTCCAATACTAATTTCTAAAGTCGTGGAGTCCACTCTGATGAATAATCACCATTTTCCCTGTGTCCGTGGCACTGTGTACTAACATTGAAGCTTGAGCCCATTGTAAAAAGCTCTATGGGCTATTAGCTTTAAAACTGCAGCAGCCATCATGCTGGTCAGTGCCCCAGGCACTGCTAATTAGAGCTCAAAAATCCGCCATGGACCCTGGTTGCAAATGGAGAGTCCCCCCAGGTGGATAATTAAAATGATTTTGGATGAGTTTCTAAGGATCTTTTCCATCAGGAATCAAGGACACCTTCCCATGCTCCTGCCCCATGTGCTGGGAAAGAGTCATGCTGAGGATGGGGTAGGGCTGGTGGCAGACCTGTCTTTTTCCTACAGTCCTAAGTGACTGGGGAAAGAAGAGAAATGAAATCCATGAGGACTGCCTGAGCTTTTGGAGGAAGAGATGCTGGTGAGGGGGAGGGGAGAAGGCTCTCCCAGACTTGAGGCCTGGTCCTCTGGGTCTGTTCTGAGCCAGGCTCTGAGCTGAAAGAACCATCAGAGTGGCCATATTGTCTGTCCTTTTTCCAGATATATTACGGTCTCTGCCCTTTGCCCCTGACTCTACTCCTACCTTCTGACTTGGGCCAACCAGCTCCTGGGCTGGGCACACACCCCAGAGCCCAGGCATCTTTCCTTCCTCCACGCCCCACCCCGAACCTTGGGGTTGCCTCCCTCAGCTGCATGGTTGGCAGAGTTTTGTGGGTCTGAGGTTGGGAAGATATCTGGCCTCCTGAATCCCCGCCTCTACCCGACTTCCTGCCTCCAGCCAGAGCTCAGCGGTCTGGTTGGGAAGGCACGCAGGCTCTGTGCTGGGGGAAATCATACGGACCTAGAAGCAAGCCTGAGCCATCCTGATAGGGGCCACCTATTACCCCACACTGAGCTCTGCTGGCCCAGCCGGCCCCCCATGCTGGGGTCATTCCCTCCTCCTCAGTCCCTAGGTCAGGGAGGCTCTTCTTCAGACCACTTCCTGTCTGAGCTGCGAATGGCTCTTGTAGTTTAGCCCGAGTTGAATTAGCTGGATCTTTCTCTCCACCCTGTAACCAAGGCCATGATGTCGCTCTCATGGGTGGACCTCTTTAGGCAGCCTAGGTGGGTCACGTGGCTGGTCACTGAGGGCAAAGGGTACTTGGCTTTAACCACCCCCAGAGACTTCATTCTTGAAGTTGTCACTGGACAATTTTGACGCCAGGATAGGATATCTGTTGCCCAAGTCCATAGCCCCAGGACTCCTAAGCACTCAGGAGCTCTGCCTCTCAGAGAGAGCGACTGCTTGGATGTTTTCCTTCTGTGCTTTTAGTGCTGGGTCTCCCCACCCTGAGCTCTGACCTGCAAAGTGACTTCTTTGTCTGCTCCCTCAGGTTAAGGAGGAGGACAAAACTCTGCCGAAGCCTGGTCCTCCTGCCAAGGAGGGAGGGGCTGTAAGTGCTTCTCCTAGACCCGTGTGTGTGTGTGTGTGTGTGTGTGTGTGTGTGTGTGTGTGTGTGTGTGAGAGAGAGAGAGAGAGAGAGAGGGAGAGAGTTGTGTGTCCAGGTGGGTTGTGTCCACAAGCCCAGGCCTAGTCTGGGAGGCAGTTCCACGTAGCAGGCAGGCACGGCAGGGTGCCCCTTCCCGTGTGGGGTGGCTAGAGGGAATTCCAGTAAAGTGACAGGAAGTGCAGCATGTGTGATGCCAACCTGGTGTGTGTGAAGGAGATGGCAATGCCAAGGCATGTTGGGGACCTCTCCCTAAGCCCCCTCTTTAGTTCCTACCTATAGTTCTGGTTTCCTGAACTCTTTGGGGCTGGAGAGGCTTAGGCAGGCAAATGAGAGCTCAGCTGTTGGGCCTCTTCGTCCTGCTCTGGGTGGCACAAGCCAAGGGCGGGGAGGGATTTCACCGCAGCTGCTGCTGTCTCTTCCCAAGACCCTGTCAGCTGCTCAGTGCGGGTGACCTAGAGGCAGGCTCCAGCCGTGCAGTGCCACTACCCCCCACCAAGTCATTCTGCCTTGGGATAGAGACCCTGAATAAAGTTGGACACTTTTAAGGCAAGAGAGGGGACACAATTCTAGAATAGCCAGGTCCAGAGATGTGTAGTTAGGAGAGGGCTGCTGTTGATCTAGGGGGCAGGAGTGCCCAGGGCTCGGGAACAGAGCTGGATCACAAAACAGATCTGTACTTCATTACCCCACATGGTGCCTGCCCCCTGCCCCCCACACACACCCCTTTCTTGAGTAGAGATTTGATTAGCCAGGTGTTATGGCTTCCACCTGATCTGTAAGCAGTGCTGCAAGGTCAGGGTGATTTCAAGGGCATATGTTTGAGATTTGCGAGGGAGCGGCCTTGGAGAATGCCAGATTTGGGGGGGAAATTATGTGTAAAGTGCTTAGAAGACTGCCTGGCACATAATAAGCTCCGTTTAAGTATTAACAGTTGCTATCATCATCATCATTGTCATTGTCATTGTCATCATGAGCTTCAGTTAGAAGGCATGGGAGGAAAGCCAGAAGTGGGGGGCAGGGAGTGAGGCCCAGCAGCTGGGGCCATAGCAGCTCTGCAGGGCCCTGACATGCCACTGAACACTCTTGGCCCAAGAGGTTGAGGAAGAGGCCCCTTCAAGGCCTCCCTTTCCCACCCCTGCAGCAGGGCCACCCTGTACCTGAGGCCTGGGCTGAGGTCGTTTGGCTCAGCTCTGCTCAGGATGTGGGTCTCTGTCCACACGGCAGCCAGAGGTCTGTCCACTCTGTGAGCGCCCTCCTGCATTTCAATAGAGATGGCAGCCAGGTACACCCTAGAACCAAGGTCACTGTTTGGGGAACGAGGACTCAAGCACAGCTCATTAGTGGCAGGGCACTGCCTGACCCGCAAGGAGCCCCTAGGTTGACCTGGCTCTCCCAGGCAATGTGGCTTGGCTTTGCAGGAAACTGCCCTGCCATTAGCCAGCCTGGCCTGCCCAGTGGCGGTCCCTCGGGACCGCAGACAGTCCCCACCAGGCAGAGTGTGCCAGCATCTTCAGTGGACTCCTGGGTGCCCAGAGCCTAGCTGGCTGAGCCTAGACAGAGTGGAGCTGTGGTCGCTTGAGTGCTTAACCCTTTGAGTGCTGCAGCTGCTGCCACCTCTTCCTCCTGTCATTCCACGTGCACACTCTGGGAGCTAGGAGGCCTCCAGCCCTTGAGAAGTTTGCACAAGGCAAACTGCAGGAAGACTGGCAGAAAGCAGGCTGAGGTGAAGCTTCCTGGGCCAGCACTGGGTTTCTGCAGCTCTGGAGAGTGTGGTGAGGGGTAGACAGTGGCCTCAACCCAGAGGAGTGGGGAGGGAGGAGGCTTGGCATGTCTGCGGGCCAAGAATTACTTCCTAATTACGGTTTTCATTGGGATGGGCAGGCTCTGGGTCTGACTACAGAGGAAGTTGGGTGATAGAAGGACCAGGGACCACAAAGGCAGGAAGCCCCAGAGTTAGGCCCAGGATTGATGGTAGGAATTGGTGTTTGACCTCGCCATGCTCCGTCTCTGCCGTGTTTGGGCTGTGAGGGAGCGGGCTTCCTGGGATGCGGGCTTAGTTGCTGTCCTGACATAAGCCAGTAACTCTGGGGTACCTCATGGGCCTCTGGGCACCCTGTGCTGGCCTCTCACAGCTCCTTGCTAAGCCTGGAGATAGACGGCAGGTGACCTGCTGTGCTTTATGGGAGAGAGAAAGAAGCCAAACTCTTCGATGCAGTTGTTCTATCTGGAAGATGGAAAGAGGGCTTCCTGGGGCGGCCTCTTGGAGCTTGTGTTGTTTGTTGGATGAATGGAATGTCTGTTCCACGACTAGATGTGAGGTCACACCTCTTACTTCCTCTTTGTGGGGCGGGCAGGGACACAGGCTGATGCTAATGTCTCCCTGTATTTGTGTGACTGTAGCTAGAGGGCAGCTCAAAGGGCAGCAGTGGCCCATCTAAGAGTCCTCAGCCTTCCACCAGCCCTGTACCCTCAGAGGCCCCCCAGAGAGCCAAGAGCCCTGCATCCACACTCACCATGAACGGCCCGAGGACTGCCTCAGTGGAAGGCCCCAGCGAGGAGGCCCAGGGCCTGTCCCGGAAGAGGGTGGCGAATGCAGTGAGGAAGGTGGTGAGCAAGGTGCTGCCTGTTGAGGAGCCTGGGAGCAGCGCCAAGGAGCCTCCGGGCAGAGCGGTCAGATCTCCTGAGCACCCAGCTCGAGGCAGGAAGGGAGAAAAGGCAGCCCCTGGTCCGAAGCTGCCACCCCCTCCTGCTCCCCCTGCTCGGCCTAAGTCCGAAGCAGAGAAGGAGGCCGCCAAGGATGAGCTCTCCGTGGGCCTGCGGAGCCTGATGTCTCGGGGCAGGGGCAAGGACCACAGGCCGCGTGGCAGGCAGCCTCCCGGGAAGGGGGAGAAGCCCTCCAGCCAGGAGCCAGGCTCCTCGGGGAAACCAGTCTCCCCGGAGACAGTGGACTCCTCAGAGAAGCTAGGCTCCCCAGCCCAGCCGGAAGAGCTGGCGGACCCGGGCTCCGCTGACCCGAACCTCAAGCCGAACCTCACTGGATTGCGACAGAACAAGTCACCAGCCCCTGACGTACAGCAGGAGGTACCTGAGTGTGTCACTAACCTCTTACCCTCCCTTACCACCCTCACCTGAGGACTGGCAGCCAGCTTTCCCAAGCCTCTTCCACAAGCCCCGCATGACTGCGAAGCTGGGCCCGGGCCACGTGCCGATGGCAGGGCTGCATGGCTTTCCTTCACCGAATGCCAGAACCCAGGGGACCTGTTAGCTGCATGCGGCTGCTCTTCCACACCTGTGAGGGAGTTGGGGCCTGGCCCCCAGCTACATGGTATCAGCTTGAGGCCCCAGATCCCAAGCCGAGGATCAGAGCCTTAGCAGCTCAGTGAGAGGGTAGAAAGACAGAATTTCTGGGGTCAGGTGGCCTGTGCTCACATCCCATCCCCAGCCACTCACTCCTGTGGGGCCTCAGCATCTCTGAGCCTTCATCTGTCGAGTGGGGATCACATAGGTCTACCATCCCTCCTCTGAAGCCCCTGGGCCAGAAGTATTTTGGAAATTAGTGATTTTTGTATTTGAGACTGTCACACAATGTACATAATGAGCAGCAACTCGTGACCAAACACATTAATATTTCCACAGGAAAATTATGAATGTTCATGCTGCAGGGGGGGATTAAACAGTCAGGTTTTGCCACCAAAACAGTTAAGAAGAATCTTTTGTTTTGGAGGGCTTTTTGGATTTTAGAATTGCAAATAAGGGATAATACCTACTCTGAAGGGTTGCTGTGAAGATTAGAAAGGATACAGGGAATGAATGCTCTGAGCCTAATCCCTGGCGTGGTGGGTGCTCCGTAAATGGTAGCATCCATAGTGATGCTGATAACAGCGCTTATTGATACCATCATCGCCATCACTACTTCTTCAGGCCTGGCCAGCTGTCCCTCTGGCAGCAGGACTCTTGAGGAGCTCTGGGCCTGGGTGGCAAAGGAGCACAGTGGGTCCCCTTTGTATCTGCGGTCCTGTCTGTCCACAAAGTGCCCTCTGGGTGGGACAGGAGGCTGAGAGGCACAGGGGAGGGCCAAGGACGATCTGTCCAGCCCTTTCCCTTGGAAGGTGATGCCTGCTTGGCTGGTCCTTGGGTTGGGGGGCATTTCTCTTCAAGCTTTCCCATTTTGTGGACCCTTCTGGGGCCTCAGGAGTTGGGTGGGTGGGTAGGTGGGTGGAGCGATGCGTCAAGTTTCACTACTGCTTCTCTGTGCTCCTGTGTGCTCCTTCTGGCTGAAAGGGGACAGTCAGGGGGAAGTGGGGCAGAGTACCACCTAAAGACCTGTCCTGTCTCCCAGGCCCTAGAGGCCCTCCTCTCTGACTGCTACCTGCTAGGATTCCTAAGGTCTCAGACTTGCCTTGCTCCCCATTCCATTCTTCCCGGGCTTTGCAGAACTCAGAAAAGAGCAGGCGGCAGCTTCCCTCACCCCTCCTGGCCCACTCTGCATCAGGGGAGTGACCTCCTGGCACACAGGAGTTGGCAGGGGCGTTTTGGTGTGAGGCGAACCACTAGCCCCTAAGAAGAACCTCCAAGGAGCCAGAGAGCGTCATGCGCCCGTTCCTGGGCCGGCTGCCTTCCCTCTGGCTCCCTGTCCCTCCGCCTCTCACTCAGGTGGAGTTGGGGCTGAGATGGGCCCCAACCTGGAGTTCAGCCACCTGTCGCCTGGGCCCAGGGCAGGGGCCAGAGGATGCGTGTGAGAGCGGGCCATCCTGGTGCTGGAATGGTTAAAGTGGTGGGAAGAATTAACCCTAGAACTCCCGGGCACCTGTTTTTATTCTCATCTGAGAGCTTAGAAACTCAAATTGGTGCCTGGCTTGCCTCCCTGACCCTATTCCACTTACCCACGGGGGTCCCAGTGGCTTCCTGAGCTAGAAGCTTGGTGTGCTGTGCCTCCAGTTCCCCAGGCCAGGACTAATAGTGGTTTGACCTTTAGGCAGGAGCTGCCCCCGAGGTCCAGCTGACCCCCGCAGAGGAGGCCCACCAGCGGCTTGAGAGGATCTTCACAGCTCCTGTAATGCCGCCTCTCACGTGTGGTTCCCAGTCCCTGGTCTCCTCTTTGCTGGGGCTGCTGGCGAGACTGTGTGTGTCTGTGTGTGTAGGCCCACCTGACAATGGAAGTGTGGCTCCCTGGAGGCCTGGGGGCCCTCACATGGGCTTCCCACTTGAAGAAATGAGAGAAGGGCACTGTGGAGGGTCTGAGCACAGTGAGGCCTGTTCATCCAGGGAACCTGTGGGAGGGACCCCTCTGGCTGGAGATCCAGCCCCTTCTCTGGCCCCAGTCTCTTGCCCCGGAGGGCATGTCTTGGTGCCAGGGCCTGATGGGTGCGAGGCAGGGAGCAGACACTCCCCTTTTGTGATGCCCTGGCTCTCCAGACCCAGGTGGGGGCCTGTTAACTCCTTGCCCATTTCTAACAGGCAAGGTCCAAGGCCTGGCTGACTCCCCTTCCTCTCCAGAAAGGCCTTTAAGTAACCAGACAGAGATGGGGAGGTCGAGGCTGGCCACCAGGTCTGTCCACAGTCCCCTGGTTCTTGGGCAGTTGGCAGGTGGACCTGGATGGGTGCTACCTGTGCTTGCCATGGGGTGGGAGTGGTGCAGGGGTGCAGTGGGAGTCTGAGGAAGGGGTCCTAGACTTGGGGCTGCTGGTGGTCCTGTTTGATGAGCTAGGCAGGGGTGACAGCTCTGAAGGGCTGCCCTTGGCCTGGGGAGTGGCACCCTTGGGTGTGTGTCTGGAGGCCAGGGGCAGCCTATACTGGGGTCTGGTGGCTACAGGGGAGCTAGGCTGGGAAATGCCCTGGAGATAAGGCCAGAGGCTCCCAGGGGTCCCAGGCCCTGGGTGCGGTGAGGTGGTCTGGCCTGGCAACACAGAAGAGGAGGCTAATTCAGAATAGACTGGATGGCCAGCCCAGGAGGGACTGTAGCCTGAGGCAGAGAGGCTCGCTCCTGCCGCAGGGAATGACTTATCAGAGCATCTCCTCTGAGGAGTCTGATGGTACCAAGTGTTTCTTCACCAAGCAGGGCCTCTCCTTCCTGGTCTGGCCTCTCCTTGACTAGGTACAATGTACCTGCCAGGCCAGCCCTCCCACCGTCCACCTCCTGGTGCTAAGCCCCTCTCCCCTCCACTTGGCGTGGGGTGCTTGCTGAAGGGGACACGCCAACGGTCTGCTTGTCTTCACCCCTCTTCTCTCTCTCTTCTTTGCTTGCTGCTGGTAGCTGGACCCTGAGGCCGCCTCTCCTGCCCACAGCCAGGTAGGGTACTCCTGCCCCCCTCAGGAGCCCTCCGCTTCCTCTGGTGACCGCCCGCCACCCCCGGCCTGTACCTGGGCTGGCGTCTGTGCCCAGGCCTTGTGCTGGAGTGTAAGGCCTCTTTCCCCTTCTGGCTCCCACCTCACGTGGTATCTGGGGGGACCCCCGGGGGAGGCAGTGCCGGGAGCTGGACATGGAGCAGCTCTGTGTCAGGCCCTGGAGGAGTGTCTAGACTGAGGGTCGCCACTCAGTTTGGCCTCTGTGGCATATGGTTCTTAGCCACGGAAGCCCAAGGACCTGGCCAGAGTTTTGGTTTCTAGGTGTTTCAATTCTGCTCTCGCTGGGTAGAGAAAGCTGGAAAGGCTGAACCCCACCAACGCCACCCCACCCCCTCCCCACTCAGAAGCCTGAAGATGCGCGTCCTCTGTCTCCCCCTGCTGGCCAATGTGGGAACCTGTCTTCAGATTAACTCTAAAGGAGCTAGCTGGAGGCCATGGTCCTTTGATGTCACCTATTCATCAGTCTCCAAACCCTGGACCCATACAACATGCCCATTCAAGACAAAGGTTTCACCTGTCTCATGATTTGAAAAAAAAAAAAGTAATTTTGTATTATAAAGTTAATTTTTTCAAATATAAAGAACTAGACTTTTTTGGATGTCTTAAACGTTGACAGCCCCATAAACGTTGACAGCCCCATAGTGATCCTTAAAACGTTGACAGCCCCATAGTGATCCTCCTATTTGAGGGGTAATTTCACTGGCCCATGATATGCAAAGTCTGGAGACTGCTGTATAAACCAGCCTTCTGACTCTATAGCCCAGAAGGGCTGTCAGCGAGGGAGAGGGAGTTATCTGAAGCCAGAATCCAAGCTGGGAGTAGAACCCAGATCTTTTTCTTTCAGCTCCAAGAAATGTAACAAATAACGTATTTGTTATTATTGTTTCTTGTCCTTTCCAATCCCTCACACAGGGGGTCAGTATCACAGAGCAGTGTCTACGCCTTGGCCCCAGGTCAGTTTCATGAGGGTGGGGGACCCTAGGAGACTAACTGTACCTCGCAGCTGGGGATCCCCAGAGAGTTGGGGGATAGGGCTAGCTTGGGGGCTGCTCATGTGGGGAGTGACCATCCACCCACCAAAGGTCACTGGATCACCCTGCTGCCCCACTGCCCCCATGACAAAAGGAGCCTGATGGGCCATGGGGGCCAGGCCCCGCTCCTGTTTGCCCAGCTCCCCCAGGCACCATTGCTGACCAGCTCAGGTCTCTTAGGGGTGCCAAGTTTGGCAGCCCTACACCCTGACATTGCCCATGAATGCTCCTTCCTGATCAGTGACCACCTGGGCTTCCGGGGGCTCCCAGCCCCTTTATACCCATTCCCATGCCCATCCATGTGGCATGCAAGTCTCTTCCTGTATTTGACAGAGCACTGCTACCCCTGCCCCTGCCTCATGTCCCTGGCCATGCTGCTTCATGCCCCTGTATGGCCTTAGCACGTCCCCATGGGTCTGTGCTCCTTCTGAGGAGGCATGGAGGGGGAGCAGGGAGGCTAGCACGTGCATCTGGGCACTGCCCCTGCCCAGGAGAGCATCCTCTGGAGGGAAGACCAGGGTCAAGGCTAGGACTCACCCATCATTTTGCACTGAAGTCCTTGGAAGACGTTCTCAGATCTTGAGGAAATGCCCTTTCTCAGCTTGGTGAAGGAGGGCCTATTAGGTGGATGAGTGGAGAAGCCAGGCCTGTAAGGTCACAGCAGCTGTGGCCCAGGGTGAGGGCTGGAGGCTCAGGATACCGATCTTACAGTCTTCGCAGGGAGGGAGCAAGAGGGTGGCTGGTGATTTGCTCTCCTGGGATCTGCTCTCTCCTAGGCACATACTCCATGTGTCCCTGTCTTTCCAGACCCTCAGGGCTCTCAGGGTCCCTAGCTCTGTGTCCTTGTCCTCAGGGCTCCTCAGGACCACCGCCACCAGCTCCTGGCTTCCCCACCTTCTTCCTTTGATATCTCTGATGTCTCCCGTTCTGTGTCTGCCGCCCACCTGTCCCCCTCGCCCAGTGGCTCATCCGGAAGCCCTTCCCCTCACATGTCTCCTCTCTCCTGCTGTCCTTGTCTGCTTTCCAGAACAGGGTCTGACTCTTTATTCTTCCCCTCCCTCTGATAGGTGAAGACAGAAGAGCAGATCGCAGCTGAGGAAGCCTGGTATGAGACAGAGAAGGTGTGGCTGGTCCATAAGGATGGCTTCTCACTGGGTGAGTCTGGGGAGACCCAGAGCCTGGGCCTCTCTGGTTTCACGGCTGGGTGGTGGGTGGGCCTTTGGGTCTGGAGAGGCCTGAGTGGTGAGCAAGGAGAGGCTGGTGATACAGTGGGGAGAAGGCAGGACCATGAAGGGCCCAAAGAGGGCTGCCACGGCTTCCTGGGCCCATGTCTGTCTGTCTGTCCCTGCTCTGCAGCCACTCAGCTCAAATCCGAGGAGCTCAGCTTGCCCGAGGGGAAGGTGCGCGTGAAGCTAGACCATGATGGAGCCATCCTGGATGTGGACGAGGATGATGTGGAGAAGGTTTGCAGGAGGCTGGTGGAGGGCACAGGAGGTGGGCCAGGCTGGGCAGGCTGTCCGCTGGCAGAGCAGACTGGATCTGTTCCTCAGTGCCCGCCCGCCTGTCCTGTCACACAGGCTAATGCTCCCTCCTGCGACCGTCTGGAGGATCTGGCCTCGCTGGTGTACCTCAATGAGTCCAGCGTCCTGCACACGCTGCGCCAGCGCTATGGTGCCAGCCTGCTGCACACGTACGCCGGCCCCAGCCTGCTGGTCCTCAGCCCCCGGGGGGCCCCCGCTGTGTACTCGGAGAAGGTGCAGCCCCCCTCAGCTACCATGTGGCCCCACAGACCGCCCCCTCTATCCCCTACCCCCTGCCCACCTTCCCCGACTCTACCCCTTCCCCTTGGCATCCCACGGGGCTCCTGTCCACTCCCACAGTGGCCTTGGGAAGAGGAGTCATTTCAAGGGGTGGGGACAGAAGGCCCTCCCACGACCTCTCACAGAGCCCAGCACTTGGCTCGCACCTGCATTTCCATGCATGACCTTAGCCTCAGAACCTTCTGGCTCCCCTGGAGTGAAAAACCCAGAAAGATATGGGCCTTGGGGGTGAGGGCTGTCTGTGTGGAGCCAGCTAAGAGCGCCTATCCCTTCCTTCCGTCCCTCTTGTGCCCAAGGTGATGCACATGTTCAAGGGGTGTCGGCGGGAGGACATGGCCCCCCACATCTATGCCGTGGCCCAGACCGCATACAGGGCGATGCTGATGAGCCGTCAGGACCAGTCCATCATCCTCCTGGGCAGTAGTGGCAGTGGCAAGACCACCAGCTGCCAGCATCTGGTGCAATATTTGGCCACCATCGCAGGCACCAGCGGGAATAAGGTGTTTTCTGGTGAGGCAGGGGCAACTGGGGAAACAGAATGGGCTGGAGAGGGTTGTGGGGATGGAGGCCCCGCCGAGGTGCCAGCTCTCCTTCTCCCTGGCCCCTCCGTGTCCACAAAACCCCTCGATCCTCAGCAGCCTGGTCTAAGTAACTGAGCCTTCGGGTGCTGGAGGAGCAGCCATGGGCTGGGCCTTCCGTTCTCCCTGGGCCTCTGGAGCCTGTGGCTGGGGGCAAGCTGCCCGTGGCTTTCCTGATGGGTCCTGGGCCTGTCTTCTGCAGTGGACAAGTGGCAGGCTCTGTACACCCTCCTGGAAGCCTTTGGGAACAGCCCCACCATCATGAACAGCAACGCCACCCGCTTCTCCCAGATCCTCTCCCTGGACTTTGACCAAGCCGGCCAGGTGGCCTCAGCCTCCGTTCAGGTGAGGGGACACTCAGGGTAGTAAGAGATTGGCTGCCTGATTTCATGCCCTAGAAATCAGACTCTCTCCTGCACCTGATTTTCCTGGGATTCTTCCCTAACGAAATGGACCCTGGGCCCGGCAGGGCTGGCCTACTTTGCCCTGAGCCTCCACATTCTGCCCCCCGTGCCTCCTGCCCTGTATGGGGCACGGCTCAGCTTCCTGCCCATCTTGGGTTTGCCCACACCCTAGTTGGGGCCCTGGCCCCTGCTCAGGGGTTTCTCTCAGGCTGATTCACCCAGGCAGGGCTGGCCTGTCAGTAAAGTAAGGCCCAGCCAAGGCTGATTCCCTTCCATGCTAATGAAGTATCTCACCACAAAGTGTCCAGCTCCCCAAGAAGACTGTGCCTGGAGGCTGGGCAGGGTGGCAGGGCCTGTGTTCTTCCCTGGCTCTGATGTCTGCCCCAGGTTTGACTATGAGGTGATCTGGCCGCTGGTTGAGCACCTGGAAAATCAGATGCAGCCACTCGCTCCCACGGGCTTGGTTCTTTCTGGTGTGGGTGGGAGAAGCTTGACCTGGCACTGCCTCCTTGCCTACATACCCTCTATGCTGTGCCACAGACGATGCTTCTGGAGAAGCTGCGTGTGGCACGACGCCCAGCCGGTGAGGCCACATTCAATATCTTCTACTACCTGCTGGCCTGTGGGGATGGCACCCTCAGGTGAGATGGGACAGAGGGAACAAGGAGGGTGCTCTGGGCTCCCACCCACTGACAGCTCCTGGGCTTTGCCACTTGATTGCATCCCGTGCCGGTTTATTTCATGCCTGCCATGTGTTAGGCTCTGAGCTAGGCCCTGGGGATGGCGAGATGAATGAGCCATAGGCCCTGCCCGGCGGGAGCTCCCTGGCCCCGGGCATGGGGGACCTGGCTATATGTGAGGGGCACCATTGACCCTTCAGCGTTCCCAGGGCCTAGCTAGGATCTGTGCTCCTGGGAAGCCAGATCTGGAGAGGAAAGCACACCGAGATGCAGGTGGTCAGAGGCTTGCCCACAGTTACACAGCTAGTATGGGGCTAGGCAGGTGTTGAGTCCACACAGGGGCCAAAAGCCCAAGCCTTTTCCCGTGCCCTCCATGCTGGCCTCCCTGCATCCACGTTGGCTCCTCCGCCAGGCTCTTCCCTTTAGACCTTCGGGCTTGCTGACTGTGTCCACTGAGAAGAGGATAAATGATAAGGCTGAGCAAGCAGCCCAGGGCACTATTGTCTTGAGCTCTCCTTGTCACTGAGGGCATGGTCTCAGTCCTGGCTGGACTCACCCTTCAGGCAGGTTCCCTGCTCCCTTCCAGGGGTCTGTCTGGACACTCTCACCAGGGCCTGTCTGTGACCTGTCCTAGGGAGGCCAGTGCTCTGGCCTGGTGTCCAGGCCAATTAGGAAAGGCCACAGCAGCTGGCCTGACAGGAGGACATGATGGGCAGACAGAACTGAGTCTGGAAGCGGAGTCTCTGTCTCCAGCCTGGCAGGGAGATGGACTTGGCGTGGGGACCAAGCACTGTGCTGATGCCTCGTTTGTACCCCTAGGACAGAGCTCCACTTGAACCACTTGGCAGAGAACAATGTGTTTGGGATTGTACCACTGGCCAAGGTGAGGGGCCTATGGGGACGGGTTGGCAGCCCTGGGCCTTGGGGTCGGAGAAGCTTGGAATGGCCTGGAGTGCCTCATGGGAATAGCAGGAGCCCAGCCCAGGCTGGGCGGCTCTACTCTAGCTTGGCCGCCCTGATGGTCCAGCAGCATGGGGGATACCAGAGGGACAGCCCCTCTGAGATCCGGTGCCAGTGTGCCCATCTGTCGCTGCAGCCTGAGGAGAAGCAGAAGGCGGCTCAGCAGTTCAGCAAGCTCCAGACGGCCATGAAGGTGCTGGGCATCTCCCCCGACGAACAGAAAGCCTGCTGGCTCATCCTGGCTGCCATCTACCACCTGGGGGCTGCAGGCGCCACCAAAGGTAACCTGCATTGGATCCCAACAGCCTAGCTGGTCACCTGGGAGAGCTTGTGGGGGCCCAGTTTGTCCACTCCCAGTTTGTCCTGGCCCAGCACAGACTCACCTGTTATCACACACCCCTCTTTGGCTTGTGCCTCTTCCCCGTCCCCTTCATCAGAGCAGAAGTCTCCAAACACCCGGAGAAGCGTCTCTGCCAAGGATGGCCAGAGGCCTGGACTGAGGTGGCAGTGACCGGGAGCACTGTGAAGGGCCGGGGGCTTGGGGGTTTGGAGGCTGAGGGGAGAGAGAAGGGCACTAACTCAGAGCAGTCCCCCTGGAATAACTCTCCTTCTTGTTCCCTTCCTGACAGAGGCCCCCGAGGAGCAAGCGGGTAACTGACCTTGACCCCATCCTGGGGTGTAGGGGCCACCTTGCCCCATCTTGGTGCTTGCCCTGGGCTCTCTCTGGGGGCTGGGCTTGTTCTATCATAGCAGAGGACACTGGCCTGGGAGAAGCCCCAGGGTGGAGGGTGGAGAGAGTGCTTACTGGCAGTGGGGCTTCTCAGAGTCCCAGGAATAGCTGCTTCTACCTGTTTTGTATTCAGATCCTGGAATCTCTCAGGATGCCCTCCGTGGGGCTTATGTGGGGAAGGGTGTGTTGCTTCCTGGGGCTTCCCAAGGCCAGTTTCCCCTCAATCTTCCCTTCTCTCCACTGGTTTGGTAGTAGGTGCCTCTTCCTCTTGCATGTCAGGGTAGAGGCCACTAGGGGGCAGCAGGCACCGTGGTATTGAATGAGCTGCAGCTTCAGCATCAGTGCTTGGGGTCTTGTGAAGGGCTGGAGCTTGGTCTGGCTTGGAAGAGTTCCTTTGCCTTCCTCTGGGATTACATTGATGGTCAGGTGCTCTGAGCTCCTCTTCACCCCTTTCTCCTCCGGTTTAGGGAAAGGGATGCTGCTTCTGAACAGCACCTTGGGCATTGGCTTCATCTTCCTCTGGGATGTGAAGGGCCCCAGGCTGTCAGCAGGAGTGAGGAAGCGCTGGTGGGTGGGAGGGTGGGTGGGTGCATGGAGGAACATGAGTCTGAGTGTTAGGTTCCTTATGATCCCAGCAGGTTACATCCCTGCCAAAGAGGAAGCAGGCTCTGAGTTAAAGAAGTTGTCTCCACACTTGTAGGTGGGCAGGTGGGTGGCTGTGTGGCTGTGTCTTGAGGAAGTTCTTTCACTCCAAGGAGGTAACAGTGCAGGTTTCCTGTAACCCTTCTCAGCGCTGACTGCAGGTGCAGAGCTCTGAGTGCGTCAGTCAGTACATGGACCTTGTTGAGCAGTGTCTGTTACCTCCTCAGAGCTTCCAGTATTTTCTAGGGGTGGTGGTGTGTGCACATGTGTGTGTGATAGAAAGTCTTCGCAGGTCTCTTTCCTTGTGTGTCAGTGTGATCACATCCATAAACATACTCCTTTGAGGCTGTGAGTGTGCGTGTGCGTGTGTGTGTGTGTGTTTGTGTTTCTGAGTCTGAATGGGGTTGTGTTTTCTCTCCTGCTCATCTTCCCAAAGCCCCCCCCCCACCCCGGGCCCTTCCACTGGGCCTGGCAGGCTCAGCTGATGACTGTTTGCTAACATGCTGTTTTTCTTTGCATGCTGCATGCTGGTCCTTTGCCTTACAGAAGCTGCCGAAGGTAAAACCTTGTTTCTTGTTAGCTTTCCCTAATTGCCGCGATTAGACACGTGTCGGCTGAGGCGCGTCTGCCCGCGTGGGCTGTTCCCTCTCCCCTGCAGTTTTTTCTCGCCTCTCCACTGTTGGGCCACAGTGGATGTTTGCGGTCTCCCCTGGCGGACGCATTAGGGAGGGTCCTAATGCGTCCAAGGAAGGGGGAGACACCAGTGCTCTCCTGATACTCCCCACCAGGCACAGGCAGTACTTGTGTTCATCCTAGGTGGGCTGGCTCATGCTCTGTCCTTCCCCACGTTGGCACCTGGAGCCAAGCCCTCTAAAGGGGTTTTTGCAGCTGATTGGGAGCCCTCTGGTGGCCGCAGTGTGGAGTTACCTCCTCTTTTAGGACCTGCTCATTCTCTCCAACCCCAAGGGACACAGGAAGCGCTGGCAGCTGCTGGCTCTCCCTGTTTTGCCTGAAGCCCTGCTGGTGTCATCAGGGCTCGTTTTTTTTCCCTCTGGAAGATGCCTGCTCCCTAGTGCTATGGGAACAAGGGAGCTGAAGGGCACAGTGGTTAGCAAACAGTCTAGGGAGGAAGACCCACGATGTCAGATCCTTTTTTCTACGCCATAGCTGGGCGCAGGCAGTTTGCCCGCCACGAGTGGGCCCAGAAGGCTGCGTACCTG
Organism: Balaenoptera borealis; assembly: GCF_965194805.1. Lineage (NCBI taxonomy): Eukaryota > Metazoa > Chordata > Mammalia > Artiodactyla > Balaenopteridae > Balaenoptera > Balaenoptera borealis. The sequence goes on along the minus strand of NC_138879.1, from coordinate 45,734,016 downwards.
CTGGGCTGCAACCTGGAAGAGCTGTCCTCGGCCATCTTCAAGCACCAGCACCAGGGCGGCACCCTGCAGCGCTCCACCTCCTTCCGCCAGGGCCCCGAGGAGAGCAGCCTGGGGGACGGCACAGGTACCTGAGCCCCTTGGCTGCTGGATGTGATTGGAGGCCTCTTCCTGGGCTCGTTGCCATCTTCTGGGGTGGGCAAACTCCTGGAGTGAATAGATGCTCCCATTAGGGGGAGAGGCCCAGCCCCAGGGCTCCATGCTGCCTTGGCCTGGGTGGGTAGGGAGCACACCCAGGTGGGGAGTCCCAGGGACCTGGAGATAGAACTGACCCTCCTGCCCACAGGCCCCAAACTGAGTGCACTGGAGTGCTTGGAGGGCATGGCGTCCGGCCTCTACAGCGAGCTCTTCACGCTTCTCATCTCCCTGGTGAACAGGTGAGTGCCAGGCAGGGCCTAGGAGCTCTCATCTTGCTGCCTTGACAAAGGTGGGGTTGATGCCTTTGTGCTTGTGTGATTGCTGAGGCAGAGCCATCCTCCACCAGCAGAGGGCTCGCTGTCCCTGCAGGCAGGAGAGGCAAGTCCTCCCCACGGGTCCTGGGCACCTGGGTGGGGATGGGGATGGGGGCGGGGTGAGCTACCTGGGCACCGGGGGCACTGCCCTGGGCAGCTCTGACCCAGGCTCTCCCTGTGAAGGGCTCTCAAGTCCAGCCAGCACTCGCTCTGCTCTATGATGATTGTGGACACTCCCGGCTTCCAGAACCCTGAGCAGGGTGGGTCGGCCCGCGGGGCCTCCTTTGAGGAGCTGTGCCACAACTACGCCCAGGACCGGCTGCAGAGGCTGTTCCATGAGCGCACCTTTGTGCAGGAGTTGGAAAGATACAAGGAGGTAGCACTTGACCTTGCCCCTGCCGCCTAACACCCCGAGGCTCACCTTCTGGCCTTGGCACCCTCAGTGGCGGGGGAGGCATCTGTGGATGCAGCAAGGTACCCCCTTCCCTGCTGGCTGCTCCCTTCCCAGCCCTTTACCCTCTGACATTTATGTCCCCCTGTGGTCTCTGGAGCAGGACGCTTTTCCTGCCCAGGCTACATTCTTTCTTTATGGAGAGTTTGCTCTCCAAGAAGCCGAAGATGCATTCAGGGTCCCTGGGAGCCCCTCTTTGCCCGCCTTCAAGGCACCCACCTAGGCCCTGTGAACTGCCACCGTGCAGTTCCTGCCTTCACGTGTGTCGGGCCTGGCCTTCCCTGTCTCCTGAGCTGTTGGGATGGTGACTGATTATTTAGCCCCCCTGCCCCCATAAAAGGATGTCCCAGATGGATCTGGAAATCCTACCTCATGTGGAGGTGAGTTGAACGAGCTGGGGAGAATATTTATCTTGGGTGAGAGAAGATTCAGGAGGAAAATGACAGTTGTCTTCAAGTATTTCAAGGATCAGTGTGTGAAATTGAGAGTGGGCTTACTCCACATAGCCTAAACAGCAGGTGGGAGTAACAGGAGTGTGTACGTGACTTTAGCTCACTGTAAAAGGAGGTTAGGAGAAGGTTAGCTGTCCAAAGACGCAATGCGGTGCCTTGAGAGGTGGTGAGCATCTGTCAGTCGGGCTGTTGGAGGGGAGCTCCTGCTCGGACGGGACATTGGACTTGCTGACCCCAGCTTCCCCACCTGGCCTGCTCATAGGGCTGCACCCCACACACGGCCCTGTGCTCACTACCTCCCCACCTTCCCTCCTAGGAGAACATCGAGCTGGCGTTTGACGACTTGGAACCAGCCACGGATGACTCTGTGGCCGCCGTGGACCAGGCCTCCCATCAGTCCCTGGTAGGAATTCCAGGGAGGGCCTGGGCTGGCCTTTTCTTGCCCTTCCCATTCCTCTCCCTTGGTAGAGCCCTCCCCATATGAGCTGCTGCTGGGTGGGGGCACCATGGGCTGGGGGGCCCAGCAGTCAGGCCCAGACACCAAGCGCTTTCGAGCTGTGCACCCTTTCCCTCAGCTGTCAGCCAGTCTGGCCAGGAAGGTGGCACTTCCTTCTGCCCTGGTGCAGTGGGAAGCACCACCCATGGGTGTCTGAGCTCAGGGCCTGTCCCAGCCGTGCCTCCAGTGTGTCTGCCAGGAGCCCTGTTACCACCTCCTCAGTGGTGAGGGCCTGGCTGGACCCAGGGGACATAGTCATCCCCTCCTATTGTCCCCAAGTAGAGGACCGATGCAGCCTAGCAGAGCAGGGCGAGGAGGTGGCATTCACCCAAACACAGAAACAGTACCCAGATATAAAATGCCCACTGAGGGGCTGTGTGGGTGTGAGTCCTCGCCCCTCAACGTGGGGATGGGCTTTGTCACCCTTTGGGCAAGCGTCTTGGGCACTTTGCTGCCTGGGGGACTGGCTGCCTGATGAGCACTTGGCATTTGGCGATTGTCTTCAATTAGGGAAGTTGCATAAGGCGCTTTATTGGAGAATTGGCATTTTTGCCAGGTTGCTGATCTCCCTCCTCTGCTTTGAGTCCCACCTCTCTCTCTCCCTCCTCCCTGCGGGAAGGCCCTGGCCCAGGGGGTGGGGCCCCGGGAGAGCGAGTGTCCCCCTGGGACAAATGCTAAAAGTGCCCAAGTCCCACATCTCCCCAGGGAAGCTGGCTTTTCTTCCTGACACCTAGGCCCCTGCCAAGGCCTCCCTCGAGAGCCTTTGCCATTCCCAGGAGGTGTAGGAAAGTTGACCCGGCTGGCTTAGGAACAGCGGTGGGTCAGATAGTGTGTTTGGATGGGGCTTGGCCATCCCTTCCCTCCTTTGCTCTCCCCTTTCTGAGGGGCCTCAGCATCGGGCAGCTGCACCTCTGGGCATGGGGACCCCTCAGTGCCCAGCCTGCCACTCACCATCCAGTGGCTTCTTCTATTTTTTATTTTTAATTTATTTTATTTATTTATTTTTGGCCGTGTTGGGTCTTCACTGCTGCACGTGGACTTTCTCTAGTTGTGGCGAGCGGGGTCTACTCTTTGTTGAGGAGCACGGGCTTCTCCATGTGGTGGCTTCTCTTGTTGCGGAGCTCAGGTTCTAGGCACACGGGCTTCAGTAGCTGTGGCTCGTGGGCTCTAGAGCGCAGGCTCAGTAGTTGTGGCACACGGGCTTAGATGCTCCACAGCATGTGGGATCTTCCCAGACCAGGGCTTGAACCGGTGTCCCCTGCATTGGCAGGCGGATTCTTAACCACTGCACCACCAGGGAAGTTCTCCAGTGGCTTCTTGCTCATTCCTGCCATACAGCTCCAGCTGCTCGGGGGCCTTAGTTGCCCATCGGTCCTTGGCCACCTTCTGTGTCCTCCTGGTCAGCACACAGACTCCCTTGGGCAGCTTGGGTCAAAGAGGGAAAAGGGCACTTCTCTTACTTCACTTGTCCCCAGTCCCTAGAGGCCAGGCCAGAGTCCTCCTTGCCCAAGGAAGACCTGGGAATTCCATAGAAAAGGCACCTTCACACCTAGTTGTTTGGCTTGCATGGGGAATTAGAAATCAGAATTCAGTATTTCCACCTTCTCTTGAAAAACTGGAGGATTTACCAACACTAGGCCAACGTTCTTCCAGGACGGCAGTTGGCTGCTGCTGAGTGGTGGCTGTTCCCTTTAGATGGGGACACCTGCTCTCCAGTCACCCCAGCTCTGCCCATTTTGGCTGCCACAGCCATTAAGTCAACTGTCTTAGGCTTTTGGCACTTGAGTTTATGACCCTGTAGTGACCCCACCTGCAGTGCTCCGAGCCCTCTCTGGGTTCTCCCCTCTCTGTGTTCTCCCCTCTCGGGGCGGGGAACCGGGGTTAATCACAGCTCTCTCTTATTGACAGCTTCCTTTGGGCCATGCCCTGTGCTCAGGGCCTTAAAGACCTTATCTCCTTTAATCTGCATGGGAGGTGATGCCCAGAGAGTGAGGGCAACGTGGGGCTCACCCAAGCCCCCCTGCTCTCCAAGGGGTTGAGGATGGAGGAGAGGCTCTGGATGTGAGCTTGCGTTAGTAAGAAGCCTTCAGTCTTTGGGGACTTAGGACACAGGTCCTAGGAATCATATTGTGCCGTGGGCTTCTCTCTCTGATCTCTTTTTGGCCCCTCTTTCTCCTTGCTGGCCACCTGCTCCACAGAATGTCAGCCATGAGTGGCAGGAGCTGTAATGTGTGTATCTGTGTAGCATGTTTATAGTGTGCGGTTGGGACCACAGGTCCTAGCCCCCTTCACACAGCTCCACGTGACACTGCGGGATTTCTTTCCTTCTGCATAGGTCCGCTCGCTGGCCCGCACCGATGAGGCGAAGGGCCTGCTATGGTTGTTGGAAGAGGAGGTGCTGGTGCCAGGGGCCACTGAGGACGCCCTCCTGGAGCGCCTTTTCTCCTACTATGGCCCCCAGGAAGGTGACCGAAAAGGTAGGTGGCACCCCTGGAGGGCAGCTCCTCTGCTTCCTCTCCTGAGAACCCATTTATGTATATATGGGTCCAGTTGGCACTGCCTGGGGGGCTCACTGAGTCCATGGGCTTTTGGGGGACCTGTGCCCTGATGACCTGAACCTTGCTTGCCCCGCCCTCAGGCCAAAGCCCCCTCCTGCGCAGCAGCAAACCGCACCATTTTCTCCTGGGCCACAGCCATGGCACCAACTGGGTGGAGTACAACACGGCCGGCTGGCTGAGCTACACCAAGCAGAACCCGGCCACCCAGAACGCCCCCCGGCTCCTGCAGGACTCCCAGAAGTAAGAACACCACTCCGTCCACCCACCCCGGTTTTCTCTTCTTGCTGTTTGAGGGTTTCTCTGTAGTGTCTCTGTCGGGTGGGGGACGTGCAGCCCCAGCCCAGATAACCCAGGCCCCTGGCCACAGTGACCTAGGAGCTGGGAAAAGGAACGGCCTCTACTGCTGCCTGAATGTGACTTCTTTCCCTCCTTTTCCTCCCCTCCTCTGGCAGAAAAATCATCAGCAACCTGTTTCTGGGCCGGGCGGGCAGCGCCACGGTGCTCTCAGGCTCCATTGCTGGCCTGGAGGGCGGCTCGCAGTTGGCGCTGCGCCGGGCCACCAGCATGCGGAAGACCTTCACCACAGGGATGGCGGCTGTCAAGAAGAAGTCCCTGTGCATCCAGATTAAGCTGCAGGTGGTGAGTGTGCCAGTGCAGGCCCTGGGGCACTTCCCGACCGCTGGCAGGTGGCCGGGGCCTTCTGGGCACACTCAGGTCGCCAGTGCCCACTCAGCATGCCACTCACCTTGATTGCTGCTGGTGGGGTCCTCATGCAGTGCTACCCCCTGTGAGTGGCCACCCAGGCCTAGTACGGGAAGGGTTGTCCAGGCTTAGCACGTCCTGCCCAGCCAGGGGTGGGACACCTGCCATCCTGCACAGAGTGGAGATGCTGGCGCCAGTCCCTGGTCTCTTGGCTCGGGCTGTCAGAGCCCACTGAAGGCTGTCCCTTCCCCTTTGGCAGGACGCCCTCATTGACACCATCAAGAAGTCAAAGCTGCATTTCGTGCATTGCTTCCTGCCTGTGGCAGAGGGCTGGGCCGGGGAGCCCCGTTCCGCCCACTCCCGCAGAGTCAGCTGCAGCAGTGAGCTGGACCTGCCCCCCGGAGACCACTGCGAGGCCGGGCTCCTGCAGCTGGATGCGCCCCTGCTCCGCGCCCAGCTTCGAGGCTCCCGCCTGCTTGATGCCATGCGCATGTACCGCCAAGGTGGGGCCCCTTCCCTCTCAACTCCTACCTCTCCCTCCTAGCGCTGCCCCTGCCCCTCCCCACCTCCCTAACAGGGCCTGTGGGGCTAGAGGGGTGCTGCTCCCCCCCATCTCCGACTGGCCCTAGATCTCTCTTCTCTGCTGCTGCCTCCTCTGGGGGTCTCTCCTTGCATCTCTCCAGCCCAGTCTGTTCCTTTCTCTTTTTCTTGCCAGCCTGCTGACCATCCTCTCCCTTCCACATTCCAGCCCTCCTCATCCCCTCCCCTCCCCAGCCCACATGCCCTGTTCCCACAGCTCCCTCCTTCCGCCTTCCCTGGTTTGGACGGGTCAGCTCTGCCCACAGCAGCAGACTCAGTGTCCTCGTGGAGCAACTGCCTCTAAGCGTGGGCCAGCCCCCCAATGAGAAATGAAGTACTAAATCTTTCTGAAGAACTTAAAATTCCCAAGAAAGTTCAGACAGACCCTTTTTATGGACCCACCTGGACGAGGGGCCAGACAGGACGATAACAATAGTAGTTAACATCCTTAGAGCATTTACGGTATACCAGACACTATTCTAAACTCGTCCCACACAGTAACTCATTTAATCCTCCCAACAACTTCATGAGATGTAGGTACTAGTATCATCCCCAGATGAGGTGACTGAGGCTCAGAGAGGTTAAGTAGCTTGCCCAAGGTCACAAAGCGCATGAGTGACAGAGCAGGATTTGACCTAAACAGACTAGTTTCTTTCTTTCTTTTTTTTTGTTAAGATTTATTTATTTATATTTGGTTGCGCTGGGTCTCTGTTACTGTGCTGGCTTTCTCTAGTGCAGCAAGTGGGTGCTACTCATTGCGGTGGTTTCTCTGGTTGCGGAGCACGGGCTCTAGGCACGTGGGCTTCAGTAGTTGTGGAATGCGGGCTCAGTAGTTGTGGCACACGGGCCTAGTTGCTCCGCAGCATGTGGGATCTTCCCAGACCAGGGCTCAAACCCGTGTCCCCTGCATTGGCAGGCGGATTCTTAACCACTGCGCCACCAGGGAAGTCCCCAGACCAGTTTCTGAGTAGGGTTTCCTTTGCCTGAAAAGTTATGAATTGCCAGGTTTCCGCCCTTTTCTCCCTTAGCTAGAAGAGCATGCAGGCTCCCACCGACCCACAGCCAGGTCCCCTTGAGGCATTCCACAGGGGCACCGTCACTTTTCCTGAGCAGCCAAAGCCAGGAAGCGGGCCTGCTCTAAATAAATCATCGATCTGTCCCCACGTCTTGATAAGGAGTTGCTGTTTATTATTTCAAAACCAGATTGTTACCACTCCGAACCAAAATCAATGTGCTTACTCAGACAAGCAGATCGATGAGGCCAGCAGCAGACCCCCTCTCCTCCCCCAGCCCCCAGCCACCATCGATAGCGCTGATGATTAATTAAGATGCCAGGCATCCGGACCTGCTATCCTGGCCCATCAATTTAATTGCAATTCAGATACAATCAATAGCTCACTTTGTCTTGGCCCCTCAGTGGCCCCTGCCTCCTGTTTCAATCATCAGGCACATGCATCAGCCCCATCTCGCAGTTGGAAGGCTTCCCAGAGCCAGCTAGGCCGCTGAGGTGGAGCGAGCCCCCGACGGGTTGTCAGGAGCCTGGGTTTGGAGTCCAGCTCTGCCTCCAGCCGCAGCCTTTGTGACCCTGAGCAAGCCAGTCACTCCCCCTCTCAGGCCTCAGTTTCCACGTCTGGAGGCTGAGTTATATCCGGTCTAAGACCTCCTTTTGGTTTGAAATTCTGTGATTCTATAGGAGTGGGTCTCTTGGTCCACTGCCGTGGGCTCTGGTGTCCTCGGGGTGCCTCAGGGTAACCTCTCGCTGGCCACAATTCTGACCTTGCCCCAGCCTCAAGCCCAGACAGTAGGGAATCTCTGTTAGAGGTAACACTCTTTAGGGAAATGGAATCTACAAGCCTTTTTGGTCACCTGGCCTAGGGCCCAAGGTCAGGAAAGGGACAGGAGGGGAGCCCTTTCTGAACACCCACCAAGTGAGCCAAGCTGTGCTTTCTACACATTTTCTCATTTAAGCACCATGTCTACCATGCGGGGTAAGTGGTAAGGCCCCCATTTAAAGATGAGGAAACCGAGACTCAGAGAGGTTGAGTGACTGGTCCAAAGTCACATGATAGCAAGAGCCAGGGCAGGATTCCAACCCTAAGCCCTTGCACTTCTCCTCTCTGCTATTCTCCGATGCCCTATTTTCTTTTTTCTTTTTTTCTTACTAAGTCCTCAAGACATCGTTCTCTGGGTTATCACGGAGTCATAGACCTGGAGGCTAGAAAGCACCTTAGGGGTCATCCAGGCTCTTATCTCCATAGCATTCCTTCCAGGTGGTCAGCCGTCCCCCGTTTGCATCCTCACTGACAAGGAAGTTGCTTCCTTCTCAAAGAACCTGTTCCCTGTTTAATCCCTGCCGTCCCAGCATGGGGCAGCCCGGTTGTCCTCCCGCCTCCTGTCCATCGCCCCTGCCTCCTTCCTCTCCACTCTCCTTTCCCGGGGTGACCTCGACCGCGGGCTCTCCTCCCCCCGCAGTCTCTTCCCTTTCAGGTGACTCTGCCTGGGCACCAGTGGCTGTTGGGGGCTCTGGGAGCAGGCGAGGCTGACGGGCCTGGCTCCGGGCCGCCTTCTCCCTAGGTTACCCTGACCACATGGTGTTTTCTGAGTTCCGCCGCCGCTTCGACGTCCTGGCCCCGCACCTGACCAAGAAACACGGGCGCAACTACATTGTGGTGGATGAAAAGCGGGTAGGTCTGGGTCCCCACGGCCCCGCCAGACCCTCCTCCCTCTGCTCAGACCCCTCCAGGCAGCTGCCCTTCCTCCCCTAGAGAGAGCCAGGCTGGCCCTGGCTCAGGTGCCTGGTTTGGGCCAACGAGGGCCAGGCCAGGGACACATGGCAGCCAGGCTATGGCGGTCGGGGGAAGGCAGCCCGGGGCACGGACGGACTGTAGGAATCACAGAAGAGCCACCCCCTTTAAAGGCCCGAGCTGAGGGTGTCTGCTCTCTGGTGAGCCAGACAATCACCCAAGAGCCTCCCAGGTGGCAGATTAGAACTAGTGTTTTGGGTGCCCCACTGGTAGCACCCGGGCCCCTCAGCCTTGACCTCCACACCAGGGCCTAGTTCCTTCAGCAGGAAGCTGTCTAGGGGAGGGGCAGGCATCCCTCCTTGGAGGAAGATTGATGTGGCAACACCTTCCTGGTGCCAGGGTGAGCCTAAGGCTCCCAGGGCAGGCCCCTTGTCAGCCAGGTTGGTGAATTCCTGGCTGTGTGAAGGGATGTCTCCCTGCCATTCTTGGCTGTCACCTTGACCCCCAGAGGCAACTCCTCAGAGAGCCAAAGGGCTCCTTGAGCCGAGGAACCCTCCTGCACCGTGCTCTGGCCTCAGGCACTCAGCCTGACTCGGAAGGCATCTCAGGCCTTAGGACGGCTCTCCTCAAAGAGAGAATGCTGTGCAGACCAGGGCAGGAAGCCGCCTGCCTCCTGCTGCCCCCCGAGTCACAGACCCACACTGATGGAGGCCTCAAGGACCTTCTCCCTACCCTCTCCATCCGGGACCTGCCAGTGTCCAGGGTGACCTTGGTGTGGCTATAGATGACCCACCCACACCCCCTTCTCTCTCACTCTTGACCTTCATTCCCGCCTCCCCCTCATGGCTACACCCAACACCTCATCATCCCTGGAAATTCTCCGCTCCTGAAATCTCTCACCACAGCCTCCTACCTGTGCGTCTGACCCCTTTCTTCCTCTCCGGACACCCGCTCTATGACTCCATCAACACCGCTCATTTCTGGACCCCACTCCATTTTCTCTGCTCTGTCCATTCCCTTCTGACTTCACTTCCTTTTCCTCTCAGTCTCGACGCCGTGGTCCAGCCCTCCGGTCACTCGGCCTTCATCACCCTCAGCTCTCCTGAGCCTCCCATAGCACATTCCCTGCTCAATCCCAGCCCTGAAGGGCCACCTCTGGGCGTCTGCTCTCCTCGGCTTGGGGCTCCCAAAGGGCTGTGGGAGAAATTTATACAACTGCGGGGACTTGAATTCCTATAGGTTCCTGGTCTCCAGGCTCACTGGACCCTTGGGCCCCATTTTCCACGTGCTCCATCCTTACCTGGCCCCTGTTCCGAGCTCCTTCTCTGCTATTCCATTCTCCATCTTTCTCCTCAAATCCTCCCCCACTGCACCTTCCCAGCAGTCGACCTTGCCTCCAAACGCTAATAAAATCGAGGCTCCAACTTCCTCCTGCCTTTGTACACTCTTCTCCAGGTGCCTCCTTCTTCCCCAGCCCTTCTGTCTGGGTGGGAGAGGTGTCCTCCCTCCCCTCGTCCAGTCCCTTCTTCCTGTGCTTCGGAACCCATTCCCTTTGGTCTCTCTGGAGACCTGCTCCATCAGCGATACGTCCTCTCTCTCTCCTGTTCCTCCGGCCTCTCCTTCTCTGCCGCCGGCTCTTCTCTCAGTGGAGAAACGTTCCACAGACGTTACGTTCAGAAAGGAGCCTTCCATCAACCCTCCCTCGTGCCCTGCACCGTCGACACTTAGTTTCCTCTTGCTGCGCCTGCTCCACTGCCATTCATTCCTCCCCCGGTAGCTGCCTGCTTGCCACCCCTACACCTGGGACTGGTCTTGTCCTCCCACGCCCTCCATGTTGCCAGAGCTAATGGGCACTTTTCTGTGCTTCTTGCCAACATGTGACTGTTGACAGCTCTGTTCTTTTTGAAACATTCTCTGCTCAGCTTCTTTGCTGCCGCTCCTGGTTTTCCCCTCGTCTCTCTGTTCTTTCTTTCTCAGTCCCTCTAAGCTTCCCTTCTTTCACATGCCCCTGAAGTAAAGGTCTCTCTCTTCTTTAAGACTCCCTCCTTGGCCGTTATCTGTTTTCTATTCTACACCCTCTTCCTGGGCAACCTCATTCACACCCATCACTTCAATTACCGCATATATATTGATGACTCCCAGATCAATGCCTCTAGCCCAGGCCTCTCTCCCACTCCAGACGTGCATTTCTATCTAGCTGCTTTCTGGGCTGCTCTACCTGTACGCCTTTATAGTACCTCAAACTCAGCACGCTCACACCAAACTGATTATACCTCCTCCCAAACCTATTCTTTCTCTTGTATTGCCTACCTTGGAGAATGGCACCAGTAACTAATTACTACACAAGTCAGAAACCTCCATGTGTCCCTAGCTTCCTCCCTCTCATCTAACCCTCCCCCACATCGGGCAAGGCTTCATCTCCTTAAGGTCTCTCGCATCTGCCCCTCCTCTCCTCCCTTTGGGTCAGGCTCTAGCCTTCTCTCCTACGGATTCCTGCCTAAGGGGTCCATGCATCCTCCACTCATGTGCCAGCGGGATTTCTATCAAGAGCAAATCTGACCATGCCCCTCCCCGAGAGAACCCTCCAGGGGCTCTCGGAGCACACAGGCTCACGTCCTTTGGCCCCTGCCCACCTATCTACTTGCCCCTTAACTGCTGCCCGCCCCACTCTCCAGTTATACTGAACTACTTGGAGTTTCCTCGGTGCTCCCTGCTGTCTTATGCTTTCAGGCCTTTACTCATGCTAGTCCCTCTGCCTGAAATGCCCTCACCCCTACTTTGGCTAATTCTTACTTGTATCTAAAGACGGCACAAGCAACACCTCCTCCGGGTGCCTTCCACAGCTCCCTTGTCTGGCTTAGATGCCTCCTCCTCTGTGTACTTCACCAATTTTCTTGTCTCGCTCCCCAACAAGATAGCGTGTTCCTCTTGCAGTCATCTTTATATTCCCGGAATCCAGCACAGGGCCTGACGCTGCGGAAGCCACCGAAAGTGCTTGCTGAATAAATAGCGGACTGAACGGAGGACGGGAAGGGCTGAGTGACTGGGCGAGGCCCTGCGTGGAGGTGGGGAGTCCCCGGGCGGGCTCCCTGACAGAGGCATCTCTCCGTAGGCGGTGGAGGAGCTGCTGGAGTCCTTGGACCTGGAGCAGAGCAGCTGCTGCATGGGCCTGAGCCGGGTGAGTTGTCCCTACAGGAAGGCAGCCGCCCTCACTCTCTGGTCACACTTGTCCAGATGGCTGCCCCTCCCCTCCTGCGCTCCCTGCTCAGTCCAACTTCAGGAGTCTCCTGGGGCCCCTGCTGGGTCTTGCCCCCGCCAGCCCCCTTCCCCTCAAGCCACTCTGGGGCTGCCGTTCCTCTCAAGCTGCCCGCTTCAGGGCTGGGGGCCAGGAAGTAAAATACTCCAGCTGCAGCAAACTTGACTCTCCCTCCCTCTGAATAACTGGCTTGTTCAGTGCGAGGAACACCTCTGTGATGTCAGGAGGGAGTGGGTGAGAAGGTGGCCCTGAATCGGCCTGAGTCCTGGTGTGGAGAATGGGGAAGACAGAAGGGAGAGCCGGGAGAGGCAGGAAGGCAGAGCCTCCTTTGGTGAGTCATCTGGGGCTGCCAGGGTCCCAGAGAGCAAGCAGGGCTTGGTGAGGCTGTGCCGTCACCACCTGTCCACAGGCCGAATTCCTCACCTGAATGGAATGTCGTGCATAAAAGGCAGGCACACCCGGCCCCAGGTGCCAGTCTGCAGCATCGCTCCACACCAAAGGGCCAGCCGAGCGTCCCTCCCACGGGGCAGGGAGCCTGGGCACCTCTTTCTCCCGAGACTGGGAAGCTTGACAGGTGGCATCCACGTTTGTGCTTCAAGGGCCAAGGTGGGACGGAGAGCAGTTGGGAGCCGCCGGGAGGGTTCTGGACTGTCTATCTATCAGCAGAGAGGGAAGGAACTCGTGGGAGTATGAGGTGGAAGGGAATGCTCGCAAAAAAGTCTTGCGTATTGCTTGTCAGCTCTGTTCTCCCTGCTTTGCGTTCTGAGTCATGGTTTTGGTTCCTCTGCCCCCTCCCTCACTGGGGATCCGTTTCCTGTCCCCTGCCTCTATCTTTGTCTGTGCTGCCCCTGGTTTCTCCTTTTCCTTTTGGCCGTGGCTGTCCCTGCTGGTCTGTATTCCTTGGTTTCAGATCCTGTTATTTTCTGCTTCTTTCCTTGTTCTCTGTGCCTTCTGTGGTCTCACCCTCTTTCCGTGTCACCTTTCTGGTTTTGGTCTCTGCCATTGTCTGGCTCACCTTCTTGCTCTCCTGCTCCCCACCTGCCTCTAAGCTCAGGAGCAGCCAGCTGAGCTTCCTCCCTGGGAAGCCTGCAGTCAGATTTTTCACTGCAGCCTCTTGCTGTCTCCCTGGGTGGGCTCCTGTCATCTCTGGCAGGCTGTGCCGCTGCTGGCTGGCCTTGGGGCTGGCACCTCCTCCAAGGTATATCTTGGATAGAAGAAGGCCTGTACAGACTGGTCCTCTTCCCAGCTGCCATCTCCGACTCTCTGCATCATCCCAGGTGCCTGGCTGAAACAGGAGAACCCCAGGGCCCACTCATGCTCAGAGCAGAATTAGGGGCAAAGTCAGATGTTTGCTGACATCTGGTTTGGGAGAGAAGTTTCAGGGCTTCTGGGCTGTGGTTAGTACTGGCTGGTGAGTGAGGATTCCCTGTGTGTTTGTCCCATTGCTTCAGAGGAAAGGGGGTCTCAACCTGAGCCCACAGGACCCTGAGGGTTCAGGCAAGGAAGTTTGGGTGTCTGAGAGCCTCCTGATGTTGTTTGTAAAACGTGTATGGATAGGTGTGTTTCACGGGGAGAGATGGCCCTGAGATGTCACCTAATACTCAAAAAGACTCAACCCCACAAATGTACAGCGGTTAAGAAAGGTTTGAGGCTCACTGCTCTAGACTCTAGACCATCCTTTCGCTTCTCAGTGTGTTTCTGGGCCTTTTTCCATCCCCCTGCCTGACACCTCACTTCTGCCTAGTCAGACTGACCACTAGCATGTTGGCCCACCCTCTCAGGGGACTTGAGTCTCTCACAACCCCTGTGGAATCTCAGGCTCACGCATCGTGGGAAACGGAGGCTCAGGTAGGGCTCGAGACCCACGGGAGATCCCAGGCGCTCAGCCCCGCATGTTGCAGAGGACTGAGCTGGCTTTCTCCCAGGCCAGCCTCGGGGGACTAGGTTCCTGCCAGAGGCAAAGCTTTCTCAGCAGAAAGTGCGGGCTCTCTCCCCACTTCTTCCCTGGAGGGAGGCCTGGGGACACCATGCCTATTGGTTCTGAATGTTTCCCATGGAGTTCACATCTTCTCTTTGCCCCACAAAAGGGAATTTTCTGTCTTCTGGGCAAGGTGGAGGTGATGTATACCTAGCTGGCCTTTGCCCTCTCCAAGGATACTAGAGTCTTTTTTTCACCTGACGGTCTCCCCCCTCTTCTTCTCTTAGCACAGAACGTTTTACCCAGTCCCAGCTCAGGGCACTGAAGAGTGAGAGGAAAGGCTGGATGTGGGGACATCCAGCTGGTTCCTCTCACGCCTGCCCTCCAGCCCCCAAACCCATGTGACAGGTCCCTCGCCTGGGCCAACCCTCACCCACCCCACTGGCTCTTTCACGAGATGAAACCTGCGTGTGGGGGCAGGGTGTTGGCACATGAAAGAGGAGACAGTCCGACATGAAACGGAGCCGGGAGGATGCAGAGGAGGGGCCCGCTCCCCGGCCTCCCCCTTCTCTGCACACTGCATCCTGGGCCTTTTCCTTCTTAAACACATACACCACCATCCGCCTGATCGCAGGCAGCTGGAGGCCAGGGCGGCTGGAGCCTGTGGTTGGGCCTGCAGTGGCCGTGGGTACAGGGGCGTGGGCAGTGCTGCTGGCAGCCCCGGGGGAAGAAGCCACCACAGGTGTTGCTGAGGGGCGTCTCCCCATATGACCGGCCGCCGCTTCACGTCCTTCTTGTCCCAGATACCTTCCCTCCGGCCTCCCTCTCCTTTCATCTCTTTCCCACCTTTCTCCTCCCCTTCCAAAGCCTCCCCAGCCCCCAGCCTGGCCCTCCTCCCTCAGCCTCTTGCTTCCTCCCTCCTCGTAGACCCCAGGGTTTTCAGGCTCTTCCCAGGCCAAGGGCCACGCTCTGGGCCTGCTGGCTTTCTGTGCCAGCTGCTTGTTCCTCCGCCGGGTTGCCCCCAGCCCAGGCTCCCACCTTCACCTGGCCCGCTTCTCCACAGGTGTTCTTCCGGGCAGGCACGCTGGCGCGGCTGGAGGAGCAGCGGGATGAACAAACCAGCAGGAACCTGACCCTGTTCCAGGCAGCCTGCAGGGGCTACCTGGCCCGTCAGCACTTCAAGAAGAAAAAGGTGCTGCTCCAGGGACATCCCCGTCCCACTCCTCAGCCTAGATGGGCAGAGCTGAGCTCCTGGGGCGGGTGGGGAGGGACACTCGAGGGAACGTGCGGGCCAGGAGGCTGGTCGTGGGGCTATGAGTTATCGTTATCTGGGGGAGAAGAGGCTGGACGTCCCAGGGGCAGCATGCCCTGGGCCAGGGCAGGGGATGGGCAGCTCCCTGGTGCCAGCGAGAGTGCTCGTGTACCCAGCGATGGGGCTGTGTGGCCTGGTCCGAGGGCTAGGGTGGTGGGGAGCAGGGCCCGGGCAAAGGTGGGCTCTGGATCATAGGCTGCTCCACGAAGATTAAGGAGCTGCGTCAGCGACTTCTTTTCTTATTAGCAAGTCCATAAAGCAGCCAGTACCGCCGACTCTTGTGTTTCAGCAAGATTAGGTTTTATAGCACATCTAGGCCGGGGTGCTGGAAATAATCAGGCAGCAAATAAAGCAGACGAAATTATTCCTAATGATGGCGGAGCAGTTAGCGCCCAGTGCAGTGCTCCCAGGGCCGGGCTGTCTGCCGCCCACTCTCTAAGGGACGGAGGGAGGCTGGGGGCAAGGGGTGGCTTAGGGAGTGTTTGACTCGGGGTCAGGTGGCCAGAGGAGCAGCCCAGCAGCTGAGCTGGTGGTGGGGAGGGTCCTGGTGGGCTCAGGACTGAGAGCCTGCTATGTGCCACGCCCCACCCCAACTTAGATCCAAGACCTGGCCATTCGCTGTGTGCAGAAGAACATCAAGAAGAACAAAGGGGTGAAGGACTGGCCCTGGTGGAAGCTCTTCACCACGGTGCGACCCCTCATTGAGGTACAGCTGTCGGAGGAGCAGATCCGGAACAAAGACGTACGTAACAGCCTGGGAAGGCCACGCTGCCAGGAGGGAAGGGCTGTAGTTCATCCACGTGGGCAAGAGTTTTGCCAGCTTGTCTTGGGCTCCCAGGTGCTCCTTTGTTTAGTCCAGAGAGCTGGTATCCTTGAACTATGCCCAGCAAACAGAAGGTGTCCCTCTGGGGTGCTAGCTGAGCCCCTGGGTATCCTCTTAGGATAAGACCTCAAGCATCCTCAGCATATGGGGAAGGGTCTAGGGATGGAGCCCCAGCGAGGCAGTGGCTTCCAGTTCCCTTGTGTCCCGGCCCAAGCTTCACCAGCTTCATTCACCCCAAGGGTGCAGCTCCTGAGCCCCAACCTCTCCCAGTGCCTCTGGCTCACTTTGCCCACCTTACTGCACCCTAGGAAGAGATCCAGCAGCTGAGGAGCAAGCTTGAGAAGGTGGAGAAGGAGCGGAATGAGCTGCGGCTCAGCAGTGACCGGCTGGAGACCCGGGTGAGTGCCTCCCAGCACCAGACAGACCGGCCCACCTCCGCAGGGTGCCCAGCCCAGGCGGCCCCCCACTGCTGTTCCAGCTGAGTGAGGCAGGCAGTTCAACTGGTGGCGACTCCCTCCCCCAACCCCAGATCTCGGAGCTGACATCGGAGCTGACGGATGAACGTAACACGGGAGAGTCCGCCTCCCAGCTGCTGGACGCGGAGACCGCCGAGAGGCTCCGGGCTGAGAAGGAGATGAAGGAGCTGCAGGTGAGGGCAGGACCGTGCTAGCGGCTGCCGCACTCTAGTGCCCACTGCTCCCCCAATGATAGGTGGCACCTCTGCCACCAGCCCAGAACCCCTGTCTGCCCCGGGTAAGCTTATGACTGTGGTCTCGGTGGTTCAGGGGCACGGGTGGTACTGAGTGAGGGGGTGGAACGGCATACCTCATAACCTCCTCTTCTGCAGACCCAGTATGATGCACTGAAGAAGAAAATGGAGGTGATGGAAATGGAGGTGATGGAGGCCCGTCTCATCCGGGCAGCTGAGATCAACGGGGAAGTGGATGATGATGACACAGGTGGGTCGGAGGCTGGAGGACTTGGAAGTGGCCTGAGTGGCAAGCTCTGATGCCCACCCCTAGGAAACCACACCCCTTGTCTCCTGTCTGTAGGGCTGTTTTAAGGCTACGTGAAATAAATTGATGAGAAAGTAGAGGTGCCAGTAAGTGCAGGCGATTATCGTGGAGGGCGGTAACAGCCATGATAATGATGATGTCTGAGGACCACGGTCTGGCGGTCCCTGGGGAGAAGACAGCGCACGTGGCCACATCACCCTCTCTAGGCTTCTCCCAGCTAGTGGCTCCTTCTGCCTTGGGAGGAAGCCACCGTTCCAGGGACCTTTCTGAGTCGCTCCAGCTGACTCCACCTGCTGCCCCATCCTTCGTCCCCTCGGCCCCTTCTCGGGGACTCTCAGCCACTCAGTCCTCCCTCGTCTGCCCCCACCCCACAGGTGGCGAGTGGCGCCTGAAGTATGAGCGAGCGGTGCGGGAGGTGGACTTCACCAAGAAGCGGCTCCAGCAGGAGTTTGAGGACAAGCTGGAGGTAGAGCAGCAGAACAGGAGGCAGCTGGAGAGGCGGGTGAGTCTGGAGGAGGGAGTGGTGGGCTGTGCCTGGGAGGAGCAGGGAGAAGCTGTGAGGGGCTCGGTGCCACATGTTGGCCCAGGGAATGGCCGGAGCCAGGCAGGCCCTGGGAGCAATAGGGAAGGGTTGACACGTTTGCCTATTGGTTCAGGGGACAACCAAAGGCAAACTATTGTTAAGAGTGTCAGGTTCCCTGGACGACCCTGACTTCATCCCTCATCCCCACATCTCCCCCTCATTCACCCACTTCCTTCTCCTCACCTCTTTGACCAATACTGCTGGGCCTCTCAATGGCTGCTGACCCTGCACCCCATCTCGCCCCCTAGCTTGGAGACCTGCAGGCAGATAATGATGAGAGCCAGCGGGCCCTGCAGCAGCTCAAGAAGAAGTGCCAGCGGCTGACGGCCGAGCTGCAGGACACCAAGCTGCACCTGGAGGGCCAGCAGGTCCGCAACCACGAGCTGGAGAAGAAACAGAGGAGGTGGGTGGGTCCCCTGCCCTGGACGCAGAGGACTTCCTAGAGCAGCCCGAGACAGGGCTCCCTGCCTCCCTCCAGGGAGGAGAGAAGAGGGGGCCTGAATTTGGCCAGGGGCTTTGCCTGCATGGTCACTCATCCTGGAATGTGAGTCAGGGTCTCACTCCTAAGGAGCACGCAGACCACAGCCCCACCGACGGCCTGCTCAGGCCTTCGCTCTCGGACATGCTCCCCTCAGTATGTGCTGTCACCCTGCCTGGGGCCAGGAAGGATGGGTGTCAGCCAGGGCCCGTGCAGGAACCACTCCACGGCGGCCCTGCCTCTTGCCCTCGCCTGGCTCCCCATCTCTCCCTTGCCTCAGCTACACAAACACACTCTCCCGACTAATGTCATTGAACTATCGTGCCACTTCCATCTCGTTATGGTAATGACACAAAGGGGGGGGAGGTGTAGCCCTCACAGGAGAAAATCCAATCTCAATTAATTTCCCTGGCTGGGGATGGGAATGGGATGCCTTTATTAGTAACAGGGAGGAACCCACACACCCTGGGAACAGTAGGGTGCCCCAGGGGGTGGGAACGGCACCCAGTTCCCCGCTGCAGGGGACGGGTTCTCAGCAGAGGCACCAATTGCCTTTGTGAAGGGGCAGCCCCACATCCACGCCCCTGGGGGTGAGGACGGCAGGGCTGAGTCCTTTCAGTGACCCAGGGTTACCCTTGGCCTCTTGGGCTCACTCGGGCCTGCCGGTCTGCTGCTTTGCAGAGAGTGAGGGGAGGTAGGAAGGCCTTATATTTCTCCCTGCCAGCTCTGTGACTCTCTGCTTCCCTAGTTCTCATCTTTACCCCCACCTTCCCTTTTACCTTGTGGCACACACCCTTAGCGGGACACCCCGCCCCCGCTCAGAGCACCCCCATGACAGTGCCAGCTCGGCCTAGTTACCGTCTCGCTGCACTCCCCGCTGGGCACCTTATTAGGTTTCAGCTGCCCGGAGTTTTCTTACTTTTTTTTTGATGTGGAGCTGGGATGGGGATGAGCTGTTCAATTTTCGACAGGAAGCCGATTAGCTCTTCAGCGAAGGTGGTAAGAGGAGTTTCAGCAATTTGCTCCTTCTGTAGCGTCACTGGGCAGGAAATGGAAGGCTGGGAAGTGGAGAAGTGAAGAAAGAGGCCCCCGACCGTGGACCGTGTGCCCGTTGAAGCACGCTGCCAGCTGGGCACAGTGGGACTGGGGCCTCCAGCCTGGTGTGGGGTGTCCTGGGGGTGACAGGGGTGCTGCTGGGGCAGGTGGGCCTGGCCAGGGCCTGGTGCTCAGAGGTGGGGCAGCAGCCAGCTGCTCCATCTAAAGTTGCCAAACTGAACTGTAGGAAGTGAGTTAGACAAGGCAGGACGTCCATTTCTACCCATTCTGATGCCCGCTCTGCCCTCGCCCTGGTCCCTCTTTCCATTCTTTGATCTGTTGAAAGGGAAAAGGTCGAGACTTAATGCCAGAGGAGAGTCTGTCCACCTCTTCCCTGGAAGCAGTCTGTGGTTCCCTCTGAGGCCCATCTGGTGAAAAGGCTCTTTGGACCTGTTTGATGAACTCCCTACCCACCCCATCCCAGACCAGGTTGCTCAGCAGGGCCTAGGTGGCCTGACCTGTAACCCCTGAATGTCACCTGACCACTGGCCCCAAGTTCAGGCTGCATGATTCCCCCTGACTTGGGTCCTGTCCATATCTGTGGCACCACTTCCTGGCGGCCTCTGGGTGCTGGAGACCTGGACTCTTCCCTTATCTGATGGAGACGCCATGGCCACGCTCCCTCGCAGGTTTGACAGTGAGCTCTCGCAGGCACATGAGGAGGCCCAGCGGGAGAAGCTGCAGCGGGAGAAGCTGCAGCGGGAGAAGGACATGCTCCTCGCCGAGGCTTTCAGCCTGAAGCAGCAAATGGAGGTGCGTGGGGCTTCCCATCATCCATACCCCAACCCCATCACAGGCTCGGGCCAGCCCAGGGCCAGCCTCATCTTCTCTTTTGCTCCAGGAAAAAGACATGGACATTGCGGGATTCACCCAGAAGGTTGTGTCATTGGAGGCTGAGCTCCAGGACATTTCTTCCCAAGAGTCCAAGGATGAGGCCTCTTTGGCCAAGGTCAAGAAACAGCTCCGAGACCTAGAGGCCAAGGTCAAGGATCAGGAGGAGGAGCTGGATGAGCAGGCGGGGACCATCCAGATGCTGGAGCAGGTGCTGAGGGCTTGGCTGAGGAAGGCACTGCCGTCCCCACAGCTACACTTCCTCTGGGTGTGGGCCAGAGGAGGACAAGATCCCAAATTCAATCGATCATTCCTTCTCTTATTCACAAAATATTGAGGGAGCACCTGATCTGTGCCAACCACAGTGTTAAGATAATTAAGCTTTCATGGTACTTTCCACAAGAACAGATCTTAATTGAACTCCACTGGTGAGGGGCTCAGAGTGCGTGGCAGCAGGAAGGCCATGAGCCCATCCAGCCTGCCACTGAGCTACCATGTCAGTTCAGGGAGCTAGATAGAGCCTGGAGGCCAAGTGGAAAAGCTACAGGACTGCCCCCACCCTCAGCAGCCTTCTCTGGGCCTGTGCCAGACAGCTAGTAAAGGAGTTCAGCTTCTCTGGAGAAGCCACTTGCCATAGAAACAAGGTGGGAGCAAAGGGAGACGTTCCCTGCTCCCAAGCCTGGGGAGAGCAGCCCATCAGGGTGCAGTGGGGAGGGGTCAGGGTGCTGCTGGGAAAGAAACCCAGTCCCTACTCCCACCCACCTCCAGGCCAAGCTGCGGCTCGAGATGGAGATGGAGCGGATGAGGCAGACCCATTCCAAGGAGATGGAGAGTCGGGATGAGGAGGTGGAGGAGGCCCGGCAGTCATGTCAGAAAAAGGTAAAGCAATGGGCACTTACCTGTCCAATATAAATGCCGGTTCCCCCATCACTGCTTTGCAGTAAGGGCTTTTCTGTTTCTTTACCTTGGCCACACTATTTTCCATTGCTATTCAGGACCAGGAATCTCTGCTCAGGATCCTGGCATTGGCTGGGATGTGTGTTCTCAGGGTCTGTGGAGAAGCTCAGGCCCTTGAGGAGTTAATGCCCCCTGCTTTCTGTGCCAAGCAACAGGCACAAGGGCTCTGGAGCAAGGGCTCCCACACGGGCCTGGGCCCCTGTGCATGGCCTGCCGTCCCTCCTCTCCCTCCCAGGCCGCTTTGAAACCCTAGGAACTTTGAATTCAGGGTCTGCCCCTCTGGGGTCATCCATGCTCAGCGCTGCCCCACTCTTTTCCCGGGGTGGGAGGATCCAGCAGGGAAGGGGCTGGCTGGCACCAGACACTGAAGGGACGAATGGGCCCCTGTTCCCAGTTAAAGCAAATGGAAATACAGCTCGAGGAGGAGTATGAGGACAAGCAGAAGGTGCTGCGGGAAAAGCGGGAGCTGGAGAACAAGGTGGCCACGCTCAGTGACCAGGTGAGTGGAGACTGCTGGCTGCCGCAGGAAGAGCTGGGAACAGGAGGGGTGCTGGTTCCGTAGGGCCCGCTGTCATCACCTGTGGGATGGGTGATCACATCCACTGCACACTGGGGTTTCTCACCAGCTGGCATAATCCTGGCACTTCCTCTGTCATTGCTCATTAGACATCTCTGAGAGTGAGGGTAGGGTGAGGAGTGGGCTTGGGGAAGACAGGAGGAGGCCCCAGGGCAGAGCCCAGAGCTCCAGCTTCTGGTGTCCACCCAGGTGAACCAGCGAGACTTTGAGTCAGAGAAGCGGCTCCGGAAAGACCTGAAGCGCACCAAGGCCCTGCTGGCCGATGCTCAGATCATGCTGGACCACCTGAAGAACAACGCACCCAGCAAGAGGGAGATCGCCCAGCTGAAGAACCAGGTATCTGCAGACAGGAAGCCATCAGCTTTCTCTCTCTCCCTCCTGCCCCTGTCAGTGGTTCTTGAATCCTCAGGAAGGGAGGTGACAGGGAAGTGGGGAGAAGCCAGACTCCCCAGGGTCTGCGCATGCTATATGCATGACTGTCAAGCCCAGGATGGTATGGACGGGCTTAGCATCCACCACCCCTGTCACGGGAGGAGATGCCGGTACACACACAACACATCACAGCCCTGGGGTCTGAAGTAAACAGAGGAGAAGGAGAGCTCCTGGGTTCCCTCGCCCCTGTGAGCCTCCTGCACTGCCCTCCTGCCCCCAGGGAATGGCTGACATCTCTCCCTGGGGCGGGGGTGGCTCTCTGTCCAGCTGGAGGAGTCAGAGTTCACCTGTGCAGCAGCCGTGAAAGCGCGCAAAGCAATGGAGGTGGAGATCGAAGACCTGCACCTGCAGATTGACGACATCGCCAAAGCCAAGACGGCGGTGAGGATGCGGGGTGTGCCGGGCCAGACTCGGGGGTCTGAGGGAGAATGGAGCTGTGACAGTGGCTGCTTTTACCCCAAACAGGGCTCATTCCCCAGCCCGGTCCCTTCACGCCAGGGCTTTCTGAGGCGAGAGCAGGCCTCCCCTCCTCTGCCTCTCCTCACTCAGAGCAGAGGCCTGGGAGGGGGTGAGGTGGAGGAGGGAGCCAGCAAGGGCCCATCTCCCTGTTTAACCACCTGCCTGTGGGAGCTTGGCCACCGGCCCCAACACCATAAATATAGGCAGCTAATGTGGCTGAGGGATGTAAACAGGTACCTAGAGATTAGCAGAAGCACCGATAAGAAGATGGGATGGCTCCGTTTCCCTCCCCTGCCCCTGGCCAGCCCACTGACAAGCCCAAGCGGCAGCTAATTAGAGCGCTTATTTAATGCCTCCCTTTTAATTCCCCACCTCTCCCATGGCCCATCCATCGGCCGAAAAATCATTACTGGGATACGGCCATCGGCCATCGGTACCTCCTCAGGCAGGGAATGGGGCAGGGGAGGAGGCTGGGCTTGGCTCTGGGCTCCCTTGGCCCCCCAGCTAGTCACCTGACTGCTGAGAGATGCCAATCTCCTGGGCTTGATTTATCCCCGTGACATTTATGCTCCTCAGCAGTTTTCAGGTGAGTAATTCAAATTCCTTAATTGTGTTAAAAAAGGCTGTTATAAAATTACCATTTTATTTAAATCCGAGTTAATAAATTTCTTGGCGGAGTCTTCCGCAGCTCCCCATGTCCCGGTAACAAGATGGATGGGGCAGAGAAGGAGCCAACGCAGTCATTTTGGTTTGGAATTACAGGCTAATAGATTCATTCATTTCCTGAAGCTGCTGTTGGCTGTCTCTTCTCCTCCCCCCCAAGGAGCGGACTTGGCTGTGGGCGCTGGATGGCCAGGGAGCAGGCAGTCCCAGGAGAAACATGCCAGGAGAGTTTCACAGATTTGAGGGGTCCTTCCTTGGGGCCTGAAGGGGGCAGAGTGCGCACAGGTTAGGGCCTGAACGCTAGTGCTAGGATGATGGGTCGTTGGTTCTGGACAGACCTTTTCTACCTTCTCATTAGCCTCCAAAGAGCTGTCAGAAAGCAGCTGTCATTTAGCCCAGGGTCTGCCTCAGCTGCAAAGACAGCCCTTTTCCCTCAGCTCCCTGGCCCACAGCAGGACAGGCAGTTCCCTGAGCATCACTGGTCCTGGAACCTCCTCCAGCGGGTGGGCCTGGCCCTATCATCACCCCGTCCCATTGGAGGTGGCATAGGGAGGCTCAGTCTTTCCACCGAGAGCCATCAGGCAGGCCAGGCCTGATGCTCTCTGATCTGTCTTTGCCTCTGTCCAGCTGGAGGAGCAGCTGAGCCGCCTTCAGCGTGAGAAGAATGAGATCCAGAGCCGGCTGGAGGAGGACCAGGAGGACATGAATGAGCTGATGAAGAAGCACAAGGCAGCCGTGGCTCAGGTACCCTGCCCAGGAGTGCCCCACCACACCCTGCAGAAGCACTGTCCTCTGGTCCTCCTCTAGGTCCCTGGCACAGCCGCTTCTTTGGGGGGTCATGGTGCCTGTGTGCTCTGGCCTCAGTGTGGGGTGGGGTGGGATGGATTTGGTGCCCATGGGGGATCCTGCTTCAGCACCCTCTCCTTTCCCAGGCCTCCCGGGATCTGGCTCAGATGAATGATCTTCAGGCTCAGCTAGAAGAAGCCAACAAAGAGAAGCAAGAGCTACAGGAGAAGGTGGGGACCAGGGTCTCCCTTGGTAGAGAGAGGGTGCCAGGGTCACTGTGTGTGGGGACCAACTCCCAAGCTCACAGGCAAGCACGTGCTTCTCTCTGCCATCAGTCAGCGTCAGGAAGTGCAGAGGCCTAGGCTTGAAGCCATGTCACCATAGCAGACGTTTTGGCTTCAGCTGCCTCATTTCGCATTTCTATGCCCTCTCTGGTCCATAGCTTTCTCTTTTCTCTCCAAAGGGCAAAATCTGTGCCCGCGCAGTGCCAGGTGGGGAATGCCCCTGGCTCAGGGCCCCATCCTTCCACCTCCCTGTGCATCCCTCCCTCCCTCAGCCTTCTAGTCACCATGGTGATCTTGCTGGGGCGGGTGGTGGGGGGTGTGGGGTGTGGGGGGGGAGAGAGAACCTGCCCCTTCCCTTTCCAGGCTCAGTTCTTTCTTCCCTTCCTGCCCCCCCCAACCCCCCCAGCTACAAGCCCTCCAGAGCCAAGTGGAGTTCCTGGAGCAGTCCATGGTGGACAGGTCCCTGGTGAGCAGGCAGGAAGCTAAGATCCGGGAGCTGGAGACACGCCTGGAGTTCGAAAGGACCCAAGTGAAGCGGCTGGAGGTGGGTGCACACTTCCCCGTCCAGTCCTCAGCAGGCAGGGCTGAGCGGCCCCAGCGGCTGGAGCCACGCATGCTCAGCAGGGCCCGGCAGGCCCGCAGCCTCTCCTGCTCCACGGAGGCCTCTGCCAAGCTGCCAGGCCAGCTGACGGGGCGGGTGCCTTCTCTCCCGCTCGCCAGGCCTGCTCTCTGCGCACCGCGGAGCCTGCCTGCTTTACATTCTGACTCTGTGCTTGCTTTCTGCCAAGGGACCAGAGCAGCTTAGCTTTTCGTCTTCATATTTTCCTCCACCGTGCACTCCCCCCGCCGGTCCCCTCACTTGCTCTCCGGCAGGGTCATAAATATGCAGCGGATGGCGCCACTTCTGCAAGGGCTGGAGTCCGTCCTCTCATCTCACCGCTCGCTCTTTCTCTCCCTCCCGTTTTTTATTCCCTTTTTTCCTCAGTTCTTCCCATGCTTGCATTCTCTGCTTTTTCTCCTTCCCTCTTCATTTTCCTCCATTTTTGCCCCATTTTTTCTTCTCCCTCTGTTTATTTTCTCCCCAATCTCATTCCCTTTCTTACCCTGACCTATTTCTTCCTTTCTCCCCATCCCATTTGTCCTCTCCCTCTACTTTTCACCCTCTTCCCTTCGACCCTTCTCCTTTTTCTGTTCACCTCCATCTTCTCTTTCCACCCCTCCTTCCTCCCAACTGTAATCTCCAACCTCCACATTTAATCCTTTCGGTTCCACTCTCCTGAAGCCAGCGTGCTCCAGCCCCTCCCTCTCCAGCAGAGCAGGTAGGAAGAAGGAGGCCAGCAGAATGATCTCTCCGGGTTTACACCCCTCTCACCGTATTTTAAGTCCTCCTCCTCCATCCCAAGCATGTAGACATCTGTCTGAGCACTGACAGGCCTTCGTGAGAAGTATGTTCATGGCGTGGGCGCAGAGGAGCACCCCTGCCACCTCCGCATTAACCCCTGATTTGGTGGAGCAGGAAAGAGGGTGGGGATGGATATAGGTGACTATGGAGCTGGCAGTGGGCATCGGAGGGCATTAGTACCCTTGACCTTCAAAGAAAATATGGCTGGACCTCCCAGGACAGGGTCACAGTCCTCCGGAGAGCTAGAGAGAGTGAAGGAGACTTAGTAATAGTCTGTGTTCTGCCTTGGCAATATTTTGATCCACATTTTACACACAGGAAGGGTTAAGTAGGTTGCCTAAGGCCCCAAAGCTATCAAGGGACAGAGGAGGCCATTGGTCTGGTGGATGTAAAATAGGACAGACCTGCTGCACTTGCCTCCTTTTCTCATGGGCCCCAGTCCCTTTCCTCAACTCTCTCATTTTCCCTTCTGCTCAGAAAGGCAGTACTGTGGTTTAGATGCACAGAATGTTAAACACATACAGCCCTTAGAGATGTAGCCTTATTTTAGAGACATAGAGGCTGGGGGCTGAGAGTGGCGACCCCACGGCCAGTCAGTGGTAGAACCAGGATTAGGACCAGAAGCAGCGTTCTTCCCTCACACTCTGCCCCAATCTCCAGGGCATTTTTTGCTCAGCGTCCTATGGCGCAGAAGGGAAAAATGTGTTCACGTTTCTGGGGAAAGAGAGATTCATCAGGCTTAGAGGAATGGCTTTGTGTTTGGCATGTGATGACTGTTTAGTCTCCTCCTAATCCAGAATTCTCAGTAAAGCCATTTACTGCTGAGCACAGGCCCTAGCTTTTGGAGCTTCTGGGTTTAGGGTCTCTGAGGGAAACCCTGCTGCCCGTGGAGGCCCCACACGTGGCATCAGTGTGGACAGGCCCAGACTCTAGCCAGAGCTCTCCTCCGACCTAGGTGGTGATAATGATGATGATAGCACCTTTCATCTTCCAGAGTCCCTTCACATACATTACTTTATTCGGGCCTTAAAAGACCCCTGGGGAATAGGTGTTATTCTCCCTTTTTTACAGAAGGACAAAGGAAGCCGCCTCCGAGGGCTTTCGTTGCTTGCCCACCTAGCCAGTGAGCGGGGCAGCCGGAGCTGGACCCAGGCCTCCTGACTCTGGAGCTCTGCCACACCCCGCTCCCTGCCTGGCTGATGGTCTCTCTTCCCACCTCCCTGTCCAGAGCCTGGCCAGCCGGCTCAAGGAGAACATGGAGAAGCTGACTGAGGAACGGGATCAGCGCACGGCGGCTGAGAACCGGGAGAAGGAGCAGAACAAGCGGCTGCAGCGGCAGCTCCGGGACACCAAGGAGGAGATGGGCGAGCTTGCCAGGAAGGAGGCCGAGGCGAGCCGCAAGAAGCATGAACTGGTAATGCCCCCTACCCACGAGGCCTGAGGCTGGCAGCCCTCTGAGAAGCTGCTAAGCACACACCTCCCCCGTGGGCTTGTGGAGGTGGGCTGCAAAGAAACCATGGTTTAATTCTAAACCAGAATTAGAGGGAAGAGAACATGTCAAGAACACAGTCCACAAAGCCTAAGGGCAGGCCAGGGGCCAAGGGTGGTACCGGAGTCTCCATCAGGCAAGGCCAGGCCTCAACAGCCCAGCAACAGCAGAGCAGAGAAAGCTCTGCAGGTTCTCAGCGGCACCCATGTAGCTGCTGCCTGGCCCAGAGAGACTGGAAGCCGGCCTTTTCTGGGGCAGCTGGGTGAGAGACTAGCCCTCCTGTGGACTGGACCGCCCCCTCTCCCTCCTAGGAGATGGATCTGGAGAGTCTGGAAGCTGCTAACCAGAGCCTGCAGGCTGATCTGAAACTGGCATTCAAGCGCATCGGGGACCTGCAGGCCGCCATTGAGGACGAGATGGAGAGTGATGAGAACGAGGACCTCATCAACAGGTGAGGGGCCGCTATGGCAACCGTGGCCGGCTCGGAGGCCCTCTTGACTGCCTCCAGACCAGGTAGAACAGCTGCAATCTGGGTCTCCCCACCACTGAGCCTCCAGCCCCCCCTCCCCTCATTGCCAGACCCCAGCATGGACCCCATCCTGCAGCAGCTGAGGGCTGGACAGCTGCTGCCCGGGTGAGACACCCTCCCCACTTCCTCCCTGTCCTTCTCCCCAGGCCTCCCAGGGACCTGGCTCTCCAGCTCTGCCCATTCAAGATGAGTTATTCCCCCGTTTAGCTGCATTTCTGATGGTGCCTGCCCAACTCTGGGGAGAGCAGAGATTTAAGGGCCCTGGTGCCTTGTTACCGTGCCAGAGTTTTTCTCACATAAGACCCACCCAGGGAATGGTTTAGGAGAGAGATTTGTAGTCTTAGGCTCAGGAGGAAGTCACGAGGCAGGCAGACTGGCAGTGGGGGTGGGGTCAGGCCCTGGAGAAGCTCCCAAGGCTGCCCTGAGCAGACCCTCCCAGACTTGCCCGCATCCCACCTGAAGGCCGAGGCCCCATCCTGCTCCTGGGATGCTCGGGGAGCCTGCTCCTTTCGGGCAGGGGAATGGTGCCCCGGGCGGCCTGGACCTCCGTCTGAGGACAGCACTGTCTCACCTCCTGGTCTCAGCCAGCCAGAGCCGTGTCTTGCTGAGGAAGGAGGAGGGGTCCTCGGCTGAGGGGTCCACCTTGGTTGACTTTTCTGTGTTCTTCCGGCCCCCTTGCCCACCATTTTCTTTCTGTTTCCAGTTTGCAGGACATGGTGACAAAGTATCAGAAAAGAAAGAATAAACCGTGAGGACTGGAGCGCACGCGCTCTCTGCCTCTCCTCGCGTGGTGCCTAACCTCTCCCTAACCCTGGGCTCCCGCCCTGCTGCATGTCGCATGTGGACACACAGCCTCCTCTCCTCCTCTGAGCTAGTCCCTCATGCTAACACAGCTCACTCTGTCCCAAGGGAGGCAAGGGGGCAGGCCGCGCCCTGTAGAGCGCAGGCAACAAGGGCGCTCCACCTGGAAGGTTCACTGGCCCCCACATCCTTGGTCGGCAGGATGGGGGCTCCGTCAGAAAGGAGAGCTCAACCTCATTGGGTGGTCCCCACAGCCTGCCTTCCTGAGCTTCAGCCTCTGCCCCATCAGAAACCAAGTGTAACCGCTCCCCGGCCTCTTTCTCTAGGGAAAAGTCTGTTTGGGCTGGATTTCTCCCCGTCCTTGGGCTCCTTTGGAGCCTGAGCTGCCTGAAAGAAGTGGGTATGTTTCATTCTGAAAGGTCCACCACCTTCTTTTGGCAGACAAGGGTAGAAGGTGAGGGGCATCTAACAGTTACTTGTTGGGAGAAAGCATCCAGGCAGGGGAGGGGAACACAGCCAGATGTGTTTACTTTACTCTCCGCAGGCACCTTGGGCAGAAGGAGGCCCCAGGCATTTGTGCTGCCGTCAGTCAGGTGGCGGGAAGCCCAGTAAATCCACCCCCTGTCCGTTTCCTTCTTTCTGGGTGGGAGCTGGGCAGCTGGGGCAGATGTGCGGGCCCTCAGGCAGATCGGGGCGATCCTTCAGGTCCGACAGGGCTGGTCTTTGGAGGTTGTTGTTCTAGCGCCGCTTTGGGTTTCCTCCCCCACTCTCTCTTGCCTGGCAGGCCTCCTCCCCTGGCCAGGATGGGCTGGCGGCAGCGCAAAGGACTCCGTGAGAGCTAATGATAAATGTAATAGTGTGTAACAGTGATAGAGGGCCGCTGGAGCCCGGTTGTCACACGCAATTAATATCCCCTGCCGTTCTGTCTCCGTTTGTTTGTTCCCCCGCGATTCAGCTCCCAGTTAACTAATAGCACATGAGCCTGGACATAAATTGTATTTGACGCGAGGTTTAATTCCGACCATTTAAAATTTCAACTGCCCCCCGAGCCTGCCTGCCCCTGGAGTTTGTTTACAGGCCTGATTATTTAAGGAAAAGAATCCAAACGTCCTCTATAGGCTTGAAACTAAAGGGAAGGCAAGGGCGGGCAGGCCAGCTTCTCAACCCATTCGCTGCTCTGAATGTCAGGAGGCAAATTCATATTCTGGGCCCATGACTGTCTGTCCCCTGTGTGTTCCAGCCCTGCCATCCTTGGGCTGGAGGAGCTTCGAGGACTGATAAAATGCGCATTTCAGATCATATTCTAAACTACTGCACACGCGCACACACACACCAGCGTGCACTCATGCAGGCACACGGCCTGCAGTCCTAGCCAGGTTCCTGCTGACGGCAGAGGGGGTCTTTTCCTCAGCAGCTCTGGGCCCCAGCTCCGAGTTATTGAGCGAGTGTGCTAAGGCAGCCAGAAAAATAATGTTTCGATTTACTTAGAGATACAGTTGTTGTTGCCATAACCCTAATGAAAGCAGTAAACAGCACAGTATTAAGGGAGATTTATACAGAAACGCTTTTAACATGAAGACATAGATTTTGCGATGCATACAGCACCTCCTTTCTAATGGTAATCAATATGGTTATGAACAGCGGTGATAAATTACAGGCTCAGAAGCTAGAGAAGGAGGTTTTTTGCACGGGTGTATAAGTCAGGTGGTATTGGCGTTCCACAGGGCCCGTGCACCATAGTAAATCTGCCAGGCTCGAACGGGCACAGGACTTGCATTAGCGGTTTCGGGGCCGTCTGCTAAACTCCTGTTTACCCGGGGCATCAGCCAGCCTGGTCTTTGTTATAATTCTGTATTTGACGGAAGCCCATAAAATATGCTTCTTTATTCCCCTCCCCACGAGTCATGCTGTCTCACAATCCCCAGAACAGAGTCTGGGGGCTTCTTCTCTCTGTGTGTGTGTGTGTGCATACACACACGCACGCACGTGTGCGCACCTGTGTGGCTATTTATTCAAGAACATAATTCAGGAACGGGGCTGCTCCTGTTGACACAGATGAAAGGAAATTTATATCAAGGAGAAATCCTAGCATATCCATGGCAGGGAATGTGGTGAGCAGACATTTTGCAGAATTCTAGAAGCAGTCTCACTCAGAAGCTATCTCCAAGCCCCTGCTGCTGTGTGAGGAGGTCACCGTGATTCCAGCATCAGAATTTGACTCCTTTGGGCTTTCTTGCAAGTCGAGAGGGCTCAGGCCAGCTTGGCCAGAAAAAAGCCCTGGGGGAGCAAGAGCTGGAGGCTTCCTGAAGGTGGAAGAGGAGACTGGGAGAAACAGAGCCCTTGCCTGGGATTTCTGGGCCCCACTGGATCTCCAGGTGCAGCTTGAATCTTGAAGCTGTTACGAACCCCTCGGGAAATGCTGCGGTCCCCTCCTTGTCCTTTCTGTTTCTTAAGGGCCAAGGGGAGTCGCAGGATGGGTCTGTGATACGGCCTATAGTGCCCAAGTTGGCACTGCGTCAGCTCAGGAGACTCCAGGTTCAAGCTCACTTGAAGTCATAACGAAGCCCTTCTCTTCTCTGTTCCATCACCAGCAGCCCAGCTCTTGCAGTGAAGGCATGGAAAGTGGCAGCAGCTGTAGCCACATTTGTGGGAGCAGGCAGACAAGAACAGCAGAATAGGCCTCAGGGAGGAGCTGAAGGGCCCAGGACTCCTCTTTTTAACCAAAAGCCATTTAGCTGTAATTGATGAATGGACAGTCTCCCTGTTCTCACTGGATTGGTAGGCTGAACAGCAGCCTGTCACAGAAAGTGGGGTGGAGGTGCCTCCGTGCGCCTCAGGGTCTTCTCATGGCTGTCACACAATGTGGCCTGCTGAGCGGGGCAGGGTCCTTGTGAATGGTGTGCTCATCCGTCTAACTTCTCTTGTTCTCTCTGACTCACTGATGCGCATGCTGCCCTTCGTCCCACCCCCACCCAAGACAAACCTGCTTTGCCACTTTGGTGCCGCCTCCTGGGCCACCAGGTGATCACCTCTTCCCAGCCTTGCCTACGTTTCTGCTCCTCATCCCACAGCGAGGGGGACTCAGATGTGGACTCAGAGCTGGAGGACCGGGTCGACGGGGTCAAGTCATGGTTGTCCAAAAACAAGGGGCCTTCCAAGGCGGCTTCCGATGATGGCAGCTTGAAGAGTTCTAGGTGAGCATGTGGCCTTAGGTGGGAGGAAAGGCCACCTCGTGCCCCAGGAATGGATGAGCAGCGCCTTGATCCCAAAGAGGGTGGGCCGCACGCCACCTGCGTCTCTCTCTTGCCTGGTATGTGCGTGAGGGGCCCAGGCCCGCCCATGGCACATGGGATGAGCACAGGAGGCCTGGTTTCTTCTTAGTCAAGGTCTGCGGCACCCTTAATTTTCCGAGGTAATGTTTTCCTACCAGGCTTCAGGGCTTTGGTTTGGTGTAGGTTTAACTTCATCCCCACTTATTCATTCAACAAATGTTGAACGAACTACCTGATGGTTTGGGCCCTTGGAATCAAGACTGAAATGGGACACAGGGGGACTCTGGATCCCACACCCTGGACAAGGCCAGTCCGGGCCGGCTGTGGACCTCTGAGGTCTTAGTAGGGATAGCAGCAGAAAAGGCCCCAATTCCCCTGACTTGCCTGTCACAGCTACAGACACATTTCTGTCTTTCTCTGCCCATTCTCTTCTTCTTCTAGTCTCTTCACTCGCCCTCCACCATGCTTTCTGCTAACACCCATCCACTGGGGGAACTTGCTCCCCTATTTTCCAGCCCAGTCACAGTCTTCTGATCACACAGGCAGCTACCCCTGAAATCCAGGTCTCCAATTCCCATCCCTCACCTACGGGCCAGCCGGGGTCCTCTGCTCCCACCCCTCCTGTGGCCACTTCCCTGCTGACTCCCCCCTCCCAACTCAGAGCCATCCTGATCCCCCAAGGCACGCCGTTCCACCTCCTCCCAGAGAGCGCTGGGTGAGCTGGGTAGAAAAAGTAATCCCTCTCCTTCTCCAGCTCCCCTGAGGCCCCTTCCCAAGTCCAGCCCCTCACCGAAAGCACCCAGCGGCCCCCTCTAATTGGTTTAATTTACTCGGCCAAACAACATTTTGTTATTGCAGATAATGCCACCTTCCCCGCCCCACTGTCATTCACCACGGCACAGCACCAGGCTCCAGGTAGTTGACAATGAAATAAATTGAACTAGACGTTTTCGAGGGGAAAAAGTGATGAAATAGAACAATAGTCTAATTTACATGACATTCTCCATGAAGCTATTTTCACTGACGCAAATTATTTTGCTTCATTTCCTCCGACGCTCTCACGGCCACTTTGCCAGGGCCGCTGCCGAGTTCTCCTCCTTTCTCCCTCCCCCGGTGTCTTTATTCTCTACGTTTAATGCTTGTTTCTCTCTCTCATTCTCTCTCTGCTGCTGCTAATCCACTCCCGGTTCTCTCCTCCCCGGCCTCACCCCCGCACAGCAGAGCGGCCCTCAACACCCTGGGGAAGGAGGGCAAGGGGGTGGAGGAGAGGCCGGCCTCCGTGCTGAGCTCCCTGAGCTATCGGAAGCGGCTCACCCTGAAGGACTCCATCGGGGGCACTGGGGATGAGGATTCGCTCTTCACCACCCTGAGCGAGCGGCCAGCCTCCCCTGAGAGGCCCCCCCGGAAGGCCCGCGGGGGCCCCAGGGAGGAGCTGGGCCTGGGCAGGAAGTCCGAGGAGCCTGAGGAATGTGGCTCCGTCTTCTCCGGGGTCGGGGGCTGCTCTAGCCGGGGGCTGGAGAAGCCGTGGGGCTCAGACTTTGACCGGGCCTCGGCCGTCTCTGCGCCCGTCAGCCGGGCCTCCTCGGCCACACAGCGTGGCTCCGGCGAGGATGGGGCCTGCTCCTCCATGAGCTTCTCGCTGTCGGGCTCCCCCAGTTCCCGCCGCAGCACCTCGAGGCTCGACAGCCTGTCAAGGACCCTCAGCCCTTCCTTGGGCCGGGCCTCAGCCCTCAGCCGGGAGAGCCCCGATTCCCGCCTGTCCCTGGGCCGGAGCTGCCTGGATGATTGGGACGATGGAGCCAGTGTGGCCTTGAGTGAGGCCCACTCACAGTATAGCTACCCGTCTCTGGCCCGCAGTCTGTCGGTGCCACCCCAGCCCCGCATCTCCGCCTCCGCCACAGATGAGTCTCTCGGCTCCAGTATCCGCCCCATCAGCCGTCACTCCTACCTAGACCCAGACCTGGAGGCTGCCATCAATGAGGTCTTGAGCTACAAACCCGTCCCGTTCCACCGGAGCAGCCTGGAGCCTGACTCTGAGGAGGATGACCGGAAGAGCATCCAAAGTACCCGGAGCGCCCAACTGGACCCCCCGGAGCGAGCCACCAGTATCCGCCGCTCAGCCTCTGCCGCGGACGTCTCTCGGTCCCGCAGCAGCCGGAAGAGCCGGAGCAAGAGAAGGAGCAGCTCCAGCTCCAGCTCCGAAGATTCCTCGGAGCACAGGCGGCGGAAGAAGGGGAGCTCTCGAAAAAGCAAGAAGAAGTCCAGATCAAGAAGGAAGAGAACAGAGACGGAGTCTGAGTCCTCCTCGTCGACATCCAGTGGCTCCACCGTCTCAAGCCACAGCCGCTCGAGCGTGAAGAAGGGCCCGGCTGCAGAGGACAAGGAGGCTGGGCAGGCGCGCCGACAGTCTCGGAAGGAGGAGAAGAAGCGCAAGAAAGAGGTGGACAGCCTGATGATGCGGTACCTGTACCGCCCCGAGAGCGACTAGTGCAGTAGGTGGCACTTGGCGTGGAGTGCAGAGCATGGTGTGTGCTGCTTGGTGTGAACTAACGTGCTCCCGTCCCACCCACCACCACCCAGGCCCTTCCTGCATTCCTCGCGGGCAGGCCTGGCCTCGGAGAGCCTCCTGGCTACCTCAGAGAGCGGGGGCCAGCTGAGCTGATTAGTCATTCTGAGCCCTGAGCCCAATCAGCTGAACTCGCTGGTGATGTCCGTCACAGCTCCCACTTATCAAGTCCTAACCCTGGGCCAGGGACCACCCCCTACCCCCCCGCCAGATCCTTGCCATATTTTATTCACTTAATCCTCACACTAACCCCATAACAAATGTCTGATTAGCCCCATTTTATAGAACAAGAAGCTGAGGTTCAGGGAGGTTAAGTTATTTGCCAAGGTTACATAGCTGGTACGTGATGTTGCCAGGATCTGAATGGAGTCTATTCAGCTTGCCCTTAACTACTCCTCCATACGACCCAAGGCAGAGCACATGGGCAAAATGTTTCCTGTATGTATCTGGCAGCACCCATACGGAACTTCTGTCCATGACCCTGACACGCTGGGTCCAGGAAAGGGCTCTAGCTGACCCCCGGGCATGGGTTGGTACATCACTGGCTGTCAGCTATTAAGGGGCCTTTTGCTCAACTCTCCCCCGCCTGCAGTGTCACCCTCCTCTCTGGCATGCGTCTCAAGCCTAAGAGTGCAAGGTTTACAGGGCTGCAGCGCCCACATCACCGCACCCTGCAGCAGACCTGGAGATGCCTGACTCTCTCCCCACCCCTCCTACCCGAAGCCCACACATGAGCGTCACCTCATCTTAGCTCATCTTGTAAAGTTTTAATGAATAGAAATTAGCAACTGCTGAGTGACAGCCCCCTCCTGGCTCTCCTGCCTCCCCCAGCCTTCTCCCTGTGGGAGGGAGATCTAGCTGTTAGGCCCTTTATGCCCACACCCCCACTCGGAAGAAAGGCGAAGACTGACTCACTGGAATACTATTGTTGCCAGTTTCCCTGGTGGGCGGTGACATTTGGATCACCCTGGTTATGTGAAGCTGTTTTTGGCGTGGTACCCTCCCAGGGCAAGCTTGCTGCTTCCCAGGAGGTATGACCCCAGAGCGCAGCCCCCTGGGGCACGGGCAGTGTTTCCTAGATGCATGAACTAACACACACCTGTCGCATGCTAGTGGGCCTCTTGTGCAGTGGAGCAGCTGCCCAAGCACACTGACTTGGGCTGGGTTCTACCGAAAGGGACCAGTTTTAAGGAATGGAGCCCGTGGACGTGAATGTTACCTGCAGCTATTTGGAGATGGTGATGGGATGGGATTGGGGGGATGGTATGGGGGAGGTGGAACTTGAACCCAGACCAGGCTCATGGCCAACTCAGATTCTGTGGGCCCTGAGCTGCTCCGAAACCAAGCCCTTGGGCTTACGCCTGCTCTGTCATTCCCCCCATGTGGCAGATGGTTGCAGGATGCTCTGGGAAGAGTAGGAAGCACTCAATTGCACTAGGGAGCTGTTGTCAGCACCACAGTGAGAAAAGGCAGGGGTCATAATATTGTGTCTACCATCTCGGCCCTTCCTTCCGCAGCCCTGCTGAGTGCCCTGCTCCCCTAGCACGGGAAGTCAGCTGATGGGCCATGGGAGGCAGTTTGGAAAGCAGAGAGGGCCAGGCCCTTCTGAGCACGGTACCAATACCTGAAGAGGGAGACGTGGGCCTAGGCAGGCCATCCCACGCCAACCAGCAACTGGTGGATTTCAGACCCCAGTGACTAAGCCCATCATCACCCTTGACCCAGCAAGAGCAAAAACACATAAAGCCTGTTTCTTCCCTCAGCCACCAGCACAGTTCCTGTCCACCAGGGAAACAGTAGTCCTGAAACCCTACACACCGCCACCTCCAACAAGGATTGGATTCACCGCGCCCAGAGTGGGCACCAAGCCAGAAGCTAGCCAACCAGTACAGAGCTGGCAGAGAAGGTCCAGGGGAGGGAGGACCTAGTTGGACTCAGCATGAACTGGCTTTGGGTGAATAAACTGCCAAGAGCGGGGGCAGTTTAGCTTCCCACCTGGTGATGGGGACCTGCAAGAATGCAGAACACGAAAGCATCCATAGCAAAGGCAAGGGGAGGGGGCTGCTCGCCCAGTGGGAATTAGCTTATGCACCAAATCGCTTGTGACAGCGTTGAGCGGGAGACACTGGCTTGTGAGGAGGAAAGCTTTTGAAACAATGTGGTTAAAATGTTCAAATTACAGCCCTGACTCTTGCCCCAGGGAAGGGAGCCAGCTGCCTGCTGTTGACTCTCCGACAGCTGTGGCTGTAGAAGCCACAAAGGAAACTGGCTAAAGAGCACCCAGGGTGGGAGCAGGGGTGTCTTGTGGCTGCACAGAGCAGGGGAGAGAGGCCTGGCATTTAGCCCTCCCGGCTGCCTCTACCACTGCACCCAGCATCTGGATGGAACAGTGTTGAAACCCAGCTGTCGTTTATCCAGGTGTCTGCCTGGCAGGCACGGAAATATGGAGGTGGGGTGTGCCGCACTCCGAGGAGAGGTGTGAGGAGGGACAGGAACACCCCATTTGCGTCTGGGTCCCGGCCCTGGCATCCACCTCACCCCCCTCTGCCCACAAAATAACCCCACTGTCTTTCCACAAAGCCATCCCTTCCTTTGCCCAACAGCAGACCTTAGCGTTGGGTGCCCAGAAGTTCTGTCTAAAAAATGAAAATAAAATCAGGCTCCCGCTAATTCAGAATTCAAACAACCCAAAAGCTCAAATAACCCCAGTTTTTTCTATGTTGCACAGTCCTTGTTGAGCTTTATAATTTTGTCACTGAGACGTCCCGGAGTCCTTAAATGCCTTTGGCCCATCAAAGTAAAACTCATTTATGTTCAGACTAGTTTGTATTAAATGTGTTTTGTGCTATTCTGATTCCTTTAAAAATGGTAATTCGTTCATGAGAAATACGATAACTATTAACCAGACTGCCCCATTCCTAAACCGTTTTGCATAATTGAACAGGCTCTTCTATCAGGCTCTTCCATCTCCCCAGGGAGAGAGAAAGAAAGACCTGTCTTTACACACCCCCTGGGCTCTCGCCCAGGCCAGTGGGGAGAATGCAGGTTTCATCTGGTTTTCTCCTCAGGTCACCGGTCTGGCAGCAAGGTGGAGTCATCAAAAGGCTTTGAGGTCTAAGGTCCCAGGTTCAGATTTACATACTGGCTGTGTGACCTTGGGCAAGGTGCTTCGTCTCTTTGAACCAGCTTCCTCATGCCATTTCATGTGGTGAAGAATAAGATAGCACATCCAGAGTGCCTAAGACAGTGTCTCACATTACAGGAAATATTCAGTGATGAAATCCTTTCTTCAACACAGTTGGAAAAGCTGAGCATGTGGTTCTTTCTTGCAGAACGCTGTGTCCTCCTCTTTTGGTTTGGAGATAGAAGAACTTGGAAAGCGCTAGTAAACAAGGGCCTTCCTCAGATTCTTAAATCAGAATTGTAGACAGTGGGATCACAGGATTCCTGTTTATCCTAGCGGAAGCTCTCTAGGATCTGGAAGCAGGGCTGTGTCCCTGAGAGCACTGGGCAGGGAGGGGCCCATTGAGTGCAGGGCACTGGTAGGGGTGGAGCCACCCTGGGCTGCATTTTCTCCAGCATTGCTGAAATTACAGTGCACTTGTACTGGCAGAGGCAGTGGAGGTGGGAGGGGCAGGGGAAGGCTGCTCTAAGGCTTTGGAAAAGAAAGAAAAGAGAAGGTGACTAGAGGTGGAAATGAGATCCCATCCATGCTCAACGCCATGAGTCTGCTCCATCCAGGGAGTAATGCTTCTTCATATCTTGGTCAGGGGAGAGCGCGAGGCTCCCAATGGCCTGATGAAAGCCTTGGGGTCGGATTATGGTACCAAGAAAGGGATGACTATGCCACCCTGAAACAGAGGTCTTACCAGCTCCTACATCCTGAGTCTCTATTCCTTGTGAGTAGATGATATCATGGTCAAGGGCAGAAACTCTCACCGGCCTTAGGAAAACCTGATTAGGAAGAAGGGTTATGATCTGGGAGTATTCAATGGGGAAAGCCCCTCCTTCTTAGAAGGAATCTTTTTGGGAGGAACTTTACTAAGACAGGTTGTAGTCGTGTAACCACCAGACCTGCAGTCTCCAAGTAAATGCAGTCCATGGACTGCCTGTATCAGAATCTTCTGGGGAGGGAGTTGAAAATGCAGAATTCCTGGGTTCCACCCAAGAGCTAGCAAATCAAAACTTCTCAGGAGAAGAACCCAGGGATCTTGCAGCCAATTCTTACGCACATTCAAGTTCGAGACCCACTGCTCTTCAGCATTGCTTTTCTTGGCGTTATAAAAGGTTTCAGAGTCAAAACGATGTGCTCCTTTCTCTTACTACTCTGAGTATCTTCTGGGGAAGCCAGGGAAGTCTTCTACTTCTCAATTTGTGACTTTGGGGGAATGCTGTGACAGGGTTTGGGGGGCCTCCTCAGGACCAAAGGCTTTGGTGCTGGATGTAAAGGGCATCCTTCCTCTGTGACCTCATTCCTCTCTCCCTGCAGCCCCACCAGCTACTGGAAGTCCCTTGCCCCTGACCGGTCAGATGATGAGCACGACCCTCTCGACAGCACCTCCAGGCCCCGATACTCCCACAACTCTCTGAGTGACAGCGACACAGAGGCCAAGCAGACAGAGACCAACGCATAGCCCAGGGGAGTGGTGTGCACCCCTCCCACCCACGGCCTACTGCTGCCACGGCGCCTCTCCCGGGAAATGGCGGGGCACGGGTCTCCCCCACCTGACTGCTGACCTGCATGGGAAACACCCGACCCTCTTCGGTCAGGGGGCTTCCCAGGCAGTGGGTATCTGACGTTTCCACGTGGAAGAGGTGGAGGGAAGAGCAGTTCTGAAAAGAGAACTTTCTGCTCCTGCCTTGGGCCACCGTGGATGGCAGGTGGCTTGGCACTGCATAGAGCCAGCAAGTTGACCTCCATCTCAGCCTCCCCGCCCCGCCCCCCACCCCCCCACCCCTGCTCAGGGACGGTGGACAGATTGCCTACTGGGACATTCTCGGGTTGCTGGGTCCATGGGGAGGGGTTTGGGGTGGGAACAGCAATTCCTTCCCCATGACTTGGGGGAGGGCTTTCTCTTCTCAGTGCCTGCTGTCTTATTACTTTTTAATTTAAATACCCAACCTCTCCATCATAGCTGCATCCCTGAGAGGGGAGGGGGCTGTGGTGGCAGCCAGCCGCCTCCCCGCACCGGGAATGACTAGGGGAACCTCAGCTTCATCTTTACTCTTCCGAGAGCAGTCCTTTCTCTGTGCAGCTGGAGAGACCCGTGAGCAGAGCTGGGCCCAGGTTCTTAAGAGTCCGTGTGGGGAGGGGCTCTCAGGTGCTTCTGGGTTCGAGCTGAGCAGGCCTACACAGACGGGGGTGCATCTGTACCAGCCAGAACTTCCAGCCCCTACCCTTCTTTGTCTCATCAGTGTGTTAAGTGCAATGACCCATTGAAGAGTAAACCCATTCCACCTAATGCCAGTTCAGGGCTTATCCAAGCACTGCCTCCCTCCCCCTCTGTCCAAGTTGCCTGGATCACAAGCTCAGCTTGAGAGGGAAGGCCTTGGGTTGAGGGCTTGTGATCAGAAAAACTGAAGATGGAAGCTTTGGTCGGTACTGATGTGTATTAGATGCGAATGAATCCTCACCCTGTGTCCTGAGCCTGAGTCATTTTTCTTCTTCCAGTCGCCCTGCCCACACGCACTTATCCCAGACATGACAACATGCAGACTGACAGTCCCAGCTCCCACCCTAAAGATCATCCCACCAACACCACCAGAC
The DNA here is from genome assembly GCF_965194805.1 of Balaenoptera borealis. Lineage (NCBI taxonomy): Eukaryota > Metazoa > Chordata > Mammalia > Artiodactyla > Balaenopteridae > Balaenoptera > Balaenoptera borealis. The sequence continues at coordinate 45,694,229 of NC_138879.1, read as the reverse complement.
GGGGGCCCAAGGGCAGTGCCTGGTGCCGCTCCCATCTGCTGTCTCCCCTTCTCTCCTGCAATTGGTTTGTACTCATTGGGCTGTGCTCTCTTCCCCTGTTTACTTGATGTATGGAAATAAATGTCCTTTTTCTCCTGGCTCTGCCAATTTTCCTGCCTGTTCCTTCAGGCTCAGGTAAAGTCCAGGGTGGTCACAGGGGAGCAGAGTGAGGACTCTGGTGGGGACCTGGGGGAATCACCCTCATCCCTGACCTGCTCCCGCTTCAGACCAGTGCTGCTCAGAGAGCTTGGCAGGTCATCTGGAGCAGGCGGAGGCAGTGGATGAGAGGATTGGTCAAGGAAGACACAAACCCCACCTTTTATTTTAAGAGCCCGTGGATTGTAATTCAGGTTGGCAGAGCCGTCCAGGCCTTGGCCTACCCTGGCCTCCACTTGGGAATGTTGAGGTCCCTCTGATTGTTAAATCTTGCCAATTACAGAGATCCTATCTTCTCTCTCTCTCTCTCTTTTTTTTTAAGTTTAGTCATCCCAAAGATGACTTTCTGATCAACACTTGGCAGAACTCTCTCTGGCCTCCAACCCCATTGGCCACAGGGCAACTTGAATAGGCTGGGCGTGCTGGCTTCTCCACCCTGCTCAGTCTCTGCCTTCATGCCCCAGTCCACACGTGGTTCCCTCACTGACAGCTGAGAGGCAGTGGGCAAGAAACAAATGACTCCCTCCTCCTCCTCTACCTTCTATAATGTGACCAGTTATAATCCCTGCGTGCATGAAGTATTTACAGCTGGTCGATCAGGCTCCTCTGGTTTGGACAGGTAGGCAAGAAAGGGTATCAGACAGGCCTGATGCTGACGCTCTGGTGATGTCACCCACCCAGAAAGGGGCAAGAAAGGGAAAGAGGGGGAAATGTCATCCCCAAAATGAATGGGAGAGAAGTGTGAAGTGGCTGCATCTTGAACAAAAGAAACTGCCCCCAAGGTGGAATAGAGAAGGTAGTAAAAGTGAAGTCATTTTTTTTTTAAACTGCTGGCTCCTCATGTTCAGTTCTGTCACTCACATCTTTTACTCCTGCTTTCAGACAGCTCGGTGCACTTTTTTCCTCCCAGGAACTGGTGTGACAAAAGTCCCTGCTACCTACAGACAAGATCCCAACTCTGCTCACCCACACTGACTCAGGCCTTTGGTTAATTATTGATAGAAAGTCCCAGCATCAACCTCTAATAGCCTGCCCTGGGGCGGAGGGCTTTGTTCAAGTCAGAAAATATGTATTATTCATCTGCTCATTCACTCAACAGTCAAATATTTCATAACTGCCCGCTATGGTCTAGGCACTGTTCTAAGTGCTGGGGATGGGTGGGGTCCCTTCCTTCAAGAAGCGGATATTCTAGTGGAGGAGTTAAACACAAAAAATATGTGTGTCTAACCTCCTAATATGTGCAAGCTTTGGGCGAGTAGAAAGGAGTACATCATAGTGTTTGTCCTCCAGGGAGTCATGTGTTAGGGCTAGGGCAGATCCCTTTGGAAATAATTACATGAGACATAAAAGGACAAAGAAGTTGCTTTGGGCAAGTTATGAGGGGAGACACTCTCACTGAGAGAGGGTGGGGAGGGACTGGGAAGGCTTCTAAAAGGAGCTGGTATTTTGAGCTGGGGCTTGAAGAAAGGATAGCACTTCCACAGGTAGATATTGCTGGGATAGGTGTGCTGGGAAGAAAGAAGAACTTGAGCAAAGGCCCTGAGGCTGGGAAATAGAGGTGGTGGCAGGGAACTCCACAGGCTGTCTGGGGAAGCTGGACATCACCTCACATGACCAACACTTCTCCAAGCTTCAGCAAAGGCCTTCGGCCAGCATTCTGGGCTCCAGGCTGGGAGGAAGGCAATTCCCTCTGCACAAACTCCTCAGGGAAGTCCAGGGACCTGCAAGGCCATCAGAGCCCATCTTCGTTTGGGGTATGCCTTCAGAGCTCTGTAAGCTCCTGCCCTCACCTGTGCACTCATGGTCACTCTGGTACCTAAAATGTAAGTGATTCCCACAAAACAGGCAGCAAATCTGTCCCTGTGCCAGGCTCAAAGCCGCCTCGCTAGATTTTCCTCTCTAATCTCAGACCCTCAGGATTGCTCTGAATCCTGGATAAGAGGCATTGGGAGGGGGAGACCCTGTGAGGCTCCCCATGGTGCCCAGTCTGTGCCCAGAGACGACAGCAGCACATGGTGACTCCCGAACTACCTCCTTTTGTCCTGTGTCCTCTTGGCAGATGATCCCAGTTGTCCTTCCCCCATGCCCCACCCCCATGCCTGGTGGCACAGACACTTAGCGATTTGCTCCTTAATTGTCCCCTAGCTAGGCTGCGCAGATGCCGCTCTTTAATCTCTCCTGATAAATGAATCGCGCCTCTCCTTTAATCATATGTTCATATCCAAGCCAATTTGAATCCATTTGGCAGGGAGTGTGTTGCAAGAGATGCCATGACTGCTGCTTCTCCCCACCCAGGGCCCTGGAGCCAGCGTGTCTGCTGTCCTCACCCTCAGCAAAGAGCCCAGGAGACCCATCCAGGCGAAGGATCTCCTACCTGAGTGATGGGGACTTCTCAAAGTCAATCATTCACTCCTGTCCTCCAAGCAGGCCCGTGTGGGGCTGGAGGGAGATGGATTCCCAAAGCCTCAGAAGTGGGAGGGACAGGATGAGTCCACAGCCTTCCTTGGTCATTGAAGAAAGGGCCCCATTATCACCCCTGGGAGAAAGTGCTGCCTTAAATCTAACCCTAATCCTTTCTGTTCCCCTTTCATTTCCTCTGAGCTGGTTCTCAGGGAAGCTGTGACACTTTTTACATAGCAACGTATTCCAGACCAGTCTATGATCATTTGTCCTTGCCTGCTACTGCTACTGGCTGCCACCCCCAACGCCTTTCATCTTTCCCCAGGAAGTCTTCTTTTCTAAATCCTCCAGCCTGGTGGGCAGTCCAGGACATGCTTGGTAATGTACCAAGTTCTCCCATGTCTGGGGCTGCTGCTTCTTTCACCTACGGAGTGGTGTCCCCCGACCCTAGTGGAAGCAAAACAAAACCAGACGAATAAAACCTGCTAAACTGAGCGCTTCTGCCGCTAGCACTGAGACCTTGGAGAAGAGCCTTGACCTCTTGGGCCTCAGTTTCCCCATCTGTAAAACAAGGTGGAATTGCTGGCAAGAATCTTTTGGATCCTAGGTTCGGACAGAGCCCCTCAATGCTGCCAACAGAACCTCTCACCCCCACCTTTTCATCACCCTTGGTGAGGAGCCGGAGGGACCGATGGGTGGCGCAAGTGGGGCCGGGAGAAGACAGACGTCTTCTCCCAGCGCGAGGGCTGTCTGGGCTTGGTTCCGTCCAGCAGCCCCGTGCGCCTCCGCGTCCTCTTCATTTCCTTTCCTTTTTCCTGGCTGGTTCTGCCTGTCCAGGCAAGCGCCCTCCGGTTCACTGGGAACCCGGGCATATTAGCATATTCATATCTCATTTGCATGACCTCGGCCTCCGGAGCATGGAACCTCTGGCTCCGCCTCCGTCTGGAGGTTCCCCGCCCCGTCCCCCACCCGCCCCCGCGCGCTTCCCGGAAGCCATGCCCCTTAAAAGGTCCTTGAGCCTGTGACAGGACCGAGCCCGTCGGCGTTGCCCTTGAAGGATTCCAGAAGCATAAGGACATGTCTCCTCGCGCAGCAACCCGACGATACTGTTCCCCGCCCTTTTAAGGGCTGCTGGAAGTCCTCAGCAGGAGCTGAAGCTGTGTAGCGACTGGGGCTGAGGGGCCTGCCTGGCCTGTCAGTAGGGACCCAGAGGATGAGGAGGACAAAATCAATATAACCATGGTGAGCACCTACTATGTCCCCCGTGCTTATACACTTTGCCTACATCTCATTTAACCTTTATCACGACTCTGTGAAGGGGCATTGTCCCCGTGAGGAAACAGGCTCAGAGAGGTGACATCCGGCCTAGCAGGGTCCTCAGCTTGGTTCCAGCAACTGGCCAGGCATCTCCGAGCTACTCTGGCCTTGTCAGAGGGTGAAGGGGGAGGCGAGAAAGCCAAGAATTGCTGTCATGATCCTCATCTCAAATCACTGTGTGCCTGGTATTCACCAAGGCCTGCCCTTAGGAAGGAAGCACTTCTTGACAATTTGGGGGGGAAATGTCAACCTCATACTTCTGTTGCTCCTTAACAATTCTCAGAGCATCTCCCATACATGATCACATTTGTGTTTCAACAACACGGTGCCAACAATATGAATAACAGTTCCACATGGCCTGAAATGCATATTTTAAGCTCTATTCACCTCAATCTAATTTCATTACAGTACAATGGAACAATCCAGACCATTCTCTGGGATTTGATCTGGGAGGAGTGATTTCCAGAGCAATAGCCATTTTGGAGTTAACAAGGATGCTAGATTTATTTAGAAGGAATTTTACAGAGAACTTGAGTCTTCTGTAGTGTCAGCCCCAGTGATGGGTCATATACATGAGGGAGATTCCAAAAAGGATGTGTGCTTTGCAATTGAAGTCAGTGACATAAATCTCCCAGCGGAATACTTAAATGTGTGGATAGAATTTGCTTTAGATATCAAAAGTCAGCTATGACAGTTTGGCAAAAAAAAAAAAAAACCTCAAAAAGGCTATTAAGTTTTGACACCATCCAGGCAAATTATATTTGAGGTGGTTTAAGAGTCAAAGAGTTTCCACATTTTAATAAATTTTTATATGTTTTGTGCCACATCTACGATCTGACTAGATTAGAAAAAGAAGCAAATGGATTTGCGGAAGAGAGGACACTAGGGAATTTGAAAGTGGAGAATTAAAAAAAAAAAAAAAAAAATCCTGGTACGGGAATACAGCCAATAGATTCAGAAATTTTACCTCTTTGAAAGACAGGTCAACAACTGATGACAAGGCAAATATAAAACTGTACGTGATGAAGTAGGCCTCATGGCTCATATTTAATCCTGGGGACTGGCATCAGTTACAGGTTGGCACCCTTGCTTAAGGGTTGCTTCTGGCCCCCACGGGAATAGTGTCCTCTGGAGAGCAAAGGAGATTGACCCTAGTGAGTGGCACTGCCCTGGAAGGTTCTGCACTAGAAGCACAGGTCCATGGCCTGCTTTTGAGGGTCCAGGAGCTCATCTGTGGGGGCTGGTCTTTCCAGTGAACCACATACTGAGCCACTGGACAGGATTTAAAAGTAGAAAAGGAGCTTCCGCTCCCAGGCACTGGCAAAATAAGCCTAGAGAACCAGCTCGAAAGTGAGGCAGTCTTAAGCTCTTTGAATAGGTTCTTAAGGGAACATGTACACATGACAAAAGTACATGTGAAAACAGATAAATAGATAAACGTTAGATGAGACTTCTGAAAAATAGAAATAGCTTTGTTTGGGGATGTGGGATTATAGATGAAGTATCTGTGCTTGTAATAAAGTTTTCATACAATTTTTCTTTTAAGTCAGTACAGATGTGTATCTGTGTCAAACACCAAAGAAGGCCCCAAATTGTCATATTAGTGTGACTATAAGAGTAGCGTCTTTCCCCGCATTGCATATATAGAAATAGTAGCCCTGGGCGGGGGGTAAACCATGTGGCAAAGCTGCTTAGAAACTGCTTAGATCCCTTGCTCAGGGAAAGCCATTCTTAAAGCAGCAGGCGTCTCTTGGCATGGCTGAGAATGGAAGCTGAAAGAGGAACAGATTGGAGGGTGGAACTTGAACAGGGTATTTAGGGGAGAGGAGCAGTGGGGGAGGGGGAGATAAGAGCATCCAGACATGGCCTCCCATGCAGCCTGGAGCCCTGAAGGTGACAGGTTTATGCAAGGAGACTCGTGTTGATGAAGGGACCGGTGATGGAGTGGGGTGAGGAGAAGCCGAGAGTCAAGAAGGTCATTTAGGATATTTGTGTTATGGTTATATACTTTTTTTTTTTTTTTTTTTTTAAGATCTGTAAGGGTGGACATGACTCAACGGCCAGACTGTGCCTGGCTAATGGATTCCTGCTTCTCATACCTGACTCCATCTAAGAAGGTTTAGCCCCTTAAGGAAAAAGTATTTTCGCTGTTTCAGAGAGTCAAGTGACCGGTGAGTTCTCTGAGAAAATGAGAAGGTGTTGGTTTTAGAAGGGGAGGACTCGGGGTTCAGACCTCGCATAAGGTCTGGGAGGAGTAAGTCTCCTGGGGCCTGGAGGTGATCTTCATCTCCCTCCCCGCCCCCACTCCTTGCTCCCCAGTAGAAATCAGCTACAAATCTCATCTTGTTGGGAACAGATGGCCTTGGCTGACGAATAAGCCACCGCAGGCTGCTCCACCTGTTCTCGGGTTGGAATAATCAGCTCGAGACAAACATCGGCGCTGAAATAACTCATGGCAGCGGGTGATGCGCAGGCACAGATTCCAAAAATCTCTTATATAGACCCCCTCCAACTCTCTCCCCTGCCCAGCCCCTAGAGGCCATCAGGGGAAGGTAATGGAGCGGAGGAGAGAGAGAGCCCTAAGCTGAGCGCGATGGTGGAGCTGGTGGTTGCTCCGGTGGAGGTGGGGTGGAGGCGGGGCTGAGTTCGGGGGGGCGGGGCGGGGTGGGGGAGGGAATACCTTGCACCTCGGCAGGGCGGGAAGTTATTTCTCAAGAGCATGTGGAGAACGTGGGAATGGTTGATCCATGTCAGGGACAAGTGTGAGGAGATCCAATCTGTCGGTGAGAGCAGAAAACTGAGAATTTGGGATTCTTGTGAATGTGTTCGTTAAAGAAGTGATATGCAAATGAGATCAAGCTACCCGCGAATCTCTCAGCAGCTCAGACAGCTCTGCCGGCAGCCGCTGCGGGTGGCTGCCTGGGTGCCCGTACTTCTGTGGACTGGTGTTCAGCCTCCCTTCACGTCCTTGATGAAGTCCGCTGGGCTAATGTTCCCTGACAGCGGCAGATGAGTCCGTCGCGGGGGTGACAGCGCTGGGAAACAGTGGTGACGGCTGGAGGGGGGGGGTGTTGCCGGCTGAGATGGGGGCCTGGCTCCTGTGGAGTCAGTCGAGAGAGGGCAGGGACTGAGAGAGAAGAGACAGGCTGATTGCTTGCTCTGGGTGCCTCAGTCAGGCGGCTCCCCTTGGTGCAGCCTCCTGGCCTGATGCATAGATCCTGAGTCCCCAGAGGCTGTGCTGGGGTGGGGGAGGAAGCCTGAAGGGCTCTTTGGACACCCCCAGTGCATCTCTGACTGCCAGCTCTGGTTCCTCACAAGTGGTCCCTGTGACTCTGCCTGAAGCCTAGGGCGTTGGAGGACAAGGCTCTCACCTATCGTTTAGGGTCCCACAAACCTGGTCTCCTTAAAGTCGGTTGTGCCCACAGAGGTGCCATGGTGGCCCCTTTCCTGCTGAGTGCCTGGCTCTGGGGTTCTCACCTTGCTGTATATTAGAAACACTCAAGGAACTGTTTTTGTTTCGTTGTGTATACAAAGAGTAAAAAACATAGTATAATGAACTTTATCCACCAAACAGCTTCAACAATTTTCAACACAGAGTGAATCTTGCTTCATTTGAACCTGGCCCACTTCCCCATTCCCTTGGATTATTTTGAAGGAGACCCCAGATATGATATCACTTTGTTACAATGAAGATATTTGTTTAGTATCTACCCCTCAAAGAAAAGAAAATGACTCCTTAAAATGTAATCACAATACTCTTATCACACCTAAAAGAAATTATCAATAACTCCTTAGTACCAAATATCCAGTGTTTAAATTTTCCTGATTTTAAATATTAATAATGTAACAAATTATATATATATATGTATATTTTAAAGTTAGCTTGTTCAAATCAGCATCCAAACAACATTGAGGAGGTTTTTTTTTTGGCCACTCAGCGCGGCATGCAGTATCTTAGTTCCCCAACCAGGGATCGAACCCATGTCCCCTGTAGTAGAAGTGCAGAGTCTCAACCACTGGACCGCCAAGGAAGTCCTATCATTGAGGAGCTTTTTAAGAAATACTACTGTGCCCAAGGCCTTCTCCCTCGGGGATTCCGATTTAATTGGCCTTGGGTGAGGCCCAAGCATCATATTTTTTAAAGCTCTCTTGATGGTTTTAATGTGCAGCCAGGGCTGAGAAGTGCTCTACCTTTCCCCCTACCAGTTTCCTGCCAACTCCTCGTCCAGGCTATTAAATACTTCTCCTGCCTCCTGCCAGTAGACCAGAGCAGTTGGCACTAATATGCCTACCTGGAGGAGTTGAGGGCTGCCCATCTTTTCCAGGCTTCTCTTTCCAGGTGGGCTCAAACTCTCTATGGACACAAGCATTCCTTTCTCTACAAATTCACATACCATGTAGGCCTGTTCCTATCACTTTCTCCCCTAATATATGCCTGGTGCCTGTTCTGGCCTTGCAAAGCATAGTAGATTTTTTTTTTTTCATGAAAATAGCAAAATTCCTGCCTCGGGAAAAAGTGAGAACTTCCCTGGGGGCAGTTTTCATCTGGCTGCTCAAGTGGCTCAGCACTGCGCTGGAGCTGAGAGAGAAGCCTGCTGGGGGCTTGGCAACAGATGTAAGGGAAACCGGGGATTGAGTGGGACTTGAACCCAGCACATTTTGGGGACTCTAAGAAACCTTTCTCTCCTGAAGATGCTGGCCCCAGGAGCATTTCAGAGAATTATGCCCACGTCCCTAGCTCGCAGCCGTCTGCCTGCCTTCCTGTGGCTGCTGCTTCTGTTCGTTCCCCTACCCCTCCACTCCACCTGCCTTTTGGATTTATTCCTCCCTCCTGTATCCCCCACTCCATGCCTCACTGAATGTTGGTGAAACAAATCTAGTCTAAAATAATGAGCAATCAACTACCCTGATGCTTGGGGCAGGCTGGGCAGGGGCTGGGGGGAAAGGGTAGGGAGCTGAATCATTTATAAAGCCTAATAAAGATGCAGATGAGCGTGCTGACTAGGAGCCCCAGAGCTGGGCTTATTCATTATTCAAAGTTATGTAAATGCCACTGGGTCCTGCGTGTTAGAATCCTGCCCCTTGTCCCTGCTGCTTCTTCCTGCCTGACAGATCCAGCCTGCCTTATGCCTCACCTCTCCCCCCAGGTGCTTACATTCATTCTCCCTGCCCAGAATCCCATCTCAGACCCTACCTCCTCTCTAGCCAGAAGTCTTCCAGAGATTTGTTGGGAGGTCCTGGCCTTCAGGCAAGACTATATAGGCCCAAATAGGTGGGCTTCTCGTTTTTAAAGATTTCCAAGGAAAGAATACCCTAAGCAGTGCTATATACATGTTTTAATATCTCACAAATCTACTTAGAGGGATGGATTTCCCGAGTTCTAACCTAAATCCCTCTTGCTGCATGGGAAGCCCACCATTGAAATAGAATATCCAATAACCAAATTCTCTTTAATCACTCTTTTGAGAAGTTAAATGCAAGCATCAAGTCACTCCAGCCTAGTACCCCCAGATTAACTCATTCTTGTTGCTGCCACTTACCTTACTAGACAGGTGAACCTCATTCCAAGTTACAATCACACTCCTTAAGCTCTTAAACCTGTCCTGGGTTACCAAACTCTGGTTAGGTTAGTGTTTAACTCGTACTGACTACACCATATACCTCCTCTTTTTCACACTGGGCTTACTGATTTGTACCCCACAATTGCCTAGGCCTTAGGACTCAAAGTACTTTCCCCTGACTCTCCTCAGTCTTTCCCTTTTTCCCCATCACCCCCTAATTTTTCAGATGGTGAGGCTGAGAAATGAAGAATTGGGTCAGAGTCGCAGTGGCATCGATTGCCTCTGCTTTCCCTTCTTTTCTGGGCTGCCTCTCCTCCCTCCCCCAGCCCCAATCTATTTTGAGCCTGCCTCTGTTTTCCTTAGTCTGGTTGGCAACCATGCCGGCCTCTTTCTCTTCGCTGCCCTTATCTCTCCCCTGCAGCCTGTGAGGACCCCAGTTGCCCTTCCGGAGGTCTCTTATTGCCTGCCCGATTTATTTTGATTTTCTTCCATCTTGAAGATAGGTAGGGTCGGCCTGAAAGTGGATGCCTGGCCACGCTCAAGCAGAAGGTAGGCAGGGAGATAACGCTGGTAGGTCTGCTTGGCAAATCCTTCAGTGTTACCAAAACCCTCAAGTTGTCCTCCGAGCCCACCTACAATGTCTAGTCCTCTTCTCCGTATCCACAGACTCTATTTCCTCCATCCCTTCTTCCCCTCTATGACCCCATCCCACCCTCAGTAAGAAATGCTCAGTTCCTCCCACTTGGGTTGTGTGCAGCATCCCTGCAGGTCCTCACCTGCCTTCTTGGCCTGCACGTTGCCAGTCTCTGCTTATCCAATTCCTGTTTCTCTCCACTCTTCCCTGACCTCATCCCTCCCACACACACCCGTCCTACCCCACACGCCCCCTGCCCCTGCCCCTGCTTGCACTCTGTTTCTAGGACACACTGGCTCATTTCTAAAGCAACTTCGCCAGCCCAGGCAGGGCTTGTCAGCATCCCCCACTTGTCCTTTCTCAGCCTCCTCTAGACACTTGTCCCCTCCTTTAGCTGTCACCAGCAAGCTGAATAAGACTGGATATTTTGGAAGGGGAGCTGCAGCTGGCTGGGGGAGGAGGGTGGCACTGAGAGAAGCAGAAGCAGAGGGAGCTGCGGAACGAGAGGGAGAGAGAGGTTCCCAACATCCTTCCTCCCCAACTTTGCCAGCTTGGGAGCTGTCAGGATCTTACACTGATCCCTCTCTGTACCGCATTTTTCTCTCTCTCAGTAATAACACAATACCTTGCTTTACAATTTACCACGTTCTCTTACAGACCTCCAGGTATCTGCATGGTGCACTCCCTCTCCTCCAAGTCTGCTCAAATGCCTCCTCCTCAATGAGTCCTACCCTGACCACCATTGAAAAGGGCAGCCCCTCCCCCAGCATTCTCTATCTTCCCCATTCTGCTCTGTTTTTTCCGCAACGCACTTGTCACCCTCTAATGTACAATGCAATTTATTTATACGTATTATTTACGTCTTCTCCTCACTGAACTGTAAACACCACAAGAGTAGAGATTGTCATCTGTTTTGTTCACAGATACATCCACCATGCCTAGCACAGTGCCCGGCATACAGCAGAACTCAACAAATATTTGTGTGTTGAATGAATGAATGAATGATCTTATTTGATCCTCACATACTCCTGTAGAGTTGGACAGTATTATTATTCCCTTTTTCTTTATTGCGGTAAAATATACATAACTTACAATGCACCATCTTAACCGTTTTAGGTGTGCAACTGAGTGGCATTTAAGTACATTCACAATGTTGTGCAGCCATCACACCATCCATCTCCAGAACTTTTTTATCTTCCCAAACTGAAACTCTGTGCCCATTAAACAATAACTCCTTATTCCCCCCTCCCTCCAGCCCCTGGCAACCACCATTCTACTTTCTGTTTCTATGAATTTGACTACTCTAGGTAGCTCACACAAGTGGAATCATACAATACTTGTCCTCTTATGTCTGGATTATTTTATTTAGCATTATGTCTTCAAGGTTGATCCATGGAATGTATCAATAGTATTATTCCCATTTTACAGATATGATTATTCCCACTTTACAGAGGCTGTGGTTTGGGGAACTAAGTGAGAGCACCCAAAAAGCAGACTTGGCATGGGGTTGACAGGATTGGCTGGCTTTTATAATTCCCAGGAGAAATCAGTACTAATCCATGTGCCTAGGCCTATAAGGCAATTGAAGAGTAATTTCCTCTGTGTTGTTATTTCCTTCGGGAATATTTTTACTCTTATTTCCATTTCCCACTCTTCCCCTCTCAGCGATTCCTTCGAACATTTCCACCCCGCCCAGTCCCAGTTTTTTTCTCCCCAGAGCACTTTAACTCCTGTTCTTTTGGGTCAAACTGGCCCTGTCTAGAAATGCTCCTGCTTGGGTTTCATCTGAGTGCACTCAGCCTTGCTTGAGCCTCTATTTACACCTCTCACCCCTCCACCCACCCTGGGGCAGTTATGAGCCTGTTTCCTTCCAAAACAATTAGTGCAAGGAGGCCAGCCGACTCGGTGTTAATGCCGTTTCATTAAGTGGGAGCAATCCTAATGATAATAAAATGGCACATTTAACATTCAAACATTGAACAGGGTTTCTAAGCGAGTGTGTCTCTCTCTTCCTTTCTGGTAGAACAGCTCCATCTTCATAAAGACCTGACAATACACCTTAATGAGAGACTGGGGAGCTGAGCGTCTTTATAGAACCAGAGAGAGGATGAGAACCAGACAAAGAATCCAGAGAAAGAGGGTGCGGTGCATTGAGGGGATAAAGACCCCAAGGAGTCCTGGGATAATGGATTCTGTGGTGCTAATTTAGACAGTTAAAGTCTATAAGAGATAAGGTCACATGGAAGATAAAGCCCACCACAGGCTTTCATGCAATGCAGTCATTTACTTATCTGTTCAACACATTTTTTGCAACAAACATTTACTGTGCACCCAAGATGAGCCAAATTTTACAGGAGTTTGTGATAGAGGGTGGCTCTCGTTTTATGAACAGGAATGCCAAGGGCCTTAGTGGTCTACAGATCATCTTATTTACTCTCCCCCAGGCAGCTTTATTCAAATCTATCCCAAATTCATCAAATGCCCCTATGAAGAGAATTTTAACAACTGCTTTGGTCTCCTGAGCCAGTCCTTATGCCCCCTCCTTATTGAGACATCCAGCTTCAAGGTCCTTGCTACTCTGTGATTATAGAATATCTGATTGAACTTCTGAAGCAAAAGAAGTGTGGGATTGGGGAGCTGGCTAGGGAAAGAAGGTAAATTCAATCAGCTGGTGTTTATGGGGAACTGAAGAGGGGCAAGAAAAAAGGATAACATCTCACAGCCACTTCCTTCCTCTGAGAAGTCTTTCCCAGAAGAGGGCTTTATTCCCAGCTCCTCTGCACAGAAGGGAAGCAGCTGGCCAGTCACATGTGGGCTTTGCCGAGGCAGGGGAAGCGGCTGATTCGAAAAGGTGTCAAGTCATAGGATGGCATTAATTTCATGCTTAATTCATACAGGATCTTCCCCACAACAGGGGACAGCTTAAACCCATGCCCTAGGGAAAGGAGAACAGGTGGTCAGGCATCCTCAGAGACAGGTACTGGACTCCCTGGATGTCCCCTACACAGTCCCCAGATAACATTCCCATTGGTCGCATCCGAAAGCTGGAAGTTGCCTCCCACCATGAGAACCCTTTCTTCTCTGATAGCCCCGCTCAACCCCCTTATGCACTCAAGGTCTATGCTTTGGCCCCTCTCTGTTCAACTAAAAAAACACCATTTTGCCTGGCACTGAGGTAGGTCAACTTTAAGGCACCCCGTCTTCCCTCGCTCAGGCTCACCAGAGAATCCGGCACCAATGACAATGTTATCGTACTTTGGGTGTCGATCAAGAATGAAGTGCTCATCAGGGGTGTTCTAGAAAGAAACAATCACACCTGTGTCCTTTGAGGATAGAGGGAGGAGGGAGAACCGCAGGCTCAGAAGGGAGGAGACTCAGCTGGATTTCTTTCCAGAAAGAATAGGAATGGGGCACAGGAATGCTTTCTGCATGCCAGTGCCCTAGGGTACGCCAGTCTTTCTCATTTGTCCATCTGTCTCTTCTCGTGTAGAGCTATGAACACAGTAGGTGCTCAGTTAACGCGTGCAAACTAACTTTAGCGAAGATGCCTCAGGCCCTGGTGACATCTGTCTCTTCTCTTTGTCCCTAAGGCCTGCTCAACTAGCACATCTTGCCAAAAACTCTTTTAGAGCTCTTCTGGGAAACATAGTGAAGGACTGCCAGACGTATGCCTAGTTTCCTAATGAAAAAGAATACGAATAACCTCTAGTGGGCCCTCTCTGGTGGCGGTGAACTGACCCGCAGAAATGAGCTCATTTGTTTCAAGTCACATACTGTGTCAGGGGTCAGGTAGAGTCCAGCCTGAGCAGCACAAGGCCAGTCTGTCTCATTCCCCTGTTCTCCAGGGCTGCGAGAGAGCCTGGCCCAGTTGCCCGCACCCTTACCATGTACATGCAGTGCTCCATAACAGCAGGCTCAGGCTCTAAGTTAGGTAAGTGATCTCTGACAAAGCAGCTCAGGATGTGGACGTCTTGGATGTCTGAGAAAGCTGCAGGGCAGTCCCGCTCCTCAGGATCTGCATTGTTGCCGTGGTGATAGCAGACCTGGCTCCCAATCAGAGCAGTGTGAGCTGGGATGGCCGGCCTCCTGCACACCACCCCCAACCCAGGGGGCAGGTTGTACACTGAATGCACCCCATCCATCATCCCAGCCTTCCCCAGTCCTGACAGATGCTGTTTGTGGCCACATTAGTTTGCCCAGCTGTCCATTCCCCCGCCAACCCTATGTTTGCAAAGGAAGGGCTCCAGGACAGACAGGGGTCTTGTGTTGTGCATAGTGAATAGTGAAGTCCGTTCCTGCTCCTGCCCGCTGGGATCCGAGGGAGTCTGGTGAGAGGAAAGTTAGAATAGCTGCCCCAAATCTGCCTGGACCCCTATTAGCCTTCTCTTGGCCTCTCCGCTCACCTTCATCAGCCCTGGGTACTCTCCGGAGGGCAATCCATAGATGTGGTAAGGAGCCAGGCTGAAGCCCAGGAAGCATGGAAAGGCCTGGGACACACCATAGCTTCCGGGAACCTTCTCTCGCCAGTAACACACGTTGATCCGCAGGGTCTTGGAGCAGGAAGAAGAAGTGGGAAATGAAGGGGGAAAGCATTTCTGGGGTCCCATAGCCCTTTAATATAAGCCCAGATGCCCTGATTAACTCACCCATCTTTGTTTCACTCAATTCTCATGTCATTTACATGTTACATTATGTTATGATGGATAAAAATTGCTGAATCTGTCTCTTCCCCTATTCTTAATCTTCTCCCAAAACTGCATCCAGCCTACTTCTCTCTCTCCCCAGGAGTTAATGATACCTCATGTTTATTGAGTGCTTACTATAGGCCAGGCCATCTCCTAAGGTTATATATATGTGTGTATATAATTTAATTTAATTCTCCAACAGCCCTAGTCCCCATTTTATAGGTTATAAAATTGAGGCTAAGTGAGGTGAAGGTGAATGAATTTGCCCAAAGTCATCCACTAGCAAGCGGCAGATGGAAGACTCAAGTCCATCTGGGTCCAAGGCTTCTTTTCTTAAGCACCAACCCTCAGGCTTCCAGCTCCCCTTACCTGGAGAGGCAGCTCAATTCCCAGGGGACGGAGGAGCCGGTTGGTCCAAGGACCTGCTGTGATGATCAGGCTCTTGGCTTGGTAGCTCCTGGAGGTGGTTTTCACCACGACCAGTAGCCCTGGTTTTATCTCCATCACCTTCTCTCCATCATGCACTATGCCTCCTAGCTGTCGAATTGCATCCTGAAAGGGCAGGAGCAGGGAAGGGCGAATCAGTTACGTATGTGGTTCACCCTGGTGGACAAAGAATCCTTCATCGAGTGCAGAAAAGAGAGGGCAGAATCTAAACCTCCTCTCCCATATTGTCGAGGCCTAGCAGGGTATATAAAACTGCCCAGTCCAAAAAGTCAAGACTAAAGCTGGCAGGGCAAAGGCTCTCATCCAACTGGGGGTCAGGGGATGGCTGATGGAGACCCAGGATGCCCAGAGCAGGAGCTGCAGTGCCCCTAATGTTGCAGGATATCACCTGAAGGGCTCTGAGCGCCTTGTCAGCATAGAGAACTCCTCCAGACTTTTCCAAGAGCCCCACTTCTCCCCTGGCCAACCGAATATTGGGGAAACGTTGCTTCAGTTCCTCAGATGGAAGACACTGGTATTCCACTCCCTGCCTAGACAGAGTAGCCTGGATTATCTTTAATTCTGCATTCTCCTTCATTCCCAGCAGCAGTAGTCCAGTCTGCCTATAAAAAAAAAAAAGACACCTGAGTGAGAGTCTGCGTCCGGGCCCTGGGCCTTCTCTGTCATTTTTCAGCAAGGGGCCCAGACCAGGCATCAAGGGGAGTCCTGGCCTCACATTCAAAAAACAGGCAAAGACATCTCCATTCTGTTGTAACAGTCCAGTATTGTTGCGCTGGTTTCTAGCCCATCCCCAAGTCTGCCCTTGGCTCTCACTATTGGTTTGCTTATCCCTCCATCTTCCCTCATCAGGATCCATCCTGCCCTTGAGGTCAGAGATCCTAAGTCCTCTTTTATCTCCACACCTAGAAAGTGGTAAATGTTCAATGAACTTGTTAAGATTTCTTCCCTTTCCTCCAGTCCCCTGACCCCACTCACTGTTTTGATCTCAATTCTTTATCCCCTTTCCCCTCCCCAACTCCCTGCTGTTTCTT
Source organism: Balaenoptera borealis (assembly GCF_965194805.1). Classification (NCBI taxonomy): domain Eukaryota; kingdom Metazoa; phylum Chordata; class Mammalia; order Artiodactyla; family Balaenopteridae; genus Balaenoptera; species Balaenoptera borealis. The sequence continues at coordinate 45,677,959 of NC_138879.1, read as the reverse complement.
TTCCCTGTTCTTTTTTCTTGTCATATAATGTTTTGTCTCTTCTTGTGCATCTATCTCTCAGTTCCTTCTCAGAGGCTGCCTGTTTTGTGGAAAGGGTCCTAAGTTGGGAGCTCTGGCCCTGGGTCCAGTCCTGGCATCCCCTCTGTGACCTTGGTCTGATTGCTCGCTGATCCAACCTCAGATTCCTCCTCTGTAACGCATGACTGTTGGACTATTGGTGGTTCCACACCAGGGGAGTTGTGGAAATGGCATGGATCATTTTTTTGCTTGTCACAATGCCTGGGGGTTGCCACTCACATTTGGTGGGCAGGGGCCAGGGATGCTAAACCTGCAATGCTCAGGAAGATCCCACCCAAATGCCAATAGTGCCCTCATGCAGAAACCCTAGTAGGTGAGATGGCCTCTTAGGACTCCAGCAATTAATTCAGCGATTCAGTGATTTTGTTTCTCCCTATACATCCCTCTGTGTTTCTTCCTCCATAAGAGAATGAGAGCTGTTTCTCTTTAATGCTTTCCATCTCTCTGTCACAAGAGATCAGAGCTCCCTTTTGAGGGGAACTGATCAAAACAATAGAAGGGTCACTTTGGCCCTTGGGACCATTCCTGTAGTCCCTCTCGGTTTCAGCAGCCACAGTGACAAGCATCAGCCTGACACATCCCCCAGGTACTGTATATAAAGCTCGTAATAGCCTATAATGGAGTCTCATGGATATTACATGCTTCAAAATCCCACATTATCTAGTTGGGGGGATTAAAGAGAAGATTGGGAGGGGGTAGGGACACAGCGGGCCCTGGGGCCAGTGTCAGTACACAGAGCCGCGCAGCATGCCCAATCCATTTGCCATGGCCCCCGCCTACCCAGCATTCACCACTGGTGAGAAAGCAGTGAACGCCTCTGCCTCTTCAAAGCTCAGCAGAGGAAAGATGCTGTAGAAATCCCCACCAGCCAGCAGACCGTCTTTTTCCTGTGGCCCCAAAAGAACTTCAGATTGGTTCTCAGTTAATGAAAACTTGCCTAGTAAACTCCTTGGTCAACAGGATAATTAAGTCACCCAAGCATACGTTCTAGAGCCCTTTGTACCTGATGAGGTTGTGGCTGTGTAGAATTCTGGGAAAGACCTCACCTTAGCAGTCACAATGTCAGATCCCTGGCCCGGAAATTCCAGAGCAGCATATTCTAACCTCTGCCTGCAATATACTAGCCTTGGTCTCTCACATACTCTGAGATTTAGTTACTTTCCCTTCCTTCCTCCTTCCCTTGAAATAAGAACTCCTCTTTCAGGAATGTACTATATGGAGGAAATGAACTCACGCCAAAGCAACGGGCAAATCTGTCGAATTATGAAATGCTGAGTGATGTTCTAATTCCCAAGCCATCCTGCGGTGGATGAAGCGGGAGCTCCCCATCCCTAGGAGTAATCAGCAAGCTGATTCTGCCGGTGAATGTAATTGTGCCAATTGTAATCATTTTGCTCCAGCTCTCTGCCCCTGTGGCATTTATTTCTTAGCCCAGATATTGATCTAACAGTGGGAAATTTTCCATCTGAATTTGTGATGCTGGACCCTCCCCTAGTCCGGAGATGCGTTTGGGAAATTCTCATTTTCCGTGGATCACAGCTGAGCTATTTGGCCTGAGGGAAACCATGCACTGCCAGAGAAATGCCTTGGATTGGAGAGAGATTTTTGACCATTATGAGCAAATCGGAAATAAATGTAAAACACTGCCTGGAAATGCAAAGGCCTGTCATTATGGGAAATAGGTGAGAGGCTCCTGTGGGAGATGCTTAGAGAATTGGAAATCAGTCAATCAAAACCGGGATCGGAGAATGGGCCTTTTTCCCCCAATATGAAGATAGATGACTTCCATGCACAGATTGAAAATCATTTAAGTGCTTATTTTCTTAATGGCTTTTCCTAGATCCCAATAAACAGTCTGCTTATTCTGCATCAATTTCTCATCCCTATGCTCTGGGCCCCCCTTTCCTCTTTTTCTGCTCAGATCCAGGCTACGAAGTTTGGGGAGGAGGAGGGTGAGAAGGGACAAGGGCATTGCAGGAAAAAAAAAAATGACCAGGAAATGAGCGGTCAGGGCTGGTCTAGAAAGATGGCACCTTGTAGTGAGGCTGGGGTGCTGGGGATCCCTGGAAAGAGTCCAGCTCCCAAGTCCCAGAACACCATCAGAGCATTTGGTACTAACTGTGCCTTCCTCCCAACCCTAGCTGGATCCAGCCCTAGGAAGAGATAATCAAAGATTCCTCCCAAGGGCCTTGTTGACTTCTCTATGGCCCAACTAAAGCCTCAGACATGATGTAGGGAGTTGGTGATGAGGGATTTCCACCATTTACTATAGCAGGACAGGAGGCAGGATGGAGTGGGGAGGATTTGAGAGGGGCAGACAGCTCTCCCTGCATCTGCCATTTCCCAACCCAAGCTCCAGCTTTCCCCGCTCTGGGTTAAAAGTGCCAGGAAAGCCAGCTCTCAGAGTCACCTTGGGGAAGGGACTCCAACAGGGACTCGGTAATGGCTGCTGTCTTTGTTGGTTTTGGAGGAGCTCTTGGCGTTTCATCTTCTGCTCAGTGGGCCGAGGTGGAATTGGTTAACAAAGACTGCTCCAGGGAGGGGATGTGGCTGACAAGCCAGACACTTCGCAGACACAGGAAGCAGCAGCTGCGCAGGGGGCCACCAGGTTCTGGCAGCAGCTGTACTGCCTACGGCTGTGATCTTGTCTGATATTGTCAGCTAAGCAGGGGCAGCCCGGGTCAGGAGCTAGATAGTAGGACTCAAAGGGAGAAGGTGGGGCAGGAAAGAGATGGGCCACAGAGCTGGGATTTGCTCTTGGTATCAGCATCCTGGCTGTACACATCACAAAAGATTCAGACCTTGTGATCTGACACATGTGTCATCGTCTGTTCCCAGAATATATGCAAATATCCTGAGCCACCCATATTTAGTATGCCACTGTCACAGGAAGCAGCAGAAGAGAATGAAGAGAATTGGACAACCACCTTATCAACTCCTGAAGGTTTTTTTTTTAAATCATCATCAGATATCATTAAGTAAATATGTTCATATCTATCAGTTCAATTATGATATTGTGCTGGTTCTTCCAGAAGAACCTAGGAGAATAAGAATCACACAGCTGATGAATCATTTAGAAAATCAGAATTAGGAACAAAAGCTAAAGGAATTGGAATAGGAAGTATCTGTTCTGTGTCTCTACTAAGTAAAAGAACCAAATAAATTAGTGTGCCTGAGTAAATTAGGTTGGCCATAAGAAAGGACTTGCTAATAATAACAACAACAACAATAATAATAATGCCTAGCGCTATATAGAACTTCAAAGATTTTTCAAAGAACATTCACTTTACTCTTCATTTTCCATAATTGGGGCTGTGAAGCATAGGGATAGTCTTTTAAGAGGAGCTATGATATGTCCCAGTCTTTAAATGTACGTTAGCAGCCTTCTGACCTGGGATGATTTAGGCATGAACTTGTTTGGAGGCAGGGGATGGACAAGGTAACCAGTTTGTGGTATTTCCTAAATCAGGAGCCAGCAAGTGATGACCCAGGGGCCAAATCACCTGTTTTTGTCTGTCCCACAAGCCAAGATGGTTTTTATACTTTTAAATGGTTGATAAAAAGCAAAAGAAGAATATTTCTTTTTTTTAATATTTATTTGTTTGTTTGTTTATTTTTGGCTGCATCAGGTCTTAGTTGTGGCACGTGGGCTCTTTCATTGCGGCGCACGGGCTTCTCTCTAGTTGTGGCATGCAGGCTCCAGAGCACGTGGGCTCTGTAGTTGCGGCAAACGGGCTCTCTTGTTGTGGCACGCGGGCTTAGTTGCCCCTCAGCATGTGGGATCTTAGTTCCCTGACCAGGGATCGAACTCACGTCCCCTGCATTGGAAGGCGGATTCTTAACCACTGGACCACCAGGGAAGTCCCGAAGAATATTTCATGACATGAAAATTATCTGAAATTTGTGTCCATAAATAAAGTTTTATTGGAACCCAGCCATGCCCATTTGTTTACATATTATCTGTGGCTGCTTTCACAATGGCACAGTCGAGTTGTTGGCAGAGTTGAATCGTTGCAATAGAGACCATATGGCCTGCAAAGCTGGTAAAACTATGTGGCTATTCACAGAAAAAGTTTGCCAAACTCTGTTCTAGACTGAAAGCTGAGTAATTCTGTGACTTGCACTACAGGTTAAGACCCTGACTACTCAGTAGCAACCCTCTCATGAGTTTGTGGGGAGAATTAAATGAGTTAACATGGATCAAGTACTTTTAGAACAGCCTTAGTTTCTTATTCTAAGCACTAAAACACGCAGTGATAATGATAATGATGATGATGATTTGTCAGGTACTATTGCAAGCCCTTTACAAACTTTATCCTCACGACAGACACAGGAAATAGATATTATTACCCCTACTTTACAGATGAGAAAACTGAGTCTCACAGAGGTTAGACAGCTTGCTCCAAACCACACAGCTAAATATGTCAGAGCAAGATGATATCTAGAGCCAGGCCTGCCTGGTTCCAAAGCCCTTCCAAATTCCTGTCCTCCTGCCAAAGAGAAGGATTGTGAGATTATGAGATTCTCCTATCCAAGGGTCCCTTTCCCTGTCTCCAGCAGCCCTTCCCCTCTATGTCCATGGTTGCTGCATCCCATCTGTCTCCTTCTGCCTTTCTTCCCCCCTTGCTCACTGGAGATAGGATACAGCTGACCCAGAATAAGTGGAAGGAACTGCCATTTATTCAAAAGTACTAGGCATAGTGCCAAGTATTTCGCAAGAGTCTCGTTTAATCCTCACAAAGCCCTGTGAGAAAAATGAGGCGCAGAGAGGTACAGAAACTTTTCCAAGGTCACACAGCTTGTGAGAGGTAGAGCACGAAGTCAAATTCAAGCCTGTCTGACTCCAGAATTGTCTCCCCTCTGAAAGATTCCAGACACTTTCCAAACATCTTTTAGTTGCCTCCTTGTCTGCTGGGATGAAGTGTGCCCTCTAAGGCCTCAGCAGTTCTTTTAACGCAAGATACTCAGCAGTATTCACAGATGGCTGACAGAGAGAGGTCCCTTTGCCAGGCCACGCCTCAGCAAGACGTGCTCCTTTATTCGGGTGCTGGGTGTATTAGCTGCCTCTGGAATAAATCTGTAATTAGCTGCCCTAGCTGTATTTGCATAATGGATTTCACTTTGTTCTTAAGTTAATGGTGTTTTTGCAACAGAACAGTAACCTCTTGGTTCCTGGCCATTAAAATAACTGCCACCCTGTAGGGTAGAGCAGTGGTTTTGTAGGAAGTTCAGTTAAGAGCCACAGAGAAGGCGGGAGGGGTGGTAGGATGGCTGGTAAAAGTTCTCTTTGCCTCCTGGGTTGTCTGCCTTCCTCCCCATGAATATTTGAAAGGTCAGTGAGGGGGGGTCTTAAGGGCCAGAGAAGGCCGTGCAGGCAACAGAGAAATAGCTGCAGGCTCACTCCCTGGTCAGCAATGCAGCCTGAGGAGCATCCCCATTTGCTCCTATGGGAGGAGGTATTCAGAGAATGAAATGGATTTATAAGGGTTGTTCTGGGGGAGAGGACCCAGCGTGAAAGTTTGTGATACTAGTAGGAATATAAAGAATCAAGCAGAGGCCTCCTCCTCTATTTCAATCCCTGCCCTGAGAGGGTCTCTGACGGTTCCACGGAGATGTAGATACAAACTCCAGCTCTGAGCATCTGCCCAGTGTCTTTCCAGCAGTTTTCCCCAAACAACCCCTGCAAGCCTTGGACACATGGTCTAACCCCAGCCCTGGAACTCAGAGACTGGCAGGAGCCAGCTGGACCTGTCGGGTGACCACGATGACAGCAAGCAGAATGCTTCCACGTGTCTGGCACTTCCGGAGGCCCCGTGTCCCTCCGTTGCATGTCAAGTATTCCTGGCACCGCCCTCTTGCATAGTAAAAGCACCCCCAGGTGCTGAGCCCCATGATTCAAGGAATTCTCCCCCACTAACCCAACCTGTATAATTGGGTTCCCGCCTCATGCTCCAGCTGGGCCCATATCTGGTAGCACTCAGCCATCATCTGGGTGTAGAAGTCTTCAGGGTACGCCCTTCGGATTATCCGGCTCTGCCCATGGGAACTTCCTCGGGAGTGCGGGAGGAAGAACTGGAGAAGGAGGACAAGAGACAACTGCAGCTGTCACCCCTTCCCTTTCGGAGCCCGCTCATCACGTGCTGTCAACAAGGAGCACTTATTCTTCAAATATTTCCATACAGTCTCCCTTTGTGGCCAAGTTACTGACTTGGCTTCAGGATAGAATTTCTTCAGTAGCTCTAACTCAGGCATCCTTTTTGCTAACATCATTCACATCCCAAAGTCCCTCTGTGAGTTAGTCTTCAGTCATCCTGCTGCAACCTTGCCCCACTTAGACTCAGGGAGAAGCAGAAAGAACCTTTGAGATCATTCTAGTCTAGGCTCCTCATTTTTATGCACAAGAAAACTGATGCTGACTCTTTCTCTGTAGCTTCAGATTGCTCAGGACAAGAGAACCATGTTGAGATTTAGCAAAAGATGGAGTGTTTCCTGAAAGTTTGGACCAGGAATCCCTCAGGCTTTGAGAAAACTGATAGAGAAATGAAAAAGGTTTCTAACCAATCCAGCTCATTACCAAGAAGAACAAACCAAAACCAGCCTGGATAGATGTAGGCAGAATGGGAGGGTAGAAACCTTTGGAAGGTGGGCTGGGTGCACCTGCCCTGGGAAGGCTGTGGATATACAGCACCCAGTCATATGTGCAGTGGCCAGTAAACTGCACTTCATGGGGTCACTTTTCTATAAGGAAAAAAAAAAACCTAAGTCTTATTTCCTGTGTATCAAACAAGGAGGCTGCTATTATCCAGAGGTGGCAGAAAAAACAGAAGCCTCTGCAGGGTTCCAGGGTGAGAGGCCAGAAATATGCAGGGAAGAATCCTACCTCCTAGACTGACAAATCAGCCTTTGCCTCTAGGCAAATTATCTTTATTTAAGGTTACCCAAAGCAGAACTGATTACTTTTCTGGGCCAGGTCAACCATTTTGGCACAGAAGAGACTGGGTGGGAAGAAAGAAGAGATTGGGGTCTGGGGCGCTTCTTGGTCAAGAGCTGGATCTGGGAGGCAGCAAAAGGAGGAAATGTGCCTAGAAACCCAAAGTGGGTCTTAGGGAGGGTGGAACTTTCTTTGCATTGTCATGAAACACACCAGGCAGCTAAGCTACAAATTGCATAGAATTTGTGAAGATCAGGCCCTTTGGCCTTCACCCCACAGAAAACCCTCTTGGGGGCGGAGAAAGGGACAGTCCCTGAGGTCGGGAGTGCAGAGGGGACACGGTACCTGCTCCAGCAGGAGGACCCTCTTCCTGTGTTTGGCCAGGTGGTACGCAGTGAAGCAGCCCTGGATGCCTGCCCCGATCACAATGGCGTCATAGAGATCTTTCTGAGCAGCCATCCTGCCCACTGAGTTAGCCCTACAGCCTCAGAGACCACATACAAAGGAGAAGGCAAGCAGAGGCGCGCTCCAGCCTGAAGGAGGAGGAGTAAAGCAAAGTCCAACCTGGCCAGCATTCCCACAATCCCCTGTGCCCTGTCCTTCTCCCCACTCCTCCCAACCCCCAAAACCTGGCACAGGGCTGAGCCCCCGCCTCCCCTGCAGAGCAGAGCTGGGTAGTCTGATTTGTGAGGTTTAGCCCGGCTCAGCTGCCAGCCTCACCCTTGCATCCCTCTAGCTTTCTATTCTTGGCTCAATTATTGTCATGCAAATGGGCTCCTTCCTATGCCACCTTCCTGTCTCATTATGATCTTTGTCTCAGGCCTTCGGCCCTGGAATTTCAATGCCTCCTAGACCAAGCTGGGCACTCGGAATGCTGCCTCCCCCTGCTGGCCTCCAGCCTGATTTCCTTTGGAGATTCTAGAGGGTCCAGCTCAAAACTTGGCACGATGCCCCGTGTAAGGCCCACCTCCCTGGTGGGTGGTGAGGTCGGGGCGGGGGGAGGGGGGTTAGATGCAGGGGCCAATTGGGAGGGCAGGTTTGTGATTATGAAATTATTCTCAGTATGTCTTACCTTTGTCTTTTAAAATGGAGAAGGAGAAATGATCCTGAACAAATTGAAAGGACAGAGTGAGAGGAGGAGCCGTCTCCTGAGGCACAGAAGGGGACCAGGCATCTGCCTAGGGTGTGAGGGCCCCTGGAGTGAGGGCTCCCTCTGTGCAGGGCAGTATGCTAAATGAGTACTCTCGCATGCGTGTGGGACAGAGCTGGGATTCATAAGGCCTAATTCTTTTTATTTTTTTTAATTTTTTAATTTTTATTTTTATTTATTTTTGGCTGCGTCGGGTCTTTGTTGCTGCACACGGGCCTTCTCTAGTTGCGGCGAGCAAGGGCTACTCTTCGTTGCGGTGCACTGGCTTCTCATTGCCGTGGCTTCTCTTGTTGCAGAGCATGGGCTCTAGGCGTGCAGGCTTCAGTAGTTGTGGCACACGGGCTCAGTAGGTGTGGCTCGTGGGCTCTAGAGCACAGGCTCAGTAGTTGTGGCGCAGGCGCTTAGTTGCTCCGCGGCATGTGGGATCTTCCCGGACCAGGGCTCAAACCTGTGTCTCCTGCATTGGCAGGCGGATTCTTAACCTCTGTGCCACCAGGGAAGCCCAGGCCTAATTCTTATACAATTTGGGGGGGGGGGGCCTCTGTAAGGAAAGGAAAAGAGGGACTTCCCTGGTGGTGCAGTGGATAAGACTTCGTGCTCCCAATGCAGGGGGCCCAGGTTCGATCCCTGCTCAGGGAACTAGATCCCACAAGCTGCAACTAAGGAGTCCATGTGCCGCAACTAAGGAGCTGGTGAACTGCAACTAAAGAGCCCTGGAGCTGCAAGTGAGGAGCCTCCGGCCGCAACTAAGACCTGGTGGAACAAAAGAAAGAAAGAAAGAAAGAAAAAAAACAGAAAAGGAAAAGAAAAATTGTGAATACAAAATTAGGTGCTAGGATTTGGAAGAGATTGTGCAATTGAGGAGCCCTGTGGTTGAAGTTTCATTAGCTTCCTGATAAATCAACCTCTGCATGCATTATCTAGTTTAATCCTCACAGTCCTAGGTGTAAATATTTTTATACCCACTTTTGGCACATTAAAGATGGCTCCCAATTCTTGGTCACTCTTCCCATCACAGGCTCTGTGACTGCTTGACCTATAGAATATGGTGGAAGTGACACTGGGACACTTTCTGGCCCAAGCCTTAAAAGCAGCTTCCTCTTCTTGTCTTGGAACACCCACTCTTGGACCCCTGAGCCTCCATGTTAGTCCAACCACCTGTTGGAGAGACCACGTGGAGAGGCCCTGAGACTACACGGAGAGCCAGACATAAGAGTGAAGCAATCTTGGACCCTCCATCCCAGCCCAGCCACCAGCTAAATACCACTGAGTGACCCAGTTAATGCCACGTGGAGCAGAAGACTCATCCAGCCAAGACCCATCTGAACTCCTGACCTACAAAGTCATGAGATAGAATAAAACAGTTGTTGTTTTTAGCTGCGAAGATTTGAAGTAGTTTTTTATGCAGCCATAACTGAAACACCACTTTACAGCCAAAGACTTGAAGGCTTACAGAGGTTATAACTTGCCCAAAGCCACACACCTGGTAAACATAGGCACTGAGGTGTGAACCTCGGTTTGCCTGTTCCAAAACCTGTTCCCTTAACCACTGTGCTATACCAAGGAGTAGTCAGACTTGTAGTGATGATTCTGATTTGAATTATTTTGCTGTTTCTCTCATGGCCATACTGTGAGTGGGAGAAAATAATAGATCAGGACATCCATGTGACCATAGGAAGATGCTTAGCCCTAGCAAAGAATCCTCCAGAGTGGCCTTGGCAACTAGCTGTTCTTTCAGCCCAGGCTTCCTTTCCTAGGAAGATAGGGGCCCAGAGAGGGGGCGCCATACGATTGGCATTTCTTTTTCTTCTGAAAAATATTTCTCTAGGATCCAGAAGTCACCTCAACTCTCCCCGACCCCTCACCCACATGGGACAAGATAGCATCCACCTCACGATGGGACAGCTTCCTTACGGTAAAAAGTGGCAGACATAACTGAGAAAAATGGACTATTTAAGTATGTAAAGGCTTGATATAAATATATAAGGTCAGCCTTTGGATTTCTCTTGATAAGATGTCAGAGGAGATGAACAGTTTACACAAAGGAGAAGCAGACAATAAATCCTCACGTGGAAATGTACCCCGTGTCACTAGCAATGAAAGAAATGGGAATTAAATAACGTCAAGGTATGATTACGTGCCTATGAAATGAGCAACAATAAATAAAAATGATAAAATCTGTCAATACAGTGGGGACAGAGAGAGAGTAGGGTGGCAACTCAGATTGTCTGGGCTTTCTGGAGAGCTCTGGGGCGATAAAATGGTTCAAACCTTCTGACCTAGAAATTCGACTTGGGGAACTATACCCCAAGGAAATATCCAAGGGAAGAAAAAGGCATTTGTATGAAGACATTCCTAGTTGTGCTTTTATAATATAAAAAAAATGGGAAACAACCCAGCCACGGGGGACAGCTGAACAAACTCTGGCCCGTCGACACAATGGAATACTAGGTAGGATTCAAAATGACAAGTGTGAGGACAGAGGGCTCCGCAGACCTGTGTATATGAAATCATACTGAGGAAGAGAAGCAGAACACAAATAGCCACACACGGATCACAACAAGTTACGTGTGTGTGTATCAAAGATCTAAAGAGAATTTGGCAAGGTGATTGAGCTTAATGCTCATTAATTCCCATATTCTATAAAAATTGCACTTCCATTCATAATTTGTAAAAGGAAAAGGAGAAATCCCCTGAGGAAGCAGATGCTTCATATCTTCCCGGTCACCGGTTCCGGGGCCTGGGGAAGTTCTTTCTTTGTTCTAATCTCAGTTTTCCCCAGCTGCCCCCCACCCCACCCCACCCCCCGACATTTCTTATTGTTCAGTTTTCCCCAGCTGCCCCCCACCCCACCCCACCCCCCGACATTTCTTATTGTTCGTCCTCCGGGGAAGCTACAAAGCAGCTCTGTATCCCACATCTTCTTTGTTTAATATAATATAACTTCAGAAATAAAATAACAATTCCATTTCCCCATCCCTACTTCACAAGCCTGCCCTGGATTCCTGGACTCAAGCATTCTGCTTCTTGTTAAGAATTTCAAACGACTCCTCTGAAAGCAGACACTGGCCATGGTCCAACCTTCAAATGAAAAGCAAACCGGCTTCTGAAGGCTGCCCCTCTCTCTCAGGGTTGCCCATCCTTGTGGCCATCCTGATAGGAGCAGGTAGAGAGAAACGATCCCCTCAAATTCCCTATTAACACCCATTCTGGATCGGAAGACCATTAAAGGGAGAGCCAGCAGCCCTACACTGCTGCCATGTGTCAGCAATTGCCGCTGTGTCCTGGGGCAGAGCCGCGGAGGATGTAAGGCTGAACTGCTCATCTGATGGTTTGATTGACACTTCGCAGACAGGGGTGGGAGAGCCGAGCCAGGGAAGCAGCAAGCTGTACAGCTCAGAAATAATGAGAGGACCTGAATCGTGAGAGAGAGAGAGCACGGAATAAATAAGAGAGACCTGGGAGTTGAATGACTAGGGAGAAGCTTCTGTTCTCTTTCCTCTGCACCTCTTTGCCAAGGAGCTGGAGCCTGGGGCAAGGAGACAGGCAGGCCGACCAGGAAGTGGCCCCTCCAGACCCATCCTGCCAGCTGCTGAGGGTGTTTAGGGCAGAATGTGCAGAGGATGCCAGCATGAGAAAACCAAGAGCAGCAAAGCTGGATCTGTACGTGGTCTCCGTACACATTTCGGACCTATTGCACGTCTCAGCTTTCATCCCTCTCCTCCATCCCCACTCCCTTTGCCCCAGGTCGTCCATCTGCCTTCCTTCACCTAGATTCTTGCATTAACCTCATAAGCAGTCTCTCCACCCCATCCTTGCCCCTCGTAATCTATCCTTCCGTGTTCCTGCCAGAATCCTCTCTCTAAACAGCAAATCTGAACAGGTCACTCCCCGGCTGAAAATTCTTTAATAGTTGGCTATTTCCCATTAGGATAAAATCGCAACTTCTTAGCTTGGCACGCAAGGCAGTAGGCGTTCTGGCCTCTGTCTGCTCCTGCAGTTCGACCGCGGGTCCCTTCTCACTGTGCACTTTAGGCCCTGGCAAGGCTGAGCTGAGAGAGGTTCCAGTGTTCCCTATGATGATCCCAAATCCCTCACACACCCGCAGGCTGACTTGGATGACCTCTCTCCTATAGTCCCTTCCTACCCTGTCTTCATCTCCATGATAACAACGAGCAGAGGATACTATATTGATAAGTGTCTGCATGTCTGCCTTCACCCTAAGCTCCTTAAGGAGAAGGGTCTTCTTTTGATTGTCATTTTTATAGGTAATACAGATATAAGGAACAACAATGAAAAGGTTCAAAAGAAAACACTACAAAAAGGAATTCTCCTTCCCACCCTATCCTCAGCCATTTCCTGCTCCTCACCACATGAAATACTGTCACTATTTTCTTTTGTATGCTTCCAGAGATGTTCTATGGGTATACAAACATACTTATATGGTATATTCCTTTTTTTTTTTAATCTCAGAAGTAACATACTATACAGCACCTTGCTATTTCCATTTCCTATATCTTGGCTTCCACCTGAGTCATCCGGGGCTGGCACATTCTTCCTGATGGCTGCATAGTATTCTCTGGTGTGTAGGAGGCATATGGGACAGAAAATCACCCACACTTGTTTGCTGAATAGACAATGGGTTTCTCTGGCTGTCACAGACACCTTAGACATGTGGCTCTCTAGCCTGCTGGTATCAGGTGTTCAGGGAGGTGAGAGGTCTGTTCTGGACTTGCGCAGCAAGTTTATCAAAGGCTGACAGTGTCTTCTGTGAGTTGCTGAGGACAGTACCCTCCTTCAAGCCAGGAGGTAGGGGGTGGAATCCCCAGAGACCCTGACTTCTGCTTCCTGCCGTGCCTTTGTTTTGTGTTTGTTAAATGGCAAATATTAGGGTCAACTCTGCTCAACTCTGATACAAGAGTCCAACTACTAAACAGTCTCCAGGGGAGGGAGGAAATAAGGAAAGTCCTGGAAATTGGGCTGAAACCTCTGAGAAAATATTAAATCATCATTTAGCCTAAGCACTGGGGATCTACCTATGAAAGGATGCTCTCAGACCTCCCTGGGATGAGAGGAAATTCAATAAAAATGAGGGAGAAGAGGTTTTCATTGTCTTAAGGGAAAACATCCCTGAAGATGAACAATGGAATCTTCTTAATCTTGTCTTGAGGGCTTTCTACCCCAGCTCTATATAAATATGTGTGCATATTTGCACACTCATCTGACTGTGGTGCTCTAAGATATACCCAGGTGTTCATTAAGTAGCTGTATTTACATGTATGTGTATCTGAGTGGGTATATTTCCACCACTAGGCTTTTGTTTGTTTGTTTTTTATAAAATATTTATTTATTTGGCTGCGTCGGGTCTTTGTTGCGGCATGCAGGACCTAGTTCCCTGACCAGGGATCGAACCCCGGGCCCCCTGCATTGGGATTGTGGAGTCTTAGCCACTGAACCACCAGGGAAGTCCCCTCCACCACTAGGCTTTTGGAGAAGGTCCCATTAAAGCTCAGCAGGCATTGAGGGAAATGGCAAATCAAAGAGTGTTGAGAATTGGTGTCCCAGTTCTGCTCCTAGGAGGTGAGGGTGTGTCTGGAATGGAGACTGCATATGAATCCTCTGTCAGGAATCTCCCCTTCCTCTCTTTTCCACGTCTTTCTTATGCTTCATAGCCTGGATATCAGGAAACTCTGGGGTGGGGAGTTGCAGGGAGGAGTGAGAATTGGGGGCAGGAAAAGAAAAGTAGCTTTTGCATGAATTGGGCTGGCTTGACAGGTGACAAATAGCAACTAAAATTCGGTAGTGTGCAGAAAGATTAACTCCAGGGGTTCAGCTCTCTGGTATTCTCCAGTTTTCAGGGAGATATTGTCTTCCCCTCTCCCACCTCTGCAGATGTTGCTGTTTGTTAGGGAAGGCAGATGGATATGGGAGTTCAGGTCCTCCCCACAATATACTGCCAGACGCAGAGTCATAGTGGCAGAGAATCAGAGGGAAGCCTGAGGGAAAGGAGGGAAGGGAAGGGAAGCAGAATTCTAGACAGCAACTTCTAAGTCATCTTCAATTCCCATTTTCTGCTTGTGACCTCCAGGCTGCCCCCCAAACCAGTCTAGCACATCTCCTGAGCGTTAATGCCTGCAACGTTCATCTCGTACTCTGCTTTCTCACTGGTTCTTATTCTTCTGTTCTTTTTTCTGTTTCTGCCTTGGGCCCCCTTTCTTCCCTTGAGATCAAGAGAGAAGGAGAGGTTTGAGGGAAGGCCTCTGTGGATGGATGGTATGATACCAGGGCCCGGTTGGAGGAGAGGCCTCAAGGCAGTGGAAGAGGGAGAAAGGCCTAAAGGAGCCAGGGAATATTAGGTACCAAAGCCACAGGGCTCTGCTTCTTGGTGGGAGGCTTTATGGAGGTTTAGCCTGCTGGGGCTGGGAAGGAAACTCAGCTGTACCACTCCCTCCTTTCTCATCTGGCTGCTGATTTAAACAGGACTTTCATGCTTGGGATTTACTGGCCTCTTAAATCTGTGGACTAGTGTCTTTTATCAGTTCTGGAAACTGCTCAGCCATTATCTCTTCTCAGATATTTGCCTCTGCCCTATTTGTTCTTTCCTCTCTTTTTGGAATGTTAATTAAACACGTATCAGGCCTCTGTCCACTGTGTCTCTTATCTTCCCTATTCCCTCCTCCCTTTTTTTCTCTCAGTGCTGCATTCTGGGCAATTTCTCACTATTACCTTTTACTTTGCTAATTCTCTGTTCCACTGCATCTAAGATGCTTTTAAATTAATGAGTTGTGGGACTTCCCTGGTGGTCCAGTGGTTAAGACTCCACACTCCCAATGCAGGGGGCCCAGGTTCAATCCCTGGCCAGGGAACTAGATCCCACTTGCTGCAACTAAGAGTTCACAGGCTGCAACTAAAGATCCCGCAGCTAAGATGAAAAAAAAAAAAAAATTAATTACATGGGACTGAGTGAACTGATGAGGAGGAGTATAATTTTTGTGACTTTCTGTCTGAATTAAAAAAAAAAAAATCCAACAAGGACTCAGAGGCAAAGAATATACAAATCAATTTTCACTGCAAAGTAAAGGAGCTGTTACAGTGGGGGAATACTGGACTGAATGTCAATATTATGACATAGTATGAGTGTGTTTCATGTTTGGTAATTGCAATCATTGTTGCTTTTGTTGTGGTCATCCATGTACAATGCTTGGTGTCAGTCTATTTATCTCTTGTAAAAATAAAATACAGTGTGTGTGTGTGAAAAAAAAAAAAAGATCCCGCAGCTAAGACCCAGCACAGCCAAATAAATAAATATTTTCTTTTAAAAATTAAAAAATAAATTAATGGGTTGTGTTTCAATTGCAGTTCCTATGGATTTTTTCTTTTTTAGAATTTCTATATTTTTAAAATTCATTTTGTCACCTTACACAATTTCTTATTCCCTGTAAATATTTTCAGGCTTGTCTTTTATTTCTTTGACCACAGGAAGCATTATTTATAGTCTACATCTTTTGTTGTTGTTGTTGTTGTTTGGCCATGCTGCGTGTCTTGCAGGATCTTAGTTCCCTGACCAGGGACTGAACCCAGGCCCCCGGCAGTGAAACCTCGTCTTCTAACCACTAGACTGCCAGGGAATTCGCTATAGTCTACATCTGATCATTCTAATTGTGAAGTCTCTGCTGTTTTTCTTCTTTTTTTAACATTTATTTATTTGACTCCGCCGGATCTTAGTTGTGGCACGTGGGATCTTCATTGTGGCATGCAAACTCTTAGTTGCAGCATGTGAGATCCAGTTCCCTGACCAGGAATGGCACCCGGGCCCCCTGTATTGGGAGTGCAGAGCCTTAGCCACTGGACCACCAGGGAAGTCCCCCTCAGCTGTTTCTCGTTTGTCTCTTGTTTCTATGATTCTCACTCATGGAGCCTTATTTTCTTGTAGGCTCCTCTCTCTTTAACCAAGTTCTGGTGACTGCACTTGAACAAATTATTATTTATTATATATTGTTCCAAATAAAATAGGAATAATTTGAGTATGAAGGAGTCTTTCTCTAGAGAAGAGTGTGCTTACTTCTGCCAGGCATCAGGGGCACCACCAGTCCTGAGCTATCTAAACAAGTTCTGGATCTTAGGCTCCCTGGATCACCCAGGCAATGTGAACCTGGGCTGGAGTACTTCAGTCCACCCTTACCCTGATAATGTAGCCATTTGGGGTCTCAGTGTATTGAAAAAAGGATCTTCTATTAGACTCTCCACCATGTGAAGGCACTGAGCTTGGAATTCTAACCCCTCCCTCTTCCAGGTGATTAAAATGAATGTTCAGATTTGCTAGGACAGCTGGGCTGTTTCAGGGAAAAGTGGTTTCTCTGCTCTGGTTTTCTCTTCCATGTTGGCCCATTAATTCCTTACTATTTTATCAACTCTTTGGGGCTTTTAAGGTGTTTTTGATATTTTATCTATCACTTTTAGTTGCTTTTACTGGTATAGTTGGTCCAAATAACTCAGCCTGCCATAACCAGGCTTCCAAACTCAGCTGCAATCAGATTACTAGTATCCAAAATACATCGCCCCTTCATATGTCCTCCATTTACACTCCCCTGTCCCATTCCTCCTCAGATAACGAGTGGAAAAAAAAAAAAGGCAATTGTCAACAAAAATGACCACCTTCCTCAGAGGACAACAAGAGTGGGAATCTCGTAATAGCCACCATGAGAGTCAGATTTAGGGGTGGACCAGCCAGCCTTGGCTGAAGGGCCAGTATACATGGGACACTAAAGCATCATCATGACTGGAATAAGAAGGGAATTTCGCTGACCAGATGCCTTTTAGAGAATCACTCTATTTGTATAAAAGGAAAACTATTTTGATAAGATGCAGGTGTAGACCCCACCCCATCACCCAGGTTAACTGCCTTCACCTGAGAGTGGGTCCTACTTACTTCACAGTTTTTGTTTTAAATAATGGGGCATGCAACTGCCCACCAGAGCTGAATTGCTCAGAACAATGAAGAAACATGGTCCTCTGTTCAACCTTCCTCTTTGCAGCACCTAATCCCTTTAAATAAAGTGTTGAACAAATATTTAAAGAAAATCAGTTTTCTCTCTATAAGGATAGCAAGAAACTTGCAACACTAGTTGCCTCTGGGGAATGAAGCTGAGTGGAATCTTGTTATATAGGAAAAGGCTTAGAAGAAAACACTGTACAGATAATCGCTGTCCTGAGGGGGCTCAGGGACAGACTCTGGACATAGTCAGCATCCTGCCTGCACCTAAGCTCCCAACCGCAGGCAGGGTTTGGCCTTGGTAGGATCAAAATCCACAGAAGGGCCAGAAAACAGGTGAAAGATGGTGTGCAACACCTGGAAATGTAGGGAATATAAAGGGAGTGGGATTTCAGGACCCACTCTGGGTCTCATCTCACTGAGCAGGGTCTCGTACAGAACCTTGAAATGATCCATGATGAGTTCCCAGTGACATGGAGAGTATTAGGCAACTGCTCCTGCTTCCTGCCTTCCTGCCTCATCCTTGGAACCCTCGTTCTCTCAGCCTCTCTCTCTCTCTGTCTCCCTCCCTCCACCTATCATATTTGTCCACCTTTATTTTCTTGATATTTGGAGGGGCAGAAGAAGGAAAGGCTTAGAAAATACATTGGGAAGAGTCCAGCTGTGTTTGGAACAGACTATCAGTGCTCCTTGCCCAGAATTCTTAAAGGAAAAGAGAAAGCCGAGGTTCATGGAATAGGCTGAGAGAGGTCTGCCTGGAAACCATCCAGAAAGCTCTCTGGACACCCTGGGGGGTCTGGACAACCCTGGTTCTTATCATTGCTCCTTAATAACCCTTCGCTACATTGCATAAGGGCCCTCACTTTATAGACATCTCATTGAATCTTCACAACAGCCCTGGGAGGTGGGCAGGGCAGGCATTTTTACCCCTATTTTGCAGATGAGGAAACTGATAGCTGGTAAGTGACAGAGCCCACATTCCAACCCCCAGCCAGGATTTCAAGCCCCAAGCCTTTCTCTACATCCAGAGACAGGCCCAATGGTCTTGCTGCAGAGCATCCTGGGTGCTGGGCTCAGCGCTTATATGGAGAATGGGCAAGAATGTGGTTCATTCCATGTTGCAAACCATAGCATTCCCCACCCCATCCTCTGCAAAGAAAGAGAAGGAGCATGACCCCCAATGGGAAGAAATTCTAAAGCAGCCCCCGGGGACCTTTGGAGAAGCTGTTTGATTTATTCTAGTCCCTACTGGTTTTCTGTGCCACATTTATAAACGTCAACACTGGAAATGAAGTTCCCACTGCCTCGGGAGCTGTTGGTTGTTGCTCTTGCTCACCAAGGGTTCAGATGAAGTGTTTCCCCCTCCTCTTGATTGATAGAGAGCTGAGAATAAAAGAAAAATAAAAGCCCCCTGGAGCACTGATGGGAGGAGGCAGCTTCTCAGAAAGAGAAAGAGTGGTCTCAAAAAGGCTGATATTGGTAGAGCAGAGAGGGTGTGTGTGTGTGTCTGTGTGTGTGTGTGTGTAAGGAAAAGATCTAGCTTTTAAGGCCACGTGGAAAACAAATACTTTCTATTTATATAGAGAGAAGGAAAGTAGCGGTTCATTTCAGGAGCTCTGACACAAGATGAGGGAAGGAAAAGATGTCCGTGAGGCTGTCTTTGTAACTTCTACTCTCCCTAAGCAGAATCTGCTATCTTCTGGGGTCGGGAAAGGGACAGAGAGGCTAGCAGAGACTTAGAGCAAGGGGGTCCTGGAGGAATGTGGAAAGAAATGAAAGGTAAAGGTTTCCAAAGGACTACACAGATACAAGGCATTGTCATTATTAACACAACCAGTGGCTGAGATTGGAGACGCCCTGCTGGAACTGACACGCACACTATACAATAATACCTTCCCTTGCTGGTCTCCTAAATCTGTGATGCCCTCTGGTCTTTGAGATATGCTGGTTGGGACCAACACCAACAGCCCTGACCAAGCGCCTGAGAAATGAAGCAGTTAACCAGGGATGGCCTCAGTGGTTCCCAGATCAACAAGCCATTTCAAAGTTGCTTTTAATTTGATTTTTTTGTGCGTGTATTTTTTAAAGTACTAAACCAAATATTTCCAAATGACCATTGTTCTCTTCAAAGTCTCCCCCTTGAGAGCTTGCGTTGTTAATCCAGTGGCACTCTGTGTGCGGCCCAAATCATCTTGAAGGGTGATGTGTGAAATACTTTCAGGGCCAGTTTATAACCTGGGGCAATAAAATGTCATGTTACTTTATAGGGGGTTCCTTCTTTTCCCGTAACTTGATTTATCAGACCTGTTTCCTGGTAACTTTTGCCCCTTTCCAAGTACCAAATCCTCTGCCAAGCTGCTTTCTCAGAGTGCTCTGGAATGGTCCTTGGAGGACAAGATTGTTCAATTATTAGCAAAAGAAAGAGAGAAACACACAAAAGGAAGAATTGTTATGTTAATATGATGGGACTCTGGGTGGGTTTTCTCTTTTCACTTTCCTCCTGTGGATAGAAATGTTTGGGTTTTTTTAGCGTGGAATAAACCAAATATGGTATATTCATGCAATGGAATATTATTCAACCTTAAAAAGGAATGAAATTCCTAACACATGCTGCAACATGGATGAACCTTAAAGACATTAAGCTAAGTGAAATAAGCCAGTCACAAAAGGACAAATACTATATGATACCACTTATATGAGGTACCCAGAGCAGTCAAGTTCACAGAGACAGAAAGTAGAATGGTGGGTGCCAGCAGATGAGGGAGGAGGGAATGGGAATTACTCTTTAATGTGTACAGAGTTCCCCTTGGGATTATGAAAATGTTCTGGACGGTGGTGATGGTTGCACAACTATGTAAATGTACTTAATGCCACTGAACTGTACACTTGAAATGGTTAAAATGGTAAATTTAAAAATAAAAATAGGGAATTCCCTGGTGGTTCAGTGGTTAGGACTTGGCACTTTCACTGCCATAGGCCCAGGTTTTTGGGTTTTTTTTTGTTTTTGTTTTTGTTTTTTTTTTTTTAATTTATTTATTTATAGCTGTGTTGGGTCTTCGTTTCTGTGCTAGGGGTTTCTCCAGTTGTGGCAAGCGGGGGCCACTCCTTATCGCGGTGCGCGGGCCTCTCACTATCGCGGCCTCTCCCGTTGCGAAGCACAGGCTCCAGACACGCAGGCTCAGCAATTGTGGCTCACGGGCCCAGTTGCTCCGCGGCACGTGGGATCTTCCCAGACCAGGGCTCGAACCCGCGTCCCCTGCATTGGCAGGCAGACTCCCAACCACTGCGCCACCAGGGAAGCCCAGGTTTTTGGGTTTTTTAAAAATAATTAATTTATTTTTATTATTTATTTATTTATTTTTGGCTGTGTTGGGTCTTCATTGCTGCGCGCTGGCTTTGTCTAGCTGTGGCGAGCGGGGGCTATTCTTCGTGCGGTGCGCGGGCTTCTCATTGCGGTGGCCTCTCTTGTTGCCTAGCACAGGCTCTAGGCGCGTAGGCTTCAGTAGTTGTGGCACACGGGCTAGTTGCTCCACGGCATGTGGGATCTTCCCGGACCAGGGCTCGAACCAGTGTCCCCTGCATTGGCAGGCGGATTCTTAACCACCGGACCACCAGGGAAGTCCCTAGGCCCAGGTTTGATCCCTGGTCTGGGAACTAAGATCCCACAAGCTGCGTGATGTGGCCAAAAATATAAAATAAATAAAATGGTAAATTTTATGTTATGTGAATTTTACCACACAAAAAAGTGTGGATAACAAAATCAAATCTACTCTCAAAAGATGAAGACTTGACATCACTAATATTCTAAAGAATTTGCTACAGGGTGAGCCAAGGTCCAAAGAGAAAGGCCCCAGATAGTCTTTGCTCTGGAGCAAAACTGGAGTGCTGGGGTCAGGCTGATGCTGGACTCAGGCTTCTGCTCTGAGACAGCTCCGGGAAGGGGCCACCTCCTCCAGGTCTTCTGTTCTCTCATGTCCCATAACATCGTCCACCTGCCACGGCTGCTGTAACACCTCTCCCAGTCCCGGAACATTCCACAGCACAGCGTGGGCCTCCCTGACCTGGCCCCCTGGGGTTGGTCCGCTCCCCTGGCAGTGTGGACAAGGCTACAGCAAGTCCTGGCTCTGCTGGTCAGGAGGCTGCTGAGGTGGCTTTTTAATCCTACAGCCGTGCCGTCCTAGTGATTGCTTTTATTAGGAAATGTAATGAAAAAGACTATATGAAGGCCCTGCCAGAGAAAAAAAAAAAAAGCTAATAAGATTCTGCACCAAGTGTGGCGAGAAAAGAAAAGGGGGAAAAAGCACATTAGGAGTCAGATAATGAGATAAATGAAAGACCGCAGGGAAGATCATTTTTGCAGACTTGCAGGATGGTTGTAAAATTTTTAATTTGCTGAATTCTCCGTTTTCGTTGTCTCTGACTCTCCCCATCTCTGCCTTTCACTCTTTCTAAGCTCTGAATCTTGTCTCTGTCTTTCTCTCTTTGCCTCTCCCTTTCTCTCTTGGTTTTCCTCCCTCTGTTTCAGCTCTTGCTTTTCAGGTGTGTGTGTGTACACGGGTGTGTGTGTGTGTGTACGCGGGTGTGTGTGTGTGTGTGTGTGCGCGCGCACGTGTGTGTGTGTACGCGGGTGTGTGTGCAGGTATGTGTGTGTGTCCTTCCACTGTGGCCAGACCCTGCCTCTCAGAACTTGGGTCGGAGGATGGTACCTTGGGCAGCGAGGCCCCACCCCGTCAGAAGGAGCAAGAGGACAAAAAATCCCCCCCAACCCCGCTCCCCACCACACACACCTGCCTTCCAGGGAGCTGCTGTGATCCTGCTGAAGGGAAAGAAAGGGAGACATCAAGGGAAGAAGGAGGGAGGAAATGGGACTGTGAGGAAGGACAGGAGATCAAAGACCAGGGAAGTAGGGAGGAAGAAAAAGCCCCCGCTGCTCCCGCAAATCAATTCTCAGCAATGCCCGCCCTTCCGTCTGTGCTCTGAGCTGCTGAGCAGAATGCCACCTCCGTGGGATGCCAGGCCTGAACAGAAGGGTTCTGGGACACTGGGCAGGCATACAGGCCAGGCTGCTAGGGACCACTGGGCCTGCCTGGCCCTGATGGGAGAGGTTCAGCTTCACTAGAACCACCCTCTCACCACCTGTAAGGCTGTAAGGATGTCCTCTCCAAAATCTAGTTTCAGTACTTGCTTTGGCAGACTTCTTCCTCCTGTTCCACACTTCTACAATGGGAGGGATTGAGGGTGGACACAATGAATAGCTTTCCCACAGGGAGGGGGGTGCCTGTGAAAGTACAGGAATGAATGGTTCCGAATGGAAGACACATTGTGAGTTATTAGGAAAATCCCTCTCCATCCTCCGTCCCTTGTTCCTTCCCCGGTGGAGACTACCTGCTCTGTTTCCCTCCCAGGGAAGCCATCTCTCTCTGTGCTCCACCTCCTGCCAAAGTGTGCTGCTGGTTACCTAGGGGATGGGCATTTCCCGTACCAGCTACAGCAGAAGATGAAAGAGCCATGAACGTCAGCAAGGTCCATGGGTATGAGAGGACCTGTTAGAAATTTGGCAAAAGACCTGCTGAAATCTAATTCGTGTCTACAGAACTCTGGTAATCACAGGGAGCCCTCCAAGAACCTGGGGAGTGTGACAGTGGGGCCTCAAGCCAGGCTGGGCACAGGAAGGGGGCTGGGAAATAAGGTGAATTGGGACAGAGACAGGCAGTCACAAGAGGGAAGATGGAATAAGTTCAAGATCAGTTGGGAGAGTTGCAATTTGACTGTGGAGTAAAATAAGCTGGGAATAAGGGCAAATACACCTAGTTAGTGCTTCCTACACTCCAGGCTCTGAGAACCTGAGAATATTTACTTCTTTAATCCTCACCACAATCCTATGAGGGTGGTACTGTTGTTAACATCTCCATTTTACACATGAAGAAACTGAGGCACAGTGAGAGGTGAAGAGGAGGAAAAGGGATTCCAATCTCCAGAGTCTGTGCTCTTAACCACTTCTCTCTACTCCAGAACAGGAGACAGGTTTGGCAAAGTATCAGAGACTAGTTGAGAGGGAGAATAGCACTGTGGTAATGAACGTGAACTTCTGGGCAGGATAGCCTGACACTGACTAGCGGTATGACCTTGGGTAAAATCCTTAGAATTTAAGGTCACCCCTCAGAGTGAACTGAGAAGTGCCTGAAGGCTTATAGGTTTAAACACTGGCACAGCACCTGGCCCCGGAGCTCAGTCAGTGGCAGTTTTTAACACCGTTACTCTGCTCCTCCCATGAGAGGAAGGGAGTATCTTCCGTGCTTGGCAGCTGGCAAGCCTCAACTTCTCACCTCTGAGAAACATTTCCAGAAATGAAAACGGGCCCTTCCAAGGATCCACTTCATAGGGGCACACAGCGCTGCAAACAGGCCCAACACCCAGAGCACAGCCCCTGTCCTCAGACGCCCCCTGCCCCTGCTCTGACCAAGTGACCCCAGCAGTTCCCAGGCCACGGGAGCACCCCCCAGTCTTGCGGCTCATTGAATTGTTTCAGGGAGTGGCTGTCACCACCACCGCCACCATCCTCTTTCCCTGTCTCCTTCCCTCCCCCAGCCCCTGCTTTTCGCTTGATGGAGAAAGCACAAATTAGGCAGAAAGGAAAATGTTGACAGTTCCCAGCCCTCCCTTGCTGGGAATAAAGAGAAATACGTTAACGGTTGAAGCTTTAGGCGGATCAAACACAGTTTGTGAGATGCTTCAAATGTATTATTCATTTCACCAATGAGATGCAATCTTGGGCTTTCTCTTTTCGCCCCATCAAGAGGAAACCTCAACTACCATGGAGATGCTGGGCTCCAGAGAGGAGGGGCGCTTTCAGAATGCCATCTTTTCAATATTAATTCAACAAGTCCATCTCGTGTCCCTCTTGTTCTTCCCAAAGACTTCCAAATGGGATGGGTCAACTTGCCAGAGAATCTAAGGGAACAAAGGCTATAGGTGAGACCCACAAGAACTGGGCAGCAACAGGCACCTAGAATCAAAGGGAAGACTGTCTGTGACATTTAGAGGAGGCAGGAGTTGGAAGGTCCTCCATGTGCCGCAGAAACTTGAGGGATGTAACTCTAAAGGGCTCAAGAGCTCTAAGAGGAGTCATCTCAGCTGTGCCTTTAGCTCTGAGACCCTCACAGACAGTGGGGCTACACTCAGCCTATGGTTGGACGCCTGGAGGAAGGATCTGGATCCAGACTCAGGTGCTTGATGCACAACCCTTAGGCCTTGTGATTAGGACTAGCTGAGGCCCCTGCCCTCCTGGCCTGAGGGTTGGCACTCATTCCTTGCTCCTTCCCCTTTTCACTTTGGCCGCTGAGGTCCCCTCAGGGCTCCTGCCAGCATCCCAGGGGTCTGAGGCACCAGCGCAGGCTTCTCAAACCACACACTGCCCCCTTCTTGAACGTCACCCAGAGAAGAACCTGTGCCTGCCTCCCCTGGCTTTGCCCCACTATCTCACAAACCTTACACTTGTGCTGTGCCGAACAAATTGGAAGTGTGGGTGGGGAGCGGGCACTGCTGGTGGAATGGGAGATTGAAACAGCCTGTAAGGAAATTTGACATGATGGATCAAAAAGCCCTTAAAGTGTACATTCCTTTTAGCAATTCCATTTCTAGGAAACTGCCCCAAGGAAACATTGGATGAGTGTGCAAAGATGTACAAAATGTCCACCCCAGCTTTGTTGATAATGGCAAAACCAGCAAACATCTTCAAACCACAATAAGAAAGGATTGGTTATGGGACTTCCCTGGTGGCGCAGTGGTTAGGAATCCGCCTGCCAATGCAGGGGACACGGGTTTGATCCCTGGTCTGGGAGGATCCCACATGCCGCGGAGCAACTAGGCCTGTGTGCCATGGCTACTGAGCCTGCGCTCTGGAGCCCACAAGCCACAACTACTGAGCCCGTGTGCCGCAACTACTGAAGCTCATGATCATAGAGCCCATGCTCCACAACAAGAGAAGCCCGCGCACTGCAACAAAGGGTAGCCCCCGCTTGCTGCAACTAGAGAAAGCCCACGTGCAGCAACGAAGACCCAACACAGCCAAAAATAAATAAATAAACAAAAAAAAGAAAGAAAGGATTGGTTGAATAGTTGCCTTCGGATGCAGTCATTTAAAATCAGATTCTGGAATATTGGGGGGAAGTAATGTACAAATATATTTGCATTCTAAATTTCATATAATAAATACAAAGCAAAGTTCCCCCTTACCCTAACCCAGTCCAGTTCCTCTCCTCAAGATACCAATTATCAATTTAGCACATATCCTCTCAGACCTTTATTTCTGAAGAATCAATATTTAACGTAAACAAGTAATAAACTCAGGTTATGCAAGTTTGTAACTAGAGATGTGTGTCAGTGCAAAGAGAAAAGACTCACTGATTATACACCAAAACGTTAACAGTATTCAGCTCTGAATAGTGGGATTGCATATGATTTTTATTTCCTTCTGCAGGAATAATTGTATTTTCTACATGAACAGAAAAGGGAAACAATGCTATTTTTAAATATAGTAAAACACAAAGAATGGATAACATTGGCTGCCTCTGAGGAATGGAGAGACAGTTCACCATATACCGTTTTATGCCTTTTGAATTTTGCACCTTGGGCACGAATTACCTATTTGAAAAATGAATAAAATTCTTTAAAATTTAATATGGCAATAAAATAAAATGAGGGGCAGGTGGAGAAGACCTCTGAAGGATGGCAAGCCCTGGTATTCTGGGAATCTGCAAAATTCCTCAAGCTGTAGTTATACAATAGTTTCTGAATCTGTTCAGGATTCACCCCAGTGGTGCTCAACTCTTTCTGTCTCACCAGGCAAGGAATTAGGGCCTATAACCTAAGAAATGAGGTAGGGTCTAAAATAAACCAGGCTGCCAGCCAGAAATAACTCTGCAATAATTTACAGCACAGCAACAATAATGGCTTCTTTGAGCCCGTTTTCATACTTTTTCAAAGTACTTTTCATCTCCCTTTGGTTCTCCAAATTTTCCTTGAGGGGACTTGCTGCTGGCAGGTTCCTGGGCAGGAAAGGGTGGAGCTGAAGGCCTTGTCTAAAGGGCCATTGTTTGCAGTCTGCCCCAGAGATCCACATTTCCCAGGACTGGGTGTTGGGTCTCAGACAACAGTGCTCTCTCCTTTCCAGATCATCTCATTCATCAGCACCCAGCCTGTCACCTATATATGAGCCTCAGGTTCCTAACTTGTAATATCAGTGTAATCAGCCTCGCCCCTCAGACTGAGATGTGGGTGATGGTTGATAGACTGTAGGGCAGAGTGCTGCCCAGTCAGAACAGAGGGTCCCAAAGCTGAAGCGGCTTCCAGGAAGCCCCCTGGGTGGGGGGCAGGGAGGATCTAGACAGCCCCTCACGTCCTGCCCCTCCACGTGCCCGCCCTGCCCAGAGACCTAGGCCCAAGGGTGAACCCCCCGCCTTCACGCCGCTCAGCACAGGGGTGCCCACCGGTGATCCCGTCTCACCTAATAAATTCCTGTCAGAGAAGCAGTCAGGGCCTGGGAAATAAATAATGATATTTAACATTTTGTAATAACAACAATTAACCAGTAAATAATGTCCTTTAAACTGCAAACGCTGGAGTAAATTAATTCTTCTAATGAGCTGTCAAGCACGGAAGAAAAAAAGTCCCCGTTTCCTTTGGTGCACGAGGCTGCCGTGTGAGCAGCTAGGGAAGCTCACCTCGGGCCCCGGGAGCTCATTACCAGGAAGCAGGCGGCGCGGATTTCCCGGGAAATCAGCCGGCCTCGCCTGCTCCCAAGTGGGCGCTCCGCCGCTCCCCACCCCCCGCCCCGGCCCCTTGCGCACCCAGCGCACCAGGCCGGCCGCATCCGCACCACACAACGCCAGGTGCCGGCTGCAAAGGAGCAGCGCGGAGAGCATTTCAATTAAAGATGCCCCCCTCCCTCTCTTTCCCCTGCTTGGGCAGCCTCAGCCTCGAGGTGGCCCGGGCCAGGAGCCGAGGACCGAGCTGGGGAGAGAAATCAGGGCGCATCCTTAGTCCTTGCTGCGTGACCTTGGAGAGCTTTCCTGCCCTCTCTGGGCGGGGAAGTCATAAATGGAAATGTGAAGCTAATCAAACCAGATGTGATTACTTCTGAGCTCCCGAGAAGCCTGTGACCATAAAAAGACACCTAAGAGTAAGGCAGCTCTTTATGTACTGAATCAGAGTAATCTCCAAGATATATTGTCAGGTGACAAAAGCAAGGCACAGAACAGTGTGCGGGGCTATGCTACATCTTGTGTATTAAAAATGGGACTAAAGAAAGAGAATATGTGTCCCTATTTGCTTGTATATATGTGGATAGGAAACAGAGAACACCGCCTGCCCCTGGGAAGGGGAACAGGGAGATTGGGGTGGGAGGGAGGATTTTCAATGAACCAGGTTATTTTTTTAACCTTTATTTTTTGAACCATATGCAGGTATTGCCTGTTCAAAATATAGAGTCACACACATCAGAGGTCACCTTGTCTCTCAGTAGCTTTCAGGAGGTGGGAGCCACAGGGGGCAGCTGAGTTGAGACCCCAGCTGAAACCCCTCCAGAGACAGTGCTGCCTCTCTGATAACCTCTCCTGGAGACAAGCTCATGAGTCCGGAAGTGCTTCCAGGATCTATTCCCATTTCCTCCTGCTTTCTTTGGAGTTTCTCTCTTCATGCGCTGTATTTGGTGGGTGAAAGGGCTGATAGATGCAAAATGGGGACGGCGTGGGGGGGGGCGGGGGGTGTGGGTGTGTGTGTGAGGAGCAGCCACAGTACAGAGAAGAGGGAGTGCAGGCAATCCCAGCCCTCTGGAGCATATAGGCCTGGGTTTGAATCCGCATCTGTCACTCCCTGGCTGCGTGGTATTGTATGTCACTCTCCACTGCTAGGCTTCAGAGTCCAGACATCCCTGCCTCCCTCAGGGAAGACGTAAGATGCTGAGCCTGATGAACAGGCATCCACCCCCACAAGATTCAGCTCACGCCCTTTGCTCCCCAGGACAGACAGAAGACCCCCTTCACAATCCAGGGCCATC
Source organism: Balaenoptera borealis (assembly GCF_965194805.1). Lineage (NCBI taxonomy): Eukaryota > Metazoa > Chordata > Mammalia > Artiodactyla > Balaenopteridae > Balaenoptera > Balaenoptera borealis. The sequence goes on along the minus strand of NC_138879.1, from coordinate 45,649,752 downwards.
TGGCCCGCAGACCCAAGCCCTCCCCAGCTGCAATGCCCAATCCCAACCCCCAAAGGAGGTAGATATGGTTGGTGTAGCTTTGCCCGCTTAGCACCTAAATTGTTCTAAATCCAAACAGGCTCAAGGTAGCTGGTGGCTGAGAGATAGTGTTGGAGGCAGAAAATCAGCCGGGCTCAGGGCTCAGTCACAGCCCCTGGGGGGCTACTATGGGGCTGGGGGTGAGGGAAGGCGTGGAGCAGCAGGGCTCCCAGCCCCCATCGCTATCTGACCAACTCCCTTTTTATGTGTTTGTATCCTTACCTTCCTCATTACCTGTCTCCTGATTTGATTTGATTTGATTTTTAAACTTAGTTATTTTTTATTTTATTTATCTTTGGCTGCGTTGGGTCTTTGTTGCTGTGCACGGGTTTTTTTTCTCTAGTTGCGGAGAGCAGGGGCTACTCTTCGTTGTGGTGCGCGGGCTTCTCATTGTGGTGGCTTCTCTTGTTGCGGAGCAAGGGCTCTAGGCGCTCAGGCTTCAGTAGTCGTGGCTCGCGGGCTCTAGAGCACAGGCTCAGTAGTTGTGGCACACGGGCTTAGTTGCTCTGCAGCATGTGGGATCTTCCCGGACCAGGGCTCGAACCAGTGTCCCCTGCATTGGCAGGCCGATTCTCAACCACTGCGCCACCAGGGAAGCCCCTATCTCCTGATTTTAAAGAGTTTCTTAGCTAAAATATATTTTAAAGCCCTGACCTTGGCCATTCAGAACTGGGCACCCAAGACATGGGGTTCCAGAAAGAGGAGGCGCAAGAGAAGGGGAAAAGGACCCAATACATGTTGAGCACCTGCTGCATGCCGGGCACTCCTAGGTATTCCACCTGCAGTGTTTCATGTTAATCCTCACAACCTGTGATTTGGGTAATAGTATCTCCACTGTAGAGACTGGATAAGAGAAGTTCCAAGAGGTTAAGAGACTTGCCCAGGGTATTGGACTATAGTGATTGGGCTAGAATTTGAACCCAGATCAGCTGACTCCAAAGTCACATCTCCCAACACCGTGCTGCCTGTCCCAGGCCCCATGCCTCACCACCTAGATAGACTAACACGGTTGGGGAGAGGAGGGGAGTAAAAGCTGAGGTGCAGGCAGCTGGCCAGCTGGCCTCCTGACTCATCTCCTCAACACCCTCAGCTCAGTACCTGCAGCATCAGGTGAAAGTTCAGGGAATAATTGCTGATCGTGAGAATTCTGGGGAGGCTCCCTTCCCTGGCAGGCTGGGGGAAGAGGAATGGCTTCATTTAACCAGACAGGATTCAGGCAGGGGGAGAATGAGGGGATCTCTGATGGTATGTTTAGGACAGAGTGGTGGCTAAGGCTTAGGGAAGGGGGTCTAATAGACCTTGGTTCAAATCCAGGCTCCATCGCTTACAAGCTGTCTGACCCAGAACAAGTTACTTAACCTCTTTGAGTTTTGGTTTTTTCTTCTACAAAATGTGGAAATTGTTTCCTCTCTTTGGGCTGTTGTGCGGGTTAAGAAGATGAGGGGTGTAAAGTTCTAAGCTTACTCCCTGGGTATAAAGTAAGCACCCAATAAATGGCTGTGTCTGTACGGGTGAGCTTTTTTGCTGCCCTGCTAGACAAACTCCATCTCCAAGACCAAGAAGGGCAGTTATCCTAGTGTCTGAAATAGGCAGACTACCTCTGTGATTCCCAATTTGGGAGGCAGCCCAGAAAGGCCTCCAGGCTTGGTTTTTGCAAGGGGCAGCGGAAAATCGGAGCTGAAGCCAGCAAAACGAGGTTCCCAGCAGCAGGTCTGAGTCAGCTCCTCCTGGGTCTCGGGGTTCAAGAGCCTTCCACAAGGTCACACAGCCTCCCAGTCACCCTGTCCTCCATACGACTGCCCCCTTGACCTGAGCTCTTCAAGGACCCTGGACACCTGTGTGCATGAAACACCAGCTGGGAAAGAGGAGTGCTTCAGTGAGCAGAGGAAGCTGGTCTCGGCCACGGGGAAATTAAAACCAGCTTGCCCAGCGCTGAGTTACCATGTCGCCTGAAATCAGATCAATTTCTTGGGCTTGTTGTGACGACAGTGTTGCAATTGATTCGTCTAGATGGCGAGGAGTTTATCTATTTGGAGCTGTCTGTCATTGATCTGAATAAGCTTCTAAAATAGCCCAAATACCTGGTGAGGGCGAGGTCGCCGCCAACTCTGGTTCAATATTAATTATAATAATGAACAGGGTCGCCGCCAACTCTGGTTCAATATTAATTATAATAATGAACAGGCATGAGGAAGGTTGGTTCGTTGCTTGCCCTGCAGGGCTGGCCTCTGTGAAGTTTGGTGTTTAATATTCATTGTGGGTCAACCTGTACAAAAAGCTGGTGGACACTCCTAAACTGAGGGAAGTTTGCATGGATGGTGATGCTGTTCTCTGCTTCCATGGGACAGAGAAGGAACTGGTGCTGCTGAAACAGGCAAGATTTAGGTTAGACCTCAAGAAGGACTTACTAATGACCGAAAGTGGATCGATAGAGCATTTCATTCACTTATTAGCCTGGACAAGTTATTTCTGAGTCTCTTTCCTCCTCTGTAAATTGGGGATTATAATACTTAACTTCTCAGAGCTGCTGCTACTGCTATTCTTGGCCAAAAAAATAAGACAAAACAAAACTTAAGGCCTCTTCTGGGCTATCTGCTGGTTCAGGGAGAAGCAAACGGTCCTACTTTGGGTAACAAAGCACCTGCCCTTCTCAGCCTTGACAGAGTGAGCATTTGGTCAGTAGAGTTATTATTATAATAATTATTAATTCTATGATATTTACTGAGCACCTGTTACACGCCTGGCCCTGAGGAAGAATTAGGAAAGAAGCCATGATTGCTTTGAGGAGACCTGGGTTACTATGGGAAGCAGGACATCCCACTTGCTGGAGGCTCTCAGGGGTTAGGGAGAGCCCGCTCTCTGGGAGACAGCTTGGAAGGCAGGCAGATGGATGTAAGGACCTCGTGGAGTGGGCGCAGGTCCCAGGCAGGGTTACCCAGCAGAAGACAACTATGCTAAAACTCAGTCCACAAGAGCCCCTCCAGAATAACATTCTTCCAGGAAGAAGAGGATCCTGCCCTCAAAGGATCTAGCAGAAATGTGATTAGACTTCGTGGTTCTGGTCTGCAAGAAGCAAAGAATAACCAGCTGACTCCCACTGCCCCTGAAGACACCAGCTGAAACTGCAGCAAGAAACATGGAGGTCAAATCAACATAAGGACTTCCTGGCTGAGATTTGGAAAGCGGTGAAGGAGACCCTGGATGGAGAGACTCCCGTGTCTGTCTGGGAGCCTGGCCTACTGCCTTCCTTGTGACATTCCTGCCTCTGTTCCTACAAAGCTCTCCTCTTTCCTCCAGCTCGGCTGCTGGTGGAGACCCCCATGGCCAGCCTTAAGAGAAACATCAGAAGAAAGTTAATAGCGAAACGCTCTGGCGGATCTAATTGATTTTTTTCCTATTGGTTCCCTAATATAAGCAACACTGTTCCTGCCGCTTTTTCGGGCTGGAGATTATGTCATAAATAAAGAGATTTGCTCCCTATATCCATGTGCTTATCTTTAATAAGTTAAGAACTCGACATGCTTTAGGAGGACTTGAAATAAGCAAAGGATCTGGTGGTGACGGCTTCAGCTGTGGCAGTGGCAGCCGCAGCTTTATTTCAGCAGAGGGGGAGGGAGATGGCTGAGGCGAGGCGGGTGGTGGGAGAATTTGCATTCTTTGGGCTGCACTGGGCCCAGGCTCAGCCGGAAGAAGAGAGGGATGGGAGGGAGAGCTGGGGGAGGAAATTCGTGGTGGCAGATGTGGCAAAATGGCTGGGCAGGGCCCATGAGGCTGGGGGTAACATGGGAGTTAAGAGCTCAGATTCTAGAGCCAGGTAGCCTGGTTTAAATCCCAGCCCCATCGTTGCTTACTAGCTGTGTGACCTTGAGCAGGTTACTTAGCCTTTCTGTTTCCTCATTTTACAAATGGATAATAGCATCTACCTTAAAAGTTGCTGTGAGGATCAATGACATGCAGAATGTTTAGAACAGAGCCTGGCAAGGGGTGTGCGCAGACTGTATGTTAGCCGGAACATGATAGACATCATCTAACTCAGTTCACCTGAACTGCTGCTGAGCCTCTGCCATGCGCCAGGCCTTGGCGTGGGCTTCGCAGATGAGTGAGACACAGCCCAGCCCTCATTTCATGGAGCCCAGCTGGGGACCCAGCCCCTGTGACTGGCATGAACTGGGCAGCAGTCCTGAGTGTCCACACCAAGGGAATCCAAACAGGAAGTGGTGACCCCTTCCTGGGGAGGCTGCCATCCTATGTCCCTGTCTTGAGGCTCACTCACTCTCTAGTTCCAGACATCCCACAGGTTTACTAGCGTTCCCTTCAAGCTGACAGTGAACAGAAACTGTGCAGCATGTTCAGAAACAGCTCTACTCAAGACTGAGCACAATCACCACCAGCCACTGTGCACTTAATGAGTGCCAGGCTTTCTCTCTCCTTGTCTCATTTAGTCCTAAGCACCCCTATGAGGACAATACTATCACTAGTTCCCATTTTATAGTTAAGGAAACTGAGGCACAAAAAGGTAAGGTGATTTGCTTGAAAGCGTACAGCTGGTAAGGATCGGGATTTGAACCCAGATCCACTGACTTCCCTTGCTCTAAACACTGCCTCTATTCCTCACGCTGCACTTATAGTCACAAGCATTAATGAAGCACATATAATATGCAAAACCCTAGGCTAAGGGCTGAGGGGATAGAAAAATATAATGAGCATTTATTGAGCACCTACTATGTGCCAAGCACTCCTACAGGTTATCTCACTGAATATTTCTCTGAAAGGCAAGTAGCATCACCTTCCTTCATTTTTTAAAAAAATATTTATTTATTTGGCTGTGCCGGGTCTTAGTTGCGGCATGTGGGATCTTCATTGCAGCACGCGGGATCTTTAGTTGCGGCATGCGGGGTCTTCAGTTGCAGCATGTGAACTCTTAGTTGCGGCATGTGGGATCTAGTTCCCCGACCAGGGATCAAACCCGGGCTCCCTGCATTGGGAGCATGGAGTCTTAGCCACTGGACCACTAGGGAAGTCCCTTATCTTCCTTATGTAAAGAAGTAGAAGCCCAGAGGGGCTCAGAGACTTGCCCAAGGCAAGCAAAAGGCTGGGATGATTTGAACCCAGACCTGACTTTGAAGCCTGGGCACTGTTCAGGATGCCCCCCAGCCTCTTGATGAGCAGTCTTCCTTTCCAGAAGGCCTTGTTCTTGCAAACCACTAACATGATCTCAGAGGAGCCAGCAGGCCTGCCCAGCCCTACCCAAGAAGTACCAGTGACTTCCTTTCCCCCACTCACTCAGAAGATGGAGGGCAGGCCCAACAGCATTAAGCGAATCAGTTGCTTATCCTATAAGTGAAGAAACAGAGCTCCTTAGCACCTTCACATCCTCACTCCTTCCCTGATAAGGAAATCAAGGCTCCAACACGGGCCAGGTCTTGGCCAGCCCCTCTGGGCCAGTGGGGCTGAGACCAGAATCACGCCTACCTCCACTTCCCAGTGGTACATGGGGCCACCTCAGTGATCCCAGGATGCTGCTCACCGTGTCCCATCAATTTCTACAGCTCATCTGAGTGGGATTAGATGAAGTTCTCCCTTCACAGGCAATTTCAGAGGGGCTGATTGTCAGTGTAGAAGTTTTCAGTGAGGGGCAAAGTCAAGAAGCTGTTTTTACCCCCCTGCAGATGGACTAGAAGTGGAATCCTCCTCCCTCCCATAGGTCTTGGGTGGCCTTGTGCTTTCCCAGTGGGAGCTGGTTTCCCTCTCAAGCCCGCATTTTGCCTGCTCCCTCTCTCTTCCAGGCCATTCTCTGGCCCTGCACATTCTGTTGCTTTAAAGATTGGTGACCTCACAATTGGTTGCCATAGAGACCATTGTGATGTCACAAGCAGAGGACAAGTAGTTCAAGGAGGAGTGAAGGGTGGGAGTGCATGGCTGGAATTAAGGGACATTTGGGATTTCTGTCCTATTTTCATGCCCAGAAAAGGTAGTGTCTGGAACTGGATTCTGATATCTGAGGGAGACCTGACCAAGCTTCCCTGTGTTCTCCTGGGACCGAGATGCCTAAGAACCCAAAAGAAGGGCCAATGAAAAGGGACATCAGAAACACTCCCCACCTTGGGGCTCTCAAAGGAATGAGATAGATGCCAGGAGGAACTGTGTGGCTGGAAGATCTCCCTGGAGAGGATGATGTTGCTTTGCCTTAGGAAGCTTGAACCATGGGAGACACTTAGCCTCTAGGGCTTTCATTGCCCTGTTGAAGCACCTTGTACAAATGGACATGCTGTGTTTCAGTGTGTTGAGACTCTCTATCTCCCCTCCCTGGACTGGGAGCTCTGCCTTTCCAACAGGCCACTAAGGTTCTGCCACAATAAACGTTCCCACATTCAGTAAACAAACGAGTGAGAGGGTGATGAATGAACTGGGTAGGAGGTTGGAGGAAGGCAGAATGAATGCATGGACAGATGAATGCCTGGACAGATGGGCAGATGGGGAGCCTAGAGGTCATGTGCAGCCCCCTGAGCTTTGGAGCTCTACACCTGCCTGCCTCTCTAGCTGCATCCCACCCCCCACTTCTTTTTCTCTATCATCCAGCCACACTAACCGTCTCTTAGTCCTGCCTACCACAGGACTTTGCACATGCTGTTGCCTCTGCATGGAACATACTTCCCATCCCTATTCAATCAAATAACTCATACTTGTCCTTTGAATTTGTATTCAATCACTACCTCCTCAAGGAAGCCTTCCCTGACTAGGTCAGGTCCCCAGTGTGGTCCTCCACAGCCCTGTGAACCTCTCCTGAGCATCTGCTACATTGTAGCTTTGCATTTAATCAGGTGGTTCTGCACAAGGTCTCCCATTCTAGACAGTGAGCTCTGAGCAGGCTGGGGCAATGTCTGTTTTCACTCACCTTTTTATCCCCATCACTTAGCACAGTGGATACTTAATATTTGTCTAAAGAATAAGTTGATAAGTAACCAGCCCTGCCCTGCCTGTTCCATGTGGCCCACCATCCACGGACTGCACCAGAGGAGAACATCTGGGCATAGACCTCCTGGAGGTGAGACCAGGGCAGCGGTCAGAGGTCCAGTGAACCTGAGATCCCTTGCACACCTGCTCCTGCAAAGGCCCACTGGCATCTATAGCTTTCTGCTCTGCCTTGGTATTCTGTATATTTTGGTTGGACCTACTAACTAGCTACAAATCACTTAGCCTCCCAGAGCCTCAGTTTCCTCATCTGTACAGTGGGGACAATAACAGTACCTACTTCATAGGGTTGCTGTGAGGATATAAATTCCCCAGCTCAATGCCCAGTAATAGTAAATAATAAATGGTGCTGTTATTCTTATTTTTAGAGGTGAAGTACAGCCCACTGGATTCAGGGCTAACTTCTAAAAAAATGGGGAACATACCAAATTTTCATAAATCTGCTTTAAATGCATGTGGCAATCTTTTTGAAGAGGAAATACTTAAAGGCCTTCTGTAAAATATGAACCAGCTATGAGCCCGTCCTTTATGTAACTCCAAAGCTTCATGCCTGGGTTTGCTTAAAGGGGAAAACTCAATTATCCTCTCACATTATTCAAAGCAACCCCCTAATCTTATCTCAGGCATTAAAAAAAAGGGTGGGAGGCATTCTTCCACCCCCAGCCATGGCATGACCCAGGGTAAGTACTGTCAGGGGCAAGGGCATGAGGTCAGGAAAGTGGTTCATGCCTCTCCCATCCTGTCCTAGTCCCCAGAGGTAGGTGGAGCTGGCCTTGGGATTCTGTTGGGTAGAAGGGCTCTCCCTGACAAAAGGAGACCAGCATTTGGTCAGTTGGTACCTCCTCCTTGCTTGTCCTATGCATAAATACTCTCTGTCTACTACTGACGTAGATTCCAGGTCAGGCCAACCCAGGTAAGAAGCAGGTGGGGCACTCTAGCTGGCTCCACATAGGAAAGAACTAAGTTGCCTTTGAGGGGCATCCCAGGCAGCCTGGAAACTTTGTTCCTTCCTCCCACACCCCCAGCTCACAGTAGCACCCTGAGGCCCACCTGACAGGAGCAGCCCACACAATGCATGTGGGGCCTCCTCCCCCTTTCTCAGGAGCTCACCGCCCCCCCACCCGTGACCCACTCCCTCATCACATGGTCATCATCCTGGTACCAGGTCTCCAGCCTGAGCCACACCACTGTAAACCCAATGCCTCTGGACAGATGTATTTAATGTAAGTTCAAGCACTAGAAATATGGAGTTCAGAGCATTTTATTTCTAGAGCCCTCTATATTTCTCTGGGATTATCACCTGTCTTTGTTCCCTCCCTTTCTGGGTTATTATCTTTGGACCCTTTCCAAGCCAAGCCGCCTTGATTGCTTGGGGAGAAGAAGGCTGCCAGCATACTCCCAAGGTTTCTCTGGGTCTGGTGAGGACAACCTTGGGGGACTCTTTCTTCTTCCTTCTGCATAACTCTGCAGGTGGCCGCACTGCCCAGGCAGCCTTGGCTTTTAGGAGTTGGCTTCACCAAGAGACTCTCCAAGTACCAGGGAACATTGAGGGGTGGTGGAAGTGGAGGTCTCATCCCCCAAGTTAGGGAGGGCTATGCTCAGGGTGAGCCTCAGGGTACAGAGGGGAGGGAGAAAGCCAGCTGTTCTCTTTTCTACACGGTGCCAACCTAGCCTAACACCAAATTAATAGCATTCAAATGAGATGCAAAGCATTATGCAAATCTAGAAGAGAAGGCCACTCTCACCGAGGGCCTTTCAGCTGTTGGAAGACCAGCACCTTGAGCCCTTTCCCAGAGGACCCCACAGGCTCCCTTCAATTTCAACCCTCAACACTTCAGCACCAGCTGGTGTGAAGAATCCGATGAGACTAGAGTGACCATGTCAAGGTCCTCTGATCCAAGGGCCCACTCTGGTCTCACCTCCCAGGCACTCGGGTCCTCTTCCATTCTGAAATGACGCAGAGGCAGCCACAGAAGGTGATACAACCTCCCTCTGGATGCCAGAATTCCAGTTCCCCACTCATTAGCAGTGTATGCAAAGTAGATATGGGGAGGGTTTGCATCTATTTAACTGTCCATTAAAATGGCCTCACACCCATCACCTCCGCACAGGCCCAGGCTTCCAAATTGCCAACCCCTGCTGCCTGCAAGCACCATGTGGTCCCTGTGCCTGGTAATTGCTGTGGTGTTTGTTGAGCTGTATTTGCATTTGATTGTCATTTAACTGTCCATCTTTCTCCTTCAATCAAACCGGGGATTGGGCTTCTGCAATTGATTATTCATTTTATTTTCAACCCATTGGTGGGTTTTTAGAGTTTCCTTTATTATAGCCACAAACTTGAATCCTGGGACTTCAATCATATGGAGGGGGAAGGCCTCCTCCCCCCATCCCAGGGCTCCTACGTGAAAATAATGTAGCCAACATCATGGATCTTAAGTCCTTTCCCCAGTCTCTCTGTTTCAGCACCTGCCTCATTTCTGCCCAACCAGTGGCATTAAACATTTATGGAGCTGTGGAGGATCAAAGGCTTTGGCTGGGAGTGGTGGGCTGGCTGGAGGCCTCGGTCTGGCGATGGAAAGCAGCTCACATCAAACCCCCTTCTGCTGCTGTCTCTACCCACCCTGGGCTCTTGCAAAAGCTGATCTGGTCCTGCTCCTGGAGTGGGAGCAAATACTCAGGAGTTAGGACTCCCATTTATGAGAGCAGAGCCCTCCTTCTGCCCCTAAATTCAAAAGGTTGACTTTGGATACTCCAGGAAGCCTGGCTGGAGCTGTGGCACCCCAGACGGTTCCAGATGCTGCAGGGTCTCGGAGCCCCCTCTGAGGAGTGGTTTGAGGTGAACAGGCAGCAGTGTGCCCCTGGGAGTCTCTGGAGTGAGGTGGTAGCCCCTGCTCCTGCTTCCCTGAAACCCCAAAAACCCCTTGGCTCCATGGAAGATGTAGCTCTGGTTTGAAAGCTGTCTTGGAGGAGACTAATTTTCTTCTCCTTTCACTCAGAAAGCAAGTGTCATCCAGGCAGAGACTTCAAAATAAGTCACCAATGTGCCTGTGATCCCGCAAATTGATGGGCTGTTTGGAAGTGGGGACGTGAGGCTGGCTTCTCCAGGGTGTGTGCTGGATGTCTGGCACTCTCTGGGCAGAAGTTATGAGGGTCCCTGAGGTTGGAAAGCCCCTTCCTCCCTCTCTCTGGCTCTCAGTCCTAATGCAGCCATTGTAACTCAGATCCCTTCCCCTACCTTCTGAGTCAGCAGTGAACCCCTCAGTTCCTATCACTAGCCATGGTGCTTGAAAACCCAGCTTAATAATTCTGGACTCCCTTGTTTGGGTGCCAATATCTTTGTGATGGGGTAACCCCTTCCATGTAGTCACTAAGGATGTCCTATGGCTCAGATGAACACAAAGCCTGGCCCCAGCCTGCTCCAACCCTTCCTTCTACATCCCTGCAGAGACTCCCTGCTCCACCAGAACCAGTCTTCTCCCTGAACCCACACCATCTTGCAATTTCCACCACTTTGCATTTGCATAAGTCACTCCCTCCACTTTGGATGCCCTCCTTCTTCCTCTCCCCTGACTGAAACCTAAAGCATAATTAAGACTGATTTCAGGGAATTCCCTGGTTGTCCAGTGGTTAGGACTCAACGCTTCCACTGCAGGGGGCACGGTTTCAATCCCTGGTCGGGGGAACTAAGATCCCACAAGCTGCATGGTGTGGCCAAAAGCAAACTAAAAAAGACTGATTTCAGTCAACCCATCTGCTGTGTGAAACTTTCAATGACCTCCCCTCCCCCTCAAAAGCAATTGTCCCCTCTCCATTATCTCACAGCACTAATTTCGCACCAATGACCTGCCTTGGGCATGCCATTATTTATTCACAAATATTTATTAAACATCTACTATGTGTGGGGCACTGGGCTAGGTTGAGATTTGAAGAGACAGACATGTTCTGAACCTTCACAGAGTTGACAGCTAGTAGAGAAGACAAGCAATCAATTACATAGACAAGGAAGCCCAAGATCCTCTCGGGGTAAGGAGCCAGGTGGAGGACACAGAATGAAGAGGAGAAATGAGACCAGTAAAGGGAGCCTTGCAAGTCTCCCCAGGCTGCCACTTTCAAATGTGTATATGACTTGAGTGCACTGTAAACTTGTAGTATAGAGCTGAATGTTCCCTAAGGCATCTTATTGTCCTTAATTTGTGGGTGATGCTGAGATCTGGGGAGAACGGGCCCCTTGAAGGGCATGAGACAAGGTGTTGACAGAAACTCTACTACTTCCCAATTTGGTCCAGGCTCTGCCTCAACCTAACTGGGAACCCATAGCACAGAGGCCACGTTGACTGTCTTCAGGAGGGAGGGACAGCCCAGGTACATATTCTTCCCATGATGCAGTACAAACCCATCCTCTGAGCTCAGGGCAGAGTGATGCATTCTGGGGTTTGTAGTCTTTATTGGACCCCCTCCTGAATGCCTAGGTTAGTTCAGGCGGTAGAAACCATGATGTGACATGTTCCTGAGCTTCTCCTTCTTGTGAGTAGTGCCCACCTCATCAAGAAGCCCAGCTGCCACCAGCCTCCAAATCCCCATGAATCATTCTGGCACACAAGGTTCATCCCTGGGTCATGATTCACCCTCCTCTGCCCAAGCTGCTTAGTTCAGAGGAGCCCAGGAATCAAGGAGGAGCTCAGGAATACCTTCAGGGAGGAAAGGAAGAATCTCATGCCATTTGCCAGTATTTCCTCAAACTACCCTCATCCACAAAACCTTCTACCTCCCTCCTCTGTTGGCAACCCTCTCCCTCCCTCCCTTCTGCATCTTCTTTCCTGGCTTTCTCTCCCTACCTCTGATTCTTTTGTCAAGTCCCTTCCCTTCTGCCATCCTTCTGCTACTGCCCTCTTTTTTCTCAACTTCTTGAAACGACAGTACAGAAATGCTCTCCCAGTGACTCCCTCAGATAATTCTACATGCCACCTGTCTGCTGCCTGGAATTCTTTACAGCGATCAAGGTAGCTCCCCAGAGCCCACAGTAAGAGGATCTAGAGAGAATCTGATAAGCAGAGCTGGAAGATTGTGGAGGTGGTAAGGACAAAAAGACTCTGAGGAATGAGCAGAAGTCTTGCCACTTGCTTCTAGAATGAGATCAGGAAGAGCATTGGACAATGACTAGGGTCTGGAAGCTTTGGAGAGGAGCCAAGTCCATGTGAAAAGAACTAAACAGAAAGCTATCCTTCTCCCTGGGGGCCACAGGAAGTTCAGCCCTCCTCTTCCTCTACAGGGAGTAATAACATCAGTCACAGGGTCATGTCCCATTTGTCCATTGAGGCTCTTCAAGTGAGCTCATTCTTGGAGCCAGAAAAACCTCTGGATCTAAACATCTGCCTCAGGGATGTGACTGCCCTCTTTGCTGCCCCATGACTCACTGGGGCTTCTCAGCCCAAGCAGAGTCCTAGAAGCTTGTTCTTCTATACCCTTGAATGGTACAGCCTCCCTGGCTAATCCCCTGGGCCTCCTTCAAGTCTCTATCTAAAATAGCCCTAGGGAAATGCCGTCTCACACACACCCCATGCCTGTCCCATTTTCTCCACCAGTTCCAGGAACCTGGGCAGGGATAGGTGTGAAGGGTCTGCTCTCACTGGCTAGCGTTGTGGCTTCTCTGGTCCTGTAGGGGGGCCAAGGCAGGGTACTGGAGATCCAGGGCTGCATGGGGACCCAGGATATTACCTAGGGCTTCCCACCAGGTTGGCTCCTGCCAAGTGTAGAATGTCTTCACAGGACACGAGTACCACTGGCTTTTAACTATAATATCAGGATAATTAAGCTTTTCTGTGAGCACAGTTTGCTGCTGATGCAGCTGCCTGGAGCCCTGGCATTTATTGAACACAAAGTAATAAATTATTGTCCTTTGTACGCTCAAAAGCCATCTTCATTACAGGCCCAGGACGGAGCTGCCACAAGGGCACGCGGGCCTCGCCAGCTGCCTCACTCGCGGACGTCTTCCCAGGTCACCCTTGGCGCCTTCAGGTACCAGGATGGGGTGGGGAGAGATGGTGAGAGGGTTGCTCTCTCACGGAGAATCGGGTTAGAACCCCACCTCCTCAGCAGGCTGCTAATGGGGGAGAGGGCAGCAGGCTTGGCTGGGCGTGGGCAGCGCGGAAGGGCGGGGACCGTGTGCCCACATTAGCAGGGAAGTCCTTCCCTTGAGCTGGCGGCGGCGTGGGAGCCTGTGCTCCCACCGCCGGGTCTGCTGCGCCTTTGCTTGAGACTTTACGGTAAGCCGCTCCTCCCGCGCCCCCGCCCCCAGCCCAGCGCGGCGATCCCCAGCGCCGACGCCAGGCGCTGGCCGTGGTGCTGATTCTGTCAGGCGCCGGCGGCGGCTGCGGCCACGCTCCCTCTCTCCGGCAGGACCCGCACCCAAGCCCCGCCGAGCTCCCAGCCCTCCCATCGCGGCCCCGACCTGGGGCGCGGCCGCTACCGGCACCATGCGCCCGGCAGCCCTGCTGCTCCTGCCCTCGCTGCTGGCGCTCCTGGCTCACGGTAAGGGACCCCGGCGTCCGGCGGCAGGACTGGGGCAGGGGCAGGGTCCCAGGGGTGGGAAGAGAGGACCATCCCCGCGCTAAGCTCCGCGCATCTGGCTGCCCAGCCCAGGCACCGCGCTCCGCCGGCTGCGCTGCTCCCCGCGCCGGCCGAGCCGGGCGGGGCACGGGCTCCGCGGGCGGGAAGCTGCCGCTGCTCCCGCCATTCGCACCCGGCCGAGACCTCGCCTTTAATCATCTCTCCGGATCTAATGGGATTTTTCAGCTGCAATTCATCACGCCACCCACTCCCCGCATACACTCACGCGTTCACCCGCTCGCTACCTCTCCACACTCCAAGCGTCTAGGAGCGCTGGGGCGCGTGCCGGGGGGCAGAGCACAGGGCGGTGAGTCGGGACGGTCCCGTTGGCGGCCCAGGGTCCCGCCTCGCTTGTCGCGCGCCAAACTTCGTTCGACTTTGCCACCCGTTCCGAGGCCTCTCACTGCGGAGGGACGGGGCCGGATGGCGGCCGGACCCGGATTTGGGACTGCGCTCACCTCTCTCCGCCTTGGCGCTGCCACGCGGGAGTCGGGATTTAGAGTACAATTCCAGGGAGAAACTCGGTGGGTCCGGGTACCCCTATCAGGCTCCTCACTCTGCCCTGGGCTGCAACAGCTGAGGTCCTGGGATAGAGACTCTGTCCTCCCCGGAGTCCTTTCCTTGCACCCTCCATTCTTGCACACGCCCGGAGCTCTTCCTACCTCCCTGCCTGCCGTCCTGCTCGGCCCCTCCCCACCCCATGGCCGCAGACTCTTCGCAGGAGGACTGCTACCTCACCCTGCGGTCCTCGGTCCCCCGCTTGCAGTCAGATCTCCAACTTCATCGGTCCTGGGTCGAGAGAAGCTTGGCCATGGAGTGGGCAGCGAGGGAATGTTAGGGAGAGGATGGGGGTTCTGTGCCTCGGGGAAGGAAGGTTTCCAACTCTCGGCGGGACCTGCCCTGGCTCAAACAAACGCTCTCAAAACTACGGACACCCACGTCTTTCTTCCACTGCAGCCAGTGACTGGTGTGATCGCCGAAACGTTGCTTGGCGTTGGGACCCGCCATCCCTAGGAGTATGGTTCGTAGGGCATGATGTGGAGGGGGGAGAAGGTGGGAGTTTCTAACCTCTTCGCTCATCTTTCCAGGCCTCGTTGGAGCTCAGGGCGGTGGGGACGGGGCCAGGTTGGGCCCCTGGGCCGCGGTTTTCTTCGCTCTGCGTCCCCAGAGACGTGGAAGCCCCTCTCTGAGCCTCTGGCTCCAGTCACACGCAGCCAGGTGTGCTCACTCTGCTCCCTGGCTGCCCATGCCGGGTTCTTTTGTGGCTCCAGAAACTCAGTGCCATGCGTTCCCACTGCGGAAGAGGGAAAGAGTCCTGAACGCCCTACCGGGCCAGGGCAGGGAGAGGGGGGAGGAGAAGCTTGCATCCTGGCCCAGCTGTCCGAAAATGTCCCTGGGAGTTCGGGACACTTCTTGCGATGGGCCATGTCCTTGTGCTGGACAGCTCCCTTGGGGTGCAGGGCCTGTGTGTGCCTCCTGGCCTGTAGTCCAAAACCTCCTGTGTGGGTGTGTGGCTCTGTGTGTGAATGTAATCAGGGCCCAGAGTGTCCGGAGTAGTGGGTCCGAGTGTGTCTGGGCTTCAGAAGGTCTGGCTGTTGCATGAGGGCTCAGCAGTGAGTGGTGTGAAGAGTGTGTAAGGCCGCTAGTGTGCAGTGCAGCCTCTGCCAGAAAGCTCCCTGCAGGGCTGGAGTGAGACTGCGGGTCTCCAGGAGGATGGCTGGTGTGGCCGGGAGCCTGGGGAGCCTCGCTAGGCTTGTGGGTGTGAGAGCTGAGAAGAAACCGTTCAGACTGTGGCAGAGTCTGTGTGTCTCCAGCCAGTGTCCCTCCCTGACCACCCGGACCTCTCCAATGCCCACGAGACCTCTCCCCCAAGGGGTATGTGGGATAGAGGTCTGCCTGCTTGGAAAGATCTTTATTTTCACTCCCCAAGGGAGAAGAGGAAGGAGCCTGGCAGTGCCAGGCCTGAGGAGAGAAGGCCTGGACCTGGGCCAGCCCTGGCACACCCCTTCCTCCCAGCGGGGCTGCAAGGTCCCAGTCGTTTGGGTACTGAGTGGTCTCACTGGCAGGCAATGCATTTGGCCATCTCAGGGCTCCTGGGGGCTTCAGCAATGAGAAGGCGGGCCCGGAGCAGTAAAGACCTCGGCCTGTGAGCCTTTGTGGCTGGGTGGTGCATCCCTCTGCCTCGTGGCCTCGAGAGGGGAGCCTCAGCTTTCCTCACATTTAGGCAGAGAGACACAGGCTTGGATGCAGCCGGAAGCGGCCCAGAAGTGGCAGGAGGCGGGATAGGTGGAGACTTCAGGGGCAGGGCGAGATCGTGCGGGGCCAGGCTCAACCCCACGGGTTCAGTCCCCTATTCCCTCTGCAGCTGCGGGGGCACGATCGGCCTGAGGCTTGAGGGGCGCCATGAGCCACCGGTGGTCCTCTCAACCCACAGTTGGTACCCAGCGATCCTGCCACAAGGGGAGAGGAAAGCTGTTTGGGAGGGGCGGCATGTGCTTGAGCCTGCTGTGTCAGTTTAATGATTTTTAATGAGCAATTACCTTTAGTCATTCTCCTAATTTCTGAATATCAATAAAGTTAATTAAACTCTGCATGTGTGAATGTGGCCTGGGGAGATTGTGAAGGTGGAAGCAGCAGAAACTGGGGTGGGGTTTGGGTCTCCAGAGGTAGAGGCTGCCTCCTCTGGCTGTGTGACCTTGGACCTGATGCTCCCCCTCTCTGAACTCTGATGGAGTATGTGGTGGGAAGAGTGAAGGAGGGGACAGCAAGTAGGGGTTGCTCTCTGTGCCAAGAACTGGGGGACGGTGTCTGGGAGGCAAGAAGAGGAGGAAGGCTTGACCTCCAGGAGCCCTAGTGCTGAAAGAGTTAACAAAGCAGGGCTGCCTTAACATAAAATGGTAATTGCCGTTTCCCGCAGACTCTGTGGTAGGTGCTGGAGTCTGACAGAATATTCCTGAGTTTGGGGGCTACAGCCAAAACTAGCACCAAGCCCTTCTCCCTGTTGCCCAGCCTGGCACTTTGGGGTAAGGAAGGGAGTGCTGGAGACAAGCCTCAGTGGGAGACAGTCTAGATTGCACTCAGAGCCCCAGAGGTTGACATGGCGGGCAGGAGGCTCCCCTGGCTTTCTGAGGAGACTGGAGGACCCAGAAACTGCCACGGACTGGAGGGGAAGTCTGGGTTGGCTTTTTGCCCCTCACGGGCCTAAGCTCATCAGGCTAGGCAGGCCCTGGCAGCGGTCCCAGCCTCCTCAGCAGGGTGGCAGCTTAAAATGCCTTGGAGACACCATGGGGCGCTAATGGGGATTGAGGAGACACAGGGGCTGGGTTTAATTAGAAACTGGGCTTAATTAGAGCTTCTGTGCCCCTCCCACCATGGCTGCCTGAATGGTGGAGGGCATTTCAAAAAACCTCCTTCCTTAGCCCCTCCCTCCACCCAGCCCTAGGTGCCCAAGCGTGCCAGCCTCCTCCCACCCTCCTTGTCCGCGCCTCCAAGCCTTTTCAGGCCCCGTTTGCCAGGTGGGCTCGGTTCAGGGATGCTGCGCCCCGACCTGGGCAGAGCTGTTAGAGCTGGGTACCCCAACCCCCAAATAGGAAAGAGGGTGTAGAAAAGGGCCTATAGGTAAGGATTACTTTAGTGAAGCAACCTCTCACTTCAGATGGTTAAGCGCCTCAGGCTACCTGTCTGTCCTCAGGCATGTCTCTGTCCTCTGTGGGTCTCCACCTCCTGGAGCGTTCAATTTAAGGGTGCACCAAACTGGTGGTTGCCAAGCCTGGAAGCACATTAGGGCCTCCAAAGGCTGTCAAGTCATGCAGATTTCTGGGTCCCCAGCTTACTGGCCTCCTCTCAGGGGGGAAGAGCCAGGCTGTGTATGTTAGAGGCTTGGGGGCGGGGGGTTGGTGTTGAGGAGACAATGCTACCAGCCCTAGTCAGCAGCTGGGAGGTGGGGAGCAGGCACTAGGAGGTCTCCAAGGCCCCTTTCAGACTAATTCCGGCAGGAAGCCAATTTACCCAGCCAGGCCAATCAGTTCCCCAAACTATCCATGTTTTCAACAGCTTCTGGTCTCTTGCTGTTCCTCCTGCCTGAAATTCTTTTCCCCTCCTGGGCCAACCTGGCTCACTCTATCTCATGCTTCAGGTCCCAGCTTAGTTGGCCCTTCATGGAATTCTTCTGCACATATTTACAGGGCATCTACTATATGATTTCTCAGGGGAAGCCTCACCTGACCTCCAGCCTGAGTCAGGGGATTCTTCCGTGCTCCCACCATCCCCTGGCTTCCCCCCATCAGGTTACCCATCTTGCTGGGTCGCGAGCACCTGTTTGCCTGATGCTCCTTTCCAAGAGCAAGACGGAACTCAAAAACAAGGGTACCAAATCTGTTTTGCTCAGCCCCTCCATTTCAGGGCAGTTCTAGAATTCCTCTTTGGAAGAAGTTTAGGGTCAGCTGCCTGTTTAGAAAGGAGAGCTGGGTGCATGGCAGCTGGGACTGTGTCTTGAAGCTGAGTTTGCGTAGCAAGCACACTATTTTTACATAGATTGTATGTTAGGATTTTTTCCCTTTCCTAACGGTTGGCCAATTATCCCAACTGTAAATTATAGCCTTTACTTAGTTTTTTCCTTCCACAAATTAAGCTGTCACGCTGTCAGCCTGAGGTGGCTTGGGGGTGGGGTGCTGATGGCCATTCTGAGAGGGCTAAAGTCTCTCTCCTGCTGCCCTAGTGCCACCACTGCTTGGGTCCCCAGTGGCACAGAGCCTAGCACATGGCATGCATTAAATACACATTGAATAAATTCATGAGCTGTGCAGGTAGGCAGTGGCAGAGTTAAGCCCAGAGCCTAGGCTTCTTGACTCGCTCCCACAGCATGTACCCACCACTTCTGCTGGCTGGGAGGGGGTGCCCTGCATGAACTTAAGGACTGAGACAAGGGAGGGGCAACCCCATGCCTTCTGTCTTTATCACCTCCTCATCCGTCTCAGCTTCAGACACCCTCACAGAGCTTGGAAGGACCAATATGAAACCTTGGGAGCAGCTCTGAGCTGGTCATGCCCTTGAATGAAAAGGTGGGAGTGGAGGAGTCATCCAGGACCACCACAGTTCATGTCCAGGAACCTTCCACAGCTCCGAAAAAGTGCTCCCTGCGGTGTATCCATCCCCTGGGGTACATTCATTTCACAAACATGTTATTGAGGTATGAGGCCTGGCTCAGAACCCTCAGGGGCCAAGTCTTTCATTTTTAAGCCTTTTCTATTTTAATACAAGAGACTAGTTATCCCCACTTTACAGATAGGAAAACTGAGCTTCAGAGAGATTAAGTCACTTACCCTGGGCTTAAAGCCAATAAGTAATAAGACTACTCCAAAGTGCCTGACCATTTTGCAAAACCTGACTGCAGCCAGCACTGTGTCTACTCCCCCACCCTAAGGCAAAGCTTCAGTACAAGCAGATGGGAACCCAGAAGAGTATCAATATCCTAATAATAATAATAATAGCAGCAACAATAATAGCAAACATTTATTAGATACCAACTATGTGCCAGGCACTGTACTGCTTTATATACAGTAGTTCATTTAGTCCTCATATCATCTTTATGAGATAGAAGCTATTATCTTCATTTTATAAAATGCCAAGTTCAAGCCCATGTTGTCAGACAGATCCAAGACATAAATGGCTCCTAACTTTCTTCTAGCATGTTTCTAATGATGACAGTGGTTTATCTTCCTGATGTCTACCCTCAGTCCTTACTGATGTAGATTAGGGACATTTTATCTTGCTCAGTCCTTAGGGGCAGAGGAGTAAAACATCTTTTCTGACACTTGGAGGCCAGTATAGAGCACGGGACTGGGAGTCAAGTGAACCCTGAAGTCTTGGCCCAGAGACCAGTGACCTTGGGTAACTCTTATTCTCCCATCTTTTAGGAGCCTTGGTGAATGAGAATACGAGTCACTCCTCTCCTGCATCTGGGCTGCCCCACCTACTCCCTACCCCTACCCCCCTGCTGAGGCCCAGCCCCCAGGGGGGAAGACCCAAGCTTGCCTGAAGCTCAGATCTTGGACAGGACTGGGCACCAAGCCTGCCACATCTTCCCTCCACCTGCCTACCTGCCACCCAGCTGCCCGCCCTGGGAGGGGAGGATCGATGCCGCAGCGCCGGCAGTGCTGTTGGCCATTGATTGTTGAGATTTCTCAGGCGGGCTCTGGAGTAAACAAACCTGCTGCTTCTCCAACAACAATCCGGAGTCTCAGGCTGCAGAGTCTGCAGCCTTGCTGGCTGGCAGGCTGGTGGAAAGGGGCAGGGGTGAGGGGTACTGGCTGGGCTCAGCAGGGACAAGGGGCTCTGCCAGGAGATGACAAGGAACTGAGTGTGTGGGAAGGTGGGCAATGGAGAGACTGGGTGAGGGGGCTAGGGTGAACCCTAGACCCTGTGCATGCCTTGTTCAATCCAACCTCTACATTTTTGCTCAGCCATTTTTCCATACCTGGAATGCTATCCCTGGGTCCTTCTGTTTATTTCAGTTCAGCTACCCCCTCTTTTCCTGATCATCCAGCCCAGAGGGCTCTCTCTCTTCTCTCAACACTACCACCCATCAGGAACTTAGCCTATCCATCCATCCTTCATCCACCCATCCCTTTTCCATTCAACAACCCTCTATTCAGCACCTATCCGGTGCTTTAATAGGCAGGAATGCAACATAATCCCTGCCCTTAAGGAACTCATTTTGGAGGGGGAGCTGCCTTAATAAACTCAGCTGTGACTGCCTCCCCAGCTAGACCACAGACTCTCTGATTTTAATTAAATGCGATACAAACAAGATGCTAAACAGCATCCAACCACTCACCTTCAAAAGGACAAGATATTCCTGGCCAGGGACTGCTCTGAGCCTCAGTTTCTCATCTGTAGCAAGAGAGCTCGTCTTTTGGGTCTTTGAGGGCCCAGTGAGCCTCTGGGATCCCTAGGCCAGGCCTTGTTTGGTGCCCCCCATCACAACTCTTTCCATCTTTGCTGGGTCTGAGTGTCTCTCTAACCCCCCAAGAAGGCAGAGCAGGTGCAGGGCCCCTCCTGCCACCAAACCACATGTGCTGGAGAATCCAAGCTGTGGGTCTCTCCCCTCCCCCAGGGGCCCAGCCGGAATCCTGCACCCATCAACCTCAGCATCTCCCTCAGTCCCCCACTCCTCCCCTCCCCATGGGCTCCTCTCTCTACCCTCAGGACTCTCCTTCCAGCTGGTCATGTGCTGCAAGGGCAGAACTGCAGGGCCCCTGTGAAAAGTGCCTGAACCACAGAGCAACCCCCAACAGATGCTCATTTGCATGCTGTTTTACCCCCTTTGCATTCTTGCTCCTTATAAAAGGCACAGAAGCAGACCCTGCCCCTCCCACTCTCAGCCCCGATCCCTCCCCCATTCCCACCCCATAACTTCTCCCTCTCTCCCTCCCAGCCCAGCAGCTGAGCACCAGCTCCTTTGTGCCCCAGGCAGCCACCTGCTGAGTGTCTGGCCTGGGTCCCACCAGCCAGCAGGTGCCTAGGGAGCCCCAAAGCCTGTGAGGGGGGGATATCATGCAGTCTGGAGAGCCAAGTTGTGCCTCCGGGAGGAGGGGGCAGTCCCAAAGGAAGAACATGATTAGAAGAATGCTGGTCAGGGCACTAGGACTCCCAGAGTTTAAACCTGATACTGGCTCTTACTGGCTGGGTGACCTTGGGCAAATCATGTCACCTTCCTGTGCCTCAGTTTCCTTGGGAATTCATGGCACCTGTCCCACCTCTTTCAAAAAACAGCATCCAGATTGAAGAAAATCGGAAGGGGTGGTGACAGGGAAGAAACTGGAAGCCCCGCTTAAGAGGAGGGTCCTCTTATAGCCAGAGCTGTCCAGCAGCAGGAGGGGCTGGTTTTCAGGTGGTCACTGGAGGGGCTGTATCAGAAGCCGGAGGAGCCCAGGGCCGGACTCCCAAGGCAGGGGTGGGCAGTGAGTGCCAGCTGGCCCAGGTCTGACTAGGAAGCTGAGACTAGCAGTGTAGAGGGATGAAGGTTGGGATTAGAGTGCTTCTAAGGGCTTTCACCCCGGCTTGCTGCTCTGATGGACATTCTTAGATATCATTTATATCCAGCAAGGGGATGTGCTAGTGATTGGAAACATCTGGTCTGGCAGCTGGCAGCCTCCCTCTTGTTGTGAGGTCCTATTTTCTGGCTGGTTAGAGGAAATGGGGGAGAGGGAGTCACCTTCTTTTGAGGACAGAAGAGCCCCCGGTGTCTCCAGGCAAAGGTGTAAAGGTGGGACCAAACAAGGCATGCCTGAGAGAGGTCATCTGTGCATTTGCTTATCCAGCCTCCCCTCGTCCACCTTCCTTCACCGCCCACTCCATTCTTTCCACCTCCTGACAGAGCCCTAGCCTTGCTCTTCTGGGTCCAGCCATCTCCCTCTCATCCCCCCACCATGCCTGCCAGCCCAGGCTAGGAAGAAGCCTGCTGCTCAGGTTCGGCTGGTGCCCTCAGCCTAGTCTCTGTTGCACCTGTATCCCTGATGCTACCTCTGGCGCTCCCTGGTCCTTCCCTGCCCTGGGCCTCGAGCAGAGAAGACTGGCAGGGACACAGGGGGAGGACTTAGCCTTCTCTACTCAAGGTGTACACACACCCCGTCTGGCAGGGTCCTTGGAAGTCAGAGCAAGGTTGAGTCAAGAGAGAAGACTGAGGGATTGGGGGCTGCACAGCTGGGTCCATCTGGTGTTCCCAGGGGGTCTTGGGGAGAGGAAGCCCCAGATATGCAGGTAGCCATGTCTGTATACATCTCTGCCTGGCTTGTCCATCTATCCCTGGGTGTCTGTGTCCATACGTCCCTGCATACCTGTACCCTTCTGTCCCTATACCCTGGGACTGTGGCCCTGGGTGTAGGCACAGCAGGTCCCAGTTCAGTCTGGTCTCTCCCCTCCCCAGAACCTGTTCCACTCTCTTCCTCCCCAATCTTGGGCTCCACTGACCCCTCAAGGAGACTTGAGCTGCTGCTGCTATTTTTAGCTGCTCTGCACCCCTCCCCTCCCCCACCCAGGCTTGCTGGGCAAGTGGGAGGACAAGCTGAGCCTCCGGAGCCTCACAGGCTGGGGTGCTGGGCTGGTAAGGCCCTTTCCCCTCAGTCCCACAGGCCATAGAAACAAGGGGAGTCTGGGATTGTCCACAGGTGCAGGGCCCTTGCCCTGGGGCAGCTTAGGCCCCAAGCCACCTGCCTGGGGCTAGGAGAAGGTCCCAGGCTACCCTCCCCCTGCCCCCTCCAAACCTCTAAAGGCAGATCCCAGGCCTCCAGTGATTCTTCCGCAGGCCATTTGGAAGTAAGGCAGGACCTCCTGCATCTCCCCCATAGAAGCTGGAGAGACAGAATGGAGTTCAAAGTGTCAGGAAGACAGGGGAGGGAGTATACCTGGATGAGGCTACCTACACACACACAGGGACTTCAGGTACTGGAGATGAAGTGTATGGGGTCCAGTGACATTCAGAAGGAAAGTGGCAAGTCAACAGAGCACAGTCCCCTGCCCTGCCAGCTGGTGAGGGAGGTAAGGCCAAAGAGGGCCCAGGTTGTTCCTCCCTCTCCTTCCAGCCTGCCCCATGGGTGGGCGTCAGTCCTGCTGCCCCCACGTCCAAGGCCAGCCCCTTTCTCTCTCCCAACGCCCCACTCCAGGCCCCCAGCTCCTGTGCCACCTGTCCAGCCCCAGGAACTGTGGGCAGGCAGGGCTAGGGGTCCCAGGGCCAGCAGGCAGGCAGGAGCGGGGAACTCAGGGCCACAGGGGCAGGTGTAGAGCACAGCAGGCGATGCTGTAGCAGAGGCCTCATTAATCACCTCTCCAGCCCCCAGCTCTGCAGTGGCGAGACCATATTAGATTTTAAATTGGAAAGCGGAGAACGTGGCAGTTAGCTGGGCGCTCCCTCTACCCTGGGCCCGTGGCCACAGCCTCACAGGAGGGAAGGGGCAGTGGGGAGAAGAGGGCAGCGGCCCAGAGCCCTGTCCCCTCTCTCCCCACACACCCAGAGCCTGAGGGGCTGTCCAGGCCACATGGATCTGGGAAGGGTCAAGTCAGGGTCCAAGAAGGGCGCAGGGTGAAAAGGAGGGAGCACAGCAGCCATCTTGGGGAGAAGTGCATCCCTTCTGGGAGGTTGGGCCTTTCCAGGCTTGAGGACCGTGAATCCAGGTTCCAGGGTGTAGCGTCCATGGTTGAGAACAAAGGGTAATGACTTCTGGCCCTTGTGTGTTTGGAACTACACACACACACACACACACACACACACACAAACACACATGCAGGCACATGCACACACTCATGTATACACACGGGCCCACGTATTCACAGACCCACACATGCTCACATGAAGCAGCAACTCTGCAGTAGAAACTTGAGCCCAGGCTGTGGAACAGGCAAACCCAGTTCAAACCCCTTATCTGCCACTTTCCTCCTGTATGAACTAGGATGATTCACTTTGCCTCTCAGCCTCAGTTCCTTCACATACAAAGTGTAAAATATTGATTCCAGGCATAAAAGGCGCTGCTCTGGGTGGAAGACAGCTCCCTAGGAAGTCCTGCCTGACCCATGGAGGGTGCTCAGTAAATGTGAGGCCCTCCCCTGGTCCCAAGACCAGGCAGCTACTCTGGGGCTGCCCAGGAGCCCTGGGGTGGTGGCCAGGCCAGGCTCCCTGCCCCTGTGTGCCTGACTGGGCAGGGAGGTAGGGGCAGGTGAGCCGAGCACAGCAGGCATTGTCATGGAGCGTTCACACACCCTGGCCCCATCCTGGGCCAAATCGCCAGAGGCCAAGCATTCCTGGCTGCCCTCCATGCATAAAGTCCTCCTATACTGGCTCTGCCGGAGCTCCCCAAACTGCCCATTGAACACCCCACCCCTCCGAACATCAGTGCTCCCCAAACTGCCCATTGAACACCCCACCCCTCCGAACATCAGTGCTCGGCCCAGGTTGGGAAGAAAACATCGTGGGTGGGTGGCACCAATCCTCCCTGAGGAGTGAGTGGCTGACAGGCCCAGCTCTCCAGAGGCCTTTATGAAAAACCTAAAGAAGTCCCAGGGCTCCTTGTCACCTCTCCCTGCCCAACCCCAGGCCCCAGTTTTCCCAGGCCCAAAGGAAGGGAGTAGACACTGTTAGCCCATCTTTTTTTTTTTTAATAAATTTATTTATTTATTTATTTATTTACTTATTTTTGGCTGTGTCAGGTCTTCACTGCTGCGCACGGGCTTTCTCTAGTTGTGGCGAGCGGGGGCTATGCTTTGTTGCAGTGCGCGGGCTTCTCATTGCAGTGGTTTCTCTTTGTTGCGGAGCACGGGCCCTAGAGCGCGTGGGCTTCAGTAGTTGTGGCACATGGGCTCAGTAGTTGTGGCTCACAGGCTCTAGAGCGCAGATTCAGTAGTTGTGGCGCACAGGCTTAGTTGTTCCGCGGCATGTGGTATCTTCCCAGACCAGGGCTCGAACCCGTGTCCCCTGCATTGGCAGGCGGATTCTTAACCACTGCGCCACCAGGGAAGTCCCCTGTCAGCCCATCTTAATCTCCTCCAGGACCCCCTCCCACTCTAGGCTCTTCCCTTCTGAGCGGTGAATGCTTCTGGGTCTAGAGGTCAGGTTTTGGAGCTGCGCTTTCCATCATGGTAGCCACCAGCTACATGTGGTGATTTAAATGTAAATTCATGAACGTGAAATCAAATTTAAAATTCGATGTCTTGGTCTCACCAGCCACATTTCAAGGGCTCACTAGCCATGTGTGGCTACTGACTACCATGACGGACATGCAGACATAAAACATTTCCATCATCACAAAAAGTTCTATGAGACCTCACTGCTCTAGGGCTGCATGGCCTCTGCGTTTGAGTCTGACACATCCAAACTGGTAACTTGGGAACTGCCCTTCCCTGGGTCTCAATTTCTTCATCTATGAAAGTTCATATCTCAGAGTTATTGTGGGGGGATAAATGAGTTAATTCTGGTAAAGCACCTTAGAATGGTGCTAGGTGTATGGTAAATTCTCAGTAAACAGTGGCGTTCAGTATTTTTATTCACAGAGCCCTTTGTGGCTCACCAGATCCTGGAATGTGAGAGCTGGCAGGGACCTTAGATACTTTTTCCATTTTACTGATGGGGAAATGAAGGTTCGGGATGGGGAAGTGATTTGTGCAGAGGGACCTAGCCTGTTAGGGGCAGGACCAGGATAGGTGGGCTGACTCCTGGGTGTTGCCTGCTATACCCCCATACTCCCTCCATCGGCAAGAAGACCCCAATGCTGGAGATGCCGAAGCCCAGGGTTACCCACCCACCCCCAACCTAGTACAATGGAGGAGGTAGCTGTTCCTGGCAGCTCAGGAAGCAGCGTGCTCTCTGTTGCTGGAGGCATGCCCACAGATGGCAGACAGCCCCAAAAGTATTGGAGGGTTTACTCTTCAGAACAGTTGGGCCAGATACTCTTTGAGCCCCAAAATCTTGAGTTCTGGCCCTGCCCCAAGTTTACTGTGTGACCTGGGAAACCTCTCTGGATTCTGTTTCTTCCTGTGTAAATGAGGGAGGGATGAGATGCACGCAGAGGCTACAAGAGCTCAGATTCTGGGGACCAGCCACTTCCTTGCCTGGGTCCCAGCCAAGAGGAGGTGCCCCCATTTGTATCTGTACTCCAGAGGGTAGTAAGAGGGTGAGATGGGGGATGGTCAGTGGCAGGGGAAGAGAGGATAGTCTGGGGTTGCAGGGCCCACCAGCTTGTGCCAATAGACACTCTTCATCAGTTGCCAGTTGGGGCTGTGCTGGGGCACTGCCAAGGGTTGGCTGCCCATCTTCTCCCTGCAGGACACACCTCTGCCCGCCCCTGCCCTCCCCTGCCCACTCCTCCTGGCCAAGGGCCAAGCACTTTGGGGAGCAGGGAGCCTTCCAAGTGTGCAGACAGGCAGAATCCTGGCTTGGAGACTGTGTCCCCTGAGCCCACCTTCAATGTACCTGGCACCAGGGGTCAGCATTTGTGGGCCGAGATGCAGGAAGAGAGATGCCTTGTGCTAGATCCTTGGCCATGGACAAAGCTGTACGTGTGCTGAGGGCCTACCAAGAAATGCCCCCAGGAGATCAGAGAAGAGAGCTATTGTCACCCACTGGGCCAGGCAGGGATGGCTCCCTCAATCCCAAGTGGGGATTGGAGCTGGATCTGGTAGGATGGGGAAAGTTTAAAGAGACAAAGTAGTAAGCAATAGGGCAGAAGGGGGAAGGCACCTGTTCTGGTAGAGAAGTTCCCTTTGAGTGTATCTGCCGCACTCAAACCACCGCCCACCCTAACCACTGGCCCTCCAAGACACCGCCAGGACTTCCTTCCCCATCACCCCAAGCTGCAGGGCTCCCAGCAGGAGTGCCCTAGGATAGTGACGGCCAGGCTGGTGGGGAGATAGTCAAGAGTTACAGCTGAGGGCCAGCGGGAGCAGTAGACTGAGCGGAGCTATGGAGCTGCTGAGCTCTGGGTTCTAGTCCCAGGCTTGCCACACATTGGCTGTGCAACCTTGCGCAACTTACTTAACCATTCTGGGCCTCAGTGTCTCTGTCTCTTGGGAAGATAACTGATTACATGTGAAACTGCTGAGTGCATGGTTAGCACACGAGCACTGAGTAATGGTAGCTGCCTGGCTGCAAACCACAGGAGGCAGAACGTGTCCATTCTGCCTCTGCCATGCCTTTTGGGTGATCTTGAAGAAGCCACACCCCCACTCTAGGCCTCTGTTTCCCCATCTGTTGTATAGGGCTTATATTGCCTTTTCTGTTAATAAAAGTAGTTGACAGCAGCAAACCTACCTCAGACACAGGGATACTGTGGGGTAATTATTTCAGTAGTAGAACATGGAATCAGGCCTCAGGGGCCCTATGTGGCCCTGCCAGCCTCCAGCTGGGGACCCTCAGTTCAGGAGGTAGGCCTGGGCCCAGTGGAACCGTCGCTGTGGAGACCAGGCTCTGGCTCTGGGGGGCCCAGGTTCTCTTACTCCAGGGGCCTCTCTTCCCTCCCTCGGGCTCTGGGATAAAGGGGGTCCACAGGGGCCAGGCCCTCACTAATCCCCTATTAAAACTTGAAAGGGGCCAGAGAACCTCCAGAAAAAACTCACTAGCTTTTGTGGGATAATAAATAGATCCCATTAAATACTCATTCTCCCTATGCTGGGCCAGCTTAACCTCCAGAACCCTGAGGGGTAGCTCCCTGCCCACTGTATCCCCCAGGTTCCCCCTGTACCCGCCTGCAGTCATGCTCCCCTCAGCTGAAAGCTGGTGCTGCCACAAGTTGGGGATCAAGCCTGACCTTTCTGAGAACTGTGGGGTCCCCTTCCTGTGCCAGCCGCTAAGGCCAGCAGGTCCGCCCGCCCTTGCAGAGGATGGGGTGGGGCTGGCCATTGAGAGGATAGGCCTGTCTCTAGATGGCCCTCACCAAACCCAGGAGGTCCCCACTCCACAGATGGAGAAGCAAAGGCTCGAGTGGGCAGTCCCCCCCTGTCCAATCACACCGCTACTGAGACATAGATTGGGGATTGGAACCTGAGGTTTTTCTTTCTGTCTGGAGCAGAAAGATCTGCAGACACAATAGCACTAAGCAGGCAGCCCACCTGGGCCTGAGGCGGCATCTGGAGTGTGTTGCCAGGTGCAGCATTTGCCCCAGGCAGGGACCACCACCCTCCGCCATTGTCTCCACACAGACCAATTCCAACTCCTCAGCCCACAGGGGCAGTGACCCTTGGCAACGTCCTGGGCCTCACTGAGCCTCAGTTTCCCCATCTATCAGGCAGGGACAGAACACCTACCCAGCTGGATGCTATGAAGAAGAGTCCCCAGTCGTTATGGCTTTCCCTAAACAGAAGCTAGCACCGCGCCCCATCTAGATCCCAGTCTGTGCAGGTGGAGCACGCGGCCCCCTGTCTCCACCCTCACCCAGCTGGGCCCAGGGGAGGAGCGGGCAGGGCAGGCGGCTTTCCCTGGGAGGCCCCGGCGGGGGCTAAGGGGAGGGGGCTTCCAATCCCAAGAGGGGCCACAGGGGGGCGGCGCGGGCCGGGAGGCGGAGCGGGAGAGAATCCACCGGGGAGGCATCCTGAATGGCTCATTAGTGCCGATGAAAGCCTTTTTTCATTTCGTCTAAATACTTTAAACAGGGCTCCCTCCGATGTCTATTTGCATAGCTTAAGAGCTAATGCGGGGGGAGGGCCCAGGAGGCGGCGGCGGGGCCCACCAGGGCTGGGGGCTGCCGGGAAGCTCCGCGGTGGGAACGGCGACCGGGTGGTGTGGGAGCGGAGGGGTGTTTCCCAGTCCCAGCCCACCTGGAGGACGCAGCCCCCGGCCCCGCGGGAGGGGAGGAGGGAGCAGCAGCCCAGGGTGTGCATTCCTGCGTCCCGGCACCGGGCAGGTGGGGATCCTGGGGGACTGTTTTGCTGTGGGCCACTGTCCCCCACATACATGCCAGCCTCGGAGGCGCTGCCCTTTGCGCGGCGCAATGCAGTATTATCCTCGTTGTACAGCTGAGGACGCTGACATGCTCGAGGTCACACACACTGCCACACAACAGGGGACATGGTCGCCCAGAAAGGAGAGGCCTCACCCGGGCCAACTTCTCCCAACCCTAAAGGCCTGCTCAGTGTTGCCCTGGCAGGGGGCTGCCCCCATCGGAGTGTGGCCTTTCCCTCTGTATTCCCCGCCACCAAAAAAAACAAAACAACAAACAAACAAAAAACCCTGCTATTTAGAACAAAAAGATTCTCACAAAACCTCTCCAAAATGCCCGTTTTACAGCTGAGGACACGAAGGACACAGAGGTGACTTGCCCAGGCTCACTTGACTTTTAAGCGGCAGAGCTGACATTTACACCCCAGTGTATGTGTGACTTGGCGTGCCCACCCTGCGGAGCAGTGTCCTTGGCTTCTGGTTTGAGTCTGAGACTCAGGTGTGCTTTGGACACAGAATGGGGGCTCCCTGGGTCCCAACCAGAAGGCTTCCAGAGGGCCCAGCTCAGCTCAGTCTCAGCTCAGGTCCCAGATGCCAGAAACTCTGGCCTCAGCTCTACTTCTAACGTGCATAAGACCTTGGACAAGTCCATTCCTCTCTCTGGGCCTTAGTTTCCTCAGCTGGCTAGAGGACTCCCTGCTGGGTAGCCCCAATCCCCTCCTCCTGTGAGGCAAGCTAGTGTCCTGGAAAGACTAGGGCTTTGTGAACCAGATCAACATAGGTTCAAATCCCAGCTCCACCTTTGTGTGACTGGACAAGTCCTCACCTTACCTCTCTAGGCTTCAGGTTCTTTTTCTGTAATGTGGGAATAAGAGTCCCACCTCACAGACTCGTAGTGTCAATTAAATAATCCAAGATCCGGGAACGGCCCAACTCAGTGTCTGGCACGCATTAAGGTGCCTGATGAGACTGGGCGTTTGGGTCCCTGACACCTCCTGCTGCTTCCCCTGCATCACACTCCCCGTTTATCAGTCTCTACACCTTTGGACTCAGTCAGCCCAGGCAGAGAGAACCCCAGGAACCTGGGGAGGGGGCTCACAGGGCCTCAGGATTCCATCAGAATTAACCAGGGTGTCTGGAGATGCCCTTTCCCTGGAAATGGCTTGTCTCCCAGAGATTATCTTACCCTCTCTGATAGTGGGTAGCACCCTCTGGGACCACGTGGCAGCTGATTGTAGAATCAATTTGCTCGTTTGATATGCTATCTCGATCCCACTTAGCCAAGTGCTCAGTCCCCCCAGATAACACAATCAGTGCAATCAACAGTGACGGGAGGTGCCCATTAGCTCTGCTCCATTGCCCAGCACCCACCTGGCAGCCAGCGGGAGGAGCTGTGCCCGCTATGGTCCCTTCCTGAGACAGAGGCACTCCCTCTCCCAGTGAAGACTTCCACAGGTGTCTCCCCTGGGAGCCTCTGCTACATCTCTTCTTGGGCAACCCTGGAAGGGGACACTGGAACCCTAAGGCTCCAGTCTATGTGATGAGAAAGGCTCTTCTTCCTTGTCATATGCTATGATCACTCTCTGGTAACCTGGCAAAGACCATGTGACATCTGGAGGCTGGGCAAAGAGAATAGCCCCGTCCTGGCATGTCAGAGGCACTCCCTGGACCCTCCACCACTGACTCAGATGAAACACACAGGACACTGCCAGACCATCTGCTCCAGGGTGTATGGGTCTGGCTGGGCATCTAGTTTGGACACTGTGTTGTCAGTGTCTGGTACAGAATGCCAAGGCACAGATGGACTCCTTTAGTGAGCATCTCAGGAGATAGGGGTTGGGCCTCGTTCCTCAGGGCTTTGGGGCCCCAAGGCCCCTCTGACCCAGAGCAATGGAGAACCCTCTGACCTGCACCCACCTCCCTCACCCCAATTTCCTCCCTCCTCCCAACTGTCTGACACATCAGAGCTACCATGGTCTCCTGAACAGAATGTAGGCCATCTGCCGCTTCCTCACGCCTGCCAATCCATGGGGTAGGTGTGAGCCTGTGGAATGACAGCCCCATCATCGGACGTGCAGAGGAACCAACCTTCTCCTTGCAAACTCTGTTATCTCACCCTGGTTGTTTCCCTTCAAATCTTCGTGCAGCCATTTTGAGAGCTGTTAAAAATCAGAATATCTTCCCAGCCTTCTCCAAACTGGCAAAATTCTATGTGAAGTGAATCTGGAGCCAGCATCCATTGACCTTTTTCTGGCAGTCAAGGATCTGGGGAGCCTAGTGGGCCACAGGCAGAATATGCATCATCTCTTCAGCTATGTGGTTAAATAAGTCAATACAATCAATAGCATAGCAACCTCAGACCAGTAACAGCAAATAAGTTTCTTCTTCCATAGCCTATCTAATCAGTTGGTAGTGGCTGCCTGGATAACTGTGTTAAGAAAGATTCTGAAGCCCCATGTGGCCTCAGCAAGAAATAACCAAAATTGGTTAATAATGTCTACCATGGACTGGGGGGGAGGGGCTTGTAGCATGCAGATGACCCTACTTTAGATCCTGCCCTAGATGGCCCCTGGCTTGTGTCAAAAGAAAGATAAAGAGAATTCAGAGAGACACAGCAAATGGGAAAGGGAAGTAATACTATCTCAGTTAATCCTATAAAAGAAACCCCATTTTACAGATGAGAAAAATAAGGTTCAGAGAGTTTGTTATTTGCCCAAGGTCACACAGTCCCATGGTGATGGATTTGAAGCTACATCTGCCTTACTCCAGAGTTTACATCTGCCTTACTCCAGAGTTTAGCTTTTGTAGAAGGACAAAAAAGAGAGAGAGAGAGACAAAAGAAATGATTTTCTGAAAAGTGAGAGAAATAGGGCATAATGGGACCCCAACAAAAATGTCATCATGTGTCCGTGAGGGAATCTAAAATAAAATCCCAAATATATGAAGCATTTCCTGAGACTAATGACCAGGTTCATTGAGAACAGAAAGTGAACTTGAATGCAATGCCCTGTAATCTCAGGCAGAAAAGTCACACTGGTGGGGGATGGCACTCTTGCTAAGGGTGTCATCTCCGGTCTTCAATTGACTGGTCGTTGACTTTGAGCAGTCATTTCCTTTCTTTGACCTTGTTTCGTCATTGGTAAAATAAGGCCTTTGAGCTACATTAGGGATGAGAAATATTTGTTCATCATGTTGGTCTGAGGTATCAGGCATGGCTACCTACAATTCTGTGTTGAGAAGGATTCTGAGGCCGAATCTGAGAACAGCCAGGAAATAGTGCAATGATAGATTAGTAATGTCCACCTCTGGTGTTGGAGGAGAAGGGATATCTCATGTGCCATCCTTAAAGTATGTGATATCATCTCACTTCCAGCTCTAAAATTCTATAGCTCCATGATTTTCAACCATGAGGACACTCCCCAAGGCTCTATGTCAAAAGAGAGGTGGATCTCCTACTGCCTGGACTAGGTGTGATGCTGCTCACTGCGGGGCAGGAGGAGAACCTCTGATCATCTGTTACTATTTCAGGACTTTCCTCGGAGGCCCCTACAGTGGGGGAAGAGCAGGCCCCAGGCATGGAGGAGACGGATGGGGAGCTGACAGTGAACCCCACACCTGAGCAGCCAGAACGAGGCATCCACTTCGTCACAACGGCCCCTACCCTGAAGCTGCTTAACCACCACCCCCTGCTCGAGGAATTCCTACAAGAGGGGTTGGAGGAGGGGGAGGCAGAGCTGAGGCCAGCACAGCCCTTCCGGCCTGACCCACCTACACCATACACCCCGAGTCCCCTTCCCCGTCTGGCTAAGCAGGACAGCCGCCCCGTCTTCACCAGCCCCACTCCAGCCATGGTGGCAGCGCCTACTCAGCCCCAGTCCAGGGAAGGACCCTGGAGCCTGGAGTCAGAGCCCCCTGCACTTCACATCACAGCTCCTCTACCTCCAGGGCCCAGTATGGCAATGCCCACCCCAGGCCCAGCAGAGAGGCCCAATACTACACCCCCTAGCAGGGCATGGACTCCAACCCGAGAAGGTCCTGGAGACATAGGCAGGCCCTGGGCTCAAGAGGTCATGTCGCAGACCACAGGGCTTGGGATTGAGGGGACCATCACCACCTCTACGGCTTCAGGGGACGATGAGGAGACCACCACCACCAGCACCATCATCACCACCACCATCACCACAGTCCAGCCACCAGGTCAGCTACTTGATGGCTTGCAGATCTAGAGATGGGAATGGGGGAGCTGAGGGGCCCCTGAATTCCTCCCTCTCTTTCACTGTGCTGGCCTGCCTTGCCCTTGGGAACCAGACAGACCCAGGTTCAAATCCTGATTGGAAGCAACTACAGCAGAGCTTAGAAATTTTATCTCACCTCCCTGAGCCTCATCTGTAAAATGGCAATAAGAAGACCTACCTCACTGAGCCACTGCAAGAACTGAGATAAGATTGCACACAGTAGGTGCTCAAGAGAAAGTGGTCCCCTGCTTTTAACAGGGTAATAGACCTCCCAAGGGGTGAGCTTCACCACACACGCGCACGCACGCACAAACACACACAGGTCAGCCATAGTTGGATCCACTTTGCCAGAGCTGGGTTTAGCCTTATGTCTCCTCCTGCCTCCCAGGCCCTTGTAGCTGGAATTTCTCAGGCCCAGAGGGCGCTCTGGACTCCCCCACGGCCCCCAGCTCACCCCTTGATGTCGGCCTGGACTGTTTCTACTACATCTCCGTCTATCCTGGCTACGGTGTGGAAATCAAGGTGAGTGACCTGGATTCGGCAGGGGCAGAACTGGGGCTAGTGTGTTATCTTTCCGGAAAGGTGCTGGCCATGGGGGTGGGGGGGATGGGTAGAGATGTGCAGGGTCATCAGTTGGACAGGGACCTAGGGCCAGGGCTGGGCAGTGGGCCTAAAACATGGTTGGATTCTGCCCTGCGCCTCAGGGAGTGAAGAGGCTCCTGCTCCCGCGCAGCAGTGCCTGGGCTGAGAGGGGCTGCTGGAGAAGCATGTGTGCCTGTCCTCTTCCCCCAAGGGTTTAATCAGGAGCTCAGGAGAGCCTGAGGAGGGGCTCTAGCCTCCATGGGCACGGGATTGGGTGAGTGTCTGAATCCATGCGTCTGAGTCGAAAGAACTCAGGGCGGCCTTGTTGGACCTGTGAGAGCCGTGGAGCCTCACTCACTCATATATTCACTTGCTCATGTATTCACTTACTCTTTCCCTTCAGCAAATACTCCCTGAGTAGCTCCTCTGGGCCAGGCCCTGTGCTGGCTCCTGGGATGCAGAGGTGGGAAGACAGACATGGCCGCAGCATCAAAGGTGACCAGCTGCTGGGAGAGCCAGACCTAGCACCCAGCCCCATGCCCCCTACCTTCCTATCTCATCCCTCCCTTGGCATTAAGCCTCCCTCTTAATCCCCAAACCTGAACCTGCAGGTCCTCGTGGCTGTTCCACAGGCTCCACCACCTCCACAGGCCCCAAACCCAACTCTTCCTTTTTGTTCCCCCAAACCTGCTTGCCACCCCACTCCTGTCCTCAGAGGCTGACCCCAACCAGCCAGAAACCTAGAGCAGGGCCACCACGGTGCATTGTAGATGGCATCCCTGGAGCTGTGTGACCAGAGGCACCTTGGCCCTTCCCTCTCCCTGTTCCACCATCTCCCTGATGCCCAAGTTCTATCACCATGACACTCCCCCAGACTCAGATCTACCTGCTTCTCCCCCTCTATCCCAACCCCCACGTGGTTCAGCCTCTGTCATCCCTCCCCTGATGCTGTAGCACATGCCTCACTGGTCACTCCACTCACGCTTGCCCCCATTACCATCCTCCACCCATACTGCAGTCATTTTTCTCAAATGAAATCAATCCTACCTCCCACGTCTCCCCCAAGGGCCTCTAAATCAAGGCCAGCGCCTCTGGGCCCGTCTCTAGCCACTTCTTCCCTTGTTCTCTACTCCTGCTTTGCACTAAACAGCTTTCAGCTAAGGGAATGGGTCAAGCGCACTTTCCCCACAAGCCCCAATTTCACCTACTGGTCCCTTTGCATGGAAGAGTCATCCTCCTATCGCCTCCCCTAGGACTCAACCCTGGCATCACTTTTTCTGGGAATTCTCTCCTGATCCCCAAAGCCTGGGGCATCCCCCATCCTCGCTCATCACGCTGTCTCCTATGGGTCTGTTTATAGCTGTCACCTCCCCAGCTAGACTGTAAGCTCCTTGAGGGGTGCCTTTGTGTACACGGCCCAGACTGGGTTCTCCATGGGCTGACTGAATGAATGGACAAATGAATGGAGGTAGGAAGGAATGAGGTGACATTTAATGTGACTCTGGAGACTGAATGCAGGTGGAGAGGAGAGGCATTCAACCCGGTTGAGGGAATCAGGGCGGTGACTGAGGAGCACAGGGAAGGGGCAGAGGAGGAGTCCCGGGAAGAGAACAGCTCTGCCTATCCCCCCTTCCCGGCCTGCTCTGCACGCATCCCACAGCCCCTGGATCTGGGCCTAGAGCTAGCTCATCTGTCCTGGGGCAGCACCCTCAGCCCTGCCCTCTGGGGATGTCAGGTCCAGGTCTCTGAGCCAGGCCCTGCGGAGGGGGACATTCTCCCAGCACTGGTGGGCCCCTCCCCTTCTTTCTGTAACTGTTCGCTCCTGTTCTGTCAAGCCCTGTGCCCCTCGCTCTGGTCTGACTGGGAGGGTAATTAGGAACAGCCACCCCCCTCCCCCCAAGCCATTAGCACTCAGTGCCGCTTAATTAAGGTAATTAATGTAAAATCATCACCTAATGAGTGGTGGCACTGGCTGTGGCTCACCAGGTGGAAGGCACCAGCTGCAGGTGTGGGGAAGGGGGTGGGAGGGGGCACATGCCAGGCTGGCTGCCCCTCTGCAGGCCTGGCCTGGTTCTACCTGTCCCCCAAGCCTACCATCCCCACTGACGCCCATTAGGCCAGGCCGGGCCCAGTCCTGGTTCTCTCCACAATGAGGCAAGATGCTGCCTCTGCCTGCCCTGGCCCTGGCCCAGGCACAAGCCCCACCCTGGATACCCGCCCCCACCTCACATAAGCCCCCGGAAGCCCCGTGTCTGTTGTCTGGTTCTGCCACATTTTTTTCATCAAATTCAAAAGCTGTTACCAGGCAACCTTGCGAGGAAGACCTGCCATAGCCCTGGATTGCTGTCAGGAAACGTAGCAGGCAGATGCTGGCCCCGCCCTCTACCGTACCACCACTGGGCAGAGTCCTTGGGGACCCTGTCGGCCCTGATGGCCTGAGAGCACCTGAGGCCATGGCAGGGAGGGCTGGGTGGGGAGGGACAGAATCATCCAGGACTGAAGCAGGATTTAAGGTTCTTCCATGGCCGGTTCCAGCAACCTCTGCTCCTATCTAAGCCTCCTGGCCACACCACACAGGCCACTTGGGGACCTAAAGAATTAATGACACTGCAGACCAATACCCAATGGGTAGTTGAAAAACTGAGGCCATGAAGGAAAGGGAATTGCCCAAGGTCACTCCGTTAATCATTAACTAATGTTTTGTTTTTTTAATTAATTAATTTATTTATTTATGTTTGGCTGCATTGGGTCTTTGTTGCTGCATGTGGGCTTTCTCTAGTTGCGGCGAGCGGGGACTACTCTTTGTTGCAGTGCGCGGGCTTCTCATTGTGGCTTCTCTTATTGTGGAGCATAGGCTCTAGGTGCGCAGGCTTCAGTAGTTGTGGTGCGCGGGCTTCAGTAATTGTGGCTCACGGGCTCCAGAGCTCAGGCTCAGTAGTTGTGGCGCACGGGCTTAGTTGCTCCGCAGCATGTGGGATCCTCCCAGACCAGGGCTCGAACCTGTGTCCCCTGCATTGGCAGGCGGATTCTTAACCACTGCGCCACCAAGGAAGCCCTAACTAATGCTTTTTGATGAGTGAATTTGTTCCACAAGTACAGATTGAGCAATTACTATGTGCCAGGCTCTGTACTGGGCGCCGGAGACATGGATCTTCACAGTTAGTGAGGGAGACAGAAATCATAAATGATGACCAAAAAAAAAAAAAGATGACCACAGAATGTGCAGTGCTGTTGGGGATAAGAGTGGGAGGCACAGAGGACCGTAGGAATTCCAGGATAGGGCACACTCCACCATCGGGGGGCCAGGGGGGGTCAGAGAAGGCTCCCCGGAGGTGATGATACCTGCTCTGAAGCCTGAAGGATGAGAGGCCAGCAGCCAAGCCTCGGCTGGAAAGCAGCAGGTAAGGCAGACTGGCCCTTGAAGGCTGCCCAGGCAGTTTTGAACAGGTGACTTTATTGCCTAGGAGCAGGAAGTGGGCTTAATGGCTTCTGGATTGCACTCCTGCCAGAGGCTAGACCTGAGTGCAGTGCCCTCCTGCCCAGGGCTGGCAGCTGGGCCAGGCCATGCTGTGCACTGGGGGCAAGACAGATGAGACAGCTGGAACGCCCAGGAGGCTGCCCACTGCTCCTTCAGGCTTGGGGAAAGCTTGTGGCTTCTTCCCATCATGGGTAAGCCCCTGCCTGCCCTTCCGTGAATTCACAGGGATGGCTCAGGGTAGGCGGAAGGGATGGAATCCAGACAAGGGGGACTGGAGGAACCATGGGAGGAGAGGAACTTTTTTTGTTTTCTGTTTTGGCCACACCACGCGGCATGTGGGATCCTAGTTCCCCAACCAGGGATCAAGCCTGAGTCCCCTGCATTGGAAGTGCGGAGTCTTAACCAATGGACCACCAGAGAAGTCCGGAACATCTTAAAGACCCACAAATCACACTCCTGTGCAGGTCAGCCTGACACCATGCTGAACCCCTGCCATGTGACCACAGCTCTGACTAAAGGCTGGGCCCCTGGGCGAGACCCTCTCAATTCCCTCTTTGTGAGGAACAGCCTCAGGGGTTCCAGAATCCCTAACAGCCCATGTCTCCATGGCTTAGACCACAGCCCCTCATAACCTGCTTCATCCCTGCACCCCCCCCCCCCATCAGGATGCTGCAGCTATCTGTGCCTTCTGAGGCTGAGGGTCTGGGCTGCCTGTAGGAAGAAGGCCAGGGCCAGCCCTCTATGATGGGAAGAGGCTTGCCTATTTCAGCTGGGGATTGGGCACTGGGCTAGGCTCTTTTCAGAGAGATCCAGAGAAGACCCTTCAGGATGGGTGGGCATGAGCCCCATGGCCCATGAGGGTCCCAGTTCCTCTCCAGGCAGCCAGCTCCCCTGAGAGCTCCAGGCCTTTCTGGGCCTGGCTCATGTCTCTCACTGTGCTTGGCATTCCAAGAGCCTTCCCATTGCCAGCCCCATCTTGGCTTGGCTGCTCTCTGTACCATCTGGAGCCTGGACACAGCTGCTCACAGTCCCTGCCCTAGTGCCCCAGATGGCCCCATTGGAACACTGCTCTCCCATGCCAGGCCAGCTGCCAGTTTGATAACCGGAACACCCTACCCTTCTAGGTCAGGTCAGGGCCAGGCCTGATATGGACGCAGGAGTAGGGTGGTGGGTCAGGAGGGGTGAGATTTCTCAGCAACCTCCTCTTTCTTGGCTCCTGGAAGGCTTATCTGAGGGGGGGTCACAAGGGAGCAAACAGGTCTAGCCCCATGGATTTAGGCCCCTCTTCCCCTCCCTAAAGCAGACCCTACCCCATAAGTGTTTGTAGACAAGCATCAGTTAAGACAATAGCATAGAAGCTGTCACATAGAGCACAGAAACTGAAAGTGGGGTTCCAATCCTGGTCCTGCAGCCCATCTCTCAGTCACTGGGCTAAGCCCCTCGCCTTCTCTGGGCCTGTTTCCCTTTCTGTTAAAGGAGGTTGAACCAGATGATGCAAAAGGCTCCTCCCAGCCAGTCCCTCTGAGTATGGCTCTTTTTCTGGGTGGGAAGCTCCCTCAGAGCTCAGAATGGACAGTGGCATCTCAGGCCTTTGACCCTGTTTCCTGCTTCCTAGCAGCTCAGAATCTGGGCTAGGGAGAGGGTGGCTCCCAGGTACAGTGCCTCCCAGGCAGAGCCCTGGCAGACCTGAGGTGAGGTGGGTCCACAGCCTGGGTGGGGCCCAGGTCTCTCCAAAAAAGGGAAAGAGGACTGCTCATGCTGCGCCCACTCTGTGCTGAGCCCCGTACAGGCGGGATCTAACTTAACCCTTATAACCCCATGAGGTAGGTGTGATTATCTCATTTCACAGATGAAACTGGGGTTCAGAGATGTCATGTGACTTGCCCAAGGACCTATCAACTAGTCGATGATGGAGCTGGGAGTTGATCCCAGGACTCAAGAGTCCCTGTTCTTCCCCTGGCCCAGAAGATTGGCCTGTTCCAGAAAGAGAGTTCAGTTGGGAACAGTTGGAGAACTCCATCCCCAACCCCTTTTCTCAGCCCAGCCCCGCCTGCTCCTCTAGGAACCCGATCTGGAATTCTCCCAGTTTCGGGGGAGAGGCCTGGGATGCTTGCATGAAGACAAAGCACTGGACCAGGAATCAGGAGTCCTGGCCTGGAGTCCTGGCTTTGCCTTGGATTTACAGCGTGACCCAAAGAGGAGCTCTCAACTTCTCTGATTACGAGGTTCCCTTCTCTATAGACTGGAGGTAAACACAGCCTGCCCTGCCCTCCCTTATTGAGGTTTTGTGAGATCTGAGAGGATAATGGGTGTGAAAGAGCTTTGAAAACTGTAAAGGATCTCATGGGAAGAATTGTGATTCTACTACTGTTGGAGTGAGGGAGCACATGTATGTGTGGGCATGTGTGCCAGGTCATGTGTTTGAGGGAGTTGTGTGCATGCAGTGGGTTTATGTCAGAGTACACACACAGGTGCTGGTGATCAGGAGAGTGCAGTGGAGCAGGGGCCGTGGTCCAGCTTCCGGGAGTGGGACTCAGGTACTGGGGGAGGGGCTTACACACAAGTCATCCCTGAGCTCATGGCCTGTGCAGGGTTGTACTAAGATGATTGTGTGCAAAGACTTGTGGCACCATCCTGTCTATGAGTTGCACCATTAGAGCATGTCCTGCAGACTGACTGGCAGCTTCCATGGGGACAGACAGGCCAGTCAAGGCTGATGGTCTGGGGTTGGCAGAGGGCAACCTGAATCCTCCCCACCTC
This sequence comes from Balaenoptera borealis, assembly GCF_965194805.1. Classification (NCBI taxonomy): domain Eukaryota; kingdom Metazoa; phylum Chordata; class Mammalia; order Artiodactyla; family Balaenopteridae; genus Balaenoptera; species Balaenoptera borealis. The sequence continues at coordinate 45,609,623 of NC_138879.1, read as the reverse complement.
CCATCCAGGAAGGAGTCAGCCCCCTCAAAGCAGCCATATTTCCTTCCTTGAACTGACCCCTGGTCTGCTGGCAGCTGGGCAATATTAGACAGCCCAGAGTCCTCTGGGAATTGTTCTTGGCTCCCTCTGCTTCTGTCTTCCCCGGCCTGATCCCCAGCTCCCCTCTTGTCACTGGCTAGGGGTGTGGGGAGACAGCCCTCGTGAGCAGAGCTGACATTTCAATCTGTCTCCTGAGCCCTTCAGATGCCTGCAAATTACATCAAGACGTCATCACCCCCCTTGTCTAACACCCAGCCCTGTCTGGCCCCTGTCAGGCCTGGCCCTCAAACAAGTGACAAATTACATCTGGCCACTGTGGCAGGCCTGCAAGTGGGTGCTTGAAACCCAAGGGACCAGCGCTGCATAGACAGCCATTGTGAGAATAGAGTACCTTCTGGATAAGAGCCCCAAGTAATCAGGCCTACTCCATTCCATGCTCTCATGGCAACCCCTGCCACCAGGCCAGCTTTGAGCGGCCCATGCCTTGCCCAGATCAGAGGGGGACAGAGGTCTCAGCTCCCAGTTTTCTCAGCTTTACGGGCTTCTGGGGGGAAAGATGGCTCAACATCTTGAAAAAAGCCCAGTGTGGCCAAAAACCACCTCCCTGCTAAACCTGGCGGACGTGGGACCCAGGAATAAAGATGTCTAGAAATCTGTCTGCAGGTGACACCCCCATGAGGTTAGGAGGGAGGGAGCTGCCTTTGCCTCCAGCAAGGCCAGGCTCTGCTACTTAACACCTGTGTGACCTTAGCCTCTCCCAGCCTCTGTTTACTTAAGGGGATTTTACCACCCACCTTACAGAATTCTGGTGAGGATGAAATAATATCTGTAAATAGTACAAGGCTTGACACATTGTAGGTGCTCTGTGAATGGTAATTGTTGTTATTGCTGTTGCCACTGTTGCTGGCTAAAAAGCAGGGTCAGGAGCTGGAAGATAGGGGTCAAAAGGGTGTTTATGGGAACTAGGAAAAAATGCTAACTTCATGTCTACTTCTCTGCCTTCACTTCATTAGTAATTTCCCTGCAGTGATGTCCTCCCTTCCTCCTCCTCCTCCCAGGCTGGCCCTGCCCCCTTAAGGCGCTCTCAGACCCACCTGCTGCACGTGCTCTCCCTGAGCCTGCAACCCCTCCACTCCCCCCTAGAGGATTCCTGCTGCATGCATTCAGTCCCACTTAAGGCAGAATTATATGCTGCCTGGCATCTCTCGATAATTACAGATTCCACGTGTGTGAGTCTTGTTTGCCCAACTCTAGAATCACAGAATCTCCAAGTTTGAGGGGACCTCATCCAGCCTCCGCCTGCTGCAGGAATTCCCTGAGGAATGTCCCTGGCAGATGGTCGGCAGCCTCCACCCAAATGTGCCCTGGAGGGGAGCTCCTTATGGAGAGGCTGCACATCTGCCCCAGCACCCTGCCTTGAGCCTTCTCTTCAGCCCCAAAGATGCCCTAGGCCTTTTCTCCCAGGCAGGGGAGTCTGCAGGGCACGTATGCTCTCAGCACCCACAGTCTGAGGGGGCCAGAGCCTAGCGCAGCTGTGTCCTTGGACCTGGCTGGGCTCAGCATCCTCTGTGCTTCTCAGTTTACAGAAATCTGCAAGGAATGTACCTCTAGCGACCCGCACATTCACCCTTTCCACACATCTTTATTGCAACTGGCCAGTGAAGAGGGCATTGTGACCCAAAATGCTACCTTTAGGCTTTAGAAGAGAGACAGACGGTAGAGAGGCCTGAAGTAAAGGAACTGACTGGCCTGGCTTGGGAGGCAGAGGATGGTGGCCCTGAGACCTGAATGAGCAACTTCAGCAGGTGAGGAAAAACGGAAGGCATTCCCTGGGCAGGGTCCTGCATATGCAAATGCCCAGAGGAGGGGAGTGAGGCGTGGCCTGTGGCTGCAGTGAAGATAAGAGGCTGGCATAGCTGCTGAGGCCAACTGTAAGCTGGGAAGTCTGGACCTTTTCCTGTGGACAATCTGAAGTCACCAACAGGGTTTGGGTAGGAGAGAGACATGATCCAATCTGAGACAGCTGGGGCCAGGGAGATGCGTTGGGGATGGGAGGGGTGAAGGCCAGGTGAGGAACAGTGGGGGTGGGGGGGGGGGAGGGTGGTAGGTAATCAGAGCCAAGATAGAGACAAAGGGATGGAGAGGAGGAATCAACTGAAATATTTGGGAGATAAGATTAGGAAGGATTTGGTGACTCACTGGATGCCACCTAACTAGCCCAGGCGGATAATCTGTGAAGGTCCTACCTCAGAGCAACATAGTAAGGACCTTGGAAACCATGTAGATCAGTGTTTCGGAATCACCTTGTTAAAATGCAAAGGATGAGGACTTCCCTGTTGGCGCGGTGGTTAAGAACCCGCCTGCCAATCCGGGGGACACGGGTTCGAGCCCTGGCCGGGAAGATCCCACATGCCTTGGAGCAACTAAGCCCGTGCGCCACAGCTACTGAGCCTGCGCTCTAGAGACCGTGTGCCACAACTACTGAAGCCCGTGCGCCTAGAGCCCGTGCTCCGCAACAAGAGAAGCCACCACAATGAGAAGCCCGTGCACCGCAACGAAGAGTAGCCCCCGCTCGCCGCAACTAGAGAAAGCCCGCGAGCAGCACCGAAGACCCAACACAGTCAAAAATTAATTAATTAATTAATTTAAAAAAGAGAGAAAGAAAGAAAATCAGAGATATAAAAAAAAAATGCAAAGGATGACTTAGTAGATCTTAGGTGGGGTCTGAGCTTCTGCATTTCTAACAAGCTCCCCGGTGGTGCTGATGCTGCTGGCTGAGTGACCACGTTCTGAGTAGCAAAGATTCACACTAGGCACTTTATATGATGGAGAAAATGAAGCTCAAATAGTCGGCATACTTGTCCAAGATCACATGGCAGACCTCTGGGCTCCCAATCCAGTGCTCCTTTACCAGGCCACACTAACACTTCCCCTCTGGGCAGAGTCTGTTGCTGTCCGATCCTTGTTTGACTGAATGAAGGCATGGAGCCCAGAGGATGCTCCAGGGATTGAAGGTCTAAGGGCGTTGGGGTGGTGGCAGAGGGGCCTGTGACAGCCAGAGGAAAGGACTGGAAAAAGAGGCCCAGAGAAGAGAGAACAGAAGGGTGGCTGGCATGTGGAGGGGTGTGGCATGTGGAGGGGTGTGGCATAAGGCTAGGCTGAGCAGTCAGCAGAGGCCAAGTTGGGCAGGGCCTCGAGGGCCACAGCAAGGAGTCTGGACTAGATACTATGGTCTTTGTGGGCTCACTGGAGAGCCACGGATGATTTAAATAAGGAAGCACCATGAGCAGCAACATATCAGGGCTATTCACTGGCTGCAGTTCAGAGAATATCGGTGTGGAGGGAGAAGTGGGTTAAGCCCTGCAGGCAGGGAGGCTGGCAGGAGGCCGCTTCGATGGTCTAGGTGAGCAATAACAGTGAGGACGGGGGAGGTAGCAGCGGGGATGAAGAGCAGTGAACAGAGTTGGGGGCCAGTTGACAGGAAGGAATGACGGATTTGATGTGGGGTATAAGGGAGGAGGAGAGATGCCAGTTTCTAACTTGGGCCTGCAGATGGATGGTAAGGTCATTCCCTGAGCTGGGGAGCCAGGGGAGCTGCCAGCTGGGGGAAGGGGGTGCTCAGTTTGAGGCAGGCGGGGTGTGAGATGCCCACAGAGGATGTTCAGGGGAAGCTGATGTTTAAGAGCCCACCTTGCTGGCCAGGCCCTCGGCGGACACCATCTATTTCAACACACCAACTGCATCCCCACCGTACCGATGAGAAAACTGAGCCTAGAGCTATGAAGGGACAGGAAGCATTTGGTGTAGCTGAAAAGCTTTGGAAACAGACGCGTTTACAAATCCCACTTGTGCTAATCTCTACGTGACCCAGGATAATTTACTTGATATCTCTGAACTTCAGGTCCCATTTCACAGGGTTACTGGGAAGGTAAAATGAGCTCTTCCTGCACTGAAGTGCCTAGCTCAGGGCCGGGGGCTCCAATGCCCAAGGGGCACTGAGGATTGGGCATGCCCCTGGCCTGCAGGAGCCTGAGGGCAGCAGGGCTCAATCAGCAAAAAGAAGCCTGACTCTTCTGCTTTGCTCTGTTTATTCTATGGACAGATCCAGAACATCAGCCTCCGAGAAGGGGAGACAGTAACTGTGGAGGGCCTCGGGGGGCCTGACCCCTTGCCCCTGGCCAACGAGTCTTTCCTGCTGAGGGGCCACGTCATCCGCAGCCCCACCCACCAAGCGGCCCTGAGGTTCCAGAGCCTCCCACCACCTGCTGGGCCTGGCACCTTCCATTTTTACTACCAAGGTAGGCCTGGGTAGCTGAGGAAAAGACCAGCCCAGACTGCCTGCCCTCCTGGGGATCTCTGGTGCTGTTACAGCCTGGGGGAAACATGGAGAGACTAGTAACATACAACTCAGTTGCCCAGGGAAGCTCTGTACAACTGGAGGTGAGTATTGCCCATCTGATACCTCCAGGACCTTCCCTCCTCCACCTACCACCCTGCAGAGAACTGGTCTCAAAGGGGGACTGACACAGAATCAGGCAGCCCCAGGTGTGCCCATTGCCACTCATTCATTCATTCATTCAGTAAACTTTTCCTAGGCATCTGCTCCTTGCCAGGCCTGTGCTAGAGACTGGCAGTATTAAGATCCAGCCAAGTCCTTGCCCTCAAGGAGTTCAGAATGTCCTCGGGAGGCAGACCCCTAACAGGCAGTAACAATAGAAGGCCTCTCCCCAAATGCAAGGGGGTCAAGGTCAAAGGGGCTTGATAGTGACCATCTAAAAGTCCTTAGCTACCAACCTGGCCTTCCTGAACTGCCTCACCCACCCTGGACCTGGCCATGTCCCAGTCAGCTCAGAACACCACTGGAAATAGGAGAGTGGCATGATGTAATAGGAAAATCACAGACTCAGGATATGGGCAGATCTATGTCTGAATCTCCTTCCCACTGGCTATTGACCTTGGACAAGTCATTTGACCTCTCTAACCCTCCTTTTCCTCTGTTGTAAAATGAGTCCAAAACACCTACTCCACAAAGTCATGGTAGGGATGAAACAAAATGGTGCATGTCAAGGGCTTAGCGCACATCCAGGAAGAAACCGGAACTATGTTAAAGAGCTAGTAGGATGGGAAAGGGAGGAAAAGGGGTTTGAGACTCTATCCCTCTCCCATCAGTATCCCTCCTGGCCCCTTCTTCCCCAGACAAAGTCTTCTTGATCCCTTGCACAGCTGTGACAAGGTAACCAGTTCAGATTGGGGAGTGCTAATGGGGAAATAATTGACATGAACAATTGGCTGGCATTGTCAGGGACCACTCTGCGGCCCTGCCGGGAGCCAAGATCACTCCTCTGGAGATGGGGATGCTTGGACCTCCCCCCGCTAAGGAGTACTCACCCCTTTCTGGCCTCTCCACCTAAACTGGGGGAGCAATCTGGTGTGGCAACAGGGAGCCTGGTGGCCATCAGGGGCTGGCCAGGGGCTTGTCAGAGGCAAGGGGCCAGCTGAGGCAAGGGTGAGCGTCTAGGCAGCCCGACCAGCCTCCCTAATGGCTCATCAGTCCTCCCTAGCGGCGGGCATAATTTCACACCACAGTAACCTTCTCTCTTGCTGCAAATTCCTTTGCACAAACCCCCAGACCTTCTCTCTGTTGGGCCAGACAAAGTTGGCTGAAAGGCAGCGAGTTGGAGGCCTGGCGAGGGGTGCAGACCCCAAGGAGGGGCTGGGAAAGCTGGCCCAGTCCTGCCTCTTTCTCAGTTCCCAGAAGCCCTCCCTCCTCGCCCAGTTTTTGTCAATGATCAGCTCTTTCCTTAATGAGTGTAATTCCCCTAATTATAGGCTGTAATTAGCCCTGATCCCAGAGATGGGAACAGGAGCGTGTGCTCATACGCACGTCTCCCTGGGCTGGAGAAAGAGGGTGCCAGAAGAGGGGGTGAGGGGCCCTGTACCCACACCCCTGTCAGAGCTATCCAAGATAATGTTGGAGATCATAAGGTTGGGCCCTCATCTGCAGAACCAAGTTCCAACTCCCCTCCCACAGCCCCAGGCAGGGTGAGGAAGTAGAAGGCCCTGCCAGGCATCCCCCTCCTCCCTCCTGAATATTCCTGGCACTGGACTTGGCCCCAGAAACAGATGCCAGGGAGAAAATAGCTCAACAGATTGCAGTGATGCAGGCTCCCCGGGAACAGTCGTCATGGCAACAGGAGGAAGCTCGTCTTGAGAAGTGGCACTTTACCCACCATGGAGTCTGGGGGCTTCATTGTCCGCCCCCAGCCTCCTGCTCTCACCTCATCCCAGCCCAATTTCCTAATCTGTGAAATGGGGGACCTTCCTTCCCAGAACTGTGATAAGAACTCATGGGGAAGATGGAAGTACAAGTGCTGAGCATGACGTCTGGCTCATGACCTAGACTGCCCTCAGTGTCACTCCCCCCTCCATTCTGGGTAGAATGTCCCATCCCATCCCAGCCTGGGGTTTCTCCCCAGATCATTGTGAGTGGCCGCCCTGAACAACCACCCAGGACAGCCTTGGTTATTACTCTCAGGTTTCTCTGACTCCTGAGCCCAGGTTTCTACTTCATGTGGGAAAGCAGGTGGGAAAGAGGAGATATAAAGCAGTGGGCTCTAGAGCCAGGAGTTTCAAGCACCCACTCTACCACTTACTGGCTGTGTGGTCAGGGCAAGTCCCTCAGTCTCTCCGAACCTTAGTTTTCCTCACCTGAAGGTGAGTTAATAAGCCCTAACTTCCTCCTAAGCATGTTGTAGACATCAAGTAAGAAGAGTATGAAGGCACTTTAGAAGCTGGAAGGTGCATGCAGATGTGAGGTGCTTTTATTAATCAAAATTACAAACAATAACAGCAAGCTGGTGTGTGCAGTATTTGTTCTGTGCCAGACAATGCACATATATCCTCTCACTTAACCTCTCATGTAACAACATTGAATGCAAACTCCAAATGGGTGGGTAAACAAGGAAACTGAGGCACAGAGAAGTTACGCAACTTGCCCAAAGTGGCACAGCAAGTAGGGGAGCCTGTATTCAAACCCAGGTAGTCTGACCTCAGAGCCCACCTCCTCAGCACTGCCCCGTACTGACTACCAATCACAAGCAATCACTCATTGGCCATTCTTTTAAGAACTCTGTGAGAGAGGGATGAGTAGGAATCATCTCCCCCTTTCACAGACCTAGTAACTAAGACCAGGACAGGTGAAAATCACAAAACTTGTGTCTGGACCCTCGTCTGCCCAGAGGCAGCCCTTTCTTATATTCATACAAAGGCACACAGAGGCTTGTAGAGTCCCTGCCTGGACCTTTCTTCCCATCCACCTAGTACCATCAGTAAGGGTGGGCCTCCTCCACCCCGAGACCCAGGAGTGGTTCCTCAGTCTAGACGGTCCTCATCTCTCCCACCACCTCCGAGGGTTTGCAGACTATAGCTCAGACTCTTCACTCAGCCCCTCTCCTTGACCACCTCTCAGACCCAAGCCCTGACCCCTATTTTTAGCTACGGCCCCAGCTTGGCACTGGATTGGGATTGGCCGGGTTTTTTTATAGGATTTGCTGCCACCATTCGGTCATACCTGGTATGACAGTTCTAAAAGTTACCAAGTTTCCCAGGGCAACGTGTCCCTCCCACAACTTCCTTGAAGGCGTGTCCTGCCTCGCCACCCTCGACCCATCCTGTTTTTGAAAAGTCCACAGCCCTTGCCATCAAGCTTTTTAGCATTTCTCAGTGAATACTGGGAAAGCTTTTACTGTCTCTGAGTTAAGTGTTTCCTGCTGTAATTCATATTTGTCCCCTACAGGAAACATAATATCAGTACTTTACATCAGTATAGGCTTTTCTCTATTTCAAGTTCTTTCACATCTACAAGTCATTCAATAAACATTTCTTGGTTCCAGGGATACCAAGCTGAATAAAATACTATCTCATTTATTCTCACAATATCCCTGTAAGTGGGCTGGCATTTTGAACCTCATTTAACAAATGAGGAAACTAGGACATAGAAAGGCGAAGTAACTTGCCTAAAGTGTCAGAAAGCTTGGACCAGAACCCAAGGCTCCAACTTCCACCTCTGTGCTTGCTCCAGTAACCAGCCCAGGCTGCCGGAAATATCACTGGCACCTTCTGGGGAGGGGGTCAGGGTCTCTTCTGGAATTCCTGATGCTTCCTCTGACACCTCAAGGCAGGCTGGGGCAGGCCCCTTTTGCCCTGGCTATGACTCAGCCCACTCAACACACACACACACACACACACACACACACACACATATCACCCATTCTCTCTCTGCAGCCTATCTCCTGAGCTGCCACTTTCCCCAACGTCCAGCTTATGGAGCTGTGACTGTCACCAGCCTCCACCCAGGAGGTAGTGCCCGCTTCCACTGTGCCACTGGCTACCAGCTGAAGGGTGCCAGGCTCCTTACCTGTCTCAACGCCACCCAGCCCTTATGGGATTCTCAGGAGCCTGTCTGCATTGGTGAGTAGCCCCAGGGGACTCAGTGCTGAACAGGGGAGTGAGGTGGGGGGCTCATTCCTGCTCTCTGTTGCTGTCTGGCACCTTCATTTGCTCTCCATAAGGAAGCCAGAAAATGGCCACACACATCAGTAGCATTTACCCAACCTGCACTTATTGAGCACTTACTGTGTGGAGGCACCACAGGTATACAGAGCAGAATTAAACAGGGACTGTGCCTTCAAGGAGCCCACAGTTCCAGGAAATGGGAGTGAAAGAAAGTACATGGGTCACCAACTTCCAGAGCAGGAAGTTAAAAGTACCAATGAAGAGGGAATTCCCTGGCGGTCCAGTGGTTAGGACTCAGTGCTTTCACTGCTGTGGACCCACGTTCGATCCCTGGTTGGGGAACTAAGATCCAGCAAACTGCACAGTCAAAAAAAAAAAAAAAAAAAAAGTACCCATAAAGAGGCAGAGTGACCTGGGATGGGGGAAAGCAATCATTCTTAGCTGGGTACTTAGGAGGCTTCCTAGGGGAAGTAAGCATTGAAGGTTTGACATTTCTTTTTTTTTTTTTTTTTTTTTTAATGAGTGTTGAGTTGTATTAACTATTCATACAGCTGTTATTTAGATGATCATATGATTTTTCCTTTGATCTGTTGATGTGGTAAATTATAGTAACTGATTTTTAAAATTTATTTATTTATTTTTGGCTGCGTTGGGTCTTCATTGATGCATGTGGGCTTTCTCTAGTTGCGGCGAGCGGGGGCTACTCTTTGTTGCGGTGCGCGGGCTTCTCATTGCTGTGGCTTCTCGTTGCAGAGCACGGGCTCTAGGCGTGCGGGCTTCAGTAGTTGTGGCACATGGGCTCAGTAGTTGTGGTGCGCAGGCTCAGTAGTTGTGGCGCACGGGCTTAGTTGCTCCGTGGCATGTGGGATCTTCCCAGACCAGGGCTCGAACCTGTGTCCCCTGCATTGGCAGGCAGATTCTTAACCACTGTGCCACGAGGGAAGTCCCTGGACATTTCAGTGGAGGGAACAATGTGGGCAGTGACACAGAGGTGAGAAGGTGAGGGAGCATTTAGGGACACAGAAAACAGTCAGGTTTGGCTGAGGCCTGAGACATGTGGAGGGGGCAGTGGGAGGGCCTTGAATGTCAGGCCAAGACACTGGGTGGGGAGCTGTTGAAGTTTTGTGAGATGGGGAGGGAGGGGCTCAGAACTATTCCTCAGGAGAGACAGCCGGGTGGTGTCTGGAGGCTAGGCAGCCAGCCAGGCAAGAGGGTTTGAACTTAGACAATGACTTTGGGAATGAAGAGGAGGGAAGTGTTTCCAGAGTCACTGATGAGGGAATGGGGGGAAGGAGGAGACTCCCAGGTTCTGGCCCTGGGTGATCAGGGAGTCTGAGACTGCTGCCAGTGGAGTGGGGCTTGTTGGCAGAAGGGAGATGGAATGTTTAGTTTGCAGCGTGAAAGGCAGCTTGGGTTTTTGATACTTATTTCATTCTATAAACTCTTTCTAGGTGCCAGGCATAAGCAGAGGTGAATAAGCCAGACACGGGCTCTGCCCTCAAGGAGCTCTCTGTATGGTGGGAAGACTGGAAAGCAGCTCAGGAAGTTCAGTGCAGATGGAGCTGTGATGGGGGGAACTCAGGGCACAGTGGGGATCCAAGGGAGGGAGCGCTTCTCCAAAATGAGGAAGGAGACAAGGAAAGCTTCCCAAGGAGAAGGCAGGGAAGGATGACAAGCACGTTAGAGCTCAGGGAAGTGGAGTGGATTCCTGGAACAGCACCTGCAAAGATGCGGAGGCATGAAGCAGCACACTGTAGTGAGGACATGGTGAGGTGCGCTTGAAGAAGAGGGTGTACGGGGAAGGGCTGAAGCTGAGTCAAGAGAGGGTGGTTTATAAGGGGCTTGAATACCCTCTTGAGCCTGAACTTTATCCTGAGGGTAATAGGGAGCCACTGAGGAATTTAAGTGAAGGATGGGGCATGATCAGATTTGAAGGGCAGTTCCATTCTGAGACCAAGCAGAAAGGTGAGTCTGCCCTCTCTGCAAAGAAGCAGAGAAGAAACTCACCACAACTCCTTCCCCGGGAGCTTTATTAGGTTAAAATATTCTGCAGTCTTGAACACTTGGAGACAAAGGCACTGGGTCTTGGCCATGGCAGCCTGGTCTCTGAGAGCTGGCAGGGTCCAGAGCTGTGTGTCCAGAAGAGGAAAGCACTGCCTGAAACCAGCCACACTCCTGTTGCCTGAGACCCCTTCTCTGGCCCCATTTAACTGCCAGGAGCCTGTGGCCAAGTAACTCAGCAGCCCTCAGTGATGGGGATGGGAGAGCTGCTAAGCCTCTGCTTAGGAAAAGAGGATGGTCCCAGGCCAGAGGGACCAGTGCTGGAAAGGCCCTAAGGGGTCAGCCCAGAAATGACAGTGGTAGTGATGCTGTTTCAGACAGCGTTCAAGACTATCGCCTGGCTAGCAATGCCTGCTAAGGGCACAGGATTTGGAGGTGGATGGCATGCATACCAGGTGTTTGTCATCCCTGATCTAGTCCTACTCTCTTTTTTAATATCCATTCACTCATTTTATTCAACAAACATTGAATACCAACTCTGTGCCTGGCCTGAAAAGACTTGGCCCCTGCCCAGGGGGGCCTAGGTAAGGGACATATCCAATAATAACTGGTTTAGGAAAGTGGCATGAGGTAGAGACAGCAGATATACCCAAGAAGGTTGGATATACCCTGCAGCAGATATACCCTGGTAAGGGGTATTAATAAAGTTCACCTGGGCAGGGGGAAAATCAGGGAAGGCCTCCCAGAGGAGTCAGCAGAGAGGGTAAGTGACTTACCCAGGGCTACACGGCTAGGCAATGGAAGATCTACCTTAGTCAAAGGTGTTGCACATGAAGAATCCCAGAGGTGTGAAAGGTTAGGAGGTCAGCTGCCTGGAGCTGCAGGGTCACAGGGGCAAAGGATTGACCTTCAGGGCCATGAAAGCAAGCTCCCTGCTGCCCTGTGCAGAAGGTACAGAGCTGGGATGGGCAGAGAGGCTTGTTAGGCTGTCTAGGATCCCACAGGCCAGCCCAGCCCACCATCCCACCCCTGTCTCGCAGCTTCCTGCGGTGGAGTGATCCGCAATGCCACCACGGGCCGTATCGTCTCTCCTGGCTTCCCGGGCAACTACAGCATCAACCTCACCTGCCACTGGCTGCTTGAGGCTCCCGAGGGCCAGCGGCTGCACCTGCACTTTGAGAAGGTTTCCCTGGCAGAGGATGACGACAGGTGAGGGGGTATCCTGGTGGGATAGCAGTGCCTGGCCTGGTAATACCCTGCTGGAGGGATGGTACCCAAGCCTGGGGCCTCACCCCACTCAACTCAGCGACCAGCCACGCAGCTGCCGCTCTCCTGGCCCAGGCTCATCATCCGCAATGGGGACAATGTGGAGGCCCCGCCCGTGTATGATTCCTACGAGGTGGAGTACCTGCCCATTGAGGGCCTGCTCAGCTCCGGCCGACACTTCTTTGTGGAGCTCAGTACTGACAGCAGTGGGGCGGCTGCAGGCATGGCCCTGCGCTATGAGGGTGAGCCTGCTGGGACCTGACTGGGGGTGGGGGTCTTGAGCCTGGGGTCTCTTCTCACACCCTCCCCCTCTGCCTCCATTCCATCATCACGCCTTCCAACTCAGCCCTTGCTCACCTGCCACCCAGGTCCCCTCTCCCTACCCCTCTCCTGAAGTCCAGGATTCTACTCCATCTTTTCAGGAGACCCCTGCCTGGACCCAGGACCTCTGGTCCAAGAGAATGAATTCTCTAGAGTTTGAAGAACAAAAATGGCCCCAACCCTTAGGGAAGGAGAATTGCTGCAAGAGACATTCTAGCACCACTCATGCATGCATATGTTAATTATTCAAAAAACATTTATTGAGCACCCTCTGTGTACTAAGCACAAACTAGGCACTGGGAATACAATGGTAATCAAGATGGCCTCCTGAGCACAATCGGGATGGATAATCTGGGCTGTCCCTGCCCTCTGCTCCAAACCTCAGACATACACCTGCAGTCAGGAAGAGAAAGGCCTTGGGGAGGGAAGTAGGCGGACAACTGCCCCCTGTGTTTGCTCTAGTCGAGGCTGAGCTGGGCTGGGCCCTGTGGTTTGCAGCCTTCCAGCAAGGCCATTGCTATGAGCCCTTTGTCAAATACGGCAACTTCAGCAGCAGCGCACCCTCCTACCCTGTGGGCACCACCGTGGAGTTCAGCTGCGACCCTGGCTACACCCTGGAGCAGGGCTCCATCATCATTGAGTGCGTTGACCCTCATGACCCCCAATGGAATGAGACAGAGCCCGCCTGCCGAGGTCAGTAGGCACCAGTAGATGGGCCTGCCAGGGCAGGGAGCAGGGTGGGCACCAGGGAGCCAGCCACGGGGCCTGGGACCACAGCGGCCCTCTGACATGTGTGATTCAAGCTTCCCCCTGAGGAGGAGGTGGGGGGCTCCGAGCAGTGGGTAGGCACTCCTGTGGGCCGGTGGCAGCTCCAGGACATACCACTGGGGGGAACGCGGAGGGGACGCGCCTCCTCTGCCTTCCAGCTGTGTGCAGTGGGGAGATCACAGACTCGGCCGGCGTGGTGCTCTCCCCCAACTGGCCAGAGCCCTACGGCCGTGGGCAGGACTGCATCTGGGGCGTGCATGTGGAGGAAGACAAGCGCATCATGCTGGACGTCCGAGTGTGAGTTTCCACTGGGCTCGGCCAAGCTACCTCCTGAGCTCTGGGGACATCTCTCACCCAGCCCGTCATGGGGTCCCCGGGCCCAGCTTCCCTGACAGTCCTCCTCCACAGGCTGCGCATAGGCCCTGGTGACGTGCTTACCTTCTACGATGGGGATGACCTGACAGCCCGGGTGCTGGGCCAGTACTCTGGGCCCCGTGGCCACTTCAAGCTCTTTACCTCCATGGCCGACGTCACCATACAGTTCCAGTCGGACCCCGGGGCCTCAGTGCTGGGCTACCAGCAGGGCTTTGTCATCCACTTCTTTGGTGAGCTTGCCCCTGCCCCACCCTGCTGCCTGCGGGAAAAGGGATGCCAGGATGCAGACCCCGAACCATGGCAAGTCAGAGAGTCCAGGGCAATGAGGAGCCTGAGCGCTCTTATCTGATGAGGGAAAGCTGGGAAACTCCAGGTATCACCTTCAGGAAGCTAATCTTGTTCTCCATCTTCCCTGAGGGCCCAGTGAGAGGAAGCAAGCCTCCGTTGCAGCAAGAGGGATTTGGGTAGACAGCAGGAAGAACTTCATAACAGAAATAGGGAACCGAGGAAAGGTGTTCGTTTCTACCTTTCTAACAATCTTTGACAGAAATGACAGTTTTCCCCACCCTACCCAATCCCTCTCTCAGGACTGAGGAATTGGCCAACATACTTCTGGAAGTAAGGCCAAAGCTTAGGTGACAACCCTGGAATCTGGGAGACAGAACAATGCCAGGGACAGGCAAGGAGGGGCCCTTGAGCAGGAAGGCATGAATCGCTGAGCCCGCCTAGACCAGGCTAGGCCCAGGACAAACTGGCAGGAGCCAGAGTGCCCTCGGGGTCAGGGAGGCTAGCACAGTCCCTGTGGTGCTGCTGACGGCCTGCATCTTGCTGCCCCCAGAGGTGCCCCGTAATGACACGTGTCCGGAGCTGCCTGAGATCCCCAATGGCTGGAAGAGCCCATCGCAGCCTGAGCTGGTCCACGGCACTGTCGTCACTTACCAGTGCTATCCTGGCTACCAGGTGGTGGGATCCAGTGTCCTCATGTGCCAGTGGGACCTAACCTGGAGTGAGGACCTGCCCTCCTGCCAGAGGGGTGAGTGCACCTGTTCCCCATATTCTCCCCAGCGCAACCTACAAGCCTCTCTCCTGGATTCTGACCCAGACTCCAGCCATTATTAGCTGGTATTCATAGCCTCAATTTCCTCATCTGTGAAATGGGATAATACTTTCTCATAGGGTCATCCGCCAAGTACTCCAAGTATTTCGTTCCTGGTATATGGCCAATCAGTATTTGTTGACTCTGATGGACGGGAAGGGGCAAATGAGGAGATACACCAGCAAAATGGTAGGGGCAAATAAATAGGGGTGGAGCCATATGCCATGAAGATGTTGGCTGACTTGGAACAAAGCCAGCATGGACTGGCTTTTGCTGAGTTCTACTTGAGCTACTTCCCCCCATCACCCCCCACCCATAGTGACTTCCTGCCATGACCCTGGGGATGTGGAGCACAGCCGACGCCTCATATCTAGCCCCAAGTTTCCCGTGGGGGCCACCGTGCAGTATATCTGTGACCAGGGTTTTGTGCTGACGGGTAGTGCCATCCTCACCTGCCATGACCGCCAAGCCAGCAGCCCCAAGTGGAGCGACCGGCCCCCCAAATGTCTCCGTAAGTCTCAGATGAGGAGGATGGGAAGATGCTGCCTCTGGAGGCTAGGGGCCTGGCACCCTCACTGGGCTCTGCCTGCTTTGCAGTGGAACATCTCAAGCCGTGCCATGGCCTCAGTGCCCCCGAGAATGGTGCCCGCAGTCCTGAGAAGCAGCTGCACCCAGCGGGGGCTACTATCCACTTCTCATGTGCCCCTGGCTACGTGCTGAAGGGCCAGGCCAGCATTAAGTGTGTGCCCGGACACCCCTCACATTGGAGTGACCCCCCACCCATCTGTAGGGCTGGTGAGTGCCCTGCCACCCCCGGAACCTCTGCCTGGCCCGTAGGGCTGCTCTGGCAAAGATGTCAAGTGCTGAGAACCAGAACCCCCTGCCCATGCCCCCTTCATGTTATTCTTGGTCTCCCCAGTCTCTGCCAGATCCGTCTGACCTGGTGACACCAAGACAAATTCTGGGATGGGCTCTCCTTGGACAAATCCTTCCCATGATCAGCCCACTCCCTACCTTAGTGGTTTGGTTCTTTGGGCTCATCCACTGCCCTTGGCCCTCCCCTCTTGTTCCAGCCTCTCTGGATGGCTTCTACAGCGGCCGCAGCCTGGATGGTGAGCCCCCAACCTTGAGGGCCAGGGAAATAATCTCCCTGCCCCTAGTTCTCACAGCTCCCAGGCCATGGGTTCTCTGAGGAGGGAGGGCAGAGAAAGAGAGAGGTCTGGGACTAGCGGGGCAAAAAGCTCCTTCCCTGCCCCCAGCCAGCTAGAGGGAGCTGGTGGCTGGATGCCCCTGGGCAGAGGTGAGGGGATGTGGGATCCAGGCCTCTGCCCCAATCCCATCCTCTGTGCTTTCAGTTGCCAAGGCGCCTGCTGCCTCCAGCACCCTGGATGCTGCTCACATTGCAGCTGCCATCTTCTTGCCGCTGGTGGCAATGGCGCTCTTGGTGGGAGGTGTGTACCTCTACTTCTCCAGGTGAGTCTGGCTTCCCTTCCTGCCCTGCACCCCTGACTCACTCCTGCCCAGCACTCCTGACTCACAGGCTTCTCTGCCGCACAGGCTCCAGGGGAAAAGCCCCCTGCAGCTGCCCCGAACACGACCCCGCCCTTATGACCGCATCACCGTGGAGTCAGCATTTGACAATCCAACTTACGAGACTGGAGTAAGTACCCAGGCCAGGCCTGACACCCTAATCAGGACCCAATCCTATGCTCCCTTGGGCAGGTACCCCTGAGGGTCCTGCCAAGCCCTCTCTCTCTTTTCCTTTCCCTTGGGAAGGTGGATTATGGACCGGCGAACATTTTACAAGTTTCCAACTCCCAGCAGTCTCTTTCCTTTGCAGGAGACGAGAGAATATGAAGTCTCCATCTAGGTGGGGCAGCCTGGGGAAGCCGGCTCAGCCCTGCATCACAGCCCAGCAGCAGGGCTCCCAGCTTCCTGCTGTCCCTCCACCTCCTGTACATACCACCTGGGAAGAGATGCCACCAATCCCTCAAGAATTTGTGCTCTTCCCACCTGCAATGCCCACCAGGGCCTATTTTCTTGGTACCACTGCCCACTTAGGGCCCCTCCTTGGGTCCAAGTCAGGGGCATCTTCCTCTAGGCAGAACACAGCTGGGGCACAGGCATCAAGAACCAGCATTCTCCTGACTCTCTTTCGTGCCCTGGACCTCCAGCCTGGAATTCACAGGCAGAGCGGGAGCACCTCTCTCCATGTGACCACCATCCAGCCCTGGCATGTAGCACCCTGCAGCAGGGTTAACTTGACAGTGGCGGAAACTGTGCCAGGGTGCTCCTCACGGGGCCATCACCAGTGGCCAAAACTGCTCTCAACAGTGACCTCTGGGTAGTCCTGACATGCTGACATCAGCCCCCTCGGCGGGGTGGGGGTCTCTAGTCTTTCTCTAAGGCCCCGGGAATGATCAGTTCTGCCTTCTGTCACTTCCTGGGGGAGGCAATAATTCTAAGGGATCCTAAGGGGTTTAGGGACTCTACCCCAAGCTCAGGTTGGGCTTCCCTAGGCCACACCACTCATGCTCCACACCAAAGCAGGACACCCCGCTGCTCCCCTGGCAGCCCTGCACCCTGAAGAGAGGGAGACCTTCCCCTGATGTCAGCCTGGCTGTTAAAAACATCCTCTTTCCCACTAGCCCCTCCTCCAACCCCAGCCCCCTGTCAGCCTTCCCTCCTGGCCACTGCGTTTTGGGATAAGGGGAGTGGGCAGGTATATTCTGGAGAGGAGCAGAGGTCCAAGGGTCCAGGAATTTGGCATGGAATAGGGGGTCAGAGCGTCCCAGGGAGAGGCCCAGAAGCTGGCTGCAGGCCACTTTGTACATGTAATGTATTATATGGCGTCTGGGCTCCAGCCAGAGAACAATCTTCTATTTCTGTTGTTTCCTTATTAAAATGGTGTTTTTGAAAAAAACCAAGCAATGGCCTGGTGGATGGTACTTTCTTGGAGGGAAGGAAGGTGGAAGATAAATGGGATGTGGACTTTAGGACCAGAAGGCATGCTGGACCTACCAACTGATCATCTCCAGATTTTATCAAAACCCAGTCATGGGAATTCCCTGGCGGTCCAGTGGTTGGGGCACAGCACTTTCAATGTGGTGGCCTGGGTTCAATCCCTGCAGGGAACTAAGATCCCGCAAGCTGCGCAGCACAGCCAAAAAAAATACAACAACAACAACAGAAAAAAAGTCACATGCCAGTGCTTCAGGACTACTGTCCCAACAAGGTCAGTGCAACAGATGGCATGTGAAATGAGAGGTCCCAATTGCTGGTGCCACAGGGGTATGGGAGCCCAGGAACCCAAATGCTCATCAATCCCAATGCTTCATTTCCTCCTCTTTGCTAGGTCCAGAACTGCAGGCTGGCACATTCCCAAGCCTGTCCTCTAAGCCACTGTATTGCTGAAAAAGCCCAGGAAGCCTGACGCCTCTCTTCTTTCGCTTCCTTCCAGCTAGCAAGGCTTAGGAAATTGGAATAGGAATCAGAGACTGAACCCCTGAACATGAGGCTCTAGTCTGTCTTGTCCTCAGAGAACATCCAGACTGTCAGGCACAGAGGCAATGCAGCATAGGGGCCTGGCTCCTATTTTAACAAAAGCTGTATCCATGGACTCCAGAAAGAGGTGACTGAAGTGGATGTGCTTAAGTTTGCCATGTTTGGTCCCTCCCAGCCTCTATGCCCCTTCCCCATGGCCCCCAGCACCTCCTGAGATGTGTTTAGCCAGCCTTGGTCCCCATTATACATCCATGCTTAGAGGTATGCTCTGCATGGCTGCTCTCCGGAGTAAGAGCAAGAGGGAGGCAACAGGGAGTTAAGGGCACTCAGAAGCCAGATGACACAAAATCTCTGATGGAAATAGTAGCAGCAACCAGAACTTCTACAGTCATCCAGCGGGGATGTCTTGACCACTCATGGCTGCCCACCTCCTGGTTCTACCACAAGCCACCTTGAAGGATGGAGAGGCTCCAGTCTATGCAGGATGCAGTGCCTAAATTAGCCACAAGAGGTCACTTCCGAAGGCATCTGTAACCCACCTGCTCTCTCTCAATCCCCCTGGAACAGCCAGGGCTGGAGCTCTCCAAGGTGGCACCAACTACTGGCCCCACTGGGCTGACCTCATCCTCCAAGTTCTGAGAGGAAGGTTTGTGGAGTGATTAGTTCCCCTGGCACTTGTCAACAGAGCCAAGTATTATTTCCCTCTTTAGCCCATTAATGCCTATTCTGTTCTCAACAGCAATGATGGTGTTGATCAGAGCAAAGCCTGGCTCTTTGGACATGTGCCAATGGCTTACTTTTCTGCCCCATAATACCTTCAGGCTGACACAGCAACACAGCTGGGCCCTGAGCAGTAGGAAGGACGCCAGTGGGAGAGGGCACATGATGTATCCATTTCTGAGGGTCTGTGGCATGAAATACAGCCTAAGAAGAGATGAGGTCCGGCCACTTCCATACTTCTAGCTCAGCCCTCCTCTCTCTGAGGGCCACATCTCTGGCCCATAGCCACTAAGATTTCTTGTTTGCTGAGGCTGGTAGAGGGCAGAGAGGGCCGATCTACATGATATACTCCCCTGCTTGATCAATAAGGCCCAGGACTTTATCGTTCTTCCCAGGCAACAACAGGATCATTAGGAAAGTCAGAAAAACGGAAACCTAAGACCACACATCGACATCCCCACCCTATCCAATCATCCTCCTTACTCTCCCCAAAAAAGCAGCAACTCGTCACAGGCAGTTAGACAGTATCCTAGCCTGGGAATCAAGAAAGCTGTTTGATTCCTGTTTCATTCACTGCTCTTCTTTGTGCATCTGGAAGTGAGGAGATTAATAGAGATGGTTTTTAAGCCCTTTCCAGTTTTAGGCTTCTGAGAATGCTAAGTACACCTTAACATCAAAAGTGAGCCAGGACACAGCTACCTGGTAACAACGCCAACTAAACGCCTAGTGTCAGGCACAATGATGCCACTCCCTTCTCCACCGCTTCATCTACATTCAGGCAGAGATAACTGGCAGTCTCTGAAGATGGTACCAAGGGCAGGGGCGGGCGCCGTGGAGAGCGTGAAGCCCCGCCCAGAATTCGAGGTGCGGCGTTTCAGAATACAAATCCCAGCATGCAGCACGGCAGCTCTGAAAAGTATCTCTTTCCGGCAGGCAAATCACTCTTCCCCGAGTCCATGCTACCGTCCACAGCATCGCATGCACACGGAACTACGGCCCCCATAACCCACCAGCGCCACCGCGATTCTTGCTCCCAGGATGCAATGCGCTCCCGTTCGCCCTTTGGACCCTTTGCGCATTGCAAACTGGGAGTTGAAGTCCACTGTAGGCAGGTAGCTGGGCGTTGTCCGCTTTACAAACTCTTCGCTTTTGGCTTTCTCTTGGAAAGCAATTCTCAGGGACAGTGATCAAGAGAGGGTAGTAACGGGCAGGTTGACCTCTCCTTTCATTACCACGAAAGGCAGGAATGCTCAGGCTAAAATTTACTGCTGGGAGCGGGAGGGAAGAGGGAACAGCAGCCATCCAACCCGACACCAAAAGCATCGTTTTCCGTCGCGATGGCTTTTCTTTTCTCTTTACCAATATGGCGCCTGGTCCAGCCACACCTGACGCTGGAACCAAAAAGTCCAGTACAACATCCCTAGGAGTACTTGCTGTCACCGACAGCCTACCAGCTCTAGCCAACACTACACTTTGCTCCTTTCTGTTCATGCCTGAGGACTCCAAGGACATGGTAGTTTATATCCCACTACCAAAATGGCGAAAGGAGAAGCATTCTCGTTAGGGCCTTCAGCTGACAATACGCCTGCGCGGAGCCGGCCGTGTTGCTGTGGGGCGGGAGGGGAGCATCCTCAACACGCCTGCGCGGGAACAGAGTAGTCTTGGTCTATACTCAAACACCAATGGATGAAGAATCCCCATGTTCCTGCGGCTGCGCTATGACCCTGAGGCGCTCTCCCAGGCGCCTGCGCGAGACCTCAAGTCCCGCCCTTTTCTCTCAGTACGCTGGCGCAGGGCAGAAAGGCGGGGCTTCGGCTCTCCAGACGAATGCCAGCGCGGCTGCGCGCTGGGGGGTACCCCCTCACTGCGGCTGCGCGGGAGCCCGGCCGCCGGCTGTCACTGCGGTTGCGCGCGGCGAGCGGCGATCCCGGGGCGCCTGCGCGGGTGGCTTTGCGGGCGCTCGCGGTAAGTTTGCGCCAAGTGCGCGGCAGCCGGGACGCAGACGGCGGCGGCGGCGAGAGGCGGAGCCCGGGGACCACCCCCCATCACCCTCCCCGCAGTCACCTCACGTACCACAACCTCACCTAACCTCTCACCCCCACTCCGATCCCCCCAACCCCGGGATGGCAGCGCCCGCCAGCTTTCCCGGCCGGACCAGCGGTCGCCAGCACCGGCTTTAGCCTGTGGGACTAGGCCCCGCCGAGGCCTGACCCCCGGAGCCGGGACCCACCGTGCAGCCAGACGCCGGGCCGGGGCTGAGGGGCCGCTCCCCCCTCACGGCCCGTGGGGAGGACGCTGCCGTCCCGGGGACTGGGGGCCGGGGGGTGGGGGGGAGCCAGGGCGAGGAAGTCGGGACCCGTGTTTGGAAAAAAGAAGGGGGGCCGGGGTCAGGAGCACCCCCTCCCCCCGTTTCCCCCCTCCCCCCGGGGTTGGGGGGGCCGGAGCAGAGAGCGCCCAGCCCGGGAGGTGGATGAATGTGGGAGAAAATGGAGACCAAGACGATCGTGTACGACTTGGACACGTCGGGGGGGCTGATGGAGGTAAGAGTGGCCCTCCTCATCCCCTTCCCCCAGCGCCGGGAGGGAACCTCCGCCCTCCGCCCCACAAAGCCGGCCCTGAGTTCGCAGCGCAAGAGGGCCGGGGGGGGGTGGGCTCTTCCTCACCCAGACTCTCCCTCCCATCTTTGCAACTCGGGGGGCTACGCTTAGCCGCCGAGGACGTTTGCAGCAGTTTCACCTACCCGCCGCCCTCGATTCGCTCTCCCGAGGCGCCAACCCACTCCATCTCGTTGCACCGGCGGGCCTCCCCACCCCCTTCTTGTCGGCCCCTTTGTGCTTCCCCCAGCACGTCCGGGTACTGGGCTTCAGGCCTCTCCCGAGCCTGGCTTTGGAGTCCCCCACTGTCCATACAAGGAAGTGGCGAGAAGGGAACCGCGCACCCTCTCCCCATCCCCCTACTCTGATCCTCCCCATTTGGAAGAAGCCGTTCTCGTTGTTGTGCTGCAGGAACGCGGTTAGGTTGGGCTCCCCCTGGTTCCGGGGGCTGAGAGGTTCTGGGAGCAGGCTGGATGGGAGGAAGAAGGACAAAAGGGGGGAGAGGGGTGGGTGACGGAGAAGCCGCGCCGGGGGGGCGACGGACCGCCCGGGACCTCCGAGTGTGCACACACGCCATTTGTATGTGTGTGCAGCAAATCCAAGCTCTGCTGGCTCCCCCCAAGACGGACGAGGCAGAAAAGCGGAGTCGGAAGCCTGAGAAGGAGCCCCGGCGAAGCGGCAGGGCCACCAACCACGACAGCTGCGATAGCTGCAAAGAAGGTGGGGATCTCCTGTGCTGTGACCACTGCCCGGCCGCCTTCCATCTCCAGTGCTGGTAAGGTCTGGGGACCCCTCCGGAGCCCCTTGGCGGACCCTTCTCGGAACATTCCTTCACCCGGCCTACCCGTGGCTGCCGAAATAACGGGCGATTGCAGCCGCTAGCTTTCTGCAGCCGCTGGGGCCAGCGCCTCCCCGCCCCCAGGTGCTGCCCGGATCCGGCCGTTTGGGGGGGGAGGAGCAGCAGTGGGTCCGGACCCCGAGGTGGGGGTTGGGAGGGGTGAGGAGAGCCCCATCTGGGATTGGAAGTCACTGAGGAGCCGGGACGGAGCCGGTGGGGCACGGCCGACGGTGGCGGGGAGGAAGGGGAGGAGCTCCGGGCCCTGCGCCGCTCGGCTCCCCGCGCGCCCGCCGCCCTCGGGCTCCTGCCTGGCTGAGCTGT
Source organism: Balaenoptera borealis (assembly GCF_965194805.1). Taxonomy (NCBI): domain Eukaryota; kingdom Metazoa; phylum Chordata; class Mammalia; order Artiodactyla; family Balaenopteridae; genus Balaenoptera; species Balaenoptera borealis. The sequence continues at coordinate 45,587,266 of NC_138879.1, read as the reverse complement.
CCTCGCGGTGGGTGCGCGGAGCCCTCGGCGGCCGGAGCTGCCCTGGTCCAGACCCGCGGGACCCGGCGCCCGGGCGCTCCCGGCTGTGGAAGAAATCATGGAGGGTGTCTCTCGAGTCCGCCTCTTCTCTCTGCCTCTCTGTTTACAATATGGCGACCTGCCTTTAAATTATATTTTTATTCTCAGCGCCATTTTGGCTGCATATATGATTTGCAAACGTCTCCCGGGGAACGGTGGGGGTTGCCTCGGGGTCCTTTCTGCGGAAGCTCCTCGGGGGCCGGGGCTGGGATCTTGCCGCTTTAGTCCCCTTTCTCTGCCGCCGCTTGCCCCCTGTTGCCTGTCGGAGCTGCCTCCCTCTTCCCTCCCCGCCCCGCGCTGCCGCCTCTTGGGAAATCGGACCGGGTTAGACAATTAAAATTGCCATTGGGCGCCGATTTCACTTCTCCGCTCGGGATCGGCGAACCCTTCGCTGCAGAATTCTTTGCTGCCGGGGTTAGGATTGTGTGTGGTGGCTCCGCGAGGGCATTTTTAAGGACCGGAGAGCTGGAAAGCTGTGCGCTTTCCGCCCGCCCCCGCCCCACGCTTACTGAACGCGAGGGGAGGGGAGAGACCGAAGAGGGAGGGAGGGACCAGGGTTGGTCGCCCGCTGCTTGATCCTCCTCTGCAGCTCAGCCCAGAACAGTCCGGCCAAGAAGAGTTTAAACTCCAGGTTCTGCCTGGAGAAATCACCTCTGCCCTCCACAAAAATCCCACATCTGCGCCGGGACCCCGATTGCATCTTGTTCTGATGGGTCTTGTTCTGTTCAGCAACAGTTGACTGAGGCAGACGTTTATGAGAGGAGATGGCTGGAGAGAGAGGGAAGGAGAGGGGCTGTTCTGTTTGTTCCCACCCGTTTTTGATGTTGCCTCTTTTAGCTCTCTGTTTTTAAAAAAAAAAAAAAAAAGTGGTTTTCCTTAAGCTCTCTACACAGTTCCATTAACATTCCGTTTCTCGGTTGGTGGAATAGTGCCCATTGTATATTTGTACTAATTGCAGGTTTTGGAACACTTATTAGACAGATGACTGAGACTGGGCAAATTAAGTCTGTGGTCAGGAGTTTTGTAGGAAGCTCCCATTACCATTCCCAAGATTCCTTTGCCCAGGAGAGCACCCCATCTTGGCTTGTAATGTTGCAGAGACAAAAATGATTATCCTGGAGGAAGCTTTGCCAATGGCTTTAAAATTTTTATTGTGAAGTGACTAATACCAGCAGTAAGGGTCTGTGGTTTTTAACCTTTGCTTCCTGTTGGTATAAGGTGTAATCCACCTGGAAAAAAAAATCTCCTGTCAAGTTTCCTGTGCTGTTCTTGAGCACAGAAGAGATTTGTACCTGGATGTGTTGTGTTGCTCACCAGTTATTCCCTGTTGCTTATGTTTTTCTTATTGTGCTTGTTTGATACATACTAAGACTGAATTGTAGACTTTTTGATTTAAAATGTGGATTAATGTTTTACCTGTAGAATGAAGTTACTGTTAACCAAGAATGGTGATTCCCATACTGAGTGAGAATTTTGTAAGCTCTTTATTATTGTTTGTTTAATAAAGCTGAAATTGTTTATTAGAAACTTCAGGCATAGAAAAAGTGTGCTGTTTTGCCTGAGATTGGGCTTTCAAACTATAAAACCTAACCCCTGAATCTTTGAATTTGATGAGTTCAAGTCTTGTCAAATTTTAACAATTAACAGTTCTACTTTAGCTGGTAGGAGAGAGGGAGGGGCTTCTAGCTGTTAGTGAGATTCAGACTGTGCATTTCACTGACTACTTTTTTTTTAAGACCATGAATGGGAACTGGTAATCAGAGCTTTGAGAATCCTAGTAAATGAGGCAGAGCTTGTTTCACATCTCCAGTTCCCTCTTTGAAGATGCCAGTACTGAATGTACCATTGACTTATTTGAGTAGTTACATATATCACAAAACGTTGCAGATATTGATACAAAGGCAGGAACCCTTCTTTCAAGTGAGGCTTACCCCACTTTCCTGCCTCCTACCCCACACTCTTTCTAGCCCAAGTGAAATATTTCATTAACCATCTCAACCCGAGTAGTTAGGTCAAGCACTTAACGGTGTCAGAAAATTTTGATTCCTGGGTGTGCTCATGGTAATTTGTCCCGTTATTGTTTATTTGTGTCATGTGGGAGTGAGGTTAGGAGGTGTGACTATATTTTCTCTTGCTTCCCTTTTTAACTAAGACTGGATTATTTAGATAAGCATAGTAATGATAATTTTCCTTATGTACAGAATGTTCAAAAGTGAAGATGGCGTTTTGCAAACCCTGTAGGTCATAATTGCAATGCTGCTGTGGGTCTCCATTCAAAATTCTGTGAGACAAGGCCTCTTTCAGTCTCTGGTGGCCTTTCCAGCTTGCCTCCCAGTGAACAGCATCTAGTAAAATGCTCCCGAAGTGATTCTAGGCCAGCTTTACCTCTTGGGCTTAGTGACATGGCCATAACCACAGGGGATTTTTCCTAAGGTAATCTACTGGAGGAAATGACTGGTCACATAAGCTGTATTAATTGTCTTGTCTTATCTCAGGGGCCAGGGCTCTGTATGAGAAACAGTCCTTTCTTCCCAGTTAGACTGGGAGCCCTCTTTCTGGGTTTTCTCTGATGAGCTTCTGGGTGAGGGAATGAATTGTCCTGTGCTCAGTACCATGAACTCACTGAAGAATTAAACTTGAGCTGATGTCTTCATATTTGTTTAAGTGATAGTGTAATCATTTTATCCAAGTTTAACTGGTTTATCAATTATTCAGAGTGGGGTTAGGGGTTACTAAACCTGCTCCTAGAGAATTAGGAAGAGATGTTTTTAAGTGTTCCCTGGGGAACCTGACCTTTATCATAATTGTTGTGCCATAAGTTGAGCTTTCCGAAAATACTGATCTTCATGGACTGGTCTCTAAAAATTGGCCTTAAAAAAAAAAAAAAAAATTTAGACTAACTGGTGGAGCTCTGGTTGCCGCAGACCCATCTTTCTGTTTGAGATGGATAGGATTGTTCTCACTGATAAAGTGAATACCATAGGCATCAGTAATGAGGCTGACTGGAACCTGGATGGTTTCCTCTGATTGCATTTTGCTCCAAACAGTCTGAGCGACCAGAACTGTCTGGTTGAGAAGTGCATCTACCTCAGCAGACCTCAGCATGGTCGCTTCCCGTCAGACAGATTTCTGTAGCATTTGCCTCCGCATGTTATATTTGGAATTGTTGGCCGGCTTTCCTCTCTCTGGTGTTGGCAGCATGATCCAGAATGAGGTTTTCGAAGAATGAGAGTAAAAAGGTCTCTGTGCACAGGCAAAACGAAGCTCAGCTTGGAGTTTTGCATATTTAATTTTCAGTGAGTCATAACAAGAAAGGTTTCACACACACAGTAGAAAACTGCCTTGCAGAAAATCTATACTGTTTGAACTTTTAAGGAGGTGATTTTTCTGATTTTGTTGTGTTTAGCTCGTCATTAGAATAGTATCAGGCAAGTGGTGAATTAAAATACATTTGTTTTAACATTATCTTATACATCTTTTGTTTCTGACATTCCAAGTGCTTGGAAGCCTGGCACTGAAGAACTGGAGGTGACAGCATCTGGACTCCCTCCCTTCACTCTGCCCCCTCAATAGTAAAATAACTCAACAATAAACAAACCTAATTTGGTTTTGTGTGTATTTTATTTATTTTTGCATTTGCTGTGTTGTGTTGGAATCTGGGTGTGTAGTATTGTTTTTAAATGGTCCACTCAAACAGGAAGGGTCTAGTAACATTTAACTTTAACTCAATTTCACATGCATGCTTCGTCAAATTAATGTGGGGCTCCGGGGCCAATTTTTATGAAATGAGTGCTTTAGTTCAAAGATAAGGGATAATCGCTGTTTAAAAATATAAGACTAATACTTGGTATGAGTTGTTTACTCACAAAAGTTTGTGACCCAGATGGCTTTGGTTGAGAAAGGAAGCGTCAGAAATATTAAAACCGGAAAGAGAGGTAATACTTCTCAGAGGTAACAGTTTTTGTGTAATTTAAGGCAAGTACTTAGTGGTACTGTTGTAGGAAATTTTTCGTTTCAGGCTTGTCCCAAAATTAATTACCATACTCAGTGAAAGGTAGGATGCAGTTATAATCTCATCAATCTCCTGCTGTTCCTTAAGGCTCTCAAAGTACTTTACAGATGGGCTCCACTAGTACATTAGGGCTGTTTGGGGCCTTTGTAAATGAGTTGTGTTGTTTTTTACATGTTTAAATGTGTAAAAGCCATATTTAGGTACAGCCTTCATTTTAATCTGGAGATGAGATTCATGTTGGTCTTTTTAAAATTCTTAATCAAGTATGTTTCCAAGAGAATTTTTTTAAAGCCAAATCATAAAGACAAATAAATTACCTGATTTGAACTGAAAAGGAATTCAAATTGTCACTACTGTGTGTTGAATGAAACACTTTTTTATTAAGCTCTGAGTGAAAGTACAAGTGTTACTCAAAAGGGCTCAGTGAGTTTTCCAGGTTCATCCTTCTAGGATTTGTTGGTGCTTCATTCCTTTTTATGGCTGAATACTATTCTGTGTATGGCTATACCATATTTTTCTAGTCCATTCATCAGTTGATGGATATTTGGGTTGTTTCTTCTTTTTGCTGTTGTGAATAATCATGCTATGAATACTTGTGTGCAAGTTTTTGTGTGGATATCTGTTTTCATTTCTCTTAGGTATATACCCAGGAGTGAAATCACTGGGTCATATGGTAACTCTTACATTTAACCTATGAAGAACTGCCAGACTATTTTCCAAAGTGGCTGCATCATTTTACATTCCCACCAGCAGTGCACGAGCATTCCAATTTCTCCACATCCTTTCCAATACTTGCTATTACCTGCCTTCTTGATTAAAGCCATCCTATGGCTATGAAGTGCTATCTCATTGTGGTTTTGATTTGCATTTGCCTGATGGCTAACGATACTGAACATCTTTTCATGTGCTTCTTGGCCATTTGTATATTTTCTTGGAGAAATGTCTATTCAGATCCTTTGTCCAGTTTTTATCAGCTTATTTGGTTTTTTATTATTGAGTTGTAAAAGTTCTTTATATATTCTAGATACAAGTCCCTTGTCAGATATATGATTTGCAAGTATTTTCTCCCATTCTGTGGGTTGTCTTTTCACTTCCCCTATCTTTTTATTTTTTAATTTTTAGTCTTACCTAGAAAAAGATGGTTGATTTAACCACACTTGAATGTCTATATCTATATTGTCTATGTAATGACAATAAGTAAAGGATTTCTTCTGTGAACTCAGTCAAGATGGTGTATCTCAGTGGAGGGAACCTTATGATGATTTGGTGTGTTGCTATTTCAGCTTTTCTGGGTGACTCCTCTTAGCAAAGAAGTCTAAGGCTGGAAGTTACCCTAGAGGCAGTATAAAAAATCCACCACCTGCCCTAAGGCAGGATGCCCACCTGGCTCCCACCAGCCACAATAGAAAATTTCTGTGTATAGGCACTTCTCATACTTGGAGGCCCCTGGTTCCTGGTTTAAGGAGGAAGATTTTAATCACTTCAGGTTGATTGGTAACTGCTTGGGGTGGAAATAACTACAGATCAGTTAATGAGCTTTTGATCCCGGTGAACAAGAACAAAAAGTTGTTCGAACAGTGCAGTGAACTCACCTATTTATACATGTCTTTATGTAAGCCCAGATAGCAGTAAATAGCGAGGCGGCATGCAGAGAATATTTGCTTGAAGGTTTTATATAGCTTATAAAAAGAAACCGTCTACTTTGATGCTCCCTAGAAATGCAGGTGTCCTGCTTCTTAACAGAAATGGGTATATTTTTTCTTCTACAAGTGATAGGGCGATAGAAAATAGATGAAGCTGAATGTTGTTTGCTTTGAGTTGTAAGTAGAGTACTGAAATCCATCTCTGAACTTTCTTGTCCCACCCCCAGTGCATACACAACAGTTCCTTGGGTGTGTAGTTAAGCAGACCAATCTGGTGGAAAATTCTGGTTGAGGTTATGATGGCATTTACTATGATAATGCAGCACAGGCTCCTGGAAATGCATTCTTGTTTTCTGGGGGTTTTTTGTTTGTTTGTTTTTGTTTTTTATTTTTGTCTGCGCTGGGTGTTCATTGCGGCGCGCAGGCTCTTCGTTGTGGGCTCAGTAGTTGCAGCCTGAGGGCTTAGTTGCCACGTGGCATGTGGGATCCCAGTTCCCCGACCAGGGATTGAACCCATGTCCCCTGCATTGGAAGACGGATTCTCAACCACTGGACCACCAAGGAAGTCCCTGCATTTTTGTTTTAAGGTGCCAGAGTTTTAAGTCACCAGAGCAGGGAAAAAAAAAAGTTTGTTTTCCCAACTCCACTTTGCTCTTCCTTTGACTTAAAGTCCCCAGGGAGTACAACATGGCCAGCTGCATTGCCATTCATGAGTGACACTTATAAGAGCACCTCTGCATAATGCTAGCCTCCCAAGAGAGAGGACAGGAGTACAGCTGTCCCCCTGCCAGTTTCCTGAAAGAGGAGGACATTGTATTCAGTGCAAGTCCTAGACCAGATTTCAGAAAGGCACTTTGGTGTTGCAGATTTGTCACCATGCCCAGGACGCATGCACAGGTCGCTAGCTGACTGCTTTTCCCATGACTCAACAACAGTTAAGAAGAATAAGAAGGTGACTCTTTTTTCTGCCTGCCACTTACAGATATCAAAATCCTCATCCTTTAAGCCTTTAATTATTTCTAAATCTAGTTTCAGCAAATAAGAATAAAGATGAAGTTTTGTGTGGGAGGCAAAAGACACTGAGGGGTATAATGGGCACTGACAAAAGAAGAAACCGTTGATTGGACCCATCAGCAAAAAGGAACTTGGCTGTTACATACAGCTGTTGCTGAATTCACAATAAGCAAATTCCAAGTACACCTTGCAGATTGATGAAATTTTCTAAGAAAAACTTGACTTGCTCATTCAAAGAACTACTTTCCCTTTTGCAATCCTGTACTAAATGCTCATTAAACTACTTGAAAGCCAGAGACTGACCCATTTCCTCTGCTCATTGCTGCGTAATACTTAGTGGTATTACAAATGAGAGACGTGCGAAGATAAACACTGGTTGGGGAACAGAAATGATGTCTGGGTTCTTCGAAGTGGATGGTACCTTTGTTAACACAAACACATGGTGACTCTTCCTTTCTCCCTAATTACGTTTGCTTTTCTGTATGTTAGTAGCTTTGGTGTTTAATCTTCGCCCTTCCCCTGTTTTCTGACAAATTGTGCAGGGTATCTCCCAGGAAATGTTTCCCGGTCTTGAAAGGACAAAAGACTTAGTAACAGCAGGGCGGGGGAGGCAGGTGGCGGGGACTCAATGCCTGAACCTAGCGTTAGTCTTTCCCACTGATTTGGGCTCTGCGTGAGGCTCTTTTTGAAATAAGCTCAAGTGAGCAGGAGAGGACTCTCTGTGGCGTTTGAGTTTGACTGTAGCCCAAAGACATCACTTTACCTCCAAGCCAGGCAGGGGTGGGGGAACTCTCAGAATTACTAGCAAGGTTGAATTCTAGAGTGGAAACCTGTTTGTGGCAGCACAAGCACATTTATAGTCTTTTATCCAGCTGTGATCCTCAGAGGGTTGTTGGATATTTTTTCCTCCTGTCTGCATTTGTACAAAGAGCAGAAAAGCTAATGAAATGCATGGAACTTCGAGTGAGTTTAGAAAAGTCTCTGCATTACGAAACTGGGCAATGTGGAGCTACTCCTGTTCTTTCCACCAGCCATGGGCTCCTGTGATGAGCTGTGAGCTTTTTAATTCCCATGTTCACTGAACCCTCAGGTAGAGTTCTACTGATTCATGTTTTTTTTGTTTGTTTGTTTGTTTGTTTGGCTGCGTTGGGTCTTCCTTGCTGTGCACGGGCTTTCTCTAGTTGCGGCGAGCAGGGGCTACTCTTCGTTGTGGTGCACAGGCTTCTCATTGCAGTGGCTTCTCTTGCTGCAGAGCATGGGATCTAGGTGCACGGGCTTCAGTAGTTGCAACACGTGGGCTCAGTAGTTGTGGCTCGTGGGCACACGGGCTTAGTTGCTCTGCGGCATGTGGGATCTTCCCGGACCAGGGCTCGAACCCATGTCCCCTGCATTGGCAGGCGGATTCTTAACCACTGCGCCACCAGGGAAGTCCCTCTACTGATTCTTGGTTTTCACAAAGCTCTGGAAACATTAGAGGGAAACTCTGTGGTGAACTTTTTCCATTAACAATCATCAATTATTGGTCAAAATACATTGTGAAAATTATACTACATAAATCTCATTAAATGTGTTTAAACCTGTAACTTTTCATAGTTCTATACGTGGGTTGGCTATATTTAACTTTCCTTGATCTTGCTTGCCATTTTTCTGAAAGAATGTCTTAAATGTAGGGAGAACTATGTCACTAATTTTGACCTTCATTGAGAAACATTGTTTTGCTTTATTATCTTCGTTTTGCTTTATCCCTCCTTGGTAGTCCTCTTGGTTTTGCCTGGCGTAGATGACACTTAGCCATTCTAACTCAAAGCAGTTCCGACGCCTGATTCCATGATATCAGACATCTTTGACTTCAGGCTGCAGTTTGTGGTGTTGTAGGATGCTGTATAGTAAGAAGAGTGTCTGCAGGTTATTTAAGTTACAGGAAAGAGCTCATGTGCAAGGCTTGTATGCTTGCTGTATACAAGCTTTCCACACATCTTACCATTTGTGTGCACACATTCAGGCCCTTAGGGTGATTGTTCTTTGGTTAGGGACCATCTGAGAGAAAAGTGGGCCGAAGGGAAAAATCATGGCACTCTGTCTCTGACAAGTATGTTCAACTCCTAAATAGGTCACCAGGGGTATAACTGGAAGGCTTCAGAAGCCCAAGTCAGCACTTAGCTGTGGCATCAAACCACGACAGCACAGTTTGACAGCGTGCCCAGGAGATTACTTCAGTCATGCAGGGTGGGGAGCTTTGAGGTTTCTGAGTAGTTTGGGGAGGGGCGAGGGTAAGGGTAAAAGAAGAGGGGAATAAGTCCTGTGCTGTTTTGGCCCAAATAGTAGCATTATTCTTTAATTTTTTTAAATTTTTGTTTGTGTTGGGTCTTCATTGCTGCACATGGGCTTTCTCTAGTTGCAGCGAGCGGGGGCTGCTCTTCTTTGCGGTACGCGGGCTTCTCATTGTGGTGGCTTCTCTTGTTGTGGAGCATGGGCTCTAGGCACGCGGGCTTCAGTAGTTGTGGCGCACAGGCTTAGTTGCTCCACGGCATGTGGGATCTTTCTGGGCCAGGGCTTGAATCCGTGTCCCGTGCACTGGCAGGCGGATTCTTTTTTTTTTTTTTTCTTTTTTTTAAATTTAATTTATTTATTTTTGGCTGTGTTGGGTCTTTGTTGCTGTGCACGGGCTTTCTCTAGTGGCGGCGGGGGGGGCTACTCTTGGTTACAGTGCACGGGCTTCTCATTGCATTGGCTTCTCTTGTTGCGGAGCACAGACTCCAGGCGCACAGGCTTCAGTAGTTGTGGCATGTGGGCTCAGTAGTTGTGGCTCGCAGGCTCAGTAGCTGTGATGCACGGGCTTAGTTGCTCCGCGACATGTAGGATCCTCCCGGACCAGGGCTCAAACCCGTGTCCCCTGCATTGGCAGGCAGATTCTCAACCACTGCGTGGCAGGAGGATTCTTAACCACTGTGCCACCAGGGAAGTCCCAGTAGCATTATTCTTCTTCCGTCGTTTTTTTTTGGAAGACCCTGTCAGAGGAGAGTAAATGAAGCAGAAATCCTCCTTAGGGAAAAGCAGCTGAGCCTTGGGTAAAAACCCGCTCTCTGCATTTAGTTGGATTTCAAATAGATATTCTCCCTAAGATGTTACTGTTTTTAGTTTTCCCAGCCTTTATAGAATTTTAGGTCCAATATCTAAGATGTGAACTGGTCCAGGTTCCCTGAGCTGTGTCTGCAAGAAGAGTGTAGCCTATTTCCTTATTCTTGATAGTCCACTAAAATTTGACCATGGAACAGTACCCAGTTTTCCATATCTTTGAGACTCTTATGGAATACACAATTAAAAGTGTTGGTTCTTTCCAATGGAATATTCCCTGGGAGTATTAGAAAGTGACTGTTGGGGATGTATGTATATGTATAGCTGATTCACTTTGTTATACAGCAGAAACTAACACAACATTGTACAGCAATTATACTCCAATAAAGATGTTAAAAAAATTTTTTTTAAATAAATAAGTAAAATTCTTTGTTGCCAAAAAAAAAAAAGAAAGTGACTGTTGAGGCCAGAATATTGACTCTTTTCTAAAATAGGTGGGCTCCAGCATCCATCATAAGGTGAATGAATGAAGCCCATTTTTTAAATGTTTGCAGCCAGCTCATTTTCCATTGTAGAGAAGCCAGGATTGCAAGAATAGGCAAACCAGTGGTAGATCAGGTCCTATGGCACCAGGCTTGGCTTGTAGAGAAGTTAGCAGAGGCAAACACCTGTTATAACTGTTGGTGTTCTACCCTCCCTCCTTCTTTCCCTGCACTTCTTATAACCCTCTTCTCCAGGTGTCCTTCACTGGGAGGATGCCCCAAGCCAGCTCTACATAGAAGGAAATAAAATTTGGGGGCACAGTCAGCTAGCTTGAAAGGATTATATGCCTGTGGAAGTGACGCAACTAGCTAAGTTTCTCAATAGGGCGTTTGTAATGGCCTGGCACTTCATTGGCCTCCTTGTTAACACAGCTACTAAGACTCTGCATGAAAAAACCAGCAGCCCTTGTACTTTTTATGTACTTTGTGGCATTAGCTGTATTTGAGTCAGTAGCTGGGATAAAGGAGAGTAAGAAATTAAGGTTCAGGGACCCCCATGAACTTTCTCTCTGCTTTCATCTCTCCAGTATCCTTCAATATGACCCTCTTCTCTGCCTTTGAAAGGTAGGCCATCCATGAAGGGAAAAGCTGATACCCACACAAGTGTCCAGAGAAAGCTTACTATTTCTGCTGGCATTTAAGTTTCATTAAATTTTGTTCCCTCAAAACACAGATCATTAAATTTGGGAATTATTAATATAGCTTTTAATTTAAGTTTTAAAAGATATTGTTAAATTAAACTTTACCCATCACCTCTTAGCTTTTCCAGGACAGAAGCTGATTTCAATTTATAAAAGGCTTGTTTTCTGTGCTGATAGGTGCCTTTATAGATCCAGATGGCTGCTAGGAGGCTGGGACATGGTTGTAGTCCTGTCAGCGATCACCCTCGCTCCCCTTTTGACTGGTACCAACACGTTTCCTGAGCGGGCCGAGAGCAGCAGGGCCAGTCTGAGAGAGAGGAGGCCTGTTCTGAGCATGTATTATCTTCTGCAGTTGGTCTTACACGATGCCGTGAAATATAGATGCAGGATTTTTATCTGGTAGTGGACCTCACATGGATGGATGAGACCCATGAACTGTGAAATTAAAAATCAAAACTGCTCAGTGCCGTTGTTTGCTTGCTGAATACCCCACCACCACCAAAAAGGGGGGGAGAAGGGACATACAGATGACGCGGGGCAGCGGCAGCGGAATCTTTCTTAGTCTGATATTTTATTTCAACTGAAATGACGGTTTATGTAGCTAGAGAGTTTCTGATTCTTGGAGAATGATGGGTTCTGACAGGAGGGACCCTAACCAGGGTCATTTGACTGACCTCTTTTAGAAGAGAACCTGAGTGGAAGGCTGTTGTTGGTATTTTGTGTGCAGACATGCTGTTTGCACAGTGTTCCTGTTAAGTGTTTGTGTTAAGTAGAATATTTTTGTCAGTCCAGGAAGAGAAAATGGAGTGTGTTCTTTCTTAAGTATTTTTCATCCACTTGCTTCCTCTTGTCCTAAGACATACACCAAAGCTTATAATTTGGTTAAGTGATATTTTCATGTCTCTCCGGCTCCCTTTGGCTCAAGTTTTAAAATGTCAGTGTTGCTTGGCTGGATGGACAGTTGCAAGCCATACATCAGTAAAAACATATTAAAAAAAAAAAGTCCACAGCCCAACGCCATTTTTATCTGCATGTTGTAATGTAAAAAACAGGTCTCTGAAATAAAAGGCAGTCTTTTCTGCTTCTCTGTCTCCCTTCACCTCTCCCCTCCTCCCTTTGTTCTCTTGTTCCCCTCCCCCTTCTCTCTTCCAGTTCCATATTGAAAAACTGCTTGTGCTGGGTGGATAATTAACGCAGAGCTATGGAGCAACAGGTCCCACTGGTGGCGACTAAATCTGAAGTAAATGTTAATGTCGTGCAGGTTCACATATATTAACAGGCGAGGGAGATGAGTGAGGTTAGACTCCGATCAACCACACTGGTATATGACTTGAAATAGATCCTCTTAATCAGAGAGCCAAGAACCATGACAACTACCAACATCTTCCACCTGCAGTGGTGAGCTGCAGCCTCATTAGTGAATGAAAGAGGCATTCTAAATTAAAACTGGGCTCTGTCCTTGGGCTGTAAGTTGGGATCATCTGGCTCTGGGCTTTGAATCTTTGACACGGAGAGGTCTGTCAGTGCAGGCATTACAGTTAGCTGAGGGGTGTATGTTTGTGGTTTTCTCTTCGATGACTCCAGAAATAGACCAATCTAGACACCCTCTTCAGCAACAGAGATGCATCATTTGTATTTGTTTATGGAAGTTCAGATGCTAGAGTCCCGCTGCAGAGGTTGGCTTTAGGAGTTTTAGTTTGAAAAAATTAACGTCTTTGTCCAGCTTTTTAATTGGTTTGTGTGCAGATGTTACTGTTAACAGTTTATAGGCCCTCTCAGGCCTCACAGAGAGCCACACCAAACTCTGAGACGCATACTCTTCAGTCGTACAATCTCTGAAGATTTAGAGCTCTATTGTTATGAAGTATTTTATAGCTAACAGTGTCTTCAAGATCAGGTAGTGGTTAAAATAAATAACAAGTTGGAGAGCAGTGAACAGTCACTTTCTGGCCAGGAATTGCAGGCCAGGGCTTTTTTTTTTTTTTTTTTTTTATGGCTGTGTTGGGTCTTCGTTTCTGCGTGAGGGCTTTCTCTAGTTGTGGCAAGCGGGGGCCACTCTTCATCGCGGTGCGCGGGCCTCTCACTATTGCGGCCTCTCTTGTTGCGGAGCACAGGCTCCAGACGTGCAGGCTCAGTAGTTGTGGCTCACGGGCCTAGTTGCTCCGCAGCACGTGGGATCTTCCCAGACCAGGGCTCGAACCCGCGTCCCCTGCAATGGCAGGCAGACTCTCAACCACTGCGCCACCAGGGAAGCCCCAGGCCAGGGCTTTTTAACAAACGATCTGGAAGGAAACATCCATAGCCATGAAGATGGGAAGATATTCTGCAAGAGCGCCATGCTCACAGGGCACTCTCTTCTCTGCCGTGGAGAAGGGTGCCTGTCTCGCAGCACCGCAGGCCATATTCTTTTGAAGTCAGAAAATAAAATAAAGGCCCTTGGCCTGTTGGCTAAAGAGCTACCAGTTTTCCAAGACAAGCCAGCTCACATAGAGAAAATGACTCGTCCAGGGCTCACCTTCCTTCCCAGGACGTAGACAGTTCTCAGAAGGAATCTAAAGGCTCAAGTAATATTGTATGCTAGGTGGACTTTAGTCTCTGTTCCCAGGGAAGTGTCTCCACTCCCAGAACCTTCCTTTCATCAGGTAGGTTTTCAAAATACAGAAATATACTTTCTTCTAAAACTATAGTCTCCTTGTGAACACCTCAAGATCCTTAACTTCACCATCTTTAAAGGATCACTGGCTTAATTACCATTAGCTGAATAGCAGTTGTTGAGATGTGGAAAGAGTAGGGGAGAGGCCACCGTCACCTTCAGGTACCAAAAGACCAAAGTTCTGAGGCTCTGTTTTGAGTCTGGCATCCATGAGCTGTTGAGTTTTATATAGGTCTGTATGGCAAGAATCAGTTTGTAGTTGATTATATGTGGTCTCATTACCAACTGTCCTTTTCACATTATGATCCCTGAGAGCAAGGACCATTTCTGAAATCTCACCACTTAGCACATTGCCTAGCATAACATAGTGTCCAATAAATGCTTGAGTGGATGACTCTGGTCCTCTCTCCCTAAAGGCCGTGTTTCTTGATGGGTTAGATCATAACTTGTTTGCTTTGTGTCCTTCCTCTAGCATGGTACCTCCAGTGTGGCATTGGTTAGTAAGCAGTGGGAACTCAATAAATATTGACTAAAGGAGAGGGGAATGCTCAACCCTGTGGTTGAGGAAGATACCGTGACGGATATTCCACTGTGTTCTCTAGAAATAAGAGAACTACCTAGAAATCAGATTGAGCTCAAGATTTGGAAGAACCAGGAAGCTGATTTTGGTTCTAATTCTGCTTTCTGACTCCATGGCTTTAGATAAGTCTGTTTAGAGATACCTGTATGATGGGAGTAAGAATTAATTTTCACAGTATGATGGTGAAGATCAAATAAGAGCATCTGTGAAAACACTTTGTGAACTGTAATAGACTAGATGTAAAATGAGATTATCACTCTGCTATTTCTAAGCTTTAGCGATTAGGAAGCATATTGATGTCTTTATAAGCAGCACTGGCTCATTAGTGTTTTCATGGTTTTTACTGCTAAGCAGCAGAAACTGATAATTTTAGCACTACCTGACTTTTAACTTTTAATGATTTCCTTTTGTAGAGGATGGCTCTCAGTACCCTGTCTTCACTGATATATGGGGATGAGAGGGAGCTGGAACAGAGCGATGTTTTTCTTGACAGGCATATCATGATTTAAAGATTCTGGCATGCATGTAATTGTTTTGAAGTTCATACTTAACTTATGAGAACATGGCGGGGAAGGAGCTTTAAGATGGGTGGATGAGGTGGGGAAGTCCTCAGGATGTGTATCTGAGTACCCCGAGGCTGCAGAATCTCCTTTCTCCCTGGAATCCTTTCTTGGTTGACAGTATTTCTCGTATGGAACAAAATTAGTCTGTTTGCAGAACAACATCTTCCAGAACTAGTTCCTGAGCTTATTACCCCAATGGCAGCCTGTCTTTCCTTGAGTCATTTCATGAATCCTTTTCCTCTAGATGTTTGAGTTGAAAAACTGCCTTCTAATTTTTGGCTGTGTTGAGTCTTTGTTGCTGTGCGGGTTTTCTCTAGTTGTGGCAGGCGGGGGGCTACTCTTCCTTGTGGTGCGCAGGCTTCTCATTGCGGGCTTCTTGTTGCAGAGCACGGGCTCTAGGTGCGCGGGCTTCAGTAGTTGTGGCACGCAGGCTCAGTAGTTGTGGCGCACGGGCTTAATTGCTCCGTGGCCTGTGGGGATCTTCCCGGACCAGGGCTCGAACCCACATCCCCGGCGTTGGCAGGCGGATTCTTAGCCACTGCGCCACCAGGGAAGTCCCACCATATTTTCAGATTTATTTCAAGATGCATGTTCTGTCTCTAAGAAAGCAGCAAAATCCCAACAAGGCCTCACTCTTTTAAATGTTCTGTGTTCATCCTGGAGACAACACTCTGACTTTGCTGTACGGCTCCCTAAACTCACAGCCTGAACTTTAGGGCAGACAAGAGGAGTCTGTGGCCATAATCTACAATTCTGAGAAATGTTTGTTCTTCAGTGTGGTATCTCTGAAAGTGATCCTTTAGAAACCAACCAGGAGCTACTTTTGAGAGCCTCTTAATACAGATTTTGAGCATTTTACCCCTGTGTTAAGAAAGAGAAATGATGAGGACATGGGGAGGGGGAAGGGTAAGCTGGGACAAAGTGAGAGAGTGGCATGTAGATATATACACTACCAAATGTAAAATAGATAGCTAGTGGGAAGCAGCCGCATAGCACAGGGAGATCAGCTCAGCACAGGGAGATCAGCTCGGTGCTTTGTGACCACCTAGAGGGGTGGGATAGGGAGGGTGGGAGGGAGGGAGATGCAAGAGGGAAGAGATATGGGGATATATGTATATGTATAGCTGATTCACTTTGTTATAAAGCAGAAAGTAACACACCATTGTAAAGCAATTATACTCCAATAAAGATGTTAAAAAAAAAAAAGAAAGAGAAATGAGAAATCAAATTGTTTAAAGAGGGTTTAAGTAGGTTATGGTATGAAGTTCAAGCTTGCAAGTATGGACTTTGATGTCTTCTTATTGAAAACATAAGTAATTTCATGTGTGATTTAACCACCAAAACAAATGTCTGTGCATCCACATTGCCTTGCCTCATGACTTGGGCGGAGGGGGTTACATTCACTTCTTAGAAGCGCATTCTTTTAGTGTTCCCCAGTTCTTTAAAGCTTTATTGAGTACCTCCTATGTGCCAGGCATAATGCAGAGTGTAGAGATACAAAGGTAAATGAGGCAGAGAAGGAGATTCGGGTATATAATATTTCACTATAGTATGGCACAGAAGTGCTATAGGGAATCAGGGGCTGTCAGAGGAGTCTTCCCGGAGATAGTGCCTGACTTGAGCTCCAAAAGATAAGGCGTTCACCAGGTGAAGGAGTTGGGGGGAGGCTCAGCTTTTGTGGTTGTGGGTAGCAGAGAATGAGAATGAGCAGAGAAAGGGTTGAGAAACAGTGTGGACTGTGTAGGGAGCCACCAGACTGACGGAGCTGGGGAAGGGACAGGGTTCTGGCCTGCAGTACTGAGGAGCTTGAACTGTATCCTGATGGGGTAAGGGCGATATTGAAGAGCTTTTTAATAAGGAGACTGATATGATCAGAATTGTGGCAGAATTATTCTGCCAGCAGGGTTGGAAATAGATTGAGGAAGGCAGGAAGGGTGGCCCGGGGGCCACTCACATCTTGGTAAAAGATCTAAGCCACTGCCACCTTGCCTCACCCTTCTGTGCTTTACATGTTTGGTGTAGGGTATCTTGGTACAAAACACAAAGTCAGTAGGCAGATGAAAAGAAATGATGAAAAACAGAATGAGAAATGACAGCCTTTTCAGGATTAGTTTTAATATGACAGCTGCTGAAGCATAGCAGAGTCTGTAGGCCTTTGCAAATTACATGCATGCATTTCATTAGTTTGGATATGGCCTATGCAGAAATATATTGGAGAGAACTAGGGAAAACTTTACAGGTGACATTCACTTGTGGTCCTCCAGGGCTTGAAGACCTGTCCCAGTAGGCCAATGTGCCTCCAGTTTTATGCTTCCTGGTAAGGATCCTCCTGAGATTCCACCAAGGAAACAGAGGATAGGAAGCAATGAGCTGTGAGGGCTTAGTGGACATCCTGACATGTATGCTCAGGGCTCCAGGGACGCATTGGTAAACTAGGAGCTAGGAAAATTTGTCAAGCCAAATGCTGTTTTAGGAAGAAACGATAAAGCAGCCTGGCATCAAGGCCTGGGACTTAAGGGAGAGTCCTTATATATTCATAGTCCATATATATATATAATAATATTTTTTTAGCATTTCTCATGTATTTTGAAAAAAAAATTTCCTCCATACCATTCCAAGTAGGTGACTCCCAGGAACCAAATGTAGGCATTTCTTAAGAATAAATGTAGCCTTATTCTGTATAGCAGTGGTTTTCAAACTTTGGTATTGAGCAGAATCACCAGGAGAGCTTGTTAAACATGAATTGCTGAGCCCCACTCCCAGAATTTCTAATTCAGTAGACCTGGAGTGAGGTCTCAGAATTTGCATTTCTTCTTTTTTTTTTTTTTTTTTTAATTGAAATATAGTTAATTTACAATGTGTTAGTTTCAAGTGTACAGCAAAGTGATTCAGTTATACATGTGGATACACACACACACACACATTCTTTTTCAGATTCTTTTCCATTATAGGTTATTACAAGATGTTGAGTATAGTTCCTTGTGCTATACAGTAGGTCCTTGTTGTTTACCTGTTTTACATATAGTACTGTGTATATTTTAATCCCAGACTCCTAATTTATCTCCTCCCTACCCCTCATCCCCCTATGCTATGCCCTTTAGTAACCATAAATTGGTTTTCTATGTCTGTAAGTCTTTTTCTATTTTCTAAGTGAGTTCATTTTAGATTCCACATGTAAGTGATATAGGATATTTGTCTTTCTCTGTCTGACTTCACTTAGCTGCAAATGGCATTATTTCATTCTTTTTTTATGGCTGAGTAATATTCCATTGTATATATACACCACATTTTCTTTATCCATTCACCTGTCGATGAACATTTACGTTGCTTCCATGTCTTGGCTATTGTAGCTAGTGCTGCTGTGAACATTGGGGAGCGTGTATCTTTTCGAACAGAATTTGCATTTCTAATAAGTTCTCAGATGATGCTGATGCTGCTGGTCTGGGGACCACACTTTGAGAACTACTGCTGTATAGACATTATAAATGTGACCCTCCTAAGAATTTAATAAAATTTCATATGGTTCTTGGTGTAACCTTAATGGAAATCAATGATCTGGAGGAGCAGTAAGGCTGGCCCTACACAGCTGTAATTTTGATTCAGTATTGACTTACTGACTGACTACTGTGTGTACAACGTCTATATTATAAAGATACAAAGAGGGAAGAGATCCAGTCCTTGTCTTGGTTCCTCTAATAAAAGAAGTAAGAGAATTGTCACACAAGGGAAAGCTGAAGAAGGAAGGATGTCTTGAGTAATCTGGGAAGAGCGCATGGAGGAGCTGTGTGCTCAGTTGTCTATCGCTGAATAACAAACTACCCCAAAACTTAGTGGCTTAAAATAGACACTAGTTATTATCTCTCACAAATCTGCATGTTGACTAGGCTCAGCTGGGTGGTTTTTCTGTTCACGTTGTTATCTGGGACTGCAGTTATTTGGAGGCTCAACTGAGCTGGCATGATCCAAGATGACTCAGTCACATAGCAGTAGTTGGTGCTAGCTGTTGGCTTGGAGTTAACTGGAGTGCCTTAAGTCTCCTCCGTGTGACCTCTCAGCATGAGAGCAGGGCTCTGAGATGGAACATTGCAAGCATGTAAAAGTGGAATCTGCAGGTCTCTTCAGACCCAGCCATGGAAGTTACAGCATTGTCACCTCTGCTGCATTCTGTTGGTCAAAACAACTCACAAGAGGGAATTCCCTGGCGGTCCAGTGGTTAGGACTCCACAGTTTCACTGCTGAGGGCGCAGGTTCAATCCCTGGTCAGGGAACTAGGATCCCATTGGCCGCTAGGTGCGGCCAAAAAAAAAAAAAAGTCACAAGACAAGCTCAATTCAAGAGGAAGGAAATGGACTACTTCTGGGTGGCAGGAGTAGCAAAAAATTTGTAGGCATCTTTAATCTACCATAGGCTGATTGAAGCAGCCCTTACAGGATGAATAGGGTTTTGGTAGGCATAGCTTTCAAGGGGAAGAGTTCTAGAGGAAGAAATAGCAAGTCTTCAGTTTAACTAGGAGAAAAAGAACCCGAAAGGGGCCTGGGAACCTGGAAGGAGACCATTTTACAGAGGGCTTTGAACAGCAGATGGAAGATTGTGGACTTACACTGGCAGACTTTGAAAAGATGGCGGAGGACCTCTCTCTCAGTGATTTTATTAGCGTGGTGCAGAGTTTGGGAATGACTCTTCAAGGCTCCAAACCAGTTCATTGTATCTTTCCCTGTAAGCCCAGTGTTAACAGCTTTGGATTTGGCTTCTCTTTCTAAGATATGGGAAGGGATGCTTATTCCTTAGGTTATTGTAAATGATGGCAAGTAAGCATTTTGAAGGATAAGAGAACCCAAGCAGTGCTGCAGGACTGGCCAGAATAGGAGTTGAGGGACATGCAGCTTTGTGTCAGACCTAGTTAGGCTTTTCCCTGCTGCATCACAAGGTTAGTTACTTAGTCTTGCCCTTGTCTTTTCCCCACAGTAACCCTCCACTGAGTGAAGAGATGTTGCCTCCTGGGGAGTGGATGTGTCACCGGTGCACTGTTCGCCGAAAGGTAATAATGCTGCTTTCTGAAGGCTTTGCTCAGGATGCCAGATCTAGAGCACTGATATTCTAGAGCTAAGACGGCTTGGCCCTGAAGGCATTTTTGTCCCTTCTTGTCTCTTCCAGCCCTGGAATCACCCTCACACTCCCCATGGTGACTGTTTACAATCCAGTAGGGCCTAAAATCCAAACATGGGCTGCTGAAATGGGCAGAAAAGGTGTGTTAATTTACTGAGCCATGTTCATTCACTAGTGACAGGAGTAGTCTGATCTCCTTGTAGACCTCCTGATAAGTGGCCTGAATGTGGCAGCCATATCCAGTGGCTGAAAGAGGCTGAAGAGGAAGGCTGCTTCTCCAGCTTGATAGAAAAAGGATTCCCCTCACCCCAAGGCAAATAAGTTGCTGGTATCCAGAAGCTTGGCCAGGTGTGTGGAGTGGAGAGGACTTGGACCCACTTGTACCCCAGGTTGCCTAACCTTTCTTTAGCTCCCCTTCCCTCAGCTTTGATAATTCAGTACTGGCTTTGAGAACATAATTTTCTACTTTGAGAACTTCTGTGGGGTACGAAAGCTAAATGCTCCCTTATCAAAAAAGGAAGTAGGTGTGCTTCCACCCAGATTATGAGAGACCCAATCCTCAAATTATAGGCTGTGGATTAAAATTTGTCTGTGAATTGTAAACCACTCCCTGCCCTCCACCCCACACTAATTATACACCAAGCAACTTTCCTTTGTTGTGACATCACCTCTTTTCCTGGCCCCTCAACATGATGTCACAATGAATGATGACTTCCTTGGTTGCAGAAACAGGATGAGATGATTCAGAGATTGTGGTTTATGTGTGTAACAGTTTTCAGCCTTTAAGAAGAAGGTAAACAATTAGGCAGACCTTATTCTTCAATGTGTGCATAGGGTTCTTATTAAAGCAAGCCAAGGCCAAGTCAACCACCTAATCACAGCTGTAGTTTAATATCTCTTGAAGTCCACAAACCAGGGTGTCCTCCAGCTTGTTCTCCTCCCAAGATCTCTACCTGTGTGTCCCCAGCTAGATTAGAGTAGGGCCAGTTAGAGGCACCTGCCAGCCAGGAGGCCTTTCAGAAACTTGCCACTCAAAGAAGCTGGACTTGAAAGGGTTGGGAACAGCTGTGGCGGAAGAGGTGAAGCCAGGAAAAGAGAGTGAAGAAGAGGAACTAACATTGTTTTAGTGCTCATCGTAGCTGGGTTTTTTACATGTGTTATCTCATTTAGCCCTTACAGCCGACTATGGGTACTGGTGGTATATTCTCCTTTTTTTTTTTTTTTTTCCTCTCCCTTTTTAAAAGGAAGAAACTGAGGTTCACAATTGTAGAACTTACCCAAGTACTCAAAGGAATGGACACAGCCAAGATTTGAACCAAATTCTGTTTCTCTCCAAAGCCCTATTACTTCTTCATCAATTTTCTGGAAACAGCGCTACTTTCTGGGGATTGTATTATAGTGTGCCTTTTTCTACAGAGTGTGCTTTTCCTGAAATGCCACTCTGACCTGCTCTCAGATGGACCTCTATGCCTACCAGTGCCAAATCTGCCTTTTGCACCATCACCTCTACAGCCCTCTGGCCTCCTGCAGTTACAGTGAAGTGGATTGAAATGATACATCCTGTGGGCCTCATCAACCTCTGATGTTCAGGTCTTATTCCTAGTGGAGGCTAGATCTTCCCCCAACTCAGAGCCATCGCTTTCATATACGTGATGCTCTTTTTCTCTACCGTATCCCTGAGAGGAGGAGAAGAAAGGTCTTACTAGTCTCACTTTACACATAGAGAAATTCCTGCCTTCCGGCCTGAGTCACCTAAGGTCATAGGGAATCAGTGTGGCAGAACTGGGACAAGATCCCAGGTCTCCTGACTGGAGACCAGTGCTAAACCTTCATTTGACCACTCTATTTGGAGCCCTGGAGGAAAATGTATTATCAGTCATTCAGTCCTACTCTGTACACTTAATCTTTTTCCATGTCCCCACCTTTCCATTCAAAAGTGTCACTGTCCGAGTTCTAGTTAAACTTGAGACATTGGAAGCCGCCATTCTTGGACGCCATGATGGCTGGATCACCGCCCTCCGCGCACCGTCCTTCCACCTTGTGGTGTGGCTGCCTTGCAAGTCAGCACCCAGCCGCCCTGGACGGGAGCTCTGCTTGCGCGTTTTACTTCTTACCTTTGCTTCTGCAGGTTTTTCTGTATTTTGAGCAAAGTTCTTAAAACCATTCAGGGCACTCCGAGGCCAACAACAGTGCTCTCCTTGATTCTCTACGTTATTCTCACTGTCCTCACTTAGTCTAAGTTTATTCTCACTGAATTAACGTTTTATCCCTCTACCCGCCCCCCTACCTCGTGTACAGATACTATGTATCATATGATGTGTGGTTTGTAAAATTGTTTCTAACTTTTGTACTTTTTGGTGATTCCCTGCTGCAGTGGTTTTGCCAGCTTTAGTTTAGTTCAGCTATAGTTTTGTCAACTTTAACAGACCAATGTTCCAAGTCCCCAGGTGGATGAGTCTCTGATATTAGAGACTTTCGTAATTTTGGTTAGTGGTCTAGCAGGACTTTGTAGCATCCATCTCTTTCTATTTTGTGTTACTTTGTGTGATGGGCCCACCTGTTTATTTGCACAGAAACGAGAGCAGAAAAAGGAGCTGGGCCACGTCAATGGACTGGTGGACAAATCTGGCAAACGGACTACATCCCCCAGCAGCGATACTGACTTGTTGGACAGATCAGCTAGCAAAACTGAACTCAAGGCCATTGCCCATGCCCGAATCCTGGAAAGGAGAGCCAGCCGGCCTGGCACGCCCACATCCAATGCCAGCACAGAGACCCCCACCTCTGAGCAGAATGATGTCGACGAGGACATCATCGACGTGGACGAGGAGCCAGTGGCAGCAGAGCCGGACTATGTGCAGCCCCAGCTAAGGCGCCCCTTTGAGCTGCTGATTGCTGCCGCCATGGAGCGGAACCCCACCCAATTTCAGTTGCCCAATGAACTGACTTGTACCACTGCACTACCAGGTTAGCCAGACTGTCATATCCTCTCCCCTACCCCGGCTTCCCCAAAGGACTCTTGTCCAACCAAAGGGCTGTGCCACCTGTGGGGTCACTGTCCGTGTCGCCACTGTCTCAGGTTCCTGTTCTTGGTTCGAGATCTTTGCAGGTTTACAATGCTTACTCAGTTTTCTATTTTCCACCCTTCCCAGTATCACTTTAAAAAAAAAAAAAGGTAATACATACACATAGTTCAAAAATCAAAAAATATAAAAAGGGTTACAATGAAAAATTTCAAACCCATCCCTGTCTGCCATTTGCCTAGTTTCTACATTCCTACCCCTCACAGATAACCACTGTTTGGTTCTTATGTATCTCCTAGAATTTCTTTATATAGATGTACCATTATATAGATGTACCATAATTTATTTAACCAATTTCCTATTAATGGAAATTCTGGTTGTGCTTAATCTTGTGTTACCACAGATACTGTTTCAACAAATAATTTTGTAAATACGTCATTGTATACATGTGAGTGTATACATGTGAGTGTATCTGTAGGATAAGTAGGATAAATTACTAATACTAGAATTGCTGGGTCAAAACTGTGCATTTATATTGTTTTTAAACTATGCACTTGTAGTTTTGATGGATATTATAAATTGCCCTCCATTCCCTTTTTTTTTTTTAAATCAACTCATGGCTTCTACTTGATACCACAAAGCGTCTAGATCTTATTTTCTTCCCAGAGAAAGTGAAATTGGCAGGCTTAAGAAACCTGCTGGTCAGTAGGATGCATACAGACTCACAGCTTTTCTGCTTTCTATAAAAATGCAGTAAAATTATACTCTTTTCCTCAGCCGCCTTCACAGAATAGTCTTTATTGACCATTTGACCTGGGTATTTCTATTTCTTAAGTCACCAGTATCTAACCTAGGTTTCTGACCACTTCATGTCTGCAAAACATTTAGATGTGTTTCTGCCATAAGAGCAAGTGACTTGTGATCTTAGTTCTGACTTATATCTCCCTTTTCGTCCTTTCTCATTCTTTTTCTCACTTGAAACCAGCCCAGGGGGCCTCAGAAAGAGATGCATGTCCAGGCCGTGACACATGCTTTTACTAAGACCTGTTCCTCGGACTTACTGTTGTTTCCATATCCCGAACTAGGAACTCTCCATCCAGGGAAAATTCAGCACCACCAATTTCTCTTCTAGGTTCTAGCAAGAGGAGAAGAAAGGAGGAAACCACAGGGAAAAACGTGAAGAAGACACAGCATGAGTTAGATCACAATGGTCTTGTTCCCTTACCAGTCAAAGTCTGTTTCACGTGTAACAGGTATTTTTCTTCCATAGCAAGAGGCTCTTCCTCATATTTAGCAAATGTTTTTTCTCTCTTCTATTGTCTCTTCCAAACCATGTGTGTTAAATATAGATAACCCATATTCTGATGGTATGAGTACAAAGAGACTGAGTGACTAATTGACCAGAGCCTTGAATGTTTTAACAAAAAATTCTTGAAGAATCACGGTGCAGAAGTACTGTAAACTGTGTTTATAGAGGCTAGAACGAGAGGAGTTGGACTTAAAATGAAGCATGAGATATTTAGACTGGCTAGCAGGAAGAACTGTGGCCAGCGGAGACACACATCCCTGGAAAAGGCAAATGATTTTTAAAGCACTAAAGATGAATTTTAAAGTAGTACAAATATACATGCTAGCTGGTATGCATCAGACTGGATGACTTCCAAAAGCCTCTAGACTGCCCCAGTTGTAGCTTCCCTGGGACGCTGGTTTCTTTCAAATAGGGTCTCCTCAGTGACAGGAACCAGCTGCTTCAGTTACTGAAGCTGGACTTGTTGGCTTGGATGTGTTAGAAGGGCAGGATAGCAGGAGAAGATAGCTATCAAAAAGAAATGTTCCACAGCAAAAGCTATAGGGAACCAGACAGTAGAGCAGCGGAACTCTGAGCCACGCCCAAATTTGTGTCTCCAGAGCAGCTTAAGGACTCACTGAGTATTGTAGTTACAAATCATAATTGGCATTAGCTTACATACCCTCCCTTGATCTATGCTTACACGAATACATTACAAAACCATTTTTCCAGCACAACTCTCTAGTTGTCAGTTTTGCTGAGTGCTTCATGTGGAAGAGAAATCTTTTCCTCTTGTAGTATAAGACTCTGGAAAGGTTGCTAGTGGTTTGTTTTTTTTTTCTTTTAAACTGAGGTAGTTGCATTCTTTTAAGGAGTAGAAAGATCAGAGCAGGATTGGCTGTCTTCCCCCAGTGGGTACCAAGCATTGATCATTCCTGCTGTGACAACCACTTTAGCTCTACTCCAAAAAAACATTCACTTCTCTACATTCCTCTTAGAAGAGAGAATAATGAGGAACCTGGTGGTAGCCCCCAACTTCATCCATCTTCCTAATGGTGAATGTAACCGGATTATTGGGGAGGAGGGTGTGGGAGAACATTGTTAGGATTAAGGAAGGGAAGCTGTTCCACAGTGCAGTTTGTTTGAATTCTCCCACCTTGCCATAGAAATGGCCTGTATCTCTTTTTTGCAGGAGTTGTCGCGTGGCCCCTCTTATCCAGTGTGACTATTGCCCCCTCCTGTTCCACATGGACTGCCTCGAGCCACCGCTCACTGCCATGCCCCTGGGCAGATGGATGTGTCCGAATCACATCGAACATGTGGTGGTAAGCACAGCAGTGTCCTTCAGTCCTCTGTGGGCACAGCTGGGGCATGGACTGATTCAGTGGAAAGCATAGTATAGTCAGCTTTGTACCCGAGTTCACTTTAATCTCTCAGATGCTGGTTTCTGCAAACCATCCTACTCAGTTCTGATTACTTTGACATGCCTCAGCTGTGCATTTAGCCTTTTCCCGCAATGCCTTGTTTCAGTCGCACAGACAGACTTAACCCACTAGCGCTTGGTTGTTCATGAATAATTTCCTCTGTAATGAATTAAGCAGTTGGTTTTACAGCCCTAAAAGGAGGAGTGCATTAGACCCAACCTTATACAAATAAATGCTCTTCCATATTTTCTTGCTTCTTGTTTTTAGAGGGAACAAACTAAGAAAATTCTAAAATATTTATTCTCGTAGCACTGGCAGTTAACTGCCCAGTAACTTTGGAGAACTGAAGAATTGACACAGATAACGGTATTCCAGACAGTCAACCACTTATTGAACACCTTATGTGTCTTACGCACCAAATGAGGCTCTTGCCCTTCACTTGTTTCTTTACAAAGACCTTGTCATGGCACATAATAGGTGTTCAGTAAGTAAGTTGTTGAATGAATGAATGAATGGTATGAGGGTTCTATTATCTTATCTCCCAGGAGGTTTGGTTACATTTTCCAGACTACTTCCCGGGGCTAGAATAGAACTGTAATTTGCTATCTCCAAAAGAGGTTTAGGACATTTCCTGATAGGCACGGTCACTCGGAAGGTTGAATGGGAGAGGGCCTCAGGCGGAGCAGCTCCCTTATAAGAGCAGCCTTTCCAAATTAAAAGGGTAATTGCTTAAGACATTGTCCATCAGATTATGATAACCGTGGAATGACTGCTTGCCTTCAGCATGACAGCCTGCTGTCCACTTTGCACCGAGAGGAACTTCAGTTATAGACTTGCACATAGGGAGAAAAGGTTTGTTTGGCCCTCTTCATTTGACTAATGCCACTCAGAAAAGTTTACGTAGGAGGAAGCCTCTCTGCGAGGCTCAGTGGTCTTGTTTTGCCTCTTGGTGAACCAGAAAAAACCAACCATGAGCAGTCAACCCAAATATGAAACTGTAAGAGCAGCTTTCCAGCAGATGAGAAATTATTAATTGGGTGACTTTTTATTAGCCACTTAGGGGTTTTTCCTAATGTACTAGTTAGGAAGCTGCCACATAGATTTTTTTTTTTTTTTTAATATTTATTTATTTGGCTGCATCGGGTCTTAGTTGTGGCAGGCTGGCTCTAGAGCGCGCAGGCTTAGTTGCCCCACGGCATGTGGGATCTTAGTTCTCCCACCAGGGATGGAACCCATGTCCCCTGCATTGGAAGGCGGATTCTTAACCACTGGACCACCAAGGAAGTCCCCTTTTCTTTTAATCAATGTGTAGGGGACCAGATGTAGAAGAGGAAAAGAGGCATCATTTCTTTATGCCTTCTCTATGCTGCTGCACAAACTTTTCTTCCCTCCTTGTGGCCTCTGAGAGCAGTCCAAGGTTTTCTGCCTGCTGTAGAGCAAGGCTCTGGTATCTAGATGGGTTCACTAATGTTCCCTAGTACCGTGGAGGAGGAATAGGGCAGGAGACACAGTATTCTGGTGCTGATCTCACCTGTCAGCCAAGCTCCCATACAGGAAACAGTCTTGCTTCTGGTGGAAGAAAATCCCTTGCTAGGAAAGGAGTCTGGAGCGCTCTAGGGCCAAGGCCTGCATCTCCTCTGAACCCTATATGCTGGATAGACGACTGTCAGAGGCTGAATTTGGAAGGGCACTTCTTGGCTAATTCCCTATTTCTTGTACCCCTCAAGCCTCCCCAGGAAGTAGGAATCAGGCTGGACTGGGCAGGGTTAAGGGAGAACGTCTCATCCATGTTCCCTGGCCCTCTGACGGGAGTGTTGACATACCAGCACCTGACAGAAGGAGCCCATTTGGCCCAGGGCTTCCTCTTTTTTAAAAGTAGAGAATAGAGTTAATTGGGAGGGGGGTGCGTTCTGAACTTCACTGCAGGAGTGTGTCTGCTCTGTCCCTAGCTGAACCAGAAGAACATGACGCTGAGCAATCGGTGCCAGGTGTTTGACCGTTTCCAGGACACCATTTCGCAGCACGTTGTCAAAGTGGACTTCCTGAACCGAATCCACAAGAAGCACCCTCCTAACCGCCGCGTGCTCCCGTCGGTCAAAAGAAGAAGCTTGAAGGTGAGTCACAACCTGGTGCAGGCAGGATGGTGGTCTCCGATTGCCTTCCTGGGGTGGACAGAGGATCATGGTCCCAGTTTTACAGATGGGGAGACTGAAGCCCCTGAGATCTGTCTGTGGTGTCTTAGCAAGTAATGAATGTGACCATCATTTTAATACTTGGGGATGGTGGTCAGGAAACCCCCAAGTGGGCCTTCAAACTCAGCCAGGTTTCTAGTTCTCCTGAGGATAAGTGCCCTTTAGGCCCTCCCACCAAACTTAGGTGTGCTCTGCTTTTACTGCCCCTTGTCTGGCACTCATTCCATCTGTTTCTGTTAGATGGCCCCTTTCCCACAACTGTCGGGTGAGGGGAAGGTGAGCGTGATTAAGCAGAAGGCCTTATATGGAAGGTGAGGAACTATCCATTTTTCTGGGCTGCTGTTAATATATCACCAATACTCAAAAAATTGTGACACTGGTGTAACCTGACATTTGTATGCATTTGACAGCTGCTAAAGTGTGTCCACAGAGGTGGACGGGAGTATTTCCTTCATTGAAAAGCATTTGGTAGTATTGAGGCTCTCATAAACCGTTCGGTCTCATTCATTTAACCTAGAGAGCGCGACACTATATATCTGAATGTAAACTTGATTTTTCTCTTGAAATAATCCTGCAGACAGTCCCATGCACCAGTGGAAAACAGCAATTCTCAAATATGGCCACTTGGTGGCAGCCACACTTTAAAATCACTCATCACACTTCCACTGGGTGTCAGGGCTAGCAAGACGTTTAACTGTTGAAAATTGTATAACAAACTCTTAACTGTGTAAATATTTATGCGTCAGTAGAAACACCAGTTTTCCAAAGTTAAATGAAGGTATTTGCAGTTGAGGGTAGTGTATATTGGAGGTGACATGCCTCATACCTTAAACATCTAAGAGTAATCTCAGCTGTGTGATTCACCATGTGGATTCGGAAGAAAGCCTGGCTGCTGAAGTGAACAGGCCAGGAGGCCTTGATAAAATCCTGTTGTTTTATGATGCCCCCTCCCCCTTTTTAAATGTTTCCTTATTCTCGAGGAAAATCCAGGGGTATGAGTTGCCTGAAAAGCATTTTGTTCTTAGACAGTTTGAGAGTGAAATGAGGACTTAGTACCAGAGGACAGTGACAGAGAACTGCTCCAGCTCTGTTCTGGAACATTGGCCTTCATCCTTGATGTATAACAGTGCAGGCAAAATCAACTGAGACCTTCATATCTTATCTTTGTTAGGGGTTCATCTTCCCCCTACCCCTTCACTCTTCCCCAGGGGCAACCTTAGGCTAGCCTACTGCCCCATTTCTCCACTTCCGATTCCTGGATGACCTCAGACAAGCCCATAGCACCAGCCACCACTGTTAGTGGTGATGACTCTCAATTCCATGTTCCTTGCCTTTCTCATCATACCTAGATTCATATCTGCCTGCCCATCCCACAGACACCTCAGTCTCAGCCTGCCCGAGACCAAAAGTCTTCTGCCTCCAAATCTGCTCTTCCTCTTGTATCTCCTGTTTCAGTCAATGACAGTGATCTCTACACAGTCCCTCAAACCAAAATTCAGCTCTTCTTCCCTTATCCTCTGTAAGGACTTGGTCACCACATCTCACATGTTTTCCAAGTCCACCTCCCCTACTTTTAGTTCCCCTTTGTCTGCCTGGAAGTTTGTCCTCAACTTCCAAGTCTCAGCTCAAATACTGCCTTCCTATGAAATCTTACCTAATCCCAAGCTCCTGCCCCCCAGACAGAAATAAGCGCTCTCTGTGTTTTTTATAGCTCTTTAGACATGCCTGTCTTCTAGGACCCATTTACATTGTATTGTAATGTTTCTGTGCTTATCTCCCCACTAGACTGTGAGCTCCTTGGGGGCAAGGCTTAAGTTTTGTTCATCTCTGGATCTCTAGGACTTGGCATAGTGCCCAGACTCAGGAGGCGCTCAATAAATGTTGATTGAATGTATGAATGACTCTTTGCTTGTATGGCTCTTTCATTCATACGTGGTGTGATTCAGGGTGTGTCTTCTGTCTTTTTGCAACAAATAGGTCTTCAATTGTTTTGTGAGTCATGAATGAATGGATGAAGAAAACTGACATTGATTGAATGCTTATCACGAGACAGGCCTCACGCTGAGCATTTCCACTGTGAATGTGACGTTATTTAACTTTTTATCTCTCAGATACTGCTCACTCATCTCTCAAATTTGATACTGATCAATAAGAGCCTAGAGTACCAATTTGAAGTCCTGTCCAGTGGCCATCCTATACTTTTTAGGCCAAAGCAGAAGGCAGCATGCCAGAAGGCCTGGTTTCTGCAGCTCTTGGACCTTGATGAAGAAAAGTGGGAGACATGGCTGCTTTTTCCAGTTCTATGCCTTCTCAGGCTAGTGTGTGTGTATGTGTGTCTGTGTGTGTGTGTGTCAGAGCCAAAGAGATGGAAGTACAGAGCAGTAGCAGCCCACTGGGCCTCCTCGTCCTCGGTGGACACCCTAGTGGATGATTTCCCCTTGGGCATCAGCACCACAAACAGAAGAGCATGGCCAGGGCAGAATCCACTGGGCCTGTTGGCACTATCACCCTCTCCTTCCTCCTTCTATCTATCTATCCTGAACAGGTTCCCGATGCTATCAAATCTCAGTACCAGTTTCCACCCCCTCTCATTGCACCCGCGGCCATTCGGGACGGGGAGCTGATCTGCAATGGGATCCCTGAGGAATCACAGACGCACCTTTTGAACTCTGAGCACTTAGCCACCCAGGCAGAGCAGCAAGAGGTGAGTGAAGGCAGGGCCGGGATTCCAAATCCAATCTTCCTCCCACCTCGCCGCAGCTGTTATTGGAAGTCATTCTCATCCCCAACTTCTGCAGCCCCACCCTCCCCCTCCCTGAGCCCCCACCACCACCACCCCGCCCCCTAAGTTGAATGTTCCAGAGAGAACCTCTGGCTCAGGTCCTGAGGCAAGTAAGAGAACTACACAGTCAACTGGTCTGCTTCTCTCCATCAGTCCCCCAGTGTGCTGTGAGACGGGCAAATCTGTCTTGTAGAAACAGATCAGTAGACCTTTAGAGAAGTTAGGTGACAGTGCTGGACACACAGCAGGTGCTTGGGTGCTTGCTCAATATTGGTGACAAGGTGAGCCTTAGGGGCAGAGTCAGAGCGGGAATCCCAAGCTCTGCTGACCAGGGTGTTGCCTGCCGAGTATACCAGCAAGCCTTGCTTGGGAATGGAAATGGAACCCTCTCAGGAGTCAAGCACACCCTCTCTGGGCATTCGCGATGCGACCTCGGAAACAGTGCTTGTCAGCTCTGCTGTAGCCCTGGCCGCTGTGGCAGGAAGGACCAGTGCCTCCCAGGCCTCTCACCCTCCTCTCCTCTCCTCTCCTTCCGTTGCAGTGGCTCTGTAGTGTTGTTGCGCTCCAGTGCAGCATATTGAAACATTTATCTGCTAAGCAGATGCCTTCGCATTGGGACTCTGAGCAGACAGAGAAGGCTGATATTAAGCCTGTTATTGTGACTGACAGCTCAATCACCAACTCCCTGCAAACAGCTGACAAGGCACCTACACCTTCCCACTACCCCTTGTCCTGCCCCTCAGGGCTTAGCACCCAGAATTCCCTGAGCTGCTCTCCACCCCACCAGCCCCCAACCCTAGAGGACATCAGCTGCAGTTCTTGTGCGGAAAAATCCAAGAAAGCCCCCTGTGGGACTGCCAACGGGCCAGTGAACACAGAGGTGAAAGCCAATGGCCCACACCTCTACAGCAGCCCCACTGATTCCACGGACCCCCGGCGACTTCCAGGCGCCAACACCCCCCTACCAGGCCTCTCACACCGGCAAGGCTGGCCTCGGCCCCTCACGCCACCAGCGGCTGGGGGGCTTCAGAACCACACCGTCGGCATCATTGTGAAGACAGAGAATGCCACTGGCCCCAGCTCTTGCCCCCAGAGGAGTTTGGTTCCTGTCCCAAGCCTACCCCCTTCCGTTCCCAGCTCTTGTGCCAGCATCGAGAACACCAGCACTTTGCAAAGAAAGACTGTCCAATCACAGATAGGACCTCCGTTGACAGATTCAAGGCCACTGGGCTCACCCCCAAATGCCACCCGGGTGCTCACTCCCCCCCAAGCAGCAGGAGATGGTATCTTGGCCACAGGAGCCAACCAACGATTCTGCTCACCAGCGCCATCGTCAGGTGAGTGCTGCTCAGCCTTTCATGCTCTTCCTGGCAAATAAGACTTAAGATTCAAAAAACACTTGTATCCCTGTAAATGTGTCAGAGGACTTTGATGTCCGTATTATTTGTCCTCCCCCGTTTCTATGATAGAAGAGAAAGTACATGTTAACTTGTCCCTATTTTGTAGGTGGGACTGCTTAGGCTCTGAAAGTGATTTCCTTAAGGTAACCTACCAAGTCAGTGCAGGATTCGAACTGTGGCCTGGGTCTTCTCGCTCCACCTTCCCACACCTTCCAGGCTTAGTCTTCTGCCTGTTTTGTTCCTTCACCTTAGAGGAAAGCAGCATGCTCTCTGGAGCCACTGTGGTCAGCCTGAGGTTCTGGGCGATGGCTTCAGTGTTTCATGATCCACACCAGAAACTAGATCCACACCTGATCCAGATTCTCAGAGAGAGCTCATCTGAAGGAATTTCCATGTCAGGGAGTGCAGATGCCCACAGAGGTTGGTCTGGCCCAAAAGCTTGCCCTCGGGCCACATTCCAAAAGGCAGTCCCTTAATCCATACTTGGCCTGGTATAGACCTGCTCTTTCAGCTGTCCCCAGTCAGCATTCAGGACCTCAAGGTTGCTGACCCCAGCATCTGAACCAGGTTTCAGATGCTGCTGGAACCCCCTGTGGTCTCTCCCGTCTGAACTGAAGCTGGCCTCCTAGTCAGCTGGGAGTCTCGGTAACCAGGTGACTGTGACTTCTCTGCATGGGGGCCCCTGGTCCCAGGATGGCCCCTACTCTCAGCCTCTTTTCCTGTTCTGTTTTATCTCTTAATACCAACCTGGATAGATTTTGCACCCTGTGAGTGCAACTTGAGTACGCAGGAATTGCAGAGGCAGGCACCACTTATTTGAATGAGCAGAGGCAGCAGGGAGGTAGTCGTGGCCCAGCGAATGAAGCTATCCCACCACGTTCCCCAGAGCAGTAGATTTCACTTGTTCTCAGTGCTCTGGAGACTCCTGCGTGCCCGGGTGCATTGTCGTTCCATCTGCCCTTCCTCACCACACGTTTTTAGCTCTAGGAGTTCCAGAGCCTATGGGGTGAGAATCAAGAAGGGAACATCACCTTGGGTCCGAAATCCAGACCTGTCTCGGCAGTGGGGGATTGGACCGGTGGGTTTCCCTCAGGCGACGTAAGTAACAGTCTTCCTGCTCCGTCCCCAGATGGCAAGGTCAGCCCCGGCACGTTATCCATAGGAAGCGCTTTAACCGTACCCTCTTTCCCAGCCAACTCTACTGCCATGGTGGACCTCACCAACTCACTTCGAGCATTTATGGATGTCAATGGAGGTGAGTGAGTGAACTGCTGCTCTGCCACCAGCGGCTGCGGTGAAGGTGCTGCCCCTGTGCAGCATTCAGCTCATTGAAAAGGGGACAGAAAGGATGCCTGATCTCAGAGGGCTGGGAGGTGGGTAGGGGAGTGGGGTAGGAAAGAAAGCCCCTTCTCCTATTTCTGCCTTATATACGTGCATATACACATAATCAAAGACGAAGGGAGAGCAAAGCCAAGCTGAACCAGTGAGAAGAGAAGAAAATCACTTTAGGCAGATCATCTGGACTTGAAGAATAAAACCAGGAGGAGCCTTGCTCCCAAAGGAGGGATCTCATCTGTGAGAAACTCCCAGAGTCAGGGAGAACTGGGGCAGGTCTTGATCTCTGTGAACAGGGTGGGTGGAAAATCCAAGCCTCAGTGTCAGACATCTGGGCCCTCCCCCACAGGCAGGCAAGTGGTTTGTCTTGCTCCATTTTCTAGGACCGCTGTACCTAACATTAAGCTACCGCACCGCAGGAGGCATCTGCACAGGCTGCGTTGGCATCTGTCTCTCACTGCAAATGGCTAGTGAGGTGCTCAGCTCCAGATCCTTGTACCACTTTGTACTCTGTGTTGTTTAAGAAAATCATTTGGCTGGATTTTAGGAATGCTGAAATTGTTGCTCTGTGATGCTCACCTACTTCCGCATTCCATTTCCTCCTCAGCAGCTTCTTAATGTTTCTCTTTGGTTAACAGAAATCGAGATAAATATGCTGGATGAGAAGCTGGTCAAGTTTCTGGCCTTGCAGAGAATACATCAGCTTTTCCCCTCCCGGGTCCAAGCTTCACCGAGCAGTGTCGGGGCACATCCGCTGGCTTCTGGAGGGCACCACACAGAAGGTGCGCATGCCCATATCTGCCACCACACCACACCACACCGTTAAGATCTACCCTCTGTGTGTGTGAACAGCCATCTCCTCTCCGCGGAGAATCTCAGCTTTCAGTATCTCAGTCCTCCATGTATGCCTTTACTGGGCTTAATAAAACACCGTGGTTTCTTTTCTCAGAAAGCAGAAACAAGATGGCAACCACAGCTTTCAGATCAGACTCGGGAAAGTCTGCTGTAACTCTTTCATACGCGTCCTCTTTGAGACACAGAAAGCAGCTATGAGTGCCTTTGGGTATTTGTGGTGTGCTTTCTGCTCAATTGCTCTCAAATATTTGAGTTAGAAGAGTTTCCCAAAAGGTTAACTCTGCTTAGGATAGCCCTTTGAGCATTAGCCATTAAAAGCCTCGCTGCTCAGAAGGTGGTCCCCAAACCAGTAGCACCAGCATCACCTAAGAGCTTGTTAGAAATGCAGAGCTCAGGCCCCACCTCAGACCTATGGAATCAGAATCTGCATTTTAACAAGATCCCTAGGTGATTCATATTCAAAATTAGAGAAGCATTGGTCTGTGCCTTCTGGGTTTCTTTGTACAGCCTCCCTATAGTATCAGTTGGTATATCCCTGATAAACCAACAAGCAGCCCAGGCGCTTCAAGTACTATCATCCTTGAATTATATGGTCATCTTCAAAGATGGTCCTTCTTATTACCCATGTGGGAAATGCTGTAAGTGGGGAGAGAAAGCCTCACCCTGAAGCAGCCTAGTGTCAGATGTGAGTTTGGAAAGATGACTCATCCAGTGGGATTATTTTCTTCAGGCCATCACCAAAGGTCCAGGTTCTGTTGATTTATGTTTGGGCCCCAGGTTCTGCTTCTGAATGGCCACATCCCTGTGTTTGCCTTGTAGTGCCGAGAAGGGAAGTACAGGCCCGAGCTGTGTTCTACCCTCTCTTAGGGTTGGGAGGAGCTGTGAACATGTGCTATCGAACCCTCTACATCGGGACAGGTAAGCCAGCTGGGAGAGGTGCTGAATCTGTTCGGCCCTAAAGATTGATACTCTTACCCACAGAGGCTAGAAAGGGAGGGAAGCCCTCTCCAGGGCTGACGGGTTTAACCCAGCAGACCTCTGGACAAGAGGGAGTAAGAAAGGGGACTATCAACTGCTTGTCTTCCCTGATTCAGGCCCTCTTGCCTTGTGCCCAGTGTGGCATCAAGAGGGCTGAACGTCAGCTCTGACTGCCACCCAGTGAGGCATTTTAAACACTGCAGGAAATACCTGAGGAGAGGGCAGATGCTTTGTCCCTGGAGATCTTTGAAAAAGTGATGGGGCTCACACATATCTAACACTTATACTTAGTTAGCCCTACATCTTGTGCAGAGGGACAGATGAGCCCTTAGCCTAGAACTTTCCCTTTCTTTCAAATGATACGGTTTATGGGCCCTGCGCCCCATCTTGTGCTCTCCTAGAAATACCCCATCCTCTTCAGTAGCTCACTGCTCTCCTCTGGGCAACAGCACATGTTCTAAAGCAGATGAGCTGGCGGGGACAGCTGTTCTTTAACAGGGGATTAGAAAAGACATCAGTTTTTGTTCAAAAATACAAGGAGAGGGCCCTGAGCTACCTACCCCTTGAGCTCCCGCCCGGAAGTCCCCTGCCCCCTCACCTCCCCCACACATACCCCTGACAGTCTGTTCTCTGCCTTCCTTTTCCTCGCCTCCTGCCACCTCGCAGGAGCTGACATGGACGTGTGCCTTACAAACTATGGTCACTGTAACTACGTGTCCGGGAAACACGCCTGCATCTTCTACGATGAGGTGAGGGGTGGGGATGCGGTGGGAGAGAGGTCTTCCAACCTGAGCCCTGTCCCAGGCACTGGGGTTTGTTCAGTGCCCTGGGGTGAGGGGAAGGGGGTTGGGGGTCCTCTCCTTTTCTTCAGTCCCCATCATTCCTGGAGAAGAGTCTTGGTGTGAAGGGGCATCCTACATGGCTACCTGCTCCCCAGGAGCAGGGCTCCCATTTCTCCTGAGGTTGGTCAACAGGCCCAGCGCGGGGCGGAGCACCCTAAAGCAGGGGAGGGGACCATCATAGAAGGAACCAAGCCCTCTGGGCGTGTCCCTGTGAGTTTCATCATCATCATCACGTGCCAGTGAATATCATTTCACCAGGAGCCCGTGCTAAGGAGGCAGACTATTGGGGGGGCGAGGGGTGGGTTAGGAAGGAAAGCTTCCTTGAAGAGGTGAGTCTTGTGCCCCATTCGAAAGGGACAGGGAAGGGGGGGGCATGATTGGGGAAGAAAGAGGGAGCTCCCCAGGTAGAGCAGCACAGCCTTCTCCATGTGTCCTCTCTCCCCTTAGCCCCAGGCCCCACGCAGCAGACCACACATCTTATCTTCCCTCCTCCTCCTCAGAATACCAAACATTATGAGCTGTTAAACTACAGTGAGCACGGGACAACGGTGGACAATGTGCTGTATTCATGTGACTTCTCTGAGAAGACCCCGCCAACCCCCCCAAGCAGTATTGTTGCCAAAGTGCAGAGTGTCATCAGTAAGTTGGAGCAGAGGCCTGTGGCCACAGAGCCTGCCATTTTTGGACACATTCTCTAATGCCTCAGCCAGGGTGGCTCTGGCTTGCTGCCATGACCTGCTGTCTCTTGCCTTCCTGGTCCCGTTGGCCAGGTTCTCCTTGCTCGTGGGCCCAGGAAAGGCCACAGAGAAGCAGGTGCTGTGCAGCCCCACGTGTGTACACACCTACCTGGGGACTTCAGACTCCACCGGTCCTTTCTGAGTGCCCCTCTCCCCGAGTCACGCAGCATTTAGACGGGGGAGGTACAGGGGCCCAACCCTGGCAGACAGCCCAGGTGGGTTGGCTGCTCACTGTTCCTCTCCTGTGACCTTCCCCCTTTTTCCCAGGGCGCCGCCGGCACCAGAAACAGGATGAAGAGCCAAGTGAGGAGGCAGCCATGATGAGCTCCCAGGCCCAGGGGCCGCAGCGGAGACCCTGCAACTGCAAAGCCAGCAGCTCGAGCTTGATTGGGGGCAGTGGGGCCGGCTGGGAGGGCACGGCCTTACTGCACCACGGCAGCTACATCAAGCTGGGGTGCCTGCAGTTTGTCTTCAGCATCACTGAGTTTGCGACCAAACAGCCCAAAGGCGATGCCGGCCTGCTACAGGAAGGGGTCTTGGCCGAGAAGCTCTCTCTCAAGCCCCACCAGGGCCCTGTGCTGCGCTCCAACTCCGTTCCCTAGGACTGGCGGCCACCCGTCACCCGCCCTTCCACCCAACCCAAGACTCCTGCAATGCAAAAATGTACACAAACCAAGCCCGGGGTTTTTTCTATACTCCACCAGAAACCCTTCAACTACAATCTTTGCATGAAATGAAGAAAACCTTTTGACTGTTTTTTAAAAATCCTTTTTCTTTTCTCAAGTTCTAGGGGGCATTTGCACATATATTTGTACTCAACATTTCATGGGAAAGCGGCAGACCGAGCTGAGGAACAGCGTGGGCAGGGAGGGGAAGGCCAGTGGTCTGGACACCTCCTCCGACACAAAACCGTTCCCCACCCACCTCCTGCTCCCTCCCCCTCGCCCGCCGTTGTAAAATAATCAGAAACTTGTTCTATTTTGTGGCAGTGACAATAGTTTTATATTAAAAGAAAAAAATACAGTTTTCATACAGCAAAATCTATACAATATCATTGTTTTATTTAATATAAAGATCGCTACCCACCCTCCTTCCATGGTTCCCACCCTCCAGGTTATTTTCCCTTTCTGCAGCAGTTGCACTACAGGTAGCTACTGTGTATTATGGACAAATGAGAAATGAATTCTTTTTCTGGCTGTCCATCTATTTTATTTCAAATAAGGAAAAGTGTATTTGGATTTTGTGTAAATACATCTAGTGCTGACATTTTTTCAATGTTTTTAAAAACTGTACAGTACTACATGTGGTAGAGCGTTTTCTTCAAATTGTCTATTGTAGCAAAAGCGTTTTTGTCGTAAACTGTTCTGTCTCCTTTTTTTGTTCTCCTGCCACTTCTCTCCTCTTCCCTCCACCCCGACAACTAGTACCGATGTACATAGTAATTGTAATGTTTTAGACTTTACAGAAACTTTCCTGTATTCTGTATATAAAAAAGCAAAAATACTTCAAATTATGTTTTCTGCCTGTCTGTCCTACCTGTCATCACCCTTAGAGGGGACCCTCCCTGAGGCCCTGGTCCCACAGCCTCATTGAACAAGCGTCACTCCCAGATACTTAGTCCCCAAGGGAAGTCAGGAGAGGGGAGGCGCTGGAGAAAAGCGCACCTAAGGTGGGAGGGAGAAATGGGAGGGGAGGGGTGCAGCTGCGAAGGGGGGCTGTTCTGTGGCTTTGTGGGTGACTTGAGGGAGTTCAGAGGGCTTGATCATTTGACACGATCAGATTCTGCAAGAATCCAAGAGTGTGCAGATCCCTGCTCCTCCTGGCTCCAAAACCAAAACATTAAAATAGAAGATGGCATGAGACCTCT
Organism: Balaenoptera borealis; assembly: GCF_965194805.1. NCBI lineage: Eukaryota > Metazoa > Chordata > Mammalia > Artiodactyla > Balaenopteridae > Balaenoptera > Balaenoptera borealis. The sequence continues at coordinate 45,548,636 of NC_138879.1, read as the reverse complement.
GCATTCTGGTCTAGAAGCTTTAACCCAAGGAGTTGGCGCTGCCTTTGGTTCCAGTTGTTTGCTATCATATTTTATCCACCTATTCTGGGGGAAGTCATAACACCTGGTTTTGTTTTTTTTCGCCCGGAGCCCTTAGCTGGGCATGGAGGAATTCATTAATATATTCAAGTATCAATCGAGTTCCTCCAGTTCCGGCCTTTGCCAGGCCTTGGGTCTTGGTCTAGGTCACTTGCTGTGAGCAATCACCAGGGCAGATGTGGCCCCTGCCTCTTGGAGCTTAGAATCTAGTGCAGAGTTTGTTGATTCAAATGTCTGAAGAACATGAAAAAGGAGAAATCCAATCTCTGACTCAGCTGTGCCACAAGTAACGTGACTTGTGATCACAACTTTACAACTGCAGTTCCTCCTCAGAAGATGATTCTACCCGTTAACCTTAATTTTAAGGCCCCCAAGCACCCTCTTTTTAAACCAAACTATTTCTTCCTCCTCGTACACTTTACCTAAGAAACCTTATCTGAGAAGTTTTTCCTGAAGACCATCTCCTACTCCTTAAAGAACACATCTGTGTGTATGCCAGCACTGTTAGAGTGGGTGGTACCTGTTCGCATATCAGGATTTTGCCTTGGCGGGGGTGGAGAGTGCATCCATTTATTTCATTAATATTCCATCCCTAGCCTCATCCCACATTATTGACACTTGAACACTGAATCCACAGTGCAGCTAAATAGGAAACTTCCCCCTGGAATGTGAGGTCTGGCCCTGGCTTCCACCTACTTGTCTAGCTTTGTCTCCGCCACTCTCCTACCCCTACCCTAATGGGCCTCTTGAACTCCTTAAGGACAAAAACACTGTTCTGCTCGGTATTTCCAAGGCTAACTGCACTGCCGGGCACGCCATAAGTGCCAAACAATGGGTGCTAAATTGTACTAGATTTTTTTTCTCCTTTCTCCTGGCAAGTCACCTGGCCAGGAATACCCTTACCCATGCCTCCCTAGCTGTCCCCACCCACTTTGCCATCATAATCACTTCCACTCAGTGATGGAGCTTCTTTACCTATTTCTACCACCTGTGAGAATTTCAGAGACAAATCTCCTGAAGATCAGATAACAGATTTTATACTCTCTTCCTGCTTCCCTTCAGAAATGGAGGGGTGGGGAAGGCAGGGAGGTAGACAGCTAATGAATGAGTGACTCCTGACAGCCCTTAACTGATGGTGCCACCCTGAACACACTGTGCCACCTCGCTGGCCTCTTTGGGAAGAATCCCAGAAGCTGAGGGCTGAATATGAGGATTAGGAATTGACGGACTTGTTTACTGACAGCAGAGCGTCCAGGACTGGACTCACTCTCAGACACAGCAGCATTCACGTACCCGCTCCTCTCCAGATGGGAAGGATTGCTATTTACTGACACCCAGAGGGCTCACACATCTGCTTAGCCTCCTGCTCCAGAGCCCAGCACAAAGTACAGGTACATACGAAGACGGTCACTCAAGCACCCACTGACAGACTACAGATGCATGCACACACCTGGAGGGTCTCGAGGCCCACAAATTCACACACCTACAAGGTGCTCACATGGGCACACACACACAGGATCCAGAGGCACGCACACAACCTAAAGGGCGATCCCAGGATCTATGGGCACATTACGCACCAAAAAGTCATTCACGCCCTCCCTAGGGATTCATGTACATACGTAGAGGGCGCTCCCAGGGCTCAAGCGCACACATGCACCTAGGTTTTCGCACCAGCACACACCCAGAGGACGCAGACGCACGCCTAGGGGGCGCTCCCAGGGCCCACGCGCACACGCACGCACACACACCCCCTGCCCTGCCTCCCGCCCGCGTCCACCTCCGCCTCCGCCTTCTCGAGGCCGAAGCGCGCCTGTCGCCCTTCCAGGCCCGTGCGGGGCGATCCTGCAGCCTCCAGGCGGCGATCCAGGGCTGCTCGAGGGCTGAGCGGGAGCCCGGAGGCGCGGCCGGCATGGAGGCGCTGCTGCTGAGCGTGGGGTTGCTGCTGGGCGCCTACGTGCTAGTCTATTACAACCTGGTGAAGGGGCCGCCGTGCCGCGGCATCGCCAGCCTGCGGGGCCGCACTGCCGTGGTCACGGGTGAGTGCCGGCTGGCGGGCATGGGGCGGGGAGGCCGGGACGGCGGGGGCGGTGGCCCGCGGGCTCAGCTCGGCTCCCGCCCGCCCTCCGCAGGCGCCAACAGCGGCATCGGGAAGATGACGGCGCTGGAGCTGGCGCGCCGGGGAGCGCGCGTGGTTCTAGCCTGCCGGAGCCGGGAGCGCGGGGAGGCGGCCGCCTTCGACCTCCGCCAGGTGAGGGAAGGCGGGGCCAGGCGGGACCGTGAACAGAGGACAGTTACACCTGGGACACAGGGGTGAGCAGAGCAGCTCGGGGCGGGTTTGGAGGAAACGCAGCTCCTGAAAGGAGAGTGCGGCTCGGTTCGCCAAGTGCAGAAGAGGGGGTGCACAGGTCTTCTGGTCACACAGCAAAAGGGCACCAGACCTGAAGGAATTAATTGCAATTCTAAGACATTTAAGGACCGGTAGAAGTTACATTAATGAAAGAGTCAGAAAGGGAACAGCAGAGGGAACAGCATATGCAAAGGCCCTGAGGCAAATTAATTGGTCTGATTTAAGAAACCGATTAAAAGGTTTAATGAGGCTGGAGCACAGAGTATGAGGAAAAGAGGCAAAATGCAGGGGCTGAACACTCTGAGCCAGGGCCAGGTTCTGAGGGCCCTTACAGACCCTACTGAGATCAGATTTTATAGAATGGGCAGTAGAGATCCAGTGAAGGGTCCTCCATAGGGTCTGGACTGTCAGAATAGCCTTTTGGAATGAACCCCTTGGTGGCTGTGTGGCGTCTGGTTTGGAGGGGGTAAGAGTGGGTTGGAGGACACCAGTGAGAAGTCTGTTGTAGATTTTAGGGTAAACAATAATGGGCAGAGGGTATGATAATAATAATAATAATAATAGCAAGTGCCTATGCACGAGTGCGTGCCAGGCACTGTTCTAAAGATTTTACATATATTAACTCATTTAATCCTCACAATAACTCTGAGATAGGTACTATTATTATTATTCCCACTTTACAGAGAACTAAGGCTCAGAAAGATTAAGCATCTTGCCCAAGGTCTCACTCTAGTAATAGGCAAAGTCAAGATTTGCATCCAGTGTCCACACACTTATCCACTACATTCTAACGCCTAGGGGCAGATCTTAGTAGTAGTAGGAGTTGAACTCTCAGAATTTGGTGCCTGGGGAGAGGGAAGAAGAGAGGGGTGCATATGACAGCCCAGCCCTTGCCACTCCACAGGAGAGTGGGAACAATGAGGTCATCTTCATGGCCTTGGACTTGGCCAGTCTGGCCTCCGTGAGGGCCTTTGCCACTGCCTTCCTGAGCTCTGAGCCACGGCTGGACATCCTCATCCACAATGCCGGTGAGGGGCAGCAGGCCCTGCAGGGGGGTGGCGGGTGGCCAGGGGGCAGTCGACCCCTCCAGCCAGGCTTTGCCAGGGGACATGTGGGAAGGATGCCCCCTACCACCATCTCACATGGGGGACACCCAGGCCTCCAGGAATCCCTCTGGAGCAGTTGCTCACACCTAGCCCCTGCCCCAGGGATCAGTTCCTGTGGCCGAACCCGGGAGCCCTTTAACCTGCTGTTGCGAGTGAACCACATCGGCCCCTTCCTGCTGACACACCTGCTGCTGCCCCGGCTGAAGACATGCGCCCCCAGCCGCGTGGTGGTGGTATCCTCAGCCGCCCACCGTCGAGGCCGCCTCGACTTCACACGCCTGGACCGCCCAGTGGTGGGCTGGCGGCAGGAGCTGCGGGCATATGCCGACAGTAAGCTGGCCAACGTATTGTTTGCCAGGGAGCTCGCCACTCAGCTTGAGGGCACTGGCGTCACCTGCTATGCAGCCCACCCAGGTGAGACTTGGCTCTCTGGCTGCTCTGCTTTGTTTTGATTCCCCCTCTCCCATCCCCGCCCCCATCCCATGCTCCCCCAACCTCTCATTGAGCCACAGAATCTCAGAGTAGGAAGGAAGTCTGGTCCAAGGAGAGAACTGTTCCTTGCCGATCTTGAAGCTAGGCTCTCCTTGTCTGGGTTTTTCCTCTCACACCACAAACTTGGATGCTGACTGCTAGGTAGGGTATGGCAATGAATAAGGCCTAGGTTCTCACCCCAAGGAGCCATCCACATGACTGAACTGACTATAACATGATGATAATGATGGTGTTAGCCAATAATTATTCATTCATTCAGGGAGCATTTACTGAGTACCTACTATGTTCCAGGCATTAATCTCAATGCAGGGGATGTAGCAGTGAGCAAAACAAAGACCTTATCCTTGTAGAGTTTACATTCTACTTTAGAGAAGGGGGAGACAGCTAATAAATAAATATATACAGTGACAGGTGGTGATAAAGTGCTACGGGGAAAGATAAAACAGGGTAAGGGGACTAAGAAATGACAGGGTTGGCACAAGAAAAAGAAGAAAAGAAATGTCAGGGAGTGCTATTTTTATCTATGGCAGTCAAGGAAGATGTATCTGAAAAGGTGACATTTGAGTAGAAGCCTGAAGGAGATGAGAGAATGAGCCATGAGGCTTTCTGAGGAGAAGAGTTAAAGAACAGAGTAAATAGCAAGTGCAAAGGCCCTGAGGCAGAAGTGCCTGGTGTTCTTGAGAAAGAACAGGGAGCCTGGTATGGTTGGAACAGAGTGAGAGGGGAGAGAGTGGCAAGAGATGAGGAACAGAGGTGGGCTGGGTCATCCAGTGTCTGCATTTTGTCTTACAGTCTGAGTGATTTTACTGATGACTAAGACCCATCCCTGCCTTTAGGAAACAGGTTCCAGGATAACAAGATTTGCCCCACCCATATTACCATACTGCATATTAGATAATCATTGCCTAAGGCTCATTAATAACCATAATAGTGACAATAATAATTATAGCTAACCATTATTACACTCCATGTCTCTAATGTCCGAAACAGTGTCTGGTCTACTACAGGTGTTAATAAATGTTTGCTGATTAAACAAAGGAATAGGAAAAAAGATGAGCTAGTAGAAAAGGTGGAGAGAGACAGAATTGTTCCAGGCTGGGGACACAGCATGAGCAAAATCTGGAAGATGAGGATATATAAGGAGTTTGGATGGAGAAGATGAGCTTGCTGTTAGAAACGAGTGAGGTCACCTTGTCGGGGCCCTAAATACTACCTGGTAAATACTACCTTGGTTTCCCTGGAACTGGACTCTGTTCCCCACTCCCTTCTAGCCCTGTTGTTGCTGCTCTTACCCTGGGCCCTCACCCACTGTCCTCCCGGCTCCTTCCTTCCTTTCTTCCTGTCCACAGGGCCAGTGAACTCGGAGCTGTTCCTGCGCCACGTTCCTGGATGGCTACGCCCACTTTTGCGCCCAGTGGCTTGGCTGGTGCTGCGGGCACCACGAGGGGGTGCCCAGACACCCCTGTACTGCGCTCTGCAGGAGGGCATTGAGCCCCTCAGTGGGAGATACTTTGCCAACTGCCATGTGGAGGAGGTGCCCCCAGCTGCAAGAGACGACCGGGCAGCTCACCGGCTATGGGAGGCCAGCAAAAGGCTAGCCGGGCTTGGGCCTGGGGAGGGTGCCGAATCTGATGAAGATCCCCAGCCTGAGGACCCATCTTCTCCGAGCAGCCCCCACCCTGAGGAGCCCACGGCTTCTGAACTCTACCCCAGCCCTCAGAGTTCACCAGACTTGTCTAAGGTCATGCGCCGAATTCTGGTTAAAGCTGAACCTGAGCTCCAAACCTCCTAACCCCCAGGCCGGGAAGCTTTCCAGCGCACTTGGTGGGCCTTGAAAACCTTAGCTGTGTTCCAGGCCACGCACTGGGCATTGAGAGGGTTGCAATTTTTACCTCCATGGTTACTTTCTGGGGCTTCAAGCTACATCCTGGACAGCTCGTTTCCTGATGGAAGGAAATAAAGGGTAATGATTTCTTCCTGAGAGTGACAGTAACCCCAGATTGAGAGGTGGGGCATAGTGTGCCAGATGCGGCTTCTCAGGAATTTGAATTTCGTATTTTCCAGGCCCTACCCTCAGGAATGCTGATCAGCCCTGGATGAGGGCCTGGGAATTTGTAATCTGATGCACTGCCAACATTGAGAATTACTCAACTGGGCCCTTTTCGACCGTGTAGCTAGGTAGTTACATTATCCCCTTTTTCCAGAGGCGGGATTAGGCAGCCAGGTAAGGGACTCGCCCAAGGTCTCCCAGCTAGTAAGAGCAGGGGCTGAAATTGGAGCCCCGGAGGGCTGACTCCAGGGCCGGCCGCTGTAAGGTGGGTGCTGGGAGGTGAGAAAGGGCAGGGCGGTTGTTATCGAGGCGCCCGGCGGGAGTGGAGGGACGCCTTTGAGGGCTGGGCCCCGCGATGGCGACCCGGTGTCATAAAGCGCGTTGACCGCCGCGGCTTGAGCTCTGGCTGCTTCCCTCGACACGCCGGCCCCGCCTTCCGCCGCCACACTTCCGGCGGGGCCGCGGCCGCGGAGGGACGCGGGCGGGCGGCCGCTGGGGGTGGCGGGATAGGCTGGGCGTGGCCGGCGGTGCGGGCGGGCGCGGAGTGGGCCGGTTGCTGCTGTCCAGGTCTCTGCGGCCCTCGAGGGCCCTCCGTCCCGCCGGCGCCATGGGCAATTGCCACACGGTGGGGCCCAACGAGGCGCTGGTGGTTTCAGGTGAGGGGGCAACGAGGGAGGTGGGTCTGGGACGCCCAGGGCCTGGAGGGTGTTTGGGGCGGGGGCTGTGCCTGGGAGGGCGGGGGCCGGGCTGGGGAGCGAACGGGGAGGGGCCAGGCCGGGGAAGGGCTCCGGGGGTGGGGCCTGAGCCTACGGCGCTCCGGGCCGCACCTGAGACCCCTTCCAGGAGGGACCCCCCCCAGTACTCCCATTTGCCGTGCTCTGCGCCCTAGGGCACAGGCCAGGTTCTCCCCCGACCTCCCCCGCCCTGCGTGTTTAACCGTGTTTATTCCCTCCTTTCTCTGCTTCCTCCCCTTGGCAGGGTCTCCCCTGTGGCCTAGGGGATCCCGAACTGAAACCTTGGGGTTCCGGGAACAGTCTGGTCGGATGCCAGCGCGTGGGACGGGGGTTGGGTCGCAGGTGCACGTCTGGGGAGGGGCCCTGGACATGAATCCTTGGGCTCTGGGCACAGACCCGTTAATTCCCAGCAGGCTGGGTTTGCTGGGGTTAACTGGCACTGCCCGCCCCAGGGACGCGGGTGCGGCCTCTACAGAAACGTGGCTCTGTGTTGCTCTGGTTGCAAAATGCTGCAGACTCCAGAATTTCTGTGAGCTTAGGTGGGGCTGGGGGACTGCAGTATTGCGGAGGGGAGAGATATCTTGCCTTAAGGCTGCTCTTTAAATTGTATATTTGGGTATCTTGGGAAGTGGCAGAAGCCTTTCAAGCCACCAATTCGTGCAGCCCCTGGCGCGGGTGCTGGGGAGAGGCTGTGTTTCCTGACAGCTTGGAGGCCTGTAGCTGCAGGAATCCTTCATATCTTCCCACTGTCAGTGTGGCTTCTCCGCCTGTGCAGAGTTGTTAGGGCCGGCTGCAGAATGAACAGGAGAGGGTGGGCTGGGCCAGGGCTTGTAGCTGCCCACCTTTGAGAGGTGTGATGAATCCATTGGGAACTTTCACCCCAGAACAGGCCTCTGTCTCAGTTTGGATTTCAAAATCCATCTCTCCCCTGGGATGGGAAATCCCCAGTCTCCCTAACTAGCACCTTACTCCAGTGGGGGAATTAAGATTCTTCACTTCCCTAGGGCTTCCCTGGGGTCCAGTGGTTAGGACTCCATGCTTCCACTGCAGGGGGCCCGAGTTCGATCCCTGGTCGGGGAACTAAGATCCTTCACTTCCCTGAAAACCAGAAAAGATAGCCTTGGGGTCACCAGGGAGACCCCCAGAGAGCACTGAGGCCAAACCTGCTCCTCTATAAGAACTGGGCCAGTCTCCCAGCCACCACTCCTAAAGAAGGTTTTTAGAAACCCGAATCTGCATCGCACTTGGTTTTTCTTGTGGGATTTCTCTCTAGAAACCTGGACGCTGGGCTGAGGAGACAAAAGTTCCAGTCCCGTCTTTGTGGAGATCCTTGAGACTGAGGGGCAAGAGGAACCCCTGAGATGGACTGCTCTGTGCCTTCTGGTTGCCAGGAACCTGGTCCTCTGGCCAGAGGCCAAGGCAGTGCTAGCTTCGAAGCTGTTTTAGGGGTGCGGAGAGGAGGCCGCGCTGAGAATTAAGAGAACTGGAGTCAAGGGAGGGTGGAAGAGAAGAGAGAGAGAGAGAGAATGCCCAGCATAATATTACCTTGGGATTTGAGATGATCCAGCTGAGCTGTGGCTCTCTCTAGCACGTGGACTCCCAGCCCTGCGCCGCCCCCGCCCCCATTACTTGGGCCTGCATCTAAGTCCAGGGGCATCTCACACAGCCTACTTTCAGAAGGAGGATGTTGATATATTTCATGATCATCTTTTCCACTTGAAAAGTCTGGAGGTTCTTCTTCTTGTGTAACCCCCCTCCTTCATTCTGTAATGTAAAATTTTTTCCTCTGTTTCTGCTTTTGGGAGTTTAAAAGGGGAATCCAAATACCATACACCTTTCTGTCTCCTCTACAGTAGGTCAGAAGTTCTTAACCTGGAGTTTGTGGATAGAATTTAGAGGTCTTTGCATTTGGATGAGGGGAGAATAGTACATTTTTATTCACACTAACCTAAATTGATATTTAGCGTTTCTTACGATTATTAACGTCAGCAACAATCCATGATAGTATTAGCAGATATTTTCCTACCGTACTGCCTTTGTTGCAGGTACCGTAAAAACCATTCATGCTCATCACTACTTTGAAATTAAGCCAGTTATTAAATCTACCACTAGATCTTATTATTTAATGTATTACACAGAGCACATATTACTATATCACACATTTGGTTGTTTTAACATTTTGATAACTTTAATTTGTTTCTTCTGTATCTTATTTTATGCATTTTATGAACATTTGGCCATTGCCAGACTACTAAGGGGGATTTCGACTCAAGAAATCCCCCTCATATGGGAGTTCCCTGGTGGTCTACTGGTTAGGATTTGGCGCTTTCACTGCTATGGCCCGGGTTCAGTCCCTGGTCAGGGAACTGAAACCCCACAAGTCGTGCAGCACCGCCAAAAAAAAAAAAAATCCCGCTTGTAGAGTTGTAGATGGTCTTCTTGACTAGTAGGAAGAAAAGGGTGGAAGAGGGGCAGGAAGGGAAAGAGAGGGCGGACTGGCGCCTGTGTTTGGGGAGGGCTAAGAGTAGGACGGAGGTCATCATGGGATATTTTGTGATTTTTCAGCTTGGTTGAGGACAGAGCAAAGGAAAGCAGATTGAGTTAGAAAAAGTGAGCTAACATTAGGAGAAACTTCCAGGTCTGGAGACAGTGAGAACTGGGGAGGTCAAGGAGGGGCCACCTAAGCGTCCTCTTTTGGGAGTGGTGCTCAATGTGACCAGGAAGCTGGGGGGAGGAAGATGCCTTCCAGGGGAGGAGGCTGCTGGGGGCGGGACAGCCTGGCAGTCCCAGCTTCCTGTTGTTGCTACCCCTGGGAACCTGGCCATGTTGCCCTTGGCCGAGGCCCAGCTTGAGCTGTGGCAGCCTGCTCCCAAGGTCAGAGAATGAGTTAAAGGGTGGACACCCACCCTGGGCTCCCCCGCCCCCATCCCGCCCCGCACCACTATCACCACCCCTCCCACAGCACACTGGGAAGTCCCCGGGGTGGGGGGGGACGAGGAACGAGGAAGTGATGACTACTCTAGAAGTTATCCTCCCACGTGAACCCCTAGGTCTGGCCTGGGTCACTGCAGGAGGCTACCACAGCAAGGAAGCTGTGCCCCAGCCCCGACCAGGCCAGAAGAAGTGGAACAAGCTGTGGTTTTGGACCCTCTTCCAGTTTCACTGGATCCCGAGGTGGTTTGGGTTTCAAATTGACTGCTTGTCCGTAGAGGCTTCCCTTACCCCATCCCCAGGGCGGAGAAGCCTGCAGCGGCTTACCTTGAGCAGCAGCCCTGAGGACACGTATCTCCAGAGACCTAAGACCTCTTCCTGCCCCTGTGCACGTTGCAGGGCTGCTCCTGGTCCCTGGGCCTCTGGCTCGGCTGCTTGCACCCTGTGCATAGAGCAGACCAGGAAACAGGGTTGGCCGCTCAGTGGGCAGTGCCAGACACCGGCTCTCTGACTTGGCAGGCCCGCCGCTCTTGTGGGGTCCTTGCTCCTTTGCCTCCGCCTGTTTAAAACTTGTCTCTGGTTCGCGGTTCTCTCTGTTGTCTCTGCTCGGTTGTCGGCCTGAGCACCCACCCAAACCCAGGCTCTAGACCTGCACTGTCCGATATGGTAGCCACAAGCCACAGGTGGCCACTTAAATTTAAGTTAATTAAATTAAAATTCAGTTCTTTGGTTATACCAGCCACATTTCAAGTGCTCAGTAACAAATGTCCCTAGTAGGTGCTTTGTTGCACAGCACAGCTGGGGAGCATTTCTACTCTCGAAGGAAGTTATCTTGGACAAGACTACTCTAGAAGTTATCCCCCCACGTGAACCCCTAGGTCTGGCCTGGGTCACTGCAAGAGGCTGCTTCTACCCAGCCTCCCTGACCCAGGTATCTTCCTCCCGGTGCAAAGTGGTGTTTCTAAAATGCAAATATAACTGTTGCTCCTTAGCTTAAATGACTCCCCCATCACTCAGACACTCAGACACACACACACACACACACACACACACACACACACCCTCCTTGGCCTGATACCTAAGACACACACACACACACACACACACACACACACCCTCCTTGGCCTGATACCTAAGACACACACACACACACACACACACACACACACACACACACACACACACACACACACACACACACACACACACACACACACACACACACACACACACACACACACACACACACACACACACACCCTCCTTGGCCTGATACCTAAGACACTCCATGATCTGCCCTCTGCCCCTCCACCCTGCCTTGTCCCCTCCCAAGGGGCCTGAGAGACACTGTAACCCAGCTATACACTACGCCCTGACCTTTGACCATGGGAGGAACACACCCTAAGGCTTTCCTGAAAACCCGAGTTTGTGAACGAGGAAATGATGACACCCACTGGCTTTTTCCCCATCTCGTTTCCTTTGCATTGTCTGTTTCTGAACATGTCTGCACTGCAAGTGAACAGCCCCTCTTGCTTTTACTGAGTTTTCTTGAACGTGAGTAATTTTGGCATCAGCAGGAGGGTTCGTGACAAGAATTTCAAGAATTGATTTTTCTCATTTCCGTATAGAGAGCATGCCGTATGTGTCCACGGCATGAATCTGGGTCGTGGCCAGGTTCAACATGCTATTTAGTTGATACACAGTTTTTCCAGGAATCACTTCCTTTTTAGGCCTTTTCCCTTTCTCTTTTCCAGTTGGTACCATGAGTTGGCCTCTGTTTTGAGGCCTTGCCTTCCCCATCCACTCCCACAAGAAGAACGAATTCACTCTGAACCCCTGGGAGTAGAGAACCAGCCTCACTGTTGGACATGAGCAAGGCCCCAGCCTTGGCTCAGAGACTCTCTTCCATTAGCCTCCCACCCGCATTCCCTCTGTGACTGCAGTCACTCTGATAACAGGCGAATCGCATAGTACGACCATCATCTCAGGAAAAGGTCCCTCCTAGTCTCACCTCTTTTAAGATAGGAATTTTATCTTCATCTCTGTTTCCCTAGCATGAAAAAATATTTATTTGCTGAATGGATGGTTGAATCAAAGATGGAAGCTTTTCCGTTCACTCTTGCCCACTGACCTCTCATCTGTTCTCTGAAAGCACTTACATTCTGAACTACTCATTGGCTACCCTCCTTTCTATGCAAATTGCCTGTCTACCAAACTAGATCCCAAGGCCCTTAAGGGCATACCTTCCATTTATTTGTAACCTCAGCACCTGGCACCCAGCAGTGGGAGTTGTCAAGTGACAGAGCAGGTGAAGGCCCAGAGCTGCTGTTGGTGGCATGGAGGGTAGACAGACCCAAGAACTGACTGACCAGCAGTGGTTTGCTTTGCTCTCCAGGGGGCTGTTGCGGTTCTGACTATAAACAGTATGTGTTTGGCGGCTGGGCCTGGGCCTGGTGGTGTATCTCCGACACTCAGAGGTAAGGGCCTGGGGGCCAGCAAACCGGGCATCCTGGTGGGCAAGGGAGAAAAGGGTTTCCATCCTTACCCCCTTCACCCCACAGGTCAGCTAGAGCATCTACCACTTGCCACCTTCCACTCTGGGGGGGCGGGACCTCCTAAGAAGCAGATGAAATGGGTTACACAGGGATGCAGGAGGTCTGTCTGTGGGCACCTCCTCCTTGGTGGGTGTGCTCTTTTCCATTGAGGGCATCACTTCTGTCCCAGAGAATTCAAGCAGAATGCTAACGCCCTGATTCTAGCTCAGAGTTATTCACGAAGCCTTAACTACATACACACCTGTTTGGAGTGGGTCTAAGAAGGGAAGAAAGGTTGAAGAGACCCCTTACACATACCCTCACCTGTGCAGGCCCTGGGACAATGCAGGCGGGGGCTAAATGGCAGAGAATGGATATACAGTCTGAAGGGGCTCTGACAGCAGCGTGTTAAAGACAAGGGGTAGGGATCTAAGGAATTGGCTCTGGGGCCGGGCAAGATGGCTCTGGACCTCCTAAATCAGTCTGGAGAGACTTACTCGGGGAAGGGAGGTTTCAGCTCCCCAGAGGGCCCACCGTCAGGCTCTACCTGCTGGCTTTCCCAGAGCCTGCCGCAGGGCTGGACTTGGCCTGGGCCTCTCCTGCCCCCTTACTGCCCACCCAGGAGGAGATAAGGCCCAGCCTCCTCTCCACCAGCACCCCTTCCTGACTATGGGAGATCAGGGGAGAGGCCCAGATTCTTCCAGGCCAGGACCCAGGCAACACAGGCAGCAGAGCTGCGAAAGTGCGGGCATGTTGGCGGGGGTGAGGGTCATCTGAAGGGGAAGCAGTGGAGATTCCAGTGAAATCCCCTTCCTGGATCCCATCCCCACCAGTCAGCAGAGAGAAGCCCCGTGGCTACACTGAGCTGCTAGTGCTTGGGGCTCCAGGGAGTCTGAGGGTGTTGGCTAGTGTCAGGGGCATGGGAAGCATGTCACCACTTTTAAACTTCACTGATTTCTCACTAACCCCCTCCACTGTTCCATCTCTCCCCACACTTGGCCCTGCCTAAGTTGAGGGATCCTGGGGGACTCTTCTGGCCCAAGGCCAAAAGTGTCAGAGAGTAATCGGTATTGGTCACAGCTTCCTCTCAGGCGGATCCTAAGCACTCCTGAGGGGGCCAGTTGGCCTGTCAGAAGCCATGAGGTGCCCTCCCCAGAGACACTGTCACCCCACCCGCCATGCAGTCCTGGGACGACAGAGCATCTTGTCAAGACACCTCGACGTACAGCCATGCCGAGAGAGTTTGCCATTTGCCCAGAGACCTGTCCTGCCCGGGCATCCACTGCTGGGGCAACACCCAGGAGCCCTTTCTCCACATCTGTGGTCCCCCCTCCCTCTTCTTGCTCCAGGGAGCAGACCCCAAGACAGGAGGGTCAAGCTCCTCTGACAGCAGGCTTGGAAGTGAGGGGTGGGGGCCCTTGTCCTCATCCTAGGAAACTGATCTCCCACACCCAGGCTCAGCGTCCTCTCTCTGGTCCCACTTGCTGGGTGGTCTGAGCCTGCAGCCCCTCCCCTTCCTGGGCCCTGTTTGGGGCAGCCCCTTCCCCAGCCCCTAGCCTGCTTGGGGGACATCTCCACAAGCTGGGGCCTTTATTTCCCTAGGCTGGCAGGAGCCTCTCAGGTCAGAGTAGAGGTTTCTAGCCCAGCCTCCCTTTTGAGATACTTTCCACAGCCATCCTACATGTCACCCCCCTTGGCGTCAGCCATTCTTCTCCAGACTCAGGGAAGTCCCTCCTGCTGCACTTTGCTGCCACGTCCTATCCTATCCTGAGGCCCTGATGTGGGCCGCTCTCTCTCCCTTGCCCGAGTGATTCCTCCACCTCTGGCATCTGAGCTGCAGCCTCCCTCCTTCGCTCCCTTCCTCCCTCCCTCCTCCCTCTTTCCTGTCTCCCTCTCTCCTCCTTCCCCAAAAGAGAGCTTGGTGGGTTCCTGTCTGAGCTGGGTCTAGAGTCCTCTCAGACCCAAAGGTGCTATTTTTAGGGGCTCGAGTGAAGGCAGCCTTTGCACATCTGCATGGCTGGAGCCCCCGGGCTGGCACTGCGAGGGTAGAGTTGGGGGGCCCGCATTGCCTACTGCTCCCCGCCCCCCGAGTCTGCCTGCTTCTGCTCCTTCACCTCAGCCTCTCTCCTCCCTTCCTCTGGTCTAAGGCAACCTTCCATGCTGTCCACAGCCTGGCCTCCGCCTGGACCAGCACCCTGCACCCACTCTCACACACGCGGCCCTAGGAAGGCCCAGCTAGGGTGGGCCAGGTAGCTTTGAAGTACTTGGTTTTCTTTGCCATGACTCTGTGCCTGTGCCCAGCTCGGAAATTCCAAAGTGAATGACTCCGCTGTCTCCCAGTTGTCCCTGTGATTATCCTGGCAGGGCACACTTTCTCCCCCAGCCTTCCTTGACACACCCTTCCCCCCAGATCAGAAAATCCAAAAATCTGGGGGGGGCTTTTCTGGCCCTAAATTGCCTTCTTAGTGATGTGAAGCACAGGCCTTGAGGGTTTGTGCCCCGAGCAGGATTCAGTATTTTCTGTGGCTCATTGATCCCCAGAGTGGCCTCCCCCCCCCCAATTCTGGAAACACAGGTTAGCCTGTGTCCGGAGGGTGGAGCTGAGGCTGTCTGCCAGATTGTGCCAGGAATCTCCTGGGAAAGTGAGGTGGTGGGTAACCCAGGTGCTCTACGCACAGGCCTCCCAACCTCAGGTCACGGGCCCAGGGCATCGGCAGCCTTTTCCTCCGGCCCGGCAGCTCCTCACTGGAAGGGTATGGGGGCTAGAGAAGAGACCCAGAGGCCTCAGGCCAGCAAGGGGGTGTCTCTGTCCCCTTACGGCCCTAGGCTGAGCTGGCAGCGGGGGGGGAGCTGAAGTGCTAAGGGCAGCCCCGCCCCACCCCCAGGCGTCAGGCTTTGGGTGCTTGTCTGGTAACCACTGTGTGTGTTTGCTGTGTCCCCTCCTACCCCTTCCTGTCCCTACCTCTCCCCACCCCCTGGCTGCTCCTCAGACTGTCTCTGGAGGTTATGACCATCCTGTGTCGCTGTGAGAATATTGAGACGTCGGAGGGGGTCCCGCTATTCGTAACAGGGGTTGCACAGGTAATAACCCACCTGCTTCCCTCCTCTGTGTCTAACCTTCTCTCTTCCTGCCCTGCGGGGCCTGGCAGGCAGGAGCCGATGGACTCCACTCCTGAGAGTGTGCCTCTCTCCCCTCTGTTCCCACCTCTGCTGCGCTGGGTGGCAGGATGGATCCCTATAGATCCCCACCTCCCTTGCCCTTGCTCACTGGGGCTGCTAGCGGGGAAAGGGCGAGGGCTTCTGGAAGCTCTGCCCAAGTCCGCCAGTGGGGGTCCTTGGATGACAAGCCTAAATTGGGAGTAAGTTGAGGCAGGAGACACAGGCCCTTTCGTGACAGAGCTGGGCTGTCTGGGCAGGGAGGGTTCCGTCCTAACGACTCCTACAGAAGTCCTAGTCCTCCAGGCACCACGGAGCCCCGTGCCGGCCCCTCCTCCAGGCTGACACCTCAGTGTCAAGCCCTAGTCCTCCTCCCTGCAAGGCCAGAAGATGGGTCCCATGGGGAGTTCTGTTCACCCCGCCCCTTGACACCCTCCAATTTCCTGCCCCTAATTTGTGTCGAGAGACCTTTGAGCAGATCTCTCTTGTCACCAGACTTCAGCTTCCCCATCCGTGAAATGGGGAGAATTATGCCCTCCCTGTGCCTTGTAGGAATATTGGAAAGGCGAGTAGAACAATATGAGGGCGCTTTGGGATTTTCAGGAAAGAAGTGCTAGAGGAACCCCATCTGTATCATGAACATGACCTCACTTGGAAAAGCAAGTGACCTGCTGTCTCACTCCTCACTGCCACGCAGCCGTAGCTATGAAGCCCTTTCTTGAGCAAGGGCGTTTAGCAAGTCCAAGTGCTTTCTTCATGACATGCAAGTCCCCATCCTCATTGCTTCATTCACCAGCTCCCTGCTGAGCACCGTGTCAGCTCCAGGCACTGAGGAGGCAGTGATGAACATCAGAAAGCCCCTGGCTCCTCAGAGCCTGCATGCTGGCAGGTCCCCAGGCTGGAAGAGACCTACCTGTCACCTTACCCATCCCCTTCCCTCTCATGAAATTGTCTTTCAGCTTCTCAGGCAAAACCCCTGCACCACCACACCCTTCCTCACCCATCGTGTTATCCCTAATGGGGAAGGGGACTGTCCCCATCACACCCACCCCTTGTAGCCACAGGAGGGCAGGCTTCAGGGCAGAGGCCTGAGAAGAAGCTCAGAGCACCTTGTGTGGAATGAGTGGGGTCCAGGCCTCTCTCGACCCGCTTCTAGAGCAGCCTCATCTCCCTCCAAACCCACGTTCTACTTGAAACAGCTGCAAATGCCCAGGTCCCTTTTCAGCTGGGTGCTGTGGACCCTTGAGGACTCAGGTTGTCTGGGCAGAACAACTCTTTGTAGGATTAGTGCTCCTTGGCCAGGAAGCTCTAGTGTGACCCCAGCCCTGTCCCCCACTGGCCCACCTGGCCCCAACCCCAGAGGGTGGGCTTCAAGTCCTAGCCTGTTGCCAGGTAGAGGGACCAGGCAGGGCTTCCCTCGCAGGGGACAGACTCCCAGCGTGCCAGGCTACAAGGCAGAGCTTTCTCAGCAGCCTCCTGGGGCATCCCAGGGTGTGAGCAGACCCAGGGAACAGGTGAGGGCCCCTCCCTGGGGGATGTTCAGATGGCATCCCTGGACGGCCCGCACAGCACGGCCTAGAGGACCAGCATTTACGTGCTGTCCCAGGACACACACACAGCTACACCTAGACTCTGCCCACCCCGCCTCCCCCAGCCCAGACTACCCACAACCCATTCTCCTCTGCTTCCCTTTCCCACTCTTCCAGCCAGGCTGACCTGAGCAGAGGACACGTGTGCACGTGGGTAGCGCACTCCAGTCCTCCCCGTGAGCCATCTGCACCCCACCCCCCGCCCGCTTTCCCACCCGTCTCCTCCTCACATGCTCCCAGCTCTGACCCCTCGGAGAGTCCTCCCCCGCAGCAGGACCCCTGGCCCGTCCCAGCCGGAGCAGTGAGGTGTCGCACTCTTTCCCCACACCCCAGGCCCTGGGCCCCCAGACCCATGCCCCTGTTTTGCGTTTCTTGGCAGGATTTCCCTAGAGATTATGACGTTGCAGCCCCGCTGCGAGGACGTAGAGACGGCCGAGGGGGTAGCTTT
Source organism: Balaenoptera borealis (assembly GCF_965194805.1). Lineage (NCBI taxonomy): Eukaryota > Metazoa > Chordata > Mammalia > Artiodactyla > Balaenopteridae > Balaenoptera > Balaenoptera borealis. Next base: position 45,531,171 of record NC_138879.1, on the reverse strand, counting down.
AACTGTGACGGGTGTCGCCCAGGTATAGTAACTCAGCAGCCCCGCGCATGTCCGTTGAGCTGCCTCGTCCCCATGCTGGGGTTTGGGGGGAGGAGGAGAGGACGGCAGCCAGGGGCAGTCTCTCTCCAGCGCCCCTGCCCCCGCTCCCCCTGCCAAGAGAGTGTCGTCGCCACTGGAACACGCTCGGCCTCTTGGCCGCCCAGCAGGACTAACAGACACCCCTTCTTTCCCCAGCGGGCCCGCGGAGGACAGAACCAGTGCTGAGAACTCGTGTCTCACTAACCCCACCCCGTTCTTTGCAGGTGTCAGAAATGCCAAGCCCCAGAATCCAAGCCTTCCCTGTTCCCTGGGTAGGGGGCTGCAGGGTGGGCACCAGAGGGCGAGGCCACGTGAGGCAGGGGAGCTTTGGAGTCAGAGGCTGTGTTATCTTCCCAGCTTGGTGCCTGGCCAAGGGGCTTCCTGCTCTCCAGAAGTCCACACAGGGCAGGTTCAACCATGTTCTAGGCCTCTGGTGAGGGGGTTGTCGGCTTAGTGCCTTGGGAAAGAAAGGCAGGAGGATGCCCACCCTCGGTGGCGGACCCCGGACCCGTCTCCTGCCCTGTCCCGCCTCTCTTTCCTAGTCTGTCTGTCTGTCTGTGCCCCTATTGCTCATTCTCCTTTTTGCAGAGACCTGCAGGCTGAGGGGCAGAGAGCGGACTGCAGGGGTAGTGGGGAGCCCCAGATGCCCAGGAGCGAGGCCGTGGCAGGGCCTGGGGCTGCCAGTGAAGATGCAGTTCCTCATGTCTTCTCCCCACTGGAGGCCTCAGGCAGACTCCACCCCCTCCCAGCCCCTAGGCCTCCAGGTCCTGAGAAGGAGGGGAGGGGTACCGTCACCATCCTCCTGGGTCTGGGGCCTCCGTCTGCCTCCCTCCAGCCTGGCTCAGGCGCCTCTGTGACCACCGGCAGGTGAAAATCATGACCGAGAAGGAGCTCCTGGCCGTGGCCTGCGAGCAGTTCCTGGGCAAGAGTGTGCAGGACATCAAGAACGTCGTCCTGCAGACCCTGGAGGGGCATCTGCGCTCCATCCTCGGTGAGGCCCTGCCCAGCCCAGGGACCCCTCTGCTGCCTTCAAGGAGCCTCACAGTGTCCTCAAGCCATGGCCAGGGAGGGGACAGGGCGGGCAGGGGGTTCTGTCAGTCCCACTGAGAGGCTTCTAGCTGAAAAGCTGATATGTTTTCTGTCAAGTATTTCCTTTCAAAACATGAGGTGACTTGAGTGAAGAGGAGGGCATTGAAGTAGGGGGTGAGCGGCTGCCAGTCTGGTCAGGCACCTGGTGCTGCTTGGGACACTTTTCCTCATCCTGCCTGGATCCTGCAGGAGGAGGCTCAGAGTTAGACGCTGTTAAGAAGAAACCGAGGAAGACCCAGCTCTGACCGCGTGACCCCTGCATACACTCAGACCTCCACCTGCATGCCTCCTCCCTTTCCCAGCTGGCTGGGCCCCTGGGGAGCCAGCCCATGATCCTTCTGCCCTCAGGGACCCTGACAGTGGAGCAGATTTATCAGGACCGGGACCAGTTTGCCAAGCTGGTGCGGGAGGTGGCAGCCCCAGACGTCGGCCGCATGGGCATCGAGATCCTCAGCTTCACCATCAAGGTGCAGTGTGATGGGAAGGCTGTGGCCTCTGCGTCCATCCGGGAGTGCGGAGCTTGGCCAGAGGGGAACCTTTATGCCTCTGACTGTTCCCAGGGATGACTCCCCCTTCCCTCCCCAGGACGTGTATGACAAAGTGGACTATCTGAGCTCCCTGGGCAAGACGCAGACTGCTGTGGTACAGAGAGATGCCGACATCGGAGTGGCCGAGGCTGAGAGGGATGCAGGCATCCGGGTATGTGGGCTTTCCTTCCCAGCCCCAGGGACAGGGAGCTCAGGGGTGGTGGGACCACAGTTGCTCAGGGGACCCTAAGCACCTGCCCCTCCTGCTCCCAGGAAGCCGAGTGCAAGAAGGAGATGCTGGACGTGAAGTTCATGGCAGACACGAAGATCGCCGACTCCAAGCGAGCCTTCGAGCTGCAAAAGTCAGCCTTCAGTGAGGAGGTCAACATCAAGGTGAGAAGCTGTAGGGCATCTCGGGTTGGGGCTCAGGGCCCAGGACTTGGCAGCCAGCCTCTGACATGCTGACCACACTCCCGCCACAGACGGCTGAGGCCCAGCTGGCTTACGAGCTACAAGGGGCCCGTGAGCAGCAGAAGATCCGGCAGGAAGAGATTGAGATTGAGGTTGTGCAGCGCAAGAAGCAGATTGCAGTGGAGGCGCAGGAGATCCTGCGCACAGACAAGGAGCTCATTGCCACAGTGCGCTGCCCCGCCGAGGCCGAGGCCCACCGCATACAGCAGATCGCCGAGGGCGAGAAGTAGGTGCCACTGGTGCCCGGGCTGGGGGATTAGTCCAGCTCCTCTGCCACCCACGCACTCCCTCCACTCCTGACCGAGCTTGGGGGCCCCTTCTCCTCCACCATGAAGTAGGGCTGACCCGCCTCCCCCGTGGGATTGTTGTCAGGAAGACTGAATTAGATGTAGGAGGTTTAAGGCCCTGATATGGTGGTGCCTGGCACAGAGGGCACCTCTGCCTGGTCCCCTCTCTCATTTGCGTCTGGGAGCCAGTGCCCTCTCCTTGGCCAGAGCCAGAAGGCCAGGGCACCCCCCTCTCATGGGTCCCCCATCCCTGACACCTGCCAAAGCAGAGGCTCGGGGTTTGTTAGCCCCCAGGCAAGGCTGGAGGGGTCCCTGGCACTTCCCACTGATCCTGCCCACCTGGGCTCCCCCAGGGTGAAGCAGGTCCTCTTGGCACAGGCAGAGGCTGAGAAGATCCGCAGAATCGGGGAAGCGGAGGCAGCAGTCATCGAGGCGATGGGCAAGGCAGAGGCTGAGCGGATGAAACTCAAGGCTGAGGCCTACCAGAAATATGGGGACGCAGCCAAGATGGCCTTGGTGCTGGAGGCCCTGCCCCAGGTGAGGCTCCCACCCCAGGCTGGGACTGGCTGGGCAAGTGCTGGACTTCTCTGGGCCTGGTCAGCAACACAGCGACAGGCTGGCTGGGAGGGTTAAACTGGGGAGTACTCAGCAGTGGGGAGAGAACCCCGCAACAGGCATAGGCTCATCGCTAACCCACTGGACCATCTGACCATGAATTGCAAATGAAGGCCACCCAGGCTGCACTGGGATTGGGTGAGGTAGAGACGGGAGGGAGAGATGCTGGACAGGGCAGGTGGATGGAGTCTGAGTACCAACCAGCTCTCCTCCCACCCCGCCTCCTAGATTGCTGCCAAAATCTCCGCCCCCCTGACCAAAGTCGATGAGATTGTGGTCCTCAGTGGGGACAACAGCAAGGTGACCTCAGAAGTGAACCGACTGCTGGCCGAGCTGCCTGCCTCTGTGCATGCCCTCACGGGCGTGGACCTGTCTAAGGTGGGTGTCAAGCCATCCGCGGTGGGTTGCTGGGCAGCCCAGTGGACTGGCCCAGGCGGAGCGGTCGGTTGGGGGCCCCGGAGCCAAGGCCTCATGGCATCTCCCATCCTTGTAGATACCACTGATCAAGAAGGCCACCGGTGCACAGGTGTGAGGTCCCGAAGGCTCACACCATTCAGCAGCCAGTGCCCCCTCTTCAGCACCCGTTTTAGTACCACAGGGACAACGGGAACGTTACTGACTCTGGTGCCTTATTCTGTAGGGACCAGGAGTGCTGCGTGTTCAGGCCTCTGGCTGTCTTCCCTTCTCCCCTGTCTCTGTCTGTCTCCGTCCTCTTCTCCTCTACCCCACACCCTCATTTTCACTGCCACATTTGTCTGGTTTGTCTCTTCCGCCCTTATCTCCCTGTACGTTTCTTCCTTTGTCTGTTTGTCTTTTTCTCTCCCCTCTCCTCCCATCCTCTACACACATCATGTAGTTTAAGCTGAAGATGTTTAGTATAATCACTGTCTGTCTGTTGGGGGGTGGCCCTGCTGCTCCTCAGAATCCTGGTGCCTTGAAGTTTTCTGTGCATCTGTCCATTCCCCCTGTGGCCCCAGCCAGAGCTTCAGCATGGGTGCAGGGATTCTGGGTAGGACGGCCACCCTGCCCTCTCCTGGCCTGGTCCCTGCCCCCAGGAAGCCCCCAGCCTCGCCCACTCTGGCCCTTCTCGGCCCGGGTTATCTGTGGCTGCAGGCCCAGGGCCAGCGCCATTCACTAACCCCCTGCCCAGCCCCAGGCCTGCTCTCATACCTTATCTCTTTCTCCCCCGCCCAGGGGCACGGAGGGAAGGCCTCCTGTGTAGAGCAGCTCCCTCAGTTTACTACTGCCTTAGGAGGCCCCTGCTTGTGCTCAGGGAAGTCCCCTTCATGGACATGTCCCTACTAGGTGGAGTGGGGCTTGGTCCCAACTCTGCTAAGCCCTCTGGGATCAGGATCTAGCGCTTCTGGAGACTAGAAAGTGTAGAGACCCTCTTCCTACTAGGGCTGTACTGTCCTGGGTGTCGGGCTGGGCCCTTCCAGTGGGCAAAGCTATGCCACCCTATACAGAATCCAGTGCTGTAGACTGGCCAGACTCCACACCCCTTGTGCCAGCTTTCTTCCTGGCCAGAGTGATTGGGTTCCAGCCGTGGGGAAGCAGCCCAGTCCTCTGTGTCCTTGCTCCCGTGGAGGCAGAAGAGCCCAGGACCCAAGCATCCTGGCAGGGGTGCTGTGGGTGTCCTGTGGTCCCAGTCCCCACCCCTTGCCCTGCCCCAGCCTGTGTAGCTGTTCCTGCATGTGGATGCTGCATGTGTGGTCTGGGGCTTGGATGCCGCACTGCCCCGCTGCCTGTCCCTTCTGGGAAAATAAAGATCTGGTTATGCCCACACCCTGTATTGTGGCTTTTGTGAGGGGAGAGACTGGGAAGCAAGAACCAACCAGGTCCCCCACCCCTACACCCCTTCAGCCTGAAAGCTGCACTTTGCCTGTTCTTCCCCACGCTAGCCACCGGGGGGCATCAGCACCCTGGCCATGCCCCCTTAGCATCCTGGAGCAGGGCCGCCATCGCCCAGGTGCTGAAGCCAGACCTGAGGCCAGGGAGACCTGGCTCCACTGCAGACAGAAGACGGAAGGGGCTGCCATGTTCACTGCACCTCTGTCCATCCTGAGCCTCACTCAGTAATGGAGACTGTTTCTCAAGAGCGTGAACGCTGGAGTCAGACTGCTTGGGTTTAAATTTTAGTTCTGTTGTTCATCACCTGTGTAATCTTGGGCAGGTAGCTTCATCTTTCTGGGCTTCAGTATTTGTATTCATTTTACAAATTTAATGCTTCCTATGTGCCAGGAATTGTCCTAGATGCAGGGGAGACTGCAGTGAATAAAACCAATCCCTAGCTTTCAGAGCTTACATTCAGGTGGGGGGAGCAAAATAAGAAAAATTAAATATGCAGTATGTTAGATAATGGTATGTGCTAAGGAGGAAAATAAACAGGGAAAGGAATAGGAAGTTCGGGAGGGTGTTGAAACTTTAGTGTGAGGAAGGCCTCAACGAGAAGGTAGCACTGAGGAAAACAAAGGAATGAGTCATGCAGATATCAAAGAAGAGCCTTCAGTCCAGAGCCTCTGACATGGACGTGTGTCTGGCATGACTGAAAAACCAGCAAGGAGGTCAGTGTGTTTGGAACTGAGTGAATGAATGAGCAGTGGGGAGAGTGGTGGGAGATGAGGTCAGGATGGAAACCTGTTTCTGGTTCATGTAGAATCTTAATGGGGCCTATTTTTGCCTTTGCTCTGAGATGGGAAACCACTGAAGGGCTTCGAAAGAGAAGTGATGTGATCTGACACATGTAAAAAGATCATTCTAGGCACTGAGACAATCCAAGGTAGACAGGAAAATCTTTTCCAGAAATGGTGCTGGAACAACTGAGTCTAAATGAGAGAAAAATTGGGACTTCCCTGGTGGTCCAGTGATTAAGACTCTGAGCTTCCAAGGCAGGGGGTGAGGATTCGATCCCTGGTTGGGGAACTAAGATCCCACATGCTGCGCAGCAAAAATACATAAATAAATGAGAAAAAAATTGAATCACAATCCCTACCTCATTCCATATATTGATACAAAAACTAGTTTGAGATGGATCATAGATCTAATGTAAAAAATCAAACCATAAAGCTTATAAAACAAGAGGGAAATGTTTCTGTGACCTTCGCACAGGCAAGATTTCTTACGACAAAAATGAAAAAAAAAAAAGCACTAACCATAAAGAAAAAATTAATAAATTAGACCATCAAAATAAGTCTCTGTTCATCAAAAGAAACTTAAAATGAGAAGGCAAGCATAGTCAGAAAAAACATTTACAGTACGCGTTTCTAACAAAGGGCTTGCATCTCATTTAAAAAGAGCTCCCAGGTACTTCCCTGACAGTCCAGTGATTAGGACTCTGCGATTCCAGTGTCGTGGGCCCAGGTTCAGTCCCTAGTCAGGGAACTAAGATCCCACAAGCTGCTGGTGTGGCAATAAATAAATAAACAAATAAAAAGGGTTCCCACAAATCAATAATAGAAAGACAACACAATACAAACGTCACTCTGAATGCTCTGCTGAAAATAGAATGGAGAGGGACAGTTGCTTCTTACCTGTATTGCAATAATACAGGTGAAATATGATGGTGACTTGGACCAATGGGGGCTGGTGAGAAGCACTCAGATTCTGGATCTATTTTGAACTAACCACAGTTGCTGACACTGAGTATAAGAGAAAAAGAGGGGGAAAAAAATGCCCTCAGTATGCCATGTTCATGAATGTAAAAACAGTATTACAGGGACTTCCCTGGTGGTCCAGCACTTCCACTGCAGGGGGCAGGGGTTTGATCCCTGGTCTGGGAACTAAGATCCTGCATGCCGCACAGTGCGGCCAAAAAAAAAAAAAAGATTCAGTATTGCAAAGATATAATTTCTCCCAAATTGGTCTATAGGTTCAATATAATACCAATCAAAATCCCAAGAGATTTTTAATTGACAGACTAATTCTGAAGTTATGGGGAAATGCCAAAGGACCAAGAATAAGCAAGAAGACAAGCTTGAAAAAGAGTAAAGTCGGAAGATTCGAACTATCAGATGTCAAGACTTTTAAAATTTTAGTAATCAAGACAGTGTGACACTGGCACTGAGTAGACCAATGGAATAGAACAGAAAGTCCAGAAAAAGACCCACACTTGTTTTATGACAAAAGTGGCAATGCAGAACTGTGGGGAAAAGACAGTCTTTTCAATAAACGATACTGGATATCTGGGGTGGGGGGGAATGGTTCTTGACCTTGAACGTCACACTGTACATGAAATCAGTTCCAGATGGGTTGTAGATCTAAATGTGAAAAGTAAAACTGTAAAACATATAGAAAATAACAGAATATCTTCATGACCTTAGGATAATCAAAAAAGTTTTTTAAACAAGTCAAAACTCAATAACTATAAGAGAGGAAATTCCCTGGCTGTCCAGTGGTTAGGACTTGGCACTTTCACTGCAGTGGCCTGGGTTCAATCCCTGGTCAGGGAACTAAGATCCCGCAAGTCTCGAGGTGTGGCCAAAAATAATAAAAATAATCAAGAATATCTGTTTATCAAAAGACATACTGGGCTTCCCTGGTGGTGCAGTGGTTGAGAATCTGCCTGCTAATGCAGGGGACACGGGTTCGAGCCCTGGTCTGGGAAGATCCCACATGCCACGGAGCAACTAAGCCCGTGAGCCACAGCTGCTGAGCCTGCGCGTCTGGAGCCTGTGCTCCACAACGGGAGAGGCCGCGATAGTGAGAGGCCCGCGCACCGCGATGAAGAGTGGCCCCCGCTTGCCACAACTGGAGAAAGCCCTCGCACAGAAACGAAGACCCAACACATCCAAAAATAAATAAATAAATTTATAAAAAAAAAAAAAAAAAAAAAAAGATGACTAAAATCAATGACTCTTTTAAAAAAAAAAAAAAAAGAGAGAGGCCGCAATAGTGAGAGGTCCGCGCACCGCGTTGAAGAGTGGCCCCCGCTTGCCGCAACTAGAGAAAGCCCTCGCACAGAAACGAAGACCCAACACAGCCAAAAATAATAAATATTAAAAAATTAAAAAAAAAAAAGATCAGTACCAAAATGTTACATACTACATATATGATTCCAATTATACAACTTTTATTTTTAATTGTGGTAAAGTACACATAAGATTTACCATCTCAACCAATTTGAAGCCTACATTTCAATGGTATTAAGTACATTTATATCATTATGTAACCATCACCACCATCCATCTCCCAGAACTCTTTGTATTTTGTAAAACTGAAACTCTATACCCATTCAACAATAACTCCCCATTCCTCCTTGTCCCCGGCCCCTGGCAACCATCGACCTACTTTCTGTCTCTATGAATTTCTCTACTACACATACCTCACATAAGTGAAATCATAAAATATTTGCCTTTTTGTGACTGGCTCCTTTCACTTAGTATAATATCCTCAGCGCTGAATAACATCCCACTGTATATATACACCACATTTTGCTTATCCATTCATCTGTTAATGGACACTTGGATTGCTTCCATGTTTTAGCTATTGTTTTTGTTTTGTTTGGTTTTGGTTTTCTCCCCCCCGACCAGGGATTGAACCCGGGCCCTCAGGAGTGAAAGCTCCGAGTCCTAACCACTTGACTACCAGGGAATCCCTATTTCTAATTTTTTGAGGAACTATATTTTTTTCCACAGCAGCTGCACCATTTTACATACCCACCACCTACCAACAGTGTACAAGTGTTCCAATTTCTCCACATTCTCACCAACACTTGTTCTTTTCTTTCTTTCTCCCTTTCTTTCTTTCTCTCTCTTTTTTTTTTGGTAGTAGCCATCCTAATGGGTGTGAGGTATATATAACATTTTTGAAATGACAAAATTTTAGAAATGGAGAACAGATTAGTGGCTGCCAGCGGTAGGAACAGGGGTGGGTGTGGTTATAAACATTAGGGATCCTTGTACTAGAACTGTTCAGTAACTTTATTGTGGTGGATACATGTACATACACAAGTGATGAAATTGTGTAGAACTTAATACACTTACCTAAGTGAGCACAAGCAAAACAGGAAATCTGAATAAAATTGGTAACTTATATCAATGTCAACATCCTGTGATATTTGGCTGTGGTTATGATATTACTCTGCAGTTTTGCAAAACGTCACCAGTGGAGAAACTGGGCAAAGTGTGGAAGGGACCTCTCCATATTATTTCTCACAACTGCATGTGAATCTACAATTGTCTCAATAAAAATTTCAATTAATAAACACACACACACACACTCACGCACAAGGACCCATTGAGAATATGAGAAGGCAAGCCTCAGAATAATGGGAAAAGATATTTATAATACATATATCTGGGGGAAAAAAGTAGCACTCAGAATATATTTTGCAAATCAAGAAGGAAAAAGACAGATAACCCAACAGAAAAAGAGAAATGATGGCTCAAGCACTACACAGAATGGCCAATAGATGCATGAAAACATGTATGGCAAAGATAGTGGCAAAGACAGTGGCAACAATATTTTCCATTCTACATGTTCCTCTTACAGTGTGACTTTGACAGTCCTTCCAATTAGAGGTGGAGCCTATGCCCCCTTTCCCTTGAAACTGAGTGGACTTTTGTGACTATTTAGGTCAATAGAATACAGCAGAAGTGATATTATATGACTTCCAAGGCTAGCTCATAAAAGACAATGCATCTTCCACTTTATTTGCTGGAATATTCTGTCTTTAAGTCTTCAGCCACTGTGTAAGCAGTCTGACTGTGCTGTGAGGAAGCCCAAGCAGGCAGACCACATGGATAGGCTCTGAGCTACATGAAGAGAGAGGGATGCCCCGGCCAGTTCCCAGCTCTCCCAGCCCCCATCTGACTTCATCTGCATGAGAAACCCCAAGCCAGTTCTGCCCAGCAGACCTCCTGAAATCCTGACTTCCAAAACTGTGCAAAGTAGGAAAAGGACTGTTGTTTAAGCTTCTAAGTTTGGGGATGATTTGTTACACAGCAATGGATAATGGGAATAGCACGCATAACTTCATTAGTCATCAGGGAAGTCCAAATTCTGACCAGAACAGATATCACTGCACATCCACCAGAATGACTAAAATGTAAAAGAGTAACAATACCAAGTGCAGGGGAGGATGTGGAGCAACTGGAAATTTCACACACGGCTGGAAGGAATGTCAATACAACCACTTTGAAAACCTGTTTGACGGAATATAGTACCTACACCTGAACGTAAGCATGCCCTTTGACCCAACCATTCCACGCCCAGCAGAAATACACACACATGTATGTACAAGAATAATGGGAGTCCCCTGGCGGCCTAGTGGTTGGGATTCCGGGCTTTCACCGCCATGGCCCATGGCAGCGTGGTAAAAAAAAGAATATTCATGGCAGCATTATGAATAACGGCCCCCAAACTCAAACAATCCAAATGTTTACTAATGGTAGAATGAATAAAGTGTAGTGTTTTCATGAAATTGAATACTGTGCAGTAATGAAAATAAACCAATTACTGATCCATACAACAACTTGAATGAGTCTTGTAAACATAATGTTGAGCTAAAATGATACATTGTACATCATTCCATTATACAACATCCAAAAAAGCAGGCAAAGCTAATCTGTGGCATTAGAAGGCAGGATAGAAGTCACCTTTGGAGAGAAAGAGGTGGGTAACAGAGAGAGGATGCACCTGGGAAGGTGGTGTTTCTTGACCTGGGTGGTGGTTACTCGGGTGTGTTCACTTTGTGATAATTCACTTATGAGTTTGGTGGGGGGTTTTTTTTTCTTTCTTTTCTTTTTTTTTGGCGCCACGCAGCTTGCGGGATCTTAGTTCCCCGACCAGGGATCAAACCCAGGCCCCTTGCAGTGGAAGCTCAGAGTCCTAACTACTGGACCGCCAGGGAATTCCCCATTTTTTGAATATATATATATATATATATATATATATATACACATATATTGTACTTCGGTAAAAAGTTAATTCAAGAATAAATTGTCGGGCTTCCCTGGTGGCGCAGTGGTTAAGAATCCGTGTGCCAATGAAGGGGACACGGGTTCGAACCCTGGCCTGGGAAGATCCCACATGCCACAGAGCAACAAAGCCCGTGTGCCGTAACTACTGAGCCTGTGCTCTAGAGCCCGTGAGCCACAACTACTGAGCCCACACGCCTAGAGCCCATGCTCCACAACAAGAGAAGCCACGACAATGAGAAGCCCACACACCGCAACAAAGAGTAGACCCCACTCGCCGCAACTAGAGAAAGCCCCCGCACAGCAACGAAGACCCAACACAGCCAAAAGTAAAAACAAATAAATTTTAAAAAGCGAAAAAAGAATAAATTGTTTCAGTGGGTGTATACATATTCCAAACTTATCAAATTGTGCATTTTTAATAGGTGCAGTTTATGGTCAATCATACCTCAATAAAGTATTTTTAAAAGTTGAAAAAAAAAAAGAATAAATTGCCTCCAAGGCTTTTTGGCTGATCTGGAAGAATGGAGCTGCTATTTACTGAAATGGGAAAAACAGTTGAAGGAGCAGGTTTGAGGTGGGATCAGGGACCTCAGTTTTTGACATGTTAAGTCTAAGGTGCCTATTAGAGAAATTTGCCAACTAGGAGTTTCACTTTACAAGTTAGTTTTGGGGAGAGGTCTGGCCTGGACACATGGATTAGGGAGTCACCGGTGTGTAGACAGTATTTAAAGCCATGGGACAAGATGAGATCAACGAAGGAATGAGTGCAGGTGTAAAGAGAAGAGGTTCAAGGATTGAGCCTGGGGCCGTCTATAGTGAGGGTTGTTATAAGGACTAAATGACATAGCTCATGTTTGCATCAAACATGGCACTTCATGAGCACTTAGCATGTAGGAGCTGGTATGATTTGCTTGGTAGCTGGCTTATAAAGCCCTCTTGCAGGCATTTCTTTTTTTTTTTAACATCTTTATTGGAGTATAATTGCTTTACAATGGTGTGTTAGTTTCTGCTTTAGAACAAAGTGAATCAGCTATACATATACATATAGGCATTTCTTTTCTTTTTTTCAGATTTTAATTTTATTTTCCAACTGATTACTAAAATGATGTATATGTTGTACTTATTTAATCCCTGAGTCAACCCTGTGAAAAGAGCTACTGCCCTCCATTTTATGAAATAACAAGAGACTCACGGAAGTGGAGAAACTTGCCTGAGGTCACACAGGGTCCAAGCCAGAACCAGGACTGCCAGCCAGATGTCCAGACTCTGAGGCTCCTGCTCTTTTCACTGCTTCCTGTTGACTTTCAGGAAATGGAGGCCTGGGTGGCCGCACTAGGACCCAAGAAGTATATGGTCCTGGTTAGCCTTAGCGTCAGGGACAGTGGCTAGCCAGAGGAGACGACCAGCGGGGCCTGGGAAAAGGCAAGGGTCTTGCTGAAAGAGGCTTGAAGGATGCAGCAGGCGGGGAAGAGGCATTGATCTGGAGAGAGGCTGAGGCATCAGCACCTGTGTTAAAGCCAATGGACTCCGAGAGTGGGGAGAACAAGGCCTCATTCCCTGAGCCTGGAACCAGCCTCAGGAAGGGCTGAGGGCCCAGCACAGAGGGGGTTAAGCACCCTGGAACCTTTGCCTTGGGTGGGGGTGGAGGCGGAGGACTGTCTGGAGGAGCCTCTTCTGGCCTGATAATCCAGGCTGCCTATCTCTTTCACAGCAGCTGTGAAGCAGACAGGTTGTCCTGGCAGGGAGGCAGGGAGGTAAAGCCTGGCTGATGGCGGGAAGGATTTGAGGAGGGAGGGACACCCAGCCTCCCTGGAGATCCTTTCCCACCTAACAGCTACCTTCAGGACTGTGCCAGGAGATGGGAGCGGGCATGGCCCGCGTCTGGACATGGGGGCTCCCACTGACCAAGAGAACAGGAACTGGGAGCTGATGAACAGATCTAGGGAGGTGTGGGTTGGAAAGTTTCTATTTCTGCCTCAGTATGAGCCTGGGCAGGTGTGCGCTCCCACGCACACCTGGCAGGTATTTGAGTGAGCACATGCCCCCCCCCCCCCCCGCCCCGGGGAGGATGAGTAGGAAAAGCCCATGGCAAAGCCAGAAGGGAAGGAGCCTGGCATTTGCTGAGCTCCTGTTACATATGAGGCAGTCCCTAGGTTAGAAACTGTCACCTCTACTGTCTCATTTCATCTGTACCACAATCATGAAAAAGATGGCATTTTAAGCCCATTTTACTGATAAGGAAGCCGAGGCTCCAAGAGCAGGGCAGGGCCCAGGCCCACTCGGCAAGCTGTGATAGAGCCCAGGCTCTGACAGATCCAAAGCCATGCTTTTCCCTTCTGGCTCTGAGTCCATCCTGGGCCGGTGGTCTGAACAAAAAAGCAAGAGTCTAAGGCATGACTCCTGAACTGTACAGGCTGAGGCTCTTGTTCAAGCCTCAGATGGCCTGGCCTGTGATTCCAGGGCGTGTGAGCTCCATACGAGGGCCTGGCTCGTGAGCCGCAGGAGGTCAGAGAATGGAGAGGATTGTTGCTGGGTTGGAGCTGGCCAAGAGCAGGTGTGGAAGAGGCTTAAAAAGGGGTGAGACGGGTGGGAGTATCTGAGGAAGCAGAAGCAAGGAGGGAATCCCGACTCCATTCGGGAGCTTCCCACATACTCTTTCACTGAGTCTTCCCAAGGTCAGCCCCACTTTAGAGACGAGGAGACCAAGGCTCAGACGGGTGAAGCAAGCAATACGGTCAGAATCACCTTACTGGTAGGTGGCAAAACTCAGGTCTGATTCCATTGCCTCTGAAACTTTATAAGGCCCCACAGAGACACACACAAAATCAACCTCATTCATAGCAGCTTTGTGCACAGAGCCTGGGATCTGGAGTTTAGAGAGCAGAGTTGTAGTCTTGCCTCTTTTCCTGATTACTGTGTGACCCAGGGTCATGAGTTTCCTCCCAGAGCTTCAGTTTCTGTTATAAAATTGGCATGCAGTCACCTTTTGGAAACTGATGGACGTTGGCAAAGCCCCCAGAGAAGCCATTGCCATGACCCGCAGCACCTGAGTTCATTGCTCAAATCGTGCACTTGCTCATGGGGCCAACAGGAATAGAGCGTGTAAGGGGATGTGTTGAGAACGTGAGTACACGCTGGTCACTGTCTGCAAGGCATCTGTTCAGTGTAAGGCTTTCTCTGAGCATCTCCCAGGATAAGGCCCATGAAGGGTGCTGGGGCCATAGAGAAGAATCAGACAAGGTGCCTGCTCATGGAGCCACTGGGGACAAATAAGGGATCAGATGAATTCTCACAGTGTGATAAGGAGAACAGAGCAGGTCCAAGCCTAGACACAGGGGCAAGTGTCAGGGAGGGTTAGGAGAAGCTTCACAGGCCAGTCATGACGAAACCAAGCCGGGAGAAAAGGCGATCGCCAGCAGTAATCTCCAACAAAGCCCCGGGTCGCAAGCCCCAATCTACCACATGGAGAGTAAGGATTAGATCAGTTTTCCAGCCTTTCTTTCTCACACCTGTTAAGCTCCTAGAACCACACCAGGCTCTTGTTTTGAGTCCCCTGAATCTAAAGCAAAACAGGAGAGCAAGAACTTCCCAGAACTTCTTAAAGTCCTTGGTTCCAAGATGAGTTTTGCTACTAACGGTGCTGTGAGTGAGACATTGAAAGACCATATTTTTTGGCCTTCTTTTATCTTTGTACAAAACTGCCAACTTCGTGAAACTTAGTAAAACAACCAAGAGAAAATTAAGAGTAATTTTACTAGCTGAGTCCAGTTTTTTTGATGTGTATCTCCGTGTGTTATAGGTCTATGCAGGCATCATACATGTGTGTTGTGTATGTGTATCTGTGTGTGACTGTGTGTGTATGTCTGTGTATCTGTGGGTAGCTGCTGCTGCCTTCCTATTCCTCATAGGGTCATGGGTTCCCTGATTCTGAGAGGTGGAGGGAACCCTGAGGCTTTGGATGATACCCTCCCCTCCTCTGGGCCTCAGTTTCCTCTCTTATATAAAGGAGGGACTTGAACTTCATGATTTTGAAGGAATCTTGCAGATCTGACTGTCCTTAATTTCATCACTCAGCATATGGCTTAAGGACTTCATCCAAAGAAGGACAAAATAAGTCAAATGTTTAAAGCTGCAGTGGCAGGGATTGGAATCAGACTTTGGACGGATAAGGTCCCAGACAAGCCCACCCTGGTCTCAGGAGAGCCATGAAGCTCCTAGTCTGAAGCAAAAGCTGTGAGCATATAAGGCTTCTCCCAAGGACTGGGATTGTGTCCCCCAACCCCAGGCTGGCTGCCAGGCAAGGGGCAGAGTCTCCATGTGACCTGCAGAAGGGGAGAAGGACTCCCAGTCTAACTGCCCTCAGGGTTCTAAGGAGGGAGAAGGATGGAAAAGCAGCCATCCAGGAGACCGCCCTCAGCATGAAGTGTCCTCAGGTTCTACTGTGGCCCTTGCAAGCTCCTGATAAGCAAAAGCGCCCCTACCCTGATAGCCCCAAGTCTGCTAATCAGGGTTCCCAGACTACCCCGCCCAGGCTCAGACTCTCCTTCAGCCCACACCCTGATCGCAGGCCCCTCCACCCAGCTTGGGGCCACAGTCACAAGATCTCTGGCTGGTGGAGATATCTCTCCTCTACCTCCAGGACCCCTGAGTTCTGTCCATGCTCACCCTTGGACTTGGCCCCCAGGGTCTAAGTGGAAACCTAGCCAGCGAGTGGCATGAATTTGGCCCTAGTGCATGAAGGCTTTACTCTGGGAAAGGATCCTGGACTATCTGTGGGGTCACAGGAAAGGGGGTTGCAGGGAGGCAGGAGTAGACAAGGATAATTCCTCACTGGGTTAGAGCACCTGGGTCTATAAAGGCTTCTCACCCACATTTCTCACTTAATTCTTACAACTTGGTAAGATACGTATTATCACCAAAGCTCAGAACAGTGGCATTTGCCCCCAGTCACCCAGCAAGAGAGTGAAACAGGAAAGGAGAGAAGGAAACTGACATTGGTTCATGCACGCTGGGCTCTGATCTGGGTGTTTGACATGAGTGCTCACATAATCCTTGCAACCACCGCTTGAGGTAGGTTGGACAGCGCCCATTTTACATTTGAGGAGACTGAAGCCGAGAGCACTTGGCCCAGAGGCACAGAGCTGGATGCAATGGAGTCGGGACTGTCACCCCAGGCCTGTTACCTCTAAACCTGGGCTTTCTCTATGGCCTCCAGCTGCTTTCAAGAGTATTTCATGAGTTTTCAGATGTTCAACAACAGGTCTCAGGACTACCCTGGTGGCACAGTGGTTAAGAATCCGCCTGCCAATGCAGGGGACACGGGTTCGAACCCTGGTCCGGGAAGATCCCACGTGCCGTGGAGCAACTAAGCCTGTGTGCCACAACTACTGAGCCTGTGCTCTAGAACCTGGGCTCCGCAGCAAGAGAAGCCACTGCAATGAGAAGCCCGTGCACCGCAACGAAGAGGAGCCCCCGCTCGCCACAACTAGAGAAAGCCCACGCGCAGCAACGAAGACCCAATGCAGCCAAAAATAAATAAATTAATTAATTAATTAACAAGAAACAACAGGCCTCGCCTGTGGCCTTCAGCGAGCCCCTGTGGGAAGGGGGTGAGGTGGCATTAATTTGTTTAACCCCTTCCGTGGGCCAGCACTAGCACTGTGCTGAGTGCTTCACCAGCAGCTCACCACCTAGCTCTCACAGATCTGCGAACTGGGGACTGTTATTACTCCTGTTTACAAAGGCGAACAGGGATGGTCCAAGAAAATGACTTGCCTGAGAGAGCCACAGCTTTGTCTGTCTGCCTCCCCAGGTCAAAGTCTCTCCCCTTCCCCATATTACATCAGTCATCCGACGGGAACGCTTGTTTAGTCACTACTCTGTGGTAGAGATACGTTGGTGAATAAACCAGGCCCTCGTGATTATTTGCTTAATGTGAATAATCACACAAATAAACAAGCCCATAACAGGGGGATTTAACTAGCCAGGAAAAACTTCCCTGCAGAAGAGACACTTAGAGATCTGAAGAGGGAATAAGAGTTAACTAGACAAGAAAGGAGGGAAGATCATGCCAAACAGAGGCAAGAGCATGTGCTAAGCCTCTGTGACAGCAGGAGGTAAAACACCTCCAAGGAACCAAAAGAAGTTTGGGTCTCTCCCCTCACTCCCCATCCTGGCCTCATCTGCCCCTGCAGAGGGGGGTGTAACTGCTTCCCAGCATACATACCAGATGGTCTAGGAGAGGGGAAGGGGAGGGAGCAGAGAAGCAGACGTGTTCCCCAGAATGTGGGTCCAAGGAGCAGAGGCCCTGCTTTGAGGAGTCTCTACTCCAAGTCTCACCTTTCCCGGAGGCAGAGAACCTAATACTGCCGGGCTCTCACTCTGGGGGCCTTGAGCTCTGATGAACAGCCCCTACCCATTCCTAAGCTGGCTCCCACGTGAGCTTGGGACTGACTCAGCCAGCCGCCCTCAAATGTTCCGGCAGAGGACCCCTCCCCCTAGAGGACCTTGCCCTGGCAGAGGTGGGCAAAGGGTCCGGCCTCCTTGGGTTCAGCATAAACATAGACAGGGGCCTGGGGACTGAAATTTAGGTCAGAGCTTGCCCCAAGATCCAGCTGTCAGGACCCTCCCTGCCTTATAGAGATTCAAACTAACATTCCCACCACCAAAAACAACCACCACCACCTCCCCAGGGCTCTGACCAGCAATTAAGCCCTGCAGAATGGCTGGGGTGAGGCTCTGTTTTCTTCAGCCAGGCCCAGGCCCAGCAGGCTTAGCAAGGTCCATAAAAGAGTATGTGACAAAGGGCCTAATGGAGAAGGGCCAGTGACCCTCAGTCCAAGGAGTCTAGCAGGGAAAGGGTTAAGAGGCAGGGCCTTCCAGAACCCGGGAAAGTGCCCCACCCAAGGGGAGGGGCCAGCTGGTGGATTAAAAGGGAGCAGCTTGAGTGGAGAGGCAGGAGGCATAGGGTTTCCCTACTTCCAAAGGCCTTAGTCTGCAGTTCCAGCCCCAGGTAAGTGTTCCTCCTCTGGGTCTGTCTGCTTGTTGGTCTGACCAGAGGAAATCTTCTGCTTCATTATGTGATCTCTGGCTTGTTAAACTCCGGCGCTGGGTCCCTAAGGACATCTCAACAGACCCTAGCTCTGAAGGGCTCTTTGGATCAGTCCCCTTCAGGCTGCCCTTGACCACAGAATCAAGGAGATGCCGGCCAGGGAGTGGGGAGCTCTGTGTGTCCATCCCTGACCTGTCCTGCTGTGCCCCCAGTGCCTGGCTCTCTCTGCCACAGTGCTCTCCAAGCCATGCTCCCTGTGCCTCCTGCAGGGCCCTGACTGGGATATCATCATATACTGTAAGTTTGTGATGAGACACTACAGTATAGATGATGTACTAGTCCGGGTACTCCCAGCTCGGGAGGCTGATTAGGAGGCCAGGGGTTGCTGCAAGCCCACGGTGCTCACTGCTCAGCCTATCACAGCCTGCCGACCGCCAGGGCACTTGGGAGTGGCGAGGAAACCGTTACCATTACTGAGTTTAGTAATGGTAACGGTTCTCTTGCTGCACCCAGAAAACGTGCCAAGAAGATTGCTCGGGACCCTGGAGCAGCCTACTGAAGGGAGGGAGACTCCAGCTCAGACAACGGGGTAGGTGTGGAGGGAATGGGTACGTTTTCTCTTTCCTGTTCTAAAGAAATAAAGATGAGAACCAGAATGCTGCTTGTCTCTTAACTTTATTAGCATCCGAGATTGGAGAGAGGGGTGGGGTGGGAGGGATCAATGACTTGAGGAGCAGGTGGGAGGCACTATCTCACTCAGGACACATGGGTCCTTACACAGCTGCAAGGTGTACGAACTGAGGGGAGAGGGGAAAGATCTCCCTGCTAACAACTCAGGAAGAAACTCTGGGCCCAATGCCAGGTGGCAGCAGTGCTCCCACACCAAAGGGCCAGCTTCCAAGACCTAAGCAGCTACAGGCCCAGGCAGAGGAACCACGTGGGAACCAGGCTAAGGTAGATTTCTTCCTCCAGCAGGAGGCATGGCCGGGCAGGGGCTGTGCAGACTCGCCAGCCACCCAGCGGTCAGCCAGCCAGTCACTGTCCGGGCCCGGGTCCAGGCCCTGCAGGCCCCAGGTAGGGGCAGTTCTGGTCAGTGGCTCCCGCCAGCAGCTTGGGCGGGGATGCCTTGGGAAAGATATCAGAGGGTGGTCACTTGAGGAGTTTCACAGACAGGCGGAGCTGAACTTCACAGAGGAAGATGTTCATGAGGTCGCGGCCCACCTCCTGTGCCATCTGGGAGATCAGGTGCCCTTTCGGACCGATCAGGATCCTCTGAGGGTGGGGTAATAGACAGGGACGTGAGCCTGCTCTCAGAGCTCCCAAGCAGTCAGGGAGGAACCCCTGCCTAACAGAGTATTGGCCCCTCCTCCAAGCCTGGCCCTGCTTACCATGTGAGATTCTTTGGGCACCAGAAGCTTCTGCTCAATCATCAGCTTCCCGTTTGGCCCTTCCTCCCACATTACCGTCTTCTGCACAGGGAGACATCATGACTGGTCAGGCAGGCCCCTACCCACGCCCTCTTTGAGACCCAGCTATCTGCTCCGGGTGTGTGCCTGATGGAGAGCCCCATGACCCCCAAATGTGCCTGCACCTGCTGCACGTTGTAGGGCACCTCCTGGGGCAGGTACTCCAGGAGCTTCTCTCGGATCATGTTGGCGCAGATCTCCTCAGGCGTCTGGCTGGTGAGGACTCCACTGTGGAACTCCCAGGGCCCTGGCTGGGCCTGTGCCAGGAGGTATTGCTATGGGCACAGAGGGAGTAGGTAGGCATCTCAGTCCCAAGCAGGACTTTCCTCTCACTCTCACTTCCAGGAGGAGGAACTCTGAGGCTTGTCTTCACATGGTGGAAACCAAGGGCCAGGCTACGGTCAAGGCTAACTGACCTTTAGTGTTTTCACATCCTCCTGGCTTAGGGCTGACAACATGAAGATCTCCTGGAAGTGGGGCCAGCCAATCCGCTGAGGGTCTCCCATAGACAGTGTGTTTGGGCCCTTAGCTGCTAGGCTGGGGCAATGGTTGCCCCGCTGTGAGCAGACGGCCTGCCTCGTTTTGAGCTTCTTGCCATTGACCACACCTTCAGTGAGGGCTGCTGTAAGCTCCAGGAGAACTGACTTCTGCTTCAGGCAATCAACCTGGGGGTGGGGGACGGGCAGGGGATTGTGGTCAGTGAGACGGGGTCCTTGAAGTAGACCCCTTCCTCAGGTAGGTGGTGCTCACCTTGTTCATGACAAGGATGCTGGGGACTTGGGAGAACTGGGTCAAGCACTGGAGCACCTGGGGACTGAGCTGGTTCCGAGTCCACTTGTCCGAGACATCCACAAGAACCACAACTGGAAGTTGGCAGTGTAGGGAGGACAAGGTTATGACCACTCTTTCCCCCCAACTTCCAAAACTTACAGAGTATGGGATCTGGCCAACCCCCATCCCCCTTAACTATCAGCAATGAGAGGCCATGACCATGTAAATTGGGCTTCAGATTCCCATCCTGAGCCTAACCCAGATCAGCAGATTCCATGCTCTTCCATGGATCTTCCAACAAAGAGAGCTCCAGATGGTGCCTAAGGGACAGACATACATAGATCAGGAAGGGTCTTGGGAGTGATGCTCTCCTGAGGAGGGATGGGGTGTGATAAGGGGGTTTTCCAGCCCCTATGATGGAATCTCCCCACTCCCTCTTCAACACCTTTCCCCCCTACAACTCCCTGTTTCCCCAGCTATTACCTTTTCTGTTTAGCAGGGCTGATGAGGCCAGGTGTGTCAAGTAGAATCTAAAATCAGGAAAGAGAGATGCCCAGACCCCCAACCCCAGGAGGAAAGATTATGGCTGGGTAGTGAAAGGTCACCCACCCTTGATGTCAGGAGCCTGCCCCCACTTCTTGGCCAAGCTGACTTCAAATTTTTACCCTCCAGCCTTGCTTTAATTCTAGATAGGATCCAGGAAAAAGAGGACAACTGAATATTTGGAAGATTAGGCAGCAGTAAAGAGGCAGTGAGACCTTTCTGACTAGATGCCAAAGGGGGAAGGTAGAGAGAGAACTGCATAGGCCTAAAGGAAGAGGAGCCCCCTTCCCTCAGAGAAGTGAGCCTAAGCATCATTTTCTTCAGGTCTAACAGGAAGGGAGACCCTCTTAGCTTCACCCTCTGTCCTGTTTGCTGGACATCCATTGCAAGTACCCACCACCTGGGTCTCTTTCTCTGTGATGACCCCCAGAGCTTGGCTGCGAGTGGTGTGCACCTTCTGGGAGACAGGGAACACCTGCCAGGAACAAAGAAGTCCCAACTGAGGTCCCAGATCCCTCTAGAACAATCCACGAAGGCACAGTAAGAAGTGAGAAATGAAAGGGTGGGGGATGTCAAGGATGCAGCATACTTTTCGGCCCAGCAGCTGGTTGGAGAGGGTTGACTTTCCCGCATTCGGGGCACCCAGGAGGACCACTCGTAGGACTCGGGGGTTCTCAGGC
Source organism: Balaenoptera borealis (assembly GCF_965194805.1). Lineage (NCBI taxonomy): Eukaryota > Metazoa > Chordata > Mammalia > Artiodactyla > Balaenopteridae > Balaenoptera > Balaenoptera borealis. Next base: position 45,509,674 of record NC_138879.1, on the reverse strand, counting down.
ATGTCGGGGCGATGGACCAAGAGGAGATCCTGCTCATCTGTGTGTGGGAATGGGAGGGGAGTGAGAGGTAGTGCAACCTGGATCCCCTGTCAGGTACTCGGTCCTACCCATCGAAAAAGGGAATACGGATACAAGATTAGTGCATCAGGTTGAAGCCGAGACCTGGCTTTGAGATTCAGTTTGTCCATTACTTTGTTTATATGCCTTTATCAAGTTCTCTAACCTCTATAAGCCCCTTAGTTTTCTTATATGTAAAACAGAAATGATATCGATGGTAACTACTTACTGTATAACCTTCTTTTGACAATTGGCAATTGTGTAAAACCACTCAGCACAATGCCTGGCACTTAATACTCAATAACCTTGTGGAATCGTATTGTGTAGTTGTGCCCAGTAAATGTATGCACATGTGTGAAAGTATCTCTATACCAGATAAAGCCAGAAATCCCTCCAGCTCTATCTCACCCTACTAACGGTACAATGAAGGCTCGGCAAGCTTTCTCAGTCTTTCTGTATTTGCTCCTTATGACACTGCATCGTAATTACCAGTTTTTGTGTTCAGCCTTTAGTCTATGCTACTTGAAAAATAGAGGGTGCTATTTCCAGGTGTACAGTTGACCCTTGAGCAACATGGGTTTGAACTGTGCTGGTCCACTTATACGCAGATTTTTTTGTTTTTTTTTATTCTTCACTAAATGTGTACTATGCGATGTGCAGTTGGTTGAATCCTCAGATGGGAATCGTGGATACGGAGGAGCTGCATATACGGAGGGCCCACAATAAATTATATGAGGATTTTCGATTGCGTGGGTTCTGCACCCCTAACACCTCTGCCCCGAGTTGTTCAAGGGCCAACTGGAATTCAGTGTCTTGACAAGTAGATGGGTCAAGTTTGCTCCCCATGTGAGGACAGAGAGCCACAACTCTGCCATGCCTGTGGCCCTTCAATCTCCTGCTCTTTGCGAACGTCTGTGGTTGTGACCAGATCGGTTCCCTCTGGCTCGAAAACTCTTAGAACCTAGTATCTCTTTCCTATGAGATCCTTCACTGCTCGCTTCTATCTCTCGGGGCCTCAAGATCGTTTTCTGTAATACAGAGCCAAAGACGATATCCCCAGAGACTGAGGGGTTTCCCCGACACGGGACTTTCAGTGCTAAAACCGTGACAGTCCCAGACAAATCTATCTGGGCCCTTTACCTCTGTGCATGCACACGGCGGGGACGCGAAAATTCAACGAGCTGTCTGGCTGAGAGAGTCCGAGGAAGCAGTCCAGGGCTGAGTTCTGGCCATTAGGGCGAGAAGCCGAGGCCAGGCGGGGACCAAAGAAGGCCGGGCCCGAGACACAGGAGACGCACCTCTGCTGGCTGCCCAAGAGCGAGGGGAGCCGGGTCACCCATTCCCTCGCAGCGTCGGGACCCGGCGGCCAAACCCCTAACACGGTTCGAAGGAGCGCAGCCCCGCTCCTGCCGGGGGCAGCCATCGCAACCGCAAGGCACTCCGGGAACTCCCAGGAACGCACCTATGATTGGACAGTGCTGCGGAGAGGCGAGCGAGCGGGAGAGAGCTAGATCGGCCCGAACAGAGTGGAGGAACATGGGACATTGGAGGTGGGCTGGAGTTGGAACCGCTCTGGAGACTGCCCGAGGCTAAGGAACGGGGGAAAAGTGTATTTAGAGTTTGTGTGAGCTTGAAGATCGTTTTGGATTCCCATACGCATCGTGTTTTCTTCTTCTCCTGCCAAAGTTTTGTAGAAGGCCCTGCTAGCCCTGCCTCATGAAAGACTACATCTCCCACGAGGCCAAGCGGCAAAATCGTTTGCTTAGCGCCTGACCTCACTAAGCGGGAGAAACTCGCGCAACGGAGGAGGGATGGTCCGGGGCGTGGGACCGTGTACTGCTCCCCCTGAGGGTCTTTTTAGTCCTTTCCAGCCTCAGGCTTGCAGGATCCCCTCCCAGTGCCCCTCTGGCTTGGCCTAGCGTCGGCAGCGGCCTCCGGCAGTCTGTACCTTTACTTTATGGGAGCCTCCTGTAAGGAGTGGTCGGTGTTCCCGATGAGCAGCAGACCCGGATTTCCCTCCTGTAAGACTCGGCTACTATCTCCTCTCTGAGGCCATTCCTTTCTGGAGAAAAACCAGAGGGTCTGCAAAGGGAGAAGAAGCGGCTTAGTCACCTAGGATCTCCCGGACTGCCTTAGCGGCCTGAGGAACCTGATACACCTTGGCCGATCTGTGGCCTTAAGCCCTCTCTTCATCCTTTGAAGCCTCAGTCAGACTTTTGGAATCGAGGGATAAATGTCGCGGGTTTGGAGGTGCTGAGGATACAACAATGAACAAAGCGGACAGAAATCTCAGCACGGGACTTGTATCCTGGGGGCCGTGTGTGTGTGTGTGTGTATGAGAGAGAGAGAGAGATACCTAAGTGACCTGTGACCTGACAGCAATAGTTTCAGTAGGATGGTCTGGGTGAAAGCCTAAATGGAGTGGGTTTAAGAGAGAATGAAGGGAAAGGAATTGAGGGCGGCCAGAATATATATACAACTCTTCCCAGAGGAGCAGAGCAAAAGAGAATGGTAACACAAGAGGGGGAGAGAGGGGTGGAGTTAAGAGAGGATTTCCTTTTTCTTTTTTTTAAGATGGGAGGTTTTTGTTTGCTCATGGTAGTGACCTAGTAGAGAGGAAGAAATGGATGATGTAGGACAGAGAGGGGAGAATTGTTGGAGGATGGTAAGAACCAACTGGCCAGGCTGCTGTTGTCGGAGTGGATGCTGAGTGTCCAGAGAAGCTTAGTGACGTGGATTGACAGAGCCTTGGGCAGCCAGATGCACTGATGGTTTGCAAATGGTGTCAAGTTCCAGCTTTCAGGCTGCCTGCTCTGTTAGTAGAAGAAACAACCTTTTTGGAACATGATATTCTGGATGTTCTTTGGGCATATGGGTGTCCAAAGAAAAAGATGCTACTAAATATGAGACAGCCGACAATCAGAAAAATACAAATCTTCCTTCATGGACAGTTAGGTGAAATACCATTTAAACTGCAATTTAGGTGAAGGGAAATTTAAGGTTAAACAGTAGTTGAAGAGCTTAATTGAATAAATGCAAATATCACCCAAGGAACACATATTAAGTACTACAGTGGTGGTGACAGATAACAGTGAAAGAATCCCAAGGATGACACAAAAACTTAGGGGAAATGAGTCAAAGTGTCTTGTTAATTCTCTTCTTTCCCAGAGATTTTCTCTCAAAGGATATTGTGGGGGGAATTTTGTATTTTGTGAGGTTAGGAGAGACTAATCAAATGAATCAGACTGCCTGGGTTCATATCTCAGCTTGCCACTTATTAGCTGTGTGAGTTTGGACAAGTTATTTAAACTCTCCACATGTCAGTTTCCTCATCTGTAAAATGCAGATGATAATAAACATTTATCTAATATCATATGTTCATTTGAATCTAGGGTTTAGAACAATGTAGGCTCTTAATAAATGTTCCTATCTTAAGGCTGTTTTACCCCTTCAGAAACCTTATTCCATGAATTATCCTTTCTTTTCTTTTTTTAAAAGTAAATTTATTTATTTAATTTATTTATTTTTTGGCTGTCTCAGGTCTTCGTTGCTGCGTGCGGGCTTTCTCTAGTTGCGGCGAATGGGGGCCACTCTTTGTTGCGGTGCGTGGGCTTCTCATTGCAGTGGTTTCTCCTGTTGCGGAGCACGGGCTCTAGGCGCGCGGGCTTCAGTAGTTGTGGCACGCAGGCTCAGTAGTAGTGGCTCGCGGACTACAGAGCGTAGGCTCCGTAGTTGTGGCGCACAGGCTTTGTTACTCTGCGGCATGTGGGATCTTCCTGGACCAGGACTCGAACCCATGTCCCCTGCATTGGCAGGCGGATTCTTAACCACTGCTCCACCAGGGAAGCCCCTATCCTTTCTTTTCTGTATAGACGATTTCTCTCTGTACTATATTCCTCCCATCAGTATATTTTTTTAAAACATCTTTATTGGAGTATAACGCTTTACAATGTTGTGTTAGTTTCTGCTGTATAACAAAGTGAATCAGCTATATGTATACATGTATCCCCATATCCCCTCCCTCTTGCGTCTCCCTCCCACCCTCCCTATCCCACCCCTCTAGGTGGTCGCAAAGCACCGAGCTGAGCTCCCTGTGCCATACAGCTGCTTCCCACTAGCTATCTATTTTACATTTGGTAGTGTATATATGTCAGTGCTACTCTCTCACTTCGTCCCAGCTTACCCTTCCCCCTCCCCGTGTCCTCAAGTCCATTCTCTACATCTGTGTCTTTATTCCTGTGCTGCCCCTAGGTTCATCAGAACCTTTTTTTTTTTTTTTTAAGATTCCGTATATATATGTTAGCATACAGTATTTGTTTTTCTCTTTCTGACTTACTTCACTCTGTATGACAGACTCTAGGTCCATCCACCTCACTACAATAACTCAATTTTGTTTCTTTTTATGGCTGAGTAATATTCCATTGTATATATGTGCCACATCTTCTTTATCCATTCATCTGTCGATGGACACTTAGGTTGATTCCATGTCCTGGCTATTGTAAATAGAGCTGCAATGAACGTTGTGGTACATGACTCTTTTTGAATTATGGTTATCTCAGGGTATATGCCCAGTAGTGGGATTGCTGGGTCATATGGTAGTTCTACTTTTAGTTTTTTAAGGAACGTCCATACTGTTCTCCATAGTGGCTGTATCAATTTACATTCCCACCAACAGTGCAAGAGGGTACGTTTTTCTCCACACCCTCTCCAGCATTTATCATTTGTAGATTTTTTGATGATGGCCCTTCTGACCCGTGTGGGGTGATACCTCATTGTAGTTTTTGACTTGCATTTCTCTAATGATTAGTGGTGTTGAGCATCCTTTCATGTGTTTGTTGGCAATCTGTATATCTCTGGAGAAATGTCTATTTAGGTCTTCTGCCCATTTTTGGATTGTGTTGTTTGTTTTTTTGATATTGAGCTGCATGAGCTGCTTGTATATTTTGGAGATTAATCCTTTGTCAGTTGCTTTGTTTGCAAATATTTTCTCCCATTCTGAGGGTTGTCTTTTCATCTTGTTTATGGTTTCCTTTGCTATGCAAAAGCTTTTAAGTTTCATTAGGTCCCATTTGTTTATTTTTGTTTTTATTTCCATTTCTCTAGGAGGTGGGTCAAAAAGGATCTTGCTGTGATTTATGTCATAGAGTGTTCTGCTTATGTTTTCCTCTAAGAGTTTTATAGTGTCTGGCCTTACATTTAGGTCTTTAATCCATTTTGAGTTTATTTTTTTTGTGTATGTTTGTTAGGAAGTGTTCTAATTTCATTCTTTTACATGTAGCTGTCCAGTTTTCCCAGCACCACTTATTGAAGAAGCTGTCTTTTCTCCATTGTATACTCTTGCCTCCTTTATCAAAGATAAGGTGACCATATGTGCGTGGGTTTATCTCTGGGCTTTCTATCCTTTTCCATTGATCTATATTTCTATTTTTGTGCCAGTACCATACTGTCTTGATTACTGTAGCTTTGTAGTATAGTCTGAAGTCAGGGAGCCTGATTCCTCCAGCTCCATTTTTCTTTCTCAAGATTGTTTTGGCTATTCGGGGTCTTTTGTGTTTCCATACAAATTGTGAAATTTTTTGTTCCAGTTCTGTGAAAATTGCCGTTGGTAGTTTGATAGGGATTCATTGAATCTGTAGATTGCTTTGGGTAGTATTTTCACAATATTGTTTCTTCCAGTCCAAGAACATGGTATATCTCTCCATCTGTTGGTATCATCTTTAATTTCTTTCATCAGTGTCTTATAGTTTTCTGCATACAGGTCTTTTGTCTCCTTATGTAGGTTTATTCCTAAATATTTTATTCTTTTTGTTGCAGTGGTAAATGGGAGTGTTTCCTTAATTTCTCTTTCATATTTTTCATCATTAGTGTATAGGAATGCAAGAGATATCTGTGCATTAATTTTGTATCCTGCTACTCTACCAAGTTCATTGATTAGCTCTAGTAGTTTTCTGGTAGCATCTTTAGGAATCTCTATGTATAGTATCATGTCATCTGCAAACAGTGACAGTTTTACTTTTTCTTTTCCGATTTGGATTCCTTTTATTTCTTTTTCTTCTGTGATTGCTGTGGCTAAAACTTCTAAAACTATGTTGAATAATAGTGGTGAGAGTGGGCAGCCTTGTCTTGTTCCTGATCTTAGAGGAAATGGTTTCAGCTTTTCACCTTTGAGAATGATGTTGGCTGTGGGTTTGTCATATATGGCCTTTATTATGTTGATGTAGTTTCCCTCTATGCCTACTTTCTGGAGAGCTTTTCTCATAAATGGGTGTTGAATTTTGTCAAAAGCTTTTTCTGCATCTATTGAGATTATCATATGGTTTTCATCCTTCAGTTTTTTAATATGATGTATCACATTGATTGATTTGCATATATTGAAGAATCCTTGCATTCCTGGGATAAACCCCACTTGATCATGGTGTATGATCCTTTTAATGTGCTGTTGGATTCTGTTTGCTAGTCTTTTGTGGAGGATTTTTGCATCTATGTTCATCAGAGATATTGGCCTGTAGTTTTCTTTTTTTGTGACATCTTTGTTTGGTTTTGGTATCAGGGTGACCGCCCATCAGCATTTATTTTTTTAATGCTTCACCTCTTCCATCTGAACAGCAAAAACCAAAAACTTCCCTGACCCCCAAGTCCTTTTCCAATAGAAGTAACTTTATCTTTCTCACTAAAATAGTGCAGTGAACATGGTGGAGAGAAACAGGTGGATTCCAGAGATTTAAGGAGATAGAATTTGAAGGAGATGGTGCTTAAAACCCTCCAGTGGCCTCCTATTACAACTAGATTAGTCCAAAGTCCTTGCATGCATTGAGCCCTGCTAACTTCTACTCCCAAGGTGTCAGGCACACTAGTTTTCTCTTGAATATATCAAGCTAATTTCTGCCTCAGGATCTTTACACCTGCTACTCCTGCCTCCTATGTTCTAGATTTGGCTTCTGCTCCCCATTCAGGTCTCAGCTAAAATGTCACTTCCTCAGAGAGCCTTTTCCTCACAGCATTTATCACTACCTGCAATGATTCTGTTGCAGTGTCTGGAATACTATAAGAGGCTGCGCAGGGCTCTTCAGGGTCTTACCTACCTCCTGATGGCCCCAATCTAACCGAGTCACTCCCTTGCTTCAGTGCCCTCAGGATAAAGTGTAAACTAAGTAACGTGGCTCCAGCTTACTTTGCCAGTCTCGTCTCTTGTTACGCCTCTTTTTCAGCTCAACTGAATTTTTTTCAGTCCCCCAATTGCCTGGTATTCTCTCTCACTTCTAGGTCTTTCCATAACCTGTTCCTTCCATGACTGGTTAAATTTTCTCTTAGGATCCTTTATCCTTCTATGACAAAGCAGTTAATAATATAGTGAATGAGCACACAGATTATTGAGCCAGACATCCTGGCTATGGTTCTCAGCCTCATTATTTTACTGTGTGACCCAGGGCAAGTAACTGCTCTCTACTTCAGTTTCCTCATCTATAAAACAGGAATAATGATTGTTGTTGTAAAAGAGGGTTGTTACGATTAAAAGAATTTAATATGTGTAAAGTGCTTAGAACAGTGCTTGGCACATTGTAAATGCTATGTGTCTGCTGTTATTATTATTAATTAATTAATTTATTTATTTATTTATTTTTGGCTGTGTTGGGTCTTCGTTGCTGCACGTGGGCTTTCTCTAGTTGTGGTGAGCGGGGGCTACTCTTTGCTGCAGTGTGCAGGCTTCTCATTGTGGTGGCTTCTCTTGTTGTGGAGCACGGGCTCTAGGCGCGCAGGCTTCAGTAGTTGTGGCACGTGGGGTCAGTAGTTGTGGCTCTAGAGTGCAGGTTCAGTAGTTGTGGTGCACAGGCTTACTTGCACCGCAGCATGTGGGATCTTCCCGGACCAGGACTCAAACCTGTGTTCCCTGCATTGGCAGGCGGATTCTTTTCTTTTTTAAAATTTATTTATTTTGTTTATTTATTTTTGGCTGTGTTGGGTCTTCGCTGCTGCACGCGGGCTTTCTCTAGTTGTGGTGAGCAGGGGCTATTCTTCCTTGCAGTGCATGGGCTTCTCATTGCGGGCTTCTTGTTGCAGAGCACGGGCTCTAGGTGCACGGGCTTCAGTAGTTGTGGCACATGGGCTCAGTAGTTGTGGCGCGTGGGCTTAGTTACTCCGCGGCATGTGGGATCTTCCCGGACCAGGGCTGGAACCCGTGTCCCCTGCATTGGCAGGTGGATTCTTAACCACTGCGCCACCAGGGAAGTCCCTGCTATTATTATTATAGGTCCTCTACTAGACTGTAAGTTGTGAGAGGACAAATAATATATATATTTTATATGTATGTCACTACTGTGTCTCCTGCATCTAGAGCAGTGTCTGGCACATAGTGGGCACATAGTGTCTGGCACATTGTTCAGTGACTGAATAAATTACATCTTTCTTTGGATTGGCGGTCCCTTGGTGGTGTCAACATGGTTGAAGCAGTTCCAGATATTATATCTTCTTACATCCAGTTTTTGTGGGAAAGAGCAACAGATCTTCCCAGAAGGAACTCCTTGTGCATTTTTGGCTCTGACTGGGTTACATGCCCATCCATGAAACAGTCATTGTAACTTAGGGAATGTTATGTGTTGATTGACTTGGGGTCTAGGCTATGTGCTCGTCCACATGGTCTGAAATTGGAGTAGGGGTGACTCTCTGAATGAGTATCACTGGATATAGTGAGTGAATGCTTGGCAGGAAAAAAAAGTCACAATTTTGCCCTTGGTAAGACATTCAAATAGGGAAATGGCTCAGGAGACCCTTATGGTTCAAATATAAGAAAATATGCTGTCATCATATAGATTCCAGCAGGCCTTCCCAGGGGCTGTGTGTGGTGGTGGGGTTAGGAAGTCACAGTTTCCAGAAGCTTCAGGGGCAGCTATGGCCTACTTTTTAGTCATCCATTCATCAGAACATAGTGTCAATATTAATTCTTGCTCCTTTCTGGTTCTGCAATTCCCCTGTGGTGCCAAATGTGCTCTCATTCCAAAGGATAATACTTTTGCAAGTAATGACAACCCTTCTAAGCCTGGAGCTAGCCTCTGTAGGGCCCCACCTACAGGATGTCCTGTTTACTGCCCACCACCCTGCTCTGTCAGCTGTTGTAGTTTACTCTACGTATGTCCAGATGGAACTCCCTAGCTGGGAGGCTATTCATACATGAAGCCTGAACCTTTGAGTAGATTTGCTTTTCTAGGGACAGGATTATGCCAATTTATACACTGTTTCCTACAGCAACATATGTATATATGTAAAAGCCTATGTATGTAAAAGTCACAAGCATCTGAGGAGAAAAAAAAAATTCTTAGTTTCCTAGGTGCTGCAGGGAGTAACCCTTAGTTTCTTAGGGACCTGAGAATTCCATTACATGCATTTGTATATGTCTTCCTGCCTCCTCTTACAGAAGAATGTGAGCAGGCTCTATTACCTCCAGCATGTCTGTGACACTCCATTTACAGCCTTTTCAACCTTTACTCTAGGGCCTATTTTTGCTTTTTTCCAAAATGAGGAAGACCCTTAATGTTAGATGAGGAGTTCAAATATTAATCTTAGATGAGGAGTTCAAATATTCATACCAGATCCTGGCATCCAGCAGTAGCTTTTGCTTTCCCTAGAAGTAAAGCGAACTTAAGACCCTTCACAAAAGAATGGAACTTCTTCTCTTTCTCTCTCTCTCTCTCTCTCTGTGTCTCTCTCTGTCTGTCTGTCTGGACTTACATTATATCTTGGTCTCTATTCCTCCAGACTCTGAATTGTAGACAGGAGATTGGGCTGGAGGTAGGATGGAAGAGTCACGGTGATAAGGAGAGTTTGGTCCTGTACCTCCTCTTCCCTTTAACTGCAGTGCATCGCCCACAGCTTTCAAGTTTGCATTGTTGAGGTGAATTCCCTGGTGGTCCAGTGGTTAGGACTCCATGCTTTCACTACCTAGGGCCGGGGTTCCATCCCTGGTTGCAGAACTAAGATCCCACAAGCCACCAGACGCTGCCCACCCCCCCCCCACACACACACAGACACAAAAAAGTTTGTATTGTTGAATTCCTGGGACTGAATTGAGCCTAGTTTCTTGTTGGATTATGCTAAGGCAGCAGTCTAGGCAGGGGTCTAGGGGTGATAGCTGGGCCTCCTTGGGCTAAAGGCCTGGTTTCTGTTTACCAATTTGCAAAAGAGCCAGACTCCACAGCGAGAGTTGTAAAGTAGGGGACTATTAACCTGCAAGTCCCTCGATGGCACATATGAGATGCCTAGAGCATTTTCGTCCCATAAACAGTACGTGCTTGATAAACAGACTGAACAGTGCATTCTAGGTGCAGTCACCTTCTTGACAAGGTCCCCAGGGCTTCTGAGCACCTACTGGCCAGTAGTGTATTCAGGGATGTCAAAGTTGACTCTTGCACAATTACCCCTCAGTGCATTCTAGATGTGATCGTATTCTTGAAAGAAACCTAAATTTATCAGTAGTCACGTCAGAGCATTCAGGCCTTTAAGTGTAAGTGGGATCCAGAATCCTGGAAGTGCTATGAAGTCTACGGCCCCTATGGGCACCGCGTTTAGAAACCTACGCTACCCTCCAGAAGCCTCAGACCCTGGGGCAGCCGCCAAAGCCTCTAAGTTTAAGTCCTCAAAGACAGCGGCCATGTCCACCCGAGACCCGGGGGTCCAGGGCATCAGGCACTGAGGCAGACACCCCCGGTGCGGGCTGCGCAGGCGCGGGCGGCCCGAGAGGGCCCCGGCGCTCCAGGCTGCGCAGGCGCAGGAGCGGCTGCCGGCGAGTCCCCACGGCGGCGGCGGCGGCGGCAGCGACGACTGAAGGGCCGGGGCGTGGAGCGGCAGTGGCGGCGGCGGGCGGCAACGGAGCAGCCATGAGGGCCGGGCCCAGTCACCGACAGTGAGTGGTGGTGGAAGCGGGGTGGGCGACGGGAGGGAAGGGGGTAACCTGCTGGAGGGATACTCCGACTTGGTGGGGGGGCTCTGCCTGTCGGAGGCGAAGGGGCGTGGGGGAGGGACAGTTTGAGATGATGATGCGGAAATTTGGGGCAGGGGTGGTCAGATGGCCCGGCGTCAGGGCTGGACAGCTTGGGGAGGGAACGGGGTGCGCGCTGCAGAGTCAAGGAGCCCGCCGCAGGGGCAGTGTCCCGCGCTCCCCCGTTTGTCATCGTCCCTTACCCCGGGAGCTTTCGGTCGCCTCTCCCTTTCTGCTTCTTTCAGAGAATCGTCTCGGGGGATGGGGGTGCGTGGAGGATGAAAGCCCTGCTGGGGCTGAAGAAGACGGCTCTGGTCCAGGCAGGGAAGAGCCGGTCGCCCGGAGTAATAGGCTGCTCTGGGTAGAGGGTGGGGGTCGTTTAAAGCTGGGAGGGGTCCAAGGAAAAGAGCTAGGGGCTTAGAGTCCGGCAGTTTCGAACCCACGTCCACCGCTGTTTAAAGCTGAAAGGTAACCTTGGGCAGGTCCCACTTAACCTTTCTGAACCTCTGGAAGATGTAATGTGTTTCAACGGACTATTGCAAGCATCATGTATGTGATTGAGATCGTTTATAAAAATTGTAAATTGTGAGTACTGTGCCGAGGTTGCTATATCACCAACAGTATCACTGGATTTTAGATCTTACCGTTATTAATGGAATGACTGATTTCTTTGTCAAGGCGAAACATATTGTTTGTAAAACCTCAATAGGCACAGACGTGTTTTCTTCATCAGCACAGCAGATCATGTGCAGAAATACCAGTTTCTTCTGTGATGTGACAAATTAACCATCAGACTTGTGTAGGAAAAATACCATACTCTCAGGCATTTTTACAAATGGTATGTAGTTCCTTACTCAAGTGGGAGGCAATAGAGAATGGAAGGCCAATCTGTTAAATGCTTTCTGAACACAGCCCGTTTAGGTTTGTTCCCTTGTAACCACAGTTGGTACTAACGTGCTTTACGATGAGTTGAAGAAACTAGTTTGAGACAAACTGGGAGGGGTGCACAGTGAGGGATGTGCAAATACAATTTGTTATTTTTTAATTGTAAAAAAGTTTTTCGTTGCAAGAGTCTCTGGTTGCCCCAAGGCCCTGTCTCTATTTTAGAGGTTAGATAGCATATAGCAACTTTTCATCTCCACTTTTTGTTACCCTGCCTGTGGAACCTCCAGGGTGGAGTGCCTCTCAAAGAAAGACAGAAGCAGCTGTACAAGAGCCCAAGAGGTGGCTGGTTTGTTTCTGAGGGGCTGAAGGAGCTCTCCTGAGGCTTTGTTGTTCTTGCTGTTTAGGGTGGACAAAGCAGAGGACAGAGTTAAACTGTGTACTTGGAGAGAGAGAAAATGGCTTTCTAGTCACAGCTTTTGAAAGAGATGAAACTCCTTTCAAAAGGACAGAAAGAGACGATGCTTCATCTCTGCTGCCTCTGAGGATGCAGAGCTTGAAATGGCGAGGTCTTTTGGAAATTAGTGAGTGATTTGTCTTTCATCTGACCAAAGGTAGGGAGTATTAGATCCTTGAAGGTTCACAGATAAGGGGAATGAATTATTTTATAGGAATAGGGAAATGCACCTTAGTTGTCTTTAACTTCTCCATCTGGTAAAATGTGTTTTACTTCTTTCCTGGAAATACACAGTGATATATCATTTTTAACTTTTTGCTTTAGTTCCTTGGCTGTCCCGATAAAATCTCTGTCCATAACACAGAGGTAAGTTTTTTATTCTTATTTAGAGGATAGTTTAAAAAAGAAAGCATTTGTTACTGTTGTCATAGGTCATTTACAGGATACAAATTTATTCTATCTTTCACCACCACATGGAAGATGAAGTAGAGGTATAAAATGTTAGAACTAACCTAACCATCTTATTTTTAATAGTTGGACATTTATTTTTAATTTTGGTAATGCATTTTCCCCTCTATTGGAAATTTCCATCAGTTCAAACAAGTCCATAAGTGCTATCCTTATTACGTTAAAATGGTAGAGGTTTGTTCAGCTGTGATGAGAATTTCCTGTCCTCTCCTTCTATTCTCTTTCCTATTTGTGGTTCCTTTTATGTAGTAGATTACTGTTACAGAATGAGTAGTCTTCCCCTGAGGGAAAGAAAGGGGATGGCCAGTGCCTTGATTGCCTTGTTGTGTGAGCAGTCCGTCTAAAGTGGGGATGTAAGGACTTCCCCTGAATCCCTGACATAGCAAGAGCTAAAATAAAAGGAATAAGGTTTACCAGTTCATTTTTATTCTAATAAAATGAATCATTTTTCTTTAAAAAAAAAAAAAAAGCAAAAAGCATCTCATGCCTCAGGGGAGCCTTTTTATTTTTTTATTTTTTTAAAAAATTAATTAACTGATTAATTAATGTATTTTGGCTGCATTGGGTCTTCGTTGCTGCTCGCTGGCTTTCTCTAGTTGCGGCGAGTGGGGGCTGCTCTTCCTTGCGGTGCGCGGGCTTCTCATTGCGGTGGCTTCTCTTGTTGCGGAGCCCGCGCTCTAGGCGCGCGGGCTCTACAGCGCAGGCTCAGTAGTTGTGGCGCATAGGCTTAGTTGCTCCGTGGCATGTGGGATCTTCCCGGACCAGGGCTCGAACCTGTGCCCCCTGCATTGGCAGGCGGATTCTTAACCACTGCGCCACCAGGGAGGCCCCTCGGGGGAACCTTTTTAAAGCAGTCTGTATAAAAACAAAATTTTGGTGTTTTTACCTCCCTCTCTTTTTTCACTGAGAATATTTGCTTGCAAACAGAATCTTTGTTTCTTCAGAGCCTTTCTGATTTTGCCACCCATTCCTTAGCTGAAGTCACTTTTGTGATATTTTTATAGCCGCTTAATAATTGAGCACAAAGGGGTGGTTTTTTTTTTTTTTTGGTTTGTCATTTGTTTTGGTTCTTGATAGAGTGCTAACAACTTTAAAGGAATACTATATGAGAAAATGTTAAAAAGGAAAAGTAGAGTGGATTTATTTATTTATTTATTTATTAAATTGAAGTATAGTTGATTTACAATGTTGTGAGGAGAGTGGATTTAACTTAGTGAATTTGTAAGTTGGTTCTGATGTTTGGAAGGTAAAGGATTCAAGAATGGACCTGTGGTTCAGAGTAACCTTCTGAGGACCAGGGTTTGCTTATCAGTGTTTATTTATTTAGCACAGTTGTTGGCATAGAGTAATTGCTCATTAAATATTTGCTGAAGGGAAAAATAATAATATGAATCATAATCAGCAAACATGGGTTCAAATCTTCTGCAACTTTGTGTATCTTTGAATAAGCTTACCCTTGTGTCTTTACCTGTTTCCTCATCTATAAAACAAAGATAATAATTGTACTTACTTCATAGGGTTGTTGTGAGGGTTAAATGTGGTAATACATGTAAACTGTTTAGAGTGGTACCTGATACTCAGTAAATGCTAAATGAATGCTAATTATTACTAGTGTTTGTTGGATACACACTCTCTTTGTGCCCAAATCACTGGTCAAAGATGATTATGACATAGCCCTTGCCCTCTGGGAGTTCACAGTCTAGTGAAGGAAACAGAAGTATACAAAGTAATTATATAGAATGCAATATCTATTTTATCAAATCTGTGGTGCTAATGATTGTAAGGCTCACAGTTCTTTTGCATACCACTAAGAAAGAAGAAATGCTGCTAATGAGACTGGCATGCCATCAGTTGTAAGATGTATCCTGTTTTCAGAGAAATGTGACGGAAAAAAGGGTGTCTTAGAATTAGATGGAGAGACTTCCCTGGGGTCCAGTGGTGAAGACTCCATGCTTCCACTGCAGGGGACGATGGTACGATCCCTGGTCGGGGAACTAAGATCCTGCATGCCAAATGGCCAAAAGAAAAAAAAAAAAAAAAAAGAATTGATGGAGTATAGTAAATGGTGCTCTACTAGAGAAAGGTACAGCTTGTTATGAGAGTTGATGGAAGGGCTGGGTTCAGATATCGTCAGTAAAGGCCTCTGCTGCATTGAACCTGCATGATAGGCCCTCACAGATGGACATGGAAGATAGGACATTCCAGACAGACAGTAAAGTCTGAAAATGGGAAGGGAGAGGGCATTATTGATGTGTACCACCATATCAGGGCAAGCAGGAGGAGGAAATGAGCTAAGGCTTTGGCAGAGTAACATTGTATAATGCAGCAGAGCAGGACAGGAAGCTTGGAACATTTTCAGAAGAGACATGGGCCTAATTCTTGGATTTAAACTCCTAAATTATCACAACTCTAAAAAGATGATTCTAATACAATAAATTGGGAAGTGAGAGTATGTGTGAGAAGTGAAGTGGTCGGGGGAAGGGCTGAAACTTTACAGCTGACCAGAGAGGGGATAAGTGTGAAGTCTCTGTACTCTTGGTGTGAGGTGAATGCTTTTTCAGCAGAGAAGTGTTTAATATCTATTTCTGTCTTTTCACTGCCTATCAAGGTCTTGATTGTGTCCCTTTTAGAGCTTTGTAACTTAGAGTGAAAAGGAATACAACTTGAGAGGAAAAATGCTAAATTTTCTTTATTAAAGATACATTTAATACAAGGAGGGTAATAAGTTATCAGATTTGATAACTCAGTTATAAAATGGTGTTTTGGTACAGTGCTGGATTGTACAGTTTCATGGGAAAATATAGGTCATTTAAGGAGTGACTTAAAAGACTCAGAAGAAAAGAAAAAAAGAAAGACTCAGTTACTAATTTTCTGGTAACTAACCCTGAAGCTAGTAGGGAAAACTATGAAAAACGAAAAATAGCATAAGCATGAATTTCTGTAGTGTCTTTTCTTTTCACCGGTAAGCCAAAACTTGACTCTCTCTCTCTCTCTCTCTCTCTTTTTTTTTAAAGTATTTATTTATTTATTTGGTTGTGCCGGGTCTTAGTTGCAGCAGACAGGCTCCTTAGTTGCAGCTCACCAGCTCCTTAGTTACAGCACATGGGCTCCTTAGTTGCTGCATGCATGTGGGATCTAGTTCCCTGACCAGGGATCGAACCCGGGCCCCCTGCATTGGGAGCATGGAGTCTTAACCTCTGTGCCACCAGGGAAATCCCCCAAACTGGACTCTCTTAAGCTTTTTGGACTCTGGTCTCATTGAAAAATTTTGGGGTTGATCCTCAGCAGTCAAATTCAGCAAACACTGAAGTGCCTACTGTGTGTTAGGCGTTGTGCTAGGCACTGAGAATTAAAATGTGAATGACATGATCCTTGTTTTTAAGGTGCTCACTTTTTTTTTTTTTTTTTTTAATTTTTTGGCCACGCTGCTCGGCATGTGGGATCTTGGTTCTCCCACCAGGGATTGAACCCGTGCCCCCTGTGTTGGAAGCATGGAGTCTTAACTAACCACTGGACCACCAGGGAAGTCCATTAGGGTGCTCCCATTTAAAAAAAAATTTTTATTTATTTATTTATTTATTTATGGCTGCGTCGGGTCTTCGTTGCTGTGCGGGCTTTCTCTAGTTGCGGTGAGCGGGGGCTACTCTTCATTGCGGTGCGCGGGCTTCTCATTGCGGTGGCTTCTCTTGTTGCAGAGCACGGGCTCTAGGTGCGCGGGCTTCAGTAGCTGGCTCCCAGGCTCTAGAGCACAGGCTCAGTAGTTGTGGCTCACGGGCTTAGTTGCTCCGCAGCATGTGGTATCTTCCCAGATCAGGGCTTGAACCTGGATCCCCTGCATTGGCAGGCGGATTCTTAACCACTGCGCCACCAGGGAAGTCCCCTAGGGTGCTGACATTTTAATTGGAGGCTGACAAATATGTAATTATGAACCAATACAGTATGTGCTGTCATAGAGATCTGCACTAAGAGCTATGGGAGCACTGGTTCTGCCTGGTGGTGGGAAAGGAAGGTTGGAGAAAGCTTCCTGGAGGAAGAATCAATTGAGTCTTGAGGAATGAATAGTTTGGCTGCTTCAACAGAAAAGAATTGGAGAAGATAGTATTTCAAGTGCAAAGAACAACTTGCACAAGGGTATAAGAGTATGGACCCTCAGGCTAGTGGTTTAATGTGCATAGATCATGGGGTATGAGGTAGAAGTAGAAGGACATGAGGTGAAAGATGGGTTGGAGCCCAATTGTGGATGGCCTTGGTGAGGGGTCTGAATTTTATTTTGTAGGTGCTGTGGGAGAGTTCAGATCACTATTTAAGAAAAGTAACACTGATGGATCAACAGCAAGTTCCTATATCCTGTGATAAATCATAATGGTAAAGAATATGAAAAAGAATGTATATGTACAACTGAATCACTTTGCTGTATAGCAGAAATTAACACAACATTGTAAATCTACTATACTTCAATATAATAAATTAAAAAAAAAAGAAAAGTAATCTAACACTGTTGACAGTGTGGAAGTTAGATTTTAAAAGGAGAACTTGGCTGCAGGGAGACAGTTCGTTATGAGACTGGTGTGATGGTTGCTTGAGAGATATTGAAGATCTCAGTTACAGTGGTAGTGATGGAATTGTAGACAGATTAAAAAGCTTTTTAGGAGACTGACTAGAAGGATCTTATTGACTTTATGTTGGGGAGTGTGTAAGGGAGAAGGAGTTGCCGAAGATGGATTTGAAATTCCTTGCTTGGGCAACTAAGTGAATGGTGATGTCATTAAACAAGATAGGGAATACAGGAATAAGAGGGTGTTACATTTGAGGGAAAATGAGTTTGATTTTGGTATGTTAGATTTGAGGTGTCTGGGAAATCCAGGAGCAAATGTCCAATAGGCTTCTGGATATTTGGGTCTAGAGTTCGGTAGAGAGGTTTAGAATGGAGATGCACATCTAGAAATCATTAGGGTGTAAGTAATAGTTAAAGCCAGCATGATGACCCTGTGAGTCTAAGTTCCAGTTGCTTAATATGTTGTTCATTCACATCATCTGGAGGGATTGGCTTAATGGAAATGTGGCACTCAGTACTTTCTCAATAGTAGTTCATACTTAGTTTTACATTTTTTAATGTGTTACATACTTGGCTTAAATTAGCAGCTTTTAGGTTGCAAGCAAGAATAAAACACAAAACTTCTCATCTTAGTGGAAAGAATGGTATTACTCTTAATTAAATAAGGATACCATTCCTGCTTAAAAGCATATATAAGTTTGTAAATTTTTCAGTGAAAGGAAGTTAGTGTGCACGTCAGCTGTACATTTTCTTTTCCTATTCTCAGTGGTTTACCAGACTTAGAAAACTGCCTTTTCTTTCTTTATTTTTTCTTTCTTTCTCTCCTTCCTTCCTTCCTTCTTTTATTTTTGGCTGTGTTGGGTCTTTGTTGTGGCACACGGGCTCCTCTCTAGTTGTGGCGTGTGGGCTCTGTAGTTGCGGCACATGGGCTCTCTAGTTGTGTCACGCAGGTTCAGTTGCCCTGCAGCATGTGGGATCTTGGTTCCCCGACCAGGGATCCAACCCATGTCCCCTGCATTGGAAGGCGGATTCTTAACCACTGGACCACCAGGGAAATCCTGAAAACTGCCTTTTCTAACATCAGTTCCATTATAGATATGGGGGGGAAAAAAAGGTATCTGTTCCACTGAGTACCTCAGATTAGAAGCTAGGTGATTTTTTTTTTTTTTTTTTTTTTTGGCTGCGTTGGGTTTTCGTTGCTGCGCGCAGACTTTCTCTAGTTGTGACCAGCGGGGGCAACTCTTCGTTGCGGTGCACGGGCTTCTCACTGCAGTGGCTTCTCTTGTTGCAGAGCACAGGCTCTAGGCGTTCGGGCTTCAGTAGTTGTGGCTCACAGGCTCTAGAACGCAGGCTCAGTAGTTGTGGAGCATGGGCTTAGTTGCTCCACGGCATGTGGGATCTTCCTGGACCCATGTTCCCTGCATTGGCAGGTGGATTCTTAACCACTGTGCCACCAAGGAAGTCCCAAGCTAGGTGATTTTTATGAACCAAAACCTCAGAAGATTTGATTTGAAGACCACAGGATAATTTTGAATCAGTGATACCAGGTTAGTTCAGAGTTGGGATTGGGAACTCAAGTCAACTAACTGTGCAGTCTTCTCCTACCACACAGCTTTCCACCATTTATATAATAACTGAAAACACTGAAATAAATATGCCCGATGGTAAGTGAAAGATATACATGCTGTTGTTGCTTTTTGGAAGGACAATTTGGTATAACTTAGGTGCTCTTTTTTTAGTTCATGATTTTGAAATATAAGCAAAGGCATGTTTTATGAAAGGAAGGAATTTGCAGAGTGTTTAAAGTTGTTGGTAGATTTTAGCTAAGCATTTTTAATATTGACATTGAACAGGATGTCTGGCTTTGACTGGAGAATCAAATGCTGGGGATCACAGACATCCCTAGGGTCTTGACTTGGCTCAAGGCTTAGCTTCCCATACTTTTCTTTTTCTCCCTTTCCTTGGGGATTTAATGTTAAAAAGAAAATTAATAATTCTGTAGATATGTTATCTTTTTACCCCTTTATTATGGAAAATTTCAAATATATGCAAGAGTAGACAGAACAGTATAATGAACCCCTATCACTCTGTTACAATAGTTGTCAACTCATGCCTGTCTTGTTTCATCTATGTACCCCCTACCCACTAAGCCACCTACATTATTTTTCAAAAATCCAGGATAATTTCATGAATGAATATTTCAGTATATATCTCTAAAAGATAAGGACTAAAAGAAATCCCACAAAAAATTAACAGACATTTCTTAATAGCATCAGTTATCCAGTTAGTTTTCACATTTCCCCAATTATCTCAATAATTTTTCAGCTGTTTGTTTGGAACAGTATCCAAATAGGTCCATACAGAATGATTTCATATGTCTACTATTTATCGTTTAACCTATAGGTTTGCCCTCCATTTCTTCATGTATTCATTGAAGATCTCTTTTTTTAAAAATATTTATATATTTATTTTTGGCTGCGTTGGGTCTTCGTTGCTGCATGTGGGCTTTTTCTAGTTGGGGGGAGTGGGGGTACTCTTCGTTGCGGTGCGTGGGCTTCTCATTGAGGTGGCGTCTTGTTGCAGAGCACAGGCTCTAGGTGTGTGAGCTTCAGTAGTTGTGGCACGCTGGCTTAGTTTCTCCGCAGCATGTGAGATCTTCCCGGACCAACCCGTGTCCCCTGCGTTGGCAGGCAGATTCTTAACCACTGCGCCACCAGGGAAGCCCCAAGATCTCTCCTTTTTAACAGCTGTTATCCCCTTTTACTCTTTTGGAGGATTCCTTTTACAGTATGTCGACAAGGTAGGACATTCTCTTTTCAGTTTCTTCCGGTCATTCAAAGCAATTGGCCATTCACAACAAAGATTTATGCATTGCCTACTCTGTGCTGGAAGCTAAGAATGAATTAGCTAGTGTAGCTAGTTCTGCCCACCCAGAGTTTATGTCCTGATGGGAGAAACAAAGTTAGCTATCAGTTATAGAATATAACGTGTTAAGAGGGATGTTAGAGGACCTCAGGGTGCAATGGAAACATGTTAACCCTTAACCCATATTTGGGGGATCAAGAAAGGCATGTGGATGGATGAAAGAATGTTCAATGTAACACCTGAAGGATGACTTGGAGTTAGGATTACTGGCAGCAGAGGGACTGTTGTTTGTAAAGTATAATAAGTTTAACATTTTTATTTTCACTGTTTGAAATAAACAGCATGTTTTTCAGGAAAATTGTGTTTTCAACTTTATTGTACCAAATAATATTAATACACATCTTTATACAAAGCATTTTTCTTCCCTTCACAACTGCAAGGAAATCTCAAAACAGCTGTGCAAGTGAAAAATCAGAACCTTGAAAAATAAGCCTAGAATTTCCAACCCGTACAATACCCCCATCGTTTGTTTATTTATTTATGGCTGTGTTGAGTCTTCGTTGCTGCACGTGGGCTTTCTCTAGTTGTGGTGAGTGGGGGCTACTCTTCGTTGCGGTGCGAGGGCTTCTCATTGCAGTGGCTTCTCATTGCGGATCACAGGCTCTAGGTGCATGGGCTTCAGTAGTTGTGGCTCGCGGGCTCCGTAGTTGTGGCTTGCAGGCTCAGTAGTTGTGGCGCACGGGCTTAGTTGCTCTGCAGCATGTGGGATCCTACCGGACCAGGGCTCGAACCCGTGTACCCTGCATTGGCAGGTGGATTCTCAACCACTGGGCCACCAGGGAAGCCTGTAACCCCATCGTCTTTCTTAAGGTTAACCTAGGCAGCCAATTTCCATCTATAAGTAGACAGTTTTGGGGAAGCTGAAAAAATCCTTGACAAGTTGATTCTAAAATTTATATGGGAACAAAATAGCCAAAACAATTTTGAAAAAGGTTAACAAAGTTGGGAGACTCATACTACCTGATTTTAAGACTTACTAAAGAACTACGGTAACCAAGACAGTGTGGTATTGGCAAAAGGATAGATATATAGATCAATGAACAGAATAGAGAATCAAGAAATAGACCCACACTATTTTTTTTTTTAATTTATTTATTTTCGGCTGTTTAGGATCTTCGTTTCTGTGCGAGGGCTTTCTTCAGCTGCGGCGAGTGGGGGCCACTCTTCATCGCAGTGCGCGGGCCTATCACTGTCGTGGCCTCTCTTGTTGCGGAGCACAGGCTCCAGACGCGCAGGCTCAGTAGTTGTGGCTCACGGGCCTCGTTGCTCCGCGGCGTGTGGGATCTTCCCAGACCAGGGCTCGAACCGTGTCCCCTGCATTGGCAGGCAGATTCTCAACCACTGCGCCACCAGGGAAGCCCAACCCACACTATTAAATAGGGCTGTTTGATTTTTGACGGAGGTGCAAAGGCAAGTCAACGGAGAAGGGATAGTTTTCTCAACCGCTAGTCATTGGAACAACTAGATATCTATATGCAAAACAAAGAAAAAAAAGAACCTCAACCTACACTTCACACCATATGTAAAAATTAACTCAAGATCAATCACAGACCTAAATGTAAAATGGAAAACTAAAAAATATTTAGAATGAAACAGGAGAAAATCCTTGTTACCTTGAGTTAGGCAAAGAGTTCTTAGATACGGTACCAAAAGCAAGATCCATAAAAAAAAATTGATAAATTGGGCTTCATCAAAATTTAAAACTTTTACTCTGCAAAAGACAAGACACAGACTGGGAGAAAGTATTTGCAAGTCATATATCAAGATAGGAACTGTATATAGAATGTATAAAGAGCTCAAAACTCATCAAGAAGAAAAGCTAATGACACCATTAAAAAAATGGGTGAGAGATTTGAATGACTTCACCAGAGGAGATATATGGATGGCAAATAAGCTCATGAAAATGTCCTCAACATCTTAGTCATTAGAAAAATGCAAATTAAAATCATAATGAGATATGCCATTAGAATGACTAAAGAACAACAAAAGAAAACTGTCTGGATTATGGACTGATGAGGATGCGGAACAATTGGAACTTTGGAAAACGCTGTGGTGGTTTCTTATAAAGTAAAACATACACTTAACCATGTGACCCAGGTGTTTACCCAAATGAAATGACAACCTCTGACACAAAAACCTGTATGTGAATATTTATAGCAGCTTTATTGGTACTCACCCAAAACTGGAAACAACCTGAATGTCCCTCAACTTTGGAATGGAAAAACCAACTGTGATATATCCATACAATGGAATACTACTCAGCAACAAAAAGGAACTATTCATATATGCAGTAACGTGAATGAATCTCATATGCATCATGGTAAGTGAAAGAAGCCATACTCAAAAAGGCTACTCTCTACAACCAGGACCTACTGTATAGTACAGGGAACTATATTCAATATCTTATAATAAACTATAATGGAAAAGAATTTGAAAGAAAATGTATATATGTGTGTGTGTGTGTATATATATATATATGTGATATATATATATATATATCATATATATATAACTGAATCACTTTGTTGTACACCTGAAACTAACACAACTTTGTAAATCAGCTATACTTCAATTAAAAAAAAAACTACTCACTACACGATTGAATTTATATGACATTCTGGAAAACTCAAAACTATAGGGACGATGGAGAACAGATCAATGATTGCCTTGGGTTAAAGGTAGGTGAAGTGTTTGACTACAAAGGGGTAGCATGAGGATATTTTGGGGAGGTGATAGAACTGTTCTGTACCTTGTTTGTGGTTATAGTTATATGACTTTATGAATTTATGAGAATTCTTAGAACTGAACACTATAAAATGAATTTTACTGTGTAAAATTTATTTATTTATTTATTTATTTATTTATTTATTTATTTATGGCTGCGTTGGGTCTTCATTGCTGTGCACAGGCTTTCTCAGGGTCTACTCTTCGTTGCGGTGTGTGGGCTTCTGATTGCGGTGGATTCTCTTGTTGCTGAGCGTGGGCTCTAGGCACACGGGCTTCAGTAGTTGTGGCTCACGGGCTCTAGAGCGCAGGCTCAGTAGTTGTGGTGCACGGGCTTAGTTGCTCCGCGGCATGTGGGATCTTCCTGGACCAGGGCTCGAACCCATGTCCCCTGCATTGGCAGGGGGATTCTCAACCACTGTGCCACCAGGGAAGTCCCTGTGTAAAATTTTTAAGAAAGAAAGTCTGAGGGTAGAAGACTTTAAAGAAGATTTTAAAGAAGTCTTTATAAACATGAAAGAATTCCAGAAATATAACTTCTTAAATATTTGAATTTTTAAACTTAATTTCTTTGTTGAATATATTTTAAGTAATTTAAAAGATACATAATGAGGGGACTTCCCTCGTGGTCCATTGGGTAAGACCCGGTGCTCCCAGTGCAGGGGGCCTGGGTTCGATAGCTGGTCAGGGAGCTAGATCGCACGTGCCACAACGAAGATCGCACGTGCCACAACGAAGATCGCACGTGCCACCACGAAGATCGCACGTGCCACAGCAAAGCCCTGGTGCAGCCCTCTGCTGGGCATCCATCCTCTTCCCTCTGCTACTGCTTTTTTGGTGACAGATAATTTGAACTATTTGCTAGTGTTTCTGGATCATGTCTCTCCTGTGCCCTTTTTTTCCACAAATACTCTGGTTTTCCATCAGATCTCAAATTTCTGAGTAAGGACTTTTATTTAGATAAAATAAGATATTTCCTCTTAGTAGGGGATTTTTGGGTATCCAATTAGGCTTCTATTATCTCACCTAAATATTTGCCTGTTCTTGGTAAATCATTAATCTCTAGTCCTTTGATGTTACTCTCTCCCCCACCTTTCTCTCAAAGGCTGTCAAGTGGAAATTATCTTTGCTTCTTTCTTCCACACCTATAGAGTTTACTATATTCATGTTGGCCTTTCCTTTCTTCACTATACTGTTAATCCTCTGTGACCTTGTTGTATCACTGTTTCTCTTTCAGCCGAATCTTTAGTCTTTCTGTCTTTATTTTTTCTTTTCACAGGTGATGTAATTCACTTCACACACAGACAAATTCTCCAGATCTCTAGGTTTAACTCACATCTCTCTCTTTCTCTCTCTTTCCCTCTCCCCTGCGCCATCCCTCCTTCCCTCCTAGAATCCAGGCCTATATTTCCAAAACCCACCTAGACCTTGCATAGGCATCACAGAATTCATTGTCTTCCCCACAAAATCTAAACATTCTAGATTTCCTGCCTAGTTGAATGGTATTAACAGCCACACAGTTGCCTAAATCAAAAACTTTGGACTTGACCTTGTTTCTTCCTTCTCCTTCATCACTCATATCTGGTTGATACCTAGGTCTGATTTTAACCTTCAAGGTCTCCTAAACCTGCCGTTTCCTTTCCAGCCATATTGTTGAAGTCTTGGGTTAGACCATTTTCATTTCTCACTTGGACCGTTGCAGTAACCTCCTAACTGGTCTGTATGCCTCAGGTCTTATCATCGTTCACTTGATCCACCACACTGCCACAAGAGTGATCTTCCTAAGTTCTAAGACTACTTATGCACTTTCGCTTTCAAACCCTTCATTACCCACAGTGCCTGATACATAGCACATGCTTGATTCCGTCTTCCTTCCTCCTTTCCTCATTATGTTTTTGCTTAGGCTGTTTCCTTTCCCTCCAAGGACACTTCCAAAACAGGCAGACAGACATAACCAATAATCTAGTGAATCTCCTGATTAATCTTTAGGATTTAGCTCATAGCTCATTTCTTCTGTGAAGTCTTCCTAATTTCTAAGTCAGAATTAATCACTCCTGCTTCTGGGCTGCTCTGATATTTTAGTATCCTGTTAGCATTACACTTATTATTCTAATGTTTTGTTTCCTCAACTGGATTGTGAGCTCTTTGTGGGTAGGGGTTATGTCTTTTTTACCCTTTTAAGTTCAGCAGCACCTAACAACTAAGCCTGCCAAATTTATTGAGTTTCTAGTATGTGTTGGGAACTAACAATTCTCTGGTAAACACAGTCCCTGTTCTTGTGGAGCTGATGTTCTAGTGAGGGTAAACAGACAACAAACAACTTTTAAAAAATCAGTTGCAGAGCATTAAAATAGAATGATGTATTAGAGGATGAATGGATAGCTACTTTAGATTGGGAGAATAGGGAATATCTCTCTGAGGGTATGGCATTTAAGATCCAGGAGGATACAAGGATTAGCAGATCAAACATTCCAGTGCAAAACTAAGGAGGAATGAACTCCGTATGTTGGAGGAACAGGAATAAGGCCAA
Organism: Balaenoptera borealis; assembly: GCF_965194805.1. Taxonomy (NCBI): domain Eukaryota; kingdom Metazoa; phylum Chordata; class Mammalia; order Artiodactyla; family Balaenopteridae; genus Balaenoptera; species Balaenoptera borealis. The sequence goes on along the minus strand of NC_138879.1, from coordinate 45,484,107 downwards.
TGTGGCTTGAATATGGTGGGTGAGAGGGAGAGTGATGCAAGAAGAGGACAGAGGCCATATGACGTTGAGATTTGAAAGCTAGGGTAGTGTGCTTCCTTTGGAGGCTTTTTTTTTTTTTAACGGATTTTTTTTTTAAATTAATTAATTTATTTATTCATGGCTGTGTTGGGTCCCCGTCTCTGTGCGAGGGCCCTCTCCAGTTGCGGCAAGCGGGGGCCACTCTTCATCGCGGTGTGCGGGCCTCTCACTGTCGCGTCCTCTTTTGTTGCGGAGCACAGGCTCCAGACGCGCAGGCTCAGTAATTGTGGCTCACGGGCCCAGTTGCTCCGCGGCATGTGGGATCTTCCCAGACCAGGGCTCGAACCCGTGTCCCCTGCATTGGCAGGCAGATTCTCAACCACTGCGCCACCAGGGAAGCCCCCCTTTGGAGGCTTTTAAGCAGGGATGTGATGTAAGTTGATTTGTAATTTTAAAAAGATACTCTGGTTACTGTGTAGAACTGGATTGTAGAGGGATCAAGAGTGGAGGCAAGGAGACTAGTTACAAGGCTATTGTATTAATTCAGATGAGTTGATGGTGACTTGGATTGGGGAGATGCTAGAAGAGCTGTAGAAAAGTAGTAGATTTGGGATATCTTTTGAAAATGAAGTTGACAGGGCTTGCTCAGGAATTGTCAGCAGCCAGGGGAGTGAGGTAAAGAGAGGAATCATGGCTAACTTCCCCATTATTGGCTGGAGAAGTAGGTAGGTAAATGGTGATTGTATTTATTGATATGGGTAAGACTGTGGCAGAACATATTTATCAAGAATTCTGTTTCGGTCATGTCGAGTTCGAGCTGCTTGTTCGACAGCCAACTGGAGCTGTAAGATAGTTGGGTAGAAAAGCCTGGCATTCCAGGGAGAAGTCTGGGCTGGAATTGTAGACTTGGAGATCATCAACGTGTAGATAGAAGTTGAAATCATGGAATTCAATCAGGAGGTCACCTAGAATGGTTTGTGTCTAGAGAAGAGAGGTCTGACAGAGAAGGAGCAGCCAGTGAGGTAGGAGGAAAACCAGGAAAAATGATGTTATGGAAGCCAAGTAAAGAACATGTAAAGAAGGGAGTGGACCACTGTATTGCATTGCTGTCTCAGATAAGAGCAGAGAAGTACCTGTGGGATTTGGCAACCTAGAGATTATTGGTGATCTTGAGTTAGAACTATCATTGGACTGGTGGAGATAGATGTCTGATTGTAGTGGTTGGAGGGAGCAAATGAGATGAAAAGCATTTCATTTTCGTATGATGACAGCGAGGTTTTGGAAGCCTATTTCTAAAAACTTCCTGTGTCGTTGTTACTAAATTCTTACCTATTTGTATTCCAATGTGGTTATATATTTTTGTTAAAGCATTATAATCTTAATGTTTTTGTACCATCATTTTAGGTAGATTCCTGTTCTCTCAAAACCTAGCTTAGGGACTTCCTTGGTGGTGCAGTGGTTAAGAATCCGCCTGCCAATGCAGGGGACACAGGTTTGAGCCCTGGTCCGGGAGGATCCCACATGCCACGGAGCAACTAGGCCCATGCACCACAACTGCTGAGCCTGCTCTCTGGAGCCCGCGAGCTACAACTACTGAGCCCACATGCCACAACTACTGAAGCCCGCGCGCCTAGAGCCCATGCACCGCAACAAGAGAGGCCACCACAATGAGAGGCCCACGCACTGCAGTGAAGAGTAGTCCCCACTTGCCACAACTAGAGAAGGCCCACGCACTGCAGTGAAGAGTAGTCCCCACTTGCCACAACTAGAGAAGGCCCGCACACAGCAACAAAGACCCAACACAGCCAAAAATAAATAAAATAAATTTATTTAAAAAAAAAACCAAATAAACCCCCTAGTTTAACTAGGGTTATGAACAATACACATACACTGGTGAGTGAATGAGACTGTATTTAAGGATCAGGTCCCTGGTCTTGGAAAAGCAGACTGGCTTGACCTTGGCTTTATGATACATCAGTTTTCTCAGCTGTCAAATGAGGATAACAGGACCAGTTTAGCTCAGTGGGTGGTTGTGAGGCATGACTACTAATGAAAATAATTGTAAAACACTTTTGCAAGTTAAAATGTGATATAAATGCTAAATAATAGTTCTTTATTGGGATGTTGTGAAAATTAGCAATATGCTGTCTCTTAGAGCCCTTAAGTTCCTTTTGAGAAAGGTGATATATATATATATATTTTTTTTTTTTTTTTTTAATAAATTTATTTATTTTATTTTTGGCTGCGTTGGGTCTTCATTGCTGCACGCGGGCTTTCTCAAGTTGCGGCGAGTGGGGACTACTCTTCGTTGCGGTGCGCGGGCTTATTGCGGGGGCTTCTCTTGTTGCGGAGCACCGGCTCTAGGCACGCGGGCTTCAGTAGTTGTGGAGAGCTGGCTTCAGTAGTTGTGGCTCGTGGGCTCTAGAGCACAGGCTCAGTAGTTGTGGCGCACGGGCTTAGTTGCTCCGCGGCATGTGGGTTCTTCCCGGACCACGGCTCGAACCCGTGTCCTCTACATTGGCAGGCGGATTCTTTTTTTAAAAAAATTAATTAATTTATTTATTTTTGGCTGTGTTGGGTCTTCGTTTCTGTGCGAGGGCTTTCTCTAGTTGTGGCAAGCGGGGGCCACTCTTCATCGCGGTGCGCGGGCCTCTCACTATCGCGGCCTCTCTTGTTGCGGAGCACAGGCTCCAGACGCGCAGGCTCAGTAGTTGTGGCTCACGGGCCTAGTTGCTCCGCGGCATGTAGAATCTTCCCAGACCAGGGCTCGAACCCGTGTGCCCTGCATTGGCAGGCAGATTCTCAACCACTGCGCCACCAGGGAAGTCCCGGTGATATATTTTTATAAATACTATATGCAGAAAAAAATAGCTCAGGATTTGGGAAAAGATTGCTATCCTAATTTCTGGAGTGTAACAATTATAGAACCATAATGAGACAACTTTTTACTAAAGAGAATATTTTCTAAAGGTTTATTATAATATCACTTTAGAGGTTTCTTATCACAAGGGTTTTACCATCTTGGCTTTTTGGTTCAAGTGAGGGTGTGAGTGCCACCCTATGGCAGTTAAAATTCTGACTGTTTAAAGGACTGGTGGTGGTGATTTATTATCTATATTTAAAGTGTCACAGCCAATCAATAGAACCACTCAAAAAAAGCATTGAAAAAGCATTTTATTTTAGGCAACACCATATAGACATTTTAATGCAGGCTTAGGTGATGGTTGCAGTTAGGCTTTAAAGAGAGACACAGAGCCATTTCAGACAAAACTAGCACTCCTTGTTCCACACCTGAGTCTAAATATAGAATTGGTGGCATCATTACCTATAATGTACTTAGAAAATGCCTGAAATTTGAATCTGATGAACTACATTTTTCTCAGCCTCTAAAGTAGTATTAACAATAGAGGAAAACTGGGATGTGGTTCTTTTGATGTTTAAAACCGATAAGGGAAATGGTTAAGCAATAGTCTGCTGACGTGCTCAGAACTTTACCCTGCTGACAGCTCAGTTGGGATCTTGTGTATTATTTTTTTCAGTGGAGACCTGTGTATTGCTAATTTTAGAACAAAGTGACATGAAGTTCTTAGCTTTACATAGGTTGGAATTGAATCTTTTTTCTGGAATTTCGGTTCCACAATCCATTACCTCTTTGTATCAAGGACAAGTGAAAGGTTTAGGTTTCTTTTCCTCTTTGATGGGAAGACTGTACTTGTTTTTGCCGCACCCGGGCATTATTCGCTTTATTTTTGCATTTGGTGACTGGAAAAGGGGTCCCTGAATGGTCTGCTTCTACAGCAAAGACAGTGGAGTAAGCTTTCTTTCTTGGAGATGCTTTACATTTGTGGTTGTATTTAAGCTTTCTGTTATTTGCTGCCATCATCTGCCTTGCTCATTGTAGACTCAGGGATTGGCTTCAAGTTCATAGGTAAAGGTTCATCTTAAATTCTTATTTTAGTTCCTTTGGATTTGATTTGCAGTTGATCTGTATCCATTCTACTTGTTTCTTGTTTCTTTTCCAGAGTAGATATTTCACAAAGCTTCTATCATATATTTTTAGGAATGTATATTTTTTCCAGCTTTATTAAGGTATAATTGATTAATAAAATTGGAAGATACTAAAGTGTACAACATGATGATTTGAGGCACCCTTATCTTTTGTTATTGTTCTTCTTTTCATTCTGGAGGCTTGCAGTTGGCAGGCCTATCAAGCCAAAATACCTTTGGGACTGTATGGAGAAGGCACTTTCCACTACTTCCTAACAATATGGAATATATGTAGTACTTGATCTTATGTATTTCTTCTGTGACTACTAACTAGTTCATGCCCTTTGAAAATTTCCCCTTCAGTTGTTTCTTTTTCTTATTGACTTGTAAAAATTCTTTGTATTTTGTGACCAATTTGTTGCAAATATTCTTTAAGGCTATGTATAAATGAGAAAGCAGGCTATTGCATCAAATGCTTATCCAAGATGATATTTGGTTAAAACGTTTGCCTTGGTTATTTGAGCAATGGTAAGCTTCTTTTGTCTCTTTCCTTCCAAAAATGCATAGAAAAGCTCCTTCTGTCTGAAGTAAAGTGTTGGCTCTGTGTTGGTTATAATTTGCTTTTTCTGGCTGGCAGAGCCTTCTTTTTGTTTTCTGTCTTCTGACAGATTATAGGATTGTGGGGAAACAGCGTCCAGGGCTTTTTCAGGAACTGTGCCATTTTATCTACAGGAGAAGCCATTGGCTTTGGCACTAGAAGGGAATTGGCTCTTCATTTAAAGATGCCAAATCATGCTTGATTCACAAGTTTGCTGTCTCATTTTGTGTATGTGTGTGAAACTTTTTCAGGATGTTGGCTTTTACTTTTTCTACCATGTGCTACTCCATCAGTATGAGAAATTAACAACTTGTTCCTTCTCTCCAACTCTCCACCCCCAACACACACAATCCAAACATCCCAAACCATAGCAAAAGATGCAACAGTCATTTTGAGGATTAGGGCAAAATACACCACCCAGATGTTTCCATTGCCCTTTTGGTGACTTTGAGTTTTAATTCTGCTTTATCAGTTAAAGTGTTCATCTTTCCTATGTAGGCTTGAATTATTTAGGTGGGGAAATGATTTTCCAACCAAGATGTCCCTTTACAGAGGCTTTTCAAAGGCATCAGTGGAAGTGAATTGTCAGAGTACTCTATTTCCTAACTTGGGAAACTTCATTTGCATAAGAGAGAGCACATTTAGGAAACTTCTACTTATTTATTTATCCTTGACATGCTCTTTTCAGGGGAGTGTAGTGTAATTTATCCTGATCTCAAATGAGAATTTTTATTATCATGTAAGCAGTCTTAACTCCAATTGTATCTGTTACCTTCATGCTTTTTAAACTGCGTACAATTGATTTTGAAACCTAGCCAACTAGATATTTTAGCAAATCTTCCACACACGTTAATGCCTCACTCCTCTACTTTCTATAGATAACAGTTTAAAGATACCTTCTAAGTGAAGCTATTTCCATTTAGATTAAGGTGGGAAAATTGTAAATAGGAGAATAAGCCAGTTTTGATAAGCTGGTTTGTCTAGTATGAATTTTTATATGGACACATGTTTTTTTCTCCCTCTGCCTAACCGTCCTGCCCCAAACCCACAGTCTTGCAAAAGTTGGGGTTTGGTTCTCATGTGCATTCTTTGTTGTAGTTTGCCTTTTTTTTCAAACTGGTGTCTCCCTTCACTAGACTAAGCACCTTAAAGACAGAGTTTGTAGCTTATTTGTCTTTTTGTCTCTGGGGTCTAATGAAGCTCCTGGTATGTAGGAATGCACTAAATACGTGGTGATGTGAGTGAATGAATGAATGAATTGAATTCCCAAAGATACAGTGAATGGATTTTATACTTCCCTCTAGTGTCTGAAAGAGAAACTGCAGCCAGTTAAAAAAAAGGTTAAAAGAATACCTTGCTACATTGAAATAATAGTCAAGGCATTGCCTTTTTTCTTTTTTCCCCCCAAGTTTTCACACTTGTTTTTTCAGACCTGTTGTTCTCTTTAAGTCTAGTGAATAAAAAATTTCCTCATCAATGTCTGTGTTCTGTCTCTTGGGTGTTTGAATTTTGTGAAATGTCACTAGTGGGTCTTTATGAGGACAATGCCTTTTTATTTTATTTAATTTTATTTATTTATTTACTTACTTATTTTTTAACACTAAAGTTTTATTTTTTTTCTTTGCCATTATGCTTTATTACAGGATATTGTATATAGTTCCCTGTGCTATACAGTAGGACCTTGTGGTTTATCCAATCTATATATAATAGTTTGCATCTGCTAATCCCAAACTCCCAATCCCTCCCTCCCCCACACCCTCCCCCTTGGTAACCACAAGTCTGTTCTATGTCTGTGAGTCTGTTTGTTTTGTAAATAAGTTCATTTGTGCATATTTTAGATTCCACATATAAGTCACATCATGTGGTATTTGTCGCTTTTATTTTTTTTATTTTTATTGGAGTACAGTTGCTTTCCAATGTTGTGTTAGTTTCTACCGTACAAAGTGAATCAGCTATATGTATATATACATCCCCTCTTTTTTGGATTTCCTTCCCGTTTAGGTCACCACAGAGCATTGAGTAGAGTTCCCTGTGCTATAAAGTAGGTTCTCATTAGTTATCTATTTTATACATAGTATCAGTATATGTCAATCCCAGTCTCTGAATTCATCCTCCCCCTGCTTCTGATTTACTTCACTTAGTATGATAATCTCTAGGTCCATCTGCATTGCTGCAAATGGCATTATTTCATTTTTTTCTGGCTGAGTAGCATTCCATTGTTTATATATACCACATCTTCTTTATCCATTTATCTGTTGATGGACATTTAGGTTGCTTCCATGTCTTGGCTATTGTAAATAGTGCTGCTATGAACATGGGGGGTGGGGTGCATGTATCTTTTCAAATTATAGTTTTGTCTGGATATGTGTGCAGGAGTGGGATTTCTGGATCATATGGCAGCTCTATTTTTAGTTTTTGAGGAACCTCCATACTGTTTTCCATAGTGGCTGCACCAATTTACATTCCCACCAACAGTGTAGGAGGGTTCCCTTTTCTCCACACCCTCTCCAGCATTTGTTATTTGTAGACTTTTTAATGATGGCCATTCTGACTGGTGTGAGGTGGTACCTCGAAGTTTTGATTTGGAAAATGCCTTTTTAATAGTGTTTAGCTTAGGTTCAGAATAGATCATTGTTATTGTTTTATTTTTGTTATCTGGTTCTGCTGAAAGCTGTATGTTTATTTTGATTTGAGTAAATTAAGCATCAAAGGCACCTTTTTTGGGTTTTTTTGCTTGTTAAAAATGTCATTTGGGAAATTTGCAAAATAGAGTACTCAAGAAATATTGTAGTGCAAACAATGATCAGACTAGATGGATGTTACCTAAACTAGTTTTCAATCCAACCCATTGATCTTTTCCTTCTATTTCTGAGAGATGGTATGTTTGTTTTGTGTTTTAATATCTTTTGCTGATTATGAATGTAAGTCATGTTCAACACAGAAAGTTTAAAAATTACAAAAATAATAATTTGTAATTCTACTACTCAGCTAATCTATTAAAATTACAAAATTAATGCATGTTTTTTATCTTTTAAAAGGTTGAATAAGACAAATATAAAAAATTTTTCTCCTTCATTCCTCCGTACCCCTCTTTTCCTCCTCTCAGTGGTTACTACTGTTGACAGATTGGTGTATATACTTACAGATATTTTCTTGGACCTAGAGAAATATATATAATATTCATATGTACTTAAAAAATAGATGTGTTAAAAAAAATGTGTTTATCTTATAATACAATCTGAAACTTGATGTTTTAAAACTTTTTATTAAGATAAAATATATGTATAGGAAAGTGCACATTAAGTGTACAGCTCAGTGAATTTTCACAAATTGAACATACTTATGTAACTAGTTCTCAGATCAAGAAACATTATCAGCCCTCTTGAATCCCCTCCTAGCAATTTGTCCATGATATTGTTGAAGCACAGAGTGGATAAGTCCTTGGTCAGTACTGGCAGAGTTAGAATTTGGTTATTTGTTCTATCTTGAAAATGAGTGAAGTTATTAATGATTTCAACTTTGGTGGCTGTTATGAGAACTTGGGTCATTTAGTGATTTGGACCATTCTTTTGCTGTAGTGTTTACTGGTCTAAATATTTATAGAGGACTTTACTATGTATGACTTACTGTGCAAAATTGGGAAAGGAGAAGATACAAAGACAAGTGTAATATAAGCTTTGACTTACAGTCTAAATTAGGAAGACAAATCACATATTAGACAACAGAACAGTTAAGTACTAAATTGTGTAGTAGTGATTCAGAAAAGGAATCATAGCTGACAGTATTAAAGAAGGCTCCACAAGGGAGGTGGAATTTGAGCTGAGCCTTGAAGAATGGGTAGGATTTAAATGGAATGGTTATAACAGTACAAGTCATGGCAAGAAAGTTGAAATGGAAGATACACGGACAGTGAGCAAGCAGATTGGTCTGTCTGCTATGGGGGTAAACTGCTGAGGAAAGGTGGAGAGTAAGTTTGATAACATAGGATAGCACCAGATTGTGGAACATACAATAGCCATAGAGTGGAAGCTTGGTTGGATGGCATAGGCACCAGAGAGCCACAGTAGAGCTTAATGGATAGGAGTATTAGACTTGGAGCCAGGAATACTCAACTTCTAAAATTGACTTTTCCATTTACCACCTTTGTGACCTAGAGCAGATTGTTCAGCCTCTCTGGACCTCAGTTTCTTTGTAAAAATGGGGGAAATATCTATTTCATAGGTTTATCATGATGATAAAATCATAATTATTTATTATGTATATTTTTTTAAACTGAAGTATAGTTGACTTACAATATTTTTCAGGTGTACAGCAAAGTGATTCATTTATATGTATATTTTTTTCAGATTCTTTTCCATTATAACTTATTACAATATATTGAATACAGTTCTCTGTGATATACAGTAAGTCCTTGTTATTTATCTATTTTATGTGTGTGTGTGTGTGTGTATATGTATATATATATTTTTTCCCCTTGACACAGGGCCTTGCACCTAGTAAATGTGCAATAAATTGAACTGTTTCTGTAGTTCTTAAGGGGAAGAGCAAATGGATGTGAAAGCAGTGCTATGTGGAATGAGGGAGGCTAGAAAGAAGTTATAGTTTCCCCCACAGACGTAGTAAGGGTCTCTGTTAGGGTAGTGGTAATAAGATAGAGTACATTTGAGGGGCATGAAAAGAAATTGGACTTGAGTTCCTCTTTAGGAGGAAGCGTTTTGGGCTTCCCCTGTGATCTTGTGTTAAACAGTTGTAATCCTTCTCTGTTTTCTTGGACTGTGTAGATGAAGATAAATTTGATTTTTTAATTTTAGTTAAGGTATTCAAAATACCCTGAGTTCCTCATTTATATTTTAGAAGAGGATATTAGAAGTTTTGTCTGAATTACCTAATTGTCAAGAACATTTGTGATAATGGTGAGACTGGCATGTTTATTTGTTTGTTTTTGATGTCTTGGCAAATTAATGGGCTTATGAGTGATCTTGGAAGGATTTTTTTTTTGGCCGCGCAGTGCGGCTTGTGGGATTTTAGTTCTCTGACCAGGGATTGAACCCAGGCCCTTGGCAATGAGAGAGCGTGGAGTCCTAACCACTGGACCGCCAGGGAATTCCCTAAATTTTAGTTTCTATTTAATCCTTAAAGAGAGAAAAATTGCCTTTTTCAAGAAGAGTAGAATTTGAAGGAAAGTACTGACACAGCTGTTTACCTTAGTCATCAAGAGTAGCTTTTAGGCCAGCTATTTAAAATAGTAGTTTCTTGAAGTATTGTTATTTTAATATGGAAAATGCCAGAGAATTGCTAAATGATATGGAGAGTTGTAACTGCTTTTGTGCTTTTGAGGATTTTTGTTTAGGTCAGATGTATTTGGGAAGGGAATGGACTCGTTAGCTAATTTGGGAGACTTTTGTGGGCAGTATTTAAAATAAAATTTTCACATTTGGTTCTTTTTATCTGGAACCTAGTCTATGAGACAGCAATGAAGTTCCTCCATAAATCTATTTAAGCCCAAGCCTTTTAATTTGGGTTAGAAAAAAGAGCTGGCTTTTAAATGGGCATGTCACACAATTCCTTTTCCATCTTCCCAGAACACTGAGGTTATATATATATATATGAAATGCTTTGGGCTCCACATAAGAAAAGGCTACTTAATTTTAAAGTGTTTTGTTGTTGTTTTTTAAAAATTGTAGTAGCACTTGGGAACTAAGCCGGATTGTAGTGTGAGGTAGACACTTAACATTAGTTGCAAGAATTTTGTGGACAAAAATGACAGTGTAGGTAATAACTTGCCTTCCCCATCCCCACTTTGTTTTTCTTAAATGAACCCCTACTACTGCTTCACCACTATACCTAAGAAAATATTCTACAGTCTTTAGCATATTCCATCCCAGCAGTGTTAGGCCCTTAACATTGACGTTAGTGATTGAAGTGTTGATGCAACCTGCCAGTTATGCGGAGGCCTGGCAGTTCCTGAGAGTTTTTTCTAATGTTAGGTGTATGGCTTGTACAAGACTTAGATGTTTGTTTCCTAATTGTACTGAAACCTGCTAAGGGAGTGGTTAGCTTGGGTTTAATTGGATGTGGATAGCTTGTATCTGAGCTGGGTTGCATCCAACTGTGTGTGTGTCTTTGGTGTTTTGTTTGTTGCAGATGATTTGATGTATTCCTTCTCCCAGCGCACCAACTTCCAGATGAATCCCTTCCCAATATGCGCCCCCCTCCCCCCTTAATTTCTGCGTCACGGGAAGCAGGAGTTTCAGACAGGGTGGATTGATGTGTGCAGCTGATCTAATATGCAAACCTAAATCTATGCACGGTTATGAGGGAGTGCAGTTGATTAGTCTGAGAAAAGAAGGGCGAGGCAGAGAGGCCTGGGGAGCATCTTTCTACCCTCAGGTGTCTCCGGATGGCTATTGCTGTGGAAGTCTGATGCACTCTGGGAGGTACTGCCTGGATGGGGGTCACTCCTAGTACCCAGGTAGGGCGTGGGCGGGGGAGCAGGAGAAGGGGCGCCGCATCACCTGGCCTATCCGGGCTGCCGGGCTGCTGGCTTCGGGGTGGGGGCCTGGAGAGATGGGGGCAGCTCTAACAAAGAGGAGCCGTGCCAGGGCCGGGGCCGCGGGTAGCTGGCCTATCCCGGGCGGCTGACCTCCCAGTGGGCCTCCCCAGTTGGCTGTTTGGTGAGTCGCTCCGCTGGCTCCCTGGCTCTCCATTGGCTGTGCGGACTGGAGGGGGCTCGAGAAGGGCCGGGATGGAGTTGAGGGGGCGGGGCTGGCTTCCGGCGGTGAAGGGGGAGCGAGCGGCAGCCGGCTGGGGGAGGGGGTGTCGGCGCGCCGCGGAGTGCTGCGCTCAGAGAGCCTGGCACCCGGAGCAGCCGCCTCCCCCTCCCCCTGCCAAGACAGCTAGAAACCCCTTCTCTTCCATCCTCCCGGGGCTCGGGCGAGGAGGGCTGAGCTGCCCCAGGCAGGCGGGGCGGAGCCCGGAGCCCCACCGAGCGCTGCGGAGCGAACCTCACCTCCCTCCCTTCCAGGGCTCAAGGTGTGTGTGCTTTTTCTAACCAACCCCGACTTCAGCCGACTTAACCTTGTGAGAAAAGGGGAAATGGAATGGGAAGTAAGAGCTCCCCATCTAATCAGTTTATTTTGATTTTCTAATTCTACCCTTCGTTCTTCTTTCCCTCCTTTCATCTCACCCGTGCAGCAGGGTAAGGAGATTCAGGACTCTCATCTCTTTTTACTGATGTGTCGATGTCGGTCGCGTAGTAAAATGAACAGAGGAAAAAAGAGGAGCCCTTTCTTGTGTGGCATCTGATGCAGTAAACCAAAAAAAAAAAAAAAAAAAAGCAGGTTAGGATAGGAGTGGGTTTTGGGAACTGTTCTGCATCGTGTCCATTAAGGCTGTCTTCACCATTTTCCTTCTTGGGACTGCCTTAATCAGCAAAAACAATCTGAAAAGGAAGGAGGTGCTAGTGGAAAGAGGGATCAGCCCCCGTCAGATGGTGGTTAAAGGAAATCCTGATAGTTGTTAGCGATTAACTCTGCTAAAGTCTCTCCCCGAGTACAGTGTTACCGGCTTTGTGTAGCACTCAGCCCTGTTGGAGAAACCTAGCTAGAGCAAGCAAACTTACCTTGCCGTTACTGAAACTTAAAAGTCTTATCTTTTTCTCCATCTGTATATTTCTCATTCATAGGCTCTCAGAGGGATTAGTTTCTGTCATCAAAAACCAAACTTTAAACAAATCCAGATGAATTTTGTTTAATTCATTTATTTTTTAAAGTGCCCCCCCATGAATTCGTGTGGCTGTATCATTACAATTTATATGTATGTCTTGAGTTCCTTTGCTTCTACAATGTATGTATCCCTTCTTTCTGAAGGACAGAGCTCATCTTCAGCCAAAATCAGGAGCCTCTTTATAGGTTTTTAATTGAGAGGAAAGTTATCAATTGAAGATAGAGAACCCAAAATTTATGATAGAAACAAAGGGAGGGTGTGTGTGTGTGTGTGTGTGTTGAGTGGCAGTGTTCATGGTAAACTTGTTTGGACCAGATTTATCTTAATGTTGATTAGCAAAGAGCTAGAATGCCAAAAGTGAGGAATATCAATTTTTTTGGCAGCACTTTGGTAAGTATTAATTGAAATGATTGAGAGTTGAGTCTTGTAATCCAGGTTCAGTTTCCAGAAATTGTTCTAACGGGAGTTCAGTTTTGAAGATAGAATTGATATGCTGGAGCTGTTTTACCATTTAAGCTAGATTAATATTTTTTCTTTACATTGATTTATTTTATCTCTAATCAATAAGGAGCAGTTTGGGGTAAAAGCAAGTATTATAAAGACTAGGGAGGATGGGGTAGGGAACCATCTCAGTTGTGGAAACTTACTAGGGATCAGGAACTTAGTATACTTTTTTTTTTAAGTTGCAAGTAGCCTTAACATAGAGTTGTGCAAAAAAAAAAGTAGATTCACAGTAAACCTTTGTTAGATTTTGGGTTTTTAGTTTATTACCCATTTATCCCTTAAGACTCCATGAATCATGTTTAAATTGAAAGGCAAAGAGAATCCCCCAGATGTTGTCTTACCCAACTTGTTATTGAGAATGAACTGTTAAAAATCACTTTGAAGCTTTGACGGCTAGCTAGTGTATAAAATGAAGTGTACTTTGATGTCTATATAGTAAGCTGAGGGAGTGACAAAATCCACTTGGAGGCCATGTTAAAGCATATACAACTTCAACTTACTTCTACCAAAAAACAGGTTGTCCTCCTATTTGATATCTAGGTGTTTTTTTCTTTGTCTACTCATGAGTGAGCAGTTAATAACAGCTTTATAAAGTTACATTACACTTTGCTCACTTAATGTTTTTATATTTCTATTTTCTTGACAGATTTGTGTAATCTGTATTTTGCACGGTGCAGTGATTTCCCCAAAGAGTTTTTCCCAGGAGACAAAAGGCTATGTATAGGACTAATCATAGGTGTGTATCTATACTGATCTCCAATTATCATTTAAGGGGGATGGAAATTCAGATTTGGTCCTCTACAAGGAAACAATTATATGAAGCCATGACTTTCCATAATCTCTTAGGTTGAGGGGACATGGTGCAGCTGAGGTTCAGTCCACTGATTTTTCTTTAGCAATCTGTTTTTATCCATCCTGCTTATTTCTGTGAGTCACAGCTTAGAATGTGTTAAGAAAAAGGGCCCTATGTTCTCTCTAAAGGGAGACTCAAGCCCAATCCCCCATTCTCATCAGATGTATAAAATGGTCCCCTTGAGAAGGTGAAGGAAAAGATTGGACCCTTGGCATTGTTTGATTCTCATGATAATCAACTTGAGTGTTGTCAGGTTTGGAATTGGGAAAAGCTTGCTCAAGGTGAGAAAATATTAGAGGCAGAAAGACCTGGGAGACAATGAATGCATTCATATGGAGATGCGGCTGGTGGTAGTTTTTAGCTATTCAGCTCTGTCAGTCAGGTGTCTGAGACAATATTTTGTGTGTTTAAGCACAACCCCCTCCCCCAAAGGTTGACTCTTGGAAGCTGAATCTTTTGAGGAAGTTGTTTGCTGTCTGAATCCAGAGGGTAGAGGACTTGATGGAGTCTGTTATCTGTTTATGGCTTAGATAAGGACATGGAATTGATTGCTGGTGAGTTACTGAACTCTTCCTAATGAATGGTTGCTAGGCAAAGTGCATCTCAATCAGTTTAATCCTCAATAGTTTACAGGTCTGCTCTTGGTGAGGGCCAGAGCTGTCTTTCTAATGATACTGCCCTTTAAGAATCCTGTTGGATGTGCATATATGTTGCTCAGTGGTTCAAAAAAAAAAAAAAAAAAAAAGAAGACTAGAATAACTTGTGTGTTTCATTTCATCCATCTAAAATAATTCAGCTTTTGGTAACCTGGGTCAGCATTATCATTAACTTCTCTCCTGGATCAAGTGGTGGGATGAAGTTGCTCTCCAGTGTTAAGATACCACTATTTGATTATCTTTGAGTTTGTTACTAGTAAGGCAGTGAACTAATACATTCATTTTGGAAACAGGCCAGTGATAACACTGCACTTGGGCCTGGATGGATGGAAAAATAGGACAGAGTAAACAATTGAGGGCATAAATAATGAATCTTCCAACTGAGCCCTGGGAGAATGAAGGAGATTATCCTCAGAGCTGTTCAATCTGGCAGTGAAAGGGGAAGAGTCCACTGAATTAATTACCCTGACTTGTTTGATACTGCACTTATTATGGGATTGTTAGAGCCATTCAAAATAGAGTTGCCTTTTAGATATAAACTTTTTTTTTTTTTTTTTTAGAAATTTCATGTAATGTCTGAAACATTTATATTAACATATTTCCATACAAATAACCCAATGAAAGTTTAGTATTAGTTGTTTTGTTTGTTTTTTTATACTGCAGGTTCTTATTAGGCATCAATTTTATACACATCAGTGTATACATGTCAATCCCAATCGCCCAATTCAGCACACCACCATCCCCACCTCACCGCAGTTTTCCCCCCTTGGTGTCCATATGTCCATTCTCTACTAGATATAAACTTTTAATCCTTTTTTTTTTTTTTTAAGCCAAACACCCAGATAGCTCATCTGTTTCTTAGAATCCAGGCCTTTGCTCCCTCCCCCAACTTTGTTTTCTGTATTAGCATTTTATGAATACTGGACAGTCCTTTTGTTTGGCCACATCTTAGAATTTTGCTTAATTAGAGATTTCATCATCTGTAAATGTATATAGTAATAGAAGAGAGGACCTGAGCCTGGTTTAAAGGAATTATTTGATACCTTGAGTACATATTATATTGTACCTTGAAATTAAATGTCGGGTTGTAGGGTGTAATATATAACAACTCACAAAAGGTTAAGACAAGAATTCCTTCAGCCCAAGAATCATTTCCAGTATTAACATAAATATTTTTACTTTTCTTCCAATGAATTAAATAAGCACTCTCTTAGTGGTCTCAGCATTTCTCTGAGGTAGGGAAAACTAATGCCTCAAGAATGTCTAAATAACTTAGAAAGTGATTTGGTAGTGAAGCCAGACCCAGAGCCAAGGTCTCTGAATTTCTAATATGTTTAATTCTTTTATCCAAGAACTCCTTTCAGGGTCCCTATTTGAAATGATTGAAATTTTCCTATCTCTACCCTGAGAAGGTGTTTTTATTTTTCTAGTTGTGAAGAGAATCCAAAGACCAAGATGCCATGATCAGTCAAGAGAAGGAGAAAGGTTCAAGATGAGGTGTTGGAGGAATAAAAGAGATGTAAAGGAAAGGCCAAATTGAAGTTTTATTAAATTTGGTGCCGATGGATCCGGGGCGGGGTGGGGGGGGAGCGGGTGGCTGATTAGATCAAATTTAGTCATAGACTGAGTTTGTTGCATTTAAGCCTAGCTGAAATGGGCAGGAGGCATCTTTACCAACATACAGGCAGAACTCTAGTTAAGGGCTCATTCCTGATCAGAGAATACAGTCAGTTCTTGATTATTCATGCAGAAGGGCAAACAGGCAAAGTATAGACAAGTAAAATCCAAAGATATTCCTAGGCCACATTTTTAAGCAATAGCTTTAACTTCCTCTGCTTTTTAACTGCGATTTTCCAGCTGAACAAACTGATTAAAATTTTGTTTCTTTGTCTGGTCATTCAAGAGACAAGTAGGTGAGATTGCCACCAGCTTGGTTTACAGTCAGTTTCTTAATCATCAAAGGTAGTGTATAGCTCAAAACAGAACCTAGAAAAGTTCAGCTCAGTTTTGTATCCTTGAGACAGTTTGTTTTATTTACTATTTTAAGATTTGACCCTTGTTATAGGACCTAATTATACTGAGGTTCTATGGAAAACTGAGATTTTCCAGGTAAACCATAAATCTTGACACGGGCATGTTTTCTTTGTTGGTGTCTTCTTGCCCCACAGATAGGCAAATCATTCATCATATGTGGGCAAGCTGTAGATAGCCAAGCCAAAGAAGAACTATTACCAAAGTAAACCCCTTTTCTAACACTGGGCTCTGTGTACTCTAATGATGGGAGCTGTTGGCCGAAATGAAATCCATTTACACATTAGATTGTGATCAAAGAAGTACTATAAATTACAAGTTCAAAACTGAGTATTTCTTTAAACGCTGTTTGGTGGGAAAATGTTCTCTCTCTCTCTTTAGTGGAAGATCAACTGAATATTACAGCACATTTAAAAGGCAATGTTTTATAACTACTCGCTAATTCTTGGCACTCAGCAAAGTGGTTTTGAGGATCAGTTGCTGATCTGAGTGAAAATCAGATTTTATGCCACTTGCAAAATTGAAGTGATTTACACAGCATCCCTGTTGCTTCAGAGGAGAATCATAAGCATTATTACTCACAACTTAATTTTTTTCTTTCCTTCCAAAAAAGCTAAAGTACTTCTGCCATTGACATTTCATTTATCACTTACTATGTAAAGGATAGGACTTAATCTATTTTAAAAGGAAAGGGGTATCAAGACTATGAGAAGTTAAAGGCAGCTCATCCCAGGTCACAGTATATCAATGGAAAAGTCACATTTCCTGGGTTCCTGAATGGGCCTTCTTTATCACCCAGCTATTCAGCTGGAAGTGGTTTTACTATTATGAAGACATTAATTTTGTAGCTGTGAAGGTAGTGGTTGGCTTTTGCTTATCTTATTCTCCCAGAACCTCTTTGATTCAACAGAAAGTGGGACCAGTGGATTAATGAAGAATCCATATCTTGGTTCTGACCTGTCGTGCCAGGTGTTATTGTGCATTCACTAAAGTGCTTTACTGAAGATTTTAGTACTTAGGCTTCATTCAGTCCCTGTGAGGTATGCTACGATTGGAGTGTGATACTGTGTTAGAACATTTCTCCAGAGAGATGAAAGGAACCTTTCCTCTTAAGAAAAGTGCTTTGCCTTTTTCCATATCCTGTGGCAAAATTCAGTTGGAACAAGTTGCTTTTTCAGCAAGCTATATTTTAATTTTTGCCTCTTTCAAAGCTGAACAAATGTCCCAACTGAAAAGTGTCGTTCTTATCATTCATAGTATGTTCTGGAGAGATTGTTCCTTAGTACACCTAGAAGTGAGAGGCTGATGCCACTTCAGTCTGCATGCCAATTTTGTAGCTCTCTAAAATTCTGTTTCTACCAGCTCCCTCCATCCCCCTGTCCACAGCTGCTCATCTTTCAGCTCCCCACAACTAGAGAAACGCTAGTCTTTATTAAAGTCAGAGTTGCATCCGGCAGCAGTCTTTGTGTGTGTGCTAGTGGGCTTGCATTACTTTTTGCATTATTTCTTGAAGAGTGTTTCAGCATTACAGAAACAAAATTTTCTTCTTCAAAACAAGTTGATCAATTGCTTTTTATTAAATGTGCAAGTACCTAAGAGTTAAACTTGAAATGAGAGGGGGGAAAAACTATTTTAGTTATAGTTTAATTGCTAAAAAAAGATCTCTTATGTAATTAAAAGCTGTACTGCTGCCTTGCACTGAAACTAGCAGATAAAGCATGGAGAAAGTACAGTTTCTCAGTGAGGACCACACTCTGACTATGCTATTTAAGGTTGCCGCCCCATCCAGTCTTCCTCATCTCCTTACACTGTTTCATTTGTTTTTTTCATAGCATTTATCACCTTCTAATAGTCTATGTCACTTACCTATTCATTAAGTTTATCTGACCCTTGCACTCTACCTCATGTACAAATGGAAGCACCATGAAGACAGGAGTTTTTGTCTGTTTTTTTCATTGCTGAGTCCCTAGCTCCTGGAGCAATGCCTTGCTACATAGTAGGTACTCAATAAATATTGGCATTAATTAATTGGAGGAAGTACTCTTTAATAGAATAGATATCTGGGGATTAGAACTGGAGTGATGGGAAGAGAATATTATCTTCCTGGAGCTAGTACTAAATTAAGAATTAGATTACTTAACTACTTTAAGGGAAATAATATTTATGTGAAAAAACTCAAGTAAATGGGATTAATTATCCTAGATTAGAGAAATGACAGACATTTTACTTTATTATTTTTAATTAATTTATATTTTTGGCTGCGTTGGGTCTTTGTTGCTGTGCGCGGGCTCTTCTCTAGTTGTGGCGAGCGGGGGCTACTCTTCATTGCGGTGCGCGGGCTTCTCATTGGGTGGCTTCTCTTGTTGCGGAGCACGGGCTCTAGGCGCATGGGCTTCAGTAGTTGTGGCACTTGGGCTCAGTAGTTGTGGCTCGCGGGCTCTAGAGCACAGGCTCAGTCGTTGTGGCACACAGGCTTAGTTGCTCCGCGGCATGTGGGCTCTTCCCGGACCAGGGCTCGAACCCATGTCCCCTGCATTGGCAGGGGGATTCTTAACCACTGTGCCACCAGGGAAGCCAATGACAGACATTTTATAGTATGTAAATATGAAGGAACATTGTATAAAGATAGATGGCTAGCTCTTATTCACCTACACGAGGGCAAAGGAATAGGCTGAAACTTCTGAACAACGAAAATAAGACATGCAGAAGAATTTACTGATTTTGAGACAGGTGACCAAAGAGGGATGGTTTCTCAGAATGGATTTTCAACACTGGCACCATGTTGGCGGCAATGGTGAGAATGGAAAGAGCCCAGAGCCAGGAGTCAGGAAATCTGGTTGTAGTCCAGGCAGTTACTAGCTTTTCCTAATTTCTTCATCTGTGAAAATGGCACTAATGATACCTGCCCAGACTATCTCAGGGCATTTGAGAAAATTAAGTTAGAGAATCAATGTGAAAGCACTTTGAAAATTGTAAACCTCTCTACAAATGTAAGCAATTGTTAATGATTTTACAAAACCACCTCTGTAAGTGATTTAGAATCTTGGAATCTGGAAATTGGATTTAGTGGTTGTCTAGTCCAAATTCTTAGCTACTGAAAATAAACTCTTCCATCATTCTTAATGAATGGGTCATTGCTTTTGCTTTAGCGTTTCTAGTGCTGTGCCACTGTTGAATAAGCTCAAATTATTGTTTATGTTCACTGAAAATTGCCTTTCTTCAGACTTTATGAACCTATTTTTGATCTCTGGAGCTCAGAGATAAAGCTGCTTCCTCCTTTGTATGACAGACCTCTTATGACACCTTTATTTGAGATCTTCATCATCTCACACCTCGAAATCACTATAGCCACTTAAATGACTTCTGCCATCTCCCATTTGTCTTTCACACTTCCAGCAGATTTATTTAAAATAGACATCTGATCATGTTACTGTCCTTAAAACCTGTTCCTATCTCCCCATGGCTTCAGGATAAAGTCTGACATTAGCTAATAATAGTTATAACTACCATCATTGAGCATAGGCACTGTACTAAGCACTTTATAAATATAATCTCATTTAATCATCACAATTAGTCTATAAGATGTCAGGGCTACTTTTCTGCTGATTTATTTATTTATTTTAATTTTTAATTTTTTTGGGCTGCGTTGGGTCTTCGTTGCTGTGTGTGGGTTTCTCATTATAGTGGCTTCTCTTATTGCAGAGCACAGGCTCTAGGTGTGCGGGCTCAGTAGTTGTGGCACACGGGCTTAGTTGCTCCACGGCATGTGGGATCTTCCTGGAGCAGGGCTCGAACCCGTGTCCCCTGCATTGGCAAGCGGATTCTTAGCCACTGCGCCACCAGGGAAGCCCCTGCTGATTTATTTTTAATCTGCTATTCTGTCCCTCTAGTATAAAATATAAGGCTCTTCATAATTTAACACATCAGGCTCATCTCCAGGTTTAGCCCATACACCCGACACTCTCCTCTCCATACCAGACCACTTGTGGTTCCCCAGACAAGCCAGTTAGTTTTACAACTGCATGCCTTGCATTATGCTAGTTTTCTCTGTGTAGAGTGGCCTACCTGTCTCAATCTGGTAAATTCTTGCTCAGCCTTCAATGACCCATATTGTTTTCTCCCATCTTTCTCATTGTTTCCTGGGAGTATTTTTTTCATTATTTGGGTTTTCAAACAGCTCTGTTTTCCTTCCTTCCTTCCGTCCTTCTTTTCCTGAAGTTTATTTATTTATTTATTATTTTAAAATTATTTATTTATTTATTTACTTGGCTGTGCTGGGTCTTCGTTGCGGCATGCAGGATCTTCAGTTGCGGCATATGAACTCTTAGTTTCAGCACGCGGGATCTAGTTCCCTGACCAAGGATCAAACCTGGGTCCCCTGCATTGGGAGTGTGGAGTCTTAGCCACTGAACCACCAGGGAAGTCCCTCCTGAGGTTTAATTGATAAACAATATGATATTAGTTTCATGTGTACAACATAATGATTTGATATTTGTATATATTATGAAATGATCACATTAATCACATACCTCATCAAGGTTTTGTCTGCCATATCTGTATTCTTAATACATAGTACTACTACTACCATAGTGCCTAGTGTATCATAGGTGCCCAGTGAATGAATGAATGAATGAATGACGTTCCTACTACGTGTCCTCTTTTTCAGGTTAAACTCCTGTTTCACTTTACTATCCATATTACAGTTTCTAGATCCTTCTCTTTTTTACATACTGGATGAGCTATTCTTAGGCTTTTCCATATTTCACATCGGAAAATGTATTTTGATGACTAGAGGAAGTAAACTGCAACCTTCCAAAATAACTTTTATTGAAAAGTATACCAAATGGACAGTTGGTCCAGCTGCTTCCTTGGGGATGGTTCTGATTGCATTAGTAATTTCTCTAGCCACCTCCTTGCTGGGATAGAGCCCAGACCACCTAAGAAAAAATAAGCAGAGGTAGCACTTTGTACTTGTTTTTCTCTTTTACCTTCTGTCACCTCAGGAGGTTACTGCCTCCTGCTCACTTTACAGGTCATTGTAGATATAAAGACCACAATTTTCCCCTTTTGTAAGAGTGGCTACCCAAGATGCCATAATACCCTTAGGAGTCTCAGTCTCTTGGGCTGTAGACAGAATTGAAAAGCAGAGAGTCTGATACTAATTCCAGGGGAAAGGGCACAGTTCTTGTCCAGAATTGAAGGCAGATGAGTCAGGCAGCAGGAATCTATCAACTCCAAAGTCAATTCAGAAGCGATTTAATCTTTGCTATTGAAGCAGATCTGCAATGCCATTTGCCTGTCTAAAAATGAGATTACCCAGGATTCTCTTACAAGAAGATAAATTATTTGTGTAACAGTAGCTCCCAGCCTTGCATAATGTCTCTTCTTACTACCACATGCTAGTGGCACAGGGCACATCTCGTGTATAGTACTAAGGTGTGGAGATCAGGCCACATTGCTTTACTTAGGGTGTCCAGGGAAAGTTAACAGTTCTCAGCAACTCTCAGCCTTAATAGGCTTGGTTATTGTTAAAATTCATCTTTATCCAAGGAAGTGTTGGTTAATGATTTTTCTCTTGGCCCAACATGCCTGGGCATTAGCTGGAATTGCTGAGTGATTTGCAGTGGGGAAGCCATGAGAGCAATTTCTTGTTTGTCCACAGATTATCATTAGCAGTTTCATTTGCAGATTGAAGGAGCAGGAGGAGTGGGCTCTTCTCCAGTTGCAGCTTCCCTATGACTAGGGCGTTAGTTCAATTGTGTCCAATTAACTTTTATTGCAGACAGTGGTGATAATTACTTGCGAGTCAGTTTTTTGGCTGTAGTTATCCTAAGGCTGAAGTATGAACTTGATGGATTTTAATAACCGGAGTGACATGTTTCACTCCACTGCAGTTACTTATTTTTCCAGACTTCTTTTAGATAGGAGGTCAAAGCATTGTAAAAATCCATGTCAGAATTAAAACATATTGTCCTTCTTTTGAAGAGCTGTGTAGGATCATATTTTAAAAGAATCTATGAGGAGCAGCCTTAATGGCTTTTTATATTCTGACATCATATCCTTGAGTTCATTGATGCTTATCATGGGAGAATAGACTGAGATGGAACTAAATGTCATTCACAAGAGTATGTGCTTATTGTAAGATTATAGTAATTAGCAAGGTGCAGTTTAGTCCTCTGCTTGCACTAAAAGTGCAAAAGAAAACTTTTGGGCACTAAAGTCAGTATGGGGACTTCCCTGGTGGCGCAGTGGTTAAGAATCCCCCTGTGCCAGTGTCGCCAATGCAGGCGACACGGGTTTGATCCCGGGTCCGGGAAGAACCCACATGCCACGGAGCAACCAAGCCTGTGTGCCACAACTACTGAGCCTGTGCTCTAGAGCCCGTGAGCCACAACTACTGAGCCCATGCGCTGCAACTATTGAAACCTGAGCACCTCAACGAAGAGTAGCCCCCGCGCGCCGCAACTAGAGAAGCCCGCACGCAGCAATGAAGACCCAGCACAGCCAAAAAAAAAAAAAAAGATAATAATAATAATAAATTAAAAATTAAAAAAATAAAGTCAGTATGACACTGAGGACACGTTTCTTTAGCTCTATAGGAATTTTAGTTTGTGATTTTTAAAAGAAAGTTGCATAATGTCTTTGGAAACAATCCTTGCTAGGTAGAGAAAGAGGGAAGAAACAAAAGGAAATAGTTTGTCTTTCTCTAAAGATGATGAAGTTCCTTTGCTATTTCCTCTTTCTCTGTTGTTGTTTGATGGTTACCCTGAATTGGCTTGTAAGCAAAATTTTCTCTCTTTAACACGAGAAGAGTGAAGCTGATTCCAGCTAGGGCTGTTCCTTGATCTCTAGGTGACTTGCTGCTGCTTTCATTCTGGATGTTGTTGCTCACCTTAGTGTCCTTTGTTGCTAGGCTCTCTTCCCAAGGGCCTGTCAATCTCCTTAGATATTTTCATGGATGTGGCTGCATAAAAATTTTGTTGAGGATAAGTTGCCAAAGAGTATGGCCATGCATTTTAAGAGTATGCTTTTGTTAGTGTTTGTTTAAAGTAAGGGAAGGGGAATTCCCTGGCGGTCCAGTGGTTAGGACTTGGAACTTTTATTGCCATGGGCCCGGGTTCAATCCCTGGTCCCTGGTCTGGGACCTAAGATCCTACAAGCCGCGTGGCACAGCCAAAAAAAAGGGTGTGGGGGGGAGAAAGTTCATGGCTGCTTGGAGACAGGCTATAATATAGTTATTCCTCTTCCAAAACTTCCATGATCACCCTAAATAGGAAAGAAGAGGAAAGGATGAGTGATAAACATCATCTTTGTACTGCTTCAAAGCTCTTCATTGTTACTGAAAACCTTTCTGCTGTAGAATAACCAAGACTCTGCCTGCCAGCTGCTGCTGGTGTGAAAGTAGAGAAGCTAGTTATAGTTGCTACATTTCAGGAAGTCTGGAGATAAAGCTTATGATGTCATTTGAAACTTTTTGTGTAGTGGGAGGAAAGAGTGTCAAAACCCTGTTACAGTCTGGAAGATATAACAAGGCTTTCCCTTGGAGCATAGGTTATATGTGTTTAGAAGAAAAGGCCTTGAAAAACTCTTACTAAAACATGAACTTGATGGAGATGTTAGTGAATGTCAGGCCTAAAGAAACGAGAGTCATTAATAGTGCCTCCTTCAGGATAAGACATTGCTTTTGGAACCTTTCTAAAGGTGAAATTTTCCATCTTTAGGGTAAGAGAGTTGTATGAAAGCCACTTAGTGGAAGCATTGCCAGAACAGAGTGGAGGTTGGGAGAGAATTTGAAGTGCAGGCACAGGAGAAAATGTTATTCAGATAAGTGCTGAAAAGAAATTAGAAGTTGATGAGGCAGAAAGATACAGGAAACCTATTCGAGAAGGCAAGAACCCCAGTGTCGGCACTCACCAATTCAGAGATGTCACCTGCGTTGAGATAAAATGAGAATGGTTTCTAACAGACCACTCTTTTCAACTCTTCTTTATGATCTCCACACCCCCCCCTTCAGATTTCAACACTGCTATCTTGTTTTTTTTGTTTGTTTTAACAATTTTAGTAAAAAATTTGGAAACAGGGACTTCCCTGGTGGCGCAGTGGTTCAAATCCGCCTGCCAATGCAGGGGACACCGGTTCGATCCCTGGTCCAGGAAGATCCCACGTGCTGCGGAGCAACTAAGCCCGTGTGCCGGAACTACTGAGCCTGTGCTCTAGAGCCCGCGAGCCACAACTACTGAGCCCGTGTGTCACAACTACTGAAGCCCACACGCCTAGAGGCCGTGCTCCACAGCAAGAGAAGCCACCGCAATGAGAAGCCTGCACACCGCAATGAAGAGTAGCCCCCGCTCGCCACAACTAGAGAAAGGCAGCACGCAGCAATGAAGACCCAGCGCAGCCAAAAAAAAAAAAAAAAAAAAAAAAATTTGGAAACAATCTCAAATTTATAGAAAAGCTGCAAGTACAGTACAGAGAATATTTTTCTTCCTTAAATCATTTGAGAATAAGTTGCTGACTTGATGCATCATCATCCTGAATACTTTGGTGTTTATCTTCTACGAACAAGAACATTCTCCAACATTATCACAATTCAGCCATCAAAATCAGGAAGTTAACATTGACAGATTGCCATCATATAATTCTCAGACACCCCTCAAATGTTGCTAGCTGTACCAGTAATGTTCTTTATTACAAAAAGGGTCCAGTTGAGGATCATACCTTGCATTTATTTCTTATGTCTTCTTGGTCTCCTTCAATTTGGAACAGTTTTTTAGGCCTTCTTTGATGTTCACGACCTTGACACTACTGAGTTATTTTGTAGAAAGTCCTCAATTTAGGATTGTCTAATGGTTCCTCGTGTTTAGTTTAGGTTATATATCTTTAACAGGAATATCGCAAGAGTGATGCTCTGTTCTTCACTGCATAATTTCAAGAAGTGCAGAATTTTTATTTGTCCAGTTACTGGGAATGTTTGATCACTTGGTTAAGGTGGTGCCTGCTAGGCATTTCCAGTGTAAAGTTACTCTTTTTTCCCTTTGTAATTACTAAGTATTTTGGGAGGAGACAATTTGATACCATGCAAATATCCTTTTCCTCTTAAGCCTTTCAGTTTACTAGTTTGTTTATATTAGTATGGACTCATGATTTCCTATTTTATTCAACTTATTACATTTTATTAAATTTAATCTGTTATCTTTATTTACTTTGATGTTCAAATTATCCCAGATTTTGCCAGTAAATCAGGAAAAAAAAATACATAACTATATGTTTAACCCTTAAAGATGCCCAAGTGATTTGCTGTCCTTTTATTTCAAAGGTTTGGCTGACACTAACCCAAACTAACATCTTTTGAACAGTGGTAGGAAAAAAAGTTTCTAATTATTCTATTCCTAGTATATGCCTCCTTCACTCAGTGCATCCATTCTCTGTTCCCTCTAATTACTACTGTGTAAACTTATCTTTCTGGAGTTTCCCTCACCAGTTGAGCATCCTGTAGCTTCTGTGTTCTTTGACATGTCACTATTATTCTTTGAGCACTTCCTTTCCTGCACAGTAGTATGTGCCAGCCTCATCTAGTACTTTCTCTGCCTCAGCCATTTCTCCAAGGAGCCTTTGTTCCTGTTAGTGGAGGATTTAGTATTTAGAAGCCAAGATCTGAGCAGACCCGGTTGGGGCTCATTGTTATTGAATGGGAAGCAGTCGCTGCATCCATCCCCTCTGGGGATGTTCTCACACCACTTGGGTTCTGGCTCCCCACATCAGGGCTCCCCACCCTCAACTTTGTGGATACCCTCCGCACTCTGTACTCTGTTTGGGTACCTTCTCTTTCTAATCCAGTTGAAACAGAGGGAATTGGGTGAAAGTTGGTTAGGACACTTAGTTGGTGAGGGAGACCCCAGAGCGAGAAGTTGACAGAGTTGAAATTAGGACAGTGAATAGGTACACTGAGTAAAGGAGGCATGTACCAGGAATAGAAGAGCTGTGAACTTGTTTTCTGCCACTGTCTATAAAATGTTAATTTGTGTAGTGTTAGCCATTTCTTTGAGGCATCTTTGAGATAAAGGAAGACAGATCATTTAGACATCGGTAAGATAAAATGTGTATTTATACACTTTTTCCTGATTCACTCAATGCTAAAGTAATCTTGAGTTAAATTGCTTTGTTTGGGTGGCACTTAATATTTCGTATAAGACACATATTTGACCAGTTAGAACCGGTCACACACTGACATACAACAATGATGAATGATTATGGAATTTCTCAGGGCCAGTCTGCTGATGGGTTGATCTGTGAGTGAGCTGTAGTACTTTGAGTCCTTGAAAAATTTAAAACTACTTTGTTAGTTTTTGTTTTGTTTCCTAAGGCAGTTCCTGAAATGAGGAAGCCTCCTGAAGCTAAGTTCAGAATCTTATTTCTGTGGGTGTTTACTCTAGCTATCAAAGTATTCTTCCAGCAGGGAAGGGACTGTCTCTCTGTTCTCTAGTCTTCCTGTGGATATAGCCAGTATTCTGAATTTCATTAGCCAGTTGTGGTAGTTTGCAGGGTATGGGGGGAGGTGTTGCTCCTCTTCCTCAGTAAGCTTTCAGTTCCTGGGTCCTTTTGAGGTTTATCAGCCTCTCCTGCTTTCAGAAACACCTTTAGCTTCAGAAGCCTGGTAATTCCTTGGATATGTGGAGTGTGAGCCATAAAGCTTCAAGTGATAGTGAGTCTTAGTGAAATGGCAAGGCAAGATCTTTTGATTTTCACTAAGGCTATAGAAACCCTCCCCCAAAGTTGTTATACATCAGAATTCCTCACTGTCCTTTACTCAGGCTGGGGCAGAAGGAAGGGCCTAAATGAACAGAACGTATTAGTGTATCAATCATGCCTTGTCCTATTACCTTAAAATCTGCCTATTGCCAAACTAACCCTAATAATACTAATACAGTGAAGGGTGATGTGTTTACTATAAGCATAACTTCATTCCCTACCTGCACTGAATTTACTAGCCTTACTGAAACTCTACACTAGAAATCTAAGGCACATAAGCTCAAGGTATTGTGTACAGAGAACTAGTTCTAAGAAGGTAACAGACCAAATGAATATATGGTGGAAATAGTAGATGCATAGCCATGGAAAAGCGTGAGCTCCTTTTCACCCCCCCAAATTTAGAACATCTTAAAGAGCAGAGGGATGCTTCCTGTCAGAGACCTTGGTGGGCTGTGTGATGCCCAGCTTCCGTCATAGTAGGCGTGTCCAAAATGGAAACTGACTTGGAAAAGGTATGAGTTGAGAGTACGTTCAGAGTTAGTCAAGGTTTACTTCTCACATTCAGGAAAGAGCATGAGAATAGGAAGGGAAGAGTTTTCTGTACGAGGATTGAGAATGAGAGATAACTGTGTTTGATCATTACTTGTAGTATTCTCTGATACAGTTTCCTCAGTGTGAATGATAGAGCTTTCCCCTGGGGAAGAAAGTCTGACCACTCGAACTTAAAGCGTTTCTTTGCCTTTATGTAGTCACTTTCCCAATGCAGTCTTACCTTGGTTATAGTTGCTGCCCCGCCCCTTTTTTTAAAAAGGAATTTTCACTAAAAGCTGATTCCAAAGTGTTAGGCTAGCCGAAGAGTTACAGAGTATAATAGTATAATAGAGTTACAGAGCGAAGTGCTGACGTGGGACAGGTAGTTCCCCAAATCCATAGGAAAGTCGATAATTACACTTAAAAAACAAAACCATGGCTTAGAATTGTATGTTTTTGTTGTATATAATAGTGTAGGAAGAGGGCTATGATAGGTACTTAATAAATATTGACTTGAGAGGCAGCCGTGGTATAGGGCAGTGTTTTTCGAACATCTTCATCTGTGCCCACAATAAAGACTGCATCCCAGTAAATACACACATAATTTAAATAGCTGGAATAGAGTCATGAAACAATAAGCATTCTTACTGTTACTCTGTGATTTTTTTTTTTTAAAGGCTGGTCACAGCCTACAGATTAGAAAATACTTGTCTAATGGAATGAGCCACAAGTCTAGAAGTTATGACAGAGACTCTATATGAGGTCCACTATCCCAGCTACATATCACTAGACAAGTTACCTAATCTTTCTAAACCTGCTAATCTGTGGAAAGGGAATGATACTTATTCCATATAGATTAAAAGATTGTTTTAAATTTCAAGTGAAATACTGTATGCAAACGTGTTTCAGAGTATAAAGAACTATAAAATGTAAGGTGGTGGTTTAGTTGTGTTGGGAAAATAAAAAGTGACCTGGATTTTGATAGATTAAGAAAGTGGTAAGAGCCAACATTTGAATAATGTTCAGGCACCGGTGCCCTAAGCACTTGAGTATATTAAACTCATTTAATTCTTACAACAATCCCATGAACTAGGTCCATTTCACAGATGAAGTTGTTTCTTTCCCAAGGTCACATAGCTGGTAAGCAGCAGAGCTGAGAGTCAAACTCAGTCTTGTCTCTTAACCACTTTGATGTTTTGCCTCTTGTTAATCCAGATTTCTTCAGGTGATTTGAGCTGCACTTGACACTTATCTATATGTGAGTTTTCCCCTTTTGAAAACTTATGAGAAAATGACTGCCCTTGCCACCCAGTTTTTTCCTAAGTTACTTTCTTGGCTCTGTTCGTTTTATATTCAAGAAATGAAAGCTAAGTAGAATGTTATCCTGAACTAGATAGTCCAGGAATGAGAATTTATCCCCACAAAAGTGCTGTAATGCATTTAATGGTCAAATACAAATGACTTCATAATTTTTATGTATATATAATAAATTTTACAAAATTATTATTATACCATATATATATATATATATATATATATATATACACACTTCTTTTTTTTTTTTTTTGTTAGTTTTGGCTGTGTTGGGTCTTTGTTTTTGTGCGAGGGCTTTCTCTAGTTGAGGCGAGTGGGGGCCACTCTTCATCGCGGTGCGCGGGCCTCTCACTGTCGCGGCCTCTCTTGTTGCAGAGCACAGGCTCCAGACGCGCAGGCTCAGTGGCTGTGGCTCACGGGCCCAGTTGCTCCGCGGCATGTGGGATCTTCCCAGACCAGGGCTCGAACCCGTGTCCCCTGCATTGGCAGGCAGATTCTCAACCACTGCGCCACCAGGGAAGCCCTATATATACTCTTTTAACCCAGCATTTATATTATAAGCATTTTTTTGTCCTTAGATATTTTTTAACAATATATATTTTTTAATTTGGGAGGCTCATACTAATTTTATTAGATGAATAGCCCATAATTTATATAACGATTTCCTTACTTTTGGACATTTAGATTGTTGGAGTTTTTGCACAATTATGAACCATACTACAGTGAAGAGAGTTGTATGGAAATCTTTGTTTACATTTCTGATTATTTCCTTAAGTTAGACTTTAGAAGTGTAGTTACCATATCAAGAGTATGAATATTTTTAAAACTTCATATTTATTTCTAGAAAGAATGTGTCAGCATCTCACTTTAGTGACTCTTCAGTGTATCCTTGACTCAGTGTGTTCTAGATTTTTTTTCAAACATGTTTGTCAATTTTTAATCAAAAAATAAAATGTCATTCTATTTAATTTACATTTCTTTAAATATTAGATAGTTGCACCATTTCTTTATATGTTTAGTACTTGCTTATATTTCTCCAACGACTTTGGTGGGAGTTGTGTCTTCAGTCCACGCACATGCATTCAGATGTTGCTGTGGATCCTGTCTCCTTTCACTGCTTCCATTCATAACTCTTCAACACCTCTTCAAAATTTCATTAAAACCATTCTCTGCAGTTTTGACAAACTACTCTCTTAGGCAGTATAAATCAGTGTTACTCATTACATAGCAAAAATATGGGTTTATAAATGTCTCTTGAAATTTCTAAACCCAGCAGTGAGCTTGGATGAGGCACTTTAGACCCAGAAAAGAAGACACCTTGGCACCGGGGTGAGGAAACAGAAGCACACATAGACCCAAACACTCTCATCTAGATTTGTTTTAGAATAATACCTTGTAGGGACTTCTCTGGTGGTGCAGTGGTTAAGAATCCGCCTGCCAGTGCAGGGGACACGGGTTCGAGCCCTGGTCTGGGAAGATCCCACATGCCGCAGAGCAACTAAGCCCATGCGCCACAACTACTGAGCCCGCGTGCTGCAACTACTGAAGTCCACGCGCCTAGAGCCCATGCTCCGAAACAAGAGAAACCACTGCAATGAGAAACTCTCGCTCACCACAACTAGAGAAAGCCTGTGCACAGCAACGAAGACCTGATGCAGCCAAAAATTTAAAAATAAATAAATAAATTTATTTATTAAAAAAAAAAAGAATAATGTCATGTAGTTACATACTCAAAATGGAGCAGGCTTATAAAAAAGTGAAATAATGCCATTTGCAGCAACATGGAGGAACCTAGAGATTACATGCTTAAGTGAAGTAAGTCAAAAAGAGAAAGACAAGGGGAGTTCCCTAGTGGCCTAGTGGTTAGG
This sequence comes from Balaenoptera borealis, assembly GCF_965194805.1. NCBI lineage: Eukaryota > Metazoa > Chordata > Mammalia > Artiodactyla > Balaenopteridae > Balaenoptera > Balaenoptera borealis. The sequence continues at coordinate 45,453,273 of NC_138879.1, read as the reverse complement.
ATTCTGGGCTTTCACTGCCGTGGCCCGGGTTTGATCCCTAGTTGGGGAACTGAGATCCTGCAAGCCATGCAGCTTGGCCAAAAAAAAAAAAAAAAATAAAGAAAAGAAAGACAAATACCATACGATATCACTTATATGTGGAATCTAAAATATGACACAAATGAACTTATCTACGAAACAGAAACAGACTCACAGACATAGAGAACAAACTTGTGGTTGCCAAGGGGGGGTGTGGGGGAGGGATGGACTGGGAGTTTGGGATTAGCAGATGCAAACTATTATTAAATATAGACTGGATACACAACAAGGTCCTACTGAAAAGAATATGAAAGAGAATATATATATATGTATAACTGAATCACTTTGCTGTACAGCAGAAATTAACACAATGTTGTAAATCAACTTCAATAAAACACATTTTTTAAGAAAATGAAGCAGGCTTTCTAAATGACCTTAAGTCTCTTAAATTTCTGTCACCCTTTAAACTTGAAAACCAGACTCTAGACTGAGTTAGGGGGCCTACTCTGGTGAGGTGATTCTGAGGCAAGGGAGTGACTAGAGAATGCGACCTCTGTGCAGGTGAGGGGAGGAGAAAGGGCGTGAGTAAGCAACTCATTTAGATGTTCTTTAAACACATGCTTGCCAACGTTTTTTAACAGCCTGCTAAATTCTTCAAATTCTTTTTCCATGTTGTGTCTTTGATCTGTAAAATTACAGAAGCTATACTGAGGAACTGCCTTTTTCATTTTTACCAGAATGAATACCTGTCTATGATCTGACTTGTTTGGGGCTCAGTCAAGGCCTATTAAAAGGCTTTTTAGACACCGTGAGTCTTAAAATTGCACCCAACTTTGATATCTTTCCTACAGATTTCCTTTTTTTTTTTTTTTTAATGATTAGCTCTTATGCCTCAGTTTCCCCATCTGGGTGTGAGATCTGTGCTTCTCTGGCAGCTTTTCATGGACTCATGTGCGATGCGGGCTTTGAAGATTAAAAACTGCCACATAATTATAGGTTATTTGTTAACATATATTTAATCTGAGTAATAATCAGAAACTTTCTGATTTGATACAAGTTTCTACAGGAAATTGTAAAAGGTAAAAATCCAATATTTGTGTATTATCTCAAGGAAGTGGTTTCTTCTGGTTTCTTGTTATTCTCATTGTCTTGCTGGGCACAGTCCCAGGTACTTATGAGTAAAATTCTACCCAGCTTGAGAGCTCTGCTTGTGATTATGAATGTGGTTAAATACAAAGGTCAGTCTACCTTTCTAAAATTGTTCAGCTTAAGTTATAGTGATACAACCCTGATAGGAAACTGAAGGCTATTACATACGATAATGAAAAATTGCAAATTCTGATTTAGCGGCTTGCAATGAACACAGCCTGCATTTCACATTTTTAGGAACACTGATTTCTACCTAATGGGGATGAAAGTACAGAAGCCAAAGGATACTTTTCTTTTTTCTTTCTTTTTTTACTTTTTGGCCTTGCTGCACTGCATGTGGGGTGTTAATTCCCGGACAAGGGATCGAACTTGGCCCCCTGCAGTGGAAGCATGGAGTCTTAATTGCTGGACCACCAGGCAAGTCCCAAAGGATACTTTTCAATACAATGCAAAAGTAGTACCTGGGCCTTTTTTTTTTTTTTTTTTTTTAAAGTACCTAGGCAGTTTTTGTCTCCTCTGCTCTCTCACTCTCAGAGTAAAGGCACCTGTGCACACACGGGCATGGACACTTTTTGGCACTTGTATTATCCATGTGTTTCAAGGACCTAAATTCAGATGAATTCCAGAGCCTGGGATTAAAGTATATTGCTATTCTTCTGGAATGTGAGCCAGTAATATTTATTAAATGTCTGTTACATGAATAATCTCATTTCTGACCCTGTAACTTGGAAGGATAAATAAAAGACAGTCTTTGGAAGCTCACACTCGAGTTGAAAGGTTAGAATGTCCAGGGCAAATACTTTCCTAGGACCTGAATAACAAATTCAGGAGAAAGCACTGGGTCATAGATGAAATAAATAATAAGAGGATCTAGGAAAGAGTATTCATGCTAAAGAAAGCACTGGCAGAGAAAGCACCTTTAGGGACCAGGGTGGGGGTGGGAAACAGAATAGGAACAGGACCTGTTGTGATGGGTTTAAAGGGTAGTTAGAAATAATGTTTCCAGGGCTTCCCTGGTGGCGCAGTGGTTGAGAATCCACCTGCCAATGCAGGGGACACGGGTTCGAGGCCTGGTCCGGGAAGATCCCACATGCCGCTGAGCACCTAAGCCCGTGCACCGCAACTACTGAGCCTGCACTCTAGAGCCCACGAACTACAACTACTGAAGCCCGTGCACCTAGAGCCCGTGCTCCGCAACAAGAGAAGCCACCGCAATGAGAAGCCCGCGCACCACAACGAAGAGTAGCCCCTGCTCTCCGCAACTAGAGAAAAGCCCGTGCGCAGCAACGAAGACCCAACGCAGTCATAAATAAATAAATAATTTAAAAATAATAAATAAATTTTTAAAAAAAGAAATAATGTTTCCAAACCCCTTGAGCCTCTGTGTTGAGCTATGTGGAGATGGTTTGCAGCAGGGATAGTTCTGGGCTTTCAACAAAGTTAGTCCAGAGTGAACATCCATCTTTCTCTCCTGCTCTTTCTCCCAGCCCAGAGTTGTGAGGTTACAGTTATAAGTGACTTTAAGTCCCGTATTGAGTTAAAGATAGAGAAGAAAGATGCCTTTGAGCAATGACTGTTATTCAGATTGGGTAAATAGTGAAAAGTACAAGGTAGCTGGAAGTTCACAGTTACCTGGACTGACAAAAATTACCGGTTGAATAGATTATTTCATTGACACAGACCATAAGATGACTGATTCTGCAGAGTCTGATTTGATAAACATGTAATATTTGCCATCCTTGACCCTGTTTATTTTCCCCAGAGCAGTATTTCCGTTAGGTTTTAACCTAATTTCTTGGGCCCCAGGAGTAAAAGAATGGGAAACAGTAGGATAAAACTTCTACCCCCACTATTGAAAAGTAGTGTTTTCAGATAAGCCTTTTACCTCATGGATGAGAAGGCTTATTAATCAGAGATAGTGATGACTCTTTTAATTAATGTAGTTTCTCAGTGTTAATCATATTCTCTTAAGATGCATGTGCTTAGGATTTTCACTGTTGGGTATATTTTATAAAGTGGAGTCAAATTACATGGGGCATAACATTTCTTTTTTTTACTTGGTATTTCAGAGATGGCACTGCTCTCAATTTCATTTTTTAATTAAAGTCCATAAATGGCAGGTTTAAAATTTTGAACCACAGCATGAATCAGAAATTGGGCTAGTCAACCTTTTTTTTGTGGCGGTAGTGGGGGGTTCTTTTTGAAGGTGGGGTTGAAGGCAGGGAAGGAAAAGGAAAGCAGGAGAGAGACTTGGCAAAGAAGGGTACTGGAAGGCGCTAGGGTGTGAGTGGGAGACTATGCTGGGAAGTGATTACTCTAGATCGCTTCACCCCCAGCCCCCAAGTAAAAATATCTTTGCTAGCATTTTATTTTCTCTCCCTTCCTTTTCTCACTAAAAAAATATGAAGAGGAGTCTTCCTTTTCCTCCTTTTCTACCCTTCAGTGGTCGTAAGCATAAACAGGGACAAACAGTACAGACAGTGGAGGTTTTCCTACTAGCAGAAACCTGTCCTAAGGCAGAGATGGTCCTTTATCAGATGCCACCCAGGAAAGCAGAGAGTGTAACATCACAGCTCTTAATAAAACCTCTGTCAGTCTCAGTGGGGCGGGGGAGGTGGGGGGCATGGATGAAAGTCCTTTTGAATTTTCTCAGTGGGGACAGGGTTTTTTTGTTCCTTAATTAGAGGTAGTCTGGGAGAAGCTAGCACTTGTGCAAATGCCCCAGGAGAGTCTGGACACCTTAGTTCTGTGCTCATGGTTATACTGTCGTCCCCCTACTTAGGCAGCAGACCAGCTGGTGGTGGGAAAGCTGTCTGAGAGCTCCCAGAGAGGCTCTGCCAAGATCTTTTTTCTTTCTCTGTGGCGTCTGCAGCTCATTTGGTCTGAGCACCAGGTTACTACTTGATTCTGTTCAGTAGTCTGGACTTGAATTTTGAGGCCCTTTCAGAGAAGGTAGAGCTCATGTTGATTTCTTGGTCTAATTGTGCTTCTGGAAATATCAGCTGTAAATTGTATTGGAATTTAACGTTTAAGAAAAAGCCAGATGGTAATCAAAATGTGTGGGTGGTTTGAAATTTTTAAATAAAAGGCTTGTGCTCAGCTGTCAAGCCTCCAGAGGAGTGCTTTATACTATGCATCCCTGCTTTCTAGAATGGGTTGTGGAAGGAAGTTGCTTCCTTCCTGTTTCATCACAACCTTCGTGACCTTGCCACATTCTCTGCCTTCCCTGCCCTGGCAGAATCTGATTCTTGACTACAGTAAAACTGCTCAAGGGGCTTGAAGATTAAGGATGGCAGAACTCTTAAAGAAAGGTTCACAAACTAAGGGCTGTACTCTTAGCAGCCCAGTTAATGCCAGTAAGAGCTCAAGAGTATTCTAGACTTGCTGGGTGATTCTGGTTGGGAACATAATCATAGAGGGTCCCAAGCTCTGGTGTCTTTCTTATTCATTTACTTCTTCCTGCCCAAACTAAAAACTGACTTTCTGGAGTCTTTACAGAATTCACCTCTTATTTTTGTTCCTTTGTTTGCTGTCAGTAAATCCATTAATGCCTTTTGCCACAGTTTAACTGGCTTAATTCTCTCCTGTTCTGCCTCTTTTTTTTTTTAATAAATTTATTTTTGGCTGCGTTGGGTCTTCCTTGCTGCGCGTGGGGTTTCTCTAGTTGTGGCAAGCAGGGGCTACTCTTCGTTGCAGTGCTCGGGCTTCTCATTGTGGTTGGGGGCTTCTCTTGTTGCAGAGTACAGGCTCTTGGCTCGTGGGCTTCAGTAGTTGTGGCTCACGGGCTTTAGAGCTCAGGCTCAGTAGTTGGGGCGCATGAGCTTAGTTGCTCCTGTGCATGTGGGATCTTCCGGGACCAGGGCTCGAACCCGTGTCCCCTGCATTGGCAGAGGGATTCTTAACCACTGCGCCACCAGGGAAGTCCCTCTATTTTTTTTTTATATTAATTGTATTTATTTATTTTTGGCTGTGTTGGGTCTTCGTTTCTGTGCGAGGGCTTTCTCTAGTTGCGGCAATCGGGGGCCACTCTTCATCGCGGTGCGCGGACCTCTCACTATCGCGGCCCCTCTTGTTGGGAGCACAGGCTCCAGATGCGCAGGCTCAGTAGTTGTGGCTCACGGGCCTAGTTGCTCCGCGGCATATGGGATCTTCCCAGACCAGGGCTCGAACCCGTGTCCCCTGCATTGGCAGGCAGATTCTCAACCACTGTGCCACCAGGGAAGCCCCCTGTTCTGCCTCTTGAAATCCAGAGTTGTGACTTGAAAGGCAGTATGTTATAGTCAACTCTTAGGATACACAACTTCCACTCGTCTCTTCTTGGTTGCAAGGCATCAAGATTTACTAGGTATATCAGAGATTACAGTGATCATTCATAGATTGGTTCCTTCCAGAAAGTACAGGGAGAGAGTGTATCTGCAAGAGAGCTGAATGAATGTGTTTTTTGTACCTCCATAGTCACAGTATCTCAGCTTTCCAGGTGAATTACAAAGCCTGGAGGTGGGGGTGTGCTTGGCTCGTTGGAAGAGCTCCAGGGAGACCACTATGGCTGGAAGTAGAGTCAGCAAGAGGGGCAGGGGAGGTTAGAGGATGAGGTCAGAGAGGTAATGATCATGTAACAGATCATGGAAGGCCTTGTGGGCCACGTTAGGATTTTGTATTTTATTCTAAGTGAGATGGCAAGTCATTGGAGATTTTTGAGCTGATATGATTTCCAATTAAAAAAAATAAATTACTCTGGCTGCTATGTGGAGAATAGATTGGGTGATGGGGCAAGGGTGCAACAGAGAGACCATTTGGAAGGCTATTGTAGTAATCCAGGCTAGAGATGATGAGATGACAAGTGAATTTATTGCCTACTTCCAAGAAAGGTTGGGAGACGTAATTAAGAAAACATCACTAGGACTTCTCTGGTGGCGCAGTAGTTAAGAATCTGCCTGCCATCGTAGGGGACACGGGTTCGAGCCCTGGTCCAGGAAGATTCCACATGCCGCGGAGCAACCAAGCCTGTGCGCCACAACTACTGAAGCCCGCGCTCCTGGGGCCCGTGCTCCGCAACAAGAGAAGCCACTGGCAGTGAGAAGCCCGCACACTGCAACGAAGAGTAGCCCCCGCTCGCTGCAATGAAGACCCAACGCAGGCAGACATACATACATACATACATACCTAAATAAATAAATAAGAAAATGCCACTAAAGCCCCTCACACAGTCCATTTCACAATATTAGGCTCCAGTATTTGTTAATTCTCTTCCTTTCCTTGGAGTTTGCCCTCAGCTATATTAGGACCATAGGGGAGAGGTTATTAAATAGAGATCAGCATTCACAAGGGAAGGGTTGTGAGCAGTACCTCAGTCATTTGACCCTAACAGAAGACTTTTTATTTCTTGAGGCACTGCAGTTGACACACTGTGTTCATACTGTCATCCCACCCACCAGAGACCTGAAAAGACTGAATCTGTGCCAGAACTCTGGGGCAGCTCCATTTTCATTGAGGCATTCACTCTTCAGTTCTTTCTGCACTTGCTATCTTAGACACAGTTTGAGTAGCCTTTTTTACAAAGTATCTTTTCAGCTACCTGGCCTTTCCAGCTGGAGCTCTCTGATACTCATCTTTACAAAGTAGTTTCACATACTTGAGAGGGCCCTCTAAGGGAAAGAAAGAGGTTTTGTGGTCTTTGTTTAACATTTGAGCTTTCCCCCATTCCTCTTTTGTTGTGATCTAAAGCCTTAATATGCCACCTTGATTTCTGGGGTTTGCAGTATGGGAAAGGAATTTAATGTGTTTTAGTACATTATAGTTGTTTGGGAAAAAGCTTGGTCCTTGGTACACAGGGAGCTTGCATTGTTGACAAGGCTTCCTTCCCTACAGAAGGCTACATCAGTGTCTCTGCTTGCTTTGGCTGTATACCTCTTGTTGGAAGGCTTCACTGATGAAACCATGCCATCTTGATACAATGTCAGGATTGCCTGCCCAAAGAGGGCTGCTGGCAGCCTACCACCTCCTTGATTTACCCTGGGAGCAAAGCAATTTTTTTCTTTTTTTGGGTTCTGGAGGTCTAATTGTGTGAATGGCAATAAGAAGGTGAATCCCTAGAAATATACAAACAGAGTTTGCTTTAATAGTAGTTAATTTGTCTCTTAGGATGCTTTTGTTCCTTCTTTTTAAAAGTAAGTTCAGGTGAAATTCCCTGGCGGTCCAGTGGTTAGGACTCTGCCCTTTCACTGCTGAGGGCCCAGGTTCAATCCCTGGTCAGGGAACTAAGATCCTGCAAGCCATGTGGTGTGGCCAAAAAAAAAAAAAAAAAAATAAGTTCAGATTACCGGGGTCATAAGTTGGACTTTGGGTGCCTTTGCAACTCATATACTGTATACTGTCTCTGGAGATGTCTGACTGCCCCAGCCCCCAGCCAAGGCTGTGAATAGACTGAGCCAGGCCCTATGAGGGCGAGCTCTCTTCAGGAACATTGTTCTGTTTTCAGGGAGAAATCATCTTTTCCTTCACCTCAGTTAGACTGTGCCCTAGCCTTTCTGCTCCTGCCTCAGCTGGGGCACAGATGAAAGCCAGCATGCCGTTTATCTGGCAGCCACATGGGCTTACCCAAAAGCAGTACGGAGAGGCAGTCTACAGGAAATGCAAATGCCAAACGAGTGCATCTATAGCTTGTGAACATAAAGACCTTCAATCGTTTGTGTGGATAGGTATTTTCTAGTTTTTATTTTTCCCACCCAAGCATCTGTGCTGACTGAAATATTTGAGCCATAGTAATAGTTGAGAGCAAATTGTGCTACAGATAAAGACATAGATATATTTTCAACCAACATGCTACTAATTAAATTGTTTATCTGTCTAAACCTGGACCACTGTTGCTCGTATCTGATGTCCCTGATAATCTTCCTTGAGTGAGTTGCCTTGTGTTCCATGACCTTGTTTTTTTGTCATTACAGTGTGAGTGACTGCCTCATGTTGTGTTGATGCTGGTCTGCCATGCTAGCCTGTCTACCAGGGCCAGGTGACCTGTCCTTTCAGCTTCTTTCTCACACGCAGATGAACACTGGACTTCAGAAATGTAAGTAATCTGGATCCCAGGGAAGGATGTGATCCTTTATTTTTTCCCTACATTTGAGCTATACCAGAGGCACATTTGGGGTACACTGACCATGAATTTTGGTACCTCCAAGATATTCTTCAGCACAGACAGCAAGAAAGCAGCTGCAAAACTTGTCAACAATGTGAGACACTTCTCTGATTAGAGAGAGCCTCTTTTTTTTTAATTAATTAATTTAGTTAGTTATTCTGTTTATTTGGCTGTGTTGGGTCTTCACTGCAGCACACAGGATCTTTGTTGCGACGCGCGGGCTCAGTAGTTGCGGTGCGCGGGCTCCAGAGCACGCAGGCTTAGTTGCCTCGTGGCAGGTGGAGCCTTAGTTCCCCCGACCAGGGATCAAACCTGTGTCCCCTGCATTGGAAGGCGGATTCTTAACCACTGGACCACCAGGGAAGTCCTGAGAAATCCTCTTAAATACTAGAGTTCCCCAGTGTGTATCATCTTAATTTTAATTGTTGCTGATAGTTATCTGTTAAGCAACAAGGCTGTAAGGAGTTTTACAGGATATATATCAAAGGAGTGTTTCAATTTGAACCCCCATGAGGAACTGAATGAAAACTCACGGTCCAGATTACTTACTGTATCTCTGAAACAAACTGTATCCACTGTTCTGTTGTGTTGAGCTCTCTGAGCACTCTCTGCCATGGAAATAGACAGTTCCCTTTGGCTTTTCTGTCTGCCTTCTGAGCTGTGGCCCTCAGTTCACAGCAAGTAAAGAAGCTTTCGCTTCCAGAACGGATAAGAAGCTAGCTTGCTCAGTCTCTCTGGGCGTGTTCCTGTTAATATACTTGCTACAAGACGGAGTTTTTGAGAACTGTTAGATTCCTGTCTTACGTTGGCTGGAATTGGGGCTTTATACTTTGTATTTTCCCAGATTCCTACCTTCTATCCCTGTACTACATCATGTGCAAGGAAAAGAGTCTATTCCTGGCTTATTACCATGTACGGCATCTTCAAGTGTAAAAATGGCCCTAAATTTGGAATAGACTTTCCTTTCAGAGCAAAAAGGGAAAATCAATGAGGCATCTAGGCTTACCCCTTAATAGAAAAGGAGCTTCAGCACCTTACCTGAATCCTTTATGACAGAGGTTGGCAAACTTTTTCTGTAAAGAGTCAAATAGCAAATATTTTAGGCTTTGTGGATCAGCCCATATGGTCTCTGTTACATGCACTCACCTCAGCTGTCGTAGGGCACAGGCAACCGTAGACAGTATGTAAACAAATGAGTGTGGCTATGCTCCAGTAAAACTTTCTACAAAAGCACAGCAGCTGGGTTTTGGCTTGCAGGCTATAGTTTGCCACCCCCTGCTCTGTGAGATCATCTTCAGAAGTTAAAAATGGTCTGGCCTCTTGACTTCCTTTCTTTGAGGGAGAGTAAGACTCAGAGCCTGGCTAGTTCTAGAATTTGGCCAGTGAATCCAACTTGTGTAATGACAAAGCTGAAGGTGACAGTCTTCCTTCTGCAGCTGCTTGACACAGTAGGCCAGCTCTACTGTCCCAGCTCTTCCCCAGCTTTTCTCTTACTAAATGATAATTGGGTGAGGAAGTTGTCTGGGCTCCTTGGCCACCCAAATCTGCATGCTCACTGCATTGTGACTGGTTCCAGACTTCCAGGCACACAGCTGGGGAGGGAGTGTACTCGGAAGCGTGCAACAAGATAACAAAGAGCAGCTCACCGTCTCCTAGGCGCCTTAGCACACTCTGGCAGCTTCACCCAGAGATGTACTATCAAGGGCTGAACCGTTTGGGAAGAAAGGCAAATTGGCAGCTTTATCTTAGTTGCTGACTTTGGACCTTCACGCCCTTCTCCCCAAAGCAGTCCCCAAGTAGCCTCTGCCAACCACTGTCCCAAATCTCTATTCAGGAATTGAGGTTTCCTTTTTCCCTGGTTTCAGGCTTACCTGTCCGTTTAGGGGACAGTGTATTTGAATCCCTTTGACTCTCTTGTTGCTCTCCTTAACTACACCTAAACTTTTGCAGAGGAGAAAACCCAGTGGTGTTTTTAAGCCCACTTACTTTCTTCTTTCCTCTCCCAAAATGTGTAAGAAAACAAAAATCCTGGGACTTCCCTGGCCGTCCAGTGGTTAAGACTCCGTGCTTCCAACTGCAGGGGGCATGGGTTCGATCCCTGGTTGGGGAACTAAGATCCTGCAGGCCACACAGTGTGGCCAAAAATTTAAAAAAGAAGAAGAAAATCCTGTCTTGTGACTTACAGCTCTTCGCATTAAGCATTTACCATTAAGGTGAGATGGAGTATAAGCTGTCTCCTTTGGAAACCAGCAGCCAAGGAGCTGCTCAGAGCCCAGGCCTATCAGCTGTAGAGACCTTAAAACCAGTTTTGTAACTGCTATTCAGCCTTTCCCTGCCCTCATCCTAGGGAGGGTCTTAAAAGATGTTCAAAACACGGAACTCCGTATCTGGTAAGGGGATGGGGTACTGATATTTATAGCTTAATATACTTTTTTTTTTTATTGTTAACATCTTTATTGGGGTATAATTGCTTTACAATGTTGTGTTAGTTTCTGCTGTATAACAAGGTGAATCAGCTATATGTATACATATATCCCCATATCCCCTTCCTCTTGCGCCTCCCTCCCCTCCTCCCTATCCCACCCCTCTAGGTGGTCACAAAGCACCGAGCTGATCGCCCTATGCTATGCAGCTGCTTCCCACTAGCTATCTGTTTTACATTTGGTGGTGTATGTATGTCAGTGCTACTCTCTCACTTTGTCTCAGCTTACCCTTCCCCCTCCCCATGTCCTCAAGTCCATTCTCTATGTCTGCATCTTTATTCCTGTTCTGCCCCTAGGTTCATCAGAACCATTTTTTTTTTTAAGATTCCATATATATGTGTTAGCATACGGTATTTGTTTTTCTCTTTCTGACTTACTTCACTCTGTATGACAGACTCTAGGTCCATCCACCTCACTACAAATAACTCAGTTTCATTTCTTTTTATGGCTAAGTAATATTCCATTGTATATATGTGCTGCATCTTCTTTATCCATTCACCTGTCGATGGACATTTAGGTTGCTTCTGTGTCCTGGCTGTTGTAAATAGTGCTGCAGTGAACATTGTGGTACATGTCTGTTTTTGAATTATGGTTTTCTCAGGGTATATGCCCAGTAGTGGTGTTGCTGGGTCCTATGGTAGTTCTATTCTTAGTTTTTTAAGGAACATCCATACTGTTCTCCATAGTGGCTGTATCAGTTTACATTCCCACCAACAGTGCAAGAGGGTGTAGCTTAATATACTTTATATTGTAAGAGTCAGCTCAAGGCAGGGGAGATGGGTCTGGGGTCAGGAGAGGGCATATGTGGCTTCTTGGCCCAACACTGTCAGTCACCTGGCTAATCACTTTTCCCCAGGCTTGAGCTGCCTTATGTACAGAGTCACAGGATTGGTCCCTTCAAACGCCAACATTTTCTCTTCTCCCCTTCCTCTTCTACATGTATAGGATCACATCATCACAATGCATTTTCCAACCTAGAAATATAATTTGCCATAGTTCAGGCTGGATTAAAGGACATCTTGCCTCTGGGTGGGTCCTGTACTTGGTAGAAGACCACAGTTGTGGTTAGGTGGATGCCCTCCTAGCACTTTTCTCGATTGTTATTCCATAATGTCATTTGCGTTGAGAGACCTCAGCCATTTTGGAACTTTGTACTTGCAAATCTATTTTCCTCTGACCCGTCTTCTCCCAGTTCCCCAGAAAATGTGTTTTTGAACATTTTTTTCTTCATTAACCCCAAGCATCTGCTCCTATTTTTCCAGCTCACAGTCAGGTATATAAATAGGGTGGCTTGATAAATATTTCTGGGTAGAGTGGTTGAAATGACCAAAGGTCCCTGAGTCCTCACATCATCTTTTAGACAGTTACTGTGACCTCTTTCATTGTAGAGTTTTGGGGCCTAGGGCAAGTATCGAAATTAATCTTTTACTACTTCTCTGTATGCTTATCCGCCCCCTAGTGGAAAGACCTGGAAATGGTGAATTGGCCCAGTGACTGGATAAACTACAGAGAAATGTCAGAAACATTAGCTAACATTTGTTGAGTGCTTACCATATGCCAGGCACTATCTTGAATATTTGTATGTATGTTCTCATTCATTCCTCAATAATTCCATATGGGAGACTCTCTTATCTTTCTTTTCGGATGAGAGTGTTTGTCAGTGTCACATTACTATTCAGTGACTGGGCTAGAACTCCCACTTGGGTCAGACTCCAAAGCCTGTATTTGACACACACTGCCTGTGTCTCTCCACAGGTTAGAGGTTCCTGCTGCATAAGCCACCCATGTCTTTTGATCTTCAAAACAGAAGGTTAAACAGGGAGGTCCTTGCAGGGAAGCCTGGATTCAGGGAGATGCCCCCAGTTCCTGGAATAGACAGCAGCGCTTTCTCTACTACATGTAATGCTCAGACTCAAGTTCAGGAGGTACTGCAGTTAGGGCTTCCATGGTCAGGTTACTTTGTCCCGTCTGTGGGCAGACTCAGCCAAACCTGCTATCCTTGAATAATAACTATGGACAGTCATAGTTCCTGTTCACAGAGCATTTCCCATTCATTGGATCTCTTGATCTTAGTAGTTCTGTGAGGTAGACAGCAGGTATCATCCCTGTTTATAAATGAGGAATGACTGAGAGACTGAGTAGTCAGATAATAAAGCCAGTGCTCGAATCTGGAACTCTCTTTTTTCTAGCCACAGAGTCCCTGTTCTCTACCCTGCCTTACGTCTCGATTAATGACAGCACTGGTACCAGATATTTAAATAAGTTGCTTACAAAGCTGTAGTATCTGTGTTAGCTGTGCATTTAGAGGAAGATGATGCAGAAGAAAGAAAGGCTTCAGGGTGCCTGTGTGGGGACTGAGATAAAGTACTGAGGAAAACTTGGCTCTTTTTTAAGGGTTGGGCTGAAATCTGGTACATGAGGTGGGTGGTGTTGGATTCCCAGAATGTGGCCTCTTTCTTGTCCAATATGCTCATCTCATCCTTGAGATTCTTCCTTAACATACTGTAGCCTGTGTCCACCCTTCCCGCCCCTCACCTCACCTCACCTCATCACCACTGTCAACATCAGTGGAGGCAGCACAGAGAGAGCTAATCGGGTGTAGTGTCCCACTCCACACTTCTGATTGAGGCCAAGCCATCAATACCTCTGCCTCTGCTAGAAAAAACCAGCCTTAGAGTTGATATTGACTTGGAGCAAAGGAGCTCTATTATTCAGCAAGCCACTGTACCAGTCTCTCTTCCCTGACCTTCAGAGAGAGGAGCCCATCAACATGGAGGAAAGCTCTTCCAACATGGAGGGGCGGACCTTCCTTTCCTGTCTGAACTGAAACCCAGCAGCTTCAGACTCCCATTACTCAGCCAAGTCCCAGTTGTTCAGTCAGGCAGTACACTTACCAAGCACTTACTACACGTTTGCTCTGGGTAAGGAAGACACTGAGCTAGGAATGTCACATGTTTTTGATCAGTCACACAAGAGTACAGTGGCTGACCAGGGCAGCTTCTAATGGAATTCTGGTGCCTTGAGTTTAGGGAAGATGTTTCAGTGATCCCAGACTTTTTTGGTGTCTTCTTGTCCAGGAGAATGTAAAACTGGTCAGAAAATGGCCCCACTTTGTCGAGACTGAAGCCTATTAAGGGTCAGTGGCTTATAAGAAGCCGCAGAACTCTGTTCTCCAGGCTTTGACCTCCTTGCCAGCTAGTGCTACCTAGTAGGTGGGAGACTTCCAGGCCTCTCTGCCTCCCTCTTTTTCCTGCCTTCAGTTGTCACTGTCACATTCATCCTTCTAAATCAGTCCTTCTTCAAATCAGTCATCTTACAAACATTTCGTTTATGGACGGAGCAACTATTCTGTACTCAGTAAATAAAGCAGAACCTTAAATATGTGGGAGTGCCTACTAAGTTCAAGGCATTGTGCCCGTGTTTGAAAGCACAAACCTTTTCCTTTCTGTACCCTTTTTGCTAAGTTCTACCTTGCTGAGCATGGGTCCGGATCCCTCTGCCTCTTCTGGACTTGAGCTTTCTTTTCTTGCTTCCAAGAGCAGCAGTTTCTAAGCAGTTGCTGCCAGCCAACCAGCAATGTCACCTAACGCAGGCAGCTGTGCCCTTTTCCTGCTAGCACACTCACTAGACTACTTCTGTTCCAGTTGATGCCCAGCGACATGACTTTGAATGGGGTCTACTCTGGGCCAAGCCAGCTGAGGCCACAAGCCAGGCATTTGGCCAGCTCAGTCCTTGGTCTGCCCTGGCTGCCCCCTAGAAGGGGAGGAAGTAGGGAGGGAATCAGCTAGCTGAGCCAAGGCTCCCAGCCAGTCCCCTTTTTTTTCTGCTCTGGGCAGTCTGTGTACTTACTCAGCAAGCCTTTATTAAGCACCTTCTGTGTATACTCAGGGGAGACCCTCCCCAGAGAGAGGGAGCAGAGACCCCTTGCCAGGAGCCTGGCATCCTTAAAGAGCTCTTGTTCTCAGAACCTTTTCCTTTTTGATGGAAGCACGACATCCGCTGGAGCCCCCTGATGGGAGGCAACTGGAGATGGGAACAAAGAGACTGTTAGCATTAATGAGGCCCATTGAGCGGTGTTTCCGCAGTCTCCAAAGAGGGCAGGTTTTTCCTCTTTCATTTTGGAAAGTGACAGCTCACAAGGGCCGAATACAGACTATTTTTGGCTCTCAGGACTTAAAGATTCTCTGAATCCTTTCTCCTCAGTTCCCTCCCTGCTGCCCTGTCATTATTGTCACCCCCACAAGGAAATAAATAAAGCCTTTTGATCTTCACCCAGTCAGGCTTAGAGTAAGCTGTAAACAAAAGTGAACTTGTGACTTGGGGATGGGGAAGGGATGTTGGCAGCTTACTCCTCTGCCCCTGAAAAAGAAGCATCCTGTCTGCTGCGCCAGGATGCCCACCCAGTCGGCACGGTGCCCCAGCTGCCAAGGCAGAGAGAAAGTTGATGCCTCACTGGCAACTGCAGACTGTAGAGGAGTCGTTCTGGGTACCCTCTTCCCCAGGGTGTCATGGGGCAGGAACTGAGGGGCCCTGACAAACAGCTCTGCTTAGAACCTTCAACCCTCAGGCCAGGATGGGCTGGTAGGAACTTGGAGAGAATTCCATGTGAGAATTGGCCAAGTTCTGGCTCTCTAAGATACAAGACTTTGGAAAGTTGCTCTGCTATTCTGATCTTTAGTGACCTCATTTGTAAAGTGGGAATACCATGATAGTACCTGCCTCCTAAAGCAGTAGCAAGGATTCGTTGAGATAGCCTGTCACTCAGCACAAGACCTGGTCCATTAGAAGTACTCACTAAATGTGAGCAGTGCTTGTTTTTGTGGGGGCTGAGGCTGCGTCTCAGTGGAAGACTAGAGGTGACAGCTTAGTTCGCCCTGCCCCTCAGGCCCTCAAATGGGAAATCTAGAAGGGCTGGTTGGCTTGGCACTGATGAGCTCCGTCTCCTTCTTTGCTCTCCTTCCCCTTCTCTCTCTAGGGGACACTACACAGAAAATGAGAACTGCTCACTATCCTACCCCAGCCGAATTGGACGCGTATGCTAAGAAGGTCGCAAACAACCCACTGACTATAAAAATCTTCCCCAACAGTGTGAAGGTTCCCCAGCGGAAACACGTTCGTCGTACTGTGAACGGCCTCGACACATCAGCCCAGCGCTACAGCCCTTACCCGACTCAGGCTGCCACCAAGGCAGGCCTGCTTGCCATTGTCAAAGTGCCAGCCAAAAGCATACTCAAGGACTTTGACGGCACCCGAGCCCGGTTGCTCCCTGAGGCCATCATGAACCCCCCAGTGGCGCCCTATGCTACTGTGGCACCCAGCACTTTAGCCCACCCCCAGGCCCAGGCTCTGGCCCGCCAGCAGGCCCTGCAGCATGCACAGACCCCGGCCCATGCCCCTCCCCAGACGCTGCAGCACCCTCAGGGTATCCCGCCACCCCCGGCGCTGTCCCACCCTCAGAGCCTCCAGCAGCCTCAGGGCCTGGGCCACCCTCAGCCCATGGCCCAAACCCAGGGCTTGGTCCACCCTCAGGCCCTGTCTCACCAGGGTCTCCAGCACCTCCCCACTCCCTTGCTGCACGGAGGCCGGAAGATGCCAGACTCAGACGCCCCCCCGAATGTGACCGTGTCTACCTCAACTATCCCCCTTTCCATGGCGGCCACCCTGCAGCACAGCCAGCCCCCGGACCTGAGCAGCATCGTGCACCAGATCAACCAGTTTTGCCAGACGAGGGCAGGCATCAGCACTACCTCAGTGTGTGAGGGCCAGATCGCCAACCCCAGCCCCATTAGTCGCAGTCTGCTCATCAATGCAAGCACTCGGGTGTCGACCCACGGCGTCCCCACACCAATGCCTTCATGTGTGGTCAATCCCATGGAGCACACCCACGCGGCCGCAGCCGCATTGCCCGCTGCAGGCCCTGTCAACCTGCCCACGGGCATCTCTCGAGCCCCCACTGGCTACCCTAGCGACCTCAAGCCAGTCGCCTGGAACCAGCACCAGCTGGCCCACCTACAGCAGATGTGCAGTGAGGCCGGCGGGACGCCGGCCCCTGGCCTGACAGGCAAGCATGCGGCAGGACGCGAGTTGGCAGGGCCTGGCTTTGTGGGCAAGGCCCCTGCCTACCCGCAGGAACTCTGCCTGGCGCAGGCTTTCCATCTGAAGCCACCCCTGGAGAAGCCAACCCCATCCCCACCAGTCAACGGCCTGGCAGCCCCACTGGCCTACCCCAATGGTCACTACTTCCAGCCCCTGTGGAACAACATTCTGCCCACTCCCAATAGCGACAGCTCGGGGTCTCAGGACCTCGCCATGCCGTTCCACAGTGGGCAGCCTGCGGGCGCACCACTCGACTGCGCGGCGGCAGCGGCTGGGGCCCACTACCGGGCAGGGACCGGGGGCGGTCCGGTGGCAAGTCAGAACAGCCTGGTGCAGACACTGGATTACCTAAGCGGGGATTTCCCGCAGGCCTGCTTCCGAGACCAGAGCCTGGCCATGCTGAGCAAGGCCCACCGAGCCCCTGGCAGCCGAGCCCCTGATCCCACAGATAGTCGAAATCTTCATATTCAGCACCCTGGGTATAGATAGGTAGCCCTGGTGCCCTCCACAAGCTACACATCATACATCACCCTCCTAGGTTTAGTCTTACTTTTGAGTAATTGAATAGTTTCAAAGTTTCACTGCTCCAACGTGATCATTCTTAGATGTCTACGAAAGGGAGTTTAGTGGGATCTAATTGAGGACACAGGGGCATCCTCTTTGCTCTCATCTTCCCCTCCACCAGCCCCAGCAACTTTTGGGTTTATGTTGGGACCTAATCCCAACTTCAGGCTTTTGTCTCTAATGCCTGCCTATCAGTGCAGTTTTTCCCCCCCAGCCATTTCCTACCAGCCCCCTTTTGTCTATTCCTGCACCTCTCACTGTTTCTCTTTGGACTGAGGTGTGGGCTAAGGGAAGGGCCCCCTAGGTCAGGTAGCTGTCAGTGCCCAGCCACCTAAGCTAGGTCTCTCCCTGTCTGTCTCTCTCTCTGGGACTAAGAAGCCAGACCTCCCAAGTGCTCTGAAAGCCAATTCCTTGTTTACCCAAAGACCTCAAATCAAAACTGACCCAGTCTGCATCTCCTCCCAGCCCTTCTCCTTTCCTCGAGGCTTTGTTTTACATCTGCATTGACCCCAGAGCCACTGCACTTGTCCTTGCCACACTCCTCAACGGCATCCTGCACGCACGTGGCCATAGCCTTGAGACCGAGGGGAAAAAAACCTGTGTTTGGATTGATACCTTGGTTCCTGACTCCCTTTCCATCCCTAGAGAAATGCCGAGACCGTCCAGCATACCCAAGATCTTTCTCGCTGCTGTCTCTCTCCTAAGTCATCTGCTGCCCTCATCCCCCACTCCCCCCTCAAAAAAAAAAAAAACGCAAAACAAAACAAAAAGTCTTTCTTGAGGGATTAGGTAGTAGGTATGGGATGATCACATTGGAGTTTGGAATTAAAAACACTGAAAAAAAAAGTTAAAGTGCATTTGGTTCTCTCTACACTGGCTAAGAATATTGCTCTACGCTGTAAGTTTTAAACGTCCTGTTTCTGTATGAACGTAGTGTGGGTTTGAGTAGCAATGTGTGTGAACGGCCCCACAGGTGCATTCACTGTCTAGTCACCTTTCGCAGCCCCTCAGTTTAACGAAGAAGAAAACACAAAGCCTTAAGCTCTTAGAATTCTCCTTTACCAAATGAGCATGGTTCTAACAGCTGGAGATGGGCCTCTTTCGGAAACAGCCCCTTCTGCCCCTCGCCCTTTCTTCACCCACTCCATGCTCCAAGTCTCATTCCCAGGTGACAGTTAGTTGGCTAGAAATTTAAAACTTTTCTGTAACTTTAAACTTAGATTATGTTTTGTTGTAATGTTTTGCACCCTTCTGTTAAAGATGCATAGTTGGGCTCTTTTTTTTTTTTAAACCAAGCCAGCCCTACCCTTTCCTCTTGTCTCTGGGGAATGTGAGCTGATGTTCTTATTTAAGATTTGGGGTTTTGTTTACTATATTGTCTGCTGTTCTTTAGCCAGAAATTCTCTAGTGAGCTGAAGCAATGTGACTGAAGACCAGTTTTTAAATTATGTGTTGGCAAGTTGCCTTATATTTAAAAAGAGAAAAAAGAAAAAAATGCCTGATTGTGTTATGCCAAATGATAGCAACATTAAGTCCTAACTCATTGTTCCCAGTGGTTTTCCTGCCGTCTGTGAACACTGGCACCTCCCTGTCCTGAGCCCCCAGGAGCACCTGCAGCTTCTGGTGCGATGCCTTCTCCCTGTGTGTTGGCCACCATCTCACCCAGGGGCCCCTTCCAGTTCTCGCTTCTGAATGAACACCATTGTCTCCCCTTATCCCTTGCTTGATCTCCAAACCAGATATTTTTTGCGGTAATTTTTTCCAATGCCTCTCCCCAAAAGGTGAGCTGCCATTTTAGGAAATTGGACCAGACACCAACTTGGGGGCTTAAAGTCAAACCTCAAACCCATCTCTTCCTGTGTAGGGGTGCAAGCCTCTGAAGCTCTCACTCCCACCCCTAGTCTGCATGGAAAATATACTGTGACCCCCTGCCCCCCACCTACCCTTGCCTTTGGTGTGAGATGTTTCCTAGTTCACCCTGAGCCCCTCTCCCCCTCTGCCAGCCAACCCCCAACCAGCAATAAGGGTCCAAGCCAGGACCTCCTATCCGCACCCCCTGCCTCCATTCCACACTGCCCCTAGAAGATACCTGGATCCCCACACTGCCCACGTACTGTAGCATTCATTCTCCATCTCCCTCATCTTCTCACCTGTGGTGGTTTATGGGTGTGATGGGGTTTTTAAGATTATTATAAACCAGTAAAATGAAAAAACTCACCTTTGATCTTGTCCTATTCGTTTAATGCTGTCAGTGTTTGAGGTGATCTTTCGTAACGGTTTTTAATATGTCTTATTAAGAGAAGTAATTTCTCATTTTTAAGGGGATCCCTATAGTATTTGTCCCCATCAGAAGCCCTCCCACGCCATTATCCCAGACCAGGTGTGTTCAGTCAGCCCCTGGAGGGCACCTGGCTGACCGGCCCTCCCCCTAGGCAGGGCTGCAGGGGGCTTGGTGGGATTTGGTGGTTAAGAATGGTTCGCTGCCCTTCACTGTTGGTCCAGTTCAATGTAATGCCACTTTCACTCCAAGGACTGTCCCGTCACTGAAAAACGGGGATCCGGTTTGCTAATAAGCCAGCTTAAGACTAAACGACCCTTCCCCCTACCCCACAGCCTTCTCCAACCTTCTCGAACATTTTGGAATTTGAGGACCTCTGGCAGGTGGAAGTAATAGGTGGTGTGATAGGTGGTTTCCTTCCCCCCACCCCACAACCTTCTCCAACCTTCTCGAACATTTTGGAATTTGAGGACTTCTGGCAGGTGGAAGTGATCTGTAGCACGAGAAGTGGCCCTCCTGGTGGTTTGAATCTTCTTAAGGGTTGAGTACTGATGGGAGAACTTTTTGTCTG
The DNA here is from genome assembly GCF_965194805.1 of Balaenoptera borealis. Classification (NCBI taxonomy): domain Eukaryota; kingdom Metazoa; phylum Chordata; class Mammalia; order Artiodactyla; family Balaenopteridae; genus Balaenoptera; species Balaenoptera borealis. Next base: position 45,432,979 of record NC_138879.1, on the reverse strand, counting down.
CAGGGGAAAAAAAAATCCAAAAGAGCTATTTACGTCCTCTCCTCCCTCTCCTCCCCTTTCTCCTGCGTTTGGGTCTGGGCTAAGATGTGATGGAGGGAAGGAAAGATCCCACAGGTTGTGGGACTCAGTGAAGGTGGAATCAGATGGTTAGGTGGCGGCTCGAGTTGAAAGCACCCTCCTGAGCATGCCCTTTTCTGTGGGGTGCCCTTTTGTGAAGGTGCTTTGCCTCCTTTACTCCTCATCCCATCCCTGTGAAAGAAAGCCCTCTTCTGCCTGTGTCAAATGAGACCTGCAGTCAGCCTAGGGTCACAGGGCTAGACAGAGCAGATGGTTGAGTTGAGCCCAGCTCATGCTGTGAGGCAAAATCTGGCTTGAGTTCCACAAGCAGTTATGACTGCCTGCAAAGGCACTGAATGAGGGTTAGGCCTGGGTATGGGGTCAATCGCAATATCCACTGCAGGCAACTGAAGGCGGCACCAGCCTTCTTTGTGAACCTACCGCCTGGAATGGTGCAGTGGCACAGTGCTGCCAGCAGAGGGAGCCCAAGCTTGGTCCAGGGGGGTCTGGCTTCTCTTGGAAGGCTTCTGCAGAAGAGTGGTTCTACCTGTTGCTGCGTGAAGCCCGTGCTTAGGTGAAGGCATTTCCCCTGCTAGAGCCCATGGTCTTCTCTACCAGCTTCCAGGCTTCACAGTACCAAGACAGTTTAGATGAAAGAGCCATCTTTACTTTCTCAGCAAGGCAGCCAGGGCTTCATCTCTCCCTAGATCAGTGAATTTGACCTTTTGAAGGCTAAGTTGGTTAGTTCCCCGGGCTGGCTGTCTCAGGTTCAGACCTTTCCTATCACCTTCTGATAAGGGCTCTTTTCACCTGAGTCTCTGGGAAGTAGAAAAGGCAGGCTACAGCCCTTGAACCTTCTCCATACTAAACAATACTTCCCATACACTGGGCCTCTTCTCAGGGCCAGGCAAGAGTAAGGCACTTTATGCTGATGAGTTAATCTTTATGAATCCAGCAGGACTACTTTAATTTTACCAGTGAGAGTAAGGATGCCCCATGTAGCTAAGTAACTTGCCAAAAAAGCAAGCACATCAAGGATCCAAAACCAAATCTACTGCCAAAATTAAAGGAAGCTAATCTTCTAGTGACTGCTGGAGCTTAAAACAGAATCCAGTGACAGGGGGGAAAAAAATCCAGGCCCTGCCCCAAACTAGCTGAAAGATCACTGAAGTCAATTCACTCCTCTGTTCCTATTTCACCAGTCAAATGTGGATAATCACAGGTACCCATTGAGGCCTGTATGAAAAGTAAGTATGGATGAGAAAATTTGAAGGCTCCTGTGCACAGGTTAGGAGTCCCTGGGTGTGGGCTGGGCTTTGGAGTTAGACTAACATTCATAAAGCACTCACAGACATCCCTCAGTATCCACAGGGAATTGGTTTAAGAATCGCCAGCGGATACAGAAATTCACCAAGTCCCTGATATAAAATAGCATAGGATTTGCATGTAACCTATATACATCCTCTGGTATACTTTAATCTCTAGATTACTTATAATACCTAATACAATGTAATACTATGTAGATTTGCCCATGAGTGGCCAAAAACTTTTGCTTTTTGTAACTTTCTGGAACTTTCCCCAAGTATTTCCAATTCACTGTTGATTGAATTCGAGGATGTGGAACCCACAGATACAAAGGACCGACTATTTTTACTGGGAACATGCATTGTCTTCACCACAGCCCACTAAGATAGGTCCTTTGATTAAAAGCTATTTCACTTGACTGTTGTATTAAAAGAAATAATGCATATAAAGTGCTTACCAGTGTCTGCCACATCAAAAGTACTCAATAAATGGTAGCTATTATCATTAGACCAAGAAAGACCTGCCTACAGCAAGGCACTAGTCCTTGGTGGGGTATCGACCAGAGACTCTAAACCTTGTAAGACGTCCAGAGCCTGCACCTCTCCTCTAACCACTAGAGGGCAGCAGCAGGCAAATGTCCTCCACACAAAACCTAGTGCAGTCCCTCTGTCTTCCACCAGAGGGCGATCCAGCAGTGCAGCTGGATCCTGGGGCCAGAGCAGTTGCAGTCCCTGACTGGTCCTTTGACTTCACAATTGGGCCCTAAGCAACCCAGATGAGTCAGGCTGGAACCAAGTTAATAAATACAAGTCAGGATTTATTAAAAATCAGGGCTCCCCTGCTGTGCCCTTCTGGCACTAAGTAAATAAATAACCAGAGGGGACACAGCTGGGGAAAGGAGACATCAGATCTCAAGACAGATTCTTTAACTACCCCTCAGTTTCCCAACTCCCCCTCCCCCCTATGGCTCTTGGGACATAGCACCAGCAGGCACCTCAGTCCCTGGAAGAGTGTGGCCGGCACCAAGGCATGTCTGCCCTGATCCCAGGCAACAGGCCCCGGGATCGCTTGTTTCCAAGCCCTTGTTGACCCCAAGACCTGCTCTTCCCAGAGGCCAGGGCTGAAGCACCAAAAGGAGGCACCTGAGGGCGGTAGGGAAGGAGGGAGGGGGAACAGGGTAGCAGAACCTAGGCAGCAGAAGCAGCTGTAAGGGGGTCCGGCCCCCTCTCCAGGCTCAGCCTGCCTGATGGAAGTCATTTCCCACCCCCCTTTTTCCTATAGCTGGGTCTGCTCTCAGCTGAGGATCTTTCGGGGCAATTCAACAGAGGCACGGATGAAGACTGCATCATCCCGCACATAGTTTCGCTTGCGGATATCCTGGTGGGAGATGAACTTGGGGTAACCAAACCCCAGAGAACTCTCATCCAGGGAGCCCCGCCAAGTGCCTGGTTTTTGGAAATTCTTCCAGTTTGGGTCAGGGTGAAAGGTCTCAGTGACATGCTGTGGCTTAGCCAGCCCAGGGTCGCTCTGATCCAGCAGGGAGAAGGTGACGCGGCGGGCAAAGGGCCACTCAAGGAGATTGTCAAAGGCACCTGGCAGCACGCGAATGTAGAGCGAGAGATGTGTGCCCTCACCACTGCCATTGCCATTGAGGAATGCAGACACCTGCAGCTTGTAGCCATACTTATGCGTGTAGAAGGCGGGGCTGAAGCACTCGAGGTTGGGCTTGGCTTTGGCCTCCTGTAGCCGTCGCCCGTAACTGCCAATCTTCCAGATGAGCACGCCATCACTGCCCACGGACAGCTCCTCCAGCTCTCGTCGCAGCTCCTGCAGCTCTTGCCGTTGCCGGCTCACCAGGGCACACATCATGGCCAGATGTGGCTTCACGCTCTCCTCCACGTGCCGTGCCATTGCCAGCTTAGGGCACTGTTGGCAAAGCCCCAGGCCATGGGGGAAGAGAGGAGAGTTAGTCGGGGCAAGTTCAGGGGAGAGGGGAGGAGCAGGTACAGGGTGGTGGGCACCCAGCTCTGAATGAGGAAGGTAGGGGGCACTAGGAGGCGGCTGGAGCTGGCTGGCAGGGGAAGGGCTGAGGCTTCAGAGCAGCACAGCAGGGACCACTAAGGGCCTATGTCTGAGGTTTCAAGGACCAAGAAGAGAGCTGACAGGAAGGAAGAGAGGCATCTCACCCTGTGCTTGCAGCCGGAGTCTTTGAATGGGCACAGCACCAGGGCAGTGCTACAGCTGTCCTTGAGGTGGCCCGGCAGATCCTCCCGAGCCATGGTGCCCACGCCACACTGGTTGGGGCATGGCACAGGCAGCCTCGGGCACTGGTACTGGTGGCTCTAGGGCCGCAGAGGCAGAGAGAAGCAGTCAGTAGCCTGACTCCCTGCTACCTGCCCCGCGGCCCACAGCTCAGGAAGGGCCTCACCTGGATGGTGTCAAAGACAAACTCCTTGGTGCAGTAAGTGCAAGCCTGGGTGCGCTTGGGGCACTCAGAGGTGGCATGCTGGGCCAGGAGCCGCCGCATCATGCGGGCACCACACTTGTTCTCACAGTACACACTCTCTTGCGGGCACACACCTTCATGGCTCTGTGGAAACGCCAGAGGGGCTGAGTTAAGGGATCCCTGGGCCACCAGGTGCCCCACTCTCCCTCCACCCTCAGCCAGGCCCCACCCACCTCAAAGGCCTCCCCGCTGAAGTCACAGCCACAGAACTCGCACTTGAGTCGCCGCTTGGGGCAGTCGTGCTGCAGGTGCGCGGGCAGATCCCGGCGGCTCAGCTTGGCGGGGCAGCGGTTGGGGCAGGGGACAACGTTGAAGCTGCAGGTATTCAGGTGGCCCTGGTGGGAGGGGCCGCAGTTAGTGCCTGCCCAGGGAGGGGCAGTCCCCCCACCCCGGCCCCTTCAGAGCCTCACCTGTAGGTGGCGAAGTGGCCCACTCCAGCGGCAGCCCTCCTCACTGTGGATGCAGCGGATAGGCAGGCCCAGTACCTGTACCTCCAGCTCTGGGTCTGGGTAGATCTGGGGGCAAGGAGGCGGGGAACTGGTCAGGGTCAGAGCCTGCTACAGTCCCCAGTTCCCACCTCCTCCACCCCAGATAGCTTAGCTCTCTACCTTAGAGCCAGTAACAGCCCCTCGGTGGAAATTCTCCTCTGTGCCCAGGGATAAAGAGCGCAGCAGGTGGTCTCTGCTCCAACACTAGATTCCAGGGTCCCCAACACGCTAGCCCAGGACGCTCCCTTCGGAGCAGCAGCCAATCAGCCTGCTCAGCCCCAGGCAGCCTCCACACCCTTTGCTTCCTTCCTCCTGGTACAGGGGTCCTGGCCCTCAGCCACAGGGCTGGCCAGCCACCCAAACGGGAGGGGACACTTCTAGTGGGCACAGAGCGGCTCTGTACACCCCCACAGGCTGGGCATCGTGCCTGCCCTACAGGGCAGACTTGGGCCTCATCTGCAAACTGGCCTGGTGGGAGGGAACAGGCCACCTTCGTAGGGGTGCGCGATTCCGCAGCACCGGGTTGACACTGGCCCCGAGCCCACTGGCTGCAGCAGCTCCAGCCTCCACCGAGGGCAAGAGCCGGTACCTGGCACGGTGGACTCACCTTGGCATAGTCCAGAGGAAGTTGATCCTCAGGGCACTTGAAGACTCCTTCACTGTGAAGGGGGAGGGGACAGGGTCAAGGCGCCATACTATGGGAAGAGAGATCCCTGGGCCCCATCCCCTCAGCCAGGGTAGCCTCCTTCCCTCACCAGACTGGTTCCCAGGCAGCCCTACCGGAGAGGGCAAGTAGAGGCCTGAGGGTACCCACTTCTACAGGACCCCCAAAGATCCCAGCTCCTGTCCCGGGGAGGGTGGATTTGGGCCCAGTGGAGGCAGAGGCAGCTGCTTCAGACAGCATTTGGCCAACAGGTGGCAGCTGGCACCCCTCCCCCAGGATGGCAGCTGGACGGCGAAAGGAACAGGCTGCCCAGCCACCCAGCCCCCAGGTTACTTTTCATTGGCTGGGCTGAAAGCCGCTGGGGGAAGGTGAACACGGATGGGCTGAAAGCTGTTGGGGGAAGGTGAACACGGATGGGCTGAGGTTAAGAGCCAGGGCTGCCCAGCCCCTGTGAGGGTGCTCAGCCAAGAACCCAGGGCAAAGGTCAGCTTGGGGCCACCTTACCCCAACTCTCCCCTCCTCCTATGTGGGTGTGTCTTCTAAAGCAAAGAGGAGGAAAGGCTCGCTCCAAGGGACTGTGTTTACACTCCCACCCAGTTCTCACAAACTGCCTGAGAAGGGGCTCAGTGTCCCCATTTTGCAGATGAAAGAACTGAGGCTCATGGGTGAACTGACTAGGTCTGTCTGATTCCACAGCTCAGATAGTTTCTACTACCCTGTACACAGAAGAGAGGCTAGTCCAAGAAAAACTGTCCAGGCAAGCACAGCCAAGACTCTGGTCACTGCACGGCAGGCACCTGAAGCCTGCTGACCCTGTCCGCTGCTCTCCCTCTCCTCCACCAATCCCACACCAGGCTGTTAGCACTCAAGGAACCTGTGGCATGCCTCCTTCTGCTAACATGGCCTTGCTGACCCTAGCCAGGACCAGACATGCATGCCTGGCGCGGCCTAGGCAGGGCAAGGGCTCACCCAGCAGGACTGAAGACCCTCAGGCATGGCATTTCTGGCAAGTCTGAGTCAGGTAGGTGGGAGGCAGGCAAGGATGAAGGCGGAAGCAGAGGCTACATGGCAGCCCTGTCCATGAGGGCACTTTGCAGGACGTGGGCAGTCCATGCCCCAGGTGCCCAAAGGATTTCTAGCACCCACCTCCTCCCCCTGGCCCCACGACTACTACTGGGCATGCTGCCAATGCCAAGAATAATACATGCCCAGGCACTGAGGAGGTATGCCCATGCCCACAGGGTAACCAGGCTTCCTGGACCAACCTGAGTAACAGCGCTGGCAGGAGAAGGGAAAGAGGGGTGGGCCGTGGGGGAGGGGGTCTGCTTGGCTGCTTCAGCAATGTGCTGACTTAGTGATTTTGGAGTCAGGGAGGGGACTGAGGCAAGTCCCCAGGCTTCAGGCAGAAGATTAGCCTGGGCAGCTTGGGGCCCAGCCAGGACAAAGGTTCCCCTAGGGCTATGGACACCCTAGCTGGTAGGGTGGGAGGGGCAGGGCCTGTCCCACCATCCCTTCCCTCCCGGGCCTCAGCGTCAGAGTTCAGGCGCCAGCCGAGGTGGGGAGGCAAGGGCAGACACTGCTCCAGGCCGTGCAGTGGAGGCCCAGGCCCAGGGGAGACGACGGGATGGGGGGAAGGGGCTGTGGGAGAGGAAGAGGGGATTTCCGGGAGGGGGAGGGGAGAAGCAGCAGAGAGGGACAGAAGAGGGAAACAGGCCTGACAGCCCCCTCCCCCGTTCCTTCCCCGAGGCAGTCAGGGTGGGTCAGCTGAGGAGGGGGGAGGCTCAGCTGGCCTCATCTGGAAGCCAGAGGGCCGGGGAAGAGCACGGGAGAAGACAATGGGGCTGTGTGTAGGTAGGGGAGTGTGTGTACACTGAAGGGAGGAGGGAGGCGGGTGAGGGAAGAGGAGGGGGCAGCACAGCAGCTTGTGCAGGAGCATATGTGAGGGCAGGACCGGCCCAGGCTGCGGGGAACCGAAAACAAAGGGCCTGCTGAGATTTCCGCCGGGCAAGGGGCTGCGGAGGACGGAGGGACGGAATCCCAGGGGTGCTCTCCCAGCCTGCGTGCGCCCCACGAACCCTCAGCAAACAGCCTCCTGACACAGGGCACTGGCTGACCCAGCCTTCCCCGGTGCTCTCGGCCCACGACCTCCCCACGAGACGGGGCTCCCTCTTCTTGCCTCCCCACACCCCAGAATGAGCAGGTCCCAGCGTGGACAGGAGACTCAGGACACCGCAGGGCGCCCAGAACTCAACGAGTGCCCAAGAGCCCAGGGAAGACCTGGGTCGGAAGAGGGCAGGGGGCGTTCAGTCACACCCAGGGTGCGACCCCCTCCCTCACGACTTCTAGATCACTCGCGGTACTCAGGACCCCCAGGGGCAGGGAGGGACACGCAACGGGTTCCTGTTTCAGGGGAGATCGGGAGCGTCGCGGTCCTCCCTCTATCGTGCGACCACAAGCAGGCCGGGCTTACACCCGTTAAGCCTTTAGGTAATTGTGCGACCGTGGGCAAATCGCAGCCTTTCTTTGAATTTGAATCTCGTTTCCTCATCTGTGAAATGGGAGAACAATAGCTGCCGTTCTCGGAACGTCCGAAGACTCAGAAGAGCTTAGATGGGTGAAAACTCCGGAGGCTTAAGGTGCTGCGCGGGGCAGAGGGTTTTGTCCTCCGCTTCCCAGAAGGATTCAAAGTTCAAGGGTGAGGCCGTTCTGGCTCTCAGGTGAGGGGGAAGGGCCGGCCACGGATCAGGAAGGGCGTCTTTTCCCACCTCCACCCTGCGGGAAGGCGCGGAATTCTTCCCACCTGGCGCGTGGCACGCGGGACCCTACGGATCAGTGCGTGGGGTCCTCCCTCGGGGCCTGACGTCACCGCCGCCCTGTGACGTCACGGTGGGCGCTCCTGAGGTCACGGGGCGGCGGCGCAGACAAAGGCCCGGCGTGCCTCCGGCCTGGGTCCTCCCGCGGCGGCGTCTCCCACCCCCACCCGCCGTCCCCCGCTCCCGCCGGGCCGCACCTGAGGAACTCCTGCAGGCAGGTGTCGCAGAAGCGGTGGCCGCAGGTAGAAACCTGCACGGGCTCGCGCATGGGCTTCCCGCACAGCGGGCACAGCAGCCGACGCTTGGGCTTCTCCAAGAACTTGTAGTCAAAGCCGGGCATGGCGGGCGGGCACGGGCAAGCGGGGCCGGGTTCGCGGCGGCCCCACAGCCCGCGCCTCGCTCCGGCCGCGCTCCCGGCTGCGGGCGGCGCCGACTGGCAGCCGCGGCCTGCGCCCAGCCCTTGAGCCCGCCCGCCGGAAGAGGGGGCGGGGCCGTGCCCGCGCGGTCCTAGTGTCCGCTCCGCCGGGCTCCCCACCCACCCGGCCGTCCCGCGGCTTCGGGGTCTGCACTCAGACAGGCTCTCCCCCTCCAGGAAGCAGGGTCTCCTCTTTATGCTCGGGAACAGAGGTCGAGGCCCCGCTACTCCCCGGGGGTGGGGTGGGGTGGAGCTCTGATGCTGGATGGGGCGGAGAGCCTCGGGGGACGGGCCGCGCCACAAAGATTCGCTTCTCCGGAGTCAACAGCTCGGCCTCGGGGGCCACGTGTCGCCCAGGGGCCCGGGGCTCCAGCTTCCAGGTGCTAGGCAGCTGAAGCCTGGCAACCAGATCCGGGGAGCCCAGCTGGGTGGGGAGGCCGGGCTGGGAACTGGGCCAGAGGAACCTCGTCCCGGGCCTCAGGCTGCGCCCACATTCCTCTCTCCACCGCGGCCCTGCAGCCCAGATGGAACCCAGCCCAGCCCTGGGGTGGCCGCCACCCCCAGCCCTCAAAAGACCACACTCTAGGCAGGCAGCTGATTTTTTATTGGCGCTACTTCATCTGGGAAACTAGTCTGGTCCAGCCAGCTACCCTTTCTCCCAACGTGCTTTGGGGGAATGGCATGGGGTGAGGGGCAACCTTCAGCAGGGATGTGCTCTGCAGTATACTGCAGCCCATGCACTCCCCCAGGGGAAGGGAGGCACTCAGAGATTGTGTAAACCCCTGCCTCAGGATATAGGCGTGGGGGCGGGTGGTAGCAGTCCCGGGACCTCCCTGCCCCAGGCAATGCAGGGGCTAGGCCTCTGGAATGGCCAGAACAGGCAGGCCCCAGCTTGCCTTACTCCAAAGCACTGAGCTGCTCTCCCAGTAGACACCAGCGACTTATTTTCTAACTGGGCTGGGGGAAGGGGCAGCGTCTAGGTGGAGCCACAGCTACCTCCAGCCTTTTTCTGCAGAGGCTCTGGAGACCTCCCTGCTTCCAAAAGTTACATCTGGCCTCCAACTCTAGCCAGGCTGAACCCTGGGGACATTGACCAAAGATAAGAAGGGGTGGGGAGGGGAAAGAGGGATGTTGGGGGAATAGGGTGGGTTGAGTTTTACATATCCAGGGCCAAAGGCAGAGCAGGGGCTTTACTGGTTCTTATACCCCATTGATGATACAATCCAGGGGGCTGGTCATGCCTGAGGCACCTGCACTTTTCAAGAACATTTACAGGAGAAGCAATATCAGGGTCGTCCAGAGGTGTATCCAGGTGCCTCAAGGGGGGACTGGCTCATCTGTGACTGCTGGAGAGCACAAAAGAGAAATCCCTGCAGCCTCCCAGAGGGCGATGCCTCCAGCAAGCCTCAGCTACTTCCACTCTCACTCCCACACTGGGCCCTGGACTCTGGACCCTGCCAGGCCAGAAATAGAGGTTCAAACTAAACTGGACTTGAGGGTTGGAGGAGAAAGAACACATTTGGGCCCTGGGGAGGAGCGGAGGCAGCCCTTCAGGCACGAGAAGCACCTACCCTTGCCCACCCCGGGGGCTCACTTTTGCCCAGCAGCTTCTGCTTTCATTTATCTGGGGGCTGAAAATGCTTTTAATAATTTGGGCTGTGACCACTGGGGATGGGAATGTGGGCAGGGGCCAGCTGGGTTAACCCTTGTGTGGGTGAGGGTGAAGTTATAACTCACGGCGGATAGCCAGGAGAGTGTTTCCATGGCAACAGGACACAGAAGTCACTGTGTAGGGGTGTGTCTCATCCAGCTGCACTGGCCTAGGGAGTCCAGCATCCTCATCCCTCCTTCCCAGTCGACCTCGGGCCCCTTTGCCCCAAGAGTACACTTCACTTTCTGCCAAAGAGAATCCCAAGGAGAGAAATGGAAGAAAGACATACCTTAGCAAGCAGCTAGCTTCCTAGATTGCCATACTGGCCCCAACATGGGGTTGCTGAGTTCAGTAGCCCTGAGCATAACCCCCCATTGCCCCTGGGTCTGCCCACACCTCTACCTGCCCCCACAGTGCCCACTAATCACCTGCCCCAATGGCCACAGTGAAGGCATCTCCACAGGCCACCATTGCTATCTTGATTCCCTGGAGGCCTTGGACTTGACAAGGTACCCGGCTGACCCGGCGAACGATGGTACCCAACTGCCCATGCTGATTGCTGCCAAATGTGTAGCAGTCACCAGAGGCTGTGGGGGAGGAGAGAGGAAAGGAAGGAAAGGGTGCCTCAACAGAGGGCCCAAGGAAGCCAAGGGAGTCCACCTTTGGCCTCCTGTGCCCAGGTCCTACTTACCAGTTACAGCAGCTGAATGAGCAGTGCCCAGGTCCACACTCAGCAGGGGCTCCCGGTCCAGGGGTGCAGAACCTAGTGGTGTGAAGCTCAGGGCCTCCTCCACCTGCTGGTGTGGGGCAGGCTCCTCCCCTAGGGAGAGATGGTCCAGGCCCAGCTTGTTGAACCTGAGGGCAGAGCCAGAAGCCAAGTCCAGCTGACACAGTTTATATAGATTGTCCTCCCCCCACCTATCTGGGCAGGAGCTGGTGCACCAGGGGACATATCTTACACTGGGTTGAACCCACAGAACACTCAAGCCCCCCTCAGTTCTAATCCCTGGTGGGAGGTAGGCAATGACAGACGGAGCACTGGCAGCTAAGGTGGGGGAGAGGGCGGGCTAGTCACTGTAGTGCACCCAGTTCACATACCTGTTGCTCCCACACGCCAGGGCTTGGCCGGGCACAGTGAGGATCATGGAGGAGTCAATGCCACATACAACCCGCTGGGCTTCCTGTCCTGGGGGCATGGGTACCTGCTGGGGGCAGCTGTGGGACTCCCTGGTGCCCAGTCCCAGCCGGCCTACAAGGAGAAACCGGCACTGGGCTAGTTTGAGCTTTAGGGTTAGTGATACTAGGATAAGGAAGACCCACAGTGCAGCATGAGTGAAGGCTGTTCCTGACTGAAATGCCCATCCTTGGCCCCTCCGCAGGTCAAAATTCTACTCCTCTTTTAAGGCCCTGTTCAGGTGCCACATCTGTCTTCTCCAGGTAGAGTCCCTTGCCATTCCTTGTGTTCCCACACCTCTGGACCTTGGGTGAGCCCTGATGCTGTCTGTCCTCTATCACGTTGGAGATGTGTCATCCTTCCCCCATCTAGACTGAGTCCTCCAGGAGGACAGGGACCCCATCTAAGTCATCCCTAGTTTCAATGCCCAGCCTGATGCCTGACCCAGCGAGGGTCACAACATATATTGCTGGATGAATGAAATCTCTCTCATTATATCATGACCACCCGAAGGAATCGACATCATGTTCATCTTGTCTCAGCACCCAGCACAAGGTGGGTACATAGTGGGTGTGCAATAAAGGTTTGTCGAGTGAATAAATGAATCAGAGAGAAAAGGAGGAGGAGAAAACAGGCCATAGGGTAGAAGATGGCTATGAAGAGGAACAAATCATGGCTGGGGGGTTCCAGAGGCTAGAACAGAGTGAAATCTTACCACCATCTCCGCGGCCCCAGGCAAATAGTTCTCGCTCAGTGGACAAGGCCAGCACATGAGACGCCCCACAGGCCACCTGCACCATCTCATAGCCCAGCAGGGCCTCCACAATGGTGGGCTAGAGAGAGGGGAAGCAAGGGCAGACTGGGCAAGGGGTCTGGACTAGCCACCTGGCCTCAGCATCCTCTGTAGGGATGAAGTGGGAGGCTGCAAATTCTCATGAGGTGGCTGTCTCTTTAACTCCCCCCCACACATATTGCAACCACTGGGGAAGCCTGGTCTTTCTGTACTTCCCCAGATGCTGCCCAGAACAGGTGCAGCCTGGGAGCCACAGGGACCTGTGGCTGCTGGGGATTCCCCTGCCCCCAACCTGGGTGTCAGCTCTCAAATGTGGGCTGCTTGCCCTCTCCCCACTTCCTCCTCCCCAATGTACACTCAAAACCCACCTGGCTGATATCATTGAGGCTGCCATGGCCTAGGCACCCATTGCTGCCACTGCCAAAGGTCATGATGATGCCTCGGTCTGGGAAGGGGAGCAGTGAGGAAAGGTAAAGGAAAGAGGTTAGGCTGTTTTTCCAGACAGACCAGTGCAACGTTGGATCAGAGGAGCAAGAAAAAGTTAGTTGGAGGCTAGGGCTGGAAGAATTGGATGGGGAGGGGGAAAGGACTGGGGTCTTTCTTCCCAAGTGTGTGACTTTGGACAAGTGTCAGCCTCTGAGTCTTAGTTTCTAGATCTGTCAAATGGGGATGATATAGCTGCCTTGTCAGGCCTACTGTGAGGGTAAGGGAGATCGGGTAAGTAAAGCACTCCCTGGAAGGTAAAAGCATTATTAAGTGAGCAGTTAGCAAATGATAGGCAAGGAAGGGAATTGCTCTGGGGGGGGTCTTCTTATAGCTGAGTCCCCACAGGGTAGTCCCCTGACCGGCTCACCAGTCAGGCAGGCCGTGAAGAGGTCCCCACAGGCCACGTGCTTGATAGTCACACCCGACTGGCCCTCCAGGAAACGGGAGACGAACTGGGGCTGCTGCTGCTCCACCGCCCCAGGGAGGAGGGCGCCCCCTCCAGCGCCTAGGGGCGGGGCCTGCGAGGGGACAGGGGAGGGCGTGGGCGGCGCCTGAGTGCTCAGCTCCTGACCCACGCCCCCCTCCATTCAGGCCCACCCGCCGCCTGCTCACCTCCCAAAGTATGAGGCGCCCGGAGCGCGTGACGCCAGCCTTCTGCGTGCGCCCCGCTGCCACCTGGACCACCTCTGTGTTGAGCATTGGCAGCCGCAGCGGCACACTGAGCCCGCCACCCCACGCGTACACCGATGACAGCGGCGGCGGAATGGCCGGCCGGGCAGGTCCCCGGGGGACACCTGCGGGGACAACTCATCAGGCCTATTAAATTGGTGGGATGGACTTCCCTGGTGGTCCAGTGGATAAGACTCCACGCTCCCAACGCAGGGGGGCCGGGTTCGATCTCTGGTCAGGGAACTAGATCCCGCATGCGTGCCGCAACTAAAAATCCCCACGTGCCGCAACAAAGATCCCCATATGCCGCAACTAAGACCGCGCACAGCCTAAATTAATTAATTAATTATTTTTAAAAAATAATAAATTGGTGGGAATGCCATGGTGTCCGTCGGAACCCCTGCGGTCGTCCCGACTTACCTCTGCAACGGCCACTGGTGGTCCTGCCCCCTGTGCTGCCGGGAGCCATGGGTGGCCCGGTGGCCAGGGGCTTCTCTGCCCTGCAGGACAGATGGGGGCCTCAGGACAAGGACCCTCCCTGGCAACCCCACACCCAGAAATGGTGGACTTGCCGAGAATGCCCCTCTCTGCCCCAGGCCTACTGTGCTCCCACGGGGTGCCCCACTGCTGCCCAGGGCCCCCTCCCTGCACCGGCCTCCGCATGCGGACGCTGCCCAGGTCGGTGTGGAGGTTGAGGAGCGCCCGGATGCAGAGGGGCTGCGCCATGATGTGGCTGAGCGGTGGCCGCTGTGCAGGCTCCAGGCTGAGCAGACTCAGAACCAGCTGGCGCAGCTCAGGGCTGTACCGGTCAGAGATGGGCGCAAAGGTGCCGCTCATGATCTTCAGCACCAGCGCTGGCAGGTTCTGTGAAGGCACCACGTGTGGGGTTGGCCAGAACCTCAGGCCAGGCTCTTAAACTGCAGCACCCCCAGCTCCAGCCCCAGCCCCTAGCCTGGTGGGGTGGTCACAGCCCTGCACTCAGAAGCCATCGGTCTGGTGAGGGGGCTCCCAGGATGATAGGGGAGCCAAACCCTGCTTTCAAGAACCTCTGATAGGGGAGCTGCAGCCATGTCAGCTGGCTGCATGTTGGGAAAACTCACGTCTTGCCCTTAGGAGGGTCCCTAATCTGATGGGAGAGCCCTACCCTCAGGAGCCCTCAGTTTAATGGGGGGACCCAAGCCCTACCCTAAGGGACCCATAGTCTTAGGGAAGCCACAGCCCTGGCCTGGGGTAATCTACCAGTCTGATGAGAGAGACATAAGTGAGCCACAAGAGAAGAAACACAGAAGTGGTTGGAGCCAAGGACTTCAGGAGATAGAGGTAGGGATTTCCCAGTTGTCCCCCTGGGGGGGACTTACTCACCGCAGCCTCAAAGGCCCTCTTGAGGCTGGCCAGCTCATATAGGACACAGCCCAGGGCCCAGATGTCACTCTTCTGGTTGTAGGGCTTGCCCTCACACAGTTCAGGGGAAATGTAGCATGGAGTACCCACCACCTGCAGGAGGGAAGCTGATATTACAGCCCCGGGTTGGGAGGACCAAGGCTCTGCCCAAAAGCCCACTTAGAGACAGCTTCTCCCCAAAGTAGGCAAAAGTGCTTCCTCCTGCAGGACCATCCAGCCAGGGACTAAGGGGCCAAGGTCTTGGGGGTGTGGGGCTGGGGACAGGGGTGCAAAGTAGACCTTGGCCCTCAAAACCTCCAGCACCCTTGAGGTCCCCTCCATGCCCAGGCACCGTGTAGGCCTTGCTCTTGCTGCTAAGGATCTTGGAGATGCCGAAGTCACCAATCTTGACGACCATGCGGTGTTTGTCTAGAAGGATGTTTTGGGTCTTGAGGTCCCGGTGCAGGATGAGGTGGGTGTGCACATGATGCAGCGCCAGCAGGATCTGCACAAAGAAGTGCAGGATGGTCTCCTCCTCCAGGAGGGAATTACAGCGCTTCTGGATGAACTCAGCCAGGGTGCCACCTGCAGCCGCAAGGAACTAGTCAAGATCCAGGCTTCTCCATGCTTGAGATTTTCCTTTTATGAAACTAAAGACCCAGACAGGGCAAGGGCCTGCCAGTGTCACACAACTGGGGTCAGAACCCTATACCTCTGACCCTCAGCCAAGCCCATTCCAAGGAGGGAAGCTGGCTGATCTGTGCCTGCCTGTCTCAGAGGTGAGAGGCCCTTGGAGCCAGGCCAGTGCAAGGAGGCTGGCCCACCTGGTGCATATTCCATGGCGATCATGAGAGCCTTGTCCTCCAGGAAGTTCTCGTAGTACTCAATGACATTGGGGTGGTTGAGCAGCTTGAGGACCTGGCACTCATTCTGGGCTGCCTGCCTCTCTTCCTTGGTCATCTGCTCCACTGGGATCTGCTTGATGATCACCAGCTTCTGGTCAGCCTTGCGAAGGCACAGATGAACAATCCTGAGGACATGGAGTACAGGAGTGGGTACCAGCTGAGCTTCCAGCCACATATCAGGCAGGGCAGACCTGGTGACTGGGAGTTTCTTAGGACAAGGGAATTGGCACCTAGACTAAGAAGTCATCTAAGTTAGTGCACAGAACACTGAGTTTAGGAATAGGGAGAACCGACCACAAGCTGTCTGAGACCTTGGGTAAGTCGTTTAACTTATCTGGGACTCAGTTTCACCACAGGCACAATGACTGTGCCTAATAAAGTTAGTCTTGGTCTCTGTAAGTCTGCATAGACTCTGGAGTTAACTGCCTGGATCAAATCCTGGCTCCTCCTCTTACTAGTTATCTGGTCTTAAATTATGTGACATCAGGATCTGGAAAATAGGATCGATCTCATAAGGTTGTTGAGAGGATCAAATGAGAAAATGCATGTACTGCACTTAGCACAGCGCCTGGCACATCAAAAATACTCAGTGAGTAGGAGCCATTCATTTTATTATTTTCTGCCAATTCTGTAGTCAGTGTTCATAAAAGCAGGGTTTTGTTCTTTCTCCTTCACCACTATAGCCCCAGTGCATAGCCTAGTGCATACCCCAGCACTTAGTAGGAGCTCAATAAGTATCTGTTGAATGATGGACTATCTAAATATCAACTGTATATCTCCAGCTCAGACCTCTCCTCTGAGCCTCAGACTTACATATTCAACTACCTGCTTTGCATCTCTACCTGAATGGCTGGCAAGCATCCTGAATTTTAACAAATACAAAACTCTTGATTCCTGCCCTTGAAACCTTTCCTTCCTCAGTTTCTTCCATCTCAGTAAATGACACCACCATCCCCCAGTTATTAAAGTCCCCCAGTTAGTAAAGTCAGACACCTGAAAATCATGCCAGAATCTTTCCTCTATCTCACACTAACATCAGTAAATCTTGTTTCTACTACCTCCAAAATACTGGGAACCCACCCATTTCTCTGTGTCTTCTGCTGTAACCCTTGGCCAAATTATCATTTCTTGCCTAAAATACTGCACTAGACTTCAAATGGTCCCTTTCACTCTTGTCACCCTCCAATCTAAATTCTACACAGCAGCCAGAGTGACATTTTAAAAGTGCAAATCATATCAAGACCATTCCTTTGCTTAAACCTCCTTTCCTTTACACTGCAAAAAATTCAACTTCTTTACCTCAGCCTACAAGGCCGTAATTTGGTTCCCACCCTCTGTGACAATCACGTTTTATTCCACTGGTTACCTTGCCCACTACATTCCAACTACATTAGTCTTTTTCTCAGTTCTTTGAATACTCTGAATTCTTTCCCACGTGAGGACCTTAGCATAAGCTGTTTCCTCCGCCTGAGAAGCTCTGCCTTTTTCAGACTACATACTGGTCCTCATTCCTCAAGTCTTGGTTTGAAACTTCACCTCTCAGAGAAATTTTCCCTGACCATTCTAAATGAATACTCCCTGGTGTTGTACTCTATTCTCGCCGTTTGTTAATCACTGCTTTAACAATGTCCTGTTTATTGTATAATTTTCCGATCGTCTGTAAGCTCCGAGAGGGAAAGGAGCACGCCTGTTTGGTCTTAACTGTATACCCAGTATCGAAAGCCTGACGTGTATAGTTGCTGCTCAACATTTGTTGAATGAATGAGTCAGGATCAAAGAACAAACTCTGCGGGGGGCCGCAAAGGCTGGCCGGGGGCGTGACCTCCTTGGAGGCGGAGTTTCCCAACCAGGACTAGGACAGGAAGCCTGGGCAGGGCTTCCCGGATTAGGCGCTCACGCATCGGGGCGGGGCTAAACGGGGAGAGATTTTGCTGTCGGAGTTGGGGCTTATTTTCCCTCTCCCCGAGCAATTGCCTCCCCCAGAGCCCTGGCTCACCCGAAGGCACCTCTGCCCACCACTCGGATCCGCTCGTACTTCTCCATCTCATTTCTCAGAGTCACATTTCCGGAACCCCCAATCTCAGACACAGCGCGTGCGCGGGCCCGCCCTCTCTAGAACCACGCCCCCTGCACTGCAAGATAATTGAGGGGGCGGAGCTAGTGGAGCTAGGTGTTGGTTCAGCCTCTCATTTGTCTCCGCTAATTTGCACCATCCCTGCAGTCCGGATCCGCAGTCGCCCTCCCAGGGTGCAAGGAATGGGGCGATATGCCATTTCTTGGCACGCCCCGCAAAAGCCAGCACCATACCAGCTACTTCCTACATACGTGGCCGCATCCGGCCCTCGCAAAGCTTCCTTAGACCGGAGGGGTTCCCAGCGCAGGCCGAGTGAGGGTGGGAAGAAAGGACCGATCTCTCTCTGCCCCACTCTTTGGCCACTAGTGACGCTGTTTCCGAAGCAGAGGGCAGATTCTCATTGACACGCAAACGATAAACACTACCAAAACTGAACCGAGTCGGCGCTCTTGGTCTGTGGGGCAGGGTGCCGGATTAGTTTCGTGTTTGCCTAGGGAGGGACCGGGGAAACCCCGATCTGTGCAAGTTGATTCACCTAGGGAGGACGTGACGCGGTCTCCGGGCTGTCCCGACTAGTGAGCTAGTGAGCACTGCGCTCGTCAACACCCTCAACTCCCCAACGCACACATACAACGCTGCCGCTGCTGCAGAGTAATCTGCCTTCAGTTCTCAACTAGAGAGAACCTCCTTGGGGGAAGATGAGAAGGAAGTGGACTACTACCTGAAAGCGTCGGGGAGAGGGGGAAAGACCCTTGTTCGGCTCATATGGGTTCAAGGCTTCTGCCCAGAGGTAGGGGGTCGGTTAGTACAATTGTCTAAGATCTTGACCAGAAGTGAGCTTAATTCCAGGTCGCTCCCTGGCGCTTTCTGCCCTTCACGAGTTCCATAAAAGCTCAGTTTAGGGAGCAGGAAGGATGGTGATTAGCTAAGGGATGGCATCCCTATTTCTGAGTGGGCGAGGAACGTGAGGAAAGAGGTGTTTATCTTCAGCTCCCACCCTGCCCCTTGAAAGGGTGCCCAAACCTACCCACATGGAATGACTGCTGGAAGGGCCCCTCATGAGGGCCCCTCAGTCTGGCTCAGGCCGCTGTGGCTGTCGGACAAAGCTGCCCTGTGAGCAAAGGGGAGAGCAGAGGGGAAGGCCGCTCAGCCGGGACACTCCGTGCTCTCACCTAGAAACCGATCGGGCCTTGGTTGACCAAGGAGTCCCAGAGGGGTTAATGTGTAACCTTGGAGCCATCAGGGGAGGCAGAACAAACACCCAAACCGCTTTGCGCCTCGGGTTTCTGGCTTTTCCTCCCTCTCGCAGCACCTCCACCACCTGCCCCCCCGCCCCCGCCCCCGCCCCCGCCCCCACTACTCCTTTCTCCTTTACCCCCGCCCCCGCCTCTCCGCCGCCCTTCAGTTTGCCTGGTTCCTTCGCCGGCGGGAGGGGATCCCGCGCCACGGTGAGGACAGGCTGACACCTAGTGGTCTCGAGCTGCAACTGCTCCAGGCCACTGGCCTGCGGAGTGAGAGTCACCCCAGCGGCCTGGGCAAATCGGCCGTCTTCCCCGCCCCAGCCTCCAGGGAGCAGGGAGGAGAGAGCTGGGACTGTCTGAGGGAGGATTGTGACTGCCGCGCGGCCCCAGGAACCCAAGAGCCGGATGGGAGGATGGGTGATGAGTTAGTCGACAGTTTCTAGGCACCGACTCGGTGCGGGACGAGGTGGAGGCAGGTAAACGTGTTCGTCTTGCGCTCGAAGAAGCTAGTGATCCAGTGGAACAAGGTCCGGGCGGAGATCACAGTCCGAAGCGGGGCACCGGCTGGTCCCCAGAACCAGGGATTAAGGACGTGGGTTGTGACGGGCCTCGCTTAGTTCTGCCCACAGAGGAGTTGAGGGCGGGGAGAGAGAGTTCTCTCAGTACCCGCCCAGGCAGGGGGAGCCGGGACCCCTGGGGGAAGTGGGCATGCGGGTTAACGAGGCCAAGCGAGCGAAGTGGGGCTCCGTCGGCAGTCGGGAGCTGCCAGCGAGGGGTGGCTCGATGGCAGCGCCCCCAGGACAGCCCATTTTGCCCGAAGTCCGCGGGAGCCTGGAGGCGCCTGGGGGGGCCCCGGGAAATGGGGCTCGCGCCCTCCGCGCTGCAGAGGCGCCGGAGGGGCGGGGACAAGCGGGCGGGGCGGGGCGGGGCGGGGCGGGGGCGGGGGCAGAGGCCGGCGGGGAGGGCACTGGAGGAGCGAAGGGGCCTAGAGGTCTCCACCGAAACCGTGTGTGTGAGGCCGGCGGCCGGCAGGAGAGGCGTCCGGGGTGGACTGGCCGGAGAGGGAGCACCTTTCCCGAACGGCCGGAGGAGGCCACCTAGAGGGCGGACAGACAGAGGCAGGGAGGGCCAGCATGCCCCCAATGCTGTTCCCCGCCCTGCCGCTGCTCCTGGGCGCCACGCTGACCTTCCGGGCGCTCCGGCACGCGCTCTGTCGCCTGCCCCTGCCTGCGCACGTGCGCGCCGACCCCCTGCGCACCTGGCGCTGGCACAACCTTCTCGTCTCCTTCGCCCATTCCATTGTGTCAGGGATCTGGGCGCTGCTGTGGTGAGTGAAGGACTGGGGGAGTGAAGGTGGCTAGGGGATCCCGCATTACTCTTTCCATCACTCACCGGCGGGCTAAGGCCCAGGCAGTCTCACCCGATTCCCGGTTTAAAATGCTGTCCAATCAGGAGCGGCAGCAGCGCCAGGGGAGGGGGGGGGGGGTGGTTCTCACCTGGGAAACAGGAGACACCTGGGTTTCAGCCGAGCCCCTCCTGGCTCCCCCGTCAGCCAATAGCGCCAGCCCAGACCCTCCGGGGACTGGCAAGGGTAATGGGGGTGGGGGGAGAGTTGTGGGTCCCTGGGGATACTGAGATGAGAGCCTGCCTTTTCCCTTCCCTTCCAGTATATGGCAGACCCCTGAGATGCTGGTGGACGTTGAGAGCGCATGGTCGCTTTCTGGCTATCTGCTTGTTTGCTTTTCCGCAGGTAGGTCTTCCCCAGGAAGCATTAAAAAGGGGGGACAGGGATAAGCTTCTTGTTCAGTACCATTTATGACCTCTTCCCCCAACCCTCCGCCAGGGTACTTCATCCACGACACGCTGGATATTGTGGTTAGCCATCAGGCACGAGCTTCTTGGGAATACCTCGTCCACCACGTCATGGTGAGAAGCAGGGGATGTGGTATAGGCCTGGTGCTAGCAACCTAGTCTCAGCTGTCTTTCTGAACCTGGGAGGTAAAGACCATCTTTTCTTAACCCCATCCCCACCCTGTGTCCCACATCTCATGCTAGAATGCTGAGGGCTGGCAGTCTCTGGGCCCTTGCTTCACTATTTGAGGCCAGCAATCATGGCCTCGCCTTCTTAGACTGGAAACTCCACCC
The DNA here is from genome assembly GCF_965194805.1 of Balaenoptera borealis. NCBI lineage: Eukaryota > Metazoa > Chordata > Mammalia > Artiodactyla > Balaenopteridae > Balaenoptera > Balaenoptera borealis. The sequence goes on along the minus strand of NC_138879.1, from coordinate 45,412,213 downwards.
AGAGAGAGAATATGTGGGCAGGGATCAAAATTTAATCTTTTTGAATCCACTATAAACTATATTTCAGAAAGAAGCAAATAAGGGAAGATTTCCTACCCCTCACTCTGGTAGCCTTGTTATTTCCACCAACTTCCAGGAAAGCCTTGACATCTGGGTTCCCTAACCCATTCTCTTCCTTGCCTTGTAGGCTATGGGTGCCTTCTTTTCAGGCATCTTTTGGAGCAGATTTGTTGGTGGGGGCGTCCTAACACTGCTGGTGGAGGTCAGCAACATCTTTCTCACAATACGCATGATGATGAAGATCAATAATGCCCAGGACCTCCTCCTCTATCGAGTCAACAAATACATCAACTTGTTCATGTACTTTCTCTTCCGCCTGGCCCCTCAGGCCTACCTCACCCATTCCTTCCTGCGTTACGCCGGCCAGAGGAACCTGGGGACCTTTCTGCTGGGCATACTGCTTATGCTGGATGTCATGATCCTCATCTACTTTTCCCGCCTCCTCCGCTCTGACTTCTGCCCCCAAGGTGTCCCCAGCCGGCAACACAAAGACAAGTTCTTGATTGAGTGAAAAGCGCAGTTAGGGACTTGTGGCAAGAACAGCAAACACAGCCAAGAACACCCTCACAGGGACTGAGAAGAGACTTAGCCCCTTGCCTGAGCTGTCCTCTGGGGCCAGCCACTCCACCTTTCAAACCTGCACCCACTATTGAAAACACTAATGAAAGCACTCTTCTGAAGTCCTTGTCCTTCCTTGGGCAAGGGGTGAGGGAAGCAGACAGACCGGTTGGACATGGTAGATGGCTATGGGCACAAGGTGCTACCGGAAAGCCAGCCAACCCACACTGCCCTGAAATGGATGCTAATGAAAACTCTGGATATTGGTTTCATACAAAGCCTCTTCCAGAGATAAAGGAAGGGGTTCTTGCAAAGCCTCTTGCTTGGTCTCTTACCTCATGATGGAGGCCAAGCTGTAGTTGTCCTACGACAACCAACTCTAGTCTGGGTCACAAATATCTGTTACAGGTATGGTGAGGTGATAGGGCTGAGTGTTCCAACAGGTTAAGGAGACCAAGAGTCTTGCCCAAGCCCTGTTACTTAGGTGTGTATATACCACAGTATGGCCTCCCACCCAGAAATCAACATAAAGAAAAGAAGCATACATATAGTGAAAACTTTTATATTTAGAATTAGTCAGCTGGACTCAGTTTAGATGATCCCAATCTGAAAAACAAAAGGGAGCTTTGTTACTGGGAGTTGAAATGTGAATATTAAGAGGGAAATGTCAAAGTTAAAAAGCAAATTGAGGGCACATGGTGAGGGGTAGGGCCTATTAAAGAAGGGGCGCAGTCAGTCAGTCGAAACTAATCACCGAAGTCAGGGTTTGGTCACTACAGACACATCATTTGCACCCAGGAAGGGGGAGGTGTTAAGGAGTTTGTAGCAAAGGAAGCTTACTTTGTTGGCAACATCCAAAGCGTCATAGTCAGGAGCCAGTCGAACATATGCCTTCTTCTCTCCATCAGGCCTAGGGTGGAGAAGGAAGCCTTAGTCCCTACTGCCCTCACTGCCCCCATGCCCTTCCTTCCTCCCCAGTCTTCTGGCGTATTGGTGGTTCCTTTGTTCATGTCATTTCCCCCCCCCCCAAATAGTGATTTTTCCATCATTTGCGCAGAGGGGGTCAGGGAAGCCACTAAGCCACAAATGAAGCCAATTCCATTTTATGGGAAACACCACAGGCATTCTGACAATAACTGTATCTTACTCTAGGGTCTGCTTCTGTCTAGAGGTAGGGATCAAGAAAATGAGCACCAACCCCTTAAGTCCTAGAGGCAGGACAGCTGATGTTTCCTCAGAAGTCCATACTCCATACAAGGGACTGCAATTACAGCAGGGGCTGCTCACTGGGAAGTCTACTTCTGATCCCAAAAGCAGCATCAAGGAATTTCATACCATTCAGGTTTCCTGGCTTCTGACAAGAGGCCCAGAGGCCCCGGGCTCCTCCCCATCCCACAGGACTCCACTCACCTGATCAGGGTGTTGACCTTAGCCACATCAATGTCATAGAGCTTCTTCACAGCCTGTTTAATTTGGTGCTTGTTGGCTTTGACATCCACAATGAACACCAGTGTGTTGTTGTCTTCTATTTTCTTCATGGCTGACTCGGTGGTGAGGGGGAACTTGATGATGGCATAGTGGTCAAGCCTGGGAGAAAGGCAAAATGGGGTCAACTGGCTTGGGCCCAGTAAAATAAAGAATGGGCCCTCTTTTGGAGCCCAAGTGCATCAGACAATGAGGTAGCAATCATTTGCGTCAGACTTTGGTCGCTGAACAGTGTCATCACATGCACCCTGAAACTTAGGGACCTGGAGCCTCAGCTTGGGGACATCTCAAGGGCTTTCACCCTTTAAGTGATTAAAGAATCATTTTTGAGTTCCAACCTTCTTCATTCTTTTACCTGACCTCAACATTTCTGAAGAGCAAATTTCTAGAAGAAATTTGAGACTTTAGAGGTTAGACAACTTAACCCCAGAGCATAAAGTTAAGACTATGGAATCTAGAAACTCAGGCTAGGGTTCCAAAGAATGTTGGTGCTTCACTATGAGGCTGAATTGACTGTTTTGCCCCCTTTGGTTGCTGAAAACTGGCTTACAAGCCATCAATTCTTGAAAGCAACTTTTTATTTACAGCTCAGGTTAAAGTTACAGTGGCCATCTAACACAGCTTTCCCCCTGAAATTTGGAGAAGAAAGGCTCTATTTGCCTGGGTACACCATCCTCTTTTGAAAGTAGAGATCAGATCTCAACCTCTCATCACACTAAATTCTAGGTCCAAATGGCAGTAAAAAGTCTGTCAAGTCCATTTCTCCGTGGACACAATCCACTCTCCTGCCTTTTTCTTAGGAAGCAGTGGGAGGACCCACTGGTGGTAACCACTACCATGGCTCTACTCTAAACTGTGCTCCCTAAGGTCAGTCGTTACCACTAGAGACACCGAAACACTCAAGTACCCTAACCTTTTCCACTCACTCCCCCAACCATTCCTTGACTGTAAACATTTGGGAAAGTGAATGAAAAGAAGTTGCCATACACTGCTACAGGTCTTCACTGTCCAATACAGATGAATGAATCTCATCAATCTAGAATCATCCCACATCCTCACCTTCGAGGACTATTCCCCACAGCAAAGATTTAAAAAAAGTGCAACGAGGAGCAACCTAAACCTGGAACCCCCAAACAAAGAACATCTAAGTCCCACTTTATACTCACAAGAAAGTAGACTGCATATGAAACAATGATTAACCTAACAATTCGCTAATCTTGACAGTGACTCTGGGTTGTTTTAAACAATTCCTGCTAATATGCTAAACACGCCTCCTTTCGTTCTTAAACAGGGCATTATTCTCCTCATACTTCCTTTAGAGAAGCACACTAGGTACCAACGTGGTTTTGAGAAGCCATGCTCTAGGTTTGGTAAATTTCCAAATTACCAATGGAGGATATCCAAACATCTTTTCAAGGGTACGGGGCAGTACTGACTTGTTTCTCCTAGGGGCGCTCTTCCGAGGATATTTGGGCTGCCTCCTGAGCCGCAGTGTTTTGGGCCGTCGGAAGGTGGGTGACGTCCGGATCTTCTTTTTTTTGTGGCTGTGTACGCCTTTCAACACTGCTTTCTTGGCCTTCAAAGCCTTTGCTTTGGCTTCGGCTTTCGGAGGGGCAGGGACTGAGAGAAGGAAAGAAAACGAGGGTGCGGGATTCAGAAATCAATCACTTCTGGCCTCAAGACCCATAGTGGGCGCCCGAGGCCACACGTGCATCAGTGGTTCCTTTGAAGACATCACAAGTCTCAGGAGTTTAAAATTTTTCCATCATATGCACGATTCTAGGGGGAACTTGGGATACGATGAGAAAGAAACTAGCAATGACCAAACGCTTGACACTTGCTAAAAATGTGAACTAGTAATTTTATGTACAACATCGTCCAGCCATCGGCGGACAGTATATAGCCCCATTTAACATGGCGATAAAAGGGAAGATGAGAGTACCGATTCCTTACAGGTCTAGAGACATGGAGCGCCCCAGAGCCGACTGTCTGGCTGTCCCCCGCAGGTGGTACCGGCCGGGCTTGCCTCCCCAACACCCTTCACTGAAGCCCAGACCATGCGGCTGGGCCCACGCGCTCCTCAGCGTTGCCAAAACTCGAGGAGCGGCCCCACAGCAGACACCGCAAGGCCTGGCCCAGCCATCATCCTCTCAGTTCATTCACTCTGCGGGGACCCCAGGCCAGCCAGCTGTGTATCCCCAACCCCGGCACACACCTTCCTTCTTCGCTTTCGGCGCCATCTTCGTGAAAAAGGCTTCCGAGACTTGTTCCCACGGGCTTATAGAGTCAAGTCTCACAGAAGACTCGCGATACTTTTTACTTAAAGCTGATTGGATACTCTGCAGCGCGGCGCCCGCCGGGAATGGTAGTTAGATTTTATTTCCTCGCGAGAGGGATTAAACTAGCACCACCCCTCCGTTTGTTTGACCCTAAAGCTTCATGGGGGTTGTAGTTTTTTGGAGACGCGTGTTTATTTTATGTGGCGGGTGGATGGTGTAGCCTGCGGCTGCACGGGACTGAACGCTTCACATCTTGAGCAACTTTAGGGAGGAGGATTACAAGATTGCAGTTCCACTGCAAACTGGAATTAATATACTGTAGTTAGATTGACTCAGGTAGAGTGAAGCAAAATTCTAGAACGTTAGAGCAGAATTTGCCCAGTCCAACTCCCTCAGACATCTGTGGAAATTGAGGTCGAGAGAGGGGACACGGCTTATTTATAACACGGTGATTAGGTGGCAGAAAAAGTCGAGTCAGGCGGAGGGGAAGAGCGAAGTGTCAGAAGAGGTAGGAGGTGGCCACATTGCCCCTATGACAGATTTCATGCATCTTCCCGATAATACTGTTGAAGAGACTCTACCAATTATTCCAAATACCCAGCGATCAGATTTCTCCAGGATACGCTCGTTCTTCATGGGAATAAGTTCATTCACAGTCCCCTCCCTTTAAGCAGTCTTCTCTTCCTTGCTCCAGTCATCTTTGCATCCCCAAATTCAGTTCCTGACACAGAGCAAGGTTTAGTAAACGCTTGGGTTTTCTTCTTTGAAGGACTGTGCTTACCTCATATCACATCGCCTTTCTGTCCTCCCCCTCCTCTCTTGGAATCACCTTTGAAGGTGAGATTTGTTGTGTGCTACTCCTTCTTCTAGCCTGCAGACTGCAAAAAAGAAAAGTCCTGGGGGAGTGGGGGTGGATTTCAATGGGGTCAGAGCGAAGAACGCCCATACCAAAGGAGAGTCCCCATGTCCCAGAGCGGTGACTTCTCCAAAGGGAGGAATTCTGGGTCCCCTAGCCCTCCTTTATCCTCCACCAAGGGAGGCAGCTTGGTCTTCGGCGCCCCAGGCCCCCAATCTAACACGGCAGCCTTGGAGGAAAACGCACCAGATTTCGGACCTCTCTCTCCTTGGTGGCACCTCGTTCCGACCCTGGCACCCCCTCTACGCTCCCCACCACCACCTCCCAGGGCAGAAGGGCGAGTGGGGGCAGACCCTATGAGTCACGTCCTGGGCCTGGAGTTGAGGAGGGAAGCACCGCCTCTCCTAGGGCCCCTTCTCTCCCCCTTTCCCCTCCCGCTGGTTCCTGGCGCAGCCAGATGCTGCGCAGCGATCACCGATTCCCCATCACCAATTCGACTGGGTAAGGGTCCCCATGGAGGCTCCGCCCGGCACAGGAGGTGCAGGGGAGAGAGACCTGGGGGATCCCGATCTGGGAAGGTTCCAACCAGGGTGAGGGCGGGCCCGCAGCCGGGTGAGGCGTCTGCAGGGGGAGCCTGACCTGGGGCAGCGCTGGCGGGAGGAGGGGAGGGGGAGGCTGGGGCGGACTGCGAGGCCTGGAGCTGCCGGGAGAGGGGCGGGGGGCGGCCCTTTTCCAGGAATTTCCGGGGATCAAGTTACAGCGCTTGCGAAGGGAGAGCCGAGTGGGACGCGAGGCCCTGCAGCGCACTGGGCCCCTCGCCCCCTCCTCCAGCAGTCCACCGGCCGTGCTGTGCCGTCCCTGCCCACACTGACCCCGTGTGGCGGGGCCGCTCCGCGCCCCCGGGCTTCTCTGTTATGGTAGGGTCGCCTCAACCCCGAGTTGTCGTCGGGTCTTCACGGCCTCGAGTTATTGTAGGAACTATCCGGCCCCGGGTTATTGTAGGGTCTGCGCGGGCTCGGGTCCCCCCAGACGGGACTCCACGCCCCAACTTGGCGGCCGAGGGGTCTCCTCGCCCCCGAGTCGTCCTGGGGACGCCCCGGGCCCGGGTGATTGTGGGTTCGCCCCGGCCCCGGGTGATTGTCTCATCCCCGTGGCCCGCGGTGGTTGTAGCGTCCCCGAGGCCACGGGCTCCCGTAGGCTCCCCGTGGCCCCGAGTTATAGTCGGGACCCCTCGGTCGCGGGTGATTGTCGGGTCTCCACGGGCCCGGGTCGCTGGGGCGGATCAGGCCTCCGCGCCTTCTCAGGGCGCCCCGCAAGGCCGCAGGCAAGATGAACATTCTGGCGCCGGTGCGCAGGGACCGCGTCCTGACGGAGCTGCCCCAGGTAGGCGTCAGGGCCACGTCGGGCTTCTGGCTGCGGTGGGTGTGGGCGGGGAGGAGGCGGCACCAGACCAGTTACAGGCTTGGGCCCAGCCCTGCCGCCCAGCTAGGCCTGCTGCTTCTGGGTGGTCCCCTCCCCATCCCCCGCCGCGGGCTGCTTGGTTGCGGGAAGAGGGCCAGGAATGGGTGAGTCCCGTTCTCTTCCATCCCTCTCAGTGCCTGAGGAAGGAGGCCGCTTTGCACGTGCACAAAGGCTTCCACCCCCGCGTCACCTGCGCCTGCCAGGAGCACCGGACAGGCACCGTGGGGTGAGTTAGAGACACCCGGAACGAAGAAAGGAAGTCCCAGGAAACCTGTAGTCAAAGCAAGGGTACAGAGCCAACAACTGGAGGCTCCATTTCAGCTTTTACCGGCTATATGGTTGTTCCCCCTTTTCATGCCCCTGTGTGCTCCCGTTTCTTCCAGCTAGGTTGTGGCGAGTCCTAAGAGATGGGGTGAGGTAGGAAGGTGGCAGTTTAATTCCTGACACAGAGAAGGTGTCCAACATGAGGGCGTGGTCACCAGCTCAGCTTCCTCCACACCATCTATTTGAGCTCCAGGGCAGGGAGCAGTCCTAGAGGGATGAGTCCTATTGTGGGTAAAAAAAGGTAACACTCTTAACAGTTGCCACCAGTAATTGAGCATTTACTGTGTGCCCAAGCAGTGTGTTGTATACTATTATTGTCTTTTATTAAATGGAAAACACCGCCACTTTTAAGATGTATCCTGATTTCAGAGATGTTAGAATGTATGTTTGTGTGTGTGTGTATGTCTCAGAATATAGGACATTTATCTCATTTTAACCTTCACAACCACCCAATAAAATGTATGTTAAATCCCCACTTAACAAAGGTTGAAACTGAGGCTCAGAGAAGCTGAGAAACTTGTTCTAAGTCACACAGCTAGTAAGTGAGAGCCGGAATTCAAAATCATGTCTCTCTGATACTAAAACAAAAACACTCCTCCCCAGCATATTTGTCCAGGCCTGGTGTCTATGGTAACCTCAGCCTGGGTGCAGCTACCTTTGTGGACCTACTAGGGAGCATTGGGACTCCTCTGAGTGAAAGAGCTAGCGCTCACTTTTCCTGCCCACTCTTGTGTCCAGCAGATTTAAGATCTCCAAGGTCATTGTGGTGGGCGACTTGTCAGTGGGGAAGACTTGTCTCATTAATAGGTAAGAGGGTGCTGCAGCTGAGCTGTTTTGGGCTGGGCAGAGTGGGCCCAGGTCTAGCCAGGTGGGCTGGGCTCAGGACCAGAGCATCTGGTGCCCCCTCAGGTTCTGCAAAGACACCTTTGATAAGAACTACAAGGCCACCATCGGAGTGGACTTTGAGATGGAACGATTTGAGGTGTTGGGCGTCCCCTTCAGTCTGCAGCTGTGAGTTCTTCCTCTACTCCTTCCCGCCGTTCCTTCTCCCAGCACCTATCTCCCACCGCAGCCACCAGCACCACCCTGCCCCACACATACCTGTGTTTCCCCCTCCTTCCTCCCAGCTGGGACACCGCTGGACAGGAGAGGTTCAAATGCATTGCTTCGACCTACTACCGAGGAGCTCAAGGTAAGGGCCACGGTTAAGTGAGGTAGGTGGGAGCACCTGGCCTCTAGTCTAGGGCTGGAGGGATTGTGGAAATGAACCAGTAGTGTCTTCCCCAACAATCTGCATATGTTTTCTCCCACTCTTCCAGCCATCATCATCGTTTTCAACCTGAATGATGTGGCCTCCCTGGAACATACCAAGTACGTGGGCATGCTGAACTATAATGGGGGCTCTGGGAAGAGAAGGTTCAGAAAAGAGGGGGGTCAGGAGCATGGAAGGGAAGGAGAAGAATGCATATCCTTCTGGGCATGTAAGTGTCAGCGGGGGGAGCCTGTCTAGCTCCCTCATCCCTTGCTGTCCACTGTCTATGGCAGGCAGTGGCTAGCTGATGCACTCAAGGAGAATGACCCTTCCAGTGTGCTTCTCTTCCTCGTGGGTTCCAAGAAGGACCTGAGTGTGAGTGTGCCAGGCGGGGGAATTCCCACCTTGACAAGGGAAACCCCACCCCCAGCATCTGACTCTGACTTTCCCTCAGACTCCTGCTCAGTATACGCTAATGGAGAAAGATGCACTCAAGGTGGCCCAAGAGATGAAGGCCGAGTACTGGGCAGTCTCATCTCTCACTGGTGAGTCAGAGGCGTCCCGCCTTCTGCCGTGGCATTCCTGCCTACCTTGCCTCTCACTCCCACACCTCCAGCTGTGCTCATTGACCCCAGGCCTGGAACTGCCCCTGAGCACCCATCTGCTCCCCGTGTCAGGTGAAAATGTCCGGGAATTCTTCTTTCGTGTGACGGCACTGACCTTTGAGGCCAATGTGCTGGCTGAGCTGGAGAAATCGGGATCCCGGCGTATTGGGGATGTTGTCCGTGAGTGCCCGCCTGGATGAGGGTGGCAGAGGGCACAGGGACCTTCCAATCCGTGCTTCACATGTTTCTCACCCTTCTTCAGGCATCAACAGTGATGACAGCAACCTCTACCTAACTGCCAGCAAGAAGAAGCCCATGTGTTGCCCATGACGGGTGAGGGTACTGTCCAGAGACTGCCCAGCCCTGGGGCAGTGTGCCACATTTACTCCCCCAGAGCTCAACCCCTGGACATTTGCACTGACTGTTTTTCCAGACCAAAGAGCTGCCCCTTGGTGGCAGTATCCCCAGAGGTGTAGCTGGGACCATGCTAGTCACTTCCTGCTCCCAGGCACCGTGCCAAAAACTGGATGCCCCTCTCCTCCAGGGCTCTCCAGGTTGCCCAGTGGTAGGGAGGTGGGTGAGCCCTGCTGCTCTTACTCAGCCTGCTGGGCCCTCTGGGTTTGAGGATGCTTAATGGTCCTAGCCTCACACTATGCCTTATGCATTAAAATATCTGTTATTAGCAGGTTAGGTGCTGGAGTCCTTTGTGGGGGATCAGGGATGTGGAATGGGCAAGGCTGTATGGTCATCTTGGGACTGGAGACTTCTGGGATTCTGGCCATTCCTGGCCTCTGGGCGGGCCTCAGGCAGGCTAGGAGCTCAGGGACCACGTTTTGGGGATGCACCGAACCCTCACTGGATGACATCTGAATAATTTTTGAGATCTTTGAGAGCCCTTTTCCTTTGGTCCCTTCCCCCTCAAATGTCTCCTGCTACTTCGTGCTTATACCCAAGTCCACCATTGGATAATATTTTTATTTTTTTTCACCTTCCTCCTGCCTGTCCTTTAAAAAATACTTCTCTGAGGGGAACACAGTGAGAAGTGAATGAGTTTTGGGTGCTTTTTGGGTTGACCAGAAGGCCCAGGAAGGTAGAGGCAGGGCTCTTACTCAGAAGATGTGCTATCTGACAACATCTAACTATATTAGTTAACAAAATTATCAGTAGCATATTCTTATATTTTAAAACAATTAAAAAACTAAATTGGATTAAAAATAAGACATACGGGGACTTCCCTGGTGGTCCAGTGGTAAAGAATCTACCTTACAATGCAGGGGACGTGGGTTCGATCCCTGGTCAGGGAACTAAGATCCCACATGCTGTGGGGCAACTAAGCCTGCGCGCCACAACTACTGGGCTCACGCACCTCTGCTAGAGCCCGCGTGCCACAAACTACCGAGCACACATGCCCTGGAGCCTGAGAGCCACAACTAGAGAAAAACCCGCACACCACAACCAGAGAGAAGCCCGCGTGCCAGAACAAAAGATCCTGCACGCCTCAACGAAGATCCCGCATGCTGCAACTAAGACCCAACGCAGCCAAAAAAAAAAAAAAAAAAAAGGCATACACTTTGCCCTCTCCAAAAAAAAAAAAGATGTGCTCCAAGTCAGGAGGATCTGCATTTGAATCCTTGCTGTCCATCCTGGGACACTCAGACAAATCACTTAACCTCTGTGACTTAGTTTCCTCATCTCTATTATTATTTTGGGGGGGCATGCCACGCGTCTTACGGGATCTCAGTTCCCTGACCAGGGATTGAACCTGGGCGATGGCAGTGAAAGCCCAGAATCCTAACCACCAGGCCACCAGGGAACTCCCAGTTATTTCATGGATGAAATAAGATAAAGCACTAACATACATAGGAAGAGCTCAGAAACCTTAACTATTATAATAACAATTTCGGTGAAGAGTGACCAAGAACCTGGCTCACTGTTGACATCCAGAGAGCCAGAGATTGGCTGGAAGTGTCTCAGATATCTGGGCCAACAATGGCGGGACACATGTGGCCTGGTGTCATCCTGGGAGGTCATGGAGGGTCAAGATTAGAACACAGATCCTCGTTCCCAGTTAGCAAGTGCTCTTCCTTTGCTTCCATTCTTTTTTTTTTAATTTAAATTGGATTATAGTTGCTTTACACTGGTGTGTCAGTTTCTGCTATACAGCAAAGTGAATCAGCCATACATATACATATATCCCCTCTTTTTTGGATTTCCTTCCCATTTAGGTCACCACAGAGCACTTGAGTAGAGTTCTCTGTGCTATACAGTAGGTTCTCATTAGTTATCTAGTAGTGTAGTAGTGTAGTGTATAGTAGTGTATATATGTCAATCCCAATCTTTTGCTTCCATTCTTACCCACTACTCTATTCTGGAAGAGTTGGCTTTTCTGCACTCTCCCCTTTCTACTGGCTTCCCGTCCCCTGCTGTTCTTATTTTTTTAAAACTATTTTATTTATTTTTGGCTGCATGTGTCTTTGTTGCTGCACACGGGCTTTCTCCAGTTGCGGTGAGCGGGGACTTCTCTTGTTGTGGAGCACGGGCTCTAGGCACGTGGGCTTCAGTAGTTGTGGCACGTGGGCTCAGTAGTTATGGCTCACGGGCTCTAGAGCGCAGGCTCAGTAGTTGTGGCGCACGGGCTTAGTTGCTCCGCAGCATGTGGGATCTTCCCAGACCAGGGCTCGAACCCTTGTCCCGTGCATTGGCAGGCGGATACTGAACCACTGCGCCACCAGGGAAGTCCTCCCTGCTGTTCTGAGAGTTCTCTAAAGCTACAGTGGGTAAGAGGGTCTGGGTGGTGATCCTGCCACTCCGGCTGCTGGGTCTTGAGGAAGGTGGAGGTTGAGATCATGCAGAACAGCAGCAGGAGAGGCCCTTGATGACTGGAGAAAACAAAGTTTAAGCAACATCCTTTTCCCTTCTCTCCATCCTTTGAGGCATATCCTGGCTTTGGAGCCTGGTACCAAGAGAAATTGAGAGGTGTGATGTGTGGAAAGATAGTGATGTGGCTGTAACACTTTTTTCACACTCTCCTGGAATTGTTCTTCCATCTCTGTTTCCTTACAGGACTGTGATCCCCAACTCTTGCCTTACACAGAGTGTGTATGTGTGTGTGTGTGTGTGTGTGTGTGTGTGTGTGTGTGTGTGTCCTGCACCATAGTACTGCTGTGGAGTGTTTGTGCTGCGTGGAGCGTGGGGAGCAGGAGTATGGGTCTGTGTTCTGGGTGGTGTATGTGAGGGGCGTGTGCATGTGTGCGTGTTGCGTTGGTCCGTGTGTGGTGAGTAGATATTTTAACCTGCGCTGTGAGTGTGGTACATGCATGTGCAGTGTGTATACTATACTTGAGGGTGAGAGGGGTGTGCACTGCGAGGGGCGTGTGTAGTAGGTGACTATGCGTGCAGCTTGCCCTGCTCCCCGCATGGGGCAAGCCTATGGAGATACGACATGAGGTTGCAAGAGTGAAATAAAGCACTAACACACACAGGAAGAGCTCAAAAACCTTAACTATTATAAAAAATATTTGGGGGAAGAGTGACCACGATTATTTGGCTCTATGTTGATGTCTATATTGGGCAGTATTGTCTCAATACAGGGTGCCCCATGGGGGCTAGGAGGGGGCGCTGTGGGTGGGCGCCACAGGCGGGGCTGCAAGCCGACATCACGTCTTCATTAGCTGGGCTCCAGTGGTGGGGCCTGCGGACAGGGAGAGAGAGCGAGAGCGAGCCCGGCCTCCCGCCAGGGAAGGAGGGACCTTGGAAGAGCCAGGATGGCGGGTTGGAGTTTAGAGGGAGTAGCTCCCTAGGCATGCGGGCAGGGCCCTGAGTGTAGATTGGGGGCGGGGCTAAGGGCAGCGGCTGGGTTCCGAAGGATTGGGAGGGGCCCGGATGTTGAGAGAATGGCTGGGGCGGGGCTAAGAACGGGGTTAGGGGCGGGGCTAGGGTCTGGGGGTAGGACTAAACCTGGAGCAGATCTAGAAAGGAACTAGGGATGGGATTGAGGGCTGGGCCTCAGCGGCCGAACTAAAGTTTAGACCTGAGATAACGGGGAGGTGCTAAGGTTAAAGTGGAACAAAGAGGGAGAGGCCCGAATGAACTGGGAGGACCCGGATGAAGAGCGCAGCGGAAGCTCAGACTTGGACTAAGACAACGCAGCCTAGAGCGGAGGGAGGCGGGAGACTGGGCAAGCATGAGGCGGAGTTAAGGGCTGGACTGGGGCGAAGCTGAGATGGGGGTTTACGTTGGACTCGGCCAAGCTGAGGTTCAGGGTTGGACTTCTGCGAGGAAGAGTCTTGTAGAGACGAAGAACTAGGCTGAGAGATATGTGGGTTAGGACGACACTGAGGATTGAAAGGTGGACTAAGGAAAAAACTGAAGACGATGCCAGCTGGTGGGACGAGAGCAGCACCGGTAAGGAGGGGACGTGGCAGCAGATTAGGGGAGGGCTTCCAGCTGGGGGCGTGGCACGGGGGCTGGCTTGAGAGCCCGAGGGGGGTGTGGAACCTGAGAGAGCCCGACGAAGGAGGCGGGGCCCAGGACTGGCTGGGGCGGAGTTAGGATATGGGGGTGGCCTCACGTCGAGCCATGGACCAATGATTGAGGACTGGGGTCCTGAGGACCTAGAGAACTGCCTGCGCGTTCAGTTGGGGTGGTCCGGTTGAAGCCAGAGCTGAGGCCTACGGTTGTAAGGCTGGAAGACGTTGCTGTGCCGCACCGGGGGCCCAAGCCGCTGCCCAAGAAGTGCGGGGCTTGGCTGGAGCCCATGGTCCAGCGCCCAACTAGTCGCCGGGGCTGGGGCGGGAGGTTTCATTGACTCTGGGGCAGGAAAAAGTCTGGAAGTTCCACGGGCGACATCACAATCGCCTCCAGATGTGGGCGGGGCCGGGGAGGCATTTCCAAGGAGACGGGAGCCGCCCTGCCTTGCTCCCTCCTCTTCCCTCCTTCCCTTCCTTGGTTACTCCCTCCCTTCCTTCCTCCGTCCCTCCCTCCTTCCCCCGTTCTGCTGCCCGGGTACCCAACCTGAAACCCTACCCCCTGTGCTGCAAGGTCGGGGGGAGCGCCTCAGCTCGCCAGACTGGGAGGATTCTGTACAAATGAGCATCACCTGTGAGTTTTGGCCCCTGCGCCCAGAATAATGCCCTACTGAGAAAGAGACCACAAGCCTCCCTCTTCCTTTTAAGCTATCACTCTCATTCATTATGAAGTCCCCCCCTGTGTCCAGCTTCAGTCACTTCTGCTGAGGAGCTCTGGACTGCTGCCCTGGACTGCTGCTTCAGTCGGAAACTCCGACTGAAGATCTGAGGAGAGTTATTAAATCCCTCCCCTTGGTAGAGCTGTAATTGTCAGGGCTTCTTGGGGGTGTCGGGGGAATTAGCCAGTGGACCCTGCATATAAGCCTCTTCCATGGTGACTGGAGAGAGCAAGCAGAGTTTGAATCCTGACCCTGGCTCACGCTCCTCTGGCCTGACCTTAGGGTCCAGGCTGGATACGGGAGGCTGTGGAGTCAGGACTGAGTAAAACCAGAGGGTGAGGAATTGGCTATATTAGAGTTGAAAAGCCGGTGTAATGGGAAGTGATAGCTGGCAGGACAGGTTTTGGATAGGAACCATAAGTAGGCTGAAAGAGCATAGACTATGGAGCCAGGAAAACTGGATTTGAATCCTACCTCTGTCATCTGTTGTGTCTTTGGACAGGTTACTTATTGTAAGTCTCTCTGTCCCCATCCATAAAATGGGCTTTGGTGAGGATTTAGAATCAAAGGCATATTTTAAAAGCCGCCCCCCCCACCCCCGAAAAAAAGCCCAGCACAGTGCCTGACATTAGGAAGATGCTCATCCAAGGTCAATTCTCCTTCCCTAGAAAAGTCCCCAGGTTTGAACCCTGAGCAGAATCTCCAATGCCATAGCTTCTTTGTGGCTCCAATAGGGGCTTTATTCTCTTCTACTCATGTGTTCATTCAATCAACCAACATTTACTGAGCACTTTCCATGTTCCAGGATCTATAGATACAGAGGTGGATTAAATATAGGCCTTGTTCTCAAGTTGCTATAAACACATGAAGTACATTGGCGCAGGGTAAAGGGGCAAAAGAGAAGTGTGACCCGTTCTACTTGGATAGCATTGTTCTTTCCAAGATGAGCAGGTGTTCCTGGGGAGTGGGAGGCAGGAGAGAAGGAATGGAAAAGGGAGGGGTGGGAGGAGGGATGGATGGACAAGAGGAACTTATAACTGAAGAACCAGGGCCTGGGTCCTGGGAACCAGTTCTGTCCTGATGAGTTCTTACCTCATCCTGAAGGCAGTGGAATGCTATTAAAGAGAAGGAATGTGCTGAACCGGTTTGGCTGCATTGTGAGGACTGGATGTGGGTGGTGAGACAGAAGTCAGGGAGGCCAGGCAGAAAGTTACTCCAGCTGTCTTGGTCAGAGGTAATGAAGATCTAAACCAAGACAGAGGCAGATATGGGGGCAGGTAGGCATGGCAAGACTTGGTCATCAGGTTGGTGAGAAGTGAGGGAAAGAATGATCCCTAGATTTCTAGCTGAGGTGTCTGTTGCTCTCTGAAATGGAAGATACAAGAGGAGGTGGTTCATGAAGGGTAGGGAGAAGATGGTGGGTTCATATGGGACATGCTGGTTTGATGTTTTGGGAATGCCCAAGAGGACATTGGCTACGTGCTCATGAAAGCAGTCTGAATTGGAGACCCAGATTTATGTCATTTTATTAGTGGATGTTGAAACCATGGAAGGGGATAACATTATCCAAGACAAGCCTGTAGCTTCTTCTGAGGAGACCAAAGACAGAACCTTGGTAATCACCAATTTAAGGGATACAGCAGAGAAGGAGGGGACAGCAAAGGAGTTAGGAAAGAATTAAAAAGCTGGGAAGGAAGAGAGGAGAGGGGTCTGTCATGGGAGCCAAAGGAACAGTTTGCAGAAGAAAGAGATTGATTGGTCAACAGGGTCAAGTGAGATGAGACTAAAAGAAGGCCACTGGGTTTGGCTATTAGATCACTGGTGGCCTTTGCCTGGGCTATTCTGCTAGAGGGGCTGGGATGGCTGCCATGCTGTAGGTGGCTGGAGTAGAAGAGAGAGGTAGAGACTCTGAGCTCACTAAAGTAGGGACTAGGCTTCCTTCACTGGTGCCTAGTAAAGCTAATCCATCCGTTAAATGAGGGAGTGAATAAACTTGGATTGAAAAGGAAGAGGGGTGGGATATGCAGTGGCAGAGGGAGAAACAGGGTTCATAGAGTGTTTTGTTTAAAGATGTTCATAGCCTGTAAGGAGAAAAAAAAAACCAAAAACAGTAAAGAGGCAGAAGGCGAGAATTCTGGCTGGGACCTAGAGTTCAGGTGCTTGGGCCGGAGGAAGGAGGGCCACTTCCCCAGACTGGAAGTTGATGAGGGTGGGGGCAGCCATAGATAATGCTGGTGAAATTTTGTGCTGAGAGGAACAGAAGCAGGGTAGGAGTTTCCAGGAAAGTGCTTGGAGTTTCATTCATTCATTCCATTAATTTTGAGTACTTCCTGTGCTGTGGAAAACAAGCTCACCAGGGACCAGTAGAAGGATGACCGAGTGCCACTGAAAGCCCAGCTGAAGTCCCCAAGCAGTCAGCTACCTTCCTTAAGCAGGACTCAGCTCCAGTACCCCAAAGGACAAAGCTAATAGTAGGAGGAAAAAGGAAGTGGCAGACTCTACCCTGTGGTTGCTGATGGAGCTGCTGCCGGTTGGAGTTGTCTTTGGGAACACCCTGGGACAATTGCTGGAACTGTCCCTTCTTGCCTAGACTCTGGCTCACTCCTATTCATGACTCCAGATTCAGCTCCTATTATGCTTCTTCCAAGAAGGTCCCCCCATCCCTATCTCAGTAGGTGTCCTTGTTCTGTCCTCCCACAGGCCTTCCTCCCCACCATTTCCCTCCCTATCAGTGTTTGCCTCACACTACTGTCATGCACTGTTCCACAGACCTCTCCTGCCTCAACCCTCCTCATCCCCTCCCCCAGCCCCTTGACAGCAGGGACTGTTGTGTCGTTCTTTTAATCTCTGCATCTTCTGGGGACTGCACCTGGAGCTTCTCAGGAAATGTTTTTTGAATGAATGGCATGGAGAGGGGGGCTGCTGTTACCTCTCTGTACTCTCAGATATAAACAGGTTACCCAGCTGGGAGAGAGGACATCTGCTGGCTGCTGTGGCATCCAGCACTGACGCATCTACCTTCTCTGAAGGTGGGTCTGTCGGGGGGATCTCTGGCCCCAGGGGTCCCCACCACCCCTCACCTGGTGGTAGGCAGGAGGGAGGGAAGTGTTTGGTCCTGAAGGGTCACCCAGCTGCCCTACCCTGAGACCCCTTCTTGTGCCAGACAGAGAGGGCCACCCCTTCCTGGAAGCCACAATCACCCCTTTCCTTTGTACGGCACTTTATGTATGGTGCACAAATATCTTTGACACATGTGAACTGAGTCCTCCCAACAACCCTGCAAAATAGGTATTACCATCATCCCCATTTTGTGAATAAGGAAATCAAGGCTCAGAGAAGTAAAAGTAACTTGCCCCAGGTCACCCAGCTAGACTTGGACTCAGGCCTGACTGCAAGTTCAGGGCAGTTGCCACCCTGCTGCCCTTTGCTCCAGTTCAGCCGTGCTGGAGAAAGCCCGAGGTGGTGGTGCAGGACTCTTACTCCCCCTGCCCCTTATTTCCCTGAGATGGAGAAAGGGCATGGGAGGAAAGGAAGCAGAAAGGGAGGCCACTAAGTGGATCAGGGGTGTATGGGGGACCCAGACCCCCCAGAGCCTGGTGGGGGGGAGGGAAGGGGAGGAAGAATGTAGGGAAGGCTCAGACCAAGCTGCTGTCTCATCTCTCAAGTACTTTAAGGCCACTTGGAGTAATACACCCCCAGCCTGATTAGCTACTAGCTGGTGGCCAGTATGAGGTCTTGCCCCAGTTCCACCCCTTGTAGGGGCTGGATAAAGGCCCAGTCCTCCTGGCCTGTTTGGAGGGAGTTAGCCAGCCGTAGCACCCCAAGTCGGGCTGCCTTGGCACTTGTGAGTGCCCGCCCCCTTCCTCCTCTGGGAGCTGCCAGAACTGGAGTTCAGGGGGAACCTGCAGGAAGGTGCCTTGTCCTCTCGGCACAGGGAATCACTTCATGGGCTTGTTTTAGATGGTGGCCCAAGGGGAGAGCCATTGGTAGCTGGGGCCTTAGGCAGGGTCACAGCTGAGGCAGTGAGGGTGGAGGCTGGGAGACACCAGTGTGTGCACAGGGCTTGCATTCAGCTGAGCAAAAGAGGTAGGAACCTTTCTTCAGGCCTTTCCCCTAATCCCCAGGCCTCTCCCCAGCAGCTTCTCCCCTGTGCCCTGGGACATGGTATCTGTGTCGCCTACAAGGGGTGGACTGTTCAAGTCTGTGGCTCTAAGGACTGGGGAGAGAGAATGGATGGGGAATGGGAACTTGATGAGTAAAGAGAAAGGAAAGAATCAAGAGTGAGTCTGGGAAAGGGGAGAGAAGTGAGAGTGAGAAAGGTGTCAGAGGGAGAAGAGAGGAGGGAAAGGGAAGAGTCAGCAGGAGAAGCCAAGGAACATGACGCACTGGAGGCTCAGGCCTAGCTCCCCTCCAGGCTTGAGCTGTCATGCTGCAGCAGGCCCTGGGGCTGGAGTGGCTTCAGAGGCTGTGAGGGGTCGGACACTGGCCTCCTGGGCCTGAGTGGGGCAGGCGCAGGAACTGAGGATGCTGCTGCCGCCAGCGTTAACTGCTGGGGACTCTGAAGTGGCGCTCCCCTCTGCCGCGGCAAGAGGGCCCTCCCTTACCCAGGCACTCTGTGCAGTGGGGCAGCTGACAACTCCGAGCACTGGGTGAGGGGCAGGCAGGAGTCAGCAGAGGGCCCTGGGAAGGAAGGAAGGTAGGCTCCCACAGAAGGCAGGGGAGGGGAAGGGCAGGTGTCACAGGACAGCAAGGGGGACTTGGTGAGACACTGTCCTGGGAGTCTGCGAGGGGCAGGCAGAGTCACACGCAGTGGACTGGGGAGAGGAGAGCGCTGGGCTGAGTTACTACTACTCAGCAGTAGAAGCAGCTGTGGGGGGAATTCCCTGGTGGTCCAGTGGTTAGGACGTGGTGCTTTCACTGTCGGGGCCCGGGTTCAACCCCTCGTTGGGGGAACTGAGATCCCACAAGCTGCATGGCGCGGCCAAAAAAAAAAAAGAAAAAAACAGCTATGGGGGAGGGAGGGACGATGGCGGCAGCAGGTGAACTTGGTGAAGCCTTTAGATTGAGCTGTGGGAAGGGAGATCCAGGTATGTTGCCGCTGCTGCCCGGTACGACGCAGACTCTTACCCCAGACTCCTACCCCGTCAGGTGAATTCAAGGACACTGACAGGTGCTGCTGGAAACACAGAAAGTGCACCGGGCACATCATCCATCCCTTCACCTCTGACTATGGCCACCACGATGTGCACCTGCACTCTATCAGCCACTGTGACTGTGATTCTAGGTAAGGACCCTCCTCCTTGGGAGACCCACAGCCCAGGAGACTCCTGGGTAGAGCCAGATCCAAAATTTTCACTGTGGTTCCCCGCTTCAGCTTTGACCTGGCGCTGCCAGCCCGGCCCCACCTTCTGTAAACCTGGCTTGTGTTCCAGGAGCCACGGGGAGGTCTTTTGGCAGACTGGGCTGAACCCAGTGGAAGCCTGCTGTCCCTCAGGCTTCTTGCTCTGGGCCCCTGGGGAGTCATGGAGGCAGGGGAGCCAGCCTGAGTCCCCTGTGTGGCAGGCTGAAGGACTGCTCAGAGAAGACATATAGCAGTTCTGGAGATGTGGGCCCAACCTGCTCCCAAGATGTGGACTCAGCCTGTTTCAACATCATCCAGTGCCCATGCTTTGAGCTCATCCCAGAGGAAGAGTGTGTGGAACGGTTCTGGTGTGGCTGGTGAGTGCCGGTGGGCTGATGGGGGGCACTGGCCCCCACACTCTGTCAACCGTCTTTCCCTGTTCTCCTCTCCCTCAGGTGCAAAAGCTACAGGCCTGTCTCTGTGGCAGTGATCCACCATCCCATCCACCATGAGTGCAGGGCAGATGACCTAAACCAAGAAGAGGAAGAGGAGGAGGAGGAAGAAGAAAGCAAGCCTCCCATCCCGACCCAGGTGGGGCCCCCCGCCCTCCCCACCAACACAGGTATGGGCATGGTCACAGGTACCCCTGACTTAGCAGCTCCCATCACCATCTGGCGTTCCGAAAGCCCCACAGGGAAGTCCCAGGGCAGTAAGGTGATCAAGAAGATAAAGAAGAAAAAGGAAAAAGAGAAAGACAAGGAGGAGGAGACGGATGAAAAGGCAAAGGTGAAGAAAAAAGTCAAGAAGGGCAAGTTGACTAAGAAGAAAAGCCCAGTTAAATCAGAATCACCTCCAGACTTAAACCGATCGTTCAGCCCAAGAGAGTTGGCCAGGATGTCAGAGTCCAGCCCAGACAGCTGGCAAGATCTGGAGAGTGAGGACAGTTACAATGACCCTGGGCGGGAGGAACCCTCCAATGGGGATATTGTGGAGTCTTCATCACCCAGGAAGAGAGAGAAGAATGGGGTCCAGGCCAAGAAGCCCAGGATGAAGACCTCGCCAGTCAAGAAGGTCAACAAGAGGAAATCTCCCCCAGCATCAAACCCCTATCTCAGTTGAGGCCAGGGCGACCAGGGTGAAGAATAAATGCGATCAAGCCTGTAGCTGACCCCCTGCTTCTCTCTCCCTCCAACCTGGCTACTTCTGGGGAGAGGGGGCAGCCTCTGGGCATAACTGGAGCCAAGGGGCTAAGGAGCTGCAGGTGTTTCTGAAGGGCAATCCATCTTTCAAGAGGAAGCCCAGAGAAGGCAGGTGGGAGGGCAGGCAAGGGGCACAGCCTGTTTCTCTGTAACATCCTAGATCCAGGGCAGCAGCACCTCTGGGTGGGAAGGAGGCTTCCTGTCTGTCTACTGGGAGACAGGTCTGTGCAAAATCCACTTGGTGATAGGCACTGTGTGCAGTGATACCACTAGGTGATAGGCACTGTGTGCAGCGATACCACTAGGTGATAGGCACTGTGTGCAGCGATACCGCTTGGTGATAGGCACTGTGTGCAGCGATACCGCTAGGTGATAGGCACTGTGTGCAGCGATACCGCTAGGTGATAGGCACTGTGTGCAGCGATACCGCTAGGTGATAGGCACTGTGTGCAGCGATACCGCTAGGTGATAGGCGCTGTGTGCAGCGATACCGCTAGGTGATAGGCGCTGTGTGCAGCGATACCGCTTGGTGATAGGCGCTGTGTGCAGCGATACCGCTTGGTGATAGGCGCTGTGTGCAGCGATACCGCTAGGTGATAGGCGCTGTGTGCAGCGATACCGCTAGGTGATAGGCGCTGTGTGCAGCGATACCGCTAGGTGATAGGCGCTGTGTGCAGCGATACCGCTAGGTGATAGGCGCTGTGTGCAGCGATACCGCTAGGTGATAGGCGCTGTGTGCAGCGATACCGCTAGGTGATAGGCGCTGTGTGCAGCGATACCGCTAGGTGATAGGCGCTGTGTGCAGCGATACCGCTAGGTGATAGGCGCTGTGTGCAGCGATACCGCTAGGTGATAGGCGCTGTGTGCAGCGATACCGCTAGGTGATAGGCGCTGTGTGCAGCGATACCGCTAGGTGATAGGCGCTGTGTGCAGCGATACCGCTAGGTGATAGGCGCTGTGTGCGATACCGCTAGGTGATAGGCGCTGTGTGCAGCGATACCGCTAGGTGATAGGCGCTGTGTGCAGCGATACCGCTAGGTGATAGGCGCTGTGTGCAGCGATACCGCTAGGTGATAGGCGCTGTGTGCAGCGATACCGCTAGGTGATAGGCGCTGTGTGCAGCGATACCGCTAGGTGATAGGCGCTGTGTGCAGCGATACCGCTAGGTGATAGGCGCTGTGTGCAGCGATACCGCTAGGTGATAGGCGCTGTGTGCAGCGATACCGCTAGGTGATAGGCGCTGTGTGCAGCGATACCGCTAGGTGATAGGCGCTGTGTGCAGCGATACCGCTAGGTGATAGGCGCTGTGTGCAGTGATACCGCTAGGTGATAGGCACTGTGTGCAGTGATACCACTAATAAATTGAACCTTTCAACCCACTCCGTGCAGCCTTGCCTTTCCCTCTCTAAGTGGCCCTGGGGCAGGTGCTGGTGGCATCAAAAGGAACATGAACCTTCCCAGCTGGTGTGGCCCTGTTCCCGCTAGGCCCTTCTAGGCCTTTTGTGCTGAAGGGAAAGGAACTGAATTCCTGTCAGAAGGCCAGCCCCTTCCCCCAACTCTTGCCAACAAACAGCCAAAGGGATCTTGAATGAAGGAAAGCAAGGCAGGGAGCTCTCCAAGTTTGGGCAGCAGTGGCCTTTTTTGACTTCTCTGCTGAGCCCCAAGCAGAGGAAAGGGAGGGGGAAAGCTTTGCTTTCCCAGAGCTGATAGGCAAAGCCGTGAGGTGAAGCCCTAGTGAAGAAACACAGGGAGATCAGTCGAGAACAAAAGAGGCAATGGGGCTGGGGGAAGGGACTAGTCAGCTCTCTTCGCCAGGGCTGTGTGTGTGTGGGACCAGGTGAGTGGGGGGCCCATCCTGGGGGAGATACGCTTGACTCACGTGGAGGTACCGTCAGAGACCAAGGCCCAGCCGGCAAAAAGGGGAGAGAGAGGTGCAGGGTTCAAGTGGAGACACCCAGATTGACTTCTCCCATGTGCCAGAGAAGACTAGAAGGCACAGTGGATGGGGTGGCTGTGTGTGAGTGTAACAGCAGCTGCTAACATTTCCTGAGGCTTGATGAGGTCCCAGGCACTGGACTTAGCACTTCACACATTCTTTCTTAGTCCTCACAGCTGCCCTGCTGAGCTAGGTATCATCATCTCCATTTTACAGATAAGAAAGCTGGCTTAGAGACAACAGGAACTCGCTCAGGGTCACAGGGCTGGGAAGTGGAGCAGGGATGTGACCCTAGGCAACGTGGTACAGAAGCCACCTGCTCCTCTGTAAGTCCCTGCCTCTCTGATGGCCTGGAAGAGGGAGTCAAGGGAGGCCTCAGAGCTCCGAACACTGCTTTGAAAGCTCCCCCTCAAGAGCTGGAGAGTTGGAGAGAAGCTTTGCCAAGTGCTCTGTAGAAACACTGTTTATTCAAATGACGGGCAGGAAGCGTGGCAGCAGGGGGTAGGGGCAGCCGGGTGGGGCTGGGCAGGTTAGCACTGCTCCCCTACGTCCCTTGTGATCCTGCTTTGACAGCCACCCAAGCTGTTGGTATCAGGGTCAGAAATACCTTCCCTCCTCTCTCCTGTCCCAAACTGAATAAATAGCATCCCTCTCCCCACGGGAGCTGGGGGAGACTCACGTGCTGAGCTGGTGCCCCGTCACAGCCCAGAGTCAGGTGAGAGCAGAAGCTCAAAATGGCTTGTAGGGAGTAGAATACAAAACTGTTTGTTCCACTCTCATTTTCTTTTTCCTCTTCTTCCTCCCTGCCACACTCCCTTCCCAGCCTGGTCCCAGGACAGGTGGTCGGTGAGGGCCTGGAGTGGGAGTATTGTTGCCTAGCGTACACTGAGCTCAAGTGCGCAAGGCCATCCAGCCTGTCACCCATCCAGGCTGACCACCAAAGAGAACGTCAATTCACTCCACTTTATGGACAGAAAAGGAGGGGCAAGGAGTGAGGCAATGGGCAGCCAGGCCTCTCCCAGCCTCAGAGGTAACCAGAGTCCTAGAAGCAGGCCCCCTACCGATCCATCTCGTCCAGGAGTGGGGTGGCATCGCCAGCAATAGACATGGGGGTGCTTTCGATCATAGGGCTGGGGGAGGGCCGAGGTGTCAGCCGCTGCTTCTGTTTCCGCCGTTCTGCCTCCTTCTCCTGCAGCCACTGTTCCGCCATCTTCCCCCAGTCGATGGCTGCATGGCTGTTGGACCTGGGAGGGAGAACAAGGGCCTTTGAGACTGGGACTCTCTAGAAGAAAGCCTTCCCAGCAATCACTGGTGAGTATCCATTCTTGCAGAAATGGACCTCGCCTCTATGGACAGCAACCACGGCCTGCTGCCACACTGTGTTCTTCCCTCTTCTCCCAGAAAGCAGTCCTCCTGGGGACATCACCTGGGTCATGGCTGTCAGAAGATCCAGAGCACCTCCCTCTCCTAATAACCTGTTCTGTGCCACCATCTGTATACTTACTTTGGCTGCTGCTGCCGTTGCCGGGAGCTGGAGGAGGGCTGGGGCTGGGCCTGGGCAGACTGAGGGGTGGTGCTGGCCTGTAGCTGGTGGTACTGTGGTGTGGTGATGGGCTGGCTCGGGGTTGTGTAGGAGTAGCTGGGGGTCATTAGTGGCGTGGCCACTGGCTGCTGGGCTGGCGTCGGGAACACCTGGAGAAGGGTGAACAGTTGAATCGGGACGGGTTTTGTGCTTATTTGGTTTTCCTGTGAATTTCTGGCAAGCTGAAAATTTGGGCTCCATCCAGAGCCTTCCAGCTGACCCTCTCCTGAGCAGTGTGTGGTTCTGAGCAGCAGAGGCAGGCCAGCACGATGGGACCTGGCACAACAACAGGGCACACCCTTGACCACTTGAGGTTGTCAGAGGCTTGAGGATTCTAAAGATCCCAAAAGACTCTGTGGAAAGGTCAGAACTTCTCTCATTCCCTTTCCCCTCAAATGGGCCTGAGAAAAAGGAACATCTGCTGGAGACAGTTCCTAATGCTGTGGTAGCCCCTATGAAGGCCCTCGTGGTGGGCACTGCAGAGGCCAGTCTATGGACACAGGCTGGTAAAGGATGACCGTTCCCTTTCACCCTTCCCCACCCTCTGCAGGGAGCTTCCTCCCCAAGCCACGTACGTGGTAAGCGCTGCTGCCCCCTCCGCTGCCGCCATAGCCATACTGGCTGGAGGCCCACTGCGCTGGGGTGGCATTAGGGTTCTGGCCTTGGCCTGTCACGGCAGCAATGGCACTGAACACCTGTGAGGTCATGTTCTGGGGCAGGGCGTTCACAGCCCGTGTCAGATCTGTAAGCACACAGAGGTGGGAGATGGGCATGTTAGAGGTGACAGTCCTTCTAGCTCCATCCCTCTTACCCCCAGTCCCCGGCACGAGCTCCTTACCTGCAAGGTTGATGTTGGCTGGGGTAGCATTGATAGAGGCAGGTGTCCGGGTCCTGCTGCTGCTACTGGGGGTGATGCCTGTAAGAAATGGCCCAAATTATGTCTCACCAGAAACCTACTTCTGGTTTTACAACTGGGGGGCTGGGAGAGGTACTGAGGTGGGTGGAAAGAAGGGAAGCTGGGGGTATTCCCTGGCGGTCCAGTGGTTAGAACTCTGTGCTCCCACTGCTGAGGGCACGGGTTCAATCCCTGGTCGGGGAACTAACATCCCACAAGCCACGCGGTGTGGCCAAATAAATACATAAATTAAAAAAAAAAAAAAAAAAAGGGAAGCTGTATAGGCAAAGTGGAAGATGGAATAGGAATTAAGAGAACTATAATGACAGCCTAGGCCTCAGCCCCTCCTATAGAAGGCTAGTGATTATCTTGACTCAGCACTTAGGTGTCCCTTCAACCACACTCCAGAAGTCAGAGAGAGTAGAACTCACCTGGTACAGGATCCTGATAATGATCCTTGAACCATCTGAAAAGGCCATTCACAGTCGGGAAGATTTGGCCCCGGTACCGGAATCCTTCTGGAGTCACTGTTACATATTCTATCCTGGGATTTTGGGAGGAAACATGCATCAGATACCACTTGTGGCCAGCTGTAAGAGAGCGGCCAGAGCAGATTTCCACCATGTGAAGTAGCCACACTGGGTGCTGGGGGAAAGGAGAGATAAAAGAGCCAGTCCCTGACCCTGTAAAAGGAGGCTGCACTCTGGGTGAGGTGAGGAGGGCACAGCAGAGTCCAGGCAAGGCCAGGAGTCAGCAGCCCCTGGTGTGCTATGTTCAGGCTGCCAGAAGAAGCCTTGCTGGGGGCTGGGCCACCGTCCTGCGCTGCAGTATGTTGGCAGCACGCTGCAGGTCAGGGTTACTGAGATCACAGAGTGTCGGGGTTGGGAGGGGCCTCCCACGGCAGCAAAGCACAGCTCCCCACGAGCCGGAATCTGGAAGTGCTTCTTGACGGTGGTTGGTCTGCCCTTATTTAACACTTTGCCAGAGCAGAGAGTGGATCAGAGGCTGGGCTCTGGGTTCAGACCCAGTCCTTGTTCCAGTTTTGTCTCTGCCACTCATCACCTATATAGGTTTGTACCAAGTTACTAAACCTGAATCTCAGCCTCATTTGTAAAATGAGGATAATAGCACTTAAACCTATAGCGTGGGTATGAGGAATAAATGAGACAACACGTAAAGCACTTATCGCAACACTTAAAACAGGTTGTGCTCAATAAAGGATAGCTGTCAACAGCCAACAGTCAACGCTAAGTATGGCAATGTGCTGACTCATTAAGCTGAAACCTGCTTCCTAGATCTTCTACCCAAGTGTTGTTCATTCTGCACAAGGAGTTTGTGCCCCTTTCCACGGGACGCTATCATGTTGCCTCTGCTCCTGGTTTAAGTCCCCTGTTTGTTCAATTGTTCCTCATGGGATAGTTTCCAAGCGCCACATGGTCCTGGCTGCCACCTTCTGGAAGCATGCTGGTGAGTCAGAAAAGGCTTCTCAGAAACAAGCACAATATTCCAAAAGTGCCCACGATGGTGCAGGGTCCAGAGTCCAGAGCTTCTTGTCCTCTGGCCTCTGAGCCCCTCCTAATAGAGCCCACACTGTGCATCATGTGCGAGCAGTACAGGACTAAGAGCAGAAAGGCACAGGCCGTGGCCAAGGACCAAAGGGAGGATGGGGGAGTAGAGAAGGCTAGTATGGCTATCAGTCTGGGTAACGGACACAAAGAAAGCAGGCCTAAGGAAATCAGACTTTGTCTGATGCCGGGTGAACAAAGGAGGGACTCAGATGGAGGAATCCCTAGGAAGGCCAGCCTGTCAGTCACACACAGAAGGGAGCGGAGCAGGTTAGTGACTGGAAGAGATGCTCTCCTGACCTATCCCCGTTCAGCGCAGGCTCACCACAGCAACAGTGAGCCACCGTGTGCTGAAAAGCCCTGGTGAGGGTGAAGCAGAGAGTGGAAGGAGTGACCAGTGTGTTGGCTCCCATCTTTGCCAGTCAGTGGAGAGAGTGTCTGGTGATTTCTATCACTCTCTGGGAGGGAGAAGAGGTGAAGGGAACACCTTTTCCCAGGGTTGATTAAAGCACCTTTCTTATTCAGTCTGCCTTTTGCCTCTAAATCATCACCCTCTTTCCCCACCTCCAACCTTCACCTCCACTCTAAACAGATAAGAGGAGAAAGGCAGTCAAGCAGAACCAGAGAGAGTACTGTTTGGGGGCCTGCTAACCTATCTGTGGACCCCAGTGGCAGCACCTTCTCAGCACCAGTGCTCACCTGGGTTTACCCCGGGGCTGGTATCCCAGTAGGAACTTGCCGGGCAGTTCCTTGCAGGCACAGATGAAATAGGGAATGAAGGTGGGCTTCTCCTTCTTAGTTTTGATGAGCAGCTCCTCTAATTTCTGGGGGTAGAATGAGGGGGAGAGGTTGGGATAGCAGCATGCTTGGTACACAGTGTCTGGCTCACACGTGACGCACACCTCCTGCACCAGCTCAGCATCCCCGACACTGAAGGGAAACCATACATCCGTAAGCGACTGGGAGGTGTCATCCCTTGCAGGGCCCTGGGCTCACCTTACGGTCCCCACCACTGCAGTCCTGATAATACTTGTGGTTCAGAAGGTCCCGGGCAAAGGATGCCATAGGCTGAACATAGCGGGCAACAATCTCATCCAAGTCTTCAAATTCCTGTGGGAAGAAAAAGGCCCCGACTGTCATATCCAGAGCTGAGAGTCAGCCTTTCATCAAATCCACCTGGAAGAGAACCCACTGGAGGGGAGGAACTCCCCAGCCCTGCTGCAGCCTCACTCTGCTGCAAAGTCCCCTCAATTTATCCATCTGTTTGAGTCATGCCCAGATATATTAGCTTATAAGGCACAAAATCCTTTTTTTCATAACTTTAGTTCTCCCTTAGTGCTTGGGAACAATAGGGGGCTTCATAAAATTTCTCTCCACTGAAAACAGGACAAAGAAATTTGGTGTGTGTGTGTTGTGCACGAAGCACTTGCATGTGTATTTTCTCCTCTTCCTCCAGCGGTTCTCTAGTCTATTTTAAAATTTGGAGGACAGGGAAAGAAGTGCAAAATATACAAAACTGGTATCAAATTACTCATTTCATAACCAACCTCCTGTTTTGTTGCTCTGTGTAGCTAAAATACAATGCATACCAGTAACTAAGGTGAAAGTGGTTTGTTTCTGGAAGCAGGAGTGGGGATACTAGTGCAGGCAGGGGCTGCCTCTCACCTCACTGTTGATCCACAGGGTGGCTCCCAGGCTGAAGGCATTTTCCTTGCCCTCTTCCCGCACATCCACGTGCTGGTATATGCCGTCACTGACCTTCCAGGTCACTGTCAGGTGATTTTCACCCTTGCTGCTCGGTCGGATGATCACGTCACCCTGGTCCATGGTCTCCATCATTTTTTCTGCTTGCTTAAAATTTATATTATGGAAGGACGGGTGTGCAATCACTCGCTTGATATATGCTGAAGAGAGCAGGAAAGAAGTATAGATCAGGTGATGGGACTGGGAGCCAACAGCAATGGGACAGGCCATGGCTTAATTTCTGACCCACTACTGAATTCTGAGACTCTTTCACCCTCTCTGGGCCTGGATTCTCTGATATGAAGGATATGTTAACCTGGGCCCCTGGGTGCTGAGAGAATGAAGCTTTAAGAGTCACAGTGCATTAGCAAAGAAAATGTGACCCAAGAAGACCCCAGCTTCCAGCCCTGCCAATGGCTCCCTTTCATGATGCCTCCGGGTCTCAGCACCTCAGAGCTGAGCACTCACTGCCACTGGGAAGCTGAGCAGTCAGCAGTGCATCCTGCAGAGGGAGAGCTGCCAGGACTTGGGGTGCACAGGCGTGGTCATGGGCACACTCACTGGTCCGCTGCTGCTTCCGTTTCATGTCCTCCTCCTGCTTGTGGTCTGCTGCTTCCGCGTCAAAGTCATAGTAGGTGTCCTTGGGCAGTTTCCACTCGTTGTTCCTGTCCATGAGGTCTGAGGTGCGGCAGGTCAGGTCTGCACTAAACTTCTCGATGTCAATCTTCATGATGCGGCAGTGAACAGTCATTCCCACCTAGATCCACAGAACATTTGAGCTGGAAGGGACAAAGATGGTCTAGCCCGATGCCCTATTTTACATGTGAGAAAAGCAAAGTCCAGGCAGAAAGGTGGAGTGACTGCCCAAAGCCAGCCAGCTACTGAGTGGCAGATTAGTAGGAGTTCAGGGTTGAGTCTCGTCTGCAGACTACAGTCTGTGCCCTGTACTGATGCCTCCCACTCTAGGCAGAAAAACCAACTGGAGCCTCCTGGGACATCTTCTGTCACTGTAATAGTCCCTTTTCTCATAAAGCTGCCTAATTATTGCTGCTAGGATGTGATCCAAGTCTGGCTGCCGTTTTTGGAGGGAAAGCAAAGTAGTAGCTATTTTCTGTACTTTACCCCTGATTTGAGCCCTTCTGTCTAAGAGGGACAAAACCTAGTCATCTGCATGGCTCTCCTTCTGAAAATCTCCCTAGCTTCATTTACAGGCATACCTTGGAGATATTCCAGGCTCAGTTCCAGACCACCGCAATAAAGCAGATATCACAATAAAGTCAGTCACAAGAATTTTTTAGTTTCCCGGTACATATAAAAGTTATGTTTACACTACAGTCTACTAAGGGTGCAACACTATTATGTTTTAAAATATGTGTACATACCTTCGTTAAAAATTACTTTATTGCTTAAAAATGTTAACCATCACCTGAGCCTTTAGCGAGTCCTAATCTTTTTGCAAGACTAACATCAAAGACTACTGATCACAGATCACCCTAACAAATATAATGAAAAAGTTTGAAATACTGTGAGAATTACCACACGTAAATGTGACACAGAGACACGAAGTGATCAAATGCTGTTGGGAAAATGGTACTGATAGACTTGCTCGATGCAGGGTTACTACCAACCTTAAATTTGTAAAAACAAACAAACAAATAAACAAACAGTATCTACAAAGGTCAATAAAATCAGGTAAGCCTGTATTCGGAATGTCTTTCCCCAGCCTTCCTAAGTCCATAGCTCAGGGGTTCACAACACTTAGAACCAGAGAATTTGGCAGATCTGGTACCAGCTGTATCACTAACAAACCAGCTGATCCTGGAGAAGGCACTCAAATTTCTCTGAAAAAAGAAGGTAGTATTTCCTTCCCCATCAGGCTGTGAGATTTGAGTCAACATATGTAAATGTCAAGGGCTGGTATCTAGTGTGTGCATAATAAATGGCAGCTCTGACAAGAGCATACTAGAACAGAAAGGGAGCTTAGCCTTTCTGCTTCACAGCATGTAATGCTGGGCCCTGCTTCCTGCCCGCTGGACTAAACCGCAGCTTCCCACACAGGAAGAGAGAGCCGTCTCTCAAAGGGCTGGCAATTTGATGAAATTTCACAAAGGCAGTGCACAAAAGCTGCTCCTCATTCAGACAGACGGTTCTTGCCCTGACTTCACTCAACTGGTTATAAATCCTCCTGAAATGCTCCCCACCAGGAGCCACTGGGAACAGAGCCTAACTCCTGGTGGGGACAGCCCAAAGCCAGCCTGATTTGGGCAGCTGAAAACTACACCAGGGGCCTTACCCCAGTCATTCACCTACCTTCACTCGTTCCTCCGGCCGCTTTACCACTTTGTCACTGAGGAATTTGGTGGGGATGAAGCCAGTGACACCATTGTCTAGCCTTGTTTTGACACCGATGGCCTGGCCTGGGCATGAACCACTGTCAAAGTGGTTCCAGACCTAAAGAGGGCATCAGAAGAGGAGCTTGATCATTAAGATTCTGGAGATCACACATTCAGAAAAGAGCTGCCAGGAGTGCTGTAATTCATTTTACCATTGACACTGGCATCATGATGTGAGAACACAATGACTTAGCCACCCAGCAACACAGAATTTGAATATTCCCGAAGTTCCTTGACTCATAACTCATGTTTGGCACCACTGGCCATCAGACCAATCTTTTATGTTAATCTAATTTATATGTCCCTCCAACTACAACTGAAGCCCCTCCCTCCCATTCTGTTCTGACCTAGTGGGCATAAGAAATATCTCTGTCAGTCTCCTCAGAACAACTCATTTCAGTGAACCAGGCACACCTTGGCTCTTTTATAACCTGGACAAATCTCACCAGCTTCTTTTATTGGGTAAAGTTAAGAAATTGTCTATTTTACAGTCTGCCTAAATAACATTTGAGGATCCAGAAAAAGCTTTCAGGATGGCTTTTATGAGTTCTAACCATGAGAAAAGCAGATGATGTCTAGAAGAATGTGGGAAAAATTAAGACGTGTGTGGAGAATGAAAAAATTGAAGGGAGCCTTACAGATACCTTCTAACTAGCATAGGGACACCGTGCCTACACTGTATGTGAGAAATGCATATATCCTCTTGTCTCTACTCTGGTTGAGCTACATCCTCAGAGAATGGGAAACAAGGATTAAGGGTTGAGCGAGAACAGAAAAAACCACATAGATCACTTCCGACTAGCATACAGAGGGACTTCATGTTAGGCCTATATGCATTCCAGCCCTCTTCCTCCTTTGTGTATTCACTTGGTAAAGTGTCATCTAAACTATCCCCATTCTTGGTTCCTTTCTAGGGCACTGAGACCATTCAATAAAGGAAATTCAGTGTTACCATGGTAACACTGCAGCATGTACCTCGCTTAGTTCAGGGAAATTGTCCTGTTGACAGAAGGGGCACTGCCATAGCCCTGTCTCATCGTTGCGGATTGCCTGGTCATAGCTCTCACCCTGTGGACGCCTGTGGGCGATGCCAGTGACGTTGCAGATAATGAGCTTTCCTGGAGGAAGGGGAGAGGAGGAGAGGGAAGGGAAGAAGAGAACAGGAAGCAGGCTAAGAGAACTGGAGAGGTAACTCCTTCCCACCAGCCGTTTAGTGACAGAACTTCTGTCCTAGAGCATCTCCACTGATTTCCTTCACATCCTCAAAAAGGGAGATCTTCCTCTCATTTGATGACAGGAAAATGAGGCCATAAGACTGACCCCATGAAGACCCCACAGCAGCAGGTTAAAAGCATAATCTGACCTTGAACTCAGCTTTGACTTCCAGCTCAGGGCTCTATAATCTTCTTAAAAGTTTCCCTGGTCTTTCCCACCTATAGTACAAACTGTACTGTACAGTTCAAACTCTTGCTTGGTTTGAATGTGTACAGTAAACCCATCCCCTCACCCCTACATATCCTCCTCCAACTAAAACACAGACACAGAATTTACCAATGTAGAAGGTCTCTGGTGTTTCTTTGGTTAACATATTGAAGATTTCCTCTGTGTTGGGAGAGCGATAGGCTGTCCGGAGGTCCTTATACCGACAGCTCAGCTCCGCTCGGATGTCATACAGAGTGATGTGTTTGTCACCATAGCCCTGGGGAAGAAGCCCCCGTCAAGAAGAGCCTTGCAACTGCTCCCCAACTGAGCCATCAGGGGTTTCGATGAAAGAAGTAAGCCAGTTGGCTCCTGTCAGGGTTTCTCTTCTTTCCCCCCAACATTTACTAAAGGACTAAAGGAGGTTTTCAAACTTTTTCTTAGCCATGGAACACTGTTCTGATAAAAATGCCTCACGGAACCCCAATGTGTAAAACAGACAAATGCAAAGCCGCACCACTGGAGAGGAGGAAAGAGGGCCTAGAAGGAAACCCTGCTACTCACCCCCTCCCAGCTCCCTCACAATGTGCCCCCAACAATGACTATAGCAGTCTCTGAGACGTCCTTAGCTCCTTAATAAGCAGACCGAAAACATCCTTGAGAAACCCAGTACAGCACAGGGAGAGAGAAGGATCAGGTCTCCTACACTAACAGTATTAGGGCTTCTCTGAGGACTTGCTGCCTGAGTCTCCTCTCAACTAGGCCACTTGGGATGGTTTCTGTGCCAGGCCTTCTACACTGTCACCCACCTGCCTCTCCAGTTCTTCTGCAAAGGCATCCAAGTCCAGGTCCTTGAGTCGCTCTGGGTTTTCCAAGATCTCTTCAAGGGCCCCTGCAGGGTTGGCATCCTCGGCTGATTCATCATATTCCAGAGCATCCACTGCCATCTTCCTGGCCCACTCATAGGTCTCAGGGTGAACTCGGGAACCATCAAGGACTTCAATATATGAGTCAGTGCTGAAGGAAAGGCAGAAAAGGGGCAGGATATATAACGAGAAGCTTCTAGTAACAACCCAGACGTCCACCAATGGGGAACTGGTTAAATAAATTAGGGTACCTCCATACAATGGAATACTATACAGCCATTAAAAAGAATGAGGTAGATCTATGTGTGCTGACATGGAAAGATGGCCACAATATATTGATACGTGAAAAATGCACTGCAAAACACTATGAACCGTATGATCCCATTTTTGTAGCAAATGGGTAGTTAGTAAATGCATAGCAAAAATAAAATTTAGAAAAGTTGTAGTATACATCCACCACTTGTTATGGTAATTATCTCTGGGGGGTGGGATTATGGGGGACTTCCACTTTCTGCATAATATTTCTATATGTTGAATTTTATATCATGAACTTATATAAGTCTTATAATAAGATAAAACAAGAAGGGGGAAGAAGACCTTTGAGAATTTGCTGACAGCTACTTTCCCCCATAAAGCCTTCCCAGGCTGGTCTTGCCCGTGCACTCACATGGACCTATGTTATTCGTGGAGTGTTACAGCAAAGCTGGGTGGAAAATGAAGTTTTAGAACTTGAAGCCTATTTCCCCACTGATTTCCATTACTGAATGAGGAGCTATGTGCCCGTGGAAAAGATCCTCCAAAGACTGAGTTGATAACTTCTGGAGAGGAAGAGGTCAATAGTGAAGTCCAAAGTCCAAGTGAATAGAACTTTCTCTCAATAACATCATCTCAAAACATACCAAATCTCTCTCCCCCTTCCTATGCCTCAGACCCCCACACTGCTTCTCCACTGCCCCTTCTATTCCCACCCTTATCTAGCCACAACAAACTATTAACAACAGAACAAGTTTGTGTTTACTGAACCAAGTCTTATGTTTTCTGTCCTTAATTTATAAACTAAGTTGGTTCTTTTTATGTTTCTCTCACAAAAAAGCTTCACATAATTGAACTGATCTTTTCCATAGGTCAGAGGCTCTTGACTAAATAAAGGTTCCTCACCTTTGCTTTAAAACATTTCCTAATTTAAACAGCTTGTGGCCCTTTGACAGCCCTAATCCCTGAATCCCCAAAGCAAAGCCCAAGAGAATTCCTCTTGGCCCACCCAGGCAGAGGGCATCACCTGTCCCCCAGGGAGGCCGTGTCGATCTTGAGGAAGCCAGCGCAATTCATGAAGACTTTGGGACCCATGTGGCACATGGTGACCAGCTGGGTCCGGCTCTCGAGCCTGGTGTTGTTCTGTTTCAGGATCTAGAAGAGAGGACTGGAGTAAGCTGGAGTAGGAGGCAGGCCCCACCTCCCAGCCTGCTTTCAGGTCTCTGGGAAACCCTCCATGATGGGAATTTTGCCGCCACACCCCGATATCTAACTGAGCACTACACCATACTAACTGCTACTAAAAAAATTATGTTAAAGAACTACACTATGCCAAGCAAAGATAATACATACCTAATGTATTGCTTCAAAGTTAATAATACAGTCAAGTAGCCACCCCATATTAAGAAAAAAAAACATTACAAATACTCTTGAAGATCACTACATACCCTCCTCTGTATTGAAATCCTTGCTTTCCACTGGGGAAAAAAACCTCACTATCCTGCGCTTCCCTGGTGGCACAGTGGTTAAGAATCTGCCTGCCAATGCAGGGGACACGGGTTCGAGCCCTGGTTCGGGAAGATCCCACATGCCGCGGAGCAACAAAGACCATGCACCACAACTACTGAGCCTGCGCTCTAGAGCCCGCGTGCCACAACTACTGAACCCGCGTGCCTAGAACCCGAGCTCTGGAACAAGAGAAGCCACCGCAATGAGAAGCCCGCGCACCACAACGAAGAGTAGCCCCTGCTCGCCACAACTAAAGAAAGCCTGCGTGAAGCAACAAAGACCCAATGCAGCCAAAAATAAATAAATATATATATATAAAAAACAAAAAAACAAAAAAACCCACTATCCTGAGGTCTGTGTCTAGTACACTCTCGCTTTCCTCCATCTCTTTTAAATCATGGCTCAGGCTATCTTTTCCAGAAGCCACCACTGTACAGTAGTGAAGACCATGACTGTGGCCACCTGGTCTGAAGTCTGACTCTTGACTCTCACTAGCTGGATGACTCTAGGCAAGAGGTAAAGTGCCTTTACCTCTCTGACCTTGGTCTGCCTGTCAAAGCATATTGGCAAAGTAAAGGTTCAATGAAACAGAAGTTTTCTTTTTTTCTGATTCAACCCAATCCTACCTTTAGGAGATGGGTCCCTTTTCGAGGTCCCAGGCCACAGACATACTGAATTAAGGCCTGGCTGTAGGGGTGGGCAATGGCACGGTTGACATCAACTCCAACCTCATTGACTCGGTTGATAAATTCACAGTACAAGGCGTTGAGCAGTTCTTCTTTCACCACATGCTCCTGTCGACACACAGCAGGCAGGAATAAGGTGATTGTGCCACTCTGTCCACCTGGGCCTATCTGTCAAATCCTACTCACCTGCAAGGGGTGAAACTTGAGGCACAGGATGTCTTCATCAGAGCTGCAAACCTGGGCAAATTCAATCAGAGGGTCCTGGATACGCCGGGCCAGGGAGACTGCCTGTCTCAGCACAGGAGGGTAATCCCGGAACTCTGCCTAGAGTCAAACGAGGGTCAGCAGGGCCATAAAGTCTCCTCAGCTCTAACAGCAAGAGGAAATCCAAACCACCTGGCTTTTTAAGTCAATTTCTCTTCTCTAGGACCATTTTTCCTGGGACCAATTTAATCTCTGGGGCTCCCAATCTGAACCATGACTGGCACAATGGAGATCCTCTGCATAGGTAAGTGAACAGGTGCAATCCTGTGCCCCCATAATCTTTGTTTCCCCAACTCCCTGGGATTGATAGCTCTTGCCTGTGCAGGGCCTAAGGGTGGGGCTCCAGCATTACCTCTGATTTCTTGCTGTTCATATAGAGAATGGCCAACTCATTGTCAATCAGCTCCACCCCAATAGAGGACAGCTGCTGACCCTGGTCCAGCTCATGCACAATGCGCTTCACATCCTCAATCAACATCTGGGCATCCCTGGAGGAATGAGGGGTGCTGGTCAGGGATACTTCTGGACAGTTTCTCAGGGATGAACAATCTCATGGCTGGGAGTGGGGGAGGAGAGAACTTTGAAGACAAAGAGGTACAATATCCCCAGGGATATCCCCTGGGGATGGGGATATTATCAAGGCTCTACACAGGCGCATGCCTACTCTGTAACAGGGACAGAGCAGATTCAACAATAAAGGATGAGTGACTTTAAGCCAGGCCTGGCCCAATCCCCTGGTACCCCTACCTGTTCTCTCCTGCAACTGTCACCACATGAGGCTTTTTGTTCAGGAGGAATTTCTTTAGAGTTTCAATGTCTTGAGCCTGGAGTGAAAGAAAATTGGAGCTGAATGACTTTGAGGATAGGGAGATTTCAAGCACTTCTCTCTCCCTAAGTAGCTTGAGACCTTACAAGACCACAGAACAATGATGCATCACACGTTGTCAAACTGGAAGACAAAATGAGGGGACTAGGACCTCTAGTTTGAATATTATACTTCTGTTAATATTTCCTAAGATTATTACACTTCTGGCTTATACTTGAGTTGTGCTTAACTAAACACACTTAGGTCTTTTTTAACATAAACCACTGCCTGGCAGTCAAGACTATTCTAATCTCCACTTTAAAATTTTTCTTTCTTTTTTTAAAGAGCTGTTTGTTGAAAGTTATTTTTTAGAATGGAGTTCTGTCAATAAAATTGAAAGATACCTTTATGCTAAAAAAAATCAGAAGCATATACACGAGATGAATTCAAATTTCTCTTTCCCTGGTAGAAACACAAATGCTAAAGCAGGGAAAAGATTGGCTTAATGCCACAGTGGCTTTCAGCTCCTGGAACAAGCTGACCCAGATGCTGGTAAAAACAAAAGAAGTTATGGCAGTTCCAGAAGCACATAAGGCCTAGGAACTGGCTTCAAGCCAGAAGGAAATTCTGCACTAGAACTTGAGTGCCATCTACTGCCTACGGAAGTGAGACTTATCCCAGGACTTAAGACGTCAGGGACCAGGTCAGAGATAATCAGGGTCTTGCACGGGATGTTGCTTAGACCATAAACTCTTATCCCCACTGAATTATAAGATGTGCTCAAGATGTACACTTGGTAACCTGTCCTAGTCACTTGCCTTCTTCTCCCGTTCTTCCTCTCTCCATGCAGTTCGCCGTTTGGTAAAATGAGGCAGCCGGAGGAAGTCTGTCACTTCTCCTTCACCGTTGACCAAGGAGCAGAACACAGGGTGATCTCTGCCAGCCCAACAAAAAAAGAACCGTGTGATAATCAGCAATACGAGGACATGAGTAAGAGAAGAACAAGACTAGGGAGACAGATAAGGGGTGATGCCAGACAGGAAGTTACCTGGCAGAGGAGAAAGCAATGCCTAGGACTCGGATGCCCTTCCCTTGGTTCTCATCCATAAAGTCGTCATCTTCCTCTACCTGTTGATCCGGCCGGTAGGGTGCCACCCTCAACCAGTTGTAGAGCTTCCGACTACAGGCCTGGGGAGGAGGCACACCAGTCACTATGGCCAGCAGGCTCGCCAAGTATGTTAAGGAAACAGATGCAGGCACACATTTGCAAAGGTCATATTTATATGCATGCACACTCCTAGCCCTCGGCACGCTTACAACCTGAAGGCGTACTTTGCTTTTAGAAATAGGAGAGTACACAGAGGCCAGTTGTATAAACAAAGAATATGTGTATGCGGTGGGGGAGGGAGGGAAGAGGCTCTTCAAGTGGGGAGGTCTTGGAGTGACCCATGACCTTGTTTGCACTCCCTCTCAGGTTATGCTACGCCTGCCCCCAGTGTTTCCCCATTAGCTACAGGACAGCTATTAAGGGGTGCCTTCACTCTCAGCTCTAGCTTGGGGAAATCGTATGACTAAAGATCACGAGTTCCTGTCCTCACCTTTATGACATATTCTTTGGCTTCGGCCAGCAGCTTGTTCTTGAGCTCTTTGGCCATCTGCACGTACAGGAACTGCTGCAAAGCTCGCTCGATGGCCATGGTGCGCTGCCGATTCCACTCCTGCACCTGGTGGCTGAACTCATCTCGGTAGTAAAATTGTTTGATTTCTTCAAAATACGTCTGGTCATTGCCATAGCTGAGGAGAGACAACACTGTGGTGTCAGGGACAGAGAAAAGGTGATGCCCAAATGCCCTTGAACACTGGGAGTGACTAAGCCAGGGACGGTGGCTTGCTCAGTTCTGAAACTGTGGTTCACATTCCTGAGGGACCCCTCCTTCCAACAGACTACTGACCAAGCCTTCCCCAAAGAGCCCCCAGCCCAGAGCTTTGCTTACCCTTCCACCCCCTTCATATCTATGCTGATGTCAATGGTGAGCAGCCCTTCATCTTCAGCCAGGCATATCTTGAGGAACTGGTCATCTCTCAGTTCCTTAACAGGCTTGTTCTTTAAGTACTTGAAGGAGTAAGAGTAGTGGGCTTCATCCACATCCTGTACACAAGAGGGAATCATCAGTCAACAGACAGACTGGGCTTGACCCTGGGAAAAAAGACCGACTCTCTGCTCTCAGGCAGACAGCTCAGCTAAGCGAGAAGGCAAGAAACTCAGTTCAATCAAACAGAGCTGGACCACATGCTAGATCAAAGCCCCTCAACTGGCTTACCTTTCTACCTTTCTTGGTGGGGGTTATATTGAGCTTGGCTCTCTCCTGGAAAGTTTGCCTCAGCACCTGCCGGACAAGGGGCTCTCGGGCAATCTGCAGGGCTACCATGTAGCGGGCACCTTCCAGCACAGCTTCTGGTGTAGGGAACTGGCTGTAGGGAAAATGGAGGAGCTGCAGGATGAGGACATCTTTGCCCTCAGGTCCCTCCTCCTGCCAGCCACCTACTGCAATGCCTACCTGCAAACATAATCCTTGGCCAGCTCCAAGGGCTCTGCAGGAAACTGCTCTGTCTCGTGCCTCTGGTAACTGTCCCGGAGGTTTTCCCCAAATTGCTCAGGAGTAAGTCCAAACTTTTTGGCTAAGCCATCTAAAGCAAACCAGAAGGGTGAAAGGTGAGCCAACAGCTGGGCCCAGTAACCTCTTGGCTTTCAGTCTAGAGCAGCAATTCTGGGCATTAGACTTTAAAGGGATCACAAATGAGCAGGAGCAGGATGTCTTACAGCGAACAGTGAAAATGCTGACTTTAAATACCTAACAGGCTGTCACAAAGCAGAAAAAATAGAAATTTTCTATGTGACTACTGGAGTCAGAACTAAGGTGGAAGTTACCGTTTAGTAAAAGAACTTCCCAAAGATAAGATGAACTCCCTCTCTCTGATCGTGTGTTTCCCACTCCTTCAGGAATTATGGGAGAGGCTGGACCATTCTTGTGGCGTGGGTGTGGTTCATGGGAGCAAGTGTTAGAAGTGGATTGGTGACTCACTCAGATGTCCTTTAGGTCCTCTTCCTACCTACCAGTGACTACTGGGGAACGTCTACAGCTAGTTTTTACCTAGCCCAGCGCTCTGGCAGATAGTGTACATATCTCGGCGGGAAGCCTGCTTGAGCTCTGGCCCTCTCTGCTCCTCATCTTCTGCCTCTTCCCCATCACCTGGGAAGAAAACATGAGTTGGTCCTCTGGTTTCCAATCACTCCCAAGGATCTGACACATGCAGAGAAGTCCCGAAGTGTAATCGGCCAAGGGGATCCTTGGAAAGGCCATGGCCACCAAGCCTCTAGGTTTTCTTTTCCAACACTCACCTTCCTCATCTCCCTCTTCCCTTACACGCTTTAGCTTCTTGCGGCTGGCCTTGGCAGCATTCTGCATCTTGGGGATGTCACGACCATAATAAAGCAGGAAATGATTGTAGACATCTTTCAGTTCATCCATTGATTGTACATCCTTGAGCCTGGAGGGAAGGGACATAAGACCTCAATTGTCATGGAGGAAGGGTATACCCCAGTTTTGCTACAAGAGATCCAATTCGCATGAGGCAAGATCCCAACTAGGATGAGTACCTATATTCTCCAATTATTAAAGACATGCAATGGCCCCAGACCATGACTTAATTGCAATCAAGGTATCTTAAAGGAGGAATATGTCAAACAAGTGGTGGCTGGTGGTTGTTAGAAATGGCAACAAAAAGGGAGAGGCAGACGTGGCAGCATGTCTCCAGTTCAGAGTCCCTGAGACAGTCCTTGTCCTTCTTTCCCAGGTTCATGCCGCTGGCCACTAAAACCATCTGCTCCCCTCCCACACCCCTCTCTGATTCCAGGCTCACCAAGCTACTTTCTGGTTGTAGTTTGGTTTCCCATGTAGCTTTTCACACAGGGAACATATAAATAAGCAAACATGACTATCTGATCTTCTTAACCTTTTATACCAAGATGGATAAGTAACAGGAATTTCCCTGTCAGAAAGATCACTTCTGACGTGTTGATAAGTTGGGTTTCTAAGGAACGGGTCCCGTGCTGAGAATTTTGCAAGGTTATGCTATTCTGGGGTGGGGGTGGAGGGGCGGGGGCCTGCCTTTGGTGTGAGGGCTCCCTGTAATGGAATAAACCCTGCATATGCTACCTCTCCATGTCGGTGGTGTCCAGAGCCCGGATGCCATCAGCAAGGGGCTTGTCAGGGTCAGCAGAGATTTGCTCGTACTGATAAGCCTGCATCTTCTCAAACAGCCGTGTTAGGTTCTCCTTACGGATCCTCAGCTGGGTCCACTAGGACAAGACAAAGCAGGAGTAAGGGATGGTATTCAGCCTTGGACACCCAAGGCCATGCTGTTCCTTACCAGGAGACCCTGGGGGAAGCCTGACAGGGTCTGGGCTGCCACCTGATATGTACAGAACTTGGGTCCCAGTAGTGGTGGTACCCAGTCCAGCCCTCAACCCCTTGAGGGGCATGGATCCCTATATTACCTTTTCATCCCACTGCCACACCCTCCACAAGTCATTGATATGCAACTCAGGCTCCACATACTCCTTCCGGTAGAAAGCAATGAAAGGCACCTAGAGGGGCAAGGAGGTGGCAGTCAGCCAGAGAGGAAAGATCTGCAAGGACCCCCCTTTGTTAGAGGAATAAACAGCTCCAGGAAATTCAACAGTAGGAAGCTTGGCCTCCCTCACAGGCCCATCCAGGACACATGCTCTCCCCCACCGCCCCCAACAGGGGAAGACAATGCTGCATATGGGGTAGCACTCTTCTCTTGATCACTAGAGTCTATGGTCCTCACGCTTCTTGAGTCAAGGGACCACTGCTGTGGACAGAAGGGGGGTCCCCACCTGACTTAGGTAGCCACCTTTTCCATCACCCCCAGTTGAAGTTCTAACCAGTGGGCCACTAGAGCTTGAGGTGCTACCTCAAAATGCTGATTTCGCATGAAGCCCAGGGCCTCTTTAATCTTCTGAATTGTGCTGGGCCCTTTTCGACTGAAGCTGCTGGTTGGCTGCCCTCGGTCTAGGTAATCACAGCTTTCCTACAGTCAGAAGAAAAAAGAAACAGCAATGACACCATTACTTGCTCTGTCTTACCACACACAAAACTGCTTCTTGTCACAGGATGACCTTCTCAGATTAAATCTAGAAAAATCTCCCTCACATACCCGCACACACATGCTGTTCTATACTAGGCCCACAGACGTC
Organism: Balaenoptera borealis; assembly: GCF_965194805.1. Lineage (NCBI taxonomy): Eukaryota > Metazoa > Chordata > Mammalia > Artiodactyla > Balaenopteridae > Balaenoptera > Balaenoptera borealis. The sequence goes on along the minus strand of NC_138879.1, from coordinate 45,370,412 downwards.
TGGGGCAGGGGAGAAGCAGCTCCTCATTCTAATGAAGTAGCTTCTGGTTCATGTCAAAATATAGCATCTTTTTTTGGGTACCTGCAGAGAAATGGTTGGTGTGGCAAAGGCATTCCTGTAGATCCAGTCAGCCTCTTCTTCCAGTTCATCATCTTCAGCCCCCTTGACGGAGATGGAACGGAGCTGCAGGGGATAAGGCATCACCATGAGACTGACTTTATCTTGTATCTCACGTAGCAAAAACATGCACTACTTCTGGACAAAAACGTGTGCTCCAGAGGCACACGTTTCCAGTACCCAGAAGAGTGTTGTCTGGCAAGAAGTAGGCATGTCGTGTATTTGCTCAAGAATGAGTGCCACGTCAGGAACCATAAGCCACCGGAGAGTCTATGTTGAGCTAGACTTCCTGTACGCCTGGTCAGATGGGGTTCAAAGCCGACTTCCTGTATACCATTTTTTGTTTTTTTTGGCTGCGCTGCCCCAACGAGGGATTGAACCCGCGCCCCCTGCAGTGGAAGCATGGAGTCTTAACCAGTGGACTGCCAGGGAAGTCCCCCTATGTACCATTGTTGTTAGATTGTTGCTAGATTGTTTCTCTGCTATAACTCTTGTACCAAGGAGGCTCAGGGCAGTTGATGACAGTTCAGCAGGACAGACACTGGTACTTCCTTACCTGGAACCTCTCAGGCAGGTCAGTAGCTCGGATTTCATTGTCCTGATCTGTGAGGTGGCTACTTTCTAGCTCACTGGGCTCATACATCTCGAAGATGCTCCTGCGGCTCACACGTTTCTTGGTGGTCTTCTTGGGGCGCACTCGGATCTCGCCCTCAGCCTCATCGTCCTCATACTCATACTCTTCCTCCAGTTCTTCATCATACTCATTATATTTCTCAAATTCGTCATAGTCAAAGTCCACACCAAAAATCTCCTGGGCTTCTTGCAGGGCCCTGTGGGTGAGAGCAAAAGGCAGGTGGCCCAGATTCCGGTGAGAGGAGACAAACGCAGCCCCTGCAGAGATCCTGTACCTACCCCAAGGGGACTAAAAAGGTTAAGAGAAATGTAAACAAAAAAAGCATATTCACTGCGGAGGAAAGGCTTAGTTGGGGGACATTTCTGGGGAAACTATTATTTATTGAGATTAAAAAGCCCATCTTTGGCATGTGCCAGTGACAAGGATCAAACAGCAACAGGGCACATGGGTTCATATCACGCTCAGTTGATCCATCTTCTGCTAAGACATTATAGTATTCCCTCAGAGCAAAAGCTTTCTTCTAACAAAATTATATTTAGAAGACTAATAAATAAACAAATGAACATGGAGCTGCAGGTGGAAGAGAGAGGCTGGATCCTTGCCTGTGTGTGCCTCCACCCTCATCCCACCACGGCCCTTGAATGCTGAGAGAGCTATCAGAGCTTCTAGAAGCAGTCTGACATCACTGCCTGGTAAAGGATATTAGAGGCAGGGAAGCAAAATGGCTGAGAGCTGACTGTTCCATTTTTAGCAGAGGCCTCTGACCTCCTCCTTCCTGCCCGGGTCCACTCAGATGCCCTTATCACCACCTCGCACCAGACCCCACTCACGCATCAGTGTATCCAGGAAGCTTTTTCCGCCACTTAGGTTTTTTCAGTGGTTGTCCATCGTCATCCACAATGAAGTCGTCAATGTCTGGAGAGAGAAGGGAAGGGTTAGTGCCCAGAGGCAGGGGATGAGCCAGGACTGAATGGCTTTAGTTCCTACTGTAGGAGTGGTCGGTGAGGAGAAGAGGAGACAGGCTCCTGAAAAGGAACTTCTTTGTGTCAAATGCTGGGGGCCAGTAGCTGAACAATGGTCTCCCATTCTATTCTTCAGGGTAGGAAATCCCAACACCCCGCCCCAAACTGGCTTCCCTGCCTAATGCCACATACCTGACTCTTCATCATCTTCCTCCTCCTCCTCTGGAGGAGCCATCGGGGCCTCCACGGCCTCCTGCCCTTCTTCCCCTTCCCCATCCTGAAAGATCTCCTCTGCAATAGCTTCTTTTTCATGTTCCTCCTTGCCATATTCCTCTTCGTCATCGTCCTCATCATCTGACATTTTTTTGACACGTCGGTATTTTTGCTAGGGGTGGAAAACCTGCCTTGTCAGGGTCTGAGGGAACTGGCATAAGGATCCCTGCTCTCCAGTCTCTCTTATTTTCCCACCCCAGCTATACTGCCAAAGGAGATGGGAAAGAACACATCAAGTACGTCCCAAGGCCCACGCTTGAAACTCTGACAAGCCTTTAACAGGCACCCAGAACTGGCTCCACAGCCCAGTGACACTGAGCCCCTTTCTCCTCGCTGACATTCCCCAAACTGTTCTGGATGTGCCTCCTCCCCCCAGAGTCACTGAATTTCAAGGGCTTCTTCCTTCACCCCCAAAGACAGAGACAAAAAGGGCACTTACTCCTCTTTTGACTTTGACACCCAAATTCTCCTCAATGAGATCAAAATCATCATCCTCCAAGCGGTCGTCAAAAGATGCTAGAGAAGACAGAGTGTTGCCCATGGTGATGGGGAGGCCCCTTCTCCACTATGACTTCCACCCCAGCCTCACCTGACCTGAGGAGAGGCTACTCACTGCGTTTTCTCTTCTTGTGGCCAACATCATCTTCTGAATCACCAGAGTCACTACCCTCATCCTCCTCCCCTTCATCTTCATCGTCATCGTCATTGATAAAGCCTTTCAGGTTTCCTTGTTCATCCTGATCATCTAGGTTCTCCTCCTCCTCCTCCTCATCTGGAAAACATGCATGTTTGAGGCATGCAGTTTGGGAAATAGGCTGGGGCTGGGGCAGGGCCACCTGCTTAACTGTTATTTCTCATCTGCTCTGAACCTAATGACCTGGATGCCATGTTAACTCTTCTGCCTCATCTAAAGATACAAAAAACATGACCACTGACTTAGAGCAGCTTCTGGAAAGGAATATCTCTTTTCCACATTCACCATCTGTATTTAGGCAAGATGAGCTTCCTAATTACTTTGGCTCGTCAAAATCATTACTAGAGGCTTTACAGCCACCAGTAACCTTTGTTTTCCTCTCAGTTTATAAACTCAGTAGCTATATTCCTTCTTTCATCCATAATGCTTTTCATGAAGCTTGCATTTTCCTTTCTAAAGCCATTTCATGGTTCCACTCTGCTGATGATCCTAATGGTTGGATTTGGACAGAGAACTTGGAAACTGGGTACATAAATACCAACAGTGCTAAGTCTCTAAAAGAGCGAAACATTACCTATGTATTTATTTATTGGTTTACTGTCTGTCCCCTCCCACTAATGTAAACTCTACGATAGCTGGGACTTTATGTTGTATTCCTAGTTCTAGGCACAGTGCCTGGCATACAGCAGACAGATGCTCAGTAAATATTTTCTATGAATGACTGAAAATTCTCAAGCTGGTACCTCATGTGTGATAACTTCTGTGCTCAGCCTGAGCCTCTCATCAGCAAGAATCCAACTATCCAAAGCTTAGCAATACTGGGGAGAAGCTTGAGGCTGGGGCTTCCTCACCGTCATCCTCCTCTTCTACAAATTTCTTGGTGACCCGGGGCACCACCTCGCCTTCATCATTGTACTCTTCCTCTGACTCCTCAGCCTCGCTTTCCACAAAATCAGACATTGCTGCAGCTTCTCACGGCCTGCCTGAAGACGACTAGGGAAGGAAAGGAGTTGGGGATAAAAAATGAGACAGAGGACCTTTAAACATTTCCGCAAAAAGCATTCAGCTAGGTGCCACTGATCTGCCCAATCATTTCGACCTGGGAGGAGAGAGTAAGAATCAGATGGCTCCATCTCTTCCATTATCCATTCCTCTCACAATTGCCCCTCTCATGTGTACCTTTAAAAAAGCAATCATACTGGACTGCTCTGTATATAACATCTTGCTTGTCCAAAGAGTTTTATCGCACTTACCATTTGGGGACAGAAATAGGCAGACGAAGAAATTAGTGTAGGAATAATCATATAGGTAGGGATACGGTGTAGTGAGATTATATGACTCACTCATAAGTTTGGGAAACAATAATTAAATGCCAACTTAATGACAGGAACTTTTATATACATTATCAAAAGGAAAATCCTTTTCCACAGATTAAACAACGTTTCATCTCAGCCCACTTGTGTGAGTAGTGGTTGCGAGCATTTGGGTAGAGAAGGGGCCTCTTCAGAAACATCAGAACCACAACTCTATTGTGACCATTTACCTCCCCAGCAAAACAAAAACCAAAAAACCAAAAATACAAAAAACACTTTGAAAGAGACTTCCATGGCCTACAAATTAAATGCAACATAGTTAAATACAAAAACTGCTGGGCCTAAGAGTAGAGGTCAAATCCTGGCCCCACCATCTACTAGGTATATAAACTTAAGCATATTATTGAATGTGCCTGAATATCAATTTCTTCATCTGGAAAATGGCAACAGCACTACCTACCTCGCAGGGTAGTTAAGAATATTACATGACATAGGAGAAAGAACATAGTCTACTATTTCAAAAAATGCTAACTGAGTTTAAATTCGAATCCTGGGCATAATTTTCCTCAGCATTCTGTAATTTTGTACCAACCAATCCCAACTTTGTCTTCTACTTTCCTGCTGTCAGATGCATCCAAAGTCTGGAAATGACTCAGTGGAGAACCACAGTACCATGACATGGAGTTTCCTGGGTTTTAAAACACAGCACTGGGGCTTCCCTGGTGGCGCAGTGGTTGAGAATCTGCCTGCCAATGCAGGGGACACGGTGTTCGAGCCCTGGTCTGGGAAGATCCCACATGCCACGGAGTGACTAGGCCCGTGAGCCACAATTGCTGAGCCTGCGCGTCTGGAGTCTGTGCTCCGCAACAAGAGAGGCTGCGATAATAAGAGGCCCGCACACCACGATGAAGAGTGGCCCCCACTTGCCGCAACTAGAGAAAGCCCTCGCACAGAAACGAAGATCCAAAACAGCCATAAATAAATAAATAAATAAATAAAATTTAAAAAAAAAAACAAAACACAGCACTGGGACTTCCCTGGTGGCACAGTGGTTAAGAATCTGCCTGCCAATGCAGGGGACACAGTTCGAGCCCTGGTCCGGGAAGATTCCACATGCCGCGGAGCAACTAAGCCTGTGCACCACAGCTACCGAGCCTGCGCTCTAGAGCCCATGAGCCACAACTACTGAGCCCATGTGCCAAAACTACTGAAGCCCGCACGCCTAGAGCCCGTGCTCCGCAACAAGAGAAGCCACTGCAATGAGAAGCCCGCGCACCGCAACGAAGAGTAGCCCCCGCTCGCTGCAACTAGAGAAAGCCCGCACGCAGCAACGAAGACCCCACGCAGCCAAAAATATAAAAAACAAAACAAACAAACAAAAAACACAGCACTGATCACACAAATCATAGCATCAAGATTCCATTCTGGAATCCTGAAGCTGGCTGCTGATCAACTCAGCACCACTCCTCACCCTGTCCTGAATTACGGTCCACTGCATAGGTCCATTTTCTCCACTTAGACTATAAGCTTCCGGAAGTCAAAGATGATATCCAATTGAAGGGCTAATAAAAACCATGAAAACATAAACGGCAATATAAGAGGCATTACGTGGTACTTTATTCTGTACCAGATAAGCTGTTTCCCACTAGGTGCTCTATACAAAATAGAAACTACTAAGTATCTGTTAAATAGATTACTTATTGTTTCATGTCTTCCCAGTTAAAGATGGCAGTGGAACTGGAGAGAGAGGAGGGTGGCTAATGGCTACCTCAAGTGGTCTAAGCTCTAGAAGGAGGCTTAAGTTCTGTGGCTCTAATTCTCCTGAAAATTACCCTTACTGATATCAACTGATACCATAACCAATTAAGATTAACTGAGCTCAGGGAAATAAAACTGAAGGTACTAAGTTCTGGTGGAAAGGGAGGGTCAATGCTATGGTCTTATGTTCAATTTTAGGCTGAGGTTTCAGATGCCATTCTTTTCAAACTGTACTGAATGCCTACCAAGTACAAACATTCTGCTAGGAGCTGGGGATTTGAAGAGAAACAGGACTGTATGTTCTCAAGGAGTTGATGTCTAGTAGAGGGCCAAATAAGGACCTTAGAATAATTTTATGTATTTTGACATATTATGTAGAGCAGACACAGGAAGAAAATTGGAAAATGAACAAACCCACAAAACTGAACCAAAACTAATATAGGCCTTTCCTGGGTACTTTAAGCAATTAAAAAAAATGTGCACTGAGGAATATTTGTTGCACACCTACCAAGTTCCAGACACTTAATAAATCACCTATTAACCCCTACAATGTCCTAGGAGTTACAGCACACTTCTCTCTCCATTCAGCAAAGGAGGAAATAGACTCAGAGATGAAGTCACTTGTTCAAGGCAACACAACTGTCAACTGCAAGAGGTGAGATCTGAGTTAAGGTCTGTCTGACTCCACAGAAACAGTTGTTTCTATCACATCAGTAGTTCTCAAAGTGTGGTCCAGGGATCACCCCCTCCTTTCTCTCATGAGTGTACAATGGAGTTTTCCAGAGGTTATACGACATGTAGTATCACAACAGACTGAATGCAGAAGCAGGTAGGAGAATCCAGCATTCCTCTGTTAAGGCAGACATTAAAAGGATTTGCCAAAAACAAAACAAAACAAAAAAACCCAAACCCAAAACCAAAACAAACCCCCCTCCAAAAACCCAAACCCCAAAACAAACCAAAAAAACCCCCAAAACCAAAAAAAACCAAAAACCAAAAAAAACCCCAAACAACGTCACTCTTCTTACTACGTTTTTTGTTTTGAAGATTATACTTGTTTTTCATAAAACGTGTTATTTATGCTAAAATGTAGTGGGCTTACTTTTTTTCTCAGCTTTATTCATGTACAATTGACCCCTGAACAACATGGGTTTAAACTGTGTGGGTCCACTTATATGTGGATTTTTTACCCAGCAAATATAGTAGTATCTGTATTTTCATTTTACAGATCTTTAATTTAAATGTGGGAAACCGTTTGTGTTTGATTAGAGATCACAATATGTGGAATCAAAAGAATCAGGGTTTGAGTTTTGATTCTATCCAAACTGTTTCAGCTTCCTGCCCTTGGGTGAGTCATTCATCAATTCCTTTGTTTTTGAGGCAGAGATAACCGTATGCAGATTGTGAGGGGAAGAGAGGTGGGTCAGCACATCAACCCTGTGTTATCCAAGGGTCAACTGTAATTGGCATATAACATTGTGTAAGGTTAAGGTCTATAATGTGTTGATTTGATATACTTGTATATTGCAAACAGGCTTATTATTATGTTAAAATGAATTAACATTCATCTATTTATTTAGTCATTATTAATTTAGTTTAGAAATTAATTTTAATTTCTAATCTGGTTAACATCTATATGTATAAATCTCATAAACATCAATAGATATAACTCACATTAACAAAATGTCTTTGGAATCTTAAATTATCTTTAAGAGTATAAAGGGGTCCTGAGATCAAAAAGTTTGAGAGCCACTATACTACACCATTGTATAGGTCCCACAGGGTGGTGATACAGGAAGCCTTGGATTAGACTGATGCCCTTTCCCCGCCAAGATCTGTATCCTTAAGGTCATTCAGCCTGAGTACAGCCAAAAGTGAGTATCTAAAAATTCTGCCGATTAAATGTGGTGCTCTAATTTTAATACTGCTCTCTTTCAGCCCTGAACTGAGTCATTAAAAATAGATTTGGGTACAGCAGCCCCCACAGATAGCTTGCTTTAATTAGCCTATCAGACCCACAAATTCAGTCTTGTAAGGCCTCAACATCTTCACACTAAATGCCAGCTCCTCCAGACCAGATGCCCTACAGCCTACTTAGCAGAGAGAAACAGACAGCCTACCTGATGAAAGCACAGCTTTATTCTGTTTTGCGGGCAGCTGGTGCTCTGTGCTGCATGCAGCTTTCCTCCCATTCCCTAGGTTAGCAATGAAGTACATGCTGTGCTATAGCCGGGGAATGCCTCCGATCTAACTCACTGCCAAGACTTCTAGTTAAAATAGCTTGTGCCAGACGCAATCCTGATTTGCTGCAATTTGGGGGAGCTAGGTGTGCAGAGGGTGCTGCAGCAGCACTGCAGGCTGAGGTTGGCAAACAGCAACTATTCCAGAACAAAAACACTATTTATTAGTATGTGATTATCATTAATATATGATATCTGAGTCTGATGTCATTTGGATTTTGTACTTAGGACTTATGCTCTTGAATTTTCCCCATATTCAGATTGTAAGTTAAATTTGCTACTGAAATAGATCCAGAAGGGGAGTCGGGTGGTGAAAGGAGAAGGTTTCTCCAGGCGGAAGCACAGCTGCAGTACAAGATGTGGCTCAAAGGGACAGGCTGGCGGTTACCATGACATTCTCTGGAAGAGGAACGGAGCTGGGATCAGATTGCCACAGGGGAGGCCCTCCACAGTCCCTCCCTTTGAACAAGATGATGTAGGAGGCAATTAAAAGGAGACCAGAGCAAAAAGAGATGTCTGTTAATTCCCCCCACTGGCAGCTTCAATTAACGTTTACAATTTTGTTTTTTTAGGGTAAAGCTCTGTGCTGGGACTTGGGTATATAAAAATAAGTAAAACATGCTTTTGACCCTAGTGTTCATATTCATCTCACAAAAAACTTGTAAATAAAGTTATGACAGGGGCTTCCCTGGTGGTGCAGTGGTTAAGAATCCACCTGCCAATGCAGGGGACACAGGTTCGAGCCCTGGTCCGGAAAGATCCCACATGCCGCGGAGCAACTAAGCCCGTGTGCCACAACTACTGAGGCTGTGCTCTAGAGCCTGCGAGCCACAACTACTGAGCCCGTGCGCCACAACTACTGAAGCCCGCACACCTAGAGCTGGTGCTCTGCAACAAGACAAGCCACCGCAATGAGAAGCCCGCACACCACAACGAAGAGCAGCCCCTGCTCGCCGCAACTAGAGAAAGCCTGCGTGCTGCAACGAAGACCCAACACAGCCATGAATAAATAAATAAATAAATAAATAAATAAATAAATAAAGTTATGACAGAGCACAATAAATGTTTTATGGTAGTTATATATGAGAACTATGAAAGCAATATTAAGACAGAGGTCAGAGAATGCCTCAGAAAAGGTGATGCCTGAGTTGAGAGGAGTTAAGAAGATAGTCTGGAAAAAGGCAACATGAGCAAAGGCTTAGAGATCTGACAGGGCCTAGTGATCTGGAGAATAGCCCTAGAAGTCTGGTGTGGAGTTTAAACTATAAGACATTCTGCATTTGATGAGCAAGAGCCTAGGACTTCTCCAAAGGTGTTCACAAATGACTACCCAACTTGGAATACAAAAACCTAAGAGTTTAATAAACAAAAGTATTCAGAGTCCACTCAAGACAAGTTCTTTTAAATTTGGGATTCAGAACTCTGTCATGAAAAATCCTAATCACATCAAGATGTTAGAATACAGAAAATGTTAATTCTGCCTATAACCATTTTAACATGCATACCGTATTTATAAGAAATAACAGTATTAGAATCTTTTCAAGAATCTTTTCAATGCCTGGGCATAAAAAGCACTATTGTTAATAATGGTTAACATAATAAGTAATGTAAAAATATTAGTCTTTTCTTTTCTTTCCATATTTCCTTGGGGGACAAAGAAAGGGCAAACAAGGAGCAGGAACAACTAAAATATGTAACCAGATTCAGTATCCCTGCAAGTTACTGAGCCTTGTGCAACACACACTGGGGGAGCAGACAGTTCCTGCTCTAGCACAGAGGGGCTGATCTGCCATTGTAGTACAAAAGCAGACATAGACAGTATGTAAATGAATGGGAGTGGCCTAATTTCTTAGTTTAGGAACCCCTAATCTAGAAGTACAGAAGGTCTTTAAAGAATTGATGGCATGGGCTTCCCTGGTGCAGTGGTTAAGAATCTGCCTGCCAATCAATGCAGGGGACACGGGTTCGAGCCCTGGTCCAGGAAGATCCCACATACCATGGAGCAATTAAGCCCGTGGGCCACAACTACTGAGCCTGTGCTCTAGAGTCCCCGAGCCCCAGCTACTGAGCCCGTGCGCGCCTAGAGCCCGTGCTCTGCAACAAGAGAAGCTACCACAATGAGAAGCCTGTGCTTGCCACAACTAGAGAAAAGCCCGCGCACAGCAACAAAGTCCCAACGCAGCCAAAAATAAAATAAATAAAATTTTAAAAAATTTATTAAATAAATGTTAAAAGAAAAAAAACTGATGGCAAAGGTACCATGGGAGCCTGTAATAGAGGATTCTAACCTGCTTTTGAGAAAGTGACTTTAAAGAAAGACCTCAGTGAGGCGGAATTAACTAAGTGGAGGAGTTCGCTTCTTTGGAGATGGTTCGAGAAGCGGTGTTGTTGGAGAAAAGTGCTCCCAGCGCAAGGCCCAGAATATGCTGTAGCAGGAACAGTGAGGGTCAGTTTGACTGGAGAGAGGGTTCATGATGAGTGAGAGGTGAGGCCACAAGGATCTTGATAGGACAACTTAAGGATTTTGGATTCTATCTGAAAGGTGCTGGGAAGCCCCTACAGGTTTTAAACCAAGAACTGACTTAATAATTTACTTGTTAATTAAATAAATATTTATTTAATGAGTGCCTACTAAACGCCAGGCACATACAAGACAAACCCCCTGCCCCTAGGATACCTGTATTCTGTAGTTTGCCAGGAGACAAACCACAAACAAATAAAATAAAGCTTGCTGTAAGTGCTAGGAAGGAAGTAAACACCCTCACCTTTGAAAGGGTTAGTTTAGGCCAAGAGGTCAAGAATGGGCAGGCTGTGGTATGCAGAGCCAGGGGAGGAGGTTCCTGGCTGAAAAGGTGGGCAAGAACTTGGCATATGGTAGGCAATATCCTATGGCCAGTGTGACCAAAGAATGGTGAAGGCAGCGGAATGCGAGAGGGAGAAGGGGCCTGCTCAAGTCAGGCTGCGAAGGCCATGGAAAGCCACTGGAAAAGAAAATGACATGATCTGACCTGACCTGATCCTGCTAATGTGGAAAATGGACTGGGAGAGGTTCTGGGTGGAAGCAGAGAAAACTGAAGATACTATTGTGGTAGCTTGGGCAAAAGATGCTGGTGGCTTGGAACAGGGTAGCAGCAGTGGAGATAGAGAATAGAAGAGAGATTTGAAATACATTTTGGAGGTAGAAATGACAGGACTTAATGAAAGACCTGGCGGGGGGGTGGGGGGGTGGATAGTAAAAAAGAATCCAAGATGATTTTCAGAGGTCTGGCTTTGGTAAGCATGTGGATGAGAGTACCACTTAGTAATGTAGGGAAGACCAGGTTTGGGATGATGGGAAAAACCAAAATTTTCTTTTTCTTATGTCAGGTTTGGGATGTCTAAGAGACATCCAAATGGAACTGTTAAATAGGCATTTTGTGTGATTCTTAAACATAGAGGAGAGAAGGCTGGGCTAGAGATTTAAACTCGGGAGTTGCCAACTTTCAGATGGTTATTAAAGCCACAGGACTAGGTCATCTGAAGGAAGCATGCCGAAAACCCAGGATTAAACTCTGAAGGAAATTCAACTGTAAGATGTGACTGCACCACTTCCTGATGTGATTAGTCCCAGGATGAGATTTAAACCTCTTCGGGAGTAGCAATACCATGCTAATCTGATCTAGTAGCCGCCCAAACCAACTAAATAAGCTTTCAAATGTTTCAGACTTGTACTGGCTGGAGGAACACAAGTCATGCAAAAGGGCTCTAAATTCACAGTTGATGGGGGAGCAGTCATACTTTTGTAATCAATACATAAGACTTAAAAATCAGTAACTTTCATATAAACAGTTAAACTAAAAAACATCGAACTAAGCTTTTTTTGTCCCAAGAAATCATATTCAAAATTCTTTACACTCTCCATGTTCATTAACAACAGCAGTGTAACTTAATACTCCCTTGCTACTTCTGATATTACAGTGAAGTATTTTAAGAGAGCTGAGGCCTCCTCTAAAAGAAAAATAAGTATCAGTACTTGTAACAAACACGGGAAATGAATCGCTCCAGCTGGTTCAAGGGAGTCCCTGGAGAGAAAGGCAGAAACTGGAAGAAAATAAAGTTTTTGTCTTAATAGCCCATTCTGATGTGTGTGGTAAGCGTCTGATGAATGTAGTCATTTACAAAAAGTTCTAATTACATTACTCAACAATATGGAAAAAGACGGAATTTGGCATCGCCCTCTAGCCTGATGGCCGAGTTGCTGGAAGCTCCGTAGGTTTCACATCCCCAGGACAAACAATTCGATCACCTGATCCTGACTCGGAAGCCCCAGGTCCCTTCCATTCCAAACCCTATCGCGCGGCCCAGTTTTCAGAAGCTGCGAGAGAAGGACGGCATCCCAGGAAGCCTGTTGACACAACAGGCCACCCAATTCATGGGTGCTGGGTGGCAGAGGGTTGGGAAAAGCCTTGAGACTCCGAGCAACTACCCCGCTTTCTTCCTCCTTCTCTCTCATACAGCACGGCAGGCCGGCGGCCCCCTTCTTCCCGCATACGGCTCCCCAGTGCCTCGTCCCTTACGGGACCAGGCCCTAGGAGCCTGGCTCCCCACCTGACCCATTCGAGGAACACGCTTTCCAGTCCAAACTTTACCTGCCTGAGGCCCGCCGCTTCTCCGGTGCGCTAAGCCCCCACCGAGGAAAATGGAGTCCTCGAACCGAGACTGGGAAAAGATAGTACGGACCCACCGCACAGTACCTCCGCCGCCACCGCCGCCGCTGCTGCGTCAACGTACTACGTCACTTCCGGCCCCCTGTCACTGGGAGTGGGCGGACCAGTTCTTGCTCTCTTCTCCCAGACAGGTCTACGGGCTTCGCCGGGGGCGGGGGTCGGGTGGGGAGGGAGGGATGGGGGTAGCTGGGCTGGGCTGGCCAAAGCAGGTCAGGAAGGCAACTGTCACAGGGCCCCCGGAACAGAATAAGTTGAATGAGGAGGTCGGAAGCAACCAGACCTAGGCTGTTCCTCAGGCCGCTCTAGCCAAAGGAACCATAAAGACCAGACTAGAGCTCCTTTTCGTCCTCTCTGTGGTTCCACCCGCGGCTTCCGGTTCCGGGGAGGGGCCGAGTTTTCTTCGAAGATTAGGGGTTCCGTGCTACAGACAGGATGGCTGTGGTGTCGCTGCTGTTGTTCGGGGGTTTGTGGAGTGCTGTGGGATCGTCCAATCTGGCTGTCGTTACATGCGGTTCTGTGGTGAAGCTGCTCAATACGCGCCACAACGTGCGACTGCACTCACACGACGTGCGCTACGGGTCAGGTACGGCCACCCGGGTTCGGGTGGGCTGGGAAGGCCTGGTAGGCTCCGGAGGGGGCGGGGCCTAGAGAGACTCTGAGGGGTGTGGTCTGGGAAGGTTAGGGGAGCCCGGGGGAGGTTCCTGAGGTCTGGAGGCGGAGAGTCCGAGAGTTGAGTGGTCTTTAAGCATCTTAATCGTAATCTTAGTTTCTATGTGGTGAGCTTCGTGCCAGGCACATTACATATTTGCTTTTTAAAACTTATAACATTCCTACGACGCATAGACTATTATTATCCTCATTTTACAGGTGAGGAAACAGACTCAAATAAATCGCATACTCAAGTCTTGGCAGCTAGTGAATGACAGTGATGGGGTTCGATCCACATCTGTCCAGGGTCAAAGTCTGCTTTCAGTTACTGCAGGCTGGTACTACTCAGTGCAGGAGAGACAGACATGTAGAAAATTACAGTAAGTGCTGTTATTTCTGAAGTCTTCCAAGACCTCATTCTTTGATTATAACCCTCTGTTCTAGCTCTTTTCCATCTTACACTTGCTCTTCAACTCTTTTCCTTTGGCTTCTTTTCACTCAGACCTTATCCTTTTTGTAAAGAAGAACTGAAGCACTCACTGGGATTGGAGAGGAAACTGTTTAGAGGGCTTTTTAACGTATGAAACTAAAATGCTTACCTTGTGGGTTCATTTATAATTCAGCAATTATTTGTGGATTCATTCATTCAGTATAGATTTAAGGAATCTACTGTGTGTCTAATATTGTTCTAGATACAGGAAATACAGCAGTGAGCAAGTTACAAGGAAATGAAAACAGACAGAAAGGAGAGAAAAAAGTTCAGGTAGTGAGATGTGAGAGACATCTAAGATGACTGCTAGATTTCTATCTTAGATAACTGATGATGCTATTAGCCAAGAGAGGAAGGAGTTCTCTTAGATGGAGACTGGACTGTGGTTTATGATACCCAAAACCTGTCTGGCCAGGTAGACTAGGAGAGGAACTGAATTGTCATTGTTGGGACGTCTTAATAATCCTAGCGGTGGGCTTCCCTGGTGGCGCAGTGGTTAAGAATCCGCCTGCCAATGCTGGGGACACAGGTTCGAGCCCTGGTCCGGGAAGATCCCACATGCCGCGGAGCAACTAAGCCCGTGCGCCACAACTACTGAGCCTGCGCTCTGGAGCCCGTGAGCCACTACTGCTGAGTCCATGTGTCACAACTACTGAAGCCCGCGTGCCTAGAGCCTGTGCTCCGCAACAAGAGAAGCCACCGCAATGAGAATCCCGCACACCGCAACGAAGAGTAGTCCCCACTCGCTGCAACTAGAGAAAGCCCGCGCGCAGCAACGAAGACCCAATGCATCCAAAAATAAATAAAGTAAAATAATCCTAGCGGCCATTCAGTGAATACCTACTATGTGTCAGGCTTATTATATTTTAATTTGATCTAGTTTCCTATTTTGGATCTACTGAATCAGAATGTGGGTGGAGAGAGGCTGCCAGTAGGAATCTATAGGTTTAAAAATCTCTTCAGGTGCTTCTGATGGGCATCCAGATTTGAGAACCAGGTTCAGTCTGGAGCTCAGAAGAGAGATCTGTGCTGAGCCTGAGATACAGAGTTAAGTACAACATCATTGTCTGGGTGGTGGTTGAAGATGTGGGGAGAGTAAATGAAATTGCCCAGGATGAACTGTGGTTTGCAATCTGGTGTCAATTTGAATCACTTGAAAAACTTGTTGAAGCACTTGTAAATGCTTTTGTCTTGATCCCCAACCAGTATTTAAGAATGTATAAGGGCCAGGGATGGAACTCTGGGTAATCCTAAAGTTTAAGAATGGGAAAGGAAGTGGAGGGTTGAATAGAAAGTGAAAAATAGGAGACAGAAAGTGTAGACCATGATTTAGTGAGGCATGGAAGTGAGGACCAAGAGAACTGTAAGGCAGTAACCAGAAGTGAGGAGGGAGGGTTGGTTAGCCTTTTGTTTTTTAAGATATAACAAAATCATTGAGTTGAATAGAAGAAACAAGAGAGAGAAACTGGTAGTTTAGTCATAAACATTCACCCAGATAACTGGTACAATGCAGTTATGTTAAGTGGTAAAAGGGAAGTGTCATCAAAAGTTTGTGGTCAGGCAGGGCCAGGGGACTGAAGGGAAAGCTAGGAGCAATAGGCAAGAGTGACTGAGGAAAGTGTCTGGGAAATACGGAGTGCCTTCAAAGAACTGAGTAGTGAATGAGGCCTAGGAAAGAGAATATCCCTTGAGTTTATATGAGTGGCCTATTTGGGGGAACTTAACAGAAAATAAAGCTTTGTGGGAGGCCAGGTGGTAGAATGGTTAAGAGTGTGAGTTCTAGAGTTGGTCCACTTAGGTTCAAACCCTGCATTGTCTCTTAAGATTATGTGATCTTGGGCATATTATTCAGCCTTTTTAACACTCCACTGTAAAATGGGGGTAATAATAATAATAGCTACCTCAGAGAGTAGATGATTGTATCAATTAAGAATATTCAAGTAAAAAGCCTGGGTTTGTATCTGATACCCAGTAATTGCTCAAGTACACATTAGCTGGTTAGCAATTATTATTTGTATATTTCCACTTTTTTTCAAGCCTGTAGCTACATGTTTAACCTAGTACCTTTTAACCTGCAAAATCGCACCATTTTTAAGTAGTATGAACCAAATTTAGATGACTTAAGGATACTTTTGTGGGACTTCCCTGGTGGTGGAGTGGTTAAGAATCCTCGTGCCAATGCAGGGGACACGGGTTCGAGCCCTGGTCCGGGAAGATCCCACATGCTGCGGAGCAACTAAGCCCGTGTGCCACAACTACTGAAGCCCGCGCACCTAGAGCTTGTGCTCCGTAACAAGAGAAGCCACCGCAGTGAGAAGCCTGCGCACTGCAACAAAGAGTAGCCCCAGCTCGCCACAACTAGAGAAAGCCCGTGCACAGCAACAAAGACCCAATGCAGCCAAATAACTAAATAAATAAAATTTTAAAAAAAATGTTGAAATTGTAAATTAAAAAAAAAAAAACTTTTGTAATATGTTGGATATATCACTTACAGGAATTGGAGAGCTGTAATGGCTTGTTGGATTAAAGTTGACAGCAAAAACCAGTCTCACTTTATTTTGTTTTTAATTAATTTATTTTTGGCTGCATTGGGTCTTCGTTGCTGCGCGCGGGCTTTCTCTAGTTGCGGTGAGTGGGGGCTGCTGTTCGTTGCGGTGCTCGGGTTTCTCATTGCGGTGGCTTCTCTTATTGCGGAGCACGGGCTCTAGGTGCGCGGGCTTCAGTAGTTGTGGCATGCAGGCTCAGTAGTTGTGGCTCGCGGGCTCTAGAGCGCAGGCTCAGTAGCTGTGGTGCACGGGCTTAGTTGCTCCATGGCATGTGGGATCTTCCTGGACCAGGGCTCAAACCCGTGTCCCCTGCCCTGGCAGGCAGATTGGATTCTTAACCACTGTGCCACCAGAGAAGCCCTGATATGGTACACTCTTAAACATAGTTTATCATATAATAACTAATACTATATAAATACATTTAGTGTTTTTCATATATATTTTAATATCATAGAAGAAAAAAATATGAAGCATGGGGTTTCCTTCCCAGCCCCCCAAACCTATTTTATGACACAGGGCACATTATTAGCCATAGGAAAGAGAGGGGTCAGGTTAAGCTCACCCTCTTTTCTTTTTCTTTTTCTTTTTCTTTTTTTTTTGACTGCAGGTAGTGGGCAGCAGTCAGTGACAGGTGTAACCTCTGTGGATGACAGCAATAGTTACTGGAGGATACGGGGGAAGACGGCCACAGTGTGTGAGAGGGGAACCCCCATCAGATGTGGTCAGCCCATCCGGCTGACACATGTCAACACTGGCCGAAACCTCCACAGTCACCACTTCACCTCACCTCTTTCTGGAAACCAGGTGAGGTGGCATCCTGTGGGTCATTGCTGTTCATTACTCAGTTGAGTTGTTTGATATCTTGGTTCTTAGCCCTTTCTCTTCCAGGTATAGATCTTCTCTTTTGTGCAGACCTGAAGAATTGCCTCTGTCTCATAAGTGTGAAGGAAGTTGTTTCTGGTCAAAATGGAGACTCTACGTTTAGATCAAATCAAGAAATGAGGAAAGAGAGAATAGGTATATGTTAGTGTATCATAAGTTATCTTGATAAATCTTGCAATAAAGAAACCCAGTGTTTTCCAAACTTGTGATAAAAATTATTATTTTTTTATGATGCCAACTAACCACATTAGGAAAATGAATTAGGTATTGTGCCATTTTTTTTAAGCCTTGAACTTTTGAAGGATGTGGATCCCTTAATGACTGCTTCCCTCCCACTCCCCCTCTGTATATATTTTTCCCTATTAACATCTTAACATTAGTATGGTAAATTTGCTACAGTTAATAAAGCAATACTGATACATTATTATCAACTAAAGTCTATAGTTCATTCTGATTTCCTTAGTTTTTACCTACTGTCTTTTTTCTGTTCCAGGATCCCATCCACATTACATTTAGTTGTCTCCTTAGACTGCTCTTGGCTGTGACAGTTTCTCAGATTCTCCTTGTTTTTGTTGACCTTGATAGTTTATTTTTTATAAATTTATCTATTTATTCATTTTTGGCTGCGTTGGGTCTTCGTTGCTGCATGCATGCTTTCTCTAGTTGGGCGAGTGGGGGCTATTCTTCGTTGTGGTGCGCAGGCTGCTCATTGCAGTGGCTTCTCTTGTTGCGGAGCACGGGCTAGGTGCATAGGCTTTAGTAGTTGTGGCACGCAGGCTCAGTAGTTGTGGCTCACAGGCTCTAGAGCGCAGGCTTAGTAGTTGTGGTGCACAGCTTAGTTGCTCCGCGGCACGTTGGATCTTCCTGGGCCAGGACTTGAACCCATGTCCCCTGCATTGGCAGGCGGATTCCTAACCACTGCGCCACCAGGGAAGTCCTGACCTTGATAGTTTTGAGGAGTGCTAGTCAGGTATATTATAGGGTGATCCTCTGTTGGAATTTGTCTGATCTTTTTCTTATGATTAGACTGGATTTATAAAGGTTTTGGGCAGGAAGACCACAGAGGTAAAGTGCCATTTTCATCCCATCTATCAAGGGTACATAATATCTTATGATTGTTGATATTGATTACCTGGCTGAAGTAGTGTTTTTCAGGTTTCTCTTGTAAAGTTATTCTTTTCACTTTTTCCCTTTACGTACTGTACTCTTTGGAAGGAAGTCACTGTGCACAGCTCATACTTGAGTTGGGAGTTATGCTCCTCTTCCTTTAGGGTAGAAGAGTTACATAATTTATTTGGAATCCTTCTGCGTGGAAGATTTGTCTTTTCTCTATTTATTCAGTCATTTATTTTCATTGGTATGGACTCCTGTATATTTATTTTATACTTTGAGTTATAATCCAATACCACTGTCTTCATTATGTTGCTCACATTTTTCCACCTTTGGCTGTTGGGAGCTCTTTCAGTTGTCTCCTGTGTCCATTTGACCTGCTCCCATCATTGTGTATGTGTGTGGCTACGTTTTAACACTTCCTTACTTTCCGGCAGTAAAAGATATTCCAGGCTCATCTTGTATATTTCTTGCCCCAGTCCTAGAATCAGCTATTTCCCTATGGAGTCCTGCTTCCTTTTATTGGAAAAGGGTATTCTTAAACCAAGATCTAGGCCTTTCATGAGCTTGTTGCTAGGGGATTTTGTTTCTTTTAGGCCCTCTCACCTGACAGAGCAAAGAAATATATGTATGTACGTGTATATACTCATATTTATTGTAAGTGTTCACATATGTAACCATCTATATCTATATTAAGTTAAACATGAGTTCTTACTGATGCCTCCAATTCTAATCCATTGCCACATAGACCATTTTAGCCTCCTCCCTTTGCTTATTTGTAAATTCCCACTCTAACAGTGAGACACCAGGCTGCTAACACTCTCATCCATTTACTTACTTGTTCAGTTCCAGTATACAAGTATAGTAGTAGAATTGTTAATTATGTGCAGTTTCTTTTGCCTTTAGTCTTACAGACTTTATTTCCAAATAACTGATTTTTATCATCTAAAATTTTATAGCTCTTAGTGTATATTTAAATTGTATGTGTCTGGTAGTGGTCATTTTGTAATACGTTTTGTAATGTATTGAGTCACTGTGTTGTGCACCTGGAACTAACATAGTGTTGTAGGTCAATTATAATTCAATTAAAAAAAATTATATATGTCTGAAATAATCAGTTACTTTTAAAATTGTGATAGAAACTCTGAATTTTTGGTCTTATGGGGAATGGGATTAGAATACGAGTGGAAGATAGAATCTGCTATACTCTGCTCAATTAATATTATTTTATTTAATTCTCACAATTATTTTGTAAGGTATTATTGTCATCATTTTATAGAGGAGAAAATGAAAGCCCAAAGGAGTTACACAGGAAGGGACAAAGCTGACATTCAAGGTTTGCCTGTTTCCAGAGCCCATCCTCTTTCCAACTTGTGTTTCTCACCACGTCACTTAATGTCTAGTTAAGGGAATGAGGCAGGAATATTTAACGTCAAATAACAAGAGGTAAAGTATTTTAAGACTATAATAGAAAATATAAGGCAAATAGAGGAATATTTGCAAAGTAAACGTTTGGACCATAATCTTATGGCAAGTGATTTCATGTCCTTGGTGTCTTTTTATCTTTTTTCCACAGTTTTATTCTATTTTATTTATTTTTAAACAACACTGGAAAGCCTCTTATTTATCACTTTTGGATAGTCTTAGTTTTCTTCCCATTGCCTCCCTCCCCTTTTCAAGTCTATGTGTCAGCCATACTAATGTCACTACCTATCTGTGTCTTCCAGGAAGTGAGTGCTTTTGGTGAGGAAGGTGAAGGCGATTATCTGGATGACTGGACAGTGCTCTGTAATGGGCCCTACTGGGTGAGGGATGGTGAGGTGCGGTTCAAGCATTCTTCCACTGAGGTTCTGCTGTCTGTCACAGGAGAACAATATGGTCGACCCATCAGTGGGCAAAAAGAGGTGCATGGCATGGCCCAGCCAAGCCAGAACAATTACTGGAAAGCCATGGAAGGCATCTTCATGAAGCCCAGTGAGTTGTTGAAGGCAGAAGGCCACCACACAGAGCTATGAGTCTGGAGGCTGTGAGCCACTGTCACCACACAGTGTTCATAGACATCTGCTGCTCCTTCACCCTTTGGATCCCTGCCACAGGTGACCATGTCACCACTGAGATGAAGATGCATGATAGGAAACAGTAGCTGTGTTTGGAAGCCTCAGCCCTTCACACTTGAATTGGTTGTTCTCCCAGACTTGGGTCAGTTATTTCTGAGTACAAGACTTGGTGGTGAAGGAGCAGATGCTTTTTATTCATATTAATAAAACAAAAACTGAGGGAGGCATCCCTCCTAGCTGGGAAATTTTTATTCCTCAGAATCTTGGCATCATGGATTATTAATGTGTGTGACTTTTCTCCCACTTTCTTCCTCCAGAATGATAAAAAAAATTTCACTGTTAGTCACTGTGTTGTCATTTATTAGGCACGCTATTTCATAATCTGATTAATCCTTGAGTCCTAAGAGTCATTGCTAGCACTCTTTTGAGATGATGGGAACCTTTGGTGTGGGCCCTTTTGAAAGCCTTACTTGCATCCCACTTTTTCTATCTTTACTTTCACTTCTCCCTCAGCACCTCATCTTTATTAGATTTTTGACTAATTATGGCTATAGACCCTTAATAAATAGCCAATAAAATGTTTTATTTTGGATATGTTACTGTACTTGAGAAAAAAGGGTAGGGGTGGAAAGTGGAACCAACATTTATTTACTGCTTGCTAAATACTAGGCACCATATTATAGATATTACCTCATTTAATCTTCACAGATATGTTACCGGGTATATACTACGATTTTACCAATGCAGAACAGAAAAGTTGAGTAACCGCCTGAATTCTTAAAGCTAGTAAATAATTTGTAGACAGGAATCCATCTTTTTACTGCAGTACAACTGTGTTTAGTTCTTGGGAGATAACTATACTTTTTGGACAAATGTAGCTATCTTTCTCTGAAAAGGGGATTAGAAAGCTTTTGTCCTCTACTCACCTCACTTCTTCCTTTCCTCTGCTTGGAAGTTCCAGGAAGTTTGCTTCTCTGTCCTCCAAGGATGGTAGTGGTGAACAGAAGTGTCTGCCATCTGCTGGAATTTCAGTGACTAGCGGGCCTTTTTATTTTTAGAAACTTCTGGATTTTTTCCTTACTTGCTTTAGGGAGTTAATGTTGAACATTTGGGGGTACCAGGTTTGTGCCAGATGTGACCTGTAACATCAGAAGACTTGATCTCTTTTACAAGGGCTCGTCTCAGTAAGCTGAGACCAGGAACTAGTTGAGCTCCATCTCTGCCCTCTTCCCTCTTTTTCCACTTCAGTTGCATTGCTCCCTTGAGAGCTCTCCAGAAAGAAGTAGACAAATGATAAAGTCAACATTTCATGCCATTGAGATAGTTGGGAGTAGGGTGGTAACAGTCTGGGGAGAAAGAAAGGAAGCGATAGAAACAGCTGAGTAAAGGGATCAGCTTTCACAACATGAACGAGAGTAGGGAGTTGTGTTGCAAGTACCCCTTCGTGGCTTGGTCAGAGGTTTTACTCAGTTGTTGGGCCTTCTCTGAAGGTTCACAGACAGAACATACCTTGAGGCTGCAGATTACAAGGTGGATGGCGGAACTATAGCGCCCGAGAGATAAGTACGAACTTGAAAAAAACAGTGGTGGAGCCCTTGGGAAGATGTGAAATGACCAATAAGAGGATTAGATGAGGAAGGAAACCAGTTGGAGGGGTAAAAGCAACTTTGGGTAACCTAGGTGAAAGTTGAAATGGTGCTTTATCTGAAGAAGTGAAAAACGTCTCCAAGAGAAATCCTGAAGGATGTTTATGGAGATGAGGATGTCAGAGCAAAGGGATATGAAGTACTTATTTTGAAATAAGTATGTCGAAGAATCTGAAGCTAAAGAATTTTTTTAGATTGTACTGTATTAACATCACTATACTAGAGTTGGAAGGAATCTTTGTCCAATGACTTCACAGAGAAGGAAATAGGCAAAATAAAGTTGGCCCTGAATTCTCTATTTCATATAATTATGTTTGCTTCCTAGATAAATTGTTGCTGAAGAGCAAGAACAATATTCTTTACTTATGTAATACCCCCTGGCCCAGTGCCTAGATTGTGCTATTCACAGTAGAAACTGAAAACTGCAATGAAGGGTCCAGAATGGTGCAACTCATTCCTTTGTGGATGGAATGAGGTGGGATTTTTGAGGTCTTTTAATTACCGCTTGGTTTCCTCCTTAATGATGTTCAGACAAGACTCGAATAAGACAGGATAACTACTTCGTGTGACCCAAGGGTATAACTTCCGCAGTAGCCTCAGCATGAGCCCTAAGGTGGCCAAGCAGACTCTATAACTACTCCGGGAAACTGCTTTGAAAGTGGAACTCTCCGTGGCCCAAACGACCCAGCCAAGTCCACTGCCAGCCAGGGAGCGGTCTCAGACCCAGGCCACTGGCAAACCCCCGGCTCCCCTTTTCCGGGTCCCGAAGGGTGCGCCCGGGGGCGGGACCTGTGTGTCAGTCCGCTTGAGGGCCGCTCCCCATCGCTCTCCTTCCGGAGCCACGCCTTCACTTCGCGCACGCAGCCGGTCGGCCCCGCTGGATCGCGGGCGCCGGGCGGGGCGCGGCAGGGAGACAGCTGGCTGGCTGGCGGGCTGTGGGGGGGCGGGGCGCACGCGCGCCAACGCTTCCTCGCCCAGCGCCATCCCTGCGCGTGCTGCCGGTCGGCCCGCGGCGGCGCAGCTCGGAGCCGGCGGGGCGGGAGGGGCGCCCCGGCAGGGCGGGGGCCGGAGCCAGGCCGGGCCGGGGCCGGAATGCCCCTGTTCTTCTCTGCGCTGTTGGCCTTGCTGTTGGTTGCGCTCAGCGCCCTTTTCTTAGGCCGGTGAGGGGATCCCGGCTACGGCTTGTGTTGGGGGGTGGCGGGAAGGGAAGGAAGAGAAACCGAGGAGTGGGTGCGCGCTGGAAAGAGGCGCGCGGGAGGGGGAGGGGTCTTGGGGGAGGTGCGCGGGGTCTTGGGGGAGGTGCGCGGGCAGCGGAGGGGGAGGGACCGAGGAGGGGGCGCGCAACGCGGGGAGGGGTCGAGCGGAGGCGTACGACCGGAGCTGGCGCGGAGGAACCGAGAGTCGGGGGAGACTGAGCAAGCGGGCGAGGCCTGAGAAGATGCTGAGATTGGGGAGCGGATAGGGGTGTGAATGAGGAGGGGGCCCGGCTGGCTGGTTTTCCTTTCCCCATGCACATGCCCCTGAACGTCCCCTTCCCCTGAGCGCGAGGGTCACCTGCATCCTCGCCCTGGGGAGCCGGAACAGGTTTGGCTGCCCAGGGAGAGCGGCATTTGAGCCGGCCGGGTGTGAGCCCGCACTGCCTTCTCGCGGACACCTGTCTGGAGGGCGGAGAAGGAGACCTTTTGCGGGTTATGTGATGGCACATCTGGCACTGATGTCTGTACTTCGACTCCTGTTGGGGCCTCTTCTCTCTACCTCTGGGGTTCCTGAGGATTTGAGGGGTTGATTTCTTTTGTCTCCAACTTAAATGGTGGAGTTTAGTTCGTCTCATTTCATCTGGGTGGAGGAGACGCTCTGGGGCTAGGGTCCTGATCATCGTGGCTGAATGTATGTGACAGAGTGGTGTTTTGGGAGACAGGAGGGTTGCCAAGAAGATCCACCTCCAGTTCATGTCCCTTTGCAAGGCCTTCTAGGACCCGCAGGGGGTGAGGGAGGCAATAATTGGGAGAGGGTCCTATGAACTCAGAAGGATTTTTCTGCAGGTGGCTTGTGGTCCGGTTGGCCACCAAGTGGTGTCAGCGGAAGCTGCAGGCAGAACTAAAGATTGGCTCCTTTTTTTGGATTCAAAATGTCAGTCTTAAGTTTCAGCAGCACCAGCAAACAGTGGTGAGTCCTAGGAAACTTCCTGGGAATGTATGTGGGGTTGATCCAACTGAATTTCAACTTTTAATTTCCTTTTTAAAAATATTCTGGTGGCTTTCTTAGTTAACCCCGGCCTTGCCATCCCTTTGCCAAGATGATTTTAGAGCTAGTTTGGGAACACTGGAATTGATGCAAGTTGTTCTTTTATAAATGCTTATAAGGCACAGGGTGTCCAGGGCATGTATGAAAGATACAGAAGTAAAGCACAGAACAAAGACAACAGAAAGTAGAAGAGCTTACTGTTCTAATATAAGAGGGGAAACAGGGCAACATATCCATAAAAGAGAAATACTAAACAAGTTCAATCAGTGTCATTAGAGAAACAGGATATAGTGCTGAGGAGAGAAGCTGGTGGAAAGGGGATGGAGAATACTTAGTGGAAGGGCTATAGCACTTCCTCCTCTTCTTAGACCCCTTCCTATCTTGTCAAGCTGCTCTTGGCTTGCCTAGCAGCTAGTGTACAAAGCTTTTTCCCACACTGTTTTAGGAAATTGATAGCCTGTGGATTTCCAGCAAACTCTTTAGCCATGATCTGCCGTGAGTACCCTATCATCTCACTCTCCTCCTGGGGAATATTTTGGGATTGCGGTTTGCAGAATGAGATTCTTTTACAGAGGGCTCACAGCCCAAGGAGGGAAGTGGGTTCTTGCTGATGTCTCTGGATTAGCCTTGAAGCTATTGTTTTGTGGGACAGATACTGATAACTACTATGAGACTGTCTTCCATGATTTGAGCTACATTTTTAGGGAGGATGGGAAAGTGAATGTGAGGGCGGGGAAGAGACTGCTATGGAAGGGATGGACCTGATGGCAGTGAGATTTCTCTTCTGGGCAGACACTATGTGGCCTTGTGCTTTGGCGAAGTACGTATCAGAACAGACCTACAGAAGGTTTCTGGCCTGTTTGCCCCATTCTCCCAGAGTACTGGGGTGCACCAAAAGGAGCTGTCCTTCAGCCCATCCTTATTGAAGATCTTCTGCCAGGTGAGACTACTTTCCCACTTTCCTGGACTGAAGTAGGAATGGCTGGCTGTGGAGTCATGGGTGGATTTTTTTTTTACTGTATTTGAGGCATAATACTAAGAGCTGCCTCTTATTCTTTTTCCACTGGAAAGGAAGGACGTTGCCTTGATGTTAATTATCGTTCATTTTTGCATCTTCTTTTCAGCTATTCTCCATTCATGTAGATTCTATAAACATCATGGTTCTCAAGGTGGCTACTTCTGAATCCTTGTGGCATATTCAGATCAGATATAGCAGTTTTCTTTTGGATAGTGATGGGAAGAGGTAAGCACTGGGTAGAAGGTTTGCTAGTCCCATTCTTGCCTTATAGTTGTTTTAGGGTGGGTGGATGTCAGGGCTTTCTTATCAAGGTGTCAAGTTCTCATTCTGTGTAATTTGAGGAGAGAGTAAGATTAGGCACTTATGCTTGCCTTGTGCCTTCCAGCCAACAAAGCTTGATTGAAGGTAAATGGTGAGGAAAGGGGCCAAGTGCTGTTAATTTTTTCCTTTCCCAGGCTGAAATGTGAGGTGAGCCTAAGTCAGATCAACAGCAAAGTTCTAAAGAGTGGCCAGTCGGTGAGTACGCCATGGTCATTCAGATGCCTTGTTTTCTTCTGGGCATGAGGTATGAAGGAGCTTAGGGCTTACATTCTAGATTCTGTGTGCTATGGGGTTCCCTCAAGGATGTGTTCCAGATCACAGCATTTTGATCCCAAGCTCCCTACACGTTCACACCTTAGAGGAGTATCTTCCCTATAGGAGGACACCTGTCTAGCGGAGCTCTCACTTGCCCTAAAGCTGTGTCTAGAGGTGGGCATCAGAAGCCGGCAGCTGAAGGCGATCACTGTGGATGTGTGGACACTCCATGCTGAACTGCATGAGGGCCTCTTCCATAGTCAGCTGCTGCGCCAGGGCCCAGGCCTGGCATCCAAGCCTGTTCCCTGTTCAGGTAAAGCCCCAGTCAGTGAGCTTCTTAGCTTCCCTGTTCTCAGGTTATTTTGGAAGTAGAAAAGATATAGTGGTCTCACCACTTGTTCAGGTGTGATTTGTTAGTTGCCATGGCCTTTGACCCTGGCCTTTGAGGATAGCTAGAGGAAATAGGGCATTTGCTTGTGGTGAGTGAAAGAACTAACATTTAGTGGGTAATTATTATGAATTAGACCTGTACTATGTGTTTTGTATATGTTCCCGTACTAACTCCTTAGCATTTCACAAATGAGGAAACTGAAGCGTAGGAAGATTAGATAGGTTACTTGACTGAGATCACCTAGCTAGTCAGTAGTGAAAATGGGGTTTAAATTATTTGGCCCGAAAGTCCATATTCTTTTCATTGTAACAACCTGCTCTCCATACTGTTTTTTAGACTCTGGGGAAGGAAGTACAGCAAGTGCCTGGATCTCTGGGATCTTTGCCTTATGACCTAAGATTGGGCCTTTGCTTAGCCTACTTTATATGGGAGGATTTGGCCAAAGAGGGCACAGCATGTTGGGAGACTTAAGAGTGTTAAGGATTGATGGCTCTTGTCTTATTCATTCATGTTTTCAGAGGTGATAGAGAACTTGGCTGAGCCAACTCTGCCTGGCCTATACCTCCTTCAGCAGCTGCCAGACCAAATCAAGGTGAAGATGGAGATCACAAGTGTGGTGCTGTCCATGAATAGTCAAAAGAGGTGAGATCTCTCCTGACACAGAAGTGTGGAGAGTGATAGTTGGAGCTATGTGCTGGGGTCTCCATAACCAGCCTAGTAGCTGCACTGAGCTTGTCTGAGGGGATAAAGGGAGTAAGAATAGCATCCCACATATTTCTAAGCCAGAGTCTGTGTCTGGTCCAGGCACCTCAATTGGACACTGAAGCTGCTGCATTTCCTGTACCACCGTGATGAGGATCAGCTGCCCCTTCGAAGCTTCACAGCAAACTCTGATATGGCACAGATGAGCACTGAACTCCTTCTGAAAGGTCCATGGGTGGGGATACTGGTACTGAGAGAGAATGGGAGGACCAGACACACTCTTCCCCAGTGCCCCACTTGGTCTTCTTAATTTAATATCAGTGTAACCGAGGAAGGGGAGGTGGGAACATACTGAAAGAAAATAGTGTTGGTGACCTTCTGTTCATCTCCTTGCCTGCCTCTTACTCTCTCCTAGTCTTACCTCTTGCCCTCCCAGTGTTTCCTTCTGATCTGCCCTTTGCCCTTACAGATGGGTTGTTGCTGTCCCAGAGCCGCCAGCGCATTGTCTGCCTCAACTCCCTCAAGGCTAGTGTGCAGGTGTGTTGACCAAGAATCATTCCTTTTCTTCTCTCTCCATGCATCGTCGCATCATGAGCTAATGAAATTAAACCTAAGCCCACAGTTCTGGTGTTCTTATTTCCAGGTGACCACCATTGACCTCGCAGCCTCCCTGGTTCTGAACACTTGTATCATTCATTACCGGCATCTGGAATTCTCTCACTGGCTGCACATGCTAGCCCTGGAGACCCAAGAGTCTAGTTCATCTGTTCTTAAGCAAACGAAAAAAAGGTCAGTGTAATCTTTTTCAGCCACCATCTTATCAGGTGGATTCTTGGATTTTTTGGTCTAAAGTGGCATTTTGTGTTAAATTTGTATATGATTGTTTGATCTTTTTATTTTTTATGTTTGGCTGCATTGGGTCTTTGCTGCGCTTGGGCTTTCTCTAGTTGCGGTGAGCGGGGGCTACTCTTCGTTGTGGTGTGCGGGCTTCTCATTGTGGTGGCTTCTCTTGTTGCGGAGCACAGACTCCAGGCGCACGGGCTTCAGTAGTTGTGCGTGGGCTTATTTGCTCCGCAGCATGTAGGATCTTCGTGGAGCAGGGCTCAAACCCGTGTCCCCTGCATTGGCAGGCGGATTCTTAACCACTGCGCCACCAGGGAAGTCCCTGATTGTTTGAGCTTTTTAAATCTCAGTTTCAGTAGCCCAGACTCAGTAGCAAACCAATTTTATATATCTTCCACATTAGACTAGACTCTGGCGGTAGAACGATGTCCTCTTTGTTTTTATGTTCTCAATGCCCAGCACAGTTCCTTGTTATACAAAATGAACATTTGTTGAACTGAACTTAAATGATAAACAATATCTCGTCTGCCTTAGATTATAAGGTGACAGATCATGTCAGCAGAGCCATGACTCTCTCTGTGTAGTACTTGCATCGTGTTGCGTAGAGAACTTAAGGTCAGTTTGGAAGCGATGCTTTTGATTGTAGTAAGTTAAATCATAAGATATACTGATTTCATCACATTTGATCTACAAAAATGGCAGTTTCATCTGGTTCAACCTAATAAGTCTCTGTGGATTATCACTGGGAGTGGGAGCGAACTGATGAATTCAGTCTGTTTTTTTTCTAGTTGCCTCCCATCCTAAGAATCACAACAAAACTCACCCTGTCTTTTGAGAGGTTCAGGAATCTGTTCTATAGTAGGAAATTGCAATTCTTTCCTTATCAAACAGTGATGTCTTATCCCTATGCAGAACCTTCCCTCAAATCCTGGCTCCTATCATCTTTAGCACCTCCATCTCCAATGTCAACGTTTCCATTCAGCTTGGAGATACACCACCCTTTGCCTTGGGATTCAATTCCATCTCTCTGGGTAAGGCTGTGCAATGGAAGAGGAACAAGAATCTGTTCATTAGGGGAGCTGGGCCCAATTGATGGCCACTGTGGCTCCAAAGAACTCTCTCCCACCTTTTTTCAGATTACCAACACCTGAGACCACAAAGTATCCATCAGCGGGGCGTCTTGACTGTGGACCACCTCTGCTGGCGGGTGGGCAGTGACTCCCACATTCAGCGGGCACCCCACCCACCCAATATGCATGTTTGGGGTGAGGCGCTTGTCCTGGACTCCTTCACACTACAGGTAGGTGGGGACTTTGGTGAATAGTAGCCTGTGAAGTTTCCTCATCCTGCCATGCTTTAGAGCACTGAGCATCTTTTTTTGGCAGCAGACGATGCATCAGTGCGTTACGCAACTGTGTGTTGGCATGCTTCTGATGGGGTCCTTCTGCTTCTTTTCTAGGGTAGCTATAACCAGCCTCTGGGCCTGTCCAGCACTCAGTCAGATACCCTCTTTCTTGATTGTACCATCCGAGGACTGCAGGTAGAAGTATCAGATACCTGTGCTCAATGTCTTTCTCGGATATTGTCCTTGATGGGCCCACAATCTGGGAAGTCAGCTGTCTCTAGGGAATCTTCATTTGGGGAATCTGTGTCGTTACTGTGGAAGGTGGACTTGAAGGTGGAGGACATGAACTTGTTCACCCTTTCTGCCCTGGTTGGTAAGTGGGAAAGGAAATCCATACTGAAGTGGGTAGTTTGTAACCTAAGCAGATTATGCTGCTCCTTCTCACTTAATAAAACCAATTATTTGAAAATTTTCTAAATTAAAGTCATGAAATGTTGGAAGGTCTTGCATAACTATTGGGCTTCTTGATGTTTCTTAAGGGTTTATAAATAGCAAGATGTATAAGAAAAAGATAGCTTTGATATCTGATCAAGAGAATGAGATGCAGTTAGTTTTTTATTTCTTTGTGTATTTAGTTCTAGAGAGTAACTGATATACCTCTGGGAAATTGGTAGGAGTTTGGGAACTTCTTTGGCCCTGCCAGATCTAGTTAGGTTAAAATGGGAAAGGAAAAACTTCCGTAAAACATGAGAAATGAGGTTAGGAAGGTGTGGGGAGTAAAGATAGCTGGAGTGAAGGGAATAAGGAAGGAGGGAGAGTGAGGACTAAAGTTGCCATTTGAGAGCTGAGAACCAAGCCTGACATGGTTTCTGGATGTTAGGTGCTTCAGAGATCCGACTGGACACACTGACCGTCCTGGGAAGTGCTGAAACCTCCACCGTGGGTGTTCAAGGACTTGTGCTTGCGCTGGTGAAGTCGGTCACAGAGAAGATGCAGCCCTGTTGTAAGGCTCCTGACATCCCCACTCCAGTGCTCAGCCTCTCCATGCTCTCCATCACCTATCACAGCAGCATCCGCTCTCTAGAGGTAATGCTTCTGTGGGGAGGTGGAGTCAGGTTGGTTTTTTCCTAGGCTTAGAGCATTTTCCAGTCTTGAGTCATGTTGTGAAACTCACCTATGAGAAATATAACACCTCGTGGTTGTTCTTTTCTTCCTGGCTTGTTGTTTTGTTTTTTGTTTTTTTTTAAGCTGTGTTGGGTGTTTGTAGCTGCGCGCGGGCTTTCTCTAGTTGCGGCGAGCGGAGGCTACTCTTCGTTTCAGTGCGTGGGCTTCTTACTGCGGTGGCTTCTCTCGTTGTGGAGCATGGGCTCTAGGTGCGTGGGCTTCAGTAGTTGTGGCACGCGGGCTCAGTAGTTGTGGCTCACGGACTCTAGAGCACAGGCTCAGTAGTTGTGGCGCACGGGCTTAGTTGCTCCGCGGCATTGATTGATTCCCAGACCAGGGATTGAACTCGTGCCTCCTGCATTGGCAGGCGGATTCTCAACCACTGCGCCACCAGGGAAGCCCTTGTTCTGTACATTTTTAACTCTTAATGTGGAATTTAAGATATATATAAGACTAGAGAGAATATACGAACTTTCATGCATCCATATCCAGCCTCAATAATTACCAACTTATGACCAACTTCATTTAGCTAAACTCTGAGCAGTCATCCCTGCCTTCTGCTCTGGGATTATTTTGAAGCAGAAACCAGACATATAATTTCAACTGTGAAGATTTCAGTGCATATATCTGAAAAATATAGGGCTTTTAAAGGTCACGATCTGGTATCATTTTACTGAAGCACTCAGCTCATCAAAAGACTGGAAGAGATCTGAAGATGGAGGCACTGGAAAGTTTTGAGAGGCTTCCCAATATCTTTCTCCTCAGAGTATCAGACAGACGTAAGGCCCTCTTGAGGGGAGAGTGGGATATGTTCCTGTTCATCAGACTTCAGCTTCCTTTGGAAACTGAAGAGTTTGCTTTCAGAGATTGGAACTCAAAGGAATTTTTTTGTCTTGGGATTTAAATTTTCTGTGCTTAACTATTGAGAATTGACTTTGTTTTTCAAGCTGACAAGGTCTCCACTCCCTTCTTTGAGGCATACTTTCCCATAGGTCAATTGCTGTATTAACTTGTGTGACCAGTACTCTTTATACTTTTTAAGAATGAAATCAAGGTGCAATCAATGCATGAAACATTTTCCAATTGATTGTTGCAATGGTTATTTTACAGAGTGTGGTTGTTTTAGAAAGATAACTCATGAGCAGAAACATAAAGCCAAATAACTTATTGAGTACATGTGTATATACTGGATGTACTGTGGTAGATACCAGAACTAAAGTACGTGGCCTCGGGACTTCTCTGGCGATCCAGTGGTTAAGAGTTCACCTTCCAATGCAGGGGGTGTGGGTTTGATCCCTGGTCGGGGAGCTAAGATCCCACATGCCTTGCAGCCAAAAAACCAAAACATAAAACAGAAGCAGTATTGTAATAAATTCAATAAAGACTTTAAAAATGGTCCATATCAAAAAAAAAAATCTTAAAAAATAAAATAAAATACATGGCCTCTACTCTTAGACAATTTAGAATCCAGTTGAGGAGGACTTAAAAAGTGTAAGTGCTTGTAAGTATAAGTTAAGAACTGTTAGCTCAGCATATTAGTGCAAAGAGGAGCAAAGCAAGGGGGTAATTAACGTGATTACTCAGGAAAGACTTCTGAGTGGAGATGGTTCTTGAGCCAGGTGTGCATGTATAATAGTTCCTGCGTCTCTTGTGTTCTGGGACATTGTAATTGATAGATCCTTTTCTCTTGCTCTCTAAAGGTTCAGTGTGGTGCAGGGCTGACCTTACTCTGGAGCCCTCCAGATCACATGTACCTGTACCAGCATATCCTGGCCACCCTGCAGTGCCGAGACCTACTAAGAGCCACTCTGTTTCCTGAGACTGTTCCACTTGTTGCACTAGAGACTCCAGAGACTGCCTGTGAGCCAGAAGGCTGTCCCCCTGAGTCCTCTCCCCCAAAGCGGCTACTAAGCCTGACGCTAGAGGTGAGCACAGCTAAGCTGACAGCTTTTGTAGCTGAGGACAGGTTCATTACCCTGGCTGCAGAGAGTGTGTCTCTGAGCCGGCACGGGGGTTCACTGCAGGCTTACTGCCCAGAGCTGGCTGCTGGGTTCGATGGCAATAGCATCTTCAACTTCAAGGAGGTGGAGGTGCAGCTGCTGCCTGAGCTGGAGGAGATGATCCTCCACCGGAACCCCTTCCCTGTGCTACAGACCCTCCGGAACCGTGTTTGGCTCCTTTCCCTGGGTTCAGTCTCAGTGGAGTTTCCTTATCAGTATGATTTTTCTCGAACTCTGGATGAGGCTGTGGGAGTTCAGAAATGGCTGAAGGGACTGCATGGAGGAACTCGTCCTCAGGCTTCTCCAAGCTCTGCCCATCTCCCACCTGATCTGCTCCTGAAGGTTCAGCACTTCTCGTGGGTTTTCCTGGATGACATTTTTGAGGTGAAACTTCGTGATAACTATGAACTGATGAAGGATGAAAGTAAGGAGAGTGCCAAAAGGCTGCAGTTGCTGGATGCCAAAGTGGCTGCTCTTCGGAAGCAGCATGGGGAGTTATTGCCTGCCCGCAAAATTGAGGAGCTCTATGCCTCTTTGGAACATAAAAACATCGAAATCTACATCCAGCGCTCCCATCGTCTCTATGGCAACACACCCATGCGCCGGGCACTGCTCACTTGGAGCCTGGCAGGGCTAGAGCTGGTGGCTCTGGCAGATGCCTCCTTCCATGGGCCTGAGCGTGTGGTAGAGCAGGTTCGAGAGCTTGATCCAGGCAGCCCTTTTCCTGTTGAGGGAGTAGATCTTGTCATTCAGTGGTGTCGTATGCTCAAGTGCAGTGTCAAGACATTTCTGGGTAAGTAGTACTTCCCTATTTGCAGGGCCTAGTGTTTGCCCTTGGTGCTCCAGGGAGCTCTTTGAGTGATTACAGAGGAGCTCAGTTATATTGGGAAATGTGGCTGTTTTTGGGTGGGTGGAGTGGGATGGGTGGACTCCTCTTCCCTTTCTTTGTTCCTGAATTTCACCCTGAAACCGCTTGGCTAAACACAAAGGTACAACTAACACAGTCATCTTCAGGGTTAGTGCGGCTCTTGGATCTCAGTGTTACTCCCCTCACTGTCTGCTTAGGGTCTCCGTGCACTTTTTCAGCCTTGCTGCCGACTGCCAACTCTTATTCTCTCAGTTGATCTTGTAAAATATCAATAGATGAGTAAAAATAGTAGCGGGGGGAAAAGTGCCCGAGAGTGCTAAGACAGTTTCCTGAGTAGCCGGTGTGTATCCTCCCTATAATAACAGTTCGGATAAGAGACTATCCCCGGTACTTGTTTGAGATCCGTGACTGGCGGCTGATGGGTCGACTTGTGGGCACCGAGCAGAGCGGTCAGCCTTGCTCGCGTCGGCGTCAAATCCTGCACTTGGGGCTTCCATGGGGTAACGTGGC
The DNA here is from genome assembly GCF_965194805.1 of Balaenoptera borealis. Lineage (NCBI taxonomy): Eukaryota > Metazoa > Chordata > Mammalia > Artiodactyla > Balaenopteridae > Balaenoptera > Balaenoptera borealis. Next base: position 45,336,675 of record NC_138879.1, on the reverse strand, counting down.
AGTGGAGAGGAACATGCCCCCACTCAAGTTCTATCACGACTTTCACTGTGAGTAGAGGAGGGCAAATGATTTGACTGAGGTGTTGGTGATGGCTGGGGTGGGAGATGAGCTGAGGCCTTTCTGGAGTGAAGGCAGAAGAGAGGGATGAAGTTGTATAGCAGGCTGTGCCCTTTGCTCCTCTACCCCAGCGGAAATCTTCCAGTACACAGTGGTATGGGGCCCGTGTTGGGATCCAGCCTGGACACTGATTGGCCAATCTGTGGACCTCTTGACTAAGCCCTCAGCTGACCCCAGCCCACCCTTGCCCTGGTGGGACAAGAGCCGTCTTCTGTTCCATGGGGACTGGCACATGGACATTGAACAGGCAAACCTGCACCAGCTGGCTACTGAGGTGAGGGGTCCAGAGGAACTGTTTTCTTATTAGGATGGTATGGTTGGGGCTTGTACAGCACATGGGGGAAGAGAGAAAGGTACTGATTTGGGAGGTGAAGGTGATACGTTTATTCATATCTCACCAAGTTTTTGGGGTTGTTATAGGATCCATACAACACAACTGAAAATATGCACTGGGAGTGGAACCACCTGTCTTTTCATTGGAAACCTGGTCAGTTTGTGTTCAAGGGTGACTTGGATGTCAACGTGAGAACAGCCTCTAAGTGAGTGGAGTGATAGATGGGGCCTCAGCAGGGTGTGGGACTCAGGGTGGGGGGAGAGGGGAAGAGCCGAGGGGCTGCAAGTGACCAGGGCACTAAGGGCCAGGGCTCTGTTGTGAGCCAGGTATGATGACTGCTGCTTCCTTCACCTGCCTGACCTCTGCATGACACTGGACCTGCAGTGGCTATGTCATGGGAACCCCCATGATCACCATGGTGTCACTCTACGGGCCCCAGAGTTCCTGCCTGAGGTGCCCTTGGGCCAGCTTCATGACTCCTACCGGGCCTTTCGCTCTGAGAACCTCAATCTCTCCATCAAGATGGATCTGACTCGGCACAGTGGAAGTGAGGCTTGGATCTGGGGCAGCGGGGAGGAAGGGCTTGGGAGGATGAACTTAAGACACCAAGGACTTCAGCTTGACCCTCTGGAGAGGGGATAGGAAAAGAGCAAAGGAGGGTTTGGGTCAAGATCTTTTTTTGGAAGAGGATTGGTGAAAGTAGAGAGCTTGGGTCTTTGAAAGGAGAGGGTGTTGGGGATATTGAGTGTGAGGCTTGAGTGCTGTTTGGGTTTTTAAATCTATAAAACCTGAAGCTAGGGAAGGATTTAGCTTCGTCTCTGTGTTTTAACCACAGCTAGGAAATGTCTATTGTTTCCTTTGCAGCAATATCCCAGCCCCGAATTCTGCTGTATAGTAGCACCCTGCGCTGGATGCAGAACTTCTGGGCAACTTGGACTAGTGTCACAAGGCCTATTTGTAGGGGAAAGCTCTTCAATAACCTGAAACCCAGCAAGAAGAAACTCGGCCAGCACTACAAGCAGCTTTCCTATACTGCACTCTTTCCCCAGCTGCAGGTCAGCTTTGACAGTGCTACTGACACCTGCAGTTCTGTTCCCCTTCTCTAGTTTTCTTGTTTTCTCTTATCGGGTCTCTGAATCGTCTCTCTGATGCCATCCTTCATTCAGTGTTATGCTCTCTTGTTGTCAGGTGCATTATTGGGCCTCATTCGCCCAGCAACGTGGCATCCAAATTGAGTGCAGTCAGGGCCACGTCTTCACTCGGGGAACTCAGCGGCTTATACCTCAAGGTAAGATCAAAGGCTCCCACCACTTGTCCTTGCCTATTCCTTGTCCTCTTTCTCTTTCTCGGTTCCCTTCCCTTCTCTTTCTGCCCCACACTGTTCTGTGCGGGTTTGCATGGGCTCTGTATGCCTCTTTTTCTCAGCGGGCACAGTGATGCGGCGCCTCATCTCTGACTGGAGTGTGACCCAGATGGTTAGTGACTTAAGTCAGGTGACTGTTTACCTGATGGCCTCGCCCACTGAAGAGAATGCTGACCACTGCCTTGATCCCTTGGTAACAAAGACCCACCTATTGAGCCTGTCCTCCCTTACCTACCAACGGCACAGCAATCGCACGGCTGAGGAGGTACCGCCTGACACATTCTCTTTACTGCCTTATTTGTATCAGTAGGTGTCTTAGTCGGGTCACGCTTCCATAACAAAATACCATAAACTGAGTGGCTTAAACAACAGAAATTTCTCACACTTCTGGAGGCTGGGCAGTCCAAAATCAGGTGCCAGCATGGTCCTGGTGAGGACCAGGTTCTGGTGAGGGCTCTCTTTCTGGCTTGCAGATGGCTGCCTTCTCACTGTGACCTCACCTGGCAGGAAAAGCAGGAAGCTTTCTGATGTCTCTTCTTATGATGACACTAATCCTGTCATGAGGGTCCCACCCTCATGACCTCATCTAAACCTAATTACTCCTAAGGCCCCCATCTCCAAATACGTCACATTGGGGATTATGGCCTCAACATACGAGTTTGGTGTGGGTACATAATTCAGTCCATAGCAGTAGGTTTCACGCTAAGTCCCTGGTGATGTTCCTAACTACACTCTAATCATATATGTTGTTACTTTATGATGCACTCACTAGTATCAGCATCCCTCTTTTTGAAAATTCCTTTTTTTCCCTCTCCTTGTAAAGATAGTCTCTTGCTCTTCAGGAAATAGAGTGAAACTTTTTGTTTCTAGTGCCTTATTTGGTGGTCCCCCCAGCCCCCCACACACAATTAAGGAAGGATTTTAGTTGAAATTCTCTGAGTCATTTAAAATACAGTGGATATAGTCAGAGTGTAATCTAGTGCACACACTAAGACCGCTTAGGTTTTCTTTCTCTAGGGTTGTCTTGTATCCCTCAGAACAGGTCTGTTACTCAACAAGCATGTTTTTTATCTCTGCATTTGTGGTCTAGGAGGAATGTTGGGAATTTCCATGCTACTCTGAGGTTCTTTTCCTGTTTCTTAGGAGCTCTCTACTCGAGTTGGGGATCCTGCCTTTTACACACATCAGCTGCACTTGGTAGATTTACGGGCTTCTTGGACAACCACCAATCGGGACATTGCCTTTGGTTTATATGATGGCTACAAAAAGGCAGCTGTACTCAAACGTAATCTCTCTACTGAGGCTCTGAAGGGGTTAAAGATTGATCCCCAGATGCCAGCCAAAAAGCCAAAGCAGAGTGTCCCGACCAGCGCCCCAGCCCCACCTCCTGTCAACACTCCCAGCTTTAGTGGACAGCCTGATAAGGCGTCTTCAGGAGGTAAACTGCGGGAGACAAGACTCCATAGGGTTAGGTTTAGAATATGTATGTGGGCTTGGACAGGAGTTTGAGAAGGACTAAATTATGACTGGTTCGATCTGTGTGTAAAGATGAAACTTGTTTTTCCATATTAGGCCACCTAAGTCTTACATAGCAGTGATGGGGGGCATTAAAGGGTCTGGTCCATGGGACTTCCCTGGCGCTCCAGTGGTTAAGACTCCACGCTTCCACTGCAGGGGGCACGGGTTCAGTCCCTGGTCGGGGAACTAAGATCCCACATGCTGTGCTGTGTGGCCAAAAAAAAAAAAAAACTTGTCTGGTCCTTTGGCCAGGAGAAGAGGATCAGGAAGGAGTGATGACTTAGAATGACTAAAGAAAAGAAACAAAGGATTAGAGAATTGTTTTGTGTTTTGATGAATTAATTTGTTCAGTCAATAAATGTTTATTGAGTAGTTAATAGGCACAGAGCACTGTGCTGGGTTTAGTGAGAGATACAGAATATATGATATTTTACTTGACTCAACAAGTTTATCATCTCTGGATGAGCTAAGATTAGTTCATTCATTCACTGAATCAATCACTCATTCATTCATAGATTCACTTTTTAGCTTTACTGAGGGTTTATAATGTACCAGACATGACCGTAGACATTAGGGATGTAAAGATGAGGGGGAAGCTCTGAAACTAAGAGTCATGAGGGACTTCCCTGGTGGTCCAGTGGTTAAGACTCTGTGCTTCCACTGCAGGAGGCACGGGTTCGATCCCTGGTCAGGGAACTACGATCCTGCATGCTGTGCAGCACAGTTTGGGGGGGGCGGTGCGGGGAGAGTCATGAAGACGCTTCGTAAGAATGTTCAAGAAGAAAGTATTTAAATCAGCATAGGGTAGTCTAGAAAGGCTTCACAGAGAAGATAATATAATTGAGATGGGTCTTAAAAGATGAGTAAGTGTTTGATAGGCAAAGAAAGAAAAGAGGGCATTTTAGGGAGAGGGAATAACAAGTACAGAGGAATGTAAGTTCATGGTGAATTTAAGAACAAGGTGAAAAATGATAAATGCCGCTAGAGAGAAATTAAAGAATACGTGAGCTGTTCTTGACTGTAGTGAAGGGTTTATTGAGGAAGTAGCATTTGAGCTGGACTTTGAAGGCTTAGTATTGTTTGAACATGTGGAAATGAGGAGCAAGGGCATTAAAAGCAAAGGGAACATCCTGAAAAGGAGTGGAGTTGGTCAAGCTCAATATGTTCAGAGCAGAGTGAACAGTCTGTTTGGGTTGGCATAGAGTATAGCTACAGGTGAAGATGCTGGAAGGGAAAACTGCAGGTAGACCATCAAAAATACAAGGCTAAGGAGTTTTCTTTATTCAGTAAACAGTGGTGAACTACTAAAGGTTTTTGAAGAGGGGTGTGTCATTAGAATCTTACTTTTAGGAAGATAAATCTGGCAGTTGTGTGGGGGACGACTGGGAAGAAACTGGAGGTGGGGGAGACAAATTAGGAAACTATTATGGTGTCTCAGCAAGAGGAAAGGAGAGCCTGAACTAGGTAGAGGCGAGATGAGGGGATGAATAGAAATGTTATTATGTGTGTAAGAGATTTGGCAGCTGGTTGGAAGAGGGAGTTAAAATAGGGATAAAGTGATAATGATTGAGGCTTTGAGCCTGGTGACTGGCCTGATGGTAACTAGGAGAGCCAGAGGCTAATAAACAGGTTTGGGGAGGTATAGAGTTGTTGAGTTCATATTTGGACATGCTAAGTTTGTGGTGTAAGTAGTACCTCTAGGTAATGTCTAAAAAACAGGTGGAAATGAGGATCTAAAAGCTTAGGGCTAGAGGTAGAGACTTAGGAGTTTCAGCATAGAACTAAGAGTTAATGCCAAGGAGATAATAGTTGCTTACTGTGTGGCAGGTACCCTGCGAAATACTTTATGTATTATTATTCCATTTAATTCTCTCAACAACCATATTAGATAGTTACTGTTATTTTACCCACAAGGAAACTGAGACAGAGAGGTTAAAGCAAGCAAGGTTACAATCAAGTAACTGGCAGAGATAGGATCTTGAACACAGGCAGACTAGTCTAATTCTGGAGACTGTGCTCTTAACCACAACACTGTTGGACAAACTCTTTAGAAAAAAGAAAAGGGAACAGGCCAAGGATAGACCTTAGGGGATATACTTATCTCTAAAACCTGGGAGAAGGTAGAGGATCTAAAGTCATAATCAGAGAAAGCAGTAGAGCTAGGAGAACAGTGACACTGATGGCAAGGGAGTGGTTTATGTGGAAAGGAGTGGTCAACAAACAAATAGCATTTAAAACAATATGAAATGAAAAAGAGAAGGAACAAAATGGAAGGAAAAAAGATCCTAGAGTAATTCAGAGGTGGATATGCCTACGAGAAAGGAATGCTACCACTTACATAGCATTTCTAAGTCTCTCTTGGGAATCTGTTACTTTTATTAAAATTGAAGGAAAATGAAATGACAACCCTTACCCAGGGGTCAAGGGGTGGAGTGGGCTGGGCTGGAGTTGCAGGTTGGGGAGAATACGTTCTAGAGAAATTGAAGGAAGATCAGTTTGGCCCTGGATGTGTTCTCTATCCCTTTGACTCTGTGGCTTTTCCCCCACTTCATATTTCTCTGCCAGGTGCCTACATGTTGCAGAAGCTGATTGAAGAGACAGATAGGTTTGTAGTGTTCACAGAAGAGGAGTCAGGTGTGAGTGACCAGTTGTGTGGCATTGCTGCCTGCCAGACGGATGACATATATAACCGAAACTGCCTTATTGAACTGGTCAACTGCCAGGTACCTTCTCTTTACTAGAGCACGCAAAGATAGGGCTAGATCATAGTCATATGTGTTTACCTTCTCCCACCTCTAAATAAGAATAGGTGGGTAGAGCTCCAAAAAATTATTCTTTCTAACAAGTATCATGGATAATCACTTCCATTACTAAAAACCAGTAGAGTGCACTCAGTAAGCCAGAATTAGACCCAGCTGCAGTCATTGGTACAGGCCCTTTCACTAACCTTCCATCTTCTTTGTGGCCCTGGTGCTGTGACTCTGCTTCTGTCTCTGGCGTAGATGGTTCTTCGTGGAGCAGAGACAGAAGGCTGTGTCATTGTGTCAGCTGCCAAAGCCCAGCTGCTGCAGTGCCAACACCATCCAGCCTGGTATGGTGACACATTGAAGCAAAAGACATCCTGGACTTGCCTACTGGATGGCATGCAGTACTTTGCCACCACTGAAAGCAGCCCCACTGAGCAGGATGGCCGACAGCTCTGGTTAGAGGTTAGTCAGCAGGGCTGGGAAGGCCCGTTGTATCTCCAGTTTTCCATAGTTGGCCCCTTTCGCCAAAATAGCTTGCAAGATCCTGACTACCTGTTGCTACCAGGTTAGCAGAATAATGAGGCTGATGATAACACTTGAATGTAGAAACTGTTGGCAGTCTCTGGCCTGTGATCTGTGAACACATAGTGCTTTTTCTGTTTTTTAAATCTCATACTATTCTATTTCATTGCAAGGGAGATTCTCATTTCCCTACATGAGAATAAAATGGATTGGAACTTTTTTATTTTTGAAATTGCCGACCCCTATGAATAAGATCACACTAATCAGCAGGCAGCCAAAAAAACAGGCAGTAAGTCTGAGAATTTTAGATAAGCTCTCTATCTGCCCTTTCTCTGATCTCTCTTATGAAGATGATTGGTTGTTTCAGCAAATCGGTAAGGTTGCATAGAAAGACTGTTTGTCTAGGAGGCAGGTTATTATGTGAGTTCTGATTTCACCTTTGCTATTTTAGTAGCCATGAGCCCTTGGGAAGTCACCTTTATTTGTAAAATTGAGTTAATACTTCACTCTCAGAAAACTGTTGAAAGGATCAAATGAGAACGTACTTTGAAAAATACAAAGCTTCATTCAGATGGAAAGTAGTCTATTTATTTGTTTTTTAAAATTTATTTATTTATTATTTACTTTTGGCTGTGTTGGGTCTTTGTTGCTGTGCACGGGCTTTCTTTAGTTGCAGCGAGCGCGGGCTTCTCATTGCAGTGGCTTCTCTTGTTGCGGAGCACGGGCTCTAGGCACGCGGGCTCAGTAATTGTGGTTTGCGGGGCTCTAGAGCACAGGCTCAGTAGTTGTGCATGGGCTTAGTTGCTCTGCGGCATGTGGGATCTTCCCGGACCAGGGCCCGAACCCAAGTCCCCTGCGTTGGCAGGCAGATTCTTAACCTCTGCGCCACCAGGGAAGTCCCAGTCTTATTTTTTTAAGTCAGTATGTTTGGGGAAGTCTTAGTGTATGTCAAGATAATGTTTTTGTTAGAAGGTGAGATTGTGAGCAGTTGGCAGGGACTAAGCTATAAATTTTCTTTTCAGCATCTTGGTAAAACTAAATTTGTACTATAATTTCTACGATATAATTGCATCAGATTTATTGGGAGATCTAATGGTTATGAGATGTACCTAGCCAATATTCTGCATTGTGGTTACTTATTTAACCGGTGTTAAGTGTCCACATTGTGCTGGGCATGGTACATTCAGATGAGTTATTGGATCCAGCTACATCTGATTAGGACCAATGTGAATACTTCATTTTTCATTCTACTCAATGGGGATAGAGCTAATCCCTCTTCCCTCCTCCCTGGCTGGTACTTCTTACTCCAATGACCTTAAGGCTCAACCCCAAGTATAAGTTATATGAAGTAATAAGCATTTAATCAGATGTCAAGCCAAGTAAGGGTCAGGTTGTTGGTAATATGAAAAGTCATGCTGGTATATTACAGTTGTAGTTTAGGCAAGCAGTACCCTTTACCAGTAGTCTCAGGAGATAGGCACAGAAGGTGGTAACTACTCATGCAAAGATAGGCAGGATGAACTATGCAGATCTCCCTATCTGGCATTTTCTGGGCCTCTGCTTCTTTTAGGCATGCGTTCTTTTGCAAGTGAACTTGTTTTTTCTCAGGCTGTGATATTAGCATTAGAGTGGAATGTCCTTGGCTTAGGTGGGAAAGATTTTGATCTTGCCTTTCCTATATGAATTTTTTTGTGACTTGACAGATTGTTTATGTTCTTCTCATATCACTCATTCTATTCAATTTGACTCCAGCTTGGCAGAGAGTGTCAAAAGAATTCAGTTCCCTTCCCCCATGGCATCAGTGTCACAATGGTCTGAAGACAGAAAACAGCAAGAACACAAACACACGAATACCAAAATGGGTGGGAAGTCATTGGTTTTGATGAATTTTTTTTCCCCATGACATGATTTGATTTTTTTCCATTTTTAAAAATGGTGATAACATATACATAGTATAAAATTTATAAACATTAAAAAAAAAAAAAAGAAAAGAAAAAAGGGACTTTCCTGGCGGTCCAGTGGTTAAGACTCTGTGCTTCCACTGCAGGGGGCAAAGGTTCCATCCCTGGTTGGGGAACGAAGATCCTGCATCCCACGCAGCGCGGCCAAAAAGAAAGAAATAAACATAACATAAAATTTATCATCCTAACCATTTTAAGTGTATAGTTTAGTGGTATTAAGTACATTCATAATGTACAACCATCACCCCCATTCATCTCTGAAACTCTTTTTATCTTGAAAAACCAACTATACCCATTAAGCAATAACTCCCCACTTCCTCCCCTTTCCCCCAGGTCCTGGCAATCTCCATTCTATTTTCTCTCTCTGTGATTTTGACTACTCTTAAATACCTCTCTTTTATATATATATATATATATATACATATATATATATATATATGTATATATATATATATATATATGTATATATATATATATATATATACATATATATATATACACACACACACATATATACTTTAGGTGTCTCATATAAGTGGAATCATATATATTTGTCTTTTTGTGACTGGCTTATTTCACTTAGTATAATGCCTTCAAGGTTCACCCATGTTGTAGCATGTGTTAGAATTTCCTTCCTTTTTAAACCTGAATTCCATTGTATGTATATACCACATTTTGCTTCTCTGTTCATCCATTGATGGACACTTGGGATACTTCCATATTTTAGCTATTGTGAATAATGCTGTTATGAATATGGGAGTACAAATTTCTCTTTGAGACCTTCCTTTCAATTCTTTCGGGTATATAACCAGAAGTGGAATTGCTAGATTATAGAGCAATTCTGTTTTTAATTTTTTGAGGAACTTCCACAGTGGCTGTATCATTTTACTTCTTATCAACAGTGCACAGAGTTCCAATTTCTGCACATCCTTGCCTTATTTTCTAATTTTTTTATGGTAGCCATCCTAATGGGTGTGAGGTGGGATGTGATTTGGTTTTAACCTAGCTTGTATTTTTCTGGCCTGAGGCCTGGCAAAACGTGCATGTAACTCAGTTGGGTTTGCAGAATTTGGGTGGTTTGAGCCAGGAGAGAGGGACATATGTCCTTTACCCTGGGAGATTCTTCAAGCTATTCCAGGCAATGAAAATCTAGATAGTGTTAAACTTGTATAGTGGAGATAATGGAGGTATATAATGGAGCTTGTAGAGGACAAGCTACTGGTCCCCCAGGAGTTAAAGGTGCCTGTATCTCTGCCTTCAGGTAAAGAATATTGAGGAGCACCGGCAGCGTAGTCTGGACTCTGTGCAGGAGCTGATGGAAAGCGGGCAGGCAGTGGGAGGCATGGTTACCACTACCACAGGTCAGTTCTCACCTCTTCCCCCATTATGTGGTTAGGAGCAGACATGCATCCTTAAGGGGCCTCATTTCCTTACCTATTTGTAAGATTAATATACGTGGAGTAGGACCACTTTGTGTTAGGCTATGTTGAAAGCAAGTGTCTGGAGTTCCCTAGACATCACGCATAGCTGGGAGGCTCTCACAATACCTCTTTTGAGAATGTCTTTCTCTTATCTCTTTCCTACCTCTTCGCAGATTGGAACCAGCCAGCTGAGGCGCAACAAGCCCAGCAAGTCCAGCGGATCATTTCACGCTGCAGCTGCCGAATGTACTATATTAGTTACAGCCATGACATTGATCCTGAGCTGGCAACTCAGATTAAGCCACCTGAGGTTCATGAGAACCAGGAAAAGGAAGATCTCCTAAAGAAGCAGGAAGGTATTCAGGGTTTGAAAGGCTTTTAGGAGGGGACTAGGGAACTTGTGAAAGTAGTTATTTCCTTAGTGGTTTTGAGGCAGAAGTGTTACTAAGAGTCCCAGTGTGCATAGGGCATTAACATTTCACTTTGCGTTACATTTTTTAAGTTCTTTTAGGAGAGAATAGAACTGGAATAAATGGGGGACTTCCCTGGCGATCCAGTGGTTAAGACTCCGCGCTTGCACTGCAAGGGGTGCGGGATGGATCCCTGTCCGGGGAACTAAGATCCCACATGCCACGAGGGTGAGGCACGGCCAAAAAAAAAAACTTACTGGAATGAATGGATATTGTTTGACTCTGAAATAAGCACATATTTCTACCCATGAGCATATCTCACCAAGACCTTTTATGGGGTTAAGTAACAGAAGTGGTTCTAGATATGGGTTAGGAGATGGGGTAGACATTTAGGGAGAAACTGAGTCTCTTATTTAGCTGCTAACAATTACCTAGGGGCTGTGGATACCTTCACCCTTATCCATCATGAGCTGGAAATCTCCACAAACCCGGCTCAGTATGCCATGATCCTGGATATCGTCAACAACCTGCTGCTCCATGTAGAACCCAAGCGGAAGGTGAGTATGGGCCCTTGTAGAATGCCAGTTAGTCTCACAGGAATCTCCAGACCTTGTGCTTTATTTGGGGTCCAGTAAGAAAAGCCATGCTTCAGACTGAAAAAGGGCTTTGTGGTTAGTACATCCTCTTTTAGTCAGCAGCAGCAGTTGAAATTTTAGTTATCTAGGAAAGGTCTGAGTGTCCCTAAGACTGTAGAGTTGTTTACTTGTTTTTCTTGGTCAGTTCTTTACTCAGTCACCTACATACCTCTGAAAACAACAAACTACTTCCCACTTCCCACCTCTATCCCTACCCTGTGGGACTGGCTTATTGTGAAATCCACATTGCCAAATCTTCTGCATTGGCTTACCGCTTACTTGCACTCATGGTGAGAGAGCAGGTTGAGCTTTCTGGAAGAGATCATCATTTCTTGTTCCTTTCTCTATTTTACTTTACTACAAGACTTGTCTATTGTTCATTTCCTTTTCCATTCCTTTAGGAGCATAGTGAGAAGAAGCAGCGGGTCAGGTTCCAGCTTGAGATCTCTAGCAATCCTGAGGAGCAGCGCAGCAGCATATTACATCTACAGGAGGCTGTGCGGCAGCATGTGGCCCAGATACGGCAGCTGGAAAAGCAGATGTATTCTATCATGAAGGTAGTCTCCCGGGCAATCTGAGGACAGGGAAGTCTCCTAGGACAAGGGAAATCTCTCAGTTTCTCCTTATCTGGCTCCCTAGTCTTTGCAGGATGACAGCAAGAATGAGAACCTGCTTGACCTGAACCAAAAGCTTCAGTTGCAGCTAAACCAGGAGAAGGCCAATCTACAGCTGGAAAGTGAAGAGCTTAATATCCTCATCAGGTGCCACAGCATTCTTTCCATGCCCTTTTCCAGTGCCCCAGCTGGAGTCAATTTCTTTTGCCCGTGTTCTGATAAGTCTTTAGGTCTAGTGTGTATTATCAAAGGCTGATGTAGTAGATTCAGGCACCTTTTCCTGAATGAGTCTTGTTGGACTTGGCCAACAGGTTGAGAACAGGAGAGCCCTTTCTTAGGATCCTTATTAGAGTACCTCCGGGGAAAGGAGAAAAACAGGTAGTTCGGAAAGATCATTTTTGTTGCCTTGATAACTGTGCAACTAAACTAAAAATAAAATGTCTTGAAGTTGATCAGTAAGGAACACAATTGCAGATACAAACATAGGGGTTATTAGTAGGAACAGACTACTTTTTCAAGAAGCTGTAGAACTAAAGATGGGATTTGTGCTCCCATGGCCCAGGGTTTGAGGAGCAACAAATCCAATGAAAAAATTTAGGGAATAGCTGTTCTAGAATAGGTCCATCTCTGGGTTTACCTCCTGCATCATTCTAGGGCATTCCTCCCCACCCCTAACCCAAATGCTGTTGCCCTTATTGGCTTTGACCCTCCTATCCATTTATAGGTGTTTTAAGGATTTCCAATTGCAGCAGGCCAACAAGATGGAGCTGCGAAAGCAGCAAGAAGATGTGAGTGTGGTCCGCCGCACTGAGTTCTACTTTGCTCAGGCACGATGGCGCTTGACAGAGGAAGATGGACAGCTGGGAATTGCTGAACTGGAGCTGCAGCGGTTCCTCTACAGCAAGGTATTGGGTATATACAGTCACACAAAGACAGCTGTATTGAGAGGCATTGACCTTTCTCAGGAGTCTTAACTCACAAAAAGAGATAAACATAAAGGGACTGATTATTATATGACTGTTAATGATGGTATTAATGGTTATTAATAATGATAGAAACATGAGCAGAGAGTGCCGCTCATACACATTTGCTTGTAGTATTAAATAATACAGATATAGATGAGCTTGATCAAATGCTTCCCTCATTGAATAAGGTTATCCCTAGAAATGTGGCTCAGAGGGAAGTAATCTTCCAAGTCCAGCTTAGAATAGAATCATTAATTCTATATTGGCATTCAGCTTTCCTGCAGTTAACCATGGCATGGAGGACACGACATTATTCATTATTCTTCCAACCCCCCAGGGACATTTGGAAATAAGTCGAGACCATTTTTGAATGTCACAGTGACTGGAAAGTACTGCAGGCACTTAGTGCCCTGGCCATGAAAACAAATGATATATGTAGCAGTACTCTAGCAAGCGCCTGAGAAAGGCTTATTATAGTGGTTTGGGGGTGGCGGGGGGAAATCTGTCTTTATAGGTGAATAAATCTGATGACACAGCAGAACATCTTCTGGAGTTGGGCTGGTTCACTATGAACAACCTCCTCCCCAATGCTGTCTATAAGGTAAGTCTTATTTCCCTATTCCTAGCCCATTCACATGCTTCCTAACACTGGGCATTTGCAATGATCCTTCCACATAAACCTACTGTGGGAAACAATGTGACCTGAGATGGTGGAAGCTTGCCCAGCTTAGCAAGACCATTGCTTCTTCTCTCCTCTGCAGAGGATTTGTGGGTTGATTTATCACTCTTTATTCTACAGGTAGTCCTGCGGCCCCAGAGCTCCTGCCAGTCTGGACGACAGCTAGCTCTTCGCCTCTTCAGCAAAGTCCGGCCCCCCGTTGGGGGTATTTCTGTTAAGGAGCACTTTGAGGTTAGTAAACAGTCCTTTGGGGACACAGGAACAAAAGGCAGTTAAAAAGTATCTGTGCGTTGTTATGTTAGGGGTAGGTAAACAGAGGGATGATGTCTGAGCTTAATTGCTTCTTCAGCCTTTTTCCTCTTTAGGTAAATGTGGTGCCTCTCACCATCCAGCTGACACACCAGTTCTTCCATAGAATAATGGGCTTTTTCTTTCCTGGACGAAGTGTGGAAGATGACGAGGTTGGTGATGAAGAAGATAAGTCCAAACTGGTGACTACTGGTGAGAACTTTAATGGTGGAGCTCCAGAAGACTGGGGTAGCAGCCCCAGAGACAGCTGAAGCTTCAGCAAGAGGACAACAGCTAGTGTACTTGCTTTTTTATAGGAATACCAGTGGTGAAGCCTCGGCAACTGATTGCAACAGATGATGCAGCACCACTGGGCCCTGGGAAGGGTGTGGCACAGGGCTTGAGTCGGAGTTCTGGGGTCAGAAGGTCATTTCGCAAAGCACCTGAGGTATCAGAAATGCCCCTGATGATAGAAAAATGGGAGATCTTGGGGTACTCTGTTTGGCCTGGCTGGGGATTTCTTTCTGTTTCCTTTGAGTCTATTCCAGGGGTGAAAGGAGATGGAGATGTTTGGGGTCCTGAGTTTCTTGCGATGGCTTCAGGGGCACACTCTTCTTTCGTTCCTTTCCTAGCACCCTGTGGATGATATTGACAAGATGAAAGAGCGAGCTGCCATGAACAACTCCTTCATCTACATAAAGATCCCACAGGTTCCACTGTGCGTCAGCTACAAGGTCTGCCCTTCCCCAGCACTTTTTAAATTTTATTTATTTATTTATTTATTTATTTTTGGCTGTGTTGGGTCTTCGTTTCTGTGCGAGGGCTTTCTCTAGTTGCAGCGAGTGGGGGCCGCTCTTCATCGTGGTGCGCGGGCCTCCCACTGTCGCGGCCTCTCCTGTTGTGGAGCACAGGCTCCAGACGCGCAGGCTCAGTAGTTGTGGCTCACGGGCCTAGTTGCTCCGCGGCATGTGGGATCTTCCCAGACCAGGGCTCGAACCCGTGTCCGCTGCGTTGGCAGGCAGATTCTCAACCACTGCGCCACCAGGGAAGCCCCCCCCAGCACTTTTTAGAACAGTGTGGGAACGGTACCACATAAGATCAGAGATTAAAAACAGATTAAAAACAGAGATAGGGGCTTGTGAAGCTTGTCTGTGGGTGATAAACCTGCTGTTCCCTCTGCTGCCCTCAGGAATCAGTACCAGACTGAGATAAGGGGAAATAGGTATCTGTAGGTTGCTGCTGCAGGAAGGTACTAGACTTGGACTCAAGTACTGGCTTGGACTAAAACTGGCAGCTGATATATTTTTTTCTCTTCTCTTCTCTCCCCCTCTTGCAGGGTGAGAAGAACAGTGTGGACTGGGGCGACCTTAACCTGGTGCTGCCCTGTCTGGAGTACCACAACAACACATGGACATGGCTAGACTTTGCCATGGCTGTCAAGAGGGACAGCCGCAAAGCCCTGGTTGCCCAGGTATCCTGGCAGAATTCATGGCTGTTTGGTTAGCAGGGGCTGGCAAGCAGATCCTCTGCTCAGGAGCATTTCATTGTAAGATGCATGTATTAACAAGCAGCCTTGGGAAAGGGGCAGGTGAATGAAGTGAGTGACTTTTATCCCTGTCCTCTCCATGACTTTGCTCAGATGGTTAAACTGAATGTTTACTGACTGTTGTATATATGTTAACTACTGTTGATTTTTAGGAAGTGAGGGCTGGCACAACTTCATGTTTAGCGTGGGTTCTAATAGACTGTAAGCTTCTTGAAAGCAGAGATCATTTTATAATTTGAATTGCCCCATTGTGCCTTCATGTAAGTTTGATAAATCTTTACTGACTTGGTCCACTTGATTTATTCTGCCTGTCTCATTAATATTTACCTTCCCTTTTACTCCTCTCTAACCTATCAGGTAATCAAAGAGAAGCTAAGGCTGAAGCCTGCAGCAGGGTCTGAGGTCCGGGGAAAGCTAGAAACTAAATCGGACCTCAACGTGCAACAGCAGGAAGAGGAGGAGAAAGCCCGGCTTCTCATCGGTTTAAGTGTGGGCAACAAGAATCCTGGGAAGAAGTCCATCTTTGGCAGGCGCAAGTGATCCGGCAATTCAAGAGAGGCTGCAGTACAGGATCTGACTCTGGCTCAGGCCACAGGGACTTGTGGGGTGGGAGGTGCTTCCCTTCATCCATTAGGATTTGTGGGGGTCAGGAGCCCACAGGGTACTGTGGATAGAGGCACTGCTCTTTAGCAGCTGGCCTGTTCCTTGCAGAACATGGTGGATAATAATTCTGAGTTCTACCTCACACTGATCAGCAGGCCCAGGGCCAGAGAGGCATCAAGAGAGCAAGGCCCAGGGAATGGCCCCAGGGCTAGTATCTGGTTCCCTTGGAGTCAACTGAAGGGGTGGGGGGACAGTTCTGATCAAGTGTGATAAATTTTTATAAATAGACATATATAAAAATACATATATATTTCTAAGTGTAACTGCTCTCCCTCTGTGCCAGAAAGTGGAGGGGAGGGGCTGATCTTCTGTCCCTCATTCCACTGCCTCGTATGAAAGTGGTATTAGTGTTGTGGGGGGAATCAGCCCCTCCCCAATCTGTGCCAAGCTCACTTGGGAGAATGGCAGTAGGAGACACAGCTGGCTATGGGTCCCTCTCCCTGGGGTATCCCCTGAAGAATGGTAAAAAAAAAATCATTTAAAGAGAAAAAATATATTTTAAATTTGATGCTGGTTTTTTTTTTTTTTTTGAGTGCATGGTTTCAGCCTGTATCCTTTTCTCCCCGTCAGTCCAAGACACCTAGCTGCCACCCTAATGAGGGTGGCTTCTTCCCTCCTGCCTGAAGCTGTCACAGATACTTCCCAGCTCTGATGTGACATTGGTCCCATGCTGATAGGTCTCTGCACATTTTAGTCCTGGCTATAAGCCATTCTTAACCAGGGGTGATAGCATTTGGGGATAAGGGTGAGGTTTGGCTGCATCACTTGCATCTCTAGTCATGAACAACAAGGGAAAGAGGCGGGGCTCATGTGTAATGCAGCATCAGGGGAGGAACTGCTTATGTAACTGGGACAGCAGATTTAGCAGGAGAGAGGAGGCAAAGGCTTGGGGATGGGAGCAGTGAGTTGTCGGAAGGGGCAACATGCCCAGATGGCTGCTCCTCATAAGGTAGGGTGTGGGGCTCTGGCAGCTTGTTTAGGGGAGGTGAAAGGCATGAGCTTGAGGCCTGGGAACTGGTAATAACAGTGTTGTCCACTGTGGGGGTGGGGCAGGGAGGCGTTACCATCAAAGTATTTATGGTAGGTGCAGTACTGAACCTCTGATGCCTTATGGGGAAAATATCCAAATATTACTTTCCTAGAGGATTTTAATTGTGTGCAGGAAATCTAGACCTTGGCCTGAAGCAAGGGTAGTAGCAATTTTGCCTGGGGTTCAAATTTACATCTCTAGGGTTGAGATTTGAGGGAGTGCCTGCTAAATGGGCAGAACCTGTAATGCCCCAGGGGCAGCAGGTTTAGTGGCTCCCTTGGTTCTCAGCAGGGTGGCAACATCCGGGGCCCCTGGGTCCGAGGCTAGAAGAGCCTCTGGCCAGGTGTGGGGACCACCAGGTCAGGTCTGCAAGAGTTGCTGTGGGGACTACAGGGGCATCACTTCCTGCACCAGGAGCCCCTGGAGCCAGCCCCACTGCTAGTAGAGAAGCCTCTGCCTGAGTGGCCAGTGCCTCAGTTCATCAACCTCTTTCTGCCGGAGTTTCCTATTAGGCCCCTTAGGGGGCATCAGCAGCTGAAGGTAGGTCAGTGGAATCCCTGGAAGGGGTCTCAGTCTTGGGGAGAAATGTAGAAACAATCAGTCTCAACTGCCCTGTTCTCCACTTCTCTGTACAGATTTTAGGCCTTGTGGCTAAAGGCTCCTTTGGAACTGTCCTCAAGGTGCTAGATTGTGGCCAGAAAGCAGTATTTGTGGTGAAGGTAGGGACCTAGATACTCTTCCACATTATTCTCTAGTCCCTGCCTCCAATCTTTATTCCAGAAAGGTTGGGAGGAATAAACAATTTAATACACTATTCCCCACTAGGAGTCATCACTCCTCTCCTTTTATAGGTGGTGCCCAAGGTAAAGGTCCTACAGAGGGACAACCTGAGGCAGTGCAAAGAGGAGGTCAGCATCCAGGTATGCACAGAGCCCTGGAAAGGATCCTAGGAAGAACCAAACCACAGGCGGAGAAAGCACCTTTCTTGTCCAACTGTCCTGCTTTTCCTGACTCTGACCCCTCCCTCTTCTTCAACCAAGAGATCCCAGGAAAAGTAGCTATCAGTAGAGTAATTTTAGGTCCTGCCAGGGAAATCTCTCCAGCATGTCCAGTGTGTTCCTTAGTACTGGGATTACCAGGCATGCAACCTGTACTGAGAGGTGGGGCAACAGCTTCCTTTCTGCACAACTAGGTAAATCCTGACTTCTTGGCTGCCTTGATCCTCAATGACCCTGATCCTAACTTCCTGTTTTCTTGTCCATAGCGACAGATCAACCATCCTTTTGTACACAGTTTGGGGGACAGCTGGCAGGGAAAACGGCACCTCTTCATGAGTGAGTGACTGGATTCTCTCCTCATTCCCAAGGGTCCTTCTACCATACTCCCCACCTGAGATTACCCATCCCTTTGGCTTGTTCTGCCTTTGCTCTGTTCTCCTTTTCATAGTACTTCTCTCTCCCAGAGGGAGAGGGAACAGCAGGTGGCATCGGTTTGGGCAGGAGGCATATGATGCCTTGAGCCCAGGCATAGTAGCCCCCAAATATTGCCTAGACTTCTGGTACTTTGCAGTGTGTAGCTACTGCAGCACAGATCTGTACTCCCTGTGGTCCGCTGTTGGCTGCTTTAGTGAGGCTTCCATCCGCCTCTTTGCTGCTGAGCTGATCCTGGTGCTGTGTAAGTGAAACAGGAGTGGTAATAGAAATGAGGGAAGAATTAAGCGGGGAGGGAGGCAGAAGAGAATTGATATTAACTCTGGAGGTCAAAGAACAGGGATAGGAATGGGGTGGGAGCTATCAGGGAAATTGGAAGGACAGGAGAGCTTCAGCACACCCCATGCTTGCTGTCATCCACAGGCTATCTCCATGACTTCGGCATCATCCATCGAGATGTGAAGGTAGTTAAATGCTTTTTCATTTTGTTCAAGGAGGGACTTCTGTAAGACGTTCCAACAGGTCCAAGAAGGCGGGAGAAGCTGCTGAGAACAGTTGACCTTGGGGCCCTCATGGGTGTTAAGGATTTGGGCAAGGGCCCTCCAAGTATAGACTTGGATGCTGAGCTAGGGCATCTTCTTCAGCTGGGGGGTATAGTATACATGATGAAAGAGGATTGAAAGGAAGAGGATGAATAACTTCTCACCTGTGATTTTTCAGATGGAGAATATCCTTCTGGATGAACGAGGTAAGTCCTTTTCTTTTCCTAGTCCCAGAATGAGAGGTACCTCAGTTTGGAAGTAAGTCATGGCTGATGAGGGTTGGAACAGAGTGGTGCTGATGGCTTGCTTTTCACAGGCCATCTGAAACTGACAGACTTTGGCCTGTCCCGCCACCTGCCCCAAGGAACCCGAGCCTATACTATCTGTGGCACTCTTCAGTACATGGGTGAGAGAGAAGCTAAAGCTGGTGGGTAAGCATTGGGCAGAAGGATAGCAAACAGATATCAGTGACAAGTATCTTTCATATCTGTAGCCCCAGAGGTCCTGAGTGGAGGGCCTTACAACCATGCTGCTGATTGGTGGTCCCTGGGTGTCTTGCTTTTCTCTCTGTCAACTGGAAAGGTGAGAGAATGGTAGTGATGTTGGGCAGAGAAGAGAGGAGTTGCCCTGCGGTGGGAAGAAAGAAGACCTTAGGAAGTCTTGCCTCATTCTTACTAAGTAATGACACCTTCCCACCCCTTAACTCAGTTCCCAGTGCCCGCAGAGAGAGATCATGTGGCCATGTTGGCAAGTGTGACCCACTATGACTCTGCGATCCCAGCTTCTCTTAACCAGGGGCTCTCACTCCTGCTCCATGAGGTAAGGGTGAGCATGACTTTCCTTCTTGACTACAAAAACCATTCACTTCTTTCCCTATCACTGAAGTGATATCTCCCCATTCCTCTGATTAATTATTAAGGGGGGATTCCAACTTGATCAAGTACTACCTCACTACTTGCCTTCTAATCAACACTTCAAATTTTATTCCTGAGTTCCTGGTCCTCCAAAGCTCGTCCCCATCCATAGCAGGTCACTTCTGAGAGAGTGGGCTAGTGCTGCTCTCTTACCACTACTCCTCCTTTATTCCTACCTTTGCCCCCAGATTAGCCTGTTTCTCCCACTTTTACATATCCTCTACTCTTTTGGGTTCTTCTCCCTGCCCTCCACAGATCCATGAACTTCTTTCTCCTTTTCCAGCTTCTCTGTTCAGTCCCTTTCCTATCCCAGTCTCTCATCCTTCATGCTCTATTTCTCTTCAGCTATTATGCCAGAATCCCCTCCACCGTCTACGTTATTTGCATCACTTCCAGGTCCACCCTTTCTTTCGGGGTGTGGCCTTTGACCCAGAGCTCCTACAGAAGCATCCAGTGAACTTTGTCACGGAGACACAAGCTACCCAGCCCAGTCCATCATCGGAGTCCATGTTCTTCAAGGACTTTGACTGTAATCTGGAGTCCTTCCTGGTGCACCCCAGCCTGGCTTGAGCTCCTCTACTGTAGTTGGGGCTCATCTGGGAACCTGAGGACCTCCTCTGCTGCCAATTCAGTGTGACCACCTTGATGATTAAGTTTGTTTTTACTTTGTAGCCTCTTATCATTCTCTTCCTCTAGGCGTTGGACCAGAGTTCACACTGGGCATTCTGCGGTTGGTAGTCACAATGCCCTAGTCCTTACCCCCATCATACAACCCATCTCTCAATTCAACATCTCAGATCAGAGTGTGGACCTTTTCCTTTGTTTCATTTCTCCAGTGTTTATACCCTGAAGTTTTTAGCGAGAAGTTTATGCCACTTTTCCTTCTCCTTGTTTCTGTGCCATGTTTCCTTTTGTGAGCAATAACAGCATTTCATGGGTTCCCAAGGTACTGCTATTTATGTGTTTAATAGGCTTGTCAGAAGCAGTATGAATGTTTTTCAGAGGTCTCAAAAGCTGGTATTTGTTTCAACCCCTAAATATGCAGGTAAAACATATGATCTGGGGGCTCAAAGTCAGTCTAACTTTTAAAAATTTAAAAAGTGAATCTTAATGGCCTACTGTGAGGAAGAGAATAAGAAATGAAACATGGGTGGGTTAAATGTCTTCTCTAGGGGGTAACTGGAATAGCTATACACATTTTTTCCAAAACAAAACCTCTTTGAAAGACACAAGAATTCTTAAACTGATCACTTCCCTAGATGGCTCAGGTTTCAGTTGGTGATGGGCAAACCAAGGGATTAAGAGGCATGACATCAACCTTGAGATTTAAGATCAGAGATGTAACTCAAGAACCTTTTCCTTTAGGAAAATCATCTGGACCTTAAATTTGTATACATTTCTGGCCTTTGTGACTTCATTTTTCTTAAACCAACTTCTTAAAAGTTTCATTTTCGTTATTCTTCAGTTATATCTGATCTCTCTTTCCAAACCAAAGAGAGTCTGGGAAGTATTCTGAGTACTATTTATTAATTTTGTCCCTGGATTAAGCCAGATTTGCCCTGTACATAGCTGGCATTTTACTGGCCTCTGCAGAACTGCTTTTTCTGAATTGTACTTTGGCAATCCATATGAAAATCCCTATGAAATTTAATTGCTGTAGATACTGCAAAGGGTGTTTATCATTATAATTCATAATGTTCTATATAAGGATGCATGGAAGAAATTTTCTCTGAAGCCAGTTATTCTTTTCCTGAATTGCTGGTTGGTTTTTACCTTAAAGACAGTAAATATTCAACTGACTGTATTTTTCTTTTCATACTGATGGTAGACCACTTAGAGCCCAGTTTGTGGCCCACTTACAGCAAGTGTTTAGGACCTCATGTTATGTTTTGTATGCTAGCCACGTTCTTGGTTCCATCATCTTCCTTTTTGACTTTTACTTTCCTTATTCTCTTCTCATTTTTCTGTTTTAGTCCTTTTTTTAAAATCGTACTAGATTATCTCCATCTTTGTAAAGCCTTTTAGAATGAAGTTGAGATATAAATAAATAAATGAATGTATCCTTGATCCTTTTGATTATCTCATTTGTTTCTCTTTAGAGACTTTTTAGGCTTTATTACATATTTTTAAAGTTGTAATGACCAGAACTGCCACATTGGATAAAAACCAATACTGAATACTAGAAATGGGAATCAATGGCTTCTAAAATAGTAGTTAAGAGTATTAGATTGTAATTTAGGAGACCTGGTGCCTTGATCCACCAATAAATATTTTGGTGTCTTTATACAAGTCATTTTAACTCTCTGGACCTAGTTTCCTAATGTATATAACCACTGGTTCTTCACTGTGGGAGATGGGTTTCAGATTTCTGTGATGCTTCTTCAAAGGGCAGATGCAGATGATTTTATGATACTGTGTGTCTGGCCCAGTGTTAATTAATGTTCAGATCGCCCAACATTATATATAGCCTCTCTGGTCACAGCAGCATATTGGTTTAAGGTCTTTAGGACATGGTTAACATAATGTCACTAGGGTCCCTTTTCCTGGGTCATGTTAGATAGCTTAGAGACCAGGATCATGTAAGTGTAGTTTGAATCATTTCTTATCAAATGAGGACATTTTTAACATACTCTCTTCAATCAGTGGTGCTTACAGCAGTGTTTCTCAGGGTAGAGTGGAGGCAGTGACAGAAAATCAAAGTTTCACCAAGTATAATTTGAAAAAGCACTGCCTCCACCCCCCCACCTACCCCAGTTTTGATATGCTCATCCCTGGAAGGCATTCTTTCCTGCCACCCTCCACCCCCATTCAGAATCACTGACCTAAAAATAAATACCTTCTACTTATTCACATGAAATTCATTTAAAAAAATTTGTTTTATATACAACCTGAAATGATCTTTTAAGTTTAGCCCTACATTTTGATTTTTCATTACCTAGAAGAAATCAGATACACTTTTAAGTATGGATATTTTGCTCTGTACTGCCTTCTATCTTTTCTAAGAATTTAAGATTAGTCTTATAAATAACAAGGACCTACTGTATAGCACAGGGAACTATATTGAATGTCTTGTAATAACCTATAATGGAAAAGAATCTGAAAAAGATTTTATATACACACACACACACACACACACACACACACACACACACACACACACACACACACACACACACACACACACACACATATATATACCTGAATGACTTTGCTGTACACCTGAAACAACACTGTAAACCAACTATACTTTATTAAAAAAAAAAATTAAGTCTTAACACCAAACCTTATATTCTTCTTTTAGAAAAGTGTCCTTTTAGTTCTACTCATCGTTTCTTACCTCTAACCTAATTTATCATATATCGACCAGTTCATTTGTTCACTTGTTCATTGATTTAACAAACTGGTAATCTCAATTCCTTGGTTTACTTCTTTAAATAGAGTCTTCAATGTAAAAATTTTGTCAAAGCCTTTTTGAAAAATTGAATAAAATCATTGTCACTGTATTATTAGCCCCTGTTACAGGCTGAATTGTGCCCCCTCCCCATTGATACGCTGAAATCCTAACCCCTGTACTTCAGAATGTCACGGTATTTGGAGATAGGGTCTTTACAGGTGTAATTAAGTTAAAATGAGGTCTTATGGGTGGGCCCTAATCCATAATCCAATATGATTGGTTTCCTTATAAAGGGGGGGGGGACTTCCCTGGTGGTGCAGTGGTTAAGAATCCGCCTGCCAATGCAGGGGACACGGGTTTGATCCCTGGTCCAGGAAGATCCCACATGCCGCAGAGCAGCTAAGCCTGTGCGCCACAACTACTGAGCCTGCGCTCTAGAGCCTGTGAGCCACAACTACTCAGCCCGCGTGCCACAACTACTGAAGCCCACATGCCTAGAGCCCGTGCTCCGCAACAAGAGAAGCCACTACAGTGAGAAGCTTGCACACCGCAACAAAGAGTAGCCCCCGCTCACCGCAACTGGAGGAAGCCTGCGTGCAGCAACAAAGACCCAATGCGGCCAAAAATAAATAAATAAAAATCTTACAACATTTGGGAGACTAGACCTACAAACATGAGATGGAGGAGATACCTAAACCAAGACAGAAAATGAAAGCACTATAAAAGAAAAAGAAGGGCTTCCCTGGTGGCGCAGTGATTGGGAGTCCGCCTGCCAATTCAGGGGACACGGTTCGAGCCCTGGCCCAGGAAGATCCCACATGCCGCGGAGCAACTCAGCCCATGCGCCACAACTACTGAGCCTGCGCTCTAGAGCTCGCGTGCCGCAACTACTGAGCCCACATGCCACAACTACTGAAGCCTGTGCACCTAGAGTCCGTGCTCTGAAACAAGAGAAGCTTCTGCAATGAGAAGCCTGCGCACGGCAATGAAGAGTAGCCCCCGCTCGCCCGCAACCAGAGAAATCCCGCATGCAGCAACGAAGACCCAACACAGCCAAAAATAAAAATTTTTTAAATTAAAAAAATTTAAAAAAAGAAAATACATTTACATAAAAGATGAATGAATCAATCAAGATAAGAAATCCAGATGCTTTGAAAGAAAAGATAACATCTTAACCTCATAAAAGTTTTATCTTTGTATAGCCAAAGATACCATTAATAAAGTCAATGGACAAAAAACAGATCTAAAGAAAAATATTTGCAATGTGATGGCAGTTAATGTCTATAATACAGAACTCTTACAAATTAGAAAAGAGAAGTAACCTATTTTTTTAAAAAGGACATGGACTATGAAGTGATGAATGAGTTAATTAGATCTATATCAGCTGACTTAGAAAGCTCAATACAAGACATTGAGTGGGAAAAAAATGCAGAAGTGTAAGAAATGCCATTTCTGTAGACGACTCAATGCTTACTTCCCTTCCGTGTGTGTGTGTGTGTGTGTGTGTGTAAGAGAGAGAGAGAGGGAGAGAGAGAGAAAGAGAGAGAAAGAGAAAGAATGAAAAAGAGAACCTGGGAGGGAGAGGGGAGTAATGCAAATGTAAAGAGAAGAGGAAAAAAAAGGCACTAGCTCTCAATCCCAGAGACCCCAGTCTGCACGTCAATTAATTTGGGTAAAAAAAAGCGTGTGTAAATAAAAACAAACAAAATCCTTGTGTGTGTGTATACATATGTTGTTGTTGTGCTTTTTTGGCCGCATAGCTTGTGGGATCTTAGTTCCCTGACCAGGGATCGAACGCCCGGCCCATGGCAGTGAAAGTGCCGAGTCCTAACCACTGGACCACCAGGAAATTCCCTGCATATGTTTTTATAAAGGCATACACACTATTCGTTACCTCAGGCAGGTAGAATGGATGGGGGAGGCTGTGTGCCTTTAATATGTCTTTGCATTGTATTGTTTCACTTGCTACAACGAGCATCTCTTATTTTTTAATTTGAAAAACGCCAAATTAAAAATATCATGCAGGGAGTTCCCTGGTGATCGAGTGGTTAGTTAGGATTTGGCACTTTCATCGCCGTGGCCCGAGTGCAATCCCTAGTTGGGGAACTGAGAGCCCGCAAGTCACGGAGCACGGCCTCCCCCCAAAAAAAATTCCTGCAAAACAACACCAACAAATTAATTCTGCTTATGTTACCTATTTACAATAGTATTGTCCCTCTCGTCTACCCTCCACATCCCTCCTAATTTGCTGCTGGAAGCACTATATCTCTTTGGTTACTCACCTGGCATCTGACATACCAACTGCAACAAGGACTAAGCATTCCAAGTCACACTTTATATAATACAAGCTTTTACTACTGGCACTTAAGAGTTTTCTGTCTTGGTTTTTCTGCCCCTCTCACCCTTGTTTTATTTGTTGGACCTTTTTGATTGACCAGAAGTACATATACCTTGGGATTCCCTCTGCTAAGTCTGGGGGAATCCCAGGCTCAAGTCTGTGTTCTTCTGTTGTCTTTCTCCCAGTTTTCCAGTCAAGCAACTGTTATCTCTAGCGTCTTTAGGTTGCACCATTATGTTTCTAAAGCGGTGTTGTCCAATAGAAATAATGTAAGCCTCATAAGTAATTTAAAATTTGCTAGTAGCCCCATTAAAAATCAGGTAAAAAGAAACAGATGAAATTAATTTATTTTATTTAACCCAATGTATCTAAAATATCATTTCAACATGCAATCAATATTTTAAAATAAGATATTTTATTCTTTTCTTTTTTCATACGAAGTCTTCGAAATCTAGTTTGTATTTTACACCTATAATACATCTCAATTTGGACTAGCCACATTTGAAGTGCTCAATAGCCACATGAGGCTAGTGGCTATGGTATTGGACAACACAGTTCTAGAAGAGCCCATCCCCTGAGGGCCCTGAAGTTCGTAACATTATAGTTTTTCCTCTCTGGGTTATTGCCTTTTCCAAATTCATTATGACTTAAGAGTGTAAATAAGGTGCCGTGAGCGTTCAAAGGAACATACTTCATCATAAACTGTAACTCTGAATACTTAACTTTAGGCTGTTTCCAAAAATCAATCCCACCTCCAGTAGCTAATTCCCACACAGAGGGGTTTCAAGCGACAGGAGAATGCAGTAGTCGGTAATGTGGGTGGCAATCTTGACTCTGCCATTTACTACCTGTGGGGCATTAGGCAAAAGACATTATCTGTGACTCGGTTCCTACGTCTGTAAAACGGGGATATTTACGGTGCCTACTTCATATGCCCTTTTGGGGATTAAAGGAGTTAAGATATAAAAGGCATTTGGAAGAGTGCCAGGTGCCTAATAAATGTTCAATACTTGTGAGCTATTATTGGTCCAGTAAACTTGTTGCGGACCCTGAGTTAAGTCCCAAGAAAACACCAGAAATTCTGAAGAGGCTAAATGACAGCGCAGGCTGAGAACCACGTCTCAGGCCATCACGGACGCAGGACCTATGCGCGGACCGAGCAGCCTACGTAAAAAACGCTCCACTCACCTTCCCTTCTAGACCCCCGACCGGCTCCTGCCGGTTAAAGCTGAGGTAGCTGAGGGAAACCTGAGGAGAAACTTCCTAAGGCCAGGCCACGGGGACAGCTTTTCCGACAGGGTGTGAGACTGGCCTACTCGAAGCAGGAGGGATGGACTCCTCGACTGTCCAACTTCCCGGTCACCCTTTCAGAGGTGAGGCCGAAAAGCTGGCCTTCGGCCTGGAGCGCGTCCAGGCTACCGCCGGCGCCGGGGGTCGGGGGTCGGCTCGCAGAGCGCGCGCGCACAGGGGGCCGGGCGGGGCGGGTCCAATACAGGCCCCGCCCCCGCCCGCCGGGCTCGAGCCCGGAGCGGACGCGCCCACCTGACGCACTGAGACTTCGCAGCCAATCGGGAAGCGCGGAGCAGGTTCAAATAAAGACGGCGGGTGAGCATGGCGTCGCTTCTTGCGTCTAGGAGGTGATCACCCTGTGTTGTGTTGAAGATGTGGCGGGTGAAAAAACTGAACCTTAGCGTGTCGCCTTCGCCCCAACCGGTGAGCGAGAGTGCCTCATGGAGGGAGAGATGGGCCGGGGTTTCGGGTCGGGGTCGCTGGCTGCCGGGCGTCGTGCAAAGCTGGGTCGAGCCTGGGGACGGGTGCATGTGGAGTCTAATGCTAGTCCTGATGTTCAGAGGAATGGGGTTGGAGCCTACTCTTTTTTTTTTTTTTTTTTTAATTTTATTTACTTATTTATTTATTTTTGGCTGTGTTGGGTCTTCGTTTCTGTGCGAGGGCTTTCCCTAGTTGCAGCAAGTGGGGGCCACTCCTTCATCACGGTACGCGGGCCTCTCACTGTCACGGCCTCTCTTGTTGCGGAGCACAGGCTCCAGACGCTCAGGCTCAGTAGTTGTGGCTCACGGGCCTCGTTGCTCCGCGGCATGTGGGATCTTCCCAGACCAGGGCTCGAACCCGTGTCCCCTGCATTGGCAGGCAGATTCTCAACCACTGCGCCACCAGGGAAGCCCTGGAGCCTACTCTTGTTATTGCTCGTGAGCTTCTTAGGGAGGGAGGGGAGCTTCTTCGGGCAGGCTGGCAGAGCCCAGGCTTTCTCACATTCTCTCTTCTGTTTTAGGGAAAAGCAGCTATGAGAACGCCTCTCCGAGAACTTATCCTGCAACCTGGTGCCCTCACCAACTCGGGAACAGGGCCCCCGATAGCCTACTCGTCCACCCCATCACTGTGCAAGCTAGGGCTGCAGGTGAGATTCGCCTGGCCAGCCTCTCGACTGGGCTCTTTGCCGAGGCCGAGAGCTCAGAGGAACAGAGGGCCAGGGCTGGAACGTAATTAATAACGATAATGAAGTTTCCTTCTTCGGTGACATCCATTTACAGCTATTCAGGCCAACAGAGAGGTACCCTAGGGTCGCTAAAGGAAGTCCACTGAGAACCTGCACCTCTATTTAGCTGTTAGTTTTTTTCATCACCTCCTCCCCCATTCTGTCTTTACCAAACGTCTCAGAAATACTATCACTTTGGTTAGTGGTCTCCCTCTTAATAGGGACTCACTTACGGAGATGTCAGTCAGCTGCAAGAATGAGGCAATGTCCATCCATTCCCAGAGGTAGTCAAAACTCCCCTGGGATCAAGTTACACCACTTCCAGACAGGGTTCCTGGACCACCGGAGTTGAAACTAGCTCCTTGTAGAACTGCCCACACTGAGTTGTACTTTTGTGAAAGGTCTTGAGAGACATAGCTATGTCTCAGTTCAAATAATGAGGATTGACTGTATACATTTCTCTGCCTGTTGCTTTTCTCATTTAACAATGTGGTTTAAATCCCTCCATGTCAACTAGTGTAGAGCTAATTCATAAGGTACTGTGGTATGCATGAATCATAATTTAGTCATAAATGGTCATTTATCTTTCCACTTTTTTTGCTTCTGCAAACAATGCTAATGTAAATATCTTTGTACTGATACCTTTATTTTGATGAGATACATTTTGAGGAGTAGGATTATTGGTTTGAAGGAAAGATATTTTTAATTTTAAATTTTGTCAGATTGCTATCTAAAATAGCTATTACAATTCATATTCTCTCCAGCATTGTATGACGATATCCATTTCCCCACATCACCTCTTGTAGTAGTTGTTAGAGATCTTTAAAATTTTAGCCAGTCTGACGTGGTATCTTATTGTTACTTTATTTTGCATTTTCCTGACTACTAGTGAGTGTATCTCTTACATGTGAGTTGGTTATTTGGGTTTGCTCTTTTGTGAAATGCTTATTTATATTATTTGCTCATTTTTCTATTGGGTTGTTAACTCTTTCATCATTTTCTAAGTGTATATTATAAATAGTCATCCTTTGTCATGCTTTTTAACCAGTTTGTAATTTTCTTTTGATTTTTACCTTTAATCCAGGGGTTATCTAGGAGGCGTTCTTAATTTCCAAGTGCTTAAAAACCATTTTGTGTCACCTTTTAAATTTTTTTTCTTGCATTATGATCAGACTGTAATCTGTTGTCTTTGTAGCCAAGTATAGGATGAATTTTTCTGAGTGTTCCATGAACATATGAAAAAAAGCATATTTACTATTCAAAGGATGTCACATTCTATTATATCCATCAGCAGATAGTTAATTATTCTGTCCTTGCACTTTTTTTAGTCTGCCAGATCTGTTGAGTTTTGTGTTGTCCTTGTCTGATTTTGGTATCAACATAATTTTGGGCTTGTAAAATGAGTTAGGAAGTGTTTCCTTCTCTTTATTTAATTTTTTGGAAGAGCTTGAGACAAATGGGTATTAAATCTTCTTTGAATTTTGGTAAATTCAACCTGTGAAATGATCTGGTCCTGGACTTTTGTTTTCTGGGAGGTTTTTTTTTTTTTTTTAATTAATTTATTTATTTATTTATTTTGGCTGCGTTGGGTCTTCTTTGTTGCGTGTGGGCTTTCTCTAGTTGCGGCGAGCGGGGGCTACTCTTTGTTGCGGTGTGCAGGCTTCTCATTGTGGTGGCTTCTCTTGTTGTGGAGCACAGGCTCTAGGCGCGCGGGCTTCAGTAGTTGTGGCTCGCGGGCTCTAGAGTGCAGGCTCAATAGTTGTGGCGCACGGGCTTAGTTGCTCTGCAGCACGTGGGATCTTCCCGGACCAGGGCTCGAACCATGTCCCCTGCACTGGCAGGCAGATTCTTAACCACCGTGCCACCAAGGAAGTCCCTTTGCCCATTTTTAAATTTAATTATTTTTGTTGTTGTTGTTGTTGTTGAGTTGTAGGAATTCTTTATCTGTTCTGGATATTAACCCCTTATCAGATACATGATTTGCAAATATCTTCTCCTTAAGTGATTTTTTTTTTTAAATTAATTTATTTATTTTTTGGCTGCATTGGGTCTTCATTGCTGTGCGTGGGTTTTCTCTAGTTGCATTGAGCGGGGGCTCCTCTTTGTTGTGGTGCGCTGGCTTCTCATTGCAGTGGCTTCTCTTGTTGTGGAGCACAGGCTCTAGGCGTGCGGGCTTCAGTAGTTGTGGCACACGGGCTTAGTTGCTCCGCGGCATGTGGAATCTTCCCGGACCAGGGCTCGAACCCTTGTCCCCTGCATTGGCAGGCGGATTCTTAACCACTGTGCCATCAGGGAAGTCCCTCCTTAAGTGATTTTTAAAAGGAATAAATAGGAACTTGATAAACACAGCAAAAACTTTAAGGTCATTTTTACATTTATGAAAGCCTTTGGTTTATATATTTAGCTTCTGGGCTATGTAGTGCCGACTGATTTATATTTTTTTATATCATATATCTTTAATTTTGTCTTTTATCGTAATAGTGCCATAACTTTACATTCTACCTTGTCTGATACTAAAACTGCTGCCTCTGCTCTCTTTGTTTGTTTTTGCCTGGTATCTCTTTGCCATCCCCTTTATTTTCTACTTTTCCTTTAGCACTTTGTTTTTGTTTTGTTTTGGTTTTTTATAAATTTATTTATTTTTTATCTTTGGCTGCGTTGGGTTTTCGTTGCTGCGTGCCGGCTTTCTCTAGTTGCGACGAGCGGGGGCTACTCTTGGTTGTGGTGCGCGGACTTCTCATTGTGGTGGCTTCTCTTGTTGTGGAGCGTGGGCTCTAGGCACACGGGCTTCAGTAGTTGTGGTGCGCAGGCTCAGTAGTTGTGGCACACGGGCTTAGTTGCTCCGCGGCACGTGGGATCTTCCTGGCTCAGGGATCGAACCCATGTCCCTTGCATTGGCAGACAGATTCTTAACCACTGTGCCACCAGGGAAGTCCCTCCTTTAGCACTTTGAAAGAAAACTTGAAAATTTGAAATAAAATACATGAAAGTACATAAAACATTGAGCCTAACAAACTTGTATAAAGCACACATCGTTGTAACCAATACCCAAGGACATTGCTAGAATATCAGAAGTTTTAGCTCAACTTTATGTTTTAAAGTTTCATCCACTGCTGTAAATGAGAAATTTCATGTAAGTCTAATTCTTTTTTTTTTTGTAAATAATTGGTCTTTATAATCTAAAGCTTCTAAAATAGTTTTGTTGTTCTGGTAGTTCAGAAAGTTTATCATTTTTTGTCAGTCCTGCTTGGAACTTGGTGAGCCATTTTAATATGCAAACTCAGATCTTTCTTTACCTTAGAGGAATTTTCTTCTAATACTTGTTAATCAGTGCCCCACCTGTATGTGTTCTCCTTTCTCCTTGAACTTCTTTTATTCACATGTTAGGTTTGCTGGATTTATTTTCCAGTTCTCTTAGCTTTTCCCTCAGATTTACATTTCTTTGTATTTTTGTCTTTAAGATATGTCTTCCACTTGATTGTCCAGGCCAGTAATTCTTGTCTTAACTCTGATCATCCTCTTTCAATGCATATTACTAAAATTTTTGGTTTAAAAGTAATATTTATTATTTCCAGAAAGTCTTTGTGTGTGTGAGTTGTACTCAGATCTTCTTATGTATGCATATATTTTTTGGTGCAAATTGTTATCTGTTTCTTCCGTCAGCTGTGTTTTGGTAGGGCCTACCTTTCCTAACTATCTTAGGGTTTGTCCTTTCTCTGGCTACTGGATCCACATAAGTACATTCATATTTTCCTTTTTTTGTTCATTGAGTCTCAGGACCAGCAGCCCTGCAAGTGGTAGAAAGTGCAGTGGTCTCTGTCCCTATGAACCAGCAGTTGGGAGGTTGTCACTCCCTTTTCAGGGCACCAGGAAGAGTCTTTCTGCTCTTCATTCTCCTCTGCTACAAAGGCTAGAGCTCTTCAAATCCCAAGGATTGAATGGCCTCAACCCATGTGTTCAGGATACCCTCAGTTCTTGCGGTCAAGGAGACTAGGTCACTGGCACAGGTTGATGTTGCCCTTTCTTCCTACGGTACATAGATCTCTGTGGGCCAGGTGCTCTCTCACTCTAATCCCCAATTTCTCATCTGTTCCAAAAGGAAGAAAATCTTATACCAACTGTAGAACTTGAGCCAGGGGTCCCTCCTACCCTAGAAGTGGGTTGGAGTTAGTATTGGAGAAGAGTGGGGTCACTTTCAAGCCACCATCTTCCCGTGACATGGATAGATTATCTTAGACTTATTTATACTGTAACCTGGTTCACTTGGAAGGACCCAGAATGGCTTCCCAGCTTTTCTACTGGGTCTCTGTAGTAAGTAGCAAGGCTTAGCCAAGTTCTTACCTAAGTAAAGGTAATGAGAACTCTTTCCTTTTTTGAGTTCAGACAGTATCCTGCACCCATAACTGTATATTGGGAACCAGAACTGACTGTATTAATCAACTACTTTTGTTTCCTTTGGCAGGAAGGCAGCAACAACTCATCTCCACTGGATTTTGTCAATGCTAAGAAGACAGACGCCCCTTCAGAACAGTTCAGCCATCCCTCAACATGTCTAGAAGCTTGTCAACATGAATCAGATGAGCAGCCCCTAAATCTGATTCCCCAAACCAATTCTACTCCCAAAACATCTGAGGAAGCAGTAGACCCACTGGGCGACAATGTGATTAAAACCATGGTCCTTGTACCTTCTCCAGGGGGGCAGCAGCAAAACATTACACTCGAGGTCCATCTAGATACCATGGCAGAGACAAACAGCTTCTCTCTAGATGAGCCTTTGAGGCCAGGAGATCTGCTGAGAAAGGGGGTGGCCCCCTGCATGGAAGACAACTTTTCAGAAATTGTTCCTGCTATGCCTGAGAAACCTACATTTCAGGATCCTCCATCCCATCTGTTGGAGTACCCACAAAATCCCTGTTCTGAGCAACAGCTACACTGCTCCAAGGAAAGCCTGAAGGACAGTAGGACTGAGGCTGTGCTTGAGGACTTAGTCCCTTCTGAAAGTAATGCCTTGTTGCCTTCCTCCCTGCTCTGGCTTTCCCCTTCAACTGTCTTAGCAGCAGATTTCCCTGTCAGTCTTGTGGACCCAGGGGAGGAAATTTTAGAGCACAGAACTATAGAGGAGAGAGAAATGAGCTTTCCCACATTCCCTGAGGAGGCCGAACTGGGAGATCAAGCACTTGTCTCAAATATGGATGATATTCCATCCACAGGCCTGACCCCAAATCCAGGAGAAATGGAATCCCAGGCAGCTCCAGGGCCAGCAGTAGAACATGCTGGTAGCATTCCCGTCTCTGATATGGGGCCTTGGATGTCTCCTCTGGCCTGGCTGGAAAAAGGTGTAAATACCTCCGTCGTGCTGGAAAATCTCCGCCAGAGCTTATCTCTTCCCTCTGTGTTTCGGGATGCTGCGATTGGCACTACCCCTTTCTCTACTTGCTCGGTGGGGACTTGGTTTACTCCCCCAGCACAGCAGGAAAGGAGTACAAACACATCCCAAACAGGCCTGGTGGGCACCAAGGACAGTACTTCTGAGACAGAGCACCTTCTATGGGGGTAAGTATCCCTGTATCTTTGTGCTCCTGGACCTCATTCACCTGGATCTGCCACTCCCATCCCTTTCCCTCTCTTCTTCTCATGTTCTTCTCTTCCTACTGCAGCCGTCCTCCAGATCTCACTGCCTTATCTCGACATGACCTGGAAGATAACCTGCTGAACTCTCTTGTCATTCTGGAGGTTCTCTCCCGCCAGCTGCAGGACTGGAAGAGCCAGCTGACTGGCCCTCACCCAGAAGTTCAGGACAGCAGCACACAGACTGACACCTCTTCGAGTGGGGTAAGAAGGTTCTTCCCAAAGTGTGGAGGACCCCAGTGGGCCCTCTTCCTTAGAATATGTATAAAAGCTGAGGATCTGGAAAATCCCTTAGAGCTGTTGGTACTCACTATACCCCTGGGGTACCTCAAGACCTTCCAAGGGAATGCAAGCAAGGAAAGTTTTAAAGGAATCGGTTTCTAGATCTTCATCTTCCAAATGCACTCTTTACTAATTTGTTTTCTTTCCTACTTCCCCATTCTCAATTACCCTTGCCCAATTTACTAACTTTACTATAAAGAAGAGCATATTTACTACCTGTCCTGAATCTTACGTTGTCAAGAGGCAGCATTCAAAGGACAATAGAAAACATTTGTGTACGTGCTGAGAAGGCAATTGACTGCAATGATTATGTAACATGTCATTTTTGTGTGCTTTCAACAAATTTGAAGGAAGACTTCAGTTATGTCAGTGGATGGAAGTTCACTGTGAGATTTTCGGCATGTATCTCCAAAGGAGCTCCTAGAATTGGGTGACATGCCCTTCTTCCCTTCTTTCATTCCTGCTTATTCCCATTATTTATGTGAAGAAATTTTCTCACAGAAATCTTTTTATTTTGGCCGCACCACATGGCTTGTGGGATTTCATTTCCCCGACCAGGGATCGAACCCAGGCCTTTGGCAGTGAGAGCGCGGAGTCCTAACCACACGACCGCCATGGAATTCCCTCACATAAATCTTGTATCTGTAAGAATGGAAAATAGGCATAGAATTCTTGCTGAACTATGTCTTACTGTAGGAATTATAGTAATCACAGACACATGAACTAATAAGGGGAGGGATGCTCCATCTATTTCATTAGTAGATGGATCTCCAGTAAAATTTTACTGGATATGTTTATGATTTTAATTAAAAATTATATTATTACAGTGATTAGTATACAACTGATGAAAATATTTCTCCATCCAAAAGAGAGTTTTCTCACTTAAAATCTTACGTGGGACTTCCCTGGTGGCGCAGTGGTTAAGAATCCGCCTGCCAATGCAGGGGACACAGGTTCGATCCCTGGTCTGGAAAGATCCCACATGCTGCGGAGCAACTAAGCCCGTGTGTCACAACTACTGAGTCTGCGCTCTAGAGCCCACGAGCCACAATTACTGAGCCTGTGTGCCACAACTACTGAAACCCACACGCCTAGAGCCCGTGCTCCGCAACAAGAGAAGCCACTGCAATGAGGAACCTGTGCACCGCGACGAAGAGTAGCTCCCGTTTGCCACAACTAGAGAAAGCCCGTGCACAGCAACAAAGACCCAATGCAACCAAAAATAAATAAATAAATAAATAAATTTAAAATCTTATGGTCAGAGGAATTAAAAATTTTTTTAAATTTATTTAAATTTAGATGAACTTTTGTTGTTGTTGCAGAGATACTAATATCAGAGTTTAAAGTGTAAAAGTATGTTTTATTAGGATAAAATTCTGAGAGGAGTAAAAATAGAGGTTCAAGGAGAAAAAGGGATGATACAAAATTTCTGTTAAAGAAGAACGTCATTTTTTAAAAAAATTAATTAATTTATTTATTTTTGGCTGCGTTGGGTCTTCGTTGCTGTGCACGGGCTTTCTCTAGTTCCGGTGAGCGGGGGCTACTCTTCGTTGCGGTGTGCTTCTCTTGTTGTGGAGCACGGGCTCTAGGCGTGCGGGCTTCAGTAGTTGTGGCACGTGGGCTCAGTAGCTGTGGCTCGCGAGCTCTAGAGCACAGGCTCAGTAGCTGTGGCACATGGGCTTAGTTGCTCTGCGGCATGTGGGATCTTCCCGGACCAGGGCTCGAACCCGTGTCTCCTGAATTGGCAGGTGGATTCTTAACCGCTGCGCCACCAGGGTAGTCCACTTTGTGTATTTTCTAAAGGTATCAAATAGGTATTAAATCATTATGGTTTATAAAGCAGAAACAAATACACCATTGTAAAGCAATTATACTCCAGTAAAAACGTTAAAAAAAAAATCATTCTGGTGTATGTAACATTTATACCATTGGGTATATTTAAGAGTGATGTAACAGTGTTATTTCAAACTGTCAATGTTTATAAGGTGGTGGAAATTACAGCCTTTGTAACAATTTAAACGTAAGAGTACTCCAGCTTTCAAAATTACTGTAGGAGATATGAGAGGAAAACAGTTTAAAGACCATTGTTCAAGAGGAATCCTGCTGTGACAGCACAGGCCGAGGAAGTAAGGGAATGTGTCAGGGAAGGAATTGAGGTCCTCAGTGTTGTGACTGTTGAGGTAATAGGTGGCTGCTGCTAAGAAGAGATGGTCTCGGGAATTCCCTGGCAGTCCAGTGGTTAGGACTCTGCGCTCTCACTGCCGAGGGCCGGGGTTCAATCCCTGGTCGGGGAACTAAGATCCCACAAGCCGCGCAGCGCGGCCAAAAAAAAAAAAAGATGGTCTCTAAAACTCCAAAGACCTCCTTTGGGTTGAAAATATCCTCAAAATAATGATTTTACTTTTTGTCAAAATCCTGGAAGCCATAGGCTCATCATTCCTGTATTTTCTTATTTTTGTATCCTTTCCTCTTGTCCTTGACCTTGTTCCCCATCCCTGAGTTGGCCTTGTACCCTCTTTCCTTGAAGCTTGCCAAATCCTTTTAGAGACCACTGGAGCAGAACCAAAGAGAGGAAATGACAGTGCCTTCAGCCATTCCCCATCACAGTGCCATGTCCTTGCCGCTTGGCTGCCTCATTCACGCTAATCTCATCACCTGCCTGACTGGCCAGCCCTGAGCAGTATGTGTGCCCTGTTCCAGGGCTCCAGGGGTAACTCTGTGCCTTACTGCATGACGCAGTCGGGAACAATGTCTGCTTTGCTGGGGAGGGGAGCGATGAACTCTAAGAGATCTGCCTCCTTATATCCAGACTGCTGCAGCATCGTGACTCAGCACTGCTGCTCCAGCACTAGGCTTTTCCCAGACGATGGCTGCCTTGCAGCAGTAATGAAGGTTCCCCACTTTTCTCTCAGAACTTCAAAGTTTCTCTGCGGCTCTGCTGCCTTTGAAGTCATACTTATCTACTCCACATAGCACACTAAGATTTTCGTCTGCTCCAAGATAATGAACAGACCATTAGAGATTAAGAAAATTAAAATGAGTAGTAAATAAATATTTGAGACGGTTACCATTACTGGTAATCAGAGAAATGCAAATTGCAACATGAGATGCTATTTTCTTCTGACAAAATAGCAAAGAATAAAATAGATAATAGTGGTAAGCATTCTCCTGTCGTCAGTAGGGCATAAATTGGTTCAATCTTTTTTTTTTTTTATGCTTTAAAACAGTTGTATTTAATATTACATTTAAAATTTTTTTCTCTTGTTTGAACATTATGCCTTTAAACGGGTTCAGCCATTTTTGAAGGCAATTTAAACTGCTCAAAGCAGTTCAAACTTTTTGACCCAGTAACCCCACTTCTAGGGATAAATCCTAAGGGGAAAAAAAAAATTCTGCATAAAGATGATAACTTTTAAAAAATGAAAAATAATGGTACATCCATAAGATGGGATATCCTACAGTTATTTAAAAATATATTTATGAAGAGTTTTTTTTTTTTTTCCAGCCGTGCAGTGCGGCATGCAGGATCTTAGTTCCCCCACCAGGGATCAAACCCATGCCCCCTGCAGTGGAAGTGTAGAGTCCTAACCACTGGACTGCCAAGAGTTTTTAATAGCATGGAAAAATAAGTTTAATGTTCATGGTTTTTAAAGAAAGGAATTCAGGGACTTCCCTGGTGGCACAGTGGTTAAGAATCCGCCTGCCAATGCAGGGAACATGGGTTCGATCCCTGGTCCGGGAAGATCCCACATGCTGCGGAGCAGCTAAGCCTGTGCGCCACAACTACTGAGCCTGTGCTCTAGAGCCTGTGAGCCACAACTACTGAGCCTGTATGCCACAACTACTGAAGCCCACGCACCTAGAGCCAGTGCTCCACAACAAGAGAAGCCACTGCAATGAGAAGCCTGCGCACCACAACGAAGAGTAGCTCCCACTTGCTGCAACTAGAGAAAGCCCACGCACAGCAACAAAGACCAAACGCAGCCAAAAATAAATAAATAAATAAGATCCCACAAGCCCCATGGCCCAGCCAAAAAAAAGATACCTAGAGATCAACAAAAATAAATAAATAAATAGAAAGAAGAAAAAAAAAAAGAAAGAAAGGAGTTCAGAGTTCATATAACCTTTAAGAGGCTTTGAGGTGAGGTAAAATGTCAGCAGAAGTTAAAAACGAGTGATACTCCACTTTGATAGGTCTCCCTAAAGCACATATCCTAGTCTCAGGCTCTCAATGAGGAGACTAAATATAAACTCAGGGCTAAATAACATTAGTATAATAAAATTAAGTAAGAAAAGCAGGACCCCAAATTTATTTATATATTATAATCTCAATTGTGGTTTTTCTTAAGCATTACTGTCTTTCATCAAATCTAAGATACTATCAATATTGAATGCATACCAATGTCAGTGGTGTTAAAATGTAAAGACAGGGACTTTCCTGGTGGTTCAGTG
The DNA here is from genome assembly GCF_965194805.1 of Balaenoptera borealis. Lineage (NCBI taxonomy): Eukaryota > Metazoa > Chordata > Mammalia > Artiodactyla > Balaenopteridae > Balaenoptera > Balaenoptera borealis. Next base: position 45,298,388 of record NC_138879.1, on the reverse strand, counting down.
GTTAAAACTCTGTGCTTCCAATGCAGGGGGCACGGGTTTGATCCCTGGTCAGGGAACAAAGATCCCACATGCCACGCAGTGCGGCCAAAATAAAAAAAAATTGTAAAAAGGCAGTCATCTTAGAATTTATTAAATATAGTTTTTTCTTTCTAAATCAGTAGTCTACAACTTTTTTCTCCCCCTGACACCTGAGGGAGGTAACATACTCAATCAGTTACAGCAAATCCCTATAGCAAGGAAATCTGGTGTGGAGGTATATTGAAATCTCTTGGGGTGGGTGCTATACTGTTGGTTGAGAATCACTGCTCTAGGGGTGAAATTGATAATGATTCTTTTTCCATTTTATTCACTTTCCTATTTCCAAAATTTTACAGTAAACACATAATCAGAAAAAAAAGTTATTTTAAAAAGTAATTTTTTTACCTACCTCTGGATTTTTTCTGACTTGGCTTCATCAAGCTGTGAGCCTTTCTCCTGATTTTAATGGGAAAGGCTCCTGTATCTCGGTGGTAGGGGGAATGAGCTGCTGGTGGTGCATGTTGCCTATGCAAAAGGGGCAACTCTGTTTCTCCAACTAGATGAGTAAGAAACCTCAGCATCTTCAGGAGAGCCAGGAGATTAGACAGGCTCTGCGGCAGGCCAGGAATGTCATGGTAAGTGCTGATTGACCTTATACCATTGCTGGGTCTCCTGTGAAGATCAAGAATGGCGACTCCTGAGCAGTTAGCAGATGATGGATGGTACTCAGCCATGGTAGTGAAGGGAGGTTTCCTTTTGTTAAGAACATCTCTTCCTTATTGGGAGCGTGAAATTGGGGTTGGTGGCTTCCTCCTCAGTGTCCCTGCTTACTTCCTGCTTAATGACTTTATTTGATCTAGCCTAACCATCTCTCCCTCTACAGCAGTCATGGGTGCTGGTCTCTAAAGAGCTGATATCCTTGCTTCACCTATCTCTGCTGCACTTAGATGAAGATAAAACTGCTCTGAGTCAGGAGGTAAGCAGCATGCAGATGGAGGCAGAGGCCTTTGGTGAGACTGAAATTCAGCCAAATAAAGAGACCAGACACAGTATATGATTCTTATCTTATAGTCTCGGCGTACAGAAACCTTGGTGTCCTGCTGTTTTGATGTGTTGAAGAAATTGAGGGCAAGGCTCCAGAGCCTCAAAGCAGAAAGGGAGGAGGCAAAGCACAGAGAGGAAATGGCCCTCAGAGGCAAAGATGCGGTAAGGTGTCAGGCTTTTGTTCCTGGATGTGGGAGGTCTCTTCCTAAGGTTCCTGCAGGAACATAAATTGACTTGAGACACAGATGGGTGGCCTGAGAACTGCTTGCACTGGGGAATAATGAACTAAACTACTGGTGTGACGGATAGTTATGGCTTTTTGTGCTGTATCTTTCCTCTGCCCACAATGTCCTCTCAACCTCTTCTCTAAACAGGCAGAGACAGTGCTAGAGGTTTTCTGTGCACACGCCAGCCAGCGCATCAGCCAGCTGGAACAGGACCTGGCATCCATGGGGGAATTCAGAGGCCTTTTGAAGGAAACCCAGACCCAACTGGTAATTGAGGGCATATTCTTTCCTGGGATCCATACTGACACACTGGGAGGATGGTCATGTACCCCTACTTCTCTGTATCCAGAGGGACAGGGCCCCCTGCACTGACAATCCTTCTCATGTAGGTAGGGCTTCATACTGAGCAAGAAGGGTTGGCTCAGCAGACAGCAAGTCTTACTTCAGCCTTGCAGCAGGACTGGATATCCATGCAACTGGATGTGAGTATTTGGGGCCATTATACTGCTCCTTTGCTCACAGCCGGCCCCGTTAGGAGTCTTCTCTCAAGGGTGCTCTTCTGACCTGCTTGCTTCCCCTGGTAGTGTGTAACATGGACAGCTCTGCTGAGCCGGTTTCGACAACTCATAGAGAAATTTACAGCCAAGAGCCGGCAGACCCTGCAGGAACGTGATGCTGCAATTGAGGAAAAGCAGCAGGTACAAACCAGGGGTGGGGACTGCTTAGGCCTGGTTTCCTCCTTCTTCTCTGCAGAAGGCCTTTCTGATGAGTGGTGTCATTAGCCTCTTCCCTGGGACCTGTCTTCTTTCCATCTGTGGGTTTGGAGACAAGCCAGTCCCTTTGCTATAAGATGGCCTTCAGCACCTTCTGTTTCTACATTTTCCTGAGGATCAGACTTATTTGCTGCAGTGTTTTTGCCCAGGATCAAGGTGGTTTGTTGTCCTGTCCAGAAAGAGAAACTGGACTAAGTCTTGGGACTCTTGATTCAGGAGGAGCTGTGGGAGGAAAACTGTCTTTTTCTCCTAGGTTTCCAGGGAGCTGGAACGAGTCTCTTCCCATTTAGAGGACTGCAAAAGCCAACTAGAACAACTGGAGTTGGAAAACAGTCGCCTGGCAACAGGTGTGTGTGTGTGCATGCGTGCAAGCAGTTGTACCCTGCTGAGGCTTGGGGTGTGGCAGTGGCGCAAGAAAGTGCTCTAGGGCACTTGTCTTAGAGCAGAAGTGTGGGGACGTTTGGGCCTGGGGACCACATGGTGTCATTTGGATAATTTTGGTCTAGATCTCCGGGCTCAGCTGCAGATTCTGGCCAGCATGGAGAGTCAGCTAAAAGAGCTACAGAGTCAGCATGCCCATTGTACCCAGGACCTGGCCATGAAGGATCAGTTGCTCTGCCAGCTTACCCAGAGCAGTGAGGAGAAGGCTGCTCAGTGAGTTCCTCTCAGGTTATTGTGGCAGTAGGCATCCAGGATATGGGACCAATGGGATCTAACGTAAGGTCTCTGGCAGATGGCAAAAGGAAGAGATGGCATTAAAACATATGCAGGCAGAGCTGCAGCAACAACAGGCGGTCCTGGCCAAGGAGGTGCAGGACCTAAAGGAGACCCTGGAGGTAAGGAAGATGGCTTGGGGCAGGGGAGCTGCAGGAGTGTGACTCTTCCCTGATGGTATTGAGGTGAGGTTTGAGACTCTGGACTGGAAAAAGCCTCTGTTCCCAGGACTCTAAAATTTCCCACTTAGATGCATTTCCCCCCCTCCCTTCCTCGCTCCTTGCCTTCCTTCCTGCTCCTGTCTCCCCAGTTTGCAGAACAAGAGAATCAGGTTGCTCACCTGGAGCTGGGCCAGGTTGAGTGTCAGTTGAAAACCACCCTGGAAGTCCTCCGGGAGCGCAGCCTGCAGTGTGAGGACCTGAAAGACACCATGGAGAACCTGAAGTAAGACCTCTGCCTTTCTGTGCTTCCCTGTTAGTGTGTATCTCTCCCAGGACCGCTTCTAGAAGCTAAAGTCTCCAAGAAGGGAATTGTGACAGGGTTCGAGAGCCTCTTGTTTCCCCTCTTTGAACGCAGTTCTGTGTGGGGATTTGGAGAAGTGCTCAGAGAAGGTCACCTGGTGTTTGGCCATCTTCTCTGTTCCTTCCGTATTTCAGGGCTAAACTGGCCAGCACCATGGCAGAGAAACAGCAGCAAGACCTGGAGAAGACACGCCAGTATTCCCAAGAGCTAAGGGTGCTGACTGAGCAACTCCGTAGCCTGACCCTCTTCCTGCAGACAAAACTAAAGGAGAAGGTAGGGTCCGGGGTTTCCTTCTCTTCCCTTACAATTGTATCAATATCTTCGAATAAAGACGGTTTTACTTCTTCCTTCCCGAACTGTATACCTTTTTTTTTTTTTTTTTAATTTTTTTATTTTTGCTGTGTTGGGTCTTCGTTTCTGTGCGAGGGCTTTCTCTAGTTGCAGCAAGTGGGGGCCACTCTTCATCGCGGTGCGCGGGCCTCTCACTATCACAGCCTCTCTGGCTGCGGAGCACAGGCTCCAGATGCGCAGGCTCAGTAGTTGTGGCTCACAGGCCTAGCCGCTCCGCGGCATGTGGGATCTTCCCAGACCAGGGCTCGAACCCATGTCCTCTGCATTGGCAGGCAGATTCTCAACCACTGCGCCACCTGGGAAGCCCCCCCGAACTGTATACCTTTTATTTCCTTTTCTTGTCTTACTGTGTTAGCTAGAACTTCCCCTATAGTGTTGAAAAGGAATGGTGAGAGGGGACATCCTTGCCTCGTACCTGACCTTAAAGGGAAAGCTTTGAGTTTCTCACCTTTAAGTATGATGTTAACTGTAAGCTTTTTGTAGATATTCTTTATCCAGTTGAGGAAGTTCCCCTCTAATCCTAGTTTACTGAAAGTTTTTCCACTTGTATCCTTATTGTATAGAATGGTCTTCCTAAAATTCTACTCTTGTTCCATCTCTGTGACCTTCAGTGACTTTCAGTTGCCTACAGGATGTCTTCAACCTGTCACTCAAACTTTTCTTCTTCTGTCTCCTACCTCCCTGTTATGAACCCTTTACTCCCATAGACTGCCTACGTACTACACACACGTCTCATCCCCATTCGCACCCAGACGCATGCTGTTACCACGTCCGTTCTCTTCTATCTTCAAACTGGAAAGACCTTTTCCTTCCTATTAAAATCCTCCCTGGTTCACCTTCTTCTTTGAAATGTTCCCAAACATCAGTGGACTCAGTGATCTCCTGCTATATTCCTCATGAACTTACTCTCCTTTTGCACTTGTATTAATTTTCCTTGGATGTTTGGTCTCTTCAACTAGACTGTATTTAAAGAAAGCAGAAATTTAGCCTTGCTTCTTTGGCTTCCGCACAGTGCACACTGAACAATAAATGGGTATTTTTCAGAATGCAGCGTTAGTTAGCTTATTCAACAGTTAAAGGCACAGCCAGAATCCTGAAATCGAATTGCTTATGATCTGACCCCATTCCCCAGTGTGTGCTAAGCACAGGAATCCAGTCTTGCAGGGAAGACAGACAGATGTAAACTTGTCATCTTGGCTTGTGATTGTGATAGAGGGTTGCCTGGATGGCCACTGAGGGTTGCCTGGATGACCACAGAGAAAGGAGCCTCAGTTTTACCTTTGAGAGTTAAGATGTCTTCTCAGAGCAGGTGACTCTTGGGCAGAGTCTTGAGGTTAGAAGTTTGTAGGGCAGGGTTGGGTAATATAGGAAGGCCCACCAGGCAGAGGGAATAGTATGAAAGTCATAGAGGCACTATGGGTACTTTTTGTAGTGTCTACCTTGTGACAAGACCTGGGTTAGGTGCTGGGACTACAGGTGAACAAGGCCAAGGCCCTGCTCATGTGGAATGTGGCGAGTTTGGGAACTGGGAGGTAGCTCTTTATGATTGGATTATAGGAGCTATGTGGGGCAAGGATGATAAGGAGAAAAGGCTGGAGAGTTAGGCAGGAGGCCAGATTTTTTAAGGCTTGAACTAAAGGGATACGGAGGAGGGGATGAATTGGATGAATTCAATACATATTTAGGAAGTAAAAGTAACAGAATGGGGACTTCCCTGGCGGTCCAGTGGTTAAGACTTCGCCTTCTAATGCAGGCGGTGCGGGTTTGATCCCTGGTTGGGGAGCTAAGATCCCACATGCCTCGCGGCCAAAAAACCAAAACATAAAACAGAAGCAATATTGTAACGAATTCAATAAAAAAGACTTTAAAAATGGTCCACATCAAAAAAATCTAAAACAAAAAAGTAACAACGTGGTGACCAGTTTGATATAGGAGTACGGTGGAAGAGTGAATGATGATCTCTAGATTGCTGGAAAGATGGCGACACTCTAGAACTGGGATTGGCAGACTTTTCCTGTAACGTGCAATATGATAAATATTTTCGGCTTTGCAAGCCGCATGGTCTTTGTCTCAGCTACTCAACTCTGCCTTTGTAGCTCAAGAGCAGGCGTAGAGAGTATATAAATAAATGGATGTGGCAGTGTTCCAATAAAACTTTATTTACAAAAACAGGTGGCAGGCCGGATTTGAACCACAGGCTGTAATTTGCTGCTCCCCTGCTCTAGGATCTTACATACAGGTGGAGGAATAGATTTTTGGTGGGGTGGGACAGGAAAAATGGTCAGCTCAGCTTTATACATACTAAATTTCAGATGAACTGTGGAGCAATCTGGTAGATTTTTCACAGGTAGTTGAGCCTTTGGGCCTGGAGATTGGGAGAAGGTCCAGTTGAGTGAGACAGATTGAAGGGTCATCCATGTAGAAGTAGATGTTTTTGTGGAGCTCCTGAGATGAGACCACCTGGGGAATGTAAAGAGGGTCAAGGATGAACCAAAAGGAGCCCACAGTTAAAGAAAGACCTGTGGATAGAGAGAAGAAATAGCCAGAAAGGCATGAGTCCTACCTGTGAAGGAGAGAGAGTCATGTCACACAAGTGAAGAAAATGAAGTTTCTAAAAGAACATGGTCATTGGTTATCACATAGGTCAGGTAAAATAAGACCTGAAAGGTGTCCGATGCCATTGGTGTACCAAATAATGAGAATTTTTGTGGAATGGTGGGGCAGAAGCCTGAGTGTAGTGGGCTAGTGAGTCCATACATGGTGAGAATTTTAGGCAAGAAATGTAGGCTTTTCTTTCTTTTTTTTTTTTAATGGAAGGGAAAAAGAAAAGGCAGTAGCTAAAAGCATACTTAAGGTAAGAAGAAGGGTTTTTGTTTTTTTTTAAATTGTTGTTCTAGTGAGAGAGAATTAAGTTCAGGGAAAGGAGCTAATGGAGAAGTTGAAGATAGAGAAGAGAGGTGACATATAGAACAGCATCCCGAGGAGATGGCCGGTGAATACCTGGAAGTTCAGGGAACCCACTATCCCTGAAAAGCAGCTGACGTTTTTTTTTCCTTTGCCCTTAGGCTGAACCAGAGACCCTCCCGATAAGCACAGCCTGTGCTCCTTCCCAGGAACACCCTCTGCCCAGTGACAGCACCTTTTTGGGAAGCACCCTGACAGCAGTGGCAGATGAAGGTTAAAGGCCCTGGAATTTAGGGGTGGGAAAGTTGTGACTCTGCTCCTGATATCTTCAGCTGTTGAAGATGCCGCCAACAGACCCTGTCTCTTCCTGGCTCCCGTGATGGCCGACCCTTGACTGGGTCACCAGAGGGGCCCTCTACCATGGTTGCATTTTGTTTTAGAGCCAGAATCAGCTCCTGTGCCCTTGCTTGGAAGTGACAAGAGTGCTTTCACCAGAGTAGCATCAACGGTTTCCCATCAGCCTACAGGTTAGGATGGGCTCCAGGGATCCTGCCTTATTTCTAGATCTGGTAGTGATGATAAAGACTAAAGCAGTGAGAAGTGCTTTGCTCTAAAAACCTCAATTTTACTTGGGCTCATTTCATTTCTGCCTTTTGGGATCGGTAATGTTCCGGACATTCAGATCCTGTGGGTGGGGAACATGGATAAGAGTTGTGGAAGTGATAGCTACACGCTCCTTCCTTCCAGAGCTAAAGGGCTCTACCTCTATCTAGTACTTTCTCTTTCAGAAACCCCAGGCATCGAGAATAGCCTGGCAGAAATGAGTACTATGACTCTGGAGCTTCAGAGCCTGTGTTCCCTGCTGCAGGAGTCTAAAGAAGAGGCTGTCAGGACTCTGCAGCGAAAGATGTGAGTGATGTGCAGTCTTGGTGAGAGGGGGCAGGTCAGGTGAGCAGCCCCTTATGTCAAGGGCCCGGGCAGCCCCTGGTGGGGACAGGAATAATGCTGAATTCTTCGCTCCCCTAGATGTGATCTGCAGGCTCAGCTGCAGGCCCAGGAAGAACAGCATCAGGAAGCCCAGAAGGCAAAGGAAGCGGACATAGAGAAGCTGAACCAGGCCTTGTGCTTGCGCTACAAGGTGGAGGAGGGGCCTGGAAGTGAAGCGATGAAGAACTGGGGCAACTGTGAGGGCCCACTGGGAGCTGTTGTCTCTCCAGGAATCTGGGTGGTGGAGATTTTCCAACCATTGCCCTAGTTTTGCCCTTCCTGGGGTCAGACAATTCACATGTTTGGGAACCAGCTATAGACTGACCCATCTTCCAGGCTGACCTAGAACACTAGCAGAACTCTCTCAACATGGAAATGTGCCTGGCCTGACATAGCCCTAGAGGAAGAATTGGAGTGTTATCAATTGGTATCACCTGGGCTGAGCATGGTCAGGCACAAAATCCTATCTCCTGGCAAGGGCTGCAGAAGCCAGCTCTCCCACTGCCTTCTTACCTCCCTTTTCCTCACAGAATGAAAAGGAACTCCAGGAAGTGATACAGCAGCAGAACGAGAAGATCCTAGAGCAGATAGACAAGAGTGGTGAGCTCATAGTACGTTCATCATGATGCCCAGCCTCTGCCTTCTATGTCACTGGTAGCCAGGGTCCCAAATGTGGGAATTGGGTCCCCTGGTCTACCCTTGCTCACCACATGGGATAAGGATAGAGAGGACCTTTGAGGGCTACTAGATACCTCTCCATTCTCATCCCCAGAGGCTTAGAGAGGAGGTGACCCAGCTCACCCGTTCACTTCGACGTGCGGAGACAGAGACTAAGGTGCTCCAAGAGACCCTGGCAGGCCAGCTGAACCCCGACAGTCAGCCCATGGCCACTAACTGGATCCAGGAGAAAGTGTGGCTCTCCCAGGAGGTGACTCAGAGTTAACAGAAGAGCTGGGCAACTGGTGGGAACCCTAGGCTGTACCCCTACTGATCTGAACATATCTATAGGTGGACAAGCTGAGGGTGATGTTCCTGGAGATGAAAAATGAGAAGGCAAAACTCATGGTCAAGTTCCAGAGCCATGTAAGAATTTCCATGTCATTCTAGGGCTATTTCCTGTCACCACTAGCAAGTGCCCTGCCATATTTATCTTTCCCCACAAGCTATGTTGTTCTTTTTTTAAATTTATTTATTTATTTTTGGCAGTGTTGGGTCTTTGTTTCTGTGCGAGGGCTTTCTCTAGTTGCGGCAAGCGGGGGCCACTCTTCATTGCGGTGCGCGGGCCTCTCACTATCGAGGCCTCTCTTGCTGCGGAGCACAGGCTCCAGACGCGCAGGCTCAGTAGCTGTGGCTCACGGGCCTAGTTGCTCTGCGGCATGTGGGATCTTCCCAGACCAGGGCTCGAACCCGTGTCACCTGCATTAGCAGGCAGATTCTCAACCACTGCGCCATCAGGGAAGCCCGCTATGTTGTTCTTTTAAGCGTAGAGCTTATGCATCCTATTTGCTTTTTAGAGAAACATCCTGGAAGAGAATCTGCGGCGCTCTGACAAGGAGTTAAAGAAACTAGATGACATTGTTCAGCATATTTATGAGGTAAAGGAGGGAGGGAGTTGATGCAACTAAGGCACTTGGTATAAGGCCTGGCCCAGGGGGTACTGATGAGCATAGCTGTGGTTCCCAGCCTTTGCTGAGAGCTGGGCCTGACTCACTATTGCAGCCTTCTCTGTGGCTTCCATTTTCCCCCCTCTAACTCAGTGGGTGCTTCTTGGGGCTGGGAGCCTTGGGCCTTTGGCCTGTGACCCTGAGCTGCCTTTTCTGTATCTCTTGCCAGACTCTGCTGTCCATCCCAGAGGTTGTGAGGGGTTGCAAGGAGCTACAGGGATTGCTGGAATTTCTGAGCTAAGAAACTGAAAGCTGGACTCTGTTTCACCCCTTTTTACCTGCAGTACTCCCTTACCCCAACACCAGGACCAATTGGCTTAGAGCCAGCTCTGTTTAATGCTATTTAAATAAAGTATATTTAATGTATTTCTTCAGGCTCACTGAATCTTATTTCTTGGGTAGGAGGTGGGTGGATGAGGTCATGGGAGAGGCAGCTTGGCCCTCTTGCCTGGGCATCCTCCACACACCCCTCCCACTGCATCTAGAGCCAAAGCCAGTCTCCCCCCACACCCCGACACCTTTTCTTCCCCAAATACTCTGGTCACTGGACTGCTTGTTCCCTGGCTCACTGCCTGTAGCCCTGGTGAATAAGGGGGTGAGGACAGAGAAACTCAGTTCCTTACTCTCTGCCCTGGACTCCCACACTGTTGGTGCCTGTGTCCCACCTAACCCAACTGTTGTGATTGTTTAGGTGACCCTCCTTCACCAGACCAGGCTTCGTCCCCAACAGCCATCACAGTGTTCTGCACATGGTAAAGGCGATTGTGGCAGAAATGAGGCGAGGCCATTTCCTGCCCATGGGGCCTTGGTGGCTGGCCCACGAGGTGGGAGGGGGACAGTGCGCAACCACCTCGGAGATCCCAGCAGAGTAGTCACTCCACCTCGTCGCCCCGCCTCTGTGGGCGTGGCCTTGCCACTGACTCCAGTCCTGGGAGAAGGCGTGGCCAAGGCGGGGTGGTGCTGGCCCCGCCCTCCGGGGGAGTCACGTAGCTCTGCAGTAGCCGCAGCCTCATTTACAGGAGCCGGGCTTGGAGCCACAGCTGCTGCGGACCTGAACCGGAGCTGCTCCTGCGGCTGCCGCAGCTAACTCGCCGCGCACAGGTGAGGCCTGGGGTGAAGCGGGAGTTGCTCAGCATCTCCGCTTCCTCTCCCTGACTCTTCTTTCTGCCTTCCTTACCCTGCTCCTGGGGGCCCCTGGATGTGCCTTCTCAGCTCTCTCCTTACATTCTCTCTCCTTTCTGTCCACTGGAAACCCCACACCACTGCTCAGCTTCTCCCACTCCTTCCTCTTAAGCTCTTATGCAGCTTTTCCAATCCCAAATCTTCTGCCTACTGGGTTTTTCCTTGGGGTTAGCCTCTCTCACCCAGACCAGCCTGCTCCCTCTCCTAGGCTGAGTTCCCTCTCCAGTTCTCCTCCCTTCATGGTCCCCCTGGTCTAGGTCCTTCCACCTGACTAGTTAGCCTGTCTCACCATCATCTCCCCACAAGTCTCCTCCCTGCTGCTCCTGCATCTCTCCCTCTCTCTCCTCTCAGGCTCTCTCCTCATTCCTTTCAACCCTGATCCTCTGCTCCCATTCTCCTGACTGCCTAGGCAGTTAGGTTCACGGAATGGAGAAGAGGTTATGGAAGCCTGTGGCCGTTTTTTGTGCCACTCCTCCTCCCTACCCCCACTCTTTTCCTCCAGAAGCTGAGGGAAGAGGGGTGATGGGTAATTTTGCCTCATTCTGAAGCCTCTGAAGTAAGTGCATTTTCTCTCAGGGCCCTGCTGAGGATGAGAAGAGGGAAGCTGGAAAGGCCAGGGCTTACGCCCACCTGAAGAAGGGGCCAAATTCAGTGAAAAAAGGGTTGGCATCTTTATTTGGGCAGTAGTTTCATAAGAAGACCTGCAGCTTTGGGGCTGCTCACCTCCCCACCCCCACCCTGGGGCTGGGAAGGGTGCCCATCAGGGACAAAAGGAGATGTGGGAACTGAGGCCCTGAGCCTGCTAGCTGTCAGAGGGATTGGTGCCATTTTAATGCCCAGGACCCACGCCAAGGACTGCTGCTGCCCTGTTCCCAGCCCCTCCTTGTTGGGATGGAAGGAAAAGGCCATTCCTCTCCATATGGACAGGAGAGGAAGCAGAGGAGGTAGTGGGTGGGGTCCAGCTTTGATACCTTGTCTCCATTCCACAGAACTGTCACCATGCCCCACTCGTACCCAGCCCTTTCTGCTGAGCAGAAAAAGGAGTTGTCTGACATTGCCCTCCGGATTGTGGCCCCAGGCAAAGGCATTCTGGCCGCAGATGAGTCTGTAGGTAGGTCGGGGCCTGTGGTCAGGTGGGGAAGAGGTGTCCAGGGAGCCCTGGGGATGACCTTACCACCCTACGTTGTTTGCCCCCAGGCAGCATGGCCAAGCGGCTGAGCCAAATTGGGGTGGAGAACACAGAGGAGAACCGCCGGTTGTACCGTCAGGTCCTGTTCAGTGCCGATGACCGTGTGAAGAAGTGCATTGGAGGTGTCATATTCTTCCATGAGACACTCTACCAGAAAGATGATAATGGTGTCCTCTTCGTCCGTACCATCCAGGATAAGGGCATTGTCGTGGGCATCAAGGTGCAGCCACTGGCCCTGGATGGGGGCTGAGCATGGAAATAGGTGTGTGGGTGTGAGGGGTGGCAAGCGGAATCCTGCCTGGGTTCAGTTCTGTGCCTGTGTTTCCCCTGCAGGTTGACAAGGGTGTAGTGCCTCTAGCCGGGACTGATGGAGAAACCACCACTCAAGGTACAGCAGGGGTGGGCTTCAGGACCACAGGGATGTTGGGTGGTTGCTGCTGGCAAAGAGGAGCAGAGTAATGAGGCTGGCACTATGCCTGCAGGGCTGGATGGGCTCTCGGAACGCTGTGCCCAGTACAAGAAGGATGGCGCCGACTTCGCCAAGTGGCGCTGCGTGCTGAAAATCACTGAACGCACACCCTCAGCACTTGCCATTCTGGAGAATGCCAACGTGCTGGCCCGCTATGCCAGCATCTGCCAGCAGGTGTGCCTATGTGTGTGAGAGGGGGTCAGATGGGTGCTCTGTGCCTGGTGGCGAGAGGGTTACATGGCTTTCTTCCATCTTACCTACTGCCCATCCCAAGCTACTCTGCTCTTACCTGCAGAATGGGATTGTGCCTATTGTGGAACCTGAGATCCTGCCTGATGGAGACCATGACCTCAGACGTTGCCAGTATGTTACAGAGAAGGTGAGTCCACACCTGGGCACAGACGTATACCACAGAGAAAGCCTGACAGGGAGCCTGTTCCCCACAGTCCCTGGCTCAGATGCAGGCACCTTCCTCAAGCACTCTTTTACTTGATCCCAGAATGTACCTGTGAGTCTGACCTGTACCCACTCTCACAGTCATGCCCACCCAGCCGTAGACAGGGAACATAATGTAGTGAGTGGCAGGGGCCCAGAACTTTAGTAAACCTCCTCTGATCCCCAGGTCCTGGCTGCGGTGTTCAAGGCCCTGAGTGACCATCATGTGTACCTGGAGGGGACCCTGCTCAAGCCCAACATGGTGACCCCTGGCCATGCCTGTCCCATTAAGTATAGCCCAGAGGAGATCGCCATGGCAACTGTCACTGCCCTGCGTCGCACTGTGCCCCCAGCTATCCCAGGTACCACTGTGCTTCCAAACCTGTTCCTTTCCCTAAGACCTAGTCTCACGTTCTTCCCCCGTTCTTGTGGCCTCCAGGGGTTCCTTACCCTGGAAAAATAAGGAGCGATCAATCAGTTTGTCTTCTCTTCTCCACCCTAGGAGTGACCTTTCTGTCTGGGGGTCAGAGTGAAGAGGAGGCATCTCTCAACCTCAATGCTATCAACCAATGCCCCCTTCCCCGGCCCTGGGCCCTCACCTTCTCCTATGGGCGTGCCCTGCAGGCCTCTGCACTCAACACCTGGCGAGGGCAACGGGATAATGCTGGGGCCGCCACTGAGGAGTTCATCAAGCGGGCCGAGGTTGGGAGCTAGAGGTGGTGGGTGGGGAGGTGGTGTGTAGCCAGGCAGGGTCAGCACCCAGAGGCTGTAGTCTGGGACAGTTCAGCACCTGTGGACTGGGTTGTCCTACTTACCCCCTTCCTTTTGCAGGTGAATGGCCTTGCGGCCCAGGGCAAGTATGAAGGCAGCGGAGAAGATGGTGGAGCGGCAGCACAATCCCTCTACGTTGCCAACCACGCCTACTGAGTACCCACTCCATACCACAGCCCTCGGCCCGGCCACCTGCACCCAATTTTGCCTGTAGTTATGGCCAGGGCCAAGTAGCCATGAAGAGTGGAGATGCCTCCACCCAGCACTGAGTCATCTTCCTTTTTTCTCCTCCCCTCCCCTCTCCGATTGCTGCACCTGGGACCATTGGATGGGAGGATAGGGAGCCCCTCATGACTGAGGGCAGGAGAACTTGCTAGAAGTCAGAGCAGGATGCCTGGGTCTCCCCCCTGCCTCTGCCAGCCCCCACAATTTCCCCATGACAGGGTTGCTTCTCCTTGGGCTCTCCTTGCCCACCCTCTCTCCTGGGATCAGAGGGTAGGGCACCAGAGCTGACTCATGCTTTGGGTACATACCACATAGCAAATAAATGGTAGCAAAACATGCTACTTTGTCTGTCTTTTTTACACATCCAATTCCCACCTCCCAGTTTCTGATCTCTGCTGACTACTGTCTCTGAGCCCTCTCCGACTGTGGAGGTGGAGAGGGTGGGTTTTGAGTTTTACTGGGCTTTAAGTTTGGGGGGGGAGGGGCACACCCAGTCACCATTCTCAGCTCAGGCTCTTGCTGTTGATGTCCGAGGCTGGAGCGTGGCAGTATGGAGGGCTGTGAGTCTTTCGGGAACTGCCACTTCAGAGGCACTTGGCAGCAGGTGCAGAAGGATGGAGTGAGGCAGGACTCAAGCTACTTCTGAACGCAGCTTTTGCACATGGCCCCAAACTGGGATAAGAGGCGATGGGAGGAGTCTCTCACCTCTCAGCTGTGTTGAGCCCTGCTGAGGCTTGACACATTTCACCAGGGGGAGCCACTGCAGAAGGAGCACCTGGGTTGCCCAACAGGGAAAATCGCCAGGGCTCAGCGATGCTTGACACAGCAGGGTATCTAGGAGGTTGCCGAGAGCTATTGCTCACTCCCATTTGGGATAGATAGGGGCACAGAGGGAGCCAATTTAAGGGTCTGGGCAAGAGCAGACCTGGTGAAGTCTCATAATGAACTTTGACCACTTAGCTTGGACGTGGGGCTGTAGGTGGAGCACCTGGGTCTATCTGAGCAGATGAAAAGATGAGAGAACCTGCTGTGTGTTCTGTGTGAACTGGGGAGGCCATGCTCTGTGTGAAGTGCACAACCAATGCTCCGCCCAGCTAATTATTGCAATATGGGAGTGTAGGCCCAGTGTGGCCTGATCTTGTATTAATAAAAATAGCTCAAACTTACATAGCAGTCTCCTGCCAGGCCCCATTCTAATCACTTTACAGTTGTTAACTCATTTACTACAACAATTCTACATAAAGTAGATACTATTGCTGTCCCTATTTTATTTATTTATTTATTAAAAAAATTTTATTTTTCTTGGCCACGTCACGTGGCATGCGGGATCTTAGGTCCCCGAATCGAACCCACGCCGCCTGCAGAGTCCTAACCGTTGGACCGCCAGGGAATTCCCTGCTATCCCTATTTTAATATGAGGAAACAAGCACAGAGAGGTTAATTAACTTCTCAAGCTCACTCAGGTAAAGTGGTGAAGCTGGGATTTGAACCCAAGTGATCAGGATCATCCAGAATTCTGTGCTCATGAATTTTCAAGAATTTTAAGTGAGGTATTCAGACTTGAACAAGTTGTAAATGAATTCAAATGAATTTTTAAAATATTAAATGAGCTAAATATCCTAAAAAGGTACTATTAGTTTGCTCCTCCGGAAGAGGAGCTCTATAATAGGGATGATAAACAATGATCGTGATAAGCGACTTTCCGTGTGCTCTTTCCATGAATGACCTCATTTTAGTCAAGTATCTCCATTTTTCAGATGAGAACACTGAGACTTAAGAGCTTCCCGTGGTCTCCCGGCTAGTAATTAACAACTGCAGAGTTTGCGCTCTTATTCCCTGGGCTAGGCGTGGGTTCCACAAGGAAGCAGAGAGTGTCTCCCAGCAAAACCGAAACCCGCACAGCTACTCAATCGCCGGGGCAGAGTCCTTTCAAGCTCCGGGAGACGCTCCCTGCGCACCCCGCCCACCCTTCGTCGGTTTTCGTCTGGAGCTCCCCTCGTGATTGGTCGCGATCGCTGCCGTGGGCACGCCCACTCCTTGCGGGTTTCCGATTGGGGGAGGCCTACGCAGCTCCTCCCCTCGGCGGCAAGAGCGGTTGGAAGCGAGTATGGCGGCCCCCGGGGCCGCAGCTACAGACCTAGGTGCGGTGGCATTCGGGAGGGGGCTGCGGCTCGTGGATTGCGAGGGAGGAATGCGGCGGTGGGGACTGTGTTGTGCCAGAGGTCCCGCGGATGGGGGTTCGGGGTTCGTCTCAGGCAGGATCCCTTCAGACTAGGGTCCGGGCCCCTCGCCGGGGAATCCCTTTGAATGCGGGCTGAGAGGTTGAGTACAGGTTGCCGGGGCTCCTCCGCGTCGGGGGTGGGGCCGGCACCCGAGCCCACCTCTGGCGGCGCCTCAGTGGATCCCCCCGTGTCCCCAGAGGTGGTTCGAGGCAAGCGCGCCGCCCTCTTCTTCGCCGCGGTGGTCATCGTGCTGGGGCTGCCGCTCTGGTGGAAGACCACGGAGACCTACCGGGCCCCATTGCCTTACTCCCAGATCAGTGGGCTGAATTCCCTGCAGGTAAGACCTCAGTGGTGGAAGACCAGGGGACAGCCCACCGGCAAGATGGAGACTCACTGGTGGCCCTGATGCTTCTTCCCGCAGCTCCGGCTCATGGTGCCGGTCACTGTCGTGTTTACCCAGGAATCAGTGCCATTGGACGACCAGGAAAAGCTGCCCTTCACCGTTGTGCATGAGAGAGAGATCCCTCTGAAGTGTGAGTTCCTGATCAGGGCTGCCTTTCTGGTCTGAGTTCAGTCCGCAGATAGGTTGGATAGGAGAAGCATGGGTATCCCGTAAAGGTGATTGCAAACTTATTAAAAGGCCACTTTGAATGAACAGTGTGTTTGCTAAGAAAAAAAGCAGCTTTAAATTCAGTATTCACCATTAAAGGGGCAGTTTTATTCATAAAACAGTTGTGC
Source organism: Balaenoptera borealis (assembly GCF_965194805.1). Classification (NCBI taxonomy): domain Eukaryota; kingdom Metazoa; phylum Chordata; class Mammalia; order Artiodactyla; family Balaenopteridae; genus Balaenoptera; species Balaenoptera borealis. Next base: position 45,281,953 of record NC_138879.1, on the reverse strand, counting down.
TACCTGATCAGAAGTAGGTGATGCTCATTACGGGATAGGGGAGGATGTGGGATGTAGTGGAATGAACACAGGGTTTGGAATCAATTTGGACTTACATACAGGCCTTAATTCAGTTTAACGTTAAATACTTTACGGACTGTTAGGCACGTAGGTATCAGGAATTTGGGGATGAATAAGAAATTGATATTGGTTTCAAGAAATTCATAGGTAGGAGAGAGAGACAAAGAAATCACAGAAGTGTATAAGTATATAAGAAACAGAGATTGTACGTAAGAAAGAGACTATAACTGGAGGAAAGAAAGGTAGAGAAGGTTTTGAGGGCTGTAATTTTTAAGCCGGATTTTTTTTAAAATTTATTTATTTATTTACATTTATTTTTGGCTGTGTTGGGTCTTCATTTCTGTGCGAGGGCTTTCTCCAGTTGCGGCGAGCGGGGGCCACTCTTCATCGCGGTGCGCGGGCCTCTCACCGTCGCGGCCTCTCCCGTTGCGGAGCACAGGCTCCAGACGCGCAGGCTCAGTAGTTGTGGCTCACGGGCTTAGTCGCTCCGCGGCATGTGGGATCTTCCCAGACCAGGGCTCGAACCCGTGTCCCTTGCATTGGCAGGCAGATTCTTAACCACTGCGCCACCAGGGAAGCCCTTAAGCCAGATTTTTAAAGGATGTGTAGGAATTCAAGTTAAATGAGGAGGAGAGGGAGGGATAACACTAGTTAGTAATAATGATAGCTAATATTAGTTGTTCATTATATGCCAGAAACTCAGTGAAACACTTTACACGTGTTGCCTCATTTAATCCTAACATTATGATCCCCATTTTAAGTCTCTTGTCTCTTTTATTATATATCAGCTCTCCCTACCCCATCCCAATATACTTGTTTTCATTGATTTGTTGGAAAAACCAGGTCATTTGTTTGATAGAACATCTCACATTCTGGATTTGGCAGATTTCTTCCTCCTGGTTTCATTTAACTTATTTCTCTAGTATCCATATTTCTTAAACTGGTAGTTAGATCTAGAGGTTTGCTTAAAATCAGTTTTTTTTTAAATTTTTAAAATTTTATTTATTTAATTTATAATTTGGCTGCGTTGGGTCTTCGTTGCTGCACACGGTCTTTCTCTAGTTGCAGCGAGCGGGGGCTACTCTTTGTTGTGGTGCAAGGGCTTCTCATTGCAGTGGCTTCTCTTTTTGCGGAGCACGGGTTCTAGGTACGCAGGCTTCAGTAGTTGCAGCACGCGGGCTCAGTAGTTGCAGCGCATTGGCTCAGTAGTTGTGGCTCGAGGGCTCTGGAGCGCAGGCTCAGTAGTTGTGGCGCACGGGCTTAGTTGCTCTGCAGCATGTGGGATCCTCCCGGACCAGGGCTCGAACCCGTGTCCCCTGAATTGGCAGGCGGATTCTTAAGCACTGCGCCACCAGGGAAGTCCTAAATTTATTTTTTGGCCGCACTTCGTGGCATGAAGGATCTTAGTTCCCCGACCAGGGATCGAACCCGTGCCCCCTGCAGTGGAAGCACAGAGTCCCAACCACTGGACTGCCAGGGAAGTCCCCAGGTTCAGGTTTTTTTTTTTTTTAACATCTTTATTGGAGTATAATTGCTTTCCAATGTTGTGTTAGTTTCTGCTGTATAACAAAGTGAATCAGCTATATGTATACATATATCCCCATATCCCCTCCCTCTTGCATCTCCCTCCCACCCTCCCTAGCCCACCCCTCTAGGTGGTCACAAAGCACTGAGCTGATCTCCCTGTGCTATGCAGCTGCTTCCCACTAGCTATCTATTTTACATTTGATAGTGTATATAGGCACATATATGCAATGGAATATTACTCAGCCATAAAAAAAACGAAATTGAGTTATTTGTAGTGAGGTGGATGGACCTAGAGTCTGTCATACAGAGTGAAGTAAGTCAGAAAGAGAAAAACAAATAGTGGATGCCAGCACATATATATGGAATCTAAAAAAAAAAAAAAAGTGGTTCTGAAGAACCTAGGGGCAGGACAGGAATAAAGACGCAGACGTAGAGAATGGACTTGAGGACATGGGGAGGGGGAAGGGTAAGCTGGGATGAAGTGAGAGAGTGACGTGGACATATATACACTACCCATGTTCAGTTTTTTAGGCAAGAATACTTTCAGTTGGTGTGTTGTACTTCCTATCGTGCTATATCATGTAGTGGCCTGGTTGTTTCACTTTGGGTGATACAAAGATGATTATTTAGTTCAGATATTGTCAGCTTGATTTCTGTATTTTAGTTCTCTGTCAACCTTTCACCTGATGATTTAGCATCTGTTGATACTGGAATCCATTTCATTAGGTTGCAAAATGGCAATTTTTAAATTCTGCCATTTCTTCTGCATTCTTCTGGAATTCTGTAAAGAAGAACTTTCCCAATAAATTTTAGGTTCAGCTTGTCAAGTTCCAGGTGGCGAAAAAAATCCCTTTGGAATTGCCTTACATGTTTAGATTAACTTGGAGAGAATTGACATCCTGAGAATATTTAGTTTTTCCATCTAGGAGCCTTGTATGTGTTTCCATTTTATTCAGATCTTCTTTTATGTCATTGAGTAAAGTCCTGTGTTTTTTTTTTTTTCTTACAGTTTTGTACATGTATTCCTGGATATTTTTATATTCTTTATTGTTACTGCAATTGGGATTTTTAAAAATACTTGCTTTTTTAATTGGATATTGCTGGTATTTATTAGAAAGCTACCCATTCTTGCATCTTCTTATAATAGTTTTTTAGTTGGTTCTCTTTGATTCCCTTTGAAAATAATTATACTACTTCAAAAAGTGGCCATTTTGTCTCTTTCTTTCAAATATTCATGTTTCTCTTTTTTCACTTACTGCATTGGTCAGGAACTTCAGGAAGAACAGTGCTGAATAATAGAGGAGATAGCAGGCATCCTTGTTTTCGTGCTAATTTTAATGGAACTATAGTGTTTTGTCATTAAGTGTGCATCTTATTTTTATCAAGAATGTTCACTGAGTTTATTTTGAGACATCTATTGAAATGATCATATGGTTTTCCTCCTTTTACCTACTAATGTAATGAATATTGTAATAGATTTTCCTTTGGGGAGGGTACTTCAGGTTGAAGGTACACAGCGAGAGGCAAGAGCTGGGCAGGTGGAAGAGGTGGAGTGTCATGTGTTTATATCATCCATGCAGAAATCATTAGAATTGGCTGTTGCTTCTTGGTATTTCTCTGCAAACAATCATCTTGCTCTCCTCGGACACTGGACAGCATTAGGGCTGGAAGGGTGGGCAGAGTCTGACACTTGCTTTTCTCATCATGCTTCTTTCTTTTCTGTAAGACAAATTGAAAATCAAATGCCGTTTCCAGAAGGCCTATCGGAGGGCTTTGGATCATGAGGAGGAGGCCCTGTCATTGGGCGGTATACAAGGTACTAGGAGGGGTGATCATTTTAACAGGAAGCCCTCTTTTTCCTTCTGATCTCTAAGTGTGTAGTTTCCATATCTTGTCCTTTTTTTTTTTTTTTTTTTGTGCCTGTGCCGTGCGTCCTGCAAGGATCTCAGTTCCCTGACCAGGAATTGAACCTGGGCCACGGCAGTGAAAGCCCAGAATCCTAACCACTAGGCCACCAGGGAACTCCCTCCATAATTTGTCTTAACTCCAAAATCTCTCTGGGAAAGCTGGGAATGAGACACCTTTCTTTCAAATATTCATGTTTCTCTTTTTTCACTTACTGCATTGGTCAGGAACTTCAGGAAGAACAGTGCTGAATAATAGAGGAGATAGCAGGCGTCCTTGTTTTCGTGCTAATTTTAATGGAACTATAGTGTTTTGTCATTAAGTGTGCATCTTATTTTTATCAAGAATGTTCACTGAGTTTATTTTGAGACATCTATTGAAATGATCATATGGTTTTCCTCCTTTTACCTACTAATGTAGACCTTGTGTCTCAGCCTGGGCCACCAAGGGCCAAGCCTGGCCACAGTGTCAGCTGGGTGTGAGTGGGAGGTGGAGTGATGGGTTAGGCACCGTGTGGGAGCCAGAGGGAGAGGGGATGGTGTTTTCGCTCCTGGTACACCACCTGTTCTTGACCCCAGAGGCAGAAACCATGTTTGCTGAGCCATCGGAGCAAGCAGAGGGCTCCTTGACAGTGTACGTGATCTCTGAACACTCCTCACTTCTCCCTCAGGTAGGATGAGCAGAGAGGCTGCGGACATGCCTTCTCCCTTCAGCTTGTCCTCTCCTAAGTCTCCTCCTTGCAGTATTGTTGCCCATTCCTTCCGTTTGCTACAGAAAACTCTCCTCAAGTATTTTTTAAAAAGAATGCAAATAGGGATTGTTTTCATTGACTCTGGGTCTTTCTAAATCCAAGGCTTGTATGTGGTTAAAGTTCCATTTTTTTTTTTAAATAAATTAATTTATTTATTTATTTTGGCTGCATTGGGTCTTCGTAGCTGCGCACGGGCTTTCTCTAGTTGCGGTGAGCGGGGGCTACTCTTCGTTGAGGTGCGCGGGCTTCTCATTGCAGTGGCTTCTCTTGTTGCGGAGCACGGACTCTAGAGCGCAGGCTCAGTAGTTGTGGCACACGGGCTTAGTTGCTCTGCGGCATGTGGGATCTTCCCGGACCCGGGCTCGAACCCATGTTCCCTGCATTGGCAGGCGGATTCTTAACTAGTGCACTACCAGGGAAGTCCTAAAGTTCCAATTTAAAGTGGAAAAAAAATCAATAGGGTTAAAGAAGCTGGTTTGAATGGGCTGTGATGATAATATGAGCAATACATTGACCTTTTCAGTTTCTGAACAAAAGGCTTGGTGGGAGCTGTACCAGCTACCATTTTATTTTTTAATTTATAATGAAATATTTAATTATTACAAAAAGATGAAGGAAAATTTTAATAAACATCCATGTACCCACCCCCAGCTTGCAAACTATAATGCAGCCCTGTGCATCTCCATGATTATATCCCATTCCCTTGCAGCCAAAGGTGACCATAGTTTGTATGTATCATTTTCATATTTTTCTTTCAAGTTTTATCACATATATCTCTATAAACAATATGTTTAATTTTATATATTTTTGAACTTTATATAAATGCCGTAATGCAGCGCATGTTCTTCTCCAGTTTTCATTTTGCTTGACCTTTATGTTTGAATCATCTATGATAATATGTCTAGTTGAATCTAATGCATTCATTTAAAATTCTGTCTAATGTTTCATTGTATAAACATATCACAATTTATCCATTCTGTTGCTGACAGGCATTTGGATTGTCTCCAGTTTTATCCTATTACAAATAATGCTGCTGTGAAAATTCTTGTACTTGCCTCTTTGCCATTTGCCATTTACTTATATCAAACTTTCCAGTGTTTGTTTATTCTTGCTCAGCATGCCATCCCTTAGTTTCCAGCCCATGAAGATATAGCTGTTGCCTGCACTTATGTCAACTGGGAAGAAGAAGGGAACTGAAATGAATGAAAGCACTCATATATACCCATAGCTCAGAAATGTTGACATAATAGTTTGCAATGAATCTAGAGAGAGGTGCAGGCCTGTTGGTCGGTGGCAAAAGGCCAGATTCTCAAAGACAGGAGCCAGAGTGCTCTTCTGCTTTCTTCCCTGAGCCGTGGGTATTCTGTCCCTTGCTTGCCCCTCACAGGACATGATGAGCTACATTGGGCCCAAGAGGATGGCAGTTGTGCGGGGGATAATGCACCGGGAGGCCTTTAACATCATTGGCCGCCGTGTAATCCAAGTAGCCCAGGCCATGTCTTTGACTGAGGACGTGCTTGCTGCAGCCTTGGCTGACCACCTCCCAGAGGACAAGTGGAGCTCTGATAAGAGGCGGCCTCTCAAGTCCAGCTTGGGTAGGGTGACCGGGCTGTGCCACGGGAAGGGAGAGGGAAGTGAATTATGTGGAGACAGTGGGGCAGGAGGGGACTCTGCATGCAAACGCTTCACTCCTTTCTTCTGTGGTTTCATCTTTTTCTTAAAGCACTCAGTGTTCCTCATCCCAGTTTTATCCTCCCTTTGCATCCATGATGGCAACCAGCCCCATTTCAGAGGAGAACCAAGTTCAGCTCAGCCAGGGGTACAGGCTGCCTTTGATCCACAGATGCCTCTGGCTTCCCTGACTCCTGTTTTTATAGGCTATGAAATCACCTTCAGTTTACTCAACCCTGACCCCAAGTCCCATGACGTCCACTGGGACATCGAGGGGGCTGTCCAGCGCTACGTGCAGCCCTTCCTGAATGCCCTCAGGGCTGTGGGCAACTTCTCTGTGGACTCTCAGGTGAGACTGGGAGCAAGTTGAGGAGCCCTTTTCCCGACTGCACCATCCTTTTCCAAGTCCCTCCATATTTGGCATTTACAGGTGTAGTCTGTTCTTCCAGCTCTTTGAGCTTGCTGATTTGCCAGGAAATTCCTGTGTATGTATATGGTTCTGGGGTCTACTTTCCCTCCTTGGTGTCCAGCTTGGGGAGTTTTGTCAATGCTTGTTAAAAAAGTAACTTCTCTATGGCTCCCTCTGGAACTGTATTCACCAGTTGTGCCATCCTAAAAATTTATTAAAAAACAAACAAACAAACAAACAAAAAAAAACAAAAACAAAAACAAAAAAACTTCCTGAAATATGTTAATGTAGTAACAATACAGATGTGATGAATGTAGTCTTCTGAATTACACAGTATCCTTTTAGGGAAAAGGTGGGAGAAATTTTTATCAGGTCTTGGTAGTGGGAGAAATTACTTCTGAATAACCGATTTGATTTGATCTTGTGGACACTGAATTATGCTATTCTTTGTTTAGGCTGTGAGAAAGCCTGGTAAAATAATTTGGTGTTCAAAACATGGATTTAGTGTGTTAACTTTACCCTTAGCTTTGTTATTTTTTTCCCTACTCCTGTTTTCTCTCAGCCTTGATTTTTGTCTCTTATATTTTGCCCTGCCTAATGGTTATCTTTTTAAGGCACCTCAAATCTTTTGGGGGGACAAATTGGAATATAGCTCAGTAGACAAATAGCATGCTCCCTCTTTGCTCTACAGATCCTTTACTACGCAGTGTTGGGGGTAAACCCCCGCTTTGACCCAGCTTCCTCCAGCTATTATTTGGCCGCACACAGCCTCCCCCATGTCATCAACCCAGTGGAGTCCCGGCTGGGTGAGCTCCTGATGAGGAGGGTCTTTCTGCCAGGCCGGGGAAGGACCCTGAAGGCTCAGCCTGGGGTGGGAGGCGGGTTGTATATAGCGATGGCTCCTGGGTTGGGTTGGTCCAAGGACGTTGAGGAGGTGCTGGGCATTTAGGCTCCTTTTTCACAATAGTCTGTTGACATCTCCATCTCCACACTGTCACATCCAAAAGCATTGATTAAACATTCCCAGCACTTTTTATAAACAAATGGATAGGCTGCGTCTCCCTCCCTGCAAGCCATCCAGGAAAAATATGGCCACACGTGTAGGAAAGACAACAGCAGAAGTACCTGAAGGCAGAATTTGAATTGACAGTTCTGCTGATTGAGGCTGAAGAACCTTGAAGCTGGGGTTCCAGTTTTTCATTTTGGCGCTGGTACCTCAGAAAAGTAGGTAGTACAGTACAGTAGAACTGTAATAGATGCAAACCAAAGGGAGTATATCACTAGTTGTGGAATTTTAGGCACCAGGGTTAGGCCAGTGTGGACCAAGGGGTATTGGTGGGGCAGCACATGAGGCCTTGGCGAATTCCTCCTCCCTCCCTCCCTCCCTTCTTCCCTCCTTCCCTCCCTTCTTCCCTCCTTCCCTCCCTTCTTCCCTCCTTCCCTCCCTTCTTTCCTACAAGGTCCAAGGGACTGCTTTATGGCACTGCCGAAAAAGGTGGGAGGCTGTTGGAGGAGAGGTGATTTGGGGGCAGTTTGAGGCTGAGGGCTGCACTTCATGTATGTGGCACATCTCGGGAGAATGCTGAGGTTCTTTACCACAGAAACCCAGGCCTGGAGGATATCCTAGTGATTATCAGTTGGGGAAAATGAGGCCCAGAGTGAGTGACCAGCAAGTTAGAGGCTTACCTGGACCTAAGATCTAGACCCAACGTGTTTGGTGTGCTGACTCCCCTTCTCTTTGTGCCACAGGATCCAGCGCTGCCTCCCTTTACCCTGTGCTCAACTTTCTACTGTATGTTCCTGAGCTTGCCCACTCCCCCCTGTACATTCAGGACAAGGATGGGGCTCCAGTGGCCACCAACGCCTTCCACAGTCCCCGCTGGGGTGGCATTATGGTATGGTCACACCACGGAGACCCCAGAGCCCAAACGTCAGGGATGTTCCTTGAGACTGTTACTTCTGTTGTTCCTCTGGTGTCCTCTGTGGCCCAGCCTGGGTTGGGGGGTGGTGGTGAGGTGCTGTGAGCTCGTGTGCCCCCCCACCCCGCACCAGCCCCACTGCTTCTTATTTCCATCAGTGTTTATATAGTAGGACCCTTTTGCACTTGCAGTTTGCGCTGACTTAGGACTATTCTGTGTATAACTTAGATCTTGGCCCTGTTTGCGGGAGTCTTAACAAGGTTGGGAATGTTGTCTCCCCTGTTAGATTGGAGTTTCTCATGGGTAGGAACTGTAAAATGGAATAAACATTATTTCTTTAACAAGATTTTTGAGGGAGTAGAGGAGATAATTTATATAAAGCTCCTAATAGCAGGTATTCCAAAAACATTAGGTTTGTAATTTTTAAAGAGCACAGAGTATGTCTTCCTTTCCTCTCATGGCCTCCAGAGTGTCTAGGGCAGAGCTGTGCACGGTCCTGGCGTGATGTTGAGGCACCCTTATTTCCCACTGCAGGTATACAATGTGGACCCCAAAACCTACAATGGCTCGGAGCTGCCGGTGAGAGTCAAGGTGGACATGGTGCGGGTGATGGAGGTGTTCCTGGCTCAGTTGCGGTGAGGTCCTGGGGGATCCACTTGGGGGCGAGGCCACTGAGACTGACCACAGTCTCCTGGGCTGACTGCAGTTAACCCTCACTTGGCAGGGATACCTTGGCTGTGCCTGGAGCCCCAAGGAAACCAAGAAAGGTTTCCAAGGATCACTTCATCCTTCTCTTAAGAAAGACTAGTTGTTGACAAAAAGTGTTTTAGGAAAAATAGGCTCATGAATGTCAGGTCCATAGGCTGTGATTAGGGATGCTTAAGAAAATAGCTGTTAATTCTTGTGCGAACGGATCTATTGATAGTGGCCTCCTGATGCCCTGTGTTGAGTATTCTAAGGCTGTGTCTGGGCTCATCAGGAAAGAGGATTCTGATTGATTAGCAATGTCTGCCATGGTGCAGGAATAGAGAGGCACAGCATGAATGCCTTGTCAGAGGTGGTCCTGGATCATCCCTTAACTAAGGCTCAGGGGCCCCATTTGTCCAAAGAGAGGGTAGACAGGGTGAGGGGATTAAACTAGTTGGTGTTAATTAGAAATATTTTAGCCATGGAACCTTTTTTCACACGAGATCTTAGAATATAGAAATAATATAGAAACAGGTAAAAGTGAAAAACCACTGGTAAAAGTGGGGCTTGGGGCTCTGTGTTACTTAGTGTTGCTGCTCACCCCCTAAGACGCTAAGGCACTTCCTACAACCCCTGTGGTTCTGGGTGAGATCGAAAATCCTAATAGTTATTCTAGGAATCCTAACCGTCTTCTCCCACCTTCTGCCCCTTTGACCTTCTTTGCTGTTCCTACAGGCTGCTCTTTGGGATTGCTCAGCCCCAGATGCCTCCAAAATGCCTGTTTTCAGGGTCTAAGAGTGAAGGGATAATGAGCTGGGAGCTGGACCGGCTGCTCTGGGCTCGGTCAGTGGAGAACCTGGCCACAGCCACCACCACTCTCACTTCCCTGGCCCAGCTTCTGGGCAAGATCAGCAACATTGTCATCAAGGACGATGTGGCATCTGAGGTAAGCAGGCAGGGGACGGATTCTGTGGCCTAGGACTGGAGTGGCCAGCAGGGCCCAGGGTGTGGTGAAACCAGAGAGCCATTTGAGGTCCAGAGGATGTGTGGGCATGCCATCCTTGAGTGCCCAGGCTTCCTCTAGAGGTCAGTGCCAGCTCCCCAGTAAGGAGTCTAAGTGTGGGTGTGAGGTGTTAAGCAGGCACTAAGAAGATACCCCCTAGCCCTTTTATACCGGCCTCCATATATCCTGGGCGAACTCCAGGCAACCTTCCTGGTAGACGGAAGACACAGTGAGGCCCTCTCCCACCCTCCCCACCAACCGATGCCTAGGACTTTTTGGTAACCCCCTGCCCCCTTCCTAGGTGTACAGGGCTGTAGCTGCAGTCCAGAAGGCAGCGGAGGAGCTGGCCTCTGGGCACCTGGCCTCTGCCTTCGTTGCCAGCCAGGAAGCTGTGACATCCTCAGAGCGTGCCTTTTTTGATCCCTCACTCCTCCATCTCCTCTATTTCCCTGATGACCAGAAGTTTGCCATCTACATCCCACTCTTCCTGCCTATGGCTGTGCCCATCCTCTTGTCCCTGTTCAAGATCTTCCTGGAGACTCGCAAGTCCTGGAAAAAGCCTGAGAAGATAGACTGAGCAGGGCAGCATCACAGTAGGAAGCCTTCCTTTCCAGCCGGGAGGGGAGGTGTTAGATTGAGAGGCATATAATGGGGCCTGCCACAAATGACTTGTCTCCAGCCTGCTCTGTTGCCACTCCAGCAGTCAAAGTATAACACTCCTTCCCATTCTTCTGACTCAGGTCCCTCCCACTCTTCATCCCCCCACCCCCACCCCCCCATGCTCAAAAGACACATCACCTGGGCCTCCTTACCTGGCCTGAACTTGAAGGCCCTTTTCTATCTCCCTCTGGAGCAGGGGCAGCTTGTGCTTCTGCCCTGTTCCTCACAGTCCTCTTGCACTGAGAGGGAGCATTAGGGGAAAGCCCTGGGTTGGATTCTAGGGCCCTTCCCTCCACGCTTCTCTCTAACCCCTCAGGGAGAGCCCTAGCACTGCTCTCATAGAAGGGGCCAAGCACCTGTCACCTCTGGGACCTTCTCCTTTACTCCCCTCCCTCCTGGCTGGCTACACCTGTTGGGTGCAGCCTGATGCTGGGTGTGGCAGAGGTTCCCTTCACCCTTTCATAGAGGCAGTGTGGTGAGCGGGGAAAGTTCTGGACTTGGGATTAAACATGCCTGAATTCAAACCCTTGCTTCTGTACTTATCATCTGGGGAGCTTTGAATAAGCCACTTAATCCTCTCTGAGCCTCAGTTTTTCACTTGTTTAAATAGTACTAATGATACCTCCCCTACAAGGTGGTTGTGAGGATTAAATGTGATGAGCATGTGATAGTGTCTGGCATATTCTAGGCTCTCAAGAAACATTGGTTGAATGTGAATTGGAATGATATGAAGTATGAGCATACCTTTCATTCTTCATTCGTATGTAAGTAATGGTTTCCTGGTGTCTGTCCTCCTGGGCTCACTGGTCCATTTTGCTTCCACCTGGCCATGTGCCCTTCTTGCCTCGATGTCCTGGAGGGCCCTGTGGTGGCTGGACATTGTAGGCTGTTGTCCTTCGGTATGTCCTGGGTTGTCTAGCAGGGGGTCTGGGAGAGAATAGCTTGTACCAGTGTAAGCCCTCAGATACTAACTGATTCATAAATTCAAAAAAAGAACATACAGTTGACCCTTGAACAACATCGGGGGTGGGGTGCCCACCCTCTGTGCATTCAAAAATCAGAGTATAATTTATATTTGGCTCTGTTGATCTGCAGTTCCATATCCAGAGATTCAGCCAACCTCCCATCGTGTAGTACTGTAGTATTTTCTATTGAAAAAAATCCACAAATAGGTGGTCCCACGCACTTCAAACCCATGTTGTTCAAGGGTCAACTGTATTGAGCACAGGCTGCACGGGGCACTGTGCTAGGTAGGTGCTGGGTATTATAGAGAACAAAGACAGGATCTCCACTTTCACCGAACTGGTCTTTTAGGAGGCGGAGTCAGTGAGCAAATGAAACTAATTTCAGATAATGCATTAGAAAGAAAAAACAGGCTGATCAGATGGTGACTGGGCGTGTTTGAGAGGGTCTCTGAGCAGATGACATTTGAGCTGAGACCAGAAGGGCAAGAGGAGGCCATCTGGGGGAAGAGCATCCCAGGCAAAGACCCTGAGGCGGGAACTCGCTTGCGGGGCAGAGGGAGGGGGGGGAGTGGCTAGAGCACAGCGAGTAAGAAGGAGAAGGTAGCCAAGACCCCTTAAAATCCCTATCGAAAAAATGAAAGAAGCCCAGGGCGGGCCGCCTCCCTGCCCCGGGTGAGTAGCCCAGGTGGGCGGGCGGTGGGCGGGGCCAGTACCGGGCCCACCCTGGGGGCGGGGCGGTACCTGGGGCCCCTGCCCGGCCGGGGGCGGGGCTGCGGACGCTCCCCCTTCCCTCGGCTCCAGCCGGCGCAGGCAGCCGCCGCGGCAGCAAGCTAGCTGCGGCCCCGCGAGGCCATGAAGGTGAAGAAGGGCGGCGGCGGGGCCGGGACGGGGGTGGAGCCCGCTCCAGGGGCCTCGGGCCGGAGCTTAGAGACCAAGCCGGAGCTGCAGGCGGAATCCGAATCCGGGTCCGAGTCGGAGCCGGAGGCAGGCCCGGGGCCCAGGCCGGGGCCGCTGCAGAGGAAGCAGCCGATCGGGCCGGAGGACGTGCTGGGGCTGCAGCGGATCACGGGCGGTGAGCACCCGCGAGGGAGCGCCACCCGCGGGCGGGAGCGAGAGAGCACGAGAGGGGGCCCTCGAGGCGCGCGGAGCCCGGGCCCCCGCCCCCTTTCCCGCCCTCCCCCTGCCTCCCCTCCCCCACCAGAGTCCCCCTCCACGTCTGCCTCCAGGCCTGAGATCTCATGTTCCCCCTTCCCTTGATCTGTCTCTGCGCCCCTCTTGTCCCTTTAGAGATTTATTTCCACCCCACTCCTTACTTTTTGAGGAGTCCATCCCCCTTTCCCAGGTGGAAGTGGAGCAACACCTGCAACTGTGACCCCTTCCCCACAGAGTCTTCAGAGCCCTTTGAAGATTTTCTCTGCAATAACGAGGAAGGGGGCTGAGTGCAGTCTACCCTCAGTCTCCTCCACCCTGGAGGCTAGGTGGAGGCTGAGTTACCAGGGTGGTATCAAAACCCTCAGTTCTCCCCGACCATTAATGCCTTCACCCTGGACACCCCAGGAAGTCTGGGGCCATCCCCCTCTCCAGGACAGGACCTGAGGAGGAAGCTTCAGTGGGTTGGCTCTGGGCGCTCTCAAGGGAGTGGGTTAATGCCCACCCTTAGCCTGGACTAGGGCCTGTCCTGTTTTGGGAGGCCAGGTCTCCACTGTGGTTGAATTTCTGAGCTGGACTGCCTAAGTTGTAGTTCCAACTTTGCCATGTAATTGACTGTGTGACCTTGGGCTAATAACTTCACCTCTCTGAGCATATTCGTCTGTAAAACGGGGATAATGATACCTACCTTGCAGAGCTACTGTGAAAATAAATCCTCTGATTTTGCACCATGCCTGGCATGCTGTGCATGCCCTGTAAATAGGGCTCTTTTATCAGTAGTACTGAGGGCCCCACAGGACTGCTCATGGCTGCTGCCTAGAGGCAGACAACTGGGCATTCAGGCCAGGGGAGGGGGTCACCATAGGCAGGGAACAAGGGCTGGAAAGTCTCATGGCAGAGGCAGTGGCTGAGCCTCAAAGAACAGAAGGCGTTTGGAGTGGCCTACTACCTTGGCCTCATTGATTAGTAACCCTGCCGCAGCTCCCTCTGAGAGAGCAACTCTTGGGGCTCCCCTGTGGGGGTAAGGGGCAGATGCTGGAGTGGACCTGAGCTCTGGAGCTGCAGGAGCAGCAGAGCCCAGGGCTCCCAAACAGAGCTGTGGAGGAGGCCATGATGGCAGGTCTAGGCCTGTGCATCTGGGTCCCCGGGGGACCAGCATCTCCCGTCTCTCTGAGCCAGGCAGCAACCATTCTTGGCTAGGCCCCCAGAGCGCTGAGCTGCCTTACCCGAGCAGGCACTGGTAGAGGGAGGGGGCCTGGGCCAGTCCGATGTTGGTGCCAATTGGGCTGTAATTGGCAACAACAGCATTTAGGATTCAGGTTAGCTCTGGGGCAGAACTTCCTTATAGGGTGTCTAACTTGTCCAGGTCCTAGGTAACTTTAGAGGTTATTTTGCAACTATGGGGGCTTCCAACCCATGTACAACCGTGTGTCTCTGAATTTGGAGGAAATTTATAGCCCTTAGAGATGCGGCATCTGCTGTAGATGAGCAGAGGAAGAGTCTTCACAGGAGCCCTTTCTTTTGTAGAAGTTGAGAACAGGGCTCCAGGACTCTCCCCACTGACACCCCTGCCTGGTCTCTTCTGACCCTAATCGCACAGGTCTGAGGTTTTTTGTTCCTGGATTACTCAGCCCTGAATCCAGCTTAGGAAGCTATTTGTGGCTGAGGGGAAGGGAGCAGTTGTGTTCTGAGCCCTCGGCCAGTCTGCCCCTTATCTGACCTGACCCTGGGTCCCAGGCCTCATCCTTCTCTAGCAGAGGGAGGGAGTGGAGGTGGTGTCCTGAGCCATGGGCCTCTCCTGTTCCTCACTTCCTCTAAGGACAGAGGAGTTGATAGGTTGAGTTTGTGATAGAAAAGACTGAGGTCATACTGCAAGTTGTTCTCAAATGAGAGGAGAGGCTCCAGAAGTTAGAGAATGGGGGAAGAAGGAGGGCTTTATGGGGAGCTGGGAGTTGGGCAACTAGGATGCTGTTCCCAGTTCTGCCACATCCTCTCCTTATGCCCCGCACCTTCCTTCTACATCTTTGGATTAGTGCTTACTTTCTGTGAAAATAAGGTGTGTACAGGGTGAGGTAGGAGTTACCTACTTCCATTCCTCCTTCTCTCCTCTCACCACCATGGGCTGTGATGGGCAGGCCAGGGCTCAGGCCCCTCCACAAGCCCTATGTAGTCCCTGCTGGACCCCAAGGTGCCAGGTGGCTACCAGGAGGGCTTCCTGGAGGGGGCTGCCCCAGGCTTGAGGGAGAGAGAATGACTTTACATTCACTTCCTCTTCCTGCCCCAGAGGAATAAGAGGTGGTCTAGGGGCCTGGAGGGTGATTTCCGGGCCTCTACAGGGAGGATGTGATGCTATGCAGGCTGACAGCACCAGAGCCCCCACTGCACCTCTGTGTTCCTTCCTATTCGCTGCCAGGGCCTCCTTGAGTGCTTGCAGTTGCTGCTGCAAGAGCGGTGAGGGTTGGATCAGGCCCTGCTATTTCTAAGCTTCCTCAAGCAGGGCCCACCACTATTCCTGGTTCCTCTTCTGGGCTCGAGGACTCCCCTTACCCCCTGCACACCCCTGATGCACCTGCCACACCCTCTTACTGGCCTTGCCTGTACTCTTCTCTCTGGGGGTGGCTCAGCATCAAGGCTGGATGGATGACCTTTGAGGGGGTTCCTTCTGTTTGCTAAGACCTCCTGCTTGAAGATCAACAGGGATGGGAGCAAAGGTGGCTCCCTTCCCCCCCCCCCCCAATATTCCAGGCTCTGGGCTTGAGTCAGCAGAGCTTTGGCTAAGCTGCTTAAGGGAGCTGGGTTTGTGTAAGCCTCTTATGGGGAGAGGAGGGGCCGGGGTGGGGGGTGAGGAGGGATAGGGAAGGGGTTGTTCGCTTGCCCCAGCACTACCCAGGTCAGAGAACCTCCTTGTTTGACACACCTAGATGTGTGCCAGGGGTGGCTATGGGGTGGGGGCGGGGGCATCCTCTCCTGAGGTAGAGCTGTGTCACCCCTGTTAGAGTGAGGTTCCTAAAAGCAGGGCTCTATCTTCCCTCTCATGGTGGCGGGGGAAGGGCTCCCCATCAGATTAGAGACTCATTTGGTTAAACGTCACCGAGCCAGTCCTGGCAAAGCAGAGGCTGGAATAAGGACCCTCAACCCCTGGGTGGGCGGCAAAGTGTTGGGGAGGTGGCCTTGTTCTCCACCCTGCCCCTCCCTGACCCCAGAGGCTACCAGGATGGAACCATTTGTCTCCCATTAGATCCCAATGGCAGAGCTATGTCTCCCGCACACTATGGGGGCTCCCGCAGGGTAGGGGCTCAATTCTCTCTTTCTGCAAGGCGGTGACCTTAGGGAGCAGGGAAGGTGGTAGCTAGTTCGGGGTTCCACTAAAGCTGAGTTGGCAGCAGGGGCTTCTGGGCAGGCCCCTTCCTTGCTCAGCCGCCCGTCTCCCCTAGACTACCTGTGCTCCCCTGAGGAGAATATCTACAAGATTGACTTCGTCAGGTTCAAGATTCGGGACATGGATTCAGGCACTGTTCTCTTTGAAATCAAGAAGCCCCCAGCCTCAGGTCAGTGGGTTGGGTGGGCCATCGACAGAGGGAGGTGGGCGAGGGCTGTGAAATGGGCTGCCCAGGGACTCCTCAGGCCACAGAGGAGTCAGAGCAGAGCTGGCATTTGCACCCAGGCCTTCTCAGGAGACACCAGGCAGGGGGGCCTCTGCCTGGGGCTGGGCCTCTTCTTTTCCTTCCCATGTGCTCCTGGGGTTGGACATCTTGGGAAGACAATCCTGCCTCTTCAGTCCCTGCCAGCCTGCCCCCTGCAGGCCCCCTTGGGAACTGCAGTCCCAGAGGCCCCGGGTCTTTTTGTCTCTTGCGGCTTAGGGAATCTCAGTTGAAATTGGTGACCCGCTGACCAGTTGGAAGCAATTGGAAGCATTCAGCCAGTGGTCTGAACCCTCAGTATACATCAGGATCTCCTGAGGAGTTTTGAAAAATTCAGACAGATGAGGGCCCTGGGGTGAAAGCCCGGGTGGGCATGGGCCCCAGCCTGAAGCCCACTGAGCCCCAGCTGGGGTGCATTACAGAGCGGTTGCCCATCAACCCACGGGACCTGGACCCCAATGCTGGGCGCTTTGTCCGCTACCAGTTTACGCCTGCCTTCCTCCGCCTGAGGCAGGTGGGAGCCACGTGAGTCACTGGGCCGGGGTGAGGGCTAGGGGTGGGGGCTGAGGTGCGGGTGAGGGTGGTAGGGAGTCCTTCCTGAGTCCCAGCTCAGCCCCGCCCCCTTCTCTCACTCAGCGTGGAGTTCACAGTGGGAGACAAGCCTGTCAACAACTTCCGCATGATTGAGAGGCACTACTTCCGCAACCAGCTGCTCAAAAGCTTTGACTTCCACTTTGGCTTCTGCATCCCCAGCAGCAAGAACACCTGCGAGCACATCTATGATTTCCCCCCTCTCTCTGAGGAGCTGAGTGCGTGGGCAGGGCCCTGTGGGAGGGATGCAGGGGGACTCAGAGAGACCAAGTTGTGGGGAGCGTGGGTCTGAGCCCCTTTCTTCCCTCCCTGGGTCTCTTGTGTCCGGCCACCATTCGTGTGTCACCTGTAGGGAAACTGAGGCTCAAAGAGGCTGGGGGAACTCTTTGTTCAGCTTGTCCGCGTCCCCTAGTCCTGAAGCCCCTGCGGTGGCCTGGCTCAGGCTTCTGACCTTTGCCCCTACTGGCTGGGTCTCTCTTGCAGTCAACGAGATGATCCGTCACCCATATGAAACACAGTCTGACAGCTTCTACTTCGTGGATGACCGGCTGGTGATGCACAACAAAGCAGACTATTCCTACAGCGGGACGCCCTGACCCCCAAACCACCCCCTACCCCAGGAGGGTCCTGGGCCCGCAGCCGTGACCACTCGAGCACTCACCTCTCAACCCCAGGTCTTCTGCCTGGGCAGTGCTCCAGAAGCCCTGAACCCTGAGTCAGTGTTGGGGGGGAGGGTGCCTGATGTCCCCCGTCCAAGTCTGTGCAGCCCATGGGGCCTGGCATGTGGGGTGGGGTGGTGGGGGGCTGTTTGCCTCCATAGCCAGGAAGACCTCCCGTGGGAGGAGTAGCCAGGACTTCTGGACAGCCGAGCTGGGCCTCTTGGGCCCAAGTTTCAGACTAGTGTTCCCCTATCCAGGCTTTGACTAGGTCAGGGCAGGGACCCATTCCCTGTCCCCTGCCCACCACTGACAGGCCAGAGTTGTAAATTCACAGAGGAAGGTCCTTGTGGGGTCTGGCAGTCAAGCTTCCCAAGGGGGTCTGGGCCCTGACTGCAGCCCTGGCCTCTACCATCAGGGGCTGAGATCCTGCCTGAGGTGTGGGAGGGACCTGCCCAGATTGCAGCCTGGGGTAGGGGCTGGACCAACTGTATATAGTTTTCAATAAACTCTCCTTTTCTGTTTTCTGGTTGTGGGCCAGCATGTGCGTGTGGTGGTGGCTGAGGGGGCCGTGATGTGGTCCCAGGGCCCTCCTGTTTCCTAACCCGCTGTAGCCTGACCCCACACCCGGCATCTAGAGTCAGCATTTAGTATGTGTTGCAGCTGGAAAGGGTTTTTCCTTTGATAAGGAAGGAGACCCAGGCCTTGAGAGGGGAAGCTTTGGCCAAAAGTCGTAGCCAGCCCTGAAGAACAGAGAGAGGCTGGGACAAGGGCCCCCAACTCTACAGTGGCTGGGAAGGTGTTGGGGAGGTGGCCTTGCCCTCTACCCCACCTTCCCTGACCCCCCGAGGCCACTAGGACCATTAGGTTGTCCTTTTAGCCCCCATCAGTGAGAGAAGGCTAAGGCCTGGAGCCATCTTGCCCTCAGCTGCCTTGGGGAGGCCCCCTGGCCTGGCTGCCGTGCACGTAGCACCACCCCCAGTCCTGCCCCAGACGCAGAGGAGGTCTTCACTTCCTTAATGGAGGGAATCCAGGAGCTGAGATAGGTGGAGAGTTTACTGCAGGGTTTACAGCTTGCTGTTCCAAGTGCCAATTTGGATACACGTGGCGCTAGGCCTCCCTCTCCCTCTCTGGGCTGAGGAGTTCATCTAACCCTGAGAGGCCTAGACGGGCTGGAATTCAGCTGGGTTCTGTGGAGCACTTGCTGGGGGCCAGGACCTGGGCTGAACTCTGGGATTCTAAAATGAGTGAGACACAGGGAACAAATACCTGTCCCTAGAATAAGATGAACTGGACATACAGGGGAGCAAGAGTCGTCCTGCTTGGAGGGTCCTAGGGAGGATTCTTGGAAGAATCTTATTCACCCCGGCATTCAGGCCACAAACAAGGGATTCAGTCTCAGCTCCTCCCTGTTTCCAGCTCCATCCAATCAGTCACCAGTCCTGGAGATTTCACCTCTTAAAAAATCTCAACTTCATCTACTTCTCTCCAGTTCCTTCACCTCTCACTCGAAGTCCTACAGTTACACTGCTCAACACCCCTCTGCCACTACTATGGTAGTACGTGGACTCTGGAGCCAGACTGCCTAGATTTGCATCCTGACACTGCCACTTAATAGCTGTGCAATGTTGGCAGGGCAAGCTAACCTCGCTGGGCCTGCATTTTCTGAAAAGTGGGCATAATCCTCAGAATTGATTGTGAGCAGTCTAAGTTAACACATATAAAGCACCCAGGCTTGGGCCTAGCACTCAATATATATTGGCTATTATTAGCTTCATTCTTTGCAATCCACCCTTCACTCAGCTGCCAGAGATAATCTGGCCAGGTCGTTCCTGCTTAGTCCTCCTCAGTGGCCCACCATCGTCCTCAGGAGAAGCCCCAACACCTGAACCACAAGGCTCCACAGGTCTTTCACATTGTAAATATTCACTTTCTTGAATGCAGCTGATAAATCTTGCCTCCAGACCTTTGCTTTATGCCGTTCACTGTGCCTAAATGCTCTTCCCTCATCTCTTCCTGTCAAAGTCGTCCTAAATTTTCAAGCATTTGTGGTGGTGGCTGGGATGATGGTGTGGCTACCTGGCTCTACTGGTGTTCAGTGAACAGGGGGCAGGAATGCCAAATGCGCTCCACTTAATGGGAGACTCAGTGCTAACAGTCCGCCCCTCACAACGGAGGGTCACTGAGTGGGCGTGTGTAACCCCAGAGAAGGCCAATGAGCATCTGAGAGCAGGGCAGAGGGAGAGGAACCAGTGATGGAGACAGGAAGAAAAGCCGGAGAGGGGAGGGCAGGAGCCTGTTTGGGAGCAGGCTGTGTTAAAACTAAGGGAAGAAAGAATTTCACCAAGAAGTAAGTGGTCAGCAACTGTCAGCTGTCACAAAGGTGAGGAAGGGGCGTGGGATGGGGGCGGGGTTTGGTTTGCAGATGAGGCTGTACAGGTATACAAGTGTTTGGAGTTGGAAGTGTTGTTTTGGGGGTTACAAGTCTACAGAGAAGGTATAGCAAGCAAGAGGGACTTTTAGGCCAACACAGGTGTCAGGAAGAAAAACCTCCCCTACCACTCTGGTAACAGTCCTCACTGCACCTGCTAAATTGAATCGGGTTGGGGTCCTGGATCGGGCCTGCTGTACTTCCACCGTCAGATGGATAGGGAGGTCCCTGTTCTGAGGTCCTCATCCCTGGAGCATGTACCAAAGAAGCCCTCATCTGAAGAGGTCTGTGTCCCCTGGGACTGGAGGAGGCCTGGCTGGGAGAAGCCTTGGCACCCTGCCTCCTTTTAAGTCTTCATGCCTCTGGCACTGGTCCCACTGCTAATGGTGCAACTGGGTGCATTTGGTCCTGGCACTTTTCCTGGGAACCCAGAGGATGCCTGGGCAGTAGAAGGAGGAAGAAGACAGGGCCGGGTGGGGCTAGTCCTGGCTCTGGTGAAGACGAGCTGTTGACCTTGAAGGCTGATCTGGACCTTGCCAGATCGGGGCCTCAGATTCTGTCTCTTTGAAGTCAGCCAGATATTTTTGCTTTGACTCCTTAGGGGTGTCACGAGGACCCCACCACTGGGTTGAGCAGGAAAACCCAAATTCTACAGGGAGACCCACCACACGTGCCCACCTGGGCTGGAGCCGGGGTGCACATGGGGACTGCCACACCCTTTGTAAAATATTGAGATGCTTCCCTTCCAGCTGGTGAAGAGCTGCTGTCCCAAGCCCCTAGTGCCTTCCTCCCTAGGCTGGCCCCTCCCCTGAGAGCCACCCTCCATTTCCCCACCACCTGGCAACTAAAGCAAGGGTGCTTTACTTTTTTGTGTGTCATGGACCCAGTGTTGTCTCTACTGAAGCCTGTGGACAGTAAGGTTTTTTTTTTTAATTTTTAAAAAATTAATTTTTATTTTTGGCTGTGTTGGGTCTTCGTTGCTGTGCGCGGGCTTTCTCTAGTTGCAGCGAGTGGGGGCTACTCTTCATTGCGGTGCGTGGACTTATTGCGGTGGCCTCTCTTGTTGTGGAGCACGAGCTCCAGGCGCGTGGGCTTCAGTAGTTGCGGCACGTTGGCTCAGTAGTTGTGGCTCGTGGGCTTAGTTGCTCCGGGGCATGTGGGATCCTCCCGGACCAGAGCTCGAACCCATGTTCCCTGCATTGGTAGGCAGATTCTTAACCACTGCGCCACCAGGGAAGCCCCAATAAAGTTTTTATGCATAAAGTATATTGTAATCCTATATATTTTATGAATTAAAAACTATATAGAGAGATCTATACCATATTCTGCAATACCTGTAATGTAATATGAAAACATCTGTGATTTCTCTACCTAATGACAAAGTCACAGATTCTGTGAAAAGCTATTGTGATTTATTGCTGACTTTTTTTTTTTTCGGCCCGCTGTGGTATCTTAGTTCCCCAACCAGGGATCAAACCCGTGCCCCCTGCAGTGGAAGCTCAGAGTCTTAACCACTGGACTGCCAGGCAAGCCACCCCGTTGCTGACATTTTTTAAAAAATAAATTTATTTATTTATTTTTGGCTGCGTTGGGTCTTCATTGCTGCGCGCGGGCTTTCTCTTGTTGTGGCGAGCGGGGGCTACTCTTCATTGCGGAGCGCAGGCTTCTCATTGCGGTGGCTTCTCTTTGCTGTGGAGCACAGGCTCTAGGCGCGCGGGCTTCAGTTGTTGTTGCACGTGGGCTCAGTAGTTGTGGCTCATGGGCTCTAGAGCACAGGCTTAGAAGTTGTGGTGCACGGGCTTAGTTGCTTCGCAGCATGTAGGATCCTCCTGGACCAGGGTTCGAACCCGTGTCCCCTGCATTGGCAGACTGATTCTCAACCACTGCGCCACCAGGGAAGCCCATTGGTGACATTTTTTAATTGAGAGAAATGCTAAATTCGAGGTAGAGATGAGTGAAAATGAAGGTGTAATTCCTTTATTCAAATTCATGGACTCATGAATTCTAACCAGTTTTAGAACCCTCATGTTTAGAGCCCCTGAACAAAAAGGTTAATTCCCCACAAATAGAGGACTAGTGGATAGTGTTAGAGCATGCAGACCCTGCATCCAATCAGACTGTTCCTCACTCTAAACGGTGGTTGAACACGTGGTGATAGGTGGCCAGCAGGGGGCAGCATATGAGCGGAAGTGTGGAGCTCAGTTCAGAGGGAAGCTGCGCCCCGGTTTTTTGGGTTTTTTTTTCTTTAATTAATTAATTAATTAATTAATTTTTGGCTGCGTTGGGTCTTCGGTGCTGCGCGTGGGCTTTCTCTAGGTGCGGAGAGCGGGGGTTACTCTTCGTTGCGGTGCGCGGGCTTCTCATTGCAGTGGCTTCTCTTCTCTTGTTGAGGAGAACGGGCTCTAGGCGTGCGGGCTCCAGTAGTTGTGGCCCACGGGCTTAGATCGAACCCGTGTCCCCTGCGTTGGCAGGCGGATTCTCAACCACTGCGCCACCAGGGAAGTCCTGCCCCCCGGTTTTAAGTCCAAGGGCCAGTCTGGTTACAAACAAACAAACATGAGACCCCTAAGTCTTATCTGCTTGCCACCTGTCTTACTTGCACAGGGGCAAGCTTACTCGTAGGTGTGTCGAATGGGCCCAGAAGAGTGAGGTCGGACTGAGGGCTCCTGGAGATGTCCTTGCTTGCTGCCTAGGCTGGAGGTGTAGAGCAGGTTGTCTGAGTCTCCAGGGTCCAAGGGTCTGACACAAGGAAGTGGGTTCTCCCACGAAACATTTGCCCAGCCCTTGGGGTCTTGGGTATCAAGACACAGGCCTGGGGTTGCTCAGAGCTGGGGTGCAACATCAGCTGGGGGCTTGACACAGAGCCTTCACCACTTCCTATACTGCGGGGCTGGGCTGCAGCGTGCAGGGTGGGGTCGTCTTCCTCTTGGGTGCACTGGCTGCCCATGCCTTCCCCCACTGCCTGCCCCGCCCTCTCCCTCTAGCCCCAGCCCCAGACTTAGAGCCTCTGTGAGTGAGGGTGCTGATGTAGGGCGGGGTTCTATTATGGGATCCTCTGCAGAACTGTCCTCTGGGGAAGGCAGGTGGTGTTGGCTTGCCCCTAGGCCTAGCCCCTGGAAGAACTTTCTAAGCAAAAGCCCCACCTGTGTTGCTCTGAGACTCGTGGTCTGAGGTCCATGTATGTGCTTTTGGCTCCCACACCTGCCCCAGCCCTGTTCAGGCAGAGTGTGGGGCTGCCTCTCAGGCTGCTGTTTGGTGACAGCAGCCTGCCTGGTGGTGGTACCCTAAGTGGGACTGAGTGGGCCCCTGACCCTCCAGAGACCACCCTCCAGGGCCAGCAGTGCACACAGCACCAGGCTATGGTCCATTCATGTCATCTGTGGAACCCAGAGCCAAGCCAGGGAAAGATGGGGGCAGGAAGGCACAGCCAGGTTAGGGAAGTGACCCTTTCTTGTGTGGGGAGATGGAGGGTGAGAGGAGGGAGGGGTGGATCTCAGTACGAAGGGGTGTGGTGGAAGGGCACCCTCTCCCTTCCTCTGGGCAGGGCAGCTGCTGCCTCCAATCCTTTTGGAAGTTCTCCTGGGGGAAGTTCTTCCCACCAGCCCCATCCTCCCCATGCTGGTCAGGAAGTACTCCGAGATACCTCGCTCTTTGGATTGAAACTTCACAGTCCTAGGTGAGGGTCTGGGTAAAATCACAGGACCAGGGAATCTACAGTCATTGTGTCCTAACCTTTCTGCCCCAGGGTGGGGAGGTCCAGAAAGGAAAGCTTGGTAGCCGAGACCACAAGGCACTTGCTTTATTGTTCCAGGACAAGGGACAATGGCAGGTCTTCAAGGGTTCTGCTTGTGTCTCATCTGAACCTGGGGCCAACCTCTGGGGGTTCTGTCACCCTCAGACCCTGGGTAGGCTGAGGCTCCCACTTGGTAGGGGTTGGGCTCTCAGGTAGGGCATGGAGGGCAACTGGGTCACACCCCCTCATTCCAGGGGCATCCCGGGCCTGCCAAGCAGTCAGAGAAAGGGGGCATGAGTGCTTCCCCCCCCCCCCCAGCCTCTACCAGACTTCCCTTCCCTGAATG
The DNA here is from genome assembly GCF_965194805.1 of Balaenoptera borealis. NCBI lineage: Eukaryota > Metazoa > Chordata > Mammalia > Artiodactyla > Balaenopteridae > Balaenoptera > Balaenoptera borealis. The sequence continues at coordinate 45,257,849 of NC_138879.1, read as the reverse complement.
CCCAGGCTGCCTGAGACAGCTGTAAGTAATTCACAAGCTGGGGCCTAAACTACATGAACTTCTCAGGAGTGAGACTGCAGTGACCTGGAGGGGCCCTTCCTGCACCCAGGGCTGGGAGAAAAGGACACTTTCAAGTTTCTGAGGGCAAGGGCTTTTCCAAACACTTTGTGTCGGAATTGGGCTCAGTTTGGTCCTGGGGTGGACACTGCCCCTCCTGTGTGTCATCCTGGGAAAGGCCAGAGAGAGCTTAAGTTGAGGACAGGTAGAGCCTGGCAGGGTGGGTGCTGCTGAATAGCAGCCCCCCGGGGGGGGCCCCACAGACAACTTGGGGAGAAACTCCATATCTCCTCCTTCTTGATGGGCCGCTGGGATGAAGACGGGAGAATAAATACAGGGGACTTCTGGGAAAGATCATGCCTGGAGGGGAACGGGCCTGCAGAGAACGTGGACATCAGAATAGGGTTCCATGGTGGTCTTGGACCTGGCATGGGGGCCCTGAGCTTTTGGTAACCAAAGTCCTCAGCTCTCAGCTGCCCCCAAAATGAAGTCAGGCTCTGTGATGTAGTTCTGATTCCTCTGGATATAAGGTATGTGTGTGGGTGTATGTCTGCATAACTGTATGTGTGTGTGTCTGTGCATGTGCGCCTGTGCATACGTGCATGAGGGCTTAAGTGTGGATGAGTGTGAGCTAGGGAGAGTGCATTTTCTTCTTGCCCAGACACTTGCTCTTCAGGGGCCCTGAGTGAGGAGCTGGTGTACCAGGCGGCAGAAATGTGTGAGGGGCAGAATCCTGGGTGGTGACTTCTACACCCCCAGCTGCCAGCTAACAAACAAGTTGGCTTAGTGGCATAGGGGGCAGGGAGTGTGTTCCTTCCTTGACCTTTAAGGTGAGCCCGACATGGGCGGCCAGCTGGGACTTCCAGGCCAGGCAAAGGCTGGAGCAGCTGCTGGGCATAGCTCATGCTAGGGCCATGGGCTTGGAGCTGGGGCTGAGGTACACACAGGGGCCAGCAGGGGCCGTGGGTTCCAGCTCCATGAAGGCTGAGTAGAGGGTGGTGAGATGCAGGTCCCCTACTGCCCCGGAGCCCCCATTGCCTGGTGGTGTCAAGTCGCCTGCCCCACTGCCTGTCTCTGCCAGACAGGGCCCAGGGGGGAAGCAGCGGGATGGGGATGGGGGATGGGGCGGCGGCATTGAAGATGACGTCAGGGGTGAGGTCACCAGTACCAAGGGGTCAAGGGCCAAGCTGTCATCCTTCAGCTGTTCCCACAGGTTTCCTATTTGGGGGAGAGAACAGGCGTCACCGGGAGGCACTAAGGAGCCCTGTCTGCCTCCCACCCCATGCTCTCACATGCTAAAGAGAGCAGGATTGGGGTAACACTGAATGGAGAACAGACCCTTGGCACTAGCTCTGTGACCCCAGGCAGTTGCAGAACCTCTCTGATTCCTCCTCCCATGTAGGACAGTTTGAAAGCCATAGCTTAGATGATCTGTGTGGCTCTTTTTCTTGTGGGTGGGGGGGATGATCAAGGATTTGAGAGCTGCCTATTGGAAGGGTTGATGCAGATGCTGTACATTCTGGGGTTACCCTGGGGAGGGAGCCCCAGGAACTCTTCACCCTGGCTCTTGCCCAGGCTCCCAAGGAAGGTGGATCTGCAGCCCAGACCAAGGATCTTCCAACAATGCACTGCTGCATCCAGTGAGCTGGTTGGGCTCGGCTCCCTGGGCGTCCTCCACTGCAGGGCCCAAGGGACGGGAGCAAAGCCAGGAAGCACTGACTCTGGGAGCAAACAGTGCTGCCACCTGCTCCTCCTCTATGTGTTGTGCGGCCTGCATCGTGGCAGGCCAGGGCCTGGAGCTCCTTCCCTGGATATCAGGGCTGCAGGGTCTGGAGGAAGAGAGCTGAACTAAACCCTCGACTGACCTTGGCTGCCTGGGTTCCAGTCCTAACTCTCCTTCTTTCTCTCTCTTTTTTTTTTTGGCTGCCTTGCGCGGCTTGCGGGATCTTATTTCCCAGACCAGGGATTGAACCTGTGCCCTCAGCAGTGAAACCGTGGAGTCCTAACCACTGGACCGCCACGGAATTCCCTTAACTTTCCTTCTTTCTAGCTAAGTGACCTTGAATACGTTACTTAACCTTGGTATACATCTGTGAAATGGGTTGAATAATCCCTCCTATCCTATAGGCACACATGAGAGAGCACATGTAAAGCGCCTCACAAGATGCCTGACAGTTAGTAGGGCTCAGGTAAATGCTTATGGTAGCCCACATGTCTATAGCTTCTTCTGAGGCTGTTGAGCCCTGTTCCCTACTTCTGGAGGTAGATGAGGCTCTAGCTGCTCGTTTCTAACAGTAGCTTCCCAAGACCTGGGCTCTCTCCCCATCAGACCGGGAGATCTCTGAGGGTCGGCTGCCCCCACCTGCTTGTGGATGTCTCCTACCCCAGTGCACACAGAAGGTCTGAGGCCTGGGTCAGCACCCTCCTTCAAACCCCCTGTGGCCAGTACCAGGACCTGGGGGTGCACTGGAGATTAGATGGGAATGGGTGGGGTTGGCCACGTGCAGAGATGGAGCAGGCAAGATGGAATGGAAGAGATAGAACCTCTCCCCCCGGGACCTGCCTAGCTCTGAGGCCTTCCGTTCTTCCGGGGGGAAGATCTGTCTCCTTCCTCTGCATTAGAAGATGAACTCAGAAAATGCAATCGCTTCTGGGAATGTTCAGACCATCGGTCACTCACAACCAAATATGGAATGGAACATCGGGCCCTTTCCAGCCCACCCAGAGCTGAGAGCGGTTTGATGATAGGTCAGTTGGAACCTGTTCAAGGAGGAGGGAGATGGGGGCAAGGACATTTCCTCTTCGACCCTTAACCACCACTACCCCCTACCCAGCTTGGGCCTTCTCTGCTCCAGTTGACCTGAAACCCGGCAGTTAGTTAGCAGGCTGCAGCCTGGAGACTTAGAGGGGACGGGCCACACTGCCAGATGTCCCTCTCCAGTACTGTCCCACTTCTCCCTTCCCATCCCCAGCTCACCCTGAAAGTCGAAGTCAGTGAGAGAGGGATTGATGGCATCCAGGTCAGTGCCAAGGTCTCCGTCTGGCAACAGGGTTTCATGTATGGTCCTGGCTGGGGAAGGTTCAGCCAGCAGCTTGGCACTGTGGCTGGGTGGGGTGTGGGCAGGCAGAGGCGAGTCCTGGGGGGTGCCCGGCTGGGCCCGCAGCTCAAGGTGCCCATCTGGCTGTGGGAACAACGGCTGCGGAGGTCCGGGAGGGGCCAGGCCCGGTGAGAGGTGCGAATATGTCTGCCCATAGCAGGAGGGTGCGTGCCCCCCAAGTAGGTCCTGCAGGGGATTCTTGCCAGGAATGGGGCCCGGAGCTGGGTGGATTGAGTGCAGCGGCTGGGAGAACCCGGCTGGAGGTGCCAGGGGCCGGATGGGGCCTGAGCCTGCCAGCCCAGGGGGCGGGCAGCCGAGCATTGGGGAACCCAGCTTCTCCCTCTTGTCTCCAATGAGGCTGTCCAGCTCTTCTGAAAAGGCCCAAGAGAGAGAGAGACACCATGAGACCTCCCTTTCCCCACGAACGCTCCCAGCCTTAGAACCGCACTCAGGCGCTTTCCTCACTTATCGGCTCTCCTCGTTCAGCTTTTCTTGCCTCCTCCACTCTTATTATTTTGGCTCATGGGCACCCTGGGCCCTCCCTGCATGGCCATTAGCCTCACCTGGCTTGGCCATGCTTTTACGCACGGCAATGGGGTCTTTCCTCTTCCACTTCTGCAGCTCCTCCTGCATCTTGTCGATCTTGGCTGGATTGAGGGCCCACAGGCAGCCCTTGCGAGAGGAACTGCCTGATTTGTTCTCTACCTTCTCGAAGCACTTGTTAAGAGACAGGTTGTGGCGGACAGAATTCTTCCAGCCATCAGGCGCCGTCTGCCAGAGCAGAGCAAGACAAGAATTCAGGTCGGGGTCACGATGCCAGAAAACTCCTTTGCTATCTGGGCACAGAACTGCCACCCACTCTGGGGCTTGTCGTCCTCATCAGCACCCAGCCCACGCTCGGTACCCTTCAGTAGTGGGGCAGGGGTGGGCAAGAACCTTGATCACCCTTATTATCACCTAAAATCTGCCTTCGTCCTACCCCATGCCCTTCAGAGAGGGCTGTTGAGGTGGTTCATAAAGGAAGGGCTGGTGGGCGCTGCAGACGGCCCCACCCCTCCCCAGCCTGGGGTTGGACCACTCCCCACTGGGTCCCCAGGCCTGTGCTTGGACCCGTCTGCGGAGGGGGACTCACTACGCTGAGCTCTCCCTGCTGTGAGTTTGTCTCTGGGCTGTAGGTCCGTGAAGTCCTCTGAGTGTGAGGACATGTGTGTCCCTGAGAAATGAGTGTGTGTGAGAAAGTCTCTCTGGGGGTGTGTGTGGGTGTCCATGATTGTATGTGTGTGTGGTTGTGAGTGTTCGTATGTGTGTGCCCAGGGGGCGTGGCCTGGTGGGGAGGCCAGCCCTCAGGCGGGCGGTGCTCATGCCAACAGAATAAACACCCATTAGGAGGCCTGGTCACGCCACCAGTGCAGTAATTGCGCCCAGGGAGGGTTGTAAAAACTACTAGGCTGACTCAGTTGGGTGAGAGGCAGTGGCGGGGGTGCCAGGGGGCACCCTCTGTCCCCCCACCTCCAGCTCTGTCCCAGGCTCTGTGACAGCCCTGGGCCCAGCAGGGGTGACTGTGGGCGGAGCGCCTGCTCTGGCTGGTGAGGTCCCTCTGCCCTCGGCCCCCGGCCCCTCTCCCTTCCAGCTCACAGTCTCTGCTTAATGAGGGGCAGCCACTCCCTCCTCCCCAGCTCACTTGCCCCAGGGAGCAGTCAGGCTGAATCATGTCCAGCAGAACTGGGCCCTGATGCCAGCGTCACTGCAAGTAGCTCGCAGGAGCTGCTGGAGCCTTTCTCAGGGGCCGCTGGCCTGGGTCAGGGGGCTGGTTGAGATGACCCCCCCAAGGCTCCCAGGGTCATGAGAGAGAATTCTTGAGCCACCAGACCAGCCAGCTGGGGAATTCAGCTTCAGCTCCCACGACAGTCCTTACTAGGAGTCAAGGCTGTGTTGCCCTACTAGGAGTCAAGGCTGTGGGCAGAGTTAATGGGCACTGGGCCCTTTTATGGCCCCATAAATCTGTGATTTGGGGGTGCCAGGGCAGCCCCCACCCCAGCCACTTCCTGTTTGGAAGAGGGATGGTCAGCACCAGCAATTACGTCCAGTGGCTGGAACTTCCCCAGTCCCACATCTCTGACTCACAGGGCTTCAGGACGCGCACCTCAGCTGGCTTGGGCATGAGTGCTGCCCACCCCAGGGTCCACTCTGTCCTTGCCCAGAAAAATGACCTTCAACTGGGGAGTGAGTGATAGAGGGGGCAGAGGATCTTTGAACTGATTTCTTAGGTGGGTCAGAGGGGAACTGTGAGAGTTGGAAGGAACTTACGCGCCAACAGGTCCAACCTGACCATTTTACAGACTGGGAAACTGAGGTCCAGAGAAGAAAGGGTCTAGCCCTAGATCACACAAGGAGGCGGTGACAGAGCCCAGACTCCAATTCTGTTCCCTAACTAAGGGCCCTGCCCAGCTCACCCCATAGGACTGCTTTCACCATCTGGGGCCTGACCCATCCTCACAGATGCTTTCTCTCTGAAGTCAAATGTAAACTTGGGAGTGAGGGAGTGATGCAACTGGCTAAGAACAACAACTGGAACCAAAAAAAAAAGCAGTTAGACCTCTTCACTACTCAGCCCTATAAAACAGGGATTACACAGCTCCCAGGAAAAATAATTAAGCCAGGAAGATGAGACGTAGGGAGGGGCTGGGAGTTGGCAGGGAAGACAGGCTGAGAGGAATGGGGCAGGGCCCTCACTTCCCTCTCTCTGGCCTGGCTCCTTGAAGCCCTAGGGGACCCTCTAAAAGCTTTATAGGCCAGGGAGACTTTGGTCCCCTGACTTGCTGGGGTAGAGGGGCAGCTCTGGATACTGGCTTTGATGCTTCTTGAATCCCAGTGACAACTCTCCTTCCTCCTCTCCCTTCCAGGACCTTTGATGGATGACCATACTTTTTCATTCTTGGCCAGAACTCTGGCCATCTTACCCACTCCTCATCTGATGGCAGCTCGGCAAGTACAAGCTTGTTTGAATATCAGCCTCAAATTACCCCCAGGCAGCATAGTTGGGAAGATGGTGGGGCCAGAAATCACTGGCAGGTGGAGCTGGGTTCTGGATTACCTGGGCCGCAGCTCCCACCCTCTGCCTGGGTAGAAGGTGAGACTGTATCCACTAGGGTGCAGGCCTTGGAGAAGGCACTCCTCACACGCAAGCTCTGACCTCCCCTGCACCCACCCGAGAAGAAGGGGTTTTTGTTGGAGGGCCTGGGGAGCATCAGACAAGGGAAGTGGGTGGTGTGGGAAGCCAGAGAGCTTGAGCCGGCAAGTGATCCCACTTGATGTTTGGCCTTGAGCAAATGGAGAGAAGGGCATCTGTCCTGCCTCTAGGGAGGGAGTTTGCTAGAGCCCCAGAAGCCCCTTCTGTGGATGATAGAAATTACTGATAGATCCCGTCCATGGGAAGGTCAGGTGAACGAGCCAGTTCCCTAGGACACTCTAAGACCATGAAGCCCACACTCTGCTTTCCGGCAGAACTGCAGCTGAGCCTGCCGCCCACAGAAGCAGATCCTAATCTCTCCCGGGAAGGAAATGAGTTCTGCAGTCCCAGCATCCTGCGTCACCTTGGCTGGCCAGCTCCTACCCAAATTCCTCCAGTCCTACAGCATCCTGGGGCCAGCGGTGGGAACAGCCTCGCATTTCTTCCCAAGCTCTCTCTCCCCATTTGGGGTAGGTGGATGCTCCTTGAAGCCTATCAGAATTGCCATGTCCACCTTCCACCAGCATGAGGTCTGACTCCAGCCTGCTGTGTGACCTTTGGTGAATGGCTTGAGCTCTCTCTTCCTCACACAGAACTGTCCTTCTGAAGTGGAGACAAGGGGAAGCATGTGGGGGACACACCCTCTCCTGGCTTTCATTCAAACTCATCTCCCACCTCCCAACGAAATCCTCTGGTTCCAGAGAGGCCTGGCCTGCCCAGGACTTGGGGCTGGTGGGGTGCGGTGGATTCGGGGCTCACCTTGAAGTAAGGAAAGTGCTCCGTCATAAAATTGTAGATCTCGCTGACGGGAAGGCTCCCAGTTTTACTGTTCTTCAGGGCCATGAAGATGAGGATGCTGAAGGCAGAGAAAGTTCTGAGAGTTTGAACCTCTGATCTGGCCTGGAGTCTTTCCCCACCCCCCCGCCCTGGCTGGAATAGTCAAGGAAGAATAGCCTGCTGCAGAATTCACGCGTGAGAGGCCCTATGGGGGCCAGAGGAGAAGGAATGAGAAGTGTCCACTGAAGTCAGGAATTACTGATATACAATGGTCTCGTGGCATCTGAGAGAGCTGGGTTACAATCCTGGCTTTAGCCACTCACTAGCTGTGTGACCTTGGGTGAGTGCCTTAACCTCTCTGAGCCTCAGTTTCCTCAGCTTTGAAGTGAAGAGAGTAATAGCTATCTCAGAGTTGTGAGGATTAAGCATGCTGCCTAGCACATAGAAGGCACTCATTAAATGGAAGCTGTCATTACCAGTCAGCCTTCAGCCGATTGCATGAATGTTGGATAGTAAGGGAGGGGATTAAGGTTTTTTGAGTCCCTACAAAGTGCCAAGCATATTCTCTCACTTAATCCATCCAAAGGCCTGAATATTGCAGTTTTTTTTTTTTTTAACAGATGAATAAACAGAGGCTCAGAAAGATTAAGTAACTTGCCTGATGTTTCACAGCTAATAAATTCAGAGCTTAGAGTAGAACCCAGTTCTACTGGACTCCAAAGATTGCATGTGCTCCTTTCTGCTCATCATCCGGCCTTCCACAAACCCCTTCTCTGTGCTCCTGGATAATGTTTAAGTTCCTTTTCCTTCTCCTGAGCTCATACTGGCTGATGACCTGACCCCAGGAGGAGCCTGGCACAAAGGAGGTCGAGTATCGATGTTGGTTAGATGAACGAAAGTTCAGATGGCAGGTCTCCCAGATGGGCTGGGGGCTGCTGGCCTGGTACTTATAACCCCAGCGCCAGAGAAGTTGCACCAGATCTGGCAGATGCTGGATAACTGAGCCGCATCTGCAGACCTCATCCCTCACTTACTTCCAGCAGAGCTTTGGGGTGAAGCTTCTCTCTATATCTGGGGAGGGAGGGAGAAGGGGGGAAGCATCCCCCCTAAACTCTCGGTTTCAGGCCCTGGGCCCCAGGAAGCTAGAACTTAGCGGGCTCATCCAGGGTACCAGCACCTGCTGAGTTGAGCCACAGACATGGCTCCCCAGGGTGAGATGGGAGGTCAGAGGTGAGCTAGTCAATCTCCCTGCCCCGTGCTGGAATCTTCTCTATAGCATCCTTTGGAAGTCCACTAGCTATGACTTCCACTCCCTGCCATTACCCTTATACCTCAAGGGATTCCATGTCTCAGTTTCCCCAGGGTTCTCTCAGCCCTCTTCCTTCTACCTCAGGAGTGCTAAGAAACGTACCTGTAGGAGTAAATGGGTTTTGGGAAGAGAGGCTGGTGCCCATCGGTGCTGGCCTGGGGTGCAATCCGCTGGTATGGATAGTGTGAGGAGCCCAGGTAGGGTACAGGGTAGCTGCTGCCACCTGGCGAGTACTGTAGAGGTCAAAGGGGCAGAGTGTTTGCCATGGTAACCAGTTTTCCCAAGGAAGGGGGCCCCTTCGCCCCATTCATATACATCCAGAGAAGGAACTGAGGCTAGATTCTTCTCTCATGTGGTCCACCACCATGGTCATGGGCCCCAAAGGCAGAGCTGTCTGAGGATGCTGGCCAAGGATGTGGCTATCTGCGGGCCTGTGAGGAGATCCACATTCCAGAATTCAGGATCTCAGAGGCCTCAGAGCTCCCTTCCTCCAGCATCTTTCTCTCAGGTCTCTAGGTACTCTGGTTGCCATGGTGATAGGACAGGAGTTGGGCTAGAGAGTGTGAGGGGTAGCCCAGGCCCCTGTACCCTTCTGGGCGGGCACTCCAGACCTCTCTGGTATCTCCTGGAGTGGTTGGGCTGGAAGTGGGGTGTCCAGCCTGGGCATTTGCTGGGCACTGCCACCTTTTATGAGTTTCAGTGGCTCTTTGAAAGGGCTGGTCATGATGGTGGGCAGGTGAGGGTAGGAGGTGGTTTTTATGGCAAAGGGAGTGGCTGTGGTGCCAGGGATGGTGTTTTATGGGGGTGAGGGTGGGTAGGAGACTCTGACTCCCCCATCTGCTCCAGGCCGAAGTGATCTTTCCAGGTCACCCGAGAGACACTTAGTGACTGAGTCACCTCTCTGCAGGTTCCATAAAGCCCTGGGTGTGGCTATCTTGTTTGAGGAGGGGGTGCATAAAATAGAGGGCATCAAGACAGGGCTGGGCATGACGAGGCCGTCTAGGGTCTGGTAGTCCCTTAGCCCTACTGTGGCTCAGTCCCTGTTGGGCCAGGCTGCCTCAGGGACATTCCTACCCTGGGTCAGACCGTGAGCCTCAGGAGGGCTCGGCTATTCCAGCCAGGCTCGTCATGGAGTGAGGATGATCCCTCATGTGTTCCCTCTGCTTCCCTCCTTCTCTTTCTTTCTCCCCACTAAGCAGGCAGTCTGACCAACACACCCCCATCCCCCGCCCACGTGCCTGCCTCCCTGGCTTGGCGAAGATCAAGGCCAATGCCAAAGAGCTGGGAGCAGAACCTGCTCCACAGGCAGGGCCTGTCTCAGTGCCAGGCTGCAGGTGGATGAAGCTGGGCGCTGGGCAGCCACTTGCTCTGTCTTGCCCGGCGACTCCTGGGAGCTGCTTGGCTGTTCTAGGGCTCTTTTCTTTCTCTTTTTAAAAACCTCCATCCCATGCGAGTGTGGGGCAATTACCTGGCTTCCTGTACATCTGGGAGGAGCTGAGGCTGGGCAGTGGGGTGGGAAGGGGGATAGGGCCAGAGATGATGGGGACCTGGAACCTCCAACTGGGAAGGCCCCCTAACTTCACTCCTGGTCCCACCCTGTCTAGGCTAAAGGGAAGTTTGAGGCCAAGGCCACATAAGATGGTGGCTGACCCAGACGAAGGCCCATCGTTCCCTGGCCTGCTCAGCCTTGTGTGTCACCCCATTTACTCCTTTTCTCTTTGCTCAGTCCTTTTCTAGCTCTCCTCTTCTCTCCCTTTTTGGTTCACATCCGGCCCTGCCCCAGTCTCAGTCTCACTGCCTTTCCTGAGACCTCTCAGGCACTGCCAGGGTCTCAGACAAGCCCCAGCCACCCCAAGAGAAGGGCAATTGCTTCCCTCCCCATGAACCCCTGTTCCCCACCCCAGGTGGCCCAGCCTGAGATTCAGGGCCCTGCTGTCCCTACCTGCCCATCCAGGTGTGCACACACACACTCGCGCACACACACACCCGCACACCACACACACATGTAATATCCTGAGACCCTGGGGAAAATTGCCCACCTGCCCCAGACCCACCTGGTGGAAGGGGGGCTGGGAAGGACAGTACATATGCTGCAAGGGGGGCTGGTAACAGTACATCCCTGGACCACTCTCCAGAGGTGGGGGCTTGACCTTGACTTCTGACCCCTGCTGGAAGGAAAAAAAAACAGATGACCAGGCTGGACCATATTTTTCTTCCTTTTTCTCTTCTGTGTCTCGAACCTTACACAAAAGCAACCCCTACTTTGCCTCCCCCAGAGCTTATTCCTGGAGAACAAATAGAGAACAGAGAAGGGCAGGGATTTTCCTGAGGGAACTCAGCAAGTTAGTGGTGGAGCTGAGGCTGGAACTGACAGGGCTCCCCACCACCCCCACCTCCCTGCAGGTGAGAGACTGAGACTGGGCTGTCTGGGGACATGGGGGAGACTTGTCATTGGTCACACTGAAGCTGGGGTAGGACCAGCGGTCTCCCTGGAATGGCACAAGGCTGCACTGCCTGACCCCACTCACCAAGCCTGGCTCAGGACTTGCTTGCTGGGTCAGAGCCGCCAGCCCCTCAGAGCAGGTCTGCAAAGGACCACTGCTCTAGAATTCCCATTGCAGAGCCATGGTGAGGGGAGCACAGGAAGTGGCCAGAGAGGTTGGTCCAGCTGGGGCCCCCAAGGCCCTGCCACTTCCTCTTCTGCAAAGCCCAAGGGAACTCTGGCAGGCTCTCTGGAGGGGGCTAGCGAGTCCCCTCTGCTCTGGCCACCCCCAACTCAGAGCCTCTGCTCTCTGCTCTGGGGAGTCTACACAGTTGCTGGTCTGCTGGAGCCCCGTGGCCTTTCTCACTCTGGCAGAGGGAGCCTGCAGCTGCTGCTGGCGGTGGTGGCCAGATCCTGGCCCCCATGGGTTGTGAGCCCCACATGGAGCCCCCAGGGGCCAGCATAGAGTTCTACCCAGAGTAGGGCCAGGCAGAGTGTGCAGCTAGGTACAGGAAGGTAAACAAGGCCAAGAGCAGGTGGACCATTCTTCCTGGGGTTACCAGGGGCCTTGGGAACCAGCATCTGGGCCCAGAGGGTCAAATCAGCTGTGAGCTCTTTCTGGATGTGCCCTGGGGCTGCTGATGCAGAGATAACCCTAATCATAGAATCTCAGGTCTAGAAGGGCCACAAACACTATGTCCAGCCCTATGATTTGGCAGATGATGGGGCTGAGCTCATAGAAGGGAAGTGATGTGCCCAAGGTCACTCAGAGAGTTGACCAGCCTGCTGTGGGTCTCTGGGCCCAAGCTCTTCTCTACATTGTGTGTGTGTGTGTGTGTGTGTGTGTGTAAGTGTGTAAGAAAGAGGGCTCAAACTTCAGCCTCACTTCTTATAGGCTGAGAGACACCTTGGGCAAGTCACTTGGTCTCTATGGAGCCTCAGTCTCCTCATCTGCAAAATGGGGTTAGTGGGAACTCTTTAGAGGGTTGTCATGAGGATTAAACAGGGCACTTGAAAGAAAGCCTCTGGCACAGTGACCACGGGCTGGCACTGAGTGGACATTTAGGGGGCAGTAACTGATATGATGGTCCCTTTACTGGGGGCTGCTGCCACGTTCAATGGGCCTGAGGAAGACGCCGTCAAAGGGCCCCAGAACCAGAAGCAGACTCCGTCTTGACCACAACTGGTAGGTGCCCAGCGCCTTCTCTATCTTCCACGCCTGGGAAACAGGCTTTTGTTGGGGGTGGCTTGTGGATAGAATGGGAGACTGTTTGAAAGCAAGAGGTAAGGAGAGCTGGTGGGCATCTGGAGTAGGCACAGCCCAGGCTGGGGAGTGGGGAGCAAAGCTCCCTTTAGTCTTCCTCTTCCCAAGGCAACAAGCCTATGAGGTACTATTAATGATACTTTTCTGATGAGGCTCAGAGAGCTTAAGTGACTTGCCCAAGGTCACACAGCTTGTGGGTATGGCTATGAAAGGAAATGAGCTTTCAAGGTGCTTTCAAGGTATTTCTATGAATATACACAGGCCTCACTCTGGGTAAAGAATGGGGCCAGAGTGTCCTTTGAGAAGACTTAAGTCCTCCCTCAACTCTGTAGGCTGATGCTGGAGAGAACATTGTGCCCTGTGGCTCCTCCCTAAACCCTTTCTCTTGGCCTCTGGAATGTGTTTTTCTTCTCACATTTGCATATGGGCGTGTAGGTCTGGCTGGAGATTCTTGACACTTAAACAAACAGAGAGAAGCTGCACACTGGAGTCCTGACTCAGGAGCCTCTGGGAAGCTTCCAGCTTCCTCGGTCTGACCGGCCTCCCCAACCTTGTCCCCTCCACGCCAGGCCAGGTCAGCATCCCCTCCCCAGCTGACCTGGAGGCCCAGAATGAAGCCTGGAGTCCCCAGCTCTCTGAGCTTGCTGCTTTCCTGGTGCACACTGACCCTGAGCGGAAAGGTCTGGAAAGGGGTGGCGGGGGGTTTGTTCTGGGCTGCCAGGAATTGGGATGGGGGTAGGTGGGATGGCCGCCGGCCACTGGTACTCACCAGGACTTGGGGGCTGTGCTCCCGGCTGGGGTAGGGGAGCCCGTTGCACCAGGCCTCTGCTGGGAAGCCGGACAGGAAGGCCTCACGCTCCCCCACATCCGTGGGGATCTCCTCGAAGGCCTCCAGCGCCCCTGGGGTCTTAAAGGAGTGTCCAGCGAGGGCCAAGGCGGTCTGGGCCTCAGGGAAGACGTCGTCATGGAAATGCCGCTGGTATGGATGGAAGGGCACGTGGCTGCCCTTGAGGAAGCGCCCGGGGCTGCTTGCCGGGCCCTCCTCAAAGCCGAAGCCGGGGTACTTGTCTGAGGGTGAGAGCCGGAAGGGGCCCAGGCCAGGGCCAGCTGGGCAGTGGACCTGCTCGGAACCTGGTGACGCGGCGCAGGGGCTGTGTGGAGGCAGTGAGGGTGCCCTCTCTGGAGGGCCATCGGGCACGAATGATGAGCAGCTGAAGCCGGCATGCTTCTGGGGTGGACAGAGGGTAGAGAGCCTGTGAGCGGAGACTGCACCGGGACCCTACTCTGTGCTAAGGTAAAGGGTCTGCGGCTGAGCTCTGGCGAGACATAGCCTGCCCTTGGAAGCCCCAGTCTGACGAGAGCACGCAGCTTCTAAACCTGGGTCGCCCCAGTAGGATGGATGCACAGCCCTGCCCTGGGAAGGCCCCAGACTGAAGGGAGAAGCAGAGGCCCAGGTCTGACACTTCTGGATCTGGGAGTCACTGGGTACTTATTTGCTGGTGGAAGGGACAAGACAGATGCAGGCAGGTCCCTGGGGGGTGGGGGTGATGGTCCCCCTGCTGCTCGTGCACCTCTCAGGTCTTGGCCTCAGCCTGGGCCTAAGTGCCTGGTACTTACGTTCTGTGGGGCAGGGGAGCCTGGGAGGCCCGGTGCCTGCATGTGGTCCCCTTGGGGCTCGCCCTCCAGTCTGGTGGGGCCCGGCAGCGTGACGTCAGACTGCGGCAGGAGTAGCGACACCATCACCCAGTCCTGGCCTCGAAGAAAGCCAGCTGTGATGAGTGTGAGGAACACCGTCCAGGGCTGACCAAGCCCAAGCGCACCACCTCCACTCCCACCCCGTCCCTGGGCCGGGACCCTGACTCCAGCCAGATGTCTGATGAGAGGGGGAAACAGACAGACAGAGACAGATACACAGACAAACTGAGAGAAACATCGGAAACAGAAGGAAGCAGATAAACAATGTGAGAGACAGAGTATGAAGGACACAGAGAGAGAGAGAGGCTGGTGGACTCGAGGGCACTTGGATGCCTGGTGGCCCCGTGAGCCTGGCAGGCATGCCCCACGGCACTGGGGATGCCACCACCGGCCCACTGTGGAACGCGTGGCATATTTGGTTTTCTCCTATGTCCTCCACACTCCAAAGTACATGTGACTTTGTGCAGGCCAGTGCCCTTTCTGAGCTTTGCACTCACCTTTCGAAAAACTCAGGGCCTATGCTAGGTGACATGTGAGGGCTCTTTCTGTTCAGACCTTCTAGAATTATAGGAGAACTCTGTACCCAGCACAGTTGAGTGGTTAAGAGGACTCAGCTCAAAGCCAGCCTTTGCCTTTCCTTGCTAGCTGTGTTAGCGAAGTTCTCTGAGCTTCAGCATCAATCATCTGCAAAAACAGGGAGAGAGAGAGGGCCGCCCTCATGGGGATGCCGGATTAAATGAAATCATGCACATGAAGAATTTAGCACAGTGCCTAGCATGTCGTAAGTGCTCAATAAATGCCAGCTCTCGTTATTAATATCATTATTAGTACTCGTTATTAATATCATTATTAGTATGGTTTTTTTTTAACATCTTTATTGGAGTATAATTGCTTTACAATGGTGTGTTAGTGTCTGCTTTATAACATTAGTATGGTTCTTACTACTACTACCCTCATGTCTCTGCCTTCCTTCTCCACCATCTGCAAAGGGCAGTTTCTCCTGAATTTATTCCTCTTTGCCCAAGTAGTTTCTGAGAAAGGCCACCCTTTGCTGAGAGCCTGCTCCGGACTGGCCACTGTGTAAATGATTAGGAGAATTTTCTCATTGGTTTGTCAGAATAATCCTGTGAGTGAGGGACGTTATTAACCTCACTTTCCAGATGAAGAAACTGAGGCTCAGAGGGGTTAAGTGACTTGCTCAAGTCACACAGCTAATCCTTGATAGAGTCAAGTTTTGAACCCAGATCTGTCTGACTCTGAAGGCTACACTCCTTAGTCTCTTCATTTGTTAGGGGTCAGAGTGGGGGGGTGCATGGGCTGGGCGCCAAACGACAAGAAAAGCACGAGGTTTACACATACCCAAGACCCCCTCCGGCAGAGCAGGAGAACTGCATTTCCCCAGCCCTGCTCTCCCAGGAGCTCTGGGAGGGAGGGATGGCCGTGGTGGCCCCATGTGCCCAGCCTGGGGTTGGTACATCTTTGCTAAATAAGCTCTCTCCTTCATTTGACAAGGGGGTAGTGGGGACAAAGAAGGGAGAGCAATTGCCCAAAGTCCCTCAGAGGATCAGTGGCAGAGGGGGCTAGGAGCTGGGGTCCAGGTGGGGGCCTGGTGGAAGCTCTCCCGCCCCTTCAAGAGTCTCCACCGCCCCTTCTCCATGTCCCGGTGCCGCTCACTCGGCAATGCTAAATGTGGCGTGACCAGGGAAGCGCCGAGCTGGCCGTAACTGGACACCACGGTGGAGCAGGCCTGGGGCCCGAGGTGCAGGGCAGCCCATCTCCGGCTCCGCATGATTGCCCGGCCTGGCCCCTGCTCCCTGGACAGCCCCTGGACAGCTCTGGCCCGCCTGCCACTCCTGGCCCTGGTCCAGAGATGCTTTCCCAAGGCCTTCTCCAGCCCTACCAGAGGCAAGGCTGGGCCCCTTCCTCCCCCAGGTCTTGGGCTTTGTAACACATGGGGCGGTGGTCACTCTCCTCTCCAGAGGCAGAAGAACATATGGTTAAGAGCAAAGGTTTTGGATTTGGGCTGACCCAAGTTTGAGTCCCAGCTGTGTCACTTCCTGGCTGTGTGACTTTGAAAAAACGGTGTAATTCTCTGTATCTCCTTTTGCTCCTCTGATAACAGGGCTTGTGGACCCACCTCCCCCCTTGTGGAGAGAGGGATGAGGCTGCCTTAGCCCCTGACCCCTTTCTCGAGTAGCTGGTGGAGCTCTTAAAGTTGCATTATCTAGTTCAGAAGCTCTAGAGTCAGGATTGGGTTTGAATCCCAGTTAACAGTGGGACTTTGGTTGGGCAACTCGCTCAGCGTCCTTCCTCGGACCTCAGTTTCCTCATCTATAAAATAGGGCTAATAGCACGTACCTCTCTGGAGGGTTAAATGATATATTGCTTGCAAATAGCTTAATGCATAGGATGTGCTCAGTAAATGATAGCTATTATTAATAATTAGCAGTGGGACAGAGTTATTCTAAATGATGAGCTCTGTGGGTAAGGACCAGGAGAGCAGAGGGAACTCCTCTTTGCTGCCTCCCACCTCCGTCTCCCTGACCTCATCCTCCCCCATTGGCAGAGGCTAAACTTCCCTCCTCTTGACCCTCTGGCCTCAGAGATCATTTTAGCCTTTCCCCTGAGGGAGAATGGCTGCAGAAACTCCCAGGGATTAGAGTAGGAAGGAAGGGGAGGTGACTCTTGCTTTGGATCCCTCAAGAGGCCTCTCTGATGGTTGCAGTGTCCGGGCTCTGGCATCTGCATTCAGGAGGAATCTTTCATTGAAGACTAACCTTTACGCTACCTGCTACAGTTTCAGGGGGCACAATAGGATGTGTGTCTGCAAATATCGTCAGCAAACCAGTGCAGGAGGTCCAGTCAGCTCTCCTCCTTGCTTGGATCCCAGGAGCTCCCCCTGATGGCACTCATGACCCTGCCACTCAGTGTGGGCTTTCACAACCCACAACCTGCTCTCTTTTTGCGCTAGAGCTAGGCCAGGGCTCTCAGTGGTGGCCCTGGGGTCCCTTGGACTGTAAGGACTTTCCTAATCACAACTCCACATCTATAAGCACTCTGCAGTTTACAAAGCACCTTCGTATCTATCATCTCATTTCATCCTCCCTTTGCCCCAGAGAGTAGCAGGCAGTGGTGTGCTGGAGCCAGCTGCTACGGACTTGTTAGGGCCAACTCTACCCAATTCTTTCCAAATCCATTTTTGGTGAAATTGGCCCAAATTGGCCTTGGTGGGAATATTTACCCAAGGAAATTTGCAAATGCTACAAATTAGTCCTTTTTTTTTTTTTGGAGAGCTGTTGGGTGAGCATTTATCATACACCACTGGTAGGGGAGAAATGTCATTAATCCCATCTTTCAGGGGAGAAGATTAAGGCCCAGAGAGAAATGACATGCCCAGGGCCACATAGTTAAAACTGAAAACCACATCTCCTGAGTCTCAGGCCTCAGAGCCCCAGTTACGCCCCCAAACCACTCCAGGGGTGCAACGCTGGCAAAACTTTAGCAGAAGACCACTTTAGTATCCAGGTAGTCTGTCTACCCCCTACTCTCAGAACTTTTCCTCCTTCCATGATCCTTGAGGAGTGGGAGGGCAGGGGTAGGGATAGAAGAAGTAGACCTGATCTTCCCTGGAGTCGGAGGGAAGAAAGAAATGGTCCTCTAACCTGAGTAGGAAGCATGACGAGGAAGAAATTCCTCAGAAAGAATGACCACAGGATCAACAACCAGTGTTATCAAATCTCTGCTCTGTGTCCTTCTCACAAACAGCCAGGCCTTTTGTCCCTTCTACCCAGCATATCTCCCCACCCCTCAGAGACTCTTTTCCCAGTACCCCAGGATTAAGGCAGAGGGGGCATTTGTGGGGTAGGAGCGGGGGACATCCTGTTTGCTGGTTGTGTGACCTTGGACAAGTCACTTCCCCCTTTCTGTACTCAGTTTCGTTATAAGTAAAATGATGCGCTGGGACCATTTGCATCTAAAGATGCTGAAGCTGGTCCTGTGGATGTGTATATGGTCCACAGAGCTGTCAGCTAGGCCCTCATCTCTGCCTTTTCTTCAGGAGGGACCTCTCTGAGGAAATCCTCAAGGGGACCAGGAACAGCTGGGTGAGTTATTATACCCCAGAAAGGAGGTGCTGTATTATCACCCCCATTTTATAGACGAGGAAACTGAGGCTCAGAGAGGTTAACCTGACTTGCCCAAGTTCACTCAGCTAGTAAATGATGCTCCCCAGGATTCAGACACAGGCTTCAAAGCTAGAATGCTTAACCACTATGCTACACAGCCCCACCTCAGGAACACCTCAACTTCCTTGCTCACACCTGGAAGCCAGAGTGGCAGGTGGGGGGCAAGGTTGGAGGTTTCCTTGGGAGGGTCTGTTCCTGTACCCTCTGTGAGCGGCTGAGTCACAGAGGACACTAAGGGCCCTCACTGGACTCTACACACTCCCTCCCACGCGGGCTGCTCCTACCCGCCCTTTACAGAGAGGTGGAGATGGTAGAGTTCCACCTTAATGGTTTCTGTTGCTGGCTGTGGCAGCATGTTTTACAAGGGGTGGGGACCGTGCCCAGTGCTGCCTGTGGCCCCACCCAGGGCTCCACCCTCCCGGCTGCTGGGAGGGGTCTCCTGGAGCAGTTTGGTAGTTGCCTAGTGGGGGTCGCAGGGAAGGGCCTGGGGGCCACCCCTGAGGCTGGACACCCAGGATACTGGGAGTCTGGGGTTTCTAGCTCCTCTGCTCCCATCAAGGTTGGGGGTTCTGAGGCCAAAATCCTGTCCCCTCTGGCTCTTGACCCTGGCTCGGTATCAGGAAGTGGGTCAGCTGCCCCTGCCTTGAGATCTGATTAAAGCACTCTGAGAAGCAACTACAGATGAAAAGGGCAGCGGGTGGAGTGGGGAATAAGAACAAAGGATGAAGAGTGATCATGTCCTCCATGTGATGCTTTCCTCAAATCTGAGCCACTGACACCTGCAGCTGAGTCGTTCCCATTCCCCAAACCAGGGCTCTCCTGAAGCCACTTCAGTCATTCCTCTGCCTCTGGAAGTAGGCTTGTCTTAGAGCAGCACTCGGTATGCCTGTCCTGAAAAAGCACTTGAACCACCTTCCATGCCTGGGGCTGACCTGGAAGTTCTTCCAGATGTCTAACCTTAATCTCTCTTGTAATCTCAGTCCTCTTGCCCTATCCTTCCTGCCATTCACCAAGGGCTAGTAAACGGCCATGGACTCATCCCCCCAGCAGGGTGGGTCCCAGCCTTGCTGTGGATGTCTAACTCCAACAGCTTCCTGTTCCCCAATTCCCCTTTGCCCAGAACCCCCCCTTCCTTTCTACCATCCCTGACCATCGTGGGCAGCTTCCCATCTCTCCAGCCCGTCCCCAGCCCCTGCCACCCAGCCTTGGCCCCAAAGGAGCTGAATCCAAGCACTCACAGTAGGCTCTGGGCCATGGCAACCATCACGGCTTCGGGGAGTCATTCAGCCCAGGAACTCCCCAGGAGCTTCCACCGAGGTATAAATACTCCCACATGCCTGGACCAGCCCCCTGCCTGAGGGCTGGGGCGGGGCTGCCTCCCCAGGCCGGCAGGCAGGTCACATGCCCCATAAATGCCACTGGACCACAGGCCCTTCCCAGCAGCCCTGGGGAGACCAAGTGGGGCCTGACATCCTTGGATGGATGGATGGATGATGGATGGATGGATGGAGGGATAGGTGGATGAATGGAAGGATAGGTGGGTGGGTGAAATGGACAGCTCAATGGATGGACAGATTGATGGGTGGACAAATGACTGGATGGAAAGCTGGATAGATGGACAGACAGATGAATGAATGGACAGTGGGACAGATTAATGGGTGTCCTTGAACTGCCTATGGATGCTCATTTGGTAGATGGGAAGAAAGAGGTGCTGGTTTCAAGGAAATAAGAAATGCTATCCTTCAAAGCTCCCATCCATCTCTTTCTGAGACACACCTACCAGGCCCCCTTTTCTCCTCTGCTATGGGCACCTGGTCTGAGAGATTGGCTCTGCTGGGTTCTCCCTACTCCTTAGGTGACTCTTTCCAAGACACTTCCCACCTAAACACCCCCAACCCCCAGGAATCTTTTGGTCTTTGGTGTCATTCATGGCCTGTCTTTTCCTCCCTCCTGCCTACTCTGGAGTTCAGGCTCTGAGGCTGTGAGCCCATCTCCAGATCTTGCTCCCAGAAGCAAGGTCATCTTGCCCTCCAAGTTTAGCAGGGGGAGGGGGAGGCAAAATTCTCACTTCCAAGATCATGAGACCCTTACATGTGCAATTTAGGGAGAAGGTCACTTCCACCCCCCACCTTCCCCAGGAATTTTTAAAGGCATGACTGGGTCTGATGGTGAGAATAGGTCTGGCAAGGGACTCGTATGTGAGCCAGGTGACCTAGAGCCCCTGGGGCCTGACTAGAGAGCTGGGCTCCTGAAGGGTGGGGATTCCTTGCTTGCTTAGTCCTCCCAGGGTGCAGTGTTCAGAAAGCAGTGGTCTGATTTCCAAAGAAAGTTCCTTCTAATCCTCAGTCTGCCTAGCTGTGAAAGGGATCGAAGAGCGGATGGTGAGGTGGGCAGTGACTGAAGGGACAGGAGGATTTTTCACAGATGGTAAAATATGGCCTTCTTCCTTCCTTACAACACGCTTCTTCTAGCCACACTGGCTAAAGAGGGTAGGGGAAGGGGCTGGGGGGGTGGGATGAAATTGGTCTCCTCTGAGCACCCATTATCTCTGTGATCCAGTGTCCCAGAAGTCCTGCCCCCATAACAAAGTCGCTCAGGGCTGAGCCTGGTGGTCCCACCTCCAGCCTCCTGTGGGCTGCTCTAATAACTGGCTGTGGAGTTAATTGGCTGTGCTGGTGATTGGTGGCTGAGGGTATGAGAGGTGAGACCCACAGGGATGACTGGGGCCTTGTTTCACCTCATCCCCTAGATTGGCATTTATTATCTCAGAAACCCCCAGCTGCCTTACAAAGCCCGCCTGTTCCCGCACAGGGAGTCCTTCCGATCAAGGACCCTAGAATCTCCTCTCCCAGCTCTGCCATCAGCGTGGACTAGTCAACAGAAATTAACCTCATTTCCTCCTTTATAAAATGGGATCCTCTTCTTTGCCCTACGTACCTCACCTGGCTGTCCTGGGGACTGAGTGAGAAGCAGGGTGTCAAAATGCTCTGAGGAAGATAAACCGACACCATCTTGCCTGGCGCCCCTGCCTCCTCCCCTGGGGTCCCAGGCCCATAGGATTTCAGGAGAGGGATGTGGGCTGAGATCTTTGCCCCTTCAACCATTTGCCCCTCCCTGGGTGCTCCACATAGGAGGGATCCAGAACCCCTTCTGCCTGCTCACCTTACTGGGGGCTTGAGATGGCTCAGGGACATACCATCCCTTGAGCCAGGGGCCTCTCGTGCTCTGTACATATTATTGTCATAAGGAGTGCTCATTATTACCAATCTATTATTAGGGATATTAATCCCACCACCACTACTAATGATACAGATCTAGTACCAGACAAATACATACAGGTGGCACTTCTCCTCCAAAGCCATCCAGAGCACACGTACACACACACAGATCCTCCTGGGCTTGGCATTGTCATCCCAAAGAACTTTCTCTCCAAAACCCTTCCCACCTTGGGCAGATTGGATATGATCATGAGAAGGCCCCAAGAGGCTGAGCCTCTTCTCCAAAGCCACATGCTCCTTGGGGCCCAATGTGGGCTCCAGAAACTCCTCCCAGAGGGAGCTGGGGACACCTCTGACGGTGAACACTGCTGCAGTCACTCTGCCTCTGCTAAGTGAACAGTCTGAAAATTGGGTTTTCTGATCACAGTGATGTGTGTGTGTGTGTGTGTGTGTGTGTGTGTGTTTGTGTGTGTGTGTGTCCTCATGCACGTCCTACGCCTTCCAAGAATGATGGGCTGGTGTAGTCTGGGACATGGCTGTGGAATTTACAAGTGTAGGTGGGATCTCCAACTGTCTCCGGGTGATCCGGTTCCAGGGACATGCCCTATTCTGGGCGTGTGTGTGTGTGTGTGTGTGTGTGTGTGTGTGTGTGTGTGTGTGTTGGTGCCCAGGTTGTCTGTAGTTTATCAGAAGCAGTAGTTTCAGGCTGGGGGAGCAGGGCTTGAAATAGACTGATCATGTGTCCTCCCATGAGCATGGGATGGAGGGTTAGGGCCAGACCTCTGGGAAACTCTCTGCTGCATCCTGGGGGGTCTTGAGTGGTACCTACCCTCTGTAACTTTCGGAGTAGCCATGAGAGCATGGGTTTCCTTTTCTCTGTGACTCACAGCTGGCTCTCGAGTCAAGTTCCCTGAGAGATCACGATTCAGCTAATTCTCTCCCCGGCTCCATTAATCTGAGCTGACTAAGCAAGAGCCACAGGCGGGGTAGAGACTGGGGATGCTCAAGACTGCAGTCATTCCTAAACAACCCAGCAGGCTTCCTTACTTTAGCTTCTGTCCATCTCCTTGCCTTGAGCCTGGCCATGCTTAATAGGATCAGTTATGCTCCCAGCACCCCCCAAAAACGTTGCCACTGCCTCCCTTTGGGGCCCTCTAAGGACGTCTCTTCATCTCCCCACTTGACCTGCCACACACCTGCAGTGTTGAGAGGTCCATCTGGACATCAGACTTGTCTTGTTGCACCTGAACTCATTTTTACTATTTGGCCAGCAACCAGCCTTTAAAGTTCAGATAGGATCAGGAAGCTGAGGGCTTCTCCAGGGATGATCCTATCCAATCCATTTTGTCCTGAACACTGGGAGAATGTGGAGGACATACCAGGACCTGGCGGGGGCACCGATGAGGGGTGTTGACCTCCAAAGGGGATCTCTGGTGTATGGAGAGATCCATCCTGGGGAGGTGGAAATGGTGTGGGATGGGAAGATGGAGTTAGGGATGAGGATGAAGTTGGGGCTGAGGAGGTGAGGGAGAAAGCAAAGAGAGAAATAAGGTGGTGGAGGTGGAGGTGAAATCGGGGTTGGGGATGTGGATTGGATAGGAAGAGGGCTGGACTGGGGTTAGAGATGAGAATGGGGGTAGAGTTGGGTTGTGAAAGGAAAGAGAGGTGGAGTAGAGAGGTTATGGATAGGGAAGGGTGGAGGTTGGAGATGGGCACAGAGATGGAGGAAGGGGCAAAGGATGGGAAGGAATAAATTGGAAAGACCAAAATCACTCAGGGACCTTTGATTGATGCTTCTGAGATCCACTCTCCCAGAGGTCATCTTGTCATTCCCCTGCTCCCGGGCATGTCGCCAGCCCAGCCACACCCATCACAGACCAATGGTTGCCTCCCCACTCAGGAAACCACCTCCTGTGGTCACATAGTCCAGCTAAACTCAATTTAAAATGCTGAAACATCTCTCTGAAGTCTAACGTCAATCTCTCCTGCTGCAGAAGCCAATCTCAGCTTGCTAAAAACTCCCTCCTGCAGGCCTCAGCAGGGACGCTGGGCTGTGACTGGGAAAGAAAGAGGGGAGGCCATACCTGCGGGACCTCTGTCCCTGGCATCCCTCTGTTATAGGGGAATAAGGGGAGGAAGGCAGAAATGTCTCCCAACAGCCCCCTTCTCATCAGAGGATGGACCCAGAGAGACTCATAGAGGGGCAGCGGGCATGGGGCGTTATTTCTGTCCCTTCCTGTATACAGGGTCTTCAGAAATTTCAGTGTGACTTAGTAACAGTCTCTAGCTAGGTGCTTGAGCCCTGTGTAGGCAGTGGGGGCTCTGCCGGTCCATGAAGACTCAAGCTGGAAGGAGGGAGGTTAGACAGCAGGAAGGACTTCCTGGCAGAAAAGGATGGAGAGCCCATGGGAAGTGGTACTTTCTTAGAGGGCAGATGGAACTCTCCATGGGGGCTAAAGGAAGGCTTTCCCTGAGACCAAAGTGGGGACATAAGACATCTTCCCAGAAGGCAAGTGTCACCAGTGGGCTTCCCCCTTTGTCTTCAACTGTCCCAGGCCTTCTCCTGTCTCACAATGAATGAAGGCACAGCTGTTGGTTGGGGTCATACGGGATTAGTGTGTGGATGAGACAAAGATGGGGAGCAGGGAGGGTGCCCCAACCCTCTAATCTTTCTCTTGCCTTCCCAGGAGCAGAATCAAGAACTAAAGTCCTTTGAGAACTCCCTGGCATTCCCGGGAAAACAGGTTCCTGGCCCTGGGAGGTGAGTGAGGCGCCGGGCCTGGGAGGGCAGCGTGCCTCGGCAGGCCCTGGAGCCCGGAGCTGAGCTCCGCAGAGGCGGCATGGGCGGGGCCGGGCAGGGAGCTGAGAGGACATGTGCCTCTCCTCACAGCACCTTCGCTCCTGAGGACCAGAGCCTCCCCAGGACCCAGCCCCACTCTGGCCCTACCTGGCCCACCACGAGAGTGGGGTCCAGGAGCAGAGGTGCTGCCCCCATCGGTTGGGGATGCCCTTCTACTGCCTGCGTCCTGGGGGTCAGGGAATGCCCAAGGTGGTAAAAGGGCCTGAGCTGGGCCCGACGGGGACAGAACTGGAGTGCAATGCCACCCACCCCTTCTCACCCTCCCTTCAGCCCAGAGGAACTGGGTTTTATCAGCAGGGAAAAGAGAACCCTATGGCGATAGCAGAGCCGGATCCTGCAGCAGCAGAGACTTCAGACTCCAGGAAGGACTGACTTCAGGAGTGTGAGCGAGTGCCCGAGTTTCCTCCCTCGGGATTAGGAAAGTGAGGAGGGGGCAGACCTGCCTGGCTTGGGAAACGACCAGCCTAGAGGCAGGTGGAATGGATGAGATGATTTCTCGAGAGGATGTGCCCTCTTCACCCAGGTCCTTTCCCGCTGACCAGCCGTGACGGGCCACAATGCACACGCAAACATATCTTCCCCACACCTGTAGGTGCAGAGACAAGAGGCAAACACGCCCACTCATTCGAGTCTATTCTTAATCTAACTTGCTTCTTTGGACATTTGGGGAGGGCCTGGGGACTCCACGGGGAATGCCAGAACCTTACCTGATCGGATAGGGGGTGGGGAAAAGCCATGGGAGCCAGAGGGGTCTTCCTGCTGCTCTGGCCAGCTCCCTAAGGGCCTTTGCTCCCCAGACCCACCACTCCAGGCGTCCAGGGTCTGAGACCTCCCTGCATATCCCAGGTTTGCTCACCAGGCCTCTTGGTTTCTGGGGTCTAGACCTCTGGGGGATTCTGCCTTGAGTGCAGCATCAGGTTGTGGCCATAGCACCTGTTCGCCACCTGTCTGCTTCTCCACCAGCTGCACCCTCTCCTTCCTGCAGCCCAGTCCTCTGCGCAGGCCCAGGCATCTAGACCCCAGCTGAGGCTGCTTAGAGGCAGTGAGTGATTCCTTGATCAACAGACACCCTTAGCACCAACTGGCCCCCAGAGCTGGGCTCTCCCTCTCCATTTGGAAAAGCCACTAAATTGGGAATCTGCCTCCCTGTCTTTCAGCTCTAGTTTTCCAATTTTAGCCCCTCTGTGTCCTTACTTTTTTCCAGCACGGGGTGGCTAAGCACACCCTCTCCAACACAAAGAGACACACAGACAAAATCCACGAAACACCAGAACGAAAAACCACTCTACAGCAAGAAGGATTGAAATTAGACAACCTGGAACAGGAAGAAGAGGGAGGAATAAGGAGGAGGGGGTCCTCCTTGCCCTCCAGGCACTCACCCCACTTCCTGATTCTCCCTTGAGCTGCAGCGAGAAGAAAGGGAGCACCCAGGTGCTCCCAGTCACTCCCAGGACCCATTAAAAAGGTAACCCCCCTCCCCATTCCCTGGCCCAGCCCTGCTGGCCTCCACGGCTGACTTGGGCCGGGTCTCCTCTTACCGCTCAGTGAAGCAGGTCGGCGTGGGGGCCGGGGTCTGGGGGGCCAGGAGCTCCGTCTGTCTATCAGTCCGTCAGCTCGGCCGTCCTGGGTCTGTGCTGACATCAGGTGAGGGGAGGCAGCTGCTGGGCGAGCCAATAATTATGATATCAGCTTCCCCTTGCCCCGAGGGGCTGATGCCAAAATGGGGAGAAGAGCAAGGTGACTAAGAACCTAGTTTGTTCCTTGGCTCTTGTTTGACAGGTACCGGCTCCTGTGCCCGCCCTGGCCACGCCCTGGTCCCCCACAACGCCTCCCTCCTCCTGGACCAGGCTGGGCCCCTTGGGCACAGCCTGTGGCCTGTGGCGGAGGGGGCTGTCCTGTGGCCCCTCCCTGCACCGCAGAACAGGGATGTCAGCCCCCATGGGTGGGGCACAGGCCTGTCGGGACATGCACACGTGTGTCAGGAGAGCTGGGCCACTGCATGTGCGTTCACGGAGCTGGCGAGGGGGTTCTGGGGAGCAGTTTCAGGTGGCAGCCCGGGGTTCTCAGGCCTGCCATGGACAGGCAATAGTTGTGACCCCTTGAGGGCCAGGCACAAACATAGGTTTGCTGGGGACTGTCTGTCCACGAGGTCCAGCCATCTGCCTGTCTCTCTACAGTCCCTCTGACACCTTCAGGGTGTCTCCCTGGGTGTGTGGGTGTGTGCACCCACATGTACATGTGTCCGTGACTTCCTCTGTGTGTCTGTGGGTATGTGAGTGTCTCCGTGTGTTCGCACATTTTTCTCCTGGGTTGCTGTGCGTCTGCGTCTATGTCTTTCCCCATGTCTGTGTGTGGATCTGTGTCCCTTTATCCAGGCCTATGTCCGTGCCCTCTTGTGTGTCATCTGTGTGTGTACACCCTTGTGTCTGTACACATGTCTCTGGTCTGGGTCAGTAATCCTGCCCTGTGTGTGTATCTGTGTGTCTGAGCAGGTGGAGATGGGGGCCCCTGTTCTGTGTTGTGATCCCACGGCCACTCTTTATGGTCTGGAGGATGGAAACAAATTTATGTGGTTGTGGCCCCGGTCCTGGTCCCCTCAGAGTGGACCCTGTGGCTCAGAGCCCCCACTGGAGGTGGAGTGCCTGGAGAGCCCTGGAAACTGGTCCCCACTGCTCCCGCCAGGACCCAGGCTCCCGGCCCAGACCTTGTCCCCATCTCCTACTCACTGTTCCCTTTTCATCTTCTTTGCCCCACCCCTGTCTCCTATCCCAGGCCATTCTTTCCCTCCTCTCCCTCCCCCCTTGTTCTGGCCTCTAAGCCCACTTATATCTCTTCCTAGAACTAAAGGCTCCAGGTATGTAGTGGTAGAGTGCCCAGCAAAGCCTGGGATTTGTCTTCTGGCTGGAGAGTGTGGATAGGTCAGCTCCGCCCTACTTACTCTGTCTCATTCCAAGGAGGGAAGTAATGTCAACCTTGGCAGGGGGGTCCTGGTGGTCATCTGGCACCAGTGTAGAGTAGACTAAAACATTTGGAGACTTCTTGGTCTAGGCAGGGAATATCCATTTCAAAAAGATGGTGCTGAGGCAGATAACAATGAACTCATCTGTGAGTGAGGTTAGCTGTGTCATCTTCCATACTTACCACTCTGTGCCTCAGTTTTCTCATCTCTTAACAAAGGAACGATATTAGTCACCCACAGAATTGTTGTGGATTAAATAAGACTATGTTTAAAGTTCTCAACACTATCCCTGGTATATAGTAGATGTTCAACAGACATGTGTCCCCTTTCTATTTATCAAGCCCAGTGGTGCTGGGTGGGAAATGAGGATGTGCTGGCTTGCCTGCTTGGGTATAGGAGTTGTGTTCTGGGGCTAGAATAGGAGACCTGACTTAATCCACCTTTCTCTAGGACTCATATTAGCAATAAAAGCCCTGCCCCCTTAACCTGATAACCAGTGGAGTTTCACAGTGAAAGGGCAGCTGTCAGGACCTTCTAGTGTGTTTGCTAATTGCTCCTATCTGATGTATACAGGGTTAATTGTTTTCTAGACTCACAGGTATTTCATTATGGATACTCTGGCCAGAGAACCAATAAAGTTGTAAATTGGAGGCTGCTATCATTGTTATCAAATCAACATTATTCTGAAGGTCCTAACCAGTGCGATAAGATAAGAAAAAGAAATGAGACATACATATGAGAAGGAAAGAGGCAAACTCTTCAAAAATTACAAATGAAGTGATTGTTTACTTAGGAAATCCAAGATAATCAACTGTAAAACTATTAGAAATAGTGAGAGAATTTAGCAAGGTAGCAGAATATATGTTAAGTATAGAAAAATCAAAACCATTTCTATACAACTAAAACAACCAACTGGAAAGTATAAGGAGGGACTTCCCTGGTGGCACAGTGGTTAAGAATCTGCCTGCCAATGCAGGGGACACAGGTTTGAGCCCTGTTCCGGGAAGATCCCACATGCCGCGGAGCACCTAAACCCATGCACCACAACTACTGAGCCTGCGTTCTACAGCCTGCAAGCCACAACTACTGAAGCCTGTGCGCCTAGAGCCCGTGCTCCACAACAAGAGAAGCCACCGCAATGAGAAACCCACGCATGGCAACAAGTAGCCCCTGCTCGCAGCAACTACAGAAAGCCCGCGTGCAGCAATGAAGACCCAATGCAGCCAAAAATACATAAATTAATTTTTAAAAAAAAAGAAAGTATAAGGAGACAAAAGATCCAATTCACAATAGCAACAACATTACAAAATACCCAGGGCTAAACTTAATAACAAGTACATAAAACCTACGTGAAGAAAACAACAGAACTTTACTGACAGACATATAATAAACTGAATAAATATAAAGGAGTATCATGTTCCTGAATTGGAAAGCTCAATATAATATTGTAAAGATGGCCATTCTGCTCTAAATAATCTATAAACTAAATGTAATTTATTTTTTTTAATTAATTTATTTATTTTTGGCTGTGTTGGGTCTTCGTTGCTGCGCGTGGGCTTTCTCTAGGTGCAGTGAGAGGGGGCTACTCTTCATTGCGGAGTGCAGGCTTCTCATTGCGGTGGCTTCTCTTGCTGCAGACCACGGGCTCTAGGCACGTAGGCTTCAGTAGTTGTGGCATGTGGGCTCTAGAGCTCAGGCTCAGTAGTTGTGGCGCACGGGCTTAGGTGCTCTGCGGCATGTGGGATCTTCCCAGACCAGGGATCGAACCCGTGTCCCCTGCACTGGCAGGGCAGATTCTTAACTACTGCGCTACCAGGGAAGCCCCTAAACTAAATGTAATTTAAATCAAAAGTCTAATTCCCCACTCCCCGAACTTGACAAGTTGATTTTTTTTTTTTTTGGCAACGTTGCATGCCTTGCGAGATCTTAGTTCCCTGACCAGGGATCAAACCTGGGCCAGGACAGTGAGAGCGCTGAGTCCTAACTGAATTCCTTTTTAAAGTTTAGGGAAGAGTGGGACTTCCCTGGCAGTCCAGTGGTTAAGACTCCACGCTTCCACTGCAGGGGACGTGGGTTGGATCCCTGGTTGGGGAACTAAGATCCCACATGCCATGTGGTGTGGCCAAAAAGTAAAAAAAAAAAAAAAAAAGATATATATATATACATATATATATAGTTTAGGGGAGAGTAAATACATGATAAGAGCTTAGAAGTTTTTGAAAAAGAAGACTAATAGAGGGAACTTGCCTTGCTAGATTTCAAAAAGTTCAATAATGCTTCTGCAATTAAAACAGTGTGATCTTGGTGCAAATGAACAAATAAATTAATGGAAGAGAATAGAGTCCAGAATAAACTTAGGTATTTGTGAGAATTTGGTATATGATAATAACATATTTTAAAGCAGTAGTAAAGTATAAAAATTCAATAAGTGAACTTGGGATAGTGAGTTTTCCATCTGAAAGAAATAAAGTTAAATCTTACTTCATGCTATACATTAAAAAATCCAAAGCAGAAACTAACACACCATTGTAAAGCAATTATACTCCAATAAAGATGTTAAAAATAAATTTAAAAAAATCCAGATGGATTAAAGATCTAATGTAAAAGGAAAACCATACAAATAAATAGAAAAATATAGGAAACATTTTTATAATTATGGAATGGAGAATTCATTTTTAAAGCATGACATCAAGTGCAGAAAACATAAAGAAATGTTTGTTGATTATGTAAAAAACTAAATATTTCATTAGGGCAAAATATACCATAAACTAAGTTGAAAGACAAAAAACAGCCTGGAAGAAAGTTTTGTAACAGACAAAGGGTTAATATTCATAATATACAAAGAGCTCCTCTAAGTAAATGGACAAAGTACATGAGTAAGCAATTCACAGATAAAATACAAATGGCCAATAAACAAATGAAAAGTTTTCAACTTCATTAAAAATCAAGGAAAGGCAAATGAATTTAGGGGCCAAGTGTCCCAGGGAGACTCTGATGGTTTGGCAGGAGAGTCTGTGGTTTTCACCTTCCTACAGTGAGACTCTTATGGCTGAGATGAACTTCTTTCCCTCCTGAGACAGGATCCCACCTCTGCCCCAGGAATGGGTGCGGGCTCTGACTCCCTCTTTCCTTTGGGAAGTACTACTTCCTCATTGCATGCAGTTGGGAGTAGAAGCAGGAGCCTTGGGAACTGAGACTGAAAGAGGATTTGTGAGGTCATTCTCGGCCTCCAGACAGGACCATCCTCTCCTTTTCTCATCCTCTCCAGCCCCTCAGAATTCTCTCCTAGACCCAGAAAGTCTGTCCTGGTGTCTACCCTCAGTTCTAGCTATTGCAAAGTCGTCTCTGCTCCCCTTGGAAGCTGCTTCCATCTGGAGGTTTGGTCCCACACACTCCAGCACCCTAATTTCAGGATCTGCCGATGTAGCTGAGCTGGGCTCTGGCCTGGACGGGCTGTAGCTTGGTGTTTAAACAGACTGGAACCAGGGGAAGATTTGTCTCTCTGGAGACTGGAGGTCAGAACCGGTTCACTGTCTGTTGCTGAGCTCTGCCTAGGGCTGGGCTGCTCTGAGCCAGTAACAGCCCTGACTAGGGAGGGAAATCTCTCTGGCCACTGTCTGCCATGAGGCAGTCTGGTGTCCCCAGGGAGAAGGAAGAGTGTTTCCACTTTTGGGAGTCCCAGTGTGATGGAAGGGGGGGGCTCCCTCCTAGCACCCCATGTCAGGACTGGCTATCTTCTGTCCACTTGTGTGTGTGTGTGTGTGTGTGTGTGTGTGTGTGTGTATGTTTTAAGAGAATGTGAGCTTTTTTAAAATTAAAACAAATTTATTCATTTATTTATTTTTGGCCACACTGCACAGCATGTGGGATCTTAGTTCCCTGACCAGGGATCAAACCCGGGCCCATGGCAGTGGAAGCGCAGAATCCTAACCACTGGACAGCCAGGGAATTCCCTGTCTACTTGTGTTCATGTGAGCTGAACTTGTCTTCCAAAAGTGAATTCCCAAGACTGAGCCTGCCACTTCCCAGGCCTTCCAAGTCTCACTCCATTGGCATGGAAGACCCTAAGAACATCTGCAGAGGGACAGGGCCCAAGCATGGCTGTCAGGAGGCCCTGAGGCCCAAGGACCCCAGGTCAAGGAAGGGCTGGCGAGGTCTGGAGTTAGTCAGGACGGGCTTCCTGGGGGAGAGCAGGCAGCTCCTTGGCTGTAGATGATCAGAGGAGCACTGGCCAGGGCCGTGGAAGGTGTGTGACAAGGGCGCTGGGTTGGGAGGTCTGAGCCAGTTCTGGGTGGCTGACCCTCTGGGAAATCCAGGGAGTTTCCAAGCTGAGAGCTTGGTGGGGGGGACCAGTGGTGAGGGCTGTAGCTCGAGTCCTGCTGGGTGGGGAGGGCAGGCTTCTCCTGTCTCACCTTAATCCCTCCTGCTGCAGGAGGCATGGTTGTGGAGATGGGGAGGAGCAATGCCGGGGTGTGTGTGTGTGTGTGTGTGACTGTGAGTGTGCAAGTATTTACATTTCTGTTACCATGCTCACATGTGTCTCCATGGGTGTGCATTAAGTCTGTGGAGCTATAAAGTGATGCTGGGCGTGTCTGTGCCAGAATCTGTGTCTCAGTGTGTGTGAGCTTCTCTGTACTTCTGGGCACACTCAGGTCTGACACTGTGTGCATGGGCATCCGTGTTTATGTGAGCGTCTGAGTGAGTGTTTGTACAAATGTCTGTGACTGTGTATGTGTGTGTGTGTCCATGAATGACTCTGGGTGTCTGAAGGGCTATGAGTACCTGTGAGTGTGTAACTATGTAGGCAGGTGTCTGTGCATGTCTATGTGTTGTCCTCTGTGTGACACAGGAATCAGTGGTTCTGTGTATAGGTGTCTGTGGGTCTCCCCACCTTTAAGAGCAGCTCTTTTGAATCCCTGTCACAATCTTCCCAATCAGCTGCTCCATCTGCCCCCACCTGCATCCCCTCCTCTCCCCCTTCCTTTCCCTGAGGTTGAGGCTCACTCTTTTAAGGCCCCTAGTAAAACCTCTTGGCTCTGCTAATCGTGACTAATGGGGCCCAGACTGAGTGGAGACTGCACGGGGCACCCTCTCCAGGCTGGAACCCACCAGAACCTCACCCATCCCAGTCCTACCCCATCCCTCACCCTGCACCCCTGGCTGCACTGCCCACCCGCCTGCACAGCTCACCCCTCCCATTTCATGAAGCAGCCTCCCCTCTGAGACTTTGGGGAGACAGGGGAGTCATGGCCTGAGCCCCCAAGGGGCCTACTCTGGAGTTGAGGATCCTAACCCACAGAGCTTCCCTTGACCTAAAGCCCAAGTCAAGGTGAACCCAGAGAGGGGGATCAATATCCCTACTCCCACCTTCTGCATCCCCCTAACAAGCACACATGCCAGGTTTCTCCTTAAAAAACTTGTCTTGATAGCTCTTTGCTGGGCCTTCTGGCTGCTACGGTTCTCTGGGGCTGGGGCTGGCCAGCAGGAAGAGGGGGGAGGGAAACAGGGACATTCCCAGGGCCCTAGGGGACAGGGGCAGGGGAAAACTGGGCCTATCTGATGAGCCGAAAAGGTGACATTGGCTCAAGGTCACATAGCACTTCACACACAGCAGTCTGGAAAAGGGCTTTGAGGGCAGACTTCCCTCCAGGAGCAAGAAGCCCCCCATCCTTCTGATATATTCATTCATTCATACAACAGTCACCGTACCAGGCCCTGTGCTAGGAACTAGGGACACAGCTGCATCAGGCAGACTGTCCTCAAGTTGTTCCGGCCTCATTGATCTTCTCTAGCAACGGGAAGCTGACTACCATAGAAGTTTGTGAGTCCCAGCACTGTGCAAATTCAGCTCGTAGGAGACACTCAAAACCCCTTGCTACCTTCCTGGAAGCCATGGGGGGAAGGGGTGTGAGTGGCCAGGCAGGGAGGGCGTAGACCCGCATCCCCGCAGAGCCCCATCCACCTGCAGCCCAGAGTGTGAGTGTGTGTGTGTGTGTGTGTGAGTGTGTGTGTGTGTGTGTGTGTGTGTGTGTGTGTGTGTGTGTGTGCCCAGGAGGGGCTGAGCTGCTAGGCCGCCTGCACACACCTGACCTGGGTTGACGGCCCTTTCTTCAAAGGCCCAGTCCGTGCTTCTTTATTGCCCAGCTAATGACAGTGATTAGGACAAGAGGTGCCGCCTGCCTCCCGTATGCCCTCCCGCCTGCTGAGGAGGATGGATTCTAAGCACCTGGGGGGAAGCCTGCCCCGAGCCCTGCCAGGGCACCCACCGTAGCCGACCCCTCCACCCTTAGGCCAGTTTCCAGCCACCTCCTCGCCTGAGAAGGAAGGCAGGGCCAGCCCAGTCCTCATCCCGTGGGGCTGCTGTGTGATCTCAGTCCCCATCTGGCCCTCTCTGAGCCAGACTGAAGTGGAAGTGGAGAGGTCCAAAGGGGAGCTGAGAACAGTGGAGGGCCATGTGTCCCCTAGGAAGCACACCTATCTCTTCCCCAGCCAGGGCTGGACTGTGGGTACCAAACCAGGGTCCCGAAGAAAGTAGCAGCAGAGGGTCCTCCTTGCAGATGGGGCTGGGGCTACTCCTTAGGAACCCACTGCGGGTAAGCCACTGGTGGAGTCCCACCACTCTGGGCCTGGCCCACTCCCAGTGGAGGGGGCTGTCGCCTGGGGCCTTGTCGGGGGTCCGAGTGTGGGTCTGGGTGGGAGCCGTGATTTATGACTGTGCTTCATGAGTGAAGAATGCCAGCCTGGGGGTCTGGGATGGGGGCAGGGCCCCTCTCCCGACACTCCTCATTCTGCTGGAGGTCTGGCATGTCCTGTCAGGATCTCCTGTGCCCTGGGGGCAGCCATGTTCTCCCCCATACAGCGGCCCCCTCCCCCCAGCCCTCAAACCCCCAGCTCTGGGAGTACTGAGTGCAGGCCCGGCCCAGGGGGGAAATCCAGAATTAAATCCTTTCTGGTTTTCTTTCTTCACGACTCATTTCCCTGTTTTACTGGGCGTGAGAGTGATGGTAAAGATCTCTTTTTATTCTCCCACTGCAGCAGAAGGGAACTCTTGGAAACTTCCATCTAGATGAACTTCCAGCCAGGAAGGGATGTTGAGCTCCCAGGATGGATGATGGATGTGGTGACATCCTTCCCCACCCCCACCTTACCTTGCCAGATAAATGAAAACTCTGGAATTCATGAAGGCGGAGAGGCAGAGGAGTGGGGGAGGGGAGGTTGGGAGGCAGAATGATCCAGAGCGCAGTCTGGTCCTGGACTCTGAAGGCCATAGTTTTGAACCTGTTCCTGTGAGTCTCACCTGTATCCTTCTTGCTGCAGGTTGCCATTTTGGATGAGGGTCCCTCTTTCTGGGCACCTAGCATGGGTCAGCCTGCCTCCCCTGGTCTGGTGGGACTGGTTTTTCCAGCTGGTGGAGGGGTCTGTGAGGAGTTGGCAGGGGCAGAGGGTTTTACGTAAATGCCCAGGGAGGGCTCTGGGAACGGGGAGGTTGGTTTTCTCAAAGACATGCAGGGAGTGGAATCTCCCAATTAGCCGGGCTGGGTGATGTCAGTGCTGCTTTCCTGGGTGGCTGCGTCCACTCCGACAAGGCCTTGGCAGAGCTCCCTGGCCATTACCTTCTCCCTTGGGTGGGAGGGGTGCCAAGGGGGCCGCCATACAGGACAGATGCCAGGTCCCCTCCCAGCGTATTTCCCAACCTGGGGCCTGAACCATGTTGGGGACCAGCCCTGGAAAGTGCCGTGAAAAACCACCACAGACTCTACTGAAAGACTTTAATGGGGCTGATATTTGAACCTCCCCCCAGACCTGAGAGGCTGGGGAGAACTCAGTATGTTGGGCCGGTCCCAGAGACTGTAGCCATGGCAACTGCTGGTAGGCTTTGCTGCCCAGGCAGCTCCAACCCTGAGTTTCAATAAATAGAGGACAAAAGGGTCTGGTCACCCACCAAGCTGGGGAGACAAAGACCTGGAGTGCCAGACAGAGCACGCTGTCGTGTCTGTGACCTCACAAGTGTACATTGTCAAGCATACACCACCTAGGATCATCACACACACAAACCCCCCTTGCACAACATCCTCACATGACACGCCGTCTTTACACACGCACACACACACACACACACACACACGTACATACACATACACATACACACACTTTCCTCAGACACGTAGGACTGAGCTCACATACATCTTCCTTGAAGAGACACATGAGGTTAGGTATACATGTGCCTTTCTCTCAATGTTTGGCTTGGAGCCTGGGTTTCCCCTCCCAGCTCAGAGGAATAGGAACGAGGTGGGTCTTCCTGGCTTGGGCCAGATTATACCGTGGTATAGGGGCTAGGTGTTGTGATGTTTGCCTCGCTGACCCCACAGAAGCCTGTGGTGTTGGACTGGGCCCAGGAGGGGAAACTGTGCAGGTCGAACATGGGGATGCTCCAGGTGTTGATGGCCAGCGTGATGACCAGGACCCCGAGGATGTTGAGCATGAATCCTGCCTGGGCCTGGGGTGAGGAGAGCCAGTCTGAATGAGTGGGTGTTGAGCTGGGCCAGTACCCATCCCTTAGGTGTTCATAGGTGCTCAGGAGCTCTCTCACTAGCAAAACTCTCCCTGGGAAGTCCTCCCTTGGGTCTAACCTGCAGCACTAGGTGATGCCCCCACCACTGGCTTTAATCCCAGTGCTAACAGGGGAAAGGGGAGCTTCCAGAGCCCTGAGTCATCCTCTCTGAGTCCATATCCCTGGGTTCGGGTGCCTGGCATCTTGGTGCCTTCCCTAAATTCCTCACCCCTCCTCTCCCTCTCAGTGGCCTAGGGCTGGCAGGGCCTGAAGGTACTCCAACTGGGGATCATGTTCCAGCCTCCCCCGCTGCCACCCACCCCAACAGGGTCCACTCTAAACTCTGAGAATCTCAGCGACTTTCAGCTACTTTGTGGTCCACCAAGATGGAAAGACAGAGCAGGGAGTGCTGAGGCATTGGAGACCCCTGCCACTCACCATGTGTGTCACTTTGAGGCCTCCGAATGAGAAGGCGATGGCGTTGGGCGGGGTGGCCACAGGCAGCATGAAGGCCAGGGAGCTGGAAAGCGTGCAGGGGAGCATGACGTAGAGGGGGTGGATGCAGATGGCCTGAGACTGGAGGGGGAGACAGTGGGGCAGAGCTGATCTCAGCCCCGTCCCAGAGGGGAAGGCGTGGCCCCCATTCTCCTGCTTCCCTCTCTGAGGGACAGCCCCCATCCCCACCCCAATACACACTCTGGCCATGAGCCCACCACTTCTGCCAGAAGGCACCTGGTGACCTGGAAAGGGCCCCTTGACCTCTCTGGAGGGGATAAGTGTGCGGCCCTGCCCTGTGGGGTGTGGGAAGGGGAGGGACCCATTAAACGGATCTCAAAGGGGCTTGTGGGTGTCATCATCAAAGGCTGCGGGAACGCTCCTGGAGAAGAAGGGGCTGGGGACGCTCCGGGGAGCAATTTCATGCTGTCACCTCAGGAATGACAAGAACAGGAGCTGGGCCAGGGAGGTGGGCGAGGCCACCAGTGAGCCCCATCAGGATACTCCAGGGGTGATGTCATCAGGGATGGAGTGAGTCAGGGGGCAGAGGGCCTTGGGGCCCAAAGTTACTGAAGAGCCTGGGGAAGGGTGGAAGCTCAGGGGTCCTTTCCCAGAAATGAGAGGAGGTGCAGACAGGTCACTCTGACCTTCAGGCAGGGCCCCGGCAGGCAGTGTGGGCAGAAGGCTGCCTGGAGGAGGTGTGTCTGCAGGGCCAGCTCACCATGGAAGCCAAGATGGGCAGGAAGATTGTGGTGGTGGCCACGTTGCTGGTGCACTCAGTGAAGGTGGCGATCAGGAGGCAGAGGATGAAGGCAATGGCGGGAGGCGGCACACTCTCCAGCGGGGTCAGCTTGTCCCCCAGCCACTTTGACAGGCCCGATTCCTGTAGGCAGAGGAGGGTGGTGTGTGGGAGGCTGAGCTGCCTGGGGCCCCAGAGTCCCCTGCTGAGGCTCTGGGAGGGTCCTGCTCTTGCCCGCGCCTCTCTGGAAACTTCAGAGTCGAGGGCAGCTTGGGAGGGAAGATGAGACCCAGCTGAACCCTAGGAGCCCCCTCTACTGCTCTTGAAGGACGGTTGGGTGTGGGCAGAAGGGTCAGATGGGAAGCGAAGGGGCTTTCTTGGGAAACCTGGGGCTTGGTGAGAGTACAGACCTTTGACCCCATTTACTCCTGCTCTCCTGACCTCTCTTCAGGAGGTTCCTGGCCACCCTTAGCCCTCTGCCTGCCCCCTCCAGCCTAGCAGGTTGGGACAGAGGGGACCTTGCTCCCAGCAAGGAGGGAGAAGGGGAAGGGCCCTGGTAGAGGCTGGGAAGAGGCCAACAGGGGGACGGGGACAGTTCACAGGGTCAGAAGAGCTCCAAGGTCTTGCCTTGCCCACACCTATAATGCCAGACTGTGAGCCCCAGGGAGCTGGGACTTTATTATATACAATGTTGCCCACTTAGCACCCAGCACCCAGCACAGCGCTTGGCACAGTCAGTGAGCGCTTGATGGATGAACTAACCAATCCCTGACCCAGGAAAGCTCCTGTCCATGCAGTGAATGAGCTTAGCCAGAACACCGAGGGCTGGGGGTGCAGGTTCAGGGATTTCTGTCTTGGATGGAGGCTATGGGGAATGACGACCCGGTCCGCAGAGCCTGGCTGGGTATGATCATGGTGCCCCCTGGTGGCCTCAGCCAGCAAACTGCGTCAACCCAACGCCAGCCAACTACTCCCTGGTGCTAAAGCTTTGGCATTCTCTGTCCGGCAGGCGGTGAGGGGATGGACTGGGTAGTCACCGAGTACAGTCCCTGCTCACCGGAGAAGCTCGCCTTCTCTTTGGCTTTGAGAATCCGACTAGGGAGAGGTCCCTATGGCTTGTGTTCCCTCCCCCTCTCTTAGGGCTCTAACCTGTTTCTCCAGCTGCTGCAAAGGCTCTGCCCACCAGGGGGCTCCCGAGTGGGGGTCAGGGCTCCCCTGTGTGGGAGAGAATCAGGGCCCCTCTTTCCCTGTCACAGGGTCTCCCTCAAGTGGGTGGGGGAGGGGGCGGGGTCGGTCACCTCACTGCCCTTGGCCAGGGCAAAGCCACCGCCCAGAAGGAGCACGATATTCCAAGGCATCTTCTCTTTAACTATCTTCCAGTTGAGGAGGGCAGGAGGGGCCTTCAGCTTCCCTGGTTTTCCTACTCCCCAAGCAGAAGAGGATGGGTCACCAAGAGCCAACAGGCTTTCCTTCCCTTCCCTTCCCCCCTCTGTACGGGTCTCTATCAGAGCTTAATGCATGTAAGAGAGGGACCCTCAGTTCTGCAACATCATGACTTTGTCCCTGAGTCCCTGTGCCCTTGGCAAATCACCCCAACTTCTCTGGGCTTGGTCTACTCCTGCCGAGTGTGGTCGAAGGGACGTCGCATGCCAGAAGGCGGGGTCTGCCCAGAGGCCCTTCCCTGCCCCAGACCAGGTGCTTACCTGGTTCCTGAGTCAGCCCTGGGATCTTGGAGGGCATGATGAACAAAATTACAGCGATTAAGATGGCTACTGTCCCATCGGATGGCATGCTGCGGGCGGGGCAGGGAGGGCAGGCTTAGCGGCTTAGGGCTGCTCAGGGTCACAGGATGGAGGGGTGCTGGAGAGGAACCCCTCCCACAGATGTGCCCACCTCTCCTGGTAAGTTCCCCCCACCTCAACCCAGCGTTACCTCCTGTTCTGTGTTGGGGGCCCTGCTCCCTTCCCTCCTCCTGGAAGTATTCCTCCTCCCCACGATGCTCACCTTTTCCCATCCTCATCGGAAAAAACCAGGTTACCCCAGCCGGTGAAAAAGCCTGGCTCCCGAGTGAACCAGAGCACCACCAATAAGACGAAGAGGGTGCTGACAGCCTTTTCTGCAAAGGTCATGGGGCCCAGCAGCTTGTGCTCTCTCCGGATGACTTCGAAGGCTGCTCGCTCTCGCTCCCTCATCTCGTCCCCCAAGCCACAGTTCTTCCGGAAGCTGCAGGTAGAGGAGGGGACAGCTCGTAAGGGCACCACGCCAGGCAGGGGAGCAAGGGGCTCTGATTGCCTGTGGTTTTGTTGTTGTCGTTTTGGCCACGCCACGCGGCTTGCGGGATCTTAGTTCCCAGGCCAGGGAGTGAACCAAGGGCCACAGCAGTGAAAGTGCTGAGTCCCAACCATTGGACTGCCAGGGAACTGCCATGAGTTGTAAAGGTTCCCAAGGTTCTGGAAGAAAAGCAGAAGACTCTGGGGTGTCCTGGCTCTTATTTAGCAGAGGGGAGGCTGAGGATAGGGGATTGGGTTTCCCTGTGCTTGGCCCTCTGTCCTTCCAGGAATTCTCTTGTGCTGAGCCCTCCCTCGCCCAGAGTGAGGAGGCCCTAGAGGCCTAGACCCCAGGCCTCCTTCTGGCCCTGACTCATCACTCCCCGCCTCCAATAGCCTTTCAGGAAATCCTCCCTTCCCTCTCTTACCGCTCTGGGCATCCTCTGCCAGCCTGGGCCCCACCCACACTGTCCTCTGAGGCACGGAAGTCTGCAGCCCACCTCCATGTGCTTAACTCACTTTGACTTTTAACTTTTCACTTGGGCAAACCTCAACTCCCCTGCTGGACTTGTGAGTTCCTCAAGGGAAAAACCATGCTTCACACATCTTTGAATCCTTTATGTAGCTGGTCTCTTCGACTAACACTTTGCTTTGTACCATCCCCAACCTCAGTCCAGCCTCCTTGCACCTGCCCAAGCAATTTTACAGCAACGATGCTTAAAAACTCTCAATGGCTCCCCACTGCCTGGGCAGGATGGACAAATAACAACTTATACCACAATAACAGTCATACCACCACACTTAGCCTGTACTATAGCAGACATCACTAATCAATCCCAGACTTGATTCCAACTGAGCTCCAGCAGGGTCTCACATGATTTTCAACTCAGAGCTCTAGTGACTACTAGTAATCAAGGGCTGGAAGTAGGAATAAAACCTCTTTACTACTCTTGGCCTCAAGAACAAGGTCCATACTCTTTATGTGGCACATGAGATTCCCCATAATCTTCCCCTGCCTACTTCTCCAGCTTCATATGCTGATACTCTTTTTCCCTCTTTGCGTTTCAGCCACACAGAACTAGAGTTCACCCAAACCCAGCATGCTCTTTCTTGCCTCTGTACCTTTGTACAAGCTCTTCCTGCTGCTGGAATGACTTTACCTCGTTCTCTACCTGACTGACTTCTAACTCTACAAGATTCAGTTCAGGCATCATCTCTGCCAGGGGACTTCTGGAATCTTCACTATCCTGGGCTGTGCTCCCACAGCACCCGGGCTTCCCTCTGTCACTGCTCCTACCTTATCATCACCCATTAGATGGTGAGCTCCAAGGACAGGGACTGTCTAATGCTTCTAGTGTTCTCAGTGCCTAGCAGAGGGCCAGGCACACAGTAGGAGCACAACAAGGACTTTTGTAACTGACCAGGCTCACAGCGTGTGCTTCTTAAGCACCTGCCAAAGGACTGGGGATTGTTATGGAATGGGACCTGGCCTGGGCATCAGGAGATCTGGTTTTCAATCCCAGCACTGACACATCTAGTTGTGTACCATGTCTTGAACCTCAGTTTGCTCATCTGATAGATGGGCTAATACTCTCCAAACAGTAATTCCCTCAAATGGGGGGGCCAAGTGCACAGCAGGGCCTTGGGAGGGAGAGGCCTTCTCACCGGGATGGTGATTATGCCCTTTTCCGCAGGGCTACCTGGGTACCCAACTGGAAGCTCCTAGAGGGTAAGGGCAGGCACCTGGGCAGCTCTTACCCACTCCACCACTTACTTGAAGCCTAAGAAGAGGAACTGCAGCCACACCCAGGAAAGCAGCAGCAAGATGACCATGGTGGGGAAGGCAAAGGCAAACCAGGAGGCGAAGTTCACCACGTTGTCATTTTCGGGGAAGATCCTGAAGAGGGATTCAGGCTGCTGTGTGACACTGCCCGGTGACCAGCCTGCTCCATTTGCCCCCCCCCCCAGTCAGAATGCAGACCCCCTCCCACTCGGTCACTCACGAGTTGACCTGGCCTTGCAGCACCAGGTTTGTTGTGGTGCCAGTCAGGGTGGCGATGCCCCCGATGCTGGCCGAGTAGCACACACACAGGCTCATGCCCCGGGTGAAGCGGAGCTGCTCCTCGTCCTGCTGTGCCTTGGGCTCCGAAGGAACAGGCGGGGCAGGGCCGTCCTGCTTGTTGTCTGGGAACAAGGGAGAGCTCAGGTTGGGGATGGGCGCAGGGCCAGTTCTGGGGAGCCTGGTGGGGGCTCCAGGGCCTCTGGGGCACCTTGTCCCTGAGCAGCCTAGACCCAGGCTGGGGGGAGGGCAGAGGCTGCCTCCAGGTCTGCAAGGGCCAGCACTCCCTGGAGTCTCAGGCCGGAGTGACCCCCCAGTCACCACCTGGCCCAACCCCTCTTTTGAGAGAGGGAAACTGAGGCACAGAGAAGGGAAGAAGACTGTCCGAACCACACAGGAAGAGTGGAGCCTGGGCCCCTGACAGCCCACCCAGGCTTCCGCTCTCGGCTTGCCAGGGTGACCTAGCATCTTGGTTTGCCCAGGACTGAGGGAATTCCCAGCCTGTGGGACTTTTCATTTCAAAACCAGGAAAATCCCAGGCAAACCAGGACACGTTGGTCACTGAACTTCTTGCTTCCCTCTCCTCTCCCTAAACGTGCCAGGATGACTGCTCCTATCATGGGCATCGTCTCAGACCCTCCTCAAGAACTGAGGGTTTGGGGTCAGGGCCTGGCGTCACCTTTCTCATCAAGCTTGGTCTCTTCCTTCTGGGGACTCGGTTCCTGGAGTTCGAAGGCGGGGTTGTTCTCGCCCTCCTCAACATCCTTGCCCTTGGGCACCTTGTGCAGCTGCTCCAGAACGGCGTGGGCGATGGGCACCATCATGGCCGTGGTGGCCGTGTTGCTGATCCACATGGACAAGAAGGCCGTGACCACCATGAAGCCCAGGATCAGCCTGGCGACGGGCAGACAGACACGCTGGTGTTCCAGCATCCCTTCAAGGCCTGGGTGCCCAGAACACCGCCACCCCAGGTCCTCCAGACTTGGTTTGTGGGAACTCACAGGGAGGGCCGCACCCCGATGATGAGGAGCACGCGGAGGGCGATGCGCTTGTGTAGATTCCAGTGCTCCACGGCGAGGGCCACGAGCATCCCCCCGATGAATAGGATGTTGGTGTCCTTAAGGTACTCAGTGCTGACCTGGCAGGTGGGGACAGTTGAGAAGGAGGAAGGGGTCCCCCCGTGCCTCTGGGCTTACAGGGTGCCGACACTGATATTCCCGCAAACAGAGGTTGGTCCCCTGGGCTCTTGGACCCAGATGGAAATGGTCTTTGGATCATCTGCCATTTAATATTAACCAGTTTCCTCTCTTCCTGCCAAACTCGTTCTTTCTCCCCTCAGGAATGACTGAGAGATCATCTAACCTGAATCCACTCCCGTGGCAAGCCATTGACTGGGAGATA
Organism: Balaenoptera borealis; assembly: GCF_965194805.1. Taxonomy (NCBI): domain Eukaryota; kingdom Metazoa; phylum Chordata; class Mammalia; order Artiodactyla; family Balaenopteridae; genus Balaenoptera; species Balaenoptera borealis. Next base: position 45,215,205 of record NC_138879.1, on the reverse strand, counting down.
AAGCATTTAATGCTCTTTCTAGAAACTAACGCAGCAGTTCTCAGTGTGGTCCCTGGGCCAGCATCATCAACAACCTGGAACTTGCTAGAAATGAAATGCTTAGACCCTGCTCCAGATCTACTGAGTCAGAAACTCTGGGGCAGAGCCAGCAATGTGTTTAACTAGTTCCGCAGGTGATCCTGATGCACGCTCAAGTTTCAGAGCCACTGAACTAGAAGGACACAAACTCTTTAGCTGGCTATCAAGGCCCCCTTTTCCTTCCCTCATCTAGGCCTGGTTGCTCCCACTTTGAATTAACTCTTGGCACCAACCATGCACCCGGCATTTCTAGAATGCCTTCCCCCCCGGTCTTCTAGTTGACTCCTCCCCCAGTGCTCCCTAACCTGCCAAGCAGAGGCAGGGACCCCTCTTCCATGTGCCCTGTCTGTGATGAGGCTTCCCCCGTCATCAGCGTCCTAGGGCAGACCCCCCTCCATCCCTGGGAGCACGTCTTCCTGTGGGTGGGGAGGCTTACCACGGAGGCACCCATTATGCCCATCATGGGGAACATGACGGTGGGGAGGAAGGCGGTGATAGCCAGGGGCAGAGCCTCGGTGCACCAGAGGAGCGCCATGAGGATGATGGTGTAGGCACAGTAGGCTTCCTGCAGGTGGTAGGGGAACAGCAAAGCTGTTGGAGGGGGCAGGCCTGTGTCCCAGAGTCATGTCACCTCCTGTCCCCAGAGAAAGCAGGCCATTTGTAACAGTGTGGGGAGAGCCTGTGAAACTCACAGGCCTTGATTCCTGAGCCCAAGGTTCCATTTAAAAATAGAAATAGAAAACAAAGCAAAGCACTCACCACCTTGTCTTTAACCTTGGGGGGCCTAGACATTATAATCCAGTCCCCCTGGGGACTGCAGGGGGCTCAGGTGAGGATCCTTACATGAGATGGGGGCTCATCTAGATGAAACTGGGGCCTGGGAAATGTGGATCCCTGCCTGGCACCCTGGCCTTCCCTGCTTTATCAAGAGCCTGTAAGAATATATTTATTTGTATGACGATTTAAGTAGTATTTGTTCCTTCTGCTAGGAGGTGAGTTACATGAAGACAGAGTCAATTTTGTATCTGGATCCTTGGAGCTCAGGACCCAGGAGGCTTCAGAGCAAATCTTTTCTGAATGAATAAACCACTGAAAAGTTTTAGGAATGGTGGGGTCTCCTTCCTAGTAATCCTGGCATGACCACTGTTTCATATAACTCCCCCATCCCCGCGTTGTGCGGGGAATTGTGGAGTAAACTCTGAGTCATAGTCTTGTGAGTCTTGGGGTACCAGAGACGCCCCCCCTTTCCCTCATGAGGCTCCCGAAGCTAGAAAGGCCTGACCTCAGGCCTGGGAGGGGACCTGGAGCAGGAATGAAGTCAGACAACCCCAGATGTCAGGGGCCCACCCTCCTTGACAGAGCCTCTCCGCAGGCCTGGGGAGGGGGGGACAGGGGAATCATTAGCCAGAAGGAAGCCTCCAGGGAAGGGGGCGCCTGGCATTCGAGCCTCCTCGGGGCACCTGCCCACTCTTTGTTTGCCAAAGGAAGAGGCTGCCTGCTGGGACTATGGGCTGGGGGCTCCTCCTCTCTTACCTGTCTCAACTGCCCTGCCCCTCTTGCTTTCTCCACCTGGTACAGGCTGGGCTCACCCCTTATACCTCATGTTGTTAGTACCCTGAAGCTTGAAGGAAGGTCTTGGGGAGACGAAGCTGCTGTTTACTGAGTAACTCTTAGGAGCTGGGTGTTTTCACGTTTGTAGTTACAGCCATGGATGAGTGTGGTGGTCTTATGTTATAGATGACCTCCAGAAGGTATGTGGCTTGCTCAAGGTCACAGAACTAGGGAGTGGCAGAGCCAGGCTGGAACCCAGGCAAGGTGTGCAGGACTGCATAATTCTAAGAGCACTCCCCGAGTAGTCTACATCAGTGGCATCCTGGGGGGTGGTGTGGCGCCCAGCCTGCCCAGCCAAGTCTGTCTGATGCCAGGCTCACTTTCTTTCCATGAAACTTCCACCACCTTTCTCACCCTGGACATGAACTCATTGGCACAAGGGGTGGGGCCACCTTGATCCTTGAGCAGAGACCCACCCCTCCTCCTCCCCCAGCAGGCGGTAGATTCTGCTGAAGCTGCTGTTTCTTCAACCATTTTCTCACCTGCAGTGTGCACAGCCTGTTACCCATCTTCCCCTGGGGCTAAGGGCAAGCCAGCCCTCTGGACCCTGGTGTGCCCCCCATGCCCTCACCCCACAGAATTCTCTGGCCAGAGACAAGGAGGGAGGCTGGGCCGGATGACTTTGCTGATTCAAGAAGAAAGCTCTGCTAATAACGACAGCAGAAGTGTCGTTAAGGACTACTCTATGCCAGGCGTGGTGCTCTATGCACTCCAGGTGGTTTTTAATCACATTTAGTTGCTCTGTGAGGTAATGACTATTGTTCCCATTTCATGGATGAAGAAACAAAGGTGCAAATAAATTAAGTAAATGTCTCAAAGTCACACAAATCAGCGAAGAATCCAGGCCATCTGGTTCTTGAGCCCCAGCTTTTTGCCTTCTACCCTGAGCTTGCTCCCGTGCTACTGGAGGGTGTCCCCCAGCCTCAGGTGCGCTGTGACCAGCGGGGTGTACGGGAGTGAGTTAGGGCTCTGGATCCAAATGGAATTGTCTTCGCTGGGGCCTGCCACTTCCTGTTGCCCGGCTCTGGGCAAGTTCCTTCACTTCTGGGTCCCCAGCTGCACCCTCCAAAGAGAGCTGTGAGCACCAGCGTGTTGAATCTATGGCTCCTCTACTCCTTTACAACTTCCCTGTGTCCCTCTCCGTGTCTGTCCGTCTGTCTCTGGATCAAAACCCAAAACCACTTTCAAAGTTCCATTCAGAAGCTTTCTCTGGCCCTGGTGGCTCTGGCCCCGTGTCCCATCCCACCCTCCTGGGTAGTCGGTCCAACTGTAGAGTTAGTCGGTCCATAACTCGCTGACCTGCTCTTCCTGGTTCATGGGGCTCTTAAATGGGGCGTGGAATACCCAGGATTCATGAAGTTGGATGGGAAAACAATTTCATCTTTTAGCTAACATCTAACTAAGGTTATGAACAGAGGCAACAGAACCATATAGCTGTTGTTTTGTGTGTGTGTTGTGGCGGGGGGGAAGGGGGGGTGCCTTGCTGTGCAGCTTGCGGGATCTTAGTTCCCCGAGTGGGAATCGAACCCGGGCCCGCAGCAGTGAAAGTGTGCCGAGTCCTAATCACTGGACCACCAGGGAATTCCCAAAACCATATAGCTGTTAACGGTGCTATGGGCGATTTTGTCACAGATATTTGATTGTGGCTGTCAGCTGTTAGGTACCTGCACAGATTAGTGGTTGCAATGGACCCAAAATATATCTCAAAATATTGTTTACATCCATCACTATTTTGAAATTATGGTAGTTATTATACCAACACTAGATCTTATTTAATGCTTTAATAAGGAAGCACCTGTATTTCTGAATTGCAATTAATTTTTTCATATTTTTCTAACTATTTCAAAATGGTTGGTTTCCTTTGTCATCCTATACATTTTATTTTGTGCATTTCAGAGCAGTATTCTGAGAAGGGCCCACAGTCTTCACCAGACAGCCAGTGGCATTCATGGCTCAGAAATGGGAACAGAACCTGGGGGATCCTTTCTCCTTGGCCCCGCAATGTGTCTGATTCCACGATCTGTATCCCCAGTGTTAGAAGTGGGAAGTCGGGAATCAGACCTGGGCTCCAGGGCCGCCTTATACTCTCTGCCTTGTTGCTCAGCTCAACGCATCTTGGGCTGGCCAAGCTCAGCTGGTGGCCTATGGCATGGGACCCAACTGGCTTACTCCCCAGTCATGCTACATTGCACGACTCCATATGCCATTGGCACAGGGCACAGCCTGCACCCTGTCTGAGGCAGCCCCTCCTGGAGCTCAGATACCAGCAGGGAAGAGTTTTCTCTTGGCGGCTAATGCTCTTCTTTCTACCTCTGTCAGTATGTCCTCCTTCTGCAGGCCAGCAGGCTAGTTGTTCCCCAGCTGTTCCTTGGCTGTAGAATGTACTCCTTTCTCAGCCTGGGCTCTGGAGGACAGGGGTCAACTTTCTTTCACCTCCCTGTCTCTAGCCCCTCCCTCTTTTGCTGGTGCTGGCCTGGGTCTATAAATCCTTCCTTCCCACTTGGGTCCCTGGCCCTGCTGTGCCAGGAAACTACCGTGGTCAGATCCCCATTCCTCTCTCCCCCGAGGCTGTCCCTGCTATTGAGGGGCAGGCACTGGGCCTCCTGCCTGCTCATCAGGCTTTCACTGGACAAATAACCTCTCTGCTCCAGGTCTCCAGTCCTGCTGGTTCAACACCTCCAATGCTCCCCTTTACTTCTCTCCAGCTCTGGGCCAATAGCCTGGTCCAAGCCCCTGCATCTGTTACCAAGATTTCTGCAAGCGCTTCCTTATTCACCTCGTAGCTTCCTCTTTTGCCCCTGAAATCTCTTCTTGCTGTAGCCAGAGTGATCTTGAGGCACAAAACTGTTTAATCCACACCCTGCCCCTCAACACACACACACACACACACACACACACACACACACACACACACACACACACACACACACCTCAAAGCAGCTCAAATCCCTGCAGGCTTTCCCACTGCTCTTAGGAAAATTTGGGGGCTGGTCTGTGCCTCTCCTCGTTGCTCTCTCTGGTGCAGCCACAGTGGCCCTCTTCCAGTTTCTCAAACGCTCCATCTTCCCTGTAGCCACAGGGCATTTGTATCTAATCTCCTCTCTTCCCTCCCCACTTTGCTCACCTGATGTCTACTCATTCTTGAGATCTTAACTCAAATATTCCTTTTCCAGGGAAGCCTCCGTGGGTTTCAGGAGTATAGTCCCCATTTTTCACAGCCTATGCCCCTGTACCTCTTCTGCAGAGCACTCATCACGGTCTGTAGTTAAACATTTGCTTTCACGAATTTCTCATGATGAATATCAACCTTTGTCGCCAGACCATACTCTCCAGGGAGCAGGGTCTGGGTCTGTTTCTGCTCACACCAGCAGGGTGCCTGGCACCTCTACGGAGCTGACACTGGATAAATGAGTGAAGGAATGTCAGACACTGGGGTACAGACATGAATCAGAACTGGCCCCGGCCTTCAGGGGGTCTGAGTGCCCTGTGTGGGCTGGTCCGTAGTCACGGCGGGCTGCCTGGTAAAGCCAACAATGAAGAGAAGAGATAAAGCCTCAGATGGCTTCCAAACCCCAAGGCTGGCAACTTTCTTCTTTTGTGATAGGAAACAAGGGTCAGAGGTCAGAAAACCTGAGTGCCCAGGCCCAGCTTTATTGCCGCATGTCCTTGGGCAAGCTATTTAACCTCTCTCAGCTTTGGGTTTTTTTTTTTTTTGATAAGAAATATTGAGCATTTCCAACTATACACACATTACTGTCTTTTATGCAGGGTCCTTTTCTACAAATGAGAATAAGAGAAACACCCTCCTTGCTGGGTTATTGTGAGGATGAGGGGTGTGACTGCGAAGGTCTAAGCTGTAAAGGAGTGTAGATGGCAGTGAGCCGATGGCTGGGTTGGCCTTGGCACAGAAACCTGCTCCCGGGCTGCTGGGGAACCAGGGTGGATGCGTGACATACAGATGAAGATGGTGGTGTCAGGGAATCCAGGGTAGACTCTGGACACTGGGTGTGGGCAGGGTGGGGACCTGTGGGCATCACGGCCTTTACCTGTTACGGGCACAGAGCAGCCTGTGGCCATTGGGCAGCAGCGAAAACGCCCACAGTCTCAAAGGTGTCACATTTTATTCGTCCTGGCGATTGAAGGTTAGCCCCGGGGGGGGGCTACTCCCACTGCCCCTCTGCACCTGGCAAGTAGGGATGCTGCTGCGAAGTGAGGCAAGGCCCTGGGTGGCAGCCAGCACCACTGCAAAGGAGAGACCAGAGAATGGGGTCCCAGAGAAGGGGCCCCTTCTCCGAGCCTCCCTCCATCTGGGCTGAGGAAGGCTTCCAGAGAGGGCACACTGAGCGGGTACTGAGGGATGAATAGGAGTTCTGTGGGTGGTCAAAAGGTGTTAGCGTGAGGGAGTAAGCACAGAGGGAACGGAATGAGGCATAAAAGATCAAGATACATTCTTGTGGAGTAAGTGATGTAATGCTCGGAAAGAGCCTCACCTGCCTGCCGTGAGAGGAATCTAGGACTTTATCTGGAAGACAAAGGTGAAAACGGGAGGCCCTTGAAGGATTGTAAACCAAGAGGGTGACACGGTCAGGTGAGGGTTTCTATTAAAAGATTACGCTGATGCTGCCATATGTGTTTTTTTAAAATGTGTCCACAGGTGTTTGTATACCCATAGGAAAATCTCTGATTCGGGGATTCTTACCCTTTTTTGGTACCAGGATTCCCTTGGCAGCCTGATGAAGCCTTCCAATTCCTTCTTAGAATAATGTTTTTAAATGCATTAAATAAAATGCACAGGATTACAAAGGAAACCAATTATATCAAAATACAGTTATTAAAATATGAAAAAATGGGTAAGATAGTGATATAATGTGACTCTTTCTTAACTACTAAGCTCTTCACTGGCTAATGGCTACTGTCATTTCAAAGTCATGGTTAACATAATATGTCAAGGGATTGGCAACAGCTCTCAGACGATTTGAAAATATCTCTGATTCCTACTGGTGGCAAAGTCAAAAATATCGCTCTTTACTATCGCGGTTTGTTGTCTACATTCATCACAGAAGGAAATGTTTCACTCTTTTGTGCTGTTCGACTTTGTGCAATGTGCATGTGTCACCTAATTAAATAAATCAGTCACCTCAAGATGAAAATAGGGGGCTTACACCTGCGATAATGTGGCAGGTGGATTGGCAGACATAGAAGCTGGGAGGTGACAGGTGGCCATGCTGGGATATCCAGTGGGGAGACGACAGGGGCTCAGAGAAGTCATGGCAGTAAAGATGGAGAGAGAGGACAGACTCCAGAGATGTTAGGAGACGGAAGACAGAGGGTTTGAGTGATGGCTGCTGGGGCGGGTGGGCGGAGGAAAGCTCCAGGTGCCTTTCCTGAGTGTCTAGGTGCGTAGTGACCCCAAGGAGAGGAGCCATGTGACAGGACTTGGGGAAGAAGGTGCAGAGTGGTCTGGGTGTGTGTGTGTGTGTGTGTGTGTGTGTGTGTGTGTGTGTGTGTGTGATATTCATTCCAGGAATAATAGGCCCATCCAAATGCCGAATACCTTTGAGAGACTAAACATAAAAGGCGACAATGGCCAGTCCATACGCAAATATATGTCCTACAATCTCTGCAGCAAACAGCCCTGTAGCCAAACCACCACCTCCCTAGCAACTGACCCCAAATGGGCAGGATTTGCTCAATGACTGCCAGCCTCCTTAATTTTCGATCCCCACTCGCTACCTCCACTTCCAACTCAGGACTAATCAGCGAAAGGCAAATGTGCTCTCGTAACAATCAGAGAGGATACCCCACTTCTAATTAGCCCCCCTCCAGCTTCCCCCTGCCAACAACCTCCAGTCAGTGCACACCTGAAGCCTTCCCTCTTTCCATTCTAAAGCGTCCCCACCCCCTGCCTTTGAGGCTCTGCCGAAAGCAAGGATGGAGGCTGATTCCCTTCCTAGCCTCGCCTGATCTCATTTGAGTGATCTTTGTTTACTTCTGCACCTTAACGTGAATGCGTTTGTTGCATCATCTTCTGCTTTAAGAGGCCAAAGGGGAAAACAATGGGTCTGAGTGTCAGAGAAAACAAAAGTGCGGGGGAGAGTCCTGACATCACAGTTTGGGCCAGGACCAGGGCCAGGCCCGCCTGTGTCCCCTAAAGAGCAAACCAGCAGGCGGGAGTTGATGAGAGAAGCGTTCCCGCACTCCTGTGCATCTGAGCCCTACAACTGCCCTGGGCCCTGCTGCTGAATTCCGTTCAGGAAACCGTACTGCTAAAGAGTCTCCTTTGCTTTCCCATTCTTGACCTTCACCTAGCAGGTGCTGGAAGTGTGGACATGATTTGGTTATCTGGGGGTGAAGTTCGAGTTGGGGAACCTTCTCTCTCTTCTCCAGGGATCTCCCTGGATTTGGAGGCTGGCCCCTACTCCCAGGACCTTCAGAGGCCAGAAAACCAGACTTCACGCGGTCCAGTGCTGATCGAGGCCACACTTAGGGACCACACCTCACTGCCCTGGGGGTGTTGACCAGACACACCCCGCGTTCCTGTTTCATTGGTGGGAACACCAAGGCCCTCATGAACAGGAGAAGTAGTCTATGGAAATAAGTCAGGCATCTACACGATGCCCGAAACACTGTGTTGTGTTTTCCGGGGGCCCGGAATTCAGACAAGGGGCAGAGGGTTCAGGGAAGCATTGTTTATCAGGGAAGATAGAGGCAGGCCCCGGAAGCGAGGTCCAAATTCCTTGCACAGTTTTCATGCCCGTAATCCTGGTCTGTCTTTGGGGTTCAGGAATAGCTTGCAGTAAGGGTATTTTAGTCACACAGATTTTAAAGTGCATGTGCACACACACACCTACTGTTCTTATATCCTAGGAATGCAGGGGATTCAGAGTAAGAAATCCTGCCCTCTGTTCTTACTGTAAATACAGTCTGGATTTCAGCTAAGCTCTGTTCCGGCGAACATGACACCACGGGCAGATAGTTTTCACAGATGATTCTTTTGGGTCCTGGGAGGTATTTGCATTTTCGACTCTAACTTACTAGCTCTTTGACCTCTGAGTAAGTATTTATCCCTCGTGACCCTCAGTATAAAATCCTCACTCCTTCCCCGACGTTATAGGGCTGACATTGGCTGGCCTCTCCCTACCTCTCTAAACTTAACCTCAGTCATCTTCTGCTCGCTCAGGTCCACATGCCGTGCCGGCCTCATTTATCCCTCCACCTTGCCAAGCTCACCCCTGGCCTTGGGTTTTGCACTACGTGTTCTGCCTAGACGGCTCTTGGCCCAGAGCTGTGCTTGGCTGGCTCTTACTTGCCAGTCAGGTCCTAGGGGAAATATCAGCACCCCAGGAGGCCTTCTCTGATCACCGCATCTACAGCAGCCCCTCCCCAAGCCATAGTCACGGCCTGCTGTATGGTTTTCACTGCATGGACAGTATATGCTTTTTGTGTGTCCCTCCACACACCCCCGCACCCCCAGGATCGCAAATTCCCCTGAATCCTACCTCCCACCCTCTGCACCTAAACTGTACCTGTCACACGATACTTGTTCCCTAATAAATGAATGAGTGGATGAGTGAATGAGTAGATGTAAGGTTTCTGGCACACCGATGGTGCTTCTTTGGTATCTGGTTGCAGGGTTGGGGAAGCACTGAGAAGACTTCAGGCCTCACTGGCCCCCAACCACTGGGACCCCCCAGTGGGCGATGGGCATTTCTAGGATTCTGTTGCTGACTCCTCAAACACTCCTTACTATTTCCAATCCCCACGCCTTTGCTCCTGCCATTCCCTTCACCTGGCCTGCCCTCTACTGATGCCTCTGACTGTTGAAATCTCGCTCAGCCTTCAAGGCCCAACTCAGATTCTCCCTTAACTCAGTTGGAAGGATTTTCTCCCTCCCCTGAGCTCCTGCAGACTTCTGGCTATACTCCGTGTGGCATGAACACGTGGTCCTCTAGATTGAAAGCAACTTGAGGACAGAACATCTGTATTCCTTTTTGGTAACCCCCAGCACAGAGCAAGAGCTCGACAGACATCCCAGACTGAACGACAGTGGAAGGATTGGCTGACGGCTGGATGGACATGACGGTAGATGGCTCAAGTGGTGACTCTGCATCCTTAGACAGCCTTAGCCAAGGCCAGATTCCAGTCCAGACTTTGCCTTTTTCTAGCTGGGACTTGAGGCAAATTCCTTTATCACTCTGGGCCTCAATTTACATGTCTGTAAAATGGAGACAACAGTAGTAACCTCACAGTAACTCAGAGGTTATTGCGAGAAATAAATGGGTTAGTGTTTTGAAGTGCTTGGTACAATGACTAGCACACAAAAAAATACTGAAGAAATGTCAACAAGTATTATGTGGACACAGGTGTGAGCCTAGTCTGGGCCTCCTCTTTCCCGCTTCAGGGCCCAGGGGCATGGAGGTAAGCTCGGGACCCACTGCAGAGAGCAGGGACTCAGCAGAAAGTCACAACGGGGCCCTCTTTGCCCACACTCATTCATTTGACAAATATTTGTTGAACACCTACTATGTGCCAGGTACTGGGGGTTCTGCATGGAAAAAGACAAAGTCCCTGCCTTCACGGAGCCTACATTCTAATGTAGGGGGGGTCAGAGAATAAATAGAAAATAAAGGAATACATCATTTCAGAGAGCGAAAGCCCTTTAAATAACAGGTGTTTGTAATAAAGAATGACTGGTGCTGCTCAGAGAAGCCTTTTCTGAGGAGGTGGATTTCAGCTGACATGTAAGAAGTGAGAGGGAGGCCTCTGGGAGAAGAACATTGCAGGCAGGAAGATGAGCAATTTGAGGAAGAGAGAGGCTGGAGAAGAGCAAATAAGAGGTAGGATACGGGGCAGGAGCCCCCGACGACTCGTGGCTACCCTGAGAGGTCTGGATTTTATTTTAAGTTTGACGAGAAGCCTATGTGGGGTTTTAAGCAGGGTAGTGATCTTATGTTTGGAATAGATCATCCTGGAGTTTGGGTGAAGAACGGTCTGGGGACGTAGAGAACAGACTTCTGGTTGCCAAGGGGGAGGTGGAGGTGGGGGAGGGATGGACTGGGAGTTTGGGGTTAGCAGATGCAAACTATTATATAGAGAATGGATAAACCACAAGGTCCTACTGTATACCACAGGGAACTATATTCAATATCCTGTGATAAACCATAATGGAAAAGAATATAAAAAAGAATGTACATATATGTACAACTGAATCACTTTGTTATACAGCAGAAATTAACACAACATTGTAAATCAACTCTACTTCAATAAAAAAAAAAAAGAATGGTCTGGGGAGGAGTAGGGATGGGAGAGAAATGATGGCGGCCAGGACCAGAGTGGAGGTAGTGGAAAGCGATTCCATTCAGTGTATTTTTGGCGAAAACACTGGTCAACAGGACCTGCTGGTGCTTGTGGAAGTGAAGGAAAGAAAGGCATCAGGAATGGCTCTGAGGTGGACGGTTGAACCATATCTTGATGAGTAAGATCACGGGGGGCGTCAGCTGAGATGAGTAATCAGGGTTGTGATCTGGATATGCCAACGTGCACGCTGCGTGAAAGGAAATGTTCGGCGGGGAGGTGTCCAGTGTTAGTTGGATAACACAAGTTTAGAAATTAGAGCTGGGGTTTCAGATTGGGGAATCATCAGCATAGAGATGCTTTTTAAGGCAGGAGACAACAGAAGATCACCTGGGGGAGAGTGAGGATAGGGAGAAGGAGCCAGGAAAAGTGGTCAAAGGTAAAGGAAAACCAGGAGAAGCCAAAAGAAGACAGCATAGCAAAGAGGAGGTGACCAGCTGTGACAAACGCTGCCGAGTGGTTGAGGAAGGCGAGCATGGAACAGGGGTTTGGTGACACGGACGCTGATGGGAACTTGACAAGAGCCCTTGGTAGGTAGAGTCTTGGAGACTGGAGCTGTCTGTCTAAGGAGAGACGGGTAGTGTAGTCAGTCTCTGAGGCCTTTTGTGAGAGAGAGCAGAGAAAGGAGGTATCTGTGGAGGGACTGTGGGACTGCAGGAGGGTTTGTTTGTCTTTTAATGTGAGAGGGATTAGAGCTTGTTTGCATGCTGATGGGAGAGATGAGGCAAAGAGGGAAAAGTTGATGATGCAGGAGAGGAGAGGATAATTACAGGAGCAAAGTCCTTTAGAGGGACTGGTATCCAGGGCCCCAGTGGAGGGGCTGGCTTCCACAGATGGAACCTGGGACAGTTCATCTGAATCAGGACAGGGGAGACAACGTCTGTAGGCGGGAAGCAGGTGGCAGGGAGGGGTACAGCACAGGGAAGACAGGGGCTTCTGACACGTCGCACTCCCACAAGGAGGCCTGGCTTCTCATACTGACTCAGGCTTTCCCGAGTGACCGAGGGCAAGTTTCTAAATCTTTCTGGGCTGTACCTTCTTGGGGAGTAAAATGGGAATCACAGTTCCTGTCTGTCCTTCCTTCCGGGATTAACACACTTGGCTCAGCCTGTCTGGAAACTGATCTGATGGGTCCCTAGCATAGAGATGCCACTGGCTTTGGCATGGGATGAGGGTCATCTCAAAGGTCAGCCAGGCCCTGTCACCTACCAGGAGCTGTGCCACTACCTCCCTAGTTCCTTACCCTTCTGGGATACCTTGAACAAAAATCTTGCCTCGATTTCCCTGTCTGTGACTAAAGGAAGCAAATGGCTCAATGGGCAAGTGAGGGTGGGGCGGTGGGTGTGGGGTGAGGCCAGGGCCAGGATTCGGTCTCAGCCTTCCGGAGGCAGGCAGCACAGGCTTTGTAGCCCGGCCACACCCCCAGCTCTGCCACTGCCTAACTATGCCACTTGCCAGAGGGAGGTTTCCTGTGAAGCTTGGACTTCAAGGCCACCTCCTGGACCTACCCTTCCCAAAGTCCCGTGTTAATTTTAGATTCATAATTTTGTCTTCTTTTACTAACAAGGGGGGCCCCAAAGTGTATACTATCTGACCTCCAGAAAACAGGATCTGCCCTGGGATTTTGGATGACTTGACTTCACTTTCCCCATCTGTAAAATGGGAGTCAGACCTGCCTCATAAGATGGGAGAGAGTGTTCCTGGGTACATGGTACAGGGTATGCAGTGGGGGCTCCAGTAAATGAGAGCCGAAATTATGACTCCTGCTGCTTGCATGGGGGTGGGCAGGAAGCAGTGGCATTTGCCCCTCCATTCAAGGTGTGCAGCTGTATTGCCCACTGTCAGGATCTCCTCGTTCAATTCCCACCCCTCCTCCGCAGGAGACTTAGCTCTTGGGATCACAGGTGAGTGCCTTCTCTTTCTGTTTGTACTCTTAACTGCACAAACTGCCTGAGACCAGCTTCCTCCTAATCCCCTTCCTTCCCTCTCAAGCAGCTAGCCCGGATCATACCCTCCCAATCAACCTCAACTGCTTCCATCTGCACCTCCTTTACGGAGCTGGTTTCCTGCCTCCCAAGGGAGTAGATACCAAGTGCACCTAAGCAATTCACATTGGGCTCCTACTACTGGGTGCCGAACAAAAGCCCCCATTGACCTCTTAGTCCTCAGGCCTCGGGAGGACCAGGAGGTGACAGCCTAGGCTGTCAGGCTAGGAGGGATGAGTGGGTGATGCTGGTCCTGAGGATGCCCAACCCCAGGGCCAGACGGCCCCTCCCCTGCTCCCTTGGAGCTTCTCTGTGCCCAGGACCCCACGTCCTTACCTTAGTTGGGATGAGGATGGGCAGAGGCAGCAGGATAATGGGTAGGAAGAATACAATCAGGTAGAAGCGATAGGCCCACAGGCCCTGCCAGCAGGTGGCCATGGTGTGGATCCACGTGGGCTGCCGGGTCACCCTCCAGATCCAGGGAACTGCAGGACCGACAGTGCAGCAGGTAGGCGGCTAGGCAGGCTTATATAAAGCCGCTGGAGGGTTAACCATTGACCCACCCTGGCAATCAGAGTGTTTTTGGAGTCCGGGAGGTGAGAGTAAGGAAGAGGGATCTGCAGGAAGTGTAAAGATCAGGAAGACTTTGCAAAGAAAAGGAGGAGGGCAAGATCAAGGAATAAAGCCTTCAGTTTCTTTCAAGAAGTTGAGCCCAGAGTTAATTCCTTCTGTGTGTGGGCTACTAAGTGCTGAATATGGAAGGAGCAGGAGAGGGAAGGGTGCCTGGGAAGCCCCACAGCCGGCATCCACAGAGCAAGACCCAGAGCACCCTCCCCAGCCCAGGCCCCCTCTCTCCTCTTACTCCTCCAAAGAGGAGTTCTCTGAGCAGTTTATACAGGGCCTTGGGTGGGGCAGCCCAGCCTCCAGAAACATCCTGCCCTCTGGGGATTTCCAGTCTAGGACTGGGGAAGGGCTGGAGCAAGCCCTTCTCCTTCCAGGTATCAAGGAAACTGTCAGAGCCACTGGAACTGACCAACTCGTATTCACTCTGTGCTGTGTGATGCACTGACAATTATTTTTTTGGCTGCGCTGTGCAGCATGTGGGATCTTAGTTCTCCGACCAGGGCTTGAACCTGCTCCTCCTGCCCTGGAAGTGCGGAGTCTTAACCACTGGACCGCCAGGGAAGCCCTCTGCACTGACTTAATTTGGGAACAGCCACTTCCTTGTTGATGTGTTGATGTATGATAGGTATACAGTAAAGGTTCACTTTTGTAGGTTCTTCCTGGCCCCCACTCCCAACCCCAAGCTCCCATGGAACACTGGCAAAGATTGTTTTATATTTTGGAAACACATTTAATCTCTCCATCCATCCATCCATCCATCCATCCATCCATCCATCCATCCACCAAACAAGTATTTGACACTGATTATATCATCAGCCCTGGACTCGGTGTTAAGGATGCAGAGAGATTAAAATGCTGCTAGTAATAGTTAACATTTGTTCAGCATTCAGTACAAGCTTATTAGTTTACTATTTCATTTACTCTGTACAACCACACCAGGAGTTAGGTGTTACTATTCCATTTTACAGTTGGGGTAACCGAGGCCCCAAGACACAAGCCAGCCAGAATTCAAACATGCTTTAGGAGTGCCCTGGGGAGGTCCAAACCAGTATGGCAACTCCAGGTGAAAGGAAACAGTAGGAGTATTGAGCAAAAGCTCTTGGAAAAGGTGACACCTCAGTGAAGACTTGAAGGTTGAGTCTAACTTGGCCCCAAGGTGACAGAGGTATGACCACAAGCAGCGGCAAGAGTGAGCCAAGACCTGGAGGATGGAGTGTGTGGATATATCTACCCAGAGCCTCTGTCTCTTGCTACCCTCCCACCTCCCCACCCCAAACAGCTCAGAGTAGAAGCTCAATCCATATTTCTGTTGATTATTCAAGTGTGATGATCTGTGTGCCGGGACAAGAAGGCAGGGTGTCTCAGGGAGATGGTTTCAGGAAGTCAACACAGCCTGGGCAAAGATGTGAAAGGAAGAAGGTTCTGAGTGGTTGGAAAGTGGGTGTGTGGGACCAGGTCTGAGAGCTGGTGACCACGTTTCCAGGGAGTACAGCAGCTTGGCCTGGGCGGCGATGCCAATGAGATTCTCCTAGAGCCAATGAGGTCTGTGTGAGACAGACCCCCACCCAACCTTGGCCTGACTTTAGTGCCCTCTGCAGGGTGGGCAGAGAGCTATGCATGGATCCAGGTCAAAGGGCTCCTGGGGCCAGGCTGGGTGGGAAGCTACAGTGCAACAAAACAGACTGCTTCACCCCACCCCAGCCCATCCCCCCCGCCCAGCCCCCATTCAGGCTATTTATGGTCTTTCCACTCCCACGAAGCCAACCTGACACCTGCCCAGGGCAAGGTGAGGAAGAGTCCAGAAGCACGGGGAGAGACAAAGGGTTTCAGAGACTTAAGACATTCTCTGATTTTGTCTCGCCCTTGGAGGAGGCCTCTCCCCTGGCCTGTGGCTCTGGAGGAGCCACAAGGGGAGCAGGGCTGAGCCTCCCCCAGAGGAACAACATCCACTAGGTGTGTAATCTGCTTCCCAGTTTACCCAACTCTCCACACCAACCCTGTGATATAGGCTCAGAGCAGTGAAGTCCCTTGCCAGGGTCACACAGCGTGTGAGCTGAGAGAGAACCTGATTCATATCCAAGACCATCCATGCTCTTTGCCCACCCTCCAGGCCCTGGGCCCCTGTGATGGTGCCGGGACAAAACTCAATTTTTCCAAATTAGATGGCTCCTGTGGGGGAATAGCTCAGTGGTGGAGCATTTGACTGCAAATTAGATGACCACTCTTTCACCGAGACCCCCCGGCTTTGTACGTACAGCCCCTTTCAAAGTCATAGACTCTTGGGACTCTTGCTGACTCTCTTTTGCGGACTGGTGTAGGGGGACTATCACGTCCCCAGCAGCCAGGCCCCATCAGTGACTAATTCGTCTCAAAGGCGGGAAGTCTCCATCTATCACGTGTGTTACAAGAACTTTCCCTTGCCTGGCAATCACAGGCAGGGCCCTCCTCTACCAGGCTTAGTTCAGTTCTCATTTGCCCCATTTCCTTTCCCTTCAGTTAATGCTATAAATAACTATTCTTGTTTCTGTGACCCCTAATGGACCATGAGCAACTCATGGCAGGTGCTGTGACTCTCCTTCTTCAGTCCTTGTCACCCTTTGGGTGACAGGCGTCAGCACTATCTCAGGGAGGAGTGCCCTGTGACCATTGACCCTCCTTGAGAAGTTCATCTGAGAATAGCTGAGGAAGCCCTAAGGTGAGAGGAGATGGTTTCTGGCTCACAAGAACCGGTTTATCCTCAGGAGCAGTTGGCAGATAAGCTGGAGATAGAGCCGGGGCTGAGGCTGTGGCCCAAAGGTGAGGTTTAGGAAGTTCACACCTGGACATGGGAGCCAGACATTCAGACAGAGGCCCCTGAGGAACTGTGTTGAGCAGGTTGGGCCTGGGGCCCACAGGGGTACAACCTAAGTGGACCTGGAAAGACAGGGATGGCTGGACACAGCAGGGAGCCCCAGGAATGATTTGTAAGACCTGAGACTACCCAGCCTGGAGGAGAGAAGACAGGGTGTGAGGGTTGTCTGCTCTGATCTCTTCCCCTGTCTTCCACTGCCTCTCAAACTGGGTCCACTCATTTTGTCTTATACATGTTCACATCCCCCCTCAGCACCTTGCAAGGTGCTTAAACAACCCTACAAGATCCTCTCCTTGCATTCTTCTGCCTCAGCTCTTACCACTCCTTCCTTGGCTCAACTGTTTTCAGATCCTCAACTGCATTTTCTACGATCTCCAGGGAGTTGTCTATGCCCTTGCTTCTCTCAGACACATTCTCCCTGCATCTCTCTCCCCACTTTACTGGTTAAGTCTTGTTAATCTTTCAAGTCTCAGCCTAAAACTAAACTTCCTTTGTGAATTCTTATCACAGAGTGAAAGAGAAAGCAGTTGTAGTTGCACTGCTCCTAAGTTAGTGCTAGAAGACCTTATCACAGCATATATCACACTGCATTTTATTCTCCTGTTAACCTCCCTACATCCCCCACCAGAGTAGGTTCCATGAAGGCAGGGTCTGTCTGTATGGGTGTCCATATGCACCTCTTCAGCCTCTTGAGCTGATACTCAAAAAATACATTTTGAAACAATGGATGGGTAGATGGATGAATAGATGGGTGGATGGATGGATGGGTGAGTAGATGAGATGTCCATAGGATAATTTACAAGGTTCATACCAGAGAGCCAAGCCCTCCTTCCAGCATGTTCTGAAGCTGGTCCCTGGATCTTCAGATAGGACAGACAGAGGTCACTGGTCAGGCAACAAGGCAAAGAAGTGGATGGGTTTTTACCACAATCAAGACTGTAAAGACGAAACTATAACCAAAATGAAAATGCAACCTACTGAATGAGAGAAGATATTTGCCAATGATATGTTGGATAAGGGGTTAATATCCAAAATATATAAAGAACTCTTAGAATTCAATATCAAAAAAACCAAACAACCCAGTTAAAAAATGAGCAGAGGACCTGAATACAGATGGTCAACAGGCACATGAGAAAAGACATACAGATGGTAAACAGGCACAGGAAAACATGCTCAACATCACTAATCATCAGGCAAATGCACATCAAAACCACAATGAGACACCACCTCACACCTGTCAGAATGGCTGTTGCCAAAAAGACAACAGAGCAGTCCCTCCCATTAGAAAACTTGCACAAGCCTCTTAGATAGCCTCATTCAACAGAGGGCAGACAGCAGAAGCAAGAAGAACTACAGTCCTGCAGCCTGTGGAACAAAAACCACATTCACAGTAAGATAGACAAGATGAAAAGGCAGAGGACTATGTATCAGATGAAGGAACAAGATAAAACCCCAGAAAAACAACCAAATGAAGTGGAGATAGGCAACCTTCCAGAAAAATAATTCAGAATAATGATAGTGAAGATGATCCAGGACCTCAGAAAAAGAATGGAGGCAAAGATCGAGAAGATGCAAGAAATGTTTAACAAAGACCTAGAAGAATTAAAGAACAAACAAACAGAGATGAATAATACAATAACTGAAATGAAAACTACACTAGAAGAAATCAATAGCAGAATAACTGAGGCAGAAGAGTGGATAAGTGACCTGGAAGACAGAATGATGGAATTCACAGCTGCGGAACAGAATAAAGAAAAAAGAATGAAAAGAAATGAAGACAGCCTAAGAGACCTCTGGGACAACATTAAACGCACCAACATTCGCATTATAGGGGTCCCAGAAGGAGAAGAGAGAGAGAAAGGACCCGAGAAAATATTTGAAGAGATTATAGTCGAAAACTTCCCTAACATGGGAAAGGAAATAGTCACCCAAGTCCAGGAAGCACAGAGAGCCCCATACAGGATAAACCCAAGGAGAAACACGCCAAGACACATAGTAATCAAAGTGGCAAAAATTAAAGACAAAGAAAAATTACTGAAAGCAGCAAGGGAAAAATGAAAAATAACATACAAGGGAACTCCCATAAGGTTAACAGCTGATTTCTCAGCAGAAACTCTACAAGCCAGAAGGGAGTGGCATGATATACTTAAAGTGATGAAAGGGAAGAACCTACAACCAAGATTACTTTACCCGGCAAGGATCTCATTCAGATTCGATGGAGAAATCAAAAGCTTTACAGACAAGCAAAAGCTAAGAGAATTCAGCACCACCAAACCAGCTCTACAACAAATGCTAAAGGAACTTCTCTAAGTGGGAAACACAAGAGAAGAAAAGGACCTACAAAAACAAACCCAAAACAATTAAGAAAATGGTCATAGGAACATACATATCGATAATTACCTTAAACGTCAACAGATTAAATGCTCCAACCAAAAGACACAGGCTTGCTGAATGGATACAAAAACAAGACCCATATATATGCTGTCTACCAGAGACCCACTTCAGACCTAGGGACACATTCAGACTGAAAGTGAGGGGATGGAAAAAGATATTCCATGCAAATGGAAATCAAAAGAAAGCTGGAGTAGCAATACTCATATCAGATAAAATAGACTTTAAAATAAAGAATGTTACAAGAGACAAGGAAGGACACTACATAATGATCAAGGGATCAATCCAAGAAGAAGATATAACAATTATAAATATATATGCACTCAACATCGGAGCACCTCAATACATAAGGCAACTGCTAACAGCTATAAAAGAGGAAATTGACAGGAACACAATAATAGTGGGGGACTTTAACACCTCACTTACACCAATGGACAGATCATCCAAAGTGAAAATAAATAAGGAAACAGAAGCTTTAAATGACACAACAGACCAGATAGATTTAATGGATATTTATAGGACAGTCCATCCAAAAACAGCAGATTACACTTTCTTCTCAAATGCCAATGGAACATTCTCCAGGATAGATCACATCTTGGGTCACAAATCAAGCCTCAGTAAATTTAAGAAAATTGAAATCATATCAAGCATCTTTTCTGACCACAACACTATGAGATTAGAAATGAATTACAGGGAAAAAAATGTAAAAAACACAAACACGTGGAGGCGAAACAGTACGTTACTAAACAACCAAGAGATCACTGAAGAAATCAAAGAGGAAATGAAAAAATACATAGAGACAAATGACAATGAAAACACGACGATCCAAAACCTATGGGATGCAGCAAAAGCAGTTCTAAGAGGGAAGTTTATAGCTATACAAGCTTACCTCAAAAAACAAGAAAAATCTCAAATAAACAATCTAACCTTACACCTAAAGGAACTAGAGAAAGAAGAACAAACAAAACTCAAAGTTAGCAGAAGGAAAGAAATCATAAAGATCAGAGCAGAAATAAATGAAATAGAAACAAAGAAAACAGTAGCAAAGATCAATAAAACTAAAATCTGGTTCTTTGAGAAGATAAACAAAATTGATAAACCATTAGCCAGACTCATCAAGAAAAAGAGGGAGAGGACTCAAATCAATAAAATTAGAAATGAAAAAGGAGAAGTTACAACAGACACCGCAGTAATACAAAGCATCCTAAGAGACTACTACAAGCAGCTTTATGCCAATAAAATGGACAACCTGGAAGAAATGGACCAATTCTTAGAAAGGTATAACCTTCCAAGACTGAACCAGGAAGAAACAGAAAATATGAACAGACCAATCACAAGTAATGAAATTGAAACTGTGATTAAAAATCTTCCAACAAACAAAAGTCCAGGACCAGATGGCTTCACAGGTGAATTCTATCAAACATTTAGAGACGAGCTAACACCCATCCTTCTCAAACTCTTCCAAAAAATTGCAGAGGAAGGACCACTCCCCAACTCATTCTATGAGGCCACCATCACCCTGATATCAAAACCAGACAAAGATACTACAAAAAAAGAAAATTACAGACCAATATCACTGATGAATATAGATGCAAAAATCCTCAACAAAATACTAGCAAACAGAATCCAACAACACATTAAAAGGATCATACACCATGATCAAGTGGGATTTATCCCAGGAATGCAAGGATTCTTCAATATACGCAAATCAATCAGTGTGACACACCATATTAACAAATTGAAGAATAAAAACCATATGATCATCTCAATAGATGCAGAAAAAGCTTCTGACAAAATTCAACACCCATTTATGACAAAAACTCTCCAGAAAGTGGGCATAGAGGGAACCTACCTCAACATAATAAAGGCCATATATGACAAACCCACAGCAAACATCATTCTCAATGGTGAAAAACTGAAAGCATTTCCTCTAAGATCAGGAACAAGACAAGGATGTCCACTCTCACCACTATTATTCAACATAGTTTTGGAAGTCCTAGCCACGGCAATCAGAGAAGAAAAAGAAATAAAAGGAATACAAATTGGAAAAGAAGATGTTTGCAGATGACATGATACTATACATAGAGAATCCTAAAGATGCCACCAGAAAACTACTAGAGCTAATCAATGAATTTGGTAAAGTTGCAGGATACAAAATTAATGCACAGAAATCTCTAGCATTCCTATACACTAATGATGAAAAATCTGAAAGAGAAATTAAGGAAACACTCCCATTTACCATTGCAAAAAAAAGAATAAAATACCTAGGAATAAACCTACCTAGGGAGACAAAAGACCTGTATGCAGAAAACTATAAGACACTGATGAAAGAAATTAAAGATGATACCAACAGATGGAGAGATATACCATGTTCTTGGATTGGAAGAATCAGTATTGTGAAAATGACTATACTACCCAAAGCAATCTACAGATTCAATGCAATCCCTATAAAATTACCAATGGCATTTTTTACAGAACTAGAACAAATCATCTTAAAATTTGTATGGAGACACAAAAGACCCCGAATAGCCAAAGCAGTCTTGAGGGAAAAAAATGGAGCTGGAGGAATCAGACTCCCTAACTTCAGACTATACTACAAAGCTACAGCAATCAAGACAATATGGTACTGGCACAAAAACAGAAACATAGATCAAGGTAGAAAGCCCAGAGATAAACCGACGCACCTATGGTCAACTAATCTATGACAAAGGAGGCAAGGATATACAATGGAGAAAAGACAGTCTCTTCAATAAGTGGTGCTGGGAAAACTGGACAGCTACATGTAAAAGAATGAAATTAGAACACTCCCTAACACCATACACAAAAATAAACTCAAAATGGATTCGAGACCTAAATGTAAGACCGGACACTATAAAACTCTTAGAGGAAAACATAGGAAGAACACTCTTTGACATAAATCACAACAAGATCTTTTTTGATCCACCTCCTAGAGTAATGGATATAAAAACAAAAATAAACAAATGGGACCTAATGAAACTTCAAAGCTTTTGCACAGCAAAGGAAACCATAAACAAGATGAAAAGACAACCCTCAGTATGGGAGAAAATATTTGCAAACGAATCAATGGACAAAGGATTAATCTCCAAAATATATAAACAGCTCATGCAGCTCAATATTAAAAAAACAAACAACCCAATCCAAAAATGGGCAGAAGACCTAAATAGACATTTCTCCAAAGAAGACATACAGATGGCCAAGAAGCACATGAAAAGCTGCTCAACATCACTTATTATTAGAGAAATGCAAATAAAAACTACAATGAGGTATCACCTCACACCAGTTAGAATGGGCATCATCAGAAAATCTACAAACAGCAAATGCTGGAGAGGATGTGGAGAAAAGGGAACCCTCTTGCACTGTTGGTGGAAATGTAAATTGATACAGCCACTATGGAGAACAGTATGGAGGTTCCTTAAAAAACTAAAAATAGAATTACCATATGATCCAGCAATCCCACTACTGGGCATATACCCTGAGAAAACCATAATTCAAAAAGACACCTGCACCCCAGTGTTCACTGCAGCATTATTTACAATAGCCAGGTCATGGAAGCAACCTAAATGCCCATCGACAGGCGAATGGATAAAGATGGAATGGAAAAGATGTGGTACATATATATACAATGGAATATTACTCAGCCATAAAAAGGAACGAAATTGGGTCATTTGTTGAGACGTGGATGGATCTAGAGACTGTCATACAGAGTGAAGTAAGTCAGAAAGGGAAAAACAAATATCGTATATTAACGCATATATGTGGAACCTAGAAAAATGGTACAGATGAACCGGTTTGCAGGGCAGAAATTGAGACACAGATGTAGAGAACAAATGTATGGACACCAAGGGGGAAAGTGGCAGGGGGGTGGGGGTGGTGGTGTGATGAATTGGGCAATTGGGATTGACATGTACACACTGATGTGTATAAAATTGATGAGTAATAAGAACCTGCTGTATAAAAAAATAAATAAAATAAAATTCAAGAATTAAAAAAAAAGACAACAGATAATGTGTTATTTATAAAACAGATGCAGTATATATGTACAATGGAATATTACTCAGCCATAAAAAAAGAATGAAATTTTGCCATCTGCGACAATGTGGATGGACCTGGAGGGGATTATGCTTAGTGAAAGAAGTTAGGCAGAGAAAGACAAAACTGTATGTTTTCACTCATATGCGGAATCTAAAAAATTTTTTAAAATGAGGGAATATAACAAGATAGAGGTAGATTCACAGATACAGAGAAAAAACTAGTGGTTACCAGTGTGGAGGGGGTGAGGGAAGGGGCAAGATAAGGGAAGGGGATTAAGAGGTACAATCTACTAGGTATAAAATAAAAAAGGTACGGACTACTGATACTATGTATAAAATAGATAACTAATGAGAACCTACTGTATAGCACAGGGAACTCTGCTTGATGCTCTGTGGTGACCTAAATGGGAAGGAAATCCAAAAAAGAGGGGATATGTATGTGTATGTATAGCTGATTCACTTTGTTATACAGCAGAAACTAACACAACATTGTAAAGCAACTATACTCCAATAAAAATTTTAAAAAGAAATTAAAAAAAGAAATACAGAGCCTACAGATGTTAAATAAAAATATTGTAGGAGAATAAATAACAACTTTTTTTAACTAATAAATTTCCATAAATGTTTTAATGCTTAAATAGTAGTAAAATTACTACCTAAGTAAAATTTATCTCTCCTTTCATTAAAAAAAAAATACAAGGAAGTAATATACAACACAGGGAATATAGCCAATATTTTATAATAACTTTACATTATCTATAAAAAGATAGACTCTCTATGTTGTACACCTGAAACTAAGGTATCATTGTAAGTCAACTATGCCTCAATAAAAAAAAAAAAAGAAGATTATAAAGAGGAGATAAGGGGTCACCCTTCCAGAGCTGGCCCTGCCCATGTGCTCTGGCTGCTGGAGGCTGAGCCGGGATCCAGGGAGTGCTCTGACGCTAAAAGGGACCTGAGACACATTTAGGTGCAAGAACCTACTCTCTGTGGCAAGCCAAGCAGCAAGCCTGTCCCTCTTCTTCCAAATCTCCATGCCCAGCTTTTAAAAAAAATTATGGTGAAAAAAACACATAACGGGACTTCCCTGGTGGCACAGTGGTGAAGAATCCGCCTGCCAATGCAGGGGACACGGGTTCGACCCCTGATCCGGGAAGATCCCACATGCCACAGAGCAACTAAGCCCCGTGTGCCACAACTACTGAGCCTGCGCTCCAGAGCCCGCGAGCCACAACTACGGAAGCCCACGTGCTTAGAGCCCGTGCTCCGCAACAAGAGGAGACACCGCAATGAGAAGCCCATGCACCGCAACGAAAAGTAGCGCCCGCTCACCACAACTAGAGAAAGCCCGCGCTCAGCAATGAAGACCCAACGCAGCCAAAAATAAATAAATAAATAAATTTATTAAAAAAAAACACATAACATAAAATTTACTATCTTAACCATTTTCACTGTACAGTTCTGTATCAAGTCTAGTCACATTGTATTGCAACCAGTCTCTGGCATCCTTTTCATCTTACAAAACTGAAACTCTATATCCATTAAACAATAACTCCCTATTCTCCCCTCCCCTATCCACTGGCAACCACTATTCTACTTTCCGTTTCTATGACTTTGATTACTCTAGATACCTCATAAACGCAGCATCATACAGTATTTGTCTTTCTGTGACTGTCTTATTTCATTTAGCATGATGTCCTCAAGGCTCATCCATGTTATAGCATGTGTCAGAATTCCCTTCCTTTTTAAGGCTGAATAACATTCCATTTTGTACCTATATATGCCACATTTTGTTTATCCAGTCACCCACAGATGGACACTTGGGTTGATTGTACCTTTTGGCTATCGTGAATAATGCTGCTGTGAACATGGTTGTGCAACTATCTCTCCAAGACTCTGATTTCAATCCTTTTGGATATACACCTGATGGAAGAAATATTATGACTTCCATATACTGAAGTATTGAAATTTCCATATATTGAAGTAAATTTCCATATATTGAAGTCATTCTGGCTTATACATGATTTAACTTAAAGTTTATGCCTGTTTTGTGGCCTATTTAAACATACCTTGGACATCTGCTTTAACCATTTTAAAAAAGGTGCATTGTCCAGAAGTAAAGAATGTCCATTTTTAAAGATAGAGATAAATGCCTTCCTTCCTGGGATGCCAGTGCTGGTACTCCTTCGATGATAAGCCTCCCTTCCCAAGCATCAAGGCCATACTGACTCGATGTGACATGATGATCTGTCTTTTTTCAAACCTTGAAGGAACATACCACTGTCATTTTTGATGTTCTTAGTTCTGACAAGATATAAAACTGTGCTGAAAACCATGCTTCTTTGGAACAGTTCCTCAGAGCTGTTTGAGAGCCTGTCTCCTGGGCTGTAGTCCTCAGTTTGGCTCGAATGAAACTCTCTTCTATTCTTATTATAGATTGGTTATTGATTACTTCCATTGACATACCCAGAAGCAGGGTTGCTGGATCATAATGACAATTCTATCTTCAGTTTTGAGGAACCTGCATACTGTTTTCCACAGTGGCTGCACCATTTTACATTCTTACCAACAGTGCCCAAGGGTTCCAATATCCCCACATCCTCAATGATGCTTGTTCTTTCCTTTTCTTTTTTTATAGCAGCCATTCTAAAGAGTGCGAGGTGATATCTCATTGCAGTTTTTAAAAATTTATTTTATTGAAGTATAGTTGATTTACAACACTGTGTTAATTTCTGCTGTACAGCAAAGTGATTCAGTTATACACATACACACACACGTGCACACATATACATAGTCTTTTTCATATTCTTTTCCATTATGGTTTATTACAGGATATTGAATGTATTTCTCTGTGCTATCCAGTAAGATCTTGTTGTTTATCCATCCTATGTATAATAGTTTGCATCTGCTAATCCCAAATTCCCAATCCATCCCTCCATCGCTCCCCCTTGGCAACCACAAATCTGTTTCTGTTTCATAGATAGGTTCATTTGTGTCATATTTTAGATTCCACATATAAGTGATATTATATGGTGTTTGTCTTTCTCTTTCTGACTTACTTCACATTGTATGATAATCTCTAGGTCCAGCCATCATTGTAGTTTTGATTTGCATTTCCCTAATGATTAGTGATGTTAAGCAAGTTTTCATATGCTTGTTGGCCAAAGGACTATTCAAGTCCTTTGTTCATTTTTAAATCAAATTATTTGTTTGTTTGTTGTTGTTGCTGAGTTGCAGGAGTCCTTTACATACTCTGGATACTAATCTTTTAACAGATATATGATTTACAAATGTTTTTCTCCCATTCCATAGGTTACCTTTTCACTGTGTTGATTGTGTCCTTAGATACACATGCCCATCTCTACTGGGGGCTCTCTGCTTTCTCATTTAAATTTCCTTTTATGTTTATTTTAATCTGATTTCACCTATCTCAGTATTGTGGGGAGGCTGCAGAGATGGGAGGAGATCGTAAGATTAATTTTGGCTCCCAATCTTCAGGTCCCTGAACCTGATCCCATCTGTTCTTTACCCCTCCCCATCATTATTTCTTGGTGTCCAGCACCAGGCGAATACAGCCCTTCTCCAGGGTCCTTTGAGTCTCAGGATCAAGAAACCAATGCTGGGAATCTCCTGGCAGTCCAGTGGTTAGGACTCTGTGCTTCCATTGCAGGGGACATGGGTTTGATCCCTGGTCAGAGAACTAAGATCTTTCCTGCATGCCACACAGCACAGGCAAAAAAAAAAAAAAAAAGAAAAGGAACCAGTGCTTTCTGAGGTTCAGTGCTCTGGGGGTTCAGCTTCGGTTTATTTGCCCAAGAGATCTTTAGTTGTTGACAAATCTAAGCAGGACTCTGTCTGACCACACCTTTCTCTACTGTGACAGTGACAAAGTTTTCCTCCTGACCTTGAAGGCTGGGAAGCAGGGACTGGGCCCTGCCTGGCAAGGAAGCAAGGAAGCCCTTATTTGTGGAGAGCAGAGCCTTTTATAAAAGGCCTTTCAGGGACTTCCCTGGCGGTGCAGTGGTTAAGAATCCACCTGCCAATGCAGGGGACACGGGCTCAATCCCTGGTCCAGGAATATCCCACATGCTGCGGAGCAACTAAGCCTGTGTGCCACAACTACTGCGCTCTAGAGCCCGCGAGCCACAACTACTGAGCTCACGTGCCACAACTATTGAAGCCCTCGTGCCTAGAGCCTGTGCTCCACAACAAGAGAAGCCACTGCAATGAGAAGACTGCGTACCACAAGGAAGAGTAGCCCCCACTCGCCGCAACTAGAGAAAGCCCGTGCGCAGCAATGAAGACCCAGAGCAGCCAAAAATAAATAAATAAAATAAATAAATTTATAAAAAAAAATTAAAAAAAAATAGAATACATACACTCATATTTTGGGAATTCCCTGGTGGTCCAGTGGTTAGGACTCCATGCTTTCACTGCCATGGGTCCGGGTTCCGTCCCTGGTTGGGGAACTAAGATCCTGCAAACAGCAAGGTGCTGCCAAAAAAAAAAAAAAAAAAGTCATACAGTCATATTTTTTTTTTGTTTTTTTGGCTGTGTTGGGTCTTCGTTTCGTGCGAGGGCTTTCTCTAGTTACGGCAAGCGGGGGCCACTCTTCAACGCGGTGCACGGGCCTTTCACTATCGCGGCCTCTCTTGTTGCAGGGCACAGGCTACAGACGCGCAGGCTCAGTAGTTGTGGCTCACGGGCCCAGTTGCTCCACGGCATGTGGGATCTTCCCAGACCAGGGCTCGAACCTGTGTCCCCTGCATTGGCAGGCAGATTCTCAACCACTGCGCCACCAGGGAAGCCCCCATACAGTCATATTTTATTCATCAATTTCAGACATTATCAGCTTCCCTTTAGATTATGATTTAGCTATAAGGTATACTGGGAAATTTTAGGTCTCTCAAATCAAATGTGATTATAATTTAAAATTTAATCAATATTCAGTGTTTACATTAGAATGCTTATGTATATACTTATAGTTGGGCATCGTGGTATATGATGATTATGATTCCTTTTTTATTTTTATTAAAGTTAATAATTGCCTTGTTAACTTAGTTTTCTTTGTATACATTATTAACCCTTCTCACACCATCTAAAGGCCTATCGTACAGTTTTCCCAGAGTTTATTCACATCAGGTGCTCTGTCATTTCCACATCATTTCTTGGAGACCTTCATTTTCCTCCATCCTGGAGACCTCCAATCTCGTTCAATCCAGGCTAGTTGCTCTCCAGGCCTGCTGCACAGCTGTCATCCTGGCACTTCCTTGGTGTTCCCTTCGCCCTTCTCTGAGTTGGGTCTTATGCCTTCCTCCTTGATTTACTTCCTCTCTTTTGGTGGAGCACATTTACCAGCAGAGGGCTAGTTATGACAGCCCTCAATATGATTGCCTGATGAGTCAGACGCTCCAATGTGGAGGGGTCTCCCTTTATACCTGGAGCATAGTTATATCTTGATACCTACCTTCATCATCATTCTGAAGATTTCCTTCCCTTCTCCTCTGGGTTGGATCTCCTATTTCTTGTGTCCATTTCTTGTCTCATTTTACATCCTCATTTTGGTAGAGCACAACTTCTAATAGCTTGTTGTGAAAGGATATATGAAGTAAACTTTTTGAGAACTTGTGTATCTGAAAATGCCTGATTCTACCTTCACACTGGAATGAGTGTTTGACTGGTAATAGAATTCTTGGTTGGAAACAATTTTCCTTCAGAATTTTGAAGTCATTGCTCCATTGTTTTCTTGTTTCAAGTGAAATCTAAAGTCCTTTTGATTCCTGATCTTATGAAAACTGGTTTTTTCTCTTTGGAACCTAGTAGGTCATCTTTTTGTCTCTAAGGCTTTAAAATGTGACAATAATGTGCCTTGGAGTGGGTCTATTTTTAACAATTCTGCTGGACATTTAGTGGGCTCTGTCAACCTATAAGCACACATCCTCCAATTCTGAGACATTTTCTTGAACAATTTCAATGCTGTTTTCTTCTCTATTTTTTGTGTTTTCTCTTTTTGGATTATTTGGTTTTTCAGGTCACTGGGCAGTCTCTCTAAATTTATTATCTTTTCTTCCACATTTTCTGTTTCTTTTTCTCTTTGCTTTAGTATCTTGGAGATTTTCTCAACTTTCTCTTGAGCTTTCCGTTTCTACTATCATGTTTTTTGTTCTCTTAATGCTCTTTTTCTTATAGCATCCTGTTCTTGTTTCATGGACACAATATCTTCTCTTATCCTCTGATAATATTGACGATAGTGATTATTTTTTTGAAGTTTTCTTTTTCCTGCCTAATTTCTATTTCTTCTGAGTTTTTTTTTTTTTTTCTGTTTGTTTGCTTTAGTCTCTATCATCAGTGTTAGAGGCTTTTCTCAGAAGCTAGTAATCCATGCATTTGGTTATGATGAATAATGGGGAAACAAAAGCAAATCAAATGCTCTGAGTCAACTGTGCGTTTCACTATGATGACCTGGATTGGTCATTTGTTTGGAAATGTCTCTATCTTTAGATCTTTCCTCTTTAGTTGTTCAGATTACTCAGAAAAGACTCTTTAAGTCTTCCAACCAGAGGATATAGGTTTTACTTCTAGCATTCTGGGATCCCAGTAGGAGGAAAGGGGGGGTCTGAACTTTCAGCATGTATAAATAATTAGTACATATAATATATAATTTCACCTTTCAGTGTAGCCCTCAACTGTGCCAGTCGACCTCCCCCCCTTCGAAGACCTTCTATTATTCCTTGTTTTAAGAATAAACACCCACTCATCTGCTGCAATGTACGAGGGGCGTTCATCCCATAGTGTAGAGTAGCAGAGGGGATTTGGCATCTAACTACTTCTCAGCTTTCACCCAATCCTCTTTATTTTAAATTTTACTTCCACCCCACCTCCAATTCCAGATATACATACTTGTAATTTCCAGTTACTGAGTATTTTGAGGATTCTATGGTGAAAATGTAGTTGGTTCCCCACTGCTATCTCAGAATTCTGCTTCTCTATTCTGTTAAATCACTTGGGCCATATGCTCAACATTTTCCAAAATGCTGCTGTTATCCCCCATCTCCAAGTCTTCTCCCCTTCCTTACTTTTAAAAAGTAAATGTCTTTTGGGACTTCCCTGGCAGTCCAGTGGTTAAGACTCCGAGCTCACAATGCAGGGGGCACAGGTTCCAGTCCTGGTTGGTCAGGGAACTAAGATCCCTACATGCTCTGAGGCATGGCCAGAAAAAAAAAAAAAGTAAATGTCTTTTAAAATCTGTTTACTGTTTTTTGGGTTTTTTTTTTTAACATCTTTATTGGAGTATAATTGCTTTACAATGGTGTGTTAGTTTCTGCTTTATAACAAAGTGAATCAGCTATACATATACATATATCCCCATATCTCCTCCCTCTTGTGTCTCCCTCCCTCCCACCTTCCCTATCTCACCCTACTGTTCTTTTTAATGGGACTTTGATGGAAGTGAGATTAGTTGCATGTGTTGAATCTACATTTTAACCTGGAAGTAACTCACTTTTCAAATTTAACTCCTCCTCCCCCCTTTAATTTGGAAGTTATAAAGCCTATTTCTCTTCTTTTTGAATGTTAACCCTTTGACATGCATGCTTTATACAAAATTTAAAATTATTCAGTATCTCTGTCATTCTCTTTAACACCAATCACCCCCTCCCATCTTACATGTAATTGTGGTCCATTATTTTATTTCTGTTTATTTTTTACAGCCTCCCTTCCAAATTAAATATTGTCATTATAATACTGGTTTGTACAGTTAATGTTTGCTTTGATTTACCCACTTGCCTACCAATTTATTGGTACACAACTCCTTTTTCCATCCCAAACCTGCTTTTTGGGATCACTTATCCTAAACTGGACTTATTATGAATCTGATTATTTGTTTGTCCTTCTGAATTCTGGATATTCCTCAACCAATATCTCTTCAAAAATTGTCTCTTTCCATTCTCTTTAGACTCTACTCCCAGAATCCAAATTAGACCTACATTAGATTTCATACTTTATTCTATTTTCTAGGTTTCTTAACCTCAATATTATTTTTCATATTTTATTTGCCTCTGGGCTGAGTTCTGAGTATTTCTTTAGTTCTGTCTTCAAAAATACTCTCTTCTTCTGAATCTAATCAACACAGATACATGTTTAGTCAGTCCTCTGGATTTAGTTTACTTTTATAAAAAAATCAAAATAAAACTTACATATGTGAAATATTTATTTAAGATGAGAGGGTAAAGGTGGTAGAGAGGGTAAAATATATGGTTAAAAGAATTTTTTAGAAGATGGTATCTACTTAGCATGCTAAAAGGAGGGAAGGACCCAGGAGAAAGAAAATAAGAAAGAAAGAAAGAGAGGGAAGGAGGGAGGGAGGGAGAGAGAGAGCTCAGACATTTTATCATTCTTCCATATGGAGTAAGTACGACCCATTAGCATCTGTTGGATCGTCTGTTGTTAGTCAAGGTTCTTAATTGCCATCTACAACATCCACTCTAGCTGATTTAACTGTGAAAACGTTTATTAATGAATATAAGTTGGCTAAAGAATCTCTGGGAGGATCAGAGAACTGAGCATGGAAGTTAAGCTATCAGCCCAAAACAGCCAGAAATAACATGAGCAGGAAAAATGCCTAATCATGCCCCAGGATTTTCCAGGAGAAACACTACTAATGCCACAGTTCATTGCCTAATCCTTATAACACTAAAGTTGAGACCCTGGAACTTCATTCTTATCTAACACCCAAAGGAACAGGATAGCTGCGCTATTGTGCTTTACAGAATTTCCAAACTTCCAGCCTGTGGTCTATAGCTCACATTGCTCTCCTGTGGGTGCCTGTGCTTGAAGGGGACTAGGTCATTGCAGCTGCATGAGAGTCTAGAAAATGTAGACTCTTCTGGCCTCTAAAATACAGGAAGGTAAGCTAGAAACGGCTTGGAATGGTGCTGAGTGAGCTGGTCTATAGCATCTGCCATGCATGGACTTTTATGTCTTGGTGATAAGAGAAGCAGAGTGTATTTCCATTCAGGGGGTCAATGTCCAGTAGTGGTACCAACAGCAGGGCCCATGTCCAACAGTGTTCTGGTTACAAGCTGTGTCCCAACCAGGCAGTTTTTGGGCAAGCCTTGGCTGTGGTTCCTGATTATTTTCCAAGCCTGGTTTTCCAGCCTTCCAGTGAATTCTGTGCATCCCTTGATGACCTTTTAGGGAATTTCTTTCTTTTTTTTTTTTTTTAATTAATTTATTTATTTTATCTATGGCTGTGTTGGGTCTTCATTTCTCTGCGAGGGCTTTCTCCAGTTGCGGCGAGCGGGGGCCACTCTTCATCGCGGTGCGCGGGCCTCTCACTATCGCGGCCTCTCTTGTTGTGGAGCACAGGCTCCAGACGCGCAGGCTCAGTAATTGTGGCTCACGGGCCCAGTTGCTCCGCGGCATGTGGGATCTTCCCAGATCAGGGCTCGAACCCGTGTCCCCTGCATTGGCAGGCAGATTCCCAACCACTGCGCCACCAGGGAAGCCCTCTATTTTTTTTTAATTAAAACTTTTTTTTTGCCACGCTGCACAGCTTGTGGGATCTTAGTTCCTCGACCAGGAATCGAACCGAGGCCCATGGCAGAGAAAGTGCCGAGTCTTAACCGCTGGGTCACCAGGGAATTCCCTAGAGAATTTCTATTTAGATTTGCTAACATCAGTGTCTACTGCTGCCAGTATAACCCTGACTCACACTTACCTCAATCTTACTTTTTTTTCTTTTTTTAAAAAATATTTATTAATTTAAATAATTTATTTATGGCTGCGTTGGGTCTTCATTGCTGCACGTGGTCTTTCTCTAGTTGCGGCAAGCAGGGGCTACTCTTTGTTGTGGTGCGCAGGCTTCTCATTGCGGTGGCTTCTCTTGTTGCGGAGCACGGGCTCTAGGTGCACGGGCTTCAGTAGTTGTGGCACGGGGGCTCAGTAGTTGTGGCTCACGGGCTTAGTTGCTCCACGGCATGTGGGATCTTCCCAGACCAGGGCTCAAACCCGTGTCCCCTGCATTGGCAGGTGGATTCTTAACCACTGCACCACCAGGGAAGCCCTCAATCTTACTTTTTACCCAATCATTTAATCCAAATTACTGTAAAGTAATAATCTGTAAAGTAAGATAATAATAATAAAATGTAATAATATTATTATATAATAATCTGTAAAGTAAGATAGAATTCAAAGAGAGACTGGGCGTAGTGGGCATTTGTCTTTTTGCCTGCCTGGCTTCCACTCCTCTCCTTTTGATTTCTTTTGAGGAACCTCTCTTCCCTGATTCAGTCTATGCAGTGGGGATAGGGTAAGCCAATGACACAGCCCTGGCCAATCACCACATTCGCTCCTCCTGGTCAGGTGATTTTTTCACAGCCTAGGACTCAAGCCAGGCTAATGAGACTTAATTCTAGTACAATTAATTCTTGTTATTTTACATTCGTTATGTTCTATAAAGTTGCCAGGAACACTGAATTAGCCAGTACTGACTATTGTAGGGGAAATAAAAGATTAGGTTCCTGCAAGCCTCTGTTCACATTTTCATCAACCAATCAATACCTAACCTTGTTTATATGTGTTTCTGTTTACACACATTATTTAATATATTATTGACTCATGGACATTGAACTCACAGCCAGCAGCACTATCACTCATGCCTGAGAAGGCTTATCTAACATACTTACTTTCTCCTTAAGGCACATTGGCAACCTGCTTGCACTTAGGAACACTAGACAGCACTCTAGTACTACACTTGGGGGCCATTTCAGATAGTGAAGTCAGCAAGAAAAAGCACGAAAATGCCCAAAACATGGCACCAACTAGATTGTAAAAGGGATGTTTGTTTACAGTATGAGCTGAGACAAAAAAGCAAAGCGTCATGTTGTTTGACCTCAGCTGGGAACAAGTTAGGTGACTCAAATTCTTCACCACTCCGCACTTGTCCACAAATGACCCTGAAAACATGGTGAAAGTGCCCAGTATTGATTTTGGGGTTACAAATAAATTTTAGCAACTAGGTGAATTCACAAGTCTATGATTCATGAATAATGAGAATTGAGTGTACTCTTGTTGGAACCATTGGAAAGAGGAGCTCTATTTCTGCAGGGCATGGGGCTGGGAGGGCAGGATCTAAGCCGGGGGCTGCTGCTACCATGGGAGAAAAGCCTGAATGAAGGAAACCAGTACAGAGGAAAGCAGAGCTGAGGTGGGAGATACTCAGTCCTGAAGATGTCTGTTGAGACTCTGGATCAAGTCATGCCTGAAGCATACTTCCCTTAAATTTTTCTGTGCAGTGAGCCAGTAACTTCTCCTTTTGCTTAAAAGAAAACAAAATGAAAGGCACTGGTGGCAAGGTCTTAATAAGGGTGTGAAAGATCAGAATATAACTCCTTACTCGTTACAGGGAGACAAATGATCAAAATGTTAAAGCTGTTTACAACTTCTTCCCTTCTCCCCATGCCCCTGAAGGACTCCTTTATCAGTGTTTTTCTTACCTCCCTCCTCTGGTCTTATTGTGAAAACTGGAGAAATCAATGAAGAGAGAACCAAGGAGATGGGATGGGGGAGTTTTGTGGAAACGATGTGAGATTGGCTGAACAGGGAGAAAGAAAATAAGACTGGGGGACTTCGCTGGTGGCACAGTGTCTAAGACTCGCACTCCCAATGCAGGGGGCGTGGGTTCGATCCCTGGTCAGGGAACTAGACCCCTCATGCATGCCGCAACTAAGAGTTCACATGCCGCAACTAAGAGTTCACATGCTGCAACTAAGGAGGCTGCCTGCTGCAACTAAGACCCTGCATAACCAAATAAATAAATAAATATTAAAAAGAAAGAAAGAAAAAGAAAATAAGATTGAGATGGTAGAAAAGGCAGAGGGAGAAAAAACCCTGAGTTGTCATGGAAAATGGGGTAGGAGGGATTTGGAAGGGAGAAATTCAGAAACATCAGGGCAGCTGCAAGGTACAGAGGGGATTAAAAACTTTTTTCTTGGGGTAAAATATGCGTACAGAAAAGTACACAAGCCATAGTGTACAGCTCAGTGAATTTCCATGGAATGAACACATGTGTAACCAGCGCTCAGGTCAAGAACATTAACAGTCCCATCGAAGCTCCTCCCTCCATCACCCTGCCCAGAGTAACCACTGCCTATTAATGGCAGAACTCGGAGGTATTGCCGGTTCTGTTCCAGACCACTACAATACAGCAAATATCTCAATAAACCGATGCACACAAGTTTTTTGGTTTCCCAGTGCGTATAAAAGTTATATTTACACTATACTGTAGTCTACTAAGTGTGCAATAGCATTACGTCTCTAAAAAATGTACATACCTTAATTAAAAAAAAAACTTTATTGCTAAAGAATGCTAACCATCACCTGAGCCTTCAGCAAGTCATAGTGGTAACATCAAAGAACACTGAACACAGATCACCGTAACAAATATAATAATAATAGTAATAATATTGATAATAATAAAGTTTGAAATATTGCAAGAATTACCAAAATGTGACACAGAGACATGAAGTGAGCAAATGCAGTTGGAAAAGTGGTGCCAATGGACTTCCTCGATGCAGGGTTGCCACAAATCTTCAATTTGTGAAAAACACAATGGTGGGAGAAATTTTCACATATTGAGGTATGGGGAAGTCATTCTGGCTTACACATGATTTAACTTAAACTTTATGCTAACTAGGACAGCCTATTTTGTGGCCTATTACACATACATTGTATAGCCAATATTTTATAATAACTATAAATGGAATATAGCCTTTAAAAATTGTGAATCACTATGTTGTACACCTGAAACTTATAGTGTACATCAACTATACCTCAATAATAATTAAAAAAAATACACTGTACATCTGCTTTAACCATTAAAGAAAGAGGTCCAGAAGTAAAGAATGTCCATTTTGAAAATAGAGATAAATGCCTTCCTTCCTGGGATGCCAATGCTGGTATTCCCTCAGTGATGTCTCCCTTCCCAGGCACCAAGATCATACTGACTCACTGTGTACATGCTGATCTTTTTTTTTTTTTTTAACCTTGAAGGAATATATCCCTGTCACGTTTGATGTTCTTTGTTCTGACAAGATATGTATAAAACTGTGCTCACTTCCTTAGAGTTATCTGAGAGACCGTCTTCTAGGCTAAAGTCCTCAGTCTGGCTCAAATAAAACTCTTTTCTATTCCTGTTACAGGTTGTTTATTGAGTATTTCCATCGATAACAATATCTGCCTATAGTCAAATTAACAGATTTCTTTTGACAGTTCTTTGTATATTACAGAAGTGGATTCACACAGTATGTACTCCTTTGTCTCTGATTTCTTTCCCTCAGTGTTACTTTGGCGAGATTCACCCATATTGTTGCCTGTAGTTGTAGTTCATTCATTCTTGCTGTTTATAATATTCCCTTGTGTGAATACCCACAATTTCTCTGTTTTGCTCCTGATAGACATTTGAGTTGTTTCCAGATATTTGGCTATGTTGTCAAGACTTGATATTTACTTTTAGATATTCAGGCATGTAGTAACATTGTATTGTGGCTTCATTTTGCAATTGCTGGTGACAAATGAAGTTGTGCAATTTCTCATATGTTTATCAGCCCATTTGAATATTCTCTTCTGTGAAATGTCTGTACAAGTCTTTTGCGCATTTAAAAAATGACATTTTTCTTATTGATTTTTAAGAGTTCTTTATATATCCTAGATATGAGTCCTTTGCCAGATAAATGTATTACAAATATCTTCTATTCTATGGCTTGCATTTTCACTCTTTTAAGGGTGTCTTTTGATAAATAGAAGTTTTAATTTTTAATATAGTCTAATTTATCTATTCTTTCCCTTATAGTTAGTGCTCTTTGTGTTGAAAAAAACTCTTTGCCTACTCTGAGACTATTAAAGCATTCTCCTATGTTTTCTTCTAAAAACAACCCATCTAGAATTTATTTCTGTGTAAGGTGTAATGTAGGGGCTAATTTTTTTTTTTCTATATAGCTTTCCAATTGAGCCAGTACCATTTATTAAAAAGACTATCCTGGGAATGGAGATCTCAAGAGATATTATTGTAGCTTATGAAGGGGATCTTTGAAAAATGTAAGTAAATGTTAGGATTACTTTTAATGCTTTTGGTTGCTAGACTACTATTTCTCTGCAATAGAGCCCCAAGAGGAGGTGAGGTGGAGCCAGCCCCAAAGCATATTTTGTTACGTTCTTTATTTCTAGGTGGAGTACTAAATATCTATTTTTAAAATTTGGACTTATTTCTCGCTGATAGATTTACTGTTAAAATAATTGAGCCTCAGAAATTGAGAATGCATTCAGTGGACAATCCTTGGGTCCCAAGACATTTTACAGTCGGCAGACAGAAGGATCTGAGGAGCTCAGGGTGGGAGATGGGGAGACCTCTGGAGGGATAGGCCTGAGCCTGGGTATGATGGACTTTGGGGTTAAAAATATGCCTTGGGAGTTCCCTGGCGGTCCAGTGGTTAGGACTCGGTGGTTTCACTGCAGTGGCCCTGGTGCAGTCCCTGGTTGGGGTATTAGGATCCTGCGAGCCGCGCAGTGTGGCACAAACAAACGAACAAACAAACAAACAAAAACCCCTTGATGCCCTCTCAGTTACCTTTCTTCTTTGGGATGCTCTTCCCTTAGCTGTTTGGATAGAAACATGATTTGGTCAGTTTAACCCTATTGATTAAGATCTTGTTACCCCTATTCAGTGCCAGGCACTTGTTGGACTATTTACTTCATTATTTAAATCCTCCAAATAATCCTGAGAGTTTAGTATTTTTGTCACCATTTCATAGATGAAGAAATAGACTCAAAGAGCTTAGTTGGCTTGCCCAAAGTCACAAAGCTTGCAGATGTCCTAAAATTATATAATTTTCCCCTCTCCTACATCTCTGTCTCAGCAACTGATATAATAACAACTAGTCAGAAAATCAGCAAGGATACAGAAGAACTAAAAAACGCCATAACTAACAGTATCTAATTGACATTTACAGAATACTCTACCCAACAACAGCAGAACACGCATTCTTTTCAAGTGCCTGTGGAACTTATACCAAGATAAACCATACTCTGGGCCATAAAACAAACTGTAACACGTTTAAAAGAGTTGAAATCATACAGAGTGTGTTCTCTGACCACAGTGGAATCAAATTACAAATCAACAACGGAAAGATAACAGGAAAATCTCCAAACACTCAGAAAGATAAACAACATATTTCTAAATGATCCGTGTGTCCAAGCAAAGTCTCAAAGTAAATTTAAAAAACACATTGAACTGAATGAAGATGAGGCATATTACAACATATCAAAATTTGTGGGACACAGCTAAAGCAGTGCTGAAAGGGGAATTTACAGGACTAAATGCTTACATTAGTAAAGAAGAAAAATCTCAAAGAATAATCTAACCTTCCACCTCAGGAACCTAGAAAAAGGGCAAAATAAACACAAAGCTAGCAGAAAGAAAGAAATAATAGAGATAATAAAGAGCAGAAATCCATGGAATTGAAAACAGAAAATTTATTTATTTATTTTTATTTAACAAAGTATCTTTAATGTTTATTTTTAAATTTAATTTAATTTTTTATTGAAGTGAAGTTGATTTACAACACTGTGTTAGTTTCAGGTGTACAGCATAGTTGTATATATATATGTGTGTATATATATGTGTATATATATATATGTATGTATGTATATATATTCTTTTTCAGATTCTTTTCCCTTATAGGTTATTACAAAACTTTGAGTATAGTTCCCTGTGCTATACAGTAGGTCCTTATTAGTTATCTATTTTATGTTTAGTAGTATGTATATGTTAATCCCAAACTCCTAATTTATCCCATAAGTTTGTTTCCTATGTCTCTGAGTCTATTTCTGTTTTGTAAATAAGTTCATTTGTATTTTTTTTTAATTCTACATATAAGCGATATCATATCATATTTGTCTTTCTCTGTCTGGCTTACTTCACTTAGTATGATCATCTCTAGGTCCATCCATGTTGCTGCAAATGGACAACAGAAAATTTTTAAATAGAGAAGTTCAAATGGGAGGAAGAAAAGCTGGTTCTTTGAAAAGATCAATAAAGTTGAGAAACTTCTAGCAAAACTGACAAAGAAAAAAGAGAGATCACATTTTTGCCTATCCAGAATAAAGCAGGGGCTATCACTACAGGCCCTGCAGACATCAAAAGGATAAGTGAATACTATGAACAACTCTACACACATAAATTTGACAACTTAGACAAAATGGACCAATTTCTGAAAAAGCACTAACTAATATAACTCACCCAATATGAAACATAAAATTTACATAGCCCCATAACTATTAAGGAAATTGATTTTGTAACTTAAAAATTCCCCCAAGAGGAATCTACAGACCCAGATGGTTTCACTGAAGAATTCTACCAAATACAGGTATACCCCGATTATCGAAAGTTTACTTTATGCCACTTTACTTTTATAAAAGACCTACATTAGTACCTGTTTTCGATAAGCAAAAGAAATCTAAAGAGGATTTTCATTTTTACGAAAAAATGCTAAAAGCAAAAATAGTGTCCAGAGTTTGTTTTGCAGCAAGCATCGTAGAAGCAGCACATATCCCTGGGCAGCAGGAGTGGCACTGCCAAGCTTCTTTCCTGGTAACTACACTCAGCATCAAGCTGCCATAGCTCTGAACTGTGTCTGTGAGCATCTGTGTTTTATCTCAACTTACTTTGTGCATCTGTTAGCACGATGTGTCCTAAAGAAGAAGCAAGATGTGTGCTTCTTTGATTTATACCATTTTAGCTTAGGAAAGGTTTCATAGGAACACTCTATTTCCAGATAGCGGGGGAAACTTGTATATAAAGAAGAATTAACACCAATTCTACAGTCTCTTCCAGAAAATAGAAGAGGAGGGAACACTTCCCAATTCATTTTATGAAGCTAATATTACTCTGATACCAAAACCAGACAAAGACAGTACCAAAAAAGTAAACTACAGACCGATAGTCCTCATGAATATAGATGAAAAGATCCTTAAAAAAATAGCAAATAAAATTCAGCAATATATAAAAAGAATTACACACCGTGACCAAGAGGGGTTTATTCTAGGCATGCAAGACTGTTTCAGTATTTGAAAATTAAACAATGTAATCCATCATGTTAACAGGCCAAAGAAGAAAAATCACATGATCATATCAATCATTGCAGAAAAAGCACTTGACAAAATTTAATATTTATTCATGATAAAAACTCTCAGAAAAATAGGAATAGAGAGGCACTTCCTCACCTTGATAAAGAACATCTACAAAAACCCTATAGCGAGCATACTTAATGGTGAAAGACTGAATGTTTTTCTCCTAAGACTGGGAACAAGACAAAGACTATCTACTCTCACCACTTTTATTCAGCAAAGTACTGGAAGTTCTAGCCAGTCCAATAAGACACGACAAGGAGATGGAAGATATGCAGATCAGCAAGAAAGAGAAAACCATCCCTATTTGCAGATAACATGATTTCCTGTGTAGAAAGAAATTTCAAAGGGATTCACAAAAAGAAAGAAAAAGAAAGAAAGAGAAAAAAGGAAAAAAGAAACTCCTAGAACTAATGAATATGTATTCATTCGTACATTAGTACACTGAAATTTAAAATACAATACCATTTACAAGCACTCAAAAGAAAAAAAAAAAGAAATACTTAGGTATAAACCTAACAAAACGTATACATCATTTGTATGCTGAAAACTATAAAATGCTGAAGGAAGAAATCAGAGAGGATCTAAATGAACGGAGTACACAGAGTGTTTATATATTGGAAGGCTCAACATAGTAAAGATATCAATTCTCCCCAAATTAACATACAGATTTAATACAGCCCCTATCAAAATTATAGCAGGAGTTTTTGCAGATATACGCAAGGTTATTCTAAAATTTATGTGGAAAGACAAAGGAACTAGAATAGCTAAAAACAATTTTGAAAAGAAAGATAAAGTGGCAAGAACAAGTCTACCCAACTTCAAGAGTTATAATATAGTAAGAGTAATCAAGACTGGTATTGGTGGGGAATTCCCTGGCGGTCCAGAGGTTAGGACTCTGCACTTTCACTGCTGAGAGCCAGGGTTCAATCCCTGGTCAGGGAATTGAGGTCCCACAAGCTCATGCAGCGAGGCCAAGAGAAAAAAAAAAAAAAAGACAGTATTGGTGGAGGAATAAACCCGTAGATCAATGGAACAGAATAGAGAACCCAGAAGTAGACCCACACAAATATGCTCAACTGATTTTTTTTTTTTTTTTGGCTGCTCCGTGCCATTTGTGGGATCTTAGTTCCCCAACCAGAGATTGAAACCCGGGGCCTCAGTGAAAGCTCAGATTCCTGACCACTGGACCACTAGGAAATTCCCCCAACTGATTTTTTATAAAGGAGCAAAAGTAATTCAGTGGAGGAAGAATAGCCTTTCAGCAAATGGTCCTGGAGCAATTGGAGATACATAAGCAAAACAAACAAACAAACAAACAAACAAACAAAAAACCTCAACTTAAACCTCACGTTTTATACAATAATTAACTCAAAATGGATCATGTACTATGAAAATGAAAACTATGCAACTTTTAGGGAAAAAATGGGACAAAATCTGCAGGATCTAGGGCTAGGCAGAGTTCTTTGATCTGACACCAAAAACACAATCCATACATGCAAAAATTGCTACGTCGGACTTCACCAAAATGAAAACTTTTGGTCTGTGAAAGACCCTGTTAAGAGGATGAAAGATAAGCGATAGACTGAGAAAAAAATCATTTGCAAACCACATATCCAACAGAGGACTAATATCTAGGATATAAAAGAACTTTCAAAACTCTACATTAAAAAAAAATCTAATTAGAAAGTAGGCAAAAGATATGAAGAGAAATCTAATTGAAGAGAATATACAGATAGAACATTTATTACAACTGCACGTAAATCTACAATGATCTTAAAAAAAAGTTTAATTAAAAAAATTAAATCCTTCTCTACAGATTGCAAGCGTTTGCATGACAGAGGGAAGTAAAAATCCTTTTTTTGAAGACTGTTGGGCATTCCCTGGCGGTCCAGTGGTTAGGACTCCGCGCTTCCACTGGGGGCACAGGTTTGATCCCTTGTAGAACCGGTTTGATCCCTGCAAACAGGGAACTAAGATCCTGCAAGGCATGTGGTGTGGCCAAAAAAACAAAAAACAAAAACAACAAAAGACTTTGTTGGACTTCCCTGGTGGCGCAGTGGTTAAGAATCCGCCTGCCAATGCAGGGGACACGGGTTTGAGCCCTGGTCCGGGAAGTTCCCACATGCTGCAGAGCAACTAAGCTCGTGCGCCACAACTACTGATCCTGCGCTCTATAGCCCATGAGCCACAGCTACTGAAGCCTGTGTGCCACAACCACTGAAGTCTGTGTGCCACAACTACTGAAGCCTGCGCACCTAGAGCCCGTGCTCCGCAACAAGAGAAGCTACGGCAGTGAGAAGCCTGCACACTGTAACGAAGAGTAGCCCCAGCTCGCCGCAACTAGAGAAAGTCCGCGCACAGCAAGGAAGACCCAACGCAGCCAAAAATTAAAAAAAAGAAAAAAAAAAGACTTTGTTTTTAATATTCTTCTACACACACACACACACACACACACACACACACACACACACACGACTCCGTTGATAAAACATTCTGGTCAATGAATCCTTAATTAATGACCATTTGCAATGAGAATTCCCAGCCCCAAAGTCTTAACGTCTCAGAGGAATGACTCTCCCAGGATAGGATTTCCAGCTCAAGGCCAGTTCAGGGGGTATGGCCATTTTGTCAGGAGTCTCCCACAGCCCCTAACCCCCACTTGTAAATGTCCCTGGCTCTTGATAGCTGTGGGGCTTCTGGGCCTGCCCCATCTGTAAAATGGGAATGTCTACAGGTCTCAATGAGATAATATTGTTAAGTGTTTAATACAGTGACTGCTCCTTCTGTTGGTTTGCAAACTGGTCCCTGAACACGGAGGGCAAGGAGAGACCAAATAAAGAGACAGCCACTCCAGAGGGGTAGGTGACAGGTTTAAAATCGCGGAACTTACATATCAGGCTTGTTTTGGGTGACTGCAAGAGGAGTAGATCTCCACACCCACCAGCCACCACCTCTAAAATTTATGTAGAGGCCTTATCTGGGCTCAGTCGTATATACCAACCAGATGGTCTCAAAACACTTGAGTATTTT
Organism: Balaenoptera borealis; assembly: GCF_965194805.1. NCBI lineage: Eukaryota > Metazoa > Chordata > Mammalia > Artiodactyla > Balaenopteridae > Balaenoptera > Balaenoptera borealis. The sequence goes on along the minus strand of NC_138879.1, from coordinate 45,172,045 downwards.
AAGGCTGTGTCCTTGGGGCAGCTTCCTGGGGGGTGGGAGCAGGGAGAGGGAAGCTTCTAGAGGGGAAGGCCAGCTGAAGGCACATACCAGGCACAGGGGAGTGTGTGAGGAGTTTCCGATTGCCCTGGTCTAGCTTGCGGGTCAACTGGTGGTCCTGTCCTCTCAATAACCCCATCCTTCTCCTCCGCCTCCTCTCTTACCTCCTCTTCCTCCTTTTCTTTGAGAATAGGAACACCAGTTACATGGTGATTGCAAATAGCAGGTGGTGGATTGAAGCCTGATGGAATCTGGAGAAGAAATGCTGGCAATCAAGTCTGGAGGGGATAAGGAGTCTTGTGATCAAGGAAGCCTGGGAAATGAGGTGTGTGTGCTGAGAAGGAAGTTCCTGGTAGAAGGGCATGTGATATGTTGACAGGCTAACATTTCAATAGTGTGTACTTTTCTCTCCAGTGAAAAGCCCCACAGAACCAAGAGGGCTAGTCTCTGGGAGGTTCACTGAGGCTATGGTCTGACATTTGAAAGATTCTAGGAGAGTCCTGGGGTCATGCACTTCTACTCTTTTCAATAGAGATGACTTAGAACTGGCTTGCTAGATGTAATTGTTCATATTCATACCTTTATAGGACCTGTCATTACATAAATTAACCCATTGAAAAGAATCTTCTCTCTTGACAATTCTTTGTTTAGAAAATAACCTTGCTTAATCTGCTGGGTTCACTTTCAAGATGTAGAGTGAGGTCTCTATCTGCAGGTTGGGGACTTTATTGGAGCCTGGAGAGCACTGTCATACCAGGCGTGGCCACCAGGAAGCAAGCAAGAGAGCTTGGGTCAGGTCTAGAGAGAAAGTCCATTAGGAGCAGGATGCAAGGAGAAAAGGAAGAGGGCAGCTAAGGTTCCCAGTCACCAGGAAGCAGGGAACCTCCCAGGCCACGGAGATTGGAATTAGTCTTGCTGCCGAAGCCTGGTCCCTGGTGTTACCTGTGGGGTGGTTGTCACTGAGCCTGTGCACAGTCCCTAAGTCCTAGCCTGGGCCTTGGTGGGGTCTGCTCTGAAAAGACTGGTGCCCTAGAACCATACTGGCTGCCTGGCTGTTTTTAGGACCATCTGCCCCAGTGCTGTGCTGTTCAGAAGAGAACCTTGGGTAGACCCTGCTGGAGCTGGACCCCAGGTTATCCTTTGCAAACTGCACTTAATCTTTTCCATCAGGCTTTCTTTATCTCCAGAATCTATCCAAGTTGCAGCTGGGTAGAGATCAGGGTTTTTCTCCTGACTGGCAATCAACTCACCTTCTGATAAGTGCGTATTGCTCTGCACGCCCCATGCCCCACTGCGTACAAACTTGGGAGAATCAGGCTGCCTCTCTCATGCCAAAAGGTGCGCATGTGACCCAGCCAGCCCAGCCAGCCTCTCCATTTCCTGGGAACTGGATTCTTGAGAGTAATGAAGTAGGGTTACAGCTGCTTTCTCCTGACAACAGTGTCCAATAAAGTGTGTCTGATGGTTCCTGCTGCCTGGATTCCCAGAACTGTCCTGCATCTTGTCTTAATTGTGACCTGGCTGTTCGGCTTTCTTTGTATTCTGAGAGTTACCCTTCCAGGGCCTTTAAACAAATCCTTTTTAAAAAGACAGCCAGAATATGTTTCTTTTCCTTGCAACTAGAGAATGCTAAGTGACACATGGGCTGAATCTCACAAGATGACATCAAGTGTAAGGGATACTTGTATGGGCCTGCAAATGGGTCCCAAACCCCCTGCACGTGGGCCAAATGGTGGACACAGGAGCAGAGTGTAAAACGAAAGCTTGGGGATTCCCAGAACAACACAGCAGGAGCCAGCAAGACAGTGAGAGTGCGCTTCCCACCCCCCCCCAATTATGGTTTAATTAATGAGACCAGGTAATGGGGACAAGCCAGGTGACGCTCACGCGGCGTCCTGTAGAGTGATCTGTTCCTTCAAGACAGGTCACTATGGGGAGGAATCTGGAAATCCCATCAAAGGAGGAATAGTTGAAGGAGCAGAGTTGTTCAGCCTGGAGCAGAGAAGGCACGCTATCTTAAACAATTACTTATTCAATCATCTGACAATTATTCCTGGCATGTCAAACACGGCTAGATAAGGAAAGACACATAACTTACAGTTTAGTGCCCTGATTCGGGGGAGCAGAGCTCTGTGGCTGTGCCTGCTCCAGATGGGGAGTGGGCTTCCTGGAGGAGGGGGGTATCTGAGGTGAGTCTAGAAGGATGTGTAGGAGGGAGTTATTCCAGGAAATAGGCAGGGAGGGAGTGGTGGGCATGGGGGAGGGACTTTTAGGCAAGGGCAGTAGCAGGTGCCAGGGCTCTATGGGAAATGGGCAGAGTGTCTTGCATAGAGTGGGTGCTGAGTGTGAGGGAGCTGGCACCAGATCAGAAAGAGCCTCAGAGGTCAGGCCAAGGGAACTATTGAAGGTTTTTAAGTAGAGAAGGGACACAGTAAGATTTGCTTTATATATATATATATATATATTTTTTTTTTTTTTTTTTTTTTTTTTTGGTCTGTGTTGGGTCTTTGTTGCTGTGCGTGGGCTTTCTCTAGTTGCGTCGAGCGGGGGCTACTGTTCATTGCAGTGTGCGGGCTTCTCATTGTGGTGACTTCTCTTGTTGCAGAGCACGGGCTCTACACACGTGGGCTTCAGTAGTTGCAGCACACGGGCTCAGTAGTTGTGGCTCGCAGGCTCTAGAGCTCAGGCTCAGTAGTTGTGGCGCACGGGCTTAGTTACTCCGCAGCATGTGGGATCTTCCCAGACCAGGGCTCGAACCTGTGTCCCCTGCATTGGCAGGCGGATTCTTAACCACTGGGCCACCAGGGAAGTCCAAGATTTGCATTTTTAAAATATCGCTGTGGAGAAAGATTTGGAAGCAGATGAAGCCTAGAATGTATGAGACAAATTAGGAGTTAGTTGGAATAGTCCGAGGAGAGAAGGGGCCTGGGCTGGTGGATTGGCAGTGAGGGCAGGGAAGAAATTGATGGGGGAGCTTATTGGGGTGGTAGGATAAGGGGGAGGAGAGGAAAAGAACAGGTCACGGAAGGCCTCGTCTGCCAGGTAAGACATTAATTGGTGAGGGTGGCAGCTGGTCTGAGAGCCATCCTGGCCATGGCAACAGAATCCTGGGCAGTCAAATGCCACTTTGTCAGGACAGCCAGACTGTGTCTGGTTTTCAGAGGCTGACACGCAGTAACCAGGTCCATAAGGGACTGCCTCATAGTTCCAAATACCAATGTGTTAACTCTTAGTAGGGAGCCAAACTTTGGAAAATCTGAAGAGATCTTTAAAGAGGGACCAGAGCACATGTGCTCATCAACAGGCACTTCTACCCAACTCATCAAGGGCCCTGGAGGCTGGAAGAGTCATCAGGGGTCACCAAGGGAGAAGGAGAATGAAGGCGTGTGTGTGTGTGTGTGTGTGTGTGTGTGTGTGTGTGTGTAGACACTGTAAGGTTATTTATGAAGACTCTGAGCAACTTGTTGGCAAGGACTGTCAACTGAGGTCTCCATGTTGCCTGTGAAGTGAAGGCTCATGTCTGCCCAGTTTAACACCTCTCATCCTGGAGTGGATAAATTACCAACTTTCAATAAGAACCTATTGTATAGCACAGGGAACTACTCAGTACTCTGTAATGACCTATATGGGAATAGAATCTAAAAAAGTGTGGATATATGTATAGGTATAACTGATTCACTTTGATGTACACATGAAACTAACACAACATTGTAAATCAACTATACTCCGATAAAAATTAATTTTAAAAAATTATCAAATTTCATCTTTCCTTTTGATCTCCATTTCCTGGACGTCTTCCTCGTCCTATTTTGGTCCACTCTTTTCATGTGACACATTCTTCCGCTGCAAGAAGTGCCTTATTTCTTACATACTGTGGAGGTTAAGGATACAAAAGTTGATAAATAGATTTACATGTCCTATGGTAGAGTCCATTCGTAGAGCTCATGAATGCTATAAAATTCCATATTACATAAACGTTTATGAGTATTTTTTTACAACTCAGCATTGTTTAATTTATACATGATTTTTCTGGAGAAACATTAAAACATTGTTTTTGCAACAAGTTAATGACATGAAAAAAAAGCAGACGCGGGGGATGGTAGGAAATGGAGAGACTGTTCCAGAACAAAAGAGATTTAAGAGCCTAATGTGCCCTTAAAATGCATTGTGTGGGCTTGTTTGAAGTCTAATTCAAACACATCAGTCATAAAAAGACTTTTTTTGGAAACAGTTATTGAATACCCAGTATTAGATCATGGCAAAGAGCTGTTGTTGTATTTTAAGGTATGATAATAACATTGGGCTTATGTGAGAAAATGTCTATATGTTTTAGAAATGTAAAACATGGGATGAAATGACAGAACAGAACACCATAATGTCTGGAAATTGTTTTAAAATACTTCAGCAAAGGACAAAAGTGAATGAATCTGCAGCAAGATTTTGGTAATTGCTGAATCTAAGTGATGAGTATATGGGGGGTTCATTGTGCTCCTCTGTTTTGTGTGCCTTTGAACATTTTCATAATCATAAAAAGTTAAAGATGGATTAAACAGTAGCAGCAATAAAAATTAAATTTCTAGGGTAATTTCTTATCACCCTGTTTTCATTCTCTCATCTTACTGAGGAGACACAGGAAATTAATTTTAAGGTTGGGAATGAGGGCTTGCTGATGCTGATTTTTCAACAGGGATCTTGTAGAAGATTGAGTGGAAGATTGTGATGTGGATGTATTTCAGTGACCTTTCTTGAAAATTTTCAAGAGGAAATATTAAACACTCACTTCTTTGCTTGAGAAAGGACTCTAATGAGCTGGTTGTCTGCCAACAGTTTTGCAGACCCAGGAAGCAGCAGAGAGCAGGAGTGAGCAGTCTAGCTTTGGAAGCAGAGAGATAGGGTTCCAGTAAAGTCTTTGATCCTTAATTACACAACACTTTTGATAAGTTACTCAATCCCTAAAAGCCTCAGTCTTCCCCTCTATAAACGAGAACCATAGTAACCACCGTGTAAGGTTTTATTAGGATTAGTTGAGATATTTCTGTGCTTGTCACATGGTGAGTAATCATTAACCATTAACTACTATTATTATTCTTGCTGCATTTGGGTCACTGACATTTCTTTGTCGTTATTAATTTATTTTGAAATACGACTTTTTCAGTTTCCTAAAAACATGCATATAGGAAAGAGTAGGGGAGATCCCACTCTCCGGAAGCTGGGCGACTGCTCACATCAGTTTTTACAGGTTCTCTATCATTCATGGGAAACACCCAGGATCTCTCTGCACCACTGCTGCCTTTCCAGAAATCGTTTTAGGATCCATAGTGGAGGGACATCTTTGCACTCTCAATTAACAGACTTAGAGTATATATGGAAAGCGATTCAGGTCCACACGTTGAAAACAGAGGAAATAGAAATAGAGTAAAGAAAAGAAAATACAGACTTAAAAAGAGATTCAGATGTACATTTTGAAAACAAGAGGAATTGTAGTGCACAGGTAAAGAATTTATCTGAAAGGAGATTCAGACACATATTCAAAAAGAAAGGAGGGGGGACACAGTATTTGCTCTGAGGAATTAGGAATTCCTGCAAGAACCCTATGTTGGTATTCATCATCTGTGTTCCAGTTCATACCAGTGATCCTAAGGTGATTTATCCTGTGCTCCAGGGAGATGTTTTTGATCCTTAATCCATCCTTTTATTATTTATTTATTTATTTATTTTTTGGCTGCGTTGGTTCTTCATTACTGCTCAGGCTTTCTCTAGTTGCGGAGAGCGGGGGCTACTCTTTGTTGCGGTGCGTGGGCTTCTCATTGCGGTGGCTTCTCTTGTTGCGGAGCATGGGCTCCAGGCGCACAGGCTTCAGTAGTTGCAGCACACGGGCTCAGTAGCTGTGGCGCACCGGCTTAGTTGCATCCGCGGCATGTGGGATCTTCCCCGACCAGGGCTCGAACCGGTGTCCCCTGCATTGGCAGGCGGATTCTTAACCACTGCACCACCAGGGAAGTCCCCCATCCTTTTAGAGACATCCCATTTCTTCATGTTTTAGATACACCCCTGGATACACAGTCCCATCATTTCACAGGCGTTCTTTATTTTTTTTCTCCCAGTTTTATTGAGATATAATTGACATACAGCAACGTATAAGTTTAAGGTGTACAGCATAGTGATCTGACTTACATACATCATACCGTGATGATTACAATAAGTTAGGTGAACATCCATCATCTCATATAGATACAAAATTAAAGAAATAGAAAAAAAATTTTTTCCTTGTGATGAGAACTTTTTGGATTTGCTCTCTTAACGTTCATGTATAACATACAGCAGTGTTAATTATATGGATCATGTTGTACATTACATCCCTAGCACTCATTTACCTTACAACTGGAAGTTTGTACCTTTTGACTGACTTCTTCCAATTCCTCCTCCCCACACCTCCCACCTTTGGGAACCACAGATCTAATCTCTTTTCCTTTGTTTGTTTGTTTTTGAAGTAGAATTGACCTATAACACTATGTTAGTTCCTGTTACACAACATAGTAATTTGATATTTCTGTACATTTCAAAATGATCATCACAACAAATCTAGTTACTGTATGTCACCATATAAAGATATTACATAGTTATTGACTATATTCCCTACACTGTACCTTCCATACCCATGACACATTTATTGATATTTTGCAACTGGAAGTTTATACCTCTTAATCGCCTCACCTATTTCTTCCTCCCTCGACCCCCTCTTCTCTCTGGCAACCACTGTTCTCTGTAGCTATAACTCTGTTTCTGTTTTGTTAGGTTGGTTTGTTTTGGTTTTTAGATTCCACATATAAGTGAGATTATACAGTATCTGTCTTTCTCTGTCTGACATTTCATTTAGCGTAATACCCTCTAGGTCTATCCATGTTGTTGCAGATGGCAAGATTTCATTCTTTTTATGGCTGAGTAATATTCCGTTGTATATATATACCACATCTTCTTTATCCATTCATCTATTGATGGGCACTTAGGTTGCTTCCGAATATTGGCTAGTGCATATATGTTCTCTAATTAGTGTTTTTGTTCTTTGGGTAAATACCCAGGAGTGGAATTGCCAGATTGTATGGTAGTTCTATTTTTAATTTTTTGAGGAACCTCTATACAGTTTTCCATAGTGGCTGCACCAATCTACATTCCCATCAACAGTGCACGAGGATTCCCTTTTCTCCACGTCCTCACCAACGCTTGTTATTTGTTGTCTTTTTGATGACAGCCATCCTGACAGGTGTGAGGTGATAGCTCATTGTGTTTTTGATTTGCATTTCCCTGGTGATTAGTGATGTTGAGCATCTTTCCATGTGCCTGCTGGCTGTCTGTATGTCTACCTTGGGTACATGTCTATTCAGAGCTTCTGCCTATTTTTCAATCGGATTGTTTGTTTTTTTGATGTTGAGTTGTACGAGTCACAAGTCTTCTTTTAAAATATTTAATTTATTTATTTATTATTTGGTTGCGCAGGTCTTAGCTGTGGCAGGCGGGCTCCTTAATTGTGGCATGTGGGCTCCCCAGTTGCGGCATGTGAACTCGTAGTTGCGGCATGCATGTGGGATCTAGTTCCCTGACCAGGGATCAAACCCGGGCCCCCTGCATTGGGAGCATGGAGTCTCAACCACTGTGCCACCAGGGAAGTCCCACAAGTCTTCTTTTAAATTTGCCCTTTTCTTTCACTGCTGAACACCTGTCACTCACTCTCAGGGCAATGAGCACTCACCTTGGCCCAAACCCATTACTTTCAGGTGCCTGGTGACGTTCTGTCTTTTATCTGAAGTATACCGCAACGGGGTCAGCTCAGGGTTTTCCCTTTTCCCATTCAGTCTTATAAAATAAGGGCAAATGTCAACCAAATGTCAAAATAACTGCATAGAAAAGCTAAGAATGGGGAAGGCTAGTGAGACAGCCTGAAGTGTTGGTTTGGGAGGGCTGCGAAGGTGTCCCAGATTAGCCTCTGACAGCCGACCTAGAAGCGTTGGAGTGTAAGTATGAAAGGGTCAGAGCTCGAACCGTGGAGGGCAGCTGTCTGCCTTGACAGGTTACGCTGTGGGGATGGGAGAGTGCGTCTGCTGCTGTCATCAGCGAGCCGGCCAGGGTTGGCTGGGGTTGCACCTTTTGCTTTCTCTCCCCCACTGACTGGGTTTCAGCCTCAGATATGCTTCCCTGAAATTACATTGGTCTCTGATATCAGGCCTGCCTGTCCCTAAAGCTTCAGTCCCACCTCTGAAAGAGGAGCTAATCTCACCCCAGATGTGTTGCATCTTGCTTGTTACATTCTCTAAGGGTGAGCTTATCAAGGGCCACGTTTGCTTCATTCCTTCGTATTAAATGCCTGGCTGATCCGTCCTTAACCCATTGTGATCTGACTTCTACCCTTCCTGTGGAGCCCAATATCCAGGGCACAGGACAAAAATCTCCAATTACCGAGGCCCCATAGCAACTGTTGCCATGGGCTCTCCTGACCTAAACCGGATAGCCCCCGACTCCATATTAGGTAAAATATTCACCATGTAGCATCCTGACCAATCACCAAATGCCATCCTGCCAGCAGGAATTTTCTTTGTCTTGAGGCTCTGAAAGTTGGCTGCTAGCCCACAAAGGGGGTAGGCTCTCCTTTGTCTATCAGGAAGTTGGCCGCTGTATTTGCAGCGCCCCTCACTAACTCTGTTCTTTGTTCTCGATAAACTCTCTTCTAAAATACTTTGTGTCTGGAAATTCTTCTTCCAGCCCATGCACAGACCACAACACTTCCCTTCCCTTGTCTCACCTGCTGAAGCTTCTGGGGTGCCCAGCACTGACGCCTAATTGCCTCGACCTCTCTCTAGTATCCCACATGTCACCAATGTCAGCTGCAAATTCTGCTCTCTTGGCTTCCTCAACATTCTCTTCTGCTTCTCCTCTTCCTCCCTCTCTACCTACTCCTTCTTCCTCTGTCCATCTTACCTCATTGTGCTTCTCCCTGCCTCCTGCCCAGGCTCCTTGTCACTTGTCCTGTCCTCTCAGGAGGGTCTGTCCACCCCCATGGCTCTATCAGAGGCGGCTGACTCCCAGCCCTGCCCTTCCTCACGCGCTCTGGGTGCACCTGCCCGTGGGAGCCCCCCTCCACCAGGATGTCACACACGGCCACCTCGAACTCAGTAAGATCCAAATTGATCTCCGCAAGGGCATCATCTGGCCCCTGCTGACTTCTCCGGCTTCACACTCTCTCCCCTTTTTTGTAAGGTGTAGCAATACCAGATTGTGGTGGCCTTACAGCTAATTAAATCAACAAACTATGGGAGGAAACAATATTTTTCAGATCCTTGGAATAGCAGCTTGACATAGTATCACAGTGATTCCATCAGCCTTCTGTTCAGAAACCATCAATACAGGCCCCAAAGAAACTTTGGGATCCTGTTCCCATACAACGGCAGAGCTCGGTAAAGGGGCTGCAATCTTGCCGGCCTACAAGTCCAGGTGTTCTTTCCATGAGTGAAGGTGATGGCGGGGGAGTGGTGAACTGGCGAACACACGCCCCACCTCAAAACAGGAGACAGTCTCTTTCTTTTTTTTTTTTTTTTTTTCGGTGGGATCTTAGTTCCCCGATCAGAGTTCGAACCCGGGCCCACAGCAGTGAAAGCACCAAGTCTTAACCACTGGACCACCAGGAAATTCCCAAGTGATCATATTTGTTTAATGGCCAGCACAGAGCAGTTCCCTAAATGGAAGCCAATTATTACTTTATCAGCCCTATTGATACATCTATGAAAAGAGCATGTTTATATGGTCAGCCTAGGAAAACAGGGTACATGAACACCCCCAAGGAAGGGAAGAGTGAGCCTGGTTGATGGTGCCACAATCACTTCAGTCCCCAGACAGCTGTTCTCAGTGGTGGCTTCCCTTGTGCAGGGAGAAAATAGCCTGCCCCCAACACCTCAACCATCCGCCTTCCTTTGGCTCTGATTCCTGCTCACCCAGCACCTTTCTGATCAGTAATTCCATCACCCATTTCCCTGTACGGGGAACGGGCAGCCCTAGATGAGCAATGAGGCCAGTACAGTCCGTGAACAGCCTCCTGCTTGGCGCCCCAGTCTCGTGTGAGTTCATTCTCTGGTGCACTCGGAAAACCAGGTGCTCGAGACAATCACCGCTGGGGTTCTGAGCCCGGAACTGAGGAAGGGCCTGACCAAAACTGTCCTTCCTCTGAACCCCTAGACATTACCCTCATGGTCACCCCCCAACTGGGTCAGCCATGAGGAACTCCTGCAGGGCCTCCCAGAAATCAAGAGGCCTGGGTTCAGTTACCTTATTTGAGAATCCAGGGAAAATAAAAATGAACACTTGTCAAGACAGGTTTTTTGCGGTTTTTTTAAAATAGCTTTATTTATTTTTTATTTTTTTGGCCGTGCTGCACGGCTTATGGGATCTTAGTTCCCCAGGCCCTCAGCAGTGAAAGCACGGAGTCCTAACCACTGGACCACCAGGGAATTCCCAAGACAGGTTTTTATAGTACATTTTAAACATTTACGTTGAATAAATTAACACATTTTAAGACACACAACAGAATGCCGTTTAACTGTGCTATTCACAGGATAATTGCATGGACCTGCCTTTCTCAGGGCGCAGAAAGCCCTTCTCTGTTTCTTCTCTCTGTTTGCCTGGTGACTCCATTTCACCACCTCATGCTTCAAAATTCCGCTCCTCTGCTGTGAATCCTTCTTTGACTTCCTTGTGAGGACGTTCTCTGAACTGATTTATGCAACTGCGTACTTTCATTATTGTAATTTGGAATTGGTAGTGCTGCCTCCCACTGGCCTGGGAATTCCCTGAAGGAAGGGATTGTGTAAACACTAGTATGTAACCCCAGCACCTGGCAGTGAGCTTGGCAAGCAGTAGATGCTAAGTGAACGGATGGAGGGATGGAAAGATGAGAAGGTTCTATCAGGGACAAAGTGTTTAAAATGAGACCACGAGCAGGAGTCCTGAGACAGGAAGTGGTCTGGGGAAGCTCCCCTGTCGGGTAAGTGGTTGGGGAGCTGCACCTGCAGCCCTGCACTTCTCTGGATCCTGGACGGCATTCCTGTCTAAGGCTCAGCTGGTCCCCTCACCTGGGACAGCCTCACTTCTTTCTGGTAAAATCCCTGCCCATCTTCAAGCTCGGTTCAACAGCAACTGCCATCCGTGGCACCTGGACACAGTCACACAAAGCTCAGAGTTGGCATGTGAGAAGCAACAACTCGAAACAGAAAATGTCTTTACCCTCATGCTCTCTTCTCCCTTCCTTGTAATATCTAAAAACAAGAGCAGCTCTCCAGAAGCTGTGGTTGGCCACTTGTGAAAAGGAAGCAGAGGCTTTGGGTGGAAGTCATGACAAGACTGCAGCATGAGGAATTTGGATGAGGAATCCTTGCTGCAATCATCTCTTTCACAGTGGTTGGTTGTAAGACAGTGCTCTACGGGCATGAACCAACTGGCAGTGAAGAAACCATTGTAGCTTCCACAGGCTTCTCCAAAGCTTCTCAACAAAACTTACTGAGCACATAGCCCAGGGCTAGACAATACTGTCATTAGATACTTTTCATTCCTGAGGCCATGGCAGACAGAACTAATGGATCTCATGACTCCTTCCCACCAAGCCAGAGAAGCAGCCCATCTCAATGTTGCAATCCAGGCAGCTGCAATCAATTGACTGAGGTTGGTGCATGCCATCAAATCTATTTAACATTTCATTTTATCGAATGCCAGGCCCATTGCTAGGAGATGCAGAGATGAATAAAACAATGTCTCTGCCCTCAAGTCTGGAGGCAGGATGTGGGTAGGGGTTGGGAAGAGACAATCCTTTGAACACGTATTTATAACCAGGTGAAGTCTAAAACCAGGATTAGATGTCTGAATACAGTCTTGTGGAAGCACATACTAAGAAATGATTAATTCTGCCTGGAAGTGTGGTCCAGAGGTGGGTCTTGAAGGATGAATAGGAGTTGACTAGGCCAAGCAAGGTGGGAAGGGTATTCCTGGCAAAAGGACTAACATATACTAAGGCTTGGGATCCAGAAAACACTGGAGTGGGTATAAGGAGAAGAAAACCTATACCCAGGGTGGGGAGGACTTTTCCCTGTATCTCTCTAAGCCACAGATATGACATCTGTAAAAATAATAGTACCTACCTCATAAAGTAGTGGTGAGGGTTGAATAAGATAATATATAATGCCCCCACACAGTGCCTGGTTCAAGAAAAGTCAGCTCCTTTTGATGTCTCCAGAATACCAAGGGGCAGAATTCCCTGGCAGTCCAGTGGTTAGGACTCCACGCTTTCACTGCTGAGGGCCCAGTTTCGATCCCTGGTCGGGGAACTAAGATCCCACAAGCCTCCTGGCATGGCCAAAAAAAAAAAAAACCAGAATACCAAGGGACATGAAGTTGATCTCTGGCAACAGAGCCAGATTAGGTTTAAAGTAGAAGAACATCAGATTTTTTTTAATGTTATATTTTCCGTGACTAAAATGCATGTTTATATTAGAAGAGTTGAAAATATTTTAAAAAGAGAAAGAAGAAAAGAAAACCAATCTAAGGATTGTAACCTGGGAGACAGTCTTTCAGAAAGCTCTGAGGACTGTTCTACCTGTTATAGAAGCTTTTGAGACAAAAGGTTCTACATCAAAGTAACATACTGACAGTTTCCATAGTCCAAGAAGGTGAGTAGTGGGTTATTTTGACCTCTTTACAGGATTGAGAAAGAAATGTCTCCTAAGAAGTTACCTTGCTTGTGCCAGGAGAAAACTGCTTTTTTTTTCAGGGGGCGGGGGGTGACCAGGCATTGCTGTGTCTTCTCAGGGGATCTAGTTAATGTATCATACAGCTGCTCATTGCACCCTAAAGGGAGGGGGTAGTGGCTCAAATGGGCAGAGAGAGAATTATACGCTTAAAAACGTTCTCGTCCTGCCTTGCAAATATTCTTATTTTATTGGTTAGAAGGGGCTTCTCGCCGCGTGGGCACCGCAGGCTCCAGCTCTGGGACGAGCCACACCCTGTCCCATTCCCAGAGATGGACCTTGGCCTTCCATCTCTCAGTCTTAGTTCTTTATCTAGGAAATGATTCTAAGATTTCAGCTGGGCACCCCTTCCTCACTGTAGCGACCTAACTGGGCCAAGCTTTTGTACAGGTTGGGGGGAGGGAGCCAACCCAGGGGCTTGTATGTTTAATGTGCAATTTCCTGTCTCTAGGAAGACCACAGGGTGGTGATGGCTGCGGGGAGCTTGGGCATCCTTCAGTCCACTGGTATCTAGCCAGCATCCACCTAGTCTGAGGCTCAGACTCCTTTTGGCTCAGGGGAGGGGGGAGAGTCAATAAGCCAGCAACAAGCCCACGCACAGCCATGATGGCCAGAAACGGAGCCCTCACCACCCCAAGAATCAGGCCTGTGGGTCATGGCACAAGGCTTGCCTTCAGAAATCCACTCATCTGCCCCCTTGTCAGGGAAGGCAGCCTTTCCTGGCTCTGTTCCTTCCACACCAGGCCAGGCTCCTGAATTAGTACCCTCAGGGTCCCACGCTCTTCTCCTTTAAAGCGCTTTCCGCAGTTGAAATCTTAGTAGGATTCTTTGATGTCTCTCCCCCACCATTCTAGAAACTGCAGGGCCTGGTTGAGGGCTTTGTTTCCTCACTGCAGTCGACTTGAAAAAAATGCGCCACATAAGAGCTGTGAGTTGAGTTTATTCAGTTTCTCACTGAGCTCTGAGAAACTGTTTCGAAGAGGTAACGGAGGAGCCAGGATATATATAAATTTTTTTTTGTTATGTCTGGGACCATGCTGGTGGGGGTGGGTGGGAGGGGCTCTGGAAACGCAACAGTGTAAAGAAAAAAAATGTTGCCTGTCATTCCAGTTCTACAAGGATCAAGCCTTTAGCCACTGCAGTCGCCCACCCAATGGAAAGAAAAACACCTAGAACATAACAAGATTACTGCTAACCGCAGAGAACAGACATCTTCAGTTAATGATTGAGTACTTTTCTATGTTTGGGAAGACACAGGAATCTGGGGTCATTGAATTTTTTCTTTAGTTGTGTCTCTTAACTACCTAGGGGCGGTGTCCAAAGCACAGAATTTCCCTCCGGTGGATGGATGGTGGGCGACAGCAGCGGCTAATGGTTGATCCTTGTAGAACTGGAATTGCAGGCAACATTTCTTTTCTTTACATTGCTGTGTTTCCAGAGCCTCCCCTAGGCATTGTCCCTGACATACAAGGGGCACTCAACAAATGCACTGATAAGGGAGAAAGCCAAGTAATACCATTCCCTTTTACAGGCAATAAAATAGGCCCAAACAGGAGATCCAACTGCTTTATTCCCCTATTTCTATAGTAGGAGGACCAGGGAGCACAAGGTCACACCTAAGGGCCTCCCAGGTCCTCCACCTTCTCCTCCTCCTCCTCTGCTCCTCCAAGGGCACTGCAGAGCCAGGCCCCAGCCCCAGAAACAAGACAAGCTTCCTAGGAAAAGATCCTACGGCAGGAGGGGAGCAAGTGACAGCGTATTTATAACAATAGCACTTACAATGTATCAGACACTGTTCTTCCACAGCAACTCTTTGAGGCAGGTTCTATTAGCACCACCATTTTAAAGGTGAAGAAATGGAGGCACAAAGAGCTAAGTGGCATGTCCAAGGTAGTAGCGGGGCCTAGGTGATGGAACTGAGGCTGTAGAGCTGGAGGCTGCACTATTATCTACTGAGTCGCCTCTGTCACAGCACAGAACATCAGCATAGACGTCGGAAGTCATGTGTTCTTGGGCTTCCCTGGTGGCGCAGTGGATAGGAGTCTGCTTGCCAATGAAGGGGGCACAGGTTCAATCCCTGGTCCAGGAAGATGCTACGTGCCGCGGAGCAGCTAAGCCCGTGCGCCACAAGTACTGAGCCTGTGCTCTAGAGCCCAAGTGCCACAACTACTGAAGACCGCGTGCTTAGAGCCCGTGCTCCGCAACAAGAGAAGCCCCCGCTCGCCGCAACTAGAGAAAGCCCTCGTGCAGCAACGAAGACCCAACACAGCCAAAAATAAATAAACAACAAAAAAATTTTTTTTAATAAAAAAAGAAAGGCGTGTGTTCTTCTAGCTCAGCCTTGAGTGTCCCATGTCCTTGTTTCTTCATGGGTCAATTGAGATCCTTGATAACGGCTAGCCAATAGAGTTGTTGGGACATTAACTCAGAGTTTAGTACAGTGCCCAGCATATAATAAGCGATGAGTGAATGTTAATTATTGACATTCTTGTTACTGTTATGGGTGTTCTGCGCCTGCGGAGGAGTGCAGGGCTGTATCCTGGCACGGTCTGCAGTTCAGGTCACCCTGTAAACCAGGGGTGCAGGGTCCCTCGCCTCCCCTCCCCAGCCCAGAGAGGGAGGGGCCGAGAGGAAGGGGGCCCACCACTCCTGGCCCCGCCCCACCAGGCTTAAAAAAAAGAAAAAAAAAAAAAAAAGGACGCTAAGCGCAGGCGCAGAAAGCCAGCCGTAAGCCTGGCGCCAGCTCAGAAGTGCATAAGCATGGAGGGGCGCGCGAACTCCCGGGGCGAGCCCCGCGCCTGGCCCGCCGGGTCCGTGCTGTGCCGCGGCTGCGTGGAGCCGCTCATCTTCCTTGCCAACTTCGCCTTGGTCCTGCAGGGCCCGGTCACCACGCAGTACCTGTGGCACCGCTTCAGTGCCGACCTTGGCTACAACGGCACTCGTGACAGGGGCAGCTGCAGCAACCATAGCGTGGACCCCACCGCGCAGGTAGGGGCGGCGGGGAGAAGCGAGGAGCGTGGCAGGGGCGGGCCCTGGGCTGGAGTGTGGGGGCAGCGGAGCGGGCGGGGCCTGCGTAAAGGTTGGGGGCAGCCCAGCGGGTTAGGATATTGGGTGGTGGGCGGGGCCGGAGCAAAGTTGGGGCTTGACTGAGAAATGCGTTGCGGGGATGCTTAAAGTTGATCTAGGTAAAGCGAGTTTGAGGGTTAACAAAAGAGGGTGTCCACTGAAAAAAAATGCACAAACTGAGGGACTTCCCTGGTGGCGCAGTGGTTGGGAATCTGCCTGCCAATGCATGGGACACGGGTTCGAGCCCCGGCCCCGGAAGATCCCACGTGCCGCGGAGCAACTAAGCCCGTGCGCCACAACTACTGAGCCTGCGCTCTAGAGCCCGCGAGCCACAACTACTAAAGTCCGCGCACCTAGAGCCCATGCTCCGCAACAAGAGAAGCCACCACAATGAGAAGGCCGCGCGGTGCAACGAAGACCCAACACAACCAAAAATAAATAAATAAGTAAAATTAAAAAAAAAAAAGCACAAACTGAAAGTTGAGAATTATGTTTTATTTGGCGGACTTTCTGAGGACTCAAGCCCGGGAGGCAGTCTCTGAGATAGCTCTGAGGGACTGTTCCCAAGAGGTAAGGGAGTCGCCAGGATATATAGGAGTTTTGCAATAAAAACCAGGTAGTTGGAACATCAAAAGATTACTGTTAATTGAGGAAAACCAGACATCTCAAGTTACTGGACTGTTTTTTTTTTTTTTTGGCTGCACCACCTGGCTTGTGGGCTCTTAGTTTTCCAACCAGGGGTTGAACCCAGCCCCAGCAGTGAAAGCGCCAAGTCCTAAAAATTGGACCACCAGGCAATTCCCACAAGTCAATGAATTTAGCACTTTTCTAAGTAAGGGAAGATGCAGGAGCCTGGGCTTATTGAAATCACTCCTCTGATATGCACCTTAGCTCTCTAGAGCCAGTATCCTGTTCTTTCCCATCCTGAGTCTGTACTTGGGGGTGGCTGCAGTGGCTGAGGGCTTGGCGGTGGGCAGCCTGTTTGTCTCCATCCTGAGTTCCCTCAGGGCTCAGCATCAGGGGCGGCAGTAGTGGCTGAGGGCTTGATGGCCGCAGCATCCTTTGTTTGCTGATGTGGCAGGCAACATTTTTCATTCACAGTGCTAAAAGTAAGAGAACGGATCTTGCCCATTTCCCATACCCCTCCAGTGTCAGTTTTTAAGAGTTGTACTAAAATTCTCTGAGGTTTAGGGCTCCAAAGAAAGTCCTCATCCCTGTATCTCCCAGGTTGGTGATGGTGTGGGCGATGGGCAGCCCAGAGTGAGGAATGGCACCCTGGTAATAAGACTCTTGCCTCCGCAGGAAGTGGAGACGCTTACCTCCCACTGGACCCTCTACATGAACATGGGCGGCTTCCTGGTGGGACTCTTCTCGTGCACGCTGCTGGGCGCCTGGAGTGACTGTGTGGGCCGCCGCCCGCTGCTGGTGCTGGCCTCCCTCGGCCTTCTGCTCCAGACCGTGCTGTCCATCCTTGTGGTACAGCTGCAGCTCCACGTTGGCTACTTCGTGCTGGGCCGCATCCTTTGTGCCCTCCTCGGCGATTTCGGTGGCCTCCTGGCTGCTGGCTTTGCCTCCGTGGCAGATGTCAGCTCCAGCCGCACCCGTACCATCCGAATGGCCCTGCTGGAAGCGTGCATCGGGGTAGCAGGGATGCTGGCGAGTCTCATTGGTGGCAACTGGCTCCACGAGCAGGGTTATGCCAACCCCTTCTGGCTGGCCTTGGCCTTGCTGATTGCCATGACTCTCTATGCAGCATTCTGCTTTGGTGAGACAGTGAAAGAGCCGACACGTGCCCGGCTCTTCACACTCCGTCACCACCGATCCATCGTCCAGCTCTACGTGACCCAGGCCCCGGAGAAGTCCAGGAAGCACTTAGCCCTGTACTCGTTGGCCATCTTCGTGGTGATCACCGTGCACTTTGGGGCCCAGGACATCCTGACCCTCTATGAGCTGAGCACACCCCTCTGCTGGGACTCTAGGCTGATTGGCTACGGTTCTGCAGCTCAGCACCTCCCATACCTCACCAGCCTGCTGGGCCTGAGGCTTCTGCAGTACTGCCTGGCCGACACCTGGGTGGCTGAGATCGGTCTGGCCTTCAACATCATGGGGATGGTGGTCTTTGCATTTGCTACCATTACACCTCTCATGTTCACAGGTAAAGTGTGTATGGGTTCAGGGACAGTTTGTCTCAGAATTGCTGGGTGAAAACTGGGGACTGGCCACCTGCTGCCACCAAATGTAGTTCATGCCCATGTCTTTGGAAACATCACTGTGCCCCTAGCCTGCACTGGAGGACAGACAACTAAGAAACCTCATAAAAATGCCATCTTTGTTATACAGAAAACATAGACCTTCAATAGCCAAAGTAATTCATTCACACTACCAACCATAAATATTGTTAGTAAGATAGAGCCAAAGACAAAAAAATTGCTCTTACACTAATTGCTCCACTCCTTGGCCTCCCACAGCCTATATTCATGGTGCTCTTAAGCAAAGTCCAAGCTATTAATGCCTTAATACTCACTTCTCTGATAAGAATCACAGGACCTATCTCAAATATCCTTGGTCAGCTTCTTTGGGTTTTTAAAAAAGCCAGTCTTCTCAGACCGCAGCTATCAAATTCCTGCTTGTGTTGGTTCTTCTTTTCTTTCTTTTTTTTTTAAAAGGAGAAAGATTTTATTTTAAATATACTGAGCTCCTCTATGTTCTAGGCCCCGAGTCTCCACACAGATATTTTCTATCAAGGGTTCTTTTTTTTTTTTAAATTTATTTATTTATTTTTGGCTGTGTTGGGTCTTCGTTTCTGTGCGAGGGCTTTCTACAGTTGCGGCAAGCGGGGGCCACTCCTCATCGCGGTGCGCGGGCCTCTCACTATCACGGCCTCTCTTGTTGCGGAGCACAGGCTCCAGACGCGCAGGCTCAGTAGTTGTGGCTCACGGGCCTAGTTGCTCCGCGGCATGTGGGATCTTCCCAGACCAAGGCTCGAACCCGTGTGCCCTGCATTAGCAGGCAGATTCTCAACCACTGCGCCACCAGGGAAGCCCCCTTTTCTTTCTTTTTTTTTTTTTTTTTTTTGGTGGGAGGGGGCAGCTGCGAATGAGGAAGTTAACTTTCCTGAATGGACAGATTTATTTTAATAGAGCCCTAAAGTGTGTACAGTCAGCCATTCTGTAATCACAGATTTCCTAATGTGGCTGCTCGCCTGGACGGTGCTGATGGGGACCAGGTACCTTTTTCTCCTGCCCACAGCTTCTTCCATGGACTCGGTGCTGGGCTCAACGCCTTCGGGGGTGCAGAGATGATGAAGACACTGTCATTGCTCTGGGATTTGGGGGCCTTTCACCTGAAGGGGCCCTGGGGGGCCTCATCGTGAATGCACTTCAGAGGCGCCACTGTTTTTTAGCAGTTTGCAGTTTTTGTTGAGGAGGTAGCAGTTGCACAAGGGAGAGAAATGGTTACGAAGGAAACAGTGTAAGCCTGTGAGTAACTAAATGTCAAGGGAAAAGGAACTTGCATTTACTGTGTGCTTGCTGTGCCCCATCATTGTCTCCTTCCCCATCAGGGAAGTTCTTCTGTGTCTAATCCAAGTCCCTCATGGCGTAGGTACAGGACCTCTGCTACATCTCACTTGGGCACCCCTCTCCCCAACCCCATTTCCTTGATGATTGTTTCTTTCTTCACAGGGTACGGGCTCCTCTTCCTGTCATTGGTCGTCACGCCTATCATCCGGGCCAAGCTCTCCAGGCTGGTGAGAGAGTCAGAGCAGGGTGAGTATCAGGGTTAGCCTGTGTCTGGTTCCTCATGCCCAGTGTTTCCTGAACTGTGCAGAGGGCAGCCACGGGCCAGGAGGCAGCTTACCTTCCTCCCTCCCACCCTGGAGAAATAAGTAGCCAAGACAACTGCATTGCTGTCACAGTGCCCAGGGCTGGCAGAGAACCACAGCAATTTGGATTTTCAGACCACAGAGTTGGAATTTGCAGTCAGCAGCATACGATTATATTCTTTTGGATAAGCCAAGCAGAGGATTTACTCTCTCCAGACTTCAGCTTTTCCATCTGTAAAGTGGATGTGACGATACCAGAGTTCCCTGCTTCCCTGGGGTCAGAGTGTCCAACTTTGTGATGTAGGTTTCACTGTCTCCACATGGCAGATGAAGCAGAGGCCCAGAGGGTTAAATTGATTCACCTGAGGTCACTCAGTAAGTGGTGGAGCTAGGATGCACACCCAGGTCTGTTTCTAAGAGCGGCAGGTCTGGGGATCTGGGTTTTAATCCTGGCTCTGTCACACCGGCTGTGTGATCTGGGCCTGTTTCCTCATCTGTAACACATGTGAATTGCTCTTTTTTTTGTGTGGGGGAGGGGTTCTTTTATAGTTTTTAAATTTAATAAATTAATTTATTTATTTTTGGCTGCATTGGGTCTTCCTTGCTGCGCGCGGGCTTTCTCTAGTTGCGGGGAGTGGGGGCTACTCTTCGTTGCGGTGTGCAGGCTTCTCATTGCGGTGGCTTCTCTTGTTACGGAGCGCAGACTCTAGGTGCGCAGGCTTCAGTAGTTATGGCACGAGGGCTCAGTAGTTGTGGCTCAGAGGCTCTTGAGTGCAGGCTCAGTAGTTGTGGTGCGCAGGCTTAGTTGCTCTGCGGCATGTGGGATCTTCCTGGACCAGGGCTCAAACCCGTGTCCCCTGCATTGGCAGGCGGATTCTTAACCACTGCGCCACCAGGGAAGTCCTGTGAATTGCTCTTGATGACATCTGTAGGCCCTTCGAGCTCTGACAGTCTGATAGTTTAATCTCAACTTCTGCTGGGCTGTTGCTTATTTTGCAAAATTTGTGTTCTGCTGGCATATCGATTCTATTTATTTTAAAATTTTTGGCTGCATTGGGTCTTTGTTGCTGCGCATGGGCTTTCCCTAGTTGCGGTGCGCGGGCTTCTCATCGCAGTGGCTTCTCTTGTTGCGGAGCACGGGCTCTAGGCGAGTGGGTTTCAGTAGTTGTGGCTCGCAGGCTCAGTTGCTCCGTGGCATGTGGGACCTTCCGGACCAGGGTTTGAACCCGTGTCCCTGCATTGGCAGGCGATTCTTAACCAATGTGACAGCAGGGAAGTCCCGTGCTGTCATATCTATAAAGAATAGCTTCTCAGGCCTCTTGGTCCTTAGATCCCAATCCGGAAACATGTGGCTCATCCACTTTTTCCCATCTGCCCTCTTGGTCCTTAGATCCCAATCCGGAAACATGTGGCTCATCCACTTTTTCCCATCTGCCCTGGAAGTAGGATCTGGTGATGGCAGAGACTCTGGTGCCATGTATAGCCCACCATGGGTTCTGTTATCCTCAGAACCCATGTGCCTTCATTGACTCACTCAATAAGCATTTTTCTAGCACCTTCACTGTGCCCAGAGATGCCAAGGGGAACAGGAGAAAAGAACAGCTCTTACTAACTGGCTGCCTCCAGGGGGCCAGGCCCTGTGATAGGTACATCACATATATACCTATCATGCGATTATAGTGTTACCAACAATCTATGAAAGGTATTATCCTTATTTCACAGAAGGGGGACAGAAACCCAGAAAGATAAGTGTCTTATTCGGTGATCACACAGCTAATAAGTGTTGAAACTGAGAATTAGCCCAGAAATTTATCCTAAGCAGGAGATGATTCCAAAGGGGATAAACCCAAAACCATTTTAGCAGACTTTTGCTAGAAGACATCACATGTACTTGTAATATATAGATTTAATAACAGCCATTTGTTTTGTAGCACAGGTGCTTTCCATGCATGACCTCGTCAAAGCCTTATCACAGCACATGATGTAGGATTTATAGCTGAGGAAGGTGACACTCAGAGAGGTTAAGTGACTTGCTCCAGGTCACACAGCTGCGAGGTAGTGGTGTCAGGATTTGTATTTAGGTCTTTCAAATTCCTGAGTGTGGTATTTATTTCTTCACAGGCGCTCTCTTTTCTGCTGTGGCCTGTGTGAATGGCTTGGCCATGCTGACAGCCTCTGGCATCTTCAACTCGCTCTACCCCGCCACCCTGAACTTCATGAAGGGCTTCCCTTTCCTCCTGGGAGCTGGCCTCCTCTTCATCCCGGCCGTCCTGATTGGGTAATGCAGGGCCCTGACCCCGGCTCAAAATGGAGCCCTTTACCCTAAAGGTATCCTCTTCCTCCTCCTCCTTCCAACCTCCTCAGTCCTGGAGCTCTTCCCCTGTGGGTGTCTCAGTCCCAGCCTGACTCTCCCCTTGCAGATGGTTGCCTAATCGTCTGGGAGCGATTCCCCGGGAGCAAGGCAGAGGCCGGTAGGGGAAGGGTCAGGCTCACAGTGCTTCTTGGCAAGGCTATGTTCTCACACCCAGTTCCCCTCATCCCTCTCCATTCCCATTTTACAGATGGAACTACGGTGGCAGAAATGTGCTAAAGGGAAGCCTGGAGAGCTTCCTCGGCTAGTTGTGACTGGGCCACACGCTAACCTGACCCACTTGTTTCTTCCCCCAGAGCCCTCTGTCTCTGGACATTGTCTTCCACCTCTCAGCTTGGGGAGGGGGATACCTGGACCAGCCCATCCAATAAAGCCTGTGTCACTTCTCCAGGAGTTGAGGGTCCCCCCGTGTTAAATCTGAACCCTCTCTCTGGTCTCTCACAGGATACTGGAAAGGGCTAATCATTGCCCTGAATTCCAGCAGTTTCCCCAGAGCCCCTGATGTGCCTGGACCAGAGGACGGGGGGCGAGAGGAGCGACGTGAGCACTAACCAACTGGAAGCAGATGCCTCTGGATCCCAGCCCTCAGCAGCAGCGGCAGCTCCCCTCAAAGGGCGGTGTTCACCTTGGACCAGGTGGTCAAGCTAGACCAAGGCCCCCACCTCATCCACGCCGTGCCTGCCTCTGATTCTAGGATCTGGAATTGTAACCCAGACAGTCCCACTCAGGGCAGGCGGTGTGGGAGCCATTTAGAACAGGGATCTGTTTACCCTTTAGTCCATCAATCACGTAGAACCCTCCAGGGGAGAGGAGAGGTCCTGATGGAGGGACCAGCTGAAGCACGAGGGCCATAGCACCTCTGCTTCCAACCCAAACTGTGCAGCTCACGGTGCTCAGTTCACGGCCAAGCAGCTACCAGTCACTCCTTAGTGATGAATAGGGTACCACTGGTCAGTGCCAGCTTTGGGGGGAGGGAGGGTTGTGGGAGGGACTTGGTGCCACCTGGAGGGAGAGTGCTGCGTGGGAATCAATCCCCTGGGCTTAGCAGTGCCAATCATAATAAGAAGTCAGTATAATCGCCCTGGAATGAACCTTCCGGCCCCCATGGCATTGGGCTGTGGGGCCTTCTGTTTTCCTGTTCCTAGTTTGCCCACCGTAGGTCAGACAGCAGTGGCTGCTGGAAGGGACAGGGGCCCCTGAGTTGCCATGGGATTGGTACTGGGCGTGGCCAGCTCAGTCCTCATCTGACTGCCCATTCTCTTCTCCGGAGCTGCTGGGAGGCGAAGGGCTGCCACGCTTGCATCAGGTCAGCAGAGAAGCTCCGGGCAGAGCCCTGGCTGCTCATTCCTCAGGGTCAGAGATCTACTCCCTGAAGACACCTTGCCCTGGTCTTCCTGGCTACACCAAACCAAGCAGAATCAGTTTTTGTTACCACTCAGCCCTCTAACACCTCCCATTGCTGGGCATTTCAGCAGGGCCATGTGCTGACACCATCCCTCGAGCATCTGTAGCTCAACAGGAACCTGGAGATGGGCCCGACTCCCCAAAGAATGAGCGGCCCATTTCTAGGGCGTTAGGAAAGCCTGGACCTGAAGTTGAAAGGCAGAATGGGATTTGGTATTAAGGCACTGGCTTTGATGAGGGCCATAAGCCCCCAAACAAATCAGATGACACTTGACTCTTCAAAACAGAATTGGCCACAGGGCATGGCCCCCTGCTGGTATTTCTACCCTCATTCTCTCTCACCTGCCCTGCTAGCCAGTTTTCTGGCTAGAAATCACGCAGGTAAAATGGGGGTGGCCCAGGGCAAACTAGGGTCAGCTGTGGCCCTCTGTAGCCTGGGCCTGTTTGCAGATTCCCATCTCACTGTCCCCTGTCATTGGGAGATCAAGCAAGGAGAGGCCCCCTCCACTGACTGTCCCAGCAGTGAGGATGGTAGGAAAAAGGCTCTGGGCTGGCCTCAGGCCCAGGCTCTACTCCGGGCATTGCCTCTGGCTCGTGTGTTGCCTTGAGCAAGGCCCTCTATAAAGGGTTAGATCAGCAATGCCTCTAATTGTCTGATCATGGTTGGACAAGTTAGGAGACACTAGATTAAATACTGTTTTAAGATCCTTCCTATCTCATATATTCTAGAATGGAATGCCTCTATTCATGGACCTAGGGGAAGGATAAATGAGTTGGAGCTGGACTTTTGACTTTTGAGTGTTTCTTGGTCATGAGCAATTCTTGGTCTTGGAGAGGGGTGGGGTGAGGCTGACTCAGCCCCGACCTGGGAGCCGCAGCTACAGCCCAGCCAAGCAGAAAACCCTGACCCCACAGACCAGGCTGCAATGTCAGAGCAGGCTGGGGGGTGGGTGGCAAAAGGCTGTTTCTCAGCCCTCTGTCTCAGGACCGGCCCTGTGAGACCAGGCCTAGGTGGAAGGTGCGGGCCAGGGTGCCTGCCCTGGCTGCGATCTGGGCAGTGTTTGTTACGGCAGGGGAGGCTGGCCCCTGAACACACTGGCCTGGCCAGGGGAGGGTCGTCACTTCAGCTGCTCTGGTGGGGCCCGGGGGCTGGGCTATGATTCCCCAGAGAGACAGGAGGCAGGCAGCAGTAGAGAGTGTGCCAAACAGAAAAAGAAACAGTGCTGGGCAACCTCTCTGAGTACTGCCCATGAGGGACCTCAGGAGGGAGTGGGACTGATTGGGGACAAAAAGACAGAAGGCTTCCCCTGGAGGAGACTCATCACACTGTATTGTTATTGTCTCTGCTCTTGAGGGCAACATCCAGTCTGCCTCAGTCTCCGTCGTATCCAGGGCACCGGTGGGCATTCGTGCGGCAAGAAGGACAAGGGTCAAGTGCAGTCAGAGGACCGGCTAGAGGCAGTATCTTTGGCAGGGAGGCGAGTGGAAGGAAGGAGTCCCAAGCCTGGAGCGAGACCTTTGACTTTCTGACGATGTGGCTCAAGAGCCCCGAGGGGCCTGGCCAGCACCTGCAGGAGGTGGCTCTGGGAGCTGAGCCAGCCTTCAGGTGTGAACCCACTGCCCTCAGGAGGGGAGGGGCGGGGCAGGTGCCCGCTCAGCCCATTAGCTGGAGCCTGCGTTTATTGGAAGGAGGATGCTTTCTTGCTCTCCTACCCTGGTGGAGGAAGGGGCCGAGGGACACTCCTGCTCGGTTATTTCTTTACAGCCCCTGAGCCAGCCTTCTGCTGTGAAAGCCTGTCCCCACCAAGGCTAGCTTCTTTGGGGCAAGAGGGAAGCCAGCCGTCTGTGGAGCAACAGCCCTGCCCAGGGTGCAGCCTCCAGGATGATTCTCAGTAGAGTCCCCCCAGCAGTGGACTGAGCGCCAGGAGGCCAGGTCTGCATCCTGGGGCTGCCACTGGAGACTTGGGAAACTGGGCACGACATTCAGTTCCTTCTCTGTAAGATGGAGATAATACCAGGTAAGGCTGCTCTGATGATTAGAGACCATGGAGTGAAGTGTCAGGGAAATGGCAAACATTTGTGAGGCGTTTGTGTTTCACAGTCTTGCTTCCTAAGGTATCATTCCTTGATCACCAGCTTCAGCCCACGTGGGAGTTTGTGAGAAATGCAGGAACTCGGGCCCCACCCCAGGTGTCCTGAATGGGATTTTAACAAAATTCCCAGGTGATTCGAATACACCCCTTGCCCTTCTTCAGGATCTTGCCTCCTCCCAGGGAGCTACAGGTTCTGCCCAGGCTACTGCTGCTGCCACAGGGGGGCTGCCTCGCCCCAGCTCCCCCTGAGCCAGTGTGGAGGGGCAGCCTTGGACGGGTGAGGGGCTGAGGAAGGGAGCTGGGCCATGCTGGGCAGAGGCCTGGTGCACAGCACCAAGGCTAGGTAGGGTGGCTAGCTGCTCTTTGAGAAGCAGCCTCCCCTGCTCAGGCTCAAGCAGGGGGCTCCCATGCACCAGTGAGCGCAGGCCACGGCTGCAGACCAGCCAGAGTGAGGGCCGGCCCAGTCTCACCCTGGCCCCAGATGTGGCAAAGGAGGCTGCACATCAGGAAGGCTGGGAGTGGACCTGGCCAGCTAAGGGCACTGAATGGTTACAGGGCAAGGCCACAGGATGGCAGGAAGTGGTGAGCCCAGGGGCCAGGCGCAGTCTCGGTGGAGAGCCATGGCTAGCCTCTCATCCCTAGCTGGCTCCCGGGCCCAAGCCCTTGCTTGGTCGGGAGGCTTGGCCACTGCACTGAGCCCTGCCCGAGGCTGCCTGCCTTCACTCTACTCAAGCAGGCTGCTGGCAGGGCAGGAGAGGGGTTAGCATGCAGCAAACCCTCATTCTCCAGAGTCTTCAGAGCTGAGCAATGACCCTCCCACGCCCGAGACAGGACCTGGGGGCAGGGCCTAGGGGAGGTCTTAGCACCCACAATGCCTGGCTTCCCTTCCCTTTCCAGATACTGAGGAAGCTGGGTTTGAGGTGGACGGTGAGGGTCGGGGGAGGCAGAGAGCCATTTCCTGAGAAGAGCCCAGGCTGTCTCAGCCCAGGGAAGGCAGTGTGAGGAGCTGTCCCATTGGGGGGATGGTGGAAATGGGGGGTCACGGGAGGGCTTGGGAATTAGGGACTGGTTAAGCGGGGCCCAGGGGTGCAGCACCCTCCAAACTGGTGTCAGAGCCCGCAGATGAGTCCCGGGAGGAGCGGCCCTGCAGGAAGCGGATGATCTTCTCAATGGTGGCCTCCTGGTACTCGTGGGACCACCTGTGGGTGCAGAGGCTGGTGGGTCAGAGGGCTGGGCAGAGGGAGCTGCTGGCTGGGGGCCTGTGTAACCCACCCCGCCCCGCCCCCTCCTCACTTGATGCCATTGAAGGTGAGCACAGCCCGCATGTCCTCGGGCAGGGCCTGGGGCTCTGGCCACTGGAATCCATCAATGACGGGCACGATATTCTTGCCACAGTTCAGAGCAGTCACAATCTCCTAAAGAAAGAAGAGGGGAAGAGGAGGACACGTGGGGCCCCATCCAGGGACCTCAGGGCCAGGCTGAGCCCAAGGCGGGATGTTGGCCGTGAAGTCCACGTTGACTTCTCCCTCATCCCCTGTGGTATGATAAATCTACATTTGCCCTTTGTTTCAGGTTCTTGGTACAGAGCTCCTAAAGCCCTCTCACATGACCTGGGGGGTGGGGCTGTGCCGAATAGCTTCAGGATGGGGGCTGGTGGCCAGGAAGACTAAGCTGTGATTAGAGGGTTGGACCTTTCAGCGCCCCCCTCACCTGCAGGGAGGGGAGAGGGGCTGGAGACTGAGTTCACTCACCAATGACTTAATCACGCCTACATAATGAGACCTCCATAAAACCCCTAAGGACCGGTAGGTTGGTGAACGCATCTAGGTGTGGAGAGGGTGGCCTGGAGAGGGCATGGAAGCCCTGCCCACGCTCCCAACCCTCCTTACTTTGCCCTGTGCATCTCTTCCATTTGGATGTTCCTGAGTTGTATCTTTTAAAAGGAACCGGTAATAGTTAAGTAAAGTGCTTTCCTGAATTCTGCCTGTCATTCTAGCAAATTATTGAACCTGAAGGGGGTGGTCATAGGAACCCCTGCATTTGTAGCCGAGTCAGACAGCAGTTCAGGTGGCCTGGGCCTTGCGACTGGGTCTGAAGTGAGGGCAGACTTGTGAGACTGATCCCTTGAACCATGGAGTCTGACACTGTCTCCCGGTGGGTAGTTAGTGTCAGAACTGAACTGAATTGTGGGACAGCCAGTTGGTGCTGGTGAAATGGAGAACTGGTTGTTGGTATGGGAAAAAGCCCACACAAATTTGGTGTCAAGAAGTACATCCCACCCCCTGCATCCAAATCGATCCATCCTGAGCTGCCCTGCCAGTTGTAGTTCTTATTTCTCAAATCCGCTCATTTTTCTCCACCTCCACCCCCACCAGTGCCCTGCTCCAACCCCGTATTACCATTAGCCCCTACCAGGTCTCTTCTCATCCATTCTTGCGTCCCCTAATTCATTCTCCATGTTGCTCCTTCACCTAGCTACTCTTTGCAAAATGCAAATCTGATCATGTCACCCCCCCCCACACACACACTTAAAACTTCACGACTCTACACGGCTCTTTGAATAAAGTTCAAGGCTCTGTGCGGTTGGCCACAGCTCACTTCTCAAACTCGATCCCTGCGCTGTCCTCCCAGCCACACAGACCTTGCAGTTCCTTAGATTTGCTACCTCCCTCCCTCCACAGGGCCTTTGCACATGCTGCTTCCTCCGACTAGAACACTCTTCCCTGCCCTTTCTAATACCAACTCATTTTTCTGATCTGAGCTCAATCAACTTTCCTAGGGAAGTCTTCCCTCACTTCCTGACCAGGTCAGATCCCCTGTTATAGGTTCTCATAGGCTCCGCATCACATGCTACACTTACAAATTTAAATTCACTAATGAGTAATTTACTTAATATCTGTCTTCCCCACCAGACATAAAGGTGGGAACCATGTCCAGGTTTCACTCACCTTGTATCTCAGGATCTTTCACAAAGCCTTGCCCATAGTCTGCCTTTGCTAAATACTTAACAGCTGACTGGCTGAATGAATGAATGAGACAGCATAGCATTTAGGGGTTGCGCTCTGATATCATCAGATCTGGGTTCACACCAAGTCTCTGACACAGGCTCTGTCATTTGAGGCAAAAACGACAGGCTCTCAAAGCCTCTGTTTTCTAATTTCTAAAATAGGGTTAATGATAGTCCCTATCTTGTAGGATTGCTGGGAGAAATAACTGTGCTATCCCACGGCAAGTGGTTAGACTAGCAACTAGCATGCAGTGTATGCTTAATAAATAACAAGTGTTATTACTTCCTCCTCTGTAAAGTGGGGATAATAAAACTTACCTCACTAGGTTGTTCTGAGGATATTGCTATTAATGGGTGCTCTGGGAAGTGCTTATTGAATGTTTTTTTCCTTTCAAGGGGGAACCACAAGGATTGGACTTTTTGAGTGCAGTTCACTTGTGGTTTTCCATATTGATTACCCACTAAATGTGGTTTTGAGGAAAGCAGTTTTAAAACCAGAGGCAATTAAGCACTAAAAACAACCAAGGAGGGATGATGGAGCCTTTGGGACTGGTCCAAGGCAAAGGCTCCCACCACCTGCCCGCTCCTCCCTCCTTGCAGTTGGCTGGGACAGTGATGGACGCCAAGCACCCTCGTGGAGCAGAGCCTTCCTGGGGAAGGAATCTGCATAACTTCAACCCTGATTGGCTTCTGGGGCACGTCTCCATTTTACAACTGAGAAGAAGGAAGCCCAGCGAAGGGGAGGGACTTGCTCCCAAGTCACACACATGCCCAGCCCAGGAGGGGGCCAGGTCTCTGACTCAAGCATTCAGATTCTAAGTCCAAGGCTATTTCAACCAAGCCCTCTGCCTCTCTGCTGAGCACTCGGATGAATTCTGGCCCTGCAGCAATTTATGTGGGAACCTTTAGACATTTGTTTCATCCAGAATTACACAGAAGCAAAGACAGCACACTGCTCACTGTACCGATTCAGAGGCTGGCCAAGAGAGGCATAATGGCTCGTTCAAGATCAGGAAGCCAGTTAAATATGAACACTTGATTAGAGTTGTGTCTTCTGACCTAGTAAACCTAGTAGATACGTATGTTTCTCCCAGTCATCTCAGCTTCATCAGAATCACTCATCTATTTAATCGTTGATTCAATTATTCTAAAAACTCTTCAAGAGCCTACTTTGTACCATGCATGGTTTTAGGCATCAGGGATGCAGCATGAACAAGGCAAGGTCTGAGCTCTCATGGAGCTCACAGACACTCTCTTTCTCTCAGAAGGCCGCCTGCCACCTGCTGTAAGCCATGATCCTCCTCCAGGGTGTCTCTCTGACCCAGCATCCCCTCCCCAAACCAAACCCAGTATTCAGCCCCTCCTACATGGCCTCTGGGGCCTGACCCTCTTCCGCACTGTCAGTCTGGGCTGCACTCTAGCGTGGAGCTTTCTCCCTAAAACCCACTGGTATGGCATCACTGCCCTCATGGGATCCCTTTTGCCAGTGCTTTAAGCACAGGTCTTCTCCCTGCCTTTAGGAACCCCATAACCTGGTTTCTTAGTTCTTATCCAGCCAGTGGTGTGCTGGTACATGTTTAACAACTAGCTCTCCAGAGGGGGAAAAAACAACCAAACAAATAAAATCCTGATTTGTAGTTTTTACCAATTTCTTTAGTGTAACTACTCCCACCATGGCTGATTTCAAGCTGCTGGCGTGACATCACTGAAAGAGCTGGGAAGAGATGCAGACAATCACTCTGGTGTCAGCTGATTCCAATCCTATCTCACCACCTCCCCTCCCACCCCTCAGATCTGAGTCATAGGACAAAGCTGGATCCTAAGAAAGAGCATGGGCTTTGGAGTCAGATAGACAGGAGTTCAAAGCCCAGTTCTGATTTCTGCCCAAGCAGAG
The DNA here is from genome assembly GCF_965194805.1 of Balaenoptera borealis. Lineage (NCBI taxonomy): Eukaryota > Metazoa > Chordata > Mammalia > Artiodactyla > Balaenopteridae > Balaenoptera > Balaenoptera borealis. The sequence goes on along the minus strand of NC_138879.1, from coordinate 45,141,572 downwards.
TGGCCATGGGAAAAATTATTCTACTTCTCTGAGCCTTGGTTTCTTCATCCGTAAAATGGAGAAGGCAATACCAGTGATAATGTAGGTTTTTGGCACCCTTCTCATGCCTACTTTTGTTCTTTGCTCCTGCTGTTCCCCTGCCTGAGATGCCTTCTCTTCCACTGGCCTAAATTCTTAAGACTCTTCTCAAGTTCTGCTTCCTTCACGAAGCCTCCCCAGATTATTCCAGCCCTTGATGTTTTTTTCCTTTCTCCATATTCTTATAGCAAGTAAGAGGTTCGCCTACCCGGCTTTACGTTGACACCAATTTATGTATGATCTAGTCATTCTGGGCATATTCTTATCTCCTTAGCTGCTTTAGGACAAGGACCCTATCCATATGACAACTGCTTCCCTTTGCCCTGGCCCCAGTTCCTGCTGACTAACGAGTAATGATTAATAACCTACAGATGTGATACAGATCCATCCATCCATTCTACAAGTTCCCAATAAGTTTTTACTATGCGTTAGGCACTCAGGATACAATGGGGAATTAAACAGTGGTAGTACCCACAATAATTATGTTAATAATAGTAATTGCTGCCATCATACAGCAGTTATTATGTGCCAGGCATTCTGCTAAGCACTTCACAAATTTTACCTCTTTTAATCTTTCTAACAATATCCTAGGGAGGTAGGTACTATAACTATCCCACTTTCCAGTGATAAACATGAAGCTCATTAGGGTTAAGTAACTTGCCCAAAGCCAGAGCCAGGAATTAAACTCACAGCTTTGTGCTCTTAACCATTCCACTGTGCCTGTCACTATGCTCTCCTGCCCCTCTTCCCTCACAGAGGTTACTTTTCAAAGCGTGTTCATCCCTCTCTGACCCTCACAACAATTCTACGAGGTGAATAGGACAGGTAAGTTACCCCCATTTTGTAGATGAGAAAACTGGGGCTCGGAGAGCCTAAGTAAGTTGCTGAAGTCCTATTACAGTCAGAGCCATGGCTCCTGACTTCCAGCTGGGCTATGGAGGTTGCTGGAGTATATGCAGGTGAGAAAGAATGAAACGGGGACCTTGTGCCCTGGGCCGCAGGCCAATGCTGGGACCACAGGGGCCGGCACTTACCTTGTGCACCCAGTCCTTGCAGTCGTGGTCCTGCATGCACTTGTCCAGAGCCCCAGCCGACAAAACCAGCACAAAATTGCGGGCACCCATGATACTCTGGATGAGCTTGTCCTCGAACTTGCCCGCTTCCAGCTTCTCCACATCAATGAAGACACTGAAGCCGTGCAGCTGCAGGTGCACCTTCAGGAGGCTGCAAAGAGGTCCTGTGTCACTGCCATGGCCTCCCCACAAGGCCCCAGGCAGCCTGCCTGTCCGCCCCTCCTCACCTGGCCAGCTGGGAGCCTGAGTTCCGGCGGTAGCTGATGAAGACGTCTGGAGTGTCCCCGCTGGGCTTGCAGCCGGTGCACGGCAGTGGGGAGTGTAGCATTTCTGAAGCAGACAAGAGACGGCTTGGCGAGGGTGGGCCTTCCCCATCATTCACCACGAGGTACATCATCTCCTGCACACCCAGCCCTCTCAGCCCAGCCCAGGCAGGGTGGCTTGCTCCAAAAAGGGTCAGAGAGGTGGAGAGATGGGGCCTACAGGAAGGCAGGCTGCAAACTATCAGTGAGGTCCTCTCAGGAGGCAGGCATTGTGTTTTGGGGACACCTCCAGCACTGCCCTCTCTCTAGAGCTCCAGACCTGCACAGCCAGCTGCCCACAGGTACTCCAAACCCAACCCATCCCAAATCCTCCCCAGACCCCCCTTCTTCCTAGTCTCCCACCAAAGCCAGAAACCTGGGTATCAGCCTCAACTCCTGCCTCTCATTCATTCATTCAACAAATATTTACTAAGTGCTTTCTGTGTGCCAGGCACTATTCTTAGTGCCTGGGATACAGCAATGAACGAAACAAACCCTGCCCTCATGGAGCTGGCATTCAACGCTCAGGGTCAGGCACCATGCTCTGTGGATTCTACCTACTAACATCCTGGACTCCAGCCTCAGGGCCGTCCCTGTGTCCAGACCCCCAACTCCAGCGTCCTCAGTGGTCTCTCCAGATCCACACCTGCCCAGTCTAATCTGTTTGCCGCAGGCACCAGAGAGCTCTGCTTAAAATCCAAATCTGAGTGTGTCATTGCCCCCACTTCAAAACTGTGCATGGCTCCCTACTCCCTACAGGAGGTGTTTGTAAGCTAATTTTGCTGTAGCACCCTCTTGTTTTTAAAAAATTAAATCTTGGGGATTTATTGAGAGCTGCAATGTAAAAATGATAGACGTTAATCTGCTTTGGTTGAAGCAAAAGAATGGGGCCAAAGCCCAGTCCCTTGTCCCCTGTGGGAGCTTAGTACATACTTATTGAATGCCTGCATGCATGAAAAGAACCCATCTTATAATATTCAGACAACAGTCACAGACAACGTTTGTCTCTTTACGAGGTATAAGGGTAGAGGTTGAGATCCCAGTTCTGTCATTTAATGACTTAGAACCTTACAAAATGAATTTAAATCTCAGTTTCATCATCTGTAAAATTAACACCCATGATGGAACTGTCCTTTATCTTTGATTATGATGATGGTTACACAGGGGTATACATTCAAAACTGTTCAAACTGGACACTTTTAAGTTAAATTATACCACTTTTATTCTTTAAAAAGTTTTAAAAGCTGACTTTAAAAAAACAAACACCCACTGCACAGAATGGATGTAGAGATTAATGAGATAATATCTGTTAAAAACTTAATCAGGACTTGGCCTCTAGTAATTGACAATAAATATTAGCTAAATAGTAAATTAGTAAATTAAATTAATAAATCAAGAGGACTGCTAGAGTCCTGGGATCCACTCTGCTCTCACGACCTCCCTAAAGCACCCATACTTTGTCAGCTGTGGACTAACAGGATAAGCCCTCTGTCTTCCCACCCACGTCCCCTGTACCCAGCCCCCATGCTCTGTCTTACCTCCACACTTGCATGTACTGCTCTCTCTGCCTGGGCTGCTCTTCCTGCTGCCACCACTCTCTTCCCCCCCCCCGCAACACATCCTTCAAGACCTGGTCAGGCATCCTCCCCTCTCCAAAGCCTAGGCCTGGGCGGACAGGGTAGGTGGTGCTTCCTCTAGGCTCCCACTGGAGTCCTGGGCATGCCAGCTCCTGCAGCCACGTGCCTGTTTATATATCTGCCTTCCTCCCACCCTCCTTCCCACCTCAGACTGGGAACTTCTTGAGGGCAAAGTGCAACATATTCATCTCTGCATCCTCAGAGCCCAGTGCAGCACAGCCTACGTGCTCAATCAACCCGCAGGGAGGCTCTGAGCCCCCGCCGTGTGTCTCCCCTCACCCCTCCAGGGCAGGGGCAGGGGTAGGGGCCCAGGTGGGCAGGCTGACCTCTGGCGGCCGTGAGGATGCGGGCGCGGTGCACGCCCAGGCGGATGCCGCAGTCCTCCAGGAGCTGCTGCTCCGACACTCGGTGCAGCAGGGAGCGGTCCAGGCCGCAGCTGACCAGGCCATACGTGTATTGACGGAAGCGCGGGTCCAGGCTGCCCAGCCAGTCAGCCAGGTTGCTGCGGTCGCATGTAGCGTAGTTGGCGAAGGTCTTGAGCTCCGTGAGCTCCCTAAAGAATCTGCACCCAAGGGAGGAGAGGATGCTGAGATCTTGACTGGGCACTGGCTAGAGGCGGAGGGGACGTTTAGTTAGACCTGCCCGGGGCGGGGGAGTATGCGGGCTGGAGGCTCCGTACCTCTTGCGGGTGATGCCTGACTTCATACCCAGGTCGGTCTGGAGTTCCTCATCCGTGAGCCGCAGAAGCAGGTCTCCATCCACCTGCTGCTCCTGGAGGAGGGGTCAGAGGTAAGGAAAGTCTCCCATCCTCAGCATTTGGACCCCACCCAGCACAAGATCAAGAGGAGGGACCTGGAGATGGCGGTGGGGGAGGCGGATGGGACCCAGATGAGAACCGAATGACCCCGAAAACACTGAGTACAGGCTCCCCACCCCCAAAAGTCCACCCTGGTGCCGCGGGCGTGCTGTGCCGGGATGGGGCGCGGTCGCCTGTGTGCAGGGCGCCCCTAGCGGCCACGCGGCCCTCGGGGATGCGCCTGCTCCGACTGCCGGCCGGCGACCCCGTGCGGCTCTACCCGGAAGCTCTCGCAGTACTGGGAGAAGCCGATCTGCTGCAGCCATGTCTGGACCTCGGCTTCCTTCCAGCTGGCCACGCTGGGCAGGATGGGCCGCGGCACCTCCTCGCCCAGGAGGCGCAGCGCGCGCTTCGCCAGCGCCGACGTGGTACCATTAGTAGAGTAAGAGACGAGGCGTTTCAGGCTCTGGATGGCACCTATGTCGCTGAATACCTGGGGAAGTGCGGAGAGGATGTCTTGGATCCACCAATTCACCAGCCGCCCCCAAACGTGCCTGGTCCCTCCCCTCGCCTCTTCTCACCGCTGAAAGCCCCACCGTCTGCCCTTGCCCTGCCTTCATCCAATAAATCACCAGGTCCTGTGGATTCCCCCCTCCAGAAGCTCCTTCAACTCTTGACCAGGTAAGTCCCTCTCATGCCTCCCCTCTACAGCTTCCATCTGCCCTGAAATCAAGTCGAGTTCTCAGTATGGCTGCCAGGCCTGGCACAGTGCAGCCCCTGCCTACCAATCCCCGCTCTACTCCCCCTTCACCAAGCCACCCACCCATGGAGGCTCTCCCACCTCTGGGCCTCAACCTGTGGTGTTTCCAGACGCTTAGTTCTTCTAGCCTGCTTGTGGGAATCCTACTCATCCATTGGATCCAAATGGATTGGCACCTCCAACATGCAGCCTGCTTTGATTGCCCCACAGCTTGGCCCATACCTCCAGTTAGGCCTTGTGCTACACTCTGAATGCTACTGTTGTTAATTGATAATGCAATTTCTACTGGACTGTAAGCTGAGGTCATGTCTTAGTCACCCCTGGAGTCCCATAACTGGCACACTGCAGGGCACAGAGTGAGGGCTCACTATGTCTACATTGAACTGCGCTCACTTGGCCTTGCTGGGAAAGAGGTGCCAGAGCTGGTGGTCATGGCTGCTGCCAAGACCCACTCCTTGGGGTCCTCACTCCCTACTTCCCTTTAAATCCCTCCTCCCAAAACAGAATGGCCTGTTTGTAAAGCCAGTCCTCCCATGGCCCAACTCTGCGGTGCAGAGAGGAGAATCAAAAGCTCCTAGAACATTGGACCTTGGAAGAGGCCTCAGAGACCCCCTAACACAGCAGTCTCTTCTGGATCTATGGGGACACACGTGATGGGTGACAATCACCTGTGAGACACACTCCTCTGATGACCCCTGTCCAGCCCCAGATGACCACTGTCTTACAGATAGGGTGGTCCATGCAGTGTGCACCGCTCCCTGTGCACCAGCGGTCACTAACCCCCCAAACCTCCAGAGGAATACAAAGGAGGGAGAGTGACATTATAGGGTAATCTTAATTCTGTAATATTTAAAAAACTAAAACCAGAAACTTTCGATAATTTAACTATTACTAGTCTCACATCCAGGGTAAGAACTGCCTCACCCTTGCCTACCCCGTCTCCATGCAGCAGTCAGGGTGATCTTTGTAGAACACAGAGATCATACAGAGATGTATGTCCCCTTCATAATACCTTCGTCTTGCCTTCAAGGCCAGAATGATGGGTCCCTCATCTTGCTCCTTATTTCACCTCTCATGTGTATTTCAAGTCCTAGTTTTTTTTGTTTGTTTGTTTTTTGTTTTTGTTTTGTTTGGTTTTTGGCTGTGCCACCGGCATGCGGGATCTTAGTTCCCTGACCCGAGATCAAACCCGTGTCCCCTACAGTGGAAGCGTGGAGTCTTAACGAATGGACGGCCAGGGAAGTCCCTCAAGTCCCAGCTGAATGTCATTTCCTCTGGGGAGCCTTCCCAGTCTCTCTCTTACCCCCTCCCCACCCAACCCCACACCCGCACCCACCTTGGTCTTGCCCTGCAGACTCTTGATGGCAGCCTCGGCACAGAGGTAGAAAGCCCCGATGCACTGCGCCTCCAAGCGCGACGAGTCAAGCAGCGGCACGAGGCGCTGCAGGTCGTCAGGCCCGCGGCCCTGGCTGGTGTCACTGGCGTCCACCAGGCAGCGGGCGAAGCGGCCGGGGTCCAGTGAGGCCACTAGCGGCTCCACGAGGGCCAGCGTGCCCGAGCGCTCCACCTCGCGCTCCACCTCCTTGTTGGTGGACAGCACCGCCACGGCGAGGCAGGCGTGCAGTCGGAGCAGCTCGTCCTCGGAGAAGGCGAGCGGGAAGAGCCACTCGGCGGCGCGCTTCTCCACCATGCGCCGCTGCGCCGCCTGGCCCCCGTGCAGCGCGCAGTTGGCCAGCGCCAGCGCGCAGTGGCGGAGCAGCGGCGGGTCCGTGCGGCGGCACCAGTACAGCACCGCGTCCAGGCCGCCGGCCGCCACCAGCCGCTGGCACGTCTCCTCCGAGTGCTTGAACATGTGCTCCAAAATGCCGGCCACGCTCCGCGCCAGCTCCACCGGCTCCCGCTCCTTTGCCAGGTTCAGGATCACGCCCAGCCCGATGCGCGCCACTCGGTCCCTGCCGAAGGAAAGCGGGAGGGAGAAAGTGGAGTTGCCGCAGCCAGGGGTGCTTATCTTAACCCAGGGCCTCGTTACTTATGCTTTCTGGGCCTCGCTAGCGTCATATAGGACATGAGTCTGGTCCTCCCTGCCTCCTCCACCTCCCTCATCTCCTGCCCTGGGACAACTTCTCTGATTATAAGGGTGCTCCATCCTGGCCACACCCATTTCTTCCCAGACACCCTTCCCTGAAGAAGCAGCATGTGTGGTGGTTAAGAATTCTAGCTCTAGAGCAGACCTCCTGGGTCCTGGTTTCTTCTCTACCATTTTCTAGCTGTGGGACCTTGGGTACCTTCCTTTATCTTTATTGGTTTCCTCATCTCATAAATAGGATAAAGTGAATACCCACCCCATAGAGTTATTACGAGAACTAATGTAAAAATGCATGTAAAGTGCTTGGCACAGTTCCTGGCACATAGGAAAGACTCAATAAATGTTCATTTCATCAAAATTCTCTTCACTCCATGCTGTGTGACTGGGGTGTATTTATTCATTCATTCAAAAGACCATTTATTGAGGACTTACTGTGTGCCAGGCACTGCAATAGGGGCTGAAGTTAAACAGTGACTAAGAGAAACTGGAGCTAATAACAGCTAATATGGAGACAAACAGTAAGCAAGTAAACGGTGAATGAACAGAATAATAGTTATCTGACCAAAATGATAGCAAAACCAGGTGCTGTAATGGAGAGTGCCTGAGTGGAGGGATATGTCTGAGGAAGTGACATCTGCGAGTTAAATGTCCAGAGACCCCTGCTTGCAAGTATCTGGAAGAAGAGCATAATAGGCAGAGAGAACATCAAGGACAAAAGCCCCGAGGGCTGATGAGCTTGGCACGTTCCAGGAAGAGAAAGAAAGCCAGAGATGTTTGCAATGTCTAAAACAAACAAGGAAAAATATAAAATAAACGAGGGATTCATATATAGAATATATAAATACATATTCAAATCAACAAGCAAAAGGCAGTAAATCCAACAGAAAAGGGGTGAAGGACACAAATGGGCAATTTACAAAAGGAAATTCAAAATGTTAACAAGCAAATAGAGATACTCTAATTCATTAGTAATCAGAGAAATAAAAATTAAACCAGCTATCACTTTACACCCATTAAATGGGCAAAAAGCAGAAGCTACTTCAAGTGGTTGAGGTGGAAGTTTCAAGGGAAGAGGAAAGAGTTCTGGGGGCCTTTTGAGCCATCTCAAAGCATTTGGACTTCATCTTGATGGCAAATGGGGAGTCACTGAAGGGCTTCAGGAAGGGGAGTGACCTGGTAACACATGGGTTTTAGGAAACTCGCTCTGGCTGCTGTGGGGAGGACAGGTCAAAGGGAGAGAGCTTGAAGGCCAAGAGAGCAGACAGGAGAGTTGCCACACTCCAGGCAGAGGTGAAAGTGTCCTGTCTTCCTGGCCTCCACCAATGATGTCCCTCAAAGACTTACAGGCCCAGCCAGCCATGGAGTCCTTGCCCAGTGAGCACCACAGTGACCACAGTGCTTGTGACTTTGTGTCCACTGCAGGGCCCAGCTGAGCCCAGAACATGGCCTGAGGCCAGGACAGCTTTGCTGAGCTGATCACGGAACTTCTCTGCAGCCCAAAGGAACAGATGGGTTCTAATCATCCACTCGGGCAGACGGCACTGCAGTTGTTCCTTTAACCAAGGAGAAAGCCAAAGCTCAGAGAGGTTACATGGCATGCCCAGGTTACACAGCTGGTGAGAGGCATAGCTGGGATTTGAACTCACATCTGTCTGTCTCCAGGGCTCAAGATCCTTCGTCTGCATTTTGTGCTTCAAGAACAATCTGACTATATATACTCCAAGAATATCAGAACCAGGAAGTGCTTAAGAAATCATCTAATCCAACAACACCCACCCCCTGAGGCTCAATGAAGGGAAGGGCATGTTCAGAAACATCAATTCAGAAAGAGGACTTTATTCACATTTCTTTTCTTTTTTTTTGGCTGCGAGACTTGCAGGATCTCAGTTCCCTGACCAGGGATTGAACCCAGGCCATGGCGGTGAAAGCCCGGAATCCTAACCACTAGGCCACCAGGGAACTCCCAATTGTGCATTTCTTGAACTCCAGCCCTCACCTTTCCCTATGCACTTGGCACCTTTATAGAGTTGAACTCTGTGCTTGTTGTGAGATTTATTCACTCAATTCCCAATTCTTCTACAGTCTGAGAGGCTGTGGGTCTGGGTTCAAATCACAGCTCCGAAAGAGGGGTAAATTGTCCGTATATACACATATATAAGCCTGTATATATAATATACACATATATGCAAGTGCTTGTATATGCAGAGACTCTCTGGAACGACGTACAAGAAACTTGTTTCACCGGTTTGCCTCCAGTGAAGAACAGAAAGAAGAACGTTTAAGTGTGTATCTTTTTTGTACTTTGCACTTGAATTTATGTGCAATAGTTTTTTTTTTTTCCTTTTCCTTTCTTTCTTTTAAAAACCTGTCGCCTCCACTTATTCACTGTGTATTCTTGGGAAAGCCATTTAACCTCATTATGGTCTCCTGAAGTGGGCAGGCTGTGACTTTAGAGGGCTAGCAGTAAGAGTGTGGTGGGACCAGGCTCAGAGGGCCCTACCCTGTTGGGCTTCTCCTGGTATTCAAGGGTCAGTGAAGCTGTGACCTAGGCTCCCAGGCAGTGAGTGTGGCAGCACCCAGGGAAGAAGAGAGCTGCAGGAAAGGGAATGGCAAAAGGAGTTGGGTGCACTGATGGAAGAACCTTCTTTATGAGGAAGTTGGTTGGTGGAGGAAGGAAAACATTTCATAGACACAAATTCTCAGTGTGTCACCACCCTCTTCCCTTCTTGCCTCCCAGCCTCCTCTCAGAGCAGTGCAGAGGTGTGGGGAGATTATGCCTTTCTCCGGGAGGATGGGGACGGGGCTTGCTGGGTTCTGTCCTTGGTCCTGAAGTGATGCCAACACCAGCACGTTGTTTCTTGGGACCAGAGACACCGGTTAGTGTGCCTCCTTTCTCAGTAATTCTGAACCAGGTGAGGATTGTTATTTTCAACCTTGAAAAATATCATTTCTATTTGCATCTTGCAGCCCTCCTCTTCTTGGGGTGTTGGCTGCACCCATTCTCCAGGAGTTCTAGTTGTAGCTACCCTATCCCACATACCAGGCCTACAGGACACGCCCTTCAATGCTAGCCCACCACATCCAGTGAGCACCCACTCCATTTGCTAGCCCTCCACATTCACAGCCCATCCCCAACAGGACACCTGTTGTTAGATAGAAGATTAATGACTTACTGAACAAGCAGAATCCTAACCTGGCCTCCCAACTTAAATTGCTTCATTCATGCACTTTTGAAAGTTGTATCATTTCCACCATCCACAAGGTTATCTTTACTTTTTGAAAAGGGCAAGGAAAATGCCCCTAATCCATGCCCATCACACCTCTGAGAGCTTCATAAATGGAAAGGGACCCTTCCAAAACCTGAAGGGCCCGAGAATTCAGCATGAGACTGGAGTGTGACAGCCTGGTCTCCTCCAGCATTAGAGGGGCAAGGAAGTGGGTCAGTGGTCCTTATATTCCAGGGGAGATCCCAAGAGGCAGGGAAGCGTAGCAACCAGGCTTCAGTTGGACCCCACCTACTGTATCTTGGCACGTGTGGGGAAGATGTAGAGAACACATACTCTGGCCCCTGCCTAGCTCCACACCTCAGTTTCCTCTTCCCCCACCATCCATCCCAACTGAAAACGCCCATCTTGTTTCCGATGAGCAGGCACAGCATGAGATCATGTCTGTACTGTTACATGAAGCAAAATGAAAACGGAGGAAGCAGGAAGTGGACTGGGGGTGGCATGAAGGCAGCCAGTAACCTTAGGTCAGCACTCATTTCAGCCTGGGGGAAGAGGAAAGGGGTCCCCCCTCCTATTTTCTGAGCAATGTGTTCTCTTTCTCTTTTAGTGGGAGCGAGACGGTATGGCAGAGCGAAGGTAGCACGGAAGGATATCCAGGCCCATCGGGAGGGCTGTGGGTTTAGAGGGCTTTGGCTGTGGGATCCCAGCTCCATCCTCAGAACCAGGGACAGATTCCTGTCCTACTACTCTATTCCTCCCCTCTCTGTCTCATTTCTCACCCCACCAGCTCTGGGAGTGAATCCTGGCTGCACCATTAGTTCACTGTGTGACGCTGGGCAAGTCACTAAACTTTCCCAGGGCTCAGTTTCCTCATCTGTAAAATGGACACGCTGCTCCCCAACAGGGATATAATGCAGGGGTTTGTGAGGTGAGGCAGGAAAGGCACAGTGCGAGGCACACGGGAGACCGAGGCACTCGACCGCCCTTGTGACCCTACACCATGCGGCGCTCTCCGCCCCAGCCCGACCCCCTCACCGGTTCTCTGCCACCAGGATCTGCTCCAGCAGGCGGGCAGCCTGCACGCGCGTCTCCAGCTCCGGCGCCTGGAGCAGGCGCAGCAGCAGGTCCAGACCACCGTCCAGGCGGATGGCGTCGCACAGACCCTGGGCTACCTCGCGGCCCATGGCCGGTAGCAGCCAGGCCTCCTCCACCAGCTGGAAGACCTCGGCTAGGCTGGCTCCCACGGCCCGCACGCCGCCTGCCTGCTTCAGAGCCGACAGCGCCTGCTGCAGCTCGGGCAGCGCGCGCTCCAGGGCGCCCTGCACCTCGGTGCTCGCCCCTGGCGACACCTCGCGGGGCCCGCGGCCGCCCGCCGCCCACCACGGCCCAGCGCAGCCGCTCCCGTCCGGCCCCGGCACCGCTAGCCGCTCGGCGCCCGGCCGTGGGCCCGACATGGCGAAGAAGCGGCACAGCTTGTAGGCGGAGAGGAGCAGCGTCAGGACCATGGGCACGGGGTTTCAGGGGACATCCCTGGAGAGGCGGGGCCGGGCGGAGCGACCCAGACCTTGGGAAAAGGAGGAACCGAGAGGGGACCAGGGGGAAGAAGATGCAAGAGGGAGGGTGGAGAGAAGGGTAACAGGCAAGGGCACCGACCAGAAGTTTGGGGGAGGGGTGAGGGCAGGATATAGGACGAAAAGGTTGGGGAAGGAGATGCAGGCCCAGATGCAGGGGACAGGCGGGTGGAGAGAGCGGGAAGGCGAGGAATGGACCCAGGGGCCGGAGGGTCTAGAAAGCAGCAACCAGAACAAAGAGCGGCTCCAGCTCAGGCTAGGTTCGCAGAGATGCTCTGCAGCAGCCCCGCCCCTGAGAAGCTGTGGTCAGGAAGCCGACGCCCCGCCTCTCGGTCTCGCGGGGCTCCTCCCCTGCCGCCTGCGTAGCCCCACCCCCAAGTCTTCTCCAGCTACGCCCACACGCTGGCCAGGCCTCTCCCCCTAGTCACGCCCCTGTCCCCTCTACTGGTTGCAGGGGGAAGGAGGTGGGAGGCGGAAGGACTGCTTCGGTTTTACGTTGGAGACACTGGGATGACACTGGAATGTGAGGGCAACACGGTTGAGTGTGCCTTTGCCCTACTAGTGGTTAATGCAATTATAATAGCAATTCTTGCGACACTTTATGCCTGTTTCTCAGTTAAGTCTTACATCATGCCTACGAGGTAGCAATTACTGCTCCCATTTAACAGCCGAACGACTGAGGTCCATGGAGAAGATTCTCCAAAGTCACACTCCCCTCTGATTATAGAACAGAAAAAAATCATCGGAATCTCTGAGGATCACTCCCTCCAGGTGCTGGGAGGACTTCCAGAGGTATGTGAACCCCTGAAAGTGGGCACAAAATCAGGCGTTGTGTGCCAGTGAGCATTTTCTAGGTAGAGGGATCCTATTTCTCATTAGAGCCTAAAAGTGTGGGGAACTGGGCCACTTGTTACCGATGGGGGAGGATGAGGGTGGGGACAGGGAGTGGCCTGCTGAGAAGCAGTAAATTAGTGAAAGACTCAGGAATTGCATCCAGTCCAAAGGGTTAATATTCACCCAACTTACCGTGCTGTGAATACCAGCTTGGGGACATCAATGCACCCTAGAGATGAACCCAGAAATGAAACTTTGTTTTTTTATGATAAAAAAAATTTCCCCAGCTCCTACCCCCTCTTTCACTGCCCTAAATACACAAGGGGTGGGTGAACCACCCAGCCAGGGATGTGCCTGATCAAACAGATCACAGGTCAATAACCACTAATGGAGAATGAAGTTGGAGCTACTCCAGGAGTTGGGCATTTTGTCTGCTTTAGCTCCCAACACCCTGTGAGGCGAGTATGATTAGTCTCATTTTGCCAAAAAGAGAACTAAGGCAGGTAAAGCAGTTTGCCCAAGGTCCCACAGCCCGAGAGCGGCAGAGTGGGACTTCTTTCTGCCCTCCAGATTCACTGTGCCAGTGCTCTTCGGAGATGCCCCTGAGCTTGGTACGGATCCTATTCACAGCTCTCCCAGGCCCGGAGTTCCAGGAACATGACCCTCTGCTGCAACAGCCTCTGGGGTCGGGGCACTGGGGGCTGGGCTGGGGGTTGAGCAAACAGAGCAGTAGAAAAGGCAGCTCCTCTTCTCCGGTTCCCCTCCTCCTTGTCTTGCCACTCCCTCCCTTCCTCAGGCATCAGAGCAGAGACCGCAGAGAACCTACTTCACCAGGCTCGAGGCTGGAGGCCCTGCCATGGCATCCCCAAGGCCCCTTCTGATGCTGGCCCTGCTGGCGTGGGTTGTTCTGGCTGACCAAGGTGCCGGAGGGTGTTGGTGGCCATTTGGGTCAATGTAGGGTGGGCCAGGGTGGTCTGGGCTTGGCCGTACCAACTGATACCCCCTCCCCACAGAGTCGTGCAAGGGCCGCTGCACTGAGGGCTTCAACGCCGACAGGAAGTGTCAGTGTGACGAGCTCTGCTCTTACTACCAGAGCTGCTGCTCCGACTACGTGGTCGAGTGCAAGCCCCAAGGTGTGTTCAGAGTGGCTGGGCGGGCCTGGGGTCCCCTCTGCAGCTGGAGACTCACTACCACCCTCCCTGCCTGCAGTGACTCGTGGGGATGTATTCACTCTGCCAGAAGACGAGTACAGCTTCCATGACTACCGCGAGGAGACCAGATCCAATACCAGCGTCCAGGCACAGCCAGAGGGCTCCACCCAGACCTTTGTCCAGTGGGCCCAGCCTGGAGAGACTCCTGGGCAGGCACCTGTTCTGAACCCTGAGGAAGAAACCCCAGGACCTGGGTGGGGGAACTCAGAGCCTGAGGTGGGGCCCCTCAGTCCCGAGACTGGTAATCTAGGGATCTCCGAGTCCCCAGCAGAGGAAGAGCAGTGCAGTGGGAAGCCCTTTGATGCCTTCACCGACCTCAAGAATGGTTCCCTCTTTGCCTTCCGAGGTGACTCGGGGGGCAGGTTATGGGGGTGGGGGTCTGCCCCAGGAGCATCCTACCTCACACAGCCTCCCTCCCTCTAGGGCTCTACTGCTATGAGCTGGATGAAAAGGCAGTGAGGCCTGGGTACCCCAAGCTCATCCGCGATGTCTGGGGCATCGAGGGTCCCATTGATGCTGCCTTCACCCGCATCAACTGTCAGGGGAAGACCTACCTCTTCAAGGTGCCAGACCCAGGGGCTGTGGGTCAGGGCCGAGCGTATCTAGGCAGAGGTTGAGGGCTGCTGTGCCCAGGATCAAAGTGGGCAAGAAGGCTGGATTCTGGCCTGTGGTCCCTGGCTGGGGCTCTGTGAGGACACAGAAGCCCAAGGCTCCAGGTCCTGGGTGACAAGCCTGGAACTAGGGCTCCCGCCTTGGGCGGGGGCTCTGCCTCTGTGCACAGCCAACTGCCTCCTCACCCTCTTCTCCTTCCCGACCCCTTAGGGTAGTCAGTACTGGCGCTTTGAGGATGGTGTCCCGGACCCCGATTTCCCCCGCAACATCTCTGAAGGCTTCAAGGGCATTCCGGACAACGTGGACGCAGCCTTGGCCCTCCCCGCTCATAGCTACAGTGGCCGGGAGCGGGTCTACTTCTTCAAGGGTACTCGGGAGGTGGGTGGGAGGGTGCGCACGCAGTGGAGCAGTCTTGGTTTTCTTTAAGCTTCACTGGCGACAGGCCTCAGATTATCCCCACCCCCCTTGCCAGGAGCTCCTAACTTCCGCAGCCTCTGGGCTTTCCAGACTTGCTCATGGCCACCCTTCCCCAGGGAAACAGTACTGGGAGTACGAGTTCCAGCAGCAGCCCAGTCAAGAGGAGTGCGAAGGCAGCTCCCAGTCGGCCGTGTTTGAACACTTTGCCCTGATGCAGCGGGACAGCTGGGAGGACATCTTCAGACTTCTCTTCTGGGGCAGTTCCTCTGGTACAGAGGGAGGGCAAGTCTTGCTTCCCTGTCCAGAGGGCTGGGATCCCCCAGGGTAGAGGTAGGGCTGAGCTGGCCTGAGGGGCTGTGACTGTGCATCTATCGGTTAAAAGCTGTTTGCTCAGGCCAGACTTTGCTTCTGTTGACCTTTGTAGGGGAGGCTTGCCTCCACCCTGGACCCCACACCTTGGACTTTGCCTAGCACAGCCAAGAGCGCAGCCAGCAGAAGGAGGAGCTGTAGCTGAGGCAACCGGGGAGGGATATGGTGGAGGGAGGCCAGGGGAAAGAGTACTGAACAGGTAGTCGGAAGGCTGGGATGCTGGGCTCTGCCGTTAACTTGCTGTGTGTCCTTGGACAAGGCATAGCCCATCCTTGACCTCCAAGCCTCCCCATTAACCCCTTCCTTGCCACAGGTGGTGCTGGAAAGCCCAGGTTCATCAGCCAGGACTGGCTTGGTTTGCCCGGACAAGTGGATGCGGCCATGGCTGGCCACATCTACATCTCAGGCTCAGCTCCCCGCCCCTCTCGGACCAAGATGACCAAGTCTATGCGTCGCAATCGTAAACGCTACCGCTCACGCCGTGGCCGTGGCCGCGGCCGCGGCCGCAGCCGCAGCCAGAACCCCTACCGGCAATCTCGTTCCACCTGGCTGTCCTGGTTCTCCAGTGAGGAGATAGGCCTGGGAGACTATAACTATGACAACTACAAGATGGACTGGCTTGTGCCTGCCAACTGTGAGCCCATCCAGAGCGTCTACTTCTTCTCAGGAGGTGGGAGCCCTTGCCAGTCCTGGAGCTGGTCTAGCTGGGTCATCTCTGCTGTCCCTGGTCCCCATGGGCTGAGCACAGCCCTTGAGTGGTGACTCCAAAATGCCAGGCCGGGACTCCTCTGGTGCATTGCGGATGTTCACTTACCCTTCCAGGAGAGACCCAGGTCTTCTTAGGGCAGGATGGGCAGGGCCAGGCAGGGTCTCACGCACCCTCTCCCAACCTCTCTTGCAGACAAGTACTACCGAGTGAACCTTCGCACGCGGCGAGTGGATGCTGTGATCCCTCCCTACCCACGCTCCATCGCCCAGTACTGGCTGGGCTGCCCAGTCCCTGCCCACGAGTAGGAGTCCGAGTCCAAACAGCTGGGCCTCTGCTGCTCCCTCCTCCAGCGTCCTCCTCCCAGCTCAATAAAGATCCCTTGGCCCTGAGTTTAAGACTACTGTCCTGACTGAGGTGGACAGGCAGGAGGCAGGGGTCTGCCTGGGTAAAGGAGGGGAACTTGGGCAGTCAGGGTGACTTGGGGGAGGGGACAGAGAAGATCCTTCTTTGTGTCCACCCTGTGTTGGGCTCAGGCCCTCTCCATGAGCCAGAAAAACTGTGGGTTGGGAGAGCCTCATGAGAGCAAGCCTTCCTCGCACACGGAGCAGCCCCCAGCAACCCACCAGCAGCTAAGCAGGAGCTTGGACCCCTCTAAGGATGACAGGAGTCACCAAGATACCCTACCCAGCCCTGGGTTTGTTTCGCCTCTTGTCATTGACTATGGTCTTGGAAGGGGCAGGGGGGCAGGAGGTGGTGGGTTCCAGCTCAGCTTTTCTACCCATCCTGGACCTGAAATGCTGTTAGCTCAGACCCTTGAGTCCCTGGGGAAGCGGTCACTGTGCTCCCCCAAACCTATCCCTATGATAATGGGCCTTTGAGGTCTCTGTCTTGGGTCTGGGGTGCAGAGCACTGAGGCAGGGGAGACAGGAAGGGCAGGAACAGAAAGGAAATTCAAATGCACCTATTTCTCTTAGAAAAGTGGCCCAGAAGACTTCCAAACGATGAGTACACTGTAAAAACAAGCATCTTTCTCAAAACCCCTCAAATGTACTTGTGGAACCTCCTCTGGTTCCAAGTTCCCGGACTGTAGGAAGTCCATCTGGGCTCTTGAAGGACCAGGGACAAAGGGCTAGGTGCAGGCAAAGCTCTAAAGCAGAACTGAGGGTGATCTGGTGGCGACATCTGCTCCCAGCCGTGCTGAGGGGAGGGGGGCTGCCGCTCATCTGCTGTCCAGCTTCTCATCCTGTCCAGCTCCCCCAGCCCCATCCTCAGGTGTGGGATAGGACGCCACCCACTCTCCCCCGAAGGCAGCCATCACCAGACCCCCAAGAGGAGCATCTAGAGAGGGATCTCGTTGGCTTCCTGGACGGAGCCCTGGGAGGATTTTCACAAAGTACAGGATTTCAGACACAGACTGCCAGAGTTTGAGCTTTGAGGAGGGGGCGCTGGGGCCAGCTTCTTTTGTGAAGCCCCAGAGGAACAGGCTTGCCCCACCCATGCCCCTGCAAGCCCCCTTTTCCTCCGGGGCTTCTCAGCCCTCCTCCAGCTGGACGCTAAACCTCGCCCCTCCTGGAGGCGGGGCCAGCCTTCTGAGCAGGATAAAACTCCAGGCGGAGGGGAGTGGTGTGGGCACAGCCTTGGCATGGCCATCTGGCTCCTCACTGTGCCGGCTCCATGGCCAGCCCAGTGGACGCGTCCCCTGCAGGTGATCTGGTGGGGAAAGGGTGGGCAGGGGGAGGATGTGGGGAAGGTATGATGGGGAAGGTTGAAGAGGGGTGGGGAGTAGGGGCTTCAGGGTCTGTTGGCTTTGAGGCTGCAGTGGAGGCTCTTGCAAGGAGTCCTGACTTGACCCCCATCCTGGCCTGCAGGCCATGCCAGTGGGTTGGGTCCCCACCGGAGAAAGAGGACCACCTTCAGCAGAGGGCAGCTGCTGGAGTTGGAGCGGGTGTTTGCAGCACGGCCTTACCCCGACATCGGCACCCGTGAGCACCTGGCCCGGGTCACCTGCCTCCCTGAGGCCAAGATACAGGTGAGCTGTGACCACCCCCCTCCCCCCCCACCTCAGGGTCGGGGTGCTCTCACACAGCGGATTTCTAAGCTTGACTCACAGTCACTTCTCTCTGGGTATCCTGCCTCCAGGTTCTGCTTTCCCTGTACCTGGGGGGAGGGGATGCTGGCACCAGAAGAGACTCCTTCTTTCCTTACCAGGTGTGGTTCCAGAACCGCAGAGCCAAGAGAATCAAGAATAGGAAGCCAGGAGGCCTAAGTCCCAGGCCCGAGCCTCCCCAGAGATCCCGTTCTCTTCCGGACACCATCCAGCAGTCCTGGGAGCCCCGCACCCTTGGCCAGCCTCCACCCTCGAACAGCACAGCTCAGTGTGCCTCTGTGTGTCGACATGCCTCCTGTCCAGCTCCTGGCTTGGGTCCAGGGCAGGGCTGGGTAGGGGCTAAAGCTACGGCCCCATGGGGACCAGCTGGGGCTTCAGGGGTCCACGTCTCTTCAGAGCGAGCTACTCCCCAGACCTCACTGGGCAGCCTGTCTGACCTCATCTATGCCTCGGCCATTGTCACCAACCTGGACCACTCCTAATCTAGGTCTAGAACTTGCAAGTCCCTTCCTCTGGCTCATGTAGCCCATCCTGCCCCTTAAGACTGAACACACCAGAACTGGATCCCCTGCCCTCTCCTTTTACACAAGGGAGTTCTCCTATGGGAAGAAAGTTTAGCTCAGGGATCCCTCTCTTCCACTGTCCTCCAGGCCAGCCTAGAGGCGGGTGCTATGGATTGACAAGGGCCTGGCTTCTGCTACCCAGCACCCCGCCCCTCCAGGGACACCTGCCCATCATCTCGGCAGGAGGTACCTACAGAGGGATGAGGTAGGAGCCCATGTTTCCCACTTCTCCTGCCAGGCCTGGTCCCCAATTCTTCTCATCACAGCTGACAACACGTCCTCCCTCTAAAGGAGAATGGGCAGCTGCCCCTCACCCAAGGGCCCTTCAGGCCATTACCTAACTGACTGTTAAGTGAGCTAGGAGAGCGCTGATACTAATTTTAGACTGCAGGGATCAATCCTTTTACAGTTCAGGGCCCCCCTCCTGTCCTCCTGCCACCTGGATGAATTAATCAGAACCATGGATCTGAAGAGGGAGTGATATTAAAGTAATAAAGTAGAAATAGGAACGCAGGGCTTGCGTTGATTTAATTTTCACAAATATCAGATTGGCTGCCCTCTGACCCGGGGCTGCAGAGACAACCTGACAGATTCAGGATGGGGTGGGTATGGTGCATGCGGCAGCATTGGGTTTTGGTATCACTGTCATCTGTAATACCAACTAATCTCCAAATAAAACCCAAACTCTGTACCTTAATCTGGATTGTTGTGTGCTGCAAATGAATTGGGACGGGGGCCGTTTGCTTTTGAAATTTATCTCCATCACCTAATCCCTAAATAGGGCCAGGTTCCCCACAGATTCTGGGTGGGAGGTATTACCCAGGCTTCTGCTGGGATTGGTTAGAGGGAGAGTTAATCGAAGGGCTTAGGGCTCTGGCTGACAGACCCTGGAGAGATGGGAGCCTCAGCTGCATCCCCTGCTCCTCGTCCCACTTGTTCCAGGACACTCCAGCTGCCTCCACTTCTGGAGCTGCTCTGCCTCAGAAAGAAAATCGTGGGATCTGCAGTTGGTCTGTGCTGGATTCAAATCCTGGCTGCTATGTAGTCTTGGAACTCTGCAAAAGTCTATGAACCCAAAAAATGGGGATGATAATACTCATCTCCTCTCTGTTTTGGGAACGAGAAGCAATAATGTAGGTGAAGGGCTTCACGTGGTGCGTGACACGTTGTAAAAGCTCTCAATGCACGCTAGTTCCTGCTCCCTCTCCCTACGGCGGGCCATGAGAAACTGGGAAGGTCCCAAACTTCTTGCTCTTCTGGCCTCCTGCCAAGGACTCCCCTTTCTCCCTGGGAAGCCCTGGACCCAGAATGCACTGGAGAAAGCATGGTATAGTGAGACAGAGGGAGTGGCTGGGGCTGAGAGCAGACAGAGTTCCCTTCTCTGGGATGAGAACCAGAGGACAGGTCACCTGATTCCTATTTCTCATTCTGCCCTTGCAGATGGAGGCCACCTGCACCATGGCCATTTCCTCAGCAGGCACTAAGGCTTTGACTGCTTTAGCCCCAGAAGTCAGCCCATAAAGGAGCTCTAAATTGATGCCACAGAAACCTATTGGCTTGTGAGTAGGGGGCTGGGATCAGGTAAGGATGCCATCCCAAGAAAGAGGAGTGTGTGGGGAATGACTCCAATGGCATCCTGAGAAGATGCCCTGGGTCAGAAGCTATTTAAGAAGCCCTGCTCCACGGGAATTCCCTGGCGGTCCAGTGGTTAGGACTTGGCACTTTCACTGCTGTGGGCCCAGGTTCAATCCCTGGTCGGGGAAATAAGTTCCCACAAACTACTTGGCAAAAAAAAAAAAAGAAGAAGACCTGCTCTTTATCTAAAATTTGGAAGTCTTCCAACCTGAATCCAGGTACATGGAGGCTGTGAAAACTTGAGGATATGGGGGCAACCCGGCCCACGGAGCTCAGCACAGGTAAGTACAGCCATGACTCTCCACAAAGCTTCAGTGTAAGCTTTTTTTTTTTCTGTCATGTTTCAGGGTTGTATCACAACTTAATTTGCACAATAATATCTTTGTATAATAATTTTTATTTTAAAATGTATTTATTACTATAATCTACTTAATCATCTTACTGCTGATTTTTAAGTTGAATCCAATATAGAATTTTTTTTTTTGGCCGCACCGCTCAGCTTGCAAGATATTAGTTCCCCAACCAGGGATTGAACCCAGGCCCACGGAGCACCAAGTCCTAACCATGATGTCTCCATGTCGCCTGTGAAGTGAAGGCTCGTGTCTGCCCAGTTCAACGCCTCTCACCCTTCTCACCCTGGAGTTGAGAAATTACCAAATTTCATCTTTCCCTTTTTTTTTTTTTTTGGCTGCACCACGCGGCTTGCAAGATCTTAGTTCCCCAACCAGGGATCAAACCCATGCTCCCTGCAATGGAAATGCAGAGTCCTAACCACTGGACTGCCAGGGAATTCCCTCCAATATAGAATTTTATTATTAGACATAACTCTGAGATGAACACTGGCATGTATTACAAACATCACTTACAGATATTGATAAATCACTTTTTTGTGTGGGTAGCTTTTATTTTTATTTATTTTTTAGGGGGAATCCTATTGAACTTTATTTATTTGGTTTTGGTGCTTTAAAAATTTTTTTTAATTTTATATTGGAATATAGTTGATTTACAATGTTGTGTTAGTTTCAGGTGTACAGCAAAGTGATTCAGTTATACATATAGATATATCTATTCTTTTTCAGATTATTTTCCATTATAGGTTATTACAAGATATTGAGTATAGTTCCCTGTGGTACACAGTAAGTCCTTGTTGATTTATCTATTTTATATATAGAAGTGTGTATATGTTAATCCCAACCTCCTAATTTATCCCTCCCCCAACTCTTTCCCCTTCGGTAACTGTAAGTTTGTTTTCTAAGTCTGTGAATCTGTTTCTGTTTTGTAAATAAATTCATTTGTATCATTTTTTTAGATTCCACATATAAGTGATATTATATGATATCTTTCTGTAACTTACTTCACTTAGTATGATAATCTCTAGGTCCATCCATGTTGCTGCAAATGGCATTATTTCATTCTTTTTTATGGCTGAGATAAATTGCTTTCTAAAAGGGTTGTTGGTATGCTTTTTTTAGATACATATTTTTTATTTTTTTATAAATTGATTTATTTTTTATTTATTTATTTTTGGCTTCCTTGGGTCTTCGTTGCTATGCGCGGGCCCTCTCTAGCTGTGGCGAGCAGGGGCCACTCCTCGCCGCGGTGCGCGGGCCTCTCACTGCGGTGTCCTGTTGCGGAGCACGGGCTCCAGGCATGCGGGCTCAGTAGTTGTGGCGCACGGGTGTAGCCACTCCGCGGAATGTGGGATCCCCCGGGACCAGGCCCCGAACCCATGTTCCCCACACTAGCAGGCAGACTCCCAACCACTGTGCCAGCAGGGAAGTCCCTACATATTTTTTAAATACCTCTTTTTGCTGATCCCTGATGTAGATCATCAGAACTGTCCAGATACCTTTAGGTCAGTGTGTGAAATGTTTTCTCTAAGAAGAGTTGAAATGGAGGATGGTTCTATATTACTGACTAAAGCCAAAGAGCAAAGTGATGATCAGTTTAATTCCCAAGTCTGTCTTATGGCACATGAGTTGTCAGGCTCCCTAATACCAAAGCTTAATAGTGACTCCACAAAAGTATAGGCAGTATTCTCCACTCTTCCCTCGAGCACCCTAAGTATGAAGTAAAAGAAAGGAGAGAGAATATAGAAAATTAGGAACTGCATCAGACCCAATGAATACTTCAACCTCAGACTCCTGAAGGTCAGGAAGAGAAAAAAAGAGCTAACAATTATTAAGCACATGGTGAGAATGAGTTCCCACTCCATGTTAGTACTTCGTATGTACTTTCATTTGACCAATTTTCTAACTTTAGGAAGGGACTGAATAGTGTTAAGTGTGGAGAATGGTGACATGACAGCCAAGAGCCAGGGGTTCTAGTTTTGGCGCTAATAAGCTCTGTGGCCTTGGAGGTGATCCTCATGAATATTAGTGTCTTTGTGAATTGCTTGGTTGGGAAAATTAATCTAAGTTTTTGTGGCATTTAAAAATTCTGTGGTTCTCTGTTGTTTATTTATTTATATTTTTGGCTGTGTCAGGTCTTTGTTGCTATGTGCCGGCTTTCTCCAGTTGCGGCGAGCAGGGGCTACTCTTCGTTGTGGTGCGCAGGCTTCTCATTGCAGTGGCTTCTCTTGTTGCGGAGCACGGGCTCTAAGCACGTGGGCTCAGCAGTTGTGGTGCACAGGCTTAGTTGCTCTGTGGCATGTGGGATCTTCCCAGACCAGGGCTTGAACCCGTGTCCCCTGCATTGGCAGGGGAGGCAGATTCCTAACCACTGCACCACCAGGGAAGTCCCTGGTTCTCTGTTCTGATTTGTATGTTTCAGGATAAAATCTGTATATTTTTTCCCTCATTTTTCTTACTGTTCTCGGCCCATATACCCCAGAGATATTCATTGTCAAAGGTGGAGAATGGAATACAGACCAAAGCAAATAATTCAAATAGATTTTTAAAGCACATAGCATAGATATTGGTCTGAAGGTTAAAGCTCTTTCCATTTGCAAGACCCAGTCACTTGAGAAGGGATGATGTCTACAAGAATTCTAAAAATCTGGTTTGGCTTTGCTTATCAAGAGCAATGAGTGACTCGGTGTAGCTTTTTAACTCAATCTTAAACAGTCTGGGTTGGTAGAAACACTGTAAAACGCCACCTGCATCTTTTCTCACAGTTGACATTTCTTCCAATCAACAATAGATATCCTAAGATTTCTCAACAAAGTTATCTGAGGTGTAACAGAAGGGCCTAAGCCCTCCCTCTCTCTCATGCAGAATATTGCCCTGAGAGGCTGACTTGCTATAATTCAAGAAATTGGCAATATTGTAGAGGAAACATCTACTGAGCCAATGAGTGTATAATTTCTAAGAACAGAATAGTGTCCTGGGGGAAAAAAAAGACCATGGGAGCGCATACACTGAACAAACGGAAAGACAGAATCCACCATTAGGAGCAGACCCTGACCAATTCTCACAACTATGGAAATCTTTGGGCTTTTGTGTTGTCGTGAGATTTGAAATAAGAATACACTGGATACAATAAATATTTATTGGATAAATAATAATGCTGCTATAATTTCTAAATGTCTTATAGAGATTCTATCAATACACCACTAATCTAAGTTCTTAGAAGTTTAACATTACATAGAGACTTCAGGACAACCTAGGAGTCTTTGGCTCCATTTAACAGAGGAAGGACCGAAGTTGATCATTTGACCTTTCTCAGCCTCAGTTTTGCCTTCTGGAAAAGGGGCCTAAAACCACTTCCTTTTCCAACCTCCAGGATTGTTGTGAAGACAAAAAGCAATCATGTAAAACAATTAGTCAACTGTGAACTTTTACATACTATTGTTTTGCACTTACCCAAACATGTTTAAGAATCCACATAAAATAACCTACATTAGGCTTATGTATAACAATATGTACACATATCATATATATTATAAAGTGTATACTCATATTTATATAATTATACATAGAGTTAAATCTGAAAATAGTCCCGTCTACCAAGAATGTCTCCCTTTATTAGTTGAGACAATTCACAGTAGGCATACTCTCCCCACAAATACAAACAAGCACAAGGGGTTTTGCAATTAAAAGCAAACATACTGTTTTGCCATCTGAACTGTTTTCATTTTTGGAAGCAGAGCAAAGGGTGATAGGAAGGTGGGAGGTTTAAGGAGGGCTGGTGAGTGGTGGAGACGGGCAGAAGCATATAGAAAATCTGAGCAAGGCAAGCAGAAGGAAGAAGATGAAGACAGAAACTAAGATTCCAATAAGGTAGCTGCCTTGCTTCTGATTCCACCATCCTGTACCACCCGGCTTTCTCTTATTTGATGTCCTCTAATTGGTTCCTCTTCCAGCACAAACTGAAGAAAGGGAATCCCTTCTGCTTTCTTGGAGTCTTCTAATCTAAATTACAGGTCTGCATCAAGATGTGTGGAGCAAGGATGACCACTGATTTCTGCACCTGGGCAAGTTCAAGGCAGTATGATCTACTTCTGGAAAGGCCTGGATTCTCTTCTCTTTACTTCCAATGGAAAAAAAAAACCCAGCCCCAGCAATGCCCAGAATGGACTGTAGAAGGCAGATGGGCACCGGGTTCAGGAGAATGTACAGCTAGACCAGTTCTTTCCAGTCGTTGTCTGAGTCTCCTCTACTGCCCACTCTGTAAATTGACAGAGGATGGGGCTCCGCACAGGAACAGCAGGTGGTCTTGGCTCGGCCCTCTGACTAACCGGAGCTGAGTACAAAGAGCCTGATGGGTTGACTGAGAATCAGTGATTGGCAGCTGGGAGCCTGGAGTCTCCAGACTTTGATGATGAAGCACGGTTACAGCTCTCCCAGCTCACCTTCCATCACCCGCACCATGATGTACAGCTCAGCCAGACCCACCACAGAGGCCACGATCAATGCTGCCAGTACCTGCTGGGTAGTGCGAGAACCAGGCTTAGGGGATGCAGGCCAGCTTCCAGCTCTGCAGCCTCTAGCACCTAATAAGGATGGAGAGGACCTCAACCCAGCCCATAAGTTGGGGGGAAGTGAAGAAAAGAGGATCTGGATTCTCCTGAGGTTATTACCTACCCCTATGACTGTTGGATAGATCTAATGTCCCCCTTGTTTATCACATAAATACCTAACCTGTTCAAGGCATTTTCACATACGTCCTCCCTTTCCCACTAACACTCCCACCTGGGGCACCCTGCCCTGACCAGTACCTACTCACCGAGGTCATTTCTGTGAAGATATACTGGCTTCCAAGGTAAGTGCAGACGAAGGCAGCTGCCACCGTGACAATGAAGTTAAAGATGGTGATGACCAGAGCCTTCACTGACCTCACTTTGGGGAGGAGCCCAGGGAAGAAACCGTTAGGTCAGCATCCTCCAAGAGGCCCTTTTATCTCACAGCTGCCTCCCCCCTCAGCTGGGTTTCCCTCCAACAGCAAGCCTGAATAGCTCAGGCTTAAACCCAGAGCACTGGAGTGGGAAGGAGGGCCATGACTGACCGGTCCCAGGGAGAGGCTTTAGCAGCCTGATTCCCTAGTCCCTCACCTTGCTTTCCCAGGTCACTGAGGGTTCCACCATGCCTTGAATCCTGGGAAAAAGAAAAAGCAAAGGATTTCAGAATGGAAGAAGCTCAGAGCCAGCCCAGCAAGTATTCATTTGTCAGTCTGGGCTCAGCCCTCTTTATTACCCAACACATTACTTCTGCCTTCTCCATGGATTTTGTCTGGGACCAGTTGGATTCTTCTCTGGACCACAGATCAAGCATTTCAGAGAAGAGACATAGGTTCCCAGTACCCATGTACCCCTCTCCTGCTCTGGGGCAGGAGCATACAGAGAATAGGAGGGAGCCCTGTCAGAAGAATGGCTCCAGGCTCATCCCCACCCTCTACAACCTTTAAAAATCAGTCACCATCTGAGCCCAGAGTCTCAGTAAATGAGTTGGGAATTGTATTTGGCTTGTACGCAGCACAGAGCTTCTACGGTCCCTTAATAGTATATAAACCAAGTTTCCATGTTGCTTCTTTCATCTGTACCTCTTCCCAGTGCAGGGCCCTGCTTTCAGGGGCTACACAGTCCATGTATTGAAGAGTGGGCCCTTACCTGACAGGTGACATTGCGGGTGATCCGCTTATATTCCTCATTGGCCAGCTGTATCTTAATCTTCTCCAGACGGGCAACTAGCTCTGGGTTCTGAGGCAGAAAAATCAAATGAGAAGAATGATATTCCCAGCTTGCTAGAAAGCAGGTCACAATCACTAGTTTCAGGGGACAAAGTACTGCTAAGAAGACCCACGTACCAGTTCTGCCTCCAGTGCTTTGGAAACTTTTTTTTTTTTAATTTCAGTTTTCCAAGCTGTCAGACTGGGAGGACAATATCTGCTTCCCCCATCCCAGCATTCAAGGATTTAAAAGACAAATTTTTGAGCCCAAATGTTGATTCATAAATCTGGATGTATCATGAGTAAATCCAACTCAACCAACACCCACTCTCACAAACATATCCCTTACATACCCGAGGAGGCTTCACAACCTCTGGGAGATAGATTTCACTGCCTTCTAGGAGCTCATGAAGGTATAGTGTGGAACCTAGAAAGAAAAGATTTCCACAAACGTAATGATGCATAGAGCTGAGGTTGAAGGATTAACATCAGAGAAGGGTCTAGCTCTTCAGTTCTTTCTACCAAAATAAAACATGGCCATGCCTGTATCAATTCATCTCCAGGATCATTTTCAACTGGGAAGAAACTAGGACAATCCCACATAAGTATCTCCTAGTGCTACATACTGACTTTAATTGTTGGCTCTCAATTACCCTACCAATGTCACAGCTAATAACATGTAAGCCATTTATATCTGCCTTTAAGTTAGGTAATTTCTGTGGCCACAACAGAACTTGCCCTAAATAGGTTTAAGGCGTAGTGGTGGCAAATACTCACAGGACACTGTACTAGATGATCTCTAAGGTCCTTTTTAGTTCCAATAATTGAAGAATCTACCCTTCACACTTCTGGGTAGGCTGTTAATTCTGGCAAAAGACCTTACATGTCAGTTAATCCTACTGCCCCCCTTTACATGTTCAGGGAACTGAGGCCCAAGGAAGAGAAATGACTTCTCCAAGAAGAGTTAATAGCAGAGCTAGGACTAGAACACAGATGCTACTCCCAGTTCAGATCTTTCAACACACTTTCCCATCATCCTATATCCAAAAACAAAAACAAACAAAAAAATCCCGTTAGGGAATTCCCTGGTGGTCCAGTGGTTAGGACTCCGCACTTTCACTGCTGAGGGCGCAGGTTCAATCCCTGATTGGGGAGCTAAGATCCCACAAGCTGAGCGGCGCAGCCAAAACAAACAAAAAACCATCAGATTTGGCACTCTTGCTAAGAAATCCAGATTCCCAAACAGGGCAAGCTCACTATGCTAAGATGTTTTTTAATGTGGCTTAAAAGAAAGAAACTGAACCTGTGCAGTGGTATTGAGTTAGAACTTGGACTTCCTCAAGGGTCAGGTGGGCCTAAGTGGGCCTGGAAGTAAAGAGGAGACTCAAGAGAACAGAAACTGCACAAGTAAATTTTGTCATCCACGAAGAATTCCCATGGAAATTATGAAGGGAGTGGGTTCCCCAGGGTTTATGAGGTGACTCTTGGGTTGGCCAGATGATCATTCCATGGGTGAAGGAGAGTGATGGATTTGAAACCCAGTCCCCCTAAAACTGAGTTCCCTTACTGAGTTTATAATTAATCTCTCTATCCAAAACTTTATTCCCTTTCTTGTCCCCTCTAACCTCAATCCTTTGCTAACAATACTAATGAACCAGAGTCAGATGACTAAAACTGCTATTGCTGATAACATCTTTAATGTACTAAAAGTGCTGTTATAGATATCATCATTAACCTGCAAACTCCGGTTGTTTCTCCAGGGCAAGGTGAGCTAACAGACGCCAGAGCCATGGACCACCTGGCCTGAGAATCCTAAATCAGAGACATCCTGACTCGCAAAACGACAATTAGGAAATGTCACATGACAGTGATTATTCCCAGCCTCTTTGTTCTTCTCCCTTAAACGAAAACCCCTTAACTCAAAGACCAAGCTGAAATGGATCTGAGGCTTGTCTCCCACTCCCTTGCTTGGCACCCTGCATTGAACACTGTACTTTCCTTCACCACAACCCTGCCTCAGTAGATTGGCTTTGCTGGGAGTAATGCAATCCCTCATAAAAATGCTAGAGGTAGGAAAAAAAACCTCAGGAGAGACTAAACTCTGGAAAAAAAGGAGGCGACTCTGGACTGGAGACTGGGGCTCACCCCTTTCTCTCAGGTACTGATGCAGGTCCCGGATCAGGCGGAAAGAAACCAGGCGAGCGGGGCCAGCCGAGCGATCGCCGCCCTTGTGCTTCTTCCCTAGCACGGCCTCAAGCTCTGCCCGCAGCTTCCCGGGCAGCTGCTCTGGCTCCAGCTCCCCGCCGGGGCCCAAAGCGCGTACAAGTCGCTCGCCAGCTAACAAGGAAGACGCCATGACTAGCCCACTTTAGGGTCAGGTGACCCCGGGCCGGGACTTCCGTCCGCCTGTGCCGGAAGGAGCGCGAAGCTCGCGGGGCGGGGCAGAGGGCCAAGGGGGCGGGGAAGCGGCGCGGGGCAGTGTGGGGCGGGGGTGGAACGCCGCCCGGCGGCGGGTCGGGCCCTGTGTCAGCAGCCCAGCGGGTACTCGGGCGGGACATGGCGGGTTGTGTGGCCCGGCGGGCCCTGACCGTGGGCAGTCGCTGGTGGTCCCGGTCGCTGACCGGGGCCCGGGGGCCGAGGCCGCTCTGTGCGGCGGGTGGAGCTGGGACCTTCCCACCAGTGGCGACCACGACGACGCGGAGGCACCTCTCGTCCCGGTGAGGGACGGAGCACGGGGGCCGAGCCCGGAGCCCAGGGAGCGTGTCCCGGGCCAGAGGGGAGGTCAGGGAACCCGGCCGGCTGGGGGTGATTGGAGTTCGACCCGGGAGAGGGTTCCGGCCGGGAGCCGACTGCGCTGCCCGCACCACGTGCCAGGAGCGGACAAGGGAGCGCGGCCCAGAGCCCTGGGTTGTGCAGGGCTGGCTCTGAGGGGGAACTACTGACCCTCCCGGAGCGAATCTTACTTCCCCGAATGCGGGAATCCGAGCGCCGCTGTTACTGGGCAGCCCTTGAATTAAGTCCTAGGGCTTTCCCCCAGCCCGTGACTGGGCCAAGGCGTCCCACAGAAAGATGTTAGAAGTGGGAAACAGGACCCGAATCTGCGCCCTGCGTGGGTCCCAGGTTTCAATGTGACCTTGGGGACACACTTTCTCTTTATGTGACTTGGGGAAGGGGGTTTGAGGCCATGGGGATGGTGTGAGCAGCGTCTCTAGGGATGGGCCAGGCAGATCAAATTGGGGCGGGTGAATCAAGTGGCAGGAAGCATAAAGTTCACACCTCCAAAACAGTAAGAAGACAGTGCTTTGAAGGACCCCTAGAAAGAGCAGCCCTGTCCGGAGAGACCACTGTAAGAGCTGACCTTTTAGTGGGTGAGATTAGACACGGACACTGGGGAGAGATGATAGCTATTTCCAATTTAAGGCTCCTGTGAAAACTGATTAAATCTGAACAAAAACTAGATTGAGAGAATAATACTAGGTGTAGTGCAAGGGTGAGGACTGCAGTTTAGAGGGGGAGATGGACATGGAATTATAACACAAAATAAGTACTTTTTGAGCACCGTTTATACACTAGGCTTTGAGGGGGAGCACAGGCTAATCAGACACAGGCATTGCTCCCAAAGAACTTGCAGTCTCTAATGGAGATAAGACAGGGACACAAATAACTGAAATGCAAGGTGGGAAGGGCAGTTAAAATGCTGTGGGAGTTCAGGAGGGTGGGTCAGGGAAGGAATGGAGGCAAGGCATACAATTAAGCAGGGTCTGAGGGCATGATATGAGGAATGCTGAGAGTCAAGAGAGAAGAAAGTGATCTGGGAGCAGTCAGATCTTATGGAGGCATCTGTGGCTGGACCTCAAAGGAGGAAAGGCAGAATCTCTGTGGAGTGGTGACTTGGCAGGACCCTTACCTGCTTCAGCTGGCCCCACTGCTGTGACCCTTCTCTGCTGTCATTGCCCTGGCCCCTCAGTATCCTAGTAGCTTTTACTGATGGATTAGTACCCTTCACTTCTTAGCTGTTCAGTTGCTTGTTCTTTTCCTTCCTAATCAGAAACCGACCAGAGGGCAAAGTTTTGGAGACAGTTGGTGTGTTTGAAGTGCCAAAACAGAACGGAAAATATGAGACTGGGCAGGTGAGTGCTGGGCTGCGTCATCTTTCATTTTCACTGTGTGCTCTGCTTCTGAAAGGGTCAGATTTGGTCACAGGAATGAAAGTTACGGTTTTCTGCCTTGGTGTTTGGTGCCAGACCAGAATCAAGTTTTTTTTTTTGTTTTTTTTTTTTAAGACGGGTTTTCTGTTTTCCTGGATTTGAATACATTTCATGTGTCATTGGGTTCTGTTTCCAAGTTAGTGTGGACAGAGATGGTTTGGACTGTATTGAGGAGAGAGTCCTGTTGCTGAAGAGTCATCTAACATAGTGGCTGGTGGGAAGCCAGTGGAGGGAGCTTTCAGAAAAGCAAACCTGCTTTCTGATGCTTTGTCATAGTTGAACTGATTGCAGTGAAGTAAGCTCTGGGTGTGAGTCTCTTTTTCTATGTCAGCTTTGTGCCAGATCCACTGAGATAGATTTAGGCCCCTTGTAGGTAAGGAGGACTTTTTGTTTATTCAACTTTTTTTTTTCCGTGTGCCTACAATGGACTGAGCTTTATGCATTGGTGTTAACTCAGAAAGCAATGCCTTCATGGAGTTGACAGTCTAGAAAGGAATTACAATATGCAAATGGTCAACGGCTGTACAGTGTGCTAACTGGAGGGGAGGTGAGCGAAGGCTTCCTAGAGGCCTCAGGTATGGCCTAAAGGATGAGTAGGGGCTTCCCTGGTGGCGCAGTGGTTAAGAATCTGCCTGCCAATGCAGGGGACACGGGTTCGAGCCCTGGCCTGGGAAGATTCCACATGCCGCAGAGCAACTAAGCCCGTGCGCCACAGCTACTGATCCTGCGCTCTAGAGCCCATGAGCCACAACTACTGAGCCTGCGCTGTAGAGCCCGTGCTCCACAACAAGAGAAGCCACCGCAATGAGAAGCCCATGCACCGCAACGAAGAGTAGCCCCCAAAGCCT
Source organism: Balaenoptera borealis (assembly GCF_965194805.1). Lineage (NCBI taxonomy): Eukaryota > Metazoa > Chordata > Mammalia > Artiodactyla > Balaenopteridae > Balaenoptera > Balaenoptera borealis. Next base: position 45,110,424 of record NC_138879.1, on the reverse strand, counting down.
GTGCACAGCAACAAAGACCCAATGCAGCCAAAAATAAATAAATTAAAAAAAAAAAAGGATGAGTAGAAGTCAGCCAGGTAAAGAGGCAGTAAACATGTTCCAGAGTTGGTCTGAGTGGATCACAGAGTTCAAGGGAAAGAGTAGCAAGACCTTGTGCTGGAGTTGCCACCACCTATGCCACTTAGTGGTCGGGGCCCCACCTGGATGGACCTGCTGGGCTGCAGACTGACTGAGGCCTCTCTTTTCTCCCAGCTTTTCCTTCACAGTGTTTTTGGCTACCGAGGTGTTGTCCTGTTTCCCTGGCAGGCCAGACTGTATGACCGGGATGTGGCTTCTGTAGCTCCAGAAAAGTAAGTTTCCCTATCGTGCCTCACAGTAGCCTCAGGAGGAGGCCTGACTCATGGCAGACATACATAATTGGGGTCCCAGCACTGAAGACAGCATTCTTCTGGGCCTTAGGAGCGGTCCCAGAACACTCCCTTGGCACTAATACCCATGGAGACAAAAGTGTTGAGTGCCAGGGACAGTCTTAAGCTAGGGGGTCCCTTTAGGTCTCCCCAGGATGCTCTCCCAAGGCATTCTCAATTTGCATTATAAGTACCCCAGAGGGCATCTGGGGGACCAGGCTTCTTGATTTCTTGATGTTCAGTTAGAATCTTTTCCTTAATCTCTTATCGTCACTAGAGTACATTAAAAAAGAAAAGGCCCAGCTCCATTAAATGATCACAGACAGCCCCTGGGATGTGAGAAGAGTGGGGTGCTCTGGGCTCCAGGGACTAAGGCAGCAGTTTGATATGCTCAGCGTGGCCCTTTTTTTCTAAGAGGCATCCAGAGAGTAAGACAAATGATGACTCCACCACACTCTGCTGCTTGCCCCTGACTGAGGAATGCTGGGCCAGGGTGTGCTGCACAGCTACCCAGCTGGTGCTAAGCTCCTTCAGCTCGGGCACCGGTCTGTTTAGGTGAGGGGGTGGTAGGGAGCTGGGGCAGGCACTGCTTCTGTTTTTCTGGGGTTGATCTTGGGCTTCTTCTCCTGCCCCATAGAGCAGAGAACCCTGCCGGCCATGGCTCGAAGGAGGTGAAAGGCAAAACTCACACTTACTATCAGGTGCTGATTGATGCCCGAGACTGTCCACATATAGTAAGTAAGCAAGATGGTTGCACCTGGGGTTCCTTTCCATGGGAAAGCCCCGAACCGTGATGGGGACTAAGAGAAGGAGAGGGGTCAAACAGGCCCAGATCAGCACTGGGCCCTAAGTCCTCAGGACTGGATAGTGACCGAGAAAATCTCTGACTCGCTTCTTGCCTTAGTCTCAGAGATCTCAGACAGAAGCTGTGACTTTCTTGGCTAACCATGATGACAGCCGGGCCCTCTATGCCATCCCAGGTGAGTAAGGAGCGTCTGGGTGGTGCCTGTCGATGAGGAGGGTCTGGTGTGTCTCAGGGAGAGGATTCTGAGGCCTTTCTGCTGTCCTTTAATCTGCCGGGAGGGAGTATAGATGCTGAGAGCAGGGGTGCCAGGGTCATCCCACCCTGCCATAAGGCCAGGAATTGTGTTTCTTTTCAGCCCCATTCCTCCCCCTTCCTGTGTGAGTTTCACTGTCTCTTTGTCTCTGTCTCTCTGCCAGGCCTGGATTATGTCAGCCATGAAGACATCCTCCCGTACACCTCCACTGATCAGGTTCCCATCCAGCATGAGCTCTTTGAAAGATTTCTTCTATATGACCAGACAAAAGGTAACCTCTATCATAGAGGGAAGGTGGAGTGGGAGGGCCCTTTCCTCAAAGAGAATATCCCAGAAGCAATTTCAAAGCTCTATTTCTACAATCTTATTTAATCTCCCATTAGACCTGTCAAGTAGATGGCTATTATCTCCTCCTCACAGATATGGAAACAGGCTCAGGGATGATGAGAAGGGACTCAAGGTTGCTAGGTGGTGGCAGAGTGAGGTCTGAAAACCAGGGCTCCTAACTCCCCGTCCATTTCTCTTCCTCTGACGTCACATACCTCCTCAGGGCTTATTCTTGGTAGGCAGTTCTGTGCTTTCTTCCAGCCTGTGCTTTTGCTCATGTTTGGGTGTCTTGTTTACCTGGGCCACCGCTGGGAAGGGTTCTCTAGGAGGAGCAGTTGGGCAGGGTGTAACGCCCCGGACGCTGGCCTGGACTAACCAGTCGATCTCTTGCCCCAGCACCCCCTTTTGTGGCTCGGGAGACGCTACGGGCCTGGCAAGAGAAGAATCACCCCTGGCTGGAGCTCTCCGATGTCCACCGGGAAACAACCGAGAACATCCGTGTCACCGTCATCCCCTTCTACATGGGCATGAGGGTATGTGCCCAGCCTGGGACCTCCCCTCAGGGCTAGGCCCCCAGGTTCTGTGTGGTGTCCCCAGTGACTGCTGGTGTGGGTTCCAAATTTAAACCACGTGCCTGTGGTTCTGCTTTCAAGTGCTGCGTGTATTGATTGGGATTGAGCAGCCTCTTGGCAACAGCTGACACCAAGACCTAGAGCGAGGAAACTCTCAGATCCCAGGAAGGGGGCCTCCTGGCTGACTCTTCCTTCTCTTCCGGCTCAAAGGGAGCCATGTCTATGAAGAATATACACATACTTGTTTAAATCAGTGTAGGCTCATCTTCCCACTTTTTATGCATTTATTGAGCTATTTTTTGCTTGGCCGTAAGCTAGGTCCTGGGGATACAAATATAAATGAAACCCTGTCCCCTGCCTTTCAGAAGCTCATGGTAGTGGCGGGAGGCCAACATACAGCATTCCAAGTATTGAAATAAGGTTGGGATATGGAAAGGCCGAGGAGGAGGACAGCAGCCTGGACCAGCAGTAATGTGGGGGAAGACAGGGAGGGTGGTGAGAAAGGGAAGAGCCCCAGGGCTGGTTTTTGTTGGCATCCAGCTCTGTTCGTGATCTTGATAGGATGAAGAGGAAGGGCGCCAGGGATGGACCCAAGGGAGGCTGCCTCCCTCTGGGCTTGTTGGCCATAGTTGAGACATCATCAACCCACAGATACCTGTGGCTTTGTTGTCTTTGCAACGTTCCTGGAATACATCCACTCCCTTGGAGAGCTGTTGATTGGAATAGACTTGTTCCTGCCCTCTGGGCCTGAAATTCTTTGTGTTTTTTCCCCCAGGAAGCCCAGAATTCCCACGTCTACTGGGTGAGTGTCTCCCTCGGGAGGAGGGGAGCTCAGGAGGTGTACCTGTGGGCGCAGGTTGGGAGGTGGGCAGGTTTACCTCTGGGGGCGGGAGGTGAGACGGTGCAGTGCTGGTGTCGGTCTTTGTTGCCCTTTGCTCTCCTAGAATTCCAAGGGGGCTGGCCCAGGGTCTGTTCCTTCTCAGATGTGAACTCTCTCCCCTACCCCCGCAGTGGCGTTACTGCATCCGCTTGGAGAACCTCGACAGTGACGTAGTACAGCTCCGGGAGCGACACTGGAGGATATTCAGTCTATCCGGCACCTTGGAGACAGTGCGGGGCCGAGGGGTGGTGGGCAGGGTGAGCATCTTTGGGCCAATAATGCTCAGTTTCTAGTCTTGCCCAGCAGGCCTAGGAGCTTAGTGCATGGTTTCCTCCTCCTCTGTGGTTAGGGACAGAGGCTCAGTGTGTGAAAGCTTAGGGCTGTTTGGGGTGAGAAATCTCACCCGTGAGATCGGTTTTCTTATAACGCATTTCACAGATGAAGAGACTGAGACTGAGACTGTTGTTTAACTAGCCCATGGTCCTATAGCTAGTAGTCGCAGGGCCTGGGTTTGAATCCAAGTGAGTCTGCCATCAAAGCTTGTGGTTGCCAGCCTTTTTAAAAATCTATTGGAATGCCCTTGGGTGGGGCATGGACCCGCCACCACTCCTGGTCATCCTTCCTCTGCCTCTTTACACGTGTACATCCTCTGCTGGTCCTTGAAGAGATCTGATTTTGCAATTCCTGTGTTACCCTACCCAATCTCCTGAGAAATAAAGTCATGAGAGAGGACCACATTCAACAGGCATTTATCCATGTTAGCAGGGAGTTGGGGAAGCAGCGTGGGAAAGAAAGAACAGGGCTTTGGAGTTAGTCTGTTTTCAAATGCCCACTGTGTTGTTTATTTACTGCATAACTTTGGGCGAGTTAACCAAAATCTCTGTTTCTTAGGATCACACCTATTACTTTATGATTACCAGCAGACTTAAGTTAGCAGAAGTTTGCTGAGCAGAGTGTGGCTCCTGGCACTTAGGTACTTAGTGAATGGATGCTGGACAGGGTATTTACAGAGTAGATCCTGGGCTTAGCATCTCTGCCTGTAACCTCAGCCATTCAGTCTGAGATTGTCTTTCCCAGGGTCAGAATAAAAGGCCCAGGTCAATGGCTGTGCTGTGGAAGGTGCTAGTCGGCTGTTATGGTGGGAGGCATGAGGGGGCATCCAGCCCAGACTGGCAGTCAGCATGTGGCCCCGGGGTACAGGGAGGTTGTCTGGCCTGACCTATTTTGCCTGAACCCTCACAGGAACCAGTGTTATCCAAGGAGCAGCCCGCATTCCAGTACAGCAGCCACGTCTCCCTGCAAGCTTCCAGTGGGCACATGTGGTGAGTAAGCACATGCTGGGGCAGGGGCAGCTCAAGTCCACGGACACTGCAGGTCAGAAAAGTGAGAGCTTATAGCTTGCAGTTAACTCTGGACCAAGTGAAGTCCTGAGGTGGAGCCTTATCTGCTGTTCATTGCTGTGTGGGTCTTGTCTGATTTATGACTGTTTTCCAGTTCCCTGTGATTTTGTAGAATGAGGACTTAGGTCAGAGAGGTCTGGTGACTTTGATGCTGCACTGAGTTGCCCATGTAGTCGGGTTTTTTCCCTGGAGTTTCACTCCTTAACCTGAAAGTATAGTTGGGTAGCTTATGCAGGGTGCATCTAAGGGCCAGATTCAGGAGAGCTTCATTTCTTCTTCTCACGTAGGGCCAGGATAGGCTTTTGGGTCTCTGATCAGTGTTGTCCTGGCATGAGCCAGGCAGAAGAGAGCCCACGCCTGTCTTATCCTGCCTCAGTTCTGGTGCTGAGGACATTGGGCTCTCCAGTCTTCAACCCTCACTCTCTCTAAACCAGTTTCTCTCACAGGGGCACATTCCGCTTCGAGAGGCCTGATGGTTCCCACTTTGATGTCCGGATCCCTCCCTTCTCCCTTGAAAGCAATAAAGATGAGAAGACACCACCTTCGGGCCTTCACTGGTAGGCCAGCTGAGGCCCTGAGCACCCAGGCTCGGACCCCAGAGAACAGCTCACATCCCACAATTGCTGCAGAACTCTGTCATGGGCCACAGTGGGTCTCTTAATTGTTTGCACCTTTTGATTGTGGGGTTCTTATTTTGGCGGGTGGAGTATAACTGTTTTCTCCAGAAGACCCACGTAGGACTCCTCCAAGGGTGGCCTTCCCCGTAAGCCCTGCCTACGCTGTGTTCCAGTAAACCTTCCCATCAGGAACTCTCTGTGTTCAGACGCCATACAGGCTAGGAAACTGGAGGAGTTTCCTAGCCTGTCACACAAGTTGTTTAGAATGTGAGGTTTGGTCAATAAACCAGTGCACGCTTGGCCCCCCTTGCCATTTCTGTCCCCAGGGTCTCAGGCTCCCTTTTTGAGCTGGCAGGGGCCCTTCGTTGCTGTCCTTACTGCCCTTCCAGGAAGCTGCCCCTTCAACTAGAGTATCTGTCTCCTTCCTGAGGCTGGGGGTTGGCCGATGTCTCCCAGGTCACTCAGCCAGTGAGGCGGGGGCTGGACTGGACTCTTGTTCTCTTTACCCTCTGCCAAGTGCAGAGCGGGAGGCCAGCGTCAGGATCAAAGAAGTGGCTCAGCTCTTCGTGCTGGCCAACTATTGGCGTTTCTGGCCTCCGTGGGCCTGGGGGAGGAGTGAGGCAAGCCTGTCAGGTTTTCCGGAGCAATGGGCTTGCCAGCACAGGTCTGTCAAGCCTCCAGATCACAATTGCAGAAACTCAGCCAAGGAGTGTTAGGTATGGACAGTGACGAAGCCAGTCTACTTTCTGAGCTTCTCACAGATCTCCAAGAGCCAGAGATAAAATGTGCTGCATTTTTGCCCTGATTCTTAGGATTCCTGCTCCCCCACTACTATAGTGATTGTTACAGAGGTCGTTTTCTTGAATTAATATTAAATTTCAGTTCCAACCCTTATTAGTGTTGTCCTTAATCCTCCACCAGGGGGAGCCTGGGTTGCAGGGCAACTGAGTGCAATGGGGCATAGGACCCAGTGAGAACATAAGGTCAGGTGGTGAACAGAAATACAATTATGATGTCCACAGCAGCGAGCTGACCAAGCTATACTCACTGTAAGCACAGCTCTGTACCACTGCAGTGTAACACAGTTTTATTAGAGATTAGTGTTTTTTTTCCATCACCGACGCTGAGCAACAAAGAATTGTAGTTACATGATAAAGAAGTTCTCTCATGTCAGGACCTGTGCCATCCTTTAAGCAGAACTTGCTCAGGTAACAGATTGATTAGCACCTAATCCTGGTCCGTGTAGTTAACAGCAGGCTTCCAGTTGTCTCAGAAACTGACAAGAAGCTTTGACCTTCATCCACACTTTTTGTTTACATTCCCCTGGGCTGCTTAGAGTTGAAAAATTCACACAGCCAAGAGCTGCTTTCTAAGTGGGGCTGGAAAACTCAAAGAAAATACCCCAAACCCTTACACCACAGTCTGATTTTAAAAGCTAAGATTACTTCGGTGAGTTCAATGTTAGTATTCAATATTTAAAGACCAAAGAGATACTTTCAGTTGGACGACATAAGTGCCCAGAGTCCCAGGAAGACTGCTCACCACTGAGACAGCTGAGGATCTGAATGTCAAAGCAGTAGAGAGAGGCTACAGGGGCTGGGGAGGTCAAAGGACAAGCATTAAAATGCCTCAGTGGGGAGCTGGGACTTTGAGTATTAAAGGGCTTCAGGAAGGCAGCTGAGGAAGCAGACCAGGGGCCTCAAGCAGAAGCATTCCAGTCACTGTGGGAAAGCCACAAAGCCAAAGCCGGAATCCGGTCAAAGAAATGGATTTGTCTTCATCTTGTTACTCCAGTGAAGGCTGGAAGAACCGTTTGTAGCTGATCACCAAGGTGCCTCACCTGGAAGTCTTTATACGTTCAAGACTGTGACAAGTGAAAAACGCTTGATTAAAGTCACCTTTCCCCTGCCCCACCATGTCATTTCAGGTCCTTGTGAGTGTCTGCTAACCCTGGCCTGGCATTTGCCCATAGGCTCATGGGGTCAGCCGTGAGCAGCCATCTAGCTATAGTAAGAGTAGTCAAGAGACATGAACTTGATAAGCTATGTCCCTTCCTGACTGAGTGGGTACTGCTAAGTGCTATGCTGCTTTGTTAGGCTGGCTGAACAGCTCCCTCCCTGGCGGCATTCTTTTGGAAAAGAATTCGGATAAGCAGCCTCCTAAGGGCCAAGCCAAACAGAAGGGAATGAATACCAAAGCCCTGAAGAGGAACTTGCACCCTTGCCCAAGAGCCAGTGCTTGTATCTCCACAGCCAAGTACCCAACAAGAAAAATGAAGAAACCTTTCAAGGCTCTTAGGCTACTCACGTTACCCTGTGTTCAGGGACTCACCACTGGGCAGAACCACCATTCCCCAGCCAGGACACAAAACCAACAGCATGGATGCAGGGCAGGGAGACGTGTGGCCAAGCAGAGCCGCCTCTGCGCCGGGCCTCCAGGAACGTGGCGCTCTGCGTTTGCTGTCCTCAGCTGATGGGCCGGTGTGGTGCCCACGGGCTCCACAGCCTTCCTGCTGCAGCTCATGCTCCTGGCTGCAAGCAGCTCCGGGCCCCCGTGATGGCTCTTTGGGTTTAGAGTAAGTGAGGACAGCATGCCTTGGAGCCGAGGGCAAGAGAATCAAAGACAGCAATCATGTAAGACTGTGGAAGACAGTATGTGACCCTAAGATATAGGGGTAAAGTATCCTTTCTTACAGGGGTGTTATTAGGACCATAGGTCCTAACTCACACATCCTTCCCCCCCTCAGCGCTCTCTGGGCCAGCTGCTTGGCCAGTTTGGCAGAGCCAAAGCTGGTCAGTTTTTTTTTTTTATTGCTTCTTTCCCCTCCCTCAGATTGATTCTACAGGGAGAAGGGGGTTAGGATCAGAGAAAGATGACTTGGGTCAGGGCAGAATACAAATCTGAATAAAAGTACAAAGTGCTTTACAGAAACAGATCCCAAAGGCATCAAAAGGGCCAAGGGTTCTGTTTTACCCAGGGTCTTGGAACCCTGGAGCAGAAATACCCAGTCTCCTCATTATTAGACTTAAAACTAGTCATTTCCTAGATTATTTTTTAAAAACCAAACTCATTAAGCCTGTGCTTAAACACCTTAGGAAAAAAGAAGCCCCACCTTCTGTGAGAAATCGGGCCTCCACAGCACCAGAAGCCACCTTCCCCACAGAGTGAACCCATTTCCCATGGGCCTCCCCTGAGGTCTAAAGCAGCCCTTCAGCAGAGCAAAAGGGTGCTCAACGAAGGGCCAAGGGGAATGCTCTTGGCAGGGGGGTGGGCAGGTCAGTCCGTTCAGCCCAGGGGCAGCAGCGGCTCCCTGTGGCAGACAGGGAGATGCTGAGCAAAGGGGCTGGGGCTCAGTCATCCTGAAGTGCTCCGGGAGCTGGGAAAAGAAATACAGTCCCTCCCCTGCTCAGGCCCTCTGACCTCCCCGGCAGGGCCTGTCATGCCTCTGGGTGCTGGAGCAGAGACCCAAGCCAGCAGCAGTGTGGGGTGGCCAGTGGGGCGGGGTTCCACAAGAGAGGAGACAGGGTATCTCGTGCCCTGACTCCGGGAGGGTCTTGTCAGTCGCGATGGGCAGACTGGTGGCCGAGCTGCCGGTCATCATAAGTGCTATAGCGCTTGACGTGGATGCGGCGGACACGGTCCCGCAGTTCAAAGGTTTCCTCGTCTTCACTGGGGGACGCCTGGCTGCGGTTCCGGCTTGTGGCCTCCAATAGGGAGTTGTCAGGGACTCGGGGGGTCTCGTAGAGTAGAACGTTGAGTGTCTCCTCATAGATTCGGGCCTCTGGGAATTCCACCTGGGGCAAGGGGGACGAGAGGACCGAATGAGGTTTTACCCCAAAGAGGGAGCAGCATGTCAGGGCCCTTGGCCCTGTGCTGACTCCATAAGGCCTCCAGAACTCTCTCAAGAGACATGACTTTCTATCTCAAGAGGGAGGGCGGGGGTCTTCTTCTGAAGGAGGCGTGAGGAGACGGACTCCACGGACACAGAGATGCGGAACGCTAGCACCCTCCCCCTGCCTCACCCAATCCCAGACCAGTGCACTAGTGTGTGTAGAGGCTATGGCCTTGGCTCCATGGTCAGGCCTAGGTACAAATACAGCTCCCCCACTTATTAGCTGTGGGGCCTTGGACTTAACCTTGCTGTGCTTCAGTTTCCACATGTTAACATCTACCTAAGAGAGTTGTTGTGAACATTACATGAAAGATGCAAAATGCTTAGCAGAGAGCCTGACGCACAGTAAACGAAAAATAAAAGCTCGGCTGCTTTGAGGCCTTCACGTGCACACAGCTCTCCCCCAGATGAGCTGCCCTTCCACCCCAGCAATGCTCTGCCGTCTCCAAAACACGCTGGTGGAGGGGGGCGGGTGCACAGCTCTTCTCCAGGGAGGCACCATCAGCTTGCAGCCGGGGGAGAGAGAGTGAGCTACCTCCTATCAAATCCCTTACATGTGCCTGGCGTTGCGTTGTCACTGCAGAAGCTAAGCTGACTGACCAGAAACACCCAACCAGCGGGGGCCAGAGGAGATCTGAACAGCTATTTCTACTGCCCTGCACTGCTTCTCCTAAGAACTGTCTCATTTTCATAACAGCTCTGTTAAATTCACACTATCATTCTCAGGTTTTCAAATGAGGAAACTGAGGCCCAGATGGTTTACAGGGCTTATCCAAAGTCAGAAAACTGATAAATGGTGGGACCAGAATTCAGATCTGAATTGGGCCAACTCCAAAGACCCAGTCCTTCCCATGGCACCAGGCTGTTCCCTGCTGGTCAACAGCCCTGCCTCTCAGTGGACCAAAGCAGAGTTCTATACCATTCCCTAAACCCCATGCATCGGCTTTTGTCCTTGAGCAGCACCATCACGGCAAGTTTGGGAAAGACAGCAAAATGTATGCCCGGTGGCGAAAGGTTCAGCCCCACTCACGCAGGCAGAAGCCCCATACCTTGGTCTGCTTCTTCTCGGTGGCGTACACGATGGAGGTGCAGCACACCTCCGCCAGCTTCCGACCCTGCCCGTAGAAGGACCAGCAGCAGATCTCGTCGCCGATGACATCCTTGATGAAGAGCACACGGCCGTTGAAGCGCAGGGAGAGCTTGTCGAACAGCTCGATGTTTTTCAGCAGGTGGTCATCGGAGTTGCTGAAAAACCAGTGAGGGCCCGGGGGCCTGGGAGTGAGGGGGGTCCCAGCACAGGGGCAGGTGCTGGCCGGGATCTCTCCTCCCCTCCGCTGTTGTGCTCATGAAACGAGGAAGCGTCAAGATGCCAGAGGGACAGCGAGAGAAAGGGTCATGGGGCCCCCTTCGGGTTTGGGGGCCTGTGAGGAAAAGGAGGTGAGTTGGTTTTAAGTTAAAGCAGAGAGGACTGAGGGAGGGAGGTCTCCTCTTACCAGGCTGGAAGGAAGGAGGCTCGCTGCCACCTCAGCAGGAGGACCCCCCTTCCCTGGCTGTGGGGGGTGACGCTGGCAATACGTCTGCCCACGGGGAGTCCCTGAGAGGGTTTGGGTCTCCGAGCCTGCAGCCTCCTGTATATACTTAACTATGGCCTGTTGAGAGGCCACTGGGGGACAAGGGGGACACTGGCCCAGCTATGAAGAGCGAGGGCTGCCTGAGGAGGAGTCCCAGCCTTCCTCCAGCCCATAGAGAATGCAGGGAAAACACCTGGCCCGCTGCCTGACATGACACACGTTAAGAGGCTGTTTCATGTTCAGTCCCGTCTACATCCCAGCCAGGGCCCCGCATCGAGTTCCAAACGCCTCAGCTCTGATTTCCCTCCTACTCTGTTCTCTTCCCGAGACCCAGACTCACGCCAACTGTGCCAGGCGTGCAGGTGGCCTCCCTTGGGTCTGCTGCCTGATTTCTGTCTGCTCAGCCCTCTCTGCTGCTTCTGTGGCCCTTCCCTGGGCAGCGCACCCCACCCCTCGGCAGGTGCCCCCCCTACCTGGTGTAGGAGTACTTGTTGTTGCTTCTGTTGTATAGCAGCTTCACCACGGGCTGTGAGGGAAGAGAGCGTGAGGGCCAGGGGCCCGACACCCCCCAGCCCGCGGCCCTCGGCCATCCCTCGGAGGTCCCAGTACCTTGGTGGAGGATTCGATGAGCCTCTCCTCTTCCTTCAGGGATGTGATGACGGGGACGTTGCACACAGGCTGGTAGGAGTCCTTCTTGTCCTGGGTGACACACAGCCAAGAATCTTTTTTTGAGATCTTCTGTTTGCCAGGCTTAGCCAGGCTTTCCCCAGGAGCCGTCAGAGCCCCTCTGCCACGGCCACCCCCTACTTGTTGAGGAGGCATCAGATAGAGACAGGAGGCCCCTGGCAATAGAACTGCCAGCTGGCAAGCAGACCCCCAGTCCCAGAAACCTAAAATCCAGATATCTAGGCAGATAAACTAGAAGCACGGTCTACTCACACTGCCTGAGTCCATCACCTTATAAACCGACCGGCTGCCAGCTTGCTTGGCCTCGGCAACAGCTGGTGTGTCTAACTAGGTTTGGACTCATCAATCATACCTGCCACCTAGCCTTCCAGGAGCTGGACCCTACCTCCCTGAAGGAGGGGGCCCATCCCGACCTCATCAACCTGCCCGACTCTGCCTCCGTACCTGCAGGGCAGTCTGGCACATGTTCACCAGCCCCTGAATGAGGTAATATTTTGCTTCAGCCATCAGTTCCTTGATTTCTTGCCGGTTTTGAGGGAGGATGATGGTATCATCTCGGAGGTAATTCAAAATGGTGCCAAAGTGCTTTCCACATCGGTCTATGAGGATCCAGCCTAGGGATTCAGACAGGCCCCAGAGGGTTACTGTTTGCCTCCAGGTACCTCAGAGCAGGTAGCAGGCAAAGGCCACCTGACGAGCCTGGTGGTAGGTGATAAGGAGCACAGAGCCCACAGCATTGCGTGACGGGAGCGGGAACAGAACCTCCAGCTGTTAAGTCCATGGCTGCTTTTCACCCCTCCTCCCTGAAGCCAAGAACTGGCACATACCGTGGGAGACACAGGTCCTCCAGGCTCTGCAGAGGCCCACAGAATTTGTCTAAGCTCAAGAGTGCTCAGGCCCACCTCCCGGCAACACAGAAACACCCGGCCCTGCTTGCCTTTGGCCTGCTGCCCAGGCACTATGGCAATGGCTCTTTTGAGAATCTAGTCCTATGTGAATATTTTTAAAGTATGGATCTTCTCCCTGGAAAATATGTAAATACACAACATTCTATGTATAATTTCAAAGAATTCTGAAGCTCTACCAAGAACTCCAGGTGAAGGAGTCCTGCACTAGGTGAACAGGGAAAATGAATCTAGATTCCAGATCTGCCAGGCTTGAGCCATGCCCTGAAATCACTTCCTCAGGAACTTCTCCTTCCTTCCCCACCCCACCCAACAAGCCCCAGCACCTCACCTTCTTTGTCGGTCAGCACCTCCATGCGCCCACTGAACATGGCCTTGAGCATGGTGTCATGCCGGGTTAGCGCCCGCACGGTGGTGTAGTACAGGGAACCACCCACATTGAGCTGGACGTATTTGTTGCCCAAGCCTCCTCCCTTGAAGCCGCTTAGCTTGGGCTTGGCCCCTGACGCTGGGCACAGACAGGTATCGCCCGACATCTCCCGTTGCAGGTAGATCACCACACGGCAGGAGGTTGGCTTGGAAGGCCCCGCCGTGGTGGAAGGGTCACGAGTGAGTGGCCAGTGGAGGCCAGAGCCTCATACTCTCAGCGCTGTGAGCAGGAGATGGGAGAGAAGACAGGAGTCAGCAGAGGAGAGCCCTCAGCCAGGAGGGAACAGGAAGACAAACATTGACCATCCAGTCATTCTCTCCTTATGAGCCCAAGACTCCCTGGCGAGGCTAAAGCCCTAGGCAATGGCAAAAAAGACATTCCTGCTGTTCTTCATGGTACCAGGAACCAGGTCTGGGAGCACAGCCTCCCAGAACCCGATGCTGGTCACCTCATCAGTCTCCCTGAGACTTGGTCCAGCTCTGGGCGGCAAGGAGGCCAAGTAAACTCTTGGAGCTAATCAAAGACAGCTCCAGGAACAGACTGGGCAGAGCAGAAGTCCTCACCCTGGGGATCCACCAGTCAGATTCCAGTTGTTTTCTTCTCAGTGTTCCCAGGATCCAAGATTTCCAGCCAAACCTACTGGGAATCCAGCCAGCCTAGGAGTTTCCCAGGAGTCTGAGGGACAGGATGCACTTCCTTTCTAACGATTCCAGGCTCAGGAGCAGCCTGCACCAGCGCTTCCTTTGAGCACCACCCAGAAACTGGCTTCAGGAAGGCAAGTAACAGCAGCTTCAGGAGAACATGGATTGAGCCAGGCTGGAGGAAGCCGGCCAGTATTCCTGGCAGAGGTTACCCTAGCTCCAGCCAAGGTTTCCTGACCTTCCCCTTTTTTGGCATCAGCCCTGTCCCAAGTTCCTGAAATTGTCACCATTTTTCAGGATAGAACAACTACAGGATGGCTATTTTTGCTCCTTTTTCCTGAGAACAGGTCCAGCCTTATCTCCTTCTCTCTTCCTGCCCAACAAGAATGGGGAGAAAGGGCCAAAAAAGACCAGATGATAAATTTGAAAACAATTAGGTGATTTGGAAACTGAAACACTGACGGGAGTTTACAGGAGGGAGAAGCAAGCAAAGCAGAGGAGGGCAAAGCCAGATCACCCCTTATGATCTAGATTCTATACATGTTTTGGCTTTCTAAAGAAACACTAAAATTCATTCACTGAACGAAAACAAAAAGCAAACATTCTTTGCATGTTTATTATGTTCCAGGTACTATTCTAGACATTTAATATATATCAACTCATTTAATTCATTTGGCAATAAAACAATATTGAGTACCTACCCAGTTAAGCAGGAGGGATAAAGAGATGAAAAGATATTGTCCTTGACTTCAAGGAGGTCAAAGAAGCATGATAATGTCAGTTAACAAGAAAAAAAATAATAAGCGTTAGCATTTATCGTGCTCCTGCTTTGTGCCAGGTGCTGGGGATACAGAAGAGAACAAACAAGTCAGCCTCATAGAGCTTACATTCTAGTGGGAAGACAACAAACAAGAAAATGAATAAATAAGCAGGCAATTCCAGAAGGTGAGAAACGTAATAATAAAGATAATAAAACAGAGAGAGTGTCTAGGAAGAGGTACTAATTTAGATGGGGAGCCAGGGAAAGCCTCTTTGGGAAGGTGACTTCCCAGCTGAGCTCTAAGAGCATTCCAGACAGATGGAAGAGTAGGTGCAAAGTTCCTCAGTCAGACACAAATTTTAGGAACAGAAACAAGGCCAAGATGGCTGGTGCATAGAAAGAAGGGGGAAGTTGGCTGGATGTAAGCTCAGGGAAGGCAGGGGCTGGATCATATTGAAGAGTTTGGATTTTATACTAATTGCAATGGGAATCGATTGTAGGGTTTAGAGCAGGGGAGTGATATGATCTGAGATCACTCTGGCTACTGTGTAGAGAAAGGACCACAAGGGTGCAAGAGACCAGATGGGAAGACCGGAGGAAGCAGTAGTCTAGGCAAGAGATAATGAAGGCTTGGACTGCAGTGCTGGTAATGAAATCAGAAAAAAAGCGAAATGACCTAATTTCATCATCACAACTTGCAGAAATTTACCTCGTTATCTCTTTTAAGTGTAACCCAGAAGGGCACTGGTTTTCCCACGTTTACTGCTCCACTCTCTAAACAGTGCTTAGCACAATGCTATGCACATTTAAAAGTATTTGTCAGTTTGTTAGACTGAAATTGTCCCCGAAAAGATTTCGGTAGGTCCCTGGGAGGAATGTCCTAGGAAGGCCCAGGGCAGGTGCTGTGTGAAATATTGAATTCCTTTGGTGGCTTGTCATGTACGGATGAGCCCCCACCAGCATATTGCCCAATCAGTAAGTAAACTTGAATAGTATGAGGTCACCTTACCTTCCTCTGCCCACCCCAAAGGAATAAATCCACCCCTTAACAGGTTTTAACAAGTTCCCTATGTATTTTGTGTCTAGCCCAATTTCCCCAGGATCAGAGAAAAGGAGCTCACTAAAGGCTAGGCGGCTGCCAAGAGGAAGACAAATCCAAGCTAATCTATTCTTTTCCAACAAAGCAATTGCTTTGAGCCCCTGGATGACGTCAGCTCAGATTCCACCCGCTCAGATTCCGCCCAGGCCAATGGGTTCCAGGAATCCTGTGGCAGGTGACGCCCCAGAAAGTAACTCCGGTGAGAATGAAGTTTCCACTGAGAGCCTCAATGCTCTTCCTTCCGGACTTTGTGTGTGGATATTTGGGGATGTTAGGGGCGTATCCATGACACACTCGGCGAAGCGAATGGCAACCCAAGACGAATAAAGGACAAACAACCACGGCGGTGTTACAAGGTGGGGTCCTAAGGAAAGAAGGTCCCAGAAATTCGTCATACTGGGGATGGCGAGGGGAGGAGCCGATCTTGGCTAGAAAGGGCGGATCTAGCAGAAACCCGAGGTGCAAATCTCATGCTTTATCCAAAGGGTCTGGGGAAATTCATCGAGACCCAACCTCTCCGTGGCCAGTGTAGAGTCTTCCCCAGCCCGTACCCCTCCCTACTATCGAGAAACCAAGACCGGTTCTGACACCCACCCCCAGGGGAGGATTTCAGCTCTCCATCTCCCTTCGCCGTCCCACGCCTTTTCCCCAAGACCAGGAGGGACTTTCTTTGCTCAGCCCTGGACCCGTCCATCCCTTCCCCTAGGGCATGGGCCGGCTCGGCTCTCACCCTCCCAGGTGGCGCCTCTCCTCTCAGCTGGGTTGCAAGTCGACACCGTGCCGCCCCTAGACTGTGGCCGCCTGCCCTCCAGCAATCCCGGGCCTTAAACTCCCATCCTCTACCCGCTGACTCCGCCCCAAGCCAGCGGGAGCCTGAGACTATAAGACGGGGCAGGCCCAGCACCCAATCAGGGCGGAGGGAGGAGCCCCTGAGAGAATCCCGCGGTGAACGCACAGCTACTTCCGGCAGCCTTTCCGGCGCAAAGGCCTCTGGGTCTTGTAGGCAGCCGTCTCTCCTCTCAGGCCTCTGTTTCCCAGCAGGCTCTGCGGGTGTACGGGCTTACGAGGTCGGGAAGTGACGTTAGGCGTAAACAGGTTCTGCCGTAGCCGCTGCTGAGGCTGGCGGGCAGGACGCCGGCTGCCACTGACCGGAGAGAAGCTGCCTGCCGACGTCAGCCTGGGTCGCAGCCGCCGCCGCCGCTGTGGGGCAGACAGGTAAGCCATGAACTCCGGGTCGGGGGACGTGGGCGGGCCCGGGCCGAGATGAGCCTGACAGGCGCGCGGCCCGAGGAAAAGCTTTCCCAGGGTGAAAGAAACGTGGGAATTCCGCTCGGCTCTGGGAGCGGTTTTACCCCCGGCTAGGGCCTGGAGCTTTACGCGCTGATGCTCGCAACCACCTTAGGAGGAAACAGAGGCTCAGATAAGTTCAAGGAGTTTACGTAGTGAAGACAGCCAGCTCCATCACCCAGGTCTTCCTAATTTTCCCCACACCCCACGGATGGAGCCTGCTCGTAGCGCCCAGCGTGGGTCCGGAAGAGCCCGGGGGGCCGGGGGGCGGAGAGCGCGTCACCACCCTGATCTGCAGGGAGCTCAGTCCGGCTCTTGTGCCCGGTGCTCCTCAGGTGCGCGTGTGGTGGTAGTTGGGAGAGAATGCGGTAGTCGGCTGTGAACCCTCTGCCTACACTTCCTCTTCGGTCTGACCCATCTCATTCAACTATGTGCTTTCCAGCCGTGCAGCTGGCTCCGGCCGGATACACGGGAATCTTGCCTGACTCTCCTTCACTCCTCCCCAAACCCCTGCATTCAATCATCCTTTACTAAGTCCTATCAACTCGACTTACAAAACATCTCAAATCGGAACACTTTTCTTCAGCTCCAAGCCTTGGTTACTGAAATAGCTTGCTCTGTTCGTTGTCACAGTCATTCATGCCACAGACATTTGCTGAGTGCCAGTTCTGTGCAGGCACCATGCCAAATGCTCGGGTAACAGTGATGAACAAGATAGTTGTAGCTCCATCCTCTTATTCCCTCCAACCCATTCTCCATCCTGGGTTAGAGTGATCTCTCTAAAAGGCATATCTGACTATGCCACTCTGCTGGCTGCCCATTAATTACCCTTATGAGAAAATCCAGGCTCATTGCTGCAGCTTTCAGAGCCCTCCGCCGTCCAGCCCTAGCCTCCCCACCTCGCCTCATCCCGTTCCTCTCTTCCCCTTGCTCAGTGTTTCTACCACGCTAGCCTTTTGGCTCTTGGAACACATCAGATTTCTCACAGCCTCAGCATCTTCACACATGCTTTTCCTTCTGCCTGGAATACCTCCTCCCCCCTTTAACTTGAAAAACTTCTGGACACCCTTTAGGTCTCAGCGTGTCACTTTTTCAGAAGACTTTTGTTTACAAATTTTTTTTGTAATTTTGTTTACATATGAATTATGTCCTCCTCCTACGGCTTCACGTAGCACCATGTGCTTTTCTTCATACTGTTATCACAATTCATGATTATCTGTTTACTGTCTGTCCAGAGGTCAGAAGCTAAAGCATTAAAGCATTTTCTTCACTTCTCTATCCCCAGAGCAGGAACTCAGTAGATGTTTGTGAATAAATGCAAGCTCCCAGGGAAGAGAGTGGAAGTTGAAGCAGATCTTTGTGCCCTCAGGTTCCTTGAAACAGTTGTTCTAATTAATCAGCTGGTAGGTGTTAAATGCTTAGACTATATGTGTACATAGAACACATAGGAAGACAGGTCTTTTTTAAAAGCCCAGTTATAAGGGAGCTCTGGATGATTAAAATGTTTCAGAATAAAGATGCTAGCCAACTTACTTGAATGGGCTCCAGTGAGGCCAAAGGCCAGTGAGGCCAAAGGCTCACGGTCATACACAGCCAAACATACATTAGTTGGCCCACAGTGTTGGAAGTGGTTTTTTTTTTTTTCCTTGCTTAAAATTTTTGAATTAGATACTCTCCTTTAAAAATCAGATTTCATATATTAATCTGGATTTCTGGTCCTCTTGAAAATCAGTTCTTGCAAGAATGGAGCTTAATTCTTTTTAACCATTGCTCTTCCTATGGCACACCTACCCCGGGAAGTCACTCGCAGAATCACCCCATTCAGAACAGAACTTCTCTAAGGAAGCTGGAAGGGAATCAGGTGAGGCTGGGGGAGGTGGGAGGGAAGGGCTGGCGCAGGGCCAGTTTGTGGTAGCCTTCGGAACACCTGGGGTGTGGGAATTGGTATAGCAGCCAATGGCTAGACCTAAGTAGCATTGCCTCCCTTTTTAGACAGGGTATGTGCTCTCTTATTTTTATTTTATTTTATTTTGTGTGTGTATTTAAGCCAGAACGGGGGTGAGTTTTCAGTGTTTCCTTCCCAGAGTTGAGGCATCCTTTGGACCAGGAATGCAAGGTGGCCTGGGAAGGGAGACGTTATCTTTGCTGGTTCTCTTGTCTACAGAGAAAAAAAAAAACCAAACTCCTTAGCTTAGCACACGGGGTGTTTCTGATCTGGCTCCATCCGACCTTTCCAACTCCATCCTCTGTCTTTTCATCTTCTAGGCAGGATAGGCCCTTCCAGTGGCTTCATGCTCTTGTCCAGGCTGTTTTCTCTGCTTGGAATGCCTTTCCCTGGCCTCCTTATTGGTATGTTCTTGATGATATATCACTCCTTTTTGTGTTTTCTGCTAGAAAGAGACTGACTCCTTTGGGTCCCAGTTCAGGCAGCTGTGCCTGTGGCATACATTTTGGGTAATATTCTTACACCTGGCTTCTTATTTTTTTAACCTTAATTTTTAATTCGCTCAGATTTACTTGTCTTTTATGTTGTTCCTGTACTATATTTGAAAAGCTCTTTTATGTCCCTTTGGGTACATAGCTGTGGTTAAATAAATATGCTTATGGCTCACAACTTAGTTCACATGTCACTTCCTCACCCCAAGTTAACTGTTCTATTCTCCTCCACGCTTTAGTGATATTTCTGTAAAAGCACTTAACACAGTATAATTTTTCAGTGTACATGTCTGTCTTCCTCCAGCTAAACTCTGTGCTCCTCCAGGGCGGGCACCATGTTGTACTCATCTTTACCCCCAGAATCTAGCAGTGTTGGCATGTAGTAGGCCCTCAAGAAATGTGTGTTGAATGAACGATGCCTGTGACAAGCAACTGGACTTTATTCTTTCCTGACCCTTGCTCCTATGACACACCTCTTCCTGGCTGACACTGTCACCCCTTCAGAGCAGGACTGCTCTTCTCTAGGGAAGCTGGAAAGGAAACAGGTGAGGCTCAGAGAGGCAGAGGCAGAGGGAAGGGGGAGCCTTTGGAACATCTGGGTTTCTGGCATTGGTGTCGGGGGCCAGGAGTGGGGCTGGGCTGGATGCAGGCATTTCCTTGAGTGGCTGGGAAGTGATCGGGGATTGGGGCTGGTTTCTTTACAGCCATGGCCAAGGACATCCTGGGTGAAGCAGGGCTGCACTTTGATGAGCTGAACAAGCTGCGGGTGTTGGACCCAGAGGTTACCCAGCAGACCATAGAGCTGAAGGAAGAGTGCAAGGACTTTGTGGACAGTGAGTGCCATTTGGGGAGACATGGTGCCCCTCAGCTTTGTGCCCCGCCCCCACCCCGACTGCAGCTTTTGGCCCTGCCACAGTGGAGCTGCTGGCTCCCAGAAGGTTGAGCCTGGCCTTCATGAATTCCCATGTGCCACCCACCTTGTCTACCTGCCTTCTTGCGTAGTCCCAGAGCACCAATCAAAACAACACTGCAATGGAGAGAGGAGGGTATTTGTTTAGATATGCCATCTCAGGAACCTTAAACTTCAGAACTATGGCTTGGGGGTGGGAAGTGGAGTTATGATTTGATTTCTTGGGAGAAATAGTGTTCTCAGTGCCCGACTTGCCTTTATTGATTGATTGATTGATTGCCATGCCTCAGGGCATGGCCGTAAGTAAATAAATACTTCCCTGACCAGGGATCAAACCCGAGCCCCCTGCAGTGGAAGTGCAGAGTTCTAACCACTGGACCGCCAGGGAAGTCCCTGACTTGCCAGTATTTGGAGTGAAAATTTCTAGAGGCAGTTCAAAAGACTCATTTTTTTTTAGCTAGAGATACCCAGGATGCCTCCTGTCCCAGCAGCCAAGCAAACCCAGTAGCAGTGAATACAGAGCAGATCTAGCTAGAGCAGGGATTTCTGAGCTCTTGGACGTCTGTAGGCTGTGGAGAGAGCTTGACTGGTGAAAGGTAGCGTGGGTTCTCTCACCAGTCTTCTGATTGCTGTGTGCATCTCGTCCTACCCTCTGGGCCTTAGTTTACTCCTCAGTAACATGGGGTTCCACTACACCCAAGGACATTGAAAAAAGCAAATGCGAGATTAAGTCCTTAAATGCTTTGAGCTTTTTATTAGCTCAGGTCATAGGTGGAAAGCCCCTACCCCACCATTAACTGAAATCTAGTGTCTTATCTGAGGCTTGTCTAGAGGCAGTGTTCACGTCCTGGGGCGGTTCTTTCATGAACACAGCCCTTTGTGCCTCAAGATCCAAATATGCCCCAGTCCAGCGCTGGGCACCTGGCCACCCTTCTCTAGGTTCAGACCAAGGGTGTCAGACACCAAACGTTTTCTGACACAAATTAGAAGGGGCAGTTAGCCCTGCCCTCTTGCTCACGGGAATGCTGAGGGAGAGTGGTGATGCTGAGAAAATAAAACATTTTGTTTTGTTCTTTCCCCAAAAGAAATCGGCCAGTTTCAGAAAATAGTTGGTGGTTTAATTGAGCTTGTCGACCAACTTGCAAAAGAAGCAGAAAATGAGAAGATGAAGGTAAGATCAGCATGTGTTTTGTCTAAATCTTGGCCTGGTTCACTAGCCTCTCATCCTTCTGCCCTCTTGACTTATTTGGGGGTCAGGGGGTAGGGGAAGGGGGGCGGGGATTCTTTAATTAGAACAAGATTTTTAAATAAGAATACCTATGCAAATATTGAATGATTATGTTGTACACCTGAAATAATTCCTGGTCCAGTTAACCTACTATTGAACTCTTATATGCCAGTGTACTTTCCGTCATCGTTTCCTTTAATCTTCACATCATCACTGAGATAGGTGGTTTACCCTCATTTTATAAATGAAAAAATGAAGGCGTGCAGAGTGTAGATGACTTGGCAAAGGACACAAATGGCGCACCAAATGGGCCACTGTGTGCCAGGCTCTGGGGACACTCCTAGGTCTGCCTCAGAGCTGCAGTTCCGTTCTCACCAGGCACTTTGGGATCGTGAGGTTAAGCCTCTTTCTGACTTACTCCGAAAGCTCTGAGGCTCAACTTTCCCCACGCTGCGCCCCACCCTCCACCGGCCCCAGGCAGCGTCCCTTCCCCACTTGAGGACTTTAATGAAGCCATGGCCTTCTTTGGCAGTATCGTGTTTTTCTAGGCCATTGGTGCTCGGAACTTGCTCAAATCTATAGCAAAACAGAGAGAAGCCCAACAGCAGCAACTCCAGGCACTAATAGCTGAAAAGAAAATGCAGCTTGAAAGGTAAGAAGTTTTGACATAAAGCAAGTTCTTTACTGAATTGCAATTCTATTTTTCCTTTTCGAATGGTCACCTCTTGTCCTTATTCTTCATCGTTGTTCTCCCGGGAAGTGTCTTAACTTGTCATCCTGATTAAAATAAAAATAAAATTACATTTCATGGGAAAAAAATTTGTTACTATCAGACAACCTCTAGTAGTTTGAGAGCACGGACACTCAGGTAGCGAGTGTCCAGAGTTGGCTGGCTCTCTGAAAGGAAGACTCTCAGGGCTGGAGACTTCTCATGGGTGGCCCTAGGTAGGGCTTTGCCTCTTATTTTTTCTCTCTTTCTTGCCCTCACTAACTTCATTTTGAACTCACACCGTTTCTTGGAATCATCTAAATCACTTACATTCTTCTCTAGAAGAATTAAGTCCGTGGTTTATTTCATCCATTTTGAGGGCTTCTAACAATTTTGTTTTTCAGGTATCGGGTTGAATATGAAGCTCTGTGTAAAGTAGAAGCAGAACAAAATGAATTTATTGACCAATTTATTTTTCAGAAATGAACTGAAAATTTCATTTTCTAGCAGGAGGGCAAAAAAAAGAAAAAAAACCCACAACCCCCAAACCAAAAAAACCTCTGTACCAATCCAGTGACTTGACTAATGACTCAAGTGTGTTGTGTGAGATGGTGTGTGAGGAATGCAGCATCTCTGAAGGCAATAAAACAAATCTGGGGGAGCTTGTTTCAGACGTCAGTGCCTATCTGCAGGCGAACACCCAGTGGCCATTGTGGTCCAGGTTCTCACCTCTTGCATTCTCAGTCTGAACTGAGCAGCCTATAAACTTTTTTTGTAAATTCACAAAGCTTTGGAAGGAAAAGCAATAAATTATTATTTTCAAATGGCTTGATCTACCTCTTTTCCTGGTGCCCTTGAAATGTACATTTAACCCTTTGTAAGAGAACCCTGGACTCTAGCCCCTAGTCCACAAAACAAACCAGGCAGTGGTCAGCAGCTACCTTTATTTTGGCCAGACACACGAGTCAGACGATACTCCCAACAATCAGACCGTTAGGGCTTGTAAGCAAAACAGGCAAAAAGGGGGAACTAACCAGGACCAGCATCTACCATTTTCCATGTGTGTTCACAAGTCTTTTTTTTTTTTTTTTTGAGTTGGCCTCGAGTATGAATTTTAGAGAAAGCTAGCAGAATACCAAGTACTAACGTGAAGAGACCCTATATGCACACAGTGGACCTGTCATGCGCAGCTCCCCGCCACCCGTTGCCTTTGACTGGGAATGAGACCGGACACCAGATGTCAGAGTAAAGGAACTTATGTTAGGTGGTCTGTAAAAAGTAATAGAAGACTGAGGCTTGGAAAGAGGATAAACAAGAAGACTTTAAAAAAATCTCTTCCTGGGACAACCTGTTTAAGACAAATAATACACCTTCCAGTCTGACCCATTTCAGACTGAAGGTCATGCCAAGGTTGAACGTTAAGGAAAACTAAGTTTAACCCTCTTACAGAATAGCTCACCCCCACCTAGGTGTGGGGACAAGAAAACAGTTTTTAATGAACATCACAGAGGCACAGCTTCAAGCTTAAAAATGGCCTGAGACACCCCAGTGACACGCTGTAGAGTCATGAGTCAAAGGGTTAGTCACATGTATACTGTGGGTCAAATGACTCATGAACATGCCAAGTAGGCCATGTTGCTTGGAAGTTTATCTGGCTTCTGGTCTGGTCCTGCCTTTAGAAATCCTGCAATGGCACTTGGGCACACAGTGAGGCCTTTGGCACCACTTCGCTATAACCTAGCCCACACCCCTCTGCCCATCCTCAGGTGATCGGTCTGTTTGCGCCAGCGCCCTTGGAAGATGAGGGTGTGATGTGCCTCCTGCCAGTGCCTTGGCCGTGTGTGTTGCTGCTGGTGTGTTTCAAATACTACTGAAAACATGGGTTCTGAGCATTTTCCTGGTACTGGGTCCAACAGGAAACTGCCCCGTGGTCACCTCTCCCCTGGACCCAGGGTTATTTTTCCTCATTTTTTCTTTCTTTTCTCCTCAGACTTGTAGTAGGGGTTCTGCAACATGAAAAGCAGAAGTATAAGAGGGATGAGAAAGTAGGGCATGTAGACAGATATAAGGAATAGTCGTTCGTGGAAAGTCTTAGGTCCTTGTCCTTTGAAACAACTGGCTTTGGAGAAATCCTCGAGTAGAACTGTGGAGAGGATTGGAATCAGAGTTGTCATCGTTTGAACCGAGTAGATGATTGCAGGGGTGCGGATCCACCTGCAGCCTCCTGAGGTCATCGAGGAGAGAAAGAGATAAGGGTTAGATCTGCTCATGGCTCCAGGTATGTCCACAACATCCTCCACCCTGTCTCTGCCTGCTCCCTTCAGCTGAATCATTCTACCTCCTTTTCCAAGTGGAAACAAATGGGAAACTGGATGTGATATAATAATGCCCAACGTGCAAACTTATGTGACAGCTGGAGCCCTAGCCACTGACTGCCAAAGAACACTGGGTGGTGTCAGAATTAATTCAGAAAAACTCTAGGGCAGTTAAATGGCCATTACTAGTTAAACCGGGTTGGTCCAAAATGCAATTGGGGGGAGGGGAGGAGGCGGGGCAGCCCTGTCAGCAACATCTCTTTGCTCAGTAATTATATATAGGTGAGAGGGATCAAGAGATTCTGCTGAGATGGCTTGGGGGTTCCAGTGGGAAAGAAGCTGTACAAGCTTAGTTACCATGAACACTTGTATGGCCACCTTCTTTTTAAAAGCATTCGTCATGGGGACACTGTAAGAATAATTTTTAAATGAGAAGTTAAGCCATTTAGAGATTAGCTTGATGCTACTGCTTAAAAGCCAGTATGATACTACCCAAAGCAGAAAAGTAAAAGCAACAACAAAAAAGAAATTCTGTTGGGGGTGGGGGGTGGAGGGGAGGGACAATAAAAAGGAACAAGTTCAAACTTGAAAGTAGCCTCAGGTTTCACGTGTGTGAGAGATTTCCAGTTGACTGAGGCAGTCCTGCAGCCCAGCTGACCACAGACACTAGCTTGAGCCATGTTAACGTCCCTATACAAGATCTGTCCTGGCCGTTCCCACCAATCCTGTATCACCCTCATACAGCCTCCAGGGACCACTCCCCTCTCCCTTGGTAAAACATTCCCAAAAGATTTCTGGGACCTGGTTTCAGAGCAGAAATGGGATTTCCCCATTTACTAACCTTTGAAGAAGGCATATGTTGCGATGGGAAAGAAAGGCAGCTGAAACACAAGCTCGCAAAACAGGAAGGACTTAAACCACACCGGGGGGTTCTGTAGCAGGGCGTCTTTGAACTCCTCAGTATACCACTGCCGCAGGTTTCTCAGCTGGGAAAAGATGAGGATCACAATGAATACAGCTACGTTGGCAGGACAGGCTTCAGCAGCTCCAACCCGCTGGCGGAGCCTCTCACTACCCAGCTCCCTTGGCAGGACAGGCTTCAGCAGCTCCAACCCGCTGGCGGAGCCTCTCACTACCCAGCTCCCTTGGCAGCAGACGGCACACCCAGCTGGCTTTTGTGGTGCAGCCTAGATGGTCATTTAATAAAAACTCACTAGCTCTAACTCAAATGTTACCTTCTCCCAGCAGCTTTCCTCAGCTCTTCCAGCCCCTGTGTGCTACCCAGCATGTCTGTGATAACACATATCCAGGTGTGGATATCGTCAGGAGCAGCAATGTGTGGCACTTAGTAGGCTCTCAGCTGAACACACAAACGTGAAGCATCTGCCAACAATATCCTTCTTTATAAAGAAATGACGTGAAAACCATCCTGACGTTTGTCCTTTCAAAATAGCAACTGCACAGCAAGCTCCAAGGGCCAGATGGCCTCAAATACGGAAATAAGTTTCCTTGTCTTTTTTGGGGGGCGAGGTGCGGGGGTAAGTGTAAGGGAGGTAAATCTAACCTCTGCGAAGTTGCAATTTTAGACAATTTAACTTATCCCCAAATCTCAAGTTCCTTGTCATTCTTTACCCCCCTAATTCTAAAGTTTTTTCTGTTTTAGGAGATCAGTAGTATACTCGCAGAGGAACAGGCTCTGCCTCACTCTGGAGAGTGAGTGGTCTCAGTTCTAGCTTGGGCCCCACCTTCGTGATGGCACTGTCAAATCAAAAGATGCAGATCCATGTAGACGAGGCTGCAGGCAGGGGAAGGAAGCAGGAGGGTTTGAGGCTGCCCATTCTGTGCTCTTTTAAGAGCCCAAAGCCTAGGGCTCTCCACACTACATAGACTACTGAAGGTCTGTCACATTTAACCTCCTGGAGATGGCATCTTGATATTATGATAAATCAAGACAACTTCCAAGATAAGAATTTGGCTTACAATGGAAAATCCAAAGATACTTTTCCTGTTAATTTTTAATCTAAAGATAAAGGCTCACTATTGTGAAATAGAGGCCTCTCTGCTGCAAGTGAGCTTTAAGCAAACATCCAGAAACAAACATTCTGTTAGCATAATATTAATTACAAAAAGGCCTTAGCTAGATAATCAATTTATTGACCAAGTGATCTTGAATTTGTATTTGACTTGAAATTTAAATTCACAGCAATATCCTTAGCTTCCTTCTAAGCACTTTTCAGGATGGTAATGTGGTAGAAAATATTCATAAAGTTTAAGTCACTGCACCTCTCCTGGGCTCTATTTTCTCATCTGTAAAACAAACAACTTGGACTAAATGTTTTTTAAGATCCTTTTTTGCTTTCTAGATTTACTTCAAAAAAATATTGGAAGGATCTATTTTTAAAGATTTAATGCAGAATTTAAAAGGCATTCTGGTTCATTTGGGCTTCCTTGGTGGCGCAGTGGTTAAGAATCTGCCTGCCAATGCAGGGGACATGGGTTTGATCCCTGGTCCGGGAAGATCCCACATGACACGGAGCAACTAAGCCCGTGTGCCACAACTACTGAGCCTGTGCTCTAGAGCCCGCGAGCCACAAATACTGAGCCCACGTGCCACAACTACTGAAGCCCGTGCGCCTAGAGCCCGTGCTCCGCAACAAGAGAAGCCACCGCAATGAGAAGCCTGCGCACTGCAACGAAGAGTAGCCCCTGCTCACTGCAACTAGAGAAAGCCCACATGCAGCAACAAAGACCCAACACAGCCAAAAACAAATTTATTTTTAAAAAAAAGGCATTCTGGTTCATTTGAACTTCACTTTCTATTTAATTTGTATACATTCAGATCCACCTATTTCATAAATCCAGGCAGATTTGTACAACACTGTAATTTCTAAGGGCTGCAGGATGATAACAGCAAAATTTAAAACAGTTGACCCTTGAACACAGGTTTGAACTGTGCAGGTCCGCATATATGCGGATTTTTTTCAATCGGTGGCTGGTTGAATTTGAAGATAGGGAGGAACGTGGGTATGGAGGGCTGACTATAAATTGTACGTGGATTTTCGACTGTGGAGGGTCAACACCCTTA
Organism: Balaenoptera borealis; assembly: GCF_965194805.1. Lineage (NCBI taxonomy): Eukaryota > Metazoa > Chordata > Mammalia > Artiodactyla > Balaenopteridae > Balaenoptera > Balaenoptera borealis. The sequence continues at coordinate 45,083,208 of NC_138879.1, read as the reverse complement.
ACCCCCAAGCAGAGTGATGAGCATGGTACCCAGGGGCTGAGTGCTGGCTCTGGGCAAAGCACTTAATCTCACTAAACTTGTTTCCCAATTATAGCACCTACCTCGCTGTTGGTAAGATAAAAAGAGTTAATACTTACAGTCATTAGAACAATGGCTAGCACAGTAGATGTTAAGATTACTTAATTGAATGTAATACATATTTGGAGAAGTTCAATTTAATCCTATTAAAATCTCAGCATGCAACTGGTCATTAATAACTATTAGGTAAGACCCCAAAAAAGGTAGTAAAACGGTTTCCATTTATAACTGACTCACATTTGCCTCAACTTACCATTGTTATCCATTAAAATATTCACCTGGCCTACGCACATGGATTTCTAGACCAAAGCTGCTACTGAACAGTCTTGCACTCCTCTTAGAATGAGCGCACAAACTGCTTTCAGCATCTAGATGCTCACTTGTTTTCCCTTATTTTAACAGAAGCAATGCTACCCAGCTGCAGATGATACTACAAAATGCTTCCCATCCTCTCCATGTTCTAATCCAAACTAAATTCTTATTGTTTCATAGTAAGAGTTTTTCCAAGTGTTGATCTGATTCAAACCAAGAAAGATATTTGCAAATTTTAGCCTAACCATTATGTGATCTCCACAAGCTTTTTAGTTCTAGGAGAAATTCCTTCTATTTAGGGAGGAAAAACACAACAGATGTTAAAATTTGGCATTTTTTCAAAGAATCTGAAAATAACTCAGGGCTTTTATTATTTCCCCATACAGAAGCAACAAAACCATCATTGCCCACCCCAAAGCAACAATAGTGAATAGAGACACAGGCCTTCCAAGCTGGGAGGCCCCTGTGTTACTAAGGTCTTTAAACAGTATCATAGACAGACAGACAGACAGACAGACACACACACACACACACACAGTTACAGAATTTCTGGTCAGATCCTGCCTATGTTGGCCCTTGACCTTTTACAACAGGTCAACTTAAAAAAATAAAGCTGAGAAAACTACCAATCAAATATATAAGTTTAAATGGGGTTTTTATGATTTTGGAAACATTTTAATTGTATCTTGTGAGTGGTGAGCAAGAACTTGTGGGAATGGCACATTCAGAAAAGATAGGGAAACCAACAGCTGTTAAGTCTGGAACGGTTGGCTACCTGGAGTAACATAACTGTTATGTACGTATGTATGTATTTATTTATTTTGCCTGTGCCGGGTCTTAGTTGCGGCACTCGGGATTTTCCTTGCGGCATGCGGGCTTCTTAGTTGCGGCAGGTGTGTGGGATCTAATTCCCCGACCAGGGATCGAACCCGGGCCGCCCAGATTGGGAGTGCGGAGACTTACCCACTGGACCACCAGGGAAGTCCCATGACTGCCTAGTATTAAAGGGACTCATAACATCAGAGATGGTGAACAGGCAGCCTGCCTGAGTTCTGTTGGCCACACAGACTTTGCACAGACATGGCTCTCCTTTCTTCGAGGCAACTAATAGCTAGTGCAGAGCTGTGACGACCTGTTTAGAAGGATCATGTACCACTTGGGCCTGTGTCATAGGCTGAATAATGGCTCCCAAAGACATCCACATCTTAATCCCTGGAACCTATGAATGTAACCCTATTTGGCAAAAGTGACTTTGCAGATGTGATTAAGTTAAGGATTTGGAGATGGGAAGACTATCCTGGTTATCTGGTGGGCCCTAAATGTAATTACAAGTGTCCTTATAAAAGCTGGGCAGAGGGAGATTGGACTAAAGAAGAAAAGGCAGCAAAGTGATGACCGAAGCGGAGATTGATGTGATGTGGCCACAAGCCAAGAACACCCGCAGCCACCAGAAACTGGAAGAGGCAAGGAACAGATCCGCCACTAGGACCTTCAGAAGCAACGAGGCCTACAAGACTCATTTCAAACTTCTGACCTCCAGAACTGAAAGATAATAAATTCGTGTTGTTTTAAATCACTATATTTTTGTAATTTGTTACAGAAGCAATAGGAAACTAATACATCTTGTATATGTTTGAGCTTGTGATTTAACTCCTCTCTCTCCTACTTGACAGTTGAAGCTACAGAGCCCTGACTTGCCCAAGGAACTCAAGAAGTTCTTGGAAGAACCAAGTCCCCAGACAATGCTCTTGCCACACACAACCTACACTTTTCCCAGGAAACGGTAGGTCAGAGGTCTTCCCAGTTATGCTTGGAGCTAGAAACAAACCAGACTACGGAGTGGGGGTTTATTGTTGAGCAGTGGCTCTTAACCTTTTGGGGAGGGTCAGACCCCTGGAAAAGTTGATTGAAGCTATGGAAAGCAAGGCACACACAATTTTGCATACCCCATTAGGGGTTCATGGACCTCAGGTTAAGAACCCCTGCTCTGCAGAGAAAAAGCAATTAAAGAGAAATAGAGGTAAAATCAAATCTTTAGGTAGACACGTCAGGCTTGCCTATAGTTCTGCAGACAGATTGGAGAAGTGTAGAACTGAGGACTGGAATTCCGTGATAGAAGGTTATAGGGTCCAGACATGAAAATAAAACTCAATAAATAAAAAGCATTTAAAGCAAAAGTTAAAGTTTGGGGTAAAGAATGCTCTCCAACAACCAGGAAATGGGGCTTTCGCCTCCGTTTCTACTCAGGTGATCATTCTTGCTCAAATCCAATAAAAAAGGCCGATTTGAAAAGGTGTCGTTTACTTATGAGCTTTTTAAGTTGCTGGATCCTAATCTTGAAATCAGGACGCTCTGCGAATGTCCCTTAGAGGGGTCTAACACTAGCGTTATTTCTTTGGGATTAGTCGGTATTTTTAAAGCTCTCCCAAGAAACACAACTTTAAAACAAATCCAACATGTGTCCATAATTTATACACTGGTTCATCCAGGCTACTTCCCTCAAATACTGACAACTGACCAGAGCTGGGGTGTGGGAGTCTTAAACCCAGGGAAGAACTATCCTTAAAAGGAGCAAGGTGTTTGGCCCCAGGAGCTTTGGGGAAGCGGCTGGGAGAGACAAAGAAAACCCCGAGGAAGAAGTCGAGTTGAAGGGTAAGGAGGGGCCGGAGCGCCGGCGGGACCCAGGAAAGCAGGAGGGAACCCTGAGTGGGCGAGGCGGGGCGCCAGGCCGGAGGAGGGGAGATCACGGGGACGCCGGGTCAACCGCTACGCCGAGGGGCGCCAACCTCGGCGACCGGCGGCCAGGACAGACGGCGCCCTCACCTCCACGGGGTAGAGATCGCGCGGCAGCACCGCCTGCAGGTCCACGAGCAGGGTGATCGGGATGTGGGAGAGGAAGTAGAGGCCCAGCAGCCACTCCAGGCCGCGCCGGGCGCCCAGAGGCCCCATCATCCGTCGGTTGGGCAGAGCAGGAGCCTAGACTACGCTGGAGGGAACGCAACGTGGGAACAAGCCCGCAACCGCGCCATCACAGGACCCCCCCGCCCCGCCCCGCCCCGCCCCGCCCCGCCCCGTCTCGAGGGCGACGCCGGCCGCTCCCATTGGCTGAGAAGCCGCGCGCGGGCCGGGAGCGTCCGCCGACGCGGCCAGCGGACCGTTTCCATTGGCCGCGGGGAGCGCCGCGTGACGTGGGGGCGAGGCTGCTCGGCCGCCGCGCGGGGCCGCTCCGGGCGCTGGGCTTGCACAGCCAGAGGTCTTGCCTGTCGCGGGGCCTGTCGGCCTTCTCTCCGCGATCGCGTGCTATCCGTGGCCCTTTCGCTCATTACTCTTCGTTCCTTCGCTCCATCCGTTCAGTGCTTGCTGGGAGGCTCCTGTGTGCCCGGCCGTGGGCACTTACGGAGATGGAGCGCCCAGTGCAGTGGGGTGTCAGTCAACAGGGCCGGGCGGACAGTGCGTGGTGGTCCGGGCCGTGGCGGCAGTCACGGGCCGTGGGAACAGCGGACAAGATCCCTGTCCCTCCGGAGTTAGGGTCCCGGAAGCCTTCTGAAGGATGTGTAGGAGGCAGCCAGCCTCAATTAAGAAAGAAGCACGGGGATATAGTAGGAGGTAAAAATGATAATTCTTGGTGATTGGCTGTGGAGAATGAGGGAGGCTCAGTGATTCATTTTTATTTTGCAAATATTGATCTTTAATTATATGCTGGGTCCGGGTCTGCCCTGGGACAGGATGGGTGGGACTGCCATTCACTGAGAAGAGTGACGAAGAGAAGGAGTGAAGAGAAGGTAATTTGGTTCTGGCCATGTTGTCACTGAGCGGTAGCCTCTGCGGCATCTGAGTGGAAAAGTCTAGCAGGCAGTTGGATGAACATGTCTGAAGATGTAGATTTGTGAGGCATCAGCGTTTGATGGGAGTTGAAGTTTTGAGAGCAGAAGGCCTGTGTGAGATCTTAGGTGACCTGCAACCTTAGGGGTCATGGGACGAGGGAGCTGAGATACAGGTAGACAGCAGGAGTGTGATGTCTCAGAGACACGGGCAAGGAGGGAGGGTCAGCTGTGTCAAAGCAACACCGGTGACCTTGTGTGAGCAGCTGTGGCTGGTGGAGGCAGGAGCCTGATGACAACAGGGCAAGGAGTAAGGAGATGGGGAAATCGAGGCAGGGAGCTAGATATCTGATTGTGAAGGGGAAGAGAGACGGGGCAGTGGGTGGAGGGAGATGTGCTCAAGAGAGGGCTTACGTATGTACTTTTCAGATGAGAGAGACCGGAGTACTTTCACTTGTTTAGATGCTGCTTGAAGTTTCTCAGTCCGGGGAAAGGTTGTCCATGTAGGAGGACGAGAGCAGGAAATGTGGCTCGAGGCTGCCGAGGAGCTGGAGAGAATGGATCAGCTTTAGGTCAGAGGAGTGCTGTGCTCCCCAGGGTGGGCCCCGTGGCACTAGGACAGAGAATTGTGGTCAGTGTAGAGGATCCAGCTGAGATGTGTGGCCACTGATCTGGAGGCCCCACTCTCCTAGGCTGTGTGCTTTTCTCCATCATGAGATCTGCAGAGAAAAAGGCTGTTCGACTCGTCCAGGGTTGGGGTTAGAAAGACAGTGGTGATGTTGAGAAGTTGAACAAGAGAGTGATTGAAGAGACGGAGCCCGCAGTTCAAGCAGGATAGGGAGTGAGTGACATAAGGCCAGAAGGGGCTGGTAGATGGGGAGAAATTGGAGAAGTGAATGGATTTGAGGCCTTGCTGAGGAATAAGCGCTAATGTGATGGGAGTAACTGGATGAATGGGCCAGAAGGTTGGGAGAGTATGACATGTGGGTACAAGTGTGTGGGTTCCGGATCTCAGAGGTTCTGCCCATGGGAAGCTGTGGCTGAAATGGAGTGGAGGGGAAGGTATTTGGAGATGAAGTCAAGGGACGGAGAGCTCAGGGTGTGGGATGGATGGACCACAGCGCCGCCTTGGATGGTGGTGGCAGTCGGGTGGAGTCGGCTGTGAGCCCATTGCCAAAGTCTTGGGTATGTAAGGGGAGTGATCAGGAGGGAGGTGGGCATGGGCTGAGGTCTGGCTTAAACCTCGGAGAGTGGAGGGGAAATGGATGTGGCCTTGGGGAGCAGGGAGGCTGGTGACCCCACCTCCTGACCCTGAGCTAGTGGACTGTGAGAAGGTGAGCAGCCAGTGCTGGGGAGGCCGTGGGGAAGCCGAGCCCTTAGGGGCAGGGGAGCTACGTGTCATTTACTGCAGGAGGTAAGGGCTGAGGGTGTGGAGGGCTTTGTGAGCCCCACAGTAGAGGGGTTTGGGCTCTGGAGAGGAGGGGGGTGTTTACTGGGGAGGAGAATCAGAGCAGGGTGGAGGGAGAGCACAGCAGGAGAGGCAGTGGAGGTTCCTTCTGGGGTGGTGAACAAGGGATAAACATTGTGAGAACACAAAGTTCTGGCATCCCCAGGGCCTCTAGGGGGTAGGCTGGAGCGCTCCTGCACAGCTGTACTCAGGAGGGGGCCTGGCAACAGCGCGCCCTCCTCCCCCCAAGAACGGCTTTCAGGACATGGCAGACACCTTTTAAGCTGTAGTCCGTGCTGACTGTAACTGCTTGCTAGGGGGAGGGAGCGTGGGGCCCCTAGGCTGGGATTTGCCCAGGGAATGAGATGAGTGTGCAGCTGTTAAAGTGACTTCCTCCAAAAGCATCTCACTCAGCCAAGTTTGTTATCTGTAGATAAAGATTTTCAAGGCCAAGCACGTCTGGAAGGCTCTCCATCCAACAGAATCTGTCCAGCTGCTGTCTTATGTTTGAAATTCCTTTAGTGGGGGAACCAGAGCTTGACAAGGTCAGATAAGTAGTAGAAGATAAATGGCCCTGGGGAGGGGACAAGGTTAATCAGCAGATTCTCACCAAAAGCAAGTGTTGAGTGAAAGAATGACTTAAAAAAAAAAGTTCCTTCTGAGTGAGAAGAGGTGATGTTTAGCACCTTTTGAAAATTATTTGTATTGTGATGAGACGAACACCACTATCCCGACAATGGACCCCGCAGTGGTGGAAACAATTCTAGCCCGTAACCTCAGCGGAAAAGTGCTCGCAGAAGGCCCGCGCTAGACCTGCCACCTTCCTCTTGGGCAGCAACTATGCAAGGCTCTTTCCTCTCCTCTCTGCTTTTGTTTCACTCTTCCCTCTCCTTAAAATGCACCCACCCTCCTCACCCCACCCCTGCCGGCCTCCCCATTCTTAGGTGTTTTAAGTTCCAAAGGGCTGCTGCCCTGATTGCCTCTGTCTGGGGGATCGTTGCTGTCTCTGAACCTCCGAGGCATTGCCTCTGTCATGTTCATTCTTTTCACTCTGAGCAGCACTGATCTGAGTACATGTCTGCACCATTTTAGGTGAACAGTTCAGTGGCATTAAGTACATACATGTTGTTCTGCAACCATCACCACTGTCCACCTCCAGAACTTTTTCATCATCTCAAACTGAAATTCTGTACCCATTTAACAATAATTCCCCCTCCCCCTCCCTCCTCTCCCCAGTAACCCCTATACTATTTTCTGTCTCTTTTCTAGGTACCTCATATAAGTAGAATCATTCAATATTTTTCCTTTTGTGTCTGGCGTATTTCACTTAGCATAAGGTCTTCAAGGTTCATCGATAGATCATGTATCAGCATTTCTTTTTTTTAACTAAAGTATAGTTGATTAACTAAAGTAAAGTAATGTTTTGTTTCTGGTGTACATCTAAGCGATTCAGTTATTTATATATTCTTTTAGAATTCTTTTTTATATATCCTTTTAAATAATACATATATTTTTCATATTCTTTTTCACTATGGTTTATTACAAGATACTGAATATAGTTCCCTGTGCTATATAGTAAGACCTTGTTTGTCTATTTTTATGTATATTAGTTTATATCTGCTAATCTCAAACTCCTAATTTATCCTTCCTCCCCCTTTCCCCTCTGGTAATCATAAGTTTGTTTTCTATGTCTGTGCGTCTGTTTCTGTTCTGGAGATAAGTTCATTTGTATCTTTTTTTTTTTTTAGATTCCACATGTAAGCAATATCATATGATATTTGTGTTTCTCTGTCTGGCTTACTTCACTTAGTATAATAACCTCTAGGTCTATCCATTTCACTGCAAATGGCATTATTTCGTTCTTTTTTATAGCTGAGTAGTATTCTATTGTTTATATATATATATAAAATTCTATATATATATATAGACAATATATTCTATTGTTATATATATATATATACACATACATACACATACACATCTTCTTTATCCATTTATCTGTTGATGGACATTTAGGTTGCTTCCATGTCTTGACTATTGTAAATAGTGCTACTATGAACATAGGGGTGCATGTAGATCTAATCTCTGGAGACGAGCAGATCATTGGTTGCCTGGTGCTGATGGAAATGGTTGGGAAGGGGACAAGGGAATATTCTGGGTGATGGAAATATTCTGTATCTCGATTGTGGTGGTTGTTACATGGGTGAATATATTTTTCAGAAGTCATAAAACTATATCCTTAAATTAAGTTTTATTGCATGTTATGCTAAGCTCATAAAAAGTCACTTAACATCATTAGTCATTAGAGCAATACAAATCAAAACCACAATGAGAAACCACCCCACATCTAAGGTAACTATAATTTAAAAAGCAGCAACAACAGAAAATAACAAGATTAGAGAGAATTAACAAGTCTTGGGGAGAATGTGGAGATACTGGAACCCTGTACCTTGCTGGTGAAAATGTAAAATGATGCAGCCACTGTGGAAAACAGTTTGGTGGTTCCTCAAAACGTTAAAATTACCATATGACCTGGCAATTCTACTCCTAGGTCTGTACCTAAAAGAACGGCAAACAGGGATTCAAACAGATACTTGTACTGATACATGAATGTCGATAGCAGCGTTATTCACAATAGCGAAAAGGTAGAAACAAGCCAAGTGTTTATCGGTAGATGAATGGATAAACGAAATGTGTTATATACAGTTGACCCTTGAACAACATGGGTTTGAACTGCATGGGTCCACTTATACTTAGATTTTTTTCAGTAAATACATACTACTACATGATCTGTGGTTGTTGAATTCATGGATGTGAAACCAAGGATGCAGAAGGCTGAATGTAAACTTTACACAGATTTTTGGCATGGAGGGTCAGTGCTTCTCACCCCTGTATTGTTCAGAGGTCAACTGTACTTACAATGGAATATCATTCAGCCATAAAAAGTAATGAAGTTAGGATACATGCTGTAACATGCATAAGCTTTAAAAACATGCTCAGTGAAAGAAGTTGGATACAAAAGGACAAATATCTAGGAAAGGAGAATTCTTAGATTAGTGGTCGCAAGGGACTAGGAGGAGGGAATTGGAGTCATTGCTTAATGGGTACAGAGTTTTGTTTGGGGGTGATGACAAAGTTTTGGAAATAGTGGTGATGGCTGCAGAACATTGTGAATGTAATTAATGCCACTGAAATATACACTTAAAATGGTTAAAATGACCAATTATCAAAGAAATAAAAAGAAACAATTTTTAATTTAAGCAAAAGTTGAAAGCAAAAAAACATTAAGGTTTTAATTTTGTAAAGGTAATGGTTCTCAGAGATATAATTTGATACTTTTATCTCTACCTGCCTACCCTACGTTTTCACTGTGATGTCTGAGATGCCTCCACCTCAGCTATGTCCAAAGCCATGACTTTCTGCTTCCACTCTGTTCCTCCAGATTCCTTGCCCCATAGTTGACCCCTTCTCTTGTTTCTCAGGCCCAAACAATGGCATCATTCTTGGCTCCTTCCTTTTTCACAAACTCCAGATGTGAATTGAAGAAAAATAAAGCTGATTCTATCTTTGAAATATATCTAGACCTACCCATATATGAGCACTTGCTTTATTACAGTATTACTACTGGTGAGCGGCGAAGTAGATTTTCAGTAAATGGTGCTTAATCAGCTGACAATCTAGATGGGATGAAATCAAACAAAAATCAGTTCCAAGTGAATTGTGGATCTAAATGTGAAAGGCAAGATAAACTGGAAGATGACATAGTAGAATATCTTCATGATCTCAGGGTGTGCAAAAATCTGAGGGCAGAAAAGTTTGGTCTGCTGTGTTTATGCTGTATCTCCAATGTAGACACCCAATATTTACAGAATGACCATAAAAGAAACTTCAACATTCTCTTGAGCGATATACACACATACAAGTACTTGGATCATTGTGAAGACACACAATGTTCTTAAAGGTAAGATTTAATGTCATAGAAATGTCACTTCTCATTAGTCTATCATCTAATGAAATCCTGATTAAAAACCCATTCAGGGAATTCCCAGCGGTCCAGTGGTTAGGACTCCATGCTTCCACTGAGCAATGAGGTGTGATAAGGCCTACCAGGAGGTAAACAATATTTTAAAGCCACAATTACCATTTTGTTGAATCTAGGACACTGTGTATTATAAGGTGCATCACTGGTTCGTGTGCCACTAAGAAAAACTGCCAACTAGACTATGACTTCTTAGATGCCTCCTGACTCGAAGATCTCAGAAGTGTGAATGGCATTGACGCGTGGATTCTCAGACATTAACAAAAAAAAACCTAAAATGCCAGAATAGACCCTAAAATGTACGTGATTAGTAGAAGATTAATATTGCAGATAGCTGGGAAAAGAGGGATCTTTCATCGACTGGTATTGAGAAAATTAGGTGGTCATCTAGGAAAAAAGCCTCCTATCTCACACCTGATGCACACACACACACACACACACACACTCTCTCTCTCTCTCTCCAGCTGGACCAAAGATGCGAAACCAAAAAACAGTTGTAGAAGAACTTGAGGGATAATAATTTTTATATTACCAGAATAGGGAATAGCTTTCCAAATATGTCATAACTTGAGAAGCCACACAGAAAGACTGACTTCTTAACACAGAAAGACTGATAATCTGACGTCTTAAAAGCAAAACCCAGAGGCAAGGCCGACACTGCCCCACAATGTAAGTGAAAATACAAAAGGTAAGCTGGGAAGTAGCCTGGCCGCTCCTCCCACAGAGGCCTTGACCCACTGCATCGTATTTCCAGGGTCCTCATTCTCCCCAGGCTCGCACTCACATGGCCACTGCCAGTGCCAGTCTATGTGGGACCTCAGCCATCTCCTAAAATTCGAGGGTTATTTTATACCAACATAGTGGGTTGAACGGTGGCCCCAAAAGATGTGTCCCCTAGAATGTACAAAGGGACATTTTCTGAAAAAAGGGTCTTTGTGGAATGAGTGAAGGATCTGAGATGAAGTCATCCTGGATTAGGAGGGAGGAAAGCGCTTGGAGCCCTACCAGTGACAGCACGCATGCCGAGTTGCAGGCCACATGGGATGGTCGGATGGTCCTGGCCTGGGTGCTCTTCTGGAAGTTTCCATTTACTACCTGAGCTACCCCTCCGCTCCTGGACCCCACTGCCTGGGGAGAACTTACAACAGCAGGTACAGGTGACACATCCTCTTTAACAGGTGGCAGCCCAGCAACTCCTGCAAAAGGTCCGGCAGAGGCCCACTCAGACTGGGCCATCCGCATGGCATGGCCCCTCACTCCCAACCACCAGCCCAGCCCCACAGCCGCTGACAGGGCTGCAAGTAAGAGCTGCAAGCGCTCTTGCTGCCTGGGAGGGTGTTTCCAGACCTTGATCCAGGCACACCTGGGAAGGTCTGGCCGGCTGAGTCAGGCTGCCCAGATCGGCCAATCATTGCCCATCGGGCTCATAGTTGCAGAAAATGGGCCTTGCTGCACCAGCCAGGTCCAAGGAACAGGTGTGAGGTCCTGAGGATCAGGATGGACATGGGGCTGCAGCTCTGGCTTGTTTTCTAATCATTTTAACTGACCCATGAGTGGGAGGCAACTGCAAGAAGACCCTCTCCTCACGAGAGGGATCTAGGAGTCAGGGAGAGGAGGGGTGGTGGGCGGAGACAGAGGCCTGGTGCCTGGGTGCAGTGGAAGCCTCTGGAAGAGCCAGTGGAAGGAGGCTGCACAGAGTGAAGGCCAGGGTCACAGACATGTCCAGGAGCTGCTGTTTGTTAGTTCAGGTCCTTCTCTGAGCTGCTCAGGGTCAGCTCTGACCGACAGGTGGGGCTGGGGCTGCTTTGCATTGAGGGCTATGGGCGCGGTGCCCAGGTGAGCTCCATATGCTGGGAGGTGCCTGCCCAGGTGGGCCCTGTGCCCTGGGAGGGGGCTGCCCAGGTGAGTCCCATGCTCTTGAATGCGCCTGCCCACGTGAGCCCCGTGGGCTGCTGGGTGCCTGCCCTGGTGAGCTCCATATCCTGGGAGGGGCGTGTGAGCGAGCGTTCTCTCTTTGCAGCCGGCACGGAGTTGCTCAGTGACTCCCCCATGGACACCATGGACACTGCTGGGATGAGATGAGAACCGGGAGAAGCTGCTGGTGTCTGAACCTCTGCCCGGGACCGTCTAGAGCGACGAGGTCAGTAGGTGGGTGCTGGCCGCTGTGCTGCGTGAGGGAGGCCCCACGGGTACCTCTTGTTTCTTCCACCTGACACCACGGAGGCACCCCCGCCCGGGACGGAGGGTGCAGCCTGCCCTAGGCAGGTGGGAACTCCTGGTGACCCTGTTGGGGACACCGGAGGGAGGGACCAGGCAGGAGGGGAGTGGGCGCCCACGCAGAGCCATGGGGCTCGGGGCCCAAGGGGCCTTTCTGGGTCTGAGTTGGGAGTGGACGAGCGGTGGTGAGTGTGACCCAATAAAGCTGCCCTGGTGACATGAGGCTGACCCCTCTTCAGGGAGACAAGCCTCCCGGGTGACCCCCAAAACAGGATTGGAAGACAAACCCTGTTAAAAGAAGGTTTTGTAACATGAATCCTGCTGAAGGAGAGGTTTTTAAATTTATTTATTTATTTTTAAATTTTTATTTATTTATTTATGGCAGTGTTGGGTCCCCGTTTCTGTGCGAGGGCTTTCTCTAGTTGCGGCGAGTGGGGTCCACTCTTCATCGCGGTGCGCGGGCCTCTCACCGTCGCAGCCTCTCTTGTTGCGGCCTCTCTTGTTGCAGCCTCTCTTGTTGCGGAGCACAAGCTCCAGACGCGCAGGCTCAGTAGTTGTGGCTCACGGGTCCAGTTGCTCTGCGGCATGTGGGATCTTCCCAGACCAGGGCTCGAACCCGTGTCCCCTGCATTGGCAGGCAGACTCTCAACCACTGCGCCACCAGGGATGCCCTGAAGTAGAGGTTTTGCAAAGCTAATCCCCCTAGAGGAGGCTCTGTGAGCTCTTCCCCTCGGGGTGGGGGCGGGGGACGTGGAGCCTGCTGGGAACAGGCAGTCCCCCTGGGCGGGCGGCGGGTGCAGACCCCACTCTGTGGCCCCATGTCTGTGCTTCTGGGCTGGTAACTTGGCTTCTCGGAGCCTCAGCTTCTCAGTCCGTTCGAGAGGTGATGGCAGCATGGATTGACTAGTAAGTTTCTCAGAACAGAGTAGAAAGGGGTCTTGTGGAAACTGCACAGAACATCGTCTTTAGGGGAATCGCAGGTTCCGTTTCCTGCAGGTCTGTCTTCAGGATCAGGAGAGCGGATCTAAGCAGATTTGCAGTAGAGCCTGGGGACGGGCTCGGTTTGGTGGGTCCTCCTGTCTCCTGAATCATGGATGGGGAAGCTTCAGCGGGCAGTGGCGGGTTCACCCCACCTCTGGAAGTGTCTGGACTCCAAGGCCCAGCAGCCCCTGAGCCCTGCGTCTGGGCCCCCCGGAGGCAGGTAGGACAGGCTGGCCTCCTCCTCGGCCTCCTTCCTTCCCAGGACGTGTGAGGTCCAGGCTTTCGTCAGGGAGAAGCAGGGATGGAGGGGTATCCCGTGCGGGAAGAGGACATGGGGCAGCTTATGTACGTGGATGTCCACACCAGGAATGTGGGTCAGTGCAGCGGGACTCGGACACCACGGGGTGCAGCTGGTGGGCCTGAGTAAGCAGGGCTGGGGGTCCCATGGAGGGGGTGGGTCGAGCTTCACCCATGCTGGGCCTTGGACTCCACTGGCCTTCCTTCTCCTGGTCACTGGGGAGGAGGAGCTGAGCGGCGTTGGTGGAGTGACCACCAGGCCCTGCCAGTGTTGGCTCCTCAGGCTCTTGTCAGGGAGCCCGTGGGGTGTGGGTTGTGCTCTGCCCGCCAGGGAGGCCTGGAGGGGTCCGGCACGAAGCACTGGTGTGGCCAGCACCTGTGCAGAAGCTTCCAAGCCAGTGTCCAGAGAGAACCCCTGCCTGTGCATTTCAAGTCCACACACACAGATCAGCTTCTAGTGGGCTCGAATTATTTTCTAGACACAAAGTCCTAACACCCTGTGTGTCCACAGCCCATGGAAAGGCACATCTGATGTGGTGCCAGGTGCTGCCTCTGGACCCCCTCCTGACTGGACGCCCAGCAGCCAGTGTCACCATGTCGTGACTGTGTGTCAGGCGGGGGGCGGCGGGGAGAGCAAATGGTCCAGGCCCACGAGGGGCCGTGCCATCCACGGAGCCAGTGCTGTGGCTGTAGGTGTGCCCTCCGCCCACCCCACTGGCAGAGGCTACTATCCCCTTACAGACGGGGAGGCGGTCGGTGTGCCACCTGAGCTCGGGGCCTGTGGCTGGCAGGCGGTGGCGGTCAGCAGGGGGTACGCACGAGGTCAGGGAAGGCTCTCAGTGTGTTTACAGGGAAGATGTGAACGTGGGTGCAGGTGCAGAGCTGCCTGCAGATACTGCTATGAACACCCCTGAATTCTTTCCTGAGAATATTGGCGGAGGGGCATTCAGGCAACAGGGCAAACAGCTTGTTCTGGTGGCTCTTGTTGGGGAGTGGGGCATAGACAGGGGCTCAGCCCGCAAAACCCTAGAACCGCCCCCAGGATGGCAAGAAGTGGTTCTTCCACCTACTAGACGTGGAGGGAAGGAGTGAGGTCTGCGGGGCCACCTTCACGTTCGGGGACTTGCTGGGAGGCTCGTATGCTCAAGGCTAAGATGGGTCACAGCACACAGTAGGGGTGCATGGGGGATCCCTGTGCTGGCTTCCTCATGCCCCCTCCTTCACTCGAGGGTCTTGAGAGTGTCTCTTCCCCCAGTGAGGAAGGGTAAAACCATGACATTTCCCCCCAGGGAAGCTCATTAGGGACTTGGCCCCCAGCTGGGGCTGGTCACCTGGCATCGTCTGCCCTCACCCTCCAAAATGCCAGTGCCCAGAAGGGGAGCCAGTGTTCAGCATGAAACACATGGTTTGTGCCAACAGCGTAGGTGCAGGGGGCCGCCCCTAACGGGAGGGAGGTTTAGATAAAAGCAGCGAGCCGTTCCCCAGCTGTAGTAGCTTTCTGGGGTGGCCATGACAAATGACCACAAATGGAGGCTCAGAACAACAAAAACCTATCCTCTCTATTCTGGAGACCAAACGTCTGAGATCAAGGTGTCTCAGGGCTGGGCTCCCTCCAGAGGCTCCAGGGGAGGATCCTTCCCGGCTCTTCCAGCTTTTGGAGGCTCCAGGCGTCCCTGGGCTTGTGGCCACATCCGTCCAGTCTCTGTCTTCATGAGGCTTGTCCTGTGTCTGTCCTCTTCTGTCTCTTCTAAGGACACCTGTCCCTGGATTCAGGGCCACCCTCATCCGGGATGACCTCATCTCCAGATCCGTAAATAGGGTCTTTAGACCCTATTTCCAAACAAGGTCCCATTCCCAGGTTCTGGGGGGCCAGGACGTGGACATAACTTTTGGAGGGGGCCCATTCAACCCATACCGCAGCCGAATTCCCAGACGCTGACCAAGGGCCATCCATGCCTACTGACCTTCCTCAGGACAGCAGTCAGGTTAGCGATGTTCTGTCTTTCTGCACAGAGGCATCTTTTGTTTCATGCACTTGATGGGAGGAGATGTTCCTGGCCGACCTCACAGTCTTTCCAGGGACCATGCCGAGGTGTCCTCCCTGGGAGTGTGGGAGCACGACCAGGGCACCCTGTATATGCTCTACGCTGACCTCTCAGTGGTCATACACCTGCTTGGGGCTGGGCACCCTCAATAGGCTGGACTGGCCCCTGGACCACTGCACTTTCTACCACATCAGTAGGTGCACTATGTGCGGGCCTACGACCATGATGTGTGGACGGGCACTGATGCCTGCCGCATGGCCTCCAGCCCACCATGGACCCTCCAGTCCTGCTGTGGACACCGCCATCCAGTCGTGGACTCCCGCTCCTGCTGTGGACACCCCCATCCCATTAACCCCCAAGAGGCCTGCTGATAGGGGGTGAGAACTCCACCGAGAAGAAGAGACCAGGGATGTGCATGTGCCTTTGAGGAAATCATTGCTCAGAAGACCCCAGCATTTATCAGCAGTCTTCTCCGTGATCTCTTGACCTTTGCTCTTCCTCTTTTCATCTGATATCTTGCCAGATCGTTCATGGAGAAATTAGGTCCTGTCTGGCAAGAGCTGAATCATCTTCCCAACATATGAGAAAAGAACAGGCATGGACCCGCACCCATCTTATCCTTCCCTGCCTGCCCGCCCCCATCATGTCAGGAAGATGTGTCCCTCCTCCTGTCAGAAGCCAAATCCCAGATAAAGGACTTAGATGTAAAGGAAACCAGAATATTGTTTTGAGCTATGGACACTTAAAAAAAAACCAACAACAGCAAAAACAAATGATCAAATCCCCCAAAATACTGATGTTACGGAAAAACCCAAACCAACTTTTGGGCCAACCCAATAGGTGCAAAGAAGGGCGCGCGGACCTTTCTCCTCTTTCTTCCTGGAAGCAGGAGAGAACATATCCTCCCCCCCAACCCCCTCTCCCGCCGCCATGGAAGACGTCCTCCCTCTGCTGGAAGGAGAGTGACATTGTTATCGTCAAGGGAAGAAAGTGGAGACCGAGAGAATTCTGTACAAACGGCCTTTGTTAAACATAATTCTCATACTCCTTCACTTCCCCACACAGTGTACTTCCTTTTCCACAATCACCTCTCTTTGTTCAACACAATAGAAAAGCATTTAGGTTTTGCCACTTCTCTGGGTCTTTCTTCATTTCTGTAGTGGGGCACCCTGTGTCTTGTAAATCTTATGGGAAATAAATGTGTATGCGTCTCTCCTGTGAATCTGTCTCCATTTAATTCTCAGGACCAGCTGTCAGCTCTAAGAGGGTGGAGGTATGGTTTTGTCTCGGTGACATTTTTCTTGCCAGCATCTTTGAATTCTACCTCCTTCCTTGGCTTGATTCTTCAGTATGCTAACATGCTCTCAGCTACCATCTTCAGAAACTCTGTGTGAGAATGAAACACATTCTTCCCCTATGATCCAGCCCTCAAAATTTTTGGTATCAGTGGACCCAAATGAGTCGATTGCTTACATCTACTCAGAAACCTGCACCAGGATGTTTAGGGCAGCTTTATTCAGAACTGCCAGAACTTGGAAGCAACCAAGATGTCCTTTAGGAGGTGAATGGACACATAGAGTGGGCTACATCCATGCAACAGAGTGTTCTTCAGCACTGAAAAGACAAGAGAGAGATATGGAGCCATGGGGAGACAGATGGGGCACCTGAAATGCATATTACTCACTGAAAGAAGCCAATCTGGAAAGCTGGCATACCTTAGGGTACCAACTGCATATGATATTTGGGAAAAGGCAAACCATGGAAAGGGTGAGAAGATCATTGCAGCACCAGGGGTTTGTGGCGGGGTTGAGGGGTGAGGGCTGATAAATAGGTCGAGCACAGAGGCTTTTTAAGGTGGTGAAGCTATTCAGTGCAATACATTCATTCACGGTGAAATACATTTATCAAAACCCATAGAATGTACCACACCAGGAGTGAACCCTAATATAAACTCTGGACTCCGGTGATGGTGTCCATGTAGATTCACTGATAGCGACTGACACACAGAATGTTGGTAGGATAGTTAGGGAGTGGGAGGCTCTGAGCACCTGTGGGGATGGGGGTGGGGGGGGGCAGCAACAGCAGAGCAGGGCGTATGTGGGAGCTCTCTGTCCTCTGCCCAATTCTGCCGTGAACTCAAAACTTCTTTAAAAAAAATAATGAAGTCTATTTAAACAAAGAAACAAACATTCGAGTAGCATCACATGGCTACTTCTCTTCCAGTCCTCAATTTGTCTGGGCCACTTGAGAGTGGAACTTCAGCGGACATTGTCCTTTCAACCCGCATCATTTCAGAGTTTCATCTGACATCTGCTTTTTATCTCACTACAATCTTTTTTAAGACAGTATGTCTTCTTCTTTTTTTAAATTGACATATAATTGATGGGCAGTATTATATTAGTTTTCTGGTATAACACATAGTGAGTTGATGGTTTTATACGTCACAAAATGATCACCAAGATAAGTCCAGTTACATGTCACCATACAATGTTGTTATAGTATTATGGACTCTGTTCCCTATGCTGTATGTTACATCCCCATGACATTTGTTTTATAACTGGAAGTTTGTACCCCTTAATCTTTCTCACATACTGCGCTCATGCCCCCACCCCCCTCCCCTCTGGCAACCACCAGCATGTTCTTGGGATCTATGAGTCCATTTCTGTTTTGTTGTGCTTGTTCATTTGTTTTGTTTTGTATTCTACATAGAAGTGACATCATAAGTTATCTCTCTCTGTATGACATATCTCAGCATAATACCCTCTAGGTCCATTCATGTTGTCATAAGATTTCATTCTCTTTTATGGCTGAGTCATATTCCACTGGGTGTGTGTAACTATGTACATGAAATCTTCCTTATCCATTTGCAAATTGATGGATACTTTGGTGGCTTTCATATCTTGGCTATTGTCAGTAGAGCTGCCATGAACATAGGGGTGTGTATATCTTTTTGAATTTGTGTTTTTGTTTCCTTCAGAAAGATACCCCCAAGTGTAATTCGTGCATCATATGATAGTTCTATTTTTAATTTCTTGAGGAACCTCCGTACTGTTTTCCATAGTGGCTGTACTAATGCACATTCCCAACAAAAGTGTATGAGGGTTCTCTTTTCTACACATCCTCGCCAACTTCTTATTGGTGTCTTTTGGATGATAACCATTTTTCCAGGTGTGAGGTGATAATTTCATTGTTGTTTTGGTATGCATTTCCCTGATGATAAGTGATGTTGACTATCTAGCCATGTATGTGTTGGCCATCTGTATACATTCTTTGGGAAAATGTTCGGTCTTCTGCCAATTTTTTACTTGGGTTTTAGTCTTTTAGAGGTTGAGTTGCATGAATTCTTTGTCCGTTTTGGATATAAACCCCTTTTCCGATACATTGTTTGCAAATATTTTCTCATGTTCAGTAGGCTGCCTTTTCATTTTGTGAACGATTTCTTTCCTAAAAGAAAAGCTTTTCTTTTAGATGGAATCCCATTCGTTTATTTTGCTTTTGTTTCCCTTGCTTGAGGAGACAGATCCAAAAAATATTGCTCAGACTGATGTCAGAGAGCATACTGCCTATGTTTTCTTCTAGGAGTTTTATAGCTTCAGGTCTTACGTTGCAGTGTTTGATTCATTTTGAGGTTATTTTTGTAGATGGTATGAGAAAGCATTCCAAATTGATTCCTGTGCATGTTGCAATCCAGTTTTCCCAACAAGATTTATTGAAGAGGTTATCTTTTCCCCATTGTATATCTCACCTCCTTTTTCATAGATGAGTTCACCATACATAATGGGTTTGTTTCTGGGCTCTCAGTTCTGTTCCATGGGTCTATGTGTATTTCTTTTGTGCCAATACCATAGTGTCTTGATGTTTCTAGGTTTGTAGTATAGTTCGAAATCAGGGAACATGATATGTCCACGTTTGTGCTTCTTTCTTAAGATTGTATTGACTATTCAGGTTCTTTTGTGTTTCCACACACATTTTAGAATTCTGTTTTCTAGTTCTCCAAATAATCCCATTGGCATTTTGATAGGAATGGCATTGAATCTCTAGATTGCTTTGGGGTGTGGAATCATTTTAACAATATGAATTCTTCCAATCCATGAGCATGGGACGTCTCTCCATTTGTTTGTGTCCTCTTCATTTTCTTTCAACAGAGTTCCAGTTCTCTGAGTACGGGTCTTTTACCTCCTGGGTTAGATGTATCCCTAGGTATTTTATTTTTGTTAATGTCACTGTCGGTGGGGTTGTTTTCTTAATTTATCATTCTGATAGTTGTGAGTGTATAGAAATGCAACTGATTTCTTTAGATTAATTTTGTATCTTGCAACTTAACTGAATTTTCTGATGAGTTCCATTTGTTTTTGGGTGTCATCCTCAGGATTTTCTCTATAGAGTATCATGTCATCTACAAACAGTGACAGTTTTAAACTTTTTCCTCTGCCATTGGATTCATTTTACTTCTTTTTTTTTTTAAACAAACATTTTTATTTTTTTATCTTTATTTTTTTTTTTGGCTGTGTCGGGTCTTAGTTGCAGCATGTGGGATCTTCGTTGAGGCAGGATCTTTCATTGCGGCACCTGGGCTTCTCTCTAGTTGTGGTGTGTGGGTTTTCTCTCTCTAGTTGTGGCACACAGGCTCCAGAGCACATGGGCTCTGTAGTTTGCGGCACGTGGACTCTCTTGTTGAGGCGTGCGAGCTCAGTAGTTGTGGAGCATGGGCTTAGTTGACCTGTGGCATGTGGGATCTTAGCTCCCTGACCAGGGATCGAACCCATGTCCCCTGCATTGGAAGGTGGATTTTTTACCACGGGACCACCAGGGAAGTCCCCCCCCCCCTTTTTTAAATTGAAGTATAGTTGATTTACAATGTTGTGTTAGTTTCTGGTGTATAAGAAAGTGATGCAGTTTTATATATATATTGTTTTTCATATTCTTTTCCTTTATGGCTTATTACAGAATATTGAATATAGTTCCCTGTGCTATACAATAGGACCTTGTTGTTTATCTATTCTATATATAAGAGTTTGCATCTGCTAGTTCCAAACTCCAAGTCCAACCCTCCCCTGCACCCCATCCCCTTTGCAACCACAAGTCTGTTCTCTATATCTGTGAGTCTGTTTCTATTTTGTAGATAAGTTCATTTGTGTCATATTTTAGATTCCACATATAAGTGATATCATATGGTATTGTCTTTCTCTGCCTTCATTTATGGTAATCTCTAGGTCCATTCATGTAGCTGCAAATGGCATTATTTCATTCTTTTCTATGGCTGAGTAATATTCTATTGTGTGTGTGTGTGTGTGTGTGTGTGTGTGTATGTGTGTGTGTATGTGTATATGTGTGTGTGTGTGTGTGTGTATATATATATCTCACATCTTCTTTATCCATTCATCTGTCGATGGCCATTTAAGTTGTTTTCATGTCTTGGCTATTGTAAAGACGGCTGCTGTGAACATAAGGGTGCATGTATCTTTTTGAATTATAGTTTTGTTGGGATATATGCCCAGGAATGGGATTACTGGATCATATGGCAACTCTATTTTTAGTTTTTGGAGGAACCTCCATACTGTTTTCCATAGTGGCTGCACCAACTTACATTCCCACCAACAGTGTAGGAGGGTTCCCTTTTCTCCACACCCTCTCCAGCATTGGTTATTTGTAGACTTTTTAATGATGACCATTCTGACCAGTGTGAGGTGGTGCCTCACTGTAGTTTTGATTTGCATTTCTCTAATAATTAGCAATATTGAGGATCTTTTCATGTGCCTACTGGCCATCTGTATGTCTTCTCTGGAGAAATGTCTATTTAGGTTTTTTGCCCATTTTTTGATTGGGTGGGGTTTATTTTTGGTATTGAGTCATATGAGCTGTTTGTATATTTTGGAAATTAAACCATTATTGGTTGCATCATTTGCAAATATTTTCTCCCAGTCTGTAGGTTGTCTTTTCATTTTGTTTATGATTTCCTTTGCTGTGCAAAAACTTAGAAGTTTGATTAGGTCCCATTTGTTTATTTTTGCTTTTATTTCTATTTCCTTGGTAGACTGACCTAAGAAAACATTGGTATGATTTATATAAGAGAATGTTTTGCCTATGTTCTCTTCTAGGAGTTTTATGGTGTCATGTCTTATATTTAAGTCTTTAAGCCATTTTGAGTTTATTTTTGTGTGTGGTGTGAGGGTGTGTTCGAACTTCATTGATTTACATGGGGCTGTCCAACTTTCCCAACACTACTTGCTGAATAGACTGTCTGTTCCTCATTGTGTATTCTTGCCTCCTTTGTCGAAGATTAATTGACTGTAGGTGTATGGGTTTATTTCTGGGCTCTCTATTCTGTTCCATTGATCCATATGTCTGTTTTTGTGCCAATACCACACTGTTGTGATTGCCGTGGTTTTGTAGTATTGTCTGAAGTATAGGAGGGTTATGCCTCCTGCTTTGTTCTTTTTCCTCAGGATTGCTTTGGCAATTCTGGGTCTTTTATGGTTCCATATAAATTTTAGGATTATTTGTTCTAGTTCTGTGAAAAATTTCATGGGTAATTTGGTAGGGATTGCATTAAATCTGTAGATTGCTTTGGGTAGTATGACTGTTTTAACAATATTAATTCTTCCAATCCAAGAGTATGGGATATTTTTCCATTTCTTTAAATCATCTTCAATTTCCTTTATCAGTGTTTTATGGTTTTCAGTATATAAGTTTTTCACCTCCTTGGTCAGGTTTATTCTTATGTATTTTTTTTTATTTGATTTTTAAAAAATATTTATTTACTTATTTATTTATTTGGCTGTGCCAGGTCTTTACCTACAGCATGTGGGATCTAGTTCCCTGACTAGGGATTGAACCTGGGCCCCCTGCATTGGGAGCACGGAGTCTTAACTTGTGGACCACCCGGGAAGTCCCTGATGTGATTTTAAAAGGAATTGTTTGTTTACTTTCCTTTTCTGATATTTCATTGTTAGTGTAAAGAAATGCAACCACTTTCTGTATGTTATTCTTGTATCCTGCTACATTGCTGAATTTGTTTATCAGTTCTAGTAGTTTTTGTGTGGAGTCTTTAGGGTTTTCTATATATAGTATCATGTCATCTGCATATAATTACCTCTTCCCTTCCAATTTGGATACTTTTTATTTCTTGTCTGATTGCTGTGGCTAGGACTTCCAGTTCTATGTTGAATAGAAGTGGTTAGAGAGGGCATCTTTGTCTTGTTCCAGATTTTAGCAGGAAGGCTTTCAGCTTTTCACCGTTGAGTATTATGTTGGTTGTGGGTTTGTCATAAATAGCTTTTATTATGTTGAGATATGTTCTCTCTATACCGATTTTGGGAGAGTTTTTAAAATGAATGGATGTTGAATTTTATCAAATGCTTTTCCTGCATCTGTTGAGATGATCTTGTGTGCATGTGTGGTTTTTTGTTTGTTTGTTTGTTTGTTTTCTTTTGGCTGCACTGCGTGGCTTGCAGGATCCTAGTTGCCAAACCAGGGATCGAACCCAGGCCCCTGGCTGGTGAAAGTGCCAAGTCCCAACCACTGGCCTGCCAGGGAATTCCCGATCTTGTGGTTTTTGTCTTTTCTTTTGTTGATGTGGTCTATAACATTGATTTGCATGTGTTGAGCCATCCTTTTGACCCTGGGATGAATCCATCTTGGTCGTAGTGTATGACCCTTTCTATGTGTTGGATTTGGTTTGCTAATATTTTGTTAAGAATTTTTGCATCTGTATTCATCAAAGATATTAGCCTGTAATTTTCTTTTTTGGTAGTGTCTGTCTGGTTTTGGTATCAGGGTGATGGTGGCTTCATAGAATGACTTGAGAGTATTCCCTCCTCTTCAGTCTTTTGGAAGAGTTTGAGAAGGATTGGTATAAGTTGTTCTTCGTATGTTTGGTAGAATTCCCCAGTGAAGCCATCTGGTCCTGGACTTTAGTTTGCAGGGAGTTTTTTTTTTAAATACATTTATTTATTTACTTTTGGCTGCACTGGGTCTTCGTTGCTGCACACGGGCTTTCTCTAGTTGTGGCAAGTGGGGGCTACTCTTTGTTGCGGTGTGCTGGCTTCTCATTGCAGTGGCTTCTCTTGTTGTGGAGCACAGGCTCTAGGTGCATGGGCTTCAGTAGTTGTGGCTCACGGGCTCTAGAGCGCAGGCTCAGTAGTTGTGGCTCATGGGCTTAGTTGCTCTGCGGCATGTGGGATCTTCCTGGACCAGGGCTTGAACCCATGTTCCCTGCATTGGCAGGTGGATTCTTAACCACTGCGCTGCCAGGGAAGCCTGGGAGTTTTTTGGTTTTTTTTAAATTACAGATTCTATTTCACTTCTAGTGATTGGTCCATTCAAATTATCTATTTCTTCTTGATTAAGTTTTGATGGACTGTATGATTCTAGAAACTTGTCCATTTCTTCTATGTTGTCTAATTTGTTGGCATATAATTGTTCATAGTATTCTCTTATGGGTTTTTTTTTTTGTATTTCTGCATTATCAGTTGTTTTTTCCTGCTCTTTTGTTTTTTTATTTTGTTTATATGGGTCCTCTCTCTTTTCTTCTTGGTGAGTCTGGCCAAAAGTTTGTCGATTTTTGTTTACCCTTTCAAAAAACCAGCTCTTGGTTTTATTGATTTTTTTCTATTTTTTTTTAAATCTCTATTTTATTTGTTTCCTCTCTGATCTTTATTATTTCCTTCCTTCTGCTGACTTTAGGTTTTGTTTGTTCTTTTTCTAGTTCTTTTAGTTGGTAGGTTAGGTTGTTTATTTGATATTTTTCTTGTTTTTTTTGAGGAAGGCCTGTATCGCTATGAACTTTCCTCTTAAGACTGCTTTTGTTGCATCCCACAGATTCTGAATGGTTGTTTTCATTGTCATTTGTCTCAAGGTATTTTTAAATTTCCACTTTGGTTTCATTGTTGACCAGTTGGTTTTTTAGTAGCATGTTGTTTAGTCTCCATCGTTGACCAGTTGGTTTTTTAGTAGCATGTTGTTTAGTCTCCATTTTTTTCTCGTTTCTCTTTCTGTGGTTGATTTCTAGTTTCATGCTGTTGTGGTTAGAAAAAAGCTTGAAATAATTTCTGTCCTCTTCAATTGGTTGAGGCTTGTTTTGTACCCTAGTATGTGGTCTTTTCTGGAGAATGTTCCATGTACACCTGAAAAGAATGTGTATTCTGGGTTTTTTTGGATGTAATGTACCGAAAATATCAATTAAGTCTTACTGTTCTATTCTGTCATTTAGGATCTCTGTTGCCTTACTGATTTTCTGTCTGGAAGTATTGTCCATTGATGTCAGTGGGGTGTTAAAGTCTCCTCCTATTATTGTAGTCCTGTCAATTTCTCCCTTTATGTCTGTTAGTATTTGTTTTTTGTGTTTAGATGCTCCTATATTGGGTGCATGTATGTTAATGAGTGTAATATCCTATTCTTGTATTGATCCTTTTATCATTATGTAGTGTCCTCTTTATCTTTCTTTATGGCCTTTTGTCTGATATGAGTATTGCAACCCCCACTTTCTCGTCATTTCCATTTGTATGAAATATCTTTTTTCATTTCCTCACTGTCAATCTATGTGTGTCCTTCGCTCTAAAGTGGGTCTCTTGTAGGCAGCATATTGTAGGCTCTTGTTTTATTATCCAATCTGCCACTGTATCTTTTGATTGGAGCATTTAGTTCATTGACATTTAAGGTAATTATTGATAGATATGTGTTTATTGCCATTTTAAACCTTCTTGTATTTAAACCTTGATTTTGTATTTCTTCTTCTTTTTTTTTTTCTTTTCCTTTTGTGGTTTGATGGTTTTCTTTTGTATTATGCTTGTGTTCTCTTCATTTTGGTTTTTGTGAATCTAGTGTATGTTTTTGATTTGTGGTTACCCTGTTTTTCAAGTATGTTAAGCCAGTACTGTATCTACTTGCTTTAGATTGGTAGTCATATAGGCTCAAACACATTCTAAAAAAACCCACAAAACTACGTTTTCCTCCTCCCCTCCCCCACATTTTATGATTTTACCGTCCTCTTTTACATCTTCATGTTTATCCTTTTGCCGCTTATTGTAGTTATCGTTTTCACAAATTTTTTTCTAATTAATTAATTTAATTTATTTATTTTTGGCTGTGTTGGGTCTTCATTGCTGTGCAGAGGCCTTCTCTAGTTGCGGTGAGGAGGGGCTACTCTTCGTTGCAGTGTGCGGGCTTCTCACTACGGTGGCTTCTCTTGTTGTGGAGCATGGTCTCTAGGCACGTGGGCTTCAGTAGTTGTGGCACAGGGGCTTTAATAGTTGTGGCTCATGGGCTCTAGAGCACAGGCTCAGTAGTTGTGGCGCACGGGCTTAGTTGCTCCACGGCATGTGGGATCTTCCCAGACTGGGGCTCAAACCCATGTCCTCTGCATTGGCAGGCAGATTCTTAACCACTGTGCCACCAGGGAAGCCTGTTCACAAAATTTTTTTGATTTTTAAAAAAATCTGTTTACTGTCTTAAGTGATTTACTTTCCAGTTGTGATTTTCTCTTTCCTGTAGATTCTTGCTTCTTTTCTGTTTAGAGAAGACCTTTCCATATTTCTTCTAGAATAGGTTTAGTATTGCTTTTTTTTTTGGTTTTTGCTTATCTGAGAAATTCTTTCTCTCTCCTTCTATTCTAAATGATAATCTTGTTGGGTAGAATATCCTAGGTTGCAGATTTTTCCCTTTCATTACTTTGAATATATCTTGCCACTCCTTTCTGGCCTGCAACATTTCTGTAGAGACATCAGCTGATAGGTTTACGGGGGTTCCCTTGTAATTAACTTTTTGTTTTTCTCTTGCTGCCTTTAGAATCCTCTCTTTAACTTTTGCCATTTTATTTATTTATTTTTAATAAATTTATTTATTTATTTTTGGCTGCATTGGGTCTTCCTTGCTGTGCATGGGCTTTCTCTAGTTGCAGCGAGAGGGAGATACTCTTTGTTGCAGTGTGCAGGCTTCTCATTGCGGTGGCTTCTCTTGTTGTGGAGCACGGGCTCTAGGTGCACAGCCTTCAGTAGCTGTGGCTCACGGGCTCAGTAGTTGTGGCTTTCAGGCTCTAGAGTGCAGGCTCAGTTGTGAGCTAAGCACGGGCTTAGTTGCTCCACAGCATGTGGGATCTTCCCAGACCAGGGCTCGAACCCATGTCCCCTGTATTGGCAGGTGGATTCTTCACCACTGTGCCACCAGGGAAGTCCCACAATTTCTTTAAATACATTTTTGATCCCCTTTTCTCTTTCTTCTCCTTCTGGGATCCCTATTATGCATAGATTGGCACACTTTATTATTATCCCATAGGTCTTGTATAATGCTTTCATTTTTTTTATGTGTCTTTCTGTCTGCTGTTTTTTTAAAAAATATTTATTTATTTATTTATTTTGGTTGTGCTGGGTCTTAGTTGCAGCGGGCAGGCTCCTTAGTTGCGGCAGGTGGACTCCTTAGTTGTGGCATGAGAACTCCCAGTTGCGGCATGCATGTGGGATCCAGTTGCCCATCGAACCTGGGTCCCCCGCATTGGGCGCATGGCGCCCTATCCACTGCACCACCAGGCAAGTCCCCTGTCTGTTGATCTTATTGGGTGATTTCCATGATTCTATCTTCCAGATCACTTATTCACCCTTCTGCATTATTTAGTTTGCTATTTATTGCCTTCAGCTCAGCTTTTGTCTAGGCAAATGATTTTTCTAATTTAAATCGGCTACTCTTTATAGTTTCTAGTTCCTTTTTACAGTGATCAGCATTTCTGTTGATAGCTTTTCTTAATTCCTTCAGTATTTTTATTATCTCCTTTTTGAGGGCTCTAGCAGACTGGGGAGGTCTGTTTCATTGTTTGTTCTTTCAGTGGAATTCTCTTGTTTTTTTAATTGGGAGTGGTTCCTGTGCTTCTTCATTTTACTTATAATTTCTCTGACTATGAATTTGGGAGAAACAGTGTCTACTGTTGTCTTGAAGGGGTGTTTTCATGTGGGAGCACCCCTGTGTAGCCTCCATGAGCCTAATATTTTTGGTGCAAGGGCTGTTTTTAGTATGGATGCCTGCCACATCTTTCCTCATTGTGTGCTGGCTGATATCCCCTTGATAGGGGGTGTGATTAGTATTGTGGTGACCAGAGCCTGCACTGGATGTTGAGCAGGGCCTCCTCTTTGCTCTGTGATTGTAAAGCCCTGTCGAGGGCAGGGTCTGTTCCCCAGCTGTTTGAGTAGAAGCCCCCAGATCTGTTTCTGAGCTGCAGTGTGAGGTAGGTGGGACTGGAGCACTTCCGCTGGGAGAGGAGCCACTGAGTATTCCTCTGCAGGAGCTGTCCACCAGGAAGTGCACTCTGTGGTGTTGCCTATCACCCACCGTGCCCACTCACAAAGCACACTGTCGTTGCCACTGCCGTTGGCCCCGCTTCAACCATGGGAATGCTGGCATTTGGCCTGGGTGTCCCTCAGGCACTGTGCTCACAAGGCCACCAGCACAGATCTGAGATCTGTCAAAGTCAGGCACGGGGACTGCCATAGTTGCGCACCTGGACCTGTCATGGAGCTACAGAATGAGTCTTGACCCTGGCCCTGCCTCCGCGTGCCTATAAAGCCTGCAGCTGCTAACACCAGACCCACCCCAGCCATGGGAGCACCAGTACTCCACTTGGCTAGGGAGTGCAGCAAGGTGGCCAGGACTGCCTGTGCTGGTCTCTCTCTGCTCTGTGTGCCACAGTCTCACTGCTGTACTTCCTTCTGAGCCTCTGAAGCTCCCTATCTGTCCCAGCTGATCTCCCAGCTGGTAAAGGGGGTTCCCAGGCTGAGGGAACCTTTCCTCTTTCACAGCACCCTCCCAGGGGCGGATGTCCCATCCGGAGTCCTTTTTTTTCTTTCACATTTCCTGGTTACCTGACCTTTCTTGCAGCTTTGGTTGTATGAGATCTGCCAGCATTCAGTAGGTATTCTGTGAGAATTGTTCCATATGTAGATGTATTTTTAATGTATTTGTGGGAGGTGTGCTCTACATCTTTCTATTCTGCCATCTTGCCAAAGTCTCTCATTTCTTTCTTTCTTTTGAATTTTTTTTTTTTTGGCTGCATTGGGTCTTTGTTGCTGCACGTGGGCTTTCTCTAGTTGTGGCAAGTGGGGGCTACTCTTTGTTGCAGTCTGCGGGCGTCTCATTGTGGTGGCTTCTCTTGTTGCAGAGCACGGGCTCTAGGTGTGCGGGCTTCAGTAGTTGTGGCGTGCAGGCTTCAGTAGTTGTGGCTTGTGGGCTCTAGAGAGCAAGCTCAGTAGTTGTGGCGCACGGGCTTAGTTGCTCCGCGGCATGTGGGATCTTCCCGGACCAGGGCTCAAACCCGTGTCCCCTGCATTGGCAGGCGGATTCTTAATCACTGCGCCACCAGGGAAGCCCCATTTCTTTCTTTTTTAAGCTGGAATAATATTCCATTGTATGTATATACCATATTTTGTTTATCCATTCATCCACTGATGGACATTTGGGTTGTTTCCACCTTTTGGCTATTGTGAATAATGCTGCTTTGAACAGTGGTGCACAAATATCTGTTGGAATCCCTGCTTTGAATTCTTTTCAAAGAATTGTATATACAATTCTTGTATATATATATACAGTATATATATATGATATATATATGATATATATATGTGTATATATCCAGAAATGGAATTGATGGATCAAAGGGTAATTCTAATTTTTTTGAGGAACTGCCACACTTTTTCATAGCAGCTGCGCCATTTAACATTCCTATCAGCAATGCACAAGAGTTCCAATTTCTCACATTCTTGTCAGGATATTTTATCATACAATATCTTGTATGATTTTTTAAAAATATCTTTTGCTTTAAATATATTTTTATCAGAACTTCGTAGCTACAGATTCCAGCTAATTCTAATTGTGGAAAAATGACTATCATATAAACTGATCGTAAAGTCCTCATTGGCAAACCAAGTGGTCAAAACAGATTTACGTTCTGTTAGAAGAAGTCTGGCTTCATTTTATGTTTCCATAAAAAAACCTCTCACTTCTGAATTTCAAGACAGAGCTGGCTGTGCCATGAATTCGTTGCCTGAATGAAATAAAGTACTACCAGTTTCAATATTTCTTCCTAATGCTCTCTTTGCTTTACTTTCAAGGTGTTCTCTTTCAAGATTGATGTATTATTTGACAGTAATGGGATGAAAGAGGTGAGGTCCTTATTAAAAAAAAAAAACTCAAAACAAAACACACATAACTGTTTACTTGGCAACCCAGGAAGTTTTTACACGCAGGGACATCGTGCCACAGTAATATTTAAGATGTATGAGAAGTATGTCTGTCTTTTGTAAAGTGGGAGAATGGTGATCATGAAGGGGTAGGTGGAAAAGGACACCCTGAAGGAGAATGGTGATGGAGGAAAACAAGTTGAAGTTGACTCTCTTAAAAAACATATGTGCCGGGGGCGGAGTCAAGATGGCGTACTAGGAGGATACGGAATTCGCGTCTCTGCACAACTAGGGCACCTACCAGGCACTGGTGGGGTACCAGTGACTAGGTAGGACGTGGGGCATGGTGGGAGTGAAGGGGGAGGAGAAGTGGAGGCAGGACGGGACTGGTGCCCATGCCCAAGGGGGAAATTGGGGAACCACTGGGAAGGGAGATGATCAAAAGGTAGTGTGGCCAGGTTTCCCTTGCCCACTTGGGCCCCCAAGAACCTGCTGAGATCCCGGGCCTGATCCTTTGCCCACCAAGGCCCCGTCCAGCCATGCGGGTCCTGAGGGAGGGAAGGGGGAGCAAAAGTAAAGGCCGGAACTCCGGGACTGGCACCCCTGAGGGGTGGCTGGGGGAGGGGAGGAGTTCCAACACCCAGCGGGACCCACCCATGGTTAGGGGTCCAGCGGCAACGGGGGAGGCCCTGGGGGAGACGGTGGGGGAGGGGGTAGAAGGAACGGAAGGGAACACGGCCAGTGCTTTCCCTGTCCACTTAGGCACCAGGGAGCCTGTGGGGCTCCCGGGCCTAATCCTCTGCCCTTGGAGTCTCCTCCTGCCACGCAGATCCCAAGCCCCGCCCCTACACCCCCACCCAGGGCCCCACCTCTACACTCGGAGACCCCCTCCAACATGCTGGGCCTAAACCCCACCCACAAACCTTCACTCAGGGCCCTACCTCCAAACTCCAGAACCCCACACTCCAGAGGCCCTCCTTTCCACGTGCTGCCTCTCCCCTTCTGCACAGGTCCTAAGCAGAGGCCCCGCCCCATGCTCAAATGTCACCGCCCCACCCACCTAGGTCCTGCCCCACCCTAAACCCTGCCCCTGCCTAAGTTCCACCCCCACCTAAACTCCGCCCCCATAGCGAAGGCTTTTTTTTTCTTTTTTCCTCTTTTTTAAAAAAAATTTTAAAATTTTATTTTATTTTATTTTTATACAGCAGGTTCTTATTAGTCATCCATTTTATACACATCAGTGTATACATGTCAATCCCAATCTCCCAATTCATCCCATTCCCCCCCACCCGCTTTCCCCCCTTGGTGTCCATATGTTTGTTCTCTACATCTGTGCCTCAATTTCTGCCCTGCAAACCAGTTCATCTGTACCATTTTTCTAGGTTCCACATATATGCGTTAATATACGATATTTGTTTTTCTCTTTCTGACTTAACTTCACTCTGTATGACAGTCTCTAGATCCATCCACATCTCAACAAATGACCCAATTTCATTCCTTTTTCTGGCTGAGTAATATTCCATTGTATATATGTACCACATCTTCTTTATCCATTCGTTTGTCAGTGGGCATATAGGTTGCTTCCATGACCTGGCTATTGTAAATAATGCTGCAATGAACACTGGGGTGCAGGTGTCTTTTTGAATAATGGTTTTCTCTGGGTATATGCCCAGTAGTGGGATTGCTGGATCATATGGTAATTCTATTTTTAGTTTTTTAAGGAACCTCCATAGTGGCTGTATCAATTTACATTCCCAGCAACAGTGCAAGAGGGTTCCCTTTTCTCCACACCCTCTCCAGCATTTGTTGTTTGTAGATTTTCTGATGATGCCCATTCTAACTGGTGTGAGGTGATACCTCATTGTAGTTTTGATTTGCATTTCTCTAATAATTAGTGATGTTGAGCAGCTTTTCATGTGCTTCTTGGCCATCTGTATGTCCTCTTTGGAGAAATGTCTGTTTAAGTCTTCTGCCCATTTTTGGATTGGGTTGTTTGTTTTTTTAATATTGAGCTGCATGAGCTGTTTATATATTTTGGAGATTAATCCTTTGTCCGTTGATTCGTTTGCAAATATTTTCTCCCATTCTGAGGGTTGTCTTTTCATCTTGTTTATGGTTTCCTTTGCTGTGCAAAAGCTTTGAAGTTTCATTAGGTCCCATTTGTTTATTTTTGTTTTTATTTCCATTACTCTAGGAGGTGGATCAAAAAAGATCTTGCTGTGATTTATGTCAAAGAGTGTTCTTCCTATGTTTTCCTCTAAGAGTTTTATAGTGTCCAGTCTTACATACTAGGTCTCTAATCGATTTTGAGTTTATTTTTGTGTATGGTGTTAGGGAGTGTTCTAATTTCATTCTTTTACATGTAGCTGTCCAGTTTTCCCAGCACCACTTATTGAAGAGACTGTCTTTTCTCCATTGTATATCCTTGTCTCCTTTGTCATAGATTAGTTGACCATAGGTGTGTGGGTTTATCTCTGGGATTTCTATCCTGTTCCATTGATCTATATTTCTGTTTTTGTGCCAGTACCATATTGTCTTGATTACTGTAACTTTGTAGTATAGTCTGAAGTCAGGGAGTCTGAATCCTTCAGCTCGTTTTTTTTTTCCCTCAAGACTGCTTTGGCTATTTGGGGTCTTTTCGGTCTCCATACAAATTTTAAGATTTTTTGTTCTAGCTCTGTAAAAAATGCCATTGGTAATTTGATAGGGATTGCATTGAATCTGTAGATTGCTTTGGGTCGTATACTCATTTTCACAATATTGATTCTTCCAATCCAAGAACATGGTATATCTCTCCATCTGTTGGTATCCTCTTTAATTTTTTTCATCAGTTTCTTATAGTTTTCTGCATACAGGTCTCTTGTCTCCCTAGGTAGGTTTATTCCTAGGTATTTGATTCTTTTTGTTGCAGTGGTAAATGGGAGTGTTTCCTTAATTTCTCTTTCAGATTTTTTATCATTAGTGTATAGGAATGCAAGAGATCTCTGTGCATTAATTTTGTATCCTGCTACTTTACCAAATTCATTGATTAGCTCTAGTAGTTTTCTGGTAGCATCTTTAGGATTCTCTATGTATAGTATCATGTCATCTGCAAACAGTGACAGCTTTACTTCTTTTCCGATTTGAATTCCTTTTTTTCTTTTCCAAGCCAGGACATGGAAGCCACCTAAGCGTCCATTGACAGATGAATGGATAAAGAAGATGTGGCACATATATATACAATGGAATATTACTCAGCCATAAAAAGAAACGAAATTGAGTTAGTTGTAGTGAGGTGGATGGACCTAGAGTCTGTCATACAGAGTGAAGTAAGTCAGAAAAACAAGTACCGTATGCTAACACATATATATGGAATCTAAAAAAAAAAAAAGGTTCTGATGAACCTAGGGGCAGGACAGGAATAAAGATGCAGATGTAGAGAATGGACTTGAGGACACGGGGAGGGGGAAGGGTAAGCTGGGACGAAGTGAGAGTGTAACATTGACATATATACACTACCAAATGTAAAATAGATAGCTAGCGGGAAGCAGCTGCATAGCACAGGGAGATCAGCTCGGTGCTTTGGGACCACCTAGAGGGGTAGGATAAGGAGGGTGGGAGGGAGATGCAAGAGGGAGGGGATATGGGCATATACGTATCCATATAGCTGATTCACTTTGTTATACAGTAGAAACTAACACAACATTGTAAAGCAATTATACTCCAATTAAGATGTTAAAAAAAACAAACACATGTGCCTATGCAACTCCTGGAGAGTCTTCATTTATCCCCAGGGGTATGTGTATCCTAGTTTAAAGAATGCTTGTGTAATTAATTTTATCCCCCTCCCAACTAGACATTATTTTTGCTTTATGCAGTCTTTGTTTGCTTAGTTTCCCCCACATGTTCACCAATTTCTTTGTTCATTCTTGTATTGGAAATCTGCTTGTAATTATCCTTTCTTCTTAAAGTACAGCCTTTAGAATTGCCTTTGGTGAGGATCTGTTGATAGTAAACAATTGGTTTTCTCAAAAGATCTTTATGTTTTTACCCTAAATGTTAGTTTATAATTCTAGGTGAATTTTCTGTCAGAACTTTGGCTATACTATTTGGTTATCTTCTAGCTTCAGTTTTTGCTGTTGAGAAGGCAAGTTTCACTGTTACTCTTTTTAGGCAATTTTTTCTGTTACATTTAGGACCTCCTCTTTGTCACTCTGCAGTTTCACTAAGTTGTCTATCCTGTTTATGATTTGTTGTGCTTCCTAAATTCAACAATTCCTAACTATGATCAAATCTAAGAAAATCTCAGCTATTATTTAATATTGCCCCTCTCGTATCCTTTTATCTTTGGAACTCCAATTTTATATAGATTCAATTTTTTTTCACTCTATCCCCCAAGTCTCAATATCTTTTATTATTTTCTGTGCATTTGTGTTATTTCTGCTGTATATGAGGCAGTGTATATTGGGTAAGTTTTTAGTTTTTCTTTGGCTGTGTTCAATATTCTGCTTATTTTTACTTTCAATGACTTTCTAAAATTTTATTTGTGTGAGTTGATTACTTTTCAAATATGCCTGGTCATATCTCAAAGACTTTTAGTCCTTGCTTGGCTTTTGGATACCTTAATTTTTCTAAATATTCTTAAGCATAATCATTTCGTATTCTGCATCTAATACTTCCAATATCTGAAGTACTTGGTTTGTAATTGTCTCTTAGGTATAGTGGCTTATTTCCCTGTGCTTTGTAATTTGGACTGTGAGTTCATATTTAGGTGGGCTTTATCTACCAGAATCCTCTGGGGCCCCAGTTAAGGATGCATTCCCCTCAAAAGAGCATCTATGTTTGCTTTTGCCGGACACCCCAGGGCACTACCAACTGAGGGCCACTTTAATATCTTGGTTTGAGTTTCTAAAGCCTTGATGGTAGCATAAGTCTGAAGTCCAATGACATGTTAGGGCACACTTGTGGTTTAAAATTCTTGTGGACTTTTTTTCCCACCAGGAGCTGAGGCTGTAACAGACATACATATATATATATATGTATATATGTATGTGTATATATATATGTATATATATGTGTATATATATATACTTTAAATTTTTCTTTCCATTAGTTTATTAGAAGATATTGAATATAGTTCCCTGTGCTATACAGTAAACCCTTGTTTATCTATTTTATATATGGTAGTGTGCACCTGTTAATCCCATACTCCCAATTTATCCCTCCCCCACCATTTCCCTTACCGTAAGTTTGTTTTCGATGTTTGTGAATCTGTTGTTTTGTAAATAAGTTCAGTACTTTTTTTAGATTCCACATATAAGTGATATCATGAATTTGTCTTTCTCTGACCTACTTCACTGTATGATAATCTGTAGGTCCATCCATGTTGCTGCAAATGGAATTTCATTCTTTTTTATGGCTGAGTAATATTCTGTTGTATACATATACCACATCTTCTTTATCCATTCATCTGTTGATGGACACTTAGATGGCTTCCATGTTTTGGCTATTGTAAATAGTGCCGCTACGAACATTGGGGTGCATGTATTTTTTTGAATTAGATCTTTCATCTTTTCTGGATATATGCCCAGAAGTGGGATTGCTGGATCATATGGTAACTATCTTTAGTTTTTTAAGGAACCTCCATACTGTTTTCCATATAGAGTTTGTTTTTTAGAATATCTAATCATCCCTATTGCTGGAAGTAAAAGTTCAAATATTTTTGCTGTACTCAAAAAGATACATGTACACAACTGGTTGCAAAACTCAGCTTAACCTGTTTCTTGATAGATAGATGAAAAGGCATGGATATTAATGATTTGGTCATTCTATTGGTCTTTACTTGCAATCTGTATGATGATGTATATGAAGACATTAACTTTTAAGGCCCTTGTTGGTAAAATAATTGAATGATGAGTTTTGGTATATAGTATAGAATGAAAAAGGGTACACAAATGAATAGACAGGGCCACATCTGAATCTGGGAAAAGTTAGGAAGCTTGTATAGCTAAATGCCTCTTGCTTTTTTTCAGTGTGTCTAGTGGGATGGAAAAAATGGTTAGTTTTTTAACAATGTGGTTTGAATAACTTGTGTTTAAAAAAAATTGTAGTAAAGTGAAAAATGATTTAGAAAATATTACTACAGATATGAGCAATGGCTTACCTGGGGGAAGATTGGTTAGTTGGTTCTACCTTGAATTATTTTTTGTGGAAAAAAAGTCATGCCAAAGGATAAAAACATATATAAGAGGTAATAAGTTCAAGTTATTCATTGTTTGCCTTCATAATAAGGAAGTGGCTAAAATTAAAAGCTTTAGTTCTGTGTTCATGTGGAACAACCTTCCACATTGGTCAAGTGGAGAGAAGAGGGCAAGACACAGGAGTGTTCGTAGTGTGCTGTCATTCCTATAAAAATATATAAGCTTGATTATGCAGAGTATCTCTGGAATGATCCCCAGAAACTGGAAACAGTGGTTTGCACCTCTAGGGAGAAAGATTTCCTTTTCACTATCCTTTTGTAGGTTGTACCATGTGGATGTATTACTAATACACACATAATATAGTTTTCTTTGTTGTTGTCTATTTTTATTTTGGCTGTGTTGGGTCTTTGTTGCTGCACACAGGCTTTCTCCAGTTGCGGTAAGCGGGGGCTACTCTTCGTGCGGTGCGTGGGCTTCTCATTGCGGGAGCTTCTGTTGTTGCAGAGCACGGGCTCTAGGCGCCCGGGCTTCAGTAGTTGCAGCACACGGGCTCAGTAGTTGTGGCTTGCGGGCTCTAGAGTGCAGGCTCAGTAGTTGTGGCACACGGGCTTAGTTGCTCTGTGGCACGTGGGATCTTCCCATACCAGGGCTCGAACCCATGTCTCCTGCATTGGCAGGCGGATTCTTAACCACTGTGCCACCAGGGAAGCCCTACAATGTAGTTTTTAAAAGGAACTCACAGTATTGTCTTTACAAGATTTTTCTTCTCAAGGATAAGCGTTCTCAAAAACTCTAAAGCTGTTCATTAAAAAAAAAAAAAAAACGGTATAACTGCTGTAATTAAGAAATGGATAAAAATAGTTGGCTGTAAGGATGATGATCTGTGAAAATTAGTATTATTATCAAAACATAAGTAAAAATAAACCCATCTTTCTTTTCTACTTAGAGATCATTTGAGTATTTCCCTGAGACAGTAGGAGACTGACTGCTGTTTCAGAGACCTCTGAAGTCTGCTACCTTACATAAACACTGACCTCTTAGCAAGAAGGTCCGCTTGTTAAAATTATACCAACAGCAACCTGAAAACATTGTAATTTACCACTTCTTTCCAAGTATCTGGGCATTGTTCACTCACTGGTAAAGTCACAAGAACAGGGGAAAATGTTATCACTTGTGTTTGATTCTTAAAATATTTTAAACCTGAGAGAGGAAAAACTGGATGTTAAATCAGTAAGCAGTATCAGTCTCTTCCATTCAGCCCTGATTTCCAAAATGGAAAACAAGATTGAATAGCATTTAACTTATTCACTGGAAAATTTTTACTTTGTTTTTTCCTTCATGGTGTGTCATTTAAAACATTGAGGTAAAAGTACATTAAAGAATGGAATGTAAAATGTGCATGAATTCTGGAGCTGAGATGGGAGTGAGGAGGACTGATTTCGGGCTTAAGTAAGCGGGTGGATGTTGAAGCCCAGAGTTGAGGGTTGAGGTGTACAGAGCAGATAGAGCACCGTAACTGGAGTCATCCTCTTCCATCTCACCTAACAAAAAAGAAAAGCCTGGTGCTGTGCTGTCAGGAGCACCACCCTGGCACTGGTCCTAACCTAACACGAAGAGCCCGGCTCAGTGTACAACTCTACTCCCCTTGTCCCCAACCCAGTCCTTTCCCTTCCACAATTCCTCATGAAATAGTTAAACCTCAACTATTTTGCTAGTCTAGGAAGGGGAAAAAAAGAGCTAGTGGGGAAGTGAGAATGATTTAATAGTAATAAAATTGTCCGGGGAAAACCATTATTAATTTCATTTTTGACATGGCTGAGGTGCCTGTAAGATACCCAAGTAGAAATTTCTAACAGACACCTAGTAGAAAAATCTGGGTATATAGGTAAGAGATTTGGGGTCATTCTCTTACAGTCAACGAGGCCATGAGGGTAGATGAGGTCACAAGGAGAGTGTCCAGCAGTGGATCTTGGCTGCACACTGGAAGCAACTGGAGGACTTAACAAACAAAACCACAGCACAGAACTGATGCCTGACCTTGCCTCCAGAGATTCTGGGGTGTGGCCTTGAAATTTCTGAAAGTTCTCCAGGTGATTCTACCAAGTAGCCAAGTCAAGAACCCTTGGCTTTAGAGTTGGATGAAAACCCAGGATTGATCCCTAGCCCAGAGAACACAAATATGTGAGGATTAAGCAGAGGAAGGAGCCTGTAAGGGAGAGTTGTGGCCCCTAAAAGAGAAAAACAGAGGTGTGTTTCAGAAGCCAAAGAAAGACCATTTAAGGAAGGAGGGGTGGAGAGTCACTGCAGGGAAGACTCTCAACGTGTCCATTTACTACCGTGCTGTCTAGACATTACTAGAACCCAGTAGAAAACAGCACCCCCCAAAGCTGTCTTAATTTAAAAATCCATGCAAGTGATGCAGTCTCTTCTTTAATGTATTTTAATTTTAATATAAAAGTAATATTTAAAATGACTTAACCATAGAGGAAAAATGAAATAAAAACTCCAAATCTTATAAGCCACCTCAAGAGATTATCTCCATCTTCTGGATTCTTACACTTAAATTGCAAACAAATTGCAGCTGCTTACAGCCCTGACTTACCTGTTCATACTGATTACTGGCTGTAGAAAACTCCACATTTGCAATTATCAATAATTTTAAATTAAGAAGTAAGGCATAAATCCCCTGGTTAGGTGAGCAGGTTCTAGTGGGAACAGGTCAACAAGTTTTCTCTAATACTTATCTGTGAAGAAGTTTAGTTTCAAAGTGTTATATGTGCAGTTATTTCTTAATGCTCTCGTGATGAAAACTAGTTTTCTTATTTAAGCATTACTGATATTAACAAGGCTTCCTTATAAGTAATTATTGCACTTAGTAGGTTTTCAAAAGTTTGTTGGATAAAATAAACTAATACTTGTATTTGTATTGATTTATATGAGTTATAACAGTCAACTCCTCCCATGTCAGGAAAAAAAAAAATCCATTCATTTTGCTAAATTAGGAAAAGATAGGGAGAAGTACACACACCACCTACAACCCCAAGAGTAATGTTGCTTTATCTAGTCTCAGGGAAAGTATTCTGAAGTTAGGCAGTTTGGTATCAGGTCTTAGTCACACCACCCAGCTGGGGCTTCTTTAGCTGGAGGTACCTTTGGGATGCCAGGGGCAGGAGGCAGAAAGGAAGAGGAGGGAGGGGTCAAGCCCCTTTAGCAATCTGCTGCATCCAGAGCAGCCCACTTTTGTTTAATATAATGGACTCCATTATATTGATTTCACATGAAAATAGGATTCTTTGCTTTAAAAAAAGTTTGAAAACCACTGGATTAGACTCTAAGGTCTGGAAAGACTTTCAAATTGCATATATTTATTTAAATCACAGTATCTTTGACATCAGTTAACTAAGTTTCCAATATGTTTTTGGCAATATAAAGTCTGAGAAGATTAAAAAAAAACCCCACAACTAATTTCCTCAAAGATTGAAATGGAAATATAAATAGGTAATGTCTCAAAACTTTGCAAATTCAGGATACAGGCTGTACTGAAGAGAAAATAAAGGAAAGGAATTGAAATAAAACAGATGACACCTCTTTTTCAAATGTCACATTTAATGTTTTCACCACTGTACTTCAAATCTACATTGTACAAAGTGACCAGTAAGTGTGCCACGGTAATTGACCAACCTCTGAGATTGTACCTTTCACACCAGTGTCTTCTTGGGCTCTTTTGATACTAAACACGTTTCTCATTCAAGTGAATTGAAATGCTTCAGTTGGGTTGATTCTCAGGAGCCTCATAAAAAAAAACAAAGATATTGCACCATCTTTGTTTAGTAATTCAATGTTTGTTTCTTTCACAGCAAATAATTACTTCATTGAAGTTAAAACTTCCAAACATAACTTATTAATAGTCTTCAAATTCAGCTCAGATCACTCAAGATGAAAATACTCTGCTAAATACAGATAACTTACAATAACTTTAACAGTTAATTGTCCATAACACACACCAAGGTTTTTCCTAGACCAATTTTAAGACGATCCATTAGTATTCCTTGTACAGGTGAAAAACGATCTTCAATTTTCTTGTCTTTTTATTTTTAATATAAAAGTTGGAAGGGACATTCAAGTTTCAAGTCTCCACATTGAACTTAAAAAAAAAAAAAAAATAGTCATCATCAGCATGTGGAGGTAAACAAGCCAAGTTGTATAACTCCAGGAGGTAGAGGCCTTCAATTTGTATTCATATATACATATGCACAGAAGAATTCAGTGTTCCAACAGAAAAAAGAATTTGTCAGAAAGTAATAAGTTATTTACTACTGTGACATTTCAAGACTCCCACAGCTTTGCCTAAGGACACAAACACATTTGACATAATTCCCTATGTGCCTTTTTTTTGGGGCTTAAATTTTTTTTTTAAATTTGTTTGTCTTTTATTTATTTTTTTTACTGTCCAGTGCAGGAAAAGTCTCACAAAATTTCACAGACCTAAAATGTGCAAGCTAGTTCTCTCTCTATACAGCAATGTTGGGATTCTTTTGAAATTAGCCCAGAAATGAATTATTTACACACATGAAAGATGCATGCTTGGGGGTTCTTTTATGTAAGAAAGAGCAGAAAAACTTCTAATAAAAATAGATTAAATATATATATATATATTTATACTGGGTAAGGAAAACAAAAGTTTAGTCTCTCCTAGTCACAAACTCATTCTCTCTACCAACAACATTGGATTTTAGACAGCACAC
Source organism: Balaenoptera borealis (assembly GCF_965194805.1). Taxonomy (NCBI): domain Eukaryota; kingdom Metazoa; phylum Chordata; class Mammalia; order Artiodactyla; family Balaenopteridae; genus Balaenoptera; species Balaenoptera borealis. The sequence continues at coordinate 45,042,888 of NC_138879.1, read as the reverse complement.
ATCACCGTCACGGCTCTAATGAGAAGCTAATTATAGGGCTTGATCATTAGGTGGCATGCCCCTCCCCCCTCCCCCTCCCGAGGTGCAGCCACGATCAGCTCACGTGGCTCCATGATTGGTCGCAGGCAAGGTTTCCAGATTCTTTCATTTTAGAGAACCCCAAATTTTCAGGAATGGCTCAAATATCAAAATGTATGACTGTCCTTTGTGTGTGTGTGTGTGTGTGTGTGTGTGTGTGTGTGTGTGTGTGTGAACAATCTCACTTCATTTTAAAAAAGAAAAACAAAACAAAACAAAAAACACAAAACCCCAAACTCCCAAATTTGGTTCAATTCTCTTTTGTTCTGAGGTGAGCCATAACAGCTGCACTAAATTCATAAAACATGTGCAACTCTGGGTAAAATATTTTTCTTCTAAAAGCACAACCACTTTACAAGATTAAAAGTCTAGTAACATTTCTAAATATTATTCGTATCATACAAGTAGTGGTTGTTAATTTAAAACTTCATTAGTAAAATTACAGTACAAGCATGATTAACCTCCAGAATTGCAAATCCCAGACTCCAGTGGAAAGCTACATTACATCTTCAGTAGTACATTATCTTCCACCGTCACTCCCACACCAGAGGAGATGGGGGCATCTCAGACGGCTGAGCAACAGTGGAACTGGAAGAGAACAGAGACACGGTGAACCGGTTGTAGCACCACAAAAGGCACCAGGGCAATTCACTGCTGCCTGTTTTCCCCCTTCCTTTAAAAAAAAATTGTAAGTCCATTCCTGGATTTTTATTTGTTTCTTTTCACTTCTCAAAAGGTGCATTTGTTCCAAATTGTTCATGTAAGGATCTGTATCTATAGTGAGGCGATATGGTACAGTAGCTAATGAGTGGGTTTGAAAGCAACACATCATTTACTAGTTGTATGACACCGAGCAAATTCCTTCATCTTTCCTCTCCTGGAAAGGGATGCTATCCACCTCATAGGATATTGTGATGAATAAATGAGATAATGTATGTTTTTCACAGTGCCTACTTCATAATATAAATGGTAGCTATTATAAATAATAATGCCTATAAATCAGTCGGGAAAATAACCTTAAAGGATACAGAATTATCCATTTAAAAGCAGCTTCTCAAAATAAGGTGATTTTAAGTGGGGACCTATTTTGAATGAGCCTCATAAGCATTCTTTTATCAAGTTTTAATTGATAATCTTTTAGCACTTGTTATCCACAGATTTGTTTTATCAGTTATTTCACATGTCTGCCTAATGTTGCCAAGATTATAGACTTGAGGGGGTTGTGTGTCACTTTGCTTCCTGGGGGCCCAGGATAATGAGTAACTTGCACCTGAAAGGTATTAAAACACCTAATTGACTCTTAGGGAAAAATATGAAAACAAAGTAATTTTAAATTTTATTTATTTATTTATTTTTGGCAGTGTTGGGTCTTCGTTTCTGTGCGAGGGCTTTCTCTAGTTGCGGCAAGTGGGAGCCACTCTTCATAGTGGTGCGCGGGCCTCTCACTATCGCGGCCTCTCTTGTTGCGGAGCACAGGCTCCAGACGCACAGGCTCAGTAGTTGTGGCTCACGGGCCCAGTTGCTCTGCGGCATGTGGGATCTTGCCAGACCAGGGCTCGAACCCGTGTCCCCTGCACTGGCAGGCAGATTCTCAACCACTGCGCCACCAGGGAAGCCCAACAAAGTAATTTTAAACCACAGGGAAGTAAAAAGGCAACTTAATTCCTTCTTTCTACAGAAAAATACATGGAAGGAATGAAAGTGACCTGATTTTAAGAATTATGAACAAAAATTCTTGACCTTGGTTCAATAAATTCAATCAGCTTCAACACTATATCAAGGCCAATTAAAAGGAAAGTGAAGGGAAGGGAAAGAGAAGCAAGGAGGAGAGGGGAAAAGGAAAGGGAGGAAGGCAGGAAGACTGTGGCCTCTCAGATCAAAGCCTCCCTTCGTGCTGCTCTGTGATACCTGAGCCAGACCCTGTTCACCTTTTTCCTTCGCCACGGGCCCAATGATAACCTTTGTCAACAGGGGGCGCTGAAAAGGCACTGCAAGGCCACAGCATTAGGAAGCTGCTTCCCCTCCTGGTTCTGGTGTGCGTCTTTTTTTTTTTTTTTTTTTGCCGTGGAAGGCCCAGCTTTGGTCTACCCAAACTTTCTGGCAAGTTTCTCTCCACCTAGCAGGCTATTTGACGGATCAGCTCTGCTCACCCCTTTTGTAAAGTCTCTTCACCATCATGCTGTGTTCCTGTGGCTCCTCTCCAAAGAGGTCCAAATCTTATTAGCCTTGGTTAGAGGGGCTTCCTCTAAGTTCTCAATTTCTCCCTTGTTCACTCTCCCTCAGTCCAGAGGGAGTACTTGCTTTCTGCATTTGCTACTTCGGACTCTTCAGAATCCTCTTGCATGACTTTTAGTAGTTAACCATCTTTTCCTAGTTAATGCTTGTTATTAAATTTTCCCTGTTCATATTACTGGGTGTGGTTTCTTTCTCCTGACTTGACCTTGATTGATACAAGGAGTTAGAGAAAAAGAGATGGAGAAGGTAAGGACAAAGAGAGATCAAGAGAATGACGCTTTCTAGGTTCTGAAGGAGGTTTATAGCTCTATAACCAATAAGACTATTGGTTTCTCTTTAAACAGGATACACCAGCAGTCCACCTATAAAATAGAATTTTCTCGCTTGTGGTTATTATTAAGGTGGTGGGGATGGCAGTGGGAACTGAGACGACCATGTGCAACTCCAGGACAGTGGCTGCCGCGCTGCTGGCAGAGGAAGATCCCCACGTACTTGACCAGGCAGCGTAATGGGCATCTGGGGAACTGCCAAGGCAGCCACAGCGAACTGGAGCTAGTGTAAGAACAAATGCTTACATTTTTAACATGCTTTTTTTTTTTAAAAAATTATTTATTTATTTATTTATTTTTGGCTGTGTTGGGTCTTCGTTTCTCTGCGAGGGCTTTCTCCACTTGCGGCGAGTGGGGGCCCCTCTTCATCGCGGTGCGCGGGCCTCTCACTGTTGCGGCCTCTCCCATTGCGGAGCACAGGCTCCAGATGCGCAGGCTCAGTAGTTGTGGCTCACGGGCTTAGTTGCTCCACGGCATGTGGGATCTTCCCAGACCAGGGCTCGAACCCGTGTCCCCTGCATTGGCAGGCGGACCCTCAACCACTGCGCCACCAGGGAAGCCCTTAACATGCTTTTGACTAAAGCCAGAACTCATAACAGAAACTTTCTGTTGGACCTTTTATCTATGTTATCTAATCTAAATAAAACCAGAAATATGCTGAATAACAAACTCACAATGGCATCCTTTTAATTCTAACAAGAAAGTCAGAATTACATCCATATAGTTACCTAATAAAGCTCTTAAAAGCAGCAGACTGAGGGTTGATGCAGAGAGGCACTCTGTTTCCTTTCTGCTGTTCCAAAATGAACTGATGAATAATTTCTGTGGAGAAAACAAATATCATACAACCCACGCCAATTTGCAGGCCTGGGAGCAGTGGATTCTCAGGTTAACTCTAGTCAGCATCTGAATGGCATTTCCTAGTGGTTTAGTTAAACACACACGTCATCTATCAGGCAGAATCCAGTGGAACTTTCCTGAAACCAAAATGACAGGTGCTGCTAAACGTAGGCAAAACCCCCCAAAGTGCCATTACAGGGGTTGGAAACCCTACGAGTGGGAGGTGTAAAATGGTCTATAAATTTGAGAGTGACTCCACTGGGTTGGCATTATAAATGAACTCTTCTAAATTGCTGGTAATTACTGCCTTTTTGAAAATCACTTAAAAAACCTCAGTTGGTATTTAGGTACATGGTTTCAGGCTGGTCACTTTGGGGACTACTCTCTTCTAAAATGTCCTAGAGCAGACACTTAAAACCACTCAGAATTCTGGATGTCTTTACCCGCCCCCCCAGGAGGAGATTGTGTCAGGAAATTTTATGAGCAGACAATCAGAAATCCCCTTCTTGTCATCAACCAAGGAATGATGGATGTCCCTCAGTGGATGTTTATCCTTTTAAAAACTTTGCATGTTATATAAAAAAGTCCAATATGTATCATTCCATGAAATCACACTGAGTGACTACATATTAAATATACTGAGTCACACTAAGTAAGTCAGCTTTGAAAACAAGAACAAAATGTTCATTCCTCTGCCGGACCTTCCCCTGGATATAAAATCAGTGTTTTTATAACACACACAGCTTTCTTGGCATATGTGCTCCGGACAAACAGCTGTATGCAAGTTTGTAAAACAAACATATAAAGGAGCTTTGATCTCCATCCAGAGCTCAGCTTTCCACAGCCACATAACAGAAAATGTTACCAGTCGTCACCCCACCTGGTGGAGGGCCAAAAATGCATACTCACCTTTAACCTGTCGGACAGAACTGAGGTTCTTCTCAAAAGTGTCATCAAACTTGGGATTGGTGATGGGCTCAAAGTCACTGGTATAAACTCTTCCAGTAGATGTGGAAAAGCAACATTTACACATACACGTGTGATATCGTAGTCGCCCTTCATCTAGGTAGGGGTGGGCTAAGGCATCCTTAGCGGATATTCTTTTGGACTGAAATCAAAGTTAGAGACCAGCACATCAACACTGCAGATAAACACGACTGTCCACACAGGATCTTTCACGACCCACAGTGACTGCTTTACACAGCTTATACTTAATTTATGGAACATCCTGTGTAAAGGGATAATTGCGGATGGTGAGAGTAAGAGAGTAATTGAGTTTAGAGGTGGGTAACGTAGCAGTAGAGGGAGTATATGATGTAAGACAATAAACTACTGTGATAAACCACCATACGCCACCAGAAAGCACTTAGAAATGACCCTGCTAAGATCCTGAAAAGTTCCTACCTTGAAATAGATATATGCAGGGTCAAAAATGACAAATAACATGACATTCAAATATGTAATGCTTTGGAAGGGATATATTTACATTTAAAGTAACAGTTATATTTTCTAAATATGTCTCAGCATTTAGAAGAGGTGTGATCATGGTGGCAATTTTACAAAGCTCCTTGAAACTTTTTTATCCTCTTGGATACCAAATCAACTCGGGCAAAAGCTTATCTGCAAGCTGCTGGAGTTGGGCAGCGGCTAATGAATGGCCTGTTTGCCACGTTTTGATATCCAGCCCAGTGTGAGTATCAGCAGCCTGGGGTTTTCTGGCTCTTCAGATTAGAACACTTAATATACTAGTTTCAGGTTACATAAACCATAAACTTTTAAACTCATTTCTCCATGAAAAAAAGAAAAAAGCTGTCCTTCCTTTTAGCTCAGTGGGTATGTAAGTACTACTGAGAGAAGGTGGATTTTAAAGGATTTAAGGATGACTCACTAGTAGAGAGTAGAACACAAACTGACACTTTGCCCTGCTTATAATATGATCCAGCACTTCACATAACACAACTAAAAAAAAGAAAACCATCTGCACTCAAACCAAAAATAACTGGATCACCGCAACTGGTTCTGGTCCCCCAAATAATAAAATGTTACATGTTTCCCATAAACCTGGATTCCCTAAAAACACTTTATCTCTGATTTTTTGCTATGCTAATGTTAAAAGGCATGTCATGACCTCTTGGGATATGATAATAACAAGAGAAAGCTGCTGTTTATCCACCATGAAGAGATGAATGTAAGCTTCACAATCCTGGTTTTGTTCCTTTTGCTACTTGTCATGTTTTGTATTTGGTGATGCAGCCCTTCTGAAGTCTGACTCAACAGCACGCTTAGCAACTAAACTTTTCCTTTTCTTCCTAAATGAGTCCAGCTATTCCCAGAGGTTCCACTGGGATCAAGGTCTACTGTCAGAACCAAAAGAAACAGGACAGTACACCTTGCCTGGGTCTGGGTCCCTCTCAGTCCTCAGCATCTCTGGCCAGTCTCACGTGTGGGATTGAGCTCTTTGGCTTTTGCCCACTAAATCTGGTTATTGGCCAAGTCTATTTCTGTTTCTGACTGAGCATGGCTGACCGTGTCCAAACTTGTGGCAGCAGTGATTGAATCTGGGTTTTAATTTTATCATATGACCATTAAGTCACTTCTGTCAGGTGGCAGATGTCAGAAATTGGGTCCCTGTCAGCTGCCACCAGCAGATGGAATCTGGTTTCACTGTTAGTCTTTTTTGTTTGTCTGGGAATTCTGATATTTCCTGAAATTTCAGATGCAGAGCTGAAGAGATTTTGGTGTTTTCCTAACTATGGATGGCACGCTCTGTGTTTGTATGTTCCTTGTGCACCAATATGGGGTCCTCTAAAGTGTCTTACCTAAGAGAAGCCTTTGAACAAAAAGTAAATCAAATCCCTAGCATGCAATGATCAACTTTCATTTCTCTAAACAAATTAAGGTCTCTTCGGGACTTCTGAAACAAGGCTAAAGAAAGGAGACTGTCGTTTTTTAAGGGGTATGAACACTGAAAAGAAAAACTGTCCTGTTAAATTGAGGAAAAAAAAAAAATCACAAAATTTCTCAGATTTAATAGTGATGTTCTTTTGAAGGAATTGATGGTGCATAATTATGTCCTCTATGTCTTAATTACATCTCATTTAAGTAATCAACATTTGTAATAGATACGGACACTTCACTTATTTATATCCTAGATTTTGTTGTTACTTTATCAAAATTGGCTCTTCTAGTTTTGAATAAGTGAAAAAATTTTCTATTTTACAAATATAAATGGATGTACTTCGTATACTTCTGAGGGGAGTTAATACATCGTATTATGAGATCTCTTAAAATCAAATGGAGCAAACTCCTATTGCAACTGGCTTTTAGAAACAGTATTAACACATTAAAGACATATAAAAAGAAATGGAAAGGTTTAAAAACATTATTCTTCCTTATGAATAAAATATTTTGGCTCTTTAGAAATTTTTGCTTGCTCAAGTTATAACTCAAAAGATTAAAAAAAGCTTTAATTGGGAGTTAAAATAATACTATTACTTGATTACTAGATTACAAAGTAGGCAAAATATTTCTCTTAAACAACTTAGAAGTTTTAATATCCGGTATATAATTGTATAAGATAATTGTATACAAGATGACTCTTTGGGCAAATCAGTCTGAGTTAATAGTTATAAAAATTTAAAAACACCTGTACAAATAATGCTAATATAATATTCTCATTTATATAAGTTTTAGGTTTGTTTTCTCATAAAAAGCCTAATCATTTTGAATTTGATTTTTTTTCCTACTGGTTTTGTTGGTCAGATAAACTAATATTACTTTGTCTAAGATTATGGAATTGCAAATTATGTGTTAAACTAAATGAGATGAATCATAATAGGTAATGTGTTTCTAAAAAGAAATTATTTTGTATGCTACGAATCATAAAGACTTAATGAGTCAACTAAAATTTCAATCTCCTAATTCTTAGTTAGCATTAAGACCTTACTAACATTAATTTGAGTTAATAAATGGCCTTTGGATATATGGACAACATAATTTTAATATACCTAGGCTCTTCATTAATACAGTATTGAGTAGCCATCAATAAACAGTTAAAAAAGATGTGCAAATACCTTTGGGTTAAAGTACATATGTATTGTTTTAAAGAACGTAAAAGAATGGGTGATGATAGGAAGATGTGTATGCAAGATAACAGTGTTTTTTGTCAAGAGAAAAAAGTAAATAATTGTCTAAATTCCTAATAATTATTGTTGTGCTTTAAAAATATTGCTTGTAACTGTTTACTGCCTTTAGATAAATTAAGGTCTCTGGAGATTTGTTTAATGTCAATCACTATTTTGAGGTAATAAAACCCTCATTTCTTTCTTCTTAATGTATCACTAACCCTCAAATTTAACAGGTTAAAACCAGAATGAAGCATTCTTTAAAAATGGTATCTATTTCTAACTGAACCCTCAGAACTAGAAAAAGAATCCTTAATATCAATCATAAACTAAATTCAGTAAGCATGTCAGATAAAAATTCCAGATAAATCATATCTCCTTCTTATAGATAAATCATATCTCCTTCTTATAGATAAATCTAATTTGTAACTATGACCACACCAAAGGTTTCATTTAATTAGGTGTGACAATCCCACTGTTAAGGAATAAGGACTACATTTCACATGTAGAACTGATGGCTAAAAGGCCTCCCAGGAAATATGCGTGGTATCCGCTGTACAGTTCAGGAAATTCCAGCCTTAGAGTTCCAGCCATGAGCTCCTGGCAGGTCAAGATCATAAATAAACATGGGATCTCAGAGAAAGAGGATACCCAACAGCTGTAAGTACTGCGGGTAAAACCTGGTACAGGTGAATTACACAGTTCCTCGTTCTTAATCTAAGTAGAACTAATAAAGAAAATAACATATTTCTGACACAGAAAAGTAAATTTAACCTCAGGGCCTTTAGAAAATCCTCAATGGGCAGACAGAAATTACCTCTGAAACCTGAAGTTCATGTGCCTCTAGTTTTGTTAACCATACAAAAGGTCTTTATGTATTAATCAACATCTCCTGTTAGCTACGCAGATAAACTTGCGAAATAAAATATCAAACTAATGACACTAAACCACTAGCTCATTCAGCAAATTATGTGGCTGAAACTGTCCTTAATGGCAGGAACTTCACCACAAGGAGGGACTGTGGGAACAAGAATTGCCACTTTGTCTTGCTTCCCGTATCACTACGTACCTCACATGCCAAAGTAAACAAAAGGAAAACAAAAACACCAACCAAACAAAAAATCCACTTTGCACCCTGAGATGTAATAAAAATAACTTGATCACTCTGATTGGTTCTGGTCCCCCAAATAATAGAACCCTGACTGTTTCCCACAAACCTGGACTTCCTAACAAAACATTTTTATCCCTAATCTTTGTTATGCTGACATCTGAAGATAGTTCTCACCTCTGTGGATTTAATAATCATGTGAGAAAGTTGCTGTTTTCTCATCAAGAACAAACCAATGTAAACTTAATAACTCGTAATTTTGTGGGTATTTTTCCCCTTTAAATACCTGTTGTATTTTGTATTTGGTGACTTCCACGTACTCTCGGCAAGTAAAATTTTCTTTTCTAAATGCTTCCGTTTTTTAGTCTTCTTTGACAACAGTTAGTTATTGGCACGGATGTGAATAATGAATATTCTTTGGACAAATGAATAAATGAAGAGCTGAACTTTGCCCCAGAAGAGTCAAGTCTAGAAATGGCATTTGGAAAAGCCACCATTTCAACAACCCAGAGTAAATATTTCCTTACGCAATACAATGGGCAGATTTTTTTCAAATAATGTTAAAAAATTTTTTTTTTCCTAATTCAAATTGGTGTCAAACCCCTTTTGCAAATATTGAGATAAATAAGGATGGTACCGTTCCTTATCTCTCTTCACCTAGACTCTCATGTGTTAATACTCAAACTTCTGTGTGATGGGTGAGCATGATACACATGGAACTGGGGGCTGAAGTTTATCTTTTAAAAAGTCATTATTCATTAAAAAAAAAAAGTCATTATTTACGTTGCCCATCTATTCAAAGCCAGGATGTTTTTCTTAGAACACATATTTTTAATTCATTAAAAAAATATAAAAACAAACACTACTTACTGGATCAAAGACCAACATCCTGCAAAGGAGATGAACAGCTTCATGTGTAGCCTGGCTAGACAGGGTATAAAGTACAGGAAGAGATGGCTGTGAAAAAATAAAGAATTCAAATATTCAAGTGAGTCTTTGTGCAAGTAGATATGGAATACAGCCAATTTATGACAAATTAAGTACCCAGCTCAAAAGGTGTATGCACATAAGTTTCAACTCAAAGGAAATGAGTATTCCTCTCATTAACCAGTCTTCAAAAGCAACAACAGTCACTGACTTTCAGTGGCATATTTTATATTGCATGATTACCCATTGTAGGTCAGAGCACAAAAGAGCCTATGAAAAATGAAAGCTAATCCTGAAAATATGGAGCTCCTGTTAGCCTTATACCATACACGCTTTGGCAAGAAGGGAAGACCAAACACACCCAAGGATGGGAGAAAAGAAGATTTAAAACCTTGGCTACATGCAAGTAAACTGCGCAAAGTAGGCATGTGAACTATGTCTTAACGGCAACATTACCTTGCTAAAACACTAAAGGAGCTTTAGGACACTCGGGAATTTACAGAATCTTCTAAGAAAGGATGACACCACTTTAGCACCGATTACTCACTCAATAACTGTCTTTTGTAAGTGGCAGGCATATCCACACACCTATATCTAACCCTCTTGCACTGAGGCAGGGAGATGACTCTAATGACCTGAGAAGCCACACAGCTTATAAAGCTTTTATTTCGCTGCTTGGAGAGTCAGGGGACAGAGCAGGTGAATGGCATCACAGCTCTGTCTCTCACGCAAGTAACACTAAAAGGTCTCCTTATATTTCAATCACGGGCCTAGAATCCTACTATGATAACCACTAACATCAAGTATTTTACATATCTGCCTCCTTCCCTCAGTTAAGCCGTAGAGGAAAATTCTACAAGAACAACAAGACACCTCATAATCATCAGGAGGTAATTATTCACTGTACAGATGTTTTCTTCAGGATCAAGAGTAACAGGAGATGAGATGGGGGTTCTAGTTTACTAACTAGATAAATCAACATCCTGAATCCCAGTATCCTTAAGTATAAAATGAGGAGGTTGGACTAAATGATCACTGAAGTTTACTTTAGTTCTAAAATTGTATGACACTTGATAGGATTACTATAGGTAAAAAGCATTATGTGCACAGAACCCATATATAGTTGGCACTTAAATATCTGTAGATGGGAATTCCCTGGCAGCCCAGTGGTTAGGATTCTGCACTTCCACTGCAGGGGGCACGGGTTCAATCCCTGGTTGGGGAATTAAGATCCCCCATGCTGTGGGGTGCGACCAAAGAAAAAAAACCCCCAAAACCCATATATATATATATATTTGTAGACCAATTTACTACTCCTTGATGCATTTACATGTTTTCCTGCTAAAAATATGTAAATCTATGGCAGCTCTGAAATTATTTGTATTGGTCAAGATAAAGGAGGGGGGATTGTGGAGAGCATGGGGAGAGGTTTTAACTTACAATTTACATATATTTTCCATAATAACTTTTTTATTGTGTAAAATGAAGTAATTTGATATTCTTAAAAGATTCCGATTCTTGGTTTGACGGTGAATAGCTGTGCTTTTTTTCACTGGCTTGTGCAGGATGGCAGCCAAATTCCAGTCAGTTTTTACTGACCAAAATGCCTCTCCATAAGCAATTCTTTTCTTTCCACTCTCAAAGTGAATCTACCCCTCATCCCATTTTTGTGGTGCAGGCAGGTTATAGGGAAGGGAACACTGGAATAAGTACTAGAAGACGCGGCTTCAAATTCTAACTCTGCCATCACTAGACTCAGATAAGTCACTTGAACCTTGGCTTTCTCATCCATTAGACTGCACAAGTACAGACCTGCTGACCTACCACCATCACTGCTGATCATCTAACATCCACCAAGTGCCAGGCCCTGCGCTAGGTGCTGGGACAACAAAGATGAATAACACCTCTCTGTGGGCAAGGAAAACATAAACAAACAGTTCCAGAGGCCACTGAATAGAGGATATAAGACAAATTAGAAGGCAAAATTTACGACTCAAGGACAACTGGGTATGGGATGGGGAGCTTGTGAAAATCAAGAGTGGATGTTTAAGGCTACCTGAAATTTTTAAAATCCACCCCCCCAGTATTATCTTTCTTTACAGAAGTATACCCCAACAAATACACTAAAAATAAGCCTAAGTTTCATTTCAGCCTAAACAGTCATTTGATATGCTTTCTCCTTTCCTGTGTTTATATTATATATGCAAGTTAAAAAGAGGGACAGAGAAAAAGAGTCAGTTCACTCATGCCAGTACCTCTCCAGAATGACACCCATTAATAATTTAGCATTGGCTCCACAGGAAAGATGCAATACTAGAAATGCTGCATTTCTAATTCCATTTTCTTCCCCTCTAATTTACCAGCCATTATGCCCGGGCAAGAGGCCCTAGATGGTATATGCCACAGTCATCATGAGCCAACTGCAGAGTGTGGTCACCCCGGCAGCATCGGCCAGGCTGCACAAGGCCTGTTAGATGTTCCTGATAGTCTTCTCCCGGCAGCAGAGAAGCTGAGCTCCTCAGTCAGCAGCGTTAATTGAGTTGCACCATGCGCGGTGCACTCTAGTAAGCATTCTTGGGGTTATACAAAAGAAACTCCCAACTGAAACATAAGAAGTTTGAATTGAATGAACTCTCTACCATACTCTGAGTCCCTTAACTGTAAGATAAGGTCCCTGTCAGGGGACAGGACCATTTTCACCTCAATGAAAATATTTTACCTATTTCTGACACAATTAGCTGAGAACAATCTGAGGAATGATGAAGATCTAAACCTTATAAGAGATGAACAAAGGGACTAAGGGCTGATAAGAGACTTTTCAATCCTATCAAAACGGCGGTGCCTCAACAAGTATCTGCTTTAATAGATCCCTGGGCCATGGCAGCTAAGATTTTGAGTTGTGGAAAAGAGATAATAAATTAAAAATGCCATATAGTGTTCTTGTCTGCCCCCCTGACTGCCCCCGTTTCCTGACTTTAAGGGAACCACTCCCTTTCTCACTCTCAAATCAAGTGGTTTGGCTGGGCTTGATTTCAATCTCTGAACTCCAAGGATGGGCACCTGACCCACGCCTGGCCAATCATATGGTATATTCCCCTGAGCACCACAACTGGTTCCAGGATGGGCACACAGTTAATACAGGTCAGGAACATACAATGGAATGGATAAACTAACACACACCTCCAATCTGTTTATCCCTATCTACCTTTATTAACTGGGATAGAAAAGACCCATTTTTTTTTAGCTTCTCTTGCCATCTTGGAGGCCACATATCACATAGTTCTGGACAACGACATATAAGCAAAGGTTTGCTAGGCAGGCTTCTGGGAAAACTTCTGCTTTCCCGATAAAAGGAGCAGATAGTGCTAGTTCTCCCTCTTTCCTCCATTTTTTTCCTTTGAATATGGATATGATTTCTGGACAAGCTACAGTCATTTTGTAACCATGAGGCAACAGGCAAGAGACTATGAAGTCAATATTCTAAAGATGGCAGAGCAGAGAGAAAGGAAAAAACTAAATCCTCTATGACATAATTGAGCTGCTATGCCATCACCAGACTGCCTACCTCTGGGACTTCATGATATGAGGAAAAAAATAAACTTCTATTTCTTTAAACCATTGTAAGCAAGGTTTTCTATTACTCATAACCAAATACATTCCTAATGGAATCAGAGACCTTCCAAATATTTTTATGGCTATTTGGGAAAGCTCTTTCCTGAGGATTGATATGCTAATAGAACGCAGGGCTGGACTACTGGTTCCATTTTTGCAAACACACGGGGGAAAGCCTGTCTGAAAATGAAGCCACCACATAGGAAAACAGAACAGAAGAGAGTCAGATTCCTGGCATGAAACATCACTTGACTACCTGAATCCAGCAGAGCCTGAAGTCAGTGGAAGCTCAAGACTTTTCAGTTATATGAGCCAGTAAGTTCCCTTTTTTGCTTAAGTCAGTTTTAACTGTCTCAGTGGAAAGAGTCCTGACTGATGCCACATGCAAGTACGTATCTTAACCAACACAAGTATATTAATTTGAGGCAGTAATCTGTGACTTTAAGAAGATAGCCAATAAGGTTCTCCTTCTGTATATATATATTTTTTATAAAGTCCCAACAAATAATAGTACATATTTCTGTTTGTACAAATTATGTAAATAAATGCATAGAAAAATATGTCTGGAAAGACACTCTAAAATTAATCCAGAGGAGACTAGGATGGCGTGGGGATAGCTATGGATGACTAAATCTCTGTAAAATTTTTATTTTACATGTACTCACATATTACTTGCATATATACAAACAAAATTTTAAAAAACTGCTTTGAAGGTATATGTGCCAGGTATTGATAAATTAGTTTAATATTCCCTATACTGGCCAGTAAACTGAACATAACAGATCTTGTTAGTTCTTTCTATTTATATAGAACCTTCCTCTAGGTTAAGACTTACTGTGCTCTTCTAAGGGAGTTAGGGCCCAAATGATTCTATACTTCTAAACTAAATGCAACAGAAGGACATAACCAGCAGGGGGCTATTTAAAATACCAGCACCTACATCTCTAGTAGTAAATCTACATTTACTAGTTCGGGCTGGTTTTAGAAGATAACACACTTTACCCATTGCCCTTTTTGCCTGTGAAAATGGAAGCTCCGGAATCACTAGAATCACAGAGAGGGAACCACAAGGGAAAGGTAAGGCCTTGACCAAATGTCTGGCAGGTAATTTGAGAGGACTGTCAAACTCAGTCTGTCATTTGGTCTATCAATTATATCAACCAGATCTTCTAATGATCAATCAGATCATCTAAATGCCCAGTTTAAAAGAAAGCAAGGCAAAGCCCAGGAAAATTAGTTGCCGAGTCTTCCTGTTCAAGCCTTCTCTCTTCTGTTTCGGTTTGTTGTTCCTAGGAAAAGTATTCCCCTTACTCACTCTTCACATCATTAAGCTGTTTTGTCCAAAGGAGATTAGGAAAGTGCTTCTAAAAAATGCTGCTAAATCGACAGGGTGGAGATAATAACCATCTTGTCTTTCTCAGCAGTGACTTGGCTGGTTGCAAGTAATATTGATCAGTGCAAATCTGGCAATCTCTCTTCATACTTCTTTTCTAACAACATTCACATCTGATTCTGTGTTAGTGGCAAGAGTGCAATAGAAACAGCTTCACATTCCTGGCTGGAATAAGAGATACCAGGTATTTCGGCTCAGTATGTGGAAAGGATATCTTGAGTATACATGCACTAGGTTATGGTACTGAGGTCAAAGCTCCACCCCCAGTAACTTTTCCCGGACACATCAAAAACCAGGAGACAAAAGCCAGGGGTCATTTATTAGCAAAGGTGCTACAAAAATATTTACTATTTCCTATAGCATTGGGAATTACTATATTCTATTGGGTTTGACAAATATTTGAACATTTTCTTACTTATGGCCATGACATAAAAAAATTAATAAAACCTACAAGTAATGCTTTTGTTTAAAAATTCTCATTTCATTATTCTGTTGGAAGAAAACTCTGCCCAAACAGATGGTTACCAGATACAGAGCCCTTCTTCTCCTCTTACCTGTTTATGAGGACCCCTGAGTATGTGTGCCTTAGCACCTTCACAAGCTGTCCTCATTGCTTCCAGTGATGGTGTGCCCAAGAGATCTGTGATCAAATCCAACTATGAGGAAACACGAAGTACAGATGGATAGTAAGCTCATGGAAACAACATTTCATTACTCTTCAATCACAGCGTTAGAGATGAGGACCAAATTCGGGGGAAAAGAACATTAAGGCAAGTTCCAGATTAACTGGTAGGAGCCTCTACTTTCACTTTCTGGCCTTTTTTTTAAAAAAAAAACAGATAAATGTTTATTAGCAATCCATAAGATACAAATAGAGAAAATAATTTTGGCAAGCATGGCATTCTAAGGCTATAGTAATTTAGGGTCTGCATCTGCCTGCCCCGTGTCTTGATACCGCAGCCTCTATGATCCTTGTAGAAACGAACTGCTCTCTCAGTGATGGCTAATGACTATTCTGTTCAAACAGTTAATCAATGGATTCTGATGCTTCAAACGGATTCAGGCTCATCAAGGAGCTAATCCAAACCAGGCAGCTGTGATTTAGTAAATACTCAGAACATTCACACCTGAAATAAAAGCTAAGTTTGGGCCAGTGCAGACCCTTTACATTCTAGTTATGCTAGAAATCTCTTATACTGGCGAAAAACCATGTGATTTAGAAAACTATGACACCGCATAAGGCCACACCTAATTAGCTGTGCACAATAAAGGAGACCAATAAAAATGGTCTTCTCACAAACAAGTCTTTGGAGGTAGCAAACTACCTTAACAATTTTCTTTAGTGCTATGATTGTTCTAATTTCATAACCCAATTAGCAATAACATTTCATTCTAATTCCTCCAGGATGGAAAGTTCTTATCCAGAGAATACTTATTTTCCTGGTTCTGGGGTTGCCAAATACAAAGCACTATTTTCTGCACTTAACTAAGCTATGGGGTAGCCATCAGTATCACTGCCCTCCAGGATAATGGAGATTCTCAAGTAGCCTGTTTTGCACAGAATAAAAGATCTCTATATAAAAGCTCTTTGGGAAAAGTGTGTCGGTGATACTTTTGGACCTCTAACAACTACACTAAAGGCCGAAGGAAATGACTGGCTCATGAAAACAAATGGAAATATTGAGAAAGTTGTCTAAAATGGGTCAGACCTATGGATGAGAAACATTTTTATGAAGTCTGCTGGTACTACAGTACATAGGGTATTTATTTCTCGAAGATAAAAGAGAAAATGCTACAGAAAATATCTACTTCCACTCAGAAGTTAGACTCTTTTTTCATTTTAGATCTTGATTTCTCACTCCAAAATACACTGATGACTGATAGATGTGAAGGAGACTTCAGCGGCTACATCAGACTGGCAAACTCAAGACCTATATTATTTCTCTAGAAAATGAGATATTTGAATCCCGTTCCAGTTGCTTCACACTTTCCTTTGTACATTCTTTTCAGCAGCAACCCAAGATCCTTGTTCAATATATAGTATTTGAACAACATCTTAATTTTTACTTAAGCTTTTCTGTATGGCAGCTTATGTCCAGATATGACATATCATCTTACAGGTAAGTCTGTTAAACTCTACCTTCCAAAGAAATTGAATAGTAAAGTGAATATTATCAATAGTATCCAACATTAGATTATATATGATAATTTTTTATCACCAGGATCAATTTTTAAAGATGTAAACTTAAACAAAAAGACTGAATGTATAGCACAGAAATAAATTTAAATGTTGATCAGAGCATATATAGTTTCTAATGTATCAGTTAACAATTCTTGGTAGATAGAGCATAAAGGAAATAATTTCACTTTTGGTCAAGTGCATGAATTATTTACAAAGATACACAATAGTTAGGGTGATCTTTTAAAACGTGATCAATCAAATCTTAACACTCCCTTGCTCAAAACCCTTGCTCAAAAACAGAGAGCTTTCCATCACACTTTGGATCGAATAAAATCCAAAGTCCTTATCAGGTCTCCATGGTCAGGCTCTTTCTCTGTGACCTCATCTCTTACATACTTTTCCTTAATCAAGCCATCCCTCCAACACGCCACACTTGTTCCTGCCTCAAAGGGCTTTGTTATACTGGTTGTCCCTTTTGTCCCAGGTATGCTCCTGGCCTCACCTCTGTCCAGGCACCTTCTGGTTGTCCCTTTTCCTGGAATAATTCTTCCCGGTATCTTGCTCCCTCATTTCACTTGGGTCACTCCTCAAATGTTACCCTTCAAAGAGTCCTTTAGCACTGCTCTGCTCCATCATCATTCTCTATCCCTAACCTGGTTTAATTTTTTCTTCATAGAATTTATCATTACTTGGGATATTTATTGGTATACTTATTTTCTATCTCATGTGAAAGTTTCACAAAGCTTTGTCTTATTTATGGCTGTATTCCTCACACCCTGGCACACCACGACCACCAACATAACTGCTAACATTGCCTAAGTGCTTACTAGACCCCAGGCCTTACTTTCAGCTTTACCACTTCATTTAATCTGCAAAACAATCCTCAGGAACAGTTTAACTTGCCCAAGATTTGATAGATAGCAAATGGCAGAGCTAGGATTTGAACCCACCAATTTGATTCTACGGCCTGACTCATCATTGTTACGTTATTCTCACGCAAACAATATTGTTAAAATTTATGAATAAAAAATACTTAGCAATTACCCCAAAGAAAATATGGGTAGTAATGAATTAGCTATAAAGACAGACAGTTAAAGTATAATATCATGAACGGTTTCCTAAAGCTACAGTTTAATCAGCTCCTGATGTTCTCTGCCACATTTAAATATTTTAGCTCAATAAAGGTTAGAAAGGGTTTCTAAATGTTCATAAAGAAGTCAACACTTAAAATTTATATTCTAAGCACAAAGTGTAAGTACATTAAGTCACCAAATACATTTTCATGTCAGATCCATTCAGTTAGAAAGAACAGAGGCCCTCTAACCACTGAAGATTACACCTGTGCAAACTGTTACATCGGAGTCCGCTGCCATGCATCAGTGCGTGTAATAAAGTCAACATTCCCTCTAATAGGCTTGTAAGTTGCAAAATCAATCTCTCTGTAATCTTCAACTTCATAACTTTCTGAATTTTAAGTGAACTTGAATTTGCTAAAAGCAATTTAGACAGTACAATGAATAAGCCCAAGACATGTGTGCAAGATGGTTTTTCCTTTAAATCTGTAACAGAATTGAAAAGCTCCTAAAGCCTCAAGTGAAATCATACCTGCTGAATGGGACTCTGTGCCTGAAACAGTATTCTTCGTCCTAGTAGTTCTGCAAAGATACATCCGACAGACCAGATGTCAATAGCATTGCTGTAATGACGGCTGCCCATCAGGATTTCCGGAGCCCGATAATACTGAGTAACAACTTCCTGAGTCATGTGACGGGATTCATCTAATTCTTCCACTCTGGCCAATCCAAAATCACAAATCTAAATAGAAAAGATTATCAAAATATTGTCAAACAAATATATTTACAAGTGAAAAAGTAAAACAAAATAACAAAAAACTAAAATCTTGATAGACCTCTGAATTTTGAAAAGTTTTCAATGATATAGGTAGAGTATATTTGTGTCAATATAATTTGATCTTATTTGGATGAAAGGGAAGAAAAGTCTCAAACTTCCATATTTCTATACAAAATGATGTATTATAAAGATATGCTTTTCACTTTTTATCTGTTTTCAATTGTAACTAACTAAACAAACAAAAAGCAGCTGAATGCATACTTCTAGGTTTAATGAACAAATCAAGCTAATTTATTTTCAAGGCTGGCTTATGGAGGAAGATATTACAAGGAAAATCTTGAAGACCTCCTGAGCTAACTATGTTCACTATCTTTTTTTTGTTTGTTTGTTTTTGGCCGCACCACATGGCTTGCAGGATCTTGGCTCCCCCGACCAGAGATGGAACCTGGGGCTCCGGCAGTGAAAGCGCCAAGTCCTAACCACGGGACTGGAGGAAATTCCCATGTGTTCACTATCTCAATGGAATATATATGGTAAAATTTCTTTAAAGCTACGGGTTTCAAACGGAGTCCTGCTGAATCCAGTTCTGAGGAGGTACTTCAGGAGTTCCGTAAACATTTTACCTAAACTTCACATGTATCTATTTAAAATACACACTCAAATGTGTGAATATGTCAAAATGTAGCACACTGTAGAATACCAATGCTAACAGGTTCCTTCATTTCTTCACACCATAAACATTTAATTAATTGAGTGCCTGTTATATTTTAGACAGTATGCTAGAACTTGGAGACATAATGGTAAATGAGAAAGACTGGTTAATTTACATGCAGACCTAGGAATAAATCTTTTCTTGCTCTTTCTGTTTAAGTGAAAAATATTCGGAGGTTGCAAGGTGAGCTGTTAGTAAATAGCAGCAGTGCCACCACCAGCAACTTCTGCTTATTTTCAGGAATTAAGATTTTCTTGATACTGGGCAACCAAAACAAAAACTGGGAGCACTGAGGATAAGAGAGGAATGACCATCTAAGCTCCAGTGTTCTCACTGATTAACTCTGAGCCAATATTATAAGGGACAAAATAACACTTTTTATCTGTCTTCTAAGTTGAGGTCCCAGCGTAATATTTCATTTGAAAAAAGGGTCTGGAGGCTTAAAAAAATTTGAAAACCACTGCTTTAAAGAAAACAAGTTTTACCCCTAATTTTTGGCAATCCTCTCTTTTTATCTTGAATGTATTATGTCTGGTCACATCAAATGAATTCATGTTTGTATGTGGGGATGAAGAAGTATAAAGCCAACATCTTTAAAGCTTAAAAATGAAAGTAAATTTCCAGACCACACAGAAAAAACTATACCAAAAAGGAAAAAAAGGCATATGTTGTTTATCAAATCCTCCCAAAGGCCAGTGTTCAAATAACACATAATATTTAAAAACTCTATTGCTTGGCCAAAAAATTTTAGGATATCTTTTAAAACAAAATAAAACTAAAGGAAAGAACTTAAATCCACTTTATTTTTCTTGTATTTATACTAAAACAAAACAAAACAAAACAAAAAAAACCAACCACCTACCCAGCAGAAAATGTTTTCTCTTATAAAACAGATCTGGAATCATTTTTGGCAATTTATCTGGAAGACAGGCTAAATTCAAAGTAAGAAGCTTATATGGTCAGATAACCAAAAAGATATTGCGATTTCCAGCAAAATTATCTGTTTTGTGCCTAACAGTAAACAAAATATATTCACAATCTGAAAGGATGTTAATTTAAAAAAGATGTTTTATCATAATTATTTTCTATGCATTTTTACATTTGAAAAGAGAGAATTAGCATCAGTAGACTGGCACTCTACTCTGGCTTTTAAAAGTAGGCTGCTAAGACAAGTTAAAGGAACAGAGCAAAATTTCAATTTGTTCTGATCTGTATGTTGTTTATTCATAAATGACATTTTCTTTTAGTTACTCATTCATGTAGCCAGAGGTTACAATACCATAATGATTTGGAAAATGGACTGCAAGCAGTTAATGGCATCAAGCATGACAGATTCTACACAAATGCTTTGTGAAGTTCTCCAACCAGAAACTGAAATAAGAAGAAACTGGCTTAAGTTGTCATAAAGTGATTTGGTCTGAATAGGACAAAGAATTCCTGACTATAAGGTTTAAAAAAAAAAAACAAAAAAAAAACCAAAACAGGATTTATTTATTTATTTATTTATAAAATCTTTACTTATTTATTTTTGGCTGTGCTGGGTCTTCATTGCTGTGCGCGGGCTTCTCACTGCAGTGGCTTCTCTTGTTGTGGAGCATGGGCTCTAGGTGCACGGGCTTCAGCAGTTGCAGCACGCAGGCTCAGTAGTTGTAGCTCGTGGGCTCTAGAGCGCAGGCTCAACAGTTGTGGTGCACGGGCTTAGTTGCTCCACGGCATGTGGGATCTTCCTGGACCAGGGCTCGAACCCGTGTCCCCTGCATTGGCAGGCGGATTCTTAACCACTGCACCACCAGGGAAGTCCCTGACTATAACGTTCTTAATTTTTTTTTTTAAGAATTAAAATAGCTTATGGGGATAGGTTACAGCTCTTATTTTTTTATTTTTATTTAAAAATATTTATTTATTTAGCTGCGCCAGGTCTTAGTTGCCACGTGCAGGATCTAGTTCCCTGACCAGGGATTGAACCCAGGCCCCCTGCACTGGGGGCGTGGCGTCTTAATCACTGGACCACCAGGGAAGTCCCTACAGCTCTTTTTAAAAAGTGAAAAGGTGGCAGGGGAATGAACTCAATGACCTATAGAAGGAATATTTACTTCAGTGGTTTTTGGGACAATTAATTTTCTGTGGAAACAACAAAAGAATGAACTACAATATTAGTTGTTTTCAGGGAAGATATGAAAAATAGGTGTTTTAAATCTTTCTAGAGTTAAAACAGGAACAGAGTTCTTCAAGGATAGAGTGAAGGGAAATTTTTTATTCAAAAGCAGTATAACACATCAGCTTTTGAAGAAAATTGGCCCGCAGTTTAAAGAAAGCATTTAAGATAAAAGTGAAACTCATTTATATACTTGGTTTTAAGGTTTAGTTTAACTGCCAACAAGCTAAGTACTAATGACAGTCTTGATTATGTTTAAAATAAGACAACACTTATAAACAGTTTTCTTTTTCAAATATATCAGTTGAAATGTTAAGAATATTTACTGTAGACTGAAGCACCATATAATACTTTAGCCACTCATAAAATAAAAGGAATTTTAATTTGCTTACACAGAGATGACTCAGCTCTAGGAAGGCCCTTATCTCTAATTTCTATGATAGGGAAAAATATGGTGGGCTCCTCACTATTTAGGAGTTCTGCTAATACACATCTCTATTAGGGGTAGGGTATATGTACACATGTGGATTCTGCTATTTGTGAGCCACTCTAACAAAAGACAATGGGGTGGGGATGGTACTGGGGTAAGAATAAAAAACTGAAATTGACATCTTGAGATTTGCGGGCTGCTAACCATAATAAATCCTGTAATCAATACCCTTTCAGAGGGATAACTGAGAATTGGCTACTGTATACCGTGGAAATACATTTGACCCTTTCCTGGGTTAGTATTTTCACTTTTAAATGTTTCTACTTCCCTACTTTGCTGCCTCAGTCACACAGCATATAAAAATGTTAGCTGTGCAAAAACATAGACAGTCTTCTTAAAAGCCACACTTGATTCTTACGTAAGTAGAAGCTTACTGGTCTTCCAATCTTTCTTCCGATATACACTTCCTTTATAAGGGAACAATCTGAAAAGAAATCACCTTCTCTATTCTTATTTCTAGTCACACTGCAATTCCAATTCCAATGTTTCCAAAACATGTGCAAAATATCACGAAGAAACCATGAGCCAAGACTACAAGTTAGTTACTATGTCCATGACTAGTGATATTGCTAGATATTGCTAGAGAACACTGGGTTCTTTAATTTTTGGTAAAGTGATGAAAATAAATTTAACCATTTCTTTCACAAAAACATGTTCTTAAACATGCCTTGACGTTCCAATTTTTTCTTACATGTTTAAATAAACTGAAAAGCTACCTTTAGAACACAGTTGCTGTTCACAAGGAGATTCCCTGGCTTAATGTCTCGATGTAAAATGCCAGCTGAATGGAGATACTTCAAACCTGAAACAACAAACAGATTTAACTGCAGATACTTAATTCCTTTTACTCAACCAATGATTTGGGGAAAACCATAGAGACAAGAGTACAGTATTTTAAATTGTTCTCTAAATAACTGCATAATGAACATTATTAAAAGCTTGACTTAGTCCTACCTCAAAAAACTATAATTTTGCTACAGTAAAATAAAATGTCATCAAAGGTTTGAACAGTCTAGAGATAATGTCCATAATTCGAAAGATTATTTAGGTTTAAGTATATAGACAAGCGTTCCAAGCACTGGAGTAAAGGCTGACCAGACCAGTAACCTTGAATTGTTCACAAGTGTGGCTACTGGAGCTCTGCTATTGATACTCTCAACCCGTGACTGTGAGCTGCTCCCACAAAATAGTTCCCATCAACCAGCAGGGAGCCTTTCCCAGGACAGATCTTCATTGATGAGACAAAATTCAGAAACTTGCCCAGGTTTGTTGGTAGTATTCTCCACCACTAAGAATCAAGAGGGTAATTACTTTAAAAATATTTTTGACATCTTGAAAGACTGTAGGCTTTAGCACTGCTCAAGATCACAGCTTCAAGGCTGAGTCTTCTGAATAAAATATAGCAAATCCCATTTTTTTTTACAAGTGTGAAAAAAAGATCCAATATCCAATATCTCCCCTCTACCCCCACCCCACCCCCATCCCCAAATATCAACAAATCTATAGAAGGTGAACTTTCTAGCTTTAACACTGTGTATGTGCTTTAATTCTTTTGGCAGATGCTTGTCAATTTTTATAAAGAATGTCTTAATTCTTTGAATCCCGTGGGAGAAAAAAAGTATTTTACTAGGTAAGAAAACTGTTTCAGTTTTAAACAACTCTCCATTTGTAAGAGCAAAATTCTGAAGGACACACCTGATGGCCAGAGGAAGCGCCAACAATGTCAGCCCAAATCGCTTTTCTGTCAAGTCAGTGCTCTTTAATGAGCCAGCCTAGAGAATTAGTTAGCTGGCTGTTTCTATCAGTCTCCTCCATGCTTGAAGAGTCATTTTGCTTTTCTAGAGTTGAACTCAGGCATGCCTGCCAACACTCAGGCCAGGCCCACCTACTGCTGGCTTGAAGAATGTATGTTATCCATAGGGAACACAGTTCCTTTTCAATTTAGTCATCTGATGCCAGCCACACACTCCTACTAAAGGCTGTTTAGTGGAAACTTTGTGACAAAGCATTCCTGTTTGACAAACCATCTTGCTTATTTACCTCCCTATATTAAACCCCTCGGCTACCTAATGAATTAGATAGGGCCTTCTCTTCCATCACTGAAAATAAGAACCACTTGGCTACCCTTAAAAGCCTCTTATTTAACATCAAGTATAGAAATTATTAAATATACCTTGGTCAAAAGAAAGAAGTTGTTAGGGAAGAAGTAAGCCTTGGAAGGTCAGATTAGTTCAAATGAAAAGCAAAACATTTCATTTATACAGTGACACTACCTTTTTCTTCATAAAGAAAATCTTACCTCGCAAAATCTGATAAAGAAAAACTTTGACATGATCTGAGCTGAGTGGTTGAGGAGAGACGATAATTTTATGTAGGTCACTCTGCATCAATTCTGTGACAACATATCTTGAGGTTTCAAGTTAAGGAAAGTTCTGAGAATTCAGCCCCCAATCCCTGCAAAGTAGGTACCAGGCCTAAATAACTTCTGTTCTTAAGGCTGGAAAAAGCTTAGGGAAAGAAAGCTTCTAGACAGCATGAAAGAGGTGACAATTCCAGCCCTCACGAGATAAAACACTGCCAAAACTAAAGAATTTTAAAAAGTTAGCAGAAGTAAACAACCAAGTGACTTCACTATAATTAACATTATAAAAGAGAAAAATAAGGGTAAATATTTTCAACGACAGCTGGGCCAGGAAGAGTGTGAAGACCAGTCTGAGGGTCTATTCAGACATGTTACTGGAGTGTTCTTTGAACCCCAAGAGAGGGTTGTTGGTCTCACCCTAGGCCACCATGGCACCAATGGAAAAGATGACAACCTACCTATCAACTGTGGCTTAAGTTACTTTATAAAGTATGGTACTCCTAAAAATATGCAAAATGGTTAGTTCAAATCCAAATCTCTCTACAATCTTCACAACTGAATTCATTATTTAACTTTTTATACATTTATACTTCCCTTACTAAATTTTAAGCTTCCCATGCTTTGCACTCTGTTATACCCTCAGGGTTTTGCTCAATCAACACAGGCAGATGATCAAAGGCTGGGGCACAGGGAGCAATGGAGATGGGAATTCAGGACTCTTGTGAAGGCATCACCTTTTGCTTTATCTAGAAAAGGAAAGCTTCGTGTCTTACTCTGCCTGCAGTTAAGAACTCCTTAAAAGTCTGGGTGAGTTTTATGATTTAAATAATATAAGCTTCCTTAAGACAAGGGGAGAGGGCCTTTAACTTTAGGAGGCTCCTACCAGGATTCAAATTCTTTTGACACCTTGTAAAAGTCAGTTTCACATTCTGAGTAAAACAGTAAGGCTTCCCTGGCCCTGTGCACCTGAAAGCAGGGAAAGGCAAGACAAAAAATGTCAGTTATTTTGCTTTCTTACATAGTTCCTCAGATCCTAAAATTCTTCTTCCAGAAAGATATTATGGAGGCTGCAGTCTTAGGGTGCTTACCATTAGCTATAAATGAACTAAGAGGTCCTGTGGTTCTTGTTTTAGCATTTACATGCTTGTTTTAAGGGTAAATGCTGGGCTTATAAAAATAAAGACGAGAAGGAATCTGCCTTCAAAACTTAAAATTTTCAAAAAGTGATGTTAGGCTTTGTATCTTACCCTTATGAGCTTTAAAAAGTCTCTTGTAGTAAGTGATTATTTGGGGAGAAGGATTTAAAAACACTTCTCATTTAATGTTGTAGCAAAAACAGGTAGGAAAAGGGACAACTTGGGAGTAAGGGAGAATAACTGACAACACTCGACACACCACAGTTGGAAACGCCCTCCTCCTTGAGACATTTTCTTCAACTGGCTAGCAGGACACCCAACTGTGACTTTCCTTCTCCCTCTCTGGTTCTTTCTTCTCAGTCCTTCTTTGTTGGTGCTCTTTCCCAAGCACTTAATGTTGAAATGCCCCTCTTGAAATGCCCCAAGAGGCTTGGTCCTCTTCTCTCTCTCTTTTTTTGGTCATGCAGCACGGCTTTCGGGATCTTAGTTCCCCAACCAGGGATTGAACCTGGGCCCTTGGCAGTGAAAGCACAGAGTTCTAACTACTGGACCGCCAGGGAAGTCCCTGGTCCTCTTCTCTTTCAATATTCACTCTCTAGGGTAATGGGGTCCAGTCCCATGACTTTAAATAACATCCATGCTGATGACTCCCAACTCTGTATCTCTAGTTAATCTTCTTTCCTTAAGTCCAGCCTTGTCTATCAAACTGTCTACTCATCATCTCCACGGGATGTCTAATTGACAGCTCGAACTAACATGTCCAAGATGTATCCTCTATCTTTCCCCCACCACACACTTTGTAGGTGCAGGCTTTCCCACAGCAAACCCCTATTTTTCCAGCAAGTTGGTCACACCACAAACCACAGACCTTGGAGTCAACCTTGATCCCTCTCTCACTCTGCCTCCAATCCTATTGGTTCTTTCAAAACTTAGCCACAGAATTAGAGCATTTCTTATCATGTCCACTCTTACCACCCTGGCCCAAGACCCCTAGATTTCTAAAACACAGTAGCCAGAATACATTTTTCACTGTTATATCTTGTCTGTATATTGAGTCACTTTATTATATAGAAAATGCAATTTTAAGGTTTTTATACTCTTAGGTTTAATTTTTACGTTAGGTTTTATTAACCAGGCTCTCTCCAAAGAAATATATTCTACTTCATAATGAAGGTTAGTGAGGAAATGAGATTTGGCATGTAGAATTTCCTTATAGGAGTTTTCAGTGACATGTTAGAATCTTTCTGTAAGATGATACACATCCGTTAAATTGCAATATTATTATCAAGGTTAGATTTAGTTATCTTCTTAATAGTTAAAAAAATTTTTTTCTTATAAAAATTTCCAAACACACAGAAAACTTGAAAGAATTAAACAGCGATCACCATATATATGCCTACCACTTAGATTTACACTTAACGTTTTGTCATATTTGCTTCAGTGCACATTTATCCATGGCCCTTTCCATTCATCAATTCATCTTATTTTTTAGATTTTTTAGATGCTTTAGAACGAAAGACAGATTATGTCACTTTCCTGCAAAACCTTCCCATTTCATATAGAGGAAAAGTCAAAGTCCTTAAAATGTCCTTGCAGGGCCATAAATGATCTGGCTTTCTTCCTTCTCTAACCTCCTGTCACTTTCCTCTTTGCTGTTCTCTGAAAATGCTAGACACATACTAACCTTAGGCCTTTCCTTTTTCTCTGCTTGGACTGTGCTTCCCCAGACATCTACTTGGCTAACTCTTTCACCTCCTTTGTGTCTTTGCTTCACTTTTATCTTTCGATTGAGGCCAACTTTGACTACTCTAATAATGTGTCCTGCATTCCTCGTCCAATTGCTACTACCCCCTCGCACAGCCCTACTTTTTCTTTTTTCCTTTAGAACTTATCCTACATAATTTACTTATTACATCTATTGTTTGTCTCTCCAATCCTTCTCCATGAGGGCAAGGGTTTTTTCTCTGTATTGTTCACAAGTCTATCCAAAAGTCTCAGAAGAAACAATGCCTACATATAGTAAGTCCCCTGTAAATGTCTGTTGAATGAATGAATATATATTGAGCACCTACTAGGTATTAGCCACTCCATTAAGTATTTTAAATATATCATCTCATCTAATTTCCATGGCAATCCTACAAGATAGGTAGTGGTATCCCCAATTACAGACGAGAAAATTGAGGCTAACAGAAGGCAAGTAACCTGCCTAAGGTTACATAATAGTGAAATTGACTATGTTTAAATTGTTTCAATGGCCCTACACAATTTAGAATTTTACCTTCTTTTCTTTTGAGTTATATTTTTAAAAACTCTAATAAAATATACTAAATGATCAGTGTTCTTTATAGAAGAATTTCAGCTAATAAATACAGAAGTAATGATAGATTAGGGGGAAAAAAAATCACTGTTTTGCAACCTCTATGACACCATGGATCTAATGTACCAATTATCAATGGTTGCTAAAACCACTTCAAAGGAATGAGACCCACATCAACTCAATCCACCACTCAATCTTAGCAGCACTTATTGTGGGACAAGACATTATGTCCCTGTGATATATATACACACCACTGCCTAGAAAATATTCATGTCTTAAAAAACAATATAATCGGGCTTCCCTGGTGGCATGGTAGTTGAGAATCCACCTGCCGGTGCAGGGGACGCAGGTTTGAGCCCTGGTCCGGGAAGATCCCACATGCCATGGAGCAACTGGGCCCGTGCGCCACAACTACTGAGCCTGTGCTCTAGAGCCTGCGGGCCATGGCTGCAGAGCCCATGTGCCACATCTATTGAAGCCTGCGCACCTAGGGCCCTGCGCACCTAAGGCCCGCGCACAGCAATGAAGACCCAACACAGCCAAAAATAAAAATAAATAAATTTTAAAAAACCCACAAAAAACAAACAAAAAAACACAATATAATCAATCTCCTAGTTCTAATTATCAGTTTACTAGAAATATGGGAAATAAAAAGACATCATGAGGAAGCAATCAGCTAAACACACAATGTGGATCATTCTCCAGAAAAAATATCTCCAAAAAATCAATGAGAAAGAAAGAAAGAAAGGGAGGGAGGGAGAAAGAAAGAGAGAGAGAAAGGAAGGCGGGAAGGAAGGAAGGAAGAAAGAGAGAAAGAGAAAGAAAGAAAAAAAGAAAGGAGGGGGTTGTGAGGGGAAGGGAAGGGAGGAATGTTTGGGATAAAAAGTCTCAAGAGATATAATAACCAAATGCAATGTATGTACTTTGTTTAGATCCTGATTCAAACAAACCTGATTAAAAAAAGAGATCTTTGAGGCAACTAGGGGATAGTAAGGAATTAGCTAATTTTATTAGGTTATGACGGTTATGTTTTTAAGGCCCTTACCAGTTAGAAATGCATATTTAAGTATTTTTTAGGTAAAATAATGTGATAGTTGGGATCTACTTTAAAATAATACAGCTCTCTTTTCCCCCTCCTCTCAATAAAAAGGAAATGAGACTGGCAAAATGATTAGTAATTGCTGAAGCTGGGTATTGTGTATATGATAGATATTATACTATTGTCTCTCCTTTTGGGTATTTTTAAAAATTTTCCAAAATAGTTAAAAAAAAAAAAAAATTCATCACAGAACTAGGGAAATACAAAGAAGCCAAAGAGTATAAAAACTACATAGAATCCTACCTCTTTGAATTAACCTATAATATCTTCATGTAAATGTTGTGTATGCATACCTATATGTATATTTAAAACTGGGATTATAGCACACACATGGCTTTGCTGCCTGTTTTCTTGCAGAATTTTTATTACTGTAGAGGGTTCTAATGTATGGATATATTTATAATTCATTTAACCCATCTGTCATCGTTGAAAATCCAAGTTATTTCTAATTTTTTAAACTATTTTAAATAACCATGAGATAAATATCCTACATATGTAGCTTTATGTGAATCTGATTATTTCCTAGTGATATATTCCTTGTAGTGGAATTATCGTGACAAAGTAGATCATATTATATATATATACACACACACATACACACACACATACATATATATTTTTAATTTAAAATATCTTGTGAATATCTTTCCATGGTATACAATTCTTTTATATCATTTAAAGTGCTTAAATAGGGACTTCCCTGGTGGCGCAGTGGTTAAGAATCTGCCTGCCAATGCAGGGGACACAGGTTCGAGCCCTGGTCTGGGAAGATCCCAGATGCCACGGAGCAACTAAGCCCGTGCGCCACAACTACTGAGCCTGTGCTCTAGAGCCCGCGAGCCACAACTACTGAAGCTCGCGTGCCCAGAGCCCATGCTCCGCAATAAGAGAAGCCACCGCAATGAGAAGCCCGTGCACCGCAATGAAGAGTAGCCCCCGCTTGCTGCAACTAGAGAAAGCCCGTACGCAGCAATGAAGACCCAACACAGCACCCCCCCTCAAAAAAAAAAAAAGTGCTTAAATAGTATTCCAATTTATGTAATATGTCATGACTTAAGCAATCCCCTATCAATCGGCCTTTAGGTTATTACTGTTTTGACTGTAATGTAGCTTTGTGTGTGTGGCGGGGGGGCGGCAGCATAGAGCTTTAATTTTGTTTCACGAAGGATCCTCAATTACGTATAGATCCTCTCTCTGGTTAATCAGTTTCTCTAGAGAAGAGCCCTCCAAACTTGTGTCTTGGAGGGCATAGGTCAGGTTGCCAGTGTTCTGTATAAGTGGGGATGGGGCCAAAGACACCACAGCTCCGCTCATGCTGCCTCCAGGGAATAAAGCATTATATGGTCTCCTGCGGAATAGGAGACGATCTGAACATTTGAACATCTTACTACTTCTTACACAGGCTTGCAACCAATTCTGTGTTTAGGCCTACCTGCATCCCTACTTTCTGAGATACTTGATGCCTCCAAACCCTGAGCTGCTCTGATGTTTTGAGCAAGAACTTGTTTCTGGGTTCTCATTACTGCCAGCAGAGGTTTCTGCCTCTTCTAGTTTGAGTTCCTAACCCTTTACTGACATTTTAGGGGGGCTGCAGGAAGAACTGGCAGTAAAGATTTGTGTTCTATCAACTGTGTTTTCAGATTGAAAACTGTTTACATGTTTATTGGCCATATATATGTGTGAGTATGAGAGAGGGAAAAAGAGAGGAAGAGTGAGAGAGAAACTTGTTTCTTTACTCAGTTTTCTACTGGGGTGATAATTTATTTGTAAAAGTGCCTTACATATTAAGGATATTAACCCTCTTGTATATACTAAAAATTTTTCCCACTAGGAAATCTTAATCATAGGATAGAGACAGGAAAAAACTTCTATTTGCACCATTAAGCCTTAATCAGAAGTCCTAATATTCTTGAGTTGGTTCCAGAAATCTCAAGGGACGAAAACAAAAGAACATTACACAGGAAAAAAACCAAGACAGAACAACAGAACAAAACCAGAAAAACTTCACAACTGCTATCCCTGTATTAAGTACTATCAACTTGCAGTTTTACTCAGGGAAAAAAAATTCCTAAAGACAGTACTCATCTGTATGGGATGTCAGCCATGTCTTCTGAGTTTATTGACAATTTTTACTTCCTGCCAGGATTGAAAAGTTCTTGCATGGAAGTGAAGAGCAGGTTAGATTCTATTCTGCCTCACTTATCTATAAAACAGGCAGCCAAGCTGCGATTCCAGAATCTTTACTGTTACTGGTGACAGTTGGTATGCATGCAAACAGCAGAGAGAAAACATCTTAGTTTTCAAGTTATCAGGTTGAATTCACAGTGCTGGCACTTGAAAAATCTTGCTTTGACTTATAAAAGGAACGAATTGATACAAAAGCCAAAAACAGAGAATAAGTATGAAATAATGTCATATGCTTTCTTCTAACAGTGACTACATTTTCAAAGAAAAGGGAAAAGCAAAACATTGGCTGGAATGGGTACTGTTCTAGTCAGATATTTTATAAATAATTACTAATTTCAGAAAAAATTCTTATGTTTCACTTAGCATTACGAAACATATATTTTCAGATCAGGGTGTTGTTCACATCCTAGACCTGTTGGATTTGAACTGACAATGTTTGACCATTTTGACCAACAAAAATAGTAATTTCACATTGTTCAACCTAACACAGAGCAAAGTATTACCAGATATCAAAAAAACCCTGAAAAACAAGGCGTTCAAAATGAATATAAAACATGATTTCAAATGGTAAGTCAATTCTTCTATACTAAGAGCCCATACATATGTGCACAGTTTCTTAGAAAATATAAACCAGCAGGTATTCCCTCTGCTAAGCGCAAATAACTAGATTACTATGTTACTGTCCTCAGGATCTGTGAATTTAAAAAACCTTTCGTTCAATCTCCTGTTATAATATTTAAGAAAGAAGAGTTTAGAAGAGTGTTACTTTCATATCTCTGCTTCTTGAGAAGATGACATGCTGGGTTAAAAAAAAATGAGGGTAGGTTAATAAACTCTTAATTTAACCAGAAAGTCCAGGGCAAAACCACATACAGCCCTGTCTACCTTGACCATTTTGTTTACCTTTGTGCAGAGATGCTTTCCCCTCCTCTAATATCTTTTAAACATAAAAGTCTGAGAAAATTTAAATGTATGATTTTTACAAAGTGATTAAAACAGCCACTCTGCACAGAGTAAGTTCTGTCAAGCTTTAGTTTAGCAAAGTAAATTCTTCAGGGTTGAAATGAATATTTTTCACCTCACGAATAGAGCATTTTTTTCTTCACAGAAAACAAGCCAAAGACCAGGCCAACCTTAAAAAATTTTATTTCTCTGGAAAATACAATTCCTGAATTTGGAGATTTAACAATATAGCTGCAGAAATTTAGAAGCAACACACACCACTTTATGATAAGGTTTCTGCTTTGCTCTAGCAGAAATCCTCTGAAGTCTCAATCCCTAGCATAATGTCTCCCAGATGTCTCAACTAGTTGCCATGCCAACTAAAGCAGCTTAAATTAAATGAGGGCCTGAAAAGGCACCTGCATCACTCCAGGTCTGTTGCACATTAAATAAAGCTCTCTTGACAGGGACTCAGAGGTGCCATTAACTTGAACAGCAGCTATCTGATTATTGTTTCTGAGTAATTGAATGAGGGTCTCCAAACAAGAAGAAAAACAGGGTGCACTTTCCCTCTCCTGGTCCTTCTAAATGGGACAGCCTCTCCGACAGCCGGTGCACCCACTGGGTCAATGACTTCGCTGTGGCCTTTTAAGTTAGCATTGGGTAAAGGTAAAACACAGGACCAAAGTTAGGACTTTCAGGAGAATATCAGCAGATTAACCATTTTCCCTTATTAAAACTCATCATTAAAAATATGGTTGTAAAAAACACACTGTGCATGGTATGCCAACCTCAGAGCGATCTGAACAGCGCTGCTATAAAATAAATTGCTGCTGATTGCAGCAATTAGTTAAGTAGCTCCATGAAATATGGATTTCAAAATGTTCTGATTTGCTTCAGAAAAACGAATGATGCAAATTAACAATTACAAATGCAAGGGTGGGGGCAGGGGGGGATGGGAGCTCTTGATGCCTCAGATGCCCAAGAGACACAAATGTTTTCTGTGTTGTTTTAAAGAGTTAATTGTGTGTGGTTTTTTGTTTTGGTAATACTGACATTTCAGAAGCTTCTTTATATATAACAGGGTAGAAAATAGTCCCTTTGCTGCTTTCTCAATTATTAGTCAATGGGGAATATCACTTAAGAGAAACACAAACTTCAGCTAGAGAGGTTATGTGATTTACCCAAGGTCACATTCAGTCCCGACTCAGTCTAGTGCTCTCTCTACCCCACCAAGCTGCTTCCCATAGCAGCTTGCCTACTATTCCCATTTCTTAACCAAATGTCACCACAACATGCAGATTACTTTGAAATAAAGAATAGCTGAATTACTTTTAATTATGCGCTATGAGGAGAAGAAAAGGAGAAAGGAAGCTAACTTTCTGTTGAAGCTACTTATGTGCCACTTTATATGTCATCTCATTTAATCCTCACTTACAATACCTAATTTGTAACTATTTCTATTAAGATATGAGCACATCGAGGCTGGGACAGGTTAAGCTGCTGACACAGAGCTCGGATTCAAACCCAGATGGTCATGATTCCGAAGACTAACCCTTTCCATGAAATTTTGCCTCACTCTGTTTACTATCAAGAGAGAAAATGAAATCCATAAGACTGACATTATTTGCATGTTGCAAAAACCAGGTTCCAAGCAAAAATCAGAAAATCAGTACTGCATTACATGATGTGGCTTTCAGAATCCCTCCCTTGCCATGTGTCTTCAAATGGGAAGTCACTCTCTTCGTTCTTTAACAAATATTCTCAACAGCAGCATGTGCCAGACACTGTTCTAGACACTGGAAATTTGATGGTCTATAAGAATGTCACTGGGCTTCCCTGGTGGCGCAGTGGTTAGGAATCCGCCTGCCAATGCAGGGGACACGGGTTCCTGCCCCGGTCCGGGAAGATCCCACATGCCGCGGAGCAGCTAGGCCCGTGAGCCACAACTACTGAGCCTGCACATCTGGAGCCTGTGCTCCGCAATGGGAGAGGCCGCGACAGTGAGAGGCCCACGCACCGCGATGAAGAGTGGCCCCCGCTCGCCGCAACTGGAGAAAGCCCTTGCACATAAACGAAGACCCAACACAGCCAAAAATAAATAAATAAATTTATAAAAAAAAAAAAGAACGTCACTGATGTCACTGAGTTCATAGCCCACCAAGGGAGATGGACAATTAAACAAGCAATTACAACAGATTCACTCAAAGATCACAAGTGTTATGGCTGTTAATCTCATAAAGCCCCTTAGGCACTGCTTTGGGATTGAATACGCCAGATTTGCCATCACACAGCCAACAGGAGTTAAGAGAAACAAAGTAGCACAAACAAGAAATATTCTTCTAAAAAGATAAATCTCTAAATTATTAGAATTGCTAAATTCCAATAACTACAGAGATTTAAACCTTTAGTTAAACATGTGAGAAACCATCAAGATTTCTTCAGCTCCTACTGAACTTCTAATTAGATGCACATTCTAATTGGCAATTTGCCTGTATCTATAAAAACACATACATACTTGCCTTAGGTTTCCTAAAATGGTTCACCTTAAGACTTTTTTAAAAACACATGAGAAATAACAAAAATAAAAGCAACTAACACTTATTGAGCTTTCTCTATGTGCCAGGCACTTTCTAAGCACTTTATACAAATTATCTCTATGAGTTCTCACAGCACAAGTGGTAGGTTATTCTAGAGACTACTTGTTCTCTTTTTGAGTTTTAGTCTTTCCTTTTGGAAGGAACTGAATCCGAAGATGTCTAAAGTAACTGCCCAAGTCCACACAGGTACTCTTATTAATTTCTTCTAGGATCTGTAGTCTTAGTTCTGTTACTAGTAGGCCACAACCTCAAATAAGAAGCAATCCCACTGTTTGCTGAAGGATGATCTCAGTTTGGTGAAAAATATTTTTGAGCCTACTATGTGCCACTTTTAACATAGTTCACCTCATTTAATCCTCATAACAACCTGGAACTACTCCCATGCAACAGATCTAGGCTGGGGGTGAAGGAATGTCAGGTGGACAGGCTAAATAATGATACTCCTTTTGCCAGCAACTGAAAAATAATACAAAGGTTAAAAAAAAAATCATAGAGGCAAGTTTTTCTACCTTAAACTTTCTTTGCCTCTGTCTCTTTCTACCTCCTGAGTTACTTCCTTCAAGTCTTATTCCTTTCACCCTTTTGTTTCTTTTTCTTTTTAAATTTATTTTGGCCACTCCGTGTGGTATGTGGGATCTTAATTCCCTGACCAGGTATCAAACCCACGCCCCCTGCATTGGAAGGGTGGAGTCTTAACCACTGGACTGCCAGGGAAGTCCCCTTCCACCCTTCTTAGTCAAATTACAAAGCTAAAATTGACAATTCAATAAACATTTTCCTGTACCTATGAATCATGTATGCTTACTTACATAGCTTCATATTCCCTATTTTTTTTTTTAACAGATAAGGAGAATTTTAAAGATTCACGTGTGCGCACGTCTGTGTACATATAAAGAATTCCCAGCTAACTTTTTGTGTGTGGTGGGGTAGAGGGTTGGGCTAGTAGTCCTTGAGAAGAAAATGGGAAAAAAAGAAAAAAAACTGAACCACAAAAAACTCTGAAATAGAGATTGCTGGAAACATAGGACAGGCTTTGGTGGGAGATCGAAATTGAAAATATAAGTTTATATATTATATTACATTAGATATGGTAAGAAATAAACAAGTCTCTACTTTCTACTAAATGAAATCTGCCACAGATGGGGTATTAATTTTGCTTTTGGTTACAATCTTCTTTTTCTTGCACAAAGTTTTTATTTTTTTATTAAAATTTTTTTCCCATTCTTTCCTTCTTTTATTAAAACAAATCTGGATTTTGAAATTATGGAAGCATGTCACCATTAATAAGTTATAAATTCAATCTTACTGATACGATGTTCTTTACAATAATGCACATCAGTGTCAAGAGTTGAGTTGTTAGTGCATAGAGCCCAAATATAATATGCAGGACACCCTGCTAGACTCCCACAAAGGTTGCTGAGGAATAAAATGTGTTCATGGAGAACGGAGGTTGAAGCAGGAAAAAGCAAAAATAAGAAATCTTCTGAGGATCAATCAAAGAAATGAGGTAGGAATGTATTAGAGATACCAGAAAGGCAGAGAAAAGGGAGGAGTGTTTAGGATTAAAAACAGTTTTGTACAGTTTTCTTTGACGCAAAAAAGGATTATGGGCAAGATGACTAGGGAACTAATGTAGATGGATAGAGCCTGGCAGTCAACTACCCCTCAATGTAAGCCTCCCCTGACCTCTTGCTCCAATTAAAACAAATCTGTACTACAATCAATATTTGTTTAACCCACCTTTATGATGCTGCATCTATTTTAGGAAGTAATTTAAGAATGCATGATAATCAGCCTCATGCCAGAAAGCCTGACTACTCCAACTGTCAAGTAATTCTGCAGAAAAAGCTACATAATCACCACAGAAACAAATGCTGACATCAAATTCTGACCTTCAATTATGAGTAAGATGATTGAGTCCTTTTCTGTTTTTAGGAGTCATGATTACTCAGGCAGTCTCAGAGGCTGCAGGACTGGTGCCAACAGCATCTTTGTTTAACCACCATCATTAGCATCAATAAATACTGACTAGGTACCAAGTGGGTGTAAAGAGCATGCTAACTCAATGACAAAACAGAGAAAAAAGATGGATGAATGCAAGGCAACATTCAAGATATTAGAAGAAGCCTGAGACTGATGTGTAAAAATCAGGTAGAGAAAACAAGAAGGAAGCAAAAATATTTTAATGTACACAGCCACAGAAACTTGATCAAAAAAGAAAAATAGCTGATATTTATTGAGAGTTTTCTATGTGTCAGACTTCCAGCTTAAACTTAATTTGCCTCATCTACCCCTAATTACTCTAAGTAAGTCCTATTAAGATTCCCATTACACAAATAAGCGAAGAGGTTTAGAGAGGTGAAGGAACTAGCCAGAGGTCATAGCTGGTACACAGAGGAGTTGCTGCTAAATCCCAGCTTTTGTTCTTGACCTGTGCTCTGTCTTTCAAAAGATGAAACCTCAAAAAAGGTGAACAAAATAATTCTACTTAAGAAGAGAGCATATTTTTAAAATGAGGAGTTTAACGGGTTTAGGCAGTGTGGTGTAGGCTCTGGAATCAAAGACCAGGTTAGAATCTTGACTCCGTCACTTACTAGCTTGGTAACATTAGGCAAGTTAAATAACTTCTCTGAGTTTGTTTTTACTTCTATAAAAGAGGCACAACGAAAATAAAAAAAAACAAAGAGGCACAATGATACCTACTACACAGGGTTACTGCCGGGTTTAGATGTTGTATGTGAATCACATATAAATGCCTGGCACATAGGGAACAGTGATTACGTGGAAGCTGCTGCTACCATCAGCACCATTGTTATGGGAAGAACACATGTGACTATGTTCTTATCTCCTCCTAACATCCCTCCCCCCCACCCTAAGAAAAAGCCAAAGGAAATAAAAAAAAAAAACGAACACACACAAAACAGGCAACCAATTTAAAAAGCTCTTTTAAGGTACTGATCTTAAGAAGAAAGATCAGAATCTCAAAAGGATATCACTGCTGAAAAGGAAAATTATATTCACTTCTTATTAATGGGGTCTCATGTATTAGTTTTCTTGGCACCAAAAAACAGTATGTCCATTCGTGATAGTCACATTCCTTCATAAGAGGACAAAAACCCTTTTCTTAGACCAAGAAAAGTTTTCTACAGGGCACATACTGCGTATTACTTTTGAGAAAGAACGAGGGTTGGTTTTGGACAGATTGGAAACTCAAGGGAGCAATTAGAAGTGTTAATCTCTGTGAGACCTCCACACAGGGGACTCCTGGTTTTGGTAAAGAGCTTCTAGTAACCTGAAGAGTTTCTCAGTCTGAGCTCAGGGTGGTAAAAATTAGCTATCATACTGGTTTCCCCTAACTGATTAGTATTCCACATATCTAAAACAACACACACATGAAACAAAACTCTGCTTGGCTCATGCATATCATATTTCCTTTGGAAAAATGCCACTTCAACCTAATCCTATTATCTACCATCTGGGTTCTCTTGCCACCTCTAGGTGATGTAGCAGTAAGAGGAAAACTGTCAATAAAACACATAATTATTAAACCTATCACCAACAATTCAGTGCTCTTAATTTTTAATAATGACATTCATATATTATACAGAGAGAAAACCAATATAATAAGTAGTACATAAATAAATTGTACTCCGGCTAAAATACAGATTTGTGCTAGTGCACTGTAGGTCTATTAAGTTCCCTGAAGTACTGCTCTCAAATAAACTGAGTTGGTAGCTGGAGACTCAGCTGGTCTATGAAGTGGCTAAGAGCCCCACTGCTTCCCCATATCCTCCAATTAAGGCAGGTCTGATATATTTAGTGGCTTCTGAAACCTCCGGGCATGTAACACATACCTCCTTGGTGTCCACCAACCTTAAAAAATAGAAATAAAGTCAGAACAGTGGGATAGGACAAAAAGATCAAATAAATAGTCCTACAAGCGTCCCTAAACTCTCATACCTGAATTAAGTATGTCAAGAGGCTAATAATCAGAAGGTTAACCAGTTCAAGAGAATGATAATGGGGTTATTTATGTATGGCTTTGTTGTTATTCATTATTACCCTCTATTAGTTGGGAAGCCTGACAGCATTTCATTCCCACCAGCTGGGAAGTTTCAGAGGTATATTTATTTTGTAATAGAGGTTTAAAGACTAGAGTCTAGCTTTAGACTTTTTTTGGCTTCACCTGAAACACACATGTTTCAAAGAGCTGGTGTGAATAAGTTGCTCTGACTATAGTGACTCTCTTCAAAGCAGAGGGAAAAAAATTCCAACTGTGAGCTGGAACTTTAAACAGTTCTTTTAAAACAACCTCAGGATTTGCTAGTACACTAAGGCCAAGGTAATCTTTGTGCAGTCAGGAAGGGACTAC
This sequence comes from Balaenoptera borealis, assembly GCF_965194805.1. Taxonomy (NCBI): domain Eukaryota; kingdom Metazoa; phylum Chordata; class Mammalia; order Artiodactyla; family Balaenopteridae; genus Balaenoptera; species Balaenoptera borealis. Next base: position 45,003,837 of record NC_138879.1, on the reverse strand, counting down.
TACTAGGAGATGTGACTACTGCTTTAGGGCATAACAAGCGGAGTGGTTCTGGGACTGTAGGTTGAAGGAGGAGATTAGGTCTTATCTTTCTAATTAATAAGAAAGGTTTGGTTAAGGTAATGGAAAAAGAAAAAGTAGTAAGAAAGATATAGTGTGAATGCAGTCTGGATGGAAGGCTTGGAGCTGCTAGCGAGTTGTATATAGAATATATTTTCTGGTAAGAGGAGACCACGTAAGGGAATATGAGGTACTGAGGTTGACAACCCATTCCTCATTAACAGTTCACATCTTATTAAGACAAAAAAATCTTTCTATAATTAGGCTAGGTTTGTTACTGACAGACCATTATGAAAGTCCATTTGTTTGTGATGAGTACTTGTTAATGCCACCTGTTGGTAGTTGGCTTGGCACACTTTGTTTGCATCACAAAGTTCATAGGAGTTCCTATTGTCTTCTAGCTTCACTAAGTTCTACTTCCTCTGTAAGGCCTTCCCTTACTACTTTTATAGCACTTATTAAGTGCCAGGTACTGTTCTAAGTCTATTTAACTATCCCAATTTATTCCTCAAAATAACTTTATGAGGTAGGTACTGTTATTATTTTCATTTTATTAACCAGGAAATTGAGGCACAGAGAGGTTAAGTAACTTGCCCACGAAAACACAGGTTGGACTTCCCTGGTGGCGCAATGGTTAAGAATCCGCCTGCCAATGCAGGGGACACGGGTTCGAGCCCTGGTCCGGGAAGATCCCACATGCCGCGGAGCAACTAAGCCCATGCGCCACAACTACTGAGCCTGCGCTCTAGAGCCCACGAGCCACAACTACTGAGCCCGCATGCCACAACTGCTGAAGCCTGCAAGCCTAGAGCCCGTGCTCCGCAACAAGAGAAGCCACCGCAATGAGAAGCCTGCGCGCCACAACTACAGAAAGCCTGTGCGCAGCAACCAAGACCCAATGCAGCCAAAAACCAAAAAAAAAAAACCCAGAAAACACAGGTAGTAAGAGGCAAAGCTGCGATTCAAATCTAGGTGGTCTGGTTCCAGACTCCATGCTCTTTGCCACTACGATAGATTTTCTATTACCTCAAGCTAGCAGAATGCTGACTAGGTCGGCCCTGAACTGATGATAAAGATTTTGAAATAAACAGAGGATAAGGAGCTTGTTCCCATTTCATGATGTGATAATAAGTCATCAAACTCAAGACTGCTCTTGTCAGGCAGCAGAACTAACTGATGATGAGAGTATGGCAGGCAGAAGGAGTGGAGATGGCACTGATTTTAGAGTGCTGTTATTTAGGCTCCAACATCAAGAACATGTATTGGAGGAGCCACCAAGGCTTTGTTAAGGAGAAGAAAGGGAGATACTTGGCGGTCAATTTCCTAATATAACAATCCTCTAAGAATATGTAATGAAGGCCAATTTTCCATATTCCCATGTTCAGGCCTGCCAATCAGTCTATAATTTAATTGTTTGCACCTCTCAGACAAAAGAGAATAAAGCTGACTCATTACCCAGCTTCTACAGTCAGTAAGAACCAGGGGAATTTATAAACTATTATGAATAAATGACTGCTATTGATAAGGGCTATGCAAATATTTCATAAGAAAGCACTGCTATATAAGTACTTTAATAATAGAGAGCTAACCATTCTGGACAGCTCAAGTTGTGCATATATGTGAAAATCTGTGATGTGGTCTTATGTAAAAAAACTACCTATCAGCTTCAAAAACTCTGGCCATCTAGAGTTCCGAACTACAGCAGCTGACCTGTCTGCTTAACTGAACTGAAGTCTGAGAACACGTTTAATGTTTTATGTGCAATCAGCAACTGAGGTTGTGTGAGAAACTATTAATGATGCGTTAAAAGCCTTCAGATAGCAAAATAAGGGTATTTAACTGGTTTAGCTGGGTTGGGAGAAGAAAATGGAGAACCTGCTGTATCAAATTATTTCCTACAGAATGAATACAGACAGAAAGCTCTGAAAACACAATTTTAATCCCTGACTTCAGATATTAAAAACTGGACAATTCTTTCTTCCATTTCATTCTGGACAGAGACCAACACTAAGCCAAATTATAAAAAAGAAATCTTGCAATATTAAATATTTATCAAGTAGAAGCCATCCATGTTGGTCAACAGTTTTACAACTATTTGTTTTAAAGTCTTCATCTTTATGCAATATGAGTTAAAACAAATATGAAAATCAGGTGATTTTTCCAAAAGGACATGGTGAATTTTTGGTTTAATAAACTATAGTATGTCTGATTCCTGAAGCCACAGATTCTCTTACATGAAAAGTCCAAGAATGACAGTTAAAATATTCTTAAACTCACATTAAGCACTAATTCTGAAATCCTGCCATTCCTGTTGGAAAGAAAAATCTCACAACCATAAGTATGGGAGACAACAGTATCCTTTTCCTCACATTTTTTTCTTCCAAAATCAGGTCCACAGAGGAGGGAAATTTCAACCTTGATCTCAGATATATAACTGCCTCTGAAATAAAAACGAGGGCATTAAATAGCATGGATAATGAAAATCTGGTTTATGGGTATTGTTGATTTCAAACAATGCTTTCCACGTGAAAGAAAAACAGCAATGCATCACAGAGAAAATTGCTTTCTCTGGTAACAAATGGTCAGCCCTAAATCTCATCATCTTCTTTGCAACAAAAACCATGGGCGTCTTTGCAACCAGAAAAAAATTGGTGTGTGCTTCAATTAGAATCACTGACCTTTTCTGAAGCATGCCGGTGCTTCTCTATAGAAATCAATGGAATAAAAGGTCACGGTGTTAAAATGTTTGAATATAACAATCTCTTTCCCAGACTAAGGCAAATTCCTCTTCTTTTTAAGGTAACTAATTTGTTGTATAGAATATCAAAAATCAAAAAATTAAAACTACCTTTAATTTGCGATGTAAAATTGACTAAAAAAAGAAAAAGAAGTCTAGTCTACCACTGGAAAAAAAGAAAAAAACCCTGGAAAGTTGTCATTCTACATCCCCTGTCATGGCCCAGAAAATTCTGTTGGCTGAGTCCTTGTCACTAAGGCTATAACCACAAATGCAATGAAACAGAAAAAGCATCCTAGAAAATATTATGTTATTTCAAACCTCAGCTCTTTTCTTCCCAAAGTACCCTACAGAAGGCAAAGGCAAGCTTCTGTGTCTGTCAAATGTAGGTGGTAGAGCCTGGGATTACTAATCTTCCATCATCACAGTCCTCCAAAGCAAATAAAGGCACGTATACACAAACCCAGACATTAAGAGCCAAGAAACAGGATTTCCCTGGTGGCTGCAGCGGTTAAGAATCTGCCTGCTAATGCAGGGGACATGGGTTCAAGCCCTGGTCCGGGAAGATCCCACATGCCATGGAGCAACGAAGCCTGTGTACCACAACTACTGAGCCTGCGCTCTAGAGCCCGCGAGCCACAACTACTGAGCCCGCATGCTACAGCTACTGAAGCCCGCACTCCTAGAGCCCGTGCTCTGCAACAAAGACAAGCCACTGCAATGAGAAGACCTCGCACGGAAACGAAGAGTAGCCCCTGCTCGCTGCAACTAGAGATAGCCCGCAAGCAGCAACGAAGACCCAACACAGCCAAAAATTAATGGAAAAAAAAAAAAAAGAGCTGATAAGTAGAGAAGGAGTAAGCTGCCTTCTTCTCTCCCACCCTTTCCAGGCTATGGTTGGTCCCACTGCTATGCTCAAAAACCTCTTAAAAAATATACAACAGAAGCTAATTCCACATTCCACATTCTCTCATCGTTGTCTTTTCTAGCAGCCTATACAACAATCCTGATTTTAGCTACATGACACAAAAAGCTAGTTTACATTTACGTATTCAGAGTCTCCCAGGTGGTCACTGGTAACTTCAACATTCATACTGAGAATCATTCCAGTGCTTCAGTCTAGTAGATCCCAACCCCGAGGCCACATTAAGTTCACTGGAGGGAAGTTTTAAAAAAAAACTGATGCCTAGGATCCAACTCAAACCAATTAAATCAGAATCTCTGGTGCTCAACATTGCTAATTATTAGAGAAATGCAAATCAAAACTACCATGAGGCACCACCTCACACTGGTCAGAATGACCATAATTAAAAAGTCTACAAATAGCAAATGCTGAAGAGGGTGTGGAGAAAAGGGAACCCTCCTATTCTGCTGGTGGGAATGTAAGCTGGGGCACCTACTATGGAGAACAGTATGGAGGTTCCTTAAAAAACTAAAAATACAGTTGCCATATGATCCAGCAATCCCACTCTCCCACTCCTGGACACATATCCCGACAAAACTATAATTCAAAAAGATACACGCACCCCTCCCCCATGTTCACAGCAGCACTATTTACAATAGCCGAGACATGGAAACAACCTAAATGGCCATCGACAGATGAATGGATAAAGAAGATGTGGTATATACACACACACACACACACACACACACACACACACACACACACACACAATGGACTATTACTCAGCCATAAAAAAGAATGAAATAATGCCATCTGCAGCTACATGAATAGACCTAGAGATTACTGTACTAGAAGTAAGTCCAAAAGAGAAAGACAAATACCATATGATATCACTTACATGTGGAACCTAAAATATGACACAAATGAACTTATCTACGAAAAAGAAATAGACCCACAGATAGAGAACAGACTTGTGGTTGCCAAGGGAAAGTGGGGTGAGGGAGGGCTGTATTGGGAGTTTGGGACTAGCAAATGTAAACTATTCTGTATAAAATGGATAAACAACAAGGTCCTACTGTACAGCACAGGGAACTATATTCAATATCCTGTAATGAATCATAATGGAAAAGATTATGAAAAAGAATATATATATATGTATGTGTGTGTGTGTATATATATCTCTGGGATGCAGGGTCTGTTCATTTCTTTTCTTTTTTTTTTTTAAAGTTCCCTAGGTGAATGTGATGTGCCGCCAGGGTAGAGATTCTCTACCCCTCAGTTTCTCAACCACCTGAACTCTAAAGACTTTCATTATTATTCTACTTCATCCACTTCAAAGCGTGGCTTTAGATCTTGAAGCTACTACAACTTGTTCTTCCTTTCTTAGAATAATCTCCATATTCAAACCACACGACTACTCCTGCTGAGCCTGCTATTTGCTGTCATCCCAACATCTGTCTTTGGATCTTGCCTCTCCCCTTTCTCAGAGTACGCCAAGTCCTCTTCTGATTTCAATTACTTCTCTACCGATGTGGCCAGCCATTCTGTAATGTTCTAAGCAGCCCCTCAGATTTCTTCATTTCCTTGTCTTGCCTCTGTAAATACCCAACCAGTCATCAACTCGACAACCTAGGCTGTTGAGTACATGGCTAAAGAAGTCCCAATCAATTGCCAAAAATCCTTCTGTCTTTTCACTATATTGGGCACAGTAGTCACTGCCTCTCAGCTCCAAAAGTCAGGTCCTTGTTAAGGTATTTTTAATTAAAAAAATTTTTTTGGTAAAATATACATAATAAAAATTACCATTTTAACCAATTTTACGTGCACCATTCAGTGGCATTAAGCACAATCACAATGTTATGCAACTATCACCACTATCCAATTCTAGAACTTTCTCATCACCCAAACAGAAATTCTTTGTTAAGTTTATAAAGTACGCTTCCAATTCCGTCATTCCTCACCACAAAAATCTTTCATTGGGCCCTAAAATGCCTACTGAATAAAGATGAATTTCCTTAGTTCAACATTCAAGGCTCTCCATGACTTGGCCCTAACTAGCTTAATTTCTCATTATTCGTGCATTCTGAACTCTAGCCATTCCCTAAAAGATGCTAATACTTACTCCCTCCATTTGGAATATCCACCCTCCTCAATGTTACCCATCCAAATCCTTCTCATCCTTCCATACTCAACTGAAATGTCTTTTCCTCCACGAAGTCTTGTGTTTTCTTTTGAAGTCCCACATCACCTGTCTATATTCTTTTGGCACATTCTACCATATATAATAGTTTCTTCTTTACATCTTATCTCACCCCACAGACTTGAGGGAAACATTGTTCTTGAGAGAAAACATTAACAGGCATCAGTGGGTTAAGAGCACGCTTGGCCCACTGGACCAGTCAACATGGGTTCAAATCCCAGCTCTATCATTTTTAAGTGACCTTGATCAAGTTATCTGCCTCTCTGAGCTACAGTTTCTTCATCTTTAAAATGGAGTTAAAGGTATTTAGAACAATGCCTGACACACTAAATTTTAAAAAAGTAAAGAGCCAAAGAGTCAGTAGATACTAAGGTGGTTAAAGTCAGGAATTTTGCTGTTCTTGGACTGTTCTGCTAACTTTTCCTTGGTTTTGCCTTTCTTTGTCTCTGTCCTAGGCTTCAGGGCTAAGGAGCCAGAATTGGTGACAGTGGGTAAGTGAAAGTTTTTGTTTTAAATCATCAAATGCTTTTCAAGTAATCAGCTTGGAAACTAAAATGGGAAAGAGTGAAAAATCAGATCCTCAACGCTCTCAGGATGTGTAGATTTTTTTTCTATCACTATACTTTCCAACCTATATTATAATTATTGTTTACATGATTGTATCCCCCACTAGATTACAAACTTGAAAGGCAGAGACTATCTTATTTATGTAGCACCTACTATATGTTAGGTACTGTTCTAAGCGCTGGGAATACAACAGTGAGCAAAACAGAAAAAAATTCCTGGTTCTAGGAACATAGTTGATGCTTATGCTTATTGAATAAATGAAGAGGAAATTCTAACAATATGGGAATCTTCAAAACTCCTATAATGTAGATTTCTGGTCCTTGCTGGTACTGTTGTTGCAGAAAGAGTGTACTTATATATGCATATACACATTTTATTTTGTTTGTTCTTAGCTTTTCACTGGCTCCTAAGATTCCCTGAGGGTTATAGAGCTGTTTCATAGCACTAGGGAATTACATATTGTGTATATAAAATATAGTATACTAACACTATCAATTAAACTACTGCATCTGGGAGTAGTTTAAGTGATAGTATTACATTATTGCCTACCAAGGACTTTAACTGGCTGAACTGGATGTGTAGGTTCCCTCGCTGCCTTTACGACAAGAAATTCCTGTTTAAACATTGCCTGCACAAGCCAAACCTATTAATTCAAACGGGGACATTTCTGAAAGTGAAAGGAGAAACTTATTTAGTATTTATACCAGGATATCAGGTAAAATCCAGGAGTCCTGGCAAACTGGGACACATAGTCATCCCGTTAGACTTCTTGTTTCCAGTGGTTTTAGGCTGTAATTGTTTCTAGCACAGAAGACCTGTACCATCCATATTTTTCTCCATAAAATGCTAAGATTATGTTTCTCAAGTTAAAAAGAAGCTTTTCCCAAAGCAAGCCAAATTTTAATTTCTAATCCAGTCGGCATCTAGTACTTTCTGGGAAGGGGCCTGTTTATGTTACAGAGTCCAGAATCCTGATGGAAGCATGATAAGTAATGTTTTCCAATCAAACAATTAGAAACTTGTTTCTCTTGGATGAAATTTCAGTAGGCTCAAAGTAATTAAATGCCAAACTGCTTTCATACACATTTCCAAATAGGAACTCAAAGTGCAAGATGAATAATGTAATCCTTTAACAAGCTGAAAGCTCAATTCAGAAAAAATATAATCTTTCTTAATTATTAAAGAATATATTTTCTAGGTGTATATATTAGATTTTAAAACTATGAAAACACAAAAGCTAAAAGATACAGAGGTCATAGTAGAATTTATTGCTCTTTCCATACCTGACTCATCTGTTGAACCCTGTAGGAAGATTTGTAAACAGTTATAATCATTGTCTTTTTAAAAGTTGCTTAAGGAGGTATCTAAAGATGCATGGTCTTTCAAAACCCAAGCTAAATCTTTGGTGGGCACTGATATAATCATTTTTATTACAGTTTTAGGGAAAAACATATGATTAACTGTGTGATACCCATGTTGACACTTACTGTGATTGTGACACCTGATTAGATCAAAATGTTCATAGACCTCAGATTTTCGAAAATGATATTAACTATTCAATTAGTTTTAAAAAGACCTGGTTTAAAATACTATTTGCGAAAACTTACATATGCAATATAACATCCCAATTTTCTAGTCTTAGAAAAAAGTGTAATGATATGGTACTTTATGTTCATTGGAAGATTACTAAAGATTATTTCTTTCCCTTTACAACTTAAATAATATGATATATATTTTTGACTCTATAAACTGACTCCTTTATCGACTAAATATTGGAACATCCATTAGATGAATAGCAATATGTGTACACAGAACTTACCTAAAACAAGAGCTTCAAACAGTCCTCAAAAATAGTTTCTTCAAAGCACAATTCCAAGATCATATATTTAAAATTCAAAATATTATCCATTCTAAAATCCTCCAACTTGAAAAAAGCACTGTCTAAAACCATATGTAATGTGTATGCCATGATTTTGAGATACTATAGAGGGAGCTGCTGGCACAGAGGGATAATATATTAAGTTGAAATCAAACAGTAACTTGAGATCCTATTAATCCTCAATATTTTTGTGTTGCAGGTAGTAAGTTTTCTTATTTTTCAGAGGGAAACTGAGGGGAAAACTTTTTTTTGCTTTGACTACAACAAATTTATTTGTATTAAAAAGCACAGGACACAGAAAACTTTCTATTTAGAATATTAGAAGAATCAGGCAGAGCATATATGTAATAACTAAGGCATTTCTTAACGTTTCCATTTAATAGCTGTTCTAAAACACAAAATTTTAGTATTTTGTTTCCCAAGCTAAACCATGCCTTCCTAAAAAGTCTTTATAATCCTGTAGCAGCTATAGGTTTAATTCTTTTTTATGTTAACAGGATTTGGTGCTTTCCAAATGGCACCACCACTGGAAGACACCTTTTTTCTGTGTATCATTCTACATATAGCTAAAAATTATACAACAGAAATAAAGAATATTGAGGTTTAGGTTTGAAGGTTTTTCCATCTGTAGCCAGCTAATTACTGTGAAAGCACAGGTGTCAATCTTTTAACCTGAAGGTAAATAATTAAATAAAAAAGTAAAACATTTAAGTAAATGGTGTACTAGGGGTTCCATGAATATTTTATGACAAAGGCTTTTAATTTAAACATTCATGAACAATTTTAGGGAAAGAATTTCATAGAAACATTCTGCTAGCTAATGAAATGGGCTGAAATCAGCTACCAATCACTCATGGTTTTAAACCATAACTATGCTAAAATTTCCTCTGCTTTGCAAGTATTTGAAATAATAATGAATCCAGGATCTCCCAGACTCAAATTATGGCCTATAATAATAAGCGATTGAGAACTCCTAGCTTATAAAAGCACACATACGGTTTTTAAAGGAATGACAAACCCAAGTACAAAAAATTAATGCCTGATGTAAACAATTCATGCTTGAACTATAAGATAAGACAGACATGGATATAATGAATTAGCTAAGTTCAGTGAAGAAAATCTAAAAGTATCTGACATTCATTTAAAATACTCATATTCACCAATTATCTTATATGAAAACATTCATTCCCCACAGATGGTCTAAGCGTAGTAAAGGGTTAATTCAGCAGATCTGGGTTGCCCCAAACCTACACATTCCAAAAGTCTTTAGGACTGGCCCCCAACTGGCTCCTGGGAAATAACCTCTGAACTCTTGCAATATCCTGCCTCATATGAATGTCTTAGTATACATGATGCTTTGGCCATACCAGATGGCTTACGCTAACAATGTGATTTATGGTGAACACCTGTTTTTGTTCACCTGGGGCCCTGGGCCAGCTGTATTAGTTCAACCTCTGGGTGAGGAGAAGGGAGGAGGGCTGAAGACTGAGTTGCTAAGGTCAGTCCCTAAGGCTCACTGACCTCCAATAAAAACTCTGGACACCAAGGCTCAGGTGAGCTGCCCTGGTCAATAACATTTACCTGTGTTGTCATACACTGTTGTTGTGAGAATTAAACTCTATCTGTGCAATTCCGCAGGGAGAGGACAACTGGAACTTTGTGTCTGGTTTCTCTTGGACTCTGCCTTATGTACCTTTTTCCTTTGCTGATTTTAATCTATATCCTTTTGTTGTAATAAACTGTAACCATGAGTAGAACAGCTTTCCTGGGTCCTTGAGTCCTTTCACTGAATCATCAACCCTGAGGGTGATCTTGGGGACCCCTGACATACCTGTAAATCCAGTAAAATTATTATTTAATAAAGAAAATTTCTTAATTTCCAAAGAGGCAGAAACAGCATTACACACTCAGAGGAATGCCTTCTAGTATGTGGATGCCCTTCCCATCAACAAAAAGGATAAAGAAGGTGGCTCCTGGTCAGGTGTAGAAAGTTGCTTCTGCTGAATGAAACAAGTACTGCCCCCATCCTACCAGCTTCCTTCTTTTCTTCAGTGAGGAGCCAGGTAAACTTCAGGAAGTCTAAGAAATGGAATCCTTAATGTTCTCACCTCAGTTGCTACCACTGACCTATAGCTGAGGAGAAAAGAACTTTCTCAATCCTTCTTTCCTTAGATTAATTTTATACTTTTAAAAAAAGGGTGTGTCAGAACCATCTGGCCTGGCCCAAGATCTCATTTTTGTATACCAAGAGGTATACAAAGACTCTATCAGCCAGGAGCTGGTCAAGGGCCAGTCTCTTCTTTGGAATGTACAGGGGTGGAGCACCCCAAGTCCACTGAGTTAACCCTTTACTGCACAAAGGGATTAGTTCCACAAAGGACTGGTGGGATAAAATATCACCAAGAATTATAGTATTCAAGAACTCTCTTTAATTTTCACCTTACCCCAAGTGGTGGATAAAAGGGCAGTATTACCTTCTTAACTGATTGGCAGTTGTTGTATAGTGATAAGAGCACTTTATTGAGTTCTACTACAACACAGCTGCCTCAGTGGTTTCACCAGCAAAATGGGAATAGCAATACCTATCTCACAAGGCTGTGGGGATTAAATGAAATACCTGTTCAGAAGTCTTGTTTTGTGGTATCACCACTCAGGATATATTGATAATGTTGTGCTCTGTCAGATACTTGGGATTTCAAAATTACCTGGTTCCAGGTACTCAACCACTTCTGCAAGGATGAGATTTAATACACTTCAAGGCATGAACCCCAGAAGGTGCTAGAAGAACAAATTAATAAAAAATTGCTCCCTTCTTTCACATTCCCTGGTTAGGATACATTTCTTCAAAATAGTCAATGTGTGGAGGTTGGAGTATGTCAAGGGCAGAGAGTACCTGGGAAAAGGAAAAAAAAAAAAAAAAGCCAAATTTAGAGAAACAAAATATGACATAAATGCAAAAAGACACTATTAACTCATTAATGATTTTAGGCTTGGTTACAACTGAACACTGAGATCAACTAAATTTATCAATCAAGAAACATGGTCCAAAACATTAAGATAGGTTTCGTAAAATCACTATCAAAGACAATTTTACTTACGCCAATATGAGAGAGGCAACTGGGTTATACTACATGCTACCAGAACCCCTGCACAGGAGAGTGCTGGAAAGAAATGACCGATTTTTAATAATCAGTGTTGCTCTAAGAGCATGAGGAGCCATATCTACCATTCATTCCTTTACTCCTCTCTTCAAAAAATGTTTACTAAGTGCATTCTATCTGGCAGGTACTGTGGGAGGCTCTCGGGTAAAGCTGATGAATAAAACTGATAATCATCCCTGTTCTGGAGACCACGGGAGAGGAAGGCATTAAACAAATAGTTACACAAAAATATAATTGTGACATTTATTATTATGAAGGGAAAAAGTAAAGAGGAGTGGGAGAAAGAGTTTCCCTGAAGCAAAACTACTCTAAGAGTTGAAGGGTGAATAGGTGTTGGTCAGGTAATGTAAAGGCACTGAGGCAAGAAAGAACCAGGCAGATTCTAAAAACAGAAATGCCAGTGTTTATGGAACATAGTGGGTAGGAAGAAAATAGACTGGGATAAAACAGAAGAGAAAGGCAGGGTTATATCACACAAAGTCTCTTTAAATTATGGTAAGTGTTTTGGATCTTATTCCAAGTACAAAAAAAGAAGTCACTAGGGTAGGAAAAAAAGACTTTAAGGCATCTGAAATTCAAGTCCTTTATAAAAGCAGCACACTACCAATGTAACTTCTGCCATCGAAACACAACAAATAGGCCTTCTTTCCCTACCAGCTGTTTATCTACTCTTTTAAGCCCCATCTATGATGTCACACCTAAGAATCTGAATCTATCTTGCTAATGAGAAATACCAGGCTCAAAGGATATAGAAGAAATTATTTAACAGGAAATAAACTGTGTAGTACAAGTTCAAATTTTCTGATCTTTAGCTTAGTTTTTTAAGAAAAAAATTTTTTTATTATGGAGAATTTCAAACATATAAAAGTGGGCAGAATAGTATAAAGAATACACATGTAATCAAGACCTGGCCTTAGTAGTTATCTACACATGACCATTCTTGCTTCATCTATGCCCTCCACTCTCCCTATATAATTTTGAAGAAAATACAAGACTTATTTCGGCTATACATCAGTAAATATCTCTAAAAGATAAAAACTTTAAAAAAGTACAATCATCAAATCTGAAAATTTACTGTTTTTCAATACCATCAAATATTCAGTGCTCAAATTTCTAATTTTCTTATTTTTTTTTGAAAAAAGTTTGTTAATCTAAATCAGCAGCTGAAGAAGATTTACATATTATGGTTGATTTATGTTTTTCAAGTTTTACCTACAGATTTCTCCTCCATTTCTTTCTCTTTTCCCCTTGCAATTTATGTATGGAAGGAACCTTGTTCATTTTAAAGGTTATTCTTTTTCAAGCCAAAAGTTTGTCACTTTAAAATTTTTAATTAAACTAAAACCTCCTGTATTGAAAAAGCCTTCACTCACTTTAAAACCAGTTAAATATAAAGGTTTTAAAATAGTTTAGATGTTTTATAAAGAATATCTATATTTCCTTTCTGAATTAAAATGTTTATACGTAGACTCCTCATATAAATGGAAAATAACAGATTTTCCAGTTCCTTCAAAGAATAATTTTTATCATATGAAAGATAAATTATTTCATTTCTATATTTTTAAAAACCTATAATTAGCTAGTGTCACAAATTCACATAAATTCATTTCTCATTATGTGATAGAAAAAATTTTAACATGAATATTTGATGCTTGTGGAAGGCAGTTAAAAATTAATGTTTTACTTGACATCTTTTGGACTCTAAGCTCTGTATCTGAACAACATACATCCTGTCTTGGGGGAAAACAGAATGCAATGAGTGACAGCGTCCATTAGACAAAGCTATTTTACACTTCAAATCTATCTGCTATAATTAGAGGTTATCTAAAGGAAAGTGACAACCATATATTTTAAACCTTGATAGAGAAGAATGAGGCTTTCTTACTCCAAATTTGATGAGGCTTTTTGTAGAAAAGCCATATAAAACAGTGTTAGACATTTGCACCAAAGCATTTAGCTGTGATTCTTAGCTTCGAGGGTACAATATTTTAAACTCTGCCTGGAATTTTTGAAATGGCTGTTGTCTTATACTCCTGTTCTTTCTACCACCTCAAAATGTTTATCGGATGATGGCATTCCACAGTGTTTCTAGGTGGCAAAAACAGTGCTTAGACCATTAGAGATGATCCATGAATCTCATAAGTGGTGTAAATGAGGAAGTGAGAAGGAATAAGTAGCAGAGTTTCAAACTCCAGACTTCATGCCTGACTCACTATTTAAAAAGCCCAAGTCCTTCTATAACCCCTCTATTATCTGTGGGAATAAAGTACGTGAGATTAGCCTTATGATGTAAATAGGAGGACCCTTGTAAAGACTTTGACTTGTAAAGAGTCGAAGTATCCCAAAATACCACAGACTCGTCAGAGGATCTCAAATACAAAAAAAAGCAAGCAGACTTGTTTAATTAAAAAATGAACTAAAGCTACATCCTTAAATAATGGTCATTACCAGTGTCTCAGCATACTTCTCAAATCTTTTAAGAGTTGGACAAAAGCTCATTGCGGTAGCTGCTTTTTAGAATTTTAACCCCTGTGATGTTAGAAGATTCACTATCAATTGGTTACATGATGAGTTAATGGCTTAGTGTTTTTTTTAGTTAATCCTTTGTCAATAAAACAATTGCTGTGAATAATCGCAATCCTAAATGTAAAGGCTAAAAATTTAACTGTTTGTAGAGTGCATTCTCATATTTAAGCAAAGGAGCTCCCACCTCCCCATTCTCTCACCACCACCCCCACCCGGAATAGATTTCAAGTTCTTTAAGGTAGCGACTATTACTATTTTTTATAGAGTTGTAAGATATAATAAAGTATACAAATCCTAAGTGTATAATCTGATTAATTTTTACATACAAAGTGTATAACATGATAAATATTTACTCCATGGTTAAAATCTAGATCAAGAAATTAAGGATTTCAGGGCCCCCCCTTGCTCCTTTCCAGTCAAAACCCATCTCTGCTCAGAGATTACGATTATTCTCATTTCCATCACCATAGACTCCTTTTGCCTGTCCTTGAACTTTATACAAATTGAATCATAATGAGTGAAGACCTTTGTATATGGCTTCTTTCATTTACTGTTATGCCTGTGAGATACACCCATGTGTGGATCCTCATTCCTTTTATTGATGTGTAGTATACCATTATATGAACTAACACAGTGTATTTATCCAGAGTACTGCTGGCAAACTTTTGGGTTGTTTCCAAATGGTATCATGAATAAAGTTTCTATGAACATTTTTGTACATGTCCTTTAGTAGATATTTGCAGTCATTTGTCTTGAGTATACCAAAGAGTACACATGCTGGGTCATCGGGCAGGTGTATATTTAGCTTTAGCAGAAACTGCCAGGTTTCCTAAGTGGTTTTATGAATTTACATTCTCACCAGCAATGATGGGTTTCAGCTGATTCACATCCTTGTCAGCACTGGGTATTGTCAGTCTTTTATTTAAGCCATTCTGGTGAGTATGCAGTAGTATCTCACTAGTCTTAATTTACATTTCTCTGATGACTAATGACTTTGAGCACTTTGTCATATGCTTATTAGCCATTTGGTTATCCTTTTATGTGAAATTCTTGATTAAGTCTTTTCCTGATGGGCAAAAATTCTTGATTTGTAGAAGCTCTTTATAAGATATATGATGTTTAGATACAGAATTTACAGTCTGAAAAATGTCAAGTAAAATATTTATTTCTAATGGTCTTCCTCAAATGCTAAATATTTATTTTAAAACTTGTTCTATCACATAATATATTCTGGAAACAAGTTTTTTGTTGGATAATGCCTGAGGTCTGTCTTTTCATTCTCTTAAACTTCTGATGAGCATTAATTTTTAATGTTAATGGTGTCCTGTTTAACACTTTTTTAAAAAAAAGGTCAATGCTTTACTTGTCTAGTTAAGAAATCTTTGCTTATTTCAAAGTCATGAAGACATTTTCCTATGTTTTATTCCAGAAGTTTTGTTATTTTACTTTTCATATTTAAGTCTATGATCCATTTTGAATTAATTTATGTATATGTCATGAAGTAGATTTTTTTCATATGGATATCTAATGGATTCCTGTTTATTTATTTGTTTTTAAAAGTCTTTACTGAATTTGTTACAATATTGCTTCTGTTTCATGTTTTGGTTTTTTGGGCACAAGGCATGCGGGATCTTAGCTCCCCAACCAGGGATCGAACCCGCACCCCCTGCATCGGAAGGCGAAGTCTTAACCACTGGACTGCCAGGAAAATCCCTGATTCCTGTTTATTGAAATGGCTATCCATTTCCCTCTGGATTGCAGTGGCACCTGTCTTGTAAATCAGGTGGACATGTATGTGTATGTCAGTTTATAGACTCTCTATTCTGTTCCATTAATCTATTTTTCTGTCCTTGTGCTGCCTTGATTATTATAGCTTCATATGCTTCAAGTGTGAATCTCCTACTTTGTTCAACTTCTTCAAGATTGTCTTGAGTATTTTAGGTCTTTTCCATTTCCATTAACTTTAGAATGTTTGTCAATTTCCACACACACATACGCATAAAACCCTGCTGGGATTCTCCTTGGGATTACATTGAATACATAGTTCAACTGGGGAAGAATATGGGTATTAACCACAGTGAGTATTCCAATTCATGAACGCAAGAGCCTGTATTATTTTTTAAATGCATCAAGAATCTGCTCAGTACCACAAATTTTAGGCACAGAGCACACAAAACCAAATCCACCGATAAGTAACATATTCTAAGTATCCTTTGCCTTTTCATACTCCTTAGCAGCAGAATCATTAGCATTAATAATGTCTGCAGCCAAACAGCTTGTCTGCATTCAGAGAAGGGAGGGTCCTATTGGTATGATTCTTTATCCTACTTATGAACCTAGAGAGGCCTTATTTGAGTTCAGTCAGACTATACAAAGGAAAACAAATGATCCCCCTTTGCCTTCACTACCTCCTCTTTTGCCTCCTCTACTCCAGAACTAAAAGGTTGGGAAAAAGTAACTCCAAGAGAGATCACTGAGGTTATCACTCCGGACTCCGAGATTTCATATTTTTTTTCCCTGTCACTTTCACTCACTCACTTACTCTTCAATAGACTGACTACCTACCGTGTGCTTAGTGCTATTGCCTAAGGACAAGAAAAATCCAAGAACTCTATTACAGGGGCTCTTAGCAGGAATCAATGGGTCCTAAGGAGGCACTGGATGGGCATTAAAGGACTAGTAAAAGTCTAAAATGACATAAAAATTATGTGTATATGTATTTTTCCAAAAGAGGGTTCATGGCATTCATCAGATCATCAAAGAATGAAAAAACCCTCAGTCATCCTTTTTCCATGCTGATAAAATGACAACTCTGTGTGTGTGTGTGTGTGTACACACACGCACAAGTGCACAGATGGGCAAAGTAGAGAATATTTTGTCAGATTTTATAATAGCTCAGATTCTGACTAGACACTGCTGAGAGGCCTAAACAACATTAGAAAGTTAAACCCATTTCTGTTTCTCTAAGTTGCTACATCAAGGCGAACCTATCCCTTTAAGATGAACAACCTTTAAGGAAAAAAATGTGCGTGTGTGCGTGCATGTGTGTGTGTGTGTGTGTATGTGTATCTCAATCAGTCAGATCACCTGAAATCAATGAATATGATACAATGACTTTGAAGGTTCTGTTCAAAAGAAAATCTAAAGGTTTCCAGGGTTTTGCAGCAATTCTCTGACACATAAAAAGCCACATCCAAATTAAAATCCAACCTTCCTACAACAGCCAGGTTAATCTTTCTAAATGCCATTTTCATCATGACATTCCTTTCTTTTCCTTCTATTCAATCAAATGTTAATCTCAAAAGGCTCATCTTAAGGTTTCTCCCTGTTTAAAGCATCTTTGAGATTCGAAGTCCATGACAATTACTCTCTTTTTCTTAATAGTACAATACTTGTCTGTCATCTTTCACCTGAGAAGCTTTAAAAAAATACAGCTACCTGGGTCTCAACCCCAGAGATTACAATGTAGTAGGTCTGGGATGAAACCCATGAATCTGCATTTTTAAGGCTCACTTGGTGATTCGAATATATTTTTAGGTTTGGTTGCCCAGCTTTTCACTATGTGCAGAACACACAGTGTCCTGTATTAACGTTTAACCATGCTGGCAGTCCTCCCACAGCACTGTTATCACAGTATTTATCACATTACTAAACTCCTTGAGGGTAGAAACCCCTAGAAGCTGATGTAGTTTAGGGATATAGGATGTGCACAATAAATGTTTACTGAATTAATGAATATGGGCCCTGAAGCAAGACAGATTTAGACTTCAATCTTGTGCCACCTTGACCTTGGGCAAATTACTTAACTCTAAGCTTTGGTTTCCTCCTCTGTAAAGTAGGGATAATAAGCCCTATCTGACAAGACTTTTAAGTATTAAATTAATATATGTAAAGGACCTACACATTTTCTGACCCTTGGTAACAAATGCTTAAACACCTGGTCCACTTCCTTCAAAAAAGGACCATGTTTTGAACTTTTTTTTGCATTCTCCACATGACCTAGCACTGCACTCTGCACACAGGACACAATTAATAAACATCTGTTGTCTTAACTACATCAAATACCAGTTGCCTCTTAGATTGGCATTCCACGCATACCAGGTATGCTGGCCCTGAGATGCTTTTGTAGATCTCAGTGCACAGCATAAATTCATTATGTATAAAATAGTGGTGCCATGATGTCCCATCTCCAACTATCTGCCTCACTTCTGAACATTCCCACAGAAATCACAAGCACTCTTTTACGATACAGCTCAGGAGCTCTGAACAGTAGTTGCTGTGTTTTAATATGTGTGATTTTCAAGAATGCAGTTTGTTTCTTTTCTTACACTACTCACTCTGACACTATCTTTGTAACTTAATTAGTTACTCTATAGGAATGAGTCATGAACAAAGACAGCAACATATACAGATAGCAGCCTATTACACACCATCCCTCCTTTATAAAAGAAGCCAAGATAGGTTTGAATAAACCATTGAAACCCTTAGTAAGTGAATTTCTGATGCCACCTTCAAAATATTTCTTCATTGTGGATCCCTTTACTTGAGTCTCTGACAATGTACATAAGGTCTGTACTCTTTGATGCTGGGGTGGCACTCACTCAGGCAAATTCAAGAAATAAATAACAAAGCAAGCACTAGACATCATTCTAAAATCACTTCCAAAATTTCAGGAAACAGTCATAAAATAGCAACTGGAATGATGTTTTCAAAGTTATTGAAACAAACAAACACATTGCTAGGCAGTTCCAACTGAATGAAAGACAAGCAGTTACTTTCTAAAAAAGTTTAAGGAAAATGGATTTCAAGAGGGGTAATCAATAAAGTGAAATGTGTCAAACCAAGGAGCTTCAAGTGAACATACTGTAAGTTTGATATTCTTAGTTTTACCAAATAGTTCAAACTTTTACAAATTTATCTCTTAAAGTGTGACCTACACTTCGGCCAAAGTTCTTCAGGTTCCTGTGCAAACAAGCAGTCAGACTCACAAGAAATTATCGTTTTCCTGATTTTTATTTCAGCAATTAAAATTAGCTGAGAAGAAGCTCTCTCAAACCACTGTGATTCTATTTCCCCACGAATCCTGACATCTCTAAACACAGCCATAAATAAGATAAACTATGTTATCTTTAAAAGCTGTATTGTTTTTAAGAGGAGAAACTTTTTTCTCACATCTTTAACTTAATCTCTGGTTTAAAATATTAAAAGATATAAATAAAGCATTTAAAATCAGGGGCCAATCACTTCTGTTTAAATCACTCAGACTACATATTATACTCTATTTTTATGTTGTACATTAGTATTGTTCCCAAGCTAAATATTAACATTTGCTTTAAATCAATTAATATTTATCTGTCAATCAATAAATCCTAGAATTCACTTAAACTTGCTCATTCACAAAAAAGGTCTAATTTGTCTCAGGTTTCCAAATCCCTTAATATGGTACATGTACCCCTTTTAACTCTCTTTTGCTCTTTACTAATATAATCAAACATACTTAGGAAATAGTTTATCCCAAACACTGATTTCACTTACATTATCATGTTTAAAAAAACACAACATCTTCAATTCCCGGAAGACCCTTTTGCAAGAGACCAGATTCTGGAAGACGTTGGGCATCTTTTTGAGTGCTACTCTCTTTCCATCTCTTGGATCTGTTACTGACCTAAAGACACAATATTTAGGGGGAGAGGAAAAAAAGACAGAGAAATCAATCCCAAACTTTGTTCTTCAGTGTTTCAGAGCATGACAAATACGTTTATGTTAAAACACTCAATATTAAATCCACTTAATAATGCTTCAGGTATCAGTGAGAATGATAAAAAAAAGTATAATCAAAGAGAATGTTTAGCCCACCCAACTCATTTGCCATGCTTTTTTCTTTTTTTAAAATCTCTGTCTAAATTTCTATAAACACTTAATCTTCCTGAGAGGTCACTTAGCAATACATCTGAGGTAGGAGGGCTACTAGTGGTAAACCCATTTTAAAGACAGGAGAAAAAGTATTGAACATTAACACGACTGAAGTCAAATTAGTTTTATGCTTTATTTTCAGAACCAAATTCAAGATGGAAGAGGTGTTCATACAGATGTGGTCACTTTTAGTTGAATGTAGAGAATACAATTTGAGTATTTTGGTTTCTTATATAAATAAAACATCTTTTAGTAATACGGGTTTCAGTACATTTCAGGACACAACAGTGTCCCCTCATGAGTCTGAGTGGCAGCTTAGGGGCTGTAGCTTCTAGGTTATGGTAACTTCTTCCCTTTTGTTTCTCAGTTCTTGGTATGATAGCTGCCTCTTGTGGTTACTCTCTCTTTAACAGCTCAGTGTCCGCCTTTTCTCTCTTTTAGCCTTCTAACACCTATATTGCCAACTCCTTGTATTATATTTCCCTGTGTTTGAAATACTAATGTGTTTCCATTTTTCTGATTGGACCCAATCGATACATATTAAATCAAAGCGTTTTGGTAAACATGGCCAATTGGCCATCTGGCTAATCGAGTTTCCATGAATTAACCTAAAGCTTTTTTCCTTCCACCCATCATTGATGACTGGTTGTCTTTGTACAATTTATTCCTGTCAGATTTATTTTGCTAGATTCCCATCATGCTCGGCTACCATTATCTTTCATTTTCTGTTTCAGCCATTCAGTGCTTTGGCTATTCCTCCCAGATTTGTATCATTTTGAAATCTGGTCTGTATGTCATCAATGCCTTTATCCAAGTTGTTAATTAAAGTTTAGAACAGGACTGAGGACAGAGCTCTGCAACAGATACAACACTAGAAGCCATCTATGAGGCCGGCATCCAATCATTAATCTGGGGTATGGTTAGTCAATTATTTATTTATTTAATTAACTACAATCACTCAGTTTATTTCTTCATCTTGTCCACAAGGAAATAAGACACTCATCAAATTGCCTTCCTGAAAATAAAGTGTTCCTATTTTTTACCCAAAAATCACACCAAACTTCTTTATGAATATCATCACTTCTCTATAAATTTATCTTAGTGATTGCTACTTCCTAAGTTCTTGTAAAACTCTTAAACAGTGCATTCTAGTATTTTTAAAACAGCATGAGGACTTCACTTTCTCCCACTGATTGAAAATTTGCTAAAACAATTAAGTATTATCACTTTCAAGTCTTCAGTAGCTTGAAATGTAATTCAACTAGGCTAAGAGACCTAACATTTTTGACTGTTGTTTAAAAAACACCAACCAAAATCCACAACACTGTTTAGAATCCACATAATCTAGGAAAGTAAAATAGGAAGGAAACCAAATATAACATTATATTGACTATTAAAAATTTTTTCCTGTTTAAATACACCACTTCTGTAGCTAGATACTAGAAGATAAAAAAAGTCAATGAAACAGCAAGGAAGGGAAATTCTGGATCACACATTGCACAGTAGTCATTGCCTCTCGAGTCTTCTTTAATCTAGAACAGTTAATTAGCATTTCTTTATCTTTTATGACATTGCCATTTTGGAAGAGTACAGGCCAGTTATTTTGTAGACTCTTCCTCAGTTTGGGTCTATCTGGCATTCTCTTGAGATTAGATTCAGGTTCTGTATTTTTCACAGGAATAACACAGATGACTTCTTAGCGCACCACGTTAGGAGGCCCATGAAGTCGATTTTTCCCATTACTGGTGATAACTTTGATCACTTGGATGAGGTGTCTGTCAGGTTTCTCCACTGCAAAGTTACTATCTTTTCCCTTTGTAACTATGTAAATATGCTATTCCTCATCAAACTCTGACCCACTACCTTTAGCATCCATGGATTTTTTTTGCCTGAATCAATGATTATTACTATGATGTTGCCAAATGGTACTTTAATAATTTTTAATATGTCTAACAGCTAGCCTGCACAATAAATATATTTTTAAAAATGAGTAAACTGATTTAACACAATACCCTTTCCAAAGACCTCATGCAGCAATACTATACAACTTCTGACTTCTTACTGGTCTTGACCCTACTGTGGTGAGGAAAGCTGCTTTAAGATAAACCCACTCCTGGCTCAAGGTTAGTACTGTGCCTTGTAATGTTTTAAGGTAAAATTCACAAAGCAGCATTTTATTTTATTATTCATGCAAAAGCCAGTCCTGCCTGTGGCTGGTAACAATATAATCTCATGAATGTGAATGGCAGTGCAGTAATTTCACGCCATGTTGAGTTTGTTCTCTCTTAACTTGAAGTAGCAGATGCTTTAGTTCAGCACAAACAGTATCACAGAACACAGATAAGTGTGGAAGCCTGTTACACAGGAATTCTTTTATTTTCTTTGTTACTGAAAGGCTTGCTGTGCTTTCTCTGCTGCTGCAATACCCTGGTTATTTCAACTGCACTTGTTAATGAAGCTCCAGCTGTAGAGATAACGAACAACATTTAGGGCAACTTTCCTCATTTCAGATTCACTTATGACCAGTTACTTTCTCTAAAATACTGTTTGCTCTAAATGAAAACAGTGCATCTGTCATTTCATCTGATTACCTTCATAATCATTCAAGTTATATTAATAGGCACTTACTTCCTCAGTTTTAAATTAACGTTTGATTCTGTAAACACTACATTAAAAATAATGTTTTAGAAAAAGAAAAACAAAAACAAAAAAATAAAGTTTTAAGGGTTGTGAGAAAGAATCTTTTCTTACATCTGCTCCGGGTACATCAATCCTTCTCTGCACTTAGAATTCAACTTCAACTGCTTTTTAAACAGCCAAAAGAATCCACGAGCCATTCTTCAGAGAGATACAGAGTCAGTCAAAAGAGTACAATACCAGAACAGGAAGCTTTTTAGATCTGGCTGTGGTCGTTTTGTTGTAGAGTTTTCTTAATCCCAGGAAACTGTGACCACTGCCACAAATCTGCTTATATTACTGACAAGCAGAAGGGGTGAAATGAAACCAGAGTAAAACTTATCACTGGGGATACTTTCCCAGGCACTAGAATGTTACATTATAATATCTTTTAATTAGTATAACTAATCAGCAGAAGTCCCCAAGAAATTAAATGCTCCTCATTCATCTTATGTGAAGAATCTTTCCCCCATGTATTTTAGCAGTTTTAAAGTTCATGGTGCTGATACAGGTTTTTAACTATCCAAAGCAAAAAAAAAAAAAAGAGAGAATGCTTCAACTTGGATTAAGAAAATCAGGTTCTTCTAATTCTAGTCACATTAACTTGTAATCAGCAATTCTCTATTTTTTGTTATACATACTACAATTACTATGTCAACTGTACCAATACAGTACACATCTCAGTAATAGAACTTCCTAACTAGACTCTAAATATTTAATTATTGCCTTCACATTCAAGATTCACTTCCTTAAAAGTTATTTTTACTTGTATTTAGATTAAGTTTCCTTGAGAAAACAATAGCAAACTATGAGACAAAATTTTTGACAACAAGTAAGTCTAGAAAATGTTTATTTGTCCTTAGTACATATTATATGTTCATGGACACTACAGGTTAAATATGGAATTTATTTGTATGACTCTCTGGTTTTTATAATCAGAACTTCAACAAGCTCTATCTAGCTTGTGTGCACTCTGACATAATTTAGAGTTGCAAACTATTTAGAAGAACAAACCTTCTAGGCTTCCCTGCCCCCACCCAAAAACACATAGAAAAGGATTCTCATCTTTCACATTTATATAATTTGTTCCATCAGTTGGGGTTTTCTGATGTTTGGTTTTTCCTTTTAAATGTTTATCCAAATTTGGTATTTGCTGAGTTAGCTCTATATATGAGAAAGCAACCCTTTTCCTTTAACTTAAGATACTTATAAATGATCCCCGAATTTGTTAATCTGATTATTACAAGGAAAAAAAGGTCTTACACAGTAGCCAAACCAAAGCAGTGAGATAGTTCTTTCTTTCTCTCCTATCCTAACACTACTGATCAGGAGAAGCAAAACATCTACATTTAACTGGGAGACCCAGGAAGGGAAGGAGGAAGAATAAGGAACAGGCAAGCCATCCAATATCAAGCTGTCACATTTATTTTCAAATACTTGTTATTGTAAGATCTAACTTTTAAGACTGCCTCAACTCCCCAAACCAATAACCATTGAATAAGTTAAAATATAGGTGAAAAATTATTTAATGCTAATTATTGTTGTCTTGGGAATATTTTATGGTTCTTTAGAGCATTAATTAGTTCCATCCTTACTGTAGATGCTGGGAAGACAGAGAGACTCTTCCTCCTCAGTCACTGTCAAATATCTCTGTGAGAGTCCAACCGGCCTGCACAAAAGTTGCCACATTGCCTTTTCAAGGGGGATTTTCTCATGTTAGAGGGTGAACATGACATAGCCTAGTCTGCCAAGTCTAGGAAGTTTTCATGGCACACTACCCACAGTCTTCTAGAAAGAGACCTGTGAACACTGTATGGGGAGGAAAACCAGCTGCAATGAAGGAAAGGTTTCTGTACAAAACCACAAAGGAAAATAATTCACAACTGCAACTCCTTCTTGCATTTTAACAACTTTGGGCAAGAGGAGGTTACAAAGGGTAACCAAAAGTAAAACTATGTCACACAAAAATATGCTTGCTTTTAATCCCATTGATGGATTCCTGAAAGATATGTATTCAGTAACAGGAACACTGAGGAATATAAAGATTTTTAAAAAAAATTTAAAGAATGGCAATTTTTGTTATACATTAGTTTCATAAATGTGGAAGACATCAAATGAAAGAAAAGGACAGTTTTACTCACATGGTAGGTTTATAAGATTATGGCTTTACCAATGTCAAAAATTGTAATGAATTTAGAAACAGAAACTTCACATCATCAGAAAAATTTTAATTATTATTATTTTTAAAGATTATTTATTTATTTATTTATTTATATTTTATTTTTGGCTGCATCAGGTCTTAGTTGTGGCACGCGGGATCTTTGTTGAGCCACGTGGGATCTTTCGTTGAGGGAGGTGGGCTTCTCTCTAGTTGTGGCATGTGGGTTTTTTTCTCTTCTCTAGTTGTGGCACGCAGGCTCCAGGGCATGTGGGCTCTATAGTTGTGGCGTGCGGGTTCCAGAGCGCGTGGGCTCTGTAGTTTGGGGCACGCAGGCTCTCTAGTTGAGGTGCGTGAGCTCAGTGTTTGTGGCACACAGGTCTAATTGCCCCGCGGCATGTGGGATCCTAGTTCCCCAACCAGGGATCTAATCCGCGTCCCCTGCATTATAAGGCGGATTCTTTACCACTGGACAACCAGGGAAGTCCCCAAAGTTTTGTTTTTAATTGCCATAGAGAATGCTTTATCATTTGATATTTTAGTGGTTAAGCTAATATTTTAATAATTACTTAACATAAAATGTAAGTCTCAATATGCTATAAGTTAAAAGCAAATTGAATACACCAACAGTAAACCGCCGTTTTTGAAATAAAAGGGAAAATTTGAATATGGTTTAAAATTATGATTATAAATTAAATTTCCATATTTTCTAGAAATGTATATACTAAGTATACATAGGTGAAATGATATGAGATCTAAGATTTGTTTTAAAATACTTCAGTAACAAATATTGTTGAAACAAAGCAAATCTTGAAATTATTGAATTTGAATAGTAGGTTAATGGGGTCTAATTATTCAAAACTAAAGAAAATGTATATTTGCAAAATTGCAAAATAAAAAATTGAAATGAAAAAAAATTTAAATGTTATCCATAATAATGTTAAAAATATCCAATATTGGGATTAAAACTAAGAAAAGCTAAGCAAGACTTCTACACAAAAGGACTAAAAAACATCACTGAGAGAAATTAAAGACATAAATAAATGGAGAAACATACCATATTCATGAATTAGAAAACTACTCAATATTGTAAAAATTTCAATTCTCCCCAAATTGACTTATAGACTCAGTGAAATTCAAAACAACAAATGGTTTTCTTTTTGTGAAACTACACGAATTAGTCTTAAAGTTTTTATGGAAATGCAAATATGCCAAGGACAGCTAAGACACTCCTGAAGAAGAATAAGGTGGGAAAAGTTGCTCTACCAGATAAGAAAACCTATTATAAAGCCACAGTAATTTAGCTAGTGTAATAGACCAATGAAACAGAAAAATGGCTCAGAAACAGATTCTCCCATATATAGACACTAGGCTTACCATAAAGGTGGCTCTGCAGACAGGAAGGTTGTGCCTTAAGCTAGCGTTTCTCAATTTCAAGCCCATCCATCTAAACACTGCTCTATAATACTGGGGCTAAGACTCTGCAAACCATGTTTTGGTTTTTCCAGCTAGCTCCAGGTTAGACTCTGCTAATAGAGGGCTTTAGAGGAGACTGCAAGGCTGGAGGAGCAAAAAGGAACAAAGGGCTCTTATCAAGATATGTACAGAATTCCTACAAATCAATTTTTAAAAAAGGCTTGAATAGGCATTTTACAAGAAAGGATGAATTCAAATGGCCAATAAACAAATGAAAAGGAGCTTAACCTCCTTAGTCATTTGGGAGATGAAAATTAAAACAAAATGAGAAAGTATGATATAACCACCAAAATGACTAATGTTTAAAAGTCTGACAATACCAAATGTTTGGTGAAGATGTGGTGCAATGTCAATTCTAACACACTGCTAGTAGAAGTGTAAATTGTACAATCACTTTGGGAAACAGGTTGGTTTTATATACTAAAATGAAAATAAATATACACTGGAACCCAGCAATTTGACTCTTAGGTATATACCCAAAAGGAATTTGTGTACCTATACACTAAGACACATACAAGTGTGTATGTCCGTGGCAGCCATATCTTTAATACCCTTAAAACTGGAAACAACTCAAATATCCATGAACAGCAAAATGGATAAACAAATTGTTGTATATTCACATAATGGAATACTCTATAGCATTAAAATGAACTACTGCTACATGCAACAACATAGATAAATCCCACAAACATAATTTTGAGCCAAAGAAAACAGTCACAAATGAATAATAAGATTTCTATATAAAAAATATAAGCAAAGTTAAACTCTAATGTTTAGGGATGCACACTTAGTAGACAGAAACTATTAAGAAAGGAAGTGGTTACCATAGAAGTAAGGACAATGGTTATCTTGAGGGGGTGCTCAATGATGGTGCAGAGAAGAGAGGACTTCTGGGTGCTACCAATGTCTTATTTCTCATATGGATGATGGCTAGAGGTGTATACTTTGTGATAAATCACTGAGCTGTATGTTTTATTTCGTACTGTTTCTCTCTGTGTGTTATTATATAACTAAAAAGGTAAAGGCTAACTTCCCAGTTAAATTTGAGCATAAAAAAGCATTTTAGATTGAAATCTATATAATGAGTAATTTTTAAAGAGGGTGATTCTTTCCTTTTTTCTTTTTTTTTTTGCATATAGATACACATCTACACCAGCCCAATGGATTCTATCATTCCTTTCCTTGTGCCACTGGTTCATTCTGTAGAGAGGAGTATACATAATATCTTCCTTATGTTTTGATAGAATTCCAAAAGAATTCGCTTGCTTAAAAAAAAAAACAAACGTTTTCTTCATCATTACACAAGAATATGCTATTAAGGAGCATTCCACAGGAGAGTGCTGTCAGCAGAATTATAGCAGAACTACAGTCCCACCCCTAATCTAATCACAATATCCTAACTTCTATTGTGAAGCAAAATGCTGAAGCAGCTACACTATATAGATGTCCTTCAGGTTTTTAATTAGTTAGCCTTTTAAAAATAACCAAACCCCAAAATATTGCAAACACAAAACAGGAGGCAAGACTTCCAGCTGTGGCAAACTGAAGAAATCAGCAAATCCTCTCCCAACAAAACTACTACAAAACTGGACAAATGTGTCAGAAACAACCATTACAGGACTCCAGAAAACAACTAAAGTCAAATGACAAATTTAAAAGTGTTTATTTATGAAAAATGTGGAACTCTGGGTAAGAACAGTGGAAGTCAGTGGTGTTACTGCTTTGGGTTGCTCCTTATTCACCGCCCACCCCAAGCACAGTCCATGCAGTACCTGGGAAGTGCTGGCCACGGAAACCAGCGGCTTCACTGCCTGAGTCTGCTGAAGTGATTTGAAATGGAAGGCAAAAAACCCATACCCAGTGGCATTGAGAGTAAAACCATTAAACCCAACTAGAAAAAAAGAGATAAAGCCTACAGCTCTGCTAGCCTGAGGCTGCTGTCCCAGTTGGGAAGAGGTGCAGACTAACAGAAATCCAGAAATTTAATAAGGAGATTCTGGAAATGAGAGCCACAGGGGGCCTGGTAAACTCTCTATGCATTCTTGGCTAACTGGAGGCTGCGTATATGCTCAGAGTTGACTGGAGAGGTCCTAAGCTCTCCACCTATCAAGGGCTGACTAGGAGGCTTCCTACATATGAAGGGAAGAAATGAGAAGCTTAGCAGAAAGTAAAAGCTGAGGCATGCCTGAAAACTAGAGCTCCCTAATACAGTCACAGAAGGCTCAGCGAAGGGTAGAAGCCTTACTGGCTCAAGATGTTTGAGCACAACCTTTAACTAATCACTGGCTGACCACTAAGCTATGGGACCCCAAGAAGGCCAAGGTAAAGATGAAAACAAAAACAACTGAGCAAAAACTTGAATGGCTGCAATCCACAGGGGAGAAAGATCCCGCATATTAAGTCAAGTTACTTAAATATAAGCAAACATGCATAACAACAGCAATAATGACAACCTTCAGACATGGGAGGAGGGCTGGGGAGGAATCAGACCCAGGGTTGTTACAATATATTACCAAATATGTCCAATTTTAACAACAACAACAACAAAAATTACAAGACATGTTAAAAAAAAAAATAGGAAAATGTGACCCATACTCAGGGGGAAAAGCAGTCAACAGAAACTGTTTCTGAGTGGGCCCAGATGCTGTATTCAGAAAAATTTCAAAAGCAGCTATTATAAATATGTTCAAAGAATTAAAGAAAAATATGGTGACAGTGACACAACAATAGAAAATCTCAATACAGAAATAGAAACTACAAAAAAGGAAACAAACTCTAAAGTTGAAAAATACAATATTAGAAATGAAAAATTCACTAGATTGGCCCAAAGCAGATTTCGGATAGCAGAAGAAAAAAAAAAATCAGTGAACATAAAAGACAGATTCATAGAAATTATACAATCTCAAGAAAGGAGAGGAAAAATTTGAAAAAAAAAATGAACAGAGCCTCAGAGAGCTATGCAATAACACTGAATGTACCAACATACATCTAATGGGAGTACCATGAAAAAAGGAGAGAGAGAGAGGAGCAGAAAAAAAGATATTTGAAGAAATAATGGTTTAAAACTTTCAAAATCTGATGAAGAACAATATACAAAACTCAAAAACTCCCAAGTAGGATAGACACAAGAATTCTGCACCTAGACACTTCATAGTCAACCACAGATCAAGTTAAAGACAAAGATAATAATTGAAATATGAAGAAAACCAACACAATTAATGACTGACTTTTCATCAGATATAACAAAGACTAGAGGGAAGTGGAACCCCATAATTGCAGTGGTGGTAGTGGGGCAGGCAAAAATTCTATATTCTGTTAAAAAAGACCCTGTCCTTCAAAAATAGAGGCAAAGTGAAAACAATCCAAGATAAGTAATGACTAAAAGAGTTTGTTGCCAGCAGGTCTGCCTTACAGGAAATAAAAAGAATCCCTTTGGTCTGAAAGGAAATGACCCCAGAAGGTAACTCAAATCCACAGGAAGAAATGAAAAACAAGAAATGGCAAATACGTGGATAAATAGCACAATATATTGTTGGTTTTAACATATATAGATGTAATATATATGACAATAACAGCACAATAGGGGGAGGGAACTGAGCTATATTGGAGCAAAGTTGTTGCATTCTACCAGAATTAAAATACTATTAATCTGATATAGATTGTTCAGAAATTAAGATGCACACTGCAATCCCTAGAACAACAAATAATAACTAAAAAACCAAAGAAGGATTAAAAAAAAAAATCAAGAGATGAGTTAAAATGGTCAAATGAAAAATAGCTGACACAAAACAAGAAATACAATTTTGAAATATGGATTTGTTTAACACAAAAGATAAAAAGGAAGGCTGTAGCAACAAAAGAAACGAGATATATAGAAAACAAACACTGTAGCAAAATGGCAAATGTAAATTCAATCAATAATTACACTAAATGTGAATGGATTAAACACTTCAATAAAAAGCAGAGATTGGGGGGCTTCCCTGGTGGCGCAGTGGTTGGGAGTCCGCCTGCCGGTGCAGGGGACACGGGTTCGGGCCCTGGTCTGGGAGGATCCCACATGCCGCGGAGCGGCTAGGCCCGTGGGCCACAATTACTGAGCCTGCGCGTCTGGAGCCTGTGCTCCGCAATGGGAGAGGCCGCGATAGTGAGAGGCCCGCGCACCGCGATGAAGAGTGGCCCCCACTTGCCGCAGCTGGAGAAAGCCCTCGCACAGAAACGAAGACCCAACACAGCCATAAATAAATTAAATAAATAAATAAATAAATAATTAAAAAAAAAAAAGCAGAGATTGACAATTTTTTTTAAGTTTTTTTAAAAAATAAATTTATTTGTTTATTATTTATTTATTTTTGGCTGCTCTGGGTCTTCGTTGCTGCACGTAGCCTTTCTCTAGCTGCAGTGAGCATGGGCTACTCTTCGTTGTGGTGCATGGGCTTCTTATTGCGGTGGCTTCTCTTGTTGCGGAGCATGGGCTCTAGGCACGTGGGCCTCAGTAGTTGTGGCACGCGGGCTCAGCAGCTGTGGCTCGCAGGCTCTAGAGCGCAGGCTCAGTAGTTGTGGCGCACGGGCTTAGTTGCTCCACAGCATGTGGGATCTTCCCGGACCAGGGATCGAACCTGTGTCCCCTGCATTGGCAGGCGGATTCTTAACCACTGCGCCACCAGGGAAGTCCCAAGGTTGACAATTTTTAAAAAGCAAGATTCAACTATATGCTGTCTACAAAAGACACACTTTAGATTTAACAATAAAAATGGGTTGGAAGTTAAAAGAGGTAAAAAGACATACCATAAAAATGGTGACCACAAGAGAGCTGCAGAAGCTATGTTAATACAAAACAGAACAGATTTTAAGACAAATATTACTAGAGACAATGAGGGGCATTTCATAAAGATAAAAGAGTAAACACATATACGATAATTACAAATGGTCTACGTAGTTAAAAATAGACTCTCAAAATTCACAAAGCAAAACTTGACAGAAGAGAAGAAACAGACAATTCAATAATTATATTTAGAAGTTTTAATACCCCACTCTCAAAGATAAAACAACTAAACAGAAATTAAGCAAGGACAGAAAAGAGTTAAAAAAATACCATCGACTAAGTTTACCTAAGTGACATCTACAGAACACTCTACCCAACAAGAACAGAATACGCATTTTTCTCCAAGCACACACAGAATGTTCCTTAGGAAAGCCCAAATGCTAAGTCAAAAAACAAGTCTCAATAAACTAAGGACTGAAACCAAAATATGTTTTTCAGACCACAGTAGAATTAAATTACAGATGTTAGAAATTTTAGAAATCCCCAAATATTAGAATATGAAACAAAACAAAGAAGAAATCACAAAGAAATTAGAAAATACCTGAATTGAATAAAAATTAAAACACAATATATCAAAATTTACTGGATGCAGTTAAAGCACTGCTTCGAGGGAAAATGTAATTTTCCCTTAATGTAAAATTCCCTTAATTTCCTTTAATCAGTTATATAGAAAATAAAGCCCTCAAATCAGTGAGATATAAGCTTTTATCTACAGACAACTAGAAAAAGAGCATATTAAACCCAAAGCAAGCAAGAGGAAATAACAAAATCACAATGGAAACAATAAAGAAAAAAACACATCAAGAAAATCAATGAAATAAAAAGTTCGTTCTTTGACAAGGTCAAAAAATGTTGATAAGCCTTTAGCGAAACTGATCAAGAAAAAACAAAGATACAAATGGACAAAATCAGGAATGTAAAAGGGGACATCTCTACTAACCCTACACAAATTATTAATTAAAAATATTCCCTTGGGGCTTCCCTGGTGGCGCGGTGGTTGAGAATCTGCCTGCCAATGCAGGGGACACAGGTAAGAGCCCTGGTCTGGGAGGATCCCGCATGCTGCGGAGCAGCTAGGCCCGTGAGCCACAATTACTGAGCCTGCGCGTCTGGAGCCTGTGCTCCGCAGCGGGAGGGGCCACGATAGTGGGGGGCCCGCGCAGCGCAATGAGGAGTGGCCCCCGCTTGCCGCAGCTGGAGAGGGCCCTCACGCAGGGACGAGGACCCAGCACAACCATAGATAAATAAATAAATAAATAAATAAAATTTAAAAAAAAAAAACCTTTAAAAAAATACTTAAAAAAAAAAAATTCCCTCAATGAATAGCCCAGGTCCAGATGGCATCATTGGTCAATTATATCAAACATTTAATGAAGAAACAGTACCAGTCTTTCACAAATTCTTCCAGAAACTGAGAAGGGACCACTTCCCAACTCATTCTATGAAGCCAAAGTCAGACAATGACAAAAGGACTGAATTCCTTTATCACAAGAGATAAAAACTATAGCTTAATATCCTTCAAGAATATTAATGAAAACATCCGTGAGTAGGAAGTCCAATCCAGCAACATAAAATCCAACCCCCATTTATGATAAAAACATTCAACAAACTAGAAACAGAAAACTTCTTCAACCTGATAAAGGGCATATGAAAAACAGAGCTAATATCTTACTTCACAATGAAAGACTGAATGCTTCCCCTTAAGGTCAAGGAACAAGGCAAAGATGTCTGCTCCAGCCACGTCTATTTAAATTTTACTGGAGGGTCTCATCAGTGGCAAAATCGCCCCCCCCCAAAAAAAATTTTTTTTTAAAAACATCTAAATTGGAAAGGAAGATCTAAAACTGATTTTATTTGAGGATGACATGATCCTCTATGTAGAAAACCCTAAGGAATACACAAAAACAGTACTTAAACTAATAAACAGGTTTATCAAGGTTGCAGGATACAAGATTATTATACAAAAACCCATTTTTTCTACATGCCAGCAATGAACAATCTGAAAATGAAATTAAGAAAACAATTCCATTCACAACAGAATCAAATCAAATAAAATACTTAGGGAACAAGTTCAACAAACGAAGTGTAAGATATACAGCAAACTATGAAATATTGCTGAAATAAATTACAGAAGATTTAAACAGAGAGAACACTTCATATTCATAAATTGGAAAACTCAATGTTAAGATGGCAATCCCCCCATAGTGACCTACAGATTCAGTGCAATTCCAATCAAAACTGGAACCCTCATATGTTACCGGTGGAAATGTAAAATGGTACATCCACTTTGGAAAACAGTTTGGTTGTTTCTGAAAAAGTTAAAATAAACTTATCATATGATTCAGCAAATCTACTCATATATTTACACAAGGGAAATGAAAATATATGTTCACACAAAGATTTCTATGTGAATATTCATAGCGGTATTATAGCCAAAAAACTGGAGTCAAATCCATCAACTAGTGGATGGATAAACAAACTATGGTACATCTATACAATAGAATAAAAAGGAACAAACTACTACTTCCTTACAAGCTACTACTTACATGGCTAAACCTCAAAAACATTATGCTAAGTGAGAGAAGCCAAACACAAAAGACCACGTAATATATGATACCATTTATAAGAAATTTTTGGAAGAGACATTTAGAGAGACAGAAAGCATATCAGTAGTTGCTCAGGGTTGGGAACTGGAATGGGTGATTGACCACAAACGGTTAAGTTTTGTGGGTAATGAAAATGTTCTAAAATTGGGTCGGGGTGATGATTGCATAACAGTGGAAATTTACTAAAAATTACAGAATTATTACATACTCATGATGGGTGAATATTATGGTAAGTAAATTATGCTTCACTAAAGCTGTTAAAACAAAAACGTCACCTCAGAATACTGACTGTTTACAATATTCTAGACCCTATTCTGATTTTATGCTATATAATTCCCCCCTTGATATTTATATAGTTTTTCCATTTATCCACAGAGATTTCACATTTCAAAGAATACAGAAAAATCATAACTTCTCTCTCTTTTTTCTCTTAATATCAGCGTTTTGTTAATCTCTAATTCATCTGGAAATTCCTATAATGTATGCAATGAGGAATTAATTTTTGGAACTGAATGAATGAATCCATGAATCAATCTTTGGAACTGCTACTTTGTTTTATGGTTTACTTGTTTATTTTTCAACCAATACTATTTGATAATTATCACTTAATATGTCTTATAACTTCTTCATATATACATTATTGCCATATAATCAAATTCTTTAAAGCAGCTACCATCAAATTTAGCACATCAGAATCAACTGGTAGGCTTTACGAAAAGAAACACAAAAACGAAACAACCCAATTTCATTACTTCCTAAGAATTTGTATTTTTTTTAAAAAATTAATTAATTTATTTATTTTTGGCTGAATTGGGGCTTCGTTGCTGCACACAGGCTTTCTCTAGTTGCGGCGAGTGGGGGCTACTCTTCGCTGTGGTGCGCGGGCTTCTCATTGTGGTGGCTTCTCTTGCTGCGGAGCACGGGCTCCAGGCGTGCAGGCTTCAGTAGTTGTGGCTCGTGGGCTCTAGAGCGCATGCTCAGTAATTGTGGCGCACAGGCCTAGTTGTTCCACGGCACGTGGGATCTTCCCGGACCAGGGCTCAAACCCGTGTTCCCTGCACTGGCAGGCGGACTCCCAACCACTGCACCACCAGGGAAACCCCAGAATTTGTATTTTTAAAAGCTCCCAGCTGACTCTGACTTTACTCAGATTCAAGAACTACTGCTTTAAACACAGTGCTTCTGTAACTTTAGGTACATAAGAATCACCCAGAATTCTTAAAGTCTTAAGATGAAGATTGATTCACTAAGTCTGCAGTGGTGAATTGAGGTTCTGCATTTATAACAAGCTTCCAGGTGACGCTGATTTTACTGGTAGCAAGGTTTTAAGATATGTATCTTACTTGGTTAAATATTAAATATTAAATACGTAAGGTAAACATGGGCTCTTAGTATATTTGGCCTTCCCATTAGCCAGGGTATAAGTCCTCATTTATTCTAACTTCTTTTATGCTTGCCATTAAAGTTTTATTGTTCACATATACAGAGTAAGCTGAAGTATCATGTCTAGTGCCCTGATTTTTGTGACTGCCACTTAGGGGATGCCTCTTGACTGCCTGACTCTGGAGGCCAGAGGATTTTGTGTCCTGGTCCCATGGGACTGTAATGATTTGTGTCACCCAGAAAGAAGCTCATACCCCATCTGGTGCCTTGATTTTTGTTACTGCTGCTGGGAACACCTCTACCCCTCCTGGCTCTGGTGGCCAGCAGGGCTTATACGTGTGGTCCCAAAAGATTGTATATATTTGCATACATTTAAAAGCTGATGCCTGAGGATCTGGCTTCTAGTTGTCCTGAATCTGGGTGCTGAGACCCTCCCTTTTGGGACACTGACAGGTCTTAGCACATCCTCAACTATTAGGAACTATTAAAAATGTAATAAGCTGCTTGGACAATCACAAAGGTTTGAGAGACAACCAAGAGCTGTAGTAGGGTTGAATGATAAGGTTCATCTCCTACACAGGCCAGTCCTTCAAGACTGGGAGATGTGGTTGCTTCATCTACTGTATAGAAACCAACAGAGAGTAAAGCAAAATGAAGAAACAGAGGAATATGTCCTAAATGAAAGAACAAGATAAAACCTCACGGAAAAAAAACCTTAATGAAACAACAGAGTTAAGTAATTTACCTGATAAAGAGTTCAAAGTAATGGTCCTAAAGATGCTCACTGATCTGGGGAGAAGAATGGATAGACACAGTGAGAACTTCAACAAGAAATGGAAAATATAAGAATGTAGCAAATATTTAGAAATCACAGAGCTGAGGGATACAATAACAGCACTGAAAAATACACTAGAGGGGTTCAACAACAGACTAGATGAAGCAGAATAAAGAATCAGTCGACTTCTAGAAGGCAGTGGAACTCACCCAGTTAGAACAGCAAAAAGAAAAAAGAATGAGAAAAAGTGAAGATGGCTTAAGGAACTTTTATGGGACAACATCAAATGGCCTAACATTTGCATCATAGGGCTTCCAGAAGGAGAAAACAGAGAGAAAGGGGCAGAAATATTATTTAAGGAAATAATGGCTAGAATCAACAGACATTCAGATCCAGGAAGCCCAAAGAGCTGCAAATAAGAAACATCCAAAAAAACCCATACCAAGGCACATTATAATTAAAAATGCCAATTTAAAGACAAGGAGAGAATATCAAAGGCAGCAAGAGAAAAATAACTTGTTACATACAAGGTAACCCCCCCTAAGGCTATGAGCAGATCTTTCAGCAGAAACTTGTAGGCCAGAAGGTTGTGCATGATATATTCAAAGAGCTGAAAGAAAAAAAACTTCCAACAAAGAATATCTTCCTGGGACTTCCCTGGTGGCCCAGTAGTTAAGACTCCGCACTCCCAGTGCAGGGGGCCCAGGTTTGATCCCTGGTCAGGGAACTAGATCCTGCATGCCACAACTAAAGATCCCACACGTGGCAACAAAGATCCCGCACATGGCAACAAAGATCCCACATGCTGCAGCTAAGACCTGTTGCAGCCAAATAAATAAATAAATATATATTAAAAAAAAAAAAAAGAATATTCTATCCAGCAACATTATTAATCAGAAGTGAAGGAGAGATTCTGAAAAAAGATTTCCAGAGAAGCAAAGGAGTTCATCACCACTAAACTGGTCTTATAAGAAACGTTAAAGAGACCTCTTTTAGCTGAAAAGAAATAGCACTGATTAGTAACAAGAACACATATTAGGGGACTTCCCTGGCAGTCCAGTTGTTAAGACTCCATGCTTCCACTGTAGGGGGCATGAGTTTGATCCCTGGTCGGGGAACTAAGATCCCGCATGCTGCATGGTGCAGCCAAAGAAAAAAAAAGAACACATACAAAAGAATAAATCTCACTGGAAAGGTAAATATATAGTAAAGATAGTGGATTAATCCCTTATAAAGCTAGTATGAAGGTTAAAAGACAAAAGTAGTAAAAAATATCAATAACTATGATTATGATAATTAGTTAAGGGATACAGAAGATAATGATGATTTTTTGGATCATCTGGCAACTCTATTTTCAGTTTTTTGAGCAACCTCCATAGTTTTCCACAGTGGCTGCACCAATTCACATTCCCACCAACAATGTAGGAGGGTTCCCCTTTCTCCATACCCTCTCCAGCATCTGTTATTTGTAGATTTTTAAAAATGATGGCCATTCTGACCAGTGTGAGGTAGTACCTCACTGTAGTTTTGATTTGCATTTCTCTAATAATTAGCGACGTTCAGCGTCTTTTCATGTTCCTTTTGGAAGACTGGCCTTCATTTCTATGTTCTGTCCTTATCAGGCACCATATCTGTCTGCCTCACAAAATAAATTAGTAGCTTTCAGTGTTTTGTAGCTATTTATGATATAGGTATTATATGTTAAAAAATATTCACCAGTGATCCTAGCAAATTGTCTTGTGTTTCCTATTACAATTGATTTATTCAAAGTATCTAGTTGTGTAGTGTTCTAGATTTTTAAAGTCTAGTTTCTAAATTTTTATAAATGCTATTCATTTCAGTAGTTATGTTAATTTTGTCTACCTTATCACTCTGTTCTTTTCATAGATCCTTTTGAGATTAGCTGGTCCATTATATATAGGTTTTTTTTTTTTCTTGTTGAAACAGGCAGGTAGAGTTGAACAAAACTCTTAAGTTTAGCTTTGCCAGTCTTACGAGCTGAAAAATTGGTGATGGGGGTTTTTATGTCTTTCAAGTAGTACATAGCCTTTTGTAGTATGTATTTCTCTTTTTTGTCTGGTTGAAAACCAGCTATGTTTTGCTACTCATTTCTTAGTTTTTGTACCATAATATGAAGATGCTGCATGTAAAATTTATGCTGAAAGTATTTACTAAAAAATTGTGTGTATTCAAATCTGTGCACTAAAGCACACACGCCTACTATTTCCATTTCATTCTCTCAAAAATTTACCTTATTATGTTACTGAGAGCAATTAGTTTTTGATTTATTTGAATCGAAATTTTAATAGTGAGGGACTTCGCTGGTGGTCCAGTGGCTAAGACTATGCACGCCCAGTGCAGGGGGCCGGGGTTCGATCCCTGGTCAGGGAACTAGATGCCACATGTCATAACTAACAATTCGCATGCCACAACTAAAGATCCCACATTGCACAAGTAAAAAAGATCCTGCATGCCGCAACTAAAGATCCTGCATGCCACAACTAAGAGATCTGGTGCAGCCAAATAAATAAATTAAATAAATATAAAAAGAAAGAAATTTTAACAGTGAGATGTTGTTTCCTACTCAACTGTTATGGTATATAGCTCTTGCATTTATCAGTTTTTGTTTCCCATGGTTTCCTGTTATGTAACCTGGAACACATCTGCTGGCATATAAGAATGGTGTGTAAGACATATCCCAATTTTACAAAAGAAATTTTGAGATACTTTATGTATTTTCATTATATATGAATTGAAAATGATTTTAAATGTACAGGAAAGCACTATTTTGTTCATATAAATAAAGCACACTGTGTAATAAACAATTTAGTTGAGGATAATAAGTTCTGAATATGCAAAAATATTCTAAAAACTAAGATAATTTTCTTTTTGGCCACGGGGCTTATGGGATCTTAGTTCCCTGACAAGGGGTCGAACCTGTGCCCTCGGCAGTGAAAGCATGGAGTCCTAACCACTGGACCGCCAGGGAGTTCCCAAAACTAGGAAAATTTAACAAATTGAGGTATGTTTTCAACAACATAGATATAATGAGGCACACAAATCATAATTCAAAGTATTTTATGCTAGGTTCTTCAACCATAATATGGAAATGAAATAAATCACCCCCAATAGGAACATCAAACATTGCAAACAATTTTTTTCATATCTTGGTGTTCTAGCATAGGGCTAAATTCACCCTTGGCTCTGGGCAGAAAAGCCTGCTGGCATAATGCAGGGAGCAAACTGGCTCTAATGAGCAGGGTGATCATAATTAGCTAACAATGTCTACCACAGACCCACCTGGGGAAATGGGGGTGGAATGGAATGTTGCTGTTAACAGATAACAAGGGCTTTCTTCTACGGCCAGTCGATGGGTAAATCACCAGGTCTTCTTCATGGCTCACTCAAGAAATGACAGGGGGAGGATTTGGCTGCCCAAACACCTTGGCAGGGGTGTAACTGATGACTGACTCCTTACTTTTTCCCAAGTCCATTTTTCACCAGCAAATGACCCCTGTATCCCTTTGAAGAGTAATCCATATTTTCTCCCACTTGAAAAGACAGCTGGAGGGAAGAAGAAAATACCATCCTAGGTTTAGATCTGAAGCATACCAGCCTTTGGACCAAACAACAATTTAAAAATTTTATATTACCAGCCTATATATATATAGCCTATATATATATATATATATATATATATATAAATAATATAATTACAAACTATAAAATCTCAGGTACAGAGGAATTCATTTGCTTCAGCTACAGCTCATTAGCCACCTGTTATACCACAGTTAGAATATCAGGTGTATATTATTACGTGGTAGGAAGATTTTCAGTCCTCCTCTGGGATATGAATTTGAAAGACAGCACTGGGTGAAAGTAGGTGCCTGTCTCCTTTCTCTTCAGCTAAGACAGAAAACCTTGAACCAAGGTGAAGATTCAGTGTAGTAATCAAGATAGTCATGCAGAATGCAGCTGAATACAGGAAAATGGTCTGCTGCCTGGCATTTTACTGAGGAGAACACCTGAAGAACAGAAGGCTAGCAGAATTAAACTGGGATTTAATGGCGCAACAGTTTTAGTAGTGGAAGGTCAGAAAAAGTGACCAAAAGAAAACCACAAAATGGACTTAGAACTAGGACAACGTGAGTTTGTTCTTAGAGTTTCTTCTGCTACTTATATCCAAAATACCATCCCAGGGAAAAGAAAGGCTTTTTTATATGGAACCTACAGGGTTCCATATAAAAAGATTTCAAGACTATTACTACCACCTCCTATCAAATAACTGCAAATTACTTCCACATGAATCCTGAATCACTCCTTGAGAGCCTTGCTCTGCTTATTGTCAGTTTCACTTCAGGAAAGATGAAGCTAACCATCAAAGTCATGAAGATGAGAAATGTCAAGTTTGTTTGCCAAAAAAAGTCTATCTGAAAACCACCACTTACAACATCTAATAAAGATAACTAAAATCTAGCCCCTGTCTTCCAGTGACTGGCCCCACTTTGATAAAGTAAAAATGATTGTTTATATATAGCAATTTGTTATCAGGTCGCACAAATCCCCAGGAGAAACAAACCAGAGAAATAAGAACTGTCAAGGTCTACCTAAGAAAGAGGCTAGAAAGGCAGCTTTACATCTAGTCCAAGATGGTATCTTAAAATCCCTGCCTGCTCTTAGAGAATATAGTAGTTTCGGTGACCAATATAATAAAGTGAACATTAGGCAGGAAACATTCATCACTAGACAAAGGGTAAATGGGGAATCTCAAGTTGAAAAGGAATTCTGAAGTGTTTCACTTATTAAGTAGCAACTACAACCAATAATACAAATAGAATGAGAGTATACAAAATGATAAAGGTATGAGTCAAAAATTAGTAGGTAAAGTGGTCAGAATAAATTCTTCAAAGAGCTTATCAATCTTAAAACTATCTCCCTTGGAACAGAAGTATAACCTACAAACCTGCTAAGTTTAGGAAGAGAGTAGAGTTTTGCCTGTTTTCAAAAGTATTTATTCAGAACTTGGTTTCAAAAGTTCATCAATGACATTAATTTGCCACCACTGTGATAACCAGACAAAATTTAAAATGTAAGCATATTTCCAAATCCGTTATTATATCATTTATAAATATACATTAAAAATTCCCTTAATTAAATCTCTAGAACTTTAAATATGTAGTGACTATCTGAAGCAGCTCTCTTGAACTGTTTTTAATATATGGCTGAATACAAATAACTTTCAAACAAAAATTTTCACATTACAAAAGTTTCAAAGTTCAGAAAAAATAAACCATAATTTTAAAAAGTGAGTGCAAAAAATATTTTAATTTTTTAAGTAAAAAGGCACGCAATGCATATTCTCAATGTCTAAACTTCCAGAGAGCAATCTACAGGACTCATCCTTGTCACTCTCACAACATTTTTAACACTATATATAAAGTTGCAAGACTGATACAAAATAAAACTTCCTTCCACTTCACCACTGTTGTTTAGAACAGAATGGCGACTTCTAAACTCTCTTACACTGGACCAAAAAACCAGAAGTGCTATTCCCTTTTCAAATGGCTATTCTTAAACACGTAACCTAAAAGTCCTCTAAAGAGTTACTACAGCACATAAGGAAGGTAGAATAAATTTATATAACATTGGAGATGTTCTACTAATCTGATTTGCAAAGACAAAGCCTTTTTCAATGTCAAAATCATATCAAAAATGAAAAAACTGTAACATCGAAAAAAGATCCTCAATGATTGAAGATATACAGGAATAATTCTAATAAGGGATGAGGATAGATAGGTAATAAATGGATATAGATATATAAAAATGTAAAATCTTACAGAAAAACCCAAAAGATAACTTGAATAAACAGAATAAACCACGTGCCTGAAAGAGAAGAGTGCGGCAGATTCTTTTCCAAAAATGGCCACGATAATAGTACTAGTCTCACATGTTCTTCAAAACTCTTCAAAACATTGCCATTTCGCTCACAGAGAGATGGGCCTATTTTCTTCCCTTTCCTTGAATCTGGGGGAAGGCTTGTGACTTGTGTTATTCAAATGCTGAAATTCTCCCAAACACAAACCAATCAAACAAGACCTCTCTCTTGGCCTTTTGAGCTGAGCTACCATGTAAGAAGTCTGGCTATCCTGCAGCCATCATGCTGAAATGACCACAAGTGAAAAAGATGCTTCAGGAGCCCTACTTCTTCCATCCCCAGCTGTTTGAATCTTCCCAGTCTAGGCACCATTTATGTAAGGAAGCCTTCTGATGATTCCAGCCTTCAGCCTTTGAACTGTCCATGCTGACACCAAATGCAGCAGAAACTAGCCATCCCCACTGGGCCCTCCTCATCACACTGCAGATTCAGGAGCATGTCGTTTTTTAGCTCTAAGTTTTCAGGTGGTGTTACACAGCCATAGTTAAGTGGGAAAATAGTACTAGGATGTAAATTATCGATTCATTTATAAATTTAACAAAATTACAATTAATATTCCAAAAAGATTTTGGAGAAAATCTGATAAAATGATTCTGTGGCAGATTAAAGATGGCCATAAATTCTTAGACACAAACCCATTAACCCTTCAGACTAGACAAACTCACAGGTGAATACCACAGCAAGTGACCCTAGTCAACGTCATGTGGAGCAGAATTCCCAGCCAACCCTGCCTGAACACCTGGCCCACAGATTGTGAACAAATAAAATTACTGAGTTTTAAGTCACTAAGTTTGGAGTAGTTTGTTATGCAGCAACAGATAACTGGAAGAGGTTCTAAGATTTATCTAAAAGAATAAACAGTGATAAATAGCTACAAAAATGATAAAATAAGATGCTTTGCTTTTCAGATATGAAATGTAACAAGCTATAAAAGTTATAATATTACAGTGTGGTATTAGAACATAAATACATGACAATTTTAAAAAACAGAAAATTCTGAAACAGACCCAATTAGATATAAAATTTTACAGAATGATAAATGTATCAAATCAACAGAAAAGGGATATAATATGCAACAAATGGTGCTGGGACAACTAACTAATTACTTTAGGGGGGAAAAGTTATATCTTTACCTAATCTTTATGCCAAAACAAACAAAAAAATATAGATAGACTGAATATTTGAAAGTAGAAAATAAAGCCATAAAATCACTAGAAAAAAAGATAGATGAATAGTTATACATTCTTTTTTTTTTCAAATTAATTAATTTATTTTTGGCTGTGTTGGGTCTTCGTTGCTGCACGTGAGCTTTCTCTAGTTGCGGCAAGCAGGGGCTACTCTTTGTTGTGGTGCGCGGGCTTCTCATTGTGGTGGCTTCTCTTGTTGCAGAGCATGGGCTCTAGGCACGTGGGCTTCAGTAGTTGTGGCTCGTGGGCTCTAGAGTGCAGGCTCAGTAGTTCTGGCGCACAAGCTTAGTTGCTTCGCGGCATGTGGGATCTTCCTGGACCAGGGATCAACTCCGTGTCCCCCGCATGGGCAGGCATATTCTTAACCACTGCACCACCAGGGGAGTCCCATAGTTATATGCTCTTAAAATGGGCAAGACCTTTCTAAGTATAACAAAAAGCATTAGTCATAAAATAAAAATCTGTCAACTTTGATTATGTAAGAATTATAAGCACTATAAGAAAAAAAGAAAACCAGGAAAACATTTTAAAATATGATACTTATCTTTCACGTATAAAAGTTTTTACAAATTGGTAAGAAACAGCTCAATAGAAAAAAAATGGGCAAAGGGCATAAATAGGGACTTCACAGAAAAATATATATGGCCCATTATTTAAAAAAAGAAACACTGACTGGAGGAGAGTAACAGAATCTAGACACTCTACAACACAACATTCATGATGTCCAGGATACAATCCAAAACTATCTAATATATGAAGAACCAAGATAACGGAACACATACTCAAGAGAAAATAAAATTTGGCAAGTTTGACTCTTAGATGAACCAGAGGTTTAAACAAAAAACAAAGATTTTAAAATGGCTGTTATGATCCTCAATAAAATAAATCAAAACATGCTCTTAATAAATGAAAATCTCATCAGAAAATAAGAAATCTCAGTAGAAAAATAAAGCCAAAAAGACAAAAGCAAGTTCTAGAGCTGAAAAGTTCAGTTTCTGGAAAAGAAAAAAAAATTCAATGAATGAACTTAACAGCCAAATGGAAACAGCAGAGGAAAAAGTTAGTGAACATGAAGATAGGTCAATAGAAATGATCCAAGATGAAGAACACACACACACAACATTTTTTAAAAATAAAAGAACAGTCTCAGGGACCTATATGATTAGATTAAACAGGCCAGCATATTTCTAACTGGAATGCCACAAGGAGTGGAGAAAGAAAATGGGACAGAAAAAATATTTTAGGAAATAATGATTGTAATTTTCCCAAATTTGATGAAAGCATCATAGTCAAACTATTGATATACAAACATTAAGAGCAAATCTTGAAGGCAGCAAGAGAAAAACAACATATTATATACAAGGTAAAAAAATACACTGATTTACAACCTACTTCTTATCAGGAATCATGGAAGGCCAACAGAAAATGGAATAACATCTTTGAAATGCCTTTGAAAGAAAAAATAACTCATACTTCCATATACTCAGTGAAAATATCCTTCCAAGAATAAAGGCAAAATAAAAATGTTCACAGACTGTTTTAAAAATTAAGAAAATTAATTGGCAGCAGACCTACAATACAAAAAATGCCAAAGAAATTTCCTTAG
Source organism: Balaenoptera borealis (assembly GCF_965194805.1). Lineage (NCBI taxonomy): Eukaryota > Metazoa > Chordata > Mammalia > Artiodactyla > Balaenopteridae > Balaenoptera > Balaenoptera borealis. The sequence continues at coordinate 44,959,269 of NC_138879.1, read as the reverse complement.
ACTTAAGGGAATTGATACCAGATAAAAACTTGGATCCTCAGAAAACAATAAAGAACACTGAAAATGATAAATATCTGGTTAATGCAAAAACTTTTTTCCTGATTGCCTTTTCCTCTTAATTCTTTATAAACCATTAAACAGTTCAAAGAAAAACCTATATCACTATTTTATGGTTCATAATGTACTACATATAACAACTATAATATAAAGGATGAGATGGTTTGAGAGCTATAACACTGCAAGATTTCAATATTTAATGAGAAGTGGTATGTTATTAATTGTAGGTGAGCTGTAAAAAGCTAAGGATGTATACCACCATCCCTAGGGCAACTACTAAAAACATAATGCAAAAAAGTACAGCCAAAATACCAAAAGGAAATTGAAGTCAAATTCTAAAAATATACTTCAAATAATCCAAAAGTGAGGGGGGTAGGCAAAAAGCAACATAAAAACAAAAAACAGGAGACAACAGAAAACAAAAAATAATATGGTAACCCAAACCTAACCATATCACTAATTATATTAAACATTAATGGACTAAAAATTCCAATTAAAAGGCAGAGACTGTCAGAATGCATAATAAAACAATACCCACTCTGTGCTGTCTATGAGAGACACAGGGACTTCCCTGGTGGTCCAGTGGTTAAGACTTCACACTCGCAATGCAGAGGGCCCGGGTTCGATCCCTGGTCAGGGAACTAGATCCCGCATGCTGCAACTAAAGGTCCCGCATGTCACAACAAAGACCCGGCGCAGCTAGCTAGCTAGAAAATAAATAAATAAATAAATAAATAAATATTCAAAGAGACACAGTTAAACCATAAAGACAGATAGGGTAAAAGTAAATGGATGGAAAATAATACACCATGTAAACAGTAAGCATAAGAAGGCCGGAATATTAATATTAGATAAAACAGATTTCAGGACAAAATTTATTCAAAATACAAAGAGAGGCATGCTATATACATAGAGGACAATTTGTCAGGAAGACACAGCAATCATAAGTGTGCATGTGGCCAATAACAGAGCTTCAAAATAAATGAAACTAAAATTCACAGAACTAAAAAGAGAAGCAGATCATTCCACAACTATAATTGTGATTTTAACACCTCTCATAGTAATTGGCAAAACAGCTAGGCAATATATCAGAAAAGACATAGCTGACCTTTCTTTACTTTGTATTTATAGAACATCATACTCAACAACAGCAGAATAGAAATTCTTTTCATAAGCATATGCTATATGTTTACCATAATAGACCATATCCTGAGCTGTAAAACATTTCAATAAATTAAAAAAGATTAAGATTATATAAAGAATGTTCTGGGCTTCCCTGGTGGCGCAGTGGTTGAGAATCTGCCTGCTAATGCAGGGGACGCGGGTTCGAGCCCTGGTCTGGGAGGAACCCACATGCCGCGGAGCAACTAGGCCCGTGAGCCACAACTACTGAGCCTGCGCGTCTGGAGCCTGTGCTCCGCAACGAGAGAGGCCGCGATAGTGAGAGGCCCGTGCACCGCGATGAAGAGTGGCCCCCGCTTGCCGCAACTAGAGAAAGCCCTCGCACAGAAACGAAGACCCAACACAGCCAAAAATAATTAATTAATTAATTTAAAAAAAAAGTCATTCTCCTACATACCACAATACCATTATCACACCCAACACAATTAAAAAAAAAAAAAAAAGATTATATAAAGAATGTTCTTTAGCCATAATGGAATTAAATTAGAAATCTATAACAATAAGATCAAGAGAAAAACAGAAATATTTGGAAATTAACAACACACTTCTAAATAATCAGTGAGTCAAACAAGAAATCACAAAAGAAATTTCAAAATATTTTGAATGGAAGGAAAATGAAAATACCACAGAGCAAAATTTGGGATGCAATTAAAACAGTGTTTACAAGGAAACTTAACACTTTGGATGACTGTGTTAGGAAAAGAGATGCGAAATCAATAACCTGAATTTTCACTTTAAGAAGCCAGAAAAGGAATAGCAAATGAAATCCAAAATAACCAGGAAGGAACCAATAAAGGGCAGAAATCAATTAAAGAAAAATAATAGACAAAAATTAATGAAACCAAAAGCTAGTTCTTTAAAAAGACTGATAAAATTGCTAAGCCTCTGGCAATACTGATCAAGAAGAAAAAAGAAAAAGTAAGAGAGGCCACAACTTATCAGTATCAGAAATGAATATGGGTATATCACTACAGATCCTGCAGCTATTAAAAGTATAAGGGAGTATTATTAAAATTTTTATGCTAATAAATTTAACAACCTAGGTGAAATGAACAAATTTCTTGGAAGACACAAATGACCAAAATTGACCCAAGAAGAAACAGATAACCTTAATAACCCTATATCAACTAAAGAAATTGCATTCATACTTTTAAAACTTCCTTTAAGAAAAATTCAAGACACAGATGGCTTCCCTGGTATATTCTATCAAATGTTTAAGGAAACAAAACCAATTTTACACAAACTCTTTCAGAAAATAAAGAAGGCAGGAACAATATTCAATTCATTTTATAAGATCAGTATTATCCTAATATAAAAGGCAGACACAGACATCAGAAGAGAATTACAGACCACCTCAAGAACATAAAACATAAGTAGCAAAAATCCTTAACGAAATGTTAACAAATTGAATCCAATGGTATATACAAAGGAAAATTCATCACAATCAAGTGGGGTTTAATCTGGGAACTCAAGGTTAGTTTAACTTCTGCAAATCAAAGCAATTCACCATATTAGAATAAAGGAGAAAAGGAACGCAACTGTTTGAATAAACACAGAAAAAGCACTTGACAAAATTTAATATTCTTTCATAATTAAAGGTAGATGATAACTTTCTCGACCAGATTAAAACTAACAGCTAAAATCATACTCAATGATAAAAAGCTCGAGACTTCCCTGGCGGTCCAGCGGTTAAGACTTCGCCTTCCAATGCAGGGGGTGCAGGTTCAATCCCTGGTCAGGGAGCTAAGATCCCACATGCCTTGTGGCCAAAAAACCAAAACATAAAACAGAAGCAATATTGTAACAAATTCAATAAAGACTTTAAAAATGGTCCACATCAAAAAAATCTTAAAAAAAAAAATGATGAAAGGCTCAATGTTTTCTAAGATCACGAAAAAGGCAAGGATGTCCACTCTCCCCACCTCCATTTAAACAGTGTTCTGGAGTACTTAGCCAATGCAATAAGGGGGAAAATAAATAAAAGGCATATGGGCGAGAATTTAAGAAGTAAAACTGTCCTCATTGATAGATGACATGTTCACACACATATCAAACTCTAAGGAATCTACAACAAAGCTACTAGAACTAATAAGTTAATGTAGCACAGTTCCAGGATATGAGGTTAATAAACAAAATCAAATTGTATTTCTACATACTATCAATAAACAATCAGAAGATAAAAATTTAAAAAACCCCATTTACAATAAAATAGAATGAAAAAATAATATACTTAAGAATAAATTTAATGAAAGATGTGCAAGATCTGTACACTGAGAACTATAAAACATTACAAAGGGAAATTACAGACAACCTAAATAAAAATACACTATGTCCATGGATCCATGTTCATCGGCTTCAAGGACTTAATATTGCTCAAACAGCAAAACTTCCGAAATTGATATTTATATTCAATGCAATTCCAATCAAAATTCTGCAATCTTTTCTGAAGAAATAAAGAACTGATTTTAAGGACTTACAATACCTGATTTTGAGACATATTATAAAGCTACAGAAATCAAGATGGTGTGGTATTGGCATAATGATAGACACACAGACATAAAACAGAGTAGAGTCCAAAAACAGACCCATGCTTACATGTCAACTGATTTTCAACAAAGAGAGGCCAAGGTAGTTTCAATGGAAGGAAAGTTTTTCAATCAATGGTGCTGGAACAATGGGATAACCATATGGGGAACAATGAACATGACCCTTAACTCACGCTATATACAAAATTAATTCCAAGTTAATCACAGACCTAAATATAAGAGTTAAAACTATTAACTTTCAGAAAAAATAATAGGAGAAAATTTTTGTGACTTTGAGTTAGACAAAGATTTCTAAAATAGGACACAAAGAAGCACAAGCTATAAGAGGAAAAAAAAATATGAAATGGACTTCCCTGGTGGTGCAGTGGTTAAGAATCCGCTTGCCAATGCAGGGGACAGGGGTTCGAGCCCTGGTTTGGGAAGATCCCACATGCCGCGGAGCAACTAAGCCCGTGCGCCACAACTACGTGTGCTGCAACTACTGAAGCCCCCACGCCTAGAGTTCATGCTCCGCAATGAGAAGCCACTGCAATGAGAAGCCCGTGCACTGCAATGAAGAGAAGCCCCCTACTTGCAGCAACCAGAGAAAGCCTGTGCGCAGCAAAAGACCCAACACAGCCAAAAATAAATAAATAGATACATAAATTAAAAAAAAAAAAGATGAAATGAACTTTATTGAGATAAAAAATTTTGCCTTCCTACAAATAACAAATGCTGGAGAGGATGTGGAGAAAAGGAAACCCTCCTATGCTGTTGATGGGAATATAAATTGGTGCAGCCACTATGGAGAACAGTATGGAGATTCTTCAGAGAACTAAAAATAGAGTTGCCATATCATCCAGCAATTCTACTCCGGGGCATATATCCAGAAAAAACTATAATGCAAAAAGATACATGCACCCCCTATGTTCACTGCCACACTATTCACAATAGCCAAGACATGGAAGCAACCTAAATGTCCATCGACACATGAATGGATAAAGAAGATGTGAGATACACACACACACACACACACACACACACACACACACACACACACACACACTGGAATATTAGCCACAAAAAAGAATGAAATAATGCCATTTGCCACTACATGGATGGACCTAGAGATTACTGTACTAAGCGAAGTAAGTCAGAAGGAGAAAGACAAATACCATATGACATCACTTATATGTGGAATCTAAAATATGACACAAATGAACTTATCTACGAAATAGAAACAGACCCACAGACATAGAGAACAGACTTGTGGTTGCCAAGGGGAGGGCTGGATTGGCAGTTTGGGGCTAGCAGATGCAAACTATTATATATAGAATGGATAAACAACAAGATCCTATTGTATAGCACAGGGAACTACATTAATAACCTGTAATAAACCATAATGGAAATGAAAAACAAACAAAAAAACACAAAAACCAAAAAACTTTTGCTCTTCTAAAGAAACTGCTGAGAAAATGAAAAGGCAAGCTACTAAATGGGAGAAAATATTTTTAAAACATCTGACAAAAGGCCTGTATCCAGAATATTTATATCTCTTTCCATAGTAAAAAGACTAACAATCCAATTAAAAATGGGCAAAAGACGTGCACACTTTATAAAAGAAGATATGCAGGGGACTTCCCCAGTGGCGCAGCGGTTAAGAATCCGCCTGCCAACGCAGGGGACACAGGTTCAACCCCTAGTCTGGGAAGATTCCACATGTCACAGAGTAACTAAGCCCGTGAGCCACAACTACTGAGCCTGCGCTCTGGAGCCCACGTGCCTAGAGCCTGTGCTCCGCAACAAAGAGAAGCCACCGCAATGAGAAGTCCACACGCTGCAATGAAGAGTAGCCCCCGCTCGCCGCAACTAGAGAAAGCCCGCTCACAGCAACAAAGACCCAACGCAGCCAAAAAAAAAGAGAAGATACGCAGATGGAGAATATGCACACAAGAAAAACAAAATTCAACATCAGTAGTCAAAGAAATGCAAACTAAAGCCACAGTGAGATTCTACTACATACTCACCCTAGAATGACTAAAGCTTAACAAGACTGACATTTTTAGCACTAACCACACTACACTGTGATTATGGGCATGTCTCTCTATTCCAATAAAATATAAGCTCATAAGGGAGAAAAAAAAAGACTGACAATAAAGAGTGGTGGTGAGGATTTGGAGCAGCTTGAACTCTCACACATTGCTGGTGGGAATACAGAATATACAGACACGTTGGAAAGCATTATGGCAGTATCTTATAAACTTAAGCATATACTTAGCATGTGACCTAGCAATTCCACCTCTAGGTATTTACCCAAGAACAATGAAAATATATATCCATGTAAAGACTTGTACACAAAAATTCATAACAGCCAAAAATTCAGTGCACTCCAAATGTCCATCAAGTGATGAATGGTAAATTTCAGTACATCCATAGTATATGTAATATAACTTGATATTACAAACAATTGAAATATTAATAAACAACATGATGAATTTCAAAACATTATGCTAGGTAAAAGAAGTCAAACACAAAAGACTATGTGCTATATGATTCCACTTGTTTGAAACTCTAGAAAAGACAAAACAATAGGGACAGGAAGTAGATTAACAGTTGCCTGGGGTTGCAGGTGGGAGAGGGGACCAACTGCAAACGAATGGGAAGAAACTTTTTAGGGTTAGAGATCCATTCTAATGTCCTGATTGTGATGGTGGTTGCACAAATGCATATAACTACCAAAGTTCATCAAAGTGTACCATTAAAATGAGTGAATTTTACTGTATATATAAATAAAACTTTAAGAAAAAGAACACAGTCAGAAAACAAAAGAAATGGTGTTCTACTTCACTAGTTACAAACACTGATGATATAAATGTTTATGTCCCCCCAAAATCTGGTCAGAAATAACTTTTGATTTTTTGATTAAGTTAAACAGTCTACAGTAGGATAGAGTACTGGGTACAAGTGCCCCAAAGTAAGATAAAAGACTGCGATAAAAATGCTAGATCTTTTTAAAATTAATTAATTAATTAATTAATTTTTGGCTGCGTTGGGTCTTTGTTGCTGTGCGCGGGCTTTCTCTAGTTGCAGCAAGCAGGGACTATTCTTCGCTGCGGTGAGCGGGCTTCTCATTGTGGTGGCTTCTCTTGTTGCGGAGCACAGGCTCTAGGTGTGCAGGCTTCAGTAGCTGTGGCACGTGGGCTCAGCAGTTGTGGCTCGTGGGCTCTAGAGCACAGGCTCAGTACTTGTGGCGCACAGGCTTAGTTGCTCCACGGCATGTGGCATCTTCCTGAACCAGGGCTTGAACCCGTGTCCCCTGCATTGGCAGGCAGATTCTTAACCACTGCGCCACCAGGGAAGTCCAATGCTAGATCTTAAAAAAGAAACTGGTTTATGTACTAAACGTTTTGTGCCTTGGTCTAATATTAACATGATGTCTGTGTAAAATGACAAAAAGAACCACTGTTAAATCACATTATATTTCCTGTCATTCTGCATTATCCCAGATTGCTAAATGTGTTCTTTCCAAGAAGTTTGATTGAATTACTGTATACATTTACTGTCCTATGTGACAGTTTTGTCATTGTTAGAGATTTCAGTAATTAAAATGGGAAACAGAAGTTTAGGTTATTTTCCTTATCAAAACTATCTTCCTTGGAGCTACATTATTATGATGGTTTTCATGCTCTTGTACATTTCATGTCTTAAGCTGAGTGCAGTTTAGGGGATCCTCTCTAATTTCAGGAAGGTACTTCTTTCCTTCACCACTGTGATCTGACCTGTGACAAATTTGTACTATATACTATGTAAATGGCTAACAAGTCAATTGCTAACCAACTGAATGTACAAATCTTAGTGCTGGTGCTAAAATCTCTTCATGATAGTCACCATGATCTCAAAGTTTGTTTCAAAATTTGCAAGCATCAAGTGTCAATCAAATCTGAAGATGAAACACTAATGAATGTTGAATTCTCACGCTTTAGGTGTATTTCCTTTTTTAGATTTTTTGGTTCTCTGCTATTTTTACACTACTGTTTCATTTAAATTTCCTACGTGCCTACTTCGTTTGTGTGATTGAAATAAAATTGCAGTATATACATGTTTAAAAAAATAATTTGTTGTTTAAGTCAAAAAAAAAAAAAGAAAGAAAGAAATGACATTGAAACCAAGAGCTATTGTTTTTTTCTCCAATTGCCTTGGTAAATACTATACTAAAGATGAAAGGCATTAATTAGTACAACATTTCTTGAAAGTAATTTGGCACTGTACACCTAAATTCTTTAAAAATGAGTGGACCTTTTGACCCAGCAATTCTATTTCTAGGAATTTTTACTACAGAAATAATCATAAAAATTAAATAAGACTATATACAAGAATAGTATTGGAAAGCTTTTCATAATGATGACAAATAACTGGGATAAAGCCCTGTATGTCCAACAACAGGTGATCAGTTAAATAATAAAACATCCATTCAATTAAAATGATGTGCCCAATAATATACGTGTCCTTCCCAATGTACGAAAATATACTTCTTTACTGCATTTTACGTTGGTACCTTTCACAAAAATGTTTATCCTCTACCTGTGGGAGTTATGGTATAAAGAAGTGACTAATAACTATCACAACAGTCAGATTTCTAACATTAGAAGAAAACTAATTAATCATTACTGTTCTCTTTTACCCCAGATTGGGCATATGAAGTCATATTTTCTGTCTAATTCTTATGATGATTAATGGAAAGAAGGAAAAAAAGAACCTTTGGACTTTACTCAGTATTATCACAAAAGATCTGATATGAGCAACTATTTCACTTCAAAAGGGCTTTGACCCACAAATTTAATTAGTTATTTTAATGACTTACTTACAGTTTGCCCTGTAATAGACAAAGGAGTAACAGAAGGTTCTAGTATACACTTTTTAGGTTTGTATTACTTGGGTCTCAGTTCCTTATCTATAAAAGAAAAATGGTTAGGTGCAGGATTGGTCATTTCTAGTTCTAAGGAAGATTAATATACTAAAAATCAGTCAATGCTTTTAAAAATTATTGGCAAATGCAAAGTGTCAAGAAATAAACCTTTGTCGGTTAGTCTGGGATATCTTGTAAACATTCACTTAAAGAAGAGAAAAGAAAGAAGGAAAAGAATAAGATCCTTATTAAATCCTGGTGAATTTAAACCCAGGGAACATTCACTATCAATCTGTCAAGGAGACTAACAAAGGCAGGAATCACAACTAAAAAGTGATATATCCTCAATGGTCTCCTAGTTGCTAAAATTTAAAGTCAGTTATCTTACTTGAAGACAGTGAAAATGTATAGCATCTATCAATATAACCACGTCAGCATCAGGAAATAAGATGTCTAAGAGTCCCACAACTACAGGTAGTTCAAACAGAAAAGAACAATACACTAACAGTTATTCGAGGCTAATAATTTATTGTGCCTGCTTTAAAATAATGTTTCCCAATCCAATGAGGTTCAGATATTCAAAGTAAGGATAATTAATTTATAAAAATGAAATACAACTTGGATTTCCACCTAACAAATTGTATTATGCCTAACAAATCTGCCCTGCAACTCAGCGTATCTTAATTCAAAGAAGAGAGTAAATAACTTATGTAATATGTTTGTAAATTTGACTGTAAAGAAAGATTTGAATTTCATTCATTTAATGCCAAATCAAAGAAAACAAGTTAAATTTACAAATACACAAGAAATGAAACTCATTTATTAAACCTTCTTAATAAAGGAAATAATTACATTTGGGAGAAATGGTCAATTATAAATATTATACATGTTAAATTTAAATTTTTCCATAATCAATCAACTATCTGAACTATCTTTGCAATATGAACATTTTTTTTGTGCAGTTGCCTTCAGAAGTTACACGATAAAAATAACTTGTAACATGGCCCTTTTACCTTGGTGCCTCATTTTTAAGTTAAATTACATCCCAAATCAAAGTGAAATACAATGTGGAATCTAAAAAAGATGATACAAATGAACTTACTTACAAAACAGACACAGACTCACAGATTTTGAAAACAAACTATGGTTACCAAAGGGGAAAGGTGGGGGGTGGAGGGATAAATTAGGAGTTTGGGATTAACATATACACACTATTATATATAAAATAGATCATCAACAAGGACCTACTGTATAGCACAGGGAACTCTACTCAGTATTCTGTAATAACCTACATGGGAAAAGAATCTGAAAAAGAATGGATGCATGTATAACTGAATCACTTTGCTGTACACCTGAAACTAACAAAACATTGTAAATCAACTATACCCCAATATAAAATAAAAATTAAATTAAAAAAAAAAGAAAATAAACAAAAAAACCAAAGTGAAATACAAGCATTTGGCTCAAGCAAAGTTCCATCAGGTGGAAGAAGAATAAAACTATCATTAAGTGTGACTGGAGATGGTGGTGATGGGATGTGATGCTGCAACATATTAAGACACAGCCAGACAAAACAAAGCATGAAACAAGGGAAGGCTCCATCATATCACTGTTTAGACCCCATAGTGTTGCATTCATATATTCTACAAGGCAACTGCTGGGAGAAGAATGCACCTCTTATTTTCTAACAGAAAAGGAAATGATTCTTTAACTGCCAAGAGTAAGGGATTTCTTAAACTGTTTCCCTGACATTAGTGATTTGTAAAAATAAATTTTTATTAGGGCCTCATTTCTTTATTGAGGAAGACAAAGATGTTTCAATATTATTTTTCCTTTTCTCTCTGCAGTTTGGAAATAGAGGTGGGAGTGTGTAACTAGAGAAGTGTCTTCAAGATCTACAGGAGCTTTTAACTGACTTATATCAGTGGCCCACTGAAAGCATGTCTTTTGATTGCCAGGTGTCAGGATTCCAACATTAAAGTTAAGGTAACCTCTCAGTCCAAGTGCAATGGTTGACAGACATTTTCTCCTCCTTCAGTACTCCTCTGATTATATTTCCTTAGGTCCAGAGATCTGAGGCTATACTAGAGGAGGATTTTTAAAAATTTAAGAACACTCCGTTTTCAAAATCTCAAGTCTATACCAAGTGAGTCACAATAATAACAGTTCTGTTAGGTTTTGGTCAGCACATTTTTTTAGGCTTAATTAAGTAAACTAGGGTAAAAGTAAACTATATTGTACTTTTTTTCTCATGTGTGAAATTATAATTTTACATAGTAGAATCAAGAACATATGCATTTTGTGATCCTCTTCAACAACAATTCCTATTTTCAGTGAGTCAGTATGAAGTCCAGAATGCTACTTAAGCCTTGTTTCTGTAGTACAGTGGCTAGCATGTTCATGTCACAGAATGCTGTTTAAACTAGATTCTTCTGAAACCAGTTAAGTAGCTACCATTCTTTTTCAACTTTTTCAAAAGAAGTATATTCTTGACCTATAAAAGAATCCTTGTGCTGACAACTGCTTGAATATCACTATTTAATAAGTAAGGCATCATGATGAATGTGCAATTACATTTCATCTGTGAGAGAGACTTCGATGGAGAAACATGGGAAATTTTGGAAAAGTAAATTCCCCATTCTGGTGTTATGATTTTAAGAAAAGAGCAATAGTTGCAACACACAACGAAGAGAAAAGGACAGGAACATACTTGAGGGAAGATGACTTCTATTTGAGCCAGCTATTTTAGAAAATCCTAGAAAACTTACAGTGAGTGTCAGAATGCCATCTGGCTGTACTACTGATGTAATTTTTAAATGTAACTTTAAGGATTGATGCAATCCAGGGGAAGCAGAGGGGAGGGAAAACCTAAGGGAATAATCACTTCCACTATATTTATTTTAAGTGCAGATTTGGCATCATATGATACTTTACATCCTGATAAAGAAGTGAATTTTACTGACACCTTGCTTTATAATAAAGCCCTTGAAGATTAAGAAATTACACAATAGCAATAGGATCCTTGACTCTAGAATTGAGCCTTGGATAGACAGATGCATCTTTTCCAAAAGAACTCTAAATTTCTTTCACAACTACGTCAGTTATAGTCTGGGGAAGAAGAAAAAAAAAAGTAAAATAATTCCATCACATGTAGAAGCTACTAATCTGTGTTAGAAATGGAATGAATCGGATGCATTTCCATGTCTAATAGAATGGTCAGCAAACTCTTCCCTAGGGTCCAGGTGACTGTCTAAGTTGACTACCCTCCTAGTGTGAGGGCTACTGCATTGCTGGGGAGAGAGGGAGATAAAACAGGAGGACGAGGACCAGGAAGTAGCAACAGTAGTATGGTGTGACATTTAACAGTACCATATATAACTCAGTCTTTTCTCCCATGAATACAATCCTCTCCTAGTACACATAGCAACAATTTCCACTTGAGGTGGCTGATGGCTATTACTTGTGCCTTCCCAATGTTCTTTCTCATCTTAGACTGATAAGCAGATCACATTCCCCACCATCCAAAAAGACTTCTTAGGAAACTGAAAAAGTGGAGCTAACCTTTTTCCTCTTTCATTAAGGAAAGAGCTGTAAGGATGTGTACTGAGAGCTGCCTCTGCCATGTGGAGAAACCAATTCAAGAAAATAATCACAATTTGCAGAGGAAGAGAAAGGAGACAATAATCCTGATAATATTCAAGTCTTATATTTCATTTATACCTAAGGCTAGTTCTACTTCTATCCATCTTGAGGTCTGGTTATGTGAGCCAACAAATCTTTTTTGCTAGTTTGAGTTGAACTTTTGTAATCCAAAAGACTCAACTCTTACACCAACTTTTACTAGATGTTCATTTTTACCTGTATAAAAATATTAGCTTTTGTCTCTCCTTCCCTTACCCTCACAGATCATAAACATTGTAATTTGCCCTTCCAGCAAACCCCTAGGAGATGTCAATGTCTAAAATAATCTTTTTTCAGATATTTAATCTCTTCATGACTGACCTTACATTATATATTATCATGGATGCAAATCAGTAGCTCCTTTGTCAACTCCCTATATCTCTCCCCAAACTACTTCCCTTTCCGGTATGCAAGCCTTGGACTCAGCCAGCAAAGGACAAGTGGCTATAGCTGGGTTAATAGTGCACTATTTATAAATATACCCACGATAGTCATTTCAAAGGTGCAAAAGAGAAAAGCAGCCTTACTGAAATGTGTTCTCGCTTTTAGATTCAGGACAGGAACGATTTGACATCAACTTTCAAACTACTTGGGCTCGAAACTACTTTGGGATTTGTTTTGGTGGTGTATTTGTTCAGAAATCTGAAGAAAGAATGTAACCATTCCCTATATAGCAAATCCTAGGAACTTGTAGAAAATTATAGCCTTTTCAGAGAACTTAATTTCACTTCACATAAATAAAAACAAATCATTTTACTTGTTCAGAGGTTATTAAGTATCATCTGGTGAGGATATAACTGCTACTGGCAAAACTTGTGAATCTATCATCTTCTAGTAAAAATATTACAGCTTCTTTCTGCTACCCTTGTTACTGAGCAATAGTCATTTTTTGTAATCTTTCTTGTCATTCTCTTTTTGGAGATGTTGAGTTGAAATTCTAATGTGTTCTAATGCAAACCATATCCTGACTTTGGCAGTCTGACAGCTGAATAAGGCCTGACACAATGTTCATCAATTATTAACACTAGCAGGAACCATTAAGGAGTCTAGTGCAACATCAATAAATTAGCTGAACAAATGAAATAAATGAATAGTGAGAGCCTTTGATGTGCAATTTTCATGGGAAAGATTGTTACCTTCATTTTTCAAAAAGGAAAATTGATGCCCAGAGAAGTTAACAAATTTGCCTTGGGTCACAGAGAATAAATAGCAGTACTGGGATTGGATTAGTCTGTAAAACTCAGACAGTATGTGTTCTTTTTTCTATACCAGGCAGCTTTCTCTGAACTCTGAACGCTATGAAGCAGCAATTACAAAGCTGTCCCTCTATACCTTCTAAGGACCCCTTTGACCACAATTACATTTCACAGAATTCTCCTTTTTATTATAAATCGCTCCTCTTGATATGCTTATAGAGTAAGTTAAGGGAATATGCAGTGAGGACAGGGAGGGAGAGTTAATGGGGACCGCCCACAAAAGCTCTACTTTTGGAAATGCTATTATATATAGATCAGCCTACTTTAGGAGTGCTCAATTTTGGTTTCATTAAGTATGTATGTATTTCAGAGCCAGAACTATATTTAAAAAACCCATTGTATATTTTTCCAGCATCTGGTCACAAGAATATTTCAAAGAAACCAAAGTCCTTTGTTTCATTAATGTATGTTCCCACCTCCTCCTAACCCCCTTCCCAGCCAGTTATCATTCATTAGTTGGGAGACAGCATTTCTCAAAAATGTAGATTAGGAAAAGTATAAGAATATAACAAAAATTAAACCATTTAGTTTCTTAGCTGTTTCTGCACAAGGACAGGACAGTCTGTTTCACCTTTATCTCCCTACCACTTGTTACACAGTAGGTGTTTGTTGAAAGGGGAGGCTTTACTAATGTAAACTTGGTTAGAAAACAAGTTTTATAAAATATGTATTGTTCACTGAGCTTGAGGATAGAAAAACCTTAGTAACAGAAAGATAAATCCTGAAATACTGTTCCAAAATATTTATGTAGTTAATGGGAATAAGAAAATTCCTTGGCAGGGACTTCCCTGGCGGTCCGCGAATCCACTGCAGGGGGCGGGGGTTCAATCCCTGGATGGGGAACTAAGATCCCACATGCAGCCAAAAAGCTAAAAAAATAAATAAATAAATAAAAAAGAAAGAAAGAAAGAAAAGAAAATTCCTTTGCAAACAATGGTGTCCTCCAAAGAGAAAAATAAATATCACCAAAATGGAAAAATTACCACATACTGAGAAAATGTTCTAGGTTGGTTTTTATTTGTTGTAAAGAAACATGTGTATCTATAAGTTTTCTGAAACTGCTAACATATTAAATGCTACATTTCAATTATCTAAATTCTTTTTCCAAGACAAAAATGCTGACAAGTCTTCCCTTTCCCTTACCCTCCATTCTCCCTTTCCTCACCTCCTCCCCTTTTTTAAAGCTACAAACAACATACCAATCTTGAGGCATTAAGACCAGAAGCATAGGACCAAAGAAAAGCTGGTCCTGACAGAGGAGCATTTTACTTTAAAAATGGGAAGAAAAAGCCGCTGTGCAGGTGCTACATGTCACCAATCCGAAGAGGTTTTGCTCTTTGGCAGCACATTTAAGAAAAACATGTATATTGTTAGTTATAATGATTTCTAGGTCTTTCTTGTTCAACAAGGGGCACCTACCTGGCAACATTTCAAAAGATGATTAAAATGACATTCAGGACATAGAAGACAGGCTAGTTGTCAAAAGAGAAAAAAAATGTGATGCCAGCATGACAAAGGCTTTTTATTTTGGAAGATATATAACAAGTGTATTATTAAAAATAAAATAAAATAAAAGGCTAAGAAGGGGACATTACCCAGTATGATCTATTTTACTTGGATTAAATGCCATAAAACTTGCAATGTGTCTTTTGGGATACCGCAAAGGGTAATCAACAAGGGTCTCCTAACAGGAAAAGGAATGGTCCCACAAAACAGACACAGTCATTTTACAGAGTGCTATGAAAACTTTGATCATTACTTTTTAAAGGAGACTAACTGGAAATAGGTCTTGAATCTATGGGAATAATTTTATTTGGTAGATTATCAAATGTAGCTAAATATGTGGATGAGATTTATGTGGGAGCACTTATTTTATATTTAATAAAATGGAAGCTATAAGAACTATATTGACCTCTGTTCAAATCAGTGATAATATATTTCAGACACAAATGTAAACAGAGAAATTAGACACTCACGTACTCATTGCCCAGATAAAATATTTGCTACATCTGCTTCAGATACCTTTTGTTAAAATATGAAATGCTATATAGATGCATCAAAAGACTCTCCGTCCCTCACTCTCTCCCTACCCAGAGTTAACCAACATCCTCACTCTGGTGTGAATCCTTGATATTCATACTTTAAAATTTATCCATGTTGATCCGTCTAGATTGAGTTCACTCATTTTACGTGTAGCATAGTATTCTACTGTATGAATAAACTATAAGCCCACAGATCCAAGAAATTCACTGAACCCCAAGCACGAGAAAATTATACCAAGACACATAATAATCAAATTGTTTAAAACTGGTGGAGCATGGGGGAACTGGATGAAGGTAGGTCAAAAGGTACAAACTTTCAAATAAATAAATAAATACTGGGGATGTAATGTACATGACGACTACAGTTAACACTGATGTATGTTATGGTATGTTTGAATGTTGCTAAGAGAGTAGATCCTAAAAGTTCTCATCACAGGGAAAAAAAATTTTT
Source organism: Balaenoptera borealis (assembly GCF_965194805.1). Lineage (NCBI taxonomy): Eukaryota > Metazoa > Chordata > Mammalia > Artiodactyla > Balaenopteridae > Balaenoptera > Balaenoptera borealis. The sequence continues at coordinate 44,943,169 of NC_138879.1, read as the reverse complement.
TTCTTTGCTTTATTATACTGCACGCCTTAAACTTATACAGTCCTATATGTCAATTATATCTCAATAAAACTGGGGGGGTGGTATTGCTTAAAACCACTGATAAAGAGAAAATCTTAAAAGCAGTCAGAAAATAAAGACATATTACATACAGGAGAACAAAGGTAAGGATTATAGCCTATTTCTCAATGAAAACAACAACATGTGGAAGACACTGGAGCACCATCTTAAAAGTACTTAAATGAAAAAAAGTCACCCTGGAATTTCAAATCCAACAAAAATAACTTTCAAAACCAAAGATGAAATAAAAACTTTTTCAATCATGCAAAAGCTGAAAGAATTCATCACCAGGAGACTTGCACTGTAAGTAATGGCAAAGGAAGCCTTTAAGCAGAAGGAAAATGATACCAGACAAAAACCTGGATCTACACAAAGGAATGAAGAGCATGGGAATAATAACAGACCTTTTAGTATTATTTAAATCTCCTTAAAAAATAATCAATGTTTAAAGCAAAATAACATGTGGTGTGGGGTTTAAAACATGTATAAGTAAAAACAAACAAATAAATTTTTAAAAAACGATAACATACGTAAAAGTAAAATATATGACACCAATAGCACAAAGGCTAGAAGGAGAGAAATGGAAGTAGACTACTGTAAGGTTCCTGTAAGGTTCTTACGCTATGCATAAAGTAGTATAACATCAGCTGAAGGTACTCTGTGATGAGTTAAAGATGTATAGTATAAACCCTAAAGTAACTGCTAAAATAACAAAGCAAAGAGTTATAGGTGAAAAGCCAAACAGAAAAATAAAATGGAGTCATAAAAAATATTCATGCTCCATATTTAAAAATTGATAAATTGGAAGTCATCAAAATTAAGAACTTCTGCTCTTCAAAAGACACTGTTAAGAGAATAAAACACAGGTCACCAACCTGGAGAACTTATTTGAAAATCATATAGCTGATAAAGGATTTGTATTGCGAATAAAAAACTCTCAAAACTCAATAAAAGTGAACAATTTTTTAAAAAATAGGACGAGAGTTGAACACACTTCAAAAAAGATATACAAATGGCAAATCACTAGTCATTAGTAAAATGCAAATTAAAACTACAGTAAGATACCACTACATACCTATTAAAATATCTAAAATTCAAAAGACTGACCCTACTAAGTATCAGCAAGGATGTAGAGAAACTGGAACTCACACACTGCTGGAGATGTAAAACGGTAAACCACTCTGAAAAACTGCTTAACTTAAAAAAGTTGTACAGGGGCTTCCCTGGTGGCACAGTGGTTCAGAATCCACCTGCCAACGCAGGGGACACGGGTTCACGCCCTGGTACAGGAAGATCCCACATGTTGTGGAGCAACTAAGCCCATGCGCCACAACTACTGAGCCTGCGCTCTAGAGCCTGTGAGCCACAACTACTGAGCCCACGTGCCGCAACTACTGAAGCCCACGTGCCTAGAGCCTGTGCTCCGCAACGACAAGCCACCACAATGAGAAGCCCACGCACTGCAACGAAGAGTAGCCCCCGCTTGCTGCAACTAGAGAAAGCCCACGCGCAGCAATGAAGACCCAACGCAGCCAAAAATAAAAAATATTTATATATAAAAAATAATTTAAATGTTCTTGAACTATTAAAAAAAAAGTTGTACATACACTACCTTATCATCTAGTCATTCCATGCCTAGGTGAAATGAAAACGTAAGTCCATGCAAAGACTTAAACATGACTATCCATAGCAGCTTTATTTGTAGTAGCCCCAAACTAGAAATAACCCATAACTATGGTATATCCCTACAACAGATTACTACTAAGCAATAAAAAGTTATTACCTATTGATTTGTGCAACAACATGGATGAATCTCAAAATAAAAATGCTGAGTGAAACAAGTCAGATGAAAAAGAGCACACTCTATATGATTCCATCTATATAAAATTCTCAATTTTATGCAAATAGATTTTATTTCCTAAATGCAAACTAATTTATAGTGACCAAAAGCCTGGATGTGAGGTGGGTGAAGTAGGGAGGCATGGAAGGGAACGATTACAGAGAGACAAAGGAATCTTTCTGTGGTGATGAATGTGTTCCGAATCTTGACTGAGGTGACAGTTTCATGAGTGTATACATACATCAAACATATTGTGCAATTTAAATATGTACAGTTTGTTGTATGTATTAAATTATAAATTATACGTACAGTATTAAATTATACTTTAATATAAAGCTGCTTAAGTAATCTTAACCTGTTTTCTAAGAAGGTACAAACTTTCTGTTATAAGATAAATAATTCTGATGATCTAATACATAACATGCTGACTACAGTTGATAATACTATATTGTATAACCGAAATTTGCTAAAAAAGAACTTTAGTGTTTTCACCCCCCAAAAAATAATAAATAAATATAAGAGGTGATAGATATGTTGATTAACTCAGTTGTGGTAATCCTTTCACATGTCAAATCATCACATTGTACACTTTAAATAAATTAAAATTTTATTTGTCAATTATACCTCAATAAGCTGAAAAAAAATCTTCACTCATTTTCATTAATGACATTGGTGTTGGTATGCTGAGTGCTGTGTATGTACTACAGAAATGAAACAAATGCATACTTAATGTGATGTTTTACTCCCATCATTTCAGATGCCATTGAAGACCAGGATTCTCAATATGTGAGAAAGGAGATACAAGTGTAAGATCAGAGTTTAAATAATTAATTTCGATTTGAAGTATCAGTATAAACTCCTGATGCTATTTTATCTTAAAAAGATCTGTCCACTGAAAAAGCCTTGGAAACAATGACCAACCCAAAAAGAATGAGTATCTCTTATGCCCAGGGGACACTGGACAAATGGCTGATTCTAGGTCTGGGGTAGGAAATGCACAGGATGAGCCTGGAACATTTTGCCATATCTAAACTACCAGGATTATGTCAAAAGGACTCAGAAGACCAGTGCCAAGACAGTATAATTTGTACATCAATAAAGATAACTGCAACAAAATTAAAATATCAAATATGTTTAAATCTATAAGTTAATAATATTAATTGGTCACTTTTGGACGATGGTAGTGAACCAATACATCATTTTGAAAAAAGATAAAGGGGACAAATCATGCATTTATCCTACTTTTACAAATCTTACCTATACAATCTATACCTACCAACAGGTAATCAAAGAGAAGAGGAAGCTTCACTTTACAGAAATATTTCAGCTAATAAATGAAGAGGAAATGGTAGAATTAGAATATCACTACTGTACAAACCTTAACAAATCGATGGACCTAGGTTTTAGTCATCAATGTCTACTAATATCAAAAAAAGAGAGACAACCCAATATTATGTGTCTCCTGATTAAGTACACACCACTATCTAGTAAAGTAGTCATGCCCACCCATTAAAAAAAACCAAAAAGCAAAAAAAACATGGACATGATTAAGCCTCTAGATCCAACTACTAATGAACAGAAAACAGAACAGAATAACATGCTAAACCACATGGATGCAACCAGTAAATCTCAGTAAACTCTAAGAAAAAACCACCTAGATTCCTGAAAATTAAATTATAAGAAGAAAAAAGGGAGAAATACAGAGAGGGAATCACTCCCTTGATGTGGTCATTCTCAGAGTATTCTAACCTTTCCTCCTTGATGACTTCATCCTCTGTATTAAGCTATAAACCTGAGAACTGATGACTAAATCTCTTAGAGCTGACACCACAGAGGTGACATGGCCTCATCATGGGTTATAAATTCATAGTACTAAAAAAAAATCTTAAGATATCATCCAGCCTAACCATCTAACTAATATATTCATCTAAGGCAAACAAAAACTTTGAACAAACAAAAGTGAATAAAATCCAAATTTCTTATCCTAACATTCAAATCTCTGTTTCTAGTTTTATCTCCCTTCTCTAAATATATCCTATTCTACTGCCAGCCAAACTAGGCACTGCAATTTATTTGTGTAGCACTCACGATACTGCAAAAGATACAAAAAGCAATAATATATAACATTTAGTCCTGTTGACAAGTCACAGCCTAGACAATTCTGAAGCCTGGAAGACTTTAACCCCATCACTGCCCCTTTTTGGATTAGCAGTTAGGTGGTTGAGTTCTTTTGTTCCCAGCTCTATCACTCAATCAGCTTTCAGACTTGATTCTAGAAATCAAGCCTCTTCATTGGTACACATAACTCTGAAAACAAATGGAAGACTTACCACAAGACAATTTTCTACATATCAGACAGTGCAAGGGATAGTATAGAAATGGGAAAAAGCAGATTTAATATACATCATAAGGAAGTTCTTTTCCTCTGCTTATTTCTAAACCACATGACTATTATTTCAAATAGTTCTCTGCAGTTTTTATGAGCAATCAAAATCCTTTTAGGAAGGGCCACAATAGAAACCATTGCATTTAACTACACAGTATAACCCATCTTAATGGTTAAAAATTTCCTTCTAAATGACTATTCAGGTGTAACGTTTAGGATAAATAAGAAAACCCTGAGATGTGCACCTGCATATGTTATGTTACTTAGTCACTACAAACATGCTATTTCCTCAATGTTTGCATTTTAAAGCTTTTACAGCCAAAAAGCACTCTACTCAATTCAAAAATTGACAGGCTTCAGGGAAGACAAATAAACCCTTTTGGACCATCAACTTCAGAGGTCAACATTAAATTCTGCTCTTCAATTTCATCTCACAATCCAAACTGATCGCCAAATAAGAAGAGCTGTAGGGAACACAGAGGATTGTGCTTCCCTAACCCCTTACCCTTTTCCCCAGCTTCCTATTCACAAGGACAGGGAGGCATCCTGGTTTCGGACAAAAGGAAACGATAAAAGTTGGATGAACATATTAGCAGAAACTTGTAATTAGGCATCTGGGATTTGGAAAGATGCATTTTGCCAAAATATCTTCTTACAATCCAGGTAATCCAAGTGAACTTTATCTGCTATGCTAGCACCCTTTTTCTTTTTAACAGCTAATAATGTTTAAAAAATACAAGATTCCATAGAAAACTATTTTCTTTGTCTGGGCCTCTTAGAAAAAGCCAATCATAATATGTTGCAGATGCACTATTTCTGTTTAAAGCGTTACTTTAAAAACAGCAAGAATTTCGGGGGAAGGGGGACACTTCCTCTTGCGTGGTTGACAAGCTTTCAGTGACAAGGGGCATAAAAGCATCCCTAGCATATGCTCCTGAATGGTGATTTGCTTAGGGACTTAGAATTTGCCTGGAGATGTCAATATCAAATGAAAACCCGACTAAAAAGAAACCTTCAAATCAACACAAAAGCTGACTGCCTTTGCTTCCGCAGCCTACACATCATCAGTCTATGTGAAGGGTTAACAAGAGAGGCTTCAGGATAAAGCTCAAAGGTAAGCTTTATTCAATCTTGCCCCACAATGGAAAACACTACAGCCAGTTCTCTGTGGTTTATATTTGTTACTTTTGGGGGGAGGGCAATGGGGGAGGGTGGACATTCTAATTTTTAAAATTCATTTAATGTTGCATTATAATTACCCCCCAAGAATGCATAATAATCATTATCACTTATTCTTTAAAAATCCAGCTCTAAAAGCAAAACTGATTACATCAAGGAATCAAGTCCTTTGAATAAAATGCATACCGTTAAAAACATAAATAAAATAAAAATAAAAAAATAAGATTTTAAAAAGCAACTAGTTCTAGCATTTGCATGTTTGGCTGTTTTCAACAAACTTTCAAAATATATAGCAAGATATATACTATGCTGATCTACCAATTTGGTTCAGGAAATGCTACAAACTAACAGAAGAACTAAAGTGCTTGCAGATGCTACACTTGGTACTGTCCCCATTGTGCTTATCACAGAGGTTCTCTACTTCATTAGCAGCATGAACTTACGCTGCATTCGTAAATGTGCTATGTTCCAATAATTTAATGATCTTTTTTTTAACTTTTTTTTTTTTTTTTTAATTTACTGGCTGCGTTGGGTCTTCGTTGCTGCATGCGGGTCTTCTCCAGTTGCAGCAAGTGGGGGCTACTCTTCGTTGCGGTGTGCAGGCTTCTCATTGTGGTGGCTTCTCTTGTTGCGGAGCACGGGCTCTAGGCGCGTGGGCTTCAGTAGTTGTGTCATGCAGGCTTCGGTAGTTGTGGCACACGGGCTCAGTAGTTGTGGCACATGGGCTTAGTTGCTCCGAGGCATGTGCGATCTTCCCGGACCAGGGCTCGAACCTGTGTCCCCTGCATTGGCAGGCGGATTCTTAACCACTGCGCCACCAGGGAAGTCCCTAATGATCTCTTTTAGACTGTCACAATCCTAGCCTTGTGGGGTCGGGCGGGGGGGCGGTGAGTATTAGGGATCACTCTTAGAATTGGATGAAAGTTAATGGGTCCTCTTAAAAAGTCACACACACACACACACACGCACGCACAAAATATTTCACACAATTTCAGGAATTCGCAGACATTCTGAAGCCACAGACCTGCAGGTCATAGTACTGGGAACACTAGATATCCACATGTAAAAGAATGAAGCTGGACTCTTTCATCATATACAAAAATTAACTCAAAATGGATTAAAAACCTAAATGTTAAGGCTGGAAACTATAAAACTCCTAGAAGAAAACATGGGGAAAAAGCTTCATGATACTGAATTTGGCAACGATTTCTTGGATATGACACCAAAAGCACAGGTGACAAAATAAAAATAGACAAATGGGACTGCATCAAACTTAAAACTGCACAGCAAAGGAAACAATCAACAGAGTGAAGAGCCAACCTACAAAATGGGAGAAAATATTTGCAAACCATGTATCTGATAAAGAACTCCTACAACTCAAAAACAACAAAAAAAAACTCGATTAAAAAATATGCAGGGCTTCCCTGGTGGTGCAGTGGTTGAGAATCTGCCTGCCAATGCAGGGGACACGGGTTCGAGCCCTGGTCTGGGAGGATGCCACATGCCGCGGAGCAACTAGGCCCGTGAGCCACAATTACTGAGTCTGCGCGTCTGGAGCCTGTGCTCCGCAACAGGAGAGGCCGCGATAATGAGAGGCCCGTGCACCGCGATGAAGAGTGGCCCCTGCTTGCTGCAACTAGAGAAAGCCCTCGCACAGAAACGAAGACCCAACACGGCAATCAATCAATCAATCAATCAATCAATCAATAAATAAATATGCAAAAGACTTGAAGAGACATTTCTCCAAAAAAGATATACAAATGGTCAAAAGCATATGAAAAGATGCTCTGTATCACTAATCATTCAGGGAAATGCTAAACCATACTGAGATATCACCTCACACCATCAGGATGACCACTATCAAAAAAACAAATGCTGGAGAGGATGTGGAGAAACTGGAACCCTTGTGCATTGTTCGTGACTATATAAAACGATGCAGCTGTTATGGAAAACAGTACAGAGGTACCTCAAAAAATTAAAAAGAGAATCACCATATGATCCAGCAATCCCACATCTTGGTATATATCCAAAAGAACTGAAAACAGGATCTCAAAGGGTTATTTGCACATCCATGTTCATTGAAGTATTGTTCACAATAGCCAAGAGGTACAAGCATCCATCCATCAAGAGAAAAATAGATGAAGAAAATATGGTTGTCAAGTTGACCCTTGACAGTGCAGGGGTTAGGGGTGTTGACGCTACATTCATGCATATAACTTTGCAGTCAGCCCTCTGCATCCAAGGATTCAACCAACTGCAGGTTGTGTAGTACTATATTTGTTTAAAAAAAATCTGTGTATAAGTGGACCCGTGCAGTTCAAGAGTCAACTGTACATAAAATGGAATATTATTCAACCTTAAAAAAGAAGGAAACCCTGTCATATGCCACAATATGAATGAATATTGAGGACACTACGCTAAGTGAAATAAGCCAGTCACAAAGACAAATACTGCATAATTCCACTTATATAAGGCATCTAAAGTAGTCAGATTCATAGAAACAGAAAGTAGAATATGGTTACCAGGTGCTGGGTGAGGGAGGGATTGTTATTTAACGGGTATAGAGGTTCAGTTTTGCAAGATGAAGAGTTCAAGAAATCTGTTACATAACAATGTGCATATAGTTAATGTTACTGTACTATTTAAAAATGGCCAAGATGGTAAATTTTATGTATTTTTAAAAGTAAACCAAAACAAGAGATAACAAGAAAAGAATCCGTAACGGTACAATAAATCTAGGGTGAGAGGCTGAGGTTGGTTTTTAAGGGTCCTTTAATGCCATGCTAGGGCTTTGAATAAACTTTTTAAACAAACAACTGAAAGAATGAGATAGAGAGGGTGCTACAAACCAAATACTTAATGACTACTCTGAGTCTGGCACTGTACTTAGGCACATTACACATATCATCTCATTTAATTTTCCAATAAGCCTGCAAATGAGTACAAAATAACATGGAAAGTGGGTGAAACTGGCATAAGGAGCCCAACTAGGAGAACACTGCAGTAATGCTGCTATAAGGAGATAACAACAGTGATAACATTTACTAATGCTGCAGCTGGAATGACCCCTAAAAAGTCTTCAACAATTTCCTGAACCAGGTTTAATTTTGCTACCAAGAGGAAGATTTTGCAGGTTTTTGGTTTCTTCTATATAATTTCTTTTTGTCAAATGGTAACGTGATCATACAATCCAGCAATTGTACTCCTTGGTATTTACCCAAATGAGCTGAAAACTTATGTCTACACAAAATCTTGCATATGAATGTTTAGAGCAGCTTTATTCATAATTACCAAAACTTAGAAGCAACCAGTATGTCCTTAAATAGGTGAATGGATAAACTGTGGTATATCTGGACAATGGAATATTATTCAGCACTCAAAAGAAATGAGCTATCAGGCCACAAAAAGATAAGGAACATTACATGCATATCACTAGGTGAAAGAAGCCAATATGAAAAGGCTACACATTACATGATTCCAACTATATAACATTCTGGAAAAGGCAAAACTATGGAGAGAGTACAAAGATCAGTTACTGCCACAGGTTGGGGGAGAGGGAGGGATGAATATGTGGGGCACAGAAGATTTTTAGGGCAATGAAACTATTCTGTATGATACTTTAAGGTTGGATATGTCATTATACATTGGCCAAAAACCATAGAATGTACAACACAAAGAGTGAACCCTAATGTAAACTATGGATTTTCAGTGATAATAAAGTGTCAAAATTGGTTTATCAATTGTAACAAATGTACCACACTTGCGTGGGATCTTGATGGGGGGAGGAGGTTTGGAGGGGGGATGAGGCGGGTAGAGGAGTTGAAAGGGATAGCTGGGAACTCTGTACTTCCCACTTAATTTTGCTGTGAACCTAAAAATGCTCTAAAAAATAATGCCTATTAATTTTTAAAATGGTAACATGATTTATTTTAAAATATAATCAAAGGAGATGCTTTTCAATGCTTGAAAAAAAAAGGCATGTTATTTCAGGAAATCTTCTAGTAAGTAAATTTTAACTTTCTCCTATTGGATATGCAATGATCTAAACTCCCATTCAGCTACCTTTACCAAAAATAATTACATATGCTTTCTAGGACAAAAAAAATGTACAGTACTTCTTGGATTGAAGCAGTCCTTTCATAATTTTAGCTGACTGAATGAATAGAAGCGTTAATAAGCTTCATTCAATGCAACTTTATTTGCTTATTCTTTTCAGTGTTTAAATAACAAACGTATACTTTAAGGTAGAACATCCTTGTAAGAATTCTGTTCCATAAATCCAAATTATAAGATGCTTGAGAAAGACTGGAATTTTCTGTGACTCTATTTGTTAAAAAGAATTAATCTTGTTTCAAAGCTTACAGAAAGAGAACTATGCCAGTAACATAATGTAAGGTTAATGTTATAAAACATGAAAATCTAGAATTCGTTTATCATCTCTGGTATGAATGAATAATAACACATCACTGACAAGAAGAAGCTGAAGTTTCCAAACATTATCTTATTACTTCCCTCCATACTAATGCAAGGTTTAATGTAACAGTATTCTCTGCGTCAAATTGATCAAGATGCCTGATTTTAATCTCTAGATTAATGTTTTAGATTAATTTACAGTGCCAGATGCCTAATAGGCTTAGAAGCAGTTATAATTTAAGTATCCCAAGACAATTCTCCAGAATGACTTTTGTCCCCAAGGGCTGGCAAACAGGGGAAGGAAGGGAAAGGAGGTTTGTATCTAGTATAAGAAAGAAAAGTACAATGCAAAGAAAGACAAGAATAGGAAAAGGAAGGAAAGGGGGCATAGGTACTAACAAAAGAAAGCACCAAGAAGAGAAAACAATAAATAGAAAAAGAGCTGACATGACACACAGTATTAGATTAGTATAATTTTATGTATATCTCTGACTATAAATCTCAGTCTTTCATGCTACATTGTTAGTTCAGAGGAAGAAGAAATAGGGAGAGAGTAAAATATGCCAATGGTGAGGCGAGTCCAATCATCACTTTGGATTCTTATCTGGTAAGACAGAGGACAGATATTTGAATAAAATGCATGTACCAATAATTGCTAACCCTCTCAATCCCTAGTTCTTTCCTTCCATTGTTTTATAAACCACAGGTTGGTTCTCTGTATTTTGTTCACATAATTAACTTTCAACTTAAAATACATACACATAGATGCACAAAAATGAAATACCTTCTTCATTCTCAGGCAAAATACCCGGAGAAAAGCACCTTTTCTGTTAGAAAAGAATATAGCTCTCACTTATTATTTAAGCTAATCACACTAACTTTAAAAGTATTCAAATTTTAAATTATCATTATCATTTCCTTTAAAAACCCAGTCTCTAAATTAGAAATAACCTGAAAAGGCTCACAATCCTTTTTCGCCCCCAAACACTATAACAACCACAAATGTCAGCAGAACAAAATTCTCCTTTCCTCAAAACAACTCACTTCATTTATGACACATATGAAGAAAAGAAAACAAAAATGGACTTTCCACTTCACTTGTTTTAATTTGCTGTATCGCTACATTAGAAAAAGTTTTTAAAAGATAGATTGTGTTGATTTTTTTTAGTCTGTATTTATATCCACCCCATTCCAAAACAAATGGGAGATATCTAAGAAAGAAAGAAAGATTAAAAAAGAAGAAGAAATAAAAGTCTAGGGAAGGGGAAAAAATAGGAAAGCTACGAAGTGAGGACGGGAGGCCTAGAAGGTAGTCTGTAGGCAAAACATAAGCTAAAATATTCTACATTTCTTAACCAAGGAGGCTGTGCGTTTGGCTATAAGCCTTAGAGCAGTAAAAGCAAATGAGGAAAACCTAAGAATGGTTTTTAAGTTGAGGCAGTTTCACTCAAATGCCCAATTTTGTCAAACAAGACAAGTCTGTGAGCATGAGTTATGTCAGAATTCCAAAGAGAGTCAAGAAGATAAAACAGAGATGAACCTGAGGCACAAATTGTAGAGATGTTGTTGTTTAAACATTGCTAAGAAGTTGCCATACAAGTTGTTCTTGCCTGTATATGTAGGTGCTGCATGGAAACAGCCCCATAACTAACACAAATGAGGAAAGGTTACTTTCATTTCTAGTGATTACTTACATTTGATTCAGAATTTCTGGCAATTGCAACCACAGCCTGTTCAGTGGCAGACCTTTTAAAAAAGTTGTTGCTAGTTTCACATAAATCACCTTAGAGAGGAGAGGCTTCTACTTGAGTAACATCAAGACTCAGTTGTCTGAATCAGTTTAATGCTGGGTCTGTTTCTGAACGTTTTAAGAAATTGATTTGTCTGCCAGATCACATAATATAAACTCACAGGCTAATACAGCCAATACCCCCTCTTATGAGGAAGGTAAAGTTATACCATATTTCATTAACTGTAAGATGCCACCAATGGTAAATGTGCCATTATTTTATGTACCACCAAAAAGGAAAAACACCCACACTGTTTATTAAGCTGTGGGATACAACTGATTGTAAGAAACATCCTGATTGTGGAGATGTTAAAATGAAAAGTGGATAACAGAAAAACGTTTACATATGAGACACGCTCCTTTGAGCAACACGAGCCAGCTTGCTGTCCATCCCCCAGCCTCTGGTACTGGCACCTCCTCTTGCCTTCTTCTCTGACCTGGGCCTTTCACTATTGTTAAGTCATCCCAACCTCTGCTCTAGTTGGTCTTCTTGCCAACCTGTCTGTACTCTCTACTCTCTACCAGGTATTCTTCCCATCTCTTTTTCATACCACTACTTAATTCTTTTCCTCATCTGTACATCTTCAACTATGAGAAAGAATGCTAGGCAGAAGGGATATGTGTTCACAAAATTAGCTTCTCAAATAGACACCATTACTTTTTCTTATTGTAGGACAAGTATATAATAGCCACAAAATGACTATGTAATTCACCACAGAAAGAGAGACCTAAATTCAGGCAACAGGAAACAATACCATCCACTATCACCCCCCAAAGTAATCAAGGTCATCTAGGAAACATCCTTTAAAATTAAAAAAAAAAAAAAAGTATCCCAGGGGCTTCACCTGGTGGCGCAGTGGTTAAGAATCTGCCTGCCAATGCAGGGGACATGGGTTCAACCCCTGGTCCGGGGAGATCCCAACATGCCGCGAAGCAACTAAGCCCGTGAGCCACAACTACCGAGCCTGTGCTCTAGAGCCCGCGTGCCTAGAGCCCGTACTCCGCAACAAGAGAAGCCACCGCAATGAGAAGCCTGTGCGCTGCAACGAAGAGTAGCTCCCGCTTGCCACAACTAGAGAAAGCCCGCGCGCAGCAACGAAGTCCCAACGCAGCCAAAAATAAATAAAATAAATAAATTAAAAACAAAATAGTATCCCAAAGGCAAAACTTCCCTTTGATGTTCCAGACACAAAGTTCTGCTTCCAAGAAAATTCTACATATTCCGTAATTTTAAAGTAAATTGGAATTGGGACCTAAATCTCCATTTGTTCCAATATCATACCACCCCAACCCCTCTGGCAATTTTAAGATAGATAACATTTCAATCATACACAATCTCTCCTTAAATATGACCAGCCAAGCAATTTACCAAACACCACATAAAATTATTTTATTTTCAATATGCTGAATAAACTTTAATTGCTTTACAAGTTATTTTCTAAAAAGAAACAGCAAATTAAGTTGTAACAGTCCTAGCTAAAAGCTTCAAATTTCAAGATTTGTTTTAAAGGTTTTCAGAACTCAATCCAACAAACTTTAGTGATTGCATATTACATGTTAGGGACATAGAAATACATAAAATCCAGTCTGTATCTTTGTGTCTACAGGGATATCTACCCTTTAAGAAAGACATGTATATAAAGCAGTATGGAAACAAATGTGAGGGATTAATTCATTCTATCTTGGGGAATAGATCGGGGTGGGACTTGAGCCAGAAGGAGAGAATACCTAGAGAGAAGAACATCTGAAGTGAGTGTTAAGAGTAGAATGCTTTTATCACAATGGAAACGAGGGAAGAACATCCCAAGTTTGGAGATAGGCCTGAATGTGGACTTTATTTTTCCTCTATATTATACCTTGTCACACTTCAAAAACATCTAGAGGTAACACACAAAGATACATCGAGTATAGGCAAAAGGAAATTAGGTTGAAAAATGTACCTGAAAATGCTGTATGAAATATATGGCTACCCTTGAGGGGGAAGCAAAGGAATTCCTGAGGGCAGAAACAAGAAGAAAGCATAAATTCACAAGAGTGAGGAACACTATAGCCAAAGTTTTCCCTGGAGTTACTGGCCAATCCTTGGGGGACAAAAGTCTAGGTTTTAATGGGCTACTTGCTGAGATGACAGGAGGCTACCTCGGGTCCTACCATGGAGACAGACTGGATTAACAACACGTCTATAAATATGCCAAGACTCCCCAAAAGGCTGTATCCTTAGTAGGTGAAACAGGAAAAAACTCATTCTGCAGAGGGAGATGATGGGAATAAAAATCTTTACTGGCTTTGGCTCATGGTAGAACAGTTAAACCAAAATATATCTCCACTATAATTCTTAACCACAGTCTGCACCACTGTGGGGCTAGAATTCAACCTAGTTGTGTGGCCTGAAAAACTAAGGTGAAAAATTTGCTTAAAAATAGGTGGGGGCTTCCCTGGTGGCGCAGTGGTTGAGAACCTGCCTGCCAATGCAGGGGACACGGGTTCGAGCCCTGGTCTGGGAAGATCCCACATGTCACGGAGCAACTGGGCCCGTGAGCCACAACTACTGAGCCTGCGCGTCTGGAGCCTGTGCTCCGCAACAAGAGAGGCCGCGACAGTGAGAGGCCCGCGCACCGCGATGAAGAGTGGCCCCCGCTTGCCGCAACTGGAGAAAGCCCTCGCACAGAAACGAAGACCCAACACAGCCAAAAATAAATAAATAAATAAAAAAGCCTCTCTTTAAAAAAAAAAAAAAAAAAAAATAGGTGGTACCTCTAGACACTCAAATTATCTCTGAAAAAAAAAATCTGATTTCTAGCCTCAAAAAATTACAAGTTCCAAAGACCATGAGCTCGCAGTTTAAAAAAAAATCACAGGAAGGAACAAGCACCTATGAGTCAGAGCCAACTAATAGTAAACTATAGAATTAGACCAACAAAGACTACAGATAATACAATTATCAGATGCACAATATGAAATAAGGATTTTTAATATGCTTGAAGCAATAAAATAGGGAGAAAAGTATTATACAGGAATAGGAGACTACTAAAATTGACCATGAGGATTTGAAAATAGAAAATATATATTACCTATGGACTTTAAATATGCATGTTAAAATTTCTAGGGCAACTGAAAGAACAGAAATAAGGCATGAAACTTAAAGATAAAAAATTTAAGAATTGTTTACCAGCGACGTATAAAATATAGGACACAGAAGTGTTGAAAGTAAATGGATAATAAAAGAAAAGCTAAAAGATATACCAAAACACTAAACAAAGAGAATTGGTAGCGAGTTAACCATTTCCAGTTAGGGTATAAAAGTTAACAAGGGCTTCCCTGGTGGCGCAGTGGTTGAGAATCTGCCTGCCAATGCTGGGGACACGGGTTCGAGCCCTGGTCTGGGAAGATCCCACATGCCGCGGAGCAACTAGGCCCGTGAGCCACAACTACTGAGCCTGCGCATCTGGAGCCTGTGCTCCGCCACGGGAGAGGCCACGACAGTGAGAGGCCCGCGCACCGCGATGAAGAGTGGCCCCTGCTTGCCGCAACTGGAGAAGGCCCTCGCACAGAAATGAAGACCCAACACAGCCAAAAATAAATAAATAAATAAATTTATTAAAAAAAAAAAGGTTAACGAGATACTTCTTCTAACAAAGAAAAGAGGTTGGGTAAAAGCAAGAATATCAGAGTTTTTTGGTTGGTTGATTATATACATGAAAGTTGAGAATTCAAAGAAATGGAAATGAACTGAATTCCAGAAAGGAATGAGAAAACATCCAAAGCCCCTTTCATTCCAAGACACAGTGGAAGGAGAAAACTGGCCACTAAGATGGGTAAGGAGAAAACAACAGAAACATTTCAGCAAACTTTTACTGGCTGAAAATAGGCTGGTTTGATTAGAAACTTGAGGCTCTCTAGACCCAAGGTTTGTACCTTTTCTGCCAATTCTTTCTCATGGGGCCTTCAAAGTAGGATAGAGCAATAAGACTGCTGAAAGAGATGCCACTCAAGTGCCATGGTGCCTTGAGTGTAAAGTTGTGGTGGGGCAGGAGGGTCTACAATTAGTCAATGACGTTAGGCAGTGAAGTTAAAAATTCAAATATCATTTCTAATAGCAATGAAAAACATTAAATAGTTAGGGGTAAATTTAACAAAATGTGTACAAGATCTCTATAATGAAAACTCCAAACTACTGACAAAAGTAATTAAAGACAAAAATAAGCGGAGAGATATACCATGTTCATGGATTAGAAGACTCAATTTTGTTAAGATGTCAATTCTCTTATATTTAATCTATATATTTTACATCACCCTAATCAAAATCTCAACATATTTTAAAAATAGAAATTGACAAGTTAATTCTATATTGATATGGAAAAGTAAAGTTTTAGAATAGCCAAAATAATCCTGAATGAGACCATGAAATTTGAAGGGCTTTCATTATCTGCTTTCAAGAGTTACTTTAAAGAAGTGGTTCTCAATTATGGGTGATTTGTCCCCTGGGAGACATTTAACAACATCTGGAGACATTTTTGGTTGTCACAACTGGGAGGATGCTACTAGCATAAAGTGGACAGAGGCTAGGGGTGCTGCTAAACATCCTATAATACATGGGATAGCCTCCCACAACAAATAAGTATGAGGTCCAAAATGTCAATAGTGTTGAGGTTGAGAAATCCTGCTCTAAAGCTACAATAATCAAGACAGTACAGCACTAACATAAGAATAGAGAAAAAGACCAATGAAACAGAATTAAAGTCCAGACTAGACTATACTTACATAATCAAGTGATTTTTTTTCCACAGCAGAGCAAGGCAATTCAACAAGAAAAGGAAAGCATTTTCAACAACAGGTGTTGTAAGAACAGGTCATCAGTATTAAAACCCAATAACAACAACAAAAATTTTCAAACCTTTATCTTACTCCATATACAAAAATTAAATTGAAATAGGGAATTCCCTGGCAGTCCAGTGGTTAGGACTCTGCATTTTCACTGCCAAGGGCACGGGTTTGATCCCTGGTCAGGGAAACGAGATACATACATACATACATACATAATTAATTAATTTAAATTGAGATAGAAAAGTGACCTAAACATAAAAGCTAAAAAATAAAATTCCTAGAAAAAAAAGGAGAATATTTTCATGACTTTGGGGGTCAAGCAAGAAACATAAATGAACTGCAAAAACATGTACATAAAACAAGACTGGCACAAAAGAATACATATTGTATGATTCCATCTACGTAAGATCTAAGAACAAGTAAAATTAATCAAAGAGGATAGAAACAAAAAAAATGGCTGCCTAGGGCAGGACAATGACAGTACATGGTGGAATTCACTAGGGTGAACTTCTTGGTGATGAAATGTTCTGTATGTTGACTGGGGTGGTGCTTACTATTGTCAAAACTCATCAAACTGCATACTTAAGATCTGTATATTCTGTTACATGTAAATCACAATTAAAAAAATTTTTTTAAGAAAAAGTAGCAGCTGCATTACCAAAAGATAAACCATGGAAAAAGAGTTTTTAGAGATAAAAGTGAGTACATATTCAGAAGGCTCAACATAACAGAAACATACAAATTCTAAACCTGCATGTAATATGAGCTTCAAAATATATAAAAGCAAATATTGAGAGAACTAAGAGGAGAAATAATACAAATTTGCCAGAGTAAGAGATTTTAACAATACGTTTATCAACTGAAAGGTTATGCATATAAAATATATTTGTTTGCATAAATACTTAATTATATAAAGTATATATATTTAAATAACACAACTAGCAAACTTCATCTAGTGAACATACACAAAACACTACACTAAATAACTGCAGAATAAACATAAGTTTCAAACACAACAGAATATTTATAAAAAGTGAACATATACTAGGCCATAAGGTAAATCTTGACAAATTCAAAGAAAATAGTATTATGTAGACCACCCATTCAAATCACAACAAAATGTTACAAGGTAGTAACTTGAAAATAAGTATCAGTTTTGAAAAGTAAAAACACACTTCTAAATAATCTACAGGTTACAAAGAAATAAGGGATACACAAATATGGCCAAGTGATTTTTGGGAAAGGTGCAAAATCAAATCAATGGAGAAAAGATAGGCTTTTCAACAAATGATGCTGGCAAAACTAGACTTCCATACACTAAAAAAAGGAAGCTCAGCCTAAACATTACACCTTATATAAAATTAACTCAAACATGGATCTCAACATAAACCATAAAACTATACAACTTTTAGAAGAAAACAGGAGAAATCTTCATGACCTCACAGGCAAAGAGTTTCTAAATATAGCACCAAAAGCATGATCCATAAAAGAAAAAAATGATCAACTGGACTTCATCAAAATTAGAATGTTTGTAGCACAAAAGACACTGTTGAGAGAATTTTTTTTAAAAGAACTACAAAACAGGAGAAAATATTTGTAAATTGCCTATTTGAAGAAGATGCCTATCCAGAAGATATAAAGATTGCTCAAAATCCATTATTAAGAAAACAAACAACCCAATTTAAAAATGGGCAAAGGCTTGAACAAATACTTAACCAAAAAGGATAAAGAGATAGCAAATAGGCACATGAAAAGATAAATGCTCTGTATCATTAGCTATTAGGGGAAATGCAAAACCACAATGAGACAGCACTACATACCTACTCAAATGGCTAAAACTGGGGGGGACGGAGGGGCGGTGATGGATAATACCAAATGCTCACGAGCATGTGGAGCAACTGGAACTCTCATATATTGCTTGTGGGAATGCAAAATTGCAATCACTTTGGAAAATACTTCGGCGTTTCTTACAAAGTTAAACACATACTTATCATTTGACCCAGTATTTTCTCCTAGGTATTTACTGAAGAGAAATGAAAGCATACATCCACACAAAGATCCGCATATGAATGTTCACTGTGGTTTCATTTGTAATAGGCAAAAACTGGAAACCCAAATGTCCATTAACATGTGGGTGGATAAAAAATTGTGATGTATAAATACAATGCAATACTATTCAACAGAAAAAAGGAGCAACTATTGATATATGCAACATAAATCATAAGGACTGAAATGTGCTCACTGGATTTGGTACCTAGCTGCTAGTTAATAATAGGTCACTGGTCATTCATTCGTCAGAGCAGTTTGAGCTGTATGGTAAGTGTAAGAAAGATGCATACGGTGGATTGGGAGTAAATGAGAAGTGAAGAAGTAGAGACAATAACTGAAGACCAATCTTTAAAGGAGCTTGCTGTGAAGGGAAAGAAAGGTTAGACTGGTAATCTAGAGGATGATAAAGACTGAATTTAGGGGTGAGCCTTGGGCAAGTTCATAGGCTATGGGAAGAGGTACTATAGAGAGACAACGACTAAAATCTGAGAGAAGATAATACATGGAACAAAGCCCCTGGAAAAACTGGAAGAGAACAGGATCCAGAGACAGGAAAATGAAGGAAAGCTGAATAATGTTGACACACATTTGTCTGTGGGTGTAGCAGGAAGTTATCCAGTTCCTCCATCCTTTGGCTTTATGTTCTCTGTGAAACAGAGGATGAAGTCATCTGTGGAAAGTGAGGAAGAAGTGGAGTAGGAACTTAAGGAGAGTGAAAGAGATCTGAAATAGCTGCTGTGGGAAGTGGAGAAAAAAACTGACTTGAGACAAGTATAAGGCTGTAGAACACTGAAAGTCCAGCAAAGGTTATAAACCATGAACTATGTCAAACTGCCATAAAAGTTTCTGAATGTCTAGAAATGAGCCTCAAGTAAGTAAGGAGAAAGGTATTTTCATCACTGCTGGCTTGTAATAAAGTTTGTAGTCCACACTAGGAGTAGCATTGACCTAGTACTACAGTTGCCTTCTAGTTTCTGTTCTTACTGCAAACCATTCTCCTCAGCACTGCCTATGCACCTTATAAAAAGAAATCTGATCATTTTAATCATCAGTTTAACTCATTCAGTAGCTTCCTAGATTCAAATAAAATCTGAAGGTGTTAAAATACAAACAAGGTCCTTCTTAATCTCATCTCCTAGTAATCATTCTCTCATCCATCTCATCTTTCACTCTAGTTATAATGAACTAATTCGAAGTCTCCAAACGTACCATGGTCTTTCATGTCCTCATGACTTTGTACATGAAATTCTCTCTGTGCTATCCTTCCCCATCATCCCTTGACCTTTCACCATCAAAATTTAACTCAGATGTCACTTTCCTAATTAGGCGTACTACAAAAAATGCACTGCATAACTACACAGGCTACCATTCACAATATAATGCTGTAAGAACTGTCCCCTTGGAATCGTACAAAGTGAGGCCCTGGGTATCCCACCTATATCTTCCTGCTGTTAAGTATCCTGGACCTATCTGTATGTACAGTTCAACTGTAATTTGTTTACAAAGATTCAAGTACAAGCTTCTTCAAAGTAGGGATTGTGTCAGGGAAGCTTCCTTAGCCTCACATATTAGACTAGGTATCATAACCACTCTGTTTCCCTCCATAAAACAAAGATGCTAAGGGCTAATAGATAACAATAAACACAGCTCATATTTATTGTGTGTTTACTATGGGCAAGGCACTCTACTAAGCATTTTACATATATTATCTCATTCAATTCTTACAAGAGGCTGAGACAGGTACCATCATAACCCCTGCTTTATAGAAGAGGGAAACTGAGACACAAAGAGCTAAAGCAACTTGCCTGAAATCACATGGCCAATAAGTAGCAGAAAGTTAATTTAGGTAGATTATCTCAGGAGATCTGTTTAATGTCTGCCTTCCCTTCTTAAGGTCATATTAATTTTGTTCCCACTATGCCCTCAGGGCTCAAAGCCTAGTACACAGGTCTTCAATAAATACATCCGCTAACTTAAAGATGACTCTAAGTTCACACCTTTACACTTGGTCCTACTAAATTTCTGCTTGTCGATTTCTGCCCATCATTCTCATAGCAGTCTCTCTGAATACCTGTCATCTACTATGCCAGCCATCTTTCCTGGCTCTTATTCCTTTTTAAAATAAATTTATTTATTTATTTATTTATGGCTGCTTTGGGTCTTCATTGCTGCGTGTGGGTTTTCCCTAGTTGCGGCGAGTGGGGGCTACTCTTCCTTGCAGTGCGCTGGCTTCTCACTGCGGTGTCTTCTCTTGTTGGAGCACAGGCTCTAGGAGTGTGGGCTTCAGTAGTTGTGGCTCGCAGGCTCTAGAGCGCAGGCTCAGTAGTCGTGGCACACGGGCTTAGTTGCGCCAAGGCATGTGGGATCTTCCCGGAACAGGGTTTGAACCCATGTCCCCTGCACTGGCAGGCGGATTCTTAAACACTGCGCCACCAGGGAAGCCCCCTAGCTCCTACTCATTTGAAAATTTGATAAGCCTTATAGGTTATTATCCAAGTTATCAATAAAAATGTTGCAGAGTCCTATATTTAGAATCAGAAAATTATTTTTGATATCTTAAATCTGGATATTCACTCAACTACTTAAGTGAAATCACAGCTTTTTAAACTATTTAAAAGGCTAAAGAATAGACCTATTACTTTGGTAGAGTCTTCCATAAAACATTATTTTGCCTTAACTTTTTTCATGGTATGCAGTTTTTCAACAGGTAAATAAACACTCTTTTGTCATTTCATTCAGTTTAATTATATATTAGCTTCCAAATGCACTTCTCGGGGTTTCTCATTTTGTCATGATTCCCTTCTGCTAACCCTCTATTTGTCATAAAAGCTCCAGAAGAAAGAGTAGGGAATAAGATGTTCCATACTACTAAGTGAACTTTTATGAGGGTGAGGGGATAAATCTTCCAAAAGTTTGACTCTATACATATCTTTGGAGAAAAGAATTAGGAACTTTCTTTATATAGACAAATACAGACAAAACATAAAAGGACTTTCAGACTGTAAAAGTATCTCCTCTTTCAGGAAAGCATTTTAGGGACTATTTTTAAAGAATAAAGTTCAATAAGAAAGATACAATAAAATGATGTTTTTAAAACCTAAACCCTGAAAAACAAAATGAGAAAATGAGTCGCCTGAGGAAAAAACTGTGTACATACATAAATCTTCAATTTTAAATTATTTTTCCTCTTGGAGACTATATTAAGCTTTATAATTGAAGTATGCTAGCATCAGACATGAATATTACTCACCCATGAAGTTTATTTGGGGGTAAAGTGTTCCAGTTGTGTTACAAAACTGACAATGTAACAAGCAGAAAAAAAGATAAGGGGTGACTTGATTATTGTCTTAAAGATAAAACAGTCGTCAATCTGTCATAATTTAATAATTTTTGCTAAAAGTACTTTTCCCATAGTTTATTATGTTAATTATTAAACACACGACTTTAACATTAAACTTTTCATCATTATCCAAAGACACCAGAGTAGATTTTAGTAAAATTTAAAGTGTTTACCTAAAACATTATACAATTCCAGGTTTTGATTTTTTAATAAATAAGAATTTTTTAAACATATTCGCTTCGACAATCCTCAGTCACCCCCGCCCCACCCCCGAGACTTAAGTGTCATAGGAAGCTTAATAATGGTATTTACATTCAGTGAAAGAGAACTAAATGAAAGGAAATGGGCATAAAGTTAGTATTAGATACAGAACTTTTGACCAGAAGGGCAAGAGGGCAATAAAACTCAGAATTAAGCCACTAAATGAAGACTATGGAGTCACAACTGCAGGCATTCTAAGAAAAAAATGCCAGCAACTTACCCCATCAATAATTTTCTCTCTCTCTCTCTGGGGGTTCAATACCCTATTCTTATTTATGCACTTTCAATAGGCATCACCTCTCAAATCTTCCCCACTAAATTACATGGCATTATTTTCTTAAAAATTAATTTTATAATAAATTGAGCAATCCAAGATATCCCCTATATAGCAACACTGAAGGAAGGAATCATCAATTACTAGAGCATTAATTGAGTGTACTGGATAAGTGATCTTTATGTCTCTTTCACATCTACAACTAAAAAATAAAGCTTCTAAGGAAAGAAGTTGCATTTCTAGTTTTGAGGAAGAATGGATCCTCATTAGATACTTACATGAAATACAGAGACCCCACAAACCATGTAATAACTTTTATTACTCTCATTCAAGTTAGGAACACAAGTGACACAGCATACAAATTAGCTGGTGCTACTATCGTCACTAGCACTGTTGCATCATAACTAAGGCATCAGAAAAATTATCTCTGGGATCATTCAAAATCATGACTTTTAAAATGTCTTTTTTCAATTTTCTTCTAACTATAAGATTACGGGCTCCTTTAAGGGACTTCCCTGGTGGCCCAGTGGGTGGAACTCCGAGCTCCCAGTGCAGGGTGGGGGTTGGGGGGTGGGGGGGAGCAGGCGTCCCAGATTTTTGGTCCCTGTTTGGGGAACTGGATCCCACGTGCCACCACGAAGATCCCACGTGCCACAACTAAGAACTGGCACAGCCAAATAAATAAAATAAATATTAAAAATATCTAATAGGATTACAGATTGGTAAAATACTAAAACTGGAAAAACTACTACTTCAACCTTCCAACTCTCAACAATCACTGGGGAAGCCTATGTAAAACTAACTATTCCTACCACCATCTCTTACAGACCATGTTTACTAAGAATTAGTTATCTGAGGATGCAGCTTCTAAATAACAGCAGGTGCTCAGTATTAAAATTCAGGGGTTATTCCCTAAAACAAAATTCCCCAGAACTCAGGTTCAAAAAACAACAGAATAATTACAGTTTAAGTTAAGAGAAAAACAATTAGTTCATTCTAATAGAAAAGAATTATTTTTATTTGGTAAGGTAAACAAAATGGTGAAACTTCTGCAAGTATCTTTGAAGCTATCGTGGACACCATAAAAAGTTAGATGGAGAAGACTTTTAAAGGCATACTACAAAGAACCATTTTTATATTAAACCTAATTGAATGTTTCCTTTGGTTTGAGGAGCCTGAATAAATGGGTCAACTATCCTCTAAAGTATAAAGATTCTGTATAAACTCTTATCACGTGTTCCCTCAGAGACTCATTAAAATGTTGACAAATAAAACAAATTCATCTCAATTCTTTATCATATTTTAAAATTAGAAACAGGAACCAAATTTATTAAGTTACTGCATTCTCTATTTATACCTTTCTTTATGGAGTGCAAAGTACTTTATTTGCTTATTTATTTCCTGCAATTTATTTATTTATTTATTTATTTTTTTGGCCGTGCTGAACAACATGCAGGATCTTCATTCCCAGACCAGGGATCGAACCCGGGCCCCCTGCAGTGGAAGTGCGAAGTCCTAACCACTGGACCACCAGGGAATTCCCCAAAGCACTTTAAAGTCCATTTAAACTTTACCATATGTATAAAGCCCCAAAATAAGCAAAACCAAACAACAGGTTGTTTAGGGAATTTTGTGGGGTGATAGAACTGTTCTAAAACTGGACTATGGTGATGGCTGCACAACTGTATAAATTTACTAAAACTCAATGAACTATATATTGTGCTCTAAACGGGAGAATTTCATAGCATGTAAATTATACCTCAATAAAACTTTTAAAAATAAAGCATCAGGCTTCCTTGGTGGCGCAGTGGTTAAGAATCTGCCTGCCAATGCAGGGGATATGGGTTTGAGCCCTGGTCCAGGAAGATCCCACATGCCGCGGAGCAACTAAGCCCGTGTGCCACAACTACTGAGCCTGCGCTCTAGAGCCCATGAGCCACAACTACTGAAGCCCACGTGCCAGAGCCCGTGCTCCCCAACAAGAGAAGCCACCACAATGAGAAGCCTGCACACAGCAACGAACACCCAATGCAGCCAAAAATAAATAAATAAATTTATTTTTAAAAAATAGTAAAATAAAATAAAAATAAAGCATCGAGGGAATGAGAAGACAAGCTACAGATTAGGGGAAATATTTGCAAAAGACATATCTAATAAAGAAGTTATCCAAAATATACAAAGATTGATTAAAACTCAACAATAAGAAAACAAAAGCAATCTGATTAAAAAATGGGCCGAAGACCTTAACAAACACCTCCCCAAAGAAGATATACAGATGGCATATAAGCATATGAAGAGATGCACCACATCATATGTTATCAGGGAAATGCAAATAGGAGATACCACTACATACTGCTTAGAATGGCCAAGATCCAGAACAACAACAACAACTGCTTGTGAGGATGAGGAACAACAGGAACTCTCATACATTGCTGTTGATAATGCAAAATGATTCAGCCACTTTGGAAGGCAGACTGGCAATTTCTTACAAAACTAAACATACTCTTACCATACAATCTAGCAATCATGCTCCTTGGTATTTACCCAAAGCTCTGAGAATTTATGTTCACACAAAAACCTGCATATGAATGTTTTTAGCAGCTCTATTCATACTTACCAAAACTTGGAAGTGTCCAAAATGTCCTTCAGTAGGTGAATGGATAAATAAACTGTGGCACACCCAGAAAATGGAATATTATTCAGCACTCAAAGGAAATGAGCTATCAAGCCATAAACAGACATGGAGGAACCTTAAATGCATATTACTAAGTGACAGGAGTCAATCTGAAAAGGCTTCATACTGTATGATTCCAACTACATGACATGAAAAGGGAAAACTGTGGAGGCACTAAAAAGATCAGTGGTTGTCAGTGGTTAAGGGGGAGGGATAAATGAATACACAGAGCACAGAGGATTTTTAGGACGGCGAAACTATTCTGTATGATACTACAATGCTGAATACTTGTCATTATACATTTGTCAAAACCCATTGAATGTACACCAAGAGTAAACCCTAGTGTAAACTACATACTTTGGGTGATAATGATGTGTCAGTGTTAGGTTCATTGATTGTAACAAATTTATCACTCTGGTTCAGGATGTTCATAGTGGAGGAGGCTGTGCATGAGCAGGATCAGTGAGTTTATAGGAACTCTGTAGGTTCTGTTCAACTTTGCTGTGAACCTAAAACTAAAACCTAAAAAATAAAGTCTATTTAAAAAAAACAGGGACTTCCCTGGTGGCGCAGTGGTGAAGAATCCGCCTGCCAGTGGACACAGGTTCGAGCCCTGGTCCAGGAATATCGCACATGCCACGGAGCAACTAAGCCCTTGCGCCACAACTATTAAGCCTGCGCTCTACAGCCTCAGAGCCACAACTACTGAAGCCCGCGTGCCTAGAGCCCATGCTCCACAAGAAAGAGAAGCCACTGCAATGAGAAGCCTGCGCACCACAACAAAGAGTAGCCTCTGCTCGCCGCAACTAGAGAAAGCCTGCGCGCAGCAACGAAGACCCAATGCAGCCAAAAATAAATAAATATAAAACATACAAAAAGATAAAATAAAGCAGATTATACACCATGATTAAATGGGATTTATCTCAGGAATTCAAGGTTGGATCAACATTTAAAAATCAATTAATGTTCAATGCCCTTTCATGATTAAAAACACGAACTAGGAATAAAAGAGAACTTTCTCAATCCTATATGGAGCATCTGGAAAAACCCACAGCTAACACATTTAGCAGAGAAAGACTGAAATAACTTCTCCTTAAGATCAGGAACAAACAAGGAAGTCTGCTCTTGCCCTAGAAATTAGGCAAGAAAATAAAGGCAGCAAGACGGTAAAGAAAAAGTAAAACTCTCTCTTTGCAGATGGCATGATATTGTATATAGAAAATCATGAGGAATATATTTATAAACTATTAGAACTAATAAAACATGTTCAGCCAGGTTGCAGGGCAAGATTAATATACAAAAATCAGTTGTCCACACAAGCAACGAGCAATCTAAAAATGAAATTAAGAAAGCAATTACAATTACAATATCATTAAAAACAATAAAAAAAATTAGGGATAAACTTAACAAGAAGTATAAAACATACTCTGAAAACAAAATTGAAGAAATTAAAGAAGATCTAAATAAATGGAAGACTTCCCTGGTGGTGCAGTGGTTAAGAATCTGCCTGCCAATGCAGGGGATACTGGTTCGAGCCCTGGTCCAGGAAGATCTCACACGCTGCAGAGCAACTAAGCCTGTGCGCCACAACTACTGAGCCTGCACTCCAGAGCTCGCAAGCCACCACTACGGAAGCCTGCATGCCCTGGAGCCTGTGCTCCACAACAAGAGAAGCCACCGCAATGAGAAGCTCGCGCACCACAACAAAGAGTAACCCCTGCTCTCCACAGCTAGAGAAGGCCTGTGCACAGCAACAAAGACCCAGTGCAGCCAAAAATAAATAAATAAATAAATTTATAAAATAAATAAATGAATGAATAAATAAATAAATAAATGGAAAAACATCCCATGTTCATGGATTAGAAGACTTAACATTGTTTAGATGACAAAATTCCCCAAAATGATTTACAGATCCAATGCAATCCGTATCAAAGTTCCATCTGGCTTCTTTGCAGAAATTGGCAAGATGATCCTAAAATTCATATGAAAATGCAAGGGACCCAGAGTAGCCAAGACAATCTTAAAAAAACAACTTATTACAATGTGATAGTAATCAACAATGTGACACTGACATAAGGAGAGATTTATAAATAGAATTTATAAAATAGAATTTGAGACATAAACTATTACATTTATGGTCAACTGATTTTCAACAAGAGTGCCAAGGTCATTCAATTAGGAAAGAAGAATAGTCTTTTCAACAAATGGCAATGGGGCAAGCAGATACCCACATGCAAAAGAACGAAGTTGGACCCCCTACCTCACACCATACAGAAATTACTCAAAAGGGATCACAGACCTAACTATAAGAGGTAAAACTATAAAACTCTTAGAAGAAAGTATAAATATAAATCTTCATGTTCCTGGATTTGGCAAAATCTTAAATATGACACCAAAAGAGCAAGCAACAAAAAACAAACAGATAAATTGGACTTCATCAAAATTAAAAACTTTTACGCTTCAAAGGACAACTGCAAGAAACTGAAAAGAATGGGAGAATATATTTGCCAATCACATAT
This sequence comes from Balaenoptera borealis, assembly GCF_965194805.1. Classification (NCBI taxonomy): domain Eukaryota; kingdom Metazoa; phylum Chordata; class Mammalia; order Artiodactyla; family Balaenopteridae; genus Balaenoptera; species Balaenoptera borealis. The sequence continues at coordinate 44,915,564 of NC_138879.1, read as the reverse complement.
CTGATAATGGACTGGTATCTAGAATACACAAAGAACTTAACAACCTCAAATGTCCAGAATAGGCAAATCTAGAGAGACAGAAAGGTTAACAGTTGCCAGGGGAAGGGGGAAGGGGGAATGGGGAGCGATTTGCTAATAGGTATGAGGTTTCTTTTGGTGGTGATGAAAATGTTCTAAACTTAAAATGAAAATTTACTCTGTGAATATATAAAAAAAATTTAAAAATTAAATTGTACGGTTTAAGTGGGCAAATTGCATGATGTGAATTATATCTCAAAAAAGCCATTTTTTAAAAAGCAGGTAATAATAAACACAAAGTTCAGGATAGTCATTTTCTCTTGGCAGGAGAAGTAAGGCAGAGAGATGGAGTCGGATGTATTCTAAGGGCAGCTTCAACAGTGTTGATTTTATCTTCTATTTCTTAGGCTAGGTTGTGGGTTCATGGATACTTTTTTATTATTCTTCATAACTTCAATCACATATCTTTTATATATATCAATATTACATTTATTTGTTTGTTTAAAGAGCACAGGCCTGGGTGAAAGCTCTTTTCTACCATTTGTTAGCTAGGAAGCTTGAGGCAAGTCATTTAGACCTGCCTGAGGGAAGTCATTTAGACCTTTCTGTAGCTTCCTCCTCTAAAAACAGGGACACTATCATGTACCTCCTTATGTTTATAATAAAGAAATTCTTAGCGTTTCTTTAAAGTAGAAGTTATTATTATAAAATCCAAGTGAAAATCCACTATACTCTCACCTCACTGTAATAACCATTGTTGGTAGATATCCTTTCAGACTTTCCTGGAACATATGAGTAAATTTTTTTTTATATTTTAAGGGGACAATCTTTGACATTGATTTTCACTTAATAAATTGTGAGCATCTTTCAAAGATAACCACTTCACTATTCATAGACATTTAGGTTGTTTTCAATCTGGGGGGATTTCCCCTAGTTTTTTTGTTTTTTCTTTTAGACATTTTTTATGGTATATTTTACCAAACACACATCTTAAATTTCTACACAGATAAATCTGATGTTCTTGTCTTACTTTGAAGTCAAGGTAATATACTATTCCCCTTCTAAGATGATTAAAAACAGTTATCCATATTTTCTTCTTACTTTTTGGCTTTATTTTTTACATTTAAATCTTTAATCCACTTGGACTTTATGAATAGGGATCTAACTTCATTCTTCCCCACCACTGGCTAAACACCCCAACAAAGATACAAAATAAACCAGTGATGTGCTGGAGCTAGCTCATACTGGCTCCTGAGAGACTGTCACATTTTCTGGAATTTTGCAAAGCTGACAGTGAAAAATTGTCAAAAACTGTCAAAAATTAAATTATATAAACTTACAATGAAATAAATTATATTTAAAATAAAGGTAATAAATACTGAGAAATCATCATTCCTAATTATTTTATTATGATTTATGCTTTTATGGTTAACATCTACTTTACCTGTATGGTGAAAACAGTTTACAATGGGTGTGCTACAGTGTTTCTTTTTCCAATTCAGCGTTTAGTGACTTCAGGTTGCTAGCTTGAAACTGGCCATTACAGGAGTATTAGTATTTACACCACAGAAATTGGCAAGCCCTACAAACTAGAGCTTTTTTATTTTTCAGAGAACCTGTTGTTAAACGTATACCAGCACACCACAGAAATGGGCCTTTTTTTCTCACTAATTTTAAAGAGGATCTCTAGTACACACTAATCTGCCATTTACTCATAAATTTATAGAACAGCATAAGGAGCTTAGTATTTTTTTTTTTTTCTGTGCTAGCATCACAGACTGCTTTGGTATGTTTTGATATATTAGATGACACTTTAGACACAGTTTCTATTTTTCTAACATGAGATCACAGCACTGCATTGAGAATGTATTTTTCCTAAACAATTCAACAGCATTCTTATTTCAAAGTAGATTATAAAAATAAAGGACTATTTTGGTGAATAGTTGGTTATTGTATGTTATTTTTAGTAGGGCTCTTTACTCTTAAGAAGAAAATCCAAACACAAAAAACCAAAATCACCACCATGGGGTAGTCTAAGAACCACTCTGTTTTCTCATAAAAATTCCTCATTGCACGAGGAAGTAGGGATCTATGTAATGGCAAGAGCCAGTGGTAGTACTCTTCTTCGACAGTCACCATGACATACAAACTTAGCATTAGCAACTTTCAGCTTAACAACAAAACACTTAATAAGTACCCACCAAGGACAATGTTAGGCTCTGGAGACGCAAATGAAACATGGTCCCAGCTTTTGAAGCTCTCATCATTTTTAGTGGATCAGTGGGTAGAGAATGTGTCTTAAGTGACTACAAGCATTTGCTTTGATTAGTACTGACAGGGAAAGAGACAGAAACAGATGGATTTTCATTTGCCTTCTAAGAACAAGCATTTACCTTAAGAGGAAAAAAAAAAATCGAGGTATTTAAAAAAAAAAAGTCTGCCCACCTACAGAGACAAGCTGATGTGTATTGGTAACTAGATCTTCAGCACCTACACCAGTTAAACATCACAATGTCCCTATTTTAATGTCTTTCCTGCTGAGGTACTTTAAGAAGTCAGTGATTTATTTGCAGATACCACTATCAACTGCCATCAAGTAAACCAGTATCTGCTGCATATATCTTTCTTACCTGTCACAGGCCATTTAGATTTGAACTCCAGCTACCTCATTCTCGGTGTTTATGTTATGAAACTACGTAATGTAATAGCTGGGTGGACTCAAACAACCCACTTTTGCACGTAAACCAAAAGACTTTACTTTTAAAGACTTGCTGTCTGTTTGGGGTTTCTCATTAACAAAGTATCTTGTATCGTAGCCCAAGGAGCAAACACAGCAGCTGCCCTTTTCATATACACAGTTGTGGCTTGATATACACAGTGACGATTTCAACCATTTCTAATCACTAATATTTTAAACCTTAAAATTTATTTCTTAGGAATTTGTGCTATATATGGAAATAATCATTACCCTTTGGGAAACAATGTCTCATTTACTGAAAATGAGTTTAACAAAGGAATTATTTGGTACTGAAAAATACAGAGCAGTGAATTGGGTGACACAAACCACAACATCATCGGCTCATGTGACTTTATTAGGGTAATTTCCTTAAAAAAAAATATATAGTAACTTAAAATTTAGCTTCAACAATGTAATATCCTCAGTCATGTCCTCTGTCATAAAATTGTGAAACCAGATCTTAGGTTCTTATTTTGAAAATGTCCCTTAACTCCCAATCTGAGATAAATACCACAAAAAAGAAAAACTTTGCAGAATGGAATATTTCTATTCTGCCTGAAGCCTAGTTTTGACTGGTATGTTTCAGTTGCACACTTGATTCACACTGAATTTTGTTTTAAGTATTAAGAGAATAAATAGCATTCCAAAAGTCACAAGCTTGAAAATTTCCAGTTCGTTCTCTAGTTGGAGACCGTACAAAACTTATTACATGGAACAGTGAGTTGATGCAGTGACCATAAATTTCTTAACACTGTAAGTCTAAATTTAATTGAAACCCAATCTCAGCAAGTTCTGTAAAAATAGCCTCAAAGTAGATAAAGCAAAAGTCACAAAATGTTAATTTAGAAGAATGGTTTATGGGTATTATTATTGTACAATTCTTTCAAGTTTTCTGAGGTTTAAAATTTTTCAAATTTTACAGAACATGATTACATACATGAAAAGAGTGAGCTGTTTTCCACCAAAAGCCTTGTAGTTCATGACATTAAACTTTTACCAGAAACCTTAGAGTCACCGGCACACAAAAACCAAACAACAGAGTATTCTAAATACTCTATTTTTTTTTTTCAGAAGCATTGTTCCTGGTTTCATTTATAGAGTTTTTGTTTTATATTTGTTTTGTTTTGCTTTTAGAAAAACACTTCCTCCATTTTCAACAGGCATTAAGTTGGACAGGTATCATGGTAAAGTAGCAAAGGTTCTGGCTCAGCCTCTTACCAGCTGCATGACCTTGAACAATTCTCTTAGCTTCTTTCTTTGCATCTCAATTTTCCCACTTATAAAATGAGGCAGTTACACTAGATGCATTCTAAAGTATCTTCCAACTCTATAATTCCTTTCAGATAGAGCTCTAGGCTTGTGAGAATGAAAAAATTAGCCCTCAAAAAAAAAAAAAAAAGGCCAAAAACCTACCTTTGTAATGTTAGTGAAACAAATAGGATACAAAATTGTAAATATACAATGTAATAATCATGATCCCAACGCTAACATTACAAACACACACATTCCAGATTTAAAAAATTGAAAAAAAATTTACACCAAAATACTATTAGTGGCTATCTCTGAGTTGTAGGTTAAAAATAACTTTTTGGTATCTTCCAAGTTTCCTACAACAAACATATTATTACTTTGATAACAGAGTGAAAGGAGGGAGTTGAAGAGCAAGGAAAAACCCTTCTCTTATGTGCTAAGGGAAATTTTACCTTTGGAAGGCATTCTAGAATCTGAATGAATTTTTCAAAAACAGTTGGGTGTTAATCTGAAAAAAATCTCTGGTAGAGTCACTTACTTGATACCTGTCAACAATCATTCAAAAGCTGTTAGTTACATGCCCTAGGTTAGTAAACTTAAGGAGGTACTGCATTTTTTCACACGTACTGAAACTGGTAATAACAATGATAGCTAACATACACGCATTGCCAAGCACAGTTCTAAGACCTTACATATATATTGATTCATTGAACCCTCACAACAACCCTATGAGATAGATATACCATTATTTACTATCCCCATTTTACACACAAAAACCAGAGGTTAAATAATTTGCCCACAACTAATAAGGGGTAGAGTCAAGATTTAAATACAGGCAGTCAGGGCTTCCCTGGTGGCTCAGTGGTTGAGAATCTGCCTGCCAATGCAGGGGACACGGGTTCGAGCCCTGGTCTGGGAAGATCCCACATGCCGCGGAGCAACTAGGCCCGTGAGCCACAACTACTGAGCCTGCGCATCTGGAGCCTGTGCTCCGCAACAAGAGAGGCCACAACAGTGAGAGGCCCGCGCACCGCGATGAAGAGTGGCCCCCGCTTGCCACAACTAGGGAAAGCCCTCGCACAGAAACGAAGACCCAACACAGCCATAAATAAATAAATAAATTAAAAAAAAAAATTCTTTAAATACAGGCAGTCAGTCTGTCATCAGAGGACAGGCTCTTAACTATTAAACCATCCTGTCCCTTTGTACTTAAATGTTGTCCTTTGCAGGTCATTCTTTAACTTCCTTTGCTCTCAAAGTTCGTCTAAACTACTTTTCTTCAACCTGAAAAGAAACAATATTTAAGTACTGGGATAAAAAAGACTGGCCAACCTTTTAACTTGCAAGCTTAAAATTATGATTCATTTCTAAGTCATTACTTCAAAGGTACAGGAAGTATAACTTAATCTCCACACATATCACCAGGTAAACAATATGATAACATCTGAGGAATTAAATACGTGGCATTAATTACTAAGTTAAAATTGGAATGTTTTAATAAAGACGCTTTATTGACGCTAATCTGTCCTCATGAATCTTCTGTGAAAAGAGCCCCTAAAACCAATTGTTGTACCTTTCTAAAATTTCTATTTTATTGAAATGACATTTTAAACCATGTTGTAATTAGTTTGTTTTTTAAAAGAATGCATCAATATTTATTTTGAACACTGGCCTTAGTACACAACCAGTTATCTTCACAATAACCTCAAATACTATAACATGCAGAACCTGGGAAAGCAACACAAACGAAGCCAACCAATTCAACATAGTTGAAGGTTCTCACCTAATTCTTAGGCAATTCAAACCCAAACCAAGTATACATGTTTCTCTTTTTCTGCACAGTACCATTACCTGTCAATTTTTATGGTTTCTGGGTTACTTTTACTAAAGCTCAAACTTCCCCACATCTGTATTACTAAATTTCTAGCCCTGTCAAAGTAAATATAGAAAGCAATAGTTTCCTATTTTAAAAAATTAAAAAGAGAAGAAGTGAGAAAAAAAAAACTTTGCATCAGGCTGCCTGTTAACTTAGATGTGCAATGAGACAATCACCTGATAATTGCACCCTTTGGGTGCTTCTGTACTGGTAAGATAATACAGAGAAATAAAGTCACCTGGTTTATTTCAATTTACTTACACAATTTGCAAATCTGTAGCTCTCTGCCATGGTACATTAAAAAAATTAGCATGTAAGAAAAATCACCTGCTTATGTAAATTGAGGACGGTTTTTATCCACGCAGACAGAAAAAAAAAAAATGGCTGCAATCTGGGTCAAATGACTAATTTTATCCATTTGTTCAAATGTCTCTCTTCACCTTTTCTCTGTAGCTCGGAGCAAGAATTTTAGGTCAAGGAACGGATAAACAAAAAGTTTCTGTGTTGTCCATTCCCCTGTAAGAAGTTTGCTGCCTCACACTACTGGGCTCTATATTACTTAAACTGAAAACAAGACTGAGAACTTTATCTAGATAACAAAACCACAACACTGAGAGGAAAGAAAAGAAATCAGTGGAGGATATCTGATCCAACTGGGAAGGAAAGCAAAAATGGCAAGGATCAAGTACCAATTTTACCTTTTGCTACTTTAGGCAAACAGGGCTTCAGGAAAGGAAAATACTCCAAATAATTCAGGGCAGGCAGGACAACTTCTCTACAAAGAACATTATTCCACTTTGCTCTATAAACACACCCTGTCAAGTTGTTCTGAGTCTGACATAAGTTAGATGAATGCGTTCTTGGTCATTTAACGACTACCTTCCCAGCATTCGTTGCTGGAATTCATCCCTCCCTCTTATAACTGACTCCATCTCCCGGTCCAGGGGTGGACCTGACTGATCCAAAAGTAACCTTATCCCCACTAACAGTGACTGGTTCAGAAATGAGTAAACAACCCAATAAAGGCCAATGAGACTCTAGAACTGGGCAGGTCAATAAGGTAGTCAGTAGCCCCATGGCTACTGAACACTTGAAATTTGGTTAGTCCAAATTGAGAAGTGTTGTAAGCGCTAAGAGACACACTGGATCTTGTACATTTTGTATGAAAAAAGGAATGTAAAATATCTAATTAATAATTTTTATAGCAATAACATTTGAAATGATAATATTTTGGATATATTAAGTAAAATAACTACTAAAATTAATTTCACCTGTTTCTTTTTACTTTTTTAATGTAGAAAATTTTAAATCACATTATGTGGCTTGCATTATACAGTTGACCCTTGAACAACTCGAAGGTTAGGGGTACTGACCTCCCCCACCCAGTGCAGTCAAAAATCCATGCATAACTTTTGACTCCCCCGCAAACTCAACTTCTAGTAGCCTATGGTTGACTGAAAGGAAGCCTTACTGATAGCATAAACAGTCGATTAACACATATTTTGTATGTTATATATATTATATACTGTATTCTTACAACAAAGTAAGCTAGAGAAAAGAAAATGTTATTAAGAAAATCACAAAGAGGAGAAAATACTTTTGCAGTGCTATTTACAAGATGAATCATCTGTCAGTACCTATATCAATACTGTCTTATATGATACAAAACACTGTAGATATTATACGTATCACTAACACTAGATGTCCAAAATGAAAAGATAACATGAAAAAGAAATTAATATTTATTTACAGGTATAACTAGTCATGCATTGATAACAAAGAAGCAGCAATATGGTAGCTTTATGGTAGGCTAGTTTAATCAATATGAGTATTGGAAACATTGTTACATTCTTTAAAAAGCCAGTTACCTGTGATGATAGGCTGATATAGTTTCTCCAACTCTGAGTAAATGAGGGGGGGCAGGGAGCATACTGGATGTTAATGTAATTCTTTGAAAGCAAAGTTATAAAAGAGTAAGAAAACTAACACACTGTTAATTTTATATTAAACATCCTTCACCTTATGCCTATGTAAGGATAGACTAGTATCTACATATATTTTATGCATTCATGACACCTTTTACTTAATGTTTTGGATATTTCTAGGCTATGTGGTTTGTGAGTTTTTTCAAATTGTCACAAATCTCTAAGAAAGTTTCCAATATACTTATTTTTAAAAATCTTCATATTAAGTAGACCCTCACAGTTCAAACCCATGTTGTTCAAGGGTCAACTGTGTATCTAGGGACAGCGCTGCCGGCTTACTGAGGACTACTGAGGACATCTATGAAAGTGCTCCCTTCCTACTGTGGAAGAGCTTTAGGAAGTCGAGCTCCCTCTATCTCTGGGCATTGTATGCCCTAAACTGCTAAAGCCTTAAAGCTGTGATACAGCTCTTTTTCTGGGAGATCCATCTGCAAACTAGTAAATTCCCAACGTAAATTCAGAATTTCAAAGATTCGTAAAAACAAAACATTTTAAATCAACTTGCTAGTTAATGTAAGCACTGGTAGGCAAATCAGCTTACCTGGTTACTCACAAAAAAAGACAAAATACTTAATATTAGACTTTATTTAAGTATTTAAAAATCACTCCAAATATTTAGGAAGGCAAGCAAATAAGTCTAAAACATTAAAAAGGGAAAGTACTATCAGGAAAATAATACCAAATTTATTTTGAGGAAAAAATTGATTGCCCATTTGCAAATGGGCAGGCCCTTCACAACTGCACCACAACATGTATAATCATTACCAATAAGTCAGTAACAGGAGAAAGTGAGTCTTTTGGACAAACTGCACACTTAAAATCTGATCCCAAATTTGAAAACTCTATGTAAGTCATCACACTGGAAAAGGGTTACATTTACCTCATCCTACCTTTAAACAAGTTGACAAGCTATTCAACATCTGGAGTCCTGAAGAAAGTTGTCTTGTGGTCACTAGCAGAATCTATTTGCCCAAAGTAATGCCAGAATGCTTTACAAATATTAATGCAATTTTATAATATAAACTTAGGAAGCACAGGATTTTATAAATGAGGAAACCAAGACTCAGAAAAGTCAAATAACTTTATCAAGGTCATAGAGTTGTTGGTACCAAGGCAGGGACCAGAACCTTGTCTCCTAACAAATTTAGTTAGTACTTTATTACCCTGTCATTTAAGAAAAAGAATCCTCCCAAGGAAATGGTGCCTTGAATATGATAAACATCAAGTTCCCTGGTTTATTAAACTATAAATAACAACTTGGGATTTGGGAGAATTTTATTAACAATAAAAGTGCTGCTAATGCTGAAGACATTCTTTAGAAACAAATATATATATATATATATATATATATATATATATATATCTCAGAGGGGGAAAAAAATCATACAATCATTCTCTCATGTGCCATCAACGATCTGCTTGCTAAATTCAATGGCCTTTTTCCACCCTCATTTTGATCTGCACCAAAGATCACTCCCATCGTCCTAACAATCTTCTGCTGTGCGTAGGTTGTCAATCTATGCACTATGAACATATTTTCCTATCTGACTGCCCTTAGTTCCACCTCCAATAATTTCTTCCACCTACAACTGAGAACATTCCCTAAGGCTCAGACCTCAGCTACCTCTACTCTTCCATTTACATATCTTAAAAAAAAAAATCAATCTGAACAAGTCACTCTCTTACTTAAAAACTTCCAATGGTTGCCATTCCTAATGTTTCAAACTTTTTCATTATTGCCCGCCCCCAGGAGCGTTTTCAGACATTTTCCCCCTTAACTGCCCCCCCCATGAAATTTTAATACCATAGGTATGTTGTATATCTGTTTATGTACTGTATGTATATACGTGCTTTACTCATAAAAAGAGTAAGTTTTTTTTGCCCCTCTCCCACGTACCAATGGTGTCTCATCTCTTCAGCAGGACACTCCAACCTCTTCAGGATCTAGCTCAAGCTTGTGTCTCCACCCTTATCTCCTATCACCTTCAGCAACTCAAGCCCCGTGAGTCCCCCTCACAAGGGCCCATCCACCCATAATGCCCTTCCCCGTTGTTGACTCTCTCATTTGTTTGTTTGTTTTTTTTTTTGACTCTCTCATTCTTAAGACTCAGTAGTTGAAGCATCCATACCTTCCACAGAAATTCCTCCTCTGTATTCCCAGGGAGTATCTCTATTGCTGCATTTATGGCAGTGAATTACAACTATCCATTTACAAATCTCTCTCCCCCACTAGATCATAATCTCCTTTAAATTCTTATCATCCAGCACAGTGCCTGGCAAACAGTCAACACACAGTAAATGAGTATTATAAGAACAAGTGAAAATAATTTGTCCTTATGTTTTTGACAGTTTCAAATATAGTTTCAATTCTCCATCAAGACTCCCTGAGAGCAGGGATGTATCACTTCTCATACTCTTTATTTAACTGTAAGCTCCTTCAGGGCAATACTGTGACTTAAACATCTTTATATCCCAAGCACAGTACAGATAACAGCAGAAACTTGAAACAGGTTTGCTAAATTATTAATAGAGCTAAATATCCTCATTAGTGCCTCCAACAGTGCTGGTCTGTAGCAGGCTGACAATAAAAATACTTTGACTAGTGACTTCCAACATTGTCAAAACCTTCCATATGATTCAATTAGCCAAACTAATTCAAAACACAGATGTGAAACTGGGTTTAGGTAAAGAGCACCGATCATGATCAAAGGCAGAATTCCCTGTACAGAGTCCCTCTACTCACACCATTACAATTAACTATTAAAGTTGAACTCAGTATAGTTTCCTTAGAAGTCATCCTTTCATAATGCCAAAGTGCCAGAATTTTTTCTAATGTCTCCTGGCTAGGTACCTTAGAACTACCGACTAGGCCTATGAGGACTTGTCACGTGCTTATTCACAGTATTACAGCTGTTGCCTCAGGCACTCTTTGTTACCCCCAAGCAACAAAAGGATCAAACTGACAAGCTATTTTAGTTAGGAAATCATTGTTGATCTGCATTAGATGACCCAATCAACAAATAATTCACGTGAGTATTATGGAAGCACAGGGAATCATAAGTAAAACCCAAATATAATCTTATAATGGAAAGAGCTTCTACCCAATGACTTCTTTCTGTTTGGTTGGATGACAAATGGAAAAGTTTCTTTGGCTTTGACAATTCCCATCAAAGAAATCAAATCTGCATATTAAGGAAACTTACAGTAAACAAACAGTTGATTCTTAAACTGCTAGGACATCAACAAATCTAATAAAAACCACCAAGAATAGACACTCAATTCTACATATAGAAGTCAGTGAAACTCTAATGCTCCAAGTTGTGAAAATAATGAAATATTCCAGCACTCCATTAGAAGATGGCTTTTTATATCAAGGAACAACAATGCTACAGTTGCCTAAGCTTTGAGGATTAAATCCCAGAACTTGAGACGCAAATAAATATTCAGTTAACGTACTTTGCAAATATTCTTCTAGCATAGCACATGAAAGGGAACTATATCTACCCCTATTTCTTTTTCAGGACATGCACCAGTGGTACTAACTGACAGCTAAAAAAGATGCATGTAATTTTGAGGGATATTGTTGTTTTAGCTTGTTTGAAAAGGCAACTCTTTCTGAAACGTATTTTTTTAGGAAAAAAATCATCTTTTTTTCTTTTAAGCTGATATTCAATAGCAGAACATGACATTTCTCCCTAAGAATACAATGAGTTTCTTCTGTTGTGTTTTGGTTTTGTTTAATTTTTGGTTTTTGAATAAAATCTGCATAATCTTGTCCAGGAGCACAAGTACAAAATGACTTCCAGTGTTACAGGCTATGGAGTTTCTCTCGCCAAGAAACCAGTTCAATATCATTAGACTGTGTTACTTTTATTTTCTCTCTTTGCCTCCTCTGCTTTATGACAATGAACCTGCAGTTTCTAAAAGTAAGTTCGTTTGTAGTTAAAACTAACAATATAGATTTCCACATTTCTAGTTTCACACGGATGCTTTGTTATGTCTAGAAGAGCAACCGTTTCCTTTTTATGGTGCAGGCTCTGCTTCTTCAAAGCTCTTTTCACAAAGCAGACCCCCCCCAAAGAATCCAGCTGTGGCTGTTAATCTTGGCTGATAGAGAAACTTCTCAATACTACAGATTCTCAACCTGTAAAACACAGTTAATAACAGAATACACTTTAGTATACCACTCTTTCTGATGCAACTAACTCCAGCGTTTTCCCAAAATTATTCCAAAAGCATTCCCCATTTTTCCAAATTATATTTTGCTATTTGAGGAGTAAGAGGACGAGAGAAAACATCAGAAAATACATGATGCCTCTAATTTCCACAAGATGAGCAAGCTAGACAATCTCTGCCATGCATAAGGATTTACACTGAATAATTTTTGATTAAATCACACATATTTCCCCTGCCTCACTGGGATCTTCTTTAACAATTCACACCTTTTCATCCAAACACAAGTAAAATGAATTTCTACTAAAGCTGAACTTTGACAATAAGGATGTCCTTCATTTCTTACATTCTGAGAAAAAAAAAATTAATGTCCTTCCAGGCATGGAAATCCATACTTTCTAAAACAGTACAGATGATCTGGCTAAACACCTACCAAGTCCATACAAACATGTATATTATGGTTTCTTATGCATTTGTTTTTAATTAATTGAGAGAATAGGACAGAATATTTTACCTTAACTCTAAATTCAACCCTCCTTACTTCCCTGGCATATAGCACAACTAAGGGGACACTCTATGGTATTTAAAGTCATGCCTCCAAAAAATAGTCTGCATGTTGATTTTACCTGATAAATCTGATCTTATGTGAAGCCATTTCTATGCACATTTACACAAGTTTGATTCTCCTACCAAAAATAACCACAATAAAAACCAGCTAACATTTATTGAGTGCTTACCGTGTGCTAGATAGTGTACTCATTGGTTTACAAGGATTACCTCATTTAATCCTCATACCAATTGTACGAGATGGGTGCTAGTATTATCCTCACTTTATAGATGAGGAGCAGAGAGGTTAAACAATATATCAAGATCACACAGCTAGTAAGTAACTAAGTATCAGTACAGTGATGCTTAAGTTTCAAACTACTTAAATAAAAGTAACCTGCTGAAGGAATTAGAATAATAAAATTCAAAGTTCTCCAACTTTACTTGGAGTACAAAGGCAACAGACTGAATGAATCCCAGGATCTTTGATCTTTCAATTAATCAGATAAGTAAAAAACACTTATTTTATAAAGTAGACGCTTTTCCCAGACTCACTTTTATCAAGGTGGCAATATGTACCATTAATTCAATCTGATATTTTTGTCTGCCAATGTCAAAACTGCCTGGGTTTAGCGGTCCTCAAACCTTTCTCATGTGGTCAACTTCCTCCAATTCTCAAAAGCATATGCTTCACGAGCCCCTGAAGCCTTTATGTTATAATACATCTTTAAGAACAGTATAACTTACTTTCCTCTGGCAAATGTGAACTACAGACAAGAAGGTATTTACGTTATTCTCACCAAACAACTGAGGTTCCTGTTTGTGAGTTGTTTTGTGTTTTAGTTTTGCATTATGAAAATGTCCATATGGGCATTTGAAAGCCTTGTTATGTGATAAAGAAGGTCAAATTATATACAATGCTTTGATAACCCATGAACAATATTCTGTCATTGGCAATGAATGTGTCTCAGGCTACCCCATGATATTACTAGGTAAACTGGAAACCTTACTTTGAGATAAAACACAGCAGGCAGTTGTTAATGAAACCTTAATTGAACTGTCAAAGCACCACCTTTACCAGCAAGGTTATATAGGTAATTCACTACTTTTACACAACTGTCCAACACTGATAGGTTATTCCAATAGTTAAATTCAGCAGAAAGATAAATCAAGCCTGGTAGACTAAATTGTTCAGTGATAAATCTGAATGGTAAAATGCTGCATCACTTCTACAAATATCTCTCCTTGTCTACATGGAGAAACAACAATATCCCTCAAAATTATATGCAACATATTTAGCCATCAGTTAGTACCACTGGGTACATGTCCAAAAAAAGAAACGAGAGCAGATATAGTTTCTTTTCATATGCTATGTCAGAAGAAAAATACTTGCAAAATGCATTAAACATATTTGAGTCTAAGTGAATCTTATAATGCCCAAGTAGTTATATGGTGCTTTGAATTAAATGATGTATCATTAGGAGAATATTTTTATGTTCCATTTTAATCACTTTAGAAAATAGTTGTTTCAGACTCATTAGGTGCCTTCTAAATTAAAATGAAAAATTTTCGTTCAGTTAGTTAAAAAGTAAAAAAGCTCACTAATATCTTTAGCTTGGGTTTGAGAATACTAGTGCAATTCACTGTGGTTTGGTGTCCAGATCTCTAGTTTTAACAATCTTACTCACGTCATATAGCAGTCAAATTCCTATAATAAGCAATTCAGACAGCAAGTCATAAATATGTAAATATAAAAATAGAAAAGAATTTGCATACTAAAACACACACCTGGAACTCTTTCCTCTTTTTTTTCATACCAAATTGTATTTCACCTGTAACAGCTGATAAAAACATTCAATGCAGCTAAGTAGAAAAACTTGATTAAAGAACAAAGGAGGACCTGACCAGGAGATCAAATAACCAAGCAGCAAAGATGCCACAACACTGTGCTAGGTGCTGGGGTAAAAAAGAAGTACTCTAGCAGACACAGTCACTACCCTCACAAGGCTTACAAATGTAGTCAGTCAGACAGGGCAAACGCACAACAACTGGTGTACAGTGGAAGATGGCACAGAGATGGAGGTACTTCAAGTACATGGAAAGAACTCCATGGGTGGTAGAAGGGGTCGATCAATGAAAGAACCTAGAATGGATTCAAATCAAACACATTCAGATTTTCATGTATTGGTAGTTCAGAACACCCACTACCAGAATGTTTGCTGTGGGATATGTTTCAGCACTACAGTTCCTCACCTCCTTCCCCTTAAAAAAAAATTCCCTTAGCACCAACTTGAAGTTAAAACTTCTACAAATCACATCACCATTTGATAGAAATGTAGGTGAATAACATCTTTAGAACATAGTCAAGAATGCTGCAACCCATTTCCCTTTCAGCATCTCTAGTTCTTAGCACTGTATGCAAAGCACTAAAATGAAAGAGAGCATCCAGGTCTAAGAAAATCCAAACAAATTCTCAGTAAATCAATGACAAAATTTAAAGCAAGGAACGATCTTTTTCCTGCCCCCTGCCCCCCCAGCTTTGAAATCCTCAAGGGTTGGACACGGAACAGCAGTTCACAGTGCAGTCCCTGAGGATAGGATATGGAAGGGATGAGAGGAAGGCAAGAACAGGCAGGTCCCTGAGCAGAGACTGAAAAGGCACCATTACCGTCTGCATTCTTTCCCACCAGGAATCCCACACACCTTGGAGAACTTGCTGGGAAAACACTGGACTTCACCAGTTTAAAAAAAGACGGATCGGATCATTTAGTAGCCTAGTTTATAAAATCTGAAATGTAAATAAAGATGGCCAGATATAATGCAAAAATGAAACATGTCAATTATAGCCTGAAAAGCAATGACGAAAGGAGACATTTACCAGGCTAGTTCCAAAGAGTTCGTTTTCCTGTGGTGATGGGGGCTTTTCTATACATTAACAAGAATCTTTTCCCTTTTTAAATCGAGGTGTAGTTGAAGGAATCTATTTTTGAAGCACTGAAAACATCAATTCATCTATCCACACCAGAATACTTAATCCTTGGGGGGGAAAGCTCAGTTAACTCTAGTTTTGAAAGAAATAGGACCCTACAATGATAAATACATTTTGTTATAAACTACTAATCTTCCTAAGAAGGACAAATACACAAAATGTTGCATTTAAGAAGCCCTCGGACTTTAAAAAGTATACTAGCACTAGCAAAAGTAGAGAAGTTTCATGTTTAAAAAGTATACTTCCTACTACAGCAACCAACCAAGGGATAACAGCAACTTACAAGCCACTAAATGACACTAAAACATTACACTGAATGTGGGCCACTGCACAGTTACAGTCTACTGACCTCAATTGTGGTACTCATGTGTGATGCTATATTTAATGCATTCTTATCAAAAGACTAAAGCTACATACTTCCCAACTGTAGCTTTATGGTTTAAAATAAACCACTCATGCAATGACTTAACTGGTTCAATTATGAACCTTATCTTCCTTCTGGGGATCAGGATCACAAATTAAGGAATGAAAAGACAGAAAGAGCAAAGTAGTTATGCAACGTATACCCCAATGACAAGACTATTATAAAGAATCCAGTTTGGGTCGGTTGTGACATTTGCTGCAATTGGGCAACTGATTCAAACTAAATCAAACATGAGAGATGGCCAAGGTCTGTGTAGAAATAAGCATTCCATGCATTCATCTATTTACTGAATCTCCATTCAGTGGCTTGCTTAGGTTCTACACAATAGGTTTGGTAGACAACAAACTTATGTGAGTTACTCAACAGAGGGTGCTCCACCAAAGCTGTTCACGACTCCAAAGCACAAGCCTAGATAACCAATGCCATCAGGCCTCTTTACCAGGTAAGGAAGGGTGACTTCCTACAGTTGAGCTGAGAAGCTTGTTCCACTTGGGTTGACATGGAGAAAACCATGAGAAAGGACTTGCCCAACGACAAGCATGAGAAGACACCAGGAGAAGCTGTGTTTTTCTTTGGATACTCACCAGACGACACCAAAGGCTCCATATCCAATAGGTCTATCCGGCTCAATATCCAGCTGCTGTTGTGGATGATGCGAGTGCTGATGATGGTGCGCCTTAACTGTGGCAGCTGCGGCAGCCTGTACCTGAGCTGGGGCTGCTGCAGCCGGTCCAGGAGCCTGACCCGGTGCCGGTGATGGGAAATACGGCTGCTGCTGCCCAGGGTTTAACATGGCTGCAGCTGCGGCCGCTGCTGCGGCTGCCGCAGCTGCCGAGGAGGTATGCTGCTGTACGGGGTGGACAGCAGCAGCCGACCCGGGATGAAGATGGTGCTGGGGGTGGTGGTGGTGGTGAAGGTGAGGAGGAGGGAGGTGTGGAAGGTGGTGGTGATGGTGGTGGTGGTGCCCTGCTGCTGCCGCAGATGTACCGCCATTGTAAGCCGCCATCATTTTTGCGTTGGCTCTTGCGCCACAAAGAGACATTCAAAAAAAAATGCCCTTTGATTGGAAAGCAAACTGGGTCAAGCTGTCATTTGGCCATTTAAAAATGAAGAAAAAACCCACTCACTCCACCTCCAAAAACATGGAGCGTAAGTGGCTTTATGTCTTCATCAGTCAATCCAGACAAGTTAGAGGATCTTGGTGTTTAATTTGGGGGTGAGTGTGTGTGGAAGGGTGTGGGTTGCCCCCAAAAATAAAAGAGAACAGAAAAAGAAAAAGAAAAAGGAAAAAGGGACCCCTTCCCCCCAGGTTTCCTGCCACAAGCGGGTACTAAAACTCCATCCTTAATTCGGGGGAGGTTCCAACTTTGAATGTGGGAATAAAGGCCAAACCTCCCGACCCCCTGAACTCCACACGCGAAAAGGATCAGGTAACACACCACCCTGGGAATCTTGTAAGAGGCTTGACTCATCTACCCCTTCCATTCCCACATCCTTTTTCAAACACCTACCACCTCAAAAATGCAACTGAAAAAAATTCCAACCACCCCAAAGTGAAAAGATGGGGGGAAATGTTCAGGGAAACTAGCTCCCCCCCTCGAACTCTCAGGCCTTCCTACATCTCCCCCTACTCCTCGTCAGGTTGACCTGATTGGAAGGGCGGGGGGGGGGGGGGGGGTACTAAACTTTCCCGAACAGAAAAGAGCCAGGGAAGGAGGCAGGAGGGACAGAGTGAGCAGAGGAGGCGACAGGGCAGGACAGAGAGGAGAAAGAGAACCGGGGCAAAGTAAAGGTAAGGAGGTGCGGGGAGCAATGAAAGAGAGGTGGGCAGCACTCGGACGCCCAGACAGAGGGAACCGCCCCGGGAGGAGGTTAGGGTCCCGGGGCCAAAGAATGGGAGCCCCGGGAGACGGGCGGGGTGCAGTCGAAAGCGGGCTGACTCCTGCCCCCGCCGCCGGCTGCTTCTGCTGAGGAGGGTTGGGGGGGAGAGCGGGTGGGTCCCCCCGCGCGACGGCCCCCACAGGGCTCAAGGCTGCTCCGTCTCCCCCCCTCCCCCCCACCCGGCTTCCGTCCCCGCGGCCGCTTTCTCCTCAGCCGCCGCGGCCGCTTTCTCCTCGAGCCGCCGCCTCTTCAGCCGCCGGTGCCGCCGCGGCCGGACTCACCTCCCCTAGCAAAGCCGGATAGAGCGGAGCCAGCGGCGGACACGCGCAACCAGCCGCCGAGGCCCCGCCCCCGCCTCACACTGACCGGCTACCCTAGCCAATCCACGCCCACCTGTCCGCGTCCGCCTCCAATCCCGGGCCGGGAGCTTCAGACAGGCGCACTGTTCGGCCAGTGGCGACAGGGTGTGGGTCTCCTGGGGAAATCCCGCCCCCGACCCGGGATGGGCAGATCGAAAGACCAATCAAAAGGCAGAGTTGGGCCTGACCGACAAGACCAAAAGCGAATTAAACACCAAAGATCTCCGTGACATTTTCTTTCGCCTCTCTCTTTTCTTTTTCTTCTTTTATTTTTTTGGCAGGAGCAGGAAGCTGCGTGCTAATCCCGCCTGCAAAAGCTGGAAGAGAGGGGTGGGACGAAAGAACCAATCGTGAGCCGGGGACCAAGAACAGAGCAACCAATCATTGGCTTGAAGAGGAAGTGGGCTGAGACTGGGACCAGATAGACACTTGATTTGACAAATGGAAAAAAAGACTGATCTCGGTCCCACCCTTCAGGTCTCCTATAGGTCAGGATTGCGGCGAATTCCCTGTCATATCAGCGACGATCAAGGGGCGGGGCCAAGTGTAAGGGGTGTGGTCTAAAGAAGGGGGCGGGACCTAGATGAAGAAGGCGGAGTCCAAATCATCCATTGATTGGAATCATCTACTACCCCTTTTAAAAACATCACAGGTGTGGAGAAATAGGAGCAAAAGGGGATGTCGAGCTTCAGAAACTCAACCAAGGTTACTCAACAAGACAGTCACTGAAGAAACTCAGTAGACTGACAGTTCATAGCCAGTTCATAGCTGGTCCTCCATGGCTAATCCTCATAGTGTCAGAAAGACGCGTTATTTCGTTTTCACAACTACACGCTCATTGAACGATAGGGCTATTGATACTAATTAAGACAACAAAAGTAATAAACTTAACCACAAAGACTAATTTTCTCCCATATTTTCTAATAAGTTCTAGTCATTGAAATCTTACTAAAATAACATCTTTCACTTTCACATAACCTCACTTATCTTAATTTACTTTTCTTTAAAAATATGAAATAATAAGCTTACAGTACTTTACCCTTAATAAAACTGTGCACTCAATCCTGGAAATCATCATTGATTCCTCTTTTGCCTGCCCACTCCTCCCCTTCTAATCAATCATCAAGTCTTAAACGCTTTTGAACACTTCTAAACACACACACACCCTTCTCCCCAGTCACCACAGTGTTACCTAAACGCATGCTACTAGCATCTTTAATTAACGCATCTCCCTGCTTTCAGGCTAGCTCTCCTCTAATCCATCCTCCACTGAGAGCACTGCAATCTTTTAAAAATACAAGTCTGACCACACCCCTACCCTTGAAAAACGTCAATAAGTCTAAATAGCCCAGCTAGATCTGGTTCCCGCCTTCCTCAGCAGCCTTATCTCTCACCTGCACCCTCTATACTCCAGACATTCTGAATTTCTTTCAGTTCCTCAAATGGTTTGTTGCCTCCAAGGCTTCATGCATATCTTCAGCTCCAAACACTCCCTACTCCACTCCTCTAACTTATAGTTCAGGTCTTCACTTTTTTTTCTGGAAAGCTTTCCCTAACCCTGTGGTAGAGTATGTGCTTCTGTTATATAGATATATAACAAGGCACTACCTCCCTCATAGCACTGAGAACTTTTTATTTTTTAATTGTTTACTGAGTTTGACTAGGACAGAAAACTTGTCTGTCTCACTCTGTGATATGCCCGGTTCCTTGGGCAGAGTCTAAAAGGTGAAGGTAATAAAGATTTGCATGCGTTTCTGAGAACAGAAGTGGGTACCAGTCCAAGCTCTGTTATTCACTAGCTTTATGACTTAGGCAATTGAACTTTTCTGAGTTTCAGTTGCCTCGACTGAAAATGAAGGTAATAATATATGCCTCATCAAGTGGAGTTGGGGATTAAATTAAGGTGATACATGTTAAAGTTCCTGGCAATATATGTTCATTCTCTTTCAATCAGAATCTTGGGGGTGGGGGGCAGGAATCTGTTTAATAAGCCCTCCGGGTGATTCTTACCTGCACTAAAGTTTGAGAAGCACTGGCCTAGAGGAAAGGGGCTGAGTCAACTTTACTTTTCTGTATCTAGTATAGCACCTGGCACCTAGAAAGTGCTCAATGCATGTGAAATAAAGAAATACATCCAATTCACCAGAAAATTATTGCATATGAAGAGCTATTTATTCCTGCCACAAATATTTACTGAGCACCGACTCTATCTAGGCATTGTGCTAGGTGCAACAATAGGGGAAGGGAGACACAAATTAACAGTCTGCCCTTCAGGAAGGAGCTCTAAGTCTGGTGCAAGAGTTTCCAAAATGGTGTGTGCACACACCAAGCGGTGCACCAAGCGGAGCCATTGGGCTCCAAAAAGAAATTAGTACAACTTCTATTTCTGCTTATTTTTTATTTCATCTTTTTAAAGTGTCCATTTTGTCAGTGTTTTATAATGTACATAATATACAGTTGTGTACATGTATATTATGTATAAATAAATAAAATATGTAAATTGGGGATTTACGCTCCAAAAATTTATTAAAAATATTGGGAAATCACTAGTCTAGTGACTATTTAATGTCCATGATTTAGATCAGCTCTGTCCAATAGAAATATAAAGAGAGTAACATAAAAAATTTTAAATGTTCTAGTAGTCACATTAAGAAGTTAAAAGAAACTAATTCTATTTGTAATTTAATATATTTTATCTAAATCAACATATCCAAAATTTGTCATTTTAAACATATAATCAATGTAAAAAAAAAGATTGTGTATATATGTGTATATATTTTGATACTAGGTCTTTGAAATCTGGTGTGTATTTTGCATTAACAGCATATCTCAACTAAATTAAAAATTCAGTTTCCTCCGTCATACTAGTCACATTTCAAGTGCTCAATAGCCTCATGTGGCTAGTGGCTATCATATTAGACAGCACAGATATAGATCATGGGTTTGAATCCCTGCTCTGCCCCTTACTAGCTGTGTGATCTTCGGCAAATTCCTTAACCTATCTTAGTCTGAATTTCCTTGTCCATAAAATAGAGAGGATCCCTTACTTCTCCAACAGTTGCGATGATTCAAATAGACAATAATGGAAAGCACAAGCCCAGGGCCTGCCCCGCTCCTCATGGGGGCAGTAAGTGGAGTGGTTATTATTAGTATTACACTCCAAGGCAAAGTGTCCTACGTGTCAGATGAGAAATACACTTCGGGGACTGCTCAGTTCATGTCCCCAGCATTCCATCCACATGAAGCCGGCCTGACAGACACTCAATTCCCCTTAAACACATCACCAGACAGTACAATATCTGGCCCTTTCCATTCTGTTCCATTTTCAAGAGCTGAGCATGATGAACGAGAAGTTGGAAGTGACTCAGCAGGATAGCACTTAAAGCCTAAAAAAAGCACGCAGGACATCAGAATGCATAAGCAGGAATAGAATGTGCAGGAAGTGGGAGGTGATCTTCCCTTTCTTCCAAGAACTGGCTCCCCCCCATGAGTTGTCTGCGGAGACTATGCGGCTTTGGGCACTTAACACTTTTGAGCTTTAGTTTCTTCATCTACTTTGAAGTAGAAAATATCTACTTCGAAGGGATATTGAGAGGATTAAATAAGGTTATGTATTAACATATGAAAGACCTAGCACAGTGCCTGACACAGATCAGCCACTCAATACAGGTAGCTTCCTTCCCACTTCTAGGTATTGGTTGTTGACCAATTTTGTTCCTGGTGTCTCCTTTCCCAGTGCTCTTCAGAGAAACGGGGCATGGTAAGAAGCTGGGACTGGGTAAGGCCAGACAAATCCAGGTTCATGTGTTGTCCAAGCCTTTTGAAGCCTTCTATCCCCAGAGCTGGGCTTCCACTCAACTCAACAACATAGCTTAAGCCCCATGAGAGCTCCCTTTGCATGTATCTGAGGACTTTGGCCTCATCTTACCCTTCTCCATCTTTCAGCCCCTGGGTGAGATATTTGTCCCAACTCCAAACCCCAAGACCAAACTTTAGCCCTGACTCATGTCCTTGGCCAGGAGAGCCAGGCAACGTTCAACACTTTCCCCCTTCCCAGATGAATCAGTGATGAACATTTTATCTTAGTTATATTAAAAAGTTTTAAATTATGTGATAAAATTGATATGTTTAACATTTATAGGTGCCCTTTGTCATTCTGACTTCTTAAATCAATAAATGAAAGTATAACTCACATGCATTGGACAT
Organism: Balaenoptera borealis; assembly: GCF_965194805.1. Classification (NCBI taxonomy): domain Eukaryota; kingdom Metazoa; phylum Chordata; class Mammalia; order Artiodactyla; family Balaenopteridae; genus Balaenoptera; species Balaenoptera borealis. Next base: position 44,893,119 of record NC_138879.1, on the reverse strand, counting down.
ACAATAAAATAAGGCATCTTTCATAATATCATATGGGAAATGTCCTATGGATCCATTTTCAGCTTGGACTCCAAATGCGATAAGATACTTTTCACTAAAAGGGCAATAGAGAGCCTTGTACAAAACTTCCACCTATCCAGTCCCAGTACATCAAGTTGCAGAGCTCAGCCTCCAGAACAGAATAAAGGTTGCCCTCCCTAAAAACCCTCAAAGACAGTGGTCCCAGGTTAGAAAGAGAGCTGCGGCCTTAAACAGCCATTCCTAGATTAGCAGGTGAAACCAAGTTCTCTAAGACCACACTGAGCACTGTGTAGGCAAAGAATAAGACTGGTTCCAATGCCTTGCTGCAAATTGGAATCACCTGGAGATGTTTAAAAATTACTGAAAGCCTGGCTTCAGTGGTGTGATGGTAAATGCTCAACACTCCGCTCTTTAGAAAGAAAGAAAAAAAAAGCCCTGATTTGTAACCCATCTCCATGGTATGAAAACTTCTACCACGGTTGACTTCAAGTTACCAGTATGACTTCACTGAAGGTGGAACTGGGATGAGATATATATACAACAGAGTCTCCCAAGGCACGTGGCAGCTGACCACTGCCTGCCATCCACCCCATTTATCTGGTATGGGGTCTGGCCTGGGCATCAGTATTTTTTAAATCTTCGCAGTAGATTGTAATGTGTTTGCAGCAAGCTTGGAGCCACTAGGCTAAGGGCCTCATAATAAAGGCCCAGAAGCAAGAAACAGGCCACTTCACTGTCTTTCAGTGAAAAATATAACTGACAACTAGATTTAATATTTGCCTCCTCATGTCAGTACATTTTCTCCCACTAGGCAAGCCTCCACAGGAAACTAAATCATTGGCAGAAGGTTGCTCAGTGGGCATGGTCTCAGGGCACAGGGCGGAGGCGTGGAGGGGAGGCTGGTGGGACATCTGAAGAGCCAAGGTCATTTTACCAATGTAATTGTCTGACTGGAGATTCCTGGCGGTGCCGGAAACACTGATAAATTCCCCCTCTGGGACACCCCTCCAGGGATATCACGAGTCTTCTATTAAAACCATCTGTATTCTGACTGGGTGGCAAGCACTTGATTTGCTTAATTCTTAATTGTTACACTTTCAGCTGTGCTGATTGAACCCTAGTCATTTTGGTTGAAGTGTACCTAACTCTCCACAGGGGAGGTGAGGGAGGAATGGCGTTTTCTTATAGAGATGGCTAACTGGGCCCCACCTCTGGGTTCCCATAGCCCCTTCTGCTTATTTCTTTCATGGTGCTTATAACACAGCATCACAGATGTTTACTTGTCTGATGCTCTGGGAGCTCCCTAAGGGCAGAGACTGTGTTCCTGTTTTTCTCTGCATCCCCAGTGCCCAGTGTCGGTTCTTAAGCTGAAGTGAAACAAGCTTGTCCATCACATTATAAAGTATTTTTATCTTGTTTTTAAAAACACAAACAATTCACAAATAGACTGTTGTTTTAAATTTTTCAGTTTTCTATTTAAGCAAATTCTCCCTTGACCCTCTCATCCAGTCCTACTCTCCTCGGAGGTAACCACTATTCTCAGATAAGTGTGCATCCCAACTAGACTATTTTATGGTCATTTACACACACACACACACAAATAGAAATATATGGTTTTTTTTGTTTTAAAAATTTTTTGTTTTAAAAATACGTGCTACACTGCCGCAATGAGAAGCCCGAGCACCGCAACGAAGAGTAGCCCCCGCTCGCTGCAACTAGAGAAAGCCCACGCGCAGCAATGAAGACCCAACGCAGCCATAAATAAATAAATTAATTAAAAAAAAAAACATGCTACAGAAACTAACACACCATTGTAAAGCAATTATACTCCAGTAAAGATGCTAAAAAAAAAAAAGTGCTATTATGCTACACATCTAGTCTTTATAACATGCTTTTTCACTTAACAATATGTTTTGGGGATCTTTTCATAATTATCTAATGTATTTATTGTTCTGCTTTGTTCTTTCAAAATGTTGAACTCGAAAGGAGACCCTGAAACAAGGATTCAAGCACAAGTCCTTTATTTGAGAGGTGATACTAGAAAATACCAGTAGAGGGATGGGGAGTGAGACAAGGAAAGGAAGGAAGCCAATAAAAGGTGTTTTATCAAGCAAGTCATCACCGTAGGTAACCAGAGCTCAAGTCCTCGGGGAACTCTGGGAGCCAGTGTACGACCTGAGTGTGGAACCCTCTACCTGAAGAGAGCTGGGGCATCACCTCCCATCTACCATTGGTTGAGGGCTGCTTCAGAGAGAGATTAATTCCCCAGTACTTTTGGTTTGCCATGCTCCTGGGCAGAGAGCACTCTGGTGGCCAGAGAAAGTCCTCAGACAAGTAGATGCAGGTGCTAGCAGTAGAAAGTCAGCGGGCATACAGAGACATCGTAAATCCCAGGTTCTATGGGTAGAGCACTGACAGGGTCTACTACAGAGCAGGTATGCCTTACTTTATTATATCATTTCCCATTTAAGTTGCTTACATTTTTTAGCTTTTACAAACAAGGCTTTCACAAGTGTTCCCATCCATGCTCCTTACACGCACATGCAAATATTTCTTTAGGATAGATGCCTACAAGTGGGTCCATCCATCACTCAATGTTTCTCTCTTAATTTTATTCTCCCAGGTGAGGGAATGCCTACTGTGATCCACTCTGAACTCCAGGCTGCCAGAGTGTGAATGTCCTCTTTTCCTTAATCTCTCAATCTTGCCCTTTCAGGAATTCATCCACGATTAAAGAGATGAGGGCATCTAATGACTTTCCTACCACACTGGATGGAATTCCCATGGCCTTGTCTTTTTTCTCCACAGGCATCCCTATGGCTTTACCCTTGTCTTCTGCCTTCAAAATGTGTTGCTGATGGTATATTTCAGATTATAAGTCGTCCTCTGGTAATAAAAATCAAATTTCAGAGCAATGGCTTCTACTCGGACAGATACTTTACCTCTATTTATCTGCCTAGGCAGGCCATCATTTCCAAATAAAGAGCACTTGTTTACAACCTGAGACAGCATCTGGGCAATCCTTTTTATATAGCAGCTAGCACAAGGACACAATTAGGAATTAAAAATTTCCAATTCAAAAAATCAATTCAAATTTTTATTTTTACTTTTTATGTCAACATTATGGATCTGTAGTGTATATCCAATAAATATTTTAACTAATAAATTTTGACAAACATACATAGTGACACCATGTAATCACTACCCCAATCAAAATACAGAACATTTCTATCCTTGCCCCTTTTCAGCCAATCCTTCCCACCCTTGACCCAAGGAACCACTTTTTTTGCTTCCCATCACTATAGATTAGTTTTGCCTGTTCTAGAATTTCATGTAAATGGAATTATACAGTAGTTACTCTCATGTAAGTTTTCTTTCACTTAAAATGTTTTTGAGATTCACCCATGTTTTTGCATGTATGAGTAGATCTTTTTATTATTATCACTGAGTAGTATTCCATTGCATAGGTGGATCACACAGTTTGCTTATCCATCCATCCGTTGATGAACTTTGGGGTTATTCCCAGCTTTGGGCAGTTATAAATAAAGCTGCTATAAATGTATGTGTATAGATATTTGTGTGGACATATGTTTTCATCTCCCTTGAGTAAAGACCTCGAAATAGGAATGCTGGATAGTAATGTAAGTGTATGTTTACTTCTATAAGACACAGCCAAACTATTTTCAAAGTTATAAGTAACATTTTACTTTTTCACCAACAAAGTATGAGTTCCAGTTGCTCATCCTCACCAACACCTGGGACCATAATCTTTTTAATTATGGCCATTTTAGTGGATGCATGGTGGTATCACTTTGTGGTTTTAATTTGTATTTCCCGTCTTACTAATGATGGTGGTGAGGTAAGGGTCAAAGGGTTTTGGGGGGGATTCCCCCCATTTGGATATCCAATTGTTCCAGCATCATTTGTTGAAAAGATTATCTTTTCTCCATTGACTTACCTTAGTACCTTTGTTGAAAGATAATTTTACCAGATACGTGTAGGTCTACTTCTGTAAACTCTACTCTGTTTCACTGAACTATGTGTCTGTCCTTATGCCAATACCATATTGTCTTGATTAATATAGCTTTAAATTACATCTTGAAATCAAGTAATTTAAATCCTCCACCTCAGTTCTTTTTTTTCCAAAATTGTTTTGGTTATTCTAGGTCATCTGCACTTCCATATAAATTTTGAAATCAGCTTGTCAAATTCTAGCCCCCCCCCCAAAAAAAAAAGCCTTCAGGGATTTGGATTGTTACTTCATTGAGTTCATAGATCAGTTTGAGGAGAACTGACATCTTAACAACATTGAGTCTTCCAGCCCATGAACGCAGTATATCTTTGTTTATTTAGGTTTTCTTTAATTTTCCCAAGCAATGTTTTGTTCTTTTTGGTGTACAGGTCTTTTTTATAAATTTATTTGTCTCTTTATTTTTGGCTGCATTGGGTTTTTGTTGCTGCACGCGGGCTTTCTCTAGTTGCAGGGAGCGGGGACTACTCTTCATTGCGGTGCGTGGGCTTCTCATTGCGGTGTCTTCTCTTGTTGCGGAGCACGGGCTCTAGGTGCGCGGGCTTCAGTAGTTGCAGCACGCAGGCTTAGCAGTTGTGGCTCGTGGGCTCCAGAGCGCAGGCTCAGTAGTTGTGGCACACGGACCTAGTGGCTCCGCAGCATGTGGGATCCTCCCGGTCGAGGGCTCGAACCCACATCCCCTGTACTGGCAGGCAGACTCCCAAACACCGTGCCACCAGGGAAGTCCAGGTTCTTGAACATATTATTGTTGAACAAAATATTACTATTCTTGAACAACATCAGATCTTGAACATATTATTTTAAATTTATCTGGAAGTATTTCAAGATTTTTAATGTTATTGTAAATGGCATTGGTTTTTAAATTTCATTTTCCACTGGTTCATTGCTGTTATATAGAAATACAGTTTATTCTTTTTATAGCGACTTTGTATTCTGTGGCCTTGCTAAATTCATTTATTATTTGTAGTAGCTTTTTCTTCTAGATCCTTGAGGATTCTCTAATCTTATTAATCTATAAATAAAAACAGTTTATCTCTTCCTTTCCAATATTTAGGACTTTTATTTATTTTTCTTGACTTATTGCACTAGTTAGGACCTTCAATGAACTGTTTAATAGAAGTGGTGAGAACAAACTTCCCTGCCTTGTTCCCAGTCTTAGGAAACAATCTTCTAACATTCAGTCTTTCAGCATTAAGTATGATGTTATCAGTAGGTTTTTTATAGCTGTTCTTTGTCAAGTTCAGGAAGTTCCCCACTAGTTTTAACCTGCAAGTATTTTTAGTTTCATTGTTTACATTTCACCATGATAAAAGATGTTGGAACTCTAGGTCTTGGCTCTGTTTCCTCTGGCAGTATTATGTAGAGAACATGGTTTTGGAGTCAGATAGACTTGAACTCTGCCACTTTCCAGCTGTACAAACTTATTCAAGTTCTCTATCTTCCACCTCAATTTCCTCACTTGTAAAATAAAGATGACTAATTTTTCAAGTTTATTGTGAATGATATGTGGTTTCTTTGCATGTATCTGGCACAAAGTAGACACTCAAAAAACATTATTACCCTCTCTCAATCCCTTGCCTTCTTTTAGTAACATGCTTTTGACTTTATAATGATATTTATGATGTCTGCCTAAATTTCACGATAGGGTTTTCTAAAATGGGTATTGGTCACGTAGGAAGGTCAAGATCTCATTGGTGGATGACAATTCCATGGTTCACCATAACATGACATCAAATCAGGTGCTTCCCTCTGCTGACTGCAGATTCCATAATTATTCCCAAGCTAAGACTTTCTGGGATTAACATGTTGTCCCAACCACTACAAAAACAAATGCACTGTTGCAAATGATACCTAATTATACCATGTCCACTTCTTTTAATAGTATATCCAGAAAGGATGATTCACAAGTCTTGGCTCCAATTCAGATGTACAGAGAAACTTTATTGTTAGTCCATACACACGTCTTCTTAGGCCTGAAATTCCCCTGCTCTGAACACAGCAGGAGTCAAGGATACTAGGGCAAAAAGTGTTATAACTCCCAGGGCAGTGTTTCCAAATGCCAGTCTCAGAGCAAATGCCTCATGAAGTGTTTCACAGAGACCTCTGTAGAACAAGAAATATAAGGATGATTTGTGAGTTCTTCATAGAGCTAAATGTACCGTTCCTTATTCTAAGATTCTCTCTCTCCTACCTTTCTGGTGTGAAAATGTACCCATATTGTTGTTTTATGATGATAGTTATTTATTACCCTTATTTGGTAAAATAAGTTAGCAAAATTATCTTAATCTACTGCACACCACCAATTAAAAACGTAAGTTACTGGGACTTCCCTGGTGGCGCAGTGGTTAAGAATCCGCCTGCCAATGCAGGGGACATGGGTTCGAGCTCTGGTCCGGGAAGATCCCACATGCCGCGGAGCAACTAAGCCCGTGCGCCACAACTACTGAGCCTGTGCTCTAGAGCCCGCGAGCCACAACTACTGAGACCACGTGCCACAACTACTGAACCCCGCGCACCTAGAGCCCAGTGTTCCGCAACAAGAGAAGCCACCGCAATGAGAAGCCCGCACACCACAACGAAGAGTAGCGCCGCAACTAGAGTAAGCCCACGCACAGCAACGAAGACCCAATGCAGCCAAAATAAATAAATAAATTTATTTTAAAAAATAATAATAAGGTACTGGCCTGCCTGAGAGATAGCAGAGTATATTTTCCAGGAGAATCTCAGTATGCCTAGATTTGTGTCATGGTAACAGATTGTGTATCACCATTATTACTTAGGGCAACTATGGACCTGCTTGGAGTCACTTCAGAATTCCAGCCTTTATCCTCTAACCAGGGGTGTCCACCGCAGTGACAAAACTGCAAGGGCCTGGATGCAGAGAGCCTGTAATGCTCTAGTGGATTGAGGTCAGCCTCACCTGACCTGAAAAAAGTGTAACTGTCAATTTGTGGCTCTAAACAGGGGGATATATTGGACAAGCTGAAAAAATATAGGTGAACAAACACCAAGAAAAAGGGCCCATGTCAACTTGTTGAATATTTAGGGGAACCCAGGATTTGTGGGAAGCCTGTTGTAGGGTATAGAGACAGAATCATGAGTGAGAAGAAGCTCAGCCAACTTGGCTGAGACTTAACCTTATAAGCCTCCGTTTCCATAGCCGCTAAGTGGAAATGATCACCCTGCCTGTCCCTCTGGAGTGTTTGCTTGTGGATTGAATGATAATGGATAGGAGAGTGCTTTGCAAACTACAACGTCCCGGACAAATTTAAGAAATGACTCTCTTTTACTTTGTTGACAATTGAGAAGGCAATATTTCTAGACATATGACATAGCTCCAGGCAAACGCTTTACTGAGAAGAGATGATGGAAATGTACATGGCCTGTAGGCTAAATACTGTCAGAACGTGTTACCACCAAATAAATCTGGACAATCGTATTTTTAACGCCATGCTCCCAAAGCTAGTAACTAGGCAGAAAAGCTCAGCTCTGGTGAAATGCTGGATGCAAACCCGTCTGAGGTTCACAAAAAAACAGCCAGGGTCTGTGTCAGCTGCCCATGCCTCCATATTCTGGATAACTTCTCAGAACACATTTGGGCTACAAAGATATGCTGGTATAAATTCAGAAGATGTTTTATCTGAAGACCTAACCTAGCATGAGCAGATTTTTCAAACAACAATAAATTATTTTAATTGTCCTGAAGTCCATGCTGTTAGAGTATATTCAGATCATAGTCAGTTCTTTAATAATAAGTTATCATTAAGTTAAGTGCTACCTATGTAGGGGGACTCTTTTAAGTTCTTCAGTATATTCTCATTTAATCCTCCCAACAAACTTATGAGGAAGGTACTATCAATATCTCCATCTTCAAGATGAAGAAACTCAAGCATAGAGAACTAATAAGTACCTTTCCCAAGGTCATGCTTTTAATAAGTGATGAAGATTGGATTTGGATAAGGCAGTCTCTCCCCATAAACTATTCTGCTCCTCTGTTTTTATTAAACATGTGCTTTATTCCAGACACTGGACCAGTAAACTACAGGGATTAACAAAACCAAATCTATGCCGTCGGAAACACTCAACCTAATGGGCAAGAGGGAGGCACAAATGATTATGACACCATGTAGTTAGTACTACAATAGACATACTTATCCCTCTCCCCTAATCTATTTCCCTCCAACGCATCCCTTATCGCCATCTAACAAACTACATATTTACTTGTTTATTATCTGTCTCCTTCTATTAAAACTATAAACTCCATGAGGACAGGGGTTTTGTTTTGTTCACTGCTGTATCCTAGTATCTAGAGGAATGCCTGGCAAGTAAATATACTTAGAACCTGCCTTCAAGGCACAGGAGTAAAAATTAAATAAAAATGAACAATAGATGTCACAAAATATCATCTGATTCTTTCTTGGTGATCTGGACTGATAAGGTCTTTGTGGAATGAGGTGTGATGAAAAGCTTCAGAGAGAAGAAAGAACATTAGCTAGAACTTAGGCAGTGAAGTTGCCCTTTAAATATCCTGGAGTTATTCTATGTGTATGTACATATACACTCCAGTCCATCTCCCGACCTCCGTCTCCCCTCCAGCCATATTGGGCGGGTTGTCCTTTTCCATAAATCGGCATACCTTCACACATTCTGTTCCCTATCCTACAGGGCCCTCCCACTGCATCCCCCCTCACTTCCCCTCTGCTTTACTCCCTGTTTTATCCTTCAAAACTCTCATCAGCTGTCGCTTCCTTGAGATGACACACCTCTGTGCTCCCACAGCACCCTCTAAAATGATTCAGTATTAGAATCACGGTTTTACTTGTCTCTGGCCCTACACCAAAGGCTCCTTGAGACCTGAGTCCGTGCCTTATTCAGTCTATATTTCCAGAACCAAACACTGTGCCTGGCATGAGAATAAGACTCCTGAAATGTTTTTAATGGCTAATGGAAGAATCAGTCTCTTTGTCTCTCTCTTTCTACACACACACACACACACACACACACACACACACACACACACACACACACACACAACCCCTACACCTCAGTGCAGGGACTATGTCCTCTGGTTCCAGTACCACTTTCACTAAACTTATGAAAGTTCTCCATATGGAAGTTGCTCAATAAATTTTGAATAAAAACAACCATAAAAATACAAAGAATAACACCATGGAAGTACTTATACTACTTGTCATTATAAAACATGTTACAAACCTACACAAAGCTACAAAGTAAAGTAGTGTGCTAATTGTGCAAGAATAAACAGGCAAACCAATGAAACAGAATAGAAAGCCCCTAACAAATAAAAGTATGTATAGGGGCTTCCCTGGTGGCGCAGTGGTTGAGAGTCTGCCTGCCAATGCAGGGGACACCGGTTCGAGCCATGGTCTGGGAAGATCCCACATGCCGCGGAGCAACTGGGCCCGTGAGCCACAACTACTGAGCCTGCGCGTCTGGAGCCTGTGCTCCGCAACAAGAGAGGCCGCGATAGTGAGAGGCCCGCACACCGCGATGAAGAGTGGCCCCCGCTTGCCGCAACTAGAGAAAGCCCTCGCACAGAAGTGAAGACCCAACACAGCCATAAATAAATAAATAAATAAATAAATTTATTAAAAAAAAAAAAAAAGTATGTATAAGTATTATTTCATGGCATTTGGAGTTGGCATTTTCCTATCAATTAGGAAATGATGGATCATTCAGAAAGTGCTGGAACAAAGTGGTTAAAGACCAGGGGTAAAAAGAAAACTTACATCTCTGTATCATAACATTTACTAAAATAAATAAAGATGAATTCAATAATAACTCATATTATTGTTTACTATGTGCCAGACCTGATACCAAGCATGTCACAAACATTAACTAATTTGAGCACGATGGCAATTCTATGAAGTTGATACTATTGATTTTATTTCTGTTTGTAGAGGAGTAAACTGAGGCTCAAAGAGTTTAAGTTGATCAAGTTCTCACAGTTAATAAGTGAGGAGAGCTCGTATTCAAACCCAGGGCCAGCTAACCCTATAGCTTTTACTTTTACCACCACACTAAAGAAGTACCTCTCACTAAAGAAGTGTAAACACTTGAACCACAGAAGAATTACCACTAATATCTAGGTGTCATGTCTCCTTAGCCTCTTCTGGTCTATGACAGTTTCTCAGACTTTTCTTGTTCTTGATCATCTTGAAGGTTTTGAAGAATACTGTTAAGTATTTTGCAGAATGTCCCTCAATTCGTGTCTGTCTGGTATTTTTCTCAGGGCTAGACTGGGGCTATAGATTTTTGGTAGGAAAACCATAGAGGTGAAGTGTCATTCTCATCACATCATATCAAGGGCACATGCTATCAAGATGACATATCACTGTTGATGTTGACCTTGGACATCTGGCTGAGGTAATGTTTGCCAGATTTCTCCATGGTAAAGTTACTTACCACCCTTTTTCTTTCATACCATATTCTCTGAGAGCAAGTCACCAAGCACTGCTCACACTCAGGGTGGAAGGGGATGGTCTGTGTCCTTTTGACATAGCTTCCTGCCTTCCTTAGCAAGGTATCTCACCTCAGAACAGCATTCACTTTTGGAGCCTCCACTCTAAGACAGATTGCTGTGGGTTGGCTATTGGAATTTTTTAGGAGGGTGCTATTTAGAAGCCTTTACAAATCATACTCAGATGTAGAGGGCCTCCTGTGATCCCCTTGAGATTAATAGAGGGGGAGAGAGAGGCTACCAATGGACAGATTTCCAGGGCTTGCTGATAACCCAACACTGTTCTAGATCTAGCTCTCCCCAGCTAAGCTCATATCCTTTATCTTATGTTTCCCCCCTACCAATACCTTTATAGTAGTGCTCAGTAAATGTTTATTGCCTGATGGATTTTTTAACTTAAGATACTCATTTGCCCAATTGCAAGATTCTCTAGCACAAGTCAGTACCTTTAAAAAAAATGACATTGATATATGTTCACTTAAATAATGTACCCATCTCAGCTGTTCTTTTTGGCTATATAGATAAGCTCACATTCCAAAGCATGAGAGTCTAATACTAAAAAAAAAAAAAAAAAAAAAAAAAAAAAAAAGCTTCAGGCTTTATGCTGACACATTTGTTGTGAGCATTAGACGAGGTGATACAAAACCATTTTACACAGTACCTGGTACATAGTTTGCACTCAATAAATATTACTACTGTTATTGAGAAGTATCAGGTCTCTTTTTCTTTTTTTTGGTTGTACCACGTGGCATGGGGGATCTTAATTCCCCGACCAGGGATCGAACCTGCCCCCCCTGCAGTGGAAGTGCAGAGTCTTAACCACTGGACCACCAGGGAAGCCCCAGGTCTTCTTTTCTTGACATTTGTTAAGGTATGCCATTGTGCCAGAGATTGCATGAATGGAAAGGTAAAGAGAGAGTAAGGAGATGGGGTGAGAGGCATTTCATGATTTATTAAATTATGAATACAAGAACCCCACTTCTTACAGAAATAGAAAAAGTGCTAGAAATGCAGCAATAATAAAATATAAAAATGTGCATCTGAAAGTAGTGTTATAAACCAAGTATATAGAAAAGATGAGGTGGACCTGACTTTGCATTTTTATTTATTTATTAAGATACACTTAATGATAATCTACTAACTGCCAAGTTACGTGTTAGGTGTTAGGGATACAACACTGAATAAGAAAGATTTGGTTCTTGCTTTCATGGAGTTTACTGTCTACTGTTTACTGTTAACTGATACAGCAGTTAATAAAGACACAAAAAATAAATATGTAATTACAAATTGTGATAAATACTACCCATGTCTAATAGACAACTCAAACTCAACTTATCCAAACAGAATTCTTTGTTTTTCCTTTGTACTTTGTTTAGTGTTCTCCATCTCTGTAAATGGCACCACCCTTCACCAGTTATTTAGATCAAAAATCTTGAAGTGATCCTTGACTTTGTTATTTCTTATATTGCAGCAAATCCCATCTTTTGGCTTTACCTTCAAAATGTATCCTGAATCCAACTTCTCCTTCCCATTCCCAAGACCACCTCACTGTCCAGGCCACCATCATCTCTCACCAGGAATATCCAACACATTTCCCTGCTTCCACTCTGTGTGTCTATTCTCCACACAGCAGTAAGAACAGTCATCTTATTTATGACTTAAAATGGTCATTTTAGCATCTTCCTCCAGAATACCAGAGAATAATTGTAGCCAAGGAGATGAAAGACTTGTACACTTAAAGCTACAGAATACTGATGAAAAAAATTAAAGAAGACCTAAATAAATGACATTCCATGTTCATGGATCAGAGACAATATTGTTAAGATGGCAATACTATCCTAAGTCATCTACACATTCAATGCAATCCCTATTATAACTCTAATGACTTTTTTTTTTTTTGGTAGAAATGGAAAGCCAATCCTCAAATTCACATGGAATTGAAAAGGTCTCTGAATAGCTAAAACAATACTGAAAAAGACAAAAAAAAGTAGGAAAATTAAAACTTCCCAATTTCAAAACTTATTACAAAGTTACAGTAATCAAAACAATGTGGTGTTGGCATAAGGATAAACATATAGACCAATCAAAGAGAATTGAGAAACCAGAAATAAACCCATACATTTATGGCCAGTTGATTTTTTGACAAGGGTGCCAAGTCCACTGAATAAGGGAAGTATAGTCTCTTCAACAAATGGTGCTGGGAAAATTAGATAACAACACGCAGAAAAATGAGGTTGGATTACTACCTCACACCATAAACAAAAATTAACTCAGAATGGATAAATGACCTAAATATAGGCAATAAAGTCACAAAACTCTTAAAAGAAAACAAGGGTAAATATTACGCTCTTGGACTTGGCAAAAGATTCTTAGATATAATACCACAAGCGTTAGCAACCAAAGAAAAAATAATTAAGACTTCATCAAAATTAAAAACTTCTGTGCATCAAAGGACATTTTTAAGACAGTGAAAAGACAACCTACAGAACAAGAAAAAATATTTGCAAATTATATATCTGATAAGCATCTAGTATCCATAATACATAAAGAACTTTTACAACTCAACAATAGAAAGACAATCCAATTTAAAAATGGGCAAAAGACCTGAACAGACATTTCTCTAAGAAGATACACAAATGGACAAAAAGTACATGAAAAGATGCTCAACATCATTTAGTCATTAGGGAAATGCAAATCAAAACCACAGTGAGGTACCACTTCACACCTACTAGGATGACTATAATAAAAAAGACTGATAATGCAGAGAAACTGGAACCCTCTTATGTTGCTGGTAGGAAAGTAAAATGGTTCAGCTACTGTGGAAAATAGTTTGGTAGTTCCTCAAAAATTTAAACATAGAATTACCATATGATCCGTCAATTCCACTCCTAGGTATATACCCAAATGAATTAAAAACAAGTACTCAGAAAATTTTTGAGTACTGTAAGTATCTTAAGTTAAAAAATCCATCAGGCAATAAACTAGTACTCAAATAAAAACACATAACATGCATGCTCATAGCAGCACTATTCACAATGGCCAAAAGGTGGAAAAAACCCAAATGTCCATCAGTGGGTAAATGGATAAACAAACTGTGGTATGTATATGCAAGGTAACATTATTCAGCCATAAAAAGGGATGAAGTACTGATACATGTTACAATGTGAATAAACTTTGAAAACATGCTAAATGAAAGAAGCCAGACACAAAAGATCATATATTGTATGATTCTATTTATATGCAAATCCAGAGTAGGTAAATCCATAGACATTGAATGAATATTGGGGGTTGCCAGGGGCTGGGGGAAGGGAGAATGGGGAGCAACTGCTTAATGGTACAGGGTTACCTTTTGAGGTGATAAAAATGTTTTAGAAGATAGAGATGGTAGTTGCACAACATTGTGAATGTACTACATGCCACTTAATTGTTCACTTTAAAATGGTTCATTTTGTGCTATGTGAATTTCACTTTTTTTAAAAAAAAGAACAGTCCTTTTACAAAGGAAGTCATATCAGGTCTCTGTTAGTGGTTTTAGATGTGGTCAAAGAGTCAGCATGAGCCATATCAGGCAGGGCCTTACTATCAAGCTTCATGGGATGTCAAATTGTGATCAATCAAAAGCCATTTACCATGAAAACCACTGTCTTAGGGACCAGAAATATAGACCAGAACTTTCTCTCCCTATAAAAGAGGAGGTCAGAAGCTTGCTTGAAGGAGCAAGAATTAGCCCCGGGGATAATAGGTTGATGGTGCCTACTGATATCAGCCTTGGGTGGCCTGATTCCTCCTTCTCATAACAGAGGTGGTTTTACCTATGGTCCATGATGGTCCAGGTCTGATTGTTGAGGCTCCCTTGGCAATGGGCACTACCAATCCTTGCTTCAGCACCTTTCTTTTATCTATGTTCTCTACACTGACCAAATTTCTCTTTCCTCTGCACTACCCACCCATTCAATTTGACACATTCTTGAGGGCTATTAATATCTTCAATTACACAGAGGAGCCACCCTTGTCCTTCAGGTGACTGCATATGTCTAATCCCATCCATTGTCTTACTTAAGGTCCAAGTTGTGTGTGTGTGTGCGTGTGCGTGTGTGTGTGTGTGTTAATAGGCACCTCATTTATAGACTCCATGTAGCCACAATATTCCCAAAGTAACCCAAGGGGCTGGGTAATTCTCAGTTCGACAGTTCTCAAGTAGGACTAGAGGTGAGGGTACCGTGGGAGAGGAAAGGGCAGTGAATCAAAATCACTTAGGGAGCTTTTCTGAGCTGTGCATAGTTGACTCCTTACCCCACAGCCAACTGTGATAGACCAGAGGGCTGGAGTGGGTGGTGAGGACAAGTATGAATATTTTGGATAAACACCACAGGGAATTCTGAAAATCTTTCCCTCCTCCCCCACACTTGTGAGAACTTTATATACTTCAAGGGGGCCACTGACTGTGGCTAGGAACTTGAGACACACTGACCCTTGTATCAAAGGAACTATGCCTTTAATCTGTGAATCTGGAGCCCAGCTGCTTTTGAAGAGACAAGGCGATCCCACAAAACTTCCTTGGATACTTCTCCATCAGCCAGGTCTTTGCCACTATTTTTGTTTCAGAACCACCCACCTAGTTGAGGCTTTCTTTCTCAGGAAAGGCATTTACCCAGCAGAGTTCTCACCCACCAGAAAGTGGAAACGATGAGGACTGGTGGAAGTGTGAGCTGAAAGGCAAAAAAGAATATTTGTCCCCTGATGACTGATTCTCCCCTCACCCCCCGCAACTACTTCTTTGCAAGAGGAAAGACTGACTAAATGGTTTCAGAAAGTGAAGGAAAGAGAATGAATTCACAATCACTTTTGTGGTGGTAGAGAGTTAAGATGCAGGTTGAATCTTCTTTACAAATGGTCAAATACCCCAACTCACTTGGAATCTGGGTTGGTGAGATAAGCAGAGTGCAATGCCAGCTTCAAGTTATTTCAGTTGCAGAGGGTGGTGCCTGTCAATGGAGATGGTTCTTTTCCTTGGGAAATTTGTTTGTTTTTTAAATAGGCAGCATATTCCTTCTTTTTATAAAAAAAATTTTTATTTATTTATTTATGGCTGTATTGGGTCTTCATTGTTGCTTGCACACTTTCTCTAGTTGCGGCGAGTGGGGGCTACTCTTCGTTGGGGTGCGTGGGCGTCTCACTGCGGTGACTTCTCTTGTTGCAGAGCACGGGCTCTAGGCACATGGGCTTCAGTAGTTGTGGCGCGTGGGCTCAGTAGTTGTGGCGCACGGGCTTAGTTGCTCCACGGCATGTGGGATCTTCCCGGACCAGGGCTTGAACCCTTGTCCCTTGCACTGGCAGGCGGATTCTTAACCACTGCGCCACCAGGGAAGTCTGGGAATTTGGAATATATGCAAGAGGAAAAGGAACCAGTATAACTGCTAGGATTCTAACAGCACTGAGTTGCCCATATGATTTTTTGGATTGCACAACAGTAATATATGAGTGGTTTTTAGCAGTGGAATTTTGTCTATCAGTGTGTCAGTAAGATGCTTTAGCACAATCTACCAGAGCAGGTTTGGTGAGAGTAAGGACTGGCGTTGTCCCAGCCCTTCTCCCTCAATTTCTCTCCCTAAAACTAAAGGTCACACTAAGATCTTCACCTTGACAGGTGGCCAAATCAACATAGCATGGGGTGACTAAGTGCTTTAGAATTGCAGCTTTCAAAATGGAACTGATTCCTTTGGCAGATGTGGCCAGGTGTGGCAGTCTGTTCTCAAGTCAACAAAAAATCAAATCATAAAGGTGTTGTTTTCTGCTGAGTCTGGTTTGTAAACTGGCCAGATGGGGCCTACAGAAACCTTTTATTTGGTCCACATATTTTAAAGTTTTAATTTGAACCAATACCTGATCTCTGGCTTTTTTTAAAAAAAAAAATCAGAAGCTCTGGTAATATTGCATTTCTGTATGACAAGGATTAACTGAAACTAAGAAGGAGCATCTTCCTTTAGACAATTCACCTTAGTCCTCACTACTCACGCAGGACGTGGTTGTGCTATTTCACCCATTTGAGCTTAGACCTCCTTCATTGTGCAACCAGCAGCCAACATGTCCCTGAACACTTAAAACCAAGAGGAGGAAGCACCAGTCCCCTATCTAGAAAAACCCAAAAAGAACCTCCAAGTAAGTGCAAATCCCCTCAAATTGTAATGGGGGAAACACATGGGAAGCTCCCTGGAGATGAATTAGAAACCCTCCTGGCAGACATACCAGATGGTGGAGAACGTAGTGGCTGCTCTGTAGCAGTACTGAAGCGGTTAGCATTAATCCCTGTGGAAACAGTTCTCTTACCTCCAACAAGTTTATTTCTAGGCTCATTAGATATGCAGTAGTTCTCAACTGAAGTGAGTGTGCTGGAGTTGAGAAAGCGTTCCTGGTATTGACACATGCTTCCTTTTTTAAAAATTATTAATTCATTTTTATTTATTTTTTTAGTTTTGGCTGTGTTGGGTCTTTGTTGCTGCGCGCGGGCCTTTCTCTAGTTGCGGCGAGCGGGGGCTACTCTTTGTTGTGGTGCACGGGCTTCTCATTGTGGTGGCTCCTCTTGTTGCGGAGCACGGGCTCTAAGCGCACAGGCTTCAGTAGTTGTGGCACACAGGCTCAGCAGTTGTGGCTTGTGGGCTCTAGAGCACAGGCTCAGTAGTTGTGGCACACGGGCTTAGCTGCTCCGCGGCATGTGGGATCTTCCCGGACCAGGACTCGAACCCGTGTCCCCTGCATTGGCAGGCAGATTCTTAGCCATTGCGCCAACAGGGAGGCCTGGCACATGCTTTCTGATTGAGAACCACTAGTCCTAACCAGTCTGTAAGTCCTGTGTGATCATTTCCATGGGGACTGTAGTTCCTCCTTCAGAATCGTGCCTTGTCTCTGAATTCCTGAGGATTATTTATAACTAAAGGCAGAAGAGAGGGAAGCCTGAGGCTTATAAAGGTTGCCAAGAGCAGTGGTTCCAGTACTTCCCTGGTGACGCAGTGGTTAAGAATCCGCCTGCCAATGCAGGGGACACGGGTTCTATCTCTGGTCTGGGAAGACCCCACATGCTGTGGAGCAACTAAGCCCATGCACGACAACTACTGAGCCCACGCGCCACAACTACTGAAGCCCACGTGCCTAGAGCCCGTGCTCTGCAACAAAGAGAAGTCACCACAATGAGAAGCCCGCGCACCGCAACAAAGAGTAGCCCCACTCGCCACAACTAGAGAAAGCCCTCGAGCAGCAATGAAGACCCAACACAGCCAAAAAAAAAAAAAAGAGCAATGGTTCCCAAAATCTGTCTGTGCATGAGAATCCCCTCGAAATCTTTAAAAATTCAGATTCCTGGGCTCTGTTCCACACCTACTGAATTACGGAATCTTTGGGAATGGGGTCTACATATTTGCATCCTTAACATGCCCACCGGTTGATTCTGATGCAGCCATCTTAGCACCAGCTTGTGCTTTTTTTCTTTTAATATCTATTTATTTTTGGCTGCATTGGGTCTTAGTTGTGGCATGCTGAATCTTTTGTTGCAGCACACAGGCTTCTCTCTAGTTGTGGCACACAGGCTCCAGAGTGTGCGGGCTCAGTAGTTGCGGCGTGAGAGCTCTCTAGTTGCAGTGCGTGGGCTTAGTTGCCCTGTGGCACATGGGATCTTAGTTCCCCAACCAGGGATTGAACCCTTGTCCCGTGCATTGGAAGGTGGATTCTTAACCACTGGACCACCAGGGAAGTTCCCAGCTTGTGCTTCTAAGACAAACTCTGAGGCACTGGCTCACAGATGTGGAGAATGCCCCTGAACCTTCATCTTGGAACCAATGACCCTGTGACCCACAATCAGCCCCTATTATACCATCAGAGCCATTTGCCTTATTGGAGTACCTGAAGCCACAGACAGATGGTTGTTAAGACTTGCTACCCCTTGAGTGGTCTTTTTTTTTTTTTTAAACAATGATCAGACATTGAGGATTCTTTTTTTAAAAAAATTAATTAATTTATTTATTTTTGGCTGTGTTGGGTCTTTGTTTCTGTGCGAGGGCTTTCTCTAGTTGTGGCAAGTGGGGGCCACTCTTCATCGCGGTGCGTGGGCCTCTCACTATCGCGGCCTCTCTTGTTGCGGAGCACAGGCTCCAGACGCGCAGGCTCAGTAGTTGTGGCTCACGGGCCTAGTTGCTCCGCGGCATGTGGGATCTTCCCAGACCAGGGCTCGAACCCATGTCCCCTGCATTAGCAGGCAAATTCTCAACCACTGCGCCACCAGGGAAGCCCCCCCTTGAGCAGTCTTGAGTAAGGTATGACCCCTCCTCAAGTTTCAGCTTCCATTCACATCTGTGAAGGGAATACTGGTACCTACCTCCCAGGGTTGCTGTGAGGACTTGATAACGTGTAAAATATCTAACCAAGACTTGGGTACAAGGTAGTTATACAGTAAACATGGCACACTTTCCAGAAGTGGGATCAGCTGAGCACTCTTAGGAAGTCTTAATCTGGACTCTTTCTCCAGGCATCCTAATATGAGAGTGCTGATGTCAGCCCAGGACTCAGGTAAAGATATGAAAGGCCCCAACTTAAGCAGGCCAGGGGATAACAGTCAGCTTTTAACATTTTGACTTTAGAGTCAACATTTAAGAGTCTACTCTCATTGTTAATATATGTATGGTTCAGTTCAGTTCTCTTAAAACAAAACAAACTATCCCCTATAGCAACAGTTACTCTTCTCTTCCTTCTATAGTCCATGCCTCTCTCTAGGGGAAAAGAGAGAGAAGAATTATTTAAGCTACATACTCTCAATAGAAGTCTAGAATATCAACCCGCTCCCCAAATGTGCCCTTAATCCCTTGATAATTTGTGAAAAGCTAAGGCAGCTACACAAGCATTTTCCTAAGACATGGAAAACAAAGCCAGACAGAATGAAACGATAAAAGACATTAATTTCAACCCAGTAGGGGATCATTAAAAAACTTTTAAAAGTTACATTGTTTTCAAAGCATAAACTTATATCAGAATCAGCCTCCATAGATAACTATGCGATATTTCCTAAAAAGTTGAAGGCAGTGATACAGGTTTAGAAAGTTTATTTATCTGAGTAAGTTTTTAAAGATGTTGTCTAATCTGGTTTGTTTTGGAATCAGGTTCTTTCTGGTTTACTAAATGCCAAATCTACGGACTCTAACTCAAGTGCTTAAAGCTGTGGCAAGAAGAGCAAGAAAGGCAGGGAAATGCTGATCAGAACCATGGGCAGAGGCCAGGTTCTGGAATTAGAGTAAGGAAGTCCTGGGAAGGAGCTGTCCACACGCTTGGTGCTGATACCCCCAACAGGGAAGCCATTGTGAAGCTACAGGCAGAAGCAGTGTTATGAGTCAATCTTGCAATCCTAGGAGAGTCTTACCTAGTGAATTTATGCACTCCAAATGGGGGTGGAAGTACTCCTGAATCAGGATGGGATGCGCCTGCACCAGATAAGACCATCAAAGCCTGATGCCATTGCTCTTCCCAGATGTAGAAAATGACCCATAAATACCACCAAGGGCATGGGGATATCACATCCCAAGAATCTCACAAAGGGGAATGGTAATGGAACTGACATTTATTGAGCACCTAACTGTCTCTGCTAGGTTCTTTACTTCCAATTACTCATTTTAATTTTAAGAAACAAGTACCATTCCTCTCATTTTCAACTGGGTAAACCAAGACTCAGAAAGGCTACGTATATTTATCCAAAGTCACATAGCTAGAAGTGGTGTGTCCTTTCTCCCCCACCCCTCTCCCCAGCCACGCCACATGGGATCTTAATTCTTTGACCAGGGATCAAACCCGGGGCCCCAGTAGTGGAAGCATGGAGTCTTAACCACTGAACCACCAGGGAATTCCCTCCCTCTCCTTGAAATTCAGCCCCTGTATATGAAATTTGTCTAACTTTCAAGCCTGTGTTCTTTTACCACATGAAATTTACCTAGGGCTGAAGTTAAGACCTGAGTGGAACCATGCCTATTGGATGGAAAGGAGGGTGACCCTGGGAAATCAAACTCAGGAGGCAGGTGTTCAGGCCAGAATCTGAAGGCACCATGTTAACTCCATTGCCTCTTCTGACTGATAGGAACATTTGGTGAAAATAATGCTCATTTTCCTCCTCAACCAGAAACCCATCGCTTGTAGTTACAAGCAAGAGGTTTATTGGTAAGAATAACTCTGCCAACAAATGGAGATGATCTCAATTCTGATATCTTTCCCCCTATAAGAGAGCACTGGGGCATTTAGTATGCCCCAAATGTACTAATTCTTCACCTCACCCTACTTTTCCTCGTCTTCTCTGTCTCAGCTATTTCACTGAACAAAGTTGCAAATCTGTGATCCGTACTTATGCCCACACCACACTTGTTCTCCTCACCTCACCAAAATCTACTGGTTGTTGTTGCCTCCATATATCTTTGCTACTCTTCCATTTCTCTCATTTCTACTCCACTGCCCTAGTTCAGGTCATCATAATCTCCTGTCTAGGCTACTGCAGTAGCTTCTGAACTTGTTTTCTTGCCTGCAATTTTGTCCCCCACTAATCTGTCAAAGTAATCCAAAGTAAAGTGAAGCTGACTATGTTATTCCCCTACATTTAATGTAGAGAGCAAAGTGGTTAAGAGAGCTTTGGATCCAGACTACTTGGCTTTGCATTCCAGGTCTGACACTTACTGTGTATCGCTGCACAAGTTACTTAACTTTCTTATACCTTAGTTTCTGTAGCTGTAAAGTAGGGATGATAATAATGTCACCTACTTCAAAAAGTTATTACTGAGGATTAAATAAAATAGTACTGGCCACTGCCTTATTTCTCTGGTCCCCTTCACAGCAAAACTCCTTGAAAGAATTATCTGTACTCACAGTCACCAATTTCTTTCCTTTATCTTTGTTTTTTAAAAACTTTTTGTAGGGCTTCCCTGGTGGCACAGTGGTTAAGAATCCGCCTGCCAATGCAGAGGACACAGGTTCGAGCCCTGGTCTGGGAAGATCCCACATGCCGCAGAGCAACGAAGCCCGTGCGCCACAACTACTGAGCCTGTGCTCTAGAGCCCGTGTGCCCCAACTACTGAAGCCCGCATGCCTAGAGCCCATGCTCTGCAACAAGAGAAGCCACTGCAATGAGAAGCCTGCGCACTGCAACAGAGTAGCCCCCGCTCGCCACAACTAGAGAAAGCCCACGCGCGGCAACGAAGACCCAATGCAGCCAAAAATAAAATAAATAAAATAAATAAATTCATTTTAAAAAAACTTTTTGTAATAGAAAATTTCAAACATACACAGAAGGGAAAATTGTTTAACATATTCCCATGTGCCTATCACCTAATTTTCAATAATTATCAATTTTTGGCCAAGCGTTATTTTCTTTCCCACCCTTTCTCCTGGGTTATTTTGCAGCAAATCCCAGACATATCATTTTGTCTGTAAATATTTCAACATGTGCTTCTAAACGATAAGAACTCTTTACCAAAAACTTCAATACTATATCAAATCCAAAAAAGTTAAGTCATTTTTAATATAATCAGATATCCAACCAGTTTTAATATTTTCAATTATTTCAAATGTGATGTTCCCCCTCCAGTGTGTTTGAATCAAGATCTAAATAAGAGTCATTCACTGTAATTTTTTTGATATACCTTTAACTCTCTTTTAATCTATAAGTTTCCCTCTTCATCTCTTTTTTTTTTTCATTCTTGCAATTTTTCATTGATGAAATCAGCCATTTTTCCTGTAGAGTTTCCCACAGCCTGGATTTTCCTGATTGCTTCCCTGTGGTGTTGCTAAATGGGTTCCTCTCTCCCTGTGGTTTTTGTAAATTGATGTCAGATCTACAGGCTTAATCAGATTCAGTTCCCTTTTCATTCAGGAGCATGTCTTTTCATAATGCCAATGGTGAGTATTGTCGAGATCCATTCATTCATCACGGGCTGCAAAATGATGATACTCTTTCATTCCTTCCTTATTTGCTAGCTGAATGCTTCTACAGAAAGAAACTTCTCCTCATCAACTATTTGGTTACCCTGAGGAAAAGGGATAAATATTAGATTTTCCCCTTTTATTTATTAATTTTCAAAATAATGAGTTGGTTCTTTCCCATTTTCTTCCGAACCTTCTCTAAGCACGATTTCACCCCTAACCATGCTGTTGAATCTATTCTTGTTGAAGCCACCAATGAATTCTATGTTGATAAATTCAAAGGTCAGTTCTCATTCCTCATATTGATCCATCAGCAGCATTTAATATTGAGGATCAACATCTCCTTCCTGAAACACTTTCTTCACTTGGCTTTGAGGATGCCACACTCTCCTAGTTTTCTTCTCATCTCATTGGCCATCCCTTCTCAGTCTTCTTTGTTGGTTATTCCCCCTAAACTTTTATGTTTTTGTACTTCAGAGCTGTCTTTAAACCTCATCTCTCTACATACACTCAACTCCCTTGGGGTTCTCATCCAGTTTCATTATTTTAAGATATCATTTATATGCTAACTACTCCTGTATTTATATCTCCAGTCCATACACCCAAACTCCAGACTTATATACAACTGTCTACTTAATATCTCTACTTAGAAGTCTAACAGGCATCTTCAACTTAACCTACCTGAAACTGAACTCCCAATTGTTTCTTAAAACCAGCTTTATCCACGTTCTTCCCCATCTCGATTAATGGCAACATTCTTTGAATTGCTCTGGTCAAAATTCTTGGAGTAGTTTTTGAGTCCTAGTTTTCTCTCATATCCCTTATCTAATTTGTGAGGAAATATGTTGATTCTCCTTTCAAAATATATCCAGGATCAGATCACTTTTCATTGCTACCACTCTGGTCCAAGACAGCATCATCTTTCACTGGGGTTACTGCAATAGTTTCTGGTTCATGCCGTTTTTCTAGTCCTTATCCTCCACTTTCACTTGTATTGCTACCACTCAAAATTTGAGGCTCAACTCAGTCAACTCAGTCATCCCTTCTTCACACAGCAGCCAGAGTGATCCGTTTAAAATACATTAGATCATATCACTTCTCTCTTCAAAATGCTCCAAAGGTTCCCATCATACTCAAAGTGAAAGCCGAAGTCCTTATAACGGTTTACAAGGCCCTACGTGATCTGCACCCCTTGCTTCTTCTCTGACCTCATCTCCTACCAGCTTCCCCTCATTTGCCCCATTCTAATCACACTGGTTAGAACAAGCCGAGAGCACTCTTGCTTCAAGGTCTCTGTATTTGCTGTTTCGTCTGCTTGGAATGATCTTTTCCTTCCTATGTTCTTGCCTTATTCTCTTACTTCCTTCAAATCTTTGCTCAAAAGTCACCTTCTTAATGAGCCTATTCCTGACTTCCCTTTTAAAAACTACACTTCTCCAGCACCATTTGCTCTCTTTCTGCACCATTATCCTCCACTGTACTTGACACCATTGAATGTACCATCGATTTGCATCATTTATTTTGTTGGTTGGCTACCCCCCACTTGAATGTAAGCTGCAAGACAGTGGGACAGGGACTTCCCTGGTGGTGCAATGGTTAAGAATTCGCCTGCCAATGCAGGGGACACGGGTTCGAGCCCTGGTCCGGGAAGATCCCACGTGCTGCAGAGCAACTACGCCCGTGCACCACAACTACTGAGCCTGTGCTCTACAGCCTGAGAGCCACAACTACTGAGGCCCACGCGCCTAGAGCCCCTGCTCCACAACAAGAGAAGCCACCGCAATGAGAAGCCCGCATACCACAATGAAGAGTAGCCCTCACTCGCCGCAACTAGAGAAAGCCCGTGCGCAGCAATGAAGACCCAACACAGCCAAAAAAAAAAAAAAAAGACAGTGGGACTTTTATCTGTTTTGTTCTGTCCACTGCTATATCCTAAAATCAAGAACAGAACTAACATATTGTAGTACTCCAGGGATGGCTTCATAGGCGAAAACCAGTGCAGTTGCACAGGGCCTACTCTCAGAAGTGAAGCCCTGTGTAACTCGAGTTGAATGCTCTGTAGTCACCATCTTGAAATTCTTCACAACTTTATCTTTGAATCTGTGTTTTATACGTGAAGTCCGATGGGACAATGGAGCATGCTCTGGGGGTTTGGAACCCCAGTTCACATGTGATCCTGCCTCTGCTGCTGCCACATCTTTGGGATGGATTCTCGCCTACCTGCTCCTCCACTCCTACCCAGCAACCACTGCCACCCTGTGCCCCAGAGGAGCTTTTGGCATGGACATAGGGAAGGTCAGAGATAGGCATATGTATGCCCATGGTCCAAGTCTCAGTGTTATCGAATGCAAGTCCGTGTGCCCAACGCACAGTCAGGCCAAGCAATACCAGAATGTGGGAGTCTGGAGCAGAGAAAGGTTTATTGCAGGGCCATGCAAGGAAACAGGTGGCTCATGCCTTAAAAACCCCGAACTCAGGAATTCCCCGGCGTGGTTAAGAATGCACTTTCATTGCCAAGGGTGCGGGTTCAATCCCTGGTTGGGGAACTAAGATTCCCACAAGCCACAGTGCAGCCCCCCCAAAAAAAAAATCTGAAAAACCCCAAACTCCCCAAAAGCTTTCAGCGAAGCCCTTTTATAGGAAAGGTGAGGGAGAGGCGTGGTTAGTTGTTGCAAACTTCTCGGTGTCAGATCCTTTGTTCCTGAGGTCAGGTGGCAGTCAGGTCACCATGTTCCTGTAAACCTCCACCAAAACAAATGTCATTCTCTGTTCTGACAAGAAAGGGCAAGGTCCCAAGGCTCAACTTTCACCCTCCGGAGATCCAGGGCCTGGCTAAGAGGAGGGAGTCCCTACGCAGGCCGGTTACCCTGCCCGGGAGCGTTCGTCCAGCACCCAGTCTGGGTCCTCCCGCCAGTGTCCACGCCCAGCTGAAGAGGCAGATCTCAGCTGGCGACACCCTCAGGGCCAGGTCCCCAGACCCTGCCCAGCCATCTTCACTGAGGGAGCCAGGCCCCCAGGACCCAGCCTGCCCTCAGGCTTTTTATTTAAACTGGAGAGAATCATTTGTGTATAAGATCAATAAGAATACATGTTGTGCACAGGGGTCCCCATCCCCCGGGCCGCGGACCGGTACTGGTCCACGACCCATTAGGAACCGGGGCTGCACGGTAGGAGGTGAGCGGTGCGCGAGCGAGTGAAGCTTCATCTGCCGCCCCCCATTGCTCCCCATCGCTCGCATTACTGCCTGAACTACCCCCCACCCTCCGCATCCCCCCCGCACCCCACCCCCGGCAGTGGAAAAACTGTCTTCCACAAAACCGGTCCCTGTTGCAGAAAGGTCGGGGACCGATGTTGTAGTAAATACCCATCAGGTGAACTGCCAGCTCACAATTGCCATTCTTTGAGAAAAGTACCAACCACAGAGGTGGACCTGAAGTAATGATGTGCAATGTCCTTGCAACTTAACCCTGACCTCTGGCCACCTCCTACGGGTACACAACTGATCTAAGCTGGACCAATTTTTGAAAATTGAGTGGAGAGACTGCAGCTGGTTGAAGCTGTTACCTTAATGGCAGTGTCCTTATACTCCAGTTGCTGAGGCCTCCATGAACTGCGAGCCGTGGAGACGGTCGCCGCCATTAGGTCACGGAGGTGGGGAGGGAGGAGAACTTCGCTGCTGCTTCAAGGCCTGGGCCCAGCCAGTGGGCGGCCGTGGAGAGGGCTCTGGAGCTCTGAGGGGTCCCCAGGCCCCCCAGCTCACCTACCGGCCCCGAGGCGGGAGGGCCTGGAGGGCCCAAGGAAGAAGGCCCCATCTCCCTCTTACTGCCCTGTCCGCCGAGAGGACCACCGCGAGGCTGACTGTGGGCGGAGCAAGATCTCTAACCTCGCGATAAGGTCTCGTCCTAATGCGGCTGCGCGCCCGCTCCGCCCCTTATTATTATATAATAATATAATATTATATTATTGTAGGATGGGGCACTGGGCACCTGCAGTGACCTGTACTTGCCCTGCCAGTATCTCTGTGCTTCAGGAATGCAACGTTAAATAGCAAATAAAAAAATACCATGACTGGTGGAGAGAGAGATCACAGAAGAAAGTAAAAAGCTTCTTCTTGCTTTTGAACGAGGGCCCCCCACAGTTTTCACACTGTACGGAGCCCTGCACGTCGTATAGCCAGCCCTGTAGTGTTCAATAAATATTTGTGGAATGAATGAGTAATGTATGTAAAGCTCTTAGAAGTATCTGGCACGTGGTAAGCATTCAATAGAAGTTAACTATGATCAGCTATTGCCTTATTAGTGGTCACTTCTTTCTTCAAGTTTATCACTCAACTTACATCCAACTCTAGTTTCCCCCCCACCTCATGATGTTTCTGGCACGTGTGTCTTTGCTTGTTGTCTTCTCTGCTGGGAATTCTCTTCCCTTTTCCTCTCCTCCACTTACGCTTACATGGCTACCACTCAACTCAGTTATAGCCCTTCCTCTAGGGAGTCTTCTCTGCTCATCCTGGGTCACATACTCCCCTCTGTGCTCCCTTAACATTCTCTATTCTCTTCCTCTATCAGCTTCACTGCTTCCAAGGTGGGTCATTGGCTGAGCTCCACCCAAAGGCCCAGGGCTTCATTTGGCAGGGTTTGGATGTGGCTGTGATGCTACCCAGGTTAGGTACCTCTTTTGCCAAGAATGAGCCCCCTCCCCAGCCCCTGGCCCCTGAGTTAAATAGCTGCTCTTCCTCTGCCTCATCGCTTACCTGCAGCCAGGTTGATTGCTCTCCCTTAGTCCCCAGAGTCCCAGTAGCACAGGAAGTTGCTTGAACCACAACCTACTATTGGGATTCTGACACTCATCTTAGTTGCAAAAATGGACATGCAGCTCCATTGGCATTGCATTTTCTTGCATTTAGCTTTGTGCATTTTATTTTGTGTGTGTGTGCTTTTTAACATCTCTGAGCCTCAGCATCTTCATCTGTGAAATGGGAATAAGAGTGTCTATCTGGCAGTGTTGTTGAGAAGTTTAAATAAAGAATGCCAGCCCGTAGTAGGAGCTTGGAAAATGTCTGCTTCCCCCTTCTGCCTGGTGTATTATTAACGATTGGCATGGGCCCTTCCCATTGACATAGGCCTCCTGGTTTCCATGTTGCCGTGAACACGGCAACAACACGTGGAGCTGCCCAGCTCCAGCCTGTATGTCATGCTGGTCCTGCTTCAGTGTTAGTGACTATCTCCCCAGCAGGTCCTCCTGGCCTCAGAGAGGAAAAAAAAAAAAAATCATTGTTTTGGTTCAAGTGTGATAAACAGTGACTGACAGACCTGAAAAAGGAGCTGTTGAATAACAAGAAAAAAAGCCTCTAATTATTCCCCTTAACCTGTCTGTTATCCCGTCTGTTCAATTCATTCTTTGACAACTGTCTCCCCCAACCACTCCTTTGCTTTAACTGTTTAGGAATAAATTATTTTGAAGAAATGTGTTTTCAAATAAATTTGTTAAAGCTAAAACGTTGACATTTGGGAAAGTCCCTATCTTCTGATGCTGAGCTCGCCTGCCCTCCACTGAGAGACTGGGAATCACTCTTGCTGGGGAACCATCAGTGATGGCAACTACCAGGGGCACCAGGGTCCAAGATGGGGAGACCAGCTTCCGGTCCTGAATCCTTCACAGTTAGCTGGGCGGGCAATCCCTTACCCTCTTGAGACACAGCTTATTCATCTGTAAAATGGGCATACCCTACATACCTCTTTTGGAATAATGGATGTAAAAGTTATTTAGAAATGCAAAAGATTACTATTATTCTTACATGGTGCTCAAGATACTGATCAATTCAGTGAAAGAAAAAGAATGCTTGATTTAGAGCTGGTTGCCTCAGTTCCTGCTCTTGGAACTCAGTCTCTGACCTTGGCCTCTCCGACAGAGCCCTCTGCATAGGTCCTCACATCTCTCCAGTGAAGAGAGCCAGTGAGCCCTTCAGGACTCCCCTGGGGCTGGGCCTGGGGCAGGAGTGGGGATGGAGGAAGGGAGAAAGAGGAAGGTTTTTAGGGAGAAGGCAGGGGAACTCCAGATTTTACTGTGGGAGTTCAGAACCACAGGTTTTGTGGTCTTTATCACGGTTATTGTTACGCTGGCTACATCACTTGCTCATCTTCCCCACTGTCGCTGGGCCCTGGGGACCCACAAGTTACCTAGATAGTCATTGTCTGTAACCTGGACATGGTTCAACCCATGGAGTGGGCTCTCTTGGTAGTGAATCCGTTGTGGTCTGCATGAAGTCTCTAGTAGGTGATGTAAAGGGGAGGAACCTGAATCAGGAGGAGAGTCCCTACATAATAGAGTCTGCTTTGGGGGGTTGGGTTGATAGCTAAGCAGCTCCTTAAGAAGGGATCTGAGCATTATACTAATACTACTAATAATGAGCATTTTGAGCTCTACTATACATCAGGCAGATGCCAACCAGGCCTGTCAATCACTGTGTATCTTGCCCCTCAAGATACATAAAATTGGTTTCTCCCCACCCAGCCTCCTCTGCAGCCTATGGAAATCTCCTCCTGCAGATTGCTGTGTCTGGAGATGTGTGCTCCCAAGGTCAAATCTGCCTTCAGGCTCCTCTGTCCTCTCTTTTGCACTAGGTCATTCCAGACCTGAAATTCAGGGCACTTCTTCCATTTCCACAGCTACAACTTCTCACATCAGCCTTCACACAGTTATAGTGTAGGACGGAGAGGGACTCAAAGGGAGAGGTCCACACAGCACAGTTGGAGCCTCCCTCTCTCTTCTCTTCTGCCTCCCCTTTTCCTCTTTCCTTCTCCACCTCCCACCCCATTCCCCTCTCTCTTCTTCCTCCCCAACCCATCCTGGCTTGCTTTGAAACTGCCATAATTTTCCTCTCTCTATGTATGAAAAGTAATTTCTAAATGAAATATTGTATCCTGGACTGGATCCTGGAACAGAAAAAGGACATTAGTGGAAAACTGGTAAAATCTGAGTAAAGTCTACAGTTTAGTGACTAGTACTGTACCATGTTAATTTCTCAGTTTTGACAAATGTCTTGTGTAAGATGTTAACATTGGGGGAAACTGGGTGAAGGGTATATAGGGATTCTCTGGACTATCTTTACAGTTTTTCTCTAAATCTAAAATTATTCCAAAATAAAAAGTTTAGCTTTGAAAAAAGTACTTTCCCTTTTCCTTGCTGATGTCTTAGCACTAACTCTCATGGTCCCATCTTCTACCCTAAGCTCCTTATCAGGGGAGTTTGCCAGCAAACACAGTTCTCTCGTTAATAGAATTTCTAGTGCCAGCTAAGATAATACAGTTTCCTCTGTTTTCCTTCAAGTGTACATTATCTTACTTAATCTACACAATGACCCATGTGGCTGACATTATTACTCAATTTCCAGATTTGGAAATTGAGGCTCACTGTAATTAAGTATTGTGACACAGTAAGCAGCAGAGACAGAATTCAAATCCAGACTTTTATTCCAAAACCCATGCTTTTAACCACCGTGTTAACCTCCCTTCCTTCTCTTTTGGGAGGGGTGGTACTCTTAGATCAGCATTTAACCTCCTTATATCACAAGAGAAGTTACCCTGACAATCATACCATGTTAATCATGTTATCCATCCATTAATTCAACAAACATTCATTGAGCATAACCGTGGTGTGTGCTGACTGCATACTAGGTACTAGGGTTCCAGAAATGAGTAGGACATGAATCCTACCTTCAAAGGGCTTTACTCTGGTAGAGGAAGCAGGAGACCAATTTCAATGCAATTAGACAAGTCCAGCTATAAAACGGTGGAAACAAGGGGTAATGAGGGAGCTATGAAGGTAGGGGTCACCTACACCTCGGGCTCCAGGAAAGGTTTATGGAGGAAGAAAGACTTGATTTGAATCTTTAAGGATGAATAAGCATTTTCCAGGAGGAATCAGAAGTAGGGATAGGGTACTGCAGAAGGAAACAACAGGAACAAAGGAATGGAGGTGTGAAAGAAAATCCAGGAGGTGTCAGTACTATGGCCTGCGGGGAACACAGAGCATCTGCGGGAGGGTCATGGGAAGTGAAGTAAGAGACCCACCAGGGCGGATCATGGGGAACTTTGCTAAAGAGATTTGACTTTATCCTGTAGGTGACAATGGAAGGGCAGGATGAGTTTTAAGGAAGAGAGTGACATGGTTGGATTTGTGGGTCTGGCTGCCGTGAGAGCAAGGATTAAAGGGACAAGTCCTCCTAAGTTTGTCAGTACCTTGCCTACTGATAAGCATAGTCTCACGGGTGCTGGATTAGGTAAGACTGGAGTTGCTTGCGGTCATCTGGAAGCCCAACTGTAGCAACAAAGAATGAGGTTAATACAGACAGGGAAGCAGAGCTGAGAGAGAGAGAGATTGACAAAGTCCTTCAGAGACATCACTTGAGCCCCTGATTCCAGATGTACTTGAAACTATCTCTAACGCCACCTCACCCCCATCCTTCTGAGTTATATGAGCCAACACATCTCCATGGATTAAGCTAGTTTGTGTTGGGTTTCTGTTCAAGTTATTGAAACCCTCTGTTCCTCAATTTCTTCCTCTGTAAGATGGGGGTAATAATATTACCCACCTCATAGGACTTTAATAAGAATTAAATGAGATGTTATAGACATAGATATACACACATGATGCATGGGACTGTGTGTGGCACATAGAAAGCACTCAATAAAAGTTAGTTATTATTATAATAATTATCATCATCTTTATCATTAAACTCCTGGGCTTAAGCCCAAACCCATCAATTTGAGCCCACACTCCCTGTCGCTAGCAGAGGGACAGCTGTACTTTCTGTCAGCTTATTCTCCAAAGGCTTAGGATTTGGCAGTTGCTGGTAGAGTATTTTAATGTGGCTCAGTGTTTTCATTTCTGTCATTTTGTTGTACCTGCCCCCTGAGGTGGCTGAAGCAGAGAAATCCCTGAGAAAAAGAAATAACGAAAATAAGAAGCTGTGAAGAAGCCCCCTCATTATTCTCTAGGTTCAAGCTGTTTTTCAGGGTATCTTTTGGTAAGCAGGCGAAGATTTGGTACCTAGTGGCCCAAAGCACAGGTGGGTTGTGGCCCCTGGAGGTGACAGATGGGGTGGGCTGGGGCCAGCAGGTGACAAGGACAATATGGGGAGCTTTGCAGACAGCAGCCAGAGCAATAATGCATTCTTGAGAGTGTAGTTTTTAAATTCATATAACAACATGAAGATCACCCATCAATTAGAGCCACAGATATTCAGAAGCCAGCTTAGAAAACTCTAAAGATTATTTTTAACTACACATACAAGACAGCTGGGCTGGCTCCTCTGCGAGCTCTGTCAATCTCAGCAAATCTGAGTTAGCGTCGTGGAAGGTGACAGCAGGCGAAAGGTGGCCCATAGCAGCATTCCTCTTGGGTTTGTACCAATTGAAGAAAAACCTTTAGACTATGCAGACCCACCCATGGACCACATCAGCAGAGCGAGTAAGAAGCCCCTTTCTGTTATCAGTGTTCGTCCAGGCCTTCTACCTGCCCCTGCTCTTGACTGATGAAAGCCTCTCTCGAGTTCCTGACCCATTAGTTTTGTCTCTTGCTTTCAGCCCTGTTCTTTCACTGGAATTTAAAGATGACCTTCAGCATATTTTTTTTTTTTTAAAAAGATCTAACTGTAGGAGACCCATTTTCAGGCCATTTTTAAAATATTTATTTATTTATTTATTTATGGCTGTGTTGGGTCTTCGTTTCTGTGCGAGGGCTTTCTCTAGTTGTGGCAAGCGGGGGCCCCTTTTCATCACGGTGCACGGGCCTCTCACTATTGCGGCCTCTCTTGTTGCGGAGCACAGGCTCCAGACGCGCAGGCTCAGTAATTGTGGCTCACGGGCCCAGTTGCTCCACGGCATGTGGGATCTTCCCAGACCAGGGCTCGATCCCGTGTCCCCTGCATTGGCAGGCAGATTCTCAACCACTGCACCACCAGGGAAGCCCCCCTTCAGCATCTTTACTTGACCTTTAGTGGTCCCAAGAGTGACTTGCATCTCCAGTTAGTCTGCTTTGGATAACACTCTACCTGGCTGGAACTTCATTATGCACGGGTCTTTCCTGACCCTTTTCCCACCTTCCTGCTAAGGGGGCACTGGAAATCTTTCCTACACTTCCTCCTTCCGCTCCCCAGAGAGTCTAGTTTGGTAAGTCTGGGGTGACGACTTAGCATCTAAATTTTCACGAGTACCTTAGGTGATCTGCTGCAGGTGGTCTATGGATCAAGCATTCAAACACACTTCTTCACAGCTTCCATGAATGTTCTCTTCCTTATCTGTGTTACTTGTAAAAGGATTTTTTTTCCCTTTGGATATGGACTTTTAGGTCATACAGAGAAATTAACTCAGCTTGCAGAGACTTGGGAAATTTATTATCCTCATGAAGTCAAGAGGCCCCACAAGACTGAGTGATGTTATATCTCAAGTTCATTGATAAAGAGATTTTACAAAGGTACTATAGATAAGATTTTGCTACTATTATCTTTTCTACCTCTTTCCTTAGAAATCCCTATCTGTACCATAGAAATCCCTATCCCATGATGAAGAATAAGAGAAAAGACATCCAATGGTGGCCTTTCTGGCCCTTATGTTCTTTTAGATTCCTCACAATGGACAGCACCACTAATCTCGCCCTCAGTTCCAGAGGTTTTCACCACCCTTAAGCCCTCCACTATGCTTTGAAGACCCTCAAGTTACCTACATTCTGTATATCTGACAGGACGACTTGGGTTATATCATGGGTCCACAAAGCAATTGAAGTGAAGAAAAGTTAAGTTGTAGTAGACTAAGTATGAAACAAAAGAAATAAGAAAGCCACCATGTAAACAACAGGTAGTTCAGGGCCATTCCCATCTTGAGGAAGGAAGGTGAGATCCTTGCTTCAGACACAGAGAGAAGGGAGAACGGTAGTTTCCTGCCTGTTGGCATGCTTTAGTCCGTTTCTGTTTGATGATCAGACCTCCATGTGGTTAAGTGCATTATCTTAACTAAGCATTATCTTAATTAAGGTCTCTATGACTTATACGCAACTCTCATGCTTGATTCTCACAGCCTTTCCAAGGAGTGTAATTAATTAATTCAGCAAATTTTTATTAAGCTCTTATTGTGTACCAAGTGCTCTGCTAGGTCTTTGATATAAACAGAAGTGAGTATATCAGACAAGAACCTTGCAGTCTAAGGGCTTGCTCATCACAGGTAAACCAAGGATCAGGGAAGCCAAGTGATCTGCCAGGAGTTGTAAAACAGGTAGTGGCAAAGCCATGACTGGAAACCAAGATCCCTATTCTTTTTTCTCTATAGGACTTGGTTACTGAGCTTATGATCTCTTATCTTGATATCCTGAGATACATGTACAGGGACAAGGGCTTTTCCTGCAGTGGAGTCACCAGATCCTGACTACTCCCCTCCACCCTCGCTCCTCCGAATTAGACTCACTGATGTTTTCTATATGGAGTCCCAATTCCTCCAGTCTTTCAAACCAATCCTTATTGTCAAGGGTTTCCTCCATCTGTAATCTCAGCCCACTGGCCAGTGGGTTCTGGAATTAGTCTTGCTTCTTTAGACTTGGATATGATGTGCTTGGGGGTAAACCTGAATTCTCAGCAAGACAGTTCCCTTTCCTTCCCTTCTCAGTTCCCTTTCCTTCCCTTCTTTTTCTTTTCCATTCTTTCTTTTTCCACCCCCAATCGCACTATGCTGGCACTGTTCTGATGCTTCTGCCTGGGGGACCTGCAGAGGACTCTAGCTCTCTGTGGGAACTTAAGCACTGCCTTAAATCCAGCTTATGTGATTGGGGTCCTCACACCCTACTTAATTCTTAGCAGATCTTTTGCTCTTCTTCTGGGACGGTGAAAAGGGATATTAGGTCCTTCTGGCCTGAGTTTTGCTGTGAAGAGACAGGTTATCTGAAGCCAGGATGCCTGAAGCCACTTGGATTCCTTCTGCCATGATCTAACCTACAGATGGGGAAGACTTGATGCCTGTGCCAGCTAAACCACAGGTGAGCATGAGCTGACCATTTTGCCTTCAGTCATGTGGTTGCCCCAGGGGATGCTCTAGCGATTCAACTTCCTCAGCTTGGTCCCCGCCTGTTCACACTTCTGCCAGCTCCTTACCAGTCATGTGGTTGTGGTTTCAGCTCACTGTGTGGCTGAGCCTACTTGAATGAGGTCCAATATGGATTTTCCTTGACCCACTTATCCTCTCTTGCCTTGTGGTCAAGCGTGTGTGTGTTCCCTGGGGGAGCAGAATGAGACTCTCTAGCTTATACCAGGGTCATTCCTGGAGCCACATTGCCCTTGTTACAGTGATTATTCCCAGCTGAGCCAACTCAAGATGATGTGTGCACATCAGCAGAAATATATGTAGAAATTAAATGACTCAATGTAGGTAAAGCTTTTTGCAAGGTGTCTGAGATACAGGGAGCAATCAGTCAATTCGTTCAGCACTGGCCCGGGGATCTCAAGTACATCTAGCTTGTAGAAGCATAGTTCAGGAGCTTGGGAGACAGGTGAGCCTGACTACGTCTGGTTAGGAATGGCTAAAATGAAACATATCTTCCTTCCGTCTACAGTATCCTCCACCTCTCCCAAATCACAGGAGTCACAGTCATTGCAAAGTGGGACACAGCGAAGACAAAAACAAGGGGTGTGCATGGACCAACATGATAAAGAGAGCAAGGTTCTGGAGTCAGATGGTTTTGGCTTTAACTCATGCCCCTGCTTGTTATTTGCTATGTGATCTTGGGCAAGTTACTTTACCTCTCTAAGCCTCAGTTTCAGCATCTTTCCAGTTTTGTGAAGTGTCTGACCCAGCATTTAGAAGGGGCTAAGAAAATGATGGGTGTCAACTATTAAACTATCCTGTTGGTAGGGGACTCCAAAAATCAAGCAGGAGATATAGTAAAAGCTATTGTCCAGAGAAGAAATTAAGCTTAACAAAGTTAGTGTGTATGGTTTTATGGGGGCTGGTGGCGGTAACTGATTCTGTCCAGCACACCTCTAAGACCGCTCCCAATGTTCGCCATCTCCTAGTATTCCTGCCCTTGTGTAACTCCCTCCCTTTGAGTGACTAGTGACTCACTTTTAACAAACAGAATTCAGCAGAAGTGATGCGATGGCACTTCTTCTTCTTCTTCTTCTTTTTTAATGCAGAATGCCCATTTATTTTTTAAAAATATTTTATTTATTTGTTTGTTTATTTATTTTGGCTGTACTGGGTCTTAGTTGCAGCACTCAGGATCTTCGTTGCAGCATGCAGACTCTTAGTTGCGGCATGCATGTGAGATCTAGTTCCCCGATCAGGGATCGAACCTGGACCCCCTGCATTGGGAGCGTGGAGTCTTACCCACTGGACCACGAGGGATGTCTGGGATGACACTTCTGAGATTACGTTATAAAAAGACTGTGTCTTGCGCCTAACGTGTGCTCTCTCTTACTCTTTCTCTTGGATCACTTGCGCTGGGGGGATGCACGATGCCATGTGTTAGCAGCCCTATGGAGAGACCCATGTGTCAAGGCAAGGAACTAAGGTCTTTAGTCCCACAACCACATGAGTGATCTTGGAATTGGATCCTTCAGTTCTAGTCAAGCCTTCAGATAAGACCACATCCTTGGCCAACAGCTTGACTGCCATCTCATGAGAGAATTTGAACCAGAGGCCCCCAGCTAAGCTGCCTTCAGATTCCTGACCCATAAAAATTGTGATATAATAAATGTTTATGCCTTAAACTGCTAAATTTTGTGTGTAATTCTTTTATACAGAGAGTTAATATAGCACCTTTGCTACCTGGGCTTTTAATTTAGTTATCTTCTGCCTTGGGGCTTCTCCAAGGGCCCACTCAGCGTGGTGATAATTAGAACTGGGAGACTGGAGTGTGTTGAGGGCACTGGAGTTGTAGGAGAGTGCCTGGAGCAGCAGAAAGTAATTTCACAATGATCTCATCTCTCAGAGAATGACTGTGGAGGAACACAGAGGCTGGAGAATAAAGCTTCTCTGTGGTGCAAGTCCAGCTGGGCTAGGCAAGGTCTTAGGCTTGGGTTGAAATTGTTAAAGACGGTGGATTTCCCCTTGGCAAGGTTGGGGCTCCCAGTAGGTCACAAGGAACAGGATGAAAAGTGAGAGGGAATTGAGGCAGCAGTACAGAGATTGGAAGCATTGTCATTAGAGTCCAAAGGACCAGGCTCTCCTGCTTACTAGCTGTGTGATCTTGAACAAATTGTTTAACCTCTCTGAACCAAGCACTTAAAATAGAGATGATAAAAATATCCACTTTGATGGATTTTCTTGAAGATTAAATAGCACAATGTACGTAAAGCTTTTAGCAGAATAGTTGAATATTTGATGAATAGTGATATTTCTTTCTTGAATATTTGATGAATAGTGATATTTCTTTCTTGGAGAGACTGCAATGCATATTTATTTGGTGAATAGTTGATATTGCTATTATTCCTTTGGAAGGGGCCCAATTTGAGGGTCCTGCCTAGATTGTTTCTGCTGGAGCCTGGGCAGGTGGTAGGGACAAGCAGGGTCTTCCAAAGCAAGGTTGTGGACGGCAATTTGATGAGTCTCTCCCTGAAAAATAAGTGCATGAGTAAAAGGCCAATGGAGATACCAAGAGATACCACCTCGAAAAGGGATCAAAACATAAGACAAATCATATGGGAAAGCCCAGTAGTCTACTGAACATGGGATAAGCCTTCAGATAGCACTCAACCCTCATTTGACATAGAAAAACTCTTATAGACAGCTTGTTCTAAGACATCAGTGAACAGAAATGGGCAAAGTTTCTCATCTAGAAGTCATGACTCACGGTTCTCCAGAAAATTCATACAGCAACAAAACCCAGGAGGATGAATTCACACCTCATTGATGTCAGTGGTTTTACACTAAGGAGAAAGTATCAGTCTAACAAGTTGGAAGACCAGATAATATTAGAAGAGAAGTGATGCTTCAGAAATGACACCGAAGTATTTGTAAAAAAGATGACAGAAATTTCATAATTATAAAATAGACATGGTTGATCACAGTTGGGTATAAATATTTAAAAAGATGAATAAATTGAGTAATAAGAACATATATTACCACTTCCCAAGGTTTGCAAGGGTTATGGTCCTGAGTCTGCTACATTTAGAAAATTATACATGAGTTGAAGTTGCATATGTGAATTTAACATAATTCTGAAGATGAAATATTATATACTAGGCCCTACAGAGTACCTGACATGATAAAGTTGCTCATATATGATCAGGTTCTAAAGTTTTTGAAACGTTAGTAGGTAGAAACTGAAAAAATGCTCGTTTACAATTTACAGATCATCATTTTATGTATCTAGATTTAGAGACCTCAATTCACCTTTGGGGAAGACTGCTGCTTTAGGAAAAATCTCAGAATAGCCCTTTAATTATCCAGATGTAAAATGTTATACTTAATCATTGGTCTTGAAGGCAATGGTGATGTCATTGTTAAATTGACTGTAGATATTGATAATGTAAATTACAACTCTTGAAAGCTACCATTCATTGAATACTTACCATGAGGTAAGTATTAATAAGAAGCACTTGGGATGCTCATTACAAGTACAGATTCTGAGCCCCTCTCTGGAGGTCTGATTCACTAGGCTTGGGCAAAAGCCCTGGAATCCACAGGCAGGCTGAACTTTCCTTAAATCTAATCTTGAGTATGCTGAATGCCAGAAAAGGCAACTTGCCTAAGGTAACACAGCTAGTAAGTGGTGGAGCAGGGAGCAGAACTGGTCTGTCTGATCTTTACTCTAGCATGAAAACCCTTGCATAGAGGGAGAGTGGTATCCTACCAGATTGGAAGTACAGGAGCAGCATGGAGCTTCTAGAGAGACCAAGCCTATCAACCACCTTGGGTGGGCCATAGGTATCTGTCTTAGGAAACATGTCAGGGCATAAGTTGTCCCAGTCTGTGAGTACCCAGGCATAAGCCTGGCCCATGGAAGACAAGTCATTCATGCTAGCAGTCACAAGAAACTACCAACTGAGCTCATAATTATTACAAAGAGGCTGCCCTCCTAGACCAGCAAGGAGAATTCATATTCCACAACTCTCTTTCTCCTTCTACTAAGACAGGAGTAAATGCAAAGTGCTGGATGACTTGGTTTCTAGTTCTTTCTCCAGCCAATGACTTGCTAACAGTCTCAGTTACTAAGTCATAAGAGTCTCTAAAAGGGCATATTTATCAGGCAGCCTAATGGCCAGATAGCTCTTTGTTTTGGCCTTAGCTTCCTCCCATTTTCTTATGCAATCAGCAGGGCTGCTTCTCAAGCCAACATGACGTAAACTTTGGATATTTTTTATTCCCACGTTCCCAGAACCTAGTGTGGTGCCTGAGACACAATAGGCATCCAGTGGAAGTTTGTTGACTGTGTGAATGAATGAATCAATGACCATTCAGGTGTGGAGGAGACTCGCGTACCTGCAGTTCTGCCCCCTTGGGCATCCCCCTCTCTGGTCTTAGAAAGTTCTCTTACTCTGCACCTGATGTCATCAGCCAGGACAAAGGAGGCAACTGTGGCACAGATACCTTCTGCTTCAGGGAAGCCCACTGTGTGAAAACTTACGGTTAGAGGAATAATAATTTATGACGATGGTGGTTCTTTAAAACAGTCATCTGTGTGGAAAGATAAGCAAGACCTCACCATAAAGGCCTTACAATTGTGGGCAGAGCCTGGGAAAGGCTGTTAAGAATGCAGGACTGTCACAAAAGACAGAAAGTTGTTTCTTACAGTCATAATTATGCTTTAAAAAAACCCAACTAGCATTTTGGTGTGTTTTCTTCCAGTTATCTTTCTTTGCATGTTTCTTTCTTGGAGAGATTGTAATGCATATTTATTTTTTGAATCTTGCTACTTTTTACTCCACATAACATAAACATTTCCCGGTGTTGTTATAAACTCTATAAATATCAGTTTTAGTGGTTGAATAATACTCCATTTTATGAATGTACCAGAATTTATGCAACATTTCCCCTGTCGTTGAGCATTTAGTTTCCAAGTTTTTCCTTATTGTAACTAAGTAATTCTGCAAAGAAGATCTTTGTGCATTAAACCTATTCCATATTTAAGATTATTTCCTAAAGCTAGGGGATCAGGAATTGAATCCTAGATCCCAGAGAGATTCTTGAGATTCCTGAGATTCTTGAGTCTATATCTTTGCTAATTTGGGGGATTTTCTCATTGTTTTGGGGAATCTAGGTTCTGGATTCAGATAGGCTGAGCGCAAATCCTTGCTCTGGCACTTACCAGTGTGAACTTGGGCACCTAGGTTGACCTTTCTAAGTCTTGGTTTCTTAGCTGTAAATTAGGACTGATTGCATCCTATTCATGGGCTATTGTGAAGATGAACAAGTAATATATGCCAAGCTCAGTACTTGGCATAGAGTGTGCTCCATAAATACTAGCTACAATTAATTTGTTTAACTTTGATTAACACCAAGGATGGACCTTTCCACTTACACTTATTATCTGTTTCTATCTCTGCGTGTGTGTATATGTGCATGTGTTTGAATTAAGATATATTCTTTTTTAAAATAAATTTATTTATTTATATTTTTGGCTGCATTGGGTCTTTGTTGCTGTGCACGGGCTTTCTCTAGTTGTGGCGAGCAGGGGCTACTCTTCGTTGTGGTGCGCGGACTTCTCATTGAAGTGGCTTGTCTTGTTGCGGAGCGCTGGGCTCTAGGCGCGTGGGCTTCAGTAGTTGTGGCACATGGGCTCAGTAGTTGTGGTTCGCGGGCTCTTGAGCAGAGGCTCAGTAGTTGTGGTGCACGGGTTTAGTTGCTCTGTGGCATGTGGGATCTTCCCGGATCAGGGCTCGAACCCGTGTCTCCCGCATTGGCAGGCGGATTCTTAACCACTGCGCCACCAGGGAAGCCCAAGATATATTCTTTTAGATTGAAAAAAAAAAAACTAAGCCATAAGGAACTCTAAAAGGGCATACATATCAGGCAACCTACTGGACTTATAGCTCTTTCTCAGGGTTCATCTAACCCCAACTAGTACCGTAGAGTTTCCACACAGCATCTCTCCTTTTTGCTAGTTTTAAGATTGATCATTTCCTGTCATTTTTCTCTTTATATGTTTCCTTTAAGGCTAACTACATTCTTCAGTATGATTTTTATTATGTCGAGGGACCCTGTGGGAGCATATCACCAATTATGGAACAAATTCAGAGAGAAAAGTGGATTTGATTTCCAGAAATCTGCAGCACCGCCGACCTCTCTAGGAGCACATCTCTGGGTAAAGCAAGTACTCCCAGGGCAAGACTCCGGCTTTGCTCTGGGCGGCTTTGAGCCCTGTAGGCGCACAGAGCAGTCCCAGCGCTGCTGCAGCTTCCCCTCCCACTGACAGTGTCTAGAAATCCATTTCCTGTCTTGTAATTACGTCTCATGTAGCAATTAGCTCCTTCATATCAATGAAGCCAAA
The DNA here is from genome assembly GCF_965194805.1 of Balaenoptera borealis. NCBI lineage: Eukaryota > Metazoa > Chordata > Mammalia > Artiodactyla > Balaenopteridae > Balaenoptera > Balaenoptera borealis. The sequence goes on along the minus strand of NC_138879.1, from coordinate 44,852,179 downwards.
TGTCCATGTGTAATGGAGTGAAGCCTGAGTGTAGGAGACAAATTGAAGTGCAGCTTTGGTGTGTGATGGTGGGACCTCTGAGAGCTCCTCGGGGTCAGGGAGGATGGTCCTCCCTTGCAAAGTCCTTCTGTGCACCAGGCACTGTGCTGGACCCTTTGCATGCCCAATTTCCTAGAATCCTCACACAGACCCTTCCTCTCCAGCATCTTCAGTTTTGCTTTCACTGTCAGAGTGCAGATTCTGCACACTCCCTCAGCTGGAGAATCTAAACCTATCAGCGGTGCCTTGATGAGTAGATGACACTGCGTGCCAAAGCCCCTGCGGTGCCGAAGAGGGAGGTGCTTCAGGAGCCAGCCAAGGTGAGCTGTCTAGAGGGCTGCTTCCCTCCTGGAATTTCACCTGGACCACTGAACCCCCGCAGCCCCGAGGCAGGCAGGCACGCATGGAGTGAGCATCAGGGTGGGACATAGGCTCTTCGGGGTCCCAGGAGCCCAGGGGCCCCGCTGGTCGGGGGGAACATCTGGGGCATCCCTGCAACCCTTGGGAGACAAGGCAGGGAAGCGTGGAGGATCGAACCCATGCCCCCTGCCGTGGAAGCGCCGAATCTTAACCACTGGACCGCCAGGGAAGTCCCTCTCCTCTCCTTTCTTTTCCCTCTCACCTCTTCTCAGGCATCTCCTTCCTATAATCAGGTTGTGTTTGAGGGGGAAATCCATAATCCTTTAGCCTGACAGAGAATTTGTGTGGGAGGAGGAGGGCGGGCACAAATTGCCAGGAAGGTTAAGAAAAGGATAGGAAGGGCATTGGATTAGCAAGCTACTTAGATCCCACTAAGTCCCTTAGATTCCTGATCTCTAAAATGGGGATAATAACCGCTGTCTTGCACACCTCACCCGACCCAGGAGAAGGTGGAAGATGCCTTATGTTGACTCAAGCACGTGCTGGTTTTTCAGCGACCTGTCAAGGGAAACATGTATCAATGCATGTTTATATGTGTGTATCTATACATCTCTGACTGCACACACACAATCAACTAAATGTATGCATTTTTGTCTTTTAGAAATTTAAAACCACCACGTATAATAATAACTAGTTACTACTTATTAACTACTTGCTCTATGCCAGACCCTATCTAGGCTCTGTACATATTCTCTTATTTAATTCTCAAAACCCTATAAGGTAAGTATTATTTGTCCCATTTTACAGACAAGAAAACTGAGATCCCAGGTTAAGACGATCTCCCAAGCTCAACGACCTAGTTAGTGTTAGAGCTGGAACTGAAATAGCCCTGAATTCTGAGCCTTCAGTCTTAATCATGATGGTGTTTCTAAGAATCTGGGCTTTTTCACAACCTGATATATTTGGACTCCGAGAGAGGATATTTCCAAACACCATTTCCCCCGGGCTGACTCCTACCTTCCAGTCCATTGTGGCTCTGGCTCAAAGCGATCTAATGCTTGAAATGAGAAAGGCTTTGGGAGTGTGCTGTGACTTTCACCTCTGCAGAGACCTGGGATGTTTCTCCAGCTCCATCCCCAGGGGAGAGAGAGCCTTAGCCAAGGCTTCAGGCTCAGGGCAGGGGTGCCAGGGCTCCGGCTGGGTGATGGCCCCTCCACAGCAGAAGGTGGCTGCCTACGGATGAGTCACTGCTGCCTCTCTCTCTCCATACTGCATTGGAAACCACTGTGCCTTCTCCTTTACCTGCTTCTTCCTTCTAGACCAGTGCCCTCTTTTCCGTATTATACAGAATTCTAGAAGGGCTCACTACAAGTCCAGTTCTTCGCCAGGCTGGGAGACCCCTTCTCCATCTTTGCCAATTCAAACAGTGAGCTGGCAATGGATGAGGGGTTAGGAGTAAGAGCTGGGTTCTACAGCCATGGGTTCACATCTTGGTTCTGCCACTTTGCCCTGTCACTTGACCTCTCATGGTCTTCAGTTTCCTCCTCTTTTTTTTTTTTTTTTAAAGAAGGAGCTAATAACATCTGTATTTTAGGGTTGTTGCTGGTATTAATTAACACACACAAAGGACTCAGGACAGTGCTGAGTACATACTAAGTGCTCAGTAGCTCTCATTTTTACCCCACGTCAGACACTTCACAAGATGCTTCACACACACGATTCTCATTTGGATCACACGACAACCCTGTGAAGTAGATGTCATTTTATCCCCATTATACAGATAAGGAAACTGAGGCTCATGGAAGTCAGGTCACACAGCAAGTAAGTGAGAGCTAGGATTCAACCAGAACTGCCTGACTTCAAAGCTCCTGCTCTTAACCTCCTCATTGGAGTGTCCCTCAAAGACCTCCTCATAAAGAAAGTCCCACATGTCTTCCTCCTCCCTTTCTGGGGCTTCCTAAGGGAAACCTCTGCAGTCAGAGAATGGCTGCAGGTGGCTCATGTCATGTGATAAGGGGTGGGTGCAGTGTGATGCTGGTGACCTTGTGGTGAGCTGGACCCTGTGATCGTCAGGGTCCCGTCCAGCACTAATGCTGAGGATACTGTCCCCAAACTGATTTGTAAGGGGTCTGGGGGTGCCTGGCAGAGTCAAGATGTGATCTGAAGGCTTTTAAAGGGGTGAGAGCAGACAGGGCAAAAATTAACTTTTGCATTAATCCATTATCCTAATGATCATCCTAAAGATAAGCTTGATCAGATATGAGCATTGCTGAGATTGATTTGCCTAAAATAAGAATCTCATTTGCATTTTTCTGATTTTCCTCGACTTCCTTTAGCCACATCAAGACAGATGCAGCTCTCACCAAGGACAAACATTTGAAGTAGATGGATACTGCCCACGTGTATATATGGGGCATAGTATCCTTCCCACCCACCTGTGTGTATGTTGTCATCTCTTTGACACAGGAGAGGAGGACAGTTTAGGGAACTTCAGGGTGACAACTCTGGCTTGCTAATACAGGGTCAGCCTTTTCAACTTCCCTTTGATCATCTTTTTAACTTATGTAGGAATCTAAGGAGCCACAGAATATGCCTGGGTAAAGTGGCTTGAAGAAGATCCTAATTGTCTAGTCTCGAGTTTGAATTAGAAGATCTAATTTTTTTTTTTTTTTTTACAGTGGAGAAGAAGTGTCAACACATTTTTTTTTTTAAAGATGGGAAATGATGATTCACAAGAAATGAGAAAGTTAACACTGAGTGCTTGCAAGGGGAATACTAACACAAAAAAAGGTGAATTAATACCAGATGATGTCAGGATGGTTTAGGAGTCGGAGGCATCAGGAACTGCAAAGATGTTGGTAAGGAAACACAATAAGATTGGTTGAAAGTTTGTTTAAAGAACAGATATTTCTCTCTCCCATCCAGCACAACCATGAGACTGGCCTTCCTCCATCTTGGATGGAACCTGGAAGTTTGATCTTTGTAGAAATTGAACTGTTGAAATCCAGACCTGAAGATATAAAAAGACCCCAAAACAAGGCACTTCACCATAAAATTTCAGAATTGCAGGGGTAAAAAGAAGGTCCCATAACTTTCCAGAAGAAGAAATACAAGTTGTGTATAAAGGAAAGAGAATAGAAATAACAATGGACTTTTAGCAATAAAACTGAAGCTAAAAGACAATGGAAGCTTTGAAGATCTAATTTCTTGTGTCCCTTTTCAGAAACTATTCACATCAACCCTGATAGGTAGCTAGGGCAGGTGTTTTTATTCCCATTTTATAGATGAGGAGACAGAGGCCCAGTGAGGTGAAGGAGTGTTAGTTTATATGCTGCGTCAACAGTGTCCCTTTGACTCCCAACGCTGGGTCTCAAAGCTCCTGACTTTCTGCCCAGGGTTCTTTGCTGTTGGGCCCAGATGTCTGTGAGCAGCTTTGAGAAGAACCTCTTCCCTCACAGGGCAAGACTTGGTCCTGGTCATACAGGTAAGACTACATCTTTCTTCCATTTGACCTTTCATTGTTTGTCTTCATGGGGGAGACAAGGGCAGTGAAAATAGCTGAGAGCAGGTGATGAGCACTTGCGTATGTTTCCTGGCAGAGCTGATCACGGATAATAAAGCCCCATGAGGCCATAGTGTCCAAGCTTCAGAGAGATCCCACTGACCCCATTCCTCTCTTCAACCTGGAGCCCAGGTTTCTCTATGGACAGCCTCTCTTCAACTTGACTTGGTGATTAACTTCTGTAGTGGAAAGAACAAGAACCACGGAATCAAATAGTCATGGGTTGAGTCCTAGCATTGCCATCAATGTCAGCTGGTGTTCATAAGGGGGCTCTCTACCCGGAACCTAATTTATTACATTATTTCATTTAATACATTATTTCATTTAATACATTATTTTACTTAATCCCACAGCACTGCCATGAGGTAGATTCTAATGTTATTGTCCCCATTCTGATTATAGGAATACAGATTTATAGAGGTAGAGGCTAAATAACTTACCCAAGTTAGACATGCTTGCTCCCTGATTCCAAACACACACACACACACACACACACACACACACACACATATATATATATATATATATTTTTTTTAATTTAACTTTAAAAAACAGATAATGCATTCACTTGCCTCAAAGTTCAAAAGATACAAAGAAGAAGAAAATGAAAAGTCTCTTTCCTGCCCTTTCTTCCAGCTAGTGAGTCCACCTTCCTGGAGGCAACCAATTTTACCAGCTCCATGTGTTTTCTTCCAGAGACTTGTTATATATATACAAGCAAAGAAGCAAGGCTATTGTTTCTGCTCTTTTCTTTTTGTGAGTGCATAAATCTTTTTTTTTTTTTTAACTGAAGAGCTATTGTTAAAGTTCTAAATATATAAGACAACAGTACAGTATTGATTTTGGTCATATTAATACAAAGTAGTATTTTTAGTTAAACACACTATATTCTTTCCATTTCCCTGCCTCTGCTCTTGCTTTTCCCTCAACACAAAATGCGTGACTCCACACTCATGCCTCTCATCTGGCAAGCTCCTGGGCATCTTTCAGGATGCAACACAGATGCCATCTCTTGAGAAATTTTCCTCAACTACCCCCTCTCCTCACTTAAGTTTATTCATTTCCTTTTGTCCTCACATTTTCCACACTATATTATAATTATTTTTTAAAAATTAGCTATATTCCCAATAGCCTCATAGGTCCCAGCAGAACATTCATCTATCTATCTATCTATCTATCTATCTATCTATCTATCTATCTATCTATATCTATCTATCTATCTATATTTGGGGGGGGTAAAGTTCTGATCTTTTTACTTTAAATGGCAGCATTTTGAATACGCTATTCTGTTTCTTGCTTTCTAAAAACTTTTTGTTATAGAAAAATTTCACACATATATGAAAATAGAGGAAATAGTGTGTAACTCCCATATAGCTATCAGCTCGCTTCAACAATTATCTCATATGCCAGTCTTGTTTTATCTGTACCCGCAGCCCTACCCTTCTCCCCCTGATTATTTTAAAGCAAATCTCTGACATATACTTTCATCTGTAAATACTTCAGCATATATCACTAAAAGAAAATGACTTAAAAAAACCTACAATATCTGTCACATGAAAAAAAATACATCATAAACTATCCAATCCGCATTCAGGTTTCCCTGATGGTTTCTTTCTTTCTCTCTCTCTCTCTCTCTATTTAACAGATGATACTTTGTTGAAATCTAAATTCAAGCAAGGTCTACACATTGTATTTGGTTGATCCCTTGCTTTTTATCACCTAACAATATTCTGGGAGGTCATTTCATACCAGAACATAAAGAATGGCTTCATTCCTTTTTTCCATTGCAGGATATTCTTTGTAGGGCTGTACTTAGAACTCATTTAACCAGTCTCCTGTTGGTGGATATTTAGGTCATTCCAAACCTTCTGCCATTATAAACAATGCTGCATTGAATAACCTTGTAAGTACATCACTTTGCACATGTGGGAGTGTGTTTGCAAGATAAATTCTCGGAAGTAGAATTTCTGGGTGAAAGGATATATGTATTTGTAACTTCAAAATTATTGCTGGTTTGTCCTTCATAGAGGTGGTACCCAAGCAACAGATACTTCCACCAGCCATGTGAGTGAGAACAGTTTCTCTGTCCTCTCCTCAGAAACATCATCCTCTCTCGGACCTCTGTCTGTGTGATTTCCTTTCCCTGGAATGTCCTGTCTCACCTTGTCCATCTGGTGAAATACTGTTCTTTAAGGCTCAGCTTAGTCCCTCACAAGGGTTTTGGGTTGGTGCTCACTCAGTGCTCTGAGACCCCCTTTTCATAGCACACATCACACTTCATACTGGGCTCTCTTTATTGACTCATCTCTCTCCTCCGCTGGTTAGTGAAGTCCTCAAGGGTGTAGCCCCAGGCACGCAGTAAGTGGTCTACATCAGCGGTCCCCAACCTTTTTGGCACCAGGGACTGGTTTCGTGGAAGACAGTTTCTCCATGGACGGGGGAAGGGTAGGGGATGGTTCAGGCGATAATGTGAGTGATGGGGAGCAATGGGGCAATGGAGAGCGGCTGATGAAGCTTCCCTTGCTCTCCCGCCACTCACCTCCTGCTGTGTGGCCTGGTTCCTAACAGGCCAAGGACTGCTACCGGTCTGAGGCCCGGGGATTGGGGATTCCTGGTCTACATGAACTGGTCCATCCATGTGCTGAAGGACTGAGAGGTTAGGATATAACCTGTGGGTCTTATTCCAGTGGGAGTTCGGGGACTTCTATTGTTTCCTTGGGTGGAGCAAACCCAGAGTCATGGGTACAAATCTGCTTTTGTAACCCTCTGGCATTCAAGTATTAGAGCCCAGAAAAAACCCCAAAGCTTCCCATTGCCCAGCCCCAGGGGCCTGCAACAGATGGCATTGCATCCCTGAGGCCAAGAGGTCTGATTATCCTAGACCTACAAATTGTTTATGGATCCTGACCTTTCAAATTGTTTTCTATTTAATCTGAGCTGGAAGACCTTGATTTTTGTTGTTTTAAAATCTAGGCTCTCTTCCCACCCCACAGATGAAACTGTCATCCTCCAAATTATTATTCTCTGGATGGGCAGGAGCAGAATTAGTCCCCACAAAAGCCAGTTAGGCGGGGCAGGTGGGAGTAATCCCATGTGCCCGAGGTGGGGGAGGGCATAGCAGATGGCTCCCCGGGCAAGCCTTGAAAGCCAGGATTAAAAAGTAATTTTCAGCGTGCCGAAAATGGGACTGCAGATTTGGGTCACTGCAATTAACTCTTTCGGGGCTGTAGGCTGGAGATTTGGAGTTAAGAGGAGGTGTCCTGCCCTAGGGGAGGTGCTAGGTGAGAACCCCTGGGTTCCTCCTTCCCTGGTCTCATGGAGATCATCTCCTAGGTCTCTTCTTGAGGAGGGAGCTAAGGCCCTCAGGGTCAGCCTCTTCCTAGAGACGAGGCTCCTACTTCCCCTCTGAATGTGGACTCTGTCAGAGGGAAGTCCCTCCCAAGTCTGTGGGAGGCTTTGTGTCTCAAGAGATTGAGTTCTTATCAGAGCCCCAAACTGGCACCTCATCCTGTTATCAGAAGTACCTCAGGTATTTGCCCCACAAAAGATGAAGTGCTGCCTTGTCAATTACTTTCTGTGCTGGAGATGCTACAGTTCTTTCCCCATGCAGGATCTACAGGTATCTGTCCCTGTTACCTGCCCCACCCCCAACAATAATTCCTTTACCTCCAAAACCAATGCATTAAATTCTCTTCCCTGAGGAATGATATTTTTCTTCCCCTGCACTCGTGAATTGTAGAATTGTAATTAATGGGGTTTCCTTTTTCTCTTTGTTTGCCAAGAAGCTCAGAGCCAAATTCCCAAAGTAATTCCATGGTCTCCGTGAATGCATTTTATTTTTCCACCTGTCTTGTTATTCTATTCTAATTTACAGATTTCCTTTATCTTGGTTTTGTTTTTCTATTTAAATTGCACTACATGGCTGAATGTATATCCTGTATGTTACATCAAATCCTTTGTACAACTAGGTAGGGTGTAAATAATTAAAAGCAGAAATAATTCCACTTTCATTCATTAATTAAACTTTTAAAACTGGCACCTGTTAGATGCTTAATACTGTAGTAGATGAGTGGCAGCTACAAATAAAATACATTTAAACATTTATTACCTGTTATATACCAGGTACTATGTATGCCTGGGACTTTTTATGTCATCCGTTTTAATTTATGTTCAACAGCAATCTTATGACATAAATAATTAAATAAGTTGGAATACATAAAGCACTTAGCCCAGTGCCTGGTACAGTAAGTACTAAGTAAGTGGTAGCTATTCTTCTTATTAGGTATCATTATTCTCATTTTGAAAGAGGAAACTGTAGTTCTGAAAGATTAAATTACATTGTTGTGAGAGTTTAATGGAAATAATGAACGAAGGGCCAGGGAGATATAGGTACAGCAGGCATTTGATGTCTTTTTGGCTACCTAGAATCCATTTTCCTTTCTTTTAGTAACTGTCCTTTTATTTCTTTTTGGGAAACTCTACTCCCTAATGCATTTTAGTTCTTGTGCTCTGCCAGGCTTCATCTCCCATGCCCGGGAAGGAGCATGTGACTCAGGCATGGCCAATCAGTGCTCTGAATTGACCTAACCACAGTAATTGGTTCAGGGCTATAACATGTGACTCAGGTTGGACCAATCAAAGTCATCCTAGGATTTGTGTGGGCATCATTGAGAAGAGACTTGTCTTCCTTACTGCTAGGCCTGAGCCTGACCATATGTATGACTGGCGTTTGGGCAATCATACATCTTCCTTCTCTGAGTAGAGAGCCCATTTGATAATGGAGCCAACAAGAGGATGTGGAGTCTAGAGATTCAGAGAGTGAAAAAGTGTCCTGAAGATATCATTCCCCTGGGTCAAGCCACACCTGAAGCCAACATGATCTGTTCCAGGGTAGTTTGTTTGCTGAGCTGATAAATTCCCTTTTTTGTTTAATCCTGTTTGAGTTGGGTTTCAGTCACTTACAACTAAAAAGATCCTAACTTATCCAGGCATTCAATAAATTTTTGTTCCTTTTCTTTTTCCACTTATTGGACTTGCCCAGTGTCACAGTGGCAACATCAATATTTGAACCTGTTTCTGGCCCTGAAGCCCATGTGTGTCATGTTCCCTGCTACAGGAACTTGCACTGTAGTTGGGTGCTAGACAGAAACAGATGAAACAGGTGAATGATGTGCCATGGGGGGAAAGCTTGGCCATTGTGTAAAAACTGTGGGCAAGTGCTTCCAGAGCACTTTCCCTCTATGCTCTCCTCCCCGGAATCTGTAAATGGTCTGGGAGAAGCACAAATGCTGATTCACAGACATGCCAGCTGGCTCTGTGTGTTTCTATGCAAGGAGCTGATGCTTTCCCTGCTTGTTTAAAGGAGAAATCTTGCCTAGAGCAGAGGCTGGATGAAACAGATATATATCTATAGCACTGGACTCCGACTCACCATGTGACCTCTTTGGTTGAGTCATCTCCCTCCTGAGATGGGCTTTTTCATCTGCACAATGAAGGTTGGCAAATGAGGTACCAATGAGATCTCATAAATCATTAAGCCTGAAGGTTACTTCTGGGTAGCCCCACCCAAGTAACTGCAGGACTGGGCCTCTCCTCTCTGGCATATCTGGCAGTCCCCGAGGGTGTTTGTGAATAAGTCCAGCCTTACACCATCTCCAGCCCTCTGGGAAGACCCTCTGCTCCCCCAGCTCAGGGCCTCGTGTTGCCCACACAGTCACCACTGCCCAGAGTGCCTTCTGCCTGTGGCACATACTCCCCACTGCTCTGGACTTTTGATGAGGAAGGGAGGTCCCTTCCTCGTTCCTATTCTTATGGAGAGACTTTCCAGGGAGTTGCCTGCTTATCATGGTAGAGAGAGCCAGGCTGTGAGCTACTGGGACTCTTGATGTGGCCCTGGTTCTGCAAGTTTTGTTACTTTCAGTGCATCTCTCCGCCTAGGGAAGTGCACCAAGCTACACATAGGAAGATGAAGCAGCCAGTGTCCCCACTCAAGGACAACTTCAACAAGTGTGAAAGATACTATTGTTGCAGGCAGCACATTCAAAAGAAATAAGCCTGGTAAGACAGAATTCTGCAAGGGAGTTGCTCACCCAGTTTTGACACTCTGGGTGACGGACTCACAATCCTAATAATCAGCTAGGGCCTGCCTCATGCAGGATACAGAGATGATTCCAAGATGGTGCTGGTACATGTTTAAAAACTGTCTCTCCAGAAAAAAGCATGCTTATTATAAATTTTGTATAATGTAGTATAATTTATGTATAAGTTTATTCTAAAATTTTATAAATTTTATAGCTAGAAAGGGTAGGTAGCACACAATTTACAAATAATAAAATAGACAATGCTTCACTGTAAATTCCATATAGTCAATTGAATCTCACAATACTTTTATTGACCTTTGTTGAACTTTTGTATCCATAGTCAAACTATGGCTGCAATTCAACTATGATTTGATGAAATCAGACTGTGAATAAATACTTGATTATTATCCGATTCAGCAAAGAAGACACTCGTGTCACTAGACAAGTGAGTATAATTCCAATATGAATGTTGGTTGATATTTTCATGTATGTTAAGGAGTAAGATAAAAGAGAAACAACAAAGATGTATATCAGAATTTCATCTGTTCATCGGTGACATAGAGACTTCTTTGCTGAATCAGGTAGCAGTTTTTGAATGCTGAAAGAGTATTTCCTCAATTTTTTGCACTCATCACAATGTAACAATTATAGATACAACACGGGTTTAAATTGAATCTCCATTATTAACATTTTCTGCATCATTTTCTTAAGTCTATACAACCAACAATGTCCATGGTGTAAATCCTCCCACCATGGCTGATTTCAATCTACCAACGTTAAGTCACTGAATGCGAAGTTGGGTTCTAGCAAAACATTACATATAGTATTTCCACCAAACAGACACAATAGATGTGAGTAAACTCAAGAGCATAGATGATAATAAAATGTAGTAAAATAATTAGAAAGTGATGAGTTTTGAGTATATATTGCCTTTGTTTTTAATGTAATTTATTTCACTATCAGTATATATAATTTTATTTATTTATTTATTTTTAATTTTTGGCTGCGTCGGGTCTTCATTGCGGCACGTGGGATCTTTCGTTGCAACCCATGGGTTCAGTAGTTGTGGCGCACAGGCTCAGTAGTCGTGGTGCGTGGGCTTAGTTGCCCAGCAGCCTGAGGGATCTTAGTTCCCTGACAAGGGATCCAACCCGCGTCCGTCCCCCGCATTGCAAGGCATATTGTTAACCACTGGCCCACCAGGGAAGTCCCCTAATTTTTTTTTTTGGCTGTGCTGCACAGCATGTGGGATCTTAGTTCCTCGACCAGGGATTGAACCCATGCCCAGTGCAGTGGAAGCACAGAATCTTAATCACTGGACTGCCAGGGAAGTCCCCTATAATTTAATTTTTAATAATGGTTGTATTTAATAACCAGTTTGCAAAATTCCTGAAACCTTAACAATTGGCTCTTGTGAGCCAGTACAAGCTGTCTCTGGCACTCCACTGCCAAGGATAGTGGCAAATCACACTCCTGGCTGAAACCACATTTGGTAAAGAGAACTAGATCAGTCGCTCAGCATACTAATACCGGACGAACTTTCAAGGCCAGTTGTGCTCTCCTGTGTGATATTATTAGCCACATGGCTGAAGGGTCATTCTGGGTGGCTGTAGATCCTCCAGGCCGGTGCTTCTCAAAGTGTAGTCTCTAGATCAGCAGCCTTGGCATAACCCCAAACATTTTGGACATGCAAATTTTCGGGGCCCTTGCCAACCTACTGAATCAGAACGTCTGGGGATAGGGCCTGCTATTTGTTTCCAAAGTTTCAGATGCAAGTTCAAGGTGTTTCTGATGCATCCTTAATTTGATGTTCTTTTCTGAGGACTATAGTTTGAGAAGTATGGCTCTTTGGTGTGTCCCACATTGCTCTAGCCCCATGCTGTAGGTGATGGAGTGTCAGCTTTTTAATTCAGCACCTTTGTTACTTCTTCCAGGCGTGCTCAAAGCTCAGCGTTTGGGAAAGAGTTCTCATCAATCGGTCCCTGTGCAAGGCTTCACCTCCATCCAATATGCTTTGTAAAATGGTGCTGTGGGACAGGTGCTCCTCTAGCTTCTCTACCCCAGGGCTCAGGGCTTACATGATTCTCCTGCGCTGTGAACACAGCGGGCACAGTTTAAATTGCTTTTAGTCAGGAGAGGGGCTTTCTGCTTTGATTGGGGGCTCAATGTAGATGCCCCATTTGTGCTGTCCTGTGACACTGACTCTGATATAATGTTAAACATTCTTCCTTTCCTGTAAATTAGCTGAAGTGACAGAAATCCTGGGTCAAATGGGCTTGAACAAAAAGCAATTTATTATTTTTCGTAGCTGAAGTCCATGGGCTTTGGAATTGGTTGGTTTAGAGGCTCAACATCAGCATCAAGGACTGAGGTTCTTTTTATCTTTCTGCTATGCCAATCTCCACATCAGTCCACCTTTAGGTTGTTAGCAAGATGGCTGCAGTGGCTCCAGCTATCACAGCCAGAGTATAAAGTCCAGAGCAGGGCTTATGAACTGGACTCTATGGACAAACTCAGGGAGCCATGAACCTGGTGGGAAAAAGAATTACATCGTTAGTTTCTACCTGAAATTTGGTGTTTCCTTCAATTATGAGTGTAGGCAATAAACTATAGCAGCAGTAGTGTACTGTGGCTCTGCCGTCAATAGAAATCACATGTATTTTCACACAACGTTATAATTGTGAATAAATTGCAAAATGTTGTTTATGCTTAACCCCACTTTGAAATTATAGCAGTTGTTAGACCCACACTAGATCTTGATATTGGATGTATTAATAAAGTATCACATATTATTATATCATAAATGTTTTAATAACTGTTACATTATAATTGTTTGCATGTGATTTTTATTTTATTTATTTTTTTATTGAAGTATAGCTGATTTACAATGTTGTGTTAATTTCTGCTGTACAGCAAAGTGACTCAGTTATACACATATATACATTCTTTTTTTATATTGTTTTCCATTATGGTTTATCACAGGATATTGAATATAGTTCCCTGTGCTATATAGTAGAACCTTGTTGTTTATCCATTCTAAATGTAATAGTTTGCAGCATGTGATTTATTTTATGTGTTTAAAAATATTATTCTAAAATGGGGTCCATAGAATTCATCTGATTGCTAGAGGGATCCTGGCACCCAAAAATTTTTTTTAAGTTTAAGAATCCCTGATGTGGAAGGAGAAGTGAGGCCATCTCCTCCCATCTCTCTAGGGTTTCTCTCAGGAAGCAGCGCATCTCATTGGCCAGAACTGGGTTACATGACATCCTTGAGATAATCATCGTGAAGGGAAATGGAATTACCCTTGGATCAATCAGGTCCACCCCCGGTCAGGGGGTGTGGTCAGGTCTCCCTGAGGCGTGGAGCTACTTGGAGCAGAGTGGATATCAGATCAAATTTGGGCTCTGATGGGAAAGAGGAAGGGGAGAAAGGATACTGGGTAGGTAGTTCCTCAGGTGCTGTGGGTCAGGTTTTGCTCAGGGATCTGCCTAGCTTTCTGCCGTATAGCAGAAGGGTAAGACTAAGATAAAAAGAACACTTAGCGAGAGTAGGGAGGCAAGATGGGCTTTTTACCTTTCCAGAAAGTTTCCAGAGGAAAGTATGTATACACTGAGTCTTGGAGAATGAATAAGACTTAGCCAGGGGGAAGATGGAAAATTGTTCCCGAATGTGGAAATAATATGCACAAAGTCTGGAGATATGAGAAGGCATGTTGTGTTCTGGGAACCACAGGTAGTTTAATATTTGGTAAAGAGGGAGTGGCAAGAAAAGAAACTGCAGAGGTGGCCTGGGGCACCAACATGAAGGGCACTGGGTACCAAGGTTGGGGTTAGAATTCTATCCTGGTGAACACAGGTCGTTTCTGAGGGATTTTAAGCAGAGCAGTGACATGATCCTATTTTGTTTCTCCGCAAGCTCATTCTGGCTGTAGATAGAATAGACAGAAGGGAGCAAGGCAGGGAGACCACTTAGGAGCCTGTTGTTAAACCAGAGGAGAGATGGTGGTCTGAACAAAGGTGGAACTCGTGGGGCTGGAGTAGAAAGACTGGCCCTGGCAGGACATAGGGGGCTGGTTGCACATGGCATGAGGGTGGTGGTGAGGGAAATGGACAAGACCCAGATGACCCCCACGTTTGTGATCTGAGCCAGTGGTGGACAGCGGAACCATTCACTGAATAGGAAAAAGGAGGAAGTGCAGTTGGGGGCAAGGAGAGGTCAGAGCTGACGACGAGATCACAAGTTCAGAATTGGACAGACTGTGATATAATTTTGGCTCCTTTTGGTGTTGGCATTCCCATTTCTTGTACTTTCCCTGAAAGCTCGAAACCTCCACAACTTTTCCATGAGAACCACGACACTGGGTCTGAGGGCTCCAAGATCTCCGTAGAAATAGGAAGATCTGGCTGGAGAAGGGATGACACCCAGCGATATAATTTTTGGTCCACTGCTCCAAAGACTTGCTAAAACAATACAACCACTAATTCTGTCTCCTAGTATAACAGGGGATGGAAGCTTTGCAGGAAAACCAAGTTGTATTATAACTATAGGCTTTTAGATAAGCATCGCGGGTGATTTTTAGCACCAAACAATGAGGTGTTGAAGACCTTATTGTTTTTGGTCTTGTACACAGAGTAAAATCAGACTCAGCAGAATTCAGGGACTTTTAAATAGATGTGGGAAGTGACTCTGAGCCAAGGTGCCTGCCGCCTTACAGAGTAAATTATCAAGGCAATAAGAGGCTGGAACTTCAGCCTGGGGAAATGGTTAATTGCTTTGGCCTCTAGCTATTGTTTTGGTCCTACGCTTACTGTAGAGGGTAGCCTTCCAAGAGACGGGCTGTAAATTTCATAGCAGGGGGGACCTAGGTAGGGGTGGGGTCGAGGTGGGAAAGGCAAATAGTTATTGATGCCAAGGTTAATTATCAATCACGGGAAATACGTACCTTTTCAAGACAGTGCTGTCTAACAGAACCCTTCCTTCCATTTTGGCTTCTTCCTGTGTTCTCAATTCCCTTCATACTTACATACGTGTCCCCGTCAGCCAAGCATACACACGAGAGGACCCATTCGACAAAGCCTTGGGCTGACCACTGTTTTAGATGCGTGGATGCATGCAGGGTCCGTAGACAGGGACATTATTAATCCAGGCCCTTTAAAAAGAGGATGCCTGGCTGGAAGAAGCAAATTTCAGGAGGAAGTAGATGATTGTATTGATTTCATACACGCCACCCCCCCCTCCCCCGCCCCACTCTGTCCTGGGGCTCAATGGTAGTTGTTACTATTTCTTGATCTCTTGTCCTGGGTTTTGAGCGGGATGGAATGTACCAGTTATGCCGGTCCTGTTCTTAGGAGCTGACAGGCAAAGGCTGACAGCATTCCCATGACTTTGGCTGTTGGCGTGGAGGCGGAGGCGGCGGCTGCCGCCGCTGCTGCAGGTATCACCTGGTGGGTGGGGTGGTGGAGAGACAGGTGGGTTCTTTCGCACGCCAAGCGTTTGTGAAGGCGTTTTGTGCTTGGGGGCTGTTTGTGTCTTCGCTTTGCAAGCTGTTGGATGCCTGTGCTCCGCCAGAGGCCAATTGCCCAGCACGGGGCTCTGCTCAAGTGCTGCCTTAGGAGGCGTGTCCCTTGCAGCCGGGCTTGTCACCTGGGCTCTCTCTCCAGCGTGTCCTCTCCGGCAGGGAGCAGGCGTGCAGGTGGCCAGGGCTGTTCTGACAACACTGGCACCAGGAGCCGGGGAGGCAGAAATGCCTGAAGGCGAGGGATCAAGTCAAGGGAGGTCAGCTCTGGGCTGGGCTGGCAGCAGGCTCCAGAGTCCAGGGGTCAGAGGGGCGGCCAGAGGGTCCTGCCAGCAGCGGGAGTGTGAGCTCTGCTCCACGGGCCCAGACCACGTGTTGCTGGCCTTGCTGGCACTGCCCGTGGAGTGAATGGTTCTAGCTGACAGGCTGGTGATCTGCAGCTGAACCTGATCTGATTCAGGCGAGGGTGGAGGTACCAGAACAGCAGTTCCCAAAGTCCATTCCACTGGACATTGATTCCATGGAAACTAAAAAGGATGAAAGTGTTCTGGGATTATGTAAATTGAAGAAACACTGAGTTAAATAAAGGGAAACAAATCTCTTTACTGAAAAACTGCTCAAACTTATAATTTGCTGAAGAGTGTAGTAAACCTTTAGGCAGGGATTAGAGTATAAAATGTTTCCCAGACCGATTTGACTGTGGAAACTCTCTTGTAGCATCTCTTGGGTGAAGGGTTCCCTAGATCATACTTTGGGAAACACTGCCTATGCTTTCCTCACATACTGAGTTTATGTGACCAGGCTGGGTGCTCAGATCCTGGTACCAGGATGGTGGATTTTGAATCCAGCCATTGGTGGGGCTACTCTAGGCCTTTAACTTTGGTATTTCTTGCAATATCAGTCAGTGAATATGTCAGAGAGGGTCCCCTAGGAATCCAGACCTCTTGATATTAAAACAAGACTGAAGATCTTAAGCTGCTTTGCTCTGAATTGCGAAAGTGACTTAAGGTAGTGAAGTAGGAGTAGCTAAGAGGTGCCCGCCTGTGTTAGTGGTGGATGCCCATGGCAATAACCTCTGCCTTGAACAGTAGAGAGGGCAGAATCAGTGTGGAGACGAGTCTGCAAGGAGGTTAAGGTCAATATCGTCAGGCTGAGTCAAAGGGAAAAATGTGGCGTAGCAGTA
The DNA here is from genome assembly GCF_965194805.1 of Balaenoptera borealis. NCBI lineage: Eukaryota > Metazoa > Chordata > Mammalia > Artiodactyla > Balaenopteridae > Balaenoptera > Balaenoptera borealis. The sequence goes on along the minus strand of NC_138879.1, from coordinate 44,835,437 downwards.
ACAAACTGGGCTCTAGGGTTGGCTAGACCTCATTCAGATCCTGGCTCAAGTCTTCATTGGATGTGGAATCCAGGCAAGTTTCCTAACCACTCTGAGCCTGTTCTCATATTCATAAAGTGGGGTTAATATTAGTACCTACCTCCCAGGGTATTTGTGATGAATAAATGAAACAGTACCTGTCAATCATTTAGCATATGACCAGCTACAAATCAGGAGCTCAGGAATTCCCTGGTGGTCCAATGCTTAGAACTCTGCACTTTCACTGCCGAGGGCGTGGGTTCAATCCCTATTTGGGGAACTAAGATCCTGCAAGCTGTGCGGTGCGGCCAAAAAAAAAAAATCAGGAGCTCAACTTTTAAAAAGTTCTGATACAGGAACAAATATGTCAGCTGACAGAAGGGACCAGGAAACAAATGTGCACTGCTGTACACAGAAGGCAGTTGGACAGGGACAGAGTAGATGGGTGGATGGATGGATGGATGGAGTTACCTTGGTGCATTCAGGATGAGTGAGTTGAAGGAAGGAGAGAGGTGTAATATAAATAGAATTAGCTTTCTGCTTCTGCAGCTTGGGCTGACCTGGCTTCAGCTTGGCTTTGCTATCACCGGTCAGTGTACGGATGGGAGAAAATCACCAACACATGCCGTCCACTCTGACTTGTGCCATTTGGAGTCTAGAATCCCTTGACATGCCAGGGTGGTTGTGCAGCTGGGCTGGGGACTGGGGGCGGAGGGCGGAGTCCCCGCCACTGGAGGCCTGGCATCAACTCATGAGAGGGAAAGAAAAGGTCACTGGCACGTTAGGATGCCTGGAACCTAGTGACCTGAGTTGTGAGGTCACCCATTCACCCTCTGGCTGTCCAGTCCCATCTCCGGAGGTGACTCACATCCTAATGGCAGGGGGCGGGGGGAGATAATGAGCAGCTGCTTTTCCTCCTCTCTGTGTGTAGTGTTACCTCCAGGCCAGGCACAGTCAATATGAGGAAATGATCTGAGGGTTCAGGTGAAGCCTGAATGTGGTGAAGCTTCTTGTGCCACATGAGGGGAAACAGGGGAACAGCTGGCTTGTGAGTGATTAAGGCCACACCCAGCCCGTTTCAAACAGCATTCTTCTTGATGTAGAAAGGCTTCCCGGCCAGTCATTGTCTGGTTCTCTGAGAGGCAATAGGTGAGGTGAGGGAACTGGCAGGGCTGTTTAGTATGGTCTCCAGAGTGGCATGCTACAGGCCCTGGAAGGGGTTCTTTCTGGGTTGCAGGATGTGGGTCAGGCAGTGCTGAAATCAAACCAAAGATAGCATCACTAGCCAACTTACCATGTTATGAGCCTTTCCACAAACTAACTCACTGAGTCCTCACAATCCTATGTGGTAGATTTTCTCATTAACCTCATTTTGCCAATGGAGAAACTGAGCCAAGGACAGGTTGAGTCACTTGCTAGAGGTCATATGAGTATTAAGATCCAGGATCTGAACCCAAACAACATAGCTTCAGAGCTTAGGTGCTGAACTGCTGTGCTCCCATGGGATTTAGCAGAAATGGAATCCAGCGATGGGCCGGGTGAGATGTGTGGCAAAGAGTACGCACTCCTCATTTTTCTTGGTCTGAGCTCTGGGAGGCAGGGTTGTGGTAAGCAGCTGGCTCACGAATGAGATCAGGCCAGAACCGGATACCTGAAGTTCAACGGTCTTATAGACAGAATCAAAGAACCACAGAAGCAACTCAGAGACGTGTTACTGCGTAAGTTGCTTGTGGTCTTTGCCAGTGTTTATCGCCCCAGCTTCATACATGATATTTGGGTGGTTGAGATGAGGTTATCTCCCGGTCCTTCACCTGCTCCCAGGTGCTTCAGTGGGAAGAGGATTCTGATTCCCAGGATGGAAGAAAACAGCACTGGCTTTAAAGTGATACAGGCTCGGCAGGGCTTGAAATCCAGCTCTAAATTGCAGTAACTGTGTGACTTTGGGATATTTAATGTCTCTGATCCTCATCTGTAAAATAGGGATAATAATATGCACCTCATGGTATTATTTTTTTTAAATGGAAGTACAGTTCATTTACTACTCATAGCATTATTATGAGGATTAAATGCGATGATGAATGCACATTATACAGTGCCTGGGGCATGGTAGGTGCTCAGTCTGTGTAAGTACCTCCCACACTTGCTTTCTTCTCCCTCTTTCCTGGAAAAATATGGTTCTCTGTGGTGAAAAAAAGAAGAGCAAGAGAAGGGCAGTGCAGCTGCAGGACCTGCAGCCCTCCTCAAATGCCTAGGGCAAAGGCGGAAGTTATTTCTGATTGCAGTCGTGCTTGGAGAGGACGAGAGTACAAAGAGAAGCCTGCTGGCCCTGCCTGGCTGCTTTTCTGTGCTCGCAACCACCATGGCGTGGATTCTGCCCCAGGACCTGACGCCAGAGACTGCACACAGGGAGGATGGGGCTGAGGCAGGCCTGAAGGGACAGCTGGGATCCAAGGTACCTTCAAGAGGGCTGAGATCAGAGGAGGTAGCCCGGAGGCCCTGACCAAAGAAGGAGGATGGGATGGTGACTTCCAACTGGCAGGATGGCCAGCCTGTTCCCCGGGGACCAGCCACAGCGGGGTCCTGGGCTCAGGCCAAAGCCACTCCCTCCCTTCTCTTGCCCTCCCTGGAAAAACCAACCAGGGGGGTTGTCCCGTGAGATGTTCAACTTGCCCTCGGAGCCACCAGGAAGAAAAAGGCTGCAAAGAGAAGGCAAGTGGAGTGTATTCATTCATTCATTCATTCACTTATTCCACTAATATTTATTGAGCACCTCTTTCCTCCACGTGTGTCTCAGGCCATAGGCTACTTATATAAGCCTCATTTCACAAACGGCACAGTTACTAGCAGTGTGGCCTTAGTCAAGTCACTTAACTTCTCTGGACATCAGTTTCTTCAGTTGTATGCTGGGTAAGGAGACACCTACCTGGTATACGGCAAGCACTCAATAAATGTTGTTTTTCTTTCTCCCCTCACCCCTTCTCTTCCTTTCCAAATGTCTGCTGAGGGAGGGAAGACCCGAGGCTGCCAGCACTCATTTACATGTGAGTTTTTACAAGTATGGGGTGTCTTTTGAGCTGGGGAGGTGGCAGAGCTGCCAGAGGCCCACTTTTGTCTTTACTTACTCTACTAACCATGCCTGTTTCAGTTACCTATTGCTACAAAAATGAATCATCCCCCAAAGCAGTGGCTTAAAACAACAATCATTTATTATTACCTCTCATGGTTCTGCAGATTAACTAGACTTGGCTAGGCGGTTCTCGCTCAGGATCCCTTGGGCCATTGCAGTCAGACCATAGCTGGAGCTGGAGTCATTTCAAAGCTTTCCTCACTCACATGACTGGCATTGATGCTGGCTGTTGGCTAGAATCTCGGTGAGGGCTGTCACCCAGACACCTACATGTTGCCTCTCCGTGCGGTCTGGGCTTCCTTACAGCATGGCAGCTGGGTTCCAAGAGTGAGAGTTCCAAGAGGACCAGGTGGAAGCAACAACGTTTCTTCTGCCATAGTCACAAGTCTGCCTAGATTCGAGTGGAGGAAATGTAGACCGTGTCTCTCAATGGGAGAATGATCAGTGTCACATTGCAAGAAGAGGTGGGATGGGAGATCTTGTTGCAGCCATCTTGGAAACACAATCTGCAGCACTGCCCAACCAGGAGGGATGTTCAGAAGGAAGGCTTGTGGCTGGGCTCCCAGGGGTGAAGTTGCTGGTGCACTGAGAAGCACAGGTCCCTTGAGAAGAGGCTTTGGGTATAAGATAGGGGAGGGTGGTTCAGTCACTACCAAGATAGTTCTTGAAACTCCAGGATTCCAGAATTGGATTAGATTTTCCCACAGGGAAATGGAGCAGAAAAATGGAGAAAGGAAGGGACAACACAGCCTGGCATTAGCAATTTGTTAGGTTTAAGAAAGAACATCTGGGCTTCCCTGGTGGCGCAGTGGTTAAGAATCCGCCTGCCAATGCAAGAGACACGGGTTCGAGCCCTGGTCCGGGAAGATTCCACATGCCGCGGAGCAACTAAGCCTGTGCGCCACAGCTACTGAGCCTGCGCTCTAGAGCCCGCGAGACACAACTACTGAGCCCGCTCACCTAGAGCCCATGCTCCCAACAAGAGAAGCCACCACAATGAGAAGCCCACGTACCACAATGAAGAGTAGCCCCCCCACTCTCCGCAACCAGAGAAAAGCCCCCGTGCAGCAACGAAGACCCAACGCAGCCAAAAATAAATAAATTAAATTAAATTAATTAAAAAAAAAAAAAAAGAAAGAACATCTAATGTTTTTCTGGTGATGTTCTGGTCTTCCTCCAGGGGACCCTACTTAAGCTACTTGAAGAAGGCTCTGGGAACTCAGGTGATGGGGAACTACACTGGGGTCAGAGGTCACTGGGCACTGACTGTGGCCCCAGATAAGGTAGCTTCAGCCTTCTCCTGGCATTGGTTCTCCTGTTCCACCCCCAAAGCAGATGGCTATTCGTCAGCATTGGTAGGTGATAGGCTGGTCTCTTCTCTGGTAGGCCTGGGACAAGCCCCCTCCTGCAGAAACAGAAATAACCACACATGTTCACACCACTCCACCTATTCTTAAAGACTAAGTAAATATGAGAGTGAGTTTGGCATTAGTCTTTAAAAAAATAATTCTCCAGGCAGAAACAGAATGAAATTTACGGAGATATACATGATCACTGCATGGAAAATAGAAGAAGGAGCTCTCGTTGTTCCACCCCCCTGTGAATGAGGCAGAGATGGATCTACTGAAATCAAATGTATAAATTATACATGGATGGGAACGGGCTCTGGCATAAGGTGTCTGATAGGGTGCTGATGGAAATGAAAATGAGGTTTGAAAGATCAATTCTGCATTTGAATCAGTTCCAGTCCTGCTGATGCCCCTGGGCCTGCCTGGCAGAAATACCCTGACTTATCAAATTAGAAAACCCCCATCCCCAGACCTTTGGAACACGCACCTTCGAAGTAATTGTTAATGTTTTGGATGATATTTCTGTGCATCACCAGGAATAATAAAAAGGCAGTAAAAGTTTGAAGGCCCCTATCTTTTGCTGCCTGATGGTTGATGTAAATCAGACCCACCTCTTCAAAGGGATAGACAGGAAGTTTTACGGTGTGGCTGTTGCCTGCCAAGGGCAGAGGGGGGCCGACTTCTAGGGACAAATGTCATTTGCAGTCCAGTCATTGCTGTGTGACCCTCAGCCTGTCATTTAACCACTCTGGGCTTATCACTCTTCCATCCATCTATCCACTCCTTAACTCACCTATGCATTCAATTAACTTCATGAGTACCTGCTATGTGCCAGCCACTGGGCTACACACATATCTGATGCTCAATATATATAATCAACACAGAGATGAATATAGCAAGTGCCTGACTTCAAGAAGTTTCGTATCAGAGAAACAAACAGATAAATTGCAAAACCACCTTGTTAGTGTTAAACCAAAGTGCTTTTATCAGAGGGTTTGAAGACGGAAAGGTCTGTAAAGGAACAGAGATTGTTTTGCCTGACAAAGAGGATTATTCCCTACTAAGGATCATCTGTCCAGGGCTTCACAATGTGCCCTCAGAAAGTCTTTAAGATGACTTCTGCTGAGAAAGTAGAAGAGGAAATAAGCTTAGATTGCAGCAGGAGCTATTTAGGTGAAGTAGAACAGAACTTGACTGTGCGTGTTGTAGCTGGACGAGTGAGATGGCCATGGTTGATGCGGCTCCATGAGGTCACCGACCTTCTCCAGGGCTTTGCACAGGGCCTGGCTCAAAGGAAGTGCCATTTTTCTTTAACAAATGAATAAACAAATGATCTATTACCTAGCGTTATTTCAGGATAGAACAGATCCTGCCCTGCTTGTACAAGGAAGGTAGACACTTACCTGGCAGGGGAGAGATGTCACCCTTCACTGCTTGTGATGTTGTTATTTGTACCCATTTGAACTGATGGCTCACTCTCTTTTTATTTTTTTAATTTGTTTTTTTCCTTGGCCGTGCCGTGCGGCATGTGGGATTAGTTTCCCTGACCAGGGATAGGAACTGCGCCCCCTGCAGTGGTAGCACGGAGTCTTAACCACTGGACCGCCAGGGAAGTCCCTCATGCCTTTTTTAAAACGATGTTATTCAGGGTATAATATATACACTGCAAAGCACATAAATCTTAATTGAACAGCTCAGTGAATTTTTACGTATGTCCACACCCGTGTAACCACAAGCAGATCAAGATATGGAACATTTCCTGCCCCCCACAAGGCTCCTCCATGCCCTGCAAGTCACTTCTCTGACATCTTTGCTAATTCCTTCTGTAGACTCTACCTCCATATTCCCACCCTGCATGAAAAGAAAAAAATCGAAAGGTAAATTCATCTTCAATCTAGGAAAAAAATTAACAAGTTGATGTTTTCTTCCTGACGTTAGAAAATCAGTAAATGTCAGCTCAGGCAGGGGGTTGGTATCTGTAGGTCAAGAGCTCCTCACCTTTCCCGGAAGTAGAATTCCTTCTCAACATCAATTTATTCCATAGACCCCACATAAGAAGAGTTGTTGCCTTTTTAGTGTCTTTTGATTAAGAAAATAACAACCGGTGGTTACCAGGGGCTGGGAAGTGGGGGGAATAATGGGGAGTTAGTGTTTCATGGCTAGAGTTTTAGTCTGGGATGATGAAAGAGTTCTAGAGATGGATGGTGGTGATGGTTGTACAGTGACGTAAATGTACTTAATGCCGCTGAACTGTATAGTTATAAATGGTTAAGATGGTATATTTTATGATATAAATATTATAACATATTATAAAATATGTCATGTATATTTTATCACAATAAAAAATAAAAAGGATGAAGTATCATTTAAAAAAGAAAATAATGACCCCAATTCCCATGAATTCAGCAACTGGTTTAAAATGAATTTTTATTTTATTAGTAACTGCTGATTCTATATTCATTTGAAAAACAATAGTACACGTGAGCATGAGAGCTATTCTTTTCCCCACGAACAGACAGTGTAGGGTACACACAAAAGTTCCTCAAGCTTAGTAATACCTGCAAGACCCCTGGCTCCTCCCAGTGTCTGAGACCCAGGGATTGAGATTAACTGTTCTTTCCAGCGCCCCTCAGTTGAAGACACCATGGCTCAGAAAGGGAAGTCATTTGTCCAGGATCACACAGCCCGTTTGGAGCAGAGCTAGCATAAGACCTCTGGCTCAGGTCCCTCTTGCTGGTGTTCTGGTCTCTGCACCACCTCTGTTCTGCACCAGCTGAAGACCACACGTGCTCTTCTGAGCCTCCGCCTTCTGTTTCCTGCAAATACTTAACTAGATGCGATTACCAGCTTGGCGACTCCTCGCTTGCCTGTCCCATCAAGGCAGGAAGTAGGATGTACAGCCAAGAGATGGGGCCTCCTGATTCCTTTGTAATTTGACCCTGAAGCTCAGTGGGGGAGTGGGGGCTGGTACAGGCTCATTCTTATCACCAAGGCTGTGTTCTGGCTCCTGTGAACACGGACAGATGCACCTGGTGGCACAATGTTCAAAGCCAGAGGCTGGGAGTCGGGTTTCAGAACAGAGGTGCTGTCAGAGGCGAGAGTGGGTGCCTTGGCTATTTCGGCGAGAGCTGACACTAAGGAATTCTTCGCTCGCACACGCTGCGCAGAGCATTTTGCACTGTGGGCTGTCCTGCCCCCGCCTTTCCCTTTCCCAGGCTTGGTGGCTGTTGCTGCTCCCCAGCCCCCTCCCTGACACTGCTAACGACATCCAATTAATTCAGCATAATTTGGTTCATTACAAGCCCTCAGATTGGTAACAGTGTTTTCTCTGAGCGCAGCCTTCCTGGACTTTCTCAAAGGGACAGCAAGGCTCTGAGGCTGGGAAGGGAGGGAGGGCGGAGTCCTGCTTTATTTGCCCAAGTGGGTACTAAGGAGCTGGTGGGTGCCTGAAACGGGCTGGGCTGTGCTCACACCAGCAAAACACATCCTTCCCAGTGCCCCCACAGCCCTGGTTAAAAATATGATTGGAAATGGGGACGTGGCAAGACACCCCAGCAGGAACATCAGGCCACCCTCGGGGCCTGCCAATAGGCACCAGCCTCGCGGGGCTCGAGATGTCAGTTCTGTGCTGAGTGGGCCCGACTTGATGACTGTGGGAGTTCCTGCAGGGGTCTGTGGAAAGGAGGCCCTGGCCGTGGCCGAAACCCAGCAAAGCTAAGCAGACCGCCAGCAGGGTCTGCTTTAGAGGCCTGATCTTCAGTGGGGAGGAAATGCTTAAGAGAACCGGGACCTGCCCAGACTGGGTGGGGCTGTGGAAAGAGTGCTGGGCCCTGGGAGCAGGCTGGGGCAAAGGACCAGGCAGGGTTCCTGGGTCGGGCAGGTTAGGACTGGACCTATAGCCACACCTTCCTTACCCACGATGTGACTGTGGCCTCCTTGATCTTCACTGTCTTTGATTAAGAGCAAGAAAATGATACCTCATTCATTGGCTTGTGAGAACGAAACAGGGTGATGGGAGGCCTTTGATGCGATGGTTAAGGGAGGAGGCTCAGCAGCCAGGCCTCCTGGGTTGCAATCCTGACTCCACCACTGTGTGACCTTGGGCAAGTCATGTCCCGTCTCTAAGCCTCAGTTTCCTCATCTGTGAAATGGCGATAACAATAATATCTGCTCAGAGGAGTGTTGTGAGGATGAAATGAGCACTTTGAAGCGTCCTGGTGCACAATACATGTGAGCTATTGTTACTTTTATTGATGATGTGTGTAGAGGACCCAGCACCCTGCCTGGAAGGAACATCACGAAGGCTCTGAAACTGTTTGTCGCATCCCTCTCCCTGATGACTTAAATTCTTCGTTTTTGAATAGATCTCCTACCTATCTCAGAGGATGGATGTCTGTAAGGCTCCTCTAGAAAATCTGTCCTAAGCACTCTCCTCCCACCCCGGGAGGAAGTGATCTTCCCCTTGCCACCCCTGCAAGGATGCAGACTTCCATCCTGGCCCTCAGACATGTGCGTGTTGATGGTTAGTCTCCTCTTGAGAGCCAGGACTATAAGGACTGTGCCTGCACCTCACCTAGTGCCTGGTGGGTGGGAGGCACTCAGGCAGGGTCTGCGGCGTGAACTGGTGTGGGCTTGAGGGCCGTGTTAGCTGGATCAGGGGGAGGACACATGGCAGAATGAACAAGAAGCTACCTGTGTCGGTGAGTAGCCGCCCTATAAGTGGGAAGCGGCAGCACTCATGCCCACCGAGGCCCCGAGGTTGCCTCTTTCCTAGACACTGAATTCTCCTGAAACCCTCGGGACACAGCAGAGGAAAGGATTGGGCTGGAACAGAGGGGGCAATGAGGCGACTATCCTCCTGTCCCTGCTCTTCCCCCAACCCTCCACCCGACCCCCACCCTTGGTTAATCACCAAGTCTGCAACGTTAAAATCTCCCTGGGAGCTCTTACAAATCCGGCATACCCAGGCCTCACCCCAGACCAATTAAATCAAAAATCCCTAGGGGCGGGACCCAGGCGTGTGTATTTTCTCGTCAAGTCCTCAGGTAATTCCAGTGTGCCACCGAGGTTAAATATATCAGATCGTCTAGGGAAAGACACTGTTTCAGAGTCTCAGGGACCGCAGGATTGAATGATGTGTCTTAGCAGCCGCATCGATTCAGGTTTCCAATGTTGCTGTCTTAGAGGGGAGATGTAGAGAATTACTGATACTCACTGGGCATCCACTTTGCACAAAGCCCCTGGCTGGGTCTGAAGGGAATACGCCAGTAACTCACAGCGAAGATCATAATAACAACATTTATTAAGTGCGTATTGTGTGCCAGGCACTTAACAACATTTACTAATCCTCACAAAAATTCACAAATTTTTTGTCCCCATCTTAGAGATGAGGTCTGTATGGATGCTGTCAACACAGTGTTCAATTTCACCTTCATAACAACCAGCGCTGCTTATGATAAACATCTGTGAGTTTGGTTTGGGGAATTTGGGGGGGATTTTTTGTTTGTTTGTTTTTTCTGCTTAAGTGACCTGAGCATTTTTTTTTTTTCTGGCCAAGGGAGCATCTTCTCGCAAAGATGGATGAAGACAGTGGATAAACACCCTAGTGTTTTCACCTCTTGGCTGGAACAGCTCTGGGGTGTATTCTATACCAGTAACTCAAACTTCGCTGTACATTAGATCATCTGCAGAATATAAAAAAATTTTGATGCCCAGGCCACATCCCAGGCCAATTAAATCCGTGTCTCTGTTGGGGGAGGGGACTCAGGCACGTGTATTTTTTTAAAAATAAATTTATTTATTTATTTGTTTTTATTTTTGGCTGTGTTGGGTCTTCGTTGCTGCACCTGGGCTTTCTCTAGTTGCAGTGAGCGGGCTTCTCATTGCAGTGGCGTCTCTTGTTGTGGAGCACGGGCTCTAGGCTCATGGGCTTCAGTAGTTGTGACACACGGGCTCAGTAGTTGTGGCTGTAAAGCGCAAGCTCAGTAGTTGTGGCGCACGGGCTTAGTTGCTCTGTGGCCTGTGGGATCTTCCCGGACCAGGGCTTGAACCTGTATCCCCTGCATTGGCAGGTGGATTCTTAACAACTGTGCCACCAGGGAAGTCCCCATATGTATTTTTTAAAGCTCCCAGGTGATTGCAGTGTTCAGCCAAGTTGTGAACCTACAGTCTACATGTGTCCCAGAGTTGCCCAGCAGGGCTGAACTCCAGTGCCTGGTGTTGTAACTTGCTTAATAATGTACCCTATTTGGGGTTCCTTCCTTTCCCTGTCTCACTTCCCCATTTGTCTCCTGGAAAATCCTGGCATCACCTCCTGATACACTTCTTATATTGAATCCTGGTTTCAGGATCTGCTTCTGTGGGACTCAAAGGAAGCTGAGATCTGGAAAGTTTAAATGTCTGGCCAAAAGCCTCACAACCAGGACACAGCAGAGGCAACGTTTAAATTTCCGCTCTCCACAGACTTTGCGATGTAAGGAAAGAGACAGGTATTCAGAAAACTACAATATAAGACAAAAGGACATGAAAGATCAAATAGATCTTCAGAGACCAGAGGAACATTAAAAAAAAATCCAACCCAGCAATTAAATGTGATTGGGAGTTTGGAAAGGCTACACGGAGTTGAATCATTTATGCTAGGCAAATGAGAAGGATTTCTCTAAGTGGAATGTGGACAAGGTCATTGCCAATGTTGGACCAACACGAACAGAGGCCCAGAGACAGAGTCCAGGGCAGATCTGGATGGTGAGTGGTCAGCGGGGATGTGGTGTGAGCTAGGGCTAGAGGAGGTGGGGGTGGGCTTAGGCAGTCCCTGAAGATCAGGAAGTTCCTCTGGTCTCCTGGGCCCCAGGGTCTTTCTTTAGCCTCCCACACTGGATCTCCTGCTAAGGCACAGTTGGGCAAGAGTCTTCTCTCTGTAATCTTTTATTAGTCTGTTTAGGCAAGGGGCCAACCCAAAGTCGTATTTGGGGACATGAGTGGGAGGGAGACAAAGAGGTCCAGGGATGTCAAGTCCTGATGGTGAACCTTATGAAGGGCAGCCATCCCACCCACACAAAGCGCCAGGGCTTGGGGGGTCCATCTGATCCCACCCTCCTCTCTCCTCTCCCCACCCACCTCTCTGCCGCTTACAGCACTAGCCTTCTCGTGGTCCAAAAGGCCAAGTCTGCTCCTGCTGCAGGGTCTTTGCCTCTGCTGTTCCCGCTGCCTTGAGAGCTCTTTCTTCAGATCTCAGAATAGTCCCTTTCCCCATCACTCAGAATTCAGCTCAAACATTACTTCTTTGAAGAGGCCCTCTCAGGCAATCTTCCCCCTCTTTCTTTCCCTCCCCACAAGTCTCTCTCACATCGCCTCATTTTATTTTCTTTACCTCACACAACAGATCTGAAACTGATCTTGGGTCTCCTTCTCTTTCCTTCCTTGTCCTATCAGTCTCCCCTTTGAGGCTGCATGAGAGTAGGTAGGACCTTCTCTGTCACGTGTGTGTCTGTCCTCCCAGCTCCTAGAACAGTGAATGATTGAGCCGGGCAGGCCCAGAGGCCCATGCAGTGGGGCCTGATGACAGGAGGGGGTCTGGGTGAATTCTGGGGGGTGGGAGGGAGGGTCAGCTGTCTTCGCTCTTCTCCACACCTCTGTGATGATGAGCGGTGTTCAGGCGGCCAGGCTGGTCTCAGTGAACAGCTCCTAAAGATGACCAATCAATACAGATAGAGGAGTTAAATCAGGTTAAGACCCAGCTCTCCCGGGTTGGTGTCATGCCATAAATGGCCTCCCAGCAGCTCAAGGTCAAGGGCACATCTCCCACACCACTCCCAGCCCCCACTGCCTACAGGGGCCCCTCTCTGCTGTCCAGGAAGCCAACCCAGCCCACAGGCAGTTGCTCTGGGCCGTTGCTCTTCTTCTGCTCTGCCTACCTCTCGTCCCACACGTTAGAACGCCCTTCCCTTCTGCATTTTATTTCTGCGCCCAAGGTCTGAGGCGGTCACGCACACGCTGATGTTTAAAGACCCAGCTGGGGACTCAATCAGTGTGGTCTGTCCTTCAGCACCCCGGGAAGCTGTGTGGCTGCTCCAGGTCTCATCTGGCTCACACCCCATCGATTTGTAACGGTATCTGTGGGCTGCTGAAATTACATGGGGAACCCGCTTTGAGAAAAACGGGAAGCAGTGTAGCAAAGTGCTCAGGAGCCTCGGAAACCAGATTCCCCCGACTTGGATGGCAGCCTCTGTCATTTGCTGGCTGTGTGACCCGGGCCACTTGCTCCACCTTTCTGAGTCTCAGTAAAGGGAGCCGACTGGAATCTCTACACTGTAGGACTGCAGTGATGATAGAATGAGCTAATAAACGTAGAACATGGAGAATGCCACCTGCTAAGTGGTGCTATATAAATATTCGTTATTGTTATTTTCCTTGGACCAGGGGTAGAAACAGTACCCAGCTCCCAGGATTGTTATGAGGATGAAACGAAATAATTCACATAGAATCCACTTAGCATGTTGTAAAGACTCAGTAGATATTAGTTCTGCCCCCACAGCTTAAGGAGACAGAGTCTGGTGAATATAAGCCAAGGATAAGGATCCTTTGAAACAATGATAATCATCAGAAGTCAGGAGGGTTTGATTTATGAACTCCCATACTCCCGAACTTTTTAGGAAGATGACTGTCAAGCAGAGCCATGTTGCCGTGAGGCTGACCGGGACCCAGGCAGTGGGGAGCCGCTTTGTCCCAAGGAGTTGGTCCAGGCTGAGGTGCGATGGGAGGTCATCTGGGCTGGGAGGGGCGGTCACGGGTCCCCATGTGACTCCCTGAGCCTGATTAGTGAACCGTGGGAGGTAGAAATCCACCCCCAAGGAGCTCCAGGCTCCCGGTTTCAGATACAATGTCCTTTTTATATATCTACCCTGTGTCTGGGCCAGGACCTGATCATATGCCTATTTGGATTGAGGGCAAAAGGGAGAGAGGGCCGGGAGGGAGGATTAACAATTACCCAAGTCCTATAAACATGACCGGAGACAGCCCTCAGGACTGGAATGTGACAGAAGAAAAGCGCCTGGAGAAATGCTGCGTCTGCAGGAGGGAGAGGGAGAGCAGCCAGAACTGGGCTCCGGGCTGTGAGTTTTACATACATTCACTACGTGTGAAGACCCTGGGAGGATGGAGCAGAAGTGATGTGTCTGAGGCCTGAGGTCATGCGGCTAATGAACAGAGGAGCTGGGTTTTGAACCTGGGTTTGTGGATTCCAGAGCCTGTTTTCCCCACTGATTGCGCAGGTCAGGACCTTGAAGGGGCAGAGACAAAACAGAAATCTGCCGGGGCTTACCGGCGTTCTGCAAGGAGAGGGTCCACTGTGTTGTGGAGATGTCAACATGAGGTCGCTAGAGAGCAGAGTTCTGTTCTGGGTCAAGGTTAGTGTGGTCATAGCTTTGTGGGCGGTGCCTCCAGATCTCCATCCCCTTGACTTGCGTTCTGTGCTCATCTTCAGATTATAATTTAGTTCCCAGGGATCTTGCTAACAGGAAGAGGTGTCCCGGATGCAAACATACTTGTTCCTCCTCCTGGCAAGGCCCGCTTCCTGTAATGACTGACAGGTTTTGGACTGCGTAGCAGTGTGGGATAGAGGAAAGAGTAAGAATTTTAGAGTCAGACTGTCTCCCCCACTCATTAGTCCATAAATTCTTCTCTAAGCTTCAGTTTCCTTCCTTATCTGTAAAATGGGGTTTAAGGGACTTCCCTGGCAGTCTGGTGGTTAAGACTCCGTGCTTCTACTGCAGGGGGTGCGGGTTCGATCCCTGGTCAGGGAACTAAGATCCTGCATGCTGTGCAGCCAAAAAAAAAAAAAAAAAGCTTTAAAAATAAAATAAAATAAAATAAATACAATACAATACAATACAATGGTGTTTAATAAGATTTACCCTGAGGAGATATTGTAAGAAATGCCTAACCCAGTACCTGGCACACAGTAGGGGCTCAATGAATGGTAGATATTTTCAAAACACATTAACTTTCTGATTTGTTAATCAGCCTTTTGTGAGTTGGTCTCTCAGTCACTGGGTAGCAACAGAGTCAAGGTGAGAATTCCACTGGGTTCTAGAGAGCTAGACTCCCAGATGCTGACCCTTGGGAATGCCCTGGGAGAAGCCAACAGGCAGGGCCAAACTTGGCCTTGAGGAGGTTTGGGCCTAGCGGGCCACAGTGGTCAGGATCCCTGGAGAAGCAGGAAGTGGTCTGAGCATAGAAGAGTGTCTGAGGAGGGAAACTGAGGGCCAAGGAGTTTATGAGTCCCCAGCTCTGAGAAGACCCCAGGAGGCCAACCAAGCTGAAGGCAGGGGGCCTGGGTGCTCAGGAATGGCCGGGAAGCCACAGGCTGGACCAGCCGCATCCCTACCAACCCCCGGCACGTTCACAGTCCTGGCGAGCTTGGTAAAAACGATTCCTGGGCCCAACCTTGAAAATTCTGATTGGGTGGATGAGGGTTGAGGCCCTTAAAATTGTTTTTTTTTTTTCAAATAATTTATTAATTTATTTTATTTTTATTTATTTATTTTTGGCTGTGTTGGGTCTTCGTTTCTGTGCGAGGGCTTTCTCTAGTTGCGGAAAGCGGGGGCCACTCTTCATCGCGGTGCACGGGCCTCTCACTATCGCGGTCTCTCTTGTTACGGAGCACAGGCTCCAGACGCGCAGGCTCAGTAGTTGTGGCGCACAGGCTTAGTTGCTTCGCGGCATGTGGGATCTTCCCAGACCAGGGCTCGAACCCGTGTCCCCTGCATTAGCAGGCAGATTCTCAACCACTGCGCCACCAGGGAAGCCCCCTAAAATTGTATTTTTAAAACATTCTCCACTGCAGAACAGTGTGTATGGTGTGCTACTATTTTATATATATTTGCATAGGTTTAAAATATCTCTGAAAGGATGCACAAAAACCTCTAGTCATTGCCTGTGGGGAGAACTGAAGGTCAGGTGTGGAAGGGAGACATTTCATTTATACCCATCTGTGGGATGGGAATTTTCTTTATCCTGTGCATGCATTAAAATAATTACATTAATTAATTCAATTTTAAAAAACTTATTGAGGTAAAATTCACATAACATAAAATTAACCATTTTAAAGTGAACAATTCAATGGCATTTAGTACATTTTCAGTGTTGTGCAACCAGTAACTCTGTCCAAAACGTTTCCATTATGCCAAATAAGCCCCCTTAACCATTAAAAAGTTTCTCTCCACTACCTCCTCCACCTAACCCCAGGCAACAACCAATCTTTATTCTGTCTCTATAGATTGCCTATTCTGGATATTTCATTTCATTTTATATGATTTCACACAAATGGAATCATCCACGTTGCCATCTTTTGTGTCTGGCTTCTTTCACTTAGTATAATGGTTTTGAGGTTCATCCATGTTGTAGCATGCATCACTTTCCTTTTTATGGTTGAATAATACTCCACTGTATGGATATACCACATTTGTTTATCCATTTATCTGGAGCGTGGTTTCCACCTTTTGGCTATTGTGAATAATGCTGCTATGAACATGCATGTGCATGTATTTGTTTGAGTATCTTTTTTTTTTAATAAATTTATTTATTTAATTTATTTATTTGTGACTGCATTGGGTCCTCATTGCTGCTCACAGGCTTTCTCTAGTTGTGGCGAGCCGGGGCTACTCTTCGTTGCGGTTCACGGGCTTCTCACTGCAGTGACTTCTCTTGTTGTGGAGCACAGGCTCTAGGTGTGCAGGCTTCAGTAGTTGCAGCACACAGGCTCAGTAGTTGTGGCTTGCGGGCCCTAGAGCGCAGGCCCAGTAGTTGTGGTGCATGGGCTTAGTTGCTCCGCAGCATGTGGGATCTTCCCGGAGCAGGGATTGAACCCGTGTCCCCTGCATTGGCAGGCGGATTCTTAACCACTGAGCCATCAGGGAAGTCCTGAGAAAGAGGGAGGGAGGGGGGGAGGAAGGAAAGAAAGAGGAAAGAAAGGGAGAAAGTCTGGTTGTTCCCCTGGGGATGAATGGCCCTGGAGCTGGGCACAGTGAGTATGGCGCATGGGGACAAGGCATGTCAGTGGAATGCTGCCTGATTTCAATTCTCTTGAGTATATACCTAGGAGTGGAATTGCTGAGGCATATGGTAATTCTGTGTTTAACTTCTAAGGAAGCAAACTGTTTTCCATAGGAACTGAAATATTCTACATTCCAAGTAATACAATTATAAAGATTTCAAAGGTATTGGGTGCAAAAGAACAAAGTAAGCTCTTAAGCTTTTGTTTTCTAAACTGGAAAACCTAAATCTTCGCCTAAAATTTAATCGAGTTCATGGTGCACACCTTGACTGGATCTTGTGTTCCACGGCTGGCATTAAGAGTGGGGGCTCGCTCCCTGCCTCCCTTCTGCCCACTTCTCACTTGCCCAGCACACCCTCAGTCACTTGTAACTTATTGCTACCGACTCTGAATGGAAGCTTTCAGTTGCTCCATTCTTCCTCTTTTCTTTGAGGGACTGTCAATGGGGGAAGAACTACAACCTTAGCTGCCGTAACCTGTGTTGTCTGACTAGCTGGTGTGTTACTGGCTGCACTTCTCAGAGAATTAATCCCATAAGTGTGAATGGTAAACGATGAAAACCTGGCACATAAATAAGGATGCAGACGACGTCCCACTGACATGCCTTGTCCGCATGCGCCATACTCAATGTGCCCAGCTCCAGGGCCATTCATCCCCAGGGGAACAACCAGACTTTCTCCCTTTCTTTCCTCTTTCTTTCCTTCCTTCCTCCCTCCCTCTTTCTCTTTCTTTCTCTCTCTCTCTCTCTCTTCCTCCTGCCTTCTTTCCTCTCTCCTTCCCCCCTTCCTCCCTCCCTCCCTCTCACCTTCCTCCCTTTCTTCCTTCCAACACTTATGGAACGGAGCACCTAATCTGTACCATGCACTTTCTAGATATCTTTATTTGAGTTATATGTTGTAAGACTCATAATGGGAAGACATTATTGTCCTCAGTTCAAAATAAGGAAATGGAGATTCAGAGAAATTAAGAAAATTTTCCAAAATCACACAGCTAGTATGTAGTGGAATGAGGACTTAAAGTTGGTTCCCTTGTGGCCTAGATTATTTAGAATTCCTCTTCTTTTCTTCCTTCTTTCCTCTCTGTCTCCTTTCCTTCTACACTTATTTCTAACATACTCTGTGTGCCAGGTACTCAAGGTAGACACTAAGGATGTCACAGTGAATAAGGTGGACAGGTGCAAACTCTTTCCTGTTGCTCTTTCATTGAGTCCTATGACCCCTGGGTCTCAAATCTGTTCAGTGTCTTCTCAAATGTTCTCTCTCACATAATGAACTAATGTAGCAGATCAAAGAGCTGTGCCGTTGAAGATGAATTAAATTCAGGCCCTGGGTTCATGCCTCCTTCCATCTCGCCCCCAAAGCTTATACTTCAGAGATGTGATTAACAGATCTGATCATGCCCTTCCCCTGCTCCAAAACCTCCTGTGATCCAGGGCCCTGCAGACATTTCTGTGACATAAGAAATGGTAAAGACCCAAGTGGGGCTCTCTGTGTGAGCTGAACCCCGGGGAAAGATCTGGGAGAGCATTTTTTTTTTTTTTTTTAAAGAAATTCACGTTCTTTTATTTATTTATTTATGACTGTGTTGAGTCTTCATTTCTGTGCGAGGGCTTTCTCTAGTTGCGGCAAGCGGGGGCGACTCTTCATCGCAGTGCGCGGGCCTCTCACCATCGCGGCCTCTCTTGTTGAGGAGCACAGGCTCCAGACGCGCAGGCTCAGTAATTGTGGCTCACGGGCCCAGTTGCTCCGTGGCATGTGGGATCTTCCCAGACCAGGGCTCGAACCCGTGTCCCCTGCATTGGCAGGCAGATTCTCAACCACTGCGCCACCAGGGAAGCCCTGGGAGAGCATTTTGAGAAGCGCTTTTCTGTACATAACGTGCAATTCATGGACAGAGTGGCATAGCTGGGCATCGGGCCATGGAGGCATTTCTCCAAAAGAGGAGCAGGGAGAGGGCTTCAGGGCCAAAAGACCACCTCTCCTTAGAGGTCCTCGAGGCATGCGCACTCCCAGTTCATTTGTGTATGGCGCTCATCCCCGCCCTTTTTCATCGTTGATTCAGGTACGTTTGTGCTTATATTATGCAAGTAAACTTATGCTGAGAGGTAGCAATGTTTATTTTAGTGGAAGCATGTATTTTTAATAGTTTTGTAAATCACACCAGGATTGCATTTATAGCATCATTAAGGATCTGAAGGGGTCACTTAAATATTTAAGTTAGACTTTGCTGCTGCAGTTTATGGGAGAGAGTATTTGCTATCAAAGGTCTATTGTAATTCTGCAAAGCAGAAGGGTAAGCTTGATGCCACCTCTCTGCTCCCCCGACCCTCCACCCCATACCCCAAGTTTCTACATTTCAAAGTGAGGGGTTGTCGACAGCAAACAGGGAGACTTGCTAGTGTCCCTGGGTTCCCACCAGTCTCCTCCTGTGGACTAAAGAGGTCAGATTTGGAATCTAGAGACCCAGAGTCCGGGATCTAGGCTATCCCATTGTGGGATCTTGGACAAATCACTCAAACTTACTGGACCCTTTTCCTCAGCTGTTAAAAAAAAGTTGGGGGAGGAGGGGGAGGGATTGTAACACCACCTTAACTACAAAACAACACCACATCTCAAGGTTGTGGCTAGACCCAAGTGAGATAAAGATGTGCTTAGTGAATTATACTAAGTTTTGTGTCTCTTATAATTCTCCATCCTCCCCCTCCTGCTGAGATTCGGGGCTGAGATGAACCAGGAGCCTCTGAAGGGAGGTGTGTTTGTTTTCTGTGGCTGCCATAACAAACCATCACAAAGCGGGGGGCTTAAAACAACAAAGGCTTATTCTCTCATAGTTCTAGAGGCCAGAGGTCCAAAATCAAGGTGTCCCCAGGGCTGGTACCTTTTGGATGTTCTGAGGGAGAACAAGTCCCGTGTCTCTCTCCTAGCTTCTGTGGCTCTGACAGTCCTGGCGGTTCCTTGGCTTTTAGAAGCATCTCTCCAATGTTTGCCTCTGTCTTCACATGGCTTTCCCCCTGTGTCTTTTGTCTCAAATCTCTCCCTCCTTTCTCTTATTAGGACACCAGTCATTGGCTTTAGGGCCCACCCTAAATCCAAGATGATCTTATCATGAGATCGTTTCCTTAATCATATCTGTCGTGGTCTGAATGCAAACGTGGGTTGGAAAAGAATTTCCAGACACAAGGCAGAATGTAAAGAAGATAGAACTTATTAGAGGGAAGGGTCGCTGCCAGAACAGCGGCCCGACTTCCTAGTAGTCTGGGAGAGTCGAGCCCGAACATGTGCTATTGATCAGTTTTTATAGCCAGAAAACAAAGGAATGGTCCGAGGTGAAAATTTTGGTCGAGACACATATACCTTCCATCTATAGGGTGGGAGTGAGACAGGGCAGATGCCTTTCCTTATTTGGGACAGGTCCCGTTGCCCAGGTGGGCGTCACCCAGGTGGGCTCAGGAATTTCGTAACCATCACGACATGGTGGGGAGGGCAAGTAAGAGTCCAGTAGGGGGTATAACGCTGACACTTTTTCAGGCAGGGTCGTTCTTTGTCCTTGGAGCATCACAATATCCACAAAGACTCTATTTGCAAATAAGGTGATATTTGCAGGTGCCAGGGGTTAGGACTTGGACATATCTTTTTGGGAGGACACAATTCGATCTGCTACAAGAGGGAAAGTTTAAATTCTTTTCAAGGGAAGAGGCTAAAACTAATGACAAGGGTGAGGATCTGGCTCAGATTGGTAAGGGTGAGAGGTAAGGGATGGAGACCCAGGAGGTGGGGATAGGGACTGGCTTTTATGTGGTATTAGCTGTGAGGTATATGGACATGACTAGCACTTCAAAAAGCCAATTGAACCAGACTCCACTTGTCTCATGCCAGAATAGGAGTCCCGAATTTGGTACCTCCTAGTATTAGTTGCTCTACCAGACACATTGATAAGAGCACGGACTTTGGAATAAGTCGGCCTGGGTACTAATCTGGGCTGTATGACTTTGGGCAAATTACTTAATGCCCAAGTTGAGTTGAGTTCCCTCAAAGCAGATCCTGGGACAGGATTTCAATGCACTTGATTTATTGAGGGAGTACTCTTGGGAGAAAAGGGGTGAGGGAAGCCAGTGAGGGTTGGCAGAAGGATCTAAGCAAGGATGTAATCCCAGCTAGAGTCTGTCTTTCACCTGATCCCACAGGGAACGCAGGGGGGTGAATTGCACCACACAGTTGGTCCCGCTTTCCAGTGGTCCCATCCTTCAACAGTTGACCTACTGTATAGCACAGGGAACTCTACTCAATATTCAATAATAACCTATACGGGAAAAGAGTCTGAAAAAGAATGGGTATATGTGTACGTATAACTGAATCACTTTGCTGTACACCTGAAACTAACACAACATTGTAAATCAGTATAAAATAAAAATTAAAATAAAAATTAAACTAAAAAAAACCCCCAAAAAACAGTTATTGGCTGAGGGCTGCCACAGTGGAGGGAGAAGCAGTGTGTAACTTCGCTAGGTGAGACCACTCCCATTTCGCCAAGGGCAATTCTCTGGAGGAGGGGCAGCTATGAATCAATAGCAGCCAACACTTATAGCTGTTGGAAGATGGGTGTGCCTACCTGAGAAAGGGAGTTAACTGTGTCTGCTAGACTTAACTTTGTATAGTTTAGTATCCTCATCTACAAAGTGGAGCCAATAACAGTTAACTATCTCATAGGATTGCTGAGGATTAAATAGGTGAATATATGTGAAGCCTGCCACATATACATGTTCAGTAAATCTTGTCTATGATTAGTGTATTTTTTTATTGCTGAGCAACAAATTAGCCCCCCATTTTGCAGCTTAAACAACAAAGATTAAATAACTCAGTTTCTGAGGGTTAGGAATCAGGAGTGGCTAAGCTGGATGGCTCTGGCTTAGTCTCTTGTGAGGCAGGAGTCAAATGTCAGCGCTTCCAAGATGGCTCCCTCACCAGGAGGCCTGAGTTCCTCACCATGGACATCTTCACAGGCTGCTTGAGTGTCCTCGTGACACGGCAGCTGGCTTCCCCCAAAGTGAGCAATCCAAAAGAGAGAACAAGGCGGACGCTGCAACGCCCTTTATGACCTAGTCTTAAGTCACACACCATCACTTCTGCTGTATTCTATTTGTTAGAAGTGAGTCACTAAGTCCAACCCATACTCAAGGAGAGGGGAGTTAAGTTCCACCTCTGGAAGGGAAGAGTATCAAATAATTTGTAGAATTTCAAATCCACCACAATTAGCTATTATTAATTTCTACAGCAAGCTTGAAAACTATTGTGTTGCCTTCCAAGGGATATCCGTGTTTGACACATGAACACACAAGTGGGCAATGAATGAATCTCTAGTGATGGATCATTCAGGCACTGAAGTAAAGTCCCTGGCTTTGTAAAGGAGAGACTTCCAGGGCCCAGAGAATAACATCGTACCTTCCATGTGCACCCCAGCAGGCCACCACTGCCCCAGGAAATCCCACTTCTCTTGGTCTACTGGTGGGGCCCAAGAATCCATGTTTAGAAGCTCTCAGCCGGTAAATGTCAGGTGCAGCCAGGTTTGGGAATCCCTGGTGTAGGCAATTATTTTACCCTCCGTAAACTTGTACACACACATACACCTCTTAATTCTGTTTTGCTTGATCTTCCAGCTTCCTGGCTTCACACACATGTCTTTCCCAGTTCCTTTCAGGTTGCATTACTGGTTTTTTGGACCTTGTGCTTTTCAAGCTTTGCCTGCTTTCCGGCCACCAGCTCCAAAGAAGCCCCAGCTCCTGACTGAGCCAGTCTCTGGTGTGTTGAGGGGGATTCAGGCTTAACCAGCCTTTCTGTCCTTTCTCTCCACATACAACTGCCATTCTTTACTACTGGATCTATCGGCCAAGTCTTCACTACCAGACCAAAAAGAGGGTGGAAACAATGATTCAGATAATTCAGACGCTCATTCAAGCAAAAATGATGATTTTATTTCTCTTGAATGATTCAGATAATTGTTTTAATTCTCAGCTCCACTTTGTCTCTGGAGCCCTGGCCTCTACATTCTGTGACTCTAGTTAAAATTTGGTCTCAGTGATAAATATTTCTGATCTAATTGTTTCCTCCATTCATGTTCCACAGGGAGTATTTTCAGGGAAGAGGATCTGTAGGTAAATGAGAATTAACTTCAATCCTTGGCAATATTAGAATCAAAATAAAGCTGTCATGGCAGACCCGCTATCTCCATTTCACTTTCTGGAAGGCCCCACTCTATTTTATCCTTCTCCAACCTCCGATATACTCGGCAGCAAGGAACAAATTATCATTCATTAAACTCTAATTATTTTTCCCATTTTTCAATACCATTTGCTGTGTATGTATGCAGCACACAAGCCTGTACTTCACTGTCATTAAATTAGCAATACGTCTTGTTAGCATAGCATCCATATTAATAGACAGGGTTGAGTGATGCTGTTAGTGACATGGTGCGAAGTCAAATGCCCTTAATAGAAGGTTAGGGACATGTCTTCACCTGGGAGCAATCCAGGCACCCAGCAGATGTAAGGGACTTGAGGGGACTTAACAAAGTCCTAGGCTGTTTTGAGATAGCTTCAAGCCGTCCGTGGGAATCTATAAAAGTTCAAGCAGAGACATCTCACTTTGGGAGAAAAGCCCATGCTTCTTTATTTGGGTGTCATGGAGACTGGGGACTGACAGGAAATGACAGTGTCCTATTTTATTGTTCACAGAACAGCAGTTCAGAAAGTACATTACAGGACTTCCCTGGCGGTCCAGTGGTTAAGACTCTGTGCTTCCACGGCAGGGGGTGCGGGTTCCATCCCTGGTCATGGAACTAAGATCCTGCAGGCTATGCAGCGTGGCCAAAACCAAACCAAACCAAAACAAAACAAAACAAAAAGTGTATTACAGATCCTGTTCAAGATGGCTGGGCTTGGACCACTCCTCCTGACCCAGGGTGTTCAGTCTTGGGCACCTGCCTGGGCAACATAAGATTCTTCTGTAATTTCCTCCTAGGCTAGGTAACCCTCAAGTGGTTGTCAGGGCTATAATATTGATATATGACAGGCCAAGTCCTGTATCTTATCAGTAGGGGAAAGTTAGCTGTGCACCTACTTAGCCAGGGTTCATGGATAAAACAGGTCTGGTGAATCTGGCTCAAGAAACCCAGGTCTGTACAAAGTCCACCCTTTTTAATAATACTGAGCATCTCTTGCTAGAAATCCAAAGCACAGTCTCTTTTATTTCCTGTTTCCCACTGCAAAACGTTGTCCTGAGTTCTGAAAAGCATGCAGATTTCCCAATCACCATTTTTCAAACAAATGCTGCCCAAAGTGACCTGCCCACTCCTCAGGGTCCCACTTCTCCCCCCGACCCCAATTCCACTGTACTTGTTAGGTGGTCCTTCCCAACTGAAGAAGCCCATGTTTCACCGGCTACCCATCCACCCTTCCTGCCCCCAGCTAAGTTCGGAAGCCTCTGGGGAAGTTCCCTGATGAGACCCAGGTCTTACCTGGTCTCCCACTTCTCATCTTAACTCATTAGATTTAGAATCTGGGACCTAGAAGGAACAGAAGGAAGAACCTGGCCCAACATTTTCATTTTGCAGTCAGGTCCGTGGAACTGAGGCCAGGGCGGGGAGTGGGGCTTAGAATAATCCATCCTCCCCCGCCCCATCCCTCCGCAGACACCTGGCGTCCCTTCACCTATTGTTCAGCTGGGGCTGGCAGCTCCCTGCAGTGTAATCACCCTTGGCTCATTAACAAGCTGTGCTCATTTGCATATCTAAATATCCCTGTACATAGAAAACAGAGACGATTACATCTTCCCCTAATGTGTATACAGGAAAAGGGCAGGGAGGAGGTAGACAGGAAAGTCAGATCACACACCCCTTCCCCTGTCCTTCACATTCACCTGCTGGTCAGTTTCTTTTTTAAACCAGCTCATTCTTTCCTTGCAGACAGAGTATTGAGAAACTTTACCTTGTATTTAATCCCTCCTTCCTTTTCATTTGGAAAAGCTAAGATTCTTCCTTATTTTCACCTTTTCTCTTCTGGCTCTGATTCTGGGAGGAGACCCCATCCCCATCTTTAACAAAACAAAACACCATAGCCCTCTACATCCATCAGCTTTATGCAAATGTATAAACACACCCATCACATTCAGCATGCTCAGAAACAGGAACTGTCTATCTATAGATCAGCTTGATTACAGTTCATTTTTATACAGCTTGAGAAGCGTGAAAAGTCACAGGCTGGGGATAAACCAGCCCTAAATCATCATACAGATGATCGTGACACATGTAGATCATTTATTCCAGAAGCGCCTTGATGGGCCCCCAGGATCCATCCTATGGATTTCTTGTCAGTTCATAGGAAAGGATGTTGCTCAAATGATGCCTTCTAGGGCAGTGCCATCTTAATCATTGTGTGTGTGTGGGGGGGCACTTATCTCTACCCAGCTGCCAGCTTCCTCGGAAAACAGCTTCAAAACAACGAACCCCAGGGCAGGAGGACCAGCCCTGAGAAATGGAGGGGCTGGGGAGGAAAGTCTAGACAGTACTGGGACTTGCTCCCAGCTTTGTCACTCACTCCATTTAGTCTGCAAGCATTTACTGGCCTCTCTGCTATGTGCACAATCCCCCACTAGTTCTGAACACGTTTATTTAACAAATGCTTGTAAGTGCTTGTTAAATGCTAATCTTTGTTCTAACTGCTTTACAAACGTTAACTCAATTAATCCTCATCACAATCCTGTGAGGCAGGTACTATCATTATCCTCACTTTACAGGAAGCTGAGGCACAGTGAGGTTAAGTAATTTGCCCAGGATCACACAGTTCGGAAGCGTGGTCCTTGGATTCTAACTCAGGTAGGATAACTGCAGTCTGTGCTCTAACCACTATGTGGAGTTTCCAAGTAGCTGGAGCAATGATCAGATGCAGTAAACACTATTTGGTGCTTGTTTCTCTAGCATTCATTCACCCTTCCTCTGCCAACAGCATCTCTAGTCTCTCTGTGAATCCACCTCTCCCCAAGGTGGTTGGGGTGGGTGTGGCCCCATCCCCAGTTCCAGGGGGTGGGTCTTCATTTGTTTGGGCCAATCAGCATATCCCATCCCCAGCCACCCTGATTGGTAAGGGACAGGTACATGGCCCCAGAAGGAGAGTCATGGGGATTCTGAGGGAACTATCTGGGGAGTCCGTCTCTTCTACGTGACAGTGCAACGTGAGGAGGGTGAGCTGCTGGATGAGGGGTAGTGAGAATGGAACAACCACGTGGACCTTAGAATGAGCGTGTGGAAGGAAGAGCAGAGAGACAAAGAGACAAATCAGTCCTTGGTGAAAATGTTTAAGCTGCTGGATCAGGCTTTGCCTGAAGCTAAAGCTGCCTCCAAACTTTTAGTTGCCTGACACATACATAGTAGGCTGTCAATAAATATTTGTTGGATACATGAGCTAATAAAATCCCTTTATTTGTTAAGCCAGTTTGTTTGTTTGTTTGTTTGTTTGTTTGTTTGTTTATTTATTTATTGGCTGTATCGCGTGTCGTGTAAGATCTTAGTTCCCCGACCAGGGATCGGACCTGGGCCCCCTACAGTGGAAGCATGGAGTCCTAACCACTGGACCACCAGGGAATTCCCTGTTAAGCCAGTTTAAATTGGGTTTCTGTCTTGGGTCTGGGTGCCACTTTATAGGTTTCTCTAAGCAGGGACTTTTTGAAAGTGACAATAGGATTTGTTAAGGGTAAGTGAGTCCACACTCTGAAATGAGACCTAGATGTAAAGTGTGATCCACATTTATAGGCTATGAAAGATCAAGCCTCACAGTGGTTCCTGCAGTCGGTTCCCCGCTCCCTAAGGAAGGGCCTCGTGGCCCAATATGGCTGCACGAGGAGTTCCTGGTCAGCCAGGATCCTCTCCCTGGGTTCCCACTGGTTTGCCCTGAGCTCGGGCCCAGAGTGCCTCTACCCCGTAGACCTTTATTATTAAAACCAAGCATTTAGTTCTTTACCTGCTCAATGCTCAGACTGATAGAACTGGGTTGCTATCAGTCCCTGTCTGTGGAAAGCTGTTCTTATCTTTGCATCCCTGGAGCTGGGGCTGCACCGTTTGCATCACTCTGCCCCTAACTGAATGGCTCTGTGTTTGCCTTCATCTGCATTGTAGTCATTGGGGGAGGGGAGACTGCATTTTACACCCCTATCTCTTCCAGGAGTCACTCTGAAAGCAGACTCTTGGTTGTGCAGAATCATGGAAGGTGATGAGGAAGCTAACCTCTTCAAAATCAGAAGCTCATGTCACATATTCAGTTAAAAACGAAATCAACAGAAATGGTCCTTAATGTTTTATTCTACTGATCTACCGTCATGGCCATTTTACAGAACTTCAGCCTCATACCCCCCTGGCTTCTTTGGACTACTCTGACTCCCCTTGTTTTCAAATGCATATTTGACCTATTTGCAAATGCAAGTTATTGGTTTTCTCTTTTGGAGTTTGTTTTTTTTTTTTTTTGCCAGCATGTGACCTCTCTCCCCTGTGGACCACATAGCAATTCCTGGAAGCTTGTGTGCGTGAGACTGGGTCTTGGGTATACCCAGGTGCATCAGAGAGCCTCTATGTAAGTAAATGTGTTAAGAAACTGGTATGATGATGCCCAGGGCCTGGCTGGCAAGCACTCCATTTCTCCCTCTCTCGAAGGCAGGTCTTAAAAACAGCAAAATCCTATTTTAAAATTTAGAGTCCGTGGATTATTTTTCCTCATACAGAGATGCCTCTATGTTTTCTGGGCCGCGCGTCGTAAGTCTCCTGTCCTCCATCTCCCCTGCATCTGTGCCCTTCTCCCAATGCCAGGCATTCAGCCTCTCCTCCTCTCCTTTACCCGGCACAGGCCCTGTATTATAGCATCAGAACACTCTCTCCCCATCACCTCTGTTCTCCAATCCTTGCCTTCATCTGCCTGGCAAACTCCATCCTACTATAGCACAACTGTTGCTTCCCTCATTGCTTGACCAAGATAGAGGACCGCTGTTGGAGAAAATTGCAGAATGGCTCAGAACTGCCATTCTTGGGCCCTAGGCCCAGCCCAGCCATCAGGGCTGTCCCAGAGCAACCTCCTCTCCAATTCTCCTCGTCAATCAAAGAAGAAAGTTTCTCTACTTGCCTCGAGATTCCTTCTCACTCTTGCCCTCTTCCATCTTACCTGGGGAGTCTGCCTTTCTTCATGAGAAAATTGAGAATACTACTCAGCCATAAAAAAGAACAAAATAATGCCACTTGCAGCAACATGGATGCAACTAGAGATTATTATACTAAGTGAAGTAAGTCAGAAGGAGAAAGACAAATACCATATGATATCACTTATATATGGAATCTAAAATATTGACACAAATGAACATATCTACGAAAGAGACTCACAGACATAGAGAACAGACTTGTGGTTGCCAAGGGGGGGGGGAGGGAGAGGGATGGACTGGGAATTTGGGGTTGGTAGATGCAAACTCTTACATTTAGAATGGATAAACAACAAGGTCCATCTGTATAGCACAGGGAACTACAACCGATCTCTGGGATAAACCATAATGGAAAAGAATATTTAAAAAAGAATGTCTATATGTATAAAACTGAGTCACTTTGCTGTACAGCAGAGATTGACACAACGTTGTAAATCAACTATACTTCAAAAAAGAAAAAGTGGAAACAAAAAAAAAAAAAAGAAGAAAATTGAGGCCATCAAAGGTAAGAGACTCCAACTTTGCCCACTGCACCCCCATCCTTACCTCCTTTCCTTCGGAAGATTAGGTATCTTTCCTCCAGTTCAACACCTACCGTTTGTCCTCAGTTCCATCCCCTCCCATTCCAATCTGGGCCTTGCCTCATCAACTTTTATGACCCTTCCCCTTCCCATATCTCCAACCGCTTCTGCTCAGCCTATAAATATGCTCAAGATTTTTCCTTTTTAATGACTGTGCAGTAAAAACAGTAATTACGGTGATTCACAGTTTTTATTAATCACATAGATAACTAAGTAAGTATTCTAGTATTTCATGGAATTATTTGGAATTTCTAATAATTCTGAAAGCTATGTAGGACAAAACAGCATAGGTTCTATTTTAGATATGTTGCAGTTATACTTTAAATGCATATTGTATAGTTAAAATTTCTCTGAAAGACTCTTTTCTCTTTCTCTTTCCTTTCCTGACTTATTTCCCCTGCCTTCAGAAACCATTAATGTATATAATATGTGGAAGAAACATCTTTAATTAACTTAATGAAAGTATATTTAAAAAAAAAAGATTTTTGCTTTTTAACAAAACTCCCCCTAACCCAAGGTCCCCTGTAACCACCCTTCAAACTTCCTCCCTTTCTTTTCCCTTCTGGTTCCTCGGAAAAGGTCTCTGTACTCTCTGCCTCTTTTTTTAAAAAATTAATCTTTATTGGAGTATAGTTGATTTACAATGTTGTGTTAGTTTCTGCTGTACAGGAAAGTGAATCAGTTATACATATATTCACTCTTTTTAAGATTCTTTTCCATATAGGTCATTACAGAGTACTGAGAAGAGTTCCCTGTGCTATACAGTAGGTTCCTATTAGTTATCTATTTTATATATAGTAGTGTGTATACATCAATCCCAATCTCCCACTTTATCCCTCCCCCCCTTCCCCTCCCTGCCTCTTCTTAACTTTCTGTTCACTCTTGAACTCATTGAAACTCACTGGAGTCCCAGCCCCAACTCTACTAAATTGCTCTCATGATGGTGACCACCTTAATTGACAAATCCATCAGACAGTTTTTGGTCTATAACTGATTGCCCTTGACACTGTTGATTCCTCTTTAACACCTTCTTCTGTGACAGTAAACTTTCTTGGTTCTCCTCCTACCTCCCTGACTGTATTGCTCAGGATTCTTTTGGTCACAGGTGACAGAAACCCAACGTGAACTGGCTTAGTTCAAGTTGGGTTTCTGATAAAGGCAGACGTATGGATGGAACTCAGGAGTGACTGAATCAGGGACCATGGTGGTAGGACTCTCCAGGCCCTTCATTGCTTCTCCTTCTTCCCTGGTGTCTTCATTCTCTCAGACCAGGTATCTCTATGCGATAAGAGACATGGCTCTTGGCCTCAAACATCTTAGAGAGTCTGAGAACTGCTTTCTCTGACCTCAAGGTAAAAAATCTCAAGGAGGACCTCTGTTTAACTTACCTTGAGTCAAATGCCCATCCCTGGACCAATCACTGTAGTCAGGAAGGCAGGACCTATAAATAGATGGCAGTTCCCAGTGGAGCCATCTGGTTAGAAGACGTATTTCCAGAAGAATGATTCTCCTATGAGCAGGTAGAGCACTAGATGTCCATTATATTGCTTTTCGATCTCCTTCTCATCTTCCTATATCTACCCTCTAAATGCCAGTGTTCACCAGGTATGTTAGTTGGGATTCGGTATAGCAGTGTATAACCAGAAAAAGCAACATTGACTTGAACAAGATAGCAATTTAACTAACCCTCATACAAATGTCCAGAAATTTGCAGTCCAGAGCTGGTACGGCATCTCTATTTCAGGAAGTCCTCTTTCAATTGCTGCTTACAATTCCCTGGGAGTGATCCTCATCCTTGTGATTCAAGGCAGCATTCAATTCCAGGGAGCAGGATAGGGGAAAGATGTAGAAAAAGAGTAAAAAGGGCATGAACTGTCTCTTAGGAATGTGTTCAGGAAGCTGACATCTGACATCCCATTAGCCAGAATACAGCCACACCTAGAGGCAAAGGAGCCTGTGAAATGCAGTCTTTATTTGGGTAAGTCATGTGCTCAGCTGAAGTTTCTATTGCTATGGGAGACGGAAAGAATGGATATTGGTGAGGGCAAGCAAATAGAAGTCTCTACTGCACCAGGGTTCCATCCCCAGCCCACTGGTTCTTACCCAGTGTGTTCTTCCTCGTTCATCTCATTCACACTCAGGATTTCAGTTTTCACTTATATATTAATGACTTCAACCATCTCTCTTGAGCCTGGCTATCTCCCTGAACTTCAGAGTCATATATCCAGCTGTTCACTGGACACCTGGATATCCTCAGGCACCTGGAACCCAAGCTGACATCTTTCCCACCCAACTTAGGTCCTTCAACTTAAAATACTTGATCACCATTAAGCCTAGGTTACAGATCATCCCAGGGTTTTCTGTAGAGAGGAATTATGACATAGTCATAGTGAAGAAAACTGCGGTGTTGGAATTGGTCAGACTTGGGTTCAAACCTGGCTCTGCTTCTCACTGGCTATGAGAATTTGGGTGAATTACTGTATTCTTTCAGTAGGGCTGCCGTAACAAAGTACCACAGACTGGGAGGCTTAAACAACGGAAATGTACTGTTTGACATTTCTGAAGGCCAGAGGTCCTGGATCAAGGTGTCACCAGGATTGGTTCTTTAGAGGGTTTTGAGGGAGAATCTGTCTTATGCCTGTCCCCTAGTTTCTGGTGGTTTGCTGGCAATCTTTGGTGCTCCTTAGCTTGTAGAAGCATCACCCAATCTCTGCCTTCATCTTCACATGGCATTCCCCTTGGGTGAATAGTTCTCCAAGTTTCCCCTTTTTTATAAAGACACCAGTCATTTTGGGTTAAGGTCTACGCTAATGAATAATTTTAACTTGATTACCTCTGTAAAGACCCTATCTCCAAATAAGGTCGCATCCTGGGGATTAGGACTTTAACATATAATTTTGAGGGGTACATAATTCAACCTGTAATAATTACTAAATCTATCCCTGGAGGATAATAATACACTACATAATAAGGATGCTGGTAGCGAGACCCACGTTGCAGAGTTGTTCTAAAATACTGTAAGTAAATCTTCTGGGCACAAGGTTGGTGTTAGATAAATGCCAGTTTCCTTCTACCTGACTGTGCACTGCATTGCAACTTTGAGACTCCTGGAGAAAAAAAAAGATGTTTCAGGGATAGTAAAAAAACCAGAGGGTGAAACTATAGTGAACATTTATTATTCTCTTTGGCCTTCCAGCTTCTGCCGCTTTCCAGTGTTTCCACCTAATGAGTTTTGGAAGAAGTAGAGCCCATTACCTAACCCTGGAAGCTAAAAATACCAGCTCCCTGGTCATCTCAGGCCAGTTCCAAGTGTGATCTGGACACTCTCTGTATAACCTTCAAACCTGGTTTCCTAGCCTCTCCAGAGATACCACGAACTACAAATATCCTTTAATAAATGAATTTTCTGCTTCAATCACTCAGAGTTGGCATCTGATGTAACTAAGAACATGAACTGATATGGGGTCCAAAAGGTATAATTTTAGGCACCAGAAACTGCTCTGTTATGGGAAAAGCCTGACTAGGACACCTGTCTGTTCAGCTGAGGTTCTGCCTTATACTCAGAAGACAGGACGATTAGCATGTAATTAAACTGACCACTTATACTTGGAAAGACAGAAATGTGATCGACAAAAACAAGGAGGCATCAGTCACCCTATGAAAGTGACAGGTGGGAAGGTGATGCCAGCTGGTCTGGCGGAGCTGCTGGAAGAACTGTTCTGGAATGCTTCTTCCACCAAGTATATAGAAATAACCACAAGTCAAGCGGTTGAGTCTATCTCACTTGCTCAGAAGTTTGCCAAGTGACACTTAGAAATGGGGTGAATAGGGTAGGAATAAAAGGAACACTGACTTTCCGGCCAAGAGAGAGGACACTGTTCATCCTGTGATGTGCTTCAGAGAAAAAATTCTAACATTTGGACAGATTTCTTAGATTATAAAGCATCATTTTCTTTCCTGTTGCTTGAGCTTTTATAATTGATACTGTTATTTCATCAAATCTTTAATTGATTCTACAAAGACTTTTATAAAGTTTATGGGAGAATTTAAAAAGTGGACATGAATGGCAGAAACCCAAGAATCTACGTGACATTAAATAAAATCTGAGTGACTTCCCTGGTGGCGCAGTGGTTAAGAATCCGCCTGCCAATGCAGGGGACACGGGTTCGAGCCCTGGTCCGGGAAGATCCCACATGCCATGGAGCAACTAAGCCCATGCACCACAACTACTGAGCCTGCGCTCTAGAGCCCGTGAGCCACAACTACTGAGCCCATGTGCTACAACGACTGAAGCCCACACGCCTAGAGCCAGTGCTCCGCAACAAGAGAAGCCACCACAATGAGAAGCCCGTGCACCGCAAGGAAGAGTAGCCCCCACTCACCACAACTAGAGAAAAGCCCACGCGCAGCAACAAAGACCCAACACAGCCAAAAATAAATATTAAATAAATAAATTAATTTAAAAATAAAAAATAAATAAAATCTTAGATCTCTAGAGAGGACTGATGTGGAGACGTAGATCAAGAATTTCAGAGCTGGATTGGGCCTTCTCGGTCATATATTCAGGTCCTTTTTATTTTACAGATAAGTAAATTAAAGCCCAGAAAAATGAATAGCCCAGTGTCCTAGGGCCCACCTGGGACCTATGCCTCATTCCTGACTAATAGTCTTCATTATATCAATGTCTCCAAAACCAACCAGCAGAAAACATACAGGAGGGACTTCCCTGGCGGTCCAGTGGTTAAGACTCCGCACTTCCAATGCAGGGGGCATGGGTTTGATCCCTGGTCAGGGAACCCACGTGCTGCCGCAGTGAGGCCAAAAAAAAGAAAACACATGATGCCGTCTGTGCAGGCCGATTTTCCGTGCAGGCTATTTCCGAGGAAATGACAGGAGTGAGTGCCTTTGAAGTTTGATGGGTGAGTCTTATTCTTAGAAAGTCGCTTCTGAATCCTGTGTGTTCTCAGACAGGTAAGGACATTTCTCATTCTAAGCTGTTCGTAAAGATCTAAATGAAGGCGGTTATTAGACAAACAAACCCCAAAACTTTCACTAATGTAAGATATAAGAAGATAAATCATCTAGGTATTGTCTACCATTTGGCTAGCATCATATGAGCATCAGAATTCTTCATGAAATGTAAGCTATAATCAATCCTCCAGCCTGGGCATAAAAAATACAGTCCTCTTACCAAGCAGTAATATTCTTTTTCTGCTTCTACTTCCCCTGGGTAGGTCCAACCTCTGGCTGGTCGCCCCTGGCAGCGGTGTTAATATGTGTCCCTGGGTCTGGTTCTCTTGTTCAATTCTCCCCACCTCAACTCCATATTCCTGCTCTAAGGCTCCAGCTTGTCACGGGTGTTTCCTGCTGATACCAACAGAAGATGCATGGCTGCTGATGCCCGCCAGCATCTATACTGAGGCCATGCCCAGTGTTGAGAGCTGTTATATCTATGCCAAGGGTACTGTTTCCTGCTGCAGCCAGACCCATTTCTGAGTCATTGCTGGTTGTCATCTAAGCCTGGAGAAGGCTGGAGTATCTTAGGCAATAGCTTTTGTTGACTTCCTTCAAAAGTCATTATAGGTCCCTTGACCCTGGAACTTACTTGATCCCCATCCAAAGGGGCTAACCCTTCCAGGTAACCAGATGAAGGGCAGACAACCTTGAAGACAGTCACCTGACTTCTCACATCACCCCTCTACCTCTTTGTCTTTGAACCAAACTGGGTTGCCTTAGCTCTCTAAAGTAGATTCAAATCCTGTTAGCTGAGTGACTTTCAGTAAGTAGATTAACCATTCTAGGTCTTACAGTCTCAGTTGTAAAATGGGTGAAAGTATTCCAAGTATTTGGAATTTCAAGTATTCCATGGGCCAGGCATGGAGTAAATATTCCATAGCATTATGATAAGTTATTCTTAGAAAACCCTTCAGTCCCTAACCAGTTTTCTGAACACATCTAACTCCTAGGATCATTTTATTATTTTTTACATTTGTGTTTCCATTTTTTCAGCCCTTTCCATGTGCCAGGCCCAGTACGATTATTCATTGTCTTGTGTATTTCTCACGACAGCCCTTGGAGATAGGTACTATTGAAAGTCTTGGTTAAGGCTGAGTAAATTGAGGCCCTTAGAGATCATGTGGGCTTTCTGAAGGCCATCCATCAGGTAGGTGGTAGAGTCAGGATTTGAACCCAAAACAAATAAACTCCAAGGCTTGTGACCTTACCTGCTCTGATGTATTGTCACTCCAGGATGAACACAACTTAGTCTCAGGAGAGTTCCTTGCTGTAGGGTTTTTTGTTTTGGGTTTTGTTTGGTTGTTTTTGAACTATGTAACTGAAGAAAATTCTGTAATGTCTTGTTAGTTTAACCAGAAAATCCTCATAGCTGGGATTGCAGTCTTTTAGCCATCTGGTGTGTTCTGCTTGTTTGTCCAGATATGCTGGGACAAGAGCGCCTCTTTCATTTCCTAATTCAAGTCAGGAAAGGCATGTTACCCTGGGTAAAAAGGGTGTTCCCTTTCCTTAATTTTTCTCAAAACTGGCCTTGGCTCTCTGCTTCCATGGCAAAGGTACAAGGAAAGGGACAGATACTTCACATTCCTCTTATTTTTTAAAAAGATTTTTACAGATGGAGTATTGTTTTGTTTATTAAATTGTCATGCTTTGCTTTATATTTTTGGAATAACTTTTTGGTTTGATATCATTTCAGTGTTGTAAGAATAGTACAAGGAATTCCCGTATAACCTTCACTTAGATTCACCAGTTATTCACATTTTGCCCCATTTGTTTTCTCTCTCTGCATTTTTTCCTAAACCATTAAGAAATAAGTTGGAGACATCACGTCCCTTTTACTCCTAAATACTTCAGTGTATGTTTCCTAAGAACAACCACGTAACCACAGTAGTTACCAAAATCAAGAAATTTTCTATTGATACAAGAGTATTATCTAATCAATAATTCATACTCAAATTTCTTGGAATTATCAAAATAATGCCCTTTATAGATATCTTTCCAGGTCTATAATCCATTTCAGGATTGCACAGTGTGTTAAATAATCAGATCTCTTTAATCTGGGACAGTTCCTCAGTCCTTCTTTGTGTTTTTCACCTTGACGCTTGTGAAGATTAAAGGCCAGTAATGTGGCAAAATGTACCTAAATTTGTGCTTGTCTGGTGTTTTCTCACGATTAGATTCAGGTTATATACATTTGCAGCAGAAATATCACTGAAATAATATCGTGTTCTTTTTGGTACATCATATCAGTGGGTACGTGATGCTGGTTTGTTCCAATATTGGTGATGTTAACTTTGGTCATTTAGTTTTTCTTTACTAGACAGTTACCATTTTCCCTTTGTAATTAATAAATAATAACAAAAATAGCCTTTCTTAGTTTCAGCTTTTTCTTCTTTGCCAAAATGTCTACAGCAGCTCTGATATGATATTAGGTCTAAATTGGGAACTGAGCTCATTCTAGAAGGAAATCCCAGTCTCCTTCTCCATCTATTGTTCTCTTTCTCTCCTTTTTTTCTTACTTTTTAATCGAGGTATAATTTATGTGTATCTTATGTGTATATAATCTTAAGCATACAACTTGATGCATTTTTACACATTTATGCCGGTATAACCACCACCCAGACCAAGATACAGAATATCGCCAACTCCCTAGCTGAGTTCTTTGTGCCCCTTATTAGTTAATTCACTTTCCATAAAGGCAGCCACCAGTTTATTATTTTATTTTATTTCATTTTTTATTGAATGAAAGATTCTTTAAATTCTATAGTGCTTTACAATTTTTGAAAGTTTCACACAGATGATTTCATATAATCTCATAATAACCCTTTTTTCCCCCTTACCCCTATATTGACCCTCCCCCCTTCCCTCTCCCCACTGGTAACAGCTAGTTTGTTCTCTCCATCTGTAAGTGGTAGCCACCATTTTAACCTCTACCACTGTAGATGTGTTTTGTTTATTCTTGAACTTCATATAACAGAATAATTCAGTATGTATTCTTTTGTGTCTGGCTTCTTTCACTCAACATTGTATCTGTGGGATTCATCATGTGGGGCATGTAGCAGTCGTTTGGTCTTTTTCATTGCTGTGTAATATTCCATTGCATGACCATGTCATAAGTTATTTGTTCTAATATTGTTGGACATTTGGGTATTTTCTGGTTTCTAGCTATTATTAATAAAACTACTATAAACATTTCTATATTTTTAAATGCACATAAACACTCTTTTCTGTTGCATATCCAGGAATGAAATTGCTGGGTCCTCTTTATCTTCTGTCCTTCACTGATGAACTTCTCGAAAGGTTGGTCTGTCCTCTTGCTGTTGCCGCATCCTCGTTTTCCATTTATTTCTCATTGAACTGTGCCTGGCTTCTGCCCACTGCCCTCCTTCCTATTGAAGTTACTCCTGATCAGGCCATCAGTGAACTCCCACTGGCTAAATCCAATGTCCCTTTTGGCTTCTCTTCCGCCTGACCTATCTGCAGCACTTGATAATGTTGACTACTTTTTCTTTGACTTCTGCACGGTGGCTTTCTCCTGGGTTTCCTCTCTCTTAGTTCTATGCCTGCCCCTTAAATGTTGGTGTTCCTAGGGTCTAGTGACACAGGAAAACCCATCTTCTCATTCTACATTAGGGGTCTCAAATTAGTGGCCCACCCAAGGTGTTTTGATTGGTCCCCACAATGTTTTAATAATATTTACTATGAATGTCTTTAGATATAGGACATATCATCTTTAATTCCCACTGCAGTAACCACCACTCTTTATGGTTTTTATCTAAGCTAGTTCACACATCTAAATTATTTTCCTGGCCTCTGAAAGCATTTGAATTTACAGCTCCTCCTCTAATGCTTTCCTTGAGTGATGTCATCTTCCTCCATAGTTTAATTCCACATGCTCCAAATCTTAAATTTCCACCCCTCTCTGACGTTCCAGACCCATGTTTTTAGTCCTTTGCTAGATGTCTCCATTTGGACATCCCACAGGCTCCTCACACTCAATATGTCCTCATGAACTTATCATCTTTCCCACCAGGCCCTCCCCTTTCCTGTACTCATGGTCATGATGAATGGCACCACCATTCCCGCAGGCTCCCAAGCTTGGGGTCACCTTGGACTTCTCCTTCCTTTCCCTCACCTTCCACATCTAGCTGGTCGTCTAATACCATTGATTCCTCCTCTCAAATATTTTTCCGAAAGCTTCCTCCTCTCCATTGCTACTTTCATTGTCTTGATTCAACTCCTCTTCTTTTGTCTGGATCATTCCTTATTCCACAAATATTTATCAAGTGCCTACTAAGTGTTGGGCACTGTTCCAAGCACTGAGGTCAGAGCGGGAGGCACAAAATTAACAAGTAAAAAAATACGTACCCGAGAGAGCTTTAAGTAGTTATCAATATCATGAAGAGTGACTGAGGTGTTGGGTGTGTGGGTAGGGCTACATGAAAGTGGGTAGTCAAAGAAGACTTCTTGGAGGAGGTGATTTTTGAGCTGAATAACACTGACAAGGAGTGAGCCACATGGAGATCTGGGTGCAGAGTTCTCCAGGCAAGGGGAAAGCAGATGCTTGAGACAGAAGACAGGAAAAAACTCAGTGTTTGAGGGACAGCAAGATTGCCTTTGGGTCTGGGGCAGAGTGACTGAACAGAGAGGTAAAGCAGGGGCCAGATCATACAGGGCCTTGCGGTCTGCTATAGATTGAATGTTTGTGTTACCCCCAAATTCATATGTTGAAAAGCTATTGCCCAAGGTAATGGTATTTTGAGGTGGGGCCTTTGGGAGGTGATTAGGTTATAAGGGAGGAGCCCTCACAAATGCGGTTAGTGCCCTTATAAAAGAGGTCTGGGAAAGCTCCCTTGCCCCATACACCATGTAAGGTTACAGCTAGAAGGCACCATCTGTGATCCAGAAAGTGGGCCTTACCAGACACTGAATCCCATGGTACAATGATCTTCAACTTCCCAGTTTCCAGAACCATGAGATATAAATGTTTGTTGTTTATGAGTTGCCCAATGAATGGTATTTTATTATAGCAGCCCAGATGGACTAACATACAGTTCATAATAAAAGTTGTGCATTTTTATTCTAGACATAATGGGAGGCCATTAGAAATTTTGAGCAGGGCAGTGATCTGCTCTGACGGATTGTCAAAGGCCACTCAGGTTGCCATGGGAAGAGTCAACAGTAGGAGCACAGGGAGGACGGGGAGGTGTCTTAGATCAGGTTCACCCAGAAGCACTGGGTCAAACATTAAGTACGAGGAATTTACTTGGGAGAAGATCCCAGAAAATGACAGTGGAGACGCAGGGAAGTGGGACAGGGAAGGGAGAGGATCGATGAAAGGTGCATTAAGTGAGTCACCACTGCGGAAAACCAGAGCTTAACATTCCCAAGGAGCTCTGCGGGCCAGTGTAAAACATCCACCTTCGGGATGGGATGTCGTCCTTGGGATGAAGAAGGTGGGTATTTATACCAACTCCCTCAGTCACTGGTTGAGGGAAGCTGCTGTTGTGGCTGGCAGAGGTGTTCATTCTCTGCCCTGTGCTGTTGTGTGGGGAGCGGGGTCCCACCACCCCAGAAAGCCCTCAGGCAAGGAGATGCAGGTGTGGCTGCAGTGGGGAGGCCCAGGAGAGATGATGAGCACCTCGGAAGGTACTTCAGTGATCCGGGCATGCGGGAGGCGGATGGTATGGACGCATGAGCTTGCTCTGTCAGGGCAGTGGAGGTTCCCACAGGGAATCTTGCAGAAAGGAGCCTAGAAAGGGAAAACTAGGGCCTCATGGTTGCCACTTATTTGAGGGCCACCACTTGAGAATCTCTCTGGACTCCTTGAAATGACTGGAAGGTGCAATAAGAATGTCTTTCACGTAGAGAATGGACTTGAGGACACGGGGAGGGGAAGGGTAAGCTGGGACAAAGTGAGACAGTGGCATGGACATATATACACTACCAAATGTAAAATAGATAGCTAGTGGGAAGCAGCCGCATAGCACAGGGAGATCAACTCCGTGCTTTGTGTCCACCTAGCGGGGGTGGGGGGTGGTGGGGGTGGGGGGATGGGGGGGTGGGGGGGATAGGGAGGGTGGTAGGGAGACGCAAGAGGGAGGATATATGGGGATACATGTATATTGTTTAGCTGATTCACTTTGCTATACAGCAGAAACTAGCACACCATTGTAAAGCAATTATACTCCAATAAAGATGTTAAAAAAACAAAACAAAAGAATGTCTTTCAGGGGACTTTTGGCTCTGAAGTTGTTGACAGGGAAGAGGACCAGTGAAATGTGCTCCTTTACGATTCATGAACCTCATTTCTTCTCTAGCCCCAGGCCCAGGAAGGAGGTTGCCTTTTGAGTCTGTTTTTCTCTGTGACTGGCCTGGATCTCAAGCTCAGACCATGTCTTTCTTGCCCAGTCTGCATTTCTGAACACTGCCTCCCATTTACCTCCCCAACCTCTGACCTCAGCTCAGTCCTCTGGACTCAAAGCGCCCCCTCTGTCCCTGCACACACCTCTGTCTCTGTCATATGACCCGGTCGTGACCTCCTGCCGGCACATTGCCTCATCTTGCCAACCTGGCATAACTCCCAGAAAGGCTGCCCTTGGCTTGTCCTATTTCATTTCTCTCCCTAATTTGACACTGACATTGACAGATAAAGACAAGAGAGAAGCCAAACGCCAGGGCTTAACCAGTATTATTCAAGGGCCACCAAATTCATCCTTGGGATCCAGGATCATGCCGGCCTGGCATACGAATCTCCACCTCTTGGAATGGAAGTGGAGAGAGGCTTCTGGAATTGACATGTGGAGGAGCCATTTGCCCAACCAGACAGCCCCAGTCTCTAGACTGGGGGCTCCCAGAGTCCAGTTTCCGGAGAGGAGAGAAAAAAATCTTGGTGTCAGGGAGGAATAAGAAGACAGAAAATGCGAAGCTCTACAGAGATAAGATGTCTGTATTTCACGGTTGTGCCCAAGCGTGGCCCACGGTCTGTGTGGGATCTTTCTTATTCCAAAAAGGCAGTAGCACCTGGGAATGTCTTCCTGTGTATTTACTATCCCACCCCTGCCATATGGAGTTGTCTTCTGTCCCAAAAAAGCAGTCACAGTTAAGAACTCGCCGGCCCTTGATCTTAACATCTTTATTTTGGCACTCTGAATATTACATTTCCTGCACATTCTTGAAAAGCAAAAAAACACCTGCTATAAGAGAGGATTCCAGCTAACTTCAAATCGGTAGAGGAGCTGCTTGAATGCCCTTAATGGTCATAGTGGATGCAGAATTTGGGGGGCCCCTGAGAGACCTTTTGGACATGAAGGGGCATCCCTGGAGTCCCTCCTGGACTTGACCAAAATCTGGCAACTTTGAGACTTGCTGGCTGCCTGCCCTTGTCGGTAATGACTGGCCTTGGGGAAGCACCCATAGTCTCAGAGCCTTGTTTTATCCTCATCTCTTTTCTAATAAGCCTTTATCTAAATGCTAATGTGATTCCAACTTTTTGATTAGGATATTATATAGTCATCCATTCCAGAAAAACCACAACTAACGAGTGATTTTATTTCTGACTCAACATTTCTTTGTTTGGAAAATTCATTTGTTGTGTGATGTTCCTAGTGGAAGCGGGTAGAAGGAGCCACTCTTTATGTGTGGGAAGACCTCTGCCAAGTTTCCTTAAAGGAAAGGTGTTGGCTTTTTATCATCATGGGTGGCAGGTGATAGTGCAGTGGGTGTGTGGTGTGGGTGTGATATTTTATCCGAAAATATTTTTCTAAAACATGTTAGCAGCTAAATCTGGCCAGGTTGGTGGGATTTTGTGGAGTTTTACTTAAAGTGACAAGGCAGGGCACGCATCATCTCAGAATTTTAACTGAAATTGAGTTACACATGCCGGAGAGACCACTCAGGGGCAGCCTGATTCAGAGGGGCAGTCACATATATCCTGGCTTACTGCA
Organism: Balaenoptera borealis; assembly: GCF_965194805.1. Taxonomy (NCBI): domain Eukaryota; kingdom Metazoa; phylum Chordata; class Mammalia; order Artiodactyla; family Balaenopteridae; genus Balaenoptera; species Balaenoptera borealis. Next base: position 44,794,126 of record NC_138879.1, on the reverse strand, counting down.
TGCTAGCTGTGTGACCTTGGGCAACTTACCTAACCTCTCTGGACCTCCAGTTTCTCATTTAAACAACACTACCAAACTCCTAGGATTGGTGGGGGATAAAACTAAATGAGTTAATATTTGTGAAGTATTTAGAATAGAGTCCAGTGCATAGGACTTGCATGAATGATATTATCCTTTCTGCCTCTAAGAATAGAGTCTACCATCTATTAAGTACCTAGTAAATGTCAGGCACTGTGCTAAGAACTATATAGGCACTTACCTTGTTTAATCCTCAAGGATACAGAGTAGTATTATGATCTCTGTGATAATTTCACATGTCAACTTGGTAGCATATAGTACCTAGTTATTTACTCAAACACTCATCTAGGCATTGTTGTGAAAGTATTTTGTACATATGGTTAACATCTACAATCAGCTGACTTTAAGTAAAGGAGATGACCCTCAGTAATGTGGGTGGGCCTCACCCAATCAGTTGAAGGCCCGAAGAACAAAACCTGAGGTTTCCTGGTGAAGAAATTCTGCCTCAAGACTGCAGAATTGGGGCTTCCCTGGTGGCGCAGTGGTTAAGAATCCACCTGCCAATGCAGGGGACACAGGTTCAAGCCCTGGTCCGGGAAGATACCACATGCCGCAGAACAACTAAGCCCGTGGCCACAGCTACTGAGCCCGCGTGCCACAACTACTGAAGCCCACGCACCTAGAGCCCGTACTCCATAACAAGAGAAGCCACCGCAATGAGAAGCCTGCGCACAGCAACGAAGACCCAACGCAGCCAAAAAAAAAGACTGAGGAATCATCTTCTGCCTGACTTTCTAGGCTGCCCTACAGATTTTAGACTTACCAGCCCCCACAATTGTGAGAGTGTGTGTGTGTGTGTGTGTGTATACATATGAGAAAACTGATGATCAGAGAAATTAAGTAATTGCACAAGGTCACGTAGCCAGGAAGTGGCAGGATTTGAATCCAGGTCCCTCGCACTACAAAGTTTACTTTCCACTATAGGATGCTGCCTCTCCCGTCATAACACTGCGGGTTAGAGGACGTTTGATTTCAGGCTGTTTAATGAAAAGTGGAATGTTCTCCTACCCTCGAACTCTGAAGAAAGAACCTATAGAAGTCCAATTCCTCTGACCATCTGGTCTGCTCTATATTCTGGTGACACTTGGAACAAAGACTGGAGCCGGGAGCAGGGGAGAAAGTAAAGGGAGGGATAAGGATTTCATCACTGGGGTTTTTGGTTGCAAGCAACAGAAACGGACTTTCCCCGAGTTGCAGAAAAAGGAAAGGATTTGAAGAATATTGTTGAGGGACAGCTCACAGGAAAAAGTGCTGTGCAGGCTGGACCAGTGGGGCCCTAGCAACGGATTCACTGCACGGGCAGCCTGGCGAGCCCACTGCGGCTGCAGAGACTAACCTGGAACCTGCTCCTTCTTCCCTGAGTGAGGTGCTCAAGAGGACATCTGTCCAGCTGAGCAGCTTAGGTCATGCGTGCCCCAGTCTGTACCCAGACCCGGAGGCAGGACCTGGGCTTATACCGGGAGGGATGCTAGGAATTACCACCCACAGAAAATGAGGGAAGCTTTATTTCCCAAAAGAAAATCAGGGTACTGGGAAAAAGGGAGATGCATACTTGACAGCCAAAATGATAAATGACCACTATAGCAGCAAAAGAATCTCAGATTAAAAATATTTCAGGATGGGTCCATCAATGGTGGATAAGACAGTCATCAAGAAGGACGTACGGGAGCATGAGTTTTACAAGCGACCCCTCTACCCACACCACAGGGGCCGGGGGATTCTCTCACTTCCCCGACCTCTGTCCCCAAAGCTAGTTCTGTTTTTTCCTTACCCAGGATTGATTTATTCAATAAACTAACAAGATCGAAAAAACACACAAACAAACAAACAAACAGGCCCAGCTGTCCTGTTTGTGGGGTAATAAGCAGCACACCTCTAGGCTTTAGCTTAAGATTTTTGGCTCTAGAAAAAGGCTCTTTGTACGAAAGTTTTCATATTAAACATAAACAGCAATAATAAGAATAGCAACTAGTCTCCACCGAACACTAACTGTGTGCCAGGCAGTGTTCTAAGTGCATTGTTCGATGCTCATTTTGTCTTCATAACAACACTGAGGTAGGTACAATTATTATCACCACGTTACATGTGAGAAAACTGAGGGAGGTGGAAGTTAACTAACTTGCCCACACGGCTAATGAACGGCAAGCAGTACACGCTAGTGTTTCTTTACAATTCTAATCCTAAAACATTAAGCTGCATAGGAGACTGTCAGATAATCACAAGCAACTAAGGTTCTCCAGGCAAGCCTTCCTCCTAGCTGGAGAGCTGACAGGGTCTGATGCTTGCTTGATAAAGACTCTGCCTTGATGTCTGATCTGAGCCATTCAATTCCATTTTCTTAATGGCTGTCAATCAGTTCCCCACTGTTTCCCCTGAGGCTGGACCCAGCAGGGGTGTCATCAGCACTTAGGAGGAGCATTAAGAACAAAGCCCGATGCGGCTGTTTGTTTTTCCCCTGTGAGAGGGCTCATCCCTCAGCACAGTCAGGGATGAGCTCTCGGTGCCCCGAACGAATGGCTTCCCAAATCGCTGACCTTCCCGAGGCACCCAGTAAGACCAGAGCAGACAGAAACGAGATGTGAGTTCAGATGATGCTGGCCACCACTTCCGGTTCCTGGGACTTCACTCTTAGACCAGCGACATCCAATAAAAATGTAATGTGGCTCCCTAACACCATAAACAAAAATAAACTCAAAAATAAAAATAAAGACCTAAATGTAAGGCCGGACACTATAAAACTCTTAGAGGAAAACACAGGCAGAACACTCTATGACGTAAAGCACAGCAAGATCCTTTTTGACCCACCTCCTGGAGAAGTGGAAATAAAAACAAAAATAAACAAATGGGACCTAATGAAACTTAAAAGCTTTTGCACAGCAAAGGAAACCATGAAAACGACAAAAAGACAACCCTCAGAATGGGAGAAAATATTTGCAAACAAAGCAACTGACAAAGGATTAATCTCCAAAATATACAAGTAGCCCATGCAGCTCAATATCAAAAAAACAAACAACCCAATCCAAAAACGGGCAGAAGACCTAAATAGACATTTCTCCAAAGAACATATACAGATTGCCAACAAACACGTGAAAGGATGCTCAACATCACTAATCATTAGAGAAATGCAAATCAAAACTACACTGGTCAGAGTGGTCATCATCAAAAAATCTACAAACAATAAATGCTGGAGAGGGTGTGGAGAAACGGGAACGGGAACCCTCTCTCGCACTGTTGGTGGGAATGTAAATTGATACAGCCACTATGGAGAACAGTATGGAGGTTCCTTAAAAAACTAAAAATAGAACTACCATATGACCCAGCAATCCCACTACTGGGCATATACCCTGAGAACACCATAATTCAAAAAGAGTCATGTACGACAATGTTCATTGCAGCTCTATTTACAATAGCCAGGACATGAAAGCAACCTAAGTGTCCATCGACAGATGAATGGATAAAGAAGATGTGGCACATATATACAATGGAATATTATTCAGCCATAAAAAGAAATGAGACTGAGTTATTTGTAGTGAGGTGGATGGACCTTGAGACTGTCATACAGAGTGAAATAAAGTCAGAAAGAGAAAAACAAATACCATATGCTAACACATATATATGGAATCTTAAAAAAAAAAAATGGTTATGAAGAACCTAGGGGCAGGACAGGAATAAAGACACAGATGTAGAGAATGGACTTGAGGACATGGTGGGGGGGAAGGGGGAGCTGGGATGAAGTGAGAGAGTGGCATGGACATATATACACTACCAAATGTAAAATAGATAGCTAGTGGGAAGCAGCCGCATAGCACAGGGAGATCAGCTCGGTGCTTTGTGTCCACCTAGAGGGGTGGGATAGGGAGGAGAGGAGGGAGGCTCAAGAGGGAGGGGATATGGGGATATATGTATTCGTTTAGCTGATTCACTTTGTTATACAGCAGAAACTAACACACCATTGTAAAGCAATTATGGTCCAATAAAGATGTTAAAAATATATATATATATATAACGTGGGCCACACATTTGAAATTCTTTAGTAGTCATATTTTTCAGGTGGAATTAATTTTTTAAATATATTTTATTTAACACAAAAATTCAAAGTATGATCATTTCAACATGTCGATAGAAAATTTTATTAATGAGGCATTTCCCATTTTTTTCACATTAAATCCTGAAATCCAATGTGTATTTTGCACTGAGCACACAGCTCAGTTTTCTGTTTTGTTTTTTTTTAAATATTTATTTATTTATTTGGCTGTGCTGGGTCTTAGTTGCGGCATGCGAGATCTTTGTTGCCGCGTGCAGGGTCTTTTAGTTGCAGCACGTGGGATCTAATCTCCTGACCAGGGATCAAACCCAGGCCCCCTGCATTTGGAGCGCGGAGTCTTAACCATTGGACCATCAGGGAAGTCCCTGCAGCTCAGTTTGGACCAGCCACATTTCAAGCGCTCAGAAGCCCTATGTGGCTAGTGGCTACTGCATCAGAGAGACAGTCCTAGAACGTAATTTTTTCAACCACATCATTCCTCAAATATGAGCACCTGCGAGGTGCCTATCTTGTCTGAGACCTCATGGAATTTACATTTTAGAGAGGATGATGTAGTAAAGAAGTAAACATACAAATAAACAAAATAATTGTTGGTTGTGATGAGCAGCTACCTCAGAGTGAGTTGGGAGGGCATTTGAGTGTGGTAGGTGGGGGTGAGGGGATGGGGAGCCTTCTCTGGAAGGGCCATCCGAGCTAGAACCTAAGGACAGAAGGAATCAGCATGTGAAGCGGGAGGCAGAGCCTTCCAGGGGAGGCCAGTGGTGGTGCAAAGACCCTGAGGCTGGAAAGTCCTTGGTGTGGGAGATGCAGAAAGGATGGCTGTGTGTTTGGGCACAAATGGCTGAAGAGTTGAGTAGGCAGGGACCAGAGTGCCTACTTAGGGTTTGGGATTTTGTTCTAAACAAGAGGAGAAACCACTGACCCGTTTTAAACAGTGGAGTGGTGGGGTCTGATCTCAGTTTTAAAAAGATGGCTCTGCCTAGTAACAGGATAAGTTGGGCCAATAGGGATCCTTTTTTTCTCCTCCCCACCCCCAAACACATAGGAATGCCTTTCATTTAAAAAAACAAAACTAAACAAAATTAAACTGAGCTATGTATCTGAGTTTGATAGAAAGAAAGGCAAATAATCTTGGATCAGAGACTGAGAGGGAAGTTAAACACAGAAGAGGAAGATCCTGAGTGGACTCTGGCTGCTGGGGAAGTGGGGAAGGGAGTGAGGCCAGGAGAAAGTTCCAGAATACAAACCCTAATGGATGGGGGCTGGAGTTTTCATGTCTGTGCTGGGCCCGCTTGAAAAGGGGACTTAGAGCTGAAATCCGTTCATAAACGCAGGACCCTGAAAGTGGTCTCCCAATCCCCAATGAAATGGCTTAAAATACCTTCCCTCACCAGCTCAGGGAGGAAACAAGAAATCTTGTCTTGGTCTGGTGGGAGAAATAATCTGTCAAAAATTAGAACTGCCATCCTCTGCCATGTGACAGGGTAGATTAAAAAAAAATTACACTATCTGAGTGGTGTGGGAATTAGCAAATTGGGCCCAGACCAATGGGTTGCAATTAGGTAGGACAAGGACAGGGAGACCAGGTTAGGAGGCTCCTGTATTCTTTTGCAGGGTTCTTGGTCTTTAATGTGCAAATGGATCACCCGGGGATCTTATTAAAATGCAGATTCTGATTCTCCAGGTCTAGGTGGGGGCCTGAGACTCTGCATCTGTAAGAAGCTCCAGAGTGATGCCAATGCTGCTGGTGCCCAAACCATTCTTTGGGTGGCAAGGCTCTATGCAACAGATAATGGTGGCTTAGACTAGGTTGGTGGTGAGATAGATAGAAGAGGATGGATTCAAGAGATAGGTTGGGAGAGGATCGACACTGAAGGACAGATGTGGATGAAAGGGAAAGGGAATCAAGGAAACCCAAGCTTGGGTTTCTGGCTTTGGTAACTGGGTGATGGTGGTGCCATTTATTGATGTAGGGAAGACGAGGGCAGGAATGGGCTTTTTTTGGGGGGTGGGGGTGGGGGAACGGGACTGTGTGTGGGAGGGATCGAAAACTCAAGGTCAGGCAGCTGCAAATACCATGTCTTATCTCCTTTCTATGAAAAATGTTACTAGGAGGCATCCAGGACATGGATGATCTATTTTCCCAGCTTGGGTCGCTAACAACAACTTTTACTTTGTAGGTCCTATCTGGCAAGTCTTAACAGCCAACTTTGTGAGATGCAGAAATGACCAGCAAACTCCTCCTATCTGCCTTTCACACAATCAACACGCACTTCCCCTGCTTAGTATCAGCGATGATCATGACACAAATCAGCTGAATTTAGGCTCTATCTACTGGGATCTTCCAGACTCCTCATCATGCAGTCAATTTGAATGAGCAGAGTGCTTGTGCATTGCAGTTTCTAATCAATGATATAACATGTGCAGAGTTAAGGATTCTTTTTGGACAAATATTTCTTTAAAAAAGGAAAAGAAATTATCTTTTGTGCCAGGCACTCTGCTAGGTACTTTTACAAACATCATCTTCTTCAGTTGCTACAACAGTTTTTCCAGATAGGTTCTGTTATTCCTCTTTTCACAGGTGAGGAATCTGAGGCTCAGAGGGATGTTCAAAGTCCCACACAACCAACAAATGGAAGGGTTGGGAGCTGAACCTCTATCAGCCTTGGTTCAAAGGGCAAGTTCTTTTTATCCTGCTCTGGGCTCCCCAGTTTCTGGCTCTGTGCCATGTGTGAGGCGGGATGCACAGAACTTCAGAAAACATCATTCCAGTCCTTGAGGAGTTTAACCCAAAAGGAGAGGGAAGACAGTCTTGCAGACCTATTTGACACATGGCCTTGCATTGCTAGTTAAATGCCAATTGTATGATCAGGCCACCCCGGATGGCTGTTCTCTTGCTCTCTGTACATCCCCCTCCTCGACCAGTGCCTGCTTCACCTACACCCTGCTCACCTGACTGACCTTCCCTCTTAATCATAGAGACTAATCAGCAAATGCCCATGTACTTGCTCCCCGACCCAGCTAGTGATTGTTCTAATCTTTAGGTCAGAACTATCTCCACTAGGATATTTTATCAGAGGGGCGGTGAGAGGCGCGCCCCTCTGCTGGTTTCCCTGGCAACCGATGAGCCGACCTGACGTCAATTCCCCCTCTAACTGGTAACCTCCCTCTTCCCCTGGTAGCAAGACTGCTGCCATGTCCTGCCCGCCGTCTGCCTTGCAAGGTGGGGTGTTGCTCCAGGACCTTGCTTTAGACATGTAAGCCCCTCCATCCATGAAACCATTGATGTCTCTCTCGCTGACTCAGGGCTCTTTCTTTGGTCTTGAGGCTGGGCAAGTAGAGGGCTTGCAAGCCTGCAGGGTGCAGCCCAACACCAGTGTCATTGGAGAAATTACTTCAGGGTCAGGGCGAGGGAGGCTCAGCAGAATGTTCCAGAGAAGGTGGCAATTTACACCATGTTTGTGAGTATGGCGAGGACCTGGAGAGAGAGGAGACCCTCCCAGGCAGCAATACCAGGTCGTGGGACTAATGCAAGCCAGGCAAGATGGCAGTCTCTGCTAACAGGCTTTCCTCCCATCTTCCCCACTAACATCCATCCTGGATTTCTGGGCCCAGGTTGAATGCCTGATGTCTTTAGGCCAAAATAACTGTCCATTTCCCATTCACTCATGATACCCTGTGATTATTTCTATCACTGCTATTTCCGTATTAAATGACTGTGTTTTCTACTATATATAAAAGAGATAACTAATAAGGACCTACTGTATAGAACAGGGAACTCTACTCAGTACTCTGTAATGGCCTCTGTGAGCAAAGAATATAAAAAAGAGTGGATATATTTATATGTATAACTGATTCACTTTGCTGTACACCTGAAACTAACACAACATTGTAAATCAGCTATACTCCAATAAAAATTTTTTAAAAATTAAAAAAAAAAAGATTGTGTTTTGTGTTCCCTTCTTGAGGTCAGGGACTTCATATATTTTTGAATCCCCAGAGACAAAACAATGCCTGGCACATAATAAGCTCTTGATAAGAAAAATAATTTTGGGAAGAATTGAATATTTTTCACGATGAGTTTCCTCTCCTCTGCACCATTCTGTTAATTGGTTTGTTCCACTCCTTATTGGTTGGGATACATCAGTGATTTAAACAAGAGTGTATTGCTTCCACGTAAGAGTAAGAGTAGAAGCAGTCCACAGTGATAAGGTGCCTTCATGGTGTGGGATACCCAGGATCCTGCTGGCCGGTAGCTCTGTCACCTGTAGTATGTCGCCATTTATTTGCATGGGTGAAGGCGGCTCACTGCCACATCTGCGTTCCAGGCAGCAAGAAGGGGCAAAGAGGGAAGACAGACCACTCTCTTTTTAAATGTGGAAGCAGCACATCTCCCATCTCTTCATATCCCATTTTCAGGACCTAGTCACATGGCTGGAGATGGCTACAAAGGAGACTGGAAAAAGGTAGTTTTCATCTGGTCAGCCATCTAAGATTAAAATTCTATTGCTAGAGAAGGAAAGAACAGATACGGGGGTGTGGGGAGGGCAGAAGTAGCAGTGTCTGCCACACTTTCTTTTCTTTTTTTACAAATTTATTTTATTGAAGTAAAGTCGATTTACAATGTCGTGTTTGTTTCTTGTGTACAGCAAAGTGATTCAGTTATACCTGTGTATACATATTGTTTTTCATATTCTTTTCCATTGTGGTTTATTACAGGATATTGAATATAGTTCCCTGTGCTATAGAGTAGGACCTTGTTGGTTATACTCTCTTTTCTTATACTGTCTTATTGTAGATGTCCAGATAGTTCCATATGATATGCTTGACCTATTTTTTTTCTTGCCAAGGTATATTTTCTATTGAATTACTTGCAATTGTTGAATCATGTATGGTCATCTTGTCTGTCCTCTGAGAGCATGAATTCTTTCATCTGTATCTTGCACAGCCTTGATCGTATAGCATGCCTTGTACCTAGATACTCAATCAATAGTTGCTGAATGAATACATGGGTGAAGAAGAGAAGAGTTTTGTCATTATGCCATTACCTTGTCTCTATGGAATGGGATTTATCAGTTACATTGAGTCAACAGTACAAATAAACCAGTATCATCCATGTGGAGTTCTCACAAAATGTGGAAGCAGTAAGGGACATAAACATCCTCTTCCCTGCCCTTTGGTGATCACTTGAGCCAGGGAAGAGTCAGATCTAGGACCAGTGACTTTACTCCCAGGACACATGTCACGATGTCAACTGTACCACCACCATCTTCTCCCCCTTTCCTCTGGCTCTCCTTCAGAAGGAGGACCCACTCTCCCCTTTGTAATTCTAGAAACACTTCTTTTAAGTTAGAATACAAATACCAAGGGGGGCAGGGGTGAGTAAATAGTCATGAGGATCTACAGTTTCTAAAGAGTCCTGATACTACCTCCCCTGTACATTTTGATCAGCGGGTTTGGCTTGTAGAAGTGGAAATAGCTCATCCACCTTATGCATCTGGGTTACATTTTGGCAATACCAGGACCAGCTGGCCCCTGAGAGGTCTGTTACCATGGCAAACAGTAAGGTCACCTTGTGATTACCCACTTGACCCGAGCTTGTTATGTCTAGACACTCATGCTGAGGGCGACATCACCCAGGAAATCAGAGACTCATAGACCTGCCCTAGTTTCTGATTTGTCACATTTTCCTCCAGCCTCCTGGACCCAAAACACAGCGTTTCCAGCTCCTTTCATATTCCTGTCTGGCATTTCCTCGCTGTCTGCACTCCTGGGGCAGGGCTGCCTTCGGCCAACAGACACTGCCCCTCCCTCCCCCAGTCCAGGAAGGGCCCTGGCCTCTATGACAGCAAATCCATTGCACCACTTAAGTTTAATTAGAGCACAATGATGGATGATTAGTTTACACATCAAAGCACTGAAACAACTCAACATATTGGCCCCATCCCAAAGCCCAGCGCAGGAGCTGGCCTTGAACTCAGAGGCTCTGCCCATGGGGGCCCCAGAGCTGGCGATGAAAGCTGGGGAGCCCCATGCAGAGGCACACAGAAGGAGTTCTGTTTCTCAAGAGGAGAAATGGATGCCAGCTGTTTCCCACCCTTACTGTGCCTCTGCATCTCTCTCACCCTGGCTTTCCACCTCCGAGCTCTCCCTTGGCTGCACCTTAAAGTTCATGTGTAGTTGACTCTCGGTAATTTGGAGACAGATTATCAACCCGTGAGTTACCCAAGCCCTTTGCTAATTCTCTTCTTTGCCCTGTTTACCCTCCAAGTGGGATCTTTTTTAAAATTTATTTATTTTTATTTATTTATGGCTGTGTTGGGTCTTTGTTTCTGTGCGAGGGCTTTCTCTAGTTGTGGCAAGCGGGGGCCACTCTTCATCACGGTGCGCGGGCCTCTCACTATCGCGGCCTCTCTTGTTGTGGAGCACAGGCTCCAGACACGCAGGCTCAGTAATTGTGGCTCACGGGCCCAGTTGCTCTGCAGCATGTGGGATCTTCCCAGACCAGGGCTCGAACCCGTGTCCCCTGCATTGGCAGGCAGATTCTCAACCACTGCGCCACCAGGGAAGCCCCCCAAGTGGGATCTTGACTGTTCATTAGGACACCTACCAAGGAAGGAGAGAGAAACAGAAAATTCATCTTCAAACCAGGCCACTTGGCTACCAGCTGCTGATTTTTGGTTTGCGTTTTAATGGGGGAAAAAGATAAAAACTACAGATTGTGATGAGGTAAAGGACTGGGTCTCCTTCATGCACATTCTCACCCTTCCTGTGGATGACCAAGAGCCAGGTGAACACATGAGAGCACGTGGCATTAGACTGTTTCTGTCGTTTATCACATATTTCAGATCCCTTATTGTCATGCTGGGGCTCCAGAGAGGCTGATGTTGTGTTGGAAGCGGTTTGATTCTTCTGGCTCAAAGACCAGTCTGTTCATACTAACAATCACTTAATTCAGTGATTAAACAAACAAAAGACCCTAAAAGTCCACCCAGTAGTTGAACTGAATTGACCCTCTCACTTGGTCTACACTCAGCCTCGTGGAAACAACTGGTGTGTCCTGCTTCTTTGATGAGATGACCTTTTTAAAGGTGGAAGCAGCACATCTCCCATCTCTTCACATCCCATTTTCAGGACCTAGTCACATGGCTGGAGATGGCTACAACGGAGACTGGAAAAAGGTCTCCTCTTTGACCTTCTTTGACTATCTCATCAAAGAAGGTCATCTCATCAAAGACAATGGCAGAGCAGAGACTTGCATCTAGGTCTTCCTTCGTGGCCCTTATCTCTCAGGACTATGTGATATTTCTAATGGTGGGAAGAAAACAGGGCTGTGGCCACATAAAAATCTCACAGAGCACAAAGGCTCAGCCCTCTCTCCTGAACAATTGGTGGAGGCGCAGTGCATGGTGGGATTCTTGTTTCCTCGCTGTGGGCCATGGGGGTGAGCGGGCATCAGCCTCAGCACTGTGATGTGGGCAGACAGATGAATGCTGGCTGCCTCTAGCACAGGACAGTGGGCGGGAGCTGTACTGGGTTCAGACTGCTGTAAGCAAAGCACTTCGGAGGATGACACTGCATTATTAGCATAAACCAGGAGCCTATTGATCTGGCTGATTAGAAAACCTTCCAAGGCACTGGGGTAATTAGCACAATTTGCAGCGTAGCAGTTATCAGCTTCATTGCTTAATTAACAATGTAAATATCTTTCTAAATGCCATTTTATAATCATGATCAGACCCTCTAGCATTTGCCCTGTTCACTGCTAATTCCTTCCCAGATGTACAGATAGTCGCCTGGCATCCCATTTCGGCATCTCATACGATAAAGCAATTGTCTATGCCCCACATCTCCTCTTTTGGATCTTACTAGGGGTCTGTTCTGAATTCCTCTCTCCAGCCTGAAATATACAGTCTGCCAATTGAATTGCCAATTAAAAGTACTTAATTAGATGTGAAAGGGGAGTTCTGTCATGTTCTGGATTCTGAACTATTTTTTATTTATGTGCTTAGCAGGATAAGTCATCTTAAATTAGCATCACATTTTTCCCTCTGAAGAGCATGTGAGAAATAAGGCTATTAGGAGGAGAGGTTTAACACAATATTTGTGTACACTAGTCATGGGTACAGAGAATCATCCCAAACGCATATGGTGCTTTGGCAAGTAGGGTTATTCTTCATCTTTATTTTATTTCCTTATCATCTCTTGTTGAATTAATGTTTGCAATAGAATATTTGGCCTTCGTTATCAAACATATGTGCAGGGAACTTGATTGTTTGATTTATTTTTTAACTTTAAATTTGCCTATTCTTTTGAGTATCAGGGCTATACCAAAAGATTATTATTCCATGTCTAAGTTGCAAATGACATACAAACAAATTCAAATCTTTATGCAGCCCTGGGGGTGGAAAGTTCAGAGGCTCATAACCCTCCCCGGAAAGAATGCCCCCAAAGCTTCCCATTACTGGAGGCTTGATGATTTCAGCTGGTGGATTATTCACTTCTGGTCTTTTTGCTCCTACTCACTTTATGGTGAGCAGTGCAGTTACACATCTACAAAGTGTGCGGAAAGGGGGTCTAATACAAACCAGTGCATATCATATTGGTAAAATGGTGGGGAAGGCAAATGAATTTTGGAGGAATTTGCTGTGGGTTTTAATTAACCATCTTGCCCTTCTTCCCCATTATCACTGATTTGTGTGATAAGTGCCAATTATGTGTGTCATAAGTATACTCCTTTTTGCTGAAGACAAGAGATCTTATGTGTGATGCAAATCAGGGTTCTCAGAATGCTAATTTTGTAATGAGCCAATGCATTCTTCAAGGAGTTTATAGTCTATCAGGGAAATAAAACATGTGCATAAATAATTATAATGCAAAGTAGAGAACTGGTGTCTCATGAGACAGTACAGAAAGAATTATGGCCAAAAGAGAGGGTGGAGGAATAAATTATAGTTGAGGGAGTTAGGAAGGCCTGCTTGAAGGTTGGGGCAAATTGACATAAAAGCAAACTGAGGCTGTAGGGTGTGGTTTCTAGAAGAGGGGAACGGCAAGAAGAAAACACAGAGGTGGAACAGCATGAAATTTAAATGAGGAACAAGATGTTTACCATGGCCTTTTCAGGAGGGACATGAAGGAAAGCACTAGAGGGAATGCTGCAAAGGTAGATCAGGGCTCCATTGCACAGAACTTAGCATCCAAGGCTGAAACACCTGCACCGCTTTTTGCAGACCACGGATTGGCCAATTTTTTTTTCTAAAGGTCCAGAGAGTATTTTGGGCTTCGAGGGACCCGTGGTCTCTGTCACAACGGCTCAGCTCTGCCATCGAAGCACAAAAGGAGTCAGAGACAACATGTACTTGAATGGGCATCACTACGTTCCAATAAAACTTTACTTATGGACACTGAAATGTGAATTTCATATAATTTTCACGTGTCACAATATATTCTTCTTTTGAGCTTACTACTCTCCTCTGCTGTTGTGGTAGGCAGGGGCATGAAGCTGTAACCATCTCCTAACCTCTGAGTTTTTCTTTACTTTGGAACATATCCCCATAACCACAGAGAGCCAAGTGCTGATGAGCTTGGATCCAGGGCGGCAGAGAACCACAAAGTCAGGGTGTCAAGCAACCATGATGGCGTATGCACGTATCGGTGGCTGTGGGTCTATCGCCCTGTGGACCGGGACCAAGCTTCAGCATGCAAGTACTAAGGCAGCGCTCCCGATACTTAACAGTATTTGGAAATCAAAAAGAAATTCCTTAACAATCCGTGTGTGGTAAATGTGATACACAGACTGTCCTCTACTTTTATGAACCCACGTTTTGGTGCACTACACACTGACATCCCTAAACCAACTTCCCGGTGCTGAATTAGGTCTTTCCGTACATCAGCAGGCTAATAATACCTTCCATCCATCTCCTGGGTAAGATTCTGTAGTTTCCAGCAAGTAATCTTCCTCCTCCGAAATCTCCCCGTCCCTCACCAAACTGCCCTCCAGGACTGGGAGGGGGGTTTAGACTCTTGGTCCTGCAGGAAGCCTCCTAGCCCCCTCCAGCTCTCCTTCCTGCCCAGGTCCCCTGAGAACTAATGTAGGGCTCAGAGAGGCTGGTCTGGAAGGAACACTGGACCAACCTTTTCCTTTGTGACCTGGATCAAAGCAGTTATGTCTCTCACTTCCAGATACACCGGACACGACATAAGAGTTTTTAAAAACATAAAATGTATTTTTTTGTCCGATTTGGAATTACATGTTTATGCTTGAATAAAATATATCTCATTTATCTCCTTCCCCTTTATCTTCTCTGCCCTCTCTTCTCTTACTCACAAAAGTCTTTTTTTTCTAACAAGAGCTAATGTTGAACACTATATGGCGAAGAAAATGTTAATTACGTAACTAACCTAATGTGACAATGTTTCAAGAAGGAAGGTGTCATCAGCTGATGCAAAGGCTGCTGGGAAGTAGAGAAAGCTAAGGACAGAGAATGAGCTATGGCTTATGACAACGTGGAAGCCACTGAAAACCTTGTTAAGAGCAGCTTCAGTGGCATGAAGATGGAAGCCAACTGTATCCCCCAAAGAGTGAACGGGTGAATGAGTGAAGAAATGAGGCAGCCTGTGTAGACAACTAATGATGGCTTCTTCACTTAGATATCAGTTTAGTTTTTTAATTTTTTAAAAATTAATTTATTGTTGGCTGCGTTGGGTCTTCGTTGCTGCACGTGGGCTTTCTCTAGTTGTGGCGAGCGGGGGCTACTCTTCGTTGCGGTGCGTGTGCTTCTCCTTGCGGTGGCTTCTCTTGTTGCGGAGCACGGGCTCTAGGCGTGTGGGCTTCAGTAGTTGTGGCGCACGGGCTGAGTTGCTCCGCGGCATGTGGGATCTTCCCAGGCCAGGGATCGAACCGTGTCTCCTGCATTGGCAGGCGGATGCTTATCCACTGTGCCACCAGGGAGGTCCCTAGGTGTCTATTTAAATGTCACTTCTTTGGAGTGATCTGAAGTAGCCCTCTGGTGACTATCACATGACTATATGCTATTTCTCTGCAAAACACTTATTTATGATCTGATCGTGTGTTTTTTCTTTCTTTGCTGTTCTCTGCCACCAGGACGCCACACATGCACAGTGATCTTGTCATGTTTTATTTCTCTGTATCCCCAGAACCTAGAAGATTGCTTGTACCTGTAGGTATTAAACATATGTCGAATGAATGGATAAAATTTGGCTGTGGTGGGGGGTGGAGAAATAGACTGGAGAAATAGCCCAGTGCTTCTCAAACTTTAACATGCCTGGGGATCTTGTTAAAATGCAGATTCTAATTGTGTAGGTGTGGGATGGGAGATTCTACATTTCTAACAAGCTCCCAAGTGAGGCCCGTGCTGCTGGTCCGTGAATCCCATTTCGAGTAGCAAGGCCTCTGGACCACGGTGGTACGTTGCTTAAAATGAACAGGTGGAGAAGAGGAGGTTGATGGTGTGGGAGAGAGGGGTAAACTGCAGGAAGGCAGAGGGGACAGAATCCAGAGAACCAGCAGGGGGCTTGGTTTTTTCAAAGGCAAAAGGACACTTTCCTCCTTGTAACAGGAGAAAAGGAGAAGGGGTGAGAAGGGAAATTCTTGACTGAGGGTGTCTAACTTTTCAATGAGGTCATCAGCGGAGAGGGAAGGTGGAGGTGGGCTGTGGGAGTTCTGAGAAATTGTCATTTTCTTTCCAGGCAGCATCCAGTATGCCTTTGAGTTTGGATCATAAATTTAAAGTGAAACATGGGACTTCCCTGGCGGTCCAGCGCGTAAGACTCTGCGCTCCTAATGCAGGGGGCCTGGGTTCCATCCCTGGTCGGGGAACTAGATCCCGCATGCATGCCTCAACTAAGAGTCCGCAGGCCGCAACTAAGAGTCCGCATGCCACAACTAAGACCCGGCACAGCCAAAATAAATAAATGAATAAATAAATATTTAAAACAATAATAAAGTGAAACTCGTCAGCTCTATTGTGTCATTTTCCCAACATTAATCCACTTGGGTGCAGGTTGGAGAAGGAGGATGACAGGGTCATCCAGAGCACGTGTGACAGAGGGCAAGAGGAACCAGGGAGTCGAGGGTGTTGGTAAGGGGGCGTGA
The DNA here is from genome assembly GCF_965194805.1 of Balaenoptera borealis. Lineage (NCBI taxonomy): Eukaryota > Metazoa > Chordata > Mammalia > Artiodactyla > Balaenopteridae > Balaenoptera > Balaenoptera borealis. Next base: position 44,777,888 of record NC_138879.1, on the reverse strand, counting down.
TTTTAATGGTGGACCACAGGAAGTGGGGCACAGGCACGGGGACACTGCAACACTGCTACTCAGTCCCTGCCCTCATGGGGCTCTAGTGGGGAAGACAACATACATATATGTGTATGTATTAAATGTGAATGTACATGTGTATATAACTAGCAGAACTGTCAGTGCCTCACCCATAATTCCTTGAGCTTTACATTGTGCATACCTGGCTGACTTGCAACTGCCAGCATCTGCACCTCTGCCTGAGAGCATTGCAAGCCAGAAGTATCAGGGGGTCAGTGCTGCTGAGAGCATCATTCAACCAGTAACTAACAGGGACTGATGTATAAGTACCCCGGCTCCCACGACCCTCTGGTGGGATAACTGAGGTGTGTGTTCCACGTTGGTTCCCCAGCAGGATGAAGCTTGTTGCCCTTGGTGGTAACTTGCTGGGCAAGATTCTCTTTATGGGCTGCCTTCCCTTCCCTGTCTCACTGCCCTTAATGGATATTTTCTAGGCTCACCTTCTAAATAAATTACTTGCTCTCGAAACCTCACTTCAAAGTCATCTTCTTCTGGGGGAACCCAAACTAAGGTTATATAATTATAAACTGTGATGCATGCCTCGGAGAGAAGTACAGGCTACTGTTTGGGAAGAGAGGGTTATCTGCCCCAGTGTCTAGTGGGAGTAGGGGCATCAGGGAAGTTGATCTAAAGGAGGAGCAGGATGGAAGGAACATGGGGCATCTGAGGGTCTGAAAGCCCACAGTGGCCGCAGCAGGGGACCAGGAACACTAAGTGAAGCCTAAGAGGGCAGACCCTGCAGGATCTTGCTGGATGTGGTAAGGAGTCTGGAATATCTATTCAGAGAACATTGAGAAGCCATTACAGGGGCTAAAGGAGGACAGTGTCAAGATCAGATGTGCTTCTAACAAAAAGCGGAGAAGGACAGGAGAGCGGGACTGGGAGAGATGGAGCCCAGAGCCTCCTGCTAAGACTCCGGGCTTTGCACGGAGTTTTGCATGTGGAGGAGTCTCAACAAATGTTTGCTGAAGTGGAAGGTAACTGTTAACTACCTATTTGATTGACCAAAACACCTTACTTCCTGGCCAAAATGAATAATGGTTTCTCTTAATTAATGATGCTCTTTTGTTCAGGGCTGCTTCACTTAACTTTATCAGGCCTTTCTCTTTGGGGAAGGATCAAAAAGATAACTTCCTTTTACTTTTTCTCATTCTCCACTCCTCTCCTTTTTCTGTCCCGTTCTTCTCTCTCCCACCTCCCCCTCTATACTTTGTCTCTCATCTTCCTCCAAATAATCCTATTTAATAAAGTTGATCATTTCAAACAGTCTCCATTTCTATTAACTGTGGCATTTAATTCTTGTCTGTGGCCATCTTAAGGCTCTGCAGATGTAGTCAGTGGAAACAGAATTACACTTTGTGGACACGGTGATTTTAAAGTGGATCTTTAGTCAAATGCCATCAAAATGCAAAAAAGAAAAATATTCCCAAGCACATTCACTCCTTTGTTAATATCTCCATATACACACCCAGCAGGCACGTATATTTTTTATGGGAAAAATTCCATTCCAAAGCTGATTTATACAAAAAATTTCATGTCTGTGTGCATGTTATTTATAATCTGAAATCATGAGACATTGAGCATATTTTCAAGAGATGAAAAAGTAGAGACTCAGTATTCAGAGATAACATACATCTGATCATCAGTGTGGTCTCACGTGTGGCCACTGTAAATATATGACCACAGAACACACTAAGAATATAGAATGATATATACCAGTCAGCAAGTTTAGATTTATGGAGCTGCGGAAAGTAACACAAGACAGAGAGAGGTCCAGGAAGGCTAAAACCCAGGCAGTAAATTACTCTCCAAGTGTGTGTTGTAAACAGTCACAATTGTACCCTTCTCCCTCTTTACTCTTTTTATAAGTATCTTTAAATCCTTGCTCATCCCGTTCTTCAACCCAGCAATTAAAGAAAAAAGACACCAGTTGTCTGAGATTTCACATAACCTTTCATACCCAATATCTTCATTGTCTTAAAAAAAGAAATCTTCAGTAGTCAGCGAGGGTTATGTTTTGCAATACCCCAGGGTGGAGAAGATCTGTTCACTGGGGTTTCCATTTTCATCCTGATGTCCCCTTTTGGCACATTCACCAGTCACCTCATGCCCCTCACCCTGTGTTCTGGCAGGATTTGAGACATGCAAATTGCAAACTGGTCAAAAGCAACTTTGCATACTTTGAAGAGAAGAGAACCCCGTAGTACCACTCAATCTGTTCACAAGGAAATCTGAGATAATGGGGAATGAGAACAAGGGCAGACCAAGCGTCCTAAGTGTTTTCTTCAAAGTGTTTATTATGCTTATTAAATCTATTGTACAGTGATGAATGAATTTGAATTATTTACATGGTCAGCCTTTGAGACAATAACCTGATTTAATCAGAGGATGCAAATGTATCTTGTCTCTTTGAAATCTAAAAACAGGTTTAAACTAGAAGAAACTTCAGAACTTGTAACTTTCCCCACAAATATGGTTATAAACCTGCAGTTGTCAGGTTAAATGACATATTGTCAGAAATCAAGAGAACGGAATGATGTATTTCTTAGGAAAGTCGATAAACGCCCCTGGGAAAACATGTCCCCTGGACAGCCAACTCTTGGGTGACAAAGTTTTCAAGTAAAAAGTCTTTCAATTCTGTTCGTCTCAAAATATCATGCACTGTCTGACACGAGGGTGTTCATCCGCTAAAATGTCAGTGGAAAGGAAAATGACATGGTAAGAATGGTTGGGTTTTCATTAGATTGTGGGCCTGGTGTCATTTTAGTGAAGGTCTGGACTGGTAAGAACTCTCCAGTTTTACTACTGAAGCTGTAAGAACCCAAGGTTGCTGTCACATTAAAAGTATTATAATCCAATTAGTTCACAATCTAGGTTTCCATTACGATTTGGAAAACAATTGGAAATTGGTATCCAAGCCTACTCTACTTTGTGTTATTATTATTTTTTTCTTGGACGCTTATAAGGAATGTTTGTGAAAGGTAAAATCTCGTGTGTTTGTAAAGACAGAACAGGCACCCATGGTTCTGAAGGTGGAGTCTTTCTGAGGTAAAGTGAACAGCTTGCATCTTGAATATTTTATAAGATCTAGGTATTAGAACAATGTTTCTGATGCAGGAACACAGTGATCAAGGAACAAAAGGGAGATAGGGCCAAAGAACAGACTGTAATATTTCTTCAAAATATTAAGTGATCCTAAGGCTGAAAACAGGAATGTCTGGTGACTGCAGATTGTTCCTTAAAAGGGCTCTAAAAGCTTAATGATTTATCGATTGGATCTACACTAACGATGTGCCTTTGACTATGCGTGTGTAAATAAGGGGGCTGATTTATGAGGATACAATCGTATGTTTCAGATATATTTGGTCCAAGTCTACATATTGAAAATAAATTGAAGGATTGAGGTCATTATCTGAATATTTCAGGGGAGGAACCCCCAAGTGATTTGGAGGAAGGCTAGTATGTTAGGTGAAGAGGGATAAAAAAGAAAGAAAGGAAAGGAAGGAAGGAAGGAGGGAGGGAAGGAAGGAAGGGAGGAAGTGGGGAAGGAGACTCTAAAGGAGGTTAGGAAAAAAAGAGAAAAACTTTAAAAAACACTTCTGTTAAGAAATATCTCCTGCTTTTCTTACCTTAAAGGAGAAAAAGAGATCCCCAGGTGCCACCAGGGAGCAATGTCTTCCTTAAAAAAAAAAAGAAGAAGAAAGAAAAAGGAAAAAAAGAAAAGGAAAAGTAAAAAGTTGTCTTGTTAAATCAGCTACACATGGAGTCTGTCTGTGTAAGGAAATCGGCCTTTTCATTACAAATAGGTTTAAAAAGCCCTAGAGAAGAGAGACGTGAACAGAAGCAATATTATCCACTAACAACCTAACTCCCTTTTAGGCATCAGCTGAGAGAAGATCAGCAGCATCATTGAACAGGGGGTTTGTCTTAAGATAAAGACTCATCTTTATCTCTTTCAGGATATAAAACTTGTATTTAAATCAATTCAGAGAAGCACTTTAGCTCTAAACATTAGAAAGCGGGGAGAGCCTATTTAATAAAACAGCATTATTTCATTTTCAAAGAATGATACTGGCAGTCGCTGTGAGTTTAAATTCTGTATTCTTTTCCTCAATTATAATTATAGATGGGTCTGAAAGGAAGCATGCCTATTACTCTCATATTTATTCTTTTGACAGGTGTTATGGGACTGTAATTTGATGAAATGACTCAAAACGCAGATTCCCATCCAAATATAATTCCTGTCATCAACAAGAGTGGTTTAGGAAAAGTCCGTCTGCAAGCCTTTTCACGGATCTTGAACACCCCTCATATTTTAGCAGCAATCCATACTCAGGAAAATGGGGAGAGCCTGTCTTTAGGGCTTATATCCGAGGTAGCAAAAGCCAAAAGGAAGAGTGGATGTTTAAGGTAAAGAAGGTTGTGAGTGGGACAGCTTTGTTTTTCAACCGGGTGTACTCGGATCAGGGAAAGGGCACCCAGTAGGGTTTCCTCATTAACAGACCCCAAGTCCCGCGCGCGGCCGATAGAGGGCGCTCGGCTCAAGTCGCCCTGCAGGGGCGGTGTTTCGGCGATCCGGGGGCGGTGCTTCGGCGATCCGGGAGCGCAAGCGCACTGGTGGCCGCCGCGTCCGCCGCGTCCGAGGCTGACGTGATCCTGTGGAGGCCGGTGAGCCGCTAGGCGCCGGCGGAGGGCGGGAGCGCGGGCGGGCGCACGGGGGCCCGAGCCACCCGGGATGGCGGGGACTGGCTGGGGATGTGAGGTCTCGGGCGTCCTCGGCCTGGCGCGGCTTGTGGAAGACTCAGTGCCGCTGCCTTTCCCTCGCCGACCCTCTTGCCTCCGGAGAGCCGTGTGCCCCGGAGCGCGGCTCCTGGACGCGCCGCAGGCCTTGCGGGGACGGCTCGGGCGGAGGAGGCCCAGGACGCCGGGGGGTTGGGGGCGCCGCGGGGAGCCCAGGGGTATGCGGGCGCCGGGCCAGCTGGTGGAATGTTCCTGACGGGCACACGTCTCCGCCGTCGGCCTCAGTTTGCCCATTTTCAAAAGCAGTCGTAGCCCCTGCACGGGCCGAGTGCCCGCAGCACCCCGTGAGCGCGCTTACCTCGAGTCACCTTCACCTTTTGGTTTACGCTTCTGCCTAACTGATCAAGTCACTCCGTGGCCGAAACCCCTGAGGCCTTAGGACTAATTTTTCCTTTTGTTTGTTTTTACACAGCATACAATTCACCCACTTCAAGTGCACAATTCAGTGTTTTAGTTTAGTCGCAGGACGCAGGCTGCGCTCTCTGCGTCCACGTCCACCCAGCCACACTCTACTCGTCCTTCAGACCTCAGATTTTATGTTCCTTTCTCAAGAAACCTTCTCTGACCCTTGACTGGGTGAGGGACCCCATGAGCCAGTCTCTCAGGGACCTGAATTCCACTTTGTAGTATTCAGTTATAATTGAATACTTGGTTTTTATTATCCTCTGTTATTGTGTAAGTTCTGTGGGGTTAGGGGTTGCCTTGATTTGTTTCCGTAACGCCAGCAGCTAACACTTTATTGGTGCCCAATGACTATTTCAGCACACACGTGCCTTCTGTGTGTCAGACTCTGTACGGTACTAGGGATACAGCCATGACCAAAATAAGCTTCCTGCTCTCCTGGAGCTTATGTTCCAGTGGGGGAATGAATACAAACAAATAAGTAAATATATATCGTGGTGAAAAATGCCGTGAAGAAAAAAAAAAGTGCCGTGAAGAAAAGAAGAAGGGACTATAGTGTGCTCAGAGAAGGTCTCTTAAGTGAGACTTGGATACATGGGCGTGTGAGCCACGTGGGTGCCTGGAAGAGTGGTTGGGTATATGTGAGGACAGGCGAGGAGGCCAGAGGGAGGAGGAGCACGAGAGAAAAAGGGTAACCAGGCACGTTCAGCTCAAGGGTCCTTGGAGACAAGCCCTGGGTGTGTGTAGAAAGAGCTTGAGTTAGGAAGGGAGAAGCCCAGCTGTGGCTCTTAGCTGGTTCTTCTGTGTGACCTTGAGCCTCAGTTTTCTTCCTCTGTAAAGTGGGAGTAACAGGATTGGAGCTTAAGTAGGCCCTTTGAATTACCCAGCCCCAGTATCTGACACCTGGTAGCTGTACAATACATCAGTTCCTGTCTTTGGCCCTCGAGAAGAGTGTGTTGTGGCCTGTGTGGGCAAGGCCATTGGCACAAAGCAGTCTAATATCACTAGATTCAGTTTCAGTTGAGGTTGCTGGTTGCTCTACTTTGCAACCAGCATGTTTGCTTTTGGATGATGTTTCTGGTTTGCTTTGGCTGGAATAGCTCACCAGGTTCACTTCAAACTGTCAAGGCCCAGGGTGGTTTGGGCTGACAAATGTGATGTTCAGGATCCTTTGAGACAACAGGTGTGGTAGAAAGAGCTGAGGATTCAGAGCCAAAGGATCTGAGTTTGAGACCTGCCTCTGCCACCTGCTGGCTTTGTGACTTCAGGACAGTCCCCTTCTTCCTGGCTTTAGTTCCTCTTTGGTAAGTGGGAATCCATCAGCACACATTTATTGAGCCTCTGTTATGTACTGGGCACTGTTGACTATGGAAGGGTGACTAATATAGTCTCTGTCTTCCAGAAGTTGACAAACAGCAAGGAACACAGGTAGCCAGGTAGAGTAGGAAAGGGTAAGATGTCCAAGCACCTAACACGTGCCAGCCCCTGGGCTAGGCAGTGTACTGATGTTAGCTTGAGTGATCTTTGCAAACCCCCCATGAGGTACATACATATTCTGTTGTCCAGTTTACAGAGGAGGAAGCCAAAGGCCAGAGAAGGTGAATTTAATGAGAGAAGTTGGAACCAGACTTCAGAGGGCTTTGGATAAAGAACATTCCACAGAGGTTTTGGAGAAGGATGTGTTTTTTAGGACGTGGCCTTGGGTGGCACTGTGAGGGCTGGACTGGAAAGAGAGAGGCTGATAAGGAGGCATTGTTACAAAGCTGGGAACCGAAATAGTGTCCATGGGGCTGGATCTTGAGAGCCTTGACCATGTGGGAGAGAGACTGGAGGAGCGAGGATTGTTCCCCGTTTCTGGCTTAGGAGAACATGCGTTCACGCTGGAGCCCCGGAGTTGGGGGGAGCAGAACCATTCTGTTCCTATATTGTGACTTGACCCATCCAGAAGAATAATTGCATATTTAAACAATGTCCTGTGCAGGCTTAATTTAGCTTTATCAGTGCTCAGTGGGGCATAATTTCTGGTTATTTTCTGTAGTTCCATTCTTTTCTTTCTTTTTTAATGTATGACTTTTTTTTTTCCCCATTTATTTTTATGTGCCCTATGTCAGGGCACAGGTTAGGGAAAGACAGTGGGATTAAATGGGGCCGAAGGCCTGTTTCTCAGGATCTGTAATGGTGATACCATTTGGCTCCCAGGAAATTCCCTTTGTGACTTTATTTTCACTCTTTTCCTTTATTCTGTCACATTCTCCTTGGGTTTCCTAAGAGCTTTTTTTTTTAGTATTTCTCTAGTTGCCCCTTTTCTTTGTGTAGTTGACATTAGTCTTAGGACTTGTTTTTTCATCTGTATGCAGGGGGAAGCCATAGATGAGGTCCTTGGGTTTCTGAAAAGCATGGAACAAGGGTTTATGGAGAAGGTTGAAAACCAAGAACTGGATATAGTATAGTCAGGTGCTTTCATGAATGCTTGGACCTGGCCCTGAACGAGCCCTGGGGAGAGTTCTCAGTGGGGTCCTTAGCCCTGATCTGGGCAGCATTTGTGAGTGGCTCAGATATAAACATTGGTAGTGTTAGAAGCAGGTAAGGGCATGGGCTTTGGAATAAAATAGGCCTAGGTTTGATTCCTTACCTGACCATGTACTAGCTGTGTGGCCTCTGGCAAGTTACTTGAGAGGTTTCTCAAGAGTTTCAGTTTCTTCATCTGTAAAATGGGGCTAATGATACCTACTCCATAAGATTGTTGTGAGGATACTTGAGATAACACATGTAAAGCTGTCAACACCTCCCTGACATATGCTAATCACTCCCTGAATGGTAGGTAGTAAGACATGCCATCAGCTCTGCAAAGGCCAGGGGTAGGAGAGCCATGTAACACATCAGGCTGTTCATCTCTGTGGTCCTAGGGCTGAGTCCAGAGTCACACACGGGATAGATGCTCAGAATGGCCTTGCATGGGTGACTGACACAGCTTGCTGGGCTTACTCTCTCTCTTTGTACCGCCTTTGTACCTCGTATTTGATTGTTTCTGTGCTTTTGTTGTGCTGAATTGACTTGGATAACAGACAGGATCAGGTATCCCAGAGATTGTGGCAGATTGTGACTCTGGACTGAACTAATAAAATACAAGATGGGGAAACAGACTTAAGAATAGTTCGTGGAAAAAAGGTTGCTTTGAGCCGAATGCCAGGGCCATGTGAGGGCCAGAGCAGAGAATGCAGTCTGGGCTGCATTCCTTGGATTCCCAAGTGAAGGAGGTGGCATTGCCATGTGAGCGCCAGTGCCCACGGAGCTGGTCAGAACACAAGCAAACCATGGTTTTTCCCTCTGGGCAATATGTTTAAGAGTGAGATGGATAATGAAGGGATGTGTGTGTGTCCAGAAAGAGGAGGGCGGTGAGATGGGGAAGCATTGGGGGTTACGGCACCTTCAGGATGCTTATCTCGGAAAAGATATGACTTGGGGGCTGGGATGAGTGACTTTGAATAATGACAGACTGGACTTGGTGGTAGGTTAGGGAGACTTTAGCCCCAAAGGGCAGAGCTCAGAACAGCGAGTAGAATTTTACAGGGCAGATCTTAGCTCAGAAGCGAAAGGACTTTCAGCGCCCTGCCTAGAGGGAACGCTTTGAGGGAGAAAAGGTGGGTGACTCCCTGCCAATGAGAAGAGATTCTTTGACACCGAGTGGGAGAAGGTCACTTTCAGCTCTTTGGCATCCTGCTTTTGAAAGGTGGCCTACTTTGCCCTGTTTCTATTCATTCAGGTTAACACCTTTTCCTGAGAGCCTGCTACTTCGGTGGCCGCAGGATGAGTAACCAGAACTCAGTTCTGATTTGGGAAAAAGCTAAATAAGTTTCACGTGATCTGTAGTTTGATTTAAAAGTAAAAAAAAGATGTATTTCTTTTTCTCCCGGATGTATAGAGAGCTAACTGAATCAATGAAATGCACAAACCTCTTCTGACCTCAGTCTGCACCAGAGGCTTCCTTTAGCAGGCCATTCCTATTTCGGATAGAAGCATTAAAAGGGCATCATAACGTATTGTTTTCCCTTTTGCTGCTCTTCCAGGGGCAGAGAAGGGCCTGGGAGAGGAACCTCATACTCAGTGAGCTGCTACCATGAACCAGGCGTCTATGTCTCTTATTTAATCCTCACATCAGCCTTGCCATGGTTTGGGGCCCACATGCTTGACTCTTCCACGCAGTCAGTACTCAGGGACAGAAAAGTGGCCTGAAAGTTGTTGGGGAGAGGGAGGATTCAATCTGACACCCCTCTGTTTAGTGGCCACTGTGTGCCAGGCACTGTGGGAGTGACAAAGTGACAGAGGAGACTGAGCCGGGAAGAACGTAGAGTGCGTGGGGATTTGGTTACAGATGGGAGAGAGGTTGGTGGTTGATTGGGGAAAGTCTTCAACACCCCACCCCTCCATCACCATGCATACATACTAATGACCCTAGAGTTTGTTCTGTGGGTGCCATTAAAGGATGTCAAGCAAGGGGCTCACAGATGAGATTTTTGTTTTTAGAGGCTCATTCTGGCTGAGCATAGGGAGGGATTGAAGAGTCGACGTTTCAGAAGGGTGTTGGATTAATCCTGGAGAGAGTCTCTGAGAGCCTAACGGGTCCTTGGAAAAGGAGGGGCCCCCTTTCCTTCAAGAACTCAGGGAGGTTGGAGCACTGGAGCTGGAGCCGGAGCCCACATCCCAGCTCCACCACTCCCTGGTTGTGTATCCATGGGCATGTCAGCCCACTTTTCAGCCTCAGTTTCCACATCTGCAAAGTGGGGATTATAATGCTTTTTGTCAGAGGGTAGTTGTAAAACTGCACCATGCCTAACGCATCAGTCGGCTCTCAGGTGAGGCTGAATTTCATGGTGGTGGGGAGCCGAGGATATTCTTGTCTGATGACCTCTCCAGACTGAGTGAGGTAGGAGGTGTCAGTGGCCTGCGGGAGTTCCTGCTGGTGAGCTGGAGGGAGGCTGAGGAGACTGGAAGAGGCCTGGAGTATTTGGGTGGGAAAGGGAGGGTGTTTCTGCCAGAGGGGATGGCCAGGAGTACCGAGGCATGGAGGACACTGCAGAGGGCAGCGGTCCTCGCTTTATAACGGGCAGGAGCACAGGCTATCTCGGCCACATTTGGACCTCCAGGGCCTGAAGGCAGGGAGGAGGCTGAGCTGTTGTTTTCTCAAGCTTAGGGGTTGGCTGGATTTTGAGGTTGTTCAGTCAGCAGGCATTGATGGAGGAGTCCACTGTGTGCTAGGACTGTGCTAGGCACTGAGGCAGAGGATCTGACACAGTCCTTGCCCTCGTGGGCTGGTGGGAGAGATGGACAGGCAAACACAGGGTGATTCCTGCACGTGCAACAGGCTGTGGACGCACAAATAAAGATGGGAGTCTAGTTCTGTGTGGGGGTAAGAGGGATAGGAGGAATTAACCAAAAAGAAATTATTGGAAGAGTGTTAGGAGCTCCCAGAACCAAGGGAGAAGCCTAGAGAAGTGTGCAGGAATCTAGACATTTCTGGAAGGCCAGGCAGCAGGACCTTCAAGGACAGTTCAGAGCAGGAAGAAGCTGATCAGGACACACTTCTCAGGGGTCCATAAACTCATTTGCCGGCTCTTTGTCACCATGTTCAGGAACCTATTTCCAGAGGTGGCAGATACTCAAGTGGCCTAGTTTGGGTCTGATGCTCTCCCTGTGGCCGGGAGAGATGCAGCCACTGGCGGCAGTCTCAGCAGGCCACGCTCAATGGGAAGGAGTCATCCCTCAAAAAGAAAATTGGGGGTGAAGGAAGCTGTTAGGAAGAACCACAGAAATGTATTACAGGATGAATAAAAGTCCTTTGGGGGCAGGGGCTAGTGTTCCAGGCAGCACTCACCGCGGGCTCTGGAGCCGGACTTCCCATATGGAAAGCCTGGCTTCTGCTCTCACAGCTGTGTGACCTTGGACAAATTTCCTCCCTTCTTTTTGCCTCCGTTTCTTTATATGTAAAAGGAGAGCATAATGGTACCTCTTGTAGAGTTACTGAGAAGATTAAAATTAGTTAATTCTTGTCCATTTTTAGAATAGTGCCTATCACATGATAAGTATTCAGCAAGGCAGTTGTAATAATAACTGTAAATGATGATGATGATGATGATGATTGTTATTATCATTAAAGGAACTATAGGTGGTTTTTGTCAGTGTGCCTGGCAGGTAGGAGAGTGAGGAGGGATGAATCTGGGCAGATGAGGATGCTTTAGGAATTGGCATCAGCCTGAAGAGCTTAAGACTTTATTCACTAGGTGATGGAAAGCCATCTGTGATGGTTAAGTTTATGGGTCAACTTGACTGGGTCATGGGGTGCCCAGATATTTGGCCAAACATTATTCTGGGTGTGTCTGTGAAGGTGTTTTTGGATAAGATTAACATCTAAATCAGGAGACTGAATAAAGTAAATTGCCCTCCCTCACGTGGGTGGACCTCATCCAAACACTGGAAAGCCTGAGTAGACTGGCCTTTCCCTACCGAGAGAGAATTCTCCTGCCTGACGCGGCCTTCGTACTGAGACATTGGCTCTTCCTGGTTCTGCAGCAGCTTCTGGCCTTCTGACTCAAACTGGGATATCAGGTCTGCAGATTTTGAACTTTCCAGCCTCAATAGTCATGTGAGCCAATCTCTTATAATCTCTTTCTTTCTCTCTCTCTCTGTATATATATGTGATTGGTTCTACCTCTCTGGAGAACCTTAATACATCTGTTATAGGCCAAGCATTCTGTCACGGTGCTGAGACTATAGCAGGCAAACATGACACAGACTGTCGTGTGCCATCAGAGCTCAGTTTGCCTGGACTCAGTAGCCAGTGTTGGGTGATGTGATGCGGGGTGGTGGGCAGGGGCCAGAGCAAGAGGGGGTCTTGGAGGCCATAGAAAGCAGTATGGATTTTATTCTGTAGACCAGTGCTTTTCCAAAGTTCAATACCACTTTCATGATTCTTGGCATATCCAGATTTCAACTGCATTCTTACTTGCTTGATACATTTTTAAAAATCACTTTTCTGCCCGTTCATTTTTTAAACTGTTGTAAGCCATAATACCTATGAGATTATGGAATTTTTTTTCTCATTACACATGAAAATAAATATAAAAGCATGACAATAAAAAGATGTTGGTCCATACACTGCTTAAAATATTTTCATCTTTGTCCCACATTTTGGGAAAAGTTGTCATGAGTGATAGGGATGGGATGGACATGAGGGGTTTTAGGCAGGAACGTGACATGCTGAGATTTATGTTTTGGAAAGATTCACTCTGGCTGTTGAGTGGAGAATAGATTGTCAGACAATAGATTGCTGGGAACTCTTGCAGGTGTCTGCCTGAGTTGTGATAAGAGTCTGAACCGAGGATGTGCAGTGGAAATAGAGAGGAGGGGACAGATTTGAGGGGCGTCCAGAGGTAGAATTTGATAGGACTTAGAGACCAGTGGCATGGGGTTTGAGGAGGAGGCAGGTTGTCTCTGTGATGGCTTTGGTTTGGTTGCCTGGGAAGACAGAGGTGTCTTTACAGAGGCAGGGAACTCAGGTGGGGAGGCTAAGGTCGAATCCAAAGAGCAGGATATGCGAAGCAAGGGTTCCCAGGGCTACCGGGTTTGACTACAGATTTAGCAATGATGCTGTGAGGTTCATTGCGCCTTAATAGCAAACCCATGCTTTAAATTAAATTAAAACATTTTTAGTTTAACTCGTCTGAGTGGACCCACACAGGCATTCTCTTCTAGTTATTACTGAGAATGACTAAGTATTATAATTGAGCTGAAAATAATCTCCCGCCCATACTTGCTGGGTTGGTTTCTAAGTATTGCTTGGGTTTTTAAGTAATGTAACAAAGTTGTGTTCTTTCCAAGTGTTAATTTTAAAGACTGCAGATGGTAACCATCTGTTACACGACTAGCATTTTACAATATTTGATTAGCACTTTATATAGTTTGGGAAAGCCTGCCAGCAGAGTCTGCCCATCAGTCTTCGGTGCTGTGTCCTCTGTGGTGGCCCTTGAAGGTCTCTGTCCCCACGATATGTGGCTCCCCTCTGTTTGTTGTGCTGAAGTGGGACTAGTCGGACGGGCAGGTTGATATACGTGGCAAGAGAACCTTGAAGAGCCCTGCCCTGTTTGCACTCTTCCTTAGAGCTGGAACCATCAGAGCTCATTGGTGAAGCAGAATTTGGGAGGGCTAGATCTGTCCATCGGTTAGGACTCTTTTGGTTGCAAGTGACGAAACAACAAACCCAAACCTGCGGTTTGTTGGGACCCTAGGCAAATCTGGGACTGCCTTCAGGTGCATGGTTTTGGGGCTCAGGTGACTTTTTATTTTTTTTTTTAATAAATTTATTTATTTATTTATTGGAGGCGTTGGGTTTTCGTTGAGGTGCACGGGCTTCTCATTGCAGTGGCTTCTCTTGTTGCGGAGCATGAGCTCTAGGTGCGCGGGCTTCAGTAGTTGTGGCACACAGGCTCAGTAGTTGTGGCGCATGGGCTTAGTTGCTCTGCGGTATGTGGGATCTTCCCAGACCAGGGCTTGAACCCGAGTCCCCTGCATTGGTAGGCGGATTCTTAACCACTGCACCACCAGGGAAGTCCCCCAGGTGACTTCTTTAGACTTGGTTTCAATCAGGGTCTCAGCTCTGCCGTCTGCTCTGTGCCTTCAATCTCAGGCTTCAAGAGGAGGCAAGATGGCTTCCCTGAGGGTGAAGTCCTCTCAGCATCAAGTCTAGAGGGAAAGAATGAAGCCTTTCCACTCACTCCTGCATAGGTGTTGAGGTTTGCTCTGACTGGACCAGTTCGTCATGTGCCCATCTGTGAACCAGTCCTCGTGACCATGTGGATAAAAGGCTCTGATTGGTCAGGCCTGGAGTGGAGCCCCACCCAGACCTTGTGGGCTGAGACCTGGAGGGGTGGATTCCCAGTGGCTCATCCCAGGATGTTACCAGGTGGGAGGATTTGGGGGGGCAGGCGGCCACCTGCCCACCCCAGTGTCAGAGTGAAAGGTCATAGTACCAGGAGCAATGGGCAAATTTAAACTGTGGAGACAGACATTTATTGTTGCCAGGAAGATCATATGCTGGAAATGGAATGAAACTAGCTCCTTAGTAAGTTTCCTTTCCTAATTTGAGATAGATTAGTATTTAGATTTAGTATTCTGGTTCTCTTTTTTTGAGTGGGTGGGGATTGTCTTCTTTTTATGTTACTTTAAAACTAAGGCCCCTCACTTAATCTTGGTCTGTTAGCATCTCCATTTGGAACACAGTGAGCTTCTCTCTCAGAGAGGGGAAATCTGTGCAGAGGAGATAACAGATTCCATTCAGTCCAGTTCAACAAACAGGGCACGAAGCATTGGGGCCCGGGCCAGGCTCAGTAGGTCTGGCAGCTGATGAATCCCCAGCAGTGTGGGAAGCGCTGTTACAGCTCCAGGAACGTGGCACTGCACCCCCCACCCCCTCCAGGGAGGGACAGTCACGAAGGGCTTCCCAGAGGAAGTGACACTGACCTGGTCCTGGAAGGATGAACACAAGTTCCTCACATGGAGGAGACGGGGAAGGGAGCTCCATGCTGAGGGGGCTGTGTGTGCAAAGGCACAAGAGGTGACCTACTTGCCGGCTGAAAGGGTCTGGGACAAGTTCCTTGTGTCTGACTCTGGGGTGAGCCGAGAAACTGGTTCCAACACTCATTCTGGCATCACTGTGGGGGCGACTGGGGAGTGACAGGCTTCAGGCAGGGACACCAGGCAAGATGCTGTAGTAGAGGTCCAGGCAGGATCCTGTGGAGCATCTTGTTAAATTGCAGGTTCTGTCCAGTAGGTCTGGGGTGACATTGTGTTTCTAATTAGCTCATGGGTGATGTCGATGCTACTGGTCCAGGACCGCACTTTGAGTAGCGAGGCTCAGACCTCTGGGCACTCTCCCCTCTGTTGCCTGAAGTCAGCTGGTTTCTCAGTGACTGTGATGCAGGATCTTCCTGCTCATCTCCCTATTCCTCCTGGCGTGACACCTCCTCATCCACCACCTGAAGCTGGTCTCCAGAAGGAAGACAACAGGATGAGGCTGTGCCTCTCCCCTTTGGTCCTTGCAGGCCTGCTCTGAGCTGAGACTTCTGCAGGGCCGAATGCCCAGCCTGAGCTCGGGGTCTGGGTTCCCTGGGGACCTGGCTCCGCACTGTATCAAATACGTCTGCTTCCCAGAGCGCTGGAAGCTGGGGGCCAGGGCTGAGTATTGGCTTGATGCCTAGAAGTGATGCTCTGTGTTTTCCAGGGACAGAGGTCTTGCAGATGGCCCCGCTACCGGGGACAGAGCTGGTCCAGAGGCCGCTGCAGCTCTACCGATACCTGCTGCGCTGTTGCCGGCAGCTGCCAACCAAGGGCATCCAGGAGCATTATAAGCATGCTGTCAGGCAGGTGGGAGTAGGGTCCACTGGGCTTGGGGTGGGGGGCTTCCTGTAATAGGGGGCCTATCACAGGGTTGGGGGCCAGGGGCAGTGGGCAGGGATGGTTTTTCCGGTGGTGGGGGTGGGGGTGGCAGTTCCCTAATAGCCACCGGAAAGCAGTGCTGGCCAGCCCAGCTCCTCTCGCTGGTTTCTGTTCCGGAAACAGGATGCACCCAGCACAGCAGCTCTGTGCCAGCGCTTGAATAAGGCAGCTAAACAGATGATTAAAATAGAGTGTGAGACATAACATCATTTTGACAGGCATACCTGCCAATAATGCACAACCTGAATTTAATCATGAGAAAACATCAGGTAAACCCAAACGGAGCAACCGTCTACCACACAACCGGCCTGTGCTCATCAAATGTGTCAACGTCCTGAAGCACAAAGGCAGACGACTGCTCTGGTTTAAAGGGGACTAAAGAGATGTGACAACTAAGTGTAAGGAGTGATCCCAGATTGGATCCCGGACCAGAAAAAAGCAATGATTATTAAGGACATTATTGGGGAAATTCATGAAGCTGGAATATGGACTGTAGATTAGATAATAGTATTATATCAGTGTTCAATTTTCTGAATTTGATTACTATGATTATGTAAGAGAATGCCCTTGCTTACACACCTGAAGTATTCAGGGGTTAAGGGCATGATACCTGAAACTTTAAATGCTTCCAAAAATTTTTATACAAACCCATATAGAGAATGATAAAGCAAATGTGGCAAAATAGTAACAGTTGGTGATTCTGGTAGGGAATTCTTTCATAATATTCTTGCAGCTTTTCTGTAGATTAAAAACTATTTCCAAATAAAAAGTTAGAAGCTAAAATTTGTATATAGTATGGAAAGTAAAAAAATAGAAGTAGCAACAGAGGGTTGTGGAAACATGGAGAAGGAGTAGTTAGCTGTCTGAGGGAGTCTGGGAGGACTTCCTGGAGGTGAGCATTTGAGGTGCTCCTAAAGATAAGTAGGAGGACGTGTGGGGTTGAGAGTGACATATCAGAGGGAAGTAACCAGTTCTTTTGAAGGGCCATGAGAGCCACACCAGTGAACCTGAATCTCATGTTGCTTTTCAAAGGCGAACATCTGGTCAAAGCAAACAGCAGCCCTGCATTGCTCTGCTTTGGGCCTGGCTGGATTTTCCAAAGCCACCCTCTCCGCTGCCCCTCCCTTCCCTGCGTGGCTTTCCAGCATGGGTCTGGAGAAACTCTGCTCTTTTCTGTGGTGAAGCCATGCAGAGAGCTCAGCCTGGTGAAAGCAGCTTCCTGGGAAGAGCAAACGAAGCAGAGAGATGGAAGTTTCCCTTAGGCCTCTGCTACCCGATAACCTTTGGGCCCAGCTTGGTTTGGGGGTAACTTGGGGCCAGTCTTCCTTTTCACGGCTGCCCTGCTGGTAGGAGTACAGGCTGTGTAGTCAGATAGTCCAGGATTCAGATGCTGGTGCCATTGCTTAACGGCAAGTTAGAGTCTCTGAGCCTGTTTCCTCATCTCAGGGTGGGATCATCATAACGGTCTGTGGAGGGGTAAGAGCGATGCTGAGTGTACAGTGCCCACAGTGTGCCTGGCCCACAACTGCAGCTCTGAAGCTGCCAGTCCTGTGATTTTTGCCTAGTCATCTTTCCCTATGCTTAAACCTCCAGAGTTTCCGAGTTCATTCGGATGAAGACAACCCTGAGAGGATCCAGCAGATTATTAAAAGAGCCATTGAAGATGCTGACTGGATCCTGAACAAAGTAAGTGCTCGGCTCCGACTTCCACCTGCGAGTTGGGGTTGAGGGCTGTAATCTCCGTGACCACCAGGGGTCGCCCCTGCCCCACAGTTGAGACCGATCAGCGCTGTGGAGGTCCCCCCTCCCCTCACCAGCCGCTCCCCTCCTCCAGAAGCCCAAAGGTGATGGCAGATGCCCTTCTGGTTGCGTTTTCTGCCAGGGGGTGCACATCCTTAATCCCTAAAGGCAAACTTCTGCCTCACGGTGCTGAATAAGCTGAGATGGGGCCACAGGAAGAAGGAAGAGAACCGTCTTCCTGGTAGCAATAGTGCCAAAGCTGGCAGCAGCCTTGTGACAGCTCAGAGAGGAAAGCTGGGTGAGGCAGGGTTACTGAGGAAACATTCAAGTATCTGTTTTGGTAGAGGCAGGAAGGGAGTCAGGAATACAGACAGGCTTGCTGGTCCTTACACTTGGTATTAGAACAGCTTTGAGAGCTGGAGCACACCCCACCACTCTGTCCTTCTGAATCAGATCTCCAAAGGTGGGGTCCAGGATTTGTTTTTTAAACTCAGTGATCGGACTAGTTGGTTTCTGAATGTTGTCTTCTATAACCGGAGATTTTTTTTTCTTCTGAACGAGACTCAGCTTGAAGGGAAGACTGGACACACCACAGTTTTCAACTCCACTGTTCCCAGTGTCTTTCTTACCCTCTCTCCCCAACCCCATCAGCTTCCTTTTCTACTGGAACCAACTAGAGACTTGACTGTCTGATGCCTGCTGAGCGGGTTCCACTGCCTCTAAGAAGCCCTTGCAGGAGGCGGCTGAGGCCTAGTGACCACAGTTCTTAGGACTTCCCGGGTCCTCCCTCCCCCCGCTGGCTTCCCTCACCCGCTTGTAATGATCTCTCTGTCTTACAGTATAAAAAACAAAACTGAGACTCCAGGACGTAGTGAGTGCAGCTGCCTTGGAGACACTGATATTGAGAGCCCTCACTTCGCCTGGCACTAATCAGCAGCAGCAGTTTTGGAATATCCACTAGCCTCGTTGGCTGGGAGCAGGAAATCAGGGGTAGGAGAAGCTGATATTTGCTCAGACGATCTTCTTGCCATGTTTGTGTCTCCAGTGTCTCCTTTATGTTTGCTTTTCCAGCTGGTTATGATGTGAGATTTGGGGAGAATGTGTTTTCTCACTTTACACTGAAAGTGATTCATTTATTCTGGACATCATTCTTTGAGACCCAGAGCCGATGTGCCCTCCTAGAGCTGCGTGTTCAGAGGACAGGGCATGGGTTTAAGAACCAGACAGATCTGGATTTGAATCTCAGCTCAGAGGCTTTTCAAGGGTGTTGGCTTCAAGTCCAGTTTCCTCCTTCATTAGGATTAGATAAGATGAAATCAAAGAGCCTGACGTAGGACCTGGTATGCGGTGGGGCCAGTAAATATCCCTCTGAGGAAGCCGTCCTCTGCTGCTCCCACGGTCACACATCTCTCTAGCTCCCTCCACATCAGGTCTTAGTTCCTTGTGGGTTGGTCCCGTCCCTGCCTGTCACCGCAGGCCCCCGAGCCCTGGCAGTTGCACTGTGCCCAGCGGTCCGCCCAGCAGCTGCTCTTCCTGACATCAGCCCAGAGAGGCAGAAACCCTGGTCCTTGCCATCTTGGGGTTTATTGTGTCCCAGAGTGGCGAAACAAAGAACGCCAGAGCAGCTGCAGTAGACGCTGGCGCGTTCAGGCTGTGTGAACCTGTGATCTGTTTTGACCGGCCCTTGCCTACTTTACTCCATCTTAGCAGGAAAGCGGGGAGGAGCAAGCCAGCAGTCATGAGGTTATCGTGAGCCTGAAATCGGTGGAGAATGCAGACCTGGGTCACATCCCAACTGCACACAAGTTACTGTTGGGTGACTTATCTCCTCTCCTTCAGCTTCAGTTTCCCCGTCTGGAGGAATGGAGTAATGACCGTACCTACCTCACGGGGCCACAGTGAGGAGTCATGAGCCCTAATGTACACCAAGTGCTTCACCCAGAACCCGGCCTGGGGAGCCAGGGAGAAGGGAGCTCAGAGAGGTTGAGCCCCTTTTCAAGGTCACAAAACTGCTAAGCCAGGTCTGTGAATGTACCAAATACTATAGATTTAGGAGGGAAAGGAGAGCAGCCGGGAAAGAGGGAAGGAAGGGTGAGAGGGAGGGAGGGAGGAGAGAGGGAGAGCAGCAGGGAATGTCGGGGTAACTGGCCGGAGTGGGCAGAGCAGCCAGAAGATGCAGAGGGAAGCCACACCAGGATGCGAGTGTCCCCCAGGGACTCTCAACCAGAGGATGAGCTAGCGTACATTTGTGTCCTTGCAGTCATGTGACTTAAAGTGACTGAGATACGCCCACGTGCACTCAGTTGATCAGCAGATAATGAAGTAAATACATCAATTTGTGAAAAGCTCTGGTGTATGTTGTTCCCTACTGTGTGCTGTCATACTAGATGTTGAGGATTAGAGATAGGCAAACAGAAAGCTGCCTGGGAGGGATCATTCTTCAGAGTCCTAATTCATTAATTGAAATGTCCAATCCTAGGTAAAAATAAAATTTCAAAACTTGAATTAAGGTGGTGGTATCTCCCCTCTTCCAGTTGGGATCTGCTGCAGTGGGAAACCCGCTGTCAGAGAAGGGGGCACGGGTGGGCGGCCGTTGCTAACTTGGGGGTGGGGAGGGAGTGGAGGGGCATGCCACGCAGAGGGGCAGTTTAAGCAAAGGCTCCAAATAGCACCACTTGCTCAGGAACTCCCACGCTGTTCAGTGTGGTTGAGACACTGTGGATGGAAGAGACAGTTCTACAATCATCTCTTTATGTAATTGTCTCCCACCTGAGAGTGAACCCCTGGAGGGCAGGGACCATGTGCTGGTCAGTGCAAAATGTTCTGGGCCAGCTGTGTGCCTGCTGCCCAGGTGGTGAGCTG
Organism: Balaenoptera borealis; assembly: GCF_965194805.1. Taxonomy (NCBI): domain Eukaryota; kingdom Metazoa; phylum Chordata; class Mammalia; order Artiodactyla; family Balaenopteridae; genus Balaenoptera; species Balaenoptera borealis. The sequence continues at coordinate 44,757,536 of NC_138879.1, read as the reverse complement.
TAAGCATTTGTTGAATGGGAGAATGATAATACCAGGCAACCTGATGTCTCTCTTTTGTTAGAGTGTTTATTGCTTTTTAATAATGGGGGAGGCTGGAAGGTGGTGATTATTTCTTGGCCAAGCACTGGTGTGTGTGTGTGTGTGTGTGTGTGTGTGTGTTCTTATCACTGATGCTCAAATAAAGTCTTAATATGATTATGAAAGTAGTTTTGACTTTGAGAATCCCCTGAAAGAATTTCAGGGATTCCCAGGAGTCCATGGACCATACTTGAAAATCACTGTCTCTATATGTACACTGAATAAAGCAGAATACAAAGTAGATTTTTACCTCCCTTCTTGATACCATGCCTTTGTTAATTTGGCCTAAGATTGTATTCATTTTTTAAAGAACCAGTGTCATCTGATTGGTTTGCATTCGGCAGTTAACATGAAAAAAATCTTAGAAGACACGATGCTAAGGGAAGCAAAGGACACCTTCATAGGAGAAGTAATGCTTAAGCTCAGTCTTCATAGAGAAAAGAATGTTTTTTCAGGTGAATAAGTGAGGCAAGTAGAGCATTGCAGATGGGAAGAGAAGCATGGGCAAATATGTATGGCATGAACAGGTTGGGGTGCTGGGAGAGTGAGGAATTTATTTGCAAGGTACAAGGGTGCCAGAGAACATCATGGACATGGCAAGAGGGAGGTCAGCAGTGGGGGTAGGAAAACCCACATCAGTTTGGGAATAGGAGTAGGTGAGACCGGTGATTAGAGAGGCCTGCTTTGGGCCAGTGGCTGAAATTAACAGGCATAGGGGCTCTTGGGCTCAGCCAACCTCAAGGTTATAAGCCCTAGTCAGTTTCAGAGTTCTCATGAAGCTCTTGTGCATTCATTACTCAAAGCTGAAAGGGAACGGGTGCCTCCCCAGATGTCAATGGAAAGGGATTCATTCTCTTCAGAGATGCTGTGTCTCCATGGTATTGACAGCAGCTGATGAAAGGTTAGGAGGTAGAGATAGAGATATTCTGATGGTTTGGAGAAACCTGATCCTGAATGAAGCTATCCAAGTGCCCACTCAAGGGCATGCCCCTCCTTTGGGACCCACTGCTACCCATATAGACCCCTGTACTTCTCAGACGGGATGGTATTTATGGAATTAAAGGTCTCTCTGTTCCACAAGATAGTGAGTTCCAGTGGCAAGGATCATGACTTCAACTCATTCAGCAAATGTATGTGAAGCTCCTACTATGTGTGAGGCACTGTGCCAGGTGTTGGTAGGGTACCTAAATTTAAGGCCTTAACCTGGATCCCAATTACATTTTCCTATTGATTTTGGCTCATAAGGCCAGCATGTCAGAATTAGTAGAATGTGGATCTAGCATGTTAATCACACTTCATTTCCTCTGCTGTTTTGCCTTTTATTCATTAATTCATTAATTCAGCCAACATTGAGCACCTCTTATGTATCAAAAATTCCATCTATAGTTTCATTAAGGTTGTGTTATGGATGGTTTAATTGCTCTCCTTATTGATCTGTATGGTTTCTGGAGATGTATGGAGAGATTTCATTTTGGGCACCCATGATTATCCATAGGAATCTAGTTTTTTAATCAAACTAAAAAATATATATATATATTTTTTCCTGAAAGTTTCCTATTTATAGACATTAGCCCACATTTACACACACACACATAACATTTGCTGCTGACAAGTCTGGCTGAGAAATGGTGAATGACTTTGAAAACATGTTTTTCTGACATTTTCACCTTACTATTACCGTAAATCTTTAAAATTCTTGAATTGGAGTGATAAGGAGAATTGCCCAAGGCGCCAAACCGTCAGTCTAGCCTGAACATCCAGCCTCTAGGCATGTAGGTAAATGAACATTCTCATTCTTTTTTTCATCTTAGCTGCAGAGTTGATGCATGTTCTCTCTGGTCTAGGCCCCTATGCATAATTGGCTGTGTCAGAAACTGCTGCTTGAGGAGCTTGGAACCCTCATACACTGCTGGTGGGAATGTAAAGTGGTGCAGCTGCTTTGGAAAACAGTTTGGAAGTTTCCCAAAATGTTAAACATGGAGTTAGTTACCATATGACTCAGCAGTTCTACTCCTGTGTATATACCCAAGGGAAATGACATACATCCACACAAAACACTTGTACACAGATGTTCATGGCTTTATTCATAATAGCAAAAAAAAAAAAAAAAAAGCAAACAACCCAAATATCCATCAACTGATGAATAGATAAATGTAGTGTAGTTATACAATAGTATGTAATTCAGTAATAAAAAGGAATGAAGTACTGATACACCCTGCAACATGGATGAACCTTGCAAACACTATGCTAAGTGAAAGAAGCCAGACACAAAATACAGAGATATATTGTATGATTCCATTTATGTGAAATATCCATAATAGGCAAATCTATGGAGACATAAAGTAGATTAGCCTAGGGGCTGGGAGGGGTTGGTGTTGGGAAGAGTGGGGTTTCCTTATGGAGTGATGAAAATATTTTAAAATTAGATTATGGTGAAGGTTGTACAACTCTGTGAATATGTTAAAAACCACTGAATTGTATACTTTAAATGGGTGAAATGTGTGGTATGTGAGTTATATCAATAAAACTCCTAAAAATAAAATAAAATAAAATGCCAGGAGAAAACTGAATAAATCCCAAAGCATCTGGAAGGTAACACCCAAACTATCATTAATTTCTTGAAAATTCTCTCCTTGATTAGTTTCTTTTGAAGGGAACAATTGTCTTCTCTCTCCAGTGGTGTCCAAGGCTGAATTTTTCTACTGGGAATGAGGGCCAATCCTCATGCCTTCTTTACCCACTGTGCTCGCTTTGTAATCCTTTGGGGCAGTTCTCACTTTTCTTCAGAGAGAAACAAGCCAAGAGAGGCTAAGACGTACGTCCAAGGCCACATCTCAAGAACACACATATCGGGCTTCCCTGGTGGCACAGTGGTTTAGAATCTGCCTGCCAGTGCAGGGGACACAGGTTTGATCCCTGGTCTGGGCAGATCCCACATGCCGCGGAGCAACTAAACCCGTGCGCCACAACTATTGAGCCTGTACTCTAGAGCCCACAAGCCACAACTACTGAGCCTGCGTGCTGCAACTGCTGAAACCCGCGCGCCTAGAGCCCATGCTCCGCAACAAGAGAAGCCACTACAGTGAGAAGCCCGCGCACCACAACGAAGAGTAGCCCCCGCTCGCCACAACTAGAGAAAGCCTGTGTGCAGCAACGAAGACCCAATGCAGCCAAAAATAAATAAATAAATTTATTAAAAAAAAACAAACAAAAAAACACACATCTCCCAGGTTGGGCCCTTTCTAGAGGCCCAAACACGTTCTCCTTTTCGCCGGTTCTTGACTACCCATCGCTTGTGTGAAGGAAGCAGCAGGAGTTATTGTCCCCAGTGTATAGTGAGGGAAACTGAGGCACAAAGAGGCCTGAAATGGGGCAGTGTATGGCAAATCCAGGGAGAGCATCTCTATGCTCTGTCTCCAAGTTCATCATCTCATCACCAGAAAACCAGAAAGATTCTAGGGGAGGTGAGGATGGGGCGGGAAGATGTATTAAGCCCCTATTACGTTCACAGTGTTAAGCACTTTCCATGCAATAGTTCATTTGATTGAAATTTGGCAAAGTCCTGTTTTATGATTCCCATTGATGAGAAAAGTGAGGCTCAGGGAGGTTACATGAGTTGCGGAGGCACGCAGTGGTAGACATGAGATTCCAACCCAGCACGGTCAAGCTCCAAATCCCGTGTTCTTCCTCCTGTACCACTACCCTTGGATAGCTGCTGCTGTAGGGGGTGTCCTATTGGTCGTTTTGGGGCCTCTCTCTGCAAAAGTGCCTGTGTGTGCCAGTGGCTGTGTTAGGCTCTATGTATAAATGCTTAGATTTAGGTCCTGGCCTCTGAGATCTTCCAATTTAAGATGAACATCATTCATTTCTAGGACTCTAACTTGCTTTATTTAGTGCTTTACATGTGTTAGCTCTGATCCTCATAACCATGCAAAGTGGTTGATTATCTTCATTTTACAGATGACAAAACGGAGGCTCAGAGAGATTAAGTAACTTGTCCAACGCCACACAGCTAAGTGTCAGAATGGGATTTAGAGAGGACGCGGGTCTGCCTGACTCCAAAGCCTGTGCCCACCACTGGATACCACACAGCCTGCAGTGCAATAAGGGACATGACCAAGTAGACTCTCACATAGTCACGTGATCAAATGTCATGAGGTTTTAAAAAGATGATCATTAAAAATAATCTTTAGTGAAAAGAAAAATGCCTATGGTATGAAGCTCCTGAGAAAAAGTAGTACACAAAAGTGTATGTACAGTGAGATCATTTAACAAACACACCATCAGACAAACTTGCCTATGTAGAGAAACGGAAATTGGAGAGGGATCCACCAAAATGTGAAGAGTGGTAGTGAAATTATGGGTAATTTTTTCTAGCTTTCTGAATTTGTCACATTTTCCTTAATGGAAAAAAACTCCCATATATATTTTTTAAAAAGATGGCCACTCCAACGTGGATAAAATGAAGCACGGGTCTAATATAATAACAGGAAAACCCCTCAGACCCAGCCTCAGCCAGCTTCTGACCATCTTTGAACATTCACTGTGGGTACCAGTCTGGGGTGGGCCCTGAGGCCTGTCTGTGTCTCCCCAGCTGTGCTGTAAATTCCTATGGGACAGATTGGGTCCTATTCATCTTTGTGCCCCCAAAGCCAAAAGCAATGCCCTGTGTGTGGTAAGAACACAATGAGAGTTGAAATAGAAAGACTCTCCAAGGTTGTTTTTTTAGGACTTGTCACTTGACTTGGAGACCTGACTTGCCATCCAAGCCTCTGGGACTAGAGAGGAACTAGATTTCACAACATCATTAATGCACCAATACGAGAAGCATCCAAAGGACTCAGTTCTCCTAAACCAGTCTCATCGTTATTCCCCATCTTCTCATTATTCTGCCATCTTCTCTGATTAGGAAACCTCTTCTCAGATGATACAAATGTCTCCATCGTTCAGAGACCCTTACATTTTGGGGGTTTTAATATACGACATTCAATTTTCATTATCCAATTGCTATTGTAATTAATGTATTCTGACATGGCCCTTGCTGACAAGAATCTCGCTATATTGTGGGCAAAACCATGTCCCCTACAACTTAACAATGACCCTGAAAGGTGCTTCTGATCTAGCTTCCTGGCTCTGGCCTCCTCTCCCAGGGCTCCCTCCCCACTCCTACTCTGCTCCAGCTGCATCCTGTTACCTGCGCCAGTGGGCCCAGTGCTTTGGGCTCTAGTCCCAGCTTTGTTCGTGCTGTTCCCCTGGCCAGTGTACCCTCCCCTCAGTCCATTTGCCAAACCCCTCACCCTTCTTTCAAGGCTCTTACAAGGCTCCTCTGCAAAGTCTTTCTTGACCTCTATCCACAGGCAACCCTGATCTCTCCGTAAGAATTCTACCGTCTCTAGACTGTTTCTCACACTTACTCAATATCCACCCTTTCTGTGTGTATTTAGTGGGCACTTGATATGGAGCTAGGTGCTCGGTGTATGTTACCTCGAATTCTGGCAGCAACCATGTGAGGAGGCATTCATGTTTCCACTGATGAGGACACAGGCTCAGAGAAGTGAAGGACTGGCCCAGGCTCTCACAGACATTAATGGTAGAACCAGGATTGACGCTGGGTCTGTGTGACTCCAACATTCCATCAAGTTTTGCCGGGTTGAATTGGGTTACTCAGCAGGTGGTTGCTGCTACAGTGGGTAGTCGCTGTGCATTCTCAACAGTCCCCTGACAGGAGGGGCTTGGAGTAACAGTCTGGAAGGGAAGCTTCCTTCCCTTCCAGTGGTCTGAAGCTGCATTTGGGCAACAATCATACTGCTTTTTATGGACTGCATGTTTCTGTAAGGCAGCTTTACAGTGGCTTGATAGAAATTATGGAGAGGCTAAAACCCCTTCACAAGCACTGCAGATGGAGTCAAGGAAAAGTTGTGGGTAGAGGGCTGGGTCGGGGAAGCAGAAGGCAGAAATGCAGCTGGGGGAAGTCATGGCGTTCATATTAATCACCCAACTTTATCATCCACACTGAGTCAGACCCAAGAGGCATTTCATAAAGAGTAGATGATGCCATCCATTCCCTAGAGGACTCTCCATTCCAACAGAGGTGTGTAAAAGAGGAAATTCTGTGGGCATTAATAAACAGCCGTTTAGAAAGCTCTCATTAAACAGCATTCCCATTCTCCTGAGAAGGATGCCGCAATTATTATTTTCTTTTTTTTTTTTTAAGAACAGGAAAGAAAAAATTAACTGGGAAAAGCAAGAAACAATCGCTGTTGTTAACAGCAATAAAATCATGACATTGGAATATAAAATTTTCAACTTTTTCAAAGAGCTATCACATATCATTATCTCATTTAGCTCTCACTTCCATTAAGTGAGTTGTCAGGAGAACTTCTTACTCTTAATCCACAGGAAAAACAAAAGTTCTCAGCGATGGGTCAGAACCTGATGGATCTTGTGGGGCAAGCCCTCCAGTGCTCATCATAGAAATTAGAACTTACTCAGTGAGCTGTTGTGGGCAGAGAGAGGGATTGGGCAGGTCCTTGTTGCCTGGAAATGAATTGAACCTTAGGTCCTGGTACACGGAAACCATCACTATGAAAAGGCAGGTAGCTGTGGTGCCCTTTACTTTCCTTGTTGGTCATTTCAGCTTTGTTTGGGTTGGCGAAGACATTTTCAGTGGTCTTCAAAAGACATCACCAATAGTACTGGGCAGTATCCTTGTGCACAAGGCAAAGTTCAGCATCCTCTGGGTTGACCAATCAGAGATGAGTAACTTGCTCATTGATTTTTTTTTTTTTTTTAATTTTATTTATTTATTTATGGCTGTGTTGGGTCTTCGTTTCCTTGCGAGGGCTTTCTCTAGTTGTGGCAAGTGGGGGCCACTCTTCATCGCGGTGCGCGGGCCTCTCACTATCGCGGCCTCTCTTGTTGTGGAGCACAAGCTCCAGACGCGCAGGCTCAGTAGTTGTAGCTCACGGGCCTAGTCGCTCTGCGGCATGTGGGATCTTCCCGGACCAGGGCTCGAACCCATGTCCCCTGCATTGGCAGGCAGATTCTCAACCACTGTGCCACCAGGGAAGCCCTGCTCATTGATCTTTGATCCCTGATACCCATGACCTTCATCTTTTCCTTTCAGCTTTAATTAATATCTCCTTTCAGGGTAGCAATAGTTATGGATGCACAAAGAAACATTGATTCTATTATCTGTTTCTTCCATTCTTCATCCTTTTATTATTCATTACATTCTAGGTTCTGGTTTTGAATAGGTCATGGCAAATACAGTCAATAAATAATAGCACATTAAGCTTTAAGGTCATTGTTTCATTGGCATCAATGCCAACATCATTTTTCAATTTATCTTGATCCAGTTCAGTGCAATTCGGTGTGTTTTTAAGCTCCTTCTCATTCTAAAAATCCTGTTAGGCATTGAGGATACAGCAATGAATCTTTAATTGTGGCTCCTGTTCTTATGAGGCTTACAGTGTAGTGGGAAGACAGACATTAAAGACATAATTATATACCTATTTAGAATAGTCACTAAAGGTTGCTATAAGAAAGTGTAGCAGGAAGACCTAACCTAATCTTGATGTGTTGGGTGGGGAATTGACACAGAGAAGATGTCCTGGGGGAAGTAAGATTCCAGCTGAGAATTGAAGGATGAAATTTGTGGGGTTGCGGGGGTTTGGTGGTGAGGGAGACAGGAGATGAAGAGCATTTCAATGGAGAATACAGCAGGGCAAAGATGTAGAGAGCTTGGCATATCCGTGGACTTAAAGGAAGTCCAGGTGTTTCGGAGCACAAGGAAGAGAGCCACAGGAGATGATCTAGAAGAGCCCAGGCAGAGCTATGCTATGGATCTGGGACTTTACACCAAGGGATTGGGAAGGCTGGATTAAGTATTTGAGATGTATTATACCAAGCAGGTGGTAGATGATGGTGATGATGATGATGATGGGGTAATAATGATAACAATAATAGCAAACACTTACTTTGTGCTTACTATGTGCCAGTCATTGTTCTAAGCACCTTACAAACATTAATTAATTTACATAAAGACCCATTATAATCTACCTCTGTTTTCTGGTACCAGGAGGCCAAAGTCTATCTGGGAAAGTCAAGAGTCAAACCAGAAAACAGAGGCAAATCCTGCGGAGTGGTCTGTAGTCAAGTTCTCAGTGTCTGGCAGAAATGAACCTGAAGAGAGGCAGGTTGGGAATAATCCAAGAGAGCCAGGTTACTGGCACAGACAGCTTTGGGGTTTCTCGACTCAGCTCAAATGGCAGAAGTTGCATCACACTCAGAGCCTGGTATGCCAGGCTGGTCTATCCCCTGCCTTTGGTGTGAACTGCAGGAAATAATGGAGGTGACCCGGATGCTCCTGTATAGGTTATGTAGGTGGACAACAGAACCCAAATGCCAGACCAAGACATTACTAAGTGGGAGTATTTCTATGCTAAGGTCAAAGTCTGAATTTTAACTGGTACGAACACTGACAGGCTTGTCACCTGTCAATGACAGTATGGGTAATGTCCACTATGTGTACATCTCAGCAGTTTGGAGTGGGGTTGGGTTTAGGGACAGGCATTTTTCTTCTTCTTTTTTTTTTCCCCTCTTTATTGGAGTATAATTGCTTTACAATGTTGTGTTAGTTTCTGCTGTACAACAAAGTGAATCAGCTATATGTATACATATATCCCCATATCCCCTCCCTCTTGAGCCTCCCTCCCACCCTCCCTATCTCACCCCTCTAGGTCATCACAAAGCATCGAGCTGATCTCCCTGTGCTATGCAGCAGAGGACAGACATTTTTCAAACCATGTATCGTATGATGAAAAGTACCCTGGCCCGTTGTCTGAAGAGGTTGGCCTCTAGTGCTAGTTTTGCTATCTTCTAGCCATGTGAGCTGGTGCAAACTACTTGCCCTGCCCCAGTCTCAGTTTTCTCATCTATAAAATGGGATTTACGGGATTGTTATGAGGATAAAATTAATTCTTATGTGTAAGAGCACCTTTCAAATGATAACACATCACTGTATCAGGGATGATTGGATGCTGAGGAAACTGTGCTCCAAACCAACAAAAACTGGCATGTTCCAGAATGCCAGCTTCATAATATGGTGTCATTTGGGAAATATAGTTGGCAGATATCTGTGTGTGCCTTCAGGGCATTCTCTTCCCAGAAGAGGGGCCCACAGAATGCAAATGAGGGTCAGATGGTTGCATGTGGCAGGTTCTCGGCAGAGTGGACAATGGTCACGTGGTTGGTGTGGCAGGTTCCAGCAGAGTAGACAGCTGTGACAGTTGCTGCTTCTGCTTCCCAGCGTCCTTTCCCCCTCTCTCTGATAATAACCTGGCCACCTGACTTTGCAGGAACAAGATGATCATGACTGAGTTCCAGACTATGGAGAATTCCAGGAGGAATAGATTCACATGGGCTGGAGTGGGCAGAGAAAGCTTTGAGCAGACCCGGGGACTTGAGCTAGACCTTGATAGATAGAATTGGGACAGTCAGGGAGAGGGAACGGCATTTCAGATGGAGGGAACAGCAAGATTCAAAGGCTCAGAGGTAGAAATATATGTGGGGCTGTGACAAGACGCAGACTAGATGGCAGGGTGTCTCAGGAGGTAGTGAGATAATCAAATCGACTACAGTCCCCTGAATCTGGATTATGTGCATGGCACCTGCCAACCAGTTTATTTCAAGACTGTCCTTTCTGGGTCACTCATTTTATGATCCAACATCCCTTGTTTATTTGTCAGGAAGTTCTTTCTTATGTCTAACTCAAGCCCACACTGCTAACATAAGGTTGTTTTCCCTGGTTTTGTCTTCAGAAGAGGCAAAAGACACAGTTTATGGAAAGTCCCAGCATGGAAAATATACTGGTCTTGTGCCTGTGGAAAGCTTTTGGCATCTAGAATGCCCAAGTAACTGGAGCAGCCAGATCCTGCCTCCGGGAAGGGGCTCTGGCTGCCCTGGGCCTCCTGGGTATTTTCTCTTTGTCTTCTTGACTGATAAAAGGATTTGAGAATCCCCTGTTCAGCTCATATGGATGAACTCAAGGTGAGAAGGAAAGAAAAAAGAAAGAATTCATCTTCTTTGTCTTTGGAATAGAAATAATGTACAGATGTCAAGTAGCACATTGAGATGCAATATTTAAGAGAAAAATGGCACAGGTTCTTAAAAGCTAAATGTTTATTTCTGACTTAAAAGTGAACAGGGACTTCCCTGGTGGTCCAGTGGTAAAGACTCTGCGCTTCCACCTCAGGGGGTGCAGGTTCGATCCCTAGTCAGGGAACTAAGATCCCACATGCTGCGGCATGGCCAAAAAAAAAAAAAGTGAATGGGCTCTGGTATCAGAGAGCCCTGGGCTCATGCCCTGAGCCGGAAACTTGCTAGTTGTGAGACCTTAGGCAAGTTACTGCATTTTTCTGAGCCTGTTTCCTCATCTGTAGAATGAGGTAGGCGGGGGGCGGTAATCCTTTTCTCCATAGGGTTGCTATAGAAATGATCACATTATAGCACAAACGGAGACGAAGGGTTGAAGATCCCCATTCCTCACCTCCTTCTCATTCTTTTCTGTTGCTCCTTTCGTTGTTGGGCCCCTCCTAGACCCGCATGCCTGCCTAAGCCTTAGGCCTTCCGGAGGGGACTCCAGGGCAGAGCCCAGCTGCTTTCCTTCATTAGTACCTGGAGCACCTGGAGCCGCCTCCTGGTCCCAGAGGAACAGGGAACTCCTTCTGAAGGTGAGCCTGTTGGTCTCCCTTTCATCCTCCTTATCAAGCCCGGGTGATGACACCAAGCCGCCCAAGACACGAACCCGTGCTGTTCACTGGCCTTTCCACTGGAATTTAATCAGAACTCACAGACCAGCTCTTTGGGTCGTTGCAATTTGGGAGCTCAAGACATTCTGGCATGACCACTTTGCTTTTCTCAATATTGCAAATAAATTTTAGGTGCTTGTTTTTATGCAGGAAGGCGTTAAATATCAGCCTTTCTGATAAGAGTTCCCTGTGGAAAAGTGATTCCATCTTTTGGGGCCACTTGCCACCTCGGAGACCAATGGCGCAGCTTTTCAGCAAGGAACCTAATTAAACAAGCTTGGCAAAGGCCTCCAACTGATGTGTCTCTGTGGGGCCGCATGACAAGCGTGGTTTCAAGATGAAAGAGGGAGGCCTTTCCTGGAAATTATGCCAATTGACCGGAATAAATATTTTCCTCCCACCTGCCTTTCCAAAGGCCACAAGGGATCCTCTGTTGGTGGATTCCCCATGGGGACTGTGCCAGGAATTAGGGAAGGGGCAGAAGCTAGGAATCCCTGAAACCTTTTCCTCTAAATAGCAGAGAGGAGTACTGGATGGAAGCCATTTGTTTAATAAATTAGTTTTCTAGTTCGTTAGTTCCTTTAACCAGTGAGTACTTGTTATGTGAATTTATTTAGTTTTAGAATAGGTAAGATATTCACATGGTTCAAAATTCAGAAGGTACACTGTAAAAGTCTCCCTCCAACCCACTGCCCAGCCATCCAGTTTCCCTCTCCAGAGGCAAACAACATTACCAGTTTCTTAGGTCTCCTTCTGGAGATATGCTAAGCACAGAAAAGCTGTACGTATCTCTTTTCCCTGTGCCTGTTTTTTTGTTGTTGTTGTTTTGGGGTTTTGTTTGTTTGTTTGTTGTTTTTAACCCACACAAATGGTAGTCATTTACAAACTCTGCTCTGACCTTGATTTTTTAAAACTTAATAATGTGTCTTGGAATTTTTTTTTAAAAATGCATTAAAGGCTTCATTATCCCTTTTTTATGGTTCATTTTAGTCCACTGCATGGAGGCATCACAACTTTTTCAGTAATCTCCTATTGAGAGACATCTGGTTTGTCTCCATTCTCCTGCTGTTAGAAACAACACTGCAGTGAATAACCCTGAGCAAATGTCATTTCATACATGGGCAAGTATATCAGTAGAATACGTTCCGAGAAGGGAATTACTGGGTGAAAAGGTATATATTTTTTATATTTGTAATTTTGAACGGTGTGGTGAAATTGCCCTACATAGAAGTTGGATCAATGTACACTTCCACCAGTAACATGTAGGACTGATTTCAACATGCAGGCGTGTTTTATTGAGTGTTTATTATGTTCCATGTACATTGGGTGGTTAAAAAGGTGGAACCAACCTTCAATGGCTTCTCTTTGCTCTTAAAGTAAAGAGCAGCCCCCTCCTTGGCTGGCGTGACCTGGTCTGTGAGCTCCTGGCTCGTGCCCCAGCCTCATTGCCTGCCTCTCTCCTTGCCTAACTCACTGCCACCGGGCACACCCATCTTTTTTTAGCTCCTCAAACATGCCAAGCTCCCTAACCTCTCAGGGTGTTTGTACAGGAAGTGCCAGGTACCTGGAAGGCCCTTTCTCCCTTCTCCTCACCTAGTGAACCACCTTTAATCCTTATTTCTCAGGTTGGTCACAGCTGCCTCTTGGGAACCCTTCCCTCACCTCCATGACTAATTCCCTATGACTAGGTTAAAGCTCCCCAGCACCATGTATTTCTTCTTCAAGGCCCAGAAGCTACTATCCATTTCATTTCTGTGATTATTTAATTAACGTTGGTCTGTCCTGCTGGTCTGTGAGCTCCATAAGGGCAGGGACCATGTTTGTTTTTCTCCCCGTTGTATCTCCAGAGCCTAGCACTGTGCCTGGTGCCTAGTAGGCACTCAGTAAATATTTCTTGTTTGAATTTATTCGGTAAGATCAACAACTCTTTATTTTTTTTAAATTAATTAATTAATTTATTTATTTATGGCTGTGTTGGGTCTTCGTTTCTGTGCGAGGGCTTTCTCTAGTTGTGGCGAGCGGGGGCCACTCTTCATCACGGTGCGCGGGCCTCTCACTATCGCAGCTTCTCTTGTTGCGGAGTACAGGCTCCAGACGCGCAGGCTCAGTAATTGTGGCTCACGGGCCTAGTTGCTCCACAGCATGTGGGATCTTCCCAGACCAGGGCTCAAACCCGTGTCCCCTGCATTGGCAGGCAGATTCTCAACCACTGCGCCACCAGGGAAGCCCCAACAACTCTTTATTAAGTATGAACTGTGTACAGGAATTGTTCTAGACACCAGGGATACATTAGTGAATAGAACAGACAATATTCCTGCTCTCATGGTGCTTAATATTCTGATAGCATTGGGGGAAGGAGTATATAGTCAATAAGCAAATAAAGATAGATAGATAGATAGAAAGAATGTCAGATTGTGATGCATGCTGTGAAAAGAAATAAAGTAAAGCAGTAGCACAAGATAGGGTTGGGAGAGCCATTTTAAACAGAGTCTTCAGACCTTAAGAAAGTCTCTTAAATAAGGTGATATTTGAGCAGAGACCTGAATGAAATGGAGTGAGCTTTGTGGATATTTGTGGGATTTTTTTTTTTTTATTCAAACAGAAAGTCACAAAAATTATAATCATGTGGATATTTGGAAGAAGAATATTCCAGACTGAGGGAATGGCAAGTGCAAAGACCCAGCAGGTCCATAATAGGCATGTTAGAGGAACAGCAAGAAGACCAGTATGGCTGGAATTAAGTAAGCAAGAAGAAGTGGATGATGGTAGGATGGGCAAATGAATGACCCAAGAAATTGGCATATGGTGGAAAAGGTAAAATTTACAGGCAGAAAAAGACTGTAATGTTAGATCAAAATTGACAAGGATGTTCAACAAATGGTGCTGGGACAGGTGGATATCTGCATACAAATAATTGAATCTTGATCTACATCTCTCATCATCTACAAAAATTAAATTGAAATGGATCATAAACCAAAATGGAAAGCCTAGAACTATAAAACTTCTAGAAAACAAAATAAGAGAATATCTTTGTGATCTTGAGTTAGACAAAGATTTCTTAGATACAACACCAAAAGTATGATCTGTAAAAGAAAAAAATTGTAAATTGGACTTCTTCAGAAGACACTGTTAAGAGAATAGAGACAAGTCATAGACTCAGAAAAAATAATTTCAAATTACATAACTGATAAATGACTTGTATATAAAGAACTTTCAAAATTCAACAATAAGAAAGCAAACAACATAATTTTAAAAGGGCATAAGATTTCAACAGATGTTTCACCAAAGAAGATATGTGGATGGCAAAAACATGGATGGCAAGATATATGGTAAACACATGAAAAGATGCTCAACATCATTAGTAATTAATAAAATGCAAATTAAAACTACAATGATATAACACTATTTAGAATGACTAAAATAAAAAGTAATGACAATATCAAATGCTGACTAACTGGAATTCTGGAAATGCCGTGTAACTGGATCTCTTACACGTGGCTGGTGGGAATGCAGAAATACTACAGCCATTTTGGAAAACACCTTGGCAGTTTCTTGTAAAGTTAACATACATCTATCATATGACCTAGAAATCTCACTCCTAGAGAAATGAATACTCACAAAACCTGTATGTGAGTGTTTATAGGTGTATAATTAGTAATTGCCAAAACCTGGAAACAATGTAAATGTCCTTTCATTGAAGAAGTAAAAACAAACTGTGGCACATCCATACAATGAAATACTACTTTACAATAAAAAGAAACATATAATAACACAGATGAATGTCAACTGCCTTGTGCTAGTGAAAGAAGCCAGGCTTACAAGGCTGCATACTGTATGATTCCACTTATTTGACATTTTGGAAAAGGCAAAACTGTAGGGACAGAAAGTAGATCACTGAGGGCAAACATCTCTGAGATCAAAATCTGAGCCACATGGTCTCTCTGAGCTTCTGTTTCTTCATCTATAAAATGGGGGTAACTATACCCACCTCCTAAAGGTGTTCATGAAATAGATGTAATATCTAGAAAACTATCTGTGATCTGGAAATGTTCCTTGTCTCCGCTTTCCACTATTTCAGGTGGCTACTCTCATATATTAAGTATTGATTTGACTGGTTTGCCTCTTAGAGGCACCCCTTATCTTTATATTCTGGAGGTGCCTTGCTTGCCGTCTAGTACTGATTGCTGCCACTGGGTATGTAGACTGTGACTTGAGTGGTGATACCAGCTTGAATGCAACCTCGGGTTCAGACATGTCTGAAGACCCAGTGGGATGGCTTTCCAGAACCCTATTTGCATGAAGAATGGAAAAGCCCCAAGAGCTTGTTCTAAATAAAGAAGGCGATACAGCCATGAGTAACAAGGAAACTTTAAGAATAACTGAGGGGGGGACTTACCTGGTGGCACAGTGGTTAAGAATCCGCCTACCAATGTAGGGGACATGGGTTCTATCCCTGGTCTGGGAAGATCCCACATGCCGTGGAGCAACTAAGCCTGTGTGCCACAACTACTGAGCCTGCGCTCTAGAGCCTGCGAGCCACAACTACTGAGCCCACATGCCACAACTACTGAAGCCCGCGGGCCTAGAGCCTGTGCTCCGCAACAAGAGAAGCCACCGCAATGAGAAGCCTGTGCACCGCAACGAGAGAAAGCCCATGCGCAGCAACGAAGACCCAGCACAGCCAAAAATAAATAAATAAATTTATAAAAAAAAGAATAACTGAGGGGACATCCCTGGTGGTCCAGTGGTTAAGAATCCGCCTTCCAATGCAGGGGATGCAGTTTGATCCCTGGTCGGGGAACTAAGATCCCACATGCCATGAGGCAGCTAAGCCCATGAGCTCTAGAGCCCGAGCACCACAACTAGAGAGAAGCCCGCACGCCGCAACGAAAGATCCTGCTTGCCGCAACTAAGACCCGATGCAGCCAAATAAATAAATAGATGTTTTTTTTAAAAAAAAAGAATGACTGAGGCAGGGAAAGAGGCCAGTGACTGATGATCTCTCACCCAGATTTGTACACCTGCCCAGCCTCCCATGGACTGTTCAGGGAACCCCCCACCCCCCGGCAACTCAAAGGAGTATAATTCAAAGAAGGCCTGTCTTCCTCTTTGCACCAGAACCCCCTGCAACTTTCACATTTCAAGGGTTCCTGGGTCTTGGCTGTGATGAGAGGTGGTGATGCCTGGTGGCCATGGTAGTGCCCTGTGACAGCTCCGTGGAGAAGCCAAGGCTCAGCAGGAGCGGCCTCAGCCGTGGGCGCACGTGAAACACCTTTGGGAAACTCCCAGAAGTACATGAGTATATGGCACAAGGGTCAGGGAATTTTGAGTTGTTACTGTTAATGGGACACCCTCTGTGTCCACAGGCTGGTAGGATCTTCTCCCTACTTCTCTGCTACCTTTCCTTACGATTGTCATGTAATGTCTACAGACGGTTGCGATCCCTCTAGTGTGGTCAGGTATTTGAGAATAAGCCCAAAGGAGGTCTTCATTAATAGAAATCCGGCCACCAGACACCCATTTAGCATCTACTGAGCACACACCATGGACAGAACCCTCTATGTTTCAGTGGGAGGCACCAGTCCTGTCCCTGGGGAGTTCCTTTTATGGGGGGAGGTCACACACACATGAAACAACTTTAGAATAATTATAGTATAATAATATACTTGTTCGCACACAGGGTACTATGGCAACAGACTCTAGGTTTGGGAGTTGCTTGCTAACCCATATCACTTGCAGCTGTTTTTATCCCTGGCTACCCACTAGAATCACCAGGAGGGAGGGGCTTGAAAACTCTGATGTCAAGACCAATTCAATCAGAATCTGTGGGTAGAGCCCTGGCACTGATATGTTTTAAAAGCTCCCGAGTGGGACTTCCCTGGCCATGCAGTGGTTAAGATTCTGCGCTTCCAGTGTAGGGGGCACAGGTTCGAACTCTGGTCAGAGAACTAAGATCCCGCATGCCATGCGGTGCGGCAAAAAAAAAAAAAAAAGGTAATACGAATAAATATTATGTCAATTAAAAAAAAAAAAGCTCCTGAGTGACTTTTTTCCCTTACTTCATATTTTTGTTAGCATTTTCCAAATAATTAAGACAATACATATTAAACAGGGCACAAACAGAGGCAGATTGAAGAGCATTCAGAATTTTTAAACAGCTTTGTAAATATTCAAAGGTGGGATTCTTATCCTTTTAGTGCTGTATTTTTAATAGGAAACTGCTTTCAATATAAAATACTGTGCTAAAAAAAGTACTGTACTAGATATAACTCAAAAATAAATTTTATGAATATGCAGGTAGATATTTTTAAGATTAGAATTTATATAATGTTAAAACACTTGCACTTGATTTAGTCTATTGTCTTATTTATGAGGTTACAAGAATCCTGAGATAATTTAAGACCGAAAAGAAAAAAGAATTTGACAGTGAAAATGATATTTTATCCTGAGACCACAGGCAAAAAATAAAACCATGATCTTCTTCCTAAAAACTTCCTACTTTGTGTAATTGAGATCAACCACCTCACTTCAAAATACTATAATTCACTCCATTCTTCTTTTCAGCAATAAATAGAAATATCAGAACAAATAAAATTTCCTGAAAACCTAACCATTTAAAATTATGCCAAAGATTGTTTATTTAATACTTACATAACTCTTCTATATAATATAAATATACATTTATGTATTATATATAATTATTTTTTTGAAGAGATTATCAATGAAGTTTATCTCTACCTTATAATCTATTTTATATTATTATCAACATTCTATTCAATTCAAAATAATAATTCAGTACAATTTTGGTGATTCTATTTTCACAAGTGCCAGTCAAAATAGGTGCAAAGTCAAAAGAATTGTTTCTTTTTTTTTTTTTAATAAGTATTTTAATTAATTAATTATATATTTTTTTGGCTGTGTTGGGTCTTCATTTCTGTGCGAGGGCTTTCTCTAGTTGTGGCAAGTGGGGGCCACTCTTCATCGCGGTGCGCGGACCTCTCACTATCGCGGCTTCTCTTGTTGCGGAGCACAGGCTCCAGACGCGCAGGCTCAGTAGTTGTGGCTCACGGGCCTAGTTGCTCCGCGGCATGTGGGATCTTCCCAGACCAGGGCTCGAACCCGTGTCCCCTGCCTTGGCAGGCAGATTCTCAACCACTGCGCCACCAGGGAAGTCCAAAAGAATTGTTTCTACTGAAAGAATTCAACATGTAAATTTGGTCTCCTGAGAATCAGGCAGGGTTCATAAAATCTCCTTCAGTGTGATTACCTCCTTAGGAGATTTGTCTTAAAGAATTCTGAAGGTACTTACAAGCACTATAAATAAAGCACCATGCCGCCTGCCATGTCAAAATCGGGCCCACCAACAGGAGATGTCACGCTGGTGTGCTGGGGCCAGCTGCACTGCCCACTTAGTGCCGATGGTTGAATATTCAGGAACTTTGCGAGCAGGCTGTTCAACCATTAGTAGCTTGAAATCATCCATAGTGAGAGTACTTCACCATGAAAATCAGGGCACCCCCAAGAGCCAGTTTACCAGCACCTGCTGTCTAGGACAGTGTTTGTGATTTTACCTAGGACTATCATATTTTGAAAAGTTGTTCCCCCAACCCCCAGTGCTTTGCCTGGGTACACACCCAGCTATGACTTTATGGCCATGACACTGAGCCTGCTGCAGGACCACGTGGCAGAGGCGCAAGCATCCCTCTCCTTCCACAGCTGTGCTGTGCCAACTCCCCCTAGTCCTAGAATGACACCCTGTGGGTCCATTAGGAGCACTTCCTCGACAACATGTATGCCTGTTTACTTTGAGCCCGGTTATGTATCATGTATTTATACATGTTAACTTATTTTTCCTCACCACGAGTGAACAGAAGATATATAAAGTACTTATCATCAGGCGTAGTATCGGGTAGGGAAAAGAAACATGAACAGAGAAACTGCCTTATAAGAAAGTCTTTAAATGCCGTCGATAAGGCTCACAGATGCAGAAAGAGTCCCATATTTCCAGTTGTAAAAGGACAAAAGTCTGTGTTCCATTGGTAATTATTGTTCCCAGTAAGAGCATTATTCTGCCTGAGACCCTTATTTGAATGGTGTCTCCAGTGAATAACTTTGTGATCTTGCCAAGTTACCTGGCTACTCAAGTTTCCTCCACTGCTATGTTGCAGACTGGGTCGATAATGAAATAGAGCTGTGGTTCTCAAACCTGAGAGCACATACAATCACCTGGGGCAACACAGATTGCTGGGCCCTACCCACAGAGGCTCTGAGGCAGTAGGTGTAGGCGAGGCCTGAGAATTGGCATTCCTAACAAGTTCCCAGGGGATGCTGCTGGCCAGGATAACACTCTGAGAACGATTGAAACAAAGCAGATAAATAATAACAGTTGCATAATTCTTTGTCTCCCCTGTTCCCTTGACTGATAAGTTAAGGAAAGGGGAAATAGCATTTATTGCGTATCTACAATTATGCAAGTCATCTCATTTTATTTAATACAACACCCTCAAAATAATAATTATTATTATTTTATGGATAAGGAAATTGAAGCTCAAAAAAGTTAAATGACTTGCCCAGAGCTTTAAAATGAGGACCTGGTGAACCTGGGATTCAAATACGTTTGTCCAACTCCAAAATCTATATTCTATTTGTTGCACCTTGCTGCCTACCCACAGTGTTTGGCCATGGCAATTGCATTAGCTTAGGGGTTTAATTTTATTCTACTTCCTCCTACATGATAGTTTGTCTTCTACTTTGTCTTATTGTCTTTTTTCTAGGTATTCTGATGTACAGCCAGAGTCCAGTCCACTAGTCTAGAACAAATTATTTGGCTTTTTCAGCCTCTTTTTTCTCATCTGTAAAATGGGGAATCGTATTACCCACCTTAGAGCATCGCGGTGGAATTAAAGTCTGCATAAACCACTTGGCAGACGTTAGGTACACAACACTTGATGGCTGTTGTAATCACTCAATGACCTCTCGCTTCCCTTGCTTGCCATCGTCACTAATTTCAGAACGAATCAGATGATGTGTTCTTCTCCTTCTCCTCTTGCGTCAGCCACATTAACTGAGACTTATTCTGACCATTTGTTTGAATTGTCTTCTCGGTACGTCTCCTATTGGCACCTATTGAATATATATTGCAGAGTGTTGTGAATATTAAATGAGATAACATGTAAGAGGCATAGCAATCAGCCAGTCAACAAGCAAACATTTATTAAGTATCTACTCTGTGCCAGTCATGGGGTATAACAGTGAAGCAGAGTCCCTGCCCTAAAGGAACTTGCATGATCATTTTCATTGCTTCTTTTTGGAGGTGGCAAAGATTAAATCTCTGATACTTTTGTAATATTACTGCTGCTGCCTTTTCAATACTGCTTTGCTTTGCTTCCGAGTTGGTTGATTGGTTGGTTGGTTTTCAGTATGTTCTAGGAGCCAATGAATTGGCTGGGAACTTGGAATCCTACTTTTGAACTCCCAGCAGCTCCCTGTCTGTTTTCACACAAATGGACTTGCCGATATCAATAAGATGATGCCTTCCGGTCTCAATATCTACGGTGTTGCAGGTCTGGGTGTGACTTGCTGCTGTGACTCCCTAGACAGCAGCAGAAGCTGGAGTTAAGAGCTCACTTTTCCTCCAGCATCTTCCACATCCCAGAACCTGAAGTTCTGTGCTTGGTGCAGTGCCTGAGAACTTCAGTAATTAGTGGTGCACTTGTCATGGTCACCAATGGCTGTCACGTTGCTAAATTCAATGCTCAGCTCTCAGTCCCCATCTTAGCTGACCCGTCAGTGGCACTTGCAGAGTTCTCCCTCTCTCCCTTCTCCCTCAAACACTTTCTTCACTTGGCTTCAAGGACACCACACTCTCCTGGTTTGTAGTTTCCTCCTCACCTCTAGGGAGGCGTCCACCATCTGACCTCCTCCCACTCCTGACCCGCCTGCCATCTACGCCTTCTCAGCTAAAAGCACCTTCACCCTTCCAGCTGCTCAGGCCAGAGCCCTTGCAGTCACACTTTACTCCCCTCTTTCCCTCACACCCCACATCAAATCCATTAGCAAATCTTGTTAGCTCGACCTTAAAATAGACCCAGAATCTGACCACTTCTCATCACCTCTGCTGCCACCACCCTGGTCCGAGCCACCATCATCTCTTGCCTGGATTATTATTATTATTTTTTTGTTTTTTAAAAAAGGAATTCCTTTATTTTTATTATTTATTTATTTATTTTTGGCTGTGTTGGGTCTTCGTTTCTGTGCGAGGGCTTTCTCTAGTTGCGGCAAGCGGGGGCCGCTCTTCATCGCGGTGCGCGGGCCTCTCACTATCGCGGCCTCTCTTGTTGCGGAGCACAGGCTCCAGACATGCAGGCTCAGTAATTGTGGCTCACGGGCCTCGTTGCCCCGCGGCATGTGGGATCTTCCCAGACCAGGGCTCGAACCCGCGTCCCCTGCATTGGCAGGCAGACTCTCAACCACTGCGCCACCAGGGAAGCCCCCCTGGATTATTTTAATAGCCTCCTAACTGGTCTCCCCACCTCGATCCCTGTGCCCCGCCCCCCGCCCCTAGTAAATTGTTCTTGACCACAATGGCCAGGTTCATTCTGCTAAAGTGTTAAGTCAGATCATGCCGCTCCTCCACTCAGAGCCCTCCAGTGGCAGATTGTGTCTCTCAGAGAAAAGCTGATGTTCTTAAAATGGCCCAAAAGCCCTGTGACCTCTCACAGCATCTCTTAGTACCGGTACTAGACAGTACTCTCCCTGCCCCTCTTCTGGCCTCCTTGCTCTTTCCTGACATTGCCAGGCCCACCCCACACAGGGCCTTTGCACTTGCTCTTCCTTCTGCTCTTTCATGGTCCTCTACCCTCCCCGCCGACCTCCTCCCCCCTGCCCCAGATGGCGGCACGATCTCCCCACTCACCTCCTTCAATCTCTTGTTCGCTTGTCTCCTGCTCAGTGGAAGCTCCCCTGACCGCCGTATTTAAAACTGCAGCCTTCCACACTCCCCAGCCTCTTCCTGCTTTGTGTTCTTCCACGGACCTACCATCTCCTAATAGAGTATGTGGTTCCTTCTTTGTTTCATTTTCACCTGCGTCCTCCGCTCTGATATAAGCAGTAGGAAGGCAGGGGGTTTATGTGTTTTGCCCACCATTCATCCCAAGCACCCAGCACAGTGCCTGGCACACAGTCAACCCTTAACAAATATTTGTCAAATGCATGACTGCCTGACATTTAACAAGTTCTTACTATGTACCAGACCCTGTGCTAACTGCCTTCCTGGAGTCTATAATTTCATCCTCTAGCAACACTGAGAGATAGACACTATTATTATTTTATAGATTAGGAAATGAAAATTTGGGCTAACTTGCCTGAGATCACGTGGTTAGAAAGTGATAGAGGTAGGGTTTGAACCCACCTAGCTAGCCTCCAGAGCCTGGGTGCCTGACCTCTTTGCTGCAGTGTATTTAAGCCTCAATGTGGAGCCTCTGCCTCCAGGGGGCCTTCCTGACCCCCAGCGCAGGCTGGGCCTGATGACTGGCCCACACCATTGGTGCTCACACAGCACCAGGCACCATCTCAGTCAGAGCTCTTCTAGGAGTCGGTCTGTATGTCTGCCTCTCCCTGTAGCTTGTGAGTTCTGCTAGGACAGTGCCTTATTCATGTTTGTCTTCCCAGCCTGGCATGGCACATGGTAGGTACCCAGTGAACATGGGTGTAGGAGGTTGGAGCTGCTGTGTCTTCCAGGCTCCATGGATTAATGGTGGCCGCCGGTGCTGAGCAGGAGCCCCGTGACCATCAGCCACATCTGACTTGCACAGGGTGGGGAGATGGGTCACACGCATGCAGTCTGCCTTCCTCCAAGCACAGAATAGACACTCAGTAACTTTTTGTTGGCTTGAGGACAGAATTACTTCCTTAAGGAATTGACTTGAACCCTTCAGGCCACACAAGGGGTGGGTGGTGGTGTCGGGATTTTTTAATGTCTCAAGAAGAAGCATTTGGAAGAGATGCATTTGGGCAAAGCTTGTTTTGCCAAGGTGCTCATGGAGGAGACTGCTGTGATATCTTGCTCTTCCTGGTTTAACTGAACAGAAACCCACTCTATCTTGATTGACACACTTTTGTGTCCTTTTTAAAAATTATATTGAAAGACAGTGCTTTTGCCTTCAGTGGCTAAGGATGCTATAGCACATATGGGCTCAGTATAGCAAGGCTGCTTGCAATTTGCGTACAGACAGCTGTATAAGAACTTGGACTAAGTCAAGGACATTCTTTGGATATTAGTACTTTTGTTACCTCTCAGACATACATATAACTTCTTGTAATTTGGCCTTTTATGTTAAAGGTGGAGCACCTACATTTAGGAACAGGATGGGTAGATAAGATTCCAGTTAACTGAGGGCTCTAATTAATGAATTGTAGTTGATTGGTTTTGTAAATAATGGAACCCTAAGGCAACTTTGTGTCCCGTGTTTACTCATCCTGTAAACCAGAAACAGTCACACCTCACTGTAACCAACCCTGAGCTCCCTCCAAATATTGTAGCTGTTCTACTACTTTACTAGTTGACAATTGTTCTAATAAGTGGACCTCTTTTAGTTCCCAGGGCTTAGGAAACTTCTGTTCTATTGAGAATGTTGCAGGGCTGCTATTTGTTGTAGCAAGGTTTGGCTCAAAGATAAGAAAATGGATGAGTGTAGCTGGGCGAAGTGCTTTGCTGAGAGGAGAAAAAGTTATTTTGAGTCACTGCACCTGCCTGTCTCCCTGGGCTGTGATGCAAAACACAATCCTTTCAAACAAAAGAATGTAGGAAGTGACAGTCCTTCAGCCTCACCAATGAATTCAAATCGGCTCCAAGAAAGCAGATTCAAATCAGCAACCCAAACCCCACCCAGAGCCAATTCTTTGTGAACAATAGCTGTAACCAATGCCTCACTGAACATTAGGTGATCAACTATTTTAAGTAGCATGGGTGCTTAACCCCAAAGTCAGGTTTAGTTAGTTAATTAATTTTATTCTGCCTTTTTATAAAGAAAGGACATGAGGGGTTTTATAATTTTAAATACAGTGAAAATGGAGAATTTTAAAAGGGACTGGAAGCTGGTTATGGCCAAGTAGGAAATGTTCTCAGTAATGTGGATTAAATAGTTTGAGCATGAAAGTTAACCCTGAGCTTCCTGGCCCCCAAGGCAAAAACAGAAATGGTGGGCCATGTGAGTTTCATCATCATTATCTGAAGGAGATGGAGAAGGAAAGCAGCTGAGCAGCTGCATTTAGTTTTGTTTTTTTTTTTCCTACGTTTTTAAAAATTATTTATTTATTTATTTATGGCTGTGTTGGGTCTCCGTTTCTGTGCGAGGGCTTTCTCTAGTTGTGGCAAGCGGGGGCCACTCTTCATCGCGGTGCGCGGGCCTCTCACTATCGCGGCCTCTCTTGTTGCGGAGCACAGGCTCCAGACGCGCAGGCTCAGTAGCTGTGGCTCACGGGCCCAGCTGCTCCGTGGCACGTGGGATCTTCCCAGACCAGGGCTCGAACCCGTGTCCCCTGCATTGGCAGGCAGATTCTCAACCACTGCGCCACCAAGGAAGCCCCCTGCATTTAGTTTTGTTTGAAGGAGCAAGCATGCACCTGGCATTACCTTGTTGGAAGATTAAATTTTGTAGATTCTCATGTAAGGCATTTGAGATACTTGCTCAGAGATGTCTTCAGCTGTAGTTTCGCAGGAGCAGAAATGGACCCTGTTTTACCACGAAACCATGAAAGCATAAATCAATGATGGTTCTTCCGAGGAGAGCAGTCACCTCATACTTAAGCTCCACATCTATGCCTAATTCTGTGTCACATTTATTTTTAACTTTAGTGCAGGGATGCGAGGTGGTTGCTCATAAAGAATTGACTTCCAGAAAGATGGATTCTAGAGACACAGCCAACACAGGTAATACAAACGAGTCAGCTTGAACAAACCACCAGAAAACCCTCACGTCTTCTTTTTCCACTGGTTGCTCTATACTGTATTTACCCCTGTGTGATGCTGTCATGAGAGAGAATGAAATAACCAGGAGAGTCTTCGGGCGAAGGAGACACAACGAATAGCACTGACATCATGCGCTGAGAGGAGCTTCAGCTGTTGGAAATTCCCAGTGTGCACATTTTGGCATTTCTACCTAGAGTGTGGACTTCCTGGGACAGTGGAAGAAAGCCCACCCTGCTCTCTGTAGTAAGAGTGTCCCTGCCCAAAGGCAAGTATCCTGGTCATTAGCTTTCCCAAACTGGCCCAGTGCCAATGTTTGACTTTGTATACAAAGGCAGCTTTTCTGATACACATTTGCAGGAGATTCAATTAGTTTGTTTTCTTGCCTTCTCACATCTGGTTCTTTGGAACCATCTGCAAACGTCTGCATTGCAAGTGCAAGTGATTAGCACCAGAGTGACCCCTATCGCTCCTGTAGGCCATTTCAGGGTGGGGGGGGCGCTTCCAGCTTCTCTGGATCGATCACCAACGTGCCTCACAAGGGAGTAGGTACAGAGGTGAATGCAGCCATTCCATCTGCTGGTTCCAACCCTCTAAATGAGAAAGTTTCCACTTGGGGACAGCCCAGGGATGGATTCCTTCTGGCTGTGCACCCTTTGGAAGACACAGGTTTCTTCCAGGGTGCCAAGTGAATGGCAGGAGTGATGAGTAACGGTCTTCTCTAGCACGGCGAGCTGCTTTATGGGCAACAGAGGGCATGAGTAGGCAGTGGGAAGCAAGGGGCTGGGGCTCTCCCCTTATGGGAGGGACATTAAGCCAATGTCAAGTCAAAGGACAGGAAGAGAGCTCCCCAACTTCCCCAGTTTATTAAACTAGTGCATTCTGAGGCACCCAGTTTAGTTCTGAGCATGGCAGCCGTGGGGTTTTCCCTGTCTGGGTGAGACAAGTGATTCAGCTCTTTGGCTAATTCCCTTTCTCGGCTTTTGGCTCTAAGAATTGACTTTGCAGTAGAAAAAACACTTCTGAGAAATAGGCATCACTTAGCTGAGCCACTTGCAAGGCAGCCAGACATCCATGAAGAAATCCTCTAGGCTCCCCAAGAGGTCTAGAAAGTAACAGTAGTAAAAAATATAATAACAGCCATTGCTTATATAGCACTTACTATATACCAGCTTCTGTTCTAAGCCCTTCCCTTACACTTACTCATTTGATGCTCTTAAGAGCCCTATGAGTTTGGTGGTGTTGTTATCCTCATTTACAGGTGAGGAACTTTGGAAACAGAGAGGTATAGTAACTCATCCAAGGTCACACAGTGGTGAGACAATGTCTGCTGAACACAGGATACTAAGAAAGTGTCATGAGAAAGAGTGGTTTGAGGTAATGGTCTGGGTAGTCTGTAGCCAGCCTGGTGAGGCCTGAGGCTCTTGAATCTTCTTTGGATCCAGGAGCCCTCTGAGAATAAGTTGAAAGCATACACCTTCTTCCTAGAAATATGTACATATGCATTATCATAGAAAAAATTCCAATGTAGCTGCTTTACTTGAGGAATTGCAACTCAGTGACTGTTTAACAAGGAATAGTATCACTTTTCCGGATATTTGCTGCCCGTGGTGCTACCCTCTTTTCTGCAGGTAAGCTTCTGTTGATGAGCAACCAGGAGGACTTCTCGGTCTGTCCCCATAACATTAGTCATTTGCATTTATAAAACAGTCTTTTGTACACTTTACATATGTACAGTTTTATTTGTCAATTATACCTCAATAAAGCCGGGGCGGGGGGAGGAAATGGTCTCATTTAAGTTGTTAAGCCTTAATATTAACAATGTTATTTAAGTTCTGTCCATTTAAAAACTTCGATCTTGTATTCACTTCCAAACTTCCCTCCTCCTCCCAGGCCCATGAGGCTCCTTTCCGCCTAAGGGGTGTGTGTGTGTGTGTGTGTGTGTGTGTGTGTGTGTGTGTGTTGGGTGAGGTGTGTCTGCTCTCACTCAGCCCCTCCATCCTTCTTGGTTACTCCCGCACTGATCTTTGATTGGGTTCAGGTCAGAGGAGGCACCTGCTAAGGGCCCAGCTGCAAGAGCCTCAATGTCAACATCACTGTCAAGTGGCATATTGAGGGATGTGTGTGTTGGGGGCACTGTCCATACAGAATTTAAATGCAATCATAAAACTGACAAAAGCCAGTCTACGTTTATCCTCACTATGCCCAGAAAATACTAAACAACGTAAGTGACAAAATACTTCTTCCCGCCTAAGCAGACCAACCCCCTTGGTATGCCATGATGTCAAGCGACTTTGCCAGACCTTGGCAGTCCCTTGAGACCGGTATCTTCAGGCTGACGCCCAGCCAGAAGCACCTGCTCTTCATGCCTCTGTGCCCAGTGCAGCCTGCCTCCTCATCTCCAGCAAACCTGCAGCCTCCCAGCTCATCTTACCCTCCACAGCCCCAACTCCGGCACCTGCAGGTCCTGGTTGTGGGCAGGAACTTGGGGTTGGAGGGAGTGTTCTTGCCCTCTCTTGACTATACCACTCCAGTAGCATCAGGGCAGTCCGGTGGCTCTGTGGGCATCAAATAGGCAATGAAGTGTCAATCTCCTCATTGTGCAGATACCAACAGATTTTTATCCACTCTTATCCCTGTTCGAACTAGTCAAAGTCCCACTCTTCCCCCTCCATCCCCAGGGAGAGGAAGGATAGAATAACTTCTTTTCACAAACACTCTCCTTCCCCAAGAAGCATCTCCCCACTCACCCTAAACCATCAGCTTTATATTGACCAGGGTGGTGGAGAGAAGGGGGTGTGTCCTTGGTTCTTCCAAGTGTTACCCCTTGTCAGGCCTGGTGGGAAGGTGGCTTGCTTCCAAGCTGGTAGCTCATGGACTTCGCTACATGGTATTGGGTTGGCCAAAAAGTTCGCTCGGGTTTTTCTGAAACATCTTATGGAAAAACACAAATGAACTTTTTGGTCAACACAATATATCCAGTTCCTTTGGTTCTCAGTTCCAGTCACAGTTTTGGGAAATCAGAAACAACTTCTCTCAGCATCTCAGGCCACCATACTGTAGTTGTATAAAATTTCAGGGGATTCTCAGACCAATGCCAAGACGACACAGCTGTTAGAATTACCTGGCAAGGATTTTAAAGTAGTCATCATGAAAATGCTTCAACAAGCAATGACAAACATGCATGAGACAAATAAAAAACTAGAAAACCTCAGCAGAGAAACAGAAGTTATAAAGAAGAATCAAGCAGAATTTTTAGAACTGAAAAATACAGTAACCAAAATTTTAAAACTCAGTCAATGGGCTTAAGAGAAGAGTAGAGAGGACAGATGAAAGAATTAGGAACTTGAAGGTAAAAAAATAGAAATTCCCAAATCTGAACAATAAAGAGAAATAGACTGAAAAAAATAGAGCCACAGGGACCTATGAGACTATAACAAAAGAACATTTGTGTCATTGGAGTCTCAGGAAAGGAGAAAGAGACTGAAGCTTAAAATGTGTTTGAAGTAACAATGGATGAAAACTTCCCAAACTTGGCAAAAGACACTGATTCAAGAAGCTGAGAAAATCCCAGACAGGATAATCCTAAAGAAATCCATGCCAAGACACATAATCAAGCTTCTAAAAATTAAAGAAAAGAAAATCTTGCAAGTATCAAAATAGAAATGATACCTTACCTATAGGAGGTAAACAATTCAAATGGTAGTATATTTCTCAACAGAAACCATGGACGCCTGAAGGAAGTGATATAACATTTTTTTAAGTGCTGAAAGAAAAGAACTGTCAACCCAGAATACTGTAACCAGTGTTATAGAAAATATCCTTCAGGACTGATAAACATAAATCAAGACATTTGTAGATGAAGGAAAAACTAAGAGGATTTGTCTCCAGAATTTGTCTACTCTAAGAAATGGCTAACGGAAGTTCTAGAAACAGAAAGGAAATGATTAAAGAAGGAATCTCTGAACATCAGAAAGGAAGAAAGAACAAAGGAAGGAGTAAAACTATGGGTAAATACAATAGCGCTTCCTTCTTTTAAGTTTTCTAAATAATATTTGATTGTTGAATCAAAAATCGTAGCACTGTCTGATGTGGTTCTCAATATATATAGAAGAATTATTTAAGACAATTACTTAAATAATTGTAATGGGAGAGGGTATAAATGGGAGAGGGTAAAAGACACTGAGAAGAGCACAGTATCATGTCTGTGTTATTCTTGCCCCAAATGCATGACCTTAATCTAATCATGAGAAAATATCAGAGAAATCAAAATTGTAGAACATTCTACAAAATAACTGACCAGTACTCTTCAAAAGTGTCAAGGTCACAAAAAACAGAGGAACTGAATCACATTGGAAAAATATAAAGAGATACCACAACCAAATGCAATGTGAGATCCTAAATTGGATTTCTAAAATATTTCTTTCTTTAAAAAAATTCTGTTAAAATGATAACAGCAGAGTACATAAAGTACTCTAATCTTAAATATATTACATAATGATTCTTTATATATGGACAAAACTGTGTAACCACCACTCAGATCAAGACATATAATATTTCCAAAAGGAAAGATAAAACATAAGATTCGTTTGTGTCCTTTCCCTG
The DNA here is from genome assembly GCF_965194805.1 of Balaenoptera borealis. Taxonomy (NCBI): domain Eukaryota; kingdom Metazoa; phylum Chordata; class Mammalia; order Artiodactyla; family Balaenopteridae; genus Balaenoptera; species Balaenoptera borealis. The sequence goes on along the minus strand of NC_138879.1, from coordinate 44,728,076 downwards.
TCTGTCCCCTCCCACAGAGGCAACCACTATTCTGACTTCTATCATCAACAATTAGTTTTTCCTGTTCTTGAACTTCATATAAATGGAATCACATAGCAGGTACTCTTTTGTGTCTTGCTTCTTCCATTTAACATAATATCCGTGAGATTCATTTATGTCATTTTGTAAACTCAAGTTTGTTTTTATGCTGAGTAGTATTCCATTATATGACTACCCTATAATTAGTTAATTAATTCTGTTTATGGGCATTTGGCTTGTTTCTAGTGTTTGACTACTATGAATAAAGCTCCTATAAACATTTTTGTATTGTGTATTTTTTTTCACACTTGAACTTATTTCTTTGGGTTAATATGTAGGAATGGAATTTCTGGGCCATATTTTTAGCTTTATAGATACTGCCAGGCAGGTTCCCAAAGTTGTACCAATTTACATTCCCTCCAGCAATGTAGGAGAGTTTGTCGTTCCATGTCCTTGCTAACACTTGGTATTCTTAGTCTTTTGTTTTAGCTGTTCTTGTGGGTATGACCCTCCTTTTACGTATTTTCACACCATCACCGCAATCCATCTACTGAACTTTTCATTTTCCCAGACTGAAATTCTGTGCCCATTAAACAGTAACTCCTCATTCCTCCCTCCCCCGAGCCTCAGCAACCACCATTCTACTATCTGTTTCTATGAATTTGACTACTTCTAGGTGCCTCACATAAGTGAACTCATACAGTTTTTGTCCTTTCGCGGCTGGCTTATTTCACTTAGCATCATGTCTTCAAGGTTCATCCATGTTGTAGCATGTGTCAGAATTCGTTTCAAAGGCTGAATAATATTCCCTTGTAAGTACATACTACATTTGTTTATCCATCTGTCAATGGATACTTGTGAATAATGCTGCTATGAACATGGGTGTACAATATCTGTTTGAGACCCTGCTTTCAATTCTTTTGGGTATATACCCAGAAGTAGAATTGCTAGATCGCATGGTAATTCTATGTTTAACTTTTTGAGGAACTGCCATGCTTTTATCCACGGTGGCTGCGCCTTTTTATATTCCCACCAGCAATATACAAGGATTGTGATTTTTCCACATCTTCACCAACCCTTGTTATTATCTGTTTGTTTTATTCTATTTTATTTTTTAATAATAGCCGTCATCCTAATGGGTGTGAAGTGGTATTTCATTGTGGTTTTGATTTGCATTTCTCTAATAATTAGTGATATTGCTCATCTTTTCATGTTCTTATTGGCCACTGTAAATCTTCTTTGGAGAAATGTATATTCAAGTCGCTTGCCCATTTTTAAATTGTGTTGTGTATTTTTTGGTTGTTAAGCTATGGAAGATATATTAGTCCCTTATCATTAGTCAGAAAAGATTAGAAATGCAGGTAACCACATAACACACACACACACACACACACACACACACAGTCAGATGGTCTCCAACTTATGATGGTTTGACTTAATTTTTCGACTTGCGATGGTGTGAAAGCGATACACATTCAGTAGAAAATATACCTCGAATTTTGAATTTTGATCTTTTCCAGGATAGCAATATGTAGGACAGTACTTTCTCATGATGCTGGCAGCAGCAGCTAGCCACAGGTCCCGGTCAGCCACGCGATCACGAAGGCAAACAACCGATAACACTTACAACCACTCTGTACCCAGACAACCACACTGTTTGCTTTCAGTACAACATTCAATCAATAACATGAGACAGTCAACATTTTATTATAAAATAAGTTTTGTGTTAGATGATTTTGCCTGATGGTAGGTTAATGTAAGTGTTCTGGACACATTTAAGGTGGGCTAAGCTATGATGTTCAGTAGGTTAGGTGTGTTAAATGCATTTTCGACTTGTGATATTTTCAAATTACAGTTGGTTTATCAGGATGTAACCCCTTGTAAGTCAAGGAAGATCTGTATATATATATATATATATATATATATATTCCATAAGGATCAGAAATAGGATTTGCTGCAATTATTTTCTCCCATTCCATGGATTTCCTTTCACTCTGTTGATAGTGTCCTTTGACCCACAAAAGTTTTAACCTTTGATGAATTCCAGTTTATCTACTTTTTCTTTTGTTGCTTGTGCTTTTGCTGTCATATCCAAGAAATCATTGCCAAATGCAATGTCATGAAGCTTTCCCTCTATGTTTTCACCTAAGAATCTTGTAAATTTAGCTCTTACATTTAGGTCTTTGATCCATTTAGAGTTATTTTTTAAATGAGGTATAAGATAAGGACCCAACTTCATTCTTTTGCATGGGGATATCCAGTTTTACCAACACCATTTGATGAAGAGACTGTCCTTTAACCCTTGAATGGTCTTGGCATCCTTGTTGAAAATAATTTGACCATATATGCCTCCGTGGGCTGTCTTGAACCTTCATACCCCCTGCTCCATTTTCCACACAATAGATCCTAAAATATTGTAGACAGCTATTGTGACCCCCAGAACGGTCCTTAGATGCATCAACCATCTTTTGATAAAATTCTTCCATTTCACCCACAGTGCCTAAGTGGTGTTTTTTAGGTTGAATTGATGAATTCATTAATGAATAAATATGACATGGTATCAACTTTCCTAATGATCTTGGTCATCCTTCTTTGGACATGCCCCAGTGTCCCAATGTCCTTAAAAATGTGGTTTCCTGAACTGGACACAAGGTTTAATATGAGGATGAGCCATCTTTAGGCCAAAGGTTGTCACCTCCTATTTTCAGGACATTCTGCTTCTCTTCATGAAGCTAAGAGTTGTGTTAGTATTTTTGGCAGATGTGTCTGTCCACTGTTGACTCATACGGGGCTTATGATCTGCAAAAACACCCCATGATATATTAAAAGAATGGTTATTGCTATTTTCCCCACTTGATTATAAAAGAGCGGGACTTTGGGGAAATGTAGAAAGGTAAAAAGAAAAAAAAGGAATCAATCATTAACATGTTTATCATTCATTCTACCTCCTTATCTATTTGTGTGTGTTTAACTTTTTAAAAAAAAATTCAGATCATATATTTTATGTCATTACATATTCTTCAAAACCTCACTTTATAATAAAGCTATATAAGATCATAATGACTATATAAAATTCCTTCATTTAGTGTGTATTTACCTTAATATTCTATTATATGAATTATGAACCATTTCGCTATTGTTGGATATTTCAGTTGTTTTCACTACTGGTATAAATAATGCCATGGTGAACATCTTGGTACATAACTCTTTTTTAATCTCTCTGAATATAAATTGGACTTCACGATTTATCCACCAGATTTTACTGTCTCCCAGCATTCAACTCATTTGTGGCTGGTTTTACTTGATTCTTTCATCTTTGTCAAAATCTCTATGAACCTTAGTTTTCTCTCTTAATATATTAGACGTTCTTCTCAGGTTTGAGTCAATATAAGCAGGTGTTAGATCTTCACTTGAGTCTTTACTAAAAATATTGAAGAGGGCAAGGCCATACACAGAGTTGTGTAGCTTCCCATTAGAGAGAACTTTCCCTCTGTTGACATTAACCACTTAAGGGGAAGGGGAGTTACATTTTATTATTATTACATTTTGACATGTTAGAAACTGACATTAAGAGAGGTTATATCTCTTAGCAGCATTATTTACAATAGCCAAAATATGGAGGCAACTTAAATGTCCATCAACATGTGAATAGATAAAGAGGATGTGGTGTATGTATACACAATGGAATACTGCTCAGCAATAAAAAAATAATGAAATTTTGCTATTTGCAACAACATGGATGGACTTGGAGGGTATTACGCTTAGTGAAATAAGTCAGAGAAAGACAAATACTATATGTTATCACTTATATGTGGAATCTAAAAAATAAAACAAACTAATGAACATAAAAAAGAAACAGACTCACAGATATAGAGAACAAACTAGTGGTTATCGGTGGGGAGAGGGAAAGGGAGAGGGCAAGATAGGGATAGGAGATTAAGAGATACAAACTACTATGTATAAAATAAATAAGCTACAAGGATAAATTGTACAGCACAGGGAATATAGCCAATATTTAACAATAATTATAAACTTTAAAGTATAATCTTTAAAAATTGTGAATCGCTATGTTGTACACCTGAAACTAATATAATATTGTAAATCAACTATACCTCAATAAAAAACAAATAAAAAAACAAAAAACAAACAACAAAATTAAGTTAATAAGAATTTGGAATAAAAATGGAAATTATATGCAAAAGAGAGAGAGAGAGAGAGAGAGAGAGGTTATAGCACACAAACTCAAGTCTGACTGGAGTCAAAGCCCACTTTAGTCATATGCCACATTTAGCTTTATAATTAGTCTTAATAAGGCGATATCTGGTAATATTAGTCTCTAATTTTTCTTTTCTTCTTCATGATTATCTTGGCCAGAGGTCAGCAAACTATGGCCCACAGGGCAAATTTAGCCCACTGCCTGTTTTGTAAATAAAAGTTTATTGGAACCCAGACATGCCCATTTGTCTATGTATTGTCTTTGGTTACTTTACGTAGAATTGAAAAGTTGTGACAGAGACCGAATGACCTGTAAGTCTAAAATATGTACTATCTGGCCCTTTACAGAAAAAGTTTTCCAACCCCTACTCCTGGCTATTCTAGGTCCTTTGCATATCTATATTTTAAAAATCCTGCTGGGATTTTGATTGAGATTGCACCGACTCTTTAGGTCAGTATCATCTTGCAATACTGAGTCTGCCAATACATGAATATTGTGGCTCTCTCCAGTTATTTATGTCTTCTTTAATTCCTCTTAGCAATGTTTTATGGTTTTAGTGTAGCTCTTGTGCATCTTTTAATAGATTTATCCCTAGTTATCTGATGTTTTTTGATACCATTATAAATGGCATTTTTAAACTTTTTATTTTAAAATAATTTCAGACCTAAAGAAATGTTGAAAAATTACTACAAATAATTCTACATACCCTTCACCCAGATTCCCTAAATGCTAACATTTTGCTACATTTGCTTTACTATTCCCTCTCCTCTTTCTCTCTCACACACACTGACACACACACAGACACATTATTGGTAGATGGTAATTTTTTTTTTTTAATTTGATGCAGTCCACTTTATTGAATTTTTTTCTTTCATAGATTGTACTTTTCTCTTGTTGCAGAGCATGGGCTCTAGGCACGTGGGCTTCAGTAGTTGTGGCTCGTGGGCTCTAGAGCACAGGCTCAGTAGTTGTGGCACACGGGCTTAGTTGCTCCGCGGCATGTGGGATCTTCCGGGACCAGGGCTCGAACCCATGTCCCCTGCATTGGCAGGCGGATTCTTAACCACTGCGCCACCAGGGAAGCCCACAAGTAGATGGTAATTTTAAAATCTTATTTTTCAATGTTGCTAATATATAGAAATAAAACTGATGTTTTATACTGATCTTAGCTAGTGACTTTGCTAAATTCACTTGTTAATTTTAGTAATGAATTTTTTGACTTTTCTATGTATAAAGTTATGCCATCTGTGAAAAATGACAGTTTTATGGCTTCCTTTCTAATCTTATTTCTTTTTCTTGAATTATTGCATTGGCTAGGACCTCTGGTAAAGAGTTGAATATAAGTGGTGATAGTCAACATTTCTGTCTTGTTCTCAAACTCAGGAGAAAAGTGTTCAATATTCTACCACTAAATTGGATGTTAGCAATAAGTATTTTGTTGCTATTATGATAAAGGACATCAGCAAAGTACCTACAAAACCCAAACGCCCATCAAATAAATTTACATAGTGATGAAAAAGAATGAGTTACTGCTACATTTAATAATACAGTGAATCACATAGATAAAACAATGAGCCAAGAACACCAGAAACAAGAGTATATTCTGTATCATTCCACTTCCATGAAGTTCAAGAACAGGTGAAACTAATCAGAATAGTGGTTCCTGAAGCAGGGGATTGACAAGGAAAGGATATGAAGGATCCTTCTGGGGAGCTGGAAATGTGTTATATCTTGATCTGAGTGGTAGGTGTATAGGTATATATATGTAAAAATTAATTGGGCAGTATACATATAACTAATGCATTTTTTAAAAAACATCTATAACTAATGCATTTTTAATAAAAAATTTAAATTTCTGCTTAAATAGAAAATTCAAGATTTTATGTGTTTTGCACAAAACTACATCGTGTTTCCATCAATAGAAGCTATTGTTATCAGCTGTCCCACACTCCCCCAGCTTATTTATCTATGAAGCCCTCAAGAGGGGTTTTATCAAACATCCTTTGGGAGATCCCATCACTCTATGTCTGTGATAGTGCTTCTCAAACGTTTTATTTTGCCCATGCCCTGTGCAATGATTATTTGTTCCAGTTTTTAAAATAGCTCTACCAGACAAGGGGATTTGGTGGAAATTCCCTCTGGAAACTGTGTGGGGTGCCTGCCCACACAGCTTGAGAATCATTGGTCCCCTGATGGGATAATTTTTTTTGAAAAAATTAAAAGGACTTTCTTCCAATGACTTGTTCTTAGTGAATTTGCTTTGGTCCCTAGAGGTCAAGGCACTAATAGATCATCTGTTCAATATCCAGTTTAGAATTTTTCCAGGGTTGGGCATTAAGCTTCCTGGTGGTGAGAATTACCACCTGCTCTAATTACATCATAAACTCTAGTAAAACCTTATCTGGATTTTTACTTACTTTGGCAAATTCCCCTTTTTTGCTTAAGCCAGTTTAAGTTTGTCTATCTGCTGTTTGCAACTCAAAACATTCTAACTGATTAAGAATGGAAACTAACCCTGAGATATTACCCACTGAAATTTAAATCTTAAAACAGCCAAATGAAGTAGATGCTACTCTGCCAACTTATAGATGAGGAAGCTGAGGTTCTGAGAGAGCAGATGACCTGCTGAACCAGCGGAGTCAAGATTTGAATTCAGGGCTTCCCTGGTGGCGCAGTGGTTGAGAATCTGCCTGCCAATGCAGGGGACGCGGGTTTGAGCCCTGGTCTGGGAAGATCCCACATGCCGCGGAGCAACTAGGCCCGTGAGCCACAACTACTGAGCCTGCGCGTCTGGAGCCTGTGCTCCGCAACAAGAGAGGCCGCGATAGTGAGAGGCCCACGCACCGCGATGAAGAGTGGCCCCCGCTCGCCACAACTAGAGAAAGCCCTCGCACAGAAACGAAGACCCAACACAGCCAAACAATAAATATAAAAAAAAAAAAAATTAATTAATTAAAAAAAAAAAAAGATTTGAATTCAGATCCCAGTCTCACCTCAGTGCTCATGTTCTTTCCACAACTCATTATCTCCCTCTTAACCACCATGCCCAAATATGTTCTACACTTTGTGATTTGAAGACATTCTCTTTGATGGAGACTGGCATGAAAACAGATGTTGAATAGTTCTACTTTCTTCTAATCATTCCTGTCCTTTAATGTAGCATAGCATGTCCAGAGCTATTTTCCATGGAACCCTAATGTTTCTCTAGGTGTTAATATGTATGCCATGAAAAACAAAATTGTTTAATGGTCAAATGACTTGGGAAATGCTACTCCATCTTAAGAGTCACGGGTGGATTAGCACTTTAAAGGCTCTGATGAAGCCTGCAGCAAATAACCTGCTTAATTTCACTTAATCAGCATTTCTCAAACTTATTGGTCACAAAACCCAGTGTTGGCGGAACATTTATTAAAATTTTGGTGAGACATTGTTCATTGGAACAGAGTTTGGGAAATGCTGATGTAATGGACCAAACCCTAAGCTTGGTATCAGAGAATCCATTGTCTAACCCTTACAAAGTCTATTTATCTAAACTTTAGTGTATCAAAGTAAAATAGGCCAATAGTCACATCCTGCCTTGCACAGTACTATTAGAATTCAAATAAGATACAGGAGCCATAATAGCTAACATCTGCTATGTGTTTGTTCTGTGCTTAAACAATAATACCTTAATTCATTTAATTCTCACTATATCCTATATGGTAGATTCTGTCATTGTACATGGGGGAATTCATGCTCTAGAGGGTCTCACAGTCTCTAAGTGGAAAAACCAGGATTTGATCCCAGATAGCCTGGGCCCAGACCAGTAACCACTGCCCAGTCCTGCCTCTCATCTCTTATGCTCTGACAGTGACCAGGAGGCGCTTTGACAGTTCTTAGTGTATTTTCTAACCTTCTGCCCCTTCTGCACGTCTTGCTTCTGCCTTGGAGTTCGTTCTCTGAACTCCTACACCGTACTGGAAGAGCTGCTGGAAATCCCATGTTGGTACACCACTGCATTTCCACCCAGGGTGTGGGCACGACCTAAAGACAACATGTTCTCACCACAGCCTGTGGAGGAAGTGATGGAGGAGGGAGCATCAGGCACGGTGAACAGACTTGGTTTGCTGCCTGTGGGCACCACAGTCTGGCCAGCAGGAACCCTCTAGAGCCTGTGCTTGCTTCTTGCTCTGGAACAGCTCTGAACTCTGAACTGGCTTTTCAAGAACCAATGCCCGTCTAATACTCTGTTCCCTCCGTCCTTCCCTCTCTCTCTTCCTTTCTTAATTTAATTTTTTTTAAATTTTAAATTTTAGACAAAATTCATGCAGGGTAAAAAAAACCCAACAGTATCAAAGAATATAGAATAATAATTAAGTCTTACTCCCAACCCTGATTCTCCCTCACACCCAGTTTCCCTTCCCAGAGGCAACCACTGTGCCAGTTTCTTCCCAAAATATGTAATGCATGAAAGTATGGATGTATTGCTCCCCCATTGTTTTTTCACAAGTCATATGATACTATTACATCTTGCTTTTTTTGCTCTTTGTAACAGCTGCTGAGGACTCCATCAGTTTACTTAATGTAATCTATTTACTGTAGACTTGTCTGGCCACATTGTCTGGCTTATTTGGCCTTGTGCATGGTAGTCAGGTAGGGGTCTACACAGGTGTCTGCATGCTCACCTTCCCAGATACCTGCCTGAATGTGGAGGGAGGCAGCTTCAAACCTGGACCTTTTGAAGGACACCAGAGGGTCTGAGGGGAATGACTGACCCCAAGTGCTGGAAGGAGGATGATATATATTTTCCTGGGTGGTTATCAAATCTGGATGTGACCGAATCTCTGTAGACAGCCTCTTTTCTCATCCTGGAAAGCTGAGCTCAGCACTTCAGCATGCCTCGGAGGTGGGCACATCACAGCCTAGTAATAAGAACTGGGTTCTTTACAATACTTAGGTGGAGAGATGGAGAACAGGTGTTCCACTACACGCCACACAGCCATCTTCATAATGGTCCCCAACTCCATTTCCGACGCTCATCCCCATTCCTGCACAATCTCACTCACTTCCTCTTCCACTGCCTCTTCCTCTCAGGCTCTCTTTCTTCCCTTTCTAGAGCAATTTGTCTCTTTCCCTTTACACCTTCACACCCCCTACCAGCCTGCACAGCAAAGTTTCTCAAAGTGTGGTCTCCAGATCTTCTGTATCAGATTCACCTGCAGGGCTTGTTGACAATGCCACCTAGGACCTGAAAGAACTAGAAATTGGGGGAAGAAGGGCCAGGAATCAGCATCACTAGCAAGCTCCCAGCTCATTGATAGTTGTCCTAAAGTTTGAGGACTAGATGTGGAAGGTTGCCTTTGGCACCATCAGTTGGATCCACATAGTTGGAGCCAGGCTGATGAGATCCAGTGGTACTAAGCATGGTGGCCTGTGGCTATAAATGCCACTATCCTGGCATGCTCCAGTCAGCAAGGGGCCATGGTGTGGCCGCACTAATAGTGAATTCAGTCTCTGGGATGAAGGAGGAAATCCCCCTCAATGTGCTTTGCACATAGTAGACCCTGCTTAGAGGCCAGCATTTTTTCCCTTTTGAAAATTGAAGAGAAGTTATATGTAGTAAAGTGCACAAAATCGAATGGTGCAGCTTGATGGGTTTTTGCATAATGACACACCTGTGGACCTCCACCCCATCAAGAGATAGAGCACAGGCTCCCTCCTGCTTCCTTCCTCGTACCCTTCTGCCCAGAGGTAGCCACGATATTGACCTCCATCACCAGAGATTAATTTTGCCTGTTTTTGAGCTTTATCTAAACAGAATCGTACAGGGTGCGCTCTTGTGTTTGGCTTCTTTTACTCAACATTTTGTCTGTGAGATTCATTCATGTTGTTGCGTGTAGTAGTCTTTTTCATTGCTGTGTGCTAGGGGTCAGCAAACTGTTTCTATAAAGGGTCAGATAGTAAGCATTTTCAGCTATGCAGACCATACAGTCTCTTTTACAACTACTCAGCTCCACCATTGTGACTCAAATGCAGTCATGGACAACACACACACATACACACACACACACACACCACACCAGGCTACAGGTTGGCCTGTGGGTCACAGTCTGCCCAGCCTTGCTGTGTGAACTTTCATTATATGAATATATCACAATTTATTTCGTTATTCATTCTCCTGTTATGGGCATTTAGGTTACTTTGGGATACCATGATTAGCACTGCCGTTTGGTGAACATACGCACTCATTTTGTGGAGTGGAAGGAGCGGAATTGTTAGGTCGTAAGACTGGCATCCGTGTAGCTTTGGTGGATATCGCCAAACAGTGTTCCAGCATTGTTGTACCAACTTGCACTCGGTCAGTAGAGTTTCTTTACATCCTCAGTAACACTTGATATTGTCAGGTTTTTTTAGTTACAGCCATTTGGGTGGGTATGTCATGGTATCTCCTTGCGGATTTTAATTTACATTTCCTTGGTGACTAATGATGTTGAGCACCTTTTAAAATGGTGTTTTTGGCCATGTGAATATTCTTTTTTGTGAAGTAAAAATTTTCTGCTATTTTTAATAATTGAATTATTTGTCTTTTTCTTGTTGATTTATAGAAGTTTGTTATATATTTTGGATACAACTCCTTTGTTAGTTATAAGTATGGCAACTATCTTCTTTTAGTTTATGGCTAGCCTTTTTACTTTTTTTTTTTTTGCTTTTTAATTCTTTTTTAAAAATATTTATTTATTTATTTATTTATGGCTGTGCTGGGTCTTCGTTTCTGTGCGAGGGCTTTCTCTAGTTGCGGCAAGCGAGGGCCACTCTTCATCGTGGTGCGCGGGCCTCTCACTATCGCGGCCTCTCTTGTTGCGGAGCACAGGCTCCAGACGCGCAGGCTCAGTAGTTGTGGCTCACGGGCCTGGTTGCTCCGCGGCATGTGGGATCTTCCCAGACCAGGGCTCGAACCCGTGTCCCCTGCATTGGCAGGTAGATTCTCAACCATGCGCCACCAGGGAAGCCCTACTTTCTTTTTTTTTTAAACTTTGGGTTTATTTATTTATTTATTTATTTATGGCTGTGTTGGGTCTTCGTTTCTGTGTGAGGGCTTTCTCTAGTTGCAGCAAGTGGGGGCCACTCTTCATCGCGGTGCGCGGGCCTCTCATTATCGCGGACTCTCTTGTTGCGGAGCACAGGCTCCAGACGCGCAGGCTCAGTAATTGTGGCTCACGGGCCTAGTTGCTCCGCGGCATGTGGGATCTTCCCAGACCAGGGCTCGAACCCGTGTCCCCTGCCTTGGCAGGCAGATTCTCAACCACTGCGCCACCAGGGAAGCCCTACTTTCTTAATAATGTCTTTTGATGAACAGAAGTTTTAAGTTTTAATGAGGTCCAATTTATCAACTTTTTCCTTTTACAGTTAGTGCTTTTTGTGTTCTGCTTCAGAAATCTTTGCCTGCCCCAAGGTCATGAAGATATCATCCTGTGTTTTCTTCTAGAAGCTTTATTGTTTTACCTTTTCACCTATAGGCCTGCAATTCATTTTGAATTAATTTTTGTGTTTGATATGAGGTAGGAGTCAAAGTTCATTATATTCCATGTGGAAACCCAACTGTTCCAGTACCAGTTAGTGAAAAGACCATACTTTCCACCCAGAGTAGGAGACCTGCACTTAATCTGGTGATCTAGTCTTTAAAAGGGATCTGGGCACCTGTAGAGTGTTCAGATCAGAGGAGGGTCTCTGAACTACGCCTCAGAAGAAAGAAATGAAGGAGCGGGGAGTCTAGATGCTCTGTGCTGGAATAGTATGGAGCCATCAACTCTAAAATGGACAGGACATACAGGGAAAAAAGGTTGGTCATTTCCACTTGTGAAATTCTGTCACCATCATGCTTAGAAGGTTGTTGCACCAGGCCAAGATTTTTTTAGGTGTTGCTGGCAAACAAGATTTCCAAGAAATTACCTTCGGAAAAAAGAAGCCGGCTTTGCATTTTTAAATATTTTCATTACTCTTCATATTGCCCAGGCCAAGTTTTTGCTTCCAGAGGAGAACAGGCTTTAAACTGTGAAAGACTAAGTAAACCAGTACTGGCAGCAGCAGTAATCAGGGAAAGTCCTGCATATTTTGAGACCCAAACTGTTTATTTCTGTAAGTGAAAGAGAAAGTGTCCCGGGCTAAGTTTCTGCAAACATCAGACTGAGGACTAATATTTCCCAGACGGATGACTACTGTCCAGAGCTTTCCTGGACCACTCCCCCGGGCCTTCTCCCTGGCTACGTGAGCCCCAGCAGCCACTCTGCCATCTGCAAGGGACAAGAAAGCTGCTGTTGTATACTTCACTCTGACACCCTGAGCCAGGGGCACAAGGGTGCTTGTTATTTCTCACCATTTTCAGAGTGTATGGGATTTGCATCTGGCTGGTGAGCACGGAGCCAGGGAGTGGACATGGGGGTGAGGGCTTTGATCCCTGAGCTGGTGCTGGAAGAGTACTTCATTCCCTGACTCATGGTTTATACCTGAGAACCTGGAGTCTGCGGGTGCAGCTGCACCTGGGGATAAGGCACCTTTGGATCAGTAGGCTCCACCAGCCCAGGATTGTTCTTGAGATTCACTCTCCTTGGAAGGTGATGGCGATTGCAATTAACAAATAACTTATTCTCTGCCATGTTAGTCGATGCATTCACCCAACAAATATTTCTCGAGGCAGGCATGATGTTAGGCACTGGGTCTATACATCAATGAACAAAACAGACAAAAACTCTTGCTCTCACGTGGCCTTCATTCTAGTGGGGAAAAACAGACAATGAACAAACAAATAAGTAAATTATATAGGATGTGAAGTTAAGTTCTGGGGGAGATGGATTAAGCAGGAAAAGGGGGATCAGGAAGGTCAAGGTTGGGGAAGGGCTGTAATTTTAAATAGGGGTGGCAGGGTTGGCCTCAATGAAAAGCGACATATGAACAAAGAATTGAAGGAGGGCAGGAAGGGAGTCATGGGGTTATCTGGAGGAAAAGTTGTCCGTGCAAGGCTTTGACTCACCCCCAGATTAGGTAAATTCTAAATCCAAAGCTTCCTCCTTCCCTTCCTTCCTTCTTCCTTCCTCCCTCCCTCCCTTCCTCCCTTCCTCCCTTCCACACACATTAATTGAGTGCCTGCTGTATTCCAGATACTCTCTCACCCCCTATAGCTCTCCTCTCACTGAGAAACAAAGGATAGATGTGCTCAGTTGCTGAGAGCTCCCCAGGCCTCTTTAAACAGAACTTGGACATTTTCAGAAATGGCCCCAATATGGCAGGACAGATGGGAATTTAATGATGGATTGTCTCTCTAATATTGGAACCTCATAGAAGCGCCCAGAATGAAATTAAATTTGTAATATGTTCACTGCAACAATTTTTATTTCATTCCAACTAACCCCTATCTTCTGAGGCCTTTGATGGGCATTTTAATTAAATCATGAAGAGCCCTTTGTCTCCTGAGAAGGAGGATTTAACCCCCCCATACCACCACCTCCCTCCCACCCTGACTGCTGAGGAATGTGCCTTGTTCCCAGCAGGGTGTTGGGATGGCAGGACCCAGTTGTGGATGCAGTCTCCACCTGAACCCCACTCTCAGGTTCAGAGTAGAGATAGTGGCAGTAACTCGTGGTTGGAGCAATTGCCGGATCCTGGATACTTGATTAAACGCTGTTGAAAACAACCTGCCCCCAAACCCTGTGTGTCTATGTGTCTCCCTGCTCTGGCCTATTATAAGCAGTTGTGACCATCTTCAATTTGACACTTCAGCTTTATGGCTTCCCTGATATGACTGGCCAGAGCTTTCTGCTGCTCTGCTGTGAATGTTCTTGCCTGGGGTGGGTCCTTCATCCATTCATTCATGCATTTTTTTCCATTTTGCAGTCATTCATTCATTTCTACCTTCCTGTTGCATAGGCGTTTCAACCTTGAGTTCCTGACCTTATCCCACCCCTAGACCAGCTCCTCCTCCTGTTTTCCTGGCTCAGTAAGTGGCATCTCTGCCCCTCAGTCACAGCAGCTAGAAACCTGGGAGTCACGCCTGACACCTGTGCTCCCTCATCCTCCATGTCCATCAGTCAGCGAGACCTGTTGTTTCCATCGCCAAAAGTTTCAGTCCTACCTCTGCCACTCACTACCTGTGTGGCCTTGGGTAAGCTGGTTAACCTCTCTGTGCCTTTCCCCATTGTAACATGGAGATAATATCACTACCTCAGGGGATTGTTTGGAGAGAACAGGAGTTAATACATATAAAGAACAGCATCTGGCACGTAGTAAGAACTCGATACATTTAGCCAACAGAGATGAGCCTCTTGCTTATGTTCTTATCCTTTAGCAGATGGTAGTTCATAATATTATCATGCTTTTAATGCTACACGTTTTAATTTGAATGCATGAAATATTACATTAAAATATAACAAAAGAAAAAAGTTAATCTTAACTGAAGAAATGATACAGTAAAAGAATAATGATATGGAAAAGTGTTCACAGATATTATTGTTAAGCAAAAACAAATAGCCTGTAATAAAACAGTATGTATGACATGATCTCATTTTTGTAAAAAAGAAAATTATGTGTATATGTATGTATGGATAGAAGAACCAGCCCAAATGTTAATTAGGGTAACCACCCTCTGGGTGATAGGATTACATAGGGTTTTAGCTGTCTTTTTTTTTTTTTTAATTAATTAATTAATTAATTTATTTTTGGTTGTGTTGGGTCTTCGTTTCTGTGCGAGGGCTTCCTCTAGTTGTGGCGAGCGGGGGCTACTCTTCGTTGTGGCGTGCGAACTTCTCATTGCGGTGGCTTCTCTTATTGTGGAGCATGGGCTCTAGGTGTGTGGGCTTCAGTAGTTGTGGCACGTGGGCTCAGTAGTTGTGGCTCGCGGGCTTAGTTGCTCTGCGGGATGTGGGATCTTCCCGGACCAGGGCTCAAACCCGTGTCCCCTGCATTGGCAGGCAGATCGTTAACCACTGCGCCACCAGGGAAGTCCCTCTACGAGAAATTATAAATAACTCATTTTTAAAAGTTAGCCAGAATAAAAGTAAGCAATCGCCATGTCCTTTGGTAGTTCCATCACCTATAGGATGAGTAGTCTACACTCCTCGGCGTAGCATCCAAGAGACTTGGGATCTGGTCCTTCTATGATCCAGTCACTCCCTCCCACCCACCCCATACCTCACATGCTCCTCTCCGGCATATCGAACTGCTTAGAATTCCCAACCCCAGCCTACTTTTTCAGGCCTCCATGACTTTGCACACACTATTCCCTTTGCCTAGAATCTTTTCTCCTCTTATCAGTCCACTGAACATGTTCATCAAAACCCTGCTTAATGATCCATAAGAAACAAAATCAATAACACTTTTGCTTTGCAAGGGCCCTTTTAAGAAATTGAAAAGACTGGGAGAACATATTTGCAAACTACATATCTGACAAATAATTTGTACCCAGAGGATATAAAGAACTCACAAAACTCAGCAGGAAGAAAACAAACAACAAATTTTTTAAAAGAGCAAAAGACTTCAACAGACACTTCACCAAAGAAGATATACAAATGACAAATAAGCACATAAAAAGATGCTCAGCATCATTAGTCATTAGCAAAATGCAAAACCGCAGTGAGATACTCCCTCACACCTGTTAGAATGGCTAAACAAACAAAAGCCTGACAATACCAAATCCTGGCTAGTGTGTGGAGCAACTGGAACTCTCATAATTGTTGGTGAAAATGTGATATGGTACAGCCATTCTGTTTGTTTGTTTGTTTGTTGTTTTAAGAAAGAGGTGACAAGCTGTTTACATTTATTTATTTATTTAGGCCATGTCGAGTCATGTGGGACATTAGTTTCCCGACCAGGGGTCGAACACATGTCCCCTGCGGTGGAAGCACGGAGTCCTAACTGCTGGACCACCAGAGAATTCCTGGTATAGCCATTCTGGAAAACAGTTTGGTGGTTTCTCATACACTTACCACATGACCCAGTAATCCCACTTCTAGGTGTGTAACCTAGAGAAATGAAACTTATGTTCACATACGAAGCTACACACAAAGGCTTATCGCAGCTCTCCTAATAATTGTCCAAAACTGGAAACCACCCAATATCTTTCAGTGGGTGAATAGTTAAACTGTGGTTCATCCATACAGTGGACTCCTTTTTTTTTTTTTTTTAATTGTCCACCTTTTTTGCTTTATACATTTTTTTTTATATAAATTTATTTATTTATTTATATTTATTTTTGGCTGTGTTGGGTCTTTGTTTCTGTGCGAGGGCTTTCTCTAGTTGCAGCGAGCGGGGGCCACTCTTCATCGTGGTGCGCGGGCCTCTCACTGTCGCGGCCTCTCTTGCTGCGGAGCACAGGCTCCAGATGCGCAGGTTCAGTAATTGTGGCTCACGGGCTTAGTCGCTCTGCGGCATGTGGGATCCTCCCAGACCAGGGCTCGAACCCGTGTCCCCTGCACTGGCAGGCAGATTCCCAACCACTGCGCCAGCAGGGAAGCCCCAGTGGACTCCTCTTCAGCAACAAAACAGAACAAACTTTCAATACCCAACAACATGGATGATGCTCAAAGGCATTATACTGGGTGAAAGAAAGAAATCAGTCTCAAAATGTTACACACTTTATGATTCCATTATATGACAGTTTAGAAAAGACAAGACTACAGGGACGGAGAACTTAACAGTTCCCAGGGGTTAGGGTTGGGAGTAGGGTGTGACCACAAAGGGGCAGCAGGAGAGAGTTTGGGGGAAGGAGGCGATGGAACTGTTCTGTATCCTGAGTATGGTGGTGGTTACAGGAATTCACGCAAGTGTCAAAACTCATATACCTGTGCATCAAAAGAATAAAAAAAGTCAATGTTAATTAAAAAACAAAGCTCTGTTCAGGAATTACCTGTCCTGGGAATCCTCCCTGATTGTCCCGACACTTGGATTCATCACTCTGAGTTACAATAGGAGAAGCATCTTCAGACAGACTGCAGATCTAGTGTGTGGAAAGTGGAGTGGAAGCTGAGAAGCTCACTGTAGGTTTTATTGACTTGAAATCAACAGGCTGCAAGATATTTCTCCAGCAAAGATGGGTTTATTTGGGATCAGCATAGAATTGCAATTTGGGGTCCAAGAGCCATGTGCAAGTCTCTGCAAGGCAAGGGAAGAAGACCACTTTTATAGAGGGCAAAGGAAGTTGGGAGGGCTGTGTAAACTAAGTGTCCATGGCTTTTCATTGGCTGAGTTCTTACCAGGAAAGAAGAGGAGTCTTTCTTCTTCCTGTTGGTCTCTGCTAGCTGCACAGGGCATGGGAGCTCCCCCATCTGGTCTCCTGACTCTGTTTAATTGAGGTTTCTGTTCATTAATTTTTTACTGTTTCAACAAGTCAGGTGGTAAATGCCATGTAACTTCGGGCAAGCATTTGACTTCAACTTCACAGTGAGAAAGTCTGAGCCTCCATATTTTCCAGCGGGGACAGATGGGTGCACCAGGCAATAATAAAACTGGCCTTCATTAAAGTCACTAGTAGGCTGTGCAAGGTTGATTGCTTTCCGCCAGGAGCTTCGACAAAGCTCTCTGCACCCCAGAGCCCCAGATAAAGCAGTATCTGGGTACTTTCCAGCATTGCACCTTATCAATGTTTAGCTCCTCTCCTTCCTCAATCCCTGGTAAACAATTTGTTTCCATTTTTACTATGAAATAGGAGACTTCCTCAATTAAGCAGTAGTAATCATGTTAGGCCCTGTTAGGGAGCTGCAAAAATGCAAGCCCCTCACACAGGCTCCTTTGGGGAATAAAGAGTTTATTGGAGAATATTTTGGGCAATAAGGAAGGTGGAAAGCTGGGCCACATGGCCTGGGGAGAGTTCGGGACCCGGAAGACGGTTGTGTCCAGCACCTGGAGTTTCTCCCCACTGCCCGGCCAGGGTATCCTGCTCCTCCCCCGGCAATCTGCCCTCCACTCCCCACCTCAGGCACCTGCTTACTCGTGGCTTCCTCTGCCCTCTGGCTCCCACCCTCTACTTTCTCTCTGGGGGTCTTTTGGAGGTCTACCCTGCTATCAACTGCTGCTCCTATGTCTCTGTTCAAACCCTCGGAGACAGAGGGTCCACCTCCGAGGCCACTGGCTGCCCCAGGGTGACGGGCCCACCCTTGTCCAATCGACTGGGAGGGGCACGTGATACACAGCAGGGGAACAGGCCCAGGAAGTTCCTCAGAAGTGGCTGGGCCAGGGCAGATGTCCTGATGCTTCTAGGAGTCTCTCCAGCTGGGAATTAAGTATTAATGACAAAACAATTAATACAGAATTACAGACAAAACAAGGACCTGGAACAAGTTGCAGTCACAAAGCTGCCCCTGTTTCTGTGCATTTTCTCCACCTCTTCCCACCCATTGCATGCTTCAGTTTTCTCTTCTGGTAAAACTGAGAACATATATTTCCCCCACATGCACCTTTGCGTTCTTGATCAGGGTCCATCAGATCATCTGGCAACTTAACCAGCAGCCTTGTGAGGTGCGTGATCCCACGTTACACAGAACCAGGGAACTAGCTTCACTGGGAGTCACTCAGATGAGTCAAGAATCTCCCAGATCCAGGCCTGGCTCTAAAGGCACTCATGGCCTCTCTGTGTGGTAGCGACAGCCTCTGCCCAGGTTTCCCGTAAGCCAGACATACCATTCTGAGGCGTGCTAGAGCCTCTGTGGGGCAGCTAGAGCCATGAGTCAGAAGCGGTAGCTGCCACCACCTTCGTCACTTCATCAATTTATTTGAATCTCTCCTGTTTCTCTCCTGACTTTTAAAGTTCCCCAACCAACAAATTACTTAGGTGACATGGAAACTGTCCAACACAGAGTTCACCTTATATTGGCCTAGAACAGTAAACATGGGCCATTGCTCTCACCACGCCCCACACCTGTGCCAGGGGCAGATACAGCTACTTCTTCCTACTGAGCCTTGAAGTACAGAACCTTAAACTCCTTCTTGCTGTGAGGCTCTGAGTAATCATTACTTATCTCTTAACTTTGGCACAACAGATAAAACCCATTTGCCATCCTTGGTCTCGGGATCTGGATTGCCCTTCCGTGAGGTTTGCCTGTAGACCTGCAGTTGGGCTTGAATCAGCACTGCTCAGATGCTTCCCGCCACAAGCACCCCTCCCGCCCTCCCGCGCCACTGCCCTTCAAGGGCCGAAATAGAAAGCTCAGGGATCTGAAGAGTCAGAGTGCTTGAGGATACAAATGACTGGGGGGAAATGCCCTTTGGAGGCCTGTGATAATCCTCCCCGGATTGTCTGCGCCACCCACCTACTCCATGACTGGCGGCTGCCCTCTCTGTAGCTTCCTGCCATCTGTAAACCGCTTGCCTTTCTACCTTTCCCCCACCCTTTCCACTGTCCCCCTCTTCTCAAGCTCTTTTCCAGTAGTTAATTAGTGAAGTGACATTTATGCACATATTGGGCAGACCACTGAGAAAACAGACTGGAAAAAGGCAACACCCATTACGTGCTGTGCCCTGTGCAGACAATTTATGTTCATCCCCTCATCCTACAGTCATCCCACAGGCTGGGCTTTATTATTTCCATTTCACAGAAGAGGAAACTGAGGCCCAGAGGGGTTACAGAGCTAGCCCCATCCAGAAACATGGGCCTAGGGAAGTCCAGGCCACTTGCACGCTTTAAGCCACCCAGGACTGAGGCAGATTTGGTGTCTGGAACCACAGTTGGGGGCAGGCTGCAGATTGCTGGGTCTCCACTCAGTGCAGGCCCCCAGCGAGTGGAGAAAAGGCTCTCCCACCAAATTCAGATCTCGGAGCTCAGGGACTGACATCTACTTCTACATGTACATCCATCCATCCATTGGCTAGTCACTCATTCATTCTTCAAAAGTCCGTTGACTGGGAAACCTTCAAGATGGTGGAGGAGTAAGACGTGGAGATCACCTTCCTCCCCACAAATACATCAAAAATACATCTACATGTGGAACAACTCCTACAGAACACCTACTGAACGCTGGCAGAAGACCTCAGACCTCCCAAAAGGCAAGAAACTCCCCATGTACCTGGGTAGGGTAAAAGAAAAAAGAAAAAACAGAGACAAAAGAATAGGAATGGGCCCTGCACCTCTGGGAGGGAGCTGTGAAGGAGGAAAGGTGTCCACACACTAGGAAGCCCCTTCACTGGCGGAGACAGGGGGTGGGCGGGGGGAATGCTTCGGAGCCACGGAGGAGAGCGCAGCCACAGGGGTGCGGAGGGCAAAGCAGAGAGATTCCCGCACAGAGGCTCGGCGCTGAGCAGCACTCACCAGCCCGAGAGGCTTGTCTGCTCACCTGCCGGGGCGGGTGGGGGCTGGGAACTGAGGCTTGGGCTTCGAGGTCGGATCCCAGGGAGAGGACGGGGGTTGGCGGCGTGAACACAGCCTGAAGGGACTAGTGCACCACGGCTAGCTGGGAGGGAGTCCGGGAAAAGGTCTGGACCTGCCCTAGAGGCAAAAGACCATTGTTTCGGGGTGCATGAGGAGAGGGGATTCCTTCCCTGTCTGCCCAAAGAAGGCAGAGCACTGCCTAAACGAGCTCCAGAGACAGGCACGAGCCGCGGCTATCAGCGCGGACAACAGAGACAGGCATGAAATGCTAACATTGCTGCTGCAGCCACTGAGAATCCCGTGTGCAAGCATGGGTCACTATCCACACCCCCCGGGAGCCTGTGCAGCCCACCACTGCCAGGGTCCTGTGACCCAGGGACAACTTCCTGGGGGAGAACACACGGCGCGCCTCAGGCTGTTGCAGTGTCGCACCAACCTCTCCCGCCACAGGCTCGCCCTGCATTACCCCTCCCTCCCCCTGGCCTGAGTGAGCCAGAGCCCCCTAATCAGCCACTGCTTTAACCCCGTCCTGTCTGGGTGGGAACAGAAGCCTGAGGGCGACCTACATGCACAGGCGGGGCCAAATCCAAAGCTGAACCCCAGGAGCTGTGCGAACATAGAAGAGAAAGGGAAATCTCTCCCAGCAGCCTCAGGAGCAGTGGATTAAATCTCCACAATCACCTTGATGTACCCTGCATCTGTGGAATACCTGAATAGACAACGAATCATCCCAAAATTGAGGCGGTGGACTTTGGGAGCAACTGTAGACTTGGGGTTTGCTGTCTGTGACTGATTTGTTTCTGATTTTTATGTTTATCTTAGTATAGTTTTCAGCGCTTGTTATCATTGGTGGATTTGTTTATTGGTTTGGTTGCTCTCTTCTTTTTAAAAAAATTATTATTTTTTTATTTTTTATTTTAATAATTTTTAAATTTATTATTTTTAAATTTATTTTTCTTTCTTTCTTTCTCCCTTTTCTTCTGAGCCATGTGGCTGACAGGGTCTTGGTGCTCCGGCCTGGTGTCAGGCCTGAGCCTCTGAGGTGGGAGAGCTGAGTTCAGGACATTGGACCACCAGAGACCTCCCAGCCCCATGTAATATCAATTGGCGAGACCTCTCCCGGAGATCTCCATCTCAATGCTAAGACCCAGCTCCACCCAACGGCCAGCAAACTCCAGTGCTGGACACCCCATGCCAAACAACTAGCAAGACAGGAACACAACCCCACCCATTAGCAGAGAGGCTGCCTAAAATCATACTAAGTTCACAGACACCCCAAAACACACCACGGGATGCAGTCCTGCCCACAAGAAAGACAAGATCCAGCCCCACACCAGAACACAGGCACCAGTCCCCTCCACCAGGAAGCCTACACAACCCACTGAACCAACCTCACCCACTGGGGGCAGACACAAAAAACAATGGGACCAATGAACCTGCAGCCTGTGAAAAAGAGACCCCAAACACAGTAAGTTAAACAAAATGAGAAGACAGAGAAATATGCGGCAGATGAAGGAGCAATGTAAAAACCCACCAGACCAAACAAATGAAGAGGAAATAGGCAGTCTACCTGGAAAAGAATTCAGAGTAATGATAGTAAAGATGATCCAAAATCTTGGAAATAGAATGGAGAAAATACAAGAAACGTTTAACAAGGACCTAGAAGAACTAAAGAGCAAATAAACAATGATGAACAACACAATAAATGAAATTTAAAATTCCTAGAAGAAATCAATAGCAGAATAACTGAGGCAGAAGAACGGATAAGTGACCTGGAAGATAAAATAGTGGAAATAACTACCGCAGAGCAGAATAAAGAAAAAAGAATGAAAAAAATTGAGGACAGTCTCAGAGACCTCTGGGACAACATTAAACGCACCAACATTCGAATTATAGGGGTCCCAGAATAAGAAGAGAAAAAGAAAGGGTCTGAGAAAATATTTGAAGAGATTATAGTTGAAAACTTCCCTAACATGGGAAAGGAAATAGTCAATCAAGTCCAGGACGCACAGAGAGTCCCATACAGGATAAATCCAAGGAGAAACACACCAAGACACATATTAATCAAACTATCAAAAATTAAATACAAAGAAAAAATATTAAAAGCAGCAAGGGAAAAGCAACAAATAACATACAAGGGAATCCCCATAAGATTAACAGCTGACCTTTTTTTTTCTTAAGGATTTTTTAAAAATTAATTAACTTGTTTATTTATTTTTGGCTGCATTGGATCTTCGTTGCTGCGCATGGGCTTTCTCTAGCTGTGACAAGTGGGAGCTACTCTTTGTTGTGGTGTGAGGGCTTCTCATTGCAGTGGCTTCTCTTGTTGTGGAGCACAGGCTCCAGGCATGCAGGTTTCAGTAGTTGTGGCACATAGGCTCAGTGGTTGTGGCTCGCAGGCTCTAGAGTACAGGCTCAGTAGTTGTGGCACACGGGCTTCGTTGCTCCGCAGCACGTAGGATCTTCCCAGACCAGGGCTCAAACCCAGGTCCCCTGCAATGGCAGGCAAATTCCTAACCACTGCGCCACCAGGGAAGTCCCTAACAGCTGATCTTTCAGCAGAAACTCTGCAAGCCAGAAGGGAATGGCAGGACATATTTAAAGTGATGAAAGGGAAACACCTACAACCAAGATTACTGTACCCAGCAAGGAGCTCATTCAGGTTTGACGGAGAAATTAAAACCTTTACAGAGAAGCAAAAGCTAAGAGAATTCAGCACCACCAAACCAGCTCTACAACAAATGCTAAAGGAACTTCTCTAGGCAGGAAACACAAGAGAAGGAAAAGACCTACCTTAACAAACCCAAAACAATTAAGAAAATGGTAATAGGAACATACATATCGATAATTACCTTAAATGTAAATGGATTAAATGCTCCAACCAAAAGACATAGACTGGCTGAATGGATACAAAAACAAGACCCGTATATATGGTGTCTACAAGAGACCCACTTCAGATCTAGGGACACATACAGACTGAAAGTGAAGGGATGGAAAAAGATATTCCATGCAAATGGAAATCAAAAGAAACCTGGAGTAGCAATTCTCATATCAGACAAAATAGACTTTAAAATAAAGACTATTACAAGAGACAAAGAAGGACACTACATAATGATCAAGGGATCAAACCAAGAAGAAGATATAACAATTGTAAATATTTATGCACCCAACATAGGAGCACCTCAATATATAAGGCAAATGCTAACAGCCATAAAAGGGGAAATCAACAGTAACACAATAATAGTAGAGGACTTTAACACCCCACTTTCACCAATGGACAGATCATCCAAAATGAAAATAAATAAGGAAACACAAGCTTTAAATGACACATTAAACAAGATGTACTTAGTTGATATTTATAGGACATTCCATCCAAAAACAACAGAATACACTTTCTTCTCAAGTGCTCATGGAACATTCTCCAGGATAGACCATATCTTGGGTCACAAATCAAGCCTTGGTAAATTTAAGAAAATTGAAATCATATCAAGTATCTTTTCTGACCACAATGCTATGAGACTAGATATCAATTACAGGAAAAAAACTGTAAAAAATACAAACACATGGAGGCTAAACAATATGCTACTAAATAACCAAGAGATCACTGAAGACATCAAAGAGGAAATCAAAAAATACCTAAAAACAAATGACAATGAAAACACGATGACCCAAAACCTATGAGATGCAGCAAACGCAGTTCTAAGAGGGAAGTTTATAGCAGTACAGTCCTACCTCAAGAAACAAGAAACATCTCAAATAAACAACCTAACCTTACACCTAAAACAATTAGAGAAAGAAGAACAAAAAAACCCCAAAGTTAGCAGAAGGAAGGAAATCATAAAGATCAGATCAGAAATAAATGAAAAAGAAATGAAGGAAACAATAGCAAAGATCAATAAAACTAAAAGCTGGTTCTTCGAGAAGATAAACAAAATTGATAAACCATTAGCCAGACTCATCAAGAAAAAATGGGAGAAGACTCAAATCAACAGAATTAGAAATGAAAAAGGAGAAGTAACAACTGACACTGCAGAAATACAAAGGATCATGAGAGATTACTACAAGCAACAATATGCCAATAAAATGGACAACCTGGAGGAAATGGACCGATTCTTAGAGAAGCACAACCTTCTGAGACTGAACCAGGAAGAAATAGAAGATATAAACAGACCAATCACAAGCACTGCAATTGAAATTGTGATTAAAAATCTTCCAACAAACAAAAGCCCAGAACCAGATGGCTTCACAGGTGAATTCTATTAAACATTTAGAGAAGAGCTAACTCCTATCCTTCTCAAACTCTTCCAAAATACAGCAGAGGGAGGAACACTCCCAAACTCATTCTACGAGGCCACCATCACCCTGATACCAAAACCAGACAAAGATGTTACAAGAAAAGAAAACTACAGGCCTATATCACTGATGAACATAGATGCCAAAATCCTCAACAAAATACTAGCAAACAGAATCCAACAGCACATTAAAAGGATCATACACCATGGTCAAGTGGGGTTTATTCCAGGAATGCAAGGATTCTTCAATATATGCAAATCAACAATGTGATACACCATATTAACAAACTGAAGGATAAAAGCCATATGATAATCTCAATAGATGCAGAAAAATCTTTTGACAAAATTCAACACCGATTTATGATAAAAACTCTCCAGAAAGTAGGCATAGAGGGAACCTACCTCAACATAATAAAGGCCATATATGACAAACCCACAGCCAACGTTGTCCTCAATGGTAAAAAACTGAAACCATTTCCTTTAAGATCAGGAACAAGACAAGGTTGCCCACTCTCACTGCTATTATTCAACATAGTTTTGGAAGTTTTAGCCACAGCAATCAGAAAAGAAAAAGAGATAAAAGGAATCCAAATCAGAAAAGAAGGAGTAAAACTGTCACTGTTTGCAGATGACATGATACTATACCTAGGGAATCCTAAAGATGCTACCAGAAAACTACTAGAGCTAATCAATGAATTTCGTAAAGTAGCAGAATACAAAATTAATGCACAGAAATCTCTTGCATTCCTATACTAATGATGAAAAATCTGAAAGAGAAATCAAGGAAACACTCGCATTTACCATTGCAACAAAAAGAATAAAATACCTAGGAATAAACCTACCTAAGAAGACAAAAGACCTTTTCTATGCAGAAAACTATAAGACACTGATGAAAGAAATTAAAGACGGTACAAACAGATGGAGAGATATACCATGTTCTTGGATTGGAAGAATCAACATTGTGAAAACGACTATACTACCCAAAGCAATCTATAGATTCAATGCAATCCCTATCAAACTACCAATGGCATTTTTCATAGAACTAGAACTAAAAATTTCACAATTTGTGTGGAAACGCAAAAGACCCCAAATAGCCAAAGCAATCTTGAGAAAGAAAAACAGAGCTGGAGGAATCAGGCTCCCTGACTTTGGACTATACTACAAAGTGACAGTAATCAAGACAGTATGGTACTGGCACAAAAATAGAAATACAGATCAATGGAACAGGATAGAAAGCCCAGAAATAAACCCACGCACATGGTCACCTTATCTTTGATAAAGGAGGCAAGAATATACAATGGAGAAAAGACAGCCTCTTCAATAAGTGGTGCTGGGAAAACTGGACAGCTACATGTAGAAGAATGAAATAAAACACTCCCTAACACCATATACGAAAATAAACTCAAAATGGATTAAAGACCTAAATGTAAGGCCAGACACTATAAAACTCTTAGAGGAAAACATAGGCAGAACACACTATGACATAAATCACAGCGAGATCCTTTTTGACCCACCTCCTAGAGAAATGGAAATAAAAACAAAAATAAACAAATGGGACCTAATGAAATTTAAAAGCTTTTGCACAGCAAAGGAAACCATAAACAAGACGAAAAGACAACCCTCAGAATGGGAGAAAATATTTGCAAACGAAGTAACTGACAAAGGATTAATCTCCAAAATATACAAGCAGCTCATGCAGCTCAATATCAAAAAAACAAACAACCCAATCCAAAAATGGGCAGAAGACCTAAACAGACATTTCTCCAAAGAACATATACAGATTGCCAAAAACACATGAAAGGATGCTCAGTATCACTAATCATTAGAGAAATACAAATCAAAACTACAATGAGGTATCACCTCACACTGGTCAGAACGGCCATCATCAAATAATCTACAAACAATAAATGCTGGAGAGGGTGTGGAGAAAAGGGAACCCTCTTGCACTGTTGGTGGGAATGTAAATTGATACAGCCACTATGGAAAACAGTATGGAGGTTCCTTAAACTAAAAATAGAACTACCATATGACCCAGCAATCCCACTATTGGGCATATACCCTGAGAAAACCATAATTCAAAAAGAGTCACGTACCACAATGTTCATTGCAGCTCTATTTACAATAGCTAGGACATGGAAGCCACCTAAGTGTCCATCGACAGATGAATGGATAAAGAAGATGTGGCACATCTATACAATGGAATATTATTCAGCCACAAAGAGAAACAAAATTGAGTTATTTGTAGTGAGGTGGATGGACCTAGAGTCTGTCATACAGAGTGAAGTAAGTCAGAAAGAGAAAAACAAATACCGTATGCTAACACATATATATGGAATCTAAAAAAAAAAAAAAAAAGTGGTTCTGAAGAACCTAGGGGCAGGACAGGAATAAAGACGCAGACGTAGAGAATGGAGTTGAGGATGTGGGGAGGGGGAAGGGTATGCTGGGACGAAGTGAGAGAGTAGCATTGACATATATACACTACCAAGTGTAAAATAGATATCTAGTGGGTAGCAGCTGCATTGCACAGGGAGATCAGCTCGTTGCTTTGTGACCACCTAGAGGGGTGGGATAGGGAGGGTGGGAGGGAGATGCAAAAGGGAGGGGATATGGGGATATATGTATACTTATAGCTGATTCGCTTTGTTATACAGCAGAAACTAACACAACATTGTAAAGCAATTATACTCTAATAAAGATGTTAAAAACAAAAAAAAGTCCATTGACTACTGCATACCCATTAGGAAGCTACTGTATAATGAAAAAGACAGGCAATAGCAAGGGTTGACAAGGATGTAGAGAAATCGGAACCCTCATGCACTGCTGGGTGGAATGTAAAATGGAACAGCCACTTTGGAAAACATTAGGGCAGTTCCTCAAAAAGTTAAACATAAAGTTATCCTATGACCCAGCAATTCACTCCTGTTTATAAGAATTGAAAGAATTGAAAATATCTTTCCATACAAAACCTGTACTCAGATGTTCATAGCAACATTATTCATAATATCCAAATGGTGAAGCAAGTCAGATGCCCAGCAACTGATGAATGGATAAGCAAAATGTGCTATGTCCATACAGTAGAATATTATTTGGTCATAAAAAGAATGAAGTACTAATACATGCTACCACGTGAAAAAACCTTGAAAACATGCTAAGTGAAAGAAGCCAGACACAAAGGCCACATATTTCATGATTCCATGTATATAAAATATTTATATAAAATATATAGAATAGGCAAGTCCATAGGGACAAAGGGAAGATTAGCAGTTTCCTAGGGCTAGGGGGAGGAGGAAATGGGGAGTGACTGCTAATGGGTGTGGGGTTTCTTTTGGGAGGAATGGAAATGTTCTGGAATTAGATTCTGGTGATGGTTGCACAGCCTCGTGAATATAAAACCCACTGAATTGTACACTTTTCAAGGGTGGATTTTATGTTATGTGAATTTTATCTCAATTACAAATTTTATTGAGCATCTACTATTTGCCAGACAGTGCTGGTGCTACAGAGATGTGTGAGGTGTGGCCTTGGCCTTGGGGAGCTTGCATCTAGTAAAGGAGACAGAAGAGTGAGCCCACAATGAAAAGAGTAGGATCAGTGTTGAGCTGGAGGGGAACCCAGGGAAGCCTGGGGATAAAGGGTCAGGGCAACATTTTAGAGATGACAGTATCATGAAGTGGAACAGAGTCTGAGAGGGATTAGAGGGTTGGGGACGGGGAGCTGCTGGGAAGGATATTCCAAGCAGAGAGAACAATGTGTGCAAAAGGTGTGGCTTGCTGGGGAGCTCCCAGAGAAGGGGAGAACCTTGAGGTTGGGACCAGGATGAGGCAGGAGAGGCAGAGGTGTCAGATGCTAAAGGCCAAGTTTCCCTCCTACAGTAACGTGGGAGGAATGCTCCCCAGGCAAGAGGAAATAAAGCATCAACCTCCTCTGAGGGCACTCCTCCAGGTCTGATTTACATACACAGCAAACAAACTGTCTGTGCCCCTGCCGCGTCTGTAATTAATTCCCACAAGGAAAATACAAAGAAGGGTAAACAAGAAAGCAACTATCACCCTTATTTCCACCACTGTTAATATTTTAATATTTTTTCTCACGGTTTTTTATGACTTTATTTTACATGATGGGGATTATTCTGCACTATAATCTGATGTTTTTACTGATACATAAACATTATTCCTTGTCTTTAAAAAAATTCTTAAAATACTTCATTTCTTTGACTGTGTAACGGTCCACCATAACCCTGGAGCCTAAAGCTGGACCAGCATGCCTTTCTCGAATGATGATCATTTAGGTTGTTTCTGAGTCTTATACACAATGATGCCCCAAACATTTTTGTGGCCAGAGCCTGGAGTCACACGTGATGGTTATTGCTGCATGCTTTTTTGGCGGGCACTCTGGTCGACAAGGTGACTCTCCCAAGAGCACCAGAGACAAGACATGCATGAGCTGGAGAGACTCAGAAAGTCCAGATATCAGAGCTAAAAAGGCTCCAGAGAAACTTAATTAAGAAAACAGAGGCCCAAAGGGCTCACATGGCCCAACCAAAGATGCACAGCTATTTAGGGAAGGATCCAAGAAGGTGTGCTTAGCTTGTGGGAAGGCACTTAGAACTTCTCTTTGGATCAACATCCAACATCCTCAGAGGCTGAAGTTGGGGAGAAAGTGACCAGACACTTCTCTTCCTCCTCCATTTGGCCTAACCCTAACCCACTTGTAGCAGTGTAGCCGGTGCTCTGCCCACATCCTACGTTGCAGTGCACCCTGGGAACTCCAGCTGCCAGCATCTGCATCTCTGGGCCTGAGAGCTTTTCCAGAGCGAAGGATGGCTACCCTGCTCACAGTAGGCCTTGGGGAGTTAACTCACTACCCTGCTCCCAGGAGCAGCCTCAAACAGTGATACTCTAGAACCGCTGGGCAAACAGCCAGCAGCCTCGCCCCTCGGGTGAAGTCTGGGTTCTACACTGTTTCCTAGGTTTCTCTGTGGGGTTGAATTCCAGTTGCCTGTTGCGGTAACTGGCTTAATAGCGCACACGTCATGGCTTCCTGCCCTTCCTCACTCCCCTACTGATGTCTCCTGCACGGTCCCAAGACACTACTTGCCCCAGAATCCTTGACCTTTGAAGTACCACACCTCAGGACTTACCCCGATGCCATGCCAAGTATTAATCCTCAACCCAGGAAGTAGTGTGGAAGGGCAGAAAAGGGAGGATTTCTGGGAAGCACTGACAAGAAATTAGGCCCTTAAAGAAAATTCCTGGCTGGCCTGACCCCGAGAGCTGGTCAGGTCCTCACGCACTGTGCCCGCCCTGCCAGTGAAGTTCCAGGCCTGCGCCAGCCAGCGTGAATCATGTTCCAGGGACTCAGCCATCAAAGCCGTCTATATCCTGGTCCACCGTAGATCTGTCCACCTCAGGTGACAACTGGGGCATTTCCAGCAAAAGTCTCTCTGCTCTGTCACCTCCAAGTCATTCAAGGTGGGACAAACCCAATTGACCTCAGCTACTGAGTTGCTGGAAGTTGTGTGACTCATGCCCTCCAGTGGTTAGTCGACCAATGACATGGGGCTAAGGGACAGGGGTCCTGTGTGAGATGTAGGGTATCAGAACTGGAGGATCCTTAGAAATCCCCTTCCCAACGCCTTCCTGTGACAGGTGAGGGGCATGAAGCCTAGATAGGGCAAGTGACATCACAGGTCACACACAGGCACAAGTGCAGAGAAAGAGCCAAACTCACGTGTCTTCTAGTGTACACCCCTTGTAGTTATCTGCATCCTACTTTCATAATTTTTGTCACACCTGCATACCACCTACATTATTATTTGCTTATTTTCCCCTTAAATTGACTCTTCTTTAACTTAAATAAATGTAATTCTAAAATCAATTTTTATCATTTCCCGCAAGTGGAACATCAGTAAATGGCCACAGACAGTAACCACATTAATAAGTACTTCAATTATTAAAGTTAAAAAATGTTATTCCCGGTACCGCCCCCAAATCCCCTCTGGATTGACCACACTTTGGGAACCCTGTCATTTGACTGAAAAGAGACCCCAGGTCACGCATATATGGACCTTTAGCATCGTCAGCAAGGGCATCTACTGAGCGCCTACAGTGTGCAGAGCACTGAGGTTATATGCGGGGGGAGAGCAACCACGTCACCATCTCAAAGGCGGGGGGTGGTACCAGGGAACCTGGAGAAGGAGGAGGAGAAGGGCCTGCTGGGTATAAGGGAGGTCAGGGGCCTGCTGGCCTAGAAGAAGCAGTCCAGCACGAAGTGCTGTGAGACCTGGGAGTGAGCTACTCTTGGCCTCGGTTTCCCCATCTGCCAGGACAGGAACTCCTAGTATCCACTGAGTGCCTGGCACTTTGAAGACAGGATCTCATTTTATCCTCAGGAAAATCCTACAGAGAAGCTCTTACTGGTCTCTTTTTGCAGCTAAAGGAACTGAGGTTGCGGGTGGGGTTAAGGGATCTGGCCAAGGTCATCTGGCTGAGCTGGGACTGGGACACAGCCCACAGCCCCATGGTGACCTCACAGACCCACGTGTACAGGGGGTGAAGATAAGCCTGATTGTCGCAAGCTTTGCAAATCAACCGTTGCAGTGCTTGCCCGAGCCTGCCCGGCCCAGCTGAAGCTGGGGCGCTGCTCCTAAATCCTCCAGGCCACCCTGAGGGCAGGCAGCACACGCCAGGTACCAAGGATGCTGAGCTGGAGCTTCCTGGACGAGAAAGGGAGTTCCCTGGATCCAGAGGGATCCAGAGGGCATCTCCACTGTGGAGAACGGACATTTAGCATCAATGGAAGTTTAGGCTTTTCCCCTGGCCTAAGATGCCCTCCTCTGTCCCTTCACCCCACCTAGTCCTTCTGTCCTTCAAGTGACCCCCTCGCCTGAAGAATTTTCGCCTCCTTGAGCCCCTATCCCTGAAGGCCTGGTGCCCTCGGCATCTAAGCAGCCCAGCCGAGCACTTTGTAGAGTACTGGAGTCAGCACAAAGCCCCTCAGGGTAGAGCTCCCTGGCTTCGGAGCTGGGAGGAGGCAAGTCTGCATTTCTGGCTGTCCAGTTTTGATCCATGGGTCCTTGGGCTGGTGGGCCACCTCTCTGAGCCTCAGTGCCCTGCTGCAAAATGGGAACAATGACACTTTCATTGCAGGGTTGTCAAGAGGTTGGGTACAGTGCCGTGCACAAATCCTCCATGCAATCGATGTTTGAGCACCTACTGTGTACCAAGGTAATACAGCAATAAATGTGACAGAGCTCTCCTGTCCTTATGGAATTCAGGGTACGCTGTAGGGTGGCCCTCCTTCCTTTATCCTGGGAGTGAGGAGAATGAGGGCTGTGTCTTGAGGATCACCCCTTTGCCCACCAGCATGCTGAATCCTGCCTAACAGGCACCCCATAAACACATGGCACAGGGAGAACCCACTTTTGGGGTCTGACAGTTCTGGGTGCAAATTACAGATTACAGTAACTCCCTCAAAGAGCTGGTGAGAGGATTCTAGAGGGGCTTCGGTGAAGCAGAGGCACATGGCAGGGACTCCTCCTTCCTGAGGGCTCTGTGCCAGCCTTGTATTGCTGGCGGGGTTGGGGGGAAGAACATTCAACCCCAGGTGATCCTCAGCTCTTACCTTGGCCTGTTTCCCACCTCCTTCCTGCTACTTTTTCGCCTTGCTCCCGGGGTGTGCTTGCCTGCAGCAAAACGGGCACGCGCACAGGGGCACGCAAGGTGGGGGGTCATCTGGAACCCAGTGCTGACCCCGGGCCAAGCCTCAGCCCTGCCCCTTACGAGCTGAGTGACAAGGAGCTGGTTTCTCAACCTTTCTGTGTCTCCTTTCCTTACTCGTGAAATTGACATAAGAATAGTACCATCGCAGAGGGCTGCTGGAGGATGGGCTGAGATGAGGACTGGAAAAGCTCGGGCCAGCTATAGTTATGAGCAAGTGCTCCATCCACGGTAGTTGCAATTATTCTTATCACGGAGAATTATTATTACAGGAGGGTGGGGAAGAAAACATTTCAAGAAAGGCAGTGGGATATGGTGCAGGACCCTCGCTCCCCCAGGGCTGTGTCCTGGCTCTGTCCCTCACAGGGGGTGGCAGGATGGAGGGGGTAGAAAGGGGGACTCCAGGGTTTTAGCCTCACCACCACCTGCCTGTGTGATCTTGGACAAGTCATTTAACTTCGCGCTGAACCTCAATTTCCCACCTATAAAATGGGGCTAGTAATAATATTCACCTCACAGCCTGTTGTGTGGATTAAACAGTCGCTGTATACAAGCACCTTGCTTAGTAAGCGTTCTCCCTGATCATTGTTTCTGTAGAAAGAGCTTCAAAGATGCTAATTCCCACTGGCCAACTGGACTGAACCATCTCTACAACATGGTGTAGAGACAGATCAACTTTATTTGATGGAAAATCAGTCCCAGGATGATGAGGCTGAGAAATTCCAGGGCTGGTTGCTATCGGCGTGGTGCCCATGATGCGCTGGAAAGGTAGAGGGGAGGATATTTCTCCACAGCAGCCTTGGAACCTCCATCTGCACCCTCCTGGGGGCCCGCGTGTCCTCTGACTGCCCTTCAAGGTGCTCTTTGATTTCTCCTCTGCAGTATTCACCTGCCGCATCCATCATCAACAGAGGCCCAGGAATGTGGCCTGTTGGGTAAGCTGGGCCAAAGGTGAGGCAGACCCAGAAAGCACAGGACAAGCAGAGACGGAAATCCCTGACAACCTCCAGGATGGGGACCAGCCCTAGATCCTGCAGACTAGAGCTCTGGGGTAAGCATCACTGTTTGTGCCAGATCAGCGACTGCCTGCTGTGTGACTGTGGGCAATCTCTTAACCTCTCTGTGTGTCACCATCCTTACTGCTATTCTTACTCCCCTCTTTGCTATTTGCTAATTAAGAGAGTATTGGGATAGTGGTGATGGTTACACACAACATTGTGAATATAATAAAAACCACTGCAGTGTACACTTTAAAATAGTTAAAATGGTGAATTTTAGGTTATATCCATTTTATCCTAATA
Source organism: Balaenoptera borealis (assembly GCF_965194805.1). Lineage (NCBI taxonomy): Eukaryota > Metazoa > Chordata > Mammalia > Artiodactyla > Balaenopteridae > Balaenoptera > Balaenoptera borealis. The sequence continues at coordinate 44,694,201 of NC_138879.1, read as the reverse complement.
AGAAAATAAATAAATGAGTGTAATGTTACAGAGAGAAAGAGAATTGGGAATTTAAAAGCAAATGTTTGTAGTAGAGTGCTGACCTGTGTGAAGAAGGGAACTTTGGAAGTCAGGTCACGTCACCTGCTTGCTCTTTGTCAAAAAGTAAATTTTTCCTCTCTGACCCATAGCAGGGACCAAAATTCTTGTGTGTCTGCCTTTTTGCTCCATAGCTCAAAGCGTGTTCTTGTATCGCATTTACTCACTTTATCTTGGCCACTGTTTCTTTTTATTTTTTGAATTTTATTTTGTTTTATTTTTATACAGCAGGTTCTTATTAGTTTTCTATTTTATACATATTAGTGTATATATGTCAATCCCAATCTCCCAATTCATCCCACCACCACCGCCCCCCACCCCGCTCTCCCCCCTTGGTGTCCATTATGTGAAAAGTCAGGCCCAGAGATGAGAGGTGACTTTTCTGAGGTCACACAGCAGCTCAGTATCAGAGCTGTCACTAGAACCCAGGACCTCTCAGGCTAAATTGCAGCCACATCGTCAAAGCCTGTTACTCAGGTTGGACAGTCACTGCTGACCCAAACCCTGCCATGAGCCAAGAACATCATGCTTGGTAGATGCTGGATTAGAGGTGAGATGGCAACCTTGAAGCTCAGGCTAGTGACCTGAGCAGAATGCAGAGGAACAGGAAGAGGAAACAAATGGTTTCGGAGCCCTAACTCTGGGCCAGCTACTCTGAGGGCCCTTGACTGGCACCACTCATGATTCATTCAGCTTATGCTTCTCCAGTGCCCACTCTGTGCCGGTCAGTAGGTGTTGGGGATATTGGGTGATGGGGACAGCACGGTCCCTTACTCCCAAGGGCTTGTGATTTGGTAGGGAGACAGTCAGGAGATCTGGGTTCCTGCCTGGCTCTGCCACAGATTCACCTGAGACTCCAGATGCCTTGGTTTCCATACCTGTCCAGAGAGGGAGGAATCAAAGAAGACAGTGGACACACAGGCAGCTGGCTGGTTATAAGCATGACACACCTCAGGGGGTCATGTAAAGGGAGGCCCCTTGCAGAGGTAAGCTGACAACAAGATAATGAGTACAATAGGGACACTCTCCGGGGACTGCATTTGGAAGCGGTCCTCTTCATCAGGGTGGGAGCATCTAAGAGAGTGAGCCAGGGCACCATCCTCAAATGAAGGGCAAGACACATCCTGGGATTCCACTGCCCATGCATCCAAAGCCCAACTGTCATATGTCTGATTGATTAAATAACTAAATAACTGCATTTTCTGAAGCAAAACCAACCAGGTGTTCTGAGGCCAAGCAGATGGGATTCTAGAGGAGTCCATGAATGCCAAGTAGTAGTACCCATCTCACAGGATTGGTGGAGGAGTTAAAGGAGTTAATACATGTATTTGCTGCAGGTATAGTCAGAATATGTGGAAGCAGTTACAGGGAATAGGGTTAGAGTGAGGCAAACTCCTAGTCATCCCTCAAAACCCTGCCCTGGTGTCTTCTCCCCTGTGAACCTTCCCTGAGCAATGCAGTTTCAGCTTCTTCAGGATGCCACCCCTCCAACACTGCGTGTACCACTCGATACAATAATTATCCATTCTTTTCTCTAAGCTTTGTACTTCCTGAACCCAGGGACTCTGCATCTCTCCTCAAGCAGTATTAGTTTCCCTGAACTGAACTGGCTAAAGCCTAAATGAAGAATGGCTTTGACATATTGCAACTCATCACAGTCTACTCCTATTTTTCATTCATTCATTCACTCACTCAACAGAGATCTTTGAGCTCCTCTTTATGTCTTTATTCAGTTTTTTCTATCTTAGGCAAATTCAATTGATTATAATTCTGCATTTAATTTGGAAAATGAGGGAAGGAAATGAATGGATTGTGACAGCGATGTGTTAGGATGGTGAGATCAAGGGTGGGTTTTTTCCCCTGCATTTTTGACTCTTACCTAACATAGTTGTTATTTTACTTTTATAATGGAACAATTCATCCCATATAGGAATACTGTATTCGAGGCACTATAATAAATGGAATTATAAGAAAGGATAAAGAAATTAAAATGCAATTTCTGTTATAAGAAAGGATTTTTTTTCCCCTGTAGAAAATAACTCTACCTGCCATGCTCCCCTGGTTTACTCAGAGCTGAAGTGTGAGACATTAGTGACACCAACATCTGAGAGGTCTCTCTGTGCCAAGGGCTTTCCTTCCCTTCCACAAACCTCAAGCTGAATGATTCAGGGACCTGTTGGGAACACTACATGACCCAGCATCACTGGCCTTCTGTAACCTGGGCATTTTCCAGTGTGTTCGATATTGTCAATATTTCTCAGCTTCCTGAACTTCTGCCATGAACTGGAACATTGAGAGTCTGCACAGAAATTAACCAGAGCACTCTCTACTGAGGGAAAAAAAAAATCCCCCAGAGTCTGAAAGTGAAGCAACATGGTTTAGCTAAATAAAACCTGGCTCCACGATGACTCCTTTATTGGACCCACCATCCTGCTGGTGAGCCACTGCCTTGGACCCTGGACCAGGAAGTGGTGCATTTACTGAGGATGCACCACACGGAGTGATGTAACAGCAGGATCAAGTCACTCATAGGTCAGGATTCCCAGTCATAAATTAGCTAATTGTACACCCAGCTGGGGACACTCCCTTCGGAAACCAAAAAAAGAGACTTTTATGCAAAAACGGCTCCCTGGATGCCATGGGTTGGGTATAAATACTTCCTCGCTGCGGTATAATCATAACTTGGCAGCGAGTTGAAGACTGAGGCTCTCTGGCCCCAGGGAATTCAGCATTGCTGGTTTAAAACCTCTCAGCCACCGTTAGTGAGGGAACTGGGCAGTTATAGACGGTTCCGAAGTTCTCAAGGTGAAGGTCCCCCCACGTTTGCTTGTCGGTACCCTGCAGAGGCAGCACAGCCAGCTGCAAGGTGAGTTGTCTTCATTTCTGGGGAAGCTGCTGTTTTGAGAGGGTTTTGCTTCTTCCTGTTTGGGAAGGCTCAGAAAACTGTGGGACTTTTCTTCCTACAGAGATAAATTGGTAGAAAATCTAAGAAACACCAATATGAGGTTTGGCCATTTGAACAGGGCATCTTGTTCAGATTTTTTTTTTCTGCAAAATTTGCTGTAGTTGCTACATTTCAAGGCAAAACTTTTTGGAGAGTGGGGAGTAATCTACTGAGAATTCTATTTTTATATCGATGATACTGTCCAGTCCTTATAACATGCACCTTTTCCCTCCCAAATAAATTTTGTTAAGATAACTGTTATTAAGCCCCTTTTATGGAAGAAGAAATGCATCTTTTAAATAACTTGACCCAGGTCATGTAACTAGTAAAGCTAGGATTTGAACCCAGATTTGGGAGGCCCTAAAATTCTTACATGGGCCACAACATCACCACACTGCCTCCCAACACAAAGCCTTTTTCCATGGAGGAGGCATGCTGGGGACAAGCCCAGACCAGTCCTGGGCCTCCACTTACATCTTCTGTTTTGGTCTTTTTTTTTTTAAAAGGAGATGATCTCAAATATTGAGAATTAAGTGCATTTTTCCCCACAAATAATTATGCCTCCCCCATAATAAAAAAGGAGCAGATGACAGCATTGACAACAACTGCAAAATCTGAAAAGATTTCAGGCAGCTATGACTTGAATGCTTTCCCCAGTGACAGGTGCTGATTAGATCCTGCAGGGACAGGCAGAGGTGCCCATACTTCAATGACCTGCAGGCTCCTCCCCACCTTGCCTCGGGTCAGCAATGAAGTTTTCCCAGTCAGGTCCCATTCAGGAGGCTCACAGGGTTTGTACTTTGTCCTCATTAAGCTACGTGTTTTTCCTTTAGGTAGTTATGTGGCTCTGTAGAATTAAAGTCCATAGGATCCCCACATGCCACACCAAAATAGGAGCAGAGGTTTCAAAGCCCTGATGAAGTGGCTGCTCAAGACTTACATTAGCCTCTGTACTGATTCTGCAGTAAACTAACCACATTGAGAAGGCCCAGTTCTGTATACTCTTCCTCAACCTCCCATCTCGGTCTCCTTCTCCTTCCTCAGCCCACAGAGAAGAACCTCTGAGTTTAAATCCAGAGAAGAGACGTGCTTTGCAAAACCGCAGAGATGGCCTGTCCCTGGCAGTTTCTATTCAAGGCCAAATCCTATAAGTTTGACTTGACTGAGGAAATAGACATCAACAACAATGTGGAGAAAGCCCACCAGCCTCTCTCCAGGTAAGCTTTTCCCTGCTGCCACCTTCTGCTGGTCTCCTCTGGGTTTCCATTCCCTGCTCTGCCAACTCAGAATTCCTCTCTGCTCCTGGCTTCTCACGGGAGGTCTGTTCTCGCCGGATGCTTCTTGGATGTCCCTATTGGAATTGGATGCAGCCACTGTTTATTGGGCACCTCATTGCACCTGACACTATGTGAAGAAGGAAGGGCCATGGCACAGTCCTGTGGGGAGAATATAGGAAGGGGATATGGAATACCTGACTTGAGAATGGAAGGCAGTAGAGCCCAGTGGTTAGGACCAGGGTGGTATCCTGGCCAACGTCCCCCTTTTTTTTTTTTTAAAGATTTTTTTTTTGATGTGGACCATTTTTTTTTTAAGTCTTTATTGAATTTGTTTATTGCTTCTGTTTTACGTTTTGGTTTTTTTGGCCGTGAGGCATGTGGGATCTTAACTCCCCAACCAGGGATCAAACCTGCACATTGGACCATCAGGGAAGTCCCTCAACGTCCCCTCTGATTCACCAGTGCACATGCCTCACTGGTGGTTAGATATTCTGAATATCAACCTGGTGAAGGGTGCCAGGAAGTTAGAAAAACTGTACCCAAGCCTTGTGCTGGGCCTCACTCATTGGCTCTGAGCTGTCTCTCACTGGCTCTGTGACCTAGGGCAGGTGAACCTCTCTGAGCCTCAGATGTTCTCATCTGCGGTCTGGGGAACCAATGCGACCCATCCTGTAGCATTTTGAGGATGAAATGAGAGTGGGCATGTAGAGCAATTAGCAGTGTGCCCATACAGAGCAGGTGCTCAATAAACGCAAGGTTTATTGTAACCAAACACTCACTCTGGGCCAGGGCCATCTAGGGCACTTCACAGGTTTTACTGCTCAACTGACCTTCACTGGGGCTCTGTGAAGCACAAGTTATTGTCTCATTTTACAGTTAAGGAAACAGAAGCTTTAAGTAAGAGTGGTGTGACTTCCCCCAAAGTCACCTGACTGGTAACTACAGAGTTGGAATTTCTTCCACCCCCTTGCACTTTGTAGGAGAAGTAGGGGCTTGAATGCAAAGCAGGGGATTTGGATTTTCTCTGCTTGGCCACGGGGAGCCGTTGTAGATTCTTGAGCAAGATTGTCCAGGTATAGCGTGTGGGTTGAACTAGAGGAGAGAACGTTTGAAACCAGGCGGTCTGGGCTGTGGTGGCCAAGGTGGCCAAGAGACCAAGAGATGAGAACACAGGGTTGGATGGCCTCTAGATGCCCTCCCGGCACTGCAGACTCAAATGCTGCAGACTGACAGCAGTTTCATCGCTCCTCCTGGGGTCTCTGGAGGGCCTGAACCCCAGGAATCTGCTTTGACTCTTCTTGGTCATCCCTTCCTTCTCTTCACCTCATGACTGCAGCCCCGGCCGACTGACCTCCCCCAGCTGCAGCCCCCACGCTGGTTCTGACCTCTCTCACCCCAACTTGACTTCTAGCAGGTCATGCTCCTGCTCTAGAGTCTGCAGTGGCTCCCCATTGCCTGTCACCACACTGAGGCTTGACTGACTGCAGGGTTCTGTATGATCACCCTTCCCAGACAGAAGGTCCATCCCACCTGCCCAGCCCAGCCTTCCTCTGTTTCCCAGTGTCTGTACACGGCCCAGTCCTCCTTTGATTCATCCAGACCCAATCCATCCCCTACCTTTCAAGATCATCCTGAATCCCCCTCCTCCCCTAACCCTTACAGGGTGGCCTACAGCCTTCAGCCTTGAATTCTAGACCCTCTGCTAGCACTGTCTTGTGTTTTGGGACCATTCAGGACACCTGAGCTGTAGGTTCACCTGAGGCAAACTAGCTGACTTACCCCAGATTTTTAAGCTGGGCTGGGCTGGCAGAAGTGCTCAAATCAGATATTCGAGGTGACTGAGAGAAAATATCACACATCAATTTATTTAACAGTCCTCCCAACAATCAGTGAGGAAGGAACTTTTGTTATCCTCCTACTGTAGCAATGAGGATGCTGAAGGCTAGAAAGTTTAAGTAATTTTTGAGATCTCACAGTTAGCAAATGACAGAGCCAGGAGTCAAACCCGGGCAGCCTGACTGATGACCACTATACTGGCTGCCCTGCTTTTAGTCCTAGGCATGTTCCAGCCCATTAACAATGATTTGCTGAGGGCCACTCCTCTGGCACTGTGCTGGGGGTCATGGGGCTGTCGGTGAAGCCCTTCTGTTTATCAATTAAGTAAATAATAAATTGATTCACTTATTCATTGCATAAAAAGCAGCTAAAAGGAACAGATAATGTTTATAAAGTTCTTATTACTGTGTCAGTAATGAGGCAGGAACTGTTATTAGCCTTATTTTACAAGGTTGAGTGACTTACTCGAGGTTGACATCTGGAAAGTGGTAGAGCTGAGGTTTGAACCAAGTCTAAACTCATAACCTCTCCACTCTGTGGACTCTCTCTGAGGGCCTGCTGTGTGCTGGGCTGAGAAAGGCACAGAGAAAAGAGACCCAGGTCCCTCTGTCAGGGAGGGAATGGGGAAACGATACCTTCCTCACTAGTTTGGGGAGGAATACACAGAAATCGGGATGTTAAAGAGCCTTATAAATTGGGTGAGGGTGGGGTGGGACAGAGAGGTAGACAGGAGGTTACAGGAGAATTCGGGGGCACTGGGATCTATTCTGGGGATACTGGAGGGGGCCTGGCCTGGCTGTAGTGTGTGTAGGGGGGGGAGCGGGGGTGGGGAGAGGGCTTTAGCAAGGAGGTAGGCCCAGCTGGACTGCACCCACAGTGGGATGGGGGCGGGGGAGGATGTTACTGGAAGAGGAAGCAGCAGCACAAAGGGGATTTTATCCTGAAAGCAGCGGGAGCCAATTAATATGTTTTGATCTTGAAAAGTAATTTTAAAATCCGTTCAGGTGTAACAAGACCAAGAACTTTAGATGGGAGTAATGGTTCCATATTTTGTGTAAACAAATGATTAGGAAGTGAACATGGGGCACGTGTCTGTGTTTTAGAGACAAAGGCAAATGTTGGGAACAGCTAGGTGAAGGTAAATGGAATTTGGGACAAAGTCAAGCTGGGTTGCAGTTGGCTCAGAATAAATATGTACCCTCTTTCATTCCACGTTAATTTGGGTTTAGGATTAAATATGCTGGAGGATGTGCAGGAGGGCTCCTTGTACTCTGGGGTCAGGGCTGCTGCCCTGTCCCGGTCTGGACCCTGGGAGTTATCCTGCTCCCAGTGTAAGAAGCAACGTACAGATGGAGCAAGGTCAGTGGCCCTGTGCCTTCCAAGTAGTAAGGACCAGGAGCCTGAAGGGACCTGAGGGGGCTCCTGGTCCAACTGCCCAGCCACCCGGTCTCCCACTGAAAGTCACCCCCCCAGCTGTGACCTTCTTTGGGGCTTCTTTCCTGGAATTGCACTGAACATGCAGGAAAGAAATAGCACTTCCTAGGGCATCCCTGTAAGGTGAGAGAGCTTGGGCTGTGGCCCTGGGGCTGCTGTGTGGTCTTAAGCAAGATCCTTGACTTCTCTGGACCTCTGTCTGGCTTCCTTCTTGGTCAAGTGGGAATAACAATATAGAAGTGCCTTCTTGACTGGATTTAGTAAGGGATAGATGAAATGACAGGAAAGCTTGCTTCGTAAACTATAAAGCACTGTACAGTGGGAGTTATTATTATGATCATTACTGTTTTTTCATGGGGAATAACAAACCCAAGGCCGGCCATACCTGCCCCTGGGTCTCAGCCCAGAGAAAGTCCAGTGGCATCCAGAAGGCAGACTTCCCTGCGGACGCCAGCTGGAGCGGAGGCGCGGGACGCGGCGGCCGCCTGCGGAGCGGACGCTCTGGCCCGGGTCCAGGCTACGGGTGAAGCCGCTTCTCCGGCTCGCTCCGCCCCGGGGAGGGGGCTGCTTGGTCCGGCGGCGATAAAGGGGCCGCGCGGCAGGGCGCAGGGCGCCCTCCGAGCTGCGCCCACGCCGGGGCCATGCGCGAGGGGCTGGGCGCGGCGTGCGAGGCTGCCCGGCCCCGACTCTGCCGGCTCCTTCGCAGGATCCTCCGGCCGCAGCCAGCCTGCGGCCCCCGCCGAGCCAGGTACTGCGCCCGGCCGGGATCCGCCCTGGGAGGGAGGCGGGCGGCACCGCGCGGGGCCCCGACTCGAACACCGGCGCGCACTGCCCCTCTCTGAGCCTCGGGTTTCCGGGGAAAATATGAGGATTGGAATGTTCGCTCTGTAGGATTCCGATGAGGATTTACTTAAAGGGTTTTCCTGGTTTAGAACGCTTTAGGGGTTGCAACTCAGTAGCCACAAAGACCCAGAGAAGCCCCACAGGCACCCCTAAGAGGCGTCTGTACGGGCTGGAGTAGGAACTGTGGATGTTTCAGCACTTGGGAGCTTTCTGGATTTTTCAGCCCTGGGGCTGCAACACCCTTTAGGATAGATAGGGTTAAGAGAGCAAAGAGGTTCTTGTTTTACAAATAAGATCCATTTTCCAGAGCGCCTCCCTGCCCCCCGACCCTTGGTGTATGGAGAGGTGGGAGCATGTGCAGGAGTGGGAACAGCGGGGGAATCAGTCCCCGGACGAGCCGCGGACTGCAGCGCTGACCTCAGCGTCCTCTCCCTCAAGCGCTTGTGGACAGTGCTGGGTCTGAGCAAGAGCCACGCTCCAGCTCTCCTTTTGATGGCAGGTCCTTAAGGGTCCCTGTTGCCGTGAAGGACCAAGCAGGACCAAGCACAACTGTGGGTTTAGCCAAATTGCACGTGTCTGGATGGATGACGCAATAATTTGGCAATAAGTATCCAGAACCTTAATATGCTCACCAGGCTTCTGGGCACCCTATCTTCCAGCAGCTAACCCAAAGAAATCACTAGGGGAGAGAGGACTGTGTGCATAGCTTTCTATTCATTTTTTTCAAATTTAAAAATATTTCCCAATTATGAAAGGAATTCATGGTCACTGAAAAAAAGTTGGAAAATGCAGACAAGGATAAAGAAAATTCAAAACATCTGTGATCTTATCAATTAATGCTAGTCACTGTTAATATCTGCTAGCATTTCCCCTAGGTGTTTTTCTATGCTTTTGTACACACACACACACACACACACACACACACGCACAGAGCCGGCATCAGACCACGTATACGGTTTGAGGCATTATTTATAATAGTGGAGAAACTGGACACAATCTAAATATCCAGCCCTAAGCGGTGGGGCCAGGCTCACTATGGTCCGTCTGTAGAGTGGATTTTTAGGTAGCTTTTTAATATCTGGGAGCAGTAGTTATGCTAAGTGAACAAAGACATTGTTTCTCAATCTAAAAGTTACTGTGGACTGGTAAGCTTCTCAAATTCTCCAGTTCTATGGCCAGAAGTAAATGAGAGGAAACATGAATAAGAATGGTGGGGCTTGGGGGTGAGGGGTGATGGTAAAAGCTTGAGAAGGGCAGTAGAGCATTGCCTCCCTGAGGACCCCAGCCTCAAAGCATCTTCCCCTTTAGGCAGCCCCATGATGACTGCTCAGCCATGGCTTACCTGTTCTGAATGTCCAGATGACCCTATATTGGCTTTTTTCTGGTGGGGCACACCAGACCAGACCAGTTGGGTGATGATGGCCAGTCCCATGGAGGGTGCTTTACAGGGCCACTGAATCACTTGATTCAGATAGAAGTTACTTTCTGATACATAGTTACTTTCTCTTAAAGGGACACTATCTCTTTATAGTTATAAATCATATAATGCAACTATATAATGTATGTAGTTTATTATATAATGCGAATATAAATGGTCATTACTTTTTCCAATAACAAAAGCAACACACACTCATTTGTTATTTTCCGACATCACAGGTGTGTGTAAGGTGGAAAATGAGCGACCTTTGTAGTACTCTCTAACTGCCTTTCCCTTTGGATGTGTATACACCCCAGAAAATACTGCAAAGAACATGGGACACAGGATGCTTTCTTACTGAGATGCCCCAGGAGGAGGCACGTGTGGGGTGTGACTCTTGGATGGATGCTCACGTGTCTTCCGTTCTCCGTAGCATTTACTGGGAGAGCGAACCTGAAATCCCAAACCAGAACCAATGGTTTCTGAATGACTTCAGACTATTAGGGCTTCTTCTTCTTCAAAGGATAGGCTGGATTCTTTTAAATCTGTTGTTGTGAAGCAAATAGACCAATATATTTTTAAAAAACGTTCTTCTCTTCCAGAAATACTGAGATATTTAGGCATGACGTGAGGTCTCAGACTTGCTTTAAAATGAGAGTGCGGGCTGGGAGAGTAACGTTGAAATAAAATTGACGGTGGGTTGATAATTGTTCAATTGGGTTGAATCTGGGTGAAAGGCTCATGGGGGTTTATTACACTCTTCTCTCTAATTGTGTATGTTTAACATTTTCCATAATAAAAATTTAGAATAAATAGATAAACCAAGATAAATCAAGTGCTTTAAATAAAAAAGCGTTAAGTCCCAAAGAGGGAGTGGCTGGTGGACAGTACTGCTGGCCTGCGAGGACAGGGTTGAAGGAGCCATCCTCTGCCAGCTCAGCCTTATACCATGTTTGTACTCGGCTTTGGAAGGGGGCATCTTCGCAGAGCTTCTGTGGGTCACCCTTTGGGCCGTTCACTTTGGTTCGGCTCCCCTCGTGACTTTTTGGCTTTGTAGGGGGCAGGCAAGGGAAGAAGAGGAGGAGGGAGGGTGGTGATGGTGCAGAGACTGGATGGGCCAGCTGCCTCCCTCACCACGTTGACTGGAAACGCTGACGTTCACTCCCACCCTCTAGACCTCACCCCCCCCTCCCTCAATGAGGGGCTGGCAGAGGGAACGCTGAGATCCCTCTCTGCCTTCAGATACTCCGTCTCATGATAGCTGTTTCCTTTTGCAGTCCAGTGACACAGGATGACCCCAAATGTCACAGCCTTGGCAAGCACCGGAATGAGTCTTCCCAGCCCCTCACGGGGACAGCAAAGGTCAGTGAGTCACTCGGATGTGGGAAGCCCCTTCCCCGCTCGCCCAGGCACAGCAGCCTGGTGGAAGCTGGGGTCTGGGGCAGGGAGTAGAGACCCGGGGACACAGGTGGGGACAAGGAAGAGCTTTGGGAGAGCGGGATGAACCATGGTGATCGGGAGTGGTGGCCCCCCAGGTGCGCAGGCACCTGGGTGACTTGCCTGTGTGGGCTGGCAGGCCTGGGGGAGGGCAGACTACTCATGGAGCCAGAGTAAGATGCTCAGAAATAATCCCGAACTCAGCAGCTGAGCCTCCAGCCCCAGCCCCAGCCCCAGCCCCTAGCCCACTGGTTCCACCTTCCCTAAGTGCTTTGGCCCTTAGTGTTCCAGAGAGGTGGGCAGAGAACCGGCTTTCATATTCTTAAATGCCTTCATGGAAGGCAGTGATACGTTCTCCCTGTCCTGATTTCTGTTCTCAGGAGTAGTGGCTGTGACAGTAATCTCTGTCACTTCTAACCTTAGTCCCTCATGTTGCGGTTCCCCTGAGGGAGCATTTGGCAGGCTCTTGGATGAGGAGAGAAGCCTGGCCAGTGGCCCAGGCACCTGGAGCTCTTAGCAGGCGCTGGCCCAGGTGGCCAGGCTGCCGGAAAGGGAGGAGGGATGTGGACCAACACCGGGACCTGTGTACCCACCCACAGCTCCTCACCCACCCAGAGCCCAAGCAGGGCCTAGGGCCTGGGAGAGACCCATGGAGTCCTGGGGTTGGAGGCATTTGGAAATCCCTGGTTTTTTTGCTCCCTCTTAGCAGTCTCCAGAATCCCTGGTCAAGCCGGCTGCACCCCCATCGGCCTGCCCACGGCATGTGAGGATCAAAAACTGGGGCAGTGGGATGACTTTCCAAGACACACTTCACCACAAGGCCAAAAGGGTGAGAAGTCTGGGGCTTCTGGGAGAACCACTTTCGTCCCAAGTCAGCGAAGCCATCAAGGCCCTTAATGGATCAAACAGATGTCCCCTTGGGCAAACCAGACAGGCATCAGCTTGGGCAAAGGGTACTGGGAACAGAGACGCTTGTTTCTCACAAATTACAGTAGGAAGTATATGATGCTGACTCCCTGTTAACTCCCCAATGGATGATGGATAATCCAGAAGGTGAGATAAACAATTACAGGAACAAATTAATTCTTTCTCAGAGAGACAGATTTTAGCATTGCATTCGGGAGAATTTTCTAACAGAACTGTCCAAAGCTGGACTGAACTATCCAGTCCAGTCCCGTAGTGAGCTCCCTATCACTAGAAGGATTCAAGTGCTATTTGATAGGGAGGTTGGAAAGGGGTTCAAGCATCCAGTGAGTAGTTGGACTAAGTGTCCTTTAAAGCTCCTTATTATCTTTTAAGTTTCTTATTCTAACTTTAGAATGTATTCTGTGATTGTAAAGTGGGAAAGAATTGAAAATTTCAAGGCCATGAAAGCAGGGTCATTTCCCACACCTTCCAGAAATGACCACTGTTAACCTTTGGGTGTATTTTCTTTCAGTATTTTTTCTGTGCCATCCCCTGACTTTGGGATTTGCACCTTCTCAATTCATTTTGGCTGAACAGCAATAGTTTGTCCCCAGGAGTCATATCAGCCTCTTTAAATGAGAAGGTAGTTGAGATCTTCCCAGGGATCGAGCTGCTGACTTTGCTCTGGGTCTGGGGCTGGCTGGGGGGCAGGGCCAGAGACTGAGCCCAGGGTGGTGGGAGCAGCCCCAACCCATAGCCACTGGGGTTCAGCCAGTAGAGGAGAGGAGATATGAGTCGGGGGAAGGCCTGGTGGACCCCAAGGAGGAGGTGCCACAGAGGTGGAGAGGGGTGGCAGGGAGCTGGAGCAGCCAGAGTGGAAGGAGGTGGCCAGGGCAGCTGGCCCTGGAGGAGGATGGCCATCAACGCCTGCGCTGAGGGGCCAGGCAGCCAGCCTCACCGCCACCTCTCTTTCCAGGATTTCGCTTGCAAGTCCAGGTCTTGCCTGGGAGCCATCGTGAACCCCAAAAGTTTGACCATAGGACCCAGGGACAAGCCTACCCTCCCAGAAGAGCTTCTACCTCAAGCTATTGAATTTGTCAACCAGTATTACGGCTCCTTCAAAGAGTAAGTCTTGCTTCCTGCAGCATCGCTGCCTCCCCATCCCCTGAGCTCTCCTGTCTCCTGCCCTTTCCCTCGGACCCCAGACCCCTTTCCTTCCCAGGTTTGCAATGGACCGAGGGCTAAAACATAGTTTTTCAGGGAAAAGACCCTGGATAGGTTCTCAAAACCATAAGACAAAGAGGCATGGCAGTAATGGTTGAAAGTGCGGGTCGGGTAACTAAACATTTGAGTTTGAATCCTGTTCCACCAGTAACTGGTCCTGTATCCTTGGGAAATCTATTTACCCTCTGTGTGCCTCAACTTCCTCACAGGTCAAAGCAGGGTCATGATAAAACCTGGCTCATAAGATTGTTGCGAGGATTAAACAAATTTAGAACAGCGTCCTGGCACAAAGTAATGAGTTGATATACAAAACCTTTTACTATGAAATGTTTGAGATAGAAAGAACCTCAGAGACCACCTAGCCAAGCCCTCCACCTCCAAGTGTGAGCCGGGAAGCCCAGCGACAGCTAGAGTTCAGTCCCAGCTAGAATTCAGGCCACCTGACTTGGAGAGATCTCTTTGCACTGTACTCTGTGGGGATCTATATTGCTGAGTTTCATAAAATATATGGCTATTAATTTAGGTCCTTTTATATCTTTAAAATAAAAATGCCCAAAGGGATTGTAAGATAGAATGGCCAAGGGAATGGATTTGCTGTTTTATGGGCTGGGAGGGGAGTCTGGCTTTTATGGTGCAGCCCCACGTGGCACTTTACTGCACGAAGTGAACCACAGAAGTAACCTGGGACACCCCCTCCCCATGGCAGAAAGAGTGGCTCCTGGTGATGCCACGTCCCCTCTGCTCTGACCTGCAGTGTCTGAGCTGGAAGGGGCCTTGAGTCTATGAAGGAGACCCTTAACTTCTGGGGCTGTGATCCTCTACCCTGGCTGCACAGTGGTCGCTGTTAAGGGCTTTGCAAAATACTGGTGCCAGGGTCCCCTGGGCTGGGGGCATCAGCTTCTCGGGAAGTGTGGAGGGAGCGGATACTCATGTTCTTTAAAAGCTCCCAAGGCAATTCTAATGTACGACGGGACTGAGAACCCTGTCAGGGGTTTGCTGCTCTGTGTGCTGTATAAATAGAACCTCTGCAGAAGTGCTTTGTCACTAGGAGGTCCAAGGTCCTTAGGCTTTCAACTCGGTTGTTGACTTACGAGCTTTTCAGGGTCAAGGAATTTTCTTGATGGGCTTCACTGGACCACTATATTGAAGCTGACCTTTACTGAGCGCTAGGTATGTTCTGGGCTCTGCCTTATGTAAGGCTCGCCATGACTCTATGGGACTGGTACCATTATTATCCTCCCCACACTGTACAGACGAGGAAACCAAAGCCTGTGGAGGAGATGTAACTTGCTCAAAGTCACACGTTCTGAAGTCCCAGAGCTGGGATTTGAGCCCAAGCAGTTTGGCGCAGAGCCCCTGCTTTAAACCTCAATGTTCTAGCATCCAGCTCTTTGACTTTGAAGGTTCTGACTCCCTGCTGGACCTGGGGGTTCCTGCTGCTGTTTGGAAGGCAACTGGGTGGGTGTTAGCCCCAGGAAGCTACAGGGCTGCTCTTGCTGGCTGTTCAAAACCCATTTACTTTTCACAGAGGGAAAAAGTTCCACTTTTCACAGTCACAAATCCATGGCTTGGACCCCCCAAGTGGTCCTGGGGGTGTGAGTGACAGATGGCAGCCCATCCCCACAATTACACTAGCAGCCAAAGGCACGGACAGCTGGGCCGGTTCAGTCTTTTGTGAGTGAAGGATTGTATAGTTAGAAATTGTAACTTGCTGAATGTTCTGTCCAAAGCCAGTTCACCGATGCCAAAAGCCACTCCCTCTTTTCAGAACTAATAGGCATCATAACATTTTAGTGCCTCAGAAATGTGACTATTTGAAAACAGTGGTAAAATGTAAAACGCTAAAGGAATTGGGTGAGAACGTAAAATAATCTTTTCTTACGTAGTCCCATGTTAACACTACCAAGTATGTTGGAAGCATCTGTGTTCTGGTGGTCGCTACTGTTTTCATGCTCAGATGCAGAGCAGGGAATGCTGCTAGAAGCTTTGTTTGGGGAAGGAGGGCTGCCGATGGTGGGGCAGCCTCAACCTCACCCAGCAGGTCTTTATGCCAGGAGTGTCCTTGAAGATAAATAGCACCGAGTGTTTTGTCTTTGAGCTTTCTTTCTTTAATCAGGGAAGAGTTGTCAAGACACTCTTCATCCACAGAAAGGCCATTTTGTCTTGAGTTGTCCACTCTCCTTAATCAGGAGTTCATTCCTTAAATAGTTTTGTTTGTTGCAACTTGAAATGTCTTTGGTGCTGATTGGAAATCTCAAGGTTGCTCTGTGTGTGTGTGTGTGTGTGTGTGTGTGTGTGTGTGTGTGTGTGTGTGTGTGTGTGTTTCAAAACCTTCCTGGCTGTGGGACATTTTTGAAGCCTGGAAGGGGAGGGGAGAAGCCAGTTTGGAAATCTCACATGGGACAGCTGGCCGAGCGGCGCGGGGGTTGAGAAAGCTCGCTGTAGAGAGCCTGTGACGTTGGACCACACTGTGGAGGGCTCCTCCTTGAGCGGCCCTGGGGCCCCGCAGGCTGAGTCCTGAGAGCAGGTCCCCATCTGGGCCTGACCAGGGAAGCGTGGGCAGGCCCTGCACATCTCTGGGCTTGCAATCCCTCCCACCCAGGGTGGAAGGTAGAAGGTTAAGAGCCTGGGCTTGGCATCAGGGAACCTGAGTCTGAGTCCTGAGTTTGTTCTTTACCACACTTCTGTTCCTGGGCCAGTACTTAACCTTGTGGATACACCGACTATAAAAAAAGACACAAAAATGCCTCCCTCACAGACTCAGAGGGACCCTGACTGTGGGTGGCTTCGCCCAGTACCTGGCTCACAATGAGTACTCAGTACACAGGATCTGCTGTGGGGGGGACTGATTCATCTCTTAACCAAGGGAAGGTGGACGGGTGCTCCCCTGGCTGAGAGGCAAGATGGGGCTGCGGCTTGCTGGACGCTCCTCCAAGTGTCTGAGAAGCGCTGCACTCCGTGCTGAGATGAATATGATTCGAGAAAAAGCTCCTGGAAACGACAAGGGTGCTGGTGGGACCAGGACCCGCTATGTAACGTGCAGGAGCCAGTGTGAAAATAAAAACATGGCTTCCTGTTCACAGATGATTAAGAATTCAAGACAGCAGAGCATTAAACCCAGCATGGAGCCCTTCTGAGCTCAGGGCCCTGGTCACATGCCCATGAAGCTGGCTCTGGAGGGGACGGTCTCCCTGAGAGACATCTTGCCCTCCTGGTGTCCTAGTTCAGTTCCTGCTTCTGTGGATTGAATCATCTCCATTTAAGGCCATCTCATTGTTGATCTTCCTGATGTCTTCCCGTCCCCCAGGGCAAAAATAGAGGAACATCTGGCCAGGGTGGAAGCGGTAACAAAGGAGATAGAAACAACAGGAACCTACCAGCTGACGGGAGATGAGCTCATCTTCGCCACCAAGCAGGCCTGGCGCAACGCCCCCCGCTGCATCGGGAGGATCCAGTGGTCCAACCTGCAGGTGAACTCCCTTAGACAGAGCAGGAGAGGAAGCTGGGAGCCCGGCGGGCCCTGAGCAGTGGCTCCCAGCAGCCCGCCGAGCTGTGCCCGGGGCTCCCTGCGTCCTCTCTCCCCAGCCCTGAGCTTGAGATGGGGGCTCATGGCCACCCACCCCCACCGCCCCAGAGCTTGAGCTTGAGATGTGTGGCCGTGCCGCCCCAGAGTCTAGAATCCGATCTCAGCACCAGGATTCCTAGCCGATCTCTCTCTCTTGCATTAAATTTTGGAGACTAAACGCCAACGTGAAACCAAACGACCTTGCTCTCATTATTGCTGAGGCCCTGGTTGTTTACCTCGACTGAATTCTTGGCTTTTAGAAAACATTTCCTTTATCCTAGCCTCCTAAGCTGTCTTTACGTTTTATTGCTGGATAATAGTGAAAGTACTTGGACAGATAAAGAGATAAGAAATGCCAACGGAACCAGCTCTGGCTGTAATAAAATGTTCTGGAGGCCGTGTGTAACATGTATAAAGCAACTAGGCCGTGGGAATCCTGACTCACGGTGCTTGAGAATCAGGTTTTCTTGGGGGTTGGGTTTTGATAGGGTCTTCCAGGTGAGGGCGTCTGGGCTCCCCTAGGAGAGCGGAGGAAGGGTGAAGGGGCAGAGAGGAGGATGCCCTCCTCGGCGAGGCATTCGGGTCGTGGGGTTTGGGGCCACTCCCTCAGTCCCCGTGACTTAGCTTTTAAGATCAGCTCCAAGGCCTCTGTCCTCACGGTCCTTGACGCGCATGGTCTGGGTGGGCTGTGTGCGTGCAGGTCTTCGACGCGCGGAGCTGTTCCACGGCCCAGGAGATGTTCGAGCACATCTGCAGACACCTGCGTTATGCCACCAACAGCGGCAACATCAGGTGGGTGTGCTTTTCCCCAGGCTACGAGGCTACGCTGGGGCCCGCCCTGCCCCCAAGTCTTAGCCAAGAGATGCAGATGAGTTTAGGGGAGGCATCTGGGCTCCAGGAGAGACCAGGGAGAAAGAAAGGAGAAAGATTCGGCTTCTTCAGGGAGCCCTCGCAGTGAGCCGGCCTCCGTGAGCTTAGTGCCTCGTCAGTGGCCCATTTCCTTGGTTTCTTTCTGACTTGTAGCCATTTGGAGGTGATGGGGGGATCCTTAAGAAGCAACTTCTCCACTCTTCGAGGTTAAGGCTCCCCACTTTGTAGAGGAGATGAGAAGTTGGTTTTGCAGCCAATGTGGTGATTTTCTTAGAGGTGGGGGAGCGGCTGCCCATCAGTGCCACCCCTGCCTTACCTTCCCCTTCCCCTAGCCAAGGAGGTCAAGGTCAACTCATTCATTCATTTTTCTGTTCAGCAAACACTCAGTGCCCACCTGATGAGGACCCAACACAGGGCTAGGCATGGGGGTGGAAGTGACTAGGACCCTAAGACGAGGCTCCAGCCCACTATGAACCTATGCCTTGCACGAGACAAGTGTCCAGCTAACTCAATGGCAAAGAGAACTGTGGCGCAGCTAGGGAAAGGGTTGGAGCAGCTAACCGCGCCCGAGGGGTGGGGAGGGTTCCCTGGAGGGGGTGGTCCCTGGGCCGGTCTGGAAGGAAGGGTAGGAGCTGGAGGGAGAAGAAGAAAGGAGAGGGTATGTCAGGAAGTGGACGGGTTACACAGAGGCCAGTGAGAGCTTGGCATGTCTCAGAGCTGCAGGGGTTTGGTTCAGTTAGCTCAGGTGCAGAGGGCTGGGGAGTGGGAAGATAGGAGGGGGCAGGGGACCTGTTGGGGATGGCTGGGAGTGGCCACTGAAGCTGGGTGGTAAACAGCACTGTCCTCACCTTCGGGAAGGTTGGCCATCACCGTGTTCCCCCAACGGAGCGACGGGAAACATGACTTCCGGGTCTGGAACGCCCAGCTCATCCAGTACGCCGGCTACCAGATGCCTGATGGCACCATCAGAGGGGACCCTGCCAGCGTGGAGTTCACCCAGGTACTAGATCCGGCTTTGGTGGGTGAGAGTGGAGCCCAGAGGGGTCAAGGGACTTGGATCTCCAGACTCACTTGGCCTGTCTTGTTTTCAGCTGTGCATCGACCTGGGCTGGAAGCCCAAGTACGGCCGCTTCGATGTGGTGCCTCTGGTCCTGCAGGCTGATGGCCAGGACCCTGAGCTCTTCGAAATCCCTCCCGACCTTGTGTTTGAGGTGCCCATGGAACATCCCAAGTAAGCAGGCTGTGGGGGATGGGGGTGTGAGTTCACATGCATGCCCCCTCCTTTCCTTAATGAGACCTCAGTCCTCAGGACCCTCCCTGCACCTCCCCCAAAGCCCAGCCAGCAGCAGGTGATACCCAGAAGGGCCGACTTTCAAGGCCTGCCTTGTCGCCCTTGTACAGCAACTCTGCACTTGCATTTCGGGCCTCAGACTTATAATGAGATGCTGATGGTGACAGGAAAGCAATGGCTTAGACAGACCAGGCTCTAGCAGCTTGGGAAGAAGTGACCTCAGGAAAGGAATCCTTGAAAGGCTCTGAGATTCTCACACTGTGCAGCCCAGGCCTCTTTGACCTTCCTGCCAACTCTCTTAGCCTTCCCTCTCCTGACTGATGACAGTACTTCAAGAGCTCATCTGGTTCAGCCCCTCCTCCAGGCAGCTCTAATAATTACAAAAATACCTGCATACATTGACACTCACTATGTAGCAGGCATTAGGCTGGGCTCTTCTTTTTGTCCCTTGAATATACTGAACTTACTCCTACCTCAGGGCCTTTGCACTTGCTCTTCCCTCTGCCTGACGTGCCCTTTCTTCAGAATTTTGCAGACTTCATTTCTTCTTGTCAGTGAGGTATTTCCTGAATGTTACCTGTTCTGAGAAGCCTCTTCTGAACACCCAGTCTAGAGTAAGCACCCTCACCCTCCATCTGACACATCACCTTGTCTTTATTTTCCTATTTATTTATTTGTTTACCTATTTATAGTCTGTAAGGTCCTTGAGAATTAGGGATGTTGTCTTTCTTGTTCGGCAATATATCCCCAACACATAGTGGGGTGCCTGGCTCATGGTAAGTGCTCAATTATAAATATTTCTGGAATGAATGAATATACTAATAAAGGATACTATTATTTTCACAATAATCCCATGAGTTTGATGCTCTTATCTCTATTTTGTTGGTGGGGATGCTAGGGCTCAAAGAGGCTAAACAATATCCCAAGGTTACACAGCTAGTAATCAGTAAGGCAGAACTTGAACCCAGGCTTTCTGACACTGGAATCCTTAAGTGCCTTGTTATGTTGGGTCCTCAGCATTTAGCACAGGGCCTGTCATATACTTGATGCTTAATATGTTTGCGTGAATGAACTCGTGAATGAATGTATAATTAGCGAATGACACGTGGTGCGTCAATTCACCTCTCCAGGTGGGATGAACTTAGAGATCAGCACTTGGAAAGGAGTTTTCTTGGTGCACTCTTTCTCTGAAGCTTTTTTTGGGGGGGGTGAGTGTGGGCCAAAGTGAAGGCCCCATTGCCACCAGCTCTGCCTCCCTACCAGGTATGAGTGGTTCCGGGAGCTGGAGCTGAAGTGGTATGCCCTGCCGGCCGTAGCCAACATGCTGCTCGAGGTGGGTGGCCTTGAGTTCCCCGGGTGCCCCTTCAACGGTTGGTATATGGGCACGGAGATCGGAGTCCGGGACTTCTGTGACGTCCAGCGCTACAACATCCTGGAGGTAACGAAGACCGTCTAGCTGGGCTGGCTGGAGGTGCGGGCCTGCAGCTGGGATCCAAGAGACTGACTCAACCCCATTTCTCTGCCTTTGCAGGAAGTGGGCAGGAGGATGGGCCTGGAAACACACAAGGTGGCCTCACTCTGGAAAGACCGGGCTGTCATTGAGATCAACGTCGCTGTGCTCCACAGTTTCCAGGCACGTCTGGTGTTTGCGGGTCTGAAGGCTTTCTGGTTAGAAGGTCATATGGTCCAGCCGCCCATGTCATGCTTGATTTTCCCCTTACGGCATTGCTCATTTATTCACACATCAAACAACGTTGAACACCCTGTTTGTGCCAGGCACAGTGCTAGGTGCTGGGGATAGAGAGACAAGCCCTCTCAAGTCTGCTAGTGTAAACTTGAATGCTTCTAGCAACAGGCAACTCCTTACCTCCCAAGGCTGGTCAGTTCCTGCGCTTGAGCACTGAATCCTGTCCTCTCTCAATTTTCAAGGACTTTACTCCTGAAAATCCTCCCCGCCCTCTGCCCCGGAACATTGATACCTCCTTATCCACTGGATCATTCCCATCAGTGATCAGTAAGCTGTAATGATTCCCATCTCAAAGAGATAAATGGCTAGCTAACCAAATACTCCCCCTACCCAGCTACTACCTTGTTTCTCTGCTTCCCTTTTACGGCAAAACCATTGAAAGACCTCATTACACGTCCTCATCCCCCAGCCACTCCAGTCAGGCTTTTATCCTCCACAGCTCTGCCAGTCACACTGGAATTCTGGCTGTTGTTCAAACTCACCAAGATGGTTCCCACCTAAGGGCCTTTGCACTTGCTTTTTCCTCTGCCCAGAACACTCTTGCCACAAATCATCCCGTGACCGGCTCCTTCCCTTCATCCAGGTCTCAACTGTCACCTCTTCAGAGTAGCCCTCCCTGATGACACCATAAACAATGGCATCCTTACCCACCTCCATCCTGTCTTTCTTATTCCTTTAACCTTTTCTTTCTTTTCCTCCATAATCCTTATTAGCTCCTGACATTATGGAGTCCATCTACTTCTTTCTTTGTTTCCCCCATTAGAATGTAAGCTCCATGGGGCAGGGACCTTGTCTCTCTTGTCCACTGCTCTACCCCTGGAGCCTAGAAGAGTGTCTGGCACGTGGCAGATGCTAAAAAAAATATATGTATTGGATGAATGAACGAGAGGCCACGTCCACCTGAGCAGTTGTTGCCCTTGCTTCCCTATCTGGGCAGCAGCAGCCCCCAAACACAGCAGGTTGGCTCCTGTGTGGGACTGAGCCCTCGGGTCCATCTGCTGTTCTCACTCATATAAACACTCCCCTTCCTTTGGGGAAGGAGCCATGGACGAGTGAAGCTATTACTTTAGAAGCTGGGACCATGTCCACAAAGTTGGCAGATGCCCTGGAGGCCAGACCGCAGGGCAGAGAGCCATGCATTCATTCAGCAAAGTTTTATTGTGCATTTTCCATGTGTCAGACCCTAGGCCAGGCCAAGAGTATGAGTGGTGAACAAAATAGACAGAAACCCTGGCCTTGTGGAATGTAGTGGGAGCTGACATTAAACACCCAGTAAATACATATTATCACACACTGTTCCCCAGAGCTCGTCACGCTATAGGCATGTCAAGCTTGTGCCTGATTTTGGGGAGTGGGGAGGGGCATGGGTCAGCTCCGAGACAGGACAGGAAGACCCCCCTGGGGCTGACCCAGCTCGGGAAGACCCCACTGGCTGTGGATCACACATCCTGACTCCTGCAGGCTCCCACCATCAGCTCTGATATTGGCAGGATGCGGATATGTCCCAGGAAACTGCTGATCTCAACTGTGTCCTGACCATTGCTGACCACGTCCCTCCACTGCTTGAGAG
Organism: Balaenoptera borealis; assembly: GCF_965194805.1. Classification (NCBI taxonomy): domain Eukaryota; kingdom Metazoa; phylum Chordata; class Mammalia; order Artiodactyla; family Balaenopteridae; genus Balaenoptera; species Balaenoptera borealis. Next base: position 44,671,762 of record NC_138879.1, on the reverse strand, counting down.
TCTCCAAGACTTCCTCATGACCCTCCTTCAGGGTCAGCTTCAAAGACTTGGCCTCATTTCCTCATCTGTAAAACGGAGATAATAATGGTACCTCCCTCACTAGGTTACTGTAAGAATTAAATGAAAATGAATGCAAAATATTTAGCTGCACTGCCTGACCCATAGTCATCACTCAAAAAACATTAGTTTTGTTGTTTTATTATTTATTACTGTTACAACCATTCTCACAGCTCTCATCATCAGCTCCTGAGCCTAAAACTGGTCTGGCACCCAGTAGTTGCGGTGTGTGTACGTATAAAATTTTAGAAGGCATGGCTGGTCCTACTGAAGCCTACTGGCTCCTCTCCTGCCTACCGGCCTTGACTGATGCAGTGTCCTCCTCCAGGACTGCCCGTCTGCTGCCTAACTGGTACCCATCTCTCAAAACTCACTTCCTCTTAGAAACTGTCTCTAAAATCCCCCATCTCTCCTCTGGGCCCCTGTATGAGCTAAGCCCTCCCTCGACCCTCCGTCAGCACCTGCACTCACCTCCATCGTAGCTTCTATCAGACCATGTGAAATGGCTGATGTCTTTCTGCCTCCCCCAGTTAGAGTATGATCCAATACAGAGAAGGGGCCACGTCTTTCACCTCTGTATGCAATACCTGGTAGATAGAAATAATAATAGCAGCTAACATTCATTGAGCACGTTTTATGCTTTACTTGTATTATTTTATTGCATTCTTTCAACAACGTCATGATGTAGGAACTATTACCATCCCCATTTTACAGATGAGGAAACTGAGGTTAAGGAACTAATAGCTCAAAGTAACATGGCTAATAAGAGGCCAAGGTTTGAACCACTCCATGAAACCAATGTCTCTTGACTACATGAGTTGCTGCAGACGATGTGGCTGCCCTTGTTGGATCATTCCAGGAAGGCTCAGACCCCTTGGCTTCTAATTTTAGGATGTGGGACATTGTGGTGATTTGTCTTCCATGCACTGTGGTTCCCCCCAGTACTTCAGTCCTCTTCCAAAGAACCTAGTTCCTCCTTGGCTGAGACAGCCACATCCTTGGGGAGGTGACTCCTGGAACTCTCTACCAACAAGTGACAAAAAGCCACTGGTTTGATTCATCAGCATCCAGAGAGCCATTTGTGGGAGTTCAGGGAGACTTGTGGGCCTGAGAAGCTGGACACCGCCCCCAGAGGGCCAAGCGGGGGCAGCATGTGGCCTGTGGGCTGACCATGGCTATGGTGACTGCTTGGGTTCCTCAGAGGCTCTGGAAGTACTTTGCATTTGGGTATTTATTTTCAGCAGCGAGAAGGGGGCCAGAGGAGATTGGGCTCCCATTTTACAGATTGCCAGGCCCTTCCGTAGTCCATCTGGGAGCCCTGCAGCCAACCGACCACTCTCCTCAACTCCCCTTCTTGCCTCCTTCTGATTTAGAAGCATAATGTGACCATCACGGACCACCACTCAGCTGCAGAGTCCTTCATGAAGTACATGCAGAATGAGCACCGGTCCCGAGGGGGCTGCCCAGCTGACTGGATTTGGCTGGTCCCCCCAATTTCTGGAAGCATCACCCCCGTGTTCCACCAGGAGATGTTAAATTATATCCTGTCCCCTTTCTACTACTACCAGGTAAGAGAGGGACCTTCCTCTCCTTTCTGTCTTGGGAGCTCAGGGGTGGAGAGAGTGTGTGTGTCTGCACGTGTGTGCATGCGTGTACACATGCGTGCATGCGTGTGTGTTTGCATGTGCCTGTGCACATGTGTGCTCACTAGTGCAGGACATACAAGGAAGGATCGGGGATACAGAGGCATATTTTTAATGCTTTTCAGGCTTCACTCAAGGATGCTTTTGTCCATTTCTACAGAAGTGAGACTGAAGGAAATACCTTTTATGGTACCTTTAGTAGCCCGTTGTTCTGACGGAGTTTAAGCTCCTTAGGGTGACCGCCACTGTGCCCGCCTGCTCGGGAGGGCTATAGACAGTCACATGGCATAATGGTGAAGAGCTTGGCTCCCAGGTCAGACACATCCAGGGGCGATTCTCCCACTTCCTAGCTGTATGATCTTGGGTGGGTCATTTCACCCATCTAAGCCCTGACTTTCTCATCTCTAAAAGGAGGGTCATCAACTCCGCGATGGAGGAGGTTGTGTGGATCACGTGAGCTGGTGCACGTAACAGCTCAGCCCAGTGTCCAGCCCAGAGTGCACTCAGGAACCGTTACCCAGTGAAGTGATTTCATTTTTTGTCAAAAAGCTCTTTGGTTAGATTTGGGGAAGAGCTTCCTTACTCTAAAAGTGATAAGTAGTGTGACTGACTGCCTGGGATAGTCTGCGCCTGTGGTCATAGCACCTTCGTCTACTCTCAGAGATATCCCAGGGCAGACTATGCATTATATACAATCTGTGTAGCCTTCCTAGTGACCAGACACCAAAAGAAAAGAGATGTGCAGCCTCTTCCTTCCAGGGGGACACTAGTGAGTGACAATCAACTGATCGTGTGCAGGTTCTGTGCTGGACATGAGCTACAACTTGGAGGGAGACAGGCAGATGCAGCCCTTCCCTGTGGGGCTTTCAGTGAAAGGGTGGGGACAGGACCTGCTCAACCCCCCAACTCACGAAGGCCATGAAGGGCCTTCTGTCTCTCCAAGCCCAAGCCAAGCCAGGGCCCACCTTGCCCACATACCTGCCCTCTTCTCTGAAGGTGGCGGCCTGGAAAACCCACGTCTGGCAGGATGAGAGGCGGAGACCCCGGAGAAGAGAGATTCGATTCAAAGTCTTGGTCAAGTAAGTGGAAGCAGCCAGTGTGGACATCTGAACCTCAGCCCTTCCTTCTAGGCCTTGAAGGGCAGGGAACAATGAGAAAGGGTTTGGAGAGACTTCCCTGGTAGTCCAGTGGTTAGGACTCTGCACTTCCACTGCAGGGGGCATGGGTTCGATCCCCCGTTGGGGAACTAAGATCCCGCATGCTGCACAGTGTGGCCAAATAAATTAATTAATTAATTAAAAGGTATATTAAAACTATAAAAAAGAGAGAGAGAAAGGGTTTGGCTCCCAGAAATCCAGACACCAATTCCCAGGGTCACCTGCCACCTCTGTCCCAGCTTTCTCTCTCCTCCATTTTCCCAAAGGGACTGAGTGGTGGGTTGAGTGGGGGAGGGGAGGGGAGGAGAAGGGCGGTGAGTCAGGGTTGATAGCTGGTGAGAAACCTGGGTTCTTTTTCCTCGATCTGCTGCACTTTAAATGCTGGGACCCCATCTTCCTCTGGAAGGCTGACTCAGCACACAGAGTATGTCTGTCCCCACAGAGCCGTGCTCTTTGCCTCAGTGCTGATGCATGAGAGAATGGCATCCCGGGTCAGAGCCACGATCCTCTTTGCAACAGAGACGGGAAGATCAGAAACGCTGGCCCAGGACCTAGGGGCCTTGTTCAGCTGCGCCTTCAACCCTAAGGTAGCCGACTCAGCCTATGCACGGAGAAGTCTGGGGCAAGTTAAAATGATTGCTCTGCTCCTGGATGTCCCCGAGCCTTGGGCATGCTGATGTACATTGAAAATCTGTGATAGAAGGAGAGAGGTGTGTCCAGGGATTCCCAAACTTACCTAGTAAATAAGCTTTTCATAGTGTTCCAGGGAACACAGTTTGAGAAACACATTCTTAATGCTGCTAAGTCTCAATATACATTAGCTGTTCTAGATGGATTTTATTCACCTTTACAGAACACCTCCTATATGGGGTGCAGTGCTAAATGTGAAGGGGGCAGAGGATGAATAAGATGCAGAGAAATAAAACAAAACTCCCAAGGGTGACTAATTCCTTCCACCAGTGTTGGATTTGATCCTCCATCACTGAAGGCCTCCTGGGTCAGGTAGGCCTGGGTAGAACCGCGAGGCCGTGACACATTTCACCTGAGATTAGCTTCAGGCAAAGCATTTGGGTCCCCAGAGGTGTTGTCATTTTTGTAACCTGCCCATCCCGTTTTTGTGGAAAATACGTCCACACACTCAGAATTCAAGGTAGTGATGGAAGCGGTGAGACGTGCTCTGATTTGGGACACGCGGTATTTTGGAGGCAAACCCTCCAGGGCTTGCTGATGTGTTAGCGTGGGAGAATCAAAGAATCGAGGATGCCGTGTTCAAATAGGTTCAGTAGACAGGGATTTGTTAAGTACTCACCTCCTCTGTGCCGGGCACCAGGGGACCGAGATGACGAAGGGGACTCCCAGCCTGAGTAGGGTGAGGGAAGCGCTGGGTGTCTGGGGAGGGCGTGGAGGGCGTCAGCCTGGCAAACAAGGGCTGATGTCCACCTTGGGTGTCGTGCAGGTTCTCTGCATGGACGAATACAAGTTGAGCCATCTGGAGGAGGAAGAGCTGCTGCTGGTGGTGACCAGCACGTTCGGGAACGGAGACTCCCCCGGCAACGGAGAGGTGGGTGGCCCGAGTCCCAGGGGTCTGGGGTCTGGTAGAGCCTAAGAGGACCAAGGAAAGGATCTGGGGACTCAGCATGTCCTAAGGAGGGCATTCGGGAGTGAGAGCTCAGATCACTCTGGGTCGCCCTAACGTCAGCCATTGGCCTGCCTCCTTCGGGACTTCCTCTGTATGCATGAGCTGCCTTTCCTGTGACGTACTTAATATATTTCAGTAAATTGACCTGCCTTTTTAAATTCAAAAATTCATGTTTAAAGGAAACTTTATATCACTCTCACAAATGGAAAGCCAGCAAAAATTGGTCCCAGGTAAATCCAATGAAAGCCAAGCAGTTATTGAATTTTAGCTGGATACTGTTGCCTAACCATGGCTTGCTTTGTTTTTTAAAAAGAGTAATAAGCAAGTATGAGAGAAGTGTTAAGTCTCCATTAGCAGCAGTCTGAGATTTTCTCCCTAGTGTTCAGGACAAAAGAATGAAATAATTGAAACAGGAATAACTATAAAAAATTACAGAAAAAAAGAATACTTTCTTACCATGTGATTTGACACTATTTTCCACCTAAAGTTATCTTGAGTTCCTGGGAAATCAGGGTTATTTCAGAGAATACGGGACCAGTTGTCACTCTGACAAGAAGAGAGGCTCATGTCCTATCAGGAGTCCCTCTGGTGATGCCCTGCTACAAGGCAGGCCCCCCTCTGCCAGGGCTGGATGGACTGGGGGTTGGGCTGTCCTCGCCCCACACCAAAGGTCAGGCCCACATGAGTTGCTAAGGCTGAACTTGTCCCTGAGTCCCAGCCAGGCGGCCCCACCTAAACCAACTTCCCTGCGAGGATCTTGAATTTTCTCCTGCCAGATATGTCCAGTTTTTAAATGAGCCACCAGAAGAAAGGGAAAAGCGGTGCTTTTATTAATCCTGTCCTGAGAACTCTGTGGTTCTCTCTCTTTCTAGAAACTGAAGAAATCCCTCTTCATGCTGAAAGAGCTCACCAACAAATTCAGGTAAATCTCTTCCCCACTCCCAGAGTCTGGGTTCCAGGGACGGAGCTGGGTGTGTATAAGTGGGAACTTCCTGGGATGTCCAGGCCCAGAGACAGCCTGTCCTCAGAGGTGTTGTGGGTCAAAGCAGGGACACCGAGTCCCGCTCACACTTCTGCAGGCCAGGCATGGGGTTGGTCGTGGGAGTTGGAGACGAGGCTCGGGAGCCAGGGAGGGCAGGAAGGGGGTGGGCACTGGTGGTCCTTGCCCAGCTGGTGCGGGAGGGTCAGAGGCTGGCCTGTGGGCGGAGTCAGCTCACCCAGGCTCCGGGCGTGTCCTCCTCGGGCAGGTATGCCGTGTTTGGCCTCGGCTCCAGCATGTACCCTCAGTTCTGCGCCTTTGCTCATGACATCGACCAGAAGTTGTCCCAGCTGGGGGCTTCTCAGCTCGCCCCAACAGGGGAAGGGGACGAGCTCAGCGGGCAGGAGGAGGCCTTCCGTGCCTGGGCCGTGCAAACCTTCAAGGTCAGTTCACAGCCGGAGCTGCCCCACGGCACCGGGAGGGAGGCTGCGGTGCACTCGTGCCCAGGACACCTGTGCCCGGCATCCTGGGTGGCATGACCCCTGCTGGGTCCTATAGGCGTGGTCCCGGGTGTGGGCCAGGGTCGCAGGCCTGAGGGCTCAAGTCACTGCTGCTTTCCCACAGCCCCCAGAAGAGCTCCACTTGACACCTCCCTGCCCTCGGGAAGCTGTGGTTTAAGATCTTTCCCCGTCTGATTATCCAGGTCACCTCCTGACATCCTTGTCTTGTTTCAGTGTCCCAGCCACAGAGAACTTGGGGACAGGGATATCTCAGTAGGTCTTTATCACCTGTGGCTTGACCCCATTGACTGAGAGAACTCATTGAAGCAAAGCGTTTCACCCAGCAGTGGGGCTTATGAGCACCACCTTGAGTGGGTCCGACATGGTTCCCAAGCCCACGTCTCCTCCACACGATTCCCCATCAGGAAAATGGGAGTAATCACACCTGTGTCATAGTGCGGGCATGCGGATAAAATGAGATGCTGTCATTATTAATATTCATAATAATAGCAATAGCTACTATGTGCTAGGACCAGCCAGTTTTTGGGTTCTCATAACAGCCCAACCAGATAAGTGTGCTTAGTAATTACACAAAGCTCTCAGCTCAGTTGCAAGGACTTAAAAAATGGTAGCCCCAGCAGTGGTGATGCCGCTGATGCCAGGGATGATTATTAACACCCGTCGGCTCCATCTTCATCCAGGCAGCCTGTGAGACGTTCGATGTCCGAGGCAAACACCACATTCAGATCCCCAAGCTCTATACTGCCACTGTGACCTGGGACCTGCACCACTACAGGCTCGTGCAAGACTCACAGCCTTTGGACCTCAACAAAGGTACCTGCTTCCCTGCACCACACGGAGCTTGTTTGCCCTTCCTGCCGGGGTGGGTGTCTCTCAGTCCTGAGCCTAGGGTCAAGGAGACCACTAAGACCCTCTGAACAGAGGCAGCTAGTCTAGGGCTACCAGGCATCTCTCTCCTGTTGGGTCCAAGAGCCTGCTGGGATGCGAGACTTGAGGGCGTGCTTCGTCTCTGAGAGAGGCGGTTTAGGAGGAAACCCTGGGAGGGCAGTGGAGAGAGAAGGACGCTCCTATGTGCCAGGCACTGTGCTGGACTCTTTGCCCACCTGCTCTAAGTGATCCCTTACACTCATCCTGCGAGAAAGGCACAGACAGAGAAACTGAAGTTCAGGGAGGTGCAGCAAGTTGCTAGCAGATGGCCAAGTTGGGATCTGGGCCCCAGCCTTCCCGCTCTAATGGCAGCCAGGTATTATGAAGAACATTTTTCAGAGGCAATTCCAGGCTACAGTCTGGGAACTCTGAACGGCCCCTCTGGATGCTGTGCTTCTGCGCTTCCTCTTCTCCTATACCAGGACTACAGAGGTCCTACACGTTTCCTCATGTTTAGGATATCCCCAGCTTCAACTACGCTCTCCTGCGGATCCCAAGCCATGGGATGTCCTAGAAATTCCCATATTGGGGCATTTACATTGCATTTCCCAATACCTAGCAGCGGCACAAGCATCCTCTGTCAGACCAAGGGTCTTTATTTGTGATTCAGAAACACAGTGGGGAAAAAAGTAAGGGAAGGAAAACCCCAGCACCACCACAGTGAGACACCCCAGGGTAACGTCTGGGTGTAATTGACTCAGCACGCGGAGGCTGCCCCACCAACACTTAAGAGCCACGTTGCCACTTCACTGTCTCTCTGTCCCACAGCCCTCAGCAGTATGCACGCCAAGCATGTGTTCACCATGAGGCTGAAATCGCGGCAGAATCTACAGAGTCCAAAATCCAGGTAGGGCAAAGGAGAGGGCTTCTTGGGTGACGTTCCACAGATTTTATTTTAATCCAGGAAAGACCAGAGCAAGTCAGTCTTAGAAAGGAGAGGAGGGAAGTGTCCACTGGCATTAGCTACGATGCCATTGGTAGGAGCAGCTTGATTGTTAACCCCTGTGGCCACCAGCACCTTTACATTGGGTCTCCATTAACCATGGGCCAGTTTTCCAGCTTGGGAACGAGGCACCTGCTTCACTTCCTGTCCTTTGTGACTTAACTATTTCTCCAAAAGGGGAGGGCAAGAAAAACTCAAACTATTTGGCTTTCTTAAGAACTTTCAGGAAAAGTTTTGACAGGGAAGGACCTTTCCCCGCCGGCTCAGCCAGCAGTGTGGATTCTCTGTAGGTTTTGTTTTTCTGTGCTGTCCTTACATTCATTAGCAAAAGTGGGCTGTGTTCTAATAAGAACCAGATTTGCGCTAGACACTAGGAAAGGTTTGTCTCAATGCCCACATACCTCCCAGTGCGATGCTTTCTTTAGGCGGAGTCTGTGGTCGCGCTCTCGAGGGCTTGGGAGGGCTGCATGGGACGATTGCTGTCCACCCTCTCCCCACGGAGAAGCCACAGGCCGGGTCAGCCCCGGGCCCTCTTGAGCACCCCAGCCTCGGGATGCCGGCAACCCGTGTTCATGGAACCAGGCAGGAAAATGAAAGGAGGGCACGTTTCCTGGGGAAACTGGCCCACCCATCAGGGAGTGCTGGAGGAAATCCTGGTGGCGTAACCAGAGGCTTCTTTTTCCTTCTGCAGCCGTACCACCCTCCTGGTGGAACTGTCCTGTGAGGGCAGCCAAGGTCCAAGCTACCTGCCGGGAGAGCACCTCGGAGTTTTCCCAGGCAACCAGCCAGCTCTGGTCCAAGGCATCCTGGAGCGAGTGGTGGATGGCCCTGCCCCCGACCAACCCATGCGCCTGGAGACCCTCTGCGAGAACGGTGAGCTCTCTGCACAAAAGCGTCAGCTGAGGCCGCCCCAGCATCCTCCCACCAAGCCCCAGTTCCACTGATGGGCTGGGCCCGGACCTGCGCTGCAAACGGGCAGCAAACCCTGTCCTTCCTGCTGAGTGGTGGGCCCCTGAAGCCCGCGCCAGAGCAGCCTTGTAAATAGTCCTCGACCGGCCGCCGGGCCAACAAGAAGGGCTGCTTCTTTGGGACTATCTGCCCAACACCAGAGGCTGGGCTATCTTTCCCCTTCATTCTTTGATTACCCGGCCACTTTTGTTGGTTGACTGATTCATTTTCCCATCAAAATTTTAACTACTCACATCTATATACCAGGCAGGCCCTGGGCTACAAAAATGAATGAGACTCCGTGTCTGCCCTCAGAAAGCTCACTACCTAGTACAGGATGCAGATATGCAAAAATAGTCATAATTATTATTATTATTATAATAACAGTAGCAGCCACCATTTTCGGGGTAGTTACTTGATGCCAGCATTTTATCAATACATGCATTGTCTCTTTAGTCCCACAACAGACACACATGTGCAGCTTGCTTGGTGACATGATAGAGAAATGTGGGAACTATAAAAATGGTGAGCTTTGAAGATTCAGGTCCCTGATCCATCACTTACTAGCAATGTGACCTTGGGCATAGGAGTTAACCTCCCGAGGCTTTGTTTCTTTGTCTCTAAAATAGAGATAATAGAGCCTTCCTCGCAGGGCTGTGGTGAAGAACAGATGAGTAGATAACATGTACAACCTTCACCACAATTCCTGGCACCAAACAAATGCAGAAATGGAGGAATATCCATTTCCCATGGGCTAATCGACATTTGTCCAGAAGGTCAGAGGAAGGTAGTTTAATACACCCTGAAAGTCTCTTCGGATCCCAAATTTTATGTTTTGGAATTTATACTGCATTTTCATGGCATTCTAATTTCATACTGCTTCCCCACCGAGGGTCTCATTTATCCCCACCTTCTGTGGGCAGTGGGCAGGGCCAGGCCATGGGTGACCAGGAGAGCACGGCTCTTCCTGGCCATCCTCACTGGAGAGATGAGGCTATCCTGGGGAGGGTTCAGAGTCCCCGTTGTGTGCTAAGGTGAGGCTCTCTGCCTATGTGGTGAGCACAGCGCTGGGTGGCAGGCACTAGGAGAGGGAAACTAATGCAATCAGTAATCACGGGCCTTCCAGCCCTTTGGACTAGCTCCCCGGCCTTAGCTTCCTCAGCGATCATGATACCTCCAAAAAATGTGTCCCCCTAAAGAGAGTGGCCAAAATAGGACAGCAGGAGTCTGAGAAGCAAAGTCTGGCGTTGTTCCCCACCGTCCAGGAGAACGTGAGAGAGCCTGAAACTCGGGGATAAGGGGACAGAGACATCCTTGTGACTGTAGGGAGACAGATGTGGTTCCTCAGGCCTTGGGTCTAGATGAAATAGTGTAATACTAATATTTTTACCTAATACGTGTACTGTTTCATTCAGTCCTCATGCAAACTCAGCAGGACAGGCTTTATTATCACGTCCATCTCACAGAGACAGAACCCAAGTTCAGAGGGTTCAGTCAGCCTACTAGCGAGTGGGGAGCCAGAGTTTGAACCCGTGTCTACTGGCTCCAGCGTCCATGCTGTGGCCGCCCTGCATACTGCCTCTTGGCACCTCCTTGAGACTCGCCACCTCGCTCTGGGCTGAGTGCTGCTCACCCAGCACCTCTTGGTCTAACACCCCTGGAGACTGAAGTTATGGGCTTTTCTCTAAATGAAGAACTGGCCTCTGGGGTGTACATCAGTCTTTGGTGAATTTAGTCATGGTGAGTCTGTAGTTCACCTGTGTGTGTCCTGCTAAAGTTCAGGTCTGGGCCAGAGAGGGACTGGACTCTGGTACACAGTTAGTTTTGCAGGATTGTGTCAACTTGGCTGCCCTTTGGAGGGCTGCTGACCAGCCTTTCCTGGCAGTCCTATCTCTGGGCACCATCTTCCTGCACTTGAGTTGGGCACGTGAACCCTTTTGCTGTTCCTGGAACCAGAACTTCAGTGTCTTCTCTCCCCTGCAGCTGGAAGGTGGAGGGTGTCTGTCCCAGATGCCTCATCACTCTTTGGGAAACCTAAATGGGGCCTTTTTTCCATCCTGACTCCTTTCTTCCCTATCCAGGCAGCTACTGGGTCAGGGACAAGCGGCTGCCCACCTGCTCACTCAGCCAGGCTCTCACCTATTTCCTGGACATCACCACCCCGCCAACCCAGCTGCTGCTCCAAAAGCTGGCCCAGCTGGCCACGGACGAGGCTGAGAGGCAGAGGCTGGAGACCCTGTGCCAGGTGAAGGTCGGGGCTGGTGGGTGAGGCAGGAGCAGGGTCCCAGAGTCGGGGGCATCCTGAGCCTAGAGCTGGTCTTTAACCTCCAAGGGGAATCCACCCCAGCTTCCCAAAGTGCGATTTGTCAAAGGCTGGGAGGAAGTCAGGCGCCCTCTCCTGTCCCATCTCTAGGACATAGTTGTGTAAAGTGAACTGAATTTTTTTGAATGTCTGCAGGATGCAACCAAAGTGCACTTCCTCAGAAATGAGCTAGAAAAGGAGAGCCACTCTGTCTTTTATTCCCCACACCTGGAACAAGCCTGGAATTTAGGAAGTGTTGGAGGATGGATGGTGTGGATGAATGGATAATGGACATAGTAACAGATGGGTAGTTGAATTAATAAATGAATGAGAGAGTGCATTAACTCACCTGCAACTTTCTAGACCCAAGTCTTTGCAAAAGGCACTGAATATCATTATTACCGTCACCATTATCGCTAATTATCTTGATTCCAGCCACCTCCACTGCCATTATCCTGTGGCTGCTCTGCACTAACCTGGCACACATTTTCTCACTTAATTCTCACAACATCCCCATGAGGTAGGTGATGCTATCCTCATTCCACAAAGGTTAAGTAATGAGGACAAGATCCCACAGATAGTAAGGGCATCCGGTCAAGATTTGAACCCAGGTCTGTATGATTCCGAAGCCCTTCCCCAAATTAGATTAGAATAAAGATTTGACACCTGCCCACAAGTTGCTGACAGTAAAGTTCTAAGCAGACAAGTTAGAGAAATGCTACTCATTGGCCTGAGCTCCTCCAGGACAGGAACGTTTTCCTCTCTAGCTTGGCATTCTCAGCACCGTGGACAGCACCTGGTCCTTTGAAGTGTTTGCTGTGGGAGTGAATGAATGAATATCGGATTGTGACAGCCTCTTCCCTCTGTGTGGGGCAAACGCCCTGAGACACTCATATTGCCCTTGGCTTTCAGCCGTCTGATTACAACACGTGGAAGTTCACCAATAGCCCCACCTTCCTGGAGGTGCTGGAGGAGTTCCCGTCCCTGCGGGTGCCTGCCAGCTTCCTGCTCTCCCAGCTGCCTGTCCTGAAGCCCCGGTACTACTCCATCAGCTCCTCCAGGGACCACACACCCACGGAGATCCACCTCACTGTGGCCGTGCTCACGTACCGCACCCGAGGTAAGGCTGGGGCAGAGGCTGTGGAGTGGCCCAAGTCTGCTACTTACGGGGCAGCTGTTCAACATCTCTGAGCTTTGGTCCCCTCATCCTTAAACACCCACCTTCCAGAGTTGTTAACAGCGATAGGAGGAGTGTGGGAGAGACTACCATGAACCAGGCACTGAGCTAACGTCTTTGTGTACGTGTGATCGGTAACCATGTGAGACGGGAGCTGTGTGCATTTCACGGGCGAGGAAACTGAGGCACAAAGAGGTTAAGCCACAGGTTCAAAGTCACCCTGGTAGCAGGTAGAGAACTGAGATGCAAACCCAGGTAGTCTGACTGCTGAGTCCAAGTTCTTAACCGCCATACTCCTCTCTACTGTCCAACTCCTGTTGGGACAATTTAATGAGATCAGATGTGGGAAGTACCCAGTACTTAGTGGGAGCCCAGCGATTCTTAGTCTTCCTGATAGTCCAGCCTGAATACAGGGGTGATTCTGCCTTGATTGTTCAGTCATTCACTCACTCATTCAGCGATGATTTATTTCATACCTCTTTATGCCTGGCACCACGGTGGGTGTGGAAATACAGCACACATAGACCCTGCCCCCATGGAGCTTCCCATCTAGAGGGAACAATGACGAGAGACTCATAGAAATAGACAGTTGTCATTGTGTAGGTGCTAAGAAGGAAAGTGCAGGGTGCTGTGAGGGCAGAGGATGGGGGATGGGCTAACATACACGGGGAGGTCCCAAACCTTGTCCAGCTGGGCTTGGCTCCTCCACTGGATGAAACATGCCCCTGCCCTCTCTCCGTAACTGAGCATTGCCTGGGTTGGCAAAGCTGGGGAGCTGGCTCACACCTCAGAGCCCTTTGTGCACAGAGAAGCACAATCACACAGTTCCTGAAAACTGGGCAGAGACTCTCTTTGCTCTGCTAGAGAACATCTGCAGAGGCCAAGTCTCAATCCTCAGACCAGGAGAGGAGAGGCAGGCACATCCTGTGAGAGCACAGTTCCATCCAGAGGAGAACCAGCGGGACTTCTCGAGTTGGTTGAAGGTCCCCTCAAATGCTGGGCCATTGGGAAGGGAACCTGGGGTCTCCACAAGTCCAGGAGGGGCCACTGGGGGAGACAGAGATGGAAGAGCAGACCGGAAGGCTCAGTAGCTTGTCTGTCACCCAGAGTTCCTACCAGCAAGGGCTGTACTCCTGAAGACACTGCGAGGAAGTGACTGTGGTCACCCTGAGGGGCCACTTTGTGCTACTGTCATCGGAGCTAAGTGATGGGCTGGGAGGGTCCCTGGAGAAACTCTTGGAAGGAGCATCGGAGTAGGAGTTAGGGAAGCTGAGCTGTGACCTGATTCTACTGCTACCCGAGTGACCTTGTACAAGTCACCTTCCCTCTCTGAGACTCAGTTTCTGCAGTGGCACAAGGAGAGCCTTGCACACTCTCTGAGTCCCTTTCAGCTTTTGCCAACTCTGGGCCAATAGAGGGTGGAACTCAGAACCAGGAGAAAAACATTCCCTTGATTAAAGCCTGCAGAGTGCCTGAGCGGGCAGTTCAGGGAGGTGCGTCAGTGTGGGAGGAGCCACTGAGAAGGTTCACGCAGGGGTGGGAGGGACGATGCTATTCAGGTGTGCGCTGTCCTTGCAGACGGCCAGGGTCCCCTGCACCACGGCGTCTGCAGCACATGGCTCAGCAACCTGAAGCCCCAAGACCTGGTGCCCTGCTTTGTGCGAAGGTAAGCACCCCCTCCACTGTGTCCATCACGGGACCACTGGCCCCGGGGAGTACTGGGTTGAAAGGGAGGAATCTGGGGTTTAGATGCCACTCTGGGCCCCTTGGCCCGTAAAGAAGGCACTAGGGTCACACTGGGCCTCTCTGTTCTAACCCCCTGTGGTAGAGCATGGCCAAGTCTCTAGCAGGGACAGAGGTGGCAGCGGTGTTGGGGCCCAGAGGACAATGAGGCTCAGCCTTTTTCAGAGGGACCCGAGGGCAAGGTGATGGTGTGCCTGGACCGGGGACATGAAACAGCCCGTAGGACGTGGGAAATCAACTTTGAGCTCGTTGTCTTCTCCACCCCGCAATACTACCGCCCCCGGCCACATCCCCAGCTCCCCAGCCCCTGTCCTGCGTGTGCATCCGACCCAGGGTGTCTGAGGACGGGGCCTCTTTCCTTCTGTCCCCTTCAGTGCCAGCGGCTTCCAGCTCCCCGAGGACCCCTCCCACCCTTGCATCCTCATCGGGCCTGGCACGGGCATCGCCCCCTTCCGCAGTTTCTGGCAGCAGCGGCTGCATGATGCCGAGCACAAAGGTACAGCTGGAGGGTTTTTGGGGGTGCGGAGGGGGTACCAGGTGGTGCCCAGCACCTACCTGGGAGTAGAACTGAAGCTGTAGCCACCCCGCAGATGTTTCCTGGCCCCTCTCCCAAGTTTGCCTCAGCCTGTATGGACAAAGGATGTGAATGTCCTGGGCCTCAGTTTCCTCATCTGTAAAGTGGGGACAGTACTAGATAGCACGTGGGGATGAAATGGGATTCTAGTTGGGTGCGCAGCTCGGCAGGCCTTGAAGCATGTCCCGCCCGCCCTCTGGTGGCCACCCTGGTAACTGCAGCCTGCTGGGTCTTGCAGGTCTCCAGAGTGGCCGCATGACCCTGGTGTTTGGGTGCCGCCACCCAGATGAGGACCACATCTACCGGGAGGAGATGTTGGAGATGACCCGGAAGGGGGTGCTGCATGAGGTGCACACAGCCTATTCTCGCCTGCCTGACCAGCCCAAGGTAAATGCTGCAGCTGCCCGTGCAGTGGGTGGAGCCTTACAAGCACAGACCCTGGTGGGCGCCTGGCTCCCCACAAGCCCCTCGCCCTCTGAGCCTTCACCTCCTCAGCTGCAAAACGGAGGCGATTCTACCGTCGCCAGAGTGGCGCTGTGACGCGATTATGTTCGCTCTTCCAGGAGAAGAGACGGGCCCTGAGACGCTCAGCGCTAAGTCAGAGTCACATGTGGGTCAACCCCCAGTGCCCAGCCTGCTGAAGGTCCTCCCCCGGCACGTACAGCTGTCGGGGGGAGAGGTGGTCCAGGTCGGCTTCACGCTCAAGCACAGCAAGGCTGGGGGGCAGCCGCTGCTCCCGGCACGGCCCGCTGACCGGCTCTGCTGTGCCGGGGAGTTCTTTGCCCCATGAGCCCGGGGAGTCGGAAAAGACTGTTGGCTCAGCCTTTGTGAACTGATCCCATTGGGCTCCTCCCAGACCTGGTACTCCGTGCCCAGTGCCAGGGTCACTGGGCATCTTGTGTGGGGCAAGAGCAGAGAGTCCCCACTTGACTCCAGGACTTCTGTGTAGCTGGGGAGCCCTGCTCTGAATTACAGGGAGATCTCAAGGACAGAGATTCCCTTTTCTGGGGTGTAGGCAGGTGGGCCTCAGAGCTCCGGGCAGGGTAAGTAGCTTGATTGATGCCTCTTTGAGGCACGGTGAATTCAGAGCAAATGAGGGAGCCCCACTAGAGAGTCAGCTCCTCCAGGGCATGGCTGTGGCCAGCGTTCGCCTCTCCAGCCCCAGCCCAGGCCTGGGCCGGGCAGGGCACCAGTGCACCTCCTCATCCCGAGCCTGGTCCCCGGGCAGGGCCCTGGCCAGGAGGGTGCTCACCCCGCCACCCCTCGTACCTCCTCCTCACCTCCCCGTGGCCAGCAGGCCTGACCGCAGCCTTCGCCCCCAGCAGTGGGGGCCTGGACCCACCACCTCCTCTGGTTTCAGGTCTACGTTCAAGACATCCTGCGGCAGCAGCTGGCGGACGAGGTGCTCCGCGTGCTCCACGAGGAGCGAGGCCACCTCTATGTTTGCGGGGACGTGCGCATGGCCCGGGATGTGGCCCGCACCCTGAAGCAGCTGGTGGCCACCGCGCTGAGCCTAACTGAGGAGCAGGTGGAGGACTACTTCTTCCAGCTTAAGGTAGGGCCGCTGCTGTGTGGGCTCGGGCCGCAGGTCAAGGACACGGGCCACGAAGCCAGGGCCAGGGGAGTCAGGCTCAGAACAGTCTGGGCTCAGAGGAATCCTAGAGGTGGCGGGAGGTCAGAGCTGGTCGGGCTATTAGAAGGCCTAACTGTACATCCTGGTCTGGTTGCTCAGTTAAACAAAGGCAAACATGTTGATTTTTTTTTTTTTAAGCAGATATTCATTTTTAATTTTTATTTATTTATTTATTTATTTTTGGCTGTGTTGGGTCTTCGTTTCTGTGCGAGGGCTTTCTCCAGTTGCGGCAAGCGGGGGCCACTCTTCACTGCGGTGCGCAGGCCTCTCACTATCGCGGCCTCTCTTGTTGCGGAGCACAGGCTCCAGACGCGCAGGCTCAGTAGTTGTGGCTCACGGGCCTAGTTGCTCCGCGGCATGTGGGATCTTCCCAGACCAGAACTCAAACCCGTGTCCCCTGCATCGGCAGGCAGATTCTCAACGACTGCGCCACCAGGGAAGCCCCCATGTTGATTTTTCTACAAGACTCTCAGGGCCCCCGACAGGCTGCTGTGCATCGTGGCACTTCAAGACTGGGAGAAAGTACACGGCATTTCCCGACCATATTTATCTCAGAGCTCACATTTCCTGGAGCACCTTGTAGGACAAGCGCTGGACAGGCTTTAGCGTCCATCATAAAGCTTGGGGAGATGCTTTGGTGGTCCACGCCAGAGCAGGTGTTCATGAGAGTTAGTCTAAGTGAGATTCAAGAATAATCTAAGCATGACAGTTGAGAAGGAAAATGGCTCATGTGTGTAGGTGTGATGGGGAAGCAGGGGGACCCCTGGGGCTTGTCCCAGCTTGGACCTGATGAGTGAGAGGTGGCTACACCAACAGACCTGACACCTTGGTCTCTGTTTTCCCTTAAAGAGCCAGAAGCGCTATCATGAAGATATCTTTGGTGCTGTATTTCCCTATGAGGTGAAAAAGGATGGGGCAGCGGAGCTGCCCAGCAATACCAGAGCTCCAAGCGCCCACAGGAGAAGTTAAAGCTGCCACCGTAGAATTTAAGGATGGCGCCAACTCTCGATTTTCTGAGGTCACAGAACTGGGGATATTGGAGGGAGATTATATCCCCAAGCCTCACATCTTATTTCCCCATATCCTTCCCTCTCAAACCCTTTACTTGACCTGCTACCAGTAGCAGCCTGGACTGAGTGAGCCCCTTCACGGGGTGATGGAGAGATGGGCCTCCCCCGTCCCTTGGAGACTAAATCTGCAGTGCCAGGCCTGGCCAGTGGGTGAGAAGGATGGAACTTCCTTGATTGCACCACTTGAGTGACCACCAGGAGGCGCTGTCACGTCACTCCGTATTTAGCTGCCCATGTACAGTTATTTATGCCTCTGTATGTAAAAAAAACAAACCCCAGTCTGCCTCTTGAGCCTTCCTTGTATGACTCCTTGATGGAGATATTTATACGAAATGCATTTTATTTTAACCACATTGTATGTGTGTGTGGGTGTTTTGTAGGGAAAGCAGCCTTAAGCTCTACAGAGTTGGGGGCTGGGGGGGGTGCCACAGCCTGGACAAAAATCCCCCACAAAGGGACATATCAGCGTGGCCCCATTGCTCCTCTGAAATGCCCACCGGGTATGGGGACAGCACACGGAGTTCTGTGCACATCTGAAGACCCGTGATGGGGGTGAGGAAGCACAGGCCGGCCGGCGGGCATGAGCTGCATCTCACACAGGAGGCGTCTCACATGGGGCGTGGCAGGGGTGCGAGGCTGCCAAGTCTTTAGCGAAGGCCTAGACCACAGCCCGGTCTTAGGCAGTCGCCGCCTTTTGCTCTGGGGCTGCCTGTTTCGTGAAAGTGTGGCCAGTAATGATTTGGGCCCTGGGTGACAGCACAGGTGAGGCTGGGCCACACGTCAAGGACGTGGCAGTGAGGGAAGGACACACATCTTTCACGGGGAAGGCTTCTCAAGGGACTGAGCCCGGTGAGAACAAGGAAAGAACTCAGCCAGGGGCTAAGTGAGGGTTTGGCAAAATCTGGCTCCCAGCTTGGGTCGGGCCTCTGTCTCACTGGCTCCCCGGCCCACTTCTCCCCGCCACCACTCCTGCTCGGGTGGGGTAGTGGGGAGAAAGGGGCATGCGACCTCAGTGTCCCAGCGACGCATCTGCACAACAGTCCCCTAGACCAGTGCCTCTCACACTCCGGCGTGCAGCAGACCACCTGGGATCTTGTCACATCGCAGACGCTGAGGAGGTCCGAGGCAGGGCCCGGGATTCACGCTCCCAGGTGCTGCTGGCACTGCTGGTCTGAGGATGCCCTGAGCCCCACCCTGGTTCCCGAGGACAGGATTCTTGGAGCTAGCAGGATGCGCTGGCATCATGGGGACACAGAGGCGGTCCCCGTGCCCTGGCTCAGTGACTGGCAGAACCTCGCACACTGAATCTCTTTCTCCCACGCACACCCTGACCCCCGACACCAGGGGACCCACAGCAGAAGCGCACAAACAGGCCTCTCTTCCGAGTCGGCTTCTCGGGAGCCCAGCCCAGCCCTTGGCCCATCTCAGAAGCATGGGGACATTTCCTGGGTTCACCTCCGTCACCAAGCTTCCTGCGTCAGTGATGCCTGTCCAAGAGGCCTGAGCTTTCTCCCACACGTTTGTGGGGTTCGTGGAGGACCCACGGGGAGCAGGCCCGGATGTCAGGAACCACCCTCTGATCAAAGTGAGCCCGTGCTCTCTCCTCCCTCTTCCCTCAGCCTGGACCTCCCCGATTCCAGAGACTCCAGAAGGTCTCCAAACTCAGTTAATAAACCACGATCATCCCAAGCACACGTGCTGACAAGCATTGTTCTTTCCTTATTCGAAGGACACTGGGAAAGGGGAGAGTCCCCTGCTGAGAAGGCTCCTGCCCGTTGGTGGGGACCAGAGGGGCGTCATCAGGGTAGCTTTCCGGGAGGAGGAGAGGTTAAAGACTGGAGGAAGGGGAGGGGCCGAGGATACCGCCTCCCGCGTGGAGTGACAGCTAGCGGCTTGGGACGAGGTGGACGTGGCCAGAAGCAGAGCCAGCCAAGGACGTGGTCTCTCCAGCAAAGCCCCAGATGCGGTGCAGGTGGGGGTGATGGGCAGAGCCAGATGGCAGCCCAAGGCAGGGCTGGCCTATGTCTGCACATAGGTCAGCTGGATGTCGCCCCCCACCTCCAGGCTGTTGATGGCGGGCAGGTTCTTCAGGCGGTGGTAGTATTCACACAGGTGCTGGCCATCCACAGCCAACTTGAGGAAGGAGGCTTCACACATGATCCACACCTGGATGAGAGGCCCCAGCATCTGTACCCCGTCTAGACTGTCCTCAAAGCCAAAGGCAGCCTCACGTCTCCCTCCCTCCTTCCCACCTTCCCCAAACGTTAGTTAAGCAAGACCCACAACTGCATTCGAGCCACACCGAAGGATTCACTCTTCCCCGAACATGTCTCATGCTCTCCTTCCCTGTGCTTTTACATATTCTGTTCCTCCCCCCAGAATGCCCTTCCCCCCGTGCTCCCCGCTCTGCACACCTTGTCTGCGTGGATCACCGCTACTCCCCCTTCAGGACTCACCCTCCTGCAGCCAACCTTCCCGGCCTTTCCCCACCTCCTGAGCCCCTCCTAGCCGAGTCAGGCGCCCCCTCAGGCTGTGTCCCCCACCCCTATCCTCACCCTCTAGCTGGACCCTGAGCCTCTAGGGACACAAATGCTGGCCTGTGTCATCCATGCCCCTAGGACCCGGCACACAGGAGTGCTCGGCGCCTGTACTCCTGCTGCGGCAGCCTCCTAACTTGTCTCTTCCACCCCGACATTCTCCCAGAGGCAGTGGCAGCACAGCTGTTAAAATACCATCGTCCCCATCACATAGCTAACACCAGCAGCAGAGTCACTGCGCACCGGGCACTGTCCTAAGCGTGTCACAAACTCGATTTCATTTCCTTCTTCCATCTCTGTGAGATCAATATTACTAGCAGTCCCATATTTTTGATAAGGGAACTGAGGCACAGAGCTGTTAAGTCACTTGCTCAAGGTCACACAGCTATCAAAGTATATTGCTCTCTGGCTTGAAACACACCAACACCCTGGACTAAGATCCACAATCCATGACCCACAAGGCCCTATGTCGGTCATTTTCAACCCTGGGTGAGGAGTATTAGGGCATATTTAAAAATACGGGTGTCCAGGCTCATCCTCTCGTGGGCCTGGGGTGGAGCCAGGCATTGCTTTTTCTTTTTCAAGCTCTCAGGTGATTTGAGTATGTAGTCAGGGTCGAGAACCCAGCTCTGTGTCATCCAGGCCTCCAGCAGTGCCACCCGCCACCTCCCCATCCTCACTCTCCCAGAAGCCCCGGCCCTCCTGCTTCCTAGACAGGCCACGACCATGACCCTCTGCCTCTGCGATGATATCAGCTCCCTCTGCTGCCCCTTAGATTTTTTGCAAGGTGGGCTCCTCCTACCACTGAGGTCCCGCCTGTGCTGGGGCCTCCTCCAAGGTCTGCCCCCGCCTAAGGAAGCATGGCCCCTGCCCGGGGCTCACTTATTTCTTATTCTACTTTGCCCTCTGCATAGTACCCGTTGCTATTCTGCAGCGATCTGTCCATACATTTGTTTCCTTGTTCCTCCCCCGCCTTGATTGTAAACTCCATGGGGGCAGGACCTGGACCGTCTGTTTCCTAATTGTCCCCCCAGTACCTGTGGTACTTGCTGCTCAAAGTGGGCCTGGATGAAATAGCTGATAAATGACTGTTGAATGAATGAGTGAGTGAGTGAATGACTGACACCTCATTCTTGAGTTCGATTGGGCACTGATGGGCTGTGTGACCTTAGCAAGTAGCCTGCACGTGTGAGTGAGTCTCCTCATCTGTAACAGCAGGTAGCACCTGCCACCTGCCTTATGTGGGACACAACAGTAAAATGATAATAGCAGTAATTTGGTGAACACTTTCTCTTCTTCTGGGCCTAGTCCTCACCCCAGAGGCATCAGCTCCTGCCTCGATCAAGGTGCCCCCAGATGACCTCCACCCGCTGCCCCACCTGCCCCTTGAGAGCCCCTCCCAGCTCGGGGCTGCAGCATCTCACCGAGAAGCTCTGGCCTCGGAAGAAGGGCATCTGTCGGGACAGGCTTCGCTCCTCAGACCCCCAGCGGCTGTTGATTTGCGTGTTGCGGACCACGGCATCCTCGTCAAAGCGGGGGTTCAGGTGGAAGGCGATGTCTCTCCCGGAGCACAGGTTGATGTAGAACCTGGGGATGGGCCGCTCCCATGGACTCTCTGCCCCGAGCCGGGGGAATGGCCAGAATGACCTTGGGGTGTCTCTTCTCCCCAGGAACCCTGGCTTACCTCTGAGCATTGGACAGGACGGTACCCGACACCTTGATGCTCTTGGAGGGGTACAGCCCACCGGGGATAGAGGTGAAGAAAGGTATCGGCTGTGGGGAGGAGGGGGCAGGTCAGACAGCAGCAGCCAGAGCAGCCGCCGCTGCAAGAGAAACTTCATGTCAACTTCTGTGCATTTGGACTGCCAGTCGACAATTTAACTGTGCCTGTATCTTCAAGAAAGAACTCCATGGTATCTTTACTTGGCTCAGTAAATGGCAAAGGAAAACTTTCCAGCATTCCTCAAATTAATGGGCATTTACTATCATGAAAAGAGCTTTGGTTGGACGCAAAGGATGCTTGGGCTGAGAAGGGAAGACCGTATAATATGCTCATGGAGAAGGGACGATTTTCAAGGTGAAAGCCCCTTTCCTAAGTCTTCTAAGTTACCTGGAAGTTTCCAGAACTTCAGTTTACTAAAGGACTGCTTTTCATTTTGTAAGCTGCCTTCCCCTCTCCCCCTACCCCAACCCTGCACAACACAAAGCAGACCTCCATCCCTCCCAGAGAAACCACTTACATAGGTTGGGTTGGGATATGCCATGGGTGGGATCATGGGAGTCTGTTGAAAAGAGATCGGGAAATTCAGTACGGGAGTGCGCACACACACACACACACACACGCCCTCGCACATTCTAGAGGGGATGCTCCAGTGGGAGACTGAGGTCGTGGGGCTTCAGGCCTTGGATTCTCCCAGTCACCTTCCTTCCCATGTCAGCCTTGGCAGGACTCCTGCCGTGTTCCTGGATCCCATCATGGTCACCTGCCCCTCAACCCCTCCAGGGGCAGCCCCACTGACTCCAGGCCCCCCGTGTGCTTTGCACTGGCAGGAGGAGGAGGAGAGGCAGCCTAAGCCTGTGATCAGCAGTGACATCCTGGGGGCTTGTCCTCAGGATGGAGGGTCTCATATCCAGATACTGGGACCACTGCACTCCCCTCTCAGGGACAGAAGGACCAGTTTTCCTGTTGGTCCCTAGGGGACCTATTTCTTGGGTCGTTGGGTAAATCCAGCCTGATCCAGAATCTCTACTGTCCCATGGAGAGTTTTACGTGCGTTTCTCCTAAGCAGAGGGCCCAGCCCCAAATGTCCCCACCTTCCTTGCTAAACTGCTTTCTTCCTGACTCTGGGCCTAGAGAATTCACTCCTTGGGAAAGGGGCACGTGGTGGGGCTGTGAGCTGACCAGAGCGTTCAGACTTACAGGGAACATCTGTCCAGGGGTGCTCTGCACGGTGTGGATGATGGTCTGAGTCTGGAAGAAAGAAACCCCATTTTAACCGGCTCTCACCGGTGTGAAGACGGCCACCTGCCACCAGAGGGCACCACTTAACACCCTCCTCTTAGGTGAGGTCATCTTGAGCTTGTAACCAGCCCAATCATCCTGACCAGACGCCCCAAAACTGGCAGGTAGAGGCGTTTCTTCTCTGGAGAAGAAACATGGTTGCATTTGTGGCCTGCATCTTTCTTCTCAGGGAAATGTCTCTAGCACAGCCTCGCTTTGCAGAAGGAAGAAGTGAACGTGGGGCCTTGGTGTCCTATGGCTGCCCACAGAGTGGCAGGGCCTTGAGCAAACCAGCGGCCACTGGGGCTCCTTCCCGATTCATCAGGGCCAGCCACCCCTCCCCCCCCCCCGAACTCCCTCGCACCATCACCACCCCAGCCAGGCAGATGGCCCAAGGGTCTGGCCTTGGCGGCCCTACCCTCCAACGGGAGAGGCTCCATGCTTGGCTCCGCCTCCTCCTTTTAACCCACAGGAAAAGCCGGAGTGAAGAGATTCCGAAGAGAGAGCAAGACACTTACAATGGGAGCCGAGCTGGCCGGCCAGATCCCTGGAGGCTGAAGGGGATGAGAAACCAAAATGGTGGTTAACACTGGCGCCACACGAGAGTAACGTGGCAGCAGAAGCTGTGGTAAGAAAGGCCTCCTCACACGCGGCCTCCCTCCTGAGCCTTCTGGGCGCCCATCTTCTCACCCACCATCCCGGGTACACTATGGTTATGCAATGGGGTTGGGGTGGAGGAGGGGGAACGTTCCCATTGGCTCCTTCAGAAGGAGAGGTGGATATGTCTGATACAGACCGTTTAGCTTCCCTTAGCTCCCAGAGGCAAAGCCATTACTCCTGGTGCCATATTTCACCCATAAGGTGAAAACTTGCATTGGCTGAAGGCCTGCTGTGTGCCAGGCTCTGGCTTCAAGACCTTACAATGAGGGAGGCATCCTTGCCTCCTATTTCGCTGGTGAGGCAACTAGTCTCAGAAAGATTAGGCAACTTGCCCAAGCTCACCCAGGTAACAAGAGATAAAATCCAAATGGTACCCAGTTCTGCTGATTGTATCCGCCACACCCTGTCCTCCCCAGGCCAGGGCCAAAGGCCAGCTGCCCTGCAAAGGCTCCCTGCAGCTCCATCAGTCCTGTGTCCGCATGGCAGAAGGCAGGTGCCCCAGCTGCACCGTGCTGGGCCCGGGAAGGCTGGGCAGAGAGACAGCCCTCCTCCCAGTCCCCACTGCTCAGGTGGCCAAAGAAAGGGCCAGGCCCTGCTCCCCTTCCTGTCCGGGACCCTGCCTTCACCCGGCAGACTGTTCCTCTTGCAAACCTATTCCACATTCATTAACTGAGTCCCTACTGCATGCCAGGCTCTGTGCAAAATGCTAGGGATACACAAATAAACCACCTACAATCCCAGCCCACAAAGGGCCCGGTGGGTGTAGGGAAGGAGGGAGGAGAGTGATGAGGAGACACACATAAACACAGTTATAGCAGGACGTGGTGACTGGTGTAGCACAGACATGTCCAAAGTCTGTGGTGACTCAGGAGGGCATCCAGTGATCTACTCCAGGGACGGTGCTCCAGAGGAGTGACAGCCGAGCTGTGAAGGGCCACTCAGGATTGGCTGGGGCTGGGTGGCAAAGGGTGCTTTCAGCACTGGGATAGCATGTGCAGAAAGCACGGTGGCCTGAGAGAGCCCCAAATGAGCAGTGGGGGCTGCGTGAACTTCCTGGGTGAGGGATGAGGCCGGGAGGGAGGCTGGGGCAAGACTGGGGAGGATTCTGCAGGTCCTGCTGTCTGGACTTTATCTAGAGGGACTTGGGGCCTTTAGGACTTTAAAGCAGGGGGAGGACGTGATCAGATTTGTGCATAGGAAGGTCACTGTGGTGGGTGAGTGGGCCGTGGGGAACTAGGCCGTGGTCGGGGTGTTGAGGGGGCAGATGGCCTGGACCACGGCAGTGGCTTTGGGAAGAGAGGCACTGGTGCCCTGGAGAGATAATGAAAGGAAGGCAGAGCCAAGGACACCCCCAGGTCCCCAGCTCTGGGCCCGGGGGTGTGGATGGCGGCAGGGAACCTTTGGGCATGACAGGGCCTGGAGACCCTGGCTGGCCTGCTGGCTGGACCAGCGTCTCAGACGCTCTGTCCTTCCTGCTGACGGCTCAGCCACCCCAGGCCTCCACTGAACTCACTTTCGGTCTGCGCCCCTTGGGCTTGGGTGGGAAACAGGCAGCCTGGGAGCACTGCACCGTGGAGAAGGCGGGCTGGATGAGAGCTGCGCCAGTGTTCTGTTAAAACAAAAGGTGCCATGGGGTGAAGAGAAGCATTAACGGAGCCAAGGAAGAGGGGAAAAGCAGGGGCCAGGCAAGAGGGAGACAGACAGGCAAGCAGGGGGAGCCGGGGTGTCCAGGACGGGCAGAGGGAAGCTTAGGCCCCAGGCAGTGGCGGCAGGCTGGCCGTCTCTCTCTCCACCTCCATCTCTCTCTCCTCTCTCCCCAGCCCCACAGGGGGAGCTCGGGAGGGAAGGAGTATGAGAGATGAGGACCAAAGAGAAAGGGCCTCATATTTGTCAAGGGCCTGCTGTGTGCCTTCCCATCTCAGGGTACACACTCAAATACCAAAGTGGTGCCGACAGCTCCCAGCCAGCGGCCTGGGGCCCTGCAGAATGTGGGCCCAGCATACCCCAATCTTTCCAGTTTTCACAAAAAGCCAGAAATCCAGATTACCATGTGCTATCACCTGACCTTTTTTTTTTTTCTAAACTGTGGTGAAATGCACATAAAATTGACCATCTTAACTATTTTTAAGTGGAAGATCCCACATGCCGTGGAGCAACTAAGCCCATGCGCCACAACTACTGAGCCTGTGCCCTAGAGCCTGCATGCCACAACTACTGAAGCCCACGTGCCACAACTACTGAAGCCCACATGCCACAACTACTGAAGCCCATGTGCCACAACTACTGAAGCCCGCGTGCCTAGAACCCATGCTCTAGAGCCCCGCTCAACGCAATTAGAGAAGGCCCACGTGCAGCAACAAAGACCCAACACAGCCATTAATTACTTACTTACTTACTTACTTAATTAATTAATTAAAACAAAACAAAACAAAAAACTTCTGCTGACCTTTTAGATGCTGGTAACACATTCAAAAATTTTAAAGCACAGAGAGGGTCAAATAGACCCAAGTGTGGCCCATGCAGGCTATTCTGTGACCTCTGATGTGTATCGCCTCATTGAACTCACACAAGGACCTATGGGGTGGTAGAGACCCTGCTCCTTCCACAGGTGAGGTAACTGAGGCTGGGAGAGGCGAAGTCACTTGTCTAAGATCCCCCAGCCAATGAGAATGGCAGAGCTGGAGATTTGAGCTGGATTCAGTTTGATTCCCAAGCCTCGGGTCTTTCTAGAACCACACGGCCTCCTAACCAGGGTGGGAATGACAGAGATGAGTGGCCAAGGAGCCCGGGAGACTGAAGCAGGTGTCCCAGACAGAGACAGCGACACAAGGACAGGACGGGGGAGCCAGAGGTGTGTCCCCAGAGCCATCTGGAAAGGAGACTGGCTGGCAATTTTGGGCCCACGCAGCAGGGCCTGGGCACAATGGACCGGGCCCTGCACCCAGCCCCTGGGGGCGGGTGCTGGGTGGACAGTCTGACCTGAAAGCTGATGTAGGACAGCTGCACGGCGCCCGTGACACAGATGGCGTTGACACGGTGGAAGGGCACGCGGTGTGCGTACTGCGTGAAGAGGTTCTTATTCACCATCACCTGCCGAGATGAGTGCATGTTGCAGGAGGGGGTCCCTGGCCAGGTGGGAACTCACCCAAGCTTCTGGGACCCCTGCTTCTAGAAGTTTAGACCTGTGTCTAGTTTTCACATCCATCCCCTATAGGTCGGGGGCATCAGCCTTCAGAGCTGTGCCAGTTACAGGAACATGCTTGTGATCCAAAGTGCATCCGGACACAATCCCTACGTGGCTCTGGTTGTTGGCTTTTTAGTTCTTACGGTTGTCTGCTTATTGCAGTAGGTTTGTCTTTCTAATCTTAGGTCACCTGGGGTGTTACTGAAACATGCATACAAAAGTTCGTGGGGAGCAGAGGAGAGGTGACGTCAGGTTGCATGGTGAGGGGTTGGGAACATCCATGTTCACACAGAGGGGCACAGACACAGATGTACTCACCCCCCACCCCCCGTCTCCC
Source organism: Balaenoptera borealis (assembly GCF_965194805.1). NCBI lineage: Eukaryota > Metazoa > Chordata > Mammalia > Artiodactyla > Balaenopteridae > Balaenoptera > Balaenoptera borealis. The sequence continues at coordinate 44,644,730 of NC_138879.1, read as the reverse complement.
CAAGCCCAGAGACACTGCTCTGCTTGCAAAAGCAGTTTGCAATGCCCTGCAAAACTAAGCCATTAATAACACCTGGATAAAGGCTGCACCAATGTAACAAAAACAAATGTTACCAGGGACCTGGAGTGGAAGAAGGGCAGAGGAACTGAAATAATTTGGACTTTAAAGACCCAGGAGGCCAAAAAGCACCATGGTGACTTATCTAGTGCTTATTTCCGGAGTAAAAGAAGCAACAAGTGCACTTGTAGATGCAGGTGAAGGTGTGTAAGGAGACTGCATCCTTACAAGGAAATGGTCCTCTTCTCTGTACAAAGGTGTTGCTCACGTGACTATTTAAATGCTATTCACCACGCCTGATCAGGCTGGGGGACAGACAGCCGAAGGGAAGAGAGGAGAGTTCCTGCTCACCTTGAACTCCGAGCTCTGTACCAGGAAGCAGAGCTCAAAGGGACACCCTCTCTGGAAGGGCATTTGCATCTTCCTTTCCTCAGGCCCCCAGCTTCCTTTCTGCTTCGTGTTGCAGACCACATACCCGCCGTCTTCAAACCGAGGGTTGAAGTGGAAGGCAATGTCATTGTCATTGTAGCCGCTCTGAAAGTTCACAGCAAACCTAGGCCGAGGGAAATCAGACAGGGCTCTCGGTATCCTGGTTTACTGCCAAGGGTGGGAACAGGAGGGTCTCACGCCTTTGACTGACATCCATCTGGGATCCTGCCTACAACCTGCGTGGCTGGTTTGTACCCATCCTTAGTTTTGCCATCATTTTTGCTCACCTAATTTACACTTAGTATGTTTTTGTGCAGTTACCACATTTTGCCCTTACAGTGTGATTTTCTAAAAATAAGTAGAAAATGGGTAAAGAAATTTGTATCCAAGATGGAAGTCGAGAAATGTGCCTAGGAGTGAGAACCTTTTGTGCCAAGTGGTCGCTCGTTGGAGGCCAGCCCACATCTGCTCAGTTGAGAGAGAAGAGGACAAACGGAAAGAACACGTGACATTGATGGGACGCCTACAGAGATGGTGTCTAAAGGGGAGGCATAGAATAAACACTAGCCCTCCAGGCGTGGGGACCTCAGTGTGCACGTCTGTCCCCCTGTAGAGGTTGGCGTGTGTCCACCTGACCTGAGTGAGGTCAGCAGGCCTGGACCCAGACCCCAGTTCTGCACTGTTTGTCATTTGCAATGACCCCGCACCTCGCTACCCTCAAGCTGCCGCATCCGGGAAAGGGGGTGACTGCCTTCCTTCGAAGATGATTAACAAGGCGGCCAGGGGAAGCCCCCAAGCAAGCAACTCTTTGTTCCCATCTCTCCTCGGAGGAAGCCCCTCGCCATCCCAACTTCCTTTGGGTACAACCTTGACTGTAAGGTGAGGACAGAAACAAAAGAATCTTCTGAGGGACCTGGCTCACAAAGTGGGCGCAATAAATGTTTGTTCTGCCTCTTCCCAGACGGAGCTCGCTCGTGTCCCCAAACCAAGTTCCAGTCTGAGGTTCTGAGGGTCCGCCTTCCCTGAATTCAGCACCAGTGTGGTTTGCAGCCTGCCTCTCGGGGTCACTTTGGTCTCCCCAACAAACACACAGCGGTCAGAGCGCATGCCTCGCTCCCACGTCATGCCCCGCAGAGCCAGGCACTGCCCTGCACCCAAGGGTGGCCCTCGATGGACAGAGCCCCTGCCTGCAGAGCCCCGCCACTTTTTTTTTTTTTTTTTTTTGGCCGCACAGCAGCTTGCAGGATCTTAGTTCCCCAACCAGGGATCAAGCCTGTGCCCCCTGCAGTGGAAGTGTGGAGTTCTGACCACTGGACCGCCAGGGCAGCCCCCAGAGCCCGTTCTCTTTCTCGGTTAAGGGGGGTGGGTTCTGGACGCCGTCCTCAACATCGGAGCTCTCTGTGAACCCTCAGCCAGCGGGGCCTGCGGGAAACTGGCGTGGCCCTGAGCCCAGCCGCCCTCCCTCTGGGAATACCGAAGGGAAAGGAAGCTCCAAGTGACTCTGGAATGAGAAAATCTAAGTCTCTATTCCTCTTAAAGTGGAGAATAGTGTTTCTGAAATACCTCTGGGTGTAGTTTTCCCTTTGCGGTCCTCCAGCTTCATTCCTGTGTACCTTTGAAAATTCCTGCCCCAGGGAAGGGAGAGAGCAAAAGCTCCCATCGGAAGGGGGACCCTCGGAGGTAGGGAGAGATTCTATTAGACAGGGTGGGAGTAGAAAGCCCTGCTGCGCTGGGAGAAAGGGTGGGCAGAGGAAGGGGGAGAGAGAAAGCACTGGAAGTTCAGAGCCGAGGTCTGGGACCCCCATGCTGGCAGAGTTTGGGGGAATCTGGGTGCCTCACTTCCCTCCGAGTCCCCTGGGGGCACTCAGGGCTCTCAAAGTCCCATGGTCAGTGTGTCCGTGTCCACCTGGAGGGGAAGCAATGGCAGAGGAAGTCATCTAGAATCTAGATGCAGGGGTAGGGCTGGGCCTGGGAGGGGCCTGAAGGAATCCAGAAGGTCCCCGGGCCCCATGCAAAGTGATGAGAGGAAACGTAGGGGCAGAAGCCAGCTGGGATTGGGACAGAGAGGCTTCTGAGAGAGGGCCACGTGTCCAGAGGGGCCTCCGTGGGCACTGTGGACCTCAGGGTGCAGCCCACGTGGACCCCACCGAAACTGGGCACGGGTCCCAGGCCTCCGAGCCACCCGGACCTCAGCAGAGGTCAGCCAGGGCTGCGTGAGCATCCGAGAACCCTCCTGCCTCTGAGAATACGTGCAGGCTCTCCTCCTGGGAAGCCCCCTTGGGAACTAGGCGCTAAGATATTTATTTTTTGAATTGACTTAGCATTTTCCGGGAAAGAGCTTGAAACCGAAAGAGACCAAATTACAACTTTGATGGCAAGTTTAACTATTTCCACGTCAGACCAAGGGAGGGCTCCGAAGTAGATGAGGGCAGCTACAGGAAATGAAGGAAGGTGATGTTTCTGCAACTCTGGGTCACAGCATACAGTGTTCAGTCCTGGAACTTCTGCCTCTAGGCTGGCCTGCTTCCCTCCTTAGACTGGGAGCTCCCATTATCCCCTCCCCCATCTTTGGGGAGTCTGGTTAATGGTGCCCTGGGTGCTACTGGCAGATGGCAGGAGTGCCGTGCATTGTGGGCAGGGGCCGGGCCCTTCTCATCCCCTGAGCCAGGTGCGGGCAGCTCGGAGGATGCTGGGTGGACCAACCTGAGCTGAGAGCGCCCTGGCTCGCTCAGGGGCGAGGCTGAGAGAAACAACGATTCCAGGTACCTGTTTCCGTTGGAATATATAACGGTCCCATTGATGGTGATCTGAAGTCCGTCCTGGAGACCCCCTTGGATTATCCCAGTGAACGGAATGGCCTGTGAGGAGGAGACGGTGGTCAGTGGGCTGGCCTGCTTCTCTCCATCCCCTTCAGCACTTGCTGGGGGCTGGCCTGGGTGTCGGGCACTGGGCTAGGGGCCAGGTGCAGCTGTGAACAGGACAGAGAGAGGCTCCGCCCCACGGGCCTTCCAGGCCTGCAGCGAGGAAGATACACAGACATTCTGAGATTGTGAGAAGGAGATCCCTCCGGCTCTGAGAGGATGTGTCAGGGACAGTGTGACAGCTGCCAAGAGGAAGAAGTGGCATGTCCACAGCCCTGAGATGGGAAGGAACCAGGGGAGTGAGGAGGGGGCTGCTGGACCCCAGGCCAGGTTCCTAGCAAAGTCCCCTGGCTGGGGACTCAGGGGGCCCGAGGGACCAAAGAGACCCACCAACCTGTTCTCGAGGATAAACCCTCTGCTCACCTGAGCAGGCCAAGAAGAAGGCATCCTCCCCTCTCCTGCCCATCCCACCCCGAGAACAGCCGTGACCATGACCTTTGCCCTCCACCGCCTCAGAAAGTGCCTCTTCCCAGGTGCTCTCTGCAACTGCGGGGCAGCCCCCTCTTCTACTCCTGCTCCTGGGCTCCCATTCCTTCCCCCAGGCCCTTGGCATCCTCCAAAGTCCTAATGTGACATCTCCACCCCTCCTGGGCCCCATCACTTTGTCACGTTCTCTTTCCTGAGCCTGTTTAAAGGATCCATGGTTACGGTGAGGGATGCCTCATTTTAGAGCCAGGCATACTCCAGATTTAAATCCTAATTTGGCTGCTTGTTACCTTAGCAGCCTTGGGAAGTTTATTTAACTTCTCTTTGCCTCAATTTCCTCTTCTGTGAAACAGGGATAAATCCCACCTTCTGAGTGAGATTGATGATTGAGTGACAAAAAGTCTGTGGAAGAGACTGGTACGTGGTAGGTTATCTCTCTACTGCCCCTCTGCTTCCTTCCACCTGGGTCTCTCTAATCAAAATTCCTAAATTGCTTATGTCTCAGCTTTCAAAGCTTCGTTCCTGAATGCCTTTTATCTAATGTGGTTCTACAAACTGCCTTAAACACAGTTCTATCTCCTAGTCAATTTTCACATTTTTCAAGTTGTTCAAGTCTTTTCTACCTTCTCCTTTAAGTCAATTCCTTACAAAAATTAAATGTGTGGGAAGAGATATGGGGACATATGTATAAGTATAACGGATTCACTTTGTTATAAAGCAGAAACTAACACACCATTGTAAAGCAATTATACTCCAATAAAGATGTTAAAAAAAAATTTAAATGAGTACAGGAGCCAGGCAGGTGATGTGTATAGGTGAGCTGGCCAGGTAGGGTACAATAGGGATTGGTAGGGACTGAGGCAAAGTAGACATCATCTTCCTTATCTAAAGAGGCAGTGTCCACTCAGCTGTAACCAGTGATTACCATCCAGGTCCAGTGTTGGCAGAGCTTCCAAGTCTTTAGGAGAAGACCAAAACCTGGAATTTTTTTCTGTAAAACTTTCTAATTTCTGGGGGAAAAAATCCTTTAAAAAGGATTGTAGAAGAGTTCCTTTGTTATAGAGACATATAATGAAATATTTGCAATGAAATGATATATCTAGATTTGCTTCAAAATCATCCAGGAGTGCAAAGGGAAGTAGGGTTGGGTAGAGATGAAGCAAGACAGGTCATGAGTTGAAACTGAATGACGGGTATGTGTTGTTTATGATACTATTCTCTCTAAATTTTAAAATTTTCTTTAACAACGAGTTAAAATAAACACTCTGCAGGCAAACAAAAAACACCCACCAGCCCAGTTCAGTCCTAGCCTATGTCCTTGAGCTGTACAGCCACTCAGAATCCAGAGAAACCCCTCCTAACTCACGTGCACAGCTCGCCCTGGGAGATAACCTGTAACGCCAGGATCCCATTCAGACAGACTCTGCTCTCCATGGACCTTTGGGAAAGGTGTCTTTTGCGGCACCTCAGGTTAGGTCTGAACTCTGCCATTAAATACTTTGGTGACCTTAAGCACATCATGGCTTCTCTACATCTCTGAGATCTTTCTGTTGTTTCTGTCCGTGCCAGTGATTTTGAAGAAGTAGAATCAGCCTGACACAGTTATAGACCAGCAGGCCGTACTTCCTGGAAAAAGAATCCCCTCATTTGTTTGTTGAAGCCTGAAATTCTCTTAAGAGCCTTTCACACCATCATGACAGACAGGGCTTAAAATGCATACTCCTGGCAAGTATGGGCCCTTCCCTTAAGCATATTCACACTAAGGTATAAAGAACTGAAAGCAGAGTGTGTTGGGATGGGGTCATCAGGGCACAGAAGGAAGGCAGGATGGAGGAAGCCATGTGTAGATAATGGGGGCGGGCAGTACAGGTTAATCTTAAGGAAGGATTTCCCCAAAAAAAGTTTTGTGAGATTTTGTTGTCTTAAATGGTGCCCTCAAATTCTGAAACACAAGATTATTTCAAATTGAGTATAATCCTAAAGGCAAGATTATCCACTGCCGCATTATAATTGCAAAAAATTGGAAAGAGCCCAAAAGTCCACCAAGAAGAAAATGGTGAAATTAATTATGTTATTTCCATACAGTGGATTCTATGGCGGCTTAACAAGAAGAGAAGAGGAAGAAGGGGACTCTTTGAGAACTGATACGGAATGATGCCACACGTATTATTTTTAAAATGGGTTGGGGAGGCTATATACATATATTTACTTACCATGAACAAAACATTTCTGGAAGGATTCAAAGAAACTGCTAACACTGGTTGACTCCAAGGAGGGTATGGTAGACTGAATGATTACCACCCTCCCCTCTGCCCCACCAAAAATGTCTACGTTCTAATCCCTGGAAGTTGTGAATATGTTGCTTTACATGGCAAAAGAGATTTTGCATATGTGATTAGGTTGAGGATCTTGAGATGTAGAGGTTATCCTGGATTATCCCGGTGGGCCCAGTGTAGTCACAGGGTCCTCAAAGAGGGAGGCAGAAGAGGAGAATTGGTAGTAGAAGATGTGACAACAGAAGCAAGAAGCTGCTGGCTTTAAAGGAGGAGGAAGGGGCCACAAGCCAACACAAGCAGGCAGCCTCTGGAAGCTGGAAAAGGCAAGGAAATGTTCTCGGACTTCCCTGGTGGCACAGTGGTTAAGAATCTGCCTGCCAATGCAGGGGACACGGGTTTCATCCCTGGTCTGGGAAGATCCCACATGCTGCGGAGCAACTAAGCCCGTGCGCCGCAACTACTGAGCCCACGTGCCACAACTACTGAAGCCTGCGTGCTCTAGGGCCTGTGCTCCACAACAAGAGAAGCCACCGCAATGAGAAGCCCGTGCAATGAGAAGCCCGTGCACTGAGAAGCCCATGCACTGCAACGAAGAGTAGCCCCCGGCTCGCAGCAATTAGAGAAAGCCCACGCGCAGCAACAAAGACCCAATGCAGCCAAAAAAATAAAAAATAAAAAATAAAATGGAACAACCACTAAAAAAAAAAAAGAAAATATTTGAGATTCAACAGTTGCAGAAAAAAAACAAAAAGGAAACATTCTCCCCTGAAGCCTCCAGAAGGAAATAGCCTTGCTGACACTTTGATTTTAGAGTTCTGACCTCCAGAACTGTAAGAGAATAAATTTGTATTGTTTTAAGCCTGGCTGGCCAAGGACCCCTCTGTGCATGTATGTGTGTATGTGTGTGTGTGTGACCTTAGCAGGAAACAGCAGCACCTGCTTTTGCTTTGTATGACTTAGGAGGATGGATTTTTATGCTGGATTTATGGTCCCACAGCTTGGGCTCGCCTCCCAGCTCCTTGTGCTGGCATCTCTGATGTTGAACAAGTCATTTGACCTGCCTGCACCCCAATTCCCTCCTTGGAACAGTGAGACAATAGCATTGCCAGCCTGGCAGTGTGCTTAAAGAGGATTAGGTGAAAGGCTAAGTGGAAAGCCCTTGGCTGGAAGGCCTTGACAATGGCAGCTGTCTGCATGAGGATGACTTAAACTTTCTGCTGGGTCAGAACTCGCTCTCAGCTCTGGGCTGTGCCTGGAGGCTGAGGATTTTTTCCTCCTCTTCCTATCTAGTCCGGAAAGCAGAGTCAGGCCCTACAGGCCAGAGGGTGGGCAGCCCTCTTCTGGAGGCCCAGTGTCACAGAGGCCACCCAGCCACAGCTGGCACAGGGGGTCACCCAGAGGGGGCAGCTTTTAGCCAAAGGGTACTGCTGCCCTTCTGGTGGCCAACCTTGCTCGTCTGTGTTATCTTCTTATCCTCACAACAACCCTGGTCATTATTAGTGCCACATTTACAGATGAGGAAACAGGCACAGGAAGGCTGCATAACTTGCCCAAAGCCACACAGCCGGGCTTGAACCCCAGCACCCATGCTTTTAACCACCACACGGTCTGCTTCTCACGATGAAGCCCAGAGCACCCTCGCTCCTGGCTTACCGAGTGCTCCCCTGGGCCAAACAGCGAGTCCTGTCCTGACTGTGACACCAGCTGCTCTCCTGGCCCTCTGGGGGCTGGGCCAGATGAGGCCGGCGGGGCGTGGGCGAGGACTGGGGGGGGGGCTCCAGAGGCGGGTCCTGGAGGCGTGGCCTCCTCAGCAGACAGGCCAGGCAGATGACCTTCCCACTGCACTTTGGAGGAAGTGAGGTCCCAGGTACTCAGGTCAATGGGTGGCCTGGGAGAGGGTGGCTACGTGGGCTGGACGGCGCTCCGGGTGCCTGTGAGGGCTGCACCCAGCCTCTTTCTGGTCTGGACTTCCAAGCGCCTGTTTTGACTCTCTGCTGCCATAGAAGGAGTTTCCTTCTGATTTGAAATCTTTGCCTTTTGAATCCAAGGATTAAAAAGTAAAAACACGTCACCAGAATAATAAAACGTCAGGGCCTGGAAGGGTCTGTGGGTCGCCCATCTGATGGAGCAAGAGACCCAGGTGACACGTTCTGACCCCGAGGCCGCGGTGGAGGCACCCACCGGGCGGCCCAGCTTCCTCCAGCCCCACCCTGGGAGCCCTCACGAGGTGGACGGAGGGGCACTGGACACTGCCCAGAGCAAACAGGCCACGCCGGGGCCCCTGCAGAGGTGGGTTCGGCCTGTTTGCCCCCCAGCAGCTCCCCACACCTATTTCCGCACACCCCCGCTCCCCACGAAGGGCTCCGTCAGCCCACCTGCCGGCCTCTTGGGAAGCGGAGGCCGGGAGAGGCTCCTACTGCAGGGCCCGGCCCAGGACACAGTGACCACAGGAACCTCCTGGGCCTGGGCTGCCGCCTGCCGGCCCATGTCCTCCCCCAGTGCTCTCCCTGGACCACCTTCTTCCTCTGGGGCGGGGGGGAAATCAAGACACCTCCCTCCTCGGCCACTTACCATCTGGGGACATTTGACAAATGGCCTCCACCTCTCTGAGCCTCAGTTTTCCATGTGTGGCATGGGGATGATGAGGGTTTAAAAAGGCCGCCTGCTACAGGGGCTCCCCAGAGGAGGCAGAAAGGCACAGAAGGCAGCCCTTTGCGCCCCACAAAGCAGGGGCAGCCCCGCTAACTCCTGAGATGGTCCCTCTCAGACACCCTTGACCCGCGCTGCCTTGTTCACTCACCCCTCAGGGAGCAGACACCTCCTTGGGAGCCCTTCCCTGCTGCCCCCAGACTCGTAACAATTCTAAACACTTCCAGAGCGCCCACAGTGGGCCAGACACCATTCAAGCTCTCCTGACGTGCTGCCTCACTGAATCCTTTACCCCCACCTCAGCAGTGACTTAAGGATTATCCCCATTATACAGATGCAGAAACGGAGGCCCAGAGAGGTAAAGTAACTTGCTTGAGGTCACCCAGCTAGTAAATGGTTGACCCCAGAGAGGCCATCTTCAAAGTAAATGCCCTTCACTGCCGTGCTGGGTTGTTAATCTCCCCAGAAACCCTGTTTACTACTCCCTTCAAGCAAAAAAAGCCATCACTTTTCTAGTTGTTACTTAGGCCCTTCTTTCCCCCACTGAGCACCTAGAACAGGAGAGGCACCCGGAAGAGCTCAGTAAACGATTGTCAGACGCACAAATCCTGGGATGCTCACCCCCTCCAGCCCTGAACGGCACCAGGGAGACGGGCGCGGAGCAGAAGTTGTGTCAGGGCTGCCCCAGCTGGCCTTTCTGCCCTTGTGGTGTTCTCTTTGGGATGCCTCCCCCCTCCACCTGCAAGAGCTGCTTCCTCAGAGCTCCACAGCTGTTTCCCCCTGGCTGAGGCTACCCACAACCCCGGAACTCACTGGGCTCAGGTAGGGAGGCTGGGCGCCGCCGAAGGCCATCTCTCCACTGCCTCCGTGGCCGCTGCCACTTTGCACACTGAAAGGGCAGTCCTCTGCACTGGGGAGGACTTAACAAAGAAATAGAAACCAAAGCAATTTGGCGGTTATTCAATGGGGGAGGAGCCAGGAGCAAGAGGAAATGGGTTTAGAGAAAGGGAGAGAGGTAGGTTGCAGAGGGAGGATGGTGGAGGATGATACTTGGGAGAGGGAAGTGGGTGCTCCTCACCCAGTGCCTTTTCCCTCCACTCTCCTCCTGCGCTCCACCCATGACCGAATAGTTCACAGAGGTTCATGCAGGCTCAGAGATCCTGACCACATTCACACTGCAGCAAGCTACTAGACGACACTGCCTGTGAGCGTGTGGCTGTGTCATGAGTGTCCAGACAACAACGGCGCTGCCTGTGCACGGGTTGGCGGTGGAGCTGGGAAGGCCTGGTTATACCCATTTTCCAGACAGGGAAACTGAGGCTCAGAGAGTCTTAAGGGTCATGCCCAAGGTCACACAGCTCACTAGTGGCATCCTGAGCCATATGAGGCTACTTAGGTTCTCAAAAAGGTATTCTTCCCCTTTAAAATTCTATTCCTCATATAAAAACATAATCATGTAGGGACTTCCCTGGTGGTCCAGTGGTTAGGACTCTGCTCTTCCACTGCAGGGGGCATGGGTTCGATCCCTGGTCGGGGAATGAAGATCCTGCATGCCGCCGGCACGGCAAAAAAAAAAAAAAATCGGGACTTCCCTGGTGGTCCAGTGGGTAAGACTCCGCGCTCCCAATGCAGGGGACCTGGGTTCAATCCCTGGTCAGGCAACTAGATCCTGCATGCATGCCACAGCTAAGAGTTCGCAAGCTGCAACTAAAAGATCCTGTGTACCGCAACTAAGAAATGGTGCAGCCAATAAATAAATAAATAAATCTTTAAAAAATAATCATAATCACGTAGAAAGAAATGTTTTGCAAATAGAAAACCTCGTAATGGAGTTACCTTATTCTTGTGTATAATGATGCCCTGGGAGCTTCTGATCCCTCCTCTCTATGAATTTCTCTCTTCTCTTCTCTCCCTTGATTCTGGGCTTTAGAATGGGGAGTGGAGAAGTCTTGGACATAACAGAACATTCCAAGTGACATGGAGGTGGGGGCAATATATTGAATAAACTGTCTTTAATTTGCTCCAGCACCTTATTAAAGGAAATGATTGACTGAAACAGAGACTCAGGATCAGCTGGGTCGGGGAGAGGGGCAGGGAGGAAAGACATAGTGACAATAGACTTACCTGAAGTCAAGCAGGTCCTCATCATGTGCTAGAGACAGGGCCCCGCGGTCAAGCCTGGATGAGCAGCTAAGGGTCCTACAGGCACCACGTGGGTAGCAGATGCCCTGGGGCCGTGCACGTGTCTGCACCTCTCTCCCTTCTTGTGCTTGCCTGAGTGCCCCAGAATTTGCAAAGACTGACTTCTTTGAGATGTTCCCATAGACTGAGGCCACATGCCTCCTCTGTCTACCCTCCATCCCCGTTAGATGCCTGGATCAACCAGAATTTGACCGGATTTAAGGGACAGATGGCACAGTTGGAGCAGAAAGGAGGAAAAGAAGGGGAAATTCTTTGCAATCCTCTTTGACACCAAGGACATGGGGACCGTTTCCTCATTGACTGGGATAGGGAGCAACTGGAACTCTCATTCATTGCAGGTGGGAGTGTAAAATACTACAGCGTTGGAAACTTGGCAGATCATACATAGTAAAGTCAAACATCTATCCCTCCTGTGTCCCAGCTTTTCTGCTCCTAGATATTTACCCAAGAGACGTGAGAATACATGCAAGTGTGTACAACAGCTTTACTCATCATAACCCCGCACTGGAAAAAACACAAATGTTCACCAGCAGGAGAAAGGAAAAACGAATGGTGATATGCCTACAATGGACCAGACCTCGGCGATAAAAAGGGACCACAGATACAGGCAAGGTCATCAATGAACCTCACATTTGAGCAGAGGAGCCAGACACAAGTGAGCACAGGCTGGGAGCATTCTGATTACATAAAATCCAACAACAGGTCAGAATAGTGATGACCCGTGGGGGGCACCAACTGGGAGGGTCCCGAAGGAGTCTTCTGGGTGCTGGAAACGTCCTGGATCTTGATCTGGATGGTGGTCACACAGCTGTTTACAATGTAAAAACTCATCCAGCAGACTAGGATCTGTGTGTTTACGTGAATAAAGTACTGGGTTTTTTTTTAAAAAAAACCCAAGGGACTTCCCTGATGGTCCAGTGGTTAACACTCCCCGCTCCCAATGCAGGGTACCTGGGTTCGATCCCTGGTCAGGGAACTAGATCCTACATACTGCAACTAAGAGCCCGCATGCCGCAACTAGAGGTCCCGAGTGCCGCAATGAAGATCCTGCATGCCGCAACTAAGACCTGCTCGGCCAATTAATTAATTAATTAATTAATTAATTAGAAAATAAAAATAACCCCTCCCAAACTCCCAGAGCCCAGGGAGACACAGGGACAGCTAGAGTTCCAGCAAACACACACTTTGGCATCGCCACGTGCCTTGGAAGTAAGTCACAGTGAATCCAGCCCAAAGAGGAGGGCCCAGGGCCCTCTGCTCCTGCCCTGCAGGGAGAGGCAACAGCCAAACCCTAAGGCCAATGCGTTTTCAGACGAATGGAGACAGTAGGGAGGTGTCTTCAAGACCCAGTGCCTGGCACTCTTGACCTCAGCAGCCTGGCATCACCGTGCCGTCACTGCGACCCGTTCCCAGGGCCTGGCTCTGGTGTTAAGGTCTTAAGTGTCAAAGTCCCAGACACTTGTCTGAGACTCTCTATTCTCTGAACTGTAGACCATAGGATCTGTTCAAAATGAGTTGGCTACCTCACACTATCAAAAAACCAGAAAACGACAAGTGTTGATGAGGATGTGGAGAAAGGAGCCCTTTTGCGCTGTTGGTGGGAAAGTAAAATGGTGAGGCTGCGATGGGAAACGTAGTGTACATGCCTGATCCTAAGTGCCTGGCGTTAAGCTTCTGATTGCCAAAGCATCCATTTCAAACACCCATCTTTTCTTTAAATTAATTAACTAATTTATTTATTTATTTTTGGCTGCCCTGGTTCTTCGTTGCTGCGCACAGGCTTTCTCTAGTTGTGGCGAGCGGGGGCTACTCTTCGTTGCGGTGCGCGAGCTTCTCATTGCGGTGACTTCTCTTGTGGAGCACGGGCTCTAGGTGCACGGGCTTCAGTAGTTGTGGCACGTGGGCTTCAGTAGTTGTGGCTCACGGGCTCTAGAGCGCAGACTCAGTAGTTGTGGCGCGCGGGCTTAGTTGCTCCGCGGCATGTAGGATCTTCCCAGACCAGGGATCGAACCCGTGTCCCCTGCATTGGCAGGCGGATTCTTAACCACTGCGCTGCCAGGGAAGCCCTCAAACACCCATCTTGAATAAACACATCGCCAGCTGTATGACAGCTTCTAGGTAAGCACCCAGGCCGGCCGCACCCATGAAGTTCCCCTTCGTAGAAAGCCTTGGGGAACCTAGATAACTGTGTGAGTGACCCCACATTTCTCTTCCTGCCCCCTAGTTCCTGCCTAACCACCCCACCCTTGGACCACAATACAGGTGGACCCCCAGGTCTCCACTATCACCCACTCCTCCCCACTGGCTGATCTCGCTGTGTGGCCCTCAGGACCTGAGAGTAATAATCCTTGTTTTTTCAAAGCTCCCTGATAGTTGTTGCTGAGCTGGGTCTTGCAGTCGCAACAAGAAGCAGAAGGGCATGTGCGGTCACAGCATTGGCTCCAGCTGGGGAAAGGCCTGTGGGGCTCGCATGAGAGGTAAAGGCCCACATGTGTGCCCCCAGGTGTTCCCAAACAGCATTACTACGTCGGCTGAGACCGACACCGCAAAACAGTATGGAGGTTCCTTCAAAATCTAAACATAGAATTACCGTATGATCCCGCAATTCCACTTCTGGGTATATATCCTAAAGAATTGAAAGCAGGGACTTGAAGAGATATTTGTACACCCGTGGTCATGGTATTATTTACAATAGCCAAGAGATAGAAGCAACCCAAGTGTCCATCAATGCACGACTAGGTAAACGATATGTGGTCTCTACATACAGTGCAATATTATTCAGCCTTAAAGTGGAAGGAAATTCTGACACAGGTTACAGCATGGATGTTGAGGAAGGAAGAAATTTTCCTCTACCCTTCTAGGTTCTTCTGGCTGGTCTAAGAATTAAATTGAGATGAGACAGACTAACAGGAGAAAAATCTAACAAAAGTTTAACAACAACAACAACAACAAAAAAAGTTTAACAACACGTATACATGGGGAGACCCAGGAGAACTAACTCACCGTAATGGTCAAAGCTCTCACCTTAAATACCACCTTCAGCTAAAGACAGAAGAGGATGTTGAGGGTGACTGTTTGGTAAATAAATGCTTGCTGGGCGCAGAGTGGACTCTGTTCTCTAGGCTCTGCCAGGTTTCCCTCACCCCACCTAGTCCGCGTTCTTCTGCAGATATCGCTGGTCACGGCTCTTTTCCTGGAACAGGCCCTTTTTCTACAAACTTTGCGGCAGCTGAGGGGCGGTAACAAAAACTTCGCGTCTTATGTTTCTTAAAAAGAATCAGCCTAAATGAATCCTCATGCCAAAGTGACACATTTGGGGTGGCAAATATTGCCCCTCAGCACTCTCTAAGCTTCAGTGTTTCCTCATCTGTGAGATGTAGCTGATAAGAGAACTTATTTTACATGGTTGTTGTGAGCATTGAATGAGCTAAGGCTTGTAAGGCACTTAGTCAGTGCCTGGCGCACAATGAGCGCTCTATAGATTCCATCTGTGTCCTCGCGTATCTGACCTGCGTGTGGTGAGGCCCTGAGAGAATTCAGAGAGGAGGTGGCCCTTGTGCTGGGTTGTGAAGGGTCGGTGGTATCCCTTCCATGGGTGGCAGGGGTAAGGATAGAAGAACTTGCAGCCCCACGGAATGCAGCGCACTCAAAGTCACTGTTTGGTCACACTCCCTCCTTGGGGAAGCCATGTGAGCAAACATTTAGCACCAGACGTGCAAAGGATCAGTGTTGTATCAGCTGATTAACCAAACACACAGCTGCTTTTGCTTTCAGTCTTTGTGTGACTAGCCTGAGACCAGCCTTACTTCCCAATTTCCTTTAAACAAACTTATAAACATTTATTTAAAAAGCAAACTTTATGTTATGATCATAAATGAAAACCATTACCACTTCCATAAATAAAAACTACTGGTGGCCGAAATGGGTGACGGTGGTCATGTGAATTTTGTGGGGGGCACCATATTCGAAACGTAGCAGTTGACAAATACCCCAAACATCACAAAATCCAGGAAAATAATATTTTTATTAATTAATATCCTGGCACTATAATACTTTCTGACTTTTGGGCCGCTTACTGTCATACTCTGCTTCTTCATGCGATGAAGATTTGACATGTTTTCTACAGACAATGTAGAAAGATCATTCTGTCTTTCCAATGACCTGCTCTTCTCCATTTTGGGTCCCAGGCAATGTGCGACAAATTCCTTTGTGACACACCTCAGACCCTGCATCTTTGTACTGGACCCAGGTGAGTTGGCACAATGGGCAAGAGTGTTCCAGAAGCCACTTCTAAGCTGGGACAGCTGGGAAAAACTGGATTATTCATGGAATAATTTTATTTGCACCTTTGTAGACATTAGATTCTAGTGCTGTTAACTGTCTTTGAGGTTTTGTCATATACCTGTAAACTGGACTGGGTCCTGAATTCTTCTAGTTTCTTCAAACAGCTGGCTATGACTCAACAAATTAACATTCCCAGTGGTCTTCCACCATCTGATTTGGAATCACTAAGAGCAAAGACTGCCCTTAAATCTCCTAGGAAGGGACTGTACCAGGTCCTCCCAACTATGCAGATGGCAGTCAAGCCCCAGGGACTTGAACCTTGGATATAACTCTCACAGCTGAAGAAGACCCACCTAACACCCGGTCCTGTACAAGGGCTGGAGACCTCCAAATCAAACTGATGAGGAAGAGAAGTCGCTGACATTCAGGAAGACTGCTTCTGCCCGAGATGATGGATCAAGACTTCATACTTTAACTAAACATGAAACCCTTTCTCCTTCTTTTCCTTTCCTTTCCTCTGGCATTGACCTGGAAAGATAATGCCCTCATCTGTATCCCCCAAGCCACTGCTAAGGAAGGTAAACTTTCAATTGAATTTATCACCAAAGTTTCCAACCTATCTATAACTATCTAGATCAGATTTGCCTTCACTAAGAGCTTGTCTACTTGCAGTAAAGCCAATCTACTGACACCCGGTTGTGGTGAAAGAAAGTGTTTACTACAGGGCACCAAGCAAGGAGACCAGGCAGCTGGTGCTTAAAAAACCCAAACTCCCCAATGGCTTTCAGGGAAAGGTTTTTAAAGACAGGATAAGGGAGAGGGTTGCAGGGTGTGTGATCAGCTCATGGGCATCTTCTGATTGGCTGGTGGTGAGGTAATCGGGAGTCAACATCATCAACCTTCTGGTTCCAACCAGTCTGGGGTCTACGTGCTTGTGGGCAGCATACAGTTAACTTCTCCCACCTCGTGCAGGTTTCAATATCTGCAAAACAGCTCAAAGGATATGGCTCAGAATATTATCTATAGCCCTTGAGGAGGAATTAAAAGTCCTTGACTGTGTTTAATGGCTAAACTATTATTATTTTGTCTTGCTTGACTTTTTCCTTTGTTTCTGCCTTTTCTCATTTCTCTGATTAAATTTATTCCTTGGAACTTGGGGAAGGCCTAGGAGGCTAAAGTTTTACTACAGACATGAGGTGGTTGCAGCTGTCCCCGGAAGCCCCCTAGGGTCCTGTTCAGTTACAAATGTCATGAGGATTAAGCAAAGACATCATGCCCTCTGGATACCACACCAAGGGTCAACAAAGCCGTGGGGACTATAGATCGGTAGCTGAGAGTGATGACAATGTCTTAAATTCTGATTTCATCTCTTGGTTAGGCTGAGAGTTTGCTCAAAAGTGGTGAATAGTTAAAGAGAAAACCACAGGCTCAAAATGGCATCACTTTTGCTAAAGCCCATGATACCAAACCTAGATGTAATACCTGACCTACCTGTAGTTTTGACCTTCCCCAGGAATGTAGTCTTAATCAGCCAGTCTGGAATTTTCTGGTCAGTACCCAGGAGGTAATCTGTCTCCTGGGCCCTCTCCATCCTGGGAGGAGGAAGCAGTCCGCATGAGTGACACTTGCCCTGCTCCCAAAAGAATGTGACTGGGTGTGAAACAGTCTTTTCTTAGCTTTTGTTAATAGCTCCCTTGCCCCACACTCCTTCTGCCTATAAAAACCTTCCTTTTATTTATTTATTTATTTATTTATTTATTTTAACAACCCATTGGTTTCTTTCTATTTACAACAGAGGATGCTGCCTGATTCATGAATCATTGAATAAAGCCAATTAGATCTTCAATTTTACTCAGTGGAATTTCGGTTTTCTAACAGCTGTCATTTTCATCTTGGCAGCTTGCAGTTCCCTGTCTCCCTTCTTCTCCACAAACCAGCCTATAACACCTGCCAGCACTTGCCAGGATACCCCAGGTAAGTCCTCTCTCTGGTGCCCAACTCTGGAAACATCTACTCCTGCAGAGGCCATGCACCTGCTTGAATGGAGTAGCATTTAAAGATGCGGTTTCAGGGCACAGAGATAATTAGGAGATTTCAGATATGAAACAGTGGGCTGAAGACACAGCCATTGTTTGCAAAATGCTCCTTCCCCCTACTGCTTTCCGAGTCAGCGTGGAAGCTTCGATGAGCGATGAACAGGAGGACAGAGGGACTCCCACCAGGATCTCAAGTTGCCCTGGTTAATCTTTGACTTCCCCCACCTTCACTCAGGCCCTGGGTAAGCAGATTTCCATTGCCTCTGGTTAGCACTTCCTCAAAAGATAAAAATGGCCTATCAAGAAAGGAAAAAAGTCCCGCAGCCAGATGTCATATCAAAAATCATTAGGGAAAATATCCTGAATGTCACAGTTATAAACAAGCCACCCCCCACCCCAAGTCCCCATAACTGGGAAACCTGGAGGTCACAAAACCACGGACACAGAAGCAGAAAGCACAGACTACAGTGAGAAGGTAATGATTCACCTTAGTTCATCCCACTGCAGCTTAAGGGAAAACGTACAAATCTTTGCAAACGCTACATCTGTCCACAGTAAACCCTAAACATTTTAAGTCCCACAAAATAGTTAGATTCAGCAATACATTTTCTTCTCATCTGAGTTAAATTTGCCAAATCCAGCCTTCATCCGCGTGGAGGAACGTGTCCTGTGAGAATGGAATCAAAGCGCGATTTGCATGTCCAGTGTTGATGATTAAATTTCCTAGTTCCCACCCTTGCTCATTCATTTCTAGAGCAAACACATCTTGAAGGTGTGCAGCCAGGCAATGCTTACAAACTCACTAGCCTCTGCCACGCAGATAATCCTGGCACTGGGGCACAGACCGCCACTGACCTTCGCAGCTGAACAATCCAGCTCTGTTTGGGGCGGGGACATGCCCCTCTTCCTCACGTTTGCTCCTCGTGGTCAGTTTCTTCTCCACCTGCATGGGTGGTGATGACAGCTTCCCTGGCCTGAGTTTCACCTCCTACCTGGCAAGTGAGAAATGCAGCAGACACACCCAGATAAACCACTCCTTCCCTGTGAGATATTCTAAATCTTGCAGGTGGAAACCTTTAACAAATTCGAAAGATAAATTGATAACAAGCCTTTTGCGTCTTTGTTGCTGGTGAAAACTTTGGAAACCTGCGTTCTGGCTCTACCTGGGGGCAGCTTCTCGTGGCAGTGTCACCTGAGCTGGCTGCACCTCCTGCTGAAACTGTTCAGGACTCTGTGGGGCCCTCCTGGGTACAAAAGCCCCTCTGTGACTCCTGTTTCTTTCTTTCTTTCTTTTTTTTTTAATTTTTTTATTTTCTAAACAACCACTTGATTTTATTTACATCATAAAAACTGATCCTGTTTCTTGTTTGTAAAAAAAGACTTTAGTCTCCTAGGCTTTCCCTTGGTTCCAAAGAGCAGACTCAACAGTTACTAAGTAGGGAAGTGAGGGAATGCAGAAACAAAGGAAAAGCAATCAAAAAACAATAGTGCATGGAATTCCCTGGCAATCCAATGGTTAGGACTCCGCACTTCCATTGCAGGGGGCACGGGTTTGATCCCTAGTCTGGGAACTAAGATCCTGCAAGCTGCGTGCCACGGCCAAAAGAAACAATAGTTCTGTTAGGGGAGCCACTGACTGAAACCACCCACCCTGGCCAGGCACCACAGTAACCATTTGCATGAGTTATCTTGAGACAGGAAGTCCTGATAAGGAACTCGAAACTAAAAAGCCACCACCAACAGGAAGAATTTGGGCAATGTCAAAAGGAGAGACCAGACGCCAGTTCATATATCCTACCAACTTCCCAGAATCCTCCTGCCTGGAGTCCATCTTGGCTGAGCAATGCACTTGCCACCAGGAAGGACCCTGAGTCAGAAGGATTGGCCAGAGACAACCCGGAAACTAATCTCATCACCATAAAACCCGAAACTGCGAACCACGTGGCAGAGCAATCCTCCTGGCTTCCCTTACCCTGCAGAGCAATCCTCCTGGCTTCCCTTACCCTGCTGCTCTCCGCCAGGGCTCCCCTTCCCAATAAAGTCTCTTGCTTTGTCAGCACGTGTATCTCCTTGGAAAATTCATTTCCAACTGTTAGACAAGAGCCCACTCTTAGGCCCTGGAAGGGGTCCCCCTTCCTGCAACAGTTCAGCAATAATACAGCATCCTAGTTCCTCCTCAAGGGATATACATAACAATCTGATACCATCTTTGAGTTGTTCTGCAGGAATTAAGACCCCTACCCAGGAGGGGGATGGTAACATGCTCAGACCCCAGACTGGTTGGAACCAGAAGGTTGATGAATGAGATTCCCGGAACACTACCATTACCTCACCACCAACCAATCAGGAGAAAGTCATGCCCCCTGCAGCCCTCACCCCCAGTGTTACCTTTAAAAACTCTTCCTTAAAAGCCACCCGGGGGGTTGGGGGTTTTGAGCACAAGCCACCTGTTCTCCTTGCTTGGTCCTGCAATAAACCTTTTTCTGTTCCAAACTCTGATGTTTCTGTTTGTTCGGCCTCACTGAGCATCGCAGGGCACACGGAGGCTGACCACGGCATCCTGTCTCTGCTTAAGGTGGGCAGTCCTCACTGGGCTGGGGGTGGGGGTGGGGAAGCAGGGGACCAGGCCTTAGACCCTGTCCTTTGCCTTTGCCCTTTACCCTGTAGCCTCTTTCTCCCCACCCAACCCAGCCTCACTCATCCTCTCTCCTCTGTCCTTCCTCCCAGCCCCTCTGCCTCTCACAAGTCTCTCCCTGTTCCCCCACACAGCCCTCCACTACTGCCAGGAGAGCAAGTGTGTCTCTCCCCTCCCACCCTGGCTGTGCTCTTGGTAATCATGGTAACCATGGTAACCACTGGATTACCTTCCCCTTCCCCCTTTGTGCTCATGGCTCGGCATAAGAGAGTCAGGGTCTTAACACATCCCAGCTCTACCCCAAAACAGGACTTAAGTAGCATTTTGGATAAAATAACCCAGAAATTTACTTGAAAAGAAGACAGTATCCAGGAATTCCCTGGCGGTCCAGTGGTTGGGACTCCATGCTTTCACTACTGAGGGTGTGGGTTCAATCCCTGGTTGGGGAACTAGGATCCCACAAGCAGCATGGTGTGGCCAAAAAAAAAAAAAGAAGAAGAAGACAGTATCCAAGGACCCAGGCTGAGCATGACCCAGCAGGTTCAAGGCTGTCATGGGGGCCATGGCGTCTGGCTGGCCCTCCTGCCCCAGTCCTGGCCTGGCCTGGCTTATTTGTGTCCAACTCTGCGTTTCCCCCCCCAAGGTGCTAGAGGTACTGATGGGGTTCAGGGCAGGCAGCCACTTTGGCATATGGATTACTTTGAGCTGAAGACAATCAAGGCCTAAAAAGACTTTTCACCTCCTGCTCAACTGCCTAAAAGAATTTAGACAGAAAGCCTGGTCCAGGAAGAGAGCTCTCAACAGAGAGAATTGCAGAGGATGGGCTGGGGGTGGGAAGCTGAGGAGCTGGGTGGGGTCCCATTGTCTCTGCGCGACGTGGTGAACGTTCTTCCCATTTTCCAGTGAATTCCCTTTGACGCCCCAGACCCCTACCCGCTTCTCCCACCTCAGGATGCATATAAGCCCCAACTGACCAACTGTCTTTGAGCCTCTTGTGTCTAAGTGAGGCTCCCATACGTACGAGATTAAACTTTTCCCCTGTTAATTTGTCTTACACTGATTTAATTATTAGACCAGCCAAAAGAACCTAGGAGGGTAAAGATATTCCTTCCCTACACTACCAAAGTCTGTCCCCTGCCCTCCTGCCATTTTAGCATCTGTGTCCCTGGGAGTATAAAAGAACAAAGAGAAGGTAGAGGTGTATCTCCAGCCTGACTTAACAGAAGTTTATATTAAAATGAACAAAGCAAAACAAAATCAACCAAAATCCCTCTCTTGCACTCAGACCAGGTTCAGGGTCACAAACACTTAAAATGCATCGCTGGGCTCCACCCCCGAAGTTCCTGACGCTGTATAGCTGGTTGAGGGCAGAGAATTTCTCTTTCAAACAAGTTCCCAAGGGATGCTATGCTGCTGGTCCTGAGACCCCACTTGGAGGACCACTGGCCTTCAGAAAAGGGCTGATATTCTGCCAGTTCGCACCTGTGTACTTCCCGGTCATTTTCGACCAGCGTCGTCTCTGATTGGTGGGTGTCTACATATTTTGAATATCTCATTTGCCTACAGGGACCAGGGAAGTAATGGGTATACCTGGGCTGGATGAAATGCCTGGGCCCCTCAGTCTAGCATGTCACCTTCTCACTTTTGATAGGTATAGGAAACGTGTCCCTGTCCTCTTCGCTCTAGGCAATGAAACACAGGCCCCAGCAACCGGCAGGAGCAGGAACTAAGCAGGACAGAGGCTGTCCAGCCCCGTGGGGGGCAGCTGTGCTCAGCCGCAGCTGATGGCTGCCTCTGGGAAGACCAGCCCAGTATTGCCCAAAGAAGCCAGAACTTCAGATTTTTCTCTGAATGTTTCCTGTTTTTAAATGCTAGCAACTGATTTAGAAACATATTTCTTAAACTCTGCAGGTCAAACAAAATACACCTGCAGGTGGAGTCCTCTGAGTTGTGAGAAGTGAAGGCTGAATGTCCTAACAACTTCCAAGTTCAGTCCCCTCATCTGGAAACAGAGAGGACAATTCTCAAGTCATGGGGCTCTTGAATGGATAGGATGAGATAATGTGCATCAAAGTGCCACGTAAATTGAAAAGCGCCATGTAAATGCTGGTTGACACTGTCCCCTTTGCCATGTTTCCCAGAGACTTTGGGCAGGTTGCAGAGCAGGGGAGGGAGAGGGCATGGGGGGAGGGAGCTTTACTAGGTAGGGGGGAAGGGAAGGCCTCCGGGAGCACCCCCGTGCCCCCATATCCTCTGTGCCTCAGGGCTTCTGCCCCCCATGGGTCTCCTGTCCCTCACCCCTCCTACCTCATGGGATGACTCCTTGGAACCCAGGCAAGGTTTGGGTCTCTTGAGAATGTCCATGAAATAGTTAAAATTGGTGAAGCCACTGTACCTAGAGTGTGCTCGGGCTCCAGAAACTTTATGAAGAAAACTCATAAAGCCCGAGGGCAGAGTCCCACCAAGTGGAGCAGCCAGGATGGAAACACCAACTGCCCGGCCTCAGCCTTCCTGGGCCTGGGTATATTGGGTATATGTGTACCGAAGAGAGAGAAGGCGGGCTAGAGGCACGGGGAGGAAACCAGGTTAATGGGAACAGCAGTTAAGTAGATGATCTCAATGAAAAGTGGTTCTCAGAGGGGACTAGTTACATAAACCATGGGCTATGTGTGCTGTGGGCTATCATGCAGCTATTAAAAGACTAAGTTAGATCTACATGCGTGAACTGGGAGGGCTGACCCTGATCTATTCACAAATAAGTTCCAGGGAAAAATATATTTATGTGACACTGTATATCACGTGAGATTTATGTATTGGGTTGGCCAAAGAGTTCGTTCAGTTTTTTTCCGTAAGATGGCTCTAGTAGCGCTTAGTTGTCTTTAACTTCATTCAAAACAATTTTGTTAGATTGTATGTGACAGCTGGTGAATTTTTGTGTAGCCATTTTAATATTGAAGATGGAAGAAAAAAAGCAACATTCTGGGCATATACGCTTTATTATTTCAAGAAAGGTAAAAACGCAACTGAAACACACAAAAAAGATTTGTGCAGTGTATGGAGAAGGGGCTGTGACTGATCGAACGTGTCAAAAGTGGTTTGCGAGGTTTCGTGCTGGAGATTTCTCGCTGGACGATGCTCCACGGTTGGGTAGACCAGTTGAAGTTGACGGCGATCAAACCGAGACATTGATTGAGAACAACCAACGTTATACCACGCGGGAGATAGCCGACATACTCAGAATATCCAAATCAAGCGCTGAAAATCATTTGCACCAGCTTGGTTATGTTCATCGCTTTGATGTTTGGGTTCCAAGTAAGTTAAGCGAAAAAAACCTTCTTGACCGTATTTCCGCATGCGATTCTCTACTTAAACGTAATGAAAACGTTCTGTTTTTAAAACAAATTGTGATGGGCGATGAAAAGTGGATATTGTACAATAATGTGGAACGGAAGAGATCGTGGGGCGAGGGAAATGAACTACCACCAACCACACCAAAGCCCGGACTTTATCCAAAGAAGGTGATGTTGTGTATATGGTGGGATTGGAAGGGAGTCCTGTATTACGAGCTCCTTCTGGAAAACCAAACGATTAATTCCAACAAGTACTGCTCCCAGTTAGACCAGCTGAAAGCGGCACTCGACGAAAAGTGTCCGGAATTAGTCAACAGAAAACACAAAATCTTCCATCAGGATAACGCGAGACCAAATGTTTCTTTGATGACCAGGTAAAAACTGTTACAGCTTGGCTGGGAAGTTCTGATTCATCCGCCGTATTCACCAGACATGGCACCTTCGGATTTCCATTTATTTAGGTCTTTACAAAATTCTCTTAATGGAAAAAATTTCAATTCCCTGGAAGACTGTAAAAGGCACCTGGAATAGTTCTTTGCCCAAAAAGATAAAAAGTTTTGGGAAGATGGAATTATGAGGTGGCCTGAAAAATGGCAGAAGGTAGTGGAACAAAAGGGTGAATATGTTGTTCAATAAAGTTCTTGGTGAAAACGAAAAATGTGTCTTTTATTTGTACTTAAAAACCAAAGGAACTTTTTGGCCAACCCAATATATATATGTCATATATATCATGTATGTGATGTCGTTGTTTAATAAAACCACCACAAGCCCCAAACCATGTTTATATGCAGCAGAGAGGAAGAAAAGACTCCAAGTTTAACACTGCTCATCTCAGGATAGGGATTAGAACGAGGTGTTGGGGGGTGTGGGGAGGTGGTAGGGAATGAAGGTTTAACATTTTTCCTGTCATTTCAGTAAGGTTTGACATTGCAATGGGTCTGAGTGACTTTTCTAATATAAAGACATCTAACAAATACACTTTTTTTTTTTTAAGATTCCAGGTATTAATCAGGTAAGTCTGGGTTTGAATCCTGCCTCTGCCACTTACTAATTTGGGCATGTGATATAACCTCTATGGGCCTGTCCCTTCAGCTATAAAATGGGTTAATAAGAGTACCTACCTCCTAGAGTTATTATGAGGATTAAATCGGATACGTGTCTTATGATAAGCGCAATGTCCAGAATTGTCTCAGTACTTGCTTGCAATTACTTTTTCCAAAGAATATAATTTTAGTGTAACCCAACTACAACAGACCCCAAAATGTACTGTGGCTCAACCCCAGTCGTTTTCTTCTTGCTCACATTCCAGCCCCGGGCAGGTATGGCAGGTGGCAGGTGGCCTCTTCCATAGTCATGCAAACACCCAGACCGCTGGGATGCTGCCATCCACTGACACGTGGCTTCCCAAGTTGCCCCGGGAGGTCTCCGCTCTGCCAACCAAGAGGGAAAGAGGATGAGAGGTGCCTGTGGGGGGTTTTATGCGCCAGGCACTCACTTTCCATTGGGTAGGATTCAGTCCCACGTTCCCACCCAACTGCAAGGGAGGCTGGGAAGTGGGTCCACCTGTTTCCAAGAACAGAAGCTGGAAGAAAAGACACGTGGGCTTCAGTGAGAGCCAGCAGCCCCAGGCTCTATCTCCTGGCTTCCCTCTGCCCACTCAGATCTCACCTGGATGCCCTCCGAGCACAACCCCGCTGCCCGCCCACAGGCTCGCCTTCTCAGTGAATGACTCCATCACCCGCAAAGGCAGACATCTGCGATATTACCCTAAAAGCTCACCTCTCCCACTCATCTGATCAACCTTCTGTTCGTTCTCTCTCCTGCCTCTATCCATCCTATATACCTAAAACATAAATCTGATTACGGCCCTCCCCTGCTCAAGAATTTTCGATAGCTCCCCAGGGCTGCCATGTTAAAGCCTAAACTCCTTGGCTCGGCATTTACGGGATCCTCTCCAGATTTCTTCTACTCGCCAGGTTCCATTTCACAACGAACAGCCAAAATACTCCTCATTTCCCAAGCACACCCTGTATTCCCAGACCTCTAAGCCTTTGCTCAAAGTAAAATGGTCTCCTCCTGCTTATATGCACCAGGCGTGTTACCCTTCAAGTCAGCTCCAAGGTCACCTCCTCCATGAAGCCTTCCAGGCAGACTGAGGGACCCCTTCCTTGAGCCACTCACTGGCTGAAGGTAAGGTCTCCACTTTTTATCTGTGTCCCAGCACTTTGCACCATCTTTTGAACACAGTAGGTGCTCAATAAATGTCTGGCCAATAAGTTCCCCAACTTCTTATGAGAAGGAAGTTCTGGAGTCAAGCCATGGCCCAAGTCCCGGACTAGCCCCCCACCAGCTGTGCCAACTTGGGGAAATATCTTAACTTCTCTGTGCCTCACCCTCCTCAGCTGAAACGTCGCAACAGTTCCTACCCCATGGTGCTGCTGTGAGGACAGGATTAAGATCAGATGATGTGTAGAAAGCGCCTCCCTGGCTCAGAGGATGTTGGTCCCCCTTCGTCTCCATCTGTTTTGCTTACCCTGACCTCCTGCTTACCTGTCTCTCTTTATAACTGGCAAGGAGAGGCTCCTAGAAATAAGATTTAGATAAATGACCACTCCCCACCCCACAAGGCTTCCATAATGCAAAGGCCCTTCGAGCAGAGGAGACAGCGACTGGTCTGAGTGTGCTCATGGGCTGTCACTGTTGGGGGCTGGAAGACCTTCCTCCGTGCGACATGGGCTTTGATGCTCTTCTGTCTCCGTTCCTCCATCTGTTTAGAGATATCTGCCTTTAAGGTGCAGGCACAACTTCTCTCCTTGGAAGGAGCTCCCAGAGGGGGTCTGAACACCCTGCCCCCTCCCCTCCTGCTCTCCCATGCCATCCATCTGAGCGGTTCCCCGCACACACACCCCGCCCCACACAGTCATCTGGAACCGACCCAAGCAGACACAAGCCCCAGATACCTTGGTACAAGTATTTTTTTTTAGTTAATTAATTTATTTATTTTTGGCCGTGTTGGGTCTTTGTTGCTGCGCGCGGGCTTTCTCTAGTTGCGGCGAGCGGGGGCTACTCTTCGTTGCGGTGCACGGGCTTCTCATTGCAGTGGCTTCTCTTGTTGCGGACACGGGCTCTAGGCGCGTGGGCTTCAGTAGTTGTGGCTCGTGGGCTCTAGGCGTGCAGGCTCAGTAGTTGTGGCGCACGGGCTTAATTGCTCCGCAGCACGTGGGATCTTCCTGGACCAGGGCTCAAACCCGTATCTCCTAGATGGGCAGGCGGATTCTTAACCACTGCGCCACCAGGGAAGCCCCACCTTGGTACAGTTTTATTCAGAGACTCCAGACACCCAGGCTGGGCGTGGCACAGTGTTCTTGCCAGTGGCAAAAAAACTGATAGCGCACGTCCGTTAATACTAACCGTTTTAATTTAAATTAATAGCATTTCTGGAAGGCAAATGCAGTTGATAGAAAATATAAAAATTTTACTGTACAAATTTTACATCACATTCAAAAAAGCAAGTATGTGCCTCGTGGCCACAGAAGATGCTGGGTTTGCACACACGGATGAAATCCTGGCTGACCAGGCAGCATCGCACAAGCTCTCAAACCAGCTTCACATTTGTCTCCACCTGGCACCCAGATCAACACAGGCCACCACCACCAGGGGCTTACAGGGCATGCCACGCCCCTCGGCGATCACAGAAAGAAATGCCATGAGAAGGCAGAGGGATTCCAGGCCCTGCACACATCTTCAATTTGGTGACACGGAGCGGTCAGCTACACGCCACTCACAACTGGTGGGGAACTCAGGGTTCAGGACCTCGAGTTGCAATGGAGACGCAGGGGTTGTGGCTCTCGTGTTTAAAGGCAGCAGGGACAGATCCCAGGGTTTTGGAGGTGAGGCTGGGAAGTGGCGGGGGTGGGGGAGCTGAAGGGTTGAAGCTTGCGCTCCACTCTCAGACCCCGTGGGGACCTCCACAGCCCCTGAGCTCTCGCCCAGGAGGCCTCCCGGCTTTCTCCATCCCTTTCACAGTTGGCTGTGAGGGCTGAATTCACAGTATCTGCTGTCCTTCATGTGTTTCCAAGGCAGACGGGCATGGGGGGGAGCACACGGAAGGGCGGCATGCCTTCCTAACCTCAATTCACAGTCACTTAAGTAGAGACAGGGAGGGGGGGGCCACCTGGGGGGGGTCCTCAGGTGCTTCTCTTAACTGACAGACAGCGCAGAGGCTCAGGCCGAGCGTGGGAAGGCATCCCGGGGCCCGGGAGAGGAAGGGGGTGGCCCCAGTCCCACCCTCAGGGTTCCTGGCAGATCATGAGTCCCCTAAGGGCAGGCACTGTGACTGCTCCCATCCCGGGCTCCCCGCACTTGCACACAGTAGGTGCTCCATGAAAGCTTTCTAAACTGACTCAAGAGTGTGAGAGCCCCGAGGAAAAAAAACAAAACCCAGACTGACTTTCAGTGGGCCGTGAGGTGAGCCTGACTTGCTTAGCTGCCATCCCACCCCTTGGTCCACCTGCACGTCCAAGGGTTCAGAGGGGAAAGGTGAGAGGCATGAACTGTGACCTCCGGGAAGGCGCCAATGTCGGGGTGGGGGGAGGAGCCTGACAACCAGAGGCGGAGTCACACCCCACGTGGCTTTGGGTGGGGCGATCACAGGAGCGGCTGACCCAGAGGCCAGAGGAATGATGGGGAGACGCGAAGAGTCCCACAGAGGAGAAAAGACCCACAGAGCTGAGCCCAGTTGGTTTACAGCCCCTTCGTCTTCCTCCCCACACCCTGAGCGGGAAGGGCTGAGGTGCTGATGGCCGTGGAGGCCCGGGTACCCTGTACGGCTGCCGGGCTGTGCCCTCTCGGCAGGGCCGCCGAGGGGTGCCTGGCCCAGAGCCAGGAAGGCAGCCCCGCAGCCTCCAGGCAAAGCGGCCCATCTCGTGTGATGTTTCGCCAGACTCCAGGCTGGGAGCCTGGCTCGACGGGTCTACGTAAAGGGCTAGGAGGGCCACGTGCCTCCCCGTCTCGGCGGCTCTGAGCGTGGACGCGGGTTCTGGGTCTGAAGACAACCTCCTCTCCACTTTCATCACCCTCGATCATTTCTGGCTTTGGAGCTGGATACGATGACGTAACCTTCACTGAAGGGCTTCTTTGCCATTTGGAACTTTTCTCTTTAGGTGTCAGCTTCTAATGAGGACAGGCAGGACACTGTCATATCCTGGACTTTCCCAAACCCGGCCCCTTCTCTGGTTCAAAGGGACACAAGTAGGAGGCCTGACTTGGCGCTTGGGAAGACTCTGAAGGTCGGGAGCTTGCTAGCTGGGTCTAAGTGAAAGCGGGGAGGGGCACGTGGTTCCCACCTTGGCTAAGAGCTCTGAACACGGGCAGTGGAGGAGTCAGCAGTGGGCTAAGGGGTTTCAACAGGACTGAGGGCTGGAAGAGGTGGGCAGTTCCGGAACCTTGGCAAGACTGATGATGGGCCAGGGCACCCTGTGGCTAGGAGGGTGGGCTCAGGGACCCTCTGCTTGCCACTTTTCCCTCCCCCTACTTTCCCTGTTCTCATGGATCAAGCCTTCATGGTGTACGCAGCTGCTGGGCTAGGCCTTAGCTCTGGGGTCAAATGTCAGTCAGAGACTGGGATATTTCTAAACAGCCGAAGCCCTTAGTCCCATCTTCTTGGTGCCTCCCCTGCGGGCTTCACGAAAGAAACATCTTCCCAGGCACTGGAAACCCTGGCTGGGAACCACTGGATCAGTCCAGATGTTATTTGGATTTTACGTCTCTGCTTTTTCCAGCAGGTATGGACTGGATTACAAGGGTCAAAGGTGAACCCAAGCTCTCTGTGAACTCCCGACCCTCATAATCCAGCTCGGCTCCTGGTCAGGGTGTCCTCTGCAAGAGGAGGAAGGGACAGCGGCCCTTCGGTAGGACGAGGGGAGATGGGATTTAGGGCCAACGCAGAGGCCGGGTCAAACCTTGTGGTCCCCCCACCGTCCTGCCTGGGGAACAGCCACAAACACGATGCTTTTCTTCCTCTGAACCAGTGTGGGTGCCTCACTCCTACAGGGTCCTCCAGAGGGGACGGCCACTTCTGCCCTCGGTGCCAGTGACCTCTGCACAGACGGTTTTTATTATCACCTATTGTACAACAAGTCCAACTCTGCAGAAACATACATGTAAACATTTGCCGTCTTGTCGGGACAGGTCTGGTTGTTGGTGACGTCATTTTAAGAAACAGCAGGCGCGGCTCCATCTCCGGGACCCAAGTGTTTTTATGGAAGAACAGTCTAAACCGAGGACTCGTGCTCCTGGTTCGCAGCACTTAGGAGGATGGCTGGCGTTTTGAAGAGTGTTGTTTTTTTGTTGTGGTGGTTGTTTGGATGTTTTAGAAACCCATTTAAGAAAGAAATACAATGTCAGAAAAACGGCAGAGCTGGCTACATCTTTGGATTACTGGACTCCAGGACGCCCAAGCCAAACCTTTCAAACCGGGGTACAACTTTGTTGCTGTTAATACTGCAAAGAGGAACAAAAACAAGAGTTATAGCCCCACTGGTCTTGATCAGAATTTGGGCAGCATTAGCTAATGAGTGGGCCAGTTCCAGAAGCTCAGCAGAGGACCCAGCCCCACCAAGAAGTGGGAATGATGATACAGGCCAACAGCCTTGGCAGAGCTGCTCCTGGTCCCACCTGGCCGGGGGTTAAGCCTCGGCTGCACTCCCTCCTGAAGGGCAGGGGTCTGTTCGTCTTGGAACCCCCAGCACCCCGCACGCCCAGTAACCGCTGTGGGCTCATTCTCACTGGCAGCCGGGAAAGCTCTTGCTCTGAGTGGAACTGGGAGGGAAGAGAAACCCAGCCGCCAGTACTAAGAGTGGCACTGCAGTCTCCTTCCAGAAACAGTCCCCAAATGCTGGGGTGCGTCAGGGCCATCTGGGAAGCAGGCTGAGATGCGGGTTCTCAGCATCTGCCTCCAGACACCCGGATTCAGGTCTTGGGGAGACCCACGAATCTGCGTTTGGTAAGCAGTGGAGGACCTGTGGGTGACCTGTCAGCCACACTCTTGCCGAACGCTGGCTCGGGGTCTGGTACTTTCCATCTGCACTGGGCAGATGGAAGGGGAGTAATGCTGCAGTGGGGAGAGGGCAGAAACATTTCCACTAGTGAAACTGTTTGGAGACAGGTCCCACCCCCTTGCTTCAGGACAGCTTTCCCCGGTGTGTGGCCGAAGACACAGCCCTTCTGAGCTGGTGTCTTTCACGGCAACAGAACCTGTGGTGTCACAACCCTAGCCCTCCAGAGGGGACCACCCGGCAGCTCTGAAATCATTCCACTCCGTGTTGGACAAGATCCCCGCGGGTTAAAAGCCAAGCAAAACCCCGACCCCTGTCCTGCGGACACACCCCACAGGGGGCCGGTGTGCTGGGGGACCAGGGAGAGGGGGGACCTCTCTCACTGAACTGTTAGTAGGGAGACAGGGCCACCCCACAGAAGAAGCGCTAGAGAGAGATGAAGTTGAGTCCAGGAAGGCGGTTCTGGGGGTGCTGTTAGGGGGACCCTCCATGGAGAGCAGTTACTCAGGCACACGCAGGCCGCGGAGCGGGGCGAGGGCCAGTTTTAACAAACAAAGCAAAAGAAGAAGTCTCAGCAGAGAAGGCCAGAGTGGCAGCGACCGCATCCCCTGGGTTAGTGCCCGCATTGCTGTTTGAGCTCGAGTAGAAGTCACGGTGCCGAGCGTGGATTAGGAGGAAGAAAGCCCCGGTACATGCAAGGCAGACCGGCCTACAACCTACAGAAGGAAAGAGAAGAGGGGAGAGCAGCGTCAGAACCCGAGCCCTCGGGGAGGGGGCAGGGGAGCGGCCGAGTCCTGGCCAGGGCACAGGGCAGGGACCCCTCTTTCCCTGCAGACAGAGAAAGGGACATCCCCACTCCATTCCAGGCTTTGGCAGCAGAGCAAGCTTGGAAGGGAGCCTGGCACAAAGAGCCTCCCCCAAGCTCGCCCCTGGGACATGGCCACAGAATTCTGTACAGAGGTCGACCAGCAGGCCCACTGTCCCTCAGCCCCTGACCATCAAAATCGACGTCTCGGAGTTTACTATTTCTGCTCCCTGCATTCTCTTCTTTAAAGTCTGGCCAGAGGGGATCCTGGGGACTCAGACCAGTGATCTGAGTTCTCTCCCCACCACGGATAAGCCATCGTCTGCCAGTGTGTGGACAGAGGCCCTGCCACATGCCGTGGGTCTGCTCTCAGCCCAGTGAGAGAAACATGAGCTTGCAGGGCCCTTGCCGGTGGCCATGTGAGCTGCCAGAGTTTCACTTTCGTTTATGGGGATACAACATGCCAAGAAGGGGAAGCTGGATGCAGAGACAGAACAGGAGGCAGGAGGTGCAAAGGGTTAACCGCCAACAGGCAGAGAATCAGGGAAACAGCAGAAGACACACTATTCCTCCAGGACTGGACAGTTGTTCTTAAAGTCAGGGTGACCGTAACGTCCTTTCCCGTAGTAGCGGCTCCGCCAGCGCCTGGGAGCACCCGCAACCATTTTGCCAGGCGTGGGAGGAGCGCGGTCCGGCAGGTGATGGAGGTGGGCACCCAGTGTGGACGGGTGGAGGAAGGGCCACAGGAATCAGGGTGGCGGGAGAGGGGGAGACGACAGGCCAGGCCAGCGGATCCGCCACCGCCACCCCCCGAAAATTAAAAAAAAAAAGCAACAAGACCAATGGAAAAGAAAAGAGAAAATGAGAATTAGAGGCTTGAGTGTGTAGAAGTAAAAATCATGAACAGGAAGCTTTGATACAGACTCACTGAGGTATGCTGGTATTCCTTCCTAGAAGGGGCTAAAACGGATCACTTTGGGCAGGAAACAACCCCCATTTCTGACTCAGTGTCCCACATGTGGAATGGGAAGGTGGGGCTCTGGGGCCCTTCGGGAATCCGGAATCATCTTCTCCTGAATACCCGCACCACTCCTCAGCCCCTACTCCATGCCCCGTCCCCAGTGCAGCCTTCGCTTTTGTGGAGGAGTAAACCAGGGCCTGGTGTCCTAAACGAGTTGCCCAAGGTCTGACAAACCAGATCCTTGAACTTCTTGAGAGTCCAGGAGATGCCCGGGCTCCCACCCAAAACCCAGCTCCCATGACCCCTCTCTTCTGGAGACCCTTCCTCCAGCTCCCCGGTGGGCAGTGTGCCCACAGAAGCTGAGTCTCTGCCTGGCACTCAGCATATTGTCATCAACCCCTCCTTCATCCCCATCACCCACCAAATACTCATTGAGCAATTACTACATCCTGGGAGTGTGCTTAGAGCTGAGAATACAGAGGTGATAAGGCAGCGTCCTGCTCCGAGGGCTTACAGTGTACGTCTGCTTGTCTGTATCCTAATTAAACTATCAACTCCGTGCCGGTGGAGGCCCGGCCCCGGCCTGTCGCCTCAGGTGTGGCACAGCTGTCAGCAACGGTTGGGTAAAACCCACACCTCTGATGGCAACACCTGTTACCCCCTATTTGTATTAGACTCTGACCCATCTTAAGTGCAAAATACTGAATCTAATCTCACATTATAAGGTACAGCATTCCCTCACCCCAAATCGTCATTCCTCAGACTGTCCCTCCAACTGGCCTAAGTTGCCAACTTTGCTGTGTTTCTTCAAGCTCTCCTCCTTGCACCCTCTGCTGGGCTGACCCAGCCCGGGCCTCTCCTCACCTGCGGCTCGACGCCTGGTCTGGTTTACTTTCAAAACGAGCTGGCAAACTAGGTGTAAGTCAAATCTGGCTACAAAAAAGTTGTGACCATTTTAGAGCTGTCAAAAAAAAATAAAAAACCAAAACAAAGAACGTGTGACAGAGACCATATGACCTGCAAGCCTAAAATACTTACTATCTGGCTCTTTCTAGAACAAGAGGAGTGCCACTGCCACCACACACTTGGGCAGGTGTGAGATCCGGGTGCAGCTTCTCCGGGGGCTACGCTGGGTGTAGGGGTTAGACAGGCTCTCGCCCCCTGCCACTGGCCGACTCCCACCAAGAGAAGCCCCACTTTATCTGTTCTATGTCCTGGGCCTGTGGGAGACGACACTTCTAGAAAGTGCCTTACACCTTAAAGTTCAAAGCCATGCATCTTGTCCAGGAGGCCAGCCACGTGTGACCTGCCTCTTGTTTCTGTACGATCCACAAACTAAGAATGTTTTTTACCTTTCTAAATGACTGGGGAGGGGGGGAATCAAAAGAAGACTATTTCATGACCCGTGAAAATTACATGAAATTCAAGTTTCAGCATCCATAAGTAATGTTTTACTAGAACCAGCCAGCCCGCAAGTTTGTGGGTCTGTGGCTGCTCCTGAACCAAAGAGCAGAGCTGGGTCGTCGTGACAGAGACTGTACGCGGTGGTGTCGTCGCTTTGCACGCTGCTGGGCACCCTGCAAATCCCAGTGACAAGGAGCCGTCACTCGAGGTTCCCTCTCGGCCTGCAAAGCTAAACTATTTCCCACGTGGCCCTTGACAAGTTTGCCCACGCTCCCACTCTATAAAGCTGTGGAAGCTGAGGCTGGGAGCAAGGAAGGACTTGCCCAGATTCCCGCAGAGGCAGGGCAGAGGTCTGTTTTTGAGTGTTCTGGAAGAGAGAGCCAGAGGGACAAAGAAAAAAGGGAATGAGGCAGAACTCAGAAGAGAGGAGTGGAGACCACCCCAGCACGGAGGGCTGCAAAGGATTATGTGATTACACAGAAAGGAGACGGGCTCCCAGTGTCAAAGCAGCACATAAACCCGGGCGGTGCGGTCCCTGTGACAGGTGGCTAATCTGGGGGCTAGAAAGCTCTGTGCCATTTTAAGCAACAGCTGCTCGGCTGGTTTTGGTGAAGCTCTGTCTGGCCCCCTCCCAGTCAGAACCTTCTTTTTTTTTTTTTTAACCTTTTAACCCAGAAAATTTATTTATTTTTTTAAATTAATTTTTATTGGAGTATAGTTGCTTTACAACGTGGTGTTAGTTTCTACTGCACAGCAAAATGAATCAGCTGTTATGAACCCAGGCTAACGCGGGGCTGTGCAGCAGGCAGAACCTTCTTGTCAGGGCCTAGCCTGGGCCCAGCATCAGCACTGGGCTGGTAACAGTGATGTGGTTTCCACGGAGGAGAACGGGAGACACTGGCCTATGAAAGAGTCTCCTAAATAAACGTGATGAGCGGAACGCCGACATCCTTTGGGCGAGGGGACCAGTGACCTCTGGCTAACCAGCTCTGGGGGTTCCCTGGATCAAAGGCTCGGGCAGACAGAGCAGACAGTGCCCTCCGAGACGCCTGGCTGCACGTTCGGCTCCGAGGGGTACTTACTCGGCAGACTTCCAGAAGTGCCCGGGGTGCGAGAGCCTCCGGTTCAGCTTGGGCAGCTTCTCCAGCATGTCCATCAGCAGCGGGAAGCTGGGCCTCTCCTGCAGGTCGAAGGCCCAGCAGGTGGACAGGATCTCCTGCAAAGCGAGCCGGCATTGGAGGACGTGAGAGCTGGCGGGGAGCGAGCGGGGCGCGGCCGGGGCACTCTGCCCAGGGTCCCTTCCGTGTTCCCGAGCGCCCCCCGGCTGGTGGTCGCCTCACTCTCCTGCCGACACTGAGGTGACTGGCCATGGCTGGAGCGGGGCCGCGAAATAACTGAATTTGAGAAGAGCTCTCACACTTCCAGTTAAAATGAAGGGCATGGGCCTCCCTCCTCTCCTTCCTTCCTCGACCTCCCCGGAATAACAGTTACAAAGATGAATGAAAGGTCATAGGAAAGAGATCAGAAACGGGGTCACGGATGTTTGGAATGGAAAGCGGAAGGCAGCGTGTTGACAGGTGAAACTCAAGATGCTTGGAAGGTGTGCAGGGCTGGCCAGGCTGCGATGGAGGAGGAGCCTGGGGGCGTCACAGGAATGGAGGCTGCGAGGGTCAAGAAGGACTGAGTACAGGGCAGCAGTGAGAGTCGACGGAACAGCTGTCCTGACAGCCCCGAGTCGGGGCAAAGCCCTCCTCGCTCTGGCCTTCTGCTGCCTACTCTCCGGATCCACGTGTGCACACAGCACACCCCTCGGCCTTTCGATTCAGAAGACAGGCCTGCACGCACGACCAGACAGAAGGTGCTCATGCAACAGGGCAGATGGTGACCCCGCCGGGAAACTCACAGCCTACTTAGTGCTTCACCTGGATGAGTGCCGGGTGGTCCCCCCAGACGTTTCCAATGCTATGCTGCCCAGGTACCTACTGGGGCTACTCATCAACATCCTGGCTGGCATCTGTCTGCTCCAGGCCTATCTGACTCATGAGCACGTGGTAAACACTGACGGCGTTGAGAACACCGCCCCCCCGGGCTCGTTCATGTATCACTGTGCCAGGCGGGGGAACTTACAGACTGCAATGCAGAGACACCATTAATGATATTCAGGCATGTGAGGGCAGCGACCGTATTATGATTCGGCATCTTGAAAACAGATCTGCTGTGGAAACCTTGATTTGTTCTCGAACGGTCGAGAACAACATTAAGGAGAAAGATCTGACACGACAACGACCCTACTGTTTGTACTTTATGCAGTGAAATTTGTTATTATCTTCTTTCTAGTAAGTAACATACAGGCTTTATTAGCTTATCTCGTAGTTCAATCAAAACCATTATCTTTATTTCCTTCCTGTCCTTTTTTTTTTCAAGATAATTTTCCTTTTTAAAGGTTAGCAGTGGGGTGGTGAAAGAGGCAGCAAAGAGGCCTGCCTGCCACCCATCCGCCTCTGGGTCCCACGTCTCAGGGGAGTGAAGGAAGGACAGCCAGCCGCCTGCCCTCTACCCCGCCTTCCTCTCCCAGTGCAGGGGCTTGGGGGGCTACTTACGGTGACTTCCTTCCCCAGGCTGACGGAGGCCAGGACTCGCTTCATTCCCTCT
Organism: Balaenoptera borealis; assembly: GCF_965194805.1. Taxonomy (NCBI): domain Eukaryota; kingdom Metazoa; phylum Chordata; class Mammalia; order Artiodactyla; family Balaenopteridae; genus Balaenoptera; species Balaenoptera borealis. Next base: position 44,608,588 of record NC_138879.1, on the reverse strand, counting down.
CCGCTTCCAATCTGCCAGATCAGGGCCTCCGCAGCTTGGTTCTTCAAGGGCCAGTCTCTGGCTTGCAGCTCATACCAAACGGTCCTGTGGAGACCACCCACCCACGTGGCCTGAGCTCCCTGGCGGCACGGCTCAGCTCAGCTCAGCTCACACCCCGGAGGTGCCTGCTGCCCTGATGCCGGAAGCCCGGCAGGAGGACCCAGCATCCCCCTCCTGCCTTCCTCACCCACCAGGCTTCCGGGAACGCCTTGACTCCTCCCGGGGCCCTGCGCTCCCACTGTGGCAGGAGGTCTCAGACGGCACGGGCTCTGGACAGAGATCCCGGTATAACCGTTCAACCTCCGTAGGGTAGCTGCCCATGGCCAAGGTTGTCTGAGGAGTGACAGGAATGCCCAGCCCTGGGCCTGGCACACGCAGGTGCTCAGGAAATGATAGTTAAAGGTCAGGCCAGGAAGAGACCACCCGCGAGGGAAGGATCCCCCGAGAGATTACGGGATGAGGCCGTCACTCAGACCCTCCAAGTCCCCTTGCGCTTCTCGACTTTCCTGGATGGGACCTTCTCCGTTAGACACACCCTGTCCAACCTGGCGGCCACGTGGGGCTACTGAGTAACCGAAATGTGGGGAGGGGAACTGAGGTGTAAAACACACACCAGCTTTTGAAAGCTTTGTGGGGTAAAATTTTAATTTCTTATTTTGATTACACATTGAAATGATAATATTTTGGCTATACTGAGTTAAATATCTATTGAAACTGATTTCACCGGTTTCTTTTTTTTTTTTTTGGCCGTGCCACACTGCATGCAGGATCTTAGTTCCCTGACCAGGGATCGAACCAGGCCCCCTGCAGTGGAAGCGCGGAGTCCTAACCACTGGACCGCCAGGGAATTCCCTCTTTTTCTTTTTTAATGTGGCTAAGAGAAGACGTTACACATCTGGCTCATATTATGTTTCTATATTTCTATGTTTCTATCGGTCAGCACCCCAGCTCTTTGTGGGGCACAGCTGGCAGGACTCCCTGTTCTCTCAGAGGGACAGTCCTTGATTAGCTCTGGTGAGTGTCCTCATGGGGCAACAGGTGGGAATGACACCCAGAGTTAAGCATTCTATACAATTAGCTAATTTAGTCCTCATTTAACAGCTCTACCAGGGAGGTACTTTATTCTTCCCATTTTACAGGTGGGGGAAACAGAAGGTCAAGGACGTGGTCACTGGCCCAAACAAGTGGCTGATCCAGACTCAAAGCACACCTCCCCCTGCCCCCCGTGGCCAGTAGGACCCTCTCTTTGAGCCCACTTGGCCTCAGAGCCCCAGGCGGAGGGATGCCAGGGGCCTCCTCACCCAAATGCATAGACGTCAGCCGCTTTGGAGAAGGGCAGCTGGTCCTCGTCCTTCCCGGGGGTCATCTCCCTCACAATCTCGGGGGCCAGGTAGCACAGCCAGTCATGTGACAGCTTCAGCTGGTTCTCACGCCTGGAGGCCAAGAAACCAGGGCAAGGACATGGCCTTCAGTCAGCAGCAAAGAGGCCCGCAGGGCAAACATCTGCCCCAGGGCTGGCACACCACCCACCATGGCCCAGAAAAGCAGCACGCCATCATGCACTTGCCAAGGCACCTGCGCTTTGGGGGAATGTTACAGAGGAGTGATAACCAGGCTTTTCCAGAAAAGCAGGCCAAGAACAGGCATGGGCAGCGAGTTGCACTTGAGGGTGCTGATTCTCTGCCCTGGGAGTGTGGAGGGCATCTCCAAGCAGGAGATCAGATCTGCCTGTGGGCCTTACAACCTGGCCTGGGTCTGGCTCTCCAGCCCGGCTTCCGCTCTCCCTCCTGGGGGTCCAGATGCTTGGGAAGGAGCCTTTCTCCCCATCCCCACCCCCGCTTCAAGATTTGTGGAACTAGAGCCTGACGCTCTTCCTCACAATGGGGACGTGAACCCCGGTCCCCTGCCCGAGTCGGTGAGCATACAGGGAAAATGTGAGTGAGGGGACCCAACCACCACGGGGGCCAGCCTGAGAATTCAGCACTACGAGTGACCTAAGTGTCACCCAAACCTGATTCTGGACCAGAAACACAAGAGCAGGACCAGAGCAGACCTGGCCTTTCCTGCAGGGAGGGCTGCCCCTCAGTAACAGACAGCGAGTGCCCAGACCTCGGCTGGACCTCAGGCCCACCAGCACCGCCCAGTTCCTCCCTAGTCTGTCCAGATGCCCAAGGCCAACTGACCGTCCCTCTCGGACCACGCCCGAGATCCCGAACAGCCCGAAGTCTGTGATGACCACTTTGCCATTGTCGTAGAAGACATTCTTGGATTTGAGATCTTTGTGCACGATGCCCTTGGCGTGGAGATATCCCATTCCCTGGAAGACAGCGAGCCTCACGTCAGGGGCGGAGGGAAGATGAATGACGAATGACTTAGCTCCTACTCTGGGCCGGGCCCTGAGCGGGACGCCTTACCCCACTCCCCTCATTTCATCCTCACAACCCTGTGCAGTGTAACTGTCTCCTTTTTACAGAGGAGGAAAGCCAGCCTCAGAGATGGGAAGTCACCTGCCCCAGGCCACACTTCAGTTAAGCAGCATTGCTGAGATCTGGTGCCAGGCCAGTCTGCGCTCCTGCTGTGTCAGCGCGCTGCCCAACATCCACCTTATACTCAGATGAGGTGTGGAAAGGGTGATGGGTGAGGGGCTGGGGGTCAGGAAGTACACAAAGGTTCACTGTGACGCTACTCTCCGTGTTAAGTCATAAAAGACCCGAGTGATCTGGGGTCTCTCTCAGGCTTTGCTGGCCTCTCCCCTCAGGCTGGGCAAGGGCTAGGGTTGGGGAACAGAGAGGAATTCCCACAGAGGGAGCCCCTGAGCTCAGGCGGTCCCACTGCCTGTGCTGTGATAGAAGTCCTGGACTAAGACTGAAATCCAGCCCAGATTCTAATTCACTGTGGGGCCTTGGACTTGACTTCGAAGCCTCAGTTTCCTCAACCTGCCAAGTGACAGGTCAGGGCTGGGTGATTTCTAACCAACGCTCTATTTGGACTGAACACTGCCAGGTGCATGGGATGTGGGTGACCTGACGCAGGCATGATCTCATCCAAGGCCAAACTCAGGACTCCCAGGTACCCTGATGCTCTTGGGAAAGGGGGGCGGGGAGGGAGAAGGGGGGAGCTGTACAAGACGCGTGACTGAAATGGGCATCCCTGCCGGGTCAGAAAGAAATGGGCATCCCTGCCGTGTAAACCCATCTCCCAATCTCCCACATCAAGGGTGCTTCATACGTGAGAACTCCGCCTGACTTTAAAGGTATCTTGGGGTGAGGAGGGGAGAGGTAAACAGCAAGCCACATTTAGGAAATAGAAGAATGAGCTGTGAGGCAGAAGCAGACAGAACTCAGCCGAGCCCAGAGCTCAGACCAAGTGGGGCTCGAGCGCGTCAGAGAAGAATGTACACAAGGCAGGTGCTCTCCTGCAAGAGATGGGAGGGCTCGGGGTCCACTGTGGCCACTTCCCCCAGGCCTGCTGAGAGCTGTCATCCTGCAACGGAAGCAGGGAGTTCCAGGAAAGAGTGACTTGCTCTTTCCCAAAACGCCATCCTGAATGTAAAACGATCCTTCTTAAAATGTCTGCCCATTTCCCAAACCAAACCAAGGCACAGCCTTCCCCAGTGACCAGAGAGAGCCAAGACCCCATCTTGGGTTGAACAGGGACCAGCTGTGTGACTGAGGATAAGTGCCTGTACCTCTCTGAGCCTTGTTTATAAAATAGGTGTCACAGCCTCAAATGGCCAGAGACAAGATAGAAAGTGCCCGGGTCTGGAACACAAACCCTCCTTCCTTCCCATAATTTCACAATGCCTCTAGAGTGGCCCCCAAGCCCTCTAACCAAAGGTCAAGCCCCTGTTATTATATTTTGAGCCTCAAAATATCAGAGATGAGTACAAAAGGAAGTGGCTTAGAAGTTCTCAGAAGAAGGGGGATGGGGAAAATAAATAAGCCAGCAGAGAGGAAGCTTCCGGCTCTGCAGCTCCAAAACCTTTGAACTTTTCTCTTCTACCCTGGAATCTTCCAGATGGTTCATTCAACCTAACTCAGCAACCAGACTCCCACAGTGTCCTGACGATAAGGAGAGAGAACAGTCTGGGGGAGGAGGGCAGAGTCCGGCAGAGTGTGGAGCAGGGCCCAGCAGGTTTGGGGCCAACATAGAGTAGGTGTGACACTCTGCAGCTCCCTCCAACTTCTCTGCAATGAGACAGACTACAAATGAAGGCGTAAGTGTGATATTTGTGTTTTGGGGGCTGCAAAAGTTTAATGCATTAGTTTAGCCACATGGAAATGTCACGTGGAAATCTTGGTGTTCATAAACGTCACTGAGATTTTTATCTTTTCCTTTCCAACAACACACACACACACACACACACACAATGGATGTAAGGAGGGAGGGAGAAAAAAGAAAAGAAGGCAAGACTAACAACAGGAAAGGGACAAAAACTTGGTGGGAGCTGGAAAGAGAAAGCTTTTCCACAAAAACAAGAACCAGGAAAGAGGAAGCCCTATCCAGCACTAATCTAGTTTTTCTCTGGGCCTGTCTGTTGCTAAATAAAGCAACAAATAAGCTTTTCTTTCATTTTTGTTTAATTACTTTAAAAAGATGAAAGGAGGGGCTTCCCTGGTGGCGCAGTGGTTGAGAGTCCGCCTGCCAATGCAGGGGACACGGGTTCGAGCCCTGGTCCTGGAAGATCCCACATGCCGCGGAGCAACTAAGCTTGTGCACCACAACTACCGAGCCTGCGCTCTAGAGCCCATGAGCCACAACTACTGAGCCCACGTGCCACAACTACCGAAGCCCGCACTCCTAGAGCCCGTGCTCTGCAACAAGAGAAGCCACCGCAATGAGAAGCCCGTGCACTGCAACGAAGAGTAGCCCCCGCTCGCCGCAACTAGAGAAAGCCCGTGTGCAGCAATGAAGCCCCAACGCAGCCAAAAATTAATTAATTAATTAAAAAAAAAAAAAAAGGCTGCCTGAGTTGAGCCTGAAGGCCTGTGCTCATGAAACTTGGATTTGGAAACTTTAAGGCAGAACCCCTGTCCCAAACCTTAATCAATTCTAACAGACTCTCACCAAGCGCTGGCCCTGGACCCAACGCTCTCTCCATGGATTATCCCAGTTTACCTTTGCACCAATCCAATGAAGGAGGCGACACTGGCATCTCCATTTCACAGGGGAGGAAGCCAAGGCTCAGAGAGGCTAATCGACCTGCCCGAAGTCACACAGCTGGTGTGACCAAGATTCAAACTCAAGCCATCTGTCTTTAAAACCCACCGAGTTTCTCGAGGGTGTCCAGCTCCCAGCAGACAAGACAGGGACAGAGGGAAGGAGATGGGGGTCCCACCCTTGAGGCGCCCCACCTAAAGGGAAAGACAGAGCAGCCACCACCACTACCCTGACATGGTCAGACAGACTGGGGGACAGCCAGGAACTCTGGAGCCAGCTGGATGCCCCTTCACCTTAATGATCTCCTGGGCGATCTGCCTGGTCTTGTTGATGTCCACAGATGTCTTGGGGTCCCTCACAAACGAGTGCAACGTCCGTCCCTTGCAGAAGCTGTGAGGAGTGGTGGGTCAGGCAGAGATCTGGGGCCTGTGCAGCCCAACCCAAGCCCCTCTGGAGCCGGGGAGAAGCAGGGGCAGGGCTGTGCCCACCGGCCTCGGGAGGACTCTCTCCGTCCCCTAGACCCTGGGTGCCCGAATCCTTGTTCTTAACCAGCCTGATGCCCATTCCTGCTGGGGCCTGGCCTGAGTGGGCAAGAACACCGGCTCCCCGAGGCCTAGGGCCTGCCCACCATAGAACAGGAAACTCAGTTCACCAAGCCTCCTGGCAATTCAGAGCAGCCCACCTTTGTGGAAGTTCGAGGCGGGAACACGCGCACGCAAACTCAGCAGCCAGGGAAGAATCTGGCCTTTTCAGGCTATTACCAGGCAGCATCAGGGCTCCGGGCTTACGGTAATGATTTTCATGATCGTGTTATTTTCTGATCACAGGGATTTTATTACAATGCAGAGTGTGCAGGAGGGCAGGGGTGGCTGTCAGGCATGTCAGAGTGATTATTAGATAAGGGGCTTGTATGTCGTGGTCCCCACCCGTACCGACTCCTAAAACCCGGAGTGAGGAAGGACCCAGACAGAATGTGTAGCTTCATTCCTCTGCTCCAGGGAGAAGCTGACTTAAGCCATCTGAGGAAGGGGCTAGTTTTTAGGAATCATCTCCAAGGAGATAAGATTCTTGGACCCTCAAGGTCTGGAATATCGGCTGATGGTTGCTTTTCCGTGTTCCAGTCCCCTCAGCAGATTCTAAAACACGTTAACTTTTTTGTTAATGTTCTTTTATTCTTTTGCTATATGTGTTCCCTTTAAGGAGACTCAGATCTCTCATGGGACCGGGTGGATGAGAGAGAGATGGGAGGATGGATGACGGACGGCACTGAGGCTGGGATCCGGGGGATGCTGGGCTGGTGTAACCACAGCAAGGCTCCCTGAAGCATCATGGTGTCATGCTTGGGCTGGAATTTTGTCCCCACCCCACCAGGTCCACGTGGTGACCTGATGATCTCACACTGCTCGGGAGTTCTAGTGGGTAGTTACTTATATCTCTGATATGCAAGCAAGATGGAAATCATTTTTTACTTAGTAAATAAATACAGTTTGTTTGAGGAGAAGGTGTTTTTTCAAAGCACAGGGTCCAACTATAGAGAATGTCATCAGACTATTAATGAGGATTCTTTTGGCTGATGGGATTAAAGTGGTTTTTAGTCTTTTTCTTGACACCACGTATATTCCAAAGATTCGTCACTAACCTCATATTGCTTTTCCTGATTTTAGAAGTAAAGACCCAACAACAACTTTTTCAATGCCATGGGCAAAAATGTTTCAGTTTCACACCCCTCTGGTGCTCGGGGTGGGGGGGGAATGGTCACTCATCCACTGATGGTGGGAGGGGAAACTGGTGGACACTTTCTGGAGTAGAAACGGACAACGTACATCAAAACGTGACATACGTGCACTCTGACCCAGCCCCGCACACATACTGCCAGAAGTTCACCAAGATATGGAAACAGAGATGTTCATGATGACAAAGTGTCCAGCAAAAGAGGGCTGGTTAAATAAATTAGGGGAGGACCAGCGATCGGGTTCCAGAGAGAACCCAGAGCCCAGTTGTGGGACTCGACCCAATTCCACTCCACTTTCAGTGACACCATATTGGTAACTTGAAATCAACTGTGGTGAGTGTTTACACCACAGGAATTGACAGATGCCAGGTATCAATACTAGAGCTTCCCTCGCCACCACCCAAGAGCTGGTTGTTAAACATCTACCAGCACACCACTGGAGGTTCTGCTACGTGACGTGGCGGGAACACCATGCAGGTATTAAGAAGATCAGAGCAGACCTCAGACCTGCACTCCAGTGAAGAAGGCAAGGTAACCAGTAGGCTCTTTGGTGTGTATTTTTACAAACACATAAATAGTTACAAATCAAATAGATAAATAGTTTAAAAACATGAGTGTATACAAATTTTTTTATTTTAATGGAAGGCGTGATAAGGAACTGTTTACAGTACCCACCTTTGGGGAGAAGCACCCGGGTGGGGTGGGAAGAGGCTGGTTTTCACTTTATACTTTTCTGGAACATTTGAATTTTCTCTATCCTTAGGTATTGTTTTACTGATTTATTTATTTAATGTCAATGGGGTTATACGATGGAGAAATTACACCTCAGTTTTGGTTTTCTTCTCTGTACCTCTCTGAATGAAAACTTCCATGCCCTCCGGGGTGTCCACACAAATAACAGGGCCCCCAGGGAAAGGGGAAGAGGAGGCGGCCACCCCAGGGAGAGTGGGACCGGGTTACCTGGTGATGATGGCCAGGTGTGGCGGGTTCATGCAGGCCCCCATGAAGAGCACCACGTTCTCGTGCCGCGTCTGCCGGTAGTTCATCACCTCCTTTTTGAACAGCTTCAGGTGGTCCTGGTTGTGGCCATCCATCTCCAGCAGGCGGATGGCCACCTCGCCGTGCCAGCGGCCGCGGTGCACCCGGCCCCAGCGGCCCTGCCCGATGGGCTCGCCCAGCTCCACCTGCTCGAAGGGGATGTCCCACTCCTGCAGGTACACGCTGGTCTGGCTGGCCTTGCGAGAGATGGGGCCTCGCCAGGGCCGGCGGGAGCTCGGCAAGTCATCCACCTCGTCCTCGTCGTCTTCGACCTCTGACTTGCCGGCCTCGGGCTCCTCAGCCTGGAAGGAGAGGAGGAGGGGATAGAGGGGGCGGGAGACCTGGGGGCAGGCGGGGAACAGAGGGGCCCGGGGTCAGGAAGCCTGGGCTCTAGCCGCAGCTCTGCGGGGCTCGCTGTGGATAGTGGGCAGGTCACTTCGCACCACACAGCCTCAACGTCCTAATCCACAGACTACGGCACTTGGCCCTTTTTCCCGCTAATGTTCCAAGACCCACCTATGAGTGACATCTAATCGCTGGGGAAGCGCATTAACATCCCCTGGCATGAAGAACTGGACCGCGTTCACCCTTTCTGGCTATGCTTTTGTTTAAACACACAGTTTCTGACTCTCCTCTGTACAGGAAAAAATCAGTCTGCTGTCTGCTCAGGATCTTTAAGCCACTGCACTGTTCGGTTGACACTGGTTCACGGGTCAAGGTAGCAATTCTTGGCCCCAGCTAGAGTCAGAATCACCTGGGGATCTTTGATAAGTCCACACACCCGGCCCCACCCTGCACAGACAAAAGGAGAGCCTCCCGGGCTGGGGCCCAGGCCTCCTGGCTGGGGGTGAAAACCATGGGAATGAAGAGTTTACTTTAGCCTCAAAAAACGGAAAAGCAGAAGGAAGCTTGCTTCGTGGCATCCGTGATTGCTCTCCCTGCCATGTGCACTGTTCGAGTCTGCTGCGGCGGTTGGGCACCTGAGATGGCCCTCAACAGGGCCCGGTGCCCACACGCTCCCCAGACCCCTCCACGTGCTGAGCCGGGGAGAGAGGAGAGAGATGCACCGTCGACAGCTTGCGGGTCGCCATCACTCACCTCCACTTCGTGATCCTCCGACACATCTGCTTTTGGCTGGTTCTCAAGCCTAAGAGTGAAACAGCGTTTGTCAAAGAGACCCCGAGGCCGGGCCATTCTGCTCCCAGCTGGGCAGGGGACTCCCCATGTGAGGTCTGAGAAAGGGGCACCAGGCCTGGATCCTTACTTTGACCCACTTGGCCATGGGAAAGGCAGTCAGGATGCTGTGGAAACACACAGGAGGCCGAGGACCAGACCCCGTTTCCCTTCTCTGGCCTTGGCCTTCTCCAGACTTAATCTGAGGGTGGTAGGGGCCGACGGGTGGGCAGTGACCATCAAGGCCCTTTCGAATCTGACAACCAGTATGGGGTTCTGAGCACACGCACAGGACTTGGAATTCTACTTGAGAACTGGTTCTGTTGCTCCCTAAGCTGTGTGACTGGATGCAATTTCTTAACCTCTCTGAGCTGGCTTCCTCATCTGTATGTTGGGGATGACACCTACTTTACACCTGGCTGAGAACTATACAAAAAAATGTGAGACAAGTACTCAGCATGGCCTGACACAGAAAGGGCTCCACAAACAGGAGCCATATAATTAGGTTTCTCTAACGCTGAGTGCCCTTTGCCCGGCCTTCCTGGGTCACAAGACTGCTCCTGCCTCACAGACTGCCCCACCCAATGCTGACCGCACCAACAGGAGGCAACTAAAACCCTATGACTGAGTTCACTGGTTCACAGGGTGAATTAGCCCAAGCAGTGTCCCATCTGGCTGCCCAGGTACATGGCAGGGTCTCGAATGGGAGGCTCAGAGATTTAAAGGTGGAGGTGGGAGGCGGTCAGGGATCTGCGTCCAGCTTTAACAAGTCCCCAAGGAGGAGAACGCGCAGGGCTGCCTACCGGGAACTGTCCGCCTCGGCGAATGGGACTGTCGGAGGAAATGCCGAGATGTCTGGAGGAAACAGAAAACAAATATGAGGCATGAGATCCCCTTCCACTCCCCCGGAAGACACAGTGTTTGCAAAGCCAGCACCCGCAGGGCCGAGCGTGCTCCGCCAGCAGCCCCTCGCTGGGCTGCACATGTGCTCCAGGGCCACTTCCCCTGGGCTTTCCCTAAAGCAGAACGCGGACGCAGCCTCCACGGCCCTCGGCTTTGCCCACACAGCTCTGCCCTGGGAAGGGACTCCGGTGGGGGAGGAGGCTGAGACTTCTCAGTCACCACCATCGCCCCAGACAAGCAAGTGGTAAAAGCAACAGGGCTGCTCTTTCCCGGATGTGTGGGCCAGACCCTCCTCCTCGGCTCCGAGGCAGGGGCTGGTTTCAACACCCCTTGAGAGTGGGGAGACTCTCGGGCCAGCCGAGGCCAAAGGCCGGACTCGCAGGTGGCTCATTAGTGTCACCTGGTGCCTGGCACAGCCGCCGGGGACTGCTGGTGGGAAGCAGGGGCCCCATGCCCTCAGCTTCAGGGTTTGGGTGGCTGGTGGAGCAGCCTCTGGGCAGAGAGAAATGCACGGTCCACACGCCGGGGGCCCCAGGATTGGGCAGCTGGCACTGACCCCTGAGCCTGGGGCTTTCCCAGTTTCAGCACTGAAAGCCCCACGTCCAGGGAACACAGGACAGATGGTCACCCCAGTGTGGAGCCAACATGTTACAGGCCAAATGCCCTATGGCTGCTTCTGCTGCTGGCTTCTTTCTGTTCTCTCTGGTCCCTTCTAATCGCACTCGGGGAGGCTGGCAGCCCCAGGGCTGGGTGGGCCCCTTGTTCCCCTTTTTAGCAAAAGAAGAGGCTGGAGGTGGCAGTGGCTTGAACTAATCAGGGCCTCTCCCTGTCCTCTAGGACAAAGAGCCTCCCCATCAGCCAGCAAACCTCCCTCACCTCCCTCTGGGCTTTCTCCAAGACTACCCCTGTAGCTTTGTCAACATCTCGATCATACTTGGAGAGTCTGATAGAGGTCGCGGGCCTTCCTATCAGAGAAATGCACACATGTACCCAACATCCTGTGTACAATTTCTGGGAAATCCTAGACCCGGAAGCCTCTTCTAAGGCTCTTCCAGACACCACTACACTGTGTCTGCAGACTGTCAAGGGCGGCCTGATGTTTCCACCCACCCAACGCTGCTCAAATGTTTCCACAGAAGATAAACACATGCACGGGGACGGGGGAACATGGGGAGGTGGGGGTCTGGGGAGAAACCGCACCCCAAGTTGGGCGGAGGCAAAATGTCTCTGAAGCTTCATACTTTTCCTTAAACATTAAGAGTGCATTTTGCATTCTGCTCCAAATATGTCCACATTTGTTTTAATAGAACTATATTTCCCTTCTCTCCCCCCTGACGTATCTTCAGAGCAAGATGGACCCTTCTGGAAGAAGAGCCACACGTTTTCCCCATGGTTTCAAGGGTGCTCCCCTGTACGTCACCCTAGAGCAGTAGCCAGGGAGGCTCTTGGAGGGGAACCACAGAAAAAATGGGTGTGAAGCCACAGAGCAGCTCAGGGAGCCTGGTCCTGACCCCGGCCAGCCTGTACAGCCTGCAAAACCACTGGGGTGGGCCTGTAAGAACTAACAGATGCTCCAGCCACTCCCCTAATGGAGCTGGGCTGGGGAACAGGAAAGCCTGGAATAACCAAAATACCAGGACTTCAAGACAGACCTGTTTAATCCAGGAAAAAAAAAAAATAAGCTACTGTCTTGGTCTAAAACACACAGAACCTTCATACCGCTGAATTCAGAATTCAAGTTGCAGATTATGTGTACTATTGCTTGTCACCTCCAGCTAGAGAAATAAGTACTAATTGTATAAACTCCTTAGGGGCAGGAATATGGTCAAATGCAAAGGTTGGCACACAGAAGGTGTACAAAACAATTTCTGTGAAAGGGAATCAATGAGAATGTCTTAGTGAAAGTTTTCTTCTTTAAACTTTCTGCACTGGAGGCATTTCCAACAATTGCCAGCAGATAGCGCTGTGTGACAAGGCTCTGGAAGGTGAGGCCCACCGAGTAAGTGAAGGCTGCAGACCTTCCCAAACTGGCGTCCCCTTCTTTAAGATAGGGTAGTAGTTTCCCTGCCATTATATAGAGGAAGATATCTGGTCAGACGCTCATAAGACATCAGCAAAAGATCCTCTCCCCTTATTCTGCAGACTGGGTTTCTGCCACCTCCTAGCTGTGTGACCCTGGACAAGTTGCCTGAAGTGTCTGTGCAAGACGAAGGACTGGATGGGTGCCAAGGGTCCTCCCAGTATGGCACTGCTCCTGTGAAGGGCCAGCCTCAAGGCCACTCCCTCTGCCCCCTTGCCCAGCCTCAACAGACAGGCAGCTCTCAAAATGGGTGGGTGTGAGACTCAGGTACTTCCAAGGCACCCAGGGAGAGGGCTGGACAGAGGGGGTCACGTCAAGGGGCAGTTAGTGGAACCATGCAAAGGACTCACCTGGGAAGATAAACTGCTGTCTATGATGAATATAGTAGGCAGCTTTAAACAGAAGAGCAGGTAAGTCACACACAGAACAGCAAATGCAGCAGCAGGAGAGGGGACGGAGGCACGGGCTTGGGGGAGAGGGGCTGGTTATAGGGCTGCGGCAGCCCTTCCCCACCTGCCCTGCCCCAGCTTCCATGCAGGAAGGAGGAGAAGAGCTGGGAGAAAGCGGTTATTAGCAGGAGCCCCCAGGAGTAAAGGAACTTGCACCGGAGGGCTGGGGTTTGGAGACCCAGTCCCAGGAAACACCCTGCTGCAGAGCCCTGGCCAATTCCATTCATCTCCCAGGCCCCCTTCTCCTCTGTGAACTGCGCATGAGCCCAGGAGGGCAAAATACAACGGGGAGAAAAACTGAGATTCTGAAAATATTGAATAGTGCTGTGTGCAGAAGAAGGGAAACATCCCCCAGCCCGCATTCACACCTGGAGGTGCCGAGGCTTCAGTCACTCTAAGTCACCATCCAAAACAATAACCTTGCCCCAGGGCTGGCCTCGGAGATACACAGAAATGCTCCCCACAATACAGAGTGGGTGGACGGTAGGAGGAGGTCCCATCCCACCTTAACAGCCGGACCAGCCCAGCCCAGGACCAGAGAGAGAGCAGATCCTGGAGAGAGAGGGCTCTGTGCAGGGGACAATGTGAGGCCAGCCTGGGGACATCAGGGAAAGCTGAGAAGCTCTGGCTGACATCACACAAAGGACTTTTTCACTGGCTGTTGTTTTTCAAACAGGCCCTTCCTTTCAGAAAAACCCAAACTAGGACGTTCAGCAAAAGGTCCGGTTTCAGAGCATAACAATGACAGAGCAGAACAGGAGAGGAGGGTGATCGCGCGGGGCCATCGCTGGGTCTCCGGGGAGGGAGAGGTGGGCTCGGGACGACACACTAATGTCGGGAGATGTCCAGCCACATGCGTGTTAAGGTGAAGGGGCAGGGAAAAAAGAAGAAAGATTCTTAAAAATCTCACCATCCCCCAAAAGAAGTCCCTGGGACCCTAGGGAGATGGGCCCAGAGAGGCTGCCTGGCCTCCTGCCAGCTGCAAGCAGCCCCAGCCAGGGCTCCCCTGGCACAGGGAGAGCTGTGCCTCTGTCCTCCTCAGCCTGGAGCCCCAGGGGCCAGTGACAGGTGGGGCCTGGCCTGGCACTCCACGGGCTGAAGCTGGCAGTGGGCCTGGCTGGGTCCGGAGCAAACTAGAATGTCCCAGCCGCCCTCCTCCCCCGGGCTGCCACCTGAAACACACCGAGGGCCAAGACCAACTGCGAGGAGCCTCCTGGGAGGCCAGGGCCGGAGTTCAGTCCTGAATGGGTGAGTGGGCTTTGCTCTGCTCCTTGGGGAGGTGGGACACCCTGGGCCTGGCCGAGCGGCGGGGTCCCTGTCCCTATAGACCCGGGGCAGCCGGGGCCACGGTCAGAGGTCAGCTCTGCTCTGGCACGCACTCCCCGGTGCACTCCGTGGCCTCATCCATACAAGGGGGATAACCTAACTCCAGCCTCACACGGTCTCTTGTTTTATGGAAAAGGGAACAAAAGCGCCCCTCTAAGCAGCTTGTCCAGATCACAGAGCAGGTAAGCCACAGAGCCCCGGATTCCCTCGCCCCAGCCTTCTGGGCCTGCCCCAGCTCCCCGTGCCGCCTGTCCTGCTTCCTGGGAGCTCAGAAGCCCCGAGTGAGTGAACAACGCCCAGGAGAAGCCACCCCATGCATGGGAGCGCAGCGTTGGGAGCAGGTCAAGAACCCAGGCTTGGGACTTCCCTGGTGGCGCAGTGGTTAAGAATCCGCCTGCCAAGACAGGGGTCACGGGTTCGAGCCCTGGTCCGGGAAGATCCCACATGCCGTGGAGCAACTAAGCCCATGCGCCACAACTACTGAGCCTGCGCGTCTGGAGCCCATGCTCCGCACCAAGAGAAGCCACCACAATGAGAAGCCGGCGCACCGCAACAAAGAGTAGCGCCGCCACTAGAGGAAGCCTGCGCACAGCAACAAAGACCCAACGCAGCCAAAAATAAATAAATTAAATAAATTAAAAAAAGAAAAAAACCCAGGCTTTACATCAGCCTTGGCTTTGATCCCACCTCTGCAGCTTACATGCTGTACAGCTCAGGGCAAGCCACTTGCTCCCTCTGAACCTGTGTCCCCATCTGTAAAATGGGTGCAATCACAGCAAGTTTAAATACGGTGAAGCTCTTGAGCTCAGCACAGAGCCTGGCTCCCAGCAAGTGCTCTTAGTGGCGGCAGTGTTTGACCTTGAGCCTGCCGGGGTGTGCAGAGAAGGGACATGCAACCCCACCCCTGAGGCCCGAGAAAGCCCCAAGGTGTGGTACCTGGGAAGTTGAACCTGCCGTCCCTCTGGCCGGGCGAGGGGTTGGGGGGCGTGGTGGCACTGGGTGGGTTGGACGACGTCGGGAAGGGCGCTGGCGAGGAGGGCGTGGAGGACGTGGTGGAGGACGGGTTGCTGCTGGAGTCCAGGTGGTTCATGGCCAGAGGATGCTCCTGCAGGACCAGAGACACAGGCAGTGGCAGGGACCGCCCAGCCCCGCCCGCCCCCCACCCCTCCCCACCTAAAAAGGAGGAGGTCAGCCAGGGCGTCCTGGCGCTTTATGGGTCTAATATTTGAGGGAAGAACAGGACAGGGAGACGCGCACCTCAACGTCCATCCCCTGGAGGGCTCCTCTCATCTTTCTTATTTCAGCTCAAACGTCCTTTCCTCCCCGAAGTCCTTCCCCAGTCCTGGCTGGGGCGTGCTCCTCCCCTTTATCCTCCCATGGCTTCCAGCACTTTTCATCAGGGCACTTGAACTACGGTTTGTCAGCTGCAGGCGTCTTGGGCGGTTTTCTGAAGACTCTCTCTCCACCACGCTGTGTGTGTCCCAGGAGAGCAAGGACCACACCTGCTCGTCATACACCCAGGGCCTAGCTCTGGGCTGGCTACAGAGTAGGGTCTTTTAACGAATTAAATTCAGCCTCCAACAAGCCTCTATTTAGTGGGTGGTAACAGTGGGTGCCTAATAAGTGTTCCCTCCACTCAGCAGGGGGACCTGCCGGCTAGGACATTCAGTGGCGTGGGCCCTAGCAAGGCCAGAGGACCACCTGAGGGAGGGCTACTGGGGGGAACTGAGTCTACATCACGGGGGGACCCTGGACCTGACCAGTGTTTCCCAGACCACACACCAGTTCCTCAGGGGGTTGGGGAGGGATTCCTGGTCAAAAAAGTTGGGGCCAAGTTGGGTTAAATGCTAAGCTCAACCGGTTTCTCCTGTACAGGCCCTCAAGGCTCTGGGATGCACGGTGGACTCTGGAACCCACCAAAGCCACGCAGTGGGCCTCACCGTCCAGCGACCACCCACACTGCCTACTGCCAAGCTAAAGGGGGGAGGCGGCTGCATCCACTGGCCCTCACTCTGTCCGCTCACACGTCAAGGCCGGACCCTCCATCCCAGTCAGGCCAGGCCAGCCAGGGCAGGGGGCTAGCTCGAGGCAGGTTGAACCCCAGCCCCAACTCAGCAGCTGTGTGACCTTGGACGAATCACCCCACCCTTCTGAGCCACACGGTGCACTGTCTATACAGCAGGGGCATCAGCTGCTGCCTCACGGGGTTGCTTATTCGCTCAGCATTCAATACAAACGTTTCCTCGCTGCCTGTTGTGTGCCAGCCGCCAAGGCAGGCGTCAGGGGCCCGATGGGGGCACAACCCCACGGGCCTGCCTCTCATTCACGGGGGACCCCGTGCTCAATCTCCTCATCTGTAAAATGGAGGTGATATCAAATTCCCGGGCGGTCTGGTGGTTAGGACTCTGCGCTTTCACTGTCGAAGGCGCAGGTTCGATCCCTGATCGGGGAACTAAGATCCCGTAAGCCATAGAAAGAAAACAATGGAGGTGATATCAGCACGTGACTTTTAGAACTATTGTGGGGATCCAATGAGATATCAATGGAAAAAGTTCCCGACTCAGTGTAAGTACTCAGGAAATGGTAGCTCAAAATAGGGGAGGGGGCGTATGGGCACATAACTAAGATTTGGACACAAATGTGAAATCTACGAAATGGCTAAATATGGGATCCCTAAAGGCCACCCTCTGGCCACACACCCCGGATTGCAGTATCATGCTCCCCTGCTGGACCTCCATATTGGGGGTGCTTCACAGAAAGGAACGCTGGGTGAGGGTTCGCCTAACATCATACCTTTTTTGTCAGTGCTTTGGGGAGGGTTCCGAAATGGGGTTCAGCTGCTCTGTCCACCGGATTGTTGATGTCTGAGGGGACAGATTCTGTCCTCCGAAGCCTGGGTACTGTTTAAAAAGAGGGGCGTTGTAACCATCAGCAGGAAACAGGTTCAAGAAAGATGCACCCCAAATCCAGTAGGGGGAAGGGCAGAAAACTCACGTGGAAGGAAGGATATTCTACAGGCGGGGGCTTCTTTTGTACACTTGTTATGACACTTCAACCTGGTAAAGAAGGCAGGGTCAGTGCACGAAAAGCCACACGGGACCCTGGGACACACACAGGGGCTCAGAAGCACCGCCTGGAAGTTTTGTGCAACACTCAACCGTGACTGCCTCAATTCCCACAAATGTCTCAACAAACATTAGCTTAAGCGTGTAGAACATCTGATGTTAATAGTACTAGCAGCTACTATCTGTTGAGTACAACCATGTTCCTGCTATCACCTACCCAATCTTCACATCAAAGCAGGTTTGTTTACACCCATTTTAACTTGCTGTGGGTCACACAGCGATTTCTCTTTTCTAAACAAAAGGAGACCCTCTACTCGTGTTCAGAAAGCTTGAGACAAGTCTGAACTTAAGAGATGAATTAGAAGGAAAATGTTTCCATTACCAAAGGGTCCCAGGGAAGCCAGGGGCAGCCCCTCCTGCTACATTCCTACACAGGCCACGTGGTCTGAGGACCAGAGTGGCAGGAGTGGAAAGAGCTGGATTCTTGGTTTGGTTCTGCCTGCTGAACCCCCTCTTGGGGTTCTCGTTGATCAAATGGGCTGATGGCTGGGGCTCTACCAACTTCACTGCAGTTGCAGGACAGCCTGGGGCTCAGAGGTTATCCTGTGCTCTCCGCCTGAAAGGTATTACTTGAAAGGGAGCTGGAGGTCCCCAATTTAAAGCCAAATGGCCAGGAGCCACAAAAGACCTAGACTGGTGAGAAAGGTCTGGCATATCCTTTGCGTTTTCCTGATGACTCTCCTAACCACAATTTATCCAACTGACACACATGAGACCCATCACCTACAGTCTGGCAGGAGCCCAAATGCTTTAACTATACACACTAGCTCAGATTCTTGGAGCAATCCTGATGGACAGAGAGACCTGGAATCATCTTCCCAGATGTATACCTGACAAAAATGAGGCCCAGAAAGGGCAAGCACCTTGCCCCAGGTCACACAGCAACACAGGGGCGAAGTAGACTGGGAGCAGACTCCAGGTCCATCCTCTATAAGGTGAGGGCAGCCAGACAGCAGGGGACAGACTCTGCTCACCCTACATTGTTCACTATCCTTGCCTTTCTTTCCTACCAAAAACCACAATAGCAGGAAAAGAGGTTGAATTTGTATAGAATCTACATTCTCCCCTCACTCTCTTCTGTAAGTACCATGAGCCACTTCTCTGTTTCTACCATTCCCTGTCCCCATTTCCCCATTCCTTGCGTGCTAACACGTAAGGCTAAACTTCAGAACTCCTTACAGTTTCCAGAACAGTCCTGCCATTCCTCTCTGCCTTTGCACAAGATGCTCTCTTGGCCTGGAATTCTCTTTCCTCCTTAGTCTACCTGGTAAACTTCTATTCATCCTTCAGAGCCCACCTCAAATATTCCCTTCTCCTAAGAGTGCTGTGCCTGATGCTCCCTTAATCTTCCTAGAGAGGGCTGATCACTCCCTGGTGTGCTGAGATTATGAATAGGTTTAGGAACTCTCAAAGGGGTTCCTTTGAACTCCGACTTGACCTAAGGCCAAGAATCAAGTAGCAAGACTATTACTAAACTAAAAGTGTGGAGTCTGCTCCCCTCTGCCACCCCTGCCACGCCCCGCCCATCACCTGCAATGCTTGCACTTCACTCCGAACATCATGCTCTTCTGGCACACGTGGCAGACCTGCGACAGCCAGGACTTGGTGGAGAACCTGCAGGGGGTGGACCCACAGAACTGCTCAGAGGGGCCAGGATGGAGAAGGGTCCACAAAGCCGCAGAGAGACCAGGAGACTTGGTTCCATCCCAGAGCCCCAGGCACCCTCTCGCGTGCAGGGCAGGGACACCCAGGGGCCACTGCTTCCCCCAGGCATTCAGATTTCTTAATCACAAAGTCTTCACTGCCAAAGCCCCAAAGCTGGTGTGGTCACCGATGCCAGCTCTCTGGCAGGCAATTTGGCAAAAGCAATCAAAATCATAAGTGCGCACACAGAGCGATTCCAGTCCCAGGAATTCATCCAACAGATACTCCCACGGGTGTCAAACGATGTACTGAAAAGGTTACTCACTGCAGCATGTTTGTGGCAGAAAAGACGAGAAACAAGCTATGTCATTTAGGTGTACAGGTGACTGACTGCATAAAGTATGATCCATGCACACAACCGAATACCACACAGCCGGAAAGTAAAATAAGGAAGCTCTTTTTGCACAAATAGGGAATGATAATTAAATTATGTTGTCAGTGAAAAAAGTAAGGTACAATGCAACACAACTCCACTTATATGAAGTTCAAGTACAGGAAAAACTAACCTATGATGACAGAAGTGAAAAGTACCTCTGGTTGGTAGCACTACGGACTGGGAAGAGCCAAAGAAAACTTTCTGGGATGTGGATTCTCTGAATCTTCCTCTGGGTGGTATGCGTGGGTGTATACATATGTAAGAATTTATTTGTGTACTTAGCTCTATATAAATTATGCCTCGATTTTAAAAAGAAAAAAAGCAAAGGATAGAACAGTGTGTATAATATATGCAATATTTGTGTGAAAACAAAAAAGGAGGCAGAAGAATATACATATGTCTTTGCTTATGTAAAAATATCTCCAGAAGGACACACAAGAAACTGCCAAGGGCTTCCCTGGTGGCGCAGCGGTTGAGAGTCTGCCTGCCAATGCAGGGGACACGGGTTCGAGCCCTGGTCTGGGAAGATCCCACATGCCGCGGAGCAACTAGGCCCGTGAGCCACAACTACTGAGCCTGCACGTCTGGAGCCTGTGCTCCGCAACAGGAGAGGCCGTGACAGTGAGAGGCCCGCGCACAGCGATGAAGAGTGGCCCCCGCTCGCCGCAACTAGAGAAAGCCCTCGCACAGAAACGAACACCCAACACAGCCAAAAATAAATATAAATAAATAAAAATTTTTTAAAAAAATTATAAAAAGAAACTGCCAAGATCTGCCTATAGGGGGACCTGGGGACTGGTGACAGCAGCTGGAGGGCTTTTGTCACATATGTACCCTTCTAGACCTCTTGAGGTTTGAATTATAAATGTACTTCAATCCAAACTAAATCAATTTTTAAAAAACCACAAAAGATATATTGGAAAGGAGGATGGGGATAGAGTGGGTGGTATCCTCCAGAGAAAAAGTCCAAGGTCCATTCATAGGGTGGGGAGGCCTAAGGGCAGAAAGAACTCACATTTTTGGAGGACTAGATTTTTAAAAGCATTGTATATCATAGTAACAACAGAACAAACAGCAACAGTATTTGGGGAACAGTTTGTAACGCGTCCATGAACATTAGCTTACTCCTGGGAGTGACCACCCCTGGGAGTTAGGCAGGTCTGGGATTCTTAGTACACAGGCAAGGAAAGCAGCTCAGAGAGGTTAGGTGACTTTCCCGAGGTCACACAGTCCCTGTGTGACCCGGGACCCCAGGTCTCTGAACCAGAGCACGGCTCTATGAGAGACCCCTGGGCCAGAAAATGAGGGGAAAAGCGTGGGCTCTGGGGTCCGACCACACCGGCTTTGAATCCTGCCAACTACTGGCTGTGGGATGGGTCAAAGCCTTTGCAGACGAGGCCAACACTCTCCCCTCACAGGGATCTGGGGAGGATCGCTCGCGTGCTGTATAAATGTGCAGAGCCTGGACTGTGGGCGTCAATGTCACCGTTTCTACTCAGCCAAGATGGGAGCCTGTGGGGCAAGGACAAAGACGCCCACCCCCTTGGAACGCTTTTTAAGGAGCCCCAATCTGGCCACCCTGGGATCCACACTCTCCTTCTCTCTGGTCTTTAATCTCCTCTCATGTCAACATGGGGGGAAGGGGAGCAGCTCAGTGGTACGTGAGATGATCTCCACTAGGAAATCCTGAAAGCAGGTTGAGATGAGAGTCGGGGCTCGGCCGGAGAAGGGGCAGGTGCCAGGGAGGTGGATGGGCTGGGGTGAGCGTCATGGAACAGTTTTCTCCCCTCACGATTAGACCAAAAACCTTCAGAGCTTCTTGTCGAGAGAGGCCCGGATCATGAATTTAGAAAAACCAAGAGGGTATGACCGTGATGCCCCATGCCCACGCCCGGAACCCAGGCAGGTAGGGCAGCCTGGCCGTGCCAGACAAGAGGGGTACGGCTGCCCGGGTGGAAGGGAGCAGCAGCCTGGGAAACACTCGGGGTCCAGCTGGCAAATCCTCTGTGCAACCAGGGGCAGCCACGGCAAAAATGAAACAAAACTGATCCTGGTGTCCCTCGGAGAAGCCGGCCTCTCTCCGGCTAGAGCCAGAGGTTAAATACCCAGCGCTCCCCAGGGCTGGACGCATGAGGCTCCCACGCACCTCACCCCATTTTATCCTCACAACAGGACTGAGAGCAAGTCCCAACCGCAGAGGGGGAAACTGAGGCTGGGAGGGATTCCTGCCGACGGGCGAGGGGGGTGTCCCAACCGGAGAGGGAACAGGAGAGGTCCTGCTCTCTCACGGCTGGGAAGATCGCACTGGACACCGGGTGTGACAGACGGAGGCACTCAGACAGCTTCCCCTGGTGCCGGACACTCTCCTCCCCGAGCCTCTGGGGTACAGGCATCCCGGCCCCGCCAAGGCTCTCAACAGAGGTGCCTGGGCACCAGCCACGGGGCTCAAGCAGCGTCTCAGTGGCCACGTGACCTCGGGCAAACTACTCAAGCCCTGTGAGCCGAGTCTGCACCGCTGGGTGAGGATCCGAGGCCGGCCTCCCGCACAGGCTGGAGTGCAGCTCACGCTCCGGGGGGAAATGAGTGGGCCCTGTTGTGTTCACAGCATCCTTTAATGGGGTGGCCAGAGCACCAGGCATCCCAAGGGACCATCCTGCTGGCCATTGGCAGTGGGGGACAGCGGGGGGCGGAACAAGACGCCGCCCGGAGCTGCTGTTGGCAGCACACGCCAGCCTCACGAGCGCTGAGGCCGAGGCCTCTGGGCTGTCCACGTTATGGGTCCACATCAGCCACGCCAGCTGCGTGAGTGCCAGAGTCACCGGAAGTTGCTGGAATCCAGACTGGCAACCCGAGAACCTTAGGGATGGGGTCTGGGGTTTCAGCAAGTTCCACGGGGCTCTGATGTGTGGCCAGTTATGTCCACGTAACTGAGGTCGTGCTGGACCCAGAGGACGCTCTCGGCTCCTCCTCCCGGGGCCTTTGACCCTGTGTCTCCTGGGACCTGTGTTTTCCCTCCGCAGACGGAGGGGCAGGAAAGGGCCCAGCAAGTCGCAAAGGCTGCTGGTGACAGGCAGGGGCTCCAGGTGGGTGCCGGGCCGTGTCCACAGAGGCATGGACAGACAGAGCAGAGGCAAAGAGCCCTGAGAGATGGGGGTCAGGACAGCCCCTCCCCATGCAATGAAGAGCGACCCCCTGGTGGAGGCTCGGCTTATATGGGTCCCAGCCCAGCTCTGTGCCCCCCTCCCCGCCCCAGCCCAGCTGGGCCTACCTGTGTGTCACCGAGAGCCCGATGTCCCTTCGTACCATCTGTGGGGATCCGTGCGGGAGATCTGCGGGGAAAGGGGCCAGGTCAGGCAGGCTGAGGGGGCCCTGCTGGGGACGGCGTGTGCCTGTGACCTTCTGTCTCAGACATCACAGGCTAGGGCGGTACGGAGACCCACCATATGGCAGAGGGCCAGTTCCCTGAACCTGCATCTAATCAAGACAGAGATGGCCAGGCGAGACCAAGGGGGGCCAGTGTGGTCACCCTCACGCTTGGGCCCCCCTGAAAACAAATGGTACCACTTAGCCTCCGCAGACGGTTCGGAAATGGTTCCCGTGAGGTTTCTAGCATTGGCGGAAGGCAAAGCCAAGGTGAGGACAGCAGCTCCACTCCCCCCCGTCTCTTGCGCTTCCTTGTGGATGCACCCACAGGCCACCAATTCTGGTTGCTTCTTGGTAGGCGAGTAGAAGCTGCCTGACCCTTGGCAGAGGGTTTGAGGCTGGTCGGCCATGTGGCATACCTACCTAGCTTTCCAGTCACAAGCACCTTGGGAATTTTGCTCTGAGAGCCACCACTGCCAGAGCCCGGCAGGTAGAGGGAAGACGAGGTGAAGCTTTACCTGCTCCCACGTGGTCCAGCCCCAGCCGGGCACTCAGTCTGAGCCTCTGGGGAAGTCTCAGGCCATGAGCTTTGCCTGCCTTCCTAGAGGGCACCCTGGCCTCTCGCTCCAATCCTGGCTTCCTCCTAAGAACAGGCATCCCTGGTGTTCGTGGTATAATAGGTCAGGCAGTAGAGGAGCAGCTGGAAGCAATCTGTCCATCCACCAGCAGCCCACATGTCTAACCCCATCTCCCCTCCTCTACCAGGGCACCCCCCCTCCTCCCCACCCTCCCTTCTGCCCATACTCAACACCTGTCTCCTCCTAGAGCAGGGGTTCTTAACTGAGCCCATGGATGGGAACCCTCTGGACTGGTAAGCGGAATGATGGGGGCTTTCCCCTAGAAAGAGAGTCTACACTTTTATCCAATTATCAAATAGATCTGTGACCCAGAAAGGTCAGGAACACAGTGCTCCAGTGATCTGTGGTCATCTCACACCCTCTGAGTCAGCCTTCCAACCCATGCTGGCCTGGCACACAGCTGGTACTCAATAAGTGATGGTTCACTCAAGGCCAAGTACCACACACCCAACCACAGGAGAAGGGCGTGATGGAGGTACTGACTTTTCCTCCTACACCAAGGGGAGTCCGACTGGAACCAAAAGGCCTCTGCCACCCACTGATAGTTGAACCCACAATCTCGCCAGCACATCTGCCATGGGGCTGCCTCTTCCCAACTCCGTCCTGGGGGTGGGGGCCACCCTACCCCAGTCAGTAGCCAAAGCCATCAAAGCACATGGGTCTAAAAGGGGTTAGGCTGCCAGTCTAGGCGAAACAGACTATGGGAAAATGAGATTTTAACCATCGATCTCTGAATGCAACCTACGATTGATTTGCAATGTCTGCCACAGGCCTGGGATAGGAGGGAGGTGAGAGGAGGCTGTCCCTGATGGAGATGAAATACTGGTCCTGAAGGTCTCGTCCTGCCTTCCTGGAAAACTGGGGAAGTAGCCTCACTGCTATGGTCCCTGCATTACTATAGCAACTGGGAAGATGGCAGGGCCAGGCTGTCCTAGGGATGCAAGTGCTGGATTCTCCTCCAAGCCTCTGTGAAGGGCCCTGGGAGTTTCTGCCTGTGCCCTGGGGACAGGGAAGTGCCCCCTCCCTCCTTCCTGCCCCTCCGCATGTCGAAGACCCTGCTGACAGCCTCATCACTCTGCTTAGCCAGCTCAGGACAGTATAAAAATAAGCTGCTATTTTGCTCAGGTAAAAGCCAGACGTCTCTGCATTTCCACTGAGACCATCAAAAGCAGACCCCAGAGGTCGCTTCCCTCTGCTTTGACTCTGGAGACGGATGCCCCACAGCACAGCCACGTGCAAGAACCTGCTCTCAGCCCAGAGGTAGAAAAGGGACTCAGAGGTTGCCTAGGCAGCCTCATCCCCTCCCAAGGGGATATGCGCACCCTCCGATCTCTCAGGGCCTCATTCAGAGCCGACCACGTTCCTGCCTCCAGGGAAGTTCCTCTCCTGAACAGAGGGGTCCCAAGACGTCAGCTAGGCTCTGCGGATGGCTACCGTCCACCTACACCGGACAGACAGTGCCTCTCTCCCGGGAGCGAGGCATCACCATGGCAGCACAGCCAGTAAACACTCCCTGCCAGAGGTCACCGGCAGGGGGGGCGGGGGGGGCAGCAAGGTGCAAGTGGGGCCCCCCCATAGGGCTGTCCGCGGACTGTGACGTTCTCAGGGTCTCAGCTTCTCAGAGCAGCTGCTGGCTGGGCTGAGCCACCCCGTCATCTGAAGGTTCCCTGTCCTAGAGCTATTTTCCTGCCCGGCATCTCTGCTTCTGGACCATGGAAAGGCCAGCAGACTAAGAGAGGGTCGAAGAAATCCACCCTTGATGGGGACGGCGACACAAACAGGACTCCTGGGTGGCAGAGGGGATGAAAATGAATCGCTCTTACCAAACCTGCAGGAGACAAAAAAGACAGAAAGTAGGATTATGTCACCGCACTGGCCTGGTGTTCCCCAGAACATCAGCCCTTGGGCGGGGGCAGGCAAGGTTCTCAGATGAGGACTTTGAGCCCCTGGGGCATGGGGCCAGGCTGGCTGAGTGACCGGGGACCGTTTCCTCAATGAGAAGGGCTAGAGGTGGCTCCCCCGGCCCCCCACCGGTGGACAATGGAGCTACACCCTGCACTTTAATACATTAGCTTTTCTAAGCCTCGCCAGCCACCTGCATGGTAATTAGAGTTCACTCCATTTCACAGCTGAGGAAACAGGCTCACAGTCTCCCAAGGTCATGTGCCTGTAGGTGTGGGAGCCCTGCCCAGAGCCCTGGGAGGAGGGGTGCTCGGCCCAGGCAGGAGGGGGCCTCAGGCAGCCAGAGAGGAAGTGGCTGGGGCAGGAGGTGAGGAGGACAGTTGTCAGAGCAGAGAGGCAGCCCCCAAGCAGGGCCAGGCCAGGACGTGCCCTGAGCGATGTCTCCCGGGGGTGCCGCTGTCCCAGGGACGAAGAGAGCTGGGAACCCAGGCCACTCAGTCCACCCTCAGGGCTCATCCAGGGCAGCAGGGCGGCCTGAGCACCCATGTCAGTGCCAGTTTTGGTGGCTTTGTGGGGACCTGACTCAGAATTTCAGGGCCCAAGGCCCAGCTCACCAACGGTGGGATCTGAGGAAGTGGTGTCATCTGCCCGAGGCTCTGTTCTCCACCCAGAGCTGGGGATGAGACCAGAGCCCTCCTAACACTCTTTTAAGGAAAAAAAATGAGGAAAGAGATGCACTGGGTTTTGCCCACTGAGATGCCCTCTGATGGACCCATGTCCATGTGCCCACATGGTCATTATCACTGTGCTTCCTGAGAGAAGAAGATCCAGAGGGGGAGGAAGGCTCAGCCCTTTTGGGGGGTGGGGGGAGGAGGGAGGATCCAGGCCCCAGCCGGACAGCCTGGTCGAGAGTGGCAGGTAGGTCACAGGTAGATTTCTCTCCTTGGGTGACATACACTCAAAACCATCAGAGATGTCCAGGGTCCATCCCATAAGGGACCCAAGATAGCCTGCACTGGGATGGGGGAACAAGCCCACGCAAGACCAAAAAAGACCATGTCAGGAGAGGGGCCAGGTCTCCAACCCTCAGAAGTACAAGAAGGTAAGAGGCACCCAAAGAAAACTCCCTCCTTCCATTCTGCCCTGCCCACAAGGGTATATTGACAAGGGCGATTTTTGTAATAGCAAAAGGACAAAGACCTAAATGTCCATCAAGAGGGGAGGAATTAGTTAAACTATACACTGGAAAGAGGTAAAAAAAAAAGTTAAAAAGATGAGGTAGTTTGAATAATTATAGACATATACAAAACTGACAACCTGGTTGGCTCCTGAAAGGAAAAGGAAAAATGGTAGGGGGTGACTTTATACTCTACAAAGCTCTACGCAAGCTACAAAGCTTTTGGATACTGGACTATGTGACTGTTACTACCTATAAAATAAACAGATTAAAATTTTTTGATAAATAAATAAGAGAGTAAGGTATTTCAAGATGTACTGACCTGAAGTTCTCAGAAATAAAGGTAAGTTGAAAAAAATAGGGTACAGAACAGAGTACATAGTATTTGATAATCATTAGTGGTTTCAGCATGATATTCTAATTCCCCCTTCTGCACACGTGGGAGGACGACATCTCTTGGTTCCATTGTTTGGGTAGGGCCGTAAATGGTGAGTGGAACTTTCAGGAAAGAGCATTTAATTACTCGGTTGTAACATCTAAAGTTCTTTTTTCCTCTGCCACAGTGGGATGTTCTAGACAATGTTCCAGCCTGGGGATCTGAAATGAGGCTGACCGTGATGGACAGGCAGCAAGACCAAGAAATAAATCTTTGTTATTTTAAGACCCAAAGATCTGGGGCTATTTGTTATTGCAGCATAACCCAATCTAACCTGGCTGACACATGGTATCATTTTGCGTGTGTGTGTGTGTATGTGTGTGTGTGTGTGTGTGTGTGTTCAAAAAGAAATCTAGTAGGATTCGGCCCAAACTGATAAGGTAGTCTGGGGAACGGACTGAGAGATGGGAGCATCTTTCACTTTTCATGTTGCATCTTCTATGTTTTTTATCCGTTTTAAACCAAGCCTGTGTTACCTTTACAATGAGAAAACCATAGTCAGAACTTTCAGTAGACGGCAAACTCAGCACCTGCCTGGCAGGAACTCTTACCTCATCGGGGAGACCTCGTCGATGCGGTTCCCCAGCTGAGACTCGTGGGACTTGCTCCGGGTGAGCGTGGGGAAGCTGGGCAGCAGCTGGAAGACCTTGCGGCTGGGCGGGGGCGGCGTCCTGGGCGGCTTCAGCTTGGTGTGCCGTCGGAGCTGGGGCGTGGTCGGCGGAGTGACGAAGCTGGGCAGCGCGCGGGGCGTCAGCCGGCCGCTGGTGTGCAGGGAGATACAGGGGTCCGCGAGGCCCTCGCCGGGGCCGGGGTTTGGGGAGTCCGAGGTGGGCAGAGCGGACACGGAGACGGAGCGTGGGCCCTGGGCACCGATGCCCACTCTGCCCAGCAGGGAGCTCCCCGGGGGCCAGGGCAGGCTGGCTGACGAGAGGGTGTCCGCGGGAGGCCCGGAGCCACTTTCCCGTCGGGCGTCCGACGAACTCCAGCCCGAGTCCTCTTTGTGCTCCCCGCCTGCGGGCCAAGAAGTCGAGTCACAGATGGTCGGGGCTGGAGGGATTCACAGGTGAGGTGGCCAGGGCCCAGGAGCACAGTTCCTTAGCGGAGGCTCCGACTGCCAGCCTTCACCTGTTTAAGGTCGCTGGTGCCCACACACTATCTTCCACACTATCCGGCTGACTGTGGGGGCGCCAGCGTAGATATCACTGTCCCCAGTTTACAGGGAGGAAAATGAGGACCAGAGAGGGAATGCGCAGGGCTCCTGCTGGCAGGTCTGTGGGGAGCGGGCGAGGAAACCCACCCCCAAAGTGGGTGACCTCAGAGAGGGAAGCGGTGACTGACCTCTAAGAGTTAGGGAAGGGAAGCTGGGCTGTGTGAAGGGATAACTCCCCTCCAAGAAAATTCAATCATCGGGAAAAGAGGCTGCACCGACCTTCCGACAGCAAATTGCCCTGGGAATTTGCTAGAAAAGAGATCCAGCTAGAAAGAGATCAACAGCCACTTCCTTTTGAGAGGAGCCTGTGAGTGACTTTTGGCCGTCCTCGTGGTGACTCCCTGCCTGAGGCCCCTGAGGCCTTGAGGCTCTAGGGGTTCCAACTCAATGACACGGCCTGTCCATTCATTCGAGTATATGCCGGGTGTCAAGGCATTAAAAAAAGACACATCCGTGGTGCCTGAGGAGTCCAGTAAGAGTGACGGACACTTAACACGGCGTGCTGTGTGCTGACGCAGAGACGCATGGGGACTGAGAGGGTACAGAGGAGGAGGACCCTAAATAGCTTGGGGGTCAGGGGGCTTCCCAGCGGAGGTGGCAACTGGGCTGGGCCAGCTAGGGAAGAAGTGGAGAAGGTGTACCAGGCAGAGGGAACAGTGCATGCAAAGGCAGGGAGCACACAGCACTTTCCGGCAACGACTCTGAGTGCCACATGACTTGAGAGGTCAGGACAAGCCAGGGAGAGGCAAGAGATGAAGTTGGAGGGTCAGCCCACCTGGGGCCAGCTCCGGAGGGGCCTTGGATGTCTTGCCAAGGGCTTGAGGTTTGACCTTACAGGAAATGGGGAGATAGTAAAGGGGTAGGGGCAGGAAGAAAGGACCCCCATCTACAGACACTCTGTTGTGGGGAAGAAGACACCTCCCTCCTCATATTTATCAATGACTGGAAAGTATACAGGGCAGATTTTGACTCAAGGCAAAATGAACTTTCACCCTCTAATCCTTCTACTTTGCGAGTCATACCCTGTCTTCCTAAATCCGCCCAGCACAGTGAGGTTGCTGAGATTCAGAGAGGCTGTGTACACTGCCAATGTCACACAGCTAAGTAAGCAGTGGGATGGGAACCAAGCTCTCGATCTCAACCACAGCACTGGGCCTCCTCCCCCAAGGCTACCAATGCTGAACAACCTATAACGGCACAGCCTTTGGAGGTAATGAGCTCTCTGTCATCAGAGGTGGTCAAGCCTAGCCCACAGAGCCATCTATTGGAGATGGTGGAGAGGGATTATCCTTTGCAATTCTTAGGGTTTGTCCATTCCATCCCCTCCTCAAATGCCCTTCCTCCTACCTCACTGCATGGTTGACTTTCTATTCATGGATCAACTTGGAGAATGAGTTAGTCTGTGTATTCCTTTATGCTTGCTCTTTTAGAACTGTGGCCAAGACCTACACTTTAATTTATAAACTGGCCTATAGGAGGCACTGAACACACTCTTGTTGAGGGGATGAAAGAATGAGTTCCATGGATCCATGGGCAAGTCTGCCACCAAAGGAAACAAGCCCTCAATTCTTCAAATTGTCTATTTAATCACCACTGCTTTGAGCCAGCTCATGGATGGCAAATGGCTCTTGTTGTGCATGCCAACACCAGTCAACTGGCAGTGGCTGCTTGAGAATGACTCTGGAGTCACTAAGTGGGAAGAGCTCAGGGATTGATTAGTGATGTCTGCCATGGATGAAGGATGGGGAGTATGATCTTCTCCTGTCCACCAGCCACTGGCATAAAGAAACATCCTTCATCACCTTTCTTAAGACCAGAGACATCCACATTTTCCATGACCCCACAGGCCTAATACTGAAAAGAGCATCTAATATGCACCAGGCTCTAGACTAAGTACTTATCCTTAACTCATTTAATCCTCAGAACAATTCTATGAGAGGAAGTGTTGTTGTTATGTCCATTTTACTCATAAGGAAAATGAGGCACAGCGAGGTTAAGTAACTGGCCAGGGTCCCGTGGGTTCTAAGCGGCTGAGCAGAGTGCTAGGCCCAGGCAGTCGAATTCCACAGTCTATCTTTACTGCAGCCAGACTGCTCTCACCTGGCCCTGCCGGGTGCCATGAAGACTCCGACCGCATGACCTGAGAGACAGGGTGATCACAGGTACCCACCCAGCCCCCAGCAGGTACACTCGAAGTGCAGCCACTGCTGGGCAGACCCATCTGCCTGCCTGTGTCCTGGACTGGGGGGTGGCAGGTCCCTCTTGGGGATGTAGGGGTATCACAAGCCAAGATGGAATGAGAAAGAAGCACCTGGAATAGACTCTCTGCCCAGGACCTCCTCGGGGACATAGTGGAAAAAGCACCCTCTGAGGAAGAAAACTGGGTGCCAAGCCCAGCTCTGCCACGTGTCAGGTGCGGGACCCCAGACAACTCATCCAGGGCTTCCAGTGCTCTAGCTACAAAAGGAGCTCACCACCACCTCTTAAAAGGATGTTGCCACATGTGTGTCAAGTGCCTGGCACATAAGAAGTGCTTCGTAAATCAGTGATCTTCCTATCTTGGCACCCAGGACGGACAGACAGCAGCCTTAACACACGGGGGTCACCACCACCCAATGGCTGGCTCCTCTACAACTGTTTACAAGGCAGGCATAGAGCGGGAGGGCTGACAAGATCCCCCAGATTCCCAGCTTGGGTGGCAAGCACTTTTTTTTCTTTTTTTTTTTTCTGACTGTTGTCTGAAGGTGACTGACAGCAATGGCTAAATTAATCCATCAGAAATATCTTTTCTCTTGACATAAAGAAAAAAGACAGTGAAATGTGCACAGGTGGCAAAGGCTGAGGCTCAAATCACAGTTCTGCCACCCACTGCTGTGTGTCCTTGGTGAAGCCCCTTACCCTCTCTGGGCTCAGTCTCCTTCTCTGTAAAATGTGGGGACGAGACTGCTAACCATGTCCCCGTCCTGTTTATTCCATGGCACTTGCCAGAGGCCAGATGTGTTGAGGTTTTCTGAACTGAGTGAAGCTCTGGGCTCTGTGTTCAGAGGAAGACTTGGTACAATGGGGCCAGGGAAGAAATTAAGCACAGTCCTCTCTGGGGAAAAAAAATCAAGTAGAATATAAACCTCAGCGCCTTCCTTAAGCTTCAGGCAGCCAGAGATAAGACAAGTGGCTCAGCGCATTAAAAAATGGAGCAAATTCCATTCATTAGGCTCATTTTAAAGGCTTATCTGGGTAGTATTGGGAGCGTTAAGTAAGGGCATTTGAAGCTGTTTCCAGGGCAAGATTTAGAAAGCCTGCAAATAATTCCCAAGGAACATTATTCATAATGCCAGGATTATACACTTCGCCTGAGGCAGCCATGTCCACACTCACAGCTGAGACGAGGTACAGTTTCTCTCCTCAGGCTTGGTTCAGGCTGAGCCCACACCAGCGTGTGCCTTCTGAGCACACAGCCCAGCCGGCTGGCAGGCGGGGATGGAGAGAGGAGGGGGAGGGGAGGGAGAGGGCAGGGAGAGGGGAGGGAGGGGGCTGGACTGCAGGAAACTGCATTAGAGTCACAGAGCCCGACAGAGGTGCTCCACAGGGAGCAAATCACGCAGCCCTGCCCAGCAGACCAGCCCGGGCTTCCTAACGATGGCTAAAGCTTCATACTGGCCAGCCCAGTTGGGATCTGGGAGCCTTCTGTCTCAGGGAGAGCCCTCTGCCTCGGGTCAGGTCCATCACACGCTTTCTGAGCGTGGACCGTGGCCGTTCCAAGCTGGCCCAGAGACCCTGATCACACTGGCCCCACCCCGTCATCCATCCCAGCAAAAGCCCTGGCACCCAGGGAACCAGGCCAAGCCTGGGAGAGAAGTCCAGTGTCCAGGCCAAGGGAGAGGGAGAGGGAGACGATGGGGCTGGTCCTACCTACCCAGGCCTGTCACCTTCCGCAGGCAGGTGAGGGCGTACTGCAGGCGGCCACACTCCTCGGCACTGGCCCCGCAGCGCCGCAGCGTCTCCTTCACCTTAGCCTCGTTCATGTCCAGCAGGGCATCCAGCGTGAGCTCGCAGAGGATCTCCTGAGGAAGCACAGGACAGGCGGAGAGCCGGTGAGCGGTCATCCTCCTCCCAGCCGGGGCCAGCCTCCCGCTGAGTGGCAGGGGCCAGCTGCTGGCGGGCTGGCCTCTGACCCGGAGCCACCACTTGTCTGAGGACACCAGCAGTCAACCCTGGCCCCCGCCCCCAGCGCTCTGAGACAGCAGCTGAAGCAGAGATGCCAAAACTTGGGGTTGGGGGGAAAGGAAGAAAAATACCAGAAAAGTTCTGATGAGAGCGCGTTCCCTTCTCGTCTCTTTTTATTTATTCTTCTACACAGGAGAATGATGAATCACCACGACTTTTTAGAATGACAAGTACTTCAGATAAAGATAGCCCTTTACAATTTTGCTGTCTCTGAATCAGACAAAATAGGTTTCAAATAAAACTGGCTTATGGAGAGAAGGATTACAAAGAATTAACCCTCGCCAAGCACTGTGTAGGTCCTTACTACCCGGCTTTATCTGATTCTCAGTCGGACCCTTCCAAGGTTTCAAGGTAGCGGATATTAAGTGAGATGCCCGAAGCATGGAAAGGACTGGTGCAGACTCTGAGGATGGAGGGGCCACACAGAAGGAACGAGGTGGCCTCGAGGAGACAGAGTGGCCCCTGGCTGACCAGCAAGAAGGGAACCTCAGGCCTGAGGCCACAAGGAAGTGGATTCTGTCAAAGACCTGAACGCACTTGGATGTGACTTCTTCCCAAAGCTTCCAGGTAAGAGGCCAGCCTGGCTGACACGCCGACTTTGGCCGGGCAGGATGTTAAGCAGGGAAGCTGGCCGAGCCCGTGGGGACCTCTCCATCCAGTCTTCCTCCTGCAGGACTGTGAGCTAACATATGACGGATGGTTTAAGCAGCTAAGTTCATGGTAATTTGTTACACGGCAAAGAAAATGAATACAGAGAGCGAATATCTGAGTCAAGGCCTAACTCCAAAGCGTATGTTCTTTCCACGCATCAAGGAGTGGGGAAACCCCTCCGGCTCTGATTACTTTGAGCCACATGTGATACGGAGCCTGGAGCTCAGAACAATTGGACACGTCCCTGGCCTCAGGTGGCTTGTGGAGTGACTGACATGAAAATAAGTTATTGCAATGCAATAAGATATGGCCCAGCAGAGGGAAAGCTCAAAGAGCTACGGGGCCAGTGGTGAGCTTGTGGGGGGGGGGGGGCGGGGGGAGGCGGGTGTTGTCCCCTTTCTGGAGTGTCCAGATTTTCTATAACAGGGAAGGCCAAACATCCCACATCAAATGATTCATATAAGCTTGCAGTTTTTGATCTAAGCTGATTTTCATTGATTTTATTAGCAAGCTGTGCCTAATTTTACGAGAGCAATGTTATGGTCAGTCAGTCCATGGTGCTATAAATCTTAAACTCAAGTGTCAAAACTGAACCTGATGAAGATCCTGGCTATGAGTCATTAGGGCAATGGTTTGGGGGCTTTGTGATGCCTGGGGGGTGGGGCCACATCTGAGGCCTGGCATGTGGCCCCTGGTGTCTGGCCGTGTCCCCTCTCCCCACCTTTGTGTCTTGTATGTATATTCTTCAATCTCCAGGGTTGTGGGAAAGAATCTCATGGCTGTTTAGAATGACTCACACCAAAAATTAGAAATAAACAGATACCCCAAAGCACCAAGAAGCTCATCATTGGTTTGGACAAACCCCTGGTTGTCAGAAATCCTTCCAGATGATAAAATGAGAACGGGAAACCGTTGATAAGAACAGCACAGAGAGCAGGCTGATTAGATAATGGTCCCAGGGCAGAAGCTTTTGTTCAATCAATGTGTCTTCCTCTATTGTCTTCAATAACACTCTTCACTGAAATGCAACTTTGACATCTTTTGCCCTCATTTCACTATGAAAAGCTATTTGGCAATATTGTCAGGGGAGAGCAAATGGAAGTGATGTTGACCTTCACAAAACAACCCTCCACGTTTCCCGGGGTGCCCTCAGTTCTCACCCACACATGTGCCTTTCCCCAAGGCTGTGATGACTCAGCAGTTCTCCCGAAAGTGGAGATTCCAGTATCTGCTTGATTTGGGGGTGTTGGTGGATTGATGACCACAAAGACAAACCTAGGAACCCAATCCCCAATCTAACTACAATGCAAATTCAGATTTTTTTTCTTTTATATTCCTTTCCTCTCTGCCCACACCAAGTTTCAGTTTCTCAAGCATAACAACTACATTTATTATTACAAACTATTTGCTAGTGCTTTACAATATATTCAGGGCTTTGTATACTGTCTCCACTCAAAACAATTCAGCAAGGAGATGCTGTTAAGCCCATTTTATTGAGGCTCAGTGACCTCACACAGTGCAACTTCATAAGTGGCGAGGCCACAACTGAAACCCCGGTGTGCCAGGTCCCAAAGCTCCTTCAACTGTTTCCCACTGTCACTCGTGAACTTGGGAGAAGCCTTGGGATGCAGCAGCTATCTTGGGGAAAATGATTTTTTTCATAGTAAATTAAAGGAATTAATTTCTACCTGCTTTCTGGAAAATATATATATATACATATACATATACTGTAAAATGGAAGTCCTTTGTCTCTAGCAAGCAAAGAGAAAGAATATGTTCAAATCCATTCCCTTTTTAAAAAAAGGGAAAAAAAGGTATTTCCTTACAGCTTCGAATGAGCTGGCAAGTTTCTCTCACTCCCCTGAGACCTCAGGCATCAGTCCACCCCATGGGAATAAGGCAGCAGGGACTGCTTTCCCCTCCCTCCTGTGAACTCCACCAGACCTCACACGTGGATGCGATTCTCCCCCTCCCAGTCACAGGCACAGCCAAGTCGGACTTAGGAAGTTATTTCAGACCAGAGTAATCCAGGTACAATTGTTCTGGATAATCTCTAAACCTAAAGCAAGTTAGGGGGACTTCCCTGGTGGTCCAGAGGTAAAGAATCCACCTTCCAATGCAGGGTACGCGGGTTCGAACCCTGGTCGGGGAACTAAGATCCCACATGCCTTGGGGCAACTAAGCCCCTGCGCCACAACTACTGAGCCCGAGCGCCTCAACGAGAGAGCCCAGGTGCCACAAACTACAGAGCCCATGCGCCCTGGAGCCCATGGGCCACAACTAGAGAAGAGAAAACCTGCATGCCACAACTAGAGAGAAGCCCACGCACCCCCCAACGAGCACTGCAATAAAGATCCCACATGCCGCAAAGAAGATCCGACGCAGCCAAATAAATAAGTATTTTTTTAAAAAAGAAAGCAAATGAGGGAATGAGCCTCACCGCCTGCTGACGTTGAACTCACGGGCCTGTCGACAACCCAGCAGGCGAAGCCGCCTTGAAATGCTCTCAGGTCTGAGAGGCCCCAAGGCTGTGGGAGGGCCTCCACCTGCCTGGAGTCGCACGAAGATGTCAAGTTGTCTCAAAGCCAGGCGTCCAGACCCTGGAATTCTGGAGACGGGCCCAAGGCTGAGCGTCCACACTGCTTCAGGGAGAATTATTGCCCACCCCACCCCAGCTTCTGTCTAAAGAAGAAAATGTGAACTGGAAACCAGGAAGGGGAGACATGGTTGCCCAGCCTGCTACGGGAGGTGCTCTGGGTCCACCCAGCCTCGGGTCAGCATGTGAGCGTGGGGGCGGGCAGCGGGGCCACAGGCCAGGGCACACTGGCTCCCCGCCTCTGCCCGTTCCCTCGAGCCACGACTTACGTCTCCGGCAGGTGACGTTATGTTATTCTTTCTGATAATAATTAGAGGGCAGGACCAGTGGAGCATGGAGATGACTCCCAAGCTGTGATCACGAGACTGCTGCTTCTGTTCTCTGCAGCAGAAGGTGGGGACGGGCTGGGCCAAACACGCTGCGCCCTTCCCCACCCACCCCAGCTGCTGACGGCAACTGGTGTCACAGGCCAGGCTGGGTATCAAATGGTGTCCCAGGACTTACCAGCAGCCACGGGGCTGCCTGGAGTCTATACTTAGCAACCTGTGCTGGCTGACACTGAAGGCCGTCCCCCTAGCCGTGGCCGGTCAGGCGGGCCGTGGAAATGCCACGGGCTTCATAGCCTGTGTGTGGACCGCGTACTGCAAGAAGCTGTGGCAGCTCAGGACGGAACTCGGGTGAAGGCCCGGGCTGAAGGAAGACAGAGACGCAAGCCCACACTTGGTGTCTCCGTCTAGCATTCTGTCTAGTCCTAGAGCACAGCACGGATCAGTCACGGCAGTAACTGTCTCAATCAGTGCGGCCAGCACGCAAGGTCCATCGGCTGAACCTGGATTTCTGGTGCATGAGCAGAGGTGTCCGCCAGCTTCCCGGGCTGGGGCTTAATTCAAGGGCCAGGATCCTTCCCCACAGATGCTTGCCTGGGAACTGGCCCCACCAGAGAGGCCAGAGGTGGACCCCCAGAACCGTGTGGATGGTGACGTGGGACCCTGTACACCCCTCTGCGGCCAGGGCTCAGTGGGAGGGCTAGGACAGAAGAGGCAGAATAGCTAGGGGTTCCTATGGCAGCCCAGGCCGGGAGCCCCCATGCCTCCAGTTGGCAAAGGAGAACCTGACGGAGGTTCCTTCCCGCCTTCTCTGTCTAAAGAAGAAAATGTGAACTGGAAACCAGGAAGGGGAGACATGGTTGCCCAGCCTGCTACGGGAGGTGCTCTGGGTCCACCCAGCCTCGGGTCAGCATGTGAGCGTGGGGGCGGGCAGCGGGGCCACAGGCCAGGGCACACTGGCTCCCCGCCTCTGCCCGTTCCCTCGAGCCACGACTTACGTCTCCGGCAGGTGACGTTATGTTATTCTTTCCGATACTAATTAGAGGGCAGGACCAGTGGAGCACCACCGCTGGCGCTGAGGGAGAGGGAGGGCTGAGACTTGGATAATAATAGTTGGATATTCTGGGAGGCACAGGAGGGGCTATGGCAGTAGGCGCCTGGGTCAGGCACCCCCTGGGGTTTCCATGGAGATCAGCGGACAGCTTGGGGATACTGGCTTTGTCGGTGGATCAGTTCTGGACCTAGTCACTATCCCAGCCCTAGAAAATGAGAAAAAGCCCCTCCTGGGAGAAGTCAGCCCCTTCCGGGAGGGCTTCTCTCTACCACCTCCCAGCTAGCTGACCAGTACAGCAAAAGAAGGATCAGATTTGGTCCTTGGAACCCTCTTGACCTTGGGCCAGTTCCTGCCCCTTCTCTGGGCTTCAGTTTCATCATTTATAAAATGAGTGGGTTTGGCTAGATCAGATCAGTGGCTCTTGACCCTGGTGGCACCCTGGAATTACCTGGGAGGCTTTAAAAAATGATCCTGATGCCCAGGCCCCGCCTCTGACCAATCAAATCAAAATATCTGGGGGTGAGGACCATGCAGGCAAAAAGGCTGCAGGGCCTTAAGTCTGGCTAAAGTAGCCCAGGGCAGAAAGGGTCTGAGAAGGCAGACCTGTCCTCTCATGAGGCCCACAGTCCTTCAACCCAACCCTAGCCTAGCTCAAGCTCATAGATGTCCCAGGAGGTATGCTCTCCTGTACACTGGCGCCTCCCTCCCTCCTAGGCAGGGTAGGGGCTCACAGAGCGGGGAGCCTGGTGGACCCTTCAGGGAGTGGCTGTCTCTGGCCTACGCATTAGTATGTCTGGGCTTAAAAGCCTCAGAAAGTGGTGCGGAGGTGGAGGGATGCAGGAGAAGGGGATCAAGAAAGGGTGAGTGATGAGCATTTATTACTCATCTCCTGGGTGCCAGGCACTCTGTCAGATGAACTATAGAGGTCAGCACATGCAGTCCTCATAACAGCCTGAGATGGATGGTAAGGCTCAGAGAGGGTGGGTAACTTGCTCAAGGCCACACAGCCTGATTGATGAGGCTGAGGCACGGCCACCTCTGCCTCTTCACAGCCAGCTGGCTCTGCCTGCACTGGTGCCCACTTCTTTGCTCTATAAAGTGAGATCTTTTTCCCAGGCCAGAGTCTACCTGGCATCATAGGTCATATCTGGCTTTCCAGACTCCACGCTGTGCCCTATTCCTATGCCCAGCTGGGATGCGCTCCAGCTGCGGGGTTAAAAGCAGCTGCAGGAGGCCTCCCAGTGGGTCTTCTCTCTACATTCCTTTTCAATCCCCTCAGTGGGCCTGCCAGGCCCCCTCAGCCCCCCTCCTGCCCTCTGGAGGAGGCGGGTGCTCTCCAACTCTGCCTGGGACCAGGTCTCCAGCTTCTGGCGGCATCTGCTCTCACCACAGCCGCCACCATCACCCCAGGGGGCTGGGCCCACCCTCCGGGAAAGCCTGTCTTGTGACCGCCTCCCAGGTCCCATTCTTCCTCCCGAGGTACCTAGTGCAGGAATTGGCACACTTTTTCTGAACAGGCCAGAGGAGGGAGTATTTTCAGCTTTGCAGGCCATATGGTCTCTGTCACAACTACTCAGTTCTGCCATCAGGGCACCAAAACAGCCATAGACAACATGGAAACAAATGGTTGTGGCTATGTGCCAATAAAACCGTAAGTATGCACGCAGAACCTTGAATTTCATGTAATTTTCACATGTCACAAAATAGCCTTGTTTTGCTTTGTTTTGTTTTTCCTACCAGTTGAAAATGTGAAAACCATTTTTTAGTTCGAAAGGCTGTGTAAAAACCAGTGGTGGGCTGGATTTGGCCCACAGGCTGTAATTTAGCAACCCCTGACCTCGTGGGTCATTCAGCCACTCAACAAACACACATTAACTATGTTGGGCTCCATTCCCTGGTGGCCCTGGGTCTCACTGCTCCTTCCTTCCTGCCTCCCCCTGTGCTGACGTGTCTTCTCCCATCCAATCCCAGCACACAATCAGCAGAAGGGGAACACAGTGGAAAGGCAAGGCAGGCCCACATCTGCCGTCTAGGCAGCCTACATTTTGTCACCTTTCTCTGTGTCATCAACACACATTTCCAAAACTGCTCCTCCTGGATGCTGTTTGAAAATGGCCAGATGACCAGGATTAGAGAAACATACACACACCAGACACACACACACACCCCCTAGGTGTGGGGCTGTGTGCTTCCCCCAATACACATTACTCCCAAAATGGACAGAGGAGATGGGTGGGCTTCTGTAGCAGGGGGTTCTCTACCCCCAGGATGCTTGCTCACTGTGGGAAAGAACCCACTAGACTCTCCACTAGACTCCACAGTAAAACTCAAACCAAAAATGGAATACTCTAAAACAAACAAACAAGAGAACATTCAAACGTAAGACTGGGGTCCGGGTAGGAAGGGGGAGGGTTTGATGGCAGCCAAAGAGCTACACTAGCCCTTGGGTGACACTTGGCTTCTAGGGAACAGGCAGGTGGGGAGTCCCTCCCCGTACGAGCAGGGCAGTGCGGAGGGGCCAGAGCGGGGGAAGCTGCAGGGGTCAGGGGCCTGTCACCACCTCAGCCCCGCTCCAGGGCAGCAGCTTCCCCACACCTGCAGGCCCTCGTGGCGTCCCTTGTTGATACAGCAGATGCACGAGCAGGGTGGCAGTGGGCCGGCAGCTGGGTGAAGAGGAGGGCCTCCGGAGGGCGGTGGTGAGCGTGCAATGGGCCATCCCAACGGGGACACTTTTGAGATGGGAAGCGGGAGCGCTGTGAGGAACTGCCCAGGACGACAGCCCTGGCGAACTGGGATGCCCAGTGATCCTCTGCAGAGGCTGCAGGGAGCAGGGCACCTCCCCAGCTCTCCTGGGGGTAAAGGCACCGACAGAAATAAATAGGGGCTCTCAGGTGTGACCATGTCTGCGGCCGGCTTTGTTGCTGTCTCCCGCTCCCAGTTCTCCCCTGGACAAACATACCAGTCAAGTGAGGATTCCCAGAAAGTCTACTCTGTCTCCTCCGCGTCCGCAGCATGAGCGCTCTGAGTGCAGACAGTCAGGGCGCCCTGCCCGGCCCCACGGCAGAGCACCCAGACTGGCAAACGGGCCTCAGGGCACAGAGACTTCGCTCAGGGCCCTGGCACATGCCTGGTCCCAGCGGTGGTCTGGTGGGCCCTCCTGCAGGGCCAGGAGACAAATCACAGACCCCTCCACCAGAGGGGCACGTCCCAGTGTTCAGCACACTGTCTGTCCTTTGGGGCTGTTTATCAGTCTGTCTGTCCAGGGCGGGGAGGGGGGATGAACCAGGCTGCGGGACATGAGCCCAGAGCTGGACACCTGAGAGGCAGGCTACTTGGCTGAGGACAGGGGCCCATTGTTTCAGAGCTGTCCCACAATGGCCAAGCGGGAGACTGAGATCTCTCGGGAGACCCTGGAGGGAGGCAGCCCCTCTCTGTAGTTTTCCAGAAACCCTGTAAACAACTCCTGCCCCAGAGCAGCAACAGAGCCAGGACTCAAGCCAAGGAGGCCATCGCCAGAGCCACCAGGGGCTGAGGGTATGAAGGGGCCAATGGGTATTCATGAGGCTGGTGAAGAAAGAAGGAGAAAAACCCTTTCTCTGCCAAGGTCAATGGCAGAATTCAAAGGACCCTTAGAGACATTCTAGTCCAACACTCATTTTACAAAGGAGGAAACCGAGGCCCAGAGAGGGGAGGGGACCTGCCTGTGTCACCCAGAACAACAGCACCAGGACCAAGGCCCTGGTGACCTTGACCAACACCGGGGACCAACACCAGGATGTACCGACCCCTGGGAGAGTCACCATTTTCCACGGTGGGCATTCCTTACCCAGATGTAAAGGTGTCATTCCTTTACAGGTTTTCTGAGCTGCTCTAAGAGGTGAGCCAAAGGGAAGACTTCCCTGAGATCTGCCCTGAAGATCTTTTCTAAAGGTGCTGGCCTAAGGGACACCATGCCAGGTGCTCACCTCATGGGTCCAGAGCCCTCTGGAATCTGGAAGCAGTGGGGTCCTGGGCTCATGGCCTCACCTGGAGCCTGGCAAGTCCCTAATGTCTTGGTGACTCAAAAGATGGTGGGTGGGCAGAAATCCTCGGCTCCATGTTCTTGCCCACCCCGACCCATGCCCACTTCAGTGACACATCTTTCTTATTTTTGTAAAGAAGAAGCAAATCGCACATCACCAGCTACACCCAAACACCCAGGTTCTGAGCTGAGCGCTAAGACCCACCCAGGGCTGTGGCACATTGATTCTCACTCAGCTTCTTGACATGCTTCCTCTTTTCACAACCAATCTAATCATAAATTAACAACTCCTGGTACTACGGCCATTTGTGAAGTGGCCTGGGCACAACTGCTTAGTTGCTAAGGGAACTGAGGTTCAGAGAGATTAGGTTACTCACCTAAGACACAGCAAGTGAGCGATGGAGGCTAGATTGGACCCTGGTCCATGTACCTCCAAAGCTAGCACTCATAGCCTCTATAGGGCTTGGCCCCCCTTATCTGGTTGACCAGAAGCACTGAGACAGGGCTGGGCCTGCCCATACAATGCTGGTTTCTTAAGCTCCTGGCAGAAGAAGTAGGCTCAAAACAAGTGTGTGCCCTGTTCAGACCAAAAGCACAAACGGGCCCAAAACCATTCACTAGAAGGGGAAGATCTATTTCAGTAAGATTCCGACGGGTCCCCACCAGCCACCTAACTGCAAAAAAGAAAGGGAATGAAATAATGAAGTGGAAGGCATGTGCTACCCCAATATGCTGATTTCTCCAGATGTGTTCTATAGACAGCAAAGCAAGGACCCGGAGCCCAGCCAAACACACTCCTTCCAGGCTCTCATGCAAAGGCCACCTGATCCCAGCCCCCAGTGCCTACCTCGCAACCCTCCAGCCCGCGCTGGTCCAGGCTTTGTGCTTCGCGCAGCACCACGGGTGGTGGGGTCCCTGTGCTCCTTGTAGCCTTGGCCATCACCCAGCTCCACAGGCAATGCATGACGAGGGGCCCGAGCCCAGGGTCCCTAGCTGTCCCGGTCCCTGGTGCAGTGTCCCAGGGAAGGAGGTAGGGAGAGGAGTTTCTGTTTTCATGACTGTAGTGAACAGTCACTGCGGCCAAAAATAGTCCGTGCCGGGGAGCTGGGAAGTCAGCACATACCTCCCGGAGCAGGTGCTGGGTGTAAGACACGGAGGCTCCAGCGGGCCTCGCTGCAGGGGGCCGGGTGTGGGGCAGGGGGCCAGGCACCCAGGGTATCTGGGAGACCAGGCTGCAGACAGAGAGGTGTTCCCTGCCTCACTGCCCCCCTCCAAAGCGTCTGACCTGAGTCAACGAGGAGCGCGATCATCTCCCTCCTCCCGGTGAATCATCTGGGGAAACCCCACTCCCGCATGAACTCCAACTGCTTCCAACGCCCCTGCTGCTCTCACAGATTTGGGGCTGGGTGGTTTAGACACCCAAAGGAAGAGCCGTACAAACTACCAGCTATCAAAACACATAGAAGGGACTTCACTGGCTGCACAGTGGTTGGGACTCTGCCTACCAATGCAGGGGACAGGGGTTCGGGCCCTGGTCCGGGAAGATCCCACATGCCGCGGAGCAACTAAGCCCGTGCGCCACAACTACTGAGCCCGCGAGCCACAACTACTGAGCCCGCGTGCCTAGAGCCCGTGCTCCACAACAAGAGAAGCCACCACAATGAGAAGCTCACACACCACAACAAAGAGTAGTCCCCGCTCACCGCAACTAGAGAAAGCCCATGCGCAGCAACGAAGATCCAATGCAGCCAAAAATAAAATAAATAAATTTAAAAATATATACTTAAAAAACAAAAACTCATAGAACTGTACACCAAAAACAGTGAACTTGACTATGTGTAGTTGGAAAAAAGAAATGTACAAAGTTATATGGCTTGCTAGCAGTGACTGGTGGGGTTGTGGGGGGGGTTATTTTCTTTTTTGAGCTTTTCTACATTTTCAAATTTTCCTACAATGAACACTTGTAATTAGCTTTAGAAAATGTTACTTTCGATGAAATTTTAAAAAAGATGCTCAGGCATCACAGAGGGAACATACAACATGGTCCCGTCCACGCGAATTTAAAGTGTGTGTGTTGTGACCCCAACTTTGGAGCCAGACTTCCTGGGTATGAATCCTGGCTCCCCCACTTACCATCTAGGTGACCTCGGGTAAGTGACACTGTCAGTTTCTCTATCTCTATCCTATACTGGGGATAAAAGCATTGCCTCCTGCTACAGACTAAACACTTGTGTTCTCCCCAAAATTAGTACGTTGAAACCTAATCCTAATGTGATGATATTAGTGGGGCCTTTGGGATGTCATGAGTGTGGAGCCCTTAGGATGGGATTAGTGCCCTGATTATAAAAGAGACACCAGAGAGCTGCCTGGTCCCTTCCGCCATGTGAAGAGACAGCAGAAAGACGGTCATCTATGAACCAGGAAGTGGATCTTCACCAGACACTGAATCTGCTGGCACCTTGATCTTGGACTTCTTTCTCAGTTGCCAGAACGGTGAGAAATAAATATCTGTTGTTTTTAAGCTACT
Source organism: Balaenoptera borealis (assembly GCF_965194805.1). NCBI lineage: Eukaryota > Metazoa > Chordata > Mammalia > Artiodactyla > Balaenopteridae > Balaenoptera > Balaenoptera borealis. Next base: position 44,565,358 of record NC_138879.1, on the reverse strand, counting down.
TAGCCCATTCTACGGTATTTCTGTTACAGCAGCCAGAACGGAATGGAGTAAGACATCTCCCCAGAAGGTTATCGGGAGGACTGAACGAGATGCTCCACGTAAAGCTCACAGCTCAGTCCCAGGCACATTGGGAACACTCACTAAAGAATCACAGCATAAATTCACGAATAAATGACATTTAAAAAAGAAGAAAAAGAAAAGAAAAATCAACCAGCAAAGGCCAACTGGAAGGAAATGCACCACAATGTCTCCATCATTTCCTCTTAGTAGTAAGATTATGAGGTAAACCATCAATTAATAGTAGTATTGTTTTCTTTAATTTCTACACTTTTCACATTTTGAAAAGGAACATACATATAAATTACTGGATATTAAGAAAAAACAAAAAACAAAAAAACACCCTGAAAAGCCAAGAAGCAATCATTACCTCTGTGCAGGATTACAGATGACCTATTTTCTTTGCTTTTCTATACTTTCTAAAATAAATATTTATTACTATCATAGTGAAGAAAATGAGAAGTGTTATTAAAAACAAAAACTGAAGAATAGACTCACCTATTATATCCTAGAAACACGATCTCTGCAGAACCCCTGCCAGGGTCTGGGCCTTTGACGAACCACCTCTGAGCCTGAGGCCCTTTGCCTCCTACACAGACAGAGGAGTTCTGCTCACTGTTGGGAAAGGCGGGCACAATGGTCACCGCAAGGTCCCGCCCCAGGGGAAAGCAAGGTGACCCATCCCCATGGAGAGCCCCTGGTGAGGGTGGGGGATGGGGAGCTATAGTAGCAACAGTTATTGTTATCTAAGGGAGTGAGAGTGTGTGTCTGTGCGTCCTTCTTCTGTCAGCGGGGCTCTCTTTCCTCCAAGACCCAATTCCCAAGTGTAGGTGGCCCTGACCCTTCAGGCTCGCCACCTTTCTGCCAAAGGGCTGAACCTATGACCTAGTTTGGGCCAACTGGAGTTCTCTGTCTTGTTAGCTCTGTGATTGGTTCTGATATGAGCACATGACCAAAGACAAGCCAATCAGAGCCTTCTCTGGGATTTTTCAGCTACAGTTCTAGGGTAAGAAGCTCTCAATAGGAAACACCACTACTATGCTGAAAGAAAGTGAAGCTTAGCTGCTTGTGCCCTTCATAACTGCCATGTGGAGTGGGCCTGTCCGAGAAGTGAGCTCTAATAGCATCATCTGAGCCCCTGCATCCAGACTTCCCTGGACTTTTATTACCTAAGCTGATAAAAGCCTGTTTTCTTTAAGCCGGTTTATATTGGAACTTGCTACAGAAGAGTTCTAACTAGAAGTAGGAGAACATAATAGCTTTTACTTAGTAAGTGCTTACTAAGTGCCCTGGTACCATGTCATCCTCTACCTATTTATCCACCCATCCATCCATCCATCCAATCAATAGACAGCTACTGAATAGCAAGGGTGGGCCAGGCACCTTACTCAGCACAGGGGATACAGCAGTGAACAAAAAATATAGTCTCTTTCCTTAGGGAGCTTATATCCTATTAGGAAACAATAAAAAACAAATTCAAAAGTAACTAAAATACGTAATTGAGATTTGTGAATAAGTGCTAAAAGGAAACAGCATACTGAGACAAAGTGGCGGGTATGACTGGGGGGCGGCATCTAATTTTAGACAGGATGGCTTCTCTGAAAAGCTGACTCTTAAGCTCCTGTCAGAGGATGAGAAGGTGCTAGCCATGAGAGTATAGAAATTTCCAGGCAGAGGAAACAGAACACACAAAGGCCCTGGGCTATGACAGGAAACAACCTGACCTGTCCTAACATGAGGGGAAGAGTGAGGAGGGGCAGGAGGCAACACAGAAGGAGGCAGATACCGAATGCTCCAGAGCCTTGAAGGTAATGGTGAGGAGTCTGGATTGTATGTTGAGCGCAACAAGACACCAGTGAAGGACTGTACTCAGGAAAGTGAGGTGGTTGGACTGGGGTTTTAAGAAGAATCACTCTTGGCTCATGAACAATGAAATGGAGGGAAGGGCAAGAGTGATACAAAGAGTGATGTAGGTGCTACTGCACAAGTCCATGCAGTAGCTAGGACTAGGGAGGTGGCAGTGGTGAAAAAGAAACATAGATGGATTGGGGATATATATTTGGAAATAGAGCTGGTGGGATTTGCTAGTCAACTGAATGTCGAGGTGGAGGAAGCAGAAGGAATCAGAAATGACTCCTCAGTTTCTAGCTAGAGCAGCTGACAGATGAGTTAACAGGCTCAGAGAGGTAAGGGACTTATCCAAGGTCACACCACTGGCAAGTGGCAGAGTTAAGCTTATGTCTGCCTCCCAACAGCAGGGTCTGGGCTGTCTAATTCCAGAGGTCACGCTCTTAAGCGATCTTTCTTTCTAATCTTGCTGCCTGCCCAAAGGCATATAGCTGGAAGCAAGGACCACTGAAATTTATATGCTGATTTTTTTAAAAAAAAGAAGAGTAATGAGAGAAGAGACTTTTTGCTTTAAGATAATTAAAACAGTGTGGTGTTGACACAAGGATTTCCCAATATCTAGCTGGGCAGATCTGTTCTAGAGCAATTTTGCGTTTGAGGCAGTCCCTGGAGAAGGTGGACAGCTGACAACCCAGGAGCTAGTGGCCCCAGAGGAGGCTACAGGCACACAGTCATGCTCAAGTCCAGCCCGTTGCCAGTGGAAACCAGAGGCAGCTCAGGAACCCCAGGCTACAGCAGGCCATCGGCAGCCCCCAAAATCCTCCCCAGAGACCCTTGCAATTCAACCTTCACTAGCTCAGATGAGAGAGTTCCTGAGACCTAAGAGACCAAAACTCTTTGGATAATCTTATTTAGATTCAGTCATTCAACAAGAACACCTATTACACGCCAGGCACTGGCGATAGAGCAGTGAACAAGACAGCCAGGTCCCTGCCCACATGGGACTTTCGGTCTCGTCAGTTTTCGCTGGGCTTGGCAGCCCAGAAATCGAAAGGATTGAGGAGATGGGCTCACCATTCAAAAATGCCAACCAGTGCGGGCTAAGCAGAGCCGTCATCTCATGATTTTTCTGATTTCTAGGAATCAGGCGCACCTCCTCGCTCAAAGCTTAAAAGAGGGCACTTTGGTTCACGATCAGAAAAATAAATCACTTCATCAATGGGAGGGAGTGATGTCTGCAAGTCCTGTAAAGACAGGAGCTCACAGGCAATGCCTAGGGCAGCACCTGGCACAGAACAGGAGGTAAGTGCACGTTCACTGGGCGAACGCATGATTAGACAAATAGGAGGAAAGTGAGCACGCCCTCAGCTCTGTGTCCACCCCCCCACATTTCATCCTTTCCTCCCTCTGGACCCGTCAGTCTGCTTTGCCCCGTGGTTATTTGGAGATGTGTACATCCCACCACCCTGTAAGCCCTCCGGGGCAGACTGCACTCTGCTCATCAATGAATCCCCTGTGGTAATTTATCTGGGTACCTGGCACAAGGTAAGTGATTATTGTATGTAGAATAAATGGATAGAAAGGAAAGAAAGAAGGAAGGGATTGAGGAAAGGAGGAAGGATAGAGGGAGGGAGGAAGAGAAAGGAAAAATGGGGGAGGGGAGAAAGGCAGGAGAAAAGAAAAGAAAGAAAAAGATTGAGAGAGAGGGAGAGGGTGGGGGAGCAGGAGGGGGAGGGGAGAGGGAGGAAGATTGGAAGAAATAAAGATCAATTCAATTACACAACTACATACAATAGCCCCAGGCTGAGCTATTCTGGGTAAGACGTCAGATGACAAAATCTGTCAGGGGAAGGAAGCCTGGATTTGGAGTCACAAGAACGTGAGTTTGACTCCTGACCTGCCTATCGGCTCGCTGTGTGTCGCTAACATGTCACTCAACATCTCTGAGCCTCGGTTTGCTCAGCTATAAAGTGGGGATCATAGTGTTTCTCCCACGGCCCCCACCCACCACCCAAGGTATAAGGATTAAAGAGGATGGTATCTGTAAAATGCTGCCTTGTAGTTTGCCCTCTTCCTCCCATATCCCGACTTTAGGTCTTCTCCCGACTGGTTGGGTGATGCCCACATGGCAGTCCACCACCCAGGCCTCCACCTCCCAGCCGCACTGGGCTGGTACCGAGATCAGCGCCCAAGATCTCAATTCCTCAGTATGGCGGCAGCCCCAGGCCGGTGGGGCCGATTGTTGGCCTGGATCCCTGCATGTGGCTGGGTGAGGGTGTGTGCTGCATTCCGAGGAGGCTTCCAGATGCCAAAGAGCCAGGCTGTCAGGATGGCGGGGCCTCTGGCTCCCAAAGGGAGAGGGTGGGGACGGGAAGAGGGATGTGAGGAGACGCTAGGCGCGAGGGTGGCAGGATTCATGTCTATTAAAGCTGAACCCGGGAGCCAAATACCTGTTCACTCTTCTGGTCGAATCTTACACAGCCTCCCGCTCCACAAGGCCTACATCCCGGGGCCCACAGAGCCAGAGCCACTCCCAGCCAATGGGAAACCAAGATGGTGGCAGAGGTCAGGCAGCTTTCTTCCCCATCCCCAAGAGAAGGCCTGACTTTTACACATGGGAATGCACGGACAGAGGGAAGGGAAACCTGCCTAGTCGGGGCCACCACAAAAACCCCTTACCGGACCCGCCTGCATCTTCAGTTCAAAACACGCCACCAGCGAGACCTTATTCGGGGACCCTGCGGCCTGTGGAATCCAGCCTCCGCATCATCCAGGCTCCCTCCTAGCACTGATCCCAGCCAGCGCTTGCCGCTTCCTTTAACAACTACCAACAGGGAAATTGCTGAAGAAAAAAACACGGCTCCATGCCAGCCGGCTCTGAAATCATTTCCCCAGCTGCAGCCGGAACGTGAAGCTGTGATTTTTAGTTTTTAACCTATAGATGCGGAAGGGGGTGGAAATAGTCACAGAGTGTGACTCTAGATGCCCCGGGAAGGGGCCCTGCCTCTAAACTCAGTCTCCTGCTCACTCCCTCATCCTGAAGTCCCCCCAACCCTCCAGACCTGCTCCCCACTCCTCACCAGCCAGGGGCACTGTCTCACCTTCCACCCACCCACCCCCAACCCCGATGAATCCAGCCTTCTCACTAGGAGGAGTTCTACTTTCCTTCAAACAATCCTAATGTTCTCTGTCTTCCTCTCTCATGCACACACCCTTCCATGATCTCCCAGATAAAACCCCAACCCCTACGCTCCACTCATGGAGAGATCCACGAACCAACCCTGTTTCCTCACCGATCTCCTCCCGGACCAGCCCTTTGCAAACGCTTCCCGTGAGGACGGCACCAGCTTTTGAGACCCAGACCCCGGGGTCTTTGCAGTTACTGTACCCTCCCTCTGTCTAGTGTGTCCTTCCCCTTCCCGCCAGGCTAGCCCCCCGCTAGCACCCACGGTGAGTTTGCCCGCTTGCTTCCACAGACCCCGGGCTGGCTTCCGTCCGGGCACTCGGTGCCAGCTGTTGATCGTGCATCTCCCGCCAGCCCGAGAGCTCCTGGCACTGGGGAGAGCGTGTTTAGCATCCCGGCTCTCAGCACACGGCCCCAGCAGCACGGGCTCCAGACCTGTGCTGCCCAATCACAGCAACTGCCAAATGGCTACTTAAATTAAAATTCCGTATGATAGAAACAAATTTTAATTTCACTTTCTCCGTCGCACTACGCATATTTCAAGTGTCCCCCGCCGGGCCACATGTGGCTGGTGGCTACACCACTGCAAAGGGCGGAAGAGAATGTTTCTAGCATCACAGAAAGTTCTATTGGACAGTGTCACTCTAGACAAAGGACTGATGGTTGGGTGAATAGAAGAAGGCATCTCCAGAGCTGCCCGTCTCCAGCATCCACAGAGGAGGGAGAAGAGGAGTCAGTGTCACACAGGTCAGAGTGCCTGCAGCAGGCTCTGGAGACGCCGAGGGCTGAGATGTGTCCCCGGTGGGAAGAGGAGGAAGAGTGCAGAGTCCCTTCATCCACACCAGAAACCCAGAAGTGCCACACCGCCCTGCGGCCACTTCCACGTCCGTCCCCTCTCTTCATCCAGCAGGAGGGCATTCTTTCCTGGAAACGGTATGGCCACAGACTGGTGACCACAATCTAAGGATGAAGCTGAAATACTATTTAGATAACCCTAGAGGCCCAGATCCTGGGAAAGCGATTTTGAAAAGGAAGGAGGAGGTTATACATGGATACATGGCTACACACACGTATGATGCAGGTATTTTCCTGGGGGAAAAATTAGAGCCCCGGTCACGAAGCCATGAAGCCTCAAGATCAGCAGAGAACTCAAAGAGGCTGAAGAGACAAGTCCCATCACACAAAGACCATCCCCAGAGGCCTCGGGGAGCAGCCCTGGGGCAAATCATCTTGGGGGTATTGACTGCACCAATGCACCCCCATAGCTCAGCACAAGGAAATTGCCAGACTTCATGGATTTTGATCCCTTCCCCAAAAAGCCAGACAGAAAAAGGACAGGTAGAGACCCCGTTTTCAAGTCTGGCACCCCCAGCCTCCATCCCACTGTGACTTTCGCTCATTCCTCAGTCACTTTTCACCAGCAAATATCTGCCAAGGGCTTCCCATATGCCAGGTGCCATGCTGCTGGGCACCTGGCTTCTTCTGGGCATAAGCTGATGCCTTCTGTGTGGGCCTCTATGTGCACAGGTGGGCACCCCTCCAACACAGCCATTCCTAAGATACCACAGAGAAATCCAACCTCTTCCTACTCTACTGCTAAAGAAGAATGAGGTGGGTTTGCATGGACTAACACAGACATGAGATTCAGACTGAAAACCCACAGGATGATATATATTCTATGATCCCATTTCAGCATCTAAAAAAAAAAAAAAGGAAATTTGGATGTGAATAAAAACAATGTGGTACCCTGGATTGGAACCTAGAACAGGAAGAGGACAGTAATGGAAAAACTGGTGAAATCCAAATAGAGTCTGGAGTTTAATTAATCGTCATGTACCAATGCCATGTTCTGAGTTTCCACGAATGTACCCTGGTAACGTATGATGTTAATGATGGGGGAAGCTGGGTAAGGGGTACATACGGGAACTCTGCTCTCTCTCTGCAACTTTTCCGTAAATCTAAAACTATTCCAAAAGAAAACATTTATTTAAGAAAATAAACAATGATTTCAATGACATTCGGAAGTCAAAGGATTCTGTCTCTGAGGCCAACTTTGGAAAGGCATGGGGCTTTCGTGCTGTTTGGAACTTTGGTTTCTGAAATTTGCACCTATTCTCGAACCAATTCTGGCTGAAAGCACACAGGATGCATCAAGGCCTGGCAGGGTGGGGTGGGTGCCAGAGTCCATACAACTGCCCGGGTTAAGAAACAGAACAAGACAGGCCAACGCCCCAGGGCTGGCCTTGAGGCCAGGTCCGGAGCTACTCTAACTCTGCCCCCGCCGCCCCCCCCCATGGCAAGGAGAAACTCTAAGGAGCACAGCGAGTGAAGGCAGCTCCTCCCCGGTCAGAAGGGGCTGGGATTTCTAAAGGAAACAGCCGTCTTTCCAACCTTCAGGACACTCTGGCCCATAGCCCAAGAACTGACATGAGATCTGGGGGGAAGAAAAAGACTAATCTTGAGAAGAAGGGTCTGGGGAGTCTGGAGGAAGATGGAGTGACACCTGGCCAGTGTTTCCTTGTGGTCCTTAAAACCCAGGCAGCCTGGCCTGCCCTTCTCCTGCTCCCCAGCCCCTCTGGCCTCATTTCCTCCAGCCCACCGGTGATGGTGACGACGGCGGTGAGGATGCCAATGGTGGTAAGGATGCCCATGTGTGGCCCTTGGGAGCAGCAGGAGGTGGGAGGCGGACACTGGGCCCGGCTCCAGTTGGTCCCATGTGCTGCCTTCTGTCTTAAGTCCTCGGCCAACTCCCACTGCCTCTTGATTCAGAAAGCTGCCCCCCAGCCAGCCCCTGTTTCCATCCACTCCCCTAATGGCTATTTACAGCTGCCTGGTGTACAAGCCTCCAACAGTCTCTGTTGGGTCTGACTCTCACTCAGAAATAATGGCAGCTGAGGATGAGGTGAAGAAACTGCCTTAATTTTCCCTCTTCCACCCCAGCAAACACCACAGTGCCTCGAAGTGCTTGACCCTCACAACTGCCTCAGCGAACACATGGCACATGGGTTACTCCCCCATTTTACAGAGAAGGAAACTGAGGCTTAGGGAGGTTAAGGGTTTGGCCAGGTTCCCAGAGCCAGGCCAAGAACCCAGGCATTTCTAAGAGGCAGGAGAGAGACGTGGCAGAGAGCGAGGACTCAGTGCATACACAGCACTTGTACTACACGCCAGGTGTGCTCTCTATATGTCAGTTTTGAGGCAAACTGAGCAGGAGACCCTGCGGGGTCCCAGGAGCCCCTTAGTCATGGTGCAGACCCATAATCACACTACAGAGGCCTCCCAGCAAGAGACTGGTCAGGCCTTTGGAAGCACAACCCCTTAATAAATGAAAGGTGGTCCATATGTCAGAAGGGCTCCCTGGGGCTCCGGCCTTCCTGGAGAAGGCCCCCTCCCCTGGGAGCACCAACTCTCCCAGGGGTCTTTCCAGAGGCTGACTCATGGGCAGCTGGGCATGACTATATGGGGCTATAGTCCCAACAGTGGCCTATCTTACAGGCTTGAAAAGCCAGACCCTGGAATAACCCGTGTCACCACCCACTCAGGACCAAACCCTTGACTCAGGGTACATCCACCATGTCATGATGAGATCCACCCTTCCTCCCTTCTTCTCAAACAGTCATCACATCAGGCCCCATACTCAAAGGGGATTCTGTGACCAACAACCAGAGCAGGCAGGTCCCTGTCTCACGGAGCTTGTACTCCAGCGGGAGAGGAGACAGACCACGAGCAACAAATAAGTTACAGAAACTCCAGAAAGTGATTGGTGTCCTTGAGAACATCAGCCAAAGTGCATTGGTAGAAAATGAAAGATAGGCGTGACCTTTAGGCCACATCATCAGGGAAGACTGCTTGGAGGAAGTGACAATAGACCTGACACACTAGAATGATGTCCACGGGCTGAGCCTAGGAAAGAGCACTCCAGGGAGCAGGAGAGTGGGTGCAAAGGTCAAACCAGAGGGAGCGAAGGGGAGGGGGAGCGAGATGAGGCCAGAGAGAGGCGGGCAGAGGTCAAAGTGTGTGAGGCATCTGGGGTTTATTCGGAAAGGAGTGGGAAGCACTGGAAAGTGACGTGATCCAATTTACGTTTCTTCGCGGGCACTCTGGCTGCTGTGTGGAAAATGCAATGAAGCAGGTGAATGATAAAGCAGGGAGACAGTTCCAGGGTTGCTGTAGGAGTCTGGGCGAGAGAGGATGGGGGCCTGGACCATGGTGGCGGGGGAAGGGAGACATGGAGGGAGGTGGACGGGTCTGCAGTATGTCTTGGGGCAAGAGTCACTGAGCAACTGGAGACGCTCGTGCCGTCTCACCCTGAGCCCGCCATCCCCACACAGCTCTCTGCTCAGACTCTGCCCCAGTGCTCCACGCCAGCTAGCATCCTGGCTCCCAAATACACCTGGCTCTTGGGCTCTCCTGCCTGCCTGACCACTGAGCACAAAGGAGCTCGCCCCTCATTTACCACCCAGCTCTGACTATCACGCATGACTTTGTGATTCAAACATCACCTGACTCAGGATCTGCTTTACCTCTGGACCCGGCTGGGAGACCCCTGTACTGGCTGCCACCAGAGTGCTCCCCAGAGGCCAAAAAAGCCTCTGTAGCCAGCCTTCGTGGTACTGGCTTCTGTCCTGGGCACAGCTGGCTCCTGTCTCAAAGACTGACATGGGTGGGGCTGGGTCTCCTGCACACTTCGCATCTCTGGAGATCTGAGGGAAACCCCTTGAGGAGCAAAGCCATCTGCCAGAGATGTCTCAGGCCCAAGAAAGGAAGTTAGAAGGCACAGTTCGGAGTCCAGCAGGCCCAGGTCTGAACCTCAAGTATGTCCCTGTTACTAGCTCTGGGACCCTCATAGAGCCCCTCGGCCACTCTGAACCTGGTGGTCCTCACAGCCAAGTAGGGATAACACTGATGAGATGCTGGGCAAGTCACTGCCCTCGTGGGGCTCCAGTATCTCCAGCTTAAGCTACAGACATGAGTGTGAGGGGAAATGGCTTCATCCTGAGATTTTAGGGAGGGGTGGGGAGCCCCTAGAGAAATTTTAGGGGTTGGCCTGGGGAGCTGGAGGGACCATTCAGTTCTTCCTAGTCTCCAAGCCCATGATTTTAAATCTGTCACCATGGATTAACCATTATATGTTTGGATCTCCTTCCTGTATGGCAGAAAACTGTTAGGCAGGTGGGGATGGGTGGGTGGGGAGACAGATGGAGAGATGTAGAGAGGTGAAGTTCATATTACATATTATGTGTTATTATACATATACATTATACACATTATGTGTTACACGTACGTGGAACTGTTAATAATGCCCAAGGTACCTCCAGCTCACAAAACAGTTTCCCTCAACCTTCACATGGACCAACTCTTTTCTGCCAGTTTCTTAAAAGCTGGCATATGCCACAAATATGAGGGCCACTGGGGCCGGGGCCAGGGCCGGGAGCATGTAAGGTGCTGAGAGCGCCCCTGTGGGTCCCCCCCATTCATTCCCATCTTCTTCCACCCCCTTCCCAAAACCTGTTATGCTCATGTCACCTCCTGTCCTGGAATCTCTCCTAGGGAAAATTCTTAAATACACAAATAGCTTCCCAAATAATATTAACCACCTGTTATATATAATAGTCAACAACTGGAATTAATCTTTGCCTGGTAAACTACAGCACATACACTTCAACATTATGCGTCCACTTAAAAAAAGGCTGGGGGTTACTAAGTGTGAAAATACGGGAAAAACAGGCTGGTTAGCAGGTCAAATGATAAGAGCAAAATATAAAATTGTTTATTCAGGATGGTTTAAACCAGTGTTGCCCTAGAGAAATATAATGCAAGCCACATACTTAAATTTAAATTTTTGAGCAGCCACATTTTAAAAAGTAAATATCTATGAAATTACTTTTAATCACATTTTATTTAGCTTAATATATCCAAAATAGTGTCATCTCAACAGATTAAAATTTTAAAGTTGTTAATATTTCCTTTTCTTTTTTCTGTATCAAGTCTTCATTCAGCACATCTTTGAATTTATATCTTTGAAATCATAACACATCTCAGTGTGGACTTGCCACATTCCAAGTCACAATATTAGCTACCTTACTAGACAGCACAGGTCTAACCCACTAGAGATTTTTTAAAGACTTAACTATTAGGGTAAAAAAAAAAGACTAGAAGGAAAAAATCAAAAATCTTAATGATCACAGATTTTTCTCTGAGTAGTGGGAATATGTATGTGATTTTTCCCCTCCCTTTTCTGTTTTCCAAAGTGTAAATGAATAAAGTATAAAATGAATTCATATTACTTTTAAAACAATAGCAAGAGTCCATCTTTTTAATTTTAGAAGAGAAATAAAGGATTTAAAAGACCTGGCTGGGTGAATCACACCTGCCAAGCATTGATTTATTGATGTCCCGTGAGAGCTGTCCTGGACCCCTGACCCTTTCCATGCAAGCTGGTTGATTAGTTAGTGGGTAGGTGGGTGGGTAGGTTGGATGGATGGCAAGAGAGAACAAAGGAAGGAAAATAATATATTACTGCAGTTACAGGAGAAAACTAAACTCAGACCCTTGCTTCCAAATTCCAAAGCTATCATTTACTAGCTGTACGATTTTAAACAAGTTATTTGACCCTTCTGTGCTTTAATCTTCTCAAGTATAAAATGGCAATAATGATAGTAACTCCTTCACAGGGTTTTGTGAGAATGAAGTGAGATTCTCTGCACAGAGTGTTTAACACAGTGTCTGTTGCACAGCCGATGTTTCCAGAAATGTCGGCTGCCGTCCTCACGGCGAACCTATGAGTGGTGTGGTCAGGCTGTCTGGCTCGTTAAGCGATGGCACCCAGGACACATACTAGAGCCACATGTACCCTGAGTCCCTCCTGTTGCTGCCATCTCCCCACATCCCTTTCCTGAGTATAGAGCACTAGCCACAGTGGAGCTGGTCCTCGGGTTCGTGCGTGGTCCCTTTGCTTGACTACCCCCCCCATACCCCACCCCCAGACCCCAATCCCCACAGCCTGGCCCACGTACCTGTACCACCTCCGGCCTCACGTTAAAGGTGCAGAGCCAGTCGCTGAAGCGAGGGTAGCTGTTGAGCTCCGGAGTCCTCTCGCTGGGAGCCACGCTCAGCTTGCACTGTCGCTGCTTGCAGATGTACCGGACCAGCTTTGCCTGCGGGAAGTCCAGGAAAAGAAAAGTGGGTTCATTCGGGGCACGTGTACGTGGCAGCCCCAAGCATGATATGGGGAGCTCTGGCAAACACGAGCCGTGTGATAAGGACAGGGTCCTGCCAGGTGCCCCCTCTGCTGCCATTCAAACAGGGTGAAGCAGGAAACCCTAGAGAACCACCCCTTACCCCACCCAAGGCTGGCTGGCACGGCCTCCCCTCTCGGGACCACGTTCTTCAGAGAGTAATTGTCGAGACTGGGCAGAAGACAGAACCGGGTTAAATGGAAGAAGGGCTTCCTGCTTGGGGCAAGGGGAGGAGGAGGGGCGCGACAGTGATTGACGATGTGGAAGACATGGGGGTTTGGGGAGGATGAGTAACCTTCCACTTAGGCTGCTTCCAGCCTAGAATCAGATTGCCTGGGCTGGGATCCGGGGGCTCAGACACACCCTAGCCCTGTGACCTTGGACAAGCTACTTAACACCCCGCCCCCAGGAAAGTCTCAGTTTCCTTCTCCAGAAAATGGGGGTAATAATAGAACCTCCCTCTCTGGGGGGGCAGAGAAGAAATGAAGCACTCAGTGTGTGCCTGGCACATAGCACACACACCGTGAGTGCTGGCCAGGCCTGTGGGCTGTGGCATGGCTGGCAAAGGTCTCTGACTTGGGTCCACCAAGACCCATCCCTGAAATGTATGCAAATTTCAGACATGTGAATCTGTGCATTTTCCAGGGAAGCGTGTCCACAGCTTTCAAAAGACTTTCAGAAGGCTAAAACTTCAAAAAAATAAGGGTAAATTAAAGTCAGACTAGTATTCTCTTTGACAAACGCTGGGCCCCGACCAACCGGGTGCTGACGGATGCAGAGGGGCAAGACCTGCAGCGCGGGCGCAGCGGGGGCTGATTGAGAAGGAGGAATGGACTTGAACAGATGGAAAATAAGCGCACAACCCAAAGAGGACCAGGCTCCGCTGAGACCCAGCGACCCAGGCACCCGTTGAGAGCTTCCCCCAAAGGCAAGCACCACCTTCAAAGTCTTGGACAAAGGAACCCTGCCATTGGAACCACTTCCCAGGACCTGCTGCCCACTTCAGGGTTTTTGCCCTTGTTAATTCATTCCTTTTTCTTTCATCTGTAAATATCTCAGTATATTTTCTCTATAGAGTAAGGATTCTTTTTGTTAGCACAGTTGCAATGCTAAAAAATAATTACTGATACTTAATAATTTAAAATTTCAAATATTTAGAAAGCCTCGCAATTTCCAAACAGGAGCTCTTGACCATTTTTGGACCATGGACCCCTTTGGCAGTCTGGGGAGGTCCCTGATCCCTTTCTAAGAATAATGCTTTTAAATCCATAAAACAGAACGCTTAGGATTACAAATGAAATCTATTATATTTAAATATACTTACCAAAATATTACTTAAAATTGTGATAGAGTACTATAAGCTTCTTTATTAAAGCATCAAGCAATATCTAGCAATGGGTCTCATACCTTTGAAGTTGTGACAAGTATAAACTGCTTTTTCAGATAGCCCCACAACTGTCATGTGATATGAAAACAGCTGTGATTTCTACTGGTGACCAAGCCGCACATATTTGCTAAGACGGCTGTGCCTTGTTGCCTCCATTCAAATTGAACAACATACTAAATTTCAGATAAGGTTAATGAAAAAAAATGAAGGTACAGTTCTTTTCCCCTCCAAATTCATGGACCCCCTGAATTCTATCCACAGACCCCAGGTAAAGAACCCTTATGGCTAGAGGGATATGAGGTGTGAAATGAGACCCATAACGACAACAAAACCATTGTTTCTACATCAGTCTTTCTGAAGTTTCCCCCAGAAATGTATCTGGTCCCAGGCTCACAATCTGCTAGACTCAGGGGCACGGGCCCTCTCCTGCAGCCCTGAGCTCTGTTAAGTCCTGCTATCTACAGAGCTCAGTGGCAAGTGGGGACAATTGCTAGAGAGGAAACAGTAAGTCAGAACAAAAATAATTCCACTCATTGTACAGTTTTGATGTTTAGTGAAACTTAGACAAAGGCAAACCCAGTGGCATTCCTGCACCACATACCCTTCAGGTACCCAGAGCAGACATTGCTAATTGAACATTCTCTGCTGAGGCTTTCTACCTCTGAGCAGACATTGCTAATGGAATGCTCTCTGCTGAGGCTGGCAACTCCGGGTTGCCACACAAGAAGTGTACTATGTGCTGTCCTATTATGGAACCTAGGCCCCTGGGAGCATTAGAGCATGAAGCTAACAAATGTGAAGACACAAGTGCTGCTTTCATTCTACGGGGCTAAGTAGAGGCACTCATGTCCCACTCTGACCCATCTCTCCCAATGTGACCAGAGGCCAATTCCAAGTTCAGGGCTTCAACTTTCTTTTCCAGGCTCACCTTCACTCCACCCAACCTGGGTGCTCCAGGGATTCCATAAATACCTTCTGTACTTCCCTACTCCCAGGCCTCTGCTCAAACTGCTTTGGCAGGAAATCCTTCCCTCCTCCAGCCACAATGTCCTTGGCCTGGGCAAGACCTCCCGGGCTAATTAGAATCCCTCATCTCCCCTTCCGAGTGCACTGTCTACACCTCTCTGGTAGCGCCTATCACAGAGGGGTTCATGTTCGAGCTTCTGACTGGGTCTCCCCCAATAGATGTGAGCTCCCAGGGCAGTGGACACAGCACAGGCTTCAGAGTTGAAGAGAATCTGGGTTCAAATCTAGTTTCTGCCATTTAACAGCCGTGTGACCTCGGGGAAGTGCATTAAACATCTCTGAGTCTCGGTTCTCTCATCTGTACAACAGCAAGGATGATACCAGCTTGCAGTTGGTTGGGAGGATTGAATTATAGTATGGAAACCATCCCCAAAGAATAGGTTAGTCCCACATTATTCTACATCAGGGCAGGGACCGTGCCCACCTCATTTGACTGTCCCCACATGCCTATTACTGCATCTGGCACGTAACATGTGCTCAAAGATGCCTGAGGAAGGAAGGAGGGAAGAAAACACAGGGGCCTTATCCCCACGTTGAAAGGTTTCTCACAGCCAGGGCTTCCTTCCACTCCAAACTGCTCTCAAACCACAGCGTCAAATTGCTGACCAAAGACAAGGCGATAAATCAAATAACTGTGCGAAGTCAAAACCATTCTTTTCTGCATGAACCAAAGAGCTCAGGCTGCTGGCACTAACATCAGCAGCAAAGAGGGCCGACCGTCACCAGCCCAAGTGTTTCGAGGGCTGCACCCCTAGGAGCCAATTAATAACCCATCCATTCTGCTAAGACTTTGGCCATCCCAGGTCAACATCAAGATCAGCCAGCCTGGCCTTGACAACGAGCCAGTATCTGGTGGCTTTATTGCATTCAGCTCTGCCAACATGTCCCGCCCTTTTCAGCCTCAAGGCCCGCAGCCCTTGGCCCTCTACCAGGAAGGCTCATCCCATTGACCTCTCAGCCTCCACAACTCAGCTTAGATATCCATTCCTCCAGGAAGACTTCACCAAGCCCTTCAGCCCTGTTCTTCACAGCCCCAGCCCTTCTCCTCCATCAGATCACACAGCACAGTTCTAGTATTTTATTTGTCTGCTTCCTTCTTTAGACGGGAAACTCCCTGAAGCCAGGGGTCTGGTCTATGTTCTTGATCACCTGATCACCACTAGACCCCCAGGAGCCAGCACAGCACCTGGCATGTGGTCTGCTATTGTAAAACCTTAGTTGAATGAATGGACAAATGAACACACAATACATTTTGGAGCCCCGACGGGCACACATGTTTATTAAAGTGACAGTGGAAAACAAATGCCAATCAGGCAAGTGATGGCTCAGGAGCTTGAGAGTCTCAAAAACCAGGGGGAGTTCCCCCAAAGCGGAGCGAGCGGTTTCTTTTTTTAAAGGCTGTTAGAGATCCCCACTAGGCAGCCCAGAGGGGGCCCCTAGGTAGGACCATGCATAATTTAAAGGGATTCCTCACTGCACGTAGTTGACAACCCATAAGCCTGGCCACCTGTGCGGGGACCAGGAAAGGGGATGAGTCGGGGTGCACTGCGACCCAACTGCCCGCGGGACCGGTGTCCTAGAGCTCGTGAAGAAGAAACGACGCCTGCAGATTTGGGTTCTGCTTAAGGAGGTGCCCGGCATGCAGCAGCTCCCACCTGAGCAAAAATAAGGCTGCTCTCACTTTTTAGAAAGTTGGTTGCAGTCGCAGAAACACCCAGGGGCTACTTTCCCAGGCAAGCCGTAGCAGGGCCTGCCGGCCCAGCACCAGGGGCCTCCGTGAGGGCTTTTCATGGGTAGCGTCATTTTCTCTTAACCACAAAACCGCAAGATATAAATTCTTCGGAAAGAAGAGCACCTGGGGGTTCCAGCGATGGGACCAGCAGCAAGAGGGAAAGAGCCATCAGCACTCTGACCACAGGCGAGGACCTGGGGCTGGAACGAAAGTCTTCCTCCACCCCTGATACTCTTTTGCTTCATGGGTGTGCGTCCCGTCCCTGCCCTGACACTCAGCCTGATTTAAAGAAGGAGCAGAAGAGCGTCACGTCAGCCTGCAAATGGTCGGTGGGTATCACCGAGACACGGTACACAGCAGGCGCTCACTAAGTGTCCAAGGCTGAAAGATCTAGGCTCTGGTCCCAGCTCTGACATTTATGGTCAAGGCTCTTGGGGAAATCCCCCCTAGCTCAGCTTCAATCTCACTATAAAAAGGGTAACATTTTATGGAGGTTGGGGTCCAAATATATATGAAAGTGCTTGGAACAACACCGACAAAAATACAGGCCCAGTACATTACCCTTGGTTACACCAAGCACATCCACGACTCAGTGTACCTCTGAGGAAAAACTCCGGCTCTCGAGACAAAGGGACCTGGCCTCAAAGCCCCTCGCCACCACCCTCCCTCAGCAGATGAACACAGATTTAATCTGTCAGCCTCAGTTTCCTCACCTCTAAAATGGGGTTGATCTCCCACCAAGGGCTATTGTGAAGACTTACATGAGAAAATATGGATGTAAAATGTTCAGAAAATGCCCGGCACAAGGAAACACGTGCTCAGTGGAAGCCTGGGTGGGTGATGTCCTCATCCAGTTAAGTCTTCAGGTTCTCTTACAACCTTCTTGGGTGATAGGGAGAACGCAGGTGAGGTCATGCCCATTTCAGAGATTGGGCTAAAGAAGACCCAGACGCTGGCGATGGCCTCCAGGACAACGCTGGTGATACTCACAGAGCCGGGATGTTTATTTTAAGGTCTGAGGGCCAAGACCCCGCTCCCAGGTTGACTCCAAGAAACCTGAGCCCCCCTTCTCCTTGGAGCGCTCACACCTCCACCATTAGCACCAGACGACGTGGCCGAAGTGGAGCTGCGTCGACTCTGGGGATGCCGCCTGCCCAGACAAGCACCTGTACCCCAGCCTGGCACCCCGATCAACTTCAAATATCATCTGCCAGTCCTGGCTGCGCTGGCGTGACTCCCAAACAGGCCTCCCAAACGGAGGCTGCCCTGAGCCTCCCTTCTGTGGAGATGAGGCCAGTCAGACACCCCTGAAGAGCAGACAGCAGTCAGATTTCCCGAAGCACATACCACTGAAAGAGAAAAACTTCCCCGGGAAAAGGAAGCAGCTCCCGGAGCTGTAAGGGCGCAGGAACATGAGAGGCCTTACGCGACGGCTGTGTGCGTGGATGATTTCTCACCCAGGGTTTTGCACCTTTGCAGAAAACACGTCTTTCCAGACAACTGGTTTTGCAAACAAAGTCAGCTGTACCCTAAAACACAGGGCCTGGGATGGGGAGGTCTCTTCTATGGGTGATCTGTGATCCAGGCTATAGAAGTGACCAGATGCCAAGACGGTTGTCACCCTAACCCCGCTGGCTGCTGCAGGACCCTGAGCAGATCACTGCCTTCTCAGGGTTCCAGGACTTCCCATCTCAAGCAGGGCAGGCGGGTCAGAGGTGACAGATGGTGAAATATAAATGGGCAATGAACCCCAGGCACAGGCGGAGATGGACACCAGACTCCCAGGCACAGCAGTGGGCTCTCTCAATTATGGAAATCACATCCTCAACACTTCATTATCAACCCTGGTAGTGATGATAATCTCTTCTATTTATGTATATACCTTATCCCCTTCTCTCCCTGGCTTCTCAATGAAAATTCCAGGAGGTAAAGCACTGCAGTACAAGAGTGGTGTCCCAACCTTCGCACAACCCCAAAGCTCCTAAGCATATCATCTTTCCCACAAAATAGTTCTGTGTAACCAAAACAGTCACAGATCTTT
Organism: Balaenoptera borealis; assembly: GCF_965194805.1. Taxonomy (NCBI): domain Eukaryota; kingdom Metazoa; phylum Chordata; class Mammalia; order Artiodactyla; family Balaenopteridae; genus Balaenoptera; species Balaenoptera borealis. The sequence goes on along the minus strand of NC_138879.1, from coordinate 44,546,845 downwards.
CCAGACTCTTGATGGGAGAAAAGAACTATGTCGAGACGTGGGTGCTGGTCAGGCTGCCTGGCTCACTCACCGGCTGAGGGACACCCGCCCGCCCAGCCTACAAACAGCAGCAGGCAATTCTGAGTCCAGCCTCAGCACGGAGACACGCGCAGCTTGTCACTCAGGGTCACTCACCAATAGTCAAACCACACGTGCTAATGAACCCGTGAGGCTTAAAGGTGTATTTTATTATTCTCATCTTACAGGTGAGGAAACCGAGGCTCTGAGAACTCTGTAACTTTTTTGAATCATGAAGGGACTCAGACCTCAACCCAATGCCCTGCTGCTATATTCCACACCAACTCCCCAGATAACGACTCCCTGGCCCCGCTGCTCATCTAAGCTGTCCTGACCGGCACGAGCAGGATGGCAGTGGGCAGGGTCTGCCTCTCCTGTGGCCCCAAGCCCCAGATCCAGCCACGTCCAGACTGTTCCAGGCAGTGAGTCCTCTGAATAAAAGTCACAGACTGCCCTATACTCTCCAAAGGTATCCAGCCATCATGGGCCGCCACCTCTGGTCCTGTTGTGCAAGTATCCACCCTTTGGGCTACACCCAATCCCTGGCTCCAAACCAGCTGTGAATTCCTTAAAACTAGCCACCACCCTGACTGCTACCAGGGGCCGCCCTTTTCGAGGAGACCCCGGCATGCTTTGCAGAATGAGGAGATGCACCTGGATGGGCCCTCCACACGTCCACCCTCTTCCCCTCGGCTCACTCAGCCCTCCAGGCAGCAGGACAGTTTCTGGACCAGCTTCCAGCTCACCTACACCTATGGGACCCTGATCCCTCTTCCCAGGTGGGCCACACTATATATTCTTAAGAGGACGTCCACAGCAGTCCTTGCGAGGGCCAGGTCCCTGTCTAACCCATCCCAAACTTCAGGAAGTCGCCAAAGCTCTCGGGACTTACTCCAGCCTGCCCTGTACGGTCCCTGTAGCTGCTCCTCCTTCCCCGGCACCGGCCAGCTCTGCCCAGGCCTCGGGCTGTTCCCCTTACTTCTCTTACCTCCTCCCCAAAGCTGGAGTGAGCTTCTGGGGACCTCCTGCCAACCCAGCCAGCTAAGCAGTCTGGTCTGGCTGCCACGGCCAACGTGTTGCAAAATGATTTGTGAGATTGTAAGGAGGCCTCTGGAGGTCATGACGCAGCTCATGGCTCCCCGCACAGGCCAGGCCAGGCGCTCAGCTCCAAGAGTGTCAGCGGCAGCCCTCGGCCCTGGCACCGCCGAGCCTCGCAGAGGTCTCAAGGGTACCCAGTGGGGCTGCCATTAGTGGGCAAGGGGCAGAGCGAGCGAGCATGCCAGGGGAAGTGGGGGGAGCAGAGGAGAAAGTGACCTCAATTCCCAAGCCGGGCATTTCACAACCAGCCATCCTTCACGCCCTCTGTCCCGCGCCCATGCCCTCCCGGGGAAGCCGCCACACGCGTGCATTTGTGCAGAGACAATCTCCCCGCCAAGCCTCCCACCGGCAACCCTGCCCTGACGTTAAACTCAGAGTCGGGGAACTTCAAGCACAAACAAACAAGTCCGCCCCAGACCACAAGTGGAGCCATTCCCAAGGAGGCCGGGGGTGAGAGGGCCACAGCTGGGAACTCAGGGCCTCCCACCCCCTTCGTCGGCTCCACTGGGGCTGCAGACTCTGGAGCCTGACAACCAGCTGCAGATGGGAGCTTCAAACCCAGGTTGAGACAAAACAGGATCAGACTTTGGCCTCACTGGTGGGTGTCAGTACCAGGGGCCAGCACAGCAGTGGGTGCAGGAGACCCTGCCCAGAGGCACTGATGAGTTTGTTAATTTCCTCTGTGCAATTAGCATCCCCATTAGATAGCATCCCCCATTCTAATTGCCCTGGGGCTAACTATGAGTAGGCAGGAAAGGAGGGACTGATGTGGCCTAGAAGCACTCAACAGGCTTCTGGGGAAAGATGGAGCTTGAGCCCGGCCAGGGTGACCAGCCAAGGACCCAAGTTTCCTCGGCAACACCTGCCATCCCGTCTCAAGCGCCACTGGGGTCTTGAGACTCAGCAGGAAAGGTTTTCAAGAGGAAGGCATTCCCCTGACCTAAATATCCTAAGACAGCTCCCACCTGAAAAGCCAAGGGTGGGCCAAATGAATGTGCTCTTCAGAAAGCAACCTTGGCTTTCAAAAGCCAGTCAAGGAACCGTCTCAGGGCTGCCTTTGCAGGTTTGCTTCCTGCCTCAGTTCAACCCTATGAGCCCCCAGTACCCCCATGGGTTTTTTAGAACTAGCGGTCCTTAGGGGCTGTGGGGACAAACTGGACTAAATCACTAGAAAGCCAGACACCCGCTTTAAACCCTTGACTGCCCTGGGCCTGAAGCGATGGCACGTGGGAAGGAAGGAGAGCCTCTGTGCATCACCTACTCATTCAACACGTCGTTGGGAAAGCTGTTCCCGTCGCCTGGCAACGAGAGGCACTGTGCCATGGCCATAAGCAACCTAGTGCATAAGCTTGAGGAACTCACACGAGTGGGGGTGACAGACGTGTCCATAGAGAGATCTGACCGGACCGAGGGAGGTAACGAAGGGCAACAAGTATGCCCACCCTCTGAGCATCCCTGATGGCCCCAACGCTCGGTGTGTCTGCTGGGAAACCGGGGGGAGAGCAGGTGTCAGGAGACACAGGGGTGGTGTCCCCCACAAACTAGACACAGCCTTTGTCCCAGTTCAAACACTTACTCCACGTGCCTGTCTGAAGTTCAGCAGCCCACAGAGCATGGCTTAGCTCTCAACCCCTCAATTATAAGACGTAATCCCAGAGAATTCCTGACACTGCACACCATAGGGGGCCTGGGTGTGAATTATCAAGCAGAGGCCTGGAAAAAAGGCAGAGGCTGCACCTAATGACAAAGGTAGGTTTCTGCCTATGGGCCTACTCCCTTAGGGAGGGATGGGGGGAGGTGAGACACTTCAAACTTTGAAAGCACCTGCTATGAGTAGGAGGTCGTGCCATATACTGGGGAGATAGGTCTTCTTTTCCAGGAACGTGAGTGTTTGCCTAGCAACTGAGACCATCACGGAAAAGGATAGAGGACTACGCAAGGGGTAAGGGGCAAGGACAGGTGAGCTCCTCGAATACCAGGGGTGGACTAATGTGATGGCGAACTCCCCCGGCATGACGGGTGCTGCGTTAGGTGCTGCTCGTTACCTATCTGATACCCTTGCCCGACTTCTTCCGCACTCACAGGCCCACTCTGTTTGGGGCAGCACTGTGCCCGGTGGTGAACTGGTCTGAGTCAGCGGTTCTCAACCCTCACTTTACGTCCATGTAATCGACCTAGGATGGGGTCCCAGCACGGCTCTTGTGATGATCTGGGCCCCACTTCCAGCTTCCTTTGAAATTAGCTATGTATAACAGTTCTGGTCAACGAGACACAAGGGCGTGTCTGCTGGAAATGCTGGCAAAGTGTTTGCTTTCCTCACACGTGGGACGGTCTCCGGGGCTTCCCATAGCCCCCCTTCCTGCTTTGAAGATTAGAATTGCCAAGAGTTATCCAGAGAACCACACAGACACCACTGTTCAGCTGATAAACACATGAGCCACCTTACTCCAAACTTTTTATTGTAGGAGAGACATAAGGGCCTGCTTGTGGAAGTCACACCTTCTGTTACTTGCCACCGAAAGCAGTCCTTTCTGCTAACGTTTATTAAGGCTGCACTGTCTCAAACCTCCTTCTGAACCTTCTAAGGCTTCCTGTCTGCTTCCAGAAAATCTACAAAAAGAAAAAGAAGGTATCTCGCCATTCTTCTTGCGACCATGTGCCATCCAGAAGCATTCCTCCAAAAGTCTTTCCAACGCTTCCCTGGTGGTGCAGTGGTTAAGAATCTGCTTGCCATTGCAGGGGACACGGGTTCGAGCCCTGCTCCGGGAAGATCCCACATGCCGCGGAGCAACTAAGCCTGTGCGCCACAACTACTGAGCCTGCGCTCTAGAGCCCACAAGCCACAACTACTGAAGCCCGCGTGCCACAACTACTGAAGCCCGCGTGCCTAGAACCCGTGCTCTGCAACAAGAGAAGCCACCCAATGAGAAGCCCACATACCGCAACGAAGAGTAGCCCCCACTCGCCACAACTAGAGAAAAGCCCGCGCGCAGCAACAAAGACCTAACGCAGCCAAAATTAAAAATAAATAAATAAATTTATAAAATTAAAAAAAAGTCTTTCCAAATTTTAAAGAGCAACTACATTTTTATGAAGTCCAATTTATCAATTTTTTTTCTTTTTTGGTTTGTACTTTTTACTTCCTAGCTAAAAAATATCCTTGCCGAGCCCACTTTCACAAAGATGTTCTTCTATGTTCTAGAAGTTTTATCCCTTCTTTTTTTTTTTTTTGGTTTAGGCCTATGAATGACTTTGAGGTAATTTTTGTATTCCAGGACCGTTTTCACCACAACTGTCCACTGGTGTTTTTAATTGGATATTCCTATGTGTGAGGCACTGTGCCATGAACCTCACGGGTCCTGTCTCATCTAATAGCCACATTAATCCTCTGGTACTATTATTAATCTCATTTTACAAATGAGAAAACTGAGGCTTAGACAGTTACCTATACTTGAAAAAGGAACCTAGTGTACTATACCCCCAGATGTGATACCTTATCGTACCTTCACATCCATTACACAGGACCTGAAGTAACGATGGACATTTAACCTGACGGGAGAGGTAGAGAGATGAAGAATCCTTGTTCTAATCACCTGCCTGAGGTAGTGGATGCTGAGTGCCTGGGAATACGACCCCCAGCTGCACCCCCCGCCCCTAGAAGATACAAGACGATCCAATTTCCAGGGGTGCACACTGTGGGGGTGGGGTGAAGCAGGATGTGCAGCGTCTTGCATTTGTAGAGAAAAAGAATGGCTGGAGAAGCCCTGCTTCTGGCCGGGTGTGGTGAGAGCTGTTCCTCCCCGTTTGACAGTCACAGGATCACTTGAGGCCAGGAGGCAAGTGCAGACCACCACAGTGGATTAAAGATGGCCAAGAAGTTCCTGTTCCTCCCAAGATCTGCGTCCTCTCCCCTTGAATCTGGGCAGGACTGTGGTGCTTTGACGGACAGAACAGAGGACGGGTCTCCTGCAGCCCTGACCACGCTGATGGAGAGACCCTGTGGAGAGGCCCCAAGCCCGCATGGAGAGGGAGGGTGTGCCGGCAGAGCCCAGCCAACCTCACCAAAGTCCGGGTGTGCGGGCGGGGCTTCCTCAGGCCCTCCAGACCAGGACAGCCACTGGGTGCTGCCACAGAGGTTTGTGGGATCCCAAGGGGACTGGGTCTGTGGGGTGGGGCAGCATCAAAGAGGAAATAATCCCCGAGATGAGTTCAACAGGTTAGGGTGGAGCATAGGGTGTGGCACACGGACAGAGGGTAAGGGGCAGGGATGGCACCCAGGTGGGGGACATAGCATGAGCAAGGGCCAGAGTCACAAGAGAACCTTTTAAAAAGACGGATCTATATAGCAAGTAGCTAGAGACTAGAAGGGATGGGGAAGGGTGGGAGGGCAAATTCAGCCAGAGGGCAGGGCCAGCTCATGCAGGTCCCAGAAGATTCTGGAAGGTCCTGAAAGGCCACACTAAGGCATCTGCAATCAATCTTGCAGGCGTGGGGAGGAATGCAAAGGAAGAAATGTAGTCAGATTTGGATTTTTGAATGATCATTCTGGAAACCATGTAGAGGACAGATTGAAGTGGGTGTGGAGAAACCAGAGACAGGAAAGTCAATTCAGGAGCCAATGCAATTCAGCAAATGAGAACAAAAGGTAATTTAGTCTGTGGCAGTGTGGGTGGAAAGGAAGGAGCAGATTCTAGAGATGTTTTATTAGCATTTTTACTATAAAGACAAGACTTCACTGCTTGCTTGTCTGGGGAATTTCTGGCATACCAGCACCCTGGAATGCAGGAAGCCTGAGAGCTGAGTTTCTCCAGCAAATGAGTCAACATGTGTTTGACTTAGTTGAACTTGGTGCTTCATGGGGGAGGGGCCAGCTACCTGTCAGAAGCCTTCGGGTCCAAAGGTCCGACTTGGAAGAGGCACCTCAGCCCAGGTGTCTCCCGGCTTGAGCTCTGCCCCATCCCCACCTCCCAGGCAGAGGGGTGCCCTGCACCTGCCAGGAGCAAAAGTCACTGCCCCAGCTGCTCCAGCTCCAGCTCCTCCCAAAGCCCCCAGAAGGGGGTCAGATAGAAAGAGGCAGCACTTGCCAGAGCGGCCAGGCCCAGGAGGAGCTTCTCCAGCCAGCCCCCTCCGGCCCGCATGCAGAGCAGGAAGCTGCCACCCCTTAAAGGAGAGCAGGCCCAGATGTTCCTGCCAGAGAAAGAGCGAGCTCTCCCCTATCTTTCTTGGAAAGGTCATGGGGATGGAGAGTCAGATAGACTGAAGTTCAAACCTCACCCCCACCTCCTACCAGCTAAGGGACTGTGGGCCATTGACAATATCTCTGAGCCTTTATTTCCTCTATTGTAAATGAGGGGGAAGATCGGCCTCCAAAGATCACTGTCAAGACAAAACGATAAGACATGCTCAGCAGCTGGCGTGCCGCAGGCACCCAGCAAATATCTGTTCCCATCTCCTTTCTCTGGGGCCTTAATCGTGGGTAAGGCCGTGGCTTTGATGGCTGACAGGGTGCCCGGGACAGGGGATTGGGGGATACCTCAAAAAGCGAGTGTCCAAAGGCAGGGGTCGATTACTGATCTGCTGACGTGTCTGCAGGCTTCCCACGGAACAGGGCTAAGAACCGACGGTAGAAACAAACAGCTCTGAGCGAGAGGGCGGGTCAGCACTACCCCCGCTTTTACAGTCCATTCTGTACTATCAAGGTCTAAGCAACACCTCTGACACTGAATTACCAAGCTGAGTTTCAGGTGAGACCAGGTTGCCCCACCAGTGACATGACTGTCCGTTCTAGCTTGAAGGGCACCAATGAGATGACCTGGTAGCTTATGGGTACTTGTGCGGATGCCTCACACCTGGTCACGGCACGTCACAGTTTACAGACCTCATCCCATCCGACCCTCCCCACAGACCCATGAGGACCATCCTCACCTCCATTTACAGAGATGAGAAACCAAGGCTCAGAGGTGAAGTGACGTGCCTCAGGCCACAGGATGTTTACTGTGTTAAGGCACCATCTTCACACCCCGGCTTTTCGAGTCCAATTGTCAGTGCTCTCACCCCTCCCCCAACGCCCCCAGAGCGGACAAAATTATTTTAAGTTAATAGAGTAAAACCAAGCACTCCTGAAACACTGAGTCCCACTGGGGCCACTCCCAGCTGGGATCCCTCAGATGCCTGTCAGGAAAGGAAGGCTGGGAGGCGCTTGGCAAGGGCATTCACGCCTCTTTTCACCAGGGATCTGCCAAGGCCATTCGACTACCCACAGCCTTCTCTGTTATAAAATCTTCCCAGCACTCTTCTTAAGAGACCATTTTATCTGGGCAGAGGAAGATAAGGAAATGTGGGGTTTAGATGACATAAGAAAGAAATCAGACCTGGAACCCGGGAATGGAATTGCAGTGGGGTTGAGGTGACGGCAGCTCTGGGACCACCCTCTCCAGCACACAAAGGCCCAAAGATACAGGATCTCTGCCCTTAAGCCCTGTGCAGTCCCCTCAGCTGTAACTGGGCTGACATCACCGACACTATCATTGGTGGAGAGTGAGAAAGGGCTCAAATAGCAGAATGTCACTGTTGAGCTATCCCAGGAATGCCGGCCAGAGGCGGTAGGGAGAGGGATGGTCAGACCTGGGTTCAAATCCCAGCTCTGTTGCTGTCCAGTTGCCTTAAGTTCCTCAGCCATTCTATGCTTTAGTTTCCTTATCTGTAAAATGGGGGAATAACAGTACTACCTTCATGGGTGGGAGATGTAAAGCACTTAGCATGGGGCCTGGTAGATTGTTAATACTCATGGTCAGCCATTTTTATCACAAAATGTGTCTTGTTGTCTTTGAAAGTAGTTAAGTTCTGACTCGTTGATTCCTTTAAGATTCTTGCTCGTGTTCCCGAGTGAGTCCATTTACATGGCAAATCCCAAGCTACACTCATGTGTTCCCCAAAAAGGGGCAAATGCAGACGAGGTCAGGTGAGGCTGGGACACCCTCACCCCAGCGGCTGGCCTTCCTGATCCTTGTTCTATTCCTGAGAGGTCAAGAGCAGGTAACACACAAGCGGGCCCGGGTGACAGGAACCCCAGTGAGCAGACCGAACAGCAGAGTGAAGCAAACCAGGACAACTGTTGAGATGCATGCAACCTGAGTCAGCAAGCCCAGGAGGGCCTGGAAGGGGCAGGCACGGCAGCCACCGGGCTTGGCACGCGGGCTGTCATGGGAGCTGTCCTCCAGGCCAGGGGCAGGGGTGACACAGATCAAAGACACACACACATGCACACCTGCCACCCTGGACAAGCTATGGCTGAACAAAGAGGGGCCCCATTTCAAAATAAACAGAGCAGGGGGGCTGCCAACCGCCCAAGAAATCAACTGACCACAACGTATTGAAGAAATCAAATAATAATAGCTAACACTGACGAGGGGTTTATCATGTGCCAGGCATTGCTTTAAGTGCTTTAGATATACATTAAGCCACTTAATCCTCATAAATACATTGGTGAGATATAGGATGGACAAACAACAAGGTCCTACTGTGTAGCACAGGGAACTATATTCAATATCCTGTGATAAACCATCATGGAAAAGAATATGAAAAAGGGTATATATATGTGTGTAACTGAATCACTTTGCTGTACAGCAGATGTTAACACAACATTGGAAATCAACTAGACTTCAATACATTAACAACAAAAAACCGACGAGAGAGGCCCTAACACTGTCCCCATCTTACAGGGGGGTAAACTGAGGACAAGGAGCAGTCCCAAGTCACACAGTCAGGAGGTGGCAGAGCGAGGATGTGAACCCAGGTACTTCAGCTGCCAAGTCCACACCCTGCCCCCTGGCTACGTTACCTCCACGAGTGACTGAGGTGTTTGGGGCACCTACTGTGAGCCAGGCCAATGCCGGCCATCCTGGTAGGAGGATTCTCATTTACACAAGGACCCAGATGCTCAGGGAGCCAACCCAAAGTCACCGAGCTGGTCATGCCAGAGCCAACTTAAACCCGGGAGGGGGGCCCGATGCCCCACGCTGGGCTTGACTTTACAGTAGAACACCCCAGCCCAAACCCACAGTTCAGACAAGGACCCTCCCCACTGTGCAGAGAGACACACCGCACACCAGCCCAGGCGAGGCTCTGCCACCCGGCCTGCAGGCCTGGGGAACCAGCAGAACCCAGGAGAGAATCCAACAGCCTCAACCCCCTTCCTCAGCACACAGCTCCCTCCTCAGGGGCCCGGCCCACCATATCCTACTCCTTCCTACCTGTGCACAGAATGAACCAGAGCAACAGCCTACTGCTGGGTCCCTGATCGCAGGAGCTCTGTGTATCTGGCCTTCTGATGTAACCACTCAAGGCAGAGCGGTACACACAGACTCTTGCCTAAGGCCCGATTTTGTTCACACACAGAACTGGGGGGCAAGGGGTGAGCCCTGAGGGCCAGGCTGTGCTGGAGCCCGACAGAGCAGAGGCAGCGGCAGACACAACGCCAGGCAGGTGGCACACGGCTCACGTTCCCGAGGAGGCTGGTTCTCCCATGGCCCGTTTCCAGGTGACCCAGATATTCTCATTCCCCGTCCAGATGGAGCAGAGCTCACCTGCACAGAGAAAACTCGGGGAGAATCCTAAAGGGCTCTGGATCTTCTGCCCACCAGTCTTTGCAGCCAGGCCCGGCTGAGAAGCAAGCAGGAGGGGCTACCGGCAGGACCGGATCCTTCTTGAGATACCGCAAATCCTTTTAAACCACAGAATCCAAGAGTGTTCCACGATGAGGAGGGCCTTCAAGATCATCTCACACATCCAGATGGATACCTGACCAAAAAAACTGAGGTCCAGGTAGGGGCAGTGACTTGGCGGAAGTCACACAGAAAGTTAGAAGGCAGTGCCAGGACAGAACCCAGGCCCCCGGGCTCCCGTCCAGGGCTCTTGCCCACTTACTGGACAATAGAAGGCCTGGGTTCAACCTGCTGTATGAGCAAGCTTGGCTGGGCCTCCAGTTCTCTATCTTTATTTAGCAAATCAGGGACTATTTAAAGAAATTTATACATGCTAACTCATTTCACGGGAGGAGGGAGATGTCATTACTATCCCCACGTGGGGATGAAAGTAATACACAGAGATAAAGTAACTGTCAGGGCCAGAACGTGAACCCGGGCAGTGTTACTCCGCGTCCAGGCCCTGGACCGTTGGCCCACGCCACCTTTGTGACTGCAGCCCCTTGCAGGGACAGTTGGCTTTAGGACAGCTGCTCTTCAGAGGAGCAGGGCCCCAAAGATGACTCCAGGGCGGTTCCCATCCCGGCAGCCCCCCTGGACTGGCCCGGGGAATGCAGCGAGCAGATCTGCCACGCAGGATGCAAGTCTGGGACCAGCCCGAGAACGGACCCAGTTGTTTACTATTAACTCCTAGGGGGCCTGGAGAGCGGGGACCGGAACTTACAGTCAGGGAGAGCAGCTTGGCCAGGTCTGAGGCCAGTGGCCCCTCGAAAGGTTCAGCCTCCTCCCCCCTGCACCCTCTGCAACCCCGGGCCTAGGAGGAGAGGAAGGGCTGCCGCAGCGCCCAGGCCCTGACCCCCACTGGGCATGACTCGGCACTCTTGTGCGGTCTCCCCGAGGCTCAAGCACTTGAGTCTTCTTCCTGAAAAAGGAAGCCATTTCTCAATTAGGTTGCTACACACGGATACTGAGAAACACAAACCAAGAGGCAAACGGGGCACTAGCCCCAAAGGGAGGAGACTAAAGGGGAGGGGCTGGTATAGGTCAGCGAGCCTGCGGGCACCCTAAAGAAACACGGGGAGACACTGTGGCTGATCTTGTCCATCCCTGTTCACAAGAGTGACACCAGGGGAACAACCCAAAGACCTAACAACAGAAGCATGGCTGAGTAGGTTATGGTAAAACCACTTAAAGTATTACAAAACCATCGAACAAGTTTACAAGAAACATGGGAAGTTTTTTGTGCTATTCTATTGAGTGACAAAGGCAGGACAAAAAGAACTGCATGATAGATGTAGGGGGAAAAGACACAAAACATTTTTGTCTAGAAAACGCATCTAAAAGAAACGTCAACCGCCAAATGATTTGAGTGTGAGTGGGGAGGCTACAGGGAATCATTTTCTCCTGCTTTTCTGTTTTCCAAATGTTCTTTATAATTACCAGGTACCGATTTTATAAGGCGATTGATAATAATAATACATTTTAAATTGTCAAAAGAGGAAAATGCAGGGGGCGGGTGGTGATTCTCTTCCAGCAAAAGGACAAAGTCTGGGTAGGTAGCCAACGTTGATGTCCTATCTGAAACAGAACCCTGCTCAGGGCTGCCACACCCAGCCTTCCCACAAAGGCTGGCATGGCTGGTTACTCCACCTGCCCTGATGGGTCTCAGATGGAGCAAAACCTCACTGATTCCAAAGGGAAAGAGGAGGAAGGGAAGAAAACAATTTGATGAGATAGCATTAAATTCATTTATTTATTTCGCATTCATTGAGAAATTTTTAATTTAATTTTTAAGAACAGTGTGTGCAGGACATGGAAGCAACTGAAATGTCCATCAACAGAGGAATGGATAAAGACGATGTGTACATATATACAATGGAATATTACTCAACCATAAGAAAGAACAAAATAATGCCATATGCAGCAACATGGATGGACCTAGAGGTTGTCATATTGAGTGAAGTAAGTCAGACACGGAAAGACAAATATCGTATAATATCACTTATACGTAGAATCTTAAAAAAAAAAAAGGGTACAAATGAACTTACTTACAAAACAGAAGTAGAGTCAAAAACGTAGAAAACAAACTTATGGTCACCAGGGCATGGCGGGGGGAGGGATAAACTGGGAGTTGGGATTGACATATACACACTACTCTATATAAAATAGATAACTAATAAGAACCTGCTGTATAGCACAGGGAACTCTACTCAATACTCTGTAATGGCCTATATGGGAAAAGAATCTAAAAAAAAAGAGTGGATATATGTATATGTACAGTATAACTGATTCACTTTGCTGAATCTAACGCAACATTGTAAATCAACTATACTCCAATAAGAATTAAAAAAAAAAAACACAGTGTGTGTCCGTCCATCCATTTAAGAATATTGAGTACCCACTGGTTATCCAGCACTATGCCAAGCCCTACAGGTAATGCAGAAATGAGTAAGACCCATTTCCCACCCTAAAGACTAGATTCTAATAGGGGCCAAAGATACCAAGTTACAACGCAAAGGGGTATTTGACAAGTTGTTCTAAGATACGAGCTGCTGTGAGAATTTGGGGGTGAGAAAATAAAAATAATTCCGAGCTTCAGAGAAACGACAGGTAGCAGGCAAGGGTTCATGGCCAAAGTGGGCTTTGAATTGGATCTTGGAGAATGAGTGGGAGTCCAGAAAAGGGTCAGGAAGATAAGCCAAGGAAATATATACGCTTATCTCAAAAGAAAGTTACAGATGCAGGCAATCATAACAAACCTCTCCACCTTAATAATAAGCAAGGAAGTACAAAATGAAAACAAACGGGGTTTTGGCGATGCTGGCAGAGTGACTCCAAAAGGCCCCATGGCTGAGCTGCAGTGGGAGCTCTGAGCGGTACAGCCTTCCTGGAGGGCAGCCGAGAAATACGACACTGCGGCATCAGCTTTGCAAACAGGCATATACATGCTTTGAGCCAGCAAGGCCACTTCTAGGAATTTATCCTAAAGAAACAATTAAGCTTGAACAGAAGGCTATTCAGGGAAGTGTAACTTAAAATAGCCAACCATGGGGAAGTGGGTAACTAAATTCTGATATGTTTATATAGCAAAAAAACTATGCAGCAACTAAAAAAAAAAAATCCCATTTTCAAAGAACATTTAAGGACACGGGCAATGTCCATGATATAGCAAGTTAACAACTCAAGAAAACCTATTTTCAGTATAATACCCCAATTTATCTTTTTTTAATTTTAAAGCGTTATTTTTCTTTTTTCAGCTTTACTGTTTTTTTTTTTTTTGTGGGGCGGGGGAGTTGGCTGTACCCCCGAGGCACGTGGAACTTCCCCAACCAAGGATCAAACCCGTGACCCCTACATTGGAAGCGCAGAGTCCTAACCACTGGACCACCAAGGAAGTCGCTTTTTCAGCTTTACTGAGGTCAATTTATATTTTGTAGCAAAATAAATATATCAAAACTTTAACACTGGAAACATAGGCTCTTACTCTGATGTTTTTACTTTTTTGTATTTGCTACAAAGAACATGTGACATTTTTATAATGTTATTCCAAATGAAAGAATAACATTATATGTTAGGTGGGATTTCAGTGGGAGGAGAAGGGGGCATCACAGACTTAGAAAATAGCAGAAGTCAAAAGTAAAGAAATACAGGTCTGTCTGTGGAGGAAAAAATAGCTGAACTTCAGAGATAGAGCTCGGTTTAAATCCTGGATCCATTATTTTCTAGTTGTGTGACTTTCAACAAAGTTCTGAACCCCCTCTGAGCTTCAGTCTCCTTCAAAGACGAACTGAGTTAACTGTTTTTGTAGTTGTTTGTTTGTTTTTCTTTTAGGCCATGCTGTGTGGCATGCAGAATCTTAGTTCCCCAACCAGGGATTGAACCCGGTACCCCCTGCATTGGGAGCACGGAGTCTTAACCACTGGACAGCCAGGGAAGTCCCAAGATGAAATGAGTTAACTTATACAAAGCACCTACTTAATACCCTGGCCAGGGGCCCCCATCAACTCTCTCTCAGAAGTTTATAAATTTACAGCCCTTTCTACCAACTAGGAAACAAAATCCATTTTGGACGCACACAGGTGAGATAGGAATGCTCATTTATAAGATACGTCATCTATGTAATAAGAGCATTTGGAGAATACAAAAAGTGTTATATTAAAGCCAGTGTATAATGCATCCCAATTTCAGAAACAGTAAACTATGAAAAAATATCTGTCCTAAAATCAAGAAAATATGAAAATGTCTCTCTTCTAAAGATGGTGATGACCAGGATGAAGACTTTGGTCATAGCTAAAGCATTAATGCTGTTCTCATGCTGCTTAAATGGTCTGATTTGTGTCCAAAATGAGGAAATGGACAAGAAAGTCAGATCCCAGTTCCAAAGCAGACCTGTGTGCAGCAGGTGTAAGGACCCCACCTTCCACAGAAACAGTTCTGGATTGGAGAGCACCGCTCTCATTCTCTCTGGAACCCGTCTATTTCTCCAGTTCAACAATGAAGGAGAGAATTTAGGCAAAATTCTCTTGTCAGCCTACTTGGGGTATCCCTGGCCCCGAATACCCCAACTTCTTTCAGATGAAGAAGGCACCAGAATGCCAAGGTCAGCTGCCTGGTAAAGCTTAAGATTTGGAAAGAATCCTTTCGAAAGAAATGTAAGCTCGGTGACCAAACTATAAACAATCCAGAGCCCCAACCCCTCCCAAATGCCAGGCTTTGGCAAACTCAACAAGATACACCTTCAGAGAAAGAGACCCAGGAGGCTCAGCTCACTTCCCAATCATGTATAATCACAGCAGCTAATCCTTACACAGTGGTTACCACGTGCCAGGCACAGTTCCAAGCACCTTACATGCAGTAACTCATTTATCCTCACAACAGAAGAAGAGACATGCATACAGAGGTTAAGTAACTCGCCCAAGGTCAGGGCCAGAACTAGCCCATATAGGGCCTTTGTGCAAGTTGGAAGAGGGTGCCCCATCCTCTGGAGAAATAGGGCACAGCCCTGCACAGGGTACATGCCCGGCAGATGGGGAAAGTCTGGATTTCAGCATCCTCTCATCTTCTTGTGCAGTGCACAACCTGCGTGACTCTATGCTGCCTCATCAAAAGTCATGCAGCTAGTGAGAGGCAGAGCTGAGATTTGAACCCAGCTCCCCTGGCTCCCAAGTAACAAGTGGGTATTGTTTGATATTAAATAAAGGGCCTGCCGATCAATGCAAAACAAGATATTCAGAAGCACAGATTTGGGTGACTGAGAGCACCCAATTCTGTGTGTCTTGGATGATCAGCTGGTCAGCAATAGTGGGAAAATGCTAAGAGATTTACAACTTTACGGGCCAAGGCTTTTTAGCTTTTTCACCTTTGCTAATGGGAATATTCCTACAATGTGTCCCATGCTTCTCTGCTGTTTAGGACGGAGTGCCCCAAATATAATTTAACCTCGAGTGAACTCCACACTATCACCCCTACTCCCTGCCCAGGGACCCTCCAGCCTCCTGCCTTTTCCTGAGACCCAGCCTTTGCCTCCCGATCCTGGGTAATTCATCTTCCTCTGCTTCTATAGCTACTACTGAAGAAAACTGAACGTGCAAGGGAGTTGAGGCCATTCAAAGTTTGGGTTTTTAACCTCCTTCCTATGGCTTAGAATTCCTGTTCTTGCTCCTGCCTAACTGCTTGCTCTTTGGGTCTCACTGGTTTCACGTGCTACAAGCCACTATGCAGAGACAGTGGAGGGCCCCGGCCTGAACTCCCTCAATCTGCTTCTCCTCCCCCTTGGAACTCATCACCTCCCACGGTCACCTCTTTCCCCCTGAAGAAGGCAATTGTGGGTTTGGAGATGGGGGTCTTGTTGTCCTTCAGCCCCAAACTTCATTCAAGTCTTTCTGGCCTTAAGAAAACACTTCCCTTCAGGCCCAAAGGCCTTGAAACATTCTCTCACCCCTCCATCTGGCTTGGTGTCCCCACTGCACTGAAACTGCTCTTGCAGAAGCCCTCAGACTCAGCTTTCTTATTTTCATGTTCACCCTGCTCGACCTCACGAGGGCATCTGGCACAGGGAGGCCTTCCTCCTCCCAGACACCTGCCTCTGGCTTCCCAGGTGTCCTTCTACCTCTGATGGCTAAACAGCCTCCTTCCCAGGACTCCCACCGCCACGTACACACTGACGCCTCCCGAAGCAGAAACTCCTGAACCAGAGGCAGGTCTGAGCCACCCTCATTCCCTCTTGCCTTTCATCATCTAGTTGCCTCTCACTTCCCATTCTCCATTCTTCCTAACAGAGTGCTGAGGTTTAGTTGGCCCATTTGCATCCTCCTTCACAGCTAGGCGTAGGTGTATGACTAATGTCTGGCCAATGACATGTAAATGAAAGAGTCATGTGGTAATTTCAAAAAGAATATTTAAAGAACACATCCTTCCTCCAGCCCTTCAATCCAACCTACTGCCTGGAAAGTTGACGTGACAGCTGGAGTTCTAGCAGCTATCTTGGAACATGAGGACAAGGAGTGGCAGAGGGGTAGGCTGGACAGAGTCTGACTTCCTTATGACTTTAAGGATCCACAACACCAACCCTGGGCTACCTACCTCCAGACTTCCTTTGTGTATAAGAAAAACTTGTTTGAGTCATGATTATTTTACTTGGCTGATGTTGTTGGGAATGAAGCTGAACTTAATTTTAACTAATATTCCCTCCAAAGCAGTCTCGATCAATAATATCAACATTCATATCTGCTTATTTGTCAATTTTCCCCACTAGATTATAAGCAACTAAATGACAGGAACGTGTCTCTCACTTTTTAAATAAAATATTTCAAACACCCAAAAAAACTAGAGGGCAACATAATATACATTCACTACCAGATTTAACAAATGTTAACATTTTATCACATTTGCTTCAGAGATTTTTAGTCAGAAACAAAACATTATAAATGAGGTTAAAATTCCCCTTACGCTCCCTCCTAGAGCCTTTTAACTTCTCTCCTACCCTTACAGGCAGCCACTATGGTGAAGCTGGTGGGTACTCTTCCTGTTTAGGATTTTATAGTTTTGGTACATCGTTTTGATTGTTTGAACTTACAGAAATGGTTATGATGACTACACACATTCTGTAACTTGACTTTCCACCAATCCTTCTCTTAAATGTAACCAGGCTGACTCATGTTAGATTTAACCTCTGCATTGCTATACATTATGTAAATACACCATCATTTGTTGATATATTTCCCTCCTGATAGACCTTGAGGAGGCTCCCAGCTTTTCATAATAAAAACTGCTGAAGTATACATCCCTATCTTTTTCTTCTTGAGCATCTGTGTGACAGTTTTTCTAATGCAGACACTAGAAGTAAAATTTCTGGCTGTAGGACATGGGCATCCTTAACTTTACCATAGAGTCAACTTTCTTTTGAGAGTAGCTGTGCCAATTCATGCTCCCCCTGGCCCTGTGTGAGAGTGGGGTCTTTCCCCCCAGCCATGCCATATTTATTCCTGAACCACTGATTCCTACCTTACACGACAGTGGCAGGAAACACTTTCATTCCCATTCTCATTCATAACGATCCCCCCACCCCACCCCCTCGTCCTCGCCTGCCTGCGTCCTAATACTCTCAGTGAGTTACAGCAGAAACACAGGAGGACCCTCAGCCTGAGCTCCTCTTCCCAAAAGGCTGCCTGGCTGCTATGTGAGGATGGGTCACCCTGCAAAAAGGATCTAGCTGGGCAGCCAACATTCAGAGTGGGTGCATACATTGCTCTCCCTGTATCACATCTCCCCGCAAGATGGAATCAGACTCTTCCCTCCTGCAGCATTTGGGGAAGGGGAAGTCCTCCGCATCCACCTCCCCGCTAAAACCATTTCATATCAAGCCCGCTCGCTCAAGCCTTCCCCAAATACCAACACGAAGACAGAAGACAACAATTTAGAGGTGCCTGGCCCACTCTGAGCCCTCCCTCTTTTCCCCAGAGTTCTCCAGCTGCTGGAAGGAAACCTCTCATCTCTCGGGTGGTGGCTTGTATCTCCTGATAAAGGAAAGTTCCAGGCAGAGAGAGGGGCCAACTTGTTTATTTCCAAACACAAGCCAGATTCCAGCTGTGACATACACACTGGATCTGCCCACTTTGAAAGGGACCTGGGCGGGAGGGCCGGCGGGGAGGGAGAACTGGGGCTGCAAAGGACAAGCCGTGGCTGTTTATTTTTAGGTAAGTCGGGATCAAGTACACAGCCCCCGCCCCCTCCCAGTCTTGTTT
This sequence comes from Balaenoptera borealis, assembly GCF_965194805.1. Classification (NCBI taxonomy): domain Eukaryota; kingdom Metazoa; phylum Chordata; class Mammalia; order Artiodactyla; family Balaenopteridae; genus Balaenoptera; species Balaenoptera borealis. The sequence continues at coordinate 44,528,745 of NC_138879.1, read as the reverse complement.
TTCCCAACTCTGCCTGGCCGTGCATTTTTTATCTGGACTTGCCTCAAGCACAGAAAGCAGTTGCCTCGACTCACTTAACCCAGGGGCTCACGAAGGGCGACAGAAGGCTCCTAGGTGGGAAGCCACCCTCCTGCTCCACAAATACCTACTGAGCACCTGTTCTGTCCATTCACTGGTTTAGAATGATGGCTATCACGCAGAGCCTGCCCCAGGAAGCTCACAACCCAGCCAATAAATAATTGTGATGTCATGTGAAAAGATGGCGATAGTAAATACAGTCGTCCCTCGGTACCTGTGGAGGATTGGTTCCAGGACACCCTCCACCCCCAGATACCAAAATCTGACGATGCTCAAGTCCCTTATATAAAATGATGTGGTTCAGTCGGATGCTGAACCCGTGGACACGGAAGGCTGACTGCAGCGTGCGAGATAAAAGAAGTACGGAGAAGGGGAAGATAAAACGCAAGCTGGGAAATTCTGGCAAGCCTTCCTGGAAGGGGTGACGTTAAGTTGGTCTCCCAACCAGCTTGGGTGATGAGCAGATATCTTATTATCAGTTATCATAATCCCAACCACACTGCCTTCCTTTCCCATAACCATGAACATGAGGAGTAACCACAGAGCAGTCAGTGTTTGAGGAAAGCCCTGAGTTCCACAACAGAAGACCTGGTTCTAACCCAATCTGCCTCAACTGGAGCTGTCTTTGCCAACTCATTCATCCTTCTTGTGGGTGATGAGTGACTCGGAACAGTCTGTTCATTTCTCATGTTCTAAGCCGAAGCTCTCAACCCTCTCTGTGGGTTCCCTCACCAGAAGGAAAAATAGGAACAGATGCCCAGGACCCACCCCAGAGATATTAAGTCAACTGGTCTGGGGTCGTGCCCCCAACATCCATAAGTTTTAAAAGCATCCTAGGTGATTCAAATGTGCAGACAGGATTAAGAGCCACTGTGGTCAACGCTGTTCTGGTGGTGGTGCTTGGGGGCCGGGTATCCCATTTCACAGTATGACCCAGAACTTGCCCAAGTCAGGGAGCAGACAGAGGCCACGTAGCCCCTAAGTGCCTGTTCTCTTCTCACAGGGATGTAATGATTTAAGGCAGAATTCTCTAAGAGTCCAGTTAGGAAGACAGGCAAATGGGAAATCCACTATTTCCAAAGCTCTCCCTCTCTCTACCTGCTCTCAGCCAGCTAAGAATGCCCCCTCCCGGGGGCGGGTTAGGAGAAACAGGTCACCTTCCCAGGGCGCGGGTGGCATCCCCTCCCGTCCACTGAACAGGGGGTCACCTCCCCCTCAGGGAGTCCCTGGTGGAAAACAGCAGGAGCTGGAGACAGCCCGGAGCCTGGGAAACTTGGGCCAGCACAGCACAGCCTCCTGCCTGTGAGTCAGCCAGAGAGGCTGCTTTCAGACAAAGGGGCACGAGAACAAAGCTTCACTGTGCACGTTCTGATGCAAAAGTCAGCCGAGACGGGAGAGTTGGGGGCCAACGGAGGTGGCATTAGCATTTTACTTATTTATTTATTTACCTTAATTTTATCTAACAAACACTTAGTATGTGCCAGGCACAGCCCAAAGCCCTTCCAAATATTAACCTGTTTAGTTTCTGATCACACTGTTGGCCACAGATTCAGAGGTTCAAAGCTTTCCAAACGCAATGTCCAGGGAAGGGGGAAAAGTCTAATTCTCCCTCCTCCACAGGTACACGAACCATCCAAGGATAATATTTACCTCCTGCATTCTGCCACTGCCTGGCCCGCGACGAGATACAGATACAACTTGGATCCAGGACTGTGTCCCAGGGTGTGACCTAAATTCCTCTGCTGCCATAATGCAGGGCCATCTTCCGTAGTTATGGAAATTTTGTCGTGGCAAGGTGGAAAGGACTGGGGAGTCAAACTCCACTTGCTGTGTGAACTCGGGCAAGTATCGTAACTTCTCGGAACCTGGCTTCCGTGTCTGTACTGTGGGAACAGTGCCACCGACCTCAGAGGAGGTGTGAGGGTGAAATGGATTAACTGCATATGACAAGCTCGGCAAAGGGCCTAACATCAGCTGAGGGTTCTTCCCTTCTCCCACCTGCAAAGCACCATCGCCATCATCACTGGACCTCATTTCCTTTATCTCACGGCAGCCCTGTGAAGCTGAGTTACTATCCCCATTTCCAGATGGGGAAACTGAGGCTGCCCTGGAGAAAGAACTTCTCCCGAGGCAGTGGAGCCCAGATTCAAAGCCTGTACCACGGAGGTTCCTGTGGCCCTTGCGCTGAGTCCCTCCCCTCTGTCCTCATCCCCCACCCAGGCCTCGGGTTTAAACAATCCTAAAGCTCAGTAGCACTCCTGCTTTTTTGTTCAGTGTGGTTTGGTTTGAACCATGTCAAAAATTCCCCCACAACCTGGCCGCTCCCACTGTGGGACCCACGGGGCAGGAACCTCAGTCCCTGCCTGGGTCGGGTGTCCAAAGCAGGGCTGTGCGGAGAAGGGAGGCCTCAGTCTGGGGACAGCTGGAGTCTTGTGACTTTCCGTGTGGCCCAGACTATCACCATCCCAGTTACTCATTCCTGGCATCACACCTGCCTGGGCCAGGAAGCCAGAGAGGAAATCGTGCTGACACCACAGAGGCACCGAACGCTTGGGGTTAAAAGAACCTCAGTTTCCTCGGCTGTAAGATGGGCGTGGGGAGGACGGGGGCTGAATGAAACAACCTTGAAGGGATTTCCTGTCTTCCTGCTTCTGGGAGCCCTAAGGGAGTGGCTGATTCAACCCGAGCGTTGCCTCACGCTTGAGCCACAGGGCAGGCCTGGATCCGCGTTTGGCGAGTGGGAAACCAGGGCACGGAGGAGGGCAGAGGCTCCGCATTCCCACCACTGAAGGGTGGGGGGATACTGGGGATTGTTAAGGGGTGGGGGGCTGTCCAGGTAAGTTATGATTTTGATCAAACAAAAACCTCATGTCCAAGTCATCAGGACTGCCCTCTGCAGCGGAACCCCGGCCGGTTTCCACTTGCTGACCATCACACGCTACTACTGGGGGGAGGCCCCTAGTCGGCCATTACTCTCACAACCCCCATCCCCACCCCCAGCAGCAGCTTGCAGGTCCCAGAAGCGAGATCTGCAGCCCAAGGCTTCAGGGTCAAGTAAGCCTGGGGGAAATGCCAGTCCCGCCACTTCTAGGCAACGTGACCCTGAACAAACCACCCCACACCTGAGCCCCGATGTCCTGGCTCTGAAATGCTATGCAGGGTGAATGATACATGTGCTCCACCACAGTCCCCAGCCAGGGCTGCTTCCAAGGAATGGCAGCTCCCTCAAAGGGCTGCACAGCTGAGGGATGTGGAAACTCCCCGGCACTGCTAAGACTATGCTTTTTGGGGAGAAAGGAGGTCCCAATACACTTTTCCTCGCCCTTGAGCATCACACCTTTGAGCTTGCCCCACTCCTGATGACAGAATTCTTGCCCCACCTCCACTCTCCCGCAGAACTTGACCCAGAACGTCAACTGTTCACCTAGACATCCACCTCTCCCCACACACTATGGGGGCCCAACAAGGGCGGGCTCTGGGTGCCCAGCACAAGGCCTAGTAGAGACCAGGCGCTTGGGTGATGGATGGATGGGTGCGCGGGTGGATTGCAAACGCCAGAATTACTAGACACGGCTTCTCTGATGTTCTGCTGCTTCCCAGAGAAAGTACAGAAAGAAAACCTTCAGGTGCTTTCAAAACAAGTACCTTCGGCCTTTTCTTTTCACTTTAAGAATATTAAAGTTCACGCCAAATTTCACAAGTGGAACTTCCCCACCCAGCATTAAATGGCTTGAGAAATGAAAAGGTGTAGCTATTGCTTCATCTTGCTGCTGACTTAATCCAGCCAAGCTGTTTCACACCACCAGGGCCTTGCTCCCAAGGCCCCCTCACCTGGAATGCCCCTCCCCCTACACAGCCTCTGTGGCTCCATATCCAGCCCCCCCTCCCACCCCTAAGCAAGACCAACCTCCTCCCCATCCTTGAGAGCGTTGCTAACAATTGATTTTCTAAGTCTTCCCCCAGAGACTAGTCTGACTTCCTCGAGGGCCCCAGGCCCTGTCTTGTTTCCTTCTCTCTTTTTTTAAAATAAATTTATTTATTTATTTATTTATTTTGGGCTGTGTTGGGTTTTCGTTGCTGCGCACGGTCTTTCTCTAGTTGCGGCAAGCAGGGGCTACTCTTTGTTGCAGTGCACAGGTTTCCAACTGCGGTGGCTTCTCGTTGCGGAGCATGGGCTCTAGGCACGCGGGCTTCAGTAGCTGTGGTGCGTGGGCTCAGTAGTTGCGGCTCGCGGGCTCTAGAGCGCAGGCTCAGTAGTTGTGGCGCATGGCCTTAGTTGCTGCGCGGCATGTGGGATCTTCCCGGACCAGGGCTCGAACCCGTGTCCCCTGCATTGGCAGGCGGATTCTTAACCACTGCACCACCAGGGAAGCCCCCCACCTTTTTAAAATGTCCTTCTCTCTCTGTCTACACACACACATGGGCACACACACACACACACACACACATAAATGTGTAAGAGTGATTTAAAAATTTTCTTTTATGTTTCTCAAATTTTCCACAATGAACACATAGTAGTTTTATAATCAGATATAAAAAATAATTATTGGAAGGAAAGAAGGAAGAAAAAGAAAGAAACTGCACTCTGCACTGTCGTGGAAAGGGAACAACAGGAAGACACATCAAGATGTCTGTTCTTGGTTCCCCGTGTTGTCCAAACAATAGAATTATCTCTGTCATCAGGTAAATATGGCTCAGACTGGTGTCCTTCCAAACACTTTCCCAGGTGGCCCAACCCCATACTGAATATAACCCAGCTAGGACGATGATGACAATATTAACAATACTACTTTTTATTGAGCATTTACTGTGTGTTAGGCACTAGTCCATTTTTTAACTCATTCTAATTGACTCGTACAATGACTCCAAGGCAGTTATTATTATCCTCCTTTTACAGATGAGGAAATAGACACAGAGAGGTTAGGTAACTTACCCAAAGTCACACAGCCACCTTTCCTTGATTTTCTCCTTTGGTTTCTGCCTGGATGTGACAGGTCTCTTAGTTAGATAAAACCAGGTTTTATAGATGTTGTGCTTGTAAAATGGGGCTTTACATTCCCAGGGACAGGTGAGGCAAGGAGGGAGTTACTTTGAGTAGTGATGGGAAAATTAGCATTAAGTCAGCCACATAAAACCAACTGTCCAACATCACCTTGATTGGAGGATATGATTGGAAATGCCCCTTTGTTGTTGTTTTTTTAAGTATAAGAATTAATTCTCAGGACTTCCCTGGTGATCCAGTGGTAAAGAACCTGCCTTCCAATGCAGAGGACTTGGGTTCGATCCCTGGTCGGGGAACTAAGATCCCACATGCTGCGGGACAACTAAGCCCATGCGCCACAACTACTGAGCTTGCACGCCTCAACTAGAGCCCACATGCTGCAAACTACAGAGCCCACGTACCCTGGAGCCCGCGCGCCACAACTAGAGAGAAGCCCGAGCGCCACAACGAAGAGCCCACACCACAATGAAAGATCCCACATGCCTCAACGAAGACCCCGTGTGCTTCAACTAGGACCTGACGCAGCCAAAAAAAAAGTAAAAAATGAAAATAAATAAATAAAAATTAATTCTCTTATCTGGTAGGCCAGAAGAGATCAAATGCCTCTGAGCTGATAAAATAGACTCCATAGCCTACCTAACCTAGAGTCCTTCATGCTCTCACCCAGAGCTGCCTCCCTCCAACCCTGGGTACTTCTATCATGTTTGGTTACCTGGTGTAACCAGGTGTGTATTCACAGAATATAGAAAGCAGAAAATGTAAAGGTGAGAACCATGGTATCTAGAGGTAAATGCACAGAGACCACAAGACATGATAGCAATAACAGAAGAAATGGAAAAAAACTACAAAGCAGACCCAAGATTTAAAAAGCATAATTTTCTGGGACCATTATATGAGGGGCAAAGCAGCCTGTCAAACCACACCTCAACAGAGGTGCTTAGACTCCCAGCCACACAGGGAAAAAATGTCATTAGACTGCTTTGAAGAAAATGTGTGTGCCTTCTTGAACCATTTAAAATGATGAAAATACACTTTGGTGCTCACAGGAATAAGTTTGTAACCAAGGAAAGTTTTACTTTATGTGAAACTTGTTTCCTACGGCATCTATGAAATTGTGGCACCTGCTGTTAGCTGCCTTCCCATGTCCCTTCTCCCCATTCTTCCTGAACTGTGGGGATCCCTGATTTTGTTCAGAGTAACAATGTGCTCAGCTCCCAGACACCCTTGCAACCAGCAGTTGCCACAAGACCCAGTTCTAGCCAATGAAATGTAAGGGGAAGCCTATTGCTTGGTACTTCCAGGAAGTTAGTTTCCCTCATTAAAATGGGTAAGAGTCAGCTTCCCTCTCCCTTTCTTCTTGCCTGGAATGCAGATGTGACGCCTAGAGATACAACAGCCATTTATTTTGAGACCATGAGGGAAAATGTCATGTGCTGAGGATGATAGAGCAAAAAGATGTAAGGAGTCAACATGGAGCCCTAGGACTGCCTGCCTCTGGATTTCTTGTGTCATAAGAAAAATAATTCCCTTCCTTGTTCAACCCAGTGTTATTTAGATTTTCTAAACATGGAGCCAAGTGAACCCTAAGTGACACATTAATATCAGATTATAATCCCAGGTTGATAATATGACTCCTAATACCTTACTGTGTTCCTCCAAGAAGCCCAAAAAGTGTTTTTGTGTCATTGGGGTGCCCCAATAAAACACAGGCTGGCTGACCATTACTTACTAGGAGCTTGCCGAGCTGCTGCAAGTGGCAAATGGCCATTAATTGGTATTGTGTCTTTGCTAAGCTGACTTGCTTTTGCAACTTGGAATTTTGTTAGGAAACAAAAAGCGCTTTATGGCAAAGGGGTTAGTGCCACAATGGGACCTTTCTGCTTTGATTATGAAAAAACATTAAGAGCTTAGCTGCACTGCAAGCAGCAGCCAGGAGACTCGGCTGAGGCCTAACCCTCCCTGACTGTTCTCCACTCAATACGCTGGAAGGGCGCCCAAGCCACTCCGGAGGAAGCGTGGCCTGCAGACACCAAAGCTTACAGGGCTGGGCATTCAGGTCCACCTGGAGGACTGTGATGGACAGGCTGTGCCCACACACTGCCTGCATGCCCCCCAGACCAGGCTGCTACACGCCACTCGCACAGGCCACCTGTGGAGTTACCCATGTGCAGCACACACGAGCTTTAGTGCCCTGATCCCACAACGCCTGGAAAGGTGATGTGGCCCCAGTAGAAGCCCAGAGGCAATCCAAGGGGTACAGAGGCAGGACAGTGAACAAAGCTTCCCATACTGCTGAGCTCAGCCAACCCTCCCCAAACACTGAGAAGGTCGATGTGCGGACAGAACGAGATGCTGTGATTCCACCACCAGAAAGCATGTAGACGCGCACACGCGCACACACACAGGCTTACCAAGAGACACGTCCAACAGTGACCACAGAAGCATTTTTGGGTGACATTCCCACACGGTAAACAAGTCAAATGTGCATCAATAAAATGGATACAAAAATTGTGCAAATCATTCAGTGGAGTGATACCTAGCAATGGACATGAATAAATGACAGCTACATGCAAAAATGCATGAATTTCACAAACATAGTGCTGTGCAAAAGAAGCCAGGAACCAAAGACTGCATAATGATTCTCCTTATTGAAAGTTCAAAAACAGGCAAAACTAAATCATAGTGCTTAGCAGTATGTTTTAGTGCTCAGGTCATTATGTTAAGAAGCAAGAAAGTGACTACTATAAAAGTCAGGCCCAACAGGCACATGAAAAGATACTCAACATCACTAATTATTAGAGAAATGCAAATCAAAACTACAATGAGGTACCACCTCACACCAGTCAGAATGGCCATCATCTGAAAGTCTACAAATAACAAATGTTGGAGAGGGTGTGGAGAAAAGGGAAGCCCCCTACACTGTTGGTGGGAGTGTAAACTGATGCAGCCACTATGGAAAACAGTATGGAGGTTCCTTAAAAAACTAAAAATAGAGCTACCATATGATCCAGCAATCCCACTCCTGGGCATATATCCAGAAAAGAAGAAAACTCTAATTCGAAAATATACATGCAGGGGATTTCCCTGGTGGTCCAGTGGTTAAGAATCTGCCTTCCAATGTAGGGGACACGGGTTCTATCCCTAGTCGGGGAAGTAAGATCCCACATGCCGCAGGGCAACTAAGCCCGTGCGCCGCAACTACTGAGCCCGCACTCTGGAGCCTCCGCACCACAACTGGAAAGAAGCCCGTGTGACACAACGAAGAGCCCGCATGCCACAAAGAAGATCCTGCGTGCTGAAACTGAGACCCAACACAGCCAAATAAATAAATTTTTAACAAAAAAAAAAAAGAAAACATACATGCATCCCTATGTTCATAGCAGCACTATTTACAGTTGGCAAGACACAGAAGCAACCTAAATGTCCATTGACAGATGAATGGATAAAGAAGATGTGGCATATATATATATATATATAAATATTATTCAGCCATAAAAAAGAATAAAAATGCCATTTGCAGCAACATGGATGGACCTAGAGATTATCATACTAAGTGAAGTAAATCAGAGAAAGACTAATATCATATGATCGCACTTACATGTGGAATCTAAAATATGATACAAATTGTTATTTACAAAGCAGAAATAGACTCACAGACATAGAAAACAAACCTACGGTTACCAAAGGGGAACGGGGTGGGGATAAATTAGGAGTTTGGGATTAACAGTTACATGCTACTATATATAAAATAGATTAACAACAAGGACCTACTGTATAGCACAGGGAACTCTACTCAATATCTTGTAATAATCTATAATGGAAAAGAAACTGAAAAGAATATATATGTATAACTGGATCACTTTGCTGTACAGTAAAAATTAATGCAACATTGTAAATCAACTATACTTCAATAAAATGTTGTTTGTTTTGAAAAAAAAAAAAAAGTCAGGCCAGTGTGACAGTTGGTAGTAAAGGAAGGGGGTAGGGTCAGGAGACTTCTAGGACACTGGCAGGGTTTCCTTTCTTGATTTGGACAGTGGTTACCAGGGTGTTCACCTCGTGATAATTCATCGAGCTGTGCATTTATGTTTTGTGTACTTTTCTAAGTCTGTGTTATACTGTGCAATAGAAACAGTTTAAAAAGTGAAAAGGAACGATGTCTAGATAACAAACCCAGTCTTCTCTTCAGAGACGGAGGGGTGCCCCTACCAGTGCTGTGACAAAGATACAGCATTTCATCCTTCCCTGGATGTCTCCAGCATATTCATCTCTATCTCCCCAAACCAGAACTGTAAGCTCCTTGGAGGAAGGAAACAGTTTGGGACACACATTTACTCCACAGATTAGTGATGGCTATCTAAACAAGGAAGTACTAGAAAAGTCACTACGGGAGGAGGAGATGGACATGTGGCTGGGTCATCAGAGCAAAGGCTACAGCCCAGTCCGTGGTCAGCACCTCAACAAGGAGACTGGGGTCCAGGGTCTGGCTCACTCCCAGCCCTGAGAGGGGGCCCAAGCTAACTGAATACACACAAGATTGTTATACCCTGCATAAAGCCACTTTATTGTTTTATAGTAAGAAATTGCCACCTCGGGTTCTACTATCCTAGAAAGTTTGCATAAATCAGTGTATTCTCCCCTTGGGTGAGCAGGCTTACACACTTAAGCAAATGTCTCCTAGGTGAATTGTCCTTACCTAGCACCTAGCTTGAGAACTGCCATATTTAGTGGCATCGAGGGGAAAAAAAGGGTGGGGGGGGGAAGGGTGCTTGCAGCTAAGCAGCACAGCGATGGAACGCACAGAAGTCTAAAGGCCGGGGTGCCCTCTCCCCTGGGCAACCTTGTTGGGCACTGCCAAGGTTGACTCAGGACCCCTCCCCTTTCTTAAGCTTCCATGGATGACCAAGCCATCTTTAAATCATACATTCTCTCTACTGAGATACCTCAACCGAGCCACAGCCAAGCCCTGCTGGCCCAGGGACTACTCCCCACCCCGCCGTGGGGTCCTGCTGGAGACTTTGCCCAGCTCTCCACAGGCCCCTGATGAGTGGACTCTGAGAGCTCCAGGGGGCAGGCTGTTGACTTTCCTTCCTGAGTTCTAGTCTCCAAGCGCCTCCTGACACCTCCACCCATTGATGGGCGTTAAGCTTCTTCCCAGCAGAGTACAGGCAGCCTGCGGTCCCCCACACACCCTCCACTGCCCCCCACTCCCCACCCCACCCCCTTCCCGCAGCAAAGCCACTCCCACGTGCTTACCTGCCAGCACCCCAGAGTCCTCAAAGCACTCAGCCTGGGAGGGAAATAAAAGCAGAGACCCTTCCTGGGGCTGAGTCGTCATGATGGCATCTACCCTCAATAGTACCTACCCTAAAGTATCTGCCCTAAAGGTGGTCTATTGATGACAAGTTTCCAGCCCCAGCCAGCCATCCCCGCACCATGCTTCTTGCCCACCTCTTCACAGCCAACCATTCTGAACCGGCAAGATGTACTAAAATCTCTATCCCTCCTTTCTCACTCTTTTTCTAAGAAAGAAACCAACAGCAAAGAAGCTGATGGCAAGGTTTTTGGTTTCTTTTAAGAGCTTCTAGGGCTTCCCTGGTGGCACAGTGGTTGAGAGTCTGCCTGCCAATGCAGGGGACACGGGTTCGAGCCCTGGTCTGGGAAGATCCCACATGCCGCGGAGCGACTAAGCCCGTGAGCCACAATTGCTGAGCCTGTGCGTCTGGAGCCTGTGCTCCGCAACGGGAGAGGCCACGATAGTGAGAGGCCCGCGAACCGCGATGAAGAGTGGCCCCCGCTTGCCACAACTAGAGAAAGCCCTCGCACAGAAACGAAGACCCAACGCAGCCAAAAATAAATAAATAAATAAATAAATAAATAAAATTAAAAAAAAAAAAAAAAGAGCTTCTAGATTATTCTTCCAAGGGTTGTGTGTACACAGGTATGATCACCCCCACCTTCTGAGACCCTGTCTTCTAAGATGGGACAATGGCAGTCCTGCCCACTGTCAGGACAGCTGTGAAGATCAGGGACGTGAAGGCGCTCCATCATTTATTAAGATGCCATGTTGTTACTGGGACAGAACGGCTGTCAATACAGAGATAACACTGGTCCAGGAGCGTGCCGGGGAGGCACTGCGGGATGCTCAAAGGATTAAAACTCATCTGCTGCAAAGAAATGAGTCAGGCACAGAACAGTATTTGTACACTTTAAAAAGACGCTAAGCAAGCATTCTCTCGACAGCCTTCAGCTAAGCAGATCACAGCACTGCCCAAGCATCTGGGAGAATGGAGAGGCTACGGAGCATCCACCGTGCACACGCCAGGCACACAGAGTCACAGTCAAACCTTCTTCAACAACCCCATATTACAGACCAGAACACTGAGGCCTGAGGGGAGGTCATGTTAAGCTAAGGCCACTCAGCTGTTCAGTGTTAGGGCTCAGATTTACTCTAGGCTCCCATGTTCTTTCTTTCCAATTCCATTTTGTCTGGCAGATGTCCATGAAACTATATAAAATGACCCCTCACATGGTTCTCTCATTCTTCACCATGCCCTCTTACATGTTCTCACTTAATCCTTACAACTCTCTGGGGTGTGTTTCATCACCACCAACGTTCCCATTTTACAGATGAGGAAAGTGAGGCTCAGGGAGGTGAAGTGACTTGTACAAGGTCACTGAGATCAAGGAGGGCAGCCTCTGCCACCTTCACAGGCTACTCAGGGGTGGTCTTCCCAGACTGTTGGTTCTGCCACGACTCACGGCCCTCAGAAGGAAGGACAGCAAGTCCATGGAAAGAGGAAAAACCACAGAGGTTATCTCTGGTCAGGGTGGAGCAGGCAGTGAGCAAGTGGCCCAGGTGGACTTTTGTGGAGACAGACTGCCCAATTCCCTGGCTGCCAGGAGGAAGATGGGGGAGGTGCTGGCCTCCTCAGGCCCCCAAGCTCAGATTATATGATGACCCCTACTCCCGGCCCCTGGACCAGTGGGGTGGAGGCCAAGGCTGGGGTTTGCCCCTTCTCCCCAACACACACCTAATAGAGGGCTCTGGCCTCTTAAGCCAATATTTATTCAGTGTTTAAAAGGTACTTGACTAGGAAGCAGGGCTGTACCCAAGGGCCTGTAACACAGAAACCTGGGCCTTCCCCCTTCGCTCTGCAGAAGATGTGTTGGGGCCTCAGGTCTGGCTGCCCAGCCTCTGGGAACCTGGGTTGTCTGATGGGTCTGTTCAAAGTTCAGGCCCAAACTCAGTTAACACAGGAAAGAAGGGCCCAGTGGACACAAGCACACATGTCCTCTCCCAGGATGGGCACCCTGAATTGAAAGTCTACCCCTGCCCTTCCTGCACCTCCTGTGAGGAAGCATCTGCCCCTTTGTCTTCGTCATGAAACTGAGGGTCAGAGGAACCAGAGGGACCAAGTCCAGAGAGCAGTGGTGCGGGGCAAAGAGCAAGACACTGAGTCACTATAAGCTCTGGCACTTAGCAAACAGCAGGACTCTGGCCCAGTGTTACTACTTAGGTCCTCAGTGATCCTCATCTGCAAAATGGGCACCATGGCACCTCCCAGCAGGTGGGAGGATTCAGTGGGATGGCAGAGTGCCCAGCACAGGGCTTGGCACATCACAGGCAACCAGTCAATGGTAGCCGTTATTCTCACTGCCCAGAACCAGGATTCCAACCAGGGCTCATGACGTCATGTCCAATATGACACCCTGGAGCCCATCCATGTCCACACCTCCCAAGGTCCACCCTAGGCCAGCCACTCAGCCCCACTGAGAAGTTCCCTCAGTGACCTGACTCCCTGCGCCAAGACCCCAGAGGTGTTACCAGGGTGGCTGCCACAGTGGACTCTCTGCCCCAGGGCACTTGCTCCTTCTCACCCACCTGGCAGGGCCAGGAGCAGGAGGCACTGGGCACATGGGGGACTAGGTGGGTGCCTAGGTGGGTGCCCAGGTGGGTTTCACTTCTGCCCTCTCTAAGCCAAGTCAGCCTTTCGTCGGGCAGGACGGCAGCTGCCAGTCTACACTCTAGAACAGTACTGTCCAACCAAAGTACAACGCGAGTCCCTACAGAATTTTGTACTTTCTAGTAGCCACGTGAAAAAGGAGAAAGATGGCATCAATTTTAACGATACAGTATTTTACTGAACCAAACATACCCAACACATCACTTCAACACATAAAATATAAAACACACAAAATCAGTAATAAAAATGAATGAGCTGCTGTCAGATCTTTTGTTTGTGCTGTCTTCTAAGTCTGCCACATATTTTTAGTTAGAACACATGCCAATTTGGACTAAGGCCCATTTTTAGGGCTCAACAGTCATGTGTGGCTAACGGCTGCCATATTGGAAAGAGCAGAGTGAACGTTTCCATTACCGCAGAAAGTTCTACTGGACTGTGCAGCTGTCCTCCTTCATTAGATCCTGGGAGTTGCAGGCCCTCAGGGCTGGGGAGTGGCCTGGGTGGGGCTCCTTTTTCTGAATTACCAAGGGGGCTGATTTCTCGGACAGCTGGGGGCTGACAGGAAATACCTGTTTGTCTGCCTATGAAAAAGTTTTCCCCTCCTTCTTCCTCGGGCTTGGGGGTTTCCATGACACCTGCAGAACCCAAAACACCATCCCCCAGGGAGCTGAACCAACACCCAGACCCACAGAAGAGAAAGATCCAGCCTAGAGGTTGGGGGGCATGGAGGGGAGACAGCTGATAAAGGCTGACCCTCGGCAGGGCTCTGGGCCGCGTCTTAGCTGAACAAACACCAAGTTACCGACTACAAAGGGGGAGGTCTGACTCCAGGGTCTCCCAGCTGCCAGCCCCCAACATTGCTGCCTCCAGAGGGGACAAATCCGGCTCTAACTAGACAACCAAACGTCAGGCAGCCATTAAAACTCTAAACATGCACAGCTTTTCTAACAAAAAAGATGCTTTGTTAAACCACCACACAAAGCTAGAACTTTTACCTATACCGCTTCTTTCCATGACTGTGGCAAAGTCCGTTGGGTTAGCATTACTCCCCTGCTACAGGACAGAGAGAGCACGGCTCCTCAGAGTCAAATTAACTTGCCCGAGATGGCCCAGCCAGCAAGGGCCAAGGCCACACTAGCCAAAGCCCACCAGACCCCAGGCCCCAAATGTATTACTATTCTACTGCCTCCCGGTGTGTTTTATTTTGGGGGGTGCGGGGTGTAACATCATCAAAAAGCGTCTCTGCTCTTTAAGTCCATTAACTATTACTAGATGCATATCTGCTACAGACAAGGACAGGAGGAGACTTGGAGATAAGAAAACAGTTCAAGTTAGGTCAGGGGCAGTAAGGCAATTATTTGTTTTAACATTATTATGCTGTTTGTGCAATGCAGCATTTTTTCTTTTAAAGGCAGCTATCTTCTGGGAAAGAGGAAAAAAATGAGAGAAGTACCAAGAAAACCATGCAGGTGGCTGTCCTGGTCACCCCCAGGTCTGGAGTCCCACGCCCCCGCGGTAGGTGGGGCTGAGGCTTGAACTACATTTGCATGGTGCTTCCAGTAAGACTGTAAACACAATTGTTTACATCAAAGAACTGGGCGGAGGCATGGTTGACGGCAACCCCTTGGTGACACCAATACCTGGCACAAAAATACTGACAGCTAGCACGTTTATGGTGTCCTGGCCCTGTTGGGAGCATTTTGCACATATACTAAACAGACTTGCTCATCCAAAACCCGCAACAACCCAGCTGAGCTAGGTGCAGTGATCACCCAGTTATACTGATAAGGCAACTGAGTCTCAGGGAAATGAATAACTTGCTCAAGACGGCACAGCTAGGGAGTGGCAAGGCTGGGATTCAAGCCCAGGCAGTCTGGCTCCAAGCAGGACTCTCAGCCTCTATGCTGTATTGACTCTCTTATAACAATAATAATAACCCCCTGGCTGCCTGAATCTGTGTGAATCACACAGCTGAGGTGGAGACTGCTGGCCCCTTCGCAGATTAAGATCCAATCCCTCCCGGATTAATGAGGGCAGTGGAAGGGGGAGGGGACGGACTTACAGGAAACACACCCGTGCGCCTGCAGGCACTGCGGGAAAGGCAGTCTTGCCAGGCAAGGGGGCTGCGCTGTGGAAGCCACACGAGTTAGGATCGACCTGTGTGGCCGGGAGCACCCAGAGTGGAGAGGCTAGGTCTGCCGCAGGCAGGACAGACCCCTCCGGCCAGCACCCAGAGCAACCGCTCCCACCGACAAGTGCCAGCGCAGCCCGCAGGGGCTGTCAGAGCTGTCCCAAGGCTCCTGTCCCATCCCCCTCCAGGCTCGAGTGCCTGGAAGATCTGAATTGAGAGGCAAGAGACTCATCTGTCATTCCCCCCTTTCTCACCGTAAGGGCATTTCACTGGCTTGACGGGGCAGAACCCTCCAATACGACAACCTCCGCAAAAGGCAGATCGGGTGAGCTCTCCCGACGATGCCCCTTTTGTGGACGGGAACGCTGAGGTGTCTGGGAGCGGGAGTCCAGCTGACTTTGTTTTGCGCTGCTGGGAAGGGCTCTGGCTCTGCGCCAGGATAAGCCGGCTCCTGGCACTAAATGATCATTCCCCAAGCCTCTGAGGGAGACGAGCACAACTCCTGAGCCTTCAGAGCAATTCCTGGAGGTGACACCCCCTCCCCGGGCACGTGCTGCGCAGGTAAGGCGATAGCTGCCCAGGCAATGCCGGGGAGACCAGAAGCCTTCTCCGGGACCAGCTAAAGGAGGACACCCCACCCTAAAGTATTCCTTCTTCATGGTCACCCCAGGATTGGGGTGCTTCCTGCATATCTGAAACCCAGAGAAAAGTAAGAAACGCCCAGCTCTTCCCTCCCCTCTACTCAGGCCGCATCCTACTTGGTACCCGCCCCAGAAAGCAGGCTCTGTGTCCCCGCCGGCCACTTCAGGTCATCTCTTCCCCCGGAGCTCTCAGAGCCCTCCAAGTTGTGCCCCATCATGGCACTGCTCACTTCCTACCCTATCCACCCCCCCACCCAACCCAACTCACTCAAAAACATCACTGTGCTAGATGTTTCACGAGGCCCTAGGCAAGTATAGATGGACTTTGTCCTCCAAGCATTCAGAGACCAGTAACTGATTGAAAACCACTCACTGAGTTGGGTGAGCACAGCTTCATAGAGCCACAGTCTGGGTAGGGTTTCTGGATCCCAGTAGGAGACTCAGATGATTGGGTAAGTCACTTAACCTCTTTAGACATCAAAGAGGTCTAGATGGGCCAGACAGATCTTCTAAACTCCCTCCCATTCCTTCTATGAAGCAATCAACCTGCCAGCATCTCTAACTCTCCCACGGGGCTGAACACAGTATCTTCACTAGAGTAAGCAATCCATAAACACCTGATGCTTGAGTAGCCAGCACCAGTATCCAGATAGAAACAAAAACACATACCACCTGCCCGATTCAAATCCTAACCTCTCCTTATTTTTGTTCTATTTAGAATACATCAGTCAGGATCAGATAGGCTATGCCACGGTAATAAAACAACCCCCAAATCGCAGTGGTTTAAATAACAAAGATCATTTCTCATTCATCCTGCACGTCCATGTGAGTCGACCAGGAGCTCTCCCCTGGGCCTCCTGACTCCAGGACACAGGCTGATGGAGCCTCTACAAGCTGGGAGCATTGACGGTTGCCATCGTAAAGGGAAAGAAATGTGGCAAACGGCACCTGAGCTCTTGAAGGTTTCAACATCAAAGTACCATCGTATTTCCTGCTGACAGTTCTTTGGCCAATGCAAGTCACATCTCCACCTAAGAGAAGGTAGGAAAGTGCAACCCTCCCACGTGATCAGTGGGAAAACCAGAAAGAGGCGGTGAACTGCACCAATGACCACAAGCAGGGTTTGGGGTTTGAGCAGGAGTTAATGATCTCAAACTGGGTGAAAGAATGAAAACTGTTTCTTATTCTCTTTTTTCTTTTTTTTTTTGGCCGCACCACATGGCATGTGGGATCTTAGTTCCCCAACCAGGGATGGAACCCGCACCCCCTGCAGTGGAAGCGTGGAGTCTTAACCACTAGACCGCCAGGGAAGTCCCTCTTATTCTCTTTAGATCCAAATTTCTTAACCTCCCACTAATGACACTGGAGATGAATAATTCTTTGCTGTGGGGACTGTCCTGTGCATTATAGGATGCTTAGCAACATTCCTGGCCTCTACCCGTGAGATGCCAATACCAAACCCTTACCCAAACCGACAACCAACAATGTCTCCAGATATTGCCAAATGTCCCCTAGAAGGCAAGTGGCCCCCAGTTGAAAACCTCTGCTTCAGACTTACAAGAAGCATACTCTCTCTTCAAGAGAAAATAACATCCTCTTCCCATAAGATATACTACTCGGAACTAACTTAAGAGACAGGTTTCTTGTTTGCCAGGAATAATCATTGTACTCACCTCAAAGGGTCATTGTGAGGATTAAACCAGCAAGTGCTCGTAAAGCCCTCAGCACGGGGCCTGGCACATGGGAAGGGTCAGCCGGCAGCGATGTTGCCTATGAGTGGAAGAGACTCGCTGTGTGACCATCACCACCAGCGCTGCTGCTAGCGTCGCCGCCCAAGAGAAGACACGGGAACAGCCAGGCATAGATTTCTTCCCAAGAAAGCAGGGAGTCACTCAGTCGCTCGGCCCAAGGTCATTCCTGCCTCCCCGGTGGCAGGAGTCCAAGACTAGGCTGGGAGGCTGCTGCAGAATTCCTGCCATTTGCACTCCAGCCCCCAACGCCTAAAGTCAAACAACATCTGTGTCATGATTATGCCAGATGGTGTAGGTAGAATGTGCTGACGCTCAAGTGTGGGCAAGCACTGAGAGATGATAAATGAGGGTCTTCCTGGAGAAGGGCTACGGCCAGCGACGCGGTCACCTGCGGGCTACACTGACCAACTGTGAGGCTGCACACAGCTCGAGCCACACCCCCTCTGCCCCCCACCCCAACCCCCGCCAGCATCCCCAACCCGGCCCCCACGAGAGTCAGGTAACCTTTTCACCTCAGGCTGGAGGGTGGGGTGGGGGGGAGAGGGGAGGAGAGGGTGGAGTTGATTTTAAGCAAAAGGAAAAGAAGGGAACATGGAGGAGAAATGGCAAATTTGAAGACGTTAAGCTTACACGAATGCCCTACTTGGATCACAGGCTCTCAGAATTGGCAGAGGGGCCCTTCGTAGTCACTGAGGCCATCATCCTCCATCCTGACAGATGGCCACCTGTCTCTTGGGATCACTTCCAAGGACCAGCCCAAGGATGGTCCCATCCACACTGGAAGTCTCTGATGAGCACAAGGGTCTCTCTCCTCGGCACTGGTTAGGGGCATGAGCTCCAGAATCAGCAGACCTGGCCTGGGATTCCAGCTCTGCCATTTCCTCCTATGTGGCTTTAACCAGCTCCTCAGCCTTGGCCATCCTCAGGGCCCTTGCCTACAGCTGTGCGGTCTGAGCCCTGCACTAAAGGCACCAGACCAGGAGGCAGGCTGGTGGGAGGAAACCAGCCCACGTATCCTCACCAAACCAGGCGCCCTGGCCTGGTCCACTTGAGGGACACCTTTTAGTAATCTGCATGAAATTAGCATGGAAATGCCATAGGGGCCAACCTGATACTCAGTTCCTCCACTTTGAGATGGGGATAATAATCCCCTAATCTCCATAGAGTTATTATGCGGATTAATGACAATGATGCAAAGTGTTTTGCAGTGCCTGGCATATAGAGAGTGCTCAGTGATCATTGCATGAAAATTACAATAACTCCCAATGATGATAGTGATGTACTTTATAGCCTTGGTCAATGCCCTCCCTCCAAAGCAACCAGAACAAACCTAAATGCTGCCTTGTGGGGCTGCGATGAGGATTAAATGAGATATGTACAAGAGTTGCTTAGCATAATAGGAATGGCTCTGCAAACATCAGCAATGATTATTATAGACGTGCACAGCCTTTGGTCTGAATTCTGCATCTTGGAGCTCACACAAGTTGTAATCTTAGCACAATGCCTGGCACATAGGAAGGACTCAAAAAAATGTCAGCGACTATTATTACATAACATGTATACCCTCTGGTTTGAATTCTGCATCCTGGAGGTTCATTAAGTGTGATCTCTCAGTAAGGTCGTGTCAGGGATTCAGAGTTAAGCCACGTGAAGAGGCTGGTGCCAAGACCTGGCAGGGTCAGAACCACGACCCAGCAGCCCCCTTTCCCCTCCTCCTTGCAGAAGGACAATCTAGGCCTTTTCTTCCCGTTTCTCATACCTCCATAACCCTAATCATCTGGTCTGTCAACATCCTTCCAAAATGTAGCCCCCAATTTTTCCTAACTTTTCAGTTGTTACAATGTTACTACTAGAACTTTACAATATTCTTTTAAAAACAATTTCTAACTTGGAACCAAATAAATTAAAGTGTGGTACCCAAAATAGAACGTGAATGTCAGATGAGGCCGAGCTGGTCCAGGTGGATGGAGCTTCGATGATGTCTGAACATCAAACCTTGATTGGCGTGGCCCAAGCCCCCACCTTTGCTTTGCTGGCAGGCAGGCACTCCTCGCCTCTGGAGCACAATGGCAACTGAAATCCGTCTTGTTCACACTGTCAGACCTAGACTGTTCCATGTGCACTTGCATAGCCGTCACTTACTGGCTGGGTGGCCTTGGGAATGTCACTTAACCTCTCCAGCCTCAACTTTCATCATCTCCAAGATCACCAGGGCCACTTCTGACTCTCATGCTAAAGGGCAGGCTTCAAGGGTACCATTTCTAGGAGCCTTCTGACACAGTGCAAAGCTTTACACCCACAGCACTACAGGAAACCTCCTTCAGGCAGGTCAGCCTACTGACCCTATACAGTCGTCCCTCAGTATCCACGGGGGGTTGGCTCCAGAACCCACTGTGGGTACCAAAATCCATGGATGCTCAAGTCCCAGACTCAGCCCTCCAAATCCGCAGCTTCCACATCTATGGATTCAACCAACCGGAGATGGAAAACACAGGACACCATCTGTGGTTGGTTGAATCCATGGACATGGAACCCACATCTATGGAAGGCCCACTGTACTCCTTATAAGCTGGATGGTCACCCATGCTGGCTCATTGCTCCCCGCCTGGGGCCTTTAGGAATCATGCCTTTATCCAAGTGCTGCAAAGATGCAGAACGTGCCTTCCTCCACCCAGATCCACCAGCAAGATGAGGGCAGAGGTGGTACAGACACGACAGATGACTTCAGCCTCTTCCATCTCCACCAACCCTCCCAGACTACCCTCAAATAACAGGTAACTTAAATGAACTGGATGCTTGTCACACTCTCAAATCCCCCTTGCCCCCCCTTCCAAGGAGAAAGCCTCACCAGACCCCTTCTACATCGAATTTCAGGGGCCCCCTCTGCTTTGAGCAGTGGCTGATGAATTGACTCTGAAGCCATACATACAGCTGTACCCCCTCCAGTTCCTATTTCCGCATCTCTCCACGAGGATTTTCACTGATGCATTAGACGCCGGCAGCCCATGAAGAAGACATCACCAGTGCTTGGCCAAATGCTTTGTCGAGAGGCCTCAGGCACTCCCCGACCTGGCAGTCGGCTACCTACCAGAACAGGAAAGGCCAGCCTGGCATGTCTTGTTCTGAAAAAAAAAAAAAGTGTCTATCACCTTGACCCAGACTGGGCTCTATACCTGCTCACAAAACAGCTGCTTAGTCATGCTTTTGGAAAGTTTCTTGGAAATGGAGCCCAAGCTCACCAGACTATGGTTTCTAGAATTCACTTTTTCCTAACTTCTTAAAAGCAGGGACAATCTCCCCAACCCCCAACCCAGTCTTCAGGAGCCTGGCTCTCCCTTTAAAGCTCCTTAAATTGACCAACAATGATGGATGACCAGGTCCCCAAGTGCCCAGGATGAGACGGGGTAGCCTCATTGAAAGCAGCTGGGAAAAAAAAAAAAAGAGGGGTGTCTTCCCTGGCTGTCCAGCGACTGGGACCCTGGGCTTCCACTGCAGGGGGCACGGGTTCACAGTTCAATCCCTGGTCCAGGAATTAAGATCCTGCAGGCCGCAAAGTGTGGCCAAAAGAAAAAAAAAAGAAAGCAGCCGGTGCTCTCTGGCCGTCTCCAATCCAATCTCTGCCTCAGTTCTCTTACTCCTGGTTGGGGCACCCTTGCTGCCCAGGGACCTAACAGAACAGAGAGGCCACGTGAGCTGGCGCCCTGCTCCCCTCCACCCCCGGGGCTCCCCGCTGCACTGCCTTGGCCGAGCTGCAGCTTACGGTGCCCTTGCTCTTCTAGCTCTGAACAAATCCTCAAGAGCCCTTTCAATGCCTGTCCCATTTTTTGAAGCTGTTAGCCCCCCTGACCCAGTTCTAACAGGTTGATGTGCGTTCCCTCTCACCCTGGGTTACAGGCCTCCTATCTCCATTTTTTCGCAGAAGTCCTCCAAAACCTGAACTCAGACCTGTGGGTTTTCTCTGCAGACACACTAATTTCTGTAAAGGTCTCATGCAGCCCTTTGCTTCCTCATCATGAGCATTCCCAGGTGTGGTTAAAAACTGGCCCCCAGGACTTCCCTGGCGGCGCAGTAGTTAAGAATCTGCCTGCCAATGCAGGGGACACGGGTTCGAGCCCTGGTCCAGGAAGATCCCACATGCCGCGGAGCAACTAAGCCCATGAGCCACAACTGCTGAAGCCCACGTACCACAACTACGGAAGCCCACGTGCCTAGAGCCCGTGCTCCGCAGCAAGAGAAGCCACTGCAGTGAGAAGCCCGCGCACCGCAACGAAGACCCAACGCAGCCAAAAATAAATTAATTAATTACAAAAAACAACAAAAAAGTTGCCCCCAAAGTCTCTACTGAGGCCAGTGGGACTCCACCGGTCCACACAGCAGAAGCACCTGGGAAGCATTTAAAAATTCCTAATGCCAGGCCCCAGCCCCACAGATTCTGGTTGGGCTTCTCTGGGGTGGGGTCCAGGCCTCAAATCCTCAAGAGCTCTCCAGGTGACTCTCACAGGCAGCCAGAGCTGGGACCCGCAGCCTGTGACCGGACCACGAGCTCAGACACTAGTGTGTATTGGGATTACTTGGGGCACACAGAGACCCCGCTGGGTGGGTAGGGCAGGTCCGGAGCCTTTGTCTCCCACCAAGGTCTCCAAGTGACACTGGTAATGACTAAAATTTGAGAACCACCAGACTGTCTGGAAAACTGGACATCAGACACAGTTTAAAAATGGGGTTTGGCCAACTGGGCTTTTTCCTTGGAAACTCCCGGACTGCTTCCCTGTGGTTAAAAATCACCCAGACAGAACTGTCACACCAAGCTGCGTGTAAGTAGAGCCTGCCGGTCAGGAGGCATCTTTGAGGGGAAAGTAATACTATTGCTGAAGGGAAAAACAGCACATACACACACACACACACTCCCCTTTTCTTGCAGCAAAACCTGTACAAACTTGTCTGCCCATCCCTGAAAGAAACTGCCACCCTGACAGTCTTGTGTGTATGCATGCGTTGACTGTGCCTGACTTTCCAGAAAGGTGCACTTGCCTCTTGGTCACTGAGTTTCCTACTGGCATAAACGCTGCTATAGTCAAGCAGGGTTTCTCAAATGTTGTTCACTTTTGGCATATACCACCAGTGCTATTATTTATTTGATTTTCTTTTATTAAATCTATTCACTTTTAAAAAAATTACTGCCCCCCCTAGAAAATACCAGATCAGTCAGCATCTGATGCTTCCTGCTTACAGAAAAATGAAAACACACCTGGGCTTTTAAAACTTTCTGAACAGAAGCTGAAATTCAGGGCAGGCCTGGGTGGCCGCGTCCAGCGTTCTCAACCTTTAGAAGATGACCCGGCGTGCCTGTGGCTACCAGCACACTCACCAGCCCCACTGACAGCTACGCTCCCGACCTCCACCCTGCTAGCCCCTCAGTATTCCTCTAAGACATTTTTCATCTTCACTCAGTGGGAAAGGCTATCAAAAGTAAAAGGTACCCAAGTTTGGCTGGGGGTTGGGAATGCTGAGGGCCACTGACTCATCTGAAATAGCATGAAGGGCTTAATCATTAATCTCAGGTCCCCCAAGCCTCGCGTGCTGGTTACCATGGCACCCACAAGGTCTCCACCTGAATTCCTGCTCTCGGGCCCTGTCAGCCAGAGGCCCAGCTGGGCAGCACCCAAACCATGCCGGGGCCCTCCCCTCCATCCAGGGGGACAAGGAAGGAGGACCAGGAAATCTGGCTGTGACAGATTTAAATCCAGCAGAATCAGCCACAAGCCTCAACAAAACAGAGAAAGAAGGCATCAGGTTTTCTTATTTTGGGAGAAATTGGGGTTTCATTAACCAGAAGTATCTCTTATATGTATCCTTCTCCCCCCCACATCTTATTAAACAGAATTGGAGACAAACAAAAGCATCATGGCTGTCTCTTTCCAGTCATATCTGGGTGGTTAGAGATGAGGCATCCCCTTGGACAAACCTAAAACACCACCCTTGGGCCTCAGTCTCTTGCTCAGGATAAGACTTGTTCATGCTACAGGCCCACCCTGAGAGCAAAATGCAAAGCCTGACCACTGGTCCATGAGGTCCCCGTAAGCCAGAGCCTGGGGCTCCTCACAGGACAGTGCGCAGAGCCCAGAAGGCTCCAGAAACATTTACTATCTGCCCACATAAGACCCAGCCATAAATTAGCCTTACAGGCAACGGTATCCCATTCCAAAAAGGACACATTTTTCCAAACTCTTCCCTCTGGGCTTCCAGGGGCAACACAGGGAAACAAAATTTCACCAACCATAATGGGCGAATATGAGCCCACCTGAAAAAATAAGATGATTCTAGGGACTTCCCTGGCGGTCCAGTGGTTAAGACTCCACGTTTCCAATGCAAGGGGTGCCGATTCAATCCCTGGTAGGGGAACTAAGATCCCACATGCCGTGCGGTGCGGCCAAAAAAAGTATAAAAAATAAATAAATAAATAAATAAGATGATTCTAGGCTTTGAAGAGAATGTCTGTGCCTGATCGGTGTCAGACAGCTCCAAGAAAACCGAACCGACTGCAGCCCCGCCATCAACTCAGTTTCCACGGGGATCGCATGATCGACGAAGCAATGAATGCTCTGTGAGAACTGGCCCTGTTATTCTGAAGTCACACTGATTAAAATACCCACTTGGCAGTCATGTGTTACCTGGTGGAGGCAGTCTTACTGGACAGCATTGTTCATAGGATTTCAGAGCTAGAAGGGTCGTTAGAAATAATCACCAAGGGACTTCCCTGGTGGCGCAGTGGTTAAGAATCCGCCTGCCAATGCAGGGGACACGGGTTCGAGCCCTGGTCCCTAAAGATCCCACATGCCGCGGAGCAACTAAGCCCGTGTGCCACAACTAGTGAGCCTGTGCTCTAGAGCCCGTAAGCCACAACTACTGAAGCCCGCGCACCTAGAGCCCGTGCTCCGCAACAAGAGAAGCCACCGCGATGAGAAGCCACCGCGATGAGAAGCCCGCGCGCTGCAACGAAGAGTAGCCCCCACTCGCCGCAACTAGAGAAAGCCCATGCGCAGCAACGAAGACCCAACGCAGCCAAACATTAAATACATTTATTATTAAAAAAAAAAATGAAAGAAAGAATCACCAAGCCGCCCTCTCATTGCCCATCTCTACCCTTGAGGGCAGAGAAGGGGGCTGTGTCCCAGGGAGACCAAGGAACCAGGCCTAAGTCATCATCCAGGTAGACACGAGGCCCCACGTCCTCGAACTCCTGGTCCAGGCTGACTGCTGCACCTCACCCACTCTGTGTGAGGGGCTCCCTGGCCTCCTGAGTTAGATACACAGACACATATAGACTGTTTTTCTACCAACGAGACACTGGATAAGGCCAGGGGAGTAAGAGACCTGGGCGGGGGCAGGTCGGCGGGGGTAAGAGGATCGGCCCCTGATTACACCCCATCCTCTCCGCCTCTAAGCTGCGCATTCTTTTCAAAAGGCCAGAAGCTTCTGCTCTGCTGAGACCAAGCTCCCGGCAGACACCTTCTCCAAAACCAAGCTCAGCTTTTCCAACTTCTTTCCCTGCCCCACAGATAAAGGAAACAACTAGGCCTCCCCAACTTGGAGACAACTCACAACTGTGCCGCTCACTCCCTGCCGGCCACCCGCTTACCCGCGGCGCCCTCCTCGGTCCCGCTCTGCCTGGAGCTCCTTCCCTCTGTCCCTCCTGCTGCCGTGCCTGGGCAGGATCACCTGGGGCACCTGCTCATGGGCTGGGCCCAGGGACACTGCCAGGGCCGCCTCCCAGGAGCAGGGAGCCACCCAGCAGGCCACACTGAGTCAGCAGCCAGGGTCCAAAATTGGCTTCCTGGATGACCTGGAAGGGACACCGCCCACTGGTGCGCGCAGGGCAGTCTCCATAACGAGGCCATCGACCTCGAGAGAGAACAGCTCCATCAGGATTTGTTATCCACTCAGCTTTTAAACAGCACGCAAATGCCAGAAATCTCCTTCCCGCTCTTGATTGCTTTTTAAATGTAAATCAAAGGCACTCCGGAATCTAATCTATTGGTCCCTGAACAGGTCTCTAAGAAAACATTAACCCTGTAGAGTCGAGGCCGGCTGGACACGTGGCAATCCCAGGTCCAGTTAAGGCTGCTGACCAGGCACAGCGACCCCAGGCAGGTGAAACCCATCCCTCTCACTCATTTTTTTAACACTTGGGATAGATGCGTTCTGTTAACCTCACTCAGAGGCGGGCGTCCAAATTACTGCCACCTGCCTTTGCCTTCCCTTCCTCCCTTCCCACAGGCCTACGTACCTGGACAGCCAGGCAAATGTGCTGTCTACATCCCTCATCCCCACCAGCCCACCTCCCCAGGAATGATTCTCTATACTCCCCACATAACCCCCGTGGCAATTTCACTCTCAAAATGTAGGTCTTTGTTTGAGGGCCTTAAAAAAAAAAATCCCTACTTGTTCGGGGTAGCTCTTTGTACCCCACCGCACAGTCAGACAGAGGAGGGGGAAAGGGAGCATGGCTTCCACTTCACAGAGACCCATGAGCGCTTCCGGGCCGCTGCTCCAAACCCTGGCAGACATCAAAGGCTGAGACTGACGGCAGCCGCCTCGAATGGTGGGGACAAAACCAAACCTCCCCAAGAACCCCAAGTTTCGCCTCGGCCAGGCAACAGAAGAGGCGGTGAGAGCCCCCGTCCATGGTACCCAGAATGGGACCCTCAGGTGTCCCAAATTAAAGGGCAAAAATTCAACAGGCAACAATCTTGGCTGAAGCAGGGGCTGCTTTGCTTTTTAACTGTCCCAGCAGCAGCAGGCAAAAGTCTTCAACCCTGCTACTGAATACACCCAGTGCAACTTACAATGCTCTGGAGATCCCATTATTTCCTATACAGTGCCCCTCCCTCACCCTGTACCCCATAATTACAGAGAGTTGAGGGTTGGGATTTTTTATGATGCTGCTTTTTAAGTGCATGACAACACAGAAGGAAGGGTTATTTAAATCTGAGTTAGAGGGGAAAAAAAACAGCATTGTGAACAGGGCAAATTAAGAACACATTTCTCTGGGGTTTAGGGAATTCAAGGTCACTTGCAAATAAACAAGACAAAACTGAATCATCTGGCCCATGTGGGACACGGGCTCCACCACCGCAGGGTCTGACAAGCCAGAAGCACTGCATGGAGCTGATCGTTAACATCTGTGATTAGAAAGTCTACCACCGGGCTTCCCTGGTGGCGCAGTGGTTGAGAATCCGCCTGCCAATGCAGGGGACACGGGTTCGAGCCCTGGTCTGGGAAGATCCCACATGCCGCGGAGTGACTAGGCCCGTGAGCCACAATTGCTGAGCCTGCGCGTCTGGAGCCTGTGCTCCGCAACAAGAGAGGCCGCAATAGTGAGAGGCCCGCGCACCACGATGAGGAGTGGCCCCCGCTCGCCGCAACTAGAGAAAGCCCTAGCACAGAAACGAAGACCCAACACAGCCATAAATAAATAACAAAAGAAAATCTACCACCTTAAGGGATTCAAGGGCATGACTTCCCGTCTGACAGTCCAAGAGCTTTTTCTTGATCCCCTAATGCACCCCCTGTTCTGAAAAGCACACATAATGGTTAAGGACGAGGACTCTAAGATCTGAAAGATATGGCTCCATTCCCAGCCTCACCATTTTACTGACTGTGTGACCTTGGGTACATCAGTTAACTTCCCAGGGCGTCAATTTGTTTATTTACAAAATGGGGATAATATTCCTTATTACTTCACAGGGTTTCACGAAGATTAAAGGTGATCAGAGTCATCATGTGCATTGCACACAGTAGATGCCCAATGGGAACCATAATCAGAGTGATGGAGGAACACACGTTGCTTTGGGAAAGGTTAGTGAGGCCAATGCTTTCTATGAAGTGGCATCTATAAAGCAAGACAATGCCCACCCCACCCCCCATGGAATATATTTTCCAGCTAAGAGAAAAAGCAGGGTTGAGAATGCCAAGTGCTAAGTGCATAATACCATTTAATGAGCACCCACCACGTGCCAGGAATTTAACCATATTTTCACAAATCCACATCATCCTGCAAGGCAAGTACTGTTAGCTCTATTTTTCAGGTGGGGAACTCAGGCTCAAAACGTGTCCCACCTCCTCCCGATTCCAGGCCAGTCTCAGTGCAGACATGGCTGCTCAGGATCCGCCTGGCAGATCCACTAAAGCGCGGTGCCTCAACTTCAGGGCCTTTTGTCCAGATCATGACACTCTCCCTGCAAACGACATGTACAGCACATTACTCGCTGAATGTTCTAGAGCTATGAGAGATCATAGGAGTGTTAGAAATTCAGCCCAAGGGAGGAGAAGTGGCTTGTCCAAGGTTACATGATGGGTCAGAGGAAGGCTCAGTGTTCGGCTACAGGTCCAGTGACTCTGGAGAAGGAGCTGGCCAATGGACGCCAGATGGGTCCTAGGGTAGTAAGCCGGCACCAGGAACAAGCAGGCGTAGCTCTGAACAGATCTCGGAGCAATGCAAAGGTGAGCTAAACTGACCCCTCCCTCCTCAGACTAACAGTAAAGCAAAGCGTGCCTGCCGTGTGCTGGGCCAGCTGTCTTCAGCTTGGTTCACCTCTGAACCACGGCCTCAAGATTATCAGTGTTTAAAATTACCTTCCTAGATGCTTCATGAAATTCTCTTTTGAGGCCACCCCCTCCTTGCTGTTGCACGTGAGGAGTCTCTCCTCTCCTCCCAACTACCACGCATCTGCTTGTCTGTACCACCTGTCTCCAGCAAAGGAGTTTCATCAGGTGGCTGACCCCCGTGAATAATTGAAGGTAATCCCCTAGCCTGGGCGAGGCCTACTGAGAGAAGGGTGGCTTGTTAAATTAGGCATGGTGGGGAGGCAATGCCAGCAGCTTCACAACTGCTTCCTCAACAGATGGCGAGCAGAGTGCATCAGGAACGCAGCCCACAGAGCCAGCCTGCCGAGGGGAAAAACAAGGCAGGAGCCAGGGGCCCCCGTTCAGCAGGCCAGCTTTCGTAGCATCAGAGCCCGCACCTGCAGCCCAGCTCCTCCTGCAAAGACCTGTGTGATGCTGGGCAAACCCACCACCTAGCATGGAGCTGTTTTCTTACCTCCAAGGTGACCTCTTTTTAATTCTGAGGAAGACACCAACTACAAAGCAAACTTACCCAAAGTACTAGTCTTCTGGGGGACCGGGAAGAGCTCCATAAAGTAAGAAATACCAGCCTCCCCTTCATCCCCTGAATGTCAGGTTCACAGTTTGGTGGGTACCCTTCCCAGTTGGCTCCTATACCAGTGAATGATGGGGTTCTCATGCACCTGTGTGTATCTATAGCTAGAGGTATAAATACATACACACATGCTTTTAAAAACTAGGAATACACCAGATATATCGTTCTGCATCTGATGTTTTTTACACTTAATATGTCATGAAACTCTTTCCGAGACAATCTATTTTACAGTTACATAGGATTTCATAATTGATTCACTCTTTCCCTTACTACTAGACTTAGGCGTCTCTAAACTTTTACTTGTAATCACAGTGCTACTTTGAACAGCCTTGTGCATATACCTGTATGTGTATAGGCCATGGTTTCTATAGGTGTCAGATTCCCAGGACTTGGATTGCTGAAGCCTGAGGAATTTTCAGTTTTAATAAGTACTGTCAAAGTACCATCCAAAAAGGTAGTACCAATGTGCACAACTTGATTATGTCCAAGAGTTGCAAGCCACTCCCTGGATCACAGGAAAGAGGCTCAGGGGCCCAGAAGAAAGACCCCGGGGCCTCTGCTGCCCACCTTCCACCACCCCCATCCCACCCGTTCAACCACTACCACTCCATTCCATTTTCTTTATAAATTGGCTTTCCACAGAAGATTTCACTAGGGAAAGAAAGGAGGATTGCTTTGCCTGAAATGTTTGAAAACCACCTAAAAGATATTCATAACTGCTAACACTGATGCAGCATTTACTATGTGCTGAATGCTTTACAAGGAAAACCTCATTTAAGGCTTCAACAGCCCCATTTTATGGATGTGGAAACTGAGGAAAAGATTTTTATAAGGTCCCTCCAGTGTGCTGACAAGAGGTGGAGCCTGGACAGACCTAGGTGACCGGATTCTGGAATCCACACACCTGATCAGTACTTTTACTACCTTCCAGAGAGGGGACTGAACACACAGACGCACACGGACCCACAAATACAAATGTGCTTCCAGAACAATGCCTATTGGCCTCTTTGAACCAACTTTATTTGAGAAGCTTCTGGGTCGTCACCTTTCTGCCCAGGGAACGGTGTCACTGAGAAGGTGCCTGCACCTCCTCTTCTCCCTGAGGACACTGCCACCTCCCAGCCCCTCGCCCCCCAAACCCAAAGGCCATCATCATCCATATTCCTGACTCTCTGGGGCCTCCTCCTGGGCAGGTCTGCCCTCCCCGTTTCACGGCCGCACACCCTGAAGAAGGAGGAAGTAAAGAGACCAGGGGCAGAAGATCCGCTCAACAGGAGAGAGAAGCAGCAGAAAGGAACCAAGGCCTGCTACCCCCAATTCAGTGACCTCTGACCTTAGCATCTACTACCCCTCAATTTCTACGCTGTGGCCCGTCCACATTCAGAACTGGGAGAGAAAGGAAAGGAGAGCCAGAACGTTTGCACGTGTGGATGGCAGCACGCGCTCACTTACCAGGAATTTTGGTCCAAAGGGGGAGGTGTGGGGATGCAGAAAAAGGAAAAAGAGCAAAAAGGGAGAGAGAAATGGGAAAGAAGAAAGGAGGGAGAGGCAGATGGAGCAGGAAAGGGCAAAGGATCGCCTCAAGAACACAAGTGGCCTGGCCTTGAACCCCCAAACCAGCTCCCCTGCTTCATTCCCATCTGCAGAAAGATAGAGAAAAGCA
Organism: Balaenoptera borealis; assembly: GCF_965194805.1. NCBI lineage: Eukaryota > Metazoa > Chordata > Mammalia > Artiodactyla > Balaenopteridae > Balaenoptera > Balaenoptera borealis. Next base: position 44,498,291 of record NC_138879.1, on the reverse strand, counting down.
GAAGCGCAGACCCTGGCCCCTCGCAGCGACTTTGCCTAATCAAAAGAAAAGGAACTTTTCTGCTTGGGGAGAAGCCTGCAGATGAGTTCTCATCAGCACACTTCTCCAGCGCCCGTGGCAGCCGCCAGCGGGGGGGTCCCGTGCTCTCCCAGAGACCCGGCCCCGAGGCGCTTCTGGGAAAGCGTGGCAGCAGACAGGCAACGCTGGCTCCTGGAAGGCGCAGGGAGAGGGACACAGCCCATCCAGGTGTGACGAGACCAGAGCCATCCACGCAGCGCTTCCCTGCTTTGAGTATTTCCATGTTGTTTTGTAAACGAGTGACAGGTCAGGGAGGCTGACGCAATTGGACCTCTTACAGCATATTTTGATTAATGTCAGTTCCTGGAAGCCAGAAGAATTATTGCAGCATTGTTGGTAATGGCAAAAGATTGGAAACACCCTGAATATCCATCAAGAGGGATTGTTAAACAAATAAAATAAAATAATGGCACATCCATATAGAAGGAATGTTATACAGCTATTAAAAAGAAGAAGATAGGGACTTCCCTGGTGGTCCAGCAATACCCCAGATAAAATAAGTAAAAAAAAAAAAAAAAAAGGTACAGAAGAACATAAATAGCACGCTTATTTGAGTGAATGGGATGAGGAACACAGTAAATGGAATGATTCCCACCTAAGGCACTGGGAATGCTCTATTTCTCAACCAGAGTGGTGGGTACACAGGTGTTCGTTCATTCTTGAGACCGTACATACATTGTGTACATGTTTTTGGATGTATGCTGTTTCAAAACTAAAAATTTTAAAGGTGGGAACATGTGTTTACACTTATGGGTGCATATGCACCGAAAATCTCTAAAAACTTCAAAGTGAATGCCTCTGAGAAGGGAAACTGGGGGTGAGGGAGCCAGTGGGGTAGGGCACAAGGGAGGTTTACTTTGACTCTCTATCCTTTTATAACTTTTCAGTATCTTTTACCACAGGCATGAACTGCCTATCAAAAAAAAAAAAAAACCCATACCAGTCACTGGCAATTCTCCAGGGTGTTTCAGCATCACAGATCGGGAAAGTACCCAAGGGGCCAGTTTCCCCATTTTACAGCTGAAGAAGCTGCAACTCAGAAGCTCAGAGCTCCGGTCCACGGTCACACAGCATGGGAGTGCCAGACTCAGGAAGCCAAGCCAAGTCTCCAGGTGCAGGTCAGTGTTCTCCACCCCTGCTCTCTCAGCCAGGGGCTCCCAGGCTGCTCCAACCCAAGGACCACCTGCCTGGCCTGGTCACACCCTCCTGCAGCCCCTTCCCCACCTCAGTCACAGACAGGGCAGGGAGGATCAGGGGAGGGGTCTGGGATGGAAGCGATGGACACAGTCAAGGTGGGAGCCTCCAGCTCTGGAGCCTCCCGACCCCGTGTCCCCTAGGCCGCTGCCTGCAGCCTGTGGGCACACAGACGGGCAGGCTTCCAGGCTCCCATCCCCCGTCCTGACACTCTAGGCACTGTCAGCTGCATGGCCTCGCCCGTGTCTTCAGCAGTCAACCTCCTGGAAAACCACCCCCCCAGCAAAGCCGCTGGGGGAGTTCCACATTCTGGCCACTTTGCAGTCATAACCGCATCTGGAGGGAAAAAGCACTTACCCTGATGTCTTCATGCCAGCAGCCAGGCACCAGACCGACCAGCTCAACAGCCTTAGATCCCAGACCCAAGCCAGCGGTGGACACCAGGAGCCAAACCAGACGCTGGTTGTAAAACTACCACCCTTGTCAGTGTGTTTACATTGAAGGAAATCTTAAGGGCTGTGCGGAAGAATCATAAAACCTCAGAGCCAGGGGGAGTTAAGAAAACTGGATCCTAAAATCCACCATGCCTGCTTCACTTATTGAAGGCCAGAAACAACTCCAACCAAACTTTAATACTTCCTTATTTAACAAATGCTAACAAACCTGAGTTCACATATTCTGTTCCACAAATAGTTCCCCACCGCGAGCCAGGCACGCCGGGAGCACGGAAGGTAATTAGAACAGCTAACAACCCGAGCACGTTTACTCCGTAGCTTAATGTACATACCCGGCATGCTGCTAAACTCTTTGCACACAGGGCCTCGTTTAGCCCTCACGGAGGTTCTGTGGGGGAGTCTGTTGTCAGCCCATTTTACTGAGGAGGAAGTCAAGGCTTTGCGGGGGAGTAACTTGTCCAAGGTCTCAGAGCTAGCAAATGGCAAACTGAGGTCTGGAGGCTCCAAAGCCCATTCACCACGCACTGAGTGAGACACAGCCCTGTCCACAGGAGCGACCCCTAGAGCAGGTGGGGATGGGGTAGGGATGGGGGTATCTGGGCTTTTCCTCTAAATCTCCTCTTCCTGTAAGGGGGCAACCAGGCCTGTTACTTCCTGCTCCCTCCGCACCTCAGAAGCGGGAGAATCTCCCCAGGAGCTCCAAATAAATCAAGAGCCCAGGATCCACCCAAGAAGTTTCCCTCTCTGCTTCAGCTCCAGACCAAGGGCCCCGGTGACCCACATGCTGACACCAAGCCAGGGTGACAGCCTGGGCCAGGAGGGTTCACGCAAGAAGAGACTCGGCACACTCACCCCCACTGATGGAGAGCCAGCTCCTCAAGGGCCCAGAGGAGCCGTGGACCCTCTCCCCCCTCACCTTGCTGTGGAGGCCAAGCCAGCCCTTCCAGCAGGCAGGGGTGGTGCTATGGGGCTAGGAAAGTGGGCTGGCCATGGAAAGCAGGTTCTAATCTAGGCTCTGCCACTAGCCCTCTTTGGGAAATTCTCTATCCTCTCTGGGATGTCTGCACATCTGTCAAAGTGGGGTAAACCCCTAAATCCCACAGGGAGGGGAGTATTATTAAAGGGACTTTGTCACATAAACTTCTTGAAAAATCTTGAGAACACGAGACATAGTTTACACATGCGAGGAACCACTGCCAGTACAGCAGGAGAAACAACTACACCATCTGGCATACATTAGGTGCTCAATAAATGTTTACCAAATAAATGAGAGGTATCAGTATTGTTATTATCACCCTCTGGAATCTGTGAACAGGATAGAACCCTCGGGGGCGGGGGAGGGGCGGCGGCTCCCCACAAAGACCTCCAACACTGGGACCGACCAGGACCGTCAGAAGGTCCAAACCTCCCTGCACTGTCTGCTTCCCATACCCGAAGGCTACCTTCTCTCCGTGAAGTAAAGTCCGCCCCATCTGCACCAGGCACTGGGGATGCAGGGAAGACACAATCCCTGACCCTCCCTCCGCCAACCAAGGAGTTCTCAATCTATAATTCCAGGCCAGAGGCCCCCCAGAGGGGGCTGCATGAAGGAAACAGAACTTTCTGTATCTCATCCTTTCAATTGTCTATTTTTGTAGATGTATTATTGTAATAGACATGCTATAATAGCACAGAGTATGTGCATATAGTTTGTACGTGAAAATACCTATGTTGGGAACCCATGATCAATATTTCTTTCCTGGTACGTATGCCAGAGCAAGTCTGGAGACCAGAGATCCAGCCAGGAAATGGGCCATGCCAATACAGCAAGGAAAGGGCAGGAGAGAAGTTTCCAGCATTCCTAGGGCAGGGGGCCACGAAGCAACAAAGACAAGGGAAGTCTCGAAAAGGAGCTGCTCAGGGCCCAGCACATTCCCTGTTGGGGAAGATAGGACAGGAAAGAGGAAACAGATGAGAGGGGCCATCAGAGACAAGGGGAATTCCGGGCATTCCAGGGAGAAGAGGCTGAAAGGCATGAAACAGTGAGGCACTCAGGGAGATCCCAGGTCAGTGTGCACTACGATTCCAGGGGTGGGGACAGGGAACAGACAGGAGGCTCAAGAGGCAGGCAATGCCATGCTGAAGAGGTGGGACTGGGTCCTGCAGGAAGGAGGAGTGGCCCCCAACCAAAGCAACAGTCCTCCTTCTGTCCGTCTGCTTATCAAGAGAAGGCCACTTGATTTGGTAACATTTTTGAGATCTATGCAGCAGGAAAGGTTGGTGCTTGGACAGCCCCAGGCAAGGAGCTGCCAAAGATGCTGGCCTCAGCAGAAGCACAGATCTGCTCCGGGCACAGGTGGACGCCCTTCAGGTCCAGACCCACAAGCCCTTGGAGGGGGAGCCAGGCAGCTTGTCCCAGCCTCTGGGAGCAGCCACTGTCAACAGGCCCAGGAGGTAGATGTGGGTGGAGGCGCACCGGGAGAGGTGAGCAGATTCCCCGGCCCCCACCCATGTCTGCAGCCTTCAGTTTTCACTGGGGACCCCGAGAATCGAAGCCACTTGCTCTAAACGGGGCAAGAGGGCAAGGAGATACCAGACTACAATCCTGAGAGGCAATGCCAGCCAGGAGCGCTTGGGGGGAGCATCCTACTTCCTTCTCCACGACCTACTCACTGTAAAATCGGGGCTCTGAGGTAGGGTTTCTCGAGAAGCAGACTCGGAAATGGAGGTCTGCCTGCAGGGAGGCAGGTCGGGGCAGTTGGGCTCTGCATGAGGCGGCTGCAACAGAGGCCCCAGCCAGACCCGTGGGGAACTCGGGAACTCTGGAGCTGAACCATCGGAATTGTCCCAGATGGAGGCAAGGGGCCAGCCTCTGTAGCACATCTTTGGATGGGCGGCGGTACCCTGAGAGAGGACGCTCCCTTCGGCTGAAGGCAATTCCTGGGGAGGAACCGGACTATACGCCATCAGCAGCCATCACTCATGACCACTGGGATGCGGGAGTGAGCTCTGCGGGGGGGTTTGGGCAACACAGCCTTTTTGATGCATCTCAACCTTCGAAAATGGTTCCCTTAAGAAGAATTTCGCCTAAACCAGATCATTCCAATGATTTCAGAATGAAATGACACGTAAACTCACAGGGGAAAAGCACTTGTCTGTTATTTTTATGTCACTCATAACTGAGCTGATAGGATCTAACGTTCTCTTTCCTGGTTTTAGATTATTTTTAAGAACCCATCATTTCACTTCAAAGAACCCATCAACGAGCTGCTCTGTGAACTTTTCCATTTATCCCTCATCATTCTCAAGCTCCTAGTTCACACATTTGAAAAAAAAAAAACTATTTCTTGATCTGTAGGCTCAAGCCACATCATCTGAGCAGATATTTGTATTAAGTTGGGGACAAGGTCTGGGTAACCAAATGGTTAAAACTTTACAGTGGGCGTAAAACTAAAACATGAGAAATTTTTGTCACATTTAAAAGTACATGAAAATCCAACTAAAACATTTTTATATTTGTAACATGATTTCCCCTCCCCCATACATGAGAAATGCATGTTTACTGAAAAAAAAAAAAAAAAAGATGGGAAAGAAAAGAAAAGCACCAGGAAGAAATTAGGTTAATTATTATCCCACTATTCAGAGGGAAGCCACCCACCATTAACAAGCATGTGCACAGCCTTCTCTTTCCTTCACGTATTTCATTCTTAATAATTAATTTGAGTCATATTGTTTAGTAACCTGTTTTTTTCTGTTAATGGTATATTGTGAACGCTTTTTCAAGCAGTTATTCCTCACAGCAAGTTTTCGGTGTTATTAAAGGCCAACAGATCTAACTAAATGTACTCTGGTTTCACTTACACAATATCCCGAGATTGTATGTTTAGGATGATGGATGTTTTAAGTTATTTGTAATTCTTCATCAGTATATATAATGTTGCAATTAACATCCTTGGGGCCAAATTCTTTTAAAATCCTCATTGGTCCTTAACCCCAAATCCCTGTGCCTACACTCACAGAACTTTACTGAACTTGCATCTGAGGAACCTAAGTAACAGGTTCCTTGTGCCTGCAGCCTAGAGCAACCAGCCCAGAAGGAAGTGCCCGGCCCCTCTCGGCCTCAGCAACCCAGAGAGAGAGATGAGCCTTCTCTTTGCTGGTGTATGGCAGCAGGACCTCCTCCTGCAAACCCAGGAGGGGCTGAGGGGCCACACCACCCCAGGCCAGTGTCTCCCCGCCTGCTACCCACATGTACCCTGAGGCACCTGCGTACACAAATGAATCCTGGCTTTCCCCAGGTTTCCTTGGCATCCCATCTGACTTTTGACCTGCTTTATAGCCAAGTAGCATTAACGCAGCTCTGACTCAAAAAATTAGTTTTGTAGATTACAGATTTCCCAAGCTTCTGTTATCTTTTCTGCCTTTGCAGATAGTCTTTACTCCCACATCAGAGTTGTTCTTCTTTATCATCATCACCATCAGTGATATTTACACTTTCAACTATGCAGTTGACCTGTATTGTCACACTGAACCCTCAAAACCATTCTGAGAGAAATTACTGACCCCATTTGACAGACGAGAAAACTGAGGTTCAACATAAGGAATTCAATCAATGCACACAGGCAGCACTCAGGATCCAAACCAAATCAGCTTTGGCGATAAAATCTACAGTTTGGATGAGGCAGGAGGCTGAAGGTAAACCCTCACATGGGTGAGTTAGGGTGGGACGGGGTACACCAGCCGTGCAAATGCTCGTGGCCTCAGTGCATCATGCTGCCGGTTACCAGGGAGCCAGTCAGGAGGATGGTGGCCACACAGGCCCCAACCACGTGGACAGCAAAGCATGAGGCTGATCCAAGATTGAGGGGCCCCAGGACATAGGTAGTATCATGTATACCAAGTGCAGCGTGCTTTCATTGGCTAACATAAGCTGCATATGTGCTATGAACTTACATTATAATCTCTATTAGTTTGGTCCATGAGACATAGCATTAGAGTTGAAAGGGATCTCAGAGGAAATCAGCCAGTCCAAGTCCCTCAGTCACACACATGAAGAAACTGAGTCTCAAGGATGCTAGATCACAAAGCCAGTAATGGCAGACCCAGGTCTCCAGCCTCCCAGCTCAGTGGTCCAAGAAGTAACTCACAGCAGCACATTGAACACAAAATGTGTGAGAATTCCATTAAAGACCTCAAAAGAAAATATCTAGTTTAAGAAAAAACCTACTTGGATTTTAAACAAAACTGAGGGTCTAATCTACAGGACTTTGGTCAAGGATTCAGTCCAATACCTCTGGTATATTTGACCAAAATAAAACAAAACAAAAAAGCCAAGAGATATTATGTCCGCAACAACAGCTAAAGAGGTGATGAAAACTGTTTCAAAGCTTGTTTTGTTTTGTAAATCGACATCAGAGGATTAATACAAATGTAATCACAGAAGCCTGGGGCACACCCAGCATTAACCTGGTAGACACAAAAGAAGAACACACACACACACACACACACACACACACTAAGAGATGATTCGAGTCCTTGACTGGTGGTACAACGACTCCAATTTTCTAAAACTGGAAAATTACTCAAGGGATCCTACTGGGCTCTGATGGCCGAACTGCACTAGGCTTTGGCAGTTTTCTTTATAACTTACTTTGTTCTTTCTTTCATTCATTTGAATACTATGATTCCAGTCTACTTTATTTAGGTATTAGGATACATCAGTGAATAAAGCAGATAAAAGTCCCTACTCTTCTGGAACTTTCGTTCTAGACAGGGGAGACAGCAATCAACAGGTAAAACCACACAGTGTGTGTGGATGGGGAAAATGAAATTGGGCAGGGGACAGACAGATGGGAGGGTGGTCAGAGAAGACCTCACTCACTCGGGGCGGGGGGCGGGGGGAAGCGTGCCCTATGGGCAACTGAGGAAGAGCATTCCAAGAGGGACAAAGGCTGCAGGGCAACGCTGGATGTGCCTGGCGTGTTCAAGGAACACAAAGGAGGCCAATGGGGCTGGGGCAGAGAGAGCGATGGGAGGAAGGATAGAAACCAGGACCTTGACTTTGGCTTTTACACCAAGTAGAAGTGGACAGTCTCTGGAGGGGTCTCAGCAGAGGGCTGACAAGAGCTGACTTAAACATCTTTTAAAGGAATCTTTTATCATTAAATCTTTCCCTGAACTTCACACCAAGGTCTTATTTATGTTGAGACCTACCCGCACACAGGTGCACACGTGTGCACGCACGCACACACACACACACACACACGCACACCAAGGAAGGCAAAGAGGCTCCCAGTCTCTGGATGCCTCTCCGCGACACCCTCCAAGCCTGCCTGCACGGCCAGTGTCCTACAGAGAATGTCGCCGGACCCTGATGCTCCCAGCGGCACAGCTCACCCCAAACGCCGGCAGTTGCCCCACATCTGGCGGCCGGCTGCGCCGTGTGGCTGCCCCCTCCGTCGCACAGTGACCCTCACACCCCGACGGCGCGGGGCTCTCACCGCACCTGCGCTTGCAGAGGCCTCGGAAACCAGGGTTGCCATTCTCTCCCGGGCTTGCAGCTCACGTCCCCCTGAAGCCCTTCCTCCTTCGAGCGGAACCCAGCAGGAGAAGCCCCAGCAGAGGCCTGGGGCGACCCCCTTTGCAGGGAAGCCCGAGGACAGGGCGTTTGTGAGGGAAAGGAGGGGGTCTGAACAGGGAAAGCCGGGTGAGGACCAGCGCGGCTCAGAACAGCCATCTCTGTCACCTGCACTCAGAGAGGGCCGTTCTGACCTCGCCACACCTGCCTCAGGAGGGGCGGAGACAGAGCACAGAGAGGTGGGTGGATCGGGCAGAGAGAAACCAGCCATCCACTCATCCTGTCCCCATGGATGCAGGCTCTGGGGAACTCAGGCCAGTGTGAGGGGCCCTTGCCCTCCAGGATGGGGGAGGGACGTCTGCTGAGCACCTGCCGTACCCCGCGTCTTAGGGCATTGATCTCACTCTCGTCACCCTGGGAATGACCCCATAATGTTCTCATCTCCCACGTTAGGAAATGGCTCCCTGAAGGCGAGGGGACCCGTCCAGGGTCACAGAGTGACAACACAGTCGGGACTCGGGTCTGGCTCTCCCAAGACTCTCCCGCCCCCCCATGCACCTAATCTCCCTGGAGAGATAACCCCCATCCACGCTACCAGCAGAACCCCATGACGGGGCGGAGAAGGGCGGGGAGGTTGGTGGCCTTCGGTCTGGAACCTGAAGCCACAGAGAAGGGTAAGAACCCAAACCCCCAGCTGAGGGGCTCTCCTTACTCTCATGCATGACAATAACATAAGAGCAGGCAACAACGATGGCTCGCTTTTATCAAGCGCTTACTGTGGGCAAAGCTCCGCTCCACGCACTTTACGTGACGATACATTTAATCCTCGCAGCAGCCCTCACAGGGTCTTCTTATTGTCCCCACGGAACAGGTGGGGACACTGACACCCAGAAAAGCAAAATAACTCGCCCACAGTTAGAAACAGTCCATGGCACAGGCATGATCCAAACCCAGGCTGTCTGATCCCAGAGGCCATATTCCCATCTCCTGCACTAGACGGCCTTTTCCATTGATTCACATTATTTCTCTAGGAATGTTGTGAGGTTAATTTAGCGCCGATCACAATACACCCTCATTAATTCCTCAGCACTTACTCTGTGCCAAGCACTGTATGAGGTCCCGAAGCTTCTGGAAAAAGAGGTCACGCAGTCTTTGTCCTTAAAGAGACAGGAAATCCTTCCTTTAAAGCAAAAGCGCGCTACTCACCCTTCTTGCAGAACCGGAGGCTGTCCCAGAGCATTTGGTGTGGCAAGCGGAGGGGCTGGCTAGCAGAGAGGTGAGGGCATTCCGGGAGGGATGGGCGGGGAGGGGGAGGGGGAGGCAGAGGGGTGTCCTGGTGGCCTTTTTTTTATATATAAAGTTATTTATTTATTTATCTTTGGCTGTGTTGGGTCTTCGTTGCTGCGCGTGGGCTTTCTCTGGTTGCGGCAAGCAGGGGCTACTCTTCGTTGCGGTGCGCGGGCTTCTCATTGCGGTGGCTTCTCTTGTTGCGGAGCACGGGCTCTAGGCGCGCAGGCTTCAGTAGTTGTGGCTCACGGGCTCTAGGCGCACGGGCTTCAGTAGTTGTGGCGCACAGGCTTAGTTGATCCGCGGTATGTGGGATCTTCCCACGGGACCAGGGACTGAACCCGTGTCCTCCGCACTGGCAGGCGGATTCTTAACCACTGCGCTGGTGGCATTTTTCACTGCATAGTCAGATTTGGCACTTCTCCCCAGATGAGTGTGCGGTGACACAGAAAACGCCAAGGCCTGGGCTCTGTAACCAGCTAGACCTCTGAACCCATGGGTGTGACCTCAGGAGGCTCACACACCTCTACTCACCTCTCTGGGCCTCAGTTCCCCCCATGAAGCAGAGGTGAGACCTACACCAACCCTGGGGGCCCTGCAAGGACTGGTGGATACGGCATGCTCGGTGCTGTCTGAGAGCCCAGAACAGACAGCGCTCAGTAAATGTTTGCTCCGGTCACAAATGTCCCCCTCACCACCACCATGATCCTCCAGACACCCAGAGGACTTTTCTCAGTGGGCGGGCGGTGAGGTCGTCAGTGGTTGTCAACATCGCCACCCGGGTCTCTCTGAGCCATCCACCGGCTTCCTGGGCAGCTTCACGGGCCGTGTTTGTGCTGAGTGTGTGGCACCCAGAAGATAAAGCCCACAGCTCGGGTTCTCCTTTCTGGGATGGTCCCTCACCCAGAGGGCCTCGCAGCCAGGACTGGGTGCTCCCTCGAAGGCTGGATCTCGACTTGGGATCAAGTCAGGCAGCCAAGATGTGGGGAGCCCTCCGGGTACCAGGCAGGCTCTGCTCCCACAAGGACTGCTTGCTAGAAATAGCACTTCTTCCCTCAGGAGGCATGGCAGCTCTGGAAACTTCTCTACTTCTCAGCCAACTCCAACACTAGCTGCACAAAGGCCCTGGGGGAGAAGCTGCAGGACCGAGTCTCATTTTTATTCCAGAAGGTGTGAGTTTTGCATCACAGCACGTGGCTAGCTTTTTTGATCCTGACCGCTGAGAAGGGAGGGGGCCGAGCCATCAGACTGTGACCCTGGGGACAGGGGTCTCTGGTATATGAGCACCAGCTCAGTGCCTCCAGTGTGGCAGGCACTCGTGGTTGAGAATCCGCCTGCCAATGCAGGGGACACGGGTTCGAGGCCTGGTCCGGGAAGATCCCACATGCCATGGAGCAACTAAGCCCGTGAGCCACAACTACTGAGCCCGTGCGCCACAACTACTGAGCCTGCGTCCTAGGGCCCATGCTCTGCAACAAGAGAAGCCACCTCAACGAGAAGCCCGCGCACCACAACGAAGAGTAACCCCGCTCTCCAAAACTAGAGAAAGCCTGCGCACAGCAACGAAGACCCAACGCGGCCAAAAATAAAATAAAATAAAATAAATAAATAAATAAATATTTTTTTAAAAAAGAGAAAATAATAACGATAATAATGGAATTTTTCCAAAAACAGTTCCACACACACACAACTCTTTTCTCTTCTAGTTTTTTCCATCTGCAGACATAGTTTTACATATTTACATAACTACAAAGGCTGCATTTGTAGTTCTGCACTCTTTATGTTTTCACTTAACGTAATATAAATATGGTCATGTTCCTACCCAGTCTTCATAATTAATGGCTGTGATTGCCTTAAGAAAGCTCCCTTGAAGGATGGACTGACTCCAGGAGTAGCTGTCGTCCTGGGGTTACAAATGAGCAAGGTAATACCAGGAGGTACAGGCGTGATCCACCACCACGGCTGCGCAGCAAATGCTGTGAAATGAATGACAGCAGCTCGCCTGCGTGATGACGTCCTTAATGGGTGGCAGGGCCACAGGGGGCCCCAGCCAGGGCCCTGCCACCCGCCCATGTGGTCAGAAGCAGTGCACCTTCAGTAAGTCAGCGACAGGGCTTTTGGTAGCAGGTGAGCGAGTAGCAACCCCCGAATGCCATTTTTTAATAAGAAATGAGAGTTGAGTTTCAAAATCCCTTTGGATTCTACTGGATGGAGGCTGGGCCCGTTGAGGAGCCCACATGTAGCCCTGGTACCTTTCACAACCTTCTGTTCTCATCATCCCCCCCCTTTCCCTGTTGCTCCTAGATGCCTGGCTCAAGGTCACCTGAGGGCTGCACCGCTTAGGTGTTTCACCCGGGGCACCTCTCGGCCTCACCCGGCCCCAGCACCGCAGGCAACTCCCTCCACCTCTGCACTTTCTGGACCTCAGTTTCCAAAACTCTTCCCCAAATACATCCCCAGGGAGTCCCTCTCACCCTGCTGAGATCTTTACTCAAACATTACCTTTTCTGCAAAGCCATCCTGACCCCTCATTTAAAATCAAACCACTCCTCGCCTTGGTCCTCTTCCTGCTTTCATTTTTTTTTTTTTAATTATTTATTTATTTATTTATTTTTGGCTGTGTTGGGTCTTCGTTTCTGTGCGAGGGCTTTCTCTAGTTGTGGCAAGTGGGGGCCACTCTTCATCACGGTGCGCGGGCCTTTCACTATCATGGCCTCTCTTGTTGCGGAGCACAGGCTCCAGACGCGCAGGCTCAGTAATTGTGGCTCACGGGCCTAGTTGCTCCGCGGCATGTGGGATCTTCCCAGACCAGGGCTCGAACCCGTGTCCCCTGCATTGGCAGGCAGATTCTCAACCACTGCGCCACCAGGGAAGCCCCCTGCTTTCATTTTTTTTTCCATAGCACATTCACCATTTAACAAACAATATATTTCACTCATTGACTTATTGTCTGAACGTCTCCTCCTAACACCAAAACCCAAGTTCCACAGAGCTGACATTTTTGTCAATTTTGTTCAGTTACTTCCCCGTTTAGAAGAGTGGCCACCCCACAGTGGGTGTCCAACTCAGAGTGGATGCTAATTAAATACGTGTTGAAAAAACAAAAACAGTAATATAATATATAAAAAGATTTTTACTCTGTGCCAGGCATTGTGCCTTATATGGCTCATCTCACTTACTATGAGCAATTCTATTATAATCTCCATTTTACAGATGAGAAAACTGTTGCTCAGACAGGTCAAGCAATTTGCCCAAAGACACACAAGCTTAGCCAGGAAGGGAGCAGAGTTTGAACTCAGGTCATCAAGCACCAGAACCTGTCCCCTCACCTACTACTACCAGGTGCTGCTCAACCACCTGGCCTTTCCTCCAAATAGAAGCAGCCCATGAACCAGCAGAGCTTTCTAGAATAAGGCCAAGCGCTCATCCTGTGATCGAAATGGGGAAGAGAAGACAGGAGCGGCGAGCCCAGACAGTGGACCCCAGTAGGCCGCTTCAGCTCCATTTCCCCAGGGGAACAGCGTGTCTGACTGCCTCGTCTGGCAGCCACAGGGTGACTGGGGCCAGTTTGCTGTGACAAGCGGGATTGGGACTTTGACAAGACGGGTGCTAAGAAAACAAATCCTGCCAGGCCAGGAAACTGCTTAAAGCAAACAGGTCCAGAGAGGAAGTTTAGTTTTAGCTGTTAGATGCCCGAGACAAGGTCTGGTCATTTGAGGCCACCTAAGTCTTTTTCTGAGAATAGTCAGAAGCCCCCTCCAGCTCAGGGGCCACAAAAGGCGGGGGAGGGTACAAATGAACTGGTGCCAATGAGCCAGTTTCCATTAATCACATGGCAACTCACAGCCCACATGGCAGTCTGCACACAGGTATTGCGAGTAACGATGTCTTTAGCTTTTGGTTTCTTTTCTTTTCTTTTCTTTTTTTTTTTTTTTTAGAACTACTTCCTAAAACTCTCAAAATTGTCAAAGATGCAGCTGCAAGAGTGGCCCAGCGCTCTGTCTCAAATGCTCACCTCTCCTCATAAACCACCAGGCCAACCACAACAGAAAAGGTTTCCAGTCCCCCAAAAAGACAAGTTTCCATTCACTGATGGATTCTTCCTTGCTCTGTTCAGTCCCCTCGGCCAGGATGAGTCACGGCCACCAGGGGGAATCTCCCCAGGGACCCGTCACCTTCTTTCTCCTAAGATTTGCCAACATTTAAAAGACAACCGTGCCTGCACGTCCTGGCCCTCAGGCCCCAGTGCTGCCCAGTGCTAACAACTACGTTATCCTTTCTAACCAGAGCGCTTCAAAACAGAAGCCAAGTTCTCTGAGATGGAATCGCGAAGAGCCTTCGCTCTGAACCTGCCTCCCCCTCCTCCCCACCCAGGATGCTTTTCTCTCCATCTTCCTCCTCATTCAGGAGCATCCACCTCTGCAAATGGTCACCTGCTAATCTGGACTCTGACGCTGTGGTCATCTCATCCTCTTTACAACTTTGAGGTAATCCCGTCCAAATGGCATGCACATGGAGAGATTTTCAGACCCTTTTCCACATAGCATTATTTCTTCCAAAATGCTGAGCGTTACCAAAGCTGACCTCTCTCTGCTCCAGACAAGACCCAAGGTCAAGCGGGTTTCTGAGGGGATGCAATGAAATGAACACAAGTGTCAAATCAGACGATTCTAGATCTGAACCCCAGCTCCACAGATTACTGTGACCTTGGGCCTTACTTCCCCAGCCAGAGTGGGCTAATAAGGTTGCCATTACCGAGGAGCCAACTGAGAAATCTCCTATAAAAATTGGGCGAGTCTATCTCATATTTGCCGTGACTGGGAGAGGAGGGCGTGGGGAGCCCGAGTTATTATATTCCTAGGATCCAGCCTTCCCTCCCCATCTGGCCACAAGTTCACATGCAAGAAGCCCAAGGAGCAGGTTGAGCCTGGTTAAAGTTGGCCCCAATTCAATGGCATCAGAGCACCTGTCCTCATGAGTCACCTCCAAACAAAATGGCAGCCAACGTCTTCCACCAGGTCCATTTCCTGGAACTGCCACATGGTCACAGCTCACTAGGTGTATAGGCTGTCCCAAAGTTTGGGAACCCCCTCTCTTTGCCCCACCCTAAGAGAAGAAAATGATGACAAGCACAAAGTCCCCAAGTCTACATTTCCAACGAGAGTCACAAATCAGTCCCCCCTTCAGGGAAGATTGGGGCAGGGCAGAGCAGCATGGTAAACAGGGGCTTTCCCACGTCTATTTCGCAGGCTCAGTTTCCCATAAGGGGTGCCTAGATACTCATACCTGATATCGGCAGCCCCACTTCTGAGCTGGCAACCTCAGTTCTTGGGGCCCCTTCCTTGGCAGGCTGAGACTGCCAGACCTAACAGCAGACAACTGAGTTTCAGCTGCCACGGTGAAGGCTGGCAGCGCAGAGCACAGCTTGGTTCAAATCAAGAAATATTTCCCGAGTCCCCGCACATCTCAGGATGCAGAGATGAGCCCGCCGGGCGGCACAGTGGGCCTCCATTCACACCTCACCGGCGCCTTCCATGAGTTCACTCATCTACAAACGCCCCCGCTGAGCTGACTTTCTCATTCACTCTCATATCCCACAACAGTGCCTGGCACACAACTGGGGGGTGCAACAACTATTTGTTGAATTAGTGCATTAATTCTTAAGGCCCAACTTGAGGGACATAGCCCCAGGCAACCTCCCTGAGGCCATGGCGGACCACAGCCCTCATGGACCACCACTTCCCACTGTGTTGCAGGCATACTGGCCTCCTTTCTGGTCCTTGAACACAACAAGTTCATTTCTGCCTCAGGGCTCTTGTACATGCTGGTCCCTCTGCCTGGAATATTCTTCACCCGGGTTTTCACAAGGCTACTACTGCCCTCTCATCTTTTAAGACTCAGCTCAAACCTTCTCTCGGAAGGAAGCTTTCCTGACGACCCAATCTAAAGCAGCAGCCTTCTCCCCACCCCATCACTAACCCACTTGCAGTGTTCTTTTGCTCAGGCCACTTTTCTCTATCTATTGGCTGGTTTTTTATCCTTCTCTTTCCATTAAAGGAACCGCTCTGTCTTCTTCACTGCTCTTTTCCCAGTACTTAAAACCAGGCACACAGTACATGCTCAATAAACAGTCAATAAATGAATGGGCAGAAGATAGAAATAAATAGCAAATTCAAGATGGGGAATGATTTGCACACTTTAAATGTCTTACAATTTTATTTGGCAATTATAACTCAATAAAGATGTTTTTTTTAAAAAAGGAAGATGGGAAATGATTTAATAAGGCCCCCCAAAAAAGGCCAGGTAGGAGAGGAAAGGCACAGAGACCAAAAAGGATTACAAAGAAAAAAATGAGCTAGTCAACCAGGAGTACAAATTTTAAGAGAGCTATCATTCAAAAAACAGAAAATGGAGGAAAGTTTTGCAACTCCCATCACAAAAAATATCCATGCTCTTTGACCCCGTAATTCCATTCCTGGGAATTATCCCAAGGAAATGAATTCAGAATAGGAACAAAAATAAAGAGGTGCCTGTACAAAGATGATTCCAGTCACATTGTTTATAACAGCAAAAATCTGGAAACAACCGAAATGTCCAATAACAGGGGAAATGTTTTGGCAAATGACAGCATACCCACTGGATGAGATATCATGCAGCGGTTAAAAGGGCCAAAAGGAAGATAACAGAGAAACATGGACAAGTGTTCTAGAATAATACTAAGTGAAAGGAGGTTAAAAAAAGTACTGAATCCCTTCTAAGTACCATCCAGCACACTTTCTGTATCTCAGTAACTCCTACAAGAGTCTAAAATAAACCTATTCTTATCCCCTTTTAACGAACAAGAAAACTGAGGTTCAGAGAGCTAAGGAACTTGCCCCAGGTCACAGAGCTAGCAAGGAATAGAGTCAGGAGGTGACTGTGACCTTCTCCCCCCAGAACCCAGGTACACCCTGAAGTCCTGATGCAGCCTTCAATGTCCTACTAAGTGCCCAAGACCATCCTTTCCCATAATGACATCATGACTGTGTTTGAGAGGCCGAATTCAAAGATCTGAAGCAGCTGGCCAAAAGCAACATGCTGAGAAATACTTGGGAGAATACAGCCCAAACAAAACAAAATGAAACAAACAGAAAGCAACAAAGAAAACCGTGCCTGCTGGGGGCAAGAGACCACAGAAGAAAGAAATGTTAAGAGTGGCGGGCAAGACCAGGCTTCAGGAGGACGGAGCAGAACCGTGAGAAGAACCATGAAGGGCAAGGAAGCCCCTTCGTGGGTACTGGACCTCATTTTTAGGCCAGAATCGCAGAGATGAGGGTTTGCCAGGAGCTCCTTGGAGACAGGGTCTGCCTGTGCTCGCCGACTCTCCTCCCAGGGCGCACACACAGTGGCGCTTGGTAAATGTTAGCTGAAATACACTCATCTCATGACGTGTGGATAAAGCAACGAGGAAAAGTAGAAGAGGAGGCGCTTCCCTGGTGGTACAGTGGTTAAGAATCCGCCTGCCAATGCAGGGGACACGGGTTCGAGCCCTGGTCCAGGAAGATCCCACATGCCGTGGAGCAACTAAGCCAGTGCGCCACAACTACTGAGCCTGCGCTCTAGAGCCCGTGAGCCACAACTACTGAGCCTGCATGCCACAACTACTGAAGCCCACGCACCTACAGCCTGTGCTCCACAGCAAAGAGTAGCTCCCGCTCGCCACAGCTAGAGAAAGCCCGCTCGCAGCAACGAAGACCCAACACAGCCAAAAATAAACAATTATAAATAAATTTATATTAAAAAAAAAAGAAAGAAAAGTAGAAGAGGAGATACTAGAATATGGAGAAGAGTGGCCTGGAGGTCAGGACTGTCGCAGTGTGACTCTGTAGGGTCGGTCTCAGGCGGGGCTGTGGGAATAAGCAAGGCCGTGGACATTCCCTGACTCTGCCACGTGAGAACAGCTTTCGGTGCAGCGGGAGCGTCAGCTTACAGAACCAGATGACCTTCCTGTAATGTGTGGGCTGCCAGAAGCCACAGTAAGCGTCAGGGGAATTTTTTTTTTTTTAGTTTTTAATCTTTTTAATTTATTTTAATTTATTTTTGTCTGCGTTGGGTCTTCGTTGCTGCGCACGGGCTTTCTCTCTAGTTGCGGCGAGCGGGGGCTACTCTTCGTTGCAGTGCGCGGGCTTCTCACTGCGGTGGCTTCTCTTGTTGCAGAGCACGGGCTCTAGGTGCACGGGCTTCAGCAGTTGCGGCTCGTGGGTTCTAGAGCACAGGCTTAGTAGTTGTGGCTCAACAATGTACATGTTTGAACGTTTCCATAATAAAGTTTTTTTTAAAGATGAAAACTCAGACGCAGGCATTTCACCTAAGAATCACCAAGGGTCTGACCCAGGCTTTGGGGCTTGCCCTCTGGAGCCAGACAAAAGCCACGGGTCTTTAAAAAAAATTATTCTGTGCAAACAGATTTTCTAGGTGGATGAGGAGTTTGTAAATGCAAGTCAGGCCATGCCAGTGGGTAATTAAAACGGTCTGGGCTCAAGTCACAGCTTAGTCTCTCCTTGGCTGTATGACTCTGGGCAAGTCAACCTCTCTGCACCCTCAGTTTCTTCACCTGTAAAATGGGAATAACAGTAGAACCTTCCTCACAAGGTCGTTGCAAGGAGTAAATGTCACATAAAACTCCTAAGAAGGGGGCCAGGCACGGAGTAAGCTCTCGAGAAAGGTCAGGTATTGCGACACATCTACTTAATAACATGTATAGATATTCATTTTGAAAACCACACATCCATTTGATCAGTTACCTGGGGAAAATGAAAAGGGGTGGACCCAGCCCCTACTTCTGAGCCCTCGGGCAGCAGTGTGGGAGCCGCGTGTCTGTCTAGTGCACCCGGAGTGGTCCCAGCCAGCCCAGGCCTCCACTGGCCAAGGAGCTAGAGAGAGCTCCTCCTTTCAAAAGCCAGCACCAGAAACAGGAAGCTGCTTCCTTTCCTTTCCATTCTGAGCCAGTATTTCCTTTTTTGTTTCAAAAAGCATTCCTCGTCTGCAGCCCAGCCCTTCCCCTGCCCTCAGCAGCCCCAGCCTCAAACACACCCACAGACATTTGCATTTCTCCTGGATTGTTTGCTGCCCACCATGGGGTCAGGAGGTTCCTGGCAGACCCTGAGTGAGTGTGCCCTTGGCACCGGGCTAACTGGCCAGTGGGGCCAGGAAGAGGTAGGACGCGAGGACCCCAGACATATAAACCTCTCTGGGTACGTCTGCCTCATCTTGTTGGGAGGATTAAGTGAAATCTGTCTCTAAGTGGGTAGTGTGGTACCCAGAACACAATCTGTCTCCCTTTGGAAAGTACCTCCCTTGACAAAAGGCAACTTTGCACAGCTAGATAAGTGTATGGGGTCACTAGCCTCTCCTCAACCTACCCGATTTTAACTGGAACCTCAAATGGAACCTCAGTATCATAAAAACAACAGTAGTTGAAACTACACCTACCATTTCTTGTCTCTTCCCCGTTCATGTTTTCCCAACTATGTTCAGAGGAGAGAAGATGCCCCGGACAAGTAAGTTTGGGAATCCTTGCTACAGGACTTCTCAGAGCCTTTAAAACACTAATCTTCATCTTCAGGAATCACCAGGAGGGAAATAGCTGATTCAGCTACCTGAAGCTTTCTTTCACAAGAGCATCTCACAGAATACAGTATAAGAAAGGTTGCATTAAGCCCTTTCAAGGGTCCCAGACTGGGAGGGGGGAATCGTGCCCCATGCATGAGAACACTCAGGTCACTTTTTAAATACGACGTGTAACTTTCTTTTTCTGGCCAGCAAAACTCTGCGTACCATGAATGAAGCTGGTTCTGCTAATCCATAACAAAACCCAACCCAAGTGAATGGGCTCAACTGGGACTCAATACCTCCAGGTGCCTTGTCAAAGAAAAGCTCCACCACTCTATAAGCAGCTTATCTCATCAGCTTTGCAGAAAGCAAAACCCTCATGATCAATATATTGCAGATTCATGTCTACAGTTTATGCTGTATGAAAAGTTATTTTTCCTAACCATGGCTGATCTATTCCACATAATGCATTATGTTTTCTCCCTTGGCCCTGTTTTAAATTTTAAGCACAACTCTTAATTCATTCTTGCAATTATTCTGAAGGCGGAAAAATGAAAGGGGGGAGAAAAACGGCAAGCAAACAGGATGACCTCAGCTCCATTATTTTCAAAGGCAATCCACCCAGTTAAAACACACAGTTTCCCACCAAGGCCAGGATGACAGAGAAATACAGATATATATAAATATATAGGTTTTGTATGTGGTGGCAGTTTGAATTAAAACTTCTTCAATGCAGATGAGAAACAATCGTTAACTGGGAATAAATGACAAAGCATTTTTGGTCCCAACATCTGTCCCCAGGGTATGGTTCTGCATCCCCACCTGGGGTCTGGAACAGGGGAGAATGTCATATGGACACAAAGGCAATGGATTAAAAGGCTGTATCTTCTGGAAGCAAAATGGTAAACACTGTATAATGTATCATGGTATTGAATGTAAAATCTGCACAAATTTAGGACATAAACCCAACACTTATAGGAGAAAATGTTCACCCACCCAAGTCCCAGAGGATCTTTCACTGGAAGGATGAGAAGCCCTTGAAAGTACGGTCAGGTCAGGTTCAAAGACTCGGACAGGCCACCTGGGCTGAGCCAGCCCACTGGGCAAGCTGGCTTTCAAAAAAGGCCCCACCCACTGGACACCCCAGACTACTCCCCAAGAATCTCTCCAGTCCCCAGGGTCCCTAAGACACTGAGATGGGGCTGGGAAAACAAATCCATTTGCTTCCTCCTGCAGAAAATGCCTTGAGGCTGAGGACCCCCTCCCCCTTCCCCCAACATAGCAGGGTGGGATAGCAGGCTGCTGTTTTGCCGTTGGTCAAGGTGGTATAATGTCTCACTCCAGGGCGTGCGCTCTCAGCTCTGACTCCCCACTCAGTGCTCCTTTATAAGCACCTGTCTCTCCTCCACTCTTTGTTTTGTTCAGGTTAATAACCTAATATGTGTTCCTGGCAAGTCACTTCCCCTTTGGGCGCTGTTTCCTCACCTGCAGATGAGAGGGCTGGACCAGATGAGAATTCCAAGACCTTAGTAGCCCACTTACCTTAGGAACCCATGACTCTATTAAATCAACCCCAAAGCCAAGGCACCCCAAATAGTGCTCTGATCAATATTTGTGGCTGGTGATGAAACCGAGCTTACAGTTCACTGAGATGCCTTTCATGACCCTCAAGTGATGAAAACTTCACCATATGGCTGTGCACTGCCCAGAGGTGACCAGTCCCTGGACACAGAGCCCTGACATCCAGCCCCCGCTTTGCTGCATGGGAGCAAGGAAAGATCCCTTTTCTAAATGGTCAGTCCACGGCCCCCCCTTGCTACGGGTAACCACAAAACTAGAATCCGTAATCCTTGACCCAGAACCCAGAACCTCAGCCACAGGGCCCACGTCCTGTCTCCTGTTCACACTCCTCGCCCTCAAGGTGGACACAGATCCAATGGCAAAGGAGTAAACGCATGAAGGCTGCCATTTTGTGAGTCCTGGCACTCCTGCTGGGGAGTGGGGTGGGGGAAACATATCAGGCCCTAAAGATTTCAAAGAATAGGGCTGCCGTTAAATGTGTTAATACACTTTGACCCAGCAAATTCCACTTCTAGGAACGCACTCATGCACTCACTGCAGCAAGGTTTATAACAGCAAGACATGGAAACAGCCTGAATGGCTGACAAGTGGGGACAGGTTCAATGAATTTATGATATGACCACACGATGCAGCCACGACCAGTGATGGTGCATATCTGTGGGTACTGGTGCAGACAGAAGACATTTACAAGGCAATGAGCACGGTGAGCTCCATGAATACATTCGTGTACTTTTTTTTTTTTTTTTTTTTTTTTTAACTTGGCTATGCCGGGCCTTAGCTGCGGCATGCAGGCTCTTTAGTTGCAGCACGCATGTGGGATCTAGTTCCCTGACCAGGGATGGAACCTGGTTCCCCTGCATTGGGAGCATGGAGTCTTATCCACTAGACCACCACGGAAGTCCCCATCCGTCTACATTTGTATGCAAATGCAGAGGATAAAAACACTAGAAGAATTTATATAGCCAAATGTTAACAAGAATTAACTCTGAGAGGTGGCATTATGGGTGGTTTTTATTCTTTTATTCAACTGAATTTTCTTTTTAATAGTGAGCACATATCATTATGTGTATTTTAAAATATTTTAATACAACTGGAAAGTTAAAGAATGTAGTGCTTACCAGAGGAATTACGCATAGAGGATAAGGCAGGTATCCATTAAAACAATTATGAGTAAGATGATCTCTAGGCAGCTTCTCATTTCTCAGAATGAGACCAACCCAGAGCGATTGCATCACGGTTCGCTGACAGGGACGCATCTTTGAGGACGTGCTGGCCTGCACTTTAGGGAAGCGGCCCCCAGCCCGAGCGCAGAGGCTGCACAGCCTGGCGTGGCCACCAGAAGGCCCGGTCACCTGGAACTGAGCCACCAAGTGGCCCTGGGCCAGCCCTTTTTGTTACCGGCCACTTCCTTGGGCTCAGCCGTCACAACCCTGACCAGAAACCGTCCCCTCCACTATGGTTTCTAGAAGCTGTTGCGAAGTTCAGAACATGAGTACCGAAGACCGGTCAACCCAGGTTCCACCACCTACTAACTCAGTCTCTCAGTCCCTCTGAGCCGCAACGTCCTTATCCGCAGAATGGGGAGAAAACCTCACAGGGTTCACGTGAGCGTTAAATGGGGAACATATGCCAAAAGCCTAGCACAGAACAGGTGACCGAGAGCGTTTCTCTTTCCACGTCTGCCCTCACTATGCTCGAAGGGCCTTCCCATGACCCCGAATGTACCTCTACGCAGCTTTCCCTTTGAACTGAACGTAGAAAAAGATTCCAATCAGCCTTTTCTGAAAGGATGTCCTTTTTAAAAAGCATAGCTGAGAGAGACTTGGCCACAGGCATTGTTACTTCCCACCACCAGCACAACCACTGCAGACACGGCCACCAAGGACCAGGGCCTTTGCAGTCCCTCTCGGGACCACAGCGGCCAGGCAGGTCCAGAACACTTGCGGTGGGGAATGCGGCTTTCCTGGATTTTGAGCTAACCTGGCGGGGAAGGAGGCATTCCCTTCACTGTCCCCAGGCAGCAAACCAGAGGCCTCCTGGCACTCAGGCTAACCTGGGCTGCAGATCTGATAAGGCCTCCCTCCAGCGCCCCGCAGGCCTCCCCAGTCTTGGGAACTACAGGTCCCTCTCCAGACTGCCTCCGAGGATCGCCGGTGGCAAGTTTCACCAGGAAAAAAATTGCCAAGGCGAAAGCAGACACCAAGGGAAACAGTGCCCCAGCTCTGGCTCCCTCCGGGGACAGCTGGAGTGAAAGCCTCCAGCAGGAGGTTAAAACTACGGGGTAGAGCAAAAGCAGAGAAAAGCCCCACTCCGAGGCAGGGGCTGGGTGGGGAGAGGGAACCCAGGCTTCACTCTCATTTCTGCCAGGGGCGTGTGATGTGGGACAAGTCGCCACCAAGACTCTGGGAATATTTCCCAGAAAAGCAGGAGTTGGACTGGACAACCATCCGGTATTATTCCCAATTCCAAACTGCTCTCAGCAGGCCATGGTACTGGAGTCACTACTGTTCGCCTGCCTGCCTCCCCCATTAGACTGAAAGCA
Source organism: Balaenoptera borealis (assembly GCF_965194805.1). Taxonomy (NCBI): domain Eukaryota; kingdom Metazoa; phylum Chordata; class Mammalia; order Artiodactyla; family Balaenopteridae; genus Balaenoptera; species Balaenoptera borealis. Next base: position 44,475,007 of record NC_138879.1, on the reverse strand, counting down.
TCCTACCTGCCTCAGAATCCTTGCCAGGGGGGTGGTAGTGGGCAGTTCATCAGGCAAATCAGTAATAACTGCAGGTTTGTTGAGGGAATGCACGTCCATGCACGCCCCAAGTACTTGCTCTGTGAAGACCCACGGCACCCCTCTCCTTTCCCAGCACTTCCACCATCCAGGTGCTCCGAGGGGCAGGGGCGGGGACCACAGGCAGAGCTCAGGCCCTCCACACCACGGGGTTCTGACCTCTGCCACAGCAGAGCTGAGCGAAGGTCAAGGCCCTTTGGGGACTCCTTTCTCTAGGTCAGCTTGCTTAGGAGGGACTTTTCTCCATAAGAGCACCAGATGGGAAGACTCGGTGTGGCAAGGCCTGTCTCTGGAAAGTACCAGGAGGCTGGCAGGATAAGGCAAAGTTACAGTGCCCACAAAACGTGCATCTTCGTGAGGCACCACTAACTCCCCACTGCCCGGCACAGACTCAGCCCAAAGAGGATGCACAAATGAGGGAATGAACTGGCGTGGGGCTCCAGGCCCAGCTGTGAGGCCAGCCGGGGTATCCCTGTGTGAGCACATCTGGGGAACGAGAACATTCCACCTTGCCTCGGTGGAGTTCTCAGGGCCTGATGGAGATAGGGCAGCAGGTTCTGCTGGGATGGAGTGGCCTCCCAACTTCTGTTTACATATTCAGACTCTGGGTTCAGATTTTATCCCCCTCCGCTTCTCATGTCGAGAGAAAAAAATACACGTGTGATGAAGGTTGGCGGATTTCCAGGAAACCTTCAGAGACTGAGAAGGGTCCAGCACACTGACTGGCAGGTAGGAGGCAGACATTAAGCCCTGGCTCCTTCCACTCTTTTGGATCCAAGCTGGACCACTGCGTGGAGGAGGGAAGGGCAGCCGGACACGCTGACCCCCAGACTTCATCCGACCTACAATCAGGCACCAGCAGTGGGGCCGGAGGTCAGGGACTTCCCGAGGCACCTCACTGAGTGCTTACTCAATGAGGACCAGGGTGGGCTGGGGTTCCTCAGATTCTGTAAGTCTGGCGGGCTTGCGTAAGCCAAGCCCTCTGGTCAGCCCCTTCTTCAAAAGCCAGGAATCCAATGTTGCAAGTCCTGTCTCTGGGGGCCCTGGCCTGGAATGTGAGAGGAGCCTGCAGAACAGGAAAGAAAGCTAGAATGGACATCACCACTACCCTGCCTGACCTCAGCACAGGCTGCTGGGATTGTTTCCTGGCCTGTCTCACCCACCTCTAGGAAATAAGAGCAAGTTGTCAAAGTGCCTTCCCCTAAATGTGGCCTGTGGCATGAATGCATTGGACCCTCACTAGGAAAGTTCATGGGCAGAATCTCTTGGTAGAAAGCATGCGGACTTACAGACTCACGACAAGGTTGTGGGCTTAAGTAGTCTCATGCCCATTTTACAGATGGGGAAGCCTGAGATTCAGAAGTCATGGGACTTGACCAAGGTCAGACAGATAGAACCAGGGCCAGATTTCCAAGCCATGGGCTTTCTGCCTGCCACACTGCCCCAAAGGTCAGGATTCTTTGAGTAATAAACTTTCCCCCTATTTTATCAGTCTGGTAAATCTGGATTTTAGAACAATTCTTAATCATGGATATTCTTACACAGAGGTGTGTATAACAAACATTTGATTCAACCCAACTGAGGCCCCTTCACTAAACCACAGAATTTAGAGCCACGAGAGCCCGCAGAGACCCACTCCAACCCCCCTGTTCAAGTAAGGAGGCTGAGGCCTAGGGAACTAGATCCTGGGGTATAAAGTCCCATTCCCCCAAACAGCCCAGGTCCTGCCTTTTCAGGGAGTAGGGTGGACCTGAACCTACAGCATAGTGGAGAGGACAGGGAGCTGGGTACTTGTTCCCCTTCCCACTGCAAATCCCCTTTGGACCTTTGGATGGGTTTCTGGCTGCCAGAGCCGATCATCCAATAAAACACTCAGAAGGGAGGCCACCAAATAAACCAGGTCAGAGACCTAAATAAGGGGATGCTCTGTAGTGTCCTGATGCCACACCTTGGTAAAAATGAGAGACTTTGGAAGGCGGCGTACGGAGAAGGCAAGGCGCCATTTCCAGAGAAAGAGCCACACTTTTTCTCCTGGGTCCCATCTGCAAGCCAAGAGCACTTCAGAGCGACATGGGGACAATCCAAGAGAGGCCAACAGAGAACGTTCTCTCATCCCAACAACACAGCGGTCCAACAAGACACATGCTGCCGGACAACGAACCCTCCTCCCAGAACGAAGCCACACAGGCCCCCTATTGTGTCAGTTTAAAAACTGAACTTTGCTGGGCAAACACACCCGGCTGTGTTCAAGAAACCAGTTTCTCTAGCCACTTGGAAAACAGCAGCATGCATGCAGGAGGGACTGGGGCGGGGTGGGGGGGTTGCTGGTTGGTTTGTTTTTTAAGTAAAACCCTGGTCGAAACTGCTATAGCGACTGTAACAAAAATAATAATAGCCAGCACTGATTAGATGCTTCCCATGTCCCTGGTTTTGTAGCTTTTAAGAAAATAAAACTGAAGGACAGAAGTCACTCCCAAGGGGACTTCCCTGATGGCGCAGTGGCTAAGAATCCACCTGCCAGTGCAGGGGACATGGGTTCGAGACCTGGTCCAGGAAGATCCCACATCCCACATCCCGCAGAGTAACTAAGCCCGTGTGTCAGAACTACTGAGCCTGCACTCTAGAGCCCGCGAGTCACAACTACTGAAGCCCGTGCGCCTAGAGCCCGTGCTCCCCAACAAGAGAAGCTACTGCAATGCGAAGCCCGAAGAGTAGCCCCCGCTCGCCACAACTAGAGAAAGCCCGCGCGCAGCAACGAGGACCCAACACAGCCAAAAGTAAATAAATTAATAAAAAAGAAGAAGTCACTCCCGAGCATTTTGGATCAAACAGGGATTCAGGCGTGTGGTGTGCACAGAGGACTGGGTCTTGTAATAACTGCCACAAATCATCCGCTGGCCCTACGATGGCTAGCAGAGGCAATCAGCAATAAGAGGGTGTGGAGGGTTTAGGATGAAGAGTTAAGGTTCTAATAAAACAAAACATCTCCAGATCTGCAGCAGGCCAGATGTGACAGTGCAAGGTGGAAAGAGGCAGAGCAGCTACTAAGTGGTGCCTGGAATTTCACAGTCTTCCCAGCCTCTGGACAAAAGCAAGTTGGGAATGCACTAGTTTCCCTCTATTATGTATGAGGGAGGGAGAGACTCCCCCTTCGGAGAACCCAACAACCCTTTCGGCTGATTCTTTCAAATCCTTTTAATACTGCACTTCCCAGCTATAATTTGAGACAGTAGGGCCCGCATATCTTATTTCTTCTTTACGTTGGAGGCTGTCTCCACCAGAAAACCCCTTAAATAATGTCATCTTCCCATCAAAGCCTTTGGTTCTCAGCACAATTGTTCCTAAACCAAAGTACAAAGGGGGGGGGGCGAGGGGGTATCGGTGGGTAGAGCAGTGAAACGCTGTGGCAGTGCGAAAGAGAAGCACCCAACGTCTGAAAGGCAAAAATGCAGTTTCATCAAACACTGATAAGCGGCAGACAAGAACCTGGAGGAGAGCAAAGGAAGAGACAAGACAAAGTCTGGGGCGTGAGGGGAAGGCAGAGAACGACGGGCCTGCGCTCACACTTCAGGGGGACCTCCTCCCGCCCAGTCACCCCGGTCCACAGCTGCTGGGCTCAGTCACCCAGGGAAAAGTCCAGCACGTGACTCAGTGGGAGAATGAGTCCTGCAGCCCGGCGAGCTGGAAATGGGGTGGGGGCGGAGGGGGGGCGACAGGGCATGTCCGTACGCCGCTCATCCCGCCGGCGGGCTCCTCCAGCCTCCCTCCCAGGTCCCGCCCAAGGTGAGGGGCTGGTCCCGGGTCCTCCGGCCGACGCAAAGGAGGTGACCGGGCTCAAGGATGCAACTGGGGAAGGAGTGACCTGGAGCAGCGAGGGAGGCGCTGGGGAGCTTCCCGGGCCGCCGACCCCTGCCTCCTCAGACCCAGCGCGGGCCCCCGTTTCTCCGGCGCCGCGGCCCCTTACCTCCAGGGTCCGAATCTCCTGCTGGGTGAGGTCGTTGGACACGGCGCACTTGGTGCGCAGCCCGCGCAGGCTGCCGATGGAGATGTCGATGAGCTTCTGGAGCTGCCCGCACTGCTGCAGCGCCCGGCTGGCCGCGGCCCCGGCGCCCCCATCCGCGGCCGCCGCGTCCCCCCCGCCGCCGCCCTCCTTCTTCTCCCCCATCGCCGCCGCGCGCAGCGCCGCTCTATCCATGCCTCGGCATCGGGGCCGCGGGGTGGCCGAGGCGGGGAGCCCGGGGGCGCGGGCGCCTCGGAAGGGAAGCCCTGAGCCGGGAGGGCTGGCCGAGGAGCGCCCCTCGACGCTGCCGGAGCCAGGACGCGAGCCCGCCGGCCGCCGAGCCCGCCACTCCCTCCCGCCCAGCCGCGGCGCCAAAGCGAAAGCCGCGGCGACCCGACGGCTGAGGCTCCCGGAGCCTTTAAGTGGCAGCGGGGGCCGGGTCAGAGCAGCTGGGCATGCTGGGACTTGTAGTCCGCGCCGCGCACCTGCCGCCGCCCCCGCCCTAGGGGTCCCAGCCGGCGCCCGCGCCCCTAGGTCCCGGCCTTCCCTTCCGCTGTGGGCACAGGCCTTGCGGGAGCGCCCCGCCTCTGCGCCCCGGGAGTGGCTGCTTCGCGCCAGCTCCTCCCCCGGCGCCCGAAGCCTGAGGAGCCTCATCTCCCCGCCCCGCCCCCCCCCCCCCCCCCCGCCTCCTCCCCATCCCTCCGCCCGGCTGGGGACTTCCCGCGACCCCCCGGATGGGGCGAGGTAGGAGCCGGCGGCCCTTTGGACGGGAGGAAGGTTCGCATCCTGCAATTCCTCGACCGCAGCGGAACCCTGGAAGACGGGGACAGTGGAGGTTTCAGAATTTCTGTGTGGGTTTAGGGGCCGCCATCTAGTAGGAAGGGGCCTAAGGTACTTGTCCTGTAGGTGGTTCGCAAAGTACTGGACTCCCGATTGTCTACGCCAGAGGAAAAGCTCGGGCTGGGAAAGACGTAGGGCTTTCTTCTAGATGCTATTTACCCACCAATGTAAGGGTCCCATCCCTCCGCCACCTCAACCCAGCATGCCAGCCCAGACGCTTGGGGTGACACCTTGATTTGTCGTGTGTTTGGGAGCGCTCTAGAGCAAACCGACGGTCCGGGTTCAAACAGTCTCTACCACTGCCTAGCTGTGACTTTAGGCAAAGTTGGCTCACCTCTGAGTGTCTGAGTTTCCCCATCAGTCAAAATGGGGTGATAACAGTACCTATCTGATAGGGTTCATGTGAAGAATGAGTTAATGTGTGTACAGCACCTAGATTGATTACTGCCACGTGTAGGCACTAGATAAAATGTTAGCAGTTGTTACTGTTCAGCCTCGGATCTCCTAAGCATGCCTCCACACGTGAGCAGTGGGCATGGGCGAAATACCCACCCCATCCCTCACCCTCCCCTCCCACCTCCTACCACTTCCCCTGAGCTCAATTATCTGCCTAAACTGAATAGACAAGACTCTGATCAAAGGTCCCACACATCCATACTTCCAACATCTGCCAACCAGAAGAAACCTCTCTCCTAAGCTCCTTGGCTGCAGAAGCGGCTGGCTAATTTATCTTGGTATCCTCTTCACAGAGCCAAATACAGAGCATGGCACACAGCAGGGGCTCCAGAAAGCTGTGCAATCCAATTCATGAGTTCTTAAGACAGGTCCTATGCCCTGAAAGAGAAACTGTGTAACAGTGGCTCTCAAACTTGAGAGTGGATCAAAATCTCCTGGAGGGCTTGTTAATCCACAGAATGATGAACCCCACTCACAGAGGTTCCCTCCCACTCAGTAGGTTGAGGATGAGGCTGGAGAATTTGCATTCTAACAGGTATCTCAGGTGATGCTGATGCTGCTGGTCTGGGGGCTGAACTTTGAGAATCTTCGGCACAGAGAAAGGTCACAGAACAGGAGAACTATCTCAAGGGACGGTCCATAACCAGGCTGCAGCCTGGTTGGTTCAGAACCTCTGTTTGTTCAGCAGCCAGAGCTGCCAGGCTAGAGTGACTGGCTCACTCTAACTTAATTCACAAGAGATTTCCTGATAAATGCCTACTATGCAGTTACAGCAAGCTTGTAAATGGGGCCTGGTCAACACATTTTTCTGCAGGGCCACTTTACGTGGAAGCCATATCCTGCGAAGGGCCACTGCCAGCCTGTGGCATCCACACCTACCCATGCCGTTATGGCAATGGTGTCAGGGCTGGAGACTGGACAAGCCCCAGATCCCTGGCTACTCTCCCGCCAGGCCATGCAGCTGGTCCCTCTTCTGTGGACACAGTCTTCCTTCTGGTTGGTGGAGAGCATTCAATAAGCCACAGCTTGCCTTCCCGCTTCATCTCAGACGCACTCCAGCCTTCTCAACTGGGTTTGGGTGTCCTGTCGGCCACCCGTTCACAGAACTGCCTCTTAGAGATACAGAAATCAAGGATTTTAAGATAATCCCTTCATTCATCCTTTTAACATTCCGTAAGTATTCATTAAGTGTCTACCTATGTGGCAGGCCCTGTTTTGGGCTCTGGGAAACAGTAGTGAACAAAACAAAGATCCTTACCCTCTGGGAATTTATATTCTGGTGTGAGAAGACAGAAAATAAATAAAGAGAATGCACAGTGGGTTAGGGGGTAACAGGTGCTGTGCACAGCATAAAGCCTGCAAGGGGACAGGGAGTGTGACGTTTCAGAGCTGTTTTAGAGACTGGGGTTCTCAGCGTGGTCTCTGAATCACCGTATGACCTTGGGCAAGTCTCCTAACTCATAGCCCTGGTCCTCATTTGCAAGATGGGGATTATATGTTGTGAGGATGAACAGAGATAGTTATGCAAATGATGGTCACAAAGTAAGGGTTCCACATATTTATTTTTATTTATTCAATAAATAAATTCATAATAAATTCCTTCCCCACCTTCCAGAGTGAGTCTCCTCTAGTGAGATGAATTCGTCTATCAGGTGATGATTCTTAGGTTTGGCTTCAGCTCTTGAGACTTTTTCTGTGACACCCTCAGTACAGAAAGTTCGCCTCTTCCTTCCTCCCTCCCCTCTGCTTCAGGCACCTCTGTTAGCATCACTCTAAGTTTCCCCAGCTTGGACTCCCCTACCTGCATCTCAACACCCCAGCAGCCATACAAGCACATTCATGAATAGACCCACAAACATGACAAACCAAGTTTTTATTCGCGTGAAACAAATGTGAGAATGAAGACAGGTAACTAACAAGTTAACAGGTAACTAACAATACAAATATATTGCCAAAATAAATAAATTCACAGAATGATAAGTGCTAGGAAGGGGGAAAAAAGCAAATAGTGATAGCAAATCCGCAGGGGATGAGGTGCTTCATTAGATGAAGTGGTCAAATAAGTACTGTCTAACTGATCATTGAACTAAGATCTAAATAAAGAAAAGGAGCCAGCCGTCTGGAGCTCTCGGAAAGGGGCATTCTAGGCAATGGGAACACCACGTGCAAAGGCCCTGAGGCAGGAGCAAGTTGGCACACTCCAGGAACAGAATGAAGGCCAGCTGGTGTTGCTACAGCATGATGCAAGAGAAAAACAGGGGTTGGAGATGACGTGGGAATGCTGGGCAGAGGCCAGATAAATTAGGACGTGGACAGGAAGTTTGGATTTTTCTCTAAGTCTTGGTTAGTCCTAATGTGGTCCAAGATTACTGCATCGCCGGGAGCTTGTTAGAAATGCAGTCTCAAGCCCCACCCATATCAACTGAATCACAACCTGGATTTTAGCAAGATCTCCACGTAACTTGAATGTATTTTAAATTTTTGGAAGCATAGCTGTCTAAGTACATGGAAAGAAAACCACGTTCCTTGCAAAGTGTTTTAAAAGATTCCTCTGGGGAGTTCCCTGGTGGCCTAGTGATTGGGATTCCGGGATTTCCCTGCCGTGGCCCGGGTTTAATCCCTGGTTGGGGAACTAAGATCCTGCAAGCCCGCGGCGCAGCCAAAAGAAATAAAAGATTCCTCTGGCCACCACAAGGAGAGTGGATATGGTAAAGGGGCAGGGTCAGAAGCAGAGATGCTAGATTTGAGACTGCTGCAGCGGCCCAGGTGAGGTGCAGGGGGAGGTGGGGGGATGGAGGACACGTTTTGGAGACAGAGTCAACAGCACAAGCCGATGGGCTGAATGTGGAAGGAGGAAAGAAATCATTTCGGCCGTCCTGGCCATCCTCTGCTCCTCCAAAGATACTCCGGGGCACTGAAGGGTGGGAGGAGCCCTACCCTTCAGTCAGGTCCGGCCACACCCTCATGTGCCACGCCCACCCCCCCTTCCCACCTCTACCCACAGCTCAGGACTCAGGCAGTATTGTCTTAGAACCTAGAACAGTGCAGGGGGAACTTTGGATTCCTGGAAATCACCTTCAGTCAAATTGTCCAGGGCATTTGTGGAGTTGCCCTGGAGAGAGGAACTCTGTTATTACATACTCCTGTGCTCATATTCATTCATTCATTCAGCAGATATTTACTGAGCCCCCAATATGTGTTCAGCACTGTGCCAGACTCTGCGAATAGAGCAATAAACAGTACATCCCTTTATCGTTTATAAAAGGACTTTGATTTGAGCTCATAGTAGCCTGTGTTGTCTTCCTGAGGCCCGTCCCATGTTGCTCCCCATGGGCCGCTGATGACCTCAGAGAAAGTATGAATTCCTGAAAGAAGGCCTATGAGGTTCTTTATTCCCAGGCCCTACAGACCTCTCCAAGCCCATCTGCTACCCAAGGCTTTTTTGAGTCAATGTCCCCCAACTTAAGAATCTGATGAAAATAAAATTGTCTCTCCAGAAAAGAGTAATACAAGGGGACTTCCCTGGTGGTCCAGTGGTAAAGAATCCACCTTCCAATGCAGGGGACGTGGGTTCGATCCCTGGTGAGGGAACTAAGATCCCACATGCCACAGGGCAACTAAGCCTGCGCGCCACAACTACAGAGCCCATGCACCACAACTAGAGAGAAGCCAGCATGCCACAACGAAAGATCCAGCATGCCACAACAAAGATCCCTTGCAACTAAGACCCGAAGCAGCCAAAAATAAAAATAAATAAATAAATAATTTTTTAAAAAAAAGAGTAACACGTCTACTCACAATTGTGATACAACTTCAGGATGTTTGTGGGTCCCCCTAAGTGTATCCTTGAACCCCTGGGCTGCAGACGAGGTTAGGAACCCTGCTCAACTGCTGATACTTGCTGCCTTTACTCAACAATCTTGGGTCACACCGTGGAGAGTCATGTCACCGTGCCTTTGCTCAGGCTGTCACTTGTGCCCACAGTCCTTTCTCTCCATCTCCCCAGATACATTTCTGTTCATCGTGTAGATCTAGCTCACATGCCCCGCCACCCCTCTCCCACAGTAGGAGCAATCTTTCTGACTTCCGTATTCCCACCGAACTTTGCAACTTCACATATCTTTGGTTCTTTCTCTGCCTGTTTCCCTGACTGGATAGTGAGCCTTCTTGGGCTCAAATAGACTCTATATGACCTTGGGCGAGTTTTTCATCTCCCTGAGCTTTTATTTCCTCTTCTGCAAAAATGAGGATAATAATCTCTCCCTCCAGGGTGGCTGAGAGGGGTAGACGAAATAAAGCAGATAGGCCTGGCACACAGCGGTGCTTAATATGTGTCTGAATAAACAAAGGATGGCTTGCAGTTTACAGGTGAAGGAACCAGGGCCTCTGTTCAGGGATACTGACCCCTGTGGCCTTAGGTGCTCGTTCTAGGATACACCACCACCACCTGCGCCGTGTGGTCAGGACCAGCTCTGGGTCAGGTCACAGGAAGGAGCCAAGCTGACAAATGGCCTTCTCAGCCCTGAAACTGAAGACACCCAAGTTGTCATGGGCTTTTCAGGCCACCTGGCAGGAGAGGGCTGTTCCTGGAGATGCAGGGAGGAACCAGTCCAGGGAAGGCCCCGAGGTGATGTGGGTGCCCTCCTGGCTCCCAGTTACCTTGTCCAAGCCATTTATCCTCCTCCACTTCCAATCCTTGTCCTTCTGAAGCCATCAGTGTCCACCGTGTGCTCCCCCACCTTGTGGTTTCTTGTACCAAAATCTCCCCATCACTTCAGGTCTTCCGCTGTGGGCCCCAGCTTCCTCTCCGCCCCTGTGCTTCAGCATAACCCCCGTCCACTTCCATGATCACCTTTTCCACTATCACGTGCTCATGGCCTTCCTTCCCTCCTCACCCCACGCAGATCCCACACTCCACCACGACTATTGCTCCCCAGCGAACCCCCTGCATAAACTGCCCTCCCCTTCCCACCACACGCACCTGGCCAAGTCCCAGCCCTCGTAAAACCCCACGCTCCACTTTCTCCAGGCCTGTGCCAGAGCAGCTGACGGGTGCGCTTTAAATTCATGACCACAAACCTCAAATTGGCACTCTTCATGCCTGGCAAGCCTACCAACCTTTCCTAGAAAGTTCATTTTCCTGTTCTCAGAGATGGCTATTCCATGCTTTCCTCTGTCTCCACAAACTACCCTGCACTCCTCAGTGGATGTACTTGGTTCATCCTTCCTTGAGAAGCTAGAAGCCATCAGACCAAATCTACCAGCCCCTCTGCCCTGTGCCTCTGCTCCCTGCCTCTCCTCCTGTAACCAGTCTAAGGCCTACCACCTGCTGCTTGGACTCTGGATCCACCCCCCCAGCAGGCCTGTGGCCTCCACTCCAGGAAGTATCCTGCTTTCCTCTGCATCAGCATCTTCTCCCTTTCTGCCCTGTTATTCTCTTTTGTACACAGACATGTTCTAGTCGCTTACTTCATGAAAGACAGAGAGAGTGGGAGAGGGAGGGAGAGAGAGGTAGGGAAGAAAGGAGGGAAGGAAGGAAGGAAGGTAGGAAGGAAGGAAGGGAGGGAGGGAGGGGGAGGGAGGTGGGGGGAGGGAGGGAGGAAGAGAGAGAGGGAGGGAGGGAGGGAAAGCACACCTCTGCTTCAGTTAGGGTTCTAGCAGGGAAACAGAATTCACGTAGATGATTCAACCGACCTCAAAGAAAGGGCTACTTACAAAGTTAAGGGAAGAAACAAGGATATTGGGTACCCAGAGACAAGCCAAGCTCGGTAGGGGTGGTAACTCCTAGCTCAGAAAGGACCAAGGGAAGAAATAGTGTTCTGAGAGCCATGGGGGAGGGGCAGCCCAGAAGGACCTGCAGGCACAGGGGACACAACTCCAGCCCGGAGACCAGGTGCGGAAGCAGCGAGGGCGTTGGGGGGAGGGGCAGAACACAGACCTCCCTTTCTTCCAGCCTTCGGCTCTCCTGCCTTTGCCTCCCCTGGGCTGACCCCACCCGGGCACATTCTAACAGGAGAGCCCAGGTGATGCAGTACAGAAGGGTCGTCCTCCCAGAACCCAGAGCAGAACACAGGCAGAGAAGGGATCTTGGATGGGAGCTTGGCCAGCACACCCTCCCTTGACCCCAAACGCCCTTCCAGCTTCTGCCCCATTTCTCTGCCGACCTTCACAGCAAAACAAAAGAGCTGTCTTCACTTCACATGCTTTCTCCAACTCCCTAGTCCAGCTTTTGTCTCCATTGTTCAGCCTGACAAACTTTCCACTGAAATTCCTCTTCTCAAGGTCACCAGTGGCCTCCACGTTCCCAAATCTGAGAGACAGCCTCTCCGGCACAGCTGCCACGCCCTCCTTGTTGGAACCGTTCTCTTGGCTTCCTGGCCCCTGCTGCTTCTGGTTTTCCTCCTCCCCTCAGGCTGCTCTTTCTTACTCTTGCTTGCGGTCCCCTCATCCTCTGCATTGGCTCGATCCAGAGCCCAGCCCTGAGCCTTTCCCTCTTCTCATGTGGACCGTCACCTTTGTGTCTGCTCTCTGGTTGACCAGATGCACAGGGCCTTCTCATCCTTCAGCTCTCAGCTCAGATGCCGCCTCCCCAGAGAGGCTTTCTTTCCTTGACCAAACTCTCCAGAGCAGCCACTCCCTGCCCTGTCACTGTGTCATGCTGCCCTGTTTGCTTCTTTCATCAACTTTATCACCATTTGTCAACCTGGTTGATTTAGGGATTTGTCTCCTTGTTTATATAGGCACTTGTTATCCGGAAGCCTTGCCCGTTCCTATATCCCTAGGACTTACTGCATGGTATATAGTAGTAAAACAGGAGGGAAGGGGGCAGGGCACAACATTTAAAAGAATGACATAGCCATAGGACATGAAAAAAACTGGTTAGAACTAACTAGATCCAAGATGGCGGAAGATTCAACTTCCAGTAGACCTTGAGCCTCATTTTATGCTCATTGTAATACACTAACATACTAAATGACACACCTACCAGTGCCATGAGAGTTCTGAGGCTAACCATAAAAGGCCAAAAGCACGCAGTGGCCCAATTCCTGGAAATCCCTGCCCCTTCCCTGAAATAGTTGGAATAATCCTCCCACTCATTAACCTATGAAATTACCCAGCCCATAAAAATTAACCACCCCATATTTCAGAGCCTCTCGCCTTCTGATATGGCCCACACTCTGTCTATGGAGTGTGTTTCTCTCTAAATAAATCCACTTCTTACCTATCACTTTGTCTCTCACTGAATTCTTTCTGTGATGAGACATCAAGAATCTGAGCTTCATTAAGTCCTGAGATCAGATGTGTGGTCTCAGTTAAAAGACCATGGGTTCAAGTCCCAGTCTGGGTTCTGGCCAAGTTCAGGTCCCAGCCTGTGGGTTCAAGTCCCAGTCTGAGTTGCACAGTTTCAGCAGGCGCTAAATAAATCGTTATTGAATGAATGGTCAGGAAACTTGCAAATGTCACAGAGCAAGATAAAGTCAGTAATTTAAGAACACTGTTTTGCTTTTGCAAGACAATTTCTTGATAGGCACTTAAATATTCTACTGGGTCATTTGAAAGAAACCTCCTTTCCTATTAAATTTATACTCACATATATCACATATGAGCAGAGAATCTGGCCATAGGGATTTGGAAGTAAATGGGGTCCCATGTTAATGTCAGGTAATTTTGTTAAGTGAAGACTCAGAATGAGATCATCTCTCTGCCCCCTCCGGTTCTAGCCTCCAGGAGGCTAGCATTAGGAATGGTCAAGGGTCAGCGCTGTGGAGTGAGGCAGACCGGGTTTAAATTCCATTTCTAACCCTCATTCACAATGTGACCTCAATCAAGTCACTTGGTCTCTCTGAGGCTCAAGGTTTTCCTGAGTAAACTGCCCGGGTAGGGCTGTCAAAGGGATTAAGGGGACAATGCATAGAAAACCTTTAACCTCTGAGCCTGGCACATGACACTGTTTAGTATCAATAATTTCCAGAGCTATGATATGATTTTTTGACTCCAGAAGCTTCCCAATGATCACAGCCTGCAAAAGAGAGTGATGAACATAGTTAGGGAGTTGAGTTGAGGTTGAGCTGTTTCTGGAAGGTTGTTTGGAAAGGGGTGGGAACTGACTAGAAATTTAAGATATTGTACTATCCTTTCCAGGGTCAAAGCATTGAAAAAGATGATGGTACCCATTCCCACAAACATGAATCAAAATCAAAATCAAAACCATAAAACACAAAATCTGGATGTATGCTAAAATGAAAACAGCTTCTTTCTAGATTTTCTGATTGCATAATTCTAGATAAGTTCATTGAAGCCAAACTCTTTCTCTTTCCAGTGCCCCTGCTGTGTTGCCTGCTTCCAGGTAACCAAGCAAACATCTGATTCCAGCTTCAAAAATTCCTGGGATCTGAGGGCCAAGAGCTACTTCCCTCACCTCTAATATAATTAATGGTAATGAGAATGCATTGCGTCTCTATTGTCCCATCATTCTTGAACTCTTCAGAGTTCTTTGACCTATGTTAGTTTGCTTGAACTGCACATTTCCCAGATGTGGTTAGTAGCTCCATGGGTTTAAAACCAGAGAAATTAGGTGACTGTCAGGGGTCACCCACACATTCACAGAATAACCAGAAATGTAGCCTCAGTCCCCGGACCTATCAAATCACAAGCCAAACGACCTTCAAATTACCCTTTGCCCAGAGGCCAACCAACTCACCTTTATTCATGCGATCCAACTCACCACTCAGGACTCGGGTGCCACCTCCTCCGGGAAGCCCTCCCTCACCTCCTCACTGGTCCAGCTCACTTCTTCCAAGCTGCTAAAGTCCTCAGAACTTGCCCCTGGCATCTTAAGACATCCCAGCCTTGAAGCTCTTCGCTTCCTCATCTGCCTCCTGCACTGGACTGGCCTCACAGCCCAGTGCTCCCAAGGTGTGTGAGTCTTTGTTGAATTAAATGAGCCAATTTAATTAATAGACAGATCTTTCTCAAGCTGGATTTAATATCCCAGGAGGACTTGCTTTATCGGAAGTAGAGACAACACTGACCTAGTCCCAGGCAGAAGGCAAAGACTTGAAAAGGTTCCCTTGTGCCACCTCCATCCCATAAGCACACCCCCCACCCTGATAACCGTGGGCCCTGAAATGCCACCATTTGAGAAGAGTTTATTGTCTTTTTCTACTGACATGCTTTTTTTTAAATATAAATTTATTTATTTATTTATTTATTTATTTATTTATTTATTTATTTATTTTATGGCTGCGTTGGGTCTTCGTTGCTGTGCGTGGGCTTCCTCTAGTTGTGGCGAGCAGGGGCTGTTCTTTGTTGTGGTGCACGGGCTTCTCATTGTGGTGGCTTCTCTTGTTGTGGAGCACGAGCTCTAGGTGCGCAGGCTTCAGTAGTTGTGGCTCGCGGGCTCTAGAGCGCAGGTTCAGTAGTTGTGGTGCACGGGCTTAGTTGCTCTGCAGCATGTGGGATCTTCCCGGACCAGGGCTCGAACCCATGTCCCCGGCATTGGCAGGCAGATTCTTAACCACTGCACCACCAGGGGAGTCCTCTACTGACATTCTTATTCCCCTAGATGGTACTAGAGTGAGGCAGGTGAGGGGGTGAGTGCCCAAGAGGGGAGGGGGCTACTGAAAGATACTAGTCCTTACACTTATTTACAGATCTGCAGCTATTAGTCCCATCTTATGGAGGCTGAAATGGAGCAGTCAGAGGCCGTCCCTGGAGTTTTGTGCTGAATCTTCTGGGAAAGGTGGTCTTTCCCACAGAGGTGTTAAGTGAGTAGGAAACAGAATTGGGGCTGCCATGGAACATCTTTCTTGCTACATGAAGGTCAGCTGGCGACTGTAGAAGGGCAGCAGAAAAGACAGAGAGTGCCCTAAGACCTTGTTTGAGCCTTGCCTGCCCTGCCCTTGGGCTTCCCAGATACACTAATTAATCAATTCTCTTTTTCACTAAGGCTGGAGAAAAGCAGGCACACCAGGATGGAGAAGATGAGAGGGTAGACCAGGAACTCAGCAAGGCCTGGAACTATCCAAGCAGGACGGAGAGGGACAGGGAGGGGAGGGGACACAGAGTCTTCCAACTCAATTTGGTGCCATCCCTGACACCCACCCAGCAGCCTGCCATGTGACTTCGTAGCCGGGGTGTACTTCTCTGATCTCAGGCCTGCCATCTGCAGAGGGATGTACTAATTTGCAAAACCACACCAGAGGTGGCTTGTTCCTGGGAAACTGCAGAGAAATGGGAAATTTTCCAGTGAAATAAATGTAAAGAGACCTTTCTGGGTCCGGAGAGGGAGGAGGGACCACAAATTTTCTAAGTCCCTAGTGCGTGTCAGACACAGCCAGGAGGTACCTTATCTGCTTACTTGTAAGCTACTAAACTGAAGGTGGGGACACAGTGCTTGATACTCAATGCATGTCACTCGCTCAAAAGGGAAATATTTTTGGAATGAATGAAACACTTATACCAATTACTCCTCATAAGAGTCCAAGGAGAAGAGAGTTAGAGACAAGGAAACTGACCCTCCAAGAGGGTCAGAAACTCCCTCAAAGCCACAGAGTTGGTAAGTGGCCAAAGCAGAATTCAATGCCCATCTTTCAGGCCTGAGAACTTGCATTCTTGCCATTACCCTAGCCAGAGAGAAAATATCACCTCTATAGGACATGCCCATGCAGGGCCTCCGGGAACTAGAACAGAGCAGTTGGAAAGAACAGGTTGAATTATATGACTTCCATAAGTAGGACTGAAAGCATTAGATGATGAAGGCTGTGTAATTGCTAAGATGGAGGAAAAAGCCACACAGATTGTAGGGGGCACGGCGGCACCCAATCAGGGCCAAGGATGACTCTGGGAGGAGGTGGAGAGAAGCCAGTGTTGAAACACAAAGTGATAGCAGGGAGAGGCTTGGAATGAAGGGTTTATCTGAAACCGCTGGCCTTGAGGATGGAGTTCTTGCTTGGGGAAGGAGAGAGAAGCTGAGAGATGGCTGTGGTCAGGAGTGCCCAAGACTGCCAGAGGAGTGAGCGTCTCCGCCTAAGGCAGAGGAAGCAAAGCAAGAGGGACAGCAAGAGAGACTCAGGGTAGACAAGAGGAAGCTTCCTTCAGGGCAAGAGTGAGGGAGCCCTGGGCTGGCTGGATGAAAAGACTTAGGACAGGAAAGGCTGCTGGTTCAACATAAAAGCTCGAAGCTCTGGGGCTGGCCAGCCTGGGTTGGAATCCCAGCTCAGCCTGTCACTAACTGTGTGACCCTGCATTACTTCCTTCTGAGCCTCCATTGTCATCTGAGAAGCAATACAATCCTTTACCAAGCCTGGCACAGAAGTGGGTATAACAGGAAAATGACTAATAGAAGAACTTAAACCTTACACCCTGGGGTTTGCCCCAGAGAGGGGTCAGTCTCTCCTACCCCTCTGCCTTCCCCCCAAGGGTGCTGGGCTTGTGGACAACTTTCCACGTGCAGAGATCCCTAGAGGGGAAAGGAGGGGAAGGGGGCCCGAAGCCCAGTGCTTTACCCTTGAGCCTTGTCTAAAACATTTATCTGAGACTTTTGAAACTTTTTCTTAGGGGAAAAGAAATATAAACTTCAAAGTTTCCTTGTTCTCTGTGTTGGGGAAGGAAATGTCTTAAATTAGACTTTGGGGCACCAGCCCCTCTTGTCTTTGGAAGAAACACTTCTATGGGCCTTGGCTGATCAGAGGTTACACCAGATCTTATTCTGGAGCGAATATGCACAGATGGGGGCTTCCCTAAATGTTTGCTGTTTAAGCCACCCAATCCATGGTCTTTTTGTTATAGCAGCCCAGATGGACCAAGACGTATGGCAGTGTGCAAAGAGCTTGCTGATTCTTCAGTACCATCTCAAGAGGGTTGGTTGAGTCAATTAAGCCCAAAGGAATGTCCAAAATAATTTTATATTAGATTTTATTGGATACAACAAAATCCCTGCGTTGGACCTGAAAGGCTCTTGGTGCCATAAGAAACTGGGGTTATTTGGGAGTAAACGTCAATGGGGAATACACCATATGCATTTCTTTTTGCTTGTTTGCAAGTTCCTCAGGATGAAAGACTGTGGCCATGCAGTGGTCTGATTTCTTTGCAGCAAGTGGTTGGGAAGGGCTGGAGCACAGTGGAAATGTGCTGCAGTGGAGGGGACAGTGGGAAAGAGAATCTTAACTCCCCCACTTATGAGTGGAGAAATCCTGGGAAACATACTTAACCTCTTGGAACTTCAGCTTCCTCATCTGTAAAATTAGGAGGAATCTTTCTCGTAAGGTGGTAGGGCAAACGAAACAAAGGAATGAATGAATGAATGAATGAGATAACATACACAAGCCCCTAGGATGAAGATAACTGCTGCATCGTCAATGCTCAACTAGTACTGGGTCCTCCCACCCACCTTGTTTCCAGATCACAGGTTGCAATGCTGCAGAGGATATTCTGGCCTTGTAGGAGGAGGGTTTGGCCCACAGACCCTGTCATCTGCATTGCACCTGTGAGATTTCATATTCCCGGCCTCCGCAAATCACAAGAGAGAGACATAGAGAGGATGGGCAGTTAGCATTCCTGCTAAGGGCCCCAAAGAACCAGCCAGCTTCCAAGCAAGCCTGGCTCAGCTCTGTGGGACTTTCTCAGCCACTGCTCCGGTGTTTCCTATCATCCAGCTCCAAGTTTGTCTTCCCCTTCACCTCTGCCCTCATTGGCTCTGGCCATGGGAAGGCAAACACAGCTTGGACAGTGAGGGAAGCTAAAGCCTGGACAAAATTACAGATGGGCAATTGGTATTTTTTCTGATGTTTCTGTTCTCTAACTAGGGATTTGTTTCTTTCACTGTCATCATTTTATCTTCCAAGCCGGGGCTTTACAGGAAGCTGGATAATCAACTTTGGGAGACAGAGTGTATGACAAGCATAACTTACCCAGGACAATTTACGTGTGAGATTCCATCAAATAGATTTCCATGTTCTACAAATTAATATCCATAGGGGAAAACAACTTTCCCCCTACCTCACATTACATACAGAAATTAACTCAAGAAGGATCACATACCGACATGTAAAAGATAAAACTATAAAGCTTCTGGAAGAAAACATAGGAGAATATCTTCTTGACCTTGGGATTTCTTTAGGCAGGACACTAAAGGATTAAGTATTTTAAAAAATTGGTAAACTTGTCATGATCAAAATTAAAAACACCAGAAGACACACTTAGGGAAGTAAAAAAGCACACCACAGACTGGGAGAAAATATTCACAACAGATAAATCTGACACAGGACTCATATTTAGAACATATAAAGAACTCTTACTAAATCAACTTTTTAAAAAAGATAAACACAAGAGTTAAACAGATATTTCTCAAAAGAAAACATACGAATGTCCAGTAAGCAAATAAAAAGGGTGCTGGCATCTTTCATCATTAGGGAACTGCAATTAAAACCACAATGAATTACCACTTCATATCCTTGAGAATGACTCAAAGTAAAAAGACCAACAATTCCAGGTGTTGGGAAATGGACTATTACTCAACCATAAAAAGGAATGAATTACAGATACTTGTGACAACATAGATGAATCTCCCAAACATTTTATGCTGAGTAAGAGAAGCCTCACGCAAGAGCACACTCTGTATGAATCCACTCCATTTATATGAAGTTCAAGAACCGGGAAAATGAATCTCTTAGTGATAGAAATCAGAACAATGGTTGCCTCTGGGGAGTAGGATATTCACTGAAAAAAGGGCACCAGGGAACTTTCTGGGGTGATGGAAATGTTCTTACCTTGATTTGCATGATGGTTACATTGGATGGTACTTTAAAAATCTATAGTTTTGGGGGCTTCCCTGGTGGTGCAGTAGTTGAGAATCTGCCTGCCAATGCAGGGGACACGGGTTCGAGCCCTGGTCTGGGAAGATCCCACATGCCGCGGAGCAACTAGGCCCGTGAGCCACAACTACTGAGCCTGCGCGTCTGGAGCCTGTGCCCCGCAACAAGAGAGGCCGCGATAGTGAAAGGCCCGCGCACTGCGATGAAGAGTGGCCCCCGCTTGCCACAACTAGAGAAAGCCCTCGCACGAAACGAAGACCCAACATGGCCAAAAATAAATAAATTAAAAATCCTTCCCTCTAAAAAAAAAAAAAAAAAACTATAGTTTTTTACTGTATGAAAGATGTACCTCTTCAAAAATATACAAAAGTTTGAAAAGTTTGAAAGACTCCTAAGACAGATAAATGGAGAGATGCATCTGTTATGCACAGTGTTTAACTATTTGCAGTACAATTGACCCTTGAACAACACAGGTTTGAACTGCATGGGTCCACTTATATGAGGATTTTTTTCCAATAAATATAGTACCTGTATTTTCATTTTACAGATTTTTTTTTAAAGCCTTTTTTTCTTTTATTATTATTTTTTAATAATTTATTTATTTATGGCTGCATTGGGTCTTTGTTGCTGCAGGCAGGCTTCCTCTAGTTGCGGCGAGCAGGGGCTACTCTTCATTGCAGTGCATGGGCTTCTCATTGTGGTGGCTTCTCTTGTTGTGGAGCACGGGCTCTAGGTGTGCAGGCTTCAGTAGTTGCGGCACGCAAGCTCAGTAGTTGTGGCTCGTGGGCTCTAGAGCGCAGGCTCAGTAGTTGCGGTGCACGGGCTTAGTCGCTCTGCAGCATATAGGATCTTCCCGGACCAGGGATCGAACCCATGACCCCTGCGTTGGCAGGCGGATTCTTAACCACTGTGCCACCAGGGAAGTCCCCATTTTACAGATCTTTAAGTTAACTAAATGTAGGGAAAAGTTTGTGTTTGATTAGAGATCACAATAGGTGGAATCAAAAGAACTAGAGTTTGAGACCTGAAGATGTCCAAACTGTTTCAGCTTCTCGCCTTTGAGTGAGTCATTTATCAATCCCTTTGTTTTTGAGACAGAGATAGCAGCACGAGGATTTTCAGGTGCGTGCGGCAGCGGGGAGAGGGGTGTTGGCGCCCCTAACCCCTGCGTGGTTCAAGGGTCAACTGTGCATTTCCGTATCCATGGTCCCAGTATTCGAAGTCCTGACTGGGGTCTCTATTTTCTCACCAATTTTCCCCCATAACGTTCACCCCCGATTCGCTCTGCTCCAGCCCCACTGACCACTAGTTCCTCAGAGAGGCCGGGCACATCCCCATCTCAGGGCCTTCTCACTTGCTGGTCTCTCTGTCTGGGATTCTCTCCTCCCAGAGTCCAGCTTGCTCCTTCACTTCCTCAGTTCTCTGCTCAAATACTCCCCTGTCAGGGAACAGCACACACATCCTCCTTTCTCTCTTTCCCCTCTGCTTCATTTTTCTTCATTACCTTTATCACCCCCTGACATTGTACACATTTACTTGCTTATTGTCTATCTCCGCTGCTAGAATATCAGCTCCACGAGGCGGGGGCTTTGTCTTGCTCACTGCTGTATCCTCAGGACCTGGAATAAAGTGCTCACTTCACATCTGTTGAGTATTTGGTCTTAGCAGGCACTTATAGCAATCCTGGGAGATTTTTTTAAAGATTGTAAAGTTTAAAAAAGGATAATAATTGTAAGCAGAAGGCCTGACATACAGTAGATTGTCAATAAGTCTGAGTTCTTTTACCTCTCAAATTCTTCTCTAGGGTGTATAGGCAAGGATTCATCATCTTCCCTATTTTTAAAAAAAATTTTATTTTTTTATTTTTTTATTTATTTTTGGCTGCATTGGGTCTTCGTTGCTGCGCGCAGGCTTTCTCTAGTTGCGGAGAGCGGGGGCTACTCTTCGTTGCGGTGCACGAGCTTCTCATTGCGGTGGCTTCTCTTGTTGCGGAGCACAGGCTCAGTAGTTGTGGTGCACGGGCTTGGTTGCTCCGCGGCATGTGGGATCTTCCCGGACCAGGGCTCGAACCTGTGTCCCCTGCATTGGCAGGCGGATTATTAACCACTGCGCCACCAGGGAAGCCCCTTCCCCATTTTTTAAGTTAGGAAAATCAAGATCTGTATGGTTTAGTGATTTCCCGAGGTCACTGCAAATGGCAGCTCTCAGTTTGGAGTCTAGGCCTTAATGCAGACAGCAGCCATCAGTTAAATGGCCAGATTACACAATGCAAGGCAGAGGTATTAGCACATGGACTAATTTGCTGCCCACTAATGGATACTAGCTAGGTAACTCTCCCCCTCCTCCAGTTTCACACCCTGGAGACTTTGGCAGGATACATGTAACTCTCTATTAACTTCTTGGAGGAGGAAGGAGGCCTGGTGGTGCTGCAGATAAGCGAAAGGTCACAGGCATTTGACACCTGAATATATCACTTAATCACTTATTTTCTTTTGACAGCAGGCTTACTTTCCCAATTACATAAGATCTCAGTTACATTCACATGAATTTTCAGGTCAAGGCCATGTACTCCATGTTTGCAGAACATTTGAGTTTAGGGCAGTGGGATTAAGGGACACGAAAGAGCTCAGTTGATTTAAGGCAGCCAACAGGAGAATAAGTGTGTGCCATCAAGTCTAAAGTACACGCTCTCCAGAAAGGAAAACAGCAAATCACTGTGAATGGAATAAATGAAAGTTAACAGACCAACATTACTTGGCCCTGTAAGTGCTAATATTGGACCCATCTCAGGGTCTGATTTAGCTGGTAGCACATCCCATCTAGCCTCTCACTTCCTTTTATTACCCTCTTAATTCGGAATCACTCGCCTTGGCCCATCTGACCTACTCCCCAAGTTCACTGGTGACTTCACTACCCACCAGATCGAATGCTCCAGACCTCTCTCCTCCAACAGTGCGGTTTCTTCAAACCGAGCCTGACCCAGGTTCTGGGGATTTCACTCCCGGTGCTGATCTCGAGAGGACATCTAATATTTAATAACGGAAACCCCAAAGCTAGGGAGAACTCTGCAATGCAAGCACAGGACGGTCATCTTTTCCTAAATCTGAGATGTGTGATTTTTAGCAAGAGTCACGAACCCCTTTGGGAATCTGATAAAACCTGTGAGCCATTTCCCCAGGGAAAAGTGCATTCACCCAAGAATTCAGGGAGTCCTGTGCTCCGTGAAGCCCATCCACAGGAACTGGGTTAGGTACATCTGCTTGAAGTATAAAAGCATCTATTTTTCAGAGCCTGTGTTATATCCCTTGAAACATTCCAATGATCTGCTGCTTTTCAACCTTAGGATGATCGGGGGTGTTTCCCGCCACTTAATTACAGGGGAGTTTGTGTTGGGAGAAGGCAGATCTAGTAGTAAATGAAGCTAAGGACTTGTCTGGGAGAATGAAGAAGAAAAGAATAGCTCAAGTCTCGTGTTTTGCCAGAAGGAAAAGGAACAGGTCGTCCTCACGCTCAAGCCTTGTTCTAAACTTAGCCAGCTCCCGTGGTTCCAAGTTGGCAAAATGAGCTCCCACTGTCCTAATAAACACGCTATGCTGCAGTGACTCAAGAGATAGCAGCCGGGTGCGGGATTCGGCTGCTTCTAGCCAGCCAGACAAGGGACATGGTGGGCTAGACACCCAACACAGCAAGGACGTCCAATATAGGGGGGAGGACGGCCTGGGCACCGGGCTGCCCTAAAGAGCCAAAGAGGCTTGCCAGCGGCAGAACCCAACTTATCAATGCACAGAAGAGCAAATGAAGGCCTGGGGGTCTAGGCAGTGAAGGGGAGGACCTGGTGAGGTCACACAGTGAGAGAGGGAGCCATCCTGGGGGCGTCATCTGATAGGACTTCACACCCATCAGGGCACTGAACAAGGGAGACAGTGGTGCCACATGGGTACATCTAAGGAGGATGGCATTCCTAGATGCCAAGGGTATTCTGCTCCCTGTGACCTTACACATCTAAGCATCAATAGAAGGTGGATTCTAGAAGGTAGACAGGTAATGCTCCTCTGCCCTGCCTGGCCCTGCCGTGGCCAGGCTGCCCTGGTTAGACTGTGCTGGAGGCCTGTGCTCAGCTCAAAGTGCTGCACTCCCGGGGAGGGTGGGCAGTTAGGAGGGGGTGGGTGGACTTGGGGTTCGCCACTGGATGGGAACACAGAGACAAACGGGCATGGTCACGATCTCCAAAGAGTTGGTGGGCTGTCCAGGAGGTCAGACTCCCTCTGCAGAGGCTGGGACACCTGGCAGGAATGCCAGCCACAGGCTCAGTGGGGTGGGGAGGGACCTCCTGGGGCCAGGTGGGCGCTGAGGGTTCCTTGCGGAGGTCAGGAGGAGTGTTCACCTGAGCAGCATATAGAAGTTACAGCTGGGAAGGGGAGCTGCCAAGGCATCATACAGCATCACCTGAGAGGTGATAGGAGGCTGGGACAGGTGGCCCAGACCAGGGAGGTAAGGGACAGGCTAGCGGCTGGAATGGAGCAGGACATTTGTCCTGAACAAGCAGGAATGGGCAAGTTTGTCCTGAGTGGGGAGTGGCCTCCTGGCACCAAGGGAGGTCTGAGGGCCCAATGACCTTTCACAGCTACTGAACAATGAAACGGGAGGTAGTGAGCTCCCTAGCACTGGAAGGCTTCAAGCAGGTCCGCTTGGTGGGGGGAGGAGAGAGCAGATTCAAGCATCAGAGTCCCTTCCAACCTTAACAGTCTTCGGCTTGGATTCCCCCAGAAGACTTGTTGAGAGAGAAGAGCAGAAATTCATTTCTTCTTTTCCAAAGTGGGAAAGTTCAGACCCAGACTGAACACTGCACCCAAGGTCACACAGGAAGGCAGCAGAATTGGGAACAAAACCCACATCTGCTTCTTCCCAAGCCCCAGACTTTCCCATCTGGTTTCCCAAATGGTGTCCCAGCCTGCGCTATTTTGGGCTGGCTTCCCTACCGGGACAGAGGTCACCTATGGGACAGCATGGCCCTGCCTGCCGGCTCCCAGGTGAGGCTGGTAAACGAGCACCGAAGGGCCAGTCCTCTCTGCCCAGGTCCCAAAGGGGGATCAACCCTGGCTCTGTCCCTGCACCCTCAGGAGGGAATGAAAGGATGCAGGGCTCTTATTCTGACTCTGGCTCTCTTCACAAAGAAAACCATGTTGACTTCCTTTGGGGACGTTGCAAGATCCGCAGGTGAGTACTTCCCTGGTGGCGCAGTGGTTAAGAATCCGCCTGCCAATGCAGGGGACACAGGTTCCATCCCTGATCTGAGAAGATCCCACTTGCCGTGGAGCAACTAAGCCCCGAGCCACAACTACTGAGCCTGCGCTCTAGAGCCCATGAGCCACAACTACTGAGCCCACGCGCCTAGAGTCCGTGCTCTGCAGCAAGAGAAGCCACCGCAATGAGAAGCCCATGCATCGCAACGAAGAGTAGCCCCCGCTCGCCACAACTAGAGAAAGCCCGCGTGCAGCAACAAAGAACCAACGCAGCCAAAAAAGAAAAAAAAAAAAGATCCGCAGGTGAACCTTGTCCTCCAGGCCACCAGGGGGACCCAGCTGGCCTGACTTAGATCTCTTTCTCCCAGGTAAGTTCCTTAGAACACCAGTCCTTCAAAAAGCTCCTTGAGGAAAGGCTTTTTTGTTTTTTGTGTTTTGGAACAGCTTTATTAAGATATAATTCATATACCATACAATTCACACATTTAAACTGTACAATTCAATGATTTTTAGTATATCCAAAGTTGTGCAACCATTGCCACAATCAATTTTTGAACATTTTCATCACTTCTAAAAGAAACTCCACCCTGCGATTATCACCCTCTAATTCCCCATGTTCCCAAGCCCCAGGCATCCACTATTCTACTTTCTGTCCCTATAGGTTTTCCTATTCTGGGCATTTTACATAAACAGAGTCATATAATATGTGGTATTTTGTGTTTGGCTTCTCTAACCTGGCATAATATTTGCAGAGTCCAGCATGTTGTAGCATGTGTTGGTACTTCATTCCTTTTTATGCCTGAATAATATTCCATTGTATGGGTGTCCCACATTTTGATGATGTATTCATCAGCTGGAGGACATTTGAGTTATTCCCACCTTTTGGCCAATATGATTGAGGAAAGGTCTGGTGTTCAAACAAATTAGAGAGTGATGCCAGCTCTATGTCTCTCTTCGAGATTCACAGTGTCCCTTAGCATATTAAAGGCTCTGAGAAGTCCTGCAATAAAGGCAACTGTTCATCTTTACTTGACCTGGTGTAACCAGACTTTCTTCACAGTCCTTCACACAGAGAAATCCCAGGGATTGATGTGTCAAGGTATATACTTGGGAAGACAGAGACCAGACTGAAGAGGAGCTGCCAACCTGAAATCTCAACTGAAAGGAAGTGGGCGATAGAAAGCATTCCAGCTCCTCCTGCTACTGCCACTGGAGGGACTGTTCTCTGAGCTGAAATGCCATGAATCCTGAGATATCCAGCAAACTGGGAGACCTTGCCAGGCCAGTCCATTCATTTGCTCCTTTGGTCATTAAACATACACAGTTTGAGCAACTATGGGGCTAGAGCAGAGGCTTTCAAGCATTTCTGACTATGGGTGAGGGGTCTGGGAAGCAGTGGGGGGCAGAGAAAGGACCTAGAGCATCTCATGTTTCTGCCTTAGCAACCAGGTGGACAACGGTGCCTTCAGAAAGCAGTCAGGATTGGGGAGGAAGAGGATGAGTTCAAGCTGTGACATCTTGAATCTGAGGGGCTGTGGGCCATCCTCAGAAAATGTGGGGAGGTTGGAATTTTCCTTGGTCCAGGGCTCAGAAGAGAGATGTTGGGCTGAATGCTGAGTCTTAGGGGTCTTGTTAAGGCTTGGGAGTGAATGAGAGACTTGGGGAGGGTGGGAAGTGCTGGGAAAGAAAGGTGAGAACACAGTCTTGGAGAACACTAGTATTTTTTTTTCTAGCATCTTTATTGGAGTATAATTGCTTTACAGTGGTGTGTTAGTTTCTGCTTTATAACAAAGTGAATCAGCTATACATATATATATATATATCCCCATATCCCCTCCCTCTTGTGTCTCCCTCCCACCCTCCCCATCCCACTCCTCTAGGTGGTCACAAAGTGGAGAACACTAGTATTTAAGAGTGAGTACTTGGGGGGAATTCCCCGGCGGTCCAGTGGTTAGGACTCGGAGCTTTCATTGCCAGGGCCCAGGTTCAATCCCTGGTTGGGGAATTAAGATCCCGCAAGCCCCGAGGTGCGGCAAAAAGAAAAAAAAAAGGGTGAGTACTTGGGAAGGGATGGAGAGAATGCAGCCAGCGAGATCCGAGATCTGAGGAAGACAGGAGGGTGGGGCGTTACAATAGTGATGACGTGGTCAGAAAGGCCAACCACCACAGAGGTCACAGGGGATGAAACCAGAGACAGGGGACAGGAGAGAAGGGTCAAGAACTCTATGGCAAGAGGTGAAAGGGCAAATGATGAGGATGTGAAGCCAGGGTGTGTAGACACCCTTTGGAAAAGCATGACTGAGAGAGGGGAGAAGGAGGGGTCCCTTCTCTAGGAAACGGGAGCCGGAGCGGGCGGCGGGCAGCAGAGCAGGTAAGGTGGCCTGTCTTCAGCCTCTCAGCACAAGCTTCCCTCGCAAACCTTCTTGCTACTTGGAGCAGAAACAGCCTCTTTTTGGCAACCGTTTTGCCCTTACTCATGCTTGGATTAAGAGCAAATTCTAATTTCCTGGCCGACTCATTTCCCACCCTTCAGAGAGCCTGGCAGGAGGCCCCGACTCTTTCCCTGCCCCTCTACTTCCAAGCAAGAGTGAGGCTAGGGGAGCTGCTGACCATTCATCAAGGTCTCCCCCGATCCCCCCTTCTGGGGGGATGAGTCGAAGCTAAGACCCGGAGAAGGGTCTCTGGTTTGCCCAAAGCCACAAAGCTGTCCCCACACCACTGCACAGACCCTCAGTGGCAGACGCCCCAGAAGGCATGGGTGGGAAGGGGGTGCCCAGCCAGTCTGGAGGCCCCAGGGAACACCTCCCCACTCAGCAGGAACGCTGATCCCTCCAGCTGAAAGCGCCTCGAGAAAAGGGAGAGATAATGAAACAACTCTCCCGTGACTGGTTGGCCGGTTGCCCTTGATTGCTTGAGTGGGGAGGGGCGGGCCCAGCCCTGGGCCTCCTGCCAGGCTCCCTGAAGGGTGGGAATGGAGTCTGGAAATCAGAATCCCCCGTTACCCTAGGCATGAGTAAGGACACAGGGGTTGCCAAAAAGAGGCTGCTTCTGCTAGGAGTAGCAAGAAGGTTTGTGAGGGAAACTGACACCAAGAGCCCAGAGCCAGACCCCGTTACCCACTCTGCGGCTGTCTGGCTCTGTGACCTTGAACCTGCTTAACCTCTCAGGGCTTGGAAATGCCACCCATCACCTCTGGCAGACACATGTTCCTTTGCTCATTCATTCATTCATTCATTCATCCAAAAAGCATTTCTCAGCATCTGTTCCCTTGGAAAGGGACGTGTCACGCGGAGAGCTAAGGATTTGGAGTCAGAGACCCAAATTCAAATCTCCACCTGCCACTTACCAGCCACGTGACTTTGGGCAAGTCGTTTA
Source organism: Balaenoptera borealis (assembly GCF_965194805.1). Classification (NCBI taxonomy): domain Eukaryota; kingdom Metazoa; phylum Chordata; class Mammalia; order Artiodactyla; family Balaenopteridae; genus Balaenoptera; species Balaenoptera borealis. The sequence goes on along the minus strand of NC_138879.1, from coordinate 44,447,201 downwards.
ATCTCTGTGTGCCTCAGTTTCCTCATTTGCAAAATGGGGGTAAGACTATCTACCTCATAAGGTAGTTGTAAGAATTAAGTTAAACTAGACAGACAACAGTCTTTAATAAATGCTGAACACAGCAGTAAACTAGACAGACAACAGTCTTTAATAAACGCTGGGGCTTCCCTGGTGGCGCAGTGGTTGAGAGTCTGCCTGCCAATGCAGGGGACACGGGTTCGGGCCCTGGTCTGGGAAGATCCCACATGCCGCGGAGCAACTGGGCCCGTGGGCCACAGCTACTGAGCCTGTGCGTCTGGAGCCTGTGCTCCGCAGCAAGAGAGGCCGCGATAGCGAGAGGCCCGCGCACCGCGATGAAGAGTGGCCCCCGCTTGCCGCAACTAGAGAAAGCCCTCGCACAGAAACGAAGACCCAACACAGCCATCAATCAATATCTTTAAAAAAAAAATAAAAAACATTTAAAAAAAATAAAAATAAAAATAAACGCTGAACACAGCAGCTGTACTTCGACAACAGTGGCAGCCTGGTGATGCTGCTGGCTGTGGTAGTGTAAATACTCCGTAAAGCCTAAGCTAGATCCTGAAGCATAAAAGATGCGCAAGAGATTGTAGTTTCTGTTATTGTGTTGCTGTTGACATTAACAATCATAACACAATAATATCATCGTATGTACAGTGCTTAACATACTTCCTGATGTGGCAGCTACTCCAGAAGCGGTTGTTATTAATGCATTCATTTCGGCGATGGCATCATGATATGCCAGTGCCCAACACCTAGCAGGTACTCAATGTGTGTGAGTTTCCTTCTCATCAGCAGGGACCTTGGGGCATCGTCACCCTGGTGAAGCGTCCGTGGTCATCTAGGATGGAGTTAAGCACCTTTGGGTACCCAGAGCATGGTGCACCTGAATCCCAGGGTCCTGTGGAGGCCTCCATCCTAGGGCCACTCAGGACCCAGATCTCTCTCACAGCTGTTGCTGGAGGACACAGATCTTTCCAGCAAACCTCAAGTCTGCTTCCAGACCAGCCACTATCCCCCACCCCCACTCCATGTTTCTCAGCCCAGGAGTGAGCTGGACTCCGCTCTCCCTGCCCAACATTTATATTCCCAGCTATTTATAACCCAGGCTTAGAGCAGCCATGGCTGGGGCTGAATGGGTAGTGAGAAATCTGGCTTCCCATCACGTGCTCAGCCCCAGAGGCCCCTGGCATCCATCAGAGCATTTCATTTTCCAAGCCATCTCTTTAGCTTTCTTTCTCCTTCCCTGGCTCTGGTCCAGCATCTCTGTAACTTGGGTGATTTGGTTCAAGAAGAGGTCATTTCAGCCCCCCCTGTAACTCTGCTTTGGAGTCACCTGGGCCAGGGGGTCCTGGCCTGTTTGTGGCCTGAAGGCGCTGTGCTTCCCTTTCAAAGCCTCCCTAGCACCAAGGAGGAAGGCGGCCCTGACTGCCTGCTGGGAAGTGGAGGAGAAGATGAGAAGCAACGTCTAATAGCTTGGGGGGTTGGGATAGGAGGAGGGCACCGTGCTGTCTACGGTGCCAGGGAGCAGGGTGGGGGCACCAGAAGCCCCTGCAATGTGGTGAAGGGGCAGGAGCACAGGTGCTGGAATCCCAGATCTGCTACTTCTTAGCTGTGTGCCCTTGGACAAATTACTCAACCTCTCTGAATCTCCATTTCTTACCCTGTGAAATATAAAGATAGTCCCACGACAGAGTCACTATCAGGACTGAGAAAATCTTTGAGGAGCTCCCACAGCACAGCATCTGGCATGCAGTTGCCAGGTCTGTCTTCCTTTTACTTCCCCTCAAACACAGATTCCCTGGACCAATGAAGGCTAGAAGAGCTGAATCCATTGCACCTCATGGTTTCTAAGGTTTGCAACTGAAAAGGGCATCAGCTTGAAGAAGAGAGCCTTGGACTCAGCTTCTGCTGACTGGGGTCTCCCCATCTAAACTGCCTGATTTGAAGCTGGCCTGTTGGTTGAGGGCAGCAGCCGCTCTAGCTTGAGCCTGAGTGACCACAGACACTCGGGCCTGGGAGGGAGGAGGGATGGAAGGGGGAGAGGGTGTCTGCATGAGGAACTCTGGAGGCTCGTGGGAGAAAACCGCGACCTCAGCTGAGAGTTGGGGCTCAGGCCTTATCCAAGAGCCTCTGGGTGGCTTTGTGACAACATCAAGACCCGGCATCGTGAAGGCGGATAGGTTCTCCCTACAGGGCTGAAGCAGGAGGGGAGAGACATGGTGGCCCGAGAGGCTAACGTGAGGCTCACATGGGAAGAAATCCCCAAAATCCCTGAGGGGCAGGGCGCACAGAGCTGGAGGGCCTGCCATCACCCTAGGCTCCAGCCCCAGAACTCTGCTCACGGCCCTTATAGCGCCCCCTGGTGGCTGGGGAGAGATGCTTGGCCCAGGCTGAGAGCTAAAGTAGGTTAATATCCCATGACGCTCAAAGAACAGATGGACTCTGTGTGTGCGTGCGTGCACGTGTGTGTGTAAGTTGGGACTGGGGAGACTGGATTTAAAATTTACTCCAGATCACTCTGAGTCTCCTCAGGGACCGCACAAGCCTGCGAGCTCTGGGAGGGAAGGACCACCTCTAGCTTGCTCAGTGTGGTCTCCCCAGGGTCCAGTGCACAGCCTAGAACTCAAGAATGATGAATGGATGAGTAAATGATGTGAGAGATTGGTTTTCAGGAAAAGCTGCCAAGACTTCCCTGGTGGCAAAGAATCCGCCTGCCAGTGCAAGGGACACGGGTTCGAGCCCTGGTCCGGGAAGATCCCACATGCCGTGGAGCAACTAAGCCCATGTGCCACAACTACTGAGCCTGCACTCTAAAGCCCGCGAGCCACAGCTACTGAAGCCCTCGCGCCTAGAGCCCGTGCTCCGCGACAAGAGAAGCCACCGCAATGAGAAGCCCGCGCACCGCAACGAAGAGTAGCCCCCGCTCGCTGCAACTAGAGAAAGCCCACGAGCAGCAATGAAGACCCAACGCAGCCAAAAATAAATAAATAAATGTATTAACAAAAAAAAAAAAAAAAAAAGGAAGAGCCTGCCAGGTGTGGGCAGAGGAACAAGACCAAGAAGGCCTTGGTCTGTGGTGCCCATCCCTCCCCACACCCAGCCGAGCCACAGCTCAGGATGGTCGAGGCAGCTGGTGGAGGGCAGGAACATCCCAGCTCTATACGAACGTGCTGGATGGTGCCTCAGGCTCCTCCTTTAACCTCTCTGAGCCTCGTGATCCACATCTACAAAATAGAGACCCCAAGTAGCTGTCTGGGCAGAGGTTTTTTGAAAATTAAGTAAATTTGATGGATAAAGCAGCATAGCATGTTCAGGGCTCCGTGCACGGGCATTGCCCTGGCAGAGCAGGGATGGGTGGGCAGAGCCTCCCCCCACCACCCAGCACCCTTCCCTGCTCTCTCTTCCTGTCACAATGCAGTGCCAGCTCCCCAGGAGGGGCTGGCAACCGCTGCCCCGGCTGCTGCCTGCCAGCCTGTGTCCAGGCCCAAACCAGCCCCAGGTACAGCTGCTTGCTTTCTTCCTGCCCCCCTTCCCTTCCCACTCACCAGCCCCCACTCCCCCATCCGTGCCTTTTCTTCTTCCTGCAGCAATTTCCCCGCCTCTCTTTGTGTCCCTTCTAGACATGGTTCCAGCCCCCTCGCTGGAAAAGACTACAACGGAAACTTCTTCCTCAGATTCTCCTATTGTGACAGCGCTCTCAGCCCCCTCTTCTTGGGCCCCTGGACTCCAAGAAGCCCTCCCACCCATGCACCCACCCCCTGCTCATGAGGCTCAGCCTGAGAGGGGAGTGGGCACCTCACCAGAGTGGACACATCAGTGATTTAGGGAGCGCAGCTCAGGGAGCTGGCCTGACCTCCCAGCTCTGCTACGATCTCAGGTGGCGGTGAAATCTTCCTGGGTTTGGGTGTCTTTTCCCACAACATGGACCCAATCACCCCACTCCAGGCTCCTGTGCCACTGAGGCTGAGGTGACAGAAGCCCTGCCCGACCAGGGAGGTCAGCAGCGTCCTCTCAGGGGCCCAGGCCCTTATTGCACCATCTCCTGGGAAAACACCTCCTGTAGCATCCCACTGTGGCCACCACTACCTCAGGGTAGGAGAAAACTCTAGCAAGTCTCACAGATGAGTGCTCACTGTCTCTCAGGCACTGAGCTTTGACCTTTATATGAAGTATCTGATTTAACCTTCACTACAACCTTTTGAGGTCAATATTATTGTTTCCCCCCATTTTACAGCTGAGGACACTGAAGGGATTGCCCAAGGTCGCATGAAAGTCAGTGGTGGGATTGGAAGACAGCTCTAACTTCAAAGCTGACACACTTTGATCACAATTCTTTCTCTGGACAGAAAATGTACAAACCCAGAAACAAAAACAAAATACCCCAAACCCATATAAATAAAATCCCCTTCTTAACTGGAATCGATTTTATGCAAAGGAAAAGTCAGAGACTCTGGAAAGCCCCACCATTGTCACCTGAACATTAAGAAGTTCTGGGACTCGGTTGGTAAATAAGGGGTGGAAAACAGATCTGTATGATAAAAAGTGCACACAGGGACTGGAGCGGGTTAGCCCAGGGTCTGAATGCTGATTCTTCAATTTGCTGGCTGGGTGGCCATGAGCTGGGGATGATACCTCTCTACGATTTGGTTTTGGGGTTTTCTCTTCCAGTGTAACCAAATGAGATCTTACTGAACTGACCCTCCCACAGATAACAACTGTTGACAAAACACACACACACACACACACACACACACACACACACACACACTCAAGGCATTGGAGAGTGAATAAAAGCAAGTAGACTCTGGAAAAAGGGAACAACAGGGGAGAAGTTAACCGTTTTTTATGGCTTTGAACTTGAGAGCAGACCATAGCCAGCACAGCACAGATAGAAAATCTGCAGTCTTTCTGGCTTGAAGAACCAAAGGACAAATTTCATATCAACCACAGGTACCAGAAAGTGAAGGCGGCAGCCTTAGCCAAAGAGGGAGAGCCTTAGGTCCTGTGCATAAACTTGGTTCAAACCTTCAGTTGATCCCTGAACCACACATGCATGGAAGTGACTTCAGCTGAGGGGGGAAAAAAAAAACTGAACTGAGATTTGGGCTGCCATCCAAAGAGCAGAGTTTGAAGTTAATTGCCTAATAAAACAAAATATCAACACATTTTGAGAATATAACAGAATCCAGAGCCCCTACAATGAAACATACACAATGTCCAACATACAATCCTGTTCCTTTACAGTTATGTTCTCAGACCACAGTGGAATTAAACTAGAAATCAAAAACAGGAAGATAGCTGGAAAACCCCAAAGTATTTGGAGATTAAACAACATACTTCTAAACAACACATAGGTCAAAGAGGAAGCCTTAGGAGAAATTTTAAAATATTTTGAACTATATGAAAATGAAACTACAAAATGCCAAAATTTATTGGACGCAGCAAAAGCAGTGCTTTAAGGGAAATTTATAGCATTGAACACATGTAGTACAAAAAGAAAAGATCTAAAATCAATAATCTAAGTTTCTACTATAAGAAACATTCCCATGACCTGTGGAAGAAACTAGAAGATGTTAAAACATGAAGAGTTTAAACAAGAAAACAATTCCATTTAAAATTGCATCAAAAAGAATAAAATACCTAGGAATAAAGTTAACCAAGGAGGTGAAAGACCTATACTCTGAAAACTATAAAACATTAATGAAGGAAATTGAAGATGATTCAAAGAAATGGAAAGATAGCCCGTGCTCTTGGATTGGAAGAATTAATATTGTTAAAATGTCCATACTACCTAAAGCAATCTACAGATTTAATGCAATCCCGATTAAGTTTTATATATATATGTGTATATATATATATATATATATACATACATATATATATATACACACATATATATAATATATGTATATATATATAATGGGATATTACTCAGCCATAAAAAAGAGTGAAATTCTGCCATTTGCAACGATGTGGATGGACCTAAACGTATAATGCTTTGTGAAATGTCAGACACAGAAAGGCAAATACTCCATGTTATCACTTATATGTAGAATCTAAAAAACAAAACAGGGAATTCCCTGGTGGTCCAGTGGTTAGCACTTTGCACTCTCACTGCCATGGGCCCAGGTTCAATCCCTGGTGGAGGAACTAAGATCCCACAAGCCACTGCAGTGTAGCCAAAACTAAATAAATAAATAAAATAAAATAAAATAAAAAACAAACAAATGGATATAACAAAACAGAAACAAACTCATTGACATGGAGAACAAACTAGTAGTTACCTGTGGGGGGAGGGTTGGGGGAAGCAGCAAGAGAGGGAAGGGGATTAGGAGCTACAAACTACTGTGTATAAAATAAATAAGTGAGAAGGATGTATTGTACAGCCCAGGGAAATATAACCATTATTTTGTAATAACTTTAGATGGAGTATAATCTATAAAAATACTGAATCACTACGTTGTACACCTGAAACTAATATAATACTGTAAATCAACTATACTTCAATAAAAAATAAAATCAAATAAAATTCCCCTGTAAATTAAAAAAAAAAAAAAACCTGAAGAGTTTTACAAGAAAAAGAAAACTTCAGGGCTAGAAAGGGCCTCAAACAGTGACTTTTTATGATGTCTCCACCATTTAATAGGTAAGAAAGCTGAGGTTAATAGCTAAAGAAAATGCGCTTTGAAGTCAGGTAGCTCAGGGTTAAATCCTGGCTGTGTCGTAGCAGAGGGTCACTCTGGGTGATGGGCGGCTTTCTCACTGACAGTCGGTCCTTTGGCCTCTTCATCATCTCCTCTAGTCATGGGGAGCTCATTACCTCTCCCATCAGCCCCTGCCACTACTGGGCCAATCTCCTTGATAGAAGGTTCTTCCCTGCCTCAGTCCTGCTCTTCCTCAGTTTCACTTCTCCCCTGAGGGTCCTGTCACACAGAACAGATGAGTGCCTTGTCCTCATGACAGCCTTCAAATGTTTAAAGACTGTATTCACCGTCCCCTCCCCTCCCCACCCCTGTCTTCTCTTCTCCCAGCCAAGAGTTCTAGCAAGCTCCTAAACTTTACTGACAATCACTATGTAGAAGTCCAGGCTCAGAGAGGTGAAGTAACCTTCCCAAGTTCACACAGCTAAGACATAAACAACTATTTCTCTGAACCCATGATTGTCTAGGTCTCTCTGTGGTTCTAAGCTACCAGTACCTTTTTGTTAACTCTCTCTCTACCCCATATTAGTTTCCTGTGGCTGCCATAACAAATTACCACAAACTGAGTGGCTTAAAACCACAGAAATTTATTCTCTCATAGCTCCAGAGGCTAGACGTCCAAAACCAAGGTGTTGGCAGGGCCCTGCTCTCTCTGAAGTCCCTGGTAGAGGGTCTTTCCAGCCCCTTCCTAGCTTCTGGTGGTTGTCAGCAACCCTCGGCATTCGTTGGCTTGTAGATGCGTCACTCCAGTCCCTGCCTCCGTCCTCACATGGCCTCCTCCCTATGTGTCTGTGTTTCCACATTGTTCTTGCCTCTGTGTATGTCTCTGCACTCAAATCCCTTCTTCTCATAAGGATACCAGTCACTGGATTTAAGATCCAATCTAATCCAGTGTAACCTCATCTTAATTTGATTATATCAGCAAAGATCTTACTTCCAAATAAAGTCACATTCACAGGTACCAGGGGTTAGGACTTGGACATATCTTTTGGGGGGACACTATTCAACCCCTCTACCACCAAATGTGGTAGAAAGCAGTTCAGCAGAGGAAGCTGAACAGAAATTGCCGTGCCTGGGGAATAGGCTGTCCATGCTCAGGGGGTGATGGAGGGCTGGACAGGGCCCCATGGAGAAGGCCCAACTGCCCCGGGCTCAGAGACGGGAGCCTGGTTTGTGCTCGGTCACCAGACTGTCTTGTGCTTTTCCTGGCTGCTCCGTCTGTCTGTCCTCCAGCTGGTAGGAGGGATGACGATGCAGGCAGAAGAGGAAGCCCAGGAGGGGAGGCCAGCAGCTCCTGCGCCTGTCCGGATCATTTGCAAGGAACCCTGTGCAGGTCACAGCTTTGCTGTGCAAGACACTCTGGGTTGTAGCTGCTGCCGAATTGACCTCATCGGTAAAGCAGCAGCTCAGTCTAGAGCCAAAGGATCCTTGGCAAGAGCTGGGAGGACTGGGAGGGAGGGGAATTTTTCTTTTTCTTTCTTTTTTTTCTTTTTTGGTATCAGATTTTATTTTTTTAATTTAATTTTTATTTTATATTGGGGTATAGTTGATTTACAATGTTGTGTTAGTTTCAGGTATACAGCAAAGTGGTTCAGTTATACATATATATATATCTATTCTTTTTCAGGTTCTTTTCCCATATAGGTTATTACAGAATATTGAATAGAGATCCCTGTGCTATACAGTAGGTCTTTGTTGTTGATTATCTATTTTATATATAGTAGTGTGTATATGTTAATCCCAAATTCCTAATTTATCTCTCCTGAGGAATTTTTCTTAAAAGAAGAGAGATAGAGGAAGACTCCCAGGGCAAAGAATGCAGTGTTTTCCTTTTACAGAGTCACCGACCAAATCCCAGTTCATAAGAAGGACAGACCCACACGTTATGATTTATAAGAAGGGCCTCTGGGGACTTCCTTGTTGGCCCAGTGGTTAAGAATCCACCTTCCAATGCAGGGGACACAGGTTTGAGCCCTGGTCAGGGAACTAAGATCCCACATGTCACGGGGCAACTAAGCCCAAACACCACAACTAGAGAGCCTGCGCACCGTAACAAAGACCTGACGCAGCCAAAAATAAATAAATAAATAAATACTTTTTTTTAAAAAAAGCTAAAAAAAAACCAAAGAAGGGCCTCTGAGTAGGGACTGCACGGTCCTTCCTGTGTGTAAGGCTGTCCCTGGGGCAAGGTGGCTTTGTGCAAGGAGCCACTTGAAGCCAGGCAGACCAGGATTCCAGCCTTAACTCTGCCAGGTACCAGCAGTGTGACCTGGCGTGTCAGTTACCTCTCTATATACCTTATGCCCCTACATCTGAAACAGAGTGGCTTGAAAACCTTTTCTGTCTGCCTCTGTGGCTTCTGTGCCCCCATCTTAGAGCAACGTCCCTTGATTTTCACTTAGAAGGTCCACCCCTCCCCTGCTCTCGTCCATGAGGTTAGGGAGGGCACCACACCTCATTTCAGTGGTACATTTGGATGGGCTTGGAGCTTTTGGTAAGAGCCTCAACCATTGGGAAGTCACCCTCCTCTGGTTAGAGTGACGGGCTCAAGGACATACCAGTGACCTGAGCTGGTTTTTGGGGTGGGTGGCTGGGCTTTTGCAGGGGCTCCCAAAAGAGGTTTCTGCTCTCCCACTGGCCTTAGAGCTCTAGGGATCTGAACCTGCAGCCAGATGGTGACTGTGAGAGGACCCACAGGGATGCTGGGGTGACAACATGGTGCCAACCTCAAGGTGAGAAGAAACAAGAGCCAGGGCAGTGTGGTCCAGGAGGCATTGCTGAATCTAGATCCAGCCATGCCTGAAGCCAGATATGCCCCCCTTAACCCTTCAGTCACGTAACCCAGTATGTTCCCTCTTTTGCTCAAGCCTCGAGTTGGGTCCCGTGTCACTTGGAACAAAAACATCCTAATCAACTTGGATTAATAATATTCATTTCAGCAGGTTACTGTAGGATTCAACAGAATTAGATCCTCAGATTATGAGCTTTTTGAGGACAAGCTCTGTCATATCCATATGTGTGTTCCCAGTAGCTGACCCATAGCAGACGCTCAGATGTTTGTGGGATGAATAAATGTGCTTAAACGTCCCTAAAAGCTTATAAGATTCTTAATAAATGTTAGTTAATATTATTATCCCAGCAAAGTTAATTTCATCATCTTTTCTTGTTCCTATTGCCCTACGTCTATGGCAATATGAAAAATGGCCATATTCTCTGCCAAGAATTAATTGGCTCCTCTAAATAATTAAATAATTAAGTTAGCAATATCTGTTGATGGCCTAGTATGTTCCAGGGTTGGCCAGTAAAAGTCCGGTGATGAACAAAAATGACACATAGAAACTGGTCTCGTGAAGTCCCAGGAGCTATAAATTGTGTATGACAAGGTTACCATAGAGATAAATTTAAGTGCCTGGGGGACACAGAGCAGGCGCAGCTAACCCTGACTTGGAGGATTAGACAAGGCTTCTCAGAGGAAGTGTTGCTGGGGGCTGAAGGCTGAGGAGGGGTTACTATGGTAACTGGGGTGGGGTGGGAGAGTGCTCAGGGGAGAGGAACCAGCAGTGCAGAAGCGAGGAGGTATTAGAGGAACTCGGGTCAGCCTGGTTTGAGAGGGATGAGCCTAGAAGGATGGAGGAGGGGCTCCCACAAACCATACTAAAGACTTTGGATATAGTCTTAGAGCAGAAGGAAGGCACTGAAGGGGTAAGAGGCGGGGTGGAGCATGTTCAGACTTGCAGTGTTGGAATACTCTGCTTGGCTGAAGTGTAAAGGATGGTGTTAAAGACCAGATGCTGGGAATTCCCTGTCTGTCTGGTGATTAGGACTCCACACTTCCTCCGCAGGGGCACGGGTTCCATCCCTGGTCGGGGAACTAAGGTCCCTCATGCTGCGTGCGGCGTGGTCAAAAATAAAAAAAGACCAAATGTTTGTGTCCCCCCTCCCCCCAGTTCATATATTGAAATCCTAACCCCCAATGTGATGGTATCAGGAGGTGGGGTCTTTGGCAGGTGATTAGTTCACGAGGGCAGAGCCCTCATCAAAGGGATTAGTGCCCTTATAGAACAGATCCCAGAGAGCTCCCTCGCCCCTTCTACCATGTGAGTACACAGAATATGGTCATCCATGAACCAGGAAGCAGACCCTTACCAGGCACTGAATCTGCCAACGCCTTGATTCTGGACTTCCCAGACTCCAGAATGGTGAGAAATGAATTTCTGTTGTTTACAAGACACCCAGTCTCTGGTATTTTGTTACAGCTGCCGGAATGGACTGAGACGGATGGGTTGTCCGGGCAGTACACCCAAGGTGGTGCAGTGGTCCGCGGGAGATGCTGGTGGCCTGAACCCAGGGAGAAGCAAAGGGTGGAGAGAATTGGGCTGATTCCACAGTTGTTTGGAAGTGATGGAGAGGATGTTGGGAAAGAGGGAAAGGGAAGACTCAAAAGGCAGTTGGGAGAACCACGTGGCTGTTTCCTGAGAAAGATCTGGACAGGAGAAACAAGGATGGCCTTTCATGATTGCCGATTCCTTCTACTGCCAAGGACAACTCTGGCTCAGCCCATATCCATCCTGGGCTTTAGGGATAAGCAGGGGAACTGCTGTGGCCCCAGCTAGGTTTCCATGGAAAGAGCTGAGGTTGGGAGGGAGGGGACTGGCAGCCGCTGTCACACATGCAGGAACAAAAAGAGAGAGATGTAGAGAGGCACGTTCAGAAGGACAGAGAAAGAGAGAGACAGCTGGGGAAACGAGCTTTTAAAAGTTCTGCTTCATTATCACAGTAATTCCCTGAATTGGTTTCCCAGGGGCTGCCATAACAAATTGCCACAAGTCTGATGGCTCAAAACAACGGAAATTTATCCTCTCATAGTGTTAGAGACAAGAAGACAAATCAAGGTGTTGCTGGGGTTATGTTCCCTCCGAAGTCTCTAGGGGAGAATCCTTCCTTGCTCCTTCCAGCTTCTGGTGGCCCCAGATGTTCCTGGGCTGCATCATTCCAATCTCTGCCTCCATCTTCATGGCCTTCTCTTCTCTCTACCTACCTCTCCTCTGTGTGTCTCTTATTAGGATACTTGTCTTGGATTTAGGGCCCACCTGGATAATCCAGGATGATCTCATCTTTAGATGCTTAATTACATCTGCAAAGACCCTTTTTCCAAATCAGGTCACATTCACAGGTTCCAGGGGTTAGGATGTGGACATATCATATGGGAAGGCCACCATTTAACCCACTATTTTCCCTTCTAGTCTTTTCTCAAGGAACAACAATGAAGGTTTCAAATCACTTTTTTATTATTTTTTGTATCAGCTTTATTGAGATATAATTCACATAACATACAATTCAACACATTTAAAGTGTACAATTCAATGGTTTTTAGTACATTCACAGAATTGTTCAATGGACACCACAATTTAAGAACATTTTCACCATCCCCCAAATGGTTTATTTCCCTTTAGTTGTCACCCTCCATCTCCCCATCTCCCACAGCCCTAGGAAACCACTATTCTATTTTCTGTCTCTAGGATTTGCCTATTCTGGACATTTCATATAAATGGAATCATATGTGTTCTTTGTGACTGGTTACTTTCACTTAAGCATAATGTTTGCAAGATTCATCCATGTAGTGGCATGTTTCAGTATTTCATATAGGCAAATAATTTTCCATTGTATGGATAGACCGTATTTTGCTTATCCATTCATCATGGACATCCTTGCAACGATGGACATTGCTCATCCATTCAATGATAGACATTTGAGTTGTTTCTACCTTTCGGCTATTATGAATAATGCTGCAATGAATAGTCATGTACAAGTTGCTGTATGGACATATGTTTACATTTCTCTTGGGTATATACTTAGGAATGGAATTGCTGGATCAAATGGGAACGCTGTGCTCAACTTTTCGATGAACTGCCACATTGATTCCCAAAATGGCTGCACCATTTTACATTCCCACTAGAAGTATATGAGGGTTCCGATTTCTCCATGTCCTCACTAACACTTGTTATTATCTGTCTTTTCCATTACAGTCATCCTAGTGGCTGTGAAGTGGTACCTCATTGTAGTTTTGATTTGCATTTCCCTGATGACTAATGCAGTTGAGCATCTTTTTATGTTCTTCTTGGCCATTTGTATAGTGTCCTTGGAAAAATGTTTCTTTCGGTCCATTTCCCATTTTTTAACTGGGTTACTTATCTTTTTATTATTGAGTTCTAAATGTTCTTCATGTATTCTAGATACAAGCCCCTTATCAGATAAATGATTTGCAAATATTTTCCTCCCATTCTATGGGTTGTCTTTCACTCTCTCGATAGTATCCATTGAAACACAAAAGCTTTTAACCTTAATGAAGTCCAGTTTATCTACTTTTTCCTTTGGTCTCTTGTGCTTTGGGTGTCATGTCTAACCATTGCCAAATCCAAGGTCATGATTTACCCCATGTTTTCTTCTAAGAGTGTTATAGTTTTGGCTCTTATATTTAATTATTTTTATGCCTACTCAGTGTTTTGAATATAACACCTAAGATGGATCCACAGGTGGCCAACCAAGTGAGCTGCGGCCATGCTTACTTGGGAAGGGCCCATGCAGGATTTGAAGAAAAGTTTCCTTGTGCCTTTCCTCCGCCTTCCCATCCTCATCCCTGGTGGTCCACACTCTATGGGGTGATGTCATCTGAGGATGGAGTCCTCCTCATGGAAGAGAGTCCTGGAACACAGCTGAGAAGCCTGGTATAAATCTGCAGGGGTAGACACAAGCTATAGATCAAAACTGCAGGATGAGCGTGGAGGACCGGAGAAGCTGATTCTCCAGAATCCATCCCAAACTGAGAGAGCTGGAGCAGACTGCCAGTGAGATTGAGACTGTGGTCAAAATGAAATAATCCACCCACCAGAATATCTGGACAAGGAAAGACAGGCAATGCCAAGCATCGGTGAGAATGTGGAGCAACTGAGACTCTCAAACCTTGCTGGTGGTAGTGACTTTTGTCACCACCACTTTGGAAAATGGCAAGTCTCTACTATGATAGAGCATACACCTTGCCTATGACCCAGCTACTCAACACCTAGGTAGATACCCAACATGAAGGTGCACACATGCTCCCCAAGACATGTACAAGAATGCTCATGAAAGCACTAGTCTGAATAGCCCCCAAGTGGAAACAACCCAAATGTCCATCAACAGCAGAATGAATAAATTATGGCATATTTGTGCCACAAAATATTATATAGCAATAAGGATAACTAAACCACAACATGAATAAATCTCATAAATACAGTACTAAGTAAAAGAAACCAGACTCAAAAAACTATATAATATATTATCATATTTATATAAAATACAAGGCAGGAAAATTAATGGTGAAGAAAGCCAGAATAATGGTGACCCTTGGGGGGGAGCAGTGCCTGGAAGAGGGCACAAGGAGGGCTGCTTACCTTCTCTTTCTCGATCTGGATACTACTGACATGGGTGTGTTCACTTTGAAAATTTGCCTAACTGTACGCTGATTATTTGCATTTTGGGGCATGTAGGTTATATCATGAAATTTACAACAAAACCAATGAAAAACTAGAACAAGCAGAAACTGGGTATAATGCTATGTTCAGGGGTGGGGTGAGATGAATGTCAATTACAGCCGGTCCAGGCCCAGATCCTCATATGTGAAGACTGACACACTCCCAGCAGAGGGGGCGGACGCTGACAGCGGTGGGACCCTGCCAGGCAAATGTGTGGAAGGAAAAGGGCAAATTAACTAATAGACCTCTTCCTTTTGTCCTTCTCTCCCTCCTTCCTTCCTTCATTTATTAATTCACTCTTTTATTACAATCTCAGGACCCATTTATTGAGTAACCACATCAGCTACACCCTAGGTACACAAGCTAAGTAATATACAACCCTTGTCATCACAAAGCTCACAGTCTGATGTGGGAAGCAGATCCATAAAGAAATCAGTACAATCTAGAGGGAAAGGGGTCCTGATAGGCATCTGTCCAGGCAACAGCATGGCCAGATCAGGCTGACTGGGGACCAGGGAAGGGCGGGGGGACAGTTAGGGAAGGTTTCTCGAAGGAGGTGATACAGAACCAGGGGCCTTAAGCAGGCTACAGAGAGAGGATGCTCCTGGCAGAGGAAAGAGCCAGCCTGGCTCCCCTCCTGTTACACCGAAGTGGACATGAGAGGAGGTGAGTATGTAAAATTGGGGGGCAGGTCAAGAACCATAGAGAAGGGGCCTGGGGATAACTCCATGGTAGTAGATGATACAGGCTACTGTGTTCTTAACCGCTGGCTGGATAGGAACCCAAAATGATCCTGGTAGCAAGAGGCTGAGATGATTTTCCAAGAAGTCATCTTCTTGCATTCGCGCCTGTTAAGCACACAGATGGCCTACTCAGGGGTTCACGAAAACAAAGCAAAGATGCTCATCTGGCTGGGTGTGAGGCCGTAGGGTGTGGTGGGGTCTGTGGATCTTGACTCTTCGGAACTATCCACAAGCATTCAGATTCTGTTGTTTTCAAAATGAGGTATAGGATGAACGGAACAATCAGGTCCCTGAGTCCCATCCAGCGTGTGGCTGCCAGTTTGCAGCCTCTGGACAAACTTATTTCCAAGGTGCCTCCGGATTTAAAGAGTGATTTCAGCAATTTCGTGTGTGGGTGATGCAGTCACACAAGGTAAAGCGTCCTCTGAATTCCTTCGTCTCCTGACAGAGTCTCTCAGTAGACAGGGCCACCCTGGGAGCCTTTGTGCATCTTTCCGTGACTGTCAGGGGCAGAACTCAGAGGGATAGGTTGGTTGGTTTGTTTTTAATATTTATTTATGTATTTGGTTGCACCGGGTCTTAGTTGCAGCAGGTGGGCTCCTTAGTTGCAGCTCGCCAGCTCCTTAGTTGTGGCATGCGAACTCTTTGTGCACGTGGGATCTAGTTCCCTGACCAGGGATCGAACCCGGGCCCCCTGCATTGGGAGTGCGGCGTCTTATCCACTGTGCCACCAGGGAAGTCCCCAGAGGGACTGGTTTTTAACTGTGGAAAAATACTGGCAATCATAACAGATCTTGATCCAGGTTCTGGAAAATTCCAGAGGCCAAGAGCCTTGGATGCACAGTTGTCCCATGACCAGAGCAGGAAGAATTTTGGAATTTGTGGGACAAGTCATCTTCCTCTCTGGGAAGACCTATTTTGTGCCAGTTATTGGGCTGGTCCCTAAGCCCATGTCATCTTTATAACAATGTCTTAGGCTGTTTATTATGATTATCCTCATTTAACAGAGGGGCAGAGGTTCAGTGACCTGCCCAAGGTCTCACCATGGCAAGCAGCAGAGCCATTGCAGCTAGAACTGCAAACAGCCCCGAGCCCACTCTAAGACAACCACATCTGTGAGGATGAGCCTGTGTCTAGTCCAAGGCTCAGAGAGGGGAGGTGACTCATTTAATGCCACACAGCTGGCAAGGTAGTACATTATTATCATGCTCCATTTATTCTTTCAAAAATTTTTCTTGAGGATCTGCTATTCATTCAACAAGTACTTTCTGAGCACCTGCCTGACACTGCTCTAGGCTCTGGGGACACAACAGGGAACACAACAGACAATAATCCCAGCCCTGGCTGAGCTTACATTCCAGAGGGGAAACAGTGAACAAATCCTGAAGTAAGTCAAGTGAGAGATGGGGAATACAGTGGAAGAAAGTAAATCAGGGAAGATAGGCAGGGTGTGTAGGAGGTGTGAGGGTTGCTGGGTTTAATAAGACTCACTTATTAAGCCAGGGCTCACGTCCTCACTTCCTTGGGTTTCATCTCAAAGGTCACCTTCTCAGTGGGGCCTTCCCTCACCTGCTTTTCATCTCACCTGGTGTGTGGAGACAGACGCTACAGAGCAGGAGCGGGGGGGCCAGTCAGGAGGCCTCACACTGACCCAGGCAAGAGAAGACCGGACTCACCCACTCACCACAACTAGAGAAGGCCCACGCGCAGCAACGAAGACTCAGCGCAGCCAAAAATAAATAAAAAATTAAAAAAAAAAAAAGACGGGGCTCAGTCAGGGTGGCAGCAGCAGAGGTGCAGAGAAGTAGGTGGATCCCAGACATATTTTGAAAGTAGAGCTAACAGGATTTGCTGATGGATTGGACATGGCAAATGAGACAGAGCAATGATGATATCAAAGTTTTGGGCCGAGGGACTTCCCTGGCGGCGCAGTGGTTGAGAATCCGCCTGCCAATCCAGGTGACACGGGTTCGATCCCTGGTCTGGGAGGATCCCACATGCTGCAGAGCAACTAAGCCTGTGTGCCACAACTACTGAGCCTGCGCTCTAGAGCCCGCAAGCCACAACTACTGAAGCCCGCACGCTCTAGGGCCTGGGTGCTGCAATTACTGAAGCCCGCGTGCCTAGAGTTCGTGCTCCGCAACAAGAGAATCCACTGCAATGAGAAGCCTGCACACCACAACGAAGAGTAGCCCCCGCTCACCGCAACTAGAAAAAGTATGAGAGGAGATGGTTTGGGGGAAAGTCAGAAGTTCAGTGTTGGGCATGTTAGTTTGAGATACCTCCTGGATTTCCAAGTGGAGATACTGAGGCAGCATGGTGCTGGGGACTAAGGGGAGGAGTCAGGACATGGGAGGATGTCCATGAACTTAAAGCACTCTCCAGATAGTTGGGAAGGCCGGACACTCTGGTGAACCTCCCCGAGGCCCCTTGATTCCAGCAACACCCTGACATCAGGACACTCTGATGTCCCTCATGGTGGCCCCAGTGGTGCCCACTTCCTGGTGTTCACGCTCTTACACATTCTCCTCCTACACAGAATAGGGCTGAACTGTAACAAATAAGAGATGGCAGAAATGATGGTTTGTGATGACCAAGACTAGGTCATAAAAGAAATCATGGCTTCTGCTTTGCTTTCTCTTGGGTCCCTTGCTCTGGGGAAGTAAGCTGACATGTCAGGAGGACACTCAAGCATGCCTATGGAGAGGTCCATATGGCAAGGAACTGAGGCCTCCTGCCAACAGCCATGAGAATGACCCATCTTAGAAGTGGGTCCTCCAGTCCCACTTCAGTTGACTTCAGTTGACTGCAGGCCTGGCTGATAGCTTGACTGTAACCTCATGAGGGATCCTGAGACAGAACCACCCAGATAAGGTGCTGCCAGATTCCTGACCCGCAGAAACTGTGTAAGATAATGACCTTAGATTGTTTTAACCTGCTAGGTTTTAGGGTAATTTGTTACATAGCAATAGATAACTAATACAAAAAAAATTTTTTTTTAATGCCCAGAAGGGCAAGGCAGGCACTTTTGTAACTTACCCAAGTTATTACTTATCTGCTGGCTGACCCTGATGAGCGAGGCAGCTGCCCAGCCTGCCACTGCCCAGCTGTCCCAAGATCATCCTGTGGCTTCTGAGACTCCTGGGTCAGGTTTGTGCTTAGCATCTCCACAAAGAGTGTCAGCTTCTCCTGTAGGAAACCTTCATCATCAAGGTCAGAGGCAAGAAGAACTAGCACGGGTCTCAGTCCATCCTCTCAGGTTCCAGTTTATCCTCACCCTCCCCCACTTTACATCTGTCTTCTCTTCCCAAATGCCTGCCCTATGGACATAAAGCTCCATCATCAGACACGAAGAGAGCAGCTTTACAGAGACTGTTGACGCAATTAGTTATGTAATATCAAAGGCCATAACAAATCCCTTTACAGAGCTAAAGGTGGTTCTGCTGCTCTGACACAGCCGTTCAAGCCTCTGAGGGCACAGAGGCAGAATTCAGATTTGGGGAAGGTGAGCGCATGGGCCCAAGTGGGCCTTGTTCATATTCTTGTCCTGGTATCTGGTCTGAGCTCCACCCAGAAGAAGCACCAGACCTCTCTCCCCCATCCCCAGGCAGAGTGTCAGGATGCCAGAGTCCAGTGGCAATGGGTTTGGAGTCCTCAGACCTGGGTCTAGAATCCCTACTTGGCAGTTACTGGCTAAATGACTTTGAGTCACTTTACTCATCTAACCTCAGTTTCCTCAGCTGTAAAATGGGTATTTAATGCTGACTTAATGGGATTATCGACATTAGATAAGCTGGGTTGACCATCCATTAAATAGTGGTGATTATTATGATTTGACCTCATGGCTCAAGGCCGGCTGGTTGGGGCTTGGATGGGGAAAACCCAGCACTTTTCATGTCCCTCCAGTTCCTTTTGGTGATATCAAGTGCCTAATCTTTATCCTTACCACCCCTCCTGGGGCTGTTGGGGGAACACAAATAAGAGTTTATGTGAGTAAATGTCTTAAAAGATGCTATCACAAAGGAGGGGTCTCCAATGACGGCAGTTGGACGAGTGGTTTGAGCCGGAAGGACCTCTCTTTCAGTATCTGCAACTTCTTTGTGAGTAAGAACCATCTTTTACAGTCCTCAAACCTTGAATTTCACTGGCTCGGCCAGAGGAATTTGGGGTCAGAACTGGGAGGGGAGGAGGTTGGTGGACAAATTTTCAGAAGAAGTCCGGGAGGTATAGAAGGGAAGAGCTTGATCTAGCTGCTATCTCTATATTTATTTATGCACATATCTATTTATATATGTCTGTTTTAATCTATCTACATTTCTAGCGCTCTTTTTTTTAAATTTATTTATTTATTTATTTTTGGCTGTGTTGGGTCTTCGTTTCTGTGCGAGGGCTTTCTCTAGTTGCGGCAAGTGGGGGCCACTCTTCATCGCGGTGCGCGGGCCTCTCACTATCGCGGCCTCTCTTGTTGCGGAGCACAGGCTCCAGACGCGCAGGCTCAGTAGTTGTGGCTCACGGGCCTAGTTGCTCCGCGGCATGTGGGATCTTCCCAGACCAGGGCTCGAACCCGTGTCCCCTGCATTGGCAGGCAGGTT
Source organism: Balaenoptera borealis (assembly GCF_965194805.1). Classification (NCBI taxonomy): domain Eukaryota; kingdom Metazoa; phylum Chordata; class Mammalia; order Artiodactyla; family Balaenopteridae; genus Balaenoptera; species Balaenoptera borealis. The sequence continues at coordinate 44,427,633 of NC_138879.1, read as the reverse complement.
CTCAACCACTGCGCCACCAGGGAAGCCCCATTTCTAGCTATTTAGTAAACATTTATACAGCACTTAACTATGTGCCAGACGGCACTCTAAGCACTTTATGCAAATATTGATTACCATTTATTAAGCACTTAGTATATAAGTGTGAGCACCTGGCACATGCGTTCCCGTTCAACTCTCCCAGCAACCCTGCAAAGGAGCTGTTATTGCCCTCATTCTGAGGTTAGCAAACAAAGCAAGCAAATGGGGAAGCTAGGATTCTGAGTTTTGTGAGATGCCAAAACCCACATCCTCCCACCACTCCTGACATGTTAGAAATCCAGGCAGGGTGGAAGCTGCCCGGGTGGAAAGATTCAGCTAGTTTGGAGAATTAAAGCTGAGATGGTTTACAAAGTTCCTCCACATCGAAGAATATTGACAGGACCTGCTAGCAGGTGTTTGAGAATCCCTTTCCCACTGTCTTCATACTAAAAGGGAATAAACTGGGACTGGAAAAGTCAAGGGAGTTGCCCAGGGACAGCTGTGTTCCAGCCGCATACAGTGTTAAAAAGAGTTTTCAGATGGGCAGGGGAAAAGTGAAAGGTTTTTTATTAAAGTCATCTGTAGACCCTTTCAACATTCAGCATTCTTTTCAGGAATGTTCTCATCTCTTCCCAAGAGGGCACAGCCTGGCCCCTGAACTAAAGCGAGTCAGAGAGAAGGGATGTTCTTTCAGCTCTTACTCTGCACCAGGCAGTGTACACACATCATCTTGCAACAACTCTAAGTAAATATTTTCATTCTCCTTTTATAGCTGAAGAACTTGAGTTTCAGAGAAGTAAGAGGATTTGCTGAGGAAGTGGTGGAGGTGGGATCTGAACTCACATCTAGTTGACTCCAGAGCCTGCGAGGCTCCTTCCACTGCCACTCACTGTCTCACCAGAGGGCAGCCAGGCCACCAGGTGGGACGGCAGAGTTAGGTCAGAGCTCTCCCGCCCCTCAGGAGGACGTGCAGACCAGCCAGGAACAACTCCCCGGAAGGCTCGGGCCCAAACTCCATTCCCCTGAGCCTCTGCTCTCAAGGCGTCATGGCTGCAGGGCCAGGGATGGGCGGTCTCAGAGATGCCCTTTGCGTTGCTGTTTATGCCTCAGAGCAACAACCTGAGGTCCACCTCGCCCAGGTTCCCATTCTGAGGTAAACCCCCATTATGCCACCCGCCCAGGGTGCTAGTCCAGCACCTGCTTGAACACTTCCAGGGACAGCAAGCCCACTCCCCACTAGCTGTGTTAGCGCAAGCCCTCCAAGCCCCCACCAGTCCATTGATAGAAATAGGGCCACACATAACAGGAATCGGCTTTCTCTGGCTCTGTCCCCAGCAGCTCCTGCGCACCTGGGAATGCCCTGCAGGTGTCTCACAGGTGCTCCGCCTTCGGAGGTACGCTTCCCAGAACTCAACCACCCACTTTAAAAATGCTGACTTTTGGGGACTTCCCTGGCGGTCCAGTGGTTAAGAATCCGCCCTTCCAGTGCAGGGGGCGCGGGTTCCATCCCTCCTTGGGGAACTAAGATCCCGCATGTCCTCGGTGCAGCCAAAAAAAAAGCTGACTTTTTAAAAAAACAAATCTTCAGTGTCCACAGGAGATATGAAGCCACCACACTGTCCTAAAGCCACCGCTGATCAACTTGCTTCCCAAGTGGAGCCCCAGCTGCCCTCAGCTCCTGCTGCTTCCCGAGGTGGCCTTGTTTCAGGGCCCACAAATGATCAGAATCTGGGAAATATTATTGTCTGCAAACTTTGCACGGGAAACACCATGGGGTGGGGGGGGAGGGGGGAGGAGGTTAAAATTAATGCCTGTCTGTGGGGCGAGAGTGCTGAATTCCAGTCCCCCGCTTCCCAGGATGGGCTGCGCGGCCTTAGTCAAGGCACACCCCCTCCCCCAGGTCCCAGTTTCCCCATCCGTGACCGTCAGGGGTCTGATTCCGGGCAGAGGGCGGGGAAGAGCAGGGTCAGAGGCCTTGCTCGGCTTCTCCCGCTCCTCGCCGGCCGGGGGAGGTGAGTCCTGGCAGCCGAGGGAAGCCGGCTCGGCTCCGGCGCCCGGGGAAGGCGCTGCGGGCTCGGGCACCCCCTGCGGGCCGAAAAGAGCCTCGCAGTGCCGGCGATCGAGGCCGGCGGGGAGGGTGCCGGGCCGCCGCCCGGGCCGGCTAAACTGGGCGCAGGACTATGTCACTGGGGAGAAAGGAAATGAGTCATCGCTCCCCGGGGCCGTGAGGAGGCCCCGGGCGAGTGCAGAGTCGCGGCCACAGGAACCCGGGACAATGGCAGGAAGTGAGAGGAATGTGGGCCTGGCTTCGGCAGCGGGGGCCCCCTCCGCCTCTGACCCCGGACCCTGCAGAGGGTCAGGCGACTAGGGGGAGAGGGGGTGATACGGTGCTGGGGGGGGTGGCTGGGGGCGGGAGGGGGTGGATGGACGGATGGAGGTGGCCGGGTAGGGTGGACGTGGGGTGGCTGGAGGACGTAGGGGGTAGAGTCATGCCCGGGGTGCCCCAACCTGAAGAACAGCCCAAGTCATCTTTCCATCAGCCTAGCCGGACCCCTCGGTGGCTCCTCATTACCCTTGGAACAGTGCTCAAATTTGACTGAACGTGAGGATAATCCCAGGGGCTTGTTAAAGCCCAGATCCCGGGGCCCCAGCCCAGTGTAGGTCAGAGCTGGAGCAATAGGAGTGCATTTTTCACAAACTCCTAGTAGGTGATGCTGAGGCAGGGGTCCTGGGACCACTCCTTGAGTAGCTCCATCTTAGAATAGACTCCAAGCCGCTTAGCTGGCCTATTGTTCCTCCAGCCTCACCTCTCCCCACTTCCTACCCCCCGCACAGATGTTCTAGCAAAACTCAACTACTTACTTTTTGCTGTTTCTTTCCTCTTTGTGTTTACACAGGCTGTTTCCTTTGACGGAAACAACTTCCTCTCACTCCACTGCTGCCCAAACTGGCTGACTTCCACCAACCCTTTAAAATCTTCTCCATGGTGTACGTCAAAGGGCACAAGTAACACAGTGGAAAGGTAGCCCACAGAACCGGAGACAATATTTGCAAACTCTATACATGATAAGAGGTTGATATCCAGACTATATAAAGAACTCCTATGAATCAACAACCAAACAACACACAATACGATTTTTAAATGGGCAAAGGACTCAAATAGACATTTCTCCAAAGAAGATATAGGACTGGTTAATAAGCACAAGAGGGCTTCCCTGGTGGTGCAGTGGTTGAGACTCCCCCTGCCAATACAGGGGACACGGGTTCGAGCCCTGGTCTGGGAAGATCCCACATGCCGCAGAGCAACTGGGCCCGTGAGCCACAATTACTGAGCCTGCGTGTCTGGAGCCCGTGCTCCACAACAAGAGAGGCCGCGATAGTGAGAGGTCCGCGCACTGCGATGAAGAGTGGCCCCCGCTCGCTGCAACTAGAGAAAGCCCTGGCACAGAAACGAAGACGCAATACAGCCAAAAATAAATTAAAAAAAAAAAAAAAAAGCACAAGAAAACATATTCAATATCACTAATCATAAAAGAAATGCAAATCAAAACCACAATGGGATACCACTTCACCCATTAGGATGGCTATTATCAAAAAACAAGAAGCGTTGAAAAGGATGTGGAGAAACTGGAACGCTTGTACACTGTTGGTGGGGATGCAAAATGCTGTGGCTGCTGTCAAAAACAGTATGGTGGTCGGGACTTCCCTGGCGCTCCAGTGGTTAGGACTGGGCACTTTCACTTACCGGGCCCGGGTTCAATCCCTGGTCAGGGAACTGAGATCCTGCAAGCTGTGTGGTGCAGCCAAAAACAAAACAAAACAAACAAAAACAGTATGGTGCTTCCTCGTTTGATCTGGGTGTCCGCCAGAAAGAACTGAAAGCAGATACTCAAAGAGATATTTGTACCCCCATGTTCATAGCAGCATTATTCTTTTTTTAATAAATTTATTTATTTATTTATTTTTGGCTGCGTTGGGTCTTCGTTGCCGTGCATGGGCTTTCTCTAGTTGAGGCGAGCATGGGCTACTCTTCGTTGGTGTGCGCAGGCTTCTCACTGCGGTGGCTTCTCTTGTTGCGGAGCACGGGCTCTAGGTGCTGGGGCTTCAGTAGCTGTGGCTCGCGGGCTCTAGAGCGCAGGCTCAGTAGTTGTGGTGCACGGGCTTAGTTGCTCCACGGCATGTGAGATCTTCCCAGACCAGGGTTCGAACCCGTGTCCCCTGCATTGGCAGGCAGATTCTTAACCACTGCGCCACCAGGGAAGTCCCATAGCAGCATTATTCACAATAGCTAAAAGGTGGAAGCAATCCAAGTGTCCATCTACAGGTGAATGAATAACAAAATGTGATATATACATACAATGGAATATTATTCAGCCTTAAAAAGGCAAGAAATTCTGACACACACTACACCATGGATGAACCCTGAAGACATTCTGCTAAGTGAAATAAGCCAGTCACCAGAGGACAAATACTATAAGATTCCACTTATATGAGGTACCTAGAGCAGTCAAATTCTCAGAGTTAGAAAAATTGCCAGGGGGCTTCCCTCGTGGCGCAGTGGTTGAGAGTCTGCCTGCTAATGCAGGGGACACAGGTTCGAGCCCTGGTCTGGGAAGATCCCACATGACGCGGAGCAACTGGGCCCGTGAGCCACAACTACTGAGCCTGCGCATCTGGAGCCTGTGCTCCGCAATAAGAGAGGCCACGATAGTGAGAGGCCCGCGCACTGCGATGAAGAGTGGCCCCCGCTTGCCGCGACTAGAGAAAGCCCTTGCACAGAAACAAAGACCCAACATAGCAATCAATCAATCAATCAATCTTTAAAAAAAAAAAAAATTGCCAGGGACGGAGTGGGGTGGGGGGAATGCAGTTATTGTTTAATGGGTATAGAGTTTCAGTTTTACAAGTTGAAGAGTTCTGTGGATGGATGGTGGTGATAGCTGCACAACAATGTGAGTGTACTTAGTGCCACTGAACTGTACACTTGAAAATGGTTAAATTCATAAATTTTAGGTTATGTGTATTTTACCGTAATTAAAATTAAATAAACAGTCTCTGTGGCAGCCTCTCTCCTTCTGGTTGCAGAGAGCTTGACCCTGTGGCCCTGCCCCACTGCACAGGATTAAGAGACACAGTCCTTTGCTGAGGAGCCAGGTTACACAGGGTCTGTAGGCCATCGTAGGACTTGGCTTGTACTCTGAGTGAGGGTTTTGAGCTCACAGTGACTTGATCTGATTTGTAAAAGATCCCTCCAGCTGCTGTGTTGAGAAGGTTGAGGAAGGGGAGGAGAGAGAGGGCAAGAGTGGGGAACTCCGTTTGGATGACCTCCTTTCTTGGCTTCCTCCGGCCCTCAGGTGGAGCTGACCTCTTCCTCCCTTGTTCCCTGAGCTTCCAGGACACTTCTCATAGTTTAAACACTAGCTGTTTGCTTATCAATCTTCCTCCAGATCGATGTATACACAATCCCTGGCCCAGAACAGGTGCTCAGCAGCAGATGTGGCAAGCAAGTTAGATGCAATTGAGATAGCAGCTGGAACCTGGGGTACTGGTCAGGGTTCTTCGATTGCAAGCAACAGAAACCAACTCTGGCTGTCTTAAAGAAAAGAAAAGAAAACTTGGGAGGTCCCCAAAATCCATAAGAAGGCTGGAGAACTAGGCTTGGAAGAAGCATAGGAAGCGGAAGAGAAGATCCTTGGCAGTTAGGTTATGCTGCTGGGGTGAATATACCAACTGTCTCTCCCAACCTTGTTTCAAAGTCCTGGAAAGGGGTCTGACTAGCAGGCCTTGGGCCGTGTCTCCAGGCTTTGGTCTCACTGGGGCAGAGAGAGGAACAGCCGTGGCTGAGAAAACCTCCAGACACCCCTTTGATTTCCAAGAGGGGAGGGCAGGTTTCCCCTGATCCGTTGTCTCAGCAAGGCTGTGCTTGTGGGGGGCAGGTCATGGGAAAGGAAACCAGAGAGCTGTTAGGGGAAATGAATGCTGAGTGGCCAAGGGCCAGCAAATGTCCACTACAATTTCCCAGGGCTAGAAAAGCACAGAGCCATGAACTGTGACCTGTGACCTATGACCTGTGGACTGTGAAGAAGGTGCATCTTCCTTGCCTTTGCATCCCCCGTGCTTAGCACAGCACCTGCTACTCAGTAGGTGCTCACCTAATGTTTATGCACTGAGGGAATGGATGAAATGACCAGCTGTGGAAGCCCAAGGGCTATTAGTGTTTCTTGAAACATCCATTTTATGAATAAAATGGGATGAGATAGCAGCAGCCTCAAAGAAGAGATTTGCCAAAAAGGAAAAACAAAAACAGAAACAGTCTCAGGGGATAAATTATAGCCCTGTTCCTTCTGGCCCTTCCCAAAGGCCCTGTCAATCTAGCTCTGGGCAGGATTAACGTTTATTTAAAGCAGTTGGCCCCGTGCAGCCTTGGCTGATGGCAGTGGATGAATTGGAGAGGCTGGGCAGCGGGGGTGGGCCGGCCTCCAAACCCTCTCAGAAGCCCATAGATCTGGTGTCCAGGCTTGGGGCCCGGCAGTCTCAAAGGAAGAACAAAGAGGGAAGTCACGATTGCGTGTGGCATGAAGGTGATGTCTTCCAAGGAAATCCACTGAGCTGGGCACCAAGAAATGTCCCCATCCAGGTCTGGGGGGCTGACTGTAGAGCCGGCCTGGAGGCCATACAGACCAGACGGCTCCTGGGCCTGGGACATCACTAAAATGCCCCAGGTGCCCCCCCAGGGGAGAGGGGGAGGAGGAGGCTGCACATGGAGCCTCGGACAGTCACCTTCAACCAGAGCAGAAACACACTTTCAGGTTTCCCATGGAAGTTCTGTTTGCATAAAGAGTTCGTCTGTGTAACAACAACAACAAAGTTTAGGCTTTTGTTCGCTCAACTAGTGCACCCCTTTTCAGAAAGTGGTTTGGGTATACAGGTGGAAGGGACACTTATTACTTACGTGACCTTATTAAGCCTTAGTTTCCTCATCCATAAAATGAGGATAGTATCAGGAGATTGTGATGAGATTAAACAGGATGTATATATTAACGTATGTGGCTCATGCAAGTGTTCGGGACACCTCGGCCAGAGCAGTGGGGAGAGGGCCCTGGTCCAGAACCAGGAGGAGGGTCCCGTGGCCTGAAGGAGAATGACAGAGGCCCCAGGAGGCAGTGGGAGCCTGGGGGGAATGGTTTGGGGATGCCCTTGGGCTGTGACAGTGACCCTGAGGAAGTAACAGGAAAACATCGGGGCAGGAGAACCTCAGAAGTGACTTGGGAATTGTTTCACGAGAACCAAAACGCCATCCTCCTACCATGCGTTATTGCATTAAGATCTCAGAACTAGGGCTTCCCTGGTGGCGCAGTGGTTGAGAATCTGCCTGCCAATGCAGGGGACACGGGTTCGAGCCCTGGTCTGGGAAGATCCCACATGCAGCGGAGCAACTAGGCCCGTGAGCCACAACTACTGAGCCTGCGCGTCTGGAGCTTGTGCTCCACAACAAGAGAGGCCGCGATAGTGAAGAGGCCCGCGCACCGCGATGAAGAGTGGCCCCCACTTGCCGCAACTAGAGGAAGCCCTCGCACAGAAACGAAGACCCAACACAGCCAAAAATAAATATAAATAAATAAATAAGAGCCTTCCCTAAAATTAAAAAAAAAAAAAGATCTCAGAACTAGGATATAACTCCTGGAAGAAGTGGTATATTTTCCCCCACCAGCCTGATGGAAAAGGGACTCAGAAATGAGGCACATTTGTAGAAAATAAAGAAACTTCTATGTCTCCTCCCCACCCCTTGAGATGCCTGGCCACTGAGAGAAAACCCAGCCTGTGGATCTGAGGCCTGGAGCCCAGAGGATGGACTGCGCATGCTCTCTCAGTCCCTCCCGCCACTTTCCTCTAAGTCTCTGCACTTGGTGCTGCCCCCTCCCCAGGGCCCATCTGTTCTGTGGTTACTTCCCAATCTTGACTTTCTCTGGAGGGTGGAGCCACGTTTTATGACCCCTGTAAAACACTGTGAGCTGTTTACTTCTTCCTCTGGGTTACTTAGATTCTTGCAGGAGCTGGGGAGACGGCAGTGAGAAAGGAAGGGGCAGGCTGATCTTTCGAGGCTCCCCCCAACCCGTCAACACAGCTGTCAACAGGGAGATGTGGCCCGATTCCAAGACTTGGCAAGACAACCACAGACATTTGCAAAGTGACAAAAGGGGAGGAGGGGCCTAAGAAGAAAACAGCTTTCACACATGAAAATGCCTGGAAAAGTTTTCCAGACTCATTATTCTTCTCTGGGGTGATTTTCAAGGCCAACAGAGCCTGGGGCCTACAGCTCCAGGAGGTGACTCAAGTGGCCCAGCAGACATGCAGATGCTTCCTCTCTGCCGAGTGTGTGTGTGTGTGTGTGTCCATCCCAGGACAGGACACTCTCTGGATCTTTAGAACCAGTAGGGCATTTAGCCATCCCCTAAATTCACTTCTTTTAGGGCATGTGGAAACCAGGGCCTCAGGGACATAACCCGCCTGAGGTCACACCATTCTCCAGAGATAAAGGAGGAAGCGGCCAGGGATTCTGAAACCATCTCATCTAGTGCCCCAGCACTGGCTCCTCCAGCTTGGTGGGGGTCACTCTCTCACGATGGCACAGCCAGGAGATAAAGATAGCGCGGTTGGACTGCCCAGCATTGGTCCTCACCTAGGGCCAGGCCCTATGCTTTTTCACATAGGTTATGTTGTTCCATGTACTCCTCACCCTCATCTTCCAAAAGAGGCATTTTAACACACATTGCAGATGAGGAAACTGAAGCCAGGTGTGTTTTATTTCCCACAGCCCATGCTGGTCCTGTTTATATTATCATGATTGACATTTTGAGCACATACTCTGTGCCAGGCACTATCTACACACTTCACACGTGTTAGTTCATTTTGTCCTCATCCTGGCAGGTACTAGGACTAGCCCTATGTTATAAATGAGGTCCCTAAGGCACAGGGTTTGAGTAATTTGCTCCAGGTAAAAGACAAAACAAAAAACAAACACAAAAAACAAGGGGAGGAGTCAGAAATCCAACATGAGGTGAAGGAGGGGAGGTGAGACAGAGAAGGGAGGAAGGCCCCTGAAGTCTGCACTCATGAGGAAGTGACCACTGTGGGCAACTGGGGTCACTCCCACCGGGACCCTCTGAGGGGCTGCATAGAACACACATCAGGATATGGCAGAGGGTAAAGATGCTCCTCGTTGGTTGAGGGTCACAACTGGGGTATTGGCAATTCCTTGGTACTTCTGAGCTGCCCCTGTGGGCTCCATATCCGGGGTGTGTCCTGAGGCAGAGATGCCAAAGCTACCTTCCTAAAGCTACTATCTGCAGGTGACTCCAGGTGGCCCAGGGGCAGCTTCTGCTACCGGCACAGTGTTAGACCTGGCACATCCGTGCTCAACAAATGCTCATTCACTTCCCTACTCTCTACAGGTTTGGGTTTTTTTTCTCTTTTTTACCCAGGCATTCCTGGAAATCAGTAAAATTGATATCATTAAATGTATGTCAAAATGTGATTTACTTTTACAACACCATGAAATTTTCGTATGAAAAAAGTCACAGATTAGAAAACTTGCTTTGCCAGATCACTCCCCAATTATTACTTCATAAAAATCATCGTCTCTACGAATGCACATAGCACTATTCACAAGAGTCAAAAAATGGAGGCAACCCAAAAGTCCATCCATGGAGGAATGGATAAGCAAATTATGGTATAGCCATACAATGGAATATTATTCAGCCATAAAAAGGAGCAAAGTACTGATACATGCTACAACATGGGTGAGCCTCAAAAACATTTCACTAAAAGAAAGAAGCCAGACACAAAAGGTCACATAATGTATGATTCCACTTATATAAAATATACACAATAGTTAAATCCACAGAGACAGAAAGCAGATTCATGGTTACCAGGCTGTGGGGAGAGAGGAATGGACAGTGATTGCTTAATGAATATGGGTCTGCTCTGGGGGTGATGAAAATATTTTGGAACTAGATGGAGGTGATGGTTGCACAACACTGTGAATGTACTAAATGCCAATGAACTGTTCACTTAAATGGTTAATTTAATGTTAGGTGGATTTCACTTCAATTTAAAAAAATATCATGGTCACCTATCCATAAGGAGTAGAGAGAGGAGGCAAAGGCAGGTCTCAGGTGAACCTCGGGTGAGGAAACAGGTCAGTTGCCATCCCTGCCCAGGTGGTCCTGCTGAAAGGGTTTCCCCAGCAGCCAAGAACGGTAAATTCAAATTGGGACCCGTTTCTTACAAATAATACTCAACCTTGGCATGAGTATAGGGAAAGGGCATTCTCATACTCTTCTGGTGGAATATAAATTAGTCTAGCGATTCTGGAGGAAGGCTTGGCATTTTGTATTATAAGACTTTTAAATGTTCTTGTACTTTTGTTGTTGTTGTTCGTTTGTTTAATTTGGGCACACACTCGGCAGAGAAACCACTGGCCTGCCAAGGAATTTCCCAAAATGTTCTTGTCCTTTTAAATGAAATATTTCCCATCCAGTTTTCATGTGCAGATGTCTCACTCAGGACTGCATTTTTATCTGGATCTTAAAGAATGTGAATATGTCCTAAATCCATGAGAAGTGGTCTAATACTTTTTTTTTTTTTTTTTAATCAGTCTATACCCTTTGACTTGTGTATAAGGGTCGGGGTCCTGGCCAGAAACAGGCCCAAGCATTTATTCTATAATCGAGATGGTATTTCAAATCAGTAAGGAAATATTCTAGTAAAGGAGAAAGGCTGAATAATGGTATTTAGGAAGTTAGCTAACTATCTGGAAAAAAATAAGCTTAGATCTTTACTTCACCCTTATAGCAAAATAAATTCCAGGATTTAAAAGCAAATGAAGGGACTTCTCTGGTGGTCCAGTGGTTAAGACTCCACACTTCCAATGCAGCGGGCCCAGGTTTAATCCCTGGTCAGGGAACTAGACCCCGCATGCTGCAACTAAGACCTGGCGCAGCCAGATAAATAAATATTTAAAAAAAAAAAAAAAAAAGCTAATGAAGAAGGAGAAGGAGGAGCACGAAAAAAAGGAGGAAGGTGGGGAGGGGGAGAAAAGAAAAAAAAATCGAGATCTAGAAGAAAATTAGGGAAATCTTTTGTCTGATACTCAGATGGAAACAGTCCTATACGCAGAAAGCAAAGGGGGAAAGAATAAAGCAAAACATCAAAAGGTCCTCATAAAAATGTAACGTGTATGTGTCAAAAATCTCTAAAAACAAAATCGAGGTAAACTCTAAGCTTAGAAAAATATTTGCAGCACGTGACAGACTCAACATGTCGGAGAACTTCTAAAAATCAATACGAGAAAAAAAAAATAGAAAAAATGGACAAGAGATATGAATAGGCCACTCACAAAAGGGGAACTGCAGATGTTCGCATCTATTTTTAAAATGCAGCAGACACGTGATTTCGGGGATGCGGAAAGCAGGAACCAAACCAGGCTTTCACCAGAAAAGGGCAGTGACCCCGCCCCGCTCTGTAAAAGGGCTCCCCACGAGGGGGGTCCGGGATGCCGGAGCTTGCCCTTTCCCCGAGGGCTGGACGAACAATTCCATCCTTTGTTGAGGCTTCACCCAGAACGCAGCCCACACCCTCAGGAAGGTGGTGATCCCCCTCCCTTTTCACGGGGGCGGACCGGGCTCCCGATGTCAGGGCCAGCAGGGCAGGAGCTGGGCTACGCCCCCGGGGCGCCGCGGCCACCGGGGGGCGGTGCTGCCCAAGGGACGCGCCAGCCTCGGGCCAGCTCGGGGACCACAAAGGCCCCTTTCTTCTCCCGGAGATGAGTCACAGGAGTCACGGCCGGGGCCAAAGCCAGAAACGCCGCCCGTCCAAGGCGATGGGAGAGGAGGGCAGCGGGGCCGCAGGGCGGCGCCTCGGAGTTACCCTGGACTCCTGCTCTGGCCTCATCTGCGGCTCGTCGGGCTTGGCTGGCACAGCGGGGAAACTGGGTCAGGCCGGTGGCCTTGTTTGCTGTTGAACATCAGTGGCCCAGTGGCAGGATGTGAGCGGGAAGGGCATCTCCATTTCCTTCCTGGTGTACTCATGTGACAGATATCTGAGGAGTCCCTAATGCCAGGCAGGTCAGGAGACACTCTGACAGGCAGCTCCTAGGGAACTTCTAAAGCCACAGCCCCAGGAGTTCAGAATGTGTGATCTCAGACCCTGGAGGCTGGGCTTGCCTGGGTGGGTCCCCAAATCACTGGTCTCCCCTTTGCATCTCAAGTTCAGCTGCCGGATTTGGGACACCTCATCCTGGCATTGGATTCCCTTGGGATCCACCTCTCTGACTGGCTCTGACACCCCCTCTCACTCTGTCACCACCGCCCCCCACCATCCCACACACACTCCGCATCCTACCCATTGGGGTCTGTGTTTGTATCCCAGGCTGCCGTGGCCACCGGTCTCCCATGCCCACTCAAGCCCATCCAGTCTTTCCTATGCTTCTGAAACTGCTGTGGGATGTCTGCAGTCTGCATTTCTTGTCTCTCCAAAATTCTCACTTTTTGCTGATAAGGAGGACACTTTTGTCACTTGGTCCAAAGGTGTGAGCTACACAGTCTTAGGGAAGCTAGAAGCAGCCTGTACAGCCCAGGTCTGTTTAGCTGGAGATGGCTGGAGAGACCCAGGAAGACGAGACCTTGGAGAAGTTGGGGGCAACGTCAGGAAGGAAGCTCTGGGCCCAAGTGACACGAAGACCTCCCATGCCAGCAGGGAGGTCAGCGAGAGAGTCAGGTGGAGGAGGGTCTGAGTCCAGAAGAAACGAACTCTTCCTCTCCTCTCTCTCCTTCTCTCTTTCCTCCCTCCTTCCCCGCCTTGAGCTTGAGTCTGACTCTGAACCCACATTGCCCTAACCGTGAAGTCGGGCTGCTGCAAGGCCTCTCTTACACTGAGTTTTGCTAACACAGTGTCACCTCTGCCTGCATTATGTGTGGACACAGTGAGGCACAGAAGGGCTAAATTATGTGCCAGGAAACACGGCAGAGTGGCAGAAGGGCTTAGCTCCCAAGCCCCCCATGCTCCGCACTGTAGAGAATGTGGCCAGAATAAAGGGGAAAGCAGGTTGGTGCTCTGCGACCTTGCTGGGATGACCTGTTCACAGAATTGAAGGCAGAAATTTGTCTTTAGCATTTTTTAAATTGACTATTTATGTACTTATTAATTTAGGCCATGCTGTGCGGCTTGTGGGATCTTAGTTCCCGGACCAGGGATCGAATCCAGGCCCTCTGCAGTGAAAGCTTGGAGTCCTAACCACTGCACCACCAGGGAATTCCCTAAATTGACTTTTTTTTTTTTTTTTTGGCTGCGTTGGGTCTTCGTGGCTGTGCGTGGGCTTTCTCTAGTTGCATTGAGCAGGGGCTACTCTTTACTGTGGTGCGTGGGCTTCTCGTTGTGGTGGCTTCTCTTGTTGTGGAGCACAGGTTCTAGGCATGTGGGCTTCAGTAGTTGTAGCATGCTGGCTCAGTAGTTGTGGCTCGTGGACTCTAGAGCCCAGGCTCAGTAGTTGTGGTGCACGGGCTTAGTTGCTCCGTGGCCTGTGGGATCTTCCCGGACCAGGGCTTAAACCCATGTCCCCTGCATTGGCAGGCGGATTCTCAACCACTGCGCCACCAGGGTAGTCCTAAATTGACTTTTTAAAAATGTTTGCTGTAAAATGTCCAAACAAGACAGAAGTTATAAAATAGAATCTGAATGAAAGTCCAATTCTCCCCCAACTTACATCTCACTGTTAACAGCTTGGTGTAAATCCTTCCAAGATTTTTCAACTATAAATTGAGCATACCATTCTAGAACTTGCTCTGTTCTCTTCCTACAGTTTTATCTCCTTTTGTACAGGCTCCTATCATCCCACAGATGGTTAACCCGGCCTTCTCAGGTGGACAGTTAGGGAGTTTCCTGGTTTTACCTTTACAGTACACATCTGTGGTTTCCTGCAGGCACATCTGCAGGGAATAACTTTCTAAAAGTGGAACTGTGATAGCAAAGGAAGTGCATGCTTCTGCTACTCTCTCTAAAAGCTTGTGATGGCAAAGGGCTGACAGGCGCAGGGCAGGCTGCGCTGAGCCACCTCACGGAGCAGTTCCAGACGTCAGCCTCCCCTGCTCCCTGGCCTGCCCCTCACCCTCCAGCCAGGAAGCAGCCCGGTCTAAAGTTTCTGCCTTTGTGCACAGACCCTGGGGTCCTTCTGGCACACCTGACCTCCTCCCCCAAATTTCTTATTTCCCATCAAACACCTCCCTCTGGCCATCAGAACTGACACATGTCCCACCGTGGGGGGCCACCAGGGACTCACAAAGCCTCCCTTTTGCAGCCTAGTGGCCCTGCCTACTAGCTTTGGTAACACATTTCCATTTCCCTCCTTTTAAGGAAGAGACAAAGATAGAGAAACAGTTTGTCTCCAAATGCAAATCAAACGCTCCCCACTGCTGCAGGGCTCTGCTGGGAGTGTGTCTGCTTATTGTCTTAATGCACGCTCAGGTAGCTTTGAGTGACTGATGTGAGCTAGTCAAGCCGCAGGGCTTCATGGAACCCACTCAGCTCTGGGCCAAGCACTGGGGGTGAGAAAAGAAAAATAGAGAACATGAACCTGGGTCCACTTTCTCCCCAGTACTGTGTGTTCCCCAGATCCTGTCACAGCACAGCATGGCTTTAAAGAGATTTGCCTCCCTCCTGCCCATCCCCCTCCCCAACAAAAATGAGTGCAGGTGATTCTTCTTTCTCACAATGACTATACCGGGACTTCCCTGGTTTCTCAGTGGTTAAGAATCCACCTGCCAATGCAGGGGATAGGGGTTCGATCCCTGGTCCAGGAAGATCCCACATGCCGCGGAGCAGCTAAGCCCACGCGCCACAACTGCTGAGCCTGTGCTCTAGAGCCCGCAAGCCGCAACTACTGAGCCCACGCACCACAACTACTGAAGCCCGCGTGCCTAGAGCCCGTGCTCCGCAACAAAAGAAGCCACTGCAATGAGAAGCCCGCGCACCGCAACGAAAAGTAGCCCCTGCTCGCTGCAACTAGAGAAAGCCTGCGCGCAGCAACAAAGACCCAACGCAGCCAAAAATAAATTTAAAAAAAAAAAAAAGAATGACTATACCATGAGTGTTAGCAATCAGTATCATCTATGGTGGTGGGGAGTGGAAGCAGGGTGCTCAGAACAGTTTACAGAGCATTCTCAGAGAACCTTCTTTTGGGGTCCCTTGAGCCACTCACTGGGTATCACTGTCTACTCCCAGAAACTAGGTGGGAAAATGTCCCTGCCCTTAGGTCTAGCCTCACAGTCTGGTCACAAGACAGGAGCAGAAACAATCACAATACAATGAGATAGATGCAAGAGGAGGCGTGGGTAGGAGGGAGGTTGGTGCCATTAAATGAAGGGGAATATTTACTCTTGGTGGAATGTTTTGGGGAGAATGTGATATCTGTCCATCCACCTTCTTTCCTTTTTCACTTACACATTTTTGCTCGAGGCTATATGTTCTCTGCCTGTACCTCTTGCTCTTGAAATCCCATTATTGCCTCAAGGATACATTTTTATATTAGACAAAGGAAAAGATAGTAACATTCGCAGCCTAAAGGCAAAATCCCCCATGAGTCTGGCTCTCTTCACAGGTCTGCACCGGTCCTCTGTCTTCTCCATAGGCTAATAATCTTTCATGAATTTTTCCTTTCATTCAGGGATGCCTTGGGAATGCGGACCGCAGGAGGAAGCAGTTGCCTGTTGAACATGCTGGGTACCAAACATTTTTTGGACAAGATAACGCCCAGTGCTGGTGAGGTTGCAGTGAAGTCGTCATACCCACACACATGCTGTTGCTGTGGTTTAAATGGAATCTACACTTTTGGAAAGCAAGCTGGCAGCATGCAAAAGAGCTGCAAAGTAAAACTTTTGACCCACTAGTCCATTTTCGGGATTATCAAAGTTTTGTTTTTCTGGGAGCTATTTTTAATAGGAGAAAAGAGGGAGCAAGCTTAAATGTCTAACCAGAGGGAAATTGTTCGTTAGACTGAAAGCTCCTTTGATACAGGGACTTCCTCCTATGCGTGAAGCCCAGGTTCAAAGAGGGCCCTCTGGAAAATTTTGAGGGCCAGTGGAGCCAAGAGATGCAGCATAGTGGTTAGAGGTACAGCTTCAAGAGCCAGCCTGCCCAATTCAAGTCCCAGCTCTGCCACTAACTAGCTGCGTGACCTAGAGAAAGTTATGTCCCTTCTCCATGCCTCAGTTTCCTCTTCTGTAAAATGAGGATGATGATTAGAGTTGGGCCATTCCCACAGGATTATTGTAAGAATTAAAGAAAGGTAAAAAAAATTTTTAAGAAAATAATTTTTAAAATAAGAAAAAATAAAAATAAAGAAAAATCTAAAAATTAAAAAAACCAAGGGAATTCCCTGGTGGTCCAGTGGTTAGGATTCTGCACTTCCACTGCCAGCGCCCGGGTTCAATCCCTCGTTGGGGAACTAAGATCCTGCAAGCCGTGTGGCGCAAAGAATTAAAAAAATAAAAATAAAACAACAACAACAAAAGAATTAAAGATGGTAAAATATGTGAAGTATAAGTGAGCGTAAATATTCTATTATCATTATCACTGAATAAGCCAAAACATTCTGAAATATCATGTAGTGATTATAAATGATAATAACTAATTCTATGTAGCAAAGTGGAAAAAATGTTAATGATGTCATCAGCTCCTCTCCATTCTCCCTGCCTCTTGCCTTGCCTCTCTGGTACCTGCTTCCTCAGCTGTCGCATAGATGACAAGCAGAATAACCCTGTAACTGCACTGCTGGGCTTTTACTGCTTCACTTCTCCTAAAATGCCTAGAAGCTGCTTCACACCTCTATATCTTTACCACCCCCCTCACCCAACCTGGTGAATGCTGACTCATCCTCCAAACTTTGCACTGCATCTAGAGCCTTCCTTCTTTGAAACGCCTGACACTTTCTGAATCATAACAATTGGATGGAGAGATGAACAGGCGACTGGCTCTGCCTGCGCTCCAAGTCTGGGTCTCCAGCCATGCACACAAATACAGATGGTCTCTGACTTACACGGTTCAACTTTATGATGGTGTGAAAGCAGTACAAACTCAGTAGAAACCATACTTGGAATTTTGAATGTTGACCTTTTCCCAGGCTAGCGATATGTGGTCTGATGCTCTCTTATGATGCTGGGCAGGGCGGCCACGCGATCACGAAGATGCACTTACAATCATTCTGGATCCAGACAACCATTCTGTTTTTCACCTTAAGTACAGTTCTCAATAAATTACCTGAGATATTCGACACTTTATTATAAAACAGGCTGTGTTAGATGATTTTGCCCAACTGTAGGCTAATATGTGTTTTGAGTACGTTTAAGGTGGGCTAGGTTCAGCTGTGATATCGATAGTTTAGGTGTATTAAATGCATTTTTTACTTAGGAAATTTTCAATTTATGATGTGTTTATTGGGAGGTAACCCCATCGTAAGTCGAGGAAGATCTGTGCCTTCACAGCCTTTCTGGCCCCTTGATCTCTCCCTTCCATCCTTCAGCCATTGAAAGGCTGCTGTCCCAAGGCCTTGCTCTGCCCACGAGCAGGCACTACTGCTGCCTAAGGAAGGAACCCTACAGAAGGGGGCCAGAGAGTGTGCTTTAAACTAGAAGAGGCAGCCGGTAAGGAGGCCATGGGAAGGATAGCAGCACCACCCCACGTGGTTTCCCAGCGTCCTCTTGGTTTCCCAGCATCCTTCCTGGTTTCCCAGCATCCTCTCTGGTTTCCCAGCATCCTCTCTGGCTTCCCAGCATCCTCTCTGGTTGCTGGCGCTCTCCCCCATGGCCCCGCCTTTTGAGGGTCCCATTTGCTGTGAGGACCGCTGGGGCCATGGTTCCAACAACAGGAGTGAAAGGAAACAACCCCTCACTTTCCCGGTCTGGGCTCTGCTGCTGACTTCACCTTGTCTTGATGGAGTTGATTGACTTCAGTAAAATTAAGGGGTTTGAACCAGATCAGTGGTTTTCAACTGGGAACGTACTTCTATGTGCCCTGTGCTGACTGAAAAATAAGGCACAACCTAAAAGTTGACAGTTGTGTCTTATTCGGCAGACATACCGTGGACTTCAAGCCCAGGAGACAGGACTTTCAGATCACGCTCCGAAGAGGTAACGGGGAAGCTAGGATATATGGGAGTTTTTGCAACAAAGACCAGGTAGTCAGAACTTAAAAAAATTACTGTTAATTAAAGAAAACCAGTATCTCAAGTTAAAGAATTTAGCACTTTTCTATGTATGGGGAGAGGCAAGAGTCTGGGCTCACTGAAATCGTTCCTTTGATATGCACCTTAGCTCTCTAGGGCCAGTAGTCTGTGCTTTCTCATCCTGAGTCTCCTCAGGGTGCACCATCGGGGGTGGCTGCAGTGTCTGACTGCTAGATTGGCGGGCATCCTGTTTCTATTCTGAGTTCCTTCAGGGCTCACCAGCCGGGCGGCTGTAATGTGATAGCTTGGTAGCTGCAGCATCCTTTGTTTACTGATACGGCAGGCAACATTTTTTCATTGACACCTGGGTTGTGGTTCCAACTCAGAATGTCCAGGGAAGGGGCCTGGCAGGTACTTTTTCCAAAATTCCACAAGTAACTCTTATGGTCAACGTAGCTCATTCATTTTCTGGGGAGGGCCATGGGGCACGCTCGCTGTGAGCTTGGGTGGGGTGGGTGTAGAACCCCATTGCTATACGAAAAACTTGCAGCGTCGTAAAGAAAACCGACTGAAACGCTTACACTGCTATATGTCAGGCCCTATTCCAGTCTTTTTTTTTTGTGTGTGTGTAAGAAGTGGATTTATTTAGAGAGAAACACACTCCACAGGCAGAGTGTGGGCCACCTCAGAAGGAGAGAGCAGCCCCTATTCCAGTCCTAAATCCTTTAATCCTCATGACAACCCTATGAGGATGTAACTGAAACAGGAGGGAAGGGGGCAGGGGACAGGCTTTAAAAGAATGACATAGCCCGAGGACATGATATAAACTGATTAGAACAAAATAGGTCCAAGATGGCGGACTAGTCGGCTTCCACTAGACCTTGAGCCTCAGTATATGCTCATTGTGACACATCAGCAAAGCTAAATGACACAACCGCCGGCGCCATGACAGTTCCAAGGCTGACCATAAAGGTCAAAAAGTGGGCGGTGGCCCAATGCCTGGAAATCCCCACCCCTTCCCCAAAGTAGCTGGAATATTCCTCCCATTCATTAGCCTATGAAAGTACCTACCCCTGTAAAAACTGACAACCCCATACCACAGGGCCACTCTCGCCTCTGAGTTGACCCACACTCTGTGGAGCGTGTTTCTCTCTAAATAAATCCACTTCTTACCTGTCCCTTTGTCTCTCGCTGAATTCTTCCTGCCGTGAGACATCAAGAACCTGAGCTTCATTAAGTCCTCAGACCAGGTGTGTGATCTCAATTAAAAGACCGTGGGTTCAAGTCCCAGTCTGGGTTTTGGCTGGTTCAAGTCCCAGTCTGAGATACACGGTTTCATAACTACTATTATCCCCATTTAACAGCCAAACAGAGGCACAGAGAATCTCAGTTCCTGCCCGAGGTCCCACAGCTAGTTAGTAGAGAGCTGGGGTGCCTACCCGGGCAGTTTGGCTGCAGACTCTCCTGTCAACCAAGTCTTTCTGTTGCTTCCCGTGATAAACCCACTGAATAAGGCCGTGAATAGTGATCCTGCCTATGGCCCATTAAAGCAATTATGAGGTTTTTTTCCTTAGCTGTTTAGTTTTGCAAATTTGTTTTCATCTGCTTTCGAGACTGGGATTCGTGGAGGGCAGGAACTGTCTTGGTATCCCCGGCACCAGCATGGTCAGGCATATGGCAAGTGTCAAGATATGCTGAGTGAATAAATGAAGGAAGGAAGGAAGACAAGAATGAACGAATGAGTTTGTGAATGACAGGTGCGGGGATAGAAGGAGGCCCAGGATATCGAAGAAGCCAGGGTAGGACAGCCACTGCCTGGGCAGAGGCAGGAATCAGGCCCAAGAGGGTGGTTCTGTGCCCTGATCAGTCCATACCCAAGGCAGCTAAACAATGTCCTCTGACAGTCTCTGCTCACAGCCCAAGTACTGGTTCCAGCAAAACCCTCCGCCTCTTGGGGCTGCAGCCTCCCCACCGCCCTCCACCCCCACACCCAGGCTCTGCCTTCTCCCCAAGTGGAAGGAGGCTCCTCCCTGGGTTCCAGGGCTTGTGTCTTGGGGACGGGCAGCCAAGTTCCACTTCTCTGCCTCCCAGCCCTCCCTGATCATCTGACTGGTCACATGAGGCCTGGAGTGGGGTGTGGCTGCTTTTAAGGCCTTTGGCATTTCTTTCAGGAAAAAAAAAAACAACTAAAATAACTAAAAACAATGGCTCAACACGCTAAAAAAAAATTTGATTTGCCTCAAATTTGCCTGGGGGAAGGGGATAATCAAAAACACCCAAGGCCCCTGCTTCTGTGGACTCTTTTAGGCATAATAACAGTTCCCTGTCTTAGGCTAGGCCCCATGCTAAATGCTTTTGGGGCTTTTGGGGCTTGCTCTCGTATAATCCTGACAACCCTGGGTTTTAGGTACCAGGATGATTTCACAGGTGAGGAAGAGGAAGTTCAGAGAGGTCAAGGGACTTGCCCAAAGCCACACAATTACGAAGTATCAATAGTTAGAGCAAAGATTTTAAACCAAGTTATTTCTTGACTTTGAAGCTTATGATCTCATAGGTGTATAACCAGACTCTGCCTTGGCCTTGTCTGAGGATGTGTCAATGGCCTTTCAGTAATTATTTAGTGACTAGAAAACAGGCCAAAGTGACCCACTTTCTACAGAAAAGTTCCAGATGGACGCTCCACATCTCTCTCTCTGACCCCCGCCCCCCCCAATTATTGGACTGGCCAAAAAGTTCGTTCGATCTTATGGAAAAACCCGAACGAAACTTTTGGCCAATCCAATGCAAAATGAGATACCAGGCATGGGATCTTTTATGTCATTTCTAGGAGAAGAAATAGTATGCAGTTTTTGTCAACTTTGTAGTTTGCCATGTAGCTTGACGTGAAGAAATCACGAGCATTTGTCTTTCAAAACAGTGAAGTTGGGGGTTTCCCTGGTGGCGCAGTGGTTGAGAATCCGCCTGCCAATGCAAGGGACATGGGTTCGAGCCCTGGTCCGGGAAGATCCCACATGCCGCGGAGCAACTAGGCCCGTGAGCCACAACTACTGAGCCTGCGCGTCTGGAGCCTGTGCTCCGCAACAAGAGAGGCCGCGATAGTGAGAGGCCCGCGCACCGCGATGAAGAGTGGCCCCCACTTGCCGCAACTAGAGAAAGCCCTCGCACAGAAACGAAGACCCAACACAGCCAAAAATAAATATTAAAAAAAAAAAAAGAATAATAAGGAAACCAAATGACATTCAAAATGTTTATTTAAAAAAAAAAACAGTGAAGTTATGAAGACATTACTTTAAAAGTACATGTGGAGATTTATTTCTATTGAGCATATATTTACTTTTAGATCCTATTTTGCTCTGCCTGCCAGGAAGCTCGAAGTTGAACTTTGTGCTCAATTTGCACATTGAGTGTTTTACCTTCTTTTTTCCAGGACCTGGAGTCAGAAAGCCTGGGTTTGAATACTGGCTCCACCATTTACTATCAGGTGGCTTTTTGGCAAGCTAGTTAACCCCTCTATGCCTCAGTTTCTTCATTTATAAAATGGGGGTAAGAAAATCTGCTTCATTGGGTTGTTGCAAGGATCAAATTATGCAGGTTAAGCACTTAGGACAGTGCCTAGATCATAGTAAATGTCTATAAATGTTAGCTATTTTGTGATTTTAATATATTTTTGTTAGCTGGATTTCATTGTCAAGCCATTTTTCAGGAAGGGCTAATGGATCTCCCTTCACTTGCCTCATCGAGTCTCACACTTCATTTACCATCTGCTTCTGGTGTCTTCTACTCCTGACATTATCTATAACATCTCACGGATGTTTTACTTGTATGTAAATACCACTGACTTGTATTTCATCAAATCCTAGATGCCACTGATTATAATCTGTACCATCAGTGTGTACCACTTAAGAAAGAAAAAAATTTAAAGAAAAGATCGATTTTAAAATACATCCCAATTTCAGAGATGTTCAAATGTGGAGGGATAAAAGTACAATCCATGAATGGTAAGAATGATCTGATCCTTTATTCCTGACTTGGGCCCTCCCTGGCTGTGAACTGTCGCTGCTCCTTCCATCGCATCTGTGTCAGTTGACCTGGATAATGCTTCCACATGGCCCAACGCCACCCTCGTGGCTGGTATTCCCACTGGGTCAACTCCAGGCAAGCGTGTCTAACCTTGTGCACACAGCTGGTGGGAGGGGCTCAGGTTTCCCCTGGATGTGGTAATTTGTAACCTGACCTGGTATTGATCTTTAAAGCCAGTAGTTTTAAGGTCAGCTGACTTTTTTTTATATATATATAAATGTATTTATTTATTATTTTTATTTTTGGCTGCATTGGGTCTTTGTTGCTGCGTGCAGGCTTTCTCTAGTTGCGGTGAGCGGGGGCTACTCTTCGTTGCAGTGCGCGGGCTTCTCATTGCAGTGGCTTCTCTTGTTGCGGAGCACGGGCTCTAGGCGCTTGGGCTTCAGTAGTTGTGGCACGCGGGCTCTAGAGCGCAGGCTCAGTAGTTGTGGTGCACAGGCTTAGTTGCTCCATGGCATGTGGGATCATCCGGGACCAGGGCTCGAACCCGTGTCCTTGCATTGGCAGGTGGATTCTTAACCAGTGCGCCACCAGGGAAGTCCCAAGGTCAGCTGACTTGCTCACCTTTAGTGACTGCTTTACTGCTTCCTGCTTTGGCCTGAGTTGGACTGTTCCTGTGGGCAATAAAAATTACTTGTTTGAGATAAGTTCATAAGGAGAACAGTGTGGGGAGAAAAACTAACCAACGTCCAGTGTAATTTCCCCAGGCAGTGGGCAAAGCACAGGGCTCAACAATCATTCTTCTTGTCTGCATGGGTTTCAATCACCAAATTATATTTGGAGTCGTTCCTTCTAGTTCATTTTTTCCATGATCCAGGGAAAGGAGAAGTGTGTTGGAGAGGTTAAGCCTGACCTCCGCGCTAACCCCAGGGGGTGGCAGCACAGGCAGGGACTAACTTAGGAGTCTGAGGTTGACTGAGTGAGCACCTTCCCTAAAGTCTAGCGTCTGTTCATGGCCAGTTTGGAGAGAGACAGGGCTCTGGAGGCAGAGTAACTGAAATTTAAATCCTGGATGTTGGGCTTCCCTGGTGGCGCAGTGGTTAAGAATCTGCCTGCCAATGCAGGGGACACGGGTTTGAGCCCTGGTCCCGGAAGATCCCACATGCCATGGAGCAACCAAGCCCGTGCACCACAACTACTGAGCCTGCGCTCTAGAGCCCGTGAGCCACAACTACTAAGCCCGTGAGCCACAACTACTAAGCCCGTATGCCACAGCTACTGAAACCCGTGCGCCTAGAGCCCGTGCTCCGCAACAAGAGAAGCCACTGCAATGAGAAGCCCACACACTGCAACGAAGAGTAGCCCCTGCTCTCCACAACTAGAGAAAGCCTGCACAGAGCAACGAAGACCCAACCCAGCCAAAAATAAATAAAATAAATAAATTTATTAAAATAAAATAAATAAATCCTGGATCTCATTTCTTAGCTGTATGACCTTGGGGAGTGAGTTGGTCTCTCTGAACCTCCATAGCTATAAAACGGGGATAATAGTACTTCAGAGTCATTGGGAAGCACCAAGAATAGCAATGAGCACACAGCCAACGCTCAACAAATGGTAGTAACACATGGTGAATGCCTACCGCATACCTGACACTGTGCAGAAAATAAAGCTAAACACCACTCATGGAGGAGAGGCACTATTACAGCATTTTTTAAATATCAAAACTCTGGAAGCTACATGCTATTAAGCAGTCAAGCCAGCAATCACCCAAGTCTTTCTTGAGATGCCACCTTAGCCCGCACTTCTGCAAAGTCCTCTGGGCAGCTGGCCGTGGGGTGAGAAACTGGGCCAACCTACCATACGAACATCCTCCTGATCTGAGGCCAGATGCAGCCAAGCCTAGAAGGGCTGGGTCTTCGCCATGTGTTGAACATCATGACCCAGTCTGAGAGAACTGCTCTCTCCACGCAGCATAGGCTGGATGGGCTGGCGCTATGCCTCCCATCCCGACTCCCCAACCCAGGGGTACTTCCATGCCTGCTGATCAGGGGCCAGTCTCCCCTTTCCAAGGCACAAACAACCTGCCACTGTGACCCAAATGCCAGCCAGGGGCAGAGCCCTGTGGGAGAACGCTGAGAGCCCGCGCTAAGTGTGAGGCATTTCTAAATGGGGCACCAACCCCTAAGAAGAAGTAACCAGCAACAGGGCATGTCTGAAAGGCCAAGCAAATGGTGTGGAAATTAAGATGGATGGAATTCAAGAAAGAAAGGGGCAAGACCACTCTGGGCTGGGGTAGCTTGTCTGTGACCACCAAAGAGAGACCGTCTAGGTCATAAACTCACATACCTACAAGATTTGGGCATGTCGTGAAATTGAGTGAAATAGGCTTGTGTCATAAAATAGGGGGTGGTGGGGACGCCTTTGAATTGGGGGCTGCTGACTCTTGCAGCACAGTTGGCCCACAGTTCCCGTTTCTAAGCTCAACTGGTATCACTGAAGAGGGAGCTCGAAACCTACAGAATTCCTGCCAAATCATCTTAGCAGGGGGGTCTTAGAGGCAAGGAGATGGTTGAGGAATACAAAGAAATGAGTATCTGTATGTTCACCTAGTGCAAATGTGTCTTTATGGTTTCCATTTTATACTAGCCTCGTTCCTGGCTCTATTTCGTATCATTATCTTTCTCGGGTATCTTTGAATATTCATCATCCTTATTTTTTTTTTTCTGTAAGAACATTTCATTATTAATCAAAAATTGCGAAACTTATACACAAAACTTATTGGAGTCGCCACTTCATCTATCTTCGTTGCAGGTCATTCATCTTATTCCTGACCCACACTTGATGATTTCTATGGTCCACACTTTGTTTTTGGAGAACAATTTTTAAAAAGAGCCATTAGTGCTTCAGCCTCATTTAAAACAAAACAACAAAAATCACCATCATCACTGTATTATAGATTTTCCTAAACAAAGTTTAGGGTTTATTTAGAGACCAGAAGAGCAACTTCTCTGTGGTATTACAGGTAGAGAAAGTTCCTCGATTTCTATCGTATCTCTAAAAGAGAAACCACAACGATAATCATAGTTGCAGTCTCTAAAAAGGAAAATAATGCTGGAGTTCATCAAAATTGAATTAAATAATTTTTCCTTCCCCAATCCTAGCCTCATTCAATCTTTTTTTTATTTTCTGATTTCTCAACTGTTAAACCTTTAAGAATGCCATATCATAACCACACAAAGCTACCCAAACATCTGTAATATAAATAGGTCATTTTATACTTGATTCAGACCAGACATTTTGCTTTTGGCTAAAGGCAAGCTTTACAGAGGAAAGAGCACGTTGAAATTGCTAACTGATCTTCATTCCTCCCAAACATTTTACCATAAACATAAGCCGTGGTAATGATGACCTTTCTCCTGGCTGCACTTTACTGTCACTACCAACAGCTCTCATTTCTCAGGGCAAAGGATTTATAATGTTTTAAATATTTATTTTTGGCTTAGTCAGGTCTTAGTTGCGGCACTCAGGATCTTTCGTTGCGGCGCACTAGTTGTGGTGCACAGGCTCCAGAGCGCGCCCTGGCGGCAGGTGGGATCTTAGTTCCCCCCCCAGGGATTGAACCCGCGTGCCCTGCATTGGAAGGCGGATTCTTCACCACTGGACCACCAAAAAAACCAGTACTCCAACTGATGCTTTATCTATGATTTTGAAACCAACATACAATAGTAAACCCAAATATCACTCTACTGTAGATTTTTTTTTTTGACAGTCTAGGGTTGTATTTTTTTTTTTTCCTCTTCATTGCGGTGTGCAGGCTTCTCACTGCAGTGGCTTCTCTTGTGGAGCACGGGCTCTAGGCGCACGGGCTTCAGTAGTTGTGGCTTGCAGGCTCTGGAGTGCAAGCTCAGTAGTTGTGGCACATGGGCTTAGTTGCTCTGTGGCATGTGGGATCTCCCCGGACCAGGGCTCGAATTCGTGTTCCCTGCATTGGCAGGTGGATTCTTTTTATTTTTTTAATTAATTAATTAATTAATTTTTGGATGTGTTGGGTCTTCGTTTCTGTGCGAGGGCTTTCTCTAGTTGCGGCAAGCGGGGGCCACTCTTCACTGCGGTGCGCGGGCCTCTCACTATCGCGGCCTCTCTTGTTGCGGAGCACAGGCTCCAGATGCGCAGGCTCAGTAGTTGTGGCTCACGGGCCTAGTTGCTCCGCGGCATGTGGGATCTTCCCAGACCAGGGCTCGAACTCGTGTCCCCTGCATTGGCAGGCAGATTCTCAACCACTGCGCCACCAGGAAAGCCCTGGCAGGTAGATTCTTAACCACTGAGAAACCAGGGAAGTCCCTCTACTGTCGATATTGCTTGTGTTTTATCTAAACATTCTATAGTTAAAATGCATTGTCTTAGGCCAGAACTTGGTCAGAATTACTTGGACAAAATGTTTGTCACCCACAAACCATTCCGGTTAATCTGGAGATTGGATTCACCATCTCTCTGACTTCTGGCTTATGAGACAATGTTTTACTTCTCATTCTGTGTATTTTCTTAGCCTCGCACTGGCTGGCCAACAGCCAAGTCCTCTGCACCAGTCAGATGCTGCTTCAACCCTAAGCATGCTACAGTTGCAGTCAGCCTTTTTTGGTCTTGCTGCCCTGAAGGCAGGGCAAACCAATCGAATCCAAATTTACCTCAATTGCAAGCAGGCAGGGAACTTCAAGGACCGTAAGTTTAAGATTTGCCAACCTCAGATCAAGTTACAGGTCATAAAAGTCACTTGAAGTTGTGAAAAGATTGCTTGGCTACTGAGGGTGAGAGGCATTTTCCTATGTTCACAGGCACCCTTATGGGGTCCTAAAACAGGAAATGAAATCTGAACATAAAGGCTCTCTTGTCAGTTCTCCAAATGACATGAGAGAAAGCGGCAGTACCATTTTAAAATCATGTAGCTAGAATCTGACCCATGTTAGTATCCCAATCATGTCTTCCCTACCTTCCTTTGGTCACTCAGTCTAAAGCATTACCATCCTGCTATTACTTCTTCCTGATAGACATACGGAAAATGTAAGCGTGTTTCTATTTATATTCTGCAATCTTCCTTTCATCTTGCACTATGGTTTTCATGGGGAGATGGCAAGCAATTCTGGCTTTCTCAGAGAACATATCTTCCCAAAATGCTATTTTTACCTAATTGGATATGTTGGTTGGAGAGTAAATAATTTAATGATGTGAAGGGTATTGGTATCTTACTGCTTTATAAAGTAGATGTATTAAAGTAAAATGAAAAAAAAAAAATCACAACAGGTTTAAAGATAAGATGCTTTTGTAAAATACAGGTGATTCTCAAGAACTTGGGTAGATTTTCCACTGGCTTTTAACTTTATAACCTACAACTATATACACCCCGAAAAGAGCAACTTGTAAGAACTTCAAAACAGTTTCTCAGTGGAGACAAGTCTTCAAGGGTACGCATAGCTAATAAAAGTTTTCCTCATTTTGCCTCCTCAAAGGGCCCACACCACTAGATTTTTTTCTTATGGTTACTTTAGCCAGAAAGGTTTACTATAAGCCTATTAGGTCCCCTAAAAGATCATAATTTTCTTTTGCTCAGTAGTTATTTTAAAGTGAGCATTTCTGCAGCAGCCCTCCAAGAACAAACCAAGTAAAAGCGGTTGCATTCATGGAGCGTTAACTCTCAAGCAGTGCTCTACAGTTGTGCTGTTTCTTCATTACCCTTCTTATTTAATTTGCCTGTGGTGCTTCCAACATATTTAAGAAACATTTGAGATAGTGGTTTTTTTTTTTTTACAAGTCTTTAATTAAAAAACTCAACAAAAATATATAATCAAGCATTTTACATAATGCATACATTCTTAATATCTGCAGGTAAGATAAATAACAGAAGGCAAAAGCAGATATACTAATTGTATTGCTTCTCTTTGGCAAGTCACCAATATTATCCCCTGCAGAAACATAGGATATGTGTAAAAAATAAACAAAAAGCAAATAAGCCCATCACGGTCTTAAAATAATTGTCCCTTAGTACAAACAACAAAATATTTAGCAATAATGCAGTAGATGGATTTTTCAAATTGACTAAAATTTATTATAATACTTTATTTATACCACAGGGGTTAAAGTAGCAAGCTGCTTTCCAAAATTAAGGCCCACAGCAGTAGTTAGGAAAAAAAAAAAAGACACCCTTTTTTCCTGGTTATATCCTGGCTATTTTTCATTTAATAATGTGACATTCAAATTCTACCTCTCAGATGCCACTCCTAAGGAGAACAAAATCCTTCCCTAGACAAAAGCTGTTTTACTTGAAGGTCAGTTGTCTGACCATCCCCCAACCAAATACACATTTTGTTATGAGGCATTCAGCTTTCTTAAGTCAGTATTTACCATCTAACTCAGTGTCCCAGAATAAAAAAAATTCCTTCCACTTTACAGCAAAGATACATAGTGTGGCTCTACTGAAGCAATATATACATGTTGGAACTAAAAATTAGAAAAGCAGAAGGGTCCATTCAAAACACAGCAGCTTATATCGAAATATATACATGTATGTATATGTTTTCACAGTTACATTTTAGAAAAAAATTGACATTTGATATGTTCAGAAATATTTCTCCTAAGGTCTATAAATAATATTTTAAAAGCTCAACTGATCAAAATACAATACAAGAATGTATCAAATTAAATAAATCTCCTAAACCTTGAAGTCAGCAAAGCTTGAGGTTTGTGTAAAGTGTGTCGTCAGTCCCTAACACTAGGGAAGACAGCATCCTCTACACACGGTAGGAGAGGAACTCTAAAACTTTGGAAGGAATCGGCAGCTCCTGGACTTCTTGGGTGGGCATCACTCTCCGGATTGACATGCGACATAAATGTTGGAGGCTAGGGACTTGCCTTGGAGTGGCCCAAAAATACACACTTCCATCATGTGTCCTAGACAGAAACAAACAAATCACAAGCTCAGTCACACAAATCCACGTATTTCATCATCCCACAGCTCAAACAACTACCACCGAGGCTGTGAATTAGAGCCACAAACTGCACATTAAAACCTAATTAAGGAGACCTGCCCAGTGATCTCCCTCTATGACAAAGTAATAATATTATAAAGAGCCCTTATGGAAGATTTACTGACAATAAAATACAGGCTGCTTTGACTAAAAGCCTCCTTAAATTGCCTCTTAAAAGAAAACAGAAAAATCACTTACCCAGCAGCTAAAACACTGCCATCAGTAGAAAAGGCACAGCAAAGACCATTGCTCAAAGGTGCAACTTGCACTGGATAATCCTCATCAATTCTCCAGAACCTCACCATTCTGGAAAGGAAATAAATCGTCCAGTGATTATCTAGTAGGAAATTTAAGGTAAAAGCAACTTTCAAAATTCAGAAAGAAATGCCACCCTGTGCTGAGTCACAAAATATACACACAAACACACACACACACAAATCACTGCAGCAATGACTGGAACTTGCTTTATGAAAGATTTTATAGTTTATACCAATTGGTAATTTGGATTAATTCACACTGAGAGACTATAAAGCATGGCTGCCTTCACTTCCCAGTGTTCTGATCTGTAATGCCCACAACCGGAAACTTTCTCCTTACTTCCTTACACTTAAAATATAATCGGTATCTGATCTGTTTAACTCTTTTCAAGAAGTTTATGAAACTTTTCACCTAGGTAGAGTGTGTCTAGGAATAGCAGATAACTGATAGTCAGAAACTAGCTGAACAAACAGGAAAACAATGACTGCTGGCAAACAAAGAACTCTCCCCGTACGTTTGCTAACATTCTAGAAAGATGGTAATGAGTCACTTTCTGAACTGATGTGACCAAATTGCTTAATGCTATATCCACGTACATTGATAAAAGTATGAGAAAATGGAATGGCTACATCTAGTTTCTCCTTACCAATAAGCAGCACATCTCACTGATGTGACATTTCATCTTTATAGTCTCAGTTTCAGTGGATACAAATGACTGTTTTAATCATTTATTTCACTTTGAAAATGTCCTTCTGTTTCAACCTTTATAAGATATTACTAAGAAAATCTGTCAGCTGAGCTAAAAAGTTAATTAAAAATGCACCCAGTTTGCCTGAACCAGTTAACAAACAAAGAACACAGGGAAAGGCACGCATTATCTTTAGTTTACATAAATACTGTTCAGGCCAATATTCTTTAAGACACATAAACATCTCCCAAGGTCTTGTCTAGAAAAAGGGCCATTAAAACCCAACTGCAGAAAGGCCATATTTTTCATCCTTAAGAATGTTTTTTATTAAGTAGAAGAATGAAAGGAAATCTTTACAATAATAAATAGGTCAAGATGTAATTCACACACTTACTTATCATCAGCAAGGCTTGCAACATGCAGTCCGTCATGACTAAACGAGACAGATCGTACCCATCGGTCATTTGCTCCTCCAGCAAATATTGGAGTGGGTGGGGGAAACAGGTGCCTGAGGTCAAAGACATGTTTTCAGTGGAAATGAGAGTCACTTCAAGAAACAAAACTACCCAGGTACAAAGTACATCAGTCTTTGGAATAATGTTTAAAGTGGCCTTAACAAACACAACTGAGAAGACTGAGCAGAGCTAGTCTATCCACTTTAAATGAAGCGATTAAACCTAATTACTAATCTCCTTCTTACAGAGTGGTTTAAGACTAAGTCCAACTTTAGTTTTAACTATGTTTCCCCAACACGAAACTCTAAATATAATTACCATTTCTACAGAGTCATGTACTGTTAAGTAACAATAACAAGATCTGTATCAAGAAAGTCAAATTTATTTGTAGAATTTAGACGCATTATTAAAGGGCCTAAATGATACCGAAATTTTAAATTATGACAGACTGTAATTTTAGATTTCACATGTTAATGATTCTAATCATCCCCATGACTTCTTAAAAGCTATACTGATAGTAGAGATGAATTACAGACTAAAATAATTCATGCTGTACCCACCCAAATTCCATCAGAATGTCTCCAGTGTGTGGATCCCAGATATAAACTCGAGTATCATAAGATGCCGTAGCCAGTAATGCTCCATCAGGAGAAAAGTCACAAGCTACAACATCATGGTGATGTCCTTCTAGTTTCCGTATCATGGTATATTTATCCATATTCCAAAGGAAAACCTGCAAAAAAGGCAAATGTTATAGCTTCATTCAGACATGCAGAGGACAAAATGGCACATCTTAAACTAAAACTGCTAAATTTAATTAAGATTACATTAAATTAAACATTATAAATTATGAATAATTATGAAAGAATATGCTCAGTGTCATAGTCAAAGATTAAAATCAGTTTTTAAGTTAATTAAAGTAAACATGCAAATTCTATTTCAAATGTTTCTGTTAAATGTTAATTTAAAAATAAGCCTAAACACAAAAAAGGCAATGCAATTTAACCACAAAGTTATACTGACATCCATTTATTCCAAAAACTAATTAACTAAAATATACAGAAATAAATAGGGTTAAGTACTACAAACCCCCTTCTTTTTTTTTTTCCAGAAACTACCAAATTTTTAAAAAATATACAGACAGAAAATATAAGGTTAACAAATTGTTACTCCATTGGCATCTCCCTTTGAGATAATCACTTGTTTACAATAGGCTTGGGTCACCAACGTGAGCCTAGGAAGAGAAACAGATACTGCAAGCAAAGAGAATTTTTCACAGCCAAATGAAATTTCTTTGGCAAACAACAAGGATGTTAAACCACATTATAAAATGAAAATGCTAATTTACGAAAATAATACAATTAACATTTCTGTGAATCAAGATTTGCCAATCTTATTTTTCCCAAACCAACCACAATCATTAGTCATTTTAAGTATAAAACATTTAAATCACTTTAGTACAAGTTCACACATAGTTTTAGATTCTAAAGATCAGTAGTTATACTGTGCAGAATAGCTCTAAACAGGATTCTAATGTTTACTTCAATCTGTTATATTAAACGTGAGCTTGGAGGTTTATTACAATCCTAATAAGACAAACTCTCCTCCTCTTGGAGTAAAGCAATCCTTTTTGCTACGTTTTTCTGCACAGACACAATATATTATTTCCAAAGAAAAATAAATACAAATTTTAAATTGGATCAAAGACTTAAGGTATCTCTAGTATCTCAAAGAATTCCAAAAAATAGCACAGAGAAACCATTTGAAAGCCAACTACATTACATTAAATTGGTTTCACATGTTAGACTCCCAATTCCACCAGACTGGAAGATCAATTAACATCGGAGGAGTCAGTTGGTTTCACTGTGGGGAAAATAATTTTTAAAAAGAAAAAAAGAAAGAAAGAAAAGCAGAAAGTGGACATCGACCAGCACCTGTGTACGTACAGTACACCTTGCAGCCGAATGCAAGGTTACTTCATCCTATGGTAAAGGTCGCCCCCAGCCCGGTAGCCAGAGATGCCACTCTTTCTGCCCAGCTAACACCATTGTGCGCCTGTGTGCGAGTGGTGCCAGCATAACCTCAATCACACCAATATTGCTGCCACCACCTGTGACAGGGAAAGCAAGAAGCATATGGAAAACACACAGCCTAAAATAGCAATGTCAACATCTAGCTTTGCTCTTCTTATGATTTTTAAAGAACTGAATATTTTTTTCTAAACTGCCAACATTTGCAACTATCATTTTAACACACTTCTTGGCTAAATAAAATGCATTTTAACCAGCCTCCCACCCCCCATTAATTCAAAGTGTATTGTGATCATCACATGTATTTGGACTTCAACCATTTTCATAAATACCTGAAGCTAATAAGATCTCTTTAACTATACTAACTCAGAGCTGGTAGACAACTAACTAAAGGAGGGTTCATCAATAAGCATAACCCTCTTAAGAGTCACTTTATACTTAATCTGTCTACAGGTATGCTATGCGAGACAGATCATATCAAATTTAGATGAAATTTACTCCAGGACATACATGACTGTTATTTTTATTCTTATTAGATTTTTAAGTTACTTTTTTTCAGTTAAATGTCCAGGACCAGCTGGGACTTAAAACTTTTTAAACAGCAAACTGGACCAAAAAAAAAAAAAAAAATAGAACAACAGAGAAGAAAATAATTAGCAAGGGAATGTCTTAACATTTGGACTAGATCTCTTCTATAGCACATAAACTCTCCTAGATCTGAGAAAATATAAAATTGACATAACCCTCATTTTATGAATATCATCTCTAACTAAAACAATCCAATTTCTCACTTTACAATCAATAACTATACTTATTTAATTTCCCTCATGCAAATTCTCCCCCATCATGAAATAACACATTTAAGATAATCAAGACACCGAGCACAGACTTAATAGGTTACTTAGATTTAAAATGATTATGCACATATTATTATAATCCAGTTCACAGTAAGTATACAAGAACTTTGACACATACTGCTTTACTGGCTCCCACTGAACACAGCATAGAAGAGTCAGGAGAGAATGCACAGCTGTACACCCAGTTCTGATGGCCCCTCAATACTTTCATCATGTTTCCTGAACAAAAGGAAAATACCTGGGTTAACCCTAGAATCTACTTCAAATAAGTAGCATTTCAAAAATGGCAGAATCACAGAATCACAAACTTCTACAGAGGCAGTGATTAATCTATTACAGGGGTTGGCAATATACAACAGTTGCTTATTTTTGTACCTAAGTTTTACTGGAACACAAGCATGCCCATTGTTGTGACAGCAGAGTGGAGTAACTACTGCAGAGATAGCATGGTCCGCAAGCCTAAAATATTCACCATCTGGCCCTTTAAGAAAAGGTCGGCTGACTTACAACTGAAAGTATGTTGAGAGAGCAAATTCCATATGATATGAGAAAGAAAATAAAATTTAATTTTCAAATGTTTTAACTATTGGGATCCCTTCACCCCTCAATAGCTGAGCAATCAGAGAATTGATCAATGCAGAAGAGGTGCCACATAGTTTGGTAATAATATTAGTGTATTATTCTATCAGGCAATGGTTATTACCCATAAGCTGAAACAAGTCTCCAAATCTGAGGGGTTTGTTTTCTACTACATTCAATATAAGCTATATTTCCCCAAACAAGCCTGTCAACTTCCAGCTTAAGGCTGGTAGAGCACTAGCAGATCTTAATTAAATATATGGTTTTAGTTAAAACTATAAACTCTTTCATCAGAGGCTAAGAAGGGGGAAGAGATGCTCATCTCAGGTCTTCTCAAACAAGGTAGACTCTCCAAAACTTTGTAAAAGGATCACAATTATCAGTGTTTCCGAAAAAGCTAAAACTTGACACTGATATTCCTTTTACTATATTGGAGGGCAAATCTCTTACTTTTTATAATTCTTACTTAAACTATCCAACTTATTATTATGATTAGTATTTACATCCTATAAATTCTGGTGTATAAATCATGTTTGAATTTATATTTTATTAATTACTAAGTTATATCTTTTGTTAGGTCAAGATCTACTTAAATTTTCACTAAGCAAATGAAGGAAGTTAAATCCTCCCCAATATAAAGGAAATAAAACACAGACCAGTTCAAATAAAACCCTAAGACTGATCCAGATTCTGTCCTCAAATAGTTGATACAGATATATGTAGTTAGTTTCTGAGTAATATCAGATTGTTTACTTAGAGTAACTGCTGGCTCCTATTCTGGGTCACATTTATGATTTTGTTTGATCTGTACAGGGAAAGGGACCAAAGGACTAAGCAGAGAAAAGGAAACTTTGATCATGTCACTTTTAATGTCAAATGCCCCAAGTGTTCGTAATACCTCTCAGTAGTAATATCCAGAAACTAATTCTTTTCCACAGCCTAGAAAGAAAGACATACCATCATCTTTCAGGTCCCACACTCTCAGAGTTTTGTCTCTTGAAGCTGACACCAGGATCAAGCTCCCATCTGGAGCAAAAGTTAAATCTCTGACCACTTCAGTATGATCTACCAAGTTAAGGAGGAGTTTTCCTAAATGCAATGGAAGGTGGGAAAGAGACAATGTTAATAATTTTAATCAGCTTCCATATTAAAAAAATAGGGTTGAGATCACCATTAAAAAAAAAAAAGAATAGAAATATCTGTGTACCTCCTTAGTTTACCAAGTGTAAAATGACTTATTTACTAGTGCCTTTACTATTATCTTTAAAGATTCACTATTTACATTGTTTTAAAATGGATTATTTCCAAGATACCAAAGCCTAAATTAGAAAAATTAAAAGGGAATTCCTGAAATGTGAACAAACTCCTGGATCAAGTCAATTTAATATCAAGAAAATCTAGGGTTTCCCTGGTGGCGCAGTGGTTGAGAATCTGCCTGCCGATGTAGGGGACACGGGTTCGAGCCCTGGTCTGGGAAGATCCCACATGCCACGGAGCGACTAGGCCCGTGAGCCACAACTACTGAGCCTGCGCGTCTGGAGCCTGTGCTCCGCAACGAGAGAGGCCGCGATAGTGAGAGGCCCGCGCACCGCGATGAAGAGTGGCCCCCGCTCGCCGCAACTGGAGAAAGCCCTCGCACAGAAACGAAGACCCAACGCAGCCATAAATAAATAAATAAATAAAATTAAAAAAAAAAAAAAGAAAAAAAAAAAAAAAAGAAAATCTACATCATTTAAAAATCTTTGTATAGTATGATTTTAAAATACAAAATCAAAATTTTCCTTTTCTTTTACTTGGCCTAGACTACGAATGGACTGTCAAACTCCCCCAAAGATACACGTTATCCAGAACAGCCTAAATTTTTAAACATAAACTCGATGAAAAAAAGGTACTTTATTCATCTAATATTATAGTTTTGTTTTTCTGTGAAAAGCAATGTGCTTACCTTAAATGTTTTCCCAGAATTCAATCAAATTTACTGACTCATTATCCCCACTCAGTGTTAGTATCACTTGCTGTATTCTAATGTACATAATTTTAATGCTCATTTAAAAAAATCTTTTAAATTTTGGAGTACATACTATCAGCCAGAAACTATTTTAGGTAGTGAATAACACATATACTTTTTTAAAATTTATTTTATTTTGGCCGTGCTGCATGGCTTGCGGGATCTTAGTTTCCTGACCGGGGATCGAACCCATGTCCCCTGCAGTCCTAACCACTGGACCGCCAGCGAATTCCCACAACACATTTACTTTTAATTGCCCAAAGAATTTAACTTCTCAACCCATCTGGTTAAACTTTAGATAAAGTGTCATTAAAACTTTCCAGAGGTTAGATAATGATTGTTGAAAACCAGATTTACCTTGAAAGCCTCTGAGCTATCAATCATTGAAAAAGTATATAAGAAAACACCTTGCGAGTTGAGTCATAAACTAAATTACCAGTTTATAAGTGATAATTAACTAAACATTCCTTAGACGTGCCCTTCCTACTAAAATATTCTCTGAAGAGTGATCAAGCAATATGAACTCTATTTTCCTAAATTAAAACTATGAGCTGAAGATGCTATTTAGACCAAATATAAAGATACATTCATAGCATCAATTCTTGCTTCTCTGTGAGTTAAACTCCTCAAATTATGTATTCTTCCAGTGCCTATGAGCTATGCTTGCATCACAAGATAATCAGGTTTGCTTTCAAAACTATGACTCCATACCTGTATATACATCCCATATTTTGATACGCCCATTGTTTAACCCTGTGGCAAGGAGTAGCTGATCTTGTCCAAATCTGAATCGATGCCATTCTATGTTTACACAGCGACTCTGTTTTTCTGGAACTGAAGATCCAAAAGCAAGACTCCAGACTATATCGCCACAGTCTATAATATGTTCACGAGGCTTATTTTTTTGACCACCATCACTGTTTTGTCTTGACAATCTTAAACTGCTTGAATTGGTGATATTCTTGGTGCCATGCAAGAGACTGGGTAGAAAAAAAGGTCAGATTGAAATCTAGTTATTATTTACTCTGGATTCATGTGAATACTAAATAATGATGTGTTTGTTAAAATAACTTCAATATTATTATAGTGATACTGAATAACAACAGAATCCTTATAGATGGGAAGAGGAAAAGTTGCTACAAGCTACATGGGCATGACCAAATAAATTCAGACTAAAAGAAATCCTCAGTGTCTGAGAAAAAGTTCAACAATAAAGCAATTTATAATTTATTCATTTCAAATTTTCAAATTTGTTTTAATATATCCTTATTGATATAGAAATCCTATCTCAATTAGGACTCCTTTAATTAACCCAAAAGTATAAACAAGCAAAAAACAAAAACAAAAAATTCTGAGAACATTAAGATATTGTGAAGCTGACACCAGAAAACTATCTTAAACCCCATAATAATCAGTAGTTTCCCATACGTTCTAGACCTAAAGTAATACGTAATAAGGACATTAATGACAAAAACCATAAAGGTGAACTAAACACAAAAAGCAGGGAAAGATTAAATTTAGTAGATACATTTTAGAAATTGCACTACCAAGGCACAATTAACCTGCCTTTTGATATATGGAAAAGAAAAATTTAAAGACACCGAAGTATCTGAGAAAGTATTCTATGATATATAAGGCCAGACAATTCTTCCCACAAATTTTCCAACAAATATATTCAGCTTATGAGTAAAATGCATTTACAACAGTCTCCAAAGGAAAAAACTTAAATAGCAAAATAATCTTATTATTCCACACAGAGAAAAAAATAAATTCTACAAACAGATAGATACAAAATACAAAAAAGAAAACAGTCTTACAAGTTCTTAAGGCACTGGGACCACGGAACAAGCTTTACTGCACGATGTCCTTGTGACCAAGCAAAGTATGAACCATCTGGAGCAAAAGCAACAGTCCAATTTTCACGACCACATTTCTTGTCAAAAGGAGCCGCAGGAGCTAAAAGTTCACCTATAGTACGTGATCTCACTAAAAGGAAAAATAAAAAATATAGGATATCATATATAACCAACAATGAATTTGAGACTGCATCCATATTACTTTGGGATCCACTCAGCTCCACTGAGTTTTTCCTTTTTCTATGTAGACAAGGTACAATGAGTTCTGCGTTCTACCCTTTGAGGGGAGATGTGTGGTGTGAAGACCCCGTAATGAGAATAAACATCTTTAAGTTTTGATAAAGTGATTTTCCTAAAATTTCCCAAATCAAGAGCTTTTTAAGAAAGTTTCAAAAAAAAAAAACTGGTCAAATAACAATAATGTAATGATCAATCAGGGCTAGCAATTACTGAAGTCCTGCCTTATGTTTTCCTCAAATTACTAACATTTAAAATGCAAGAAACTGAAGTTGCTCTGCAGGAAAAGTATCTTCCAAAAAGTTTGTAGCTTTCAAAAACCATAAACCACTATAAAATAAAGTTTTATATCATTACTCAAAGGAAGCACTATAGGGACTTCCCTGGTGGCGCAGTGGTTAAGAATCCGCCTGCCAATGGGGGGGACAGGGGTTCAATCCCTGGTCTGGGAAGATTCCCGGAGCAACTAAGCCCATGCGCCACAACTACTGAGCCTGTGCTCTAGAGCCCACGAGCCACAGCTACTGAGCCCGTGTGCCACAACTACTGAGCCTGCGCTCTAGAGCCTGCGAGCCACAGCTACTGAAGCCCGCGTGCCTAGAGCCCGTGCTCTGCAACAACAGAAGCCAACGCAATGAAGAAGCCCGCGCACCGCAACAAAGAGTAGCAGCCAAAAATAAATAAATAAATTTACTTTTAAAATAAAATAAAATAATTAAACTGGCATATTAGAGTGTACAGAGAATTCTTCTTCTGCCTTTAACAAGAAGGATAATCAACAAGTTCCTATTGTACATGTGCAGATGCAAACGCGGCTGCTATTTCCTCAATTCTGGAAAAGGATCTTTTTTTTTTTTTGGCTGCGTTGGGTCTTCGTTGCTGCGCATTGGGCTTTCTCTAGTTGCGGCAAGCAGGGGCTACTCTTCGATGTGGTGCGCGGGCTTCTCCTTGTGGTGGCTTCTCTTGTTGCAGAGCACAGGCTCTAGGCGCGTGCGCTTCAGTAGTTGTGGCTCGCGGGCCCTACAGCGCAGACTCGGTAGTTGTGGCTCACGGGCTTAGTTTCTCCGCGGCATGTGGAATCTTCCAGGACCAGGGCTCGAACCGGTGTCCCCTGCATTGGCAGGCAGATTCTTAACCACTGCGCCACCAGGGAAAGGATCTTAATCAGTCTATCACCACTGCTGTCTTGGGTCTGTCTTGATTTCAAATTTTGCTACTCTTCCTTGTTATAAGTCACCTTCGGTTTAGTTTCCCTATTATCTATTTTGTGATCTGTTGCGTGTTCAACTCTATGGTCTACTTTTATGTTTTGGGCTTAAAGTTTCCAACAACTAAACTTCAATATATTCTACATACTGCAGTTCAAATGAGAACCACATATACTCCTATTGCAAGAGCAGATATATATACACAAACCCCAAAAATGTATTCATTCAGTGACACTTCCAGTCTCCACATGTGCTCCACCAACAGGGATTGTAGCACCTGGCATGTGACAGGGGCTCAGAAAATATTTATTGGACGAATATGAAAGCACATGTATAAGCTCCCATTCATAAGCGATTTAAATATTTCCTTGGGACTTCCCTGGTGGCGCAGTGGATAAGACTCTGTGCTACCAATGCAGGGGGCCTGGGTTTGATCCTTGGTCAGGGAACTAGATCCCACACGCATGCTGCAACTAAGAGTTCGCATGCCACAACTAAGGAGCTGGTGAGCCGCAACTAAGGAGCCTGCCTGCTGCAACTAAGACCTGGTGCAATCGAATAAATAAAATAAAAATAAATAAATATTAAAAACAATAATTAATAAATAAATAAATATTTCCTTGCCCAGTTCTTTGATACATTAACAATGAGATTATGGTTTAAAAAGTGAAACAAAGGAAAACTGAAATCTGTTTTCCTATGATATTCATAAATATAAATATGCACCTATTTTGGCACAGCTGAAATTATTAGAAAATTTCCTTTTGATGACTCAAAATCTTCCCCCGTGACACTCCACCCACTCAGTACTGGGTCTGATCTAAAAGAATAAGCCTGATCCTGCTCTCACGTGACATTCATATATTGAAGAGGGCCATGACATCAGCAACTAAATCTTTTCACCAGGATAAAATCTGGAGAGTTTTCAATCATCCCTTAGATTACATGGTTTCAAGTCCATTCTCCACCTACACCTTCATACTTTTCTGGATAAACTCCAGTTAGTAACGGCCCTCAAAAAAGTGGAACTTTTTCAACCAAACACAATACTTCAAGCGTGGTTTAATCAAAGCAGAACCCCCCACCTACCCCTGCCCCACTTGTATCACATGACTTTAATACAAAATTCACAAACCGGTGACACTCTTATGCCTGTAGAATGATTTTTTAAATATACAAATGAGGGAGTTCCCTGGTGGCCTGGTGGTTAGGATTCTGGGCTTTCACTACCGAGGGCCCGGGTTCAATCCCTGGTTGGGGAACTAGGATCCCACAAGCCGCACAGCGCGGCCAAAAAAAACCAAAAACAAAACACTCACACACAAATGATTTTTGAAAGGGCTTGCTGCTCCATGTCCCCTATATTCCTCCAAGCCCACAGTCTTTCATTTATGTGCCTTGCCCCTGAATTTGCAACCCCTGCCTAAATCTTTTTTTTTTTTTAAACATGGGTTTCTATAACCACATCTATCTTTTAAAATCCACAAATTTTAGGAGAAAAAGAAAATCAAAGTTCACAAATAAGGGAAGCAAGTTTTTAAATTCTACTGAAAAATGCAAGCATTATCTTAAAAAGAGAAAGCCCCTGATTAAACTAGATGAGTATACTTATATAACTTCCATCTCAAAAAATAGAGGACTGGCCCTTGCATTCAACTTCAAAAACATCTGGTAAATTAGACTAGAACTCATTTCTCCTTTAGCAAGCATAAGCAAGACTAACTTTCCTACAGAAGACTCATTTTTTTAAATCTGTATTTTAGGATCACTCTGTATTTTTCTTCTTTCACCTTGACCACAATCACAAAACTCCTCTTGTGTAAAGGGTGGTAATAAATTAATTAAAAAACTGGTTCAGATAACAAAGACCACGAAATAATAAGCTAATCTACTCTCGAATATATTTTTTTTTTCAAGAAATAGGGCCACCCTAAAAAAATACTGCCAAATAAATACAAACAAGTACTGAATAATTACCTTGTGTTTCTTTGCTTGTTAACAGGCATATAAAATGATCACTTCATTTTAATCAAATAATTTAAACACTCATTTAAATACTTACTGGTACACTATTATAAACTAGCACAAGGTTTATAATGAAGAAAAAATTTTAATTAAACCTTTATATACTACCTGCAACTATTGAATGTTAGTATCCTAAGATACTATGATTTAATGACCTTGTATAAGGGAAAAGCTGCCTGCCGTGGGAACTTGGCCATTAGATACAAGTTATTAATATTATTAATATCCGCACAGTAGTAACACATCATCTGAGTCACTGCTCAACCAAGCAAACCAGATTCAGCTCCTTCTTCACATTCCTCCCAGCAATTTCATAACTAGAAAGGGAGGATCTGTGGCAGAACCTTGTGAAAGAGGGCAGTAGCTCTAGGCAGTAACTCCCTGTCACAGAGACTTCTTTAATCATTCATGGAATCTTGCCTCCTCTTTCAGTACTTACTTGAGAAACCAAACAGCTATAATTAATACCCAAGAAAAAATGTTAGTCCTTACTGATAGATACAAAGCAACGCAGAGGTATTAGTGTTTAACTTTGTATTCAAATGATATTTTAAAAAATGAAACAAAGAAACAAAAACCTGGAGTTTAAAACAAAAACTTACAAAAGGCCAAAGTTCTTTTAAATATAGCAACTTTATACTATA
Source organism: Balaenoptera borealis (assembly GCF_965194805.1). Classification (NCBI taxonomy): domain Eukaryota; kingdom Metazoa; phylum Chordata; class Mammalia; order Artiodactyla; family Balaenopteridae; genus Balaenoptera; species Balaenoptera borealis. Next base: position 44,385,517 of record NC_138879.1, on the reverse strand, counting down.
TAGTAACTTTATATAGTTATATAGTAACTTTATATTATATCCAGGAAATAACACTGAGACACATACGCAAAAAAAAAATTTTTTTTTTTAATTAAAAAAGCTATTTAGTGCATGGTTCTACCTTATGCAGGTATGCTAAGAACCTCTATCCATCCCTTAGAAGAGAGGACTGGAAAGTTTTCAAAATGATTCATCAAGATGAAATAAAATACAGATAAATGAAAGGCAGATCACTCATCTGCAATACTGCTGTGAGTAGGAAAAAAAAAAATAGCACTGAATTGAGAATAAGAACTTCTGAGTTCTATGTTCCACAGTTAAAATAAAAACTGGACATGAATTTTGTTTTCTCTGTATGTTTAAAATAGTCATTAAAACCAGGGTTAAAGTCCCCTCCTAACCTGCCATTCAACCTTATCTCTAAGAGAACAAAAGTCCAGAACTCTAAGATAGCTGTCTCTAGATATAAAAATTCACCCACATACAGGATACAGGGCCTTTTGGATACTTCAGCTTCTCCCTTTCTCTAGAAAACCTCCTCCAAGGATTCAATAAAGGCACACGTTTAGTTGAAGAACAAGAAAATGCAAAGGCTCTCTGCTCAGTAGCTCCCTCCAAGTTTCATTTAATTAACACACAGTATTGGGCTCTGGGGAGGGAAGAGGAGATGCTAAATCGATTTTTTTTTTTTTAAATAAAAACTGTCTATCTATCTACCTATCTATATTTTTTTGTCCATGCCGCGCGGCTTGCGGGACCTTAGTTCCCCGACCAGGGATCCAACCCGGGCACCCGCAGTGAAAGCACCCAGTCCTCACCACTGCACCGCCAGGTAAGTCCCAAAAACTGTATGTATTTAAATAAGGTGTATAACATCACTTGATAAGTTCAGGGTTTATAAGCATAACAATCAATGCACAGCACCCGCAACTCGCCCCAAAGTTGTTCCAGTTATATTACCTTGAGAGAGAATTTAAATAATGTGAGGTGCTTTCTACTGAGTCAGTGGGTAGGTCCTGACGCAGGACCTTCAACATCTATTGGCCTGTCTTCTGCTTGGCAGGACTGGCCACTAAGCCAGTTTCTAGGCAGCCTTTTCAAGAGTCTGCTCTTCTGTAGATCAGCTTTTCTCCGGTCACTCCACCCAACCACCCTGCTCCTCCCTGCTCCTCTGAGTGTGAGAGATAACTGAGTCTCCTCCCCAGAGCCGCTGCCTTTCTTAACGCCATGCCATTTTTTTAAATACTGCTTTTTCCAGGCTGATGGCACCTCTTCGGCTGCATTTCTCCTTATAATTGTTGGTATACACGAAGACCCATCCTTTCATAACAGTTCAGATCACACAAGTTTACTTTTCCCCACCGGAAACTTTTTTAAGAGTCCTGGAGACTTGCCCAGCCCTCCCCTGCCCACTCGACGCCCCAGCCCCTTAGCCAGAAGAAATCCAGAAGAATGGCCCTGCGCGGACCGCCGATGAGAAAACTGGGGGGGGGGGGGGGTGGTCCCCGGGGAAGCGTGTCCATCTCCGGCCACACAATCATTGCAACCCTCGCCACTCGGCGCCCAGGTTCTCTTTGCCTCTAATATCCGCGCACCGCCTCCCTCCGTGCCAGGCGCACAGCAGGCGCCGCATCAATGCAGATCCCATTTACCCTCGGCGACACCCACCCGCAGGGCCGCTTCCTTTCTCTTCGCTCCAGGGCTTGGCCCCGGCTCACTGTTCTTCCTCAGACTCAGAGACGCTTCCTCCCGAGCCTCTGCCTCTCCGCAGCCCCCGCGCGCTCACCAGCAACCCTCACCCATCGTCCCATTCCTCACCGATCTCTTTCTCGTTGACCCTCGGGGGAAAGCTGGCCATCTATGGGGCACCGTCTGATTCCGGGGGCGCGATGCGGACGCAACGACAGAGAAGGGAAAGGCGAGCGCCGAGGGGCGTGACGCGGGCTGGGTCCCTCCCGGTCCCGGGGACGGAGGGGAGGGGCGGGGCGGTCGCGGCGGCTTCTGCCGACTGCCCCGGGAAAACTCCGGGGGGCCTCGGACCAAACTACGGAGTCAAACACAGACAATAGATGCTGTTCCCTTCCTCACGCCTACGGACCAAGACGCTTCCCTCTACACAACCGACTGCAAACGAGACACTGGAGACAAAATGGCGCGTGTCGCGGGGGATAGCAGGGCAGCGGGGGCGGGGCCCCGTGACGTCACAGAGCGATGGCCAGCCTCCCGACGTTCGGGACGTGACGGCCTCGGCTCGGCGCCCCGCCTTCTCTCCGGGTGCGAGCGGGCGTTGTCCTGGGGACGCGAAGGGGGAGCCGGAAGAGCGCCGGGGCGGAGGAGGAAGGGGAGGCTGCAGCACCAGCTCAGCCCCAAACGCTGGGTTGGAACTTACCGACTGTGCGTTTTAATTCTGTCTCATTTTCCCGGCCGGGAGCCCAGCATGGTATTTGTAAGTTGAAGAGCGTTTGAAAACGCAAACACAGAATTGTATAATACATATTAGCTCACAGCGTAAAGATTGCATGGAACTTAAACTGACTGAACTGTAAAGAACAAAAAAGACGTTTCAGGTTTTAACTCGGTTTGGCCACCTCCCCGGCCCTCATGTGCTGGGGAACTGGAGGTTGCAGTGATGCAAACAGTGAGAAGACAATGAACATCGCTATGCACCCACACGTCCGGCCGCGAACGTTCTGACGAGAGCCAGCCGGTTTTTGGAAGGGCCGAGGTGACCCGAATTCAGGAACAGGGAGACCCGGGCATGATGGCGTCCCGCCCTACCATGAGACCTGCCGGGGCTGTCTTTGTCCTGGCTGCTTCCTGCAGCTGGGCCTGCCTCGGGGCTGCAGCGAGGCTGGCGGTCAGCAGTGTCCCTGCCACTGGCCAAGGCAGACCCCACCGTGTCTGCTGAGAAGCAGCCCTTCCCGCACCCAAGGTCTAGGCCTCTGGGAGGCAGCTAACCATTCACACAGCAGAGCTGATAAACGTGTCAGTGTCTGCCAGAAGCCAAGTTGGTTCCCGTATACAGATGACATATTTGCATTTTAATTGGCTCTTCTGTGGACTCTAAACCTATTTCCAAAGGAGGACAGCTAAGGCTGGGAATTTCAAATATGCAGCAGATGCTAATGAGAGAGGAGTTGCATAGCCAGACTCTTTTGAGAGATCTCAAGTGACAGCACCTAGGCATGGCTACTTCATCTTTTTCTTTGCATGAGGATAATTCTTCCAATGGTGAGATGTTTAATACCAGGTACAAGAAATCATCCCCCCTCCTTTTTAAAAAAAAAATCATTTTGTTACATTCAGTAAACATATTTATTGAGGCTTGCTCTGTGCCAGATACTGGGGCTAGTTGTTGAATATTTATAGTAGAACAAAAGAAAAATTTTAATGCAGTCTTGTAGCTCAGATACCAATATTTTTGTCAGTCCCTGCTAATTCTTCTAACCAACTGCTATTACCTCTGTTTACATGTACTGTACCAAACAAATTCATGGAAAATACCAGTTCTTGAGTGTCTGTGAATTGTTTTGGTGACTTTTTCGTACAATTGTTTAATTCCACTCTAGTTTATTCCTGCTAGTCAACAGACTTCCAGACCATTTCCTCAACTGACAAAGTATGACAATGGAATGAAAAATAATTGTATGATTTGCGTACTCATTAGTGATAATATCTGCTGTTTATTGGGTCCATGCTACATGTCAGGCACCGTGCCATATAAGTGCTTTTGTGGATTAACCCATTTAATACCCACAGCAGTATGAGCAGTGTATTAATCATTTATATTTTACCAACAGTTAGTAACTTGACGATAGTTACAGAGCTCCGAAGTGATAAAGTGCTAGATTTGAACCCAAACTTGTCTCCTGCCCTGCCCTGCTTCGATGCTACCTTGTCTCTCATAAATGAACCCTACCATGAGAAGCAAATATGTACGTGGCATTTCATATTTATATTTGCTATGTTAATGTCAAATCCGAATGGCTGTCTTATCACCTGCATATCCCATAAAGCTGAGATTCTCCAGAGTTTTATTCTTGTTCCACAGCTGTTTTTCTTCTTCCACACTCTCCCTGCGTTATGACAACCTCTCTTTGGGGTTTAATTACCAGCTCTATGTGAAGACTCTCAAGTCCAGACCTGCCTTCCCTCTTGAGCTTCAGATTTACATATTCAGATACTTAGAGTAAAGCCTGACATGTCACAACTGAGAACATAGTCTTCTCTCCCAAAGCTGCTCCATCTGTTATATTCCCTGCCCTAGTGAGCACGTCCATCCAGTCACCCAAGCCAGAAACTGGAGTGTTTTTAGACTCAGGCCACTCTCCCCCAACCCCATGTGGCATGAATCAGTCCGCAAGCCCTGCCAGTATTTTCTCTTAAACGTTCTGGAGTCTGTCTTCTCTGTTCCAAAACAGCTGCCACTGTCTTAATTCAAGAGCTTGTCATGTCATCTCTCTTTAACACTCCTTTATAACCCCACACCCTAAGAAACCGCCATCAATACCTTGGTGCATTTCCTCCTAGGCTTTTAAAATTTTACTAGCTGTGTGTCCTTGGGCAAATTTGTTAACCTCCCTATGCCTCAATCTTCTCATCTGTAAAATGGAGATGGTAATATTACCTACTTCACAGTTTTGAGAATTAAGTGAGTTAATATGAGAAAAACATTTAGAACAGGGTCTGGCAACAGAGTGTCAGATACTAAGAGTAAGATATAAGTGTTAGATACTATTTTTCTACATAATAATCCCAGCTAACTGCAAAAGTGAAAAATCAAAATCTCATAAAATATAAGGGATTGGCAAAGAGCCATAAAAATAACATCAAGTATATGTATAATCAAAATCATAAGTAAAAGTTCTGGAAAGCATTCACTTCCAAAACAAAGCTGATCCAACCACTAGAAACCCGTTCTCTTGAATCTCATTCTTGAGTTATTCAGAAAACATTGCTGCTGTGTGGTTATCTACTAAGGGTGATTTAGATTTAGTCATGATTTTTTTATGTGGATATCATTTCTTTTGAAATTTTTGAATCAACATTTACTATCTTGAAATATAATTTTAAAAAAATTTACATCCTGTCTTATTCCATTTTCTCATATCTCAGCAAAATGTTGTATTAACAGTTTGGCATTGGGAATTCCCTGGGGGTCCAGTGGTTAGGATTCCATGCTCTCACTGCTGAGGGTGTGGATTCAATCCCTGGTCGGGGAACTAAGATCCAGCAAGCCACGCAGCTTGGCCAAAAAGAAACAACAACAAAAACACAGTTTGGCGTTTTCATGTAGTTATATCTCTTAAGGATGTATTTTTCTACACCGTTTTCTTATACTGACAGGGAAGTACATAAGCATTAGAGAGGGGAAGCAAAAATTATTACATTCTTTTGTTCAAGGAGAATAAATATAACCATTTTATATGTAAATAATTAGAATTTTGGAGTAGAATACAATATAAAATTTTGTGTCTTGCTTTTTTTCTTTCTCAAGATAAAATAATATTTTCCTATGTAGATAAACTTTTCACCACATCATTGTAGGTAATTTTAACTTCATTTGGAGGGGAGTTTTTTCCTTTCCTTCTTCAGAATACATAATATTTAATAGTGCAGAAAGGTGGGCTTCTCCTGTAATTAAACTCTCATTACTCATATGGACAGTGTAGGTATATTCCCTGTGATGTTATGAATGTACCCAATTCAAAATTGTGGCCTGTTTTGGGAGACTCCATAGTCACCAAAAGTTAGAACAATTCAAGTGGGTTGTCTCTGAAGTTACAGACAAACCTCTAAATTAGCTTTAAATTGGGAAGGATTCTTGCAGGATCTTGTTTCTGAATGTATATCCTGGTGAGAGTAGAAAGTAAGTGTTCCCTTCCTATAACTAAAGGGAAGCAATGTTTACTTAAAATAACAATCAAACATGACTTTAAAAAAAGAAACCCACTAATAATTGTACAACAGGAGTTTGAAGCCTACCACCACCAGAAAAACAAAACAAAAACAAAACAGAACAACAAACCAACATCCAAAATCCCAAATATTTTATCGTCCCCTAGTGTGGTTAAATCTCAAAGATAAAAAAGATTGCCATAGTCTTTTGACTCACTATTGACTGAGACCAGACAAAAAAAAGGTAAGAACAGCCTCATTGTTTAAGCAATAGGAAAGTTGCTTGTGTGCCTGTTTGTTTTGCTTTTTGGACCTTTTTGCTATTGTTGCTACAGCTCCGCCAGGCTAAGCCTAGGAATTCACCCAAAGTTATTCAGTGCTTGGGTCCTAGAGCAGGAGTTTCGGATCTTGGGATTTGTGGAGTTAAGTCTGGGATCCTGGATTGAAGAGTGTGGAATTTGCTCAGAACTTAGCTGGACAAGCAGAATTTATACACACAAACATGTGCATTAATAAACTGTAGTAGATACCTTGATAGTTGTAGAACATACAGGGAAAATAATAGAGCCCAGAGGACAATTCTGGAGGCAACTCCTTTTGGCTGTAGTAGTCTTACTGGGGATGAAGTGTCTAGAAATGCCCCTGCTTTTACCCTGCTGTCTTATTTTTCACTTTTCTTCCTGATTTCACATTTTTTGTGGGGTGTTTGACAGTGTGGTATGAGCAGAACGTTAGTATCAGGTTTTCAAAGATATATAATTTGATCTTAGTTTACAACTATACCCAGAATGACTCAAAGTGTGGAAAATGGTGTAGCCAGTCTAGATGTTTCTACATCTATGTCTGAGCCAGAACGCTCCTGGCAGCCTATAGGAAGTTATCGTATTATATCTAAAAGGGTAAGTGGAGACCCTGTCTCCAGTGTTCTGTAGGATTCCCAGAGCTTGTTGCTGAGCTGACTCAGCTCCATCCCCTTCTCCTCTCCTTACCCCTAAACTCGGGGCACTTACACGCAGGCTCAGTCCTTTAGCTCAGTCCTGGACCTTCAGGAGAAATCTGTATAAAATGGAATATTCCATGCAGTGACGGAGATTTTCCTCATATCAATCATTTTTCTCTTCCTCTGATAGAGCTTCGCATTTTCATTTTTCTGAATGTTCCTGCCTGTGACCATCTGTAGAGATTATGAGGGGGAAGAAAATTATCTTTCACCGACTGCATGAAAGGCAAGGGTTTCTCTTACTTGTCCTCCCCTCTATTCTTTGTTTGGGAAATGCTTCTGTACTCTTCTCAACTTCAGTTGCCTGACTTTGGGGGCAACTTTTTAAGTCAGCTGTTTCTTTCTCCCTTCTGTTGGAGGGTGCCAGCATTGGCTGGAATTTGAGTCCTTCTCCAGGGACCCAGAGAGTCCCGCAGACAGCTCACAAGCTATCTCTACTCGAGCTGCTGGCCCCAGCCAGTCTTGCCCTGGTGGAATGGATTTGAATGCAAGATCTTCCAACTGATACCTTTACTTGCTAACATACGGGTCATCGTTTCTTTTAGGCTGAGGAATTTCTGACTGATTTCCAACCCTCCTCCATATCATTTCTTTTTAAGTTCTTTTTTAATCTTCCATATTGTTTTACTTTCTGAATTTGTTTTTTCCTTTCTATGAAATGCATTCTCTTGGTATAATGAAAATGTTTCATTTTCTCTACTTGGTTTTAACTTCCTTGAGGGCCATGACCTTTCTTTATCTTGGAGTCATTTTTAGATTTTGCACATAATTTATATTCAGTAGATGTTCGTTGAATGGAATTGAATTGAATCTTTCATCTGACTTCCCACTAGGGTATTTGAGGTAAATTGAGAAAGCAAGTGTTCCTATTACTGTCTTTACAAAAATCAAGAGAAATCAAATTCGAAAGTTTGCTAGTAGGAGAGTTCAAAGATTAAGGCAATTGTGATTGAAGCCAATAAAAAAAAAAATTTGTGTGATTTTGCTTATTACTTTTACCTGGAAAAATAAGTGTATTGAAGAAATCATCTCCAGTGTATAGTTAGGAGTCTTCGAGACTAGCATTTAAACTAATTTCTCAGAGGCATAGAATCATTTTCAGATTCATAGCTGGAAGGGACCTTAGTGATCATACAGTGTAACCTTATTTTACAGGTGATGAAACTGATAGTTGATTCTACAAATGAGTTTCTCACATTCATGTGACTAGTTAGTAAAAGAATGAAGATGGGGCACAGGTCTGCTCATGAGGAGCCTGGCACTTTTCACATTGCACTGTAGTTCTTTTACCATACTGTGGTTATTTGTATACATGCCATCTCCCCTCAAAGTGTCATTGGTTAATAGAAGACAGAAGCCATGTCTTTTTCATCTTGCTATTTATGGAAGATAAAAGGTATAATGCTTGGCAAATATGGCCGCCAAATGGTAGGTGCTCAATTAACTCCCTTTGAATTAATTAAATTCTTACCTGATGAAATGTGTTTCTTCTTGGCCTCATGTTCATGAGAAGCCACTTTTTATTTATTCATTAAATATTTATTGATTACCTACTATGTACCAAGTACAATGCTAGTATCAAAATGAGAGTTAAAATGAAGATCTTGGGGAGTGGGGAAAAAAAAAATGAAGATCTCCTTTCAGCTCTCAGTCTATATTGAAATATTACTGTAGGGTATTAAATATCTCAATTAGAAAGGAAAGGCAGTGAATTCTCAGCTGATCTATTTCCTTTTTATAGACTTGTTTGCATTTCATAGAATTTTAGTGCTAAAGGGAACTTAAGGTCACCTAAGATCACATTTTCAGTAAATGGCAAATTTGAGGACCAGAATGAATGTCATCTCCCTCAAAATCCAGTATTCTTTCCATTACAAATAATTCCTTCCTTTCTTTTGCATTTTTGGAACAACATATGCATTAGTTAAACTTATGAGTGTTAATAAAACGGAGATCCATACTTCTTTTCGATTAGATATCAAATGCCTGAAGGGGGTTATGGAGAGAAAACAGGACAACTGATTCTTACCCAAAAAACAGAAAATGTCTTAATCATCTGCTTCAAATGATAGGATGTTAGAGCCGGAAGTTTCCTTAGGGACCAACTGAGCAAGCCCTGTTAGTTCCAGATGAAGATGCTGAGGCTCAGCTTCACCCAAGTCACGTGGTAGGTTTCTACCAGAGGCAGGGCTGGAATCCAGGTCCCTGGACTCCTCATCCATGAGGCCAGTGTTTCCCAAACTTCAGTCGTTTGAAAACTACCTTTTCAATTTGTCCAAATCCAAATATTATGTTAGTATTTACTTAATATTTTCATTTGAATCAAGTTTTTTTGTTTTGTTTTATTTTGTTTTTTTGGCCATGCCTTGCCACTTGTGGGATCTTAGTTCCCCAACCCAGGATTGAACCCGGGCCCTCAGCAATGACAGTGCAGAGTCCTAACCTCTGGGCCACCAGGGAATTCCCTATTTTTAAAATTAAAAATTTTCTAATATGTAATGTATTTTAAAACTTCTGGGCTTCCCTGGTGGCGCAGTGGTTAAGAATCCACCTGCCAATGCAGGGGACATGGGTTCGAGCTCTGGTCCGGGAAGATCCCACATGCCGTGGAGCAACTAAGCCCGTGCGCTACAACTACTGAGCCTGTGCTCTAGAGCCTGCGAGCCACAACTACTGAAGCCCGTGCACCTAGAGCCCGTGCTCCACAACAAGAGAAGCCACCGCAATAAGGAGCCTGTGCACTGCAACGAAAAGTAGCCCCCGCTCGCCACTAGAGAAAGCCCGCATAGCAACAAAGACCCAACACAGCCAAAAATAAATTTATTTTTTAAAAAAACTTCCATTTACTCCTAAGAAAAAAGGTTGCCATTATCATAAATGGGAAACCAGTGTTATTTGCTATAACTAGAAGACAAACATAAAAATTAAAACTTTGGAAATATTTCTAAATTCTGCTTAATTACTCCTCTTGCTGAAGGCATGGATCCCAAGGTTTACTCTCTTTTTAAAGAGAGAAACAACAAGTATTAGAGACTCCAAATGAGAATTACTTCTTGATGTAATTAAAGACAATTGAAAGGGAGTCACTTTCTCTCTACATATTTTTTGTCATTTTATGCGGCAGCCAAAAAATGTTTTGTATACCACCAGCAATTCAAACTCCACAATTTGGGAAACACTACCCTGACCTATAATAGCATGTATTGAAAATGCATTTTGACCCTGTACTCTCATCCTTGGGTAACACTGTATTTTATAAACATTAATTGGTTCTTATCTAACCTGTGTCTTAAAGGCATAGATTGTTATTTCTTCATCCCACAGAGGAATGAACTGAGTTCCAGAGAGGGTTGGAGAATTATCCCAGCACAGTGATAAGTCTGAGCCAGGGGCAAACAAGCCAGGCTTAAATTCCTGATAAGGATTTGGCCACCTTCCTTCCCTTGATGTGACCTGGGAATCTAGGAGTTGTGCAATCCTTGTGGCTTGCTCCAGCTGTCAAGCAAAGGGCTGAGGCTGGGGCAAAGGCTGACTTTTAAACTCAGTTTGGCCCTTGTCAGGTTAGCTCATTTAATCCTGCAGCAAATGTATCCCATTTCACAGAAGGAGAAACAGTTTCAAAGAGGCTAAGTAAGTTTTCCCAATTCTCACACTCCTAAGAGGCAGAGCCAGAATGTGAACTCCCCTTCCTACTTCTTAAGCTCATGTGCTTCACTGACACCATGAAATTATACATTTGGAGACCTGGGTTCTAGTTTGATTTTGCCACCGTTCAGAAAATCAGAGGATCCTGAGCCATTACCGTCTCTGCCTGCTTTGCCCAGTCATGGGTTTCCTTAGTTTTCTCATTGCCTCACAAAGGGACACAAGTGGATTCGCGTTGTAGGCCCCTCGTTCCATCTCTCTTCTCTGCATAAGTACCATTCTGCCCTTATTTTATTTTGCATCATACTGTGACATGATTAGAGCAATGGCAAAGTTTGAGAAATTGGTTTAAAAAATTGAAATTCCCAAATTAATGCTGCTAAGAATCAACATAAACTAGACTAATTTTTTTTCAGATGTAGAAATAATCCATGCTGAGAGATAATTTATAAATCGACTTGGCTAGCTCCTAAATCTTATCAGGAAGGCCTTTGGTGAGGGGGTGGGGAGGTGAGCGGAGGCTGAGGGGGACCTGCTTGGAGGGAGACCGTTAACAGGGAGATTGAAAGGGCCTAAAGTGAGGGGAGGGGGAGGAATCTTAATAAGCAGGAATTCAGAGGGACTTGGGATGAGGAGCAAAGCGTGGGGGGGATAGAGAGAGGGATGGTGGGGAGTGGGGGGACAGGAGACAACGAGGGAGGAGAGAGAGAGACAGTTTTCTTCTCTTCAGCTCCTTAGCCTGACTGCTTTGCCTGCAGCAACCCCTGTGTATATCTTAGGGTCTTTTCCCATTCCTTGAGCTGGCAGTGCCCTCAGCCAAGTAGAAGATAGAGACCTAGCGCTCCTCTTTGCTCCCTTTGGGCAGCAGGTCCTCCAGTGGCCTGATGCCTTGGAGAATATCATCTTCATTTCACATTTTAGCAGGTCATTCATAAACACTTCCTCCTTCAACTTCCATGGGCGCCCCACCCTACAGTTCTCACACTGCCTCAGCCATGGCGCTGCCATCTCCATGGTCCATTGTATCATATATTTTAATGCATAAGTTTTGTAAAATATCTGGGGAATACCTTCAAATGGGGAAATAAGTGTTCTGTCTTCCAATTTTATTTATTGAAATATAGCCAAAAGTTAATGGACCCATATCACATGAGGAGCTAGCGAGTAACATATCCTTCTTCTCAATGGCTTGTCTGATAACATCACTAATTTTGGATAATTCATTTACCATTTCACCCCCAACACAGCCTATTACACACACACACACACACACACACACACACACACACAAATTCTAATCATTTTCTTTGTCAATAAATGTAAGGATTGTGGGTAGTAAATGGCGTTTTAGAAGTTGGGACCCCCCTCTGATATCAATGCTTTAAAATATTTTTAAACTAGTCATTATCACCGGAGAGATTCCAGTTTATTGACAGGCAATTTGAAAGCACAAAGAAATTATTTTCAGAGTCGCAGAGCAGGGAATAGTGAAAGTCCTTGAGTCAGTGAATAAGCCAACAGACAAAATCTCTCATTGTTTGCCAAGCTCTTGATTTCTTCTCTTGGAAAAAGTGATTTCAAACCCAAAGTGATTTCAAACAAACGTCTCTCAAAGGGAATTAAAACTTGAGGTAGGTGAGAAGGAATTAAGAGTGTAGGTAGTCTCATAAAAGAGCTTGTCTTCAGGCCCAGACAATACCCATCCCAGGAAAGAACCTGCAAATGTGACCGTGAGGCCAGGGTAGAAACTCTTTGATAAGAAGTCAGGAAGAACAGACATTAACCGAATTTGTAACTAGTGGAGGATTTTTACCCAGAGGGGTTGATAACAGAATGAAATTGACCTAGAGAAAGGTCTCTAGGAGGGATCCCTTGGGGAATTAGGAATCAGGAAGATGAACAGTCATCAATCAGAAGGAACCATAGTCTGGAAAGTACATCATTTGGATCTAGAGTGGTGCCAGAGTTCAGTGGAAAAAGTCCAGAACTTGAAGTCTGGAATTTGAGTCTCTCTTGCTGACAATTCACATGACTTAGGGTATGCAGCCTGCTGTTCCACTCTTAGAAATGCCTGCTGAATAAAAGAGAAAGTATGTGTGAAATGCTTTATGTCTCTAGAAGGAAAAACTATGTATAAAGGCAGGATAGTAATGTAATACTTTTCATTCAGCTCTCAGGCTTCATTGGACTCATTAGAAATTTATGTAGCTGGAATTACCAAATGATTTAAGGAATAAGCTCTGAACTATGGAGGAGCAGGCAGTTCTAAAATGGATACAAGTGAATTAGTAAGATAAAACCTAACTATTTTATTGCTTTGAAATAGGACTAGTGAAGCTGCCGAATATACAATTTGTTTTTCTTCTGCCAGAGTAGAACCATTTTCCATGAACTTTTCTTTATGTCTTTCTTGTTGTTTTCCTCCCAACCCTATCTTTTTTCTCTTTTAAAAAAAAACTCTCATGCATTTACTCCTTTGGGGGAGGGTATTGTTAAGGGGTTAACTACCTAACTTTTTTCACCAATGCCTTGACTTAAATTAGTCCTAATATTCCCAAATTATGTTTCTATATGTGAACTTGGGTGGAAAATAATAAATGCTAAGGGAAAGGTCAAATTGAGGATGTGGAAGAATTGGCAAGAAGTTGAAATCCAAGGGCTTGAGTCATGAAAAGGAAATAAATGAGGCTAAAATATAGTTAAGCCGTGAGAGGAATTAAAGTTTTTTCTTAAGTGAAAATTATTGTTTATGGCCGTCACTATACCAGTCCCAGAACTCAAGGCTCCTCAAGTCCATGAAACATGGCTCTGAAAGGAGCTGCTTCAGTGTATTATCTTGTTTCAATAACTACTTAAATTTTCATGCATTTAGCTCCCAAGATACAGATAAGAGAAGGCAGAGAGCTGGGGAGGAGAGACACTTGTTGCCAAGATTTTCTTTTTGTAGCAAATGAGTCTTAAAGAAGGAAGAGCTCATTCTCTTATCCCTTGAAATCTTACTGTTTCATATTCCTCCCCAAACGTGACCTTCCTTTCAACTTGTATTGGAACCTCTCCAGAACTAAATTCTACTGTCCAATTCAAATGATAACCTTTCCTATTTCCTTTCTTCTTCTTCTTCTTTTTTTTTTTTAATTAATTTATTTATTTGGCTGTGCTGGGTCTTAGTTGTGGCACGCAGGATCTTTGTTGCCATGTGTAGAATCTTTAGTTGCAGCATGTGAACTCTTAGTTGTGGCACGCAGGATCTATTTCCCTAACCAGGGATTGAACCCAGTCTCCCTGCATTGGGAGCACAGAGGCTTAACCACTGGACCACCAGGGAAGTCCACTATTTCCTTTCTTTTTGCCTGCCCTATTACAAATAAGTGGCACAGAACTCGGCTTTTTATTAAAACTTTCTTGTAACAATGCTATTTTTTTTTTAATTAATTAACTTATTTATTTTTGGCTGCTCTGGGTTTTCGTTGCAGTGCACGGCCTTCTCATTGTGGTGGGTTCTCTTGTTGCGGAGCACGGGCTTCAGTAGTTGTGGCACTCGGGCTCTAGAGCGCAGGCTCAGTAGTTGTGGCGCACGGGCTTAGTTGCTCCACGGCATGTGGGATCCTCTCAGACCAGGGCTTGAACCTGTGTCCCCTGCATTGGCAGGCGGATTCTTAACCACTGCGCCACCAGGGAAGTCCCAACAATGCTTATTTTTATCAAAATATTCCATTCAACTAGTTTAGGGAGTCAAATGATGCTTAAAAAGTCTTCTACCAAAAGCAACATCTCCTGATGCCCTTGGCTCTCGCTCATCATCACTTCCTGCCACCCAGCAGCAACTGGTCAACTGGTTAAATTGTTCTCTTCTGATGTCTACCTCCATATTTCTAAGAAGCATGTGTATATTATCTCTTTTTATTTTGTCCCAGAGCAATTTTTGTAAGTTAGGCAATTGTGAAAAGCTTAAAGATGTGAACAAGCTGTTTATTTGATCAAGTTTATTGTTCTTCAAAATTCAGGCATTGAGTTTAATTCGTCTTCAAAGTACAAAATGTACATAACCAACCTGCAGTACACTATTCTGAATGATAAAGTTTTTGGAAGTGCAAACCCAAAGAAGATAATGCATTTACCCAACTATAAAATCAATGAAATACAATCAGCCAGGCTTCAATCGGAGACTCAGAACCCACAGGAACAGAAGGAGCAGAATGCACTAGGAGCTGTGTGTGTGTGTGTGTGTGTGTGTGTGTGTGTGTATCATGTAAATCATATCTAATCTTACGCAATTGTGGGGCCTGTTTAAGCAGTCTCTGTAAAGCTGTTGTGATCACACCTAATCCTGGAGCTTGAAGACTTCAGCAAAGACAGCCTGGAAGGGAAGATAGATATAAAGTAGGGAAAAGCAAGTACAACCTGGAACCTACAAGCATGAGCTAAAACCCCAGGAGGACAGACTGAAACCATGTCACTTCTCACTGCCTCTAACCTTGATGGTATAGATAGCCTGTGGGAGAAGCTGTCCCCTTCATTATATATCTAGCCCAGGAGTTGAAAAAGCTGGAGAATGATTCAGGGGAAGGTGGAGCAGTTGTAGGTCCAGCCACTGTCCCATGCCAACAAGGTAAGCCAGCAGATAAGCAATAATATGACCTACAAAGTGGTTGCTTCTTGGGGCTTCCCTTGTGGCACAGTGGTTAGGAATCCACCTGCCAATGCAGGGGACACAGGTTCGAGCCCTGGTCTGGGAAGATCCCACATGCTGTGGAGCAACTAAGCCCATGCGCCACAACTACTGAAGCCCGTGCGCCTTAGAGCCCATACGCCGCAACAAGAGAAGCCACTACAATGAGAAGCCTGTGCGCCGCAACGAGGAGTTGCCCCCGCTCACCGCAACTAGAGAAAGCCCGCACGCAGCAACGAAGACCCAACGCAGGCAAAAATAAATAAATACATAAATAAAATTTATAAAGAAAAAAAGTGGTTGCTTCTTTGCTTCCAAACCCCAGATCTGTGTAAAAATGTCTCTTGTAGTTCACCCTAGCCAGAAACATACAGGGAGGGAATTTTGAGTAATTATTATTATCATAATAAATAAATAGTTCAGGATTCAAGTATGCATCCTGCCCCCTTACCAAGAGAACAATGGAAAAGTCATCTAACAATCCTGGGACCATGTGTACTTTGGGAAAAATGACTTGTAAGAGGAAAAAAAGAAGAATAGTGGTATTTCATTCCTGGAAATTACCTAGAAGTCCATCATCAGGGATATTTGCCCAGCTCCTTTTCTACTGCCCAAATTAAGATAACTGCTGGATAAACCGAGGTTTCTAAAATTGTATTCCCTAAATTTTTAATAAAAGATAGCAAAGCTAGGCTTTTACTTCAGAGCCTTTTCATTTTCAATCACCACCTTATTTAAAAGAAAACAAACAAAAGGCCTCCAAATCATCTCTGTAGTAATCTGATTTATTTTCTTACCTCTTGGCATTTAGGTGAATTGTGGTTTCACTTTTTTTTAAAGTAGGTAGGCTTAAGTTTCTCTGTTATCACAGTGGAATTTAAGAATTGCTGTTTACACTGTTTAACAACCAAGAACAATGCATACTGTTCAGTAGAGGGTAGGTGAAGCTGGACACGTATTAAATTTTGAGTATTAAGAAAAGTGCTATGGTGGAGCCAAGAAAGTTAATGTTTTTAGATGAACAAACTGTTTCCATTTAGAATAACTCTCTCTCTTTTTTTTTTTCAGGGAAAGTCATATAAAAGGAAGGACTTTACCTAAATTTTAAATTTTAATTATAAATTAAGTTTAGGTCTCCCTTTTTTCTCCTAAGCTATTCATAGATGAAGTTCATCATTCTTTCTACTGTACGACATGGGATATAAGCAACAGAACAGAAAAAGCCCCCCAAAACAAAAACCATTGTATCTGTTTCTCCCCAGCTTTCTCCATGTCAACAAAAGTTAGGAAACAAAAGATAGTCATAAAAATCTCCACTACAGGAAAACTCATCCAAAATAAATTATGTCTTTTTTTAATAAATTTATTTATTATTTATTTATTTATTATTTTTGGCTGCGTTGGGTCTTCGTTGCTGTGCGCGGGCTTTCTCTAGTTGAGGCGAGCGGGGGCTAATCTTCTTTGTGGTGCGTGGGCTTCTCAGTGCAGTGGCTTCTCTTGTTGCGGAGCACAGGCTCTAGGCGGCGGGCTTTCAGTAGTTGTGGCTCGCAGGCTTCAATTGTTCTGGCTTGCGGGCTCTAGAGCGCAGGCTCAGTAGTTGTGGCGCGTGGGCTTAGTTGTTTCGCGGCATATTGGATCTTCCCGGACCAGGGCTCGAACCTGTGTCCCCTGCATTGGCAGGCGGATTCTTAACCACTGAGCCACCAGGGAAGCCCCATAAATTATGTCTTTATAAAAATGAACTTAGTAGAAGTTGATCATATCAAACACAAAAAGCAAGCAAAATTGTAAACCATATAAAGGAAATCAATCTAACTTATAAAATGGCATTCAACCAGTCCAATACTTTGTATAAAAATTGGATAACTTGAAGAATTACAGTGATTGTGTCACAAAGGTAGAGGTAAGATGTTTAAATTACAGGAAGTTTTAAAAATAATTTTTAAGTGTTTCTGCTTCAGACAAATAGGAGTTATCAAACCCCTTTCACAGACTTCTTTTCTCTGGATCCTAAGGTATGCCCCATTTTTCTTGCCTTCCTGGTTTTTGGGGGGTTCTAGCAGAGCTCAGCCGCATGGCTCAGTTTCTCAGTGAGCTCATCTTTCTCTGTTATGGGTATTGCCTCAATCATTCTATGCCTCAGTCATTCTGCAGACCTCACATCTCTGAGAGTGTTTCTACTTTTTACAATGAATACCATAGGGCATTCGTCTTTGGTTGCGGGGATGGGGCGGGGGTGGTGGAGATTTCCTCCACCATTTTTTTACTATATGGGTTTTCTAGATACAGCAAGATTGTCATAAGAACCAATGTCTTCATTTATCCATGTACTGTACACCTGATGGAGTATGAGGCCCATTAACTGCAAAGATTTCTATAGACGCATAGATTTAATGAGCTCACCTTCCAAAGGCACTGTATGTGCCCCTATTTGTTATGTTAAAAGTGGTTGAAAATTAGAAGTGTTTCTGTGATTTTTTTTTACTTCGCAATGCCTCAAAGAGTGCATATGAGTTTTTTTGTTTGTTTGTTTGTTTGTTTTAAATTTATTTATGTATTTATTTATTTTTGGCTGTGTTGGGTCTTCGTTTCTGTGCAAGGGCTTTCTCTAGTTGCGGCGAGCGGGGGCCACTCTTCATCGCGGTGCGCGGGCCTCTCACTATCGCGGCCTCTCTTGTTGCGGAGCACAGGCTCCAGATGCGCAGGCTCAGTAGTTGTGGCTCACGGGCCCAGTTGCTCCGCGGCATGTGGGATCCTCCCAGACCAGGGCTCGAACCCGTGTCCCCTGCATTGGCAGGCGGATTCTCAACCACTGCACCACCAGGGAAGCCCCCATATGAGTTTTTAAAAGCCAAATTTAATAAGCAAATTGGTTGCATTATTAAATAGCAAAGGATGCTATAATTTCACTGTGAACTAGAAAACATACCACCAATAAAATTTCTGAATATCCCAGAAATATTGACCTATAATCTTACAAATATCCTACAGAAGCTTAGCACGTCTCTCCATGACATCCAGGCTCTCAAAGATCAGAGCAGTTTGCAGGTGGGGTCTCAGTAGCAAGATGTCAAGGTCACCTAGGGGATTAACACCTGGAGCTGGACTCCTAGGCAGCTGGCCTGCCCTGCTTTCTTCAGACAATAAAAGCCAAAATGATAGTCTCATTTAGTTGGGCTTCAGGGGAGGGAGGGAGAGTAGGGAAGCACTCAGGGAAAACCTACAAATTCTACCATAGCCAGAATTTCCATTTATCCCTACTTGGAAAAAAAAAAAAGACAAAAGAGTAGCAAACACTTTCTCCATATGTTTCTGCATTGGTTCATTGTGCTCCCTAAAACCAGCTCTATTTGCAATTCTGATCCAGGATGCAGTGAATCAGCAAATCGTTTTCTTTTTAATTTGTGGTATTACTCAGTTGCTTTGACATAAGCAGTGCCTTATACACTGACCATATTTCGCCATGATACAAGCAACATCTTTCTCTGCTCTGAAGCTTGAGACTTCCTGAGCTGACTTTTCTAATGCAAGATGTGCTTCTCAAGGGGAACGTGCTGGGTAATCACGTTTAAATATTTGCACTGGCACCTTTAAAATGTGGTGCTGTTTTTAGGGCCTTTGTGGGTGAAGGCTTGGAAAACCAAGACAACACCACTGTGGTTCTCACTAGTATTCCCTTGTTATGATGAACAAAAGTTTCAACGTATAGAGCAAGGCATAGATACAAAGGTGAGCAAATTTGGGTGTCAATTTTAAGTAAATTATTTAGATAGTTGTAAAACGAGACCCTCTTTTTCTCCTCCATTATTGCATTATTTTGAAAACATCTGAATTCCGAAGCTAAGAAACTGTTGGCTAGAGATCCCCTCTGTTGCCACAGTCTTCCCAGTAAATACTGGTGGGAGCTAGGAACAAAGCTTAATAAAAGCTTTCTTGTATGTTCTCTGCGGCCCTGGCATAGCATTAAACGGGTATGGATGGTCTTTCAACAATAGCCCACACTGAAGCAAAAAGTAACCCTGAGCTAACCCCTTCTACTACTAGCTAACCCCATCCACTGCCTCAAAAAGTTACTAAAGAATATAACAAAAGAAAGGAAAGGATGAAGATACTAACAGGAGTCACAACACCCTCTCCCCTGCAAATTTAACCGTCCAACCTCCTCAACCAACCGCAAAGTTGGCTGTGTTATTTTGCAAAGTAATCTGTGTTAGACCAACAGGTAATCCCTCTGTAGTTATTTCTGATTTAGGAAATAGGCATTTGTGTTTATTTTGTGGCCATAGTGAATCCTCAAGCTGTAGCCTCAAGGGTTAAAGCCAGATAGAGCTGAAAGAAATGCTTTTCAAAGCTGTCCTTCAGGAGGCGGCCCTAGATCAGCTACATTTTGTAGGACAGCTTCCGCATGACCTCAGTGAGAGTATCAGAAATCTTCTTAGTGCAATGCGATCTCTTCTGTGTGCAACTGGCCCTTTGCTTTGTGGTTTGAGCTTCAGCAGAATTCCATATGGCTGATGGTAAAGCAGAGAAGAATCCCAGGAGGGCCAAGAAAAGGTGGATTCCTGTTGCAAAAATCTGCCTAGCAGTTTCCGGTCCATTATGTTCATCAACATCTGAAAATCCCTGACAGCCAGCCATGGATATGTGGGAATGTCTGCTGCCCAGTCAACCAGGAATCCCTCAACACAGAAGCTCTTGAAGGGGCAAAAAGCATCTCAAAACACTTAAGTGGACACACTTGCCATGCGTGGAGACTTAGGACTCTTGTTAAGGCCACAATGGCCAATGGTGGTATAATTTGACACAAACCTCTAACTAGGCAGAAGAACAACAAGAAAGCTGTCTGAAATAGGCCTGGATTCCTTGTTACCTCATGCTCAAGATGGCAACGGGCTGGCATGGCTGGAGCAGCTAGGCACTGGGCAACATGACTGTCTCTCTCCACATGCCTCGCTTGGGCTTGCTCACAACGTAGCTGTTTCAGGAGAGCTGCATTTCTTACACGGTGGCTGACTTGCCCCAGAGCAAGCATTTCAAGAGAAGTGCAAAGCTTCTTATGACCTGTCCTTGAAAATCCCAGAACTTCACTTCTGCCAGATTCTATTGTTTAAGAAGTCATGAAGCCCAGCCCAGATTTAAGGGGAGAGGAATTCAAGAATGCCTCCTGAGGGGAGAGGAGCATGTGAGGTGGGAGGTATTGTGTAGCCATCTTTGAAAAACACAATCTTCTGCATCTCAGGACTCCAAATTTTCTAACAACTGTCTAGTATTAGTGATTCTAGTGCACTGTATTTCTGTAAGAAAAACCCTAAATTTTGCTCTTGGTAATTCTATTTGGACAAGTTGGAAATTGATTAAGCTTTTCAACTAACCAAACTTCTGAATTTGAGTTTTAACCATATTTAAATGTTACTATGATTTCAAAGAGGCTATTGATTTTGAAGTAGTGGACTTTGATCGAGTTGACTTAAAAAACCAAAAACAACACTATTTGGATTTTAACTGTGATATAGACATTATAGTAATAGATCATTGGTGTTCTACTGACTATTTCTATTCTTTTTTTTTTTTGGCTGCATTGGGTCTTCATTGCTGTGCACCAGCTTTCTCTAGTTGTGTCGAGCGGGGGCTACTCCTCATTGCGGTGCGCGGGCTTCTCGTTGCGGTGGCTTCTCTTGTTGCGGAGCACGGGCTCTAGGTGCGTGGGCTTCGGTAGTTGTGGCACACGGCCTCAGTAGTTGTGGCTCGCGGGCTTAGTTGCTCCACGGCAAGTGGGATCTTCCCAGAGCAGGGATCAAACCCGTGTCCCCTGCATTGGCAGGTGGATTCTCAACCACTGTGCCACCAGGGAAGTCCAACTATTTCTATTCTTGAGGACAAATTCAATGTATGCCATCATTAAAACTTAAAAAAAGAAATGAGGGCAAGGTAAGTACAGATAAAGCAGCACCCAGAAAATCTTCTAAGAATAATTAGAGACAACTTGACTAAGACCCAATAAGACTCAATACGTTCAACATCCATTGTTGAACTTGGAAAGATGAGCCCAAGAGAAATCTAAGTTATTATAGCCAATCTCCTTCTTGTCATCTTTTAGGATCCAGTCAGCAGAATGGGACTTGCATCTAGAAATAAGCACAGTCACCAGTACAGAACAAAGACCAGGAGTAGGAGTGGATGGGTGGGGAGGAGGACTGAACCTTCTCTATATGAGCACAAATAGAGAAGGGTCAGTCTGGAGGGCAGTCATCAAATTATCAGGGTCTCCCAGGAGACAGGTAATGCAAAACAATAGAACCGCTGGCTGGGACATAACAGGATGTCCGTGAAGGCAGGCAACAAACCAGTTAGACACTAAGGGGTCCCCAGACAGCAAGAATGCCACAAAGGCCCAAGATTCAGGAGTAGGGGTGGTGGCGCTTGTATTCCCAAGAGAGAGTAACACACGAAAGCAAAGGACACAGTTCTTTGAAACAAAACAGAATCGATACCAGTTCTGTTCTCTTCTGCCTGAGGTTATGACTAGTCCTGGGGGCAGAGGCAGAGCTGAGGTGAAGATCAGCTGGTTAGATGTGGGAGTCCTAGGAAGCCTGTTTAAAGGAAGGAACTAAGCTTATTTGGTCAGAAATGAACACACTGACTCTCAAAGTTGAGTGTGTCTCAGAATAGCCTAATTGAGTTGTTAAAAGTCACCCTTTGAACTCCACTCCCAAAGACTGTGGGTCAGTATGTTGGGGTGCAGTTCAGGAATCTGCATTTTTATAACCACCCCAAGTGATTCTGCTGGCCCACATTCTGAGAATGATGCAAGTACAATCCTTTCCACTTGACCGCAGGCTCGGGGATCACAAGGACAGCTGGGTTAAGGTTTTAGCCCACAAATAGAACAGTTAGAATTTGAGAGGACTTAAGAGGGCCTTCAACATAACCGAGCTTAGTGAATAATTAGTCAGAAATGATCCTATTTCAGAAGTTTTGCTTTTAAACAACTGCAGCAGAGCTGTAACTGCCACATCAGAGGTTTGAAATGTAGCTAGGAACATTTTGCATCATTTAAAAATGTCAAGCATTTGAGAAGTTTCCCGGCCTGATTTTAAAAGCTGCACGTTTGAAAATAAAGATACTTTTTCCCCTTAAAGTAAAAATAACCCTTGTTGATTGTAGAAACTTTGAAATTTAGATAAGCAAAAATAATATTTTTAAAGACCTATAATCCCACCACCCAGAGATAACCACAATTAACCCCTTTGTATGTATCTTTCCAGCCTTTGCCTAGACAAATACACTCATATATGGGCTTGTTTTTCCTCCCCTTTGTTTTGATAAATGGGATAGTATTGTACTTTCCTGGGTAGTGGTGGTGGTTTTTAAAGTTTTTGTTTTAGAACCAGGCTCTGAGTTTACTCCCTAGCCCTTCTAGACCCTGTGGCCTTCCATCTCTACTTCCCTCCGTATCTTGGCTTCTTTCCTCTCTGTCTGTTGATCGGTTGTTACTTTGTGACCAAAACTGGGTGTTCTACAAATTACCGATAGATGCGGCAACATGCAGAAATCTCACAGGCATTGTGCCAAATGATAGAACCCAGGCGCAGAGGAATACATGCTGTGTGATCCCATTTGTACCAAATTCTAGGAAAGGCCCAACTCATCTGTAGCGGCAGAAAATAGATGAGTGTTTGCCTAGGTATGTTTTGAAGGAGTTGATTACAAAGGGGCATGAGGGAACTTTGAGGGATAATTTAAATATTCTATATCTTGATTATGGTGGTAATTTCATGGGCGTGTACACTTGTCAAAACTCTTTGAATTTAAGTTGGGTGTGTTTTATTGCACATAAATTACGCCTCAACAAAGCTGATTTACCCTACACTAATTTATTATTCAAAATTCTGAGAGGGATTCTTACTGGCTCAGTTTGTGTCAGATATCCACTGTGAGTCCTATCAGCCAAGGCTGGAGGGCCACTGTAAGAGACAGAGATTGGGGTAGATTCCCAGCTCACAAGCCTCCCTTCTCCAAAAATAGCCCTGAGACTCAGGAATGGACCCCAGTGGTCATGCCTGGGCCGTGGGACTCAGTCCACCTGTCACAGCTGGCTGATGCAGGGTGGACACATGACACAAGTCAGGCTAGTCCTCCCCCAGGAGTTTTCAAATGGGAACTTAGGAGAGAGAACCAGCATCTGGCTGGAGGGGACCTCTTCGGATGTGAGGCCCAGGTGCCGCCAGTAAGCAGGTCTGCTATCTTAGAAAACAGAGTCAACATGCAGAGAAGTGCAAGACAGAGCAAAGTACTGGTAGAAAGGATTTCTCTGCAGTCAAGTGGGTGTGCAATAGGAATAATTTCAAACACCAAAACTCTAAACGCACAGAGTCAACCATCCATTAGCTTTCCTCTTCCAGGACTAGAGAAAATTCCAGGGATGAGGCTTGATCTGAGTAGTTTATCAGAATTGCCAGAAGCAGGTATAAGTGGTATAAGCAGGTATAAAAGGGGAACCTCCACAGCCAGAGGAGCAAATGTAGGCATGTGATCTAAGCAACCAGTGGGAGATCAGACATAGGAGGGAGTTAAATTGTGCTTTCCATGCCTATTTACTGAGCACCGGCTGTGTCCCCGAAACTGTTCTAGTTGCTGGCAATATAGCAGCGGATGAGGCAGATGAGGGCTCTGCTATCATGAAGCTTTCATCGCACTGGAGGGAGTAAGGCAATAAACAAACAAGAAGCAGACACATGGAAATTCTAGATAGTGACACATTCAATGAAAACATAAACACAAGGAGGTAATAGAAAGTGGCTTCAGCAGAGAGCTAGCCATCGTAGACAGAGGGGTCAAGAAAGGCTTAGCAATAGAGGTAGCATTTGAGTTGACAGAAGGAGGAGCCCCAAGCAGCAGGACCAGTTTCCACAAATGCCCTGAGGAGCTCAAAGGTGTTTGAGAAAGTCCACAGGGGTGGAGTGAAACCAGCAAGGAGAGCAGAAGCAGGTGATGTCTGATGGGGAGGGGCCAGACTACACGGGTGAGGGGTTTGGTTTATGCTAAGGATGACGGGAAGACATTGCAATATTAAGAGAAAGTTTCCATTGGTAAAAGTTCCTGCTGGCTATTCTGCTGAACATGGAATGTAGGAGAGCAAAAATGGCAGTAGGGAGACCAAATAAGAGATCACAATAGTAAGTCCTGTTGGACACAAGTAGACAAGTAAAGATTTGGGATATGCATGACATCAGGAGTTGAAAACAACAACAACAACAACAAAAAAAAAACAGGTGTTGGGCAAGAGTTTAAATGTGTAGACCAGTGGTCCCCAACCTTTTTGGCACCAGGGACCAGTTTCGTGGAAGACAATTTTTCTCTGGACGGAGGGGGAGGGGGGATGGTTCAGGCGGTAATGCGAGCTATGGGGAGCCATGGGAGCGGCAGATGAAGCTTTGCTTGCTTACCTGCCGCTCACCTCCTGCTGTGCGACCCGGTTCCTAACAGGCCGCGGACCTGTACCGGTCCGTGGCCTGGGGGTTTGGGACCCCTGGTGTAGACTATGAACAAAGCAAGGTCATGTGACATGTAAGAGCCAACTTAAAACAGAATGTAGGTCGCCCAGCAGGCTTGGGGTGTCTGAGTCATACTGCTGCCCTCAGTGCCCAGAGGCCCACGTGAGGCTCTGCTGCTGAAGTGGGGGAACCCCTCCTCCATTTTTTGTCACATTTCAATGTCACCCAGACATCAAAACAATGAGGTTTGTGCCCTGATGTTTCAGATTTCTTAGGGACAACAGCTCTTTCAGCATCTTTGGGAGCCCCGCTCTCCCTAGCGCTCAGAGGGCAGTGTTGACTCCCCTCCCAAGACCCGCTCTGCTGGCATGGGCAAAGGTCATGCTCCTTCTTCAACAGCTCTGTACAAATGGAGCCCCAAGAACAGACTCCTTCGGAGCCCTTACTTGCACTATCCCACCCCCATGGCCACATATGTTTAAATAGCCCAGTGGTGGACACAGTTAGGTTCAAGCCAAGACTGCTACAGAAGTATTATTTTAAATCTCCCTAATTAATCTCCTCTAACATGTTCAAATATTAAGACCTTATTAACAAAAATGATTTGGATAATCCAAGCTTGAAGTAAGTACTTAACCAGCAATATCCCTAATCTGAGCTTTCTGTTGGACTTCTGAACATTTTCCTCCAATTTTGAAAAGCAGAGAGACAAACCAAGTAACGGCAAATAAGACACACTGTCGTAATCTCTAGGCTACACATGAGTACTAAACTGAGTGCCCAAACACCCAGATGTCAGTCCTCAGAGGTCAATCTCTTCCCACCAAAGTTCACTCTTTTCACTCTTTCCAATTTCGGAGCCAACTCTAATAGATGGATTATAGTTCAATAGCCTCAGCTTACTCAGGTTTAGACTATTAGGAATTAATTCATCTACTCTTCTAGTCAAGGGTCTGTGGGTTGCTAGAATCAAAGACTTATACCTGGAAAAACTAAACATGGGTTAGAGGAAGAGCAGCAACTGAGGCTGCTCTCTCACCTCCTTCTGTTTCTCAGCTGCCCCCCCTCCCCCTTGCGCGTGTGTGTATCTCCTCCATTCCTCCCCCAGTTTCTTTTCTGGCCAACTTCCTCTGCTTAGTCAGTGTCTCCATTGCCTCATACTTTAGGCCTGCACATCGCCTGTTAGGGCCACCCAACCTTAATTCTTTATAACTTGCCAGAACGCCTACCTCCCCGCCCTTAACCAACCTAAACTCCCCAGAGAGGAATCTCATGGCCCAGCTTATATATTCCAGCTAGGCCACAAGTCAGATCACTGACCAGACCATGAATGAGCTGCCTTTGGACCTGAGATGTATCTCTGATTATATGGGTTATAACCAGGGGGCTCAGGGTCACACGGTTTAAGACATGATCACTCCAGTGCAACTGGATCTAGGGACAGCAGTCCCCCAGAAGAGAGAGTGCGTGGGCAGACATCCTAGAATGTCTTTTGATACATCCTCCCCACTCTGGGGCGCAGTGGCCCAGTCATCACATTGGGTTCCTATGCTGCTACCCGAGTGCCCTTGCTGTCAGTGAAACCCAGGACAAAGTACTCCCATGGGTGTCCCTCCCCAAGCGTCTAGCTGGTCCGGAGTCACCATCCTCCCCCTCTTCCTCACCTTTCCTCTAATTGTCTCAGTCCAGAGTTAGAGAAGTGCTTCTCACACCCTAATGGGCATACCCGTGAACTGGGGATTAAAATGCATATTCTTATTCAGTCAGTCTGGGGTGGGACCTGAGATTTTGCATTTCGAACAAGCTTCCAGGGAGCACTGATGCTTCTGCTCCCAGGACCTCACTTGAAATAGCAAGGTGTCGTAGAACTCAGCCTGTTTCCAGCTCTTTAGTTCTTACTGGGTTTTGTTCTTAATTTGTTGTTTGAAAGGCCCCAGCCCTGGTTCAGTAGGAGAGCATCACACTGAAAAGGCAAATTATGTGACAGCTAGAGCGTGATGGTCAAAAGACTTGAAATAAATCATCTTTTAGGTGTAAGGTGGTGGAAGAAATTATATTTCTTAGAATTCTAGAAGAACTCCTCCTCAAGAGATAAGCTGAGTGCAGAAGATCGCACCATGATCCCTGGGGAAGCTCTGATTAGAGTCACCCCTGACATTTGCAGGCCCTGGGACTAATGCACTCACAGAGGCCCACACACGCTATGCCTAAATGTTAAAAATCATAGATCAGTTGAACACACTGCTAAATAAAATGTGTTCCACTCTCCAGTCTTGACAACTGTATCTTTGAAATGGCAATATTTAAAAATACATGTAAAGCTATAGTTTTATATGCCCAAATCAGTAAATTATCAAAGTTGACCAAGAATAACTGTTGGAACTCTTGTCTTGCTGTTCAGTTGATGGGTCAGGGATGTTTGGGAGAGTAATAAAATAAAGCAAGCATACTTTGTAAGTTATTCTATATTTATTTCATGAAATTTATTTTTTGTACTTTGTACCTTCATTTCAGCAAAATTATAACAAAATTGTGATAGTCAACATTTTTCACATAGTTGTGTTCTGTTGACAGTAATGACCTAAAGGATTAAAAAAATGTGTTCTTATTGTATCCAAAGTGTAAAAAATTAGAATATAGTTTATCAAAATATAAATTAAGGGGAATTCCCTGGCAGTCCAATGGTTAGGGCTCTGTGTGCTTCCACTGCAGGGGGCACTGGTTCAATCCCTGGTCAGGGAATTGAGATCTCACATGCTGTGTGGCGTGGCCAAAAATAAAAAATAAAAATAAAATAAATAGATAAAGTATAAAATCAAAATAATTACTTTTCATAAACTTTCAAAGTACTTATTTTACTTCTTATTTATTTATCTATTTATTTTTGGCTGCGTTGGGTCTTCATTGAGGTGTGTGGGCTTCTCACTGCAATGGCTTCTCTTGTTGCAGAGTGTGGGCTCTAGGCACACGGGCTTCAGTAGTTGTGGCATGTGGGCTCAGTAGTCGTGGCATACGGGCTCAGTTGCTCCACGGCATGTGGGATCTTCCTGGACCAGGGCTCGAACCCATGTCCCGGGCACTGGCAGGTGGCTTCTTAACCACTGCGCCACCAGGGAAGTCCCTTATTTTACTTCTAAAATACTTAATGTTAGCTATTAGAATTAAAAGGCAATACAATTATATTTAATAAATATCAAAATTTTAAATGGAAATTACTTACATAAAGCCAAAATGTGTATTGGGTTTTGAAAATTTAGTTAAATCTTGTTAACTATTTTTATTTTTTAAATGAAGGGGGTCAATAGGTAAAATGAAAAAAAATCCAAACAGATGGAACTTTTCCAAGTTCAAAATACCAACGTGGTGCAAAGCCACCCCCAGGTCGATGTTCTGGCTGCAGTGCCTCCCATCTAAAACGTGCCTGCTATTTCTTCCTCTCCTTAGATTATTTTGCTTATTAGAGTCTGGTGTTCCCAGGGGAATCTAAGGGCTGGTGGGAACAAAAGCAAACAAGATGCCTTTGCAAACATTCCCTGTTCTTTTGACCTTCGAGGGACCCGCTAGGAAATGGAAAGGCTTGCTCGGCTTCCTGAGAAAACTGTAGCAAAAGGAATTTTCAACTGGGTATTATTTTTGGGAACTGTTCAGATTTCTCTAAACCCATTTTTTTTTTCCCCCTAACAGAACAGGAGTAAAGAAATCCAAAGATTATCTTGAAAATAGAGGCAATGCTACCCTGTCTCCCTGTGTGCTATAGCAGTTAGGTTTTGATAGTACGTTTATTTGAGTAGGCCCTTTCTCCAGACATGGTCAAAACTCAAAATGTTCTGAGTATCTGATTTAAACTTAAAGAGCTTTTCTATGAATTAGAGAAAAAAAGAAAGAAATTATTAGTACTTTTGGATAAGATGGTGACTTTGAAGGCTAACATCTAATTCCATACCACCTTGCAACCCCAGTTCCTGAAAGAAAGGAATAAAACACAAGTAAAAGAGCACCAGTACCAGAGCTAGAAAAGGATATCACTGAAGAATTTTGGACTACAGCAGATAGTCTGCATTGAAGGAAAAACACCTTGACCTTGACTCTTTTTCCCTTCAGGAAGCAGAGTCCTGCAATAATTGGAGATCCTGGATCCCACTGACTCTCCTAATAAGAAGGAACAGAAAATGAAAGGTAAAAATTGGCCTATGTCATCACTCCACTTGCAATCTCTTTTACCTTTAAAAAACAGTTGTGTGTGAGGCCCAAGGTTACAAGTGACTACCTCATAAAGAAGGTGGAGGGAGTGCCTTCCTGAGTTGGTGGCCACAACAATAGGCTAGATTCTACCTGGGGCCTGGGGCCCCCACGTTAGTCACACACCCATCAGAGAAAGCTGGCAGAGGTGCATCATCAAACACCTAGAATCAGAATCTCTGCCCATCAGTTTATAGCCCTGGAGCCCCTCCTTCTACCCTTAGGCTGAGGATCAAAGAGGCTTTCAAATTAAGAAGAGCCTCAAAGCTGCATCTGGGAGAGGTGGGGAGGAGCGGGGAGATAGTGATGGGATCCCAAGAGAATCACTTTACTCATTTCAGGGCCTAATAGGATGTTTAGATAAATCTCTCAATTTTCAAAGGTCAAAAGGTAGAAAAAAACCAACATGGGAACCATGAAAACCTCTTGTGTCATAAAGGGAAGGGAACATAGCACTCGTGAGAAAAACCACGCTGTTGAGTAAGGTGAAGTGTAGTGTGCTGAGGAGAACGAAATATTCCTTTATGCGCTGAATACATAATTTCTCACAGGGAGTGAAATGTCTTTGTTCAAGAACATATCTCGCAGAGCATGACTGGCTTTGAAGAGGAAGCCTTCTAGGCAAAGCCAAGATGGCTGGTGAACAAGAAGATGGAGAGAGAAGAAAATGAACCTGATTTGGGAGGGGTTGGAGCAGATCAGAAGGGGCATGATGTGGGGAGAGTCTGAGGAGAAGGGCTAGAAGTTCAACAAGTTGAGGAGAAAGTAGGCCCTGAGCAGAGAAGAGAAATCTGGAGTAAAGTTTAGAAGACAACCCCATTTATGTCCAAATGTTGCTGTCTGGAGCATCCTGACCCAGTAAGAAATGGGCATCTCTCTTAGCAAAAGAAAACTCTAAACTTGTCTCCCCAGAACTGTGTAGTCCAAGATGGTAGCCGCTAACCACACGTGGCTATTTACATTTAAATTAAGTAAAATTTAATAAAATTAAAAATTCAATGCCTCAGTCACACCAGCCACATTTCAAGGACTCAATAGCCAGACATGGCTAGTGGCTTCCATATCGATGGTTTAGATATGGAACATTTCCAGCATCACAGAAAATTCTACTGGGATAGCCGTGGTCTAGAAAATCCCTTATGCTCTCCCACCTATTAGAAATTAAAACAAAGGAAGCTAATTCTTTGGGTAACTATGTTAGCCAGTGCAGAGATTATAAACATTCCTCTTCCTGCCGGGACACAGGGAAATTCCTTTGCCTTAAACTTTCTGTACTTAGTTGACTTTGGATGTTTAGGGGTTTTTATCAGAACTTGTTTTAGGAAGGAAGACTAGAATTTTTTTTTTTTTAATCTTCTATCTGACTAAGTCAGAGAGAATTCTTTGCCAAGATTCTTTGCTACTTCCTTTTCTTTTCTTTTTTTTTTTTTTTTTTTTGGACGTGCTGCGTTGTGAGGCATGCAGGATCTTAGTTCCCCTGACCAGGGGTTGTACGCGCACCCGCTGCAGTGGAAGCGCGGAGTCTTAACCACTGGACTGCCAGGGAAGTCCCCAATACTTCCGATTTTTAATCCAGTCTATTGTCTATTTGGAGATCCCAGGAGTTGATTGGATGGAGTTACTTTCTGGGTCAACAGGGGTCACAGTATTTTCTCAGGCCTCCCGCCTACTAGTTACTTCTCTAGGATGCCAAGAAGCTTGTTTCTTGTTTATTAGATACTGTGTTTAACCTATCAGCTTGACAAAGGTCAATAGCACACGTTATATGTTGATGTTGGAATTAAGTACAAATTGTTACAGCCATTATGGAGAGTGATATGGTAATCTCTATCAAAATTACCAATGCACCTGCCCTTTGACTCAGCAATTCCCCTTCATGATTTTATCCTACAGATATATTCATGCAGCATAAAATGATATATGCCCCAGGTTATTCATTGTCATACTGTTTAGAAGCCTGGGAACAACCTAAATGTCCAAAAATAGAGGACTGCTTAAGGAGGTTATACTATCCATATAACAGAATATTATGAAGCCATACAAAAGGATGAAAAAGCTCTTTATGTAGTAGTTGGGAACAATTTCCAAGATATATTGTTAGGTGAAAAATAACCTGCCATCATTTGTGTTTTTTTGAAAAAAAGGGGATGGAGTAGGGGAAGAATATGTGTAATTTCTATATGTGTACAGACTGTCTCTGGAAGATGAGGGAAATGAGGGGCTGCTGGGGAAGGGGATGGTGGGAAGGAAACTTTAATGTCCAAATAGACTAAATGTCCTATGGTACCTTTTGAGTGTTGTACTATGCGGACCAATTGCCTGTTAAAAATACACATTTTTAAAAAGAGAAAATTGAGTTTTCCAAAGGGCTCCTTCACCTTAAATCTTTCTATCACAGTTTTTGTTAACCAATGAATATGAGTTTAGAATTAGAAAAATAGCTTGCGTGTCTGGTAACATGGCAGACTAGCTAACTACTGACTCTCCCACTGAGCAGTCAATTACCACAATGAAATAGTAACAGTATCATCAGGAAAGTATCTGTGAACTGTCCAGAAAGCTAGAAATCCTCAGCCTAGGAGCAGAGAAGAGCACTGAAGGCAGCTTTGACCCTGAGGGCTTTGCCAGATCTGGTGAACTTGACTGACTTCATGACCTAGCGAGGCTCTGGAGCCTGCAGAATGTGAGGATTTTAGTAAGGGAGCCCCTCACAAATACGGGGTCCCAAAGGTCCACACCCTCATGGTAAAGATGAATTAAAAATGCCACCCCGCCCCCAGCAGTCTACAAGGAACATAACCTGTCCTAAATCTTGGCACTGAGAACAGTGGGGAACTCCTTCCCTAAGCCCACCCCCGAGAAATCTGAAACCCAAGCTGGTTTGCACACAGGGATGCAGCCTGAACTTTAAAACCTCGAACTGAGGATGTACAGTGGTCTTTGGCAGACAGTGTTCTCCGGTGCCCGATAGAAACAAGCACAGATTCTTTCTGAAAGAACCCACTTTTAGGTTTGGGCTCAAAGAATTTCTATAGATAAATTAGAAGAAAATTGAGAAAAATCAATAAACACATAAGGAAACCAGGCATCACAAATGGTAGCCTACAGGGCACAAATGCAGAATCAGACTTGTAAAAACACCTGATATTGACATTATCAGAGCTGGGACATTCAAAATGGGACACTTAAAAGTCTGAGTAACGAGCAAGAGCTGTTGAAAATGAACAAAACAGAACTCGTAGAAGTAAAATAGATTTACTTTATGCAGATAAAATCTCCAGTGGAAGAGTTTGTCCTCCTCAAAAAGCCTATTAAGTATGTGAAATGCCCACCAGAGACCTGTGTGTGGCAAGCATTGTTAATTGCTTACCCAACAGACCTCAGCTTTAATTGGGTATCAAGTGGTGGTAGCTTCAAGGGAGGTTGGCCTCCTCTCAAGCCCCAGGGGCTGAATCCTGATTGGTCAGACTCTAAGCAAATCACAGTCTGCTCCCTTTGCCTGTCATTGATAGGCAAGGGTATGCGAAGTCATTATAGGCATTAAGATGTGAGAGGAAGTCTGCTGGGAACTTTTGGGAAAGTCCTAAAAAAGAGGACTTTGCTCCTAAAGAGAGGTGAATGGCGAGAATTAGACGTTTTCTAATGCTAGGCATTGATATCTGCAGTGTGAAGCATGGAGCTGCAGCAGCCATCTTAGGACCATGAGGGGAGCTGACCTATGACATTGAAGGGGACAGGCCAGTACACTGAAGATGAAATGGCAAGAACTTAAGTCCTTGATGACCCAGTTTGACTGGTAAGTTCACCAACTCTGAAACCACCTGACTTCCAGAATTCTTGTTCTGTGAATATACTTTTCATTATTGTTGAAGCCATTTTGAGTTGAGCTTTCAACTTACATCAGGAAGCTTCCTGACCAACACACCAGGCTCTCACACTGCAACACACACCTAGGGCAGCAGGTCAAATCCAGACCAGGGCAGCAGGGACTAAATTCACAACCAGCTGGCAGCTCACCTGGAGCTTCTTGGAAAACTGTGATTGGCCTCCTACCAGCTTCCTGAGGACAAGGGTCCAGGGGCAATGGAATGTGTTTTGGCACTTAAGACTGAAGAAAAGTACCTGTTTTACACCAAGAGTCCAGCTTTGACGTCATTGATTTAGTTACTCATTATAAGTCTGTAGACACTAGGTTAGATGTAAGGACAAACAGAGGTGTAGAACAAACAGTGTGTCTTCGGAGTCCCCTCCCTTCCACACTCACCAATCCCCTTTATGGTGCCATACCCACCCCTCTCTGCGGTTAGAGGCGCCTCTCCCTGACTTTTTCACAGGAGATAGAATGGTGCTCCATCTGAAAGTTTGTTTATGGGCTGGATCCAACCCAGTGGGGACCTTAAAAAGTAAGGAATCAGGCTGAACTCTCAGACAGCCCCATCCTGCATTGGGGTGAACTCTCTTCCCTAGCCCTATCCTTCTGTTCAACATGTCCACTCTGAACCTAAAGGTGGGCTGGAATCAAACTCCCCTATAGGAATTCATGGATTCATCCAAAAGCCATTCATTATAAAGGCACAGGAGGAGTTCACCATGCTCTGTTATGCCTCTATGATCTTGCACATGCTATTAACTCTCCTTGTTCACCTGACAAGCTCATACTCACTCTTCAAGACCAGCTTGAACATCATCTCCTCCGTGAAGCTACCATAATTCCCAATCTCCCTTCTCACCACTACCCCTTCTTGACAAAGGGAATTGCCCCTTCCTCCACACTCCCAGCATGCTTTGGACAATGTCTGTTCACTCAGTATTGAAAAATCTTTTGTTTGTGTCCATTTCTCCCTCCATGACTTATTCATCTTTGTATCTCCATTTGTGACATATAAGAAATCCTCATTAAATGTTTATTGAAATGAAATGAGAAGGCCTGAAATAATGAAAGCTTTTCTAGATCATTATGTCCATTGCACGGTGGAATGTCCCATAGCCTCTATTCTGCTGTTGCCTGCAGAGTCATTTCCCCTTGGGGATGTGGACTTGAGGCAGTAGAACAGTTCTGTTTCCTTCCATTCAAGGAAGGCACAGAAACACACAAAGGAAATATCTTTACTGAGATTGAACAGATTCTTTTAAAGTTGCTAGTTGGATCTCCTGGATTCCAGGGGTCTCTAGGGCTCCCATAATGTTGCACCAGATTGCAAACACTTTAACATCCTGATAAACCAATCTATTTGTATTCTTTGGATTCAAACACGTTATGGCTCTAGTGTAAGTATGCATATGACTGAGAAAACAGTAATTTCAAAAAGATTAAAATAAGAGCCCCCCACTAGAATATGTAAAGAACTCTAACAATCTACAATTAAAAAAAAAATACCCAGTTAAAAGTGGATAAAGGCTCTGAATAGACATTTCTCCAAAAAAGATATACAAATGGCTAATAAGTGCATGAAAAGCTGCTCAACATTATTATTCATCAAGGAAATCCAAATCAAAACTACAATGAGATACTATTTCATACTCACTAGGAGGGCTATAATAGAAAAAACAGATAATAACAAGTGTTGGTGAGGATGTGGAGAAATTGGAGCACTCATATACTATTGGTGGGAATGTAAAATGGTACAGCCACTTTGGAAAATAGTTTGGAATTCCTCCAAAAGTTAAACATAGAGTTACCATATGAACCAGCAATTCCACTCCTAGATATATACCCAAGAGAAAGGAAAACATATGTCCACACAAAAACTTGTACATGAATGTTCATAGCAGCATTATTCATAATAGCCAAAAAGTAGAAACAGCCCCAAAGCCCATCAACTGATGAACGGATAAACAAAATGTAGTACCTGCATAGAAAGGAATATTATTTGGCAATAACAAGGAATAAAGCAGTGATTCATGCTACAATATGGATGAACCTTGAAAACATCATGAAACTGCATATTATAGGATTCTATTTATATGAGATTTTTCAGAATAGGCAAATTCATAGAGACAGGAAGTACATTAGCAGTTGCCTGGGAGTGGAGGGGGGAGATGGGAAGGGGGGAGTGACTGCTGGTGGGCATCGTGTTTCTTTTTTGGATGATGACATTGTTACAATGGTTGCACAATTTTTTTTTTTTTTTTTGGCCATGCTTCGAAGCTTGCAGGATCTTAGTTCCCTGACCAGGGATCGAAACCAGGCCTTCAGCAATGAAAGCACGTAGTCCTAAGCACTGGACCACCAGGGAATTCCCCACAATTCTTGAATATAGTAAAAACCACTGAGTTGTACACTTCAAATGGGTGAATTGCATGGCATATGAATATGTCATTAAAGCTGTTTTATTTATTAGATAGATAGATAGATAGATAGGTGATAAACCAACCCCAGACAGAGGCGGCAGCCCGCCTTCTTCCTGCTTCCTTGGCAGGGAGTTCTCACCTGTTTGTCTTTAATCCGTTTATCTCCCTGTTGACTGGGATCCACCCAGCCAGCAAACTCGTGTTTGCTCTGCGGTAACATCCGTAGGATGTGCCAGGCCTCAGGCCTGACTTTTCTCTGCAGTCCTTGCCAGCTAGGTCAGTGTCGGGGAGGCAAACAGCCGGGGCTGGCCCTGTGGCAAATGTGTGACAATACAAGGGCGTGAGAAGCAGTCAGAGAGCCCCCTACAGGCTCCCTTGGAGAGCACGCTGGAGTCCTTTCTTCCAGTTGAACCTCCTGTTGCTGAACCAGGAGGTGAATGAAGCCAGATACCAGTGTGTGGGACTGGAAATAGGAAAGCACTTCCCCAGGGCAGGGACAGGCTCTGGGGGCTCATTACAGTGAAAAGGAAGACAACACACACGACCAAGCACTGCCCAGTGAAGACTCTGTGCTATTTGCTTTACCTACTGATCTCATTTAATTCTTCCAATGACCCTGTGAGGTGTGAAGGAGGGACTTTTTTTTTTTTTTTTTTTAATATTTATTTATTTATTTATTTATTTATTTATGGCTGTGTTGGGTCTTCGTTTCTGTGCGAGGGCTTTCTCTAGTTGCAGCAAGCGGGGGCCACTCTTCATCGCGGTGCGCGGGCCTCTCACTATCGCGGCCCCTCTTGTTGCGGAGCACAGGCTCCAGACGCGCAGGCTCAGTAGTTGTGGCTCACGGGCCCAGCTGCTCCGCGGCATGTGGGATCTTCCCAGACCAGGGCTCGAACCCGTGTCCCCTGCATTAGCAGGCAGATTCTCAACCACTGCGCCACCAGGGAAGCCCAGGAGGGACTTTTTAAATTCCTGTTTTACAAATGACGGAACTCAAGTTCAAAGAGGTTAAGTAACTTGACTAAAGTTGTATGACTAGAAGTATGTGAGCCAGGTTCTGCTCTTAAAAAAAAAAAAAAAAGATTCCAACTAGTTTATACATCCCACAGTAGTGGACTGGTTTAATTAATTATCCTTCATTTATACAGTGGGACACTATACAGATGTAAAAAAGAAGTAGGCTTGCAGGCTTCCCTGGTGGCGTAGTGGTTAAGAATCCGCCTGCCAATGCAGGGAACACAGGTTCGAGCCCTGGTCCAGGAAGATCCCACATGCCGCGGAGCAACTAAGGCCGTGCGCCACAACTACTGAGCCTATGCTCTAGAGCCCGCAAGCCACAACTACTGAGCCCAAGTGCCACAACTACCGAAGCCCGCGCACCTAGATCCCATGCTCCGCAACAAGAGAAGCCACCGCAATGAGAAGCCCACGCACCGCAACGAAGAGTAGCCCCCCCTCGCCACAACTAGAGAAAGCCTGCACTCAGCAACAAAGATTCAACGCAGCCAAAAATAAATAAAAATAAAAATAAATACATTTATAAAAAAAAAGAAGTAAGCATGCATTAAATAATAATATGGAATGATCACCATGATGTATTTTTAAGTGAGAAAAGCAAGGTACAGAATGGTATATGTAGTATTCTACCATTTGTCTAAAGGAGGGAAGAAAAGATACATATATTTATAATTGCTTGTTTCTGAATAAAATAACTCTGAAAGGGCGTATAAGAGGCTAGTGACATTGTTTGCTTCTGGGGAAGGTATGATTGTCAGGCTCCAAGATCCACCCCCCAGCTTCTAGCCTTCTGGTAGTCACATCCTGTATGGGCTATTTTGGGCTGACTTGTTAGTCACACCAATAGGACATCACAGTAATGATGGTGTGTGACTTCCAAGACTAGGGCATAAGACATTGTGGATTCTGTCTTCTTCTCTCTTGGATAATTCATTGACATGTCATAAGGATACTCAAGCTGCCCTATGGAGAGGTCCAGGTAGAGAAGAACTGAGGCCTCCTGCCAACAACCATGGGAGTGACCCATCTTGAAAGAGGATCCTCCAGCTCCAGTCAGGCTTTCAGATGACTGCAGCCCCCGCTGACATTTGACTATGGCTTCATGAGAGACCCAGAGACAGAACCAGCAGCTAAGATGTGCCCAAATTCCTGACCCACTGAAAGTACATGAACTAATAAATATTTACTGTTTTTTTTTTTAACTGCTAAGTTTTGGGTTAATTTGTTATGCAGCATTAGATAACTAATATAGATTTGGGGGCTGCTATAACAAATATCTAAAAATGTGGAAGTGCTTTGGAACAGGGCAGTGGGCAGAAGCTGGCAGGACTTTGAGGGGAGAGTTTGTGAAAGCTCAAGATACCTTGAACAAGACTATTTATACAAACCCAGTGGTATTTGGAGAAAATATGGACTTATAGGAAAATGTTCCTGGAAACTGGGGGATATGGAATCCAGTTAGGGGACTGGAGGGCTAGGAGATGGGAGTGGGAAAGAGACTTTTCACTTTGAACCTTTTGAATATTTAATGTAGTACCTATATAAAAAAATAAACTGATAATATTTAAATAATAATTTTTAAAATGAGGCTTAGAATGTGATCTCCATAATTCAAGGTGACTTCTAGGATCTCTGGTCACTGCTGCCCCTCTCCCTACTATGATGCACAGGCCACCACAGCTCTGAATGGTCCCATTTTGAGGAGGACTAGACAGGTACAAGTGTCCCTGTCCCCAAAGTCCATGGTCAGTGTTCTCCCGGTGTACTTCAGGGGATGGAGGGAGCTTTGGGATATTTGGATTTGTTCCTTAAATGTCTTTTCTTTCCTCTTTTTCGTCTCTTTTTTGTTGTTGTTGTTCTACCTTCTGGAAGATTTTCTTGATTTCACTTCAAATTATTCTTTGGACTGTTTTATTTCTCCATCATATGGTCAATTTTCAAGGACTTTTACCTGTTCTCTGTTCCTTTTTTGGAGTTTCCTAATCTCATTGTATGATTATAAGATCTTCCCTTACCTAGCTGAGATATTAATTAAAACTTTTAATTATTGGTCTCTTTTCTATGTTGTCTCTGTTCTTCAGAGATCCTTTTTTCTCTTTTTTCCCCTTCATTTTGTTTGCCTTTTTTCCTTTACAGCTTGAGGTGTCTAAAAACGTCTGGTGCGCACTGGTTCCCTGCTTATATTTAAAAATGAGGCTTTAAAAGTCTCACTGGAAACTACATGTGGGAACAGGCTTTGTTCACTGAAGGTGGCTCCTTAGCCTGATGGGGAAGGAGATGATTTTTTTCTGACCAAGCTCCCTAATATCCTCATATAAAGGGTTTTTCTCTGGGGTTTTTTGGTTTGCCAGAGGAAAATCCCTAATATATTACCTAAGATGTAACAACCTAGTTACAGGCGTTCTGGGAGCAGACAAAAATGGGGAAGAAGGGGAAGCTGAGGGTCCAACCGTTTGTCAAGCATTTGATCCCCCTGTGTTCAGTCCTATGCTTCCGTCCTTGCCCTCTCCTCTTCCTGGAGCCCTTTAAATTAATTTAGTCTACATTTTGGGGATGGGGGTGGTCTTACAGATTTTGCGTTAATTCCCCTGTCTTCACTCTCAGCCAGACCTTCCCTGTACTGTACCTTGTAGCCTTGACCTCTTAGGGGTTTAGGGGGAAATCCCCCTATTCTCACCAATCTCCCCACTGCAAGCATTATTTTCTATTTTCTTCTGCTCTGCTAGATCTTTTATCACTCTCCTGCCTTCCCCAAAACATCTTGAAATTTCTTATGTCTTCTCTCCTATTCTCTTCGTCTTAAGGCTTTTTTTTTAAAATTTATTTACATATTTATTTAGGCTGCTCCAGGACTTAGTTGTGGCATGCGGGATCTAGTTCCCTGACCAGGGATCGAACCCGGGCCCCCTGCTTTGGGAGCTCGGAGTCTTACCCACTGGACCACCAGGGAAGTCCTTTTTTTTTTTTTTAATTCCTTCACTAATGTTTAAGTTGTGTCTCTGTAAGAAGATAAGAAAATCTCTTACAATCCATCTGCTCTGTTTAACTGGACATAGCTCACATTTTCCTAAAAGGCAGTACAGACTCAACAAAACACACCTGGGCGCAGGATTCAGCTCACCACCAGTTTCAACCAAGATACTGCCAGTGTGGGCTCCAATGAGTGGGTCAAAGCTAGCTGCCAGCCAGATAAAGATCTTACCTGGATGGGGAGGCAGAGCCTAGGTATTTGGGGAAACCCTGAGGTAGAGCAATAACACCCTAAAAGGATTAACAATTGAACATTAAATTCAACTATGCTTATATGGCAACTGCCATCTGATTGGGTTTATCTGGTGTCTGGTATTGACCTGGAGTGTCAGGTTTTTCGGCTTCTTGTCTAATTAGACAGATATTTAACTGGGTATGTAAATGTCCTTACTTTTATCATTAAGAATGTTTCTTGATTGGGAAAATAAGTATGGTGTAATAAGTATGGTAAGTATGGTGATATGATTTCTGTGTAGATAAGCTGTTTCCTTTATACTAAGCACAGGAAGATGAGAATACCCGGGGAACTATAGCATTCATAAGGCATACTGACTGGACATTAGTTAAACTTATTTTATTATTATTATTATTTTTTTAACTTATTTTTATTTTTAATTAATTAATTTATTTTTTGGCTGTGTTGGGTCTTTGTTGCTGCACGCGGGCTTTCCTCCAGTTGCTGTGAGCGGGGGCTACTCTTCGTTGCAGTGGGCGTGCTTCTCATTGCGGTGGCTTCTCTTGTTGCAGAGCACGGGCTCTAGGTGCACAGGCTTCAGTAGTTGTGGCATGAGGGCTCAGTAGTTGTGGCTCACGCACTCTAGAGCGCAGGCTCAGTAGTTGTGCCACATGGGCTTAGTTGCTCCGCGGCATGTGGGATCTTCCCGGACCAGGGCTCGAACCCGTGTCCCCTGCATTGGCAGGCAGATTCTTAACCACTGCGCCACCAGGGAAGTCCAGCCATTTCCACTATTTGACAGCTCTTCTACATTCAAAAATGAAGAAGTGCCAAAATAGAGAGTGTCAGGCAGAAATGCTTTAGGC
This sequence comes from Balaenoptera borealis, assembly GCF_965194805.1. Lineage (NCBI taxonomy): Eukaryota > Metazoa > Chordata > Mammalia > Artiodactyla > Balaenopteridae > Balaenoptera > Balaenoptera borealis. Next base: position 44,345,193 of record NC_138879.1, on the reverse strand, counting down.
TACCAATTACCTAAAACCTGATTATTTGTTCAAGAAATGAGTTTGTTTCCTGGCATAGTAAGAAGTCCGGAGATGATGTTGGTATTGGTTCCACTGGACCCCAAGCAATTTCTATCTTTCTCATTCATCATCTCTAACAAGCTAGCTTTGGGACCTATGTACCACCTCCTACCCCTAAGATGGTCACTATAGTTCCAAGCATCATGGCCTCATTCAAGGTAAGAATGAGGGTGAATGGGGGTAGCACCAGCAGCTTTGGTCCCATTTGTCAAGGAAGCAAAAGTTTTCCCAGAAGCTCTCAGGGTTCTTCAGCTTCTACTTTATTGGCCAGAACTATGTCACGTAGCACTCTCAGCTGCAAGAAGGTCTGGGAAAGAGAGTATTTCCCCACCCAGACTACATGATGGAAGAGGCCAAGGAGAAGGGAATTGGGAATTGGTATTAGATTAGTCAACCTGCAGGGCCTGATGCCTTGGCTTACAAAAATTGCAGCCTATTTTTTTTTTAAATTTTATTTATTTTTAGCTGCGTTGGGTCTTCGTTGCTGCACGCAGGCTTTCTCTAGTTGCTGCGAGCGGGGGCTACTCTTTGTTGCAGTGAGTGGGCTTCTTATTGCGGTGGCTTCTCTTGCTGCAGAGCATGGCCTGTACGCATGCAGGTTTCAGTAGTTGTGGCATGCGGGCTCAGTAGTTGCAGCACGTGGGCTTAGTCGCTCCGTGGCGTGTGGGATCTTCCTGGACCAGGACTCGAACCCGTATCCCCTGCACTGGCAGGCGGATTCCTAACCACTGTGCCACCAGGGAAGCCCTGCAGCCTATTTTTAATGTTGCCATTTACCGAATTATTTTAACTCTCTATACTGATACAGGTATACAGAAAATGAGCTATAATTGTGCCACGCTTGGAAGACAATTAGAAATTTATATTTTAAATATTTAATTTGAAGTGCCTTGCTGGCAGTGTGGTCCAGAATGAGAAACAAATTTAAAGACTTCTTTCAACGCTATCAGTGAATTTCTGTGACTCTGTATAAATTGAATTCCAGAGAACTGACCAAGTCTAAAATCGAGGTATCTTGATTTAGTGATGTAGATTTAGGTGAACTAGGCAATGACCAACTTGCTAATACCATCCCCAGAATTAGACCACCACCCACCCCACTGCATCCCCCACCCCCACCCCGGCACCTGGTCAGAAATGCTGAAAGCCCTGAGCCTCGCTCCAGGGCTGGCTCCTTTACAGCTGTGCTTGCAGCTGGCCAGCTGGCGGGAGACCCCACTGGAAGGAAAGCAGGAGGCGGGGCTTAGGCAGCCCTCCACAGCCTGCCACCTCCTCCTTCTAAGAGAGGTTTGTGAGAGGGAGAGAAGCCAGGAGGGTGTGACAAGTGGAAAGGAATCTTTCCCCGACCCCTCCCAACTTATCAAAGTTGTACCATTTCCCTTTCTTCCTAGAGGTTGATACTCTTCTCCATATTACAGGAGATTTGTCAACTACAGTCCAGCTCCTGCCTGGCATTCAAAGAAAGCGAGTGTTTGTCATGCATTAGCCTCTTCCTCCTCCTCCCCCATCAAATGATCTCTCAACCAAGGTTGGGAGAAATGAACCTTCCCTTCCTCCCGGAACATATTCCGGACTTCATTTCTCCTTGGGATTGCTCAATTTCCCTTCCTGTGTTTGCAATTTCCCCCAGCATGTGACTTGCATTTGGCAACTCCTGTCCTGGGGTGTTGGGGACGGTGGAGTTATGCCTCTCACACCACGTTTCTGTACCACAAAGTCAAATTGCACTTTTTGGCTAGACCCACCTGCCCCCTGTCCCTGCCGAGGGCTCTCCTCTCCCCAGCCGCCAGCTCCAGGGCCTGTCTTCCTTGTGCACCAGCTCAAGTAGCTGGAGGACATTTCTCTCTCCCTCCCTCTCTCTCTCTCCTTTTTTTTTTTTTTTTTTTTGGCCCCTAGCACTTCCTATGTTTCAGTGGGGGGGAGTGTAGCAGATCTGGATTCCTGGTGCTGCGGGGGCATGGCACACATGAAGCTTCTATCTGGGGTGATGTTTCTGACTGTGTAGCTTTGAGCCTGGTTCTCAAGCATCTGGATGGTTCTGTGAACTGCCCATTAACCTTTTGAGACATTTTCTGCTTAATTCAGTCATTCCATTTCTATGGATTCCAGCTGGGAACCATGACAGTCGGTAGTAGTTGAGTCCCTGACCTGACCTTCCAAGCCTGACTTTCTCATCAGTTCCCACTTGAAGTAAGAGAAGGGACCCAGACTGCGTGTCAGGGAAGGATATCAACGTACTCACATTGTTCTTTTGTGTTGGGGGAGGCCATGCTGTGGAAACTGCACTCAACCCAGAGTTGGAACCACATGCTTTAGTCATCATTTTGTCAAAACTAACCCGGTGACCTTAGGCAAGTCATTTTCCTTCCATGGGTTTCCTCATTTATCAGATGGTCTAAGTGAAGATGCAGGTCAAAAGATGCCACATTTCCACATGGTTCCTGTTCTTGGAGCCTAAGTTTCATCACAGTGGCTCCACTTAATAGAGTATTTTTGTTTTTCCTGTAATAACTTGTAATTATAGTTCAAGCAAAAATCTTGACGCATGGTTAATTTTATTGCCCCATGCCAGTCCTGGTTTCCAACCCCAGACTCAGCTGTATCCCAGCTTTAAAAGCCCAAGAGCTGGAACTCTACAAAACAAGGATTAAAATATGTGTATTCAAGCTATTTATAGGGACTGGGTCTGGGAAGCGTGTCTTCATTCTACTTATGGGTGGCATTGTCTTTACTTACGGATGGTGATGGTTTATGAAATCAGCCCGGGCTTGGGGCTTGAATCCTGGCTCTGAGTGGCCTTGAGTGAGGACCATACAGGTTCCCACATACTGCTCCATGCTGCCAGCTAATGGGTTGGGACTGACTTACTGTCCCAAGAAGGCTGTGAGTTTCTCAGGAGCAGGAACCATGTCTTAAATGGATTTCATGTCCCCTCTTACCTCTCTCACTTCGACTTTTATATACCTATGTATATGTGGAACATCTCTGGAAGACCACCCAAGAAACTGACAGCAGTGGGGGCCTCAGGGAAGACTGGAGCCAGGAGGAAGTGAGAGATTAAGTCTTCACTGTACACTCTTGAGTATTTGACTATGAACATAATGTAGTTACAGTATTTTTAAACTGCTTAATAGAGAAATAAGAAAACTCACATCTCCATTTTTATTTCATTTTACACAATAGTGTATTTGTTCAACCCCCCATTTGGGGGCATTCTGATTTCTCTGTCTGGTTAGGGGTTGTCGCTCACCTCTCTTCAACCTGGAAAGGCCTCCCAGAGGAGGTGGCTTCTGACGGATGAGTAGGAGCTAGTCAGGTGAGGGAAGGCATTCCAAGTAGAGGGACAATTAATAAGGTGTGGGGCTTGTGAGAAAATGCAAGGAAGGTGGAATTGGTGGACATCAGTCTGAAGGGATGGGATAGGTCATTTAAAGCTCCTGAAGCATCCTGGAAACTTGAATCCCTGGACTTTATCCCAGACACAGTGAGAAGCCACTGAAAGGATTTTAGATTGGTGAGTGATACTGATCAACTGTATAAATCAGCAACTCAGATTATGAGCAGTTCCCATGGCTTGTTGGTAAGACAGCTGGATTCTCATCTCCTAGGACCCTCAGACTAATGGTGTGATCATGGGACCCTCACCAGAACATCAGGTTATACTACTTTTTGCGGGACTGTCAGTGTCTCTGCTATTTAGAGGCAGAGGGTCTTTAAAAGGTCAGTGTTACTGTCCTAGATGATATCTGGGGTGATGTTCACGGGGGATTTCATGGAATCAGATTTTTAGTGATGGGGAAAACTTAGGAATCCAATTCAGTTACAGATCCAAGTATTTCTGAGGAGCACTTGGGCTTCTGCAGACATGTTTAACATGAAAACCTTTTTCTGATCCTAAATGCCTTGAAATAAGTTAAAGACCACCTGTGTAATCTTAGAAGCTCAGATTCTGAGACCTTGTCGGAGGGATCCAGTTCTTCGTACAAATGTTCTCTGAGCACTGAGTCTATGGCAGCATGAAACCTGACAAGCAAATATCCCTGCCCTCTGTGAGGTCAGTCTAGCAAAATACAAGAGGATATGAGATAAATGGGATGATTTAAAACAGGAAGTTTTACTGTTGAACTCTGATATTAAAGTGAGAACAGAGAAGAAAACATTTGTATATCAAGTTCAAGCCAAGATTTTTTTATATGTTAAGGATTTTACCTGTTTTCTCTGGGGCTAACATGGGTCTCACCAGTGATGGCCAACATTTCCTGAGCTATAAGTTGCATCTCATTTTCCCAGGCTTTAGTTGCAACACCATGACCATGGCCCTTATTTTCATTTGAGGGAGTCTGGGTAGATTAATTAATACTTACGAAGTTTTGCATTTCGTTTAATAAAAGTTGGAATGAAATACATCTAATGCAAAAAGAAAAATGCAAAGGGTAATTTACAATTCAAGCCAGAACACTTTCGAGAGTGAAAGGGGTGCAATTTAGTAATTTCATCCTGAAAACAGGTATGAACTGAGGCTGTCCCAGGGAAAGCAGGCATCTTCGCTGTGTATCACTTAGTGAACTCATTCTGTTACCAAATTGGTTGACTGGACCTGCCCCAGGGGTCCTAGCCTGGGCCAAGACTCCTTGTCTCGACCAGGGAGGTTCTCTTTCCAAGTGGCTTCGCACAGCCAGTAACATAACCCGTGCTGAGACTGGAACAGCACAAGCTTTATTGGAACAGCACAAGCTTTATTGGAACAGCACAAGCTTTATTCAGTGGTCAAAGAACGGAGAAGAGGGAGCCTTGTTTGCAAATCAAAACTTCCCAACCCAATTCAGGCAGAGACACCAAATATATAGGAGGGTTGAGGTAAAAGGGAGGGAATTGGAAAGAGTGGGAGGATTATTCATGACATCCGAGGACAGTGGTGTGGTTTGGACCTGGAATTGATGCAACACTCCCTTCAGTCCTTGTTTGGGCTTTTCTTTTTTTTTTTTTTTACTGTATAATTCCATTTATATGCTATACCCAGAAGAAGTAGATCCATAGAGACAGAACACAGATTGGTTGCTTTCAGGAGCTGGGGTGAATAGAATGAGGAACAACCTCTTAATGGACATGGGATTTTCTTTGGGGATGATGAAAATGTTCCAGAACTACATAGAGGTGGCACAACATTGCAAATGTACTAAATGCCACTGAATTGTTCATTTTTACATGTTTAATTTTATGTTTTGTGAATTTCATCTACAAAAAAAAGAAAGAGTTCTTTCCCCTAGGGAAGTTTAATTCAAATACCTCTCTATGCTTTGGGCTTTTCTGATTGTTGTCATGGCAATTGTCAGCTGTCATGGCACTGGTGGGTGTGTCATTTAGTTAATGTATTACAATGAGCTTATAACGAGGCTCAAGGTCTACTGGAAGTCAAATCTTGTGCCACCTTGGGCCTAGATGGTTATAACTGGTTCTTGTTTTTTAATCTTTGCAGCTTCCTCCTGAAACTTAGATAAGAGCTGTTGGTTTCCATTTGAGGACACGGCAGGGGTAGGACTCTGGGGCTACAGCCTTGGTAACAATTCTACTTAGAACCAAAGAAAGGCCAGCTATTACTTTATTCATCAATAGAGGTTGGTTTGTTCATAAATAAGGGTTGACCACGCCCCACCCCGGTAAGCAGTCTGGAAGTGGGGTGTTGCTGGTGGCCCAGCGGCCCCAGAGTGCAAGGGTGGAAGGCTCTGATTCCCTCGGCCTTTCACTCCAAGTGCCAAGGTGACAGATCCAGCCACTGCAGCCACGTCGGAAGAAGAAAGGTGCAGTCCTGGGACCATGAAGGCTGAAGCTTTCCAGAAACCCTAGTGGACCTATGCTTATTCAACACTGGCCAGAGCTGTCTTGTAGCTTCCAAGTGCAAGGGAGGAGAGAAGGTGTGTTTTCAATGAAGGAGTAAACCAAGGAAAGAGAAAGTTGGAAGGGCTTTGGGTCCAACCTACAGAGTGTCCGCCATAGGCTCCAAGTGGGAAACACACACAGAGCTGTGGGAGCAGAAGAGAACACACCTAACTCTGCAAAGGTGATGAGGGTGATAGAAAAAGACTTCTGAGGCTGGAAACCCAGCCTCGGTTGACTCGATGGATGGAGAGCTCCCCACATGGATGCTGAGGGTGTCGTAGGCAGAGCTAACCACAGATAGCACAGGGCCAGGCTCAGGAAATTAGGCCCAGCAGGTAGGAAGGGGCCAGATGCTAATGAGTTTGATTTTCATTGGTTATGAAATCATCTGAGGGCTTCCAATGTAGATTTCAGGGCATCCCCAGATCTACCTAATCAGAACCTCCAGGGGATGCCCGGTAAGTTTGGGAAAGCTGGCTCCAGTCTCGACCAGGGGTTTCAAAGTGTAGGTGCTGCCTAAAGCCACCCACAGCAACCCCCCATCGCCCCCCCGCCACCGCCCGCCCTACACACACACAAGGCATCAGAATGGCAGTCCGTCTGGTGAGGGAGCTGCTTGATGAGGGGATGGTCACTGAGTCACTGCTCTCCTGTCAGTTTGGCGGGGCCAGGAATGAAGGTGGACCAGTTCTGCAGGTGGGGTGAAAACAAAACCTGGAAAACAGCAACAGAGAGTTATCCAAGTTCTTTCTGAATGTGACTGAGGCCATTCCTGAACCGTCCCAGCCAGGGGCCCTCCTTCCCAGGGAGCCAGAGGGAACTGGCAGAAAGATGAGTCATCAGTCTCTGGCTGGGGTTTCCAGTGGGGCTCACCCACCCTCAGGGCTTCCCCACCACCCCTCCCTCTTTAAACTCTAACTCCTCACCTCCCCCACTGCGGAGTTAGCCTGGGGAAGATGGTTCAACAATAACCACTGGGCTGGAGGGAAGGAAGGAGGGAGAGGACCCAGATGCTGGTGCTTTACCCCCTGGGCTAATTCGGAATTAACCTGCTATCAGCAACACTAGTTTTGCAGGTAAAGCACCATTTGTCTTGAGTTAGATATATATCCCAAATAAATCTCAGTGACCTCTGGGACTCTGGGCTGGCACTGGTATTGGTAGCTAGAGAAGACATAGGAGAAAACCACAGCGCCAGTTTATAGTGTGTAGTGCTGGCCCTCAGAATGGGAGGTCGGTCACCTGCCCATCTCCCCTTTTATTTCATCAACAAACAATCCTTTGAGAACTTGCCATCTGCAAGAGGCTGTGACGGCCCTGAGGCCCCAGGAAGAAAGGCAAGCCCTTCAGTTTGGAGCAGAGGAGACAATAAAGGTGTGATAAATAAATAAGTAAAAGAGACTTCCCTGGTGGCGCAGTGGTTAAGAATCTGCCTGCCAATGCAGGGGACAGGGGTTCTATCCCTGGTCCAGGAAGATTCCACATGCCGCAGAGCAACGATCCCTGGTTCAGGAAGATTCCACATGCCGCAGAGCAACTAAGCCCACGTGCTGCAACTACTGAGCCTGTGTGCTGCAACTACTGAAGCCTGCATGCCTAGAGCCTGTGCTCTGCAACAAGAGAAAGCCCAACGCAGTCAAAAAAAATAAAAAATAAAAAATAAGTAAGCAAAGAGCTGTGACAACACAACACTGGGGCCATCAAGGAGGGGCATTAACCTGGAATAGAATAGGGGCAGGGGGTGGGGTGCAGGCAAGGAGGTCTGAGCCAGTCTTGAAAAGTCAGCTCTAGTTGACCAGCCAAAAGGAAGTTTTCTCTTCCCCCAGAGGGATCACATGGGGAGTTCAGGGATAAAACAGGTGGTGTTTACAGACTTTTCTTCTCCCACCTTCACCCCGCACCCAACCCCAGAAACTTCACTTCCATCCCCAGTTAGACTAACTTTTAGTACTTTGTGATCCAGACAATGAGCAGAAAAGGTCCAAAGGGGAAAGTGTTTACTGAGGGTGGGGTGGGGGGAAGAGTGAGTCAGTCTTCTGATAAAGAGTGGAATGGGGAAGAGGGAGGGAGGCGGGTGTCATTACTGGCTGTTGAACTGCTTCTGGAACTGGGCCCTGCTGTACAGTTAAATCAGTGGGCTTGGAGGTGGCTTTCCCTCAAATCTTGGCATCTAGAGCCCTATGGCTCTGCTCCGCCCATCAGCCACGCTAAATCGCAGTAGCCACCCATTCATTCACTCATTCATTGAGGCAGAAGATACAGCCATGGGCAAAAGAAAACCTCTGACCTTATGGACTTCTGTCCCAGTGGGGAGACAGGCGAAGAACAATCAAACCAGTAAGGGGTAAAGAGCAGCAAGAAAGGGAGGGGGAAAGGGAGAGGGAGAGGAGGTATACTAGTTTACTGTGTTGGGGGAAGGCCTCCTCTGTAATAAGGTGACAGGTGGGCAGAGACCTGAAGGAGTGATGGAGGAAGGAGCCGTGTAGATAGATATCTGGGGGAATCACATTCCAGGTGGAGAGAGCAGCACCTGCAAATGTCCTGAGGCCCGACTGCGGGGGGAACCCCAAGGTTGCCAGTGCTGCTGAAACAGGATGAGCAAAGCAGGGAATTCCTTGTAAGAGAAGAGGCCCAGAAGGAGTTTAAGAGCACCAGCTTTGCAGTCATGCATGCCTGGGACCTGCTATTTAGTAGCTGTCTACAATTAGGCAAATTGCCTGATTCTCTCTATGGCTCATTCTCCTTGTCTATAAAATGGAAGGAACAGTGTTATTGCCCTTATGGTGTTCCTGTTACTGAACCATACTTGGGTCTGCTTGCCCAAAGCGCAGCAAAGCCAATGCACTGACACTGGGTTGTGGTGAAGGAAAGTACAGTGTTTATTGCATGGCGCCAAGCAAAGAGAACGATGTTCAAAAGACCCGAACTCCCCAGTGGCTTTCAGGGAAGGGGTTTTAAAGACAGTGTGACAGAATGCATCACAGGATGCGTGATCAGCTCATGGACAGTTCTCTGATTGGTTGATGGTGAGGTAACAGGGTGATGTTTCAGGAATCTCAACTGTCAGCCTTCTGGTTTGGGGTCTACATTCTGGTGGCCAGCATACAGTTAACTTCCTCCACTTGATGGGGGGTTCAGTATCTTTAAGACAACTCAAGGACATGGCTCAGATTATTATCTATAGCCTTTGAGGAGGAAGCAAAGGTCCTTGACTTTGTTTTTATGGCTAAACTATTATTATTTTGTCTTGCTTGACTGTTTTCCTTTGATTCTGCATGTTCTGACTTCTCTGATTAAATTTGCTCTTTAGAACTTCAAGAAGGCCTAGGAGGCTAAATCTTTTCCATCAGCAAGAGGCGGGGGACAAGGGGGGGGGGGGAAGGTCTGTCCCCGGGAAGGCCCCACAGGGTCCTGCTCAGTTTCATTCCACATACTTTTATTATAAGTACAATGTGTACATGTTCATTATTTACTTTAACATTTTCCCAAAGAGATTTTTCCAACAACATATGCTAAAGTTTTTTCTTTTTGCCAGTTATTTTAATTTGAATTTTATTTTATTTATTTATTTTATACAGCAGGTTCTTTTTTTTAAACATCTTTATTGAAGTATAATTACTTTACAATGGTGTGTTAGTTTCTGCTTTATAACAAAGTGAATCAGTTATACATATACATATGTTCCCATATCTCTTCCCTCTTGCATCTCCCTCCCTCCCACCCTCCCCATCCCACCCCTCTAGGTGGTCACAAAGCACCGAGCTGATCTCCCTGTGCTATGTGGCTGCTTCCCACTAGCTATCTATTTTACATTTGGTAGTGTATATATGTCCATGACACTCTCTCACCCTGTCACATCTTACCCCTCCCCCTCCCCATATCCTCAAGTCCATTCTCTAGTAGGTCTGTGTCTTTATTTCCGTCTTGCCACTAGGTTCTTCATGGCCTTTTTTTTTTTTTTTCCCCTGAGATTCCATATATATGTGTTAGCATACTGTATTTGTTTTTCTCTTTCTGACTTACTTCACTCTGTATGACAGACTCTAACTCCATCCACCTCATTACAAATACCTCCATTTCATTTCTTTTTATGGCTGAGTAATGTTCCATTGTATTTTTTTTTTAAAGATTTAATTTTATTTTTGGCTGCGTTGGGTCTTCATTGCTGCGTGCAGGCTTTCTCTGGTTGTGGCGAGTGGGGGCTACTCTTCATTGCAGTGCGTGGGCTTCTCATTGCAGTGGCTTCTCTTGTTGTGGAGCACGGGCTCTAGGCATGTGGGGTTCAGTAGTTGTGGCACACGGCCTCAGTAGTTGTGACTCGCGGGCTCTAGAGCACAGGCTCAGTAGTTGTGGCTCGCGGGCTCTAGAGTGCAGGCTTAGTAGTTGCGGCGCGCGGGCTAAGTTGCTCCGCGGCATGTGGGATCTTCCCGGACCAGGGCTCGAACCCGTGTCCTCTGCATTGGCAGGCGGATTCTCAACCACTGCACCACCAGGGAAGTCCCGGCATGTTCTTATTAGTTATCCAATTTTTTTTTAATTGTAGAAAAATATACATAACATAAAATTGACCATCTTAACCACTTTTAAATTTGCAGTTCAGGAGTATATTCACGTGTTGGGCAGCCATCACCACCATCCACCCCCACAACTACTGTCATCTTGTAAAACTGAAACTCTCCATCCATTAAACTGTAACTCTATATACCCCCCTCCTCCCAGCCCCTGGCTACTACCATTCTACTTTCGATCTCTATGAATTTAACTACCCTAAGTATCTCATATAAATGGAATTATATGGTATTTGTCCTTTCATGACTGGCTTATTACACTTTTTTTTTTTTTTGGCCAAGCCACAAGGCATGTGGGATCTTAGTTCCCTGACCAGGGATGGAACCCGTGCCCCCCAGCAATGGAAGCGCAGTGTCTTAACCACTGGACCACCAAGGAAGTCCCTGGCTTATTTCACTTCGCGTAATGTCCTCCAATTTCATCCATGTTGTAGCATGTGTCAGAAATTCCCTCCTTTTCAAGGCTGAATAATATTCCATTGTATGTCTATACCACATTTTGTTTATCTATTCATCCGTAGATGAGCACACTTTGGCTATTGTGAAGCATGCTGCTGTGAACGTGGGTGTACAAATATCTCTTCAAGACCCTGTTTTCAATTCTTTCAAGTATATACCCCCAAGAGGAATTGCCAGATCATATGGTAGTTCTATTTTTAATTTTTTGAGGAACCTCCCTACTGTTTTCTGCAACATCTGCACCCTTTTACAGTCCCACCAAAAGTGCACAAGGGGTCCAATTTCTCCGCATCCTCACCAACACTTGTTATTTTCTGGGATTTTTTGGATAGTTCACATCCTACTGGGTGTGAAGTATCTTTTCTTAGTTTTATAAAAACATTTTAAATCACATGACAACTGCGTGTCTCCCATGCTGTGTTTGAGGTACGTGGGCATCACATACCAGCAATCACAAATTACTCTCACTGCTTCCCCCATTCCTCAAGGCGGGGGCTTGCCATCGTTACTCCGGAGCTCTGGTACAGGCACCAAAAGCAAGGCCAGAGGAGCATAGAGCTTGGCTGGGTCTCAGCAAGACAGTTGCCAGAGTCAGGGTCAGGATTCAGTTATCTTCAGACGGAAGCAGAACATTTCTCTTTGAATCAGTACTTCCTCCCACTTTCTTTTCATTTTGAGCAAACAGAAACCCTAAAATTTAAAACCCTTTCCAAGGAGTTCTGAGCTACGGTCAATGTAAGGAAGCAACTGTCTTGCTTTTAATCTTCAGTTTTGAACCTGAGTCACTGGGAGGTCCCTCGGCTATTGGTCCTTGGAATGGTCTCTGGAATGTGGGCAGATTGTAGCAGGTTCTGTCTCTGCCCATCCCTGTTTGACCCTGTCTCTGCCAGGCGTTGCAAACCCACACCATACCTGGTCTGGAGGGTTCTGTGTAATCACGCCCCCTGCTCACCCTCTCTCAACTTCTCAGGAACCCACACCCTGCCCTGGCCCTGCTCACTGCACTGCTTGTACACTTCACCCTAGAAGCCCGGCACGACACAGCTTCTCTCTCCTCGGGACATACCCTGGGCTCCCTGCTCTTCTTGGGCCCCTGCTCTTGGCTCTCCTCGTAACACAGTGCATCCTCCGTGGCTGGCCCACGGGTCTATGACGGTGGGAGAGACGGGCACAGGCCTCACCCTGGAAAAGCCTGGCATAGCGGGAGAAAAACAGTAATGACAATCAGCAAACTGAGTGCTGCATTAAGGAAAAACTAAGTGCTGCATTAGATAAAAAATAAAGGCCCAGAGGCCAAAGGTGGAGAATCGGGAGGAAGAGCTTGCCACCGAGCCGGGAGCTGGAGGTCCATCGCAAACGTCGCCCTTGCAGGTGAGGCTTGGGAGGGGGAAATGTCCCTGTCCATAGGGAGAAGGTCTCCGACTGTTGCTGATGGGCCGGCAGGAGGTGTGATGGGCATTGGGCATCCAGTTGCCTCTGCTGGACTTCAGAGGTGCCCAAGACGGGGGTGGTGGTGCCAGTCGACAGGCCAGGTGGCCAGGTCAGGGTCTGTTAGCTGCGATGGCTGCATCACACAGCAGACATTGAACCTAGTCTGGGATAGTCAAGATAAAAGGTTTAGAAAAAGACATGGTTAAAAAAAAGAAAAAGAAAAATGAAAAAACATTAAAAAAAAAAAAAACAAGAAAAGAAAAAGGCATGTGATTTTCTTCCTTGTTTGTTTTTTACTAAAAACAGTAACTCCTCACCAATAACGTATGATAGCAATAGCTCTCTCCTAGTGATCACGTGGTAGGTGGCAGATGCTTTACTAAATTCTTAACATGCATTATCTCATTTAATCCTCGGAACAATCTTAGGAGGCTTTATCACTATCTTCACTTTATAGATAAGTCTACTGAGGAGTTTATCTCTAGGGAGGTTAAGTAACTTTAACAAGGTTCAAACGTAGATCTGTTTTACCCAGAGCTCAAATCTTTAACCACCTAATTCTGCCTAAGTATAGGCATTTTCTTTAAACAGCTGGGATGGGTTTGACCTGGCCGCAGGGCTTTCTTTAACTCCCAACTCCTTCACCTCAATTCATATTTAAACCAGTCCTCCAGTTTCTGCCTAAAAAAGCAATGCTTATCATATTTAAATATTTATTAGAAGTCTCCATCTCTGTAATGGTGTATTTCCCGAATAATTTTTCTGATGGGGTCCAACCCCACTGTGAGAATTTTTCAGATTTTAACTATGAGAGGTGATGGCTGCATTAACTAATCTTATTGTGGTAATCATTTCTCACAATATACATATATCAGTTCATTAAGTGGTACATCTTAAACTTACACAATGTTATCTGTCAATTATATCTCAATAAAGCTGGGGAAAAAAAGAAAGAATTTTGGGGAATTCCCTGGTGGTCCAGTAGTTAGGACGCAGCGCTTTCACTGCTGAGGTCGTGGGTTGGATCCCTGGTGGGGGAACTAATATCCCACAAACTCCGTGGCCAAAAAAAACACAAAAAAACAAAAAAAAAAATGGAAGAGTTGTGCTGAGGTAAATATTTTTCAAAGTAAATAGGTCATTAAGTAGGGTTAGGAATCCTTTGTTATAAAGAAAGATTTTTGATGAATGGAATTTTCTGTAGCAAGCTTACTATTTATATTAACTCTAAGTATACCTTTGTATCACCTCTGTCAGGCAATTTACCTTTGCTCACCCTTTGGGAAATGGTTTTACATTTGATAAAGAGGCCCAAAGCAGACAATGCATCTCTGCTTTAATCCTTTAAGAAAAATACCTGCCTTTATGTCTGGCCCAACCTTAAAAATCGGTAAATAACAGAGAATAGGGACTCCGTAAAACTATTTACACTGGTAACTGGGATTAATGTAGACCTCAGAGCTTTTAGTGACTTCTTCTGACCTCTCCTGGACACATTTGGGATTGCATGGCTCTCAGGTCCTTTAAAGCAACCAGCAAAATTAGAATTAAAGAGTTGAAGTATAAAGTGTTTCATCTAAATCCCTCATTTTTTGAGATAAAGAAAGTAAGGAGGGACTTCCCTGTTGGTGCAGTGGTTAAGAATCCATCTGCCAATGCAGGGGACACAGGTTTGAGCCCTGGTCCGGGAAGATCCTACATGCCACGGAACAACTAAGCCCGTGTGCTACAACTACTGAGCCTGAGCTCTAGAGCCCGCGAGCCGCAACTACTGAGCCCGTGCACCACAACTACTGAAGCCCATGCGCCTAGAGCCCATGCTCCGCAACAAGAGAAGCCACCGCAATGAGAAGCCCGCGCACCACAATGAAGAGTAGCCCCCGCTCGCCATAACTAGAGAAAGCCTACGTGCAACAATGAAGGCCCAAAGCAGCCAAAAATAAATAAATTAATTAATTAGTTAATTTTTTAAAAAAAAGGTAAGGTGCAATGAGTTTATGTGACTTATCCAAGGTCATTCAGTTACATGGTGGCATATGCAGGACTAGCACCTAGATATGTATTATCTCATTTAATGATAAAACACTGATGTGCAAATAGTGGTGAACTCCATTGGGATGAATACTCTTTAGATTATCTACAGAGAACCATCATTATTAGAAATGGGAACAACCGGCATAGACAAAGTGGTTGATAACCAAGAATTAAAAATTAGGATTGTTGGGACTTCCTTGGTGGACCAGTGGGTAAGACTCTGCGCTCCCAGTGCAGGGGGCCTGGGTTTGATTCCTGGTCGGGGAACTAGATCCCGCATGCATGCCACAACTAAGAAGTCCGCATGCCACAGCAGAGATCCTGCATGCTGCAACTAAGACCTGGTGCAGCCAAAATAATAAAAAGATAAATAAATTTTTTTTTAATTGCGATTGTTTGAGGAAGGTCATAATTGTTTGAGGAAGGTCATGTCCCATATCCTATAATCCCACAATTATCTTCAGTTACTATTTGATGATATATGTAGAGTAACAGAGAAGGTTTCAGAGAATTCATTTTCACAAAAAGCTCTTTTTAGTTGCAAATTCCTCTTCTTGATTATGGTTTATTAAAATTAGTTTGCTTTCCCAGAGGAAATTTTAACTGACTATAGGGAAAGAAAACTGCCCAGGGTTAAAAGGATTGCTCTTTTTAAGAAATGACTCTGCTAGTGTCCCTGCAAAGGCATTTGGGACCCAAAAGAGGTGTCCAGAGGTTTCTGGTGCTTCTTCGGCCATGAGTTCCAGGTCTCCCCTTTGAGGCATATCTGGATTAGAAAGCTGAATGACCACGAATATAGAGTCAACTTATTCCACATTTTAAAAGATCCAGATGCATAGTATTATCTAGATGAGTAGAATATCATATTTGAAAGAATAAAAGCTTTGGAGCCATGCAGTTAGTGGCTACTTACTAGCTGTGTGAGCTTAGGTAGATTACTTAACCTCTCTGAGCCTCAGTGTCCTCAGCTATAGAATAAGACTCAGAAATGGTACCTCCCCAGAGAGTTGTTTGAGAGTAAACCAGACTGTGTGTGCAAATTCTTAGTACACAACCTGGTACAACAGGCCAAGGGGAGGGATAGTGTTGAGTTTCTCACATGATCCTAAATACACCAAATATTTTTTAAATTTTATTTTATTGAAGAATAGTTGATTTACAATGTTGTGTTAATTTCTGTTGTACAGCAAAGTGAATCAGTTATACACATACATACATTCTTTTTCATATTCTTTTCCATTATGGTTTTTGTCTTTTTGTTTTTTATAAATTTATTTATTTATTTATTTATTTTTGGCTGCATTGGGTCTTCGTTGCAGTACATGGGCTTCTCATTGCGGTGGCTTCTCTTGTTGCAGAGCATGGGCTCTATGCACGTGGGCTTCAGTAGGTGTGGCTCTCAGGCTCAGTAGTTGTGGCTCGCGGGCTCTAGAGCGCAGTCTCAGTAGTTGTGGCGCACAGGCTTAGTTACTCCACGGCATGTGGGATCTTCCCGGCCCAGGGCTTGAACCCCTGTCCCCTGCATTGGCAGGCGGATTCTTAACCACTGTGCCACCAGGGAAGTCCTCCATTATGGTTTATCACAGGATATTGAATATAGTTCCCTGCGCTATACAGTAGGATCTTATTGTTTATCCATTCTATATATAATAGTTTGCATCTGCTAATCCCAAACTCCCAATCTATCCCTCCCCCACCCTTGGCAACCACAAGTCTGTTCTCTATATCTGCGAGTCTGTTTCTGTTTCATAGATAAGTTCATTTGTGTCATATTTTAAATATTTATTTATTTATTTATTTATTTATTTTGGCTGCACCAGGTCTTAGTTGCAGCATGTGAACTCTTAGTTGCGGCATGCATGCAGGATCTAGTTCCCCGACCAGGGATAGAACCCGGGCCCCCTGTATTGGGAGCGTAGAGTCTTACCCACTGGACCACCAGGAAGTCTCATGTGTCATATTTTAGATTCCACATATAAGTGATTTCATATGGTATTTGTCTTTTTCTGACTGACTTCATTTAGTATGATATTCTCTAGGTCCATCAATGTTGCTGTAAATGGCATTATTTCATTATTTTTTATGGCTGAGTAGTATTCCATTGTATATATGTACCACATCTTTTTTTTTTAAGTATTTATTTAGTTAGTTAGTTAGGCTGCTCTGGGTCTTAGCTGCAGCTTGCAGACTCTTAGTTGTGGCACGCAGACTTCTTAGTTGCGGCATGCAGACTTCTTAGTTGCGGCATGTGGACTCTTAGTTGTGGCATGCAACTTAGGGGCTCTAGTTCCCTGACCAGGGATTGAACCTGTGCCCCCTGCATTGGGAGCTCAGAGTCTTACCCACTGGACCCACAGGGAAGTCCCTGTACCACATCTTCTTTATCCATTCATCTGTCAGTAGGCATTTAGGTTGCTTCCATGTCTTGGCTGTTGTAAATAGTGCTGCTGTGAACACTGGGGTGCACGTATCTTTTCAAATTATAGTTTTGTTGGGATATATGCCCAGGAGTGGGACTGCTGGATCATTCTATTTTTAGCTTTTTGAGGAACCTCCATACTGTTCTCCATAGTGACTGCACCAACTTACATTCCCACCAACAGTGTAGAAGGGTTCCCTTTTCTCCACACCCTCTCCAGTATTGTAGACTTTTTAACAATGGCCCTTCTGACTAGTGTGAGGTGGTACCTCACTGCAGTTTTGATTTGCATTTCTCTAATAATTAATTAGTGATGTTGAGCATTTTTTCATGTGCCCGTTGGCCATCTGTATGTTTTCTTTAGATAAATGTCTGTTAGGTCTTCTGCCCATTTTTCTTTTCTTTTTTTTTTTTTCCAGCACCACATGGCATGTGGGATCTTAGTTCCCTGACCAGGGATTGAACCTGTGTCTTCTGCAGTGGAAGTGTGCAGTCCTAACCACTGGACTGCCAGGGAATTCCCATTCTGCCCATGTTTTTCTTTTTTCTTTTTTTTTTTTCACTGTTTTGATATTTTTCTATACATGTATGAATATGTACTTTATATATTTGAGATCACATTATACAGACTACTTTTAAACTTAATTTTCACTTAATAGTTTTCCCATGTAAGACATTTCTAAAAACTTTATAGTATTTCTATCTTTGGTCTGGGACTCATTTTACCAATTTCTATCATTGATTAGTTAGTTATGTTTTCTGGCTTTTCCTATTATAAACAACATTGAAATGAATTGGGTTGTTTGTTTTTTTGTTGTTGAGTTGTATGAGCTGTTTGTATATTTTGGAAATGAAGCCCTTGTCAGTCACATCATTTGCAAATATTTTTCTCCCAGTCCGTAGTTTGCCTTTTCATTTTGTTTATGATTTCCTTTGCTGTACAAAAGCTTGTACATTTGATCAGGTCTCGTTTGTTTATTTTTGCTTTTATTTCTATTGCCTTAGGAGACTGACCTAAGAAAACATTGGTACAATTTATGTCAGAGAATGTTTTGCCTGTGTTCTCTTCTAGGAGATTTATGGTATCATGTCTTTAAGTCTTTAAGCCATTTTGCATTTATTTTTGTGTATGGTATGAGGGTGTGTTCTAACTTCATTGATTTACATATGGCAGTCCAGCTTTCCCAGCACCACTTGCTGAAGAGACTGTCTTTTTTCCATTGTAAATACAGAAGATCTTAATGGTGAAAGTTATACTCGTTTTGTTATACCCACAAAACTACTAATTTATGCATTTATCATGAAGGAAGTTTCAATTCTATCCCTCAAAGACCTAATAAAATCATCTAAAATGGACAAGACTTATGTTCACAAAGGCTTTCAAAAGAGTAGTACGACATCCCCATTCTAATACTTTTTTGCTGTTTGCTTTTTGTGATTTTGTTTTGTTTTCTCCACAATAAAGAGTGCTCTTAAAACTTGGCAGTTAAATTGACTGACTGTGTATGTGTGTGTGTGTGTGTGTGTGTGTGTGTGTGTGTGTGAGTGTGTGTGTTTAAACATTTCATAAGCATGTGCTTAGCACATTTCTTCAAGAGGAAGCAAATCTTTGTCAATGAGAAACTGAAGGCATGATGCCTCCCTGAGTTAATGAAGTCAACCCAGCCTGTCTTTTGTTGCAATGAGAGACCGGAAGTGTAATCCTTTCCCATTATATTAGAGCAGAAGTCACAGTGGGGTGCTACTGAGAAAGAGCTAAGGGGACAGGATCCTGGAGTTTTGAAATTCTTTAGCCAGAGCAGTGCTGCATTGATCAGTTTTGTGATTTATCTGCTCCCCTCAGGAAGATTTTGTTTACGCACAATTTTTTTTTTTTTTTTTTTTTGTGGCTGAAAAATATTTGAACAATAGAACACAGATCTAGTCCCATTTCCTAATTTTACACATGAGGAAACTGAGGCTTGTGGAAGTGAAATGACTTACCACTAAGTTAGAAATAGAGCCAAAAATAGTGCCCAGGATGTGTATTGGTCAGAGGTCGTGGTTGTCCATTATAGAAGCCAATTCTGGATAACTCAAGCAAAGGCTCACAGGGGCTGTCAGAATTCATGAGACTCTGAGAGTTAGACTTGGAAATATCAGCAAGCAAGAGCCCTCTGGAGGGCCAAGAAGCTGGACAGTGTTCACAGAAAGTCCAGAAATTGTTTCATAACCAGGGGAGCCTGTTCAAAATATTGATGCCTCTTCCGCCTTGACTGCAATGGATGGCACCAACCTTTCTTTCTATCATGTCATTTTTTTAAAAATTTATTTTATTTTATTATTATTATTATTTTTTGGCTGTGTTGGGTCTTTGTTGCTCCGCACGGGCTTTCTCTACCTGCGGTGCGGGGGCTACTCTTCGTTGAGGTGAGCAGGCTTCTCATTGTGGTGGCTTCTCTTGTTGCGGAGCACGGGCTCTAGACTCATGGGCTTCATTAGTTGCAGCACGGGGGCTCAGTAGTTGTGGCTCACGGGCTCTAGAGCGCAGGCTCAGTAGTTGTGGTGCACAGACTTAGTTGCTCCGTGGCATGTGGGATCTTCCCAGACCAGGGCTCGAACCCATGTCCGCTGCATTGGCAGGCGGATTCTTAACCACTGTGCCACCAGGGAAGCCCAGTATCATGTCATTTGCTCAAGATTCAGAGTCCTCGGAGAAAGTACCTGGTTAACTGAGCTGAAGCCATGCATTCTTGCTGCAGCTGAACTTGAGCCAGGAGAGGCAGATCTGGCCCCTTGAGTTCCCATAGGAGAGTAGCACCGCAATGACCCATGCACAATCAGGGAGGGAAAATGCCCCAGAAGGAAATTTTGGATACGGTTTAGTGGGAATGGATGTGGGCAGCCCATGGGGCAACCACAGGGAGCCTGGTGGCATACAGCGGATTCTGACCACATAGATAAATTGCGCCAAACAGGAAGTGACACAGCAGGGAGGAAAGGATCCTTGTTGATGTTTAACCTGACTCTGACCTTTCCCAGGGTGAGCCTCTTTCCTGCCGTTACATCCTTGGTACAGTTGGGAAAACTCCACCAACTTATCACCGACATGAAACTAGTTATTTAATAATCCTGTACCCATTGCTGAACAATGGCTCTTTTAGAAAATTATTTCTTAAAATGTAGGTCTACGTCCAAGGTTAGGATAAAGAGCTGGTCGGGTCTTTAGGGAAGTAATGATGGTCTATCAGTCCAGAGAAACAAAACCAGTAGGTTGTGTATATACAGGCAGACCTCAGAGATTTTGAGAGTTCTGTTCTAGACCACCAAAATAAAGTGAATATTGCAATAAAGTGAGTCACATGAATTTTTTGGTTTCCCAGTGCATATAAAAGTTATGTTTGCACTGTACTGTAGTCTATTAAGTGTGCTATAGCATTATGTCTTAAAAAAAGCGATGTAGAGACCTTAGCTTAAAAATACTTTATTAGGGGCTTCCCTGGTGGCGCAGTGGTCAAGAATCCACCTGCCGATGCAGGGGACACGGGTTCGAGCCCTGGCCGGGGAAGATCCCACATGCCACAGAGCAACTAAGCCTGTGTGCCACAACTACTGAGCCCATGCGCTGCAACTACTGAAGCTCATACGCCTAGATCCCGTGCTCTGCAACAAGAGAAGCCACCGCAATGAGAAGCCCGCGCACCACATGAAGAGTAGCTGCCGCTCGCTGCAACTAGAGAAAGCCAGCGCACAGCAACGAAGACCCAACACAGCCAAAAATTTTTTTTTAATAAATAAATAATTAATTAATTTTAAAAAATCTTATTAAAAAATACTTTATTGGGACTTTCCTGGTGGTCCAGTGGTTAAGACTCCGTGCTCTCAACGTGGGGGACCCTGGTTTAATCCCTGGTCAGGCAACTAGAGCCCGCATGCATGCTGCAACTAAAGATCCTGCGTGCCACAACTAAGACCTGGCGCAGCCAAATAAACAGATAAATATTTTTTTAAAAATAAAAATACGTTATTGCTAAAACACGCGAACCATCCTCTGAGCCTTCAGCAAGTCGTAGTCCTTTGTTTGTTTTGTTCTGCTTTTTTACTGAAGTATAGTTGATTTACAATGTTTCAAATGTCTAGCAAAGTGATTCATTTATATGTATACATAAACATATATACATGTGTATATGTATATATTCCAGCGAATTGTAATCTTTTTGCTGGTGGAGGGTCTTGCCTTGATATTGGTGGCTGTAGCAATTTCTTAAAATAAGACAACAATGAAGTTTGCTCTATGGATTGACTCTTCCTTTCATGAACGATTTCTCTGTAACATGAAATACAATTTGATAGCATTTTACCCACCATAGAACTTCTTTCAGAATTGGAGTCAGTCCTCTCAAACCCTGCTGCTGCTTACAAATTTTACATAGTATTCTAAATCCTTTGTTGTCATGTCAACAATCTTCACAGCATCTTCCCAGGAGTAAATTCCATCTCAAGAAATCAGTTTCCTTACACGCAGCTGCAGAGCAGCATACTCATTACTCCTTGTGGAATGCGTTGCTACAAACCTTCAATTTGTAAAAAGTGGCAATATCTGCGAGGCGCCATAAAGTGAAGTACAATAAAACAAGGTATGCTGTATATGGAGAGAGGGATGTACTTTCAGGAACTGGCGCACTTGATTGTGGAGGCTGGTGAGTTCAAAATCTGCAGGGTAGGCGGGAGGCTGGAGACCCAGGGAAGCATTGCAGCTTGAGCCCAATGTGGTCTGCTGGCAGAATTTCCTCTTCTTCTGGAGAAGTTGGTCTTTGTTCTTTCTTTTTTTAAAAAAATTAATTAATTTTATTTTTACTTATTTTTGGCTGTGTTGGGTCATCCTTACTGTGCGCGGGCTTTCTCTAGTAGTGGCGAGCTGGGGCTACTCTTCGTTGCGGAGCGCAGGCTTCTCATTAGGGTGGCTTCTCTTGTTGCGGAGCACGGTCTCTAGGTGCACGGGCTTCAGTAGTTGTGGCTCGCGGGCTCTAGAGCGCAGGCTTAGTAGTTGTGGCGCACGGGCTTTGTTGCTCTGCGGCACATGGGATCTTCCCGGACCAGAGCTCGAACCCGTGTCCCCTGCATTGGCAGGTGGATTCTTAACCAGTGTGCCACGAGGGAAGCCCGAGTTGGTCTTTTTTCTATCAAGGGCTTCAACTGGTTGGATGAGGCCCACCCACATCATGGTCATCTGCTTTATTCGAAGTCTACTACTTTAAATGTTAATCTCTTCCTAAAAATACCTTCACAGAAACATCTAGAATGTTTGACCAATATCTGGGTACCATGACCTAACCAAGTTGACACATGAAATTGACCATCACACATCTCAGAAAAGGAGCTGGGAAGGTTTAAAGGACTTTACAGCCAGCTGTAGGCACAGTTGACCTTGGGCAGCCACTTTCCTCTTTGGGTTTCAGTGTCCTTATTTGTAAGGTGAGGGGCTTGAGTTGGGTGGTCTCTAACGGCTTGGGGGTAAAATAGAAAGGTGAGTATAAACACTGAATTTGTCCCCTCCCAGATTCTCATGGGGAATTTCCAACAGAGTTTTAAATGGTGAGAACTTGCTTCAGACGTGGAGACCAGGTAGAGTGCTATTTATGGGTATCCTACCCAGCCCCCATTCCCTCCTTCCCAGCAGCACCCCAGCTTTTATTCAGGTTCCCATCTTCCCTCACATAGCTGTGTGCTTCCAGAAGAACTGACCTCGGGCTTCCCTGGTGGCGCAATGGTTGAGAATCTGCCCGCCAATGCAGGGGACACGGGTTCGAGCCCTGGTCTGGGCAGATCCCACACGCCGCGGAGCAACTGGGCCCGTGAGCCACAGCTACTGAGCCTGCGCGTCTGGAGCCTGTGCTCCGCAACAAGAGAGGCCGCGATAGTGAGAGGCCCGCGCACTGCGATGAAGAGTGGCCCCCGCTTGCCACAACTAGAGAAAGCCTTCGCACAGAAACAAAGACCCAACACAGCCATAAGTAAATAAATTAAAAAAAAAAAAAAAGAACTGACCTCATGCCCAGCACCAAGAGTTGGCCTGCTTGGCCTGAGAGGACTTTTATCCCCCTGCCATTTATTGGTTCAAGAACCCAGTCAATTAACACACACCGATTCTCTGGACATGGGAACAAGTTCACAAAGGGGTTGGTAACCAGATGGAGCCAATAAGGTGTAAAGAGAAGTTTGCTGTAAGCTTCTGAAAAAGTTACATCCTCCTGCTTGAGAGATACCTACCAGAAGAGGCCATTTGTCTTCCTCTGGATGTGGTCGGGTGAGGCTCAGAATTGTGGCAGCCATCCTGCTACTAGTGCAAGAAGAATCCAACTCAGGAGAATCCCAAAAACCAAAGCTGAAGCCCTGGTTGTATCATATCCAACCACCCCTAGTGATGAACTTTTCCAGTTATGGGACCCAATAAATCCTCTTTTTTTTTTAAGCCAGTTTGAGTGGGGTTTGAGTTACTTGTAACAAACAGAACCCTAACAGACACAACACTATAAAGGATGCCATTGAAATGCTTCTGGACTTGGTGCTAGGCTAATTCTGACAGTGGAGGGTGAGAACAGGCAAACACAGCAGGACCAAAGCCTGCACAGCAGGGCTTTCTCTCCAAGCAGACAGCTGCACCAGGCAGTACCTGCATCCAGTAGGGCTTTCCCCCAAAACAAACAAACGGGGAGACATCACTGTATCTATGAAAAGATGCTGCAAATCCAAAGAAGAGGACCACCCTGGAGAATAAGGAGGAATTCTCCAATTTGAAGTAAGTTTACGCAACATTTTAGAAAATGTATGAAGCGGATGTTATTGTTTAATCTGCTCAGCATCCCTCCCCCACCTCTTTTGACAATTGGCTTCATCCAATGGACACAGGTCTGGGAATGAGACCCAGGCTAGACCAATAAGCCTATCCCCAATATATTTCGTGAAGCCAGAAGAGAGGAATTTTATCGCCTCTTGGGTTACAGAGCTGAAAGGGTATGAATTTGGTGTTACTAGTGTTCATGTTTCTAACCAGAGGGAAAAAATCCAACTGCAGTAGGAGAAAATGAAGCCAGTAAGGCTAAGGAAGGGGAGAGAGAGAGAGAGAGAGCCGGCAGCGTGAAGACCCTGGTTTCACTCCCTCTCTGAGGTCCCTGGAGACATCCTGGTTTCTGAGACTCTGCCTTCGTTCTGTCAGCTTCCCCAGTGTCTTTCCAATAAAGTCCCCATTTCTCTCAAGCCACTTCCAGCTGGGTTTCTGTTTCTTGCATGTGAAAGGGCCCTGGCTCACAGAGCTTCTGCTTCATGTCCTTATCCAGCCAAATTGAAGGGAACATTGGCCAATACAGAGCAAGAAGTCATAAGGAGGGATCCCTCTGAGATCAGGAAACATTTTCACGGAGAAGGAAACAACAAATGCCAAATGAAAAACTTCTTGGGGGCAGAGCTGCCAAAAATTAATTTAGTGAAGAAGACAAACTTAAGAAATTCACCTAGAACTCAGGATACATATGAAAATTACAAAACCAAAAGTGATGTGGAGGGCTTATTCAGGAGATCCAAGGTAGACATATGGGCTAACCGTTCTTTATTCAAAACCCCTGGAGTCAGATGCGCTTCTGGAGTCGGCATTTCGGGGGTTTTAGAGAGGTGACGTAGTGTATCGACGGATAATACATACATCCCTCATGGGGTTTAGGTCAGCACTCTGCAATCAAAAATATTACATTTCTGCAGTAAAACACTGAGGGAAATAAAAAAAGACAATAAATAGTCTCATATCATGCCTGGTCAGGATTTACTGCCAAATAAGTGTTGCCAGCTCCTGAGAAAATTTTTGGTTTTCAGAGAATTTTAAGATTTTGGAATTCTGGCTAAAGGCAACTGTAATAGGAATCTCAAAAAAAGAGCACAGAACTGATAAAATAGGAGAAACATTCAAAGAATCAAGGGGGTGGGTAAACATTCAAGAGCTGAAAATAGTGAAACTGAAGTTCAAAAGGTCAAAGAGTGTGAGGTGAAATTAATTTAAACAAGACCTAAATGCACTCTGGTCATATTTTTAATATGAAAGATAAAGAAAAAAATCTATAAGAATATAGAAAATTCTAATAAATAATTTATTGCATTGATTTAATGACTCTATCCCAAACTTTTTACCCTATACACACTAAATGTCATTTGCTTCAAACACATATATTACATTTATATAAATTGATCATCTACTGGACTACAAGGAAAAGCTCAGTTGTTTCTGAAAAATAACTTGACCAAGGTCGCCCAGCTGGAAGGTGATGGCGGTGGGTATTCAATCCAGAGCTCCACCTCTTTACTTCTAATATCTTAATACTCTCCATGGGCAACAAGGGGGTAGTAATTCATTTCCAGGCACTTGATCACAGAGATAAGTATTAAACTTGAGGATAAAGACTACAACTGGCTAAATGTCCAGAACCATGTAAATATTCAATAAATGTTAGTTGGTTAAATAAATGAGTGAATGAGCTAATAAAAACAGGAAATAAAAGAAGGCTCACCAAGGAATTCTGTATTTTACACGGGATGTACTCAAAAGCACCACTCTTTTTTAGAACACATCTGAGACACGGTTGGGGAGGGCAGCTGTTTCTTTATAAAGCAAGTGATGTAGCCACAGCTGCTATTAGGCACCATTAGAGGAAGCATTAAGACAAGGATGTACATGCGACCGAATTGCAGTAAAACTTCCCTAAGGTGACAGGGATCAACGGGAGATGGGGCCTCGAGAGCCTTAATGGGCTTCACTTATTCTCCCTCAAAACTTTTTAAGCTTCCCCCATGGTGACCAACCCCAGAATAATGCACATTTAATTCAGCTGCTAATGCAGGAAAATCAATAGTTCCGCACCACAGATAGTTTATTACACATAATCTCAAGTTTAACACATAAATAAATAATATACACAAACCATGGCATTTAAAGAGTACAATTTGGGGCTCCTCTTTTTCCCACAAATCAAAATACTTCTTACATCTTACTAAATATTTCACGTTAAAAATAATAAGGATTTTTTAAAAAATCTAGGCTGGAATCACTTGGAAAATTTTTCCTTTAAAATAATCATTATGATGGCTTTTATTTTAATAATATTTTACAAGTTGTTTTCATATACCTCACCATTTTTTTTTTAAATTAATTAATTAATTTATTTTTAGCTGTGTTGGGTCTTCGTTTCTGTGCGAGGGCTTTCTCTAGTTGCGGCGAGCGGGGGCCACTCTTCATTGCGGTGCGTGGGCCTCTCACTATCAGGGCCTCTCTTGCTGCAGAGCACAGGCTCCAGACGCGCAGGCTCAGTAGTTGTGGCTCACGGGCCTAGTTGCTCCGCAGCATGTGGGATCTTCCCAGACCAGGGCTCGAACCCGTGTCCCCTGCATTGGCAGGCAGACTCTCAACCACTGCACCACCAGGGAAGCCCCCTCACCATATTTTGAGCTTCCTCCTCAAATCCTTGTGAGTTAGATGGGACAAGTAAACCTATTTAGCAGATGAAGAAACTTGAGAGGTGAGGAGAAAAGTCCAGCTTATAAGAACTGGGAGTCCAACACCTAGCCAAAGGTATTTTTAGTCCCAACAGGGACTTGGTTCTGTTTGTAGCTAGTGGGGCTGGAAGCAGTCTTACCCTGAATTGTGTCTACCACTGGAATTCGCACATGTCTGGACTTGGTAAATTAGGCTCACCAGAGTCTTAGTTTTCTGGAAGCTTGTTTTGTAGGTTTTTGGAGACCTCAGGTAGAGAGAGTTGAGTTAATCATACCCCTTAATTCATGGCACATCACCATCATCTTCTTCTTCAAGGAATTGCTCTTATTTTGTTCAATTATAGTTTTCCTTTTATGCCCCATCCCCATTCCTTTTATATAAAGTTCAAAACAGGCAAAGCTGTTCTCTAGTTGCCAGGGTTGGGGGGACCACTGGTGTTCCTGAGGTGGTGGTAATGCTTTAGTTTTTTATCTGTGTCATGGTTATATAGAGTTACTCACTTTGCAAAAATTCATTGTGTTATATACTTGTGATTGGTGTGGTTTTCTATATATATATGTTACACTTCAATAAAATTTTACTTTAAAAAATCCTGCTGGCATTTTTAATGGAATTACATAAATTTATAGATTAATTTGGGAGAGAACTGACAACTTAGAATTGCTAAGTCATCTTATCCATGCCTGAAGTTTTCTCTGTGGGATGATTTTTTTTTTTTTTTTAAATATGGTAAACCATTTACATATTGACAAGATGGAAGAGAACCAATTGTGATCGCAAAGCCTCTTTATTGTTATCGGGTTTTTTTGTTTTGTTTTGTTTTGTTTTTAAATTTACTTATTTATTTATTTTTAGCTGTGTTGAGTCTTCGTTTCTGTGCGAGGGCTTTCTCTAGTTTTGGCAAGCGGGGGCCACTCTTCATCGCGGTGCACGTGCCTCTCACTATCGCGGCCTCTCCTGTTGCGGAGCACAGGCTCCAGACGCACAGGCTCAGTAGTTGTGGCTCACGGGCCCAGCTGCTCCGTGGCACGTGGGATCCTCCCAGACCAGGGCTCGAACCCATGTCCCCTGCATTGGCAGGCAGATTCTCAACCACTGCGCCGCCAGGGAAGCCCTCTGTGGGATGATTTTTAACTTCAGATTCTATTTCTTTAACAGATATAGGGCTATTCAGGTTATCTATTTCTTCTTGAGTGAGCTTTGGTGGTTTGTGTCTTTCAAGAAATTTGTCCAGGGAGTTCCCTGGTAGCCTAGTTGTTAGGATCCCTGGCTTTCACCGCCGTGGCCTGGGTTCCGTCCCTGGTAGGAGAACTGAGATCCCCGGAAGCTGTGCAGCGTGGCCAAAAAAAAAAAAAAAAAGAAAAAGAAAAAGAAATTTGTCCATTTCATCTAAGTTGTCAAATTCATTGGCATAAAGTTGAATTACCTTATTATCTCCTTAATATCTATAGAATCTGTAGGGATGTCAGCTCTCTCATCCCTGTTTTCTCACTTCTGTCTTCTCTTTTTTTGCTGATTAGTGTGGCTAAAGGTTTTTCAATTTTATTGATCTTTTCAGAGAACCAGCTTTTGGTTTCATTGATTTTTTTCTATTGTGTTTCTTTTTTCTAGTTTACTGATTTTCACTCTAGTCTTTATTATTTCCTTCTTTTCTGATTACTTTGGGTTTAATTTGCTCTTCTTTTTCTATACCCTTAATGTGGAGGCCAAGAACATTGATATGAGACCAATAGATCATTGGAATAGAATGGAGTCCAGAAACAGACCTGCACATACATGAACAACTGATTTTTTTTTTTTTAATTTTTATGTATTTATTTATTTATTTTTGGCTGTGTTGGGTCTTCGTTTCTGTGCGAGGGCTTTCTCCAGTTGTGGCAAGTGGTGGCCACTCTTCATCGCGGTGCGCGGGCCTCTCGCTGTCGCGGCCTCTCCCGTTGCAGAGCACAGGCTCCAGATGCGCAGGCTCAGTAATTGTGGCTCACGGGCTTAGTTGCTCCGCGGCATGTGGGATCCTCCCAGACCAGGGCTCGAACCCACGTCGCCTGCATTGGCAGGCAGATTCTCAACCACTGCGCCACCAGGGAAGCCCCTGAACAACTGATTTTTAATAAAAGTGAAAAGACAACTCAGTGGGAAAAAGATAGTCTTTTCAAGAAATGGTTCTAGGACAATTTAGATATCCATATGCAAAAAAAAGAATTTTGATTCCTATCTCACAACATATACAAAAATTAACTCAAATGTATCATAGACCTAATGTAAAACCTAAAACACTAACATTTCTAGAAGAAACCATAGGAGAAAAGATTTGTGATCTTGCAGTAGGCAAAGATTTCCTAGCTTCTGTTTGAAAAAGTTGTACATTCTATTTTTATTCTTCTAGGGTTTACTTCTCACACATTAATATGTATACTCACCTCCATTTAACTTCTTAATCTTATCAAGAACGATTTGTTTTCTCCCAAAGAGACGTGTACCAGGTACTTTTCACTAGCTCTGGTCTTTTTTATTTCTGCTCTTGGTATTGTCTGGAGATTGGGTTATGGCTTATTATATTCTTTTTCTTTTTTTTTTTTTTGGTCATCATTTATTCAGCTAGCAAAGAACTTGACTAATTTATTTCCATGCCATATATTTCAAAACATTCTCTGGCTTTATTTTTCTCCTTGCTGGAGAACTCCCTCCAACAATGTCTTCAAATGAGGTCTTTGTGTGGGAAATCTTCTGAGGGTCTCCTAGACCACCTGACACCATCTTCAATTCATTCCTTCACTTAAAAGATAGCTTAGCTTGATATAAAATTCTAGGGTCAAAATTCCTTTCTTTCAACATTTCAGAAACATCTCTCTAGTGTCCTCTTGCATCCTATTGAGGATTCTGACATCAGCCTACTTCTTGTCCCATTAGAGATTATCTGCTTTTCTCTCTGGATAGCTCCATGAAAACGAGACCTCTGTTTTGTTCACAGCTTCATGTTTAATGCCTAGATCAGTTTCCAGCCCAGTCCTTCAGTCAGCAGTTGCTGGATGAACGAATGTTATACCATTCTGCCTCCAGGATTAGTGTTATTGGCAGTTGTGTGCTTACACCGGTGAGCAGGGTAGGCAGGTGTGGTGTGATTTAACAAGAAAGCCACATAGAAGCCTTAACTATTCTTCCAATGTTTATAATGACCAATTGTAATTATGGCCCCCTGGTTCAAAGTCAATGTCACATTCAAGAAGCAGAGGACAAGAATTAATTTAAAAGAAATGTTCTCCCCCTCTCTCCCTCCTCCACAGGGGTTTATTATTCCAGCAACTCCTTCCGCTATGTTCCTTTTCTGTTTATTCTCTGTATCTGCTTCAAGAAAGTTGTCTCTGACCAAAGTCGACAGTGAATAGGAGCTGGGGCCATGGACAAAGGAGGCAAGGAGTTAGGCTGGCAGTTAGAGAATCTGAGGGAGGACTTCTGTAAAAACCCTCTTGTTCATAATTTATATTCCTGAAACTCTACCCTGGCATTAGGTGTCTCCTGAGTATTTCCCTCTAGCTGGAACACTTTCTTCTCAGTCTATTCAACATCTACTTGCCTACAGCTCAGATGTTACCTCCATGGGGCCTGAGATAACAATTAAGAACTCATCTACACATTATATTTGAGTCCCTACCTGCTTGGTAATAAAAATATGTTTCATTTCACCCAGGTGAAAGCATGTAATATTTGGAAGGGACTTCAGGGAAGGTATGATCTGACCCCCAACCAGTGCTGGCAGTTTCTCAGGCCTGCATAGTAGAATCAAACCCCAGACCAATTAGATCAGAATACCTGCAGGTTGGGCTCAGGCATCAGGAATGTGTAAAAGCTTCCCAGCTGAGTGTATGTGCAGCCAGGACTAAGCATCACTGCTCCAGCATCCTGACTAGTGGATACCCAAGAGGCACCATCGTGCCCTGGAATTCAGCACAAAATATAATGACTTTGGGTTTTTAGGTTCAAACCAAAGCTCAGAGATTTTCTAGGTATATGATCATGGACAAATTAATATTTCTGTGCTTCAGTTTCCATATCTATAAAATGGGAATTTGAAAATACACCATCAGATCTAATTGCAGAATATACGTGGACATCCACACTTCCATTAAGTAAATTTGAAGATGCATAGGAAATTGCTTATACAATTTCTTATCTATCTATCTGTCTATCCACCTATCTATCTATCTATCATCTTTACAATCTGTACATATATTGTTTCTGTGATCAAGATTAATGTAATTTGCGGGACTTCCCTGGTGGTCCAGTGGTAAAGAATCCACTTTACAATGCAGGGGACGCAGGGTTCGATCCCTGGTGGGGGAACTAAGATCCCACATGCCGCGGGGCAGCTAAGCGTGCATGCCACAACTACTGAGCTTGCACACCTCAATGAGAGAGCCCACATGCCGCAAACTACAGAGCCCAGGTGCTCTTGAGCCTGTGGGCCACAACTAGAGAGAGAAAACCCGCACTCCACAACTAAAGAGAAGCCCATGCCACAACGAAAAGCCCACACCCTGCAACGAAAGATCCCACGTGCCGCAACAAAGACCCGATGCAGCCAAAAAAAAAAAGAAAATAAATAAATAAATAAAATGTATTCTTGAAAAAAAAAGATTAAAGTAATTTGAAAGCCAAAATTTTTTAAATAAAATAAAATGGAGATAATAAAACACACCATCCTCTTAAGGTGGTTGTGAGGGTTACAGGAGAGAACCAGTATAAAACACTTAGCATAATGCTGGTACATTGCTAGTGGTAGCCAACCTCCAAGATGACCCCAAAAATTCTCACCACCTAGTATTCATCCCTACGTGTAGTCTCTTCCCACAGTGACAATTACAGAAATAACAGAGTGGGATGTCTGAGGCTAGGTTGGAAAAGACATTGCCCCTTCCTCCTTGCTCTCTTTCTCAAATCACTTGCTGTGGTGGAAGCCAGTTACTATATTATGAGGTCGAAACTCAGGTACTCCATGGAGAGGCCCTCAGTGGGGGAACTGAGGCCTCCTGCCAGCAGCCAGGTCAGGGAACCATCTCGAAGCACATCCACCAGCCCCAATTAAGCCTTCAGATTACCGCGGCCCCCGCTGGGATCTTTACAACCTCGGGAGAGATCCCACGCCAGAACCACTCCTCTAAGCCACTCCTAAACTCCTGACTCACATGACATGCATGAATTAACAAATGTTTATCCTTTTAGGCCGCTATGTTTTGGAGTAACTTGTTATGCAGCAATAGATGAGCAAAACACCCAACAAATCTATCGTCATTATTATTATAAAGCACTTCCTAATTTTGAGCTGAAATCCATCTTCTCATAATCTCCACCCTCTCTTCCAGTTCCGTTTTTTTTTTTTTTCAAGCCACATAGAAAGAATATCATCTTTCTTCCTCATGGTCAAAATGTTCAGTGACTGTCTTCATGCCCACAGTTTAATTAATCAGACCTTAGCTGAAGAACAGTCCTTGTGCCAGGCAGTAGGGTTGCAAAGAAGAGTAGGGCAGGGATTCTGCTCAGCCAACATCCCTCCTTGTGAATGAAGGGACTTGGCTCCCAGGTGCAGGAGGAGGAAGTCCCGATTGAGGCATGGCTGGTTCTACTTAGAGAAGTGAGGGAAGGCTTCTCAGAAGAAGTGGCAGGAGCTGAGGCCTAAGGGATGAATAGGAGTTCTCCAGGCAGATGAAGGCGAAGGCTTTCCAAGCAGAAGTTACAGGCAGCAGACCCCACACCTTCACCCCTCCACCTAAGCCCTTTCTCCTCCAGGGCGCTCATCTCCTGCTCTTGTCCAACTTTTGGCGCAGTTTTGAGTCCCTCCACTGCCCCATCCCCACTCCCGATCTGAGTAATTCCACTCAGGACACACCCTTTCCTCTCACATGATGGGGCATCCAGACAGAGCCAAACCTCCTCCAGGGTGGTCTGACCAGTGTGGAGTAAATTCAGCCATTCCCTTTCTTTTTCTGGAAGTTCCACTGGGTCCAGAGCTGCCTGAGGTTTTCCTGGCACCCACATCCTCCTGCTGACTCATGATGGGCCTACAGGCGTCTGGACTGCTAAGTCCCTTTTCACACGTGCTCCTGTTAAACCACATCTCACTCAGCTTTGTACTTCTGCTGTCGTCTTGTTTTTACAATTTTTCCTGGGTATTTTGAAGTTTGATAATTTGATCTATGCAAACTGCTAATCTCAGCTCCTGGTTGGCAGGGGCCACATTGAAGCAAACTGGACCACAAAAACTCACTTTAGAACACGCCCTGGAAACAGAAACCTTCTGTCATTCTAAGGCCATTGTGGTTAGGGGTGATTCAGACTGACTGCAACTCCAACCAGCTTCAAAGATCTCACCGGATAAGAGGCTGTCTTGGATTTGGAGATGCCTTCGATGAGGGAAAGGCCATGGGGGGGTGGGGTATGGGCTGTGATGCTTTACAGAAGGAAGGGAATTGGAAGGGGATGTTTGTCTGGTTCCCCACGGTTCCCACCTTCCCCAGTCAGGGAGAATCGGGCCATTGTCTAGGTGGAACGCTTGGCTTGTTTATCTTCTTAGGCCCAGTTTGGTACAAGGTTTTCACTCAGTTTTTCTTCTGCCCAAAAAACAACCACAGGAAGGGGCTGACCTGCCTTTGGCAAGTGGCCAATCCATGTTCTCCTTCTCCATTTCTCTGCCTCTTTCCTCTATCACCGGCTTCTAAGAGAAAATAAGAAGAGCAAGCTTCCCCTTTTGTCCCATCAAGGCAACATTTAATCATTCATTCATTCAACTAGTGTTTATTGAGTACCTACTATGTGCCAGGCATTGTTCTGGGTGCTGGCAATCCTAACGTGAAAGACACAGCCCCTGGCATCAAAAGGTCACAGTTCTGGAAGGAATCTCAGTAGTGTTAGAGGCAAACCAGAGGAGGTGAGAGCACATGGTAGAAGCATTTGAGCCAGCTTGGGAGGAATTAGAAAAGTCTTCCAGGAGAGGAGACACATAAGCTGATCTTTTTTTTTTTTAACTTTTTATTTTATATTGGAGTATAGCCAATTGACAATGTTGTGATAGTTTCAGGTGCACAGCAAAGGGACTCAGCCATACATATACATGTATCCATTCTCCCCCAAACTCCCCTCCTATCCAGGCTGACATAGGCTGATCTTAAAGGTAGAGTTAAAGTTAGCCATGGAGAATAATCATTATTATCATAGCTTTTGTTAAGCATCTTCTCTGTGCCAAGCACTGTGTTAAAATCTTTACCTATATATTATTTTATGTTAATCCTTGCAACACCACTAAGAGGTTGCTACTGTAATTATTCCAGCTTTATGAATGAGGAAAGTGAGGTTTAGAAAGGTCAATTTGCTCACGGTTTTACAAAGAATAAATAGCAGAAGTGAGATTTAGACTCAGATTTCTCTGACTCTGGAGCTCATTCTTTAACCCAGGGCTGCTGTGTATAGCTGTGCATGTTGTACACTGCACAACTCCAGGGATGGCCCTGCTCTTAATGATGCATTATGCATGGGAAGGATATACAGGCAGAAGAATCTTCCTTTACAGAAATAGAGAAAGCAACCTAGATTTGGGAAACTGGCTCTGCAATGTGGCCGTGTCAGGGGCTAAGGAACTCCTTGAAGATGGGCAGCTCCTTTGCACCTCCTGTGATTGCTATTGGAACTAGCTATTAGCATCTTGAGAGAGCTCCTGGGGCCTTGTATATGGTGAGGGACCCAATTCTTGTATATGGTGAGGGACCCAATTCTTCCTTCTCACAGAGCAGTGGAACTCTCTGCCAGAGGTGACGTGAATGCGCCTAGTTCCCTTCTGAGCTGTTGGCCACACAAACTTTCCAGTTCATAGGCTGCATGTGGTCCCAGGTTCATGAATTTCAAAACACCAGATGGAGGCGTTTGAATCTTTCTGCTGTGCTGTAATATTTTCAATAAACCTTGGACAACCATAATGACAACAACAACAAAAACTTTATTTACAAAAACAGACAGCTGGCCTGCAGTCTGTAATTCACCAATTTGATTTTTTTAAATATTGCATTGAAATATCATTTCCCTTGAGTACTGAGTTTTCCAGTGTCCCTTTCACTCACCTCATCCTAGCCCCTGCCCTGCTTAAGAGCACATGTGTCCCTTGACTGGATCCTAGTTCAGACAAACCAGCGTCTATAAAACTTCGGGGGAATAAACCAAAAAAAAAAAAAAAGGTATAAGATGATATTGGGGAATATTGTTACTCTTTAGGTGATAATGGTATTGTAGTTATGTAGAAGATGTCCTTATATTTTGGAGATGGCTTTGGCAAAAAGTACACTATATATATATATACACACACACACACATATATATATACATACATATGTGTATATATATAAAAATAGAACAACAGGGCTTCCCTGGTGGCGCAGTGGTTGAGAGTCTGCCTGCCAATGCAGGGGACACGGGTTCGAGCCCTGGTCTGGGAAGATCCCACATGCTGTGGAGCAGCTGGGCCCGTGAGCCACAACTACTGAGCCTGCGCGTCTGGAGCCTGTGCTCCGCAACAAGAGAGGCCGCGATAGTGAGAGGCCCGCGCACCACGATGAAGAGTGGCCCCCACTTGCCGCAACTAGAGAAAGCCCTCGCACAGAAACAAAGACCCAACACAGCCTAAATAAATTAATTAATTAACATTTTAAACAAATGGAGTATCATTAATAATAACTAAGTATTAAAAAAAAAAAATAGAACAACAATTGGATTTTGGTGGTAGGTATATGGATGTTCATTGTACTCTTCTTCCAATTTTTCAATATGTTTGACACCTTTCATGATAAGTGGCTTTTACAAAATCTCATATAAGCCAAACTTTTACAATAATATAATAGACTGAAGACTGCCTGGAGGAGGAGGATTGCCCCATGTTGGGGAGGGGGACAGAGACACCTCACTTGCTCTGAAACTAACCCAACCCTACTCCTTTCAGTGCCTCCCCACCCACCTTACCTGCTGCCTGTCCTTGCTCCAGACCCATGAGGAATGGGGGGCAATGGCACAATAAATTTTCAACTTAGGTTCAAATACAGAATTTCAAATGAGGGCATTTCTAATTAATAAATATCATTTTGCCCACTTCTGTGTTGTCTTCTTTCTCCTGGTATTTCCCAGGAGTGTGCAGTGTGAAACAGGCGGGCCTCACATCAGACCCAGGAAAGAAAGGAAAACGTGATCCGTTTTATTACATAAGGCAGAGGTTGTCACAGGTGGGCCTCTGACCAGCAGCATTAGCATCACCTGGGACCTTGTCACAACCCCTGGCTTCCTACCTCAGACCTGCCAAAGCTGAAGCTGTGCTGCGGCCTGGCAATCTGTTTTAACTCCTCCAGGTAATTCTGATACATTCTCAAGTTTGAAAACTACTAATACAAAGACATGCAAACATGCTTATGAATAGACTTCTTAAATTTGGTTCTCAGTAGACTTAATAGATTTTTTGTTTGGTTTTTTTTTTCTTTTTTAATAAATTTATTTATTTATTTATTTATGGCTGTGTTGGGTCTTCGTTTCTGCGCGAGGGCTTTCTCTAGTTGCGGCAAGCGGGGGCCACTCTTCATCGCGGTGCGCGGGCCTCTCACTATCGCGGCCTCTCTTGTTGTGGAGCACAGGCTCCAGACGCGCAGGCTCAGTAATTGTGGCTCACGGGCCTAGTTGCTCCGCAGCATGTGGGATCTTCCCAGACCAGGGCTCGAACCCGTGTCCCCTGCATTGGCAGGCAGATTCTCAACCACTGCGCCACCAGGGAAGCCCTGTTTGTTTGGTTTTTGATTTTTGGTTTTTTGTTTTGTTTTGGTTTGGTTTTGGCCACACCATGTGTCCTGCGGGATTCCAGTTCCCCAACCAGGGACTGAACCCGCACCCTCGGCAGTAAAAGCGCGGAGTCCCAACCACTGGACCACCAGGGAATTCCCCATATATACTCTGTTCTGTTCCACGGTGATGGATATCCATTATAAACAGGTCTAGAGTGACATTCACCTGTGTATAATTCTGACGAGGAGGTTCCATTACAGTGTGCTCAGAACCTGTAGCAAGTGTTTTAGAAAAGTGCCCGTGTCACTTTCAGGAGCCAGTCTCTGGGCACATGAACCCAAGACGGTGTTGCCAAGTCTGTGGTGTCTTTGGACCTTGAGTGTCTTTTTAAGCTTGGTCATATATTTCAGAGAGTCGGGACAGCTGTAATGTAGGTGTCTTATTACAGCCATTTTCAAGTTTTTCTGAGGCCTCAAACGATTTTATTAAAAAAAGAAACAAAGACAGTCAGTCCGATGAGGGTGTTGGGAACAGGCTCTGGGGAGGGGGTGATGTCCTTTTTCATCACATAGGGCTGCTAGTCGGCCCCTACTTCTACATCCAGATCCATGCCGGGAAGCCTATGACAGCCAGGGTCCTCTCTTCCTCCCCGACCCCCAGACCGCTACGGCCTCCATTTGGCCTCAAAACATGGAGCTACCACTGTTCCCAGACACAGCTGGCCCAGCTGCACTGACATCACCCCTTTGGGCCTTCCCATGATTTAGGCATAAGGTAAACACAGATGTGGCAGGTGAGCAGCAGGAAGGCCAGGTGCACCGAGATTTCATAGAGGCAGGAAGTGTCCATGCTGTGCGATATTACGATGATAGTTTACCTAACAACAATCAAGAGGCAATTCTTACCACTGGCTCTGGACACCCCACCCCGAAGCCCCACCCAGGTGGGAATGGTCCTCTTCAACTTAAAGCCTGGGCAGCTTCATGAATGGGCTCCTTTAATCAGGTGCAAGAGGCTGCAGGCTCCTGATTAGGCAGCATTCCCATGTCAGTCAGAGAATATCACCTTCTAAAACCAAAGTGAATTTTGAATCATGTGTATAGCGTACGCTAATGGTGACATATAAATGTGTTTCTGACATTTCTCTAATATCAGCAAGTGGGGACTTCCCTGGCGGTCCAGTGGTTAAGGTTCCGTGCTTCCACTGCAGGCGGCACAGGTTCAATCCCTGGTTGGGATACTAAGATCCCGCATGCTGCACAGCGCGGCCAAAAAAAGGAAAAAAAGATAATATCAGCAAGGGGACTAAAATATAACATAAATTGTGATTCAGTCGTTGCAGTGGGTCTGAGTTAATTCACCCATGGTGTGGAGGGCATTTGCCAATGTTTGTGACTGTCTATCATCCAAGCCCTCCCTCTGTTTGGGGGAACTTCCCAGTGCATGAGTCAAAGTAAGCCTCATGCCCCCCAGGGAAGTAGAAAGGTCTAGAGACTAATCTCTTCCTCCACGTGCTCTTCGAATAAGGGCAAATGACCTAGGATAGCCAATCAGATGCTCTCACCCTAAACTTTAAATTGTGAATAAACGAAGCAAAGATGAATGGAAAGTTAGGATACATGTGCGTTGGAAGGACTGGTCTGAGGCATTCTGGTTGGATTGTTCCTGCTAAAAGATGAGTATCCTGTATTCTGCTCCTTAGGCCCTGTCCCTACCTCAATTTTTGTCTAGTCTCCAGCTTCTTGTAAGTTCTTTGTAGCCCTGCAATCTCTTTTCTGTTTACAATAACCAGAGTTGTTTTCTGCTGCTCACAACCAAGAATTGACTATACACACTTTTTTTTTTTAAAGTAAGAGTTTTTCTTTCATTTATTTATTTATTTATTTATTTATTTATTTATTTATTTATTTATTTATTTATGGCTGTGTTGGGTCTTCGTTTCTGTGCGAGGGCTTTCTCTAGTTGTGGCAAGTGGGGGCCACTCTTCATCGCGGTGCACAGGCATCTCACTATTGCGGCCTCTCTTGTTGTGGAGCACAGGCTCCAGACGCGCAGGCTCAGTAATTGTGGCTCACGGGCCTAGTTGCTCCACGGCATGTGGGATCTTCCCAGACCAGGGCTCGAACCCGTGTCCCCTGCATTGGCAGGCAGATTCTCAACCACTGCGCCACCAGGGAAGCCCTGCACACATGTTTTGAATGCACAGTCCCAAGTCCATTTCCAGGTGTTGTAGGGATACCGAGATGACTACAGGCTGGAACGTGCTGCAAGCGGTGAATGAGAACACAGGCTCTGTCTATATGACACAGGCTTGAGTTCCAGTCTTGGCTCTGTTGCTTACTAGTTGGGTCATCTTCCACATGGGTTCCTTATCTTCTCCTGGCATCATTTCTTCATCTATAAAATGAGGCTGCGGCTCACAAGGTTGCTATGAGGATTAAATAAAATAAGAGTGGTAAAGGGCTCAGCATAGTGCCTGGTATGGAAAAGTACATGATAAATGTTGGCTCTGATGATGATCTTTTTTTTTTTGGCATGGGGTGGGGGTGGGGATGATGATGATTCTTTTTTTTTGTTTGTTTAATTAATTAATTAATTAATTTTTATTTTTGGCTCCGTTGGGTCTTCATTGCTGCGCGCGGGCTTTCTCTAGTTGGGGCTACTCTTCATTGCGGTACGTGGGCTTCTCATTGCGGTGGCTTCTCTTGTTGCGGAGCACGGGCTCTAGGCGCGCGGGCTTCAGTAGTTGTGGCTCGCGGGCTCTAGAGCGCAGGCTCAGTAGTTGTGGTGCACGGGCTTAGTTGCTCCGTGGCATGTGGGAATCTTCCCAGACCAGGGATAGAACCTGTGTTCCCTGCATTGGCAGGCGGATTCTTAACCACTGCGCCACCAGCGAAGTCCCGATGATGATTCTTAACTTCAAGGAATTTGTAGTCTTGAGTCTGGCTCATAGTCACTAGTTCTTCCCAAACTTCCACGGTAGAGATACAGGGACAGATACTGTCACGACAAAACGTAATTATCTGCATGGGGTCTAGAAAATAGAGAGGCGTAAGTGCATTGGTCAGTCATTTAACCAATAAGATTCAGAGATAGTTATTCAGGTCTTTATTGAGCTCCTATTATGTGCCATGGCCTTCACTAAGCATGGCTTCAATGGAGGAATAAAGCTACATTTGGAAAAAACACACACTCTTTAAGAGAGCCAGGTTAATTCTCCAGCCTAGAAGAAGTAAATTCCTCTCAAAACCATCCTCTTTCAAATGCACTTCGGAATATTAACTAGTTTACTTTTCCAGGGACTTTAAGGCCAGGAAGTAGATATCCTGTAAGTCTGGTTATTGTGAATCATTTCCCAGATTCTGGGCTTCCATGAAAAATTAAGTTTCTAAACTTGCAAAGAGGAAAGCCCTGATCCACCACTGACATTTGACCCCACTAAGAAGCAGACAGCCTGTGTGACCTACTCTGTGCAGAGACATGCACAACCCAAATATTTTTTGAGCATGTCCTGTATGCCAGCCACTGGGTGAGGCACACAGGAAATACAACAGCAAATCAAAGAGGGTGGCCCCTGTTCTCTTGGTGCTTTCTCTGTGGTGGGGAAGGGAGATATTCACCAAAGAATTACATAAATAGTCATGCCATGGCAAATTGTGATAAGTTCTCTGTAGGAAAAATGTAGGGACCTATGAGGTCATGTGATAGGGGGCACTGATCAAGCCTAGATGTTGGGGAAGGTTTTAATGGGTAAGATCTCATTTGAGCTATGATCTTAAGGATGTGTAGTGGTCAAAGTGAGAAAGGAAGGAAGGAGCAGTTTAGGCAGAAAGAACCACAGATGAAGGTCCTGCAATGGGAGGGAGCAAGGCCTCGGTATCTACCTCCTGAGTGGTTGGGGAAACATATGAGAAAATACCTGTAGTCTTCAATAAATATGAGCTGATTGAATAAAATAATAATGTATAATAAAAACTAACAATTATTAAGCCCTTAATATATTGTAGGAACTTTTAAAATGTATTAATAAGGTTAATTAACACTAGCTGCTATAGCACAGAAGTCGCAAATCTCTGTGGTTTAGCACAACAAAGATTCATTTCTTCCTCAGCTCACAGTGGGTTGGGCAGCTCTCCTGGGCAATCTCCTCCAAGTGGTGACTCAGGGATCCAGGCTCCTTCCATCTTATAGCTCTATAACCTCCCAGGGCAGCCTTAAAATTCTTCCTTAGATCTTTTCTATACAACCACCCAACTAGTGAAGAAAAAGAGTATGGAAGATTGTGTGAGGTGTTTTGGGGCCAGGTTTGTAAGTGGCATACATCACACCTGCCCTCATTCAACTGGCTAGAACCCTGTCCTAATCTGGCTGTCATGGAGGCCAGGAAATGCAGTTGCCTGTGTGCAGTGTGACTGCAAAATCTGCTCTCTTGACCATACATAATACTTGCTGATAAATCTTTATCAAGAGGCAGACTGAAGTGCTTGTTTGTACACTGTACTATTCTGGATGAAGCACTAACAGAATTAGATAGAGATGGTTACCTGATTTGGGAGTTTACAGTCAAAAAGCCAGCTCTGGCCCGGAAACTTACAAATAAGGCACATTCTATTGAAGAAAACTGTTAAACCCAGGCAGAGATTGTCAATTGCCGGGGAAGGAAGATGGGACCAGGGAAGAGATTTCAAATCTCTGTGGATGCTTGTGTACTTTGAATAAGAATATTCTAAGATGACCATTGTTTTAATGTTTTTTAGTTATGATCCATTTATTTTGAAATTTTGAATACAGTTGGGGTGGGGTGTGGAAGGAGATATTTATATTGTTCTAAGGGGATTAAAAGAAGGTTGAGAAGCTGCCTAAGGATAGGAGTAATTTACAAGGGGCTGAATTTATGTGGGAAAGAAATAAAGGAACAGGCACGATTCCTTCCCTTCCTTCTTCTCCCAAGCTGACCACATTTTACATGTTCTAAACTGATGAAAATTTCCTATCCAGTCTAGACTTTGGCCTCTGGAGGGACAAGATTAGGGAAAGAGAAGACCAGGAATGAAGAATTGGAGGGATAGAAAGAGAGGAGGCTCTTACATAACAGAAAGTTGCTTAAGAACATAGGGAAGGAGAAGAAGCCGTCAAAAGCCAAATGGAGTACTTACAAACGGTACCCAGACTACGTTTAGGTGTTAGAAAGTGTTCCTGGGTGGTTGGAGAGCCCAAAGGACTGAGTATCAAAGAAGGGAGAAATAGCTTGGTGATTCGAGGAGTGTGACGTTACTCTAGACAGGACTTCAAGATCTGAGGTGGTGAGAGTGGTTGATGGATAACAAAAGTAAATAAGGTACATTGAGGGCTGCTACTCACACAGACTGTGACATGCAGTTTACCTGCTTTTACTTTACTATTTTATTTTACTTTTATTTTATTTTATTTTACCTGCTTTTAATCATCACAAGAGTCCTGTGGAACATGCACCCCTGTTGGTCCCATCTGCCAAAGGTCACATGGCTGGCAAGTGGCCAAGCTGGGACTGGAACTGTCCTCTGGCTCCAGAGTCCAGGCTAGAGTGGATGTGCCTGGGTTGCATGGAGGCTTAATTAAATGCTGGTGTTTATACAGTGGAAACACACACACAGCACAGTCAGTTAATTACTTCTAACAGTCTGGGCATTAAATACTTTCTCCTTTACCTTTCCTCCAGGCTCCCACTTAGAGAATCTTTGCATCCTGAAGGACAATCTACTTGTTTCCACTTGGACAGCTTGATGAGGAAGAGAACGAACTCCTGGAAAGCTCATACTCACAGCCAAGGAGAGCCAAGTGAAAAGTTGGTTCCATTTTCCCCAGAGAGTAGCAGTTCATTTAATTCCAGCAATAAACTGGCTCCAGGGAGAAAGGACTGTTTAAAGGTCTGTGTCAATTACACAGTGATTATGAAATTCATGATATGACTAATCCAGTGGCTGAACCTGTGATTATCTGACATAATCCAAGAATATAAGTGTAACACACTCTTTTCCTCCCATTAAAGAGAAGTCAGTTAGTGCTACATTCCAGATGACTTCTCTCCTTTCCTATCTCTTCTCTCTATGAAAGAGTAAATGTTTATCAAATGGTTTCTGAATTAAACTCAGTGTCCTGGAAGCTATAAGGGCTATTTTTCTTGGATGGCTCAAAGTCTGGGAACTCCAGTATGTTGATTTATATAATTTGAAGTACCATAAATGCCTTTGACCTTGAAGACTTCCTTTTAATGATTTGCATATCCTTGCCAATGATTAGACTACAGGCCATCATGACAAGCCTGTAACTTCCTGGAGAACTCCTTCTTTATTTATTTTTGGACATTTTATAATTTTTTTTTCTCTTAATGCTTTGTAAATAGTAACTAAAACCCATTTGTAACAAGCACCTATAAACGTACCGGCTTTTAAAATCAGGAGGTAAAAAATTATTGCCCAAGCTCTGAGGTCATTGATTGTTTTTGGAGAGAAGTCTATGACAATCTCTGAAAGCCTGCCACCTCTCAGACCCTTTCAGAGAAAAATGTTTGTGGTTCCTATGCACTGGGGGCTATGTTTTGGGTCCTGTGGCCACGCTTCCTTGGCCAAAGCTGATTGGACCAAGGATTGGCACGTGATTCAAAAGTTGTCCTTTATAGGCTAGACAGCAGCCAATGAGATGTCCTGATACAAGAGCTTGGCAGAAAAGGAGGAACTTCTGCAGGATGGTGTCTGGCTGACTCGGACTGTGAGACGTGCTGAGGTAATTAGTAAGAAAAAAGAGGAAGGAGAGACAGTCATGATATCGGTGGAAGTCTAGAGTCGCAAGCAAAAGACACCTGTTGTTGAGAGGCCAGCATGATAACCAGGTATCTGTGTTGTATCCCAAATGCCAGTTGGTTTTCTTATCTCCTATTCTCTCACTTCTCCATGTAACTTTATAGTAAGCCCCCAGACTGAGGAAACATGATTAGAACTCTGTTTCTGGCCCCCACCCCGTATGTCCATATCCTGACACCCAGCACCTGTGAATGTTACTTTATAGGGCAAAAGGGACTTTGAAGATGCGATGAAAGATCTTGAGATGGACAAACTGTCCTGGATTTTCCGGTTGGGCTCGGTGTAATCCCAAGTGTCCACATAAGAAGGAAGCAGGAGGGTCGGAGTCAGTAGTAGGGGTTGTGACCATGGAAACAAGAGGTTGAAGTGATGTGAGGAAGGGGCCAGGAGGCAAAGAATGCAGGCACCCTGGAAAAGCTGAAAAAAGCAAGGAAGCATATTCTCTCCTGAAAGTTCCAGAAGGAGCCAGTCCTCAGGACATTTGGCTAAATCCCAGTGAAACTGACTTCAGACTTCTGATGTCCAGAACTATAAGATAATATCAATAAATCTGTGTTGTTTTAAGTCACCAAGTTTGTGACAATTTATTACAGCAGCAATAGGAAACAAATACACCACCTGACTGACTAAGCCAGGGATCCAGCATTTTTGTGCTTTTTTTGAGAAAGACATAAAACAAGTAACTTAAGCACTTGGCAGTTTTGCCTATTAGTTCAGTATTGTGGGACGTTCCCTGATCTGCTCCGAAGAGGTCATTTCATTTTGCCAGGAGGATATAAAGGGAAAAAATGGGAAATTAGGTATTAAATGACAAGAGAATTGTCAGCGTGGCCACAGTCACTCAGAGAAGATGCCCTTACGAGCAGTATTTGTAGGGGGAAAGAATTTTACGTTATGCTTTTAAGACAACAAGATCAAAAACAGATGAGAAGCCCAGTAAAACTGAAACCACACTTCACCCAGGACTATACCCATCACACTGTCATTTTTCATTAATTCAGAATCTGTCTGGAGATAGATCTCAGTGCCCTTGTTAATGTCTTCTTTCAAGGCATTCTCATCATTGTAATTGGGTGCCATCCTAGAGGGGAGGACGTTAATGACCATATGCAACACACTGAGCCAAGTACGAATACACATTAACTAGCTTTCCAGGACTCCTTTCTGCTCTCCCGTTATAATTTATGGAGAACACTCAGCCAGTTAGGTTCACCTGTCATCCTCCATAAAGACCCAAACGAGAATTCTCTTCTGGAAAGCTTCAAGTTTAATCAGTTCCTTCTGCTAGTTGTTCACAAAAGGCTTTCTGCTGCTGAAGAAAATTAAGCCTTAAAAACAACAACAACAAAACAAGTTTCCATACATGTGGTATCTTTTAGGATGAATGCATTTTGAAGGCAAGGACAAGGTTTTTTATACATGCTGTTCTTGATCCCTTTAGGAGACAATATACTTAATAAAGAAAACTTTCTGACAGTGGTCATTAGGATTATTCTGATAATTACTG
The DNA here is from genome assembly GCF_965194805.1 of Balaenoptera borealis. NCBI lineage: Eukaryota > Metazoa > Chordata > Mammalia > Artiodactyla > Balaenopteridae > Balaenoptera > Balaenoptera borealis. Next base: position 44,300,681 of record NC_138879.1, on the reverse strand, counting down.
TATTTATTATTCTGATAATTACTGTACTGATCGTTTGATAACTTACTGTGTCCTTAGTTGCAGGCAACAGAATCCACTCTAGCTTGTTTTAACAGAACAGGATTGGAGCAGAGTACTAGGTAGATTAGAGGATTTCCAGCAGTGCCAGGGAAACAGACTAGGATACCACACACAGCCAGAACAGTCCCAGGAGAAATGCCCAGCCATAAACAGGACTGTTCTCATGGAAACCCCATTGTGGCTGCTCACCACTCAATACCTGTGATACTAGGGGTTGGACACTGGAACTTTTTTTTTTTTTTTGGCCGCGCGGCATGCAGTATCTTAGTTCCCTGAACCAGGGATCCAACCCAAGCCCCCTGCAGTGGAAGCACGGAATCTTAACCACTGGACCGCCAGGGAAGTCCTGGACACTGGAACTTTTACCAAAGCTTCTCCACCGTCGTGCTTGCAAAAAGATGGATCCCACCCATGTGCAACTGCCACTCCATTTGAATCACTTTCACCTTCCGGGGTCACACGTGCATCTACTTAGCAGAACCTGGGTCATATGCAGAACCCTAATTACAAAAGAGTTCAGGTGCTGTGAGTATTAGAAAGGGTCAGAGTGGATGTTGCACAAGCCAATCCATGGAATCTGTCACAATGACCATATCTACTTCAGGTGATTTGTGTGACAGAATGGTGGTAATCATGAGGGTCACAATAAAAATAATAGCTAGCATTTTCTGGAGTGCTTTCTGTGTGTCCAGCACTGTGGTAAATATTTTATGTACATTATCTCATTTAATCCTCAAAGAAAAGCTATGAGGTTGGTACTATTTGTACCCTTGCATTAGAAGTGAAGACATAGAAGCACAAAGAGTTAATGAACTTGCCCCAAGTCTTGCAGTCAGTAGAGTCAAGATTCAAACTCAGGTCTGTCTAAAACGAGTCTGTGCTTTCAGCTAGTGTAGTGATGATGCTTTATTTTTTACCATTTTTTTTAGTCCATCTGTGAGGGCCAGCTTGACTAGCTAATCTGTGTTTCCTAAGTTTCTAGAAGACTTTTGCAAACACTGGGACTCTGATACTTGTGTTACTGGAAAAAAATATTAGATCTTCTGAGTGTGAAATCCAAAGAAGGGGTACATCTGACCAGTCCTGGATTATATCACCTTTGTGTCAGATCTAAGGTGACCAGCCAATGATAAGAGATGCACTAAATGGAAAAAGTCAGCTAAACAAATTGACCTTTGAAGAGGATGGAAAAAGCATGACAATTCTATATCCTGTACAACCTATATAGGTTGCTTTATTTAAAGTGGGGGGAACCCTTAAAAAGACTAACCTTAACTCTAGGCAAAACTTAAATGATTTTCTTCTCTTTCTTCATTTTGAAAGCCAGAGCCAGCCAGACAAGACAGGGCGTATACTGTTGCACAAAATCCTGCTGTAGTTTGAGCCTCCAGGCTGAGGAACAAATGCAATTAACATTCCAAGGTGTGAATTATTTCCTCACCATATGAAGCCCTGAAGCATCTTATTGTGATTACAAAGGCTAGACTAACTGCAACTTTCTTAAGGTAAAGTGTACACAGTAAAGATATACAGAAAAGTTCTTAAAAGTTATAAACCCAAACATTGCATAGTGCTTAGAACCCGTTTAATCACAGAACAGGAGACAGTTTCTAAAGAGCTTGCGGTTCAGTGCCTTCCCACCTCTTGTTTCTAAGTTAAAACAGAACAAAACAAAAAACTAAGACTCAAACCAACTCCACTGGAATCATCCTTTAATCTCATTCTAAACTTGTGTCATCCTGTTGAATAGAGGCCCACAGGGAACAGGGCCCAGCAAATCCCTGGACCTCCTGGTCTCTGGTAAAGACACGGTTCCTCCCCTGAACTGGCTTCCTTAAAGCTAAGGTATTTTCTCTTTTGCACACAGAGCAGTATTTTCCAAAATGTACTGTGGAAATCACTGGAGGGGTCAGGGGGTGTGTACATACATGAACTTTAAGTGGTTTATGAACAAGTATTTTTTAATTTTCACATGTTTTAGTTTAAATGTATATTGAGAAAAATATATAACATCAAATATGAAATTCATGGATATGATTGCTTATAACACGGCTAAGAGTTTAAAAAAAGGAGAGACTTCCCTGGTGGCACAGTGGTTAAGAATCCGCCTGCCAATGCAGGGGATACGGGTTCGAGCCCTGGTCTGGGAAGATCCCACATGCCGCAAAGCAACTAAGCCCTTGCGCCACGACTGCTGAGCCTGCGCTCTAGAGCCTGCAAGCCACAACTACTGAGCCCGGGCGCCTAGAGCCCGTGCTCCACAGCAAGAGAAGCCACCGCAATGAGAAGCCCGCGCACCGCAAAGAAGAGCAGCCCCTGCTTGCAGCAACGAAGACCCAAAGCAGCCAAAAATAAATAAGTAAATAAATAAATAAAAAATTAAAAAAGGAGGAATCACTGCAAGAAGTACATATATTAACCAAGTAGTTGTTAAATAAACCAATCAAATGCTACTTTAGTCAGCAAAACTGCAAATTGCTCAGGTGATAGAAATGTGGGAAACTGTCAAAGGGGAGGGTGACTGGATTCCGGCACCTAGTCTGTTATGTCCAGCTGGGGAGACCTTGTTTTAATTTTAATTTTTTAACACAATGTAAAAATATACTCCATTTGCAGTTATTACAAGATATTGGCTATATTTGCCTTGTTGTACAACACATCCTCGTAGCCTATCTTACACCCGGTAGTTTGTACCTCCCACTCCCCCACCCAGCTGGGGAGATCGTGAGCAAGTCACTTCCTCTGGTAAACTTCAGGTTGTAAAATAAGAGGGGATATTAGGGGAAATGTTGGAAAGTGGGGCTGTTCTTGTTCCAGGAGCCCAGGGCTCCCCAAGGTGTCTGAGGGGCTGGCTGAGGAAGAAGGATGAGGCCAGCTCTCTAGGCTCCAGCCCCCAGAGCAGCTTTCATTAGTTTTACTTATCAGGCTTCTAATAGAAATTGGTTTGAAAACAGGGTTTCACTGATTTTAAAAAAGTCTGAAAGTGTTCCTCTCAGCCTGAAAATATAACATTTTTATATTTTGCTTTTATAAACCATAACTAACCAAAAAGCTAATGATATTTAAATAAGCTCAACAAGAGTGAGGCTTGTTTCAGGAATTTTGGCCGAATAATAACAGATAACATGTTTTGATCACATAGTATATACCAGGCACTGTGCTATAGATTTTGTTTTGTTTTGACAAAACAAAATTGAAAACAAAACCAAACCACCACCATGAGGTAGGTTGTATAATTAACTCCATTTTATAGATGAGAACGCTGAGGCTCAGAGAGGTTATGCACTTGGCTTAGGTCACCCAGTTTGTTTCTGGTCAGGATATAACCCAGGCAGTGTGAATCCAAACCCTTCACCTGTATTGCTGTTTTTGCCCCTGGGAGGAGAGAGTGAGGTGCCCTAGTCTGAAGGCCAGTATCCTGGGGGTTGGAGATCTCCAGCAATATAACCATCCAGGTAATCCCACTTATCTCAACTTCACATACAGCTGCCCTGCACATTTCCAGTTACCCAGCATCCATGAGCCAACTTTCAAAGACTCTACCCATTCATCTAGTTGTTTGGCAGCCGTGGTCCAAGCATGCTGCTCTTGGCTAAATCATGGGTGATTTCTATGTCACTGTACAGTCTTTGGTGTGAGGGTTCACCTGTGTGTGGGCTCACCAGCCACTTGCAGTGGAGTTCCTCATGTTCTGAAAGCACTCTGGGTTCTCAGGCTAGGTCCCTTGTTCATATTCACTTTCCTTCTGTACCCCAGTGCTGGGCCTACCTACTGTCTGATCCACAATTACACTCCTGCTCCTGCCCTCACTTAGTTTCCCTTTTCCCAGACCCATGACTGACTTGAACACAATTTTTTCCTCTCTCTCCACCCAACCCCCATTTTGCTGCTCCTGGGGAAAAAGCAGAGAACCCCTTGGAGATTTCCAAAAGTTTTTTGTGTTTTTTTTTTTGCTAGTAACAGTGGAGGGGACATGACAATCATTTTTATTTAACAATCACTAATAGAGTGCTTACCTTATTACCAAACACCACTCTAAGTGCTTTACAATGAGTAACTCATTGATTCCTTATAATGACCCTATGAGGTAGGTACTATCATTATCCTTGTTTTGTAGATGAGGAAACTGAGGCACGGAGAGGTTAGGAAACTTGCCAAAGGGTCTCTTAACAAATAAATGACAGATTTTATATTCAAAACCAAGATTGTGTAGCTCCAGTTGGTGGGCGCCTCTTAGCCACCACATGCTGATGCTTCCCAAAAGAAAAGCGTTAACAAAAACCAACAAGAGGGCTTCCCTGGTGGCGCAGTGGTTGAGAATCTGCCTGCCAATGCAGGGCACACGGGTTCGAGCCCTGGTCTGGGAAGATCCCACATGCCGCGGAGCAACTAGGCCCGTGAGCCACAATTACTGAGCCTGCACGTCTGGAGCCTGTGCTCCCCAACAAGAGAGGCCGCGACAGTGAAAGGCCCGCGCACCGCGATGAAGAGTGGTCCCCACTTGCCGCAACTAGAGAAAGCCCTCGCACAGAAACGAAGACCTAACACAGCCATAAATAAAATAAATAAATAATTAAAAAAAAAAAAAAAAAGCAACAAGAGAAGGTCGGAAGTTGGAAGTCATCTTAATTCTTTTTTTTTTTAATTGAAATATAGTTGATTTACAATCTTGTGTTAGTGTCTGGTGTACAGCAAAGTGATTCAGTTTTACATATATATTCCTTTTCAGATTCTCTTCCATTATAGTTATTACAAGATATTGAATATAGTTCCCTGTGCTATGCAGTAGGGCCTTGTTATCTGCTTTATACATAGCATTACAGTTTGCAGTTTGCAATTAGCAGATACATCTTAATTCTTTATGGTCCTCCAAGACTTTCAAATGCCTCTTACAACATTCCTTCATGGTTTGTGCTGCTGGGCTGTTGATTCCCTCTTCATCGTAGTGCTGTCTGCATATCCCCCAAGGCCCGGGTCTCAGTAAACGACCATTAGAGAGGGCAGGATACTGGGTCTCTGCCGAAATCCTCCCAGATCTTTTTTATCATTTTGGTCATTTCTTCCCAGCTTCAGGTGTGCTTTTGTTTACAACAGCCTAACCTGTGACTCTGTGGGAGCCCCTCTTCCCTCAAGGGCAAGGTTTTGGAAGTGCTGAGTTTTCATCCTCCTGGGGTGGTCCTTAACAGATGACCACCGGTGGGGAGTACGAATGCCTTGCCTTCGTTTGGAAGAGACACAGGTGTGACTCGCATTCCAGAGTCCCCTGCAACATCAGGCCGAATGGCAGCCTTGCTGGTTTCTTCCCTTTCCCCTTTGTCCACTCCTTTACTGATTTCTCCTGGGAGCCCTTCCTTAATAAATCATGTGCACACCGTTCCTTACCTCAAGCTTTGGTTCTGGGAAACCCAACCTAGAAAAAACTTAAAAAAAAGAAAAACACCTTAAATGTTAAAAGAAATAGTGCTCCCTGATTTCAGGATAATTTAATAGAGCCAGGCCTGTTCCTTCTTAGCATCCTGATGGATTTAATGCTCAGTTGAGCATTTTATTTACATTTTCATTCATCTTTGTAAGAGTTAATAGCGCCCAATCTTTATGTTGCTCTTTTATTTCTTTGAAAGGTTTCTGCAATTCTTCCTCTCTCTAGGGACTCACTGGAAAGGATTGACTTAAACAGGGGTTAAAAATTTGTGTTACCCCAAACCCCTCCCACCTTTCAGGAAGCAGTATCTCAAGTCATTCTTTGTCCCCCAGGACATGCACACGTGAACAAGCATGCACACACACACACACATGCAGATATACTCACATATATGTGCACAAATCATGTGCTTACATGCATGCACCTGTACATGCACGTACAAATACACATGCATGCACACAATACTCATATATATGCATACACAAACCATGCATGCACATGCATGCATGCACACACACATACACATATATGTGCCATAGTTAGGATACAGATTTCTGCCCGTCTGTCTGCCTAAGCAGTTCTCTGAGGAATCTCCTCATGCTTCTTTTTACTTGTATAGCTTCCCAGAGGAGTATGAAGGACTCTGATGGCTGTCAACAGAGTGTCAAGTGTGGCTCTGAACCAAATGATATAATTTTAAATGTAATGAGAAAAATAGAAGGCACTGAGGAAAAAAAGAAGGCAAATTATAAAATTTCTTTGGGAAGCTTTTAAAACACAGCTGGCCTGTTCAATCATCCTAAAAGTTTTTTAAAGTCTAAGGGGACATACAAAATTACCTTTAATTGAATGTTTACTACAGCTTACATATTACTGTTAGGTCAAATTTATAATATAGTAGATTCTGAACAGAGCTGTATTTATTACTATGTTGTGTGTATGTCAATTGTATCTCAATAAAACTGGGGGTTGGGGGAAAGGACTATTAAAAAATATTTTCTGTAGAAGCTCAAAGAATCCCTGCCAGGTGACTTTCACATCAAAGAGGGGAATTTACATGTGATGAGTGTTACAGAAGGAACTGAATCCTTTTGGGAGGTGTTGCTTCTCTCCTAGCCCATAAGAACCAACAATGAGGACCCCTCACCTATGAGGCACTGTGCTAAGCACCCTATGTGAGTTATCTCAGTTACTTCTCACAGCGCTGCTATGTGGGAGATAGCATTATTCAGTGAAAAAACGGAGGGTTACAGAAAGTTAAGTAGCTCACCTGAGGTGACCAGCAATTATCTGGCAGGTCTGGATTCAAATCAAAATCTCTAGCACCAAAGCCCTTGGCCTTAAACAATAAAAGGAATGAGGGGGAAATACAAGTACATGTAAGTGAACACCTGGATACCCCTCTACCCTTGTGTGGCTCTGCCTGCCTAGACTTAAAGTCAGGCCAGAGCCTCCAAGGTGTGTGGCCCAAAGGGACCATGTGAATTTCTCATACCTTAGGACAGGTCACTCAATGATCATAGCTGATACTTATGAGTGTTTCCCAGGTGCCAAGCACTGGTAAGATCTTCATGAGCATTATCTCACTTAAACCTCAAAGTCCAAAGCTGTGAGGCAGGTTAGTATAGTGACCTTGTTTTACAGATGAGCATAGGCTCAGAGAGGCTGATTTGCTTGCCCGTGGCCACACAGCTCAGAAACAGCAGACCTGGCCTTCAAACCCAGATCTGGTCTGAGTTCAAGCCACATACTTAACCCCCTCTCCTATACTGCCCTCCAAAGTACTAAGCATAAGACAAATTGAATAGTCTGGGTCTCAAATATGTCCTTAAAAACCTACCAGGTCTCTCAATTAAAGCTGGAAAAAGGTCAAAGAATAGTCCTTTTTTCAGATATTTCCAAATAGTGATTTTTTTTTTTTTTTTTTTTTGGCCTATGCAGCACCTAAATCTCATTCCCTTTTAGTTGGAATTCCATTTTTGGAAGGTCTTGAAGGGAGGGTCCCTGCCTGCAGCGGAAGCTCAAAGAGGTCAGATAGTCCCGGTCCTGCTTCCTGGCTCAGCCAACGGGATGCTCCAGCAGGGAAAGATGGCTATGGAGGGATGGTGATGCAAATACTCAGGAGCCCTTAGAGAGCACTCACAGCAGTGCCTGTGGCCGTGAGTAATATTCCTGTGTCACGTCTTTGGCTGGGTTTCCTGCTGACTCACTTCCATTGGTTCCTGCTTGTTTTCTGGGGCCTGTCACTCAGCCTCCCCACCCATTCTATGACCCACCAATATCTTTTCAGTACTCTCTCTTTCTGTTCAGGTAAACTGCAGGCTGCTTCTGATGTGTGCAACCAAGAACCTGACGAGTACGAAATTATTCCTGCATTTGGAATTACATAGGTAGAGGTGAAGATAAACCCTTATCTTAGACTTCCACAGATGATAAAGAATGTACTCTTTTCTGAGATCCAAGGCTAGGGACATAAGTACGTCTTTGTACTTGGGTAACGACAATCTTTTGTACATTGGGGCTATAAGGAGCTTTCCTGTGAAGGCCAGAGGCTGTCAGTAGCACTCTAAGTATTAAAAAACAGACACACACACACACACACACACACACACACCCAACACACACACACACACACACACACACACACACACACGCACTCACATAAGATAAAGGTGTTATCTGACAATGATGGAGAGAGAGACTAACTCCTTTCCTAAAGAAACATGCCATGGAGAGGGCGTTTTGAAAACAGATCTTTAAATATTTTGTAGTTATGTGGTTTGTTCCTAAAAAACATAAGTGTGCACTCACGAAAATGCTTATAGCTGCACACTTTTAAATTTGGAAGTCAACATTTCTAATTTAAGGTAAGAAGGACATGTTTCAGGGGATTTTGAATCCATTTGTTAGTTTAGAAAAACAACTGACTGACCTCAGGGAAAATGGAAATACACTAACTGCATTACAAGAGTAGCAGCACCCTTGCAGAGTTAGTGACTAGGGCTGAAAAACTAATATCATTAGAGGAAACTTGTAAGTTAGGGTAGCCATTAAAGAAGTAACAAAATAAACTGAACTTTAGAGCCAGAACTTTGAAAAGAGCAATAAATCAAGATGCTGAAAAATAATGAAAAAAGTCCCATCACAATGCTCTCGGTAAAAATATTATGATAAACGACATTCATAATATTTTATGTTTTATAATATATTATAACAATATATTAAATATCATTAATAATATTGCTACTATTAGACATTTTAGTGAGAACAAAAAGTAATATATTATTAAATAAGACACAGAATAGTTTAGAATATGTGTAGAATGTTTAAGTAAATAAATAAACCTATACTGGGCATGAGTGCTTAAATTTTTTTAGTGATAGAAGTACGCCTTCAAAAAAGTTTGAGTACCATGGGCCTAAACTATTACATTATAAAGCAAAATGACCCTGTGAATTGACCTTAAGGAGCCATAGTGCATAGCATTTCTCAAACTCCTCTAGTCATGGAACATACGGAGAGATGAGTATTCTAAGAACCCTTCTGTGGACAATGCTGTTTGATGGTTAAGAGAGTGGCCCTGAATGGCAGTCAGAGCTGGATTTAACTACCAGCTTCATCACACACTAGCTGGTGCCCTGAACATGTTACTAAATCTTTTTGACCTTCTGTTTCCTTACCTGTGAAATGGGGCTAGGAATAGCACCTCATATGCATGTATAAACTTTTAAAATGATACTGTATATAAGTGTCTAGTATTATATATAAGTGCATAGTACCTGACATCTTGTAATCACTTCTTGAAAGGAAGCTTCTATTATTACATGATAATAGAAAGTTAGGATAATTGTTTAGAGAGCTGTCATCTTTCACAACTACACTTCCTCAGGGCAAGGGTTGAGTCATCTATTACAAGTCCTATCAACACTTAGCTGCCATAGACATTCATGAATGAATGAAGAAATGAATGATAGAAGTAGAATTCTCTGAAATGAAAGTTTGGGAGACTAAGTATAGCACCAAAGACTGAAGGAAAAACATTTCTTTCTTGGTTGTCTATAACTCATCTTTTAATGACTAGACCAGAACACTCATATAGGATGAGTATTCATAGTAGCTTTTGTTACCTAGACAGTTGATAACAATTAGCCAGTAATTAATTGTTTCCATCTGCTCCCCTTTGATTCATCATTCAAAACAAATGTATTATGGTTCTCCTGTGGTTTGGTATTGCTAGGAGCTAGAAGCCTAGCACAACCTGAGATGAAGACAAGATGACTACGAGTGCTTTAAAGGTCAAGGGAGTAAGGACTGGGGTGGCCAGGGAACGTTCAGCCATGGGGGCATAAGATAGGCTTCCCCCTCCCCCTCCAGCTTTATTGAGGTATAACTGACAAATAAAATTGCAATATATTTAAAGTATACAATGTGATAATTTGCGATACTTATACATTGTGAAATGATTACCACAATCAAGTTAATTAACTCATCTATCAACTCACCATTTTTGGTCTTTTTTGTTTTTGTTTTTGGTGAGAATGCTTAAGATCTACTCTCTTAGCAATTTCAAATATACAATACAGTATTATTAATGACAGTCACCATGCTGTACATTAGATCCTCAGAGTATATTCATCTTATAACTGAAAGTTTGTGCCCTTTGACCACCATCTCCCCTCTTCCCCCACTCCCCAGCCCCTGGCAACCATCAGTTTACTCTCTGTTTCTATGAGTTTGACTTTTTTTTTTAGATTCCACATGTAAGTGATACCATACAGTATTTGTCTTTCTCTGTCTGGCTCAGGTGGGTTTTGAAGGATAAACAGAAGAAAAATTATTTCAGGCCCAGATAAAACGAGTGAAGGCATAATAGAGTCAATTTCTATCTCCCGTTTCCCTTTGTGGGCTCTCCCCCAGCCCCTGCTGTTCCTATTACAGTGTTTAAATAGTTCTAATGATACTACTGCTACTCCTGATGTCATATTTATTGATCAATAAATAACTCAAATAAGTCCTAGGCTTCACATGGCCCAGTGTTGGGGTGGTATTGTATTCAGAAAAAGAATCCAGAAACCAAAAGTGAAAGGTAATTCCTATAATGTACTTTCTTCACTTTACAACTCAAAGTAACACTTGAGAAAGTCACTCTCTGTCAATTCCCCTGGTCTCCAATCAGCAGCTGCTAAGCCCTCTCTCTTTCCATTTCTTTCTTTTTTCTTTTTTTTGTAAATTAATTAATTAATTTATATTTGGCTGCGTTGGGTCTTCGTTGCTGCGCTTGGGCTTTCTCTAGTTGCTGCGAACTGGGGCTGCTCTTCGTTGGCATGCACGGTCTTCTCATTGTGGTGGCTTCTCTTGTTGCAGAGCATGGGCTTTAGGTGCTGGGGCTTCAGTAGCTGTGGCTCGCGGGCTCTAGAGTGCGGGCTCAGTAGTTGTGGTGCATGGGCTTAGTTGCTCCACGGCATGTGGGATCTTCCTGGACCAGGGCTCGAACCCGTGTCCCCTGCATTGGCAGGTGGATTCTTAACCACTGCGCCACCAGGGAAGCCCCTCTTTCCATTTCTTAATACCCACTGGTGTCAGTTGGGGTTGCATTCAGCTTCATGTAATGACACCTGTACACACCTGTGTAACTAAATGGAGGTTTTATTGTCCGTATGTAACCAGAATTCCAGGGGTAGGCGTTTCAGGGCTGGTATCACTGCTTGAGGAAGTGTCCAGGACCACAGTTCCCTTTAGTTTTCATCTTTTGCAAAATGGTTGCTTCACCTCAAGGCTTTGAATCTGTGTTCTCAGCAGGAAGAAGGAGAGGAATGAAAAGCAAATGACAAAAGCTTCATGCATGCCAGCTGAGTCTGTCTTCTTATTTTTCTTTTTTCTTTAAATTCAGGAAAATAATAGTTTTTTAGAAACTCTACCCCTTGGATTTCTGCTTATATCTCATTGGGAGTATTGGGTCAATTGGCCATCCTTAGCAGAAAGAGAGTCTGGAAAGGTAAGGATTTTTGTTTGTTTGTTTTTTTAAGGTGGGCACATTGCCCCCTAAAAACAAAAATGGGGGAGAAAGGAAAGAATGATGGTTAGGCAGCTGGCGGTGTGTGCTGTATTTCTCTCCACCGAAGTGCTCCCTGAACCTCTGCTAACACACAGGTACACTTATAAACTCCCCTCTCATCTCCCCCTCTCTTTCCACTGCTGTTCTCTTCTTTCTTTCAGGAGTCAAACTGGATCTTTTTTATTCCAGCTTTTTGGGGGCTCCTCTCCTCAACTGGGAAATACCTACTGGATGACAGGCACTGTGCCAAGCCCTTTATAAGTATTATTTTATTTAACTCTCATTACAGCCTACAAAGCAGGTACTTTTATTATCATCCCATGTATAGATGTGGAAAGTGACGCTCAGAGTGATGAATTAACTTGCCAAGGTCACGTAGTTAGTTAGAGAGTAAGAGGTAGTGCTGTCATTTGAACTCTGATGTCTCAGGTAGAAACTGACTTTGAGATGGAAATTTGTAGACAGGAAGTTCATTGTAAAGTGCCTTCAGGATTAATACCTGTCGGGGAGCAAGAAAGCAGGATTGGCCAGAAGAAGTGAAGCTAAGACATAGTTGCAACAAAGGGTTTGGCCAATCCCACGAGGAGCTTTGGAGTTGAGAAGGCCCATCAGTGTAATCCCACCTGGAGGCAAAGTTCTCAAGGGCCAGGCCTTTGGAAGTGGGGTCCCCTAAACTGGAAGTGGGTTCTCATAGGGAGGGGGTTTGACCTTGGGCAAGGTAGTTCTCTTCAACTGACGGTAATTTCTCTATAGGGTCTCAGACAGCCATCGGCTACTAACCCTCCCAGCAGCAGGGGAAGGGGTGGGGAATGAGGGCTTCAGTCCTGAAGTGGATACCATGGCGTCCACTATTGTCAAACCCTTGCACTATTCAAATCCACTTTCTTCATATAAGTTCTGGGAATAGTTCCTACAGATTCTGGTTGGTCTCTTTTCTGGGGGAAATTTACAAGAGTATAGTTAGTAGGATGAATTATAGCCCTCACCACTGTCACTGGTCTTAAGACCACACTGATCATCTCCCTTCCCTTGCCTTTCTGGAGCCCACTGACCTTAAGGTAGCGTCTATGCTACTCTCAGTGGCTTTCATGGTAGGATGATCCAAACACACATCCCTGAGAGGGTCTGAGCCCCTAGTCACCACATCCTTTTCAGATGTGGCTGCTGTAGTTGTCTATTTGCCATCATAACTGAACAAGGGAATACCAAGAGATGTCCCTGTAGATTGCCAGACATATTCTACTCTGCCCCCTGTTGTGTGATAGCAGCTCTACCTCTTCCTGATGATCAGGGTCAATTATCCCTGAAGATGGTGACTTATTTCCTTGCCTGCTAGTGTCTTAGTACGAACAGCCCAAAGTGACTGGGAGGCAGTCATAGCTTGAAGTTTAATGGGACTATTGCTGTGTCCCCTGGTGGAAGTGTTCTCCCTTTGGGAACAAGGATCTCTAGTCCTACAGAGCCCAGAGTTGTGGGGATGGGAAACACAAACCCCCCGAATGGATCACTGGGGTTGATGTGACGCAGGGCCACCCCTTCTACCCCTCAGCTCTCAGATCCATGAATCCTACCTATTGGGGACATAGCACTACATAATGGTCTTTGATTAGGGTGCATTATTTGTCCTGGAGGATGGTGCCCCATCCTCTCAGTGTATCATCTCTAATCTGGACCTCAGTTGTGCCTTCAAATGGCCATTCCATTACTCTGTTGGACTGGCAGTTTCTGGCTAGTGGGGTATGTTATAGGACCAATAGATATATGGTCATGTATCCATCGCTTTACACACCGCTTTTATTGTAGGAAGGTTTCTTTGGTCCAATGCTATGTTATGTAGGATCCTGTGTCAGTGGATCAAATATTCTGTAGACCCTTAGACAGTGGTGCTGGCTAAAAATAAAGAAACCAACCAACCAACCTGAGGGCAGGAAAAGCAAACCCATACCCAGAATGTGTATCTATTCTAGTCAAGATAAACTACTGTTCCTTCTCGGATGCAGGAAGTCAATTTGCCATCAACTGGCTGGTTGGTTTCCTTTGAGGGATGGTGCCATAGTGGGGACTCAGTTTTGGTCTCTGTTGCTGGCAGGTTGGGCACTTGGAGGCATCAGTAGCTCAATCAGCCTTGGTGAGCAGGAGCCCATGCTGTCAGACCCGTGCATAGTCTCCACCTCTACCACTGTGGCTACTCTTAAGTGCACTCTAATCTCTGCCACTCCCCCAGGGGATGCAGGGTTTTTGTTTCTTTTTTTTTAATTGAGAATCTTGGCTAGGTTGGTGCGGGGCAGAACCGGGTTCAGAAGCTTTCGCTTGGCTTTCCCCACTATAACTACTCATCCCACAGGCCAAGGAACTAATGTGGGGCTTCTGCTAACTACCAAGTATGTCTATTCTAATTATACATTCAGGGAGGACCAGAGGACATATAGTAAGTACTATATGTACTTACTGGAAATCCAGTCTTCTTTAGTCATTAGGTTCTGGGTCTGAACATTGGCTGAGGTCCAGAAACCAGGCAGAGGATTGTGACTTTTTATTGGGGCAGCTTCCCTCAGCCTCCTCCTCATTCATCCATGAGTTTTAAAAGGTGTACACAAAATTGGGGCAGCCACTATGCAAAACAGTATGTAGGTTCCTTAAAAAGCTAAAAATAGAGCTACCATGTGATCCAGCAATCCCGCTCCTGGGCATATACCCGGAAAAGATGAAAACTCTAATTTGAGTGTTCATAGCAGCACTATTTACAATAGCCAAGATATGGAAGCAACCTAAATGTCCATTGACAGATGAATGGATAAAGAAGATGTAGTATAAATAAATAAATAAATAAACACACACACAGACACACACACACACACACACAAATGGCATACTTCTAAGCCATAAAAAAGAATGAAATATTGCCATTTGCAGCAACATGGATGGACCTAGAGAATATCATACTAAGTGAAGTAAGTCAGACAAAGACAAATATTATAACCACTTATATTTGGAATCTAAAAAATAATACAAATGAATCTATTTACAAAACAGAAACAGACTCACAGACATAGAAAACAAATTTAGGGACTTCCCTGGTGGCACAGTGGTTAAGAATCTGCCTGCCAGTGCAGGGGACAAGGGTTCGATCCCTGGTCTGGGAAGATCCCACATGCCGTGGAGCAACTAAGCCCGTGTGCCACAACTACTAAGGCTGAACACCTAGAGCCCGTGCTCTGCAACAAGAGAAGCCACCGCAGTGAGAAGCCCACGCACCGCAACGAAGAGTAGTCCCCGGTCGCCTCAACTAGAGAAAGCCCACGTGCAGCAATGAAGACCCAACGCAATCACACACAAAAAAAGAAAACAAACTTATGGTTACCAAAGGGGAAAGGGCTGGGGGAAGGATAAATTAGGAGTATGGGATTAACAGATATACACCATTATGTATAAAATAAACAATAGGCATTTACTGAATAACACAGGGAACAATATTCAATATCTTGTAATAACCTATAACGGAAAGTAATTTGAAAAAAAATATATGTAACTGTATCACCTTTGCTGTATACCTGAAACTAACACAATATTGTAAATCAACTACACTTCAAAAAAAAAAAGTGTACACAATGAACCCTGGTTGGCTGCCCATCTCAGTTTCCTCTAGGTACACAGTGTTCTATTAACTATCTCCATAGCTCTCTGTGGCTCATGTCCCCTTGGTTGCCACTCTTAACAATGCCACTTAATTCTGTTGCTTAAGCGCTGCCACTTGGTCTCTATTTCTTCAAGATCCTATCAGGCCTGTTGTTATCAGGAAGTCTAGCTCTGTAACAGTATCTTCTGTCATCAGCCCAGGCCCGCAGAGAGGAGTGTAGCAGTGGGGCTGATGTCCCTTCCCCTAGTGCATTCCTTGTTGGCTTGTGCTAAGTGGCAGAACGTAGTCAGTTGGTGGGATGTACACGGTATATCCCTCTAGCCTGCCCACTTCACTGCGTCTTTTGCTCCCTTCTTCTATTGTCTGCCATGACAGCTCCAGCCTTTCTGTTTCACCTAAGGTGGACCACTGCTTTCTCCAAGCTTCCTAGAACCATCCTAGCAACCTGTTAGCACTATCTCCTGGAGTCCTTGCCAGGATGTAAATACTGTAGAACAGGAATATGCTCATGTCTGTAAACTCTGCTTTGTCTGGTGTTATGCTGTCCTCTTCCCTCCCCCATTCAGCACCCTGGGGACTTGATCCCACACATATACTCCCAGCTTCTGCAAGTATATATATGTTAGCTAGGTCCTTTAGCTCTTTCCGGTTGCATAGTACCTCTCCTCCTTTGGCAGGTCCAGCATTTCCTCAGTGGGGTTACTTTGTGACTTGGCTTTAGTTATTGGTCTGGTAGGAAATGTACAGGTAGATCCTGAGAGCCTTGCAGGGTAGATACTTCATTTTCAAGCAGGGGGCAGGGCACTTCTACAAACCCAGTGCTCAGGGTGATGTGGGGTTTTAAGGTGTCTCAGTGCCTTTACCCAGATACCCCGTCCGAAGTGTCAGGACCCCTCTGCTTCCTGGCTACAGCCCTGATCTTGGCATAGCAGACTTCCCAGAGCTGAGAAGTCAACCTTTTGGGAGTTCTACTACTCTGCTAATTCAGTCCTGGGCCTGATCCCCCGCTTTTTCTGCCTCCTCCCCCTCCCCCACCTCATTTATATGCTGCTAAGGAGACACTCTAGCTTTCATCCTTAGCCTTTAGTTGGTGATTAATCACCCTCAACTTTGCATTGTCTTTTCCTGAAGCTTAGATTTACTCCATCGATAGCTATCCAATCCCGTAGTTCTTAAATTGCTATTTCTCCCATATTTTAAAGAGTGAAAGGGGTAGGATTCAGTAGAAAGAGAAGCTGGACTAAATGCAGTCACAGCTGAGGCCTCAGCTGACCCCTTGGGAGCTGATCCCTTAAGGGGACTCTGGAGTGGGAAGGGCCCTCCAGGGTGGTCTCACCCTGAGACTGCATCTCCTGGTCATTTGTGCGGGCTCTCCTGGGCAATGGTGTGACCTGCTCCAGGTAGTTGTTTTAATGAGGGCAATTCCCGGAAAGGGATTATGTTGAGAGCTGTTGGCCACCAACACTTCCAGGGCTGGGGAAATGGGCGCCTCGGTCCTAAGAAGTTGCTTGCTCCTTGGCATGCTGGAGGTGGGAGAGAGAGGAGAATAGAGGGAATGCTCCTCTTGAAGAGCTTGAAGAAAAAAATTGGCAGATTGTTGCCTGACCAAGAAACAGAAGATGAATGAAAGAGATGCATTTAAAACTATACCAAACACTAGTAGTTCCCCTAAACCCTCTTGTGTGGGACGGTGCAGAATGGGGGATGTTAGGACACAAATCTAATTCTGTTCTACTCTGAAGGCCATGTCTTCCTACTAGACCAGAGCTAGTCAAACTGGTGCTCCATGGGCTAAATTCAGATAGCAGACGTATTTTGTTTGGCTGCACAGTGTTTAAAAAAATGTGAATTGGCTGCCACTATGTAAAAATTGGAAGAGTTTATATGTTAGTTCAGAGCTCCTGCTTGTCTTGAGTAATGGAAGATCTAGCAACACTGTGTCAACATTCCTGCAGGGCAGGAATTGACTGGAGTTGAGTGACAGCTGCTCCTTTACATGAGGGGCTGTGCTCCATAGTTCACCAGTCTCTATGTGTGAATTTCTGAACTTCTTTGGCATTTTTGTTTAGAATTCCTGCTACACTGTGCGTGATATATATAATAGGTGTTTGGGCACTTAATATTGGTTCAGTGGAATTGAATGAATTTGATTGGAGAGGAAGTTTGGAGTGAAGTCTAGACCTCCAGTTGTAATGAATGGCTTGGCACTCAGGGGAGGCCCCGGGACAACAAGTGCTGATTAGGATAAATTAATGACATGCTGGCTGGAGCCTGGGTAAAGCAAGATGAGCAGAGGGCAAAGGCCTGAAGTTTGGGTGTCTTACCATAGAGTTAGAGAGGAATGGGGAATTAGGGGAACCAGAGAAGGAGAGGAAAGGGAAGCACAGAGGGACCTTGGCAATGAAATGTCACTGGAGGCAAGGGAGCCAAGAGTTTGGGCAGTTACATCCAGTCTAGCAAAGATGAGAGGAATGGGCAGGCAAAAAGCCATGCCAACAGGAAAGTAATTAGGGACTTTCAGAGGAAGTATGAGAAAAGGAAAGATAGATTGTGGGTCTGGAAGTTTGGCCCTGAAGTAGAAGCCCTGGGATACTTTGTGGGTGTATGAATGAGAGCTTTTTGGGGGGTCCTAATTGGGGAAGGCATAGATGGACATTGGTTTAATATTCATCCTTTTCTTCAACACTGTCAGCATCATTTCTGACATCATCTAAAAGAAATTAGTCAGTATTCATGTTGCATCCTTAAAGAATGGACAAAAGAACCATCCAGACTCTGTCCTCTTGTTCTATTGGAATGAAATATTAATTAACTTAATACGTATTTTGGACAATCACCAGCCGGCAGAGACTGGAAACTTCTCTCACAGATATATCTCTCTGTATAAGTGCTATCGGCTTTGTGGGTTTTCTGTGGTAAAATTAAAATTCTGCTTTCGCTCTACCTTGTCACCCAGTTAGTATCCTGCTATGTGGCCTCACTGGCTCTTAATTAGTATGTGCTTAGAATGTGTAAACTCACTTAAACATTAGCCTAAGTAAAGTGTATTGAGGAAGATGAAATTAAAAATAACTCATTCCAAAGTTCGTGTTAGATATAGATAGATCATCCATTGTTTTGGATGTAAACCTGGAAAACCATCATAACCCAATTCCACACGAAACCATTTCAACTCTGGTATTGGGGGCACAGGGAACGCCTTTGTTTCAGAAGAGCCACAATCTGTCTCTATTGTCTTTAGGGTCAAACCACCTGGGTTTGCATCCTGACTCTGACACCTACCAACCAACTCTATGACTTCAGCCAAGTCACAGAACCTTTGTGACCCAGCCTCATTACATGAGGGTAATGATACCTATTGGAAAGCCTCGTTGAAAAGAGTTAAATGAGAGGATGAATGTGTTGAATTAATAATGTATGCCAAGCCCTTAAAGGCTTTTTGAGGATGGTGAAACTTGAATCTTTCTATTATCAACTGCGCAAAAGTTTTATTAACTCGGGTGCCTATCAGTTCAGCAGAGGAAGTCGACTGGGATTCCGAAGTCTGAGTACTTTGCCATTGGGTCTAGCATTGGGATTTAAGAGAACGTTTAAAAAAAAAAATCACCGAATCTCCCTTGGCCCTTGGCCTTACTTTTTCCTGTTACTCAGCAGGCTATAGTAGCTACGAAGAACCTGGAAACCTGAGGTTGTGTGCCTTATTTTTTGAGAGAGCTTAAGGCAGAGCATAGCTCCCCAGAAATCAGCGGCAGAGATCTGTGTGCAGGGAGAAATGCTAGCCCCAGGGCGCCCTAACTTCCAACCCGGGGAGCAATCCAAACTCGGAGGCTGGCGGGGGACGGGGAGTCTGAGGTGGTGGTGGGATGAGAGCGGATGCTCCCGGGTCGGCTCGGACTCCCTCCGGCTACAACCAGAGCCCGAGTCGAGGTTAGCCCGGCGGCGATGAGGGACGCGCGCCTCGGGGCCCGGAGGAGTTAGGTGACGTCACCTCCAGGAGGACTCGCTTTTTCATTAATGAAACCGGCCGGAGCGGACGCATGCGCGACAGGCCCCCTTTCCTCTCGCTTCCCCCTCCCCTTTCCCAGCCGCGCTCTCAATCTCGAGCTCGCTCGCTCTCCCTCTCCCCAGGCCGTGGAAAAGATCCCACTTCCGGTGGGGTGTCATGGCGGCGTCTCGGACTGTGATGGCTGTGGGGAGACGGCGCTAGTGGGGAGAGCGACCAAGAGGCCCCCTCCCCTCCCCGAGTCCCCCTTCCCCGTCCCCCTCCCCCCAGCCTCCACGCCAACGCCCCCTTCCCCTCTCCCCCTCCCGGCCGGGCGCCGGCCACCTATCCCCACCCCCGTGGGAACGTTCGGCGCCTGCACTCCTCAGACCCTCTCCTCGCCTCTCCCCTCACCTCAGCCCCCGCTCCCCGCCCTCTTCCCGGCCCTGGGCGCCGGCCGCCCGGTCCCTCCGCCGCCCCCCGGCCGCGGGGAGGACATGGCCGCGCACAGGCCGGTGGAATGGGTCCAGGCCGTGGTCAGCCGCTTCGACGAGCAGGTAACGGGCCCTTGGCCGGCGGGAGGTGGGAGCGGAGCGGGGGTGGGGACGGAGTGGGTGAGGGGAGGAAGGAGCGGCCGCCTCCCCCGCGGCCGCCTCGGGCTCTAGAGGAAAGACTGGGGGGATAATTGGGGGTGGCCTAGGGGGGAGGTGCGGCAAGGAGGGGACAGCTGGTGGCTCGAGCTCCCCTTCCCTCCTAAGTCGGGGGTGGGGCCTTTTCCCTGACCACCCCTCCGACCCTCCATCCCCTTTATCCCAGCCCTTCCGCTTGCTAATAGGGATGAGTGACCTGGGGACGCTTTCAGGGGCTCTCCATGTGGATTTAATCATCCCCCCCCTTACTATTTTTTTGTGAACGGAGGTGGGTAACATTTAGGGGTTTCCTCTTGCCTCAGTGGATCTCCTAACTGGGGGTGAGTAACTGAAGGAACCCCCAAGGCCCGTCTTGTGTACCCCCAATGGGAGAACGATAACATCCCGCCCCTCCCCCAGTTTCTTCAGCTTCCTCTCTTGGAGGGGGAAGAGTAGAAGAAAGCAGGGAAAGCACAGGTTTTGTTACTTTCTGCTCCGTCGTCTCAGCCCGCCCCGAGAGCTCCAAGTGCAAACACACTGCACGTCTTTTTGATGCCCCACACGGGCGTCCCCCCATACCCTGATAAGACAAGACTGGCTTTTACATTGCCGTTTGCAGTGGAAATCATGGTTCTGGTTCCCTCCTGCTTCTGAAATATTTTTCCTTTTTTTTTTTTTTCCCCCTTCCTTGGTAGTTGCAGTTTCCCCCTTTATTTTTTGCCAGCGATCTGAGAATGTGAATATTGCTTTCTGTAGTGGGAATCTTGGGGATTAAGGGGAGAAGAGTGAAAGCAAAGTGGGAAACTGCATCTGAGCCACTGACAACAGAGAGCACAGACAGCTGGGAAGTGGTCCTGAAGCCGTTAATTCTGCTAGTGTTTTGTTGTTTTTTTAAACTCTCACCTCTTAGCTGACAAGAGAACTTTCATTGAGAATATTTGAGATGGAAAAGAAAAGTTTCATAGCTTGGAGAGGTGCCTTTTTATTCCCTGAGCTTCAGACTCTGAATCCTGGGGCTGATCTGAATGAATGCACCCGGAGCCTTTTGTCAGTAGGATTTAGTTTAACTTTGTGTTGCTGTAGGTAGTTGGGGATCGTTTAAAGGGATGCTTTTTGCAGCTGCAGTTCTACCATGGGCTTCCTGTGATGAGGGAACTGTTTGAGATTGAGTCAATCTATTTTGTTTACTGGATATAATCATAAAACTGACTATGGGAGCTGAATGGAGGGGGGAGAAGGGCTCCACTTTTATTTGATCCATAAACATTTTCTTATGGGACTCATAGTGTTTCTGACCTATCTGAAAGATGTTTGGGAATAGGCAGAGGAATTGAGAAGAAATTTGAGAAGAAACTACTTAGATAAAATAGAATTATGAAGCTGTCAGAGACTTGAAGTTCTTTCACATATCCTTATGCTTCCAGACCAAAAAGTATCTAAACGACTGTGCTACTAATCTGTTTGAGGAAGTGAAATGTTACTGCATATATTGGATTGTATTATTGATAGAGCCTTAGATTTAAAACTTGAAGAAAAGACTTTCTCTGTGTAATTTAAAAAAAGGATTTAAAAGGCACACAGAAGAACCCCAAAGCTGATCTGTGTGGACAGTTTAATCTGGATGCGGGAATTTGATGGATTCACACCACGACTGTAGTTTCCAGTTTTTTTTTAGTTAAAAATTATTTCCAGTTTTTAAACTTTATTTCTTCACTTCTTACCTGTTGATCTTTAGGCTTATCTGCCACATATGACAAACATAGTTTTCTATATTTTAAAAGAGGAATGATTTTGATTATATGCCCAGTAATGCAAGTAAATTTTTCCTTCTTTTTGTCCCCAGGGTTAAAAGACCTTAGGCTTTGTTGTTTGCTTTGTTATGAATATTGTGGAATCAAACTCACCACCATCTGTTAAAAAATAAGGATGTAAGAATTTTAAACAGAAGCATTAAAAAAATATATTCCTTAGGTTGTAATTAAGAGAAAGATCCATAGGACAAATTATTCCTCACATTTTTCTCTTACAAGGTTAAAGCCCACTGACTTCGAGATGTAAAAGTATAAGGGTTTCGGTGTTTAACATAAGGCATTTATATACATTAACTTATTATAGAAGTAATAAACGTTTAATTCAAATTAGAGTTTACCTTGAGGTTGGAAAGCAAGAAAACTAAGCCTCATAGTGGTTAAATGACTTTCCAAGGTCACATAGCAGACCTAATAATAAGAGCCTCAGTTTGAAAAGCATTGAATGCTGGACAATCAGGAATATTTTTTCTGATAAGTATCCCATAGGATTTGTTTTAATAATCCAAAAGTATAGTTAGGAGAGAAGAATTTACCTTTTTATTGAGGGGGGAAAACAACCTGCATGTAGTGAGAGATATTTGTATGGGAGTCTTAAGCATTTCAACTATGTCTAAAAGTTTTAAATTTTGGATATATTGACTGTACTTTGTTTCACTGGGTCCAGGGGGAAGTGGGCTGCTTCCTTTTATTATAGCTAAGACATGTGTTGAGGCAGAGAGCATGTGCATCTCTAAAGATGGCAGCTCTATTTATGATTGAATTGATGTTTTGGTTGGACTTCTAATATTTGTGGTGATTAAAGTAGAAATGCATTACTAGCCGCTGTTGATTACGTATTGTACTCTGATGGGTATTGCTCAGCCACTTGGTGCAGTAGACCCAGTTTAAGCAAGTGGTAGTGTTCCGTCTTGACATTTTGAGCTCAAGTCCTTGTTTCCAAGTGGGTAAAGTAAAATTCCTGTAACCTGCTGGTTTTGCAACTAAACCTAATATTTATGGCCTGAGTTGAACAATTCTTAACAATTTGAAAAATAAGTACTGGACTTCCGTGGCGGTCCAGTGGTTAAGACTCCGTGCTTCCACTGCAGGGCATGCGGGTTTGATCCCTGGTCAGGGAAGATCCCGCGTGCACAGCGGCTAAAACAAAAACAAACAAAAAGTAAGTACTTCCGTGATTAGGCATGGGAGTTGTGAAGGCGGACAGCTAGAAAGCTGAATGGATAAGTTATATCTTCTGCTTCTTCTTAACCTGCCTTTATGGTGCTGAGTGGTAAGTTTCTAAATTGAAATTGGCAAATTTTAGGTGTGCAGCTTTAATTTGCGGCTTATTATCCAGGTTACTTAAATGAGAGGGAGAACCTTCTTACATGCCTCACCTAGCTCCATATGCCCCACCGGTCTCTGTAGGACTTTGTTCCTGAAAAGGAGTATAGGAAAACTGGTCATATGAAGGTTTTTGTTTTAAGAAATTGAGAAAAGATGTCACCAAATGATTTGTTGTAAATATGTTCACTTAAGCACTTATATTTTCCATATCTGGTCAAGTAAAAATGGTATATAAAAGGCCAAAAAATAACATTTTAAAGAACATATTAGAGAGTAAACCCTGATTTTTTATTTTTAATAATAGCATATTTGTTGTTGTAAATTGGATGCTAATTGGAATGTCCTTCGAATATGTGGTAAAAAAACTCACATTATAAAATGATTGGCAAGTGTCTTTGAAGTTAGAAGCTACATGTTAATTGGCCAGATACATTTGTAAAACTTTGAAGTTGTTTTGGATTTAAAAAAAAATCTCCTTAGCCTTGTTCTTAAAGCCTGGTCTGCTTTGTAAGGCCTTGTAAGTAGTTGAAAATGAATATTCTTTTGACAAGGGGTATGTTATGGTGAGTGAGAAAAAAATGCTTATTCTTTATTCTGGAACTCATCTTTTAAAAACAATTTCCAACTGGTCCTCAGTTAGTTCTCTGTGTTCCCTCACTCCCCCCACCTTATCTAGCATCTTTATGTGAGCGCCTTCCTTTTCACCTTCAAACTTACTTAGATTTTTTTTCTTTTAAACATTTACTTGGTCCTGTAGCTTTCTGTGTATAGATCAATCTTTTTCTTCCTTTGTTGCCAGATACCTGCTGCCTCTACTGTTTATCCACCTATATCCTTCATAACTCTCTGAAAACTAGCTTTTGCCTCTGCTTTCCTTCTGGATTGCTTCTTTCCAGAAAGTGATTCCTTCTGGCAAAACAGTGGTTTTCTGATCAACTGTAATGCCTCTGTGGTGTTCCGTTACCCCTGGAAATCAGTCTCCTCGAATTCCCAAGACACGATACTGTCTTGTATGTACGCTTGCAGATCCTTATATGTTGATGTTCTCATCAATCCTTGTGCTTTCTCTATCATACCATGCTGCCCATTGTTGAACTGCGGTTCCTAAATGAGGGTCTGAGTTTTGTTCTGCTATTTACAGCCTCAGTCCTTATGCTAGCCATTAGATCTCTGTGGATCCTAGATTTCCTCATCTGTTGGAATTGACTAGAAAATCTGTAAGATTTCTTTCTAGTTTAAATATTCGATGATTTTAATACTTTAACAGCATCTACCTATGCCACAACAGTCTTATCGGGAGCTGACCCCACTTAATTTACTTAACATTTTCTCATTATGCCTCAGTGTGCACCTATGTTCCAGGCAAGCTGGCTTAGTCTCTTCTGTGTATGTCAAGCTTATTCCTGCTTCTCAGCCTTTGTTTACACCAGCCCCTGCCTAAATGCTTTAATTCCTCCTTTATCTTTTTTAAATTCCTGTCCACACTTAAATGGGCAGCTCAAGCTTCATTTTTCCCACGAAGTCTTTTTAGACTAAACTCACTGCAGCCTCACTTCTTGGTGTGCTTGTCACCTGGGGTTCTACAGAATCCCTCTTTAACATGTCTCCCTTTGGGAGGGTAGGTTGAACATAGTTTAGCATTGTTTTCTTTTATCTTTTTATCAGATAGAGTATAAACTTTCTTAAAAGCAAGAAGCCGCTGTCAGAATTCTCCTAATAGTCACCCCAGGGCCCAGCACAGTTAGAAGCACACAGTGAGTCATTGATGGAATGGTTTTCATATGATTCCTGGTTCAAAGGTAGACTGACTAAAAAGAGTGGTAATTTTGGCTTTGTTTTAAATGTAAATAACTGAATTTTAATTTAGTGTTTATGGTAGCCTCGGTCTTATTAAGTTAAGTGATATTTTAACTAGGAATAGGTTTTTAAGAAAAGAGAGCTTTAAGGAGGAACTTGTATATATTTATATTTCCTCCAACAGAGCTAACATTTTTAAATCAAGTTTCAGATCCAGTTAACTACCTTTGTGATCTTGAATTTGTCATTTACTTTTAGTGGCAAGTCTCTACATAAGGAAATTTTTTGCAGTGGTCTGATAGGATAATGAATGTGAAACACTTTGAAAAGACTAAAATTATTCAAATGTAAAATTTATACATTTTCTTCACTGCTGACTGATTATTATGTTTTCACTAAATAAAGGAGATTGACTAGTCTCTGGATATGCCCCTGTATGTACCTTGGCCAATATATACCTTACTTTAGCATTCACTGACGAATACTTAGGATACTGAGAGGGTCCTTAGGATGACTGTAATCGTTCTCTTTTCTTGTTTATCATCTAATTTGTGGCATACATAATATACAGCTCTTCAAGTTTGGGAAGTGTAGTAGAAAAATGTCATAAGGTGTGTGTGACTTGGGCCAGCAATATTGTTATATTAGATTTTAAATATTGCTACAGTTTTTGCCATTTTTGGCCAATAGGAAATTAGAATCTTAAATCTCCTTTCTTTTTTTTTGGATGTATTTAGCATGGAGAATTTTGTCCTTAAAGAAAAGGTTAGAGATATACTATAATAGTAAGCATGCCTTATTTTTGCATCTTTGTTCTTTAAATTACTCAGACTGCTGTGGGGCATTTTTTGTTTTATTTTCATATTTGTTGTTATGGGGTTCCATATAGACTCTCTGTTGTTGCATTATAACAACATACTTTTCAGGGTGAGCGGTGTATTAAAAATGTGTTTTGCACATGTGTTCACTAGGCCTCAGTCTACTCTTCGTTGGGGGTTTTGTGTGTGTCTGTATGTATATAAGACAAGGGACGGGAGTTATAGGAAGGCTCATTTTTTAAAGGAAGTTTAAGGAGAATGTACTATAGAAGAAGTAGAAGGGGAGATTTGTGGTCAGCTTAAACTGTTAAAAGACTTAGAATCAATACTGAAGTAGAATATGGGCATCTTAAGCCCTTTCTTTGCTGAGGATTGAGTTGGATTTATGAAAAGCATTGGCTTATTCCGTCTGACATCTTTTAGAATACCCCATTTTCTTGGGTGTGGAGAGGGAAGGATGAGACAAAGTTTGTTTTGACCTTGAAGAATAGAAAAGGTATTTTTACATTGTGGTGACTGAATTAAGTTTAAGGTTTCAGCAATTTGTAAATTTCTGTTTCATACTGTGTGGTAGAGCCTTCAGGAAAACAGAGCACACTCAGAAGTTGTGCTGAAGAAAATTTTAATGTTGTAGAATATAAATAACTGGAATTGATAGTGCCTCCAATAAACTCTCACCAGGTGCCTGCTGTCGATGGCATATTTGACCACTTCAAATGTTATATGCCTGAGATATATAGTTACCTTCTTTGGTTCTCTGAGTGGCTTTTGAGCCATTGATCATGTCATCAGAAGGGCTTCTGTTAAGACAAGAAAGCCCCGAGCTCATATGGAATCCCATCCTGTTATAATGAAAAATTGGAATTATCTTCTAAACTTTACATATTTTTGCTATAAATGGTACTAATCACTTTGCTGTAGCAATAACTTGAGGTGCAGACTTACAGATTGCATATTTTCTTTAAACCACAGCCTGGCACTCTTCTGGTTTGGCTTAGGGTTGCCACTACGGTCTACAAGCTGTTGCCTGCCCCTATTCATATTTTATAGTTTGGAGTGTCTTATCCTGTTGGATTTCAGAGAACATACTTAACTTTTTCTGGTGAAATCCTTATCCCCTCCGTTTCACATCCCCCAAAGTAGGGTGTTGTGTCTAGTGCAAGAGGCATGAAGTTAAGTTAGTAAATAGCAGGACTTTTAGAAATTTACTTTAAAGGACTTTTATTTAACTTTTTTTTTTAAAATAAATTTATTTATTTGTTTTTATTTTTGTCTGTTGGGTCTTCGTTGCTGTGCGCAGGCTTTCTCTAGTTGCGGCGAGCGGGGGCTACTCTTCGTTGCGGTGCGCGGCCTCTCGTTGTGGCTTCTCTTGTTGCAGAGCATGGGCTCTAGGCGTGCAGGCTTCAGTAGTTGCGGCACGTGGGCTCAGTAGTTGTGGCTCATGGGCTCTAGAGCACAGGCTCAGTAGTTGTGGTGCACGGGCTTAGTTGCTCTGTGACACGTGCGATCTTCCTCGGCCAGGGATCGAACCCGTGTCCTCTGCATTGGTAGGCGGATTCTTAACCACTGCGCCACCAGGGAAGCCCTATTTAACTTATTTTAAATCATAGTTTTATATCCAGATATTGGCCTTGTGGGTAATTATGGCTATAACAATCTCAAGCGACCCTTTTCTGTTTAATTGTTGACAGCTTTCCTTGGATAGTCCTCATAGTCATTTGGGCATGAGAAAACCACTCTTACTGCCTCAAATTTGTGATGGCAGTATACTATGTAGTAAGAGAAAGAGCTTTTGACTGTGCAGTTTTCAGAGTGACCTTGGGTAAGTCAGCCTCTCTGAACTTCAGTTTTCTGTTTTCATCTGTAAAATGGGGATAATATCTGCCTTACTTACGTCATGGGCTTGTTTAGTGTCTTAGGTGTGACTCTTCTATGTGAAAGGAAGCTGTAAATAATCATAAAAGTGTATTGCCATGATTATTATCCTGTGCAGTATTTTTTTGTCTTTTCTTTATATCGATAGTTTGGTGATTATTATTATTTCTATAATGCATGAAAAAAAACCTAGAGAGGCAAAGCAACTTGTTCACAATCATATGACATGTAATTAATTGAGTTTAAACTAGAGTGTGGGTGTCTTAATCCTTAGAGCAGTAACTTTCAATAAATAGAGCTTTATAAAAAGGGCCTAAATTTTGTGAACAGGTAGCACAAATATGTAGAGTGAGGAAAGTATTACTGCTTCTTCACTCAAAAATGACATGTTACATTTTACCTTTTATGTTCATAAGAGAGTATCTGGAAATCTTTTTCAATTGGTTATGTGTTAGACAAGTTTTAAGCATTATATACTGATTTCATTGTTTATCATTCTTCTTTTCACCTTATCAAAGCTTCTCTTGGCTGTTAGAAGTTGTAACATTGTTCCCCTTTTATTTAGTTTTATAACATTTTATAACTCACTGCAGATTTTTAGGTGAGGAGAGTTGAATTCTGAAGGTGAGAGAGTAGAATTTGTGAGAGTACCAACAGGAATGTATAATTATAAATATGAGATTATGTTTTTATTTCATTCTTTTATCTGGCATTTCACAGTCAAGTTTTGTAAAGTTGCTTTTCATACTCTAAGAACATTCCATTTAGGATTTGATTAAATTTGAGACAACCTTTTAAACTTTGGTAGTGTTTGAGTGTCTTGTTCTATTGGATTTCTGGGTTTCTTTTTGTCTGTGCCCGTCTGCTTTCCTTCCTTGTTTCCTTCGTTTGTCTACTTTTTCAGCTCCTTCCCGTCCCCATCCCCAATAACAACTTTCGAATCATTCATCTTGTCTCTTAGAGTATCTTTCCAAATCTCCTGTCTTTATCAGTGCCTTTCACTTCTGTCCCAGCTCAGGGCTGGGAAGATGTTTTAACTTTATGCTCCAGGCAGGTCTTCTTCCTTTTGGGTAATGGACTAAGGGGGAAAGAAAAGAAGCATTTGTATTTCCTGTTATGTTTCAGTTTTTGGTCTCTGATAACTGAATTTACAGTAGGGAATGGGAGAGACAGAAAGTATTGTTTTGGTTAAATGTTGGTAACAAAGATCAGTAAAGACCTGTGCTCTGGTTTCTGCCCTAACACAAACTACCTTTGCTATATTATGTAAATCTCCTCAATTCTGAGCTATTTCATTTACTGTATGTTAAACAGGAAAAATATAATCTGACAGTCCAAAACTTTTATAATTCTTAAAATGGGTTGATGTTTGTTTCATTTTTTTAGAGCCAGTCCTTTTGAGTAAGAAAATAATTCCAGTCACTGATTAGTGACAGATCCTTAGTTAGAAGGAATCTGAGATTACTTAAATCCACTTCTGCAATAGCCCTGACAGATAATTGTTCAACCTCTACTTGGACATTTATTAAAAAAAAAAAAAAAAAAAAAAAGAGTGGTAATTCATTGTAGGAATATGAAATGTAACAAAATCACAATAAAAAAAATAAAGGCCATTTATAATAGCACAACTCAGAGGAGAACCACAGTTAAAATTCTGAAATTAGACCCCTTGGGTTTGAATTCTTGAGCTTGGGCTCTGCCATTGCTTACTAGTCCTTGGCCAGGTTATTTAGCTTCAGGCTTCAGTTTCTTCACTTGTAAAAAGGGGTCAATAATAGTACTTACTTCACAGAGATTGAGGTGAGATTTATATTAGGAAATACATGTAGAGCACGTGGCATAGTTTCTAGCAATAAATGTTAGATACTGTTGCTTTTATTAGGTTGTTGGGATTGAATGAGATACATTGTCTTATAATCTGCTCTTTTAACATAATATAACGTGAGCATTTGCCCATATGATTATACTTTCTTTTACATTATTTAAAAATTTAAGGTATTATATGTAATTATTTTTTCTTAATATTTTAAAAATAAATTTTGAATTTTCTACACTGAATATGTATTTTTATAATCAGAAAAACAATCGGTAACAAAGCAAATAAATGTTACTTTATAAAATGTAACTGGAATGTATTAATGTAAAAAAAAATCTCAATTTTTAGCAGCGTAATGTTAACATAAAAGTAGGATCAGAATGAGGTGACTATAATAAAATTATTAAAGTACAAGAACTTGTTACAGTGCCTTCAGCTGTCCAGGTGAGAGGGGATCATGACCTGCCCACAAGAGAAGCCTTCTTGACAGGTCTGTTGATTTCAGAGTTTTTAAGGATTGGTTGTATGGTTGTACCTCACAAAATTTGACCAGTTCCTCTAAAGACAATAGGATAAATCCTTTTTTTCCTGTCTGTTATAAATGGTACTATGATATGCAATCTTATTTTGCCCTTTGGGCAGCCAGGGGTACTACATCTCAAGGTAACACATTCCATTAGTAGAATTGTAATTGTTAGAAACTGTCCCTTAAATGGAGCCTCCTCTGTCTTATTTGATCACTAAACATTCAAGTTCCTATTATTTGTGGTAGATGCTGAGCACTGTGGTAAATGCTGCGGAAATAAAGACAAGACATGCTCTTGGTCTCAAGGAACCTAAAGTCTATGGGAGTGTGTGAGAGGAGCACTTAATTTAGACTGAGCAGTCAGGGAGAGCTTGACAGAAAGTGAAGCCTGAACTGAGTTGTGAATCTTGTGGGTTCTTATATGCCATACTAAAATGTTTAAGCTCTCATTTGAAGATTTTGAGTGAATGTAATTTCATCTAATGGCTTATGCTTTAGTGGGAGAGGTTGAAAAATATAATAAAGGGAAATGTGGAATGCAGTACCATAGGAGGTAGAAGAAGATAGGGATCTAAATTCAGGCGGTGGATTTAGAGACTGAGATGGCAGAGAAGGGGAAAGAATGGGTTTGGTCTATAATAACTGTTGGGGTAAATGAGAGAGTGCAGTTTAAGGGCACTTAGCAATATTGGGCAGTATTAAGGACTCAGCTGAGTTTGGAGACAGTGTCTTTGTTATGGTCATAGTCACTAGAATTGAAGGGATCAAGGAGTGTTGAGGACCAGTTGTTGGATAGGTGGTCCACCTTGACATTGAAGTCACCTAGATTAGGGTTGCCAGATTTAGCAAATGGAAATATAGGATGCCCAGTTAAATGTGAATTTCAGATAAACAGTAAACGTTTAGTATAAGTATTTCCCAATTATTGCATGGGATATAGTTACACTAAAAATATTACTTATGTTTATCTGAAATTCAAATTTAATTGGGAGTCCTGTACTTTATCAGGCAACACTCACCTAGATGGTAATGGATGTGAGGTAGAGGAAAAACTGAGCCAGGAGTCAAATTGTTTTGATGATGGGGAAAATATCTAGAAAATTGGTAGGTGACTGTGACAAGGTTTGTTAGTGAGTAGCACATGAGTCATGAGCCTCAAGGAAGAGTGGGAAGAGTAGAAAAGTTTGGAACCTGGCCTCCTGGAGTCTTATGTTCATTGTTCCTAATTCTATTCTCTATAACTCTTCAGAATGTTTGTCTTTTTTACTTTAAAAATATTGGAAGACAGATCTTAAGTATTCCTCAGGGTTGTCTCCCCCACCCCGAAATATATTATTCATTCAATTATTTATAGTATAAATTGTTAAGATATTTCACTATCATGGTTGTTTTTTCTCTTGGTGAAGTGGTGGTCAGTATTCAGGCATATCATTTGTCATCCCTTTTCTAAGTATTTTTGTATATGAAGGTGTTATGTGAGACTTAAAAAAAAGGCTTACAAAATGCTGAGCTTCAGGTACTCTGTATTTTTGGTATTCATCTGATTACCAGTACAGTTAACCTATCAAAGAGCATGTGTGTGCATGTGTATTTTTTTTTTAAGTTTTATTATGAAAAATTTTAACATATACAAAAATAGAGAGATGATTATAAATGAACCCCCATGTACCCATTACCCAGCTTCTACTTAGTTTTATTTCATCAATAGTCCTACCCCTTTCCTGCTCTGTGCGTTTTCATTATTTTGAAGCAATCCCAGTTATCATTTCCGTGTGACTTATTCTTAACTCATGCTGACCTTAAGAGCTGTGTGATATAAATACAGTACTCAATGGGGAAGACTTGAGTTTGAGTCCTAATTGTCTACTGAGGAATGAGTTAACCTGGGCAAGTCAAGCTATCTGAGTATTTTGAAGAGTGTATATGAGGGTTGGGGAGGAGACATATGCTACCTGCCCTTTTTCACAAATCAAAGATACAAGGGAATGTACGTGAAGGTAGTTTGTAAACTTGCTTTACACAGGTAAGATTTCATTATTGTTAGTAAATAATGCTTCCTTCTGTAAGTGCTTAAAAGTCATCTGCATAATAATCAGTCCTAGAATTATTTGGGTGTTGACATTAAATTAAGTCCATAGTCCTAAGATGACCTTTTCACCTTTAGCCACGCCTGCATTTTGAGGCACCTGTTGTTTTCTCTTGCCAGTCTGGCACCTTTCTGTTTTTTGTGAGTTCTCAGAGTTCACAGACAGCGTTTCCTTTGTCACATTTCAAAATTTTCATCTGTCCCCTTGGATTAATTCATATAGACTTGAATTCAGATAAGCAGGTAGGTGGGGTCTTTATGCATTATCTAAGTGTTCTGGTGGCTGTCAACAATGCTCTTTTTCACATTTGAAGATAATTTTGTTTTCTGCTAAAACAATTAGAAATAAAATTGAATTGAATAGTTCTACTTTCAGTCTCCTATAGGTATTATACCATGTACTCTAACTAGTGATTCTTGCCTTTCCTTCCTCCTCTTCTTGATCGTAATATATTTTTTGAAGGCTTTACATATTTATTTTAACATCTTATCGTTAAAGTCTTTAGTGATTCTGAACTTTTAACTTTTTATATTCATGTATCAGTTTATCTGTTGTATGTAGTGTGTGTTCTTTCTCTAATGGCCTTATCAATACTGAGCTGGGGATGGGGGACAGGAGGAACAGGCACATTAGTTTCTTTCTTTCTTTTTTTTTCCGGCCGCGCCGGGCAGCTTGCGGGATCTCAGTTACCGGACCAGGGATTGAACCTGGGCCACGGCAGTGACAGCCCGGAATCCTAACCACGAGGCCACCAGGGAACTCCCACATTAGTTTCTTTAGAAATGTCAGCTTTACCAGATCACTTAAGACTCTTGTTAAAAGTACAGATTTCCTGGCCCCACTGAACATCTATGAGTTCTAGAGGTATGGACAATGAGTTGTAGTTTAAAAACTCTCCCCAGGTCACTTTGATGTAAAGCTGGGTTTGGGAATCACTGTATGATATGCAGGGAGACTTCAGCTTCTGGGTAGTATAGTCATCTATATAGTACATAGTACAGTCATCTATATAGTACATAGTACAGTCATCTGTATCACTGCAATGAGTAGTAAAAAACTGAATGAAATTTTAAAATCATATTTTAAAAAATATTGGAGGCCTGTAGAAGTAATCACGACTAGATTAATTAAAATTCCAGATACAGAAGAGCCCTTTGTAGGTGAGAAGAGGATTGCTGACATTTGCTGATTCTGGACACAGACTGAAGAAAAAGAATGAACCAGAGGTGAACTGAGTCTTACTAAAACTGCAGCATAGCACTGACACATTTCAATTCATGAATGGATTGAAATGATGAGCCTCTCTCATCCCTTTTGCCTAATAGAGTAGATAGAGAATGCTCACTGGGAAGATATATTCTGGGGTCTCTGAGGCTCTTTCATTTCCAGTATCCAGCGTACAATGAACAATTTCTAAAAATTTGAGAAGGTGGAAAACTGTGATCCTTAATCAAGAAGAAAAATAAGCGGTAGAAGTAGACCTACAGGTAATTGAAATGATCAGACAGGGACTTTAAAATAACTATGATATGATAAAGAAAATATAGGAAAACGTGGACAAAATGGAAAGGTGGAGAATTTCTATAGAGAATTGGAATTCATGAAAAGGAATTAAATGGATATTCTAAGAATCAAAAACATGTCAGTAGCTTAAGGTCTGTCATTTATATGTTACTGAGAAAACTTTGGTGCAGGACTCTAGGATCTCACTCCACCCCTTGCCTTACTCTTCATTTATCTAAAAAAATGGGAGAACAGGTCAATCGAATATATACCATTTAAGTTTTATGAGAGCAGGGGCTGTGTCTGTCTTTTCACTGCGGTGTTCCCAGGGCTTAGTGCCTGGCACATTAAAAATAAAACAAAAAACATGCAACAACAAGAAGCCCACAGTATCTGAAATTAATTATTCGTTGGGTGGATTTAATAGACTATACCAATAAAAGACAAGAGTACAGAACTTGTAGACAAGTTAATAGAAAATAATCCAGTTTGAAGCACAGGAAGGAAAAAACAATGGAAAAAGTAGGACAGAACAAAAGAGATATGTGCAACTCTAGTAAAAAGTTGAATAATGTGTGGGACTTCCCTGGCGGTCCAGTGGTTAAGACACCATGCTCCCAATGCAGGGGGTGCGGGGTTGGATCCCTGGTTGGGGAACTAAGATCCCACATGCCACTCAGCGTGGCCCCCCAAAAAAAGAAAAAAAAAAAGTTGAGTAATGTGTAATTGGAAACCCAGAAGTAGAGAAGGGAACTTAGTGTGGGAGCAAATATTTGAAGAGATAATGGTAAGACATTTTCCAAAACTGATGAAGGATATCAACCCATAGATTCAAGTAGTTTAGCAAACCCCAAGCAAGATAAATACAAAGAAAATTACACTTTCTAAGTACACTCAGACATATCTTAATTGATCTGTTGAAAACTAGAGACAAACTCTTAAAAGCAACCAGATGGAAAAAAAATAAGACATGTTACTTTCAAAGAAACTAATATAACTGATGGCTGCATTTTGAACACAACAGTGGAAACTGGGAAATAATGGAATGACATTTTTTAAGTGTTGAACAAAAAAACCTGTCAAGTTAGAATTCTGATCCCAGCAGAAGTATCCTTCAGAAATAAGGGTAAAGTAAAGACATTTTTAGACAAACAAAAGCTGAGAGAATTAATCACCAGCAGACCTGCTCTGTAAGACACTAAAGGAAGTTCTTTAGGCAGAGGGGAAACATGTCAAGTGGAAGGATAAAACTATAGGAAATAATGAAGAGCACCCAATTGGGTGTAAAATGAGTAAATATACACCCAATATGAATAAATATACAAAAACAGTGCCTTCCCCCCCCCCCCCCCCATGTTCTTTGGAACTTTTTAGGAACTTTATTTTAGGAATTTCATTTTTTATATTATAGAAATTCTAGACTAGGATTTCTACAGTTTCTAGAATGATAGACATTCTACAGTTTTATTAAGGCAAACTTGCCATACAATAAATAAATAAACTGCATATGTTTAAAATGTACAATTTGATGACTTTTCCTATATTTTTAAGCCTGTGTTAACACTACAATCAAGATAATGAATATCACCTGCAAAAGTTTCCTCCAGCCCCCATAATCCATTCTGTACCTCCATCCCATTTCTGGGCACCTGCTGAGCTGTTTTTCTCAATATTTATTCATTCACCTGTTGGTAGACACTTGGGTTGCTCCAGTTTTTAGCTACTGCAAATGAAGTTGTCCTGAAGATTCATGTATATGACTTTGTGTGGACGTATACATTCATTTCTCTTGAGTAAATACAAAGGAGTAGAATGGCTGGGTCATATGGTGGGTGTATATTTAACTTTTTAAGAAGCTGCCAATCATTGTTTTCCAAAGTGATTATGTCATTTTACAGGAGTATATGAGGATTCCAGTTGTTCCACATCCTTGCCAACATTTTTTTGCTTACAAAAATTTTTTTTGACCAAAAATTTTTTAAATTGTAGCCATCCAGTGGGTGGGAAATGCTATATCATTCTGGTTTTGATTTGCATTTCCCTAGTGACTAATGAGCATCTTTTCATGCACTTAATTTACCATCTGAATATTTTCTTTGATGAAGTGTATATTTGAATCTTTTGCCCATTTTTTAAAAATTGGGATTTTTTATTATTGAATTTTTGAGAGCTTGTAATATATGCTGAATACAAGTCTTTTACAAGATATGTGATTTGCAAATATTTTCTCCCAGTTTCTGGCTTGTTTTGTTTTTTTTGATTTTATTTTCTTCTCAAAGTCTTGAAAGCAGATGTTCTTAATTTTGCTGAAGTTCAAATTATCAGATTTTCTAAAAAAAAAAAATAAGAGGATCATGTTATTGATGGTATATCTAAGAAATCTTTGTCTAACACAAGGTCACAAAGATTTTTCTCCTATGTTTTCTTCTAGAAATCTTGTTTTAGATTTTACACTTAGGTCTATGACTCATTTTTAGTTAATTTTTGTACTCAGTGTGCTTCTATATGCCTATTTTGTCTTGCCAGTCGACAGTCTTGATTATTGTAGCTTTATAGTCATTTGAAATCAGGTATTGTAAATACTTCAAGTTTGTTCTTTCTCAAGATTAAGTTAGTGTAGATATTTTGCAAAGAGGAAGAATCAAGTCCTTTGTCCTTCCTACAGTCTTTTTTTAAAAAGTATTTATTTATTTATTTATTTATTTATTTATTTGGCAGCACTGGGTCTTAGTTGCGGCATGCAGGATCTTTTAGTTGCAGCATGTGGGCTCTTAGTTGTGGTATGCGGGATCTAGTTCCCCGACCAGGGATCGAATCTGGGCCCTTTGCCTTGGGAGCTCGGAGTCTTAACCCCTGGACCACCAGGGAAGTCCCACCTCCTCCAGTCTTGACAGGATTTCTTTAGTGTCCCCTTGGTAGAGCCTTAACAAGGAGCCAGCTAGCAAAGGGAAATGTAGTTTGCGCAGTAGCCCAGCCATCAGAAAACAAGGTAGAGAAGGATAGGTGTGAAGATGAGAGGCAGCAACTTAGCAGTTGGCACAGTCCACTCCTTTGGCCACTCAGCAGCCATGCGTGCCTTTATACAGATATTTGATCTTGTGTACAGAAGACAAACACTATGCTTTTGCCTAAGAAGATGGAAGTCTTCTTTATAAAAATGAAGATGTCCTGGGACTTCCCTGGTGGCACAGTGGTTAAGAGTCTGCCTGCCAATTCGGGGGACACAGGTTTGATCCCTGGTCTGGGAAGATCCCACATGCCGCGGAGCAGCTAAGCCCGTGCACCACAACTACTGAGCCTGTGCTCTTGAGCCCATGAACCACAACTACTGAAGCCCACACGCCTAGAGCCCATGCTCAGCAACAAGAGAAGCCACCGCAATGAGAGGCCCGCGCACCACAATGAAGAGTAGCCCCCACTCGCTGCAACGAGAGAAAGCCCGTGTGCAGCAACAAAGACCCTACGCAGCCTAAAATAAAATAAATAAATTAAAAAAAAATTGAAGATGTCCTTACCTTCTTCCCAAAATGGGAAGCAAGTCCCAATACTCATTGTATCCATATTTGGGTGACATTCACACTATCCATTTTTAAGCTATGTTAATTATGTCTCAAATTCATAGTCCCATCTGAATATCATGCTACCTAAAGACTAAGTTGTAAAGTTAACCTTTACTAATAAAATTTGTATAACATATTGAAAAGGAGAAGAAATTGGTTTATACATTCACGCAAAATCTTCTGTAGTAAGCAAAGAAGAATATATGTGTAACTGCTGTA
Source organism: Balaenoptera borealis (assembly GCF_965194805.1). Taxonomy (NCBI): domain Eukaryota; kingdom Metazoa; phylum Chordata; class Mammalia; order Artiodactyla; family Balaenopteridae; genus Balaenoptera; species Balaenoptera borealis. The sequence goes on along the minus strand of NC_138879.1, from coordinate 44,263,558 downwards.
GTCTTTGCTTTTGTTAACTAGTTGAGTGATTGTAAATTCATCCTTAAAACTACTGTCTTCTGCTGCTCATTCCATGTTTCCTTTGCCCTCATTCAGGGCCTCAGCTGGTGGGGTAACCCAAACCTTCATTAGTGAAGAATATGTGTCCTCACATATTCTTCACAACATCCTCATGTATTCTTCACACATTGCTTTGTGTGTGTGTATTTTCCATTAACTTTTACTATTACACACGTATAAGAGATTATTTCAGAGAATCCTTGGGGTTCCAGGCAGAGTCCTCCCCTGTCCTTATGTAGCAGTAGTCCTTTATCTCCTAGGTAACCCAGATGAATTACAACAGCTAGTAGAATGACCCTCTTCTTTGCCTCTTCATGATGATTCCAAGTTTATTTTGATCATTAGCTTTCTTTTTTTATGAATGAAATTCTCTTTCATTCAGCCTGATAGTAACAAATGGCCATTAGTACAGAAGCTTGGGCTTCTGGCTTGAACTAAGTAGTAAGCTAAGCACAGTGGCAGGTTCTTGAGCTCTGTTATTTGAAAAGCCTCTCCTTCCCTGGAATGAGTTTAGGATCTTTTTTATTTATTTATTTATTCATTCATTCATTCATTCATTTATTTATAGCTGTGTTGGGTCTTCGTTGCTGCGTGGGCTTTCTCTAGTTGCAGCGAGTGGGGGCCACTCTTCGTGGCAGTGCACGGGCTTCTCATTGCGCTGGCTTCTCTTGCTGTGGAACATGGGCTCTAGGCATGCGGGCTTCAGTAGTTGTGGCACGCAGGCTCAGTAGTTGTGGCTCGCAGGCTCTAGAGCGTAGGCTCAGTAGTTGTGGTGCATGGGCTTAGTTGCTCCGTGGCATGTGGGATCTTCCTGGACCAGGGCTCGAACCCGTGTCCCCTGCATTGGCAGGTGCATTCTTAACCACTGCACCACCAGGGAAGTCCTTAGGATCGTTTTAAATGTCATGTTACAACCAGCAAACAGAATTTTTGCCATTCAAAAAATGTTTTCTCAGCCTCAGGAAAGAGGTGAAGCCCGGTTTGGACTCTTCACTGACCGTTCTGACTTTTCTTCTGCAATTTTAAATTTATTAAAATTTACAATTTGTGAATTGTATGAGAATATTTTGTTAACATGTTCTTAAAAATTTGAATGCCAGAGGTAAACACCGTAAACATTTAGTGTGCATATTTGTTCTCTACTATTTGGATGTCCGTTTTCATTTTTAACATCAACTGCATTATTTCTTCACGTAACTAGAAAAACAGGATGATTCGGAAGTTTGGTTGATGACTTTAAAAAAACTGTATTAGAAAAATAATTTTCACAATTGAACATAATTTAAATACTAGATAAAATGATCACCTGGAGGCAGATTGTTTTGGTAGGTAAACACTACATTGGAATTCTGGGGCTGCCAATGCTACCTATGTACTTTTAGAATTTTGAATAATTTAAAACTTACAGAAAAGTTGCAGCAGTAGTATAAAACGTCCCATATATTCTTTACCCAGATTTACTAGCTGTTTATATTTTGCTCTTTGTTTTACGTTTTATTATTTATTCTCTCTTTCTCTCTGTCCATGTGTCTGTGCATGAGTGTGTATATAATATAAACACACACACATATATGCATTTGTTGCATGTGGAGGAGGCATTTGACAGTAAGTTGTAGGCATCATGTTCCTTAATTCCTAAATACTTCAGTATGTCTTAATAAGTAAGGACTTCTCTTACTTAGCTACAGTACAATTACTGAAGTCAGGAAATTTAACTTTGATAACAATACTGTTCTCTTTAATACACGGTCCATACTCAAAGTTTGTCAGTAACAAATTCCCAAATAATTCACATACTTTAAAAATTTATTTTGTTTTTACCAGTTTCCTGTATTTCCTGATTTTTGAAGTGGTATTTTTTTTTCTTCTTTCACCTTTGGGTTTCAGATGTGAGATTAATTAATATTCAGTACTGTAAACTCTACAGAAATTGCATACTGTGTTTTTCATTCTTAGGCATATGTAACGTTAAGTCCAAGTAGGTATGCTAGGCTCCAACTCTTAAGCATATTTTGGGTAGTCTTTTTGGAAGATGATTTTATTTAAATTTTTTTGAAAAAATTTGAAAATTTAAACAAATATGGCTATTATGGAATAGAATGCAGAATTTGCATCTCTTTTTAAGATAAAGCATGAGACATCAAAGAAGTAATTTACCTCCCAATAATTGAGAATAAGAATCAGACCAAATTTGCTTGAGGTAGAGGAGGTATCTCCCGTTAAGATTAGGCTACTGAAGTCTAGGCACTTGGCTATTTAAAACAAAAAAATTAACGTTTGAAGCTCCTTGAGCAATAATTTGAGGAAAAAAAATCACAATTTAAAAATAAAAATAAAGCATAGTAATTATTTATTAAATGCTGTTTTAGTTATAGCTCACTCACCCAGAGTGTTTCTTGATTTTCAGACGTTTTCCTGGTTTTCTTCTGGTTGGTAATTTCTATCTTAAGTGTTCTGTGGCCAGTGAATATGGTTTGTATGATACCAGTATTTTCAAATTTGAAGTTAGCTTTATGAGCTTGAACATTGTATTAGTTATTTATTGCTATGTAACAAATTCCCCCAAATGTAGCAATATTAGACCAGAAACATTTATTATCTCATAACATTTCTGTGTGTTAGAAATCCAGTAGCAGCTTAGCTAGGTGTTTCTGGCTCACAGTCTTTCATGAGGTTCCAGTCAAGCTCTTGTCTGGGCTGCAGTCATCTGAAGGCTTGACTGGGCCTGGAAGATTTAATTCCAGCCTGATCATTTACACAGCTGTTGGCTGGAGGCCTCAGTTTTTTGCTAGCTGCTTTTTTATTTTTGACACGTTTTTAAAAAAAATTCAAACAGAAAGTCACAGAAATTATAATCATCCTCATCAGTTCACTCAGACCCATGTAATTAATTTTTTTTCATCTTGATCTTTTGTTAGCACTTTTATGAATTCATCAGTTTTCCATTAGAGTTCTGAAAATGCTTATTCATTCAGTTCAGCAGTATAGTCAGTTACCAGAAACCTGTATTTGCCAGAGTCTTTTCCATGAATTCCTTGAAGATGAAACCCTTTTATAGGAACATTTTTGCAAAAGCATCAGAGTACACCCAGAACTGTCTGTAAATGACAAAAGACTTAAAAATGACCCCGGTAAAGATTTTTTTAAAAATTAATTTATTTATTTTTGGCTGTGTTGGGTCTTCGTTTCTGTGCGAGGGCTTTCTCTAGTTGCGGCAAGCGGGGGCCACTCTTCATCGCGGTGTGCGGGCCTCTCACTGTCGCGGCCTCTCTTGTTGTGGAGCACAGGCTCCAGACGCGCAGGCTCAGTAGTTGTGGCTCACGGGCCTAGTTGCTCCGCGGCATGTGGGATCTTCCCAGACCAGGGCTCGAACCCGTGTCCCCTGCATTGGCAGGCAGATTCTCAACCATTGCACCACCAGGGAAGCCCCACGGTTAAAGATTTGATGAAAGTTCATAATAATGCAATTGACAAGGAAATTTAGTTATTTCTTAGATATACATTTTAAAGTAATAATAACTAGAATTATGACTTATTATACAAGAACATATAAGGTTTTTAGGAATTTCATGTAATGTCTGAAACATTTATGTTAACATATTTCCATACAAATAACCCAAAGAAAGTTTAGTGTTAGTTTTTTTTTTTAATTTTTAAATTTTATTTTATTTATTTTTTTATACAGCAGGTTCTTATTAGTCATCCATTTTATACACATCAGCGTATACATGTCAATCCCAGTCGCCCAGTTCAGCACACCACCATCCCCACCCCCCAGCGGCTTTCCCCCCTTGGTGTCCATACATTTGTTCTCTACATCTGTGTCTCAACTTCTGCCCTGCAAACCAGTTCATCTGTGCCATTTTTCTAGGTTCCACATACATGCGTTAATATATGATATCTGTTTTTCTCTTTCTGACTTAACTTCATTCTTTATGACAGTCTCTAGATCCATCCACATCTCAACAAATGACCCAATTTCGTTCCTTTTTATGGCTGAGTAATATTCCATTGTATATATGTACCACAACGTCTTTATCCATTCGTCTGTCGATGGGCATTTAGGTTGCTTCCATGACCTGGCTATTGTAAATAGTGCTGCAACGAACATTGGGGTGCATGTGTCTTTTTGAATTATGGTTTTCTCAGGGTATATGCCCAGTAGTGGGATTGCTGGATCATATGGTAATTCTATTTTTAGTTTTTTAAGGAACCTCCATACTGTTCTTCATAGTGGCTGTATCAATTTACATTCCCACCAACAGTGCAAGAGGGTTCCCTTTTCTCCACACCCTCTCCAGCATTTGTTGTTTGTAGATTTTCTGATGATGCCCATTCTAACTGGTGTGAGGTGATACCTCATTGTAGTTTTGATTTGCATTTCTCTAATAATTAGTGATGTTGAGCAGCTTTTCATGTGCTTCTTGGCCATCTGTATGTCTTCTTGGAGAAATGTCTATTTAGGTCTTCTGCCCATTTTTGGATTGGGTTGTTTGTTTCTTTAATATTGAGCTGCATGAGCTGTTTATATATTTTGGAGATTAATCCTTTGTCCGTTGATTCATTTGCAAATATTTTCTCCCATTCTGAGGGTTGTCTTTTGGTCTTGTTTATGGTTTCCTTTGCTGTGCAAAATTTTTTAAGTTTCATTAGGTCCCATTTGTTTATTTTTGTTTTTATTTCCGTTACTCTAGGAGGTGGATCAAAAAAGATCTTGCTGTGATTTAGGTCAAAGAGTGTTCTTCCTATGTTTTCTCTAAGAGTTTTATAGTGTCCGGTCTTACATTTAGGTCTCGAATCCATTTTGAGTTTATTTTTGTGTATGGTGTTAGAGAGTGTTCTAATTTCATTCTTTTACATGTAGCTGTCCAGTTTTCCCAGCACCACTTATTGAAGAGACTGTCTTTTCTCCATTATATATCCTTGCCTCCTTTGTCATAGATTAGTTGACCATAGGTGCGTGGGTTTATCTCTGGGCTTTCTATCTTGTTCCATTGATCTATGTTTCTGTTTTTGTGCCAGTACCATATTGTCTTGATTACTGTAGTTTTGTAGTATAGTCTGAAGTCAGGGAGTCTGATTCCTCCAGCTCCGTTTTTTCCCTCAAGACTGCTTTGGCTATTCGGGGTCTTTTGTGTCTCCATACAAATTTTAACATTTTCTGTTCTAGTTCTGTAAAAAATGCCATTGGTAATTTGATAGGGATTGCATTGAATCTGTAGATTGCTTTGGGTAGTATAGTCATTTTCACAAGATTGATTCTTCCAATCCAGGAACATGGTGTATCTCTCCATCTGTTGGTATCATCTTTAATTTCTTTCATCAGTGTCTTATAGTTTTCTGCATACAGGTCTTTTGTCTCCCTAGGTAGGTTTATTCCTAGGTATTTTATTCTTTTTGTTGCAATGGTAAATGGGAGTGTTTCCTTAATTTCTCTCAGATTTTTCATCATTAGTGTATAGGAATGCAAGAGATTTCTGTGCATTAATTTTGTATCCTCCAACTTTACCAAATTCGTTGATTAGCTCTAGTAGTTTTCTGGTGGCATTTTTAGGATTATCTATGTATAGTATCATGTCATCTGCAAACAGTGACAGCTTTACTTTTTATTTTCCAGTTTGTATTCCTTTTATTTCTTTATCTTCCCTGATTGCCGTGGCTAGGACTTCCAAAACTATGTTGAATAATAGTGGTGAGAGTGGACATCCTTGTCTTGTTCCTGATCTTAGAGGAAATGCTTTTAGTTTTTCACCATTGAGAATGATGTTTGCTGTGTGTTTGTCGTATATGGCCTTTATTATGTTGAGGTAGGTTCCCTCTATGCCCACTTTATGGAGAGTTTTTATCATAAATGGGTGTTAAATTTTGTCGAAAGCTTTTTCTGCATCTATTGAGATGATCATATAGTTTTTATTCTTCAATTTGTTAATATGGTGTATCACATTGATTGATTTGCGTATACTGAAGAATCCTTGAATCCCTGGGATAAATCCCACTTGATCATGGTGTATGATCCTTTTAATGTGTTGTTGGATTCTGTTTGCTAGTATTTTGCTGAGGATTTTTGCATCTATATTCATCAGTGATATTGGTCTGTAATTTTCTTTTTTTGTAGTATCTTTGTCTGGTTTTGGTATCAGGGTGATGGTGGCCTCAGAGAATGAATTTGGGAATGTTCCTTCCTCTGCAATTTTTTGTAAGAGTTTGAGAAGGATGAGTGTTAGCTCTTCTCTAAATGTTTGATAGAATTCACCTGTGAAGCCATCTGGTCCTGGACTTTTGTTTGTTGGAAGATTTTTAATCACAGTTTCAATTTCATTACTTGTGGTCTGTTCATATTTTCTACTTCTTCCTGGGTGCGTCTTGGAAGGTTATACCTTTCTAAGAATTTGTCCATTTCTTCCAGGTTGTCCATTTTATTGGCATAGAGTTGTTTGTAGTAGTCTCTTAGGATGCTTTGTATTTCTGTGGTGTCTGTTGTAACTTCTCCTTTTTCATTTCTAATTTTATTGATTTGAGTCCTCTCCCTCTTTTTCTTGATGAGTCTGGCTAATGGTTTATCAATTTTGTTTATCTTCTCAAAGAACCAGCTTTTAGTTTTTTTTTTTGTTTTTTTTTTGATACATGTATATAATATGTATTTGTATACGTATAGTAACACTAATCTTCATTTATCAATTTCCCCCCTCCTTTCCTTTTTTAATTAATTAATTTATTTATTTTTGGGTGTGTTGGGTCTTCGTTTCTGTGTGAGGGCTTTCTCCAGTTCCAGTGAGCGGGGTCCACTCTTCATCGCAGTGCGCGGGCCTCTCACTGTCGCGGCCTCTCTTGTTGCGGAGCACGGGCTCCAGACGCGCAGGCTCAGTAGTCGTGGCTCACGGGCCTAGCCGCTCTGCGGCATGTGGGATCTTCCCAGACCAGGGCTCGAACCCGTGTCCCCTGCATTGGCAGGCAGACTCTCAACCACTGCGCCACCAGGGAAGCCCCAGCTTTTAGTTTTATTGATATTTGCTGTTGTTTTCTTTGTTTCTATTTCACTTATTTCTGCTCTGATCTTTATGATTTCTTTCCTTCTGCTAACTTTGGGTTTTGTTTTGTTCTTCTTTCTCTAGTTCCTTTAGGTGTAAGTTTAGATTGTTTATTTGAGATTTTTCTTGTTTCTTGAGGTAGGCTTGTATAGCTATAAACTTCCCTCTTAGAACTGCTTTTGCTGCATCCCATAGGTTTTGGATCGTCATGTTTTCATTGTCATTTGTCTCTAAGTATTTTTTGATTTCCTCTTTGATTTCTTCAGTGATCTCTTGGTTATTTAGTAACATCTTGTTTAGCCTCCATGTGTTAGTGTTTTTTATGTTTTTTTCCCTGTAATTGATTTCTAATCTCATGGCGTTGTGGTCAGAAAAGATGCTTGATATGATTTCAGTTTTCTTAAATTTACTGGGGCTTGATTTGTGACCCAAGATGTGATCTACCCTGGAGAATGTTCCATGCGCACTTGAGAAGAAAGTGTAATCTGCTGTTTTTGGATGGAATGTCCTGTAAATATCAATTAAATCTGTCTGGTCTATTGTGTCATTTAAAGCTTGTGTTTCCTTATTAATTTTCTGTTTGGATGATCTGTCCATTGGTGTAAGTGAGGTGTTAAAGTCCCCCACTATTATTGTGTTACTGTCCATTTCCTCTTTTATAGTTGTTAGCAGTTACCTTATGTATTGAGGTGCTCCTATGTTGGGTGCATATATAATTTTCATATCTTCTTCCTGGATTGATCCCTTGATCATTATGTAGTGTCCTTGTCTCTGTAACATTCTTTATTTTAAAGTCTATTTTATCTGATATAAGTATTGCTACTCCAGCTTTCTTTTGATTTCCATTTGCATGGAATATCTTTTTCCATCCCCTCACTTTCAGTCTGTATGTGTCCCTAGGTCTGAAGTGGGTCTCTTGTAGACAGCATATATATGAGTCTTGGTTTTGTATCCATTCAGCAAGCCTGTGTCTTTTGGTTGGAGCATTTAATCCATTCACGTTTAAGGTAATTATCGATATGTATGTTCCTATGACCATTTTCTTAATTGTTTAGGGTTTGTTTTTGTAGGTCCTTTTCTTCTCTTGTGTTTCCCACTTAGAGAAGTTCCTTTAGCATTTGTTGTTTGATGGTGCTGGTTTGGTGGTGCTGAATTCTCTTAGCTTTTGCATGTCTGTAAAGCTTTTGTTTTCTCCATGGAATCTGAATGAGATCCTTGCTGGGTAGAGTAATCTTGGTTGTAGGTTCTTCCCTTTCATCACTTTAAATACGTCATGCCACTCCCTTCTGGCTTGTAGAGTTTCTGCTGAGAAAGCAGCTGTTAACCTTATGGGAGTTCCCTTGTATGTTATTTGTCGTTTTTCCCTTGCTGCTTTCAATAATTTTTTCTTTGTCTTTAAGTTTTGCCAATTTGATTACTATGTGTCTTGGCGTGTTTCTCCTTGGGTTTATCCTGTATGGGGCTCTGTGTGCTTCCTGGACTTGGGTGGCTATTTCCTTTGCCATGTTAGGGAAGTTTTTGACTATAATCTCTTCAAATATTTTCTCGGGTCCTTTCTCTCTCTCTTCTCCTTCTGGGACCCCTATAATGCGAATGTTGTTGCATTTAATGTTGTCCCAGAGGTCTCTTAGGCTATCTTCATTTCTTTTCATTCTTTTTTCTTTATTCTGTTCTGCAGCAGTGAATTCCACCATTCTGTCTTCCAGGTCACTTATCTGTTCTTCTGCCTCAGTTATTCTGCTATTGATTCCTTCTAGTGTATTTTTTATTTCAGTTATTGTATTGTTCATCTCTGTTTGTTTGTTCTTTAATTCTTCTAGGTCTTTGTTAAACATTTCTTGCATATTCTCGATCTGTGCCTCCATTCTTTTTCCGAGGTCCTGGATCATCTTCACTATCATTATTCTGAATTCGTTTTCTGGAAGATTGCCTATCTCCACTTCATTTAGTTGTTTTTCTGGGGTTTTATCTTGTTCCTTCATGTGGTACGTAGCCCTCTGCCTTTTCATCTTGTCTGTCTTTCTGTGAATGTGGTTTTTGTTCCACAGGCTGCAGGATTGTAGTTCTTCTTGCTTCTCTGCTAGCTGGTTGTTTTGCAGAGGGTCTCTTTGTAACTTACTTGTAGATGCGTCAGGTGTGTGTGTGTGTGTGTGTGTGTGTTAATTATTATTATTATTTTTTATAATTTTAGCAATTTCATGTATCTTTATTTATTTATTTTATTTATTTATGGCTGTGTTGGGTCTTCGTTTCTGTGCGAAGGCTTTCTCTAGTTGCGGCAAGCGGGGGCCACTCTTCATCGCGGTGCATGGGCCTCTCATTATCGCAGCCTCTCTTATTGCGGAGCACAGGCTTCAGATGCGCAGGCTCAGTAATTGTGGCTCACGGGCCTAGTTGCTCCGCGGCATGTGGGATCTTCCCAGACCAGGGCTCGAACCCGTGTCCCCTACATTGGCAGGCAGATTCTCAACCACTGCGCCACCAGGGAAGCCCCTAATTATTTTTTTTAAGTAGAGATTTAAAAATGGTATCTTCCAGATGGTTTGAATCTTGTGTCATTATGTAGTGATCCTCTTTATTTCCAGTGCTTTTTGCTTTCATTTGCTCTAGTTTTCTTTTGTTTTCTATTTGGTTGGTAGATCTTTTTCCATTCTTTGACCAGTAATCTTTCTGTTCCCTTATGTTAGTCCATCTCTTATAAACAACACATACGTAACCAGTCTGATTTTTTTTCCTTGTAAGTGGAGTTTGGCCCATTGATATTCATTGTGATTACCTATATATTTGGATTCGTTTCTGACATTTTATTATATGCCTTTTATTTGTACAACTTTTTCTTTCTTTTTTTTTTTTTTTTTCCTGAATCTCAGACTTTCTTTCTGGGTTCATTTCTCTTCTGCTTGAAGCATATTTTTTAGAATTTCCTTTGATGGGAATCTGTTGTGGTAATTGCTATTTTCCTTTCATTCTGTGTCTTTCAGTGTCAGTGTCTTTATTCCTCCTTATTCATGAATGGTAGTTTTACTGGGAAGATAGAATTGTAGGGATTTGTTTTTCTCTCAGTATGTTAAAGATACCATTTAGCTATATTTTTGAGCTCTACCATTGCTGTTGAGAATTAGGCATAATTGTCATTACTTTATGGGTGATATTTTCTCTCTGGCTGTTTTTTAGCTTTGTTCTTTGTTGCTCTGCAGTTTCACTGAAATGTTTGTAGATGTATGGATTTCTTTTTATTTATTATGGTTTGGATTTTTGGACTTCCTGGAGCTAAGGATTGTCATTGTCTAAAGTTCTAAAAAATGTAAGCCATTAACTTCCCCCCTCCCCCCACAACTGACCTTGGCCTTCTTTATTTTTTTAGAGCAGTGTTAGGTTTATAGCAAAGTTGAGAGAAAGATACAGAGATTTCCCATATACCTCCTTTCCCAATACGTGCATAATCTCCCCCATTATCAACATCACTCACTAGAATGGCACATCTTTTTAAATTAATTAATTAATTAATTAATTTTTGGCTGCGTTGGGTCTTCGTTGCTGTGTGCGGGCTTTCTCTAGTTGCGGCACGTGGGCTTCTCATTGCGGAACACGGGCTCTAGGCATGCGGGCTTCACTAGTTGTGGCATGCAGGCTCAGTAGTTGCAGCGCATGGGCTTAGTTGCTCTGTGGCATGTGAGATCTTCCTGGACCAGAGCTTGAACCCGTGTCCGCTGCATTGGCAGGTGGATTCTTAACCACTTCGCCACCAGGGAAGTCCCAGAATGGTACATTTTTTACCAACGCTGAATCCGCGTCGGTACATCGTAATCACCTAAAGTCCAAACTTTACCTTAGGGTTTGCTCTTGGTGTTGTATGTTCTATGAGTTTAGACAAATCTGTAATGACATCTCCATTATTATAATATCACACAGGGTATTTTCTCTGTCCCAGAAATCCTCTGCTCTGCCTATTCATCTCCCCAACTCCACCCTGGCAACCACTGATCTTTTTATTGTCTCATAGTTTTGCTTTTTTCAGAATGTTCTAGAGTTGGACTCATACAGTATGTAGCCTTTTCAGATTAGCTTCTTTCACTTAACATCATACCTTTAAGTTTCTTTGTCTTTTCATGGCTCGATAGTTCATTTCTTCTTAGTGCTGATTAACATTCCATGGTCTTGAGGTAACCATAGTTTATTAATCCATTCACCTACTGAAGGACATATTGGTTGCTTCCAAGTTTAACAGTTATGAACATAGCTGCTGTGAACCTCCATGGCAGATTTTTGTGTGGACATATGTTTTCAACTCCTTTGGGTAAATACCAAGGAGCATGATTGCTGGATCATATGGTAAGTCATTACCTTTTCAGATATTGCCTCTTACCTATTATCTCTATAAATCTACTTCTGGGACTACCGTTATATGTTTATAATGTTGTTTGAGGCTGAGCCAGCTAGTGTACTGTGATTAAGTTTAATTTCTTGTACAATGTTTTGTGCCTCTTCAAGTTGGTAACTGCCTCATTTTTTTTTCCATTTGCTTTGTTTTTGGTTTACCTGTTAATTGTTCATATTATTAACATGCTTTCAGTACTGTTTTTCACACAGGGTCAAGCCTATTAATCTATCCATTGAAATTGTTTTCCCAGAAGACTTCCTCCCGTTCTCCTGTTTAAAGATGGCTCCTTGTTAGGCCAGGTGTGTAGCTATCAGCCTGAGGTTCTCCCTTCATTGTCATTTTGGAAATTCCCATTGCTTGTGTCCTGTGTTGATTTCCCTGTGTTTTGGATCCCATTAGTTTGTAGCACATCCTCCACAGCTTGCTGAACAAAAATGTGCAGAAGAGATAAATTTTGAGACCCAGAATGTTTGAGAATATTTTTATTCTACCTTTTTGTTATTTGATAATTTGTCTGGGTATTAAGCTCTAGAAAGAAAATTTTTCTCAGAATTTTGAAAGCATTTCTTCATTGTCTTCTAGTTTATCACTGAAATTGTTGCTAAATCTAATGACATTCTGGTTCCTATAATGTTGTGAGCAGCTTCTTTTTAAATTTTTTCTTTTGTAGAAGCCCTTGGGACTTTTTCCTTTGTCCTTGCTGTTGTGCAGTTCAGTAATAACAGTGGTCCCCAACCTTTTTGGCACCAGGGACCAGTTTTGTGGATGATAGTTTTTCCTCGGACAGTGGTGAGAGGATGGTTCAGGCGGTAATGTGAGCTATGGGGAGCAGCAGATGAAGCTTCGCTCGCTTGCCTGCTGCTCACCTCCTGCTGTGCGGCCCGGTTCCTAACAGGCCTTGGACCTGTACCAGTCTGCGGCCTGGGCGTTGGGGACCCCTGAGTAATAACATACTTGGGTATTTAATGGGTCTTTTTCAGTTTGGAGACTCATATTCTTCAGATCTGAGATATTTCTTGTATTATTTCTTTGGTAATTTCTTCCTTCCATGTTCTTTTTTCCTCTGCCTTTTTTTTTTTTTTTTTTTCACATTTTGGAATTGATTCATCCTGTGATTTTTAAAACCATATTCCTCTCATAGTGTTTTCTTTTGTTCTTTTTCCAGGAGAGGGTCTTGACTTTATCTTCCAACTCTTTAATTTTTTATTTTATCCATTTGTGCAGAGTTAACATAGCAGGCCTGAGACTGTTACCCTTAGAAAGGTCTGCTTGCAAGGTTGGCCCTTGGCTGGTGTCTGGGACCTTGGATTTTGGAAGGGTTCCCACCATTCCTCAGTAAGAGTGGTTCACTGTGCTTAAACTGTTCAAACATGATTTATGCTAAACACCTGCTTTCCATCTGGGTGTCTTTAACTTTGGTATGGCTAGGCAGAAGGTACCTCCAATAAAAACCCTGAGCAGGGACTTCCTTGGTGGTCCAGTGGTAAGGAATCCGCCTTACAGTGCAGGGCATCCCTGGTCAGGGAACTAAGATCCCACAAGCCGCAGGGCAACTAAGCTCACGCGCCACAACTACTGAGCTCTTGTGCCTCAACTAGAGAGCTTGCGTGCTGCAGACTACAGAGCCCCCATGCTCTAGAGCCCACGTGCCACAACTGCAGAGACCATGCGCCCTGGAGCCTGCACGCCACAACTAGAGAGAAGCCCGTGCACCACAACGAAGAGCCCCGACAAAAGATCCTGTGTGCCGCAACTAAGACCCGATGCAGACAAAAATAAAATAAATAAATAAATAAATAAATCTTAAAAAAAAAAAACCAACCTGAGCACTGGGTCTCTAATGAACTTACCTGGTAGACAATATTTCACATATGTTGTCACAACCCATTGCTGGAGGAATTTAGCATCCCCCGTCTGACTCCCTTGGAAGCAGAAGACCCTTGGAAGCTTGCGTCTAGTTTCCTCTGGACTTTGTACCTTTTCCTTTTGCTGATTTTGCCGTGTATCCTTTTGCTCTAATAAATCACAGCTGTGAATGTGACTGTATGTCAAGTCCTGTGAGTCCTTCTAGCATACTACCGAACCTGGGGGTGGTCTTCGGGGCTCATGACACACTGTCATATTTAACTTTCCCAATGTTCTTTATTTTTTATTCTCACTTGCTCTCTCTCTCTCTTTTTTTTTTTTTAAATAAGATATGTGAGGTACATCCTTTTTGTTTTTTTTTAAAATTATTTATTTATTTATTTATTTATGGCTGCGTTGGGTCTTCGTTTCTGTGCGAGGGCTTTCTCTAGTTGCGGCAAGCGGGGGCCACTCTTCATCGCGGTGCGCGGGCCTCTCACTATCGTGGCCTCTCTTGTTGCGGAGCACAGGCTCCAGACGCGCAGGCTCAGTAATTGTGGCTCATGGGCCTAGTTGCTCCATGGCATGTGGGATCCTCCCAGACCAGGGCTCGAACCTGTGTCCCCTGCACCGGCAGGCAGATTCTCAACCACTGCGCCACCAGGGAAGCCCCTGCTCTCTCTTTTAAAAATAGCATCCTTTAAAATCTTTCCTAATGTCTTTTAGGATGTTAGTAATTAACTTTTTTTAATGTGTGAAATTTTCTTCTGATTCCCGCATTTTTTTTTTTTCTAAAAATTAATTTGTGTGTGTTTACTTGGTTCCCTTTCTTTCATGCTAACAAGCCTTCTTTGTGCCTGGTGATTCTAGGCTGTCTGTTCTCACTTTAAATATTTATTCTTAAATGTGAGACAATTGGAAGCTTATGCACATCGGCTTGACTATAGGGTGAGTTGGTGGTGAGCTAGCTTCACTGTTGGAAGCCCTCCAAATGCAGATATTTTCTTTGGGCATTCAGTTTCTCCAGGAAAATACTACCCAGTTGCTTACCTGGGAAGATATATGTCTAGTTCCAGGATTCTGAGAGCCACATGAATGGGGGCTGGTGGTTTATGGTGTGGAGGTTTTCATTCAACTAGGAAGTAATAGGATTATTGTGGAAATACTATTTTATGGTTCATATTTGTAAAATATAGTTGAAGGAAATGGTTAATTGGGTTTCTTCCCCTGAAGTCCCCTAACTATCTGTAGACTGGGTGATAGACTAGCAGGGACCATCTGTTGTTTCTGGACGTAGTTTGAGGAACACTGCATTAGGTAATAAAGAGGCTGTTGTTAAGGGAGATAAGAGTTGGTGTGACACACTAGCTCATTCTTTTATTCAGCAAGCATTTATTAATTACCTTTTAAAACCCCTGACCTCAGGGAATAAAGTAGGTTACAAGAAAGATACTTCCCTGCTCCCGTGGGACTTGCATTTTTGCATAAGGATGGACATTAAACAATTTATCATCTGGTTATTTAATTACAGTTGTTGGAGGCTCACAGAGCATTCATATATAGGAGACCTGCTCTTGGGTTCAGGGATGGCATCTCTGAAAGTATGAATCAGGAAAGTGGTGGGAAAATGAGAAGAGAGTGGCAAAGAATGAGACTAAAGATCTTATTCAGGATAATAATAATTGTGAGATTAAATGAGGTGTAGAATGTGTTTAGTGCCTGGTACTTGTGCTCAATAAGTGTTAACTAGTAATTATATTATTTGTAGGAATATTATTATATTGGATGATCAAATAGAAGACATTTGATTTTTAGCATTTAATTTATAAAAGTAAAAGTTTTGTGTTAACAGTACAATAAAACAATATATTCATAGAATCATTTATTACTAAAAAAAATCCTTTGTTGTATAGAAATTTTAGTGTTTCAGATTATTGCTAGAGCAGAGATTGTGCTTAACTTCTTAACAGTTATATCTCCAGCACCCAGCATAGTGTCTGACACATACAAAGTGCTGTCTTTTTTTTTTTTTTTTTTAATTTATTTTTGGCTGCATTGTGTCTTCATTGCTGCGCGTGGGCAAGTGGGGGCTACTCTTCGTTGCAATGCATGGGCTTCTCATTGCTGTGGCTTCTCTTGTTGGGGAGCATGGGCTCTATGTGTGCAGGGTTCAGTAGTTGTGGCGCACAGACTTAGCTGCTCCACGGCATGTGCGATCTTCCCGAACCAGGGCTCGAACCCGTGTCCCGTGCATTGGCAGGCGGATTCTTAACCACTGCGCCACCAGGGAAGTCCCTCAGATTCTTTTTTTTAAGACTGAGCACTTTGGGGGACTTCCCTGGTGGCGCAGTGGTTAAGAATCCGCCTGCCAATGCACGGGACACGGGTTCGAGCCCTGGTTCGGAAGATCCCATATGCCGTGGAGCAGCTAAGTCTGTGCGCCACAACTACTGAGCCTGCGCTCTAGAGCCCATGCCTTGCAACAAGAGAAGCCACCGCAATGAGAAGCCCGGGCACCGCAATGAAGAGGAGCCCCCGCTCGCCACAACTAGAGAAAGCCCGCACGCAGCAATGAAGACCCAATGCAGTTAAATATAAATAAATAAATAAATTTATTTAAAAAAAAGAATCCGAAATGAGTACTAGAAATTCCGGGTAACCTAGAAGCTGGGAAGGATATGTGATTTCAGATACAAGAAATACTTTACTTTTTTCCTTACTAAGGCATTTGTTTGGTCATGTTCCTTCAAGGGAATTGCAAGTGGCCTTTTGATTAGAATTTAAATATTATCCTTTTCATATATATTCAATACCTTTTCTGTAGCCAGCAAGGATCTGTTAAGGACAAAGTACTTTTCTTCTCTTGGGGGAGTGTAATTGGTGCTCTTTAGCCCTCCAGCACTCAGACCTACAATGTATTAGTTATCTATTGCTGCAAAACAAATTACCTCAAAAAACAACAGACATTTATTATCTCACAGTTTCTGTGGGTCAGGAATATGAGAGTGGCTTAGCTGTTTGCCTCTGGTTCAGTGTCTCACTTGAGGTTGCAGTCAAGCTATTGGCTGGGGTTGCAGGTATCTGAAAGATTGGTGGGAGGATGTGCTTCTAAGTTCACTTCTCTGATTGTTGGCAGGAAGCCTTAGTTCTTTGCCATGTGGACCTCTCCATAGGCTGCCTGAGTGTCCTCATGACATGGCTCTTGGCTTTCTCTAGAGCGAGTGATGAGGAAGAGGCAGGGATTGGGGGGTGGAGGGGCGGAGAAAACAAGCCAGTTGGAGATGAAATCCTCCGTCTTTGATAACCTAATATCGGAAGACAGACATCATCACATCTGTTGTAGTCTAACGATTAGAATGACCAACCCTGGTACAGTGTGGGAGGTGTGAATATCAGGAGGTGTGGCTCATTGGGAGCCGTCTCAGAGACTGACTGCCCCACACTCAATCAGTGGGATCAACTTCTTCCAGCCCAGTGTATCAAATATATTTAGAAGTATAGGTTAATTAAACTAGAACTTGATTAATATTTGTACATTGTTTCTGTTGTAAATTGAGAGTTCCCTCATTTCTGAGCTTTTTAGTTTGGCATTTTTGCTACTCTCTCTTTTTTTGGCTTTTCCCACTTTCCCTTCCTTGTCCTTTTTTTTTTTTTTTTTTTTTAAACAAATTATTTGTACTGTTTTTTTTGTTTGTTTTATTTATTATTTATTTATTATTTATTTTTGGCTGTGTTGGGTCTTCGTTTCTGTGCGAGGGCTTTCTCTAGTTGCAGCAAGTGGGGGCCACTCTTCATCACGATGCACGGGCCTCTCACTGTCTCGGCCTCTCTTGTTGCGGAGCACAGGCTCCAGACACGCAGGCTCAGTAGTTGTGGCTCACGGGCCTAGTTGCTCCGCGGCATGTGGGATCTTCCCAGACCAGGGCTCGAACCCGTGTCCCCTGCATTGGCAGGCAGATTCTCAACCACTGCGCCACCAGGGAAGCCTTCCTTGTCCTTTTTATATTTCTCAGATTCATTCAGAAAATTGTTCATTGTTTCCTACTTTCAACTTAATGTTGGGGGTACTAGAGAAAATTGGGTTAGATACTTATAGCTTGTAGATCCTGTTAGATTATAAATTTCAGTCTCTTACAATAATGAATGTAGATAAAAATTCAATTAACAATCAAGCTAAGAAGAAAAAAAGAGAATTTTATTCAAGCCAAACTGAGAATTATAACGCAGGAGACAGACTCTCAAGCTGTCTGAGGTTCTACCAGTTAGGAGCTAGAGATGCAGTGTTATGCATTTTTGAGACAATTATGGATCATATTATACATAAAGTTCATCAGAGATGTTTTGGTCAGGTATGCATGTTCAGAGCGAGCCTTTAGGTCAGTGTGACCCCCTATATAGGACGAGAAAGAAATATTAATCTTAAAATTACAATGTTGGTATCAGAAGAAAGGCACCATTTTTCTCAAAGGTTGATTATATCCTCCTGCCTAGAGGAGGTCTGGTTAATGTGTAATGCAGATACACATTGCACATTGGGAAAGGCCCATCACAAATGGGGGCGGGTTGAGGCATGTTCGTGTGTGATTCAATTCTGACTTAGTTTGGTGTCCTGCTGTAGAGAAATTTATGATTTTCCTTATGTGTATAATAATGCTAATTTTGTGGTTTTAAGTCTTCAAGGAGAAGTGAATAAAGTAAATAAAAGGTATTATTTGTAGGCATATTTGATTTTACTTGTATGTGGTTATTATACATTTTATTAAAAAATAAATGATTGCTGGGCTTTAGCACTTACAGATAGAGAACATGGGCCTTCTCTATAAATTAAGAGCCAGGAGATTTTTGTTTGAGTTTAGGAACAAAATTATTTTGTAGCTTTCAGAGGTACTTTTCCTTCCTAAATCATGAGTTTGAGCATCAGATTTCAGAAAGCTGAATTATTACTGAGGGCACTACAGCCCTCAGCCTGTGAATAGGTTATATGCTGACACTTCACTTGTAAGTCTATGTGGAATTCAGATACTTGATCCCTATGGAAATGCTGTTTTAAATAGTATTAGGTTCTCTTCCTACCCTCTAAACTCCTCCCCCTCTAAAACCTGAAGTTTAGCCTGTATTGAATCAGAGCTCAATCAGAATTTTAAAATCTTTTTTAAAAATCTTAAAGCAATCATAAACTTACAGAAAAGCTACGAGTAAAGCACAAAGGATTTTAATCCCGAACCATTTTAGTCGTAAGTTGATGATATGATGCCCTATCACCCCTGAATACTTCACTGCCTTTTCTACAAATTAAAATGTTACTGTATTACCCATAATACACCTATTAAAATCAGGAAGTTAACATTGATGCCTTATTACTACCACCTAATTCTCAGGCCCCATTCAGGTTTTATATTTGTCCAATAATGTCCTTCATATCAGAAAGATGAAGTCCAGAATCATGTTATATTTAGTTCTTACGTCTTTTTTGTCCCTTTCATTCTGGAACAGTATTTCTTTGACTTTAATGACTTGGACACTTTGGAAGACTGTATCATCTGGCTATTTTGTAGACTGTTCCTCAATTTGGACTTGTTAACATTTCCTCATGGTTAGGTTTATGGTATACATATTTGATAGGAATATCTCAGATGCAATGCTGTGTCCTTATTATATCCCATCAGGTGACACAATTTAGACTGTCCAGCTATTGATGATGCTAACTTTGATAACTTCATTAAGATGATGAGCCAAACTTCTTCATTATAGAATTACTCTTTACATTGTATGGGCATGCTTAGAAACTGTGTAAATATCTCAGTCTTTTTTCTTTTCTAAATGGATCCTTTTTTAAAAAAATTTTATTTTATTTATTTATTTTTAGCTGTGTTGGGTCTTCGTTGCTGCGCGTGGGCTCTCTCTAGTTGCGGTGAGCAGGGGCTACTCTTCGCTGTGGTGCGCGGGCTTCTCATTGCGGTGGCTTCTCTTGTTGCAGAGCACGGGCTCTAGGCACACGGGCTTCAGTAGTTGCGGCATGCGGGCTCAGTAGTTGTGGCTCATGGGCTCTAGAGCTCAGGCTCAGTAGTTGTGGCACACGGGCTTAGTTGCTCCGTGGTATGTGGGATCTTCCCAGACCAGGGCTTGAACCCATGTCCCCTGCATTGGCAGGCGGATTCTCAACCACTGCGCCACCAGGGAATCCCAATATCTCAGTCTTCATCAAGCTTTTAGTTTATTCAGCGATTCCTAAGAGTACAGACTAATTGTTTCTGTTATTCAATGGATGATATGTTTTATCATTATTTATTTTTATGCTCAAATTATTCCAGATTTGGCCAGTGAGAGCCCCCTTAGTCTGGCTTCTGTGTCCTTTTGACATGTCTCCGTCATTCTTTGAGCATTTCCTTTTTTTCTGACATAACAAAATGTTCCAGACTTCTCTGGATCTTCCTTGTGTTTCGGAGCTGGAATCATCAGCTGTTTCTCTAAGGAGCCCTGGTTCCTTTCAGAGGAGAATGGTTTTTAAAAACCAAGATATAGGGGCTAGGTTGACTCATTACTACTGAGTTGTCCTTGTTTCTAAGTCTTCTTAGTGGACAGAGCTAGGGAATAGACGTAGTCCTATCCACACATTCCAGGTATGTGTGTGTGTATACATATTTATATCAATATTAATTTCCATATCTATATATTGAAAGCTCTGTGTTTACACTGCCTCTAATTTTATTTCAACACGAGGGTCCTTTGTAGTTTTCTCCCTTTCTTTATTTGTAACTTCTTTCTCTGACAGTTAAGAAACCTGGCTGTCATTATTCTTAACATATATACTTCTTTGATTATTCTCCCTTCATGTAACCAATCTCCCATCACTGTCATTCCCTGTCACCACTTGCTCCCAAGTGCAGATGCCCTCCTCACTCTGCTTGGGCTCCAACGCCCCTGATTTTTGAACCGCCACCCCCACCTTATGTGGGTGCCCTCCTTGCCTTGCTCAAGCTCGTATTCCTTACCCTGTGCTGCTTCCCTATGTGGACATCCCTCTCACCCTGTTCTGTGCCAGAACACCCTCTCCCTCGTCATGCAGATGCCCAACACAGCCCAACTCCCCTGGCTGGGCCCCACTCTCTTGTCTCTTAGTCTCACTCAGGCTGTGAAACCCAGCTTTGGGCTATCCTCCTTATGGACACCCTCCTTATCCCATTTCAGCTCTGACACCCTATGTGGCCTGCTCTCCCATGTAGGTACCCTTCTCACCCTGCTTAGATTCTAATACCCCATGCCTGGCTACCCTCTCAATGGGAGTCTTTCCTTACTCCATTCATGCTCTGACACCCTTTGCTGGGCTGCCTTCCACATGTGGACACCTTCTTCGCCCTGTTCATGCTCCATTTCTTCTACACAAATGCCTTACTCATCCTGCTCCGACTCCTGCATCTCCTCCCCGAAACACACACAGATGCCTACCTTGCTCTACCCCTCTTAATGGCTTTTGTACTGAATTATTTACTGAAGGGAAGGGAGAGGAAGGGAAAGGAAGAGCCAACGTATTTTATGGGAACAGTGTGATCCAAGTTTATGTTTGACAGAAACAAATCTTCCCCTGCCGTGGTAGATATCTGGAGACAATGGAAAGGGCATTTGGGAATCTGCTTTTGGAACTTCATTAGTATTTGGGACTACTGGTATAAATAGGTTCTTTATTTGTGAATCAGAGACTTCTATGTATGGAAAAACTTGGGTAGTTGGTAAGTTCAGAATAGTAGGAAGGGAATAAACTAAAAGTAAGAAGTGTTTAGGGAAGGATGATGTTGGAATTCACTTCTTGATAAAATTGGTTTGGCTCTCTGTTAATCTCCTTGCCTACAAGTGTCCATATCGTCTTACAGTGTCCATTAAAAAAAAAACAACAGTTAATTATTTAATAACCTGTTTTATGAGCTCGGTATTAAATTTCAGAATGTTATTGCAGTATTTTCCTACCTTTAATCATTTATGTACTATTAGTTTAGCCATATCCTGTGTCCTTTACTTAGCTTAACTTTAAGTTGGCTTACCTTTTTCACTTAGCCTTGTCAAAGGAATAGTATCTTTGTAATCATAGTGCTAATTATATTTTTTTTGTATCACATGTTAAAATGAATGTAAAACTTAAATTTTTTAAAGTTCATTAGGTGCCATATAAAGTCATATAAAGTCAACCCACTGGTGCAGAGTCCACTTTGGGAAATGTGTTAATATAACCAGTATAAATATTTGATACATTTTCCTGATTTGTGTTTGTTACTTGGTATCTAGAGCCTATTTGTCTTTTTTTTTTTTTTTGGTAGCATGATTTTTTCTAGGTGTCTTTTCCCCCAGTATGATTTTTTTCTTTGCTTTTTTTCTCATTTAGATGAAGACTTATATTAAGTGAATTTTAATGTCATTCCCAACCCCATCATGGTCTGAGGGCTTTTTAGAAATTGGTTAAAATGTACACAGAGGCAAAGATTTTAGCCTATGACCTTTTCAAGAATTTTCTGAGTGCAACTAGGAACAAATTATCCATTGTTCACAGTGCTTTGCTCAATGTTATGCCTTCTCTTGCTAAATCCTCTTACTTGTTGAAATCTTCTATCTTAAGTAGCTAACAGTTTAATACAGATCATATTAAAAGGTTATTTTTCTTCCTGTAGTTTAGGCCCTTTACATTTCTGCGGTAATACCCAAAGTTTTATATAAAGTAGCATGAAGTGTTCAAAAAGGAGTTTTTTTCCCAATTGGGAAAGTAATACATGCCAATTGACAGTAAGAGAAATTCATAAAAGTAAAAGAGAGGAAAAAAATTAACTCATTTTTACCTCTCAAATACAATTTATCTTAAAAAAAAAATTTTTTTTTTTTAAATATGCCCACTCCAGGCATAGTCATTTCTTTATTATGAGTTCCAATAGGATTTAACTTTATTTTGGAAAACTGTAGAATCACAAAAATGGTTTCATTTTATTTTTCACTTTTAAAATTATTAGTGAAATGAACACATTTTCATATATTTATTGACTATTCATCTTCTGTGAATTGCTTCGTATTTCTTCAGTTTTTGCATTAAATAGTCTTATTAATGTACAGTATAACCTGGGACTTCCCTGGTGGCACAGTGGTTGAGAATCTGCCTGCCAATGCAGGGGACACGGGTTTGAGCCCTGGTCCTGGAGGATCCCACGTGCTGCGGAGCAGCTGGGCCCGTGCGCCACAACTACTGAGCCTGTGCTCTAGAGCCCGTGAGCCACAACTATGGAGCTCACGTGCCACAACTACTGAAGCCCCTGTGACTAGAACCCATGCTCCTCAACAGGAGAAGCCACCAAAATGAGAAGCCCGCGCATCGCAGCGAAGAGTAGCCCCCCCACTTACTGCAACTAGAGGGAGCCCGCGTGCAGTAACAAAGACCCAACACAGCCATAAATAAATAAATAAATAAATAAATAAACATAAATAAATATAGTATAACCTTATACTAGATTAGTATGTAAACCTTTTGGCTGCTAGTTGTTGCACATTCTTTTACTTCCTGTTACTTGTCTTTTTCTTTGTCAGTAGTGTCTTGTTTTTTTAAAGCAGGATTAAAACGTTTTTATGTAAGTAAATATATTGGTGTTTTTTTGTTAATGGCTTCTGGATTTTGTCTTGTTTAGGAAAATCTGTCCTACCCAAATATTATGAGATTATTCTTCAGTATTTTTTCTAATAGTTTTATGACTGTTTTTCTTTTTTTACATTAGGTTCTTAATCTCTCTCTCTCTCACACACACACACGTATTTTAAAATGCTCTGTTGACAAATCATTCTTTTACCTCTGATTTGAAATATTAACTTTATCATGTTTACTTTCTATGTACATACTAATATCTGCTCTATGACTATAATTAGTTTATCCTTATAATATATTGGTTTTGTTATAAAAGCTTAATATTGAATAGAATGTTTAAGTACCTGATAATGCAAGTTTCCTCTGGTTCTTGTTTTTCAGAAAGTTATTTGGTATTCTCACAAATTTGTCCTTTCAAGTGAACTTCAGAATCAATTTGCCATTTTAAATAAGCCCCCCATCTTCCAAATCCATTATAATATCTTCTCACTACTTCTCCTCTGCTTTTTTTTTTTTTTAAGGACATACTTTTTAAAAAAAATTAATTTGTTTTTGGCTGCATTGGGTCTTCATTGCTGCACGTGGGCTTTCTCTAGTTGCAGCAAGCAGGGGCTGCTCTTCGTTGCGGTGTGTGGGCTTCTCATGGCAGTGGCTTCTCTTGTTGCAGAGCGTGGGCTCTAGGTGCATGGACTTCAGTAGTTGTGGCACGTGGGCTCAGTAGTTGTGGCTCGCGGGCTCTAGAGCGCAGGCTCAGTAGTTGTGGTGCATGGGCTTAGTTGCTCCGCGGCATGTGGTATCTTCCCGGACCAGGGCTCGAACCCGTGTCCCCTGCATTGGCAGGCGGATTCTTAACCACTGCGACAGCAGAGAAGTCCCACCTCTACTTTTATTAGCGTAATTTAAGCTACCATTTTTCTCTTGCCTAGACTATCTTCTAACATACAGCAGCAAGAAGACTCTTTTAACAATTTTTTTTTAAGATTTTTTTTTTTTTGATATGGACCATTTTTGAAGTCTTTATTGAATTCTGTTACAATATTGCTTCTGTTTTATGTTTTGGGTTTTTGGCCGCGAGGCATGTGGGATCTTAGCTCCCCAACCAGGGATCGAACCCACACCCCGTGCATTGGAAGGGGAAGTCTTAACCACTGGACTGCCAGGGAGGTCCCAAGAAGACTCTTAAAAAACGTGAATCTGATCATGTTGCTCCCTTGTTTACATCCCTTCAATATCTTCTTCCCCTCTCTTTTTCATTACCTATTGCTGCATAACAAAGTACTCCAAAGCTTTATAGCTTAAAATGGCCTGTTTATTTTGCTCACAATTTTGGGAGTCAGGAATTCATGACGGGTTCAACAGTGTGCCACAAGGTGTTGGCTGGGGTGGCTGGGGCTGGAGAATCCCTCCCAGTACTTCTTCAGTCACATGTCTGGCACCTCAGTGCTTCTTGACCTCTGTCTCCACATGGCATCTCATTCTTCACAATCTCTCCGTGTGGCGTGGACTTTTCACAGCATGGTGGTCTCAGAATAATCACACTTTTTACGTGCAGCTGGCTTCCAGGGAGGAGGGAAAGAAAAACTGTCAGACCAATTAAGGGCTGTGCCTAGAACTGGCACAGTGTCCCTTCTGCCATATTTTATTGGTCAGAACAGTCACAGAACCTGCCTAGTTGCAAGAAAGTTGAAAAATAGACTCCACTTTTTGATGTGGGAATGGCAAGATCTTATTACAGGAGAGCATGTGGGTTGAGAGATACCATGACTGTATTTGAAAAATATAATCTGCCACACCATCAAACTCAAAATAAATTCAGAGCTTTTAAAATGACCCACAAGGCTTTTCATGATCTGACCCATCCCTGCTTCTCTCTCTGACCTCATCCCCTGTATTTTCTTCTTTTGTTCCCTTTAGTTTAGCCACAGTGGCCTCTTTGCTAGGCTTTGAATGTGCCACACTCATTCCAGCGTCAGATGTATTTTACCTGCCTCTGCTGCCTTGAATGTTCTTCTTTAGACCTTTGCATGGGTCTTCCCATTCTCTTCATTTAGGTCTCTGCTCAAATGTCAGCTCTTCCTGACCACCTTATCTGATAGAATCTTGGTCACTTAGTACCCCTAATCTTGCTTTTTTTTCTACATAGATTTTAGGGCTGGTATGAGAGCCTGGGGGGCCTGCGTATACTTTTCTTCCCTCTTTGTTTTCTGAACAAGTTGAGAAACAGAAGACCAAAGGTAGAGACCAAAATATATATGAAATATATAAATATTTGTGTGTATATGTATGTATGTGTGTGTTCAGTGTGAAGTTGTGAAGTTGGAGACCCAGTGGGCCTGCTATCTAAATCTCAGAATTAGGCAGACTTACCCACCTAGTCTCAGGCAGTGTTGGTTACTCCCTTCTGCAGGGTGAGTCCCCTGATCAACTCTTGGAATGTTGATATAGAGGAAAATTCTTGTACTCTGTAACAAGCCTGTTCCCAAGTAAAGAAGGGTAGAGCTGAGTTGTGTGTACCCATTTATTATTCTCATTTTTATCAATCTGACTGACTAAAGGAGGATGAAAGGAGGGGAATAATGGAAGTGTCAGAGATGACTCTCAGATCTGAGAAACTTGATGGATTGTGGTACTATTTACTAAGATAGGAAACATGGTAGGAAGATTATAAATTAAATTTTAGAAACACTGACTTTGAAGTGCCTTGAGATACCCATGTGGAGATACCAAATAGGCATTTGGATGACACATTTGAACATACGGATTTGGTAGTTGTATTAGTTTTCTATTGCTATGTAACAAACTACCAGAAACATAGTGGCTTAAAACAATACAAAATTATTATCTCACAGTTTCTGTGGGTCAGGAATCTGGGCACTGGTTAGCTGGGTTCTCTGCTCAGGTTCTCACCAGGATGAAATCAAGGTATTGGTCAGGGCTATGATCTCATCTGAGGCTTGGGGTCCTCTTCCAAGCTCACTGGTTGTTGATAGAATTTAGGTCCTTACAGTTGTAGGACTGAGGCCTTCAGCTCTGAGAGGCCTCTTGCTGTTCCCTGCCATGTGGCCTTCCCCACAGCATGGTAGTTTGCTTCTTCAAGGCCAACAGAAAGTATTTTTGCTGTTTCAGATCTCTTTTATGGCCTCCCTGGTTAGGACAGACTCATTTGAGATAATCTCCCTTTTAAGTCAACTGATTAGGGACCTTAACTGCGTCCTCAAAGTCCCTTTTGCCATATAATATAACAGTCATGAAAGGGATATCCCTTCATAGTTGCAAGTCCTTCTCACTCTTAAGGAAGAGAATTATACAGGGTGTGTCCACCAAGGAATGAGACTCTTGGGGCTTAGTCATTAGCAGTCATCATAGTAGTAATCAGTAGGATAGTCAGTGAATACACAAGATTGCCCAAGAAAAAGGGAGAACAGAAGAGAGATTAGGGGATAATTTCAGAATTATTGATACCTTGAGGGTACATTTATTCATCTTTGTGTTTGTAGCACCTACATTGCTATCTGGTACATAGCGGATATTCAATAAATGTTTGTTAGAATTCTTCCCTGATCTCAGATTTTGAAAAATTAATGTATAAATTTATATTATGTGTCCTTTTATGTATATAGTCTTTTTTCTTTTCTTGTGTGTGGTAAAATACACATAAAATTTACCATCTTAATCATTTTTAAATGTACAGTTCGGTGGTATTAAATACATTCACATTGTTGTGCAGCCATTACTACTATCCATCCCCATAATTTTTCATCTTATAAAACTGAAACTATGTACCTATTAATCAGTAATTCCACATTCTCCCCTCCCTTTAGCTCCTGTCAATCACCATTATACTTTCTGTCTTTTGATTTTGACTACCTTAAGTATCTTGTATAAGTGGAATTATACAGTATTTGTCTTTTTTGTGACTGGTTTAGTTCATTTAGCATAATGTCTTCAAGATTCATTCATGTTGTAGCATTCTGGAGAATTCCTTTCCTTTTTAAGGCTGAATAATATTCCATTGTATGTATATACCACATTTTGCTTATCCTTTCATCTCTCAGTGGACACTTGGGTTCCTTCCATGTTTTAGCTGTTATGAATAATACTGCCATGAACGTAGGTATACACATATCTCTTTGAATCCTACTTTCACTCCTTTTGAGTATATACCCAGAAGTGGAATTGCTGGATCATATGGTAATTCTATTTTTAATTTTTTAGAGAAAATTTCATACTGTTTTCCACAGTGGCTGTACCATTTTATATTCCCATCAGCAACGCACAAAGGTTCCATTTTCTCCACATCCTCACCAACACTTGTTGGTTTTCTGTGTGTGTGTGTGTGTGTGTGTGTGTGTGTGTTTTGATGTTAGCCGTCCTAATGGGTTTTGATTTGCATTTCCCTAATGATTAGTGATGTTGAGCATCTTTTCATGTGCTTATTGGCCATTTGTTTATCTTCTCTGGAGAAATAACTATTCAAGTCCTTTGTCCATTTTTGAATCAGGTTGTTTTTGTTATTGTTGAGTTTTAGGAGCTCTCTATATAGTCTGGGTATTAATCTCTTACCAGATACATGATTTGCAAATATTTTCTCCCATTCTGTGGTTTACCTTTTTGCTCTGTGGATAGTGCCTTTTTTTTTTTTTTTGGCCTCACCGTGTGGCATGCAAGAGCTTTAGTTCCCCAAGCAGGTATCGAACCCCATGCTCCCTGCAGTGGAAGCATGGAGTCTTAACCACTGGACTGCCAGGGAAGTCCCTGGATAGTGTCTTTTGATGCACAAAATTTTAAAGTTTTCTTGAAGTCCAGTTTGTTTATTTTTTCCTTTGTAACCTGTACCTTTGTTGTCATATCCAAGATATCATTAACAAATTCAGGGTCGTGAAGTGTACTATGTTTTCTTGTAAGAGTTTAATTGTTTTAGGTCTAACATTTAGGTCCTTGATCCACTTTGAGTTCCTTTTTGTATATGGTGTTAGGTAAGGGTCTAACTTCATTCCTTAGCATGTGGATACCCAGTTTTCCCAGTACCATTTGTTGAAAAGACTGTCCTTTCTCCTTTAATTGGTCTTGGCACCCTTGTCAAAAATCATTTGATGATATACAAGAGGGTTTATTTCTGGGCTGTCTGTTCTGTTCCATTGGTCTACATGCCTGTCTTCATGCCAGTACCATGCTGTTTTGATGACTGTAACTTTCTAATAAGTTTTGAAATCAAGAAGTGTGAATCTTCCAAGATTGTTCATCTTTTTCAAGATTGTTTTGGCTATTCAGGGTCCCTTGAGATACATATGAATTTTAGAATGGGTTTTTCTATTTTTGCAAATAATGTCTTTAGGATTTTTGATAGAGAGTGCATTGACTCTGTAGATCATTTTGTGTAGTATTGACAACTGAGATAATCATGTGGGTTTTTTTTCCCTTCATTTTGTTGCTGTGGTGTGTCACATTGATCAGTTTTCATATGTTGAACCATTCTTGCATTCCAGGAACAAATCCCACTTGGTCATGGTGTATAATCAATGCTTTTAATGTGATGCAGAATTCTGTTAGTATTTTGTTGAGAATTTTTGCATCAATGTTTATCAGGGGTATTGGTCTATAATTTTCTTGTAGTGTCTTTGGCTTTGGTATCAGGGTTATGCTGGCCTTATAGAGTGAGTTAGAAGTGTTCTTTTAATTTTGGGGGAAAGCTTTAGAAGGGTTGGTATTAGTTTTTCTTTAAATGTTTGGTAGAATTTACTAGTGAAGTGATCAAGTACAGGACTTTTCTTTTTTGGGAGATTTTTTGATTACTGATTCAATCTCCTTAGTAGTTATAGGTCTGTTCAGGTTTTCTATTTTTTTTGTGATTTAGTCTTGGTAAGTTTTGTGTTTCTAGGAATTTTTCCATTTTATCTAGGTTTTCCAATCTTTTTGGCATACAGTTGTTCATAGTACTCTCTTTAAATCCTTTTTAGTTCTGTAGAATTGATAGTAATGTCCCTACTTCCATTTCTGATTTTAGTGCTTTGAGTGTTCTCTCTTTTTTCTTGGTCCATTGAGCTAAAGGTTTGTCAATTTTGTTGATCTTTTTGAGGAACCAACTCTTGATTTCATTGATTTTCCTCTATTGTTTTTCTATTACTATTTTGTTTATCTCTGCTCTCATCTTTATTTCTTTCCTTCTCCTAGATTTGGGTTTCCTTTGTTCTTCTTTTTCTAGTTCCTTAAGTTGTAAAGTTAGGTTGTTGAGTTGAAAGTTTCCGTGTTTTTTTTTTTTTTTTTTAGTTTCCTTGTTTTTAATGTAAGCATTTATGGCTATAAATTTCCCCCTTAGCACTGCTTTCACTGCATCCCATAAGCTTTGATTTGTTGTGTTTTCATTTTCATTCGTCTCTAAGTATTTTCTAATGTCCCTTGTGAGTTCTTCTTTGAAACATTGGTTGTTTAAAAGTATAATGTTTAATTTCCACAGTTTTGTGAATTTTCCAGTTTTACTTTTGTTACTGATTTCCAACTTCATTCCATTGTGGTCAGAGAAGATACTTTGCATATCTATCTTTTAAAATCTATTGAGATATTATTTGTGTTCTTACCTATGGTTTAACCTGTAAAATGTCCCATGTACACTTGAGAAGATTGTATATTCTATTGTTGGATGGAGTATTTTGTACATGTATATTAGGTCAAATTGTTTTATTGTGTTGTTTGAGTCCTCTGTTTCCTGACTTATCTTCTGTCTGGTTGTTTTCTCTGTTATTGTGAGTGGAATGTTGAAGTCTCCAACTATTATTGTAGAACTCTCTGTTTCTCCCTTCAATTCTGTCAGTTTTTGCTTCATGTGTTTTTTTTTTTTTTTAATTGTGACCATGTCACATGAAGTTTTTTTAAAAAAAATAATTAATTAATTTTTGGCTGTGTTGGGTCTTTGTTGCTGCACGCAGGCTTTTTCTAGTTGTGGTGAGCAGGGGCTACTCTTCGTTGTGGTGTGTGGGCTTCTCATTGCGGTGGCTTCTCTTGTCGCGGAGCATGGGCTCTACGCACACGGGCTTCAGTAGTTGTGGCATGTGGGCTTCAGTAGTTGTGGCTCGCAGGCGCTCGAGTGCAGTCTCAGTAGTTGTGGCACATGGGCTTATTTCCTCTGTGGCATGTGGGATCCTCCTAGACCAGGGCTCAAACCTGTGTCCCCTGCATTAGCAAGCAGATTCTTAACCACTGTGCCACCAGGGAAGTCCCTGCTTCATGTATTTTGATGGTCTGTAATTAGCTATGTAAATGTTTATAATCTATCTTCTTGCTGTATTGAACCTTGTATTAATTTATGATGTCCTCCTTTGTCTCATAACTTTTTTTGATTTAAAATCTATTTTGTCTTATATTAGTATAGCCTACTCTCTTTTTTTTTTTTTTTTTTTTTTTTTTTTATGTCTGTGTTGGGTCTTCGTTTCTGTGCGAGGGCTTTCTCCAGTTGTGGCAAGCGGGGGCCCCTCTTCATCGCGGTGCGTGGGCCTCTCACCGTCGCGGCCTCTCTTGTTAGGCGGAGCACAGGCTCCAGACGCGCAGGCTCAGTAATTGTGGCTCACGGGCCCAGTTGCTCTGCGGCATGTGGGATCTTCCCAGACCAGGGCTCGAACCCGTGTCCCCTGCATTGGCAGGCAGGTTCTCAACCACTGCGCCACCAGGGAAGCCCCAGCCTACTCTCTTTTGATTACTGTTTGCATAGAATATTTTTTTCCATTCCTTCTTCTTTAACCTGTTTGTGTCTTTGGATGTCGAGTGAGTCTCCTGTAGGCAACTTATAGTTGGGTCATGTGTTTTTATCCATTCTGCCAAATCTGTCTTTTGATTGGAGGGTTTAATCTAATTACATTTTAAGTAATTACTGATAAGAGGGGATGTACTGCTGTCATCATGCTATTTGTTTTCTATATGCCCTATAGCTTTTTTTGGTCCCTCATTTCCTACATTACTGTCTTCTTTTGTGTTTACTTTTTGTAGTGGAATGTTTAAATTCCTTTCTCATTTCCTTTTTGTATATTCTACAGCTATTTTCTTTGTGGTTACCAAAGGGATTACATTGAATGCCCTAATGTTATAACACTCTCACTTGAATTTATACTGCTTAACTCTGAGTTTTGACAAATACACACATTCATGTAATCCTCACCATGATCAAGATATAAGAAGTTTCATTACCCCCAAAATTCCCTCGTACCCCTTTGGCCAGGAGGGGAGGTGGTGGCAAATCCTGAGGGGACATCTGTTGTCTTGCAGGGGAGAGGCCTCTGAATTGTCTTCACACAGGCGTGGGGAATGCTTGCTCTTAGTAACAGTAATGGGCCACTTCTGTAGACTTTGACAGTTCAGGGCAGTTTGGAGATAAAAGATTTTGGGGAGCACCAACCCAGATGTTTCCATTACATGTGTCAGAGTCTTATTATTCTTTGCGAACCACAGCTCTCTCATCTTGGCGTAGCAGACCTGCCTTGTTTGGGAGTTTAACTTTTGGAGCCTAGCAACTCTGATAATTCTGGTTCTTGTCCTTAGGTTTCTTTGCCTTCCTGCTGGAGGAGAGGAGAGCATCTTTGTGTGCTTCCAGAGAGGCCTTCTGGCTTTCATACTTAGCTTCTAATTGGCAGTCAGCTTTCTGTTATCTTTTTTCACAGAGCTCAAATAGTTCAGTAATATTCTTCAAATTCAATTGTTTTTGAGGTTACTATTTCTCCTTCATTGCCAGCTTTAAATTCACATCTTAGCACCTGCTCCGTCTGCCCTGAGAGCCTAGTGCAGGATGTTCATTAAGGTGTTCCCTTGGGATGCACACCTGAGAGAAGGGAGGATTGCAGATGCAGAATTCATGGTATAATGCAGGCCCAGAATCAGGTTTGGCCAACCCCTTTGGGGAGCTCTGGAGCTAGAATGGCCCTTTTGAGTTTCCCAGAATTGGGCTGACGTATTCCGGCCTTTATATTGCCATATCAATTGGTCATTGGATGTGGGCTGCCCAGGAAGGGTTTCACCTGGGCAGGATCATTCTCTGCAGGTGAGGCGATCCCTAAGGTGCTGACTGACAGCTCTCCGGCAGTTAAGTCCTTACGTGAAGGGGGAGCTGAGCAGTGCCTCAGTGTCTACCAAAATTCCCCTGTATCCACTAGGAGCGACCAGTTTGTTTTTGTTTTTTTAGTTTCATTAACTCATGGATTTAAATATGTATATATTTAGCAAACTTGCCATTGACTTATAAGTATGGAAAGATGCACAAATGTATGTAAATATACAGCTCAATAAATGTTTGCCAAGTAAACACAGCAGTGTAACCCGTACAGAGATCAGGAAATAGAACAGTGCTAGCAATCCAGGAGCTCCTCTTTCCCCTTCCTTTTCCTTCTGGTCATTACTTGCTCTTCCCAAGGGTCTCTGCTATCCTGACTTGAATTTAACATGTTTTTGAAATTTGTGTAACAATCATACAGTAAGGGATCTTTTGTTCTGACTTCTTTCACTCAGTATTATATTTATGAAATTAAGTTTATAGCTGTAAGTCATTTATTCCCATTGCTGTAGAGTTTTTCTTTGTTTGAATATACCATTTTTAAAAACCATTTCTGCTGTTGATAGACATTTGGAGTGTTTCCAGTTTTTGGAAATTACGAAAGCACTGCTATAAACATAGCTGAACATATCTTTTGGTGAACATATGTACACATTTCTCTTGGGTATATACTTAGTGAAGTTGCTAAGTACAGTTGGCCCTCTGTATCCGTGGGTTCCACACCTGTGGATTCAACCAATGCATATAAAAAATATTTGGGGAAAAAAAATTCCAGTAAGTTCCAAAAAGCAAAATTTGAATTTGCCAAGCAACTGGCAACTATTTACGTAGCATTTGCATTGTATTTAAAACTATTCATGGCATTTATATCCTATTAGGTATTATAAGTAATCTAGAGATGATTTAAAGTATATGTAAGTATGTGCGTAGGTTATGTGCAAATACTATGCCATTTTATATAAGGGACTTGAGTATCACAAATTTTGGTATCCTCTGGGCTCCTGGAACCAGTGTCCTGCAGATTTGGAGGAATGACTGTATGTATATGTTCCATTTTAGCAGATAATGTCAGTCTTCCAAAGTAATTACTGATTTACACTCCTACTTGTAATGTACAAAAGTTCCATTTGCTCTGATTTGCCCCTGTTTATTTAGGATGTTACCCTCCAGGCTGTACAATTAAGAACTGGGTGTATTTACTAGGGTCCCTCTCTCTTTAGCAGGTTCTGTACTCTAATCTTTGTCTTCTGCAGCTGTGAGATTTTGAAATTCTGTTCTGCTTTTCAGAAGTTTTTGGCTTAGCTTTTTTACCATTTTCCACCCAACTATGCATTTGAGACTCCCTCATGTCTTCAATTGTGTCACTCCAGCTCTCAGTGACAACCAGAATCTCTGATGGTTCCTCTTTCCCTCAACAGAGGTACTTTGCTTGGGAAAGGCAAAAAAAAAAAGACTTTTTTTTTGTGTGTAGGGGGGCCCAGATTCTGCAAATGCCCCAGGGCGGGAGGAAACAGCTGCAGAAGATCACCTTGCTGGCTTCTCCATAGTTCACCCTTTTTTGGAAACTTAGCCTCTCTAGTCCTCATTCCTTCAGTAGCTCTCTAAAATCTTTAAACAGTTGATTTTTGTATTTTTTCTTTTTTGTGTGTGTGTGAATTTGGGGGAGGGAGGTGTTGTTTTGCTGTGAATTACTCTACCTTGGAAGCAGAAGTATAGACTAAAACATATTTGATGTTTCAATAAATTAAAATTGTTGTCCTTAACAGTGTTCAAATTATTCCATTTCTGGTCAGTGGGAGCCTCCTCAAAATTTATTCCTGAGTCTTTTTGACTCGACCCTTTGATAGCTTTCTTTGGCAGCTTTCTTGCTATCTGGTATGACAAAGTGTTCCAGGTTCATCATGTACCTTTTTGCCTCAGATGTGGAATCAGCCATTTTCTGAAGGCGTCCCAATTCCTTTTACCAGGAAATGGAATCTCAAGATCATTACTGCAGGGTTGGTCATTGTTTCTAGGCATTTTCAGCAAACAAAGGGGGAAAAATATATTTTATTTTCTTCATACAAGATAAAACTACATTAAGAATTGATATAGATACTTCCAGTTCCAATTCAAGACTACAGGGTTTTTACTTTACTGTTCCTCTCCTGTACTGAGAGTCGCAGTTTTTAATGACACCAGTAGTGACAGAATTAAAATATCACCGAATCACTTATTTCCATGATCCCACAATACATACAGGATCAAGATTTATCTTCATATTTTTGTCCCTAGAGTATATTCCATTAGGAAGTGAACCTAATATGATTTAAAATAACTTAGAATAGTTCTTCTCTTTGTGACTATGCCATTAAAAATTTGGATACAAATTTCAGTTCATTTGTTTATTTTTGATTTCTATTTTATTTTTTAGAATTTTAATTTTATATTTACATAAATTACATAATTTCAAAATAAAATCTATAAAAACCAGGGAATATAGATTCTATCCTCGACACCTCTCCTTTATTTTCTTTCACTTCCTAAAGGTAACCACTTAAAAGTTTTTAAGTTTCATCCTTCTGTTTTTGTATGTGTGAAGAGGTGTGTGTGTGTGTGTGTTTATTTCTCCTCCCACTTCTTAGATGAATGGTAGCATACTGTATACTCTTTTCTTCACCCTGTTTTTTTAACTTAAAGATATATCCTGGAGACTGTTCCGTAGTTTGATGAATTTGGACTCATTTCTGTCATATTTTTTATGTTACATTTATATTTATACAAGTCTTTTATTTAAGTCATTTTTAATTGTGTGGTCTATGTTATTTGCTCTCCCAGCGTATTTTTTGGTATTTCAGAAGGTTTTTGTATTAGGGTTCAGTCAGGGAAGCTGATTGTGTAATGTGGGAAGGGACTTATTATGGAAATTAGACCATATACAATTTTGAGAGGACTCACGGGGTGAAGATCTAGAAGGGGGAATTGGAGGATCAGAGAAGGAGTCACTAGTCAGATCCTCTAAATCAGTGGCAATGGGTAGACAAGTTGGAGCTTTTAGGGAAATCTGAGAAGCCAACTATGTCCAGCCACTGAAGTGGGACTGTGAAGGAGAAGCTTAAAGAGAGCCACGTGGGAAACTCTTGCTGTATTTAGTTACCCCCTCTGTAGAGGTTTTCACCTAAGCATCTGGTGGTGGGCTTGTGCCACTGCTCACCCAGCACAAACCAGCAGTTTGTATTTTTGTTCTGTTGGTTACTTTTATATTGATGCCTTTGTATAGTACTCTACTTTCCTCCCTTTCTTGGGAGGGGAAGTTGTTATATAGTGGTTTTCTTCTGTAAGCAATATTGAAACAGCTAGTAACTTATTCTCATCTCCTCAGCCAGCATTTGGTTTAAAATAATACCCTTTTACTCTTAGTACCATAAGGTAATCAGGAAACATCCTACTTTTTGTATACTCTCACTACCCTCTCCCCATTTTTGATAATTGTACTGTATCTATACTGTCATTACACATAGCAATTACATAGTGTGTTTTTTCTCTTACTATCGTCATTTATTCTCAGTTCTTTTAATAAATGTGTATTTAATGGTCCTTCGTAATGTGGATGTGTCTCCTGTTACTTTGGTTGACTGAAGTATATCCTCTAGTAGATTCCTCAGGAAAGGCTTACAGGAACAATATTTCCTGGGTTCTTGCAGTTCAGAACAGTTTGATTGTCACCATTGTACTTGGGAGTCAGTTTGCCTGCATATAAAATCCTTGGTTTACTTTATCTTCTCTTGAGAATATTAAAATGTTATTTCATTTTCTATTAGCATATAGTATTGTCAAAGTCTGATGACAGTCTAATTTTTGTTTTTTTGTGTAAGTGGCTTTCTCTTTCTGCCTGAATGTTCAAAGGATTTTTTTTTTTTTTCTTGTTCACAGAAGGTCAATAGTTGTACTAAAATATGCCCTGGTATTGGTCATTCTGGGTCAGTTTTTCCAGGTATGCGGTATGCCCTTTAAATATATAGTTTCAAGTGCTTTTGAAAAATTTCAGCAACGTTTTCTTGAATTCTAGTTTCTAATATTCATTCTACTCCATTGATTTGATTTCCTTCTTTGAGGACTCCTATTATACATATGTTGGATCTTGTTTGCCTGTCTGTCACTTCATTGCAAATCCCATCTCATTTTTCTTTTCTTTTCTTTTTTTTTTATATTAGAATTTTCCTCCTATTTACCTTCTTTTTCTCTTAAAGCATTATATATATATATTTTTTTAAATAAATTTATTTTATTTATTTATTTCTGGCTGCATTGGGTCTTCATTGCTGTGCGCGGGCTTTCTCTAGTTGCAGGCAAGCGGGGGCTATTCTTCGCTGCGGTGCATGGGCTTCTCATTGTGGTGGCTTCTCTTGTTGCAGAGCATGGGTTCTAGGTGTGCAGGCTTCAGTAGTTGTGGTACGTGGGCTCAGTAGTTGTGGCTCGCGGGCTCTAGAGCGCAGGCTCAGTAGTTGTGGCGCACGGGCTTAGTTGATCCGCGGCATGTGAGATCTTCCCGGACCAGGACTTGAACCCATGTCCCCTGCATTATCAGGTAGATTCTTAACCACTCTGCCACCAGGGAAACCCTATATTTTGTTTTATTCACTCTTTAATATCTTCTGGTTAGTCTTCACTTCTGAAATGATTTTTCTTTTTTTTTCTAATTCTTTCCTGAGTTTTGTCAACTTATTTCTATTTGTAATTCTAATTTGTTATTTCATATCTTTAGTCATTTAAAAAATTTCTCTTGGCTCATTTTGAATTAATAATTTACAGTTTCATCTGTTGGTGAACATATCTTTTTGGCATGTTTTCATTTTCTGTTGCAATGTTATTCTGTCTCTTCTTTTTTCTCAAAATAACTTCACATATGATTTGACTACAGTGTTTTCTGTTGCTCATTTTTATGTGAAATTAGTTTTCCTGAATTGGTAGGAGAGAAATGTGGGCCAGGATAATTTCTATCTTCATGGTTGTGGAGCTCTTCTATTGCTTTCATGAAATTAAATGAATACGTCATCTCATTCTTTGTGAGCTCTCTTGGCTTCCTTCCTCTTTTCCACCTTTATCTGGATCTTTTTCTTTTGCCCTGTTGTTCTTGTTTCAGTCTGGAGTGAATCTCAGCAATTTCTTCTCAGCATGGGCTTCATCCTTGAAGGGAGTGTTTCTTTAACTGGTTAGTTTAGAACTGTGCTGTCCAGTGGGTACAATGTCTACTTAAATTTAAGTAAAATAAATTAAAATAAAATTAAACATTTGATTCATCATTTGCATTAGCCACATAACAAGTGCTTAATAGCCATATATGGCTAGTGGCTACTGTAATAAACACTGTTGATATAGTATAATATCCTAACCACAGAAAGTTCTGTTAGACAGTGATGGTTTAAAGTGTGCTTTCTTCTTTTCAGACTTTATTGTAGACCTTTTGCACACATGTGCCAATTGCCATGTGTACAAAAACCCCTGTATTTTAGCTAAGCTTCTAAACTTGTCCTGCTGTAATTTTCATTGAGGATGTAATGCAGTTTGGGGATTTTCCTTGTCAGATCCATCAAACATTCTGCTTCCCTCTGCTCTCTCTTGCACAGATGCTTATACCACACCAGTTTTGTAGCTGTAAGTGGTTTGTTCTTATTTGCTGCTTGTATTTTGGTTATTGTGGGGTGCCTTGTCCCCTAATTTTGATGTAGATATGGTCCATGGGTTTTGCGATTCTAGCTTCTTTGCTATTTTATGAGGGGGTGTATTAGTCAGGGTTCTCTAAAGAAACAGAACCAATACAGGGGAGATAGAAAGGTCTGAAGGCCTGAGAACCAGGAACACTAAGGGCAGGAGATCAATGTCTCAGCTTAAGTAGTTAAGCAAAAGGGACCAATTCTTCCTCCTTCTGCCTTTTTTATTCTATTCAGGCCCTCAGTGGATTGGCTGATGCCCACCCACATTGGAGGGGGTGCAAACTGCTTTACAGAGTCCACCTATTCAAATGCTAATTTCATCTGGAAACACCCTCAGAGACACACCCAGAAATAGTGTTTAGCCAAATATCTGTGTGCTCTATGATCCAATCAAGTTGACATGTAAAATGAACCCTCACAGAGGGATTTGGGGAGATTCACAAGCTACATTGCAGCCACTGCCATCTTCTCTCTCTCTCTCTTTTTAAGGATATTAACAATTCTTAATTTTCTTAATATCAAATGTAAAAGATCTTATGGGTATTTATTTGCATTTTTTAACAGTTTATTTTTTTAGAGCAGTTTTAGGGTCACAGAAAAATTGAGTGGAAGGTGAAGAGTTTTCCCATATGCCCTGTGCCTCCACACATGCACAGACTCCCTTATTATCAGCATCTCCCACTAGAGTGGTACACTGGTTACAATTGATGAACCCACATTGACGTGTCATAATCACCCAAAGTCCACAGTTTGCATTACAGTTTCCTCTTGGTGCAGCCACTGCCATCTTCTACAATCCTCTTTTTTTGGTCTTTCAGATTTTTTTCTCTCCATAATCTTGTAACATTATGTAATTCTGTAGCTTCTGTTCTGCCCTATCTTCTAAACCCTAAACATGCTTCTCCTCTTTTATTTAGTATTTCTTTACCATCAAATTAGTCACATTATTAACTGACTAAGCAAACTTGGGCATGCTGCTTGGTCTCTTTCCACCTTTTGTTGCACCATTTTAAAAATGAGGAAGCTGGACTCAGGTTTGTTTCTTCACGGAGGAACCTCATCAGTGTTCTCTGTTAGTGTTAGCAGGATCTAATATTTAAACAGTAAATATATTCGTGATGCTTTCAGTACAGAATGCTGCTCTTAAACAGGGTAGAGATGAACTTCCTGGTAGTGCGACTTAGTTCATTCTCAGATAAATATAGGTAAATATAAATATAATATCTCCCTTAAAAGATATTTTTTTCCATGAGATTTATCTCTTTGTTGTTCTGTTACTCCCTCAGCTGTGTACCTGCGGGTGATTATCTTACCGGAATCAGTCTTACTATGTATATTCCAGGCTTTACAGCTTGTTTTCTTTTCTGCACAGTCTGCCGTTATTTGCCATTATTGACTAGAGGTCTAAGGCATAGATTTTCTTGGTCTGTTGTTCTTTTAATGCTTGAGTTCAATATATAAAGGAAAAGATTGCATTTTATTGCAGACATTTTTCTCTGAAATAATTTTTAGCTACAAGGAAGTAGCTCTATTTCTGAGTCATCATTCTGTCTTACATAGTGCTGGGTAAAGATTTAATTTTGTAGATAGAGATTTATGACTTCTAGAAAGAAAGCTGCAAAAAGTTGAAATTTCTAAAGAATTTTAGATTTGCTATAAATTCCTTTATATATTGAAAATTGGAGCTTGAGATACAAATATAGGTAATTGTGGTTGATAAAATTTTCCTAATATCTCATGATTTTCAATGAGAAATAGAGTTCTCGGTAGTCATTTTAAAATGTAAGCTAACATTTTTTTTTTTTTCCCCTCAGCTTCCAATAAAAACAGGACAGCAGAACACACATACCAAAGTCAGTACCGAACACAACAAGGAATGTCTTATCAATATTTCCAAATACAAGTTTTCTTTGGTTATAAGCGGCCTCACCACTATCTTAAAGAATGTTAACAATATGGTGAGTGTTTGCATTACTGTTTTACGGGAGAATTTGGTTTGTTTTTGATTTTAAAATTTGGAACAGCATATTTTGAAGTATGTAAAGTCATTTTCTGTGGACTCTGGACATAAACATTCATCTTAATTTATGGATGAGCACAGGTAACCTTTTAACTTTCTTTTTAGATTTTAATTCTTTTTCTTAGATACTTGTCTTATTTGTGACCCTATCTACTGTTCCATTTTTCTGGAATTACGATTTCATACAGATTTTGTCATATTTAAATTGACCATAGTAATCTATTAAAATCTTTTCCTTAGCTTCTCATTTGAATGTTTACATATTAGATTGTCCCAGTCCTAAGTAGATGGTAAATAAAATATGACTTTGTAGTCCTAAAATGTGAGATTGCTTTTGTGAAGATGCTGTTTTATTTCCTTCGTCCTGTAACTTGTAACAGATTCCATGGTAGAGAACCTGTGTTGAAACAGTTTTCCTCAAATACCTATTTCATCAAGTATTTCCACTGTCAAAAGCTCATAATTGCCTCTTTTTTTCCTGTTTTATAAAATCTGTTTACATTCCCTAGACTTAAAGGTGCTCCAATTATTTTCTCTCTGTACCTTTGAACATATTATTTCTCCTCTTGCTGTCAGGTGATTCTTTCCTCTGTGTCAGTTTCTATCTAAAATCTCCTTCATACTCAGTTCAGAACAACTGATCTGGTTATTTCTTGATTAACTCCAAACTGCTCTGCTTGTTTTGAGCACTTATAACCACAATTTATACTGTTTGCATTGAGCAGTGAAACTGATTTCTGGTTGTAGATTGTGAAAATCAGTACCATTTTCATAGTCACATCATCTTTGGTGTGTTTTCTTTTTAAAAAGTTGATTGGAAGATACCCCGGGCTTACAAAATTGGTAAACTGGAGGAGTGGGCAATCATATTTTCTCTTTATGGAAAAAAATTAAGATTTTCTGAAAAAAGGACCTTTTATAAATATGTAAAGTGACTTACAGAAATACATTTAAGATTTTATGGAACTCTTCTGTTGCATAGTGTGTGGGTCATACTGATAGGATTTTACTTTTATAGATAAGTGGCCATGTTCTCAGATTGAAAATGTTTTAGTATTTGGACCCTTCTTTTAAAAACAAAAACAGTATTGAGATATTGGCATTCATTTAGTGCTTATTGAGTAAACTGAATTGCGGAAACCATAGTCTGCTGTTAATAGTGTAGTATTTGATTTAAAGATAGTGAATGCTTAAAACTCGCTTTAATTGGTGTTACAGCATTTTGTTGCTGTAAGAGTTAGGCTTTGATTATTTTGTGGCATCAAAGTGTGGTTAAATGTTCAGTTCAAGATTCTGGTAAAGATCTATATGTGTATCTAAATCCTACATATTTTTTTCTATATTGTTCAAATCTAAATTTTACTTAAAAAATAACAGAACATGGGATTTTCCTAATGTTACCATCTCTTTAATGCTCTTTGTTTCAAAGTACATTTACTACATATTTTTAAAGTATAAACCAGAGTATCTTTTACTGTGGCAGGCTGATGGCAGATTGTTTGCCTGAGAATTTATTTTGTGTGAGCATTAGGATAAAATCAGAAATAATAGATTTAATTATACTATGATCTGGGAGATACAATGATTTATCTATTGATTTTCTTGATCCTTAGTCCCTCACTTTTCAGATGTGTGCTGATTTGTAGTGGAGAGTAATAACCAACTTTTAGTGTTCTGAATATCTTTTCTTTTAGAGAATATTTGGAGAAGCTGCTGAAAAAAATTTATATCTCTCTCAGTTGATTATATTGGATACACTGGAAAAATGTCTTGCTGGGGTGAGTAAATCTATTCTTGAATAGGCAGGTTTTGTGCCTTCAGTTTTGAGAATGATCTGATGTACTAAAGCACAGGTGTGGACAAGAAGAGGCATGGACTTTCTGTCTAAGACGTACGAAAATGAATTTTGTTAACAGAGCTGACTGGGTAGCATAGAGAAGTTTTCAAGAAAAAATTATATTCTCATCTTTTGTAAATTAAATAGATATTAAGATTACTTATAAAGTGTTAAGCTTGAGTTACATCTCTCTCTCTCTCAGGTTTTCTAGAAAAAATTTTGTGGAAAAGTTACTATTTCATTTGACTAATTTCTCCAGTTGGTTAGGCCTGTAGCATTGCTTAGCTGTCAAAGAATGTGATGTTAAAGACCAAGAGAATCTTGTTTCCCCCTGTGTGAATCTGATTTTATATTTTACTTTTCAAATCTATGTAAAAGAGAACTTAAAAAATTAAAACTGTTACTATTACTGTGATAGATCCTACCTTAAGAACACTTGTTATGTAAATATGAACATATAAAATAGATATGTGGAGGAGTAGTTGAGTACAAAACAATTGTTTCTCATGTTTCCTCTAAATAGTTATCTCAGAGTTTTCAACCATGACTTAATTAGAAATTTTTCAAGAATGTTTCTGGTTACTTATTTGGCTGCATCGGGTCTTAGTTGCAGCATGCGGGATCTTTCGTTGCAGTGCGCGGGCTCTTCATTGCGGCGTGTGGCCTTCTCTAGTTGTCGCAGGCGGGCTTCTCTCTGGTTGTTGCACACAGGCTTCTCTCTAGTTGTGGTGCGTGGGCTCCAGTGTGCGCGGTCTCAGTAGTTGCGGCGTGCAGGCTCAGTATTTGTGGTGCATCGGCTTAGTTGCCCCTCAGCATGTGGGATCTTAGTTCCCCGAACAGGGATTGAACCTGCATCTCCTGCATGGAAGGTGGATTCTTAACCACTGGACCACCAGGGAAGTCCCCAAGAATGTTTCTGTTGTATAAAGCATAGTGCTTCTGTACTTCAGTAGCTTTAATTCTTCCTGGAGAATGGTAGGAGTTTACATAAGTATATAAATTTAATACCTCCATTTTAAAGATCTGTCTATTCAATATGTATTGGGGTTAACTTATTTCTTCTGAGATTATAATCTCTCTTCCTTTGACCCATCTTTTGCTTTTATTCAGAATTGCTTCTCTCTTCCACATATGTTACAATTGTTCTTTTTAGTAAAACTAGATGGGAAGGGACTCTGACATATGAGGACTGATCAATTGAGAACAGAGAGAACAGTCAAAGTGTTTAAAGAAGGGGTAGCGTTGGGAGTTGGAAAAGGGATAGGGTAGGGAATTGGAAAAAATAATTACATTCACACAATGATGTATCCTTAGGGAAGAGAAGTATAATATTTAAGACTATAGGCCACAAAACCTAAGCATAATGTTTTAAATTCTTTTACTGACCCTTGTCCACATTCCAAAATTGTGCGACAGTGCTTATAAATTTTCTTCTTAAATTGAGGACGAGCTAGTTCTGTTTTAGCTTTGTGCTATGTATTAATTTGTGATGGGCTGTTCGTTTGTAAAATAGAGTGAAAGAGCAAAAAAGCTGTTAAATAGGATGATGGAATTTTGAAGGTGGACAATTTTTCAACTTCTCTTGAATCAATTCTTTGTAGTGGTCTTATTACTTTGATTGTAGATGCCAATATATCAGTGACACCTGTGTTTGAATGGGGGTAGGCTGGTTTATTGCCTCTTCAGTTCTACATCTTTTCTCCATTAACATTTATAATTGAGAGGTAGTGGTAAAGGTATTTTGGATAATGATCACTGATATCATTGATCCCTGTTTAATTTGATACTCTTTGGAGATAGCCTAATTGAAGCCCTACTAAGTGGGCATGGTACAGCTTTTATAATACATAAAATATATATTAGCTTGCTCTGCTCTATTGAAAATGTATAAATTTTTAAATTAAATTTATAATTAAAAATAATACTATTCATATTATTGAACAGCTGTGTTTTTCTGGATTGCCTTCAATGACTTTATGGTTGTGTCCTGATTTTCCTTTTTACTTATTTATTTATTTTATTTTTGATTAAAAATTTTTTTTTTACAGTAGGTCCTTGCTGGTTATTGATTTTCCTTTTTAGATCAAAGTAAGTTGAGACAGTTTAAGAACTGAGCCCTATAGTACATATTTATCATATTAGTAGTTGAACTAGCTAAATGAAAGTGAACAAATATTATCAATATCATGATTAAAACCAAAATTTTGTGAGTAAAATTTTGTAGAATTTGAGGAATCTTAAGTATTTTTGATCCTGTATATATGACCATTATTCAAAAGATTGAACACTTCTATAATTTTTATTTGTATATTAATTGGAGTTGGTTTCAACACCTGTATTGTCTGGTTAGCCTATAAATAAGAAAGAGCATTGTAACTCAAATTTTGCAGGTTTTTGTGATATCTGTTTATTTACTGTCCAAATATTTCAATGTATTTGCATCTGAAAGCTTTTGGAATGCAATTACAGATTTGATCATAGCACACTTACAAAAATTTGTTCTTTGTCATCATGCTTGGTATTATCAAAATTGTCATTCATATAAGGATACTAAAGCCGTTAGGTAAAATACTGATGTGGAACAGTCTATTTTCAACTAAGGGTAGCTTATCCATTGGCTGTTTTGTTAATTGTAGAGATTTATTTTACAAAGTAGAAACTTCAGTGTTAACACCAAAGTTATCAAACTTGGTGTCATTAACAGAGAGACCACCTGGCATTATGTACTTCGGATGTGATGTAATACGAACTGTAGTGAATTTTACCTAGTGTTTAACTTGAATCTAATCAGACTGTTATATTTAGATTCCAGCTTAACAGAAAATGTAACAACTAGGAGAACAAGTTTCACCACTAAGACATAATCAGGTCAATAATATACAACATTTTGTAAGGCA
This sequence comes from Balaenoptera borealis, assembly GCF_965194805.1. Lineage (NCBI taxonomy): Eukaryota > Metazoa > Chordata > Mammalia > Artiodactyla > Balaenopteridae > Balaenoptera > Balaenoptera borealis. Next base: position 44,219,156 of record NC_138879.1, on the reverse strand, counting down.
ACTGGTCTATTTTCTTAAAAAAAGTCAATGTTATGGAAAATAAAAATGATCTATATGGTGTGTAAGGGGGAAATAGTTTTAGGATAAAGAGACTAAAGGAATGTTACAATCATGCTGCAATCTGTGAACCTTTTTTGGATCCTGGTTGAATAAAACAAGAACAGCTATGAAAGACATTTAGGGGGCAGTTGGGGAAATTTGGATACGGTTTGGGTATTAGCTGATCTAAGGGAATTTTTTATTTCTCCTTGGTGTGATGATTGCATTGAAGATATATTGGAGAATTTTCTTATATTTTAGAGATGCCGAAGTAAGTTAGTAATGAAGTAATGATGTTTGTAATTTACTTTGAAGTGGTTAAACCAAAACAAAATTATTTGTAATAAGTAATATCTACCTGTTTTGGTCAGTCTGCCCAAAGGTAGATGTGATTGCTCACCCAGGAATTAATTTGGACGTTGAGACAGATGACGCAGTGCACTCACCAGTGAATATGAATAAAGTTTATTTAGGACTCACAATAAGCTAGGGATTCCCAGGAAGGGAAGGGCTTAGGAAGGGATTTGATGAACAGGGGAACAAGCAGAAATTGGGGTGCTGAGGAGGATGGATGGGGGTACCTGGACTTTTCTTGTGATTAAGAAGTGAAAGATGGAACCACCCTCTTTATTAAACTAATTGTAGATAGATAAAGCAAACATGATGAAATATTAACAATTGTGGAATCTAGGTGATGAGTATATGGGTGTTTGTTATTCTGTTTCATCTCTTATGTATGTTTGAAATTTTCCATAATAGAAAATATTTACAGGTAAGTTTAAGAAAGTTTTAGAATTATGTGATTATTTCTGTTTTAGCAACCAAAGGACACGATGAGGTTAGATGAAACGATGCTGGTCAAACAGTTGCTGCCAGAAATCTGCCATTTTCTTCACACTTGTCGTGAGGGAAACCAACATGCAGCTGAACTTCGGAATTCTGCCTCTGGAGTTTTATTTTCTCTCAGCTGCAACAACTTCAATGCAGTCTTTAGTCGAATTTCTACCAGGTTAGTGTGTAAATTTACATAGGAATGTTGTAAGTAATGTAAAATTTGTCTACATAAAAGTAAAAAGTTGACAGAAATGAGTTTAACCTGGGCTTCTGTTGAAATTTTATGCATTGATTTCTTTGAAATTTTTATTTTGTAATGTTGTGTTATTGGTGGGTACAGTTAAATGTGAGTACTACGATAAACTTGAAAGTCTAAATTTTAGGAAAAAAATGTCACCCATGACCGGGCTCTTTTTTTTTTTTTTTAAATACTATTGATAGGTATAAATTTTGGGTTTGGCTTTTTAACGTATTATTCCTTGTAATGAAATTAGTCAATCAGAATAATAGATGAGTAGTCAGAATTCTAATGATCTTAATGCTCTGATCCTTATCACAAGCTCCTAAGTTATCAAAAAACAAAACAAAACAAAAAACCAAACCAGCAGTGTGGAAGCACAAGGAAATGAGTAATTCTAGAAAGTAATTCTAGTAAGTGTATGAACTGTGAAATCTCCCATTTGTTGAGCATTTACAGCATGTGCTATGCTGTTTGATCTTCACAGTATCCCTGAAATGTAGGTGATACCGCATTTTATAGGTAGCAAACTAATACTAAAGAAGTTATCAAGGTGCTGTGCCAAGTGACGGAGGACCCAAAACTTTGAAGTCCGGCTGGCTTCAGAGTCTGTCTGTTTTGTTGTGCCCGGCTGCTTCCTGGTACCGCTATTTTAGCCGCATTTTGATGAAATCCTTTTTATAATATCCACTGCTGTGCTTTAAAATTGTATGATAAGTATAATTTAAGCTTTTATTGATGCTTAGAAATCATCATGTGATCATTCATTGTGATAATGCTAGAGATGGAGAAATGGGTATAGAACTGTAGCTGATGGTAGCAGGTAACTCTGGATCTTAATTTCATGCGGACGATTTGCCTTTCTCATGCAAGTAGAGTCAAATGGGTCCCTAATTAAGACCAAGTAGGAGGTATAACGTAAATCACCTAGTGATTCAGTGGATCAAAGACTAACGCAGAATAAAGAAAAACAATTTCCTTTGCTTAATGGCACCTGCATCTTTGATTTGTCTGTTGTGTGAGCAATGGACGTCCATTAGCTTAGTTCATTCTTATGTTGTTTTCCAACAGATGTGAATGAGAACATACATCATAGTTTGAGAATTTGTGCTGTGGTTTTTAGGCGGAATTGGCTAACTTCAAAATCCTGCAGTCTTTTTAATAAAAAATGGCATTTCTTTGATCGTGATGCTGGGCAACAGTATTCTTCCAACCTCTCATCAGAATTGTGGTGCAAAGAAAATTAAAATTTTATCTAATGTTATAATATGACTGATAATGTAGGGTAATAGTTATACAATAGAACGATGTCTTCATGAAATCTCTTGAGTGTTAACATCTCATATTCTGAGTAAATAGTACACTAGTTGAAGCAGCAAGGTAGCAAACACCTAGGTAATAGGACGCATTAAAATGATAAAAAACAAAACCAAACCCCTTCTTTGTTTAGGTGACTACTAGACCAGTCTTACTGTTTGAAATAATCTTACACTGAAGGTAGAAAATGATCAAAAGGGTAAAATGTTTTTTAGTCTATCCAAACATGAATTGCCTTAATAAAACACAGCAAATGTGCCACCTCTGAAAACTCTAAAAATCTTCTAGTCACCAAAGGTTTTATTTTGCAGCATTGGCACGTGTAAAAATAGACAACTTTTGGTTATTTCCTGAATCTAGTTTACTGTTTGCAGAGTAGAAGTTAAATGTCTCCAGAATAAGCCAGTTTCTTTAGCTTTCAGGGGACAGACTGCTCAGAAATGGGATCTATGAAATTCATGTTTCAGACAACTGCATTTGCTGTTTCATTTAGTTGGTGCCAGAAATAGGAGCTGATCTTATTAGAGGGTCACTTACCTAAAAGACCATTATGATGGTTTAATTTAGATGGGGTTATCCTGTGACACTGCTGTCGTAGCATTAGGTGACAAAATATGCAAGGAACTGGAATGGCAGTTCTTTCTGAAGATTGAATTTATACTTCGTATGTACTAGATGAATCAGTATCATGAAAATTTGTTGTGCTTGACCATTCTACCTGTCTATGGATGTTTCTCTTTTAGGATTAACATTAGCTTTTGATATTTCTGTCCTTTGCTTTTCTTTAAGGGAATAATATGAGTTACAGATCATAGGATAACTTTTTTATTCTGCTGAAGTATACCATGTTCTGCGGCTCATAGTACTCTTCTTTGTAGAGCATTAGCTGCTTTCTCCACAGAATTATTATACAATGCACTGGATCTAATTGTTTTGTAGTTGGAGGGTCCTGAAAAATATCTAATTTGACATATACCAGAAGCAGAAGACTCAGTGACTTTGAAAGTTCTATTTGATTCTTTTACAAATCTGCTGTTTTTTTTTAAATGGTTTCTTATTGTTTTTAATAGTTTAAAATTTCTTCTTATATGTCTAATTATTTAAAACATACTTATTATATATTCTCTTTAAGATTGTTAAATAATCTCATTTGTTTGTATGTGCCATTCACTGTCATTCACAGTGAATTTTTTCTCTCTGTTTTGTAAACTTTGATTGCAAATTTATCTTTAGTGCAGTCTGTATTTTCTTTGGGAATCTCTTGTAGCCTGGGAGTGTGGGAGTATCCTAGTGATGGTTTTGCATTTGCTTTTGCCAAGTGCCCAGTTCTGGACCTATATTTTTGTTAATTTCTCAGCCCCAGATTGTATGGGTAGTACAAATGTGGGCCTCAAACCCTTGTAAGGTGACAGCCCTGGGTGACTTTTTCCCCTACCCAAATCTTAGGCAGAGCAGACAGACTTCTTGTGCTGATAGATTTCCCCCCTCCCTCTTTTCTTTATGTCTCTGTCTCTCTTTCAGTGTCTCTTTCTTTTTTTAAGGAAGTGCATAGCTCTTTCTAGCCATGTTTTATGCAGGCCCCTGATTCTACTCTCTGCATTATGAGGGTACAGGACTTTGTATCCAGTCCCATGTGGATGTTTTTAGCCCCAGACCCCTAGGTTAAGGAGAGAAAAAAAATCTAACCGACTCTCACCCTTCTTTTGTTGGCTAGATCATGCCTTCAAAACCATCTCCGGTTTTCAGTTTCCTTTCCATTTCTGGACTTGGGTGGGTAAATAGTGTTTGTTTTGCTTTATTTCTATACATTTAAAATATCTTTTTGTTGTTGTTCAGTTTACCTAGTTTTTCTAGATGTTTTAGTGATAGGTTTTCCACTTCATTTCTTTTGCCCAGACTACCCTTTATTTGATTTCTCTGCCTTATAAATTCACAAAATGTTTCTTCCCTGTGGTAAAAACTGGACTATAAAAGGAATTAAACTTTTCTTCCATTTCTCACAAACAACCACAAGAGTTAGCTTTTAAAAAGTTGGTGTTGCTGATTTATTGTGTTTCCTAAGGAGTCATATTCCATATTTTTAGGCTCTTTGCAGCAGCTGTGGAATTTGTAGCATGTAAATCAGTTTTGAGGACCTTCTCATTCCCAGTGTGAACTGCTAAGCTTTTCTCACCCTGATGATAAGAAGAACATTAGTGTAAGTGCTTAGAATAATTTTAATGTTAGCTATACATCTATGGGCTAAAGTGAGTGAAAGAGGAATTTGAGAAGGAAGAAATAGCATTGATTTCATTTTTAGCAACTGAAGGTTTAGTGTGATGATTAATGTCAATTTTAAATTATACTGAAATGGTTATACTTTGAGCTAATATTTTGAATAAGTTCCTGTACTATTTGTGCTTTTTCACACATCTCTCTCTGCATTTATGAAAGTTAGTAATTTCATTCTATTGCTTACATTTTTGATATTAATTGAAATAAGCAAGCTTCATTAGGAAGCACACAACAATAGATTAGCAGTACCAACATTTGAAAAGCTGACCTCTGTGGTTGTTAGTGAAAAAAAGGAAGAAAACTTTAACCTCTTTTATTTATTAGGCTTAAGTGAATTTCTTAGCAGTTTAAACATCTATATTTTTGTTAAGTGCTAAATTTTTCTGCATTTTTGGTAACTTCATATTTAATAAGAGGGAAATTTGGGGTTTAGAAAGATTTTTGTCATTACAAGCTTAAGTTCTGTGAGAGAGGGACACTAATTAGATAATCACGTAAGCACACGTACAGACTGAAAAGCGCAGTGAATAAAGGCTTACTCATTTTTTTGATACAAAGTAAATGTATCCTGTGAATGTAGATAAAATGTCATTCATGTTTCTGAAGTCTAGTTGATGTGAATAGAGGTTAATAAAATTTATCTTTTTTTTAACTTATAATTTGAAATTTGAATTTTATATTATAGAAAAAATTTTAAAATACACATAGCAGAGAGAAGGTATTTCAGATACTCAAGTATCTCTTACTGTGCTTCAGCAGTTATCAGCATGCTGTGATCCCTTTTTTTTAATAAAAATTCTGTATATTAAATTCTGTATATTGTACAACATAGTGATTTGATATACATTGTGAAGTTTACAGGATTATCACGGTTTCTTTTATCACAGCCCCTGAATTAGTTATGTTCCTTTAGATTTTCATTAAAAAATTTATTCTCTTATTTTTATATGTGTATTTTCTCTTATATACTCATCATTAGAGTGAGAAGAGTCTGTTGAATTCAGAATTTCGGACTATCCTAAGACTTCAGTTGATAAATTATTTTTGGTTTTTACTTTTCAGGTTACAGGAATTGACTGTTTGTTCAGAAGACAATGTTGATGTTCATGATATAGAATTGTTACAGTATATCAATGTGGATTGTGCAAAATTAAAACGACTCCTGAAAGGTAAGTTTAAATGTATGATATATCTGAAATTAATCACTGTGGGTGAAAAACCAGTATGTTGAATGTACTAATTATACTAATTGTGTTGAACTAGAACATCAAAGTGGATTTCATAGTGCAAATAAATGTCCTTGAGAAATGGACAGTAATACTTTATGGTTCAGTAATTTTTGAACCTTTGAAAACAATACATTAGCGAAAATGAGTATCTTAAGTCTTGGCAATGGAAAGTTTTGTTCAACTACAATTTTTGCTTTTAATAAAGAGAATGTGAGGATGCTGTTATTTAATTTTTCTAGAATTTCACCTCTTGAGGGTAGCTAGTAGGTTATAGAAGTTATTTGTTTAGCTATTGGTAGTGCTAAAAGCAGATAGCTTAGCAGGCTATAGAAGTTTCCTTGCAGGTGGAACCAGAAGATTGTGCTCTTTCGATGAGAGGAGAAATTGAGTCAGGAATCTCATTTCTGACATTCTGTTTTCAATTCTGTTATTGACTTACTGACTGACTTTATAGCATTACAAAGTCTTTTACTCTTTCAGTAAAAGTTAGTTTTGCTTCCTTGTAGAACATGTCAATAGTAGTCACACATGGGAATATTATAATGCCTAAAATGTGTGTTTTTAAAGCTTTGGAAAGTGCTTTCTATGATTATGCTGATTGAAATAAACTATCAGAAGGAATTGAGAGAATTTTTGTGGTAAGCAGGAATGTGTTAATATAAATCAAATATCATTGAGTATTATTAATAAACTGAGTATAAATACCTAAATTCATTTCACAAAAATTGTGTTTTAATTTTATGTAATATTGGATCCTGGCTAATTTAAATGTGGAACCTTATAGTATATGATTCACACTCATTTTTATTTTACTTTGTATATTGATATAGGAATTGTCACTAATGTTTTTTAATGTCTGACCTAAAAGGAGATTTAGTTATACTAACTTTGAAAACCTCAACAGTTCTACAGTATGTAATTTTCAAAATACCATGTTTAGTTTTCTTAACATTTGCTTTAAACTCAACAACTATTCACCAGAGATGTAAAAAGGCTGTATCTATATAGATGAATACTATAAGGCTGTGTTCCAGCTATATTACCTTGTTCAGAATTTGTGATTTTAGATCGTTACCATTATAAAACCAAGCAACAATTAAATCACTTTTCAGTAACTTTAATAAAGGAAAAATGGATCATTTTAGCTATTATGTCAAGATACGGACAAGTGGGCAGCAATTATTTTAGATTATTATAAACCACCACTCAATTCAGTTGAAATTTCAAGATTTTAATATTTATCATTAAACATTGAAAAGTTAAGGAAGTGAATGGTAATATTTAGAGATTTAATCTTTGTATAAAATTTAAGAAATTAAGTGGGGTTTTGTGATTTTTTTTTCATAACTGTTCAGTGACATTTGGGAAATCTAGTCCAGGGTGCCTGTGGATAGATGTTTGTTTAAAAGATCAGTTTTCGTAGAAATGTTTAATCCATAATAATTAATTGAGATGGTTCTCCATGCACAAATGAGAGAAACTAAGTGTGTGGATAAATTACTTTCTTTTTATTGTGGTAAGTTATCCCCATTGAATGCAGCTTCCTTATGATCATAAATTTAGAGTTTATGCTGATAAATGTTAAGTATTAAGCTAATATGAAATAGACCAGCAAAAGATGGTTCTACATGATAAATGGTGAAAGGAATGGAAACTTCCTGTAATATGGAATAGTAGAAGTAGTAATGTGTTTTAAATTCGATTCAGCAGCTTTTGTTGGGAAACTGTATGTAAGGAACCATGCTAAGTGCTGGGCTTACAAAGATTAACAAAGTATTGAATCTCTCCCTTTGGCGCTCATGGCCTGGTTTATCAGACAATATATTATCAGATTATTTGCAAAGCAGTGTGTCAAAGCTAAATAGAGTGAGCATAAAGTGAGAGAATAAGTATCTATGGGTTTGGGGGTGGGAGATGTTAAGAGGAAAAGAGCAAGATATAGAGAGGTACAAGAGTAGGTCAGATTATATTAATAAAAACATAGTAACATTTGTTGCATTTTCAGTATGTGCCACATGTCACGCTATGCAGTTCACATGCTTTTTTCATCAATACTCACAGTAACCCTGTGAAACAGATATTATTATTATCATCCCCTGTATTGATGAGGAAACTGAGGCTTAAGTAACATTTACAAGGTCATACAGCTATTGAGTGGCAGGGTCACATCTGTCTGTCTCTAGAACCAAAGTACCTAACTGCTATACTGTTTTGCCTTATGGGTTATTAGGCTTTATTTTAGTGGCCATGGGAAGTGATGCAGAGGCTTTTGGGTGGGAATTACCTTGATCAGTATTTTATTTTAGATATGCCACTTTGCTTGAAATTTGCAAGATGATTTGCTAGAAAGTTACATGAACTTCTGGGACTTGGTTATATCGTAACGTAAGGTAGAAATAAGGATAGTGGAGGTCTGGATGGAATGGGGTAGGGTGGGGACCAATTTGATATGGTATTTAGGAAGTAGAATACATTGCATAGCTTTTGGTGATTAATTTAGGAATGTGATGTTAAAGGGAAGTATCACCAAGTGTTACAGAGCAACCTGGTTAAAGCAGAGAAGAAGGTGGCCAGGAAAATGATAAATTCAGTTTTAGATCTATTGAGTTTGAGGTATTGGTAGGGTACCCAGTCAGAAACTTGTAGAACTGGAGTATTAAAATATTTATACATTGGAATTGAGAATAGACTACTGTGTATAACACATTTAAAGTGTCATAAAGGTAAAGTTGATGAATATAGGAAGGCAAAAAGACTCAAGAGCACTGTGAAGTGTAATGCTATTGTTTGGAAGTCAAAGGAGAGCAAGAGCAAAGAAGGTTGGAAGGGTATGTTTTAAAACTGACTTGGAGAGCAAGTTGCTCATTTCCAAGTCCAGGAAAAAAAGTGACTTTTAAAGGATTATTTAGACAATTTTATAACTTGTAGACTCATCTCTGTCTTATAAAGATATTTATGTAATTGTAGTAAGTACCTGCATCCCTTCATTAAAAGTCCATATGGGGAGTTCTCTGCCAAGAGACTGTTATCAGTAATATAGTTTATAGAAGGGTCATCTTTTCCAGATATAAATCTTTTTATAAATGTGGACAGTACATTTATAGAAGAGGAAATTAAAATATCTAATATATTTATATGGAGAAATGTTTAGTCTTATTTTAAAAATGCATTCTACTTCTTTGAACAATCAAATTAGCAGAATAAAAGAAATGAACACATTTAATGATGGCAAGGATGTGATAAGGGCACTTTCATATGCTGCTTGGTGGGAGTGGCCTTTGGCCCAACCCTTCTGAAAATCAGGTTGGCAATATTTATCGAGAGCCTTAAAAATATTCATCTCGGGCTTCCCTGGTGGCGCAGTGGTTGAGAGTCCGCCTGCCAATGCAGGGTACACGGGTTCGAGCCCTGGTCTGGGAGGATCCCACATGCCGCGGAGCAACTAAGCCCGTGAGCCACAACTACTGAGCCTGCGCGTCTGGAGCCTGTGCTCCGCAATGGGAGAGGCCGCGACAGTGAGAGGCCTGTGCACTGCTATGAAGAGTGGCCCCCGCTCGCCGCAACTGGAGAAAGCCCTCGCACAGAAATGAAGACCCAACACAGCCAAAAATAAATAAATTAATTAATTTAAAAAAAATATTCATCTCTTTGGACAGTTCTTTTTCTAGGTATTTATGTGCCTTAAAGAAATAATCAGAATGTGGAAAAGACTTGGATATAAAAGTATTAATGTTACTTATAATAGTGCAGTATTGGAAATATCTTAAATATCCAACAATTGGAAAATATTTAAATAACCAGTGACTTAATACAGTGACTTAAATATTCTGAAAGACATCAAAGCGTACTGAAAAGACTATGGCTTTGAAGCCCAATTCAATCATTTATTAGATCTGTAACCTCAGAAACACAGTTGGCTCATCTGTAATACCTGAAAGCATTAAGATTTTGAAAAAATTAAATATATTGGATTGAAAATACCTGGCATGTTGTAATTGTTCAAGTAATAGTTATTATTGTATATAGAACCATCAAATATATGTATGAGGAATTTTTAGTGATATGGAAAAAGTTGGGGGTATGATGTGAAATGTAAAGAACAGGTTTGATATGAACAGGTTTTGTTCAGTTATGGTAAATGTATTTGCCTTATACATGCATAGGAAAAGGGAAGGGAGAAAATTCACCCAACTGTTAACTATGATTGTCTCTGAATGGTAGAATCATAGATAATGTTTTAAATTTCCCTTAGATTGCTGTGTATTTTTTGAATTTTCTACAATGACCGTGTATTTTATCCATTTTTAAAAAATGTAGTTATTATTAGAAACAAAACAAAGGAAAAAATTCACAACAACCTTTGAAGTTCAAGGTTCAGTTTGGTCTTTAGTGGACATAACCAGTGAGGTTTTGGCTTACACTAATTACCTTTACCTTTACATTGCTTATAAATAATACTGGAACAAAAGTTTATATATAAAAGGAAAGTTATTTTTACCAGTAGCTCTGAATTGTATTTGTGTTAACTAATTAAACTAGAGTTAATTGTAAAACTTTTTTTTTTTTCTCCAGAAACAGCATTTAAATTTAAAGCCCTAAAGAAAGTTGCACAGTTAGCAGTTATAAATAGCCTGGAAAAAGTAAGTAATAACCTCTTTGATATTAAAGTTTTGTTAATTTTTGGTTGTAAGTGTTGCTGTCTTCAGAATTTTGAATCAAGGAGTTATGACTTGAGTGATAATTTCACATTAATTTTTAGGAAGACTGCATTGCAATATTCTTCCGAAGGAAATTAGAATTTTGTGATATAATTGGAGGCATATGTTATTTTATTTACTATATTAAGAAAATATGACATAAAAACATATGTTTTGTTATTTGTAGGCATTTTGGAACTGGGTAGAAAATTATCCAGATGAATTTACAAAGTTATACCAGATTCCACAGACTGATATGGCTGGTAAGGATAAGATTGGTTTTGTTTGTTTGTTTGTTTGTTTTTGTCTTTTAAACTCTTATGAGGTAAAAACCTATCATTTTCCAAGTTATTTTTGTTATTATGGTACTTTTAATCTTTTCAACTTATGTCAAATAGGAAATATTACTTTTTTCTTATATTTCTAAATTAGCCTCAACCTTTTTCCTTTGAGCAAATGGATAAGGAAGTTTGAAATGAAGCTCTGATCTTTAATTAGAGTTGTAGATTGGATACTGATGGCTCTTTGTTTTAGAGAAGCACCTTTTTTCTGTGTGTGCTCTGAGGCTTTAGTTTGTATTTAGAGAGATGTGTGTAAAGTAGGAATATCCCCACTTGGAATTCTCAAGACACAACTGCAAGAAGGAGAATAGACTCCTGGAGAGCTTTGGTAATTCCCTTTGAGAAGCTATTCAGTCTTCGTTTCTTGGATACATCACACTTTGCCCTGCAAATTGAGACTAAATACAAGTCTGGCCATTCTAAAATTTGGACTTTTCTAGATGGATCAAGATAGCTGTTATAATACATAGACAATATAACCTCTTCTAATACATAGACCATATAACATTGCTTGAATTGAAAGAATTTGCTGAGTTACGTGAACTTCCAAGTTTATCTTTTAAAAATGTGGCCTTTGGGTTTTTGGATAGCACCAGCTTTTAATTTAATGCCAGAGATTTTCTTCTCATCTAATTATATCATTTAATATTTATATTTTTCACATAGAGTGTGCAGAAAAACTGTTTGACCTAGTGGATGGTTTTGCTGAAAGCACCAAACGTAAAGCAGCAGTTTGGCCATTACAAATCATTCTCCTTATCTTGTGTCCAGAAATAATCCAGGATATATCCAAGGATGTGGTTGATGAAAACAACATGAATAAGGTGAGGAGGGCAAAGTTGTTTCCATCATGTCCAGATGTGAAGCAGTTTTTGTTTCTTGTTTTTTTTTAATTTGGCCACACAGTGCGGCTTGCAGGATCTTAGTTCCCCGACCAGGGATCGAATCCAGGCCCGGCAGTGAAAGCACCAAGTCCTAACCACTGGACCGCCAGGGAATTCCCATGAAGCAATTTATTTTACTCAAGGTGTATATTACTTTAAGCTTAGCATTCTGTAAGCATGATATTTCAGGTGACCATTTCTAGTTGCATCATTGTAGGTTTTTTTGTTTCCTGTCCTTAGCAGAGACATACTTGGACATAGATTTAGTTGGAGGAAAAATATGATATCAGTGATAACACTCATTGATTAAAGATTTAAAATAATCCTGTAGTTGCATTCTTTTACCAGAAAGGACAGTATTAAACATAGTTTTTTTATAAATTTATTTATTTATTTAATTTATTTATTTGGCTGCGTTGGGTCTTCGTTCCTGCACGCGGGCTTTCTCTAGTTGCGGTGAGTGGGAGCTACTCTTCGTTGCGGTGTGTGGGCTTCTCATTGCGATGGCTTCTCTTGTTGTGGAATATGGGCTCTAGGTGCAAGGGCTTCAGTAGTTGCAGCATGCAGGCTCAGTAGTTGTGGCTCGCGGGCTCTAGAGCACAGGCTCAATAGTTGTGGTGCACGGGCTTAGTTGCTCCACGGCATGTGGGATCTTCCCGGACCAGGGCTCGAACCTGTGTTCCCTGCATTGTCAGGCAGATTCTTAGCCCCTGCGCCACCAGGGGAGTCCCTAAGCATAGTTTTTGTTTGTTTGTTTGTTAACATCTTTATTGGAATATAATTGCTTTACAGTGGTGTGTTAGTTTCTGCTTTATAACAAAGTGAATCAGTTATACATATACATGTATCCCCACATCTCTTCCCTCTTGTGTCTCCCTCCCTCCCCCCCTCCCTATCCCACCCCTCTAGGTGGTCACAAAGCACCGAGCTGATCTCCCTGTGCTATGTGGCTGCTTCCCACTAGCTATCTATCTTACATTTCGTAGTGTATATATGTCCATGCCACTCTCTCACTTTGTGCCAGCTTACCCTTCCCCCCCCCATATCCTCAAGTCCATTCTCTAGTAGGTCTGTGTCTTTATTCCCGTCTTGCCCCTAGGTTCTTCATGACCATTTTTTTTTGCTTTTTAGACTCCATATATATGTGTTAGCATACGGTATTTGTTTTTCTCTTTCTGACTTAGTTGACTCTGTCTGTCAGACTCTAGGTCCATCCACCTCACTACAAATAACTCAATTTTGCTTTTTATATGGCTGAGTAATATTCCATTGTATATATGTGCCACATCTTCTTTATCCATTCATCTCTTGATGGACACTTAGGTTGCTTCCATGTCCTGGCTATTGTAAATAGAGCTGCAATGAACATTGTGGTACATGACTCTTTTTGAATTATGGTTTTCTCAGGGTATATGCCCAGTAGTGGGATTGCTGGGTCGTATGGTAGTTCTATTTTTAGTTTTTTAAGGAACCTCCATACTGTTCTCCATAGTGGCTGTATCAATTTACATTCCCACCAACAGTGCAAGAAGGTTCCCTTTTCTCCACACCCTCTCCAGCATTTATTGTTTCTAGATTTTTTGATGATGGCCTTTCTGACCGGTGTGAGGTGATATCTCATTGTAGTTTTGATTTGCATTTCTCTCATGATTAATGATGTGGAGCATTCTTTCATGTGTTTGTTAGCAATCTGTGTATGTTCTTTGGAGAAATGTCTATTTAGGTCTTCTGCCCATTTTTGGATTGGGTTGTTTGTTTTTTTGATACTGAACTGCATGAGCTGCTTGTAAATTTTGAAGATTAATCCTTTGTCAGTTGCTTCATTTGCAAATATTTTCTCCCATTCTGAGGGTTGTCTTTTCGTCTTGTTTATGGTTTCCTTTGCTGTGCAAAAGCTTTTAAGTTTCATTAGGTCCCATTTGTTTATTTTTGTTTTTATTTCCATTTCTCTAAGAGGTGGATCAAAAAGGATCTTGCTGTGATTTATGTCATAGAGTGTTCTGCCTGTGTTTTCCTCTAAGAGTTTGATAGTGTCTGGCCTTACATTTAGGTCTTTAATCCATTTTGAGTTTATTTTTGTGTATGGTGTTAGGGAGTGTTCTAATTTCATTCTTTTACATGTAGATGTCCAGTTTTCCCAGCGCCACTTATTGAAGAGGCTGTCTTTTCTCCACTGTATATTCTTGCCTCCTTTATCAAAGATAAGGTGACCATATGTGCGTGGGTTTATCTCTGAGCTTTCTATCCTGTTCCATTGATCTATATTTCTGTTTTTGTGCCAGTACCATACTGTGTTGATTACTGTAGCTTTGTAGTATAGTCTGAAGTCAGGGAGCCTGATTCCTCCAGCTCCATTTTTTTTCTCAAGATTGCTTTGGCTATTTGGGGTTTTTTGCGTTTCCGTACAAACTGTGAAATTTTTTGTTCTAGTTCTGTGAAAAATGCCAGTGGTAGTTTGATAGGGATTGCATTGAATCTATAGATTGCTTTGGGTAGTATAGTCATTTTCACAATGTTGATTCTTCCAATCCAAGAACATGGTATATCTCTCCATCTGTTTGTATCATCTTTAATTTCTTTCATCAGTGTCTTATAATTTTCTGCATACAGGTCTTTGTCTCCTTAGGTAGGTATATTCCTAGATATTTTATTCTTTTGGTTGCAGTGGCAAATGGGAGTGTTTTCTTAATTTCACTTTCAGATTTTTCATCATTAGTGTATAGGAGTGCAAGAGATTTCTGTGCATTAATTTTGTATCCTGCTACTTTACCAAATTCATTGATTAGCTCCAGTAGTTTTCTGGTAGCATCTTTAGGATTCTCTATGTATAGTATCATGTCATCTGCAAACAGTGACAGCTTTACTTCTTCTTTTCCAATTTGGATTCCTTTTTTTATTTCTTTTTCTTCTCTGATTGCTGTGGGTAAAACTTCCAAAACTATGTTGAATAACAGTGGTGAGAGTGGGCAACCTTGTCTTGTTCCTGATCTTAGTGGAAATGGTTTCAGTTTTTCACCATTGAGGACGATGTTGGCTGTGGGTTTGTCATATATGGCCTTTATTATGTTGAGGTAAGTTCCCTATATGCCTACTTTCTGGAGGGTTTTTGTCATAAATGGTGTTGAATTTTGTCGAAAGCTTTCTCTGCATCTATTGAGATGATCATATGGTTTTTCTCCTTTTTCTTCTTGCGTATATTGAAGAATCTTTGCATCCCTGGGATAAATCCCACTTGATCATGGTGTATGATCCTTTTAATGTGTTGTTGGATTCTGTTTTCTAGTATTTTGTTGCGGATTTTTGCATCTATATTCATCAGTGATATTGGTCTGTAATTTTCTTTTTTTGTGGTATCTTTGTCTGGTTTTGATATCAGGGTGATGGTGGCCTCATAGAATGAGTTTGGCAGTGTTCCTTCCTCTGCAATTTTTTGGAAGAGTTTGAGAAGGATGGGTGTTAGCTCTTCTCTAAATGTTTGATAGAATTCACCTGTGAAGCCATCTGGTCCTGGACTTTTGTTTGTTGGAAGATTTTTAATCACAGTTTCAATTTCATTACTTGTGACTGGTCTGTTCATATTTTCTGTTTCTTCCTGGTTCAGTCTTGGAAGGTTATACCTTTCTAAGAATTTGTCCATTTCTTCCAGGTTGTCTATTTTATTGGCATAGAGTTGCTTGTAGTAGTCTCTTAGGATGCTTTGTATTTCTGTGGTGTCTGTTGTAACTTCTCCTTTTTCATTTCTAATTTTATTGATTTGAGTCCTCTCCCTCTTTTTCTTGATGAGTCCAGCTAATAGTTTATCAATTTAGTTAATCTTCTCAAAGAACCAGCTTTTAGTTTTATTGATCTTTGCTATTGTTTTCTTTGTTTCTATTTCATTTATTTCTGCTCTGTTCTTTATGATTTCTTTCCTTCTGCTAACTTTGGGTTTTGTTTTGTTCTTCTTTCTCTAGTTCCTTTAGGTGTAAGATTAGATTGTTTATTTGAGATTTTTCTTGTTTCTTGAGGTAGGCTTGTATAGCTATAAACTTCCCTCTTAGAACTGCTTTTGCTGCATCCCATAGGTTTTGGATCGTCGTGTATTCATTGTCATTTTTCTCTAGGTATTTTTTGATTTCCTCTTTGATTTCTTCAGTGATCTCTTGGTTATTTAGTAACATATTGTTTAGCCTCCATGTGTTTGTGTTTTTTACGTTTTTTTCCCTGTAATTCATTTCTAATCTCATAGCGTTGTAGTCAGAAAAGATGCTTGATATGATTTCAGTTTTCTTAAATTTACTGGGGCTTGATTTGTGACCCAAGATGTGATCTACCCTGGAGAATGTTCCATGCGCACTTGAGAAGAAAGTGTAATCTGCTGTTTTTGGATGGAATGTCCTGTAAATATCAGTTAAATCTATCTGGTCTATTGTGTAATTTAAGCTTGTGTTTCCTTATTAATTTTCTGTTTGGATGATCTGTCCATTGGTGTAAGTGAGGTGTTAAAGTCCTCCACTATTATTGTGTTACTGTCCATTTCCTCTTTTATAGCTGTTAGCAGTTGCCTTATGTATTGAGGTGCTCCTATGTTGGGTGCATATATATTTATAATTGTTATATCTTCTTCTTGGATTGATCCCTTGATCATTATGTAGTGTCCTTCCTTGTCTCTTGTAACATTCTTTATTTTAAAGTCTATTTTATCTGATATGAGTATTGCTACTCCAGCTTTCTTTTGATTTCCATTTGCATGGAATATCTTTTTCCATCCCCTCATTTTCAGTCTGTATGTGTCCCTAGGTCTGAAGTGGGTGTCTTATAGACAGCATATGTATGGATCTTGTTTTTGTATCCATTGAGCAAGCCTGTGTCTTTTGGTTGGAGCATTTAATCCATTCATGTTTAAGGTAATTATCGATACGTATGTTCCTATGACCATTTTCTTAATTGTTTTGGGTTTGTTTTTGTAGGTCCTTTTCTTCTCTTGTGTTTCCCATTTAGAGAAGCTCCTTTAGCATTTGTTGTAGAGCTGGTTTGGTGGTGCTGAATTCTCTTAGCTTTTGCTTGTCTGTCAAGCTTTTGATTTCTCCATCGAATCTGAATGAGATCCTTGCCGGGTAGAGTAATCTTGGTTGTAGGTTCTTCCCTTTCATCACTTTAAATATGTCATGCCACTCCCTTCTGGCTTGTAGAGTTTCTGCTGAGAAATCAGCTGTTAACCTTATGGGAGTTCCCTTGTATGTTATTTGTCGTTTTTCCCTTGCTGCTTTCAATAATTTTTTCTTTGTCTTTAATTTTTGCCAATTTGATTACTATGTGTCTCTGTGTGTTTCTCCTTGGGTTTATCCTGTATGGGACCCGCTGTGCTTCCTGGACTTGGGTGGCTATTTCCTTTCCCATTTTAGGGAAGTTTTTGACTATAATCTCTTCAAATATTTTCTCGGGTCCTTTCTCTCTCTCTTCTCCTTCTGGGACCCCTATAATGCGAATGTTGTTGCGTTTAATGTTGTCCCAGAGGTCTCTTAGGCTATCTTCATTTCTTTTCATTCTTTTTTCTTTATTCTGTTCCGCAGCAGTGAATTCCACCATTCTGTCTTCCAGATCACTTATCCGTTCTTCTGCCTCAGTTATTCTGCTATTGATTCCTTCTAGTGTATTTTTTATTTCAGTTATTGTATTGTTCATCTCTGTTTGTTTGTTCTTTAATTCTTCTAGGTCTTTGTTAAACATTTCTTGCATCTTCTCGATCTGTGCCTCCATTCTTTTTCCGAGGTCCTGGATCATCTTCACTATGATAATTTTGAATTCTTTTTCTGGAAGTTTGCCTATCTCCACTTCATTTAGTTGTTTTCTGGGGTTTTATCTTGTTCCTTCATGTGGTACGTAGCCCTCTGCCTTTTCATCTTGTCTGTCTTTCTGTGAATGTGGTTTTTGTGCCACAGGCTGCAGGACTGTAGTTCTTCTTGCTTCTGCTGTCTGCCCTCTGGTGGATGAGGCTATCTACGAGGCTTGTGTAAGTTTCCTGTTGGGAGGGACTGGTGGTGGGTAGAGCTTAATGGGACTTTTTGTTTATTAGGAGCAGTAATCCATTATTTTTAGTAAGTTGTAAATATTTTTTCCAGACCATTATTTCTTTTGACTATATTATCTTTTTTAGCAGAAATATTTGAAGTATACAACGAATATAACAATGACCCATACTCATATTAACATTATGATATATTGCTTATCTTTTTTCTATTTACATATGATTTTGAAAATTGAACAAATAATAGTTGCATAAATTCTCCTTTAATTCCAGATAAAGCTCAAGTCCCCTTTGATTCCACTAATTCCATATTCTTTCGTTTTTCCCTGGGAATAGCCACTGTCAGGGGTTGGTATACATCCTTCTAGTCTACTTTTTAAAATTTTTATGAGACAGAGAGATTGAGATCAAGATCTAGTTCAGTGCTTCTCAGAGTGTGGTCTTAAGAGCAGCAGCAGCAGCATCACCTGGAAACTTGTTAGAAATGCAAATTGTTAGATCCCCACTCTAGGTCTGCTGAAACAGAAGCTCTCGGGGTGGGACACAGCTAGCAACCTGTTTTAGCAAACCCTCTAAGTGATTGTGGTGCACACTAAAGTTTAAGAACCATTGTTCATTTTGTTATGAAACAATAACTCCCCATTTTCCCCTCCCGCTACCCCCTAACAGCCACCATTCTACTTTCTGTCTCAATGAATTTGACTACTCTAGATACCTCATATAAGTGGAAATGTAGAGTGTTTGTCTTTTTGTGGCTGGCTTATTTCACTTAGCATAATGTCCTCAACGTTCATCCACCTTGTAACATGTGTCAGAATTTCCTTTCTTTAAGGCTGAGTAATAGTCCATTGAATATATATACTATATTTTGTTTATCCAATTTCATTTGTCCCTGGACTTTTGGGTTGCTTCCACCTTTTAGCTATTACAAATAATACTGCTGTGAACATGGGTATACAGATATCTCTTTGAGACCCTGCTTTCAATTCTTTTGTATATATACACAGAAGTGGTATGGTTGGATTGTATGTAAATTCTATTTTTAATTTTTTGAGGAAGTTTTGTCTCTTTTAAGGTTACTTTTGACAGTTTATTCTTTGCTAGGAAATATATTTTTCAGTTTCATCAACAAGGAGTTATGTATATCTATATCTACATATTTTATTTATAATATAGACAGAATGTTTATTTATAATATTTATATATTCTCTTCTAATTATTTTCCTCAATATCCATGTTTATAACTCTTTCTTCTTTTCTAATATGTCTCATGTTTCCTCATTCATGTTTACTAGGGTTTATCTATTCTATTGGTCTTTAAAACCTGGCTTTTTTTTTTTTTTTTTTTTTTTTGGCTGCATCGGGTCTTCGTTGCTGTGCGTGGGCCTTCTCTGGTTGTGGTGAGCGAGGGCTACTCTTTGTTGTGATGCGCGGGCTTCTCATTGCAGTGGCTTCTCTTGTTGCGGAGCATGGGCTCTAGGAGCGCAGGCTTCAGTAGTTGTGGCACACGGGCTTAGTTGCTCCGCGGCATGTGGGATCTTCCTGGACCAGGGCTCAAACCCATGTTCCCTGCATTGGCAGGCAGATTCTTAACCACTGCGCCACCAGAGAAGCCCAAAACCTGACATTTTGACTTTATATTTTCTAACGTTTATGTTTTGAGGTAATGGTTTAGTTCATCTATTTGCAATTTTTAAAATAATTGTAGAAGTATCTGTAAGGCTTTGGATTTTACTTTTTAGCAGCAGTCTTGGTTTTCAGATGAAGTTTCCTCAATTTTAGTGATTTCCAATTTCTAATTTCTCTTACTTGATGATGCCATATTCGACTTAGAGGAATGTTTTATGGTTTCCAAATTGTTAGTTTTTTGTGATTTAAAAAAGTTTAATTGTGGTACATATTTGTTTAAAAAAGTGTTTCATGTTCATCCGAGTAGAATGTGTATAATTTTAGTAAGACACAGAATTTAATGCAAATCTTTAATGCCACTCTTAGAAGTACCCTGTAGGTGGCTTGAGATAGTATGCTGTGAGAAATGCTTGGTTTAGCTGGCTGGGCTCCCACAGGTAGCCAATTGACTTTGGCAGTATGGCAGAACTCCTTCCAGGCTTTGGTAATCATACGTAGCGCTTTATTATAAAGCAAGCAAGGCAACAAACAACAAACAAATATAACCCTAAACAGATCGGATCAGGCTTTCATTTACACCAATCCTAGACTGCAGACTATGTATGGAAAGCAGTTCTATTTTTCAGTTTCTAAATTTTATTATTATTTTTATTTGTATTACTATCTTACTGTATTAGGGTAGGTAGTATAACAGCTCAACTAAATAGAACTTTATTATACTTAATGAAATAGTATTGAGCAGCCAAACTGAGTAGCTCTGCAGGACAGTCCTCCTCTTTGTGGTTTCTTAGGACCTTGGCCAGCAACGACTGCCATTTTCCATATGTGGCTTCTATGGGAGTTGTTTCCATTCTGTGAGCCTGAGGGAAAAAGATAACATAGAAAAAAAGCATGCTGAGGATTTTTATGGATCAGGCCCTTAAATAGCATGCATCTGTTTCATTCACATTTCATTAGGTGAACTCAGTCATATAGCCACATTTAACTGCAAGAGAGGCTGAGAAATATGACTATGTATCCAGGAACAAGAGGTGAACATGGGAACCAAGGAATAAAGGAGCTAGAGGAGAGATCGGCAGTCAAGGATGGCTTAAGACTGCTGTCTCCCTAGAATTCCCAGTTATTTCTCTTTTAAAAAAATAATTAATTAATTAATTAATTAATATATATATTTGGCTGTGTTGGGTCTTTCTTGCTGCGTGCAGGCTTTCTCTACTTGCAGCGAGTGGGGGCTGCCCTTCATTGTGGCGCGCGGGGTTCTCATTGCAGTGGCTTCTCTTGTTGCGGAGCACTGGCTCTAGGCGCATGTGGGCTCAGTAGTTGTGGCTCACAGGCTTAGTTGCTCCGCGGCATGTGAGATATTCCCGGACCAGGGATCTAACCCGTGTCCCCTGCATTGGCAGGTGGATTCTTAACCACTGTGCCACCAGGGAAGTCCCCGTTATTCCTTTATGGATAAAAAATTATTTATCAAGAGTACCTGTTTACTAGGATAATAATACAGGCTGTATGTGCTGTAAGAATTCAGATGAAGCTTGGATAGTTAGGAAAGTTTTATGGAAGAGGTGTGGAACTTAGCTGAACTTGAAATAAGAAAGGAATTTAGATTAGAGAAAGTGAGTGTTGTTCAAGCCAAGGTAATCAAGAAAATGGATATAAAAATGTTGAAGGTATGTTCAGAAAAGTTAGCTAGAGAGTGGAAGGTTCACACAGGCAGTTTACAAGAAGTGAAGATGAAGAGCAGATGTGAGTAACCTGGAAGACATTGTGAGCCAGTTTGGGTTTAAACTTTATTCTTTAGGCAATTAGGAAAAGTCTAAAGATTAGGGTTAGAGGTGAGATATGCAGAATAGTGTTTGAGACTGATCAAAGAGAAGTCCAAAGTGGGAGTTGGTTCAGAGGAAATATGAGTTTAGCTTTTAAACTTTTATTTACTTATTTATGTTGTGGTGAAGTAGCAAAAAATTTACCCTTTTAACTGTTTTTAAGTGTACAGTTCAGTGGTGTTGAGTACACTCACAGTGTTTTTGTGGTGTTGTTGAGTTGTAGGAGTTCTTTAAATATTGTGGATATTAATCCTTTTTCAGATATATGATTTGCAAATATTTTCTTTCATTCTGTGGATTGTCATTTCACCTTCTCAGTAATGTCCTTTGATACACAAAAGTTTTTTAATTTTGATGAAGTTCAGTTTATTTTTTGTTGCTTGTGCTTTTTCTGGTATCATATCAAGAAATCATTGCCAAATTCGGTGTTGTAAAGATTGTCTTGTATGTTCTCTTATAGGATTTTATAGCTTTAGTTGTTTAGATCTTTGATCCATTTTGAGTTCATTCTTGTATATAGAGTAAGGGAAGGATCTGACTTCATTCTTTTGCATGTGGACATCCAGTTTTTCCAGCTCTCTTTGTCGAAAAAAACTGTGCTTTCTCCACTGAATTTGATCATATATTCGAGGATATCTTTCTGCACTTTCTGTTCTATTCCAGTGGTCTATATGTCTGTCTTTATACCAGTATCACAGAGTTTTGATTACTGTAGCTTTGTAGTAAGTTTTGAAATCAGGAAGTTTGAGTCTTCCAACTTTGTTCTTCTTTTCCAAGATTGTTTTGGCTTTTTGGCTTCCTTTGAAATACCATATGAATTTTTGGATGGGTTTTTCTATTTCTGCAAAAAACACTATTGGGGTTTTGATAAGGACTACATTGAATCTGTAGAGTGCTTTGGATAGTATTGCCATCTTAACAGTGTTAAGTTTCCAATCCATGAACATGGGATGTGCTTCTGTTTATATCTTCTTTGATTTCTTTCAGCACTGTTTTATAGCTTTCATTGTACAAGTCTTTCATCTCTTTGGTTAATTCCTAAGTATTTTATTCTTTTTGATGCTTTCATAAGTGGAATTGTTTTCTTAATTTCCTTTTTAAATTGTTCATTGCTGGTGTATAGAAATGCAGTAGACTTTTGTGTGTTGATTTTGTATCCTGCAACTTTGCTGAATTTGTTTATTAGCTCTAACAGGCTTTTTGTGTGTTTGTGTGTTATCTTCAAGATTTTCATAGATCATGTCATCTGAGAACAGAGATAACTTCTTCCTTTCCAGTTTGGATGACTTTTACTTCTTTTTCTTTTCTCATTTCCTTTTCTTTTTCTAATTGTTCTGCGTAGAACTTCCACTAGTATGTTTAATAGAAGTGGCAAAAGCAGGTGTCCATATCTTGTTCCTAATATTAGACCAATAGCTTTCAGTTGTTCACCATTAAGTATGATGTTAGCTATGGGTTGTTCATATATAGCTTTTATCATGTTGAGGAAGCTTATTCAGTGTTTCTGTCATGGGAGGGTGTTGAATTTTGCCAAATGCTTTTTCTGCATCAATGGTGATGATTTTTTTCCCTTCATTTTATTTGTGTGATGCATTACGTTGATTGATTTTGTTGTTGAACCATTCATGTCCTCTAGGAATAAATCCTACTTGTTCATGGTATATAATCCTTTTACTATACTGCTGGATTTGGTTTGCTAATTCATGTTGAGGATTCTTTCTTAGATATTCTTAAGGGAAATTCATCCATAGTTTTCTTGGATTGTTTTTGCCTGGCCTTCATAATAGAGTATTGCTAACCTCATGGGATGAGTTAGGAAGTGTTCCTTCTTTAATTTTCTGGAAGTGTTTGAGAAGGACTGGTGTTAATTCTTCTTTAAATACTTGATAGAGTGTTCACCAGTGAAGCCGTCTGATCCTGGGCTTTTTCTTTTTAGGGAGGTTTTTTATTACTGATTTCATCTCCTTGCTAGTTATAGGTCTATTTAGATTTTCTGTTTCTTAATGAGTCAGTATTGGTAGATTGTGTGTTTCTAGGAATTTGCCCATTTGTCTGGATTATCCTGTTTGTTGGTGTATAATTTTTCATAGTGTAATAATCTTTATTTCTGTAAAAACAGTAATGTCCGCATTTTCAATTCTGATCTTTAGTAATTTGAGTCTTCTTTTTTTCTTAATGTAGCTAAAGGTTTGTAAATTTCTTGACCTTTGCAAAGAACCAACTTCTGATTTTGTTCATTTTTCCCCTGTTTTTCTATTCTCTATTTCATATTGATTTGAGAACTTTCTTCTTTTTTAATGTAAGAGTTTCCAGCTATAAGTTTTCCACTTAGCACTGTTTTCTTTAATTTTTAGTATGTTGTATTTTTACTTTGATTTGTCTCAAGATATTTTCTAATTTTCTTTGTGATTTTTTTCTTTGACCAAGGGTGTTGTTTAATTTTTACGCATTTGTGAATTTTCCAGTTTTCCCTCTGCTGTTAATTTCTAGTTTCATTTCATTGTGATCAGAAATATTATATATATTATTTTAATCTCTTTAAATTTATTAAGACTTGTGGCCTAACATATGGTCCATCCTGGAAATTGTTGCTTGTGTGTTTGAGAAGAATGTATATTCTGCTGTTGTTGCGTGAGTTTAGCTTTTGGCATGTTATATTTGAGAATGTGTGTAAGTATAGATGTATTATTTTCAGTTAGGAGTAAGGCCAAAGGGAGAAATTTGTTAATGAGCTGTAGAGAGGGCTTGAGATCACAAGAATGCTTAACTTTCTATGAGGAATGGAATTTAGAACAATAGAACAGCCTTAGATATATCCTTAGTTAGAAGGCTGAAGCTTGAATATAGCCTGGAGTTTTAGATAAAGATGGAACAATTTGAATAGACAGTAACCAAGGAAGTATAATATTTAGAAATTAAAGATAATATAAAAAAGAGAATTTGATCAGCTAAATTCAGGGTTGGGAAGTCAACTACATTGTTCGGGAAGGATGGTTTCTCATGTTCCTTTAATAATTCAACAAAGAAAGGGAAGAACAGGTTCCTTTTTTTGGATTCAACAAACATTTAAATGATGACAGCTACTTAAATTATGAAATTTAAAACCACAAATATCAATATATCAATTATATATTTCTAGAGTATAATTTTTAGAGGCTAATTTGCTACTTTATTAAGTAAGTCTGAAATCTAAGAAACTTCACATATTATCTAATTGCTGTATTTGAATTTTGTAGAAGTTGTTTCTGGACAGTCTACGAAAAGCACTTGCCGGCCACGGAGGAAGCAGGCAGCTGACTGAAAGCGCTGCAGTCGCCTGTGTCAAACTGTGTAAAGCAAGTACTTACATCAATTGGGAAGATAACTCTGTCATCTTCTTACTAGTTCAGTCCATGGTGGTTGATCTTAAGGTAACATGCTTATTGTTTCTCTTATACAAACTTAAAAAACGTTAAATGAAGAATAAACTTGTAGTATAAATAGTATACTAGATCACTGTCAAAGATCATTGCAACACAGAAGTTCTGAGTCTTCTTTTATTAAGTTCTTAGGACCTGCTTTTGTTACTGTTCCCCCGGCTACATAAAGTGGCTTAGAATATGAAGAAAACACAGAATGAATCCATTTTCTTAAATTAGCATAAATATTCAAACTTGGGTTTAAAATAATGTAGAAATTCAGGCCTGAAAGGAACCATATATGGTATAGTAAGAATTTAGTCAGACTGATGAACCACAATATTAGTGCTTTGTGTTTTGTCTGGGAACTAAATGTTACTGCCATCTGTGTGGATGATGTGTTATTATTAAATACTAGTAGAAAAAATACTGCATGACTGTTTAAAGACTTTTGTTTTCTATTGGGATTTTCATAGAACCTGCTTTTTAATCCAAGTAAACCATTCTCAAGAGGCAGTCAGCCTGCAGATGTGGATCTAATGATTGACTGCCTTGTTTCTTGCTTTCGTATAAGCCCTCACAACAACCAACACTTTAAGGTGAGAGCATTGGTTTTGATCCAATTGTGTTTACTGATGCTGTTGATCCTTTTAAATGTGAAAAGAGTAGAAAAATGAATAGATTACAGCTTTATCAGTATTGCTCGTTATTATATGTTAATTTCAAGACCTTAAAGATCTATTCTATTTTTAAAAAAACTTTCTTTTTGTTGTTCCTTTTGTCCTCATATATATTACTATATATTTTTCTCATAGAAGTAATAATCACTTTTTTTCTTTCCTCTTTAGATCTGCCTGGCTCAGAATTCCCCTTCTACATTTCACTATGTGCTGGTAAATTCACTCCATCGAATCATCACCAATGTAAGTCCAAAAGGTATTGCTAAATTACTTAAAATTTTTTTTTCTTTACTCCTTTTTTATTTCTTTTTAAGAAAGACGTTTTTGGTTTACAAAAGATTTTGAATTTAGTTGTATGATATAGGAAGATTTCTCACACATGATTCTATCTAATAACTGATATACAATTGTATTTTTCATATTTAATCTTGACCTCAGGGCCCTTATTGAGGAAGGTGGAGTTAATAGGATCCTTTGGAAAGATTAAACTTAAAAGATATTTGGATCAGAAGCCCTTGAGAACAGTGCCACTGAAAATATAATTTAACATTTTCATCCCAAAGCTCTTCATATATTATTTTAATACTCTTAGCCCTTTCCCAGCATTTGATACATTCTGACTTGTCACCTTACTGTTTAAGTTAAAAGTAGCAATATTTATGTTGTAGCCCATTATGTATATTAAAAAAATGGTGGGACCATATTTGATTGCACTTTTTAGTCTTCCTTAAACAAATGAAACATGAACACTTAGAGGTGTTTACATGATATAAAAGCATATCAGACAAAATAAGCAAACTCATTAAAAGGTACTTGTGAAACCTTCGACTCTGATGTGCGTGCATCAAGTAGAAAGATAGTAACCGTATTAGATTTGGACCATGGATTTAAAAAATTCTGTTCTTCTGATCATATTTTGAAGGTTTTCAAGTGTTATTTACCATAGCTCCACTTTTATCCATTTTTAGATATTCACACGTAAGTGTAAATTGTTCAACTTTTTCCTGTTTTCCTCCCTTAAAAAGGACTTTAATCATTGATAACTTAGGTATATTTGTCCTCTTTATAATCAAATTTCATTTTAAAGGAGTGTCTCTAGTGAGTTAAAAATATCCTTCTCACCTTCATTTGCCTTGGATGTATTGAACTATATCAAATTCTGCCACATTTTCTTTTATCCATTCCTGCAGAGGAATAATAACTATTAATAAAGCTATGTAGTGACACATTTGGTTTTTCTCAGTGGGGTGCTAGTAACATTTTTGGTCAGGACAATCTTTACAATGCAGGACTGCCTTGTGCATTGTAGGACATTTAGCATCCTTGGTCCTCATTTCATTAAATACCATTTGTGCCACTTCCCTCCTCTCCCATCTCTGCCCCCAGACACTATGAATAACTAAAAATTCCTGAGGGAATGATTCCTCTCTCAGTTGAGGATCAGTTATAGGTAGAAGTAACATTAACTACAGTTTCTTGCAAAAGGTAAAGTTTAATGAATCTGATACTGCAGATAAGGTATGTTTGTATTAAAAACTTAGAAAAATTTTTATTTTGCTTTTGCCAGTGTAATGAGCTAAGACACTGTACCCTTAAGGTTTACTTTCAAGGCCATTAGTTTAAAAAAGCAATGATTTTTACCCTTCATGTTTATGTGTAATTCAGAAATAAAATATTATTACTTTTTTCTCCTTTGGTTTATAATACTAAAAACATTCTATTTATTAGAGTGGATGGTTTACATAAATGCTTAAAGCTTGTATTTAATAAACCCAAGTGTATACTTTTTTGATACTCTGTGGCTAGTTACTTTAATTGTGAAATATTTTTGTCTACAATTGAATATATAGAGCACTTTCAAGCATGGACTTGGCACTGCTGTAAGTGGCTGAGCTGCTCCTTTGTGGGTTTAAAGCATGCCTGGAGTGGTACTTCATGCATGCCTCAATGTATATGGTGAAGTGGTTGTGCATCCTTCTGTACTCTAATGAGTACTGCATGTGTGAAGGTGGAGTGTGTCTGTATCAGAGGCCACATAAATACGAAATCTATTTTTATAAAGAAAAACCTGTATTGACTAACTTTTAAAATATTAAGTGTTAGTAACCTTTTAATGACTAGCTTGAAAAGGAACAAATTTGAGTCTATAAAATATCTTTTATAGTTGGACCTTAGATAATGATACTTAATTATAATAGATTGTTTGATAAATTGTTTCTTGTTAGGGTTTTTCTTTCCTTTGGTTTGAGGCTAAGAGATATTGAATCTGAAGTAATTTCTGATTGAAAAGGACTATGTATAAAGTAAATATGCAAATTTATGGAATTGACTATTATAGACTCTCACTTAATGCAGATATTATGGAAATATTCTGTCTTGAAGTCACATAAAATTTTTCTTAGATATTTGGACTCCTAATCTTAAATTTATTTGTAGTATAAGATTTCCTTTTAAATGATTCTTGGTTCAATACACCTCATAAGTTTTCTTCTTCCTTGCTTTTTCAGCCAGCTCACAGATTTTTTAAAATTACCACATTCTCAAATTAGATAAATGTTTTACTGATGTGGTTTTAGGGGTGTATGTAGAAGCAGTAATGATGTTTGCAGTTTTGTTTTGCTTTCGTGAAACATACTCATATTCAGTTCATAAGTACTGTGTTTAGGTCTAAAAGAGTCCACTGTTTCTTCTTAAGAAATCTGAAAATCCAGTCACTATTTGAATTTGATTATAATTTAAGCTTTCATCAGTTTCTAAAATGGTACGTGTAGTACCATCACCTTTTTTATTACGGAATGCCATAAGAGATGAATTGTAGTTAAAAGATCTGTGTTATGTGCTTAATCTTTATATGCTTCCTTTAGGTTAGATTAGATATGTTGTTATATATGAGCAATTAAAGAAATAATATATACATATATATACCAAATATCTCTCCCATCAGTGGAACACGCTATAGCTGGTATAGTACTTAGTATTGTTTTTTCCTTATGGTAGTTTACTTATGGATAGTTCACATATTGAGAATGAGATGATCTCATTCTATTGAGAGGGTTTGGTTGAAGAAATTATTTCCAAGGCATGTGAAATTTATTGAAATAATCTTGAAGAATTGCCACATGGTTTGCTTATATTATGAAAGTATTGCCATTTGTTTGGCAATGAACTTAGAATTTTCAAGGACAAGAAAGAATAAGTCTACCTTAATTGACTAGTTTCAGAAAGGACACATTTAATAACTGCTTGGAACACTAAAATTTTTACCAACTACATGATGTCTAGGTTTTAGTGCCTATTTTATTTGAAAGTGTATCTTTAAATTTTACTTTAAAATGAATGATTTTATATATTATGAAAAATAGAAAATTTGAAAATAACTAAATCTTAAGTTAAAATCAAGGTATTTAATAGGGTATACCTGGTACCATGATACAATTCCAACAGCTATCAAAATGACATAGTAGTTTGGATAGGATGTTACATGGGATGCGTATGTCTTTAGTTCAGCGGTTTCTGACAAGATATTATAGGGTCAGTAGAGTGAGGAAGACCCTTATCTCAAAGCATTTTGTGATTATTCAGTCTTTGTTACTTTAAGCTGATTAACACAAGCTGTATAAATTAGTAGATATATGGAAATCAAGGTGTATTGATTGCTCTGTGCTAGTCAGGTGACCAAATTGACTAACATTTAAGGAATTCATTATATAATGAAACTAATAAAACTTGATCATTTGTTGGGAAGTAAATAAAGTAAGAGTTTGAGAGAAAAATAGAAACAATCATACTATCCAAATAAAAGTATTTCTTCCCTCATAACTTAGGAGTTTTTTCATAAATGGAGTTCAGTATTGATTGTATTTTATAAATTGGTTTTATAGTATACTATCCAGTAAATAGAGTTTGTAATCCAAAATTTGGGATTTAGGTAATATAACCTGATGCTACTCTAAATATTCTGAGAGTTATGGCTAAAAAAATTAAATGTTGAGAATTTAATTAGCTTAGTTTCAAATTAGAAGGAACTTGGGAATAAGATGTGAAGCTATCACATCCCCTTATCTAGTGTTTCAAATTGTTCTTTCAGGTATTTCTTAAGCAGGAGTATTATAACTTGGAAGCCTGTATTTTAAGTCATCCTATTCCTTGCATGGTCTCTATATGTAGTGAAAATTCATCCAGTCATTTTTGTATTCACTGATAGACAAACTTAATAGTTTTAGTGATTTTCATAATTGTCATTTTTCATAATATAGTAATTAATTCATTTAAAAGTAAAAGTAAAAGATACACTTTCAAATAAAATAGGCACTAAAGGGCTTCCCTGGTGGCGCAGTGGTTGAGAATCTGCCTGCCAATGCAGGGGACACGGGTTCGAGCCCTGGTCTGGCAAGATCCCACATGCCGCAGAGCAACTGGGCCCGTGAGCCACAACTACTGAGCCTGTGCGTCTGGAGCCTGTGCTCCGCAACAAGAGAGGCTGCGATAGTGAGAGGCCTGCGCACCGCGATGAAGATTGGCCCCCGCTTGCCGCAACTAGAGAAAGCCCTCGCACAGAAACGAAGACCCAACACAGCCAAAACTAAATAAATAAATAAATTTAAAAAAAAATAGGCACTAAAAACTAGAATCAAAGCTAAATAAACAGGTTAAACTGTAGAAAAATATTTACATAAAATAATTACTTTTAAAAAATATTTAGCTATGATCATTTTGTCTTTGTGGTGATCATTAGTCTTCTCATGTATTGTGCCATCATTGCATATCAATTTAAGATTATAGGTTTACTAATAGCTTTATCTCATTTACTAATTTCATGTTGTAATTATCATTGTTGTTTGTCTGTAGGCATATAAGTAATGGTTTATCACATATTCCTTCAACACTGTGTTGAACCACTAATCTCTTTTAAAACTGATAATAGCATTCTTGCCTTGGGAAAATATATACTATATATGCTTAAGTTTCTGAAATGTGTAAAACATTAAACTTATAAAAAAGAAAAAGATTGCCTACAGAATTAGCTCTCTAAAAACTTTGTTTTTCAGATTCACTAGATTATCAGTGAGAAAAGACAGTCTCAAATGCTCACGCTTATGTAGTGAGCGATTTGTTTCATGTTCATTATGATATTTTAAAATAGATGTATGGTTTGGTGTTTGAATTAAAGACATTACTTGAAGACTTTGGAAATCATAGTGTGTGTTTGCATGGTCTTAGGAAGTTTCTCACAAAGTGATAAACCATAAAACTACAGTGATTACCAGAGCATATAACTCATGCAAATTTGGACTTTTCCTTTCTTATGGTCTCTGTTTTTCTCCAGTCTGCATTGGATTGGTGGCCTAAGATTGATGCCGTATATTGTCACTCAGTTGAACTTCGAAATATGTTTGGTGAAACACTTCATAAAGCAATCCAGGGTTGTGGAGCGCACCCAGCGATACGAATGGCACCGGTAAGATTAATCATGAATTTTGAATTCCACCTTCTTGCAATTGCGTTTTCAGTGTCTTTATCCCATTCTTGCTGTTTTGATTTTTCTAGAAAATCAAATGAGACCTTTCTTTTCAGTAAGTATTGTGGTATGTTGAATACTGCAATATTGTTGCAATACTAGTTAATGATGTATGTTTTCCACTATTTCAATGAGTTTAACTTACTTTTCTTAGAGATATTTTCTAACAAAATGCTGTTAAAATCTTAATGAATGTCACTTTTTCTTTCTTTTCTTAGTTTCTTTTTCCTTTAATTTTTCCTTATGAATCAAAATATTTTGATTAGCTCCTCATCTTTTGGGGGTGAGTAAGGGAAGCTGACTCCTGGGTTAGAGTGAATGTTCCTACTAATGCACAGTTTTGCCCATTGGATGTTGAATATTACACACAGGAAATTACAAATAAAATTTAAAGTTTATATTCAAAATAATATTTCATATTTAATTAAACATGCTTTGAACATTTAAAATGATAGGCACTTTGATATTAAAGTTTGACTCTGTTTAAACTTAATAAAAGTAGATATTTTCAAATAAGCATTCTCACAGATTAATACTCTTAATTTGGAAACTCATATAGAACCAATTTAAAAAGACAATTAGAAGATGGTAGAAGTCATTTCTTGGTATTCATGTATAGCAGGAGTATTATACATGGCAACTCTTGACATTGATTGGTAGTGCTTTGTCTTCTGCTTCTTATTTTCTTTCTTTTTTTTTTTTTTAAGAATTTTGGTAGGAACTTTATCAATTTATTTATTTATTTATTTTTGCTGTGTTGGGTCTTCGTTTCTGTGCGAGGGCTTTCTCTAGTTGTGGCAAGCGGGGGCCACTCTTCATCGCGGTGCGCGGGCCTCTCACTATTGCGGCCTCTGTTGTTGCGAACAGGCTCCAGACGTGCAGGCTCAGTAGTTGTGGCTCACGGGCCCAGTTGCTGCGCGGCATGTGGGATCTTCCCAGACCAGGGCTCGAACCCGTGTCCCCTGCATTGGCAGGCAGATTCTCAACCACTGCGCCACCAGGGAAGCCCTGCTTCTTATTTTCTATTCTTTTTGGCTGCTTTCGCTCACATGATCAGATGCCAACCAGTCACTGTTTTGCATGGCAGTGGGCTTCTGTGGCTGTATGTATGACCATTGTAACTACCTCAGAAAAGTCCTTGGTTTCTTTGACTTTTCTGTGTATAGTTACCATTATAGTCATATCTTGTCATTTTACATGAAAATGTGGCATGTTGTCACCTATTGGTTTTAATAGTAAATTAGCCACTTCACACTTAAAAGATAATTTAAACAGCTTTCTTCCTGGCATACATCTCTTTTTCCAAGTTCCCTCAGTCAGTAAAATATTTTGGTTTTATACAGTTCTAGTTCACTCTGATCCAGTTATCAGCCATTGTTTCTGAGGATTGTTTATCTTTGATGTTCAAATAGAGAAGTTTGCTACACCATATATTTTGGGATTATTTACCCCCAAAAATTATAGCCAAAAGAGCATGGCAGTCATGTTTTAGTAAATAAAATGCAAAGTTATCTTTAGTTTTTGTAATGCCAAGTACTTAATTTTTTAAAAAAATGAAAATTTCAATCCAAGTATAAATTAATTGGAGATAAACATAAATAATAGCTACTTAAATGTTATTAACTTGACATTCATTTTTAAAAAGTTTTAGAAAATGACTTAAACTGTTTAAAAATTATTTATTGACCTATTTATTCATTCCAAATATCCTCTGGGAAGTTAGAACTTTGACTTTTTTATTTTATTTTATTTTATTTTATTGATTGATTGATTGATTGGCTGTGTTGGGTCTTCGTTGCTGCGCACGGGCTTTCTCTAGTTGTGGAGAGCGGGGACTACTCTTTGTTGCGGTGCGCGGGCTTCTCATTGCGGTGGCTTCTCTTGTTGTGGAGTATGGGCTCTAGGTGCGCGGGCTTCAGTAGTTGTGGCAGGTGGGCTCAGTAGTTGTGGCTTGTGGGCTCAGTAGTTGTGGCTTGCAGGCTCTAGAGTGCAGACTCAGAGTAGTTGTGGTGCATGGGCTTAGTTGCTCTGTGGCATGTGGGCTCTTCCCGTACCAGGGCTCGAACCCGTGTCCCCTGCATTGGCAGGTGGATTCTTAACCACTGCGCCACCAGGGAAGTCCCAGAGCTTTGACTTTTGTTTTAAGTTTTCTGCCTCTTTCAGTAGAAAATTAATGGCCACCAGTAACAGGAATTGGTGGAAAGTTGATATTCATTTCCAATTTGACTTCAGTATCTAGTTTACCAGCTGTCTGTAAGAAAAATGAAAGAAAATGAAGCTAAATTATTTTTTTGAACAAAAACAAAACTTTATTGGTAGTCTGAAAATGTTCCCTGCATTTAGAAGTTATTTTACTTCTTAGCCCTAGTTATTAGCTGATTCTAGGAGCTACATACTATACACACTATTTATGATAAGTATTTCATAAAAGCCATAACTAGACTTACTTTGGTCCCAGGACACCTGTGATAAGAATTTAGTTTTTATTTCTAATTATTCTCTGAAAGTATCAGTATATATATAGTTTTCAAAAATCTTTCTTAAGCTGTTTATATCCGTGTATTTATATGTATACATGTGTGTGAAATTTTTTTTAAGGCATTTTTTGTTTTAATAAATCTATTTATTTATGGCTGCATTGGGTCTTCATTGCTGCGCACAGGCTTTCTCTAGTTGTGGCGAGTGGGAGCTACTCTTCGTTGTGGTGTGCGGGCTTCTCTTTGCGGTGGCTTCTCCTGTTGTGGAGCACGGGCTCTAGGCGTGTGGGCTCAGTAGTTGTGGCTCGTGGGCTTAGTTGCTCCGCGGCATGTGAGATCTTCCTGGACCAGGGATTGAACCCGTGTCACCTGCATTGACAGGCGGATTCTTTTTTTTTTAAATTTATTTATTTATTTATTTATTTTTGGCTGTGTTGGGTCTTCGTTGCTGTGCGCAGCCTTTCTCTAGTTGCGGTGAGCGGGGGCTACTCTTCGTTGCAGTGGGTGTGCTTCTCATTGCAGTGGCTTCTCTTGTTGCACAGCCTGGGCTCTAGGCGCACAGGCTTCAGTAGTTGTGGCATGTGGGCTCAGTAGTTGTGGTTTGCGGGCTCTAGAACTCAGGCTCAGTAGTTGTGGTGCATGGGCTTAGTTGCTCCACAGCATGTGGGATCTTCCCGGGCCAGGGCTCGAACCTATGTCCCCTGCATTGGCAGGCAGATTCTTAACCACTGTGCCACCAGGGAAGCCCAGCAGGTGGATTCTTAACCACTGTGCCACCAGGGAAGTCTGTGAAATTTTATATGTATGTGTATTTGTACATAATGGCCACGGGACAGCTTCCTGGCTGATACTCTTTTTTTTTTTTTTTAACTTTTTATTTTATATGGGAGTATAGCTGATTGACAATGTTGTGATAGTTTCAGGTGTACAACAAAGCAACTCAGCCATACATATACATGTATCCATTCTCCCCCAAACTCCCCTCCCATCCAAGCTCTGGCTGATACTCTTATCAGGGAAAATAATTATCAAATCTACTATGACATAATTTTTTAGGATAAGAAAATGCTTCAATTTGGATGATCCTTAAGGTGAATCTTACCCCTCTTAAGCCTGGTGAGTGAACAGTCTGACAACAAATATAGGAAGTATGGAATTTGCACTAGCTGCCAAACACATTGTTAATGCCAGGGAAGCATGATGAGATAAACAGACACAGAGATGCCAGTCTTGTAGGTTTTGCTTGAAAACTTCTAATGAAGAGCCAACTACAGTGCCCATAAAGTCTGGAAACAGTCAAATATACATAATGAATAGTTTAGAGATACTTTACGTCAGGGTTTCCCAACTTTGGCACTACTGACATTTTGGCATGGTTAATTCTTTGTTGTAGGGGACTGTCCTGTGCATTGTGGGATGTTTAACAGCATCTTTAGCATCTACCGACTAAACACCAGTAGCATCTCTTGCCCCCCAGCCAGTCATGAAAAACAAAAATGTCTATAGACATTTTTCAGATATTCCCTGGGGAACAAAATTGCCCCCAGTTGAGAACCACTGTATGACATGATATGTTCAGTGGGTTGTCCTTATTTGCATTGCCTCAGATAATTTGTGGCTCTGATAAACCTTAGCTTTCAGTTTGCTGCAGAAGTAATCAAGGAGTTCATTGTGTCAAGTTAAAATAATATGTGTTTCTAGGCTTTACAACTACTCTGTATTTTGGATATGGATAAATTTCTTTCTGTAAAGAGCCAAGTATTTAAAAATTTTTCTCCAACCAAGATCAACTCATGTCCCTATCACTCCCAGCTATCATGATCCTCTCTCTCTTTCTGGAGCTCTATAGAACCCTTCTGATTCTTCCATAAGACAGCACTGCAGGGGGGGTGGGATTAATTGGGAGGTTGGGATTGACATATATACACTATCGATACTATGTATAAAATAGATAACTAATGAGAACCTACTGTATAGCACAGGGAACTCTACTCAGTGCTCTGTGGTGACCTAAATGAGAAGGAACTCCAAAAAAGAGGGGATATATGTATATGTATAGCTGATTCACTTTGCTGTACAGTATAAACTAACACAGTATTATAAAGCAACTATACTCCAATTAAAAAAAAAAAAAAGAAGTGGCACAGGAGATCAAATAAAGAAAACAAGATCCATACACACACACACGCACACAAAGACAGCACTGCAGATATTTGAATAAAGTTATACTGTACTGCTAAGGGTTCTTCAAAAGTGTGTGTAGGTATGCGCTTTGTTTCCTCTGTTTTTACAGCTAAGGAAACTGAGGCACAAGTACTATTAAATGAATGACATGTCATCACATGGTTAGTAAATAGTCAACATTCAGTCCAGTGTCTTTCCAGTTCTTCAGCTGTCTTCCCCTACCCTTGTTTTAGCTTGATAAAAGCAGGAGCCTTGTCTGGCTTGTCCAGCACCCAGTTCCTGGTCCCTAGAACAGTATCTGGCATGTCATAGGCATCTAGTACATATTTGTTGAATTTCTTACTTGACCTGCTTTCAAAACCCTCCTCCATCTGATATGCTTCTCTTCTGGAAAGAATCTTCATTGCTTTTTTTCAATGAAAATGATATATTAAGCTCTGAGTTTAGTGTTCTAGATGTGGTATAATAATTGATGAAAACTGTTAACCTGCTGTGTCTGCATATGATGTTTCTACTAATACAGTCAAAGATTGCATTATTTTAGATTAAGCTTTTAATCATTTAAACTCTTTAGCCTTTTTCATATGAACATTGAGCCATAGCTTCTCCATTTTGTACTTTTGTAGTATTTTTTAAAATTTGAGATATTTATCTCAGCACTAATCATTTATGTTTTAAAAATAAGATAGCCTGTTAATAATATGTGTAAATTCTGCATGAAAATTTTCCTTCTTAAAGGGGATCCTGGCTCAGCACATGCTTCTTACATGCCTATAATTCAGTCATGGCCTTAATTAACTTAACAGATGGTTTTGGCCCTTTGTAAACACCTGAGTACTCTGATTCATGAATTTTTTCCTGGGCGTGACTGCCTCTCCTCTTTGGCCAATGTGTATATACCAGGTTGGATTCCTACTATTATTTGCAATGTGGAAGATTAATTAATAAACTAATGGGTGGTTTATTTTTCTTACATTTCTAGCCAAGAAATATCTTTCTTCTTTAGCATGTTATTTCTTACTTAATGTAACCCACTAATGGTCACTAATTAAAAGGTATTTGAATTGAAAAATTTATTTAAATTTTTCAAGTCTTTTCCCCCAGTTTTATTGAGCTATAATTGACCCACAGCACTCTATGAGTTTTTCCCCGGTTTTATTGAGATATAATTGACCCACAGCACTATATCAGTTTAAGATGTACTGCATAATAACTTAAGTTTCATATACTGTGAAATGATTACCACAATATGTTTAGTTAACATCCATCATTTCATATACATACGAAAAAAAAAGAAAAAAAGGTTTTTTCCTTGTGATGGAAACTCAGGATCTACTTTCTTAACAACTTTCCATACAGCAGTGTTAACTATAGTCATCATGTTGTACATCCCCAGTACTTATTTACCTTATAACTGAAAGTTTGTACCTTTTGACCATTTTCATCCAGTTCTCCCAACCTCTACTCCCTGTGTCTGGTAACCAGAAATCTGAGCTCTTTTTCTATGAGTTTGTTTTCTGTTTTGTTTTGTTTTTAAGATACCACATATAAGTGAGATCATACAGTATTTGTCTTTCTCTGTCTGACTCATTTCACTTAGCATAATGCCCTCCAGGTCCACTCATGTTGTCCAAATGGCAGGATTTCCTTCTTTTTTTATGGTTGAATAATAGTCCATTATGTGTGTGTGTGTGTGTGTGTGTGTACCACAGTTTCATGACACTTGTTTCCATGTCTTGGCTGTTGTAAGTAATGCTGCAGTGAACATAGGGATGCAGATATATCTTTGACATAGTGTTTTCATTTTCTTTAGACAAATACCCAAAAGTAGAATTGCTGGATCTTATGGTAATTCTATTTTTAATTTTTTGAGGAACCACCGTACTGCTTTCCCTAGTGGCTGTACCAGTTAAATCCCACCAGTAGTGCACAAGGGTTCCCTTTTCTCCACATCTTCACCAGCATTTGTTATCTTTTGTCTTTTTGATGATAGTCATGTCACAGGTGTGAGGTGATAGCTCATTGTGGCTTTATTTTCATTTCCCTGATGGTTAGTGATTTGAGTACCTTTTCATGTGTCTGTTGGCTGTTTGTATGTCTTCTTTGGAAAAATGTTTATTTGTGTCCTTTGCCCCTTTTAAAATTGCATTATTTGGTTTTTGCTGTTGAGATACATGAATTCTTTACGTATCTTGGATATTAACCACTTATCAATTTATGATTTGCAAATTTTTTTCCATTCCCTAGGTTGTCTTTTCATTTTGTTAATCATTTCTTCTCCTGTGCAGAAGCTCTTTAGTTTGAAAAACAACACCCCACTTGTTATTTTGTTGTTTGTGCTTTAGGTGTCATATACAAAAAAATCATTGCCAAGACTCATGTCAAGGAGGTTTTTTTTTTCTGTTTTCTTCTGGAAGTTTTATGGTTTCCAGTCTTACATTTAAGTCTTTAGTCTATTTCAAGTTAATAATTGTGAGTGGTGTAGAATTTTTCAAGTTTTACATTTTGTATTAGGCAGCCATGCTGGAACAAAATTTGTATGCTGCTATCTGAGATTGATATGATATAATCAAACTATTATTTACTTTTTGGAAATGGTTAATAAATAGATAATTTTTATATCTGCTAATTGTTCTCTGCTCCGCTCCGTTTTCCTGTGCAATGGCTACATCATGGAAGAACAGTTACACTTAGTGACACTTTAATAAATAAATTTGTTTAATGATGAAAGTTTTACCTTGATCTACGGTGTTACTTCGACTTAGAATGAAAAGAAGTTTAATGGGAGCAAACAGTAAAAACAGAATTTATTAAATGTATTTGGTAAGATGTTTGTTGTGCGATTATAAATATAAAAGCAACTTGTATTTTTAAGTTTTGCTATTTATTTTCTGTAGTGACATTCCTGTAGTACATTAGATAGTTTTTCTTCCACACTGAGGACAAAAACCTTCAGTGTTCTTGGGCATAATAACAAATGCATTTCTCACACGTAAACATTGACAGTAATTGCTGTATGTTATAGATATGCATCTCTACTTTTTACCTTTGAAGTTCAGCCTTTTACAAGGACTTTTTAAAAAATTTTTATTTATTTATTTTTTATTTATTTATGGCTTGTGTTGGGTCTTCGTTTCTGTGCGAGGGCTTTCTCTAGTTGCGGCAAGTGGGGGCCACTCTTCATAGCGGTGCGCGGGCCTCTCACTATCGTGGCCTCTCTTGTTGTGGAGCACAGGCTCCAGACGCGCAGGCTCAGTAATTGTGGCTCACGGGCCTAGCTGCTCCGCGGCACATGGGATCCTCCCAGACCAGGGCTCGAACCCGTGTCCCCCGCACTGGCAGGCAGACTCCCAACCACTGTGCCACCAGGGAAGCCCAACAAGGACATTTTTATTATGAGTCCATAGATGCTGGATATTCTCCTATCTGTGTATTTGCATATAAAAACATACATGTCAAAAGCATACATTTTTGTTTCCTTTTAAAGGAAAAGGGGAAATGTTTTGTAAGAATAGATAGAAAGGTGGTATTGGATCCAGAGTATAATTGTTGGATTTCCGGTTGAATAACATCATTAATTATAGTATTAACACAGCATCTACCATAGTATCTCTGTAATTGAAACACATTTTCCATGATTTAATTTTTCTCAAAGAATTCTTTCTCTGTTTTATCAGTGTTCTTCAGGCAAAATACATGCATTCTGTAACTTGAGAGAGATGGAATACAATTAAATAGGAAAAAGAAAATCTTACAGTTAAACTGTTAAATACAGAGATTGCCTGTATAGCATATTTCATCAATTCTAAGAAGTACCTATTTAACATTTCTGAAATTGGGGTTCATCTTATTTGTATGATGTCTTACAGTTGACAGTGAGTTTTCATTCCTTGTGGTACATAAAATGATGATGCATCTTACAGTTGATAACGTCATTGATTCTATGAAATATTTGTGTATACCTGTATGAGATGTTTTGTTAAATGAGTTGCTCACTGTATATATCTGTGAGAGCTATAGAATAAATATTTTATCTCTAATATTTTCACATTTGGAAAATTGTTTTTAGCATAGGAGTCAACCTTATATTAAAACTTTTAGTATCTTAGCAGATTTTCACTTAAACTTTATTATATAAGAATAATATAAATGTTGCAAAAATAATTTTTATTTGCTTTTCAAGCTTACTTATATTAATCTTATACTTTCTATTGAATGTTTCTACTAATACTACACATTTGGTGGTGTAAAATATGTCCCTTTATTTTTCGAAGCTTTTTAAAAATAGATTTACTTGAAAAAGTTGAATAGCTATTATCCTGATTCTGATGTCTGATTCTTACAAGGTGAATGTCATGTTTTTATTTTTAGAGTCTTACATTTAAAGAAAAAGTAACAAGCCTTAAATTTAAAGAAAAACCTACAGACCTGGAGACAAGAAGCTATAAGTATCTTCTCTTGTCCATGGTGAAACTAATTCATGCAGATCCAAAGCTCTTGCTTTGTGTAAGTATTTTTTATAAAATGCCTTGAAATTATCATACTAACTTAGTTTGGTTTAGCTGAAAAGCCAAAACCTTGAAGGTGATTGTTAGCTCAAGAACACCTACTGACCTTCCTGATCATACATGAAACCTAAGAGATCCCTAAGAAAATGAACTTACAGAGAATACTAATATAATTAGATCAGATTTCTTAACCTTTTGTCTTAATTTTTCTTATCATTAAACTAACATACTTTGGTGAGATCTTCTGTCCATACCCGGCTACCAGATTATATATTATTCAGGGCATAATCCTGGGATGGGGTTT
Organism: Balaenoptera borealis; assembly: GCF_965194805.1. Lineage (NCBI taxonomy): Eukaryota > Metazoa > Chordata > Mammalia > Artiodactyla > Balaenopteridae > Balaenoptera > Balaenoptera borealis. Next base: position 44,178,772 of record NC_138879.1, on the reverse strand, counting down.
AGATGTAATGAGGCAACCATAAGTTGAGTGCTTCCTATATCTACACAGTTGGGTTTTTAAGTCTCCAATTGCTATTGCCAAAAAATTGAGTTTTTCCATCCCCCTTTCTTCCTGTCATCAGCCTTTTAATATCACTGGCTTTGCCTGTGAATACTGTATTGGGAGGAAAAGGAGTTAAAAATGGGTATGGTTAGCACTCAGTTATTGTGGTAACTCTGCTCTTAACAGCCTCAGATGGTATTAGATTCCTGAAAGCATCACTGTATAGTACACAAGATAATTAGGAACTAACAAGTGAAAATGAGTGACAGTTATATGAAAGGATGAAAAACATGGGTTTTGGAGACATATTAGCTATGTGATTTGGGTGACTTAACCTCTCTGTGTCTAGTTTTCTTATCTGAAATATTGTGATGATAATAATAGTTCCTACCTTAGCTTGTTAAGCAGACTGAGATAGTACATGTCATGCTTTTAGGAACAATGCAAAATAAATGCATAATGAGCACTAAATAAATGTTACGTATTATTACTATTAATAAAATACAGTTAACATTAACACTAATATTATTAATGCCCCAAACATAACAGAAATATATCATGAAGCTCATAGGATAACATATTTAACTCCTGTGGAATTTCTTCAGTCCTTGGAGCGCAACATCCAGAAAAATTTCCTATTGGTTTGTTCAGCAACAGGCTTTTTAAGTGCTAAGGGTACTTTTAATTTTGATGGTATATTTTTCAAATTACTATACTATAGGAGTTCATAACTTGATGTCCATAGTTTCAAGAGTTCTTTGAGTCCTTTGAATTAAAAAAAGTATTTATGTAAATATTTTTTCTGGAGAGAAAAGAGATGAGAGAGAGAATTCCCAAAAGGATTAGTGACCCCCCCCCCCCAAAAAAAAAGGCCTATGTTGTTTTGAGCTCTTTGAAAAGCCCATCCAAATTTGGGAGTCTAATAGAATAAATTGTTAGAACTTTGGTGTGGAAAAAGTCCTAAAATCTATCATTAAGACTTTATAAACGGAATGAAATAACTTTTTCCCCTCATTTCTTTGTTATGTAGCCCAGGTTACTTGTGGTGTTGTTTCATCATGCATGTCATATATCAGCACCACTCTGTTTGCATAGCTATAATTCAGAATCAGAGAATACATCAAAGTCACCAGTGCCTTTTGTGTTAAATATTTTATTGTCAAGGAACAAGAATTTAAGCAAAAAGTGCTGTTTTCCACGTTTAAAATTTAGCAAGCAGAAAAGGAGCATTTAAAATAGAAATTATTTTCTTTGCTGCCATCTAGTGGTTAAACAACTTTTCTCAGAGTAATCAAAGGTAAGTTAAAATTGTGAAAGATTCATTGTAAATATTTGATTATTTTATATTTTACCTATAAAAATCTAAATCTTAGTAAATAGGATAAATATAGGAATAACTATTAAGTGATTTCAGTCATGGTTTTTTAAAGTAATGTGATTTTATTGTCTTCTATCTCTACCTCTCTATCCTAATTCATACTACTCTCAATTTTTCAAGCCTCCTAATTGCTCAGCTTGCATCATCTGTTGCTTTTAATCATTTCTCTGCACTGAAGTTACAGTGATATCTTCAAAAAACAAATCTTATGCTTCCTGCCCAGCTTAAAACCTTTTAGTTGAGGTTGCTTTGGGAATAAAGCAAACTCCAAATAGACCTACATGGTTTTGCAGCGTTTGACTCCCACCTACCATCTCTGCAACATCTAGCATTATATTTGTCTTCTTTACTCTAGTCATGACGGCCTTTCACTCCCTCTTACTACATTCCTTCATGCTTATCCATGCACTTGCAGTTCCTCTGCCTACAGAATGCTTCCCTATCCTCTTGACATAGTAATTCCTAATTCTGAGCTGTTATCACTGCCCTAAGGAAGCATCCCTGCCTATACCACATTTCCCTGTTACAGGTGCTCATAGCAGCATGTAACGTCATGGTTCTTTCTCATTTGCAATTTAAACTTGTTGATCTAATTATTTTATTGATGTTTGTCTTTCCCACCAGACTACATGTTCCAAGAGGGTAGGAAACATGTCTTTTTTACTTGTTGTGTCTTTGGTGTTCAGTAAATGTTATTGGGTTATTAATGAATGAATACAAATGTCAGAAAAATAGGCAAACAGTTTTTGAATTATAGATACACTGGGGTAAGGGCTTACCTTAATTGTTGTAATGGGAAAGAGTGTGTAGTTAACAAAATAAAATACGGGCACTAATTGTATTGGCCTCACTTAAATGAACCATATATGCTTGAAGTGTAAATAGATTCTTCCAAGTTACAGGAAGCATTTTAGTCTCTTTAAGTAGGTAGACACTCACATTTATATACCGCTTTGTTTTGTATACAATGTCTTTCCACAATGAAAAAGCCTGAAGTATGGGTATCTGGAGGTGTGGATTCTAGCCCTGTGTGGATTTGGGTAGGTCCTTGTACTGGAAAAGAGGGCTACACAGGATAATCGTGTAGTCCTCTTCAAGCATGCACATTCTTTGCCTTTCATCACAACAATTTTAAGATCCCAAACCAGAAGTTCCAAATCAGAGGTATATTATTTAGCCAATGTAGTGTTGCTGAAAAAAAATTATTTACTTCCATTATTGATGTAATTTCTTAACTAAAAAACTAATACCTAGTTTTTGTTTTCTTTTAATTAGGATTTTCTCTGGATATTATTCACATTAATGAACAAGTATAGATGTAGATTAAGAGAATTCTTAACAAAAGCAGTTTTGATTTTTTTTTTTTAATCCCACAATTATTATTATTTTTGAGGTAAAATTCACATACCATGAAGTTTTTACCTGTTTAAAGTGTACAATTCACTGGTTTTGGTATATTTACAAGGTTGTGTAGCCATCACCACTATCTAGGTCTAGAACATCTAGAACATTTTCATCACCTCAAAAATAAACCTAGAACCCATTAGCAGTCAGCCTCCATTCCCTCCACCCTTCAACCTGTGTCCAGCGATTTTTTTTTTTTTTTAATTGAAATTTGCTTTTTTCTTTGCAGAATCCAAGAAAACAGGGGCCTGAAACTCAAGGCAGTACTGCAGAATTAATTACAGGGCTCGTCCAACTGGTTCCTCAGTCACACATGCCAGAGATTGCTCAGGAAGCAATGGAGGTAAGGGGAAAATGAACTCTAGGCTCTTGAAGGTAAAGTTGTAACTACGTACATTCCTTTTTTTAATCTATTCCTTTTAAATTTTTTCTTTAATTTTTATTTTATTTAAAAAATTTTTTTATCCAATTTTTAAAGGTTACTTTCCATTTACAGTTACTACAAAATATTACCTATATTCCCCATGTTGTGCAATACATTCTTGAGCCTATCTTACACCCAATAGTTAGTACCTTCCACTCCCCAGCCCCTGTATTGCCTGCCCCCCAAACTCCCTCCCATTGGTAACCACTAGTTTGGGCTCTGTATCTGTGAGTCTGCTTCTTTTTTGTTATATTGACTAGTTTGTTGGATTTTTTAGATTCCACATATAAGTGATATCATAAAGTATTTGTCTTTCTCTGTCTGACTTATTTCACTTAGCATAATGCCTGCTAAGTCCATCCATGTTGCTGCAAATGGCAAAATTTCTTTCCTTTTTATGGCTGAGTAGTATTCTGTTGTATGTATATGTATTCATTACCACATCTTCTTTATCTATTCATCTGTTGGATGAATGGACACTTAGGTTGTTTCCATATCTTGGCAGTTGTAAGTTATGCTACTATAAACATTGGGGTGTATGTATCTTTTCTAATTAGTATTTTTTTTCTTTCTGATATGTACCCAGGAGTGGAATTGCTGGTCATATGGTAGTTCTATTTTTAATTTTTTGAGAAAAAAACTGTTTTCCACAGTGGCTGCACGAGTTTACATCCCCACCAACAATGTACAAGGGATCCCTTTTCTCCATATCCTCATCAACATTTGTTATTTGTGTTCTTTTGGTTCATTCTGACAGATGTGAGGTGATATCTCATTGTGGTTTTGATTTGCATTTCCCTGATGATTACTGATATTGAGTATCTTTTCATATGCCTGTTGGCCATCTGTATGTTTCTTTGGAAAAATGTGTATTCAGTTCTTTTGCCCATTTTTAAAATCGGGTTGTTTTTTTGATGTTGAGTTGTATGAGCTGTTTATATATGTTGAATATTAATCTCTTATCAGTCATATAGTTTGCAAATATTTTCTCCCATTCAGTAGGCTGTTTTTGCATTTTGTCAATGGTTTCCTTTGTTGTGCAAAAGCTTTTAAGTTTAATTAGGTCCCATTTGTTTATTTTTGCTTTTATTTCCTTTGCTTTAGGAGACAGATCTAAAAAAATACTGCTACCATTTATATCAAAGAGTGTTCTGCTTATGTTTTCCTCTAGAAGATTTATGGTTTCTGGCCTTATATATTTAAGTCTTTAATCCATTTTGAGTTTATTGTTGTATATGGTGTTAGAGAATGTTCTAATTTCATTCTTTGACATGTAGCTGTCCAGTTTCCCCAGCACCACTTACTTTCTTCCATTGTTTTTTTTTTAAATTAATTAATTAACTTATTTTTGGCTGCATTGGGTCTTCGTTGCTGCGCACGAGCTTTTCTCTAGTTGCGGCGAGCTGGGGCTACTCTTCATTGCGGTGCCCGGGCTTCTCACTGTGGTGGCTTTTCTTGTTGCGGAGCACGGGCTCTAGCCACACAGGCTTCGGTAGTTGTGGCACATGGGCTCAGTAGTTGTGGCTCACGGGCTCTAGAGCGCAGGCTCAGTAGTTGTGGTGCACGGGCTTAGTTGCTCCCCGGCATGTGGGGTCTTCCTGGACCAGGGCTCGAACCCATGTCCCCTGCATTGGCAGGTGGATTCTTAACCACTGCGCCACCAGGGAAGGCCAGTATGGTCATTTTAACAGTATTGATTCTTCCAATCCAAGAACACGGTGTATCTTTCCATCTGTGTGTTGTCTTCAGTTTCTTTGATCAGTGTCTTATAGTTTTCAGAGTATAGGTCTTTTGCCTCCTTAAGTAGGTTTATTCCAGGGTATTTTATTTTATTTTATTTTTTTGATGCGATGGTAAATGGGAATTGTTTCCTTAATTTCTCATTCTGGTAGTTCGTATTTAGTGTATAGACATGCAACAGATTTCTGTATATTAATTTTGCATCCTGCAACTTTACTGAATTCATTGATGAGCTCTAATAGTTTTTTGGTAGTGTCTTTAGGATTTTCTATGTATAGCGTCACGTCATCTGCAAACAGTGACAGTTTTACTTCTTCCTTTGCAATTTGGATTTCTTTTAGTTCTTTTTCTTCTCTGATTGCCGTGGCTAGGATTTCCAAAACTATGTCATATAAAAGTGGCAAGAGTGGACATCCTTGTCTTGTTCCTGATCTTACAAGGAAATGCTTTCAGCTTTTCACCATCGAGTATGATGTTAGCTGTGGGTTTGTTGCATATGGCCTTTATTATGTCGAGGTATGTTCCTTCTGTGCCCACTTTCCGGAGAGTTATTATCATAAATGGATGTTGAATTTTATCAAAAGCCTTTTCTGCATCTATTGAGATGATCATATGATTTTTATTCTTCAGTTTTGTTAATGTGGTGTATTACATTGATTGATTTGTGGATATAAAAAAAAATCCTTGCATCCTTGGGATAAATCCCACTTGATCATGGTGTGTGATCTTTTTTTTTTTTATTATTAATTATTTATTTATGGCTGTGTTGGGTCTTCATTTCTGTGCGAGGGCTTTCTCTAGTTGCAGCGAGCAGGGGCCACTCTTCATCGCGGTGCACGGGCCTCTCACTATCGTGGCCTCTCTTCTTGCGGAGCACAGGCTCCAGACATGTGGGCTCAGCAATTGTGGCTCACGGGCCTAGTCGCTCCGCAGCATGTGGGATCTTCCCAGACCAGGGCTCGAACCCATGTCCCCTGCATTGGCAGGCAGATTCTCAACCACTGCACCACCAGGGAAGCCCTGTGATCTTTTAATGTATTGTTGAATTCATTTTGCTAATATTTGGTTGAGAATTTTTACATCTGTGTTCATCAATGATATTGGCCTGTAATTTTCTTTTTTGTCATAGCTTTGTCTCATTTTGGTATCAGGGTGATGGTGACCTCGTAGAATGAGTGAGGAAGCATTCCTTCCTGTGCAATGTTTTGCAATAGTTTGAGAAGGATAGGTGTTAACTCTTCACTAAATGGTAAAATTCACCTGTGAAGCCATCTGGTCCTGAACTTTTGTTTGTTGAGAATTTTTTTTATTTTGATTCAGTTTCATTACTGGTAATTGGTCTGTTCATATTTTCTATATCTTCTTGATTTAGTCTTGGAGACTACATTTCTAGGGATTTGTTTTTTTCTCAGGTGTCCATTTTATTGGCATATAATTGTTCATAGTAATCTCTTATGATCATTTGTATTTCTGTGGTATCAGTTGTAACTTTTCCTTTTTCATTTCTGATTTTATTCTTTTAGGCCCTCTCCCGTTTTTTCTTGATGAGGCTGGCTAAAGGTTTATCAATTTTGTTTATCTTTTCAAAGAACTGCTCTTAGTTTCATTGATCTTTTCTATTGCTTTTTTAGTCTCTGTTTCACTTACTTCTGCTCTGATCTTTATGATTTTTCTTCTACTAACTTTGGGTTTTGTTTGTTCTTCTTTTTCTCGTTCCTTTAGGTGTAAGTTTAACTTGCTTATTTCAGATTTTTCTTGTTTCCTGTGCTAGGCTTCCTCTTAGAACTGAGGTAATCTTCTCTCTTAGAACTGCTTTTGCTGCATCTCATAGATTTTCGTGGATCGTCGTGTTTTCATTTTCATTTGTCTGCAGGTATCTTTGTTTCCTCTTTGATTTCTTCAGTAACCCATTGGTTGTTTAGTAGCATATTGTTTAGCCTCCATATGTTTGTGTTTTTTGTAGTTTGTTTCTTGTAGTTGGTGTCTAGTCTCATAGTGTTGTGGTTGGAAAAGATGCTTGATATGATTTCAGTTTTCTTAAGTTTACTGAGACTTGTTTTGTGGCCTAACATGTGATCTATCCTGGAGAATGTTCCATGTACACTTGGAAAAGAGTGTGTATTCTGCCACTTTTGGATGGAATGTTTTCTACATATCTGTTAGTTGATATCGACTAATGTGTTGTTTAAGGCCAGTGTTTCGTTATTGGTTTTCCGTCTGGATGATCTGTCCGTTGATGTAAATGGTGTGTTAAAATCACCTACTATTATTATGTTCCTGTCAGTTTCTCCCTTTATGTCTGTTAATATTTGCTTTATGTATTTAGGTGGTCCTATGTTGGATGATAAAGAGAGACATCTCATTATTGCAGAGGGTTCTAATCCATCCAGAAGATAAAACTTTATATGAGTCTAATAACAAAGATTTAAAATATATAAAGCAAAAATATAAAATTTCTAAATATATAAAGACATGTAAAGTAAAAGGAGAGATAGACAAATACAGTTATAGTGGGATACTTGAGCATACTTTTCTCAGTATCTGACAGAATAAGCAAGCAAACAAATAGGGTAGAAGATCTGAACAACATGGTTATCAGATTTGACCTATTTGACACTTACAGAGCACTGCATTCAATAAATGCATTTTCTTTTCAAGTACATGTGGAACATTTAGTATATCTTGAGCATAATGCAAGTCTCAACAAATTTTGAAGGATTGAAATTACCCAAAATTTTTTTTATGACTACATTGAAATTAAGCTAGATAGCAGATAACAAAAAGGTTTATGAAAGATCAAATGACTATACAGTTGACGCTTGAACAACATGGGTTTGAACTGTGCAGGTCCAGTTGTACGCAGATTTTTTCAAAAAATATGTTGGAAAACCTTTTGAGTATTTGCGACCATTTGAAAAAACTTGCCGATGAATTGCTAACCTAGAAATATCAAAAAAATTAAGAAAAAGGTATGTCATGACATAAAATATATATGGATACCAGTCTGTATTATCATTTTTTGGGTCATTTATTTATTTTACACTTTTTTACTTTTTTTAATTGAAATATAGTTGATTTACAATGTTGTGTTAATTTCTACTGTACAGCAAGGTGATTCAGTTATACATATATATACATTCTTTTTTTTAATGTTCTTTTCTGTTACGTTTTAATCACAGAATATTGAATGTAGCTCCCTGTGCTATACAGTAAGACCTTGTTTATCCATATATTATCATTTATAAATCTATTATAAAAAGTTGAAATTTATCAAAACTTACACACACACTTACAGACTGTACATGGCATCTTTCACAGTCAAAAGAAATATAAACAAATGTACAGATGCAGTATTAAATCATAACTGCATAAAATCAAGTAGTACATACTGTACTACTGTAATAATTTCATAACTGCATTTTGTTACTATTTTGGTGAGCTCAAGTGTCATGAGTATCCACTTAAAATGCTATGTGAGGCTCATAGTCTCTGCATGAGCAGTTTATCTCTCCAGTAAATTGTGTATCAGTAAAAAGCGATCTCTTGTGGTTCTCGTGTATTTTTCATCATTTTTAGTGCAGTAACATACTTTGAATAACACCATGTGACCCATATGAAGTGCCACTAGTGATGAACGCAGAAGTCATGACATTACAAGAAGTTGAATTGTTTGATATGTGCTGTAGATTGTAGACAGCTGCGGTTGTCTGCCATTTCAAGATAAATGAATCCAGCGTAAGGACTATTGGTTGGAGGGGGGAATGGAAATTCATGAAGCTGTTGCTGCAGATACTCCAGGTGGCATGAAACCTTGCACTTTTTGTGAAATATCTTTTTATCTTGTATTGAAAAGGCAGCTTTTATGTGGGTGCAGGATTGCTATAAGAAAGGTATACCTATTGACTTCAGTATGATTCGAGAAAAAGTGAAGTCTTTATCTGACAATTTGAAGCAAAAGGAAAGTGAAGGATCTAAAAGCTGGAGAATTTAATGCCAGCAAAGGATCATTTGATAATTTTAGAAAGAGGTTTGGCTTTAAAAATGTCAAGGTAAAGGAGAAGCAGCTTCTTCTGACCAAGAGGCAGCAGATGAGTTCCCAGACGCCATTAAGAAAATCATTGAGGAGAAGGAATGTAAGCCTGAACAGGTTTATAATGCAGATGAAAGTGCCCTACTCTAGAAAAAAATGCCACGAAGGACATTTTAATAAATGTAAGGAAGAGAAGCAAGCACCAGGATTTGTGCAAATGCAGTTGGGTTTATGATCAGAACTGCCCTTATTTATAAAGCTTCTAACTTCCAAGCCTTGAAAGGAAAAGATAGATACCAGTTGCTATTCTTTTGGTTGTACAGCTAGAAAGCCTGCACAGTGAGAACCCTTTTTCTGGATTAGTTCCATCAATGCTTTGTCACTGAAATGAGGAAGTACCTTGCCAGTAAGGGGCTACCTTTTAAAGTTCTTTTGATACTGGACTATGCCCCTGGCCACCCGGAACTCCATGAGTTTAACACTGAAGGTGTCAAAGTGGCCTGATTGCCCCAAATATGTCTCTAATTCAGCCTCTAGATCAAAGGTTCATAAGGACCTTTAAGGCTCGTTACACTCGGTACTCTGTGAAAAGGATTGTCAATGCTATGGAAGAGAATCCAAATAGAGAGAACATCATGAAAGTCTGGAAGGATTACACTATCGAAGATGCCATCATTGTTACAGAAAAAGCTGATTCATCTTGTAAACATGACGTAAACTTACAGTATTGATAAATACAGTACAGTACTATAGATGTTTTTTCTTTATGATTTTTTAACAACATTTTCTTTTTACTAGCTTTATTGTAAGAATATAGTATATAATATATATGACATCCAAAATTTGTGTTAATCGACTATGGTATTGGTAAGGCTTCCAGTCAACAGTAGGCTATTAGTAGTTAAGTTTTTAGAGAGTCAAAAGTTATATGTGCATTTTTTACTGCATGGGGGGGTCAGCACCCCTATCCTCATTGTTCAAGGATCAAACTGTGCTTTGTTTTTACTCATATCCTGCTCGTAAGAAAGTAAATTAGTACAGCCATCATTAAAAATTGTTTTGTAATATATCTACAAAAGCTAAACATATGACTTAGCATTCTTCTCCTAGGTATGTATCCAACAGAAATGTATATGTATGTTTACCAGAAGACACGTACAAAAATATTAATAGCAGCATAATTTGTAGTAGGCAAAAACGCTGGAAACAACTCAAATGTATCAACATTATCATTCCACTTATTAAAGCAATGCAAAAAGAACAAGCTGCCACTAAGTACAAAGCATGGTTGAATCTCACAGACATAATATTGAGTGAAAACAGCCAAACACAAAAGAGAACATGCCGTATGATTCCCTTTATTTATATAAAGTTCAGAAACAGGCAAAAATACCTATGGTGATAGAAGTCAGAACAGTGGCTACCTTTGTCAAGAGCTGATGACCGGAAGGGAATGTGAAAAAGGCTTCTGAGTGTTAATAATGTTGATCTGGGTAATGGTTATATGAGGTATATTCATTTGTGAAATTTCATTGAACTATATATTTAAGATTTGCTGCTTCATTATTTATCATGCTTTATTTTACCAAAAGTGTTTCAGCACTCATTGTTACACTCATTGCTTGTATTTGTGTACATTGCTGTTGGTTCTATAAAACAGTATATACTTTACATTCTTTTTGGAAGGCTATTTGACAGTATTTAGCAGGAGCTATACAGATGTCCATTTTTCTGTCCAAATAATTCCAATCCTGTAATTTTTTAATCCTGTGAATGTAAGTTAAAAGGAAAAAGCTGCACACATATATGCTTATTGCTCTTATTTGTAATAGAACATTAGGAGAATTTTAAATATTCACTAGTAAGAGAATGTGTTAATATTCAATAACAAGAGAATGATATTTCAGTTTGGTGAACTGATTGACATATATACACTAATATGTATAAAATGGATAACTAATAAGAACTTGCTGTATAAAAAAATAAAATAAAATTCAAAAATTCAAAAAAATCCATTAAACCATGCAGATCACATAGCAATATGGAAAAATATTTATGAAATGTCAAATGAGTATACTGTGTTTACAGTTTTGTTAAAATATATGTGGAAAATTTAAAAATGGAAAGGAACATGAAAAGGAAAACATTCATATTAAGGCAGAGAAAAGGCTAACACATTTTCTTTGAATATTTCGAAAAAATGTTTTGTCAAAAATGTTACAGAATTTGCCACTTTAAAGTGTCAGTAAATTGTACTAAATTTTTGCACAACAGTAACAAAATTGAATGTTAATTTGTGCTGTTTTTCCTTGATATGAGAGGTATAACCTATATAATTCTTGAAGATTCTCACAACGAATTGCAGTTTTCACTAAACATCTCAAAATAATTACAGTGAAAGTATTTGAAATAAGAAAATATAGGTCTGGTGTTTATATAATTTATAACTTATGGAGTTACAAAGTTGAACAAGGTTAGAAATTTAGTTATTTTTCCTAATGTGAGGCAGGTTATCATTGCAGCTGTATTTGCAGTTTATGCATTTAATTTGGTTTTAAGAGAAGAAATCACATCTCATTATGTGTTCCAAACAGTGTTTCATTGGAATTTTAATAAAAGGCTTTAAAGAGGAGTAAAGAATCTCCAAATGTGCTGACCAAGGACTGAGAAGAATGTGCAGAGCTCAACAGTGTGCGTCTGGGGGAAATGTTGTGGAACTGGAGTTAGGATAGGGCTGGTTTGAAGGAAGAGTCTAGTTTTACTCTTTATTCCCTTGATGGCATTTATTTATTTAATAGTAGTGTTTTTGTATATTAGTTGTATATTCCTGTTAATGTTCTATGAGCCAAATCCAATTTCAATTCTGTGGTCAATTGAGGTATTTTAGGATGAATAATCTGCTATGAAATACAAAATCTATTTTCCTCCCCCTCTCTCCTTTTTGAAAAATAATTTGTCCTGTCTGTTCCAAAAGAATTTGTGGCAAATAAGATAACTTCTACTTTATCTTATGGCCTAGAAGTAAAATTTTTTTTTTTCAAACTTTATGGACTGACTTTCTTTTTTATTTTTTTATTATTTTTTTTCTTATTAGTCAACCATTTTACACACATTAGTGTATACATGTCAATCCCAGTCAGCCAGTTCATCACACCTCAACCCGCACCCCACTCCGCTTTACCCCCTTGGCGTCCATATGTTTGTTCTCTACTTCTGTGTCTCAATTTCTGCTCTGCAAACCGGTTCATCTGTACCATTTTCTAGGTTCCACATATATGCGTTAATATACGATATTTGTTTTTCTCTTTCTGACTTACTTCACTCTGTATGACAGTCTCTAGATGCATCCACGTCTCTACAAATGACCCAATTTCGTTCCTTTTTATGGCTGAGTGATATTCCATTATATATATGTACCACATCTTCTTTATCCATTCATCTGTCGATGGGCATTTAGGTTGCTTCCATGACCTGGCTGTTGTAAATAGTGCTGCAATGAACATTGGGGTGCGTGTGTCTTTTTAAATTGTGCTTTTCTCTGGGTATATGCCCAGTAGTGGGATTGCTGGGTCATATGGTAATTCTATTTTTACTTTTTTAAGGAACCTCCATACTGTTCTCCATAGTGGCTGTATCAATTTACATTCCCACCAACAGTGCAAAAGGGTTTCCTTTTCTCCACACCCTCTCCAGCATTTGTTGTTTGTAGATTTTCTGATGATGCCCATTCTAACTGGTGTGAGGTGGTACTTCATTGTAGTTTTTTTTTTTTTTTTAAAATATTTATTTATTTATTTTTGGCTGTGTTGGATCTTCGTTTCTGTGCGAGGGCTTTCTCTAGTTGTGGCAAGCGGGGGCCGCTCTTCATCGTGGTGCACGGGCCTCTCACTATCGCGGCCTTTCCTATTGCAGAGCACAGGCTCCAGACGCACAGGCTCAGTAGCTGTGGCTCACGGGCCCAGTTGCTCCGTGGCATGTGGGATCTTCCCAGACCAGGGCTCGAACCCGTGTCCCCTGCATTGGCAGGCAGCTTCTCAACCACTGCGCCACCAGGGAAGCCCCCTTCATTGTAGTTTTGATTTTCATTTCTCTAATAATTCGTGATGTTGAGCAGCTTTTCATGTGCTTCTTGGCCATCGGTACGTCTTCTTTGGAGAAATGTCTGTTTAGGTCTTCTGCCCATCTTTGGATTGGGTTGGTTGTTTTTTTAATACTGAGCTGCATGAGCTGTTTATATATTTTGGAGATTAATCCTTTGTCCGTTGATTTGTTTGCAAATATTTTCTCCCATTCTGTGGGTTGTCATTTCGTCTTGTTTGTAGTTTCCTTTGCTTTGCAAAAGGTTTTAAGTTTCATTAGGTCTCATTTGTTTATTTTTGTTTTTATTTCCATTACTCTAGGAGGTGGATCAAAAAAGATCTTGCTGTGATTTAGGTCAAAGAGTGTTCTTCCTATGTTTTCCTCTAAGAGTTTTATAGTGTCTGGTCTTACATTTAGGTCTCGAATCCATTTTGAGTTTATTTTTGTGTATGGTGTTAGGGAGTGTTCTAATTTCATTCTTTTACATGTAGCTGTCCAGTTTTCCCAGCACCACTTATTGAAAAGACTGTCTTTTCTCCATTGTATATCCTTGCCTCCTTTGTCATAGATTAGCTGACCATATGTGCGTGGGTTTATCTCTGGGCTTTCTATCCTGTTCCATTGATCTATATTTCTGTTTTTGTGCCAGTACCATATTGTCTTGAGGTAAAATATTTTTGTGTGTATTAGTTTTGGAGAGATCTCCTTACTTGGGAATTATTTTTGTTTTCCATAGAGTTCTTTGATACTTATTGAAATTATTTTGTTTGTGTCTTAAAGAAGTTTTTACACATGTATATTGCTCTTCTGAATTCATCAGTATATAACTTATGTGTATATGCCATTTAAAGTAAGACTGATAGGAATAAAGTAACTTCATTTTTTATATATATACATTATATATATATAATACATATAATCCCCTAGAGATTTTGGTTCTTCAGAGTTTTTCTGTTGTGCCCTATACTGTGTGTTGAGGCTACAATTAAGTAGCTCAGTTTGTTAGCATTTGTAAAATAAATACTCCAGTGTTATGTTTACCAAAACTCTTTTCAATAAGTCTTCTCTTTCTCTTTTTTAAAAATTCAGGCTCTGTTGGTTCTTCATCAGTTAGATAGCATTGATTTGTGGAATCCTGATGCTCCTGTAGAAACATTTTGGGAAATCAGGTATATGCACTGTTATTTTTTAATTCAATTTAAAGTTTTATTTTGTATTTTTTGTCTTTGAATATTAACTCTGTAGTACTTAGTTTATTATAGAACTTCATTCATTTATACCTCCAGAGGTTTTATGAGTTTGTATTTTATTTGACTTGAAATTATTAGATTATTTCTTGTTTTAACTGTAAGAACATTGTCACAGCAGTTTAGAAAATAAATTTTTAAAAATTGTGCTAAATTTCATTATCTAAACATAAGTACTGTTATTTGGTATGTTCTCTTCTATTTCGGATTTTTATGTGGTTACAACTGTGTTTTAAATTGATTTTTACAGTTATAAGCTTAGAGTATTAAAATTTTGTAATGTTAATAGTTTATTTCAGTTTTCTAAACTGTGATCTTTCATACATTTTCGATAATACCAGTGTTTTTGGTGGATGAATTAATACTGAATATCTGCTTAGAAGGCAAAATATATATAAATTTTATAATTTATTTCCTTGGTTATATAAATTATTACCTTTCAGTGAGCACAGAGGTAACACATTGAGGAAAATGTAAGTGTGTAAGCCTCAGGTTTTGTCATTTTCTTATAATAGAAGTGGGTACACCAAGTCACTTGGCATCTGAGTTAAATCCTAGACTCTGAAGCAATGCTTTTTGATAGTAATATAATGTGAACCATATATGTAATTTAAAATTTTCTAGTTACCACGTTCAAAAGTAAAAAGAAACAGGTAAAATTAATTTTAATAGTATATTTTTTAACCCAGTATATATATAATATTTTTCAACATGTAATTAATATAAAAGTTATTAATAAGATATTTTACATTCTTTTTTTAATAAAGTCTTCAAAATTTATTATGTTTCATACTTACAGGACGTCTTAATTTAGACAAGCCATATTTCAAGGGCTCAGTAGCCACATGTGGCTGGCTAGTGGCTATTGTGTTGGACAGTGCAGCTCTAGAGTAGGAATAAGGAAACTTTTTCTCTAAAGGGCCAGGTAGTCAATATTTTAGGCTTTGTGAGCCAGGTAGTGTCTTTTATAACTATTCATTTCTGCTGGTGGGACATGAAAGCAGCCATAGACCATATGTAAATGAATGAGTGGGGTGTGACCATGTTCCACTAAAACTTTATTTACGAAGGCAAATGATGGACTGGATTTGGCCTGCAGGCAGTCATTTGCAGACCCCTGCTCTAGAGCATTACGTTCACATACAGTCTGTGCTGTGCACCTGGTCTATAATTTTTTCTTGAGTCTTCTGCAAGGATGAGATGCATGGATGAAACAGCTGGGAGTTGGGAGAGTAGGGGGCTTAGAAGTACTTGCTTTTTTTTTTTTTTTTTTTTTAACGTAATCCGTATACTTACATCCTTTGATGATCATGCTATTAACATTTTGATAACCATTTCTCTAAAACAAATCCTGGAAAGGAAAATAAGCTTCTCTAGACTTTGTCCATTATTAGAGAATGCCATTCTTATGGACTGATTTTATCTGCATTACGTTGTTTGTTGACAATGCTGGTAACAGTGAACTTTGTTTCTGCAGCTCACAAATGCTTTTTTACATCTGCAAGAAATTAACTAGCCATCAAATGCTTAGTAGCACAGAAATTCTCAAATGGTTGCGGGAAATTTTGATCTGCAGGAATAAATTTCTTCTTAAAAATAAGGTAAGCAAAATGACATCTTTCATAATGGAAGAATATTTGGAATGGTAATGAGAAGAGATTAAGGAAATGTTTATTAGCCAAATTAAGTCCTAATTCAGCTCCTCTCTCCTACAGTCTTCAAGGGAAATTTTGTGCAGAAGACAATGGCTGACAAATCAACTCTTTAAAAATTATTCTGAGCCTTTAGCCTTAAAGCCACAATCCTGATAAAGTCTAGCTGAGTTAATCAGGACTCTGTGGGGCAGTGCTAGGAGGAGTGGGGGCTGCTATAACCAAAGAAGATTGAGTAACAACATAGTCTAGCTCTCCTCTCAAGTTCATACATAAGACTTGAATCCTATGGCTAGGCTAGTCCAGAGAATGTTATCTATCTGTATATGTAAAGAAACTGAAGGGAAGAGATTGAGGGCCCTCAATCTAGGTTTATTTATATTTCTGCGAGAAAGCTTTTACCTCTTGAAAATATCAGGCATCTTCTTCCTTGGGGTTGAGTGAAAAGTTTTGATCCTGAGCTATTGAAGTATGGTGACAAGGTTTTGGGGGCTAGAGAAGAGCCTTAATTTTTTTTTAACATAAAGTTTCTATAATTAGTCAATTAAAAAGTTCTTCTATTACAGCATAGTTTTAGGAGTACTTGATTCAGTGAATTTTTATCCATTTCTAGAATGGATAAAATCTATGAGAAATCTTAAATGTATCAAATGCGTATGCTTTTCAGTGTACCATGCAGCTTGTTAAATTTTCTTTGTTTAGAAATGGGCTAATGGTAAGTTGGATTTATTTATATCTGGCTTATCTTAATGTGTTAATATCGTGGAATTTGGCATTATTCCAAAGATAAGGAACAAGATGTTTCATGTTTCATGCCCTTGCCTGTGGTATAATTCTCTGGAGTTACAAGCATTAGTAATCCAGTAATGAATCTGTAGTCTTCTGGTCAGTGAGGTCACTCTTATATATGGCTTATATACCAGTGTTAATTCTGGTCCAGAGGAACTTAATCTCAAAAGAGTCAACTTCCAGTTATCCTGACTATAGCACAGGATATAAATCTTATGGGAGGCAATCTTAGTCGTTTTTAATTGACCGAGAAGTACATTATATTTTTCATGTGGTAGCTTTATGTTGTTGATGTTTTACTTGTGTCTCTGTTAAACCTAGAAACGTTAATTTACATTTCTAGAATCTGTTGATTCTGATGATTTGAAGAGTGGAAAACTGAGAGGAGTTTCAGAGATATTGAGGAAACATTATTTGTACTATTGGGTTTCTAGTGAATGTTCTTCAATGTGAGGGGAACAGGAGTTGGAAGGAGAGGTTTTCCAGGATAGTCTCAAACAGAAAGACAACTTATGTTAAATATTTATTTCTCTTGGTTATCAGTACTTTGAAAAGGCTTATTTTTTCTTTCTAGCAAGCAGATAGAAGTTCCTGTCACTTTCTCTTCCTTTATGGAGTAGGATGTGATGTTCCTTCAAGTGGAAATCCCAGTCAGGTGTCCATGGATCATGAGGAATTACTACGTACTTGTACTCCTGGAACCTCTCTCCGAAAGGGAAAAGGAAATTCATCCATGGTAAGGAGTTTCTTTTGTAGTTTTCTTGTATCGTCATCTGTGCTCTGTATTTTTTTCCGAATGAACTTGGGTAAATTTCAACTAGGTAATATAGCATAGTGAAGAACTGCTTAGCTTGTAGTTCTGTTACTGCTCTTTGTGGACCCTCAGGCAAGTTCCTAACATCTCTGTGATTCAGTTCCTTGACTTTAAAATGGGGATAATAATAATTTCTGCCCCAGAATTGTTGTGAGGATTAAATGAGATTATGTGTAAACAGCACTTGATTTTTTGACACTTTTAAGCTTTAACTGATAACTATAATTATTATAACTCTCTATCCCATAAGAAAGACCATTCATACCCCAGAAGTTTAAAAGTTCTGTGAACTAAAAAGAGTACAGATTTACTGGGGAAAAAAGCATGTTGCTTGATGTTATGCGTAAGTGTTTTCATGACTTCTGTGTCCATAATTCCCTTTAAAAATAAATCATAATACAAGTGAAAATATCAAATGATTAGAGTTTCTTTTTCAGACCAAAGCTTTTTTTTTTTTTTTTTGTGCTTCAAAAAACAATATTGTTTTATTCCTACCAGCAGGAGTGGCCTGCATGGGGTGGTGGGTGCACCGGGCTCAGGGTATGTGTGGGCTGTGAGGGTTGGATGATAATTGGGAGGCTGAAGGAAAGGGAGTGGGGCTGGAGGCCAGGCCCAAAGGCTCCTCCGATTTACTTGTGGGAAGAGGCACACTTCTTAATAAAGGAGTCATGGCAAGCTAGGGCCAGGCCGCCAATAAGATTAAGAAATTCTTGGAAATCTAGCTGTCCATCACAGTCGAGGTCCAGCTTCTTCATCATGCGGTCAAGGACACCAGGGTCCTTCTGGTTCTTTGTGAAGGCACCCAGCTCTGTATTCATGAAGATAAGGAACTCGGCCTTGGAGAGTTTGCAGTTGTCACCGTCCCTTCCAGCATGCTTTTGGAAAACAGCAATCAGAGACTCGATGCACCGTTCAGTCTCTGTAGGGCTGGATGTTTTTGCCATGTTCGGAGAGGAGCGAAGCACAGGGCTGCGAGCGAGGAGCGGCGAGGCGTGAACCAAAGCTTTTTTTTAATCCATAATTTACAACATAATCTTCAGTTGAAGGAAAAAAAAACAACTACTAAGCAGTGTGGTATTTACTCTTGTCTTACCTGCAGAATTTGCATTCATTTTGTAAATGAGGATTTCTCTATTCCGTGTTTTGGGAATATGTTATCCAGAGCCCAATGTATCTTCTACAGTAATGTTCAGTTCTTATTCATGTCCTTTGTTAAGTCAGTTTTGCAGCATGATTATTTTATTTCTTTCCTCAGGGTGGATAGAATTTCATGTTACTTCCTCTTCCTTTGTCGTTTATGATTGACTGAGAAGTGTATTATATTTTTCATTGAGTAGATTTATGTTGTGCCTGTTTTATTTGTGTTCATATTAGACTTAATCTACATTTCTGGGATCTGGAAAGGATACCTATTCTAGTTGAAATTGAACAGATAGTAGTATTGTGTTGGTCCAAATAATCTGAGTTCTCATTCAGGCGAGATATTTTGAGGTTTGAAAATCCTATCATGGTTAAAGGGGAAAAGCTCTTGTGGGTTATTGTATGCAGACGTACCTGGTACACAGCTTGTTGTATTATTGGGTTTTGTAAGTAAAATTATGTAAGTTGCAAATATTTGCCTCCCACTCCTGACTCCAGGATAGCGCAGCAGGCTACAGCGGAACCCCGCCGATATGCCGACAAGCCCAGACCAAACTGGAAGTGGCCCTGTACATGTTTCTGTGGAGCCCTGACACCGAAGCTGTTCTGGTTGCCATGTCCTGTTTTCGTCACCTCTGTGAGGAAGCGGATATCCGTTGTGGGGTGGATGAAGTGTCAGTGCACAACTTCTTGCCCAACTATAACACATTCATGGAGTTTGCCTCTGTCAGCAATATGATGTCAACAGGTAAATCATGGGTAATGTTTTTTTACTCAGTCTGCCTTGAATCACGTGACGTCTGATTGCTCTAGGAACATAGGAATGTATTTAAGATTACCACTTTGTAAGTTTACAGGGCTAATTCAGATAGCTTACCTGAAATCCTTTTCTGCACAAGGTAAGGTGAAAGTAAATAGTATCTGAAATAAGTTGTTAATTTCTCACTGAGTTTTTAATATGCCATATACATTTGTTTAAAAACTGGCAGTATAAATTGCTTTCGGTTATAGAGTATATAATTTACTCTGCCGGAACTGTATGTAGTGAAGTTTTAAAAACATTGGCACATATTATGAGTAAGTTTAGGTGGGAGTAGCTATTTTAGGCTGTGGACATTGTGGAGTCCCAGTTAAGTGCCCCTTTCCTGTGAGGCTGGTAAAAGGAAGTGTTCACCTTTATCATTTGAAGTATTCATTCCACTCCTCCTATTCTGCCTTTGGGTTGGCCTTGCCAGGTTCTCCGTTGGCAAGCAGGGCTCTAAGTGCAGTAGGTTGATCTGTTGTTGTCTTTGCTTAGGAAGAGCAGCACTTCAGAAAAGAGTTATGGCATTACTACGGCGAATTGAGCATCCCACTGCAGGAAACACTGAGGTATGCCCTTGGCAACAGAAATATCCCTCTCAGGCCCCCACCCTCAATCTTAGAAGCCTTGTGTTATGCGTATGTGACCAGGAATAGCTTTTGAAGCAAATCTAAGATATGTGCATATTACAAGTAGGATATTATAATATGCACCAGGTTTGAGACCTGCCTATTACTGATTGATTTTTAGCTCTAGGTTTAAAGTTGCTTTCAAGTGGTAATTGCCTTCATTTCAGGCTTGGGAAGATACACATGCAAAGTGGGAACAAGCTACAAAACTAATCCTCAACTACCCAAAAGCCAAAATGGAAGATGGCCAGGTGAGTTTGTGAAGTTGATTTTGTCTATTGATTGATCTCCTAAACATATGTACTTTACTTCATCTTTTGTGAGTGACCTCTTAATGTAATAAGTATGTAGATGTCTTAAGACTGATATGTAGTTGTGGTTAATCTAAACCTGCACTAATATGGTAGCCACTAGCCACTAGTCAAATTAAAGTTTAATTTAAAATGAAAAACAATTAAAATTCAGTTTCTCTGTCATTCAATAGCCACATGTGGAAGTTGACTACTCTATTGGACAGCGTAGATATTAAATGTTTCCATCATTGCAGAAATATTGGACAGCTCTGAGCTAGAGATGATTTATGGTAGGACCATTTCTTTCCCCTCTTTTCTTTCTCTTTCTCCATCAGAGTATTTCACAGAATTTTCAGGAAAGGAGCGACAAAGATAGAGAAAAATAAATTAAAATTGAAACGATACATTTTACTATTTTATTAGGTATTCTAATTAAGGGATCTGGTGGCCAGAAGATTGAACCGTAGGTTAAATGAAGTTTTAAAATTTGGGCATTTCATTCATCAGCTGTAATCATCTGTTACCCTGGACATTTACAATTGATATTTCTGTATGTTTGATTTGTAATGGCCATATTGTTCTCATTATTAGGTGTTTTAGAAAAACTCATTAGTCTCCCATTGTTTTTTTCTTGTCATGCTTAATTAGAACAAGAAAAAAAGTTATGTTTTTGTGAAGCAAAAATCTGTACCTAATATCATTATTGGGAGAGGGACACGTGGCTTTAAACTGAAAGCTTTTTTTTTTTTTGGTAGCTGTTTTGTTGAGATATAATTCACATACCATAAAATTCACCTGTTTAAAAGGTATGATTCAGTGGTTTTTAGTATATGCAGAGTTGTGCAGCCACCACCGCAATTTAATAAAAACCCACACCCGTTAGCTATCATTCCCTAACCTTCCCCGGCACCTCTGCCGCCAGCCCTCAGCCCTAGGCAACCACTAAGCTACTTTCTGTCTGAGTAGACTTGCCAATTCTGGACATTTCATATAAATGGAATCACGCAACATGTGGTCTCTAGTGACTGGTTTCTTTCACTTGGCATAATGTTTGCAAGGTTCATTCATGTAAATCACAGCTTTTTAAAAGAAATTTGATATCCTGTGTTGATTATATTAGTCTATGATAAAAATATTTTAGTGGCTCTTTAAAAATGTATATGATAATCTTAAGTTTGGGTTTTTTTACTTAAAAAATTTTTTTTGCATCTTTCGCATAGTTTTTTAAAATTGAAGTATACATTCAAAAATATGTGTAAATCAAAGTGACAGTGCAAAATATTAGGAGGTGAACATACCTGTGCAACCAGCACCCACATCAAGAAAGAAATCATTACCAGCATCCCAGAAGCTTTCATTGTGCCCCTTCCAGTCACTAATGACCAAGAGTAACCATTATCCTGATTGAATACAGTCATTTTCCTGTTGTTAAACTTATATAAACAGAGCAGTAGAAGTATACTCTAATATCTGGCTTCTTTCACTTAACATAATGTTTGTGAGATTCAGCCACACTATTTCGTGCAGTTGTAGTTCATTTATTATTATTGCAATATATTATTTTGTTTAACAGTCCTCAATTTAATTTTTCTTTTCTATTCTTTTTTGGCATTGGATAGTTATACAACGACTAGTTATTTTGAATAGTGCTGCTATGAACATTCTTGAATGTGTCTTTTGCTGACCTTATAGATGTTATTTCTGTAAGGCACACACTTAACAGTGGAATTGCTGGGTCACAGGGTATGCAGATGCACATATGGGGAATATAAATGGATATAATCACATTAAAAAACTGTTTGACAGTTTCACAAAAACTTTTAAAAGATAACTAACATTTTAAAATGAACTGCCATAATATCTGTGTAAATGATCAAATATCATCCAGCCATGAAAAGCATTCCTTTTAAAGAGTATATACAAAATGAGGGAATTGATCCACTAACAGGGGTCTATTATTAGTGGTTTCTTATACCTGCATGAACAAGCAATTTTTCTATTGGGATTGTTCAAATTATAACCCTTTAAAGACCAAAAGTAGGAAATAAAATATTGTACATACTTTTTCTAATTCAACTAGATAAATATTTTGAAGCACTTAAATATTCAATAAAATTAGACATTTATATCAGGCCTGGGCAGAGCTAAGCTGAAAATATATAATATGGTACAATATGATGTAATATAATATATTCAGTTAATAACTGAATTCTCTATGTCAGAGAATGGGACAACATTATCAAAACAGTATAAGACAAGGGAAACCTGAAATTGTACCAGTGGAACAGAATTGAAAATCAAGAAACTTGTGGTAATCATTTGAGCCCCGATAAGAAGTATATAAATATATAGCAGAATTCAAACTAGAGAAGAAACACCAATCTAATTCTTTATGCACTATAAAAGTCAAAACACAAAAGATTCCCCAGATGAAAGAACAGTGTCATAATCAAAATGTTTATATTTCAGCTTCAGTTTAACGTCACTTATTTAGCTTCTTTTATATACACTGTGACACAGTTTAAGAACATTTAACTGTAATTTGAAACCAGAGTAATCACCACTATGTTCCCAGAGTCAAGAAGAGAATAAGTATTACTATTACTCTTTTGTTTCTGTTGGAGATGATCTAATCAAGAAAAGTGCCGAAAAGTTCTGATAAAAGCAAGACAGTGATAAAATATTGGGTTGGCCAAAAAGTTCGTTGGGTTTTAAGGACATTTTTCATTTTCACCAAGAACTTTATTGAACAACATATTCATTAACCGAACAAACTTTTTGACCAGCCCAGTATGAACCCTGTAAGGGAAGTCTTTAAACCTAATATGAAAACCACAATTACTAAAAAATAGGTTGATAATGGTACATTAAATGCTATGAATTCACCACACCTAGTTGATAAGAATACACAAAATGAACTTTGACTACTGCATAAAAAATTTTTAAATTCCTATTTACCTGTTGTTTCCTAAATTTTCAAGGCAACCTTCAATGAATCTCATTCAGATCTATCTGTAAACCAACATACTAAGCAACAGAGAAGTTTCTCTGCTTCATTTATTAATCCTTCAGAAAGATTAACTGTATCATCATCTTGGACTGTATCCCACCACAAGGTGTTTTCTTTCTTGCAAACAATATCCAAATTAATGTCTTTCACAGAATTACTGTTGAATTGATGTTTATGAATTATAGGTCCTTGATTAAGATGTTCATGGTAAATAGATGCTACATTGGCAAGATGTTGTTAGAGATGAGATGGTAGCTCTGCCTATGAAATGAATCTGAACTAGCTCCTCTTCACACCCAGATTCTTCACTATCAAAATCAGCCATATTTTTTTCTGATTTTGCACTGACCTGGGAGCTACTGCAACTGACATCATCTGTACTTAGCTTATCATCAGCCACATGCCCATCATGGTAGTGATGACGATGTGGTGGTGGTGGTAGTGATGCTGAATTTAGTGATGCTAAATTGCCGACAAGCAAATAATTCATTTCCAATCGTCTCCCAAGAAAGTCCCCAGTGCGTGTAATACTGCAAGATTCCTGAGATCCTTGTGCTATATGAGCAGCATTCATTTCCTCTGAAATATGTTCTGGGTCTTCAGCGTGTGAACACGCATCCAGCATTTGTATTTGATTATCTACTGATGGCATTGGCTCAGTGTTAAAAAACAGGTCCTTTCCTGTTCCATTGCTTGCTGATGGGCCTTGGGAATCCCCTAAGCAAATGCCTGCTTGACTTTCTAACTTTCTGTTCCAAAGATCCGTACCACAACTACTTTTAAGAGGATTATGACCATGATCTTCATCTTCTTGAAGGGCTTCAAATCTGCAGTGTCTTCTGACTGTACCTCATTGCCAGAGCGCTCAGCTGACTGGCTTGCATTACTAGAATTCACCTCATTGCTAGATCCATTACTATTGCTTCTAGGACCACTGCTTCCATCTTCACCACTGTTGGCAGTTTTGTCAGAACTTCCTTGCTTGGATTTCTTTGTGTCTGAAAGTTGCTGTTGCATCTGTTTCGTTCTGTGTGTAAGTTGCTCATCCATTTCAATATCACTGCCTCCATTCTGATGAGTTTCACTGTTATTGCTGCTTTGAGGACTAACTACAGGTGACCAAGGTGATGGAGCTGGTCTTCTGAGCTCTTCTTCCTCTTTCTTATTTTCAATGGGAAGATTAATAAAGATGCCAAAGAACTGTTTAGGTAGCTGAGCCTTAGCGGCTAATACATTATTCTATAATGCGTTAATTAACATCAATGCCAAGTATAATGTCTGTTCAGTACGAACACTTGGCTGAAGAGCTGAAACCAGATTAAGAAGATGTCTAAGTGGTACTGGATCCAAATTCTTGATGAATAAAGGAAATAAATCAGCATATACCAACTACAGTGTTTTCAGCTGTGCTGCAGCCCAAATGTAGTCAATATGCTAAGTACTCAGTCATCCTTCCGCTGCTAAAAAAAATTCAGTCACTGACAGTGTTTGATAATCTCAGTATGAAATTCAGTCCATATATATGCTCTACAACATTGTTGCTTATAAGCCAGTCTGCAAGTTCTTTCGCAATGGACTTTCTATGGCTGATGCTAGTGACTCATTATTGCATATATCGTTGAAGGTGTGAAGTTGATTCATTATCTGACTGAGCCTAGTCAACCTCTTAGTCAAAATAGATCACGTAAAGTACTTAAATGCAAGATCTAGGCTTACTTTATCAAAGCATAGCGTTGTATCCAATGGTTCTTTCACTGTGCTACACATTAAGTCATCCATATTGTGAGCCCCACTCTGTCTTAACTCCTGATCAGGGAACTTGCATAAATACCTGATAATGTAGGTCCTAAAAGAGGTAATGTGCTACATGACAGCAGAGATATGTAGCCATATTCTAATACTAGATACAACTGTAGTAAATCCATCTGCTGTAAGAAATGGTAAAGTTTTAAGAGTCCCATATTCAAAGCAGTCATTCATGAGAGGTCATTTTCCCCATAAAACAGACATACCTAATGAAACAAATGCAGTGGTACTTCTACATCATCCATGTCACAGATTATCCCTAATATGTTGCTTTCTTAGGTTGATATATCCTCTATAGTTAAGGTGAGTATTATGCTTGCAAGCAGTTGGGAAGTTGAATCTGAAAAATTTTTGCTACACATAGTAAGTTTTTCTTTCTCATCTCTGTTCTGTAAACTAAAAGAACCAGAACTCCTGGAAGAGTCCTCCTCTGTCAGGTTACAAATTCTTTTAGAGTATTATTTTTTTCTATTGACTTTTTATCTTTCTATCCTCCTTCATTACACTCTTTTCTATATTCACTGGTTCTTCCACTTGGTTACTCTCATCTTGCCATGTGGGAATCTGTAAGATCTTCTGTAAGAGCGTATGGAAAAATCCGAATGAACTTTTTGGCCAGCCCAATATGTTAATAGTAGTACAATGTTTACAAAGCTGATCCCAGAGCACTTGAACTTCAGCAATCACTAAGTTATTAAGTGCACACACTACTTGGTTAAAAATCTCCAAATGCTTATATTCCTGGAAGCAGCACAGATATGGCCTCTGTGTCCAGGAATTGATATAAGCAAATGTTTTGAAAGTATGTTCCTTCCTGAACTGCAGTCCATTACCACCTTCTGTATCTGATACTGGATATACGTGTATCACTACCTTCAATTCTGTAACTTAAGACTCATCCATCCTCAAGCAGTAAGATACCTTGATGTGACTAGAAATTACAGAGTGAAGACTTGGATTTTTTAAATGTAAAAAATGTTCTTTTGTCATGGAAGAAATGTTGGATAAAAAGTAATTTGTCAAATCTCTCAACCAATTTAGGTTGAATTCATGCTTTCCATAAAAATTTTGTGTTTAGGCTGCTGAAAGCCTTCACAAGACCATTGTTAAGAGGCGAATGTCTCACGTGAGTGGAGGAGGATCCATAGATTTGTCTGACACGGACTCCCTACAAGAATGGATCAACATGACTGGCTTCCTTTGTGCCCTTGGGGGAGTATGCCTGCAGCAGAGAAGCAATTCTGGCCTGGCAACCTATAGCCCACCCATGGGCCCAGTCAGTGAACGCAAGGGTTCCATGATTTCAGTGATGTCCTCAGAGGGAAACACAGATACACCTGTCAGCAAATTTATGGATCGGCTGCTATCCTTAATGGTCTGTAACCATGAGAAAGTGGGACTTCAAATACGGACCAACGTTAAGGATCTGGTGGGTCTAGAATTGAGTCCTGCTCTTTATCCAATGCTCTTTAACAAACTGAAGAATACCATCAGCAAGTTTTTTGACTCCCAAGGACAGGTAAAGTGTTCTCTGTTTTATTTTTCACCCTTCCCTGTGAATAGAGTGACTCATTTGAAATAATGAAGCCTTTTCCTTTTAGATTATTTAATTTCGATACTGGCATGAACTTTCACTTATAATTTTAAAAAAATAGATGAAAACATTGCAAAAAGAAGAATCGTCTAATGTAGGAATCAATTTGCTTTTTAGGGACTCTAGTGCATGGGCGTGCCTGGGGTTAACAGTGTCTTGGGTATGGATATGGGTGTCTGTGTGTATCTATGTGCACGTTTGGATATGTGCCCATGGTTGAATTTCTGCATGTGTATGACATTTAGATCAGGCAGCTTCATCTCTCTGTGGTCTGTCTGCTGTGCATTGATTCCCAAATCAATTCCCAATGTTTTGCTCTTCGTATAGGTTTTATTGACTGACACCAATACTCAGTTCGTGGAGCAAACCATAGCTATAATGAAGAACTTACTAGATAATCATACTGAAGGCAGCTCTGAACATCTGGGGCAAGCTAGCATTGAAACAATGATGTTAAATCTGGTCAGGTAAGCATTCTACTGAAGTGTAGCAGACACACACTGGTATCGGTAGTTAGTAGTGAAATAATTTGCCATCCTTTTCTCTGTTGCACCCAAATTAGGGTGTAATAATAAGGTAATTAGAAGTTATATATGTTCTCATATAAAAAAAATGAAAATCTTATAGTTCTTATGGTTACATTTAATCATTTTACTTAGAGATGAAAGCATTTAGGAAATCTTCTCTTTTGTTTATATCGGATCTTTTTTTTTTTAATGCTTCTGTGTCTAGATATGTTCGTGTGCTTGGGAATATGGTCCATGCAATTCAAATAAAAACGAAACTGTGTCAGTTAGTGGAGGTAATGATGGCGAGGAGAGACGACCTCTCATTTTGTCAAGAGATGAAATTTAGGTGAGTTCTCAAAAAAGCAAAGTTAAGTCTTGTAAATCTTATTATGTTGAGTGAAGTACAGAAAAATAGTGGGCACCTGGTTATCATGGGAAGTGGGGAAGGTGAAAAAGGAGCATTTTATGTGTGTGTGTGTGTGTGTGTGTGTTTTTCTCTTCATATCTTTTCAAATTTCCCAAACCCTTGTGCCCATGACAGTGCTCCCTTTTTCTAAAATTATACTACACTTGAGCCAAGAATTTGATTTTGTATCCACATGGATACCATAGCTAAGGGCTGATGTGGTGGATCAGTACCCAGGTAGCTTATGTTTGTGCCCTTCTCACTGTTAAATTTGTAATAGCAGTATCTCTTTTATGAAATTGTCACGTTGCTTGGGTGATTTGGAAAATTACTTGAACTATTAAAAATTCTTATATGACTAAAAGTGTATGTGTGACTTTAAAAAAGCTGTGTCCTCTTTTCTTTTTCTCTGCCATTCTATAGGAATAAGATGGTAGAATACCTGACAGATTGGGTTATGGGAACATCAAACCAAGCGGCAGATGATGATGTAAAATGTCTTACAAGGTAAAAAACAAAAAAAGACCTTTAACTAAGTATTAGCAGGTTTACTCTAGGTGTTAGTACTACTTCATTATAGTTTGTATACATATATTTTATGTGTTTTGAAATTGTTTTTTGGGATATCAAGCTTTTGCATTTGAATTATATAAAGATATACTAATCTTTATTATTTCTTTTTCTTTTTAACTAAAAGACTTTCAGTAAAAACAAATGTGAGAGAGTGTTATGTTTGGAAAGTTTGTGTTGTCTGTTTAGGGAGGATGGTCTACAGTTGGAAAATAAGGTATATAAAACCTTAGATTGTTTTTATTTTTTGATTGGATAAAGATATTATTTGAGGAACTTAGTCGTTTTGAGTCTTTCTAAAATGTAATTGCTTAAGTTTGCTCTAATGATAAACACTTACTGCAATGTGTCAGAAGTATTTAAACATTATGAATTACACAAAAACCATTCACATATATTTCTTTGGCCAGCCTTGGTTCCATAGTATGTGCTTTGAATTTAAGGTAGTCATTTTGCCAAGATTACTTTGTAGAAAGTTATTATCGCCCTCTCCCCAACTTGAAATGTCTTGGCATTCTGGGCTCTGCATATTAACTCAGATTATTTAGGTTTTCGTAGTAATTTGTTTAATGAAATAGGTAGCTATTAAAGTTTGTGTCTGTTAGGAAGAAGTTTATTTGAGGGGAAGGTGGAGTGGAAGAACCTGAAAGATTTGTGGTCTTTAAACTTTTTTTTTCTTCAGAGATTTGGACCAGGCAAGCATGGAAGCAGTAGTTTCACTCCTGGCTGGTCTTCCGCTGCAGCCTGAGGAAGGAGATGGTGTGGACTTGATGGAAGCCAAATCACAGTTATTTCTTAAGTAAATTTCAGTCACCAAAAATACAAAGGAAAAAGCAAAGCTCCACACACAACAAAACAAAGTGTAACCAAAGTAGCAAATGATTATATTTAGAAAATGGACTTCAATTGCTTTGTTTTTATGGCCATCGGCCGCTGTCTCACAAAATATAACATGTGCTTGAAGCACTATTATCCATGATAGGGCTGGTATAGGAAGTCCTATACCAGAGCCACTCATGGGATGCACGTGTGTTTTGTGGTTTGTTTGTTTTTTCTTTTCTACTGAACACTCTGTATTTTTTTTTTCCACACACACACACTGTATTTTATTTTTACAAGAGATAAATAAACTGACACCAAGCATTGTAAATGGATGACCACAACAAAAGCAACAATGATTGCAATTACCAAACACGAAACACACTCATACTATGTCATAATATTGACATTCAGTCCAGTAATCCAGTGTTTTGTGGTTTTTAAAGAAAATAATTTGATTGGTGAATTTTTAAAAATTAATTAATTAATTTATTTTTGGCTGCATTGGGTCTTGGTTGCTGGGCGTGGGCTTTTTCTAGTTGTGGCGAGTGGGGACTACTCTTCGTTGCAGTGTGCGGGCTTCTCGTTGTGGTGGCTTCTCTTGTTGTGGAGCATGGGCTCTAGGCGTGTGGGCTTCAGTAGTTGTGGCACGTGGGCTCAGTAGTTGTGGCTCGCAGGCTCTAGAGTGCAGGCTCAGTAGTTGTGGCGCACAGGCTTAGTTGCTCTGCGGTATGTGGGATCTTCCCGGACCAGGGCTCGAACCTGTGTCCCCTGCATTGGCAGGCGGATTCTTAACCACAGCGCCACCAGGGAAGTCCGATTGGTGAATTTTTATTGACAGTAAAACCCAGATCACCTCCTTACGTCATTTAAAACATTATTGTCTAAACTGTTTGGACCACTAATTTTTATATTCTAAACATTAAAAGTGATGCATTTACCAGGAAACACTGCATCTATTTGGTGTTTATATTATGAAATATGTACTGAGCTTTGTCAGGATAAAATCATATTCAACACAAAACACTTCATAATGAGCCATGCTGGCTGATTACCCCAAGACTGGAGAGAAGCAGATACCCAGAGCCACTCATGTGATGCAGATGTGATGGTTTCAGAATGTCTGATTAGCTGTCTGGTTGATGCGGCCTTCACTGGGTAAGGGTCAGTCTTTTTATTTCTCAGGTATTTCACATTGTTTATGAACCTTTTGAATGACTGTAGTGAAGTTGAAGATGAAAATGCACAAACAGGTGGCAGGAAACGTGGCATGTCTCGGAGGCTGGCATCACTGAGGCACTGTACAGTCCTGGCAATGTCAAACTTACTCAATGCTAACGTGGACAGTGGCCTCATGCACTCCATAGGTGAGATAAAATGAAAGCTTCATTTAGAAATTTAAAACCTAGAGAACTGGCATGTAAGACAAGTGGAATTACTTCAGAAAGACCATGTTAGTAAATTTGCATCTGTCTGTCCATATCAGGTTTAGGTTATCACAAAGATCTCCAGACAAGAGCTACATTTATGGAAGTTCTGACAAAAATCCTTCAACAAGGCACAGAATTTGACACACTTGCAGAAACGGTGTTGGCAGATCGTTTTGAGAGACTGGTGGAGTTGGTCACAATGATGGGTGATCAAGGAGAGCTCCCAATAGCTATGGCTCTGGCCAATGTGGTCCCTTGTTCTCAGTGGGTAAGTTCATTGAGTAAGAGCAGAAGAGCAGTGCCTGGCACATAGCAGATGCTTCAAAATTCATTCATTCAATGAATTTTTTTAAGTTGAAGTATAGTTGATTGACAATGTTTCAGGTGTACAGCAAAGTGATTGAGTCATGTATATATATTCTTTTTAAGATTCTTTTCCATTATAGGTTATTAAAAGATACTGGATATAGTTCCCTGTGCTATACAGTAGGTCCTTGTTTATCTGTTTTCTGTATAGTAGTGTGTATCAATGAATTGAATTAATTGCTAAAACTTTTAGAGCTGGAAGAAACTTCAGATATTATTTGAGTGATTTTCAGCTGTGGAAAGTGGTTGGCTCTTCTAGCCCTCACTAGATTTCTTAAATATGAGGATCTTATTTCACATATTTAAAGTAAAACTCAAACTCCTTACCTGACCCACTGAAAAATTCCATTTGAACACTCATCAAAAGAAAATTAAAACCCCTGATCTGGTCTGGTGTCTTCATATATTAAATGAGATAATTAGGGTCAAATCTCATATATAGTTGTTTAGTAATGGTAGAACTAGAATTCAAGGCTTATGCCTGTTTACTATTGATATATCTCTAGTTCACAACTCTTTTTTTCTGTAATGCGTTATACAATTTTTAAAAAATTTAACCACTCTTATTTGCATTTGAAATTGTGACATTGCTTGTTTTAAATACAGAAGACATAATATGGCTATTTGGCATCTCTTAATAAAAAATTTCCTAGAACCATATCATTTTTGGTAACATATGCTAAACATTTGAGAAAGGTTGTCCCTTTCCATGTTATAAAGCTGTTTAGTTTATACTGTACAGAAAATGATTTCATTTCATTTCATTTTAGTAAATTATATCTAATTTATAATTATATCTATAATTATATCTAATTATATCTAATCTGTTGTTGCCTGTAGATGTGTGTCTGCTTAAAAGCTGTAGGATCTTATTCTTCATACTTACAGTGAAACTCAAACTCTTTACCCTGGTCTACAAGGCTCTACCCAGCCTGGGCCCTGCCTTATCTCTGACATCATCTTATGCCATTTTCCTTCTTGTTCACCAGACTGAAACCACGCTGGCCATCAAACATGTTAGGCTTATTTCTACCCTTGAGCACCCTTGCTGCTGCTGCCGCCTAGAATACTTATTCCCTGGTCTCTTGTTATTCACGTTTCAAGTCAGATATCACTTTCCTAGTGAGGTCTTTTCTGGCCATCCAATCAAAACCACACCCCCAGTCATTTTATTCCATTCCTTGTTATATTTTCTTTGCAGCAGTTATTTACTATGTGAAATTATCTTGTTTATTTGATTGCTTGGTCTCATTCCACCACAATGTGAGCTACATGAGAGCAGACTGTGTCTATGTTGTTTACTGCTGTAGTTCCAGGTCTTGAAGTACAGCCTGGCATATAACAATGACTCAGTAAGTAATTGTTTAATGAATGAAGATGGAATCCTGCTTGTAGCTAGGGAGTTAGAAAAAGGAAATTGTTGAAATCCTCTTGAAGCCTAACATTAGTTCACGAATCTTCATATATTTTGAAAATGGATATTCTGAGTTACCTTTTAGCACCTACCTATAATTAGCGCTAAAAATTATCAGTAATTTTTTCAATAAAATAGAATTAGTTAAGTCCAAGAGGCTTTAATCATTTTGTTTTCTTTCAGTAAATCATTTCTTATGTGTTTTATACTAACTGACTTTTTTTTTAGAGAAGGACTTTTATATTAGGCCAGATCTATTCGAACTGTATCTAAACAAAATACAAGATAACTTTAAAAATTTTAAGTCTATTTTGTAAATTTAAATTCTGGTGCTTATATGAAAATTCAACTATCATTTATAAAGCCAGACACTTTTAAAAAATGCAAAAATACAAAACAACACTACTCTTCACAGATTTTTGTTGTTGTTTTGGAAAATATAATTATTTTTCCAAAAAATATTGTTTATGCTAACATATTATGGATTTATGATGTTATTTTTATTATGTTATTCTTAAATAAATTAAAATACTATAAAAAATAAATAAATAAATTCTGGTGCTTAAAGTTTTCAGAATTTTGCAGGGGAGGGATTAGAGTGGAAAAAACTAGCACAGCAGTCTAAAAATAGTTTTATTTTGTAACTGACTTATCTCTCTTAATTATACTTGGCTTTAAAGTGGAGGATAGAATTTTTATATCTAGTCAATTATGTAGTGTGTAACTGTAGGAAGTATAGCAGAGTATTGGGTCGTATTTGGCTTCAGTTATCTGTGGTTAGGATTGTTAAATTTTTTCCTTTACTCGAATAACAGATTATAATAATCCTGGGACCAGACAAGAATTAGAGGAGCTACAGGCCATGATCCTGGCTTTGTTGTCACTGATTGAAGTTTGGGCCATCTTATTATGGTTACCCCTGTTCTCTCTAAATCTCTTCCCAACATGCATGGTTAAACAGTGATTTACTATCACATTCATTTTTCTCGAGTGTACCAAAAGATACTTTACTGTGGGGAATTATGAGGCTTATCATTTAGGAACTAGATGCAAATTAGCCACCCATCCCCACTTTGTATGTAAATCTGGCTTATCTTTTGGTTCTGAATGCACAGCCTAGGTCTTTTTCCTGACTTGCTGAAAATCCTGTAGTTTTTCCATTTTTGTTGTTTCTTGCCTAGCCCGTGTTCAGTGTTCATTGAGTTTCCCTGACCGTATGAGAAGAGAGTAGAGCTCTGTGGTCACCGAAGTCTTATTCGCCCTCATTGATTTTCTAAGAAAATGATCTGTGCATATCAAATTCTTTGCCATCATCTTCTATTTCTGTTTTCTTTTATTTTGTCATAGAATTTGAACTGAATCCTAGATTTTTTTTGTCTTCTGGTAAAGCCTTGGCCTCTCTTACCTTTTATCATTTAATCCTTAGAGTTAGCAGCTACTGTAGGTGTATAGAAATAGTCATCTGTCATAGACAGATATACACAGATAAATCCCAGGGGAAAACTTAATCAGTCACCATATACCTCAGTTCAGCAGGTGGTTTATCAGCTTTGGATTTGCCTTTCAGTTTTCTGCTTAAGGAAAAATGGAACTGTTTACACTGACACAATTTTATTTTGTTCCCAGGATGAACTAGCTCGAGTTCTAGTGACTCTATTTGACTCTCGGCATTTACTCTACCAACTGCTCTGGAACATGTTTTCTAAGGAAGTAGAATTGGCAGACTCCATGCAGACTCTTTTCCGAGGCAACAGCTTGGCCAGTAAAATAATGACCTTCTGTTTCAAGGTTTCTATCCATTTATCTTTTTTTTTTTTTTTTTTGGTGCCAGAGGTATGCCAAACAGTGATTATGTACAGACTGTACAGAGCAGAATGTCTTCTTTAATGCAAGATATTTGGAGCAGGCATAATAAATTCCTACTTGTGTATTTCTTTAGGTATATGGTGCTACCTACCTACAGAAACTCCTGGATCCTTTATTACGGATTGTGATCACATCCTCTGATTGGCAGCATGTTAGCTTTGAAGTAGATCCTACCAGGTGTGTCATCCTCTCATCTGCAACAGCTCTCCATTTTTTCATTTCCACTACATGAGGCAAGGCCCTCATAATTTCTCCCCTTGATTCTTAAGATTAGTCTTTAATTATAAAAGTTACACACAAATACATTTTTCTTTTCTTTTTTTTTTAATATTTATTTATTTGGTTGCGCTGGGTCTTAGTTGCAGCAGGCAGGCTCCCTAGTTGGGGCTTGCGGGCTCCTTAGTTGCAGCATGCATGTGGGATCTAGTTCCCTGACCAGGGATCAAACCCGGGCCCCCGGCACTGGGAGCACGGAGTCCCAACCACTGCACAACCAGGGAAGTCCCTCAAATACATTTTTCTTAAAGAAAGTTACAAATAACATTAAAGGTGTCTTTGACTATCACCTCTAGAGACATAGCACTGTTACTAGTTAGGCTGTTCTTCTGTTCTTTTTTCAATCTATTTGCATATACATATTTCTAGTGGTAGAAACTATATTATAATGTGGGCACTTAATATAAATGGTAAGATATTATCAATATATACATGTTTTTGCAACTTTTTTTTTTTTAACATAATCCTGTATCTTAGATCATTCTTTGTCAGTATAGAAGGATAATGAATCTGATTCTTTTTAACTGCTGCATAATATTTTGTGGTTTGGCAATATCATAATTTATTTAGCCAATGCCATATCGATCCCATTGACTTTTTAATTAATTAATTAATTAATTAATATTTGGCTGCATTGGGTCTTTGTTGCTGCGTGCGGGCTTTCTCTACCTGTGGCGAGCGGGGGCTACTCTTCGTTGCGGCACATGGACTCTAGGCACGCAGGCTTCAGTGGTTGCGGCACGTGCGTGGGCTTAGTTGCTCCGTGGCATGCGGGATCTTCCCGGACCAGGGCTTGAACCCATGTCCTCTGCATTGGCAGGCAGATTCTTAATCACCGTGCCACCTGGGAAGTCCCAATCCCATTGACTTTTGTAGTAACTTTCTAATTATTGTCCTAGCATTATCTTTTTATTTGCAGATCATTTACTGCAGGAATTATTCTGAAACCTAAAATTTTTTGTCACTTTTTTTCTTAGAAACCATCAGTTGTTCCCCATTGACTGCAAGAAAAAAACTCATCTGACTATAATCCACATCACTACTTGTCATTCTTTCATGTGATCTCTGTACTTTAACTCCAGTGAAATATGCGCATGTTGTACATTTTTAAAGTGGCTTGACAACGTGGGGTTCATTGGGATTAGAGTTGCCTAATAAGTAATACCCATTTTCCCCTCGCCAAGTTCAAAACCAAAAGGTCAGAGGGAGGGAGGGATGGGAGGGAAGCACGCAGGAATCAGCTATCTCCTTTATTTCTGATAAAAATGATTAAAGAGTGGGGCTTTAGATCCTGTGGGCATATAGTATAGGCTTGCTAATACATCACCTTGAATTGGAATCATCTTCCCCATCCCTTGCACAGCTGGGTAAACTACAGGCTTCCATCACAGGGACTGGCAAGCTTTTTATCACAAGTGGAGAGAAGACCAGATTATGTCTTTTCTGCAGGCAGACATATCTAGAATGGAGAGGATGGCACTGAACTGAGCATGCTTGACTCTGTTTTTTTTTAATCTATCTCGCTCTTCCTCCTATAATGAGGATTGACTTAGGAGAAGGGAAAGAGGCCAAGGGGTAATGTAAGGTGCATTATAAAAACCACCATCTCCATGAAGCTTTCTACCTGTCCCCATGGTATCTGGCTTATAGCTGGCATTTCATAAATATTTGTTGAATGAAATTTTAAACACTTATGCTTGCTTTTTCTAAGCCACATCTCTTGTCTTTCAGTTAGGACCTTAACATTATTTTATTTTTTATTTTCAAGTTCAGAGCTTCTTGATGGTTTCTCTTCCTAAATAATTTTATTTGGCAACTTCGTATCAGTTATTTTTGGCTCTGCCTTTGCTGAAGTATCAACTGTAATATCTAATCAGAACTCTGGCACCTAAATTAACCAGTTATTGTTAAAATGGTTAAAAAGTTGTAGTTTAAAACTTAAAAGCAACATTCTTTTAATGTCATCTTGTATTTTGTTACCATTTAGCAATTTCACTTTCTAAAGGGTAAAAATTACTTAGAGAGTGAACTACTGCCTGAAAGAAATCTACTGTACTAAGTACTTTGGTACAGAGAAGGAAACTAGATGACAAACTTCCTATATTCAGGTTACTTAAAATCAAGTTGATGTCTTTTCTGACATGTAGAGGGCTTGGAAGTTGACACTGCTATGTTCACAACAAGAAAAAGCTGAAAACAGAAAATCAGCAACTCTTCTTAGATTCATCAGAGAATTGAAGGGCACCCCCCCCCAAAAAAAAGGGGAAAAACTGGCGTGACAGCCAAATTCAGAGAATCCCAGCTTACAGGGAGAAACAGCTGCTGGAGTCAGTAACTGGTAGGAACACTTAGGCTGTAATAGACAACTTGCTGGAGGTTGAGCGTGGATTAGCTTGAGAATGAAAGCTCCTGGGGGCCCTGTGTCAGGGGTACCCCCACACTTCTGTGAGTTTGACCTCTAGAAACCCTACCAGGTTCTCATGGTGAGGATGGAAGAAAAGTCCCCTTGCACTCTGGGCAGGGGAAGGGGAAAAGTAACCATTTTGTAATATGCGCATAGTGTTCTGTTCTCCCTTACAAAGGCCTGCCTTTAAGGGAAACTATCAGAGCCTTATCTGACCTGGAGGATGGGCAGTTACCCAACTTCAGCCTCCTCTAGCCTTCCTGACTCACATAAGGGGAGAAAAAAGCCTAAGAAATTCTTCTGAAGGTCACAGCCCAGCCACTCTGGCCCAATAAAACAATGGAGATATAAGCATAAGATTATAGACTGCTTCCCTTCCCCAGTACCTCACTACTACATCAACAGGACTCCAGTGTATTAAAAGTGGGTTACAACCGAGAGCTTCAACACAGAGACTCTAAGAAGAAATTCCTAGGGAAAACTAGGGAATCCCAGACAACTAGGTAGACAAAAACAAGGACACTGGAAGAAATTGACACCTATAGCTACAGCAAACATTAAACACAACCTAAGTCCTAGCCAGATTAACATATAACCTTACACTAAAGACCTCTTTGTTTCTGTTCCTGCTACCCATTATGTCTTAGGTCTTTCAACAAAAAAACTACAAAGCTTGCTAAAAAGCAATAAAAATCGCAGTCTCAAGAGACAAAGCAAGCATCAGAACTAGACTCAGATGTGACAGATTTTGGAATTATCAGACAAGGATTAAAATAACTATAATTAATATGTTAAGGGCTCTATGGAAAAAAAGTGGACAACCTGCAAGAACCGGTGGGTGATTTAAACAGAGATGGAAACTCTAAGAAAGAATCAAAAGGAAATGCTAGAAATCAAAAACATCGTAACAGAAAGGAAAAATGCCTTTGGATGGGCTTACCAGTAGACTGGACACAAATGGGAAAAGAATTAGTGAACTTGAAGATATGCCAATAGAAATTTCCAAAACTGAAATGCAAAGAAAAAGAAAAACTAAATGGAAATGAAAGTACATCTTATCAGAATGTGTGGAATGTAGTGAAATGTAGTATTTACAGCATTAAATGCATGTATTAGAAAAGAAGAACAATCTAAAATGAATGGCCTAAACTTTCACCTTAGAAAATTAGAGAAAGTTCAGTATAAACCTAAAGCAAGCAGAAGGAAAGAAATAAAAATTAGAAATCAATGAAATTAAAAACAGAAAAACAATAGGATAAAAAAACAAAAACAAAAGCTGATTGAAAATCAAAGGGAAAAATTTTTGTACACACAAACACTTAATTGAACACAAAGCTTCATTATAGATCAGAATTAATGGAATAGCCAATAAGTTATCATTGGCATGTGGGAGGCAGGAGGGATAGGTGTATTAGAGGGACATCTGAAACAGACCAGCAGCACACCTGCTGCTGTGTTGACTCATTAAGAAAAAGTTCCCACAAAGTAGACAAGAACTGTCAAGGTTTCTAGGAATCTCTTCTAGCCCTGTTAAATATATTGTTAATCTTTTCTTTCATACGCAAAGCTTCTATGCCCTCCATATCTCAGATTTGAGTTACTATTGTAGCTTCTTAAGTGATCTCCCTGCATAAAGCCCCCATTTTTAGACCAATCTCTTTTTAGTTCCCCATATATCCCAAGTTCATCTTCTGCCTCTGACTTCTCGGCAACCAGTTGCCATGTGAATTAATCGTGTCTATCTCTGGTTTGCTATTTTGTCTTTTATATCCTTGAATAATTGTACTCATTGCTTAGTGTGTACTTGTCTCCCCTCTTTGAGAAGTTCAAAGGCCAATTATTGTTGAGTCCTCAGCACCTGGCATTAAGATGGCAAATAGTAGACGCATGATAAATGTTTATCGGATTGAATTGTGTGCTTGTCCTGCCTTCTTCTTTCTGAAATGCCCTTACTTCTTTTTGCCTATGCAGATTCTTTCCCTCCTTTAGAACTCACCTAGTCCATGAAATCTTTCCTGCCTGTCGTCTACATTAATTTCCAAACTCTTACTGTATCCATATGCTGCACCACATGGTGAGCTGCAAGGAATCTGGAGTGTCCCCAACTTTTATGTAATATGTAAATTAGTATAGAAAGAAAATTACTAGTTAAGAGATTGAAAACAAGTATTTATTCAATAATTGTTTTGGTAAGGTACTATGCTAGTTTTTAAGGGGTCAAAGATGACTACATCCTTCAAGGATCTTACAGTTTAGTAGGGGAGATAAGACATATAACAAGTAGTTAAGTAGTGACTTTCATAGGGAATGTGTTTTGAGAGTTCAATTGGGCAGCTCAAGTAAAGGTTTGTGGGTCTGAGAGCCACTGGGTAAAATTTAAACCCCATAAAGGAGGCATTGTAATTATTCCTGTCTTATTGATGGAAAAAATGAGGCTCAGAGAAGTTGAGTATCTTGACCAAGGTCATAATGGTCAATAAGTGGTAAAGCTGAAATTTAAACCTAGTGAGTCTGCCTTCTGAATATCTGCCTTTAATCACAGCACCAAGACTTTAGAATCATACAGAAGAGGGGCTGCCCTGGCGGTCCAGTGGTTAAGACTCCGTGCTTCTACTGCAGGGGGCGCGGGTTCGATCCCTGGTCAGGGAACTAAGATCCTGCAGGCTGTGCAGCACGGCCAAATAAATAAATAAATAAATACCTTTAAAAAAAAGGAATCATACAGACGAATTAGCAACAGTAATTGAATGTGGGGAATAATGGAATACTGCGGGCAAAGACGACATCAGAGGTCACCTGAATGACATGATTGAAGCAGTAATGGTGCCATTGACAACATGGGGAGCACAGGATGAGACATACAAGTAGGAGGAAAAAAAATCAGCTGATTTTGAACAAACTGAGTTTTAGGTACTGGCAAGAGGGACACCTAGCAGTTAGAGATATTAAACTGGATATGAAGGGCAGTTGAAAATAGGGCCTGAATGGCCACAAAATATTGAAAGCATGTCTAACTTTACTGAAGTCATGGAAATAAAAGTTAAAAATGTGAGATGCACTCTCCTACCTACTAGATGGACAAAGGAATAAAAATCATATACTAAATTTGTGAAAATATAGGGGGAGCAGAATTTTTATACACAGTTCTGAAAATTGCCTTTTTTATAGTTGGTTTGTTTAAATCAGGTTCCCAGCAAAGTCCAAACGTTGCATTTGGCTGAATGTCTCTTAAGGAGTCTCTTTTAAGGAGTATGTCTGTTTGTTTGTTTGTTTGTTTTTAATTGGTTTTGCTTTTTTTCTTTTTCCTCTCGATAGGTTAGAACAGTCAGAGAGCCTTGAGGAAAACCAGCGGAACCTCCTTCAGATGACCGAAAAGTTCTTCCATGCCATCATCAGTTCCTCCTCCGAATTTCCCCCTCAGCTACGAAGTGTGTGCCACTGTTTGTACCAGGTATGCTTAAGGTTAGAGATTACCATTATTAATCCACAGCTAAATTTAAAAGAATGCTTTACCAAAGAGGGATTTAGCTGCTAATAGTGGGTGGTTGATAATACTGAATCAATTTGGATGAATAATGCATTAAGAATTGTTTAAATTGGCTTTAAAAATATGAAGTAGTTTAAGGGGGTACTTTAAAAATAATAAATTTTCCTTGCGTTGAGAACAAGCTTAAAATGCACCAGATCTACTGGATATAATAGATGTGATTGAAATGAGATATATTATGGAATTTTTGTTGTTGTTTTTATCTTGTACCAAAATAGGGTCTTTCACATATGAGGCTGGTCTACTCCTTGCTCTTTGTGTTGTGAAATGCTTGATCCATAATTTTGATTTTTTCATTAAGCTCTCTTGTGTTTGTGTCAGGTTTTGCCAGGACAGGCTGATGTTTATTTTATGTAGAATGCTACTTATAAAATATATTGCATCATCATTCACGTCAAATTATTAGACTTTCCAACACTAGAACTGCAAGTAATGCTTCTGAGTTCAGATGTCCACAGTCATCCCCTCCTTGCTAAGGAAATTGCATCTGTGTTCTTTTATGGCTTCCACTGTGTTTTTGATCGGCATATGCAGTTTCAGAAATGATTTGATCACTCCAAGGGAGATTAGTGCAAATCCACATTAGCCTGTTAAAACTGTGATTCTGGAAGAAACATTAGTGGGTCTGGAGTTTGGGACAGGGGCAGGTATAGGGGAAAAAATTTATGCATTTATCAAAACCCATGCCTTTTGTGTCTTTTTCTTTGCAGAGTTATCCCCAGCCATTTGTTTTTTAGCACAGGGCTTCGGTTGCTTAGAGACGTTAGCAAGATCAGTGAAATTGTCATTTAAAAAAGCTGTTTCAGGCTGCTCTGTGTGAATTTTTCTCCCATTGCTATTTATAAAGATGTATCTGCTGTATCTATAAAAAAATGTTTCATCATGTTTGTAGATGATGAAGCATACTTAGCATTAAAACTCTCTTAATTTAATTTATCATGACTTTTCCTGCCTTTTCAAAATAGCTCAAGGAAGCTTAGGAGAGCCCCACATAATTTTTTCATCTAGTTAAATCTGAGGCCAGAGGGTGGTTTAGTTATAATATGAAATCTAGTACAGTAAGTAATAGCTTAAGTTTGGGCATTATTCAGGTTTCTCTTTAAATCAAATTCAGTCCTTCTTCTGTTTATAAAACTAGGCAGATAAGAAATGGTGAGCACATATTAAAAATAGTCTGGACCAACTTCTTGGTTGGCCTAATAGTAACTGTTTTCAGAGAGCAAATGAATTTCTCAAGTGGCAGTGGCTTTGACTTTAGCTGGTTAGAAGTGAATGGGTACTAACTACCTGGTTACATATATGGTCTAGTAGATTTTAGTAGAAATTCTTCATGTGGTTGTCTCCCTAAAAGAAAACAATTTTTGTATCATCAGCAAACTTGGAGTCCCATTTGATAAGGAAAAAGGAACTAAGTGCTTGGCACTTATTAGTAAGTACTTAGAAAATATTTAATGAAGGAATAAATAACCCCATTCCTCCCACCCAAGTAAACAAGATTCTTGCCAGCTTTCATAGTTAGGAAGGGAGGGAGGTAGTGAAAATAATGCAGAAAATAAAGCTAGTTGATAATTGGTGGCTTATTAACCACTGTGTGTTGTGCTTTTTAAAACATTCCATAATACAATATCCCATATTACAACAGACCTGAATTATTGTATTAAAATTTCACATACAATTATTCCCTTTAATAATATTATTTAAATGCTAGTGCATTTTGGGGACGTATTGGATAAACTTATTGTTGGAATGTACAATACTATAGAGGAAATATATGCTATGTTATTTATAAATAAGAGTTTGTTTTTTAATAAGTGACTGATAACAGGAAATTTTACATTTACTAATTAAAAATGAAAAAAAAATAAACTTTGATCTCAAGATATTCTTTCATTGAGTCTCCTTCCAAATGTAGTTTTTCCCTTAGTTTGCTCTTTTATTTTTATTCATCTTCCCTCTTCTGGCTTTTCCTTGCCCTTTTGACTTTGGCAATAACATAATGGTCCATTTGTACTTTTATGTTCTGCTGGGAGGGATAGTAGTCGATTGTTTTTTTCCCTCTAGTAAATATGTCTCCTGCTTTGGGACCTACTGGGGAAAATTTGAAAGCTGAGTATATTGCTAGCTAATAAATTTCTCTGAGCTTTAGGTCTTTTTACTTGAGTTAGTATTTTTGACTGTTAAGCCTTTTTAAAATCATGGTTTAACCAGGTCTTTCATTTTATATGCCTCCTTACTTAGTGGACTGGGTTAAGATTATATAGGAATAGTCAACTGTGAACATATGTTAGATTTATAACTGAGACATTTTCTCATGTAGTTATTTCCACTTTTCCTCCTGATAGTTTTGGAATAATGAGAAAATAATTCCCAGAGTGGATATTCTCCTAAGTTGTGGTGAGAGAATTCTGAGAAAGAGCTAAATATGATTCTAAATAAATGTCGTCTTTTCCTAGCAAATGTGCTTCTCCAAA
Source organism: Balaenoptera borealis (assembly GCF_965194805.1). Lineage (NCBI taxonomy): Eukaryota > Metazoa > Chordata > Mammalia > Artiodactyla > Balaenopteridae > Balaenoptera > Balaenoptera borealis. The sequence continues at coordinate 44,135,820 of NC_138879.1, read as the reverse complement.
CAGAAGTAGTTTACACAAAAATTTTAATTGAAAATAAAAAGTGTATAAAACTGCATTTTTGGGATAAATTGGGTTACTAGTGCTTTTGTATATAGTCTAAAGTTTGAATCAAAGCTCCTTGAGAAAAGGACTGTGTCTTCTTGTTTTATTGCTTTCTTCCAGTGCTTAGAATGGTATCTAGCAAGTAGGTGCACTGTAAGTACTTGGATGAATGGATGGACGGATGGATGAACAAATATCAAACTAATGCCAAGTTATTATGGGTTATGGTGTTGAATGCACAGAATTCCTAGAATAAAATGCCATGTATGGTGGATTAAAGAATTCTAATTTGTTTTCAAAATATTTAAAAAATAATTATTTTGCCTAGTCTAGTCCAATCAGGAGTCTTAATTTTAACAGAGCTCTTTGGCCTAGGAGGCGCTCTGAGAGATGAAACCAATATGTCTCTGTGGGTTTTGGGGGTTATTTTGGGTTTTTTGTGTGTTTTGTTTTTTTTTTTTGGAGACATTCTGATAAATGGTCAAATCTGTGAAAAATTTTAAGCAGGCTTACAGTTTTATTCTGTAATTTTCTCTGCAGTTTCTTCACTTTAATATTAATGCTTATTTCTAGTTGAGCTGATAACATTCTTTTCCCAAATGTTGCAGAGCTTTTAACCTCCTCTGATTAGAACTTTTTCAGGAAGTAGCCTGCAAAGAAAAATAAGTGAAATTGTAAGAGTAATCTTTCTTAAAGAGAGAGAGAGAGACTTTTAGCTCAGAATCTCTAAAGTGTATTTTTCTATTATATTTAGCCATTTAATGTTTATTTTTTTCATCAGTAGGATAGGAATTCAATGCCAGCTATTGAAAAAAGAACTTTTTAAGTCAATTGAAGGATACACAGAGAAGTATATATAAATATATGTATCAAGAAAAAATTATGTAGATGCATAGAAGTGTTTTTAGAGTATGATCTATTTGTAATGAACATTTTATATAAAATTTATCAAAAGCTAGGATTTAACTGAAATGTAAATATTAAATATCCTCACATTCACTTGAGGAGAGCTTTTCTGCGATTTATAGCCAGAAATAGTAGATATGATTGTCTCAACATTTCTTGCTATTTATTTAGTGCTTTGGCTTAAAAATGTAATAAAAATTAAAATCCAGAGATAAAATTCATCCCTCAAAATTAAGTTGATTCCTAATTTTTTGTTGATTCCATTTGTGTTACATTTTGATCATGTAATTTTATGTACAAGCCAACATTGTTTTTGTTGCTGTATGTAGTTGGTGCTGTGACTTGTTTGTGCTCATCTCTGTTCTGTAGGCAACTTGCCACTCCCTACTGAATAAAGCTACAGTAAAAGAAAAAAAGGAAAACAAAAAATCAGTAAGTTTGGAGAACTTTTTTTTAGCTGTTTCTTTCAAAGCAAAACAAAAATCTTTTGCTGTTTGTTAAGAACATCTTCACTTCAGCCTATTTGACCTTCACTGTAAAATCATTCTACTAATTCTGGCACAAAATAGCTTTCATTTCAATTAACCCTGGAATTAAGTTACATTGAAACATTCTCTGTGTTCCTTTGGTTTGATTTATCCCAAAGGCATTTTGGGGGCATTTGTTGCATTGGATATCCCTGGTCTAATTTTATTATTTATTTTTTAAATTATAAATGAATGCAAAAGAAACTTAATTTCAAGGCCTTAGGAAATGCTGACTCTCTTCATTCTTGCTTCTTGTTTGCAGGTAATGTGAGTGATTTCTTTTCCTAGAGATGAAAGTTTTTCTTAATTGTTAGAAGTACATGGAAGGAAAGTGTCACTTTCTAAATCTTACCTAAAAGTAGCTAAGGTTTATTTTTTACTTCTTATATTTTTATCTAGACAGTCTCGGCCAGGATTTAGATAATTGTGCTTAGATTATAAAAATTCTAATGGTAAAAGAAAACCACTTTTACTTTAGAGAAAATCATTATTAAACTATTGGGACTGAGAATATAGTACTTTGAAATAAAGGAAAACAGTGAGTCCATATTTATAGAGAAGCACCTTATTTGCAAACATGATATGCATATACTTACCTGCTTCTATGAACTTGCCCTAATTTAAAAGGAAGAAAATTATGATAGTCATAGTTATTTTCTTCCTGTGAGTGATAGTTGTCCAAAATATTAACGTGCATTCATTTTAAATTTGCCATTATCTGTCAGTATGACTGATCTTTATCAGGCTCAGTACTACCTTTGTTCATACAATCCAAATGAATTTAGAGAAAGATGTAAAGAAAACCTTTAGGAGTCATGTAGGTAGTTTACTTTAAAAGGTGAAATTTAGTGTATAGTATTCATCTGGTTTCATCTTTCATTTCTCGTCTGAGCTTTACATATAATAAATTTCTATTTTAAATTCAGAACTAAATTAAAATTTAGAGACATGCTTTTATGTCCATTCAAGAGATTCTTTTTTGGATATGTTAAGTAAATTTGGTCAGCTGTGAGCAAATGGATTGGATTGGATGGCCATCTTAATAAAAACATTTCTTTCTAATGCTTCAGCCTTCTAATTCTCAGCATATGTGGATTTAACATAATATACACCATCACTGTTGAAATTAATTTACTATTTCTAACACTCTTGTTTGGTGTTTTACTAATACCATTGTGTAGTATATCACATAAATTAAAATTCAGGCTTTCTCTGTTTCTCTAGAGCATGTTTTTTAGCCTTCCTAACATTGCTTTATTTATTAAGATTTTGTCTAAAATTGTTCCTTGAAATGTTTTTTTCTACTAGTGTTATTTTCAGATTTAAAAAAAAATGTTTCTGGGTAACACTAAGTTTTGGAATGTATTTCTCAGCACAAGTGATATGAGGTCCTTGTGGAAACAAAGGAAATCTAATTGGCAATTTGAGATATTTTAGAACACATTCCGAAGTATGAAGACAGTATAGTTATTATAAATTTAAAATGTTGGTTTATGGAGTTGTTGGCTTAACAGAATCTAATGATCTAAAAAGCAGTTAACTTTCTTTTGGGGTGTATGTACCATCGATTGTAATGTGTAAGATATGGAGAGAAGGTTCTGGCTTCTGGTATATAGCTGTGTAATCATATTATAGATAATTCTCTTTATCATACTCAAACATATACTGTAAATTAGATTTCCTTTGAGAAGTTGTCAACCTAACTCAGGTAATTAAGGATAGATGGGTTGTGATTCTCTTGATGATGTACAGTGTATGACTGCCTTTATTTGTAACCTGTAGTTCAGCTTTTATGGGGGGGTGGGCGGGGAGGTAAGTAAAGGGGACATTTGACTGATAATTGGTTTCAGCATTCAGACTGGCCCTACTTTGACCTTTTATACAGAATGTCTTTTGGATACAAATTAGATTTTTGCAGATTAAAAATAAAAACAACTTGAGTATGTGTATATTATGAGGTAAAATTACACTGATGTTAATTTGTGGTGAAAGGAAAAGAAGTATTTTAGTAAATTAACTCATAAAATTTGTTGTTGAGCATTTTTATGGATATTGATTATTTTATCAGGTTTTAGTTCCAAAAATATACTGTCATTGGTGAGATACATAATTTTATGATACATGAAACAATGTGTTCTTGTAGTGTGGATACTTTTGAGTTTTGACATGAATTATTTTTGAAGATGTGGAAGTTAGTGAAGGTGTAGTACCTTTCATAATTTTTACAGTATTCCATTAGGGAAATAATTCACTCAGATATTCATTAAATTCTGAGACTGCGTAATATTGAGTTTAGATCAGGTATAAATGTGTGTCACACTTTAAGAGCTTTTCTGTCCTAGAGAAAACCAGGAAATAACTACTCTAAAAATGCATTTTAAAAGAGTTCTCTGTGTGCATATAAGTAATTGATTTTTTTGAGACACTTTCCCAGCGGGTTAGTATTTTATAATTAACCAGTTCTTTGGAAACCAAACTCTTAACTTTTACTTCTTTAAAAACCATTTCAGGATTTTAATGGATTAAACTGAATACATGCGATTCTTTTAAAACAACCTATTTGCAATTATAAATATAAAGCAGTTTTTAATCCCGTTCCTTCTTGCTAACTCACTCCTTAAAGGCTTTAAAAATTTGTAGGTTTGTTGAGGTGTTTCTTATCTTTTAAGATTAAAATTTGTGAGTTCGAAAAGAAACAGTCAGTAGTAATGGTGGTCTGTGAACATTCTAAAATTTATGAAGAGTTTTGTCTGTGCGAAAGTAAACGTTCATTTTTCTGTTCCTACTCCCCGAAAGGTTAAACACTGTACTAGAGTAGTAAAAGCACTTGTGTTTTCTTCTTAATTCTGTTTCCAAAACTGTATTTCAGCTAAAAATAACTAAAACAGTATTTAGATTTTAAAGCCATTCTTCTAAGACTGCTGTGTTTAGCCACCTTCACCAGTTTCCTCTTACTGAGGTGTAAGGTTGTCCTTCATGCGATAGCACTCCAAGTACTATAACACCAAGAAAGCTTCCTGAGCTATGCAGTATACATGAAGGTGAGAATATATTAGTTATAACTCACCCCTGTTATCACCTCTCACAAAGATTTTCTCAGCTTAAAAAGTCATTCTCTAAAGTCTTATTTTTACTAACTTCGTATCATATATAGTTGAAAATTATTTTGAGATTTTAGGCAGTGAATAAGAACACATTTAAAATGTATACCACATGAAGCACTGAAGGAAATAGAATGAAGTGAAATGATTCTTATTCTTTCCAGAGTTAATCTTGAGTCAGTCAGCCATGAGAATTCATGACAAGAAGTATTACTTTTTTGAGGCATTGTGAAGAAAACTAGAGCTATGTGAGATTCTGCATATAAATCTTGTTTTCTCATTTTCCCCCAATAGCCTTTGAAATGCAGGTATATCCTTGGAATCCCAGAATATTGAGTGGAGTACTGCGCCTTGCCGTTAGGCAACACTGCTTTAAGCAGCAGTTAGCCACGCTAAGCATGAATAGTTGTCAAGATTTAAATGTTATATGAGTGTTCTTTAAAAATAAATATGTGTGTGTTATCTGTAACAAATGTAAATTTCAGAATACTATAATTTTCATGTGTTAATTTAAAGCAGGACACGCTAGGAAAAGATGGGAGCTGAGCCAGCTTCATAACACTTTCCCAGTCTAATTTACCTTCAAAGTGGAATGTTCTATAAAGAGAAAAAGAGAAAATAAATCCATTTAAAATGTTGGGCTCACATTGTTTTTCAGTGTGGGCAACGATTCCTTGTATCTTTAACTTTTTTTATTTGGCAGAATTACAAATTGAGGTACACATAGGGGTTCTCTCTTTTGCTGGTGGGATCCGTTTTTCTTTTAGGTCCCCAAGAATTCCCATTCCTCCATGGTTTAAATAATAAGTAGGTCCTTATATTATAAAGCATTCTGATGAAGAAAAAGAACTGGCAATAATGTTACTTGTAAGTAAGTTTTTTCTCTCGATAGGAATCAAAGAAAACTAAGTTTTGTTTTGTATATGGCAAGCGTTTTGCTCAAGAAATTTAATTGTACCTGGTATACAGCAAAATGTAAGTATTTACCGTTAGGTATTGGATGTTTCAGGGGTATGCTGTTGAAAACTTATTTAGCTTTGCCTTACAAGAGTTGACCACACTCTCATGTCTTGTGATCTTAGTAAAATATGATAATCCTTGTGTGAAAATTTGTTCTGCTTTTGTTGCTCATCAAACTTGCAGTATAAACAGTGATGATAAAATTAAGATCTTTTTTCAGATCTCGTCTACACAACTCATCTATGAGACTTCTCTTTTTTTCTTAGATGCCTTTATTGTGCTTTTGAATGATAGAGGGCAAGAATTGAGGATAAATTTTTGTTTAATGATGTTTTGGGAGTAGGAAAAATTAGGTGTGTGTTGTTCACAAGGATTGGTCTATTCAGCGTTTTTGTGCAAAGTTTGACTTTCGAGCCCTTTCTTCCCATTTCCTTGTTTTAATTCAAACCATATACTGAATTCTCAACTCCTTGTTTCTAGGTGGTTAGCCAGCGTTTCCCTCAGAACAGCATCGGTGCAGTGGGAAGTGCCATGTTTCTCAGATTTATCAATCCTGCCATTGTCTCACCATATGAAGCAGGGATTTTAGATAAAAAGCCACCACCTAGAATCGAAAGAGGCTTGAAGTTAATGTCAAAGGTGAAGAATCATTTTGATAATATAACTATTCAAAATTTCTCTTCCATAAATTTTCAGTTTTTCATATTCACTGTACTTTCTCTTAAGTTTTGAAATGCCCTGTGGTTTTCACTTATGTGCTTTTATTTTTATTTGTTTATATTACAAAGAAATTCATTAGACTGATACCGATGGACCTTATTATCATTTGAAAATATTTTAGCAAATGTCTTCTGAAGATGGTTTTCTATGTAATCATTATGGAAATTCTGAAATGGAAACCAAAATGTATACTATGTGATTTTTAAATTAAAAAATACATTAAAATTTTAATTTGTATTTTGTATATGTAAATATATACGTGTTTATATAATTATATTCATATTTGGGAAAGCATAGAAACAAAACCTAGTATTTATTGAATGAGCAATAATTGATTTTAACTACCAGTAGAAATTGTATCAGTGAGAAAATTAATATTTTTTAAAGAATATATGAATGTGTAGCTTTCATAAATAAATAATCAGATCCTTTATAACCCTATTTTATTGTTTAGATACTTCAGAGTATTGCCAATCATGTCCTTTTCACAAAAGAAGAGCACATGCGGCCTTTTAATGATTTTGTGAAAAGCAACTTTGACGCAGCACGAAGGTGAGCAGCCTGCTACTTAGCCAGTTGCTCTGTTTGGATCAAATATTTTCAATTTCACTCACGTCTATGTACTTGATCTACATGAAGCTCCTGTGTAGGTTTTTTTTCTTTTTTCTCTCTTGGTCAAGAACATAATCTTATTTTATTTCACTATAAAAGACAGTAATGAAATAAAATGATATTCTTTATAATCTGGTAGTGATTTCCATATTTAAAAACCAGGAGGGATTTTTGACATATCTACTAAAATAAAGGATTTGAGTTTGCCACAATATGGAGGAGAGGAAGAAGGAAAAAGATTTCTTTCAGTAAAAACTAAAACCAAACTGGTACAGATGATGCATTATAGTGTATAATCACAGGTTTTTTTGACGTTAGAATATTTTTGATACTTTAATTTGGATATGTATGTAAACTAAAAATTTACTCTTTAAACCACGTGATGCAAATGCGTAAGATTTTGTTCATGACTAACTGCACAACTGTTGAAGTTTTATGATTTTAGAAAACTTGAGTTCTGCTAGGTTCCCATAACTAACTAGTTGCTTCTCCTTATCTCTCTGAGTTGTTGGTTTATCTGTAAAGTAGGTATAACACTATGTTTGCCTGTGAGTTGATTTTAGAGAAGCAAATGACATAACTTATGACAAAGTGCTCTGTAAATGTAAGTTCACGTCAAGAATTCTACTTTTCATACAGTGTGAATCTAATTGTTTTGGCTCACAGTCTAAGCTATACTTGTACAACACTCTCTTCCAATTTTTCATTATAGTTCCTGCGAACTTCTCTCTAATTGGAGTTTAAAAGGTGTACTGTTGGACTGCAAATCACATTGGAAAGAAAGTGAATGTCAGCATAGGATTTATATTCTGGCAGATTGACTACCCATAGAAAGTTAAAAGAACAAAGGTTCTGATCCTGGCTTTGACCTAAGAGGCTGTATAACTTTGGGGAGGTCTTTTGTCTTGTCTGGGCCTCCGTTTCCTTATCTGTAAAGTACTGGCTTCTATACAAAGTCTCATCTGTTTAAATTTCGTTGTCTGACTTCAGACCCTACTCTGAAGCTGTAGCCAGGTATCAGAAATGGAAGACCAACTATCTCCTTGTCTCTTCTTGTTTCGTTTAATGATAGTCACATGTGTGAATAAAACCTCCATATTTGTAATAGCAGTAATTTCACAAAGTTACTTCACATAGATTTAATTCAAACATAGATATGAGTATATCTGGTTTTTGAAATTCTAATAACTTTGCATTTTTGAAGGTTTTTCCTTGATATAGCGTCCGATTGTCCTACAAGTGATGCAGTAAATCATAGTCTTTCCTTCATCAGTGATGGCAATGTGCTTGCTTTACATCGTCTACTCTGGAACAATCAAGAGAAAATTGGCCAGTATCTTTCCAGCAACAGGTAAAATTTCCCTGTCATGGGGATATTGAAAAGTCTCAGCTTAAATTTTTTTTTTTTTTAGTATTTATTTATTTATAATTTATTTTTTGACTGCGCTGGGTGTTAGTTGCAGCACGTGGGATCTTCGTTGAGGCATGCGGGATCTTTATTTGTGGCATGCGGACTTCTTAGTTGTGGCATGCATGTGGGGGTCTAGTTCCCTGACCAGGGATCGAATCCGGGCCCCCTGCACTGGGCATGTGGAGTCTTACCCACTAGATCACCAGGGAAGGCCCAGTTTAAATTTATACTAATAAAATTATTGGTCATGAATAATGCTTTTTACTTTGCATCTTCTTAGATAAGAATTATGATTTGGAAAGAGAGATGTAGACTCTTTTTAAAAGTATATAGGCAACAGGTTAAGTCATATTAAATGATCAACCAACCTACATCAGTGCTACAGACTTTTTTAAAAATATTAAGCTAAGAGGGAATTAATCCTCTGGTGGTCCAGTGGTTAGGACTTGGCGCTTTCACTGGGTTTGATCCTTGGTGGGGGAACTAAGAATCCTACAAGCCGTGCGGCACAGCCAAAAAAAAAAAAAAATTAAGCTGAGAATTCACAAATTAGCCTTTTGGGTTTTTTTCTGGTTTGCAAACATAATGTACAACAAGACATAGAGAAGTTTAAATATACTAGAAGTTCAAATGAGTATTGGCATCTGAATCTGAAGAGCAGCTTAATTCTTAGGAATTTAATAATTAAAACATTGCTATTCTATTGCAATCCTATAATAATCCCATTTGTGATACTCTAAGTATATGCAAATAGCTTTATATAGACAATACTTAATAATTGAAAATTATTAATTTGGGAATTGTTTCATTCGCTGTTTTTAGTTAAAGTCTCTTGTAGCCTGAATCATTTGCTGTCCTTTCTAGTTATGTATGTTTATAAAGGGCCCAAACTCCTATGTATGAGTTCTCTTACGTAGGTAAAATGAGTCTAGATTACTTTTAAATGGCAATAAAAATGGTTTGCTCATTCATGGGTAAAATAGAAGACCATAAAGCTAAGGCTAGCAACTAATTAGGAAATGGAAGTTTAAAAGAGAGAGCATTTTAATCCTTTAAGAGTTGTTAATGGATTGAAGTAGACATGGGTATGACTAATATGTGCCTAAGATAGAAAGAGGAAGATGCTTTCTATATCTGTGTGACACTTAAACTGTGGAACTGTTAAATGCAAACGTTCTTTTAAATGCATTTTTTAAGTGCAAACTCTTATATAACTTACAATCATATTCATGTAGTTTAATACTAGAGAGTTTTTCTTCAATTTGGTTTTTTAAAAAAAGACACATTGCAAACATACAAAGAAGTATAGACCATAATGTAACAGAGACCCATGTCTACCACCTAGCTTTAACATTATTTATTTTGCTGTAATTACTTCAGATCTTTATACCATTTTATTTCTTGGGGAAAAAAAGGTATTACTTCTCTCTTGTGTAACTGACAAGAAAAAGGAAATTACAGGTATAACATAGGTACATATAATATAGTTTTGTGTGGTTTAAAATTTTACAGCAATGATACACTGAGTATAGTCTCTTCACACAATATTCTATTTGAGATTTATCATTTATTTAACTTAGTATTTCATTGAATGACTATATCACAGTTTATTTTTGCACTTCCTAAATGATGGATATTTAGGGTTTCCTGTTTTTTATTATTTTAAATAGTGATGTAATAAATATTCTTCATGTTTGTCTCCTTGTGTATTACCTGATGTGTAATTGCCGAGTTCTGGGGTATACACAACCTCAACTGTACTAGATGTTGCCACATTACTTCTCACAGTGTACATGCTTATTTACACTTTGACAGCACTGTGTGAGAGTACCTCTTTATACACATCCTCATCAAAATTGGCATTAGCAGACTTCATAATTTTTTGCCAGTTTGATGTTTGTGAAATAATATCGTTATCTTTAGTTTTAAATGTTTAATAGTTGTTGAAAATTCATATTTACCCTGGTTAAGCAGAAATCTGATATCAGGGACAGTATGTCCACTTCCTAAAAAGTGGATCAGAATGTTATATTTACTTACTGATTGCCCATTTAATGGTAATGGATTAATACTAGAACAAAATGAATTTTTATGTGAATTTTGTAGTTTGGGGAGTGGTCATATTTCTAAGACGTCTCAGTGTAAACTTAAAACCCCTGAGCTCTTTTGGATGCTGTTTACAAATTAGCAGGAACCACCAGCTGACAGTAAAAAGAAAAGCAGCCAGTGACAATCTAAAGAAATGTGTTCTGCTAAATGTGAACTGCTACTTTTTTCTTGCTATATCTAGGGATCACAAAGCTGTTGGAAGACGACCTTTTGATAAGATGGCAACACTTCTTGCATACCTGGGTCCTCCAGAGCACAAACCTGTGGCAGATACACACTGGTCCAGCCTTAACCTTACCAGTTCAAAGTTTGAGGAATTTATGACTAGGTAAAGTACCACCTTGAAATGATGATTGCTTTCTTTTTCGATGAGATGCAAGGTTTACCACCAGGCCACTTGTTAGCTATGCTTGTATATTTGATAGAGAATTCTTAGGAAGGATGTACTTAATGACCACATTGCCATGTTTTGGAATCCCACTTTTCTCTTACCCTGTGTATTGTTGAAATATGCTTTGTTTCATAGTTGATTTTCTTATAAAAATAATAGCATCTTATTGAATAGTACTTTGTCATATTGTTTTGAGGTGCTTTTGCATTTAATAGTTAAAAGGGAGGGTAGATAACATTATTTTCATATTATAATTAGCGAAAACAGAGTTCAAAGTGAATAATTAATTTGCCTAAGATTCCATACCTGATTCATAGGTCCTTTGGTTCTAAGTGCTGAACTCTTTCTACTACACTGTAACATTTTTTAGAACCCTCCTGAAAGTTAATGATACTAGCTTCTTTTAGATTGAGGCTCAGAAAATATAGTATACTTTAATATTGCTATAAAATTTCTGTAGACATTTGTTTTGAATCTCATTTAGATGGATTTAGTTTGGATCCTCATTGTTAGACATTCACCACTATGATGTTACAGTGAAGATAGTTTGCTGAATTCTTTAGTCTTTATAAAGTACCTTTCATACTACTTTACACTTAGTCACTTAGTGTTTCATAGTGAGTGTGGGTTAAGTGCTTTGTTCATGGTGTGTGCCAGAGGCAGAAAGAAAAAAGCAGAATATGACATTCTGAAGTTAATTCACATTAACGATTTGCGCATAATGTCCCGGGCATTGTAAGTGCCTGTTATTAATCATATTACATACAGGCCATAGTTTTGTACACATGACTCCCATATTTTGATACTGTTAAAAGAATGTATGAATGTATAACAATCGCCTTTCAAACTTAATTTTTATCTTTAGCTCTGTTACTTAATTTTTATCTTTAGCTCTGTTACATTTTTCTGTGTAACAAATGTTTATTCCTATGTAATTAAAGGAATATTTTCCGTACAAAATTTTCATGTTACCTAGTTGAAAATTATGCAGTCCAAAAATATAAAACTATTTTTTATTCAACATTACTAAGGATGTCGTTGCCGTTTTTCCATTTTTCAGAGAAAACCTCTTTATTAGTCCTTCTACCTAAGACCCTACCTTCCTTACAAAACAGCCTTCTGTCCTTTTGAACACTAAATGATTTAATATGTGTAAGATACTTAGAACAATGTCTGGTGTATATATAAAGTGTTTAATAAATATTAGGTGATATTTTTGTTCTAAGTTCCCACTGATGCTCTCTGAGACTCATTTTTCTTTTAAAAAAATGGAAATAGCTTTATAATGTTGTCAACCATAAAAATAAAAATTGTTAAGTTATTCAAAACATAGAAATCTAAAAAAGAAAGTAAAAAATTTTCAGTTATTTCATCCCTTAGAGATAATTCAGTTAACATTGGGCAGATAGCCTCCCAGTCATTTACCTATACACGTGTGCACCTGTTTCCCTTATCAAATGATATCTATGTTGTTTCCATTAATATTAAACAAATGCTGACCTGGTACAAGCAATATGATGAACTGAGGTAATACAACCTCTCCTCCCACCCCCAAGACACATAGAAATACTAGATAAAAGAAAATGTATTTTAAAAATAAAGTAGCACAGGGAGATCAGCTCATTGCTTTGTGACGACCTAGAGGGGTGGGATAGGGAGGGTGGGAGGGAGGCTCAAGAGGGAGGGGGATATGAGGATATATGTATATATATAGCTGATTCACTTTGTTGTACAGGAGAAACTAACACAACATTGTAAAGCAATTATACTCCAATAAAGATATTAAAAAAATTAATAAATGCATACATAGCTGGAAGAGAATTTTGGAGCAAATTACCTAGTATACAGTCAGTACAGAGAGATAAAGAAATGGAAAATATGAAAGCGTTTAAGAGATACAAGTGATAGAATGAGAAGGTCCAGCATGTCTAATAAATAGAGCTTAAAGAGAATAGTGAAGAGGTAATATATGAAAGACAACAAATGAGAATTTTCCAGGGTTGTTGAATGACATAAATCTTCAGGTTGTTAAAGACACACACTGAGTATTGAGCAGAATATATAAAAATTAAACCATGCCTTTTTTGGAAGTATATTTAAATATATATAAGAGTATAATTATAAAAGTGATATTCAGAATCAGGGAGATTAGAATGGACTTTTAATAAATTGTGTTGGTACAACTGTACCAGTAAGTAACCATCTGGAAAAAGATAACGCTATTTGTGAGGATAAATTCCCATAAAGAAGAACATGTGGGCCTTTCTCACTTATTCAGAATCAGTAAGCCAGGAAAGAAAAGGTTGATAAACTGAACTCTTAAAAAACAAACAAGTAAAAACTCAAAAATTTCTGTCTAGAAAGAAAAATGATTAAAAACAATTCTATGGTTAATATCCCTGTCCAGTAGTTTTCTTAGCATTTTCCTAAGAACCACTGTTTGTGGTTCAAAGAACAACACCTTGAATTTTTTGGTACATGTTAACCACATTGCCCTTCAGAAAGCTTTTAAAATATTTTGTCATGTTGTATATTTTATCATTGGTGCAGTTGTGGATTTTTGTAGATATTCAGTGGACAATGTAAAGCCTATGAGTTACTCTATTCTTTTTTTTCTTTCAGACATCAAGTACATGAAAAAGAAGAGTTCAAAGCTTTGAAAACTTTAAGTATTTTCTACCAAGCTGGGACTTCCAAAGCCGGGAATCCTATATTTTATTATGTTGCACGGAGGTAAGAAACACTACGTTTTATCTTACCAGAGCTTTTAAAATGATATCAAATGTAGAGAGACAGGAAGTTTGGTTTTTCCCATTTGATTTTACTAGAATTGAAGACAAGTTTTTCTGGGAGAATGTAGCTGGGTAAACAGCCGTCTTGTCCCCAAATGATGCTCAGTACATTAGAAATTGCTTTTCAGACTACCTGTTTCGTATTGGCTTCTCTTTGTTACATCAGTTTTTTTATACCACGTTACAATGAATTAATTACCAAGAGTAAAAAAATCACAATTTTTTATTTTCTGGTGTATTCTGATTAAATACTATCCACAACATGATACTCAGAAACTTTTTTTTAAACGGAAATAAAACTTTAAGAGTCTGAGAACTTTTAGTAATATGCTGTGTAATACAACATCAGGGTGATTTAACAAATAATTCAGAGACACTATGGGAAATTTCTATAAAGATATGGCACAGGTGACAGCCTGAAAAATTGATTGTATTTGTTCATGCTGTCTTTCAGTCAAGGCTAGTTCCTAGAAAACCTTTCTGGCAGTGCTCCTCCTTCACAATAGGTATAATGCTTGCATTGCTTTCCCTGCCATTGTCTTTTCTTTCTTGCCTCATTCTGCCTTCCTTTTGAGAACTTGTCTGTGACGTTAGTCAGTTTTACTTCTTCCCATTTAGTGTGACATAAACTCATGGTAATTGAACCTTAGGGACAGTGTGATATAATAGAGAGACCACTGGCTTTGGAATCTCAAGGACTATGTTTGCTCTTAGTTCTGCTGTTCCACTAGGCTCTAGGAATTAATCTTTCTGAATTACCTCAATTTAACATAAATTGAGGAATTATGTCAGTAGACTTAATGGTCATGAATGGCAAAAAATTGGCAGTGTATAGGAAATAAACGGAGGTTGAGAAGTAGTGGCAGAGGAGTGAAAAAAGGAAGGTGGGAGGTGGGAAACTCAGTTAACTGGATAATTCAGATAGCGTTAACACCAAGAAGTCCTAAGAACTGGGGTCTTAGGGAATCAAGAGGGCATAGAAACTTGCATTTATCCTTAGCCCTCCTCTTTAACAACTCTGAGTAACATCTCTTCACCTTCCCATGAAAGTCTTCTCTCTACCTTTTATCTCAGATGCTGCTTCTAAATTGCCTAAGATGATTTTAATTTTCTTTTGCATTTGAGATGAACCATATTTGTATTCCATCCCCAATCTTTAACACCACCAGTGTATTTTGATTTTCCCTATTTTGTCGAAGTAATTAAAAGTGAGACATTGGTAAGAGAGGTAGATAGACATGTGTCTTCCCCCCCTCCCCCCTTTAAATTCTTGTTAGTTTACAAGTCAGAAAGATTTCTGGAAAACCTCAAAGCTGAGTTTTTTCTTCAGGATCAGAGTGTAAGATTGTGTTCGTTCTCTGCAGTGGTCTGTACTATGCAGGCCAAAAGGAAAGTAGCATGGGCCTGATGCAGACACCCTCTGTGGTATTAAATCAGTGGGATTTCCAAGAAACCTGTACAATATGGTGACTTTGAGAGTGCTAAGGATTCCCAGCTCTGCTGCTTCTTAGATAAAAGTTAATTTTTACGAATCTGTTTCTTCATATGTTAAAGAGGGGGAGATGCTTATAAAAACTATCCTGCCTACCTCTCCCATAAAGTATTTTGTGACCTATAAAGTTCTGTACAGAGCATATTTGAGGTTTTCTTTTTTTGTTGTTTTTGTTTTGGGATATGACTTTGCTAATTTCAGACTTTCAGATGTTTCAGTTTCTTACTTAGACCTATGAGAGTGCCTCCTGGCCTTCATTGTCACCTGGTGTGAAGCCTCAGGTCCAGGACAGATGAGCACGTAATAGCTCAGAGTAGAGAAAGGCCCAGTTCCTCCACTGTATACAAAAGCAGGAGAAGGGAGTAACTCAGCCAACTTTGTCAGAGAACACTTAGATTTGACTTTTTGATATTCCTTTGTTTTTGTGGCTTAGACTACCATGTATTAGTTTATGTCTTTTGAGCTGTGGATTCCAGTCTCCTTACAGATACTCCACAGACATTTTGCACTTGAAATGTCCAAAACTTAATTCAGTGTATATTCAAATCAACTTCTTCTTCACACCACATTCTCTTTCTCAGTAGCATCACCATCCCGTCTCACTCTAGAAACCCTAATCATTTAAAATTCTTCCTTCTTTCTTTTATCCTCCTCAGTATCAGTCACCACATCTGATTTTAGTTGTGTGATCTAGGCACATCAATTAGGCGGTTTTAGTCAGGGCCCTGTTATTACAAAGAAGTCATTCTTACTTTCTCAAGAAGATAGGCCTCAGGAAAAACATGAATTAGAGCAGGGCCTGCCCAGATGTAGACAGAACTTAGATGTCTGTCAGTCCTGGCACTGGCTTGCGCTAATTCTCTCTTGGCTTCACGTTCAGCTCTACCTCATTATTTTCCTCTGTCTGTATTTCTTCAGTTTTAGCCCCAGCTAGTCGGTCCTTCATTACCTCAACATTGCACACTTCAGATTCCAGAAGGAGGACATGGTTCCGTTAGAAGTACCTGTCTGGCAAAGCCCTTAATGCTGTATGCTGGCCGGCCACTAGATTTCTGGCTGCCCCTACGTCAAGTGCGTGTTCCTAGCCTAGCAGTCATGTGATTCAGAATAACCTCCTAGTGCTGTTCCTTTATCAGGGGCTGTCCTGTGTCTTAATTTTTTTTGAATTGAGTCTTAATGGTTTAATATTACTTTTCGGTACTTTGGAAATGTCTTTTGAATTCATCCCCCCCCCACTGCCATTAGTGAGAGTCTCTTATTAGCTTTAACCTGTACTAATGCAGCATTATTCTCCTACTCCCTAAACCCCACATAACTATTTCCACGTCATCTTTTTATTTATTTATTCATTCATTCATTCATTCATTCATTCATTTATGGTTGCATTGGGTCTTCGTTGCTGCGCACGGGCTTTCTCTAGTTGCAGCAAGCGGGGGCTACTCTTCATTGCAGTGCACGGGCTTCTCACTGCAGTGGCTTCTCGTTGCAGAGCACGGGCTCTAGGTGCACAGGCTTCAGTAGTTGTGGCACGCGGGCTTCGGTAGTTGTGGCTCACGGGCTCTAGAGCCCAGGCTCAGTAGTTGTGGTACACGGGCTTAGTTGCTCCGCGCCATGTGGGATCTTCCCAGACCAGGGCTTGAACCCGTGTCCCCTGCATTGACAGGCTACTTCCACGTCATCTGAACGTTGCTTCTGGAGGCAGTTTCCAGTTCAGATCTAATCTTGTCTCTCTCCATTTGTTAAATGGAGTCCCCATATAAAGTCCAGGTTCATATAAAGTCAGGCATGCTGGGTGCTCCATAATTTTGACCTAATTTAGTTTCTAATCTTTTCCTGCTATTCCCTCCCGTACACTTTTGCTCCTAGCCTGTAATATTTAAAGTACCATAAATATAAGGACAGCTGTTGCAGCATTGTTTATAGTGGCAAAAAACTGTGTATCAAAAGGAAATTGTTGAATAAATAATGATACATCTCTATTATGGAATAATATGCAATGTGTTAAGTCTAGTTTGCTTGTTACAAGTGATAGAAATGAAATTTAAACTTGTGTAAACCAGAAAAGATATCAATTGCCACATGTACCCAAGAAGATCAAGAGATGGACTGGCTTCTTGCATGACTACATGCAGAGCTTTGAACGGTGTCATCTGGAGAACATCTGTCTTCTCTGTGTCTTGACTCTAGTTTCTTTGTGTTGATTTCATTCCCAGGCCGCTCTTCCTAAACTATAGCCAGTGATGGTTTGTGTTCTCCCAGCTTAACAACCCAGTGGAAGAACACTTCTTTCCCAGTAGTAACAGCAAAAGTACTGGTCTCATTGGCCTTGAGTCACCTGCCAGTTTCTGAGGCTTTCACTATGGCAAGGGGAATGGAATTTCTTGGTTGTCTACGCCCAAATTATGTGCCCATCCCTGGAGCTCAGTGGTGAAGCCAGCTTGAACTGCGTGAACTAAAAGGGGTGGGGGGATGGGAGCAGGGTTTCCCAAAGGGAAATTGGATTGCCGATATCAGAATGAGGAAAAATGGATTCTGAGCAGGAGAAAGTAACAGAAGTCCTCTAATGCGCCTTTAAAAGGATCCGGAAGGATGGCTCTGACATTTATCATGCAAGGTGCAGAGGAATGTGGGTGTGTATGTGCACAGGCATATGATATGTATAGACTGTGAAGTGTGTGAAAGTACACACATTAAACTGTTAACATTGCTTATCTCAGGGGAGTATGATTGGAGCAGGTAGAGGATTAATTATAGTATTTCTGTTATATATCTCTGTTGTTTGACTTGTTGCCAGGGGCACATATTATTTTTGTCAGAGTAATTAAAAATATAAAACCTGAAAGTACAATGAAGAATTTTCCTCTTAGGAATATTGTGATACCTGGCAATTGCTTTTTGGGTGTCAGTAGTAATAATGATAATAGCTAAAACTTACTGAGTGCTTTGTCTGCATCAGGCAAACTGTGCGTATTATATACTTTTTCATTTAACCCTTAAAGTAACCTGCTGAGCTATTATTATTACCAGTGACTGACTTGTGTGTAAACTGAAATTTAGAGAAATTGTTAGTCATTCAGAAATCTAGGTATCAATCAGAATGACCTGGAAAATTAAAACAAGCAAATGTATATATCCCAAGGCCCTACCTGGGCTGCCAAATCAAAATTTCAGGGTAGAGCCTAATCTGTATATCTAACAGACACCCCGAGTGATTCATTCATAGTCAGTTTATTACTGGTTTGTTTGGGAGTCTCACTGGGTCAGGTATTTAATTCATGGTGGCACAACTAGTAAGAATCAGAGCTGGGTTTCAAACCTTAACGACTGCACTATTAATAACATGGTTATTAAAAAGGTAACATGTTTATTATCACTGTTAAAATTATACACTAGGTTTTTAGGTTAAATCAGTCTTTGTAGACCAGCATGAAAATCTTACCAGTAGTTATGGGACATATTTCTGTAGGGAAGAATTCTGAATTCTAGGCATCGGATTTACAAATGACCTTTTGCAATAAAAGACGAAAGTTTACTCTAAGATAATTTTGTCATTGGAGCAGCTGCAGTCTGCATTCCAAAGGTTAGCCGAATTGAAACCTTTTTTACTGTAACAACCTATTACTATTACACATTCATGGAATATGGTGACACAGATAGATGTATTGTTTTGTACAGCAGGTGTCCCCAACCTTTTTGGCACCGGGGACGGTTTCGTGGAAGAACAATTTTCCCACAGACCCGGCGGGGTGGGGGGGAGGGGAAGGAATGGTTCAGGTGGTAATGTGAGCGATGGTTCAGGCAGTAATGCGGGTGATGGGGAGGGGCAGATGAAGCTTCCCTCGCTTGCCTTGCCCACCACTCACCTCCTGCTGTGAGGCCCAGTTCCTAACAGGCCTGGGGGTTGGGGACCCCTGTTGTAGAGCACTGTAGTTTATCCTTTTGTCTATTTAATAAAAAATAAAATAGGGCTTTCCTGGTGGCGCAGTGGTTGAGAGTCTGCCTGCCAATGCAGGGGACACGGGTTCGAACCCTGGTCTGGAAAGATCCCACATGCCACAGAGCAGCTGGGCCCGTGAGCCACAGTTACTGAGCCTGCGCGTCTGGAGCCTGTGCTCCGCAACAAGAGAGGCCGCGGTGGTGAGAGCCCCATGCACCGCGATGAAGAGTGGCCCCCGCTTGCCACAACTAGAGAAAGCCCTCGCACAGAAACGAAGACCCAACACAGCCATAAATAAATAAATAAATAAAATTTTAAAAATAAATAAATAAATAATTAATTAAAAAATAAAATAAATACAAAAACAACACATGCCACTCCTCAGTCCCCATCCCCAACCCCCTATCCTTTACACAGACACACAGACACACACACACACACACACACACACACACACACACACAGAAGCATACTTTGATTAAACGTTGCCAACATAATTTCTTCTGTTATACCTTTAATGTAAAAACCTGAGTTTCAACTCAGTTTTGCGAACATTTAAAAGGCAAACGTGGTATTTTGCCTTTTTTAGCATTAATAAGGAAGGAAACCATCATATTAAGGTAATAATTAAGCTTACACAATTAAAATTTGCAAACAATCAAATTAAACTAGGATATGATAATTTACTCAGAAGTAAGTTGAAATAAATTTGATTTTCCTAGTGTGCTTGTCATTCAGCAGATATAATGAACTGAGATAGCAATGCAAACAGTCCAAGTCCACTTCAGCCCGAGTGTACACAAAACATCAAAAATATTACGTAGAAAAGAAAGTGAGTGCTGTCCATTGCGTTCAGTGTGGTGCCACCACTTTTCGTGTTCATGGTTGTGGCTATCTTTGGGGTCACTTCTGTATTCTTAGTTGTCTTGGGATTTGAAGTTGTCTTGGGATCCAGAAATATTTGGAACTCTGGAATTATCTTGGAATTTGGGGTTGTCTCAGAATTTGGGCTGATCTGCTTAGAAGCTGTCATAGAATTTGAGGTCATCAGTGTTGGAGTTGACTGCAAAGTGTCATCAGCAGACAGGAGGAGCAGACTGAGTAATAGCTTGAACATCATTTTCCTGTTTCAAAATAATTATGGAAAATTAATCTAACACTTGGATCACAAACAAATCTAAGAACTTGCTTTTTTAAAAGTGGTGGTGAGGGGGCAGGGGGAATGAAGGAAACCTAATCTCAGCACTGGGGAAATGCCAACCTTGGTTTAACAAATTTCATGGTTTTTAAGATAAAAGGAAATTCAGAAGAGATCGATATCAACTCCTCCATTTTACAGATGGGCTCAGACAAAGGCAAAAGGATGCATATCTAAAAATGACCAGAACTAGAACTTGAGTCTGAGTCTTAGTCTAGTGTTCTTTAGTAGATGGGGACTATGACATAGGCATAGTATAGACATACACCAAAAGATTACTAGTAAACCATTTTTAAAGTAAGGCTAATTTTTTTTTAATCATGTATTCAAATCTAATGGTTTGCCGCATTTGAGATAAAGCAGCTAGCCCATGTTGAACATGGTTAACTATTCTTTTTTTTAATTTAAAGCGCAAACTTTAATTTTAGAAGTCTAATATATGCTAAAATTTACATTTGGTTCTAATGTGTAATTGAGAAAATTTCAAATTAATATTACCTTTTGACGTTTTTTCTTTGAAGATTAAAACTTCAGGCTTTCTCCAGTGTCCCGTGGGGGATCTAATTTCTCACTCACTGTGTGCTGTTTAAATAAAATTAGTAAGTCACATGTTATAAACTTGATCTGCTATTTGCTCTTTGGAAATAACCTATTGAGTGCTTTCCAAACTGGTGCAAACAGATGGACTGTGGCAGAAATCAAGGAATTCAAATAAAGTTCCTCTAAAATCTAGTGTCTTATTTAAAGAACCCTGTGAATACCACTTTGTTATTCCTCTTATCCATGTGTATATTAGTGAATGTCTTCATTGGATTAACACTAACTGGAGGAATATACTCTTTGCCTGCTGTGATTATCATGACTTAAAATCAAGTAAGTATATTAGAGATAGATTTTTTTTTCTTAAAGCATCTTGTATATATGTTTAGAGGGTAGGTAGTTTTTGGCTAGGATTATTTTGAAGTTTTCAAAATAATTCAAGAATATAGCATTCTAGGAGTTTAATTTCTAGTAGATAATTATTCTATTAGAAAAGAAGTTAAACTTTATTAACATAAAGCTAAATAAGAAAAGAATTGCATCTGAAAGTGATACTTTTCATATTGAGTTTACAAAGATTTTTTTTAGTACATTAAATCACCCACATTGAAGCACATTAAGTGAATTCTTTAAAGGAATTTCATCTTTCGGTCACTCCTTTTCCTTGATAAGTGGTATACAGGGAAGTTGGGTTGTATTGTGCTAACGTTTTCATCACATTAGCCGGCTCTTTTAAAGAATTGCAAGGCTGTGAACAATGGTGTTGACATACAAGGAAATGGCTACATAAGTGGCAGAAGCTCAAGTCAGTACATGTTTCTGACTTGTTTTACTTTGCTATGTAGGTTTCTTTTTCCTCCTGAATGAAGAGAACCAGTGCTTGCTAAATCTTATTTATATTAGGTACATATTGTATAGAACCTAACTTAACCGGAGGTTTGTGTGATCAGACCTAAGAAGTAAATATAAAAAGCCTCAGAGTAGATATTATAAATCAGAGTACTAAGATAATGCACAGATAACTTTTTATTGATGCTTCAAACACCTCAATCTCAACTTATTTAAAATTTTAAATTCAACATTTTCCCCTTCCTATTCTTATACCCAGATATGTTGGGTTGGCTAAAATGTTCGTTTGGGTTTTTTGGTAAGATCTTATGGAAAAAGCCGAACAAACTTTTTGGCCGATAACATATTTTTCTCATAATCTCTTTCTCAGGTAACTGCGTCATTACCCAGCCAAATGGCTCTCCAACCTTGAATTTCTTATTGTCTTCTTATTGATCTTAAGCTGCCCAAGCCTCTCGATGGTAATTAAGTAAAATTTAAAATTCTGAACGCTCCAGCACTTAAATGTTCCCCCGCCCCCCAAAAAATCATTTGGAATTATTTAGGCCTTTAAATACCTCCCACTTCTTTATCTTTGTGCAGCTTTCCCCATCTGCCCAAAGTATTTCTTCCTCATTCAAAATTCCATTCTTCCTTCAAGGTCTAACTCTGATGGCAGCACCTTTTATGAGAGCCTTCCTTAATTCTATACTTCAGAATCAGACATTTTAGGACTTCGTACTTCTAGAGCACTTATCAGAGTCTGTTTTTTAACTATAGATGTATCCTCAGTCTTTCTTCAGCCAGATTCTGGCTTCCTTGTGATCAGGTACTACTTCTTATTCTTTGTACCTGCTAGCACAGTGAGTACTTGTACATAATAGGGTACAACAAACACTGGAATTTACTGAAACTTCTCTTTGTTTCTTCATGTCTGAGGGCTGATACCATTAGTGATGTCTAAAATAATAAACATTTGGTCATTTACAGTTTTCCCTGCATTACAAAGTCCTATTTCTACTTTCTGGCAGCTGTTTTGAGAGGATTTCTTTATTTGTATGATGTGGATCATAATGTACATTCATATTCTTTACCTGTGTTGTATAACAAAAATTCAACCGAGTAAATTTTAAAGATCTAATTGGCTTTATTTGAACAATTCATGAATCGGACAGCATCCCATCTAACAAGTAGAGAGGAGCTCCAAAGGATTATGGAAAGGGAAAGTTTTTGGTTTTGTTTTCCACATCTTTATTGGAGTATAATTGCTTTACAATGTTGTGTTAGTTTCTGCCGTACAGCAAAGTGAATCAGCTATATGTATACATATATCCCCGTATCCCCTCCCTCTTGAGCCTCCCTCCCACCCTCCCTATCCCACCCCTCTAGGTTGTCACAAAGCATCGAGTTGATCTCCCTGTGCTATTCAGCAGCTTCCCACTAGCCATCCATTTTACATTTGGTAGTGTATATATGTCAGTGCTACTCTCTCACTTCGTCCCAGCTTCCCCTTCCCCCGCTGTGTCTGTCTATGTCTTTACTCCTGCCCTGCCACTAGGTTCATCAGTACCGTTTTTTTTAGATTTATGGAAAGTTTTTAAAGGCGAGACAAGGAAGTCATAAACAAAAGTTATTTCAGGCTTAAGTAACCTACCGTGGGGGATGGACGGGGGATGGACAGGGTCTGTCTGTGTGGCAGATTATCTCGACTTCCTTTTGGTGCTGACCAGAAAATTCCACTTTGACTGGTTAGGATTACATTCCTGGAGAAGGTTGTAACTGCAGTTAGGTTAGGTATTAAGTCTCGGTTTTAGCACAAGTGACTCCATTTTGGGCTTGTTGGTTTTTTTTTTTTTCAATAGTATGTAGTAGCAAGTGGCTTTTCAGTGTGGACATCTACGTTTCAAAAATCTTTTTGGAAGCTTCCTGAGAAAGTGGATATGCAAATGTGCAAAAACAGGCTATTGTTATGTTAGACTTAAATGTGAGTACCTTTCAGAATTGTACATAAGCAGTTTTACAGTAAAATTTCAGCCTCTTCATTGTAGGAATCTAATACAGGAAAAAGAACACATTTCTCCTTAGTGGCAAAATACATGTTCTGAGGGGAAATGTCTGTCTTTGAACAAGTTTGTCTTCCAGTATTATTACAGTATAATACCGTAAGCCTGTTATCTAATTTTGGCTTGTTATTTATTCTTGTTTTTCATTATAAATGAAAAAAAGTGATTTAATTTTAAAAAGAAGCTCTTGTGTTTCCTTCTCTTGGATAATGGTATCTCCATCCACCTTGAGTTTTAAATGGGAGGCTAAACATCAGTCTTCATTTCTACCTTCTCTTAACCACATACATCTGATTAATCACTAAGTCTTGTTGATTCTGCCTCAAAAAATTTTTTGTACTTTATCCTTACATTACAGACTCAGTTTGTAGCTTTATCAGTTGTCTAAGCTGGGGTTAGCAAACTTGTTTGTCAAAGGAGCAGTAGTAAATATTTTAGGCTTTATAAGCCACATAAAGTTTTTCTTTTTTTCTTGTTTTTGTTTTGTTTGGTTTTTGGTTTTTAACTGCTCTTTAAAAATATAAGAGCCATTTTTAGCTTGCAGGTCATACAAAAACAGGCCACAAGTAGCATGTGGGCGGGATATCACCAGTGGACCATAGTTTGCTGCACTCTGTTCTAGGCTGTTGAAATAACTTCCTATTTGGATTCTTTGTCACCGGTATGTTACCCCATCCCCTCCTTCTTCCACATTACTGCCAGAATGATCGCTCTAAAATATGACCGTGTGACTTTTAGATAAAACCTTTTATGTGCTCTATTAACTAAGTTTTTTTACTTAAGGTGTTCATATACCACCTCTGGGGTTTTTGTGTTTCTTCGTAAGATCTATCCTATTAGTTAATCAATATTTTTTTATTGACTTTTTTCTTAAAGGAAATTTTGTATTATACCATAAACAGAAAATCAGTATTGATTGCCATAACTAGAAAACCAGCAAACAAAAGATAACAGTAAAAAAGAAATACGGAATTATTAAATGACTGTTTCATATACCACCCCATCATATAGGTACCACACTTCAAAAAACCACTGACTTATAAGATGAACCTTTTTTCCTTAGCGTCATACAAGTCTCTTCATAATCTTTTACACGGTTCACAGTAGTTGCAAGATTGCTGAACTAAAGCAGGAGATTGAAAGTCATTTTGGTAAGAGGCTAGAGATGCTGGCCTTATTCTGGAAATCTCATGATGCTGTCGTCATTGATGTGGTTCCAAGTAAGCCTTGTATGCTTTCTGGGCTGTTCTCAGGAAAGTGTGTTCATGACACACTGCTGAGGGTATCTTTAAGGGCAGTTGTCAAGAAGACTCTAGGAGCTGGCAAAGCCACAAAGTCTGCCCAGAGAGCTCAGAATGCCACATGAGCATTCTGCACATTACCTCCTATATTGGTCAATAAAGTCTTAAAATAACTTTCTCAATTGGTCATTTAAGTTTAATAATAGAAGACTAGTCATCACAGTTTGTAGTAACAGCTGTAGAAAGATGTCTCGCCTTTGCTTCAGCAACACTGACCATCTCACTATTTTCCTACTCTGGCATGCCTCTGTTATTCTGCATAGGCTTACCATTGCCTTTGGGTGCCGTTAATATAGGCAAACTCCTACTTTTGATTCAAGACCCATCTCAGTAACCTGACTCTCACTCCTCTAGGCAAGTTAAGAAAAAAAAACGGCTTTATTGAGACATAATTCACATAAAGTTTACCCTTTTAAAAGTGTACAATTTAGTGGTTTTTAGTATATTCACACAGTTGGGCAATCATCACCACTACGTAATTTTAAACATTTCATCACCGCAAAAAGAAACCCCATACTCATCAGCAGTCATTCCCCATTCTTCCTCACCTCAACCCTCTTAGTCCCTGGCAACCATTGTGTGTGTGTGTGTGTGTGTGTGTGTGTGTGTGTGTGTACATACATATATACACCACATTTTCTTTTTTTCTTTTTTTGCTATTAAATATATTTTTATTTTTTTCTTCTATAATAAAACCTTTTTTTTTGAAATAACTTCAAACTTACAGAAACGTTTCAAATATATAATACGGAGAGTTCACACATACCCTTCACTCAGATTCCCATAATGTTTATAATTTTCAAAACCACAGTACAATGATCAAACCAGGAAATTAATATTAGTATGCTCCTGTCAGCTCAACTAAAGACTTCTTCAAATTTTAGTTTCCGCCTTATATCCCGTTTCAGTTCCACAATCCACTTAGGATCCCACATTACATATAGTTGCTGTGTCCTTCGTCTTCTCCAAGCTGTGACAGTTCCTGAGTCTTTCCATATCTTTCGCTACTTGGTAATTTTCATACTCATGGTCTTAAATATATTTTTTAATGCACAGATTTTTCAGCATGAAGAGCCTTCTCTGGTGGGTAACCCATCTCTTGAATCACCTTCAGTCATTAAGGAGAAATGACTGTGGCATTGTGATTTGCTGAAGCAGAGCCTCATACAAGTGTTAGGCTGTTCAGAATGCATCACTTTTATTTTTTTTTATTTATTTTTCTTAACATTTTTATTGGAGTATAATTGCTTTACAATGGTGTGTTAGTTTCTGCTTCATAACAGAGTGAATCAGTTATACATATACATATATCCCCATATCTCTTCCCTCTTGCATCTCCCTCCCTCCCACCCTCCCTATCCCACCCTTCTAGCTGGTCACAAAGCACTGAGCTAATCTCCCTGTGCTGTGCGACTGCTTCCCACTAGCTATCTGTTTTACATTTGGTAGTGTATATATGACCATATATACACTACCACTCTCTCACTTTGTCCCAGCTTACCCTTCCCCCTCCCCGTGTCCTCAAGTCCATTCTCTAGTAGGTCTGCGTCTTTATTCCCGTCTTGCCCCTAGGTTCTTCATGACCTTTTTTTTTTTAAGATTCCATATATATGTGTTAGCATACGGTATTTGTTTTTCTCCTTCTGACTTACTTCACTCTGTATGACAGACTCTAGGCCCATCCACCTCACTACAAATAACTCAATTTTGTTTCTTTTTATGGCTGAGTAATATTCCATTGTATATATGTGCCACATCTTTATCCATTCATCTATCAATGGACACTTAGGTTGCTTCCATGGCCTGGCTACTGTAAATAGAGCTGCAGTGAACATTGTGGTACATGACTCTTTTTTTTTTTTTTTTTTTTTTTAATTTTATTTATTTATTTATTTATGGCTGCGTTGGGTCTTCGCTTCTGTGCTAGGGCTTTCTCTAGTTGCGGCAAGCGGGGGCCACTCTTCATCGCGGTGCACGGGCCTCTCACTATCGCGGCCTCTCTTGTTGCGGAGCACAGGCTCTAGACGCGCAGGCTCAGCAATTGTGGCTCACTGGCATAGTTGCTCCGCGGCATGTGGGATCCTCCCAGACTAGGGCTCAAACCCGTGTCCCCTGCATTGGCAGGCAGATTCTCAACCACTGCACCACCAGGGAAGCCCCATGACTCTTTTTGAATTACGGTTTTCTCAGTGTATATGCCCAGTAGTGGGATTGCTGGGTTGTATGGTAGTTCTATTTTTAGTTTTTTAAGGAACCTCCATACTGTTCTCCATAGTGGCTGTATCAATTTACATTCCTACCAACAGTGTATGAGGGTTCCCTTTTCTCCACACCCTCTCCAACATTTATTGTTTGTAGATTTTTTTGATGGTGGCCATTCTGACCGGTGTGAGATGATATCGCGTTGTAGTTTTGATTTGCATTTCTCTAATGATTAATGATGTTGAGCATTCTTTCATGTGTTTGTTGGCAGTCTGTATATGTTCTTTGGAGAAATGTCTGTTTAGGTCTTCTGCCCATTTTTGGATTGGGTTGTTTGTTTTTTTCATATTGAGATGAATGAGCTGCTTGTAAATTTTGGAGATTAATCCTTTGTCAGTTGCTTCATTTGCAAATATTTTCTCCCATTCTGAGGGTTGTCTTTTCGTCTTGTTTATGGTTTCCTTTGCTGTGCAAAAGCTTTTAAGTTTCATTAGGTCCCATTTGTTTATTTTTGTTTTTATTTCCATTACTCTAGGAGGTGGGTCAAAAAGGATCTTGCTGTGATTTATGTCATAGAGTGTTCTGCCTATGCTTTCCTCTAAGAGTTTGATAGTGTCCGGTCTTACATTTAGGTCTCTAATCCATTTTGAGTTTATTTTTGTGTATGGTGTTAGGGAGTGTTCTAATTTCATTCTTTTACATGTACCTGTCCAGTTTTCCCAGCACCACTTATTGAAGAGGCTGTCTTTTCTCCATTGTATATTCTTGCCTCCTTTATCAAAGATAAGGTGACCATAGGTGCGTGGGTTTATCTCTGGGCTTTCTATCCTGTTCCATTGATCTATATTTCTGTTTTTGTGCCAGTACCATACTGTCTTGATTACTGTAGCTTTGTAGTATAGTCTGAAGTCCGGGAGCCTGATTCCTCCAGCTCGGTTTTTCTTTCTCAAGATTGCTTTGGCTATTCGGGGTCTTTTTACACCACATTTTCTTTATCAGTTTGCCCACTGATGGATACTTAGGTTGTTTACACATCTTGGCTATTTTAAATAACGTTGCAATAAACATGGGGATACATAGAATATTATTTTCCTGTTCATCTATTGGACTTTTAGCTCCTAGATCTTATATGTCTTCATCTGGATACACAGAGAATCTAGCAGAGCATGTGGCATTTCATAGAACACTTAATAAATGAACTTAGCTTTTAATTATTATATGTATGTAATCATTCAGTGCTAGTGTTAAGACTAATCGCCAGTTTTAATTATGGACACACATGACTGTAGTTTAAAGGAAGAAGACTTGATTTAATAACAGTGATTAGAGTTGGAGTCCTGAATTGAGCCAAAAGATTTCTCGAGTGGTTTTGTTTTCTGTTATTCTTGGTTTATAGAAGTATAGTGGCCTTGGCTGTTAGTGAAACAAGGCTTTGGTTTACTCATCAAGGGCGATTTAGTGATTTATGACTTGACAGTACTTAAAAAGAAACAGTGGCTGCAATCCGTCTATTGTTATGAAAACACAGTTGATTTTTTTGAATCAACTGTGGTTCACCTCTTTTAGTGTTAATATATAATCCTTGAAAGGAAATAATCCTGAGATATATTTATGAGGTTTGATTTTATGAAACAATAGGGAAAAATTCTAAAACAAGCATCCGAGGGTAAATACATCCAAGTGAATATTGCTCCCTTCAGAAGAGCCGCTGTTGGAGGTGATGTACTTACTTCAAAATCCTGATGCCTTTGAGCACACATTTTTAGGGAAATACATTTTTGGACGTGTTGTCGAAGTCTAAAACATGTTCTTTTTAAATGGGGTGGGAAAATCTTCATATTTGAAATTTTTTGATAAGGCAAAATGTCATTTAGTAATATATTTGTTTAAAATGAGTTTTTTCTTGTGTGACATATAAACTGGCTCTTAGTAATATTTGAAAGGAGGGGCCCCAAAGGTGTTTTCACTAATGACAGCCTCATTGGAATAAGAGTTTAAAGACTCAAACATACCTGCTTTGAAGAAAAATGTAAAGAAATTTAGATATGTGACATTTATGTTTAAAATTTAAATCAGTTTATAGTCAACTCATCATTAATATATGAAGATGTTTTACTAGTTTCAGGTGACTCCTTCATCCTTTGATTACTTTTACTATGTTTTTTTTTAATTTAATTAATTAATTAATTAATTTATTTATTTATTTATGGCTGTGTTGGGTCTTCGTTTCTTTGCGAGGGCTTTCTCTCTAGTGTGGCAAGTGGGGGCCACTCTTCATCGTGGTGCACGGGCCTCTCACTATCGCGGCCTCTCTTGTTGCGGAGCACAGGCTCCAGACGCGCCGGCTCAGCAACTGTGGCTCACGGGCCCAGTTGCTCCGCGGCATGTGGGATCCTCCCAGACCAGGGATCGAACCCGTGTCCCCTGCACTGGCAGGCAGATTCTCAACCACTGCGCCACCAGGGAAGCCCACTTTTACTATGTGTTAAAGAGACTAGCCTTTACAGTGTGTTTCTAAGTTTATATTTAATGTCCTGCAGCTTTTTTTTTTTTTTAATTTAGTTTCAGGGCAAGAGACTCATAACACTTCATCAGAGTATACTTTGTTAAGCAAAAAAGATTTCATTTACTCATTGTAGAAAAGCCATACCATGAGGAAATACTAGAGCCTGTAGATAAATGAAATTATTTTTAAACATTTATTGGCTTTCTTTATTTGTCATTGGTATGAGGAAATGCAGCTGAGTATCTGATTCCAAGTAATAGAACTGGTAAATGGATGTGGCTGTGTGCCAGTTACTCTTACACTATACGGTGTCTCAGGTGCAGTTGTGGTTACTGAGGGTTCGCTTGGCAAGGAAGGGCCTTCCAATGGTTTTTGTGGGGTATGGCATCTTTATTTTTCCCTAGTGGTGTTTTGTTCTTTTCTTTCTCAATGAAAAGCCATTAAATCTTAGTTTATTTTCTGTTGAGGCAAGCATTTGACAGGCATTTGAACTCCCTCAGCCTTCCAGAAGTGTTCACTTTGTTTTTTCGAGCTGTGACTATGGGCAACAAAATAGCACAAAGTGAAAAACTACATTTCCTGGTGTTGAGTATTTCATCAGATTTATTTGATACTTGGCCTTGAGATACCCATTTGAAATATTCAGATGTCTAATTTTTTACTGATAAATCATATTTTCCATGGAGTAAATAAATAACAAACCTTGTAAATTAGTTATTTGAAGTGTAACTAAGGAAGACAGATACATGGGGAATTATGTACCACTATGGGTTCAGTTATCTCCATTTCTGATGTTTTTAATTACCGAGAATCTCTTATACAAGACATAGGAGTAATATTTACAACCTTTATATAGCACCTACAAAGTGCTTTAATATACATGTTTTATCTATTCTTTAAAATACCCATGTGGAACACGTGTTCTTAACAAGATTTTTACCAGAGGACACATTTAATCGTTTACCCAAGATAACAACACAGGCTTTTGGTGACAGTCTTATCTCATGCTCTTTCTATTAAATCACAGTGTACTTTAAATACTCTTAGAATTGTTTTGATCAGAAAATACTGTACAGTTGTGCTGCTTTTATTGTGTGTTTGTGTGTGTATGTTTAATTTCCGTACTTAGATTTCATCAATAACTTCCAACAAATTCAGAATATCAG
This sequence comes from Balaenoptera borealis, assembly GCF_965194805.1. Taxonomy (NCBI): domain Eukaryota; kingdom Metazoa; phylum Chordata; class Mammalia; order Artiodactyla; family Balaenopteridae; genus Balaenoptera; species Balaenoptera borealis. The sequence continues at coordinate 44,105,016 of NC_138879.1, read as the reverse complement.
GCCATGGTTTATTGAAAAGATAAATGGGTGTATTGGGCATATGTCTCAACCGGTTCCTGAACGTGTTTAACAGAGTTGGGGCCATTGAACCAAAGTGACAGTTCGTAAAAAATGAGCTTCTTAAGAACCTCACTTGTATCACAGTTTTGAAAGTGTGGAGCAGACTAATCTGCTTAACACATTATTAACACATTGAGGTGGCTTTTTTTTTCTCTGTTTCCTTGATTTCCCTTGAGCAATCTACTTATACTAAATTGTTCACAGGTATCAGAATTAACCTTTCTCTGAAATTGTTCCAAAGGTAACTCCCCACTGCCCAGAACTAATTTCTTATATGACAAGTAGCAGCCTAGCCAAATCCCCTTCATTCATAACTTTTCTTTCATCTCTCTTTTCTCTGGACTATGAAGCTAAGACTTTGACCTATTGGAAGAAACTTAGGCTCTAGAATAAGAAAGACTTGGAGGTTTGACTTGGTCTGTCTTAAGTAGGTTATTGTTAGCGCACCAGTCATATCTTTGATCTGTATTAATTCATCCTTTTATTTAATAAATTCAGATCAAGCTGGCCCTTCTCCCCCCCGCCCCCCACGAAAAAAAATCTCCTAGCAGGAGGTGATAATCTACACTGAAATAAAAAGGATAAATAAAGGTTTGCCAGGGGAAGAAGGAGGAAAGGAGTGTAGTGGTGAGGACATGAAGAATCTCTGAGAGCCTGATGGCAAGAGAGAGCATGGTGAATTACAGGGGCAGAAAGATGTTTTGTTTGAACTATACAGTGTGAGGGAGCTGGAAAATTTTAAGATGATACTGTAAAGGGTGGCAAGGGCCCGATCATACAGTAAGCCATATTAAGAATTTAGATTTTATTCTGAGACATGGAAAATTATTGAAAGTTTTTTGGAGGGGTTTTTGTTGTTGTTATTGTTCATTTGCTTTGTTATTAGGAGAGAAAAGAGCTTGTTTGGTTAGATTTGTTGGAGAACAATCCTGACAGCAGTTAACCGTGTAGAGCTAATGTAAGCTAATATAGTAAGTATGTGCTTCCAAAAAATCTGATAGTGCGTCTCTGTCTCTGATCTTTATTCCATAATACCCTCCAGTTTCTTAACCACCCCTCCCTATTCACAGTTCATTTTGCATCGTCTCATTTTCTTACTCAACCTAGAGCCCTTGGACAGCTGTTTCAATAGTTCTTTTCTAAGATCTCTTGCATTTTTCAAAGACAAAGCAGGTGATAAAACACACTTGGTATACATATTAGCATTTTGGTATATTTATCTTTTTCGTTGTTTTTATACATAGTTCTATAACATACGTGTTTATATATCCTATAGTTTTTGCCTATCTTTCTAGTATATGCATTTTCCACTTTTCAAACTTAAAAAAAAACCTCTACATAAATATTTGTATTGGACACGTAATACTCTGGCCAGTGGGTCATCATTTACTTGACCAGTTTCCTAATGGTAGATATTTAGCATTCTGTTTTTCTTGCTATTAGAAAGAATGCTGGTATTTACCTAGAATTTACTAGGTTAAAGGTTAAAATATTTTAGGTTTTTGATCATTGCTGTGTTGCCCTCCCCCGTCATTGGTATATTAATTTAAAGATATGCAGATTATGACTTGTTGAATGAGGAGGCACAAGCCACCCACTCGGGGTTGGAAAGTAGCTCCCTCAATTTCCAAGGGAAGTGAAAACCCCTGGGGTCGTTTTGATTGAAGGCTCAGTTTCAGTACACTCAGAAAAAGGAAGTAAAGTCACAAGATTTATTATTTAGAGATCCCAGAAACGTCGCCGGGGGTGGGGGGGTGGGGGGGTGCACAGTGAGCTGGGGGAAGAGCAGTCCTCTGCCCCAGTTCAAGAGATACAGTACAGGGTAGGAAGCACCTCTTGTAAGTTGGTTGGGATGACAGTCACTTAACTTTTTACAGGCTCGACTCTAAGTGCTTATTTTAAAAGGTGCCCCAGGAATAGCAAAGTGGGAACTTCTGGTGGTAATCCTAATTTGAGTCCTTATCTAAATGTCCAGACTCTGGGTATGTGTAGGGTTGTCATACTGTAAAATGCTTAGGCAGCAACTCAGAATAGCTGTTTTCTCATCGCAATTGCCAATTGCTGTCCCAAAGAGTTGTACCAGTATGTGAATGTGACTATTTCCTAATGTCTTCCCCAGCATTGATTTTTTTTTTTTTTTTACTTTAAAAAAAATTGCTTGCTGGGGCTTCCCTGGTGGCGCAGTGGTTGAGAATCTGCCTGCCAATGCAGGGCACACGGGTTCGAGCCCTGGTCTGGGAAGATCCCACATGCCACGGAGCAACTAGGCCCGTGAGCCACAATTACTGAGCCTGCGCGTCTGGAGCCTGTGCTCCGCAACAAGAGAGGCCGCGACAGTGAGAGGCCCGCGCACCGTGATGAAGAGTGGCCCCCACTTGCCACAACTGGAGAAAGCCCTCGCACAGAAACGAAGACCCAACACAGCCATAAATAAATAAATAAAATTAAACTTAAAAAAAAAAAAAAATTCCATAGATTCAAGGAATCTTCCCCTTCCCCCAGAAAAAAATCTTAGGACAAATGAAAAGAAACACACATGTACACGTAGAAGATTATTAAAAAAAAAAAAAAAAAATTGCTTGCTGTTTTAGTAATAAGCGTGGTATCACATTTTATTTTTATTTCTCAGTTATTATGTGGTTTGCCATATTCCCATATACTTATCAATCCCCATGCTTCCTATCTTTTAAACATTCTGTTTGTGTCCTTTACCCACTTGTCCATTGGGAAATCTAAATATTTTTCTTATCAATTTTATGAGCATTTGATTAACAATCTCCTTTACATTTTTCTCTTTGAGTATTTTTATCAGGCTCATTGTTTGCAGCATAAGAAGTTTGGGATTTTTTTTTTTTAATTTATTTTATTATGGCTGTGTTGGGCCTTCGTTTCTGTGCGAGGGCTTTCTCTAGTTGCGGCAAGCGGGGGCCACTCTTCATCGCGGTGCGCGGGCCTCTCATTACCACGGCCTCTCTTGTTGCAGAGCACAGGCTCCAGACGCACAGGCTCAGTAACTGTGGCTCACGGGCCTAGTTGCTCCGCGGCATGTGGGATCTTCCCAGACCAGGGCTCGAACCCGTATCCCCTGCATTGGCAGGCAGATTCTCAACCGCTGCGCCACCAGGGAAGCCCAAGAAGTTTGGGATTTTGTATGACAAACCTATTGATGATTTCTTTGTGATTTCTTTTTCTTTTTATAATTAAAAATAGCCTTCCACCCAGAGATTTATATTCTTTTTTATTCTTCTGCTGGTTTTAAGACTTCCTTTTTTATATTATCTTTTTTAGTTCACTATGTAGGTGTATCACATGAAGTAAGTGTTAAATTGGACTGTTTTCAAATTTTCCCAGCATTGTTTTTTGAATCTTTCCCTTCCCCTTTGATTTTTTATTTTTTTCCTTCTAAAGTTAACAGTGTCTGAGAACGCACTACATGGTAGGTACTGTTCTAAGCACTTTATACGTATTAACTCATGTTTTTTTTAACATCTTTATTGGAGTATAATTGCTTTGCAGTGGTGTGTTAGTTTCTGCTTTATAACAAAGTGAATCAGCTATACATATACATATATCCCCATATCCCCTCCCTCTTGCGTCTCTCTCCCACCCTCCCTATCCCACCCCCCTAGGTGGTCACAAAGCACCAAGCTGATCTCCCTGTGCTATGCAGCTGCTTCCCGCTAGCTGTTTTACATTTCGTAGTATATATATGTCAATGCCCCTCTCTCACTTCGTCCCAGCTTAACCTTCCCCCTCCCCGTGTCCTCAAGTCCATTCTCTACATCTGCGTCTTTATTCCTGACCTGCCCCTAGGTTCTTCAGAACCTTTTTTTTTTTTTTTAGATTCCATATATATGTGTGTATTAACTCATTTTTTCCTCACAACTACCCTGTGAGGAAATGGAGGCACAGAGAACTTCATATGTGTCCTGTGCTCTAATTGTGCTATCATTTCTATATTGTAGTTATCTTCCTTTCTATTTATATGCCACTACCATTCTGTCTTAATTATTATAGCTGATGAAGAAAGGCTAAGATACTTCTTCTGTTTCCTCCTTTTTCTATTCTTGCCTGTGTATTTTTCCAGATGGACTTAAGTGTTTTATTCTAACAAGAATCTCATTGGAATGTTTGTCAGAGTTGGCTTAATCCATAGATTATCTGGAATTAATCACATCTTTACAATATCAGTCAAGGTGTGTCTCCTGTGCTTAGCCTTTGTGCCTTTGGACATTCCAGATGCTGAAAAAATACTTACTGAGTGAAAGAATAAATGAATGGGGAGACCTTTGTTTATCGTCTCCATCAAGTCTTGGTTTATACTTCTCATTAACGGTTTTTAACTTTTCCCCATTTGGTCCTGCACATTTCATGTGAATGTTATTTCTTGGCATTATATATTTTGGTTTGTTGTTGCTGTCATGAATAGTATCCTTTTCCTGTAATCTTCTAATTATTTGTTGCCAGAATGTGAGAAAACCATTAATGTTTGCATATTTATTTTGCTGTTATTTATTTAAAGTTGTTCTTCTGGAGGCATTCCTGAGGAATCCTTTGGATAGATAATTATTTCACCTGTTAATAATAACCATTTTGGGTTTTTCCTATAATTTTATTTATATCTGTTGTCTTTTATTCTGGAATAATGTTTAAAAGATTGATGGTAATGGGCATTGTTGTTTTGATTCTGGTTTTAATAGAAATATAATTTTTCACTGTTAAGCATGACATTTGCAGTACATGGTATCATTCCTTATCTAGTTCTTACAATATATTTCATAAGGAATAATCTTATAAAGGTTTTAAACCGACTTTTGTGTGACATTTTTGGTGTAAAGGAATTTGCTGTTGCTTCAGAACATTGTTATGGAAGATTATTGAATAGCACATATTTGTCATCTTTTAAGTTAGGCATAGAAGACATTTTCTCATCCTGCTGTGATAAGAGAATGTTTCTCTGACTTTCTTCTGGGTCCCCGTCTCACTAACATCTGAACCTGAATCCTGGAGGGTGAAGGATCAGGGACTGAAGCAAAAAATATACTATTTCATTTTCTTGCTCTTAGAGTGTGGCACTTGGGTGTTTACGTATGTGGGAATTTCTCAAAGCACTGGGTTTGGACATACACGTATAATAATACTAACAGCAAAATTACTGCGTGTAGAATGTGGGGAGCCAAGACACTGTGATAAGACTGTATATGAATTATGCCATTTATTCCTCAGGAAAAAATACCCACTATGAATAATTTCTGCCAGCCCATATGACTTAGGGCATTGGTAACTTGCCCAGGGTTGTACAGTTGAGAAGCGGCAGAGACAGGATTTAGGCCTAGAACATTTGACACCAGAGCACAATACCCTTCACCACTATTTTATCCCTTATTGCATTTGCTTTTGTGTTTGTGCTCTTATTTTAATTCTCTTGACTGGGGAAAAACAAAAGTTACTTGTAAAATGAAATCAAACCTTAGGTATGGATGGATGGATATATAACTTATGAGCTTGAGAGATAGACACTGAGGATAATGCATTTTGAAATGTTTATGGAGCCCAGTAATACGGTAGTTCTTGTTTGAGTGGCAAATACTGCTCCCTCCTCCATCGGTAATGATAAGAACACAATTTCCTTAGAAGGAAGTATGTAATTACTGTAAGGCTAGATAATACTTCTTTCTGAGGACTTGGGTCTGTGTGGTTGACATATGTTGTACGTGTAAATTTACTGCATTTTTTTCTCTGCATTTTGCAGACACATCATTAAGATTGGCATAATTTATAGGTGCTGCTAATGCTATAAAGCGCAATTTCACTTTTTGGTCACTTTTCCTCATAGGATTTCTAAGACAGCACTGAATTTTTGGCACCCTCAGAGTGAAAGACAGTTACCTTTAAGAAACCTACTTTCTGTGCAATTCAGTGTGTGTGGTTTTTGAAAACAAGATGCAAGTATGTCGTAGATTAGGAAATATCTAAGCAATTAGCCTGTACCATTGATGGTGAAGATACTAGATTGTTGATTGGGAGGGAGGAGAAACAGCTTGCCCATTTTCAAATCATTTAGCGACTATTTCAAATAATTTCTTTTCTTCATGGTGAGATTCCCTCCTGACAATAGTGAGCCAGTTAGGTTTGCCAGGGCAGAAAAATGTTCAAGAGTCACTGTACTAAGTCAGTATAGGAGAGGAACTGCTTCATTGAACCTTAAAAGTAATTTTTCCATAAGCCTGCCCCTTAAAAAGAAAGAAAGAAAGAAAAAAGAAAGAGCACATTAGAAGGTTGTTACTTTTCTCTTTCTCTGAGTAGAAATGCTTCCAAATGTGGAAAGAAATCTTAGTTTTAAAAGTCCTTAGGAAGGAGCCCCAAAATTTCTATCTGTAGTCTTTTACCAACTCTAAGAATGCTTGAAATAGATTCTTCCTTATGTCTCACAAATTAAATTCCTCATTTGTGGCTCACCCATTTCAGTTATGCTGTCTTGCATTTTAATCTAGCCGTGTTTCTGGGTCTCTTTTTCTGACTCTTGGCTATTACTTATGTTTTTCTCTGATTCAAAAGATGGCTTACTTGTATATTTGTAGAAAATTCTCAATTTTCTTCTAGTTGAAGTCCCAGTGCAGTTTGGAGTGTCAAGATCTGTCCCATGCCCAGCTGTAGGCCTATTGTCTGTTTTATTGGGTTCATCACCTGGTCGTAGCACCAAATGAATCCCAGCCTTCTTTCCCTTTCTCCTTTCCTTTTCCTTCCCTTCCTTACTATTGCCCATGTTTGTTAGACCCCCATGATTTTATCCTGAAACTAATCTTATTTTTAACTTAGGTAAGTCAGATTCTAACTTCTGATGTGTAAAAGATAAATTTCCCTCTCCTGCACATAGAAGGCTTTTAATTTTTTAAATATTTTAATTTTCCATTAATGAACAGTCTGTTAAATATGCACTAAAACTGTTCCTTTACATGTCTTTAAGCTTGAAATTTTTATTACATTTTTAATACTTCCCTTAAATACAAAAAACGCCATTAAACTTTACTTATTAAAATGCAAAGCCTAGTGTCTTCTAGCTTTTTGAAGAGCTTTTGTCCATTATATAATCTGTAAAGTAGCCAAGAGTTCCTCAGAAGCAGGACATCATTTAGATTTAAAACAATCATGGCTTGTGTGCAAAATAATGATGTGACATAACCATTCATGGGGAGGCAGCCACAGTTTTACTCTACGTAGTGACAGAACTCTTGGATACCTCCAATATTACATTTACCATAAAGACTTGACCAGGGTACCCTAGAACAAAAAAAAGGTTAAGTCATTTTGATTCTACCAAGTAGATTAAGTTGGTATGACTAGAAAGCCAAATGACACAGTTATGAGCATAGACCTTTTATTTTTTCCCAGATGTTTGACAGTGTAAACATACATAAAATACATATTAAAGTTGAGATGCTTTATATTTTGTGCAGTAAATTGAAGCCTTAAAAAGAAAACATTTCATTTAAAAAAAAGAAACTCATTAGTTTTACTTCATTAAGACAGTAAAATAGCAGCAAGTACCAAGACATTGTGCACTTCTTTATTTAAGACGAGTTGCTTCATTTACATCAGAGTCAGAAATGTAAGACTGGCTTTCTTGAATACTTAATATAGCTTGAGTCACTGGTTAGATAGGGGCATATTTTCCCAACTATACATCAGGGAGGAGTGCTTTCATTAATTTCAGAAAATGCAGACCCTTAGCCAGCCAGCATGACCACAGCATTGAGCATTAAGAGAAACGAAGCATTTACTTTCCAAGCACTTGCCACAGAAGAAGGTAAGCGAGTCTTTACATTTGTGGTTGTCTCTTCCCTCCGTAAGTTAAGGGTTGTGCTTTGTTGAGGCATTTCAGAGAAATTATTTGGCATGCCACTAGTAATACTTAGGGTCATGGGTGTTGGGGATGATTTTGTTGAGCTAGTGAGGCTTGTGTTTGTAACCATTCCATCTTGGAGGTGAATAGTTAGAGTTGCAGCTGCTGCTTCATGTGAATTGATCGTTTCTGTGGATGTATCTTCTGGATAGGGCACAAAAGCCTTGTCAGTGCTAGTAAAGGTGGTGTCTTTGCTTAGAGTGGCACCAAACGTTGTTTCCTTTGTTCGATATTGTTTAGGTATTTTGGTCACTTTGGATTGAGTTACCATACTCAGAGAGTTAATGGTGTCCACTGTCTGCATCCCACTTACAGTGAACAAGCTTGAGGTAAATCCAGAAGGTGTGGGGTATATGTTATGTTCCTTCAAAGGTGATATTTGGCTAGAACAGGGAGTCCCTGTTACATGGGCTTTTGTTTCCATCATCCACTTAAGTAAGTAAGTAATGTTTTGTTTATGGTCACATGACCACCTGTTATTGTAAAGGGTTATCTCTTGCAACTGGAAGAGTTGGTCAAAAGCTTGATCTGGAATGAATGTGAACTTATTGTTGTGCAGGTAAAGATGTGTGAGATTTGTCAGGTTTATTAATGTTCCTGGAAGGATTTGTGTCAAGGAATTGTTAGACAGGTCCACAATATGTAGTTTGGAGGGCATGTTGGTTGGAACTGTCCAGAGTTTGTTACTACTGAGGTTGAGAACCTCAAGACTTCTTAGTGTATTTTTAATGAGGACAACCTTTTCCAGCATATTCTTAGAAACATCCAGATATTTAAGGTTCCACTGATAAGCAGTATCAGATTTTTCAAGCAGTTTAATGTTGTTGTTAGCAGCAGACATGTTCCAGAGGGACCGAGGTAACTGAGCAGGCAAGCTTTCAAGCCTGTTGTTTGAAATGTCCAGGGTCCTCAGATTGGTGTACTGGGTTAACTGGTTATGCAGATCAGTAAAGTGGTTATAAGACAGATTTAAATGGATAATATTCTCTTGCAGTCCAGATGGTAATGTAGTCAAGTTTCTGCCTGAACAGTCCACATGCCTGTGCCTCTCGGTGCATATACATTGGAGAGGGCAAATGCATAAAATACCAGGTGTGAGAAACAGAAGGATGAACAGGCTGGGAGACATTTTCAATATCTGATATTCCATCAAAGCCTGGAAACAAACAGATACACCCTTCTTTTAATATGCAAATACAATTAGGCATCTGCATGGGTCAGTTAGCATTAGGCAAAATTTTCAATAAACCTCATTGTTGTTGAGTTCTTTTATAATTGTTCCAGTGATTAAACTAACAAAGCTCCCCTTCATTTATAGTCCAAATGCTTAATCCTTCAATTGGGGCTATGTGATAGAGAGAGACTCTCTCCCCCTACTGTCTTCTGCATTTTCTCATTTATTTTCTCCCTTCTTAGTCTTTCTTATTTATCTTCCCAGAATGTTGATATTATAAAATGGCATTCTCTGCAAATAAAGAGTCGGAATCTTAAGCTATTACTATTTTTGATAATATTCTTCCTTACTCAGATGGGAAAAAATGGCTGTCGTGTCTGTTTTGGTTGTTTTTTTTGTTTTTTTTTTTTGGTTTTTGGTTTTTTGTTTTTTTCAGATCTCTGCAGTAATAAAATAGTCAATGTGTATGTAGGATGAGATTTTATTTAGATATTAAAACAATACTTTGAAATGCATCTTTGTCTTTTCAGGATAAATATATCCTTGCAAAACATTTTAAGGCACTTGAAAAATCTGACCAACACCATACCTTTAAATCTCACATTTTATAAAGTGATTTCTTTTCTGTATATTTCAGTGCCGATTCTAAAGGAAAACAATGTGTATATTTACAAAGTGAATGAATATTAGAAAGAAATCCCTCAACTGACACTGCAGCAAATTTCTGGTGCATGCACTTGCTATTGAATATATATTCAATCCTAACGGTGACTTTCTCTTAAGACAAGGAAAAAGAAAAAAATTCCGAAGTCGATTTTTTACTGATTTAAATAACAGCTTACCATAGTGTTGTCTTCTACATCAGCATCTCATTTTCTCCGGGAAACTTAAGCTTAAAGGTCGCCTTGTTCTGGAAAGTAGGAACCGCTTCTGGCTGTGGGCTGTGCTTGCCTGCTCAGCTGCATTGTGTTGCTGTGAGCTGAAGCTCTGCAACCACCTGATCAGTACCACATAGGAGGACTGCAGAGCTGTCATTGGTGCTGACTCAAATTTATTGCAAGAGGTGCACACGCAACAGAATGGACCAAAAGAAATTTTTTTTTAATTTAGTGTTGAGTGTACCCATATATCTCAGATTTGCTGTAGGATGGAAAACCTCGTGCACATTAGACCTGGCCTTTACTCATTTCTGTGTATTTGAGCTTAGGCTCCACATTTTAACATTCACCTCGTGAAGAATTTGTGGTTCTTTTTAATGCGCCTACTCTTCATTCATTTTATACATTGAAAAATGTTGAAAATGAATTTGAGCTTCCTTGTGGATGGTTTTCTAAGATATTAGTTTAACTATTTTTAACTCTGCCTTTTTATCTTTTCTAAAATGGTACAATTGTCTTATCACTTTTTAAAATAACATATTACAATCTGTTTGATTTTTTTATGTACCCCCCCCCCAGCCAAATATGGTGATTATTATATACAGTCAGGTTTTCACATTTATCAACCACCTAACTGTTCATCTTTTGGAGAAGTACAAAAGTACTTAAATATGATTATTTTGTTTTTATCTTTCTGATACAAGGATTGTTTGACCTAGGCTATGCACAAACGAGGCTACATTTTTTAATGAGCATCTAATTCTTTCAATTATCAGTTCATGTAGTAAAGTAAATGTGTTTTATTTTATGTCTTTTGGGTTAAGGATTTTTTTCTTCATGAAATTACTTTGGTCAGTCGATATGAATATTGTTGTCTCCAGAGACATCTTTGGTACTATATGAATGGCCATTTATTTGATTTTATGTTTTAAGAATAATAGCATAAATTTTAGTTGATTTCTTCAGAATGTTTCACATTTTATCTTACTGAGAAAATAATTTACATTGTTTTTAAATTACATGAAATAATGTAAAAGGGAAAACTTTCATGAGGGGCTTTATAAAATACGACCAGATTTATGACAGCTTCTGCTCCACTCTTTAGTGGACTGATAGTGTAAATAATCTGCTAAAACTTGAATCTAATTTCTAGAATAGCCAGTTTACCTTAGAAAAGAAAACAAAGTCATGACATTTTCTTTACCAAATTGTTACCATTTAAAAACCAGCAATTATTAGCACATTACATGTAAGGAAAATCTCTTTATGCCTATTTACTAAATCCTTTGTTTTTCTCTAAATTACATTTGCCATTTTTTAACCCCAGAGTTTACCCTAAATAGAATTTATTGTATTAAAAATTGAAATTTATTTTCTTAGAAAAGAAACTATACTCTAGGAGTCATCTTTTGTATGAGATTAATGTTCCTCAAAAAGTACCTACATTTTAAAAGTCTGAAGTGTTAGAAATTTACTATTGATTAGATACTTTATTCCCACTTTACTTTGAGGGTTCAGCCTTGGACTCTTAATAAGATTCTTTCTATGGATTTCAGAAACCAGTCATCAGTCTTAGTGCTTAAAAATAATGCGTTAAAAATACAACATTCAGCAATATTGTTGTGGAAATAAGGAATGATTGTTTTGACATTTAGGTTTCTTCCATTTCAGCTTCTGTGTATGTTAAACTTCAAGGGATGTGACTGAGGGTCAGTTTACCAAACACTTAAATCTCTCCTTTTAATTTTAGGAAGTCTCATTACATCCATGTGGATGTAGAGTTCTCCAGTTCCATTATACTTATTGGTGTTTTTGTTTGAAAGAAAGAACATGCTATTTCATTATGGATCATATGAATTAGGGTTTAGGCTGTATCGAGATCAGATTTTGCAGCATATAATAGAAAATTCCAATATAATAGTAGTGGCAACGTTTCTTATTTCAAGTTTGGGGACATACCAAATTGCTTCTGTTATTCAAAGACTATTGTAAAATTCTCAAAAAGAAAAAGAGGGTGGAAGTATTGCCTACAGCCATACAGCCCTGAATGTGCCAGATACTCGTCTAATCTCAGAAGCTAAGCGGGGTCAGGCCTGGTTAGTACTTGGATGGGAGAAAAAGGGGGGAGTTCATTTTAGTGTGCTTGAATCGTAACCATCTGTCCGTATGATTTTAGAAGTTCTCATGAAATAAAACAATAGTATATTACATTACTCCAAAAAAAGAATAATTTTTTGTAGGCTTAAGTGTTTGTTACAACTTATTTTAGATGTTATTCAGACGCATTACATTTTAGATAAGTCAAATATTCTAGACTAAGCAGTAAATTAACTTACATATTCTTTTGTGAAGCACACCGTTCTAGGATGCATTACCCCAACATTGTGAAAGGTATAACAAATTACCTGCCAGGGCACAACTATCCCATATTAAATCAACAGTTTGGAAACCCAATCAGTTTATCTTTGTTACTTAAGTTGATAACATTTGTTGTGCTTATTTGAGAGTAAAAGTATTATATTCTCTATTTTTGGTAACATAGTTGGCTATTCAGACTGAACTTACTGCTGAAAACAGCTAAGAGTACTGAATAAAGTATTTTAAAAGCATGGAAGAACTGACAAGATAGAAATTATCAGGTCAAAATTCAAGTGAATCAATCCTTTCTCCTACCTCACCACCCTTTTTCCCCCGTGTCACGGGCTTGTTGCCAAAACTCAGTCACTTGTTCCCTAGAATGTCCCTCATCTGGATTTATCTGTTTGCTTCCTTGTGAAGATTTAATTTGTTCCTCTATCCCCCATATTTCCTATAGATGGTTTCTAACAGCATTAACATAATTGCTTATTTGTATCATCCTATAATAGTTTCAAAATAATACTAGTATTGCTACAGATACTTAGATTACAGACTACTGAATAAAGTTTAAGACTCTTTGCAGCCTTATTTATTCTTAGAATACATTTCACTAAGGATGTATAATCAATTCTGTGTCCTAATGCACCTTGAAATAATTGTTTTCTCTATATTTTTATATCACCAACTTTACATAAATTTAGCTTCATTTGTTTCAGTTACTTATCAGTTTTTAGGGACTGCTTTAGTCAAAACTGTATAACAAGGTATATTCAGGGAAATCTTGCTTCTCTATCCCCTCCACCCTATTCCCTTCCTCCTCTTATTGGTGACTATTTTTATTAGCTTTTGGTTGTATCTTAACAGTGTTTCTTTTTGAAAAAGAACAAAAATATGTATGTATGTATCATATGTTCTTATCCCCGCCCCTCCTCATATAAAAGGTTGCATACTAAGTAGACTGCTACACATCTTCTTTTTTTCTTAATAATATATCTTGAAGATCACTCCATGCCAGCATATAGGGATCTTTCACACTTATTTCATGATGCATAGTACTCCATTTGGGAGTGTACCATGGTTTATTAACCAGTGCCCTGTTGATGGGCATCTGGATTGTTTCCAGACTTCTGCTGTTACAGATAATGCCACAGTGAATACCCTTGCGCCTGCCTAAGTAATTTTATATTTTGTCCAATGAGTCTTTGAAAAAAATTTCTGTAAGTAGGATTGCTGAGTAAAACGGTAAGCGCGTTTGGAAATTTTCTGGATATTACCATATATTGACTATACCATTTTGCAGTTCCACCAACAGTATATCAGGGTGTCTAGTTCTGTAGAGCCTCGCCGTAGACTTTGTTGCTGAACTTTTGGATTTATTTCCATCTGATGGGTAATAGTATCTCAGTTTAATTTTAAATGCATCTTTTTTATTATAAGAAAAGTTGTATATCTTTATATATGTTTTTAAGGATCATTTAAATTTTTCTTCTGTGATTGTCTTTTATATGTTTTGCATGTTTTTTTTTCTAGTGTGTTGTGGGTATCCCCACCCCCCAATCTGTATTTAGGTTTTTTAAACTTTAGGGATATTAGCCCTTTGTCTTAACTTAAGTTGCACATTTTTTCCCCAGTTTGTCCTTTGTCTTTTGACAAAGGTATGTTTTTTCTTTTTTAATGGTGTTTGTTTGTTTTACATTTAAAAGTTTTATGTAATTGGACTTCCTTTTTTTTTTTAATTAATGCTTCTGGATTTTGAGTCTCAACTAGGAAGGTTTGTCCCACTTTCAGATTATAAAGGAATTCACTCATATTTCTTCTATTTTTTTATATAATTTTATATAATTTCATGTTTTATATTTATATCTCTGATTTATTTGGTGTTTATTCCAATGTAGTATGAAGTATGGATCCAGTTTCATCTTTTTCCAAGTACCTATCCAGTTGTCCCAATACTGATTTGAGATTCGAGTCTGTTTCTGGACTTTCCATTCTGTACCATTGATCTGTCTAATCATGTACTAATATCGCAGTGTTTTACTTGTAGGTGCCCATATATTTTGCTACTTTACTTTTTGTTCAGAACTAAGTAATAACAACAATTAGAGTCACTCTCATCTAGTTCATTGTGTTGCCCACCACCAACACCAAATGGAACACATGTGTGATAAATGTATGTTGCAATGTGTGAGGTAGGTGCTCTTTGGTCCTATGTTAGTGAAAAGAATGCTGAACCAGGAGTCAGGGAACAAACTCAGCTTTCACTACCACTTCTAAGCAAGTCACTTACTCTCTCTGGGCCTGGGCCTGTTTTCTCAGCATTTAACAAATAAAAGGAGCTGAACTAGATGGTCTTGAGGGTTGTTCTGAATCTGGTTAATGGGATCTGGTAAGAGCACCACTGGTGTGTAGTATGTAGTTCAGTCTACCTTTTATTCCCCTGTGCCTTGTCCTTTTGCCGTAGCCATGAAATAAACTTTGTCTTCTGAATCCTGCTTCTTTAGTCTTTCTGTAGGTTTTTCTTTGTTCCAGCATTTTCTTTTCTCCTGTGTTTCTTTAGCTTGCATTTCTTTCTGCTGATTAGGCAAGGATTGCCACTGTTTGGCTGCTCAGCTTCCACTGACCTCAGGGGGAAAAATTGCATTCAGTAAATAGGAATTACTTTCCCCCTGGCAGAGAATTTCCTAAAAAACAAAAAGCAGCTGCTGACAGGAGTCTGTTCTTCTGTTGTATAAAAAACAGAAGGAGAAAAGCTGCCTCTGTAGTGTTTGAAGAAATCAGACGTGACTATGACCAGGTCATCAGCTCTTGATTTGTCTATGAGGGTTGGTATTTCCCAATACTTCTCCTTCAAGAGGTCAGGAAAGAAAGTGATGAAATAGAAGAGCAAAAGTGTGGAAAGAGCCCGTTAGGTAACAATCCTATATGTAAAACAAGAAAGGTTATGATGATTTAAGGCATGTCAAAGTCTTGACCAAATATAAAAACTTTATACCTTATTTACCCTAACTAGAATACTTAAAATTCCAACGAATAAGAGGAGATTCTTAACCTCCTAATTGTTGCTAAATAAATTAACCTCAAAAATGGTAAGTTTGAAAAATACATGAAAGAACTTTTTAATGTGGAAGACAGAGGAAAACCAATGTAATATGACAATAAACATCATGCTTATTCAGGAAAAATAAGAAGTGCAAAGGAAGTGTGTCTGCAGATAAAAAGTTTTAAGAGTCAGTCAGGGACTCCTCTAAAGATTTAAAGGGAACATTGTATATAAAATGTCAGTGTCCAAAAGTCTGCTAGTTTTTATTAAGATGGAGCTTTATTGGTTTCTTGAACACCAGTGCTGCCAGTAAGTACTATATTTTATTCTGAAAAATCCCAGAACTATGAGAGGTTCTCCAAGGGTAGGTTACCACTGTGGCCTCCGTCTTTCATTCTAAGTGACTGTCCCCCGAGTTCGGGTTGGGTAAGGCAGGAGAATGTGCGCTTTTGGGCAGAGGAGCACTTCTGCAGGCACGGGCTGGCATCTCCACAAGGATCAGCCAGTGGACTCTCTCCGTCTTAACTTTGACAAAGGTTGGGCCCGCCCCTACTCTGATAACTCAGATTTATCACTTGTCAGGTAATGAATAAAAGATGAAATTCTGTGTAAGAAAGGTAGTTTAAGGGTTTTTTAAAGTTGAGAACCATCTGTATTTTGATACAATCCTTTTTTCCTGAAAAAAGTCATCTGGATTTGGAATGAAGCCATAGAGGTTTGGTTTTTTGTTTTTTGTTTTTTGTTTTTCTTTTATAAGATTTCATTTTTGGGGGGTGCTTGAGGCATATAAAGAAACTTTGAGAATTCCCTGGCAGTCCAGTGGTTAGGACTCCACACTTTCACTGCCGAGGGCCCGGGTTCAATCCCTGGTCACAGAACTAAGATCCCACAAGCTGTGCAGCACAGCCAAAAAAAAAGAAGAAGAAACTTTTTTAAGTGGCTAGTTCTAAACTTTGTGTTCCCCCAACAAGATAGGAAAATGTCTACATTTTATGGTGTGTGCTCATATTTTTTTCAGAGTAAATGTCCCCAACTCAGCCCCCCAATTTGATGCTTTAATATGTTTGTCTGACAGTTTCCAATGAGAGCTAAAAGGAAATTTATTCTCAAATAGACATGCATTTTAATCTCTCATCCCCACAAACTTGGAATATTTATTTAATACCCGAGGTATTAATTTAAAACTTACAGTTTTGTTTAAAACTTGGAGTATATATTTAAATTCTCTCACACACACTCTCCCTCAAACTTTGAAATGGAAAAATAAAATTTTATTTATTCAAGGTAAATTTATACACAGCTTTTCAGGAAAAAAATATCTATTGGGTAATAATAAGTACATGTAGATTGCTTGTTTCCAAAATGGCTAAGTTACTGATACACATACCATCCACATATGTAAAATGTACTGTACATTAAAGTTAGGGCCTATAGCCAGTAAATAGACCACTGTTATGTAATTTTTTTTAAAAGTTCCACTTATGCACATAGGCTTTGAGCAGATTTCAGGTAGTTCCCGAATAAAAATCAAAATTGGCTACCAATTGCCATTTAATGTATTTCATCACGTGAAGAAAAACAAAAGATTGGAGTCCTTTGAGAAGAAGAGAAAATCAGCTAAAAAGCAAGTAGTAGTTATAACAGTTCTGCAGGTGGGGGTGGCAGGGATTCATTGAGATTTTGATCAGAGTCAGGAGGACTAGGGAACTGCTGACACTGGATCTCCTGGTTTGTCATAAAATCTCCTAGAGGCAGGGTCAAGTTAAGTGAGTCAGGGGGAGGTGGAAATGACTGTTTGAACTCAGAATCATGATCTTCACAGACTTGATTGAGGCAGTCCAGAGATGGTGGGAGATTGGTGGAATCATTTGGAAGAGGAGATACAGTTGTCACTGTGGGTCTGTCAGATTGGTTACTCTCCTGTCCTTCCAAATCAAGAAGGGGAGGAGGTGGTGGAGGCGGATCTACATCATCTGAAGAGGAAACAGCAGTGCCAATTGTTGATCCATCAGCACTATCTTCTGATGTACCATTTGCTTGATCTTTTATTTTCTCTGTTTTGGGAGTGTTAGAATCTTCAATGTTTTCATTTGATTCAAACAACTTAATTTCTAAGTCATCTGCTAAAAGTGTGCTTTTGCTTGGTTTCCAGGCCGTAAGTGAAACAATTGATGTACGTTTTGGGAACACTTCATTTTCTCTAATGTTATCCAGACATACGTCAGGGGTTTCACCATCAGCAAATGGAGACCTACCTGCCCAATTTTGATCATTTAACACTGGTTTTCGCAAGCATTTCCACAATACAATCATGATTATAGCTACCACCATAGAAGTCAGAACTAAACCAATTAATATGACCACTATTGAATTAGAATTGGTTTTCTGTGGGCTCTTGTTTTTAGTGGTAGTTTCTAGGTTGAATCCTGGTGTACTCCTAGGTGAACTTTTGACAGTTGGTGTTGGTTGTATGGATAGATTATGAGCAGTTGGTGGTATTGATTTTCTAGAGGAGGTGTGGGTAGATGATGGTTGTTGAGTGGGAGTATAGACAGATGGTGGTGGTTGTCTGGTAGAAGAATGGGCAGATGTTGATCGTTGTCTGGCAGAGGTGAACACAGGTAGTGCTGTTCCTTGGGAGGAGGTGTTGGCCATTGGTTTTGGTTTGCTGGTGACATTATAGGCAAGTGGTTGTCCAGCAGAAGTATGTGCTGCTGGTTTCCCAGAAGACACATAGACAGCTGGTGTTGGTTGTCCAGCGGCAACTTCGGCAGTTGTTATTGGTTGTCCAGAAGAAAGGTTGTTGAATTGTGTTGGCTGACCCGAAGGATTCTCTATTGTGCTTTGAGAATTAGCCGAGACATATGGCCTTGATGATCTAAGTAAAGTAGACTGTGGTTGCTTCTCTGTTGTAGTTGCTTCTGTCTCTGAGAAAAAAATATCGTTCAGATGTCCACAAAACAAAATTATGGTGAAATATTTGGGATCCATTTCAGAATGTTTCCTCTTTACCAGTAGTTTTATAATAAAAGAAAGAAAGAAAATTAGATATCATTTACTATCTGGCATAAAGTAGGTAGGTACTTGATGAGTATTTATCTTTCCTAATTTAGACTTGATACACTATAGGCTAATGTGATCAACTCTTAAATATACTCTAATTTATCATATAACATTTGGAATTCATAGGCAGTGATCTCTCTTAATTCTTTCATAAGATCTGTACTTGGCCCTGCTTCCCCTGTAGGTTTATTACATTACAGTCCTTCGTTTCACAGTCATACATCTCAAATGCCTAGGCTCTATATGCTGGTACCATGTGTGTGCATGCTACTTTTTCCTCTGTTTACTACTAGAAATACATTGATCCTGCTGCCTCAAAGGACACCATTAACCGTCTATCACCTAATCCAGTGGTCTTTTCTTTCTCTTTTTTTCCTGTCTTGATCACATTTGACACTGTTGATTGCTCCTTCACTGCTATTCGAGTAGCTCTTTGTAGTCATCTTTCTTTCATGCTCATCTCACTAGCTCCTGTCTTTCTCTTGCATCCTAAATATGGTACTTGATAACTTGATATGTATTCTGTCCTCACTCTTAACTACTTTTCTTAATCCTGAATCTGTAAGGTTTCAGCTCTTACCTTTATGCTCTAACTCCCAAACCTGTATGTCCAGCCTAAATTTCCTTAATTCTTGTTCCATCTGTGTGACTTCTTGGTGGACATTTCCATGTATATATCTCACTATCAGCAAATTGAACGTATTAAAAACAGTATTCATCTTCATCTCGATAGTGACTCCTGTCCTAACTTCTCTATTTTTGTTAATGGTACTACCTTTGTGAGTTTCTCATGCACAGAGTCTATGGTATTAAGTAATCTTTGCAGCTGCATCAGTGTCCAGCACAGCGTCTTTATACTAGGACCTCGTATTTTTAAAGGATTCAATTCAACTCATAGTCCTAGGCTCAAAATCCTAAAGTGCTCTTCGAATCTGCTTGAGTAAGTAGTCTTGCTGCTGCTTTCACTTACTAATTGATAAACACCACCATTGTGTCAGGCCCTGTTCTGGTTTAGGAGATAGCCCCCCCCCCCAATTTTTTTTTAAGTTTCTATTGGTAGAAACAATAAATAAATAAATATAATAATCTGATAAGTTTTCTCACAAAGGTATGCAGAAGATGCACAGAGGAACTAAGCTAGCCTGGGAGGGCTTCAGGGAAGGTTTCTCAGAGAAGTAAAACTTGAACTGAATCTTGAAAGGTCTGTAAGAATTAATTAAGCAAATAAAATATTCCAGCCAGGGGAACAACATAAGGGCCTAAGAAAAGAAGGCACGTCTATAAGTTTGTGGGATGTGGCAGATGCTAAAACTTGAAGAGTTTTAAGTTCCAGTTCTACTTCTACCACCTAACTACCTATCTAACCATGAGAACTAGTCACTTAATCTCTCCTGTTCTCAAATGCCTTCTCTCTCAAGTGAGGACAGTTTTCAGCTCTGTGTGTAATATTCTTGTTTTGCACATCATTAAACATAATGGTAACTATTTGGTTATTTCTTAACATTAGGGAAAGGAACATCTCAGGGTTTTAGATCCTGGTCTATATGATTTGAAACTATAGTTTTTCTCTGATTTTTAGGCCAATCTGAGAGAGATTTGATGGTCTGTGCAAGATACAGTAATAGGAGAAGAACAACTCCCTCAAGTTTTGCAAATAGATTTTTCAGCATATTTGAGTAGTTTTCATTGCTTACTCCTCTGCCACTCGGTACACAGTAGAAGAAAAGACGTGATTTTTTTCCTATACAGTCTCTTTATTTTCTCTGTAATACTTCAAGCCTAAATTTTAAAATATTTCTCCTTTAAACCCCCTGCACACTGCTGATGAATTAGTCTTCTTACAGGCATGTATGATCAGGTTACTGTTCCCTTGCTTGAGAGTTCCCCATTGCTGTCAAGATAAAAATTCTAAACTGAATTTTCTTCCACCTGGCTTGAGTTTACCAGTCCAGATTCATATCTCATGACTGAAACTTCTCATTCCTCATCTTACATACTTCCTGAACACACACTTTTTTTTTTTTTCTTAAACAGGCACTTTTCATTATGCTATTTTTCACCCTCTGAGAGTGTGTTCTTTTTTCCAAACCCAGCCTCTTCCCCCTCTGGCTGCCTAACTGAACCTGTCCTTGTCTGTCAGACCTCAGCTTAAATTCCCTTCTTAGACCAAATTCTCTGTGACTGACCACAGCCCAAAGAGCTCAGCCATTCCCTGAATCCCCGAAGTTCTTGTTATCTTTATAGTTCCTTAGATAATTCTTCATGTATGTAGCTCACTCACGCTTCTTTTCTCTTAAATAATTGTGTTTTTTAAATTACTTCTAACATTTTCTTTTTATTATCCCCACCCCCCAAACAAGATTTTAAAGAACCGTGAAGAAGGCAGAAAGAAACAAAGAAAATTCCTTATCTAGAACATCCTATGTGTTGCACCATCTCAGGTGTTTTACATACTTCATTTCATTTAACTTTTAAATAACTCTGAGAAAGATGGAGTAATCCTTGATTTATAGATAAAGAGACAAATTCAAACGCTTTAAGCAATTTGCTGAATGTTATATCATTATTAGTGACAGATTGGGAATTTATACCCAGGACCATCTGATTCCAAAGCATATGCTCTATTCTACTACCCCCAAACTGCCTCATGTTTTTATATTTTGATTCCTTTACAGCAGAGTGCTGTATATGTTAGCAGCTCAGTAAACGCTTAACCTATATTGGGCTTCTTGGTTCTTTTCCATGTCAATTTTTCACTGTTTATTAATACTTCTACCAGAATGTAAGCAGAGAAGGTGAAATCTGAGTTATTAAATTATACTTTATATCAACTTTGCAAAAGGTTTAATAAGGAAAAAATTTGAAACTTTTGGCATAAATATGGGAATTTAAATCATCTCTAGTTGGTTATCATCCATGCAATTCCCACCTCCTATTCTTACAGATTACCCCTTCCCCCCAAAAAAGGCCTCATTGGAAAGTGTTATTCTTTAGAGTTTCACTTTAGTTTTCAAAAAATGCCATCCAAAGCAACAGAAAACATAGGCCATGAATTGTCTTTGCCAAAACATGTTTCTTCTTTTGTGACTTTTCTTAAATTTTTTAAAAAAACCCACACAGTTCCTTCTTTCAGTTAGCTGAAAAAGGTATTAGAGAAGGAAAGAACCCAAATAGGAACATAATTATAAGCCCAGTTTAGTCTGTAAGATCAATTTTGATAGGTTCATAGCCTCTTTTGTCAATAGGAACGTCGTAGACCTTCAGTGTATGAGATTTGCCACTTGTCATTTAAGGGTTACAGCAATATTAACACCAAATTCTATTTTTCACCTATCCTACTCCTTTCTCCAACTCCTCAGTTAGCTATCTAACCTCCTAGGTTCTGCTACATCAGAATACTAGAATGTCCTAGAATTCTACTACAGCAATTCAGAATAGTCCAGAAAAAAGGAACAGGATTTTAAAAAAGAATAAATAGGGGGTATAATAGTGAAGAAACTGGCTTTTTTTTCTAGTTCAGAGACAGTGAGGCCAGTTTTATTACCAATGCAGAAAGTTATTTAACATTTGTATTTTAAATATATATGTATAAGCCGTGTGTACCTGAAATACCAACATTGCTTCTGCAGGCAAAGAAGGTAGAAAGAACCATATGGGGCAGGGGAGTAAAAAGGAGGAGAAAATGTTGGCTAGGATGAAATGAAAGAGGAATATAAAGAAATACAAAATAACACAAAGGAGAAAAATAAAGCAAAACTTAGAGTAAGCAGCAAATACATGGAAAAAGGGGAAGGTAAATTGAGAAGGTATTGAAGAAAAGTTAATAAAAAAGCTGAAGAATAAATAGTGATTATGTATTTAGCAAGAAGTTAGGGTAGAAGGTTAAAGTGAACAAAACTAGACGTTGGGGGAGAAGATTGAAGTAGAAGAAAGAAGGAACCACAAAATGCTGCTCTCCGTCTTTGCAGATACAGGGAACCAGCAAAGAGGAACGATCTTCCCAAAATGGAGGACAGGACTTAAATCACCCACCTTCTCAAACTCACTTACCTTTCATTTCAGGCTCTCCTATCTGTTCTAAGTATCCTTAAGATTCCCCACCTCCCTTTTTTTCCTGGCACTACCCAGAAGCATACTTGTTAATTACTCTAAATAACCTATGCACAATCTATATAGCATTTTTCTAGAAATCCCTTAGTCTGCTGCTCTGGGAAACCCTGAATTTGTCTACCTTTACACAGCAGTATTTTGCTCATTATTTTAGGTTTGGACTTTGAGGTTTAAGTTTGTGATTTTGGTCCTTTGTTTTTCCTGAATATAGAACATTTTTTAAAAAGAAGGAAAAAATCAGCAGTTTTAACTAAGCATTTTAAAGGCAGTTATAGTGAAGTAGGAGTCCGCATATATTAGACATGTTCTCATAAATACAATGCATAAGTACATAAAGGATTTAGCATTTAAAATTGATGCTAAGTTGGACATGATAAGAGAGATGTCATTGTCTTTTAAGGGGAATCAAGGAGATTTGGATAGCATATCCTAGACAAGGCAAGTGTAGGTAGCAGTATCAAAAATATCATTTGAATTTCGGTTACTTTGATATAATATTATAATGTAATAGATTAAAATTTAGTGTATCTAAATTTTATTGTATCTCCAACTAGTAATGTTATGAAACCAGAAAAGGAAGAACACAGCAGTTCCATATCTTGAGGAAAGGCAGAAAGGGAAGTTAACTTTGAACTATGATAGGAATTATTTGATGACTATTTTTTATCAATAGTAATAGCTACCATTTACTGAGTACATGCCAGATGTTCGGCACTATCCTATTTTTTTTTTAATTTATTTATTTATTTATGGCTGTGTCGGGTCTTCGCCTCTGTGCGAGGACTTTCTCCAGTTGTGGCGAGCGGGGGCCACTCCTCATCGCGGTGCACGGGCCCCCCACCATAGCGGCCTCTCTTGTTGCGGAGCACAGGCTCCAGACGCGCAGGCTCAGCAATCGTGGCCCACGGGCCCAGTTGCTCCGCGGCATGTGGGATCTTCCCAGACCAGGGCTCGAACCCGTGTCCCCTGCATCGGCAGGCAGACTCTCCACCACTGCGCCACCAGGGAAGCCCGGCACTATCCTATTTTAATGAGCAAGGTGATGTTATCATCATCTTACCGATAAAGCTGAGGCACAGAGAAGTTGGGTGACTTGCCAAAGTGTCACAGCTCTAAACAGTGGCACTGATACAGAAACCAGTCCTGTACTAGAGCTCTTTCCTTCTGTTTACATTCGTAGTAAAATTATGAAATAGGAATGCTTTATGAGGGAAAGAGATGTGAGCTCTCTGGGAACAGATATGTAAGGAACTTTTGGAGTTAGTCTTGTATAAAAGGTTGGACAAGAACTACCGGGAAGCCATTTTAGCCCTGTGACTATGGAAACAGCTATGGGAGTTTTGAATGGTTAGCCTATAAGCTGTCATATTTGAGGTGATTTTTAAAGATTGGACATTGACAGGCATCAGATTTATATTTAACAAATTCAGACTTAATTCAGAATTCATAATTTCCTTCTGAGTAGAATTATATAGGCATTAGTTAAAAAACACAAGCACTATTAAACTCTACACTTGAGACTGACCCTTTAAAAATATATAGACAGGACTTCCCTGGTGGCGCAGTGGTTAAGAATCCGCCTGCCAATGCAGGGGACACGGGTTCGAGCCCTGGTCCAGGAAGATCCCACATGCTGCGGAGCAACTAAGCCCGTGCACCACAACTACTGAGCCTGCACTCTAGAGCCCGTGAGCCACAAATACTGAGCCCACGTGCCACAAATACTGAGCCCACATGTCATAACTACTGAAGCCCGCATGCCTAGAGCCTGTGCTCCGCAACAAGAGAAGCCACCGCGATGAGAAGTCCGAGCACTGCAACGAAGAGTAGCCCCTGCTCGCCGCAACTAGAGGAAGCCCGCGCGCAGCAACAAAGACCCAACGCAGCCAAAAATAAATAAATTAACTAATTAAATATTTTAAAAATATATGTGTATATATATAGACAAGTCTTGCCAAAAAAAAGAGATACAAATCTTTATCTTTTTAACTTCTGTAATAGTTACTTAGAAGAAATCCAAAGTGGACTTGTATGAGGGAAAGTCATAAGTATTTAATAAAATGTTGAAATAGGATATCATCACCCACTATGAATTTATCATTCTGTGATATTACAAGTCTATGTAAACTCTTTGCAGTTTTTATTTTGGAGGATATTCATTTTGTAATTGTCCAGCTTACTTACAGAATAAGCATCTTTTCTCCATATTAACAACTTTCTATTCTGTGGGTGTTTTTTCCTCTATTTTACACTGTTTACTAAAGACTCAGATAATAATACGTGACATAAATATGTAGATGATATGAGTAAATATATACACATTTTATCATAGCAGTTTTTTCTTAGCTGTAAAAATGAAGGATAATATTTTCATGTCATCATTCTTACTTAAATTTAAAATTCTATTTGTGTGAAAAAGCATATATGATAATGATAATTGAATATCTCATCTAATCACCTTTGGTTTTTTTTTTTTTTAATTAGGTGAAGGTGACCATTCTTACCATGGAAACTAAAGGGGATTAAAAAGTAAAAATTTAAATCTGTGGATTATGCTTATATACAGGAAAATTTTATAGACAGCAAATCAGAACTTTTAGCAATCGGTATTTTGGGGTTGTAAATTCAGTCATATCCCATAAATTCTAGTTTTATTCCCAACCCTTAGCGTTTTCTGTCATGGCTATAGATTTCTTTCTTTTAATTACAGAGCTAAGGTCAACAAACATAGTGAATCAATAAACTTTAAAGGGTTAATATTATAGAAACCTAGGTGAAAATTTTTCTCCAAGGCAGGCTCAACACTGAATTTTTAAAATTCCATGCAACAAAACCACAATACCTGTTATAGACATCTTTAGACTCTCAGACTTTAAGTTTAAAACAATAATGAAATTTTAGTTTTAAAAATAAATTCTATATAAAGCAAAGATCAAACCAGATTGCCTGTGTGAAAATTGTCTTACCTCAGCTGTTAACTTCTTTTGCAGAATGCTGAATTCTTGTTCTAACTGGACATTTTGGTCATTTGGCTAAGAAAGCAGAAGGGGTGGTTCAGTTCAGATTAAAAATGGTCCTTTAGCAAACTGAAATGGTTTCTGTAGAAAAAGAGGAAGTTTATCAATAGTTGTTTCCGGAAGTTCAGTAAGCCACAAAATGACTAAGAAATGTACTACTTTAACAGAATTTATTTTGAAACAATTTGGAGCTACATGATTTGAGTGCTTTTAATTAACATTTATAGGTAAACATTTGAGACTCTCTAGTAATGTGATTACATAGTTTAGTTATTTAAAATAGAACCTTGGAGAGAAAATTATATGTTGTAAGGAAAAACTGCCAGTCAGGTTATTACCCATAGTGAGATTTCTTTTCCTAACAAGTGAATGATGTGTCCTGTTTCCTTGTATGACCTTAGGCAAGTCGCTGCACTTCTGAGTCGCCATTTCCTCCTCCGGAGGAATATTTCTATTATTGAGTTTTGTGAGGATTAAGTAAGATAACATAACATGTGTAAATGCCTTACACACAGTAGATAGCCAGTAAATGTTAATGTTATTTCCTCATACATAATTTAGGCTAAGCCCAGGTAAAAGTGTGATTAATTTTTGACCAAATACTTTCCTAAATGATTTTTGAGTTCAAGTCCACAACTCTTTCGTTACCCACAAAGTAAGTGTCGGTGCAAAGTAAAATAAATTGGGAATCATTTTTTTAAATAAGTTAACTAATAAGCAAAGTATGTTGAGAAGAGTATGAGTCAGTCTGAATACAGATTTCTTTGGGCATGTCACCTTCTAGCCTCTTTCCTCATCTGAAAAATGGAGATCATAATTCTAAATTTATAAATGTATTATGGGATTAGATAAATGTAAAGTGCCTAGCATAGCACCTATTACAGTAGATACAGTAAGCATTAAACCATGCCCCGCTTTCCCCTGGTCACTGCAGAGGAACACAGATGGTTAAGACCTAGTTCTTAATGTCAAGGCACTTATAACTTGGAAAAAGAATAGTTTTTTTTTTTTAATATGCTATAAACTTATTTTATGTAATATAATTTGCTATATATATAGTATACAATATGCTATAAGCTTTTAAAATATGCTATAAACTTTTGTTTCACTATTTTTAAATCCCTGAATTAATAAGCATGTGGACCATAGCACCCCAAGGGTAGAAAACAAAAGTGTCTTAGTTCAGAAATAACTTTTAAAATTTGAATTCAAAACATATCTTAACCTATCATCTTTAAACACTGGTCAAGTTGGGAAAGGAGCCACTTTTCATGAGCTACCATTGGATGCTGTCAATCTGAGGATGTGTGTTTAATAGCCAAGATAGTGAGTGATGAATTTTAAATATTCCTGCAGTAGGAGTTTTCTGATTTGTGAGAAAATGTATGTTGAATAGGAAAGTAGTTGCCTAGTTAATTTCTTCTTTTTAAAAGGACACTAATTTGTTTCAGTTTACTGACAAGTCCTTATATATGACACTTGATTCAAGGACTGCTTTGTGTTGTCACTGTTTGTTCTAGTATACAATCTCAGATTTTTTATTTGCACAGAATGGGAGCTCTGCCCAGCCAGTGTCCTTTCAAGTCTGATCCTTTTTACCCCTCAAAAAATAACCTGATGTACCACAATCAGCATGAGTATTCTCTTGCTTTCCTTTTTCCTTTGTTGATGTTTACCTTTTTCTGAAATAATGTGATTATGATTTGTCATTTAGGAAATGGATTTTTTATAAATTGGTAATAAATTGATAATAAAATTGATGCTTTTTTTTCCCCCTCTCATTTTAAGAGGTAACCTTAAAGAAAATGTAACCTAGATCTTTGGAGCCATGGAAATTTTAAGAATTGAATTTGATGACCAAAGCAGTATGACCTAGGGAATTATGCAAAAATTATCAATGCCTGGAGCTCGAGCTCACCCCATTCTAATTAAATCAGAAGGAAAGGGTGTGACTTAGGCATTGGTGAGTTAAACTCTTCAGGTGATTCTGATTTGCAGTCGGGATGAGAATCACTAACCTAGAAGGGAGGGTAAGATGGTGGTAATACTTGGAAAAAATATATAAAATCTTTTCTTAAATGTCTAGCATATTGCCCAAAATAAATGCTCAATAAGGGATGAGATTTTTTAAATGTGGTCTGATCTTTAATTAAGTATGCCCTGTGTCAGTTTCAGTGGACATTTGGAAAGTCTCTCAAACCAATTTTTGTAATACATTGAATTGATGACGGAAGTCTTGACTTAAATGTAAGTCATTATTTTACTTGAACCCAGTTTCTTTAAAGGTTAAAGAATTACCTGAAGTATCCTGTTTTCCAAATTAGAATAAACACGCGCACACACACACACACACACACACACACACACACACACATCTTTCCTTTGCTTATGTCATATTGGGTAATAAATAAAATTGGTCATTTATTAGTCCACTTGGCATTCTCAAAGTCCAAAAATTAATCAGCCTTTGGATATTTGCTATAAATAATCCAATAAGCAATATTTATAGAGTAGAGTTATGTTACACTTAAACAGTAAGATATGCTTTACATTTACACTTAGCCTTCTGTTGTGGCTATAAATCTCATCTGTTTCAGTTGTGCTCTATTTCTTATTGATCGTGACAGTGTAGTCTCTAAAATAATAAAGTGAATGAAAATGTACATAGTCACTTTTATTCTAACAAGTCTTAATTTATTATACAAAATTTAAAGTTTTAATTAAATATTTATAGTAGAAAACCACTTTCTTATGTGTGCCATATATAAAGATGAAAACATCTAGCATAACATTAGCTGTGTTGATAGATGAGCTGGTATGGATTCTGTCACATTCAGCAAAGAAGGTACCACGTAACTGTACAGTTCAACTCTATGCATTAAGAACGTGACTTCTGTTAGATGTTAAAGCATATACTTGCCTCTAACGACACACTAAAACTCTTCAAAATTTAATAACATTCGGACAAAGATCACTTAACTACTATTGCTGAACAGGAAATATTTAATTGTCCCTTTCTACCTCTATTAGTCAGTTCCTTCAGCTTGTCTTTAAAACCTTCCTCAGATGCTTGGTTGTTTTATTTTTGCTTTTTAAAATAGTGTCAGACACAGTTTAAGTAATTAAGTAAGCAGGCATACGTCTCCCCTTCTCACCTGCTTGATTCTAAATTGCACAGCCTGCCATGTTAAATTTTAGACCATCAGAACAACACCTTGGCATTAAATATCAAACTGACTTCATTTTTACTCCAGAAACTTTCTCATTGCTACTTTGCATTTTTCTTCACTAAAGCATCCGTTAGTTGGTGAGTTTTTCAGTTCCTTCTTCATCTTTTCTTTCCCTTGTAGCTGTGAGCACTCCAGTAGATTGCATCATTAGGTTAGGCCCTGTGAGCTGTTTTGCTCTTTTCCAAGTGTCTGATTCAGCAGGCCATAGACCACTGCTTGCCAGAAAATCGCCATTGCTTCTAGGCTGACGCTTGCCTACTTGTTTTGATCGTCTGAGAGATGAGACTTTGTTTGCCAGAACCACAGTTGATAGAAATAAAATTGTACAGATAAGAAAAAGCACCACAATTATAATTAAGCAAACTAGCATAGCCATTTTGTTGTTGTTTTCCTCACAGGCACCTTTTTTGAAAATTTCACTGTGACTTTTGCTTGTGTTTTCAATGCTATGTACTGCTGGAGAATTGTTCCTGACGACGGAAGATATATAAAGCTCCAGTTCAGATTTAAGAGTTAAAGACGCGATGTGAGATGATGTTGCTATTTCAGGCATTTTTGTAGAAATAACTTTTTTATCTGCTTCAAGAGTTGTAGGGTTTGTGTTAATGTTTTCATTTTGGCTTCTGCCCGTCTTATTTTGAATATCTGGATCCAAGACAGTAGTATTATTAGCCCACAGATGGGCATAGTTTGCTTTTGTTCCAGGAGACAAAGAAAAAACTGTTGTCATCAGAAAGGCAAGATGCAGGTAATGTCCTGTGTGTTCCATGTCCGTGAGTATACTGGTAATCTGTTGGGATAGCAATAGAATTTGTTAACTTGTGAAAGAATAATGGTTCCTCGTTTTGGTAATTGTAGTTAAAAGACAGCTGATAATGTTATAAATTAGATGCAAGCTCATGCCTAACATTTGCTATCCTGTTTGAATTCCTTCTGAACTGATTTTTTTTTTTTTCCTGTTAGGCTACATATAAAGAAACAATTTAATTTCTGTTATTTGTTTAAATGCTAAAAGGTAACATTACAGATATCTACTAATCATTGTAAACTGAATACCATGGTTTTATAGTTTTCTCCCTCTTAAGCATGCTAGACTTTAGCTTTGAGTCAGATACTTCGGCTTTTACTTTTTTGATTCCTCCTTTTTTTTTTCCTGACCATTTAAGGAAACTCCTTGTAGAAATTCCCCATCCTCTAACAAATGAGTCACCATTCTTTATAGTAAAGGAGAAATGGGACATTTTGCTTCATGTATGAAAAGAAAACGCAAATGGCTTTGTGGTGATGGGAGGGGGGGCAGTTCAGGAATGGGGAAGTGTGGTAGCAACCAAAAGAAAACGGACTTCAAGTAGGAATTCAAGATGTTCTTTTTTCTTCTTGGGTGTTTATCTTGAAGCTTAGAATAAAGCTGGTACTTAGAAATACATTCCTAGTAGTTGTGAAAGCAGTTTTATTGTGGTGGGTCTCCCTTCACCTCTATATCCCCTGACTTATTGTGGCTTTCTGAAAGCAAAGGCATGCGACTTTTCTCATCCTAAACATTTGGCATTACAGAGAAAAAGAGGCAAGTTTCTTTTGAATAATCTCAAAAGTTCAACAAAAATTATTGACTTGTTTCATTATTATTTATGCTTAGAATTTTTCTGTGAATATTTTGACATAATTTTTTAAAATAAATTATACAATAAAATATTTAATAGAAATAAATACAACATCAAGATCATGGGGATTTAGACTCAAGTGGGAAGTCAAGGCAGATCATAAGAGTCTCAACCTATAAAGGAAAAGGTGGAATTTCAGTTTTGGCTCTGAGCTCTCTGGAAGCTAGTCCACGAAGGGAACAAAGTCTGATCCTGATTTTCATTATTCACTGTCAGATTGAAGATTTAAATACAACTAGCATATCTGTTCCAGGTACTGGTAAAGAAGCAGGAAAGATTTATTACCATTATTGAGCTGTCTCTCTTATAATAGTATTCCAGTCTGAGCCACTTTTGTAAGAGTATTTTATTGTTAGCATTTATACGAATAGGGAAGTAGAAGCAAAAACTAGATTATTCTCCTGAGATGTACTAAATAAAATTGCCTGTTTAAGAACTTTATTTTATATAAGTTCTTCTCAAAAAATGTACATGGGAGTTTGTTGTTGTTGTTTTTTTTTAATGCAGATTTATTCCATAGGTCTAGGAGGTACCTAAGATTTCTAACCCACACTCAGGTGACACAGATACTGCTGCTACTCATGCTTCTTCTGCTTCTTCTTCTTCTTCTTTTTTTTTAATTGAAGTATAGTTGACTTAAGAATAACAAATGTGATATATTGTTATACAAACAAAAATAGCATATAGTAAACAATGCTAACTGGAAACTAACCTCTGAAGTAATATTTTCTATTGATAATAGGGAGGGGAAAAAAACCTTTCTTATGTGTTCTAGAAGTAAGATTACTTTTTGGATTATGATCTTTAATAGACAGTTAAAGATATTGTGCACTGACTTCTATCTAATAGTGTCCAACTTCAATTTTTAAGTTGAATGACATAAATCTTTGGATACTTTATGATTCTTCCACAAAGAGAAATACTTTAAATTGGGTTAGCAAGTAATTTCCATCCTTTTAAACTAGACTGGACTTCTGCATTAGATGCTAAAATGATTTAAAGCGGGTTATTATTCTTGTCACATTAGTTCATTAACAATGTAATATGCATCATAGTATTCGTACACATTTTAACAGTGCTCACCATGGGATAGATAATAGGCCCGCTGTTGATTGTCTTCAGCCAGATGTACTGTCATCCCCAAATAAACAAACTGTTAACAAAATGAGACTTTCTCTTACCCTTACAAATGCCTAAGAATAGAGAGCTGTCTCTACATCCCAAATTTATGCAGTGGAGGCCAGGTTGTTATCAAAAGTTTTCTTTATCTCTGGTCATTTTCAATAAAATTTATAATGCCTAAGCATTAGTAATGAGAAATTTATTTTTTAAACTTATTTTAATAACAAAACTGTGCAATTCACCCTGGAGTCTAAGCTCAGATCCTTCTTAATCCTACTTTAAAGCTCTATGTTGATGGTAAATCTTTCCATTTCTTACTTAAATTTTACTTAATAGGAGAGAAAAAAACAGCATACGTTTTCCATTACTAAATCTACTTTGTTAGTAAGATACTTAAGTACTGTTTGAAAGCACTTCCTCAAACACTAATCTGTATGAAGTTATAAGTGAAAAGGCATAAGAAAAGCCACATATATGACCTACCTTACAAAATGCTTGGTCAAAATCTTATTATAACCTGATTTTAATAAGCCACTTCTTTTCTTGTCTTGAAGCACAGCTTCCAAGTAATTTAAGGCAGAATAGACTTGAAGAATCTGAGCCTAAAAGTAAATCTGCAGTAAAAAAGGATATGTACAGCTAGCTTTCCACTAACCACAGATGACACATTTCCTTTCCACTGCAACTAAAGCACATGTCACAGGGGAAAAAAAAGAAAAAAACTCCAACTTGTCTAGTTGGCCACTGGCATAACAGGAGGCTTTGTAGAACAAATCCCCGCCTCCAGGGCAGGGAGGGTTTTCTGCTTAATGCCTTTTGACCTTACATTAATTATGTATGCCTGCTATATGCTCTTGAATGATATGTTAGTATCATTAAAATGAAGAGAAAATAGCATTTTCCCTGAGATTGAGCATTAAAATCTTCTCTAAAAATTGTATTTGTATACCACAGACTGATTTGATAACATGAGTTTGAAGACCCGGGGTATTGGTCAGATAATAGAAACAGTAATGTATATAACAAACTTCTCAAAGTGTGGAACTGCAACAATAATTTGGAGAGAATATCTGATACACTTAGATTATAAGGGACAGAAAATGCTTTTGTGTGGTTTAGTGTATACACACACACACACACACACACACACACACACACACACACTACCCTAGAATGTCCTGTCATCACTTCATATTCAGTCTAAAATGGATTTCATTTTTCCCCCTAAGTGGCTGCCCCTCATGATCTCTGTTTTTGTTCATGGTAACAACATTCTTTGTAATGACAGAGCCTTGGTATACAGCAAGTCCTTTTAATTCAAGGCCTTTCTTTCAGCCCTGATCAGACCTTGGATCATGTCGGTCCTTTCTTCATATTTTTGAGTCAATTTCTTCTTTCACTGTCACTTATTTTCACCGTTACCCTAGTATTTTAGATGCTTATTAAACCATACCTAGACTACTACAACATCTTTTTTACTAGCCCCGACTCCTTCATATATGTTGTATATATCACTTCCTGTGATCATAACACCCCTTTCTTTTAAAAAGTGTGGTTGAATAACTCCCTAACACCTACAGCAGCAATTCAGAAATGTTTGTGCACATAACTATCAGATGAGAAGGTTGTTTAAAAACAGTGAAAATTTCCAGGCTCCACTGCATAGATTCGTATGTAGTAGGTCTGGGCTGGGACAGGAAACCACACTTTTATCAAGCACCACAGTTGATTCTGATGCTGGTGCTGCACAGAACATCCTCTGAGAAATGCCAGGCTCCTAGGAGAAAACCTGAGCCCCTTAGCTGAACAGTTCTGGTCCATTCACAATTTAGCTATTCTGTATTTTTCCATCTTTATCTCTTAAAACTTCTCTACATGAATCTTCCATTCTAGCTAAACTAGCTGATTCTTACCTCAACACATCTAGTTACCTATTTTTCTCCTTTCCCTCTCTCCATGAGGCCTGCCAATCCCTCTTCTTGTTGAGTTTGAAATTCCTCCTGCCTGCTTCAGCATCTTTTATGTAGTTTTCACTGGTTACCCAGTTTGTGTTGATTTCTCCACTCTTTTGAACTTAACAAAAGTATTTTTCTCTGCAATTTCTTTGACAAGTGATTACATACTACCTCATATCTTTTCTTTGTTCTTGAAATATTTTTCTTTTATTTTAAAATCATTTGACTTGTCATAGTTTTGTCTTATTTTCTCCCAGTAAGATTTAAAACTCTTAGGAAAGGATATTTATCTTAGCCTACTTCGTAGTACCACCTGAGTCATCAAGTATAGAACACTGGTTGTTTTGATTTGAAATTCTTGTACTGTAATTTGTGGGCTTTCTGATAGTCCTTATTTTGACTACTCACATTGATTAGCATTCTTTTGAGTGTAAGCAACATATGACCTAATACAGCTTAATCAAAAAGTGGAATTTATTGGCTCCCACAACTAAGTAGTACAGGGATAAATGTGATCCCAGGAGAGGGGCTTTATCTAGGACTCAGATGAAATGGCCAGGGCCCCAGTTTCGCTCTTCATTTCTCTGCTCCATTTCTTCAGTTTTTAGACAGGCTCTTCCTTCATATCTCAAGATGTAAGCTAACAGCTGCCAGAGCTATATGGTCCCTTGTAAACATCAGGAAAGAAAAAGGTCTCGATTCCCAACAGTTTAAGCTGAAGTCTTTGAATTGGGCCTCTTTGGCCCTGGTTGTTCAAGTGATCATTGTTGAACCATTCTCTCTGGTCACGGTGGGATAAATGAATTGACTGTAAGTTATTCAGTTTACTCCAGAACTCCCAAGTAGGTCATTCCCACCCAAACTGTTCACCTGGGAACTTGGATGGGCCTAGAAGCAACCAATGAATGTCCATTGACTTCCTCCTTGCTTGACTGTGGTGGGCAGGTTTGTTGTTGTTATTGTTGCTCAAAGTTATTGATCTGGGGATTTGTCTCTTCCATTTTGCTTCAGCCTTCTCAGTGTCTTAAGAACAAGTGATTTAAAAAATGGATTCAGACTTTGTATAATTGTTTAATATTATAGTTAGTTTTCTCTAGAAAACTAGTCAGAATATAAGGGAATAAAATAGATTAGTAGCATCTGTATATTCATTCAGAACTCTGTTAATGATCTGTGTACTTTTTTTCATCTTCTTTAGGTTCAAAACTGGTCAAATCAATGGCGATTTGCTGATATACCACGTCTTACTTACTCTAAAGCCATAT
Organism: Balaenoptera borealis; assembly: GCF_965194805.1. Taxonomy (NCBI): domain Eukaryota; kingdom Metazoa; phylum Chordata; class Mammalia; order Artiodactyla; family Balaenopteridae; genus Balaenoptera; species Balaenoptera borealis. Next base: position 44,070,180 of record NC_138879.1, on the reverse strand, counting down.
TATGCAAAGCCATATGAAATTGTAGTGGACCTTACCCATACTGGGCCTAGCAATCGCTTTAAAACAGACTTTCTCTCCAAGTGGTTTGTTGTTTTTCCTGGCTTTGCTTATGATAATGTCTCTGCAGTCTATATCTATAACTGTAACTCCTGGGTCAGGGAATACACCAAGTATCACGAGCGGCTGCTGACTGGCCTCAAAGGCAGCAAAAGACTCATTTTCATAGACTGTCCTGGGAAACTGGCCGAGCACATTGAGCATGAACAACAGAAACTACCCGCTGCCACCTTGGCTTTAGAAGAGGACCTGAAGGTATTCCACAATGCTCTCAAGCTAGCTCACAAAGACACCAAGGTTTCTATTAAAGTAAGTTTCACTCCCTGTTAGGTAAGTGATTCATTGCCTTTCTTGACTAACCTGACTATATACTGGACTCCCCAGGGTCCCGGTAGTAATGTATCAAACATAAAGTCCAGATGGAGGAAAAACAAGCTTTCTATATCTTCATGGAGGTCCTGCAGAAAACTGGAGAGGTGTACCCTTAATAATATTCCAGGTTGGATTGGAGGCAGGAGAGTGTTGTAGAATGGGCAGTTTGCTGTGTATCAGTCTTACAGTAGGAATATGTGAACAGTGGAAATTACCTATCGAGAGTTCTTCTGATTATTACATGCTTTTTGCAGAGTGAGGAAGGTGAACCTTCAGGATAAAACCTGTAATTAGCCATAGGATTCTTGACCTTTTAAAAAATAACTTTTTTCTGCTGTTTTCAGTCTCTTTTGACAGCATTTATGACAATAATTATTGAACCTATTTGAATACATAATGGTGGTAACTCTTCTTTAAATGGCTAACATGGTATTTTGTTTGGTTGGTTTTCGAAACCTCTCAGAATTCTGCGTAATGAAATTTAATTCTTTTCCGCTCTACCCTCTTGCTACCATTTTTCAGGTTGGTTCTACTGCTGTTCAAGTAACCTCAGCAGAGCGAACAAAAGTCCTGGGGCAGTCAGTCTTTCTAAATGATATCTATTATGCTTCGGAAATTGAAGAGATCTGCCTAGTGGATGAGAACCAGTTCACCTTAACTATCGCAAACCAGGGCACACCGCTGACCTTCATGCACCAGGAGTGTGAAGCCATCGTTCAGTCTATCATTCACATCCGGACACGTTGGGAGCTGTCACAGCCTGACTCCATCCCCCAGCACACCAAGATTCGCCCAAAAGATGTCCCTGGGACACTGCTCAATATCGCATTACTTAATTTAGGCAGTTCAGACCCTAGTTTACGGTAGGTTTATAAAAAACTCATTTCAATCTTATTCAAGGTTTGTTGGTTTTAAAAAGAGACCAATTAATAAACTTTTAAAGCAGCCTCTACCTTAATACTGTAAATTGGCAGGTATTCTATATTGGTTAACCAGTATGACCTCATCCAGTTCGCATGAACTGTGGAATTCTGAATAGGGTGATTCACACTAAACCAATGTATGTTCTTTCAACTTTCAGCTGAAACATACAGCATAGCAGTTTTGGTGGGGGTTTTTTTGTTCGTTTGGTTTTTTTAAAACAAAAGTCTTTTTTTTCCCTAAAAGTCTATTTCTAAATTAAGTTTCTCCTTTTCTGAGTTCTCTAAATTTTTCCCATGTTCGAAAGTACATCACTATTAAGTTTGCTCGCAGTCAAATTAGATTATCATTGTTTGAAAAGGAGGGCTTATAACTTTAGCATTTTAAATGAAAAAAAAAAGAAAAGGAGGGCTTAGTGTTCAGTAACTCAGTAACATAGCATAGTTTCCACCTGTGTAACTTTAACAAAATTCTTGAAAGAAAGCTTAAGACAAATACAGATGTCAGATGAGCAGAATATAATTGGTTCTGGTTAGGCTTAGTAATCGAAACATGAATGAGGAAAGGGCAGGGCCTATGGAGTCAGTAGATTAGGTTTAAATCTAGACCTGCTTCTCTGTATGACTTTGGGCAAGGTACTGAAGTTCTCTGAGCTCTAGTTGCCTCATTTTTAAAATAAAGGTAACATTGCCTTCCTCATAAACCTACAAAAGTTTAATAAATGTGTGGTAGTATAGTATAGCATCTAGCATAATAGTTTGTGCTTAGCAAATATTATTTCCTCCCAACTTGCACCCACCCTTTCCTCTCTCTGCCATCGTCTCTTTGCACCACTTCCCTCTTGTGCCCCTCTCCTTTTCATGTTAAGATAATTTTTTGTTCCAGGTACCTTGGGACTGTCAAGTTTTTACAGATATAAATTCTTAGCTTCAGAAAATCTTCCCTTGGGTATAATATAACCCAGGTTTATAAATGGGCTTTTTAGAATTCCAAATTCTCCCTTATTTGAGAGGAAAAAAAAAATCAGCAAGATTTCTTTACCTGGATGGGCCTCATGGGGTGCATGAACTCCCGGAAAATATACACAAAACTTCATGTATGCTTAGCTTTCATTATCTCAGAGGAGTCTGTGACACCTACTCCCAGTTTGAGGAATCCCAATTCTTTGTAGCTGTTGAAATATACAGAGTGAAAGTCACTGTCAAAATAGTATCACTCAGAATTCCTAGGAGTTAGCAAAAGATAAACTTAGAAACAATAATCTTAATATTTCCATTTTAGGAAAATGGAACTATAAGTCTGTCTTGAATTTCTAATTCAAAATTCCTTATAGAAGAATGCTAGCAAACTTCCAACAATTATTAGCTTGAATGAACCTCTATTCTCTTGTGAAATAAAGCAAGCTGACAGCTTCTGCTTTTTGCTGAAGCATGTTGTCGCAGAGAAAAAGCCTGGAGGCAGACTTATAATTTCAGTGGCTTTTTCCCCCCATATGGTTGTTGCATAAATATATTAGCATGATGAAAGTTCAGAGGTAAGGAAAACCTGAAATTTACTGAGCAAACCATTTCTTTTGTGGATAGGGGAGAAAAATCAATCTAAAAATTGAGTTTTTTGAGCTGTTTCCTAAGTTGTTTAAGTATATTTTTAGACATTTATAAGGGAGCTTTTAGTTCTCATGGAACCTGGATATATATTATGGTTTGGGTTTTGTGGTTTTTTTAAAATTCAGTGCTTATGTATAATAGTAGGAGTTCATAAAAGAAAAAAATGGCAGGGGGGACTTAATTATACTAAAAAAATGTTTGACCTCTAGTTTGTAGTATAACTTGTAGGACACCTAGAAAGAAATTCAGTAGATGCTGATGAAAGATTTTAACAATCTAATTTGATGAGGGCCATCTCACTTCTCATTATCCCAGTTAAAACTGGATCTAGTGGGAGCGGGAGCCACAGTTTGAGTTTTGGCCTCACTGAAAATATGATATGCCTTATTTTGACTTTCTTTATATTGATCCATCTTAAGACCATAAAATTCTCATATCTTATATCCCAATGAAATGTCTTTTAGAAAGGCCTTATATTCGCTGTCTCAGGAGCCTCACAGTTCTCTTCTGGTTATGTGAAGATTTCCCTTTTAAAAAAACCCCTAAATGATAAAGGGGTATTTTGGGTTTACCATAGAATCACAAAATCTTATCTCTAATTGATCATAAAATTTAAAAATAGCTGATCTATGCTTGGTTATAGAATCATTAAGTTGTATGTTATGAAAAAATTTTGGAATTATAAGAAAAAATAAGTTTTAAAACAACTTAATTTGTGTTTTCTCCTAGGTCAGCTGCCTATAATCTTCTGTGTGCCTTAACTTGTACCTTTAATTTAAAAATCGAGGGCCAGTTACTAGAGACATCAGGTTTATGTATCCCAGCCAACAACACCTTATTTATTGTCTCTATTAGTAAGACACTGGCAGCCAATGAGCCACACCTCACCTTAGAATTTTTGGAAGAGTGTATTTCTGGATTTAGCAAATCTAGTAAGTAATGATAATTTTCTTTAATACTAACAATGATTCTAAGAAGATTCAAAGACAACCGTTTCATTTCAGAATTTGCCAGTGAAATCTTTAGTATAGTTCCACTTCTTCTGTTTTTTCGTCTGACTGAAGAAACTTCATAGTAGACCACATTGAGAAATCCACCAAAATTCTGGCAATACAAGCAAGGTGACAAGATTTTGATACTGTCTGTGTCTCTGGGCAACTTACAAAGCATTTTTCGTACTATTTCAGTTTAATTAGCTTCAGTATTTCTCTTCTTAGCAGGTTATTCCTGATGAGTAAAGTATCCACTTCCTTGATTTTAGGGAAGTAGTCATTTTCTCTTTTCTTCAGGTTGACTTTGAACTGTGATTTTATTGTTCATGTACAGTTCATGGAGAATGCAGTGGCACAAAATACAGGGTCCAGAGTCAACTCCTGACTTGGCTTTGATAAGTGTCATAAATTTAACATCTACTCTTTATGTCTGTCTGTCTTCAGATCCTATAGTAGTATAAATGTTGCTCTTCTCCCAGCTTATTTCCTGACGTTTTCTTTTTTTTAATTTATCAATGTCATGAATAATATTTTATAGTTTTTTAAAATAAATTTATTTATTTATTTATTTATTTTAAATGTTTGGCTACGTTGGGTCTTCGTTGCTGCACGCAGGCTTTCTCTAGTTGCAGCGAGCAGGGACTACTCTTCGATGAAGATCATGGGCTTCTCACTGTGGTGGCTTGTCTTGTTACAGAGCACAGGCTCTAGGCACGCGGGCTTCAGTAGTTGTGGCACGCAGGCTAGGTAGTCGTGGCCCACAGGCTCTAGAGTGCAGGCTCAGTAGTTGTGGCACAAGGGCTTAGTTGCTCCGCGGCATGTGGGATCTTCCCGGACCAGGGCTCAAACACGTGTCCCCTGCATTGGCAGGCAGATTCTTCACCACTGTGCTACCAGGGAAGTTCCTCCTGACGTTTTCTTCCCTTCCCTTTCTCTCTCTATAATACATAAAACTTTTTTAATGCATTCATACATATTTCTTGATTTTTCTGTATTAAGTAATTGAAAGCTTTGAAAATTCCGTGAGACCAGATCACTATATATTTTTACAGTTAAGAGATGTAAGAATATAACCCTAAAAAGAAAATGTGTAAGACTGACAAAACAAGAAAAGTATAAAGCTTTATTGAAGCATATTAATTTGAAAAGAAAAGATTTGAGTGAATGGACACAGGTATTGTGTTCCTGGATGAACAGTTCTTCCCAGATTATTACAATATCAATGTAATTCCTTTAAAATATCTATGAGATTTGAGGATTAAGAATGAGGTAGAACTTTAAATGATTATACATTTCACTAGAAAGTACAATAGCTAAGAAAATATTGAAAGGAAAGAAAACTGAGAGGGGCTTGAATTAACAGATATCTTAACACATAACAACAGTACAATAATTAAAACGGGTGTTCAAAAATCAGCAGTCACATCACTTTAAGAGAAACAGATTGATAAAGAAGTATCACAAACTAATAGAAGAAAGAGTAAATCATTTAAGAAATGAGGCTGGGAAATGAATTAAGTTGGATCTTCATCTTAACGCCAAACCACAAGATGTTAAAATAAGTTCTAACTATCAACATATTTAAGAATTGAGAGGAAACTTGCACAAGAATCTTAGATAGCCTCATCCACCAGAGGGCAGGCAGCAGAAGCAAGAAGAACTACAGTCCTGCAGCCTGTGGAACAAAAACCACATTCACAGAAAGATAGACAAGATGAAAAGGCAGAGGGCTACATACCACATGAAGGAACAAGATAAAACCCCAGAAAACAACTAAATGAAGTGGAGATAGGCAACCTTCCAGAAAAAGAATTCAGAATAATGATAGTGAAGATGATCCAGGACCTCGGAAAAAGAATGGAGGCACAGATCGAGAAGATGCAAGAAATGTTTAACAAAGACCTAGAAGAATTAAAGAACAAACAAACAGAGATGAACAATACAATAACTGAAATAAAAAATACACTAGAAGGAATCAATAGCAGAATAACTGAGGCAGAAGAACGGATAAGTGACCTGGAAGACAGAATGGTGGAATTCACTGCTGCGGAACAGAATAAAGAAAAAAAGAATGAAAAGAAATGAAGACAGCCTAAGAGACCTCTGGGACAATGTTAAACGCAACAACATTCGCATTATAGGGGTCCCAGAAGGAGAAGAGAGAGAGAAAGGACCCGAGAAAATATTTGAAGAGATTATAGTCGAAAACTTCCCTAATATGGGAAAGGAAATAGCCACCCAGGTCCAGGAAGTGCAGAGAGCCCCATACAGGATAAACCCAAGGAGAAACACACCGAGACACATAGTAGTCAAATTGGCAAAAATTAAAAACAAAGAAAAATTATTGAAAGCAGCAAGGGAAAAACGACAAGTAACATACAAGGGAACTCCCATAAGGTTAACAGCTGACTTCTCAGCAGAAACTCTACAAGCCAGAAGGGAGTGACATGACGTATTTAAAGTGATGAAAGGGAAGAACCTACAACCAAGATTACTCTACCCGGCAAGGATCTCATTCAGATTCGATGGAGAAATCAAAAGCTTGACAGACAAGCAAAAGCTAAGAGAATTCAGCACCACCATACAACAAATGCTAAAGGAACTTCTCTAAGTGGGAAACACGAGAGAAGAAAAGGACCTACAAAAACAAACCCAAAACAATTAAGAAAATGGTCATAGGAACATACATATCGATAATTACCTTAAACGTGAATGGATTAAATGCTCCAACCAAAAGACACAGGCTCACTGAATGGATACAAAAACAAGACCCACATATATGCTGTCTACAAGAGACCCACTTCAGACCTAGGGACACATACAGACTGAAAGTGAGGGGATGGAAAAAGATATTCCATGCAAATGGAAATCAAAAGAAAGCTGGAGTAGCAATACTCATATCAGATAAAATAGACTTTAAAATGAAGAATGTTACAAGAGACAAGGAAGGACACTACATAATGATCAAGGGATCAATCCAGGAAGAAGATATGACAATTATAAATATATATGCACCCAACATAGGAGCACCTCAATACGTAAGGCAACTGCTAACAGCTATAAAAGAGGAAATGGACAGTAACACAATAATAGTGGGGGACTTTAACACCTCACACCAATGGACAGATCATCCAAACAGAAAATTAATAAGGAAACACAAGCTTTAAATGACACAATAGACCAGATAGATTTAATTGATATTTACAGGACATTCCATCCAAAAACAGCAGATTACACTTTCTTCTCAAGTGCGCACGGAACATTCTCCAGGATAGATCACATCTTGGGTCACAAATCAAGCCCCAGTAAATTTAAGAAAATTGAAATCATACCAAGCATCTTTTCTGACCACAACGCCATGAGATTAGAAATCAATTACAGGGAAAAAAAACATAAAAAACACTAACACATGGAGGCTAAACAATATGTTACTAAATAACCAAGAGATCACTGAAGAAATCAAAGAGGAAATCAAAAAATACTTAGAGATAAATGACAATGAAAACATGATGATCCAAAACCTATGGGATGCAACAAAAGCAGTTCTAAGAGGGAATTTTATAGCAATACAAGCCTACCTCAAGAAACAAGAAAAATCTCAAACAATCTAACCTTACACCTAAAGGAACTAGAGAAAGAAGAACAAAACAAAACCCAAAGTTAGCAGAAGGAAAGAAATCATAAAGATCAGAGCAGAAATAAGTGAAATAGGAACAAAGAAAACAATAGCAAATATCAATACAACTAAAAGCTGGTTCTTTGAGAAGATAAACAAAATTGATAAACTATTAGCCAGACTCATCAAGAAAAAGAGGGAGAGGACTCAAATCAATAAAATTAGAAATAAAAAGCAGAAGTTAAAACAGACACCGCAGAAATACAAAGCATCCTAAGAGACTACTACAATCAACTCTATGCCAATAAAATGGACAACCTGGAAGAAATGGACAAATTCTTAGAAAGGTATAACCTTCCAAGACTGAACCAGGAAGAAGTAGAAAATATGAACAGACCACAAGTAATGAAATTGAAACTGTGATTAAAAATCTTCCAACAAACAAAAGTCCAGGACCAGATGGCTTCACAGGTGAATTCTATCAAACATTTAGAGAAGAGCTAACACTCATCCTTCTCATACTCTTACAAAAAATTGCAGAGGAAGGAACACTCCCAAATTCATTCTCTGAGGCCACCATCACCCTGATACCAAAACCAGACAAAGATACTACAAAAAAAGAAAATTACAGACCAATATCACTGATGAATATAGATGCAAAAATCCTCAGCAAAATACTAGCAAACAGAATCCAACAACACATTAAAAGGATCATACACCACGATCAAGTGGGATTTATCCCAGGGATGCAAGGATTCTTCAGTATATGCAAATCAATCAATGTGATACACCATATTAACAAATTGAAGAATAAAAACTATATGATCATCTCAATAGATGCAGAAAAAGCTTTCAACAAAATTCAACACCCATTTATGATAAAAACTCTCCAGAAAGTGGGCATAGAGGGAACCTACCTCAACATAATAAAGGCCATATACGACAAACCCACAGCAAACATCATTTTCAATGGTGGAAAACTGAAAACATTTCCTCTAAGATCAGGAACAAGACAAGGATGTCCACTCTCACCACTATTATTCAGCATAGTTTTGGAAGTCCTAGCCACAGCAATCAGAGAAGAAAAAGAAATACAAGGAATACAGATTGGAAAAGAAGAAGTAAAACTGTCACTGTTTGCAGATGACATGATACTATACATAGAGAATCCTAAAGATGCCACCAGAAAACTACTAGAGCTAATCAATGAATTTGGTAAAGTTGCAGGATACAAAATTAATGCACAGAAATCTCCTGCATTCCTATACACTAATGATGTAAAATCTGAAAGAGAAATTAAGGAAACACTCCCATTTACCACTGCAACAAAAAGAATCACATACCTAGGAATAAACCTACCTAGGGAGACAAAAGACCTGTATGCAGAAAACTATAAGACACTGATGAAAGAAATTAAAGATGATACCAACAGATGGAGAGATATACCATGTTCTTGGATTGGAAGAATCAGTATTGTGAACATGACTATACTACCCAAAGCAATCTACAGATTCAATGCAATCCCTATCAAATTACCAGTGGCGTCTTTTACAGAACTAGAACAAAAAATCTTAAAATTTGTATGGAGACAAAAAGACCCCGAATAGCCAAAGCAGTCTTGAGGGAAAAAAACAGAGCTGGAGGAATCAGACTCCCTGACTTCAGACTGTACTACAAGGCTACAGTAATCAAGACAATATGGTACTGGCACAAAAACAGAAATATAGATCAATGGAACAGGATAGAAAGCCCAGAGATAAACCCACACACCTATGGTCAACTAATCTATGACAGAGGAGGCAAGGATATACAATGGAGAAAAGACAGTCTCTTCAATAAGTGGTGCTGGGAAAACTGGACAGCTACATGTAAAAGAATGAAATTAGAACACTCCCTAACACCATACACAGAAACTCAAAATGGATTCGAGACCTAAATGTAAGACCAGACACTATAAAACTCTTACAGGAAAACATAGGAAGAACACTCTTTGACCTAAATCACAGCAAGATCTTTTTTGATCCACCTCCTAGAGTAATGGAAATAAAAACAAAAATAAACAAATGAGACCTAATGAAACTTAAAACCTTTTGCAAAGCAAAGGAAACTACAAATAAGACGAAATGACAACCCACAGAATGGGAGAAAATATTTGCAAACAAATCAACGGACAAAGGATTAATCTCCAAAATATATAAACAGCTCATGCAGCTCAATATTAAAAAAACAACCAACCCAATCCAAAGATGGGCAGAAGACCTAAATAGACATTTCTCCAAAGAAGACGTACAGATGGCCAAGAAGCACATGAAAAGTTGCTCAACATCACTAATTATTAGAGAAATGCAAATCAAAACTACAATGAAGTATCACGTCACACCAGTTAGAATGGGCATCATCAGAAAATCTACAAACAACATGCTGGAGAGGGTGTGGAGAAAAGGAAACCCTCTTGCACTGTTGGTGGGAATGTAAATTGATACAGCCACTATGGAGAACAGTATGGAGGTTCCTTAAAAAACTAAAAATAGAATTACCTTATGACCCAGCAATCCCACTACTGGGCATATACCCAGAGAAAAGCATAATTCAAAAAGACACATGCACCACAATGTTCATTGCAGCACCATTTACAATAGCCAGGTCATGGAAGCAACCTAAATGCCCATTGACAGATGAATGGATACAGAAGATGTGGTACATATATACAATGGAATATTACTCAGCCATAAAAAGGAACAAAATTGGGTCGTTTGTAGAGATGTGGTTAGACCTAGAGACTGTCATACAGAGTGAAGTAAGTCAGAAAGAGAAAAACAAATATCATATATTAACGCATATATTTGGAACCTAGAAAAATGGTACAGATGAACCGGTTTGCAGGGCAGAAATTGAGACACAGATGTAGAGAACAAACATATGGACACCAAGGGGGGAAAGCGGCAGGGGGAGGGAGGGTGGTGGTGTGATGAATTGGGAGATTGAGATTGATATATATACACTAATATGTATAAAATGGATAACTAATAAGAACCTGCTGTGTAAAAAAATAAAATTCAAGAATTAAAAAAAAAAAGAATTGAATATAAAAACTGGGACCATTTAAAAAAGATGAGGAAGAATAATATTTAGTTTTTGTGAGTGAGTAAGGACTTAATGAAGCAAAAAAGTGACAGATGGAAACAAAGGAAATGGTGAACAGTTTTGACCATGTAAAACTTCAAAATCTCTACTTAAAAAAAAAAAAGAGATTAAAAAGAAAAAACTTAAGTATGCTTGCAGCAGATATGAGAAAAGAGTAATATCTTTATCATGAAGAATTCTTATGGATTAATAAGAAAAATGCATCAACAGTAACATGCAGGTCATACTAAGAAAGAGTATGTTTTTAAGAGTTCACTAATAAATTCAAAGAAGTTCAAACTGAAAGAATAGTAAGATAATATATTCAACTATCAAATTGGCAAAGATATTTTTTAAAAAATTCAGTGTCAATGTCTTTGGAATTGTGAAGAGAGCAGCTTTTCTAGAAAGCAGTTTTGACATGGATATCAATAGCCTTATGGATGTTTATAGCTTTTGGAATCATAATTCCACTCTTTAGAATTTATCCTAAGGAATTAATGTTCATATGTTTATCATAGCATTATTTTTTATTTAGGTTTTTTTAATTCAGGTATATCTTATCGATAAAGTGCCCAAATTTTAAATCAACAGCTTGATTAAGTTTTACATGTGCATACACCACAAAACATCTCCCAGGTCAAGATACAGGACATTTCCAGCATCCGGAAGGCTCCTCTCAGTCAATACCTGTCCTCACCAAGAGTAACCAGTATTATGACCTCTGTTGCCATAGATTTATTTTGAACTTCACATAACATTATTTATAATAGCAAAAAATTGAAACAGTCTAAAAGTAAATAATGAAGAACTGACTACTTTGTTGGATCTCCATATGATGAAATAATATGAAGCCATTAAAAACGTTTTTGGTACAGAATTTCAGTTTGGGAAGATGAAAAAGTTCTGGAGATGGATGGTGGCGATGGTTGCACAACAATGTGAATGTACTTAATTTCTCTGAACTGTAAACTTCAAAATGGCAGATTTTATGTTATGTATATTTTAACATAATTAAAAAATGTTTTGGGTACTGTACTCTAGGTGAAGTTATATAGAGGAATTTTTGCTTTATTTTTGTATCTTTTTGTAAGTCTGAAGTTATTTCAAAATAAAAAGTTACGAGATGTCTTTGGAGAATTTTTAATGCTGAGTAAATCTCAGTATAATATATAGTGAAAAATATATTCAGATCATACTGCGTATATAGCATAACCCTAATTTTTTGTGGAGGAGTTGGGATGGGTTATGTCTGTGTATACACACATGTGAATATACATTATCTTTGCATAGATTTGAAAGCCTATGGAGAGATCAAGTGATCCACGAATATATTGATATTGGTTTCATTATTGTGGTGATACTTTCCTTTTACCAAACTTCCTGTAATTACCCACATATTCCTTTTACAATTAGAGTAAAGCAAGAAAAATTTTAACTAGAAGAGAAGTTATTAAAAGGGAGAAAAATAAGGACTTCCCTGGTGGCGCAGTGGTTAAGAATCCGCCTGCCAGTGCACGGGACACTGGTTCGAGCCCTGATCTGGGAAGATCCCATGTGCCGCGGAGCAGCTAAGCCCATGCGCCACAACTACTGAGCCCACGTGCCACAACTGCTGAAGCCCGTGCGCCTAGAGCCTGTGCTCCACAACAAGAGAAGCCACCACGATGAGAAGCCCACGCACCGCGACAAAGAGTAGCCCCCGCTCGCCATAACCAGAGAAAAGCCCGTGCACAGCAACGAAGACCCAACGCAGCCCAAAAAAATAAAATAAATAAATTTATTTTTTTTTAAATGGGAGAAAAATAAAACTTTTCAAAAATTGGCTTAATGACTTTGAAGATTACTTTCTTTAAGGGTTGTTCTCTTTCTTCATCTCTATCTTCAGTCATATATTTGCCAAGTCTCTTTTCTCCAGGTCTGATTCTAGGTAATGGTCTTTATCTTTTACCGTTTTTCCCCCAATCTTTTATTTTAAAATAATTGTTGATGTAATTTTCATGGACCATCTGTGCTAATAGTGTATTTTTTTCCCCAGGTATTGAATTGAAACACCTTTGTTTGGAATACATGACTCCATGGCTATCAAATCTAGTACGTTTTTGTAAGCACAATGATGATGCCAAAAGACAAAGAGTTACTGCGATTCTTGATAAGCTGATAACAATGACTATAAACGAGAAACAGATGTATCCATCTATTCAAGCAAAAATATGGGGGAGCCTTGGGCAGGTATTGAGTTTGCTCAAACATTTATCTAGTACCTCCTTGGTGCAGATATTTATCTGATACCCACGTTGTACAAAGCACTAAGCTAGGGATGTAGCTGTAGAAAAGACAGTCCCCTCTTTCAAAAAGCATGCAGACACCCACCTAATTCTTGATCTGCTTCAGAGTTGTAGAAGTCTCATGCATGTCTCAGAGCCAGAGAAACACTAATTATTTTAGCACTCTTCTCCATGGCATAATTACAGTCATCCCACGGAATTCTCAGTGTGTAGAACCCACAGGTGCTGAGGGCCAACTGTACTAAGCCATTTTTTATGTAAGGGACTTGAGCATCCCGGGAATTTGGTATCTGCAGGGAGTCCTGGAACTTATCTCCAAGGCTACCAAGGGATGGCTGCATGTAGAATTTAACTGTAAAAATCTGATGTTGTTTCTAATAAATAGTGCATTAGAGTGTATTCTAGTACCCTCTATACCATAGGTGTCAGTAAATGTTTGCTAATGATGTTGTTTGGGCCACCTGCTCTCACAGTTCCAGCATAAGAATGCCAATATTAAAATAGTATAATGTAACTATTTTTTATCTGACAAGAATTATGCTACCATTTCTTCAAGATAATCATTGAAGGAGGTGATACCCTTACTCAATGCTGTGAATCCTCCAAATAATTTTAAATGACCTTGCAGCCATTTTTGTAGCTCTACAAAACATCTCAGTACTTGATGTCATTTCTGTATTTTAAAATAATTGTACTTTATACTGCTCATACATTACTGTCTTAGAAGAGAACAGAGGTGCTTTAAGAGTGAGTGAAAATAGGACTTCCCTGGTGGCGCAGTGGTTAAGAATCCACCTGCCAAATGCAGGGGACATGGGTTCGATCCCTGGTCTGGGAAGATCACACATGCCGCGGAGCATCTAAGCCCGTGCGCCACAACTACTGAGCCTGCGCTCTAGAGCCCACCAGCCGCAACTACTGAAGCCTGCGCACCTAGATGCCGTGCTCCACAACAAGAGAAGCCACCGCAATGAGAAGCCTGCGCACCGCAACGAAGAGTGGCCCCTGCTCACCGCAACTAGAGAAAGCCTGCCCGTGCGCAGCAACGAAGACCCGACGCAGCCAAATAAATAAATAAATAAAATAAAATAGTAAAAACAAAAAAAAAAAAGAGTGAGTGAAAATAATATATGTAGAGATTTAAAATTTTTGAATGCTGGTCTCTGAAGGAATTGAGGGAATATTCTCATCCTTTCCTGGATATTTTATGATAAATTATATTTATTGACAGGTCTGTAAATAAAACCTAGTATTTTGGAGGCCTCAGGTAAAATAGAATTTTCATGTTGACTGGGCTACTCCTTGAACTATTTTTAAGTTAAAAATTAAGTTGACAGAATGGCTAAAACATAAGTTATCTTTCACTCTTCCACTAGATTACAGACCTCCTTGATGTTGTACTAGACAGTTTCATCAAAACCAGTGCAACGGGTGGCTTGGGATCAATAAAAGCTGAGGTGATGGCAGATACTGCTGTAGCTTTGGCTTCTGGAAATGTGAAATTGGTTTCAAGCAAGGTAATCCCTTTTCCTTTGCCTTCTGGGCTATGGCTTGATGTATCTTTTTATTATCAGGAGGTTTTTTGTTTTATAATGAGTCATTTTAAACTGAAATTTTTTGTGATAAAACTTTTTAACTCCCGTGTTTTTTAAAATTCTGCTTCTTTACAGGTTATTGGAAGGATGTGCAAAATAATTGACAAGACATGCTTATCTCCAACTCCTACTTTAGAGCAACATCTTATGTGGGACGATATTGCTATTCTAGCGCGCTACATGCTGATGCTGTCCTTCAACAATTCCCTTGATGTGGCAGCTCATCTCCCCTACCTCTTCCACGTCGTTACTTTCTTAGTAGCCACAGGGCCACTCTCCCTTAGAGCTTCCACACATGGATTGGTCATTAATATCATTCACTCTCTGTGTACTTGTTCTCAGCTTCATTTTAGTGGTGAGTTCCAGGAAAGCAATTTGTGTTTCACCAGTTCCTTTCTCCATTTTACACATTTGACACTTGACTGGCATAGATTACCTTATTATTTATTATGGTACCTTAATACCAAGCTGCTTAATCAAGCCTATGTTAATGATATGAAATATAATCAAATCAAAAAGAAAAAGAATGAATTACTTCCATTCCATCTCAAGCCATGGCAAAGATGTTCTGTGCATGTTTGTCATGTAGACTCTAGTAGTTATCACATAAGCTGAAGGCTCAGCACCGGTTGACAGTGTTGCTTTACTAGCACGAATTTGTACGTAAAGGGAGTTATGTAATGAGCATTAAGCTCGTGTATCCAGAGGGTTGGTTTAGGGAGCATTGTTATGTAATTTTGATATGATATTCAAATTATCTAAATTCAAAATGAACTATGGCACTTTAGAATTAAAAAAATAGTATCTTTAAAGTCTTTACTTGTTCCTTTTTTCTTTTACAGAAGAGACCAAGCAAGTTTTGAGACTCAGTTTGACAGAGTTCTCATTACCCAAATTTTACCTGCTGTTTGGCATTAGCAAAGTCAAGTCAGCTGCTGTCATTGCCTTCCGCTCCAGCTACCGGGACAGGTCATTCTCTCCTGGCTCCTATGAGAGGGAGACTTTTGCTTTGACATCCTTGGAAACAGTCACAGAAGCTTTGTTGGAGATCATGGAGGTATAGAAGGCAAAATGATAAGAAACTAAGCTCATTTTTAAAAATCCACTGGTACTGTATAGAAGAAATACTGGTTTATCCTGCTGTTTCGTACTTAATGCTTAAATAAAAACACTCCCATGGAATGTGTTTATTGGTAATATATATGTCACTTATTTAGTGCCATTATAATAAACATTTTTCAATGTTTCTATAAACATTTATATACATAAATATATTCAGAGTATCTTTTTTTTAGGCATGTATGAGAGATATTCCAACATGCAAGTGGCTGGACCAGTGGACAGAACTAGCTCAAAGGTATGTCCCAAATAAATTTAAGTTGCAAAAGTACGTGTACTGTTGAAAAGATAGATACTATTGCATAATCAATATTTTAATTAATTATTTAATATATATAAACACAAAGGTTTTCATAAGCTCTTTGGATCTTTAAATTGCAGATTTGCATTCCAATATAATCCATCCCTGCAACCAAGAGCTCTTGTTGTCTTTGGCTGTATTAGCAAACGAGTGTCTCATGGGCAGATAAAGCAGATTATCCGTATTCTCAGCAAGGTACCTCCTCCTCTCCTCCCAACTATTTGTTGCTCCCAAGTTGTAAAGTATATCTTGAATTTTTCTAAGGGACATTTAAATTTGAATTTAATAAAATATCTTGTATGTTGCTTATTGAATCTTTAAAAAATGGGTTTTGATTATTTTTTTATTGTAATTCTTTGAAGTGAAAAAAACCTCTCTCTAGAGAACCTATCTTAAAAAGAAAATTAAGTATTTCTTTTGGTAGAAGGTACTCTTAATATTTTGTTATAAGCATTTAACTAGATGGTAAGACTAGCCTTATATAAAATTATATATTTGTAATTACCTATAATAATGCCTGACTTCTTATATTAGAATATAATATAGAGATATTTTAAAATAAGAACCCAAATGTGCTTTGAGCTAGCTACCAAAATCACCACAGCACTGGAAATAATTCTCACACTTACTAAATAAGAAATTGTTCCTGAAATAATTCTGAGATTCAGTTTAGGAGTTAATGTTTTATTTCAATGAAAGTAAAATAAAGAATTCTGTTTCCCTAAAAGGCGCTTGAGAGTTGCTTAAAAGGACCTGATACTTACAACAGTCAAGTTCTGATAGAAGCTACAGTAATAGCACTAACCAAATTACAACCACTTCTTAATAAGGTAATTACTGTGCAGAAAATGAGTGCATTCATTTTGGGTATCAGTGTTAAATGTTATTTTCTTTCAGAATTCAGAAAATAAGATGGATTGAGAAGTTATAAAGAAAGAGCTGTAGTTAAAGTAGAACTTCCTGCCTTAAAATTTCATTGTTTGAAGTATTTACATTAGAGGAAGAATAAGTATGGGCAGTATGTTCTCAAATGCTTGCGTGTTGTCTCATCAGTGCTAAAGGACAGATGGGTATATATTCTTAATTCTTTTATCCAGTAAGTAATAATTGAGCATCTGCTATGTGCCAAGTACTGTTTTAGGTGCTAGAGATATATAACTGAACAAAGCCAATAAAATTATCTGCCTTCGTGGAACTTTCATTCTAGGGTGAATGTAGAAGTTGAGGAGTGGCTAGATAATAAACAAAGTAATTAAAATACATGATATATTAATTGGTGACCATTATTGTGAAGAAATGTAAAGCTGGGTAAAGTATACCTGATAATCAAAAGTTTGGGTGCTAAGTGAAGGTAATGTTTAAAAGGAATAAGATGATAATAGCCACTGTTTTAGGGTGGTCTGAGATCATCTCAGCTTTGTGACCTCAAGCAGGTCATTTAACATCTGGACATCATGTTTCCACATTGATAAAATGAGTAAAATGGACTAGATGATGGCATAGTATTATCTTCCAACTCTAAAGTTGTATTCTGTGAATTGAGTACAAAGATATGCCAGATTTCAGAGAGATTACTGAGAAATAAATACTTGTATATTCCTGGTATTGAGTTGTATGTTCTACAAACATTCTAATCCTAAATTATACAAAATGGTTCTCTCATCTTCACTGTGAGGGTGAAGGTCATTCTGGCGGTCGTGTGCACAGCGGATTGGAGCAGGGAGAAACTGGAGGCAGAAAGAATCTGCATTTAGAATAAAGAAGGTTGGCATGGCACAGTGTTACTAGCAATAAGCAGACGCAAAAGGGACTACTTTGGAAGCATCAACAAAACTTGGTGACCAGGTTTTAGAATAAAGAAGGTTGGCACGGCACAGTGTCATTAGCAATAAGCAGATGCAAAAGGGACTACTTTGGAAGGATCAACAAAACTTGGTGACTGGGTTTTAGAATCCAAGAATAGGGAGCAATCAAAGGAAATGCCAAGGTTCTCAGCCTGGTAACAGTGTCTTTAGTTACACACATGGAATAGAGGAAGAGCTTGCTGATATATTTACCTTCTCCAGAAGAGAAAACATGCATAATTTGCGGGATAACATCCGTTTTATACTGCAGTGCGTTTTGATGAGGCTGTTTGTGGTTCATCTTGCTAACCTGCAGTGCGTCTCCCTTGCCAGGACTCCCCTTTGCATAAAGCCCTCTTTTGGGTAGCTGTGGCCGTGCTGCAGCTCGATGAGGTCAACTTGTATTCAGCGGGCACCGCACTTCTGGAACAAAACCTGCACACCTTAGACAGTCTCCGGATATTCAATGACAAGGTGAACAAGCTTCCACTTGGTATTCCTAAATACCAAGCACATTAGAGCTCCTCCCTCTTTTCTTGTTGTTATCTTTTAAAATCAGAAGAGGTCCATAACTTAAATACGAATTTCTGTAATGCAACTTATTATGAGTATAGTTCCTTACCAGCTCATAAAAACTGTTTAAACTTTGCATATTTTTTGTATAAAAATAGCAGAAAACAGTATTTGCCCAATATTAGTAAACAGAATAGGGATTAAAAATAGTAATAATAATAGCTACCATGCTAGGCCCTATGCTGTCCAATGCACTGTACACTCAGTTGTAATTTCATAACCCAAAGGTAAAAGTTAGCATTCCCCACCCCCATTTCACTTCACGAAGAAATAATCTAAAAATGAGCTTACTTTTATTGAATTATGGTACTTAATGAAAAATAGGTATAATTAGAAGCAGATAAGGAGTTTGGAGAGTCTAAAGGAAACTTTTGGATACTTAATTGTACTAGTTTTTGTTTGCTTAATCCCACTTTAAAACATACCATCACCACCCCTCTTAACATTTATCAGCCTTGATTGAGGTTGGATTTTGGCTCACAGAGGACAGTGGAAGGAATATAACAGTAAGAAATTGTATTCCTTTTGTCTTTGGAGAAAAAAAATGGGACGAGTCTAGGAGAGAAGAGAGGAATTTTAAGATAGATGTGTGCATATAACAAGAGATTTGCTTGAAGTGAAATTAACAGAGCTTGTGGGTAGAAAGAAACAGAACCAGAGCATGGTTTTAAGTGTGAAGATACCTCATCTAAAAATTATTCGTTCAATCTTATGTAGACCCAGAACAGCTGGGGCTCTGGGAAGTATGGAAACAAAATTATAGAGGTAGAAGCTACCTTGAAGTTTATCAGTCAGACCTCCATTTTACAAGATAGAAAAGAACAAAGAAGTCAAGTAACTTGTTCATGTTTGTACATCTGATGTGGGACTAGAACCTCTCTTTCCTAATCCCCATTGCCGTTTTCTGGGGTGGTCTTCGGACAGTGGTGGTCAGAGAGATAGCTACCTATTGGCCATTTCTGTGAATATAAGAATAGTTGTAAGTGAAGTGTTTGTCTAGGAGTATCTGCCTTGGCATTTTCATTGCCAGAATAGCCCATTAGCAGAAGCTAATATTGCCTCCAGTGCCCCAGGATACTAGGAATCAGAGATAATAAAGCCTGTTAAAAGTCACCAGAATGAACGACGAATAAGGTCTGAGAATCTGTTGTATAACCTGGTGACTATAGTTGATAACACTGTAGTGTATAATTGAAATTTGCTAGGAGAATAGAACTTAAATGTTCTCACCAAAAAGGGGGATGGGATATAAATATGTGAGGTGATGGATGTGTTTATTAACTTAATGCAGGGAATCCTTTCACAACATGTATGTGAGAGGATATACATTCATCGTTCAAATCATCACATTGCACACTTTAAATATCTTACAATTTTATTTGTCAATTATACCTCAATAAAGCTGAAAATATATATATATAAATTGAACATATAGTAGGTTAATACTTTATATAATATTTATATGATATTCTGCAACTTGCTTTTTTATTTAACAATATTAAGTGAACATCTTTCTAAGCATGTATATATATACACACACACATAAATGTGTGTGTGTATATATATACATTTGTATGTGTGTGTGTATAATTCTTTCTCATGGCTGCAGAGTATTTTACAGTATGCATGAACCACAGTTTATTCAACCATTTGCCCATTAATGAATATTTGATTTGTTTGTCATCTTTTCTATTATAAAAAATGCTCGAAACATCTCTCTACATTTATTTTATAGACTTATGCTTTCCTTTCTTTGAGATAGAAATCTAGACAGACCTGAACATGACCCTAAATACCTTCAGTTTTTGCTTTAAAAAAATCTCTGTGCATAAGGAAATCACAGGGCTTCTTTTTTTAAAAATGCAAATTCCCGGTCCTTATCACCTCTCATGATTCTGAGGTGGAACCCAGTACTTTCCACCTTTAAACAAGCATCATCAGTGACTTTAAAGCAGGTATTCCTGGTACCACACTTTAGGAAACATTGACGTATGTGCACTGCCATGTGTAAAACAGGTAGCTGGTGGGAACCTGCTGTATAGTGCAGGGACCTCAGCTCCGTGCTCTGTTTCGACGGAGATGGGTGGGATGGGGGTGGGGGTGGGGAGGTCCAGGAGGGAGGGGATATATGTATACATATAGCTGATTCACTTCCTTGTACAGCAGAAACTAACACACTGTAAAGCAACTATACCCCAATCTAAAAAAAAATCTTAATTTAGAGGTCAAGTTACACCGCATTTTTGAGTTTCAATTTCCTTGTTTTCCCACACCAGAATGTCACATCCACCAGGGCGAGTAGTTTTTGTCTGTTTGGTTCACTGACGTACTTGCAGAGCCTAGAACCATGCCTGGCACATCAAAAACATGTGATGAGTATTTGATAAGTAAAAGAATGAATGAATGAATCTGTCAATCCGTAAAGTGGAGCTAATACCTATTACATAGAATTGCTTTAAGGTTTCAATACAATAATGTATCTAACACTTGTATACGGCAGGCACTCAGTAAATATGAACTCTCTTCATTCTCTTGAATTTCCAGTCATCATAGTACACAAAGTGCCAGCTACAGTTCAGTGCATGGTCTTATTTAAAATAACAATAATTTTAGTTTTTAAAAAGTCACCAGGATATAAATTGACAGTCACTTACTTTGCATTGTAAATCAAAGCTGTTTTATCTTCCATCACCTTATTAGTTATATGCTTAACTATCTTGCACTAATTTATTTGCAGTACCTTAAATGTTCTGTGGTTTTCTGTAGTCACCTGAAAATAATTTCTCTCAACCTGAAAGGAGTATCTACCTTGTCGTAGCTGTTGAACACAAACAAAAACCAATAAGTGATCCTTCCTTTGTGAACCCCATCAGCCATCTCATGATTATTTTTTAATAGAGTCCAGAGGAAGTATTCATGGCGATCCGGAATCCTCTGGAATGGCACTGCAAACAAATGGATCATTTTGTTGGACTCAATTTCAACTCTAACTTTAACTTCGCACTGGTTGGACACCTCTTAAAAGGTAGAGGCCTTATGTCAGAATATTTTTATGAAATGGTGTCGAGAAGCCAGAAGTAACTGAAATGATTGAGTGCTTGAAATAATTTGGCTCATGTGTCTCACTTTAAACGCAACTGTATGTCTTATTGAGTTATGTTTTGTTCAGTATATATTTTAATAGAACCTAATTTCCACATCAAATATCAAATTTCCTTTAAAAAGCAAAGGAGTTGATTCTTATAAAATTTCTAAGTACTGAACTTTCTAATAGCTGTTTTATTAATTAATGCTACTTATTGATAAGTATCGTTTTGATTATCAAAATAAGATAGACTGCAAATCAATAAATGTTATTTGAGTAACTCATGTTAGAAAATGTTATGTTAGAGATTTGACCACAGATTTTCTTAACTTGTTACTAATTTACTGTTGATCAATCCTGTTGTCACATACCATAGACCCTCACCCTTCTGGTGCCCCATCCTCCCACCTCCGCATTTCTGCATTGCTTATAGCAGTGATCTCCAGCTCTTCCTCAGAGCCAGCTTGTTCACTCCCTCACCTGACTTTACTCCCTACTGGTGACTTCGCTGAGTGTTAGTTTTGGTTTATTAATGTGGGGCAGTCGTGGCCCAAGACTGCAGTTAACAGGAACGGCAAATGGGGTGAGTCAGAAGCAAAAACAGTGTAAAGTATGGCCTGGGATAAGGAGCTGGTGTGAATTGCTGGCTTTAGATTTGGCCAAAATTAGAGACTCAAACTAGAGCTTGAATCTGCAGTTAGGTATCAATTTAAATGATTGTTAAGCTTGAGGGATCATAGAGGTTCCCCCAGTTTTTAACCAAATATATATATACACCTACCATTGTGAATGTATACATTTGATTTCACCACCTTATGAAATTTCTGCAAAAAATATTGACAGTTTTAATCTCTAAAGTGAATAGGCATTGCCTAAAAGATACTACATTTACTACAGGATACCAAGAAGATGGATTGCAACTAGGCTGATAAAATGCTTGTTTATTCTATATTTCTAGAAGAATACCAAATATTTTCAATGTACAAATCCCCTATTTTAAATGGAGTAGCATTAGTGATTAAAAGTTGTCCAGAGATCAAGCTTACCCTCTAATCAACCGGATTCTTTGGGCTCTGAGAGCTTATACTCCCTATATCATAAGACTTTTTTCTTTAATTAAAAAAAAAATTTAAGTGATAGAACCCTATTTTCAAAGCATATCTTAAGGCAAACTACACTAAATAGGTTTTTAAAAATTCCTTGTGCTGCTTTAGGGAATAGAAGATCTGAAACACCATCATCTTCTAATTTTCCTCTCCCTGAGGTACCTTCGAGTTCCAGGGAACATTCTTCTATTCTATACATTTTTGGTGCTTAATCCTATAGGTAATTAATTAACTATTCACATATGTATATATTTTACCTTCCCAAATGGCTATTCCCCTTACATACTTCCTTTCCTTGCAAAGTTGCTAGTCACAGAATAAGAATTCAACAGATACTTGATGAAAGAATGAATTAACTTCTTGTTTGTTTTTATTTTTTGTAGGATACAGGCATCCTTCACCTGCCATTGTTGCAAGAACGGTCAGAATTTTGCATACACTACTAACTCTGGTTAATAAACATAGAAATTGTGACAAATTTGAGGTGAATACACAGAGCGTGGCTTACTTGGCAGGTAAAAACACAAAATAGACAAAATTAATCTTACCACAGCTATATCTAAGGACCATGAAAAAGGTACAGACACCTCTGGGTCCTTCCGCTGGTTGCTTGGCAGGGTAAAGAGTTCACAGTTCAGTCCTGTGGCATTGGTTAAAATTTGGAAAGTTTTGCCAAAACATTTTTCCTTACAGAAGAATTTGCATTAATATGTGAAATGTGTTCCCTTAGTCATCTTTGGTTCAAGACACCACGTGGCTCCCTGTTGTCTGTCATAAAATCTAGAAGCCTCAGCCTAGCATCCTGGGCCCTTAAGCAGCCCTCCTGATTCTGTCCCCTTTCTCTAATTTCATAGGCCTCATTTTTTATTACCTCTCCAAATGGATGGGCTATTTTAAGCTAATCTACTTGCCATCTCCTAGAAGTGCCTTTATGCTTCTTTAATATTCATTCCTGATGCCCTTTGCTTTACCTAGACTGTCTGCCCATCCCCACCATTCCGTTATACCGTCCCTATCTGCTCTTATCTGATTTGTGTTTCTCCTCTCAACAACACTTAGCACTTATGTATAACACAGTTCTTGAACATCGTTGTTTGTTGGAAAGTGCTGATTCCCAGCTTAGCAGACTTCAGTTTGTGGCAACTTTTGTGACCTTGGGCAAATCATTTAACATTTCAGAGTATTTTTCTAAGAAATGGACCTTATAGTCCTGCCCTGCCTACCTTTTGTGTCTGTTGAGGTCCAGTGTTTATTAAAGCACTTGACTAATATAAGGTGCTATTTAAATCTCTTTATAAGTTTCATGTTTACATGCAGTCTTCCAAAACAGATATAAACGCTTTAACATAAACAAGTCTGTCCTAAGTGTTTTATATCCTTAAACTTCATACTCTCATGTTTAACAGCTATTATTCTCTTCAGGAGGTTGTAAGAAGTATATCCTAATTTAAGTCACACTTGTGATTTATTAAATTTTTAAATCTTCCTTCTTTTTCCTTTTAGCTTTACTTACAGTGTCTGAGGAGGTTCGAAGTCGCTGTAGCCTAAAACATAGAAAGTCTCTTCTTCTTACTGATATTTCAATGGAAAATATTCCTATGGATACATATCCCATTCATCATGGTGACCCTAGCTATAGGTAAATGGACTTCTTCTCCCACAATTTCATAATTACAATCAGGTTTCAATATTCCATGCCAATGGAGGCAAGCAGCAGAGTAATCCAGAAGGTAATATAGAAGGGACTCTGAAGATAACCTAGGAAGAGTGTGTAAATCAAAACTCATTTTATAAATGTACAGTATTTTATGTGTGTTAGTTGAAGGAAAGTTCTTCTAATCTAATTGTGCTAATTAGTTAACATTAGTTTGCCTCTTTTTAAGCACAAATCAGTTGAATAATGAAAAGAGATGATCTTGAAAGTATCGGATTGCAGGAAAAGGCCTAGGAAAACCTGATGTGAAATATAAGCAACATTACATGCTTAATGATAGAAAACTAAGCTATACAGATTTGTAAAAAGATACACGTGCCAACATATTTATTGTATTTACTCATATCACACTAAAGTTACTAAAAAGTTTTCTATAGTACAGATTTAGATGTTAAGATAATCAAATTATATCCTGTTGTATGTTGCTTTGAGTGGTATATTTTTCACTAAAACATAGAGAAATTACATGAAAATAGCATCATTTGGAGTTTTTTTATATTTTCAGTTAAACAAAGATACCTTTAAGTTTTAGGTACAGTGTTGAACATGGGAAAATAATCTTGTGTTTGTAGTGCTTATATCATTAAATTTATCAACATCCCACTTTTTGATAAAAAGCCCTCAGCAATTTCCAGCTGAGATGTTAACAGTGTATGCAAAAGCTTTCCAGGCATACTTGGCTTTCAGTAGTCTTACTCTTCAGTCATTCCTATGATTATATTTCTTTGAGATATGCCCTTTTTGTTATGAAAAGGAGAAAGTGAGTTTGACTGTGTTCCCCCTTGGTTTTTAAACCAGGGATACAATTGCTTATTTAGACTTGATTCTCCCTGATTAAAAAATCAATGCAGTACAGTTCAGTTGAGCATTTGTTGAGTACCTACTGTGTATAAGATGTCATGGCAAGAAAGTGGATACTTCCTGGGGATAGATTAAGAGTTTGTACCCTAAAGAGCTTTAAAGTACAGTTTTAAAATTACTTGGTCTCTGCCATTGGGAAATACAATAGCCAATTAGAAGGGCCAGCAGTGGTTGTATTTGTCATCATGTTTATTGATTCTTCTCAATTGTTTTAATCTCTCAGGACACTAAAGGAGAATCAGCCATGGTCCTCTCCCAAAGGTTCTGAAGGGTACCTTGCAGCCAGCTATCCACCTGCGGGCCAGACCAGTCCCCGAGCCAGGAAATCCATGAGCTTGGACATGGGGCAGCCTTCTCAGGCCAACACGAAGAAGTTGCTTGGTTAGTTTATCTAAATTATGTAGAAAGTTTTAGAATTCTTTTCAAAAATGGTCAGATACTTTCACACCTGGAAAATTATTTGAAGCTGTTCAAGATTATCAAAATTTCCTGTTTTTGATGTAGCAAAGTCTTTGATGCCAATTATGAGAGAGTTTGATAGATCAGTTAAGCCATATCAGTTAAGATAGAGGAATGAGAATGAGATCTTGAAACAGTTTTGCGGGGATTCTTAGACTAAATATTGTGGCTCTACTTGTTTTATTCTGCCTTGGCCAGGCAGAAGGGAAATGGGAGTAGGAGAGACATTAGATACTCACAGAAAAGGAAGAGTCTTGCAGCATTCAGATGCAGGGCCTTTAACAATATATTTCCCAAAATTACCCTCTGAGGGCAGAATACATGAATATGCTATGAAGCTATAATAATACTATTTGCCATCTTTTCTTTAAAAAGACAAAAAGGTAAGAGTTTTTGATTACTGTAAGAAGATAGGGTTCTTGGAAGTTAAAATTGCTTGGTTATATCAACATTTGACCATGAGAAATATACCTGAAATGCTGTGAGACCCTTTTTCCCTTTTCAAAAACTGAAGTAAATAACGAGAGAGCCCACTGATCCCACCTCACCACAGATTGAATGCAAAGGTGCTCTTACACAACTTTGGCTAAAGAAGTATAAAATAAACTGCCAATAAACCATGAGAGAAATTGAAACCATGAATGTTAATCACTATTACTAGTCACATAGGACTGTTATCTTTTTTTTATTTATTTTATTTATTTATTTTTGGCTGCATTGGGTCTTTGTTGCTATGCGCAGGCTTTCTCTAGTTGTGGTGAGCGGGGGCTACTCTTCGTTGTGGTGCACAGGCTTGTCATTGCGGTGGCTTCTCTTGTTGCGGAGCACGGGCTCTAGGCGTGCGGGCTTCAGTAATTGCAGCACATGGGCTCAGTAGTTGTGGCACACGGGCTTAGTTGCTCCGCAGCATGTGGGATCTTCCCGGACCAGGGCTCGAACCCGTGTCCCCTGCATTGGCAGGCGGATTCTTAACCACTGCGCCACCAGGGAAGTCCCAAGGACTGTTATCTTTTGTTTGAGTTCCTTTCTCTTTATACTTTTCCATAAATAATGTTCTAGGAGTTTCCTGGTTACTTTGTGTTTTGTGATTCTGAGTTTTCATGCCAAGGAAGTTGTAAATGAAAAACTAACTTCAGAGAAAATGCAATATTGAATTCATTCAACCCATGTGATAGATGAAAAAGTTACAGCCTTTGCCCTGGAGGAGCTCATAGTTTGGTGGCTAAGACTTATAATCAGACAATTGCAACAGCATCCCCAGGTGCCATTAAAGTAAGGAAATTAGGAAAAGCTACAGAGAGGAGGTAACATTTGAACCGGATCTTGAAAATTTAATACATGCTTGCCTGGTAGGCACAGGGTAAGGAAGGCATGTATTCAAGAGAGGGGGGAAATAGCATAAATAAAGCAAAGTCAGGAAAAGCACTGGGGTACGAAATGAGGCTAGAGAAGAATTGCAACTAGTTTGTGGGAGACTTTGTGCCATGTTAAGAGATTTAGCCTTATCATGTATCCAGCAGGGATCTTTAAGTAGGGGAGAGACGTTACAAAATTTTATTCTTAGGAAAGGTTTTTGGCTACAATATGGAGAAATAGGAAGAGTTTTTTCGCAAGGGAATCATTTAAGAGATCGTTACAGCGGTCCAAGCAAAAAATGGTGTAGGCCTACACTAAGGCAGGAGCAGTGGGACAATGGAGGAAAGGAATCAGGTGTGGGACTTAGTGCCTGACTCTTTGGGCCAGGTGGGGAGGGAGAAGGCAGTGAAGGATGTCAGAAATTTCTGGCTTCAAAAACTGGCTGGGGGCTTCCCTGGTGGCGCAGTGGTTGAGAGTCTGCCTGCCAATGCAGGGGACACGGGTTCGAGCCCTGGTCTGGGAAGATCCCACATGCCGCGGAGCAACTAGGCCCGTGAGCCACAACTACTGAGCCTGCGCGTCTGGAGCCTGTGCCCCGCAACAAGAGAGGCCGTGATAGTGAAAGGCCCGCGCACCGCGATGAAGAGTGGCCCCCGCTTGCCGCAACTAGAGAAAGCCCTCGCACGAAATGAAGACCCAACACAGCCAAAAATAAATAAATAAATAAAAAATCCTTCCCTCTACTTTAAAAAAAAAAAAAAAAAAAACTGGCTGGATAGTGATTCCATTCACAGAGATCAAGACTAATATATTTATAGTACAAGATAAATTTAGGTTGGTTGATATTATATTTGAGATCCCTTCAGGATTCTTGGCGTGTATATGTAAGAGATAAATGAGAACATACATCTGGAGTTCAGGAAGAGAGAAGTGGACAAGTGGCACATTTAGAATTGATTAGTTCATTAGACAGCTGAAGCTATGGCAGTGGAAGGAGATCTCCCAGGAAGAATGCAGAGTGTAAAGTAAAAAAGGAAGAATGAGAAAAGTAAGAAAACTAAACATAGAGAGTGGTGTCCTGATCTCATGCAGTATGAAAGCACGAATTGGTTTTTTTTTTTTTTTTGGCTGTGTTGGATCTTCGTTTCTGTGCGAGGGCTTTCTCTAGTTGCAGCAAGCGGGGGCCACTCTTCATCACGGTGCGCGGGCCTCTCACTGTCGCGGCCCCTCCTGTTGCGGAGCACAAGCTCCAGACGCGCAGGCTCAGTAGTTGTGGCTCACGGGCCTAGTTGCTCCGCGGCATGTGGGATCGTCCAGACCAGGGCTCAAACCCATGTCCCCTGCATTGGCAGGCAGACTCCCAACCACTGCACCACCAGGGAAGCCCGCACGAATTGGTTTTTAGGAAATTTGATATTTAAAGTCTGGTCACTAACTGGATGCCTAGCCTTGCAACTTCAGGCTAATCTCTTAACTGCTCATGGCTTCCTCAGTTTACAGGTACAGGAAATGAAGAGGTTGGACTAGATTCTTTTGGGCTGTTAAATTATTTGACCTTGATTTTTATGACTATTGTGAATAATTATTAGTATTAAAACTTGAGGTTAATAGAACATTAAATTTCTCAAGTGTTCAATTGTCATATGTAATTACAGTGGCTTCAGTTCTGGCTTTTAAAAAATAATACTGTCAAAAGTATTCCAGATTTGCTGTTAGAGCTGTACCAAGAAGAATAAGAGAAGTTCTTAGAATATAAAGAACAGAAATATATAAGTTCCAAATAATCCAGTTTCAATACTTTTACTTTAAGAGACAGGTATTTAACATTGGTATAATACATGATTAGAGAAACTCAAAGCCAAGTGGGAAACGGTACTGCTTGCTATTTTTGAAGCATCTCCCAGTGTATCTATTATTTAGTACTTTTAGGCATGCACATCCTTTTTTCAAAGCCTGAAGAACTAAAACTTTGATTTTGTCTACTTTTAGAAATTCTTCATAGGTTAATGACTCATTCTTGGCACCAGCAGAATGCCTTAAATTGAAAAAAGGCTGTTCAGACATAGTTGATCTTTGCTACTAAACAGCACATATCTCTGTATTTATTATCAAATATTGTACTTGTTGGTGGAGTTTGGTTTACCTCCAGTGTAGTGCATGTAATCTCAATTTAATTTGGACCAATAAGGCACATCCTGTCCTGAAACAGAACAGCTGTGTGGCCAAAATTCCTTGAGAAGACGGAAAAAAACAGGAGAGGAGAGGAACTCTGCCCCAGGGATATGTTTGAGCTTTCTTTGGGTCCTTAAGTGAAAACTTAAACACTTTATGCCCAAACATTTTCTTTTTAGTATATTCCTATTCACAGACACTGTGGTTAATGAACTTCCATATTCTGTAACTTTTGTTTATAGGAACAAGGAAAAGTTTTGATCACTTGATATCAGACACAAAGGCTCCTAAAAGGCAAGAAATGGAATCAGGGATCACAACACCCCCCAAAATGAGGAGAGTAGCAGAAACTGATTATGAAATGGGTGAGAAACAAAGTTAATAATTAATCTAGATCATTGAAAGTAAGGAGGGAGAGTACATTAAAGCCATATTTGCTTTCCAGCCATTTCTTAGTATCATTAGGATAAAATATAGAAACATTTGCTCTTTTTCAAAAGACAAAGACAAGCTATACAGTCCTTAAAATGACAGATATCCTGAAACCTGTGTAGAAAGTAATCATACATATGATATACAACATTGTATACAGCTAGCCAGAACTTTTGTATAGGTGAATAGTAATTTTGTATGATATTTATGTTGATGTTTTAAGTGTCTGTTAAAAAGCTATCGAATTTTAGAAGTGACATTAAAATATGTTAGGTGAAGTAGTATCTAGTGTGTTATATTTGATTAATATAGCTGATTGTGTTAATCCATATCTTACCACAGAAACTCAAAGGATTTCCTCATCACAACAGCACCCACATTTACGTAAAGTTTCAGTGTCTGAATCAAATGTTCTCTTAGATGAAGAAGTACTTACTGATCCGAAGATCCAAGCACTTCTTCTTACTGTTCTGGTAATATTTTTTGCTTTTTGTGGGGGGTTTTTTCCAGTCTACTCTTAGAAGGCCCTTAAATATTAAAAACATGAAAGGAAGGCCAAATTCTGCTTCTCACCGAAACAGGTAACAATTCAGCCACAAAGTAAAATGTTTTTTGTTTACTTTTTTTTTCAGGCTACGCTGGTGAAATACACCACGGATGAGTTTGATCAACGAATTCTTTATGAATACTTAGCAGAAGCTAGTGTTGTTTTCCCCAAAGTTTTTCCTGTTGTGTAAGTATCTCCACTTGTGTTTAACTTTTGTATCTGTCTTGAAGTCAAATGTTTTATAAAAGCTTAGGAAAAGTATCACCCAGTAGTGTTCACTGGTTGTGGAGAGGGGAACGTGAAGTAGTGTGATAGTAAAAAAAAAAAAAGTAGTGTGGTAGTGATTTTTAGCTTAGAGACAGTGGGTTTAACGGGACCTAGGACTAGTTTTGGCCTGCCGATCGGAAAAAACATTTTTTTTTTTTTATTCAAACAGAAAGTCACAAAAATTATAATCATCCTCATCAGTTCACTCAGTCCCATGTAATTAATTTTTTTTTCATCTTGATCTTTTGTTAGCACTTTTATGAATTCATCAGTTTTCCATTAGAGTTCTGAAAATGCTTATTCATTCAGTTCAGCAGTATAGTCAGTTACCAGAAACCTGTACTTGTCAGAGTGGGAAAAACATTTTTTTATCTTGTGATTTTCTTACATTGTTCATTGTGATGAGCATTGTTTATTTCCTCACTTAGGAGAAAGCTGTTAGATTGCTATATTTAAATCAGCATACCTGTTCTGTTTTCTTTTTCAGTAGAGCTTTTGTTTTTAATCCACAGCTGCGTGAAAACAAAATTGACTTCTTATTTGGGAGATGAATTTTATTCTCTCTTAAGGGCTAAAATCATATTAGCCTCAAAGTGTTCAAATCTAGATAACCCAAAGAAACTTGGGAAACTCTATTCCTAATGTAGGCCTTCTATGTAGTATCATTATTTCTTTGTTTTTGTTTAATCTTATTTATAAATTTCAGAATTTTATATACTTGGCTCTTGGTTATTTTTATTAATGGGGTATAGCTGGGTTAGAAATAGTTAATTTCCTCAGAAGTTTGAATTTGATCATATATTCCACCCCCTCCAAGCTAATTTTGCTTTCCTCATTCGATCTGATTCAGCATTTATTAAACACTGATTAATATTAAATTTAGTTTTAACTCCTGGGTACATATCAATAATCAGCAGAAAGAGATGGTCCTAAAGCATGCTGAGTGGCAGACAGAAGCCAACCTTGTCTTGAGCAAATAATCACCACATATAGTTAAGCATGGTTATATGACAGTGCTAGTTAGGTGCTTTTACCATATTTTCCTAATGACTTAAACACAAAAGACAAAACAAAAAAGCAAATACACACGTTCGTTAGAGAAAAATTGGAAAAGCACTCATCACCCTTCATTTTTATCATACTGTTCTAGGGAAAAATATTTTCCAGTATATATTTTCATTTAATTTTCCTTTAAAATGTTCCTCTGTTGACTTTTATTTTTTTAGGCACAATTTGTTGGACTCTAAGATCAACACCCTGTTGTCATTGTGCCAAGATCCAAATTTGTTAAATCCAATCCATGGGATTGTGCAAAGTGTGGTGTACCATGAAGAATCCCCACCACAGTACCAAACATCTTACCTGCAAAGTAAATAAACGTATCGGGAGGAGGATGGTTGATGAACTTGAAACATGTGTGCTGTTAAAGAATGCACTGGCTGAAGAATTCCTTATGAGGAATAGGCTTGTTCACACCTCTCTAATATGCCATTTTCTGACTTTTAATTATGTGTTCAGTACAATAAGTGGTTGACAACTTTTTAACTAAAATATGGTTTTATACTGGGTATATTTTCAGTGAGTTTTAGTCTACTTTGACACTCATTCTAAAAAAAAAAAGTTTTCACTGTGTGTGGGGGTTTTATATATCATCAACTATATAATTTCTGTTAAGACTGAAAGAGTGTCATGCTTGCTATAAGAGTAACATTTGATTTGTTGCAGGTTTTGGTTTTAATGGCCTATGGCGGTTTGCAGGACCCTTTTCAAAGGTAAGAAAATATCTTTTTCTCTATTGACAAAATGAAAGTTTTATTTATATTACTGTTCCTGCTTTAAGACAATATGTTGAAAACCAGAATGATTCACAAAAAACACATATATTATTTTTATTAAAAGTTTTCTACCACAAGATTCTTTCCAAGAGGCAACACCTTTAATATGTTTATATACTAGCTTTTACAAAAAAAAAAAAATTCAACTAAATTTATGCTTGACTTTTCAGAAACGTATGATAAACCTCTGTAAACTTTCTGCCCTCGGTCCCTCATGTAATTGATGATCTTAATGCACACATTTAGGTATCTTGTGATTAGGAAGGAGCATTACATATGTTTAAAATCTACCTCATGACCTAAAATTAATATAATGTTATATGTCAATTAAACCTCAATTTTAAAAATTACATAATGAAAAAGAAATTTACCTCAAGAAAACATTTTTCCTTCCAACCTGTTGCATTAGATTCACTCTTCCCTGAATATATCCTCATTTGCTCCATTCAGTTTGTTCTTTGATTGGTGTTAGTTGATATAGTGCTACATAAATGTGTATTTAATTATTCTCTCTGTATATGGTCTCTCTCCAAATTGATTGAGGTTCCTTGAAGGCAGGACTTCTTTTTCTTCCCCTAGTGCAGTGTTCTAGAGATAGGGGCGCTAAATCAATATGAATTGCATAAATCTTGTTCTAATTTTAACAGTTGAGTACTTAGTTTTGTTTTGTTTAGTTATTACTGCATATCTCTTGATATGCAAAGGCTGTCATTTAAAAAATGGGCCTGAAGTCACAGAAATAAGTATATCATGCGGGAACTTTTGTAGTTTGATTGCCAGTAACTCTCCGAGCCCTTCACAGTATTTAGTTAGTTGAATCTCTACATGGCAGCTGGAATGATGCTCTGCTCATTTTCTCAGTTTTGGAAGATAGACTAGACATCATTCCTGATGATTGGATTGTCTCAGAATTAATTCAGTCTTTGTGCATGGCCTTCAGTAATCACAGGTTCATCTGGAAGCTGTAAGTGTTAGCTGAATAAAATTCCCAGTTGTAAGTCCCATGGTAGTCTACAAATATTATTCCACCCCCTTTTTTTTTTAATGATCTGTAGTACAAAGGAAGAAAAATAGTAAATTAAGCCCAAAACAAAAATTGAATTTATCTTTTTTGGCTTCAAGGGGGATTTACAAAAAAAGAAAAAAGAACAGAGCTAAAATAATGTCCTATTTTCCATTACAGCAAACACAAATCCCAGACTATGCTGAGCTTATTGTTAAGTTTCTTGATGCCTTGATTGACACGTATTTGCCTGGAATTGATGAAGAAACCAGTGAGGAGTCCCTCCTGACACCCACATCTCCTTATCCTCCTGCAGTGCAGAGCCAGCTTAGTATTACTGCTAACCTTAACCTTTCTAATTCCATGACCTCACTTGCAACTTCCCAGCATTCCCCAGGTCAGTAAATGTAATCTTTATATAAATTTGAGCAATAATATTACTATACCAACATTAGGAATTCCCTTGTTATCAGTTTATAGCAGATTTTGCTCCTTTTTATCATGAAATTCATCTCACATTTCTTCTTTACCTTGTAGCTGATTTGAATTTTGGTTTCTGTAAAGCTGTCTACTTTCAAACAGTCATACAAAGATAGTGAAATGTTTAGAGTGTTCACATAGTGTTCCAAGGTTGATAAGTTTTTAGAGTTTAGGCAGGAAGAGTAACCTAAGGTATATGACCCTGTAAGTGAACAGAATTATAATTCCCTTACTAGATATACTAACCTTGCCCTAGTGTTTCTGTGCCTCTGATACAGCATACTGTATCCCAAAAATAAACAAAATATAGTAGTGCCCCTTTTCCCTGCTGCCAGCAACAACCTGAAAATCTAGGAGTAAATAAACAACCAGACAAAAATGCCACCTCAAAAAAATAACATCTTAAAGCCCATAAGCATATTCCTGACTCTGGAGTCACTCTTAGGTCCAAGTGGGGAAAGTATGCCCATTCAACATGCAACTAAGAGGCAGATAAACTGAGAAATAACAGCTAATAGCTCGGGTGGGGCTGAGATAAACAAGATGGCAGAAATGGCAAGCGTACAGAACTCTGGGCTTTTTCAGTGACAAAGCGGATGATTTCTTATGACTCTGGTCAAACCCTGGAGGTGTTATTCAGTTCATTACAGAA
The DNA here is from genome assembly GCF_965194805.1 of Balaenoptera borealis. Taxonomy (NCBI): domain Eukaryota; kingdom Metazoa; phylum Chordata; class Mammalia; order Artiodactyla; family Balaenopteridae; genus Balaenoptera; species Balaenoptera borealis. The sequence goes on along the minus strand of NC_138879.1, from coordinate 44,035,803 downwards.
CTGACGCCATTGTGTATTTATGATGACAGTGGGTAATGAAGGAAAGCTTCCGTTGTGGTCGTGTATTCTATTCAGAAAGATATCTTTCTAAAATGGTTAAAATTAAAAAGGTTTTGTGTTTAAAGTTTCATTATCTGAAAAGTTTACTTATGAAACACCTCATGCTATAAGGAAAAGTTATCAATATTAGATGTAGTCAAGTGTTAGCATGGATTTTCTTTTAAAAAGCCAAATGATGCATTATAACTATTTTGTGATGTTTAAGATCCATAAATAGAATTCCCAGTTTATAATCTCAGTTTTGCATGAATGTTTAAACATATATAGTTTTGAAGGTTCTGAAGAACTTGGCAAATCTAATTCCCAATTCATATTATAAACCATTATATTAAATAACTATATTCATCTATTAAGCTTTGGTCAACAACAAAGCCTTGGTCAGCAGAGGAAACAAATTGTTTAATCCAGCATTTATTTATCAATCACCTTACTGCACCTAGTCAGGTTTTCTCCCCCACAAGAAATAAGAGAAATCTGGCCAACTTTTTTTCCCCATATAACTGTGTTTATTTGGCCTCTGTCACCTATTCCCTAGAACAGTGTTTCTCCAAGTGTGGTCCCAGACCAGCAGCCTCAGCATCGTTCAGGAGCTTATTAGAAATGCAAACGCTAGAATCCCACCCCAGACCTCCTGCACAAGAGACTCCAGGAGTGGGGCCCAGGCGGCAATCTGTGTTTAATAAACACCCAGGTGATTCTTAAGCACTAGAGTGTGCCTGTGATCTTGCCCCATTATCAGCATTTCAACTGTTAAAGCCAGGGCAAAACTTTAAGTTTACTTTCTTCTAGATACTGCAGCCACTGAATTCTTTCCCTCATCACCACTACCCCCCGCCTCCCGCCATAAAATCTTAGCATTTTGGAGCTAGGGGGTACTATAGAGGTAATTTAGTTCTAGGCTCACAATGTTGTGTGTGAAGGGGAGACTGAGTTTAGAAGAGCTAAGTGAATTGCTTTATCACACAGTTCTTATCTAGAACCAAGGCCAGTGCTCTTTCTACCACATTCATTGCCTACTGTATCTGTCATCTTTCTTCCTTCCCTTCCCCTGCCTTTCCCTTTTTCTTTCATTTCTTTCTTTCTGTCTCATTACTTCCATCTGCCTTACCTTAAGTCCACCGCTCCTTTTCTTCTGTAGAGCTCTCTATCGTCTGGGTTAGTCAACCACTGAAGTTAATCACAATTAGAAAATTCGTAGACTGTCTATATTGATCCTCTTGTTTTTAAAGTTTGGTTCATTTTGACCAATCTTTTGCCTCTTGGGCTACTAAAGTGATGTTAAAGCTGTCAAAATGTTTAGTTGTTTTTACATTGACTTTTTTTTTTAACCCAAACTAATTGTCAGGGGTATTTCTGCCCATATTTGCCCACTGATGGAGACAATAAAATAATCAGATTAAGAATAAAGGTACCAGTACAAGTTCTTCTGCTACTTGATTAACTGTTCATGTCCTGTGTTGATTGGACATTAGCCATATCATTTGCTTAGAAAAGTAGTCCTACTCTGTAACCTCTTACTTAGAATTGTTTAGAGAAATCAAAGAATAGCATATGTGGTTTTGGTTACAGTTTTAAACCTACCGTGTCACCTCCAGTAGTTCTCCAAAGATGGCTGCTTGAATAGAGTATAACACCCTGGAAACCTCTGACTATTCTCAAAAGAAACTGAAGCTTTAAAAGTAATACAATTAATTAAGTAGAATAACGGTGTTTTTCTGTCTCTAAATTGTAAATTGTATGTCCTTTGGTTCACCACATTATTTTACTACATGTTATTAGAGAAAGAGTTTATCTTTTCAGTAGTAACTTTACTCTTCGATGAAACCCATTTGTATCTCTAAACTGTGGGCTCATCTCCATGAAAGGATCCTGATTTATTTATCTACCTAATTATTGTGTTTTTGTCATTTGCTCTTAGGGAATACCTCTTACAAGAGTTAATACTCTGTAACTAGGTATGCTGTTTTATATCTTTAGCTCCTTGTAATCTTACATCCCTATCTCCTCAATTCTTTGTGGATCTGAGTTTGCTGATATCAAAGGGCTAAAAGAAGTGATGAATCTAATCCAGATTCATAACTCACTCCAGCATTTCGGCTTCGCTATTTGGTCGTATAGAAACCAGAATATTTCCCTGTCTCCACTTCCATCAGCCAAGTCCTAAGCAGAAGTATTTAAAGAAGCCCTGTGTCACTCCCTGAAATGGAGCATAAGTGTGGCTTGCCATCAAATTACCCAACATCAACCTGCGCTAGTCTACTGAATTTTAAACAGGTGAAAGCTCTGTTTCTTTATGTCAAAAAGCAAAAGTTGCTGATCTGCACACAGCTCAAGCCTTTGCTTCAAACTTTCCCTGTCAGTGCAAGACTTTGCTTTCTAGATCTTTGGTACTTAGCAGGATCGGCCACTAAGCTGTATCTTCTTTTGGTCTCCAATATTCTCTGCTGTCAAATTAGCTAGATAAGAAATTCATGAACCCCCTCGCCCTCCCCCATGAAACACTAAACCTTACTTAGGTAAAAATTTTGGTGATAATTCATCAGTCACCAGCTTTTGAGGAAGTAGCGGTCATTTACATAAAGCAGTTGTCTCTGAAAATCCAGTCTTCTTGACAGATGATCATAGCCCACTTGTCTATCCCCTTAGCACAAGAAGGATTGTTTTATAACTCCATATATAAAATTACATAAATGACTGTCTTCTGACCCCACTCCTAGTAGAAGTTGACTTGGTATCAGTGGAGCCAGTGGACTGTACTCAGAGTTCAGTGCATATGAAATTGTGTTAACTGTGGTCCTCTTAGCCAAATGGACATAAAACTTTGTCTCTTCAGATTTTCCCACATGCCACTATGAGAATCTTGAAGAAAATCCATAATATTTACTCTCTGATAGATAAGAATATTTCAAATTTGATATTGCGATCCATTCTTAGGTCCAGTGTAGCTGAGCTGGACATGAATTGAAGAACCAGGATTAGAACTAGAAAATAAAACCTATCTACTAAAAATGTTATATATGGGACTTTGTCGTGCTTAAGGCCAAGCCATAAATGGCTCTCTTACAGGATGAGCAAAGAAGCCTTTTTAAAAGCCATATTGTGAGTGCTTTATAAACCATTTCAAGTATGCATTCCAGATAGTCTTCCTGTGTCCTCTTTAGATATTAAGGAGCAAGTATACTAGAAATAAAAATCCAGATGGAATTATATGGATTTTAGTACTCATTAAAAAGAAATTAAATAGGTTCATTTCCAGTGTATTAAAATTTAATTTATACTCTACCGAGACCTCCTAATATTTTTCACACTGTAATTTAATTCAGTAAACATTCGAACACCTATTTTGTAGGTATACACTAGGTACGCTGGAACATTTAAAGATGAGAGAGACACTGGTCCCCAGAGACTTGACAGTTTTTGCCTATGGATCTCACTATTTGGTTTCAGCTAAAGCTGTTATTTCCTTCTGAGTCATGTTGTTTAACAAATTCTTTGTGTACACAAGTTCTTTGATTTTTAGGTACGAGATTAATACTACAATGCTCTGTAGAAAATAACCCGAAATCCAGATTTTATCGTGAATTATCCCAGATATTCATTGTTTACTACATGCAAGGGACTCTGTTAGACCCAAGGGAGTGGCAGGGGCTACTAGGACATGAGACCTGCCCTCAAATAGATTTCAGAATAGTAAGAGTGGCAAAGTATACACAGGTAACTATTTTGCCCTCTTTCGTGATCTCTTTTGTACTTATGTTGTACCTTGTACTATAAAGTATTCTGATCATTCAAAGGGACATCTGTTTGGAAAAATCAGGTAATAATTACGGCAAAAGTTTTATAATATATTTTTGACCTCAAAAATATGTGAGGTCACATGTTTTATAATTTTTTAACAAAAATAAGCCTGTGATCTATTTTAAATGTTTTTGCACTTGAAAAAAAAAACTTTAATTTTTTTCTTTGATCACCTTATTTTACTGTTAGTGTTAGAGCATGGATTTTTTAGAGCAAAGACCTATTTAGTTGAACTTTATTCTAAATTCACTTCTTTCACTTTATTTTGGGGCTACGTCCAGGCCTGTCAGTTATTCAGTCACTTTGCTTCTGTAATGCAGACCTCCCTCCCAGGAAGCCGGGTGGATCAGCTAGGAGTTGTAAGGATTCCTACCCAGTAGTGCTGACAGCTGTGTGCAGAAAAGGTTAGTTTATCAAAACCATTTCTCCAAAGGGTAGACTTAGTCACACTTCCGCTGTGCTTACCAGGTTTAAAATGTCTCCCTCTTAGAAGAAACTTAGAGGCCTCTATTTTGAGACTACTTAAAATCTCCAAAACAGTTTTAATGTTTTAGGGAACTGCTTACCGTATCCCAGACCTTTATTTGGTATATTCTTGATTTGCTTTTTCTTCTTTTTTCTTTGTTATTACCCTATATTTAAGGGAGAAAAATAATTTTAAACTGAGCAATTGCTTGGTGTAACTTCTGCTAATTTTCCATTTCATTTTTTAGTGTAATTCTTGATTTACACTAAAATTCTTATTTCTAATAAAGGTGGTAAAAACACATCTATCTGTAAAATTGTAAGTTCTTCCATTTATTTAGAGATTGTAATGTTTGGGAAATTAATGGTCAGAGTTCAGCAATTAAAACAAGAATCCTCCTGAAAACCAAGGAAAATAATAATTATCCAGTATCTAATCATATTTCACCCTTTAAAAATCTTACAGATATCACTCACTTTTGTTTTTTCTTCCATTCTGTGTCTGTGAAGCTTCTCTGCCTTGCTCTAAATCAGCAGTTTTCATGCAGCTGTTGCCTCATCAAGGTACTCTTTACTTTTGTCATCTTTGCGCGAAATACTGCTTACCCTGCGCTCATCCTGGGCACATGGCATGAGACTTCATTCACCAATCCCTGTAAGCAGAGTCTGGTTCAGGCACCTAAAGAATTTGTAAGGCCATTACTGTAAGGTCTGGATGCTTACGGTGCCACAGGGCTGAGATCTGTCTCGATGAAAGAGCTGTTCATGCTCCCCCTGAGCACTGAAGATGCCGTCCCAGCCCTGGACTAACACAGGCAGCTGAACAAGAAACTCCAGGGAGAGTTAATAGAGAAAGGAGGGTATGTGGTTTGGGGAAGGGTTTTTAGCTTAGGAAGTATTTATTTTCCCCAAATATAGATACAAAGCCAACCCCAGCATTTCCGTAGAAATTAAAGCTGGCTGTCCACTCTGTCACCCGTGTTAAAAAGAAAGGAACGTGGTCCTTAGTTAGCTTAAAGGACTAAGAAGAAAAAAATGTGATACACTTATGTCTAATTTATAAAAGATGCCTTTTCTTTCTTTTACCTTTCGGTAGTTAGTATACAGAAAGATTAGACCTGTATAGAAAAAAAGGTGTTAGCAATTGATGAAAGACCATTACAAATATTTTTTAAATTCTTATAGTCACCCTTTTGTATATCTAGCTCAAAATATGAATTTTCTAAATATATATTTAACACGTTTCCATCAATGTATTACTATAGCATAAGAACAAGCTATAGTTATCTTTTCTTCTAAGAAGACTTATATTTCTTGCTTATTTACATTAGCGTCAGTAATTTTACAAATTCTAGTATAAAATTCAAGTCCTATGCGTTTGTTCTAAAATTCCTTTCAGCACTTCACTTGGTCTTTTTTTTTTTTTTTTCAGGTATTAGGAACATCTTAATTTATGCAGTAATTATCTGTGTGCAAAAAGTCTTCACCTAGCCTATCTGATTCTTCTAACAATCCTTTGAAATAGGCACGTCTACTGTTATTTTTTAATTGCCAGATTAAGAACTGAAACCAAATAAGAGTTCTGATCCAAACAGACTGGAACCTGGGTCTTCTGATGTGCCTCACTGTGTGTGTAACAAATGAGCCTTCTGACAGCTTTGCCTTCTCATAGATGCAATAAGAGTTTTCTGACAGGTTTGCCATATGATACATGTGATAAACTAAGCAATGCAGATTCAGGGAACTTACTATCGCCTTGTGCAGGTGGTGGGAGGTTTGGATTATTACGTCTTTTATTTTTGTTGAAAAACTTCTCACAAATCACCTAACCCATTTTTCCTCAGCTTCTCAAGAGCTAAAAGGGATTCGATCTTTTTATTATTTCATGAAAATATTAGGTTCCAGTTTGAGAAATCATTTTGGTGTTTAAAAAAATAGGTGACTTTTTAAAAATTATTTGTCAGCCTGGAACTATATCCCTAGTTGTCCAAATAAACCGTGATACCTGCCTTCAAGGAACTCACGTTTGAGCAGAGGAGATAGACATATAATAGATATATAAGTTATTTATATATGTTATTTAACTATAGTGTAATCTAATAATTTTTTTCCCACTTAGTTCACTGAATTTTGGCCAATAACACCTTTTATTTAGGATTTTATCTTTATCTGGAACCACCACAATTCACTGAAGCACAGTGCTTATTCATACACTGCTGTAGAGAATCTTCAGCTTCTTCTGCCCTGCATGTTGTTTGTAACTGGCTGCATGCTTAACCACAGCATATCTAAGGGAATTTAAACTATCAAGTCAGGACCACAGAGGTTTTTACCTTTATTTCACTTGGGTGGTGGCCTTTGGATTTCTGTCACCTCATGGATTTCTGCTTTTGTGCCCACTGAGAGTCAAAAGGGAAAGCCAGTGCGTAGGGGCATAAGAGAGACCAGGATGCAAAGCCTCCAAGCAGCCTTGATGAGCAGGAGTGCAGCACCAAGGTCTGCTCACCAACTTAAAATATAGTATGTACCAAAGCAGGAAGGATCTGTCTCCAATTGGGCAGTCAGGCTGATAATCTGAGAGTTTTTCCTATAGAATGTTGAGACCAAATCTTTCACTACATTCTAGAAAGGTTTCTAGATTTATTTTCAAAGGGTTAAAAAGAAGAATGCTGCCAAAATTCTCAAAAGTGAGAATTATGCTTAGAAACCAGGATACTGGTATCATTCTGTTTCATACTAACCTGGCTTTTTTCAAGGTGCTATTTTTTGGTATATATATAATGCTTTTTTAAATTGATTTTTTAAAAAACCTCCAAGATTTTTATGTCAGCTTCTCCTTAGATCCTTAAATAAAACACCTTTGCTGTGAAGTTGAACTTAGGAATCACAATCATGCCACATTTACCTGTGTGTGACTTGTAGGGTTGGGTCACTAAGTAGGAAGAAAACATATACACAAAAACAGGTAATGAATTGAGATGAAAATTGAGTAAAAGTGGGACATCAGCCTCTCACATAGCATTGAAGCTTTGGGTTATCAGTGACAGTCCTAGGTCAGTGATACTTTAAGAATTTTAATTAAAAGGAACGTATGCTCATTAGGGAAAAAATTTTAAAATTCAGCAAAATAGAAGAAAAAAATCACCTGTAATCCCACCACTCTTAAGATAATCACTGTTTATTAACATTTTGGTGCATCTCCTTCCAATTTCTTTTCTTTATGTAGTTGAGGTCACAGTATGTGTAAAACTTTATTGCTTGCTCTTACCCTTAACATTTACTGGGGTGGCCAAAAAGTTCATTCGGGTTATCCCATAAGACGTTATGGAAAAACCCGAACGAACCTTTTGGCCAGCCCAATAAAATTTTATTTAGAGGTCTGAAAGTCACTTGCTTAACAAAGCAGGAAATGGAATATTCTTAGTATGTCTTTGAAGAAAAACCTTCACCCTAGTGACTTACTCTGATTATAATTTATATAATTTTAATTCTTAAGAATTAAACTGAACAGGCCCTTGTCCTCAGATAGAAGCTTTGCTACCTTGCAGCGTGGTGACTGCTTTCCCCCCCCCACACCCCCAGAATGAGCCATAGTCCAGCAGTGGCAAGGCTGCACCAAAGGTGGTCACACAAGAAAGAGCCCCAGAGTGGAAGATTGCTGGCAGAGGGCCACTGGCCCTCCAGTGGTCATCAACACTGTGTCCCTCCTGATGACCATCCCCTGGTTGTTTCAAACCCTTATCTTTAAAGTACTAGTTTTGCCCGAATCTTATTTCCTATTAAGGAAATAAACCTAGATAAGGAACTGTTGGACTTGAACTTGTAGGCCACATGCGAATTTGAGGAAATGGAAAGTCAAATACTCAGACAAGTTCATGATCACTTCAGATGGGAGAAGCTAAAAAAAACTGTGTCTTTTCCAATAAAAATATGGCGCCACCCCACTGGAGATCAGGGGTTGCATGCTTTTTGGCTCTGAATTGCAGCCATCACATTTAAAGATGGAAACATCAGTTCAACCAATGTTTGTTGAAAAAGTCGTCAACTAGATCTTGTAGGAAAATAAAAATGAATGATGAACGATCTTTGCCCTTCTAGGTGCTTTTATTCTAGTAGAGAAAGTATGACATATACACAAGTTCTGATAATATAGGCAAAATATAAATGCCATATAAAAACAGGCAGAAAAAAGGGGAGGGAGAAAATAGTTCTGGCAAGAGACAGGAGAACGCATCATGAAAGAAACAGATGAGAAGAAATACGGGTTGCATTTTATCTTGTAGAGATTGGTAAGGCAAGTGAAAGAGCTGCACAAACACACATTACAGAGTCCAAGGCACATTCAAGGGATGATGAGCAGTCTCCTTTCAATTTTGTTATTTCTTTTTTAAATAGCTCTGGAGAAGATGCAAATAAATATGCAGAAGAGAATAAAAATCATCCAGAATTCTGCGACCCAGAGAAAAGTTCTTTGAACATCACAGTGTATTTTCTTCCGTTTATCTTTCTACCCGTAGGATTAGATTGGAACAGATTCAAGAGTGGGTTCACTATGCTTGCCTCCTGGAGAGGTGCTGCTGACATTTTTAATGATGCACTCACACTCCCAGCCCAGTGCACTTTTTCATATGCCTGTGTTCCTCTGATAAGCTCAAGACAGCAAACCTCTATGGAGCCTGTGTAAACCAGACCGTGTGCCTGTAGATGCCTCATACTCTGAGTTGAATTCAAGGCTGAATCCAAACAAAGATGTGTGGCTCCTAGAAGCAGGTCATCACAGATCATTTCCCGTTCAAGAACCAACAAACAGATGTGTGGGTCTATGTACATTTTCAGGAACATAAATACTTTTTGACTTGAAGTACTATTTTTTGTCCAAAAATAGAAATTTTTCCATTCTCAAATTTACTGTTTATTTTAAAATTCAGATGGTACAGATAAGAATAAAGTAGGGAATTCCCTGGCGGTCCAGTGGCTAGGACTCCACGCTTCCATTGCAAGGGGCATGGCTTCGAGGAACTAAGGTCCTGCAAGCCGTGTGGCTCAGCCAAAAGAAAAAAAAAAAGAATAAAGTAAAAATTACCTGAAATCACACCATCCAGAGATAACATTTTTGGCAAATGTTTTCCCAGCCTTTTTGTTTGTTTATTTGTTTATTTTCCCCTGTATGTGGATTTTTTCCCCCTAATCCAAAATTATAGTCATTTTTCTGTATCAGTAAATATCAATCAGTACTTTACTTTTTTTTTTTTTTTTTTTTTTATTGGCTGCATTGGGTCTTCGTTGCTGCACGCGGGCTCTCTCCAGCTGTGGCAAACAGGGGCTACTCCTCGTTGCGGTGTGCGGGCCTCCCACTGCGGTGGCCTCTCCCGTTGCGGAGCACAGGCTCCAGGCGCACGGGCTTCAGCAGTCGTGGCTCACGGGGTCTAGAGCGCAGGCTCAGCAGCCGTGGCGCATGGGCTTATTTGCTCCGCAGCATGTGGGATCCTCCCGGACCAGGGCTCGAACCCGTGTCCCCTGCATTGGCGGGCAGATTCCCAACCACTGCACCACCAGAGAAGTCCCAGTACTTTACATTTTGATACAAATTGCTAAAATACTTTTTGCTTTCCTACCAATAGTTATGTCAAAGGTGGGTATAATCGGTCTAATTATTTTAGTAAATTTTATTGAAGTATGACAGAAAAGCACACAGATTATAAATTTACAACCTAATGAACTTTTAAGAAGTAAACATACTTAAAAATCCAGTATCCAGATCAAGAAACAACATCGCCAGCACCCCAAGAAACCATCCTCATGCCCCCTTCCAGTCACTTCTTCCCCAGAGGTAACCACTATTCTGTCACCTGTCTAATTTGTAATCTTTACTAATCTGATGAGTAAAAAATACCTTGTTTTTGCTTCTAGTTACTTTTATGAAGTTACTAATTAGATTATTTATAAAAATACATTGTAGGGCCCAGTTTGAGGAGGTTTAATCTCCTCCATGAGAGAAATAAATGGCATCTGTTAAAGGTGCAGAACAAAAAATGACTTGCCAGAGTTGAAAAGAAGATCAAAGCAAAAATTCTACAGTATGACCTTTCTGATATATTATTTTCTCAGTAAATATTTGAGTTCCTTTGGGGTAGGCACTATGATTTAAAAAATAAAAAGCATCTACCTTTCTTTGAAATGACAAATTTCTGTACCTTCTGCAACTACAGAATATATTCTGTGTATAAACACCAGTAAGGCTACGTGGCTAGAAGCTGACCTCTGCTGGAAGCTTCTGGTATGATTTGGAGGAAGGCGTTCTAGTCTTTGGTGGCTGCTAGCCTTTCATTCAGCTCAAGCCTGACTGCCTCTAGCTTTTCCTTGCAACTTCTCTGTTTTGTTTTTTTTTCTTCCTTATGCTGTTTTTCTGCCACGATAGCAAATTTTGCTTAACAAAGTGTGAGGTTTTCTGTGTGACAAGATCTTTGTAAACACTCTAGCAGCTGACTATTAAAATGAAGGCAAAAACAATACACCAGGTTGTATCTCGTATACAAATCGTGAGATTCAATCCTGGAGCTTAACACCACAGGAGAGGGGGTAACTGGCTGCTCTGTTTCTCTCCAGGAATCGACAAGGAGAATGTTGAACTCTCCCCTACCACTGGGCACTGTAACAGTGGGCGAACTCGTCATGGATCCGCAAGCCAGGTGCAGAAGCAAAGAAGCGCTGGCAGTTTCAAACGTAATAGCATTAAGAAGATCGTGTGAAGCTTTCTTTCTTTCCTTTTTCAAACAGACTTAACTTATACGGGCTCTTCACTAGTGACCCCTCACCACCGTGCTGTGATGCTGCACTTCATGTTTTATTATGAGCCCATCCAGTCTGCCATGTTGCCAGATGATCAACTCTTGGAAGCGTTGCCTAAATTTAATGCTGCTTTTTTCTTTAACGTTTTTTTCTTCTACTTTTGGTTTGTCTGGTTTAAGCAAGTGTTCAGAACAACTGCAAAGAAAGTGGGAGGTCAGGACACTTGAACTGAGAACATCCCAGTTGTGAGAGAGGATGATTTCTTGAATACTGCTACTACTGGCCAGCTATGAAAGCCATTTGCACAGAGCTCTGCCTTCTATGTTTTCCCCTTCTTCAACATACAAAGTAAAGTGTTAGTCTTATTTACACACTTTTCAAGATAGAAGTTTATGGGAGAAATAATATTATAACCCCAGTATGTTTAATCTGACTTTTAGCTGTGGACTTTTTTTTACCTTACAAAACTGAAGAACCATAGCAGTCAAGCCTCAGTGACTTCATACCATAAAGCCACAGGCGAGGTACTTTGGGGGGTGGGGGAGGAGGGATTTAGTATTTTGTAGTGGGTTCTTAAGAAAAACTAACACTTGAGTATTAGCAATAATTACAGGAAAATAAGTGTAACCACATGTATCTTAACATTACTGAATTAAAGAGATGAGTTCTGAGGCCTTATCCAAACTCAGTCATCCAAACAAGTTTATATTTTTCTCCAGTTGATTATCTTTTAATCTTTAAATATGCTAAAAGTCGTTTTTGTTTTTGTAAGCCAAAACTATACTAAGTATAGTAATTATACATTTTTCCCTTCCTCTTCTTCTTTCCTAAATAATTCCGAGCAGGGTAATCAGTGAACAAAGTGTTGCAAATTGTTCCTAGGAGGTAATTTCCGTAGATGGTTGCATTAGCTCCATACAAAATGGAATGGTACGTGACTATTAGAGTAGACGATGCTTTTATCTTGTTTAATAATTTTCCCAGAAACATAGAATGTGGTGTATATTATCAAAAATTTTTGATGAGATGTATTTTAAATGTCTTGTAATCTTTCCTCTCCCCTCCAAAAAATCAGGAATCTCTTCAGCAAAAACATTCGGGTTCTATATGATAGAATTGCATTTAATCACTGTGAAAAGACTGGTCAACCTGCATTATTATGACAATAGGGGACCTTAAGAGTTGCTGCTATACTGAATGGTATGGATTATCATGGCATTGGAATTTCCATAGTAATGCAGATCCAATTTCTTTGTGGTACCTGCAGTGTGCAAAATAATTTGACTTCAGTGAATATATTAGTATCTGGATGTTCCAATTTAGGACTAAACCATATTTATTACAAGAAGATATTATCCCCCTATTCCTGGGTTCCCTTTATACGTTAAGGTGTAATGGCTTTGGGAGAGAAGAAGAAACCTAGGGGAGGGGGAGTTTCCTGAAGTGCTATTTCATGAGTGGATTTCAGTAAATTAAATTCCACAGCTAAATCAATGGTACATTTAAATGTTCTGATTTTAATAATATAACACACTTCACATTTATCCACACAGTAACAATGTAATATGTTAATGTAAATAAAATTGCTTTTGATATTCAGAAAATAACAAGAATTTAATTTTTTTAATTTGTTTACAGTCCTGGGAAAAGTAAAAACCGTTAGCTAAAATGAAAAAAACCTTAGTGTCAATAGTTATTTTGACACTGAATTGTTGGGAAATATTGAAGACAGGTGCAATTAACTAAACTTTTGTTTTTAACTATTGTAGACGCTTCATTAGAATAGAATGTTTATAATAACAGAGCAACTGAGATGATAAGGAATTAAGACTAGAGCTGAGTTTAGAAACAGATCATTAACAGCCCGGTGCCAAGGATGCCAAGCTGCTGGTAAGGTCCACGTTCCCCCACACCCCAGAGCTTCTGGGGTGGGCATCACAACTTCCTGGCTCCTGGAATAAAAGGCAGATGCGAGCCTTTAATCATTTGGGTTCCATGTTTTTCCCTCTTTGTTGTTGGTTTGGTGCAATGACAGTTGGTAGTGTTATGCTATTTTGCTTCTCCTATCAAAATAGAGGAACTTCCAAAGGTTTACCGTTAAAAATATTGATCTTTCCATAAACAAGTTTTCCAAGGTATGCTGTGTCTTAAATTTATTCGTTATTTCCCTCTAGTGTAATGAATGGATGAATTCACTTGAAGTACCTCATGAAATTAATGATCTGCATTGCACAAATCAAAATTGAGCCTTCTTTGAATTGCAAAAATACTTCTTACCAGTACACCCTGGGAATTTGAAAACTTATTAAGGTTTAAGATTTACCTTGTTTGAAGAACTTCTGACTTTTGAGGAAAATCTAGCTTTCCAAGAAACTGAGATGCACATGAGATAAATCTCTCACCAATATGCTTCCTCTGAGAAATGAAACTGTTTTTTAGGCCTCGTACTTACAACCTGCGCAAGAAATTCTGAAGTTCATAGTAGTTTGCCCATTTTGCATAATTGGATGTAAGTTCTATAAAGTAATTTGTTTGGGGTTTGTGGATGTTTCCCCTGACTTTTTAAAAAGGAAAACATTAACTCACCATGTTTTTTGGCATGCATGATCTCCCTGTTTTATCACTGCCCTGTCCCAGGGGTGTGCCCTTGTTTGCCAGCACCGAGACCCAGTTCACTAGCTTTGGGGGAAGTGGCAAGTGCTCCGTCCTGCATCCACTCAGCACCTGTCCGTTACTGGGTGCCGGCTCTGTGCAGGTCCTGGGCCAGGGCTGAGGACGCCACAGAGAACAGCCAGCTGCCACCCCCATGAACGGATGTCCTGGGGGAGACAGAATGTAAGCCGGCAACCCTCCCTGCTCAGTGGATTTTAGGGGTTTTCAGTTTTGTTTTGGCTTTTCTGTTTTTTTGGTTTTGTTTTTACCTCCCACCCCCAACCCAGGCATAATGAGGCATGTCTTATTCAATGTTACGCAACGGACTTACACAAAAATTCACTCTTAGTGTCAGCCACACAGCTTTTTTTAATGCAGTATATTCACCTGTAAATAGTTTGTGTAAAATTTGACAGAAAAGTATATTTACTACACTGTAAATACCTGTGATGATATATTGTATTATTTTGCTTTTTTGTAAAGCAGTTAGTTGCTGTACATGGATAACAAACAAAAATTTGATTATTCTCGTGTTAGTACTGTTAACTTCTTCCTGCGACTGCGTTACATCATTTAAAGAAAATGCTGTGTATTGTAAACTTACATTGTATATGATAACTTCCTCTCTTTTCCATTCAGGCCCAAACTTTGGCAGTTCCCTTGTCTACAACCTCGTTAATATTGTAAGCAGTTGTACGCCAGCAGGAGAAATACTGCCCAACAGACAAAATCTACCATTGTAGGGGAAAACTGTAGAAATCCATTTCAGATCATTGTTGTTCCCGTCCCATTTTCCTCACTGTGTATGTACTCCTCCCCTTTTTTTAAAGTAAAATGTAAATTCAATCTGCTCTAAGATGTGGGGAGTTATTTAATTTCTTCACATGCATCAGCTCTGTTTTCTCACTTCCCCGCACTCCTCCCTGATCTTTTGAAACATTAAGGCCGTTTCCTTTCTTTTAAGAATGTCTTGGGTTCTCCTCAAACCACCATCACCACCCCCACTCCATGGGAAGGACCTTTCTATTTCCAGAACCTCTCTAAACGAAAGGTAAAATAATTTTGGTGAAATGTATAGGGGAGAAAAAAGTTTCCCTCGAGCCTCCTAGGGGTCTCTGGCTGAGTCTGAAAATTAAACTGATAAATTAATAGGAGAAAAGCATACACATTTATTTAATATAAATTTTACATGTCACAGGAGCCTTCAAAAAGAGATGAGAAGACCCGAAAAAAACAGTTAAGCCTGAGTATTTCTATCCTAGGTTTGATGAAGAGTGAGCATTTGTGTAAAAATCTGATAGGTCAAAGACTATGAGGTAAGTGCGGTGAAGTGCGGGAAACCCAGCAAGGCCTGTTCCAGTTCTCGAAGTCCCTCTGTCTTGTCTTCAGAGATAAGGATGCTCCTTTCCTCCGGGGTTAGGGAGGGCGCCTCTCAAGTGAAGGTTTTACGACCTTTTTTCAGGAGAGGATGGCAGGGGAAAGGTCAGAGAAACCTTCCTGCTTCTGCCATTTCCTCAAGCTCCTTCGGTGTGCCGTATTTTGAGGTCACATGTCCTGA
This sequence comes from Balaenoptera borealis, assembly GCF_965194805.1. Taxonomy (NCBI): domain Eukaryota; kingdom Metazoa; phylum Chordata; class Mammalia; order Artiodactyla; family Balaenopteridae; genus Balaenoptera; species Balaenoptera borealis. The sequence continues at coordinate 44,020,481 of NC_138879.1, read as the reverse complement.
ACCCCATCAAATACTTTTTTAGGGCCTGCCAAACTGAGGGGTGACTCTGTTCTCTGGGCTAAGGTGACTTTAGTTCTTTTAAAATGAGCAGTCAGAAATGCCAGGACACCCCGAGATCAACCAGAGGGCGTATATTAGGAGCCCACAATTCTCTCCAGCTCTCAGCTCTCCCCAACAGAACCTTCCCGGGCACAGCATGTGTAAACACTGTCAGACGCTTTCCATGGCTCCACTGCTGCGAGTTTTACCATTTTCTTTACCCCATTATGTGGGCAGCTCCCAGATGGAGAAAGAATGCAGCCTAGACCCTGTGGGCAGGACAGAGCTGATGGCAAGAGTGTCTGGTATGTTAGACAAAGGGCTAAAAACCATGAAGCAGACACCTGCAGGTCTGAGGCAAGTGCTGGTCTGTTTACGGAAAGACTGAGAAAGCAGAGGAAACTCACCTGGAGAGCATGCCAGCGCTCTGGGCCAGACCTCCGAGGCAGAGTGTGCATACTCTCCAGGGGTGGGGTCCTGGGAGGGAGGGAAAGAAAGAGCCTGTGGGGGGGGGGGGGGTGTTGGTGTGGCTGTAAAGCTTCAGGTGAGTTCTCTGGGCACCAGGCTTAAAGACCGCTGAAAATTCAAGTACAGTTGACCCTTGAACAGTGGAGTTTGAACTGCAAGGGTCCACTTACACACAGATGTTTTTCAGTAGTAAATACTACAGTGCTTCACGGTCCGTAGTTGGTTGAATTCAGAAATGAAGAGGGACAGCGGATGCAGAGGGGACCGACTATAAATTATACAGCACCTTGTTCAAGGGTCAACTATACTGCAAATAGCTATCTTTTCCCTCCAGGCTAAAGCATCGTAATCAAAGTAGGAATGCCTTTGGATGATCACCTCTCCATCCCTGGACAGTAAGCTCCTTGAGAACATTGACAATATCATCCACCGTTTACAGGCCCGTGTGCCCATTTTTGCCTGCACAGTTTTGCTTTCTGGGACAGTCCAGGCTAGTCTGGCAATTTTGAACTGTCTGGCCAGAGAAGTTTATCCCCAAGGGGGTTTGGGTAGGGCAGAAACGTGCTGGAAGAATAGTAAAAACTTAACCTACAACAAAGAGGTAGCATCGCAGTGTTCCTTTTTCCAGAAAAAAGTAGCCCATCCCTCACCCCCATGCCCCAAGTGGTGGCCAGCATCTGTAACACTTGCCCTCACCCTTCGTTCTCCCTTGATTTCTATCTGTGAAACTTAGCCTGCACGCTGCACGCCAGAACACACAGTGGCATCCAAACTCTCTCAAGGGCAGTTGCCCTGAGTAACATGCCAGGCCTGTCTTCATTAGTCAGTCTTCTTACTAAAGTAAGTTCCACTTAAGACCCTTTTAGCTGCCAATTTAAAAGAAGCCGTTTCACAATGTTGATTCTGTTTCTGTAAATATTAAGCCACACTACAGCAACGTAGTCCCCGTTTGTTTGAATCTCTCATCCTTTGTTCTTTTAAAAGTACTGGCTAATCGTAAGTGGATATTTCATAATGTTAATGTGGAATTGTAATTTTAGTAGATTTGGCTTTTTTTTAAAGTACCTTCTAAAAATCCGTTTATATCTTGTAATATGTACATATGTACATACACCACATATATGTATATATGCATATTTAAAATTTCCAAAGACGCATCATACATTTAAATTGGGCCAAATTTTTCTAGGTCCTTTACCATTTGTTTATGCTGTGAGTCAAGCTAGTCATGATAAAGAGAATCCTGTGGGGTTACAGAGTTCAGACATCCCCCATGGGGGCCACTTCCTCCATACAAAATAGGAAAGTCACATCGGAATCTTAATAGGGCCCCTTCCTGGTCAGAGGTTCAGAGAGCATTCCCCAACTTAAATATGTTTAAACAAAGAAAATGTCAACAGAGGTAACCTCAGCTGATTCATTCATTTGTTCAAAGAAACATTTTCAGTTACTATAATTGTGCCAAGCCCTTTGCCAGGCACTGCAGATGCCAAAAAAGAAGAAGAAAGCTTGGTCTCTGCCCTACGCGAGATCACAGTTTAGTCAGGGAAACAGCCACGTAACCAGTGAGCACAGTGTCCAAGGTGTGGACCAGTGACAGGGTCGATGACTGAGGAGTTGGGTCCTGAAGAATGACCAAGAAGTGTGTCCAGGTGGATATGTCCACTGAGCAGTTGAAAACAGGATTATGGAGTCTTGAATGTACAGGGGGTACCTGAGGCTGGGGACGACCTGGCCCAGAGAGCACGTGTCGCATCCAGGCGGAAATGCATCCGGGCAGACAGCAGCGCACCAGAGACGAGACTGGCTCGTTCTGTTCTTATTTTCCTCCTTTCGTCCCACTTTGGGAAATGCGCCCTGATTTTGTACATTTAAAAACTCCATGAAGGCATGCCTTAGCCCCAGAGAGCAAAAATAAGGGTACTCTCTTTTTTTTTTTTTTTTTTTAATTACTTTATTTTATTTATGGCTGTGTTGGGTCTTCGTTTCTGTGCGAGGGCTTCCTCTAGTTGCGGCGAGCGGGGACCACTCTTCATCGCAGTGCACGGGCCTCTCACTGTCGCGGCCTCTCTTGTTGCGGAGCACGGGCTCCAGACGCGCAGGCTCAGCAGTTGTGGCTCACGGGCCTAGTCGCTCCGCGGCATGTGGGATCCCCCCGGACCAGGGCTCGAACCCGTGTCCCCTGCATTGGCAGGCAGACTCTCAACCACTGCACCACCAGGGAAGCCCTACTCTCTATCTTTGAGTCTGACCCAAAGTCAGAAGAGGATGAGAAATACATGGCGAGGGATCCTCCCTCACCAACTTGATAACTTGCGGATGGAAGGCAGAAAGGAATTAGGTCGTGTATGCCTTAAGCAAAAACAGTACCACCGCTCGCCATATGCTCATGTCTAGGATTCTACAGGAGCCCAAAACAATTTTTTTTCCTTAAAATACTGAGTCTTTTTAAGTTTACAGCATTCATTCATTCATCCATCAGACATTTATTGGGCCCCTTGTTTTCATTGAACTCCAGCATCAGCACCTCTTGGAAATGCTCTCTGTTCTCCCATGGGCTGCACTGAGAGCCTTTCTCTTGGTCCTGTAACAGCTTCTCGTTACAATGTTGTGATCATCAACTGTTCCTGTCTCCCTGGTTAGACTCTGGGCCTCCAAATACAGGGACTATGCCTTGTTCAAGGAGCTGGATAGATGGTTGTTGAATAACACCTAAGGCTCTATGCTATCAGGAAACTATACAAATAGAATAGAAAAAAAGACCCCATTCACAATATCAAAAATCCCTACCAAAACGGAGATGGCCTGTGTAATAAAGATCTGTTGAAAACGAATCCAGACTTTGAGATTTCACACATTAGGAAAGTTTCGAAAATGTATTTTGTCAATTTATGCATATAGAAAACAAAAAATTCCAGGAACAGTCTTTTTATAATAGGGCATGTCAACCCCAAAAAGAGTAGGGCAAGAGGGACTCACCGGAGGAAAAATAGTTCTTTAAGAGGACTTAGTTTTGCTTTATGGAAGGTCACTGTGTTGTCCTTACTTTCCTCCCGTTGCTGCTGATTCAGTCCGCACAGCGTCACTCAGCAAACAGGCATGTGAGGGCCGCGGGCTGTAAGGAGAGGAGTAGATGGAGAGACAGCCCACAGAGCTGGATGGGAAGAAGCAGAGTGCCAATTGCTCCCAAACTAATCACTGAGTCCACACAATTACAATCAAGACCCCTACAAGAAGAGAGTGTGTATCCAAACAAAATGATCCTAGGTTTTACCTTATAAAATAGACAAGAAAGCATGGCTAAGGAAAAAAAAAAAAAATTAAGAGCATACATAGAAACTTTCCTTACTAGATAATAAAACATAGACATTTTTAAATATTTAAAACTGTGATGATGGTAATTAGGTAAATAGAATGGAAAAGACAAAAAGTTCTGGATTATGGTACGGTGTTAAAAAAAAAAAAAAAGCACCAGTAGCCCCCAAATTTCATTGGCTTAAAAGCCACAAAAGCTTTCTCACCCTGCTACATGTCCATCACTGGTTGGCAGGGGGACTCTGCTCACCGCAGTTTCTCGGGCCCCACAGACTGATCAGCCACCGTAGCAAATGACAGAGGGAAGGAGAGCTGAGACAGCGCCGCCCAGGTGCCCCTGGAGTGACGGAGACGTGCCATAGCTGAACCGTCCCATACATGGCCACAGCCACACAGGGCTGTCAAACCCTTGAAATGTGGGTACTGAGACTGAGGAGCTGACTTTTAAATTACACGTAAATAGTTACAGGTGGCTAGTGGCTACCAGATTGAACAGCCCAGAATCTGGAGGGTCTCATATCAGCAGTTAAAGGCCGGAGACCAGATGTGCAGTCACTTGTGCTCACAGTCACCGCCAGAACTTGTCACACGGCTCCACAAAATCACAAGGATCAGAAAGAGCTATCCTCTTCCAGAAGGAGGAGAGCTGGAAATGTTGGCCAAGAACATTTACTCTCACAATAGGGAAGGACTTTGTACACCTAAAAGCAGTGGAAGAAATCCTAAAGATTACGCTTGACTACCTAATCCATAAAATATCCCCATGTCCAAAAAAAAAAAAATCACACCCAAATTTAAAGGCCAAAAAACAGGGAGATTGTTCTAATTATAGGGTTCATAAGAATCGATTTTAAGAAAAGACCCAAGTAGAAAAAAAAATGGGCAAAGGACATGAACGGCTAATCCACAGAAAAGAAATACTGTACCACTTGCTAACTACTATATGATGGAAAAGGTCATCACGCTCAGTAGTAAACAAAAAAAATGCAAACTTGAAACAGTGAAATACCATCTTCATCTGTAAAATTAGCAAAGATGTATTTAGTACTCGGTGCTGGTCCAGAGTGTGGTGGGATGGACTCGCTCCTGCACTTGACCTCATCCTTCTGTATCATTAGCCTTAAACATGTCCACACCATTTGCCCCAATAATATTATGTGCAGGGATCTAGTCTAGAGAAATAAGTGATCAGAGAGCTAAGACTTTCATCAAAGCATTATTTATAATATCAAAACACCTGGAGACAACCAAAACATCTGGAGACAACACCTGGATGATTTTTTGGCTAAATATCTATATTCATCCAGCACCTTCTGGGAAGCTAACAGGGCTTCCTTACGCACCCTTTAAAAATGGGTTTAAAGAATAATATTTAAATTTGGGAGGAAACTTCCAATAGAATCAAGGGATTAAGAACTGTATATGAGGGTAGATCCCCAATCATGTAAAATATCTATGTATTTTACACATAGGAAACTATAGTTATACATAGGAAAAAGATGAATATGTATGGTTAATTTTTGTTTGTATTTTATTACCTTTTTACATTGAGCATTATTTAAAAACAAAAGTTGTTTTTAAGAGGCGAAGATAATGCTGACTTTCAGTTCTAAAAAGGTATTCGTAATAATGGAACTTACTCAGGCATTAAATTAACAACTACTATCCCCTCGATGCTTTTTACCTTAGTCTTTTTCCTTTTATCAAAAGGTAGCTTTTAATAACTAATTCAGATTCCAGGGAGCTGGGTTTGTTTTCTTTCTCCAGGGGCATATTTTTGTACCTGGTTTAGAGCAGTTCTGGGGACACACCTGCTGACTCCATGGACCCCAAGAGAGCACACTGGCCACCACCAGCCCTTCACTATGACTTTATTACTTCTGCTCACAGCTTACAATCTTTCACGGTTAACAAGGCTGGCTGGAAATGGTCCTGGACCTCACGAAGCTCTCGGTCTATTAAGGGGCCTATAAATTTGCGTAGTTGTGTGCACTGCATCGGGAAGGTTGTGCACACTGACTACAGTCCGGTCATTTTCCTCAGCTCTTAGGGCTTCCAGGCACTGGCTCCCTGTCCCCATTCTCCTCCCACTGCTCTGACAGCACTTCCTCCACCTGCCTCTTCACCCTCAGCTCTCTACCCTGCAAGTGTTTTCCTGAACTTTCTCATCTTTTAACACTATGTGAAGTGATTCTAATTCATCGTCACCACTTCACCTCCTTCCTCCCCTCCAGACCTGGATAGCCAACCACCTAATGGTAGCTCTTCACCTCTGCACAGGATTTCCAGTGCACTTCCTCCTGGGCCCCTGCCTTGGCCAATGGCACCACCATCCCCAACAATGCACCTGAGCTAGAACACTGGGAATTATCCTTAATTCCTCCCCACTCACCACCCATCCCCACCACCACACTGGATGGTCACCAAATTATACTGATTGTGCCTTCTGAAATTCCTTCACCATCCCCATTACCTCCCTGCCCATTCAGGGGCCCAGCTCGCTGGCCTGTTTACAAGGGTCCCTAGCATGACCCACTGTCCCCGGTGTACCACATTCTAACCCATCATAGGTGCAGCCAGGACATACTTCAAAGGCTTCCTTCTCACCACCAACACACAGACAAAGTCCAAAGTCCTCACCAGGATACGCAAGGCCATCATTTGACCCCTACCTGTCTTTTCAAGCCCATCTCCTGTTCCAACCCACTCTAGCTCCAGCCATTCCAAGCTCCTCAGCTGGGAGAGCAAGCACGGAGATGAAGGACCGTTACACACGTAACCTAAATATCACCGGTCCCCTCCTTCCTCTGCTCTTGCTTTCAACCCAAACTCACCCTGAAACATGGCCTGGCATCTCCTACCCACTGAAGAATCCACTTGCACAAAACTTTACTGAAGGCTTTACAGGGAGGTACAGGGGGGTTTTCAACCCACAGTCAGCACCTTACAAATCCTCCTAGAGACATGGCACCTTCAGGGCCCATCACTGCCTGGTGGGAGGGATTTCTTCTTTATTGGCCTCTGCGCATGCGCGATGGCTTTTCTCATGGTGATTCAGATTTGTTCCAGCTTCTCCCCTCAACACGAATCCTGAGAATGGGATGTTTTGCTTCCTTGGATCTCGCGATGCTCTTGTGTGGGGGGGCCTATGCAGACATCATTTCCTTCCGGGGAAGCCTACCTTGTCTTCCAAGAGACACCCCCCCTTCCCCCCGCCCCGAAAGACCATCTCCAGCAAGACTTTCTTCTTGGGCCATTCTCCCTGCTCCCTCGGCAGCTTACATCTGTCCTGGGGGGTTGAGCACTGTGGGTTGTTGGCTGGCTTCTTATTAATCTCACCCCAGGTCCCTAGACTCCTGGGGGAGTCTGTGTGACAACTTATGTCCCTGGTGCCTTGCCCTGGGCCTGGCTCATATGGAGTCTTCAAATCCAGGTGGCATTAGTTAATAACTCCTGTCTAAACATTATGTGCCAGAAAAAAAAAAAAAATCTCACCATTTACATCCAGGATGGCGCTCAGAAGAGGCCTAGAATTTCCTTGGGAATTCCCCAGAACCCACAAGAAAATGAGCTCGGTGAAGGGAGAGAAGTTTTCCATCTTGTTCACTGATGTATCCCCAGAGCCTAGAACAGGGCTTGGCACGTAGTAGACGCTCAATACCTATTTGTCAAGAGAATGAGTCTAGGAAAGAAATGCTGCTTCTAAGGAGTGATCTTAAATTTTAAAACCTCCCTTGAACAGCAGGGGGCGCGGGAGAACCGGGCCTGTCCCCGGGGAGGAGGATCGACGGAGTCGCGGAGCCCTCCCTCGCTGCTGCTTTGCTTCCTTGGGCTGGCGCCCTGCTGGAGACCCCTCTAAACACTGCACCTCAGTTTGTTTCTGAGAATCCTGTGGAGGGCTTCACCCCAAGGTCACCAAGCCGTGCACCCGTGCGTTGTCCTTGTTGGAGAGGTTCCCAGGAGGAAGACCTTGGCCTCTGCACTGCTAAATCTCAGTGATCCTGGCTTGTTCGGCCCAGCCGGCACCGCAGCCCCCAGCCCCTGCTCCCTCCCAGATGTGTATTCAGCAGGACTGGACGCCCCGGATTTCTGTTTTCTTTCGTTTTTAAGCTTTTCAGGTGGGGATGGCAGAATACGTAGCTGGGGCTTTAGTCCAGCGATTCTACTCCAGGATCTTCTGTTCCAAAGCTTCTGTGCAGAAAAGAGCATTGATGGGGATCAGGAGGCCACTTAGGCCGTGGTCCTAATTCTGCCACCAAAAAGCTTTGTGATCTTGGAGGAGTGGGGGTTGGGAGGAAGGTATCTCCCATCCTGACAGTCTTTGGCTCTCTGAATGTCAGGCCTTCCGTGGAAATCAGGATCCCTCCTCCTATACCAGGGTGAGGCCGGTTACCTTTCAGTAAAAAATGGCCCCTACCCCACCCCAATCTTCCCACTCTCCCCTTTATTCCATGCAGTCTGTAACTGAGGACTCCCGCGTTTCTTTCCGGCAGAAGGGGCAGCAGAGAAGGCGGGGAGCAGGGAACGTGCTGATCGGAGAGGACTTCCGGTAGGTGAGACTGGAGGACTTCCGGTAGGTGAGACGCGGGCAGGAGGTCGCTTCCTAAACCGCGAGATGCCCCGGCCACAAGTCACTTCTAGGAGCCATTTCTGAGGCTGATGAAAGGATGTGGAGCCGCCTAGTTGGGTAGAATAAGTACGGTTTTGTCATTCTTCTTAGAATCCTGGAAGGAACGTTAGCAATCAGATGGACCTACTCCCTTCTGAGGGTCAGAGGAACTTGTGGGTGGGCACCCAGGGTGAGTAAAACCCCAGCCCGGGCACCCCTCCCGACAAGGAAGGACAGGGTCTTGAGGCGCCCTGCTCACCCCAGACTCACCCCAGTCCCGCCAGGGTCCTCGGCGCCCCAGGCAGTGCCGCTGCTTCTGCCTCTGCGGACCCCGCATGCTGGAGGACAGGTGAAAAAGGACCAGGCGTTCCCACCCTCCTGGAGGACAGGTGAAAAAGGACCAGGCGTTCCCAGCCCCCTCCTCTCCGCCAGAGCGATATTTATTCATGGTTAAAAAAAACCCCAGCAGGTTGTGAGCAGCAAGAAACTGTGAATCCTGTCCCATTTCCACACAACATGGACGCTGAATTCAAGGCCTGGCGGTGAAAATCAGAAATGCTTCCCCCGTTCAGACTGGTTCTCAACCTCTCCAGGCCAACACGCATCATAATCACCACGGGCCAGGTACATGCCAGGCACTGTGCCAGCCACGTTACATTCATTTTCTCATGTGAAACCTGCAGGACTTCTGTAGGTAGGAGCTACTATCCTCACTTTACAGCTGGGGACACTGAGGTTCAGAGAAGTTAACTCGTCCAGAGTCAAAGGGCTAAATAAGTAGCAGACCTTGGTGCCTGGCTCAGCTGTTTTGGATTCCAAAGCCTGGCTCTTAATCTGTAATAACCTCCCCATGATATTTATACCATATATATTGGTTTCCTGTGGCTGCTATAACAAAGTACCACCAACTTGGAGGCTTAAAACAACAGAAATTCATTGTGTCACAGTTCTGGAGGCCAGAAGCCCAAGATCAAGGTGTGGGCAGGGCCATGCTCCCTCCAGAGGCTCTAGGAATGATTCACATCCTCACCTCTTCCAGCTTCTGGTGGCCGCTGGCATTATTGGCTTACGGCCAAATCCCTCCTATCTCTGCCCCCTGTGGCCACATCGCCTTCTCTTCTGTTTGTGTTAAATCTGCCTCTGCCTCCCTCTTATGAGGATACTGTGATTGCACTTAGAACCCATCTGGCTACCCCAGGGGACTCTCCCCATCTCCAGAGCCTTAACTTCATCACACCTGCAAAGAATCTTTTTCCAATAAGGTAATTTTACAGCTCCCAGGGATTAGCATGTGGGTATCTTTTGAGAGGCCACGTTTCAGTTTACCACACCATATGTGTGCCCATTCCTTCCCTAATTTATTCCTTCATAGACCTTAATCGTGTGTATTGGTCATTGTGCTAAGAGCCTAGAGCTAGAAAATCAAAAGAGAAATGACACAGTCCCTGCCCTCACGGACCTCATGGTCACTGTGTGAACTTTCAAACCTACTTCCCAGATGTTCTTGTGATAAATAGCAGGAGTGAGAGACATCAGGACACAATAGCTGGCACTTACTACCTGCAACACTCTTCTGACATTTACACATATTAAATCACTTGACCCTCATGGCCTTATCCCCAGCTGTAGGGTGGCTCCACAGTCTATACTTGTCACCTCCCTGCACAGAATGCTACAGGAGCACAGGGGAGAGGCAGTCAAGGTGAGCGAGGGTGTGGTCAGGGAAGGCTTCCTGCAGGAGGTACCACTTCCATGGAATCTGGAAGGATGGGAGGTGGCCAGAGAAAGTGGGATGGGGAGAGGGTAGGAGTGAGGAGGTGCCCCAGGAAGAGGGAGGCAGGAGGGAGCTGAGATGCTCCTAGATATGGGTGAGGAGAGACAGGGGTCAGGGAGGGCTCCTGTCTTTTGGGAGAAGAACCACTAATCTGGTGTGGGCTTCGAGCTTGATTCACCTGGGATTTGTTCATGCTCAGGTCTGAGGCCCCCACCTCTGCCAGCTGAGGTCTTTCAGCTTCCCTGGTCTCTTCTTTTGGGGGATTTGATGCAGGGAGAGCTCTGAGAGCCATTTCTACAGCTCCCCAAAGGGGATAACTCAGCCCTGCCCATCTCCCTTCTGTCCTGAGCCTCTTGGGTGGGAGAATCAGAGAAGCCACGTGGCAGCCCCTGAGCAGGATATATTCACAGTTGAGCAGGAAGACCACAGAGGGGGAAACTGAGGTCCAGGGAAGAGAAGCCACACGGCTCATGTGCAGAACTGGGCCCCACCCCAGCCTCTCTGTCTGGGCCCCTACACTGCTCTTGGCTCCCGCAGATGATGGGGCAGGGCCCCATCTCCTCTAGGCAGGGGTTTCCTCTGGAACCACCCTTGAATGGAGGTCAGGGACAAGAAGTGACTAAGATACATCCTGCCCTGGAGGGTTTCCCACCATGCTGGGGGAGATGGGCAGCCCACCAGAGAATTGTAGAACTAAGTAGGCATCTGGAGGAAGGGACCAGAAATCAGACTAACAGGCAAGATGGAGTGCCATCAGGGAAGGCTTCCCGGAGGAGGAAACCTCTGAACTGAGCTGGGAAGCATAAGTGGGGGTGGGCTCAGCCAAGACCTGTATTTGGGTTGGGTGCAACTGGTGCCACAAGGGCCTGGCATGCTGAGCAACAAGGAAGGAGGAGAGGAGAGCCAGGCCAGGTTCTGCAGAGCCCTGGGCGAGGCTGGGAGTCAGAGGAGCCGGGGTGGAGGCTCAACTGAGCGTGACTGGGAGAAGGCTAAGGTCCAGGCCTGGAGGCTGCCACCAGCTCCCAGCGCCAAGACTCTTGTCCTGGGCTCTCAGCTTGAGGTCCAGGGCTGCAAGGGTTGAGAGTGGGAACCCAGGGGAAGGGAGGGAACCTCCCCAAGGCGCTGGGTGGCCCCCGGCCTTGCAACAGGCAAGCCTGGTGGGTGGCCCTTGCTTTTCCTTCCTCCTGCCTGCTCTGGTCTCCTCTTTCCCCCTCCTGTCCCAGGGTCCCTGCTCCCCCTCTCTGCACCCTTTCCCAGCCCAGAGCTGGCCCAGAGTTCTGTTGGGGAGGCCTGTGTGGACCTAAGCCTGGAAACTGTTCTTTAAGAGGCAGCACAGAGAAGGGTAAGAATAGGGAGTCTAGCTCCAACCAGCTCCAGACTGGCTAGGAATCCTGACCCGGGCTCCCAGAGGCTCTGTGACCTAGGGTAAGTAGTTCAACCTCTCTGAGTCTCAGCTTCCTCGGAGATGAATGTAACAATCCAACGCGCTAATGTAGGAAACCCCTAGGACATACTGAGCTCTCGACACTGCTGGGTACGCACACAGGACGCGGTGAACGGAGAGGGGCTGGCCTTGGGGTTGGGGGTCTGAGGTTGGATGCGAGGCTGTTGGACCCCGGCGCGGCTGGTCCGGGGACTCGGGCCTCCTCGCTGACTCCTCCAAGTAGGGGCGGGGCCTTCGGGCAGCCCTGGGTTTCCGGGCGCCTGTCGCACACCCACCCTCCCGGTTTCCCAGGGGACGGGACGAGCGCGGAGCCGCCGAGGGACACCGAGTCTGGGGGAGGCGGCGGGGCCGCGCGGGCGGCCGCCCTCGGGGGCGCGCGGCCTCTTTTGTCTGCAGCCTCCCACTCCCCCGCCCGCCCCGAGCCGCGGGGCTGCGGCGCCGCTGCTGACACGGCTCGGCCGCCGCCGCCACCGGGCGGAGGCTGCGCGTCGCAGCGCCGGGCGGAGGGCGCGCGGCGATGGCGGCGGCGGCGGCGGCGGCGCGGGGCGGGCGGGCGCGGCGGGCGCGGGGCTCGGGCTAGCTGCGGGGCCGGCCCGGATGGCGGGCGGCGCGGGCTGGGCAGGCGCCCCCGCGGCTCTGCTGCGCTCGGTGCGCCGCCTGCGCGAGGTGTTCGAGGTGTGCGGCCGCGACCCCGACGGCTTCCTGCGCGTGGAGCGCGTGGCGGCGCTCGGACTGCGCTTCGGCCAAGGCGAGGAGGTAAGGGCCTGCGGCGGGGGCGTCCGCGCCCCAATCCCCCACCCCCGGCTTTCCCGCCGTTTCACCGGCCCGCTCTCGGCCGAGCCCCCGGGCATCCCCGCCCTGTCGGACCCTCGCTTTCCACATTAGCGCCGGCGCTGCGGGAATCACGCATCACGCCCGGGGTGGGGGCTTCTCTGCCCATTTTCCCTACCCCGGGCCCTTGCGGGCCCCTCTGACCGCTCTGCAGCCCACTCGGGGTTTGGGGGGTGAGGGGAAGGAGCCGTCAGATCCTGGTCCCGAGACCCCCGCCCCTTCCTACCCTGCGGAGACCGAGACGCAGAGGTCCGTGTGCGGAAATCCCAGGACGCGGTGCGGGGCGGGGGGAGGGAGGCACGCGCCCCACTGGGCCTGGCCGAGGGAGCGAGAGGACAACTAGGGGCACTCTGCTGTCTCGGCTCCTTGACTGCACCCAGCCGGCCTAGAACACAGCGAGAGGTGTCTGCTTGCGACCTTCCTGGATTCTCGGCCCAGCGCCTGATGACCCCCCATGCGGGCTCCTGTGGGCAGGCCTGGCTGACAGCTGGCTGTGTCGGTTGCGGCAGACCTCCCAGAGCCAAGCTGGGGAGCGGCAGCTAGGCAGTGTTTGCAGCAGTGGGGGGGGGGGGGCCCGCGTCGATTTGGCGAAAGCAGGAACGGTGTCGGTTGTTAGCAGGGCTGGAATCGGAGGGTGGGTGCTGCCAGTGGGGTGGGCAGAGACAGGTGTACTCTCATGCCATGGGCACAGGGACAGGTGGCTATGTCTGGGGGAGGGGAGACGGCAAGGCACCCACCTGGCAGAAGAGCATCCCCGCCCTTCTGCTACTGCCCACTCTGAAATGGTCAGGGGCCGAAGCCTTGAGTAGTGGGTTTCCAAGGCCACCTGAGGCCTCAGGCTCTGCATGGGCACTGGCTGGCATTCTGTTCTGGGGACAGCTGGAGCCTAGCATTCCAGAACATAGGAGAAGCCAGGGCATGGCTGGGTTGGATCCATGCCTCCCTGTCACCTGGCAAGGGGGAGGTGATAGATAATCATCTCTGCATGGCCGTTGGGCATGGCTGGGACCTGGGAGTCCCTGAGACCAGTAAGTGGAAGAGGGTGAGGCAAGTGTCAAGTTCGAGAACTCAGGTACCCCATCCCAGGAGGCTCACTGCTACAGCCCCTTTGGAGCCCACCCTCTCCCTCTGCTGGGATTTGTTCAGGACCATTTCCTGCAGCCACCCGGTCCTTCTCCTTCCCAAAGGCTGGTCAAGCCCCTCCCCTCATTGAGGCAGGCTGCGCAGACCCCAAGCGTGGGGAGAGCCCCAGTCCTTCCTCTCAAGACACAGGCTGCAGGGGAGAAGTCTCTGGCTCTGGCTGGAACTGGAGTTCGAGAACCGCAGTCTCAGTGTTGGGAAGAGCTTCCCAGCAGGCTCTGGCAGGAGGCCACATGGGCTCAGCGGTGAGCCCCTAACGAGCCCCACCTTATCCCTGAGCTGGACAGCTCCTCTAGTTAGAGCTTCTTCCTCATACACTCTGGAGCCAAACCTGCTTGTCACTTAGTCATCGTGGTTCTGGACGGGGACCCATGTGGGTCTCTCTTCTACGTGGCAGCCTTTAAAGATTTGAAAAGAGCACTCCTGTCCCCTTCCCACTGACTTCCTACCATTCTCCCTTCTCCAGGCCAAATACCCCCTGTTCTTGAAGCCCCAGACCATTTCCATACGATCTGGCAGGGACCAAACCTCTGGCTTCCAGCCCTGAAGCCACCATCGACTAATTGTGTGACGGAGTTCTCCTAGTAATGACGTGGAGGGGCTGGACCAGGAGACATCCAGGACTGTTCCGGCCCCAACACCTCTCACACACACACAGGTGGCTCAGGGCGAGGCTGCCTTTTGAGTGGTGCACTCATGTTAAGTTTCTGGCCACTGAAACCCCCAGGGATCTTTCTTAGCAGCCTCTGCCAAGCCAAGATTCCCCTCCACCCTGGAGGAGGGTCAGTGATTTTTCTTTTTAAACCATAATCTTATATCATTACAGAATCAGTTTATATGCACTGTGGGAAGTTAGAAATATGGACAAGCAAAAATAAAATATGTTCCCATCTCCCAGGGAGCCTAGCTGTGACACCTTGGTCACATCCTTCCAGAGCTGTTTCTATGCTTATATGTAGATTTTCTCCATAAAATGAGGTCATGCTGTGCATACTGTCTTGTAACCTGATTTTTTTCCAGTAAATGATCAGCACTTTTCTGCTTCAATAAATTCTCATCTCATTTAATATGCACACCTTATTCAGATTTCCCTATTTGGCCGCAAAACGTCAACCTTTGCTCTTTTGTTCAAACCAGTTTCCTCACCAGAACTGTGCAGTGCATCCGGTTATTCTGATCTCTTACTTTAATGCAATTCTTTTTTTTTTTTTTTTTTTTAATTTGAATAACCCTGACTTGTTGAAGAGATCAGGCCTGTTGTCTGGGTCAGTACTTTCTTAAATCTAAACCTGTAACTTGGACCTTATTCCTGTTAAATTTCATCTTGTTCATTTCCTCCCATTGTAACAGACAATAGAGAGAATTTACAGTCCTACCTTTGTCACTCCGATGCTGTGCTGCCTACAGGCTGGAGAAGTGGGTGCTTTATGTCTCAATCTGCCAGGCTGGTGTAAACCCAGGGCAGGACCACGGACAGAGCCTCGTAGGGGTGGTTCTGCTCACACTGTGTTATTGACCGAGACCCACAGAAATACATTTTTCAGCCCTGCTCACTGCACACCAAATTCACACATACACTACAAAATAGGGATGTCATTTCCCCTTCAAAATGCTATGTTTTCTGGCAGTTTCTATTTCATTTGTTTAAAAATCACATAGAGACCTTGATTTCCCACCCCCCACC
The DNA here is from genome assembly GCF_965194805.1 of Balaenoptera borealis. Taxonomy (NCBI): domain Eukaryota; kingdom Metazoa; phylum Chordata; class Mammalia; order Artiodactyla; family Balaenopteridae; genus Balaenoptera; species Balaenoptera borealis. Next base: position 44,005,177 of record NC_138879.1, on the reverse strand, counting down.
CCCCGCCAGTGCTTTAGGGTGGATAACTATCATTCATTAGATATGGAATTCAGTGAATTTATCAGAGCTGATTATCCATATTTTATCAACTATACCCAGAATGCCAGGGACACCAGAATCAAATGCTTTGCAAAAATCAAAATATACTAGGTTGCAAAGTGTAAAACAAATATCCATGAGGCCATACTAATATCAATAAATGATTTAATGTTAATAAATAAATACTAGGAGAGTCTCCCATACAGAACAAATTAAAATAATTTATGTAGATAATTCCCTATCAAGGAGGTAGAGCATAACCCCCCACCCTGTAAGCGTCAGGTATGCATAATGACTGCCTGCTAAAGAGGACAGTATGGAAAGGGGGAAAAGGCAGCTTTACAGTGGAGAAGCCTGACACACACTGCCTCAGCCGGGTCACCAAGATCGACATCAGCGGTGATAAGTCATGTAGGTAGTATGTACCCTTCATACGATACGATGGGAGAGGCACTCTACCACTGTGATCCCCCTCCCAAACCCATCACCCCAGTCTAGTCATGAGAAAACATCACAAAAATCTCAACAGGGGGACATTATTCTACAAAACACCTGCTTAGTGCTCCTCACATTTGTCCAGGTCATCAAAACCAAGGGAAGTCTGAGAAACTGTCCTAGCCAAGTGAAGCCTAAGGAGACATGACAACTAAATGTAATGTGGTGTCCTGGGTGGGGTCCTGGAACAAGAAGAGGACGTTAGGCAAAAACTAAGGAAGCCTGAATAAAGTACAGACTTTAGTTAATAATAATGTTATGTATGTATCAGGTTGGCCTCTGATATTTCCCTAATTTACTGACTTGGGAATCATAGTAGAGAAGAGAAGACAAGGAAATTTGATGAAAACATGAGTCATGTGTGAGAACATAGGTTGACGTTTCAAAGAATGTAAGGGCACTGTCCCAGCCCTGAAAGTCTGTAATAAGTAGCAGCAGGACCACTATGACAAGGACGAGAAATGATGGCCCAGTGCCCTGAACCCGTGTTGACTTCTGATAGCTTGCTTTTGTTTCTAACCTCTCTAGGGCTTTGTTTACTCATCCATGAAATGGGGGTGATAACAGTTCTCATTCCATAGCGCTATTGTGGGGCTTGAACACGTTAATACACGTAAAGTGTTCAGTATCGGGACGGAGTAGGCCCGCTATCAGAATTGCTGCTGCTCTTACTATTGGTGTTTTTGGTAAACACTTGCAAGCATCTTTGAGAGGCTGTTCGAGGCTGGGGGGTTCTTCGGGGTTGAGGTCCAGATCTGCGAACAGTCCCTGGTGTTCTCGGCCCACCCTCCTTGTCAGCTCTGAGCTTCTAGCCCTCCCGCATCTGTGAGTGGAAGGCATTGGGAGCGGCCAGAGATATCTTGGGCCACATCCCTGGTAAATATATTCTTCTCCCTTTTCCAGTTTGAAAACCATCCTTCTTGCCAGAAGAATGGACTCAAAAGTAGTTGAGTGGCGTCTCTGCCATTTGTTAACCCAGTACCATCTCCTCTGAGCAGTGGCCAGTCCTTCCTGCTGGGAAGGGTGGTGTTAATTATTTCGGGGCAGTGACTCAGCTTTAGCCCACCTGGGACTAGTCTATAATTTCCCCGCTTCTTTGCAGGTGCCAAAAGCAACTGGGGCATCGTGCCTCCTCGTTCATATTGAGCAGGAGATGAAATAAGGGTTCCGACTGGGCTCCCTTAGTCCCCAAGTCCCCTCTGGACGAAGGACTGCCACAAGGGAGTGCTGGTGCTGGCTGGCTTCAGCCTGGGTGTCTGAACCGGCAAAGGGGTTGGGGTGCTAGGGTGGGCCTAGACTTATCAGGAGACAGTCCTGGGGCTGCCAGGGGAGGGAGAGCCCTGAAGTAAAGCTGGGTCTGCTCAGGAGAGGAGGGGACGGGATGCTGGGGAAGAAGCAGCTGTATCCCTACGTCTGTGGCTGGAGGTGGGAGGTGATAGGAGGAGGGGCTAGAGGGGAGGGCGGGGCCAGATCAGGAAAGACTCAGCCGTTCCCTGTGGATGGTAGGAAGGTCCAGGCAGCAGGGTCAGATGTGTGCTTGAGAACAGAGGCTGGATCCAGGAGGGGACTGTGACACCTGGTCTGAGAGGAAGAGGGTCCTGACGTGGGCGGTGGCAGCGGGTGCAGAACTGACAGGGGTCCAGAAGGCCTGCAAAGCCCAACATGCCACTCCTGGAGGGAAGAATTTAAGGCTCTTTTGGAGAACAGGCCCCCTCTAAGTGCCCCACCCTAATGGGGACATGGTAGGGATGACAGAGCTGGCAAAACAGAAGGAAGGCCCAGGTTCTCCGAGCCTCTAAGGAAAGGTCGGGGTGCCTGTGACCCATGAGTGGGGAGCAGGACAGGAGTGGGGCCCAGAAAGACCTTCTCTTTTCTGTGTTTGTGCCTCACCTGGGTGCAGCCGGTGCCCCTGAGCTTGGAGGTCACTGTGGGAGGCAGGCTGAGGCTGCGGTCCCTCGGGAGGCGTAGGGAGTGAGCGCGAGGCACCAGGCTCCGGGGGCGGGCTGGGAGGGGCCAAGCCCCAGATCGGATGCCCAGTGCTCTTAGGCCTCTGGCTGCCTGCACCCAGCTTTGGCTGTGCTGGGAGGAGGGGTGTGAGAAGAGCGTCCAGGGGGACTGGTCCATCTTGTCGGGCAGTCTTGACACAGCCTGAATCCATGTGGCAAAACCTCTCTGGGCTATAGCTTCATTCCCAAGGTACCAGGATCTAGAGCAGGAAGAAGCTCCAGGTGGTCGTGGAGGGCTTGGTGGAGGGCGGTGTGGCCCGTGCCTCCCTTGCTGAGATCTGAGTGGAGAAGTGGGGTAGAATCAGGCCTTCCAAATAGTAGGACACACCCTCGGACCGGTTGCAGTGGATGGAGACTCTCAAAGCACAGACAAGCCCCAGCATGGGTATCGGCCATTCACCCTGTGAAGAAGAATTTATCCCTTTTCCCAGGTGGATGGTGAAGGGTCACCAGGCTGGGCAGGCAGAGCGGCTGTCAGATCTGGCCTTGACTCTGTGGCCCGGGAGCTTTCCCCTGCACCTGGAAGAGAACCAAAGAAGCAAAGAAGGAGAAAGGAGATGGGGAGGTGTGGGAGCAGGACAGAGGGAGGAGCACCTCACCTGTGGCTGACGGCTTAGGAGGCAGAGCCAGGAGGGAGGCTGGACCTCCAGATTCCCGCACACGGGGAACCCAGGACCCTGGTGGGTGGTGGATGGATGGCTGAGGAACCGCGCTCCTCCTTCCGTGGGCCAAGGCTCCACTGCCACAGCCTGAGGGGGGCAGTGCGGATTTGGGGCTGATGCAGCCACCAAGTGCCTGGCGGGTCCCCCCCAGGTGCCCCACCCTGAGCACCCGTGTTCACGGGTCCGTTTGTAGGGGTTTGGCGGGGGTTTCTGCCCCAGCCCTGGACTGTGTGTGTATGAGTCGGGGCTCGTGGGGTGGAGAGGAGGTGCTCCTTTGCCTCGTGCTGCAGCGGCCCCTTTGGGCCCCCCAGCGGTCGTCCCCACCGGTGGAGCACAGAAGGGGAGGCTGGCAGCTGCCTGCGGTGGACAGTTAGAGCTGGGTGCCCCAGATCTGGGGCGGGATGGAGGGGAAATGCCCTCTGGCCTGGAAACAGTGAATGTCATGCCTGGGTGAACTGCTGTCCTCCCCTGACCTCACATGATTGGGTGAATGCCCTGAAATTTTTACAGAGTAGCCTTAATGGAAATACCTTTTGCATTGGTGGTTGGTGATTGTCTTTTTTTTTTTTTTTTTTAAAGTATTTGTTTATTTATTTATTTTTGGCTGTGTTGGGTCTTCGTTTCTGTGCGAGGGCTTTCTCTAGTTGTGGCAAGCGGGGGCCACTCTTCATCGCGGTACGCGGGCCTCTCACTATCGCGGCCTCTCTTGTTGCGGAGCACAGGCTCCAGACGCGCAGGCTCAGTAATTGTGGCTCACGGGCCTAGTTGCTCCGCGGCATGTGGGATCTTCCCAGACCAGGGCTCGAACCCGTGTCCCCTGCATTGGCAGGCAGACTCTCAACCACTGCGCCACCAGGGAAGCCCTGGTGATTGTCTTAATACATGTTTCCAGGATTTAAAAAAGTTTTTTTTTCGATTAATATCTTGCGTACCTACTCTATGCCAAAACTTTTCCAGGCTCTGGGAATCAGGAGTGGCCCGGAGCTTCCATGGGGGAGGGGCTGGAAAAGAAACTGACAAAGGAACGACAAATACTGTTGGGTGGAGGAAGGTACAGGAGTAGGAAGAAACAGAAAATACTGAGACAAAACGATTTTTGCCCTTAGAATGACCACGGATGGCCTCTTCTGTCATAGATGAACATTTAAGTGGGGCCTGGAATGAAGTGGGGGGCTGCGCCTTGCAGAGATCTGGGGGCAACTGATCCGGGCAGAGGCAGGAGGGGGCCTGGGGGTTAGAGGTACGGCAAGAGGACTTAAGGGAGAGGGCAGGGGCTGGGCGGGAAGACCGGTGGGGAGGCTGTCACTCCAGGCAGGTGAGACTTGCTGGAGGCACAGAGCAGGGGTGCAGCTGGGGAGACGCGGCTGGCTTTGGATAACTAGAGCCCGTTGGAAGTGGGTGTGAAAGGAGAGAATTTGGAGAATTCAGAGGCTGCCATTTGGTGGATGGGGAAGACTGAGGCAGGAGGCAGGTTGGGCAAGGAGTCAAGGAGTTCCACGCTGGCCTGTGAAACCTGAGATGCACCTGGCGTCCCAGTGGGGCTGTGGAGCCAGCAGTGGACAGATCCAAGGAATTGGCCTCAGCCCTGCTCCTCCTGACAGACCCTTGCCTCCTCCTACCCTGGCCCTTAGGTCTCCCTGCCCACAACAGAGAAATGAGGGAAGAACACAGAACCTGATAAGGTGTGATTCAGCCCCCTTTAAAAGCCAGGCTTGAGTTTGGGGATCCAAGGACTCAGCTGGACTGGCTTGGGGCATCTCATCTTCCAGGCCAGAAGGCATCTTCTAGGCAAGATGCTACCCATCTTGGGATGTTGACTGCCCGTCTGCCCAGCCTCTCAGTCTGAGAGCTGCCCTCGCCTCCTCCTTGCACAGAATAAGAACTGGCTAGAGCCGTAATTCACTGCTTGAATGTGCTGCTGGCATGACCACTGGCCCTCTCCAGTGGATCAGTTGGAGCCACCCCCCAACTAGACTTGGGCTCCTTGCACCCTTCTGCCCCTCACTGTCTCCTGCATTCCCAGCATCTTCTGACTCTTGGAGGCCCCCCAGGAGCCATAGCTTAGGGCCACCAATTCTTTGCAGACTACCACTCCTGGGGTCACTGCTGAGGGACCCATTGTCCATAGTTGCACGTTCTTGGGGACAGGGAGAGCAAAGCAGCTCAGAATCCAGAAGTGTGTGTACCAGTGTGATCAAGAGGCGAGCAGGCCTCCTGGTCGCCACAGCCCAAACTATAGCTCTAAGGATCTCTAAGTTCCCTTTAGACCTAGGACGTTGAGTCTAACTTGCTGTGGCACAAAACTCAGAGAAGATTGCCACCTTCCTCCAAAAGCATTTGTTGATTGCACATAGGCCTCTAGTGGCCACTGTCCCCAGGAGAGATCCCAAGTCTGAGGCTAGTACCTGGACAGGGTAGACAGAGGGTTGATTTACACGAAAACAAAAACCGAAAGGGGAGTAGAGGTCCATTCAGTGCTTGTGTTGCTGTAGAACATTCCTGCCAAGAGATGGGGACTCACTGCCTGCCGAGGCAAGGCCATGCCATCTTGACAAGGCTCTGGCTGAGTTCTCTTTCGTACAGTGAACTAAGGTCTATCTCCTAGAACTGCTGCTCTTCATTCCCTCTACCCATCCATCCAACTACCTACCTGCCCATTCAACAATGCATCCATTTATACATTCACTTATCCATCTGTCTACACATTCATCATCCCCTCCATCCAACCATCTACCTGCTCATCCGTCCATCCATCCACCCAGCCATCTGTGTACCTGCCCATCCATCCATCAACCCAGCCATCAACCCATCTACTTACCCATTCATTACCCATCCATCCATTGGTCCATCCATCTGTTCACCCACCCTTCCACCAGCCTCCCCAGCCTCCCCATCTGTCCATCCACCACCCAACATTTATTGAGTATCTACATGCGCAAAGCCTAAGCCCAGATCCAGGGATGGGGACTGGCATTTTCAGGGAGTGACAAGTGGCTCCGCATGGTGAAGGCACAGGAAGGGCAGGAGGGTGAGAGCTCAGGCTGGAGCAAGGGGTCAGCTGGTGACCTTAGGGATCTTAGGGAGGACTCAGGGGCTGGGGCTGTGTGACTGGCTCAGATGAGTTTTGGACAGGCATCATGCCTACCCTCACTGGAGTTAGCTGTTTTTATGATTTCTCACTTCCCACACAGGCCATTGGGTCTGGCAAGAGCTGAAGCCTTTCTGAAAAAAGAGAAAGCCCAGGTTATTTAAAAGGTGCTTATTATGATGGATGGACCTCAGTTTCCTTCTCTGTAAAATGGTGGTCAGAACCCCTATTTGTGGGACTGTTTTGAGGAAAGGAGATAATACATGAAGGCCGACCATGACGCCTGGTGGCCTGGTCTCTGCAGCCCACCTACTCCATGACCCATGTTGGCACCCCTGCTGCTCTCAGCCCCAGGAGTGCACCTCTGGCCCCTTTCCTCCACCTGGTACTTTTCCAGGCCTGACCTCCCTTGTTCAAGGGCCAGATTTTCTCCTGCGGCCACTGGTGACTCTGTGGACAGAGGAGGTGAGGGAAGGATTGGTGCTGACTGCCTTCGTGTTTCTTATCCCCTTCATCCTCGCAATAGCCCTGAGAATCTGAGAGGTGATGGGAGTTGTCCAGGGTCCCACAGTAATTGGAGGAGCCGGGATGTGAACCCAGGTCTGTCTGATTCTAAAGCTGCCTCCTTAGCTGCCTGCCATTGGAGGGTTCCAGGTTCCAGTGTCAGGGGAGGGGGAAGATGATCAGATCTGAGTTTCAGAAATTTGACATAGAAACTTCCAATCCGAGGCTTCCTCTGGTTTTCTAAATCTGGGGTGGTCTGGCTTCCAGGGGCGGAACAGCGCCAGGCAGGGGCTGTAAGTAGAAGTAGATTTGTAATCTGCAGGGTGGGCAGGCACTGCGTGTAGGTGGGGCTGCGGGCAGTGTGCCACCCGGAAGATGCTGTGGAAGGTGGCAGGTGGCAGCAGGAGCTGACTTTTCAGAGCAGAGAGAGGCTGCCTGCAACCGCGCCCTGAATTATGCATCGCCACCACTTCCTGTGCAAATGGTGATTAAAGAGCCCCTGGGAGGCCAGCATTTCTCTGGCTGCTCCGGTTTCCTGCCTGGCGCCCTTCCGCAATCCTCTGCAGTCCCAGATGGGTGTGTAGCAGGGGCAGGGCCCGGACTCTCAATCCGGACACCCCGCCGGCACCCAGTCCACGTTCTCCGGGCTCCTCCATCTTCTAGGCTGGCGCTGCTGTCTCCTCCCAGCCACGGAGGCCCTGTGGCCCCAGCTGGCCTTGACCCCTCTTGCTCCCCATCTCCTCCACCTCCCTCCAGTGTCTCTGTTCAGGCCAGGTCAGCTTTAACTTTCTCTCTGTGCTACAGAGAAGAGCTTGGGAGCCAGGGCCCTGGCATCAGGCTCACCTGGTTTGAGACCCAGCTCTGCCACTTTCTAGCTGCGTGACCCTGAGAAGTTACTTAACCTCTCTGTGCCTCAGTCTCCTCATCTATAAAGTGGGGATAATGTTAGCAACGTGTGTTTGCTAATGTGACTGTTAACCACCGCTAACTCTAGGTTTTCTGGGTGGGCTATCCATTTCCATTCTTTTATAGATCTTTTTGAGCACCTGCTCTGTGTCAGGTTTGGTGCTGTCAAACCAAACTTGGGTCCACTCGCCCAATCTCAGTAAAGCCAATCTACTGACCCTGGGTTGTGGTGAAGGAAAGTGCAGCATTTATTGCAGGCACCAAGGATGGAGTCCAGGCAGCTAATGCTCAAAAGGCCTGAACTCCCCAGTGGCTTTCAGGGAAAGGTTTTTAAAGACAGAGTGAGGGAGGGAGTTGCAGGGGACAAGATCAGCTCACGGACATTTTTCTGATTGGTTGGTGTGAGGTCATCAGGAGTCAACATCATCAACCGTCTGGTTCCAGCTGGTCTGGGGTCTACATGCTCGTGGTCAGCATGCACTTAACTTCTTCCACTTGGTGGGGTTTCAGTATCTGCAAACTAGGTCAAGGCTATGGCTCAGAATATTATCTATAGCCCTTGAGGAGGAACTAAAGGTCCTTGACTTTGTTTAGTGGCTAAATTATTATTATTTTGTCTTGCTTGACAGTTTTCCCTTGTTTCTGCCTTTTCTCATTTCTCTGATAAGTGTGCTCTTTGGAACTCAGGGAAAGCCTCAGAGGCTCAAGTTTTTCTACAAGTAAGAGGCAGGTGAGGACATGGGGGTGGTCTGTGCTGGGAAGGCCCCACAGGGTCCTGCTCAGTTACAGTGTGAGAGGATACGCAGATGGAGAGGTTAGGACTCCTTCCCTGAGGGAGCTCACTTCTGCGGGGGAGGGGCTCTAAGATAGAAATCTTGGTCCACCTGTGAGAAGGGCAGGGCTGGAGGCCCGTTTAGGTGTAGTTGGGGTGTGAAGACAGCAGATTCGCTCTGCCCGGAGATGGAAAAGCCTTCCCAGAGGTGATGCTGGGCCTGAGTCTTGAACACCAGGGTCCACCAGGGCAGAAGGGAAGGATGGCTGTGCCAGAGGAGAAACATACCTGGCAGGAGGCGGACAGGTGAGAGGGGGGAGGGGCTGACCAGGCAGGTGGAGGCACAGTGGAGAGAACAGGGTGGACTTTATCCCGAAGGTTGAAGCTGAGGGGGACATGGCTCGCTGTGTTTTAGGCAAGCCCATCTGGAATCACGTGGGGCGGGGGAAAGCAGGCCGAGCTGGGAGGGCTCTGCTCTGGTCCAGGGACAAGGAGAGGGGCGTTTGAGCTGCTGGAGAGAAGGGGAGGGTCAGAGGGCGGCTGCCGGGCCGTCTGCAGGACCTCACAGCACGGAGCTGGGACAAACAGGACAGAGCATCCTTTCATGAGTCCTTTGTGACCCCACCCAGGTGACTGGGTGATGGGGCCCGAGCCCAGGTGTGGGTACCTGGCAGCTCGAGGACGCTCATGCACCTGGGCAGCTCCCGGGCTCCCCGGCCTGCCCTCACTCTCAGGAACCCTCCCGAGGGCAGCTGCTCTTTATTTTAAAAACAGAAACGTTCCAAATATTGTTGTCATTTTATAAACAACTCTAGAGGACAAGAAAGCTAACTAGTGTTAAGCTGTATTTTTAGACCTCAGAATCTATGTCCTGTCCTTAGCGGTCACGCACATGCGGTCGTGACCAGTGTATATGAGCTCTTTTGGCCCCTTTCCGCCTAATGATATTTCCTGTGTCTGAGTCCCAGACAGAGCCATGTCACCTCTCTGCCTGGTCCAGGATTGACCATCCCATCGGTCACTACTAATGTCTCCACTGCGTTCCATTCTGCCGGGTACACCTGGAGGGGAACCTGGGCGGGCCGGTCAACCCCTGGCTCGCCAGCAGCCTCTGCGGGGCCCAGCCCCTGAGCTGGTGCGGGCGGGGTGGAGCCCAAAGAGAGCAGTGCTTCCCAAGAGTGGACGTGGCGGGTGAGGAGGGCGGGATCCTGGGCACCCCCAAGCCTGCACTGCACGCTGGGCTGGACCTCCCTCAGTGCCACTGACCATCCCCTGGGTCCCAGCCTGCTTGGGCTCTTCCCAGCCCAGTGCTTGGCTGCCAGCCGGAGGACTGGCCTCTGGCGCGGGTTTTTCAAAACCCCTGACCCCGAGTGGGCACTGCCAGGGGACACCTGCTCCCATGTTCTAGACACTGAGTGGATGGAATCGAGAGCCTGTTTGCCCACTCATCTGGCCACAGCCATTTGGGCTTCTGGCCACGCTTTCTGGGGCCGTGGGTGGTCTTTGTTTCTCCTTCAGTCTCCTCCCCTTTCTCTCTCCTGCCTCCTGTTTGGCCGAATATCTGACCTTGCCCGAAGCATGAGGATGCCCATTTCTCCCATCTACACTGAGTATTATTTCAGATTTGTTTCTCCAGTTTAATGAGTGTGTAATAGTATTTCAAACTTGTTTAAATTTTCATTTTTAATGGCTAACGAGACTGCATTTTTTCCACGTTGCTGTTTATTCTTGGTATTTCCTTCTGCATAAACTGTTATGTCCATCTCTGTTGAGCGCTTATCAAGGGGAATTTTTATTTTGATCTTTATAATTTTATTTTTATTTTATTTTATTTATTTATTTATTTTTTAAAGTGTATGTCTGTATTATTTTAAATTTTTATTTATTTATTTATTTATTTTTGGCTGTGTTAGGTGTTCGTTTCTGTGCAAGGGCTTTCTCTAGTTGTGGCGAGCGGGGGCCACTCTTCATCGCGGTGCGCGGGCCTCTCACTATCGCGGCCTCTCTTGTTGCGGAGCACAAGCTCCAGACGCGCAGGCTCAGTAGTTGTGGCTCACGGGCCCAGCTGCTCCGCGGCATGTGGGATCCTCCCAGACCAGGGCTCAAACCCGCGTCCCCTGCATTGGCAGGCAGACTCTCAACCACTGCGCCACCAGGGAAGCCCATTTTTTATTTTTTTAATAAATTTATTTATAAATTTATTTATTTATTTTTGTCTGCGTTGGGTCTTCGTTGCTGCGCGAGGGCTTTCTCCAGTTGTGGCGAGCGGGGGCTGCTCTTTGTTGTGGTGCGCGGGCTTCTCACTGCAGTCGCCTCTCCCGTTGTGGAGCTCGGGCTCTAGTGCGTGGGCTTCAGTAGTTGTGGCACGTGGGCTTCAGTAGTTATGGCTCACGGGCTCTAGAGCTCAGGCTCAGTAGTTGTGGCGCACGGGCATCGTTGCTCCGCAGCATATGGGATCTTCCTGGACCAGGGCTCGAACCTGTGTCTCCTGCATTGGCAGGCGGATTCTTAACCACTGCGCCACCAGGGAAGTCCTGGATTACATTTTATTACTCAAAAGTTCTACATTTGAATATTTCTTTTTTCCAGTTATATCATATCTGCATTATTTCTAATTATATTTACACTTTTTAGTAGTTAGGAACTTATTTCCCATCTCTAGCAAGGATAAATAAGCTATTTTTTTAAAACCCCCAATTTGTAAAAATATTCGACTTTTACCCATTTGGAATTTATAATGAGGTTCATCCAACATTTGGTTTATTAATAGTTTGAATTTATTTCTAAACTAGAACTGAATTACACTGATTCTTTTTTTCTATTTTTTTCTCATGCTTTATTTTGAAAACGTTCGAACAGAAAAGTTGAAAGAAGGATGTGGTGAATACCCGGATACTCCTCACCTGGATTCACTGTTACACTTTGTCACAATTGCTTTTTCTTTCTTTCATTTTGTCACTGAGAACCTGTCAGCTATCTCCTTTAATGTTGCTTTGCAGAAGCATTTTAAGTAAGTGAAGACATCTTGACATTTTCCCCATGAACACTTCAGAGTGTAGGGACAAGGACAGTCTCCTGTGTAAACAAGTGCCACCATCACACCTAAGACTTACTGTTAATTCAACAGTCATCTAATATTCAGTCCATGTTCAAATTCCCCCAGTTGTCCTCAAAACGTCCTTCCTAGCTTCTTTTTGTTTTGATCTAGGATCCAACCGAGGATCACATATGGCATCTAGTTTGTCATTTTCCTGTTTCATCTCCTCGAAGTTAGAACTATCTCTGATTTTTCTTTGCTTCTGTAACCAACACTGACATTTTCTGCCAAGCCTGGGCCGGTTGTCCTATAGGCTGTCCCATCGCCTGGACATGTCTGGTTGTTTCCTCGCACTTTTGGCAAGGAGAGGGGATGGTGTGTACTCCTCAGGGCATCACATAAGGAGTCACGTGATATCGGTTTGTCCCATAATTGGTGATGCTGAGTTTGATCAGTTGGTTAAACCCGCGTCTGCTTGATCTCGTCAGTATAATGGTGCTTTTTCCCCTTTCTAATTAATAAGTAGTCTGTGGGATGGTACCTTAGACAGTGTAAATATTTGGTTCTCAAATAGCTTCTCACACAATGGTTTTAGCATCCCTTGATGCCCCTTGCCTGCATAAATTACACTGCTGGTTGCAAAATGGTGATTTTTCTTTCATTCCTTCTAGAGATAGAGGTTGTTCTGTATAGAAGATCTTTCCTTCACCACCTTTCCTGAGTGTCACTATGGACTCATGGATTCTTTTCTTTCCCATGTGTTATAATCCATTACCATCGTTATTCCTTTTTGATGCTCTAAGATTTTTTTTGTCTTGTTTTTAATGCAACATTATAAATTTTGATCATTATTACTTGCTATATTTTAAAATTGAAAAAAAACAGCCATCATTACCTTTAAAAAAAAAAGCTCTCTGATTCTTCACCGTTTATGGATTTTTAAGTATGTAAACACATTTTCAAGTTCTTTAATTGGTATTGCATTAAACTTATTAAATTAGAGAATGTTACCGTCTTTATTATGTATTTAGTTCTCCCAGTAGGAGCAAAATATTAACATTAAAAATGTCTTACAATTAGGCTAAACTAGTGTTTAGTATTTAATGTGTTTGGTTACTACTGAGAATGAAACTTTTTTTTTCCACTGATTTTTTTTTTTCTAACTGCATGTCACTAACATATAGGAATGCAATTGATTTTTGTAAATTTATAGCATATCTCCCCACTGGTATGAACGCATTTATTACTTGTAATTTTTCTGGTTGATTTCTTGAGATTTTCTAGGTAAGCAATCATATCCTCTTCAAAAAATAATAATTTCATTATGTCTTCTTTTCTTATATTTATGAGTCTAATGACTTTTCCTTTTTTATTAATTAATTAATTTATTTATTTTTGGCTGAGTTGGGTCTTCGTTGCTGCGTGTGGGCTTTCTCTAGTTGCAGCGAGTGGGGGTTACTCTTCGTTGCAGTGCGCAGGCTTCTCATTGCGGTAGCTTCTCTTGTTGCGGAGCACGGCCTCTAGGCGCATGGGCTTCAGTAGTTGCAGCACATAGGCTCAGTAGTTGCGGCACGCAGGCTCTAAAGCACAGGCTCAGTAGTTGTGGCGCACGGGCTTAGCTGCTTCACGGAATGTAGGATCTTCCCAGACCAGGGCTTGAACCCGTGTCCTCTGCATTGGCAGGCGGATTCTTAACCACTGCACCACCAGGGAAGTCCCGACTTTTCCTTCTGTGATGGGACTCACACGCATTTCTAAAACTAGTTGGTTGTTTTATTATTTTATTTTTATTTTAAAATTTTATTTATTTATTTATTTATTTTTGCCTCACCACGCGGCATGTGGCATCTTATTTTCCTGACCAGGGATCAAACCCACGTCCCCTGCAGTGGAAGCTCGGAGTCTTAACCACTGGACCACCAGGGAAGTACCTAAAACTAGTTGGTTGTAAATCAACCGTATTTCAATAAAAATTTTTAAAAAAGAAATTGTATAATGTGAAAAAGAATTTTTTAAATAAAATTAGTTGGAACCTGGGTGGGTACTGGAGACATGGCCCTGACTTAGGAGGGCTTGGGAGTGAGGCATGCTGGGATGCTGGCCACATGGCTGAGTTGCAAGTTAAGGAAAACAGGCCAGGGTGGGTGCCTGAGCTGCAGCTGCCCTGGGAGCTCTCACAGACAGCGTCCCAAAGGCAGTGCTGCCGAGGCCGGTGTCGCTGCGGGAGGGGGCCTAATGCAGAGGGAAGAGGCTGGCAAGAGGTAGTCGTGCGTCTTGACTGAGGGTCGGGGAGGACGCCAGCCTCCAAAGGCAGGGAGACAAGACAGCAGCAGCACAGCAGGGGGATGGACAGACTGAAACTTGCTGGGCACAGATGACTGCAGAGCTGGTGTCGGGCAGCCAGAAGTGGCTGGAGGGCTGAGGTCGTTCCCTGCCCTCTGCTCTGGTCCTGGACTGGTTGGTGGAGCCAGTAGGCATAAGGGTTGGTGGCAGAAGCAGACCCCCATCATCCCTTTCTTATTAGGTTTTTAAATGGAGTGACTGTTGCTTACTACCATTGAGTGTAACGTTGCTACCTGGGTTTAGGTTTATCATCTTTCGCGCGTTAATAAAGACCACCCCCTCCTTGCCCCATTCTCCTTTTGTTAGAGTGTTATCCAAGACCAGATGGTACATTGTACCACATGTCTTCCCAACATCTATTAAACGTTTTAATGATGTTTGCTCTTTTCCCATTTGAGGCAAAGAATTATGCTTGGAAGCGGGGAATCGCTGACAGGCCAGGCCTGGTCAGGTGCCCATCCCCAGAGGCGGGCCACCCAAACTCCCTGGAATGGGGAGGGGTAGTTCCCCAAAGGAAAGCAGGGTGCACCTGCCAACGTGACGTTGCAGAGAGAAACAGCAGGTAGTGGGAGCACGCGTGAGGGGCGTTTGTTTCTGTGGTTCTCTTGGGAGACGGAATGTGGGGACCAGAGCTGGGTTCGGCTCAGTCCCCAGCACCCAGCCCAGCATGTGGCCCGTAACGAGGGCACAGTGAATGCTACCTGAACGACCGAGGGAGTGGATAAAGCAAGTGCAAGGGAAGGGGGCCGGCCCAGTGCCCGGAGCTCCACCTCTGCCTGAGCTCCTCCCTGAAATCGTGTGACTTGGAAGCAAGGCTGCCTGATGAGGGTTTGGGGGGCAGGAGGATTCTGTGGTCAGGGACTCAGGTTCTGGGCTGGATAGGCCAGAGGTCAACTCCCAGCTTTCCGACTTGCTGGCTCTATGACCTGGGATAGGTCTCTGAGCTTTTTAGCCTCAGCTGGGAAATGGGGTTGCAGTGATGCTGTCCTCATAGGGGTATTGTGAGCAGAGAATGAAAGAATGAGGCAGAGCTCTTAGTGCCTGCTGCATCCTAAGCCCTTTATGCAGGGAGGTTATTTTTATGGACCCTCTGTAGCTCTAGGGACATTTAGAAGAGGAAGCATGGCACTGGGTATAGCCCGCTGCTGGTGTGCCTGCTGCTACCACCAGTGTGACCCCAGGTTGATGATGATGATGATGATGATGGTGATGGTGGTGGAGGAACCTGTGAGCACCTGCTCTGTGACAGGCGCCACCGCAGGTACAAGAGTAAATTGAAAAGGTGGTATCGCAGAGCAGAAAAAAGTGCAGGCTCTTAAATTTGAATTCTGGCTCGTCACTTCCTAGAAAGTCCTTGACCTCTCTGTGCCTCAGTTTCCTTGTCTGTAAAGTGGGGATGGGTGATAGAAGCTACTTCCTAGGCTTGTGGAGTGTAGGTGGATTAATACACGAACAGCTCTTAGAACCATGCCTGCCTCCTAGTAACTGCTCCTAAGTGTTACCGATTATTGTATCATTGTCACCACCATTATTATTGCTACTACTACAAGGAGCTTTCAGCCCAGCGAGGGGGCTGACGGGGACCCATCACACGCCTGGAGAGGTTGTGACCCTTGTGGGCTGAGTCTGCCCGGCAGGAGGTGATGGCAAAGCCCCTCTGTTTTCGCTGCTGCTGCTGCTGCGAGAATATCCCCCGCCAGCCACCTAACTGCCCTCTTGCCAGCCTCAGAGGGCACATGCCGGGCTCAAAGCCCAAAGCCCCCAGGGCCCTGGGTGAGGACCGGCCCACTGTCTCTGCCTGTGTGAGGTCCACCAGCCGTTCACCTCGGATCCCCTCCCCGGCCTCCTCAGACTCTCCAGGGGGAGGCCTTAGGGAATGCAGGCTCCACCCCGGCCACCAGACCCAGCAGAGCTGTGTTGGGGTGACGGGGTTGGGACTCTCCCTCGTCCCTCTGCCTGGGGGCCGCACAGGCTCCAGGTCGGAAGGCCAGGCTCACACCTGGCTGGCCTCCCTCCTCACTGGGACTCACTGGGAGACCCCCTGCAAGCCCCTGACCCTCCTGAACCTTGCTTTCCTGGTCTCGTAAATGAATCCGGGGACCCTCCCTTCGAGGGCTGGCGTGAAGGTCCGCGTGGTGAGAGTGGGCAGCTGCTACAGCCCCGGTCCCGCTGGCGCTGCAGGGCCTTCGCAGGATGGTGCCAGGGGCCCTCTCGCCTTGGTCCTCCTGCCTCCGTCCCAGGCCTCCGACCCACTTTCTCTGGGGGGAGAGATATAAATTATAAATTAGGGCGTAAATTGTGTATGAGGCCTCTTGCCTCCCTTTTTTTTACTGCTGTGCTGATGGGAAGAGAACTTTGCGTCTGCAAAGAGCTCCCTCGAAATAAATGAACTCGAAGCTACCCCACCCTACCCTGCACCACCATTTGGCCCTGCTGGCCCCGAGGAAATTTCCCCGGGGGCTTTGCATGGGGGTGGCTGCGAGAAGGGACGGTTGCAGCAGAGAGGAAATGGGGGCGAGTAAGCCTGAGATGGGGCAGCCCCCTGGGATTGCCATTATGCCCCACCTCGGGGTCGGGGCTCCAGGAGGGCCAGCCAGCTTCTGCAGAAGGGCGTGTGGGATCTTCCCAGGCCAGGGCTCGAACCCGTGTCCCCTGCATTGGCAGGTGGATTCTTAACCACTGCACCACCAGGGAAGTCCCCAATTCATTTTAAAAATTCAACCAATTAAAGAATGTAGAAAGAAGAGGTGAAAGGACTGCCATCCCAGCGGAAGGAGGTAACCTGTGTTTACAGCTTCGTGACCAGCCTCCGGGCACGGTGTGCCTGGAACACACCCATTTATCTAGAGTTTGCTCTGTGCCAGGTTCCAGGCTAAGTCTCGATGTTTTTCCCTTTAAATCTTAACACCCCGTGAGGCAGACGCTATTGCTCAGAGAGGTTGAGTCAGTCACCCTTGGTCACACAGCTGGTAAGTGGAGGAGGTGACATTATACTGCCCCTGGGCTTGTGGCAGTGTTAACAGTCATCTACACACTTCTGTGCTATTCCCTAGGCTATTTTTATTTCACTCAAAAATATATCAGGACAGCTGTCCCTTTCCTGGGAGCCTCCTGGGAGCTGGTCTGTCTCCCCACAGGGCAGTCGGGCTGAGGAGCCGAGGAGACATTTGCTGAAGGAATGGACAGAGGGACAGATGAATGCATAGGCCGGTTTACCTCAGAGACCACCTGGGCTTCTAACCCTTTCATTCCTGTTCAGACACCAAACAAAGCCCTCTTGGGTGGCCTAAGGGATTCTGGTCAGCAGAAGCCAGGCTGTGAATGAGGGGCCGCCCGGTGACACTGGGACACACTGGGGGTCTCATAAAGGAGGGCATTTTCAGCCCTGGAGGTGGTGGCCTGGGTGCCATGTGACTGGCCCTCCTGGCCACCTGGCCAGAGGCACCCCAACCCCATGGCCGCTCTCCGTTGTGCGCTGAGCGCTTCACTCCCGCAGCCACCCTCCCACCACCGCCTTTAACCCCTGCAGCTGCTAAACTAGGGGTCCTTCATCTGTCAGCATCCCCCTAAACCCACCGCTTTACGAACTAGGAACCAATGCAAAATGGCTTATATGCTGAGGAAATGTATCCTTTGTCCTAGCACTTGGGCCCAGTGTTAGGGCAGCTCCAGGGCTGGTTCCTTCAGGGCTTCAGAGGCATCATCCAGGACCCAACCCCGTTCCATCAGCTCCCACAGGGAGGCCCAGGGTGGTGTCTCCTCTCCAAGAGGTCAAGAAGGGCGGGGAGCACTTCCTGCGAGTTGTCTTTTCTTTTTCCCATCATCAAAGAAAACCTCTCTCAGAAGCCTCCTGCAGATGTTTCCTCATGTCTCATTGGCCAGAAATGTACAACGTGCTTTTGCCTAAGCCAATCACTGGCAAGGGGGCTGAGCCCACCTGACTGGCTTGGTCCAATCAGGACTTGTGCCCTGGGGTTGAGGTGCCCCCAAGGCAACTGTTCATCTCAGCCACATCAGGGCTGCCCAAAGGGGAGGGAGAAGAGGAGGGGCAGCATAGAGGTTACCAACAAGATCTGCTTCAGTCCTTGTCATAATTTCTTTTTTTTTTTTTAATTTATTTATTTTATTTTTATTTTATTTTTGGCTGTGTTGGGTCTTTGTTGCTGTGCGCGGGCTTTCTCTAGTTGCAGCAAGCGGGGGCTACTCTTCATTGTGGTGCGCAGGCTTCTCATCGCGGTGGCTTTTGTTGCGGAGCACGGGCTCTAGGCATGCGGACTTCAGTAGTTGTGGCACGTGGGCTCAGTAGTTGTGGCTCGCAGGCTCTAGAGCGCAGGCTCAGTAGTTGTGGCGCATGGGCTTAGTTGCTCCACGGCATGTGGGATCTTCCCCGACCAGGGCTCGAACCCTTGTCCCCTGCACTGGCAGGCGGATTCTTAACCACTGTGCCACCAGGGAAGCCCCTTGTCATAATTTCTTGACTTTATAGAAGAGGGGAAGTAAAAGGCTCAGAGCAGTTGAGTAATCCCCCAGGGGCACACTCCAGGGTTCCCACGCCATTTATTTACAGGGTCCCTAGTGAAGCCACGTTGGATGGAGACATTTGCTCCCAGCCCTTTACTTCATCTATTTCTCTGATTTTCTTCTCATTATCCGCCTAACCCCTTGCCCACCCCCAGACTTCCCTGGGAAAACATTACAATCCTACAGACTTCAGAACGGAAGAGAGCTTCAATATTAATGGCTCCAATGCCCTCATTTTCCAAATGGGGAAACTGAGGCCCAGAGAGGCAGGGGTCTCTCCAAGACCACTCTGTGAGGTCACTGATGGCAGAGCTAGTACGGGACTGAGGGCCAGGGAAGCACAGCATCCCTGAGACAAAGGGGCTTGGAGCCGCCCTACTTTACCACCTTAACCCTCACTGCAAGGCCACCCCTCAGCCTCCCTGCTGGCTGGCTGCCCTCTACCTGCTGCTGCCAGGGTGGAGGCTCGCCGCCACGTCCCCCTTTATGCCCCTCTGCACGGGACACTTCCGTGGCGCTCTACACTCTACTGGGTCCTTTTCTGAGCCACAGTCTCACTCGAGCCTCAGAATAGTCCTGTGAGCTGCTCAGGAGTGCACTGTAGACGTGGAAGCTGAGGCCTCAAGGTCACACCATGAGGACGTACTGAAGCCCCAGCGGAGCCGGCTTTACTGGCAGGTGACCTGTGCAGTCACACGGGGTTTAATGCTCTGCGGTCACCATCTTGAAATTGCAAATAAATTTTGAACGAGGGACCTGATGGTTCCATTTGCACTGGCCCCACGAATTACAAAGCTGACCCTAAGCCCCCAGCTCCTGACACCTCAGGGTGCTTCGTACAAGGCGCTTTTCCCTACCCACCTGTGGCCCAGTCAGGGCAAGTCTGGTGGGTTCCGTGGGACAGCCTTTACCGGGGGGAGAGTGGGCTTCTGGAGGCTGGGGGTGGTCTGCAGCTGGGTCCAGAGGAGCAGGACCTGGCAGGACCACTTGGGAACCCCTCCCTGTCCTTGTCTCCAGCTGGTTTTGCTGAAACTCTGGCCTGACTTCCCTCCCCGCCCTCCCCCCGTCCTGAGAATTAATGCAGAGGGCGGGTGGCTGCCTCCCCCTCCTCGTGTGCCCTCTGTCCCTTGGGGATGGGGGTAGGGGCTCCAGAATACAGGGCCCCATTGTGTGCCCTGACGTCAGGCAGCTGGGCTGCCTGGGAAAGTGGATAAACAAGCAGCCCTGAGCGTGTGGCCCTGGGGCCGGAGGGAGGACAGGAACCCCTGGGGTGGTGGGAAAAAGATGGAAGTGACCCAGCTCTTTCTATCCAGACGGCTGGACTGTAAGGAGGGACGGAGCGAGACGTTAACGCCTGACACCTAGGAAGCGCTCTTCAGCTGGGAGCTGCGGCACTTGTGACTGTCACTGCTGTGTCTGTGCCTCCAGACCTTGGGGATAAAGTGCAGCCTCCTGGGCGTGGCTTCCAAGCCCTTCTCCTTCAGACCCTGTTCCCTCTCTCCCTGGCCTCATTCTTGATGACACCCCGCTTCCCATATGCTCACCCCACCTTGCCTCCCACACGCCAGAACTCTTGCCTTGACTGGAACCCCTCTCTCCACTCTGCTCCCTTTGCAGCCGGCCACGTCCTTCCCCACCAGCCCCCTCCCAGCGGAATACTGTCCAGCTAATCCTGGGATTCAGGATGCCCCCATCCATGTTCCTTCCCCCAGTGGGTCTCAGCTCCACCAGCTGCCTCAGCCCCTGCAGGGGGCCTCCTCCCCAGAAGCACTTTGAAGGCAGTCTAAGCTCTGTGTGGGACACAGGACTCCCAGTGGTGGTCGCAGGGCTCCTGCCAGAGCTGAAAGCACTTCCTGGCCTGGCCCAGGGAGTCTCAAGGAACCCTGACCCTCCAGGGGCCTGCGCCTCCCCTCTTTACCTGCCTGCCTTCCTTTGCGGCTGCTTTTTTATGCTGGGGAGTTTCAACTCTGCCCTCCCCCAAGCCCATCCCTGGAACTCCTTTTGCTGGTGCAGAAAACTTCAGGGGCTCAGCCCAGCTGGGGGTCCCCCTAGGGCAGCAGGACTCCCCAGGATGCCCACAGGCCCAGGAAGGGAAGCAGCCTGGGGGGTGGGGGGGACTAGGGGTGGGAACTTGGGGTTTGGGGGTTACTGTGGCATACTGGGGAGCAGAGCAGAGGCCTGTCTAAAGAGTATGCTCTAACACAGCTGTGACCCATTGTTGCTGTGGGGAAGTGTTTCCAAATCTTCAAGAAAAGCCAGATAACCTACTCCGTGTGTGCAGTTTCCTCGATTAAAAAAAAATTTTTTTAGGACTTCCCTGGTGGCGCAGTGGTTAAGAATCCGCCTGCCAATGCAGGGGACACAGGTTCGAGCCCTGGTCCGGGAGGATCCCACATGCCGCGGAGCAACTAAGCCTGTGCGCCACAACTACTGAGCCTGCGCTCTAGAGCCCGTGCGCCACAACTAGTGAGCCCGCGAGCCACAGCTACTGAAGCCCGCGCGCCTAGACCCCTTGCTCCGCAACAAGAGAAGCCACCGCAATGAGAAGCCCGCACACCGCAACGAAGAGTAGCCCCCACTCGCTGCAACTAGAGAAAGCCCGCACACAGCAATGAAGACCCCAATGCAGCCAAAAATAAATAAATTTATAAAAATATATATATATATATTTTAGGACATCCCTGGCGGTCCAGTGGTTAAGACTTTGCCTTCCAGTGAAGGGGTGCAGTTTCGATCCCTGGGCAGGGAACTAAGATCCCACATGCTGTGCGGTGCAGCCAAAAAATAAAAACTAAAAAAATAAATTAGATTTAAAAAATTTTAGCTTTACAAATAGTAAATTTCACTTTTTGTTGGGGGAGGGGACATATGATTCCATGAATTTTAATATTTGCATAGATTCCTGTAACCACCACCACAATCAGGGTACAGAACAGTTCACCCCCCAAATTCCCTGGTGCTGCCCTTTTGTATTCAAACTCTCCCCTCCTTCTTGCCCTTGGCAGCCACTGACCTGTTCTCTGTCTTTATAGTTTTGCCTTTCTACGTCAGTGGAATCGTCATTTGTAACCTTTTGAGACTGGCGTCTTTTGCCCAGCATAATGCGTTTGAGATTCATCCATCTGTTATCAGTTGCTCCTTTTTATTACAGAGCAATTTGCTTATCCATTCACTGTCGGAGGACATTTGAGATATTTCCAGGTTTTGGCGATTGTGTATAATGCTGTTATAGACATTCGTGTATAGTTTTTTGTGTGTGAACATCAGTTTTCATTCCTCTGGAATACGGAAGTTCCCTTCTATTCTGAGTTGGCTGAGAGTTTTTATCATGAATGGATGTCAGATTTGTCAGTTGCTTTGTCAGCATCGATTGAAATGATCGTGTGGTTTTTTTTCTTTAGTCATCTTTAGATTCCATCGGTTGATGGTCAAATGTTGAACCAGCCTTGGGGGATAAACCCCACTTGGTTGTGGCTGTGTTGTATCATTCATATATAAATAAATTTACTTATATATATAAATAATATACAAATATATATTGTATATTCTGCGGGTTTGCACAAACGTGTAATGACATATGTCCATCATTAAACAGTGGTCCCTCAGTATCCGAGGGGGATTGGTTCTAGGACCCGCGTGGATACCGAAATCTTCAGATGCTCAAGTCCCGCAGTTGGCCCTCTGTATCCGCGTTCCCTCTGTATTTGTGGTTCTGCATCCACAGATTCAACTAACCACAGACCATACAGTACTGTATGTAATTTATTGAAAAAAAATCCACATATAAGTGGACCCATGCTGTTCAAACCCGTGTTGTTCAAGGGTCAACTGTAATATCATACAGAGTATTTTCACTCCTCTAAAAATCCTCTGTACTTATTAACCTATTAATTTAAAGTCTGTAAGACGGAGAGGTTTGGGCCAAGGTGGCAGAGTAGGAAGACCCTGAGCTCACCTCCTCCCATGGGCACACCAAAATCACAACTATTTACAGAGCAACTATCAATAAGAATGACCTGAAAACTAGCAGAAAAAATCTACAACTGAAGATATAAAGAAGGAACCACAGCAAGATGGATAGGAGGGGTGGAGACGCAGTAGAGTCAAAACCCACACTCCCGTGTAGATGGCCCACAAACAGGAGGATAATCATAATTGCAGAGGTTCTGCCCAAGGATCGAGGGGTCTGAGCCCCACATTGGGCTCCCCAGCCTGTGGGTCCTGCATCTGAAAGATGAGCCCCCAGAATGTTTGGCTTTGAAGGCTAGCAGGGCTTGCTTATAGGAGAGCCAGAGGGCTGTAGGAAATAGAGACTCCGCCCTTAAGGGCGCACACAAAATCTCACACTCCAAGACCCCAGACGGAAGCAGTAATTTGAAAGGAGACTGGGTCAGACCCACTTGCTGATCTTGGGGAGCCTCCCAGAGAGGCAGGAGGCAACTGGGACTCACCCTGGGGACACAGACACTGGCAGCAGCCATCTTTGGGGGCTCATTCTACCATGAGGACACTGGTGCTGACAAGTGCTATGCTGGAGTCCTCCCTCTAGCTTGTTAGCCCTGAGACCCGGCCACACCCACCAGCTGGTCAGCACCAGTCCTGGGACCACCCTAGGCTAAGCAGGTAGCTGGGCAGGGACACAGCCCTACCCACCAGCAGGCTAGCTGCTGTAGGCACCCTGAGCTTCCCAGGCACCCTGGGACCTGGCCCTCCCCACCAGTAGGCTAGCAGTAGCCCTAGGACCTCCAGGACCCCAAAGCTAGTTGTAGGGACCCAGCCCTGCCCACCAGCAGACTGATACCAGCTCCAGGACTCCTGGCCCCCCACCAATGACCCCAGGACCTGGCTCCACCAACCAGTGGGCCGGTACTAGCCCATAACCCTGGGCTCTGCATCCAGCCATGCCCACCAGTGGCCAGCAGCCTCCATACTAGGTAGGGCCTGGCAACCAATTGGGCTGGAAGCCAGCCATACCTACCAGTGTGTACACAGTAGTCAGCCCACCACAATAGAAGGGACCGTGCAGCCCACACAGGGGGCACCCCTAGAGCATACAGCTGTGGTGACCAGAGGGGAGTGCACTGCTGGGCCCCATAAGACATCTCCTACATAAGGCTAGTTCTCCAAGGTCAGGAAATGTAACTGACCTACCTAATACATAGAAATAAAAAAAGAATTAGGCAAAATAAGGCAACTGAGGAATATATTCCAAATGAAGGAACAAGATAAAACCCCAGAAGAAGAACCAAGTGAAGTGGAGATAAGCAATCTACCTGATAAAGAGTTCAAGGTAATAGTCATAAAGATGCTCAATGCACATATTGAGTATGTGCTCAATATGGTCAGAACACATACTTTATATGATTTCAGTTCTTTTAAATTTGTTAAGTTTTGTTTAATGGCCCCAGGATATGATCTATCTTGGTGAATGTTCCATGCGCACATGAAAATAATATGTATTCTGCTGTTATTAACTGAGAGTTCTATAAATGTCAATTAGGTTAAACTGGTTAATGGTGTTGTTCAGTTCTTTTATATCCTTGTTGATTTTCAATCTAACTAGTTTTATTGATGACTGAAGAGAAGTGCTAAAGTCTCCAATGGTAATTGTCAATTTGTCTGTTTCTCCTTTCAGTTCTGTTAGTTGTTGCTTCATGTGTTTTGAAGCTCTGTTGTTAGGTACATGCACATTTAGGATTGTTATATCTTCTTAGTGAGTTGACCCTCTTACATAATGTTCCTCTTAATCTTTGGTAATTTTCCTTGCTCAGATTAGATCATTTCTACTGCACTGTTTTCAAGTTCACCAACTGTTTTTTCTGTCATCTCCATTCTGCTACTGATCCCATCTAGTGAATTTTAAATATTTCAGTTATTGTATTTTTCCATTCCAAAATTTCCATTCAGTTCTTTTTCATAGCTTCTGTTTTTCTGCTGAGAATTTCTATATTTCCATTTGTTTTAAGATTGTTCACCTTTCCTTCATGGAATATGGTTATAATTGCTTTAAAGTCTCCATCTACTAATGATAACATCTGGGTCATCTTGGGGTTGGTATTTATTATCTTTTCTCTTGTGCATTGCTGAGGTTTTCCTGTCTCTTTGCATGTCGAGTAATTTTGGATTGTGTCCTGGACATTCTGAATATTATATTATGAGACTCTGGGTCCTGTTAAAATACTCTGAAGAATATTAATTTTTGTTTGTTTTTTTTTAATCAGGAAATCAACCCAGTTAGGTTGAAACCTCAGATCCCAACCTGCCCTCTGAGCTGCTCAGTCAGTTTAGTTCTCAAAGCCTTTGAAGTGCTATTTGGATCCACCTCAAGTGTGTACTCTCCTGGGGCCAGTCTGTTCACTGTCTACTCTGTAGTTCAGTTCTCAAAGCCTTTGGCATACTATTTTGGGTTAGTTCCATGTATATGCAGCTCAGGAGTGGGCCCAGGACTTCAAGTACAACTTATCGGATCCTAATCTCAAACTCTCTCTTCTCTGTGATCCTCGCCCCCCACAAGCTCCCAGGAGCCCCTCTTCCTGGTCCTTTGGTTAGAAATCTGAGGTCTTGGCCACGCTGTGCTGTTTCGCACCTCCCATGACTGGTCTACCTGCAGGATGCAGTGGTGAGAGGAAAACGAGAGAAACGTGTAACAGGAATTCCCCCTCCCCATTTTGACCACAGGGACCGTTTTTCCAAGTTTATCATTCCACAGAGAAAGATTTTCCTCCTCTCCAAGTTTTAGGTGGCTGCCTGGTGCTGTAGCTGCTGCTACCACCCACCTCTGAGACTGCGGCTTGGGGTAGGGCTGGGAAAGGGAATTAAAAACAAAAATAGAAACAAAAACATTTCTCCCACTCTCTCTGTCCCAAAAGGGCCCCCTTCCCTGACCTCTCGTCAAAAAGAGAGAGTTTCAGGGAATTCCCTAGCGGTCCAGTGGTCAGGACTCCGCACTTCCACTGCAGGGGGCTTGGGTTCGATCCCTAGTCGGGGAACTAAGATCCCGCATGTTGCGCAGTGAGGCCAAAAAAAAAAACTAAAAGAGAGGGTTTCTTTTGGAGCTTTTTCTGTTCATATCTGCCGTGCAGTTCTGGGGTTTGAGCTACCTGAGTCTAGGCTGGAAAATATGTGAGAAAAAATAAATCAGGGGACTTACCACCGTATTCATCTTACTTCAAGTTTTTTGGTTTGTTTTTGGTTTTTGTTGTTGTTTACTTCAAGTTTTAATTTTTCTCCCAGTTTGCCTGTTATGATTTACTTTACAGAGTCCTTGTATAGTTGCTTTATGTATTCTGTCCAGAGTTTTTAGTTATAATCAGTGAAAGAGACAGAGTGTAGTGTTACTGATTCCATCTTAACCTGCACCAGAAGCCTTTTGGATCTTGGCAGTTCATTTTAAATATTTAAGTCTGTCTATAAGCCTCATTTGGGATGCTAGTTGGAGACTTGTGCTTTAGCAATACAGCATTTGAAATTACACTTTTTCCTTTAAACATTCAAATTTTTCTGCCACTGTGCTAAAAAAACTTTTTTTTTTTTTTGGCTGCGCTGCGTGGCTTCTGGGTTCTTAGTTCCCGAACCAAGGATTGAACCCGGGTCCGTGGCAGTGAAAGCGTGGAGTCCTAACCCCTGGATTGCCAGGGACCCTAAATATTCAAATTCTTAAACAAAGGCTCTTTGGACTCAGTTTTTCTAGGTGAAAAGACAGCAGAATTGGGAATTCCCTGGTTAAGGCTCTGCACTTTCACTACTGTGGGCCTGGGTTCGATCCCTGGTTGGGGAACTAAGATCCCATAAGCCAGGTGGCACAGGCAGAAAAAACAGAGAGAGAGCAGAATACGAATTTATCCTTTCTCTGGTCAGAGCAAGCCCCAAGCTTGTGATAATAATAGTGATTATCATTATATTAGTAGAAATAATAGTAATTATTCGTTAAGAGCATAAACTCTGGAGCCAGGCAGCCTGTGTTCAAATCCCAGCTCTGCCTCTTACTAGCTGTGTGACCTTGACCCTGAATGACAGCCTTCCTGAGCATCAGTGTCCTCACCTGTACAATGGGAATAATAATAGTATCTTCTGAGATGGTTGTGAGGCTTCGTTGAGTTTGTATGTATACAGTGCTTAGAGCAGGCCTGGCATCAAAGAGGAGTTACTAAGCATTTGTTTGATTAATAATTTAATGGCTAACATTTATTAGACCTGCAGACTGAGCCAGCTTATCTCCCTTGCTCAGATAATAGCTCGCTTGAGTCCGTCTGGCTTGAACATGTCAAAATTGGGGAGGCGAGGACTTCCCTAGTGGTGCAGTGGTTAAAAATCTACCTGCCAGTGCAGGGGACACGGGTTCGAGCCCTGGTCTGGGAAGATCCCACATGCCACAGAGCAACTAAGCCCGTGCGCCACAACTGCTGAGCCTGCGCTCTAGAGCCCGCGAGCCACAACTACTGAGCCCGCATGCCACAACTACTGAACCCACGTGCCACAACTACTGAAGCCCGCACGCCTAGAGCCCGTGCTCTGCAACAAGAGAAGCCACCACAATGAGAAGCCCGCGCACCACAACGAAGAGTAGCCCCCAGTCGCGGCAACTAGAGAAAGCCCACGCGCCGGAACGAAGACCCAATGCAGCCATAAATAAATAAATAAAAATTTAAAAAAAAAAATTGGAGAGGCGTGGGTTACCGGGCCCACGCTCAGGGAGGATCTGGCTGGTGATCAGAGGGCAGTGGCCGTGAAGCTCTGAACATCGTCTGGTCTGAGCTAGAAGAGATGTGACCTCGGGGGAATGAGCGGGGGAAAAAAATCAGCCTGAAGAGAAAGGCAATCGAAATAGAAGGGGAAGCCTGCTAATTGTGTGGCCCGAAAAAGGAGGATCAATGTTTTACTGCCAGGGAAACAAGCAGTTTCCCTGGCAGCCAGCTCAGCGGCCCAGCTGTGTGAGCTCCAGCAGCAAGAGCTGCTCCCGCCGCCCCTGGCAGGCCCGGTGCGCCCAGCCCTCCCGCCTGGGAGCCCGGCGCGCCCCCAGCGCAGCCCAGCCCTGCGTGGTGTGTGCGCCCCGCTCCCCCAGCCCGCGGGCAGGCCCCCAGCATCTGGGGCCCCGGTTCACCACGAAGACCACCCGTGGGTGGTTATTTGCTGTTCTCACCGTGTGACCTTGAGCAAGCCCCTCCCCCTCCCCTCGACTTGGCTTCCCCGTCTGCCGACTCAAGGGCTGGGTCAGCTGAGCGCACCCCTGCCCTCGGGGGTACCAGCAAAAGTTTATCTAGTGTCCAGGAAGGTTGACGCTCTTGGTGATCAAGGTGAGGGGCTCCAGCCTTAGGGGGTAATGCTCCTCGATATACAAGAGGACGGAGGGGGGGTGGGTTGAAACATACTTTGGTGCAACCTGGCAAGAGCCTGCCTCTGTGGAAGGCAGTAGGGTGCAGAGGCTGATACTCGGGTCAGCGGGGCTTGGGGTCAAGGAAGAGTTACCACTACAGGGATTCTCTGAGTCAGGGGTCCCCAACCCCCGGTCCGCGGACCAGTCCAGACCGCGCAGCAGGAGGTGAGCGGCGGGCCAGCGAGCGAAGCCTCATCTGCCGCTCCCCGTCGCTCCCCATCGGTCACGTTACCGCCTGAGCCATGTACCCCTCCCCCAGCCCCGTCCGTGGGAAAAATTGTCTTCCACGAAACCGGTCCCTGGGGCCAAAAAGGTTGGGGACCACTGCTCTAAGTGTCATAACGTCTCTAAATGTCTGAGCCTCAGTTTCCTCAACTGTAAAATAGTAGCTGCTATTGAGGTTGGTGTGAGGATCAGATGAGATGGGTCCAGGGACTTCCCTGGTGGTCCAGTGTTAGGACTCCGCACTTTCTTTGCCGAGGGCCCAGGTTCAGTCCCTGGTTGAGGAACTGAGATCCTGCAAGCTGCCCGGCGCAGCCCAAAAAAAAAAAAAAAAAAAATGAGGCTAGTCCAGCCAGAGTTCATGGCAAGCCCTCGGTGAACCCTGCCTGTTTTCTAAAGGGCTGTGTAATGGTTGGTGTGGCACCTTCATACCCATTGCTTTCTGGGACCTTTGCTCTTTGAAGAGCCCTGTGGGAGTCCTGGGCCCACCGCTCAGGGGTGTTCCAGGGACTTTGCAGTGGTCCCCAGGACCCCATCTATCTGCCTGTCATCGAGCGCCCTGGCACCTCTGCTCCAGGCTGGCTTTCCCTGGAGGCAGGAGGACCGATAGCCTGGCCCCACAGTGTCTCCCAGCCCTGGGGAGCTGCGGACTCCATGGATTACAGAATCTGAATCTGAATCCACAGCCTGCTGCCCCTTACGTGGATCTGAGGTTGGGCCTCCACATCAGCCATTCAACACTCAGTGACGACTCTGCCCTCGTCTCACATCAGAGATAAATAATTAAAGCATAACCCCCAACCTTGGAGAGGATTGTAGGGGTGAACACCGGGAGCCCCAGCCCATCCCTGCATTCATAGACC
The DNA here is from genome assembly GCF_965194805.1 of Balaenoptera borealis. Classification (NCBI taxonomy): domain Eukaryota; kingdom Metazoa; phylum Chordata; class Mammalia; order Artiodactyla; family Balaenopteridae; genus Balaenoptera; species Balaenoptera borealis. The sequence goes on along the minus strand of NC_138879.1, from coordinate 43,976,346 downwards.
CCCTAGAATGCCGCTGACGAGAGGGCAGGAGGAGAGGAGGCGGGGCACCAGCTGGGAGGGTGGGTGGGTTCCCCGCAGCCCTGCAGGTGGCACCTGGGCATTTCTATTCTCAGAAGCCACATCATTGCCTGGCAGTGTCAGAGGCTGCCTGGCTGGGAGGGTGGGGACAGCCGCAATGCTGAGGAGGCGCCAGCCAGGGCGGGAGCTGGCAGAAAGCCACCTTCCTCCTGCTCTGGAATTCTTCCAGCCTTTCCCAAGGGCCTGCTAGGTGCCAGGTTCAGGGGGGGGGTCACAGAGAGACAATGCACAGCCTCTGCCCACCCCTCACCCCCAGAGTCACACCTGAGTGGAAAAGCAGGGTCAGCTGGGACAGAGGTACAAGCTCAGGGCCACCAAGGTCAGGGAGGGAGGAGGGATGTTTGTATAGGGTCTTCCCTTGCTCACTCATCTTCCAAACCCCACTGGGTGTGTCCCCGTAATTGGAGCGGGCTTCAGACCCCTGCTGCAACTGCCGCACTAGAAAAGTGTACTGTGGGCATGCAGGAAACGTGGTCCTTGTGGATAGGTGAATCCCCCAGGATGGCTTGGGCTTCGGAGAATGCGGTGGGCGGTATGGTGGCTGGAGGGTGTCTGCCGTGACAGTATTAACAATAACAACAGTGACGGTAATCCTTTCCCTACATGCTATGTCTACAGTTTCCAAAGTGCTTTCATGCCCTCCACCTGCAACCCAGCCCCAAAGGACTCTGGGAAAGAGCTCATCCTTGCCCGACTGTGCTTTAGATACTGATGGTGATTACGGGGGAGAGGGGCAAGGTGCCTGACCACCAGCATGTGAGAGTGTGTGCACGTGTGTGTCCACGTGACCGTGTGTGGTTAGCCAGAGGGGCCAGCAACTACCATCACCCCCCAGCAGAGTGCCCGGCTTATAGGCGGTACCGAGTCGTCCTTACTGAATAAATAAGTAAATGAATGCAGGTGTGCTGTAGAGGGGCTGCCACTAAATTACAGGTTGATTTAGAAGTGGGCTTCTGGAAGAAATATCAAGAGGCTGCATTTCAGGTATTGGAACTTTCAGGGGGAAAAAACGGGTTCTGACAAAATCGGCCATTGACAAAAACTAGGAAAAAATACCCAGAGCTCACAAGTTTGAAGTCAGATGCTCTGATCAAAGACTAAATTGAGACATCTTTACAGAGAACAATTTGGCAACTGTTATCAAAAGGCTTAAAAACTTAGATGTCTTGTAGAACCATTTATTTTCATTTATTCAACAAATATTTATGAAGCTTCTATTACATGCCAGTAATGGTGGGAGCTACAAGGTATGCAGTGGTGATCAAAATAAACATGATCCTTGATCTCAAGGAGCTTACTTTCTAGAGGGGTAGGGGGGAAGCTACAAATTAATAAAACTATCACATAAACATATAATTACATATTGCAACAAATGGTTCTGAAAGAAAAGTATAGGGTGCTACAAGGCAGGGTAACAGTGGGGTAGGCCCTAATTAGATGGGCAGGATGGGCTTGTCCAGGAGAAACATTCCATAGAGGTACAAATGGAGACCTGTGGGATAAACAGACATTGCCAGATGATGAATGGGGAGGACAAGCATTTGAGATATAGAGAACAGCATGTGCAAAGGCCCTGAGGCAGAAAAGAGCTTGGCTTGCTTGAGGAGCTGACTGAAGGCCAGTGTGGCTAGAATGCAGTGAGTGAAAGAAACAGTGAGAGGAGATTTGGCTGGAGGGGCCAGAAAATATATGGTGTTGTAGGCCATGTTGAGGAGTTTGGTGGGAAGGGAGGAAGGATGCAGTCAGGGAGTAGTACATTTGAGTGAGTGATGTTGGAGGAGGGACAAGCAACGGTGATGCCTGGGTCCTCACTGTGGCCAAGGGGCCTGGGTGGCTGAGGTGGGATATGGAACAACAGGAAGTCAAGGTTCTAAAAGGCCGGGGAGTCCATTGGTCATTCGCACAGCTGTAGAACCCCCCAAAGATGAGTTGTAACAGCAAAAAGTTGGAAATAACCAAAATGCCCAACTATTATGGGTGGTTAATAAGTAAATTATGGTATATCTACTGAGCAGAATATTTTATAACCACTAAAAATGTGAGTGGTACCCACTGGGCAGGGAGGGGAGGTGTTTCTGATATACTGTTAAGTAGGGGAGAAACTTCCCAACATCAGGAATGGCAGATTCCTTTGGGCTACACCTTATTTACAAATTTATTTTTTTAACACTTTTTATTGAAGTATAAGGTACAAATAGGACAGAAAAGTGCACTGACCACAAGTGGACAGCTCAGTGAGTTTTCACTGTGTAGCCAGACCCTAGATCAAGACAGAGAGACGACCCTGGTGTCTTCCTCCTGCACAATTCTGCAGATGTAGCTGCTATCTTGACCATAATTGGCTTTGCCTTAAATCTTGATTTGTAATTTGTAATTTTTAAATAATGGATATGTATGTCACATAATTATTTCCTCCCTGTAGATCAAGGGTGTCTCAGAACTAGAAAAAAAAAAAAGTGGTTAGAACTATGTGTTTTAAAGAAAAGTGGGAAAGGGGAGGTTTTTTGTTTTTGTTTTCAATTCATTATTTGTTTTTATTTTTGGCTGTGTTGGGTCTTCATTCCTGTGCACGGGCTTTCTCTAGTTGCTGTGAGCGGGGGCTACTCTTCATTGTGGTGCGCGGGCTTCTCGTTGTCGTGGCTTCTCTTGCTGCGGAGCACGGGCTCTAGGTGCGTGGGCTTCAGTAGTTGTGGCTTCAGTAGTTGTGGCTCGCGGGCTCTAGAGTGCAGGCTCAGTAGTTGTGGTGCACGGGCTTAGTTGTTCCGCGGCATGTGGGATCTTCCCGGACCAGGGCTCCAACCCGTGTCCCCTGCATTGGCAGGCGGATTCTTAACCACTGCGCCACCAGGGAAGCCCAAGGGGAGGGGTTTGATACATTGTCTTTTCTAGAGTTTCTGCAGTGAATTTGTATTATTTTTGTATGAAAGAAACTGCTAAGTTAAAAAAAATCAGTGTTTGTTTTCCACGTGCCAGTCTTTGAGAAATAACTTGGAGACGGAAGCTCAGGCCAAACAAACCCGGGTTCTGAGCACTGCGGTGATGGATTTGATTTTCCTCACTCGTGCTGTCTGTCAGCCTCAGAATAAAGTGGCCCCACCGCTGTCTGGGGCCGGTGCTGACCCCGCCGAGGAGGACAGGGCTAGGAAGGGGACTGCTGGCGTCCCCTTGGTTCAAGTGACAAACCCTCCCTCCCTCCCAGCCTCCCTGGCCAGCCTCACGCCAGCTCTGTGAACTCTCTGGGGCATTTCTGGGAGCCTCACACCTGTCCCTCCTTCCTTTCCACAGGTGGAAAAACTTGTGAAGTATTTGGATCCCAACGACCTGGGGAGAATCAACTTCAAGGACTTCTGCCGAGGGGTGTTCGCCATGAAAGGTGAGGTCTTCTGGGGGGAGGGGCGTCCTAGGGGCTCCCAGGATCCTGTCTGGCTGGGAAGGCTGGCATGGCTTGGGTTTCAGCTCAGATTACCCCTTACAGGGGTCCCAGGAGCCCAGGATGGGTTCCAGAAGTAGGCTCTGCCCTTGACTCCCCCAGGGGGGCCGAGGGGAAGGGTCTTGGGCTCCCACAGCTGTGCCCGCTGGTGAGGGGCTGTGGGTGTCACTGAACCTCTGCCATGCGGTCCCACACCTGCATCCAGGCATTTCTACCCTTCCCGTTGTCTGTCCCCTTCCCGAGAACAGCTCCCTTCCCTTCCCTCCCCTTCCCTCCCCTCCCCTCCCCTCCCCTTCCCTTCCCTTTTCTTTCTCTCTCCCCCCTCTCCCCTCCCCTCCCCTTCCCTTTTCTTTCTCTCTCCCCCCTCTCCCCTCCTCTCCCCTCCTCTCCCCTCCTCTCCTCTCCCCTCCTCTCCTTTCCCTTCTTTCCTCTCCCCTCCTCTCCTTTCCTTCCTCTCCTCTCCCCTCCTCTCCTTTCCCTTCTCTCCCCTCCCCTCCTCTTTTCTCTTCTTTCCTCTCCCCTCCTCTCCTCTCCCCTCCTCTCCCCTCCTCTCCCCTCCTCTCCTCTTCCCTCCTCTCCCCTCCTCTCCTCTTCCCTCCTCTCCTCTCCCCTCCTCTCCCCTCCTCTCCTCTCCCCTCCTCTCCTCTCCCCTCCTCTCCTTTCCCTTCTCTCCTCTCCTCTCTCCCCCTCCATCTCCTGAGGGAAGTCATCTCCCTCAAGGATGATCAGACTCCTGAGGAGTTTCCCAAGACACAGGACTTCAGTTTTAAACCAGGACGGTTCTAGGCAGACCTGGACAGAGCTGGTCCCCTCATCTCCCTGCCTCCGTTCTGAATTTCCTTCATTTGTTTCCTCCCCACTCCCTCCTCCTAACTCCTCCGAATTCCTTCCTTTCTTCCCTTTAGTGGGGGAATATAAAAATCCCTCTTGTTTTCCCCCCACTCAAAGGCAGTTATGAGACACCTGCAGGAATCAGAGTGTGGCCACTCAGTACTGAACTGTTCATCTGGAGAGAGTGGTCCAGCTCACCAGCCTGTGAGGAGAGCACAGTTTACGTCTGGACGTCCCAGGGCCTTGCTGTTATCTGTGGAGGATGCCGTGTTTCCCTGTCTGTGTGGCTCAGAGCAGCACGAAGCCTTGCCTGGGGGGTCCCTCAGAGTCTGGGCGGGTGGGAAGGAAGCAGGAATTCCTTGCATAGAAGTGAGGGGCGAAAGGCAGTGAGCAGAGAGGTTGGGGGGACCGCACACGGCAGCCCCAGGAAAGGTTTCTGAATGGAGTTGTTTGACTCAATAGGGCCGCCACTAACTGTGCCCGGCACGGCCCTGTGCTGGCGCTTTGCAGGTTTGACCTCCTGTTTGCTGTTCCGAGACCAGTTCCAATGTGTGGAGGTGAGGGGCTCCTCCCATGCCAACAAACAATTTTCTCACACCAGCAGGGTGTCCGAGGAGAATTCAGCTCAATTCTGACACCATCTACCTGGAGGTAGCATCAGATTCCACAGGCTAAGAGCTCAGTCCTATAAGACTATCTCCCCACCCCCATTTCAGACGCCAGTCACAAGCCCAGGCTGTTACCTATGCTTCTGACCAACTGGCTGTAAATCAGAGGTTCCCACAACCCCCTCCTTGGGTTGGATTAATTTGCTAGAGCAGCTCACAGAACTCAGAGAAATATTTTACTTACTAGATTACCGGCTTATTGCAAAAGGATATGACTCAGGAACAGCCAGATGGAAGAGGTGCGTGGGGCAAGGTATGGGGGAAGGTGCAGATCATCCATGCTCTCCCGGAGGGCACCACTCTCCCCAAATCTCCATGTGGTCACCAACCCGGAAGCTTTCTGAACCTGGTCCTTTTGGGTTTCTGTGGAACCTTCATCATAGTCGTGATCAATTAAATCATTGGACATTGGCGATTGATCCAGCCTCCAGGCCCTCGCCGCTCCCTGGAGGTCAGAGGTCAGAGGTTGGGACTGAAAGGTCCAGCCCTCTAATCACCTGGTTGGTTCTCTTGGCAGCCAGCCCCCATCCTTAGGTGGGTCCACAAGTCACCTCATTAACATAAAAAGATACCTTTGTCACTCTCAACACTTAGGAAGTTCTGAGGGTTTTGGGAGCTGTGAGTTAGAAACTGTAGATGAAGGCCAAATATGTATTTCTTATAAATCACAATATCACACCTCCTTTGTCCATTATGATTTGGGGGCATTTGTTCAGGGGAGGGAGGCCAGCTGTGTAATGAGTCAGCAGCAAGTAGCGCCATCCTGAAGGTGGCCTTCCATGTTCTGGAGTTTGCAGGGTTGCAGAGGGCCTCAGCCTCGCAGCCCCGGACTGTGTGTGTTTGGAGTCCCTGTGAGCCAGGCAGGGAGTATGTTCTTATATCCCCTCCTCCAGGAAGGCCTCCTGGATTCTCTTTGCCCCAGCCTCCCCTCTGCAACTGGGAGTCTGTCTTCTGTGTGTTCCCTGATGGTGTTAGTCCCAGTGGAAGAACATCTGGAGGGCAAGGACCTGTCTCGGCTCCCTCTGCCCAGCCCTGGACTCGCTTCTCTTCAGACTGGGTGCCCCATCTCTGCCTCTGAATGATCAGCTGGTCTCTTGGAGACTTGGGGCCTCTGCCTCCCTGCAGCCGTACCCACCCAAGGCTTACTCATCAGAAGCAAAGCTGCCCAGGGAATTCCCTGGCAGTCCAGTGGTTAAGACTCTGTGCTTTCACTGCCAAGGGCCCAAGTTCGATCCCTGGTCGGGGAACTAAGATCCTGCAAAAAAAAAAAAAAAAAAGAAGCAGAGCTGCCGGACTGGGCTGAGGCTCTGACCCTCCGCTGTCTGTCCATCCACAGGCTGTGAGGAGCTGCTGAAGGATGTGCTGGCCGTGGAGAGCGCTGGGACACTGCCCTGTGCGCTGGAGATCCCAGACTGCGTGGAGCAGGTGAGAGGGGCGGCCGCCGCGGATGGGTGGGGAGCCTCCAGCCGCCCGCCTTGCCCTGCTTGGTCTTCCGTCTTCTTGCCTTTGCTTCACCTTTTTGGTGTCAGGGAGACCCCAGAGCCCCCTCTGAGGGCCCTTTGGCTTCAAAGTCAAGAAAGAGATTTTGGAACTGGAGCAGTGCAGCCCCTTGGGAAGCCACAGCAGAGGGTGTAGGGGCTGGGAGTCCTCACAGGGCACCTTCCCCCACTCTGAGGTCCCAAGGAGAAGCTGAGCTCCAGAGGGAGAGTGGCAGGCTCGAGGTCAACAGCAGGCAGGGTGACAATTTTTCTCTTTTCTCCGACACCAGCTGGGTGTCCAGCAATCCAATCCACTCCTGACACTAACTGCCCAGAGGTGGTGCAGGCCCCAGGGCCAGAGCCTCAGCCCCGCTTGGGAGCAACCACAGACGGGACACGCAGGCTACCTGCACTTCTGCTGGGGCCAGCTACAAATGCGGGGTTCTCGCAACCCCCCTCAGGTTCCGTAGTTCACTAGAACAACTCACAGAACTCAGGAAAACACTCTGTTTATGATTATTGCTTTATTATAAGGGATACAATTCAGGAAAGACGCACAGGGCAAGGTATGTGGCCGGGAGGCGGGGGCACTCTCCAGGGGCACCACGTCCCTGCACGGCAGTGTGTCACCAACCCGGAAGCTCCGGGTCTCATTGCTCTAGAGTTTGTATGACCCCATCTGCAGCCCTCTCACCTCCTGCAGGTGGGCATGGGTGGGGCTTAAAGTTCCCAACTTCAAATCACCAGTTTGGTCTTTGTGGTGACCAGCCCCATCCTGTGGCTCTCTGGGGATCCCACCTGAGTCACCTCATTAGCATGAACTCAGGTGGGGTTGAAAGGGACTCCTTATGAATAATAAAAGTCACTCCTATCGCCCAGGAAGTTCCAAGGGTTTTAGGAGCTCTGTTCCAGGAAGTGGGACAAGGACCACAGTCCCCATGGCTCTGTCTTACTGCCATCATCACCTAATGGTTTGTTTATTATGAAACTTTCATCGTTTTCCCAAACACTTGCAGAGGCATCTTACAGACGAATACAGTTCATGATGCCTGTACTGACAGTCTCTGGGGTCCCTTCTGGCGGAGACACCCCAGGGCTGGAAGAGGATCTCCTTGGTTTGTCATCCAGGCTAGCTCCAAAACCTCTTCTCCACCCTCTGGTTGGTGCCTCATCTGGACCCTAAAATATGAGTCTTTTCTATAGCTGAAGGAGGCCCAGGACCAAGAGGTCACTTTGGCCAATGGCATACTTCTTGGAATCCAGCTGGGTGGTGGGCTCAGGGCTGGGACTGGGGGAGGGGGTCCCTACAGAGGGCTGTGGACAAAGAATGTAGGTTGCCATATCGGTAACAAAGGATGTTGTGGCCATCACGCCATCAGCCACTCCAGCTGGGGCTCCCCCCTCAAATGGTGCCCCCTGAGGGGCTTCAGGATGGAGAAAACAGGGTACTGGCCCTAGAGAGCTAAGGTGCATATAAAGGAATGATTTCAGTGAGCCCAGACTCTTGCATCTTCCCGTACATAGAAAAGCGCTAAATTCATGAACTTGAGATGTCTGTCTTTCTTAAATTAATAGTAATCTTTTGATGTTTTGACTACCTGGTTTTTTTGCAAAACTCCTGTATGTCCTGGCTCCTTCCTTACCTCTTAGGAACAGTCCCTCAGAGCTATCTGCCTGGGCTTAAGTCCTCAGTAAGTCTGCCAAATAAAACATAATTCTTGGGACTTCCCTGGAGGTCCAGTGGTTAAGACTCCGTGCTTCCACTGCAGGGAGCGCAGGTTTGATCCCTGGTCTTGGAACTAAGATCCCACATGCCGTGCCATCACGCAGCCAAAAAAAAGCGTAATTCTTGACTTTTAGGTTGTGCTTTTTTTTTTTTTCCCTCTTGACAGGGCCATAATGCCCAGAGCTGCCCAGCAAAATGGTGTTACAGAAGGCCAAGGCTCAAAGGTGGCAGAGACCCAAGCTGGGTACCAGGGCCTCCAAGATAGGTCTCAGGTGGTTGGACCCCAGGGTGCTGTGCCCTCAGGGATGAGTGAAGAGAGCTGGGCTCCAAGAGGTGCAGAGGCCAGCAGTGAGGGCTCCAGGCCTGCCTCAGGGGGCAGCAGATGTGGGGTGAAGATGCATTTGGGCCTGACTGATGGGACCAGGACCAGAGCAGAGGACCCCAATGCAGGACAGACACTGAGTGTCCTGGGAGTCTTGGAGTGGGGCCCTCGTGGATTGAACAGGAAATGGGGTAACGAGGTGGGCTGTGGGATCATTCAGAACTGGGTCCATACCCCGCTTTGGCCACTGATGAGCCCTGCAGACCCAGGCACGTTACTCTCAACTCCTCAGAGCCTGTGAAACAGGGCTCGCCATACCCGTCTTGTGAAAATTCAGTGAGAAAACAGGCTGCTAATATGTGAGAATCCCCTTCCTCCCAGTGCCGTGTCTTAGAGATTCGTGTGAGAAATGGTGCTGAAGTCTGCATCTTTCACCCTTGGTTACCGGTGTTTCAGAATAAAGGCCTGCATGTGAGGAGCTGGAGGTCAGAGTGGAGCCCTAGCCGGGCTTCCGCACCAGCCAGCGGTACCAGGGCCGGATCCCGTTCCTGCAGCTGTGGGCTGCTTTTGTGGCCTCCGCACTAGGCCGGCCACACTGGCAGGTGGAGAAAAGGGGAGAGATAGGCGTGGAGGAGTTGGCCTCGGAGAGAGTGCTCTTCTTTTTGTTTATTTATTTATTTATCTTTGGCTGCGTTGGGTCTTCTTTGCTGCATGCGGGCTTTCTCTAGTTGCAGCGAGCGGGGGCTACTCTTTGTTGTGGTGCGTGGGCTTCTCATTGCGGTGGCTTCTCTTGTTGTGGAGCACGGGCTCTAGGCACACGGGCTTCAGTAGTTGTGGCACACGGGCTCAGTAGTTGTGGCTCGCGGGCTCTAGAGCGCAGGCTCACTAGTTGTGGCGCACGGGCCTAGTTGCTCCGTGGCATGTGGGATCTTCCTGGACCAGGGCTCGAACCCGTGTCCCCTGCATTGGCAGGCGGATTCTTAACCACTGCGCCACCAGGGAAGTCCCGAGAGTGCTCTTCTTTTTAAAGCAATATTGTTTTTTCCACAATAGAAAATCTGGAGGTTACAGAAAAGCAGAAAGATCAGGTCGGTCGAATCCCAGCAACCCCAGTGCCCCCCTCATCTCCTCTCTCGGGACTTTCGGTGTAAGCCCCTCCTGGTGAACTCTTCTCTGCCCCCGACCTGTCTGGCCCTTACAGGTGGCTCGGGTGGTCGAGCCCAGCGAGGTGACTGTTGATCACTGGACGCACTGGGCAGCCTTGTCCGTGAGCGCCCGGTGGGCAGCGTGGGGGGCCGGGGCTCTCTTCCTCACGACGGGCTCCTCGGTGCTGGGAGGGGTGAGGGGGCACAGCGCAAAGCCAGCCTGCGGACCGGTGGGCTCCCACAGTGAGGGGCTGCAAAGGCCTGGAGGCCCCGCGTTGTGAATGAATCCCTCCCTGCTCAGGCTCCTGCACCGTCTGGGCAGCTCTGGGCAGCTCTGGGTTCCGTTTGGCTAAAGGCCACGAGGGGCGAGACCATAGCTCCTCAGGTTGGGGGGAGCTGAGGGGGCCTGCCTGGGGCACATCCTCATCCTGCAGGCTCAGCCCTTAGGGCCCTGCTGTGTCCCAGCTGTCCCCTAGGGGTCAGCTTGAGACCAACCAAGCAGAGGGAGGCTGGATCATTACTTGGGCTTCCCAGGTGCTGCTAGGGGAGGAGTGGTTTGGGACCAAGCGAGCATGACGTAGGATGGGACCACAGGAGCATGCCTCCCCCCACCCACAGGGTGAAGCAGGGACCTCTGACGTCAACACTTGACGAGAGGGTCATAGTTAAAGTAGTGAAGCAGTGAAACACTCTGTGGTGCTGGTTGGTAAACAGATGCAAACCCGGCAGCCTGAGGGCACCCGCCCCATTCACCCCTCTTCCAGGCCCCTGGAACCCAACCCCCCCCAAACCAGCTATCACCGCCTGCTCTCCAGACAATGCAAGTCCGTCTGGGTAGGTGACACCTGCATCCCACAGGCTCTTTTTTTTTTTTTAATTGAAGTATAGTTGATTTACAATGTTGTGTTTCCTGCTGTACAGCAAAGTGATTCAGTTATACATATATATATATATATATATATATATATATATATATATATATATATATATATATATATTCTTTTTCATATTCTTTTCCATTATGGTTTATCACAGGATAATGAATATAGTTCCCTGTGCTATACAGTAGGACCTTGTGGTTTATCCATTCTATATATAATAGTTTTCATCTGCTAACCCCAAACTCCCAGTCCATCCCTCCCCCGCCTCACCTCCCCCTTGGCAACTGCAAGTCTGTTCTCTATGTCTGTGAGTTTGTTACTGTTTCATAGCTAGGTTCATTTGTGTCATAGTTTAGATTCCACATATAAGTGATATCATATGATATCTGTCTTTCTCTTTCTGACTTCCTTCACTTAGTATGATAATCTCTAGGTCCATCTGTGTTGCTGCAAATGGCATTATTTCATTCTTTTTCTGGCTAAGTAGTATTCCATTGTTTATATATACCACATCTACTTTATCCATTTATCTGTTGATGGACATTTAGGTTGTTTCCATGTCTTGGCTATTGTAAATAGTGCTGCTGTGAACATAGGGGTGCGTGTATCTTTTTGAATTATAGTTATCTCTGGGTATATGCCCAGAAGTGGGATTGCTGGATCATATGGCAACTCTATGTTTAGTTTTTTGAGGAACCTCCATACTGTTCTCCATAGTGGCTGTACTGATTTACGGTCCCACCAACAGTGTATGAGGGTTCCCTTTTCTCCACACCCTCTCCAGCATTTATCACTTGTAGACTTTTTAATGATGGCCATTCTGACTGGTGTGAGGTGGTACCTCACTGTAGTTTTGATTTGCATTTCTCAAATACTTAGCAATGATGAGCATCTTTTCGTGCCTATTGGCCATCTGTCCCACCAGCTCTTGAACTCACTGGATGTCACCCTGCCTGTGTCCTTAGAGCCTGCAGCGCCCTGGCGCAAAAAGGGCCTGGTAAACCCAACTGTTGGCAAGTTTTCTGATGCAGGTGGATTTGAGTTTGGTCAGAGGGGGTGCTGGGTGTCCCAGGGGTCCATGGGTTGGCATCCCGAGGCTGAGGTCTCAGGAAACGCCCTGGGAGTCCGTCGTGAGGCTGGCCTGCTTAGCGGGCTGCTACTGCACTCCCTTTTTGCAGCTCCCAGTCCTTATGGTGTAGGGGTCTCTGTAGGGTGGGGACATGGGCAGTCACAGAGAGCCCCACCCTCGGGCCTTAAAGGCAAGGGGGCAGTGGGATGAAATCTGACTCATAAGCCCTCATGTGAGATCCTGCGTCATCCTCCCACGTGGGCTGGTTTATAGGGAACCCCATAAAATGAATAGGGTGTCAGGCCACCTGGTGCTCCTCCTGTGTAACCACCATCCCAGCGATGGTGTCACCATCCATCCAGCCCCTAAGCCAAAGTCATCCTTGACACCCCACATCCAGCCAGCCTGAGTCCTCTGGTCCCCACTCACCCCTCGTCCCTCTCCCTCTGCTGCCTCCTGGCTCCTCATCGTCCCCCAGCCTTTCTCTCTCCAGACCCACATCCCACAGTCGCCTCAGGATCTTCCTAAGGAGCTGCCCTGATTGTGTCACCACCCCCCTTCGGTGGCCGCCTCATCACCAGTGGGATAAAATCCACCACTTCTCCAGCCTCACCTCTCACTGCCACACTTCTCACACCCCGAAATAGGTGACACCCAGTTGCTCCTCATTTACTGAAAAGACCCTGTTCTCTCTTGCCTCCCAGACTTTGCACAAGTTCTTCTTTCTCCTGGGATGGCCTCCCACCCACTGTCCCTGGGATAACTTCTGCTCATCATTTAAGACTTAAGTAGGTACCTCCTCCTCCAGGAGGCCTTCTCTAGTTCCCTCTGCCCCCAGCCTGGAGTGGGACCTGTGCCGAGCTTCCCTGGGGCCCTGTGCCCTCTGTCATCCCTGCCTTAACCTCACCCTCCAGGACAGCTCCATGTTCCCCACACGGCGACACCATTTTCACCTGGTGGTGGCAGAGCTCGAGCTGAGTTCATCTCCTTCACACCCAGCACAGCACCCGTAGCGAACATCCTTATCCACAACGCCATAGAGCGTTTCTCTGAGTATTTCTAGGATTTGAAATCTGGAAATGGAATTGCTCTATCGAAGGGTATGCAGATTTTATTTTTTAATCGATGGGGCCAAATTTTTCTTCCAAAAAGACGGTACCAATTGTATCATCCAACAGTAGATGAGAGAGTGCCCAGATCCTCAGCCCTTTGCCAGTCCTGGAAGTTCTCCATCTACCTACAGGCCTCCCTTCCACTCCTCTCCCCTCCCTTCTCCCGCTCACCAATCTGATGGAGGAAAACTCACTCTCACTCTCATCTGTGTTGCCGTTTATGGTGAAGGAGACCATCGTTCCTTCTGTTCACTGGGCCTTCGGATTTCTTCTTTTGTTAATTGCCTCTTTGCTCATTTTCTGTTGGGTTGTCTTTTCCTTTTTTTTTCCTTTTCTTTTCTTTTTTTTGGGGGGCCGTGCCTCACAGCATGTGGGATCTTAGTTCCCCCACCAGGGATCAAACCTGTGCCCCCTGCAGTGGAAGCGCAGAGCCCTAACCACTGGACCGCCAGGGAAGTCCCTGGGTTGTCTTTTCCTTATTGATTTATTTGAAATCTATATACACAAAATCTATATATATTCTGTCAGTCTATGCACTTCGCTTATATTTTAATTTTGGTTTTGGTGTCTTTTATTGCATAGAATTTTAAAGTTTGGATGTCATCATTATCAGTCCTTTTATGCCATTTACATTTTGTGTATTATGTGGTGCCTTCTTTACCTTAAGGTTATAAACATACTATTCTCCTATATATGTTTTTCAAATACTTCTAGACAAAAAGTGTATATGTTTAGCTCTTTGATCCACCAGGAGCTTATTTTTGGTTTTGGTGAGGATAATATCTGGCATTTTTATGTTCCAAATGTTGCCAGCTGTTCACATTCCTACTGTGGAATAGTCCCTCTTTCTCCACTTATTTGAAATCTCACCCCTTTATCGTGAGCTAAATTTCTATATAACGTGGGTCTCTTTCTGGACTCTGGTCTGTTGTATTGATCTATTTGTCTACCTATTTCTAAGCCAGTTTCAGTTACCCTTGCTTTACAGTGTGATATCTGATAGAGAAAGCCTCCCTCATCATTCTTTATTTTAAAAAATTTTTTTGTTATCCTTACATATTTTCTCTTCCAGAATACTCTTTTTTGTCAAAATTCATTTAAAATCCTGCTAGAGATTTTGTTTGAAATTTGTACATCAGTGGAAGGGAACTGGCTTTTTTACAGTATTGAATTCTCTCATCTGAGAACATAGTATATATCTCTTCATCTTTTCTGGCCTTCTTTTATGCCCTTCAGGAAAGTGTTATGATTTTCTCAAATAGGTTTTGCACATTTCTTCATAGGGTGACTCTATTTTAGAGTTTCTGTTGCTGTTACATGTAGGATCTTTTTGCCATGATATTTTCTAATTGGTTATGGCTAAGTGTCTAGGAGACGTTTTGATTTTTGGTGTTGATCTTGTCGTGACAACCTTACTAAACTCTCTTATTAGTTCTAATAGTTCATTTACAAACTATTTTCCAGCCTGCTTAATCTATATAACAATGTAGCCATATTCTTTTTTTCTGCATAAATTTAAATAGCTGCTTAATATTTCATTGCAAGAAGACAACCACATTTATTTACCAGTTCCTTATTACTGGGTATATATATACATATATATATATATATATATATATATATATATATATATATACTTTTTTTTTTTAACCTACTTTGGGGGATTAACAAAAGCAGTGTTATAAACACTCTTGTAGCTAAATTGTTCCCCACAGAAGCACTCACTGTTATAGAGCAAGCCAGAGGTTGGCAAACGACAGTTCCCATGGGCCAAGTCTAGCAGCTTGTTTTTGTAAATAAAGTTTTATTGGAACATGGCCACGCCCATCTGCTCACTCTTGTGTGGCTGCTTTCCCATCGCAATGGCAGAGTTGAGTGGCTGCCACAGAGCCTAAACTATTTACTATCTGCCCTTTACGGAAAAGGTTTGCCAACCTTTAAGATAAATTCTGATAGGTGGAAACTGTTTTATCAAAAGGATACAAATCTTAAAATTTCTAATACATCTGTCAAATTCCTTTCCAGAAAAGTTGTCTCAATTAATCTTTCATCAGGATTGTGTCAGATTCCTCCTACCCTTTGGATGCTGGCTGTTCTGCTTTCTCAAATCTTTCTCATTGAGAGGCTAAAATTAGGATTGCTCTTTTGAATTATAGTATGGTTGAACTTCTTAAATTGCCTTTATTGGTCACCAGGAGTTCTTTCTTCATTAATTGCCTGCCCACATTCTTCACCCTCGTTTCCATAGATGTATTCATTCCCACTGATATAAAAGAAGTAGAAATATTAACTTTTGGACATACCTCACAAATAGTTTTTCAGCCTGTCATTTATTTTTAACTTTGTTTATGACAGCAAATCTAAAAGGTTTTTATAGCCAACTCAGTCTTTTCCATTGTGGCTTCTGCCTTTGGTGTAATGCTTAGAAAGCTTTCCTACCCAAGGCTGTGACACTATATTCTGTTTTATTTTTATTTTATGTATTTGGTTTTTATGTTTAAAGCTTTGATCCACAGAGTGAATTTTGATGTCTGTGGTGAGATAAGGATCCAGTTTTCCTTTTTTTCCTCATCCCCTCTTACCCTCCCTCCTGCCCACCTCACCTCACGGAAACCAGAAGCTCTTGACAAGGTTATGCTTAAGGGGTCCCCGGAGGCCAAAAGAAACCGGGGTTTGCTGGGAATGAGGACGTCAGCCTGAGCCCAAACTGGCTCTTCTGTTCATAATCAGAAGGAGCTTGGTCAACCTCCAGTCTTGCCAGAACAGTTTTTAAAAATCTGCCCTGAGCTTCTCTCCAGAACTGGCCTGGGGGTATGTAGGGCCTGAAGGTCCAAGTCCACCATTGCTTAATTTCATCCATTTTGAAGCAAGCATTTCTAAAACCACTTGCAACAATGTTACTTTTAAATTATAAAAATACTTTTCTTGGCAGCCTCTGATTCAGCTGTGCTGGTGAAGGTGTAGGTGGTGGCACCATGCTTATGCTGGTAAGGGGAGGGGGGAGGGTGTTTCCTAGCTCAGGGAGGGGCCTTACTTGATCCTTTCCTCTCATATATGGCCCCAGGTTTTTTGGGGGTTTTTTTTCTGTTCCAGCACCTTCCTCCTTCCAAAGGAAAGAATAATTTACTTATCCGAAGCCCGAGAATTTCTGTAAGAATAAAAAGATCCTTAAGTCATATCTTTGAGAAGTAATTAAATTCTGATCAAACCAAAGGTGGCTGGGACAGAAGCAGAGCCAATGTTGATGGTTGCCTTGGTCTGTCCTGGACCATCTGTCCCCCATCTTCTGCCCCTGACCATCCCGACCCTAGGAAGGCTGGGTTCAGCTGGCCCACTGAGACCAACTTCCAGGACACTCTTGAACTCCCCCTCCTGCCAACTCCAGCCTTAATGCTCAAGTTCACGCCTATCTTTAGAACTTTGACTCACTGAGTTAGAGTTTGAGCAAACTTGAGAGAGTGACCACTTACATTCCCATCTTTTTAAAGCTGAGAAGAAAAAAGTTTGGTTTTATTACCCCATAGGCTATTATCAATTTTGTACCTAACTTTGCCATCTTCTTTCATTGACTATACGTACCTTGATCTCTCCTGTTCTCCTTTGAAGCAGCTATCCCAACCTGCTGGTTCCCTCACTGATGAGTTAATTCTTGTCACAGGTAACTGTGGGAAAGCACAAATATACACAATCACATAAGGACAGATGTTAGTCACACATACAGTTATATCAGGATGGATGCTAGTTCTCAGAAACAGCAGAGTCTAAACAAGCTGTTCTTAACCCTGGCTTCACACTCGAGTCATGCAGGCTGCTTTCAGAACATCCTGATGCCTTGGTCCCTTCTCCCAGAGATTCTAATTCAATTAGTCTGGGGGAGGGGTCCACTCATCTATTTTTAAAAGCTCCCCAAGTAACTCGAATGTACACCCAATGTTGAAAACCAAGGATCTAAGCTAAGAATGCTCAGACTTTGCAGCATATTAGAATTCTCTGGGAGCTTTTAAGATTCTGGATGCCCAGCTGTCCCTCAGAACAATGAACCCGGAACCTCTAGGGGTGGGACCCAGGCGTCAGCACTTTTTAAAGCTCCTCACGGGATTCCATGAAGCCATGACCCGTACAACATCCTGGATTCTGGTCAGTTTACATCAACACTTCTTTCCCTGAGGATGGAACGCAGAGGCTGGGGGTGGGGGAGAAGTCTTATACCTTGAAAATGGCCAATGCCTGGCACAGCGTGTGTGTTCAAATGTCGGCTGCCCTTGGCACATGGCCCCGGAAGTATCCTCTGGGGAGAGTGGTTCGGGACCACAGGGCCCTGGCTGGAGGCGTCCGTCCCCCGTAGAACCGGGCCGCCTGGGTTCTCAGGCCTGTGCAGGGAGCATTCTTGGTGACCAGTGAGCCGTGACTGCTTTCCCAGAGGGAGGCGTGCAAGGGCCCACGGGGACTCTGGGTCAGCAGGGCGGGGGCTCCATGTGTCAGAGCCCAAACAGGAATCTCATTTAGAGAGTTCCTCGTCTGCCACCCAGTTTTGAAAACTTCTGCGAGCTCAGGCTGCCCTGCAAAAGGTGCAAGAATGGAGAGTAGATCACACTGACTTCACAAAGACCCACCAAATGTACTTTTCTCCAACTTTCAGGAGAGTTGTGAGAGCAGTACAACGAGTACCCACAGATCTGCCACCCTAGATTCACCGGTTGTTAACATGTTGGCAATTTGCTTTCTCTGCATTTGTGTGTGTCTCTGTATACACACTTCTTTGGGGGGGAGGGGGGCTGGACCGTTTGAAAGTTAGTTGCAGACATTATGACACTTCACCCTTAAATACTTGACCCTTCCTAGGAGCAAGGATATCCTCCTAGATAACCACAACATAAACTCCATATTCAGGTTTTCCCAATATTTTTATAGCTTTTCTGTCTGATCTCGGATCCAATCCAGGATGACACATTACATTTAGTTGTCATGTCTCTTTAGTCTCTGTTAATCCGGAATAGTTTATCCACCTTTTGCTCTATGTGCACCATCACCTGAGGGCCCCAAGCGGTTGTCTCCCCACTGATTTTGCCTTTGTCTTCAGACTCTCGTATGGAACCGCAGCGCCCTGTGCACTAACTGCATTAACGCCTAGTGGGCGTTTCACACCCGTCTGGCACAAAGCCCTTTGATGCTGCCCCATCCTCTTAGCTCTCGAAAAGGCTCCCCATCTCAGGAACTGGTACCGCCACCCACCTGTGCGCTCGGACCAAGAACTGAGTTGTGCTTAATGTCTCTCCTTCCTTCCATAGCCAACCCGTCCGCAAGGCCTGTTGGTTTTATCTGCAGGATCCGTCCCGAGGTGTCCCCTTCTCTCCAACTCCACGTTACACCCCGTCAGAGCTTCACACCATCCCCCTACCTGGTCACCTGCACTCTCTCTTCCCTTCCTCCTTACAACAGCCAGAGTGTCCTTTCAAACTCTTAAACCAGGTCCTAGAACTCCCCCACTTAAGATGTTCTAATCACTTGTCATCTTAGGGTAAAATCCTAAACCCCGACTTCTCACTGTGACCTACCAGCTTTCACTTTTGCCTGAACCTTTGACCTGGTCCCATCCCATCTTCCCCATGATCCTCGCTGTTCCAGCCACACTGGCCTGTTTTCTGTTCCTCAAACCCCTGAAGCTAGTTTCTTATCTTTGCCTGGCTATTCCTTCTACCTAGAACCCTCGTCCTCAAGTCTTTGAACAGCTGCCCTTGCATCATTCAAGTTTCAGCACAAGCGTCACCTCCTCAGAGAAGCCTTCCCTTCCCACGCATCTCAAGGAACCCCCTCTACAGCCGTCCCCTGTCACTGTCATAACACCCTGCTCATTTCCTTTAGAGCCTGCGCCACTGTTTGCCACACTCTTAACTGTCTACGTGTGTCCTGCCTGTCTCCTCCACGTGGGTGGAGGGCTGTGCCTGCCTCTCACTGCTGTGCCCTCCACGCCAAGCACAGTGGTGGCACGGAGCAGCTGGCGGTACATATTGGACGGATGAACCTCTGCTGTGCAAGGTCAGCTCTGCCAGGTAGGAGAGGGCTAGGTTTCCTCCCGCCTGGGAGCAGTTGAGGGGCGCCCCCTTCAGGTCAGAGGCTGTAAAACCACACTCAGTGCTGCGTGGGGAGGAGGGGGGAGGGCATAGGAAGGAGCTGAAAGGGGGAGGACTATTTGCTCTGACTCTGCACCTGGGTTCTGAAACCTTAATGTGTGTACGAATCACTCGGGGGCTTAACACAAGGCAGGCTCTGATCCAGTAGGTCTGGGGTCGCCTGACTGCATCTCCTACAAGCTCCCCGGTGGTGGTGACGCCGCTGGTTGGGGATCGCACCAGCCGTGCTTTTGGTGACTTGTGGGTCCGGCCCCCCCTTCCCCCCCTTCCGCCCTCGCCCCCCCACCCCCGCCTTCAA
Source organism: Balaenoptera borealis (assembly GCF_965194805.1). Taxonomy (NCBI): domain Eukaryota; kingdom Metazoa; phylum Chordata; class Mammalia; order Artiodactyla; family Balaenopteridae; genus Balaenoptera; species Balaenoptera borealis. The sequence continues at coordinate 43,957,177 of NC_138879.1, read as the reverse complement.
TGCCGTGGGAAGATGTGGAAAGAGCCCGGGGGTGCTCCCGTTGCTTCTATCCCTCCCACCCTCTGCCAGGAAGTGTTGTTTCTAGCAGTCGCTGTCACCTCCGCATGTGGTGAGCCCCTCGTGGTTTTCCGTCTCCACGTGTCTGCTACCGTGACAGACAAGACACTCCCTCCCAGGAATCGTGCTCCGCCGCCTGCTCTGTCACTGCTCTGCTGTCTCTCCGGGCTCCTTTCCTTAAGCAGACTCCCGGGGGGCGTGGTGTCTGGGGGAAGTCAGGCCGGGCTCACTGCCCCGGTGCAGGACAGGACAGCTGACCAGGCTGGGAACTGGGAAGCTGAGGGGCTCCCAGGCTTTGGTTCAGAGTGTAGGCACTTAGGGGCAGACCCAGCCCCAGAGGCAAAGGGCTGATTTAAACTTGGGAAGAGCGTTGGCTTTGGGGTCTGAGGGTCCTGGATTTGACTCCTGACCGTGTCGCTTACTAGTGGACCATCCTGAGCAAGTTACTTAACCTCGCTGAGCCTCACTTTCTTCCCTTGCTAAACAGAGGTTGTAATTGGTGTCTTCTGCATAGGGTTATTATAAAAAACGAGAAATGAGAATGCAAGCACTCAGTACAGTGCCTAGAAAATGCTGGAATCTCTCAGCTCACAAGGCACAGATTGTGAGACTTGAATACTTTTTGCCCCAGGGCTGCTGACAAGGGACTGACAAGCAATGCCTGTGACCCAGGCTTCCTTCTACACCTGCATCCCACAACCCCACCGCGCACCCACCCCCCACCCCCCACCCCCGCTGGCTGCTCCTGCACAGCTAGGAGATTTACCCCCTGGGGCATTCCCCAGAATTGGGCTCACTCCTGTGTCACACCCACCTCCCAGGGTAGGCAGGGCCTGAGGGCATGAAAACCACACCCACTGAGCCTGAGGGAAAATGCCCAAACATTTTATAAGAGGGATAAACAGCTGTTCCCATCCTGGTCATTGCTGCGTTCCCATCCTGACCAGGGCAATAAAAATGACTGGAAATAATATGAGACACAGCAAGAAGTCTGATTCTTGAGGGGAACTTTCTGCGGGCTCTGAGTGTCCCAGGTTTATGATCCTCCCCAAGCCTCTTTGATTATCAGCACCAGGCGGATGGGCAGGAGGGACACTGCACAAGTCCCTGCCTCAGAGCCTGGCCCAGCCCCTGCTTTGTACACACTCGCTGTATCTAGATGGAAAGAGAGGGCTCCTTTGACGCTGGGGGCTGAGAAGCTGAGCACCTTCTCAACACCCATGCCAAGACTTTACATGCAGAACCCGTTTCAGAACAGCTGCCTTTACTGCTCCCTGCCTGGGCTTCTTCCTGTGCTGTGACTTGGAATATTCTTGCTTTCCTCAAGGGAATTTTTAATCCGGGCTGAAAGGACCCCTGAGATGGGTGAGGGGTCCGGCACCCAGGCAGAGGCTCGTCAGGACCTTTATCTGCTGCAGTAAACATCAGCTGAGGCCTGGAAAGGGGCTGCACCTGAATTTACAGGCAGAAACTCAGCTTGGAAGAGTGATATGGGAGAAGGTATTCCTGAGGGCACACTAACCCCCATTCCTTAGATTTTCCATTCCTGGTATCCGGTTCCCTGTCAGAAAGCACTGTTTCATCTTACCTTCTTGCAAATACCTCTTCACGGATGTACATTTTGTTTTTATTCCCTTGGCTCAGTGTAAGGCAACCCTAAACAGAATATTTCCTCAGCCTCCTTAAAATTGCTACTGGAAACCTTATCCAATTTGCCATTTTGCACGCTTGGATCTAATACATTCTTCTTAGGATTTTGCACCAGAAAAAAAAGTCTTTCCTGATGAAATGATTTCCTTCTCTCATCGGATAATAAGAATTGCGATATAACTAACCTTGCATTCCCGTTTTTGTCTTGGTAGTTAGAAAACTTAGAGCTAATGGTGAATCAACTTTCCATTTACTTATTTACCTGCTTTTTCTGTCGGGCTTATTTTTTATCTTATTAGTCCAACTATGAATGTCTTTTATTGTAAATAATTTCACAGATGTCAACAACAACAAAAAATGAGTTTCGGGGTGGGGGGGGAGTTCGGATTTAATAAGGAGAGACTAATTGAAAGGATTATTCCAAGCTGGCGGGTGGGGGGAGAAACTCTTGAAATAGGAGGAGGGGGCCATGGCAGTAGGGAGGAAGCTCTCACCGTAAGATCTCCAAGCATCTCAAGGGTGAGGCAAGAGGGGGTTTCTTTGCAGGAGAAATAAACAAAGGAAGAACCACCGGTGTGGGGAGGGAGGCGACAGGGTGGCTTGGCCATTGGGAGTGGATCAGGGAATGTTTACCCTGAGGCCAGCCTGTGTTTGGAGGGCTGTTGGGAAGGGGCTGTGTGCTGACTCAGCAGGGGTGGCCAGAATTCACAGAACTGGGGGAAGAAGGGAAGCTTCATCATAATTTGGATAGCAAGCATTTTGTTCTGATTGGTCATCAGGACCAGCAGTTCAAGAATGGGAATTTGGAGGGTGGACCCCAGTGGCTTCCAAGTTTCCCTCTGTCTAGACTGTTCTCTCCCAGGGGCAGGGACCAGGCTCACTGCTTGCTCTGCCCAGCCCAGTCCTGGGCCTGAGTGAGTTACTTGGTCAGTGTTCTCTGACTGGCTGAATGAGGACCTTCCTGGAGTCAGGAGCTCGCCTCTCTGGGAGGTGCAGGAACAAGCAGGCCGCACCCCCGCCCATGGCCAGGACCCCTTCTCTCTTAACTTGTCTTTCTGTCTCTCTGCCTGTGCGCTCTCTCTTTCTCTGTCCCTGTGTATCCAATCTTTCTCTCTCCAGCCCATCTCTCTCTAGCCCCCTGATATCTCCAGTTCCAGCATCCAGGAGGCCCTTCCAGTTGGCCCCAGGTCTCAGCACGAATCAGGCACAAGGCAGGGCTGGGGCTGGACAGATGGAATGTCAGCCCCGCACAGGCAGTTTACGTATCTAATCTCTCATCACCACCCCACCCCCGTCCTGTCTACTCAGACCAACCCTGCCAAGTAGGTACCATTAGACCCATTTTACTGGTGAGGAAGCCGAGGCTCAGACAGCAGTTAAGTCGCTTGCCCAAGGTCTGAGGACTGCAGTGTGCAGAGCCAGGGCTTTAATCTGCACCTACCTGACCCCAGATTCCACAGAGAGCAGCTCTGCATCCACTTTTCCTGAGGCTTCTCAAGTTTCCCGGGCCTCTCTTCACTTCCTTCACCCCCGCCTGGGAGAAAGGACCAGAGGGACTCATTTGCCCTGAGGGGTCTGCCTAGAATCAAAGGCAACTCATCTGGAGGGTCTGCATTCCTGGAGAACAATCTTTTACAGAAAGGAAGGAAACTAAGTATTCCAGGAGCTGGGGTGAGGCCTGGGCTAGGGAGAGAAGGCAGAAGAATTCCCCCAGCCCATTCCTACTACTTTTGGAGCCTGAACGTGGCCTCTGACCTGCACAAAGAGGGTCCTAAAGCCTTTTGCTTGGTGAAGGAGGCTGGCCACACCCAGCCTCCCTGTGCAGGGCTGTGCCAGGATTGCTAAAAGGTGCTCCAGAGAAAGGCAAATACCGTATAATATCGCTTATATGTGGAATCTAGAAAAATGGTACAGATGAACTTGTTTGCAAAGGAGAAATAGAGTCACAGATGTAGAGGACAAACTTATGGTTACCAAGGAGGGAAGGAGGGGTGGTGGGACGAACTGGGAGATTGGGATTGACATATATACACTGCTATGTATAAAATAGATAACTAATGAGAACCTACTGTATAGCGCAGGGAACTCTACTCAATGCTCTGTGGTGACCTAAATGGGAAGGAAATCCAAAAAAGAGGGGATATTTGTATACCTACGGCTGATTCACTTTGCTGTATAGCAGAAACTAACACAACATTGTAAGGCAACCATACTCCAATAAAAATTAATTAAAAAAAAAAAAGAAAGAAAGAAAGGGGGCTCCTCTGAGAGGGAGTCTGGGAAACTCATCAAGGAAAGATGAGCAGCTTCTTGGCTGCAGGACTTCTGAGAGCCTTCAGAATGCTCACGTGCACCTCTGGGACCCCAGCAGGAGGTGAAGGCAGTTGCCAGCCTTCTTTGCTCTGGGAACCCTTCGTGCACCAGCATCTTTGTTACAGAAATACGGAACTGATGGGCCCTGTGGGTAGCCCAGAGTGTGGTGCGAAATGTGTTTGGGGCGTAGCTGCCACTGCTTCCCCAGAGGAAGCAGAATGTGGCTTTGTGATAACAGTGTGGGTTTGGTCAGCAACTGTTACGCAGGGACCAAAAGGCTCGTGGCAACATACACCATCATGTGTGAGTCTGGTCCCTCTATCTACTAGGAGGGTCCCTGTGCTACACAACTTCAAGGAGGACTAATCTCACTGTAGTCCATGGGAATGGCGCCTCTGGGAGTTGTGCAGTGCACAACCTGTGCAGCTGAACATGACAGTCCTGGTCCTGGCCCTCATCCTGGTTGTCTGACTGTTGCAACAGCCTCTCTGTTGACCTCCTGTCTCCAATCTACCACCTCTGGTGTCTCCTGCCCCCCTCCTCTGTGTCACCTCTCCAGTCCTACCCTCCTCCAAGTCCCTTCTCCCCTAAGCCAGCTGCCAGAGGTCTACAAGTACCCTCCGGCTGTGCAGGACCCTGGGAGAGGAGTCCTGCCTGTGAGATGGGTGAGCTGTATTGTCTTGGGCTTAACCTCTTTGGGGCCAATGTCTCCATTTGTAAAATGAGGATAAAATGTTTGGGTTATAGTTTTCTTTATCATTAGATTCTGAGCTTCAGGAGGCCAAAGGCTGTCTGTCATTCATCCCTGTCCCCTGGCATCTGGCACCTCCTAGGTCCTGGTGAATGTTTGGTCACTTTGACCAAAACCTTTCTGCCCTTCCCCCTCTCATGCTGATTGATTTGCCCAGGATTTCTTGGAACACTGCCTGCCCTCCCTACTCCTAGGCTTTGCCTATGCCATTCTTTCCCCTAGAATTCCCTTCTGCTCTATCTGCAGCACTAACCATTTTGGGGAGAGCTCAGTTGCCACGCCCGAACCCTTTCCCAGCTCTCTCCCCCAAACCCCACTGGAAACAGCCTCCCCCTTCCACACCAACCCGGCCCCCATGGCAGGGGAGGGTCCTTCTGTCCCAGCCAGGCTCCTCTGTTCTAGGCAGAGGAGGGGTTGGCACTTCACTGCACCCGCTTGGGGTGCCCAGAGCCTGCATGGTGCCAGGTACAGAGCAGGGCTCAGGACGGAAGGGCCCAGAGTGGACTGGAAAGTGGTGGCAGCTTCAGGGCTCTTTCCTGCTTTCCAGTCTCCCCCAGGAGGGAGGAAATCCTGGGCAGGATGGTTGCCGGTCGCCTTCCCAGAACAGGCCCAGGCTGGGCTGGGGCAGACCGGTGTGCTAATGCCGGCTTGGGGCATGGGGTGGAGCACTTCAAGTTCGGCTTTGGGGTCCAAAGCAGTCTTGGGACTTCCCTGGCGGTCCAGTGGTTAGGACTCCACGCTTCCACTGCAGGGGACACGGGTTCGATCCCTGGTGGGGGAACTAAGATCCTGCAAACCATGTGGCACGGCCAAAAAATAGAAAAAAGAAAAAGTATTCTTTGGGTCTGGTGGAAGAGTAAGTGCATTGGAGACTCATGTTCGGTGTCTTGGCTTATTGGGCTCTCTGTTGTTTAAAAAAAAAAAATTATTTAAAATGCTTAATTTAGGACCCGGCCTGTGGTAAGTGGTCAGTGTCTGCTGTCCGTGGGAGGAGCGTGGAGCTTCACATTGAGAGCATGGACGTTGGGGTCAGAAAGACCTAGGTCTGAATCCCGGCTCAACCCCTTCCTAGTGAGACTTTGGGCATGTCCTGTCACGTCTCTGGACCTCAGTTTCCTTGTCTGTGAAATGGGCACGAGCCTGGTGCTCTCTTCTTCAGGCTCGGTGTGAGGATTCGGGGAGACCAAGTCGAAGCCCGTGGCATTAGTTAGGATGTGGTGGAGCCTGACGGAAAGCAGAGCACTAGAAACATTGGTGGCTATAAATATTACTACTTCACTTCTATTTTCTGGCAAAGAACCATGAATTTCGTGGACCTCTTCATTTTTTTCTCGCTTTCCATGACTGGCAGTAGCAGGTGGCTTTCTCTCCAGGACTGTTTTTTCACGGAAGCAAAATCGCGTATGTTTTTTTTTATCACTTCACAGGAGGGATCACACACGACTCGTGAAGAACAGCTCTGCTGTAAACCCGGCTGGGTCACGCGCTGAGCCCTCACTGCCCACGGCTCCCCACCCAAGACCCCACACACCCGTGGTCCCTACCCACACACCCCCACCCACTGCAGCCAGGGTGACCCCCGGCAGCTCCCTCACCCACCTCATAGACCCCACCATCCCCAGCTCCCCAGCCCCACCTGTCTGAGCAGTACCTTACGGCCATTTGCCACAGAGGAGCAGGTGTGCAGGTGAGGCAGAAAGAGCACTCCACACACACAAGCCTAGGCCTGGCCTTTGACTCAGATCGCTGTCTGCACCTCCATCCTCTCCACAGAGCCCTCAGCCGGTCCCTAAGAGGCACTGATAACACCCACTGATAAGAACCACCACCAGGGTGCCCGGCACTGCCATGAGCCAACCAACCAATCAGATATGAATGGGTGTAGGACGCCTCAGTCTGATACACTGATGTCCCTCGGGACTGTCAAAGAGGGTGATGTGACTTGACCAGGGAACCCTGTCTTCCCCTCAGGAGCAAACTGTGTCACCAACACTCCAGGTCCTTTCTGTTGGAAGTGTGGTCCAGGGATGGCACCTGGGAGCCTGTTAGAACTGCAGGCTCTGAGGCTGAACCCAGACCAGCTGAGTCAGAATCTGCATTTTAACAAGACGGCAGTGGCTCATTCACATGCTCCTTGAAGTCTGAGATGCGCGCCTGCCGGTCACTGGGGCTCGAGCTCGGCTGCGAACGAGAATCACCTGGGGACTTTAAAATGTGCTGGTGCTCGGGTCCCATGCCCAGATCCAGATTCCACTGGCCTGAAGTTTGGCCTGGACGTGGAGAGTTTTAAATGCTCCTCAGGTGATTTTAATGTGCAGAGAAGTTTGGGAATCACCCTTCTCAGTCTTATCACTGTACCCATAAGCTGTTTTATTGCTTGTGTTTGTAAGTAGGACTTGGTGAGAGGAAGGGCATAAGGTTCAGGTGGCCCTGGCCGGTGTGTGGATGGGTGTACATTAGAGAGGGTCTGGGGTAGTGGCTTGGAAATGTGCAGGGAAGCATTTAAGGCCTTGGAACCGCCCCAGTGAGGCACAGGGGAGCAAGGCACTGTCCCAAGGTCCCAGAGCTGGCTGGTTGCAAAGCCTGACCCAACACTTAGTTCCCTGATGCCAACTCCCACTTGATGCCTGGGCATTTAGAGGTGCTACCTCCACACCTTGGTCCTTGAACCAAAACCTCAGCTGGGTTTTGATCAGTAAGCCTGCCTCTGCTCTGCACTTACTTTGCTGGTTGCTAGCTCCAGATTCCAGCAAACCATCCTTGAAGCCAAGAAAGCTAAACCCACCAAAGCTGGAGGCATAAGCACATTGGGGCCTCATCCCCTTGTGTGATGAACACCCACTGAGAAGCAGCTCAGCTTCATGGAGAGCGAGGGACTCCAGGTGGCCGGGGTCTGAGCCCCAGCCCTGCCACTTGTCAGCTGTGCTGCCTCACACTGAGCCTGCAGCCTCTCCGGTCTCAGTTCCCTTATCTGTAAACGGGGCACAGTGGTACTCCCCGGCTTCAGGGAGTGTGCAGGTTGAGTGGGATGAAGGCGACCGAGCCGCAGGCTGGGCCTGGCAGGTGTGGGCACCGGATCAGAGTGAGTCGGGGTCACTGAGGGCTCAGCGTCACATGGCATGGCCTCAGGAGTCTCCGGAACACCAGGCTAGGTCCCCAGCAGGCACATCCTGAACCTCCAGGGCCAGGGGCCGCCGACACGTACCTCTCTCCTCCTCTACCAGACACACGGGCTCAATTGCCGTCCCATGTGTGTGTTTGGTGGCTTTGGGGAGACCTGTGCTGCCAGCATGGGGACTCCCTAGCCTTCCTGCCCTCATTAAGCAGCAGAAGTTGGCCACGGTTGGTGGCACTCTCCCCCCCGTGTGGGCCCACTCAGGACAGTGCAGCTGTCACTGTCATGGTTATTTTATTTTTATTCCTCCCTCTGGGAGCCCAGAATCAAAAGGAAACGTTAGCGCTGCAGCCTCGTTACGGAGAGTAGAGAAACGGGGTGGGGTGGGCGAGTTTGGATCTTCTCAGCCAGGGCCCCATAGGCTCAGAACTGCAGCACTTCAGAGCGCAGAGCCCATGGAGACTGTCTGGTGCGATGCTTTCATCTCGCAGCAGATGGGGAAACAGACCACACGGGGTCCTGGACTTCCCCAGCGGTGAGTTGGGGCCAGGCTGGAACATGGTTCTCCTGGCTCTGGGGTCTGAGGTCTTTCCCCTGCCACCTAGGACTGCTGCAGCCAGGGAGGAATTAAGGGTAGTTCTCCAGAGACCTCACCCCTCAGCCAGTGTTTCCACGTGAAATGCAGATCCCTGGGCCCTGGTGCCTGACTCGGGAGCTGAGGTGGACCCGGGGATCTGCATCCTCAGCAAGCTCATCTGACCAAAGTTTGGAAACATTGCTGTGGACTCTCCCCATTGGGCCGAAAGCCCCAGCCCTGTGCTCTGCGCCTCTCCTGCATCAAAATCCCAGCCCCTGACTCATCTGCTTTCACTGAAAGCACCACTTATGAGGCACACCTGACAACAGTAGGTCCCAGGTGAAGGGGACAGAGGCAGGATCCTGTCATGGATAAGCACATGCACCCTGGACCCAGGCAGCCTGGGATCGTATCCCGCATCTGCCACTTCTAGTTGTGGGTCCTCGACATGTTTCTTCACCAGCTGGTGCCTTTGTTTCCTCATCTGTAGGTTGAGGAAGCAAGGCTTCCTTCCTGAGGTGTTGTGGGGATTTGATGAGTTAATACAAATGAAGTGCTTCGGTTAGTATCTGGCACATAGTAAGGTCTATAGAAATGTCCACTATGATTATGCACATTTTACAGGCTGAGAAAATTATGCTGAGAGGTTAAGAGACTGTCCTAAGGTCCCACAGCCACCAAGCAGCAAAACTGGTTGGGCTTCAACCCTTGTCCCACATAGTCCCTGCCTGGGAGTCTACAGCCTTCCCAGCCCTGCCTGCCAACTGCAGCTCTGCTGGTGGATTACGGATTGGCCTCCAATTGCTCACTCACACACTCTGGGTTAGGACGGATTATCAATTCCTTTAGCCAGGAAGGCAGAGTCTCTGGAAACCAAGTAGCCGTACAGAGCCACCTTTGTCCCAGAAGTCCCTCACAGGGACAGGGGCTTCTGGGGACGCGACCACCCTCAATCTCAAAAGCTCAATTTTTGTTATGGCAATGCCCATCTGTACTCAGAGTTTATTTTCAATTTCTGGAAGAAATTGCACTTAAAACCTCTGCATTTTGGTCTAAGAGAATGTTTTCAAACATCAGCTCTCCTGGTCCTTGTGCCACTTCCTTGTCTGGGAAAGAAAGTAAAGTCCAGGTGTCCTTAAAAGAACCTCTGCCTCAAGCTTTCTGGTGTTTGGAAAGTGGTTTCTTCCCAGCGTTCCCCTTCCCCACTGCCACCCTCAAACCTTCTCTGACTTAGTTCTCGTCTGAGTGGTTCTGATGGAATTGGGAAGTTTGGTCCAGCATCCGGCTGGTGCCCACCTTCAGAAATGGCTCTGCAGTACCTCTCTGGTTGCCCTGAGGACTCAGGAACTGAGCAAGGCCATTCAAGCCTTTGGAGGGCCTGGCCTCGGGCCTGGCAGGCAATGGGACCCTCTCTTTCCACCACCCACCCCTCTCCCTCTCAGTGGCCAGGGGAAAGGCAGCTCCATTACCACTCTTTTTCTCTTCTTTCATCCCTGCTGTGATAGAATCTGCCCTGAGCGGTCAGTGCCCGGCCAGCTCTCAGGGCCCATTCTAATGAAGGTAACTGAATGCCCGGGCAGCTGAAACCGGCCCTTTGCAAAACAGCCAGGGGAGGCCTGCCCTTGAGGGCAGAATGTGCCAGCTCTTGTTTGCCTTAGCCTGGCATTAGAGACGGGCTGGGCCCTGCCGTGTGGATGGAGGGGCCCAGAAAAGGGAAGGGGACAGAGAGCAGGTTTATTTGGGGTGAGCTGGGCTGGTTCATTGCAGTTTGCTCTCAGTGCTTTCAGGAGTTGCAAAAGCAAACAGTAGATTTGGGTCACAAGGGGGTGGGTGGAGAAGGAGATGGTAGGATTAACAAGGATTCTGCCGCCAAGTGCTGGGGCTCAGGGCTCTGGGCTCTGGACTTGGGACCCTTCTGATCAGAGTTTCTGCTTCCCTCCTTCCTTCCGTCTCTCCCTCCCTCCGCTCAGAACCCACAGCTGCGAAGCTGCCCTTGGGCAGACACATGTCACCACTGTCCAGGGCTCCGTTTCCTAGACTCGAGAAGCCTGCAGCAGAGTGGAAGGGCTTGGGAGGCAGGCCTGCATCCAAATCCTGGCTCTGAATGTCCTTGGGCAGGTCACTTAATTGTTTTGAGCCTCAGTTTTCTCATCTGTGAAATGGGAAGAGTAGTGCCTCTGCTCTGGAGCATCCAGATTTTGTGGGGCCTGAAGCTCTTACAATGTGTGGAGTCATCCCTTAAGGTGAAGGATCTTGTTGTAGCTTACTTTTGCACATTTTACAAAGCACATGACCATCCGAACACACTGGCAGGGCCCCTCCGGAGCACATAAGTGTCCTAGATGTTTGTTTCATTAGCTTCACGTGTACACATCTACCTGGTAGGACTATGAAGGATCAAATGAGCTAATATGTGTGGAACTCCTAGAACAGTGCCTGGCCCAGAGTAAGGCCCTCGTAAGTGTTTTTTTGTGTTTTTTCTTTAATTAATTAATTTATTTTTATCTGCATCGGGTCTTAGTTGCGGCATGCGGGATCTTTCATTGCGGCGTGCGGGCTCTTCGTTGCAGCAAGCAGGCTTCTCTCTAGTTGTGGTGCACGGGCTCCAGGGCACATGGGCTCTGTAGTTCGCAGCACACAGGCTCTCTCGTTGAGGTGCACGAGCTCAGTAGTTGTGGCACACAGGCTTAGTTGCCCCATGGCATGTGGGATCTTTGTTCCCCAACCAGGGATCAAACCCACATCTCCTGAATTGGAAGGCGGATTCTTTACCACTGGACCACCAGGGAAGTCCCCCTCGTTAGTGTTAACTTTTAGTCTTATTACCTCTCAGGGTTGTCGTGAACATTAGGTGTGTACAGTGTTATGCTTGCGGCACCATGCTCGGTGCTGGCAGATGTGTTCATTCACTAGCTCACCTAATAGTTAGTGCACACGATGGGCCGGGTCCGTGTTGAGGTCTGGGGTCAAATGGTCCCTCCTGGCGCTTTCAGTCTGGAAGAGGTAACCAGGCCATCAGTTAATTACACAAATACGCAGTTCCAAATGGAATGGTGATGGTGTGAGAAGGTGAAGATGTGCTAGGTGATCTCTAGGGGAGAGAAAATGAAATCATTTGACTTGGGATATAAGGAAAGGCCTTTCTTGATACATTAAATGAAGGAAAGGATTCTTATTACTTTAATTTCTGCATGTCCATCATGAAGGCAGCCTGGCACAGTGACCAGCTCCAACTAGAAGCTAAACAAATGTTATCTTGTTTGATCCCCTAGACAACTCTGAGATGAGAGAATGGAGACCAGGTGGGAGAGGTGGTCTTACCTGAGCTGACGTATGTACTCAATGGTAGAGCTGGGATTCAAACCTCCACCCAACTGCCTTCCTGCTCTTTCAGCTACACCACATGGCTGACACAAACGCACAGATGCCCTTGTAGGCTCATGTGACCTCATGACGTTCTCAGAGGTCACACCACCACTACTTCCAAAGTGGCTGTGACCTCCCTGAGGTATCAGACTGCAAGAGCAGTCAGTCTCCCAGACTTGGAAAGCGCTCCTGGTGTCCTCAGGCACCTGCATCGTGAGTGTAGCTCCGCAGGCCCAGCTCCGACGGCCATAGACGCCAGCCCTGTCCTGGCTTTCTGGTCTACCCACTTGGTGCACTTATTCCTGCAGGGGCCATTGATGCTCTTTTACTTGTTACCTTGGAGGCCTGGAGGTGCTCACAGCATGAGGTACAAGATGCACTCAAACCATAAGACAGAGGTCAGAGTTCAAAAAACAAGTAGGGAAGCAGGAGGAGCCCAAGTATTGGGCCCAGAAAACCACAGCGGGGGAATAAGCTTCTTCCTGGGTTTGACAGGCGTGGCAGAAGGGGGGATAGGTGAAACATAGCGCCCATGATCCAATGGAGGGAAGCAGGTAGGCAGGCGCGGGGCAGGATGGGGCCAACACTCCTTAAGCACCTACAATGTGCCACCCGCTCTGCTAGGTGCTAGAAACCTGTTATTGAGAGATCCTCTTAGCAATCTTGGGTAGGTACTTTTATCTCCATTTCTCAGATATGAACACTAAGGCTCAGAGTGTCAGATGAGCTTATAAAGACTCATCCCTGAACCTGACAGGAGTTTATGGAGAGGGTCATGATTGAGGAGACAATGGGCCACACAGTAGATGGAGTTTTCTATGGAAATATTATTTTATTTTATTTTATTTTTTTATAAATTTATTTATTTATTTTTGGCTGTGTTGGGTCTTCGTTGCTTCTCACGGGCTTTCTCTAGTTGCAGCGAGAAGGGGCTACTCTTCTTTGCAGTGCGCGGGCTTCTCATTGCAGTGGCTTGTCTTGTTGCGGAACATGGACTCCAGGTGCGCGGACTTCAGTAGTTGTGGTACTTGGGCTCAGTCGTTATGGCTCACAGGCTCTAGAGCGCAGGCTCAGTAGTTGTGATGCACTGGCTTAGTTGCTCTGCGGCATGTGGGATCTTCCCAGACCAGGGCTCGAACCCATGTCCCCTGCATTGGCAGGCGGACTCTTAACCACTGCGCCACCAGGGAACTCTGGAAATATTATTTTTGTAACCAACATTATTGTTTTTAAATACAGAAACGTGTCATATTTCTATTAGCCCTCATTAAAAGCTGAAGCAAATGTGTTAAAATTATGTGTGACCGAAGTATGTCTGTGGGAGACGAGACTTTTTAAAAAGTGTCCAGGGTTGTAATATTTGTGCACGAAACTCAATGCCAGGGTAGTAATGACAAGAGCACTCATATTGAGGTCGTGGGAAGCAAGCGCTTTAGAGACCTTACCGCGTGAAACAGATACAGTTTTATTCCCATTTTACAGCTAGTGGGACTGAGGCTCCGCTGTTAAACAGGTTGCCTGAGGTCGCCCAGCTGGGAAGTGGTGGATTTGGGACTCACAGTCAGGTCTGTTGGAGAGGAGAGAGGCAGCCGTGTCCTAGTCCTGCCCTGAGCGGGCTCTGACAGGAGCTGAGGAGCTGATGGGCCGAGCTGAGGTCTGGGCGACAGGGTGGTGTTGACAGAAGCAGCGACCGAGCTCTTGGTGCCAGGTGTGAAGATGAGAGTTGCCACCCTGTTACCGTCCAGCTGGCCGGCCCCTCGCCTGGCACCTGAGATGGCAGGCAGTGCGCCCTGCTGGCTGGGTCCAGACTTGTGTCCGAAAGCAGTTGACCCTGCCAGGTGGTGGGGCTACTTGGCTTAAGCCCTCAAATGCTGAGTCACAAAGCAGGAAAGAGTCCACTCACCGGAGGTCAAGTCCCCAGACCTTGGCTGAGAGCTGCCCTGGGGTGGGCTGCTGGAGAGACAACCCAGTCCGTCCTGGAGGAGCTCAGCCTACGAGGATGTAAAGAACCGCAGGGATGCGTGCTCCAGCTGTACCCCAGGAGGGGGCAGCTGATTCTGCCCTAGGGGGGCGGGGGGCAAGCACAGGGCACTGGCTGCACCAAGCTGGGCTTTGAAGGCTGAGTCCTGGTAATCATCCCAAGAGCTTCCCTGACACCCCCACTGTGTGCGTCCAACAGTCTGCACCTCCAGACCTCCCACCCACCCCAGATGGGTCCCGCTTCCTGACAAGGCTCAGCCATGCACTCATTCCACAGCTGTGTGTGGGGCACCGGAGATCCAGCTGGTCCCTCCCTCCAAGAGCTTTATTCTAAGGGGTGAAGGCAAGACCATACCCAGGAACATTGTCAGTAATGTAAATGCAGACAAAGAGAAGTGCTTTGAGGGGACTTCCCTGGTGGTCCAGTGGGTAGGACTTCGCGCTCCCAATGCAGGGGGCCCGGGTTCCATCCCTGGCCGGGGAACTAGATCCCACATGCATGCCGCAACTGAGTTCGCATGCTGCATGTGGGAAGCCTGCATGCCGCAGCGAGGATCCCACGTGCCACAGCTAGGACCCGGCGCAGCCTAAATAAATACAAATTTTTTTAAAAAGAGAGAGAGAAATGCTTCGAAGACATTACAGAGAGTGAAGGGGAGGGAGTGATGGGGGGGTGGTCGTCTCTAGAGGTGACTAGAGACATAAGGGATGGAGGCAGGTGAAGCTGGGGTGGGGCAAAAAGCAGGGAAGTGTAAAGGTCCTGAGGCAGGAAAGAGCTTGGTTGGTTTGAGAGCTGGCAAGAAGGCCACCGTGGCCGGTGATGGAGAAGGTGGATCGGGGCAGAGGCGCCTGAGAGGAAGGGGCCGGGCGGGGCGGGGTGGGGGAGTATAGGGTTTGTTCTGGGTGTCGTGGAGGCCAGGTGAAGGGTTTCCCTTGGGAAGTGACAAGACCTACTTGGTGTTTTAAAGAGATCCTTGTGTGTGTGTGTGGGGGGGGGGGGTGTCAAGACAGCGCTGGCATCAAGGTGGCCAGTGAGGTGGCTGTGCATTCGTCCAGGGAAGAGGTGGTGGCAGCTTGGCCACCGAGGACGGTGCCAGGCAGGTGGGTTGGGTGGTGAGAGGAAGTGAGCTTGGCTGATGTTGGGGGGAGGAAGGAGTCTTTAAGGACCAGCCTGCGGTTCTCGCCTGGGCTCCTGGGTGGATGCCGGTGCCCTGTGCTGAGCTGGGCTGCGGGGTTGGGGTGGGGGGGGCGGGGGGCAGGGAGGGGGATTGAGGGAGGCAGCGGGCTCGGAGGGAAATTCAGCAGTTGGTGTGGACACGTTACTTGAGACGCCCACTGGAGGGTGAGTTGAAGACGTTCACATGCAGTGATGATCCCCTTTAGGTCAGAGCCCCTCCCTCGTTCTCCCATTGGCCGGGAGCGCCGGCCGCAGCAGGCCCTCCCCAGGCTGCGGCAGAGGCCCAAGATTACAGACCCTTCCTGGGGGCGTCCTGCATCCCACGACTGGTCCATGTGGGGATGCGAGGGTTTTGGCCCCTTGCCTTTTTGGGGGGACAACTCTGAAGGGCCATCCCAGCGCCAGAGCACCTGTGGGGTCGTCTGAGACCTCATTAACAACCGCATTGCTGTTCACCTCTCCTTCTGCCCCATCCTGCTTCCCTCGTGCCCTTGCTGGGTTGATCCCTAACTCGCTCCTCAGTAAACTTCCTCCACGGACGGTTGGATACAATAGTTGGGACCTCAGGGGAGAGGTCCAGGCTGGACATAAACCTTTGGGAGCCCTAGGAAAAAGAGAAATCACTCCTGGGGAAGAAACCAGGAGGGCAGGCATCCTAGAAGCCAGGCTGAAAAAGTGAGGGGGACAGGTCCACTGGGTCAAGGGCTGCGGTGAGGTGAGGACCCATGTGGCTCTGGTTTATTTATTTCCACCCTGTGGGGTTTAGGGAGGGATTTTCAAAGCCAGGGCATAATCTGGTATGGAGATGAACTAGTGGAGAAAGGGACATTGGTGATGCAGAGCGGCTGGGGGTGAGGTGGCTGTGGGGACAGAGAACCTTCAAGGGGGCGGGGCCCAGGATCTGAGGAGCAGGGTCCATCTGTGAACCACCTACTGCAGCGGACAGAAGGCATTAAGGCACGTGCACAGGTGAGTGTGCAGACCTGTGGAGGGGACAGGAGGCGGGTCTCTTCTGGTCGCTTCTATTAAGCACAGTGTCAGCTGTGTGTGAGCAGTGGGGAAGCAGTGCTGGATGGAAAGGAGGAGAACCGACTTAGCCTGAGGGCTCCCAACCAGCAAACCGTAAAGGTGTGATTGGAACCCAGCCGGAAATTAACTTAAAAAGCCTGGGCTCTGGGCTTCCCTAGCTGGAGAAAGCACAAGGAACAGCAAAGGTGTCAGTTACCTGGTCAGCAGGTAATAGAGGTAGCAGCAATACAGACAGGTATGGAGCTATCGCGGTGCTAAGTATTCTTCTGAATCGCCGTCAGATGCATTGTCTACTGTGCCACTGGCCTACATCTGTAAGTGTCCTTCACGAGTTATTTCATTTAACCCCCAGCTCCCACCCTGTCCCTCAGTCACCCTGTAACACAGATACAGTTGATCCTCAGTTTTTGCAGATTCCATACTTGCAAATTTGCTTACTTGCTAAGATGTATTTGTAACCCCCAAATTAATACTCACAGCGTTTTCGTGCCCATTTGCAGACGTGCTCAGAGATGAAAATTTGAGTCGCCTGAGGTCGAACAAGATGTGATTCTACTTTTTAGCTCATTCTGTAAACAAGTGTCCCTTTAACAGTCTTTTTAGTGCCATGTTTTTGCATTTTTGTGGGGGTTTTTTTGGGGGGGGTGGATTTCGCTGTTTAAAATGACTCCCAAATGTAGTCCTGAAGTACCGTCTAGTGTTCCCAAGTGCAGGGAGGCTATTATGTACCTTATGGAGAAAATACGTGTTAGGTAAGCTTTGTTTAAGCATGAATTATAATGCTTTCGGCTGTGAGTTCAACCTTAATGAATCAACAACGTCTAATAACGTGTGTCTTTCAACAAACACGCATAAAACAAAGTTATGTATTGATTGGTTGACGAAAATGTTGTGATCAGAGGCCGGCAGGAATTGACTTGAACGCCAGCTATGGGAAGCGGAGCTGGAGCTGGAGCCTGGCTGGCCGGGCGCTCGAGCACTTCCCGGCCATGAATGTGGCCTTGTGGTCCAGTGAGACAGCAGGGGGCCCGGCCTGGAAGAACGGTTTCTTTTCCAGGGCAGCCCCTCCCTCCCCTGCGCTGGCCTCCTCTGGGCTCGGCCTCACCAGTGTCTGTACCTGAACACAGCGGCTCCTTCAGTCCGCCTGGCTGCAGCCACTGAGCCCCGCCAGGTTGCGGTTTTCCCCTAAGTGGGAGAAACACTGGCTCAGTGTCCTGGGCCCAGGGCCTTGGCTTTCCCGTTGCTGAGCCCGGCCCCGGGAGGGAAGGCGTGTGTGCCGGAGAGGGAGGCCAGCTCCGGCCTCCAGATGAGCCCAACCCGCCAGTTTATTCAGGGGCAGCCTGGCCCTCCCCAGCCCCCTTCACTCACGGCCTCGCATCGTGAAGAGCCCACAGCCCTACTTTTGTCATTTATGGGGCGGCTTGTTTGCTGTGGGTTTGGGGTGTTTTTCTCCTCTCCAGATAATGTAGGAGACAATTGTGGGGAACACGGATTTCCAAGTGGAATTACAAGCCCTTCAGGATAAGGTCCTTCCGACCTGGAAAAAGACGTAAGGTTGTGTGCATCCACTCCCAGCCTTTTCTAAACGTTTTTCTCCTCTCGGGAGCCGGCTGAATTCCTGAGATGAACGCCCTCCGCCCTGGAGCATCCCTGGTGCGGGTCCTCAGTGCCGGCTGAGAGCAGGGACGGAGGGAGAGCTCACAGGACTGTGAGGAGGGGCCGTGACCGTGGAGAGGGGGGCTCAGAGGGCCTCGGGGCCCCACCCTGCCGGAGAACAGATGAGGGCAGGCGGTGGGCAGGCTGCGGCCCGGATCAGCTCTGGGGAGGGTTGCGGTGACCCGACAGAGAGCGCAGCCTGGCCGCCGAGCTGTAAAACCCAGAGAGGAGCCTGGGCTTGCGTTCGGGGCTCATTTTAAACAGCCTCCCCACTCCTGTGGGGAGTGGAAGGAGCTGGTACAGAATCCCACAACCCTCCCTGAGCCTTTGTGTACAGAAACTGCCGCTCAGGGACACGGCTGTCACAGCAGCCGAGGCAGCGTTTAGACCCCAGCCTCTCAAGTGCGGGGCCTCTCTGATGACTCACACACCCAGCACACATGTGTGTGCACATGTGCTGGTGCCTGGCAGGGCACCCTCGCCCCTCTTAGCGCACAGCCCTGGGTGTCCAGTGGTGCTGGCAGGAGGGGGGAGGGTGGCGCTCTGTATCCCCTTCTTATATTTCCAGGTGGCTGGCCTGTGGTTTCTGCTCAGTGAATGTTGTTTGAATAAATGAATAAACGAGTGAATGGATGAATGAATGGCCTTGGTTCCACTGTGGTTGCTTTGGGGAAGTTATTTTACAAATCTGAGCCTCCCTTTTATTGGTGCATCAGTCTCTGGGATCAGCTCCCTGGGTCTGAAGCCTGGCTCTCCACTTATTGGCTTTACGTCTTTGAGTAACCTCTTTGAGCCTTAGTTTCCCCATCTGTAAAATGGGGATAATACCTGCCTCATAGGGTTGTTGTGAAAGTTAAATGAGTTAATGTCATGTGAAGCACTTAGAACAGAACCTCATGCGTAGTA
The DNA here is from genome assembly GCF_965194805.1 of Balaenoptera borealis. Taxonomy (NCBI): domain Eukaryota; kingdom Metazoa; phylum Chordata; class Mammalia; order Artiodactyla; family Balaenopteridae; genus Balaenoptera; species Balaenoptera borealis. Next base: position 43,938,600 of record NC_138879.1, on the reverse strand, counting down.
AGTGTTCTGTAGGTGTTTGCTATTCATATCTTTAAAATGAAGATAATAACATCATGTTGTTGTGTGTGTGTGTGTGAGTGTGAGTGTATGTTGGGAGCCTGGTGCATTGTTTTCCCAAGTGTGTTCCTTACAGCACCGAGTCCTTTTGTTGTTAGAAGTTAAATGAGAAGAGATCCTGTCCAAAGCTGGACAGCCTTAAGAAACCCCCAGGTTCAAACAAAGCGAGGAAGGTCTCTCTCCTGCTCATGTGCTCTGTGACGTCTCCAAGGGGGAACCAAGAGTTTCGCCTGCTGATTCGACCACAGAGCCCATTTTTGCTTTCACAGTGGGATGGGGGCTCCACAAAATACATTTTTGGAAGCAATAAATATTTCTTTTTTTTAAATTTTATTTTATTATTTTTTTATACAGCAGGTTCTTATTAGTTATCCATTTTATACATATTAGTGTATACATGTCAAACCCACTCTCCCAATTCATCCGACCACCACCATCACCCCCGCCCCGCTTTCCCCCCTTGGTGTCCATACGTTTGTTCTCTACATCTGTGTCTCTATTTCTGCCTTGCAAACAGGTTCATCTGTACCATTTTTCTAGATTCCACATATATGAGTTAATATACGATGTTTGTTTTTCTCTTTCTGACTTACTTCACTCTGTATGACAGTCTCTAGGTCCAACCACGTCTCTACAAATGACCCAATTTTGTTCCTTTTTATGGCTAAGTAATATTCCATTGTATATATGGAATTGCATACAGTACAGTAGGGAGCCTGACAGGAGGCCAATCCCGACAATACATTGTGTTCCTCACAGTAGCAGAATTTATGTTTGAGGCATGGAGATCATGAAGCCAAGGAGTCATTTATTCTCAGCGAAGGAGAGGGGAAGACTTCACATGGCAGTTCACACCTGAGTGGGGTTTTGAAGGATGAATAGGAGTTTGCCTAATGGACAGAGGAGGCAAAATGTTTGATACTCAAACAGCATCCCCAGTCTACTCTCAACCACCGCCCCTTTCTGGGGTCAGTGTGGACCCTTCTGCCATTAGTAAGCTTTGTGACTGTAAGTCATTTCTTCTCTCCAGGCGTCAGTTTTCCATTTGTAAAATGGGATCCCTTCCAGCTTTAATGTGCTGTGATTTCATGTCTATATCGGCCTAGATGATATTAATTTCTAAAGAGTTCCCATATTTTCAAAACACTTTCCAAACGTCTTTGACATTCTTTTAATCCACAGCCCAGCCTTACAAAGTTAGTTGTACTCTCTCCATTTGACTGAAGATGAAAGTAAGGCTTGGTGAGCTAAAGTGACTTGCCCTTTGCCTATAAGTGGCAGAGCCAAGCCTCTAATCCAGGTCCTCTGACTCTGAGTTTGGGGTTCCACACGACCTCTAACTCAACTCATAGGCCTAAAATCCATCTGTGTGTTGCACATAAATGATCCTTGATGGATCACTGGCCTTGCACAGGCCCTGTGTCTGATGTTACTGCTGACAAAGGGGGAAGAGGAGGAGTGGAGACCATTGTGCGCAGAGGATGCCAGGCCCCACCTAAAGAAATAGCTTAAGGGAAAGAGGTAAGCAGGGTGCCCTGTGAGGGGTGGAAGGCAGGACCTTGAGGACTGATTGTCAAGGGAAAGCTGTTTTAGCCAGACAGCAGGGTAAAGTCCAGGACAACAGGCAGGGGCTCAGCTGCTCTTTCCAAAGCAAAAATCGGTGCCTAAATCCAGGGTGAAAATAATCCCCTGCCCCCAAAGTCTTTCTGTCCTCCTTCTGTTTCCTTCATAGCACTTGTCATGGACATCGTCCATTCATTTATTTGTTCATTGTCTGACTTCCCCCACTAGAAAGCAAGGGCCACAAGAACTGAGATTTCTATTGATTACAGCTGTATCTCCAGCTGGAACAGGGTCTGACCCATAGAAGATCGTGATTAAATATGTGTGCATGAATGAATTAATGAACGATGCCTTCCCCTGCGATCGCTCCAACTCCTGATGTAGTCAGCAAGCCTTTGGCAAAGTATTCAGTTGTTCCCAAACTTCACTGCATTGCAGTCACCTGGGGATCTTTAAAAACGGCTAACGGGGGTGGGGTGGGGTGGGGTGGGGTGGGGTGAGATGGGGTGGGGTGGGGTGGAACTTCCCTGGCGGTCCAGTGGTTAAGACTCTACACTTCCACTGCAGAGGGTGCGGGTTCGATCCCTGGTCGGGGAACCAAGATCCCACATGCCGCGTGGCACGGCCAAAAAAACAAAAACAAAAACGGCTAATGCCTGCCTCCCGCCCCAGCCGTTTGGATTCAGTTGCTCTTGGTGTGACCTGGGCATTGACTTTTTTACTCTCCCCAAGTGAGGCTAGTGTGCAGTGTAATTTTGGAACTGTGGCCTTACTGTCGACTCCTAACATCAGAGATGTGGGCTGCCAGGTCTGGGAGGTGGTAGGGAGGTTGGGGGGAGGCATTTGAAACAGAGGAGACTTGTTTATGCTCTCAAGGGTCTGCAGTCACCTGATGTTACCGAGAGTACAGGAAAGGGAAGTTTTCCCTCCTTGCCCTCTCCCGATGCAAGTCAAAGAAGACCTTGTTCCATTTCCTCCTCACCTGCCACCATCTCCTCTTAGATGATTGGATGAGTCAGAGGAAACGCAGGTTCTCTCACCATTTTCCCCTCTTATTGGGTTTGTGTAAGAAAACCCATTGTTTACATCTGCACAGGTTGACAAAAATAGAGCTCAGCCTTTCTGAACACTCAGCCGAGGTCTCGAGTCAGTAAGACCCGGTCCTGCCCCGTCTGCACAGTGTCCAGCCGGACTTCACGCAGGACCCCAGCCCCCAGGGCAGACTGCTGAAGGCAGCCTGGCCAAAGGACAGCCACCAACCCCGAGGCGTTTGCCAGTGGAAGGGGGCTTATGTTTCTGGGGCTCACACCTGGTCCAATATCTGCTCCTGGGAGAGCGTGTGGCTGTAGGATGAGAAGTAATGTGCTGTCCAAACCACAGCTTTCCAGAGGAAGGGATGGTCCCAGATGCCTCCTCTTCCCTACGCAGTGCAGACCCCCTGGACAGGCCCCTGCTGGAGCGGAAGGGCTCTGGGATTCAGAGCCCTGTTTGTTGGAAGTGGGAGATTGGGAACGACTGGGAGTCGTTGAGGTTAAGGGGCGTCTCTAATCCCAGCATCCCACCTACTGCCTTAGTACCTGTTTCTCTTTCTGAAGCCACTGCTGAAGTCATCAGAGGTTGAACTTGTCCCCTGGGTTAGAAAGCTGAGACTTTTAACAGCTGGGGCTGATGCTTTCTGACTCCAGAGTCAAGGGACCTCTGAAGAGGAGGTTGGAGAAAACAAGTGTTTGTGGCAAAGTCTGAGCAGGCTACGTGGAGGGTTTTTCCACACAAAGAGCAGCAGCTGGTGATATTGTGTTTGGACAGAAATAAGGTCCAGTGTGTGACCAGGTGTGACCGATGTTGACAGTCCTGGTTGATAACTGATGTTTGTCTTGCAGAGCACTAGACAGAGTCTTGAGTCCCAGCTCTAATCCCGGCTCTGCCACGAACTGTGAGGAGAGAAGCCATTTCCCACCTCTGGGCTTGTTTCCCTGTTTGGTAAATGAGTGGTTTCACTAGACTAGTGATTTGAAACACCTTTTAAGCCATGGAACTCTTTGTTCATGTGAAATTTCATGCGGAAGTCTACATGCAAAGCAGATAGAAGTGGAGCTATTCCTGTTGCTTATCTAGAGCACACCCCCAACCCCACTTTTGCAAGGTCTCCACAGAACTGTGAGGGTTCCAAGGAACCCAGCTTGAGAACCACCGGACCTGATGCTTTCCCCCCCAGCTCTGGGGTTATTTGTGTTGCTGTTTTCTGTTTGTTCATTTGGCTAATGTTGGTTGGCATCAGTTGTTTGGCTAATGTTAACACTGGGTAATGCTCAGAGAGTTCTTTCCTGTTACAATGATGCCCTTTATGCTTAGCCTGGCCTTCCATATGGCCCCAAACATGTACAAAACGTGGCCTCTTTACACCCTCTGATGTTGAGCTAACTCCTGCGTGGTGACAGCAGAAGGAAAGAAGACATACATAGATAGCCGTGGTACAGAGAGAATTTACTAATCTCTTCCCTCACCTGGATCACCCAGATGACCATGTGTTTTCCGCCCCCATAAGTTTCTGGAGGATCGTTAACTCCTGCTTGTCAGTGTTCTATTGGCTTTTCTCTGGCTTTGGCATTCAGCGTCATGGGAGTATTCTTGCATCAACAATGGCAGAATCAGTTTCCTGACATAAAGAGAATTAATCAGAGTGACTTGCAGTCTAAAAATTACTCTTGGGTACATTCCCTGGGAGAGGGTTTCTGATTTTAATGAGATTGTTCTTGCTCTTGAAAAGACAAGTCAGACCCCTTAGGAGACTCACAGCGCCAGGCAAGTACTGTGAGGGAGTAACCTCCCTGCCACTCCCCACCCCCAGCCTGTCTGACCCCATCAGTAGGAAGGAGACGGTCCGGCACTGGCAGTCAGGAGCCTGAGTTTCAGTCCCTGCTTATCTGGTATCTCACTGTGTGGCTTTGGACAAATTCCCAGCCTTCTCTGAGCCACTGTCTTACCATCCATAGCATGGGGGAAGAGTACTTTTGATACTTACCCAGAGAGTCTTCCTAGCTTAACATGGTTAGAATCTATGACATCTAAAACACAGCTATGCTAAGGGACCAGAGTAGCTAACTCAAGACCCTCCTTGTCCCAGCCTCGTAGGTGGGGCTGTCTCAGAGGCAGAACTATATTGCTTAATAACTGTCTCTCAGGCCCCGCTTGATCAGATGACACTGAGTCCTCCATGTGCCCTAGTCTGGGCTGGAGCCCTTAGTTCCCACATTCCATTTCAGAAACAGTAGTTCCCCACACCCCCTCCCCCCCACCCCAAAACTATCACTGCTTCCCTGAACACTATGGAAGACGACAGGGCCTCTCCAGAAAGTCAATGTCCTAAGTTCTCCTGAGAATTCTAATCCTCCTGAGGTTCTAATCCTCCCCCTAGTTCCTCGCCAGCCTCTTGCCATATGGTAATTGATAATGACTACTGTTTATTGATCACCTGCTATGAGCCAGGCCCTGTTCTAAGTATTTTATGGGTCCTGATTATTTTCATCTTCACACCAATCCTAAAATATGTATCACTATTATCTCCCACTTACAGATGAGGAAACTGAGACACTGGGAATTAAACCTGTCTAGGGTCATCCAGCTACAATGTGGTAAAGCCAAGAAATGACCCTCAGTTCTGGCTCCAGAGCTCTTGCACCTAATCACTGGGTCAGACTGGGGCTCAATCATGCCACTGGGAGTAACTAGCAGCTGGTATTTATTGAGTGCTTGCAGCTCAGGAGGCATTATAATAGCTACTTTTGTTTTTGTTTTGTTTTGTTTTGTTTTTGGCTGCATGGCATATGGATCTTAGTTCCCTGACCAGGGATTGAACCCATGCCTGCTACACTGGCAGCGCGGAGTCTTAACCACTGGACCGCCAGGGAAGTCCCCTAGGCACTTATTTTATCATTCCATTTACACCTCACAACTGGAAGAGGAAAGGTCTTGTTTCCATTTTCTAAAGTTGGAAAACTGAGGCTCTGAAACATTACATGACTTCCCCATGGCAAATTGTGGAACTGGCAGCCTTCAACTCAGCGTGTCCAATGCTAATGCCTTGTGACACTCCTCTCTGTCATGCTACTTTTCAGGACAAATACCTGGAGATGCTCCGCACCCCACCAGTTTTGGGAAAAATAAAGAGGGACCACTAGCAGCCCCCCTTCCATGGAGCTCGGGACCATGTCCATCACGCTCCCCCCCGGTGGGGGTAGGGAAGCCAGGTCTGACTCTCCACTGACCTTCTCTGGGAGAAAGCCAATGATCACCTTAGGTTTCTGCTTCTCTTCCCCAGTTCTGCGTGACCCTGTCCTGTGACCTGCTTTCTGGAGCCCCACACTACTTAGGGGCAACATGAGACACAGAAGGGTAAAGGGGAAACCGAGATAGAAACCCTGAATTCAGCCCCACCCTAAAACCTCACCTAAGGCAGCTGAGCTAAGGCCTCAGGTTGGAGCTGGGAAGGCAGAAAGAGCAGGCCCAGGGTGCATGGGCTCATTCACACACCACACCTTTGATGAATGCCTAAGATCAAGTGTACCCACTGGGCCAGGGTGCCAAACAACCCATGAGGTAGACTGTGCCATTCCCATTTTACAGATGAAGACACTGAGTCTGAGACGTTATATAACTTGTCCTAAGACTGACAGCTGGCAAATAGGATTCAAACCCAGGTCTGTCCGATTCCAAAGCCAGTGCTCTTTCTGGTACGCCACAGTGCTTCTGCGTGTTTAGGGACTGTGGGAGTGGACACAAACTAGGGTGAGAAACAGTCTGTGGCCTCTGCACGTAGACCTCTGAACTGCAGGGCATAAGCAGGGAGGAGAGGGCCAGCTGTGATGGAGTTTCCACCTCACCCACACTACCCCAGCCTCCCCCCGACATGTAGCCCTTGCCAGGAGGCCCCCTTCTGGCTAATGCTGTCCCTTTTGGAGAGTCCCCAGCAGGTCTGGGAACCCCAGTGGGATGTTTTGCCTCAGAGACAGGCCCTGGTAAACAGAAAGGTAGCTGGGAATTTATTTGCAAGGGAGATAACTGGGGAGAAGGAAGTTGAGAGCAAAGAGCCAGAGACAAGGGTGCTGAAAAGCTCTGTGTGTGTGTGTGTGTGTGAATTGGTGTTGTACCAAAGGGCCCTGCCCATACCAAAATGCCACCTTGTTGGTCAGTGAGGACTCAGGAACGTCAAAGGTGGCTTCATACGGGCCTGAACCAGACAATTAGGAAGATAAATCCGCTCCCCACCCTCCGCCAGTTACACAATACAACGTCAAGTCAAAGGGAAACCACACGTGCAAAATTTGCTGGTTTACAGGTTTCCTTCTTTTAATCCGGAGCATAATGAAGAGTTATGAGGGGGCACATTTTGGACTTAAATTATATTTACTAGAATCCAACAGAAGGAGTCCGTTCCTTCTTTTGTTTTTTAGTTCTTGTTGCCACTTGGTTCTTTGTATTCCCGTACTGGTTATAAAGACAGTTTTGACTTTACACGAAAAGATTGAGAAAGTTGTGGGTGGGGTTCAGGATGAGAATCAATTTAGGAGTCACCAGACTCAGGCTGCTGGTGGTGGCGGGCTGTTGGCAGCTCTTCGTTCGCGTCCGCAAATGTGAACCAGGAAGCGGGGACAGCAAACAGAGTAGCCTGCAACGGGCAGCGGCGACCAAAGCGCCCGCCCGAGAGGCGCTTTAATTTACAAACTCCGTCTCCCGTAATCCCAAGGTCCGGGCCGCCCAAATCCCAGCGGCAGTAACCTTGCTGCGCGGGCTCGACAGGGCCCTGGCGAGCTCCACCTCCGGAGGCACCCCCTGGGGCCCGGGGAGGGGTGCAGTGGCCTGGGTCCGCCCCGGGGCCACGCGGCCAATGGTTGGCGCCGCCCCAGCCACCTGCCCCTACCTTAGGGGGCGGGGTTACCTGGGCCCCGCCCCCCGCGGCTCGGATTCCCAGGCCGCGCTTCCTCCTCCTCTAGCCCCGCCCCCAGCGCGAGGCCCCGCCCCTTCGAACCCTGAGCCCGGGCGCCTCGTGATGTCACGGCAGCTTTGATACAAAGAGCCCTTCGGCCCACGCGGGTCTCCCGGCAACGGGCGCGGGTGGGGGCGGGGCCGGCGCCTTCAACTGGTGCCGAACCGGGCAAGCAGCCGCGGCTCCGACCGGACTGTTTCTGCGCCCTCCGCTTGGCCGGCGGCATCCCCGTCTGCCCCGCCGACCCGCGCCCGCCCGCTTCTCGCCCTTCGGCAGCACACCGACCCGCGGTCGGACTGTGGATGCGCACCCCGCCGGCCCCTGGGGGCCAGGTAAGCGGCGGCCGGGAGGCTCGGGGTCGCGGGGCTCCGGCGACACGCACCTGGCCCGGCCCGCGGCCCCGCCACCGGGGAAGTTGCCGGAACGCGGAACTTCGCCCGCCCCGGGAGGGTCCGCCCTGTCGGCCCTGGCCGGGGAGGTCGGGTTACCTGCCCCCGGCTCGCTGGGCCACAGCGGGGAAGTCGCCCCCTCGCCTCCCCCTCCGACCCTCTGCCGGCGCCCAGGTGCGAGGTTGGGCAGCACTAGCCCTGGGGCGCGGGGAGACGAGGCCAATTCTCTCCTCGGCGACGTTTCAGAAAGTGTTTTTAGGGAGACCTAGTTGGCCGAAAAGGAGGCTCGTTTGCCCGGACGCCTCCCTTGGGACATCCCCCGTCCTCGCGTCCCACCTCGGCTCCCCGCGCGCCTGCCCCTCCGGGACCAGTGTTGCCCCAGCTCCTTTCTCTTGGCCCCGCCGAGTCCCGAAGCGGGCTCTACACGGGCGAAGATTTCCCGTAGCTTTTGGAGGCTGCACCGTTCCCGGGCTCCCCTCGTTTCCGAGGGTCTCTGCCAGGCAAGAGGGAGGACCAGCCTAGTTCGGGGTTTGGGAACAGGGCCCTGCTCTTTCCCAGCCGAGAGGCTGCGGAGGCCGGAGGTGTGCGCGGCCTCCCAGCTCGTAGCTCTCTGGGCCGCAAGACCCGGCAAGTCCGCCCCGGTAGTAGTTGCTGTTGTCACAGCCGCTTCTCTGCGGACGACAAGCGTCTCTGAGGTCTTGGCGGAGCAGCCTCTGGAGAACCGTGTGTGTGCTGCAGGAACCCTCCCCAGCCCCAGACTTTATTTCTTCTCATCCCTGCACGCTCCAGTGTTCGTCTTTCCACATTTCCCTTTCTTGCTAGTCCTGCTCTCCCACAGATGGCTGGAGGTGACACATCTTTCAGCCCTGAGGGACATGCCAGTATTCCTTGACTGATTGATAGGCCGCCTCCTTAGAGGAGTGTAAGGGGGCCGAGTTCCTGCACTCAGCCTATAGGACTTGGGTGGGAGCCCTCTGGTCTGGTTCCTGTGGATCCACCAAACCTCTGGCCTCCCTACCTGGAGGCGGGTGCTAATCGCAGGGGCTCCTGGGAAGGGGCACCCCCAGGTCCTTTCCCTGGTGAAATGTGGTTACAGTGATTGCCCGGGGGTGGTGGGGGGAGGGTACCAGCTGTGTGTGTCTCAGACCTCTGCAGCAGTAGAGTTCTTTCTCTCTGTCTCTGTAACCATCTAACCCAGTCCTGGTGGAGTCCTTGAGTCACTGCCATTGACTGGGGTCTTACCACCCACCTGGCACCAGCTTACTCAGATAGACTGGCCCAAACCTTACCCTGCTGGGCTGGCATTCGTGAAATGCTGATTACGTGCCCAAGGGCTATGACATGCAGACACTTCCCTCCCCTCAAGGTGTTTGAAGGCTGGTGGGAGACTGATAAACTGGGTCTAATTGCTCCCTGCCCAACACGTCTCCCCAGCTCTCAGGCAAAGTTGATGTGGGTTGTCTCTGAGGTCCCCATGACTAGGCATGTGTGTCCCCTGTGGGATTCTTGAGTAGCAGGCAGATGCTTGGGCACATGCTTGCTGGGCAACAGCTTTGTAATTTGGGGACTCCGGCTTTGATGGAGGGGTGGGGTGGATGACTAAGGCGGGCGGGAGATAAGACAGTGCTCTGGGGACGGACAGGACTAACCAGGCCAGGTGAGCAGGCAGGAGGCGAGACCTTTGCCCCAAGGAAGAGAGACTATCTGGAGCCTGTGCGTAGAAAGGACTTTCAGTCTAGCAAGGGCAGGAAGGAGAAGAAATTAGGGTGCCCGGAGCAGCCTGCACTGGGGAGGCACTAGGCTGCAGCTTGAGCGCTTGCTGGTGGGTGTTCTCCTGGCCCCCCACTCTCCTTCCCTGCTGGCCTCTCTTCAGAGCGTTTGGACCCTCCCCAAAGCACACTGGCCCCTTCATGGCCTCTCCTAGCCCCCTCCGCTCCTGGTGGGTCCAGCTACCCTCACACCCAGGGCTGTCTCTTCAGCTGCTTACGGGGGCCCTCACGGCTCTCACCTTCCAGCACCCTCCCCACCCCACATCAGAGTGGCTGGAAACTTCCTTTCCTAGGGTTGCGTTCCCTCCTCTGAGGTGGCCTTTTATGCCAAGGGATGTTTCGCAGCTGATCCTGCTCTAAGGGGCTTCACAGTTTCACTTCACTTTTTATATTTTAGGTGTGGATAGGGAGGAGGCGCAGGGGAGCAGGTGGGAGAGGCTCCCAATAAAATAGCAGGTGAGCAATTCCTGGAAGGCAGGCACCTCAGGGACTCAGGGCCTTAGGCGGGGGAGGGACAGCCCCGGCAGAGGGAGCCCACCCTCTGGCCCTGTGCCCTGGTCCTGTCCCCTGGCGCAAGGCTTATTGCCTTGGAAGAGGAAGCATCTGTCTGATCTGCCTGCTGTCCGGTGTTGGCAGTGGGCACAGTGCTTTGGCCTTGCTGGGCGTGCAGGATCCCTGGGGTTGGGCTGTGGTCCTCTGTGTCTTGACTCAGCACCTGAGCGTTGATGGCATCAAGTCACTGGCCTCTCGAATGAGGAGGACTGCTCAGGTCTTCCTACTGCCCAGTCCTGCAGCTGGATAATGTGCCCACGGCCATCCGGGCATGGGACAGGCGTGTGGGTTGGGCACATCCACCCGGCATCCTTCTGGACGTTGTGTGAACGTATCTCCTGGCTGTGGTACACAGTCCCCTCCGTCAGGTGGCTTCCAGGGCACAGATCCTTCCCCATGTCTGTTCACCCAGCCCCCACCAGGCACATTGCCCAGTACAGGCAATTCATTCATTCAGCAATATTTGAGCATCTAATTCGTGTTAGATTCTGTGCTGGGCACTGGAGACACAGCAGTGAACCCAACTGGCAACAATCCCTGCCTTCACGGAGCTCACATGACAGCAGAGGGCAGGCAAGCAGGTAAAACCTGCAGCGTGAGAGACGGCAGGAGAGAACGCGGGGTCCTGGGGAGTGCTGGGTAAGGAGTTGTGTTTGTTTTTTTTTTTAAACATCTTTATTGAAGTATAATTGCCTTACAATAGTGTGTTAGCTTCTGCTTTATAACAAAGTGAATCAGTTATACATATACAATATGTTCCCATTTCTCTTCCCTCTTGCATCTCCCTCCCTCCCACCCTCCCCATCCCACCCCTCTAGGTGGTCACAAAGCACCGAGCTGATCTCCCTGTGCTATGCGGCTGCTTCCCACTAGCTATCTATTTTACATTTGGTAGTGTATATATGTCCATGACACTCTCTTACCCTGTCACATCTCACCCCACCCCCTCCCCATATCCTCAAGTCCATTCTCTAGTAGGTCTGTGTCTTTATTCCCGTCTTGCCACTAGGTTCTTCATGGCCTTTTTTTTTTTTTTTTTTTTTTTCCTTAGATTCCGTATATATGTGTTAGCATACTGTATTTGTTTTTCTCTTTCTGACTTACTTCACTCTGTATGACAGACTCTAACTCCATCCACCTCATTACAAATACCTCCATTTCATTTCTTTTTATGGCTGAGTAATATTCCATTGTATGCAAATCAAAACTACAATGAGATATCATCTCACACCGGTCAGAATGGCCATCATCAAAAAATCTAGAAACAATAAATGCTGGAGAGGGTGTGGAGGAAAGGGAACACTCTTGCACTGTTGGTGGGAATGTAAATTGATACAGCCACTATGGAGAACAGTATGGAGGTTCCTTAAAAAACTACAAATAGAACTACCATACGACCCAGCAATTCCACTACTGGGCATATACCCTGAGAAAACCATAGGTCAAAAAGTGTCATGTACCACAATGTTCATTGCAGCTCTATTTACAATAGCCAGGACCTGGAAGCAACCTAAATGTCCATCGACAGACGAATGGATAAAGAAAATGTGGCACATATATACAAAGGAGTTGTGTTTTTAAACAGAGTTGGCAGGGCAGTCCTCGCTGAGAAGGTGGCCTCTGACCGAAGAGGCCCAGGCAGGGGAAACAGCAACCGCAAAGGCCCTGAGGTGGGACCGCGGCTGGCGAGGTGCATCCACGGGCCTGCAGGGAGGCCGCTGTGATTGGAGAGTGAGCCAGGGGACGGGACGGAGAGGCCAGGGTGCGCCTGACGTTGCCAGGCGACAGCCGGGATCCCAGGAGGAGAACAGTAGCACAGCCGAGATTAGAAATTCCCGGGCACAGAATGCATTTCAGTGCTCTGTCCTCTTTAGACCCTTGCTGTTGAGGGGTTTGGGCCTGAAGGTGTTCCTTGGGGAGAGGTGCCTGCATGTGGCCATCGCTGCGTGGACTTCCTGCCCTCAGCGCGGGTCGGGTCAGATGAGCCTCTCTGAGTGGATATGGAAACCGTCCTTGCCAGACTGTTGATACGAGCCAAAACCACCGGGGTGCTGTCTGTACAGCTGTCTAAGCAGGCAGATCACGGTCGGGGCTGTCCCCGTCCCCACGGGCCAGTGCTACGGGGGTGCAGCAGGTGCAGCGCTCAAGACCCACAAGGTAGCCGGCAGCCCCCCCGGGTCGGTGCTCTGGCCAGCCACTCCCAGGGCTCTGCTTCCTCGTCCCCTCCTTGGGCTCCCTCTTCACTCCCTCTACTCATGGCCAGGTGGCAGCTTGCTTCTGTGCCCCGGTCTCCTTAGGAGCCCAGCAGAGGTGCTCACGCACCTGATCTGTGTATAGCTGGGGGCCCCAAGTGTGTGTGTGTGTGTGTGTGTATGTGCGTGTCTGTGTGTGTGTGTGTGTGGAGTGGAAGGAGAGAATAGGCATCCAGAAATCAGTGCATCCTCCGAGGGGCGCGTGGAGGTCTGAGGAGGTAGCTTGGTGGCCCAGAGCAGGGGACTCCGGGTGACCTCAGCCCAGCTTCGTCTGGCAGGCGGTACGAGCAATACCGACTTTTCTACCCCCTTCTTGACTTCCTTCAAGAAAGGGGAAGTTGCCCGACTCTTGGGCATTTTTGTAATTGATTCAACCTGCTTCATCTTCCCAGACAAGTGGGTTCTTTCCCAGCAATGTAAACACGACTCAAACAAAAACAAAGCTCCGTAGCGGCTATTGTTAATATCTGTGGCTCTGCTTGTGGGTGCTTTTCTCTTGTAAGGGATCCAGAAGAGGAAGGCCTGAACAGAACTGGAGTGTGGGAGAGTGGGTGGGAACCCTCTCACTCTTGAGTCATCTTTTGTCACCCCGACCCTCCTGAGCTCTGCAGGCCTAATTACCATAAAAAGGGGTCTCACGTGTGTCACGTGGCCAGTGCTGTCTGCAGTGGACCCGGGGTAAGAGAGCTGAGAGGGCTCTGCTGTCAGCACCAGACTTCAGTCTCCCTCTTGGGATAGGAGAGACACAGGAGCAAGTTTCTCCTTCCTGCACACCGGTTTTCCTGGGAGAAACGCCTGCCTCAAAACACAGGTGCCTTCATCTCGTGCTCGGTAACCCAAGGCCTGTTTTCTTCAAACAGGAAAAAAGTGTCAGAGCCAGGAAACACCTGGGTCTAGGTCCTGGCCCTGCTGCTTGCTAGTTGTGGGACTTTGGGCAAGCTACCTCGCCTTCCTGAGCCTCAATTTCCCCACTCCCGGAATGAGAGTGATGATAGTAGCCACCTCACAGGGTGATGATGCAGGTATAATGAGCTGCCGTGACCTAGAATACCCAGAGCGGGTCCTGACGCTTGCTTGGCTGGGGCCTGGTGGACGGTTAGGTAGCTAGAAGCAGGATAGCGTGGTCCCTGCGAGCCTGGGCTCCGGAGTCGGGCTGTCTGGGGTCAGGTCCTGGTTCTGCCAGTTGCTGTGTGTGGAATCTTAGGCAAATCATTTAACCTCTCTGCCTCCGTTTCCTTGTCTGTGAAAAGAGAATGATGCTATATTACCTCTCTCATAAGGTTGTTACGTGGATCAAATATGTAAAGGTATGAAAAGCACTTAAGACAATGCTTGGCTTACAAGCAAGCTGTTATTTTTAGTTCCTTCAGGCTTCTGCTGGTTTGATTCTTGTGACTGATAACCTTAGCTCCTAACAGAACTTCTTGCAGGGAAGATGTCAGCCCCAAAACGGGAAGGTGGCAGGGGAAAAACTGGGCTACCAGAGGACAGGAGGAGCAAGATTCCACTTCCTCAGCGGCTGTGCTTTTGAATAAACCACCTTGGCCTTTGCAGATGCGGACTCTGGGGCTGGGTGAAGTGACTGGCGCCTGCCCGAGAGGCAGTCTGTGAATGAGATGCAAAGCACGTTCCCAGGTGACGGACATCTCCCCGGGCTTGGTGTGGAACTGTGCCTGGTCCTTCCTCCCAGGGGCCGCCTGCTCTGCCGGCCGTGGCCCCTCTACCCAGGAGAGTGGGTCCGCACCTCTGCCCACTGCCCTTCGCCTCCAGCCGGGACCTGCCTCTCTCTCCACCTGTGCTCAGCTGGAAAAGCCAGCTTGGAGCAGGGCTGCCCGTCTGCCGCTGCCAACACAGTCCCTGCCTTGTTGAAGCACTGTGGCTCTGGCTGGCTGCAGGCCCCAGGAGATCTGGAGAGGGGCCAGGTATAGAAAGGTGTGGGCTCTGCAGCCACCCGGCCACGTCAAGTGACTGCCCTTGGTAGTTTTCCAAGGAGCAAACCTGCCTGTCTGTCTAGCTTGGCTGCTCAGAGGTCTCCAGCTCCACTGAGGCGAGGCTGGCCGGGCTGGCTGGTCAGGTGGGTGGTGGTGAGGACAGCCTCTGGCTGACAGCGTTGAGTAACCTTGAATTGATGGCCTCCTGGCGAAATGAGGGTTCTTGTTGACAAGGCAGGTCTGGCCAGCACATTGTTGTGTGATTATCTGCAAGAGTTATTAGCAGAGGAGGAGCTCACAGCAGCAGGTGTGTGTGTGTGTGTGCGCGCGCGCGTGTGCACGCGCGCGGACGTGCATGCACGGAGTTGTCATTACCCTTCGGTGTACGCACGCGCACACACAGAGGAACTGGCTGAATCCCCGTTCCCCACCAATAGTCACACTGTATTTTATAGATTCTAAGACATAACTTTTTCCTCACATTTTAACATCTCAAATTGCTATGTGTCATACGTTTGCTGATATGTTATAATTTAATTGACAGTGCCGTTTCTTGGTACACTCGAAATAACAGTGCATCTTAAAATCAAAGACATCTTGGATTTAATGAAACACAGAAACTAGGTAACCACTAGAGAATTTACGTAATTTGCCCAGTTTCTTTGAGGAAGGAAGTAGAGCCACCTTGTAGTGGTGGGAGGATTTAAAAAGCAACACTCTGATGTGGTTCAAGGGAATGAGCTTGGATACTGGGCAGACCTGGGCTCAGTTTCCAGCTCTACAGCTCAGAAGCTGTGTGACCTTGGGAAAGTAGAGCAACCTCTCTGAGCCTTGGGTTGTTCCTCTACCAGATGCGGGTCATGGCTCCACAGTCATCAGGATTGTGTGTGAGGCACCTTTCCCTGTTTCTCTCTTGCTGGGTACTGTCTGAGGTCATACTGCTCCCTTCCACCTGGGTTGAAAGGGAAAATGAAGGCAGGGAGTGGGTCCCTGGCCTTTCCAAGGTAGCAGAGGGAAACTGGCCTTCATATCTTGGCTTCCTGACTCAGTTTATGATCCTTAAACATCATCTTTTCCTTCCTTCCCTCCTCTTCCCACTTTGTCTGAGTTTTCATTTTCACATGTTTCCCTTTAGCAATTTTCTTTCAAATCTCTCTCCTCTCCCTTTCTATAAAATCTTCCCACGTGTAGCCTCTTTGAAGCTCCCTGTGGTGGGAAAGGGGAGGGGGCTCTGCCCCGTGGCCAGGGTGGCACAAGCCCCAGGAGCCTCAGCTGACAGTAGTCCGTGGTCTAGTGTGCTGTGGTCCCTGCAACCTTCAGCTCAAGTCCAAGTTCTGGTGCCACCAGCCCAGCTAATTCCTGTGCCCTTGGCCTGCAGGGCTCAGCCTGAGAGGCTGCTCCAATGCTAAGTGTTGGACCCTGCCATCTCCAAGTGTGTTTAGCATTCCTGTACCTTCCTTGCTTTATTGAAATCAGACCTTGTTCAAACCCTAGTCCAGCTAGCTCTGTGACCTTTTCAAATTGGTTAACCTCTCTGAGCCCCAGTTTTTGCATCTGAACGATGGCTGACGCACAAAAACACCCAGCACATGCTAGGTGCCTAAGAGATGCATTCTTTCCTGGTCTTCCTCAAATGTTGAAGACCACCCTGTGTTTCTTTAGCTGGATGCCAAGGGCTCAAGGAGTGCCAGCTGACAGTGTCGCTCCAAGTAAATGCCCTGAGACAGATGGAAGAGTTCAGGGCAGGGAATAGCGTGGGTGAAGGCATGGGGGCCTGCCTCGATAAGCGGGATGTGGTGGGTGGGCTGGCTCGGCTGCAGGGGGAGGGAATGGGGTGAGCAGTCAGTGCCTTGGCACCTGTGGGGGGTGAGATTGATAAGGGGCTGCTCCCTAAGGGAGGAGCAGGGCTGGGGGAGCCGCAGGCCGAGGGCTCAGTGAGAGACGGTGGCTGGAGGGAGACCTTCAGAGTGGGCAGTGGTCTTAAAGCTTATTTTTGTCAGAGGTCTCCTCTCTGCCTCTCAAGATGCTGATGAAAGCCAGTAGCCCTACGTCCTTAGTTTTGTGTATAGTGTCAGGGGTTGGTAGCCCAATTTTTTTTTTTTTTAAATAAATTTATTTTATTTATTTATTTATTTTTGGCTCCATTGGGGCTTCGTTGCTGCGCACGGGCTTTCTCTAGTTGTGTTGAGCGGGGCTGCTCTTTGTTCCTGTGCGCGGGCTTCTCACTGCAGTGGCTTCTCTTGTGGAGCACGGGCTCTAGGTGCGCAGGCTTCAGTAGTCGTGGCACGCAGGCTTAGTTGCTCCGCGGCATGTGGGATCTTCCCGGACCAGGGCTCAAACCCGTGTCCCCTGCATTGGCAGGCAGATTCTTAACCACTGAGCCACCAGGGAAGCCCTCGCAGCCCTCTTTTGATGAGGTGGTGTTGGGTCTCTGGCATAAAGGTGGACCTCTGTCCTTCGGGTGTACCAAGGGGTGTAATGAATTAAACCAGCCCTAAGAGAAACAGAGCTGCAGGTGGGGCAGATCTTTGCTTTCAAAGAGCCTATAATACCTGGTGCAGTGGCCCCTGTGGGACCCCCAGGAGGCAAGGCTACCACACAGCTCCTGGCTGGGGACAGGGGGAGCCAGTGGGTAGCTGTGCCAAGGCTGGGATGGAAAAGCTTCCCCCTCCTCTCCTTAAAATGGTACATGAGGGGCGGGGGAGGTGAGGATGAGGACCCAGCCTGGCGTGTGCCTCCTTACCCGGTGCCCCAGGGAGAGTCATGGGCAGAGACAGGGCTCACCGGAGAGAGGGTGCCCAGAGATAGCTGGAGGGCTCTAGAAGCTCAGCTCTGGGCCTGGGGGTGAGGGGCGTGGGTGGAGGGTGGAGGGAGGGCGTTGGCCTCCCAGATACAGTGACTTTCTAACTGGGGCTTGTTTAGGGACAGGCATGTGTGACCCAGGGAGGAATTGTGTTTCAGGCATAAGGGACATCACGTGCCAGGGCTTGGGGGCTGGGGGGTAAAGCTGGACAGGAGCTTGGGGTATGAAGGGAGCGGGAGGGGCAGCGTCATGTCCTGAGGCCGAGACTGCCGTGGGGCCTGTGTGTGCTGGCCTGAGGAGTCAGGACCTGGTTCTGTGGCCAGTGGGGTTCCCCCAGGCTCTTTGAGGGCGTCTTGAGGGACTTCAGTACTCTAGGACTCCCTGGGGGCCTCCCCGCTCTGAGCCCCAAGCTATGGCTGCTGGCGGGACCTAGTGCTCTCCCCCCATCCCTATTGTGGGGGGCGCCTGGGAAGGGACCTGAGCCGGCTCAGCCTGCCCTGGCCAGCTGTGCGCTGGTGGCCCCAGTGCAGGGCTGCACCCCTGGAACCGGCAGCTTGGATAGCTGGACCTGGCAAAGGCTGCAGAACAAAAAGGGACCTCTCAACTGAGCCTGCCGGGAGCACTGCCGAGGACTCTGGGCTGATGGAAGGTGCTGGAAGGTTACACAAACAGAGAGCCTGGCAGGGGGGCTCTGTGGGGTGAGCAGGAGGAGAGTCGCCGTGTCATTGGCCTGCCTGATCTCACCCTGTCCACTCCAGGAGGACGGGTCAGAAGGAGCCTTGGCCGTCAGCTGTGGGTAAACCCTGGCACCTGCTTGGCCTTTCAAGGCCCGAGGCTTTCTGTGGCAGAGAGAGGCTGGGGTGGGCACCCAGCCTAGCTCTGGACTGTCAGCTCTGCCCAGGTGCGCCCCCCCCGGGAGGTTTTGTCACATCGTTTGAGGGTGCCCTGCTGAAGGAGTGCAGCTGGGTCCACCTGGTGGGCTCTCGGGGGCGGAGGACTGGCCCCTGCCATCCCTTCCCCAGCCTTCACTTTAAACTCCTCTTATCAGGATGGTAACACAGGGAACCCCCAAGACAAGCCCCACAGACTCTTGGCTGTGTGAGTAATTAAGCCCTCACTTCAGACGGCCACATCTTTCAAAGCTATAATTTGTAGCCCAAAATAGTTGCCTGTTCAGAGAGCCAGGAGAGCCCTTGATGGGCCCCCCTTTCAATGTGCAGCCTGTGGATTCGCTTTTGACGTTTGAGTTGCTCTCCACCTGGCCCGTGGTTTCCTCAGGAAGAGCCGTAGTTATGATGGCTGGTGGGAACTGGGGCTTCCCGGCAGGTACTTGGGGAATCTTTTTTTGAGAATTTAGAGGGGGCAATGGAAGTTAAGGTTCCTGATTCAGGTTCCCATGGCTCCACCTTTCTGTGTGATGACAAATGGGCGTGGAGAGAAAAATCACAGCATCACTTCAGGGCAGGGTGGATTAAATTCTCTGGACACCGGGTCCTCATCTGTAGGGAGGAGACAGTATTTACTTGCAGGATTTTTAGGGGAGGAAAATGAGACCCGCCTCAGTAAAGCATGTAGCAGACGCCGGCCACGTGGTCGGCGCTCCCTTGGGTTACCTTCCTTTCCTTGCTTCCTCTCAGGTGTGGCTCCACCTGGCCTTTTGTAGACAGATCTTGCGTGTGGATTCGGGGAGGTGGATGGGGGGTACTCGGCCAACAGGAAACACCTCCCTTGACCTGCAGCCTCTCCAGGCTGACATGCCTGGAATTCTTGGGACTGGCTGCTGGGTTTGGTTTCCAGATGTGGAAGCAATTTAAGTTCTGTTTTCATAATCCCCAACAGTTTGCCTCCAAAGTCCATGTTCTCTTTTGAAAATCAAGACCTTTGGCTCTGCCTACTTCAGGGGCAGTGGGGGAGACTAGCTGGCCTGTTGGAACCCTTTGTGTTCAGGAGGTAGATTCACCAGGGCACTCAGATCTGGGACCCTGGGCTTTGTTGGGACAGTTAGACCCCATCAAGGGCTTGATGCCCGTGGGAGCAAAAGCCGACCCTGGGACCTCCTCCCCTGTGGGTTTTCCTTGGAGGTGGGTCACTTAGCCAAATTCAGCTGCAGTGTCTGCCTGGCCTCTTGGTCACCATCACTGACCCTAGACAGCCAGCCTTGGGGCGGGGGAGGGGACTCTGGTTCTGGCAGTGTCAGGGGGAGGCTGGCATCACAGCCGAGGAGGGTGCCCACATGTCCCAGGAGTGGTAGAACGCCCTCCTTCCTAAACTGACCACAACAGAGGGAAGAAGTCTGCCCTAGATTCCAAGTAGCCAGAAATACTGCCTGGCATGGAGAAACTGGTAATATCTTGCTCAATTACTAGGCACTGCTGGCCACAGAGGTGACCTGGCCCAGGGTTAGAGGCTCTGTGGTTCCAGGGCTAACTGCTGATCTCTTGTCAACCAGACACTATTTAGGCAAAATAACTTTTATATTTGTACTATAACTACACTGTGTACAGTTCTGGGCAAACAAAAATTGCCTTTGCAATTTTAAGTGCCCGTGATTGAACTGCACACACGCTTCTCTACAACGAAACTATAATACCTATGCTATTGAGAGAACGCAAGAAATGGAAATAATTTACTTAGATCCGTGTATAAAGTGCTTATGAAACATTGTCCTGATAATCGTAGATCCACCAGGCTTCAGTGTCAGCAAAATACAGTCTCTTTAGAAGCAGCGATATCTCAAAATGATCATGGAAGGGAAGCCAACGATTCCTTTGACCAAAAAAAAAATCCCAAGTTTCTTGACAAGGTTCTGGAGATTCAGTAGTTAGTTCTCTATGGAGGTTGAATTGAATTGACCTTGAAGGAATTTGCTCTTATTATCCAGGTGGGAAGGTGGGTGGAAAACACAGACCTAGTTGAGGGGTCTCCACACAGCCTTCCTAGAGGAGGAGGAAAGAGTATTGTTAGTTTGCTAGGGCTACCCTAACAGTACTCCCTGGTCATGTGTGTGTCTGTATGTGCGTGTCTGTGTCTGTCCACGTCCTAATTTCCTAATAAGGACGCTGGTCATACTGGATTAGGGCCACCCTTATAACCTCATTTTAATTTAATTACCTCTTTGAAGACCCTGTCTCCAAACACAGTTATGTTCTAAGAGACTGCTGGTTGCGGGGGGAGGGGGACACAATTCTGCCCATAACAGAAAGGTTCTCCGGAATCATCCTCCAAGGGGGGAGGAGGAGGAGGAGGAGGGTGAGCGGAGCCTGGCCCCCAGGGAGAGCCCGAGAGGAGGGGAGGTAGCTCTGCCTTCAGGCAAAAGCCCGCCATTGATGAGGGGCCCTTCACATTCTTACAGCTTGAGCCGCCCCTGCCTCTTGATCTATTCATTTGTAATCTAGACTGCTCAAACTTCAGCTCTTATTCTCAAGGGTTGGTTTTACCCGAGGAGGTTGTGCTGGTCCTCAGAGCTCCCTCTTTCCGCTGACTCTGCCTTTAGGATAGCATTTTTAAAGGATGGCTGCCCCCTTTCATAGTTCTTTTATTTTTTTTTTTAATTTAATTTAATTTATTTATTTATTCATGGCTGTGTTGGGTCGTTTCTGTGCGAGGGCTTTCTCTAGTTGTGGCAAGCGGGGGCCACTCTTCATCGCGGTGCGCGGGCCTCTCACTATCGCGGCCTCTCTTGCTGCGGAGCACGGGCTCCAGATGCGCAGGCTCAGTAGTTGTGGCTCACGGGCCTAGTTGCTCCGCGGCATGTGGGATCTTCCCAGACCAGGGCTCGAACCCGTGTCCCCTGCATTGGCAGGGAGATTCTCAACCACTGCGCCACCAGGGAAGCCCCATAGTTCTTTTATTTTTAAAAACTTTTTAAAAGTCTATTCAGATCCTTCATGCATTTTATTTATTTTATTTTATTAATTAATTAATTAATTTGGCTGCGCCACGCAGCATGCGGGATCCTAGTTCCCTGACCAGGGATCGAACCCGCACCGCCCTCCCGCCCCCCAATGGAAGCGCGGAGTCTTAACCACTGGACCACCAGGGATGTCCCCCCATATTCCTTTTAAATGGAGCTAAGTTCATAAGAGATTTTACACTTTTCCTTAACCAGTTCAGCAAGCTTGGGGCAACTATCTTTCACGCTCTATGTATGTAAGGTTTACTTCTGACGTATTGAAAAAAATGAGAGCTGTAAGAACTGATTATGGGAGGCCACTGCGGGTGGGACTGGCCACCATTCTCGGCCACCAACCTGCAGGACTCCCATAGGTTTTGCCGTAAGCAGTGCCCTGCAGTGGCTCACAGCACCTGCTCCCCAGCCCTCGTGGCTCCAGAGCCCACCATACAGCCCCTGCAGTAGCCGTGCCTCCATCACCACACAAGGGAACCCCACAGTGTTTCACGAGGAGCCCAGACCAGCCCCTGCAACCAGGACAGACCATCAGGGAGCTGGTCGTGGAGGAAGACTGCACCGTTAAGGGTTCTCGTGCCCGGGTGCTCCCCGGTGCTGCTACCATATTTGCTTTATCTCTGTGTGGGAGTTTTTCTTCTGAGCCATTTGAAATAAAATTCGGCAAGATGTTATTAAAACTAAGGGCATTTCTCCTTCATAACTAGATACCGTTAACACACCTAGCAAGATCGAGCATCATTCCCTAATATCACCCAGTATCTACTCCATACTCCAGTTTCCCTACTTGTCCCCAGAAGATCTTTTACAGCTAGGTGGTGGTTTGCTTGCTTGCTTGCTTGCTTGTTTGAACCGGGATCTAATCAAAGATAACATTCAGTTTTTATATCTCTTGGTTAATTGAAAACAGTAGTTCTCCCAGTGTGGCCCTGGGACCAATAGCATCAGTATAACCTGACAACTTGTTAGAAATGCACTTAAATAAAAAAAAACCTATTTCAACCTATTGAAATGCACATTTTCAGACCTCATCCCAAACCTACTGAATCAGAAACTGATTCAGTCTGAGTTTTAACAATCCACCGCACACTCCAAATGACTCTAAAGTTTGAGAACCACTCGTCTAGAAAAATCCCCCTCCCTCTTCTTCTTTTTTTTTTAACATCTTTATTGGAGTAAATTGCTTTACAATGGTGTGTTAGTTTCTGCTTTATAACAAACTGAATCAGTTATACATATACATAGGTCCCCATATCTCTTCCCTCTTGTGTCTCCCACCCTCCCTATCCCACCCCTCTAGGTGGTCACAAAGCACCAAGCTGATCTCCCTGTGCTATGCGGCTGCTTCCCACTAGCTATCTATTTTACGTTTGGTAGTGTATATATGTCCATGCCATTCTCTCACTTTGTCCTAGCTTACCCTTCCCCGTCCCCGTATCCTCAAGTCCATTCTCTAGTAGGTCTGTGTCGAATAAAGTCTTGCCCCTAGGTTCTTCATGACCATTTTTTTTTTTTGGATTCCATGTACATGTGTTAGCATACGGTATTTGTTTTTCTCTTTCTGACGTACTTCAGTCTGTACGACAGACTCTAGGTCCATCCACCTCACTACAAATAACTCAATTTCGTTTCTTTTTGTGGCTGAGTAATATTCCGTTGTCTATATGTGCCACATCTTCTTTATCCATTCATCTGTTGATGGACACTTAGGTTGCTTCCATGTGCTGGCTATTGTAAATAGTGCTGCAATGAACATTGTGGTACATGACTCTTTTTGAATTATGGTTTTCTCAGGGTATATGCCCAGTAGTGGGATTGCTGGGTCATATGGTAGTTTTATTTTTAGTTTTTTAAACTGTTCTCCATAGTGGCTGTATCAATTTACATTCCCACCAACAGTGCAAGAGGGTTCCCTTTTCTCCACACCTCTCCAGCATTTATTGTTTGTAGATTTTTTGATGATGTCCATTCTGACCGGTGTGAGGTGATACCTCATTGTAGTTTTGATTTGCATTTCTCTAATGATTAATGATGTTGAACATTCTTTCATGTGTTTGCTGGCGGTCTGTATATGTTCTTTGGAGAAATGTGTGTTTAGGTCTTCTGCCCATTCTTGGATTGGGTTGTTTGTTTTTTTGATATTGAGCTGCTTGTAAATTTTGGAGATTAATCCTTTGTCAGTTGCTTCATTTGCAAATATTTTCTCCCATTCTGAGGGTTGTCTTTTCGTCTTGTTTGTGGTTTCCTTTGCTGTGCAAAAGCTTTTAAGTTTCATTAGGTCCCATTTGTTTATTCTTGTTTTTATTTCCATTTCTCTAAGAGGTGGGTCAAAAAGGATCTTGCTGTGATTTATGTCATAGAGTGTTCTGCCTATGTTTTCCTCTAAGAGTTTGATAGTTGTCTGGCCTTACATTTAGGTCTTTAATCCATTTTGAGTTTATTTTTGTGTATGGTGTTAGGGAGTGTTCTAATTTCATTCTTTTCATATAGCTGTCCAGTTTTCCCAGCACCACTTATTGAAGAGGCTGTCTTTTCTCCACTATATATTCTTGCCTCCTTTATCAAAGATAAGGTGACCATATGTACGTGGGTTTATCTCTGGGCTTTCTATCCTGTTCCATTGATCTATATTTCTGTATTTATGCCAGTACCATACTGTCTTGATTACTGTAGCTTTGTAGTATAGTCTGAAGTCAGGGACCCTCCCTCTTCTTTATGACTTTCTCTTTTGGAAAAGACCAGACCAGTTGTCTTAGAAGGTGCCACGTTCTTTCTGTCTGATTGTTTCCCCGTGGTGATGTGTAACTTTTTCCTCTGTCCCCTGCTTTCCCGTTTAGTAGAAGTTAGGTTTTAAGGCTTGATTAGAATTAAATGTTTTGTAAAGACTATATGATAGGTGATGCTGTGTCCTTCATAATGGAACACATCAGGAGGCCAGTGTGTGATTGGTCCTAATTAGCGTTGCCAGGTTTGATCACTGCATCAAAATGACAGTAGCCCGTTTTCTCCACGGTAGTGGTACTGGGGGTGGGGTCAGTGGGTTGCAGTAATCTGTAGGGTGATTATTTGGTATTGTGCAAGTATCCAAATGTTCATCAACCTTTGATCTGATGGTTTTATTCTACAGCTGTTGGGTGTAATGTTATATTTGTGTCCTGTCAAGCTTGTGTTCACATCTTCTGTCTCCCTTCTAATTATCTTGTTTGTGTGCTTTATCATTTACTGAGAGAGATGAGTTAAGTTTTGCTCTGTACATTTTGAAACCACTTTATTAGATGCATAAACGCTTAGGAGTGTTACATCTTGTTAAATTGATTTTTATCGTTTTCTTAATGTCTCTCTATCTCTTGTCTGATATTAACATAGCCCCTCCAACTTTTAGTTGGTGTTTGCGTGGTGTATCTTTTTTCATTCATTTACTTCCCACCTATGTGTGTCCTTATGCTTAAATTGTGTCTCTTGTAAATGGCATGTCATTTTTTTAATCTAGTCTGACAATATATCTCTTTTAATAGGATGGTTTATTCAGTTTTCATTTAATGAATTACTGATATGGTTGAACTCTTTATTATGCGTCTTTTTGTTTGTTCCAGTCTGATCTTTGATTCTCTTTTCCTCCCTTTTCCTGAATCCTTTTGGATGACTTAAGTATTCTCCTCTTCCATTTTCTTCTCCATTAGATTTTTAGCAACACATTTTTATTTTTATTTTTTAACTGATACCTTTTGACGTGCTCAAATGTGTTATTGGAACAGAAGTGGGGACAGAGGGCTCAGAGTGTCTCCTGGGTGGGGCTATGGCCCCAGTGTGAGCGGCATTTCCAGTGGAGTCCAGGGTCTGACCCGTTGCCTAATGGGCTTGGAAAGCAGATCTTGTTGGCCCTTCCCACACCCCTGGGACTCGAGTGCCACTTACGCCCACAGATTGTCCCTCCGCGGACGCACAGAACCAAAACGCCAGCTGATTCATTCTCAGTGAGCATTGCACTCCGGCAGTGAGCTCGGGCAGCCCTCCTCTCATTGTCAGCAGGCTCCTGGGAAGCTCGTCCTGATCCGAAGGGTGGTGGGTGAACTTGGACCCCGGGAGCTGGTTAGAAGGTCTGAACGGACATGGAGTGGTCTCCAGCTCTGGTGCCAGTTCAGCGAGACCCCACAGCCTTTAGGGCAGACTGGACATTCGGGTCAGCCGGACAAAAGACCCCTGGCCGGTGCCTGGGTGGTCGCTGCCAGGATCTGCCTCAGAATCTCACCCCAACCCTTAAGACTTCCAGCCCCTCTGTTCTGCTGCCCTGCAGGAGATTCGCCCACCTCTGGCCTTAGTTTGGCTGCCAGGGGGCCAATCCAGCATCCCTCGTTTCTACAGTTTTTCTGGGAGCTACGTCATGCCCTCCTTTCCCTTGCACTCCTGGGGCGCTACCTTATCAGCAGCGAGTGTGCTGCGGGGAGGGTGTGGAGATCAGGCAGAGAGACAGTTGAGGAGTTGCAGTTAAAACACTGAAAAAAAGGCAGTGCGGGCTTCCACGCCCCTTCCCACACCCCTTCCGTAGTGGTGGTGGTGGTGGTGTGTACAACAGCAGACCAACTCATCTGACCACCTTGGCTTTATGTAAATGGGAGTTCGTGAGAAACACGAGCATGACTTTCTCTTCCGTTCGTTACCAGCTTGAGGCTCCACAGCTGGTGGAGGCCAGATCCTGGACTGAACCAAGTCTGCCCGAGAGCCTCAGTCTCCCCATCTGCAAAACGGGCTGGTTTAGTACCTCCCTCCAGGGGGTGATGGGAGAATCAAACCTTCTCAGTATTTCCCACTTGAGACTAATAATAAGCTCCTGAGGAAGCCCTGTTGTCACTATTGTCCCCCTCCTGGGATCTGCGGGTCTACTTTATGATGAAAGTAGCGTAGCTGCTGGGGCGTCTACACTGAGATCCGCTCTTGGGTGGGAACCCAGTCAAGGGTGGTCTTCAGCTGCCGGTGGTGCCCTCCCTGAAGTAAGGGTTCAGGAGGTGGATCCTGGAGCCCCTGGCTGGGAGGAGGCAGCCTGAAAGATGCTTTGGGTGCCCCAGCCCTGGGAGGGAGTTAACTAGAGGGGATTCTGCTCTAGCCTTGGGGGTGGCAATCTGTCTGTTTCCCTGACTTTGGCCTCCGCATCAGAGTGGGAAGCTTGGGCTGCAGAGCTTTGATCTCACAGTGTGAGGTCAGTCCCCAGGGCTGGCTGAGACGGGTGATAACCTCTAATAGTTTGATAACCTGGTGCTCCCAGGTTTGCCCTTGGCCCTGTTGTGGGCAAGCTGAGGCCTTGTATCTGAGTCAAGGTTGCTTTTGTTCAGAAGGCAAGGCTGAGGCACCAGCCCCTCTATGTGGACCCCTAAATCCCTCTTATTCCCACCCTCACCCCTTGACTGGCACCTGGGCAACCCCCTGCTGAAAAGTCTCCTATGAGCCATTGATGAGCACCGGCCGCCTGCAGAGCGAGGCCTGGCTTCAGGACAGGAGCTGGCAGCCACAGACAGGAGTTGGGGACAGCCTGCATTGCTGCTAATCTCTACCGCCACCACCTTTGCTTGATGAGAGCTGCTGAGCCACAGTGGTGTGTAGTGGATCCTGGCCCAGATAACCCCATCCCCTCCCTGTGCACCTGGGGCATTGGCACCAACAAGTTAGCTCCTTAACCTGAATCGTCTGCTACCTGTGGGAAAGACGCAGCGAGACCCTGACCAGGCCTGTCACTGTTCCTGGGCTGTTGGCTGGCTGGGAGGGTGGATGAGGGCTTTGATGCCCCACACCCCCAGTCGCCTCAAGCCTGCTCAGCCTCGCCGGGCGGCAGGCTGGCCTCTCCCCGGCGCTGGGCTTAGTTTGTGTCCATCCCTCCCCCCATACCTTCCCTGCAGTGGGGTTCCACGTGTGCCCACTGGTGCCTGGCAGCACGGGAAGCTGGGATGTGCCCGCCTGAGCTATTTTTACCCAACCCTGTCCCCATGGAGCTGTTCTTTGGCTCCGCATTACTGCCTGGGGCGCAGAGCCATTGCCGGGGCTGGGGGTGGATAGCCAGAGCCTGGGAGCCTCGCGGACTCCCTTGCCCAGGCAGCATCTCGTCCTAACACTTAATAAAGGGTATAATTAATGCACAGAGAGACCTTCCCAGACAGTGGGCAGAAGACAGCCCTGGTGGGGAGAAAAGAGGCACCTGGCCTGTTTGGAGGGCCGGCTTTGCACCATGGGGTGTCTGGCTTCCAGAAGCTGCACCCAGCCTACCTTCACACCGTGTGCCACCGGGGTCAGAGGGGGATAGGATCCCGGGGGCTGGAGAGAGACCACTAGGCCAGCATGCACCCCTGGCTGTCTTTTTCTCAATACAATGAAGGTAATAATATCTCAGGTTTGAGCACTTTCTGCTTAGAATATGTACCAACTCATTGAATCCTAGTAGTTAACCCCATTCCATAGATGGGGAAACTGAGGCACTGAAGTTCAGTAAACCTAAGCGCAGAGCTGGTAGCGCAGTGCAGGTGGACTGACCAGGATTTGAACCGCTCGGTCCACCTGCAGAGCTTGCTTCTAACGCCACTCTGGCCCCCCGCTCTTTGCCGTGTTTCCAAGCATCCATGAGGTGTGAGGCATTATTATTCTCCAGGGCAATCTCACCAGGTAGGTATTTCCATCCCTGTTTTCAGATGAGGCTCAGAAATCCAACAGCTGGGTCACAGCCAGCCAGCAACCACGCGGGGATCAGCGCCCGGGCCTCGGGCCTCCCGCGCCGGGCTCTTGCCGGCTGACCCTCAGCGGCGCGGCTTGGGCCCAGTTGCTGATCACCTGCCCTGTGCTCCCTGTGATGCCCACCGTGGGGTTCAGACGTGGAAATCCTCACGGTCACCCCTTTAGGGCCTTCCCTCTCCCCGGGAGTGTGGAAACGGGGTCACCTGGAGTCAGCTGCCAGGAAAATGGGCCAGGTGGGGGAGGGGGAGGACCAAAGGAAGCGGTCGAGTCTGGGCCCTGCCGCACCCCCTCCGAGGGTGTGGCCGGTGGGGTGTTGTTGGCCCCTCTGAGGCCTGGAAGGGCCCCACGGGTACTGATGCTTGGCCTTCTCACCAGCCATTGAATTCAGCTCGTGCCGACTTGCTACAGAGGAAGACGTGACTTTGGGGCCTGCTGGCGGGTGAAGGCTGCTCCTGAGACTGGAGAAGGAGGCCCCACGGGCAGACTTTGTGCCTCCAGGTTCCCACTTCCAGCCCGGGCCGGCAGCATCCAGCCCCAGCCAGAGACGGGGGTAGGGGGCTGGAGAACGCTGGTGCTGCAGACCTGCCCTGCCGGAACGTCTGGCTGGGGTGTGTTTGCCCAGCCTTGGGCCTCAGAACTCTCCAGAAACCCTCTTGAGGATGACCTGCCTCCTGGCCTCCTGTCTGTCCAGGATCTCACCGGTTGACTAGCCAGGGACCCATGGGCTGCAGGGGCAGCTCGGCTTCTGCAACACGCAGCCCCTAAGGAGGCCGGATCAGGATTGAATGCTTCCACGGCTGCCAGCTCTTTGGTGCCTGTGAAAATTGTCAAGTGTGGTCCTTAGAGTAGCCTCTGAGGTAGAGGTGACTGTCCCCATTCTGTAGGTAAGGAGTCAGGCAGGAGCTCAGAGGTCACTTGCCCAAGGTCACACTGCTTGTGAGTGGCCGGGCCAGCCAGGACTAAAAACCCAGTCTGCCAGGCTCCAGAGCCGCACCCTCACCCAGCCCCGCTCACAGGGGTGTCCTGGGGCCCCTCCAGGTGACCTGGAGTGCGCTGGACATATGCCAGCCACGCCCGTGTGGCCCTGGGGGTCAGGGGGCTCCATGTGCAGGAGTGGCTCTGGGTCCTGAGGAACAGAGCCCTGGGGACATGGGTCACCCACAGATGTTGCCTGGAGCTACCTGCTGAGGACACTGTCCCTTCCCTAAAGGCCCCCCCCAAAAAAATCAGACACCCCCTTTCTGTGAAATCCCATTACCCACTCCCCCGATCCTGCCACGCCTCCAGAGCAGACCTAGGATCCGGGACCACCAGGTGTCCTCTGACGCCCGAGGAGCTCGCTGATGCGGAGGGAGGTCTGGATGTGGACCAGGTGGCCTGGGGCGGGCGGGCAGCTCTCGGGGTTCTCGGCCTAGAAGTGCGCACGAGCAGGAGGTGCCCCGTGGAGCGATGTCCTTCGCCCCCCACCTTCCCCCAGCTCCATCCCGGGGCTGCCGCAGCCCAGTTTCCTGATGTCCGGATCGGCCTGGGGTTTGTCTGGGAGCTCTGGAATCTTGGAGCAACAGGAGAATCTGCCTCACCACGCCCAGGCAGATTACTCTTTAGCTCTGGCACATTCCCCAGAGTTCTTCCTCTTCACGGAAGCACATGTGACACGGGGGCTCCATGGGGGCCCCGACCAGCCCAGGGCCCTGACTGGAGGGTAACTGGGCCTCAGGAAGCCCCTGCTGTCAGGTGCAGCATCTTCCCAGGCCTTCTGGAAACGCTGTGAGGACGGTACTTTTATTATGGATGAGTTCTTCCTCTTCCTCTGTAACTTTATCTAAAAAATATAAAAGAAACTGGCTCCGAAGGGTTTCTGATGTGACTTTGGTTCTCCCAGCCAGGGAATGATGGCTCCAGGTGGGGTGAGAGGTTGCCTTCCAGCACCTTCCAGCACCTTCCAGCAGCCATCCCTGCTTGCCTCCCTTCCTGAGCCGTCTGGGATCAGAGCAGGCTGTCCCCCAACCTCAGCAGCGCTGCCTCCCCACCCCACCCAGTGCTACACTCAGCCCTTCCCTGGAGGGCCGGGGAGAGTGGAAGCTGGGCTGGGACCCAGGCCCCCAGGAAGGAGCACGGGTGACAGGGCCACTTTTGTCCAGGAAAAAAGCCAAACTGGTACCATCCCAGACTAACCAAGGTATACAGTTAGTTACTTTTCTTTATATTATTTAAATTGGGGGGAAAACTACAGATCTTAGTGGGATGTAACCCCGTTGTATCGATAAGTGGAAAATGTATTTAATACACCTAACCTACCAAACATCATATCTTAGCCTAGAAAACCTTAAACAAAATTACCCAGCACAAAGCCTATTTTTAAATTAAGTGTTGAATAGCTCATGTAATTGATTGAACGCTGTACCAAAAGTGAAAAACAATGGTTGTAAGCGTATCAGTGGTTCACCCTCGTGATCGGGTGGCTGACGGAGAGCTGGGGCCGCCCGGCATCAGGATAGCGTCGGACCGCACATCGCTAGCCCGGGAAAAGAGCAAAATTCCAACTTTGAAGTACAGTTTCTACCGAACGCCTATCACTTTCATTCCATTGTAAAGTCAAAATCGTAGGTCGAGCCATCGTTAAGTTGGAGGACCGTCTGCACTAGAAATGGTTTTGAAGTTATCGTTAAAATTTCCACTTGCCTTGGGCAACCAGTTGTGGCTTGAATGAAAAGGTGTTGACGTAGGGAGAGCAGCCGTTTTTTAAGAGAAAAGGCCGGCGTGTCGAGAGCGTGTGTGCACACGTGTGTAGCGGGGGGGGTGTCGGGGTGGGTGAGGGGCTGGGACTTGGCGTGTCGGGAGCCTGGCTTCAGGTCTCGGGTCCCTCTGTAGCCGGGAAGTTCCAGGCAGTCCCCTCCCTCTCCGAGTCTCATCTTCCCTGAGTGTCAGATGGAGAAGATGAATCCTTCACCCTGCCCTGTACACTCCCCGGAGCTCTCCCAGGGCTGTTGTGAGAGCCGAACGGTGTGCGTGGGAGACAGACAGGATGCTTTGTCAAGTGTGAAGGGCCGGGCAGGTGTGGACTCTGCTTAGTCAGAGGATAAAAATATGCCCAGGAGAGGGCTTCCCTGGTGGTGCTGTGGTTGAGAATCTGCCTGCTAATGCAGGGCACATGGGTTCGAGCCCTGGTCTGGGAAGATTCCACATGCCG
Source organism: Balaenoptera borealis (assembly GCF_965194805.1). NCBI lineage: Eukaryota > Metazoa > Chordata > Mammalia > Artiodactyla > Balaenopteridae > Balaenoptera > Balaenoptera borealis. The sequence goes on along the minus strand of NC_138879.1, from coordinate 43,907,490 downwards.
TGGAGCAACTGAGCCCGTGAGCCACAATTGCTGAGCCGGCGCGTCTGGAGCCTGTGCTCCGCAACGGGAGAGGCCACGATAGTGAGAGGCCCGCGCACTGCGATGAAGAGTGGCCCCCCGCTTGCCACAACTAGAGAAAGCCCTCGCACGGAAACGAAGACCCAACACAGCCATAAATAAATAAATAAATGAATGAATGAATGAATGAATGAAACCTTAAAAAAAACCATACAAATATTAAAAAAAAAAAAAAAATGCCCAGGAGGTGTTGGTCTAGTTGGGAGGGAGGGACCCCTGTGGGGTGTCTGACCCCTCCTGCTGCCCCTGCTGTGGCTGAGACAGGCCACTCAAAACCACTCTTTCCACCCTGGGCAGGGCCTTGGGCCAGGTGTCAGGAGTTGTGGGTGTGTCGCTGTGGGACCTCAGGTGAGGGGGTTGGTCCACACCTGTGTACCATGAGTTGGGTGTTGGGACAGAGTGTCTGGCAGAAACGCGGCGTCCGTATCTCAGTGTCCAGTGAGGCAGACGTGAGTTGGCCAGAAGCCAAGCCAGATGCTTAATCACGGGTGGTGGGCTCCACTTGGCCCCCTGCCTGCCTTCTGGGGGCAGGGTGGGCGGCAGCCTCTTGCGGACCCCTGCGGACGCGGTTCCAGGGGGAAAGCATGGGCGTTGGTGACTCACGGTCCAGTCCCGGCCCTGCCACTGACTCCCACGTGGCCCCAAGCAAGTCACTTCACCTCCCTACACAGAGGGGGAAGGAGACCCACCTCTCAGGGCTGCGAAGACGAGAAGAAACACCCACTTGCAAAGTGACCAAGCCCTCTTGTGGGCCACAGAGCAGGGACTCCCAGCCAGTGCTGCCTTCCCCCTGCTGTGTGTCTGGGAGGGTGAAAAGCTGCAGGTGGGGGAACAGAGCACACGCCTTGCTTCTCCACGAGCCCCAGCTCTTCATGGAGGGCCTCTCTCCGGGTGACCACACACCAGCCCGGACATTCCCTGCTGGGGGCAGGAAGGGGGGGGCGGCATGTGGAAGTTGCAGCATTAGGCAGAGTGCCTGGCCTTCATAATCAGTAATGTGTTCCTGTGATGTGTGTCTCCTCATGGTCACCGTGGGGTTTGAAAATCCATGAAGCGTGGGTTGCGTCAGTGATAAATGGAACCAAGCGAGCGGTGCCCAGAGGCAGGTGGGACCCTCTGCCTACCGGCCAGTGGACTTCTGGCAGGTGACTCTCTGAGCCTTGACTTCCTCGTTAGTAAAATAGGAATGGGAATCCCTGTCCTGAAGGGTCATGAAGCCCAAATGGGGTAATATATTAACTCTTGGCTCCGTCTCCGGAACTCGGTGGTGGTTCTGTAAATGTTGGTTTCCCTTTCTTTCTACTGGGACAGCTTCGGGCTTGCAGACAAGAGCTTGCTTAGGACACAAGATTTGATAAGGTTGGGAGCTGTGTGGGATTGATTAGTGACATGTAGGTGCAAAGGGCCGCGTGACCACTAGGGGGGAGTTTAATTACACAGCCCCTCGGCCTCCGCAGTCAGAGGCTCCTGGCTGCCTGATGCCGGCTTTATTGGTCCATCTGGTGCTCAGCCCGAGTCATGGCACAGGCAGGAGCCAAGCTCATTAATCGCCATCTATTCTTAGCCCTGGCGTGTGTCTTGGTGGGGACAGACCCCCTGGAGAGCTGTGCACTCACCAGCGGACAGCTGCCTACGTCTGGGCGGGCACAGCCAAGCTGCTCGCTGACCACCTTCCTTGGATGTCCCTGATCCTGTTCTTGTCTGAGATGCCCCGAGGCTGTTCACAGCCCTTGTTACTGTTACTCTTCTTGTGGTCCTGGGGCTGGAGGACGCACCTTTAACGGGTGCCCTGCCAGCCCTAGCTAAGGAGCACGCTGAAGAACCTGGGGAATAGTTGACATCTCCGGTGGGAGCAGGTGGAGGCCGTCACCTCCAAGGTTCCTACCTCCTCAGGGGCAAAGCAGCCCCGAGAAATGGTTTGTAGAGATCTGCCTCTCGGACTAGGTAAACTCTGAATAAAGCCAGAGCTCTTCTCCTGTAAGATGGTTTTAGCAAAAGGTTTGGGCAAATCTTTATGGTGCGCTGACATTGCCGGGCAGGGTGCTAGGCACCGAGGACCAGTCCAAAGCTCAGACTTGAAAGACCTAGATTCTTGCTCCCCAGCTTGGCTGTGACAGGGCCAGGGCAGATCTGTGGCCTAGACTTACCCACTGAGGTCCTGCTGTGACACAGCGATCCCTCTGTAAGATTCCATCGCCATTCTCAACTTACAGAGGCCAGAACTGAGGTTCAGAGGTGCTATTTGATATGCCCAGAATCGTGGGGGGCAGACCCCATGCTGGGCAGTCCCTGTACCGTGCCGCATCAGACTCTGCTAGGTCAGAGTCATTGTCACTGGGGCTGTGCCTTTTTAATCACTAAGAAGCCTTCTCTGGGTCACTTGGCCTCCTGTGCAGACTTTGTGTTGGGGACCCTGCCAAGCAGCCCAGGGGCCCTGGATGATGCAGCTGGCCTGGCTGTGGCCCTTCTCCATGGGTGGCTGTCCCGGAGGTTCCCACCCCTCACTGGCCTTGCGTGAGAGGTCCCCGAGGTGAATCATCTGCCAGGGCCTCACACCCGAGGTTTCAGTGTCTGGGCTTCCCGGCACCGCGGTCCCCGCTGTCCCCGCCATCCCCGGCCCTGCGTCCTTGCGGTCTGAGGAGCAGTGCTGAGCCTCGGGGAGCCAGGCTCACTCGCGCTGCCCCCCCTTCTGTCTTCCCCAGGGCAGCGAGGTGCCAGACCCCACCTTTGCTGATGGCGAGCTCCTCCCCAGGGAGTCCGGCTTCTTTCCTGTGGATGAGGACGAGGCCATGACGCTGGCCCCGCCCGAGGGCCCCCAGGAGTCGGACATGGACGGCCCCACGGAGAGCACCCGGAGCCTGGAGGGGCCGGTCGGGATTCCCGCCGAGGACAAGGATGCAGGGCTCGGGGGCCTGTTCCTTCCAGAGGACAAGTGAGTTAAAACTGCCTGGAGCTCCACGTGTCGGGAGAAGGTGATGGTCACGGCCGGAGATTTGGAGAGGGAGGAGAGGGCTTCCGGTATCAATCTTACCATAACGAAATGGTCGATTTTTAATCATGTTCGACCTTCAAGAAAAAGGCAAGTGCATATGTTTCAACCTAGTATATTTCCTCAGTGCCGGGGTTCGCAAACCCAAGTGGCTCTGGGAATCACACTGTCGAGGAGGGGTCCTTTGGAGCTGCTCATCCGTGTTGCTTCCCGGGGGCGGTCCATCCGCTGCGCTGGTGACCAGCCAGCCCAAGGACAGCTGGTCATATGGCTAATCATCTGCCACCTGATCATTCAGGGTGTTATCTGGGGCCAGTCACCAGGAGGCAGCCAGCAGCAGGGGTGCCGAGAGATTTGGTAAAATTTACAGGAGAAAGAAGTGAGGAATGTGACTAATTCAACCCGAGGTGCTCAGGAGCCCAAGGACAGATAAATAAAGTAAATAAATAAAATAAGGTGGAGATACCCAGAGACCTAATCTTCAGCGCCCTATCATTAACGCTGTGATTCTTAGATGGAAACCAGGGTTCCTCAGGGGCACAGTTTGAAAATCACTGTCCCATTCTTTGAGTGCACAGGCTTATCAGTAGGTTGGAGAGATCCTAGTTTACGAGTTAAGGATACGCAGAAACTGCTGCACAACGACTCAAGGGAAGATATGTTTTGGCAGGTGATGAGTTAGTTGTACTTCTTTGTTCTTAGGTTGTAGACAGGGTTCAGCCAGCCACTGACTCTGTCCCAGGCCACACTGGGTCACCCGTGAGAGGCCTGGGGTCTCTGACCTGTGTTCTGTGGCATTAGGCTTCTTTGGGCTAGAAATCCACTCTATGAACTAGGAGAAGCATCCTGCCTACTGGCTCATTGTTGTTTATTTTTAAACCTCATTCATTGTTGGAGCATAAGCACTTACACAGAACTTGAAAAAGGGAGGAAAAGTGAGAATGAAGGGCAAATAACTTACTTTACTCATGGTCCCACCACCCAAACCCAAGCCCTCTTGCCTTTTAAATATTTTTATTTCCTGCTTTACCTTCTTCTGTGTAGACCCTTTACATGCTTAGACTTATTATGTCTAAAATTTTATATCTAACTTTTGGTTTAATTTTTAGTTTTAATTTTTAAAACTTCAAAATAATTTTTTTAAGTTTAGTTTTTAGTTTTAATTTTTAGAACGTTTTTCAATCAAAAAATACTTTCACTTTTAATTTTTCCACATTACGCCAATATTTTTTACAAACCTATCCACAATGATTTGAGAGTCCATAATTTATGTGACCATTTCATTTACTGATATATAGTATAATTTAATAGCTAATTCAGTGTAGCTGTCCATAAACCATTGAGTTGTAAGCAATGTTTGGCTGCTCTAGGGCAGCATCGGTTTGAACATCTCTCGTGCAGAAACCTTTTCTGTGGTGAGGTGTTTCCCTTAGGATGAGGTCCCTAAAGTGTGCTTACCAGGTCAAGAAGTACAGCCTTCATCAGGCTCCTGGTATCTTGGCACCCGTGGACCTCCTGGAAGGTGTGGCCAGTTTCGGCCCTGCAGGCTGTGGTGGCGCCCCGTTCACAGCCGACCCTTGTCTTACACTCAGGTCCCTGGGCCGCACTCCGTCCATGACCACGTCGGACCTCTCCACACACTCCACCGCCTCACTCATCAGCAACGAGGAGCAGTTTGAAGACTACGGGGAGGCGGATGACGTGGACTGTGCCCCCAGCAGCCCCTGCCCCGACGACGAGACCAGGACCAACGTCTACTCGGACCTGGGGTCGTCGGTGTCCTCCAGGTGTCCCCTTGGTCTGGAGTGGCATTTGGGGTCCAGGAAAAGTGGCAGAACCAGTCCAGCCTCATCCTAGCGGGGGTTCAGCTGGCGGAGTCGTGAGCTAACTGGGCTCTGCTCCTGTGGTGGGGGGGTGCGGGCGGGGGGTGCTGCCTTTAAACCCTGATTGGGGGTCTGGAATTCCTCCTTCCTTCTGTCTTGGGGAAGAAACACAACCAACCTGGAAGGCCGAAGGCTCCAAGTGGCCTATTGATACCTTCCCGCGCAGCTGAGTCATTACTCTGACATTAGCTCTCAGTTGCCTTCTCTGTGAAATGGGTACAACTCATTGACTTCCTCTCTTTGAGAGCGCTGGAGGAGGGAGATCTATTGCTGTACTTCCACTCCCCACCCGCCCCCGCCCCCAAACACACACACAAGGCTCACAGGTTTTGGAGAATCTAATAGTAAGCTCGGCAGGACGGGGCAGGGCACCAGACTGGACAGCAGTTCAGAAGGTGATTTCTTTCCCTCTCACGACCCAGCGCGGGGCAGACGCCTAGGAAGATGCGGCACGCGTACAACAGCGAATTGCTGGATGTTTACTGCTCTCAGTGCTGCAAGAAAATCAACCTGCTCAATGATTTGGAAGCCCGACTGAAAAACCTGAAGGCCAACAGGTGAGGCCCCGTGGCCCAGCATAGGGGCGGGTGGGGTGGGCACCAGAGGGAGAAGCAGCGGGGAAGGTGGCCCCGCTCTGTCCTGGCAGGTGATCGGGGGCTGCTTCTCAGGGCCAAGCTGATTAGTGAGGGCAGGAAAAAGCCTCGCCCGCGCTTTGATCTCTTGCAGCCGGGGCAGAGGAAGGAGTGGGCTAAAGGCCTCTCTGTTCAACCGTCCTTTCCTCTCTCTCCCCCTCTCTCCCCCCACCCCACTCTCTGTCTCTAGCCCCAACCGGAAGATCTCTAGCACAGCCTTTGGACGGTAAGGCCTCCCTCAGGGTAGTGCGGGTTGAATGCTGTCCCCTTTCACTGTGCTCCTGCTGCCAGGGTGGCCGACTCCGTGCCAGCAGCCCAGACCCAGCCAGTGCCCTGCGTGCAGCTGGACGTGCAGAGGGGGACGAGGCGTCCCAGGCAGTGCAGGCCGAGGAAGCTCCGCTTGCGAGAAAGCAGGGCCGGCCTCCTCGCCAACCCCATCCCTCGTCCCTTCTGTCCCTCTGGCAGCGGGCGGCCTCTCCAAGCCCTCCGTTGCCCCCGCCTCAGGCAGGCACACCAGGGGTGCCCTGAGAGACACAGCCGCCCTCACGGCTGCCGGTGCCTTTCCCTGGGCTCCGGAGCTGGCAGCTCTACCAGCAGAGGCCCTGGGCTTCCCGCTGGCAGAGATGGGGCGTGAGTGTCCCCCCTGGAGCTGGTCCCTCTGGTCCAGGTTAAATCCTGCACAGCTGACCTCCTGGGCCTGCCAGGGTCCCGCTCCCGCTCTCCTGCTCACTCGCCCCAGTTCCACACCCGGGGCTCTGGGAGCTGCCAGCAAGTGTCCGGGAGCTGGGGTGGGACAGTCTCTTGGCTGAGACCCTGGCTGCTGGCTGGGAGGGGGACGCGGCTGGGTTCTGCCTCAGGCAAGAGTTACCTGGGCAGCAGGGCCCGTTTCCAGTCCCAGCCACCGACCCACCGTCCTGCAAAGCCTGGGTGGGTCTCCCTCCCACTGCCCACCACCTGGGTCCCCAGAGATGTAGCAGGAACGGCTTGGTAGAGGGCTGGGTGGTCTCAGGGGGCCCAGGCCCTCTGCCGGGGCTGTGGTACCAGGCTGCCTGCACGGGGCGGTTTTCCAGGTGGAAGGGGCCGGGGTGGGGGGCTCCTCCACCAGCTCTGGTCTGTGGCAGCTGCCCGCTGGAACACCAGTGTGCACAGCGTACTGACGCAGCGGGAAAGGGCTCTGATGGATCGGCCACGTCTGCCGGGGCTCAGGAGCCCCGTCTGCCGTCCTCAGAGCAGAGTGATCTCTTGAGTTCAGAAGTCAGGCCACTCTGCTCCCCTGGCTGGGTGAGGGCACCCTCCCTGGGGTCCCGGGTGCTCCCCCAGCCCATAGCCTGAGTCTGGACCCCAGTCTCCCCAGGGCCCCTGCAGCCAGACACGCCTCCCCCCACCGTGTGCAGGCAGCTCATGCACAGCAGCAACTTCAGCAGCAGCAACGGCAGCACCGAGGACCTGTTCCGGGACAGCATCGACTCCTGTGATAACGGCATCACTGAGAAGGTGGGCCTGGGCGGGCGGCGGGGCTGTGACATGGGCGTGCCCCCCTGGCTGTGGGGGGAGGGGCTCCTGGCGGCTGCCTGGGGACTTGGGAGACCCTGTCCCTGCCCAGGAGTCGGGCGTAGGTGGCCCCGATCACATGGGCACATCCACCCCCAGCCCCACCCAGCACGACTCTTCACTCACAGTCACGCGGGGGTCCTAGCCGTCAGTCCCACCATTGTTAGGTTCTCAGTCCTGTGGACTTAAAAGGTTTCCTCCACCCCACCCCTGCCCCCCTACGGTAGGTGAGTTTTCTGGAAAAAAAGGTGACAGAGCTGGAGAATGACAGCCTGACCAACGGGGACCTGAAGAGCAAGCTGAAGCAGGAGAACACACAGCTGGTGCACAGGTCAGGCCCGGCCTTGGCTGAGACGTGGGCATGGAGGGTGGTCCGTGTTACTGAGCCCCCAGGAGAAGCTGGGCGGAGTGAGGTGGGGTGGCTAACCTGCAGGTCCTTCTAGCTCTGAGGGTCTGTGATACGTCAGCCCGTGGCTGTGGGCCCTGCCCACGCTGGGTGCCCAGGAGGACAGGTCTCTGGGGACAGGGAGACAGGCAGAGCTTGACCTCGGCCCCCCAGGTCTGCAGCCCCAGCTCGGGTGAAAGGGAGGAGTTGGGATCCATTTCCTGTCTCTCTCTGTCCCACAACGATGAGAGCCTGACATCCCTTCTGGGGGACAAGCTCTGCAGAGGGAGAGGCTGGTACGAGTTGGGGGCTCACACCTGCCACCGGTGGGAAGGGTCCAGGCATTGCTGCGCCCTCCGCCCAACAGAGGCCCACTGAACGTGACTCAGTGCGGTGGTGCGTGTATGGTGTAGTCCTCACAGGATGGCATAAAACTTGGTAAACTGATGCCCGTCCAGGGTCTGGTCCTCAACCTTGTAGGGCCCAAAGATGAGTCCTCTTGTACACCCCAGAAGTTCAGCTCCATGGAGGGACTGTTGCCAGTGAAAGGTGCCCCAGACTGATATACCAACTAGGCCGCCAGTAGTGGGGTTACGATGTCCACAGTGAGGCCTGGCCTTACCCGGCTCTGGCAGGCTCACCACCAGCCAGGATGTGCCTATCTTTGCGGTCAAGGTGCCCAGTGAGCTGAGCTATTGATCAGAGGGGGACCAGCGGGAAGGAAGGGAGCAAAAAGAGTCGGTGAGGCCTGAGGGCTGTTTGACCCACTGTGGCGAGGCCAGCCCTCTCCATGCCCGCCCTGGGAGAGCCCCTTCAACTGCCAGGACTGCCCCCTCCCGGCTCCGGTGGCGGGTGTGGCTGGCACGCCTCTCCTTAGATGCCGTGGGGTCCCTCGTTCATCTGTCAGTGAAGCTGCCGGCCCACAGTTGGGGTGTCAGGGTCTTGGGGTCCGGGGCTCCCAGTGGTCGCAGCCTGGGTTCGGGGGAGGAGAGTCAGGCCGCAAGAGCTTGCCCTGCACTGGAGTCCGCGCCCCTCTCCTCAGGGTGCACGAACTGGAGGAGATGGTGAAGGATCAGGAGACCATGGCCGAGCAGGCCCTGGAGGAGGAGGCTCGGCGCCACCGTGAGGCCTACAGCAAGCTGGAACGGGAGCGCAGCACGGAGATCGAGCTGCTGAACACCAGGTGGGCCCGCGGGATGGCCCAGTGCCCTCTGCCCTCTGATGCGCCCTCACACCCAGGTCTCGCCCTGTGGGCAGGCGCCGTTCCCATTGTATGGATGGGAAAACTGAGCCCCAAGGGGAAGCCTCCTGTAAGTCTACTTTTGATACTTGAACACATGGATGTGTTCTCTAGGAAGCAGGTAAAAGAATGTTTGTAGTAGGTACAACTGGAAACGACGCATGTCTATCAATAGGAGAATAGGTTAAAAAAACAAAAACAAAAACACAGTGGTCTTGCCTTGAGTCCACTGCTGGGTCTGATGTCCAGGCTTGGAGCGCCCCCTGCTGTCAGATTCTTCCCGACCCTGAACACTGGGGCGCACTGACCCCAGGCCCCAGACACCAAGGATAAGCAGGGCTGCTCCCGGGCCTCGGGTATGGCTGTTGGAACCTGCGGCAGGCAGGGAGAGGAGGACGGACCTGGGAGTCTGGCTTGGTCACCCATTAGCTCCATGACGTTGGACATACTCGGTCACTCTCTGGGCCTCAGTATCCATCTGTCAGCCCTCCCTGGAGAGTGACCAGGAAGGCAGGTCGGCTGATGCACGTGAGAACACTGCACACAGCTGAGGGCTGTGATGATGCCAAGGCCCTCCCCCGACACAGGCCAGGGAGGCCACCTGGGCCCCCGGCAGAGAGGATGGCTGCCCCTGCCCTTCTCAGGCCCCCTGTGGCCCCGGTGTCTGAGCTGAGCCTCTGCAGTCTGACAGGTCCAGCCGGGGTGGGGGGCGGGTTGGGAGGTGGGCTCCCACCTTGTACCTCACGGCTGGCATGCAGGTGGTCCCCTGCCTGCTGAGGTCAGGCAGGCCCGAAGGAACTTGGTGGGCCAGACCCCTGTGCAGCTGGGTGAGACCTCCCAACTCCCCGGTGCCTGAGACCCGCTTTGTCCCCTTTATCGACCAGGGCTTCATCTTAAGTTTCCACGGGTGTTCTAGAAGCTGCTGTTTTGCATCTGTTTCTTAATGAGACTGGTACCTCATTAAGCATCACGTTCTCTGCCTGCTCCTGACAGCCGGCCAGTCGGCTGGCCTGGGAGAGGTGGCTGGGACGCAGGTGGTGGAAGAAGACGGTGGGAGTGCAGACCAGGGCTGAGGCCGAGCACAGAAAGCCGGCCCTCTTGGGAACTGTCCCCTAACCCATGCCCCTGTCCAACTCCAGGGGGCGCTGTTCCCACAGATGCTGCAGGCAGCGCTCCCAGAGTCTGCAGCGTGCTTTGTGCCTCAAGAGAGGTGGCCTCGTCAGGGGGTGGGGGGGTGGTCTGAATTCCCCTTAGGCCCTGGCCCAGGGGCTTCTCCTGGGGAGCCCAGAGGGCAGTGGGGGCCAGGAAGCCCTCTCTCCACGAAGGAGGACATGACAGTGGGAAGGAGAGGGAATGCCCTACCAGAAATGGCCCTGCACTGTCCTGGTGCCACTGGCCAACGGCCCAACTCACCTACCCCTCTTCTCAGGTCACTGAAAACTGACCTGGACAGTCCCTGGTGAACATGAACACAGAGGAACCACCGCCCGTGGGCGTCAGCTGCAGCGAGCGCTCGGAGGGCAGAGCCCTGGGGGAGATGCGGGGGAGAAGGTTGCCTTCCAATGGTGAATCCTAACAGGAGGGCCCTGCCCCAGATGCCACAGGAGGACTGTCCATTAGCAGAAGAATACCACTGCCTACCCGCTCCGCAACCCCGGGGGTTTTCAGGCCCTAAGCAGTATGCAGAAAGAACCTTATGTTCTTATTCATTCACAAACAAGTGTTTCCTTTTATCCAAAAATAATAATAACTCAGAGTCTTTACCATTTTGCCTTGGATGACAGGAAGCTCAAAGCCATATTACCATTTGGAACAATTATTCATATTCTCCCTCTCTTTCTCTCTCTCTCTGTTTCTCTCTCTCTCTCTCTCTCTCTCTCTCTCTCTCTCTCTCATTTTCTGGTATGTACCCCCCAGGGAGCGGAGAATTGCTGCAAACTGTCAAATTGTAAGGGAATCTCCATTTTTGACATTCTTGTCCTTCTCCTTTCCCCAGGGTGCAGCAATTAGAGGAAGAAAATACCGAGCTTAGAACGACAGTGACTCGGCTGAAGTCACAAACAGAGAAGTTGGATGAGGTAAGCAGCAGGTCCAGGCATCGCTCAGACTTGGATCTTGAGGCAAATCCACAGAGAGGCTGCGTTGGCCATCGGAGGCCTTTAGTTTCTAATTTCTGAAATTCTAATAAAATTGCTCTAGCCAAAAAAAAAAAAAAAAGGCGTCAAACATGAGTAATAATTCATTTTTCCATATTTCTTATTTTCCAAATTTTCTATAGTGAGTATCTATTTCCTTGTATTACGGGGTAAAATAATAAAAAAAAGAAAGAGGTTAGCTTCTGTTTGGGGTCTTACCTTCTTTTTTTTAAATTTATTTATTTTACTTATTTATTTTTGGCCGCATTGGGTCTTCGTTGCCGCGCACGGGCTTTCTGTAGTTGCGGCGAGCAGGGGCTACTCTTCCTTGCGGTGTGCCAGCCTCTCGTTGCAGTGGCTTCTCTTGTTGTGCAGCACGGGCTCTAGGCGCACGGACTTCAGTAGTTGTGGCTCACAGGCTTAATTGCTCCGTGGCATGTGGGATCTTCCCGGACCAGGGCTCGAACCCGTGTCCCCTGCATTGGCAGGCGGATTCTTAACCACTGCACCACCAGGGAAGTCCAGGGCGTCTTACTTTCTTATTCAAGTCCATCTGGCATCACTGAACGGCTTCAGAGACCTGAGATTTTTCTAGCTGTGTCTCTAGACTCCTAGGGGATCTGGTCATTTCTTTAATCCGTGCCTCGGAAGGCTCTGTCCAAGGGGCTGGTCTGATGGTCCATTTGTCGAGGTGGCTGCCCTGGCCCCCAGCAAAGCCCCTGGGGCACCGCGGGCCCCCTGGGAACTCTCCCTGTGCCCCGGTCTCCCCGGCTCCAGGAGCGGCAGCGCATGTCCGACCGGCTGGAGGACACCAGCCTGCGGCTCAAGGATGAGATGGACCTGTACAAGCGCATGATGGACAAGCTGCGGCAGAACCGCCTTGAGTTCCAGAAGGAGCGGGAGGCGACGCAGGAGGTGGGTCCCGGGCCGGCAGGTGCCAGGGCTACCCCCCCCACCCCCCCACCACATGCCCCGCTCCCCTGCTCCCGCCAACCAGCCTCTTTCCCCCGCAGCTCATCGAGGACTTGCGCAAGGAGCTGGAGCACCTGCAGATGTACAAGCTGGAGTGCGAGCGGCCGGGCAGGGGCCGCGGCTCGTCCTCCGGCCTGGGCGAGTTCAATGCCAGGGCCCGAGAGGTGGAGCTGGAGCATGAGGTCAAGCGGCTCAAGCAGGTGGGCCCTGGGAGCCTCTGGCCCACGGGATCAGGTGTCCAGGTCCCCTCCGGGTGGGTCTCCTGTGAGGGGCCGAGGGCCGTAGCGCCCCCTTCCCCGACGTAACTGCCTGCTCCTCCCGACACCCTCGTCGTCAGGGCTGCTGGTCCCCGTCTCACGGCTCAGCCAAGGCAGATGGAAATCCCAGGGGCTCTGCTCAGCATCCGTGAAAAGAAGCAGACACCCGTCTTCTGTCCTGGGCACATGGGGTGGGGGGGAGACTCTACCCAGCCACCCAGTAGTGCCTCGCTGCGTTGGGTTCTCCCAGGAGCAGACCCCGCGCCCAGGATTCCATTTCAGATGGTTTCCGGAAGCACTCCCACGATTGGAGACCAGTTGGGGGTGGGGGAAGCGGGATCAGGAGGGGGCAGTGACCCAGAGAGGGCGTGATGCCACGGGAAGCCCGCACCCAGAGACTCTGAGTTGACCACCCCCCGACCCCCGGAAGCAGAAGTGCTGGAGGTTCAGCTCCCACAGCAATCCTAAACCCCAGCCCTTCTCAGCCACGAGGGGGCGCCCTAGGCCCCAAGTGTGAGCAGTTAGGAGCCTTTAGGCAAAAGCTAGAGTGCAGGGCTGGTCACCAGGGTCTGGGCAGGACAGTACCGGGCCTGCTGTACTCAGGAGCGAGGGTGCCCCTGGAAAGAACTCCCAAGAGCGGGATTCCTGAGCCTGGCTGCAGGAGGAGCCAAGGAGATGAGCTGACCTGCCAGCCCAGAGATCCAGAGCATTGCTTCTCCTCACCAAGGGCCAGTGTTGGAGAAGGAGCCACTGGGTGGGCGGTGTCCTCACACAGGGCCTCCGGGACCCCTCTTCTGGCTCACCCACCTCCAGGGAGGAAGGGGTGGCCTGGAGCCATGCCCCTGTCTAGAAACTTGGCTCCCTGAGCAGGGCTGTAACTCCTCCTCAGAACCCCAGGACCTCCCAGGACCCAGCCCTCCTCCCCCTCAAGCGTGGCAGATGCCCCGTCATCTGTGGGTGTCCTGAACTGGCCATGACACACGCCCAAGGGGAGGAGAGGGTGCTGGTGGCAGTCAGGGAGCAGTGGATGCGGAGAAGTGGGTTCCGGTGGGAGTTGGTATTGCCTTTGTCCCCCTCCCCAGGAGAATCATAAGCTGCGGGATCAGAATGACGACTTGAACGGGCAGATCTTGAGCCTCAGCCTCTACGAAGCGAAGAACCTCTTTGCCACCCAGACCAAAGCCCAGTCACTGGCTGCGGAAATAGACACAGCCTCTCGTGATGAGGTAATGTGCCCACCGGCTCTCGCCTTGGAGCCTGGCTCCTCACCTGTGAGTCCTGCCCCATCTCACCTGTCTCGATGACAAGCCTCAGGCTGCCCAGGGCCTGGCCCCTCGAAGTCCCCATCTGCAGTGACCCCGAGTGACAGGGCAGAGCGGTGAGGTGAGGAGGCTACAGGTGGAGTTAAATCTGCTCTGATTTCCTGTACGTGGTGGGAGGAGCATGGGTTTGGGAGCAGAACGGAGTCTGAGTCTTCGCTCTGCCAGGAACATGCCGAAATGGCCAGTTGATGTCATCAACTTATAATCCAGGGGAGGCTGGACGACCCCTCCCCCAAGTCAAGAGGGGAAGGACGCTGGCATTTCTTGGGCACCTGCTTGCAGTATGTCTTCGCTTAATCTTCTGAGAACTCGAAGGCTTTCTGAACACTTGCCTGTCACAGATGGGGAGATCAGGACACAAGATCACCCAACTTACGAAGGGAGAGGGACCCAGGTCTCTAGCTCCAAAGCCCACTCTTTCTGCCCCACTGGGGTGTGCTTATGAAAGATCAGGCCTCCGAAATACCCAGATTAGATTTCAACACGAATCATGAGTCACTGAACCCTTACCCTGTGCTTGGGACACACAGCTAAGAGCTGGCCTCTGGGCCTCAAGGAGCTCCCATGTGAGCCGGGCACCAGCCTCCAGCCTGCGGGCAGAGGCAGCATTTCAGTTACAGCCTAAAGGACACGGCAGGAGTTGACCTGGAGAAGAACAACGGCAGGGCCGGAGGGTGGTGAGGGGGACATTCCAGGCAGAGGAAACAGCTGGCAGTCTTAAGGACTTCGGATGTCACTCCTGATTATAAATGCCTCTGGCCAGTGTTCTCTACCTTTATCAGAAAATCACCCATACCTGGACTCCTCCATGGGCCAGTGATATGAGACTCCCTGGGGGTGTGGCCTGGGCATCTTCGTGTTTAACCCTCCCTGGGTGTGATGACTTAGACTCGTGCCCTGGCTCCGAGCTCTGAGGCTGGTCTTGGGGCACTGGCTGTGCCCGCACCCCAGCCCCGGCCCGGCCTCTGACCTCTCTTTCTCGTTCCCTTCAGCTCATGGAAGCCCTAAAGGAGCAGGAGGAGATCAACTTCCGGCTGAGGCAGTACATGGACAAGATTATCCTTGCCATCCTGGACCACAATCCCTCCATCCTCGAGATCAAACACTGAGACAAGAGGCCTGGCTGCAGAGTGGCCTCGGGACCCCTGGACCCCGGGATTAAGGGCCAGATCCTGCCTGAGGATGCGGCCCAGGCCGGGCTCCCACGCACACCGTTAATGTGTCTCTGGCCACGGTGGTGTAACGTGTACTGGTGTGTATGGGGGGAGGCCATACGCACAGCAAGGGGTGAGCGTGGGCCGTGGCTGCGGGCGCCATCTGGGCTGTTAGCTGTCCTTGCACTTTGTGGTCCCTTTGCGAGGGGCAGAGGGTCCCCGAGGTGGGCGGGGGCGAGGTCGGCGGTCAGGAGTTACTGTAATGATGAGAGCTAGAAGCTTGTGTTTCAGATACTGGATAAAATGATTCTACCTCTGGGGACCAGGATTAAAAAGTACTCTAGTGAGACAGGCTCTTCCACCTCATCCCTGTTTCCCCCTGGGAGTGGGAGCAAAATTACGATCTTTTCCAGGAGTTCAAATGCCTCACCAACCTCTTCGGCCACCTTTCAGGCCCAGGTGCTTGAGCTCGGAGAGGAAGAAGGAGTGTATGGGGGGAACGTGTAGGGGCCCCGCACGAGCCCCCCCGCCCCCAGCCGGCAGCCCGTGTGAGGCTTGTGCACAGAGTGTCCCAAGGACTCAGGTTTGTGGAGGAGCTGGAGGGGGCGACCTTCATCCTGAGAATTCTTGGCGTTTTGAGAGTTCCCCGCAAACTTCTCCATCCCTGCTCACCTACCTCTCCCTCTCTGTTTTGTTTTTTAAGACAGTGAAAAATAAGCAGCGTTCACCTGGGTGTACATGAAGGGTTAAAAGAAAGGGGAAGGAGGCTGGGGACAGTCTAAGGCACGTGTTGGCGTTGGGCAGCCAAAGACACGATTTTCGGGCGGGAGCACGCTCAGGTCCCTGCCAGCATCCTTTTCCGTGGATGCCTTTCAAGAGAGGACATGGACGGACCCTCTCGACAGCTCCCTCGGGCTAGAAGTGGGCCTTGCTTACCTGTCCCTGGTGATGGCCTTGGGTTTGGATGTTCAGAATCCAAGCTCTGGGCTTGGCTCAGTTGGGTGGTGAGGGCCCCGTGTTCCAGCCTTTAGAAACACACCTGAACTCGGGTCTCAGCCAGGGGAACAAACGCTGTGCTGGTGGGAGAGACAGTTGGGGAAGTTGCAGGGAAACCTTAGTCTTCCATCCTGGTGACACATGGTGGAAATTCACCCTCTGGATCTTTCATGTGATGTTTTGTTCTAGGTGGCTGGGAGTAGATACGGTACTTTCCTTTGAGTTTTCCAATGTGTCTCAGTTTTGTATGGCTTGTGAATTGTTTCCTTAATCCAAATACATATAAACAATGTATGGTCTTATTTTCCCCCCTGCAGTTTCTTGTTTCCTTCAGCACTTCTAGTGTGAACAGGAAAGCTTGGGCATCTTGGGGAGGGGTGTATGCAAAGGAGAGAGGGCAAGAGAGGGTGAAGAGGGGACCTAGGGACTCAAGTGTGTTCCCGCTCACAGAGCAGGGCTGTGGCCAGGACTGATCTTCATCCCATTCCAGTCAACGTTTGCTTTTGTTGGATTTCGTGATTTCTTTCTAAGCGTATGCATGGGATTTGTTTCCTGCAGCAAATCATGGGGCTGCATCAGTCTGATCCAGGACTTTGGGGCTGCCCACACCAGGAAGATGAGGGCAGGGGTCAGTCTCCTGGGAGTCTCTCAACCCCCTAAGGACACTGGTCTCCTTGGGCACCCCAGGGGTCTAAGCAGAAGCAGCGGTGGAAAGAAGGCACGAGGAGTGGGTCTCTTGAGAATTTGCTAGTAGGAAGGAATGGCATGAGTTAAAGGACAGGAAAGATGATGAATCACGAGGTGGCTTTGGTCTGGGTTTTATATGGGGAGGCATCCTGCAGAGAGGCCAGCCGGATCCGGATCCTGGTCTGTGGGGGACTCACCCCAGGGGTGAGCATTTTATGTGTAACCGTTTATGTGCTGTTTAGTCGCCCTGATGTGGAATTCCAGGGGAGGCCGCAGAGGCCTGAGTTAATAAAGTCACAATGTGGGAAGGAATCTCCGCCAAGAGGAAAGCGGTGGAAAAAGCTGTCAGCCTGCAGGGGGCGCCACGGGAGCGGACTCCCGCAGGAAGCGCTAGTCGGGAAGGCCCCTCGGGACCTGGTCTCTGGAATGGGCTGACTGTAAAATGAGACTGAGTTCCACTTAACACACGCCCCATGTTGAGTCCAACCTTTTCACTTCAGCCAGAATATCAGATTGGCTTTTTAAGAGCCTGTAGCTTTTTAGCCTGGGGGGGGCAGATGCTGGAGGGGTCCCAGCCCCACAGCCTCTGGGCAGGTTCCAGAGCTGGACTGACTGCTCCAGGTGGGGCAGAACGTGCTCTCTTCCTGTGTTTTCTCCTTCCTTTGTTTTCCGGTGGAGCGTTCTGCTTTTCTCTCTTCAGCGGTGGGGCTGCTAGATAGTATACAGGATGCCCAGTGAAATCTGAATTTCAGGTAAGCAAATGACTTTCAGTAGGTGTTCCCTGCAGTACTTGGGACACATTTTAAATGGAGAAGCTTTTAAAATTCTGATAACTGGGCCCAGTCCCCAGAGGTTCTGATTCCGTCGGTGTGGGGTGTGGCCCAGGCATCAGTGTTGTGTTTTTTTTTTTAAAGAATTCCCCAGGTGATTATAATTTAACTGGGTGCCCCATGTGGGTTTTGGTTTTGCTAAGCCTGGCAACTGTACTAAGTAGGGATTAGCAGTAACTTGTGTGAAGTTTAGAGGTGTTTGGGGGTGTGGGGAGGGGGTTCTGCAGCAGATTCACATTTTACATGACTCTGAGCTATTCTTGCATTCAATCAGAGCCCCAACAAAATTCGTTGAACCAGCAAGTGTTTAAAAAAAAAAAAATTAACTTTGAATTGCCAGAGTTAGGCAAGTTATCTTAAATGCATAGATTCTTCAAGAATTGTCAGAGGGAAATTATCCTTTATCTATAAACGTCTAATACACTTTATTTCTCACCTATTAAAAACACAAAGCTGGACAACCTCCCAAAGTACCTGGGCCTGAAACAGGGTTTCTCAGCTTGGGCTGTGCATTGGAATCACCTGGGGAGATTTTGTTAAATGCTGCTGCCTGGGCCCCCAGAGATTTGGATTTCATTGGTGTGGGTGTGGCCCAGGCACCCAGCTGTTTAAAGAGCTCCCCAGGTGATGGTAATGTGCAGCCAAAGAGGTTGCTGGCCAAAGGCGGAGAAAACCTCTGTTGGGCTTGTTAACCCAGGTGCTGGATAATAGCGGGTTCTCCTGCTGGGATGTTGGTGGCTTTTCCTGTAATGATGTCGGATGGTGAGACGTTCGCAGACCCCTCGCCCCTAGGATGGGAGGCCAGATGCCTTCAGGAGTGGGTGGATCCAGCTGTTCTCACTAGCCTAGGGGTTAGCGAACCCAAGTGGGCCGGTCTCTGTCTGTTGCTCGTGGAGCCGGTGGGTGGCACATGCTGGGATGTATCAGACACAGTCCAGAGTGGGAGTAGAATGGAGTGGGGGTGGGGAAGGGGCGGGGGGTGGGGGTGGCTGCCGAAAGCAGCCTCAGAAACAGCAGCCACCGACTTGCACAGCTGAGCCCGAGGGGATTCCCTCTTTGGGGGTTTTGCCTCTGATCTGTTTTCAGGCTGGGAGGTTAAAGGTCACCCCAGCACCTCCCCTGTTAGTAGCCATACCAGCATCCCCACCCAGCCCTGGAGGCTCCAGGCGCTAATCTGCTGGATTCCTGGCCGAGCCAGGTCCTGAGGGTCAGAACGGCTCTTTTGTTCCAGTGAGGGACTTAGTAACGGGCAAAGCCCTTCAGGGGCCCGTGGGGCCTGGGGGACCGGGAAGAAATTAAGCCCTCTTTTTGTGCTCCGTGGGTATGTGTGTTTAATGCATTAGCAAATTTAAACCTAAAAAGCGAACTTCAGATGCAATCGGAACAGGGGAAGCGTCGGGATGGTTATAGTGCTAAGGAAACGACTGTTCACCCGGCAGATCTACAGCGACTCTCTTTCAGGGCTGAGGTGGGTTTTAGATTAAGGAGAGGGGCCATTCGGGGCTGCAGCCCTGGCACCCGGCCCGGCCTTTCCTCCTTTGGGACTAGGCCAGCTCCTCTAATGCTATGCTTCAGGCTGGCAAGAGGCCTCAAGCTAGAGGGGCCACGCCCTCCTGGGTGACTTTGCGGAAGTCCCTCCCCCCCCACCCCCACCCCCGCTGACCTTAGGGGCCTCTGGGCCCTGCCATCCCGTTCTGAGTGCGTCCATGAACGGGCAGGGAGCAGGAGAGGCCGGAGCCGTGGGCCTGTTTACCTGCCCTCCTGCCACGCTCCACCTACCTACCTGGGAAATAGGCTGCCTTCTAGAAAGGTGTGTTTCTAGAAGCGTAGGCCCTGCGAAGCCTGATGCCACATGACATTGGTGCTCCGACCTCGTAGGCTTCTCTTTTCCTCGTGATTGTAACGGAGGGGTGTCTGCCCGGAGCCTGCAGCAGGGGGGTGGCCGGGAGAGGCACCCTGGCGCCGACCCTGCAGGATCTCAGTGCTGTCGTCTGGGGAGACGTGCCTTCTCCGGGCCCCTCTGCTTTGCTGTGCTGCACAGGCTGTGTTTTGTCTGCATGGTTTGGGGTCATCGTCCTTGTGCCTTCTGTCCCCTGTCACCACTGTACAGGAGTTTCCACTGCCCCCTTTTCTACATCCTCTGTTTACCCGAGCCCTGTAACGTGTACATAGCGTCCCCCTTTGCATCCACGTGCCTCCTCCCCGCGAGGCCCGCCCCCCGCACGCCCGTCCACAGGTCCCAGCTCCGCTTCCTCCGCTCGCTCAGCCGTGCAGACTTGCTGACCTGGGACAGGTGTTTCATTATGGTCTCACTCAGCCCGTCGTCCAGCCTGCCGCTGTTTAGGCGCCTTGCACACTAGAAAAGGCTCACTCTGTGCAAAGCAGCTTCTCCCACAACCCCCTCCCTGAGTCGGTGTCAGTACCTGTAGCTGGCAGAACGCACCTTCTTAAGCTGGGGCGTCGGCCCGGCCGCGATGTCGTGGGTCTGCGGCCGCTCTGTGGGCCCCTCGGAGGATGCACCCCCGGCCCACGGGAGAAGCTCCAGCCGTGCAGCTCCCGGTGCTTGGCACTGGACCTGGGTTCAGGGCCATCGCCATCTGGTGTCTCAACAGCTTCGGACCCCAAGCAGGCAGAAGGAAGAGGCTTCTGGCTGCATCCCCTGCCTGCCACTAACAACTGCCCAGCTCTTCCTCATCCGCCGAAGGTGCTCAGACCCGGGTGCCATTCAATCCCCGGTGAGGTCAGGACCACCGTCGGACCATGCGTCGCTGAGGACTGGCTTGCAGCCCGCTGGCTTCCTCGTCCCGGCTCGTCCCGCTTTCTTGGCTGGGGTCTCCGGGGCCCGGGTGGGATGAGCTGCATGTGAGGGCTCGTCCGAGGGTCTGTCAGGTGGCTCTGACGCTTCGTGGGATTTCACCTGAGTCTTTTGCCCCAGGAGCCTCCGTCTGGAAGCAGGTTTAGCTTTGGGGCTGGAGTGAGACCTCCACCTCCAGGCCCCAGGGTGGGGAGAGGGTGGCGAGGCTCCAAGGCTGCGTCCCGGGGTCCCGAGCCGTCTGCCAAGAAGGAGCGGGCTCTCAGAGGCAGGCTCCCTCGGGAACGCTCACGCACAGACCCAGGTGTAAATAAACACTTTGCTCTTCTTGCCTGACTTGACGGTGTCTCTGTGGTAGGGGAGGGAGGGCGGAAGAGGTGAGGCCTGGTCCCAGAACTCCTGGGGTCGGTCTCCCGTAGGAAGAGCGGGCCTCATCCAGTGTACCAGGGTGGCTGGTGCCCCTCCGGGGGCAGGGGCTCACCCTGCAGACCCTCTTTTGAGCCTGTCCTAGGGACAGCACCTAGGAGAGGAGATGGGCATCCCAGAAGCCCTGATAACGGCACCCTCGGGGCTGTGATGTTTGAAAACTCTGTCCTCGCTGCAGCCACGTTCCCTTTCCCAGCAAGGGCCTCCCAGGGCTCTCAACTTGTTCTGGTCACTAACGGGGTCCCCGTGCCATCTTCTGCCGTGTCCACTCCCATGACTCCCCTGGGTCACAGGCCCAGGTCCTCCACTTGAACCTGGTTGCACACCAAGCTGCCAGCGTGGGTACCACCAAGCACTGGAGGTGCCCCAGGTTGGTGGCCCAGACCCCCAGGGTCCTGCCCTCTCCTGTCTGCCCCTAGTGGTGGTTATGGAATTCCAGGTGTCAACAGAGTTCACAGGCCCATCCTCTCTGGAGGTGAGTCTGCCTTCCTGTTAGCCCAGGCCTTCAGGACAGGGAGGACCAGGCCCTCTTACCTCCCCACACGGGCCCTGGTGCTATAGGTCTGCCCAAGTGGGCAGACAGTGCCCCATTCATTGGATTCACATGGCCTCCTGGGCTCACAGCAAAGTCCTCTTCCAACACTGGGCGTTTTGTGATCTGGACCTTTACTCTCTCCATCCTCCTAACATGCCTTTCCCTTCCCAAGTAGGGTTGCCAGATTCTGCAAGTCAAGATACAGGATACCCAGTTAAATTCGAATTTCAGATACATAATTTTTCAGTGTAAGTATGTCCCAAGCAGTACTAAAGTTATTCATTGTATTTCTGAAATTCAGATTTAACTGGGTGTCCTGTATTTTATCTGACAACCCTATTCCCCACTCCTTCTAGGACCCCTCTGCTGCCAGCCAGGTGTCTCCAATTCCTGAGCACTGGCCCTGCACCCCAGTTTCAAAAATGGCTTCCTTCTTAGTTTGCCACTACTTTTTTTTGAGACTGGTTCTGCCTTCCCTACCCCAGCCATCCAGAAGCAACTGCTGGCCTTTCCAGAAGCTGTAGCCCCCTTGCACCCTGCCTTGGGGTGTGTGTGTTGAGATCTGAAGTCCTGAAAAGTTGAACTCGTTGTTGAGGAAGCGGGGGAGAGTGCAATGGGGTCTCGGGAACCAGGGTGGGGACGGGGTGTCACTGAGAAAACCCCAGTACTAAACTTCCAATCTGTTGTTTCACAATAATTAGGCCATTTCTGAGCACCAACTCTGTGTTCATGGAAAAAGTCCTGCACTTGAAATCAGACCCCCATTCTATGACTTCCTTCTGTGTGACTAGGCAAGTTTTTCTGAGTTTCGGTTGCCTCGTCCGTAAAGCAAGGGAAGTAACAGTTCCTACCCACGGAGTCAAGCCACCAGATGGGGATCCAGTAAGTGCTTGCAGAATCAGAATCTGGATTTCGGGAGGCAAAACTCATCTTCCCCCAAAGGCTCCTTATCGAAACGTCTCCTCTATTAAATTAGTTTTCTAGGGCAGCTATAAAAATGTACCACAGGGGACTTCCCTGGCAGTCCAGTGGTTAAGACTCTGAGCTCCCAATGCAGGGGCACGGGTTCAATCCCTGGTCAGGGAAGATTCCCACATGCCGTGTGGCATGGCCAAAAAAAAAAAAAAAAAGGTACCACAAATCGGGGGAGGGGGTGGGATGGTGCTTAAAACAACAGAAATTGATTCACAGTTCTGGAGGCCAGAAGTCTGAGATCAAAGTGTCAGCAAGGTTAGTGCCTTCTGCAATCTCTGAAGGAGGATCTGCTCCATGCCTCTCCTGGCTGACGGTTGACAGCAATCCTTGGTGCTCCTTGGCTTGTGGCTGCATCGCTCTGCCTTTGCTGTCGCATGGCCATCCTCCGTCAGTATCTCTGTGACCAAAATTTGCTCTTCTTATAAGGACACCAGACGTTGGATTAGAGCCACCCTACTTTAGTATGACGTCAACGTGATCACAACTGCCATCACCCTATTCCCAAATAAGGCTACGTTCACAAGTACAGGGCTTAGGACTTTAACATACCGTTTGGAGGGGACACGATTCAACTCAGTTTACTATTCTGGAGAGAGGTGAGAGCAAGCCCTGCAGTGTGTGCAGGCTGGGGCCCCTGCACAGTCTTGGAGACCGTTTTCTCACCCTCTTTATTACTGACGATGTCCCTATGCCGCTTAGAGGTCACGGTTCCTGCAAAATTTCCATTGTCGGATCCCACCAACTCACCATGCCCTCAAATTTAGGCCCTTTTAGAGTCATCTGGGCCCAAGACAAAGTCTCCTGAAGGGTCAAAAATGTCTGGATACAAAATCACTCAACCAACAGACTTAATCTACCGGGCACCAGGGGGGGATGGGAGCTGGGGGCAAGGGGACTGAGGCCAGTGGGCATCAGGGATAGCGTCCCCGAGGAAGGGCTGTTTCAGCAGAGCCCTGAAGAATTGTAGGATCTGGGAATCACACGTGGGGGAGGTCTGTAGAAAGCACGGCTGTTTCAGGGTACGGTGGCCGGGAGGTGAGTGGAGAGAGGTGGGGCTGGAGAGATGGGACAGCTGAGGCCCTGCAGAGCCTGGTGGGCCAAGGGTGGATCTCATCATCCATTAAGCAAACGTTTCATCAGCACCTGATAGACGCTCAGTGTAGGGTGAGGTGCTGGGTTTGTGACAGCAAAACAAACCCGCTCCCCAACCTCAGGGCATAGCAGCTTCTAGAAAGGGAGGTTCTCAAACTTGGCTGCATATTTGAATCACCTGGAGGAATTTTAAACCACGTGGATGTAGGGCCCCAGCACAGTGATTTGGATTCAGATGGGGCTAGACGCTGGGGTTTTTTCCAAACGCTCCCTGCCCCCACCCGAGTGATGCCAGTGTGTGGCCAGGGCTGAGAGTCATGGGTGCATAATCACTGCTGAAATTGTTTTAGGAGTCGGGAGATTTCAACTAGGCCTGAAGGAGGAGCTGGAGATGGCCAGGTGAGAGAGGTTGGGAAAAACAGAGAAAGAACAGGTGCAAAGGCCTTAGGAGAACTAGCGGGGCAGAGGGCAGAGGGCAGGGGGCAGGGCCGTGGCACCCACTGAAGGATCTTAAGCCAGCGGCGGCCTGGTCCGAGCTGAGTTTCAGAGAGCGGCAGCAGGACCAGGTAGGCTGCCGAGAGAGGAACCGAGACGAAGGCAGCGTGGACTCAGGTAAGACCTGGTTGGTTTTGGTTTTTGCTGCGTGAGGCGGAGAGTTGGAATCACCAGCTTTGGGTGTTCACTTGGGCAAGGGAGCCAGGCGTCTCATGGCCTTGCCGGGCAGGTCCACCCAGCCAACCCATCTCCGGAAAATGACTAACCTACGCCCAGGGGTGGAAAAAGCTATTCCCGTGGCCTCTCGCTTGCAGGCCCAGGATCCTCAGGGGGAGGAGGTGCAGCCCTGCTAACCGTGGGGTCCAGAGATCCGTGGTCAGCAGGGGGCCCTTGGTGAGGGGTGAGTCGGGTTCGGTCAGTCCATTTGGCTGCTCTCTGACCTTTGAGCCGCGGAGAAGTGGGATTTGGCAACACTCCTCCCCCTACAGCCCCTCTCCCCTCCCTAATCCCTGTGCCGAATGCGGTGTTTGGCTCACAAGATGCAACAACTAGGTGGTTCGTGTAGCTGGCGTGTCTTTAGGGCTCACTGTGCGCCCTGCAGTGTTCTGAATGCTTGGCGTGGGGCCCGTGGGCTCTTTAGGAGCAAGAGCCCACAGGTGGAACTTGTGCGGCCTGTTTGCACTGATGGGGGCAGGAGCAGAGGCCCAGGAAGGATGGTGGTTCCACCACGGGTCAGCCTGGTTGGCCAGGCTGCAGCTTAATGTGGGCTGAGGGGTCAGTGGTGCCCCAAGCCCGCTGGGGCAAGGTTGTGGGCTCTAGGGCCCAGGAAGCCCGGAGCCAGCTTCAAGCCAGTCCTTCTGGAACTCACCAGGTGGCTGAGTTGGGGCTGCAGGAAGTTCCCCTCATTCTCCTGCCATCCCTGGTTTGGCCCTGACTTTCTCTCCAAGCTCTGACTTTGCTATTGGGTTCTGATTTGGGCTCCATGAACTGATGTGGCCTCTGGGTTTAACAAAAAAGAAAAAAAAATGGCTGGCGCTCCTGAAAGGCCCAAACCCAGAGGGCAAAGGCGCTGAAGTTTGGGCCCACTTTCCAGATTCCGTTTGGTGTCACTAAGCCCAGGGGAGCCTGTGAGACCCTCATCCCCTGCGTTCTAGCCCAGCTGGCCCCCTCTGTCTCCACGTGGCCTTCTCAGTTATCCAGTCCAGCAGGCGACCCCCAGACCAAAAGCTGGACTCTTCGGGTCTCTGGCAGCGTCAGGCCAGACCCTCAGTGCTTCGGCCTGCAATCGTGTTGGTGCTGGGGGGTGGGGGAGGGGATGCTGTAAACGTCAACTCCGGAGGCTGTCAAGGCAGGAAGGAGACTAGGAGAGGGTGTAGTCCAAGCTGTCCCACTAGAGAGCCCTCAGATGTTTCCATTTTGTGAGGTGAAGGTGGGCACAAAGAAGCCCCACCTCACATCTCTCTGCATACCTCTGTCTACATTTTGAGGTAGCTGGTCACACAGCAATAGGTGCATGAGATAGCAAGTCTTCAGCGGTTTCGGCCCTACCAGGCTTGTTTTCAGGAGATCCATCTTTCCCAAAAGAAATCCACCCAAACAGGACCCATCTTGGGGAATGACTTGGTCCATCAGTGCTCTGACCTCAACCAAGTAGATCTCTTACTGTCCGGGAGCCCGCATGGAGACACTCCTGACTGTCCGTCACAGCAGGATCGTGTTCAGGGAAAGGAAGGGTCCCAAGGGCTGTAGCTGCTTAGCGCTGGTGCTCAATAAGGCTCCTGCCTTGTTTGGGGCCTTCTGAGGAGGCCTGATTTATACCCCGATAAAAATTAAAAAAAAAAAAAAAGAAAAAGATTTACAATGTTGTGTTCGTTTCAGGTGTACAGCGAAGTGAATCTGTTATACATATACCTATATCTTTTTTTAGCTTCTTTTCCCATATAGGCCATTACAGAGTATTGAGTAGAGTTCCCTGTGCTATACAGTAGGTCCTTACTAGTTATCTATAGATATTTTATATATAGGGGTATGTATGTGTCAATCCCAATCATCCAATTTATCCCTCCCCCACTTATTTATAGCCTGTGATCCACCTGTGAGCCTGCCCCGACCCTTTAAATTACAGCCACCTGTAAGTATTTTGTTATGAGGGAAGGCTCTACCAACGGGTGGAGGAGTTGGGAAAAGGTAACCGACTAAACACTGAGAAGGGGAAGAAAGAGAGAAAAAAATCAAACCGCGTTAACCCCAAGTATGAAAAGCAGCCTTAATTTAAATGTCTACACACGTGGCCATACACTCTCCAAAAAGGTTTCAACCTGTGTTGACTTTTTTCTCCTAACAGCAGCCTTAATTTAGAGCCTTCGTGCTGGCAAAGGGGCTGTGAAACTTGACGAAAGGGAAAGTTTCAGGTTGCTACCGCACGCACCTATGGAAAAAGGGTTGAGAGGTATTTCACACCCCTGCTCACTTCAGCAGTGAATAGTGAAGAAGGTGGTTCAATTTTTAATTAATGCAGGGCTGTGGCTGATAGCGAACAAACTCCCATTTTGTGGATGAGGAAATTGAGATTAAATAACCTCTGAGGGGCCGCTGGGCATGGCCCCTGCCTCATTCATCCAGCATCACAAAAGTTTCGATTACTCCATGCAAATAACCACCAGCCCACAAACCTAGAAACAGAAAGTGTGTTAGTTGTATGTAACCTCCTATATCTAGGAACTATTATTGCTAAGTAACAAACTACCCTCAAAACCCTACCACGAGAACAATTGATTATTTTCCCCATTTTGTGGGTAGGCTGGCAGCTCCTCTGCAGGGTGTGCCTGCGTTTGCTCATATAGCTTTCCTCAGCTGAAGGGTCAGCGGGGCTGGGAGGTCTGAGGTGGCCAGGCTGACGTGTCTGGTAGGTGGTGCTGGCTTCTGGCTGCAAGATGCCTCACGGCCTCTCATCCTCCAATAGCTGGACTGCCTTTCTTACACAGTGGTCTTAGGACAGGCTTCTGAGATAGCAAAGGCAGAAGCTACAAGGTCTCTTGAGACCTAAGCTTTAGAACTTAACCATCACTTGGCCCACATTCTATTGGTCAAGGAAAGCCAGACGGGCAGCCCATACCCAAAGATGGGGAATAGACTCTACCTTTGGGTGGGAAAAGCAGCAAAGAATTTGTGACTGCTTTTAATCTACTATATCTCTCTGTTTAAAGTTACCACCCTCCATCCTACCTGCAGAACTTCCCATCCTTCTTCTCTGCTTTATTTTTCTCCCTAGTACTTATCACCATCTGATATACTATATGTTTTGCTTATTTAAGAATAGAAGCTCCATGAGGGTAGGAATCTGTGACGCTTAGTTTACTGCTATAGCCCCAGCACTGAGAAAAGATTCTAGCACCTAGTAGGTGCTCACTGAGGATTTGTTGAATGACTGGATGATCTTATCACTGTACTGCATGGAAGTAGGTATGGCCTGATTGTCAGCTAGGAGCTTCTGGAACCAGCTCTCACCTTTTGGTCAAGTTTCAAAGCATCTTTCTCAAGGCAAAAGCTCTATATTAAAAATGGTACATGTGAGTTTAGGAAACAGAAGTTAGACCATGCTCTTATGGCTGCTCACTGCTGGAAGAAGGACAAAATCAGGCTCCTGGGCCAGACCCACAGGGACCCCCACCAAGAAGCAGCCCCAGCGCAGGCCAGGGTTGGCTGTGACTCACAGCACGGGAGTCAGAGTAGAGGATTCAAGAATTACCTCTTGGGCTTCCCTGGTGGTGCAGTGGTTGAGAATCTGCCTGCCAATGCAGGGAACATGGGTTCGAGCCCTGGTCTAGGAAGATCCCACATGCCATGGAGCAACTAGGCCCATGAGCCACAATTACCGAGCCTGCGCGTCTGGAGCCTGTGCTCCGCAAGAAGAGAGGCCGCGATGATGAGAGGCCCGCGCACCGCGATGAAGAGTGGCCCCTACTTGCCGCAACTAGAGAAAGCCCTCGCACAGAAACGAAGACCCAACACAGCCATAAATAAATAAATAAACCCAAAGTTTAAAAAAAAAATTACCTCTTTTTTTTTTTAAGTGTTTTTTAAAGGTATTAAAAAAAAATAAACTTTATTTTTTAGAGCAGTTTTAGGTCCATAGCAAAACTGAGTGGAAAGCATGGTTACCATATTATCCCTCCCACCCACAACGCACAGCTTCTCCTGCTACCAACATCCTGTACCAGAGTTGTATGCCTGTTACAATCCATGAAATGATCCACTTTTAAAGATGTGGGACGTGCTCATCTTACAATGGTGAGAAAAATGAGGACACCATGAAATATACGAATGTGAAAATATGAGTCTGACTCTCCTAACTGTATTTTATATATATATATATATATATATATATATATATATATATATACACTCCATTTCATCAAATGCATCGATTTAAAAAACTTACATGCCACTAAAAAAAATTGCCAATTGTAGAACTCCAACTATAACCAGTTGTCATATTGATTTCTAATTTGTTAAAATGTGAAAAAAAAAAACCAACCCATGTATCTCGGAAAAAATGAATTAGTGTGTTTTATACATACAAGAATGCAGGCACAATTGTGCTTCTCTCTGGTGGTAAGACTACGGGTCCTTTGAATTCTCCTTTTTATGCTTTTAAAAACTCCTGTCTCCAACAAATGGTGCTGGGAAAGCTGCATATCCACATGCAAAATAATGAAGTTGGATGCTTACTTTACACCACAGGCAAAAATTAAGTCAAAATGGACTAAAGACCTAAACATAAGACCTGAGTTGATATAACTCTTAGAAGAAAAAATAGGAGGAAGGCTTCAGGACATTCGATTTAGCAATGATTGATTGCTTGAAGAGGACACCAAAAAAAAAAAGGCAACGAAGGCAAAAATAGACAAATGGAACTACATCAAACGGAAAACTTCTGCACAATAAAGGAAACAATCAACAGAGTGAAAAATCCAACTAAGGAATGGGAGAAAATATTTGCAAACTATATATGCGATAAGAGGTTAACATCCAGGATACATAAAGAACTCCTAAAACTAAAAAAACCCAAGCAAACAAAAACCCAATAACCTGATTTAAAAATTAGTAAAGAACTTAAATAGACATTTCTTCAAAGAAAAATAAATGGCCAACAAGCATATGAAAATATGCTCAACATCACTAATCAGGGAAATACAAATCCAAGCACAATGAAATTACACAACCTCACACCTATTAGGATGGCCACTATAAAAACAAAACAAGTATTGGCACTGATGTGGAGAAATCTGAACCCTTGTGCACAGACGGTGGGATTGTAAAATGGTGTAGTCACTATGGAAAACAGTTGGGAGGTACCTCAAAAAATTAAAAATGGAATTACCATATGATCCAGTGTTCCCACTTCTGTGTATATATCCAAAAGAACTGAATACAGGATCACGAGATATTTGCAACCCCATATTCATTGCAACATGATTCACAATAGCCAAGAGGTGGAAGTAAACTAAATGTCCAATGACAGAAGAATGGATAAAGAAACAACCAATGGAATATTGAGCCTTAAGAAAGGAAATCATGTCATATGTAGATGAACACGGATGAACCTTGACCTTATGCTCACTGAAATAAGCCAGTCACAAAAAGAAAGACACTTATATGAGGTACCCTGAGTAGTCAAATTCTTACAAACAGCAGAACGGTGGTAGCCAGGGGCTGGGGGAGGAGGGAAAGGGGAGTTGCTGCTCCGTGGGTACAGAGTTTCCCTTTTGCAAGATGAAAAAGTTGCAGAGATTGTTACACAGCCATGGGCCTGTAGTTAACACTATTGTACATTTCAAAATGGTTGACAGTGATTTTTATAGCTTTCCTGACTTTCCCCAAATCTCCACCAACACAAGGATGATTTGGGCAGTGGAGGTGGCAGGGTCGGCAATGGAGGGATTGGTCTCGTTTGTGTCCCCACCCCCGACGCCTGTGTTAAGGAGGGCTGGGGCCTGAGGGAGGCTGGCAGTTGGCCGCGCCCTGCCCTGGGACGGTGGGGGGGGGGGCCTCCCCTTCCCCACCCATCCCCACTCACCCCCACTCACCTCTCGTGGAACAGACGCTATGGCCACAGGCCAAACAAGGACAGAGGGACCTAGTTTCGTTTCCTTAAAAAAAATTTTTTTTTTAATTTATTTTGGCCGCCTCTCGCGGCCATGCGGGATCTTATGTCCCCGACCAGGGATCAAACCCGTGCCTAACTGCAGTGGAAGTGCGGAGTCCTGACCTCTGGACGGCCAGGGAATTCCCTTCCTTTCTTTTCAATTTAAAGAAAATACAAAACCTACAGTATCGTAATAAACACTCGTATCCCCAACCTGTCAGCTTTTTGCCTCTTTCACAGAATAGAAACAAAACATTACCAGTAAACTCCCCTTTGGTCCCTATCTCCAGTCTCCCCCTTTCTATTTTTCTAATGTTTTTACTTTTATCTACTTTGTGTGTCTTTCCCTTTGCTTTAGTAAATGGCACGTATTGTTCTACATCTTAAAATCACACGTGCTTTTGTGCTCCTTCTATGCTGATAATCATTCCTTTGAATCTAGATCATTCCTTCTAAGAGTGTTCTACTGTTCCGTGGTATGGCCAGACTAAGAGACTCCTCCATTCAGGTCGCCTCCAGCTGGTCACTCTAGCACTGTCCCCAGAACATCCCTGGGGGCATCTCTTGTGCGCCCACATCTGACCCTCCTGGGCAAGGCCACAAACAGATGTTTACTTGGAGTCTCCAGGCCCGAGGCCCGTGCCAGAGGCTGAAGGGCAAGAGGGTAGTGAGAGCACCGAGGAAGGTTTTTCTTACACAGACGGCCGCCCCTGAGGGATCAGCCAGGCGCGCCCACTTCCCTTCGCCCCTGCAGCTTGGCGCCCATCCCTCCCGGCTCCCTGCATCTTTCTCCGAGGGCCAGTCCCGTTCCTGCCTGTACCGCCCTTCTTGCCCCCTCGGTTCCCCGTGGACTCGGCCCGAGCTCCAGCGCGCTGCCCCAGTATCCTGCCGACCGGATGGAAATGACCCAGCCAAGGTCACACGGCGGCGCTCCGAGCCGGCGGAGACGCCCTCGGGGACGCTCTGCCCTGGCTCGCTCGCCGCCGCCGTCTCCGCTTCAGCTCCGTCACAGGCGTCGGTCGTGGTTTCTCCCAGCCTGGGTTCTCCGCCCGCCGCCGCTCCTTTCGAATGCCCCTCGGGCCTCTCCGCAGGCGCCGTGCCCCTGGGAGCGCTAGAGGCGGGGCGGGGCCGGCGGGCGCCGCGAGTTCGGATCCCGCCGCGGGCAGGATGCGGGCGCCTGGCCTTCACGCAGAGAGGGCCCCAGCGACTCCGAGCGCTAGGTCCCGGACGGCGGGTCTGGAGGGCAGGGCGGCTGGGCCGGGGGCGGGGCCGGAGGTGAGGCGCCGCCCCTCCCGCGCCTGCGCCGCCTCCCCTCCACTGAGAGCTTCCACCGCTCCCTCGGCTGTCAGGCGCGGTGGCCAAGTGGTAAGGCGTCGGTCTCGTAAACCGAAGATCGCGGGTTCGAACCCCGTCCGTGCCTGGTTCTTGAGGTTGGGGTCGATAGTGGGGGCTTCAGTGTTCCCATGTGTATCGCCTCTTTCCACTGCGATGTGGCATTTTTTTACTTTTCATATTGTGTTCAGGCGTCTTCCAGTCCCACCCTTCCCCGTCCACCCGCATTCCTCGGCTCCGCGGTCACCAACGCAGGCCGAGCCAGGGCACCAGGGTTCGTGGGCACCAGCTATGTCGCGCTTCGCTAGCCGCCCTGCGTCTCCTCTCCCCGAACCTCCATTCACCCAGCCGCACTGGGCAGGGCGGGGCTGGCCTGGGATCCTTGTGTTACCTGTGGTGACACTAAGGCCCGCGCTAGGCATTGGTGTTGCCAGCGGCGGGTAGGGTGGAGGTAGAGGTCCGGTCTCACTGGTTTTGCGCGTCTCGAGGGTGGGAGAAATTTCCAGAACGGGCATTTGAGTTTCTGGAGCAGTGTTTTCTGGTTTCTGGGTTTTGCTTGAAAGGTGAGTTCTCCACGTGGTGCTCGCTGTCTGCCTTCTTGTCTAGGAAGCCAACCATATCGTTCAGCTGGAGGGTGCCTTTTCCTTTCCCAGCCCTTGTGAACTGACCCTTTAAGTCTGGCGCCTGCCTGTGTGATCCTTTGAATCTGGCCCCTAGCCAGTTATGGTACTCCCCAAGTCATTTTTAGGATAAATAGACCAATTTAATATGACATGATGTTTAGTGCCTCTCATTCCTGATATGCTCTGGTCTATCTGTCCCCTTCTTCAATTGTGACACTCAGGACTGAAGTGACACGTACTACTCCAGGTGTAGTCTTATTAATGTTTCTTCACCTCCCTCATTCTATATCTCATACTCCTGTTAACGTGACCCAAAAACACACCTTTCCATAGGTCCCGCTGCACAGTTGACCACGTGGAGCTTCAGGTGGATTGAATGTCAGCAGAGTCTCTTTGGGGCAGGATCATAGAAGACAGGATATGGGGCTCAGGAAGCAGGGAAATATATTGATCTTTTTCGCTAAGATTCCAATAAATGGAAGAGATACACTTAGGTTTTGAAGGGAATGCTGAGCTAGGTTATCAGTGTCATCATGGAATTGTTCCTAAATGCAAATCGATTTTCCAGACATTCAGATTCCAGACATTCAGGGATAGGAAGGGGAAAGGTCCTGAAATACTGGATATGGCCTTGAATCCTGTCCCTTAGTTTGGATTCCTGATGAGAAGGAACTTGGAGGCTGGACACTGGGTTTCCTGCAGCTGCTGGAGCAGAGAATTCCACCCCACCAGAGGGGGGTGGATGAGCCAAGCCAAAATCAATAAAAGAGGGTCAAGGTACAGAAGAGGTCAACATACAGATGTTGGGGGAAACATGGTCCCCCAGAGGCAGGGGTCAAGTATGGATCCCAAGTCAAGGTTGATGAGAGGAGATGGAAGTGCAGGTGGGTCAGATACAAGCACCAGGGTGAGCATGGGAGCCGAGAGGCCTAGCAGTTACCTTGTAGGCCCACAGGTATCTATACTCACCTCCGTGAGACTGGAGGTAGGTCATTGGCTTGAAGGGGGAGGGCAGAAGGAGAAGGGGACACCTGTGTTGAGTTTATTGCATGACCCTTGTTAAATCACATACCCCGGACTTCAACTTCCTTAGTTGCAAAATTCGAGAGTTGAAAGAGTTGTTTCCTAAATGCCTTGTGGCTTGAAATTCAAAGCTTCTGCCTCAGAGCTTGGCCCTTGGAGAAGTCGGGGTTGGGGGGGGGGGTGCTGCCTCGAGCTAGCGCCACGCCCAGTCTCTCTTGGGGCTGCCAAAGTAGTGAATCATAGTATCCCCTTTCACAGTGGGACTTGGTCATGGCACCCTGGCGGT
This sequence comes from Balaenoptera borealis, assembly GCF_965194805.1. Classification (NCBI taxonomy): domain Eukaryota; kingdom Metazoa; phylum Chordata; class Mammalia; order Artiodactyla; family Balaenopteridae; genus Balaenoptera; species Balaenoptera borealis. Next base: position 43,874,632 of record NC_138879.1, on the reverse strand, counting down.
GAGACTATATGGCCCTGGTTCCCCCATCCAGAGTTACAGCCAGTCCTCCCTGACGGGCAGGACCAGAGCTACGAAGCCCCTCCCCCCCATCAGTTTCCCCTTGCTCGGACCTCCCCACAGTGGCTCCCCCCAGAGTCTAGGACAAACACAGGGCCTCTGGGACCGCAGTTGGAGAGCCACGTATGCAGGCACAGTCATTTGTGGGCAGCTAAAAACCTCCAGGATATTTTTAAAAATACAAACTACTTTAGATCAGGCCGCTTCTTTCCTGCGAGCAAATATTATGTGACTTAAAAGCAGAATTTGGCAACTGTATATATTTTGCCTTGTGCCGTCAGTTTTAGTCCAATATTCCAGCCTGGAGATATCTATTTTTAAATCTTTTATTGTACAATAAAACACAATTTCAGAAACCACACAAATCAAGTGAATGTCTTAATGAGTTATAAGTAGAACACCACCCAGGTCAGAGAACTTTGCCAGACACCCAGAAACCTCTTTCATGTGCCCCCCTCGCAATCACAACCCCCTACAGCCAGAGGCAACCGTACTCTTTACTTTTATAGTAATCACTTCCTTGCATTTTTACTTATCACCTTGTACATCTTTATACCCTATAGTTTAACTTTGCCCATTTTAAAAACTGATCTGTCTTTTAAGCTTTTTTTTTTTTTTTTTTCCAGTCACTAGGATCCTCTTCCTTCCCTTTTATTTCCTTGCAGTCTGTCTGTTGAGGAACCTGGCCCATTTGACCTGGAGAGTTTCCCGTAGTCTAGACTTTGCCGACTGCAGACTCTTAGTGCAGTTCCATTTCTTCTGTCCTCGGTATTCCCTGCAAATTAGCAGCTAGATCCAGACACTGGATCAGAGTCAGATTCCATCCCTTTGGCGAGACTCAGGTATCACCTTCTCTGAGAAACCTCTGATTCCCCCAGGTAATGAGTCACAGCTTATTGTCTGGGACCCCTCTGTGTGTTTCGCACCATAGGTGGGAGGCCCCTCAGGACTGGGACAGTGCCTTGCTTGTGTGTGTGTTTCCAGCATCTGGTACAGAGACAGAGCCCTCTTACAAGAGAGGACCCTGCTTAAAGGGTTGCGGAGGTCTTCCCAGAGGAGGTGACGTCATACCTGGGCTCTGGAGGATGAACAGGAATTTGCCAGAGCACCACAAACTATCTTGGCTACTTCTGCCCTCATTCAATCATCGTTGACGCTCAAATATCATGATCTAGGTTGCAACTAAGCAGGCAGGGGTGCTTTTCTCCTCCCTAAACCCCACCCCACCCCCAGCTGCCAACCCCTCTGACCTTGCACATAAAATGAAATTTCAGATTAAGAAACAAATTCTGTCGATGCTTTTATAAGCAAACACTAAAGGTCCAACCCTATACTTTGGGACAAAAGTTGCCAGTTTGGAATCATGGTCTGAAAGGAATGAAAGCAACCACCCAACCCTCTCATTGTACAGCCACAGAGACAGGCAAAGAGAAGGGAAGTGATTTGTTCAAGATCATCCAGAAAGCACTACCTTTATGACATAGGTTAAGCTCTTCTGCAGGATGAGCACAAATCTGCTTGGAAAAGTCATCTTTGATTATAACCTGACATGTACCCAGGAGATGGCCCATCTCTTTGCCAGCCTATGGGGCAAGCAGGTACTTCTCTTGTCTAATATTCACCCCTGATCAATAGAAAAAGCACATAGTGAACAAAATCACTAGGCTTCACCCCAGTACTCAGGCTGTGGAGACAAGGAAGGGACACAGAAACTCCCTATCACCAGTTGGATTCCCCAGGAGACAGACTCCTAGATCTTCTGAACCAAGGGCTCTCCCATCTTCCAGGCACTTACCCTGCCCAGAGAAAGCCTTTCTGAGAACCCCGAGTGAGAGGGCTGGCACTCTGAGCCAGCAGGACTCCTTTGTGTCCTTACTATCCAGGATTTTCCCATCGCCCTCTCAGCCTCACTCCCTGGGTCACATTCAGAGTGACCACCTGCCTTCTCCCCACCCCCCATCAGGCAGGAAAACTGAATCCAGCTCGAAGCGCTGCCTTGGCCTTGCGGAAATACCATTACACCTGGAAAGAATCGACTCCTTTCTGGGGACTTTACCCTCCTGCTGCTTCTTGCAGGCAAAGGTTGTGTCCTGTCTTCTCAAGAGAGGAGAAGCTGGGAGAAATCACAGAGAAAATCCCATCCCAGTTTTGCCAATGACAAACGGAGGCCCCAGGCAGAGAACTTATCAGAGTTTGCACAGGAGTGAGGAGGTGAAATGGGCTCGGATGTTGACAGAGTCGGTGATCCCAGTAGTGGCTTTTCTGCTGTAAAGATTTCATGGCAAAACCTGTCTTTCCCCTGAGCTCTGGGGCTCTCCTTCTGTCCAAGCCATCTGGGCCGGGAGAAACAAAAGCCATGTAACTTGCCACCTGAGCAAAATCTGCTGAGAAAATCAGCCCCATGAATTCCATATTCACATACAAAATGATTTTATTTGCAGTCCTTCTCTCCCCCTGGTCACCAGGATCCCCGTGTCTTCTGTCCGAGCTCTTTCTGACTGATGGCAGGAAGCTGAAAAGAGCCCAGCACAACCGTGACTGTAGAAGATGCACAATCGTGGCATCTGATAGGCTGGATGGTCCGGAGGAGGAAGTTGAGGGCAAAGAGCTCGGTACGGAGTGACCTTGGGTAAATCATTTCATCTCCCCAAGCCCAGTTTCCGTATCAGTAAAATCGGGGTTCTCATTCCTGCCCTGCCATGTCACACCACTTGATGCCTTGCTAGAGAGATGGCACGTGTTCGTTATTAGCAGAGAATCAGGACTGTAACATGGGGTTGATATTAAGTACCTTGCACGGTTTGCGCATTGGAGGCCGCGGTGAATGTGGCCCTCCTGCCTTGCGGGGGAACGTGGTCATCCTCTGAGAGGAAAAGGGTGAAATCAACAGGTGTTAGAGTGTGTCTGTGCCTCTGTGTATGTGGCTCAGCCCTGGGGGTGGGGGCAGCCAAGCCCATCCAGTAATGGCAAAAACGGAGCTCTCAGGGCAGTGTGTGCAGGACTGAAAGGCATTCAGCACGTACTTGCTGAGACTGCGTTATGTGTACGGGGATACAGTAGTGTACAAAAGAAACAAAAAGTCCTACCCCTGTGGAGCTTACATCCTGGGAGTCGGAGGCAAAGATCAGCAGCAGGGAGACAGGCCCTATGCAAATGAGTAAAAGATGTGGCATCTTAGAGGGGATGAGGGCTACAGAAAGAGAAAAATGCTGGGTTGGGGATAAGAAGTGATGGAAAAAGAGGCTGCAGTTTCAACTGGAGTAGCCAGGGAAGGCCTAGGGAAGAATCTAGAGTGAGGGGAGCCAGAAAGAAAGGTCAGTGTCTCCCGATCTATGGGATTTTGTCCCCAAGGCAGGTCGATCCCTCCCAGCCACAGAGATGGATGTGTGCAGCAGGCAGGCCCGGACATTTAGATTGTCCTTGTCACACCACACACCCCACCCCCATCTCAGGGGCTCTGAGGTCAGCTTGTTAAGGAGCCTGACTCCTGTAGGTCATTTGTGGATGGGGGGAAACAGGGCAGGAGCCACAGGGCAGACTTGGAGGGATGGACTACATTGTGGGGAGGGCAAACGTGGTGTGAATGCCCTGAAGAATGGGCCTTTCTGAGATATTTACTCGGAGTGAGCTGGTGGGAAGTGCACTAGGAGTGAGCTGGTGGGAAGTGCACTAGACCGGAGTGGAGAGGGGCTGCTCTCGGCCTGCACTTACTGGCCAAGTGACCCTGGCAAGTAATTACACATGTAGAATGTAGGCAATAATAATACCTCTGACCTAGGGTCATTGTGAGAGTGTAAGGAGAAGCTCTTTGCACAGGGTCTTGGCACTGAAAAATTTCTCACTAACTGAGAGCTACCATCATCTTCATCATCATCATCACCATCACATGTTGATGTTCTCTAAGGCAGGGTTTTTCAAACTGCAGGAGGTAACCCATGAGTGGATCATGAAATAAATTTAATAGCTTGCAAGCAGCATTTCTTTTTCATGGAACAGAACAGGATTGCATCAAATATATTTGCGTGTATAAGAATTGTTTCATAAAACATTTTACATACATATATAGATAAATTTCCTACCATGGGGCATGACTGAATGTTTGAAAACCACCGTTCTTAAGGCAGTGTTTCTCTAAAGATGATCCTAAAGAGTGTTTTTCTAATTAGTAATTTGCAGGCCACTGCCATCACTTTTGCCATAGCAGAATACCACTTGTGCTATTATTTACTAAATACTGGTCTTTGAGTTAGCTCATTTTAACCTCATCGTAACCACAATATTCTTGAAATTTATTTTAAAAAATATATATTACATATTTTTAGCCTAAAACCATCTCACGTATGAGCACCACGCTTTGGGAACACGGGTGGTAAGGTGCATCTTTGTGAAAGCATTTTCTGAAAGCTGGGAGCTAACAGAACTGTGAGACACAGAGGAGTCCCAACCCTTTCAGGGTCCCGTTCTGCCCCGGAGGCAGGCCCAGCCCCACTGCCCAGTTTTCTGAATTCTTGTGGTTGACCTTACCACAGCGGCCACCTCAAGAAGCAAAGAACAGGCCCTGTCTGCTTGTGGACTGGCTCGGGACCTTTCCTGGGATGTAACCCAGGTGGAGGAGGCCAGAGCCCTGGTGTATCTATCTTTTCTCTTGTGAGCTGTGTCCTGACGCTGCACCAAGTTTGCAGATTTCCTTTCTTGTCCAGCTTTGATTCCATTGATGGGATTAGGTGCCCCCTACGGCCATGTCCTTTGATGTGGTCAGGGGGTAGCAGGGAGATTTCAAGCTCAGGGAGCAAATCTTAATCTTCTGCGGGCTTCTCTGAGATCAGCGCTGGGGTAAACCCATTACATCCCTGCACTTTCATCCCCCCAGGACACCGGCTCCTCCAGGCTCCTCAAGTCTCAGAGATCCAAAGGGTTTGTCAGATTTAGAGACAGCAATAAAAGGGGAAGAGAAAGCAGAGCACGAACCCCAGACCCCTGCCAGCACCGGCAGCATCACCAGCAATGTCAGGGCATCTTCCTCTTTCTTCCCTTCTAATCCTGGGCTCCCACAAAATGGGGATTACAGAGGCTTGGGGCCAGAGGCCCGCCCTGCCCCAGCGCTGGGCACCTCTGCAGTGCCTGGCTGCCATCTGCCCTCCATCCCTCCCAGAGCTGCTCTCCTGGGAGCACCTGCTCCTGCACATCTGTCTGCCCTGCCCTGGGGTCGCCATGTGGGGTGTGGCGCCAGCTGGCAAACTGAACAGATAAACCACTCAGCCCTCACCACAGTGAAGTCTTAAGGCACGATTTGCATTGGTGAGGCCAGGAAACAGAAGACAGGAACATAGCCAATACCTATGCGTGGCCACAAGCAGGTATGTCTCATTATTTAAATTAAACCTGACTCCAAGGCTCCATCCTAAGAGAGGCAGGGCAACTCCATCTCAGTCATTATTTGCGTTTACCCATCCCTCCCTCTGCCATGGTCCCTGGAGTCCTGGCCATCTTGAGGATGGGGATCCTGGCCTATGGATGCCCCAGACTGGTCTCAAGATGAGGCATGTGGTTACTCCCCCCGTCCCGGCGTCTCCAGAGAGAGAGAGAGTGAGGCACCAGGTCCCCACCAGAGGGGATTCCACCGAACTCGGATCCCTCTCCAATCTTGGGAAAGTTCTCCCTCGGCCTCGAAGCTTTTCTGTACCATCCTTCCTCCCTACAGTCCCCCTAAAGGAACTCGGGTTTTCAGAAAGCGCAGCCAGGAAGAGAGAAGTAGGTAAGCAGACAACTGGAAGCGGGGAGAGGAAAACACAAAATTAACATTTCAAAAAGCGTGCTGCACGGCCCTCCGCTTGGCGCCTTACATTTATTTTCTCGTTGGTTTGCCAACGAGAAGGGCCTGGCCGGCCCCAGGTTCCAGGTGGGGAGGTTGAGGCCGGCCGCAGGCGCGCTCCGCCGGGCCGGCGACGCGGCCCGGGAGCAGAGCGGCCGGCAGGGGGCTCTCGGCGCCGGCCTTCGCGGGAGGAAGCGCTGGCTGCGGCTCCGACCGGTCAGAGGAGGAAAAGGGAAAATTACTGGAGCTCGGGGGCGGGAAGGGCTGCGTGACTGGGAGGAAGGTACTTGAGACTGTCGAGTCTGGCAGCCCGCGGCCGGATTCGATCCCCAGGGCAGCTCGGACGGCCAGGGAAAGGGGCGCCGGTGCGGCCCCCACCGCGCCCGGGCGTTCTCCCGCGGGTGCCGCAGGCTGGAGAGGGCTCCGCGGCCCGGGGCGGGGGCGGGGGCGCCGAGGGGCGGGCGGAGGGCGGGCCGGGGCGGGGCGCGTCCGCCCGGCTCCGGGAGGCGGTGCGGGCGGGCGCTGGCCGCGTCCGCCCGCTGGGAGCCGTGGGGCGCGCAGCCTTCCTGATGTGTCACCAGCACGTGGAGCCAGCTCGGGCTGCGCCGCGAGCGGGAGGAACTCCCCTAACTTTCGAGGGGTCTCGCCGCCTCACTCCTCTCCACGCGGCGCCCGGTCCGCGCTCCTCGGGGAGGTGATGGCAGCGGCCCCCAGGTCCCGGGCGGGTTGAGCGAGGCCCCGGCCCGGCGCACGCGGGGCGCCCGGGACGTCGGGGCGCCTGGTTCGGCTGGCGGCTGCTCCCCGCGACCCCCGGCCGGGGCGCGGGCTCGGCGGCGCGGGAGGGCGAGGCCTGCGGTGCGAGCGGCCCGGCCGGCCCTGCGCCCGGCGGATCTGAGCGCAGGTAACCCAGGCGGCGCGGAGTTGGGCCTCGCGGGCGCGGCGTGGGATCGCGGCGAAGTTTCTCGGCGTGTAACTCTTGCGCTCGACCGGGGGTGGAGGATGGGGGGAAGGCTAGGTTCCTGTGCCTCCCCCACCCCAGCTCAGTGTCTCGGCCTGCACCCCGGCGGCCCGGACGCCGCCGCGCGCTAGGTGTCGTGTAACCCTTCGGGGGCTGGTCTCGGAGCCCTCGGGTCGAGGTCGGGCGAGCAGGATGCCGCCTTTGGGGGACGCCGCTTGGGGAAAACCCAGAATCTCGGGTGAGCAGAGCGCCTGGAAAGCGGGCAGCCGGATCCAGTCCCAGGAAGCCCGTCGGGGGCGCAGCCCGAATCCGAGACGCGCGGGAGCTGAGAGCTGGGTCTTTGCGGGCGAGATGAGGGTGTCGGTTCAACTGGCCTACAAAGTCCCAGTTCTCGGCCCCCGGGACCGACGGCTCCTCCTCGCCCTTCACCGTTTTCTCCCGGGCGGGCGACAGCTCGGCGCCCAGGCGGGTCAGGGACCCCGGCCGGGCCGCACCTCTCGGGGTCCACACTGGAAAGGTGGGGTGGTAAGGCACGCTCGCCGCGAATTCTGTGCGGAGGTTCGAGGGATCCCTGGGCTTGGCAGGAGCAATGGGAACGCACTCGGAATTTCGAGTTGGTCACTGCGTGTGGTTCTTGTTTCTCCGGGTGGAGCCGGATCCCCGCCGGGGCCGACCTGGAGGGAAGGGAGAGACGGAGCCCCTCTTCCTAATCGGCGGAGCCTATTCGTCTACCAGGCCCTGCCCTGCTGCGCGCTCCGGAGCCGCAGCCTTGAGCTTGGGGGTGGTGAGGACCGCCCGAAGTCTAGAGTTGTCCCTGGGAGTATGGGCCGAGATGTGGAGGTTTTGCCCCCTCTCCCTGCGCCCCACCACCATTTCTTTAAAGATGCATCTTTGTGGGTGTGTTCCTAATGGCTAGCCTTTTGTTCCCTGACATTTGCAGCATAATGCTGACCCACCCTGAGTCCCCTTAATGTTTTATGCTGAGATTCCCTTCCTAAACCATTTATTCAGTAACTTTGCTTTTACCTTCCTCCTGCAAAAGAAAAACCCCACACTAACCCCTGAAACCTCCGGTCTGCCTGGCGTTGGAACTTTTTATTTTTGTTCATTTGTATTGTGTTTTGGCTGTCTTGGCAGTGAGGTGACCTGAACCGTGCGAAGGACCAGTTGACAAAATAGGGCACTTTGGGCCCCCTTCTTCCTGGCTTTGGAAAACAGTAGAGCTTTCTAGAAGCAGGGAGGAGGGAGAGGGAGAAACCAGCCCAGCCAGGTTGGCCCACCTCTCTCGAAGTTGTGGAAGCTTCTTCTAGAGGTTTCTCCAACTTCTGTGGGTCCGTGTAGAGATAGACCTCACAGGGTACCTACCACATCTGTGTCCCTGTTTTGGTGGCCATGAGGGGGCGTGAACAGAGGGGAGCCCCATGGGCTATGGGATCACCGAGGCAGGGTTGGGCCCGTGAGCCCAGGAGTGGGCATAGCCCCAAACTGCAGTTGGCCGGCATTTTTTCCGTGTGAGCTTTGTCCTGCTGGCTCTAACCAGTGGACTGTGCAGACGTCAGAATTGTGGGAGAGAAGTGTTTATTTGGCCAAGTATCTAAATGTACAGGCATCTTGATCAGTTTTGAGGCATAATCATCTCTGAGTGGACTGGTGGGAGTTTCAGCTGGAGGCTTTGCCCTAATTAAGGAAAACGCTCCGTTCAGAGTACTGAGTCAGGTTGGGAAAACAGAGATCTCCCTTTGAACCCATGCCTCTCCTGGCCCTGCAGATCAGTACCTTAAATTAAATGAAGTGGAAATCTCCAGAATATTGCATGGTCATAAAACATCCGCAGGACTGGTCTGGAGCAGTGAGATGCGGAAAAGCATTGCAACCATCCTGGAGGGGACACGCACGGGGACGAGGGGCAGAAATCACTGGGAATAAGGGAAAAGGAGCCGGGCAGCGCCCCAGGCCTCCCCTGGCCTTTCCCAGGTAGCCGGCAGTTTTCCCTCAGGCTGTGCCCGGTTCTCAGGGGCTGCCCAGGTTTTAAGGATTTTTAGGAAATGCCTCGGGGCTTCATTTCTTTGGGTGGGGGTGGGAGTGAAAGGTTAGGTTTTTCCTTTGCAAGATGTAATCGAGTCAGCTATGCCGTGGGCTGGCCTGGCCTCCAGCAGCTGATTTAGGCTGTGGTATTTAGGAATTGTGTTTTAGCTGCGAGCTTTTTGATTTCGCCGCCCCTTTTGAATTCTCATAGTTCCTGAAGCAGATGCCTCCTCCCGCCCCCCCACCCCCACCCCAACCCCAATCCATCCCTCTAAGCTGGGTACCTAGGAGCTTCGCGCGGGAAGTGGCTTGACCGGCAGACTTGTTTGCCCTAGAGCCATCTTCAGAAAGCAGCTAAATGCAAGGTGGGAAGCTGGTGGGAGGGTAGGATTTTAGCCAGACCCCCAGGGAGACCCACGGAAGACTTGTGAAATCCAGCTGGACTCATGGTCCTACCTACTGGGAGGAAACATGCATTCCCTTAACTCTTAAGTAAATTGCAACCTGGTGAATAATTAACCTTGCCCATTTTGCTTTTTTTCCTTTTTTTTTTTTTTTTTTTTTTTAGAAAAATAATATCCCAACCTGTGAAAGATTAGAGATCAATTTTTGTTCAGCATGCTTGCATTGACAAAGGAGCACTGGGAGAAGCCGACCCTCTCCCCTCCACCCCGAAGTCCTAGCAACTCAGGAAATTCTGCTACTTAGAAATCCCTCCAGGGTTTCTCTGGTGGCAGTTGTGGGGAACGGCCTCTGAGCTGCCTCCCCAGGTCTCCTTCAGTTCCTCTGCCCAAAGCTGAGCTGTCTGAACCCTCAGCAACGGTCAGGATTCTGTCCCCCACTTTCTGTAGCGACAGCTTGGCCTTCACTCCTGCATGGAGTCGATTCTGCTGTCAGGCCAGTTTGCGGCTCTGCGCGGGATGGTAAATATTTGGCCTGTCTCAGTTCTTTTACACAAAAGAACAGCGCTCCTAATCTGGGACAAGTCCGAGGAAGAGTTGTCTCAGAAACAGGGGATCCATCTGGGGTCCATGAAGGGTTTTTCTCGAAGCAGCCCAGTGTGAGCGCCATGAAGGCGAATTTGGGGTCCAGATGTGTTCAAGTCGGAGTCCTAGCTGCCACTTGCCAGCTGGGTGGCCTTTGACAGGTAACTTCTTTGTGCCCATTTCTTCCCTTGTGGACAAGGGTTCTGAGACCTCCCTTGTAACGCTTTGGTGAGGCTTAGATGCAAAATGCAGGCACAGTGCCTGGCACACACCAGTAGACCTTCAACTGGTTGTCCTCATCTCCTCTGCCCTCTTATTTTGAGTAAGCGCGGGTGGGCCTTGGGCAAGTTATTTAACCCACTGGGAACAGAAGCTTTGTAATCCTCAAGCGGGATGATGCCTGGGAACCCCTTCCCCTGTCCGAGTCTATTGTCCACCAGCCACGTGGCAGGGACCCGGCCAGGCTGGGGTTACGACCGTGGGTAAGATGGGCATGGCCCGTTGCTGCCCACTCCGATTTGTACCCCAGCTCTGAGCGCAGATGAAGGGTATGGTGAGTCCTCTTGTTATATCTGAGGCTGCGACTCCGAGGGGAAAGGCTCCCCCACATTCTCACAGCTGCCTCTGGGGCCGAAGGAGCGGGAAGCCCGGCCTTCTGGGTGCAGTAGGGCCTCCCGGGTAGGGTAGGAGCCAGCGGGCTGTGGAACAGGAGCTGGGTGGGTCTGGATTAGCCCCGTTGCTTCAAGGAACCCTGGGTGCGCAGAAGTGGCTGCCTCACACGTCTGCTCTGCCATGTGTCCAGCCTGAAAGGTCCCAAGACTCCACGTTTCATGGAAGGTCCCCATGAAAGGCGAATTGCCACAGCTGCTCTTGGCCCGCTCACTCATTGACCCAGCTGGCAAGCCAAATGCACTCTAGTGGGACCAGTCAAGCAGGGTACAGACTCGAAGGGCTGGGGGAGGGGAAGGAAATACTTTGATATTACAAAAAGTAATATCTGCAGAGTAATCACCATGGGAAATAAAAATCAGGATTTCATTGGACTTCCTTATACTTTTTTATGGCTTAGTGATGTTTTTATTTTGCATTTCGAACTGGAGGTTGAGATGGACCATAATCTCTTCAGTGCGTTAGAGCCCGGGGCAGTGGGCAGGGTTTACTGGGACGCAGAGCAGGTGACTTCTCACCCACTGTGCAGCTCCCTCCCTCCTCCCTCTGGCACGCTCTGGGGAATTTTGAAATTGCCCTGTGGCCAGACCCCTTGTGTTTGCTGCCCAGGAGGACTGGGGAAGGAGGTGCTGTGTGGACAAACCATCGGCTGATTTTAATCTCAGCTCTGCCACTCTGGGCCTGAGAGCCCCCTTCTCCGTCAAGTGGTCAAGTGGGTGGCTGGACCAAATAGCGTGCACACCCCTTGTAGTCTTAACATCCTTCTAAGTTTCGGAGCCCTGAGGCGAGGCGCAGAGGAGGGCACCGGGCCTGGGACCTGGGCCTGGGGTTGGGAGGGGCGGGAGGGGTGGGGGAAGGACTCAGAGATGTGCAGCTGGGAAATTTGGATCAGTCTGTGAGGACTTGGTGGTTCATTCTCATGAAATGCGCTTCCTCTCACTGGATTTCTGCCCTGGGGTGTGTGGGGTTCAAGGCAGAACGCTGGCTGCTTCTTGGTGACTGAGGCTTAAATTCTGGTTTTTCAATTCTCTGTCTCCGTGTCCACTGTAAGGTAGACCTCCTCCCGCACCCTTTTGAAAACAAGTCACTTGCATTGCTATTTATATGCTGATGGCACCTGGCTTTCCAGGAGGCTGAAGGCAGGCATTGGGGAAAGGGCGTTGGCTTTGCAGGCTCTCCCGTGGACTAGCTGGGTGACCTTGGACCCGTGACATGCCTTCTTGAGACTGTTTCCCCATCTGTGATGATACACGCCCACTGTGTAGTGTGATACAGGGGCCACATGAGAAGGCCGGTGTGAAACGCCGGGTGGTTTGGGGGGACGGCGGGGGAGTACGTGGTAGCTATTCTTAAGTGACACCGTACCTCACCCCAGGGCCTATGGGGCCAGCGAAGAAAGCCCAGTGAGGTCAAGGAAGCGCACCCCGAGCCTGGCGAGCCTGCTTGCTGCCTTAACATCTGGGGAGAAAACATTGGAAGAAAAGCAATGTGGAGTAGGGCTGGAGGGGGTTCCTGTTTCTCCGGGGAGGTATGCCCAGTACAACCTAAGAGGGGTGGCTGTGGGGCGAAGTCACCGACTCTTCCAGGGGTGGGTGTATTTCATCACGTATTAGTGGGAGAGGCGGGATAACGTTCTCTTGAATCCTTTCCTTTGGAGCTTGCTGCGGTGAGCTTAAAAACATGGGGGAAGAAAAAAAGTTAAAAAAAAAAAAATGTGTCTTTGCTCTTGGAACCAAGAGGGCGATTAAACAGGTACTTGGAACCAGGACTTGCATATAAGCAAAATGTTGGTCTCCAACTTGCCTGGCCAGACCACTGTATATCTGGGAAAAGTCAGCCAGACCACTTGCTCCCAGCTGGTTAGCACGGAGGGTTCTCCCGCCGCCCTGGGCTGCGTCTCTCTCCCTCTCCCCCTGCCCTGCCTCTCCTCCCATGTCTGGTGATAGCAGGCGTTCATTGTCGCCCAGGTCTGGGTGCATGCGAACCTTGGCCAAATCGCTGAATGTTAAAACATCTGGCAAAATATCACATTTCGACAATGGGCCTTTTCTGTGGAGCTGGGGATAGAGGGGGCAGTGTTGGGATGCTGGAAAACCACTTAAGCCTTGACAGTGGAAATGGGCAGGGTCCAGGATCCTGACTTTGAACACAAGGGGTGAAGGTGGAGCAGCGAAGGGCACTCCTTAAAATAGAAGTAGGCCCCGAGAACCAGCTCCCCCTGTTTCCAGAGCCCGAGGTGGGGAGGGAGGGGGGCTGCGGCCAGCCTACCTTGGCACCCTCCCTTTTGTCCTTTGGGTGAATTTTGTTGTAATTAGACAGGTCGTGACAAATATCCCATTGCCCTTTGGGCCAGGGAGCTATGAGGAGTCCTCACTGGAAACCCAGCCCAGTTCACTTGGGAGCCATAATTAGGCAAGAGAACAGTTCATGGGCCCTTGATTCAATAAAGACCCTTTTATGATGTTGGTTTTTCCCAGAAAAATAATACCACTTTGCCCCATTTATTGCATTTAGATGTGTAATCATATTAGGGCTCAGCAGCCCCGGGGACTGAAGTTACATAGTTGGGGTTTTCACCAAAGGCTGTTACCCGGTCTTCAGAGGGAAACAGTGTGTCCTCAGAGGGGGAAAAAAAAAAAAAAGACAACAACAAGGAACATTTTTGAGGATTTTTGTCGCTTGGCATTTCAAGGACATTTTCTCCCATCAGGGTGAGAAGCGACCCAGGAAAAAAAAAAACAGAAAGTGAAACTAACTCGCCTGGCCAGTGTGGCCGCAGCCCTGCGTGCCCAGCGTGGTCCCTCCCTTGTCGCTGACCATATCTGGCAGTCAGATGGGTGGCACGTGCCCGGCAGAGGGCTGAAGGAAATGCCAGAGAGGATGCCTGTGGCCTCTGCACCGGGAGTCGTGGTGTCCCAGCACGTCTCCACCTCGATGGCAGGGCTGCAGGCGCTGGTGTGTGCAGGTGGCTGTCCTCTGCCTCGCCCAAGCCCCCCCTGTTGGGGCAGTCAGCCTGGACTAAATATAGTCCTGGAGGTCCCTGCGGCTTTCGGTTTGTTGGAAGGCTTTGCTTGGCCCCGCCCACGGCCCCTGGAGGCACCATCTTCCAGGCATTTGCATATGGATGGCGCTCTCACCTGCAGGCCCCCTCCCCATGCAACCATCCCCTCTTACCTTCTAACCCCAGACCCTGTGTCAGGCAATCACTAAGAACGTCTCCCAATCACTCACGGAGTAAAAATCCCTCCTAGAAATCTGCCCAGGGCCGGGGTGTTGGTAGAGATCACCAGTGGTGTCCAGAACTTCTTTCCCAATTCGTGGTTTAGAAATCTTAGGCGATGAGGAAATTTCTGAGAGTCCATTCGTAGGTGTGCTCTATTAAGAAATAGGGTAGAACCTTTCATTAAAACTGTGTTGCATTAAAAAGGAAAAATCCATGTAATTCCGGGACATCTAATGAAAGTTATTGCTGAAATAAATATCTTTTCAGATATCATCCTTTAATGCAGAAGAACTGGTTCGTCTATTTATAGATATTGCATATTAAAATATTCTTTCAGTGTCATTACTATCAAGGTGTGAGGTCTGTAGTTCAGTGTCACTACTGTCAAGGTGTGAGGTCTGTAGTTTTTCAATCTTATACTTTAGACTTTGTGGAAAAAGTGCTATTGTTACATATTTAAAATAAAATTGTTTTTCGGTTCCCCCCACCCCCAAAAGGAATATAAATAGAACACCTGAAACCAGATTCTCTAATTAGTACATTTTTCTACTTAGCTGTTAGGAATTTGTGATGGGATCAGTTATTTCAGATTTCCAATGAAACTTTGGCCACAGGGAGGTACACCAGGGGAAAAAATCACTGGTTTTCAGTTTTGGCTACCACCCACTCACCTGCTCCCCCCAAAACACCTAATGTGCCTGCCCATCAGGCAGCAACAGTGACAAGAAAACAGTTTTATTTTCCTTGTCCCAAGTAGATGGAGTTGGAAAAGTTACTCATTTATGTCAGCCTCTCTCTGCTCCTGCCAGGGGAGCAGGCAGATGAAGTTTGGGTTTAAATACTACTTTTTTTTTTTCTACATTTTTCAGCAGTTATGTTAGTAGCTGTTCTTTGGAGAAAAAGTTCTGGTGATCTGAGTTCATTCAGTTCGTATTTTCTGTGTGCCTTGTGTGTGGTTTCTGTGCCTGGTGGCCTGGGGGGTCGGTAGCCCCCCCAGGAGTAGGCACCTCCAACCAAGACCAAGACGTGAAGTCAGGACCCAGTGTTTGCACTTTGTAACAGTTGCCGGTGCAAGCCCATGATCATTTTATTCATTCATTGATTGATTGATTGCTGCACTGGGTCTTAGTTGCGGCAGGCATGTGGGATCTAGTTCCCTGACCAGGGATCGAACCCGAGCCCCCTGCACTGGGAGTGTGGAGTCTTACCCACTGGACCACCAGGGAAGTCCCAAGCCCGCAGTCCTTTATCCAAAATTCTGAACTCCAGAAAACTCTGAAAACCAAAAGCTGTGTTTATAATGAATTTCCTGGGGAATCCTGACCCGAACTGACTTGAGACTATTAGAGTCTATGTTTCTCTTGGGGGGTGTGAATCTTCATGGCTTTCACTGCGGAGACATTACTGGGTGTGATTCCGGGGGCCGCCCTATGGCATAGTATGTGGCCTGTGCACCACGTTACCTGAAAAATTCTGAACCAGGTAGGGCCTGAAGGTTTGGGGTATAAGAGGTTGCAGCCCCGGATTAGGAGCGTCAGCTAACCGAGACGGCGGGCCCCATGGCCTGCAGAGCCCTTCTCTCCCCAGGCCTTAAGCTCCATGAAGGCTCACCGAGTTTTGCTCACTGTGGTATCCTCGGTACCCAGCTGGGTGCCTGGTGCCTCCTAGGTGCTGAGTGAATACTGATCAGAAGCAAGGGTCAGCCAGCTTTGTCCGTGAAGGCCAAAGAGTGAATATTTTAGCCTTTGAGGGCCGTGGGGCCTATGTTGCAACTCTTCTGCTCTGCTGTCGGAGTGTGAAAGCAGTCATAGATAATACGTAAATGGGTGAGTACCTGTGTTCTGATAAAACTGTAAGGATGGTGGGTGGGTAGGTCTGGCCTGTGGGCCCACAGTTGGCTGACTCCTATGAGGAAGATAAACGCATCCTAAATGTAGACCCTTCCCCATTCTGTTAGCCCTGCTGTCTGCAGGCCTGGTCTGCTTGTTTCCCTGCCCCAGTGGAGTCTCTTTACCAAAGAGATAAAGGCAGCACCCACCCCTGGCATCGGCTCCTCCCATGTTCTGGACACATGGCCGAGAGGGAGGCGCTGCCCTCCCTGGACCGGCCTGGTTCGTGGGAGTGGGTGTTTGTGTGGACGAATGCGTTTGGGCTCCGGTCTAGCCTCGCCGAAGGCACATCGCTCGGGCCTTTACCCACTGAGGAGTTTTTTGGGGGCTGAGCCAACCTCGGGGCAGGCTGGCTGTCAGCATCGGGCCAGGCAGGGCTGGAGTTTGTGGGGCGTGGCGGGAGCTGAGCGGGGTGAGCGTGAGCGTTTAGGAGGTGTTCTCAGCCAAAGAATTTCTGGCAGAGGCACATGGGTGAACGTAAACCCAGGGGCTCTGATGGGTGAGTTTCAGGTCTCCTGGCCGTGTTCATCCCAGCCCTGGAGCGGCCATCAAGGGTGGATGAGGCCAGCCGAGTCCAAGAAGGCTTTCCACTGCGGTGGAGGTGCAAATCCAGCCGAGCCTTCTGGCTCCACCCCACGGTGGGGTGGCTGGAAGGAGGGCAGCACCTTGCAGAGCACACGCCCCTGAGCGCTGGGAGCACCGGCGTCCCTAAGCCCGGCGTCTCCAGGCCCCCAGGCCAGCCCCTGCTGCAGGCCCTGGCTGTGTCCAGCTGCTTCTCTGCAGGAGGGGTGCCCCCAAGACATTCTGGGACTGCTGCCCTCTGCTCAACCACCTCCTTCCCTAGTCCGGGTGGAACCACTGTATGGTTTTCTTTCTTAAGCAAACTCTGAACAAGGGCTGACGTCTCTGGTCGTTGGCCTTTCTTTTCCTTCCAGCGTGGTTTTGTGGGTTGCCGGCTATTTTAGGGACTCTGAGTTTGGAGTGGAGCCTCCTTGCTCTGCAGCTCCCTTGGAACACTCGATGGCTTTTCAGCGCCCCAGCAATGTCATCAGTGTGTGTTCAGCACAGGGCGAGGGCTTAGGGAGGCCCCGAGGAATGGCTCTAGGGGCTGGTGTGTGTGTTCGGTGTTGGTTAGCTCTAGCTGTCAGAGCCAGGCTCAGGTGGGTCCCCGTCGCACACCTGGCACGGCATGAGGGATCCTCTGGCCGCTGCCCCGGGGCAGCCTTCCTGACGTCATCTCGTTATTGAGCTCCGGGGCCAGGCACTGCCTGTACCATGGTGGTAAGAAGGCCCGGAGCAGTGCTTCTCATACTTGGGCGTCCTTGTGAACCACACAGGGAGCCTGTTAGCAGCGCAGACGACTCCAGGGCCCCTCGGTTGACCTAGGGGTCCTGGGGTCAGCGTTGTTAATAAGTGCGTGTGATTGTGATGTTGGTGGTTCCAGGGCCGTGCCGCCGGTGGCCAGTAGGTAAAGCAGCGTGATGTGTGGAGTCAGGGGGAGCAGGGAGAAAGAAGGGGCTCTAACCCAGGGAGGGGCTGTGGTCAGGAAGGGTCACCCAGAAAAGGTGAGCTGAGTCTTGAAACACAAAGCAGGGCAAAGTAATGATCGCTAACTAACTCAGAGCTGTGCCTGGCACCAAGCATTCAATCAAAGCCTTTCTAGGAATGGACTCATTTATTTTTCCGTATGTCCCCTCTTTTTTGGATTTCCTTCCCATTTAGGTCACCACAGAGCATTGAGTAGAGTTCCCTGTGCTATACAGTAGGTTCTCATTAGTTATCTGTTTTATACGTAGTAGTGTATATATGTCAATCCCAATTCCCCTCCCCCCGCCCGGGTATCCATACATTTGTTCTCTACGTCTGTGTCTCTATTTCTGCTTTGCAAATAAGTCATCTGTACCATTTTTCTAGATTCCACATATATGCGTTAATATACGATACTTGTTTTTCTGTTTCTGACTTACTTCACTTTGTATGACAGACTCTAGGTCCATCCACGTCTCTACAAATGACCCAATTTTGTTCCTTTTTATGGCTGAGTAATATTCCATGGTATATATGTACCACATCTTCTTTATCCAGGAATGGACTCATTTAATCCTCCCAGCAGCCCCATGATCTTGGAGCACAGAGGGGTTAAGGAGCTTGCCCAAGGTTCTCGGCTAGTCAGTGGTGAACTGGGTCTCACCCTCCTCCCCTGTTCCACTGCATTGGGGCTGGGGCACCCCAGGCAGCAAGACACGCTCATGCAGAGGCTGTGCAGACCAGGGCTGGGGCTTCTTAGGATGCGGTCATGTTGCTGAATGGTTCAGATGGCTCGGCTCGTAGTGTGTGGGGACAGTTGGGTTTTGCTGGTGGAGTATACGGCCATGGTCTTGGTTAGGGCAGAAGGTTGCAGCAAGGTGACAGCTGCTGTAACATAGCTTTGAGGGGGCTGAGGCTGTAGTCGGGCAGCCGGGGTTCTGGGAACACGTGCTTTTTGTCTGAACAAGGCAGGACCCCGGGGTGTGGGGAGAGGGTGCAGCGTTAGTGCCCGGGGAGCAGCAAGGCCTGTGCCCTCACACCTGGCCCAGTTGCCCTCTGAGAAGGAAGAATTCTCCATGGTCTGAGTCCTTGGAGACTCCAGGGAGCCTGGCCCAGCTCTTGGGGTCTGAGGGCAAGGGGGAAACCGCTTGGAGAGGGGAAGACATTTTTGTTGGGAGCCAACCAAGCCGCTCTGTATGCTTCCTTCAGTCCTCACGTCGCCCTGCAAAGGGGGCTGCTTATTCCTATTTACTGATGTGCAAGCGGAGGCACAGAGAAGTAAAGTAACTTAGACACCGTCACACAGCAAGTAAGCAGGTAGTGGCACCAGGTCTGTCTTCTGTGGGATGCGCTTTTCACCGCAGCGGGGTCCCCCTTGTTCTGAGAGGCCACATGTCCTGCACACACGGCAGGACTGGTGCCCAGGCCCCTCCCTGAGTGGGTGCAGTGGCAGGCTGGGTGGGGCAGGCTCCCAGCAGCCAGCTGGGCAGATTCCAGCTGAGCTGGGGCCCTGGCTGGGATGGCCTGGCTTCAGGGGACGGGTTACCGGCTGATGGGTGGCATTCCGAGGAGTCAGAGGCCCAGGGTCTGTGGGAGGGGCCTGCTGGGGCCTTCCTGGTCGGGGGCCCTGATGCGCGGGGCTGAGCCTCTGCCGCCCTGGAAGCTCACCTGAGTCTGGGGGCACAAGGGTCCCTCATCAAGGAGGACCTTAAACCAAGCTCTGATTCCAGAGCCCCTTTCTTCCTCCTGTGAGAAAAAAAATCAGCCACCGGCCCCTCCTGTTTTTTCTCGTTGGCCGCTTTCTAGCCCTCCCCTCACCCTACCCCCAGTCTCTTCCAGCAGAGCGGGCAGCTCGCTGATTTGAACCTGAACGCCATCGGGACAAACCAGAGGCCCGCACTGCTCTTTGCCCATGACAGGCTGTTTGCGGGCAGTGGGTGGGGGGAGTCTCTACTATTCCTGCGTCACGACAGGCCTGTGACCGTCACTCAGCCTCTCGAGCTCAGTACCCGTAAGACGGGTCCACGCCCCGCCTGTGAAGACGAGGGCCAGATGGCCCTTCCTCCGGGTCTTCCTGCTTTGCCTAGTTCTTGGGGCCCCTCGCCACTTGGGATTCCACCAGGATTCTAGCCCCCGGCTCCCTGCGGGCAGAAGGCACTGGGTTCTGAGTTGGAACAGAGGCTGGTCACTCTTGGGCGTGCCTCGGGGTACGGGGCGGGGGGGGGGGTGGGGGGCAGTGAAGCCGGCCACAGTCCAGGCCGAGCATTGGAGAGAATCATGCCACCGTGGAGACCCCGCAGCTACCCCACCTGCCACAGAGCTTCCCGTGGGCCACCATCTCCTCCGCGGCTCACCTGGGCCAGCCGGTCGACTCCTTACTCACCTGGAGAGTGCTCAAGGACAGCAAGAAAAATGAGGGACTTTCAGGGGCAGCTGTGTTTTCTGACTCAGTCATAATGCCCCTAAAAATCCTTATTGTTCTTGCAGTGTGCAGCAGGCAGCGGCCCCAGCCCACCCGGCTGCTCTGGGGTGGGAAGGGCTACCTGGGGTTCGACGGGCGTGTCCTCCCCCGTCGTCCTGAAGTGAGAGTGAAGGGGAACTGACTGATTACTAAAACATGTTGTTGGTCGGTGCATTGATTTGCATGTACTGTTATAATTTCTTCTTTGGGGAGGGCCGGGCCTCGAGACATTCCCGTGCAGATCGGAGCCCAGGACAATGCAGGGTCTCCCCGGTTTGCGTGCGGGGAGGGTTCCGTAGAGCCCAGCTGCACATGTCCAGCCCGAGGAAGGGTAGCTTCGGGGGCAGTTGTGTGCTGGGCTGGCCGGGATGCCCTTCCTGTCCTGAGGAGCTGGCACTGTTTAGGGGCACTGGGTTTTAAAACGGAAGGGGCCTCGGTCCATGCGCTGAGACCCAGTGAGCTGGCCGTTTTGCATAGCCGCCTGCAGTGGATCGAGGTCTTCCCCCCCAGCTGTGACCCTAGAGCCTGCTTTCTCTCGCCCAGGTGGTCTCTACCCGTCTCTCACCTCCTGGGTTTCCACCATGCTCAGCAGGTGCCCCACCCACAGATACTTCTGCTGAGCCAAGGCTTTTATGGGTGGAGGTGGTGGGGGTCCTGGGGGACTGTCAAGCAGAAATACCAATTGGTGACACACCCCCCTTAACACCACCATCCCACATGTCACCAGATCCCACAACATCGTCCTCTCTGGCAGAGAGGCTGGGCAGGTGGCCAGCCTGTGGATGGGCGGACGGGGAGCCGGATAGGCAGTAAGCAGGACTGTACCTGCTCCCGTGGTCCACCCTGGGTCCTGTCCGCCTCCCAGTCAGCGGAGGAAGTTCATCCTCGAGGTATTTCTCAGGTTTCCCCCCAGGTGCCAACGCAAAAGCTCTTGTCGCGCCAGAAGATGGGTGTTTGTGGGACCCTGACGGCCACGATCCTCCTCCTTGGCCAGCCGAGCCCCCTGCGGTCCCCACTGTGCTGCCATCCCAGCTCCCAGAGCCAGCTTTTAAGGGGCTGAGTTTGCTCAGCATTCTTCTGCCCAGGGGAAGGGACGGCTCCAAGGTAAAGGTCAATACGGGATAGGGGGGATGAGGGCAGGGGGAGTGATGTTCATTCCTTCTTGGTAAAACGTGGGCGGGGCTCTCGTGAAATGAGCTGCTCACATCCCACAGTGGACAGCCGGGCGATAGAGCATATCCCATCCCCTCTCACAGCTAAGCATTTGCTAACCTCAAATCAGCTGTCCCTCCCTGAGGCCCGTCTGCCCTGCTCTTCCATCCCCACAGACCTCCTTTTTCCTGAGTGTGTTCCTCATTCTTTACCCCAAAACATCTGCAAAAAAAGATAATGCATAAGAAATAAAACTGAATACTGGAGAGCATTTCAAAAATCCAGAAGGATGAAGAAGGTTTTTAGATACCCATACCTAGAGATCATGTCTGCTAATGAAATAGATCCTTCCAGCATTTTTTTTCTCTTTGCATGTATACCCTCACCCAGTTAGCAGGATTGGGGCTTCCAAAAGTGGTGAAGCTCGTAACCCATCTGAGCGACGGCCCTGGGCCCTTGGGAGGCAGAAAGGCTCTGATTTTCTTTTTGCCAAGTGAGCCAGGGTGCGCCAAAACTTACCTCCAGCTAGCAAGCTCGTTGGGAGGTGCTGGGGCAGCACTGGGTCTCTAAACCGAGACTGGTGAAGTTGCTGGGGAGGGTGCTAGAAATGTGGGCTCTGGGACTTCCCTGGCCGGTGCCGGGGTTAGGACTCCCTGCTTCCTCTGCAGGGGCCACAGGTTCAGTCCCTGGTCAGGGAAATAAGATCCCACAAGCTGCTCGGCCAGACAGCAGCAACACAAACCAAAATGTGAGGCTGTGCCCTGATTGCGTTCTAAGCGGGCTGCTGCTTTGCTTCCTGACTCTGGGCACACGGGAGAATCACTTAAACGTTAAAAAAAATTTCAGGACTTCCCTGGTGGCGCAATGGTTAAGAATCCGCCTGCCAATGCAGGGGACACGGATTCGAGCCCTGGTCTGGGAAGATCCCACATGCCACAGAGCAACTAAGCCTATGCGCCTAGAGCCCATGCTCCACAGCAAGAGAAGCCACCGCAATGAGAAGCCCACGCACCACAACGATGAGTAGCCCCCACTCGCCGCAACTAGAGAAAGCCAACGCGCAGCAACGAAGACCCAACACAGCCAAAAATAAATAAATAAATAAACATATAAAAAAATTTCAGTGCCACCCCGCCCCGCCCAAGAGCAATTGGATCTGACTTGCTGGGTGTGGGGAGGGACCCAGGCCTTGGTACCTTTGTTTTTCTTCTGTTCCTCAGGTGATTCTGTTAAGCGGCCAGAGAACTCTCCAGGTCCACACCCACAAGTTAGTGGCGGCCAGAGAACTCTCCAGGTCCACACCCACAAGTTAGTGACGGAAGAGTTCCTCCAGCTCTGCCTTCAGAGCCTGATGGCGGAGATGGGACCATTTGCAGCTGGCAGACTTTCACTTCCATTATGTTCTCTGCCACTCAGTCACCTTTTGATCCTCATTTTACAGACGGAGGACCGAGGCTAAGGAGATCAGGAGACTTCCTGAAGGACACACGTCTAGGATGCAGCAGAGCTGGGGTGTAGATCTGCAGCTTCTGACTCCCAAGGCTAGTGCTCTTTCTAAAATTGCCATTTATAATTAGCATATTTAGTTATAACAAGATATGGTCATCACAGTGTCCTGAGCTGGGTGGGTGGGTGCCCGGGTGGGTGCCCCTGTCTCACAGAGGAGGTATCTGTCCCACAGGGAGGCTGGGTGATCATCCCTTCGTCTCCCTGATGCTGAGTATGTACATGGCCAGCCCTCCCCCATCAGCCTGCTGTGCCAAGGATCCCAGCTCTGGGCAGGGCAGGGTTTAGCCCCTTTTGCAGAACGTGCAAGAGGTGTGGCTCAGGTCACACAGCTGGTGGGTGGCACAGGCCTAGCGGTCCCTGCTCCTTGCCTGGACAGAGGCATCCAGGAAGCAGCACAGCCCGCATGGGGCTTTGCTCGTCAGGGCCCTGCTCCGAGCTGGCGGCCCTCAGGGTCAGGACCCCTGCTGGGGGTGCCTCCCTCATTCCTGCAGAGCTGGACTCCCAGGGCCTGGGCAGGCTGCCAGGGCAGGGAACTAGGGGGCAGGCACACTGTTGGCTCTGGGAAGTGTCACTGTTCCTGGGCCGGTCCGCAGGGCTGGAGGGCCTGGACATGACAGCAGAGACGGGAGCTGGGAGCTGAGAACGCCCCTCTCCCAGGGCCCAGCAGCTCTGGGCCTGGCCCACGGGCTTCCTTTGGCAGGGAGGGCCAGAGCTCTGTCCACACCACCTTCCCTTGCTGGGCCTGGGCTTGCGCCCTGCTCCCCACCAGCTCTTTGCGGCAGAGTACACGCTCTTGGCAGTGACATCCATTTAACCTGCTTCGCAGAAGACAGGACGGTTGAGCAGGCAGACTCAGCTGGCAGCTTGGTGGGAGATGGGGTGAGGACCCTAGGCTCAGGCTTCTCTTGCCCATATTCTTTGGGGAGCTGGGCAGGGAGGTGGCCCTAAGCTACCTTGCTTACCTGGGTCAGAAATAACCTCAGCTCAACTGAAAGCCTAGAGCAGCCAGGATGAGGGCAGAGCTTTGAGCTTCTGGAGTTGGTGGGCGTTTGCCCAGGAGCCAGGTCAGGGGCAGCCACTTAGCCGGGGCCTTGGGTAAAGCCCCCTCCCCTCCAAGCCTGTTGCCTTGTTTGTTTAATGGACATAATAGTGCCCTGGAGGAGTATGTCCACTTTCTAGGCATATTCTGAACAGGTAGGATGTTGTGGCTCCCTGTCTCTCCCCTTCCAGGAGGACACTTCATCGGAGAACTCGGGGAGGTGTCTGGCGTGGGGAACATGCTCGTTTCTTGCTGGTTGCAGTAGGAAGTGAGTGTAGATCTCCAGTCGTTGGATAGTGTCTTCTGTCCGTGATCTCTACAAAGATGACCTTTTCTTCAGTCCTCTCTCTGGCCCTCCTGCCCTGGCCAGACCCTGTTAGGATGGTGGTTCTGGACTGAGAAGCTGTCCTCCTTGCCCCTTTGCCCTGTGTGCCTCTCTGGTCTGGCCTCCCCTGAGGCCCAGGGAGTCATCCTTCCCCTCCTTGGGGTTCATCTTACAAGTCCGGATGCCATCAGCTCCAAGGAGTTCCCTCTGGGCCAGAGCTCCTCCCTCCTCCGCCAGCCTCCTTGGGGTGCAGACAGACAGCCCAGCACAGGCCGGAAGGGCTTTCTGTTTGCCTTGGCTGGTGGGGAAGAGATTAGTGCTCGCTTTCTGTTTTGACTATTGTATCTAACCAACACAGGGCCTGTGACATCGCAGAAAAGCAGACTTGGGTCTTGAATGAGTTTGGGGCCTGTCCCTGATGGCCTGGCCTCTGCAGAGATGTCTGGAGGTAGGAATGGGTGATAACACCGCCCCCTGGGTACGGAGAGATGTGATGACCATCTGTCGGCTTTCCCGACCCAAGGTCCACAGCCCTTTCCTCTTTTTTTCCTTCAGGGGATGACTTCTCCCCACCTCCTGGGATTCACATGGGGCCACTCCCCATCCACTGGCTTTAGAGGCAGGCATGTGTCCCAAGCTGGACACTGAGACTCCCTCTTGGGACTTTTGCAGCAACTATGGGAAAAGAGGCATTCACTTTTCATGGGAGTTGCCAGGTTGATGGAACTCCTGCTCTCCACTTGAGGACGAAGCCAAGTGGTAGAGAAAGTATGCTGTCCCCAGACCTCAGTAAGCCCCTGGATCCAGCCATGCCTGAAGCTAACCACACCTCTGGACTAACCTGATTATATGAGCCAATGGAATGCATTTCTTTTTTTCTAAAACTATCCTGAGTCGGATTTCTGTCATAGAAAGGGTCCTAATAAAGTTATGTTTTTCTTTGGTCTCACTTACTTAAGAAATCAACTTTGAGGTACCCACCCACTTTAAGTGTCTAATTCATAAGTTTTTTCAAATGTGTACACCCTTGTAACTACCACCACAGTCGAGCTGTAGAACATTTCAAGTACCCTCATTCCCCTTTATGGTCAGTTCTTCTGACCACAAGCAACCACTGACCTGCCTTTGTTCTAGAGATTCATTCAGTCTTCTCTCTGGTCAGGTCCCTGGAGGTCAAGGAGAGCGTTTCCCTGATGCTCATGTTGTGGGTCAATGTGGGTAATTTCCCTTGGGACTCAGAGTCACCCCTGGGTCCAAATGTGCTGAAGCCAGAGGCACCTCTGGGTCCCACAGTTCTGTGGTCCAGTACATCCTTTGCTTCATTTGAGCCAGCTTGCCACGGAAGGAGTCCTGGCTAATACAGCTCAGCCAGGACCGCACCCTTCAGTGAAGCTCCCCTCAAGGACCCCCCCCTAGGCAAAATCAACCATCAGTCCAGCTCACCTCCTGGGGGCCAGACACTAGTAAGTGCTTTACATGCATTATCTCAAGTCCTCTCAGCAACCCTAGGGGAGGTACTGTTATCCCCATTTTACTGGGATGTGGGTCTTGTGTGGCCTCTACAGCTTCTCTGTCCGCCAGACTCCTGGCTGCTTGCTCTGCCTCAGCCATGGCTGTCTCACAAGTGAAGTTGACCCCTCCCAGCCCACATCCCAGGGTAAGGGGGCTGGCTCCCCCGTGGCCGCCAAAGGGGCTGGAGAATGCAAGCCATACGCCCGGGGAGGGAGGGAGGAACTTTGAGCGGTAGTGTAAGCAGCTTTTGGCAGGAAAGAGCTCTCTGCAGGAGGCCCTTTTGTCTTGCCAGTAACCTAGCACACCTTTCAGATCTTTTGATCACACAAAACCTTGCCTAACTTTCTGGTTCTTTCTGTAGATCAAAGAAGTAGAAATGAAGGATAAGTAATTAACAGATGACCAGCTCTCTTCCCCAGCTTCCCCTGCAGTAATCCCACGAGCAAACTGTGCGAACAAGATAGCGGCTAAAGAAGAATCACAAGAAGTCGACAAGCCTGCACACGGTGCGGGATGGCGACGACTCTGACCCCCTATCTCAACGATTAACTGAGATTACTTCCCTGTTTCCCCTTAAAAACTTTTATGGCCGAGCAGAATCTTTGGAGGTGGTTTTGGGGGGACACTGAGTCCCCCATCTCCCCAGATTGCCGGCATTCTGATTAAAAGCAACTTTCCTTTCTACCAGCAACTGCTTCTCGGGTGTCGATTTCTCAGCAGCGAGCAGCCAGACCTGAGTTCGGTAACAGTCGGAGACGAGATGAGGATAAATTCCTTCATCCTCTGTCCCTTGGACCACTTGAGGCACATTTTCCACCTGTGGTTTGTTGTACAGCAGTGTGGTTATACATCACCTTGCATTGCTTCCCATTCTTCCCGACCTCCTTTCTCTTTTCCTTCACTTTTGGCACCCTGGAATTCCACTTCCAAGCTAAAGTATCAGCACTTAATCCCTTGGCAAGGGCCGCGCTTTCTAGGGAACTCTGTAGCCTGGCTCCTGGGACCTCACTACACGGCCTCAGTGAATGTTGAACAAGAGAATAGATGCACGACATGTCATGGCCATGGGGTTGGGGACTGGACGGGGGCAAGCATGGTGCCAAATTCATCACAGATTATTCTCCTTTCTCTCTCCCCCTCCATTCACTAGGCCTAATCAGCCAAATCCTCTCTGACTCCATGCTGTTATGTCAGAGGCTGTGGCCTCCCCCAGTAACCTCTGTCTGGTACAAAAGAATCCACGCTCCTTATCCTCCACTTGCCAGGTGTGTGAGGCTGGCAAGGTACTCAGCCTCTCTGAGCTAGCTTCCCCATCTGTACAATGGGGATAAGAATGGTCTCACTACCTGGGACTGTTGGGATGCCTAACTGACACTTGGTTTGTGCCTGGTGCAGAGTCGGGGAAGGGCATCATTGAGGCTGCCTGTCCAACTACAGCCCTGCTCTCTTTTGGGAAGCACCCCGCCTCCATTCTCAGTCCCTACTGGGCAAATTGAGGCTGTCCCCCATCCCACCCCATTCCCACACCTGCCACCAGACCCAGGCCAACCAGCACATCTCAATATTGACCACAAATATTGGCTCAGGCCTGGGCATAAGACCTAAGTCAAACCGGTCCCTGCAACAGTGCCCTGAAATTTCTGGAATAAGGAAAGAGATGCTTGCTCTTTGCTGAGATCCTTAGCCTGGAGCTACCAGAGGCCATTTTTACTATGTGGACATTTGAGAATGAAGTTAGTGCAGTGACGGCGGAAGAAAGCAAAGCCGAGAGATGGAGCAGGACACAGACACCTGGTGTCGCCCTTGGAGTTCTGTGATCCACCATGCCAGCAGCTAGGTAACCCCTGGTATTTTTAGAAATTAATACATACACAAAAATTTTCCTTTTTGGTTGCTTAAGCCAGTTCAAGTTGTGTTTCTATTACTTAAAACTGAAATGGTCTTGACTAATACCATAGGTTCTTTATAAATGATCGCTGCTGTTATTGCAATTAATAATATTATTACAAACACACTTCCAGGAGGATGCAGTCTTGGGGATGCATAGGCCATGTTCCCCCAGGGGCCACTGCTGCTCTCCATACGTTATCCTACCCTAGATATCAGCTCCCCAGGGCGGGGGATTCATGTTTGCTGCTGATATACCCAGGTGCCTGGTGTCTGTGCAGGGTAGGTGATTAATAGACATCCACTAAGTGAACGAATGAAGTTGGTCCATTGCCACCTGGCCCCCAGGCCCAGGTTCACGTTTTGCCCTCTCTGCTTGTCCTTGGCTGACATCTGAACCCACTGGGGTGTCTGCCAGGAGTCTGTCTTGCAAACTGATCTCTTGTTTTCACAGTGTCTTTTCTAGGGCCTCATTCATCCTTTTATTCGTTCATATATACAGTTTAAAATATCTTTATTCGAAGTGTACGTTATGGACCACTATCTTAAACCAGTCACAAAAATTAACTCAAAGTGAATTGAACACTTAAATGTAAGACTGCAAACCATAAAACTCTTAGAAGAAAACAAGAAAAAAGCTCCTTGACATGGGTCTCGGCAATTATGTTTTTGGATATGACACCTAAAGCACAAGCAACAAAATAAAAAATAAACAACTGGGACTACATCAAACTAAAAAGCTTCTCACAGCAAAAGAAATGATCAATGAAACCTATGAAATGGGAAAAAATATTTGCAAACCATGTATCTGATAAGGGGTTAACATCCAAAATATATAAAGAGCTCCTACAACTCAATAGCAAAATAGTAATAATAATAATGAAGATGGTGATGATGATAATACAATTAAAAAACAGGCAAAGAACCTGAATAAACATTTTTCAAAGAAGATACATGAGTGGCCAACAGGTACACGAAAAGATGTTCAAAATCACTAATCATTAGGGAAATGAAAATCAAAACCACAATGTCGGGCTTCCCTGGTGGCGCAGTGGTTGAGAGTCTGCCTGCCAATGCAGGGGACACGGGTTCGAGCCCTGGTCTGGGAGGATCCCACATGCCGCGGAGCAACTAGGCCCGTGAGCCACAATTGCTGAGCCTGCGCGTCTGGAGCCTGTGCTCCGCAACAAGAGAGGCCGTGATAGTGAGAGGCCCGCGCACCGCAATGAAGAGTGGCCCCCACTTGCCGCAACTAGAGAAAGCCCTCGCACAGAAACGGAGACCCAACACAGCCATAAATAAATAAGTAAATAAAAAAAAAAAAAAACAAACAAAACAAAACCCCACAATGTCACCTCACCTGTTAAAATGACTATCATCCAAAGACAAGAGAGAACAAATGCTGGCAAGGATGAGGAGAAAGGGGAACCCCTGTGTACTGTTGGTGAGAACGTAAATTGGTGCAGCCATTATGGAAAACAGTATGGAGATTCCTCAAAAAAAATTAAAGACAGAACTACCATATGGTCCAGCAATTCCACTTCTGTGAATATATCTGAAGGAAATGAAAACACTATGTCAAAGAGATATCTTTACACCCATGTTCAGAGCAGCATTATTTACAACAGCCAAGACACGCAAGTGTCCATTGACAGACGAATGAATAAAGATGTTGTGGTATATACACACACACACAAACATATACATGCATGCAACTGAATATTATTCAGCCATAAAAAGGGAAATCCTGCCATTTGTGACAACATGACTAGACCTTGAGGGCAATATGCTAGGTGAAATAGGTCAGTCAGAAAGACAAATACTATATGATATCACTTATATGTGCAATCTAAAACAAAATAAAAATAAAAAGCCAAACTCATAGAAAAAAAAGATGAGATTTGTTACCAGAGGTGGGGGTAGGGGGTGCATGGGAGCTGAGAGGAGGAGGAATTGGATGAAGTCAGTTAAAAGTACAAACTTCCAATTATAAGACAAATAAGAACTAGGGGTGTAATATACAACATGATGGCTATAGCTAACACTGCTATATGGTATATTTGAAAGTTAAGAGAGCAGATCCTTAACACAATATTGTAAATCAACTGTACTTCAATTAAAAAAAAATAATAATAGGGGCTTCCCTGGTGGCACAGTGGTTGGGAATCTGCCTGCCAATGCAGGGAAGATGGGTTCGAGCCCTGGCCTGAGGAGGATCCCACATGCCGTGGAGCAACTGGGCCCGTGAGCCACAACTACTGAGCCTGCGCATCTGGAGCCTGTGCTCCGCAGCAAGAGAGACCGCGACAGTGAGAGGCCTGCGCACCGCGATGAAGAGTGGCCCCCGCTCGCTGCAACTAGAGAAAACCCTCACATAGAAACGAAGACCCAACACAGCCAAAAAAATAATAAATAAATAAATTAATTAATTAATTTAAAAAAAGTAATTTAAAATAATAATAAGAGTAGGGCTTCCCTGGTGGCGCAGTGGTTGAGAATCTGCCTGCTAATGCAGGGGACACGGGTTCGAGCCCTGGTCTGGGAAGATCCCACATGCCGCGGAGCAACTGGGCCCGTGCACCACAACTGCTGAGCCTGCGCGTCTGGAGCCTGTGCCCCGCAGCGGGAGGGGCCGTGATGGTGAGAGGCCCCTGCTTGCCGCAACTAGAGAAAGCCCTCGCACGAAACGAAGACCCAACACAGCTAAGAATAAATAAATAAATAAAGTAGCTATTAATTTAAAAAAAAAAAAAAAGAGTAGATCCTAAGAGTCACAAGGAAGAAAACATGTTTTTTTTTTTTTACAATTGTAAAAGGAATTTGTTTTTTCTTTTCCAGTTGTTTGCTTCTAGTACATAGAAATATAATTGTATATTGTTCTGGTAACCTCAGGTCTTGTGAACCTCACTTATTAGTTTGAGAACCTTTTTTTATTGTTATTAATTCCTTAGGGTTTTTTTTGTTGTTGTTGTTTTTACAAAAAGCTATCAGATTGTCTCTGAATAGGATGGTTTAACTTTTTTCCATTCCAATCCATATGCATTTTTTCCCCCCTTTTTGGAAGAAAACATTTTAATTTTTTTCTTCTTATTGTACCTATGTAAGATGACGGAGGGACTTCCCTGGTGATCCAATTGTTAGGGCTCTGTGTTTCCACTGCAGGGGGCACGGGTTCGATCCCTGGTCGGGGAACTAAGGTCCCACATGTCGAGGGAACCAGGGAAAGATGCAAAACGAACAATGCTTTGCCAGCCTTCAGGGAGCTTCTACTGGGGATGTATGTTGACAATTTTGGTACATTTAGGTTATTTTAGGCATTTGGATAATTTTCTGGTATTCTTCTGCAGACCAGATAATAAAACCACTCTAAAGAGTGTATTTTGGTTTTAAGCTAAGTTGGAACTAACCCGATTAGCTATCTTCAAAGAGAAGTCGACAACTTCCCTACCCTCTCCTCTGCCAGTTCACACCCCACCTCGGTAAACTCTAAGTTTTTTACATTGTTCCTGTTATTGACATTCACATCCTCTTCTGCTCCACAATCAAGCCTTTACTGCTTTGTCCACAGGTTGACTGAAAAGATTAAAAGCCATGGAATAGCATTTACATGACTATAATCGTTAAATACCATTTACCGTAAACACCTCCTTTTAACTGCAGCTAGTTGGATTGGGGTTTGTGTTTGGTCACATTTTATTGAATTGGATGAGATGTACCTTCCGGCCGCTGGGACAAAGCTTCCTCTCTGCCAGTTTCAGGGCCTGGGTTCAGAAGGGCCCTGTGCTTGGTTTGATGCTTTCCTGTTGTTGTTTTGAAATTCTAAATAATTTTTGAACAAAAGGTCCCACAATTATGTGGTTAGTCCTGAGCTAACGGCCTTGCTGCTAGAGGCCTGAGTGATCTAAGAAACACTCTCTCGGGCACCTTCCCTTGGGAGGAAAGGCGGGGTACTTAGGCAGGTCTTGAAGTAGCCACAAAAAATTAAAGTGATAGGCCACGGACCTGAGTGATGGCTTGTGAATGTGCCCCACGTGGTGATGTCAGGCTGGCCTGCTCCTTCTTACAAAGGGGCTGAAAAGTTGGTGAGCCTTGGGCTGCATGAG
This sequence comes from Balaenoptera borealis, assembly GCF_965194805.1. Classification (NCBI taxonomy): domain Eukaryota; kingdom Metazoa; phylum Chordata; class Mammalia; order Artiodactyla; family Balaenopteridae; genus Balaenoptera; species Balaenoptera borealis. The sequence goes on along the minus strand of NC_138879.1, from coordinate 43,843,498 downwards.
GGAGGAGGGATTATCCTGATGAGAGCATCAGGGCTGAATGATCTGCCCAAGGTCCCACTGCTTATAAATGGCAGGTCCTGGATTCAAGTCCAGGTAACTGATTCCCAGACCCAAACCTTCTCTGCTCCACCACCCTGCCTCCAGACCAGTGCCACACATGATGCAGCAGAGCTGGGTTTGAATTCTAGTCCTGCTCCCAATTTGCTGTGTGTCCTTTCAGGAGGGACTTGCCCTCTCTGAACCACCTACCCCAGAGTCTGAGGGAGTGGATAAACTTTAGAAGTCCCTTTCAAACAGAATCACTATGTAACTAATAATAGAAGAGTTTCTTCCATAGACAGATTCCAGCTAATAAAAGCAGAAGGAATAAAATATAGTATCATTTTGCAGTCCCTAACAAATTAATTGTTTGAATGGCAGCTAACATCACAAAGAGAATCTGACACCATGGACGTCCTGATAGAAGATCTCAGCACCACCTAATGAGGTATTCTTGCCAGAAAAAATAAAAAAATTTTAAAAATTAAAATAAATAAATAAATAAAATAAAGAATAAAGAAACCAAACTTGGCAACTAAGCCCGTGCGCTCTGCAACAAGAGAAGCCACTGCAATGAGAAGCCCGCGCACCGCAACGAAGAGTAGCCCCCACTTGCCGCAACTAGAGAAAGCCCGCGCGCAGCAACGAAGACCCAATGCAGCCAAAAATAAATAAGTTAAATAAATAAATTAAAAAAAAAAAAAAAAGAAACCAAACTTGAATCTGATCAAACCTCTGCTTCTAACAATTTACAGGACAAAGGATAGAGGAACACATCCGACTGCACCAAAGAGCAGCAATCAGCGATGTCCAGATGGAGTGAAATGCAACAAGATAGACAACTAGTTTCTTCCAATAAATACAACAAAACACTAGGCCCAAAGAGACTCAAAAGACATAGTAACCAATTGTAATGTAGAAACCTTATCTGGATCAAAATTTAAGCAATCTGTAAAAAGATAATTATGTCAAAACTGGAAATGTGACCACTGACTCTGATAATATTAGGAATTATTATTAATTTTGGGGGTGTGATCATGGTGTTATGATTATGGTTTAGTCTGTTTATTTGTAAGGAAGGGTCCTTTTAGAGATACACACTGATGTGTTTATGGATGAGCTGATGTCATGCCTGGGATCTGCTTCAAAGTGATGCAGGAAGAGGGATGTGGATGGGGAGGCGGGTCTGGATGAGGTAAGATGGGCCATGGGTTGATGACTTTCACAGCGGAATGATTTATTGTCTCTGGTTTTGTGTATAATTTTCAGTTTTTAAAAAGTCCCTCCAGCCTATGGGAGGGGTCAGGGGTGGCCGGGCTGAGGGTTGGGGATCGGGGAAGGATGGCCATGCCTTCTCGGAGCAGGGCTGGGGGCTAACAAAGGGGACACCAGGTCCTGCCTCTCCCTGACCGCCTCCCATGGCCAGGCTGACCCCTGGAATGTTGCAGTCACTCGTGCCCAGGCTCAGACCTAAAGGGTAGGTTTCTTGGTGTTCAGATAAGCTCACGGAGTCAGACACTCTACTTGTAGAACCCTGGCCCCAGCCCGCAAGCCCAGCTCTGTCCTCCCCGGGGGATACTAGTTTCATATTCCAGGCACATCCTCAGCCATGTCAGGCCATCCGTCCACCAGCACAGGCAGGAGAAGGTGCAGCAGCTGGTGGGAGGTGGGGGTCATTCCCCGACGTACATCCTATGACATCCCTGGTGCCAGTAGTGTGGCCGGGCCAGGACCTGAGGACCTGGAGGGTTAGAGGGCCACTCTCAGGCCCACCACCCAGGAGTGGTCCCCCAAGGAAGTTGGTGCCGACCACCTTAGTGCCCAATTTACTGCATGACCTCGACAAGACGCTATTCCTCTCTTGGCCTTGGGTTCCCCATCAAAAAAGAGGCTGCTCCGTGTTTCTCAGTGGGCTGCTATTGACCTTCGGGATGGACAATTCTTCCTAGTTTGCATTCCCGGCCCCGGCCATTAAATGCCCACAGCAGTCCCTGTTGCTGTGGCAACCAGAAAACGCCCCACACATTTCCAACCACTCCTGGTTTGCAAACTACTATGGGTCTCTAAGGACCTCGCCAAGCCCATAGTTCTGTGTTTCTGGAGAATTCAGGACAAACTGAGGAAGGGAGGGGCAGAAACTTAATGTGATTTGTAGTCTTACAGAGAGATGATATTTGGGTGGGTCTTGAAATACAACTAGGAGTTTGCAAATTGAGCAAGTGACGGGGGCTGGGAAGGGGGGGAGCTGAGAACATTCTAGGTGGCAGGATCAGCCCGTGCACGGCACAGAGGGATGAAGGAGCATGGAGTGTTTGGAGAAGGGCAGGAGTTCCCTGTAGCCCCTGGAAAACCATGCAATGGAGATAGCACATCAACTTGTGGACAACAGGGAACCAGCAAGGATTTTCAAATGGGGGCAGAAGGACATTTTTCCACCCTGGTCCCTCTGGAAGAAGAAATCACTGGATGCCTATGTATGAATCAGGAGAATGTCTCACTCTTCCTAGGAAGAACTCATGGGTCCAAACTGCAGAGGTTGCAATTCCCCAGCTGGGATTTTTTGCCTGGGGGGCAGCCGGGTGAAAGAGAGACTTGTGGGTGGTTTTTTTTGTTTTTTTCTTGTGTTTTTTGGCCGCGCTGCGTTGGCATGCGGGATCTTAGTTCCCCGACCAGGGATCGAACCCACGCCCCCTGCACTGGGAGCATGCAGTCCTAACCACTGGACCGCCAGGGAAGTCCCGAAAGAGAGATTTGGAGGTGACAGTGGATGAGGGGCTGCTCAAGCTTCCCAAATTACTGAAGAGGCCCATGGAGGGGAGCAAGTGTGTGTGTGTGTGTGTGTGTGTGTGTGTGTGTGAATGCATGTGCATGTGAGTCTGCGGAGGAGAGTATGTGGATGAGTGTGAGTGGGTAGACAAGCGTTCATGTGACAAATATGTGGCGGGTACAGAGTGGTGAGCAAACACTGCCCTGCCGTGTCCTCACTGAGCGTGTAACCTAGTGGATCTAGTGGAGGAGAGAGAAATAGACAAGAAAGCAAAACCACATTCCAGGAATCAGACTGTGACCCGGGGCCCTCCACCCTGCCCTAGCCACAGGGTGGACACGGGACCCCAGGACGGCCGGTCAGAGCCTCCTTCTCTCTGACTCTTGGGCAGAGTGACAAAGAGGGCCGGAGCCCCCCCGCCGCCTCCTGCCCGACATTCCTACTCCCAGTCTGCGCCTGCCCTTCTGGCCACTTGGCCTTCCGGAGCTGTCGAGGTTCTTACACCTGCCCAGGCCTGTTTTCCAGCCTTCCCATCGATTGTTGGATGTGCCTCTTTCTGTGTGGGTTTCGTTCTGGCTTTGAAACGAGCAAAGCCAGAGCAAGAGCGCTGTGAGCACAGACGAGGCTCTCAGGGAATCCCCTGCCCGTGACCCTCGCGGACGAGGATGCAGAGGCCGCTGGGCTTCCCGAAGCCGGTACCCCTCCCTGGCACACGCCGTGCACACGCACACGCGGGTCCCTCAGCACGCTCCCCGGTGGGCCAGCCAGTGTGCCGAGCCCCGGGCGGCCTCACAGGGAGGAAATGCCAGCCGCGTTTCTCTAAGCCTCTCTCAGCCTCCCCAGGGACTCTCCGCTGCCCAGCGCTTCCTCTGAGGCCGTGTCAGCGGAGCGGGCCTGGTCCGCCCCGGGCGGGCCTCCAGTGGGGGCCTGTGACTCAGGGCTCAGTCAGGCAGAGGCAGGATGTCGGCCCATTCACTGGGCCATGAGGAATCTCACTCTTCTATTTATAGGCAGCGCAACTGCTGGCCTAGCCTGGGGGGAGGAAGTGGCCATGGCTGGCAAGTCAGGGGAATGGGAACAGCGATTCTAGAACCAGGATGAAACCAGGCCTCGCCACCCCCGCCCCCTGCCTCAGGGGTTTCCGGACGAGGAGTCAACTGGACTAGCCCTTCCACTCCAGAACGGTCCAGGCTGGGATGGGCCAGGAAATGAGCCCAAGGGTCTGCATGACCCATGAGCCAAGTGACAGGAGGCGGTGGACACCGGGTGGCTGGGCCTGGAAGGGTGGGCACGGTGGGAAGAGGCCAGGGGAAGGGAGTGCCCAGAGGCCAGGCATCCTGAAGTCTGGCCTCAGAGAACTCATCCTAATCTTCCCATATTGGAGTCCCAACTTGCTTCATCGGTCAAAGACCCCTGCCCGCCCTTAGCTACCATCTTGCCCCATGGCCAGGATGGCTCTTTATTCCTAGGAAGCTAAGATTTGATACCCTACTATGAGCTGAGCACTGTCACCTGTATTCCCTCATTCAGTCTCACAAAGCCTTGTAACATAGGTATCAATAAGCCCATTTAACAGAAGTCGAAACTGAAGTTCAGGGTGGTTAAGGTACTTGCCTGGCTTTAAGCGTGTGCACAGATGTGTACTAAGTGTACAAAATGTGCAAAAGGGAAGCTACAGTGCCCTGTCAGCGGGTGCTCTGAGGAGTGGACGAGCTCACATTGGCTGTTATTTGTCACCATCTCTTTATTATTTTTTTATTAATTAATTTTTTGGCTGCATTGGGTCTTTGTTGCTGTGAGTGGGCTTTCTCTAGTTGTGGCGAGCGGGGGCTACTCTTTGTTGTGGTGCGCAGACTTCTCATTGCGGTGGCTTCTCTTGTTACGGAGCTCGGACTCTAGGCGCACGGGCTTCAGTAGTTATGGCACACGAGCTCAGTAGTTGTGGCTCGTGGGCTCTAGAGCGCAGACTCAGTAGTTGTGGCCCATGGGCTTAGTTGCTCCGCGGCATGTGGGATCTTCCCGGAGCAGGGATCAAACCCATGTCCCCTGCACTGGCAGGCGATTCTTAACCACAGCGCCACCAGGGAAGCCCTCGCCATCTCTTTATGGAGCACCATCCACATGGTTTATTTACTTTGTCCTCGGCTGAGCTTGCATCTCTGATCACGTCCTCTGGTGGGAACCAATTTCCGGAACAGGAGACCCTTCCAACTGAGCCTACTGGGGCTGCTTCAGAGGAAACCAGCCAAGGGCCGCAGTGGATACAGCAAATCTGCTCTCACCCTCAGAGAACGTGCGAGGAGCCGTCATGCCTTCCTTTGTATCCCACGGGGCCTCCCCCATCCTTGGTTCCTTCCTGAGGCCCAGATCTGGCCACTCTCTGGGGCTGTTGTGACCGCCTGCTGGCCATCCTCACTGACCCAGTGCGCACTGCACCCCGAGGATGCTTGAAGCAGCTGTGAGGGCTTTGTTGAAGGGCTCAGGCCCTTGTCCCAAAGCCAGGCAGGATGGGAGGGAGGGTTGGAGGGAGGGGCCAGCTAGAGGGTATCAGGGTCAACAGGAGGTGGATTCTCACTGCCTTGACGCCAGAGGCAAGAGGGGCCCTTCCTGGCCCGGAATGCCTCATCTACCTCCCCAACCAAAGTTCTCACCCTTCCTTTCACCCCACACACATCTCCTCCCTAAGGTGATCAGCAAGCCTCAGGGCCTTTTCTGTGTCTTGCAAACTTTGCAGCCTCTGACAGTCTCTGAATGTCGCTGACTTTTTTCTTCCAAGCAGGACGCAGCAAGGGCACGTAAGAGGGAAGAGGGCTGGGGGTGGAGTGGAGAGGGTTGGTTCTGAGATGTACTCTGAGCTGAGGAGGAACTAGGGTGAAGGGAAGAGGGGTCCCCAGAGGTGAAGCTCTTGGGGAAGAAAAGAAGGTAAACCTTCCAGAATGTGGAAGAACCTCTGGCTGGTTGAAGGTCTGAGGCTGGAGTCCGGGGTGTGGTGGGGAAGTAGCGGGAGGCTGGATGGGTGGGCAGCTCTCTAGGGCCGGGGGTGAGGCTAAACGTTCCTCTGAACGCAAAACTGAAGGCAGCCAAGGCTTCCAGGCAGGATGCTGTTTAGTGAGCTCCCTCTGGCCTTGGGGGTTGAAGGGGTTGGATGAGACAGGTTGGCAGCAGGTGGGCCAGTGAGACACCAGCACAGCCTTCCTGGTGAGAGATGAGAGTGGATGAACTTGGGAGGGGGAGGGAGAGAGATGGGGGACTGCGAGAGAGCAATGACATGGGGCGGTTGACTGGCCCCGATGTCCACCCCCGCCCCGGCCCACCCCATAATGATGAGGGTTGGGGTGGCCGGAATGGGGAGGCGAGGAGCCCCTGATGAGCCCCCCTCGGCTGCACCAGCTGGACGGGTGCAGAAATGACATCACTTTCATGTACTTAACACAAGGTAAACAGTGGTAGAAAAACCCAAGCGCTCATTATCTAACTTGGTAGCCGGCCTTTGGCTCCTTAACAACCGGTTTCCTGGGATTCTGCAGTTCTCTGCAGAAGAGAGCAAGAACCAGGGACTGCCCATCCCTGGGCGCAGGGAGTGTGACCCTTTGCCTGGGGCCTCTTCCTTTCATTCATTCCCTACTTGTTCAGGGAGCCTGGTTTGCTGCGGGCCGGGCCCCAGGCTAGCTGCTTGGGCACAGTGGAGAACAAAACGAGTGTGATGGTGGTGGTAGGGATTTGATGCTAGCGACCAGCTGGGCTTGAGAGCCCAGGAGTACAAGGAAGCAGTGGGGCGACTGGCGGGGATGGGAGCTGTCATAAGCATTCGAGCATAAGCTGGATCAATCTGAAGGCACCTTGGAGATCATCCAGTTTGACCCTTGATGCTACAGATGGGTAAACCGAGGCCTAGAGAGGTCACATGACATATCTAGAGTCATATGCTGGGAGAGAAGCAGGGGCGGGACTAAAATCCCGATGTTCTGTTATCAGTGGTTCTTTCTAACAAATTCACTGAGAGCTGGCCGACTCAAGAATAGAAAGAAAGGGACTTCCCTAGTGGTCCAGTGGTTAAGACTCCTGGCAGGGAACTAGATCCCGCATGCTACAACTAAAGATTCCCACGTGCCGCAACTAAAGATCCCTCATGCTGCAACTAAAACCTGGCGCAGCCTAAAAATAAAATAATAAAATAAAATAAAATAAAATAGAAAGAAAAAAAAAATTAAAGCATGTAGCTTCGCCTCCCCCTTCCCCTCACCACCCAGGCACACATACCTGTGGGTTCTCCAGAGGGTCAGAGACAGAGAGAGAAATGCCTTCTTGCTGGCTGGGTACCAAATGCTTTCCCTTCATCCCCAGAACCCACCCCACATTCTAAATCTGGGGCCGGAGGAGAGCTTCCTCCTTGTGGAAAGAGCCAGAGGTAACCACAGCGGCCAGGTAGCCTCAGGGGAACCAGCCCTTTGCCATCACTCCCTGAGGTGGCACTGGCCCCTCTCTACCCTCCCTGGATGGAAAGCCGCAGTGAGGGGAGAGCCTTTCAAAGAGCACAGACGCCCAGCAAGTCTCTGCAGGCTGCTCACGCTTGAGGGCTCCAGGCCCTTGCAAAGCACTCTCACCCCCACCAAATCTGGTAGATTTTGCTCTCTGCTTTAAACAAGAGCAACCACAAACGACAGCACCCCTTTCTCTAATGTCAGTTGAGTGAAACAGACAGCATGGAGGGAAGCTGGAGAACTAGCCCAGCAACTTTTGACAGATCCTTAGCTCCCCTTGGGCCTCAGTTTCCCCATTTGTATTGACCCATAAGTGTGCCCAAGCTTCACTACCCTGTGAGGCTGAACGACCACTTAGTATGAATGCCCAAAGCCTGCTAACTCCAAACCCCAAACTCTACTCTCAGCAGTGCTAATCCCTCACATCTTTTTGAGAGCCCCCAAGAAGACGTCCAGCCTGCCCTCCCGGGTTATGTGCTAGGTTTAATAATGGCCCCCGAAAGGTGTCCACATCCTAATCTCAAGAACCTGGGAATACATTACTTTTCATGGCAAAAGAGGATTTGCAGATGTGATTAAATTAAGGATCCTAAAATGAGGAGATTATCTTGGATTATCTGGGTGAGCCCAATGCAATCACAGGGGTCCTTATAAGAGGGAAGCAGAAGGGTCAGAGTCCCAGAATATGATGCAATGACAGAAGCAGAGGACAGAAGGCAGAGGTCAAAGTGATTTGAGGAAAAGGCCATGACCCAAGGCATGCAGGCAACCTCTAGACGTCACAAAAGGCAAGTAAATGGATTCTCCCCCAGAGCCTCCAGAAGGAATGCAGTCCTGCCAACACCTTGGCTTTAGGACTTCTGATCTCCAGAATTCTAAGAGAATAAATTTGTTTTAAGCTACCAAGTTTGTGGTAGTTTGCCACAGTAGCAATAGGAAATGAATACTGCTGCAACCAGCTACCACGGACAGATGGCCACTTCTGGGATGGTTCATTCCAGGCCACCCTGCCTGTCTTCTGCCCCTTCCGCTGGGCCACCGCTGCTTCCTTGATGACTCTGAGACAGCCACCTCTGCCGGTCACAGTCTTCACGTGGGCTTCCCCGAGAGGCCCCAAGGTCTGGAAGTCTCTGCTTGTTCAGCAGGAAATGTTGGCAATCTCCAAGGAACAGCAGTAGTTTGCTCTTCTCCTGGGTCCCGAGTGTCACGCATGAGCACAAGCTTTCTGCCCTGAGCACAGACCCACCTCAGCCTAGAGCAGCTGCCGCATCATAGACAGGAGGGTCCTCGCCGACACCACCGAGGCCCGTTTCTAAGTCGGGCTCCCTCTGTGGGAGGCCCCTCCCCTCTTCACGAATTCTTTTCAGGGACCCGCACATTCCACCCAGCTCATCATCTCCAGGGTGGCCAGTCATTCTCAGTATGAATGACTCCAGCTGTGTGTGCGGTTCAAGGTTCATGTGTTTCTTCCCAAGAGGCTTCTCAGCCTCCACGTAACTCAGCTGACCCACCTAGATATGTGGTGGGGGACAGAGGGTGTGGCAAGTGCCCAGCTCCACATGCCACAAAGCAGCCAGGGACCAGCTTGAAGGGCATGATGTAACCTGCCCATGTGGCTTGCAAGCTGGGTGTATCTGTGAGGTGGGTTCATGGCTGTTTATGAGCCCTCCACACCTCCCTGCTCATGATCTGGCCAGGGCCCCTGATACTGATGTCCCCTACCCCCTGCCCACGCCCAGGTCTGTCCCCTACTTCCCCCTCACTGGTGGCATTAATAAGCCCCCTCCACGTGGCTCAGTTCTGAAGTTTCTGGAGAAACCACGGACAGGGGTCAGTTATGCAGGAACTTGGGAGTATCCTCCTTTGAAAGTGGACCTAACTTCCACTTAAGTATGCAATTGACACATGTTCTCTGAAGAGAAAAAATTAGGAAAAATATAGTAAGAAAGAAAGAAGGGAAGGAAGGAAAAGAAGGGAAGGAAGGGAAGAAGGAAAGAAAGAGGCAGGAAACAACCTAAGTGTCCATTGATGGACAAATGGATAAAGAAGTTGTGTGTATATACACGATGGAATATTATTCAGTCATAAAAAAGAAGGAAATCCTGTCACCTGTGACAACATGGATGGACTTTGAGGGCATTATCCTAAATGAAATGTCAGACAAAGAAAGACAAATACTCTATGATCTCATTTATATTTGGAATCTAAAAAAACAAACAAACAAAAACCCAAACTCATGGGAAAAGAGATCAGATTTGTGGTTACCAGAGGTGAGGGATGGGGGAATTGGACGAAGGTAGTCAAAAGGTACAAACTTCCAGTTATAGGATAAGTACTTGGGAGGTAATGTATAGCATGATGACTATAGTTAACACTGCTATATGGTATGTTTGAAAGTTAAGGAAGTAAATCCTAAGAGTTCTCATCACAAGGAAAAAAAAAACATTTTTTTCTTTTTCGTTTTAAAAAATCTATATGAGATGATGAATATTAACCAAATTTATTGTGATTATTGTGGTAATGATTATTGTGGTAATCATTTCACAATATATGCAACTCCAGTCATTATGTTGTACCCCTTAAGCTTATATGGTGCTGAATGTCAGTTATATCTCAATAAAACTGGAAACAAATAGAGCAAGGTATAAATATTCAGCCTGTTTGGATAAATGGGAAAAAAAGAAGCAAGTAAAAATTATTGCTAGGGACTTCACTGGTGGCGCAGTGGTTAAGAATTCACCTGTCAATGCAGGGGACATGGGTTCAAGCCCTGGTCCGGGAGGATCCGACATGCCGCGGAGCAACTAAGCCCGTGCGCCACAACTATTGAGTCTGCGTGCCACAACTACTGAAGCCTGTGCGCCTAGAGCCCATGCTCTGCAACAAGAGAAGCCACTGCAATGAGAAGCCCGTGCACTGCAACAAAGAGTAGCCCCCGCTCGCCACAACTAGAGAAAGCCTGTGCGCAGCAGCAAAGACCCAAGGCAGCCAAAAATAAATAAATTTATATTTAAAAAATGATCGCTAATCCCATTATATAGACATAATAATCCAATCATCCACTGCTGAAGTTTTGGTTTATATCTGATATAGATAACAGATCACTTATCATCACTGGAATATTATTTCTTTAACACCACAATCACACATACCACTCCAACACAGGCTTTTTTCTCCCACAGCAAATGTGTGATGAACCTCTTTCTGTCTTAACAGATCTACATCTGCATCACTATTTTTCATGGTTATATGGTATTTGCCTCTGTGAATGTGCTACCATTGTTATTAAGTCTAGTGTCAGACAATTACATTGTTTCTAGTTTGTCTAAAATGTAAACAATGTTGCCTTATAAATACTTCTTGGCCCACTTTCTCAGCTATTTTGGGAGGATAAGTTCCTAGAGGTGAAATTGCTGGGTCAGAGGTGTGCACATATTCAAGGCTTTTGGTGCATTTTTGTGCCTTGTTCTTAATTCCAGACCCATTTCTTTCATGCTCTGGATTTGTCACCCACTTTAGCATTAGCTCAAGGACAAATAAATTTAGGTAGAGATTCTGCTATTTGTAATCCTCCAGGCTACGTCTTTCCATTAATATGTATGGTTGAAAAAAAAAATGACTCTAGTTTCCATTTTTAAAGTCCCAAGCATATTCTCACCCTGATATTCCAGTGTGCCTGGCTCTTCCTGGTAGTACTGGGAATTGGGTTAAATGCTGTTTTTTTCCCTTCTAGAGTGAGAAGTTCCCAGGTGAAGCCCAAAACACTGCCATCTCCCGGAACCTCAGTTTACTCATCTGTAAAATGGAGATATTAACAGTACTTTGCAGGATTTTCCTGTGGGTGAAAGGAACCCAGCTCAGTGTCTGACACTTGGGGAAATCTCAGCACTTTTGTCTTGTCCCACCCCTCAGGGCCAGGTGGTGTGCAATGGGGTCTCCTGGCCCACATGTTGTCACTGAACACTTGGCTCCTCCGGGGCCCTGATCCCAGTGATGTCTACCCCACATTCCCAGCCATCCAAGGCTAATCATCTGCCTCAAGAACAACCCCCGGATTTGCCCCACCTTAAAAGGCCCTTGAGCTCTCAGAAGGACAACCAAACAAGAGAACAGAACATTAGAGAAAATTGCTTGTCTAAAATAGATAAATAATTTTCATTTCATTCTTACTTCTGTGTTCTACTTTGTCTTTCTCCTTGCTGTCCCTTTTTCTACATAAGCCAGGCAGGAGGGCAATATTATTCTTATAAATTCTTGAGATGGATTACATAATAATCTAGACTGGAGACTTAAAAAGAAAGGCAACAGCTTGGTAAATGGACAGAAGTCTTTGCAACTGTTTAGAGAGCCAAAGTCCAGGTCACTCCTTGCCTCCTGACACTCAGGAGCTGACTGGCCTCATTCTTGGGTTCCCCAAAAAGAGTCCCAGCTGAGCCTGTTCAGAACTGCATGGCCCAACTTCCCAGATGATCAGAGTCACCCAGGATGCTTATAAAATGCAGATTCCTAGGCCAGACCTAGGCCCCAGGCCAGACCTGAATCAGATTCTCCCAGAGAGAGACCTGTATATTTACATATGCTCATTAGACATTTAACAAGTCGCTGCAGGTAATTCTTAACATCAGGAAAATATGACCAGCACTGTTATAGATGGAGAACATTTGAGTAATTTTTAACCTTGGCTGCAAATTACAGTCTCCTGTAACTGGGCTTTTAAAAGCCCAATGCTCAGTTAAATCAGAATCTTGATCACTTTGAACCATGTGCAGGGGCCATTGGGAAGACCTCCGACTACATACGGGCCAAGAGTCCAGGGTTCTAGAGCTGGCTTTGCCACTAACTCACTGAGTAGCATCTCTAGTCCCCAGTTTCCACACATGCAAAATGAAGGACATGGACCAGCCCACTAGGAAAACTTTCTGTCATGTGTGTCAGTCTGATTGACTGGAGGTGGCTGCCTGGGTTGCAATATTGAGAAGGATTCCAGGGTTGAGATTGGGCTAAATAGGAAGGAGTGCCTTAATAGATTAGTGATGTCTGCCATGGGTGCAGGTGAGAGGGTGTTGGCTTGTGTGTCAAGGGTTTGCTATCTCTGGACTAGATTATCTTTAAGGTTTCCTTTGAACCTCAGTGACATAATAATAATGATAATGGCACCAGATTTATTGTGATGAATAATTGAGATAATCTATGCAAATAATATCTTGCAACCTGTAAACTGCTATACAGATGTTAGTTATTATAATAATAGTTATTATTTTAGTTCTAGGATGCTATTTCTTTGACACTTTTTAAGGCAGAGGCATGAGCAGCAAGTGGCCTGCCTGGGTTGGGGTGAGGTGTCTGGGTCAAAATGCACTATTGGATTGGGAATCACATGGGATTGTAGAAATGGATAACTGAAATCATTAGGGGTTTCAAAGCTAGAACTCTTTTTTTTCCCAACCTAACTGAAGAATGAAATGGTAGAGGGAAGGCAATAAATGGGGTTCTGGATTCCAGAGAACATCCCTGGCCCAACAAGAACCTATTGGACATATAGTCTTTCTACTCTCACGCAGGATTATAATTAAGGATACCCATCCACCCCATCCGTCCGTCCATCCATCCATTCATCCATCTATCCACCCATCCACCCATCTCTCCACTCATCCCTCTACTCATTCACCTGTTCATCTATCCAATTATATATCTATGCTTATTAAGCATTTACCATGTACTGGCATATTCCAGGTTCTGGGATACAGTTGGGGCTGCTACGTTGTACAACCCCAGGGAGCAGTGGGCATGTAGATATTCACATAGGTATCACATAGATAGATATTTGCATAGATCACTGGACACAGAGGTGAACAAGACAGGCAAGGTCTTTGCTGGCATGGATCTTTCATTCTAGAGGAGGGACAGACAACAAACAAGCAAACAAAATGAATGAACAAGATTATTTCACATAGTGATAAGTTCTAAGAAGAAGTTAAAACAGGGTGACGTGACAGACAGTGATGGGGGCGGGGGAAGACAGGGTGGGTGCCTAATTTGGATGGGGTAGCCAGGAAAGGTGATATTGAATAAAGGCCTGAATGACAAGAAACAGTTTGTGATGTAAAGTTCTAAGTTGAGAGCATATCAAGCAGAGCATGTGCAAAGGTCCTGAGGTGGGAACAATTCTAGGAACCAAAAGAATGCCAGTGTGGCTAGAGCTTGCTGCATGAAAGGGAGAGTGGTAAGAGATTAATGCATTTTGGGCTTAAACAGCCAGGTGAATAGTTTATGTATTTACTGAGATGGAGAAGACTGAGGGAGAAATAGATGGCAGGAGGTGAATGAGGAGATCCATTTTGGCCATGTTACCCTTGAGGTGCATATTAGACATTCAAGTGGAGATACTACATAGGCAACCAGATTTAGTAGTTTGGGACTCAGAGGTCAGGGTAGAGGTATGGATTTGGGAGTTGTGGTAGACATCAGGATTGCTTGTCCAATATCCATATGCTTTTTCATGATAACTACCCTAATTTATGCTCTGGTGTCCACATCTCCCATGTGCTTGGGGGAATAACTCCATCCCTGCACTAGGCATGGGACATGAAGCTCAAGCCTAAGCAGCAATGCATCCCATCCTCTGGCCATGTAACCAGTCTGGAATGGCCACTGGACCCTATTTGAGGCAAAGAAACTAAAGACAAGTGTTAAGGCTTTCTGGTCCTTTCAAGAGTACTCTGGAAGAAACCTCCTTTCTCTCCCTGAACATGAAGAATCTGGAGGTTGTTGGCAGCCATTTTGCAACCAAGAGGCAGGAGTAAGGGGATGGGAGGGCCAGGATGATGGTAAGATCAACACAATGGAAGGTAGAAGAGAGGACATGAGGGGGGAAAAAGGTACAAGTTCTGACATTTAGTCTCTGAAGCCTACCTGCATCACAGTTTTGTGGGACAAGAAATCCACCCAATGATCTAAACCAGATTGGGCTGAGATCTCTGTTACTTGCAGCTGAACACAACCCAATGGATAATAGCCATGGCACTAGATGCCATCTCCTTGGAAGAGAGTGTAGATGAACCAGGAGGTGGGTGGACCCAGAGGAAGGCTAGTGAAAGTTTTCCAAAGAAAGGGGGCTGTTACCCCTGAATGCAGCAGTTCTGGAACTTTTCCTGTGTATAGTTTGGATCTTCTACTGGAGAGGAGGTGAATGCACTGGAAAAAACACAGTGCCAGAGTGGCTAGATCTGAACAACCTCTGCCATTTACCAGCTGTGTGAGTTCTGGGAACTCATTTAGCCTCTCTGAGCCTCAGTTGCATTCCCTGTGAAAAAGAGGTAATAATACCCACATCAAAGCCTTGTGCGAGGGCTTCCCTGGTGGCACAGTGGTTAAGAATCCACCTGCCAATACAGGGGACATGGGTTCAATCCCTGGTCCAGGAGGATCCCACATGCCGCAGAGCAACTAAGCCCATGCGCCACAACTACTGAGCCTGCGCTCTAGAGCCCACGAGCCACAACTACTGAGCCCACGTGCCACGACTACTGAAGCCCGCGCACCTAGAGCCCGTGCTCCACAACAACAGAAGCCACCATAATGAGAAGCCCATGCACCGCAAGGAAGAGCAGTCCCCGCTCGCCGCAACTAGAGAAAGCCCGTGCGCAGCAACAGAAACCCAACGCAGCCCAAAATAAACAAACAAAATAAATAAATTTATTTTTTAAAAAAGGGTTGTGTGACTAGGAACTGGTGACACAGACTTGAATGAGCAGGCTTCACAAGCTTACATGTTGGCTATGAAAATCATGTTTAAACACACACACTACTATATATAAGACAGATAACCAACAAGGACCTACTGTGTAGTACAGGAAACTCTACTCAGTATTCTGTGATAACCTATATGAGAAAAGAATCTAAAAAAGAATGAATATATGTATATGTATAATTGATTCACTTCGTTGTACACCTGAAACTAACACAAGATTGTAGATCAACTACACTCCAATAAAAAAAATCATATTGAGGAAAAAAAAAAAGGGTTGTGTGAAGGTTACTTGTGTGAAGGATGTACTAGGTTCTGCGTGTGAAGCTTTCTGTGCCTCCCTTTTGCCTTCTCCTTGGTGGCAGAAGCTGCTCTCTCTCAGTGCATTCTGAGGGATGCTGAGTCATTTTATTATAAAAATTAAAATTTTTAAGTGCTCTCTTAAATGACTGTCTCCAGAGAAGTGGTTGATCTCCAGGCACATTCGTTCCTCCTTTTCATGCATCTATCACATTTGAGCATGAAAATAGATGCTCTAATTAGGAGAGAAAGAAGCATGAGCTCCAGTCTGGTGGTGGCTCAGTGATGACTCACATGGGACAGGAAGGAAAAGCTGCTTCTAACAGGGGTCACCCTGGTAGGATGACACCCCATCCTGAGAGGTCCCTGAGGTACAGCCCCAAAGGTGGGAAACACACAGAGCTTTTCCGGAACTGGAATGTAACTACTGGAGACTGAGCCAGTCACAGGAGGCCAGGATGCTGGTTATGGGGGGGTTAACCTCTCTAAGCCCTCTCCCCAAAGGGTAGAGAGTGAGGTCTTCCCAGACTAATGCTATACATCTTATCCACTGGGGAAACATTTCTTGGCTGGGTCCAATGACCTGGGCACGTTATTTAATGCCCCTGTATCTCTGTTCTTTCATCTATAAAACATAGCATTGGGAGAGTGATGTTTGTTCTGGGTGTGCTCATATATTGCTGGCAGGAATGCAAAATGGTATACCTACTATAGGAGGGAATTTGGCGGTATCTAGTAAAATTACATATGCATTTACCTTTGACCTAGCAATCCCACTTCTAGGAATCTGTCCCAAAAGCACAATGGCAAAATACAAAAGATACTTGCACAAAGCTATTTGTTGCAGCATGACTTTTGGTAGTAAAAGGCTGGAAACAACCCAAATGCCCATCAGCTGGGGACTGGTTGAATAAACTATGGTCCATCCATGCAATGGAGTTCCAAGCAGCTGCTAAAATGGTGAGGACTATTTCTATATACTGCTTTGGGGTGATCTCCCAGATAAAATGTTAAGTGAAAAAAGGTGGAGAACACATGGAAAGATGCTCAACATCATCAATTATTAGAGAAATGCAAATCAGAACTACAATGAGGTATCGCCTCACACTGATCAGAAGGGCCATCATGAGAAAGTCTACAAATAACAAATGCTGGAGAGGTGTGGAGAAAAAGGAACCCTTCTACACTGTTGGTGGGAATGTAAATTGATACAGCCACTATGGAAAACAGTATGGAGGTTCCTTAAAAAACTAAAAATAGAGTTACCATATGATCCAGCAATCCTACTCCTGGACATATACCCAGAAAAGATGAAAATTCTAATTTGAGAAGATACATGCACCCCAAATATTCACAGAAGCACTATTTATAATAGCCAAGACATGGAAGCAACCTAAATGTCCATTGACAGATGAATGGATAAAGAAGATGTGGCATATATATACACAATGGAATATTACTCAGCCATAAAAAAGAATGAAATAATGCCATTTGCAGCAACATGGGTGGACCTAGAGATTATCATACTAAGTGAAGTAAGTCAGACAGAGAAAGATATCTTATGATATCACTAATATGTGGAATCTAGAAGAGTGATACAAATGAACTTATTTACAAAACAGAAATAGACTCACAGACAGAAAACAAACATATGGTTACCAAAGGGGAAAAGGGTGTGCGGAGGGAGGGATACATTAGTTTGGGATTGACAGATACACACTACTATATATAAAATAAACAACAAGGACCTACTGTATAGCACAGGGAACTATATTCGATATCTTATAATAATCTATAATGGAAAAGAATCTGAAAAATTATATATATGTGTGTGTGTGTGTATATATAAAACGGAATCACTTTGCTGTATACCTGAAACTAACACAACATTGTAGACCAACTATACTTCAATAAAAAAAGGTTAAAAAGTAAAAATAAAAGCGGGGGTGATTCTAAATTGGAAACACACACAAACAGAATGAGTTAATGGTATGTAAAGTGTGATTTGAATATAGGAGTCAGGAACATTCAGTACTTTTGCCTGTTTCACACGGGATGCTTCGACAAGCTACTAACAGACAAGCTATTTGGAACAAAGGCTTCTCTTCCTCTCTCTCTCTCAAGAAAAAAGGAAAGGTGAAGAAAAGTATGTTTAGTATACAGCCATTTATTCAAGAAAGGAGGGAGAGAGCATGCATACACATGCAAACAGAGAGTCTTTTTAATTGGGATGATAACCAAAAAAATTTTTGAATGGTTACCTATTAAGAGAGGTGGAAGGCGAAAGAAAGTCTAGATTTCTCTGAGAGTGCTTCATAATACCATTCCCTCTTTTGTAGATGTTTGAAATCTTCCATAGTACAATATATATTTTTAAAATGCTTGTTCCTTTGACCTCACACTAACCAATGGACCCCACAGCATGGCAAAGAGCCACCACTGACCTAAGGCCTTACCTCAGACTTTTATGTGAGGGGCAGAAGCCTTTTCTTGGTTAAGTGACTGAATGTTTGGCATCTTTGTTCTGCAGCTTAGCCCACCCTAACTAATACACAATCCCACCATTTATCTTCTAGGCTTTGGCTTAGCCTTTCCTTCCTGGCTTGAGAGGTTTGGATTCACCTCACAGAGGACAAGTCCTGCTCTCACAATATGTTCTCCAGGAGATGGAAACCGTGAGTCTGGACCCTGTCTCCCTGGCTGCAGCCCCAGGCCCACAAAGGAGTTGGAGGTATATTGGTGGCTCTATATTTTTTCTGTTCACTTGTTCTATAAGCTAGGGACACTTGCTTGGGCACTGTGGTTTTGATTCTTCATCTTTAAAATATAGAGTTCTTATGTTTAAATCTTACAGTGACACCAACTTTTTAAGCAGATAGAAGCAAGCTCTGGTTAAAACAGAAAAGAATTCAGAACTCTAAGGTCTCAGCTCCCTCTGCAGCAGAACCTACCAACTGTCCACATCATCATCCTTTCCCCTCTTCCTCCTTTGTTAATAGAAACTTTATTTTTAGCTGGGCATACTGCTGCCTGGAAAAAAAAAAAAAAAAGACTCTTTTCAAAGTCCGCTTTTCAGCTATGTACAGTCATGTGACTACATCCTGGCCAGTCAGAAATAAGTGGAAATGTTGTACATGACCTCTAGTCTTATTAAAATGAAAGGGGAATTTCCTCCCCCCTCCACTACCTGCATTCCACTACCTGAAACACAGATGCAATGGCTGGAGCTCTAGCAGCCATCTTGGGTTATGAGGACAAGGACCACATCCTAGGAATGTCAGAGCAGAGAACTGGAGGGAAACTACATCCCTGATAACCTGTGATATCACCATACCAGCTCTAGGCTAGCTACTTCTGAACTTTGTAAAAGAAGTAAAAATGTGAAAGAATAAACTTCTGTCTTATTTAAGCCATTGTTACTTTGTGATTTAAAAAAATAAACAGTTTAATCTAATCCTAATCAATGTCTTCACACATAACCCTCCACCTCAACAGCAGCTCTAAAGTAGCTCTGCAGGGCCCCAGACTACTGTGGAACACCATTCTGGCCACAGGAAAATAAGCTGGTCATTGTGAAGTACACTGGCTCTTAAAGCTTCTGCCTAGAACTAATACACGTCAATTCAGCTCACACATCACTGACCAAAGCAAGTCACATAGCCAAATCTGATGGCAATGGGCTGGAGATGTATAGTCCTCTGAGAGAGGGGCAGGGAGTATTTGGAAATAATAAAAATCCACCTTAGATGAAAAAACCAAGACCTGGAGAAGTAATGTGGCTCACCTGAGGTTATACAGGCCAGTAGGAGGCAGAGCTAGAACCCAGATGGAGCTGATTCCAACTCTAATGCTCTTCCTTTCTACTTTACTGTCTCTCAAAAGGAACATGTCATTTGGAAACTTATAATAGCCCCCAAGGAAGCAGTGCTTGGCAAAGTCAGGCTCACACTCCAGGTCCCTGTGTCCATGACTTACCCCTTTCCTGCACTCTTCTCGGGGGAGCAGTTATAATTTGGCTCCTTATCCTATCTCTCTCCTCTTCTTCCCCACTTTTGGGGTCCAAAGTATCAAAACTTATGATCACAGAAGAGAGTAGAAGTGCAACCCTGCCCTAACTTTAGGAAGGATTACAAAACATGCGGAGGAATGTGTGAAACAGCTTCTACATACAAGCATGGATATTCCCAGGGGCAAAGAAAAGAGAGCCATTTAAAGAATCCAATATGGCCATCTTGGAAACTTTCAATGAACTCAGATATTTTAAGGATACACACAAAAGTTGGGAGGACAGGCATATTCCCAACTGATATGCAGGAAAGAATTGTAGAGATTCTGGGTCTATTTTTCTCCTGTTGTGTGAGCTGTTTCTACTCATTGATCTTCCAAGCTGCTAATTTGATTAAAATGAGAAAAAAGAAAAAGAAGAGAAAATAAATAGCAAAAAGTGAAATGAAGAGCAGGCATAAAATAAAATTGGTAGGAATAAAAGACAGCCAAAGTAAATTTATAAAATAAAATATACATGAGTACGCTTAAAGTAAAATGGTAAAAGGGGTAGGAAATAAAGGGATGAGAGAAAAATAAAGTAGAAGTGGCAACGTTAATATGAGTTAAAGTGGAATTTAAGATCAAAAACATTAAATTGGGGGACTTCTCTGGTGGCGCAGTGGTTAAGAATCCGCCTGCCAATGCAGGGGACACGGGTTTGAGCCCTGGTCCGGGAAGATTTCACATACCGCGGAGCATCTAAGCCCGTGCGCCACAACTACTGAGCCTGTACTCTAGAGCCTGCGAGCCACAACTACTGAAGCCTGCGTGCCACAACTACTGAAGCCTGTGTGCCTAGAGCCCGTGCTCTGCAACAAGAGAAGCCACCGCAAGGAGAAGTTCACGCACTGCAACGAAGAGTAGCCCCCACTCACTGCAACTAGAGAAAGCATGCACGCAGCAACGAAGAACCAATGCAGACAAAAATAAATTAATTAATTAAAAAAAACACAAATTGGTCAAAGAGGAACATTAAGTAATGATAAGAAAAATATTATTTACAGAATAGTAAACATAAACATTTATGTACTAAACAAAACAGGTAAATATATAAGGCAAAATTTCTAATAATATTGAGAAAATTTGATTAAAATTTACATATGGTTGAAGATTTTTTAATAACCCTTTAAGAATTTGACAAGTCAATGGGACTTCCCTGGTGGTCCAGTGGTAAAGAATCTGCCTTCCAATGCAGGGGACGCAGGTTCCATCCCTGGTCGGGGAACTAAGATCCCACATGCCGCGGGGCAACTAAGGCCACGCACCACAACTAGAGAGAGAAAACCCACAGGCCACAACTAGAGAGAAGCCTCCGCACCGCAACGGATTATCCCACGTGCCGCAACTAAGACCCAATGCAGCCAAAATTAAAAATAATAATAATTTATAAATTTATTGCAATTCCAAAGATACCTCCAACAATTTTTGAAGAGGGAAGGAGAAAGTGATTTTAAAGTAATTATAAAGAATAAATGTTTCAGAATAGTGCCAACCAAATAATGAAGATGAAGAGTAGTGAGGGGAGACTTGCCTTACCATATATTCAAAAGTACTGTAATCAAAACAGTACAGCCTAGGGATAGACCAATAGGTCAGTGGAAAAGAATAGAGTCTAGTAACAAATCCAAATATATGGGAACTTAATGTATGTCAAAGGTGGTGTTTCAATTTGGTGGGGAAAGGATGGTTTATTTAATAAACGGTGCTGGCACAACTGGCTACCCATCTGGAAGAAATCAAAAAAGGACTCCTTCTCACTATATTAAGAAAAATTAAATTCCAGTTGTATTAAAGTTTTAATTGAAAATATAATTTTTAAATTAGCAGAAAATTTAAACACTGTAATTCTAACAAGATAGGAAATCTGAATGTTGTAAAGAAAAGGATAGATTACATTTGACGATGCAAAATTAAATTTTGTATGTGTTTAAAAAATCATAAACAAAGTCAGTGATAACACTCTATGGAAATTATTTTCAATACATAGGACACATAAAGGGTTAAATCCATAACATCTCAACAGCTCCAAAAATTGATTAAGAAAAGAAAAATACTCTGATAGAAATAGATGGATGTAAATAGGCAATTCCTAGAAGAGGAGCTCAGATGGCTAATAAATATATTTAAAAAATGATATTCATGTTCTCCAGAAGTCAAGGAAATGGAAATGAAAACAACAGAGGGAGATACTATCAGACTGGCAAAACAAACCCCCAAAATGATAATGTTCAATCTTGGTAAGGATGAGGAGAACTGGCACTCTTATATATCTACTGGTAGGAATGTCAATTGCTAGAGCCTTTTTGGAAGGTGATCTAGTAAAATTAAAACACACACACCCCCTCCCCCCACACACACACTCCACATACCGTGTTTTTACGTATGTGCTCTCTGAAAAACTACCTGAGAAACTGGCAACAGTGGTCAGTCATCTAAGGGGAAGGAAAACGTGTTTTGGAAAACAGGGATGGGTGGGCAATTTTTATATCATGATAACTTTTTGTACATTTTGAACTTGATGTTAATATATACTTTTTAGTTGACAAACAAAATCTTCTTTTGTAATATTTTTAATTGAAGAGCTTTCTTCTTTTTTTAATATAGGTGTTTACAGCTGTAAGTTTCCCTCTAAGAACTGCTTTCACTGAATTCTATAAATTTTGGCATGTGTTTTCATTTTCAGTCATCTCAAAGTATTTTCTAATTTCTCTTGAGATTTCTTCTTTGACTCATTGGTTATTTAGGACTGTGTTCATTTCCACATATTTGTGAAGTTCCCAATTTTTCTTCTATTACCAATTTCTAATTTCATTCCCTTGTGGTTGGAGAGCATACTTTGCATGACTTCAAGACTTCTAAATTTATTGAAACTTTTATGGCCTAACATATGATCTATCCTGGAGAATATTTCATGTGCACTTGAGAAGAATGTGTATTCAGCTGTTGTTGGGTAGATTGTTCTATAGATATCTGTTAGATCTACTTGTTTTATAGTGTTGTTCAAGTCTTCTGTTTCCTTGTTGATGTTCTGTCTAGTTGTTCTATCCATTATTGAAAGTTGGAAATGAAGTCTCCAAATATTGTTGACTTTTGAATTTTTCTTCATTTCTGCCAGCTTTTTGCTTCATGTATTTTAGAGGTCTACTGTTAGGTGCACATATGTTTATGCACATATTGTTATGTTTCTTGATGGATTGGCCCTTCTATTATTGTAAAATACATTTATTTGTATCTAGTAACAATTTTTGTCTTAAAGTCTATTTTTTCTGATATTAGTATAGCCGCTCCATTTCTTTTTTGTTACTGTTTTCCATTCTATTACTTTTTTCATCCTTTTTCTTGCAACCTTTTTGTGTCTTTGAATAAAAATGTGCTTCTTATAGACAGCATATAGTTGGATAATGGTTTTTTATCCGTTCTACCACCTCTACCTTTTGACTAGAATGTTTGATGTGTTGATATTTAATTTAATTATTGATAGGGTAAGGTTTTTTGTTTGTTTTTTTAATATTTTATTTATTTATTTATTTTTGGCTGTGTTGGGTCTTCGTTTCTGTGCAAGGGCTTTCTCTAGTTGCGGCGAGTGGGGGCCACTCTTCATCACTGTGCGCGGGCCTCTCACTGTCGCGGCCTCTCTTGTTGCGGAGCACAGGCTCCAGACGCACAGGCTCAGTAGTTGTGGCTCATGGGCCTAGTTGCTCCGCGGCATGTGGGATCTTTCCAGACCAGGGCTCGAACCCATGTCCCCTGCATTGGCAGGCAGATTCTCAACCACTATGCCACCAGGGAAGCCCTAGGGTAAGGTTTATAACTACCATTTTGCTATTTGTTTTTTTTTTTTAATGTACCTTATGTCTTTTTTATTAATCTATTCTTCTGTTACTGCTTTTTTGTTAAATATATGTTTTCTACCATTTAATTCCCTTGTCACTTCTTTTACTATATTTTTTGAGTTATTTTCTCAAAGGTGGTTACCCTGGGGATTATAATTAATATCTTAATTTATAACAGTCTAGTTTAAATTAATACCAACTTGACTTTCATAGTATATAAAAACTTTGCTCCTATATAGATCCATTTCCTCACCCACTTTTGTGCTGTTATTGTCATATGAATGACATCTTTATACGTTGTATGCCCATCACCACAGATTTATAATTATTGTTCCATGCTGTCTTTGAAATGAAATGGGAGGGGAAAGAGTTACAAACAAAAATATATTGATACTGTCTTTTATATTTATCTATGTAGTTACTTATACAAGTATTCTTTGTTTCTTCATGTGGATCTGAGTTACTGTACACCCTCCTGTCATTTCAGCCTGAAGGACTCCTTTTAGTATTTCTTGTAAGGGTGGGTCGACTAGTGATGAATTTTTAGTTGCTGTTTATCTGGGAATGTCTTTCTCTTTTATAGGTTAGTTTTGCTGGATATAGAATTCCCAATTGACTGGCTTTTTATTCCAGCACTTTGACTATGTCATTCCACTCCTTCTGGTTTCAACTGTTTTGGATGAGAAATCAATTATCAGTCTTACTGAAGGTTCCTTGTATGTAATAAGTCATTTCTCTTTTGCTGTTTTCAAGATTCTTTGTCTTTCAACAGTTTAATTATGATATATCTTGATGTGAATCTCTTTTAGTTTATCCTATTTGCAATTCATTGAGCTTCTTGGATGTGCAGATTAATGTTTTTCATCAAATTTAGGAAGTTTTCATCAATTATTTCTTCAAATATTCTTTTCCCTCTTTTCAGGATTTCCACAGCTCTCTGAGGCTCTGTTCATTTTTCCTTATTCCTTTTTCTTTCTGTCCCTCACACTAGATAATCTCAATCAACATATCTTCAAGTTCACTGATTCTTCCTTCTGCCTGTTCAAGCCTGCTGTTGAGCCCCTCTAGTGATTTTTTAGTTTCAGTTACTGTAAATTTTAACTACAGAATTTCTATTGGAGTCATACACACACACACACTATCCCCTTATTGGAAATCTCTATTTGGTAAGATATTGTTTTCATATTTTCTGTTAGCTCTTTAGAAATGGTTTCCTTCAGCTCTTGAACATATTTGAAATAGCTGATTCAAAGTCTTTTCTAGTAAGTCCAATGTCTGGGCTTCTTCAGGGGTTGTTTCTATTGGCTACTTTTCTTCTGTGTATAAGTCATACTTTCTTCCTTGCATATCTCATGATTTTTTGTTGAAAATGGACATTTTAAAGAACATAACGTGGTGACTTTAGAAACCAGATTCTTTTCCCCAGAGTTTGTTGTTGTTGCTGTTTGTTTGTTTAATGACTTTCATAAACTAATTCTATATTTTCTTCTATGGTTTCTGGAAATTGAGTTAAAATTAGAAAGGCCTTCTCTGTTTCAAGGTAACAAAGGAGTTTGCCCATGTTTTCTTCTATTTCTTTTATGGATTAAAAATTTATTTGTAAGATCCCAAATTTAGTTTATTTAAACTTTAGCCTAACATGAAGTACGAGGTATATATCCAACCTAATTTTTTTTCCAGGTGGTTATTTGTTGCTCCCAATACCATTTATTGCAAAGTCATCTTTCCCCCACTCATTTGCAATGCCTCCTTTATTTTATACTAAATTCTCATATGAATTAGGTTTTTCCTTTGGACCTCCTGTTTTGTTCTCTAGGTATGCCTGTCTGTTCACAAGCTAGTGCCATACTGTTTTCATAACTAAGGCTTTGAATTATATTAAAATATTCAGTAGGAATACTGGATATTCCTACTCACTGTTCTCCTTTTTCATAGTTTTCCTGGCTCTTCTTGTTTGTCTATTTTTTCATATGAGCTTTCAGAATCAGCTTGTCTGGTTAAAAAAATCTTGTTAGTATTTTTCTTTCATTTGCATTGAATTTATAAACTTTATATAATTGTATAATATTAAATATGGAAATATAATTATATATGACTAATTTGGGGAGGATTGTCATCTTAAAGATATGAGTCTTCTCATAAGACATAAGAATATGTCATTGCAATTGCTACTGTCCATCAACAGTGTTTTAAAGCTTAAAAAATTTTCCTCATGTAGGTCAAGCTTAATCTCAGGCATTTAATTTTGTTGCTATTTTAAAAGAAGCCTTTTTCTTTTGATAAAATTTTTTTTTTTTTTTAGGAAAAAGAAAAGATATACACTTAACCTATGACCCAGCAATCTCATATCTAGGTATCTATCCTATAGAAATGAAAGCACCAATATCTCAACTCATGTGTGAAAAGCTATTTGCTATAGCAATGCTTGTAGTGATAAAGGCTAAATATAACTTTATTTCTATAATAAGGGAGTGACTGGATAAATTATGGTAGGTCTACAGTATGAAATAATCTTTAGCTATATAAAAGCTGAATTACAAAAAGATACATGCACCCCTATGTTCATAGCAGCACTATTCACAATGGCCAAGACATAGGAGCAACCTAAATGTCCATCAACCGATGAATGGATAAAGAAGATGTACATATATACAATGGACGACTACTCAGCCATAAAAAAGAATGAAATAATGCCATTTGCAGCAACATGGATGAAACTAGAGATTACCCTACTAAGTGAAGTAAGTCAGAAAGAGAAAGACAAATACCATATGTTATCACTTATATGTGGAATCTAAAATATGATGCAAATGAACCTATCTATGAAACAGAAACAGAATCATGGACATAGAGAACAGACTGGTGGTTGCCAAGGGGGAGGGGGTTGGGAGAAGGATGGTGGAGGTTGGGGTTAGCAGATGTAAGATTTTATATATAGGATGGATAAACAACAAGGACCAACTGTGTAGCACAGGGAACTTATTTAATATCCTATGATAAACCATAATGGAAAAGAAAATTTAAAAATGTACATATATGTATAACTGAATCACTTTGCTGTACAGCAGTAATTAATACGACATCAACTATACTTCAATAAAAAAAGAGCTAAATTAGATATGCACCTATTGACCTTAAAAAACAGTGATGGTATTTATGTGAGTAAAACAAGTTTCAGCAAAAATGTATCTAACATAACCTCAGTTTTATAAAAACCAAACAAAGATAGAATCGCTGTATGTACATGTTTGTGTTACTATAAGCATGGAGAAAGGTATAGATGGATCCACAGCTTATCATTAATATTAGTTATATGGGGTAGGATATAAATATAGGGAGAAAATTAAAATATATGACAACAATTAGCATATAAAACAGAGCAGGATAAATAACAGGAAAAGTGTTCTAATGTCTTTGCATTGTCCAGGAAGCAAGGACAAGCGCCAATTAACATTTGATTTTTGATAAGGGTGCATATTGTTATCTTTAGCATAAGCTTTACAGTAATAAAAAAAAAGAGTTTATAACTTCTGAGCTAATGGGGGATGGATAATAAAATTCTCAATCAACCTGAAAGGGGTTAATGAAGGACAGGTTTAAAAAAAAACATGGAACAGGAGAAACATATAGAAAACACTTAGATGGTAGCTTAAAACCAAATATATCACTAATTGCAAAAAAATATAAATAAAGTAAATGCTTCAATTATTGTCAGATTAGATAAAAAAATAAACAATTATCTATTGTTTACCAGAAGCATATCCAATACACAAAGACACAGAAAGGTTGAAAGTAAAAATATGGGAAAAACTTCTATTATGAAACACAGACCAAAAGGAAGCTGGTGTTGCTATATTAGTGTCTTTCAAAAGACTTTAAGGCCAAAAGAATTACTAGAGGTAAATGGGAATATTTCATAGCTATAAGAGGCTCAATTCACCAAAACGATATAAAAATTCAAAATTTCTATTCACCTAACAATACTGCCTTAAGTATATGGAAGCAAAAATTAAAGATATAAAAAGAAATAGAAAATTCCACAGAGTGGAAATTTTTAAAACACAACTCCTTGTTAATGTTTAAAAAATCCAGACAAAGATTTGAATAATATGATCAGTAAAATTGACTTATTGGAAATATATATTGAATAAAACACTGTACCTAATAATTACAGAAAATATAATCTTTTAAAGCATATGCCAAACATTTACAAAATTATCCATATGCTGGCCATAAAGCAAATCTTAAGAACTTTGAAAAAGCTGAAGTTGTCCAGAGAATATTTTTTCTATGATCATAATGCAATTAAACTGAAATCAATATAAAAAAGATAAATAGAAAATCCTAATATGTTTGGAAATTAAGAAATACACTCCTAACTAACACATGAATTAAAAAAAGAAATTATACTGGAAATTTTAAAATATTTTGAATTAAATAATACAAAAATACTACATATCAAATGTTGTGGAATACACCTAAAGACATGCTTAGAGGGAAATTGAGAACTTTAAATTAAATGCATATATTAGAAGAGACTGAAAACAGCAAAATTAAGCTTTCATCTCAAGATGCTAACAAAAGAACAACAAATTAAACAAAGAAAATAGAAGGAAGAAAATAATAAAGGGCAAAAATTAAATGAAATTCAGAAAACAAACAAGTACTAAAGAGTATCAACAAAGTGAAGAGTTGTGTCTGAAAGAATGAATGCAATTGATAAACCCCGAGCAAGACTGATAATAGAGAAAGAGATAGAAAAGGCATGAATGAATGTCAGCAGTGAAAATGGGAATCTCACCATAGATTTCACAGATATTGAAAAGACAAGAAGAAAATATTGTAAACAACTTTATGCCAATAAATTTGAAAAATTAGATGAGATGAACAAATGCCTTGTAAAACATGGCTTACAAAAAGCAACACAAGAAGAAACAGAAAACCTGAATACTCATATAACTATAAGACACATTCAATCCATCATTTGAAATTGCCCAAAGAAGATAATTGCAGATAGCTTTACTGACAAATTCTGTAAAACACCTAAGGAAGAAATCATTCCAATCTTGCAAACTCTTCTAGAGAATAAGAGATATTATTCCCCCACTTATTTTGTGAAGCCAGCATGACACTGACAACAAACTCTAGCTGGAACATTTGGAAAAAGGAAGATTCTAGGTCAATCTCATTCGTGAACCAGATAAAAAATTGTAAACAAAATATTTCGAAGCCTATTTGTAAATGACCAAGTTGGGTTTATTCTAGGAATGCAAAATTGAATTAATGTTAGAAAATCAATCAATGCAATTTATCCTATTGACAGAATAAAGAATGAAAACCACATTATTATCTCAGTAGATACAGGAAAATATTTTGATAAATTTAAACCTCATTCATGATTCTCAGCAAACTAGAAATGGAAGGGAACTTCCTTCACTTGAGAAGACCATCTCTAAAAAATGGATAGTAATCTTGATATATAATGGTGAAATGTTGAAAGATTTTCCTTTGAGATCAGTAACAAAATAAGGATGTTTGCTATCACCAATTTTATTCAACATTGTATTAATCTAGTGCAGTTAGACATTAAAGGGTTGAACAGGAAGAAATAAAATTGTCATTATTTGCATTGTAACATGATATATGATGTATAGAAAATCCAAGAGTCACAGATAAATTTTGAGAACTAATTAGCTTAGAAAGGCACTAGAAACAAGGTCTATATACAAGAATTATTTGCATTTCTATATATCAGAAAAAAACAAATAAAATGTAATAAAAATATACCATTTCCAATAGCATAAAACCATAAAATACCTAAGAATAAATCTAATGAAATATGTTGCAAAGTGAACTTTCAAACAGTAAGAGAAATAGCAAAGAGAATCAAAATAAATGAAGGAGTATACCATGTTCACAGACTGGAAGACAACGTTGTAAAGATGTCTACTGTACCCAAATTATTCTATAGATTCAATGCAATCTCAATTATAATCCCAACATTTTTGTGGAGTGTGACATTTTCAAAAATGTATATGAAAATACAATGGATCATGAATAGTCATGCCATTCCTGAGTGAGAAAAACAAGATGGGATGACCTTTTCTAACATCAAAAATTATTATAAAAATACAGCATTTGGGCTTCCCTGGTGGCGCAGTGGTTAAGAATCCGCCTGCCAATGCAGGGGACACGGGTTCGAGCCCTGGTCTGGGAAGATCCCACATGCCGCGGAGCAACTAAGCCTGTGCGCCACAACTACTGAGCCTGCGCTCTAGAGCCCGCGAGCCACAACAACTGAAGCCTGTGCGCCTAGAGCCTGTGCTCCGCAGCAAGAGAAGCCACCGCAATGAGAAGTTCGCACACCGCAACGAAGAGTAGCCCCCGCTCGCCGCAACTAGAGAAAAGCCTGCGCGCAGCAACAAAGACCCAATGCAGCCAAAAATAAAATCAATAAAGTAAATTAAAATACAGCATTTAAGACAGTGTGGTGTAAGGACAAATTAATACATGTAATAGAGTAAGAAGCTCAGAAACAAACACAGGGGTATATATATATGTGTGTGTATATATATCCGTGTGATGTTTTATAAAGGTAGTGCTGCAGATCAGTAGGGAAATGGCAGTCTTTTCAATAAATAGTGTTGGACAACACTATATATTCTTTCAAAGCAAGAATACATACTGTATAATTCTATTTATGTGAAATGAAAAACATGAGATAAATGTGGAAGGAAAAGAAGGAAGGAAGGAAGGAAGGAAGGGAGGAAGGGAGGGAAGGAAACGAAACAAAACAAGGAAGGACAGGATCCTTCTAGATAATAGAGGTAAAGTTCTTCAAGACCTCATGGAGAGAAAAACTGTTAAAAATAGGTCAAAGGAAGTACCAGTCATAAAGGAAACATCTGCTAAATTTGACTACATTAAAATTAAGAACTTCTGATCATCAAAAGACATTAAGAGAATGAAAGGACAAGCCACAAGTGAGAGAAGGTATTTGCAGCACATATAACCACAAAGGGCTCACATAGATAATATTTATTTTAAAAATTCTTTCAAATCAATAAGAAAAATGCAAACAACCAAAAAGAAATTAGGCAAGGAATTTGAAAAAGCACTTTACAAAAGATATATCCAAATGGTTAATAGACAAATGAAAAGATGCTCAACTTTATTATTAATCAAAGAAATGCAAAATAAAGCATACTGTAATACTATTACACACTTGCCAGAATGGCTAAAATTAAACAGCAACAATAACAAGTGTTGAAAAGGATATAGGGCAATGGTCACTCTCATACGCTACTGATTGGAATGCAAATTGATATTGCCACTTTGGAAAACTGGCATTAGCCACTAAAACAGAACATCCACACAGCCTCCAACCCGAGTTGTTTCCTAGTTATTTACTCAATAGAAATGTGTGCACGTGTTCACCAAGGGGTGCACATTAGAATGTTCATAGCAGCATCATTCACAAAAGCCCCAAATTAAAAACAATCCAAATGGCCATCAAAAATGGAACGGATAGATACAGTTTGGTATGTCTGGACAACATATGAACAAAAGGGTCACACGCAGCAACATGGATGAATCTCACAAATGTAATATTGAACAAAATAAGCTATCACAAAGGAACACATACTTATAATTCCAATTATATAAGGTTCAAATAACAGGCAAAATTAACTAGAATTTAGGAGCACATACTTAGTGAGTGAACCCCATGAAGAAAAGCAAGGAAGAGATTAATATCAAGATTGTGGTTAATTACATGGAGAGGGAGAGGTAGTGATTGGGAGGAGGTATGACGGAAGCTTCTGGGATGCTAGAAGTGATCTATTTCTTGACCTGGGGGAGGGATGTGGTTAAACTGGTGTTTACAGTAATCCACTGAGATACAGATTTTTTTTCACTTTATGTATTATATTTCAAAAATTTTAAATGTTTGTTACAGATATTGCCACCAATATTTAAAAATAAAATATGCAGAAAGATAAGAATTAAAGTATGGAAAAAATCATTGGTTTGATTAGGTTACATAATTATGAGCAATTTTTATCTTGGATATTTGTTGTTACTTTAGCACTATTTAAGTTTAATAAAGTAACTTCTAAAGAATATTCAGGAGCAAATAGTGTTAGGAAAGAGAAATCAGTCCAGAATGAGCTGAAGCCTGTGAAATGCGTTAAAGAAAACACAGAAATTTTTTTAAGGTCTATTCAGAGAAAGGGGAAAAAAAAAAGTCAAGGCTAGGCCAGGACTTGGGGATTTTGATGTAATATAAACAGATGATGGAGAGAAAGCAGAACTACTCAGCCTTTAAGTTGCTTCTGTCTTCAACCAGGAGAAGAATCTTCAAACTGGAAAAGACAGGACAGACATCATGAAGATGGGGAATTAAAGCCCAAGATGAATGAAGAAACTGTGAAAACTTGCAGTTGTGCTTGCAGACGAGTCAACACAGTTTGTGAGAAATCAGCGGACTGGAGAGAGGAGCCAGAGGACAGAAGACAAGGACATAATACAGAGTGAAGTAAGTCAGAAAGAGAAAAACAAATACCGTATGCTAACACACATATATGGAATCTTAAAAAAAAAAAAAAAAAAAAAAAAAAGGTCATGAAGAACCTAGGGGCAGGACAGGAATAAAGACGCAGACGTAGAGAATGGACTTGAAGACACAGGGAGCGGGAAGGGTAAGCTGGGACGAAGTGAGAGAGTGGCATGGACACATACACACTACCAAATGTAAAATAGATAGCTAGTGGGAAGCAGCCGCATAGCACAGGGAGATCAGCTCGGTGCTTTGTGACCACCTAGAGGGGTGGGATAGGGAGGGTGGGAGGGAGGCGCAAGAGGGAGGAGATATGGGGATATATGTATACGTATAGCTGATTCACTTTGTTATAAAACAGAAACTAACACACCATTGTAAAGCAATTATACTCCAATAAAGATGTTGAAAAAAAAAAAAAGACAAGGACATATAATCATCATTTCATAAAGGGATGGTCCAGTCAATGTATGTCCCTGTCCAAAATCCAAAGAAAGAAACAAATTGTGGATATTTCCAAGTCATGATCACTTGGAGTCTCCAGTGAATCAGTGAGAACAAGTCTCACCAAATGGTTTCATTTCATAAATATACAACAGATCAGATTGGACACTTTAGACATAGTTCATGTAGGGTGAATGTTGAGATTTTTATAAATTTGATATGGTTCAGAATTTTCTAGAAGAATGAGGAGTTTATTGTAAATGGGAAGTTACCCTAATTGGGGGGCCTAATGTTTGACTGGGAAGACACAGTATCAGTGAGGAGAGGATAGGTCATGCTGAATAACAACATGACTCCAAGTCAGCGACTTCAGCAACAAGGCTCATTTCTCACTTGGGCTGTGAGTCATGGCATGTCAGTTGGAAACTCTACCCTGCTTGGAGGACATTCTGGGACCCAGGCTGAGGGAGCAGCCCCATTTGGAGCATTGCTGGTTGCTGTGACAGGAGGAAAGAGAACATGGTAAGCCATGTATTGGCTCTGAAAGCTGTCATCCTGGACCGACAATGCAAGTCTCACGGCCAAGCTTAACTTTGAAGGCAGTGGGGAAGCAAATGTTACCATGTGTTGGAAAGATGAAGAGCCAGAATACCCGGTCACTAGCACTCCTGACCTCCACAGACAGTCTTCAGCCTTCTCGTATGGCAATGTAAGCTGACCCAAGCAGGCTTTGGACAAGAAGACATACTAGCAACTGGGCAGGGATCCTGCACTTTGGCACCTGACAGCATATGGGTTTCCCTTCCCTCCTGATCAGGGTCCCAGGAGTAGGAGCAAGTTGGAGGCATGGACCAGACTAGCCCATGGCTGGGTATAAAGAAAGAGGGAGGCAAATGCTAGATGAGGGCAGTATTTCCTGGTTCCACCCATCCTCCACACCTGTCCTTTCTCGCCTCAGGCCCCTGCTTCTCTTCACTGCTCGTTCTCCTCTTCCCCAGCCCTCTTGAATGGAAGGCTCTGAAATGATGTATACCAATCCTTACTTAGTATTGCCTTTATCAGCCTGTATACCTCAAAAACAACATCCGCAGAAACAACCTAAAAATTCAACAGTAGAGGGGTGTTTAAATATTTGCCAGTATAGCCATATAAATGGAATATTACACCTATTTAAGATAATATAAACATGCATTTATTGACAACAAAATATATCATGAGATATCATCTTTGAAAAGCAAGTTGTGACAACATCCAACATCCATTCATGATAAAATCTGTCAGTAAACTAGGAATAGAGAACTTCCTCAACCTGATAAAGAACATCTACAAAAAACCTACAGCTAACATCATACTTAATGGTGAGAAACTTGAAGCTTTCCCACTAAAATCAGGTACAAGGCAAAGATGTCCCCTCTCACCACTTCTTTTTAACATTGTACTGGAAGTCCTAGCTAATGCAATAAGACAAGAAAAGGAAATAAAAGGTCTACTGATTGGGCAGGAAGACATAAAAAGCAGATTTGTAAGGTGGTGAAGGAATCCTCTTCAGAGAAGGAGCTCTTGGTGGTATTTGTGGCTGTGCTGTGAACAGAGACTCTTCAGGGAGAGTGCTGGTTCAGAAGTTAGAAGGATGAAGGATTAGTAAGTACCCAGAGAAGTAGATGGTATCAAGGTCTGTGGTCAATGAAATGTGTTCACAGCCAACATTGTACCTGGCATTTCCCCCAGAGCTACTGATGACACTCTGTATGTAAATGAGTGTGAGCACGTTCACCCCAGGTGTGCACTCTGCTTTCCCAGAGCCCCACAAACCTGGCTTTTTTGTAATCTGGGTCTAACACAGAGCCTGGATGTAGGAAGCACTTACCAAGTATGATGAATATATGACTATGAGCATTTTCTCCATATGACCACTTTGTCCCTGCTCCCCCAAACCTCTGCTCCTACAGTGAGGCCACACACTGTGGTTAACAGCACAGACTGTTGGGGTTCAAATACATATGCAGGGTGACACTGTGGGACCTCAAGTTAGCTATATGACCTTTCTAGCCTCAATTTCCCCAACTGTAAAATAATGCTTCAGAGACTTGTGTTGAGATTTAAATTAAGTTAAATATAAAGGACTTAGAAAAACAGCCTGGTCTGGAGAAAGCACCCAATAAATATGAAACTTTATTTTTATTATTATACTGCTACATCTGACTTTCAGCAAAGAATCTGCGAGTCACTCAAGGTAACTTCGTTGGCAAATGGAAAAATGTGAGCCTGATTAATAGTACAATCATGCAAAGTCAAGGGAGGCTGGACATCTGCAGAAACGACTGTTTCACCTTTCAGTGATTCAGGAATTAGTGTCACCTTTTGAAGCAGGTGTTCAGTGGTGTGCCCTTAAGTATTCAAGTCAGAACACAATAAAGTGATACTTTAGATCAACAGGGAAAGGAAGAATCACTCAACGTTGTTCACACTCTGGGAAAAAAAAGTTAAGTTAGGACCGTACCATAGTATCATATTCTAAAATGAATTCCTAATAGAGTTATATGTAAAATGTGAACGGAGATGTAGAAGATGCAGGTACAGATATGGGCAGAGAAACAATTTTAAGTAGCACAGGGCACTTTGATTTCTCTTCCACTTGGTAAACCACTGGGATAGTGTGATGGGGTGGGGGGGGAGCCAGGGACAACTGTCTGCCCCCTCAGACCCTGAGTGACAAGTATAGAACTAGCATCTTGTTGAGCCGAATGTGATTCCAAAATGTAAAGGCACATGTATTCTCACAGTGTGGCCTTGGTGTAAGCCAACCCCTTTCTCCAGAGCTCAACCAAAGAAACCGTGATCCATCCCCATAACGGAAGACCGACTTGGTTGTACTGAATAAGAGATAAAGTGGCCGGCAGCAGCAGGAGCTCCTTCTGTGTGTGGCTTTCAGTGTACACCCTGGTTACAAAGCCTGAAAGACATGACTGCCCTATATCTGGCTAGTCCCCCGTTTTCCCCTCCCCAGCACCACTTATACACTTACCCAGCTCCACCTTTTTTTCCCCAATATCATTCATCACTTTCTAACACACAATTTACTTATTTATTAGGTTTATTGTATATTACCTGCCCCCCACTTCCCTACACACACACCCTCCCCACATAAACTGTCAGCTTCAGGAGAACTGGGAATTTCACCTGTTTTGTTCATTGATAGATCCAAAGTACCTAGAACAAAACCTGGTGCCTGGTTGGGACTTTATAAATATGTATTAAATTAATGCATCTCAGGCTAGGGAAAGGCTTTCTAAGCTTGATATCAAAGAAAAAAAAAACACAAAAGAATATACTGATAGGCTTCTCTGCATAAAAGTATGACTGCTGAGACACAATCACAAAACAAAAACAACCGAAGTATGTAACAATAGGAAATCAATAAAAGAAATTGGTATATATCCATACAATGGAACATCTCCAGCCATTTCAAATGGTGATGTAAATCAACATAGATGGTCATGATGAAGGCTGTGTGATATATCATCAAGTGAAAATAACCACTTCTAAAATGTTAATCCAATTTTGTTTGTTTACAAAGGTATAGAAAAACACTATGACTTCTTCCCCAAGGGTAACCTCTCAGTAGAACAATTGTTAAGACAATAATTTTAGTACCATATTGATTATCATTAACTTTGCCCTTGGGAGTTCATGAGACAGTACAGAGGTCTTGCCCAATAATCCAGAAATCTCTTCAAATTCTATTTTTCATAATTATTGCTTTTTTGCATTCTATCATGATTGTCTTAAAAGATGTTTCCTATACTAGATGATAAATTCCTGGAAAGCAAGGACAAAGGCTATATATCTATACCCTTCACTCTCAACCTGCATATTGTAAATACTTAATACATATTTTTAACCCTAAGGAAAATACGAACAATGCAAAAATGAAAAGGAATTACAGAAAAGTGGGAAGATAACACTAAGATGGGCTTGTCTCTGGATGATTTAAATGTGGTTGACTGTGGTTTCTATTGCTTCTCTGTATTTTATCATTCTTCTATAATAAACATGTACAAATTGAAATGAATAAGAAGTTACTTTGACTAAAAATTAACAAATTAAAATGAAAAGGCAAATATCAAACTAGGAAAAATAAATACAACATATGTGATTCACAAAGGGTCCATGCCTTTAATATATAGCTTTTAAAATCAATAAGAAAGCCTTTCTCTTCCTCTTCTCCTTTTCCTTCTCTGCCCCACTCCCTGAACAATTTGATCCTAAAGTCATTAGGTGGGCAGAGCGAGGCAGGCATCCCTATTAGTCATGGGGGTGGATGGATGCACACATATGTTTAAAGCACCAAACAGGTGTAGAATGATAAACAACAAATTCAGGATAGTGGTCTCCTCTGGAGAGGGCAGAA
Organism: Balaenoptera borealis; assembly: GCF_965194805.1. Classification (NCBI taxonomy): domain Eukaryota; kingdom Metazoa; phylum Chordata; class Mammalia; order Artiodactyla; family Balaenopteridae; genus Balaenoptera; species Balaenoptera borealis. Next base: position 43,806,872 of record NC_138879.1, on the reverse strand, counting down.
GGGTGGTAGGGAGGGAAGGGACATCAGGGAGGGCTCTTGAGGATCTTCAAGTGTATCTGTGAGGTTATTCTTTTTTTAAAGTCTGAAGCAAATATGGTAAAATGTAAAAAACTGGCAGAACTGGGAAGTGGGCACGGGGTGTTTGTTATTCTGATGCTAAAAATACCTGATAAAAAAATACTATAAGGAGGGAAGAGAGGAAGGAGGATGAATGAATGTCAGTCTATCCTCCCTTGGTTCCAGGGAGGTTAAGTGCTCTGCCCAAGGTCACACAGCATGTAGCGGCAGATCCCCATGGCCTCTCTGCCAGCCCCGTGTTGAGTCCACCCCACTGTGCAGTTCAATCAGCCCCGCCAGGAAGCAGCTCCACCCAGGACACCCGGTTTGACTGGGTGCACAGTCCAGGAGTTTGATCAGGTTCAACGTCTTGAACCTCAGAACTTCTATAGACTGTTCATACTTGGGCTCCTGGGGTGGCCAGATGCCCAGGGAGGAGCTAGTGTCTGAAGGGTACCAAAGATCATCCCCCCAGGACAGGGCAGCGCAGTGGAGCAGGGACTTAGGCGCGGGAGCAGGTCCTGCCTCCCTCCCCCTCCCTCCCCTTCTTCCTTGCACGCGCTGCTGACCACCTGAAATCCTGGACTGCGGGAACAGCAGGCTGTGATTCTCCAAGGCCCGCTGCTGGGCGGGGTCAGCTAGGAAGGAATTCTGACTCTTTCTATTGTTCTTTTGGAGGTGGGCTAATCCTGGGGTGGGTGGCCCACTGGGACTTTCCTCTGCCCCAGTGAGCGTGCAGCAGGACTCTGGGAGCTGCTGCTTTAAGAAACACAGAAAAAGTCCAGAGACCCATTTCCCTCCTTTCCTCCCTCCCGCAAAGCTACACCCAGCCTGCTCTGCACCTCCCAGTCAGTCATCCTAGAGTCTTCCCAAGTTTTCCGAGGCCACGGATAATCTCTCCCGTTTGCTTGGGGATTGGTGCTCTGAGGCTGTGTTTGGCCAAGAGCCCGGTGATCTCCTGAAGAGGTTGGTACAATCATCGCCCCATTTTACCCAGAGGCATAAGAGAGGCGGAGTCTGGTATAACCGGATTCAGTTCTAGTGCCTTAACCTTCCTAAGCTTCAGGGTTCACGTCTGCAAAATGGGGGGAAATGTCTAACTTCCAATCCATCTCCTGCCCGTGTTTCCCAGCAAGGGTGCTGCTGGTGCTGAGGGCGGGAGGACTATCCTGTGTGTTGTGGGATATTTAACACCCCTGGCTCCCTCTGTGCCCCCAGTCACTGGGACAACCCAGATGCCCCAGGCATTTCTAAGTGTGCTCTAAGCCAGTACTTCAGGTGGGAGACTCTAAACCCCTTGAAGGCAAGGACCATGTCACTGTGTCACCAAAGCCAGGTGTCCAGCAGGGGCTCGATTTGACTTTGCTCCTTCCGTGGACTTTTGGTTTTAATTAAAAAAAAAAAAAAAAAAAAAAAGTCACCACTGGGGCAGTGATGTGATTAGGATAGATGTGCAGCCCGGTGCCCATGGTCTTTGCCCAGGCTGCCGCCAGGCTGAGGATGAAAAGACAGGCTGGGCAGAGCAGCAGCCTGGTGGGGGGGACAGACTCCCACCACCTTTTAAGTCCCAGAGCCCAGCTCAGCGGGACTTGGCTGACGGAGGCCTGCAGCGGGGCGAGGTGTCAGGAATGGGGTGCCGGAATGCGGAGTGACACTGCCAAGCTTTCGGGGCAGAGTGACACGACACTTGCAGTCAAACTGGCCTGACTCCACCCCAAACAGCCTGCCTTTCCGTGCGGCCCAGCCCATGTGCTCTAGGCTCCTCGGCTCTGCCCAGAGTGCCAACGGTCACATACCCCGTGGCCCTCGGCCCCCTTACGGACAGGCCAGCTTCTGGGAATGCGCTAGCAGAGGCCCCAGGGGCACGACACCTCACCCCTCTGAGCCTTATTCGTCGTCATCTGTAAATAGGAATCACGGCACTCACACTGAAATCACAGAGTGTATCTAAAGAACCGGGGATGCTGCAACTCTGTTCACGTCCCCACCCTTCCTACCAAGAGGCAGCTGGGGCATCAGATAACCCTGACAGCAAGTCCTGGCTTTGGAATTTGCTAGCCAGCATTCGGATGGGTCATTTCACCTCTTTGAACATCTGCGTAATTATCAAATAAACACAGTAACTGTTGCTGACCGTCCTACCTCCCAGGAGCTGTTGTGACAATCAAATGAGCTAAGAGCTGGAAATAGCTTTGCAAACTATCCCAAGCCAGTGCAACCTCCCTTCTATCTGCACCCCACCCGTCTGGCCTAGAACTCTAACATGATGGTCCAAGGGGTGAGCAATGCCTTCCAATCCATTCCTAGTGGGTGCCTCTGTGGACACAGCTCTCTGGCTTCCAGGGACTCAAGGGCTTTGGAATCACACATTTATTCAACAATCTGATTTCCTCCAACAAGAGGCTTTTTTTCTTAGCCCTACAAAAAAATTTTTTTTTCTTTTACTTTGTTATCTTTGGCATTTTTCTCCCTTTTTTGGTGTGTGTTTTCTGTTCCTAAGGATATAAGATCCCTTGGCACAGCAAGACTCTGTCTTGGACCCTTCATCTTCCCCCACCTTCCCCTCCCCGTGCCCAGCAAAGGTTGTGGGCAGGCAGAGTCCTGTGCGAACAGATTGCTTTGGTCCACAGTGTAGGCCCCTGGCTGGTGACCACAGGGCTAATAGGAGCAAATGTCACTGGTAAGGGACACTCCATACCTCTGTAACCAGGAAAGAGGATTTTTTTCAATTCACTTATTAGGAACAAATCTTTCAGCTAGTTGGGCAACACACCTGGGAAAACACAGAATAGCCTCAGTGAACTGGTGGCCCAGTGGTCTTACACCCCATGGCCCTACACCCTCGAGCCTGCCAGTCTCTGAGACCCTTCTTGCCCAGAAGCTGTGGCTGGGTGCTCTCCCAAATAAAGGCCTCTCCTGGCAGACAGGATTTAAAACCAGAAATGTCTGAGCCTCCCTCTTTTTTTAAAGATAGGCTGCAGCCAAAAGCAGGACAGCTTTCACTGATGTGGCTTCACCTTATTGTGCTTCCTTACAGCTCATACTGCCCAAGACCCTGAACCTCAAAGGCCATCCCGAGGCCTCTTCCTCCAGGAAGTCTGCCTGGCCTGCATCCCACCCCATCCTTACTCACAAGTGAGCACTCTGTCCCTTGGAACCCCATGATACTTTGCTGTGCTGTCTGCGTCCTTTCTACACCTTCATATGTGCATCTGGACCCTTTTCTCATCCACGCCGTCCTCTTATAACCATGAGCACCTACAGGGCAGCGATAGCCCTGCTCCCTGTCGTGGCCCCATGATGCCAGTGCAGAGCTGTCCCCAGAGCGAATGCCCAAACGAGCCAGGTTTTATCTCCCTTCAGCTTGACTTGACCTCCACCTTCCAGCTATGCCAGGGCAGAAGGTTCCTTTAAGAACAAGATGCAAATCTCACCTCTACCATTTACTCCGCTTACTGATACATCTCCAGCAGCTAGCGCAGTGCTTGGCACTAAGTAGGTGCTCAAACACCCAAATGTTTGTTGGGTTAATGTGTAGCAGGACTGAACATATACTCATGCTATACTCAGATTCACGAAGAAAACATCACTTCTTTCTCCGTAACTGATGTGCCTTTCTTGCGAGCCTCCTAGTGAGCCAGGCCAGCTCAGACTTAGCAATGAAAGAGATTCCACCCTACAGATTTAAATGCTGGATAAATGGCCATTTGCTTGATGTTCTTAGGGTCCCCATACCTATTTGCACGTTTCTTATTCCAAACAGGGGACCCTTCATTCTTAACAAAACCCCTTGGGACTGGAAGAGCTTCTACCAAGGCTTGTTATTTTCTCTGCCCCAGAGCAGTGACCTTGGAGTCCACCTGCCCAAAGAGAAAGTGATGATGGGGTCCTCCATGCTAGATGCTTCATGGGCCAGAGGAACGGAGAAAAACCACTGCTCTCCACAGTGCCTGGCTTTCAAGCTTATTGACTTGCTATAGGTTCAAGTACAAAGCTAACTGGACAATGTTCCATAGTGACTGCTGTCCTGGTAGATATCCACTGTCCCCTGAAAAGAAACCAGAAATCCTCAATGGGTAAGAAACCTCACTGCAACAAGATTTATAGGTGTGAACCTCACACTGGTCAGAATGGCCAACATCAAAAAGTCTACAAATAATAAATGCTGGAGAGGGTGTGGAGAAAAAGGAACCCTCCTACAATGTTGGTGGGAATGTAAACTGGTGCAGCCCCTATGGAGAACAGTATGGAGGTTCCTTAAATAACTAAAAATAGAGCTACCATATGATCCTGCAATCCCACTCCTGGGTATATATCTAGACAAAATTATAATTTGAAAAGATAAATGCACGCCTATGTTCACAGCAGCACTTATTTACAATAGTCAAGATATGGAAGTAACCTAAATGTCCATCGACAGATGAATGGATAAAGAAGATGTGGTATATATATATACTATGGAATTTTACTCAGCCATTAAAAAGAATGGAATAATGCCATTTGCAGCAACATGGATGGACCTAGAGGTTATCACAGTAAGTAAGTCAGACAGAGAAAGACAAATACCATATGATATCGCTTATATGTGGAATCTTAAAAAATGATACAAATGAACTTATTTACAAGAGAGAAATGGACCTACAGACATAGAAAACAAAATTATGGTTACCAAAGGGGAAGGGGGGAGGGATAAATTAGGAGTTTGGGATTAAAATATACACACCACTATATGTAAAATAGATAACCAACAAGGATCTACTGTATAGCACAGAGGACTACACTCAATATCTTGTAATAACCTATAATAGAAGAGAATGTAAAAAAAAGTATATATATATATGTATAACTGAAGCACTTTGCTGTACACCTGAAACTAACACAACTATATTCAATGATATTTCAATAAAAATTATAAAAGTATATTTTACAATTTATAATATTTATATTTCAATATAATATTCAAATTAATGTTAATTTCAATATAATATTTAAAAATTATAATATAATCTAATTTATTAATATAATATAATATTTATACTATTTCAATAAAAATTTTTAGAAAAGATTTATAGGGGGCTTCCCTGGTGGCGCAGTGGTTAAGAATCTGCCTGCCAATGCAGGGTACACGGGTTCGAGCCCTGGTCTGGGAAGATCCCACATGCCGCGGAGCAACTAAGCCCGTGAGCCACAACTACTGAGCCTGCGCGTCTGGAGGCTGTGCTCCGCAACGGGAGAGGCCGCGACAGTGAGAGGCCCGCGCACCGCGAGGAAGAGTGGCCCCCGCTTGCCGCAACTAGAGAAAGCCCTCACACAGAAATGAAGACCCAACACAGCCGAAAATAAATAAATTAAAAAAAAAAAAAAGGTTTATAGGTGTGGAAATACATGTGGAAAAATTATATATAATTGTATTTATAAGTATAAAACATAGATGTAAGAAGATGTGGCACATATATACAATGGAATATTACTTAGCCATAAAAAGAAACAAAATTGAGTTATTTGTAGTGAGGTGGATGGACCTAGAGCCTGTCATACAGAGTGAAGTAAGTCAGAAAGAGAAAAACAAATACCGTATGCCAACACATATATATGGAATCTAAAAAAAAAAATGGTTCTGAAGAACCTAGGAGCAGGACAGGAATAAAGACGCAGACATAAAGAATGGACTTGAGGACACAGGGAGGGGGAAGGGTAAACTGGGATGAAGTGAGAGAGTGGCATGGACATATATACACTACCAAATGTAAAATAGACAGCTAGTGGGAAGGAGCCGCATAGCACAGGGAGATCAGCTCGGTGCTCTGTGTCTACCTAGAGGGGTGGGATAGGGAGGGTGGGAGGGAGACGCAAAAGATATGGGGATATGTGTATATGTAGAGCTGATTCACTTTGCTATAAAGCAGAAACTAACACACCACTGTAAAGCAATTATACTCCAATAAAGATATTAAAAAAATAAATAAAATAAAACATATAGATATAATCAAACTATAATTCTATAGTCAGTCCTCATTATTCACAGGTTCTGTATTTTCAAATTCGCCCATTTGCTAAAATTTGTCAATAACCTTCAAATCGATACCGGTGGTGCTGTCACTCATTTGTGGAAAGGTGAAGAGGCAACACATTCAAGCTCCCCAACGTGCCCCGAGCTGAGGGTGAATGAGGTGACGCTCCGTCTTCTTGTTTCAAGTCTCATGCTATAAGCATGTGCCCTTTTCACGGTCTATTTAGTGACACGCTTTCTGCATTTTTGTGCTTTTTTTGGGTGATTTCACAGTTTAAACTGTGAAACTGGCCCCCAAGCATAGTGTTGAAGTGCTTGTAGTGATTCTAAGAGCAAGAAGTCTGTGCTGGGCCTTATGGAGAAAATATGTGTTAGATCAGCTTCGCTCAGGCATCAGTTATAGAGCTGTGGTCCGTGAGTTCAACGTGACTGAATCAACAGTATATATTAAATAAGGTGTCTTTAAACAGAAACATGCATAGGACAAGATTATGTATTAATCAGTTAGCAAAAATGTCACCAGAGGTGTACAGGCACTGAAGCCTGTACCTCCCCCTGGAGCAATGGTTCAGCATTTGCTTATATTTATTTTTATATATATATATATATATACATATAAATATAGTATATATTTAGTATACATATAAATATATATAAATAAATATATATAAATATAGTGTGTGTGTGTGTGTATATATATATATGTATATATAAATATAATTTTGGCCACGCCACGCGGCCTGTGGGATCTTAGTTCCACAACCAAGGATCGAACCCATGCCCCCTGCAGTGGAAGCGCAGAGTCCTAACCACTGGACTGCCAGGGAAGTCCCTAGCATTTGTTAATTCAGTGTTCATAGCAACTTACAGAGCATAACCAACCATGAATGATAAAAATTTTTTAATAGATATATGTAAATATATATATGAATATTCTACATCTAGGAGACATTTGTTATGATTTTTGGCCACCCAGCAGCTAACCCTTCTTCTATAATTTGGGGAATTCCACCTCCTGCCCCCCACAGGTCTTGGTGACGCATGGAGCCCACCTCCCTCTAGACCAGGATGCAGGCATGTGACCCAGGCGCTGCCAATTGGATCCACTGGCCCAGAGTCTGAATCGGGGCTCTGGTCGTGGAGATGGTGGCAGCAGTGCCAGGGGCCACCGTTAGCAGGGTTGACAGTATCAGCTGCAGTGCCCATGGTGTCCCACGCCTGGTTCCGAGGTGCCCTAGCCTGGAGCCTGGGTTCCTAATTCTCTGGTCATTCTGGAGATGATCCAATATCCTTTTAATAAAGCCCTTTTCTGTTTCAATTAGCCAGAGTTGGTTTCCACTGTTCACAACCAAGAACTGTGTGTGCGCATGCGCGTGCAGGCACACACATGAATGTATGTATTTCTTTGCTGTGTGTGTGTTTGCTTGTTTACAAAGGAATGGGGGTCAAGGAGTGTTGGTGAAAGAGGCTTCATGGAGGAAAAGATCACTGGGTTAAGTCTGAGGGTGGCTGAGGGTTTGCCAGGGGAACAAGAAGGAAGGAGCATTCCAGGCAGTGAAGGCACAGAGGCAAGAAGAGCAGGACATTCGGGACATCACGAGACACTGGGCGAGGCTGGAGCTCGGGGTCTGGGGAAGGGGAAGGTGAAGGTGAAAGTGGGACTGTGCAGAGAGCCGAGTGCAGATGCTGGAGAAAATGTCGAACCAAGGCTCTCATCCTCTCCCTGTTACCCCTTCAGACCCCTTGACCCACGCTGTCATCCACACCAGTGCAACCTGCTTTCACCTGCCTGGGCCAACCTAACACACACAGTCAAGCCAAACAGATTCACTCCTGAGGGTGGAGAAAGCCAGTTCACTTGCCAGCAGGCCGGGGAGAAGAGGGGTTTGTTATAATGAGTTCTAGAGGCACCCTGAAGGACATCAGAGCCAGGTTCCTCCGGGGATGCTAAATGAGAATGTGACCGACTCAAAGGCTGTCTTAGTCAGCTGGAGTGGCTCAAACAATAGAAATTTATTTTCTCACTGTTCTGGAGGCTGGGAGCCCAAGATCAAGGTTTCTGTGTGGTTGGGTTCTACTGAGGGCTCTCTTCCTGGTTTGCAGACGGCTGCCTTCTCACTGTACCCTCACATGGTAGAGGGAGGTAGAGAGAGAAATGTCTCTCTCTTCTTCTTCTTATAAGGCCACAGTCCTATCGGATTAGGGTCCCACCCTTATGACCTTATTTAACCTTAATTACCTCCTAAAGACCCTGTCTCTAGATATAGTCGTATTGGCGGGGTCAGGGGTGGTTAGGGCTTCAACATATGAAGGGGGATACAATTTAGTCCATGGCATTGACCTTCAGGGAGTTTCCTTCAGGGGGATAGAGGCTGTGCTGGGAGCCCAGAGACCAGGTTCTCACCCCAGCCTGCTCTTAACTGGCAGTGTGGCTTTGGGTGAGTCACATGCCCTCCCTGGCATCATCTGGAAAATGATAAGCTCAGGTTAAGCCTTAAAATTCCTTCTCTCACTAAGATTCTAGGAGTGGCCCTGGGCTCTTTATTTGGGGTTTGGGTTGGGGAGACTCTTTCCCAGTCCTGAGAGTCGCCCCCCACCCCCTGGAAAAGTCGGGTCAGGAAGAGCTGGGCTGTTTTCTTTCCAGCTCTTCTAACGAATGCACTTGGAGCTGGGACTGTCTGTTGCCATGGTGAGCGCTTCCTGTGGTGCTGGGCCTGGGAGACCTGCTACAGGGACTGCGGCATCTTGGGGGTGGAGGCTGTTAGGAACAGTGGGTAGAGAGGCATGTCAGTGGATTCCAACTTGGGAAGAGGCCCAGAATCAACAGATCTTCTAGCAGTGTTGGCTGAAAGTAGAACTTAGGGAGACACAAAGGGATTTTCCAGTTCCTCAAACCCCACCGATTCTACTGCTTTCTTTTCACGACCACAAGTAAGGGATCATTTCTCCTCTGCAAGAGTTGGCTCTTCTAGGCTGGAAGTTTCTCAAAAACCAATCTGGGAGGAGGGATGAGTGATGAACGGTGTGGTGTAGAACCTCGGTACTCAAGGCGTGGTCCTGGACCAGCAGGCCTGCATCCCCTGGGCACTTGTTAGAATGCAGAGTCTTAGGCCCCACCTCAGACCCACTGAATCAGAATCTGCATTTTAGCAAGCTCCCCAGGGATTTACGTGCACATTAAAATTCTAGAAACCCTGGTATAGTAGGAAAGAATGCTGGCCCGGAAGCCAGCCGACTTGGTCCTGGGGCCAGCTTTGCACTCTGCTGTGTGACTCTGGGCAAAAC